>NC_064544.1:20002398-24802398 GCF_023856365.1 Brienomyrus brachyistius
CACGCGTGCCGCCGCCTCCTCCTCCTCCCCATCACACATGCCGCCGCCTCCTGCCCCCCCATCCCATCACTCGTGCCTCCTCCTCCCCATCACGCGTGCACCGCCGCCGCCTCCTCCTCCTCCTCCCCCACATCACACATGCCGCCGCCTCCTGCCCCCCCATCCCCATCACTCGTGCCTCCTCCTCCCCATCACGCGTGCCGCCGCCGCCGCCTCCTCCTCCCATCACACATGCCGCCGCCTCCTCCTCCTCCCATCACTCGTGCCTCCTCTCCCCATCACTCGTGCCTCCTCCTCCCCATCACGCGTGCCGCCGCCTCCTCCCCCCCCATCCCCATCACTCGTGTCTCCTCCTCCCCATCACTCGTGCCTCCTCCTCCCCATCACGCGCGCCGCCTCCCCTCCTCCTCCTCCCCATCACACATGCCGCCGCCTCCTGCCCCCCCATCCCCATCACTCGTGCCTCCTCCTCCCCATCACGCGTGCCCGCCGCCGCCCGCCTCCTCCTCCCCCATCACACATGCCGCCGCCTCCTCCTCCTCCCCATCACTCGTGCCTCCTCCTCCCCATCACTCGTGCCTCCTCCTCCCCATCACGCGTGCCGCCTCCTCCTCCTCCCCATCACACATGCCGCCGCCTCCTCCCCCCCCATCCCCATCACTCGTGCCTCCTCCTCCCCATCACGCGTGCCGCCTCCTCCTCCTCCCCATCCACACATGCCGCCGCCTCCTCCCCCCCCATCCCCATCACTCGTGCCTCCTCCCCCCCATCACTCGTGCCTCCTCCTCCCCATCACCATCACCATCACGCGTGCCTCCTCCTCCCCATCACCATCCCGCCGCCACCTCCTCCGCCTCATCCTCCTCCCCATCACCATCACGCGTGCCTCCTCCTCCCCATCACCATCACGCGTGCCTCCTCCTCCCCATCACCATCACGCGTGCCTCCTCCTCCCCATCACCATCACGCGTGCCTCCTCCTCCCCATCACCATCACGCGTGCCTCCTCCTCCCCATTACCATCACGCGTGCCTCCTCCTCCCCATCACGCGTGCCTCCTCCTCCCCATCACTCGTGCCTCCTCCTCCCCATCACGCGTGCCGCCGCCTCCTCCTCCTCCCCATCACACATGCCGCCGCCTCCTGCCCCCCCATCCCCATCACTCGTGCCTCCTCCTCCCCATCACGCGTGCCACCGCCGCCGCCTCCTCCTCCTCCTCCCCATCACACATGCCGCCGCCTCCTGCCCCCCCATTCCCCATCACTCCTGCCCCCCCATCCCCATCACTCGTGCCTCCTCCTCCCCATCACACATGCCGCCGCCTCCTCCTCCTCCCCATCACTCGTGCCTCCTCCTCCCCATCACTCGTGCCTCCTCCTCCCCATCACGCGTGCCGCCGCCTCCTCCCCCCCCCCATCCCATCACTCGTGTCTCCTCCCTCCCCATCACTCGTGCCTCCTCCTCCCATCACGCGTGCCGCCGCCTCCTCCTCCTCCCATCACACATGCCGCCGCCTCCTGCCCCCCCCATCCCCATCACTCGTGCCTCCTCCTCCCCATCACTCGTGCCTCCTCCCCCCCATCACTCGTGCCGCCGCCGCCTCCTCCTCCTCCCCCATCACTCGTGCCTCCTCCCCCCCATCACTCGTGCCTCCTCCTCCCCATCACTCGTGCCTCCTCCTCCCCATCACGCGTGCCACCGCCGCCGCCTCCTCCTCCTCCTCCCCATCACACATGCCGCCGCCTCCTGCCCCCCCCATCCCCATCACTCGTGCCTCCTCCTCCCCATCACGCCGCTGCCGCCGCCTCCTCCTCCCCATCACACATGCCGCCGCCATCCCTCCTCCTCCCCATCACTCGTGCCTCCTCCTCCCCCATCACTCGTGCCTCCTCCTCCCCATCACGCGTTGCCGCCGCCTCCTCCTCCTCCCCATCACACATGCCGCCGCCTCCTCCCCCCCCATCCCCATCACTCGTGCCTCCTCCTCCCCATCACTCGTGCCCTCCTCCCCCCCATCACTCGTGCCGCCGCCGCCTCCTCCTCCTCCCCATCACTCGTGCCTCCTCCCCCCCATCACTCGTGCCTCCTCCTCCCCATCACTCGTGCCTCCTCCTCCCCATCACTCGTGCCTCCTCCTCCCCCATCACGCGTGCCTCCTCCTCCCCATCACGCGTGCCACCGCCGCCGCCTCCTCCTCCTCCTCCCCATCACACATGCCGCCGCCGCCTCCTCCTCCTCCTCCCCCATCACACATGCCGCCGCCTCCTCCCCCCCATCCCCATCACTCGTGCTCCTCCTCCCATCACGCGTGCCTCCTCCACATGCCGCTTCCACACTTTCTTCCGGACTGGAACTTACTTAACCTTGGATCCCCCCCCCTCCCATCTTAGTCTTTAAGAATAATGAAACAAATATTGATCATTAATGTTATTAAAGTAAAAGCCCATTAAACATGATAATATTCCACTTGTAGAAACACTGATAAGCAAGAATTGTTTGTTTCCTTTGGAGAGACTTTTGTTAATGAGAGAGATTTAATAAAACCTCCTGATGTTTTGATTGGATGGTTGTGTCCCGGCCATTTATACATCCAGCCCCCCTCCCTCCCTGCTTCTGGTTTCACACTTTGGGTCGGTCCAAGAACTGAACCAAATAATGAATATATACACACACACACACCCCCAAAAATAAAATAAAAAAGAACAGGGAATCATGCCACATTCCTTATTACGAGGGAAATGTGATACACAAACAAAGACTCAGAGGGGGGTTTTTATTTAAAAAACGTGAACGCCGTTGTTTGTATCGAGCACCACTGGAGGGTTATTGTTATATTATTGTGATTATTAATATTAAAGTTCATTGAGACACTTTAAAAACTTTGGCAGGGTCAGATGTGTCAAAGATGACAATACCCTAATCTTCTCCAGAAGAACCATTGTGAAGAGCATAGCTCTTTTGATCTGCTAAGGGTACCAGAGAGGTTGGGGGGGGGAGTAATCTAGGCCCTTATGCAAAGTGATGATTGTATCAATCTTGGCTTGAACATCATCTTTGAAGGACGATAACAGTTACCAGCAGGGCTAAAATGTAGAACATCCACATAGATTGAAATAAGCAACCTGACAATAGTGTTCCATTAGCTGACAGCCCCCCACCTCACCCGCGTTATGCTCTGGGTGCGTGCCGCATGCGTTTGGAGATAGGAGACTGCTTGCATCGTTTCACATCGACCGCTCGCCGGGGAAAGGATTTCGGGGAATGCTGCTAGATCTTTTGTCATCTCTGCTCACACTTGCAATGAGCTCACATCTACACTGACCGCCTGACGGGAATCTATTCCAAGAAAGGCAGCAAAACAATCCCCCGCTTTCATCTGGCGGCCGCAGAACGACAAGAGCGGCGAATAATAGGGCAGGAGGGCTCGGGGGGGCAAGGTAGCGAGGGACAGCGAACAATAATAACGAGGGTCGGGAGGAACTGCAGAGCGAGCGGGAATGGCTGGAATGTCAGGTCCCCTGCCACTGCTGCCTGTGTAAACACGGCTCACCGCACTGCACCGGGGGGGTGGGGGGGGTCTTCAGGGGATGACTCCATGACCCCTGCCAACACTTGCTTTCGGGAAGATAAGGAGGCACTGGGAATGCACTGCTTGTGGCGAGAGGCACACAGGAAGGCCAAGTGACACGGGTGGGGGGGGTGGGGTGGCAGGGAACAGAGATCTGTGATGTGGGATAGGGGCAGTCAGGGTGGGCTGACCGAAGGGCAAGAGCACAGTGTCCTGCCAAACACCTCCAGGGCACCGGGGGGCAGCGCGGGGGCAGCAGAGAACAGGAGGAGGAGACCCGGCTCTCCCCACAGGTCAGCCGGCGGGCATTTCCGCTGGGCGATAAGCGCGTGGCTCATAAGGGGAGGAAATGAGCGCTCGGCCGGGGCGTGGTCAAGGCTCTGTGCGTCACCGGCCGGCAGCAACGTGGCATTCCCCGCGAGCACTACGTGCCCAAAGCGCACCCCCCTCCCCTATCAACCTGGGGCGCACACTGCCCACGTGCCGCAGCGACTGAAAATGGTTTCCAGTTCATTAAGGGTGGGAACAGGGCAGGCGGGCCAAGCCAAGGCTGAGGTGGTGGGGTGGGGAACCTCGCTGCAGCACCGAGCACGTCCAGCACGGCCGCAGGGGTGGCATGGATGTCAACACGGAATACGAGACAGGAAACGGGAGGATCGCCGCCACTTGGCAGGACGGCAATTTGGTGGCGGGGACTCAAAAGCACAACAATTTTAGGCAGACGGCGTAAAAACACGAGCCTGAAGAGATACGATATTTCTTATTTACAACATTTGGGGGGGGGGGGGCTGGACACTGACGGGCTGGCAACTCAGGGACGAAGCAGCACCTCAAATGCGAGGGTGTACAGTGCTGCAAGTGAGGGAGAGCTGAAGAGATAGACAGCTAACTGGCAGGCTAAAGAGCTGCGAGTTTGTACTGAATAGAAGAGCCGGGCCATGGTGAACTGTGTGTGTGCGCATGTGTGTGTGTGCGCGTGTGCGTGTGTGTGTGTGTGTATGTGTGTGTGTGTGTGTGTGTGTGTGTAACACACATTTAGTCCCCACAATGTGGTAAAATAAATAACTCTGCAGTCTCTTGGCACATTGTTCAGGTCTCAAAATTAAACAAAAAACTAAAAATGCCAAAATTCTTGTTTTTGTTTGGGTACTTATGGTTAAGGTTAAGGGTGGGTAGGGTTAAGGCGTTAAGCCCATAGAAATCAGTGGAGAGTCCTCATAAAGATATGAAGGCATGAAGTAAGTCGGTCAGTAAGCCTCTGGTTACCTCATCTTCCTCCTCATCCTCCACATCCAGGATTCCAGAGTCCTGTTCAGATTGAGGGCTGCCCCCCTGGCCGTTCAGCTCCGTGCTCTGTCCCACCTCCTTCCTCACACGGCGGCCGCTGCCTGCACTCTGCTGGTGGGAGAGGGAGCCGTCAAGACTGCGCTGCACCTGTGCCTGAACACAGAGGAGAGGGAACTGCAGTCACCTGGGATCAGAGGAACTTAAAGGTTTCACTGAAGTGACCTCACCCAAATGAGAAAACAAAAAAAGTATTACAGATATATATATTTTTTTTGTCTGTGTATCTGTGTTCCTGTATTTTGTGTGTGTGTGTGTCTGCGCAGGCGCATCAACACACACACACACACACACACACACACACACACACACACACACACACACACACACACACACACACACACACACAAAATGGACTGTCCCCTTATCAAAGGGGGATCAACAGAGAAAACATTCAGCTGTTCTGAGTTAAATATACATAATATCATAATAGTACTTAAATTGCAGTTAATTTAATAAGATTATAAAGATAAAAAAGATTGATAAATGACAATTCACCAAAGTGTGCCGCATCACCATTGGACCCTTGAGCCGAGCCCTTAACCCCCAGAAAAACACCCCAGGACACCGGATAAATGGCTGACCTGCACCCACACCCCAAGCTTCGCTCTCACCTGTATGTGCGTGTGCATGTCTCAAAGGAGAGCAAGATGCATCTATACGCATACGTGTACAACAGCAAATACATCATCATTTCATTTCATCAGCGCAAGTCTCTATTTACAAGCATGCAGGGAGGAACAGATCGCAGAGAGCAAGGGCGTAACGCCAGGGCAGACATGGTACAGCGCGGCCTGCTCCAGCAGACCACATCGAGCTCTGCACATGTGTATTTAGCATTTTACTTCTCAAACAGTTTACTGGCCTTTACGCAACAACCGGAACAGCAAGGTGCTGAGCGCCAGACACACACAGAAAGCCGTCAAAGCAAAGAAAATACAGACCTACCCAGTCCTTAATCAATCAACAGTCAGACAACTCACTCTCCTTCTCTATTCCACACACACACACACACACACACACACACACACACAAATTAAACACTTGAAGCTACACGTAGAATTCTTATCCAAGATGTATTCAGAAAGTAACTTTCCTGGTCTACAAAGGAATCCTCCCTCTTAAACCCTCCCTTACGTATTTTGATAAAAAGTGTAATTAGGGAGAAATGCTTGTCGTCTGGGCCCAATAAAAAAATTATAATGCAGGAATCAATGTGGAACTAATATTTGAACAAGTTTCCAATTAACAAGCAGTTCTATTGGATACTATATGCATACATAAAATACTTTACATATACAGAATAATACAAAATAAAGATCTGCAAATGTAGAAATCTCAGCATGGGAAGAGTACAGCTCTACCACTAACCTATACACACAGCCTGACACGTTCACATTGCATTGATTCAGACTTTCTGTAGCCACATATCAATATTGCACCAATCCAAATTTCCACTAAGCCTGCAGTGACACCAATGACAGGGTGCTGGCCAGACTTTGTGGCCTAAATCCCCCATGGCCTACAATGAAGCCGCCCCTAGTAACATCACTCACCATTAATGTTTGCTGCTTCATATTAAGCTGAATTTAGCATTTCTTTTATATTAAGAAAATCAGCACAAACTACAGTAGAAATGATTACCCATGTAAGATTCCCTGCCGGCCACAACAATGATAATCAATGGTTATTTCCAGCAGCAAAGTATCGGAGAGCTTTCATTACAGATCCATGTCACCATTTCCTGACCTAGGATTCTGGCCTGGAGGGAAGAGACTCAAGGAGAATGAAAACAAACTCAACTCATGGACTGAGTCAGTGTGGTTCTAAGGAGGCAGACCCAAGGAGATCCTGAACAGAATGCGTCTTTCTTAAACAACATAACGGCGCTCATGCCCTGACCATGAGCACCCAGACACCCTCTGGAGTTGTGTTTCAACAGGACTTCAAAGGCCCTCAGTGAAACCAGGAGTGAGAAGAACGATGACTTGTTTGAGTAGAGGAAAGAGGGTTGAAAGGTGGCGAGCCAACGGGAGAGAACAGATTGAAGACGTCATACCTCCCCCAAGGGATACGGACAGGGTACCGAGAGTAGGGAGGTCTGTGGTGGAGACACAGCACAGAGTCCCACATGAAACACTGGCTCCAATGCAAGACAGACACCTAGCCCCTTGAAAAAGGCCACGGCCAGACAAGACGGGGCTGGTGGAGCTGGGGGGGGAGGGCTAAGCTTTGCTGTGGTGGAACTAGGAGATGAAGGACCTTTCTTGGCTCAGAAGAAAATGGGGGCAGACAGGCAACAGAGCTGACACTACGGTCAGAGAGCGGCAAGGAGGGAATCTGGAATATCAGACGGTAAATCGAGGAACAGAAAAGAATACAGCTATGAAATAACGAATGAAAATGCACAAATGCAAGCTAAATTCTCAGAGCAGCACAGGAGATAATATGGTGCGCAACAGCACAGGAGCACCACCCGATGCAGACTGCAGACCAGCTCGGAAAGCACTGGAATGCACGAAGGCAGCAAAGCGGCCCAGGCCATCCAGAACGGCCCGCCACGTGAGAATGTACAATTCCCGACAGTAAACGACATGGGCGGCTGGGGCCTGCTACCAGCGAGGGCAAGACGTTGGCGGCTGGATGCAAAGGATAGAGAGAGAGAGATGGAGGAGGATAAGTCAGAGGCTTGGACGGGACCACAATAATGCTCTGGTGAGGTCCACATTTCCAGTACTGTGGATGGCCACAGCTCCCGCAGAGCAAGAGGCCGAGTGACTAGAGGGATGCCAAGACTGAAGGTACAATGCATGAGATCACGCTGTGGTAGCAGGGACGGCCCCTTAACTATAAAGCCAAATGCTGAGCAGTACTCCTGAATATGTATGTCTAACTGGAGCCTAATGCCCTGCGAATTTCTGGGATAAGTGAAATCAATCTCACAGTAAAATATCACTTGTTCATCTAAAGCACAGCAAAGCCAAAAAAAAAGCCAAACAAAAGATATTGTGTGCATTAAATTCTCATTTTAGTGGTTTAAAAGGATGGGAAACTCAACAAAAAAAGGCACAAAAGCAAAACCAATGGTGGAAAGATCTCTTAATATGGTCCTCACATCACATCTCCATGCCTCAGGAATGGTCTGAAAAAAATCAACGCAAGTCAAAAGAACAGAGGAGCATCCCAAGTAAGATGTGGGGTTTAACACTGAGAGGCTAACTTCAATGCTCAATGAAGGGGGAGACAACACACAGGCAACAGGTTGTAACACTGTCATTCCACGGTGGGAGTGGCAGTAGGGCAGAGGGCCTTTCTGGGACTTGAAGTAGGTTGAGGTTTTGAGGAGTAGAAAAGTAGACTGGATTCTTATCCCAACTGTCCTTCACACGACTCCCAAGAGATTCTCCACTGGAGAGTCGTCACTGTTTCCTGCTGGTTTTGTTTCTTTGGGAAAATCCAAGAGCCTGTAAACTTACTCAAAATCAGTGCTGTGCGGACCACCGCTCTAAGATCCTGGTGACGCACAGAGGACAAACCCAGAAAGCTGAGGGATGGAGACACTTGCTCTCCTTAGATATGGAGAGTTCTCCAAATGATGGAGTGGTGGAACAATGACATCATAGCAAATACAAGGTGAACATTGTAGTGGACCACTGGGTTAAGACCCAAAGGGATATTAATAATTAATAATTGTTACTAACACATATACAGTAAAATTAATACTATTACTAAAACCATTGCTAATGAAGTGTTCCTCCCATTCCTGACTGAATCAGTTACTGGGTGCAGTGGTTTTTTTAAAAAACCAGCCAAGAGGAATCAGCCATTGCCATTCTAATTATTGGTGCAGAGATCCATGGCACCACAGATAGTCCCTATCCCACGCCTGAAGTCCTGCTGAACGTAATCTTCCTAAACCTTTCCTTGAACTTCTGGAGGTAATCTTCTGTACTATCATTTCTCCATTACGTTCCTCATCTGTTTTCCTTTTATACCCAATGGCCTTTCTTACCTAGCTACGCCCTCTCCGGATACAAGTCTGGCAGACACACGAGGCCGCTTTCCGCAGACCAGCAACGTCCAAACAACCTTCCGAGATGCAACGTTCACAGCTGCTGCCAAAACCGAGCACGACACTGAAAAATAAGGTGCCATATCATTGTGCCCTAGCAGCACATCAAAAGTAGGGCCATGTTGCTCTTCAGTAACATCTATGAGAGTCTATAAGCATGCCACCATCTGCCCGGCAGACAACATACCTGGCTGCTTGGCTGGTCCCTACACACGGCTTGTGTGTTTGCAAGTGTGTGTGTCAGTGTGTGCACCTCCAGTAACTGGATATTAGCAAATCATTCCTCCCTACTTCACAGGGAATCCAATGTGTTTCTCATTAATCTCAGCGAGCTTGACTGTCGGGACTACAGAGGTCTGATGGAAACTGTACTGCTGTATCCCTGAGGCACTGCGGAGAGAGGGAGAGAAATGGGAGACATGGAAAAGACTAGAGGGAGGGGGGGAAAAAATGAGGGACAGAAAGAAAGGAGGAGAGACTAGAATGGAAAGGGAAGGAAGGCTTGATACGCGGAATGAGAAAGGGTGAGGGAAGACGCAGGAGGAGGAAGAGAGGAAGGAGAAATAAAAGAATGGGGTGAACAAGAAAAGGATAAAAAAAAGAAGGGATCAAGCATAAAGAAAAGCAGAGGGAAAGATGAAGGAGAAATGAGGAGAGGTAAGAGAGGGAGTGTAGGCCTCCAGTACAGTCCCGCCCTCTCTGTCTGCCAGTACACCCCCCCCCCCACTCCAGCTTGCACAACGGAGCCATTATCACCACACCAGATTCCATCACCCATTTATTTTCTATTCGTTTGTTAGCGGAAGTCAAACGCTCTCACATACGAACGATTTCATCTAATTTCTCCCCGGATGGGAAGTGCTCTTGACTGGAAGGCTGTTGGACAGGCAAACCGCTAGACTGAAAGTCTCCAGTGATTAGTAGTCTGGCCCCTTTGGCGTTGGGCGCGACAGCCAGGCCAGGGGCAGGTACAGCGAACAACATGGCCAGTGTTTCCCTAGAAACGCACTAGGAGACAACAGCACCATCCAGCTTTTAAAACAAGCAAATAAAAGTACCCCAAACTTCAATTATTGAACATGGCCGGCTGAGATGCAAAACTGCTGTTTTAATAGCGGAGGAACATTGTGTCTACAGCTCACCTCCAGGGTTGTGGGTTCAAATTCTTTCCCCCTGGCTGTGTGTGGAGTTTGCACGTTCTCCCCAGATTCATGCGGGTTCACCGGCTGGTTCCCGCAATTCAAAAACAATCAAGCAGCCAAAAAGACCCGAAATTGCCCATAGTGTGAGCCTGAGTGTTGGCTCTGCGATAGACAGACATCACATCCAAGGTGCCTCCCAGCCTCAGGCCCTGTGCTTTCTGTGACAAAACCCAAGGCCCACCGCAGCCCGTTACCAGATAAGCGGCCATGAAAGATGGAGAAAAAGTTGAACAGCTGACTTCTACGGCTTCTTCATAGTCTGCTTCCCTCCCTCTCTGAGACACATGCATATTCTCACATCCAAAGGAGCATAAGCCTTCACAGATGACACTAAAAACGCAGGACAGTCACCTGATCACCATTCAGCCTCCGGCAGAGTTTGTTTTACAGCAAGACTAGGTGCCACATTATAGCAAGCGGCCCAGGGAGGCTAACCAGATCCATAAGGAGTCACTGATCTTACCTCACGAAGCAACGATGCAATTTTCTCTCAGAAGTGGAGAAATCTTCACAATGCAGGCTTTGGTTTCCATAGCTACCAGGAGCAAGGACTAGGGGAACTCTGCTCTACATCATCTCTTCCCACACCATTAATTATGCTTATGTTCAGCTCTCATTTGAACTTCAACTGGTTGCGTAATTAAAAACGTCCCAGTCCTTTTTTGTGCATTAGCAAAACAAGAGAAAGGCACAACAAGGCAGAGCCATTAGCCATTTTGGCTAAAACATTAGAGGCAGCTGTTTAATACTGGGGATTAACTATCGCCCTAATGATTAATCTTTGTAAATGTGTTCAGCAAAACTTAAAAATAAGCTGGAGAAAAACAGAACAGCTACTAAATCATGGAAGACATTTGAAGAACGTTACCAGAGGACAATTTGTCCACATAAATTAAAAAACGCAATGTTCAAACATAACGGACTTCACAGAAGCACAGGCACAAGCTCACAACAAGTCGATGTAACATGTGCAAACGAGGACACACACACATTAATAAAGCACACACCGACTATTTAAAATTAAACGCACTCCCACCACAAACACACACAGACACACACACATTAATAAAGCACACACCGACTATTTAAAATTAAACGCACTCCCACCACAAACACACGCACACACACACACACACACACACACACATTAATAAAGCACACACCGACAATTTAAAATTAAACGCACTCCCACCACAAACACACACAGACACACACACACACACACTAATAAAGCACACACCGACTATTTAAAATTAAACGCACTTCCACCACAAACACACGCAGACACACACACACACACTAATAAAGCACACACCGACTATTTAAAATTAAACGCACTCCCACCACAAACACACACAGACACACACACACACACACACATTAATAAAGCACACACCGACTATTTAAAATTAAACGCACTCCCACCACAAACACACACAGACACACACACACACACACACATTAATAAAGCACACACCGACTACTTAAAGTTAAACGCACTCCCACCACAAACACACACAGACACACACACACACACACACACACACATTAATAAAGCACACACCGACTACTTAAAATTAAACGCACTCCCACCACAAACACACACAGACACACATAGACACACACACACACACACACACATTAATAAAGCACACACCGACTACTTAAAATTAAACGCACTCCCACCACAAACACACACAGACACACACACACACACATTAATAAAGCACACACCGACTACTTAAAATTAAACGCACTCCCACCACAAACACACACAGACACACACACACACATTAATAAAGCACACACCGACTACTTAAAATTAAACGCACTCCCACCACAAACACATGCAGACACACACACACACACACATTAATAAAGCACACACCGACTACTTAAAATTAAACGCACTCCCACCACAAACACACGCAGACACACACACACACACACACATTAATAAAGCACACACCGACTACTTAAAATTAAACGCACTCCCACCACAAACACACACAGACACACACACACACACACATTAATAAAGCACACACCGACTATTTAAAATTAAACGCACTCCCACCACAAACACACACAGACACACACACACACACACATTAATAAAGCACACACCGACTACTTAAAATTAAACGCACTCCCACCACAAACACATGCAGACACACACACACACACACATTAATAAAGCACACACCGACTACTTAAAATTAAACGCACTCCCACCACAAACACACACAGACACACACACACACACACATTAATAAAGCACACACCGACTATTTAAAATTAAACGCACTCCCACCACAAACACACACAGACACACACACACACACACATTAATAAAGCACACACCGACTACTTAAAATTAAACACGCTCCCACCACAAACACACGCAGACACACGCACACACACACACACATTAATAAAGCACACCCCGACTATTTAAAATTAAACGCACTCCCACCACAAACACACGCAGACACACACACACACACACACATTAATAAAGCACACACCGACTACTTAAAATTAAACACGCTCCCACCACAAACACACGCAGACACACACACACACACACACACATTAATAAAGCACACCCCGACTATTTAAAATTAAACGCACTCCCACCACAAACACACGCAGACACACACACACACACACACATTAATAAAGCACACACCGACTACTTAAAATTAAACACGCTCCCACCACAGACAAACACACACACACACACAGCACACAAATGTGTTTGTTTTCATATCTTTATGTATTCATTTCTATGAGTATAACCCTGATCCCATCTATGACAACCTTAACCCATACTCAGCCCTAACCTTAACCATAAGTAACCAAACTAAATACAAGACTTTTGACATTTTTAGTTTTTTGATTGCAGTCACAAATTCTTATAACATTGCGTTTCCCCTGATGGGGACAAAAAAAAATGGTCCCCACAATGTCAAAATAATTTTAACACATTGTGGGGACATTTGGTCCCCATAGTGTAATATATACATGACACACACATACACATACAGACACATACACACAGTGACCCTGGTGAGCAAATGTTTGAGAACCACTTTGTCAGAGGTTACTTTGGTTTAAACCGTGGTTGATTTCCAAGCCAACATTCCGCTTTAGTTGGAGAGATCAGAGGATAGAACTCTGAGCAGTGTGTTCTGC
Source organism: Brienomyrus brachyistius (assembly GCF_023856365.1). NCBI lineage: Eukaryota > Metazoa > Chordata > Actinopteri > Osteoglossiformes > Mormyridae > Brienomyrus > Brienomyrus brachyistius. Next base: position 20,015,782 of record NC_064544.1, read on the forward strand.
TGCCACCTACAGGCATGAACGAGAAAACAAGGACCAAGGCTTTCGAACAGCAAGGCTGCTGGAGCCCATTCTTTGTTTTATCCCATTTAATATGACAATTGTAGTTAGTGGTTTACTTTCAAAAGTCCATCGGAAAGAAAAATCATGTCATAAAGTTACAACAAAAAAAAAAAGATTACATTTATGCTGATACTGAACAGATAGTGGTGATATGTCTTGAAAAAATCTCCCTTTTATCTATTACTAACGAACCATCTAAATTACCCGGGGTTTTTAAAAAACTGAGTTTCAGCATGAGCCAGGTCAGGCACAGCCTGGACTGACGGCCGATAAAAGGAAAATATTTACAGCGAAGTCCCACAGTTTCACACCAAAACAGGTGGTGTCTGAGTGCTCCGGCAACATGGATACGTTAATGAAGAATTCACAACCATCCTGCATTCTACTACTGTGGGCATCAACCTTAACAGAGGGAACACAAACTTGTTTTGGAATCCTGCGGCAAAGAGTTTTGAAGAGTCTTGGACAGGTCGTCCGAAGTTGACAAGCCTTGAAACTCTGACAACCTGCCTCTGGATACGTCACCATCAGCAGAACCAACAGAGATACCAGCTGTGTTACGTACTGGTTTAGGAGGCCATGGAGTCTGGATATGGGACGAGCAACGTCCAGCCGGCACAGAGAGGGGGGAGTAGTCAGCAGACCTCCATCAGGCATGAACAGCACATGGGCTCCAGAGCTACGGCGATACGGAACGGGGACCCGCACCCCCACCCACCATAGTCACACCAAAAATGAATTCCTTTGTGCATAGAGAGTGGTAACAGCTCCGTGACAAGAGCCCCTGTTTGTCATTAGAAGCAGGAGGGGAGGGGAGCGTAGAGCAGGGGAGGTGCCGCCCCCCGCCCCCCCCGTCGCCTTGGGCTCTCCTCCCGTAGAGCGGCGGAGCCCACCGCAACCGCATGACCAATGGGTCGCCCTCGGAATCCACATCGCCCTAATGAATGCAGGCTTTCTGTGCGGCGCAAACCTGCCAGCGCCACACATGAAAGGTCGGGATGTTTGGCTGGCACGCCACTGGTGGAATCACGAAAAGAATTAAAACTGAAATTAAAAACAAACAAAAACAGACCGAGAAAAAGGGCCAGGAGCTAAGTAGAGCTCAAAGGGAGGGAGACGCCGAGCATGCTGGGAAATCATCCCGTAATACCTCCGTGCCCGTCTGAACTTAATCAGTAAAATTCGGGCCTGGCTGAAAGGCTGCGACGGTCAGACATGTGGAATCGTACATTCGCCCGTTCAAATCCCAGCTGTTCAAGACTTATTGGATACAGACATTTGCTGGGGGGCTAGAGTAACTTACCCTATTTTTACTTATTAATATAGTACAGAGGAGGTGAGGACTATAGTCACAGGTGATCATGGAGGAAGGGGAACAAAACGGAGAAAAACTTTCATTGGTTCCTCCTTCTAAAGAGAGGGAGGATCATACAGAGATTCTCACAGGCCATGGAAGAGTTGGTCCATTAATGGGGCATTTGGACCGCAGCTTTCTGAACTTATTACACAGGCAGGCTGGCTCAACCTGCACAAAGCGGGACAGGTAAAGCGGGCTTGGAGAACACAGCCCCGTCCCGGACCTCAAATCCTATAGGTGAACGACCTGGTGCTGACCCACCGAGGACGCTGCTGGAGGCCAGCTGAGCCCCAAGCACACATGCTTGTACAGGCGGGTGCCCTGGAAGAATCTGCCTTTGATGGTCGCTGGTGAGTCCCTCCAAGCCTGCTCGCCGCATATTGTCCTAATCAGCAGTAAACAAAATTCTGCCAGACATTCCATCACAAAACAAAACGCTTTCAAATGCTCAGGGATGTTACCCTGCCGGCCCCCTCATGGGATGACGGGGTAAAGCCAGGCAGAAGCCCACGCCATCGCCGCTTCAGTTACCCCCGCTTCCCCAAGCCATTGCCACCTCCTCGCCGTGTTCCCCTCTGTCCGCGTACTGCCCCAGCCAAAGGGGGCGCCGCTCACGGTGGCAGCCTTCAGACAGGCACGCAAAAGCGCTTGTTTTTTGATTAAAGCAGTGAAACAGATTTAAACATCTGCAGACCCGTCTCTGTTGCGTATCTAAGAGCAGCACACAGGTCCTCCGGTTAACTAACTGGGAAAAAAAAAAATCCCAAAAGCCGCTTGAACTTTCTGCTCTTTGGATGAAGCTTTCCGCTAAAGCAAAAGGAAAATAAGAGCGCTGGTGCACTGGCAGTGCTGCACGTGTTCTGAACGCTGTAAAACTCGGAGCAGATTGTCACTGAGCCTGCAGGGGGTTGGAGGGAGAGCAGAGGAGAGGCGCGCATACCGTCCCGACTGCTCCTCCAGTAATTACTGCTACACTCTGGCTGAACCTCTGAAGGAGACATGCCTGGGCACTGCCAGCAGAAGGAAGCCCCCCCCCTCCCCATCACCCCTCAAAATGCCCCAACAGTTCACCAGCAGGACCACGAGTCTCGGCTCAGCGGAACACGTGCGACCAAGATCCGCGCCGAAAGAACCAATCAGAGAGGCCCTGGTTAGGAGGCACACCGGAGACGACCTTTCAGAGTCACGTGCAGACTGTGACCTCTAAAAGGAGTCACAGAAGTGAAGATGAACACCGAATCTCACGTCTGGTGACATCATCGGCACTGGCTGGCCAGCTGGCCAGAAGCCCCCCCCCCGGGCCCTCACCTGTTTCATGGCCGTCTCGCCGATCTTCTCCGAGTGCTTGCGGATGCTCTCCAGGAAGTCCTTAAGGTCGGACATGGAGACATCGCGTATCTGGGTACGTAGCAGCGATATGTTCTCCGCCATGATGCCACAGAACCGATACTGGCCAGCCTGTGGAAGGCAGACGAGCTCGAGCTGCTCCAGAGTACGTAATGCCGGGTAGTACCTGTAGGGGGCAGAAAGGGGACACTCACTGTACAGTGCACATCTTTGCAGAGATACAGTAGATGTACTTAACATAAGCGAATGAATTGACCGGCAGGTCAACCATACCACTGAACCCAATGCATACATGATATCCTGTGAGGCAGAAACAGAAAAAGTTAGTTTTGCTGGCGGTTCCCAATTCCCAACAGGACAGGGTGTCCTCGTATCATGGGGGGGGGGGGAATGGCAAGCTGGGCTTCCGTCCACGCTGTCGAGCACCAGAACTATTACACAACCGGACCCGACTCCATCAGAACTGGCCGACCTGCCTGCTACCTCCATCCTGACAGCAGCGCGAGCAAATATAAATAAATAAATATATAAATAAATAAATAAAACAAGGGGCGCCGCAAGAAGGGAAACAGATAAATCTTATAAAAAAAAAAAAAAAAAAGACTGCAAGCGATTTACAGGCCTGGCGAAGCACATCTTCAGGTCACAGTGGGGACAGACAAGCGAGACGCAGAAGCTGTTTACTAGACCGTAGCAGAGAAGCGGGCCGGGTCAAGGATGTTAGCAGGCTGAAGACACGCCCCCTGCTGGGCAGGCCAGGAGATGGGCAAACCAGTGACAGTTCCCTGGCATCCAATCCAGCCATACAGCCACAAAGATCCCAACAGGGAACGCAGGCAGAGCTAAGCAGCAGCGAAGAAAGGGTTAAGCCAAGGTGGAAACGGCCAATGCTCCCGAAAACTGAAAACAGCACAGCATCCCGGGCCAGCCGGCGAGTGCGGCGGAGCAGAAACCAAACATCTATTAAAAGAGCCTGCAGGCTCCCAAACTGCTTGCGATGGACTCTTCTCTACAACTCTACGATCTTCCCCATCCAAAGAAAGCGAGGTAATGAGGGGGGGTGATACAAAGAAAAATAATTTTTAATAAAAAAAAGAAAAAAGTTTGCTGCTGAAAGCATTAGGATTCCTGCTGTGAATAAATTTCAAGTTCTGGATGGGTGACCGCGGGTCAGTGGTGGTGGAGAGGCTAGCATCTAATCGAGCTGACAGGCCGAGATGAAATATGGGCCCAGACGCGCCACGCTGCGTGGGACAGGGGGTTCTGGATCTGGTATTGGCTTTGCAGAATTTCCAGAGTGCAGGCGGCCTGCACGTCTCTGCATGTCTGCATTTAGAGAAGCACTGAATGGTCTACCAAGGAGCACCAGCTACCCTTCTGATCCAGGGCCAAGTACAGCCTGCACCACTTGGCCAATCATCTGGAGAAAGCTCTAGACCAGGGGCGCCACAAAGTCAAAGCCTCCTCCGTAAATTTTAGCGAGGAGTGGGGTCACCGAGAGACCGCCAAACGAGTACCCTTACCCTAAATTCTCCTCCACAACACTGCCCCTGTTCCCTGCGCTATCCCCTCGTCATTTCCCCGCGATACGGGAAACACCGCTGTACCTCGGAAAGCTGTAACAGCCCGGCTGAAGAGGGTCAGATCTGTGCCTTCCGGCACAAGAACCGAACTGATGCGAGATGCTTCTTACGTCGCACTATGTTGCTTTTGTCCGTGCAGCTTCCCTCTTAGTAACGGACTAAACCTGACATCTGCTGCCACCTAGAGGCAGTCGTGCAAACAGGCAGAAGAGTAACACTATACATTCAGGATATGAATACTCAGGCTGAGGAAGCTCATTACGCAATAGCAACCAGCATGCATTAGAGAAATTAGGTATTAACAGTACTAACAGTGAAATACCTGTCAACCACAGGATTTAAACTAGCAACCTTCTGATCATGAGCACAAAGCCCTGGTGTGAGTCACACACCCAGGATGCAGTTACCTACTTATTCTAGAAGATGGTAGTTTATCAGTTTATTTCCATAGAGAAGCTCTGTAAACCTCCCAAGGTACTAAACCTGCCTCCTACTGCAAATCTGAATAAAAATTACGAATAATTTCAGCAAAAAGCATTGGCCAGGCAGCAAATCAAACAGAATGATATTTAAAGCCCCCCCCCACCACACACACACCTTAACAAAATAGCACAAAAAAGTCAAACTAGTACCTTTTGGCCCTCATCTGCTCCTGTAGTTTGCTGTACATCTCCAGCACTGAAAGCCAAAAACAGCCACAATTTTACAATATATCTGCCAACCGTGGGCTGCTGCGGCACATGAGCTGGCTCTAAAATTAAACGATTAAAGCTGATCTTTACAAAAAAGCCTCAGCCACACCAGAACAAGGCAGTATGTGACAGACGTACTGGGCAGACAGTGGGCCAGTTTGTCAATGGTGGTGGCGATGTTCCTCTGCTGCACGCGACACTGCCTCAACTCGTCCATCGCAGTCAAGAGCTGCAGGCATATGGAAAAGAAATCAAAGTCTGTCCTTTAAAAACTCAATTCTGGATTGAAATATTACCCCGTATCTTCAAAAACCATAAAGCACGGGCATAGTGAGCCAGATATATTGCTTTTATCTACATCGGGTCAGGATTTTTTACTGAATTGCAGAGCACAGCTTTATGAATTAAAATGCCTTCAAAGAGGTCCATGAGCTGAAAATCTGGTGGGAAATACCATCTTGGACTGTCTATCAGGTCAGTTTGGTATAATCTTTGCCCGTATTCCTTGGTGTATTTGCTCACGCTCTCACAGGTCACTCAAGGACCTTCATTTTGTATAATGTGATTAGATGTGTTGCGTTTGTACACATTTTCAGTTGCTCCAGTGTAGCTTCCGTTTCTGCTGAAGGCTGCTAAGCATAATGTATTATGCTCTGTATGGTCAGGTAATCTTTATCTGAATAGTTTTATGTGCAAAATAATCCATTCGTCCTTCTCCCAATACATAAACTCACATGACTGCCATGCAGCAGCTCAGTAAAGGTCTTAGTTACGAAATTCAAAAGATGGTTCTAAAGTATCCCCAGTGAGGATAATGACAGGCCTTACCTCCTTCCCATCATCCTGGAGCCTCCTGTTGGTGTCAGTCACCTGACTCTGAGATGAGAAGCAGACTATTCAGAAACGCAGTGAAACCGAAGAACGCACCCACATTGACAAAGTTATACCGATCTGTGTAACAGAGAGGTCACTCTCCACCTTCGACCCCTCTCTCCTTTCCACAGCCCCACCCCCCAGGCCTCTGCCGCTGACCCACCTTGAGCTTCTGGGCCTCGCCTCGGACTTTGAGCAACTCCGTGATGGAGTCCACGAAGCCCTGGAAGTGGTGGTTGCACATCTTCTCGATCTCGCGGTCATGGTTGCGAATCCGACCCTCCAGCTTGTCCATAAAAAGGCCATGTTCCTGTCCATCATACACTGATCTGTCACAGAAGGACAGAGCGCGGTAATGATGAGGACTGCCATGTCCTCCCACAATCCCTCTCTGTAACATTATCCTCTTACAGGAAAAGAAGCATTAAGGTCATAAGTCACAGTAAACCGAGCAACATTTCACCCTGAACTGATCCAGTGCTGACCAAAGATTAGTAAAGCGCAGTACATAATATGCAGCATAAGTCAGTTTTGAAAAGCCATTCGGCCATTCAAAACTACACATATTTCAACCACTAGGGGGAACCCTTTCACCAAGAAAACTACACAGTGTCACACTGTCAGCTGGGAGTATGGCTCAATCAGCATGTCTAGGGAGACAAGTTCAGAACCGTTCAAAGTTTCCATTGACTGAATTCCAAAACAAATTACGCCCATTGCCAGGCTTGTATAAAGGTTTGACTGAATCTGCTTGTTAACACTTTTCACATCAAGGTAAAAGGCTCCATTTCCCCAGTCATGTGTTACAGAAGTCAGCGACCCCTAAAACTTATGTGTGGGCAGAGAGAAGCAACATCACCCCCACTGACAGGCACCCCGTCCCCTACCCAGACATCATGCACACCATGTAGACAGGACCCATACAAAATACGGAAATAAAATTAGCATACCATCAAAAAAGGTGGGCTCATGACCACCTGCCGTAACATCAAACGGAAAAAGAAAGCAACAACCAGCAAAATCATTGTTTTATTAGCATACACCAGTCTCTCGTATTTGTTGAAACTAACTAGTGCAAAACTCCTACAAACCTTACATTTCTACATACTGTACACACAGTTGATATCCCCCAAAAACACGACGTGCTTTTAAAGAGCACAGAAACGAAGTAAGCTGGGTTATCTTTTCAAGAAATACTCCAACAGTTTGGGCTTACAGAATGTACAGAGTAAGACCGTGAGATCTGCAGTAGGACAATGTAGATTCTGCCCTGCACTATACAATTTAAGCATATTCACACAACAAAAACTCGTGGGTTTACCGTTGCTCAAGCAAAGCAACCTTTCTGCAGTCCTGAGAGGAAAGCACATTAACAGAGATTAACAGTGCGATCTACCGTGAATAGCATTTCCCAATCTGGTCCTCGGGGAACTAGAGACAGTCCACAGATGGGCTGAGGGGTCCACGATGACTGGATTGGGAGCTGAGAGGGAGCAAAAACATGGACTGGCTGTGGGTCCTCAAGGACCAGATTGGGAACACTGACCTAGAAGGTATTGAAATAGAGGGGGTTTCAATCCCAGGAAGAAGAGCCGAGAACAGAGACCTTTGCAGATGATGGACCAAGCTTCAGAATACAACATGAATACTAATTAGCCAAGAACTCAGGCTCAATTGGGGCATGATTCTGGTGAAGGGGGGGGGCACAGGAAGGGGCTGGCCAGGTCTGGGGAAGAGAGCAAAATGGCGTCTCTGGGGAACCAGTGTTTACGATCAGCCCCATGCCTCAAACACAATGCAGTTCATCTCGGCTGGCCACCCGCTCACTTCCTGTGGACAGGAAGTACCCCCAGCATCACAACGAGTTTCCTCCTTCCTTGGGTACACACACACACACACACACGCACAAACAAATTCATAAAGTACACAAGAACGTCAAACGTTAAAACTCAACCAATCAGCAAACAAGTCAGGAAATCCATCTTATCCCTCCGGACCGTAAAGCCAAGCAAACATGGAAGCCACATAGCCTTATGAACTTATCACCTATAGTACCAGTCAAAAGTCTGGACACACCTACTTTTGATGCATTTATTTCTATTTTAGCTATGTTAGTCATCGTAAAAGGCCTCGAGGCAATTAAGCAATAGTCATCCCTCTGTATTCCTGGGAGATCAGCTCCAGGACCCCCACTGATACTATGGTTGGATGGATGAAGTTCTTTATATAAAATGGTGTAGCATTTACAGATAACATACGCACATCCTCCCATAAATTCACTTAACATAGCTAATACAATGTAATGTATTAACTAATACAATGCAAATGTAATGTAACAGAAACAAAACAGTACACACAACAAAAGCAGGGAACGAATGAGACGCAAGGCAAACAATGCTCAAACAACAAGTGCTGCAGAGAGACTGAGGATCTGTCAGCAGGGTACGTCTAGACATCACTGCATTCATGTGGATTTAGCATAGCGCTCGGTGTGCGACGAATTTAAGTTTTGCTTTTTGGAAGAAAATATTTTCAACGTGCGCTTGGTAAAACCTGTGGAAACAGAGGCCGACTGTACGTATCAAATATTGCAATGACCAAGTGAAGTGTTCAACATCTCAGAATTTTCTCAAATTTTTGACTCTACATAATAGCCCCCTTTGGCTTCGCTGACATCATTGCAGATTCTGAAGGCGTTTCCACAGATTCTGGGCACAAATTAGCTACTTTGCTCTTCATTTTAGGTCCAACTCATCCCAAACCAGCTCTCTAGAGTTTAGGTTTGGGGAATGTGGGGGCCAGGCCATCAGGCGCAGTACTCCATCTCTGTGCTTGTTCACAAAACAATAGGCCTACTTAGTACATAACCTCAAACGGTGCTTAGGGTCATTATCTCATACTGTATGTAAAGAAGAAAAACCTCCACTGCACCAACTGCATAGCTGACACTGCAGAACCTAGCAATCCAGTGGCCTCTCAAACATATACAGCTCAAGTGACACTAGCATCAAACCGTTTCATTTTTATTGAGCTGGTTAATTTACACGATCAATTCACGTTGTGTTTCATGCTCAAGGTCTCCACAGTTTGGCCTGCGACTGAACTGATCACTATGCTACCAAAAGCTCCATCTAGAAGTTTGGATCTAATGTTTTAACACTTCCTGAAGAAGGTGAGAAAAAAAAACACCAGCTACAGCCAGTTGTGATCACGGAATAAACATGGCAGTTTATTAGAAGAAACGCATAACACACTACAGTAGCTGAGAATCAGGGCAAACGCATAAATGAAGTCGAGTGAACAACAGCCTTTTCATTGTCAACATTGTAACATATTTATTTAACATTTACTTCATGAGTCACAAATCACTCTGGGCTCCATTAGTCAGCCTGCCCGGATTCCCAGCACATGCTTTACTTTCTCTGGGCTTGATCGGGTATCCCGACTGATCACTTCTTACATCTCTGTTCCTGGGTGCACATCTGGCTCCCGCCAGTGTATTCTTGGTCCAAACAGTCCTCCCAAGTCCAACAGACCAGGACTGAGGGCTCTCAGCTCACACAATGCTAAACACCATGCTCTGGACCACCAACTTAATATGCGGATCCAATTTCACACCTATGCTTTTACAACCAGGTCCAAAGTCATGCAAACGGGACGCCCATAAAACAGGCACCAAAGAGCCTGTAGTACAGCTCTGCTAAAAGTCAGTCACCGCTGCCGACTCAAAAATCACTGTGGCCACTAGGCTCCAGCTTCTCAGGTTACACAAGCGCGTCTGTCCGGACGTGCTGCAGGACATCTGCCCCCCGCTTTGGGAAGCTCAGGCAAAGCTCAGCACACTATGCTCTGAGAGATCAGTCAGCCAAAGATTGCAAGAATCGACTTGAGATGAGAAACCAGTTGTACATGAAAAATAATGCCACAGATCCTTTCTACATGAGAGACTCGTTCAAGGTTCTTGTCACAGCTGCCACATTATCCCAGGACACAGCCGTCAGAAAGTCAGGCGGATGAGAGTCACAGCAGGGGAACCCGCAAACGACAAATTCATCAAGCACCGAGTAGCTGCTCCCCTCCTCCTCCTCATATCCCATCTGGGTCCACATCGGAAAGCAGATGTTATCGCTGACCATCAGAGGCTGCACTTGGCAGGGCCAGAAAGTATCAGAGCACAAGACCAAGAACACGAGGCCAGAGAGACCAATATGGAGCCAGGAAAGAGGCTCTTATCAGACAGCTGGTGACTCAAAAATGCCAACACCACATCCTGTAGCAATTGTGAAGCACATGACCAAGTGTTAATGACAGATGACATGCCTATTTCCGTCACCTTGACTAAATCGAGCCATAACATGGTCATGTATGCTGGGGGGGGGCAGGGGTGTCACTGTGCACAGGTCATGCTCTGTGGTTAGGCAAGGGGACTTGTCTGGTGTCCACACTTGGTTGTGGGGGCGCTCCCTCCCCAATGGCTAGTACAGCCCTTGGGTGACCCATCTATGGCAGCTCAAGTAGCTTTACAGTATCCATTAGATACATCGATGTTAACACACACACGCCATTTTTACGTTAACACACGTGTAAATTCCATCTACTCTATTCAATATTTTGATTCCTAATAACAGCATTTCACATTAGAGCGCCGCGATCATATCTTGGCAAGCTTATTGCTTTCACGCCCTCACAATGTATCCACGCCACGCCATTACCAAATGTGCCGTCGATCATAAAAGTGCGGCGGCGAAACGACGACTGACACAGCCGGCGTGACTCAGCGGGGTCGGCAGCCTGCAGCCGTTCTGCAGGGTGTTGCTCTCGCAGCTGGGAGGGCAGGGTGACTAAGCGGGGTGCGGCCAAGGGCCCTAGTGCCGACTTGTCCTCCCCGCCCTTATGCCACGTCTGTGGCACAACCATGTCAGAACGCGCGAGCAGGCAGCCTGGAAAGGCAGCCCAGCCCTAACGGCAGCACCAGCACAGAAAGCAGACATGCTGGGTGCCGCAAAGTCAGGCTGGACGCGGGCTGCAGCCTGCAGATAATGCGAATGAGCTCTTATCACGAAGCAGAAGAAAAGGCAAGTTTCGGAGATATGCTGTCGCAGGAGAAGGCTACCGCCATGGAGAGCCTCAGCGAGAAATGTAAGCATATGCAGGGTCCAGGGAAGCACTTCCTTCATGTATCTGAACAGTCAGTAAACATGCTCCGCGAAGCAGATCATAGTACATAAAGGAAGTGCAACTGCACTCAATCACTGCAAAAAACAACCACCAACACACTCAAGGCGGATTTCAGACTCAGGGAGATTTTTCTAGAACCAACTACCTACCTATGCTACATCGCAGGTATACAATTCTTGAAACCAAATAACTAGCATGTTACATGTAGATCAGTGACTCAATTACAGGCCTCACCTGGCCAAATAAGTCATGGCACATTTCAGTACGTTATCCCTCCTACTAAAGCACAAGAGCTAATCTTAATCTCAATACACATCTTAGGAAAACGGCTACCTATAACAATTAGCCACATGATCTATTAGCCATTCATACAGACCTAGAAAACATGCCAGTTCTTCAAAGTCCACAACAACTAGACGGGTTTGATGATATGCCAGAAGATACCCATCTTCTATTAACTGCATTACCGGTCCCTGTTCGGCAAACAAACACCATCTGTTAACCCAATGAAGTAACAATGAATTGCAATTAGCTTCACCTACTGGCTCCTCTCCACTAGTTATGTCTGAGATTCCAGAGTGGCGATGACCCCCACCGCCCCCCCCCCCCCCCCCCCCCCCAGAGTGCAGCGCCCGGCTTCACCTTGTCCTCTTCAATCACCTCTCCTGCCCCAAGAGGCAAGCATGTTCTCCAAACACTTCCTCCATCACAGGTTTCATTGTTTGCAGGTTAATTGCTGCCGGTTTGGTCTAGCGTGTGCTGGGCCTATTTGTGGAAGTGTGTGTGTGGGGGGGGGGATTCACCATAAGTCATCATGCCTCCCATCCTACTCGGCCATCACCAAAGGAAACACGTCCTGGACCAAAGGTCCCAGACTGCTCAGGCAGACGTGCCACTTTCAGTACGGCGTCATCCCCCAGCTTACTTCTCCGAGGCGAACAGGACACGGTGCCTTTATCTATCTTGTCCCCGTCAGACCATTGCAATAGTCTGGAATCAGCACTGTTCTTTATATAATGCCAGATTTTTTTAAAAAAAAAATCAGACGGTGAGGGCAGTGACACTGCAGCCTGACTGCATCTTCTCCAGCAGCGCCTGACAGACTCACTCTCCCAAACTGCTGCACCACTCCATGACCCCCTTCGTCACTATGGAAGCAACACATCAGTCCTGAAAAGATACAGCTGATTTATACCCCTTAAAGTGGGGGAAGAAAAAAAAAACACAAAGCATCAGCTTTTCCTGCCCCAGTACATGTACGCAAAACGGAACAAGATTCCCCTGCAATTTTGGTTCCCCAGGAACGAAGCTAATTTCTGATCATAATAAGAATGATCGTGGTACAGAAGAGCAGATAAGGAACCGAAGAGGCGCTAGCTGGCTAACAAATCGTTATATATAAGGTTACAAACTCCACTACCTGTACTTCACATACTTCTCTTTGTCCCTGTACTAGTCCACTAAGTTCACGTTAAGCATGGCATTGAGAATCGGAGAGCTGGCTGGGCCCCATGCCAGTACAGCCGAGGGGAACCCCTTGATATTTCTGGATGCAGCACAGAGCTCCGTGGCCACTACCTTCCGCCTTTCCGGCTGGCACACGGACTTCAGGAAACCAGACTCTTCCCCGAGGTTCTGATATTTTTACCACTGGGCCAAGCCAGCGGTAAGACAGGAATAGAATGATGGATCACTTTTACCAGTGACCACAGCACCAAGCCCCAGAGCAGGAAAGGGCTTCTGTCGAACAAGGCAGGAGGAACACGGCCTTCAGGCTGATCTAGTGTTGTTGGCATACAAACGCATAGCAGACTTCAGTTAGACATCGGAACTCTATTGCCTGGCAGCAGAAAATACCAACCCAGTTCCCATAATTGCCAGCCTCTTATAGTGCAGGGATGAGATCATTCCCTCTTCTGTCAGTCTGCTGTTTGCTAATGATCAAATGAAGTTTCAGGTTACATAGAAAAATGCACGGTTTGACAGCAAAGGTCAACAAAGATACAGGATAGGTAGCAAGAACAATTTTAACCGGCAGTTCAGTAATGATTGTTCGCAAGAAATCTGAAATTATTACTATTAATGCCAGCTAAGATTCGACATTTACAAAATATACTGGCTGCAGAAGTTAGCTATACCAGCTGTTAATACTGCAATAACTAGCTGTCTAAAAGCATGCTGGAGTAGTACAATCACCAAGAAACATAAGCAGCATTTAAGCTAGTTGATAAATACAAAGATCATTATTGAATCATTCCAGGAATGATAAATATTATCATATAAATGCTGAGAGAAGATTTTAGTTGTACCTTCAAGAGTGTTTGTAAGAGTGTAAATTGTAAAGAGTGCAAATTTACTACAGTCAGCTTTTGCTTTCCATGTTAAAGCAAGAATCTGTACAGGACAATATGATTGTTTACATAAAGAATCATTATGCAGTAAAGTTAACTAGCTGTTAAGAGATTAACTAATGATATTATCGCATGATAAAGCGACTGCAGATGCCAGAGATGCCCAGCAGCTAAAACATCCATCATGGCCATTTGGCCAATTGTGACCGTCAACGTTAACAAGTAACAAGTATGCTGAAGTACGTGAATGATGAATGTAGCAGGCAAGACCACCCCGTGTTAAAAATCCTGCAGAGCATCGGTAGAGTCTCAGAGAAATGACTCACAATTATGTCAGGGGGCTGCCAACCAGAAACTGCAGACAGGAGAGGAGGAGGGGACCTTAGGTGTTTGTTTTTCCCCTCGTGTTGTCAGGGCAAATTTACATGATGCAAATCAAGAGCAAAGTCCATTATTGGCCTGGCTGCAGCCCATTCAGCCCCAATGATAGGCTTCCCAGAAGGACCCCCACAGGGAAACGAGGGAATCGGCGCTCTGGGAGAACCACAATCAGCTAATGACAATCAGCAGCAGAGAGACAAAACGCTGAGCTGCGGATCCCCGCAGGGCAACGCGCTGAACCAGCCGCAGCTCCAGAGTCTTGCTGTTTTTGTGGCTGTAAATGTTTATTATGCACATTTCTTTGGATATAAACATCCACAGTGCAACTACATATCTACACTGTAACGAAACACAGAATGTCGCCATTCATAATGATGAGTTAAGAACACTGAGGTGTAAAAGGATTCCAAAGAAATCTTGATTGCTCATAAACCCGATTAGAAACCTGCGTCCAAATGCTGAACAGTTTTATCTGACCTAATTAAATCTCAGATACCACCACGCAATAATCTTACCCTCAGTTATTTTCATGAATCAGGGATAAAATAATCATCATGCGTATTATATAACTCCAGCTGGAGAGAGATCACTGGACTTGATAAGTTAAGAAGTTCAGACTTCTTCCAGGACACATAAACACACTTGCAAGCAGCACCCCAGCTGCCCTGCTCATCCCTGAAGAAGCGTACTATCATTTTGGGCCCCCTCACACAGAGGCACACACTGCACGCAGGTACCATTGCAGCGCTGACTTAGGAATTACAGAACCCTGCGTGACCGGTCTTACTGGCTATTCCTCAGTTCACTACAGGCCAGGCGCAAACGACGCCACGAAAGCCTGAAGCAGGACTGAAGGTCAGATAAGCAGAGACAATCGCAAACACACATACATATGTATCACCATCTAGGGGAGGCTGCACAAAGAGAACTACGCTGTCCTAAGGTCACAGCCCTCACAGCGTTTCCCTGCTTAGCTACGGACCCGACACCACGTAAGCGAACCAGCACACACAACAATTAACAGGCCCAGGGGCTTAACATTTGCCCGCTTTCATTCAATGACAAAGCACTGGAAGTCAACATAGTCAGCCTTCACTATGGAGATTCACTGCAGGTATGCGACACCCCTCCGGCCAATGAGGACCCCGGCCTGCCGAATATAGGCTAAGATTTTGCATCTGTGGTCACACAGCTATATGAAACTCTGGCTGTTCATGCATTCAGACTCGCACTCCACATAAAGGTAGATGGTGCAGTAGGTCTATAACGAGACATTCCTATTCAGGCTATGACACAGGTTCAGGCTCCTAGCAACGATCCAGCTGCTGTCTTTCAGCGAGAGCTAATACATTTATTTCCTATACATTCCTATTTAATCCCATCATAACAGAACCTCACAAGGAAAGGCAGTGTTCCTGGAGCAAATGGGTTTAAGGGCCTTGCTGAAGGGCCCAATGGTGAAAATACTCAGTCAGCCAAGAGATTTGAACCAGCCACCTTCCGATCACGGTGACAGGATCCTAACCTGCAGAGCCATACACCAACGCACAGGAACAAAAGTAAAACCAGAAAATGCTTGCACTTTATTTTTTAAAGATATGTGGCAGGTTATACTACTTAGTTTTAAAGAAAACCATCTATGCAAAGCACAGGAAAATATGAGCTCTGTTAATGGGCAGCTGGGATCTCTGACACACAGGGCAGGGAAAGACCGCAGGCTACAATCATCACACGTCCCAAAACTGCTCGAGTAGGTGGAAAGCACAGCAAACCCCGGTAATTCAGGGATCTATCATCTTGTCAGACGTGTGTTATTTTTTGTGAAAAGGAAAATTTTTATTTACCAGGTAGCTGAAGGAAGTGCGGCCCACATATCCTTGAATAATGAGAATCCATCCTCTTTTTTCCACTGAGGCGCAATAGACCGCAGACTAAACGCGAGTTTGACAAGTGAAATCACATGAAACTCACAGGTTTATGGCTAAAGACCTGCTTAAAAGCCAGGAGGGCTGGGGAACCTCAGCTGTAAGGGCTCCACGAGAGCCACAAAACCTACAATAACTTCTACTGCAGCACCGGCAGCTACTGGGAACATGAATAAGCAGACAGACACCCACACAACTAGGCATCAGAGGGAAGTTTCACTTTCAGATGTATTTCCTGCTGCCTGACTGCCAGACTAAATGTTAAACCATAGGATTCCAGCAGGATCAGCAGAAAAGGCATGTAGCCATTTGCCGACATAGTTCATAATCACACAGCTCCCAGACAATTCTAAACCCTATTTAAAAAATTAAATGAGGAAAAGGGGTCTGTCAAAGAGGTCCCCGAGGCATCCTGGGGGGGGGGGGGGGGGGTTGCAAGTTTAAACTTGAAACGTCTACAGACTTGTCACAATAGGAGAGGCAGAAGATTAACCTGACACTTAAGGGACTAGCACAGGGTGTTCGCATTAATGCAGAAGCACTATTCTCATAATGTCGAGGCACTTAATACTGACCCATAGCATCCTCTGCAGCGTGCAAACAGGACTCGGTTATTGGCTGACACCGGCGAGCATGACGGACCTCGACAGGAGCACACTTTAGCATGGATTACAGCCCAGCCTCTGCTCAGACAAGGAGCAGGCCTGAAAGGTAGCAGATCTGACAGAGGGGGGGCGAGCAAATAAACAATAACAGAGATTCATATCATCTGCATTATGGGAGCCAATGGAGACAAAGAGGCAGAAACCTGGTTCTGAGCATGAGCGTGTCTCAGAGGCGAAAACACGCCCGACACACATCAGGGAAATCTGCCAAAACATCTTTTTGTTGTTACACTTTAGATTGTTTTATCTGCATGGACAATGCCCACCCAGCCCCCCCAATGTCAGCAAGACCTTTCGAATGTTGTGTATTTCGTTTTCATTAAGAAAAAGCCAACCGTGATCATGTCCAAGTTTTCACTAAAAATAGTGAAACAGCTCATTCTAATTCTGCCATTTTAAGTAGAAACAATACTATGTGTTGAGCCTAGAACAAATCAATTTCAAATCATTCATTCAGAAGAATTTTTTAAATGAAAAATTATTTTAAAAATATGAACATGGATTTAGTTTGCAATGTGGAAACGTCCCTTGTAATCTCATAACATTATGCTTATATACTGTAAATAATGTGAATATGTATCCACTGTAACGCCACCCCCGCCCCGCCCCCAAAGGGGCGTCTTTAATAAAAATAGGTTCACTCTTGACCTTTTGGCAACAAACAAGTCTGAAAAGCCTTACTTCTTATAACCAGAAGTTCAGAATAATGCATTAACTTACTTACACAAGTCCAGGCATATTTTAGGACAGGTTTGTAGTGGACGCGGGACTGTATGGGACAGCATCACAGCCCCAAATTTTTAAGTCATTGCGGAAAAAATTGGTCTAAATCTTATACTTCACATCATCTTTAAGGGCTTAAACAGTCTGCTGGTATTGAGGCTATAAAGAAACATCATCCATTAGGGTCAGCCTGGCGCAGGAATATTTTTTCGTAATAAATATTTCCAAAAGCATGAGGACGCGCATATATGTATAAGACTTTCTTTGGATTAGACAGTTGTGCGAAATTATGCTTGAAATCGGTGAGCAAAGTAGCAAACAGAACTCAGATATGTAAAATTATCGCTACATGTCACGCCTTTGGGATGGTTTGGGAGGGTGTACAGGAATGCCTGACTGCGGCAGGAAAACAGAAACGGAATTTGTTAAATGAATGTAGTTTTTGATTATGGAGACGATGATGGAAGACCCTGCGAGAAGGTTCATCTCTCCGCATCGGCGACCGGAATGTTAATTACTCTGGGAGCAAGACCAGCTCCCTTGGATCTACAAGTTGGAAAAACAGCCCAGAAGTGCCCTCCAGAGTTAGCTGCAGAGCCGGACCGACTCCTTTTTGTGGGCGTTAAAAGGCACTGACGGAGCCGCCAAGCACAATCGGGCGTCCCGAAGCGGCCACTCACCGAAGAGTGGGACCGATGCAGTTGGTGTCCGTACTCTCGATCTCCCGCAGGATCCGCTCATGCTCTGCCGCTGTCTCCACACTCGCCATCTTCCATGTCCCAGTAACGCCGATCGGACTGCGTCACCGGGAGAGGAGGAAAAACCCAGCGTATAAGCGGCGTACAAACGACGGATCCCCCCGGCTCCCCTTCCTACTTGTCCGTCCACTTCCTTTCTTTGCCAGGATCCAGTGAGACGTCGAAACCCCACCCCATGCTTTTCTATCATTGGACAATAGGCGAATCCGCCGTTCCTATTGGCGTAAAGAACTCACCGTCTTTAAACGCACCAAGCGCTCCCAAAGCTATTCTGTGTACTTGGGTGAGTTTCCCGAAGTCCCGAAGTTCTGTCATGTAACAAAGGGGGAACTCACTCCTTGTGTTTTTTTCGTGTTATTTGTAATACTTTGTAAGACTTTTTAAAAATTTAAGAACATCACAGTTCTTAGTATTACACAAGGCAGCATAAGGATGGGGTGCACCCCATGGAATGCCGATTGAATTCCTTCTATAGTTTAAAACTGTTGCATGGTCGTTTTGTTTTAAAGCACTCTCTTTGACACAAAGGAAACAAGTATTTTGCAGTTAATATCTTCTGGTTGGATAGTACAATTGAAACATGCCGTTAGGTAAACTCACTGAATTGGCATTTGTAAACTTCTTTCTCAATTTCTGTGTGTTGCCCCCTCTCTGAAGACCTCCCAGCCATGGTCTACTGCTGGTGTGTGCTGTGGGGTACGAGCTCTCTTATGAGCAGAGGTGGGAATTTCAGGTCCAGAAAGTAAAAGTCCAAACCAGGATTTTGTTTGAACCAACCAGTTCGGAGTCACTGAGTATTCAACTGGTTGGTTTAAACAAAATCCTGGTTTGGATTTTTACTTTCTGAACCTGAAATTCCCACCTCTGCTCATGACCCTGTACTTGATATGGGGTTGGAAGATGGATGGAAGATTATAAAAAGAAGGTCCATTGAGATGTCTGATAAGGTCGTCAGTGGAAGGCACCCGGCAAATGATGTTCTCCTCTTAGCTTGTGAAAATGGTTCCATATTTCCTCTGTTAATTAGTTGTCACACTCATAGTAACATAATTATTGTAGAAGCGTGTAAGAGTTAGGACTGATGTCTGTGATTAACACAGGACAATCAAAGGCAGATCCCAAGCAATAAAACTCTTTCTGGCATAAGTGATGATATAACCTGACCCAGGTTTATTTAAATTATTGCTCCCGTGTCATGTTATTAACTGGATCTTGGGAAAACACTCTGAATGATTAGTTTTTTTTTTATTGTAATATTTTTGCATTACAAGCCAGTCTAGGTTCTTGATTATATTGACTGAACAACCAAATTTAGCCTAATTTCACTTCATGTTCACATGACACAATAGTGGTAAAACAGTGTTAAGAGCAAAAAAAAAAATGTAATGGGTCCATATTTTCATCCACTATCAATGCACTTTAAATGCTTTTTTGTGTGGTGGCCCATGTGGAATCCACTGTGCACCAGCAGGGGGCGATCAGCACCATGCACATTGTTTGTAACCATGGTTTCCCCACAGGCAGCTACCACATAATTTCAAAAGGGCACAGTTGGTGGCTGATATTCTCCCCAGTCAGGAGGCAGGGAAGCCTTCACAGGTATGACTTATGAGTAGAAGGTAAGAGTAAGCCAGCTGTGCAAGTGAACACTGGGGGACGATCACCCTCTCTATCCTGGTTGATGAAGGTGATTCTGAAGCTGACCTGCAGGACTTCACCAGGCAAAAGAAGCTGGTCGGACTGGTGAAGTGCCACACACTGGTAGAGAAGATGACCCTGCACCTCTTTCTGCACTCCCTTCCCAGTGACCTTCAGCAGACCATATGTCTGCCAGACACCATAACTCTACCAAAATGGCGAAGCCTTTGCCACAGTTTTTCTCAAAGTTATACTCAACTGATTAGTCAAAACAAAATCTTGGTCTAGATTTTTTCGGCCTGAACTATCCACCTCTATGTGAGGGTCATCTCTGCTGCCACAGTGCACATTTCATGTGACCTGTCATAGTGGGCATGGTGCCTAATCTGCTAGTCCACCTACCGCTTGGATGGGACTGGCCAAGGTTTGGTGTGGGCTGCAGTAGGTCCTAGCAGTGGAGTCCCAAGTGGAGAACAGAGAGGCTTCACAAAATAATGGAAAGTGGTTCTGTCAACTACCAGGTTTATAATTTAGAATAGAATTAGAATTTAGTGATTGTCATTGTTGACACACCAAAGCACACAACAACAAAATGTGCATTTAGTCCACATGTGACACAGTGGTGGGCAGCTAATTCAGCACCTGGGGAGCAGTACCTTGTTCAGGGTACCTCAGTGGTGCTTCGCTGCTCAGGGATTCCAACCTGTAATCTTTCAATTACAAGTGCACTTCCCTAACGCTTAAGCCACCTAATTGCCACAGAATTTTTACCTCCAAGTTCATATTTCTCCAGCTAGTCCAACTGGGGTTTGAATCCCAGTCTTCTACACCAGGAACCAGTGCTTTATACCCCTAGGCTGTCAGGTTTGACTGCCACTCCTCTGTGCCGGTTTACCAGGTCGACCTTCTGAAACAATGGGGGGAGCCACAGCCCCACCTGTCAGCCCCCTGTACTGTACCTACTGAGAAACTCCAAAGGGGAGAGGCTCTCTGCCCACCCCAAGGCCAGGAATTGCGAAACAGTTCTCCAACCTCCCAGGTTATACCCACCTCATCCAGCACCACATGGAGACACCCCAGGGGGCATCACCTGCCAAAAGCCACTACGTCTCTTTTCCCCGCAATTCTGTCTAACATCCAAGTTAGCGCCGGTGCTTCTGGTCAACCAGTCAGCAAAGTTTATCGCTATAAGCCCCACCCAGTAGTTCCCACTCAGGCAAAACGCACCTACTTCAGAGTAGAGACCAAAAAAAGGTTCAGGAAATACCTCAGAGGAACTACAATCAGGCAGAGTTCCTGCAGTAGGAACACAACAGAGGTTCCTGGCTTCTGATGTTCCTAGAGTGGGAAAGCACCTTTTGTGTGTATTTATCCTAATTTCCCATAATACCACTTGCCATCAAGGAGTATTTTTCCTGCACCTCCATTTTCCAAGCTTCTTCACCTGCTGCATAGCACTGGTGGACTCAGGAGGGGAGCAGGGGGTGCCCCCCCCCGCCCCCCAGCTGAAGAAACATCACTAAAATGCCCTTTTGAGTGGTGAAAACACTGCCATTGGCTGCCCTTCTTATGATTTATCCTCCTTCATGCGAGGAGACGTGTCATATAGAGCAGGAACATGTGATGAAGTTTCCTTCTAGAGGAATGACAATGATGCAGTGTCCTATAAAGTATATACTAAGACTTACAGTGGGAATGCAATGTGTTCCTTTCCTTTTCCTCATGCCTGGGACAAACATCATTACAAAATTTCTACATTTTATTTTATTCATTATAACACTGTGATAGCATTGTGATAATTTCCTCAAGGGCCAAAACACAGAAAAGTCCAAAATTACAATGTTGTAAAAACCGAAAATCATTCCTTGATATCTCCAAAGAAGATGATGCATAGCATTCCTAGAATGTACAGATATCTAATGTTATTCTATAAAAAAGCTGCAAGTAAATTGTTTCTATAGAATATGCATGTTCAATTGTATCAAGCATTTAAATGCTTTACTAATGGTAGCCAGCAGCAAGGGGCATGGCTATTATCGGACGAGCCAATCAGACGCGGGAACTGAAAGTGGGCCAATGACAACATCTGGGTCAGTACGCTGGATCTAGCTGGAATGTGGATCCATTCTCTGGTCACTGTCACCGGCCAGCAGGCTTGGGCCAATTGGTGACCTGTCAGCTTGGGACCAGATGGCCCCAAACAGGAGCTATGACAGGGACTAGAAAGGAAAAAAGGAGGGAGAATGGCCTGCTAGGTGCAATGTGTCATCGCTGTGATGGACCTAACCACATCTACATGACAACGATAGAGGCGGAGGCCTTTGGCAATCAATACTACAGCAACACAACTAACAGCCAAGAAGGGTAATCATGTACAGTGTCAGGCTTACACGTAAACAGTAGGTCTTAAACCCACTTTGCAGCAAGTCTCAGAAATCTGTAACTGATACTCTTTGGGGAAGCGATTGTGCAACCAGATGGCAAAGTATTACTATAATCTAACCTTTCTAACCATAACACTATTTAGCAAAAGGAAAAACACATGAAAATATTCAGTTTTTTAAATGAATACAGCAGATTTTCTTTGCAATCCATGGACGGGGAGCAGGCTGCATAGGGTTCAGGGACCGGTCCACTGCCACTGGAAGCAACACCACTTAGTGGCAGCAAAGGGAAGGGGGACTGCATAAGACACTTGATATTGTGAATGCAATAAATCGAAAAGTATTTGATGGATCTTATTACCCCTTCATAAAAAAATTATTGGATGTAGATCTACACATGACTTCATCTTGAGGCAAATCACACCAAAATTGATACAGCACTAGGTGGCAGCAAAGGATGAAAAGCGAGGCTATAGGCAATGCTTGATTTGGCAAGCACAGTAACTATTAAAGTATTTGATTGATCTTTTTTCAAACTTCCCAGGAACATTGTGTAGGTGATGATCTGGGGCCTATTTAATTTTTACGAGAATTTTAACCTAACTGAAGCAGTGTCACTTAGCAGTGGCACACGAAAGGACAGACACAGATCTGAACCTGATTATATTAGGGCAGGTCACACGAAGTTACATTTAAAAAATTTTTTTTAGAGAAGTGGGGAGAGTGCTTTGGGAGGGGGGCTAAAGGTTCTAGAGGAAGGAGGGTGTGGGAAGAGTAAGGATTAGATGGGGGAGGGGGGCAACAGGGCTATCCGAGGAGTATATTGTTGTCATTCCGACAGCATCTAGTTTCCTGTGGTTCACTGTCTCTTTTGACATTGTCTTATTTTCCATGTCTTTCAAACACAATGTTAATATCCAACCTTGTAACACAGTGTAACATTAACTTATACATCCATCTACATTAATGTTCTCATAAAATATTTGCATGCAATTTTTCTATGTGAAATTTATCAAATTGAACATATTTAGCCTGTTCTAGCCCCATTGTAAAACAGTGAATTCATATCGTTATCATTTCAGGTTTGATGGGATAACATCTATGTTTAATAGGGAATGTGAATATATTATTATTAATCACTCAAACCAGCCCAGTCAGGCTTGTGTACTTATATCAGTGAAATAAATGTGGTAAGGTTCAGTTCAAAATAACTCACGTACTACAAAAAAACAGCAGCTTTTCTATGGACTGTTGTG
This sequence comes from Brienomyrus brachyistius, assembly GCF_023856365.1. Classification (NCBI taxonomy): domain Eukaryota; kingdom Metazoa; phylum Chordata; class Actinopteri; order Osteoglossiformes; family Mormyridae; genus Brienomyrus; species Brienomyrus brachyistius. The sequence continues at coordinate 20,038,953 of NC_064544.1, forward strand.
ATAATTGGCAATTATAAGATTCAAAACCCAATGATAAGTTGTCGATTTAATGAAATGAATCAGCCTAGTATAGTAGACCTGTGACGTTTTCAGTTATTTTTAATAAGAATGATTTTAATTATCTGCTACTGCTTCACATGACAAAACACAGCAGCAAGGTGAAGAAGCGTAACCATGCAAGTTGTAACCAGTTCCATTCTTCCATTTTCCATGACCGTTTAGGATGGCTTGGATAGTGCTCACGTGGTTATGAACATGGCAAATCCACACACACGGAGCTTTCTATTTCCGCCTGTAGTTTAGGGTAAAACGTGGAACTGCGCGTAAATTCATTTCACGCAGTACCGGGGCACACCACTAGATGGCACCCATTTCTGCAATGAAATGCAATGCTGAGTAACTTATATGTCCTGGTCAGCCTGTTGATATAAAACTGTAGACAATACATAGAGTCTGCATTTTTTTAAAGTAATGTACAAAGAGCTCATTATGGAAATACAAATTGAACACATTTGAAATCTTGGTCCTTGGTTACTAGTCCAACCACTGGTAATTCCTTCCCATCATTTACTCTTGTTATAGTTTACTGGCCTCCTGATCCTCGTGCTCTTTGACTAACCTGGGTTTAGTACAGATAAAGCTGTGAATAGCATTTGCTCCCATTCTTGGCTTTGGTTTGTGTGCCCAGCAGAATGGAGCACGGCCAACTCATTCTTGGAATCATACTCTAGATTTGAACCCGTATTAATGGTATTAATGTTGAACCAGTATTTATTCTTCCTCCCAGTCCTGCAGTCTCAGATCTTTCACTCTTAATGTTTCTGCATTGTCAGAAAAAGAAGGTACCAATTTGTACCATTGAGGGAGCAATTACTTATTACTGGGGCTGTACCCCCAAGGGTCTGCCAACTGTATCCAAGCTACAGGTAATTGTACCTTTTAAGGTACATTATTGTACCATTGGGGGCACCTTAATGTTGTTTGTAACAAAACTGTAATCGGGCTGTAGGCTTTTTTCTGACAGTGTGGTACAACCAAGGTGTGACCCCGAGTACCATGTTTGACTTTCAGTTACGGCGTTAGCTGCAGTAGCCGCTGTCGGTGAGGAATCCAGTGAAAGTGAACCTGAACATGTATCTGTAAATGCTGCATGTTTGCTTTTTAGCAGACTTCAGCTAAAAAGATAAGCCTTAAAGGGTCTTAAAGGTCGTGAATCTATAGACAGTTTGCGTAACTTAGTGCCCTGTAAATTCAGGCAAATGACAGAACAGATAAGACAGGCATGCCAGTAGGAAGGCAGGGGGCAGGTAGGCCATAAGACAGGCAGGCCGGTGGACAGGCAGGAGGTAGGTAGGCCATAAGACAGGCAGGCCGGCAGGCAGGCAGGGGGCAGGTAGGCCATAAGACAGGCAGGCCGGTGGACAGGCAGGAGGTAGGTAGGCCATAAGACAGGCAGGCCGGCAGGCAGGCAGGGGGCAGGTAGGCCATAAGACAGGCAGGCTGGTGGGCAGGCAGGGGGTAGGTAGGCCATAAGACAGGCAGGCAGGGGGCAGGTAGGCCATAAGACAGGCAGGCCGGCGGGCAGGCAGGGGGCAGGTAGGCAATACAACAGGCAGGCAGAGGCAGGTAGGCAATAAGACAGGCAGGCCTGTGGGCAGGCAGAAGGCAGGTAGGGGACTCCCTTGTATGGAGACCTCTCTGTGATTCACCCCAGAAAGAGCAAAGGGAGAAGAAAGTGGCAGGAGAAGAAGAGAAGAGCAGCACTGCCAGGCAGCAGGCTGAGTGCAGTCAAAGAGTGCAGGCAAATTATAGTATGATATGATAATTAGCAAACAGAATATACAGAAATCTTTTCAGTTAAAAGGTTTCTTGCCTTCATGTTTAATAGTTCCCAGATAGTTTGCTAATGTTAAACTATAAAAACCATAAAACTAAAAAATATAAATACTATCAAACTATAAAAAATAACCCATTGTGGTTCTTGAAAGTTCAGTTCAAAGGTGTAGAGTGTACTAGTTTCTTTTTTCTTTCAAAAAAAGCATAAATTGCAACAAATACATCAGCATGGCTAATCTATGATATGACTTCACAGAAGATAACTTATAAAATAACACAGTGTCATTATGGAGTGCAGAACTCGATAAGCCTAAATGACCCCGAGAATGAGCATACAGGAAGCGAGTGGTTAAGTTATCTTCCGGATCGTGTCAGGGATATTAACAGGTTCCCAGTGCTACACTGCATGACAAACCCTATTCGTGTGAAGATTATAACAGAGTGCCAGAGTCTCCTGTTTCTTTTTCAATGACCGTTCTTAGTCAGAAATATTTTCCATGTCTTTCAAAGAATGCTTTATATTGTCATAAGAACATAAGAAATTTACAAACGAGACGAGGCCATTCGGCCCATCAAGCTCATTTGGGGAGAACTTAAATAATAACTCAGAGTTGTTAAAATCTTATCTAGCTCTGATTTAAAGGAACCCAGGGTTTTAGCTTGTGCTACACTAACAGGAAGACTATTCCATACTCTAACTACACGCTGTGTAAAGAAGTGCTTCCTCAAATTCGTTTTAAAATGTTCTCCCGCTAATTCCCACCTATGACCACAAGTTCTAGTATTTAAACTAATACTGAAATAGCCATTTGGCTGAACAGCATCCAGACCTGTTAGAATCTTATATACCTGGATCATGTCCTCCCCTTAGTCTTCTTTGCTTGAGGCTAATCAGATTCAGCTCAGCTAACCTCTCCTCATAAGACATTCCTCTAAGACCAGGAATCATTCTCATCGCCCTACGTTGCACCCTTTCCAAGGCAGCAATGTCCTTCTTAAGGTATGGTGACCAAACCTGCACACAATATTCTAGGTGGGGTCTTACCAAGTAATTATATAATCGTAACATCACTTCCTTTGACTTAAACTCCATACAGCTAGAGATGTAACCCAACATTCTATTTGCCTTTTTTATTGCTTCCCCACACTGGCGAGAGTGGGACATAGGAGCATCAACATATACACTAAGGTCTTTCTCATAATCAGCTATCTTCATTTCAATGGAACTCATAAAATATTGGTACTTTATATTTCTGCTCCTTGCATGGATTACCTTATCTATTTATCTATGCTAAATTTCATCTGCCAGGTATCAGCCCAGTCGCTAATTAAATCCAGATCTCGTTGTATCCTCTCTGCTGCTAGATCAGTATCTCCTACACCACCCACCTTGGTGTCGTCTGCAAATTTAACCAGTTTACTGTATGAATTGGTGTCAATATCATTAATGTAAATTAGGAACAATAATGGTCCTAAAACTGAACCTTGCGGTACCCCACTATGAACGCAGGCCCACTGTGATATTGTCCACTGAATATGAATAGCTCTGCCTTATACTATACCTACATACACTGCCTGGCCAAAAAAAGTCACCGCTTGAATTTAAATCTGCAGGTACTTAAAATCCAATGATAGCATCTTTATTAAAGCTTAGCAGTGTTATGCACCAGCTGAACACCTGAATCTACTGAATGGCCAGGTTATCCCATCAGTGGATTTTTTCTTGCCTAAATGTTTGGCCATTTTCCGGGATGATAATGCCAAGATTCATAGGACTCAAACTGCTAAATAGTGGTTTATGGAGCGCAAGGAATCATTTTCTCACATGAATCGGGCAACACAATTTTGACCTAAACCCCACTGAAAGTCTTTCAGATGTGCTGAAGAAGTCTTTACTCAGTGGTTCAACTCACCTATCACCAGTACAAGATCTTGATGTGAAATCAATGCAGATCTGGGTGAAAAAAAGATGTTGAGATGCTGCATAAGCACATGGAAACGATGCATTAACGAATGTGCACCACAATCAAAGGTAAAGGCGGCCCAACAAAATATTAAACTGTGTGACTTTTTGGCCAGGCAGTATATATACATTTCCATGGCAGGGGCACCCAAGGAAAGCCCCTGTCACATCCTTGCACCCTTGCTGGCCATCCCATATCCTCAGTCACTCACACCTGTCCCTCATGTAGCCCTTGATGATTGTGGTGACTACCCTCACCTGTATCTGCTTATCCTTAGCCCATTGTGGTAATGTCTTGCACCTGTCTGTAGTCAGTGTCAACTACAGTCAGTCTTGATTAATGGCATTCTAATTGAATGTTAATGGCACCAGTGTTTCATGCTAAAATAAAACGATTCTCACAGACGTGCTAGAGGATATTAGCATTTAGTAAATCACGATGCACACGTTGTGAGCAGGAAATAAGCCTCTCTTTAGCTAGTCTCGTCGCTGTACAACTTGGTTCTTTCATGCCAGTGGAAAAGTGGCAATATACTCCCTCGGAAGATGGCTGGGCTGCCAGTGGTGGGGCCTCCTCCTGCCCACCGGGACGCTGGGGCTCCTCCCCAGGAACGTCCACCTGCATCCTGCCTTGATGTAGAGCAGCTGTGCATAAATCCCAAGCTCAGGGTAGAATTACTTCAACTGGGCCCCCATGACATGCACCCCCTCTTACCTGGGCCCTCGGCTGCCCCTCCCTAGTGGGCCTGTTTCCTCCCCTTTTCCTGGCATTTTTTTGTTGTTAATGAAGCATTTTGTACATGAGCTTTTCTCTCCATTCTGCCTCTGACCTTTAACTACATGTACATAGTGAGAATGAATGAGAATATACAGCTCAAAGAAGGATCATTGAGGCCACAGACAAAAGACACTTGGATTGTAAACGAGAGGGAAACTGGACATGAAGGTTTAAGTGCCTTTAAGTGGAACTATAGTGCTTAACAGTGCATATCTGCAATAAAGCACCAGGAAAGCGACATCCAGTCAGTGACTGAAAATGACTCATTAATGAATTAATGAGTCGGCAGGTGAGTGAGGCAGCGGCAGAGAAAGAGAAGGTCTGCCGTTAACAAACAATCTAACATTACCCCACGTTTGGCTCTGAAACGTTTATAGTCATAGGCTGCACCCCCCAGCCCCCCGGCGATACCTCCCCCACCTCACTAAGCGTGTGGAGAGTTAAAGCAGGAGGATATGATGAAGGTGTCCCTGATATTTTTTGGCCTGTATATTTTTAACATGTAACGCTAGTATGTTCTGACTAATGTGTTAGCTGGAGCACCAGATGTTATGGAGTGTATATAAAGGGACTCTGCTGAGTAACACCCTGATTTCTGCCATTACCTTCTCTCAGGACATGCAGTCTAGCCATTACTCATTAATGTCCCTGACAGGAAATCTCCCCATTTCCATAAAGAAATGTACTAAGCTGAATCAATACAGATGTACAGTATATTAGATTCTTTACATTCACAGTCATAAAAAGTGCATACAGATAAAACAGTGAGTGTCACAGAGAATAAAAATCACCAAAACACATACAGTGCAGCAGACACATTCAGACTTTGTTGTCCCTAAAATCTCTTTAAAGTTTATGATGCCATCAGTAAAATACTGATGTTTAAGACCAAATCAAGGGCATTTGGTATTACAGAAGCAATGTATCTAGGCCTGTACTTCAGGAAAGTTCTTAAATGGTGGGAATGGAGGCCCATTTGACTATAAACATTTAAGAGCCGAACGTGGGGTAATGCAGCTGTCAGCACTGTTGCCTCACACCTCTGGGACCAGGGTTTGAGTCTCTGCCACGGCTCCATGTGTGGATTTTGCATCTTCTTCCTGAGTTGTTGTGGGGTTTCCTCTAGGTACTCTGCTTGTGATGCCCCTATTGCCTTTGGCACCCCATCCTGCATGTTCCTTGCCTTGTGCCCATAAGCTCTGGGCCTCCTACAACCCTTAGCTGGACAGACTGTTGCAGGAAATGGATGACTGGCCAAAGACAGAAAATACCGCAATCTTCTAGACAATCAGCTGTAGAAGTGGCGTGGTGACCTTGTTAGGGCAAAAGGTCGGAGGAAGTCTGAGAAGCAAGAAGATGCTGTTCTTCTGAAAGCCAACATCAAGATCTTAAAGTGTTCACAGACTCCATCCAATCACAAGCCTATTGAGGCATCTGTATCTGTACAAGTTGTGCAATGGTAATAAAAGATAGGTGACTAAGTATATGAAAAAAATGTCTAAATAAAAAAAAAACCTCTTCTCATGCTTCTACTAGATTAACATTTTTGCAGTTCATGCTTTTTGTCCATTCATGCTGCAGAAATTGCATATCAACATCCCTCCATCCATTTTCCAAACCGCTTATCCTACTGGGTCGCGGGGGGTTCGGAGCCTATCCCGGAAGTAATGGGCACGAGGCGGGGAACAACCCAGGATGGGGGGGGCCAGGCCATCGCAGGGCACACTCACACACCATCCACTCACACATGCACACCTACGGGCAATTTATCAAGTCCAATTAGCCTCAGCATGTTTTTGGACTGTGGGGCAAAACCGGAGTACCCAGAGGAAACCCCACGACGACATGGGGAGAACATGCAAACTCCGCACACATGTGACCCAGATGCCCCCGCATATCACCATATATAAATATTTTCATGAAATAGTTCTGCATGTCTGCTTCCCATTAGCAGTCACAGTAGAGGCTTGATTTAGAGACAATTTAAAATGCTGCCAGACAGTTTTTGTGGAACGCTAGCTGCACCTTATGTTTCGTATTTTGTGTTTGTTTAATTTTCAAGTGTTTACAAAAAAATGCAATTACTGACTACTTAGGGTGACACACCAGCTATTTAATGCAAACAGCCTCCTCCTCCAAGCAGTGCATAAAACACTGGGTAAATGTGCTTAAATTGAATAAATAAGCCAAGTTGTTTGAGGGGAGATGAATAAAACAGAAACCATTTAAACAAACCGAAAAGGTGAATTTTGTAGGTTCAAATCCCACCGCCACTCTTTGTTCTGCATGTATGTTCCCTATGATGGACTGACATCCCATTCAGGGTATGCCTCAGCCTCGTGGCCTGTAGTCAGGTCTCTGGGTCCCCGACCAGGAAAAGCGGATTAAAATGGGATGGATGGATGGATGGATGGATGGATGGATGGATGGATGGATGGATGGATGGATGGGAAGGTGACTACAGAAGCATGATATCTTTGTAAAATTATCGATGACATTCTTTCTCATTTGTGAACTAATAGTTCAAGAGGGCCCCCATGACCCAGTTGAAGTATTAGACCCATTACCTGTTATCTGTATAATAGTGGATGAAACTAACGTTGGTATTTACTTATAACGGGACTAGACTATAGCTATAATGATTGGCTGCCTTTTGTTTTTTTTTGTTGATTTAGTAAAAGTGGTGAGTAACATTCATAACAATTACATTTCTACAAAAGAAATAATCAGTCCTACTTTATTAATAATTATGAGATATTAAATACATAATTAAACAGAGAGCTTGGCCCTGGATGATAAATCCCATAATTACATGTAAAGAAAAACATTACATCTTTGTAAAAAATATTGATGACAGTGGCAATATTGCTTTTCATTTGCAAACACTGCTATTTGAAACCTGCTAAAGTATTTGTTTTTTTCCACTTCAATAAACAGAAGATTATCTTCAAAACAGTGGGTGGACCTAACCTACACTTATAAAGGCTCTCGTGTCATGGAACATTATCAGAAAGAGTGGAACTGAGGTAAACTGTATTTTACAATTACTCATACAGAGCATTTATGAAAATCTGTGTGCGGGATGTATAGCACAAGAAAGGGTGATGATGCTGAAACATGCACTCATATCTTAACAGCTGATTGAATGTGGTTGCTTGTTTGTCTTTTATTTCAGGTCCAACAGAGAACCACCATTGAAAAGTATGAAGCTTGTGGTTTTTCTCACCCTGCTGTGTCTGCTGGTGGTCAATGCTCAAGGTGAATCACAGAGCATGTATCACATAGATAATTATCCGTAAAATCATAGATATGTTAGGAATGTAGTACAGTTATTCACCAGGTGTCCTGCAAGCTATATTTTTATTTATTGAGATTCTTCTTTAATTTCATAGTACTGTTTCATGGTTGTAGGGTTGTAGAGAAGCATAAAAGATCTAAATTTTACTTCTTTATCAGTCAACTGGTCCTTCTCTGCATCACTGCCCCCATCTCTCCTTCCAGACCTCCAAGACCGCCAGTTTCAACCATGTAAGAACAGAAACTACTGGAGTTGGTACAAAGTTGGCAGCTACTGCGTGAAGTTCTTCAACGAGCATCTGGACTTCAATACAGCTCGAGTTTGTGCTTCTTTTATCCTTCTGTAGCCCTGAATGTTTGATACAAAGTCTGATCAGGGATAGACGTGTTTATACGTTCATAAACATCCCAATGAGGCATAAAAAATAAGTAGAAATGATATGGAATAAAGATATGGAAAAAACTGAAGAAGTAATATAAAGGTTAATACAATTCTTTGGGAAAGTGATTAGTTGGGTTCAAGTTTGTCAAAGAACTTTTCAGGATGCTCAGTAATGAGCATACATTCATCTCTGAAATCTTGAGTCCCTTGTTCATACTGTTACTGACTAATTACTCCTTTCTTCTCTGCAATTTAGAAGAGATGCCAGGCGACAAACACACGTGGTGAGCTTCTGAGTGTCCACAGCCCAAATTCCAACAATCTGGTGATCCGTTTGTCTCACAATGGATACTATTCTTATTCCTGGCTTGGCGGATTCCTACAGGCAAGTGAGAACAAAGTCCTTGATGAGATTCTCTTAATTTGGGATTGTGAACAAAAGCAGGGAACAGAGACTTTATGTAGAGGACGGGTTTTATAGCATGCATGAGAGAAAATGAAAAAAGGGAAAGTGAATCATGCATGTTATTTCCTTTACTAACCTTCATCACGTTCTTTCTTAGGGGGCAAGCTGGGTTTGGACGGATGGCACTCAGTTCGATTACAGTAATATGGCGCGTGGTCCGGATAGAAGTGGCCTGCAGTGTATTGCTATTAAAGGTGATGAAACAAATTTAAAGTTAAAAATGCAAACTTTCTCAAGCCTTTTTTGAAGCTATTGCTCACACCTGACCACATCTGTTTGCTTCTAATTTTCAGGAAATGGATCCTGGGTCCCAATGAGCTGTACAAGAGAGCTGCCCTTCTTCTGCGGGTTCCGGGACCAGTAGACGAACCAGAAGAACAGAAAACAAACTAAGTCTAGGCTTCTGCTTGCTTATCAATATGTACGTTGACCAGAAATCAGAAATGAAAGACAATATTATTGTAATAGCACAGTAAGTACAGTGGGAAAGGCAATTTTATTCAAATTATGTTTGCATTGCTAAGCTAAATTCAAAGCATATTCAAAAATAATAAAAAAATGCATTTCAAACAACCACACAGCTGACTTTGTCAATCATTCCTACCAAGGGCTGGGTACCGAACTTGGGTACTTCTGTGGTACCGACTGAAATGATCCAATCCTATCAAGGATTGAAAAATTAATTTTCTTTCCCAAACAGTAAATCTCAGTGTCTGTGAGCTAACAAGCATGCAGTGTACATGTGTGAAGATCTAAAGTCACTGGTGATTGGCTGTCTAATGTAACGCTATATAAATGCCTAAGAAATCGAAAGTGTGGCTCCACAGAGTTCCAGGCTGCAACCATTTAGTCGCATTTTGCAACCATTTGTGGAAACTAAATATTATAACTAGGCGCACCAGTGCGACTTGCAGATGTGCCCCTCATTTATGCCCGAATATGCCCCCCAAATAGCGGCTGACCACACTGTTGTACATTACATGAGTCACCCAGAGAATTGATGTGTATGTTTACGCATGTGTGTGTGAGAGGGACCATCAGAACTCGGTCTGATTCACCTTCACTACTGTGGAAGCACTTACAGCGATTGCTTGACCACCAGCACCAGTGCTAACATGCAAGTTATGTGGAAGTACAGTAAAAAAGAGAGAGTCGATGGGTCCCTTGTTTTCCAATTTATTGCCTCGCCTCTAAATAAAGGCCCTGTTCACCCTTCATCTGGCTCTGTCTGGTTCGTGCTTCCCTCCCGACATGATAGCTGTTGCCTCCTTCCTCCTGGGCTGAGGGTCAGATTCCCACCCCTGTTCTGTGCGCCTGCAGTCTGCATGCTCTCCCTGTGTTATGTAGGTTTCCCCTGGCTTCTCTGGTTTCCTCCCACAGTTCAGACCTACAGTTTGGCTAACTGGTATCTCTAAATCATGCCGTATGAGGGATTGTAGTGTTCCCTTTCTCTGTGTTGTCAGGTCCTGGTCTCCCTTCCCTGTTGTCAGTTCTCTCAGTCTTGTCCATGTTGTTATTCCACCTGTCCAGCTTCCTCCCCTTGTGGTCATTGCCCCAGACTCCTTGTTTCCGATTCCCTTAGTCTTGTTGTGGTTTGGGTTTCCTGGCCTATTGTCCCAAGTCCCCAATATAATCTGTCCCAGGTCCCTCGTATTTTGTGCTCTTTCCCGTCTAGGCAGTACCTCCTGTGCCTGGAGTGAATGCCTCGGGGGGGGGTGCTGTCACATCCTGTCTTCCTCAGTCCTGTCCTGTGCCGGTTTGGCCAGCAGAGGTCTCCCCTGCTGCCCATCCCATATCCCCACTTATTCACACCTGTCCCTCATGTAGCCCTTGATGATTGTGGTGACTACCCTCACCTGTTTCTGCTTATCCTTAGCCCATTGTGGTAATGTCTTGCACCTGTCTGTAGTCGGTCTTTAGTCTTCAGCGTATATACAGTAAGTGCCCCTACATGCTGTGATCCCCAGACCTGTCATTGTTTACCTGTTACTCATCCGAATTCCCAGTAGGTCCAAGCAGGGACCTACTTACTGCTGTAATCCCTAAATAAAAGGCCCCTTCGGAGGTTTGACCATCTCCACAGCTGTCATTGGGGTTTCTTTGCACCTCCCAGCACTTCAGAACATGCCAGACACTGATGATATTCTTTGTCATTTGCAAAATGTTTCATCCATCCATTATCTACCACTTAACCAGGGTCGGGTCGCGGGGGCAGCAGTCTAAGCAGGGATGCCCAGACCTCCCTCTCACCAGCCATCTCCTCTAGCCCTACCGGGGGAATACCAAGGCGCAGAGGTGGCAATTTCAGGTCCAGAAAGTAAAAATCCAGACCATGATTTATTTTCAACCAACCAGATGAGTATTCTGCGATTGTGACTCTTTATGCTCAACTGGTTGGTTGAAAGTAAATCATGGTCTGGATTTTTACTTTCTGGACCTGAAATTGCCACCTCTCTCTCCATTGTGTCCTGGGTCCATCCCAGGATCTCCTCCTGGTTGGACATGCACAAAACACCTTCCCAGCAAGGCGTCCAGGAGACATCCTAGATAACTGCTCAAACCCCCCTAACTGACTCCTTTAGATGTAGAGGAGCACCCGAATATCTGAGCTCCTCACCAAATCTCTAAAGCTAAGCCCAGGCACCCTGTGAAGGACACTCGTTTCCGCTTCTTGTATCCATGATCTCCTTCTTTCGGTCACTACCCAAAGCTTGTGACCATGCATGAGGGTAGGAACATAGATCAACCCCACCCAGATTTGCGAAAACTGCATTTTGTAAACTGATAAAGTTTTATTTTTTTTCAGTTTTACAAACCAGCTGTTATCTACAAACTAGTGGGTGGAACTAGCATTACTCTTATAAAGGGAGTCATGGTCATGTTCCATCACCAGAAACAGTGGAACTGTGGTAAACTTCTTTTATATCTCCATCATTTATGAAAATTTATATGTAGAATGTTTGTTACAAGAAAGGTTGGTGATTCTGAGCGTACTCTCATTTGTGATAAAACAGCTGATTGAATGTGGTTGCTTATCTGTTTTATTCCAGGTCCAACAGAGAACCACCACTGTAAAGTATGAAGCTTGTGGTTTTTCTCACCCTGCTGTGTCTGCTGGTGGTCAATGCTCAAGGTGAATCATAGAGCATGTATCACATAGATAATTATCCGTAAAATCATAGATATGTTAGGAATGTAGTACAGTTATTCACCTGGTGTCCTGCAAGCTATATTTTTATTTATTGAGATTCTTCTTTAATTTCATAGTACTGTTTCATGGTTGTAGGGTTGTAGAGAAGCATAAAAGATCTAAATTTTACTTCTTTATCAGTCAACTGGTCCTTCTCTGCATCACTGCCCCCATCTCTCCTTCCAGACCTCCAAGACCGCCAGTTTCAACCATGTAAGAACAGAAACTACTGGAGTTGGTACAAAGTTGGCAGCTACTGCGTGAAGTTCTTCAACGAGCATCTGGACTTCAATACAGCTCGAGTTTGTGCTTCTTTTATCCTTCTGTAGCCCTGAATGTTTGATACAAAGTCTGATCAGGGATAGACGTGCTCATACGTTCATAAACATCCCAATGAGGCATAAAAAATAAGTAGAAATGATATGGAATAAAGATATGGAAAAAACTGAAGAAGTAATATAAAGGTTAATACAATTCTTTGGGAAAGTGATTAGTTGGGTTCTAGTTTGTCAAAGAACTTCTCAGGATGCTCAGTAATGAGCATACATTCATCTCTGAAATCTTGAGTCCCTTGTTCATACGGTTTCTGACTAATTACTCCTTTCTTCTCTGCAATTTAGACGAGATGCCAGGCGACAAACACACATGGTGAGCTTCTGAGTGTCCACAGCCCAAATTCCAACAATCTGGTGATCCGTTTGTCTCACAATGGATACTATGCTTATTCCTGGCTTGGCGGATTCCTACAGGCAAGTGAGAACAAAGTCCTTGATGAGATTCTCTTCATTTGGGATTGTGAACAAAAGCAGGGAACAGAGACTTTGCATCTTTGTCTTCTCCGTATCACATACTGATTTACACAATAGACTATAGACACTAAAGGTGTCACACCACAATATTATGTACTAGATGGTGAATTTCCATGTTTAATCAGCTGTTATTTCCTTTACTAACCTTCATCACGTTCTTTCTTAGGGGGCAAGTTGGGTTTGGACGGATGGCACTCAGTTCGATTACAGTAACATGGCGCGTGGTCCGGATAGAAGTGGCCGGCAGTGTATTGCTATTAGAGGTACAAAAAAAATCAAAGTAATTTTTTTTTTGCTAAATATGTTCTGTACATTTGTGACCTATGAGACCCTGCAGAACATGTGCGGATGGGGAGGGCTTGTATCTTGGCAAACAGTGACTCCCTTAATCAGCTTTCCATACTAAATCATGCAGGTTTGTAAGCCTTTTTTAAAGCCATTGCTCAAGCCTGTTCTGATCAGTTTGCTCCTGATTTTCAGGAAATGGATACTGGGTCCCAGTGAGCTGTGACAGAGAGCTGCCCTTCTTCTGCGGGTTCCGGGAACAGTAGAGGAACCAGAAGAACAGAAAACAAACTAAGTCTAGGCTTTTGCTTGCTTATCTATACGTGTGTTGACCCGAATTCAGGAATGAAAGACAATATTATTGTAAAAGCAAGGCACAGTGGGAAAGGCATTATAATTCAAATTATGCTCGCATTGCTAAGCTAAATTCAAAGCATATTCAAAAATAAAAAAAAAAATATTTCAATCAAGTGACTGTCAATCATTCATGCCCATGTAATGTATTATGGTTTACACTGTTTCTGCACACACAGGTTTTTACCACTTTTCCATTTATTTTATAAACTGCAGAATTTTTATTTTTGTTAAGCATTGGATATAAATGAAAATATAAATCAAATAAAACAAGTTGCCTTTATAACATGAAAAAGTTTGTAACAATGCATGTCAGACATCTTATGGTTGTGTGATGGTGGCATAATCAAATTCAACACCAAGGGTGACTGCAACTCCATAATTAGAGTATTAACCAGGGGACTGATTGGCTGAAGAGTCCTCACTCCTGGGTTTGAACAGCTGACCTAAAGGTTATCCCAAAAACCTGCATACACACCGGCCCCTTTGTCTTTTGACCACCTCTGTTCTATGCTGTCCTCTATCTTTAAATGCACTAGTTAACTATTTCATACCTTAAAGCAGAGCAGAATTTAGAGTCCCTCGTAGAAAGAATGGCTCAAATGTTCTCTGCTGTTATTACTGCTAGAGGAGGTTACTTGATGTCATGTGTGAAGGCGTCCTGTGATAGACTAGCACCCTGTGCAGAGTGTGTCCCAGCCTAGTGACCTACACTGCCTGAGGGGATTTCAGGACCCCTGTCACTATGACCAGAATGGGCAGTTAGAAAATGGGTGGATGGATGGATGGATGGATGGATGGATGGATGGATGGATGGATTTACAAGTGGCAAAAGGGAGCCTTATTGTAAAGTGGTACCGGCCCATCAGTCTAGGATGTCCACAAGAGTCCAAGATCCAACAGAAGAAAAAAATGGGAAACAACATTAATACAATACAAAGGCTGACAGTAGTCACAAGTGCTCCATAAAATGGTTTAGATGACCAAGCACAACCTGAGCAATCCAGCCAGCACAAATACCTGTGCTAATGCGCCGCTAATAATGCAGAGGTGTACTTAAGGTGTCAAGCCAGGAGTGTAAGTTTCCAGAAGACTGCTTCTGGCTGCTCACTGGCGCCCTCTGATGGCCCCAGCTGCATCTCTCCAAAATACAAAAAAATCAGTCGAAAATTGTTTAAATGTCATAATTTAGTTTTTAAACATTTTATTAACAGTAATATGTTGACTATAATACAGCTTGGGTTTGTGCTTCTTTTACCATTCTTTGGCACTGAATATTTTAGACAAAGTCTGACCAGACATAACCTCACAAAAATTCCAATGAAACATAAAAAATGTATAGAAAATAATATAAAATAAAATACTACCTGCAGGTCCTCATTCTTAACATTTTCAAGCTGTTATTCATTTTTTAACAAATAAACAAATCTCCTCCCATCCATTCATCCTACAATCAATGAAAAAATGTACAGAAAAGCTATTTTTAATAACACCTCTGGAATAAGCAACAAGCTGATATGTGTTTTTTATACAATAATCCATTGGGCCCTTATGAACTTCCATTGCTACAGGACCATTTTAAAATTACAGGAGAGCTTTGCGAAGAGGCCAGAGAGGCTTGAGCACACACAGGGAGGTAGGCCTAGGACTTTAAAAAAGATCACCCATGGGGAGGTAGGCCTGGGGCTTTAAAAAAGATCACCCATGGGGAGGTAGGCCTGGGGCTTTAAAAAAGAGCAGTCACAGGTAGGTAGGCCGTTTCCGTGGAGTAACTGGTGAGCACTCAGTCGGGTGTGATCTGCTTGAAGTTTGGAAAGTTGATGTTGTCCATAGACTTTTTGAATAGTATAACATATTAAGTTGAAGCGACCAGGTATCATGCCCCGATCGTTCTGATCCTCCTGTGTGCCACGCCCCCTCATATACCTCATGTGGAGTCCTCTTGGTATCAGCTGTTCCTAGTTGTGTTTAATCAGTTTGTGGTATTCAAGTACGTCTCTTTAAATGTTTCTCCAGTCTGGCCATTGACATCAGTTCTGTGTGTTGCTCCGTGGTCCCCGAGTGTGCCTGTCCCAAATTAACCCTGCGTTTCCCCGGATCCCTGGACTCCTGTGCCTACTTCCCCGCTCTCTCACAGCGTGTGCTGTCACACCAGGCTAGATCTCAGTGCAATAGTTTGCATTAAATTACGGTAGGAGATAGTTTATTTAAATATTTCATTAACAAATGAATAACAGTTTGAAAATGTGAAAAATGAGCAGGGGCAGATGGGGGGGAGTATATGTAACGGGAGAAGAAGGATTTTGAAGTATCAGTTCTTTCATTTCAGACTTGAGAAATGAGATTTGTTTATGTATAGTTGGTAAAGACTTTAATCCCAAGTGGCATACATCACTGAGGAAGCAGGATCAGAGGGCACCTGAAGCAATAGGACTTATAAGCTTGAAGGGACCAAAGCTGAAGTCAGTCAGCTGACTGGGGGGTTTGAACCCATAACCTTCCAATTACAGATAAAGCATCTAAACGTGCTAAACCACAAACACTTCGACTCTGTAAGTGTTTGGTCATGCTGACTATGATGAGAAGGTACAGCTTGCTGAGTGCAAAGCAGATAGAGAATGCAGATCTTTTTCAGTTAACCTCTATCACCGTTACAACTCTCCATATGGGATACTCCATAACTTAGGGGTCACAGTATGGGGTCAGCTAATGTGTGGTGCCCCAGGAGCTGGGAGTTAAGGCCCTTGCTCAAGAACCCATGGATATGTAACTGTACTGTCTAGATCAGGGCTTGAACCAGCAGCCTTCCGAAGACAGTCACTGAGGCACTCATAGCCCCAATGGCTACAGGTACAAGCCTGTAGGATAGCAGTCTTTCAAGGATAAACTCCTAAAGGACCCAGCATGTCTGCTGGTGGTCAATGCTCAAGGTGAAACACAGAGCATGTATCACATAGAAAATTATCCGTAAAATCATAGATATGCTAGGAATATTGTGCAGTGGCATGCACGTGGTGTCCTGCAAAATCTAAGTTTCTTTCCAATGACATTCTTCCAGTTTCCATTTATTTTTCAGTACATTTTTCTGTCGCATAATTTTGATGCTGCATAAACGTTGAAAATGTCAGCCCTTAATGTGCAGTTAGTCCTTCTCCGTATCACCGTCCCCGTATTTCCTTCCAGAGGTGCAAGACCACCCACCAGGCTCCAGAACAATGTCGTCGCAAAAATTACACAGACTTGTACAAAATTGGCAACTACTGTGTGAAATTCTTCAACAAGCATCTGGATTTCAATACAGCTCAGGTTAGTGCTTGTTTTGTCCTTCTGTAGAACAGTGTGGCGACATCTGATTATGAACAGGCATTTCATAAAATCCCAGTGAAACATAAATACAAATTTTAATAAAAAAATTTAAGTTCATTGGGGAAAGGGATTAATTGTTTAGTACAATTTTTTTATCAATAATTTTGAATATTCAGGTCTATTTAAAATTATTATCAATATATATTTACTTTATTTAAGCCAGGTCTATAATATTTAATTACTCAAATTGTGCCAGGGTTATTACATTCACATGCAATTTAGACCAAATAAACTAGTGAGGTGCAAATATTTTTGCTATGTTAATTTGTCTATATAATAAAATGTTTAAACCTGATACATGCACCCTTTGCTATATTTTAAATATATAGGTCCTATTTATTTGAACATACATCCATTTTCCAAACACCACACCCAGGTTTAGTCCTAGACTCTGTACCTTATAAGCTCTGACTAATTAGTCCTTTCTTCTCTGCAATTTAGACCACATGTCAGAAGTCCTTTAAGTATGGGGAGCTGGCGAGTGTCTACAGCGAAGCTGCCGACAACGTGCCGACCAGTTTGATCGCGAGCCGGCACATCGGTTACGCCTGGCTGGTGGATTCCTACAGGTAAGTGAGAATATTGTGAGACTCTCTTGAGCTGGGGTGAGTTACAGGTGCAGATGATACAGGAGCTGGAGGAGGGAACTGGGGCTTTATGTAAGGATGACAATATCTGGGCTAGAAGGACAAAATGGCTGATTAATGGGTCAGGAGCACGAAAAGAACAAAAGCGTTTGATACCACATAAAGCAACCTGCATGTGGACAGGACCTGTCACCTTGTCACCTGACCTTTTCCCACATCACATGATCCAGGCCTTTGCCCCTTGTCTTATACCGATTAAATAACTAAATGTATTGAAATTTTAGCAATCACCACCAAAAGCACTAAATTCTTCCTTATGTCATAATGTTATAAATTTAGCAGTAATATTTAATGGCCAATTTCAATAAAATGTTTCTTTAAATAACCTCCACTTCACTCTTTCCCAGGGATCAAACTGGATTTGGACGGATGGGACAGTATTTGATTACCAAAGGTTTGTGTGTGGTCCAAAGAGAAATAACCCACAATGCAGTGCTTTGAAAGGTGAGAAAAAAACTAAAGCTTACTTCTTAATTATGTGGCAGTGAGTGGCTCAGTGGGCTTAGTGTCTGTGATGGGAAGATTGTTGGTTCAAGCCCAGAAAAGGAACTTTCTAGTTGTTTTAGCAAAATATGTTCTGTATCTGGGCATTTTTGAACTATGAGGACCTGCACGAATGTGTTCATATAGTCCTAGTAATGAGTAAAGTGAGTCTTCAACAGGCAGTAAATCATGCTGGAATTCTTAGCATTTTAAAAAACCTTCACACACCCCCCTGTTCTCATCTGTTTATTTCTGTTTTAGAAAGTGGATCCTGGGTCCCAATGAGCTGCAGCAAAGCACTGCCATTCTACTGCGCATTTCCGGAAAACTACAGGAACAAGAAATGTCAAGAGCAAAATCGAGGAAGGAAATTTGACTTTAGAAAAAGGCTGAGCTTTGGCTTGCTTTTCATGAAGTTCTGGAGAGCTGCAGATAGAGGAATGAAAAAGAAGAATAGTGGGAAAATATTTCAAATATGTATGCATTGCTAAGCTAACTAATAAAGTAAAGTAATAAACAGCTGCATTTGAAACGACCACGTGACAGATTTTTTTCACCATATATACCCATATAATGCATTGTACAGATTCCCATTGTTCGCTGCACATTTCACATTGGGTTAAATTCGGAAGGAACTCATAGACAGTAAAAGGTAATAATTAACAAGTTGGTTTTTTTAACTTTTATTTAAAATGTATATATTTCTATATTGGGGCGGCATGGTGGCGCAGTGGTTAGCACTGTTGCCTCACACCTCTGGTACCTGGGTTCGAATCTCCGCCTGGGTCACATGTGTGTGGAGTTTGCATGTTCTCCCCATGTCGTCGTGGGGTTTCCTCCGGGTACTCCGGTTTCCCCCCACAGTCCAAAAACATGCTGAGGCTAATTGGAGTTGCAAAATTGCCCATAGGTGTGTATGTGTGAGTGAATGGTGTGTGAGTGTGCCCTGCGATGGGCTGGCCCCCCATCCTGGGTTGTTCCCAGCCTCGTGCCCATTGCTTCCGGGATAGGCTCCGGACCCCCCGCGACCCAATAGGATAAGCGGTTTGGAAAATGGATGGATGGATATTTCTATATTTGTATAAAAACCGTAAATAAACATTTTATTTCTAACAATAGAGTAGATATATTGGTGAATCTTTTACATTCGTTTCTGCTATAACATAATTACACTATATGCTTAGCGCCCGCTCCGATTGACATATGAACTTGAAAATGAAAAAGCAAAGTAGGAAAATGAAAAGTGAAATTGGAAAATGAAAAGACACACCTCACACCTCTGGGACCCGGGTTCGCGTCTCCGCCTGCGTCACTTGTGTGTGGAGTTTGCATGTTCTCCTCATGTTGTCGTGGGGTTTCCTCCGGGTACTCCGGTTTCTCCCCAGTCCGAAAACATGCTGAGGCTAATTGGACTTGCTAAATTGCCCGTAGGTGTGCATGTGTCAGTGAATGGTGTGTGAGTGTGCCCTGTGATGGGCTGGTCACCCGTCCTGGGTTGTTCCCTGCCTCGTGCCCATTGCTTCCGGGATAGGCTCCGGACCCCCCGCGACCCAGTAGGATAAGCGGTTTGGAAAATGGATGGATGGACATCTGACATATACATGAGTGGAAAAATAAAATGCAAATGGTGCTATTTCATTTCATTAGAAACTAAATGGCAAAGTGAAGACTGTATTGTCTTTGCATGATTTTCATTTTATTTTTGCTTTTACTGAGATACTGTTCTTCCGTATTATACACATTGATGATTTACTTGTATTTAATTTTTATGAGTGGTTTTACACGGACAAGAGAAGCACGCTAACGCCTGCATTGTGCTACGGATGCGGCAGTGATTCATTCCTTTTACTAGAGTCCGCTACGCATTGTCCGCTGATCAGTGGCGCGGTGCATTCTGGGACATCGATCCGGAGCCGCTGTCTCACGAGTGCTGCAAAATGATGGTGAGTAGCTGTGCGGTGTATTATCGTATAGAAATCATCGCCATCGGAGTATTTATGTTAAATGCCGAGTGCCTAACGTGTTCACCTTAAGATAAGGAATGTGTCTTTTCTAAATTAATGTTATTATTTGTTCATGTTCATTTTGGTTGTATTTTTTTCGTAATGAATGTGTGCTGCTGGGTGGCTGTATCCTTTAAGAGAGGTTTCTTCAGCAGTATGTTGTGATTTTACTGTCGTAATACAGTGTTGTCTTAGTTTGCATATATGGAATTATTTGAGGACGAAAACATACTGATTTTTTTTCTAAAGAAAAAGATGCGCTATTGTAGTCAAAAGTGGCTAGCTAGTTAGCCGGCATTTTCTACGTCATCACCCTGCGACAGTGGTGTGATTGCCTTTATAGGTGAAATATTGGATTTATTCTGTGGAAATGGTATTGAAATGACCTAGCAAGTAACATTTAAATTTATGTTCGTTGATCTTCTGAGCAATTATGAATTAATTATATTACATTATTATATTTATTGGACTAGTTAACGCACCAACATTAACATAGATAGGAATAAATATACAGCATTTTTGGTTTGAAATGTTTAGTTCGGGTTTTCCAAAACCAAATCAACGCTGTAAATGTTGGTATTAAGGTGTAAATGGCGATAAATTGTATCAGATATGGATGTGTTTATAGGATTGTATACAAAAACACCATTGTGAGAGTGTTTCTGTGCTGGTGATATATTAATCAAGCGCACTAGTGTTGTCTGAACACTTAACACCTCAGAAGTCCATTATGCAGAGTCTCCTTTGTCCCTGCAGCCCACTCCAGTCATCCTGCTGAAAGAGGGGACAGACACCTCCCAGGGTGTCCCTCAGCTTGTCAGCAACATCAACGCCTGCCAGGTTATCGCCGAGGCAGTGCGCACCACCTTGGGCCCCCGTGGTATGGACAAGCTCATGGTGGACAACAGAGGTGAGAGCAGAGCTGTTGGGCCGTGAGGGGGCGTGGCTTGGATTCCCAACATACACAAAGTTCCGTTCCGGTGGCAAAGCAAACCTGCAGGGTTTATTTAAATGAACTAGAATCCACAAATTGACTTAGCTAAACCAACTGGGTTTGACATGGATGGGGTTTGACCCCTCAGTCTCACCCCAGTACAGAATGTAGTTAATTGTCAAATACTGTTCAGTGTTTCCTCTACCATTATATTAGGGGGGTTCCCCTCCCTCCAGCAGCACCTCCAGCCCCCCTTTGAAGGTCGTTAATTTTATTTAATTTTGTTTTCTATATAGCGCCAGATCACAACAGAAGTCATTCAAGGTTACCTTTCCTATAGATCAAGTCTATACATTGTCCTTTTATTAAACAAACTAAATAGCCATGTGTTATTTATCTTATTTACACAACAGCTTGTCATTTTTGTCTCTACACTGTTGCGCGTTTACAGTTCTCTGCTCTCTGTATCGCGCATGGCGGAGTTTGATAACATTCTGCTGTTGGGGTTTAAGCCATGTGATAGAAGGTGTAACAGCCCCAGAAATGAGAAGGAGAGTTTTCAGCAGAGAATATTGTCACTTGATTCAGTTGGATACTTTTTGCTTTAGTTAAATCTGTATGATCTGTCAGTGAAACCAGACATAAGATGTATTTTTTTTCTTTTTCAATAGGAAAGGCGACCATATCCAATGACGGAGCCACTATCCTGAAGCTCCTTGATGTGATCCACCCAGCAGCCAAAACCCTGGTGGACATAGCCAAGTCTCAGGATGCCGAGGTCGGTGCTGAGCCAGCCGTGCGTGAGGCGAGTGTCGTGTGAGCCGCTCTCTCTGACCACCTCTGGCATGCCATTCACCCCGCAGGTGGGCGACGGCACCACCTCAGTCACTCTGCTGGCAGCCGAGTTCCTGAAGCAGCTGAAGCCGTACGTGGAGGAGAACGTGCATCCCCAGACCATCATCCGCGCCTTCCGCACGGCCACCCACCTGGTAGGCGACTCGGAACAGCATCCCGGAGGGGGCCTTCGTTGGAATTAGCCAGCCACTTGCAGTTTACCGCAATGCAGCAGAGGGCGCTGCAAAAGCCGATAACAGCTTTGCAAAAAGCACGGTGGCATGACAGAACTCGGCTTTCTGCACGGGTCTTGTAGACTTCATTTGCTTGTCTGCCCATCTCAGCAGTCTGCTCATAGCTTTGACGTTTAGGTATCGGATGGGGGAGGTTTTTAACAGTCGCATTTGTGGGCTCTCCTTCAGTCTGACTATTACAAATACTACACCATCAGATTTATGTTGGACATCTCTGCTTTTCTGAGAATGAATTGTAATTCGTGTCTGAGGTGTGGAAGTCTGGGGAACAGTCTTGTGTGACTGCAGCTTTGTCTGTGATGCCTAATAAATGGCATTTCGGCATTGTGTAATTTCTCTGTTCTTATTTTCTATTCATAGGCAGTGAAGAGGATCAAAGAAATAGCAATTACAGTGAAAAAGGACGACAGGGAGTAAGTATTCTATTAGAGAGATGACACACTGTAAGGTCTCTGTATTTTGATTCTGATTGGCTACATGTGGCAAAGCATGTAAAGTTTGAATGGGATCTAATTCATCCCAACAGTTTTTCCACAAGAATAAACTTTTTTTGTCTTCAGGTCAGTAGTCTTGCGGGATGGGCTGCTATTAGTCTGGCGTTGAATTTATAGGTCCAGGTTCAGGTCCAGAAAGTAAAAATCCAGGCCAAGATTTTGTTTCAGTCAACTATCTGGGTACACTGTCACTGTGACTCTTTATGTTCAGCCTTTTGGTTGAAACAAAATCTTGGCCTGGATTTTTACTTTCTGGACCTGAACTACCCACCGCCGAGAGAGTAGTAAGGCGTGCTTCCTCAGCATCTGGGGGGACCTTGTTTTAGCTGTTTAAAGTTATAGGCTGTAATCTCAGAGTGAACGTTAGCAGATCTGGGAACACGGCGAGCTTGGCGGTGCTGCACCTGCACTGCCATCACTGACCTTTGAACCCACCTGTAAGGGAGCAGAGGAGCCTCCTGGAGAAGTGTGCCGCCACAGCTCTGAACTCCAAGCTCATCGCCGGCCAGAAGGACTTCTTCTCCAGGATGGTGGTGGATGCTGTCATGATGCTGGACGAGCTGCTGCCCCTCAAGATGATCGGGGTGAAGAAGGTGCAAGGGGGCGCTCTAGAGGTGAGAAGGCAGCTCAGGTCTGGTCCTCAGTTTTACTTGTGTACCAGTCAGCATTATTGGGGTTAATAATCATGTGATCAGGCCATCAACTAGTGGATTATTTGCACCACAGCACTGGGTTAAAAGAAAAGTGCAAATGCAAGAGGTATTTTTAAGTCATAGTTGTAAAAATTTTACACAGTTTAGAGAACCTAAAATTACAAAGTGGCATAGAAACAAAGATCAAAGCTTAATCAAGGTTGAATTTAACGTTTATTGCGAGAAAAACGTTAAACAACTAACCCTGCATTAGGGCAGGGCATCGTTCGCAATTTTCCCATACCAGTACCAGAATGATTAGTTGATTTTGATACCGGTTCCTGAACAATACTTTTTTTCGATACAATATGTTTTTAAATCAATTTCAACAACAAGAGTATGTTAAACATTACAGCACAAAACTTTAATTTGAACAGGTCATTTGGTTAGTTATTGCTGAGTACTGGGTTCGTTATCGCAATCATAACGGAAAGCAGCTTATTATTTTACTTGTATGACACGTGACATGTTTATATTTCATTAGTAAACCAGGCTGGCAGATCGATCTTTCATTTTCCCACAGAATAAAAATGATGTAACTTTATTCTGGTAATAACCACTGGTACGTTTTACCGCCACCTTGGGCAATATATGGAGACACAAGCGAAAAGATATTCAGTCTTATTGAGGTACAAAAATAATTCAGTTCTCACTTTTTCCGCATTTCGCATAACCTCTGTTAGCGCCGGTGCTTGTGGGCAAGCAGTCAGCAGGTGTATCGCTGTGAACGCCTCCACAGTAGTGCCTCAGAGGAGCTGAATCAGACCGAGTTCCGATGGTCCCTCTCACACACACACACACATGGTTGCAAAATGCGACTGAATGGTTGCAGCCTGGAGCTCTGTGGAGCCACACTTTCAATTTCTTAGGCATTTTTTACACCATGCGACAAACAAAAGCAACACGCACATACAAACGAACCAGTTCGCAAGTTCATCTCTGGGCGTATGCTTTTCCACCGGCCCCTATGGCGTGTTCTTGTTGCGTTACGTTAGACAGCCTGTCACCAGCGACTTTAGATCTTTACATAAGTACACCAGTGTTAACAGTACAAAGCTCGGTTTTTTAGTTCATGCTGCCTTGGAACTTCAATACCCAAATTTGTTTTGAAATTATTTGTTATTAAACCTGCATACAGTTTGAAATAGTTGTAAACCAAAGGCAGTGTTTGTCAAAGCATTGGAATTTCAAAACCTGGATCTGTACTGTGTACTGAGTCCAGTTCAGCATAATCGGGCCCACCTTTTCGGCATGGTTTAAAGACTTCTGTGCTCAAGCCTGGGATGGAGCCATCACACTCACATCAAACTACCTGGACGTTGGGGATCAGACATGCTTGGGCATGGTACAGGTTGCCTGGTGTAATTACACCCTAACGCTGTTTCTGCCTCGCTCCAGCCGTACGCACACCTGGCCGACGTCATCTCAAATTAGCATGTTGGTTGTGTTTCCAGCAATGAATGCAACTTCAAATATAACAGAGCCGACAGTCTTG
The DNA here is from genome assembly GCF_023856365.1 of Brienomyrus brachyistius. NCBI lineage: Eukaryota > Metazoa > Chordata > Actinopteri > Osteoglossiformes > Mormyridae > Brienomyrus > Brienomyrus brachyistius. The sequence continues at coordinate 20,063,515 of NC_064544.1, forward strand.
GATGTATCAGCTACTCTGCTGCTGGTGTCATCTGTTGGGAAACCAAAATATTCCAAGACTGACAATTATGGTTATAGCCAGCAAATATGACTAACTAGCATTAGCCGTGACCAACTCACAGCCACAGTTAGCATCATATTTTCTGTGTAAACTTGTACTTGTGAGTGTAGGTTCTGTCTGTGTCAATGATTGCATGCATTCATTTCATTGTGCAAACTGAACCTAAAAAATGTATATGTATGTGACCGATTTTATACACTAAATTACAAATATGCAACTAATCGATAACATCAGCAATAAGTGAAATCATTTATTGTCAACATTATTAATCAGTTGTTGCAGCCATAACCATGATCAGCGTGTTTTACTTAACAGTCAGGTCATATAGCTTCTGGATGTGAAAGGCTATGTCTGTGTGTACAGATGGTTGGGGTGAGAAATCACATTTTAATATGCTACTGAGATAAACCAATTCATTTGTGTTCCTGTACGGGACATTTTATGCACATCTCTCTCGTGCTGTGCGTGCCACTCTGTTAAGCCCCGTTGTTCCTTACAGAGGACATTTAGGCTGTAAGATGACCTCACGTGTGGAGACGTGCTTTTTACTGTGCCAGCAATTAGCTCCCTGGATCTCAGTATGAAATCGCAGTGTTTTTTCTAATATGTTGGCGTTATATGAAACATATGTTATGCTTTCGCATATTCATATATACATGTATACAGGAACCGTAGTCGCCCTTTTCCCGCCTGTGCGCCTGCCCCACTCACTCGGCCACTTTCCTTCCCAATCAGGACTCGCAGCTGGTCGCGGGCGTCGCCTTCAAGAAGACATTCTCCTACGCCGGCTTCGAGATGCAGCCCAAGAGGTACGAGAACCCGAAGATCGCCCTGCTGAATGTGGAGCTGGAGCTGAAGGCGGAGAAGGACAACGCCGAAGTGAGGGTCAAGTGTGTGGAGGTGCGTTTTTGAACAAAGTTATTCTGATGTGCTGTTTTGACCTTTCATTTGTTATTTAAATACACTGGCATTCATATCAGGATCTTTCATGTTAGTGGAAAAATTTGGAAAACCATTTTTTTCCCCCTGCAAAATTAGTTTGTATTCTTGGTGATTATTTTGTGTAATATTAGCTTCAGACTTTTTCTGTTCGCCATTCAGTCTTGCCCCGTTCTCTCATAACCCTTCCGTCTCCAGGACTACCAAGCCATTGTGGATGCAGAGTGGAACATCCTGTACGACAAACTGGAGAAGATCTACAAATCTGGGGCCAAGGTGGTGCTGTCCAAGCTGCCCATCGGCGATGTGGCCACACAGTACTTTGCCGACAGGGACCTCTTCTGTGCTGGAAGAGTACCGGAGGAGGACCTCAAGAGAACCATGATGGTAAGAACATAGAGCAAGCAGATGTCATGTGACATAGATCTTCCTGTTTACATGCTTGCAGGTAGGTCTGGGTCAGTATTTGCACTGAAACATGTCAATTTTATGGTGATCGTGCACCGTGTCTAATCACACTCTGCCCGATAACTTTGTCATGCTAACAAAACATTGGGAACGTGCTAAAGGGAGGCTAACTGACAAAGAACGCAGCCCGCTGTCTCATACTGCCCAGAGGCACTGAAGCGTCGACTTTATCACACAGAGAAACGGGCATCCAGGGGCCTGGGGGTCGTGTCAGACGGGGGTGAGGGGTGGGATCTGGGGGTGACTGTGGAGCAGGCACACAGGCCCCACCTCCATCCTGGATGCCCACTAACCTTTTCTCGATTAGCGGCGAGGCGGATGAACTGCCGGTGTTTGCACAATATGGCGGTTTAGTTTCGGGAAGCATCACTGCTGTGATTGACGCTTGGCGAATGGACAGAAAGGTCCGCATTGAGAGTAAGGGGCAGGGGTCTGCATGTGCATCAGTGACCTGTGTTACTCAGTACACTGTTAGACAGAATATGCAGCAATAGAGCGGGGATTGAAAGGGTTTTTTTTTTTTTAATGAAATTGTCTGGCCGTAATGATTTGGGCTTCGTCAAAGTCACTCAAATCTTTATCTCTGCCCATTTCTTCCGCATTCAAAGTCGGCTACGAGTATTAAACGTTAGCTTTCCGTGTAATATATCCCAGGCTTGACACGTGCCATTGTTACGAGATAATCGACAAGCTAGCTTTTGTTGTGATTAGCACATCTCCTAAGATCAAGCACGTGAGCACGATACATGCAGTTAAGATCCTCTAATGCGTAGCTTCCCAAGCTCCATCTATCGGAACCTTCTTGGTAGAATTCAGGGTCTCAGTAGATTTATCACAATCAGCTGCAGTGGAATTTGTTCATGTTTGTGAATTTTGATTGACAGCCTCTGTAAATCATCTTGCAGCCTCTGCTTTGGGAACCGCTGCCCTAGTGTATCAAAACTGGCATTTTATGGGAAGTGCTGCCTGGTGCTGCCCTTCTTCTGTGCAATAGCCACTTTTTTTTATATTTTGGTTATTTGATATGGCATTAACATGCTGTGCAAATGTCTCTCTTTGAATCTGTGTACCGTCTACTATGCATGCAATGTGTCCTCCAGGCCTGCGGAGGCTCCATCCAGACCAGCGTCGGCTCCATGAGTAATGACGTACTGGGGCAGTGTGGTCTCTTTGAGGAAGTACAGATTGGAGGGGAGAGGTAATTTCTTTCTGTACCTTTGGACTCCATCCAATGAAAGGCTTCGCTTTGTGCTGTTTAGCTATGAAAACTAACCTGACTACCTCTGCATACTGATCGGGTCCCATAGACTGATTAGGCATTAAAGGCTGATCCTGTGAGCTCCCGATGTTACAGTTGCTGCAACTAATGATTCGACAGCCACGGTGATCGTTTTGCATGTGGTCATTGACTCAGATGATTAATCGTCCCATGTGCCCCCCCCCCCCCCCGGCAGGTACAACTTCTTCAAGGGCTGCCCTAAGGCCAAGACGTGCACCATCATCCTGCGAGGCGGTGCCGAGCAGTTCATGGAGGAGACGGACCGCTCCCTGCATGACGCCATCATGATTGTGCGCCGGGCCATCAAGGTCAGTGGGTGGCTTCTTCCTGTATGACTCTAGTGGCATTTTCATGCATTTGTAGTTAGTTTAATAATTACCGATTCTGATTGGTCAGAGGCTTCACACCTGGCTCACAGGTAAAGGAAGGATCTTGGAGTATCTGCTTGGATCTTGAGTATACCAATTTGAATAGCCCTGGTATAAATGTAACTATTAAACCAGTTATATAAACTGTTGGAAAATAAGGACTGAAGGGTCAATCCCTCATGGCAGTGAGGTGCCAGTGCAGTTTGCAGTTTGTCTAGTTGTGTTTTTGTGGGCGTGTGACAATCTCCTCTGCTCCTAGAATGACTCCATAGTGGCGGGAGGCGGGGCCATCGAGATGGAGCTGTCTCGTTACCTGAGGGACTATTCCCGCACCATCCCGGGCAAGCAGCAGCTGCTGATCAGCTCCTACGCCAAGGCACTGGAGGTCATCCCCCGGCAGCTGTGTGACAACGCTGGCTTTGACGCAACCAACATCCTTAACAAGCTGAGAGCCAAGCATGCCCAGGTGTGTCTCCCACACACACTGCAGAACAGAACAACATCCTTAACAAGCCGTAGGCAAATAACTCGCACAAATATGCAAACACAAACATGGCCACTGTCATACTTACATTGAGCTTGTAGTCGTTTAATATAGTCACCTATGAAACCTATTTCCTGTAACTAGTGTGATTCGATCTAGAAGAGTGTTAGAATGCATTTATACATTTTAAATCCCTTTATTTGGTGTATAGGGTCATACAGTTTGTTGTCAGTGGGACAGGTTCTCTTGCAATGCCAATGGCTTTACGCGTCACTTTCTCCCCCTGCAGGGCGGCATGTGGTACGGCGTGGATGTGAACAACGAGGACATCGCCGACAACTTCCATGCATGCGTGTGGGAGCCAGCGGCAGTGCGCATCAACGCCCTGACCGCCGCCTCAGAGGCCACCTGTCTCATCCTGTCCGTAGATCAGACCATCAAGAACCCCCGCTCCACCGTGGACGGTCCTCCCGCGGGCCGGGGCCGCGGCCGCGGCAGACCACACGCCCACTGACCACAGCGACATTCCAGGAACCAACAGACGCACACCCAGTGCTGAGTAGAGACCTAACTAGCTAACAATAAACTAGCTGTTTATTCTTTCCTGGTTACAGTGCTGGGTGTTAAACAGCTCTGCTGTGTGGGTTGAGGCGTTATGATAATTAGGCCTGAAGTGAGCTATGAGTCATACTGCCCTCTTTACTGAAATAGCACTGATTTCCAGTAGGCAGGACAGCTTGCCAAACTGTGCCCGTTACCATACAAGTCACTCTGTGGAACTATTTATTGGGCTATTAAACATATTTGTTAAACATGTCTGGTGTCTGTTCAGTGGGATTTGAATTTGGTCTCAGAAGGAGACCCTTTTCAGAAGTAAAATCTTAATACCTTTGGACATTTGAGTGCTTCATGCATCATTAGTATGTAGTATAATACCATTAGAATGTAATATCTCCACCTACTCAATCAGGGAAAAGAACATGATTCAGTTGAACTTGGCCCAAATCTGTGTCAGGAGCTGCTCCAAACACATTTAAAAAGACAGTTTTCGAGTTTTTATACCGCAGTAGGTTTGATAACTCCTGGGGTTTCACATTGATTTGATGTTTGGTGGCCATACAGGTCATTAATGTCTTTGTCTTGCCACTTGCTGCACTCATTTCTAAGAACATGCTGGTGCTTTTGGTTACCCTAGTAATAGACATTAGGAAGCTAGACACAAGCTCCAGTCCAGGTCCAAAATCCTGTACAGCTCATATATACAGAACCCTTCATTTGAACGCTAGTCTTGACAATTGCTGCTCAAACGCTTGAATATCGTATTGGTGGTGTACAGATGGGAGGAGGAACCTCAAGGTTGCAGCTTTTATATGGTTTTAAAAGCAAGAAACATGCATACAAGAAGTGGGATTAGAGTTACATGCTTGTACAATACAGTCTACAATTTAATGAGTTTGTAATCAGATTAGGGAAGTTCTGGAATGATGTGGTCTTGAAGGAAAGAATGAAGACTATGGCAGGGTAACATAGATGTGGAGAGGCTTGGGGGCTGCTCGGGGAACTCCACATTCCAGTCATAGATGCATCCATGTAAACGAGAAGTGAGACACGTGACCGAGGTGTGTTTCAGTTCACTCACTCTTGTGGCTGGGGTTTCAGATTTAGTACATAAAAAAAAAATACATAATTAAAACCATAAATAATGTTGCAGTTTACTCTGCTGTTCATAAATATTTAAGATTATGTGTTGCACATGCATGATAATACAAAATATATGTCTATGTTTTATGGGCTGTCTGGACTGTACAGTGATAGACACGAACATAGAAATGGCTTTCAAGCTGGTTGTAAAATCTTCCAGCCAGTAGGTGGTGCTGCTGTAATTACTCAAGGGATTCAAAGACCTCACCTCAGTCCACTTGGTAAGAAATGGTTAAAGTCAGATAAAGGTAGTACTTAGTATGCTGTCTATTGTCATTTGGTAATGAAAAAATGAGGCATCCAACAACTGGGAATGACCAAGTTATTTATCATATCAAAGAGTGACTTCTCTGCAGATATTCCAGGGAATATCAAAGGACTTCAGAAAGCACACTTTGGCCTTCCATATTGTGTCTGAGTGGATGTAGAAGCTGAAGGAGCAGAGGCTGTCCAGGAGATGGAGCTAGAGATAGAAAAGGGGGATGCCCCCATAATCGTAGAAGAGTCTTGCCCCGTTTGCTTGTCAGGCAGTCAGTTGGACAGGAAGTCTATATTGGCACGGACAGAGCAGTTGGTGGCCACATCTATGGCGGTCACCTTGATCTCGGTGTCGCCAAACTGCATGGTGGCCCTGATCTCCCGCCGCTCGGATCCGGTGGCCTCGGGCAGATCCAGAGTGATGGCTCCACATTTGCGCACCCCCGGGTCGGTGATGTAGACCACGTCGTCGGTGGTGCTGCAGTAGATGTTGATGATGATCTTGCGCTGGCCTGAGCGGGCCGGCGTGTAGCTGCGCCGGACCACCTCACCCAGTGCCACCGACTGGTCCACGGACACAAATCGGTCCAGCACATCCGTGCACCACTCTCGGCCGTCCTTCACCAGAAGCTTGTCCCGTGGGTGCCGGCCCGGGACGAAGCGGTTCAGCACCCCCACGCCGTAGGTGACCGGGCAGCGGCGCACGCGCACCACCGTGGGGTCCAGGCCGAACAGTACAGCCCCTTTCAGGATCGTCAGACCTACATCCTGCGGGATGATGATGCGACAGCTCCGCCCCAGAACCGCCTGCACCGCCTGCTGCAGCATGGGTGACTCCGCGAAGCCACCCACCAGGAACAGGAAACGCACACCTTGCACTTCCGGTTTCTTCATCATGTCCTCTGTGAGAAAAAGGGGTAATACTGACGGTTACCACCTAATCAATGTAAAGAAGGACACTCCGCTAGCACAGGATTTGAAAACGACCATTTCAATGAAAATGACCCGGATTTCACTTAAGCACTGCGTTCCTGCCCTGTGCTGATTGCTCAGTCTTGTATAATCATGCATGTGTCACTAATATTAATGTCTAACAGCTGGATGAGTCCTTCAACCAAGGAAACAAACCAGTCAAAGCACAAGAAGACCTGAACTCTGGAGCCTTTCGGTTTGAAAATAGTTTGTAAAACCTGAAGTAGCTCCCAGAGTAGGTGGTAACCCTAGTTATACCCGGACATTAGGATGATGGGCACATACTCCAATAGAGGTCCAAAGTTATACCAGGAAACAGCAATGCCTCAGACGCAGGACATAATAAAACAGTATCTTGGTATCACGTAAATAAAAAAAACTGAAATAGAGTCCTCTGGAGGAAAAGGGAAAGAAGACTGTAAACGGAGGGTTACTGAAGGTAATGGAAGGGGGGGAAACGCCGAAACAAGTGCGTAGGTGAGCCTGACCTATGTGCCTGACGATGTTGTTAATGGTGGGCTGGAACAGTTCGTTCATGGCCTCCGGAGTCAGCCTCAGCATGCCCTGGGAGGACCACTTCACGATGTTCATGCTGGAAGAGAAGGCTGAGTTACACCAGCTCTGCACACACGTGCGTTTCAGTGCGGTCACGAGAAGGGACACAAACACAATAAGGACTCGGTAGGTTTGCTAAGAATGGGAGCAAAAATGAGTTACTTTAAGAGGCAGTTCAAAACCTTTGTGTTGCAGAAAGAATTCCACAGCGCTACTGTGGGATCCATGCTTTTAGCTCAGAGGGGCACAGGGCTCCGAGAAAATCACCAACACAAAACCGCCTGCCCTGCAGGGCATCTACATAGAGCGATGCAGGTCCAGGGCATTGAGGATTATCAGGGACACTCAGCAGCCCTGCCATACGCTGTGCCAGTGGCTGCACTCAGGCAGGTGCCCCTGGAGCCTTATAGCTGGGACTGAGAGGCTGAGGGGAAGCTTCTACCCCCAGGTCATTAGGGTCATTAACACCACCAATTAAAAACTAAAACAAGCTATAACTGCAACCTGCACTTTAAAAATCTTCTCAAGTATTTTCATATAACTTTTATCTTTACTGTTATGTTTCCGTATTTTCAAAACTAATTTTGTTAACTTGCAATATTTAATGGTTATCCTTCTACCTTGTTTGCTGCACAGTCTGGAGTACTAGCAATTTCATCTCACTGCTGGTGTATCGGGACATTCATGCAGGTGACTAATAAAAAGCTCGATTCTTGAGTAATAAAGCACACGTACTACTTTTCAGTGCTCATACTGAACAGAAATGGGAGGAAGAAGTAAAGTACTACGCACACACAGACCTGCTTCCCCTGAATATCGCTCACTGTGGATAACATGGGAAGCGGCAGGAAATGTCTACTGGAGTGGCCATCGGGGACCAAGTGCATTTATGGGGGCGGCATTACGCAAAAAGGAAATGATAAACTGAAATGTTCGGTAAGATCATTAAAACAGTGTTTGCAATACAAGCACAACACCTAATCTAGAAATAAATACTGCTAACAGTATTTTAAATTCACTTCACATTCTTAAAGCAATGTGAACATTAATTGAAGTTGTTTTTTTGTGGGGTGGCAGCAAGGAGGGCCATGTACATACTATTTACTAATATCCGGCTTCTTGGAGTTTTATTTATGCAAAAATGTTCTGAGGGTAGAACGAAAAATGATTGGTTCAGAGAGACCTGACCAAGATCTGATTGGTTATCTCTCTCAACCAATCATTTTTCATTCTGGCCTCACAACATTTTTGTGTAAGTAAAACTCCCAGGCGCTTAGATCTGCTCCTCACCAGAGATAAATAAAGTGTGTGTAGGCTAGGGCTGCCCAGCCCAGCTCCTGGAGATGCACCACCCTGTAGAGCTTAGGTGCAGCCCTGATTAGCACACCTGATATAGGTTATCAGGCCATTCAGTACCATCTCTACATAGCTGGCTTTCATAGTGAGTGATTGTGATCTGTATCAGGTGAGTCCTTTGGGCTGCACCAAACTCTGCAGGGTGGCAGATCTCCAGAAGCAGGTTTGGCAAGCTCTGATGTAGGCATGCAAATATTTCATACTTATCCTGAGAGAGGGAACAAAGACACATACACATCTTATGGGCTTTACTATAACTCCAAAAAAATTAAATCAATAAAAGCCATCAACAGAGAGCACAAGCTCACTTGCTCTTGCGAAGGGCAGTCTCCACACTGTGGCCTCGGTGTCTCTTGTAGAAGTCGATGAAGGAGAAGGGCAAAGTGATGTTGAGGGCGGTGGCTCGGCCGGGGGATGCAGTCCTCTTGCGGGCCTCGAAGGCGATGGTGAGGTCCACCCAGGCAGCTGGCCTCTTGGCCTTGAAGCTCTCGATGAAGTCGGCTCCGAAGATCTGGCACAGCATGGCCTCGAAGGCCATGTCTACACCAACGGCTCCGTACGGTCCACCTGGAATGATTCAGTGTGGAAAAACACGGTTTGTCATTTTCAGTGTTGGGGAATAACTAACTATAGTTATCGACGCTACTAACTTTACTTGTTTCAGTAGCATATTAATAGCGCTGTAGTTTTTCCAGTAACTATATTATTTTTACAAATAACAATGTAGTGTGGCAAAACTACATCGTCAAAAAATATTGCAATGACCCATGCAACTTACGACTTTACAACCGTTCAGAGACCACAGATAGCTTCTGCCCCGAATACCGATAGTGCGAGCATCACCATCAGGTAACTGTTCACAGTGCTCACAGTCAGGGGTATATATGTTTTGTGGTGGCAATTGCCACCCCACATCGTCTTTTAAACAGTGTCTTTGTACGTATGTATGTTTTAGTGCACATGCAGAATTATAGTGTCGTTTTTTTATTTTAGCAAAGCTAGCCCTTGCTTGAAGTCTGTGTAGTAAGTGTATATGTGGAGAACCAGTCATTAGTTTTCTACTGCATGTAAGCAGGATATGCACGTCATATTAAAGCTTTGAATCAACTTCACTATACTGTAATGTGAGGGTTTAATTAGCTGCCTAGATTCATTAATTTAATTAATCTATTTTAATTTAGTAATAGCTAGCTATATGAAATAATAGCTAGCTACATGACCTGCATTTCCACCAGGGGTCAGTTCTGGTGGTATTCATAAGTCTTACTTTTTACAATTTAGATGCAGTTTTATTTGTTTATTTATTTTTTGAGAATTTGATTTTAGTCCTATCTGTGTTCTGAGCTTTAAATTTACATGTGCACTGCTCTTGTTTGGTCATTGGTGCAATTTTACTTCTTGTTTGGTCATGGTTTAGTCTGGGGTTAATCCAGTTTGAGTTCATGTTTGGTCCTGGATTAGATTAAGCTTGGTCTTTATGATTGGTGTTTATGATTTTGTAAATGTCTGTTGTGTTTATTCAACAAACATTTACAAACTCACTGTTTATTATGAGTGTGTATGAGAAAAAATATTTTTTCCTTCATTTATCATATTTATATGGACCCCCCTAAGAAACCCTTGCTCACCCTTTGCCCCCCCCCCCCCCAAATAAAAGAAAATGGTGATAAAAAAAGTTAAAAAACACCAAACAATATGACTTAAAGATGGTATAATATATTGATTTTCATATTACTTTTAATATCATGTTTCACGTTTTTAAAATCTATCCTACAGCACAGATATTAAGTATTACCGGATGAAATAGCTTTGCCGTAGCTTGTAACTTTTCTCTGTAGCTTGTAACTTAGCTAAATACTATATTAAAACAGTAGCTTTGCTGTAGCTTAGCTACCTTTAATTATAAGTAGCTTGTAGCTCGAAAAGCTACCGTTTAAAAGTAGCTTCCCCAACACTGGTCATGTTATGTAGCAGTCTTTTGGAATGTCTCAGAGTTTCACAAATGTTACTCGAACATGAATAGGTAAAGAATAATAATTATGAGTTTATTGATCCACTCTTACCCCATCTTGCTCTCCATAACGCAGACACATAGATAGGTGGGCGCAAGCTTGCCAGCAAAGGGCAGCCACATGCAGCAGTGCCCATGGAGCTCAGAGTAAGAGTCATTCTTAAGGGCCCTCAGGCATGGCTATCCTGCTGATGCCAGAACTAGAACTGGCGACCTTCCGATCACAGGCACAGAGGCTTAGCCCACTGAGACACATGCTGCCCCAAAAGCCAGAGAGAGAAAGTGCAAACACTGGGAGTCTCCCCCAGAACGCTGACCATCTAAAAACCAGAAAAAGGTGTTTGTTGGTGCATTAAAATCCGCTTCGCTTTGGAACTGAACTGCGTGCCGAGAGTGTCTTCTACCTGCGCAGTCCTACCTATAGGCAGCCTCTGTGCTCACCTGACGCCTTGTAGAGCTCCTTCAGGGTTCCTTGAGGCTGTTCTATCTGATGCACGGTCAGGTCCACTGTCCCCCCACCGCAGTCTGCCACGATGTACCTGTCGCCTGGGGAGAGCAGACCGGGAACTTCAGAGCTTCACTCTAACAAAACTGCCATTGGTTCATTAAGAGTCAGTTTTCCACTGCGTGCACATACAGCTATACACAGACACACCATGTGAACCCTAACCTACCTGTACATTAAATGCTTTAATGCAGGGTTCTCCACTTCTGGTCATGGAGGGCCAGAATCCAACACAGTTTGTAGATTTCTCTGCTCAGACACACCTACTAAACCTGGTAATTAGCTGATTAAGATGTCTGAGCAGGGAAATCTGCAAACTTTGATGGATTCTGGCCCTCCAGGGAAAACCCTGGTTTAATGCTTCTGTAGCAGCTTCATTTCGCTTTAAATAAAATCTAAGACCATCAATAAAATTAGGCTGCCATTCCTCTTGCCTGGGTCCTCAACTTAATCCAATATGGCACCGTGTTAAGTGTGTTGACAAAATTGACTATCAAGGCAATTTATCCCTCAAAACCAACTGTCCAGTAAAGACCACTTGTAGTTACCCCAAAAACTGGATCAAACTGAAGGGTTTACACAGAGTCACAGAGACCAGTGAAACATAATGTAACAGAATCATCTAAGTCACCAAGTGTCATTGCGTCCATTTCGAAGGGATAAAATTTCACACTTATGTTCTGCTGTATTGAGGTTCTAAGAGAAGATGCACTGGGGGTGGGGGCCCTCAATTTGATTTCACAGTAGTGGCCTACAACTTAGCAGATGAAAAACACAGCCGTGAATTTGCTAAGCAAGCTTCCTGAGGAGTGGCCGAGGGTATCTACAAATGATCGAGGAAGAATGGGACCGAGAGACAAGGATTTAATGTGTACTCGAGGAAATGAGGGGATGGGGTGGAGCAAGGCGGATGGAGCAGGAGGCAGCAGGGTCAGATTCACAGCAGGAAACATCTGGAGCAGAGGGAAAGCTGTTCTAAACTGACCCTTAACCAGTTATCAAACTCACACACACAATGGCTGGTTATTGTGGGCCAACAGAATGTGATTCCACACATATTAAGTCTGAAACGCCTACCTATAACTGGCAAACTGGTGTAACATGCCATCGCAGGAAACTGGGGGGGCACTCACCTTTTCACTAGTACAGTGTCACTGCAAAAGTTCATGTCCATTTAAAGGGGTCGCATCATGCTCATTTTCACTGTTCATAATTTAATTTTGGGGTCTATTTGAACAGATACAATTGAACAAAATTCACTCTTCCTGTAACTCTGCCTGAAATGGTCCATTTCATCCCTGTCTTGCAGTCAGCAGACATATCCTTGCAGGTAGGAAGCCAGTCAATAAGGATTGTGTCATGAGGTGACCTCACCATGTCAGGGAAGTAAGTGCTGGAATTCCAAGGAGCCGTTTCAGGCAGATTAGAGGAGAGTGGTTTCTATGGTGAGAGTTACTCCCTTTGTTGTGCACTTTGAGCCTTAAGACTTTGCAGACTTGCACATAAAGCTCACGTTCGCACTAAAGGAAAGAGAGAAAATGGAAAAGTATAATACGGACCATTTCAAGACCTGAGGTTTAAATGGAAGGAGAGTTAAAATTTGGAGAAGGGAGTTAGAGAGGTGGTTCAGGATTTGTATAGGAGGGAACCGGCAAGGTTCCATATCTGTTGTATGTGTGCTCATACACTCTGTGTGTGTTTGAATTTGTATTTGTAGCTTCATAATTGCTTGTTGTCATCATACCACTGGTCCCCTAATTTCACTACCACTCACTCAGTATTGCCTGTGTGCATCATAAGTACTATCCATGACCAGTGTGTGTGGAACACCATAGCAACAAGATCCTTTAGGGAGTTTTTAGTTGTGGGAATGCTGAGATTGTAGATATCACTTACACTCCCTGTTCCTCACAGGAAATGTAGCAAGCCAAGGCCTGATCCAGCTGTACATAGACTGTCAGAGCTAGACAGTGATGGGAAAGCCAGGGCTGCTGGCCTCAGAACTCAATCCAGCCCCCTGGGGATGAGCAAGACTTTTCACTTGATTGTTGTCAGGCTTTTTGGATCTTTTTCACATATTAATCCAACATGATGTTTCACAGTTCTAAGTATCTTAGTAAGTAGTGTAGAATACACACCATGCTACTCGCTGTCGGGCCACCTCTAAGATTTCTGGAAAATGGGCTTGAGTATGAATCACACAAGTGCTCTGAATTGCAGAGACTGACACAGATCTCTGACCTCAAGCCCAAACAACTTAAAAAAGAATGAGGACAAGGATAATACACCCCCCTCAACAGTAGAGTCTTCTCAGAGATTTAAAAAAAGAGTTCATAACGGAGATTAATATGATCAAGATAGATGCTGGTGCTTATTCATATGTACTGGTGTCCCCCCTTCTGGTGTCTATTTACATCTGCCTATTCCCAACTACAGGTGTCCCCCTTCTGGTGCCTATTCACACGTACAGGTGTCCCCCCTTCTGGTGCCTATTCACATCTACAGGTGTCCCCCCTTCTGGTGTCTATTCACATCTGCCTATTCCCAACTACAGGTGTCCCCCTTCTGGTGTCTATTCACACGTACAGGTGTCCCCCTTCTGGTGCCTATTCACAACTACAGGTGTCCCCCCTTCTGGTGCCTATTCCCAATTGCAGGTGTCCCCCCTTCTGGTGCCTATTCCCAATTACAGGTGTTCCCCTTCTGGTGCCTATTTACACGTACAGGTGTCCCCCCTTCTGGTGCCTATTCACATCTACAGGTGTCCCCCCTTCTGGTGTCTATTCACATCTACAGGTGTCCCCCCTTCTGGTGTCTATTCACATCTACAGGTGTCCCCCTTCTGGTGCCTATTCACACATACAGGTGTCCCCCTTCTGGTGCCTATTCCCAATTACAGGTGTCCCCCCTTCTGGTGCCTATTCCCTATTACAGGTGTCCCCCCTCTGGTGCCTATTTACACGTACAGGTGTCCCCCCTTCTGGTGCCTATTCACATCTACAGGTGTCCCCCCTCTGGTGCCTTTTCCCACCTACAGGTGTCCCCCATCTGGTGCCTATGCTCAACTACAGGTATGTGCCCTTCTGGTGCCTATTCACACCTACAGGTGTCCCACTTATAGTGCCTATTCCAACCTACCAGTGTCCCCCATTCTGGTGCCTTTTCCCACCTACAGGTGCCCCTCTTTCTGGTGCCTATTTACACGTACAGGTGTCCCCCTTCTGGTGCCTATTCACATCTACAGGTGTCCCCCCTTCTGGTGTCTATTCACATATGCCTATTCCCAACTACAGGTGTCCCCCTTCTGGTGCCTATTTACACGTAAAGGTGTCCCCCTTCTGGTGCCTATTTACACGTACAGGTGTCCCCCTTCTGGTGCCTATTCACACCTACAGGTGTCCCCCTTTCTGGTGCCTATTCCCAACTACAGGTGTCCCCCTTTCTGGTGCCCATTCCCAACTACAGATGTCCCCCTTCTGGTGCCTATTCACACCTAAAGGTGTCCCCCCTTCTGGTGCCTATTTACACGTACAGGTGTCCCCCTTCTGGTGCCTATTCACATCTACAGGTGTCCCCCCTTCTGGTGTCTATTCACATTTGCCTATTCCCAACTACAGGTGTCCCCCTTCTGGTGCCTATTTACACATACAGGTGTCCCCCTTCTGGTGCCTATTCACACCTACAGGTGTCCCCCTTTCTGGTGCCTATTCCCAACTACAGGTGTCCCCCTTTCTGGTGCCCAATCCCAACTACAGATGTCCCCCTTCTGGTGCCTATTCACACCTAAAGGTGTCCCCCCTTCTGGTGCCTATTTACACGTACAGGTGTCCCCCCTTCTGGTGCCTATTCACATCTACAGGTGTCCCCCCTTCTGGTGTCTATTCACATCTACAGGTGTCCCCCCTTCTGGTGTCTATTCACATCTACAGGTGTCCCCCTTCTGGTGCCTATTCACACATACAGGTGTCCCCCCTTCTGGTGCCTATTCCCTATTACAGGTGTCCCCCCTCTGGTGCCTATTTACACGTACAGGTGTCCCCCCTTCTGGTGCCTATTCACATCTATAGGTGTCCCCCCTTCTGGTGTCTATTCACATCTGCCTATTCCCAACTACAGGTGTCCCCCTTCTGGTGCCTATTTACACGTAAAGGTGTCCCCCTTTCTGGTGCCTATTCCCAACTACAGGTGTCCCCCTTTCTGGTGCCTATTCACACCTAAAGGTGTCCCCCCTTCTGGTGCCTATTTACACGTACAGGTGTCCCCCTTCTGGTGCCTATTCACATCTATAGGTGTCCTCCCTTCTGGTGCCTATTCACACCTAAAGGTGTCCCCCCTTCTGGTGCCTCACCTGCCTGCATTTCTGACCATAGCTCCCCTGTCCCGCTTTCCACAAGGAAGGTCCGGCTGTGCCTGGCTTTGCGCAGCTGCTCTCGGGCTGTGGAGACAGAAAGAGCAGTGATGTGTTTATGTCTGAGTGACTCCCAGGGCACCTTGGCTATCCTCACAAGCTTCCCCCTATAGTCACAAAAAAAGTTTCATAGAGGTTTCATATTTCATAATGAAAGCATGAATTGTTGGGGGAGCAGACATTCAGATTTGTTAACTCACACTCCCATGTTCTACTCGTTTACAGGCACCTCTTTGGAGGGTTCTACGGAACTCCAAACTGGTTACGTCATTGAAAGTGAGCTGCAGTTTTAAAACATCCATGACCCTCGATCCCCCTGCAGTCTGACGACATCAGTACAGCTCCAAGATGGACACCAAGATGGACAGATGTTACTTATCAGGGCTTTTTCATAGGACATCGCACATGGTTTACTTTGTACAAAAGTTATGTTCCCCATTTGAAATGAAAAAGCCAACATAGTAAAAAACTGTCCTTAACTTCAGCAGCTCCCCCCACTCCCCAACCCCTCCGGCCCCCACACACACACTGGGGCCGTTTCACGTTACAAAGCTGATTGTGACATAGTGCAATCAAGAGGGTCTTTCTGGAACAGGCAAAAGAAATATAAACATTACAATGTGAGCTGGTGTCTGGAAGCAATTTTCTGTATGTTGTTTTACAGTAAGGACCCCTCATTGTGATGTCACTCATGTTGGAAGGTGAAGCTGGGGGTGGGGGCTAAATATAGCTGTGGGGGAGAAGCAAAAGAAAGGAGAAGAGTATGGGCATAACAGTGAGGGGGGGGGTAACAACTGAGGAAGCCTGGGGGCCAGAAGAGGGCACTGAGGGAAGGGGCCACACATCATGGGGCCCTGGTTATTGTAACTGTGTGCCGGGCCTGGGAATCATGCACAGCAGGCCTGGGAATCATGCACAGCAGGCCTGGGAATCATGCACAGCAGGCCTGGGAATCATGCACTGTGGGGGGTTGGGGGGGGGGGGGACGGCAACAGTTTATCTACATACACCACCTTCCCTAAACTCTGGCATTGCCTATAATTTAACACACTGTCACTCATCTGCACAAAAAAGAGAGAAAATGCACAGCAGATTTTATGTTGGGGGAGGGGGGTTCTGAGATCATGGTCTCAACACCTTGTTTCAATTATAGGGCCCACACTCAGAGGTGTATACGTGCATGTGTGTGTGTGTGTGTGTGTGTGTGTGTGCATGCATGTGTGTGTATGTCTGCATGTGTGTGTGTGCATGCGTGCATCTGTGTGTGTGTGTGTGCATACATGTGTGTGTGCATGTCTGCATGTGTGCGTGCGTGTGTGTGTGGCTGCATCATGCTTTCAGCTTACTGATGGGAAACACAGATAACGCCCAGTGAGAGAGCAGCACAGGCCATACGCTGCATGGACCCGCATCCCCAGGCTGCACCATTCCTCAACTAACGTCACACATGGGCCATTAGGCCGCGCACAGCGCAGCCTGCAGCACTGGCAGACGGACCTTTCCTCTGTTTGCTGCCATAATGCACTCAAGCTCCATGTCAAAGCCACCCTAAGCACAGCCCCTTCCCTTATGATGCAGTGTTTCTGGCTGACTGATGAAACATTTGTCACTGGTAGTGGTCTTACCCTGCCTGAAGCTGGAGTCAAAAGGGCGGGAACCATCGCCCTCTATGCCGTTTGTGATTAGCCGTGAGCTGAGGTCAATCACCTGATGCAGGCGTAGCTTCCGGCAATAAATAGAGGCGGCTTCTGGTTCAAGGGCAATAAGGAGCTGCTCTGGGTTCTCAGGGGAGACCAGCCCAGCCTGGAGAGAGTGAGATAGATACAGACACAGATCGAAGTCAGCTGACGTTCTTCAATTTCTATGTCCATGCTACCACGGAAAATCCATTTAACCTAACTGCCTTCGGTCATTGTTTAAAAGATGAATACACAGATATGCATAAATATATATACATATATCCAGGAGTAAATATGTTGAGGACAGCCTCATATCAGTCATTGTAGAGGCTCATTCTAGTTACTTCCGCAATGCAAATACAAATATTTGTTCATCGGTCTTTGGGGGCCTTTTTCAAATCACATTCCACAAAGTAATCCAGAATCATGCGGCCATTTCACGAGGCAGATGTGAAGGAAGCAGGAGGGGTAACTGCTGGATGGTGAACAGTGGGGGATTGAGTTCCTGCAATGGCGGGGGGTGGGGCTCCGTGGACATGGGGACATGGTCGGCTGGACGGGGGCGGGGCTGCTTTCCTCCCCCCTCCTCAGTCCGGCAGGAGTGGTTTCCTGCATTTGTGCACCGGGATCGTGCATTGTTTCACCACGATGACATTGTCAGGAGGAAATTCATCCGGGACTAGGAACTCCCGCAGTAGGGATGGGGGTGGAGGGAAAGGCAGTCTAGACTGATGAGGAAGAGAGAGGGGTGACGAACAGTGCCCCTGATGGTGGGAGGTCAGGCAGAGATCACAAACCTGAGTCAGGAATAGATGCTGGCCAAGGAGCCCGAATGAATGAATCTGGCGGTTATTGATCCTCAGGGATTATCGACACTCAAAGAGTATGGACTTTCAGGAAGCACAGACCTTCGAAGATTACAGACCCTCACAGGAGACTTGAAGGATGGAAGCCATGTGACCCCGATACACCTAATTGTGTCACACTGTCATGCTCTTCTCCTACCCGAGCTGCCTTCCAGCAGTTCTTGGTGCCCTGAAAACTAGTGTGTTTCCATAAGCATCTGCTTAGCAGCCTCACATGCAAGGATACCCCAGTGTGTGAAACTTCTGCCTCTTACTGGGATGGAGAGAGCAAACTGCACCCTTCAGCAACCTTGGGGCACCAATTAAACATGCAGCGAATCTCTCAGAGCTCAGGCACCATGTATGTATAAATATATATACCACAAGGGGCGGCATGCTGGTGCAGTGGTTAGCACTGTTGCCTCACACCTCTGGGACCTGGGTTCGAGTCTCCGCCTGGGTCACATGTGTGCGAAGTTTGCATGTTCTTCTCATGTCGTCGTGGGGTTTCCTCCGGGTACTCCGGTTTCCACCCCACAGTCCAAAAACATGCTGAGGCTAGTTGGAGTTACTAAATTGCCCATAGGTGTGCATGTGTGAGTGAATAGTGTGTGAGTGTACCCTGCAATGGGCTGGCCCCCCATCCTGGGTTGTTCCCTGCCTGCGGACCCTCCCATCCCAGTAGGATAAGCTGTTTGGAAAATGGATGGATGGATACATACCACACAGGGAGTATTACTCTGCTGCCTGCAGGCTTTGAGCCCATGACCTTTCGGATACAGGCACTAACTCACTGAGCTGTACTCCGCACCCATGCCACTATGAGGAATTCCGCATGTTAGATGTTCTCGGATCCTGTCTCTTACCAGGTAGGCGGCCTCCCTCATGAACTGCTTGGCCGGTTGTCTCCACACAGCCGGCACGGTGATGACCCAGCGCACCGGCATTCCCTCCAGCACCGACGACGACTGGTCCTTAATCTCCTGCACGCAAACATGCACACGCAGAAATGCAGGTCACTCCGCAAAGCAAACGCTGACGTCTGTCCCAGCACAAGCACTCCCACACACGTAAACAGCATACCCTCACTCGCACACACTCATATATTTATCGGAATGTTTAGCTGCTCCTCCGCAGTGCTTCAAAACAAATGTCCAGCTAGAGAAAACATGAGATTTCGAGGCCCAACAGCACAGCTGGGCTTTGTAACCAGAGTCTTATGGAAGAGCCACCTAATTTGTACCTAATATTTACACCTGGGCCCCGCCTCTGCAGTATGGAAGTGATTTGTGTGTATATTAGAATAACAAAGGAATGCTGTGTTTGGCCAAAAACCAGCTGCTATATTCCATTTCTGACTCTCCAGTCCCGTGACTTTTTCCATAATGGAAACAAAGGTTTGTTTTTAATGCAGAAGTTAACATTTGAAACTGGTACATTCAGTCATGCCAGCAGGTGTGAGGTCCAGGTCAAAGGTCAAATTTATTTATATAGCACATTTAAAATCAACTGAAGCTGTACCAAAGTGCTGTACAGGCTATGACAGAGAATAAAATAAGGAAAATAAACAGATTTTAAGACAAAATAAATAGAAAATAAACAGAAACTAAGAGTTATTAAGGGACCAAAAGCCAACAAATAAACACATGTTTTTAAAAGAGACAACAGGGAGACCTAACTTGAGCAGGTAGGTCATTCTGGAGTCTAGGTACAAGGGTGTCAGTGCTGTGTGTCTCCATGGAAACAGGAAGGCAGAGGTCATACCTTCAAAGCATGCTGACGGAAGAACCTCAGCGCATGGGCAAACACCTCTATGGCTCTGACCTTCTGGCCACTCACTGCCTCCAGCTCTGTCTCCATAGTCAGATCCTTCAAGAGTGAGGGGCAGAACGTGAGGGGTCACTGAGGAGGCTTTGGTGAATACGAGCCGAAGCCTGAGTGGAGTGACGTAATACTTTTTCAAACTTTTAAAGGAATCTTCATTACAGCGATCTCACCCACCTAATCAGAGATGGATAGTTTAGGACCAGAAAGTAAATATCCAGAACAAGATTTTGTTTCAATGAACAGGCTGACTGTGAATCTTTATACTCCACTGGTTGGTTGAAACAAAATGTTGGTCTGGAATTTTACTTGGGCTGTATGGTGGTGCAGTGGTTAGCACTGTTGCCTCACACCACTGGGACCCGGGTTACATGTGTGCGGAGTTTGCATGTTCTCCCCATGTCGTCGTGGGGTTTCCTCTGGGTACTGCGGTTTCCCCCCCACAGTCCAAAAACATGCTGAGGCTAATTGGAGTTGCTAAATTGCCCATAGGTGTGCATGTGTGAGTGAATGGTGTGTGAGAGTGCTCTGTGATGGGCTGGCCCCCCATCCTGGGTTGTTCCCTGCCTCATGCCCATTGCTTCCAGGATAAGCTCCGGACCCCCATGACCCAGTAGGATAAGCGGTTTGGAAAATGGATGGATGGATGGATGGATGGATGGATAGTTCTACTTCAAACACTTTGGAATAGAGCAAACAGAGCTATTTAGATGATGATGATTGTTATTATTACTATTAATTATTGTTCTTGTTGTTGCTATGTCTTGGTGTTTGTGTCACCCCATAAAAATCACTGTCCACCCCACTGAAAATTTTCTGCTGATGCCTCTGATCATTCGGGCCGCCTCCCAATTCCGGAATCCTCCACCCCACTTCTTTGGGTGATTAGGCCAGCACAAGCATTCAAAGTAACCAACAGTACATGCAATACTCTCTGATCCATATTTTTCCTCTAGGCCAGGGGTGTCAAATACCAGTGCTGGGGGGCCAGAGGCCTGCACATTTTCCCATTTACAGTAACACACCTGATTCAACTCCTTGTGCTAATTACCAAACAGCTCTTGAGCTGAATCATTTGCGGTGGAACAGGAAAAGAACTAAGCTACACAGGGCTCCGGCCCCCCAGGACTGGAGTTTGACACCCCTGCATTAGCTCCGCCTTGATTCTTACACTGGTACTATGGATCTTCATTTTGAATTTGTCGAAGTAGAGCCAGTTCTGGGCTTCCTCTGGGTCCAGGTCATGATAGCTGTCCCGTGCGGCAAAACCAAAACTGTGAAACCTGAGATCTGGAGTCAGCAACAGACAGGTGGGGCTCTTCTGATTGGCCACTCCCGGATCCCCGCCTTCCCAGCGTCTGCAGACAGTGCCAAAGGGATGCGTCAGGCGGGGCCCACGTAAGTCTCACTCCAATGTCAGGTGGGAGATGATGGAGATCATATCACCTCATCATGTGGATCGCCTCGGGGTCCTGTGTGAAGCTGAAGGCATAGCCACTGGATGTGGTACCGAAGTCAATGGCTATCACCACAGAGAAAGGACGGGCAGCCCGGGGCCGGAGAGCTGGACCCTGGGGGGACATATGACCAGAGCAGAAAGGTATGGTCAGTATGCAAAACAAACATTACAGGCCCAGAAATATCCGATCCATACACAGCCTCACAAAAGCCACATAGTGCAGTGAATGCTCTGCGGAGAGGGTATATTGAAAGCATTTAAATGAAATGAATTCCACATAAAAAAATTCACTGGAGAGGCAAATGTACTATACAGATATAAAAATACAGAAAGACACAGGAAATAGCTTAGAAAAAGGTCCACACAGAGACACACGAGATGGACCATAGAAAATTCACAGGAGAGAAAGTATTGAGACAAGAAAAACAAGTGACACTGTGTTTATCACAGCAGGGACATCCTGGTGGAGGATAGCCAAAAAAAGCCCTCGCCTGTATCTAGGCTGTACATGTTATTCATTGGCTGAGAAACTAACCCTGACCAGGGTGACATAAACAGAAAACGACTGAGCAGCCGCTCAAAGGTACAAAAGACGTACCCCCTTGTGGATTTCAAACATGCAACCTTCTTATAATAATCAAATTCCCTGTACTGCTTGTTTGTCTATATCCGACTCATGATGTTATACCTCTATAATCTGGGAGGAGGCGTTTTGTCTGCCAAGAGGAAGAAAAACTGCAGGGCAGGGTTAGAATTATCTGGAGGAGGAAGGTGCAAACTGACACTTCATCTAATGCAGTGCAGGCAAACGCTAAACCATTGGAAGGACTTTCAGAATCTTGCACTGGTGATGCTTTTCAATACTGTTTGAGTGTATAAGCCACACAGAGCAAAAAAATGAGTTGGAAAATAGAATTCAATTCAATGTATTTGTTATTTATTTAGTATTATGCGTGCATGACAATTAAAAAGACCTTGAAGCTATTTTAACGCAGTGCCACCACTGTGTAGGCTCTTATATTAGAAATTTGACCTTTCTCAGCAATGGCAAGGAATTCAGGCTGAATATAGTTAGATAATCGCACTGTGTATGTGTGTGTTCTCTATTCCATGCACTAATTAGCATGTGATCCCTATTTAGTGGTGTAAGGCCAGATCTAATGCATTTTTCACCCTGCCTATGCAAGACCAGTAAGCTTCAAACCCAACATTAAACCTTATTTCAGGCCTGTAAGTACATATGAGCATCCCACTTCCTGTGCCACTTCCTGCTGCTGCTTTCTCAGACAGGGCACATCCCAGCCATCCATAGGCCCCCGATTGTAGATGTCGCTTTACCGGGGAGGGAGATGGAGTGAGAGGGGCGATGCTGCAGTCATTTCGGGAAGGTGAGCAGGAAGGCGAAGGGGGTACTGGAGAAGGGGAAGAAAGGAAAGTCAGGTCCTCTCTGCTCTGTTTGCCAAGTTTATAGTTTTAACTTGTGTGATGTAGCAGAATTCAGTCTTATTGCCTGGGCATTGAATCCAACATTGTGATAAACTGATAGCGTTGAGCATTAAATAACCTTAATATGGAAATTCATCAAAATCATCTGGCCCTCACAGTAAAATCAACATTATTCTAGTACACACAGCATACTGAATTCTGAAACACAATAAACCCAGCGGGCCCACCATGCCAAAATGCTCTCTGATGCAGGCAAGGCAAGGAAATATCCGATAGCACTTCAAAAGAAAACGACACATGCAAGTTATTGGCCTGCCGTCTGAATTAATTGTAGCTTAGGATCAGCTATACTCGGCATTGACGGCCATCTTGTTTTTATCTGTGAGATGATGGTAGTCTCTGTGCTAGCATAGCCCAGCCCTAGACATGCTAAGCAGCACAGCATGGTTTCCGTGGTGATTCTGCAATGTGTGATGCCATTAGGAAAGGCTGGAATGTTATCTGCAGAGACTGATATTCTCAAGGGAGTAAGGGAGGTAAAAATATGTAAGCCCTACAGCGGCAATGGAGATAGTTTGGGTGGATTCAACTGCTGTGCCAGTGGCTTGCTTGACACTGGACTGACCACATATTTCACATATTAAATGTTTCCTGAAAATATGTTATATGAGAATGATGATTTCAGAATGATGGCCACTTTGACTGGGATGCTGTAACGGAGTACAGCTTCTCAGAGTGTAAATGTATTGCAGTCCCTTCCTATATCACATTGGAGTATCTGACAGTTGAGAAGTGTGTTTATGTAGAACTTGTGGGTCATTAGCCGAGAAGGACATCTGTATGTGTTTTGTAATGAACATCTTTGTTCTATTTGTTAATGTACCAACACAAAAGTCTTTCCTTTCAGCATTACCTGGGACTAACCTGGATCATTACCTGGACTCTGGAGTTTACTCATGCTGGGCTGCAGGAGGGCTGCCATGGTTAGATGCCAGGGCATTCGCAGCCTGGAAGAGAGACAGAACTCTTAGAGCAAGTCTGGCACAGTTCAGAAGTAGTCAAGCAACATCTACTGATACGTGAATGTGTGCTGAGTCGTGGCTGTTTGGTAGTGTCAGATAGATAGCTCTGCTACGCCCTTGAATGCCAAATGGCAAGTCCCCCTGCAGTAAACAGGAAGCACCACCCACTATTCGTCAAACATCATATGTGTCTCACATTGAGTACAATACCCCAGTACAATTACCCCCGTGTGTGGCAAACCCTATGCAAGCACAGACTAGATAATTTCCTACATAAGAGGATACTTCAGGTTGTTGATTTGCTCAAAACCCAAACTTGTGATCTGTTCACTGTGTGATACTATCACTTATCAGGCGGCTGTTAGTGTTTCCTTGGCATGCTTTGACGACTCAAACATCTTCCCTCTGCCAATAAAAGCCTAAAGTAACACATAAAGAAGAAATGTTTATGTTTGCGTGATTTTGTTATTACCACATCTTCACATGTCATACTTACACAGCTGGAGACATATCTTTCAGCAACACCACTTTACAATGGTCACTTATGAATATAATGTCAGCTTAACGTGAGCTGAAAGTGACATTTTTAGAATCTTCTGTATTCTACCTGGTCTTACCTGCTGCCCCTTCTTGACCTTTTACCCTGAGTGTTACTCATCATTCAGTCCTGACCTTGTACCCTTCTTGACCTTTTACCCTGAGTGTTACTCATCATTCAGTCCTGACCTTGTACCCTGAGTGTTACTCATCGTTCTGTCCTGACCTTGTACCCTGAGTGTTACTCATCATTCTGTCCTAACCTTGTACCCTGAGTGTTACTAGTCGTTCTGTCCTGGCCTTTTACCCTGAGTGTTACCCATCAGTCTGTCTTGACCTTGTACCCTTGATGTTACCAAATGGGGGTACACATAGTGCCATCTACTTGCAGTATAACTTCCTGCAAATTAATTTGTGAACGTAATAATTAAATCCATCCCACAATCAGGTGAGAATGTATCCAAAATAATAAGTGTTGGCCCTTTGGAGGACTATGTGGAGACATTATGTATTGCACAAATTAACATTTTACTGGGGGCATCTTCTCAAAATATGTTGTCACTGACATACTCTTTCTCACATTCATATCCCCACACCAAACAAAACATGTTTTTGTCATTCTGTGGTCAAACACTGAAACTAGGCACTGCTCGGAATAAAACAAGTAACATGAGAATGCATATTAATTGCTTAGTTGGCAGACAGCCAAACACACCATGAAACAGCAGTATGTTACAAAATACAGGAATTTGT
This sequence comes from Brienomyrus brachyistius, assembly GCF_023856365.1. NCBI lineage: Eukaryota > Metazoa > Chordata > Actinopteri > Osteoglossiformes > Mormyridae > Brienomyrus > Brienomyrus brachyistius. The sequence goes on from NC_064544.1 coordinate 20,088,444, forward strand.
GTGCTTCTGTTTGGATGCTTCGGCACACATGTGATACTACACAACCCAAAGCTAAAATAGAATTTGGTGACCCATTCGATGTTCCCAGCCAAAAACCGCCATTCCCAGCCAATAACCAAAAAGCCTATTCTAGATTTTTCACAGATTCTGTATTCCTCCATGTTCTGCCTCTATGTCAGTAGAGCCAGCAGACAAGATTAATGGTGCGACAGCCCTGTCCTGCAGGGAGTTGGTCACAATGAGAGGCTTCAACAGGAGCGAAGCCCACAAGTCTACCCAGATGGTCAATGCACCAATCGTATCAGCATTCTGGCTGGTCTTTTTTGAATCTGTCTTCTCCACCCACCCACACTGGCTCCCATTGCCCGGCAAGGAAAGAAGCTGTGGTGAGGACTTGAGGAACACACTCAGACCACTTTATTCTGTTGTTAACGACACACTCCCACACTCGCGCCGACACGAACCCTCACCAAGGCGCTTGCTCATTTTCTGCCCACTGAAAGTGCAATTGACTCCAGATGTGCAGTTTGACAGAGTGCTGCTTGGCATTCACACACCTGGTGTTACGGAAGTCAACATACTGAGAGCAAATATCTCCCGATGTGAGGGTCACCACCCCCATCCCCACCTCCATGATTCTACAGAGGGCTTGAAATCCAGCTGACTTAATTTGCATGAAATGAGCTCTTGAAGCAATTAACTAACGTGAGCTTTCCCTCTGTACTGTAAAGTTCTTGTATATCTCAAATGTATGAACCTGAGGGTCATTGGCAGAGGTGGAAAGTTCAGGGTCAGAAAGTACAAATCCATACCAAGGTTTTGTTTCAACCAATCGTGAGTATGAAGAGTCTCAGAGTACTTAACTGGTTAGTATTAGTTAAGTACTCTGTGACTGGGCTCCTGAAGGAGTTCAGCTGGCCTATGCAAGAAGTCAAAATAACCATGTACAGCCAGGTGGAGCTTTTCGCTGATGGGCTGGTCATTAGGTATCTCCTCTATCCTGGTGTTCCTTAACCCTTACACTCTCCACCAATGATGTTCACTGTGCATTTATCAACAAGTACCATCCAACACAGTTTTTCATAGATAACTTGATGGACTGTAAGAAACACAAACTACCAGGTTAGTTTTCATGCGTAAGCACTATAATGTAAGTTCACCTATGACTAGGTAAAGGCAACCTATTGCAGGGGTTAGGGACTTATTTTGCTCAGTAGCAGGAGAGTCTTCAGGGACAGTGAGTGCTTAGGAGGATCTGAAGTGCTTTGGCTAAAGCAGGTCAACTTGGAGCAGGTCTGTGTCACAAAGACAGAAGTTAAATGCTGCAAAATGCTGAAACGTGCACAGACTAAAAGGCACGATGAAAACAGGGTGGAACCTGGGCTGACGGCTTTACAATGGACCTTGAGGTAAAAAAAAAAACATCCAAACAATACTCTGGACAAGTATAAAGTTTTTGTTCAGGAAAAGCTCTGAACAGTGAGAAGTATGAAACTTGAACTGAGTAGCATAGTGCTGTGTGTTTGATCCTTTCTGAACCACAAGAGACTACAAAGAAATATAGGACCTCAGCTGCCATTCATTATTCTATACTGATGCTCAGAAACAGAAAACATCACGATTAAAAAGAATAGCTTAGCAGGTAACTATAGATTTCTCTCCTTCACCACTACAGAAATAACATGTTTTGATACCCATTGTCCTCAGTGGAGTGGTAGTACAGTAAAAGTGATATCTGGAAATGATTATCATATAATAATATAATATAAATCCCTAACCATCATGGAACTTCATACAATGTGCAAAACATCTGACAGTGACCCTAGTCCTTGCCTACACACCCACCCCAGAAGCTCCTGACCTTCTTTGTTGTGCCCCCCCCTCCTCAGAGACCAACGGGGAACTTGAGGTTGATGCACCTGAACGTGACGCACAATAAACAAGAGCCAGAAACTCACCTCTTGCTTTTGAGGGCAATGCGTCTTCTGTCTCCGTAACAGAGATTCCCGAAATTCCCTCAGCCTCAGTGACAGAGTCAGGCAGAGGATGCTTCACGAGTATTTGAAGCTCAGCGCTGAGTCGTCCTGCAGGAACTCCAGGGCACAGAGCAGAAAAGAGCAGCAAGAGTGTAAAAAATAGGGCTGTGGGTAGTTCGCAGAAACTCTCTTAAGAACGCCGACAGCTTTCCAGACAAATCTGCTTCCTTCTGTGTCCGGTCGGGCAACTGCTCGTACTGAAAGGCTGGAATGTCAGGGAGGAAAGGAGTGATAGAGAGAACACACACACACACACACACACACACACACACAGGCGACTGGGGGCAGAGTTACAACAGCATAGGGAGGGGCGGAAGAAAACTGACTTCATAGTGTTCATTGTGTGTGTGTGTGTGTGTGTGTGTGTGTGTGTAAAAGTTTATGGAGAAGGCTAATTCAATCATCTATCTTCCTTCTCTTTTCTCCTCTTCTCTCCAACCACCAGCGACTCCGTCTTTTCCCCCCTCTTCTGCTTTCATCTCACTCCCTTCTTCCACATCCCTTTAAATCACTGCTTTTACCAAGAGTGTCCCTTTAACTTGTTTCCTGCTGCTGCTTTACAACTTTCCGGCCCAAATTAGAAGGAGAGGAAGGTGTTTGTGTACAGCCCCTGATTTCACACAGGATTCAGGTTTATCCTACAGCATCCAAGCTTAACAAATACCGATGTGGATCTTGTGTTTTGAGACCAGGGTACTTTATTCATGCAGTGACATTATACCTTACAGTAAGTTCTAAGGTTTCCAGAATTGTAAGAGGGAATTCGGAAATATATGCGAAATGCATGCCATGTATGTAAAATCTCCCTGTTGATCTTTGTTCTTTCGCTCTTTGATGGAGTTGCCATCCCTGACACACTCAAACAAAGCGCATTCATGGGTCTGGTTGTGAACTCGCTCACACACTCATCTGAGTCAGGGGTGTGTAGTTTTCAGTGTGTGTGTGTGTGTGTCGGGGAGAGGGAGGGGCCAAGAAGGTTTCTGCTTACATTATTTCTAGGGAATTTGGTTCCCAGGGGATCCGACCCTCCCCAACCCCCCAGGGAGTGCTGATTGAACACACACATTCCCCAGCAGTCCCTGCCCCCCTCACCCTCTACCACACACACACACACACTAAGATGCAGTGAACCCCCTCCACTCCCTTTGCAATCCGTCACCTTGCAGCAGAGCACCCCCCCCCCCATCCCCCCAGCGTGCTCGTGGGCCTGTCGTGCTTCCAAATCAAATTTGCGGCACGGAGTCTGGAACCCATTAGGGACAGCACCACTGGCGAGGGGGGGCCTCACATGGGCTCTGCCTCTCTGTACGTGTAATGTAAACCTCCTCCATGCAGAGCAGGCCTCACCGCATCCACACAGGAGTGTGCGCTCATGCAGGCAGGCACACACACACACACACACACACACACACACTACGGCGACATCTATGTATTGCATGTTTATTTTAATAGGAAGGTGTCCATTCTGACTCCTTGGCTGCTGTTCTGTCCAGTCAGAAAAGACGTAACTGGCTGAGAAATAAAAAACGCTATATGGCACTAAAACCAAACCTTAAAGCAGCACATTGCCACTGGCATTATAATCTTCTTTGGGAATGTCTATACATGGTACCTGTATCGCTTCAGCATGACATGGCCCTGCCAAACAGGACTAACAGATTAGAGTCGGACTTCATGGTGCTCAGTAGTATCTGGTGCCCTTGGATGTGAACCACCAACATTTTTATGGCTCACGTTTGTATGTTCAACACTGTGCTGTATAATGAATTCTGAAAAGCAGCCCTTGAAAAATCCCGTTGCCCAAACCCAGTGTAACCTGAGTAACGCCGGGAAGCTTCAGCTGTAGAGTTTGCCCAGATGGTCTCTACAGCGCCCACCGCACCGGGAACCGGAAGTCAGCCTGCCACGTCACAGGAGGGACCGCCCGCACAGGTCCGGGACAAAACTTATCTGCAAATGCTTATGATCAGAACGGATCTGTTTCGGACTTTCGACTTGATCGCCATCATAGTTGGCCCTCCGTATTTGAGGATTCAACCAACGAACCAATGAAAATATGAAAAAAACTGAAAAAATTCTGAAAGTTACAAAGGCAAAAATTTGCCATGGCAAGAACCACGCTAAATTAATGTAAATTAATACATACTTTTTCCCTTGCCAGTATTCCCTAAACGATACATAAAAATAATACGTTTTCACATCATTTACATTGTATTAGATATTACAAGTAATCTAGAGAAGATTTCAAGCACAGACGCTCCCTGGATTACGATGGGGTTACGTTCTCATGAACCTACCGTAAGGTGAAAATATCGCAAGTCAAAAGTGCATCTTAATACAGTACATCTAACCTAACAACATCATAGCCTTGCCTAGCTTAAACATGCAAATTAGAACACCTACATTAGCATACAGTCATGCAAGAACATTAACACAAAGCCTATTTTATAATAAAGTGAATATCTCATGTAATTTATTGAATAATGTACTGAAAGTGAAAAACAGAATGGAACTGGAATACCATTGAAAAGTCGAAATATCGTGACACGGACCACTGTAACCCATGGATGGCCTGTATATAAGAGGTCATTTGTCGGTTATAAGCAAATACTACACAATTATATATATAAGGGACTTGAGCATCTGTGGATTTTAGTATCCACGGGAGGGTCCTGGAACCCATCTCCCAGGAAGACCAAGGGAGAATTGTATTCTTTTTTTACAAAGGAAACCTTCCAGTTACAGTTAAATTTAGTTTTTACTTCATCTAGTCTTTTTTAATATTAAGGTATGGAACAGCCTGAAGCTACTGACACAAGGTCCTTCCCAGATTTCAGCAGGCACCCTGCGTTTTTCTGGCATGAGAGAGCGTGAGCTCACTTGCGTGCCTATGAGTATCCCTGCCCCCGCCTTTCCGGCAGCCCCGGGCCCCCGCCCCGGTGACTGGACGATACCGTGCAGCCGGAACGGGAGCGACCCCTTGCCCCTTCCGGCTAGCCGTCAAGCCCCTGCATTGTGCCCCGGCGGACGCAGACTCAGCCAGTCCCAGTCCATTGTTGAGACTCGCCTGTCCCTCACCAGCATATCTGTGTGTATGTGTGTGTGTGTTTGGGAGGGGGAGGCAGTGAGGTCACCAGGGGTCATCAAGGGCCAAGCATTCAAGGACCGGGCGGGAAGGGAACAAATTCTAAGAGTGAAGCCACAGCACTTGTGACTGACGGACATAACACTCCAGAAAAGAGAGTACAGACTGTACACCCCTCCCAGTCTGGGCGGTACCAATCCCCCCCCAGAGGGGAGCTGTCCTAACATGCCCTCACTCACACCTGAACAGACCAGGATGATTGCTCATGTCACTGCCAAGTTGCTGCCAAGGAGCCCCTCCTTAGCTTAAGCAGCTCCCTGCTCAGCCTGTGCTAAGCCACCAGAGTGCAGCGAAACACAGGGGGTTAAATCACTCCATCAATGAACACGGCTTTTCATTGTTATGTGTAGAAAATAGAGCCTGTTTAAAGAGCCCCCTGGCTGTTTTCTTTTCTCCTTAGACCATGAAAACACAACATAGCTCAAATGCAGGCGTTGCAAATCAGCGAATGGTTCGTCAGCAGGACAAAATATACACGAGTTCTCGGGGTGTTTACTTATTTGCCTGGATTTTTCTTATCGTCACTTCATGCAGTCACTGGACTCTGACAGAGAGTGCCAGGTTTTTCACCGATCCACACACGGGGCATGGCGGTTGCCAAAAGTAACATGACCCTCAGTGATAGCAGCCGGCGTGACAGCCCTGGGGCACTGAAACCAGAAAGGGGGGGTCAGGGATAGTATCGGTCACCTTGATCAGCCTTTCCGAAATTCTAGCACAGCCAGCAATTCTGATGAATGTAAAATAACCATAAAATTGGTAACCTAAATTAAAAACCTTAAAAATAAAATAGAACAGGGACCACGAGGGACCTTGAAATCCTATTCACAGTCGTGTTTCTCTTCCAGAGGCATGAGCAAAGGCTGGGATGAATGGGCTGCCGTGCCATTGCCAAGTGGGGGGGGGGGGGGGGGGGGGGCGCCGAGTGAGTGACTGACGTTATTTTTCCCTGGAAGGAAATTCAAGGGGACAGAAATAGTCATTGGTATATTTAAACAGACAGGAAAATAAATATAAACATTATAATTTTAAAGTAATAAACTACATGCTAAGTCTTACTGTGCATAAGGAATAAATACAAATGTGCAAAACAGCTATACTGTGCCAACGGTGCTGTATAGTTACGAAGGACCACAAGTGCAAAATGGACATTTACAATCAATAACAGGGTGAATTACGCACTACAAACTGACTGTGCGATGCACAATAAACAAACAGGCATTACTCATGATGGACAAGAGCTTTTTCCTCATTTTCCCATCCATCACCTGCTCTAGAGGGTCAAGGTCAATCCTGAGCACAGAGCCAGCCCCCCTGAACAATGTGTTCAGTATTTTGGCCTCTCACATTTTAATATTGCTGCCCCAACACGGCAGCATAGAGGATGGCTGCAGCCACAGACTCAGAAAGTGTGTATCAGCCTCCCACCTCCCATATGAATCAGAGGACCTTCTCGTGAAATACAGCCAGCTCTGGAACGTCTTGCGCAAGGCATCTGTGCTTGTGTTCCAGCCCATTTTACTGTCCAGATGTTCCTCTAGGTACCTGTAGGCCTGAACAACTTCAATGTCTGCACCTTAAATGCTGACGGGCTTAGGGGGAAACCAAGTTTGAGTCTTCAGCTCTCACTTGTGGTGGATAGGTGAGCTGCAGAGGGCCCAGTGAAGTGCTCATCGTGGTTTTTGGAGGAGTGTAGGACACAGCTCTGCAGCGTCTTCACCATGGCTTTTGGGTGGTGTATTCTGGCCTGGCTCACCAGTGTAGGAACATGAGGAATGAAGAAGAACATGTGAATATGGCAGCGGCACATCGATGGATGGAGGACTGCCGGAATACAGACACCTCATTTTCCGATGAATGACTGTCATATTCTTTTGAATGATATGTGGGTTGGGGGAGGCATGGTGGTGCAGTGGTTAGCACCCGGGTTCGAGTCTCCACCTGGGTTACATGTGTGTGGAGTTTGCATGTTCTCCCCATGTCGTTGTGGGGTTTCCTCCACGTACATGCTGAGGCTAATTGGAGTTGCTAAATTGCCCATAGGTGTGCATGTGTGAGTGAATGTTGTGTGAGTGTGCCCTGCGATGGGCTGGCCCCCTATCCTGGGTTGTTCCCTGCCTCGTGTCCATTGCTTCCAGGATAGGCTCCGGACCCCCCGCAACCCAGTAGCATAAGCGGTTTGGAAAATGGATCGATGGGTTTGTTGTTAAATAAGATGGCTGCTGTTCATTTATGTAAAAATCAGAAAGATATCCATAAATAAATAACAGTAATAAATGTTTTGCATAAAAATACTTCTTATGAGGCCGAAAAATATATAAAATCCTATGCACATGCTATAGGCAATCTTACAGCAATTACAAAACAATATGTATGCACTATTCTCTTAAAATGTTCACTTTGTGTTGTATGTTTAAACAACAATATATTAACAAAATGAGCGTGCATGAGTACATCACATGCCCTGTGGACTGGCATCCTGTTCATTGGTTACGTAGCTCCCTGTAACCATGACAGGGGTAAAAGGTTGATTGGTTGGATGGATGGATGGATGGATGGATGGATGGATACTAACAAATTTTTGAAAACAATAGCGTGGGCGATAAAGAACACTGCTGTATTAACAAAAAAATCCACAAGAGGGAGACATCATGCATTCATCCATCTTCCAACCAGCAATTCACTACAGTACATACGTTTTCCAGTTCATTTTACCGCTTGTATTTACCCCTAAAAAAACGGATTCACGACAACAGTTGTCCGTTAACAAGACGTCCATGCTTGGTTTCTGTGCTGCATGGCTGCCCCTGTAATTAGACGAAGCATAAGGGCAAAGCCGCAGGATGCAAGACGACAGATGAAGGAACTAAACAAAAAGAAAAGACTACTTCTGTAAATAAAAATACTCCGTGAGTTCCATAAATGTGGAATGCATTTAAATGAGAATTCCCTGTGATCATTCACTGCAAAAGTAAACCGTTTTAACTGGAAACAGATGTATAAAATTCGCCCTAAAAGTACATTAATCGTGAAAAAAACAGGAAAAATCAGAATCAAATAACCTTTAGGGAATTCAAGCAACAACAATGTTTTACGTTCATATACTTGACTAGTACACTATATATTGAGGCTCAATATCTCAATAAATGACCCCATTCCGACCATTCATTTATCCCAGTACCAGGAATGCGTTCTATAGCCGAGTGTAAATTGCCCGAGCAGCTCATAATGGTGATATCTCATATATTTTTATTTAAAATACATATTGTTTTATTTTTTGCACAGTTACTATTAAATTTTTATACGACCTTTGCATCTATGATTATCTTGCATATAATATGTTTGCCTTGGCAATTCCACAGTAACCGGCGTACAGCAGGCCGGTGAAGGAGGGACGGGACGTGAAAATGCCTTGAGGTATCTGCACCTATGAGTGACGCAAAAGGCAATCAAAAATAGTACAACACCAAGCACATAATTTCCATACATCATATCATACATTGGTAAGTCGCCAAGACGCCCTTGTTTTACTCACAAGCACTGACAAAATATAAGAATTTCAGATTCAGCTAGTATCAAGACAATGGCACATAAGAGTTCCTGGTTAATCACGAGTGTAGGATCCATAATTATATGAATGAATTCAGAATCTATGAGCCTCAAGAGCAAACCTGTAAAAGTAATCTTAAAAACCGCGAATGACAATCCTAGACTTAAGGGATTTGCCTAGAAGTGATGTCAAAACGCAGCAGAAAATTACTGATAAGGGAATCGACCAATGGTTTACGCAGAGGTCATTTAATTATGGCCACGTGACCATAATACGTTTTTCTATTGGACAAAACTTTATGATAGGCGCAATGCTCGGCGAATAGAAACGAGAAACACGGACAAAGGCGTGTAGTCCTGGTTGTTGCAGTTAATGTTTTTTTTTTTTTTAATTTTTTGTAATCAAAGACGGAGGAAAAGCCGTTTTGCAGTAGGAGCGGCTATTTACACAACGGTTTAAAGGATTTATTGGTGGCTGGAATATTTTTTTGCTTAATTAGTTGGGTAAGTGCAATACATTATCTCTTATACTTCACTGTTTACGATGGAATGATAGCGTGCCAGTTGTACGTTAAACTGATAGGATAAATGGATTCTTGTGAATTTTCGCTACTAATTATTAAGGAGAACCTCGGATGAATAATTTTGCTTTATAGCTGGCTGCCTGTTACCTGGTTTAATCTGTTTATACAACGTATCATCCACGTTCCACGGCGCATCAGCCTAAACAGAATGCCATGCTGTTTAGCTGGTTAAATTAAGTTTTCAGCTCGGCATCTGATCAAGCAGTCAGTGCGACTGTCACATTAGTTAGCCAGACGTCGAGAAATCTGGAACGAGTATGATGCATAGGGGCTGTTTGCTGGACGCGAACATTTCCACGTGGGACTGGCGGTAAAATACAACATATGTTGACTAAAAATCCTTCTACCGCTTTTTCAAATTAAATTGAGACGGGTAATAATAATAATAATATACATTTTTAATTATAGTAAGTATGTTTTTTGGTTGGAGTGTGCTTGCCATGTATTGGACCCGCTAGGTGAAGGGCCGCGCATGTGCGTTTGCTAGATAGAGGCGGGGGGCGGCTAAGTGGAGTCACGTGACCACCCTGGTAGAGGAGGGGGCCCGGTGGGTTGTCTTAGCGGAGGTCACATGACCGCGCTGCTCGCTATGTCCTCGGCTGCGTGCTAGCCGGCCAAGAGCATCTGCAGATCGCCACGCCACATGCGCAGGGAATAACCTCGTTCGCTGGAGTCTAGGACGTAAACCCGCGGAACACACGATGCCAGGTACCGTGTTATAACCCAGCAGCAGCTCAGTATTTAATACCGGTTCCTCGCCGTATGTTAACGCACGTTATATCCCCGCGTTTCGCGCCCGCAGTCGTGAGAGCCTTTGTTCGACTGTAAGGCAAACATGTCAGCGCTCAGCCCCGAACGCGTCTGCGGCCCGCTCTCTCCCCTCTGGAGGCCCGCGCGCTACCCGCGCGCCTCTTCACGCCGCCACATACTGTTACTATTAGATTCTTTCCCCGCGCGCCATTCGCTTGTCTAACCGGCGGTGTCTGTTTCCAAAGTTGATGCGGCAGCTGAACGTCTTAAGCGCCGCATGGACGCCGCCTGCCGTGTGGAAGGCAGCTCACCTTAATCACCCTAATTGTCTCCCCCCCCATATAATATTCTACGTGGCGTTTCGCCAGTTCTTCCCAACACCGCGCGAACAGTCCGCGATTAACAATTCCCGTCGCCGTTGTGCTGTAACTAAAGAGCCCGGCCTGTGAGCCTCAACCGACCGGGAATCCGCACGGTTTCTCAGCCTCGGACGCCTTTTCTTATCTCGTATTTGTAGCGTTGGTTTTTTTCCGATGTTTGTAAACAGGAGGCACCCGCCTCCATTTTCCCCTTCCTACGACGTCCGTTATATGCCGGCCCGAAGCCTTTGAATTGTAATCAAAGCTTGTGCTCCGTGCTGATATGCAAGGTGTAGCATCTCGTAAGCGTGCGTGATGTGAGGGAGGGCCTGAGTTATGATGTACCTCCAGCGCGATGCTCCTGACCCGGCCAGACCCGGTTAATGCTGATCTGGCAGACTTTGCACGGAGCTTTCATCGAGCCCCGGCTGTACATGCAGACAGTACCGGGCCTGCGTGGCCCATAGGCGGTGGTGTTTGAGGTGTATGAGCAGGTGACTGAAGGGGAATCAGTCATTAGGAACTCTGCGTGTGTGCTAGATTTGGATGGGTGACTGCTAACCCTTAGCGTGACTTCTGCGTGGTACTGCCAGCTCATGGCTTAATTAACATGTTCTTTGTCTGTGTCTGGCTTTCCCCAACTAGAGGTAGCCAGTCATTTCGGATAACTGTCACCATAGATGGGGTCGCTGGATTTGATGCTGGGCCTTATCCCTGCTTATGGGAAGGGGGGGGTGTTGATCTTCATCGCCCACAATGTTTCAGACTCTGTTTGAGAGAGGCAGCCAGCCGTGTGTTACAGCTAGACAGGTCGGTGTTTAAAATGGGGGGGTGTTTGAAACACCGAATAAATGTCATTGGTGCAGGAGGAGCAAATACCATACATGCCAGTAGGTCTACATTGGTCTGGCAAACAAGAGGGACATTTGAGGAAGAGATGGTGGCCATGCCTGTTGGAGTGTGTCCACCGTGCGCTGCTGCCCGTCCGCTTACCTCTCCGCAGGGTGATTCTAGGGGGGCAGTCACCTTCCAGCGGTGTCTCTCTTTAGCACCCCCCCCCTCCCCATAGGTTTCTTCAGTCTAAGTACTGTAACCAGCACATCAAGTCTGCTCTTAGAGCACTTCTGTTAAGTGGCTAAGCATTTGACCAGAATGCTGCTGGTTCCAGATTGAACAGAAGTTTAGGTTAAAGGTGCGGAATCGTCGTAACGATGCCTGGCCACGCAGATGGGTATGTGGTAAAAGTTTACGTTTATCTGCTAGGTACTGACTGCTGGGGAAGCTCCTATCTCTGCTGGGTTATCAACGTTATCAAAAACCGAAACTGCCAGGAAACATATTTGTAAACTGAAATAAGCTGTGAATGGGAAAACTGCAGCCAGACAAAAACTATAAACATTGCTTCTGAAACAAACTAAGTAATAAATGTAAAATACTTCTTGATTTTCACAAATAATTTACAGTGAAACTGTAGTTTCTCACAACGTTGGGACAGAGACACTGCCGGGTAGTTGAAATTTCCAGATAGTGGGCAGTTGCTCTTGAAAAACACTGAATTGTATCGCATTTCTTATACATACTTTAATTTCTTCGTAGAAGCACATCAGTAATTATAGTGAGTTGGATGTCAGAACACGAGATCGCAAGGTAAACAATAGTGGCGCAAGCAGTCGTCTGAAGCATGTTGCTCTGTGGCCTCACGCAGGAAGTGACATGTAACGCAAAGTGGTTTGTTTTTAGTTTGCTGTAAACGTTTAATTGGGTTACTACTGTGAATTCTAAATTTTTATATTTTGTGCTGGTTTCTTGAATGTTGGGTATCGGAGAGGATTTTACTGTCGTTACAGTAATATATCTTTAATTACCGTCAATAACACCTGCAACAAGGAAATGAGGAAATTGGTTCATTAGCTTCACTCTAATCAGGAGTCTCTAATAGTCTTGCATATAAAATAGCTCTACAACTTCTATGCCTAGAAACATTTTCAATACCTGAACTATAATATATAAATACTAAATAGAAATATCTTTTAAAGAACCAATGCAACCACACTGAAAACCAAATAAAAGTAAACTGGGTTTGAAATGAGAATTTATAATGCCTGTCGCCTCTCCCTGACAGCTTGGGCGTCTGCTGGCACAGGCTGTGGGTTACCTGCCTTTTGTTGGACAAGAACTGAATAGGATGAGCTGGTGAGATGTTATGGACCAGTGTACCGTCCTCTGACAGATTAGGCGATCGAGGTCTTTTCTGATCTAATGAAGGTTGTTTATATTAGCTCTTGTTCTGTATATCTTCTCTTAATCTTGGCAGTTTAATCTGGGGGGCAGGTGGGGGTCGCTGTGGAAGCCAGGAAGCAGAACGTTCAGAATGGGCCTGGTTAGTCCAAGCACCTATGTTTAACATGATAGTCCGATGTCTCCTGCTGGAAGTTGGAGTGGTATTCCGTGGGAGGAAAATGGAGCACATCTCCCATTTACTGTGTTTTGAGTTGGTATTTGTGTTAAAATGTGGTTTCCTTAGCTTGGTACATGGGGCGTATAACATGCTTCCCCTGTCCCCTTGGGAGATGGCACTCTGGCTGGAGATACCACTAGAAACGCATGTATCTCCGCATGTATGCTCAGGAAACCACAGATGCAGGTCTTCCTCTTTGCAGGGCTCTCACGAGAGGCGCCCAGCCTGCATAGCAGCCTTCAGAATGACACTGGTTGTGTTCAGGTGTGTGGTAGCACAGAGAATCAGATGTCTTCAGAAATGTAGCTGTATAAGCTGGTTACCTGTAACAAATGTCATTTATTCCTCACCTAGCTATGATGCTTGTCTTATCCTCCACTTTCTACACCCCAGTCTCTGCTTGGAATGTTCTGTACTTTTCCCATATCGCAGTCAGCCTTAGACACCCAGGGGATGTACTGGATCGTCACCAGCAGTATGCAGTCACACTCTCTGGATAATTTAGACACATCAGTTCAAGTATACGTTGGGTCTTTGGTTTTCAGACATGGTTTAGAACAGGGGTTGGCATCTAACTAGTGCCTGTACCCAGCAGTTTTTCCATTCTACCTGGTCTCTGATGGACCACACCTGATCTCAGGCCGATAGTAACTCATCAAGTAGGATGGAAATCCTGCTGGAACCTGACACTCCAGGATCAGGGCTGCCTACTTCTGGTGTAGAGTAGCAAGAGAAAAACGGTGCAAACAGAGAGAACATGCAACCTCCAAAGAGTGGAATCAAACTCACAGCCGTGAGCATGTTAGGCTGCGGAGCCTCCACTGCAGAATGACATCGTAGGCAGCCTGGCCTAGCTTATTGTCTTCAAAGTTTCTGTTCTGTTTGATTTGGCTAAACTGGTGTGTGCATTTTCAACCAGGTGCAATTATCAGCTTTTGTTCTTTTTTATCGCTGCTCTTTAATGTGTATTTAAAATGAAAATGAGGCAGTTGTGCTTTGACTGTTAAAGCTGCTCATTCTGCTGGATTGACCTCAGCACAGCTGGTCATTGAGTTCTGACAATGGAGAATGTATGGTGACCTATAGGAGCTGGTAAATGTTTGGTAAAAACTGGCGACGTTGGAAAATGCTAGCTTAGAGCCTGGTAAATTTTCCCAGCTCGTCAGAAATCTGCCATCAGCATATACCAGGCAGTCGCAAAAGCTGTTTCTGGTACCTCAAGCAAATGTCACTGGACAGACATTTCAAGAGGAGTCTGGTGTGTACTGTGTCTGGGGAAAAATTACACCACTGTTCAGCGATGAGTCTGAAGTTGTGGAATTTTTCACACCGTGGTGGAGCTTTGGGCAGGGTTTGCAGAACTTGTTGAACGTGTTTGAATGAATCTGCCTTTGTTTTAGAACTCTACAAATCCCATATCGGGCATGGAGATGTATCGTCTTGTATCTTTCTCCTTGTTTCTGGCTTATCTGAAATCTTCCATGTCTCAGACTAAGGTGGGAGGGGTGTTGTATGTATGTAATGCATTTATTTCGTTAAATCGAAGAGCTGGGTGGTAGTTGGCTTTGGGGGGAAAACATCTTCCTGACTAAAGGTGATCTTTCTCCAGAGCCGGCAGATATGAGCGGTCCGGAGGTGGCGAAGACACCGGGAGGCGGAGGCCCTGGAAAGGAGGGCAAGGAGCCGGTCGCCAATGGGCATGGAGAGGGCGACTCCAACCCCTTCGCTGAATACATGTGGATGGAGAATGAGGAGGAGTACAACCGACAGGTCAGTGTGCATGTGGTCACCTTGCACCACATGAATGGAGTGTGGGTGTGTGGTGGGGGGGGCATGTATATAATAAAGACGTGTTATTTTGACCTTGTGGGAATTTTTTTCCCAATAACAGAAAACCCAGTTTTACAAAAATCTGAATCTGAGTCTTGGATCCAAAAAAACGCATTTTGGTTACTTATGGTTTTGGTTAGGGCTGGGTAGGGGTTAAGGTTCTCATGGTTGAGTGATAGGGTTATGCCCATAGAAATCTATGGGGAATCCCCACAAAGTTGTAGATACTGTGTGTGTTTGGGGGGGGATTCTATAGAAGGGCCTGCAAATGTCACAAGGACAGTTGAGGAGGGCAAGCTGATGAATGGCTTGTTTCTTTTTATAAATTGGGAGGTCAGTTTAGTTGCAGTGTTATAACAATACTGGCATCCCTCTTCACATTGTCCTACCAGACATAACTTTCACAATGTTTAATTCCCCTGCCCAACTTTGTTCTCATGCCAATTTTATTGTCCAATCTGTTAACTTCCAGGTGGAGGAAGAGCTTCTGGAGCAGGAGTTTTTGGAGCGCTGTTTCCAGGAGATGCTCGATGAGGAGGATCAGGATTGGTTCATTCCAGCAAGGGACCTCCCCTCTGGAGTGGGGCAGCTCCAGCAGCAGCTCAACGGCCTGTCTGTCAGTGATGTCAGCACCGAGGATATCGTGGTGAGTGTTGCATACGCCTGTCTGCTTGCTTACATCGTAAAATGCATGCTGCTTGATGCCATGTGGTTGAGGCTTTTCACGTGCTGGGATGAAACCTCTGGTTTTACAGCCTCTCTTACTTGCTCCCATTTTGTCCTCTGTTCCCCAGCGCAAGAGCAGCTTGAATCCCGAAGCAAAGGAGTTTGTGCCAGGAGTGAAGTACTAGGGTCCCCCCTGGCACCAGGGGGCGCCTTTTATAGAGACACTGGTGACCCTCGGTCACGTCTGCACACACTCAAACAGGGGCGCAAAGGAGATACAGCAAGGGCAACTCCTCCTATAAGCTTTTTATTTGTTTTTTTCCAAGTCTAAGTGTTGGGGGGTGGGAGGGGCTCAGCTACAATCCCTCCAGGACATTACACAAGTTACACATCATACTCAGTATTGAGCTGTTCTTCATCCTGTTTCTTTAACCCTGAGGACTGGTCATGTGAGTTTGTATGGAGAGGCTATTTTTTCCCCCCTGTTTGGGTTTATTTTTCATGCTTTTTGTTTTTGTTTGGATTTGTGTCTTTTGGGCAGCAGTGTCCAGGAGTGAGGGAGTGGGAGGAGCTACTGGGCATGACAGGGGGGTCAGGTGACCAGCCTTGTGACCTGATTAGACCAATAGGAAAGCCTGTGGGGGATTCACACAAAATCATTTTTTGATTTAAGTTGAAATCCTGACACAAAGTACGAATTTCATTAAAAAAAAGGAAAAATGAATAAAAACAATATACCTATTTGGATTTCCATTTCAGTTTGGTTTTGTGTGTATGTGTCTTTTGGTTTCAGAGCACCAGTGAACGTTAGCTGGCAGCTGAGCCCTTAAACTTATTAGGCCAACTCCAGGTACCTCAGTTAAACGTTAGGGTGACCCCCCCCCCCTTCGGTCTGTACGCATTGCGGGCACGTTGTCTACACTGCTCTTCCTGCTCGTTTCCCTTTCCTGTTGCTGGAAGCGTTTTTCCCAAAGTGCAGCTCCAGCACATGTTCTGAACGGGTTTTATTGGCTGCTTGTAAGGGTCCTTCATTTAGTAAGACTGTCCCTGATGCCCAATAAGAAAAATGTGTAAGACGGGCTCTCTCAAAATGCATTAGTCATATCTGAAGGTGTTTTTCCTATTTTGCAATGTCAGTTGTGAACCACTGTGGCTTCTGCATTGAAACCATAAACGGCCCATAATACAACCTGCAAGTCTGGTTTAAGATTTAAGAAAGTATTTGCTGAGCATGACTGCCTCTGGCCTATTAGGATGTGGCTATCCTGGGATGGGGGTGTATTTATACAGAGCCCCTTTAAATGATATTTCTCTCCCCCCCCCCCCCCACCAGGAATGCCCATTTTCCGGTATTAGACAATTTCGCCCCCCCCCCCCAATGTGTGGTGCTGTTCAGTAGCATATTCAGCCATAAAATCCACTTGTTCACTGCTTTGCCCTTTATTGTCGTTCACTGCTGATCTGATTCTTTCTGCTTCACCAGCTTGTCTTTTTTTTTCTCTAATATACTGTATGAAAGAGGCAGTTTTATTTAATCACCATGTCACAGTGCAGACTCGGAATGATGCCAGTTGACAGTGGAGCCACTTTGAACCAGACTCCTGCCAGTTTAATGAAACAGACACCTGGTAGATGGAAAGTCAGTGAATGGAGACAAACTCGATGTGACGATCTGCTCATGTGACAGGATGTTAAATGAGGATGTACAGAACATTTAATTTGGCCGAAATGTATGAATGTCAAATTTTACGTGGAGCATGGAGAGAGTATTCTGACTACTCTCTTGTGGAGTGTCTTGATCTTTGGTGGAAAACTGCATTGACACTTCAGTATGGTTTTTCCACCTAAGCAAGGTGGGGGAGTTTCAGGTGGAGCAGGGGGGCAGAGGCTTGGCATTTGGGGGGGGGGGGGTCTTAACATGTGTCCCTGTACTCTGTTAACCAGTTTCTCCTGCAGGGGAGCCACAACACCCAGTGAAATAAAGCATGTCACTTCCTGCCATGTAGCCATCCTTATGCTCGGCAACATGGGCAAAGAAGCTGTATCCGTGTGTAAGGCTGGTACTTTAGGGATGGTAAGGTTCACCAGTTTGCATCAGTGCACTGGCATAAAAGTCCACAGTGCAATTTCCCTGCACTGGATACAATTTGGGATAAACTCGGGATGAATGGGTAAAATCTGATTGTTAGAATTATCAATAGAGGGCGTATGCCATTATTTAGAAATGTGACTGATTTTTTTACTATTAATGTTACATTGATTGAATTCCCCTCTAAACTTTGTTTCTGTACCATATTGAATTCTGTAGCATCATTTTGTATCACTATCTCGAGTCGCATTTTGTGGAATCAAATCGTGTCGAGTTGCACTGCATCGCAATAGGGGTGAATCATACTGAATTGCAGTAGCAGTTGTGTTGTATGTATCTTTAATATATCGGATCGTTGGCAATGCATCAAGGTGTGCAACGCACATCAGCCTTAGTGTTGGAGAAGCATATCCCTAATGTATTTGCATTTTACATCTTTTTACTTTGGTCTTAACCCTGCCATTAATGTAAGTCACACTTGAGAGTCTATTGTCCCTGCTCTTGGCTAACTATGAAATGTGTGAGATGGACAGGGGAGAGTCAGTCATGCCAGCTGAAGGGATGTAGTGTGTGCAAGTCTCTGAGTGAACCATGGCCAACTTTGGATCTTATGGTCAATAGCGGGCACCCTGCCTGATGGATGACGGCAGCTTCTTAGATATGGAAGACAGAACGTGCAGAGCCTCATTAGCCTGGTTTTTAAAAAATCTTCTGCACCACTGAAGCCACCCGACACCTTCCATATAGAGACAGGAGTAGGAAGAGTTAAGTTTTAGAAAGAAATGATCTCATTACTGCATGTGACATTCAGCTATAGGAATAGTATCCAATAATAGTTAAATATGTGAAAACTGAGCACAATCTGACTGAAGTATTCAAAGCTTAGTGATGTCCTCCATGGGGAAGCTAGAGGGCAACGTCGGTCTAATGCACACGATCAAGTGTTTAGTGTTTTTCCTAGTACTGATGCCATTGAATATGTCAGCTAGATGTGGCGATGTCACATGTGCCCTTAACAAACAAAAGGAGCAATGGGTTAGGAAGCACTCTGGGAGGGATATGAAAAAAATCAGCATGCGACACAAAACATTGAGAGCCAACAAGATTACACATCTAGATACATCTGTGGCTCCAGTAATGTCTCAATTCAGATTTATAAGGCTTCGTGTTGTTTAGCATATACTTGAATACCTTAGGACAGTGGTTCTCAAACTATTGTGCTGTTATGACTGGTCATAGGAGATTCCTCCATATACCACTAGAGGGAGCTCACATGCCATAGGTTGAGAACCACCATGGCCTGTGACAGTTTACTCCACAGGTGGAAGCTGTGGGCCAGGCTTCAGTTTGTACATCTGCAGTGGCCCCTGAGGGTACCACTATGTATGTGACCTCCCCCTCCCCCCTTCATGAGGCAAAGCATCCTGGAATAGGTAAGTAGCATGGATATTACTAACTCATCACCCATCCAATGTAAGGATAATTTTAATTTGTTGTTCACGGTTAACATTTAGTTATTTTGTAGCCTTAACATTCTGAATTAAAACTAAATGTACTATTATAGTTACTTTTATACATGGAAAATTACTGTATTAAATGATGAGCTTGATATGAGTCCATACCTGAACCCCCTAGTGAGAAGTCATTTTTTGGTTTTATTTCAGAAAATTTGCAGAAAGTCGAAAAAAAATACAATAAATCGCTGAGCAGATTTACTGGCTTTCTGAATATTGACAGTCAATCATATTATACAAGCCTGAATTGACTCCATACCCGGGGTTCGAGCAGAAAGCCTGTGGCATATCTAAGCTAGATCAACTACAACCCTATAATCAAACAGCAGTGAGAACAACCTTGCAGGTGTGATGCCGCAGTGCTATGCATCCTCTGCTCTGTGGGATTTTGTTAAGTCATTATTTAATACCAGTCATTGCTATTGAACATCCCCCCCTTTGTAAAATAAACAGGACAACTGACTTTTTATATTACAATAACTTTTGTTCTTTGACTTTATTAATAAAGCAATATAAAAAATCCCTTTCATTATACTTTCAGCATTTTTCAGAATAAGTGGATATAATCACTAAAAAGTACAAGAGAGAACTTTTTAAAAACCCTTGGTATCAAAAAAGCAAAAAAGGTTTCATAACAGTTGATATTAAATGCTGATTTACAGTGATTTTTATATCAAGTTTAAACTAGATTGGCTTATTCCAAAATTCCCCATCCCATCCATGTAAAAGATGGTTGTACAGTACAAGCTTGATTGCTGGTTTGTGTTTCTCTTCATAAAGCACATTTTTGGAAAACAGAGAATCACCTTACAGGGGTACGTATTCACTTGCTGCCAAAAGAGTGCGTATAGAACACATCTGCATTGGCAGAGTAATCGAGTGGCAACGTGACCCCAATGCTGCGGGCACCCAGGCTGGCGCCCCCTAGAGCCGAAGACTGGTGCAGCGTTAGCAGGCTGTACCTAGTGAAGTGGCCCCCAGCGGCCCTCTCCAGCACCTCCATGAAGCCTGCCAATGAGAACATGGAAGTGCGTGTGGTGTGACAGGAAGGCATTTTCTTTTGGACAAAAAGTTCAAAGAAAATTCCCTAACATCTCTTTTGGGACAGCAGGTGAGCAGTCTGTCCCATGGAAAGATAGGAGCTTCCTAAAGACTCCTGGGAATCCTATATAACTGGTGTGCCGCTGCTGAGACTATGTCCACTGACCTGGTTTTAGCAGGTCCCAGCTCTTCCAAACAGATCCTACACACAGAATGGGCAAGCCAAGCTCTCCTGAGAAGAGACACTGGAGGAGAGAACGCAAGGCAGGCCAAGGTTATAAAAGACCACATCTTGGCCTCAACAGGTCTCCTTAAACACACATTATCCATGTACCCATCTATCCTAGGGCCCGTATCACGAAGCAGGATTTCTTGCTTAACAAGGTAACTTGTTGGATTTAAGGCAATCTGAGCTAAATGTAAATGAACAAAGTCCATTTAAACCAGACTACCTTAAATTTGACAAGTTATCTGAGTAAACAAGAAATCCCCTGATTACAGGGAGCCTGGAGTCCGTCACAGGCAACTGAAGGCACGATACAGGAGATATCCTGGATAGGATGCCTGTCCATAGTAAAGCAGACATTTATACACAGGCATTCATACACCGAGCTATTCAGAGACATCGATTCACCCCATGTTTTAGAAATACCGGACAAAATGTGCAAAAACACAACTGGCTTTGGTGGCCTCACCTGGTCAGCTTTGGGTAGGACAGCCACTATATGTTGAGCCAAAGCTTTCCCAGCTTGAGCGAACACATACTGACACAGAGCATCTCCAGCTGTGGCCACTGCATCACACCCAGACAACAGAAAGGTCAGTCAGCTTTGACCCAGCAATCACGTCTCTCACACACACAAAGGGTGAAAATGACAAAACCAGCAAATTAAGTCAATCAGCGGACCTTCAGCCAGTTTTCTGCAAAACCCAGCGAAATGGGACTTTTCAAAGGTTCTGTAGAAGTGAGGAAGCATGCCCATTCTGTTGGTCACCTGGATGACAGACGGGGGGGAGCAAACAGAAAAATTCCTTAAAATATTTCAGGCACATCACTTTGAAGGCTGACTGCTGATGATCTGACCGCTCTTATATTGTCTAAAGTAAATTTTGGCGCAGCTGTCAAGTGAGGAAATGGTGCTCCCCTAACCCTTCTCACCTGGAAGTACTTTTGCATGGCATTTTTGACGTTAGTGATGTCATGAGGTGGCGTCGCAAAATTATCCATCGCGTCAAATACTATCTTCACAGCAAGGTGAGAAATCCAGTAGGCTAAGTAATAATTTGGAAGAAAAGCAAAGTTTTTATGTCATACATTTGCTGGGGAATTTTAATCCAACAAGTTTCCAATGCCACAGTTTAAAATTTTGTGTGCATCAGCATTTTTGATTTTGGTGAAATTTGAGATATAGTGCCTTTTTCACAACCTGGCTAGAATGCCAAATTTCATCAATCAAAAATGCTGATGCAAACAAAATTTTAAACCGCAACATTAAAAATATAATCATATAACAATCTGGCTATTATTATTATTATTATTTATCATCATTACATGGTGAAAATTTGAAAACTCCAGAAGGGTCTGTCTGAGTCTTCATTGTTGCAAAGTTTGAGTCCATGCACCTTGTCAGCTATTCACTTCTGCTTACTGAAAACGTGTTGGACCATTATAAATTTTCCAGTATACTAGGTCTTTTCATATGCACAAAATGTTAATCTGACCATTTGTGCTTCAAGTGAAAGTTTTGGCTAAGTCTCGACCTCAATCCACATGTTTGTTTTCCTTGTGCTCCACTTACTACTTAAGTCTTTGCCAGCACCAAAGTTCGAATGTACCAGTGCTCTTGTCACACTTCATCATCTATCTTTCACATCCACAAAGTCACAGCATATTCTGAACAGTTCTGATATTTAGTTTTAAAAATGCAGTACAACTTTTGGAGATTTCAGAGGTCCTTCATCACAGCTCTCCTAATTTCCAGTGTGTGACGTACGTCTAGGTTGTCAGATCCTGCGTTGTTATTGTTACCAGTGATGCTAAAGCTTATTTGTCTTCACCATCAATGCTAATGTTAGCTGCCACCGCTATAGTCGAAATGCGTTTTCTTTACATTTAGCCACACCCACATATGTTCACTCTTCTTTAACTTTCCTGAGTCTTCTGATTCACTTTTTCTACAATGTCATCTATCCGTTTTGTCTGTCATTTTTTGGAAGCGATTTCATGGCTGTTCTGGCCTCTTCTATTACTGAAGGTTCTATCATGAATCATCACATTTGCATCATCAGATATATATTGGTTGCTGATGTCATTGTTATAGAGGTTGTCTGTGGATTACTTCACATCTGTTTGTCAGTTATTTGCCCATTAAAATCTCTCCGCATTCACAATCGAGGCTGCAGCTCGATTTGCTTTCATGGGTGAGGAGATTGGGTGCTAAATTAGTCTGAATTTGTACCTGAGCCCTCGTCACCCATCAGGTGACCCCAGCCTCCACAGCCCACCTGTGACCCGTCAGCATTCACCAGCTTGCAGTTGGATCCAGTCCCTGAGATAATGACTACACCCCCTGAAGGAACAGAGAGGGGGTATAAGTAGGTGTGTCAAGTCAGACCACTACTCCCCAACAATCTGAACATCCGTACTTGGTGTGCTGGAAGAGCAGTTGGCAGTGAAGAACGTGTGAAACACAACACTATAAATTCCATTCCATTAACTGCTTGTCACGCTTTTTCATGCACTACTACTTGATTTTGAGGATGGTTATTCAACTTACAAGAACTGGCAAAAGAATTACACTAGTATTTCAAGAAAACGGTAGGGCTAGACAAATCTCCAAAATCCTAATATAATCTAATCTTTAAACTAGCTTGTAAACTCTGTGTCATTCAAATAAGAACTGACATGGACATTATTATGCTTATATATAATCATATATTCTACCCCAAACTTAGGTGATATGACTTAAGTAAATTGCACTGGGACTCTGCTGACAGATTCTAGATTGGCTGCACCTCTACCTTGCTCTCTGGCAGTTGCCATGGCGCCAATTGTGTCGTTGGAGATGTGGTAGTTGAGGCTCAGTTTAGGAAACCTGTTCTCCATCTCCTTGATGAGCTTCTCGATGGCCTCTGGCTGCTCTCCCCCACTTAGAGACATACCCTGTGCACACAGCCATTAATGCTTCTCACACCTACTGAGGGCCTTGTGCACCAGTTCCACTATAGCTCTGCTTTTACCTGCTATAGCTTTTCAATATTGAATCAAAGCTAAATTTCCTCAATCAAACTGCATGTTTAAAACATATAGTAGTGGTTTAACTTTTTCTGCATCGATATAAATTCTTTTTCATTTGCAGTTACTATGCTGGTATGTGGGTGGTGTCATTGTGTATAGCACCCCAGTATCACACCCGATTCTATGTGCCTCTCTTTGTTTATGCAGGTTTCCTCCCACGGCACTGATTGGCTGGTTGTTCCCATGTTTGTATGCCATGACATAGGCAGGAATCCTGTCCATGGTGCTCCCTAGCCTAGGGCACTGTACTTCCTGGGATATACCGCTGGCTCAATATGACTCTGTGCTGGACAAGTGTTTATGAAAAATGGATGGATGTGCCTGCATTTTGCCTGGGAACACATAGAACACAATGTCTTATTGGCTTTGGTGATAATATATTCGGCTGAGGCTGACCAACCAGGGAGCGAAGGGGTGTGTCTACATCCAGTCCCGCCTCCGTCTTGGCCTTTTGCATCATGCCGTTGATTGCCTCCAAACATTTGTCCACACCTATTAGCTGCAAGGGAAGCAAGTTTTCATTGTACCATCTACACTGCAAACAGTATCATGCCACCAGAATGTACTGCAATAACTCTCCACAGAGTTCTGCACCATTGCTGTACTAGCTATACAGAAGTTGAATGCCTCCCAGTGTTGTCTGACTCCTGACACTTTATGGATTCCTACCCAATGATTGGTACATGGCCCATCTGTTTCTGCAATGATCTCTCCTTCCTCAGAAACCAGCACTGCTTTGGACGCAGTCCCACCTCTGACAGAAGAGATACCATATCCATTCAATGCAGTCCAGCAAGCACAAAAAAAACAGTCACTTTCCGGGAATACTTTAGCCTTTGATAACCGGTATAGTTATACAGAAATAGACGCCCTGGCTGACAGCCGATCCTTAACAAGATCTGATACACGCAGAAGATAATAAAGTAATAAAACCGTAAAGTAAGGTAGAAACTGCAAAGAGAAGCATGCGAAAAATCAGATTTTCACATTAAACTAAATATCTAGCGATTCATAATCCTTCTAAATAATGTAGTCGTCGAATGCCCGTTAAGAAAGAAACGATAACTACGTTTAAAATGTTGACATCAATACATCTAACGACAAAAGGACAAAATTCGTACTTCATGTATTAAAATCTGCCTTTTTAACGAACCGATGTAAGTAGCTTTACTTCTTCTTGACACCAAGCTACTATAAACATATTTTTAAGTTAACATATTTGTCTTTTTTACTCACCCCTCCACACCGCCGTAGACAGAAGCCATAATCTACCTTCCTCCTCAGATCACGTGACCAGTCACGCGCTTGTATCAGCGACAATGAGAGGCGCGTGCATCCTGCGGAAACATCGCTTATATTAAAGATTAGGCAGAGACCTTAACTTAATAAGTTCACCTCATTATAGTTTCAGAAATTACTAGGGCTATTGGCTTGTAGAATCACAGTGCCCAGATTATCCATTTTGTAATTTTTACATTCATAGATTAAATACTTTAGACTTCTAATACATGCAATGAATTGTCGGATATTACCACCAGAGTGCAACATCCTTCCACATTGTCACATTGTTTCTTATCCCACATTGAACTGCTTTCTTCTGATTCGCCTTTTTTGTTTTCTTTTTTGTTTTTGATGGGGCGGCGGGGGGGGGGGGGGTGACATGCTATACGGTCTACATATGGCAGGAACGGTGAACTACAATGTTCATTATCTGTTCATACATTGATCTTTTTCTCAGAGTATTTTTTTGCGTGTATAGACTATATTGTGCAAATTTTTAAAAAGTGACAGCTCAATAAACATGTTACTCCAATCCCTCAAAAAGTAGCTTGCTGGAATAGTTTTACAGAAAATGATGTTTCATGTCTAGATGGCGCTACAGCACTGACTATCCGAAGCGCCATTTACTTTCGTTTTATTTTATATATATATATATATATATATATATATATATATATATATATATATGTGTGTGTGTGTGTGTGTGTGTGTGTGTGTGTGTATGTATGTATGTATGTGTATATATTGACTACCTCATAAGAATGGTGGCTGTCAAAGTGTGGGATATATTAGGCGTAATCTTTTAGTTTTCAGTACTCATAGTCAACATGTTCAAAGCATAAGAAATGGACAGAGGTAAAGATCTGAGTGACTTTGAAAAGGGCCAAATCATAATTTTAATGATGGTCACAGCAGTAAGGTGTTGAGACACAAGGCATCGAACCCTGCTGCGTAGCCAGAAGTGAGATCGCCGTGATATCCGTTCGATAACCGTCTTCTGTCGAAAGCACCAACATTAGGAATGTGAGCATCAGAACTGGACCTTGGAGTGATGGAAAAGGTCGCATGATCTGATGAATCCCATTTTGTCTTGCATCAAATGGACAGCAGAATATGTGTCAAGGAACTGTAGTATGTGTTAGACCAACAAGTCTGATCCATGGCTATACAGGCCCATATGCAGCCGGGCTCAACCCTATGTACCCCTGTAGCCATCATTAAAATGACCTGCCATTCGTGCCACAGTAGCCCTTCTGTTGGTTCCAACCAGACAGGACGGCCTTCATTCACATCCTGCATTGATAAATCTTGGCCACCCCACACCCAGCAGATCGTGGCTTTTCTCTCCACTGACTGATCTCAGTAGGTACTCACTCCACAGGCTTTGCCATTTTGGATGCGGTTGTCTGGCCATAATGATTTAGTCCTTGTCCCTCTGCCCATTTCTTCCTCATTCAACATGTCAACTACAAGAACTTTTTTTTTTTTTACAATGAGAGCTACTTTTACAAAGGAAATAGTCTGGCAAGCTACCAAATCGCAATGGTATATGTCCCTGAGGGAAAGGAGAGCCTTTGCTATATTCTGCTTCTGCCTAGAACATTATGGAAGTTGCATTGTTATCAACAAAAAATGTTTTAGCAATGGACCTGTTGATTGAAATCGACCAGTTTGGCACGTCTGGTGCCTGGTTCAAAATAGTCAACATCATCCTCATTGCATGTGGCGGGGGGTGGGGGGGTCATAATTCTTTGTCTCATGGATGTATAGACCAAGGATAAATTCAGAGTTCATTACCAGTCACATTGACAGCGACACCCTAGTGACATGGCATCTGATTGGGATCATCTTGTGTCCATTGCAGTTTTTTCCTTATCTCAGCTTTCTGATGATCTAAGTGACTCTGACAGAAAAGGGACGATGTATGCAGACGGCGGGCCTGGAGTGAGCAACTGGCAGCCAGTTGATATGCACAGCTGTGGCAGACATGGGCTTCTTCCTGCAAGGACACAAATGATGGCTCCGACATGCTGTTCACTCAGACTCTGAACCTAGGTTGATTTTACTTTCACACTATGTACAGCAGTGTTTCCCAACCCAGTCCTCAGGGAACCCCGGACTTTCCATGTTTTTGCTTCCTCTCAGCTCCCAGAGCCCCTGTACCAGGTATTCGGTGTTCCTGATTGGCTGGGATGGAGCAAAAACATGGACAGTCCTGGGATCCCAGAGGACTGGGTTGGGAAACACTTATCTACAGTGATGGTTACAAACTTTGCAGGACTTTGAAAGAAGGGTCTCAAAAGGCTATTCAGCTTCATCATTTCATATCGTGCTCCATTTGGTTCTGTAAATGCACGGCAGTGTGTGCACATAGTTATGCTTGAAACATCATTTCATATGTGGCATAAGTCTGGTTGGACAGGATCAAATTCATCCAGTTTACCAGGCAAATAGCCAGAAATAAATTTCACTGGGTGGGCCCAGCTACTTGATTGATAAGTCCCTCTTGTTCAATTTTGTCAATCAGTGGGTTGCCCTCGGTAGGTTTCACTGACTGGGGGGGGGGGGGGGGGGATTAACCTCCTTGTGATTGTTTAATTCACTCTTGACCTTAAACCAGTGCCTGTGATGATCATACTTGGTATCCCTGGCCGAAGAATCCAGACCCAGATACTCAGATCCAGAAATAAGAACCAGAACACATACAGACGCTCCTCTACTTACGAATGAGATATACTTCGAAAGGCCATTCGTAACTTGAAATGTTCGTAAGTCATTATTCAACATCATTTTAAGGGTATATGCAAGTACAAAGAACTAGGATGCTGGGAGTGCAAATGCTACGCTGCTGCGCGGCGGGAGTAGCGGCCAGAAGTCATACTAGGCGGAATTGGCACACAGAAAAAAAAAACGATGTTGCGGACAGGAAACAGGAGCCCAGTGAACACAATTTGGACCTACAGTCCTCTTCGTTCGTATGTCTGAAAGTCCGTAAGAAGAGGAGCGTCTGTACATGGCATGAAACATGTACAGCATGTGCAGATGTAGCAGGGGCAGTGGTGTCACACAGATTTTGCAGAAAATACGGCAAAGTAAAATCCCAAGCAGTACAAAAGTAAACAGTCTTAATTCACAATGAACTACAAAAGGCTCAGAATGTTGCCAGTGTTTGTAACTGTGCAATATACCTTGGAAGAATGATGCAGTAATGTAAACAGCCATTAAATATACAGGGTGAGGCAGACTGAGGCTAGATAAAATTCCTTTCAACTGGCTAGTGTGAGAGCCATTTGACACATCACATAGCAGGCGGAGTCCTGAGTCAGGCAGAGGCATTATTAGATATATTTGCCTCTTCTGGACTTGTGTTACATAAATATGTATGAAGTACATCTGGGCATTTGTTGCTACCAAGTGTTGTTTCTCTGTCACACAGCCTACAGAACAACTATAACAGGAAGGCATCTATCTCGCTGAAGAGTAGACTTACAGCAATAGTTCCTGTCCTTAAATATAAATATGTTTGCTCAACATATTCCAGCTCCTAAACCATTTAGTGACCCATCCACCCAAGTTCTCCTGTCAGAGATTTATCTTTAGTCTCCATAGATGAGACATTCGCTTCATATCCTGTATGAAAAAAAAAGATGCATACAGAAATCTGCCAAATGATCTTGGACAGAGGAAGAAGCAAAACGAAAAATAGCCGTTAAGAGAAGGAACACCGCAGAAGTGCGCTAACGGATGCACAATGACGTCATAGGCCGTCGGGACTGGGTTTATGCCCAGCGCAGCACCTTTGCACCTTTTACATTTTGTACGTGTGATCACTCTTTGTGCCGCCGTTGCTCTGCCACCTTTTGCTGAAACAGAACATTTTTACAAAATTATTATGAGTTCAAGGAACAACAACGCGTGTCACGCTATAGAGCTAAACCTAGCTGTACGTTAAGTTTCAAGCTCTGTACCACGTGGTGAGGTTTGAGGCACATTATCCATAATAGACGTTTGATCTTTGCCACCGAGCTACACCAAGATAAATATACATTTCCGGTAAAGTGAGATGCATATTTATTAATAAGGGCTAACACGGGGGCAAGTTTCTAAGAAAAAAAAACGTCTTCAGAAATACATTAAGTCAAATTGGTGATACGCACATTTTGTGTGTAGTTGAACTTTTGTTAACGGAGAGAGAGAGAGAGAGAGAGAAGGAGGAAGGGGAGGGGGTCTGCTACTGAAGAGCGCCCACAATAATAGGAGAGAGGATCAGGCTTCCGACGAGCACAACTTCAGAGCGTGCTTAAACTTTTACAGACATCTTTCTAATGTCGTTAATATTTCAGTACGGTCGGTTTATCGCACTCAATGATTGCCAGCGCTGCTGCTTGCATTGCTTATATCTATGAAGCGGAAGTTGCAGCAATAGGAAGTCTGAAAAGAAAGAAGTTAAGAAACTGAGAAGACGAGCGGGGTGTCGAGATATTTTGAATTTGACCCCAGAGAGTGGGAATCCGAGCAGGAATGGACACACACGTCAAAGAGGGGCAACTTTACGTGCAGCACCAGAAGTTTGGCAAGGTAAGTCCGCCCGGGGCAGCGCTGCCGATTATATTTTAAAAGGAGAGAAATTCGTGCGCATCTGGAGGTTTTTAAAATGACGCTAACTGTCTGCTATTTAAGGCATGTGGCGTTATTTTATAGATACCCGCAGACATTCCGTTTTAAACAAATCCTAAGCAATCCGATGCACGGCTCTCTTGATTTAGGGGTGATCAATCATTGTTTTAGTGTTTATAAAAATATGGAAAAGAGGAAGTCATAATGTCAAAAACAACTCTAATCTGAAATAACTGTATATTGCTTAAATTAAAGAAAAAAGCTGTCTCACACCTAATTGACACAGATAATATATTCCTGTTAAATTTTTTTTATTTTTTTTTTTGATTTAGGAATATTTTGCAATAACTGCATCTCTTCCCCTGTGGCCTGAGGCAGTCAGATGAACGCAAAAATAATTTTTACTTTATGAAATCTCCTTAAATAAATATAAGTGGGGAAGCTGATTTAAGAGATGTTTTGTGCCTGGATGTTAAATTCAGTTTGTCGGCAGTTCGCCTCGAATGTGTTTGTCAATTTGTGCTTATCTCCGTTCAGATTTACACATTGGACTTTGAATGGTTTTTAAAACATTCAGACCCAGTTCCCTCTTTACGTTTCGAAGGTTTTCTTGTTTTATTATTGATGCTAACCCTAACTCTGCTTCTAACCCTTTCACGTCCCTAAATTTCTGCACGGAGGTCTGCATTCCTGCAGTTTTGTATCGACTTTCTGTCTCACTCCCTGTCTTTTGGTTTAGTAGGGAGTGTGGCTTCTTGGTCATTTCACAACAGTGCGAATTGCAATGGAGTGAGGCAGAGGGATACAGAAATAGAACGACCGGGCACGATGGAAAGTGTGGTGACACACACCTTGTACACACCTCCGATATTCAAGCCTGATGCACACCCTAGTGTGTGCCAATCCTGGTCATTTGTCATGGGGCTTTCACACTGTTTATACACCAGTGTCAGGAGGAATACCTTTAGAAAGCGGTCTTTTATAAATTCTCTTGTACTTTCTCGTGTTCTGATGGTGTTTCCCCCGGGAGGCTGAACTGGATATCTGCTTTGATTGGGCAGAATCTGCTTATGCATTGCTGGGTATGTCACAGAGCTATGACACTGCAATTACTTCACCAATCTGATGATCAGTATTTGGTAATATAGATTATTAATAGCACAATGGATGGTTTATATGCTATGAACTTGTGATGGGTAAAGTTCAACTCTTGCAGTGTTTGCCAGGATTTATTTTTATATTTTTAATAAAAGTCAGTTTGCTTAGGAAAGAAGAATCAACCAGTAATACGTTCTACAGTGTGGTGATCCTGGGTACATTTTTCCACTTATTTTAATTGTTCTGTAACTGTAATTACTAGCTGATTAGTAATGTCTGTTTTCACTGGCCTCTACGGTGGACTAAAAGAGGAAGCAAGTGTCATAGTTTAACCTTCAAGGGGAGCTACGAACCAACTCCCCACTTCTCACTGCCTAGTTGTCTCCTGTGGTCCCCCCTCCCCCATAGCCAAGTGCTGCTAGCCTCTTTGCCCCCACTTGTGAACTCCCAGGCTAGTGATGTCATGGTGTGAAGCCCCATGCCCTGGATGACGTGCGTGCGTAGGAGGAGCTGAGGACCCGGGGGTGAATTGAACTATGCGATCTTACATGTGTGGCTGACCATGCGCATGTGTACACTGCGGAACTCTTTTGCCTCACAGAAGTACTGTATAAAGGCCAGAGAGGTTAACACCGTCCCCCGACTCAGGGACACACACGCCATTGAATGACTGCTGATTTAGCACTGAGTTCTTCCCTCCCAATTCAAAGGCTCGGCTTTACCCAGTTCCTTCCATAGCACCTGGAATACTACGTGGGCGACACATTCGTAGTGGGTCAACAAGAACCTTCCAGGACTCCCCCTATTGGTCCTGCCCACGCTGAGCTACGCCCTCATGGTCATCAGTTAGTCCTGTTCGGTGTCAGCCGGTTAGTTGGAAGTTACAGCCGTTTGGGTTTCCTCTAGTCCGTATTTCCAGGCTTCTTTACAGGCCTCAGAGCAGCTTATGAAAAGACAGAAGTAGAAGTTTTCCGGCCCTACATGTTAATCGAGGTTGTCTAAAATGCGATGTGTGGGGACAGCTGGTGGTATAGTGTCTTAAGCACTGTCCGCTGTGGGATATTGGCGAGTTACCATTTGTGTGGGCAGTTACTTTGAAACCACGTGATATGAAAGGATCCAACATCTTCAGATCCTGTACACACATTACAGGAACGCGTTGGGCCATTCTGACCGTATTTGTGTTTTCTGGATCTTCGTGGTCGTGAGTGATTGGAGCGACTGAGCTTTACCAGGAGGCCTCAGCCTGTCAGTCACAGCTGTGGGTGAAACTGGTTGAACATGTATGAGTTAAGCAGGTAACCAAGGTGGTCATCATTGCCCTGCCAGTTTCAGTCAGTATGCACTCTTTTGAATGCAAGGCTTTGCGGGGTGTGGTTTCTGCTGCACCCTCCTCTCTTATTGTCAGAGCCGACCTGGATCCTGGCAGTTGTTGCACAGGGTCGCCGGTTCTGTCGCTTATCTCCCTGAAGCCGCTCCACCGCACTAAGAGATGAGGTCTTAGCACGGCTTGGGGAACGTGCCCGTTGATTCTGTATGAATGTCGCTGCACCCAGCCATACCCTCCCAGCACCCAAACTGATGCTAAAGTGACTTTCAGCCCCCCAGTGCAATCCGGCATTACCTGAAAAACAGTATCAGGAGGGGTGGTTTCTGCTCCAGGTGGGGCTCGTGTGTCATCAGGTACGTGGGTGAAGTGATGTAACTAACCCTGGGGACAATCCGCTGAACATACTGTGACAAAAGAGGACTTTACAAAGTATAAAAGAAATTTTATCAATCTGCTTGTACGTTGGGAGGACATCGTCAGGCCCAAATAAACCATTATGGTGTCAAGAGTATGGCTCAGTTGAGCCTTGTCTAAATATTTTTTTAGTTCTTTTTAATATGAGGTATCTGTATTTCTGTATTTGCTGAGATAATATCCATTGAGGGTAAAGCTGTTACCCACAGCAACTTCTAAATAAGTCAGCACTGTTTCTGAACCCACTCCCTCTTAATTGTACACACATGGGTTTGTTGGCACATGGAGTTGGTTAGCTGGTTAATTACCAAATGTTAACTGTCAGCAGAGCGGAAATCCACCACTGTATAATGGGTATCCAAAAGTATTAACTCAGTTATTTATGGTATTCTGTTTTCAACAGATCTTACAGTTTATGTAGCGGCCTTCTGACATGAGACATCAGGCTGGAAATCTGACAGTGACATCGTAAGCCACTTAAATATTACTCGTGGACAGCCGGACTCCGACGTGCACGCGCAGGTCCTTGGTCAAGTGGACTCCGACGTGCACGCGCAGGTCCTCGGTCAAGTGGACTCCGATGTGCACACGCAGGTCCTCGGTCAAGGGAACTCCGACGTGCACGAGCAGGTCCTCGGTCACTTTGCAGACCTGAACAAAATGCGCTTTGACTAAGAGCAGTACAAAATGTTCAAAGTCATTTGGAATTTAGAGTTTGTAGCTAATCCAACATTTTAGGGTGGGAGAAATTTCTTCTAATATATGCATTTTAAGTTTAAAGTTAGGCCCGATAGGCCGCACTCTGAACTGTGGTTGAGATGCCCTGACTCCTGGTCCTCTGGCCCGCTGTTCGGACAGGGACTAGTCATTTCTCATGCAATTCACTGGTGTCAGATGCATCCTCACTTTCCCACCCCCCTAAAGCAGTGAAAGCACAAGTGTTGGATAGGAAGCAGGTGCCATCTTGGTGAAACTTGTGTAGCCCTCTATGTCTTTCCTGTTCGGAGTCTTGTGCATGTGCGCAGGGACGGATTACGGACCGGGCCAGCGGGGCCGCTGCCCAGGGGCCCACACAACCCATAATCCGTCCCTGCATGTGCGTAATAACGGAGTGCTGTCTTAAAGGGAGCAGAGAGATAAGTGGTGCCTGATCACTTGAGCATTCAACCCAGCCGTGGGCAAGTTGTAATCATTTGCTCTTAATAGTGGTTAGGCTTATCGGACTCATCTAGTGATACGTTGGCAGCAGTCGGACTGAAACTGGTATATGGCGATCCCCTTGCCGTGGGTTTCGACAGACTCGTTTCTCCCATTGCCGCCTCAGTACGACACACTGCAGCTTTGATCACTGCCCCCCACAGGTTTAGCTCTGCCGCTACACTCCACCCACAGGGCACGCCCAGGCAGTTTAAGGTCTAAATCTTCTTCCCCGTGACTCTTATCATGCCTTAGTCAGTGTGGGGAAGAACAGGGAAATGTGCTAGGCCTGCATTTGTTTAAAAGACGACTGAAGCTCTACGCCTGCCCCCTCCAGCAACTGAGCTAGCGTTTTCATTTATGTAAATATGGCTGTGGGAAATGCATTTAGTATCAGCCACACTCTTAAAAAAACTCCGAACGGCATCATGCGTTTTCATTACGTGAACATCTATGTAAAGGTCACAGTTTAATGTTTATCGCAGCGTTCTAAGGAAGATCCGTAAGTGTGCAACATATTGTGTAGAGAAGAGACGGGAATAATTTACTTTGAATATAACAGAAGGGCCTGCAGGGACTTAGTGGGGAATACTGTTCCCTCACATCACCTCTGCTGTGTGTGTGTGTGTGTGTGTGTGTGTGTGTGTGTGTGTGTGTGTGTGTGTGTGTGTGTGTGTGTGTGTGTGTGTGTGTGTGTGTGTGCATGTAGTTTCTTTTTCTTAGTGTGTCACCCTCCACGGTCCAAAGACGAGTAGGATGACTACCGACTTTAAAGTGCCTGCAGCATATCCTGTGACAGACTGACGTCCCATCCGGTGTGAGTCCTTGTCTTGTGCCTTGTGCTGCCTGGAACAGGCTGCAGGCCCAACAGTTACCAGGCTCAGGATAAGCTGTAGGATGATGGATGTAACAGAGAATTCGTTTTTCGAATAGCAGGTGGATGTTCTGACAGAGATGCGCCCTGAAATGTTGTGTCATAGCACCGTGACTGAATGCCTGCAGTGTGTTGTAGGATCTGGTCATCCTGACAGTCTTCAGAAGCGCACAATCCTGTCTTTCGCTCTTTGCCCAGCAGTAGAAATCAGGTGTTCGCAGTTTTTTCTTCAAGCCCTTTCTGTTTAGGAATGACTATAAGTCAGCATGGCCATTATCCCCAGGGCTAATATCTAGCTTTGTTCTACCCATATATGGCCATGCTAGTGGTGGAGGAGCTGGAGGTAAGAAGTGAAGGGAACAAACTGTCTGACCGTGACCTGACTCTGTATGCAGACTAGCCTTCATTGGCTGAAGATATCAGGCTTGAACTCTTCCCACTTCCATGTACTTACTAACTTCCAGATTGTAGCGCCCCCCCCTCCCTGGTGATGTGTGTTATAGGCAGAAGGTCACGGTCATGTGGTCATTTACTGCCACGGGCAGCCTGCCAGTGGGGCGCATTTGAGCATACCATGGTGCGTTCTGAACCAGCGTCTTGGGATAGTGGGGTATTAGGCGGTGACGTCTCCAAATTATTTGTAGGGGAGAGGCCCAGGGCCAACAACATAATTGGGGGAGGGGTATCTAACGATGAAAAATGAGGGCACGCACTTGCTGAAGTTTTCTTAATTGCACCTATTATTATGGTTATGAATAGTGTATACTCATGCCATCCAGGAAACAGCTAAAATTGCAGTTTTTTTTTTTTTTTAATTGTGGAACGTGGAATAAATTGTTCCACATTCTATGATTGACACCACTCTGATCTGGTGTTACCCCAACTCTCCATTGGTTCCAGTACTAGTATTAAGGCCTGTTTCAGCTGCTGACTGCTCACTTATTTGACTAGCAGAACAACAAAATGTGTAAATGCATTTCCATTGGTGTGGCAAATTCTGTCTGGATGTTGTGGCGTTGAGGATTACTGCTTAAGAAACAGACGATGCCGAGTACCATCATCCAACAGAATGTAAACTTGAGCGGAGAATGCTGAACTTGGAGCTCACGAGCAGAGAGACCTGCTCCAACCGGACGCATGCTCTGAGCAAGCTGACGTCAGCTCTCTTTCTGGGCTTTGCAGTTAATTTGCATATTTTCTATCTTGCATGCCACACTACTCTTCCTTCCTTCCTTTCCCGTATTTGATTGCCTTTAAACAACTGCAACAGTTTCCATGAATATAAAGAGCATCTAGTGACTGCTTTATGGTCTCCGGGACTATAGTTGTCACTTTCATATTTAGAAAAAGAAACCTTTTTTTCCAGTTGCACATATCATTTCATACCATAAATACTTTTTACTGCTTGATGACTTTATGGTGGGTTATATAGCAACCAACTAATCGAACAGAAACAACCGCACATTCAGGTTTTGATTTGGAAGAGGTCAGGTTGTGTTTCTTATACGGTCGCTGCTTGTTAGGACCCATTTTTGCCAAAATTTGAAATGCTGTCCCAGAATTCTTACTGCCTCCTTGATTATTAGTTCTTAACATGGAGCTGAATATAGATAAAGGTGTGATCCCTGCTCTCCGGAGCAT
This sequence comes from Brienomyrus brachyistius, assembly GCF_023856365.1. Taxonomy (NCBI): domain Eukaryota; kingdom Metazoa; phylum Chordata; class Actinopteri; order Osteoglossiformes; family Mormyridae; genus Brienomyrus; species Brienomyrus brachyistius. The sequence continues at coordinate 20,124,215 of NC_064544.1, forward strand.
GTGCTGTTAACTTCAGCTGACTGGTGAAGCAGTGACTCTCTAAAACACGCTGAAGCCAGAGGCACTTCCCTCGCTTACTTCCTCCCTGTATGCCCCCCCCCCATGATGGATCGCAGTATTATCAGAGCCCTGGGTTCATAGGCAAGGCTCCGGGTCTGTCACCCTGAGCCAGAGGGAACTATGGCCTGGTTGGGCATGCAAATGGACCGAGTGAGGAAACTGGTGTCCAGGGGGCGCGTACATGCACCTGCAATTTCGACAGGAAGTGAGGTCTGATGGTGAATGTGTTCCTTCCTCTTAAATGTGCAGCCACACCATCTCCTCACCACATGTCCCAGTTCACAGGTGTTTATTGGTGGCTTTTTTCCTTGTGTTTAACCAAACACTAGCATCCTTTACAGATAGTTTTTCAGTCCCCCCACGAGAGATGTTACATATTTCTTTGAAAATGTCATATCTTCAATGAGGAGACACACATATATCATGTCGGTGTGGGGAACACGTTTCACCCTTTCTGCTCTGACACAACCTGCTATCATAATGAGTAATCACTGTAATTACAAAATTATTGTAACTTGACATTATCTTCCGTTTGGCATCATCGCATAATTCTGCCAGGGATTCTGGTACCTGGTATAGCATTCAGGGTATCTGCACATGAATGAATGTCATGGAAATGTGACTGTCCAAAGCTCAGTGTGATATGAACGGCGGGAAGGGTAGAGGTGCCTGGAGCACTGTCAGTGTTTAGGGATGTTGTGGTCTTGGTTTTGAGGACATCCCTCAGGCTGTGTGATCCCAGGGCCAACGTGGTCATCGCCTGCGGTCACCCAGTGGCCATCACACACTAGGACTGTGTCTCTTTGCAAGTTTACTCTCGTCTGTCAGCAACATACTTCTTGTTTACTGAGGAAACTTCTCACTTCCCTCTTTTGTCCCATGGAGGAAGGAGCCGTAAAGGTTACCGGGGCTGCAAAGGTTAATTTCTTGTTGCTTTGGCATCGTCACCCTGGTCAGTGGGAGTTTCGTCGTCCTGTGCCGGCAAACGGGGTCCGTAAAGATCGAGACATGTGTACATTTGTGGGGGTGAAACATCCTTTTTTTTACGCAAGTGGCCAGTCACTGCGCTAATGGAGCATTTTCGCAAGATTTGCATCATGAGCAATGAAGAAACACAGTCCCTTATCTGAAACAGCCGCGTTAAAAAAAGCCAACAGGATATAATATGTTTAATAAGCATTTGTATTTAATGCCGTCATCTTTTGCAGTGTTGTGCGTCACGTCCTATGTTTGAAGTGTGACATTCGGACGTCTCTCTCCCTCTGTCTGTCCTTCAGAAATGGAAAAAGAGCTGGTTTGTGTTGTATCCTGCCAGCCAGAATGGAATTGCACGGCTAGAGTTCTTCGACGGCAGCAATGTCAGTGAGAAACCTAATACCAAGAAGCTGGACAAGAAGATCATCCGGTTGGCTGAGTGCATCAGCATCCTGCCAGCCGTCACCGAGGCCTGTCCCAAAGAAAACATGGCCGCTTTCTGTGTGGAGACCAATGACAAGACTCACATCTTTGCTGCTGAGAAGCAGACCACTGCTGAGTGGGTGGAAAAGATGTGTGAGATCGCTTTCCAGGTAAGGGCCCCAACCCCATGTGTGGGAGGTGTGCATCTGTGTTTTTGTATGTGAGGGGCCGGTGACTTTATAGTTAGGGCTGCATGATTGTAAAAAATTTCAAACACTGCGATGTGATGTTTTTGTGATAAATATTCCAATATTTATAAAGCAAAAAACGGGAAATACTATTAGCCATAATAAACTATAGCCAAATAGAACTCATCTGCCAATAATATCTACCAAATTAGCTGCTGGTGATGCTGCAAGTGTTTCCAAATTGCTCATAGGTGTGAGTGTGATTGAATGGTGTGTCAGTGTGTTCTGTGATGGGTTGGCGCCCCATCCTGGGTTGTTCCCTGCCTTACACCTGTAGCCTCTGGGATAGGCTCTGGACCTCCTGCGACCCTGAATATTACAAGCGGTTTCAGAACATGGATGGATGGATGAGTGTTGCTGCAAGTACTGACAAATAATTTGCTTTTGCTCAATATCGTCTCTATGGAATCTGAAATATTTCAATACTGTGGAAGACGCGTATTGGCACCCTGTATTTGTTCACTTTCACCTCCTCATTTTTCATAAATGCACCGTGCTGTCAATGACTGACGCTGACAGCAAGGAAGGAAATGACCATGATTGGCTCATAGAGAGCAGGCAGAGTTCATGCAAGAACAGCAGCATAAAAACTTCACACTGATTTTTAACACTAGATAATCTTGAAAAGGAACAATCATTAAAATCGCAAAGCTTGTTAAGTTTTGTTTCTGATGACAGAGTAAAAATGCTTTAGTGATACTGTTTTAGCTATTTTAAACTCTCAACTAAGCTTGGGTGCTTTTAACAATACTGCCAAAATACCATGTATAATGTTGAGATGGTATGACAGTATGACAAATTATATACTTGGCAAAACCAAATCTCAAGCCAGCTAACTATCGTGGTCCTTGTAGTGTGACCACTTCATGTGTATAATATGCAATGTCCATATTAGCACTTGCATATTGTGCAGGTCTGTTCACAGTGCTGTTCATCTGCTGGCTCTGGTTCTTCACCTGCAGAGCTGAGCTGCTCGTAAAATCTTTTAAAATCCCTGGGTCGTGACCACTGGCCCACTGGTGAGTGGCTTACAATTCAACAAACGCTGCTCTCTGTTTCTTTTGGTAGAAGGGCAGCGGGACAGACTCCAATGGCCAGGAGCTGCAGATGGCAGACAACCTGATTTACTACTCCAGGGAAGAAGGTAAGAGGGGACCATTTGCTAAAACACAACAGCAACAAAAAACCTCAAGTTATTTGTGGAAAATGGGTGCAGGGTGTAGTCTAGTGATTAGGCCCTATTGCAGCCGGGTTCATGAGGAAAATGCGTGTGCTGAAGTCCAAGGAGACTGCTTGTTATTCTCAGTAGCGCTGAGGTCTTCCTCTACTACCTGCTTCAATAAAATGTCCAGAAGTACTTCACTGCAGTGTCACTTTATGTAAAAGAAATCTAATAAGGAACTAAACAAAACAATACAAGGTAAACAGGGTGAGGCGAACTTGAGACCAATATGCTGAACCTAATTGTATTTGCTGAACTGATAAGGCCAGGCGTTGGCGGGCCCGTACCCAACTAATCACCCGATGGTACAATTCAAAGGTCCCGGTTGGCACATTCCGTGCGTGGATTGCATTTCTCACCCCGCAATAAGGAAGAAGCTTTGAAATGGTGGTCATGATGCGTAGTATAATCGCCATCTATCTGGTTTTGTTTTCAGACAGCTTACTGCAGCGTGAGGCATTTCTGGCTTTGTGGGGCCAGATGCAAGGTCCCATAATCTTATAAAAGAAGCTGCCCTTTGCTTGTGTTTTTTTACTGTCAGCTCATAGTGCCTCCTGCAATGATGTTTGGCTGTATTTTCCAGTCGACCCTTTGCATTTGCCAGCTCATGCTGTTATGAGCAAGCTCTTCTAGGAGGTTTCTGCAGGCTCCTGGATTACATACAGATCAGTGTATGTCAGTGCAGTCTTGGTTGACAAGCAGAAAAGTAAATAAATAAATAAATAACTACCTCTGGTACTGGAAAAGCAGCATCCTGTTGATCAAAAATAATTGAATTAAATTAAGAGTAAGGCTGTCCACGGTTCGATATGTATCATGGAACTGAGGCCATGGTAACAGTAAGGTAACTTAAGGGAAAAAAACGAACACATCACCCGTTTATTAAACAATGAACCGTTATTTAAACAATGAACTGCATATTTAGCTTGGTAGCAACTTGTTTATTTACTCAGTAGGGGTGTCACGGTACACTGCATATTATCGAGCTGTCCGGTACTTATACCATGGTATTACATAGTAAGGGGCCGATCCAATTCTGTTACAAAAAATGTATGTCAAAAAAGCTTTAATTAGGCTACTGGTGACGCACTGTTCTACGTCATTTTTCGTAGTGTTTTTAAGGGATCTGCATCTTACACTTTGTTGTGATAGCAACCCCTGGTGTATCACAGGCGAGTGCACAAACAGCCCACATCATCCATTGCTTTTTTCATCTTTCTCATTCTTACTGTCTCACACAATTGCGTGCACTTTGTTTAGTTGGATTTCCCAATAAACCGTTCAATAAAACTGTGATACATAGCAAACCTTGGGCAAACGGTATCATTATACCCCTGTTTACGAGGCATTTGATTAAATTCAGGGGATTATATTTTGCCTCAGAACAAAGAGCGTCTGAATCTACATTAAGTTCCTAGCATTCGGGTTTGGGTCTGTAAAGAGGACAGCTTATTTTGTTTGTTTTCTTTCTTGATGTCACTTCCGGTACCATTCCAGTTTCACACAGTTCCCACGTGGACACAGGCATCACTTCCCCCCAGTCACATGTTTGGAGTGATTCAGCATGTTTGCTTGCTGGGCGAAGGCAGACACTTCCTTTTGCAGACACTCGCATCCTCTTCCTGCCAGCCAGAGAGGCTGTGAATTGAAGGAAAGAGAAATATGCTTGTATACGGAGGAAGTCCTTAGGCATCTCTAACCCGCAGCTGCCCTGGTTTGTGCACAGTGCATTGCTGCGAGGTTAAAGAATAGGTTTGGGCTTCTGTTTCAAGATCGATTGCTGTCAGTGATGCCGGCTGCTGCCAGATTATGGTGAAGAATCGCATAGCTGCAAATGCCTTTGAAACAGGCCCTTTACCCCAACTTCCCCCAGGGATGCTGTATGCTGGATGACTATGTAGCCAAGCTTTCCTCTCCTGTGTCACTTAAATGTAAATAAAAAATAATGTTGAAATATAAAAATGGACAGATGCCAATTGCCTAGCTCCTGTGTCAGATAGGGTTAGGGAATTGATCGAATTTCAATTTCAATTACCATTTTGGCTTCCAACGATTATTAGAACAAATTAATAGGGAGAAAATGATTACTGTGCCTCCTTTTTTGGCTTTCAGTGATGCTCCCGTTTTCTCACGTTATAAATCCAGAGCCCCCCCTTTTCCAGCCCCTCTCAGTTATGCACGTTTTGTTTTTCAAGTTCAATGGATGCATGGCATTTCCAGTCAGTGAGTAACCCTGTTAAATAACCATGACCTCAATATTGACCAAAATAATCATTATGATTTTTGCCATAACAGCTGCCCTACCGTCAGGTGTTACCAGGCACTTCGGCAACATGCTTGCTTTGAAGGTGGACTGTGTGAGTCACCCCATTGCTACGTGTGTCCCTTTCCTCAGTGAATGAGTACTGGGTGAGTGTGCAGCGGACGGAGGCCTCGGAGCGCTGTAGCCTCCAGGGCACGTACTGGCTGAAGGCCGACAGCGAGAGCCTGATCCTGAAGGAGCCCAACACCAAGAAGATGCTGCTGATGTGGCCATATAAGCTGCTTCGTCGCTATGGCCGAGATAAGGTCAGGGTTCAACCGAGCCTGTCATTGCCAGGGGTTACGAACGAGTTGTGCTTAGTCTAATTCTAATTCTTAGAAATACAGGTTGATGGTCAATCTATGGTAATAGCTAAAATACAATGTAATATCACAGAAATACTGATAAGACCTGATACTGATCTAGTAGATTTTATTCAGTTCTACCAACTTGTTAGTAATTGAGGGATTCTTAAGATAAGTGTCTGGTTTCTGGGGCATGATGCAGTTAGCAGATGGCCTGGCGGGGGATGATGGAAAGATACTGAAAAGTTGAGTAAGACAGTCTACATGATGCTAGAGACTCAGTTAAACATCCTAGTGGCGCCTACGTGTTCGCAGGTGTCGATGCACATGTCAGCTTCCTCTAAATTTTAAAAACAGCAGCGGTGGAAGCTGTTCTGGTGGACTGATCTGGTTTTGCTCTGTTGCCCTGGGCCTTTGAACCACAGGATGGGAGGGGCAGGTTTATTCATGTGTTGTGGGTCTCTTGTTAAGGTCAAAGTTTTGGGGTCTTTTTTTCCCCCACTTTTTGGGAAGTGGTGGTATAGTGTCAAAATCAAGCTCAGCTTGATGTAGCATTTCTAATAAAGGATGGTTTGAGAACATTAGGACAGATTAAAAATAAATTTACACCCCCCAAAAAATCAAGTTCAGATATTCATTCAAGGCTTCAGCGCTTCTGAGTGGAAAATATTCAAACTCGTCATTTAATTGAATCACCTGACTAGTGATATGTGTGTGACCACATGGTTCTGCTCCGCCTGTTGAATCGCATCAAGCTGAAACTCTTTTCAGAAGAAGTCAGAAGTGTTTATATCACAGATGTAGCTATTTTTGGCTATCCCCTGGGCTTTTGTGCGTCACCTACACGTTACATGTAGATATCTGCTTTCTGTAATCTTTCCGTCCTTGACATATATGCCTTTGCCGACCTCATCTGAATGTGAGTTCAGCCCACATGTGCATCTCCAACATCACTCAGTGTCGTCATGCGCTTTCATGCTGAGAATAAATTAGAAAAGAATGTTTAATAAAATGCAAAAATCATGGTATGTCAAACGTATCCCTTTCGCATCCCATTTAGATCTCATATTCTTCCATCCAGGTCATGTTCTCATTTGAGGCGGGACGGCGCTGCGAATCGGGTCCTGGGAACTTCACCTTCGAGACGAAGCAGGGTAACGAGATCTTTGCGATTGTGGAAGCTGCTATCCGGGAGCAGAAGGCCCAGGCAGAAGAGCGGCACCAGAGCTGTCCATCACTGGATCTGGACAGTGGCTCGCTCCAGCAGAATCGCTCTCCCAATTCTGATAGCGGCGGCGACCCAGATGCTGATTCTGGGGGCAGTAAGCCTGGGTCAGCTGATGGTGTCTTTGGGAGGAAGGATGCGGAAGGGAAGAACCTGAAAAGCCGCATGCTTCCAGAACCCCCTCCCCCAGTGTCCAGCACCCCACCCCGCTCCCCTCTGACCCGTGGTACCAGGAGTGCCCCTCCTGAGGAGGACCAGAGCAGTTTGTACTCTGAGCCAGCAGATTCAGTACGCATTCCCCCCTCCTCTGTGGACTACCTGTACTCTGACCCTGTGGACAGCATCAAGACCCCCATGCCGGTGCCACGGCAACGACCCCAGGGGGATGAAGGTGCACGCAACCAGGGCAACAAGCAAGAGCCATTGTACTCGGACATCTACGACCGGGTAGACCTTACACAGCGGACTGCAGCTTTGGTGCTCGATGGGAGGGCGCGAAACGGAGCTCGGCAGGTGGAAGGGGCACCCATGGAGCACATCTACGACGAACCGGAAGGTCGCGGTACACCCCAGGGGGCCACAGTTTATGACGAAGCCCGATTCGAGCCCCAGGCCTGGAGAAACCGAGGGCTGGAGGACCCCCTGCTTGGCCATGAGTTCCCCTACAACTCCACAACCGATGATTACTCTGTCCCAGCATACAGCAAACAGCAACAACTCCGAGCCAAGGGCCCCAAGCCTCTCCCAGCCCCCAAACCTAACAAGGCGTTAGTGCCTCGTAAGGACCCGCCTGCACTGCCGCAAGGCAAGGTAGGTGCCAACCTGAACAACAACAACAGCGGTAACGGAGCTAAGCACACAGATATCTATAGCCAGATCGCCAGACGCAAGTCACCATCCAGTGCTTGGCACTCCGGCTTGTCATGCTCTCCTGATGTCATCTATGACAACCTTGGGAACATCTAAGTTCATGCATTCATCTCACCCGTCGTTTTAAGGTCTGCAACGTTCCTTATCTGCCTCTTTGTAATGCCCCCCTGACTTAGGAATCGCAGGTGAGTGCAGAACTAGGAAATTTAAATAGTGCCTTCTGCTGGCAGGATATGCACTTAGATGAGTTCTATCACCACCTCCTCGTCCTGTGGTGGAACAGGTGACTGTGAGCCTGGAGCCTCTTTGCTGTGTCCATTGCATGCTCAGAGACCCTGGCAGAGCAGCTGATGGCCTTGTCCTGACACTCAGTTTTGATGGCATGGGGGAAGATGTGGGGAATCACCACGGGATCTTTACACAGTTCCCACTTGGAGAAGAAGAGAGACAGTGGGCAGGGGGAGTGGCAGATGCTTGTTTGGCATAGTTTGCTCTCACTGGAATAAGTTTTGCACAGGTCTCACTTTCTGCCTCAGGAAGAGGTAACCACAGCAGGAATGTGGCTCTGTTGCTCCAGGGACTCCTGCAGTCCCCTTTCTGTCACAGTACTGTTGCCCAGCACTGCTGGTGGACTCGTTGAAGGTTACGGATTGAATGAAGGCTCCTTAATATCATCTTGCTGTTTTAACACCAGACCTGTCACTGAGCTGTAAAGCGCTTATTTCTTAACAATCTGGTATCATCACTCCTGAAACATGCTGGGCTATCTTCAGCACTTATTTTTATTATTATTATTATTTTTTTTTAATTATTATTATTTTTTAATATATATATAAGGGATAGCCTCTCACAAAACCATGAGCCTCGGGTGTCAACCTGTTTGGGACAGCATTAGGTTTTGAGATCGCCACATGAGTTCTGATAATCAGACAGCAGCAGCCAGAATTACTTGGGCTTGTTTTTAAAAGACAGAATATTGACTATAGCTTGTATTTTACATGCAGTTAAGCTAATTCACTATCTCTTATGCTTTTCTGAAACAGCTGCACTGTTGTAAATAATAATAAAAGTATATTAAAATATACTTTTGTCATCATTCACCTGAATACAGTATTCATGCATGCTGGTTATTTGAAATGTCATTACCTTTTAGAGTTTTCTGCCATTAAACTGGCCATTAAAAATGGCACATTGTCTGAACCCTTTCTGTTGAATCCAGTTACCATTAAGGTTTGCCAGAGAGAACCAAAGAATTCATTGCTTTTTGAATAACGACCAGTCGAAATAGCCTTGCTGGAGTTCCAGTTGGATGTTGCTTAAAGGAGTCTGTATGCCTGGCTTTGTTCACAAGGAACAAGTTGTTCCTCGACCTGTCGCCGTAGGGGCTTTTTTGAAACTACTTCTTCATGCTGCCAGGATTAGAATCTGTTTACCGTGGTGTCATTCGTCTCCTGCCTACGCAATGAAATGAAAAAAGTAGCTAAATCAGCTGTGACGATAAAACTAAAATCATAACAATTCTGGCCAAGTTCCCCACTATGAACTATACTTATAAAAAAATAAGGGATTTGCCTTTCAAAGTAGCTTGTGTCTTTTACTCTGCTAAACCCATTTATGTTGTCAACACAAATTCCCACAAGGACATTAACATCACTGAGAATGTCCTTATAGAAATGCCTAATTTAAATGCAAGGACGGGTTGTCTGTGTCTTGCGAGCAAAGGCGCCCTGTCAATGTCGACGGGTTCACTCTTTTTTTTTTTGCTTATTTTTTCTTGTTCTGCTTCTGAATATCATTCCAGCTAATACTTTTTCAAATAACCTTTCTGACTGACCTATGAACACCTCCCACTAAACATATACGTTTCTCACACACACTAAGCTAGTGATTCGTTACCTTTGCCTGATGTCTAATGGCATTCCCTAGTGCATATTGTTCAGAAGCTTAGTTTTTATACCATTTTTGGTCACTCCAAAAATAGACTTCTTGTAGTTTCAATCCACCACAGAACCAGCTGTTTTAGGTTGAAGTTCCATAACCAAAAAAGGTCTTGTTGGTTTAGCTGAGGTGATCTACCAATATTACTTAAGTTCCTATTTTCTATTGTTCAACTTTTTTTGTATTTCAGGTTATAAATTCACTACAAAATAACAAGAAACAGTAGCAAATAAAGAGTATACATTCTGTACAGAAATGTAGGTAGTCAAGTAACTTTGTATGAAGAGGTGAAAAATGATGTAACACACTGAAGAGTTAATGCTGATCATCTAGAAACAGCTTGCAATCTAATGTACTCCATGGTTTTGAGCTGAAGTTCTGCCCCCAGTGTGTGTAGTCTTTCGGTTCTCCTCCTCTCTCGTTCAGCTGTTTCTTGCTGGGAGAGTGTGAAGGCACGCTCTACAATAGATGGGCATGCCCCCATAGCCACGGGAGCCTCCAGTTCACCATCACCCTGTACTCCATAAACGCCAATGGACTTGAATGGACAATACAATAAAGCGAATTCTGAAATGACACAGTTAGGCCTGTTACGAAAACTACTTCTGTTGGATTATATATTGTCACAGAAATAATTGCAATAAACAATATTATTGTCATTTTAAGATCATTTTATGCCAGTGATAGAAAGACAATAAAATAGCATAATAATGCAAGTACAGTGAAACCTCGGTTCTCGAACTTAGTCCGTTCAAGAAGCCTGTTCGAGAACTGATGTGGTTGAAAACGGAATCAATTTTTCCTATAAGAATAATAAATTGGATTAATCTGTATCAGACCCCCCCAATGATTTGCCTATTTAAACTTGTATAAATACATACCTAATGCTAAAGCCATAAATAAACATTTTACAACCCAAAAATATATGAAATAAGTGAAAAAATTATTTAGCCATCCCATACTCTGTAGCAAGACCAGACATGTGACCTCTGTCATACTTTCCAATTATTTCCTTTTTAAGCCCTGTTGTGGTTCTCACAACTTTCCTTTTTGGTTTGCTGCTATCAATAACCTTCTTAGAACCCATAGTGGCTTATTTTAAAACAAATTAAGAGCAACAAAAGCATGAGAATATTCACAGCACAATTCGGCGGAAATGGTCACAAATGTTTGCATTGGCGGTAGAGTGACTCATATGCACACATTCTCTCCTTTACTAATGCATAAGAAGATGAATTTTTTTGCCAAGAAAGGGTTGGTTGGCCAAGAACCGAAAATACGTTCAACAAACGAGACATTTTTTTTACTGAACAATATGGTTGAGAACCGAACTGCACGAGATGTGAGACATTCAAGAACCGAGGTTCCACTGTGCACCCTTTCAAAAGAGCAATTTACTTTGTCGTTAAGAATATTCAGACATTGGAATTTCAGGTGTCAAAAAATGTAGATATTCTGAATAAAGGAAACATAAATAAAACTACACAACCAAAAAAAAATAGATGAAATGGACTCTCAGGTTATGTTAACAAAAATGCATTATATATCCAGCATTTAGTACAGGAGCATGGGGAGTCATTCATTTATTTACAGGCAATATACTGCCAACCCAGTTTTGTGGAGGCTCTGCACAGTGATGAGAATGAACCTTGACTTCCTGTACCGTGAAGTCAGAAAGAAGTCAGACAAAGATAGTATTATAAATACCATTTTCTACCTTCTATGATCAGAATAACAAAAATGACTAGCAGATGTGAAGAATGGTTGACTGTGAAAGTCGAAAAATACCAGGATTTATACAATTCCTCACTACAGAATAACCACTTCCAAATAGCTACAAACTAAAATTTGTACTGCTACACCATAAACGTCTGTGTGTTTTTCTGTTAGTGTTATTGTATTGATTTTTTTTTATTCAGTTTTTATTTTTATTTATTTATTTTTTTAATTTTCATTTGAAATCTAATTTAGTTTTTGGTGTGGTTTCATTCGTTTTTATTTTAAGGATGTAAATCTATTTAGTTATATATTTTACTTTAGGTTTTAATCATTTTACTTTTAGGGATAGATGGAAGGTTGCAGGACTTGCTGTCTACTACAACAGCCATTGGCTATTTCTATGGTTCATGTTCTTTGCACTAGAAGCCCAAAGATAAACAAATCATTACTTTAGCTAAACAGTATTTAAAAATGGCAACGGAAGTATTTGATCTTTGTTTTTACTTTATTTCAGTTGCTTTCAAAACCAGTATTTATAGTTATCGGTTATAGTTCTTATTTTTTTATTTCAATTTATGGAAATGTTTTTACTAATGCATATTTTCCTTGTGTAATGCAAGTACATAGTGCATGGATTGTTTTGGTAAAATTCTTATTTATTCGTAAAACCACGCCGCAATGACCACGCTTCAAAAACATGACCTTTAAGAGCAGCTTTGCCTATAGCCTGTTGGAGCTAAAAGTATGAACATTCAGGACCCCGGATGGTCCAGCTCTGCATCGCGACACACAGACTTTCATGTGAAGTATGAACCAGCCCCGAGCTGCACTTGCACAAATTTGATAATCGTCGATAATTATGATGAGAGGTCTAATTACAACAGACCCGATGATACTCTGAATATAGTGCTTGTTCAGTAAGCAGGAGAGAATAGCCAGATACATAATCTGTCGACAGAAGACTCCCAGATTCTGAGTCCTGAATTTTGCGACTATTAGACATTGTGCTGTGTTGACATTCTAGATTTCTCCTTAGGGCAGCGTGCGTCCCGCCCAGACAGAGGAAGAGGTAAATCTATCAGGGAGCTTGTTGAAGGAGCATTAACAGAGCTCCAGACTAACTTTTTCCACTAGTAGCACTGGTGCTCCTTACTGAAAATTGTATGAGCATCAGCACAGAATGTAGGCACACCATTTAAATCAACATGCCACACAATACATTCATGTTATCTCCATCTTAAATGTACTACTGATAAATGTTTTTGGTAATAAACATACAATTCACAAAAATAACAATATGATGTTTTATTTCAATGGAAAAAGTCACAGAGCAAAATTGTGCTTCAGGAGAAAAAAAAATGGTGCTACTTTCACCAAATGGCCAAGCACGAGTGACAGTACTTACAGACCCCAGAGTTAGACGACATCCTGTGAAGAACTTCCCCCAAGCCACGTCGCTATGATGACAGCCTCGCGTTAGCTCTCCACTCTAATCACCCTCTGTCTCGTGCACACACACATACTGAATCTGGTTCTGGTCGATTCATGGTTCTGATTACGATACACTAAAATATCAAGATGTTTCAGTAACAAAACACTGCATTTATTTTCTTTAAAGAAGTCAGCTGCAACTTTTACAACAGTTCATTACCCTAACTTAAAGAAAAACATGGTGTTTCAAGATCAAATAAATAAGGTTAACAACCACACTCTGAATCTTGGATGTCAGTTTGCCACTGGTGTCGGTAATACTGTGAATTTTAGTTTAATCCTCCAATACTGGAGATCCAGTACGCAGATCTGGTTTAATAATCATTAAACGGTAAATAAGTCTGGTTTTATTCATACAGCAGCTTAATTTCAGGAGGTACATGAAAGTAAATTAACCTTTGGGTTTAGCATCAGGTTTATTTCCAAACTAACAGTTTTACCATCAGAGTATTTTTCAGTTAAAGAAACCAAAATATTTAATATTATTAAATGATACCTAATTTTTGATACTGTTCAGACAATGCACTCTGGTATAAGGTATGTCGACTCTAATTTGAAAAATCAAGATACGGTTTCAAGGAAATATGGCACTGCTGCCATTTTACTGCCCAAGTCTAAATAGAATCGGTTCATAAATGTGAAAAAAATTAAACTTATAAGCAGAGTTCTCATGCAATAACTGTTACACAGTTTATGTGCGTGTAGGAATCGGTACGTGGAATCATAATTCAAATGTCTTGAATTCCTAGTATTTAAAAATTTAGAACTGTTTCTAATCTGGAATCCTACACACCAATCTTCACTCCCTCCTGGTGTTTCACGTGATACATGATGATGATTAAAAAAAAAATCAAATGGCAGGTCACGATGCTGCGCCTAGATATAAAATTTTGTAAAAATGGTCGCTGGCACAAAGTCATTGGGTTTGGGGGGGGGGGGGGGAATGACGGCTGTCAGCTAAGTCCTGCATTATTACGCAGTAAATTCCTGCGGGACTATTTGTCGGATCTGGGCGGAGACGATCACCCTACTCACGCATCTCCTAGTAACCATGCTGTGATCTCTGCCAGATCAGGACTGTAACTGAATTTTAAAGAGTCTGCAAAAAGCAAAACTGCTCTCACAGCCCTTCTCATACACCCTCAAGTGCTCTGTGTAATATGGAAACTCTGTAGTCAGGTTCTCGCTGTGATTCAATATGTTTAAATATATTGTGAGAACTGACTTTAACAAGGATCTTAATACAATGTGGCAACTTGTTAAAACTGTCTGCCCCATAAAAGATTTAAATGAATAACATAGCAAGGCAGAATTAGTGAGTCTGAGGTCTCCGCAAAGGAGAAGGAAATATGCAAAAACAAAAAAGAATAATTCATATTTTATTTATAGTAAATATGAACTGACGAGCAGATTCTGGCCAAGAACAAGGCCCTAAGTCAGGGACCTGGGAACTTATATGAAAATGTTGCTGCGCAAACAAAAATTCAAACAATAAACAGCTGAAATAAAATACGCATATATTTTCTGAAAAGTGGTATTTCAAGAAGTATGACAGGCCTTCCAGAGCAGCTGGTAAGGAAGAAACGGAGGCTGACGTCACAGGGCTGGACGTGTGGCTGGTTACAGTGTTCTAAGGGCCGCTGGCAGGTCGCCTTGTTTGCTGGAGCTGAAGTGCAGGGCACCGCCACCATTCATAGCCAGAACTAAAAAGGCTTCGGGGCTGATGCAAACTGGAGGGGCGCCACGGTCGCCCTAGTTTTGCCCTGGACAGAAACAGAGGCCCGGGGATCTGTGAGCAGTGAGCACTGCGAGGAGAACGAGAGCTCCTGTGGAGCAATAGGGGAGGCCTAGGCTCGGCCATCAAGCGTCAGAAAAGCAAGACTCATATGGGAGCAGAACTATAGCTCAAGCAGCTCTCATGTTTACTTTTTACGCTTTTGAAAGAAAGTTCTAACAATAACATATAGGCAGCAGATACCACTCATCACTGCAGTACCACAGCATTTAAATGTTAGCTATTGCAGACCTCAGTCTGTATCATGTAAATTCAGTTTCAGTATTGCTGTGGTGTCAGAAGTTACACTTCCTTTTTCCACACACAGGCTTCGCATATGGTTTCCAAAGCGTGTCACGTTATGACCTATGTAGCCCGGGGGCGGCTGGCCACGCTCGAAGCTTTTAACCTGCTCAGGATCCTACATCTCACTCTTTTACTCCAGCCTGATGTTGGAGGGCGAATTTCAGAGACATGTATGATTCTCTACATTTTATTGGTCCTGACTGTCAAGTTATTGACTTTCCAGAGCCTGACCTTTGGAAACTTTCAATGCACAGTCTGATGCATCACCTGCTCTGCTCGAACAAATTTCTGTTCTACAGAGATGTGATTTTTCTGAATCATATCAGACGAGAACCATTAAAAAGTCATGAGTTAATGGCTGTGTTTTTTCAATTAACTGTTGAATGGCATTACAAGAAAAAATGGTTTAAGACGTTAAGGGACTATAATAATACTAGATATGGAAGGAAAAGTTTTTTTTTAAATCTAAAGAGACGAGTCCTCAAAATGCTTACAAGGGAACTTTCCCAGAGGTTATTGGGATCTTATTAAAAAAACAAATGAGAAAATGTATTATGACTGCCTGTTTTTCCACTATGAGCAGCTTTACTGCGATACTGTTACTGTGACACCCTATTCAGTACCATATTTAATCCCACCATTTTGAATCCTGGCTGGCTGATAAAATCTGCTTTATAGAAGCAGCCACCGTTTCAATGAAAGCAGAGAGAAATATTCTGTAAGAGGAGATCTATTGCACGATAAGTCGAGCTGCAGGTTGCTTTTCACGAGAGCAGCCCCACCTAGTGTGCAGCATGTTGCACTCCCAGCTAGCAGCTTCTACACAATAACATGTGGAAAACATGGACAGGGTCCCATATCATAAACACATATTATCACCATTGATGTCTGTTACTGCCAAGTAGCATTAATGTTTACAACACTAACTTCAGCATATGCTAACAGGTTTAGAAAAACTGGCAAAAAAACTGCATTTGAAAAAAACGAAGGATCTTTCAGTCGGTTTATGTCCTACAAGAGGTCCGTTCATCAGGCCCAAGCTCACTGCACATCCTCCTCACTGCATGTCTCTGACTCTCTGCATGCATTCATTTGCTCAGGCTTACCTTCTCTGCTCTTCCTCCTGTCCCTGTAAGGTGGACCGGTTTGACCGGCCGTTCTGGTGGCCAGGGCTGGTCCCTGCGCTGCAAAGTGTACGGGTGCGTTTTACGCATTTGGAGGACTCTCAACTGCTGGTATAGGTTGGTCTTCAGACACAAAGGATTAAACACCGGATCTTCTTCCAGCTGTGCTAGAGAGTTCTGAGAAGGACCAAGATATCAAACTAGGCCACTTGGATTCAATCCACAACTAAAGCCAACACAACACAACTATGCTGACTGTATCAGATCAAAAACTAGAATGGACATGGCGGCATTATCCAGGGAATTGCTAAGCTCATCAAATCAAATAACCTATTGTACTCAAGCTAGTAAATGAACTCTGAAAGATTAACAGCATGGAGATATCACCAGCAAGATAATATTATAGGAACAAAAACAAGAATCTTTGAATTAAGACATACCTATAAATAGAACAGTTATGCAGAAAATGAGATTTAAACATGATGTGATTGGAATGTTTGTTTCATTAGCTTTTTTGGAGGCTACAGATCATCCTGTCTTGTAACCTACAGGGATTGGACACTGAAACTGAAACATTGGCCAATAAAGTGTTTGAGGTTTCACACCTATATGTGCGGTCTGGTGGCCAATTTTCACTTATTGTACGTTTTGTCAGTAAGCGCACAGTGTGAAGCTTGAGTTAGCAGAGCAATAGAATAGCTGTACATAAAATATTGCAATCTACACAACATAATGGAAGACATATCAGAGATCAAAAGCAGACAGATTGTTGCGAATCTCACTAGCGCATCTGTGACCAGGCCAGCAAGGCTTTGTCGTGTATCGAGAGCCACGGTATCCAGGGTAATGTCAGCATACCACCATGAAGGATGGACCACATCCAACAGGAGTAACTGTGGACGCACCAAAACTATTCATCGGGAGCTCCACAGGGTCAATATTCATGGTCAGACTGCTATAACCAAATTTTTGGTCACTTGTGCCAATGCCAAACGTCAGATTCAATGGTGCCATCAGTGCATATCTTGGGCTGTGGACAATGTGAAACATGTATAAACATGTATGATTTTAACAACTATGATCAATTAACGAGCTTGATGGGCCAAATGGCCTCCACTCTTTTGTATATTTCTTATATGTTCTTAATTCAAATGAAGCTGTATTTGTATTATTATTGTTAATAATTATAATTATTATTAATTATTAGGCCGCAAAAAAAATATTATTAGGCCCTAACACCATACTTATAAATTATTGTGGTGTAAAAGCAGGTGTTTCCGTTTCATTGTCCAACTCCTGTACCTACTCTGTGTGCAATGTTTGGAAAAAGCCCTGTGACACTGGTACTGACCATTCAATCCCATTCCATAGGCTAAAGTCTGATGCTGGCCTCTATAAATCTATCCTTAAATCATTTTCCATTCAGAGGATGGCTGGCATTACGTTAAGTGTAAATTACTGTACTGTACATTTCCATTGTCATAGGTCGAGTCCCACACTGAATCAGTATTTTTCTTCCCTGATATGCCTGGAAGGATCATAAAGAAACATCTACCTCACAGTAAGACCCGACAGCAGTGTTTGTAGCCAGCTTTTAACTCCAGCTTTTGACTTAAATATTGGACTTTAGTTTTGCCAAGTCAGTGTGATCATAAGGTCGGGAACTGTTTGTTTTTTTTGCTGGGTAAATGGGGATGTACTGAATACCACAGAAAACACAGAAGAAGAAAATAAAACAGCCACTTTGGTGCATGAGCCAACAAATCATTTTCAAGCGATGGCACATTTGTGTGTACAGACATGTGCCATATAGTCAGGGTTGCTAGATGAAGACAACCATCACACACCAATTTATAACCTGCTGGGGGAAAAGGGGGAGCTGTACCTACTTGACACAAGAAACGTAAGGTAAGGTGACAATTAATTTTGCTGTTAGTATGTATATCTTGAGCTAGGTGGCAATCAGTGCTGGTGTACTGAAGGACCTGGGTTCAAAGCTGGGCTGGCCATGTGAGTTACTTTCAAGAATTACCACCAGGGATTATGCATCTTAATCCACTCTGTTTCTTTCCTGTCCACAAACTGGTTCAAATTGCATGTTTTGACTCAGCCACAGACTGGTCTGTCCTAACACGGGATGAAGTGATGCCCAGTGTTCCACCCATAACTTTAGTTCTAGCACCACCTACGCAGCGTTTTCTGAAGGTCAGAGCAGGTCAGGTGGCTCCGACAGCCATCGAGCATCTATTTCTATTATCTCATTTCCTCTGTTCTGTTTTGACTTCTTCTACTGAGTTTTTTTAATGCAGTCTAAAATAATGTACTGATCAAAATTAGATAAAGCGTGACATTTTTGTCATTTAAAAAGTCGCAGCTTATCAGAATTCAGTTATCCTAACATCATATTACATCATGAAAACTATCACACATCACAAAATAAAAGGTTTAAAACAAGAAATATGAACAAAGTCTGAGATCAAAATTAGAGAACAATTTGTTATATTTCCTGGTTTTTGGCTGTAAGGTGAAATATCCAAGAACTCCAAACTATTTGTCAACATTGGTAGGCATTTTGCAAGGTGACAAACCCTGTGACATCACTCTGTTCAGAGGAAGGCTGATTGGATGACTAAGCCACTGGAAGAGAAAATAGTTATTCCAAGAGTTTCACTTCTTGAACAGTGAAAATGTACAAAGAATGGAAGTCATTCAAGTTCGAACAACAGGCTGGTCACCCACGTAAGACAAGTATGCAAGAGAACAAGATGACAGAAAGGCTGTCATTATGAGACTGGTTCAACACTGCAGCAGGAATTGCTCACCAAATCAGCTCTCGACTCCACAGTGACCAAGCCGCTCATTAGCAAAAAGAATAAGAAAGTTAAAATAGCCCTTTGCTGAAAAGCATGTTGGGTGAACTGGCCCAAAGTTAATTTCAGTAACAAAAGCAAGTTTAATTTAGTTGGTTCAGATGAGAAACATTATACAGTTATGGCCAAAATTATTGGCACCCCTGGAATTTTTCCAGAAAATGCACCATTTCTCCCAGATAATTGGTGCAATTAGAAATGTTTTGGTGTACACGTGTATATTTCCTTTATGTGCATTGGAACAACACAAAAAACAGAAAAAAATCCAAATTTGACATCATTTCACACAGAACTCCAAAAATGGGCCGGACAAAATTATTGGCATCTTTTAAAAATTGTGGGTAAATCGTTTTATTTCAAGCATATGATGCTTGTTTGAACTCACCTGTGGCAAGAAACAGGTGCTGGCAATATAGGAATCACACCTGAAGACAGTTAAAATGGAGAAAAGTTGACTCAACCTTTCTGTTGTGTATCTGTGAGTGTCACATTAAGCATGGAGAACAGGAATAAGAGCAGAGAATTGTCTGAGGACGTCAGAACAAAATTTGTGTAAAAATATCAACAGTCTCAAGGCTACAAGTCCATCTCCAGAGATCTTCATGATCCTTTGTCCACTGTGCGCAACATAATCAAGAAGCGACACTGTAGCTAATCTCCATGGACGTGGACGGAAGAAAAAAATTAATAAAAGACTGCAACGAAGGATAGTCCAAATGGTGGATAAACAGCCCCAATAAACTTTTAAACAAATTCAAGCTGTTCTGCAGACAGAAGGGTGCAAAAGTGTCAGTTTCAACTATCAATCGACATCTGAATGAAATGAAACGCTATGGCAGGAGACTGAGGAGGACCCCACTGCTGACACAGAAACATAAAAAAGCCAGACTGGAGTTTGCCAAAATGTACTTGAGGAAGCCAAAATCCTCCTGGGAGAACATCTTGTGGACAGATGAGACCAAGGTAGAGCTTTTTGGTAAAGCTCATCATTCTACTGTTTACAGAAAACAGAATGAGGCCTACAAAGAAAAGAACACAGTACCTACAGTCAACCATGGTGGAGGTTCTAAGATGTTTTGCTGCCTCTGGTACTGGATGCCTTGACTGTGTGCAAGGCATCATGAAATCTAAAGACTACCAAAAGATTTTGGGGCACAATGTAGGGCCCAGTGTCAGAAAACTGGGTCTGCCTAAGAGGTCATGGGTGTTCCAGCAGGACAATGATCCCAAACAAACCTCTAAAAGCACCCAGAAATGGTGGAGGACAAAGCATTAGACAGTTCTGAAGTGGCCAGCAATAAGTCTGCATCTAAATCTGATTGAACACTTATGGAGAGATCGCAAAATTGCTGTTGGGAGAAGGCACCCTTCAGATCTGAGACCCTGAGCAGTTTGCAAAAGAAGACTGGTCGAAAATTCCAGTTGAGAGGTGTAACAAGCTTGTTGATGGCTATAGGGAGCGACTGATTTCAGTTATTTTTTCCAAAGGGCTTGCAACCAAATATTAAGTTGAGGGTGCCAATAATTTTAATAATAATCCAGCCCAGTTTTTGAGTTTTGTATGAAATTATGTCAAATTTGGCTTTTTTTTCTCTGTTGTTTGTGTTGCTCCAATGCACATAAAGGAAACAAAAGTGTATATCCCTAACCATTTGTAATTGTAACTATTTTCTGGGAGAAATGGTTCATATTCTGGAAAAATTCCACGGGTGCCGATAATTTTGGCAGTGCTGTATGTGGCATTGAATTGGGGAAATACTCCCCCAAAAGTGTATGAAGATGTCAGTAAAGTTTAGAGGGGTAAATGTCGTGGTGTGGGGTATGTTCCCTGCAGCAGGCCTCTCATATAGCTACATGACATGGCGAATGCTAATGTACAGTGAGGGAAATAATTATTTGACTCCCTCCTGAATTCTTAAGTTGATCCATTAATAAAGAAGTTAGTCTGTAATTTCTCTGGTATGTTTATTTAAACTGCAAAATATAGATTATTAACAAAACAAGCAAGAAAAAATCATCATGGAACAGTTGCAAACCAATTTGTCATTTATCTAGGGAAATAAGTATTTGATCCCTTAGAACACATGCTTTAGTACTTGGTGGAATAACCATTGTTTGCAAGCACAGCTGTGACATTTCTTGTAGTTGGTCACCAGGATTGCATGCAGATCATCAGGAATTTTCATTCACTCCTCTTTGCAGACCTCCTTCAAATCTTTAAGGTTTTTAGGCTGTAACTTGGTTAGATGAAGTTTGAGTTCCCTCCATAGGTTTTCTATGGGATTAAAGTCGGGAGACTGGCTAGGGCCCCCCATGACCTTAATGTGCTTCTTCTTCAATCACTCCTTTGTTGCCTTGGCCGTATGCTTAGGGTCGTCGTCTTACTGGAAGACCCACCCAGAGAAGGGGTGGCTGAAGGGAGGAGGTTCTCATCCAAGATTTTACGGTACATGGCCCCGTCCATCTTTCCTTCAATGCGGTGCAGCCGTCCTGTATCCTTGGCAGAAAAACACCCCCAAAGCATAATGCTTCCACCTCCCTGTATGACAGTAGGGATGGTGTTCCTGGGGTTATAGTCAGCATTCTTTTTCTTCCAAACACAGCGAGTAGAGTTGATGCCAAACAGCTCGATTTTGGTCTCATCTGACCACATCACATTCTTTCAAGCCTCATTGGAATTATTCAGGTGTTCACTGGCATACTTCAGACGGGCCTGAACATGGGCCCTCTTGAGCAGGGGTACTTTGCGAGCCCTGCAGGATTTCAAACCATAACGGCAGGATGTGTTACTGATGGTTTTCTTGGTGACTATGGTCCCTGCTGCTTTGGGATCATTACCGAGCTCCTCCCATGTATATCTGGGGCTAGCCCTCACCATTCTTAAGGTCAGTGATGCTGCATGAGATAAAATCTTCCTTGGGGCCCCAGACTGAGGGAGATTGACAGTTATTCCGTCTTTTTTGCATTTGCGAATAATTCCACCAACACTTGTCACCTTCTCACCAGACTGCTTGCTGATGGTAATGTAGCCGATTCCACCTTTGTGAAGGTCAATAATCTTTTCTCTGGTGTCCTTAGACGTCTCTTTGGTATTTCCCATGGTGATAAGGTTGAAGATGTAGACAGGTTAGTGACCCAGGAAGACTATTTAACAAAGTAATGCCATTAAATGACAATGATGGCTTGGTATCTGTTAATACTTGTGTTGTGTTAATGCACATGTACTTGACCTAATTTCTTGCTGGTTTGTGGGGGATCAAATACTTATTTCACATAAATGACAAATTGGTTTGTAACTGTTACATAATGATTTTTTCTTGCTTGTTTTGTTAATAATCTATCTTTTGCTGGTTAAATAAACATACCAGTGAAATGAAAGACTTCTCATTTCTTTATTAATGGGTCAACTTAAGAATTCAGCAGGGGGTCAAATAATTATTTCCCTCACTGTATATTCTGTAACAACCCTTAATGCAATACTGCCACATTATGTAATAACGAGAAAATGTGACAAATTTTCATCACATAATGTATGTGCGTAGCACATTTTATGTAATAACAGCACATTGTGTTACATATCTATAGGCTACATTATAATTTTATATTGAAATAGTAACCTTTTATTATTATCATTATGATTTTCATTATCATCATCATCACATTGTCCAAAAATGAGCATCAGCGTGTTTTTGTGATCCATTTCAGGTGACTTCTGTGTCTGTATGACAGAATAGCAAGCAAAAGTTCACATAAAGAACGACAGAGAATAACGAGTCACAAAGCTTTCCAGAACTGTAAAAACTTTATAAATATATACGAATATGTTGGAAACTGGGTTGATTTTTTAGCATTTTTCATTACCATTATGAGAGGTAGTGCAAGTAAACATTTTATTTAACTTATGTTTCTCAAAATGCATGTTGTAAAATACCTTAAAATAGCGCAGATTGTATTTGCTGAAAATTTGCTATTTTACATAAACTAATTAACTTTTGCACTAAATACACTTGTATAATTCACATAAATGATGCAACTTACCTGTTCTCTATTTATTCAAAAACAAAAGTTGCAAAATTGCAACGCAAAATTTTTAAAATAAAAGCAGAGCAGGGGTACGTTTCTCAAAAGCATAGTTGCTTATTATGCTAGCGACTTACACATTTGGAACCATGCAACTGAATGGTTTCAGCTATCTAAATTGCTAATGGGATCTTTTGGTAAAAGTCCCCCAGTTCAGCAATAAAATATTGATATATTTTGTGAATTATTATATGATGCAAAGTAGTTGAGAGCAAGTGTTTTTTTGCTTGGCAAAGGTCAGCAGTTGGCTGGTGGGAAGTATTATTTTTTGCGGAAGCTCGTAAATGTTTAAATAAATAATCAAGCAAAGTATTATCTGTTGTAACTTATTACTGTTAACTTCATGCTACTCGTTTAACTGTTGTGATCGTCTTTGGCACTCAGTCTGTAGCCTTGTTCCTACAACCAAATCACAGCCATGATATACTGGAGTACAGCTGGATTCATTCTTGTTTGTTCTTGCTTAATTATCACATAATGTGTTTTTACATGATGTGTGACAACGCATTTTGTGATGAAAAATAGTTATATTTTGATGGGTTATTTTATAATGCAGCGTTATTACATAATGTGTTGTTATACCTTCTTCAAATTACTTGTTTAAACCCTTTTTTGAAGTGGGACAGTATTCACTGATGAAATATGATTAAATTAGACATCTGCTATGCATGTTAGAATAACTTCGGATAAGCAGCAGCATTGTAAATTACAAAAATGTCACTTGCAGTATGCTATTGTAACCTCAGGCTGTAATACAGCTCTCACTGAACATCTGGTAATCACTTAGGAAGGGTGGAATATAAAAAGATAAACATTCTGAACCTATTGTGTCTCTTTCGATGGTCAATGGCACTCATTAGTGAACAGGATTGTGGGTACGGAGAAGAACCTGTATGGTGGTGAGAGGGCCTTCAAGGGAGTCCTCGCTGGACACAGGCATGTGGCAAGGCAGCAGCAGCTCCCGGCCAGCCACAGGCTTGAGCAGCAGTGAGAGGGAAGCGGACGGCTGGAGTATGTAGTGGGAAAACGCAGTCACGTCAGCACCGGCGCCAGGAGGCGGCTCATGCCGTGCCAGCAGAACCCAATCGCGACTCTGTCGGGCCCACAGACAGGACAAGGGCACCTCAAAGGGCTGGATCCGGCCACAGGTGTAGATCAAGACTGCGAAGCGCAGGCCAGACTAGCAGAGCCTTGAACTGCAGACACGAGCGTCTCTCCCTGGCTGGCTCTCGGCCTCGGACTCACCCTGAGCGTGTGGCAGAGTGCGTGGAAGTGGTGGTGGTTCATTTCCATCTCATCCCAATCAAGATGGCAGCAGCTTGTGGGGCGGATGATGAGGGGCAGGCCATAGAGCACCGACTGACACACCCCTTCTGATTTCAGAGCTCTCAAACACAAACACGTTTATTTTATTTCACTAACCTACTCAAACAGCTTTGCATACACGAGCCTCTCATGTGCCACTTCTATGCTCGACAAAAACATGTGACAAGAAGGTACACGTGCATACTGCGGTTATACATTTTCCAGAACTCCATCCACACATTTGCATTTACTGAAGCCAGGCCATTGTATGTGCATGGGGGGCAGGGGGGGGGGGGGGGGGGACAGAGTCGCTGAGCCAAGGCATCCTCTGTGTTTGGAAACATCACAGTCGGTATTTAGCAGGATGAGTCGCTGTCAGTTTGTCATATGCAAAACATGTAAATGGGATATGGCGAGGCTGTCTGTGACAGCGACTGCATGGGTCTCTGTGATAGAGGAGAGGCAGCGGCCTGCTCTGTGCACACGAGCCTGTCAGCCCAGCATCACGGCTGCCCGGTGTGCTAAGCGGCCTTAGAGGCTGGGCTGCATTTCAACTGGCATTAAGCTTTTTCCGCTGCTCCAAGCCTACATGCCCAGCTGGAAGGAACATTCATGGCACCTACTTCTGGACTGTTTGCACTGTTAATACCAGTGGAGTTTCGTACTGGGATCATACTTACTTGATGATGGTCAGCTGGTGTGGGAACACGCTGTGACTGGCTGGCTCTTTTACTGGCAAAGAGAAGTCCCGGATGCTCTCCGTCTTGGCACCAAGATCCAGAACACCAGGCAGTAGAGCGGGACTCAGTAGTCTTTCCTGCATGTCACACTTCAAACAGACTGCAGGGGGCAGTGTACACACAAGGTTTATGCGCATTGAGATACTGCTCAAGTCTAGACCAGACCAAACCAGACAGTCATGAATTAGAATGAATATGGAAAGGCATTCACGACTGACATGAGTCTGTCTAGCAGAAGATATGTGTAAAAGGAAGCACGTCTGAATGGAGGACGGGGGAGGTGGCCTGAAAGGGAAAGGTGAATAAATACCCGGGTGGGAAGCATAGCCCTGCAGAGCCGGCGGGAGCAGCAGATGCAGGTGCTCTCGTTGGCCCCCTTGGTCATGTAGCCATGTCTTAAAGACACTCTCCAGGGAGATGCTGTCGTTGTCCACCTGCTGCAACTCTATCTCTGCAGCCAGCACTGGGATTTCTGCATAAGGGCATAGGGGGAGGAAGGAGAGGCTGGGAACTGGGCTGCCTTGCCAGACTGATAACCATTTACGCGGGGAGACCCCGATTAATACCAAGTTAGAACTTCATAAGGCCAGTGGGTGAGCAGCCACAAAGCTTCAGCATAATGAAAAGTATCTCACCATATGTGCAACTTTTTAAAGACTTATGTATGACTCACAGGAAAAATCTATGAAATGATGCTGTATTTTCCTTTAGTACGAGTATGAGTACAGGTACAAAATTATTCTTTTCATACATCCCATCTTGCTCTCATTTGAGACACACACACACACGTACAGGTGAGAGTGAAGCTTGGGGTCTAAGTGCAGGGTCAGCCATTTATCCGGTGTCCTGGGGGAATTTTTATTGAGGCTGTGGATTAAAGGACTAAAACGTTTTAAACGTCAATCCAACCCTCTTCCAACTTATTATCATGTTATTGGCAGCATGGGGCACAAGGCTGGAGTAATCCTGGATGGGTTTGTTAAATGAGTCATATATGAGAAAGTCATCTTACACACAGCAACGCAGTGACTCCAAGGGGGCTCCACGACAGTGCCCCAAGTAAGGGAAGGGCGGAAATGTTCATAATGTCCAATATTACCATCGTCCTCTTCTCTGCAACTGGCTACAGTAGGTTTCACACAAGTGTTTCACTTTACACTGGAATGGCTAATTTATGCAAAACAGACATAATCAAGACCAGTTTAAATAAACTCGACAAATCAGACGTGGCAATAAACCACAGATGAAGACAATATAGTGCAGATTTGCAAGACCCAGGAAACTATTGTCACTATGGGCAACATTTCTCCAACCTGCCACTAGAGGGGTATGTTGCACCAGATTCTTTAATTCCTGAAGCCTGCGACAACCAACCGGATGTTCTGCCCTATGATACTATTGGAGTTTTTTCACTATCCATCAAATGTGAAACCTAAATTTTCCTGCTATTTTACATTAATATTGGACCTCAGAGTACCTGATCTGATCAACCTGAACAGAGTAATGGATAGAATGAGAAGAGTGTATTTTTTTGTAAATTAACAGCGAAAACAACAGTAAATGATGTTGCATATATACCAATAACTGCTCAGGAAATCATAATTTTAGAAGCTGCTTATACCATCATACTAAAACCGGTTGGACAATGTCAGCATTCAGTAAAAATGCACATGTTCAAAAGCAATCAAATATGATTGTGTTTCGGTTGCCTTTGTAAATCAACATGGATGCAAGTCAGACATTTGCATTGAGCACAGCAAAGGCAATACAAGTGAGGAGTCAAGCAATAGCAGTACAATCACACCATTAGTTACCTCACACAGGGCAGTTCTTGGTCACCAAGGCAACTCAACATGAATCGAACTCAAATGCATTATCGCTTTTGCCTGAAAGGATCCTTTTAAAGCAAGTTGTTGACTAGGGGAGTAGATGTTAAGTGTGTGGGCACTGAAGCTGCATCCCTGGATGGGGAAGAGCAACACAGCCTATCACTGCTTCTCCTCCACACCTTTCAACACAGACTGATTCATTTCATTTATTCCTGCCTTTCTCATTCAACCGAGTCACAAAGTGCACCATAAAGGAGGTGTTACTAACAGTGATTAACACACTAGGGCTTCTGTAGATCAGCTCAGTCGGCCATCTATATCCCATGAGCAGTAGCTATTGCTCTCTGGTAGATAGATCCTCTGACCATGAAACAGTGAAAGTGATGGGCAGACCAAAATCAGCAGAAGAGCAGATGCACCAATGGCTTGTCATGTCATTTGTGGGGACAGGTAATCTTTTAAGAACCTCATACAAGAGCTTTTCACTTGATCTTAAGAACTGAGAGTGACAAGTGACAATCTAATTATTTTAATGTCATCTGGAAAGTGGATTTGCTACACTGCTGATACCTAACAAATAAGACAAACACTTGTAGGACTACAAGTTACAGTTGTAGTTACAGTTGAACAGCAATGCAACTGAAAAAGTTAATTATTATTCAAATGATTATTTTCACATTTTTAGAAAGCCTCTTCTAACCAGACTTTCTCAGCTTTCAGTAACTGCAATTCAGACTGTCCCATGGGGCTGTTTTTGGGAGCTTTCCACCGCAGCGTGCAATTTCACACTCCTGGACAAAATATCTGCATCCATGAGTGAAAAACACGTATTCGGTGGTACTTCTGCAATAATATAAGATGTACAAAAAAATGTACAAAAAGTTGCACTGACTAAAGAATGTCATGCCATCTGTGCACTAATTTATAAAAAGTTAACATATCACATTATTCCATAATTAACATTCTGAGGAAATGATTATAAAAGTTGGAATAGCATACTGTGCCATCTACCCTACGCTGCTTGGCATAGGCTCCAAGATCCCCCTTGACCCTATAAACCCACCTTTTATGGATAAATATTATTGGGATTCACAGGAGTGCTCTTAATAGTGAACTGAGTAAAACCGAGCCGAATCTACCAAAGATCTATGAAACAGAGGAACTGTTTCTCAAAATCCCATCAATAGGCATTTCAGAGATCTTCATAGTCTACTTCAAAGGCCTACTTATCGCTGTCTTCGACTCTCAGGCATCCGTGTTCATGTGAGACAATGTGTTTACTTCCCACCAACTCAACATGAAAAAAGGGCACAGACAACTGAGAAGTCCATGCTGAGCACACGCGCAGGGCTGTGGGCAAACTCTAGAACATTCCCTCAGAAAGGTGTCAGGATACTACACTGTGGGCTGATCAGACTGAATGAAGGCTGCATATAAATATAGTAAAAGACATATGGAATTCAAAAATGTTCAAAAGTTCTACGACGCGGGCAACGGAGCAATTTTATATTCTGTACTTGAGGAGTCTAGAGTATATGTCTGAGGCCTGACATTTACTGTGAAAGTTTAACTGGTGAACTGGTGAGCCCCATGATTTGCACTGTACCTTAAAAAAACAAATTCAGACCTTTTGTGTGCAGGATCCAAGGTCCTCATAAAACACCCTCAACAAAACACTGGTATGTTCTCATTAAAGTAGTACAAAAGCACACCATGCTGGTATCTTTAGCCAAAAGCTTTGTACATCACAGTTTTGTTTTTATGCCAACAATTTGAGCACAATGGCCACAGACATCAATCAGGGCCTATAATAAGGGAAGATATTAATTAGAACTTCAGAGAACCAAAACTAGGCTCAACACAAATTTATACTTTCTAACAGATTTTTTTTCTCTCAGAAAGAATAGTGACCCATGCTTCATCATGAAGAAACCAATCACAGAAAAGCTGACTCTTTTTTTGCTTGGTTTAGCTCTGGCTGATGTCTTTAGTCTGCCAAAGCTGGGTTCCTTTGTTGCACCTCTTTCCCGCATTTTCAATCACTCGCCCAATTTTGGCAAAAATGTTCAGTCGCTCCTCCAGACTGGTAACTGGTGTGGCTCGTTTAATCAAAGGTAATCAACACCATGCTAAGCAATTAATAGTATGAAATTCCAGGAGGTAATTAACTGGTATAATTAATCAGTTGTCAGAGAAGCATGATGACTTCTGAGAACTAAATCTCGGAATACCAGGGAACTAATGCAATATACAACCTTTGTTACAATTTTTTAAGGCGATTTGCCTTAAGGGAGAGCTAAACGATTATTGTAGGTCCCATGTTAGCCGAAATATAAAGTAGCTGCTAGGAGTAAGACTCCTGATAAAGGTTAGAGCAACACCTGCATGCACAACTCTCTAGTTAACACAGAACACTGCAGGCTGCTTGCATATAGCAAAAATCATAATCGTAATTATTTTGGTTGATACTGAGATCACAATTATCTAACACGATTACTCATTGACTTTGGAAATATCATGCATTTATTAAACTGTAAAAAACCTGTCGTTTTAACAGTGGATTTCCTTGAACTCTAAATATAATTCAACTGAGAAACAAATAAATAGGAGCATATGTAACAAGACAAAATGGAAGCGTCAGCGCAAAATAAAAAATGCGGCACAATAATTGTTTTATCTTAATTATCTTAATTTATTTTCCTTACAAATGTGGCACAATTTAAAAGGGAAATAAACAGGCTTTCCAGTGGTGTACGATTTATTGCCAAGAAGCATTGTCACAACAAAGAAATAATCGACCAAACACAAATTTCAAGTTTATATGCAAAGCACATAGAAATAGGTTTTGATTTGGTGCAGGACAAAATACTCAACCAGCATATAGATGTACCAAAATAATATAGCTGAACACAATTAGGAAAATACAACAGAGACAAATAAAAGAAAAATATGGTGCAAACTTTGAAACATCTCCTCTTTGCCATAGCTAAATGACAAATGGAAAGAGAGGTCAAAGAAAGCAAAGAGAAGAAAAACTAAATTTCCATGATTTACATCACCATATGACGTGAACTACTATCCCTCCATTGGCCAAGGAAGTTCTTGGGAGCGGCTAAGCTGACCAAAGCTATCTTAACATGGCCTATCTGATTTATCTCTCAGTGGAGCAGCTCACCATTCTAAGAAAGCAGACAAATGATCTATGACCTCCAAGTGTTCACTAAGGATGATGGAACCATTTGTCTGTGCAGGCAATAGAGCAGCAGGGCGTCTTGGGCTAGGAGCACAGTGGGTCAGGGCAGGCACAGGCAGAATTTTGGAGGATGCAGCTGCCACCCACTTTTGAAAGCAGATTTATTTACTCTCCTGAAGCCATGCTAATCTGTCCCTCAACACACCTTTGTCTCTGTGAAAACTTGCGTGGCCCTTGTGTTCCCCTGGATACGCCATTAAAAAACGGCCTCTGCCACCATCACTCCCCTTTCTTAAATTTTCTGCCTCACAAACAACCGTAAAGGGGTAAAAATTTTCAGAAGACAAACTCTATCAGACTGAAAGGGTGTTGGCAGTTCAGAGAAACTAATAAAGCCTTTACGGAACACCCGTGTTGTGCAAGCCCAGCAAGTAACAGTATGAGAAAAGAATGTAGCTCTGTGATCTTCCACCTCATAGAACATCTACACATTATCACATATCACAGCCTGAGGCCCTCACCATGGCAAGACATCAACTTCCCCGAAAGTGCAGCATGGCCACATTTCCATTCTCCTGACTGCACCAGTACAGATTAATTTATATGCATAACACAGCTGTCTTTTAAATGCGTTAGATTTCTTTTTTCCAAAGCTGAACCACAGCCCTCAAGGACCCCATTAGTACGTGACATTAAAACCGGGCCGGAAAGCATGAACCCAGCTACATAACCTTTTAAACGTTTTCAAAAACTTATCTGCAGCAAGGCTAAATGTGATCAGTTTGAAGACTTGTTCATGCCTGAAGGGAAAGGCTGTGTTATGTCAGCTTTTCTCCACATCATTATCTACACTGCCCTTCCCAGAAACCCATATAAAAGTGTCTGCCTACTTGGGCCGTTTTAAAGGAAACCTTGGTCCACAAAAACTCCTCAATAGGAAGGGTGGAGCAAAGACATTTAGAAAAAAATGCCGTAGGGCAGCCACCCAAGACTGTAGGCTGTGGAGAAGCAGAATAATAGCCAAAGTTCTCTCTAAAATATAAAACAATCAAATTTAAGATACTCCATTTGCAATAAGTAACACTGGGTACACAACAGAATGTTTAGCCAATGTCCAGCCAGAGGTTCAACTACAGTTTATGATAATCTTTATGAAAACCCAACCCTAACACAAGAGACCACAAATATCTTTTGTCTTTCTGTTAAAATATACCTTTTCTACTGAAATTTAACCAACCAGATGTATAAATATGAGAAATGATTAACATCACTTAATATGAATGCTAATGAGACGCATTTTACACATCAATGGTCCACTGTTATTTCTCCCGATTATGCTATTTTTATTTTTTTCGATTTGCAAAGATTCATGAGTTTACCTTCAGCTACACTTCTGCTTTCTCCAATCTTTTGCGGTACGCTAATTAAAACAAAGGCTGCTGAAACATCTGCTGTGGTAGTGGGACAGCGTCTACATAAACTGGGATTTCCAGACTAAACTCAACCAACACCATAATTACCATTCCCCAGCAAACCCATTCATAACAATAAAAACCCGGTCTTACAATGCTCTGGTGAACTTATAGTCATATATATATGGCTTTGGATGAATGGCCCTTGGAAAACCCACAGTAAAGCACTATGCACCTTCCAGTAGCGTTAGGGTTTTTTTATATATATATATCTGGTCTTACAACGCTCTGGTGAACTTATAGTCATATATAACTTATATATAGTCATATATAACATATATAACATATATGACTATAAGTTCACCAGAGCGTTGTAAGACCAGATATATATATATATATATATATTTAAAAAAACCCTAACGCTACTGGAAGGTGCATAGTGCTTTACTGTGGGTTCTCCAAGGGCCATTCATCCAAAGCCCATTTCAAAATGATCACCTTTTTAGTTCCTTGCCTTTTTACTAACCCCAGCCTACCACTGACGATAGTATAGCATGTAACCAGACTACATTAAACCCTGGACCCGCCATCATTTTAAGTCATTGTTGTTTATTTTGATGGAAGCTTGGCACATCTTAATACGTCAGACTATTTAGCGTGAATTATATAACCAAGGAGTAGGCTCCAGATGTATGACAGAATCTCTTCCTTAACCCTTTGGGAGATCCATTGGGTAAAATCTATCGCATATCTAGGTCAGAAACCTAGCCGTTCAGAAACTTGCAGTATTATTTAAATGTGTGCATTACTGCACACACTGAGTCATGGCTTTGTACAGTTCAGAAAGATTACACTCGAACTAATTATTTGAATCAAAAACCCAGGAGCAGGCCTGAGTTCTAAGCAATGTGAAGAATAGTCAGCTACCTCATTGGTAACAATGTCCAAACCACAGATTCCAGATGCACTCTTTGTTTATGGGCTGTGAGTTGTTAGTTCATGGGAATTTATACCAGCACTTGAGTGCAAACCAACCTTCAAGGTCTCCTAGGCCAGTGGAGCAGGATGCTATGAAATTCCAGTCATTGCTGTCCTCAGACGGGATATGGCGTGTGCTGATATGGACCACCAACAGGCGCTGAAGGCTCCCCAGGTCTGTGTCCTTCAGTCCTGCCTCAAGCTGCTTTACCACAGCCTGGCCTGGCTGGCTGGTGAAGATCGCCACCTTCAGGCACAAATGAAAAAATTACAAAAAAGAGAAAGAAGTCAGGTTTCTGTAAAATGTGATTAAAAATCATCTACAGTAATCCTAAAGTCTGGAGAGATGAAGAAGCATCTTCTGAAGAATAGTGAGATATTTCTTTCACATGATGGCAATTCACAGCCAGTAAGAATAAACAACTGGATTCGCATTGCACTCTTGGGAAGATCATTAACTGTCTTCGGATATGTTTTAATTCAACTATCTAAAGCCACGATCCGCAGTCGGGTCCCTCCACTGCAACTCTCTTCATCTGTCACATTATTGCTATCTAAATCAGAAAACATATTTGCAATTTTAGCAGCAGGTTTAGCGTTGACATATTTAACATTTTACAGTTTTTAACGATTCAATTCCAAACCACATAAGATCAGAGCTTAATTTTTCAGTTTTTTAACTACATAAAGAGCCATTAGCATCGATATTTTGATGCAGCCTTGCAGTAATAAAATCTGAAGCTTATGACTGTGATCCAAGTAAATAACAGATTGGCCTGCTTCACAGTAAAACCCATTATGGCACAGACTTTATATCTAAAAGGAAAATAAATAATAAAACATCTCTTTATACCATTACAAAACATCTTCTAGACTTCATGTGAAACATACAATCGTCCAAATGTTACCTAATTACATTAAGTGAAAAGAGATAATCTGAATAATTGAATTGTATGTACTCAATGTCACTTCTCTTCCTGGTCATTTGTATCACTTTCCTGGAGTCGGCACAGCTTCAAATAGATCCAGCAGGCAATGTGTTTAGTGTCAGCGCTTAAAGCCCTGTTTTGTCCCAGATCCTGGCAGGAACCTGCCTATCACTGGCTCATTTGAAGCTTTTCATGCTCAGTATGAACACTCTAAAATTCAGAAATATTGGCGAGTCGGAGGATCTGGTCTGTTCTTGGTACAAGAACAGCAGACAGTTCTGCCAGCAGCTATGGCTCCAGCATACAGCCATACACCAACCCTTACTGGATAGTTGAGTCCAGTAGTCTGTACCCTGTCAATTCTGATTCAATATTTACAAGCTCAACTATTCATATGTCTCAGTCTTTACAAAGTATTTCCACAGGACTAGGATTCAGTGTTTTCAATTAAAAATTTATATCTTTACAAATGGCAAACAGGAAGAGGGACATATGCACAAGTTTAATATTTTATATCTTGCCCTTTTATTTACAAGACTTCTAATTTTCATTCAGATCACAAAGGAATCAGACATCATTATATGCACGGCCTGCATGATGTGCAATGTTAATATCGCATGTTGCACTTGTGCAGATTCCACATTGCAAGGACTTCAACAGGCAGCCAGGTTCACAGGACAGTCACTGAAATATTTTTACTCCAAACCAAACTTGCCAAGCTTTGCAGTCTCCTTTTCAAGATGTCTAGTATATGTTAAAAATCATTCTAAAGTTTGCCCCTCCTGCTTCTGCAGCTAATCATAACTGCTTTTGTGCTTTTTGTTTGAGACACTCATAGACAGTGTGGCGTGTTTGTGAGAAATCTAATAAAAATAAGTGAAGAGGAGAAAAGCAAACAAGAACTGCCCATCAACTGCCCGATCTTCCATCGTATGGAAATATTTTGGATTCCAGAGACAATATTGAGCAAAAGCAAGTGATTTGTCAGCAATGCTTTGCATCTGTTGGAACAATTCGTGGTAACACCATGAACTTATTATCTGCCAACATGGTCTGTCAAATAATAAGTTCTATTTGGTTACAGTTTATTTTGGGTAAATTTTCAACTCCATTTCTGTTTTACGAATATCCATTCATAATAGTCATACTGGGGGTGGCATGATGGTGCAGTGGTTAGCACGTGAGGTCATCGTGGGGTTTTCTCCAGGTACTCCGGTTTCCTCCCATGGTCCAAAGACATGCTGAGGCTAATTGGAGTTACTAAAGTGCCCATAGGTATGGATGTGTGAGTGAATGGTGTGTGAGTGTGCCCTGCGATGGGCTGGCCCACCATCCTGGGTTGTTCCCTGCCTCATGCCTATAGCTTTCGCGATAGGCTCCGGACACCCCATGACCCAGAAGGATAAGTGGTTTGGAAAATGGATGGATGGATGGATGGATGGAATACTCATACATATTCATCATATTAATATTTATGCTATGTGATTTCTTTTTTAGGTGTGGCATAGGAATGGGTCAAATGAAAGTGAAACAAGTGGACATTCTCTGTTGGACATGCGTTGTCTGGGGAAATGCAGCTGACCTCGATGCAGCTGTTGCCGACGTGGCAGGCTGCAGGTACGTGACGTATGTACTGCTTGAACTGAAGCAGGCTGTCTTTCACAGCCTGACTGAAGAGTCCGCTGGGCGGGTGGATGCAGCCTTCCCCGGGCGTGTCGCGAAGCTCCTCCACGCAGGAACGCAGGCGACTCAGGTTTCCCTTCACCTGCTGGAGAGGGAGCAAAGAGTCACACGAAGACCTTACATGCTTATGCTTCAGCTAAACCCCCAAATGAAAACAGAGCAGGGCTACGGAATCCTTACCACGAACCAGACAGTATCAAGTATGTAAGGACAGCGGATCTTGTCCCATTTCAATTTTCAATGGCTCTGAGCAGAAGGGGAGTCCCTCTTTAATATTTCCTATTTTATACTGACCATTGCCAATTCATGATACTCTCTGCAACAGCTCTACAGACCCCAGACTGAAAGCAACTCCTTCCCATGTGCTATAAAGGTACATATATTTTTGTTTAAGAATTCAAATTTAGCCCATTTTTAGTGCCCCAATGAGGATTCAGGTCCTTGACTTCCAAGCCCGCAGTCCTTTGTTCCTGTGTAAAGGTGAACAGAGGAGCAGGTAGAGTGATGGGTGGGCCCAGTCCTTACCACAAAGGGCAGCAGACACTCCAGCTCCTTGTTAAGTGCATAGAGGCTGAGAAGGGGCAAGCGGCAGGGTCCCTCCAGGCTACACGTCAGGGCCAGGAAGTTGTCCAGTGCCTCGCAGAGGCTAGTACTGATGCACAGCCACCCAGGAGGGGACACATCCACGATCATAATGCGAGGAGGCTGTCGAGAGAAGGACGTCGGGCAGCAGACCTGGCTGGGCGCAGGCCTGTTCCTCGCATTCATTGTGACGGGGCCAGTTCTCAGAATTAGCCGGAAAACTAGGTAAGATCAACACGCACGGTATTAACCAGAGGGTTAAATTCCTATTTGTTTAGAGCCCCAAGTTTAAATGCCTGAAGAAACTGAGAAAGAAAAAAATGACAAATAAAAAATAACATAATAATCTTTCAGTTATGTTTATATCCCTGCATGAATAGCACAAACAAAACTAGCACAAAGGACAACCAGATAATGCTCTTAAGCTTCTTTTGTGAAACATACCACAGATACTTTATACAATCAATAAGAAGGCCAACAGTGGGTTTGTCTTAAAACCATAGCCAACAATGTACCAAGACCCTAGCGTTTTGCATATTCTGCGTTGAGTTATTAATAGAAAGCCCAAAGCAAGTTATAAAGCCAAGTTTTTTATGGCAAACAAATGGCTCACCCTGCCTGGGAGCCTTCCTGAGGATTATTTGTATCAAAAAAGGTTTTAAGAAAACGTACTATACAAATACTGAAAATATTATTTGCCTACCCTTGATAAAAACTCGGCCTACTTGGAAATATGCACTTCCGAAACACATAAATGGAACATTATTTTTATATTTGGACTAGTAAAACTGGTTATGAAACTGACGTTGAACTTTTGTATTTGCACACATTTCGTTTAAAATGTCTTTACAGACGGAGAAGTTAAACGTGACAAGACAGCTATTAAAGAACAGACGGAAAAGAAGTGACACCGGTAATGAGGACAATTAACGAATACTCCGCCAAAAGCATACTTGACTTATCACTATTTAACCATCGATTTACTTCATTTTCAAACAATCTCTAATAAAATGTATAGTGTTATTAAATACAGACCATGAAGACCGATCAGTGTTTCACCATCAGAAGGCTAACGTTAGCTCTCCAGCGTGTTTACGTAACGTCTTTCCTTACCTACAGTGAAACAGCAGCTAAGGACAGTGCACCTGTGAAATACAATTTATTTAATAATTTTATCACAGCAGACCAGAGCGTAGTACGTTAATATAGCTATTTAATATCTTAGGTGACATGACGCTATGTCGTTAATAACCGTCGTTGTCACTGTCAGCCGC
Source organism: Brienomyrus brachyistius (assembly GCF_023856365.1). Lineage (NCBI taxonomy): Eukaryota > Metazoa > Chordata > Actinopteri > Osteoglossiformes > Mormyridae > Brienomyrus > Brienomyrus brachyistius. The sequence continues at coordinate 20,161,072 of NC_064544.1, forward strand.
TTTTCTTCACCCTGCGATCAGGCCGCGGACTCCCCGCTGCTGTGTTCAAAATATATCTTACATTTGCTACATTTTAAAGATTATTTTTTTAAATGCTATACCACAGATTTAAAAATCCTTAAACGGAGTCAACAGGTAATCTGCATTTTAAGCTCATTTATGTTTTAAGTCAAAATTCCCTGGTGTCTTTCGGCTGTTTTTTAAAAACTGTTTTAGTGACAAAACCATAAAGAAGCAAAGTACTTATTGAAAGTCTGGTGTGTGTGTGTGTGTGCGTGTCTGTCTGTTTGTGTGTGTGTGTATGTATGTATGTCTGTGTGTATTTGTCTGTCTGTGTGTGTCTGCCTGTGTGTGTGTGTGTGTGTGTGTGTGTGAGAGAGAGAGAGAAAACATTACTGGGAATGATTAATAATAATAATATTTTTCTTAGAGATACATGAAAGTTTCAGCTAATACACTAAGTGCTGATATATATACAGACCAAACTTTGTTTTAAATTCAGACTTTCTGTGTATTTGACTCTGTTTCAAGTCAGTTATCCCTATATTTGTTACAGTGTTATGTTGTACACCAGTGTTTGGCAATTACAGTCTTTGAAAATGAAAGTTGAACATCTGGGTTAATGAACTGATGTGGAAATTGTGTGAATCTTTCTGTGCCCAGGTGGTCTAGAGGAACTCATTACCCAGGGAAGTCTCATTCGCAAGCCTCCCAGGAGGTAGGAAAATCAGAGAATATTTCAGTGCGTTGGCGTCCCAGCCTGTAAGAAGCTTAGGTGGTTGCCGTGTCGTGAAATTAGATGTGGCACACACTGACACATCCTTTTACCGGAGCACAGGGATTGATGTGGGGTGTGCTGGTCTGGTTCTGGGAGATAAGTGAGCGGGCGCGCTGCAATTGCCGCGGTTCCCAGTGATGCCAGCAGCCGTTACCCAGAAGGCCTCTGTCAGCACCCCTTGCATTTGATCTCTGCAGTGTGATTACTGGGGCAGGTCAACTTGACAAGAACCCAGTGGCTTATTCTCAATTTGGTTTTAGGTGTAGGTTTAGGTACATAGCACAATGTATTCATCGAGTTACATACTGTATATCTTCCACATTTTTCTCCTGTAGCAATATCAGTGCAAGTTATGTATAGGTATACTTCAGAATACATACATTGTTTATTTGGTTAATTAAACAAAAAAAATCTAAATTATAGATTTACTGCAGATGTGTTTGTAGATTGTGTAGCTACTTTATTTGTAGCATTCACGTAGATGGAGCATTCATAGGATAACTTTAGAATAGATAACCCAGATGCCTGGCATTGATGTGCTGTGCTTGTTTGATTCTTATTTGATTCTTTAAATAGTTAAATAAAATCTATGCTTGCATTAGATTTATTCAGGGTCTTTTAGCAGAGCAGCTACGTAGCTTGTTGGATGATTACCTCATCACCCGGGACTCTGCTGAGGTCCTGCTGGAGTCCGACTGGAGCCAGTTATATATGAGGTCACTATCTTCCCAACATTTCTCTTCTGCCCGGGACCTTGGTGCTCGACGAGGTTTGGACAGATAATATTCCCTTGTATTGGTCTTGGAGAAGTTTTGGCTTTCGGCTCAGATTACAATTGTGTGAGACATTGGGCTCTTGGACAGATTAAACTCGCTTTGCCTTTTAAGCACATGTTTGAACTTTGTTCATTACAAGGAATTACATGTAATTGCTGTCGAAGCCTACAGATAGTGGCCAGAAGGTTTTTGAATTTGAACATACAGACTCGAGCTAAAAACTGATCTACTGACCTACTCTGCTCGACACTTAGCCACCCCTGCTAATTTTTACAAAGTACCTAGGTAACCCATCCCCACCTTAGGTTGTTCTAACACTCTAAATAGCTGATTCTGTTCCAATATATAAAACAATAATGATGAATTAAAGACACAGGGCCATTTCCTTTTCCATTCAGGGCTGTATTCCAGAAGTAGTTATTATATCAGAGAAGGAAGAGGGTTACTGCCAGTTTAAGGGCATTGCAGTGTGGCATGGCATTAAGCCCAGTTATCTCCCTCACTTTGCTGGGGTCCTCCCGCTTATACTGCTGTAGAGCTACATAAAGCACTAGAAGTCTTAAGGTCATCAGGATATATAAACGGGTGTCCGGGCCCATAACTTCACTGGGTTAATGGTTTAATACAGGTATCCCTGAAAGACAGTGAGTCAGAGGTGAGAAATCTACTTGGAAAATATGGCCTTGAGTTTGAGCCTTTCAGCAAGTGTGGTTATCTGATAGAAGTTATATTATGAACAGAAAGTCATTAAAATGTGGGAATTTAATATAACTTTTATTCATTTCTTATCAAGCTCTTTAGTCCAAACCATTTCCTTTCCTGGGTATTGACTTGCCTCTTGTCTGAAAAATAAAAGTAATCTTGAGTGGTTCTAAACTAACTGGCTTCACAAGTGCCTAATCTCCTGTTGCCATGGTAATCTGCCTTCGGAATGGGCCTGGTAAAAAGGTCTGGGGCTGTATTGTACAAATAATTTACCTCCACAAAAAAAGTCAGGGTGAAAAAAAAGAATTGGTAATGTCAATGATTGCTGTGAATGACTGAATTATCTTTAGACGTGTGGAACCAGACAGACCCACATTAAAGTACTCACATTTCCTGTTTTGGAAAGTGCTAATAAAACTTTTAAGCGTACTGAGATAAATATTTCAGTTAAGTTTCATTGCCTGTCCTTTAAAGGAAACACTCAACAGATGGACACCATGCCAATGACAGGGATTATGTGATCATTTTACACGTGAGCAGAAACCATTCAACGATTCTCAGCTCGCCACAGTCTTCCTTGGAGACAACTGCGGCTTTTGATTACAACTGGTTTAATCTAACTGCCTGATATCTGAAAAACAGACCTGTCGTTGTATGGTTTACCCCCCGGAATAAGCACTGCTGTCAAAAAGCAAGGTGTGTCTTCTGAATTACCGGCAAGATTTATTACTTAATAAACAGATCAAACAAACACTTACATGCAAGTGCCTTTGAAAACAGGAAAAATCACTGCAGCCCCCACAACCAGCTTGTATGGCTTCTGACATGTAGCTATCTAGATCATGTTACTTTTGGGTAATGCAACAGTACGGCCATGCAGTTTCAGTATGCAGAAGGCTATTGATGCAGCAAAAACAGATAATGAGGAGTTCAGTTTCTTTCATTAAAGGCTGGGCCATCACCCACTAAATCTAAACAGCCTGAATCCACAAGGCTGTGCTTCTCTTGAGCCCTCCAATGTGTCTGCAGCTGAAAGTACAGAGGTTGTCTTTATCAAATACACACAAACTTGCTTTCATCTCCCTAGAAAAACATGCTGGGGGTGGTTTTCTGAGGACTTGAGCTTTCAGGCTGATGAATAGTATTTTTAGCCAATGCATCCTTTGCTGGATATTCACCTCACGTGACTAGATCCACGTGTTGCTTTCTCTGGACACTTTGACATTAAAATATTTGTGGCACCACATTCGTATTCCTGTTTTCATGTGGGGAGTGGTCAGGAAGGGAGTGGCCTCACTCAGGAATTGGTTGGTTGCGCTCTCCTTAAGAGCCATGGTGCCAAGTACGCACAAGATATGAGGTCCGGGAATCTTGGCGGATTTCGTAGGGATGGCTCTGTAGGTGCTTTGTGTTGGCGATAGCGGTGAGAGGAGGGCAGTCTGAGCAGGCTCGCCCTTACTGTGGTACAATCTGGAGATCTGTGACAATACCCAGCAGGTGGATCTTGAATGATAGATGAGAGTGATTCAGGCGCATGGGGATGGAGGTGCAAGAATTTCTGAAACTAGAAATACCTAGAATGACAAAAACAGGCCAATTTTTCTGATGTCTGAAATATGAACATGGTTGCGCCATGAAAGAACTAAAAGGGGAAAAAAAACATCTATTTGAAAGCTGCAGAGAGGAAATGAGACCAGGAAATTAATTTGTCTTCATTTGTATGATTTTGGTCGTTAAGTTCATGCTAGATAATCAGGCTCATATTTATGAGGGGTGTCTTAATCCATGTCTATAAAGCACTATAATTGCTGTATTTAGGAATAATTTTCAACAACATATTCATATTTATATTCTGATATAAATTGAGGTCTACGGTTTCAGTTTAAAAGTAATTCTCAAATGGGGCAAACGTCGTAAAATAGGCAAGTGTTCTCACGTTAAACAGGAAACGGTAGTGTTTGAAGAAGTACCCTTCAACAAGATATGTCTGAATTGCTTCACTAAGATCTCCATTCTTATAAACGGTAGATAACTCAAATGCCTTCGGATAAACAAGCAGCAAGGGCTCTGCTCTACAAAAACGTGACTTAGATGTTTATTTCCAAACTGAAAGATCCAGAAACTACCCGAGGCTTTAAGGCGGAGGTTTGGGGAGAAGCTGGGATTCTCCTGCTGTCAAAACAGGAGCATGGCAGCGGGATCTCAAAGTGACATGGGCAGTGAATCGGGAAGAGGAGAGCTGTCAAAGTGGGCAAAGTGATCCGTGGAGCGTGGAGTCCGAGACATGAACTATTTTTTCATAGTGGGTCATGTAGCCAGTTAAATGGCAGCCAAGGTGTGGCCCACATTCATCAGCTTGGGGCCTGCAACACGGTTCAGGCATAAGCCTGTTGTGACCCACAAAGTATGCATCCATACCATGAAACCTCACACTTATCCCCATAGTGATTCTTATTTACTATCTGCACAAAGCCTAGTAGCTAAGGAGTCACCCTGGAAGGTTCATATCACAGTCACTGAATCTTAAACGATAACTTTAGATGCAGATAGTGGATAAAAAATAATTGCAAGATGTGAAATCGAAAGAACAAGATGTCAGCCTTCATACTTCTGGGCTTCCGAGTGGATCTGAAATACACTTTGCAGGAACTTGGCTGCAGTTCTCCATAACAAATTGTCTTTTGGCTTGCAGTTCCGATTTGGACTTCAGTCCAGTCTTGGAGGCCTGCTGCTCATCCTCCTTTTTTCCAGGCTGAAAGCAGATTCAATACACGTCCTTATCACTCATTAGGAACAGACACCGTCTTTGTCACGGAAACATCCGCTAAGTTCACAATGGCGGTCATAGACCATTCAAGGAGACAGAGACCCCCGCCTGCATATTCACTGGGTCCTGCTGAAAGAGATGTTTTTATGCATACCGTAGACTTCGTACATGTAAAGAAGCTATCAATCCTGCATTTCCTTGTTTTCGGTACAGCATGTGTTTTAGCAACTGAGCACTTGTGCGGCAACACATTGTTTGCTTGATTTACCAGCAGGCCCAACCGGGCCAACGTCCCACCAACGGCACAGGTGTATATGCTGCTACACCTTCACAGGCAGTTAGGGGGTGTGCTTCCTAATTCCCAGCTTCAGGGCAAGTGAGTCACCAGGAAGGCCTCAGACAGGCATAGGGTTACCGCTAGATGAGTTCAGAGCCCTGTGTAAGGTGCTGAGTGTGTCTGATACACTGTACAAGGGTAGCAGCCACCTAATGAGAAGCTGGAGCAGTTCATGAAGGTGCAGACTTAAATTATGGGATATTGGCCGTGTTTTCTCTCTCCTGATGAACTGCAGTTTTTGGGAATCGCCTTGATGCCCGTAGAAATTCCTGGACATCAATAATAGCTGACACCACGCCCAGTACGCCTCCACATTGATTTTGAATAAAATTTAGTTCAGGTCACCTGATTTTTCTGCTGTCCCGACAGCTGGGAATTCCTGCACATTCGATTGCATTTTTGCCCATATGTGGCTGCCATTATTCTGGGTATCACCTGTAGGGTGGCACACCTGTAGTGGGGATTGTTATGATGTGTTATGATGAAAATGTATCCCACTGTACATTTTACAGAGGCGTTCCCATATGGGCACCAGCAGGAACGTGCAGCTGCTATGGGCTCGTTCCATGGCCATGGACTTCACACATATGGCGGATTCTTATTGCCTGCATGATGGAAACGGCTGCCAACAAGTGACACTTATCCACGGCTTGGTGTTAAGTCATCAAACTGTTGTGAAAGGACTTAATTAAATTATGCATTTACTGCCCTTATAGCATTTATTTTTCGTTGTTGTTGCTTAGCTTTGCATAGCTGAAGAACAATCCATTTTCCCTCTCACTAATATAATAAACATTTTTTATATGGACATCATTATTATGCATAACATGAAACCTCACAATCACTCTCCTTAGCGATTCTTATTTACTCTCAAATTCTAGTAGTTAAGGAGTCACCCTGGAAGGTTCATATCACAGTCGGCGAATCATGCAACTGAAGATGCAGATAGTGAACAAAAAATAAAAAACTCAAGCTTGAGATTAAAGAAATATTTACTGTTTAATGTGTTTATTCATTGTTTGGCATAGTTCTCTGCTTGCACTGCATTAATCATCTTCGTACACTTTTACTTTTGTAATACCACTTGTAAATCCATTCAGCCAGATGCCTGTGGAGTGAACAGCTGCGAGTCATGTGACCGCACGGCACGAAAGCGCCGCCCCTTTCCACCTCGATTTCCCGAGGCTAAACATTTTCCAGGTGACCTTTTTGACAGCTTTCCCTTTTGCTACAGGAACAGGAAGTAAGGAAATGTGTAGCTGTCTGATATTGTGGAAAACAAAATAGCAGAAAGAGACCGGCACTGCACTTGGGGAATGAGACACTGAAAAGTCGCACAATAAAAAATGCTGCAGCAAATTATATAAAACAAGTTTGCTGTTTTAATTCTGTGGTAGCCTTCGTTATGGAGGTCACCCAGCACAAAACCAGATGGCTAAAAGTAAATAATGTAATCAGTATTTGGACGAGCAGTAAAATATACATTTTCTTCTCTGTGCTCAGAATCCTGAATGGCTTCCAAGCAGTGCTGCGCATTCTCATGCGTTGTGAGATCTCACCCTTCTGCTTCACGCTGCGAGGCCTTATGGTCACTCAGAAAGAACGGCACTGGATGGCACCAGCTCTTCCCGTCAGTCTCGGCAGCCGGGTCCCGAAAACCGCACTCATTCGGCCGGAGAACAGTTGCATTATTCATGCGCCGAGAAAACACCCTTTCAAACCTGCTGCGACCTTAATGACTGGGATGAGGCTCCTAGGCGCGGACCGGTACCAGACCTACAAGACCGGCACTGGAGCTCCAGCAGGGTTTGAGAGACATAAAATCACTAATGCACATTAAGTGCTGCATGGTTTCTGGGTTTAATTGAGCTAGATGTGGGAATTTTCTTGCACGTTTGGTTTTTCAGATATGGTGTGTTAATGTGCGGTTTCCTCGGGATTTTCTGCAGTCCTACTGCTTCCTATTGGCCCATGCCAAATAGAACAATGCACGCAGCGTTGGAGGTCATTATTATCATATTAGCTATAGTCAAGTAAGTGCTCTGTAAATGACATCATTTGTTTAGTCAGCTGACATATGATTATGGGCAGAACAGCATTCCATTTCCTGGCTTTTGAGCCAGCAGGCTGCTTATGTGATTCCCTTTACGTGGGACAGCAGGAGTTCACTTTGAATCCATCTCCACTCAGCCGCCCAGTAAAATGGTGCCAAGGGTTTTTACGGCTGGCTTCTCAAGGGCTCTGTTATCGGGGTCGCCGAAATTCCTGCAACAAATTTAATTACAACTGTCTCCTCTAACTCACAAACTTATCAGTGGAGTATGAGGTCATTTAGATAATGCTTTCATCCACAACAGAGCTTCCAATTTGCTCATCTGTGCATGTCAACAATACAAAGCAGTTCAGGAGAGACAAAATTCTTATAGCTTAAAAAGCTTATCCTTTCATGGGATTTGAGCTGGCAGCCTCCCTTTCCTATGGTCGCTGTACTACACAATGTCCTGACTTTACCTTTGCTGATCAGTAGTAGCCTGTCATGTGTCACAGAAGTTGCAATCAATCTCTGATGGCATGTCTGCCTTGCATATGTGTGCTATGAACTTCCAGTCCAGTAGGGGGTGCTGCATCGGGTTGGTAAAGGCGTCCTTGAGTGAGAAGTGACCTGCTGTGCAAACCTGGGACAGATAAACAGCATTGCACCAATGTGAAGAGCGCTGAGTACAGAGCTGGAAGTGAGGGTCTGTGAGCATTCATGTCTATAAAAGGGACATTCTTCAGTCTTGTTTTCCAGATAAGTATGTGTGTGTAATGTAGAGTGACATCACTGTTTAAAAATCACAACAAGGTTCTCTGATATCTGCATTGGTACAGACAATACAGTCAGTCTGTCCTTAAATTCCTTGATTATTGAGTTCCTCTGAAATTTCATTTTTTTTCCAACAGGAAGAATTCATTCAGCTCAGATCTTTTCAAGAACATCATAAGATATCTTGATGGTACATTTGCAGACAGAGGGAATGTAATAGTTCTCCTAGGCACTGCGTGGAGGGATATTTTAAAAACAGCAGACCATCACTTTTATAAGCCTAAGCATTTGTTTGTTCTAAAATGTGAAACTGAAACTGCAGGCTAGCAGTCCCACTGCCTTGGTGGAGTGATTCTATTGGTCGCCATCCTGGCACAAAAAAAATTAAATGCTCCAGGTCATAAATCTCATTGTGTGAGAACAAGAAATGCGACTCGGAGACGCTAAGATGCGTTATGCAAAAATGGAATGTTGTCGAGTACAAAGAGCATCTTTGTGCCTTAGCGACATTGTAGAGAAAAGGGCAGCCTTCAGCGCATTGCATATGCAGATCCTTATGGCCTATTTGACAATTTAAAAAGCTTTTATTTAAAAGTTATTCATCTGCTGACATCTTCACAATGAATGAGACTGAGCAATTCTGCCTCCGCATGTAAACGAGTTGTTTTTTTTCCTTGGGAGTTGTAGTCCCGTGTAAAAATGAGCCCACAGCGAGGAGTCACGGGGACTCTCATAGGTTTGTATTTGTCTGTGTGTTTGAGGTTTATAGGCTGACAGGTATTGGCTGCATGCCCGGGGGGATGGGGGGGGGGGTCTCATATATCACTCAAGTTGGCTCTGTGTAGTAAATGGGAAGGTTCCAGTTAGAAATGTCAGGGTTTTCTACCTGGTTTGTGTGTTTGGGGGGGGGGGGGGGGGCGGATATCAGAACCTGGTACCAAAAGAAAACAATCGTAAATACACTCAATTCAATAATGATTAACAAAAGAAGACCTTGGATGTAGTCATTAAAACACTGTATGCCAGTTTTCTTTCACATAAACTTTTATATCTCCAATTGCTGGGAAAACAATTTAAAATGTCTTGTCCACAGAATATCCATGTTTGCTAGTCTACCCTATAACCTTTTAATAAGCATACAAATCTTAAAGGTACACTGGAAAATAAATTAGAAGTGGACGGCAGACAGAAGCATGCTGTTGGGCCCATGGAATTAGTTCAGTTAATGGTTCAGCACTGATGCGTGAAGAGCCTAGCCTATCTTGGTTTTTGGTTCAGCCTTTATTCTCCAGAAAAACCTATTAGAGAGGCACATGTGACAGTCCCTTATCTCGCCGCCTTTCTATTTTCGCATAATGTAGCGTTAAGATTGGTAAGTGTTCTTGGAGTCTGTCCGAGGTGTTGATTGCGTACCTGATTCGTCACGGACGTGCTGTGTTTTTTTTACGCTCTAGCGCGGCACCTAAAACAGAGCCGAACACCTGACGTTTTGTAATGGTTTCCCGTAACACGTCTCAGGGGCCAGTTGACGCATCACATGACCAAACATCGCTGAGGCTTTTGTTTTTAATCGGGGCAGAAATTAAACATTGTCACATAATGCACTCATGAAGACGTGACAGACTTAAGTGTGACAGATATGCAGGAATGCCAAGCTGCCTGGAGTGAATGATTTGCAAAAATTAGAAGATACATTCCCTCAAAATGATGATGGTAGTTAAAAGAAAGCTTTCATCATTTTTTGTGTAAATTACAGTCTCACTCTTGATCTCAATATTCCCCACGCTCTCTGCATTCTTAGTAACTCATTGAGTCCCTTATAGCCTATAAGCATCCTGTGGCGATAGGAGCTTGGCTTGATCCCGCATTGAGTCATAGACTCTGCAGTCTATGTGGCCATTTCAGGGAAAAACACACACAAGTTACACAAGAATCCCAAACATTCCGGAATATCATTGTTTCTCTTTATCTTGTCAAACCAGTCACTGAAGTTATCATCTCTCCTCCGACTGCTTGCCTGTGCTTTTTGAGATTCAGTGTCACAGCCTTTCACTGCATTTTTAGCTAGAGATGGTTTGCATTGACGGACAGCTGATTCTTTTGCAGAGAGGAACAGTTTCTTTCTCTATTCTGTTGTTTTTGTAGAACAATGCCCTTTGTCCCAGCCCCCCAGAAAAAGATGCCTTGTTGCTTCCTGCTCGCAAAGTGTATTGTAAATGCCATAAGGCGTTCAGCATGGATGGCCTGCAGCATTATGCTCAAGCTTTGAATAACTGAGATTAAAGGCAGCATATTTTTTCAGGCACCAGAAGAAGCAACACTCAGCTGGTCTGCTCACTGGGAAAAAGCCCTTAGCTTCAATATCAGCTGCAGATCGGGTGTCACCTGTGGAGGTGTGTATAATTTCATGCACATTAAATAAAAGAAGATAGTTTTATTTTTATATTTCATATCTTCTGACAGTAAGAAAAAACATGGCATGTTTATTAATGCCTTTTTTCTGCACATTTTCCACATTGTTTTTTTTGTCAGTATTTTAAACTACATATATTTTTTATTCAGATTTTTTTAGGAGACTTGGTAAATCATATATCTGCAATACAAAAACAAAACAACGTTAATGACAATTGAAAAGCTTTAATATTGTCCCCTTCCTGATCATTTTCATAAAAACTAACAAGACTTGCTCTCTGTGTTTTTCCCTGCCCAATGACACATCTCCCAAATTAGCCTACCTCGTTGTGTTGTTTTCTCAGACACAAACATTCAGTGCATCCTGTTTGTGTGTTAGTAGGCTTAGCATAGCAGCGTAACACGAAGGCTTTCAGAAATTAAAGAACATTAACCTTCTTTGGTCAGATCCAATTGAGAAACAATCATTTCCTTCCATCCACCATTCATCTTCCATAACAGGGTTGCGGTAAGCCTCAAACCTATCCCTGGAAAAATAGGCCACAGAGCAGGGGAACACCCTGCATGGGGCTGTGCAGAGCACACACTCGCACACATAATGAGCGGTTTGCACCCAGATGCTTGTTTTTGGATTATGGGCGGAAACTGAAGAATCCTGTAGAAACGCATGCAAACACATGGAGAACATACAAACTTCACACAAAAACAAGTGATGTATTTGCATCTGGACACTTGGTATGCTGAGCAGATGTAGCTCATTACTACAATCTCACGCAGGAACACGGCACTTCCCTACATCACAGCAAGACACTGATTACCGAGCTCTGACCTAACAACCTCCCACATATATAGAGCTTATTTTTATTTTTCACTGAGGCACATTTCTTGTTGGATTTCACCAGTCTTTTGTAACTTCTCAGTTTCCTTGCTTGGAAGCAGATCAGAGTCTAGGTTCAAACCAATGATATTTGTGTAGACTCCAAGTCTACGTTCCCAAACCAAGACTTAGTCAAGCAGACAGATGGAGAAATACATACTTGAAATACTCTTTTTTGGCATTTTCTTTCATACAATTTCATAAATAAGTTATTTTTTACCCAAGATCCTCTAAACCAGTGTTTTCCAGTTCAGTCCTTGGGGACTCGCATACTGTCCACGTTTTTGCTCCCTCCCCCCAGAGCTGAGAGGGAGCAAAAACGTGTACTGCCTGGCTGGGAGCTGGGAGGGAGCAAAAACATGGACTGTCTGGCAGGGAGCTGGGAGGGAGCAAAAACATGGACTCTCTGGCAGGCAAAAACATGGACTGTCTGGGAGGGAGCAAAAACATCGACTCTCTGGCAGGCAAAAACATGGACTGTCTGTGAGTCCCCGAGGACTGGATTGGGAATCATTGTTCTAAATCCTTTTCATACACATCCCTAGTTGTAGCTTGGCCTGATTTGGATACAAGATTTACAGAAATGCAAATCCTATTCTACTCCCACAGTATAGCTCTCTTAGTGATGTTACTGACCGCCTCCATGCCCACAGATACATACACAGCATCGTGTAACTAACAATGTCCTTGGCTACATCTACACTGACCTGTCCGGCCAGTGTCTCCCCTCCCAGTACCAGCTGTGTATATCACACTTTTTCTGGTGCTATAAGTCTTTATGGCTGATTGCACCCACAGACTTTCTGGCTATCTCCCCCTTTCAGCATGTCTGTACCAACATGATTTTTCAATTCAACTTGGCAGTTATCCATCATGTACACAAAACACCTGATCCCCACCCAAAGTTTTTGCCATCTTGGCTCAACAGTGTCCTGCTGGCTTGGAGCCAAGATGGCAGATGGTGTGTCTAATACCAAACCTCCATTAACGTAGACATGGTCGAGTCCTGATAGAATATCTAAAGGTAGACCATGTGTGTAGTTACCATGGTGCCGATGTTGGAGGAATGAGCTGAGCTGTACAGCTGCTCATAAACCATACAATAGCTCTCTGTTTTATGACAGGTCAACAATGGCTCGGGTGCACATAAATCAATACATTTAGCTTCCGTACTTCCAACATCAAAGCTTACAGACAATCCTCTGTCAGACTTTTTGTTTTATTTTTTTATTTTTGATGACTTTGAAGGGGGAGCTGGCAAAGGGGAGACATCTGGTAATATTCAAATTAGCAGCGGATTAGAACTGTGAATAAACCATTCGTGATCAGGCTTGGCTGCACTAATACAAATATAATTAGTTCAATTAAATGCTGGTGGGGAGGGGCCCCGGCTGCTGCAGGGCTAGCGCTGTTTTTAGCCAGCAGGCGTAGCATTCAGTAACTGTTGTTTCTCTGGCCTTTATTGCAATAACTAAATCACCTGCCTATGGTCATGATGGTTTTTACAATTACATTTGGCATCTGAGATGTGCACTTGAAAAGCATGATTTTCCGAGAGGATCGCTTAGCTTAGTTTCTTTGAATAGACCTTATTAACCCAAAGCTGCGTGATGATGTGAGAAGACTCCATATCGGCTTGGGCGTCGCCCTCCGTACCCAGAAAACCCCGGTGGCAGCCCTGCCCACACATTCCACGTTAGACCAGGGGAACGCCCACGAGGCAAAATGCATGCCCCGACATACATGCTTGGGCTGACACTCTCATGAATCTCTGAAGAGGCCGGAGATACGTTCCCATGTGACTGCTGGCTTGTGCCTCACTGAATAGGCTGCAAGTTAACTGCTGTTATTTGACTCATTGATTGAAGGCTCACGGTTTCAGCAGAAATATCTGAATTGCTCAGTTTCTTGAATGTTCTCCACACAGCTGAGGCCTCGTATTTAGTGTAGGGCTGTTATCTTGGGAAATACAATTCGAACTCAAGCCATCTGCTCTTATCTACTCCTGTGGGCAAAAGTGCACTGAAAATATGATATTTTTAATGTCACATAATTATACACTTAAGCCCTAGATAGGCTCATGCCTCCATCTCTTCAGATCCTTAATCTTCAGGAGTGCTCATCAAACAGGGAGAGATCGTCCAACTCGGAATCCCAACTCTCCCTTCAAAAAATGACAATGAACATCTGTCGTGGCAGAAGAGAATGTGTCCCAAAACTGACAGAGTTCCCCTCCTCCCCCTGAACTCCCTTTCATCCATCGCACTCTGCATATGCAAATAGCCGTAAGGTCTTTTCAGAGGGAATGCTGGCTGCGCTCCTTGTGCCATGCTCTGATTGGCTGCAGGCCTATAGGAGGGGTCATAGGAGGTCAAAATGCTCACATTCATTGGTTAACATTATAAGAAAGGTATATAGCACTGGAAAATGTGACTATGGGCATCACAATACATTGGTTTAGGTAAAATTAGACCCTTGCAGAAATCACATGTATAAAAATATATATTGTCTGCATAAATCACTTCTGTGTTTATGCACTAATATTTATTTTTAAATGGCTTTTGAGGGAACTGGAAGAGAAACTATTAACCACTTAGGTATTAACTACTAATATGTGAAAACAGTAGGGAAGGCATACTATTACAGAATTCTCTAAACTTGTCCATTTTTTTTAAATAAATAGGACAAAACTCATGAGAGAGTGCAGCCATGAGAAGGACTGTGGATGGATAAGCTGACTTCATAGACAATCGTCTGAACGGCTCGATATTGGCTGGTTTCATCCGGGTGGATCCTCTTGACTGTGCAGAGCAATTGCTGAGCCCCACCTTCAGCCAGCCCGTTAAAACCATCTGTCATTAAACCAATTGCAGCACTCGTTGCTAAAGTGTAGCGCAAAACTCAGAACCAACGTGGAAAAGTGGGCTTGGCGCATTACATGGTGGCATTATGCATGCCTCTTTATCACCTTAATTAAAGTGGTTAATTGGATTAGTAAGTAATTTGCATAGGCTGAAGGCAGGATCTAAGAGGAGACGTATTTGGGTCAGATTTTAGATTGCATGCATTAGTAAACGTACGAGGACTTGAAATTACATGTTATGGATCAGGGCTGGATCACTTGTGTGCCAGGTTGTCAGTTTTTGGGAGAATATACAAAATTTCAGCAAAAAACCTTTTACTGTAGTACTTTGGCAACTGCAGTCATCCATTCATCCATCCAGCAGAATTGAGCAGTCTCACGTACACACCCGCTTCGGGGTCTATTGGTTTATGAAGCAAAACAGAGAAACCAAACCAAGGAACTGCTAAAGTTAAAATGTCTTTATTATAATGACATGTCCTAACTAGACTGTTAAAAGTTTGTAACAGTCCAATTAAGATATGTCATTATAATAAACTTAAGGAGTGCCTTGCTTAGCAGAGTTTTTCTCCTTTGCTATGAAGGCGCATCTAACTCAAGCAACATTTAGACTTTTCAATATAGAGCATGCCTACATCTACCCTTCCAAAGCAGTCTATTGGTCTATTCGTATGTTCCTGGGGTGGGATGATGGATATATAAGGCTGTGAGAGGACCCCAGCAGGTTAGATATGGGAGGGTGTGTGGGAGGGGGGGGGATAGTGGTTTAGAATTAAATACAAAATTAATGACATCAATGTTCTGTTGACCTGCATCTGTCTTGTTTTTAAAATACGGAAATACCAGATAAGTGACAATATTTTCTCATGACGATTTACTGTAAACATAATGACTTTTTTGTGTGTTTCAGAGAAAAAGCTTCTCATGTGTCAGAGTGCTCAGCCTTATGACCTCCCGGATGAGGTCATTACAGCTTCCCAAGGAGGAGAACGAGCAGAAGGTGCAGTACTGTGGACCACGCTTGAGTTTGTGTTTGTGCATTTATGCTTCCCAATGCTTAATAGTCTGGGCATTTTGAGACATAAAACAAACCCCTTTTTTAATTTTTTGTCTGCCTAGACTTTCAGTTTTCATCTGTTTTTTGCCAGGGGGCTTCTGGGATTGTTAATTGGATTACAATGCCTGCCAGGGGGAAATCACTAATATCGGAATATAAAAGTGTGCATGTCATTTTGAGAGGTGTCTGTTTACATTGTACCATGGCATAATAGACCTCTCCAGTGTATCTGACCCACC
Organism: Brienomyrus brachyistius; assembly: GCF_023856365.1. NCBI lineage: Eukaryota > Metazoa > Chordata > Actinopteri > Osteoglossiformes > Mormyridae > Brienomyrus > Brienomyrus brachyistius. Next base: position 20,176,689 of record NC_064544.1, read on the forward strand.
CCCCTCATACAGGGGCTCATACACATCTACTCCCCCCCAGGGACAGAGCCACTCTCCTTGAAAGAGAGATGCTCATCATTCAGTTCCAGGCAGCGCATCCCCACCCCCAACTGCTGTCTCATCTGAAAGGTGCAGGTGGAGGCTGTACATCAAGTCCCATGTTTGCGTTTGCAAGCACAGATCCGCCATATAAGCGCAGGTTAGTATCTGTGCTTTAGGTGTAGCACAAATCAATATTCTCTGAACCTCATTATGAAATAACTTTGTCAGACTGCACGCGGTCCCTCAGTAACCCTCAATTTTCCCACAATGCTTTTTCATGATTGCAATGCTCTTAATCTTATGAGACTGCCCCTTTGGTTGATTTCCAGATCATGGAAGGGGGAGCTTGTCGCAGAGGGAAAAGGCCTTCGGTTAGGATGGAGTGCTGACCTTTGTTGATGGACTTGGACAGCTGAGATCACTCAGTCTAATCATATTGCTCCTAGCTTCCTGTCCAGCGCAGCACAGGCAGGGTGACGTCCCAACTTCAGATCCAAAGCTATTTGCTCTTTTATTTTTTCCAGTTTTCCATGCTGCCAAAAATGGATCGAGGTTCAATCAGATGACCAAAATCACAGAGAACCTAAATGTTTTATATTATTGTAAAACTGTGAACACCTGTACTTTCCCAGTCATTGAATTTGGGATACCTTTTATAGAAAAATAGATAGAGATAGCAGTCCACAAAAAATATCCATAATGCAGAATGCGTCATACTGTTAATCACAGTGAGTATCGACGTGATTACGCAAGATAAATCTTTTGCACGATTACGTCTTTAATTTTAAGTTTGGGATAAGATTAATGTCATTCTCAATTATTAATTTTTACAATTAATATTTCTATTTTGTTAACAGCTACAGTTTCAATCAGCTTAATACCAAAATCGTAGTATAACAAATACTTCTACGGATATAATAAATAAATTAAATAACAAGTGAAATGTGTGTACCTGTCCTGCAGGGGGCGTCTTGCTCTAATATACATAGGACATGAAATTTGTCATGCTAATTTGGATTACATTAATACGTTATTTTTATACTGTTCTGACTCCTAGAAAACCGAACTATTATTGTGCTTCTCCTAATGCAATTTTGTCCTTTAACTTTAGTTTGGTAAACACCAATAAAGGTATTATACTTTTAAAGAGGTCTATAAGAGAATATACTATACTTAGAGTTTTAACATATTCGTTAAGTATGAATATATGAATAAATTGATCATGAATAATTATAAATGAGTCTTGGGACAATCAGACGCGTCTTATTAATGTTGCGACTGTGCAGTTAACCAGACGCTGTACTGAACATATGGAGAATATGAGAAAGCATGAAGTCAATTTCTTTTGTTGGGATACTTATTTGGGCCGTCTTGGAATTGTATAACTCAATCGGATTGATAGATATGTTTTGGTGCTAATTAACCCCACAAGCTTAATCTGTTTTCAACGTCACCCTGTGCATTTTCCCCGTGTAATTTGGTAGTCACCGATTCATGGCGCAGATTAAGCGGACAGATGGGAGGCGAGTCGCTCCCAATGTAAATCCTCCCTTTCCTACATTTATTAAAAGACGCCCGCTGACCGACGCCTACTCGGGATTTATCCCTCCTTTGTTTTTTTATTCCTTTCATCCATTACGACACATACCCTGCCGTGCTTATAAGAAGGCTAGTTAAAACGGGTCAGACTTGTGTAATTAATTATCTTTTTAGCCTATTAATTATACAGGGTCCCCTAGTCAAAGTATATAATAGCAATGTGAATTTAATTGTAAAAATACCATTTAACTATACATTTATCACAGAATAAAAACACACGTTGACTATTAGCAAAAAGTATACTAATATAAACTATAAGGTAACTGATGTTGTTATAATTAAGGCATCGCCAGATAGTAGATGGTCACGTGATCGCCCAAACGCCGTACCTGTTAAGGCTACGCCTCTCGGCTCGAGCCCCACCGTCTCGCGGCGAGTCGCGCTTCAGAGTTACCGTCGCCAGTCAGCAGCCTGCAGGTTGTCGGCGCTCTGTGCTTTTCCACGCAAAGTCGTCGATTCACAGCTTGTTTGAACGTGGTTTGATGGATTTGCCGTATACGTTTTCTTTTATTCTTTTATCGGTTAGTACTAAAACGTGAATGTTTCGAAGTGAAGATTTAAACAGAAAGCTCGACGCATTTTACCCGGCGTTCTTGTATTTATTCACAGCAAACAACTGCGGTGCAATCTTTCCTATTTGTAAGTCAGGGCAACATTTTGAAATAAATAGGCAAACAATTTGTATTTTCTATATTATTTTACAACGCTTTAAGATTACTTTCAGCTTGCGGACTGTTCCGGTGTCCATATCAATAACATGCACGGCACTCTCATTTGAGAAACAGCATGAGCAGCAGCTAAAATTGGAGGTTTGGTGCTTTTCTCTAATCAGAGACTTAATTGTGTGGCTTTTGCAATCGGAACATGAAGACAGCGGTGGACTGGGTCGCTGAAGTTTATTTGCTTTGCTTTATACCCTGCTACTGGACTGCATCTATAGGCGGTAAGAGCTATAATCACGTTCATTGTGAATATAATTATAAGAAACCTGGCGATGATTTAATATCATGCTTCTTATTTGTTTGAGCATGCTGTATTGTTAAACCCATTTTGGTCATTTTGGGGCAACGGCTGGTATCTTGACGCTTTTGAAGTACCGGGCTGATCGCGAAGCACGAACCTGTGGAAAAACAAGCCTAACAAAAGTAAAACCACAACCGTCAGAATTTCCTTGAACAAATCTATCTGGACTCGCCTTCCACCAAGCCGTTTGTACAGTAATTGTAATACTCTTTTTGGAGCTCTACTGAATTTCAGGCCAAATGCACGCACCGTGATTAAATATTATCATTTAAATCTAAAATGTTAAGTATAGCTAATGACAGGTTCGAAATTAGGTTTGGAGAAACATTATTCACGCAAAGACATTTTTAAATTTGAGTTTGACAGCCCTGTTCTATAGACGTCGGACAGCTGTCAAGAACGCAGGGAGGCATTAAGTTGATTTCAATGGATATTGACATTTAGTTTTGTCGGCATTGTCTCTCGCTTCTTACATCTCTGTCAGACCTTGCATATTGCATGTTGTATGTGAACAAACAATCATTTGTTAAAGGGATTAAACGTGACCGGTCTTCAATAAATTCTTTGTGCTTTTGGCACTCTGCAGATAGACGTTTAGAGTTAATTATGCTTAAGTAACCACATATCTTTATATTCAAATAAATTATAATTCTATCAATTTCTCGGTCTCGAAACTCCATGAAGCACGTCTTTCGCCGGTCCCTAGTCCCAGCGACTGAATTAAATGGGGCTACTCGTATGAATGAACGTGAATTTAAATGAGAAATCACGCGCGCTACTTTTACTATAGTAAAGCCGCTGCATCTGTTTATTTCATTGTGCATGTTGAGCAGCTCCAGCAATCACATTGTTAGATGTGTTTTGTTGGGGTCACCGTGCTATGTTTACATGTCAGTATCCGTGATCATGAACATTTATCTCGGAGCAGGCGCTTCAGAATATTATACCCAATGCAGAGGCATCGGTGTTGCTTTAACTCCAGTGATATTATGCTTGCCGCATATAAGCTTCTACAGTCTGTCTTAATCATCAACACTATTTCTGAAACCGTTTTTCTTTGGTAGTTGTTATAGTATAAACCTCTCCATGGAAAAAGATGAAAAAATTGGCTTAGGGCGGTGCTGGACCTGGTTTCCTGTGCCCTCATCGCAGCACATGCTGCAGACTTGGTTTAGACATTCTCCTTGTTGAACTTCTATCTTCAGGCAGTATGTGGGACTAATGCCAAGCCGACCCTCTGCTTCATTCCCTCTGGTTTTTCTCTGGCTGATCTGTCTTCTAAGAAACTTGATTAAAGGCAGAAGCTCAGTGGCTGGGTGCATCAGAACCATTTCCAGACCTTTGTGGAGTGTACATTTGTGACCTCAAAGACACTGAGAACCAGTGCTCAACAATTTGCTTCACAAATGACCTGCAGTAATGTATGCTTTCATTCAAATGTAAGCCAAAATGCTCATAAAGAGTTCTAAAATTGAAAGCCGGCATCCATTTCCTGGCTCTGTGTTCCTGTGCGTCCTGAACACTGAAATGGAATCATTCTGATGTAATGTAAGGTGTTCTGTTCTGATACACGGTGGCTGAATCAGGAAGCTGTTATCACTCTGCACATTTGAGACTGTCCAGGCTTCGGACCAAGGTAGTGGCAATGACATATGAGTGAGTCAGTAGGGCCCCGAGGTTTGGCATTTGTTACAGCTGTGTGCCTTTCATGCCTATTGTATAATTTAAGAATGTCACTGTAATTAAATTCTTGGGCATGAAGTAGCATGGCTCATAAGGGGGAGACACCCTTCTCTTTGACTTTGCATGGGTTATGCCAGGCTCCAGCTCAATCCTGGAAGAATGATTACCCATGTAGGGTTTTGGCTGGCTTGGGGGAGGCCAGTCTCTGAAAAGCAATGAGTTAGATGGAGCTTCCATAGCTCTCCTCGAGAAACCATGCAAAACAGTGACCAATTCCAGTAAATAAATTGGGGTGGAGTGTAATCTGAACTAAGTACTTAAGTCCACACCCCCTGAAGAATTTCTGTTAAACCACGCGTGTCTGAAATCTTCCGTACTTAAATCACTGATTTGTGTATAATAACCTAGAGAGACTCACAGATGTATCTCCACCACTAGTGGAAAGCGTATAATAGGTTACAAAGTGTGGTACAAAGTGTTTGTTAAAAAAAAATGGATGTTGGATGCCTGTTGGGTTAAAGTTCAGACATCAGTTTTGACTTGCTGCTGTTTAGTATGGGATTAATGAATAATGACCTGTTTTGGAACCTGTGTTTTGAGTGCAAATATGGTATGTTGTAAATCGCCATTTGGACTTTGCTACGCCTTAACGTTTATATAATGGAACACAGTGCAGAAAGCAGGTCTTTGTTTTGCTTTGGTGTTTTTCACTTTTTTATATCTCACATTAAACATTTACAGGCAAACTGTATTGCTGGCAGATCTTGTTGACCTAAAGGCAGGTGAGGATAATCAAATTACCGCTGTGGTCAGAACAGGAGCAATTGGCATTAAAGGTGTGAGTCTGACACTGGCAGCCGAGCTTTAGTTACGTAACGCAACCTGGATCTGCAGGTCTGCAGCAGAGTGCCATACAGGTGTGCCGAGGAGCTACCATCTGCTGGTGTTCGTCATACGGATGATAGTAGCTGCAGTGTACCGGTATTAAGCTTACTAGGTTAGTAGGCACTAACTTTGGTTGTGTTATTCTGTCAGTCATGAGGCTTCCACAGAAGAGTCTTGGAAGTCATAGTTTTGAGCGCACAAGTGTGTCCATGGATGCACGCACACGTGTGCACATACACAGGGTGCAGCATGGTGACATGATGTCATACACTTGTTTCTGGTATCCTGTGCACAATCAGGCTGGTGTTTTCCATTTGGCGTCCAGCTGTGTGCATGTATGGTCGCTGTATCTTCGCTTTTTGTAGACCGTGACCTTTCCTGTAGAGTAGAATATATTTGTGTGCAAAGAACAGAGATTGAACTTCCCTGGTCCGTGCAGTGGTTGCAAAAACTTTTAAATTTGAGACTACAAATGGCACCAAGATGCATCCCGTTCACAGGCATACCTTCTTAAGGTGTTTCTCAAAACAGTCCATGGGGACCCCCAGATAGTCCAAGTTTTTGCTTCCTGGGAGGGAGCAAAAATGTGGACTGTCTGGCAGGGAGCTGGACCGGCTGGAGGGCCCCAAGCTCTGGGCTGAGAAACATTTACTTTATTACACTTGCTGCAGTGACGGACTAAGAGTGGCAACCGAGTAGATATCTCTCCCCTTTTTGGCCTGGAGCTGCTGTTGACTAAAACAAAACAATGGGCTGTCACCAAGGTTGTGGACACGGTCCTCCCAGATTATCACTCTTATCTGGCCTCAATGGAGCCACTGTTTGGGGTCCTGGGATTTTCGCTCTGGGACCATGGACCCGTTGTCTTTGTGCCTATAACCAGGTTTTCCAGCCGTTTCCGTGAAAACGCGGCATACATCATCTCCTGGAAAATAGGTAATTGGTTTACCATGGTTGGGAAATGCCTTGGCGTCTTTGGGATCACTAGGCTTGCCTAAGCTCGGGCTGGGTATACGTGATGTACTCATTAAGCTTGTGGAGGCTGACCTGACTTGGGTGTTACTGTGAGACTGGGGAGTTTTTACACAGCTTGGCTTAGATATTAACAGTGGACTTATTGCCTCCGCAACCAAAAAGGGCGCAGTAGTGGGGACGATTGTCATTAAAGACCTTGTATGTGGTCTGTAAGGGCCCACAGAGAAGCTATGTGCCTTGGTATGATATGGCAGCCAAATGGTGCCCCCAAGTTGGCAGTCTTGGCTAACAAGCTTCGACGATATGGATGCGAAAAGTGGAGAAAGATTGCCGGGAAGGTTTCCTCGCTATTTTTTTCCCTCCACTTTTTAGTGATTCCCCTGGTTTGACCTGCCTAGTCCATCTGTCTGCCCGTCCGTCTGTTGGTTTCATTGGCTTCTGGTGTGTGTGTGTGTTTGTGTGAGCGCGCCCTGGCGACGAGGAAACAGAATGGTGCTGTAAAGCACTTTCCGGAAGCGGCCCGGGGAGAACAAAGGCGTGACTGTACCCCCTCGCAGTGCGACTCCGTCCCACAGCCTCCCCCATTAAGCTGCAGAAAAATGCCAGTGATAGAAAAAATGTTTCATAACCGAATTCGTATGGAGACGATAAAATGCTTGTTGGGCCTTTCATCCTGCTTTTATTTGGGTGGTCTAATTGCAGACTGAAGGTGGTAATTTAATGAATATCCCTGTGAAACAGATTTTGCCGGGCTTGGTGTTTATAGCGCAGGATTTTACCGAAGCATGAGTGAACTGCAACTGCTAGACAAAGGGTGAGGGAGAAAATAAATAATTAGTAATCTTTTAAAATAAGTTCAACTTATCGTTGATGTCATAAACAGCCACTACCCAGCCTCTCTGAAATGATATGAAGAATGAGTGAGCAGCTGTGGTGAATTTTGTCATTGTTTCGCAGGATCGTCTGTGCTTGACTGAAACCTGCGAAAAAGCAAACGGACTTTTAAATATTAACCCGTGACAGATAGAAAATAGGGAAACGGTTACCCTTCAATTTTTTGTTAACCTGTATGTACCTGTGATAATTAAAAGCATTTTTTACTGGAAGATTAAGAAGCATGAATAAATTACACCCGGCTTTGTGAATTTCTCTGCAGAACTACATAATTTTCTGGGGATAATAACCCTTTAATATTGTGGCTTTTTGTGTGCGAGAGGAATGTTAAATATGTTCAAAATATTACAGATGAATAGGCTGAGGAGTTAGGTGGTGGTATGAGGTCGAGTGAAGTGACTGGACAATCCACAAATGATTTAATTTGGTAACTGGAAAAATATTTTTGTTCATAAATGCAACTGTTGTTTGATACCAGTGGATGTTTTGGTTTCCAGGAATGATTATCTTTCTAGAGGCTGCGAAGCTACATCCTGATTATCAAAACAGGAATATTTTATGTAGCAAATTGTGAAATATCAGTGTCAGCATAAGAATAAGAAATTGTTAGCTACCCTTTGGAATGTCGACCAGTGGTTTTCTGGTGACGTCTCCTTTAAAAGTGGAAATGATTATGATTCAGCCTCTTTTTTTTTGATAGCGGGGCCTTGTAAATTCATTATCGTCGGAGCACATTATCATAATTGGAGTGTTGAGCTCAGCAAAGGGGGCACAGCTTGCCTTAGCAATGGGCCCGCGACACGGCTGGCCTCGAGAGGCAGCTGGTTCGCTTTGATCTCAGCCTCTGCATCTTATGTTGAGCCGGTTAACAAAAAGCTTTCTTGGGGTAAAAAATAATCAGATATGCAGTGAAAGAGGCCAGTCATATCACTGTATAGAAATGGATTTGGCAGAGAGACGGTAGGGTTTGTGGACTGGGACCCTGGGGGGCGTAGGTCCATGTCAGTCTGCACCCCTGTCATGGGGGGGCGAACCTCTCTGCCAGCGAGCTCTTCATCCTGTTTCGAACAAATCTCATGTCAGGCGATTCAAACACAGCATGTTGTTTTCAGTGCTTTATTACTGTTGGCATACTGAATTTGCTCAGTTTGCTGAGCCGAGATAAAACATCCTGGATTTGATCCTATTTGTTTTTCCAAGTGCTCAATTTCTATTGTTTTTCAGAAGTTTGATTAATTGACATGAAAATTTAATGTATAAAAAATGAGTACCAGTGGTTCTTTATTTGCAGCTTGAAACAGACTGAAGTAATTCATTTTGATTACTTGGTAATTTGAGTACAGCCTACTCTGTACATCACCAGACACCATGTGGGAGCCTGAAGTGTAGGCCATTTAGAAAGGCTGAGCATGGCTGTTTTGTGTCTGTGGTGACGCTTGGTGCTTTGCATCTCCTCTTCCTGCATCCTGGTACCTCACATCAGCTGGGATCTGACAGACAGGAGCCATTTTTACCTCGGTGTGGCTTGCCAGGTGTGTTGCCCCGAAACTGGTGGGGGGGGGGGGGGGGGGGATTAGCAGCGTGAGACAGCTGAGCGTAACGGCATGAGTCGTAGCGAGTATGGGGGAGTCGTGATCAGGCGTGAATTAATTGAATTAAGTCAGCTTTAGTTTTATCTTTGTGTAATAGTCAGTGCCCTTCTTTTTCAAGTGGAAGTAATGTTATTGAATTTTAGATTCAGGTCAAGTGGTAGAAAACTGCAGTGCCAGCACAGATCAGCGTTTGGGTTCTGCTGCCAGCGTAAACGCTGTGTGGTCCGTGACCTCAGCTTTGAACCCTGGCTGCTTAGATGATTAGAGCTTCGCTTTAGGTCTCTTCAGACGAAGACGGCAGATGAGGTTTCCGTGTCGCAGGAAGTCTGGGACATGGGGGAATGCCTTTTCCTTGTCGCAATGTAAATGAAGGCCGCTGTGCTGTCTGTGTTGTTGCTGCATGTGAGGCTTTGGGTTGCTTCTTGTTTCTGGGTCAGCTAGCTGGAGTTCCAGTCTGGGGGCTTCAGCCAAGCTTACCATTATTTGGCTGTTGGGGTTGTGCACGGAGCCACTGTCACGTGCTGTCCAGTTAAGAGGGGGGCAGGGTGTCTGGCTTGTGACTCAGAGCAGAAGACATCACCAGGCTTGTGGCCAGACCTACGGAGAGGCATTAAGTCAGCCTGTTTCTATCTTGATAATGATGATGCTGTTTTCCCATAATGCACCATGCTTGCACCAGTTCAGGGAAACTGGACAGACTAGCTTAACTGCTTAATGGTACAAGTGACACAGGTGATTGTTATTTAGACAGGATAAATGCAGGAAACGCCATCCATTAAATTAAGTTTTCTAGCACATACTACTCTGGTAGTTTTTTTTTTTGGGAAAATGAGCGTGACTGGCATCCCATCCAAGGTGTATTCCAGCTTTGTGCCCTGTGCTGCCTGGGATGGGCTCCAGGCCCCGTCGTAACTCTCATTAAGATCATCGGTTGGGAGATAGATGGTTAGAATTTTTCTTAAGTGATTTTATCTTAGCATGGTAACTAGTACACAGATGCATTCTTACAACATACTTTAAATAGATGTTACACTGGCAGTAGGAACCTTGGTGACACCATTGCCAGTAGCTGGCTTTATCTTCAACTGCACCCTGCCTCCTGCAAAACATGACACACTTGAGGATCTGGGTGTTTTTCAGGGTACAAGCTTGGATCGCAGGCAAAATGTTACGATGTTACGATGGCCCACCTTCCAATATTTTGACTTTACGATGGGCAAATGTTCTTCACTTTCGGTACGTGATTCGTTAAATTCCATGATATTCAACACTACATTATAAAATATGAATGATGAATGATTTTGCCTAGCTGACGGCTAATGTAAGTGTTCTAAGCATGTTTTAAGGTAGGCTACGCTGTGATGAATTACTGAATTAAGATGCATTTTCGCCATATGATAGGTTTATTGGAACAACCCCATTGTAACCTGGGGAGAGGCTGTAGTCAGTAAGGTGTTTCACACATGCAGGCCTGAATTGTACCTATTGTACTTTTTTGTGGTCAGCTTTATGGATTGATATTTTTTTTTTATTTATTTTTTGACGCCTGCCCTCCTTGGGCTGATGCCGGCCCCTGGGAGACTGCTGGCTAGTTGTTTCCTTGCTTTCTGATTAACCTTCGCCTTTGTCACTGGCCCGAAACTGCAGTGTGGATGTTTTCAGCGGAATTCTTCTGGAGGCGTCTTCGGGCGATCTTGCAAATTTATTGCAGGTTCAGCAGCTTTGGCTTTGCCTCCGCAGGTCACCAGTGGGACAGACCTCCCTCCCTCATTGGTGTCATTTAGCCTCCCGACATGGGAGGACAGATTCACGTCAACACAGAAATATGTGGCTACAGCATGGGGGAGTGAGTACCACTCTGCAGATGTGCTGAGCATCCCATGTCTGGGACCCCTGCCCTTACAGAAGCAGCAATGGAAGCTGGGAGCAGGGAGACTTGATGTTTGAACAGTGCCTGGGTCACAGCTGGATGTGGGCATGTGAAAGATGCGCAGAGAGGCAGAGGGAGACATCAAAGGGGGTCGTTTTATCCCCACTTCATGCGTCCCTGCATGTTGCTGTAGAGCACTCTTGGCCTGTATTTTCAGCAGGAAAGTGTGGGTTTTCATCTTCCTTTATATTCATTCTTTTCATCCCCCCCCCATAGTTATTCAGTGACACAGTAGACAAATCATCCCGGAGGGGGCAACTCCAGATCAGAGATCCAGGCAGAGTGGAGAGTAGAGCACAGTCAATTATTCGCTGGGGCTCTCATCATGTATGCTGTGATGTCATGCCCTGTGTGTTTGTGCATTTATACCATGCTTGTGAGCGACGCGTGTTTGTACCCATGTAGTCCTGTAAACCTGTGCCAGCTGGTGTGCCTGTGTGCCTACGTGCTTGGCACAGACTGTTTGGACCTGCCCCCAGCAGCTCTCTGTACTTTGGCACTAGGCTGCCATGACACCAGCCTTGCTGTTGCGCTGGAAACATTTCCGCGTCCCGGCACACATTTCCGCGCACACAAAGCTTGTGCTTACGCCTTGACACCAGCAACTGACCCAAGAAAACGAGGTTCTCCCTGGAGTATGCTGCACCTAAACTGTCGCTCTGGTAACGCTCACTCGTGCAATGTGGGTATGTTACTGTCCCAGGACTGGCTCCTTAAGGGACCAATTAGGAGGGCTCTTTTATGGAACCAATAATAAGGTCTGATGTAAGGAACCAATGAGGAGGGGTCTTTTCACGGAACCAATTAAGATGGTTCTTTTTCAGGGCCAATGGAGAATAAGACAAGACCTCACAGTGTCACTCTGCCAGCCAAGTGACACACCGGGTGCCAGAAATGAGCTCAGTGTAATTAATCACCCCCTCTGCCGAAGCATTGACGGCTCGGCTAACGCGGCTACCAGCCATGTTTTGCTTTTCTCCCCTACACGTCCACGTTTGAGCTTGTTGCCGTCCCTGGCTGTGTTGCTCCCCTGGGCTCCTCCCCCTCTTCACCAGTGGCCCAGGTGTTTTTCATATAGGTAAGCAACCCACCCCACCCCCCCTGCCCCCCTCCCCAATGGTTGCCTCATTCTCAGGTGTGCTGGTTTGCTCGGGCATGGCTCAGGAAGCGGCATCAAGCGGTTAAACGGGTATGGGAAGAGTAGTGGAAACCATGTGGGATTGCGGGTATTGGGAGGGGTGCTGGCGCCCTCAGGGGCAGTGGTGTGTGCGTGCGCGCGCGCGCATTTGCTGGCTGAGAGTGCAGTATTGAAGTGAATGCATAAACAAGAACTAAAACTTAGCCAATTTCAGTTAAGGAAAGATTTAATTGTCAGTTCTGACAGTTTGTTAAAGCATGTGCAACTGCATGTGCAAAAATGATGCACTAGTATTTTATGCTTTTGATGGTATGTGTTAGATATTTGGTGAAAGGCCTGTGAGTTCACCATTTCAAGGCACCGCTGATCTGTCTCATTTAGCTTTAGGCCAACATTTGACCGCCTGATCACCTCCAAACTTTATTTTGTCTAGTCTGGAATTTCCCTTCACTGTCACACATGAGGTATGTTGATTCTGTTTGAAATCACTTCACTTCTGGGTTTTTGTGGAAGATACCTGGTGATTTTATACCAGGTTTTATACAGCACACCAATTTACACAACCATACAACACACAGTGATTGCTGTTTGTTGATTTATTTATGCAAGATAGTGTTATGTCACAGAATTTCCTGCTTCTCTTCCCCAAAATAGCTTGCCACCCGCCTTTTGTGATGTCACAGCGAGAACGGTGTGTGTTACATATGGGCAGAACAATAGCTGTGAGCTGTTGAGAGCCGGTCCACTCCACCCACACAGTACATCCTCTCCTGCACGATACTCCAATGTAGTTCCCATGACTGCTCTCGAATAGCTGTCGCAACTTTGCTTCCTGTTGTCGGTACTGTCCAGAATGTCAGTCACATGGCTGTGGTGTGTTAGGAGTGTAGCATTTGTCTCAATGAAACGGTCAGTGGCAGCTTCATCACCTGAAGGAGGGAAACCAACCTGACGTATAGGAAGCTGAGGGCAGTATTTGTGATCAGTAAATTTCCTCCTTTTGGATGTGGAGATCAGGGATTGGGTGATCCGGCCCTCTAAGGTCTGAAAGATGCAGAACTTTTAAAGTGAGTATCTGAATACGTCTTGTGGCGTACCTCCTGAAAGCTGTGGGAACCGCGGTACCTGCCTCTTGAGGCTGGGGGTGTTCATTTCTCACTGTTCACAAATTTTTTTTATGTGGAATTCATTTGTAATCTTAGATTTTGCGTAAAGAGCGGAAACACTTTACTTAAAGCAGCCATTGCAATTTGTTAGATACCTATAATGCGTTATAATGGTCATATAAAGCTATTATAGTGCATTATGAAGGTGTCTAGTGCATTAAATGAGGGCTTCATAAAGCATTCATAATGCATCGTAAACATGGCTATAATGTTATGCCTTTTTTATAAATGGTTATAGCTATGAATTCATTATAAAGGTATGATGGATAAACACAAAGTACCTAAGATATGAGGGTATCTGTAATTCCTTATGATTGTATAAACTGCTGCCAAGTGTTTTTGTTGTATAAGACATTTTGAAGTGATTTCACTGAGTAAATGTGATCTGCTGAAATTTGCACGTGTGTGTCCTTTCCCTAAGATGCTTGCAAATATGGACTTCCCCAAACCTGGAGTAAGTGGAGCTGGTTCCAGCTGACAACTTATTCGGGAGGGTTAGTAGAAAGGTTTATCTTCTAGATTCCTGTGTATTTGAGGAGCAGTTTGGAAGAGCACCTGAATCTTTGAAATGTGATTAAGTGGTACGGCCGTCCAACACGCCCGCTTCCCCCCTAACCATTGGGAACTGACCCAACAACCATCAGCACACACCCTTTCCCGAAAGCCTTTCAAAAGCAACGGGAAAAAGTTCCCCACAGGTCTTGGCCTAAAAGCTTGTGAAACAACTCTTCCCTTACAATGAGCTCATTGTTATATAAAATCATATATTGCTGCTTTTAAATCATGCCAGGTGAAACGCATTGCAAACATGTCAAATGGTACAATTGTTGAGTGTCACTCATCAATGATGGTGCGGGTGGCTTGCATCACCCTACGTGCTTCAAAGAATGTGGACCCTCTATGGCAGGGTCTCGTGTATGTGCTCCCCCCCAAAAGCAGACTGAGCACAAACTTATCCAGTCAGAAAATGGGCTCGCATCTTGACCTTCCTGCACTGGCCAGAGACCTCCTGGCCAACTCAGGAATACTTAATACCTGGTAGTGTCCCAGCCCCCACAGTCCCTCCTCTTCTGTTGTTTATGCACATAAAGGTTGTTTATTTTGTTCCCTAGGCCAACTGCTGTTTCCCCGTAAAGTGCTATGAGAGTATCAGCTGTGACAGGTGTGAATACGTGTTGCAAAAAACCCTGAGCCGAGTGAAACGCTTGTTATATGTTAACCGCAAACTAGTTATTCCCATCGGATAGCGATTTTGAATCTGTGATGAATGGCTCTCGTTTGTGCATACCTGTACCTGCTGGTGCACAGGGGCCAAAGGGGCAGGAGCTTGACCAGGGGTATTGGGAGGGTAGTGGTGACCCTCCGGAGAATTCTGCAGGCAGTGGGGTGGGGGCAGGGGCGGAAATGCCGTACAGTTCCATATCGTGGGGAGAGAGTTCTGAAGATCCACCCAGATGCTTGTGGGTTGTAGGCCACGTTATGCTTGTAAGGCTTCTTCTGATGCACGTTTGTTTGGTCTTTCACATACTTTTATCCCATGTGCTGCTGTGGCGACTATGTGAGAGTCTGCGACGGAGCTCCATGTGCCTAAACAGTGTGGGAACAGCAGCGGTGGCAGGCAAACAATGGCACAATGAGTGAGGACAGTGAGGGGGGTCAGCGTGGGTGCGTGGGGGTCAGCAAAAAGTTCCAGTGCTTTGAATGGGCCAGCGGGGTCTGTGAATGGGCCTTCGAGGGCCGGCCGGAAGCCCGGAATCAGGTGGCCTGTAGCCCCAGGGACAAACGCTGGCCGTTTCCTCACTACGGCCGCCCTTGCCAGTCACAGGTGTCCTCTCTCTCAACGTGGGAGGAGGCATCCGAGAGGAGGAGCCGCACCTCCCTCTCCCCCAGCTTGGCTGCTGATGGGTTTGCACATTGGGCTGTGATTGGCTCTTGAGGAGCGTTCCGCTGCAAATACGACAGACTGACCAACCCCCAGGTGGCTGTGCGGTTTCACACACACCTTTGTGGTCATTGTGAATAGCACGGCCCGGCTATTCAGAGCTCACGGGAATTCTGGGGGGGGGGCACCCAGTGACCTCTCTCAGAGGGGGCGAGTACCGCTGTCCACATGGAGTGTCAGAGATGGCCCTTGTCACAGGATTGAAAGTACAGCCTCCCGCTAACAGGTTTCCCGCAGCAGCCTTGGCTGCTGAGCTGTTTGTTTTTAATTCCCCGAGTGGGACTCGGCTCTTCCGTTCAGGCACAGCGTGAGAGCGATTGGCCCAGCCTGGTCAGCACCGCACAGTGCCTGGAGGAAACGGGCTCTGAGTCACACATGATATACGACTGGGCCCGGAAAATCACTGTGTGTGTGTGTGAGCGAGCCAGCGTGTGAACGTTTGTTTAGGCTTGTATTGGGAGAGGTTTCAGAACTACCAGCCTGGTACACCGACACGCACCATGTTCAAAATGTAATAGGGGTCCTTCAATGGATGCATGCTCATGCAAACACACTCAGGTAGCTTGTTGGAGATAAGATAGGGGTCTTTTAAAGGACACACTCACTCGCAGGGACCTGTGCCGAGACATCTGTCATTCAGCCAAGCCTGGGGTCAAAATATCCCAAGGGCACCAGTGCTCTGGAGAACCTTTTAACTGGACACATTTAGCACACGCCCATGTAAAAATATTTTCCTTGGGGCTATTGTTACTAATACTGCCATTGTTTTGAGGGGAACTTTTTTTTTTTTTTTTTATTTATTGCTCCATCTGTTACTTATACGCACCATTTATCACAGCAAATTCATCACTAATACAGTAACTTTAGCTGAGTGTTGATCACTGAGGCCGGTTCCCTCCCCTGTTAGAGGACCATGTCTTTCCTTTTCCTGCAACCCCCCTCTCCCAGTGTGTGTGGACATATCAGCTTAATATGCCTCGCCAGTCATGGAGGGTATGTACTGACATCGCTTTACAGCCAGAATGCGCCCCCTTAGATTGAGTGGCAAAACATGCTGCAACATGGCTGTATTTAGTCGGGGAAATTGAAAAACAAATGACTACCTGCTTAAATTTAAAGGCAGCTGGAGTCGACAGGGATCTGTACAATGTACGAAAGGACCAGTGGACCATGGACATTGATATACAGCCAGGAGTCTGGTTTCGTGACAATGTATTTAACAGGAACTTCTATAGTTATCTGGCTAACTGTCTAAATTTGCTTTGTGGAGTAGCCCCTTATGAGGAAACTGGGCTGACGAACACTATTTAACCAAAACCCGCTTTGTGGAACACAAGGCTCATCCTCATGGATGTTTTTATAAATGCTGACAAAATCATTAGTTGGACAGAATACACATGAATGAGGCTAAATATTTTGATTAGTCAGTATGTAGCTTGCAGTATAATTTTACCGAAAAATTAAACGAAAACGACAAATCTGCGTTTCGGAGTCTGAATTCCTGTTTGTTGCTGTGGATTGCAGCAGTCCATTAGCTGTTTTCTGTAGTTTTCAGCAGTCTGTAAAAAGAGAGCTCAGATTTTCTTATTGAACTGAATTGTACAATGAATCGCAGAACAGTCCTTTCCCATTTTAGATGTTTTCGCTGCATCCATGTTGAGTGCTGATGCTGCCACTTACTCCATTTTACCACTCAGTGGCTGTAACAGGTGTATAAGCCTGGGGTGCCGCATCTCTCTCCCCACCCCCGGCTGTCATGCAAGGCTGAGCCTTACATGTTAATCCAGGTTAACCCATAGCTCAGAAGTGAGTGCATGGCTCACTGCATTTGTATACACTGCTGTTTGACACAGAAACATTTGGATGTGGGAAGCAGGTGTGTCTTAGCTTCTAGCTACTGTAATGTTTATTTATGGTTAGTTTAATTTCTTCTCTGGGAACCACTAAAGAATAGTTACCTAGTTACATAGCTAAATGTCCAGGGTCTGAGGATTTGTTGAATGAGTACTGCACAATCACAGCATGCAGGAACTTCGATTGATACTTGGAAATACCGCTTATTTTTCCAGCCTCATTTCCACAAATAACCCCCTAAAATTGAGTGACTGCAGAGCCTGTCCCTGGTGACGAGGCCCGCACTGTTCTGCGGTTCTGATCTTTTGATTATAACCTTAAAAAGATGGTCTGGCTTGGCGTGGGATTCCTGCAGAGCGCTCGACTATCCCTGAAGACCGGAGGGGTGTGTTATGAAGGAGAGATGCAGTGCATTTTCTCAGCAGGGAGCTGATGGGAGATATCAGAAAACTACTCCCCCCTGCAGGTCGGCACATGGTCTTCTCCTGCTTTGCACCCCCCCCCCTTTAATTGTTTTAAAAGACGACTTTCAGAGGCTAGTGGTCCTGTTTAGCTTGTTATGGTTGCAGTTTTCACCAGCACTATAAACACCAGGTGAGCGTGATTCCTTTGAACTCAATTTATCCCACCCCCAGCCCTGTATCTAGTGTGGATGTTCATGAAACATTCGGTTGAATTACCTGTAGGACTGACACGCCGGCCCCCCCTCAGTAATTCTGCATTGTTTGGTACTACTTACTAAAACAAAGGCATCTTTCATCACACTGTCATTTCTTCTTTGTCTCGAAGGAAGGATTTGTGTGAAGACTTCAAAGGGCTTTGTGTTCCTGTTCCTTCACAGTAGGCTCTATCATTTGGTGTTAAATGCTACCGAATTTTTTGTTTTTTTTTTTTTTGGGGGGGGTGGAGATTAGAGAAGCTGGGAAGGATGGTTGATCTATATGTCTGCCTGGGAGGTGCTGTATTAGTGCTCTTTGCCTGAGCACAGCAATGAGGCTGGCCAGGGAATCACTGGATTCTCTTTGCCGGCTCTGTGAAGAAATTGGTGGTCTTAGCTCTGCCTGAATAAATGCTCATTGGAGTTTTACTTGCACAAAAATATTCTATGGGCAGAATGAAAAATGATTGGTTCTCTCTCTCTCTCTGAACCAATCATATAGTAGAGGAGTTGGGTCCAAGCAACTAGAAGAGGCAGAACCAACCAATCTGATATCTTGGGACCCACCTCTTTGTACAATCTGGTTCTCTCTTTGAACCAATCATTTGCTGTTCTGCCTTCAGAACATTTTTGTGTAAGACTCCCACGAACTGAATAAACAGCAAGCATATGGACCATCCCACCTGCGGCCTGTCCAGCATCCCTCCGACGCATGGACACATAGGACAGTGTGGTTCCCTCTCTGTTTTCCTTCCTGAAAGTACTCCAAGTACAAAAAACCAGAGAGTGAAAAAGAACTGAAAAAGATCTCAAACATCAACATAGCGAGAAGTCTATTAAAAACAAACCAAGGAATCGCCTTGAGGTTTTCGTTTACTTTTCAGGGGTTTATCTACTTTTTGGGTGTGATGCCCTCTTGGAAGGGGTCACCCCAGCTCTGCATGGCGCCGGCTGAAATAGCCGTACTGTTCTTCCAATTGGTCCTCTGCAGCAGAAAGCTCTTCCGCTCATTGGATTCCTCTTTTTGAAGCCGCTGGACTGTGGAGGTGTCTGTACTGGCCATCCTCCAGCTGGCTTGTGCTTGAGCCATAGTTTATTTATTCATTGTTTCAGTTTCCCTCAGTGTTAGTGGAGTGGGAAATTGCTGCAGGCATTTGCCAGGTTTGTCTAGCCGCTTGGACGAGGAGAGAAAAGGCGGCACTCGCTCTTTCTGTCAAGTGGCTGACTCATGAGTTCCTGGTCACCTGCCGCTGTTGACACACCTGATGCCGCACACGCGGCTTCTTTGCCGAGCAGCTGTCTCTGCTTGGCGATTCGGCACTCCGCCCTTCAGCAGGTCCTGCCCTCTTCCATACAAACGTGAACGTCCCTGAGCTGCAATTCTGACCCTTGGGAATATGGTGCTCAGGTAGTGTCGCATTGGTTTCTTTAAGCCCTGGAAACTTTTGGTACTGTCGTTTCAGCATGTGAACGATGGTCTCAATTGCTCAACAAGAAACAGTTCCTGTTTTCAGCAGTCCAAGGCCAAACTATGGTACATTTGACACTTCAATACGTGAAAATGACGATTTTCAGTGATAGACATGTGTTCCTGTGAATTACCACCGTTTTGAAAGGCTTACTCTTTATCCAAAAGCAACCAGACCGTATTTGTTCTATTTGGGTTGAAAGCAGGAATCATGAGGACAAATGCCTGCAGACTAAAAGAGCTCAATGTTTCAGCACAGTGATTCGGGCTGTGGTGCCATTCAGAGCTTGGGCTGGGCTTAGTTCTGGGTTCAGGGTTGGGTTCTGTCTCTTCATACCAAGAGTTAGTGTCAGTGTGCGTGAATGAGAAGCCTCTTGTTTGCAAACGTGCTGGTTAAAGCGTGCTGTTGCCTTCATTAGCTTATGCGGCCTCCCAGGACAAGAACCCCTTGTTTCGACGTTCAAACGGGAACACGCACTCGATCTGTCACATCTTCAGGGGGAGATGTTCAAAGCGAGCATGGGATGAAAGGAAATCTCTACCATAATGACATAATTATGATCTTTACAGTGATATTTCTCTGTTGTGGGGGGACATGGTGGTATTCACCCCCCCCCCCCCCCAAGAGGGTGCTTGGTGAAACAGGCCGTGATCAGCCACTTGACATGCAGTAAAGCGGCATTCCCAGGGCTGGCTTACACCGTTTTTCTTTCTAAGTTGGTCTTAATTATCGTTTTTGGGTGTCTGGCTTGGGGGGGAGCCTAAGAGAGGATACCGCTAAATCTGTAATTAGGACCCTGTGTTTTAATTTTTTTCCTCCTTCCCATTCAGGATGCTTTGATAATGACACGGGTTTTGAGTCAGTGTGCGGGGATGTACTTGTAATGTGTTTACAAAACAAAGGCATGGCGTGAGAACAGAGAGGGCCATGATTTGACCTCCAACCCAGTAGACTGAGAGGATGAGAAACAGAGCGGTGGGTCCCGGAGAAGAAACCAGCCACGATTCTCTGTTGGACACACAGACAGGTCGTCTGCTAAGAGTCCTTTATAAGTAGATTATCATATGATTAATAGTTTGCTGTGCTTATGACTGGTTGGTTGTACAGCATGTGATTCCCACATGGGATTTTTTTATATCACTCAATGAAGTCTTCAGTGTTCAT
Organism: Brienomyrus brachyistius; assembly: GCF_023856365.1. NCBI lineage: Eukaryota > Metazoa > Chordata > Actinopteri > Osteoglossiformes > Mormyridae > Brienomyrus > Brienomyrus brachyistius. The sequence goes on from NC_064544.1 coordinate 20,196,703, forward strand.
GGGAGCAGCTGGGAGGGGTAGCATCAGGCAAGGTTTTCCAGCCTGGTCCATGAAAAAATGTGTACTCTCTGACAGGGAGCTGTGAGGAAACAAAAACGTGGACCATCTGGGGGTCCCCCAGGACTGGTTTGGGAAACGCTGCTACAAGGTATTAAAAATGAAATCTGAGCTTTGTCCCATGTGGGACCCTGTTGAATTGCTATTTTGTAGTGATAGTTACCTTCTAGAAAAATATTTGAACTTGCACCTACATTAGAACCTCATTCAAACAATACTTTGAAGTTCTGCTGGTACGTGAGTGCAGGATAGTGCATCTATGGCGGAGTTATGTAGAAATCCACTTTGAAAAAATCTTGTAGTTTTGACTTTGGCCACGACCCCCCTGGAAGAGACGGACAGCTGCTAGCTGTCAGGGGCCTGTAACAGGTAGCAGATGCTCCACTCAGGCAGGTTTTGTCACTCTGCTTCTAGAAGATCTCGCAGATGGCTAGTTAGCATTCACACGCAGTCCTACACCCCCACAAAGTGTTGTTTCCTTCATAAGCTTATGCAGACCTTGAGTATAAGGCCCCCTTGTCCTGATATTCATATAGGAGCTTCCTGGGTCCGAGGGAAAGTTAGTCTAGTGGGTATGAATGCATCCCCTGAGCTACATGCTTTGTTAAATAACTGAATGAATCCATGCATTTCTGCATTTCAGAGGTCACATCTGAGTCTCCCACACCTTCTTCCTCCTCTCTCAGCATACTTGACTCCATCTTGTTGAGCTGTAGGGCAACGGCTGTGAGTCTTTGCCATTGCAAAGTGCATGAATGCTGAACGCTCTGTCCTTTTGAGAGATGGAAACAAAAGTTCAGAGCGGAGTCTCAAAGCGGGGCCGCAGCAGAGATCCTCCGAACCAGCGCGACCACAGTGGGGCCTTTGTGGGGAAATATGAATAAATAGCAGCAATAAGCTTTGCGTAGCAGAGGTTCCCCACTGGGGGAGCATGCCAGGATAAAGGAGCTGTTGGACAGCCTCGGGACTGGAATGTGGAGCTGGGCAGGCAGGGCGCTGGCGACGCTCCAGAGCACCGCTGAGCTCCGTCCAGCAGCCTCGCTGAGATGGGGCTCCTCCTGGACTGTGCATGGGTGGGTGGGGCTTGGTGCCCTGAAGATACATTGTCCTCCCCGAGTCTTCCCAAGGCTGTCAGGCAAGTGGGATGGGGAGTTCTCATCCCAGGCATAATACTTTAAAGTCAGAGTGATTCATAGACACGGTGCTGTGTGTGAATGCCGTAGACCAGCTTCTCATGGGTAGCTCTGCATGACTGCACATTCATTTGTTGTATCTCCTTTTGTCCTTAAATTGACAAGCAATTTCTTGTCACACCTGAAATTTATTGTTTGGAATCCTGAGCTATTCGGAAGACTCTTGAAACCGACCAGGATCGCAAACCAAAGATTTATTTTTCTCAACATCCTGTTTATAAAGAGAATGCATCATTGCTTACACTGCTTCTGAAGAAACAGGTGTAGCTGGTTTCTACCCAGCTGCCGCCATCTAATTACAGCTGAAAGATACCAATGTTTGTTTGCATTTATTTTTTTTCATGGTTAAAAAAACGTTTCTTTAAATGAGAAAAGTCTGTCAGTTTCCAGGGAAGCATATTAATGTAGTTTGCCTCTCACAAGAGTACATTGTGCCCAGATGAGCGTGGCTATTTTGAGAGAGACGACCGATGACAAGTCTTTCCAGTACAGAGTGATGGCACACTGCAGATGTTTGTATTCCGCTTACGACTGATGAGCGTTTCATGCTAGATGCAGGCTAGACCTTTGCTTTTGTCTGTGTCAAGTAACCTCCTGTATGCAAACACTTGCATCTCGTCTGCTAAGAACACTTTGCTCCCAATACAATGAAATTTGCTGTATGTAGGTGTACTGCATGCATTTATTTGGAGGGACCATACAGACCTAAAGATCATATACTGTATGCTTAGTTGCTATCAGCATTTTTTAAGGTTTACCAAAAAAAAAATTCTTTCCTTTTCCTTTCCAGGACCCTTTTATGACATAAACATTCTAAATCCATAGGCATCAATAAGCAGTTGGAGCCCCCCTTTGCAGCAAAAACAGCTGCCACTCTTCTGGGGAGGCTTTTCACGAGATTTTTGACTGTGTCTGGGAATTTTTGCCCATTCATGCAGAAGAGCATTTGTGAGGTCAGGCACTGGTGTCTGACGTGAAGGCCTGACTCGCAATCTCCATTCTAGTTCATCCAAAAGGTGTTTGATGGGGTTGCGGTCAAGTTCTTCCATGTCTTTATGGACCTTGCTTTGTGCACTGGGCCACAGTCATGCTGGAACGGAAAAGGGCCTGTTCCCACAAAGTTGGAGGTAAAGGATTTTCCACAGTGTCTTAGTATGCTGAAGCTGGAAATAAGGGGTCTAGCCCAACTCCTGAAAAACAACCCCATGCCATTATCCCACCTTCACCAAATTTTACAGTTTGCACGATGCAGTCAGGCAGATCATTCTCCTGGCATCTGCCAAACCCAGACTCATCCATCAGACTGCCAGACAGAAAAGTGTGATTTGTCACTCCACAGAACTCATTTCCACTTCGCCACAGTCCAGTGCTGGTGTGCTTTACTCCACTCCATCCGATGTTTGCCATTGCGCTTGGTCATATGAAGCTTGCATGCAACTGCTTGGTCATGGAAACCCACTCCATGAAGCTCCCATTTTTCATAAATTTTTGTAAACCGGACTGCGTGACTAGGTGCTTCATTTTATACACCTATGGCAATGGGTCTGAATAAAACGACTGAATTCAATGATTGAGGTGTGTTGCTATACTTTTGTCCATTTAGTGGACATAGTGGTAAGGTATAGCGGTAATTTTTATTTCACGCCTAGGGCTGGGTAGTATCCCAGGGTTTGTGGCTGCAGTACCACCAGGGTGGGGGCTGCTGGGGCTGATGCATTAACGAGCACCATAGCAGACACTAATAGAATAAAAGCCCAGGCAATCAATAATTGATGGGTGTGTTATCTTCTGTCTCTAAGGGATGTCAAAGACTAGTTCTAACTGGGGAGCTGCGAGTTGACTTTGCTTATTGAAAGCGTTACTCTGGCCAGCTGGAAATGAGAAGCTATTTCCTGAGCAGGAGAGAACTTTGTCCTCTGCGTCACAATAGACTGATAAGCGTTTCGGTGAACATATAGCTCAAGATTCTTGTCTGTGTACAACAGGTTGCTTTTTGTGCGCCGGTTTCAGAGCGGGTTTGTAGAGCAATAAGGACAGCAGTATTTTGCAGCTCCATAAAGATTTTGTTAGCTATATCGCTATCAGAGAGAGGAGACGTATACAAAAACCTTTTGAATTGCCTCGTTGCTCCTCAAATTTTATTTTTGCTCTTGTTGCTTCCGGTACCTCCCCTATGCTATGTCCATTCTCCATTAACTGGCTATATGGAACATTCATGAACCAATCATCATGGTCAAAATGAATAGGCAACAAGACTGTAAGCGACGTGGCGTCCTGGCTCTCTGGGTAGCAGTGTTGCATCTGCTCTGTGTGGGAGGTAGTTTCCGTGTTGTCTCTGTCTTGTATGGATACTCCGGTTTCCTCTCCTCACCCAAAGACCTTTCAGGCAGGTAAAATGATCACTGTAACCTGCCCATTGTGTGCATCTCTGACTCCCGTGATCTTGTGTGAGATAAGTGGTTGGAAGATGGATGGATAAAAAGGGTCAAACTAACACACGCAGACATGTGGCTTCAGCTTACAACTTTTAGAATTCAGATCCAGGCACTTGGCAGGTCTTTTTGTCTGGTTATATTTTAGCAGACAGTGGGGGGGACATAAATGACTCATATTGCATCAGCAGTCCCTAGAGGCCAATGACTAGCAATAGAGTCACCTGTATATTCAGGTTGGTGTTTTTTTTTTTCCCCTGTGATGAAATCAGATTGGATGATGTCACAGAGTGGAAAGAGGATTATCATCAGATTTATCTTGTGGTAAAATACATTCTACAATTTTTATATTTTTATTTAATTTTTCTACCATTGCCGCCACATCAGGTCTTCACAAGTGGCTTTTATTCAGGCTGCACTGGGGTCTGTGTATGTGTTCTCTGCTAATAATCACCCCTGGTCTTCTGGCTGAGCCCTGCCTGGGAGTGGACCTATGGTGTTCAGTCCAAATGGGCCATTTCACATGATTCGTTTTTCTATGGTGGTGCTGAAGTACTTGAGCGAAGGAGCGTTTCCCTTATTCTCCATTAATCATTAAGTCTGGAATAATCCTCACGTCAGTGGTTTGCTGAGGGGATCGGATGATGCCGCATTTTCGTGTGCTCTCTTTGCTGTATGTGATTCGGAATGAGGGGGAAACATTTACGTATTTGGCACTTTTGTCCAGCATCGTACAAGTCGGTTAAATGGCACCTTACAAACACACGTGCTGCTTAGGAGTCAGCTAGGCAGCGTGGCTGAGCTTCCAAGGAATTCCCAGGTTCATGTATAGGTAGAAGCAGCATCACCTTACTGAATTGCTGGAAATGATTTACTATAGTGTGATTCCTGCAAGTCCTGTGTTAGACCACGGTGATTAAAGGATCAAAATGATTAGCTATCTCAACTATTGCCTAGCACTTTTTCATAATTCTCTTGTGTCTTACATGGCAGATCCTTTGAGAACTAGAGTATAGGCCATTATGAGAGGTGGGGTGATAATCTAATAAGAGATCCTGTTAAAATCTGTACAGTCTGCAGTTGTGGTCGCATGTCGTCATGCAAGACCTGCTTCATACATTTAGTTGATGGTTCCGAGACCCTGAGAGAATAAGAGGTGACCATGCAGCCAGTGGCTGAGTGATCCAGGGAAGCAGGATGATGAAATAAGATCAGGAGGATCCCCCAGATGCTAAAACTAAGCCAGCTATCCAATTTAAACTGCGAGCCTTTGAACCAGGAATGGTGTCCGTATACGAGACACTGCTTATGTGCAGTTAGTTGCCTCTTCTAATGGTTTTATGAAAGCATATGTACCTGTACTGTACATCTATGTAACCGTTTTGTAGAATTGGTGATGTATTTTTGAAAGTGGCATAATGAAAAGTAAGGCATGCACACACCCATGCATGAATATGCAAATAGAGACAAGCTAATCCCTCTCCCACACACAGGAAATATACACTCTGGTTGATTTATATTTTTGCCAGTGGATGCAATCACAAAGCCAAGCTCTCCAAACCCTCCCCCCCGCAATCCTATTGGCCATGGCTGGATTTAGGGTAAGTCTGATTAGCGCCGCATACTATCACCAGCCAGCAGGAAAGCACCGAAATCAAGCTGGGGGGGACAAGCCACAGTAGGGGGTCAGGGTTATGATGGGGGGTCAATCAGCTCACCGCTCGCCCCCTCCTCCTGTGTTGGACGCTGTCTCAACATGCCCTGTGTTCGTCTTCTGCTCCTTAACTGTGCCATTCCGAGGCCTAACACTAATCCCCCGACTCTGCCCGTGAGGGTGGGGGGAGGGGCAGGTTGGGCTCTTCCTCAATGGCCCCATGAGGAGAGGCCCACAGGAAGCCGACATGCTGTCATGGTTGCATGATTTTGATGTCTTAACTTACCAGGATGTCTCAGTGCTGTAAGGTAGTGTTTCCCAGTCTGGTCCTGGGGGACCCCCAACGGTCACGTTTTTGCTCCCTCCCAGGAGCAAAAACATGGACCGTCTTCGGGTGCTGGAGGACCGGATTGGGAAACACTGCTGTAAGTAATTGTGATTGGACCTCTGAGTAGGGACTCGGGATGGCGGCTCACAGAGAGAATGATTAGGGCATTTTAGGTGCTGATGAGCTGCAGCCAGGTAACAATGGCTGCTTTAGCATTGCTTTGTGTCCAGCGAGGCACATCGATATACATCTGATGTACATGCACAAGCCCAAACAGGTGACTCCAATAGGACTAGTCTAGTGTTCTGAAATCTGGCGGGGATGCATTAGACAAACGGGACGCTGATGCACAAGGACCGTGTTTTGTTCTTTGCCTTGTTAGGCAGCTTCTGACTTAATCACTGTTTGGTCAGTGTGCAGAGTTACCCCCTCGTGTAACCCGGTCATCCGATGTCGAGACACAGCCTGTAGATTCATGCAAATCAGTCTGAGTCAGTATGTGTTTGAACCTAAGCGTGTGTGTGTGTTAATATATACCAGGGAGGGTGTGTGTTTGACTGAGGAAGGGTGTGTCCGGTTGTGAATGACCGGGGGTGGATTTACAAGCGTGCGAGTGTGTTAGTGTCCCTCCCCCTCTGTGTGGGGGGGCTTCTGCTGGGGGGGAGGGGAGGATCTGGCATGATGCCTCTTGTGGGCCATTGTTTAATGAGTAGCCTATTGTGAGGGACACAATGCAGGCACACTCCCTCATCACTGGCTGTGGGATTGGCGGGAGGGGGGGGGGGGTCTGCTTCTTAGAGTGATGGGCAGTGGGGCTCCAGAGAGCCCCCAACTCCTTGACTCCTTCCTCAGCCAGCTGCTTCCCATCCGCTTGGAAGGAGGTTTGGAGCGAGGGGGGTGTCTTTGTCAAGGAGTGATGAAGATGGTGGGACACGAAGGAACAGGAAGTGGCCTGATTGTAGGGGGGGGGGGGTGCAACAGATAAAGGCCCCACCCCCAGGCTGGAGGAGACAGACGCAGGGAGTCTCTCAGGTCATGGCCTAGACCTCTGTCAGCTGTACAATACTGGCACCATTTCACCCATAAATTTGTCCCCAGAACATTAGATACGATCTATGGGAGTAAGACAGCAGGTCGTCTTTACGGCCATTAAGCTTATTGTCAGAAGTCGTCCCCAAAGGAAACGTCCATGTTTGTTAGTGACCTAGTTGGTGATCTATGCTGCAAGGCATTAGTGCAGGTCACCTTCCAGGAATCGGCAGGCCAGCGGGCAGGATGTTACACCCAGAGTGTGTCAGATGTCACCTTCACCTCGGCGCTGGGCAGCTCCTAATCAACAGGCTTTCTGGGAGGGAGTGAACGTCACGCTTCATCCTGCCCGACTCTCCCATCGTAGATAACAAACGTCACCACAGGTCCTACGGCAAGGTCACTGTCCCCAGTTACCTATTGTGGGAGGAGACTAATTCAGATGCATTTGCTTGCTCAGACGCTGGGCTGAGATTGTCCTCTACACATCCGTAGGCGAGTACGACGCTGTCAGTCATCAGTGAGCCCAGCCGCTGGATACCACGCCGGATCGCGTAGAGGCCGCGAGTAAAGCAAACCGTGAACGTTGGGTGTGAGGGAGAAGCTAAGGCTGAGCTGTAGGTCTGAGCCGAGGACATAAGTGGGAAACATTCTTCTAATTTGAGCTCTTCTTGCTACCAGTTTGCAAACTTGGAAGATTATTTTTGAGAATTGAGTGTGATAAGAGCATGACGGACACATCCCACAGCACTAATAGCTCAGCACAGTGCCAGTCATATGGGCCCCTCCTGTCCAAATCTCGCTAGTGTAATACGTCAATTATAGAGGTTATTATTTAGCTAGCTTATCCAAGCGGCTGGCATATTTTGCTATTTTAGTTTTAATTCATTCATTAATCTGAATTTTTAATATAGCATTATGATTATTAAGGAGTACTCTTCATTTAAAATTGATTATGAAGCAAATTTGACTTATAGCTGCAGGGCATAATAATGTAGGTGAACTTTGTGCTCCGAGCTCCTCTTTTGCAAGTGCTGCACCTTAACCACTGCGCCCCCTGCTGCCTTTGCTCAGGTAATGGCTACGACTGACCGCAGGAAATCATCCTGTGGAGGGACTGATCCATTGTAATTTGGAAGACGAAACCATGGAAAGGGCACGATGGTGCAGTGGTTAGCACTGTTACCTCGCACCTCTGGGACCTGGGTTTAAGTCTCCACCAGGGTCCCGTTTGCGGAGTTTGGCTGTTCTCTCAATGATTTCCTGGAGGAAACCCCGTGACATCTGGTTTTGCCCCACAGTTCAAAAACATGCTGAGGTTAATTGGAGTTACCAGTTTGCCTGTAGGTGTGCATGTGTGTGTCATTGGTTGTGTGAATGTTCCCTGTGATGGGTTGGCGCCCCATCCTAGTTTATTCCCTGCTTTGTACCCAGAGCCTCCAGGATAGACTCTGGACCCCCTATGACCCAGAATAGGACAAGTGGTTATAGAAAATAGATGGAAAACATGGAAAGGAACTAAAGCATCTAATAAAAAAATTAAATATTAAATAGTGTCAAAAAAAACGAAATAATAAGATAAGAAATATTGAAAGGAAATGCCTTATATTGAGGCACATTAAGGGAAAACCCCAACAGACACAGTGCGGAAGTCTGCTGCTTGTTACTGGCCTGCCAGGCTGCACTGAGCCATGGGTGAAGGCCAGGCTGCATTATTAACTAGGCAGTCATTCCTGTTTCTGATCTGCCCAGTTTACTTTGCAGTGATACCTCTGTAACAGGAACTGTGAGGGTAGGACTGTCCGCTCGGGGCCGGGCAGGTCCCCCTGCCCCCCCCTCCAACCACTGCCCAGGGCTGATTAAAGATTCATTCCTTCTGGATGAATGTTTAATGAATGTTTAATGAGCCCCGTGGAGCCAGTCTCGTCAAGCCAGTGTTTCCGCGCAGAGCGGGGCGAGAGGTCCGTCTCATCCGGCCTGCACCTCAGTAGCCAGATCGACCAGTCGGCTGGGTCAAACGGTTTCGGGGGCTTTGGGGATTAAACAGGGAGGGGCTGTGGTTATTAACATAAGCCTTGGCTACTTCTGTGATGAGACAATTAGAGGAGTGTAATTGTCCTGTAAATTTCCCATTTTGTCTGCCTCCTACTGTCAGCATTTATTTAACAAATTCTGTGGAAGGTAAAGCCCCCCCCCCCCGTCTGTTCCCCCTGAGGTGGCGTCCCGCGGACTGGGAGGTGCAGATGGTGTAACTGCGGGGCCGTGTGACATTTGAGTGGCTCCTTCTCCTGCTGGGCTGGGACAGGCTTGGACACGAGGACATTTCCCCCGGACCTCCCCGCCGGCCACATCCGGGTGATCGCTCTGGGTTTGCCAAGAACGGCACAGGCGTCAGACAGTCTTATTTTTTTGGGGGGGGGATTGCAATGTGAAATCGAATGGCTAATCTGACGCAGGAGGCATTGTGCCTTCTGCAGGGAAAAAGAAAATGAGAAACATGACGTGGAGAAGGACAGAGGGAGAGGAGGCTTGTCTCTCGGCCAGGGAATCTCATTATGCGATGCAAGCAGGAATTTCGCCAATCTGGGAGTTTGCGCCTTGGAAAGTAAACCGGCTTTATCTGTTTGTCAACCCAATGTGATTGGGTTTTAGTATCTGCACAAAGATTCCAGTTCCAGGGAAACAGAAGTGAAAGAAGGAGGTATGGTACAGTGCAACTGGTTGGTCTGCATTCCTGTCGAACCAGCTACGATATGTAGCGCAGAGTGGTTATCGGACACTGTCAGGGTCTGTCACTCTGATTCCTGTGCCCTCTCTACATTCTGAATCCTGATTGGGCTTCCTCCTGCACTACAAAAAGCCATGTAGTTCAGGTGGCTTCCTCCACTGTGTGCATGCCCTGCTCCCTGCGAGTGTGGGGTAGGGACCGGTCAGGCTTTCACCCTGTGTTGGACCGGTTCTGTGTGTCAATTCTTCACTTTTCTTTAGATTCTCGCACTTCAAAACTGAAAGGCCTGTAAAAGAGTTCATCTTAAAGTATGATGTATCCCATTTCCAAAACATTAACCTCTTCTGAATGCTAGCGGGATGTTATAAAGACAGGCGACATTGTGCTCTCCCTCTGCAGATTAGCATGCCGAGAGTCCGTTATGCTTTTTGCAGCTTCCACACGGGACCGCCGCTGATCCACGGCGCCTGACGTCAATCGCGGAGACAAGCTGTCGTTTTTATTGTTGCTCTGTGCGTCATCGCATTCTTTGCCGTCACGTCCGTGGTGCGCTTGCTGCAGCTGAGCTCCAGCACCCCCCGCCCCCCTGCATGCTGCAGACCCGATTTACGCATCAGACCTGCCGGCAGTGCCTGCTGCTGTGGACAGGTTCATGTCAAATGCTTTCTGCTGCAAGGTGCAGACTTTATGGAAAAAAAGGCAGTACTATCAGGTTTCGAGCTCAGCTGCCCTGGTATACTGGTCTCCTGACCTATTGCCAGATCGCGCTGCTAAGGTGCCCTTGCCATTCTCAGAGTGCTGCTATCCCCATGAGCCTTGGCTGCCCCTCATCTTTCCTGCTGGCCCTGGGATTGGTGAGTCATCCTTGCAGGCATGGCGCGCCCCATCGGCGCAGCGATTGCCCTTAATGGACATGCCTGATAGCAGAGGGCCTCAAGAGTGCAGTTGACCCTGGTTTGCCATTAGCTTGCCAGCTGCTGTTATGGCACGAGATAATAGGAAAGCATCTATTTGTGGTTCTGTTTATTGAAATAGGAAGTGCCTATCACATAAGGAGCATCTCTGTTGTAAGAAGGTGGATTTTTATTTAATTAGACATGAGTCGCCTGTTTCCAGTCCCTGCCGTTTTTGTTTTCCGCATTTATCCAGTTAGGAGATGCTTCTGTTCACATTGGCTTGTGGGTTAGTCTTTCTTGCTCAGTGTCAGATCACTTTAGGTATAGGTGGTTCTCCTGTGCCTCTGTCAATTTCTGCACATGAGTTTGGTTAAGCTATTGTGCAACTTAATCTGCCCTGCAGAGGTCCGGCATTCGCTGTTCCTTTCTTGGCCACCTTAGAGATTTAATGAGACAGCAGGCGAATAAGGACATGACAGAGGTCCCATAGTCCCTCTGGATGCTATCCTCTACTGAGGGCATAGGCTCTCCTACAGTGAGCCGGCGCATGATGCGGGCGGCCATCATGGTTCAAACACTTTAGTCTGTCTGGCAAAACCGCATGATTAATGGAAGAACATTTCGCAATCTTTTTTATCAGAAGGGTGTTTGTATAATGGTGTGTTTGCGTGGGTTTGGGCTCTGTTCTGCTGGTGGCCAAGGAGCCACATGACTTGCCTGTTTGTCTGGGAGGCTTGTCTTCACGGATCCTCTGGTATTTAAAACCGAGGTCCATTAACCCTCAACAGTAAATTCCTTCCATCCATCCATCCCTGGTTTGTGAGACCTCCCTTTAATGCAGTTTACAGTGTATCTATGGGTTCATGTGAACACAGGTGGTTTCATGTAGGCATAATGGCCACATCCTCTAGTGTGGGAATCACTGACCTGAGCCGGATAAGTTCTCCATGGAAGCGCGTGGGTTAGACTCGGAATGGACTGCGGCGGCGGAGTCGGCCCGTCCCAGATCACTCCCGCCAGTATCGATCCAGCCCCCCATCCCTTTCTAGTCCCAATAGGCTTTGCACAGGAAATGGACACACTTATTACATGCCTTCTCAGCCCGCCTCTTAAACATGAATTAGAGCCAGAAGGCGATGCACCAGAGAGCGTCTGACTGGTCCATATTCCCCTTTTACGGGTTGGTCTTTACTGTATGTTAATGTAGGGGGGGGGGGTGGGGTGGAGACAAAAAAGGCTGCATCACTATTTAGAACAACAATCACATCTGAGTTTTGTTCCCAGAAAGGTTGGCGCCATTTCACCCAAGTAGGGGGTAGGAACTACAATCAGATATATACCCCCAATATTTAATTTGTCAGTATTCATACCCCCAATAAACACAGTTATATTTAAATTAAGGCGTGTGTCCCCTCAATATTAAAGTTTCTCCTATGCCGTTGCACCCAGTTAATATTACTGCTCTCCTTGCATTTCCTGGTACATTAATGGCTAAACCTGCCCACTAATCAGGAGCGGGAAGCATTTGCCATGTAAATGAATAACGAGTGAATACTTGAACAGTGTCTGTCTGTCTGTCTGTCAGCTGTCTGGGGGCAGTGGGGCAGGAATGTGGGTGGGGCAGTGGCATGCATGTGGGGGGGTCGCTCTGAACAATGCCTGCAGCTGTGGGGAGGCCAGTAGCCCCCATTCCAGAGAGCAGAAAGCAGCTGTGATGCATACATCCACCCTGGCGTCCCGAGTGGGATGAGCAGGGGCCAGGGTGGCAGACAAGCCCGCTTTGACATTCTACCCCCCCCAATGTGGTCAGAGCCTTAGATTCCAAAAACGATCTATGGCCCCCAGGCTGTGCTAGTTTCCATGGTGACACCCCACCCCTCTTCCCACCGCCCTCCTGTCACCTCCTTAATTAACTAATTAACCTAAAGCGGTATCGGCTTCTGTGACAGTGAAGGACACATTAAGACCTGAAGCTTGTTGGTTCAAGTCCCGCAAGGCCAGTTGCTTTGGTAACCTTTTAGTAAGGAGAAAGGGTAAAATAGTGATGTTGAAAAGTGGGTCAGTGGCTTGGCGCTATTTGAGTCTGTCCTTCCCTTCATGTGCCTACTGACACGCAGAGGCCCGCGGGCAGCTGCCCGGCCCGGCCCGGCCCGGCTCAGCAGCTGCTCTGTGAAGACGTCCTTGTGCCATCGTGGGTGAGGAATTGGCCTTTGGCGAGAGCCGGCTGGCGCCTGGTGCGGTCGGCGGCGAGCTGCTGGGCTGCTGTCGCCCAGTGCCCTTGTCACGTTAGCTCCAGGCCAGCCACTCCATCACCCCCCCCCACCCCCACACACACACACACACACACACACACCCCTCCACAGCTGTCTGAAGTCCATATTTAGGACTACAACTCATCTTTGTATCATCTGTTGACTTGTTTGTTTGTTTGTTTGTGTTCGACTGGAATGCAGTGGAAATCTGGGTCATAGCTCCCTTGCTCAGCCAATTCGTATGAATTTGCAGTTCAGTGCCTTGTTTTGATAAATGAGAGCGAGCAGATAATTAATGCCCCGTATTAGTCTAGATCTCCAGGCGCTGCTGCTTTACTATAACACACACGGCGAGCTTGCAACCTTTGCATTTTTCTCTTACCATAACATTGCATTCTCTCATCTCGCTGTGTTACATTATTTATTTGCTTACTGGATGTTAGTAGTTTAAATGCTGCAATACATTCTGCACTTGTCAATTATATGATCTGGCATAGTGGCGCATTAGCTAGTGCGGTTGCCTCAGACTTCAACGCTTGTGGGTTTGAATTCAGTCTCTCTCTAGCTTCACGTTCCTCCAGGTTTCTTCCCAAAGTCCTCAAGCGTGTTATTAATGCAAGCTGCCTGTAGTGCATGAAATATCCTGTAATGGGCTGATTTCCTGTATGAGGTCGTGCCCTCGTTCACACCCTTTGTGGGACAGACTCCAAATCGCAACAAATGCCACTGGATTTGTTGCTGTTAAAATGGCACTACAGGCTCATTATCCCACCAACTGCTAACGTGTCGTTATTACTGCAGACATATTGAGTCTTTTAGAATTGTTTAATAGTATTTATTCATTGAATACCAGACCCCCCCCTTTTAATTGGACATCTCCATCTAGCTGATCTCCAATGTTGAACATGAGCAAGCCAATTAGTAGCTGCATGCAATCTATTGAGCTCAGCATGCGTGCCTGTCGGCCTCCAAACTCGGCCCGCCGGCTTAATTGGTCATCAGTTTATCTTTCGGCACAGTGCAGCATTTGAGTGCCTGCATTTCCTAATGACATGTGCATGCCACGCAGCCTCATTTCCAGGCAGTGCATCACTTGCGGGGGAAAAAAACAATAAGCACATATTTGCACAGTTAACAAAACGAAAACCTGCGTAGCGTCAGACTTATTTTGAGTTTAAACATCCTTGTTGGCTTTGCAGGTGTCAAATAATCTTTCCAAGTGTTGTATTTTGTTTCTGCTTTTTGTGCGAATTATCCGTGTGAGTTTTAAACTTCACTTCAGTCTTCAGCCCCATTTATGGTTAAGCTATTCCTTTGTGCAGTGCTGGCGAGCGACTCGTGAATTTGTTCAAATCTGCTTTTATCCGGATAGCCTGCTTACAGTCGGCAGTGTTTCCGTTAGCATTGTGGTCCTGCTGACTTCTGTAGCCAGTAATGCACTGTGTCCATTTACAAAGCAAAACCCTGCTGTACTGAAGTAATTTTTACCCAACAATGAGATTACAGGTCTGGACAAAAGCAAAAAGCTGAACCATGTGACCAGTCTTACCCCTGTACTGCAGGATGTGCTGTCCGGGTTCTTACAGGAAGAGCTCTGAGTGTGTGTATATGTGTATTAACTTCAAAGCCTTTGAAAATAGGCCCCTTTAAACTCCTTTCACCACAGACTGACTGACTTTCTCCACCTTTCTCATTCAGGGACCAACGGCAATGTAAACCTACAGCAGTTCTACAACCTGTCCAACTTTAGCACCTTCCTACTGGATCCAAGCACTGCGACTCTCTACCTCGGGGCCCGGGATACCATTCTGGCCATTGACACCAACGACCTCACGAAGAGAGCCAAGCAGGTGATGAGGGCTTTACACTCGAGGAAGATAACTGGATGGGGCTGAAGGCAGGGTGCTGATTGGATAGGCCCTGAGGGGTAGGGGGCTGATTGGATGGGGCTGAAGGGTAAGGTGTTGATTGGATATACAAAGCTGATTGGAATCATATTTTCCATGATTTCTAAGTTTATTTCTTAATTTATACTCCTATGAAGTTTGAAAAATACTGTTGAAATATATCAGTTTTCTGTTGAATTTTTGTTTCTTGTCTGATATGACGGCTGTCATGTTCTTTCTGACAGTCTGATTCATCAGAACTCCCATCGCAATGCTATGCTGGAGACAGCATTGACTGTGTGTGTTTACAAAATGCCTTAGGGCACAAAGACCACATCGCAGCCAAACAGGAGCCAAACAAGAGTAAAACTGAAAGCTTGAAGTGCTGTATTTGAAGCAGTGAAACTCTAGACCCTATCTGTTTTGTCGTTTTGCTTTCTGGGTGACAATCTGTGCATTCAGTTCTGCTTATAAACTTATTTTGCTGCTTCTTCACTGCCATTGCCAGTCCTTTTTGTGCCACCTGTCCTGTCAGTGAAACGAACAGTGTCCTGACATTTGATGGAGGGCAGCCGGCAGTTTGCTAGCTACCCCCTATAAAGGGGGCTACAGATGAATTTCAGGCGTGGGGCATCAGTAAATCACTTTTATTTATCATAACACCCGTAATGATACACTCATGATCTCTCATGAAGCACTTTAACAGCAAAGCAGGAAACAAAGCCAGCTAGATCAATCATCATTCTTGCCCTCTATGTCCTCATGAAATTGCATGAAAATGCACAGAAGAATGATACAGAAATCTTACACGTCTAACTGCTTCCTAGACATTATTCTTTTACAATTAAAGAATTGGCTCAAGTGTCTTGGAATTCTGTTCTAGTGAAAATATTTCACTAAGTGTTAGACAGGAAGGACCAGTCCCTGCCCCCTCCTTGGGTGAAAATCCCATTTCCTTGTTGGCTGCCCGCTCTTGGTTTTGCAGTAACCTAAACAGAACAAAAGTGCTTGCGGTTGAAACTTTGATAGCTGGATATCAAACCTGGTCACGCTGAGAGCAAAACAGGAACTTTTGCAGAGGTCGTGTGGGTGTGGCGAGGTCGGCCATTGGTTGGGGAGGGTCTGACCCCGGCTGGCATGCTGAGTTTAATGTCCAGGCAAAGGTCACTCGATACTATGAGGCTAGTCCTGTCCTTCAGTGGGGGCAATTCTTTCAAAATGTTTAAATCTCGCCGCTCACTGTTTGGCACTCGATGCTGACTCTGACGCCCGCCTCTTTGTCCTTCCGCAGATCGTGTGGGACGTCCCGAAGAGCAAGCAGGATGCATGTGTGGCCAAGGGGAAGACGGAGGTGAGGGGGGGGCAGGGCTCAGCCGACGACAAACAGGCGATCTAAGTTTCCGAGAAAAGGGCCGTCGGTGTGTGGATAAGAAAACAGGGATAGACAGAGGTACCGTCATGGAAATCTAGGCCACTCTCAAAAATCTCCAGGTATATATCTGCAAATGCTTTAATATAGTCCAAGCTAGTAAATATGGACTGTATCAGATGAAGGGTGCACAACCTTATGGGGCCACATGCTCAGGTAATGTCAACTGAGAACAGCCCTGCGAATCAGGATGTTTATTATCATTATTATTGATGTTTATTTTGTGATTAACATTTTCTGTAATTTTTGTACAATTTTAAATAACGTATAACAAGGGGAAATGGGAACTAAAAACACACACCCCTATTACAGGGGACTGAGACAAAAAAAGGGGCTGTGTTGTACTCAAAGGAAGGTGAGCCAGTGTTCCGCTGCATATGTACGCGCTGCATATATATATATATATATATATTAAAAAAATACACACACAAAATGCATTTCTATATTATACATTTTTTTGGGGTTATTTCTGCTGTGGTTAGGAACCATTTCCATTACGATCACTTGCTTTAAAGTAAGCGTCTGTGTGCAGTCCTGATGAAAATAGATATGCAAATGTGCATTCATGCTGTGAGTGCGTGAGCCTGTGTGTCAAGGGCGCCAGACATCAGGGAGCTGGATTTAAACTGCAGCTCTGTCGCAGACCAAACTGCTAATGCTAAGGAGCAGCTCTGCAGTGGCCGCGGCCATGTGACTGTCCCTCCCGCATCCCCTCCCAGCCTTCAGCTGGCTCGTCCATCTCTCTCCCTACCCCTGTTGTTTGGGCTTTGGCCAGAAAGGGTCAGGTATAGTGCCACGCTGCAGATGAGCCAAGTAACTTCTGTATAAACTCACGTGACCATAAAACTGTCCAATCAGTATAGGCCACATCAGTTAATTTTATCTACTGCTTTGGGGATTTACATGGTGACAACACGCTGATAAACACTATATATGCAGTGTATGTATATGGCATGCAGGCAAGGTTAAGAGGCTTAGTTATTGTTCGTCTAAACATGAGAGGCTACAACACCTGATCTAAGTCATTGTGAATGTGGGGCCAAGCGTGGAGGCTCCGGAACAGCCAGGCACCGCTGATCCTCATGCACTGCGGTGTCTGCAGTATACAGAGAGTGTCGCGACGAACAAAAATCATCCTAAAGGCTGAAAAGGCCTTGTTAGTGAGTGAGGCCAGCGGAGAGAGGGAGACTCCTGAAAGTTATCGGAGGTCACAGCAGCGCTGTACAGACAGGCTTCTCCAAACACAAGTCATTTACCCTTGAAGCTGTACCTGGTACTATTCAGTGTGTTTAAATGTGATTTCTACTTTGAAAGCACGATTTATGGTATCAGACTGTTTGCCGACGTTGTGGCTTCTTGTCCCCGATATCAGCCTCTTCCTTCATACACTCATCAGCGTTTCCGAGGGGAATCGTTTGCATAGAGGGGAGGCCGCCGTGTTTTGAGGTTAATGAGCCCACTTAGCCGTGACAGTCCTTCCCAGCATGCACCGTTGTGCCGGTAGGCTTGGGGGTGGGGGTTTGGGGGCACAGCGGTGATCGACAGGCTGGGAACAGGTCTGGGCAGCACGGGGCCGAGAGGTTGTGATTAACTGCACAAAGAAGATGCTGTGTTGGACTGTGGGGGGCAGGGAATGGGGTGGGGGGGGAGTGCCAGAGGAGGTGACAGCTGGCTCTGCACAGAGACACACCCCCACATGTACAGTCTTCATATCACACACACACACACACAAAGAATGTTAGATGTCCTAATTAACGGGTGTACAGAATACCTAGAAAATGTATCTTCATTTCCCTTCCGGGATTAATAAATTTCCATTTTATTTAGAAAACGTGTAACCGTTTGCCTGTCAGATATCTGGCAGATGGATTAAAACCAATCAGACTGTTAAGGCTGCGTATGCCAAGCCATGTTTGTTTATTCGCTGTTTGCCCAAAGTCACTCTTTTAAATGCCAGACGTGTCACTCTGGAAGCCGATTTTCTGTGGGATTATCTGGGCCTCATCTGAGATTAGTGCCGGGATTTGAGTGGGCACTGGGCCAGCTCCCCGCACAGATGGGCCGCTCTCCCAAAGGCACAGGTGAAGCTCGCGGGGTCCTGAGCCGTGACCTCGGCACAGACATGTCCTACAAACACCTAGCACTCATGTTCCGGTGGGGTCTGTCCATGTCTCTGCACTTACATTCATCATCGGTGTATCTGTGCACCGCTGTGAGGTCAGACGGCAGATACAGGTCTAGTAGGTCACCGAGATGCTCATTGGCTGTGCAGTTTCCATGGCAGCCATGTGTACAGTGGGGGTCATTCGTACCAATACATGCTGTAAAGATCACCAACATGGTAGGGGTCAGGTGTTTCATGTCGATGCCCCCCTGTCCACCACAGCAGATTGTTCCCAGTGACATGTTGAGGATCCTGACATGATCTGAGAGCCCAGTTTTCTTTCAATTGGCTTACCCGTCTGTCGTCACGGAGACCCCTCAGAATCGCAGATGACCTTCACTCCGTCCGACGTGTGTTAGGGGCTGTGATGCTGAGATGCTGTGTCAGCACCAGCTGGGGCTGTTTGACTGAGCCTCCATGGCGCTCATGCGGGTTACAGGGGTGCATGTGAGCATTTTGGGAGGGGGATTCATTTCGACATTGATATCCCACAAATTGTCTCGTTTAATGAGCTTGTGTATTTTGGACAAACACAGGTTTGAGGTATCACCTGCTGCATGGCTGTACTCAGGTTCTCATCCCTGAGGTGGTTCGTCGTGTGGTGGGTGGGGTAATGCGCTGTAATCGGCGCGCATCCCTTACCTACCTACCTCTTCTGCGTTGTTTTCTTAGGTGAAGTGTGTGTGATTTTACTAGCCATTGCGCACTGAATGACTGTCATGCTGTGGCTGAATCTGGGTTTTGCAGACAGGAGAGAGAACGCTGAATCTTGTTTTCTGCAAAATGAAGGACTACGTCAGCTATTGTTGCATTTTATGAGAGACAAGGTATACATTGGCTGAAGGCCAGTACTGTCTTTCCTAAAGAAACTGCTGTGACTTCATCTCTCTGTATATTTGAAGTGCAGTAGCCAAATTCTCTTCATCTTAATCTAAGCTTATTATGCTGGTATTTCCCATAATAGCTCTGACATGTTTTCTGCCAGGGGTGTGAAATTCAGGTGGGCAAGCGGTGAATGGTACGCACCCCGCCCCCCTCCCCCCCAAGACCTCTGACACAATTCAAATACTGGTGTCCACTATGTAGTCCTCATAATGGCTCTGTAATCTATCGTATTCCTAATGTACTTTCGCTCCACAATCTGACGACTCCGCAAAGCAGGTTCATGCCCATCAGCATGTTCTGCCAAAGCAGTGTTTGTTCCCACATCACTCTCAGGCATGCAGTGAAAACCCATTTCCGCGGCCAAGTGCAATCCAGTACACAGAAGTTTCCGGAAGAAGCCCCTGGCTCTGACTCATGATTCATCCCTTGGGCCTCATTGCTTGCACTCATTGGGCCGACTGCATCGGATTGACTCTCTGACACTTTGCCTTCTCTCTGCTGCCCTCTACAGGGTGACTGCCACAACTACATCAGGCTGCTGGAGTTCTTGAACAGCAGCAGTATCTACGCCTGTGGCACCTACGCCTACTACCCCCAGTGCGTCACCATCGTAAGTGCCAGCTGCATACTGACATTGAACCTGGCAGAAGCGCGGCCCTGGAACGCAGACACACGCTCGTGATCACAGCTGCGCCGAGGTAGCAGTCAGAAGCTGATGGACGAAAGCGGCGAGCGAGCGATAAGGCTGACAGGCACTCGTCCACTTTGGCAGTCTCTCCGAGGGACGCATGTAGTGCCACGTGGACGATGTGGGCTACAAGCACATGGAGAACACACACTCCGTCAGATACGATCCAGGGTTGGGGTGTCGCGGTTCGCACAGCGAGGCTGGGAAGAGACACACAAAGAGGTGCTCTGAGGCAGTGGGCTCTGTCCAGCCGTCCGTCCATCTGTCTGACTCTGTCTGTCTGTGTCACCGGCTGCTGCAGGATGTGAAGAGCTTCTCCCTGAAAAGGACACCCAGTGGGGAGGTGGAGATGGAGACAGGGAAGGGGAAATGTCCATTTGAGCCCAGCCAGCACTATGCAGCAGTCATGGCAGGCAAGCACGCATGAGGCACACTGCATCGCACACTGGCACACTGCATCGCACACTGGCACACTGCATCGCACACTGGCACACTGCATCGCACACTGACATACATGCCATGTGCACAAATGAAGACGCATACATACTGTATATTCAGACATGCAGCCCAAATATGCACACAGATACATACAGGCACTCGCTTGCTCTCTCACACACGTGCTTCACCTCCCTGCAGATGGAGTCCTGTACACGGCCGCCACCAGCAATTTCCTGGGCACGCTCTTTGACATCTCCCGGGCAACGGGCAATGAAGGGGAGCGTATCCGCACCGAGCAGTCAATCAACTGGCTCAACGGTGAGTTGGGCAGCGGACCGAGCCTGGGGGACGTGTTCTGCCCAGGCATTATGGGAAATCATCCCATACTATTTGTGGCACCTGTCATGGTCTGGCTTTATACTTAAGAATGGTACAGGAATTTCTGTGAGAAGTAAAACATGCAGGCTGTGATTTTTCACTCAACACTGTGTGTGCGCGTGTTTTCCCCACAGACCCGGAGTTTGTGAGTTCTGCGTTCATCAAGGAAGACCCAAACAATCCTGTAGGGGAGGATGACAAGATCTACTTCTTCTTCACAGAGGTCGCTAGGGAGTATGACCTCTACACCAAGGTCAAAGTCTCCAGAGTAGCTCGTGTCTGCAAGGTGTGTCCTCTCTTCAGTCTGTTGGTGCTAATGTAGTTGCTGTTGGATATTGCACATCTTCAGCAAGCTGAAAGTCACTATACATTTTTTTTAACAATGGTCCCCTGCCACTCACCTCGGCTCGTGTTTCATACCCTACATACATACCTTTCATACCTCATTTTTACCACCTCCTTCCTCCATGACTCTCCACGCCACTCAACCTGCCCAGGGAGATGTTGGGGGCATGAAGACCCTCCAGAAGCGATGGACAACCTTCCTAAAGGCCCAGTTGGTGTGTGAGGACCGCATCAGCGGCCAACGTTACAACATCCTGACAGACGTCTACACCACAGATCTCCGGGAGGGAGACCCCAGCAGTACCCATTTCTACGGCATCTTCACCTCGCAGTGGTTAGTGGAAAATCAACACGGCCCCTTAAGCCCCACAAATATCCAGAGGTCCAGTGTCAACAGGGCCTTGGCCTTCACCCAGCTACACTCTAGTCTTCATCCAAGCAGCCATCACGTCACCTTGAATGCCATGTCTGCTATTTACGATCTGTCTGATCTACGAGCGGCTCCGTGCAGAGAGCCTTTCCCGTGGTATTTACGCCCGAGTAGATGCATCAGCCAATGGGGTTGAGGGTGAATCGAGCGAAACGGCTGACCTATGACCCCCTTCTCTCACTTCCCCCAGGGAGAGGGAGCCCTTATCTGCTGTGTGCGCCTACAGCCTGGAGGATATCAAGAAGGTGATGGCCGGGCCCTTCAAAGAGCTAAAGAAGAACTGCGAGAACTGGAACAACCCAGAGCCCATTCCCAACCCTAGACCAGGACAGGTAGCCTGCAGATCTGATATCCTTAGCGAACCCATCCACGCCAAACCACCAGACAGATGGTGGCACGCCATGCCATACCAAAGTAGACTCCAACCATTGTGGCAAGAAGTCAAAACCCGGTGGACTGCTGTAAGAATGAAGACTGATGGGGAGTTGAGTGTGGAGTGGATTGTGTGAAGTGGGAGAAGCATAGAGTTAAGGCTGCTTCAAGTGGGAGGAGGGTTTGCGTTTTGAGTGGTTAGAGTGGATGTGTTGTGTGCTGTATTGTAGATTTTTGAGTGGGGATAGGATTAGAGTTTTGATTGATCTGAATGGGAGCATTGTGGCGTTCAGGCTGTTTAAACCTGCTTATCTTGGTGCCTGTGATGGTCAGTGCATCACCAGGGCGCTGAAGGCAGACGGCTTCGAATCCTCGCTCAAGCTTCCAGACAAGGTGCTGACCTATGTGCGTGACCACCCCCTGATGGAGAACAGCGTGATGGCGGCGCCCCTGCTTGTTAGGCGGGGAGTGACCTACACCAAGATCGCTGTCAGCCACACCAGTGACAGTCAGGGTGGTGATGTGGTCCTGCACCTGGGCACGGGTAAGAGGGTGGAGCGGGGGGTGTGGAGGAATGGAAAAAGGAAGAGGGAGTGTGTGGGCGGTGGAGCTGAGAGGTGTGATAAAGGAGAGAGTGATAAACGGAGCGAAAGGAGCATGAGCATTAAGTGTTTGGTGGTTGGTAGTGTCTGCCTTTACCGGTCCGTATGTCATCCCTCAGACCGTGGGCAGCTACACAGGGTGCTGGTGGAAGGACTGAACACCAGCCTCCTGCTGGAGAGCCCCATATTCCCCTTTCAGGAGCCTGTTAACAACATCCTCTTATACAAGGTACGCAGAACTGCCTCTGGGCTTCCGAAATCACACAGAAACGGATGGGGCCTTGAGCTTAAAGGCTTTGCTGAAGAGCCAGTGCAAAACATTGATTTTCCTTTCAAAGACAAGAATTAATGCAAGAGGCATCCTGATCCAGTCGGAACTAACCTGTTCTCTCCCTCCCACGATCTCAGGGCCAGGCCCTGGTCGGGTCGCCCCAATCCCTGGTGAGTCTCCCAGTAGATGGCTGTGAGCAGTACAGCAGCTGCGAGACGTGCGCTCGGGTTCGAAGGCTGGGCTGCGTGTGGAGGACCAAGGCAGGAGCACCGGCCTGTGTCAAGGCACTGGGAGAGTATGTGTCACCCCCCCCCACCGCCACACCGTGTCACTTGCTATGTCCATTCTGATTATGGCTTTGCAGGTCTTACCACATTTATGGGTCAATAACTGTCACTGAACGTGGGTCCGTTTCCCAAACTCCGCTAGGATCCCGATGGGAGCCGAGCCTGAAGACCTGCTGAGGCAGTGCGGCGTCGGAGACGGTAGGTCCCGTTCACGACCCCCCCCCCCCCCCCCCCTCGGTGAACGCCAGCCGCACGGAAACTTAATCAGATCCTCTGTGGCCCGTGAGGATCAGGTCTGGCCTCCGAGATTTTAAATGTCACACAAGGTCCATCTGAAAAGCTGTTAAGCAGCTAGAAAGGAGGCCAAACCATGCAGACCATAAAAATCCAACACGAAGCAGCCATGAACCATGAAAGTCAGTGTCTTATTAATGTAACATTTAATGACTTCCTCTAACCTTCAACCTTTAAATGTTAAAGTAAATAAGCCTGTTATAAATTAGGACTGCCCCATTTTCTTCTCCTTAATTATGGGCATCTTTAAAGGTTTTTTTCATTGGACCACTAGTGCTGTTAAGTCAGTAGAGCAGGTCACCATTGTACCCCTGTCCATATTGATGTAAATAATGGGACCTCTGACTTGCCCCCACAGCACGCTGCCGTCCCACAGTGAAGGATTTTCACGTGATGACCGGGATGCACATCGTCCTGTCCTGTGAGCAGCTCTCACCTCGGTCTTGCTACTGGGTCCACCCAGATGGCCGCCACACATGGCAGCGCCACCTGGAGGTGATGGTCAGTAGCGACAGTGTGGGCATCTACACCTGCTTCTGCGAGGAAGTCGGCCGAGAGCAGCCTCCCTGCCGCAAAGCTGAGTACCAGCTGGCCATGGACGCCCCCTGCATGGGTGTGGTTGAGGCCCTGACAGGCACGCGCCACGTGGTGGCCGGTTACCCCGTGTGCTTCTTTGCTGGGGCCTTCTTGGGCTGTCTGCTTTACATTATGTGCGTGGGCCACAGGACCGCCCACATGCCTGAAAAGAATGGGCGGGACTTCCTGCAGTCCTCAGACACGCCCCTGTCCCCCAGCAGTGCCAGCCTGCTGTCCGAGGGTGTGCCCCTCACGGAGAAGCGGAACGGGGCGCTCAATGGACACAGCGTCTACGGCAACAGCGGCGGCCACAAGCTACAGGAATCGGCGGTCAACCGGGCCGTGGAGGTAGACGGCAAGGAGCCGGACGGGATGGAGGAGACAGCGGAGCAGCTAGAGGAGGAGATGTCGTCGGGGATGGACGAGTTCACAGATCTCAAGATCCCCAAGGCTGCCCCATTGGCTCCATTTGAGGAGAGCTCCATTTGACGAGAGCTCCATTTGACAAGGAGCTGGTTGTGTGGCACGTGGATTAATCACAAGGGTCAGCGAATAGACCCGGGAGTGCCTCTTAACATGTAGAATAACACACAGACTTAGCTGTCTGCCCATCAAGAGGGTACAGAAGGGTGTGGACTCGGTCTGGCGCTATAGTGGCACTTCTTTTGACCCCCTCAGGCCACCGCCCGTGCAGAGCCAGTGGGGTGGTGCGACAGCTCTCCGCATCCTGTTCTCTCATAAGTCCTTCAGGATGGCTTGAGGCCTGTCACCTCACCTGGGGCACACCAAAGTCACACCGTACGTCACCCCTTGAAGTGTGATTTTTGCCTCCTAACCACTCCCTGAGGCCCGGGACCAAAGAGGGCGGAGGGCAGGGTGGCTGAGGGACCAAGGGGTGATGTTAACCACTGAATCAGGACATGCGCTGCAATTAGGAGATGAATGTAGCCTTTTTCTCATCGGGACACAGGTGTGCTCACTCTGGGTTTCTATTCAGACGGGATAAACTCTTCAGATCACTGGCTGAGTTGCCCACTGTTGCCAGGCACTTGAGAAACATAGGTCTGCTCTGATGAGCCTCTGGTTCCACGCACTCAATGGTAACCAGGAGCTCCATGGCAACAGCAACAGCAGGTCCCCCCGTGGTTTTGGTAAATGGCAGCGAGGGGACGGTGCCTACAGGACGTCAAATGGCCGAGGCACCTTCGAAACGAGCCAACGGCCCAGGCGGGTTCACCTGTTCTGCTCACAGCATGAATGGGTTTGGCCTGGTCCTATGGGGAAAGCCCTGCATATAATTACCTTAAATGTAGACATTTTTTTTAAACTCCTCTTAAAAGTTAAATGACTTGATCTTGAGTGTGGGGAGGAAAACACTAAAAGCACAGCCATTGCTGGGGGTCTGGAGGTTGTCTCTGGGGTACCCCTCCACCCTGACTCAGAATTCAGGTCCAAAATTCTCGCATAATAAAAACAGAGGAAGGGAAAAGAGCAGTTCTGCTGAGGATGGTAACTGGTGTTTCCTTGATTCCATGGTGGCATCAAAAGGCAAGGGAAGCAAAGGGTTGATGATCTCCGGACCCCTTCTGGTGAGGTTGGGTTTGGTGTACTAACACTAGTCTGTTTAAATAAGAAACCATATGAAGAGAGATGCACTTTCCTATGAACTGTATTTATGTGTCTGTCCAAGTCGTATAGCAGTGAACTCGGTGGGCGACTCTAGTCTCTTGAATGTGCTGAGCTGGATGTAGATGCATGTCACTGCCATTAGTTTTGGCTTATAGGAATACTATTGGCCCCCTTGTGTCTATTTAGGCAGGGTGGGGGTGTCGGTACAGAGCCGCCCTTCTCTCTATCCAGCACAGTGGTAGCACCGACTGAACGGTACGCAGATGAAGACCCAGCTGGCCATTATTTGAAGCACACGCAGGCTTAGAAGCTAGACACCCGACGGTCCCCTCCCGATCCAGCCTGATTTTCCACCATGCCCTACAAACGTGCACACATGGTAGGCATGCATTATTTCATGCATGCAGGTGCCATCGTGACGTTCTTTGCATCTTTGCTTTGGGTGATGTCAGACAGGGCTTTCTGATACACTACTGTGCAATTCTTTTTATATTATCTTTATTTATTATTGCTGACAGAGGTGCGGGATGTCAGAATATCAGGAGCTCGTGGACGACAGGTCTTCAGTAGGATCTTATGCGTACTGAGCCTGGACACTGGACAAGATCCTCTCTGCACCTCAGGACCTGGAACCTTGGTTATTATTTTACAGAGGGGACCATTTTAAAGCATTCGTTAAATTATTCTGATGTGTACAAAGAAATGCTTATTTTTGAAAATAAATGCGTCAAATTTCCCCCGTCGTTACCTTCTCCTTTCATGTCATTTGTATGAATGAGTTTAAAGTTAATTTACATCAGTTTTATTTTTATAATTTATATAATAAAATGTAAATATGTAAAAATACTGTGTATATGTGGATGACTGTGTGAATGGTGTTTTCATGCTTGTTCTAAAGACTAATAAACTACCTCTTACAGTTATCTGGTGTATATTGCCCTGCCCTCTGCTGGGCTGAAGTGTGTACTACAAATGCATATATATTTAAAGACAGAATCTTTCCTGTATTACATTTTTGGCTGTTTTTCTTTAAAGCAAACTTTTTATCCATTTCTTCCCAGTTTGGATCAGGCAACGGTCTTATTTTCAGGCGCATCTCTTCCCAGACACACATTGCACACAGACCGGAGTGTTTGTGCCATCAGACACCCGCCCGTTTTCACTCTGCGGGCTGTGGGTTGTGTGAAGTAATATAACACGCTTGGAAGAGGCTGCCATCTCCACCCACAGACCTGTATGTGTCCGGACTGCAGAGCGATGAGGGCTATAGGGACCCAGCTGTGTCACCCGCATGATATGGGAACATTATGAATTCACTGGGTCCTCACTGTACAGTGAACCTAGCTCTGACCATGTGAAGCCCCTTATAACTCCTGCTAAGAAGCCTCTCCATATAGCTTTCATTGATGTTTATTAGACTGCTTTGAGGACGGGGGGGCGTGGGTTACAGAGGACTCTCTGAATGTGTACCTGTTTGCACGTACTGCCAGCCTTTTTGAACTGTGCGAATCCGTCTGCCTGCAGGCCTGTCCTCAGCCTCTGTGCCTTTCTCACTGAACGGCATTATTGACCAGGTGGCACATCGCTGCCCTCTTCTGGCCGTGCCCTCTGTCTGCGCACCACCCGCCCACACTCTTTCTCCAGCAGTAGCTGCTGCCTGTGCGCCTGCAGCTGACCCCGGCGAGAGCGGAGCACGTGTGTCCTCTGAATCAGCTGCTGCAGCTCCCCCTGCAGGCTCTGGTTTTCTTGGGACACCTGCTGGATTTGGGCCATCATGGACCGAATTGCCTCCTGTGGGGGGGGGGTCAGTGTGTTGGCACGTTACACAACAGCAGAAATCTGAGACGCTGGTCTGTTTCCATGTAAGTACGCGCCACTATGTCAATGAACCATCAGTGGGATGGGCTGTTATGTCAGCAGGACGGCTCAGTTCATCAGTGGCCATCAGCAGGACACGTTGCTACGTCAGTGAGCCGTAAGTAGGATGCATCACCTTGCCAGTGGGCTGTCGGTAACATGCATCACCTTGCCAGTGGGCTGTCAGTAACATGCATCACCTTGCCAGTGGGCCGTCAGTAGGATGCATCACTTTGCCAGTGGGCCGTCAGTAAGATGCATCACTTTGCCAGTGGGCCGTCAGTAGGATGCATCACCTTGCCAGTGGGCCGTCAGTAGGACCTTATGAGTGGGCAGGGTTTTGCTAACCACTAATTAGCGAAGCAAACTTTTTTTTGTTAGACAAGTTAGCATCTACTAAATTTAGTTCCGTTAATTGTAAATCCTAAATCCTTTGTAAACCCTTAAATCATACATATTTGTTCCTGTCTGTTGTGAGCATGTCTGCATGTCTAGCATGCTGTGTGCTTACTACTAGTAAACACAAGATATGATTGGTTGATAACTTGTCAGATTTAAGGTAGTCTGGGCTAATGTAAGTGACTGAAAATAAAGTCCATTTAAACTGGGGTACCCCAAACTAAGCGGAAAACAAGGGGTCTGTATCACAAAGCTGAATTTCTTGATTAACTGGATAACTTGTCGGATGTAAGGTACCCTAGTTTAAGTTATCCGGCTGAGTAAAAAATCCTGCTTTGTGATACCTGCCCCCGGCTGTGTTTTCCAGGTTCTGATCGACAGAGCTATTCACCGATAAAGAGCTGAGACCTTCCTAGTTCTGGGTAAATGGCGCCATGTTTGTAGTCCCTACAGGGCTAATGTCAGCATGGGCCAGTTGTCAAATAGGGCTTCTCCAACAAAAACGTTTATGTCTCGCAAACGGAATATAGGAAGTAATTTTCAATGCGGATTCATTCCGGAGATACGATAGAATCCAACACAATTGACTAAATATCCCAAGCTAATCATTTTAGTCCAACAGATGGGACATTAGTCTTAAACAGGTTAAATTTGAGGTCTCTATGTATGTTTTTAGAGTGCGGCATGGTGGTGCAGTGGTTAGCACTGTTGCCTCACACCTCTGTGATGCGGGTTCGAGTCTCTGCCTGGGTCACATGTGTGTGGAGTTTGCATGTTCTCCCCATGTCGTCGTGGGGTTTCCTCCGGGTACTCCGGTTTCCCCCCACAGTCCAAAAACATGCTGAGGCTGATTGGACTTGCTAAATTGCCCGTAGGTGTGCATGTGTGAGTGAATGGTGTGTGAGTGTGCCCTGCGATGGGCTGACCCCCCGTCGTGGGTTTTTCCCTGCCTCGCACCCATTGCATCCGGGATAGGCTCCGGACCCCCCGCGACCCAGTAGGATAAGCAGTATGCTTTTATGGATTTCAGAATTGGTTTCAGTTTGGTTCGGTTTGGTTTATGTGGGGCAGAGTGGTCTGAGGTTAGGGATCTGTGTTTAGTGTTACTAAACTTTGGAGTTAGCGGTTTGGCAGTTATCGAAGCTAACTTTTTGGTTAGCTGTGCCCATCACTAACAGTTCGCTACATCAGGGGGTCATCAGTGGGATGTGTCGCTACATCACTTTGCCATCAGTAGGATTCATTGCTACGTCAGTGGGAAGCATCGCTATGTCAGTAGGCCGTCAGTGAGACGCGTGGCTACGTCAGTGGGAAGCATCGCCATGTCAGTAAGCCGTCAGTGGGAAGCATCGCTATGTCAGTAGGCCGTCAGTGAGACGCGTGGCTATGTCAGTGGGAAGCATCGCTATGTCAGTAGGCCGTCAGTGAGACGCGTGGCTACGTCAGTGGGAAGCATCGCTATGTCAGTAGGCCGTCAGTGAAACGCGTGGCTACGTCAGTGAGAAGCATCGCTATGTCAGTAGGCCGTCAGTGAGGCGCGTGGCTACGTCAGTGGGAAGCATCGCCATGTCAGTAGGCCGTCAGTGAGACGCGTGGCTACGTCAGTGGGATGCATCGCCATGTCAGTAGGCCGTCAGTGAGACGCGTGGCTACGTCAGTGGGAAGCATCGCTATGTCAGTAGGCCGTCAGTGAGACGCGTGGCTACGTCATTGGGAAGCATCGCTATGTCAGTAGGCCGTCAGTGAGACACGTGGCTACATCAGTGGGAAGCATCGCTATGTCAGTAGGCCGTCAGTGAGACGCGTGGCTACGTCAGTGGGAAGCATCGCTATGTCAGTAGGCCGTCAGTGAGACGCGTGGCTACGTCATTGGGAAGCATCGCTATGTCAGTAGGCCGTCAGTGAGACGCATGGCTACGTCAGTGAGAAGCATCGCTATGTCAGTAGGCCGTCAGTGAGGCGCGTGGCTACGTCAGTGAGAAGCATCGCTATGTCAGTAGGCCGTCAGTGAGGCGCGTGGCTACGTCAGTGGGAAGCATCGCCATGTCAGTAGGCCGTCAGTGAGACGCGTGGCTACGTCAGTGGGAAGCATCGCCATGTCAGTAGGCCGTCAGTGAGACGCGTGGCTACGTCAGTGGGAAGCATCGCTATGTCAGTAGGCCGTCAGTGAGACGCGTGGCTACGTCATTGGGAAGCATCGCTATGTCAGTAGGCCGTCAGTGAGACGCGTGGCTACGTCAGTGGGAAGCATCGCTATGTCAGTAGGCCGTCAGTGAGACACGTGGCTACGTCAGTGGGAAGCATCGCCATGTCAGTAGGCCGTCAGTGAGACGCGTGGCTACGTCAGTGGGAAGCATCGCTATGTCAGTAGGCCGTCAGTGAGACGCGTGGCTACGTCAGTGGGAAGCATCGCCATGTCAGTAGGCCGTCAGTGAGACGCGTGGCTACGTCAGTGGGAAGCATCGCCATGTCAGTAGGCCGTCAGTGAGACACGTGGCTACGTCAGTGGGAAGCATCGCCATGTCAGTAGGCCGTCAGTGAGACGCGTGGCTACGTCAGTGGCCCATTACAGTTTCCCCCGGGTTTGACCCCGCTGCAGGCATGCGAGTGCCAATACAACAGTGTCAGGTAGGTGTGTCTGATTGTGCCGTGTGAGGAGAGCTCTGCCCGCACGCGGAGCTGTACCCACCCTATTGGCGGCGCGGGTGAAGTCCTCCACCGCCTGCCTGGCCTGCTTCTCATATTGAGCCTTCTTACTGTGGCAGTCGGCCATCTGGACACGCACTTCCTTGGCGTGGCTGCAGTACATGGCCTCCAGCTGTCCCTGCAGCTCCGAAATGCGGCCAAGCTGCTGTTGCTGATGCTGGTTCTGACAGATGCAGTGGGGCTCAGTGGAATGTATTGCCGTATTTGGGCATTTTATGACACCAAACTAAACCTGTTCTACATCTATATAATTGAAGTTTCCTTTTCCAAAGTCTTTCTGTGCCTAGCAGCTGCATATTCGAGTTGGTACCGATTCCAGCTCTGTGGATCTTGCGTGCGGCATTTCCTCTACCTTAAACTCGCTGAGCTCTGCAATCTCGGCCTTCAGGTGACATATTTCAGACTCCTTCTCCAGGATTCTCCTCTTTAACTCTGAAATATTCACAGAGCTAAGTGAGGAGCACCAATCACAGTCAAAAAAGGAAAAGAGGACTGATCTAATGATCTAGATCAGTATTCCTCAGCGGGTGGGTATCACCAAAAGCACAGTGTTAGAGATTAACCCCCCCTGATCGACAACTGTTTTGGGTTTGTGACTTAATGACCAAGGATCTTGAGGATGTACCAGCTGAGAACCACTGAGCTGTTTAAATTATATTTTCAAAACTATGCTAACTAACAAGCTTACAGAATATGAACCAAATGTGTGTTAAGGCCAAAAATCCACAAAGCAGGATTTCTGAGTTAGCTGGGTTAACGTAAGTCATGGAATGCTCCTTACCTAAACTCTTATCGGATGATCATGGCTTCGAGCTTAAGTTAGCTAAGTTAAGTTAGCAGTGCTTCATGGAACACCCCCCAGCCTGCCACATGACTCCGCCCAAAGCGCTCTCGCAGCCGCACCGTTGACCTTCTCTGTGTGCTTCTGCAGCTCCGCCTCCCTCTGCTTCCTCAGCCTCTCCACCTCCTGCCGGCTCTGCTCGTTTAGGGTCTCGATGGCATTCTGAAGTATCTCTGTCTTTCTGGACACGAAGCTCACATACTCTTCCTGTGGGTCAGTGTGTGAGCGATGAGACCTGCTCCGCAAAGATACTCCTTTTACATTAGCTGCTAAGTTGATGCTTTTCGCTAAAGTGACAATTTTTACAAATGCATATTCTCCCTGCCAGTTCATGCTCCTGATCTTGTACTTCAAGGGTACAACAGGAGGTCTCTTTGTGGGGTCTAAACCTTGCATGTCATAAAACGACCTCATGACCCTCTACCAAACACAGCCGTGAGGCAGATGAAAATAACCCCAGTAATTGCCTGTGACTCACACTCTCCGTGGTCGTTTGTTCAGTCTCATTTTTCAGCCACTCGTTCTCACGTCTGCTGTTTTACAGGGACGTTAAGGCTTCTGTGGAGATTAATAGGCACAAAATACCACAAGACACTGCCCTGCCAGCTAATGCTAATGCAGAGACAGGTACTAAACAGCACCTTGGGTTTGGAGCTGACCATCTGGATTCCGTTCGGTAAAATTCATGCTTTAATCTGCAACTACCAAGTGAAGGTTCTGTGCGTCTGTCTGTGTGGGCATGTGTGTGTGTGTGTGTGTGTGTGTGTGTGTGTGTGTGTGTGTGTGTGTGTGTGTGTGTGTGTGTGTGTGTGTGTGTGTGCATGTTTGTAAAGGATACAGCATCTCTGCTCTCCTCTTCAGCTGGTTCCAGGTGTCAGTCAGCATATCATAGCTGTGGATCACAAAGCCCTCTGAAGTCATTCAGCTCTCATGTGGTGATAAAAGCAGGTCAGTCACCACATGTGAGAACTTAATGGGCAAGACATACAGTGGGAGGAGCAGCCGCCCCCCATAGATCCACCCCTGTAACATGGTTCATACATCAGAAAGCGTTTCCCAGGGTAACATGCTTATGGCGCCTAGTGAGGGTAAGTCCAGGACTTACTGTCGCTGCTGGAAGCCGTCCTGATCTGATCCAGCCTGCAGGACCCCTCCTGCAGATCCTGCCCCAGTGGGAAGCTCCCCGGCCGGCTGTCCTTTACTCATTGCTGTGGTCCTTTCTGGGAGGCGGCAACCCTGTGGGGAGTGTGTGTCCAGAGAGGGACACTGTAAGTCTTGGGGTGGTACCATCCCAGAAGCCATAACTGAATTTCAAGAATTTGATTATGCTGTTGTAGTATATCAATATGAGACATGTGTCAATATGACAATTATGGGATTGCATACTGATATACGTTGGCGTCTTCTTTCATGGTTAATTTATTTTACACGTAGCCACTTTGTAGTAACTTATTTTGTGTGTGTGTGTGTGTGTGTGTGTGTGTGTGGGGGGGGGGGGGTAACAATGATTGTATCAGGGTGCCACTGTATGGGAGAAGCAGCAGCCTTCACCGATCTGACACAGTCACCTTCTCACTGACGAGACCCAGCCCTGACTGAAGCTGACCCATCCACGGTATATAAATACCGTGTATAAACAGACACAGAGTGTCTGCTCAAGTGCTCAAGTACAATACAGTTCTGAAAATAATTAAGAGATTTTTGTTTCATTCATTTCTCAATTTTTGTGTTTGCGTCTGTGAATTATCCATCCATCCATTTTCCAAACCGCTTATCCTATCGGGTCGCGGGGGGTCCGGAGCCTATCCTGGAAGCAATGGGCACGAAGCAGGGAACAACCCAGGATGGGGGGCCAGCCCATCACAGGGCACACTCACACAGCAATCACTCATACATGCAAACCTACAGGTAATTTAGCAAGTCCAATTAGCCTCGGCATGTCTTTGGACTGTGGGGGGAAAACGGAGTACCCGGAGGAAACCCCACGACGACATGGGGAGAACATGCAAACTCAGGCGGAGACTCGAACCCGGGTCCCAGAGGTGTGAGGTAACAGTGCTAACCACTGCACCACCATGCCACCCCTAATTATATCATATTACATATGTATGTGTGTGCATATGTGTGTGTGTGTATATATATATATTATATGCATGCAAACTGCAGCTGGATTCATCTCTGTTCCTCATTAATGAGTCCTCCTTCTAGGAGCCTGATACACACTGTCCTAGCACTTCACACCTGCACTTAATGCTTCCCATTCCTTTTGAAGGTCACTTGATGTCACCCTCTGACTCATGAGGCACTGCCAGGTAAGTTGACAGTGATCTCTGGCATTAGAAAGTTGCTTCCTCCCTTTACCTGGCTGGTTTCTGGTCGTTCCCAGTGTCTCCTGCTTCACCTTATTCTTGTTACTGCTGTCTTAGAAATTCTGAACCTGGAAGTAACCTGCTGCTCAGCACAGCCGTCTGTCAGCAGAACCAGGATTAAACCAGGATTTACAAATGCAGATTTGTTTAAAAATATAGTGCATCTCAATTTTTTTTCCAGAGCTGTATATTTAAATATCTATCTATTTATTTTCCTCTGGTTGATTTTAGATGTGCTGTAAGTAAACTTGACCTTGACCCACTGGCTTAAAATTACCTTAAATTATGTGAGACTTTTCTTTAATACAGTGTTTCCTCTGAGAATAAAGTCAAACGAATATCCCTCCATCTTCTGACCTCTTTTTTTCGGTTCAGGGTCACGGTTCGGTTCAGAGATACGAGCCTAGAGCCTGTGACCAGACGCCCAGGATGGGATGCCAGTACATCGTGGCATCAAATTAATATTTAGGAATAAAATGACATGCTGAATCATCACTTTGTCAAGTGGAAAATGAACACAATAGACCAGACCAAACCTAAGCAGCAGTAAAATATAGTATAACACTGGAAATGAATGTCGAAGCATTAAAGACTGTAGATTTAGATAGTTCATAACTAGAGAAGCTGGTTGTTATGAGTTTGAAACAAAACCAGCTGCACTGTACATACTAATGATTTTTTTGCAGAGTCACGTAAATCAGGCTTTCAGTTACACCATTACTAATGCATGATGGACAGATGTGCTGCCCCAGATCACAGCCAATGTGGTTTCTGTAAGG
Organism: Brienomyrus brachyistius; assembly: GCF_023856365.1. Taxonomy (NCBI): domain Eukaryota; kingdom Metazoa; phylum Chordata; class Actinopteri; order Osteoglossiformes; family Mormyridae; genus Brienomyrus; species Brienomyrus brachyistius. Next base: position 20,230,897 of record NC_064544.1, read on the forward strand.
GGATGAACAAGCAAACGCAGTTTATTTAATAGATGACCTGATTTGCAGTGATGATTAGTATCTAAGCTCAGGGGCACAGATATTCCAGAGCACTGTGCCTCTGTGATCAGTTAGTGTACACTAACCGTGTATATTATGGTGCATCGGATTAATGTACCAGTTGTAATCAGGGACCGACAACCTGTATGTACACATGGCATTTCACTGTGAGGAAATATTTTGATTGAGGGAAAAAAATATTTAGGATGCAGTTTTAAACACCATGTTTGTGGCAAAAACTGCATTTTTAAGAAAATGAGCATTTGTCATGGTGTTGACTTCTGGATGTGAAACATGAAACAATTTCATTGTTCTGTACACAACAAGCGCAAACAGAAATATAATGTAATTATTTTAAACTATTAAACATACCATATAATTAAATATTTATTATTTTGCATTTAATCACAATTAATTGTGCGCAAAGCCTGAGATTATGCAGCTCAGTTTGGCTTCTTGCATTCAAAGTTTTCCTGCGGCTGCTGTTTATGACGAAACATTAAATTATTAGTCACGTTTGATCTTACGCTGCGTTAAAAGGCTTTAACAAATTCCTCATGCACTTAATCCCTGCAATCTAACTAAATAAGCAGCATCATCAAAACCTCTCACCATTTACCAAGAACAAAGTTGGACGGTAGCTACTTTTTCAAATGGCCAAGCTTGAAAACAAGAAACTACGTCTTGCGTTGCAGAAAGACAAGGCATCCAACAAGCATCGTTTATTGACCCAATGTAGCAAACAAATGTAATTTTACGGTCTCTCTTACCGAGTACTGCTTTTCTAATGCGACTTACCCCCTTTCCGTGTCGGATCTTCTCTGGCCCGTGTTGCCATGACAACCCAACAACAATATTCTACTGGGAGGCTATTATTTCCAGTACGTCCCTGGCAGACATGACCGGTATGATCTAACCAGGGATCCTGAAAGGAGCATTAATGCGAGGATCAAAATAAACGACACAGTCCATGATAATAATTCTGAGAATAAAGATCCCTCAGTGTGTCATCATTGTATTCCGACCTCTGGACCCGTCGGCAGATTGTGCATTAAAATGTGTAACAGATCATGCTTCTGTATTCCCTACTGAATAACAGTAAAAAAATCGAGCGGATCAAACGCACATTTCTTATCTTCGCCATGATTAATCACTGAGTTGCAATTCTGACTGTCACCGCCAGGAGCCGCAGAGACCCGAGGCAATCGCGTAGGTTCCGAGCGGCTGAGAAAGGTGGGCTTGCCCCGAAGAGATCGCTCGGTGTTATATGTGCTGCTCCTGCGTTTTCCTTAATAGTAATTCGTGTGCCACGGTCGAACGTCTCCGATCTGCAACATCTGACTTGCCAGCAAAAAATAAAAATAAAATAAAAAATTCAGCCGTAGTTAATTAAGGAGAGCGGAAGGGAGGCGACTGTCCTCCGACTGCGCCTTGCGGCGTGAGGATGGTCCGCGCGTCGGCGTTCAGGTGCGTGTGAAGCATGGTCCCCCTATCCAGCTTTTGAAGAGCAGACGGCCACCAGCGTGTGTTGCCTGTTCGACCAGATCAAGTCGGACTGGAGAAGCAATAGCATCGGCAATGGAGGAGAAACGCGAGTTCCTTTGTGGGGTTGTGGAAGGTGGGGTGATGTTATGCTTTATTATCGAATGCATCAAGCAATATAGTGCTTGTTTTTGGTTTATGAATTGAATAAACAGACAATAGATGGCTGCATACATTTTCATCCAGTGATCCAGGGATTAAATCCGAATCAGAGATGTGGGGGCGCCCTGTCAGATATCTGAATGTTAGTTTATTAGCTAACGTACGTATTTATGGTTGCAATTTTAAAAATGCAGTATGTTCATTTACCGACATATTGTTACATAAATGTGATTAAAAAGTTTTTTTTATGTGATCATGCATCAAAATGGCTTACCACTACTAGTAATATTCTTGCATATTCATTCGTAATGTCCCCGTGAAAATGCATTAATATATATAAAGTTATTTGCGGATTGCTTGTTATACTCCTTACCTCTAGCAGTCTGGCTAGTGAGTGAAGTTTTGGCTGCAGTACGGTAAGCGAAATAAGTCAAAATACAGAAACACGCGACAGAAATCAAGGCGTCATGTCGGAATACATCATCCACTCCGGAACTGAATGTCTGGTTAGAGCTACTAATGAAAATTAACATTAACGCTGGGGGGAAAACCAGCTTTGATATTTTTACTAAATGTTGCGACATTAAAAAATAAAAGTTAACGTTTAAAGAGGCGGCAGTTTGGCATCAGTGGCTTATCGTTATTTTTAAATGTAATATTTGGAGAACAGGCAGAAGATCGGAGACGAGCCTGTCTAGTCTCGTTTATCATACTCACCTGCCCCCGGGGGGAATCATTTCGACTTCAGGATCCGGAAGCTTGCAGAAGCATCCTTATACACAGGGCGTACAAACAGCTATGACAGCAGTACATTACTCTCTTTACAGCACTTTAGAGTTGTACGCACAGTTTTTACACATTTATGGCAGTAGGTGTTTTAGTGATATAATTCAGGTTGCAGGATACCAGATGGCCTGGTATTTCCCCATTCTGGGTTATTGTGTGGCTGGAGGCCCCATGTAAGAGTCACTGTGCTCCAGCCCAATCCATTGTTTTGTGCTGACTCCCACACACACTCTCGCCACCTGTCTGTTGGCAGCATTTGGCCCACACTCCCCTTTTAACTGGAGCGTGCCCATAGGTGCGCTGTCATCCGACGCCACGTGATTTCACCCAGGGAAATACCAGTCTGCTTCTCAGCATCAGACTTACATCCCGCTAGCTAAAGATCCACTTCGTACCCAAAGCATTTGTGAATGTGCTTATAAGAAATCTGCAGTGTATTTAGCCTTTTGCAAATAACTGGTGGTGTTTCCCGGTTTTCTTCACCCCCCCCAGGCTTTTATGGCCGGCCGTGGTCCATGGAGCAGAGGAAGGTGCTTTTTCAGTGGTGAGTTTATCCACAATGCATCAGATACGGCTTTGATTTGAACAGGTCTTGTCATGGGTTGTTCCTTAGTGCCCGAGTTATTTACGTTCTGGAACATCGAGGAGTGGTAAGATGCATGGCTCATTGGAGAAGACACCTGAGGTTCCCGGGATTGTCTGGTGGGTCACAGCTCCCCTTCACCGAATAGCACAGATTTACTGGACAAATTACTGAAATGCTCAGAGCAGCTGGAAAGTCCGCAGATATGAGCTATTTTTTTCCCACCGTAACCAGAATTGTGCCATAATCACCCGGGCCATTCAATCAGCAAGAGTACGACAGCCTGTTTCCATAACAACCAGTACAGAAAGGCTCTTCCGCAGAGGAATGTCAACCTTAAATATTTATATCAGATTTATGTTCCTGTATCTGCATTCATATTTAATGTAAGGAAACAGCAACAGATGTACTTTGCAAACAGTCTCAACTATGCATTGTTTATTATCCTGTTTCAAAAAAAGCAAAAAAAAAAAAAAAAAAAAACCCTGAAGTCTGATAGTTTCTGCAATACCTGAACCTGCCACCGGGTGTCGCCACGCACTCAGGGTTTCAGAGACACCTTGGGAGGGGTGGTTAATGTTTTTTTTTTTTTTTAATTTTTGCTTTAGCCCTGTCACATATCTTCTAAAATGAAACATACCACCCCCTAGGGGGGATCCTCTGAATCTGATGGCTCTGTGTACAGCCTTGCCTCCTGTCATTTCTGGATTGTTCGGGGAGTAGAGAGCGGAGTGCCAGGGTAAAAACGGGGTGTGTACAGGGGAGGAGGAACTGGCAGAGCTTCCAGAGTCAGTCAGCTCTTAAATTATCGATGTGCGGCCTGTTGTAAGCCAAGGCATTCTCCTAGGACTTCATTACTGCGCTAAATGTTGGCGTAGGAATGCAGCGGAGGAGATGACTTACTGTATAAGGCAAAAACTAAACTAAAATTCTAAGTGAATGACAGTGGAAACTGGAACTACCAAGATAATAAAAGCAGGAGCTTAAAATATCCAGCGCTGTGTGAAAGTGCCTGGCACATCTATAAATAAAGTGCCCAAGCGGAGCTGAGCAAAGCAGGCACCTGAGACGCGGGGGCTGCGAGCCGGTGCGGTGTGGGGGCCCGGTGCGACGTGGAGCCCGGTATGGGGGCTGCTGCAGAGTCCGGCACGTTTAGAGGGATGCCGAATGGGCGTGTTCATCCAGCACACTGGTGTTTCGGTAAGGTTAGGATGGCCCTCTTCAGCACTGGGTGCCACTCAGATTAGGGTAAGGTTAGGATGGCCCTCTTCAGCACTGGGTGCCACTCAGATTAGGGTAAGGTTAGGATGGCCCTCTTCAGCACTGGGCGCCCCACAGATTAGGGTAAGGTTAGGATGGCCCTCTTCAGCACTGGGCGCCATTCAGATTAGGGTTAGGTTAGGATGGCCCTCTTCAGCACTGGGTGCCACTCAGATTATGGTAAGGTTAGGATGGCCCTCTTCAGCACTGGGTGCCACTCAGATTAGGGTAAAGTTAGGATGGCCATCTTCAGCACTGGGCGCCATTCAGATTAGGGTAAGGTTAGGATGGCCCTCTTCAGCACTGGGCGCCATTCAGATTAGGGTTAGGTTAGGATGGCCCTCTTCAGCACTGGGCGCCATTCAGATTAGGGTTAGGTTAGGATGGCCCTCTTCAGCACTGGGTGCCACTCAGATTAGGGTAAAGTTAGGATGGCCATCTTCAGCACTGGGCGCCACTCAGATTAGGGTTAGGTTAGGATGGCCCTCTTCAGCACTGGGTGCCACTCAGATTAGGGTTAGGTTAGGATGGCCCTCTTCAGCACTGGGCGCCCCACAGATTAGGGTAAGGTTAGGATGGCCCTCTTCAGCACTGGGTGCCACTCAGATTAGGATTAGGTTAGGATGGCCCTCTTCAGCACTGGGTGCCACTCAGATTAGGGTAAAGTTAGGATGGCCATCTTCAGCACTGGGCGCCACTCAGATTAGGGTAAAGTTAGGATGGCCCTCTTCAGCACTGGGTGCCACTCAGATTAGGGTAAGGTTAGGATGGCCCTCTTCAGCACTGGGCGCCATTCAGATTAGGGTTAGGTTAGGATGGCCCTCTTCAGCACTGGGCGCCCCACAGATTAGGGTAAGGTTAGGATGGCCCTCTTCAGCACTGGGTGCCACTCAGATTAGGGTAAAGTTAGGATGGTCCTCTTCAACACTGGGCGCCACTCAGATTAGGGTAAGGTTAGGATGGTCCTCTTCAACACTGGGCCTCATTCAGATTAGGGTAAGGTTAGGATGGCCCTCTTCAGCACTGAGCACCACTCAGATTAGGGTTAGGTTAGGATGGCCCTCTTCAGCACGGGGTGCCACTCAGATTAGGGTAAGGTTAGGATGGTCCTCTTCAACACTGGGCGCCATTCAGATTAGGGTAAGGTTAGGATGGCCCTCTTCAGCACTGAGCACCACTCATGGCTTCAATGACCCGTGGAACAAAAAACGCACTTGGGTTTATATTGGAGATTAATAAAAAAACTATTGTACTGTCTGTTAGGAGAAAGGCAAACCGACGCATTCTCACTTCTGTCCATGACTGCATGCTTTAAGGTTTGCTTTGCATGGTGTGTTTTTGCATCCCGATCTCAAGTACAGAGGGGCTGGGGGAGCAGGTGAGAGGTGTGTGAGTGGGTGTGTGACCACATGAGGCAGCTCTGCTGCCATCTGTGCAGGAAGGGAGATGAGAGCAAACTGTTGCCACCCCCAGAAACAGTTAGGCAGGGGTCTGGGAGGGGGGGTTGGGGGAACAGCAAGCAGAAGCTCACAGAGTAGGACCACTGAGATGGGCCAAGCAGTTGGGTCTGTAATATACAGGCTTACCCAAGATGAAGCCCGGGCCTTCAAAATTGGAACCATTCTTTTGCAATCCAAACAGGCCAGGGGCCTCTAGAGCCGGGCCCAGGGCCCCAGGCCATCTTCTAATGCAGAGGTTGCTGAGGGTGGTCTTTCCCGGGTCATGTCTCATGTTTTATTAAGGCCACCAAATATAATATTGAGTGTGCTATTGCAGCCCATTCCACACGTCACACTCACAGTCACATTCTTCTGTAGCTAACCGGTACACAAGCATGTGTTTCATATATTTGTTTTAGTAGTCGAGGAGAAGTTGGCATGATTTGCACAGATCCCTCTAATACTTTGCTGAGGCTGCTATGTTTAATGTTGCTATTTGTCATTTTTCTGGGAAACGTTTATGACCGAATCCTAATCGCTGAGCTTTGCAGAATTCCCATTCATCTCCGAAACACTTTGTGACTTATTGTTGCTACAGCAGTAAGATTTTGGCTGCCCTCGTCAGTGATCTGGTGAGGTTCTTCTACATCATTACCACACACGGTCTTTTGGCTCTGATTTGATGTGGTGGCTTGTGGCCTTTGAGTGACCTGCTGTATTCTGCATACGGCAGTATAATTCGGCACAGTGTCGTTAATTGTTTATACTTAAGACAAATCCATTTGCTAATGACAGGAATTAGCTCAGGAGGTTTTTGAACACCCCATCCTCGTTCCTCGGCACCATCCGTTCTGGGTCAGTGCCTTTTGGTTGGTGTGACATGCAGCAATGCAGTCTAGGTACATTCCCTGCATGAAAAACAAGCCCTGCACCGGATGCTCCACCCACACATCCCCGCCACGGCAACATCGATCTGGCCACCATCAGTCGCAGGAAGTCCTACCATGTCAGTGATTGATCTCGCTCTCCCACGTGCCTCTGCAGTGAGAGTAGCATTATCATTATAAATACGACAAAGATGAATGACTATTTTCTATATAAAACTACAATTAAATTTAAATAAATAATGAGAGACAGTTTAACTGCATTAGTTGTACAATTGTTTTTACATCTGATTAGATGAAATATGTGATCTGTAGGTCAGGCCCTGATCTTGGATTGCCAGATTCCAGCACGTTTTCTATCATACCTGATGAGTTTTTATCTGGCTGAGATAAGGTGTGGTTCATCAGAGACCAGGTAGGCTGGAAAACCTGGTGGGTACAGGCACTCCCGGATCGGGATTCTCTACGTCTGGCCTAAGTGAGGTTAAGGACTGACTTCACGGTGGCCCATAATTTCAGCAGCTGACCATGTGACCTTCGACTTCCTTGATAGGATGGAGAAGTGGGGCTTGAACACCTACCTTTATGGCCCCAAAGACGACCTGAAACACCGGCTGCTCTGGAGGGAGGTGTACTCTCAGGAGGAGGAAGGTACCTCGTGTAGCTGACCTACTGGCCATTTCTCCTTCAGCCCCCGCTGCTTTCCTCCATCGCTATTCATACTTGACATGCCTCATTCCATTCTGCCCCTCATTTTTTGCAGCTCAGTTGAAGACTCTGGTGTCAGAGTCAGAGTCACGGGGCCTGCGATTCGTTTATGCTCTTTCGCCTGGACAGGACATCGTCTTCTCAAGCTCCTGTGATATCGGCCTGCTCAAGCGAAAACTCAAACAGGTAGCGTTAACCCCACCCACAAACACTGAACCTGTGACAGCCTGCTGCCCACTCACACTTTGTCTTTTCTTCATGGCTTTGTGTTCAGACTTCAGCGATGTCCCTCCCAGCCTGTTCTCTCTGATTTTCACTAGGTGGCAGACTTGGGATGCCAGGCCTTTGCCATTCTCTTCGACGATATCGACCATTCCCTTTGCCAGGCGGACAGTGAGACCTTCTCCTCATTCGCCCATGCCCAGGTTACCGTGACCAATGAGATCTTCCGTTTCCTAGGGGAACCATCTGTCTTCCTTTTTTGTCCCACAGGTGAGGGTCTTCCGCAAATAATAAATATCCAATGTCACATTTACATCGATCAGATTCTGCATCCTTTTTTTCTAACCTTTTGATGCTACCTTCTTTAGTGTATATGTTTATGAACTCATCACATAGTAACAACACATTTCACTGTCAACGCAGTGGCAACAGTGGGTTCTGGAGCTTATCGCATACAGCAGGACCACCCAGGACAGGACTCATGGAGACTTTGGACAATTTGGAGACGCCATTTAGCCTGACTGCATGTTACTGGACTTGTCATCCAATTCCTGGTCTTTCAATCAGTTTTTAAAACAACCTTCCTTTAACACATTTAAAAAGACAGTCCCTCCACCTTTCCCTTAACTGACTCTCCGATTTCTATGAATTGTGGGTGCCAAAAGGTGAAAAACAGTGTTTAAGGTGCAGGAGAGCATCAACCGAGCAGGGAGACATGACATGCAGGGCAGGGGGCAAAGCACAAGACAGCAGGTCCAACACAGAAAGGAAACTTAAATCTCAACTTTTGGTCCCGCCTGTTTCATGCTGGCATCCCGAGAGAAAGATAGAGAGAGATATGTGAAGATCTTGTGAATTAATTTCAGTAGGACAGTTCATCCATTTCTGTATCTCCTCATTCAGGGAGGTGGAAAGTTCAGGTCCAGAAAGCATAAATGCAGACCAAGGTTTTGTTTCACTCAACCAGTTGATTACACTGTGACTGTGACTCTTTATGCCCAGCTGATTGGTTGAAACAAAACCTTTAGTCTGGATTTTTGCTTTCTGGACCTGAACTGTGTTATTCAGTACAAGGTCTCGGGGATTGGAGGCTGTTCCAGGAAGCAGAGGGCAGGAGCTACCTGGATGAGATGCCAGTGCTTAAATGGAGCATTTATTGTGGCAAATGAAAGACAAGTTAACTGTAAACTATTACTCAATGATTGGCCACTGTTTAACAGTTTGTGTCATTAGGCAGACACACTGATACTGTGAGATAAAAGATCGTTGATGTGTGATTTCCAGAATACTGTGGGTCTCTCTGCTCACCGAATGTGGCCAAGTCCCCCTACCTGCTGACAGTGGGGGAAGACCTACTGCCTGGGATATCTGTCATCTGGACTGGTGAGCCGCAGAGCGAATAGGGTCCGGCGCCCTCCTGCCGGCCCACTTCTGAGGATGGGCGGGGCTCATGGCGAGGGGACTCCAGGCTAGGGGGCTCATTCCAGGCCCCAGTTTGGCCACTGTAAACCAAGTAATGGGAATTATGGTTCCTGTCGCTGCTTGTCAGTATCATACGGATTCAGCTCTAATAAGTAATAATAAGTCACCGATCACTGACAGTCTACATCATGACCTTTCTGGCAAGAAATTCTCTCCTGACATGTCTGTAATCGGAGCTGAAGCGACGTCCAAACAGCAGCGTAACCACACACTACACAGGTTACGTTAGCCCAGGCTTTCTGATCACACGTCCAGGACAGGATTTATTTCCGAGATGTAATTCCAGCGTATATTTACCCAAAATTACTTATTCAGATGAAATGTAGATGCATACAATCACTGGAAAAAAAACTTTTTTTACCTTGTAAAAAAGCCTCTGGCTCACTGGGGGCTTTGGGCAGGGATGCTGTAAAGCACTTTGAGACAAAGTAATGTGAAAATGCAAAAAACTGTTTGTAAAGCTACCTGGGGTTTGTGAAAGGCACTATATAAATGTAATTTTATTATTATTATTATTATTATTATTATTACAACTTTTATTTAGTCTGTCATTATTTAGGCAAGTTTCCCTTTTGGGCGGAGCGCAAAGTAAACAGACAGAGATTGTCACACGCCCCCTGCTGGTGTCTGTAGCACATGAGCTCCATGTCGCTATCAGAACATGATGTTTGCCAGTTTCCAATCCCAGGGTCTAGCGGTCAAGGCGCAGAGGTGCTTCCCAGTGACCTTTTGTCAGTGTCTGTCGTGCAGGGAACAAGGTGATATCCCGTGAGCTCAGCGCAGACTCCCTGGAAGAAGTCCAAATGGTGCTACAGCGTCCCCCTCTGGTTTGGGACAACCTCCACGCCAATGACTACGACTCAAGGCGGGTCTTCCTGGGCCCCTTCAAGGGCCGAGCCCCTGGGCTACGGAAGCACCTGAGGGGACTGCTGCTCAATCCGAACTGCGAGTTTGAGGCCAACTACATCCCTCTGCACAGCCTGGGGGCGTGGCACCGGGCCGGGCACCAAAAGGGTGAGGGAAGGGTGGGGAAGGGTGGGGGGCAGGGTGGGGGGCAGGGTGGGGGGCAGGGCCACAGAGACGGAACCACACACCGTGTGCAAAACATACATGCGTGACTTCACCTTCACATGCCTTCATGGCTTATTATGCATGTTTAATGTGTGAATTTGCTTGTTTGGTGACTCCGAGTTATTCTTTGTGGGTGGGGCCGCGACATTGTTGCTGTGTATAAGCCTACAGTGGCTTCAGTACTGTGCCCTGACAGATGCTGAGGGACAGTACTGCCCAGATGAGGCGCTCTCAGCTGCCCTGAAGGACTGGATGGTGGAGCTGAACCAAACATTACACCCAGGTATGGGGAGGGGATGGGCGAAGGGTGGAGGGCGTGGGGTAGAACGGGGCATTTTCACCAGAATTTGGAAAAGGTTTGGATATTATCATCTGTGTTTTAACCCGAGTCATCTTTGCATTTAACCAAGTAGATCATCATGCAGTTGGATTTAAATTTAGATGCTAGATGCCAGTTGACACAGTGGCTCAGTTGCATCGTTGACCTAGATCTTCACTCTGTGCTGGCTGGGATAGGCTGCATTTCCTACTGCAGGGTACATTATTAGAAAATGGATGGAGTGTCACAGTTATGGATTGTTTAGTGCAGGGGTCTCCAACTCCGGTCCTGGAGAGCTACTATCCAGTAGGTTTTCTGTCCCACTTGACTTCTGATGAGTCACACCTGTTCCTGATATTTACCTGAGAGCAGGTGTGGCTCATCAGAAGCCAGGTAGGATAGAAAACCTACTGGATAGTAGCTCTCCGGGACCGGAGTTGGAGACCCCTGGTTTAGTGGTTAGTTAACTGTCTTAGAAGCCATGTTTTCCTTTAGTTTTTGTGAATGTACTTTGTTTGTAGCTGACAGATGTATTGGTTGATAGATGCCTTAAAATTCTCCTGCGGTATCTTTGTGAAGGTCGTCAGGACAGGCCAGTGGAGCTGAAGCCATCAGTGGCCAAATCAAAGTCAAAAACCGCAGGGAGCGCTGACAATCATTCCGCCACTCGGGGGAGCCAACTGAAATCCTTGTCGCATGCTACTCAAGGGCAAGGCTCCCCTTCAGAAGCTCCCACGAAACCCGCCCTGGGTACGACACCGGATCGCGGGGGGCAGGACACCGGCATGGCCTTGTATGGCGAGGAGGGGGATCTGATTGCTGATAGAAAAACCAAACCTCCCAGTGCCGAGGAAGACCGGCGTGAAGGCAAAGGCAAAAAAGATGAAAGCCAAGAAGGGGGAGAAAAGGTCAAAGAGCGCCCCCCCTCCAGGAATGGCCCAGGGAATGGCATTCAGGTGAAGACCCAGGGCAAGGTCTCATGTGGCAGCAAGACCCCCCTGACTGAGTCGGAGGTTCGACTGCTGATGGGACTGTACTACCTTCCCCACGAGCACGGCGCCCCAGCACAGCGCCTCCTACAGGACCTCGCCTGGCTGAAGGCCAACAGCCACTGCGTCAGCACCAATGGCAAGAAGGGCCAGTCGCAGAAGGTCAGAAATTCAAATCCTGAAGCTGTGCCTGTGCATCCCTGATCATGGTGATATCAGAATGACCCCCCCAAGTCCCCCATGCACTTCTGTCTGTCTCCCTCATGCACGTATGGCTCCCCGGCCAGGTTGAGGAGTGGCGCCAGCGCGCCGAACAGTTCCAGGCGGCGTGCGAAGACATTGCGCGGCTGCATAGCAGCGTGGTCAACAGCGTCAACCGGGCCTTCCTTTACGACCTGTACCCCTACGTGTGGGACCTGCGCAACACCACCTTGGTAGCCAAGGCCTTCGTTAGCTGGCTGGGTGAGGGGAACCTGGGGAAGCATGGTGTCTGGGAGACTCGGGGGCAGGGTCTGCAGTAGGTAACATGCAGGTTTAGAGAAAGAGCTCCTCTTCCTGCTTTTCACCTGGCTTCTTAATGACTGTTGGTATTCATCCTTGTGTGATGTTGAGGTTCAACCGAAGTAGACTGCAGTTATCCCAGTTCCGAATCTGTAGGTCTCCTCTGTTTGAAAATGTTTCACAGTTGACTATTTGCATGATGAGTTGGTTTTAAGGAACTTCGCTGGGAAACCGCTGTAGACACAGTAGGCTTCAAGCCCCAGAGCTAGGAGACCTACGTGAAAGAAACTGTATGTGACTTCATGCAGACGGAGGAATGATCAGCATTGCTGTGCAGCATTGCTGAGATTTACATTCTCTCAGTCTCCATGGCAGCATGCTGGAATGTGGAAAACGGTCTCTTGGGCGTGACGTCGGCCATGACAGCGAGCTAAAGCTGCAGATCTTCTCTTCTTAGATGGACGGGTGCTGAATGACGGCTGTCCTGCAGGATCCTGGAGGAACTGTTTTCACTGTGAGTGACAGCTGACTGGCTGTTGTTCAGTAGAGACCCTTCCCTTGGACTCGGCCATTAGACAGATGCTCTGCGGTTCCTTTCAGGGTGTGGTACGACCATGGGTGCAGACCTGCTGGGGGTGGAGTCGGAGCCCTGGGTGTTTAAAGGGGGGCTGGCAGGAGAGGTGCAGGTAGGAAGATCTCCGGTGCTGTGCCGTCTCACATCAGAAGCTGGGGAGGGACCAAGGAACTGCACCCACAGTTGAACCAATTCCACAAATACAGTTTGTATGAAGCAGCTGCCAAACCCTTAATCTTTAGTCCCAAGAACCGTACAGAGAGTTGGGTAACAGGAGCCTCTCTGTGAGGATCAGACAGGACTCATTAATCTTGTCAGACTGGCTTTGCTCAAAAGAGAGTGAATTGTTTGTGTGAATGGGGTTTCACGGCATGAATGGTGCATCGGTACACAAGTTAATGATTTTCTGCCTGTGTCCTTTTAGTTGGCTGATGATATGCTGTAGATGGGTCTCTGCTTGCGTCTTGTAGATGCTCCTCCCAGTCGGGACCAACAGTGAGCTTTTTAGCCACCCTCCTCCCCTCTTCCCCACCTCCAGGCTGTACAACATCCGCCCCTTCCAGCTCAAAGACAAGGTGAGCATGTGCAGGCACCCGGACGCTGGCCACTGTTCCAAGGTGCCGACCCGCTCATGCCCCTGCTGTTAATCCAACAGGTGGAGCTGTACCGCATGGTGCGTCAGCTTCACATGAAGACCCTGGGAATCCCCGATGCTGCCTTAACCCATCCTGACCTCATGGGAGACCGGTAACCCCCCCACCGTCCCTTGTTTTTAGTCAGAGCTGAGCTTTATTGTGAGCATGTCCTACACCAAGGTTCCCCAATTCTGGCCCTGCAGGGCCAGAACAAAGTTTGCAGATTTCCCTCCTCAAACATCAAAATCAACTAATTGCCAGGTTTAGTAGGTGTGTTTGAACAGGGGGAAGCACAGGTGTGCATGTGTGAGTGAGTGGTGTGTGAGTGTGAGTGAGTGGTGTGTGAGTGTGAGTGAGTGGTGTGTGAGTGAGTGGTGTGTGAGTGTGAGTGAGTGGTGTGTGAGTGTGCCCTGTGATGGGTTGGCTCCCCATCCTCGATTGTTCCCTGCCTTGCACCTGAAGGCTCTGGACCCCTGTGACCTTGAATAGGACAAGCAGTTACAGAAGATGGATGAATGGATGGTAGGACTGGACGATTTATCGATTTCAAATCGAAATCACGATTTTAAACAACGCGATTAACAAATCGCAAAGGTTGTGATTTAGAATATGCATTATACAGCATCTCTCACCCAGGGTTCAAAATTGTCGTAAGAATAGTTTTACCAATTCATGCTGTCCTCCTTGTGTGGCAGTCATTTTCACCAATCAGAAGTGCCGTGCTTCCTCGCGTGCCAGTCATCCTGGCCAATCAGAAGTGGTCCAAGGGGACTGTGGATACACCCACAAACCACAAACACATAAAACCCTAGGAAAATGTTACATTGACAGTGTGAAAAGAATATTAATTGTGCTGCTATAAGTAAATTTCCTGCCTGTTTGAGAATTACAGTTAGCTTTAGTCATCTTGGATAAGCAGTAGTTTTTTAAACCTGGCTGCCCCTAGACTTTGGGGTGGCTGCCCTTACACTTTGGTGTGGCTGCCCTTAGGCTTTGGGGTGGCTGCCCTTAGGCTTTGGGGTGGCTGGCCTTAGGCTTTGGGGTGGCTGGCCTTAGGCTTTGGGGTGGCTGCCCTTACACTTTGGTGTGGCTGCCCTTAGGCTTTGGGGTGGCTGCCCTTAGGCTTTGGGGTGGCTGGCCTTAGACTTTGGGGTGGCTGCCCTTAGACTTTGGGGTGGCTGCCCTTAGACTTTGGGGTGGCTGCCCTTAGACTTTGGGGTGGCTGCCCTTAGGCTTTGGAATAGCCTACCTTGGCATTTTAGATCTGCCTCGATTCTGGAAGCTTTTAAATCTTCTCTTAAGACACATCTTTTCTCGATGGTATTTAATTTAGGATAAGTTGGTATAAAATGCTCTGAGTTCATTGTTCTTCATTTTATGTTTCTTATTTGATGTTATTTTTATTGTTTTTAATGAGGTGAATCTGTACAGCACTTTGGTCAACATTTGTTGTTTAAAAGTGCTTTATAAATAAACTTTGATTTGATTTGATCAAATTGGATTCTGGGACTCCAGGAATAGAATTGGGGAACCTTGCCCTACACAGACTAAAGGTTAACCTGAAATATATATATATAGGTATCTATTGACTTACGTCTGGGTTTCTATCGGGAAGTGAGGACTCAAGTCAGTCTGAACGTATCTGAATTGTTTTAAGGAAGAGATCAAATATATTGTATAACATGGTACAATATTGTAGACGTTGAACTAAACCACTATTAGTGGTAGCACAGTCAGTTTGTTGTATTTCTTGCCGCATGCGACACATGGCAAAATACGCCTGCTAATGTCCACTACATCTCTCCATAAATATCATTCAGGCTCTTATGGAATGTAAATGCAATCTGACGTTACTCAATAAGGCGCCAGTGGACGGATGACTATACGTTTCTCAATGTGACACGAACACTACATGTTTGTGAGCCAATATGTAGATGTAGTGGGGTAGCAGTGAGCACTGGGGTGGGTAAGAATCAGCTTTTCATTCTCCTGTATTCTCCTAACAGTACTGAGTGTGTGTGTGGGTCTCTTCAGGTTTTTGGGGGCATTCCTGGCCCTCTGTCCAGAGTACAGCTTCGTGCTGGAGGACGAGCTTGGAGTTTGTGGCTGTGCCCTGGGCATCCTGGATGTGCGCTCCTTCGCCAAACGATGTCAGGCCACATGGCTGCCTGCCATGAGGGACAAGTACCCCTCCCGTACACACGGGGTCGCTGCATCGCAGGTCAAAACTCAGAATTTGTTGATTATTACGATGTGCGTAAGAAGGCTTATAATAGCTCAGATAGTACAGATATAACGTGCAATGTCTGTATTTCGTTAAAGGCCCTTTGCAGTTTGCACTCTACAATATCTTCTTAAATGGTGCTCTGGGCCATGATATACTATTACATTACAGTATTATAGCACAGTATTATAAACGTGATTTTCCTGCATTAATATCAACTCAAGCAATATCGAAATATATAAAAGCTGAACTAATGGGGGGGAAAAAGGAAGGAAATGATAAGAATTTGGAACAGAAGGCACCTACTACTGCTGAATGTACTCACAGATGCAGAGATGCCATGATATCACCACGAGGTGAAGATGTACATCTCACAGCTTTGCTGTAATCGCTGCAGTTTCCAGCCTGTATCATAGCACATAATCGAAGCGCTCAGAAAACATGATGCATCTCTTGTTCCATGTAACAGCAGTTCCCCTTTCCTGCAGCAGGAGGTGCTCCAGCTGTACCAGGATGAGCAGTCTGGTTACCCCGACTCCTTGCTGTACCACTTCCCATCTCAGCTGCGTCTGGATGCCCTCCCCGAGTTGGTAGACTGCAGCGTGACCCGGAGTCTGCTGACCACCCTGTTCAGTGCCCTCAAGGCTAACGGTCAGTTCTTTCTCGATACCTCATTGACATCATGTTATGTTTAGCTCATTCACATTCAGTGCAGACAAAAACAAACAAACAAACAGAAAAGGCCCTAAGGAGTCTCTCTGTTTTTGTGGACCCAGTGTGTGCGAGCGGCTTGCGGAAATAGACCATATTCTGCACCTGTTACTTGCCAACTTGCATGCATAAAAACTGGAGGAACCGGTCCGCTGTGTTCCTGTGCCTTCCTGTCCTCTTGGCGTACACACATAAACCCATTATGACTGCGCGGAGAGAAGCGTAGATAGTGCTCAGTTTGATCTCTCTCCGTCACTTTCCTGTTCTGCCTTTTGTTTTCCTTTTCGAATCTCTAAGGAACCTTTGTTCACAAATAATTATATATGTACAAACCCAGAATTGTCCATTGTATCCACCAAGAAAGATCTGTGGTTTCTACAGATAGATGTCTTGGCGTCTGTAATTATTGTATTTATTTTTAGAAGCAAAAGAATTCCGATATGGTATTTCCTGTCACAGCAGGTTCTCCTGATTTGCTTGTTAATTGATTTGCCTTACATTATTCTCCCCTCAAGATATTTTCACTAAAAGGAACTTGTACTTATAGTCCTCCACTAAAATATAAACTGTTTCTTTTGGAATTCCAAACAACAACCCTGTATCCAAGAGGTCATGGTCTTTATAAACCAGGATAGTTGGTATTCACCTTACTAGGGTAATTAAGGTAGTAGATTTTACATCACATATAATATTAATTTGTAGCTCTCGTGGAGAACATCTTTAGATGCACCTAATACGTATAAACAGCCCTTGAAAAAGTCTTGAGAAATTCCTTCATTTGATGGAATTACAAATTCTGCTTTGTAATTTATTACTCCTTTATATTATTATTTCTCAACACCGGAATTTAAAATGAATTATTTTCATGTGATATTGTTTCAGAACACAGCTAAGCATTAGGTACTTTATAAAAGACAGCAGACGCTAATCTGTATGTGGAATTTTTGGGCATACAGTGCAGCTTTTCTAAAACCAGTCCTCAGGGGTCCCCACACGGTCCACGTTTTTGCTCCCTCCCAGTTCCTTAAGAGTTGGGTGGTAGCAGAAATGTGGGCCGTCTGGTTAGGCCCTGAGGTCTGGTTTGAGAA
This sequence comes from Brienomyrus brachyistius, assembly GCF_023856365.1. Lineage (NCBI taxonomy): Eukaryota > Metazoa > Chordata > Actinopteri > Osteoglossiformes > Mormyridae > Brienomyrus > Brienomyrus brachyistius. The sequence continues at coordinate 20,248,056 of NC_064544.1, forward strand.
ATTCTGATATAGTGTATTTGTTGAAGAGTAAAAAGTAAATGTACCTGTTGTTGGCACTGCTTATCATGCCACATAGAACGTTATCGTACACTATCACACGTAGCCCATCTCCAGTATTACGATCATACATAGATATTTGTAAGTTAACAGAGTCTTTCCTCATATCAGTGAAGCAGGTTATAACTGCCTAGAGCTGTCCAGGTTATGGTTAGTCACACCTAGGTTGATCATGTGACCTGCGACCGTAATGTGCGTATCCTACGTGATGGCCCACTCTCCACTTGTCCATAAGGGGTCTTCGTGGGAGGAGAGTGTCGTCTGTCAGGTGCGCCCGTGTGACCGGCTGTGTTTCCATCTGTTTGTTGTAGGCTCCCAGGGAGTGTTCTGCGAGGTGCTTCCTACGGACCACACACGCCTGGAATTTCTGACTAAATTGGGCTTCCTGGAAATCCTGCGGGGTGAGGCCAGACCCCGGGAAGGCCTGGTCCTTGGACGGCTGCTGTAGTGCACCTGTCAGCTGTTGGGATTTTCCTCTCTGTGGAAACACTTTTTTTTTCGCATCACTAACACACACTATACATCGCCTCGCTTTTTATATGCATTGTCCTCTGAGTACCTGTCTCCTTTTGACCTGACCCTATTCCACAGCAGTATAGACACAGGACGTAAGTGACAGAAAGTGCACATACACAAGCTTTTGTGAGCAAGACTGGCCTGGCACAGTGCAGCCCCAGGGGACTCGACTCAAACAAAAACAAATTGTATTTCAGTTAAGGCCTGGCCAGATTAAGTTACGCACTGCGTAAGACGTGCTGTTAGGCTTTGTGTTAAGACCATGGCATTGTGTACTCAGTACTCACATTACTGGGAGCTGAGACTGCCAAACAGATAAGCCTTTGTTTTATCATACCGAACAATAAATATAGTTTTAGTTTAGCATTATCACTTGTGTCACTACATTTTTTGATCACCTCCCATGAAAAAAAGGCTGTTTACTAACTGATAAAATAGTTATTTTAGCATGCTGCTGGATCTTTGTTTGCTAATAAGCATCTGGCGTTCTGGTTCATGTTTTATTCGGTCAGCTAGCCGATTTGAACCTTCTTATGTTTTATTGTCGCACTAGTGACTGATGCATTTTTTTGTGTTCATTCCTGGAGTCTGGTGTGTCTTATTTTAGTTGCTCGTGCCCATCTCATTCGCAGCAACTAAAAAAACAGATAGAACAGTGATTGTGTTGGCGGACGGTCTGTATGCATTTTTTTCTTACTGGATGATTAAAACTTTGTAGGATTGCCATTAAAGATGTTCTTTCCCTGATTATATCCTGTGTCGTTTTGTCATAGTACATGTAGAGCATGGGGGCATCCGATTACGATGTATCTGATGTTCCTGTGATCAGAAGCTCAACCTTTTCAAATGGCTGGCAGACTGATGGCATCAAAATACTCTGGGGATGCCGGCAACTTTACAGGGACCCTTTTGATTACATTTTTAATATTCCTGACCGGAATTACTGCTCCCACATTTAAGGGCAACCCTGGGAACACAGGTGCTAGTAAACCTCTTTGTAGTCACTCAGAGTAAATACCTGTCACTGGCTCTTGGCAAACAGGCCACTTTGTAAAAACAACTTGGAAAAAGCTTTAATTAAAACATTTTTTTAAATTCACACAGAATCCATATAAAAAAATACTAAATAGAAACTCTTGCATTGTGAATAGCTTTATCCAAACCAGCTGGCATATCAGTTTTGGGCCCAAGGTGAAGTTTACACGTCACACTGATAAATTTACAAGTATTTGCTTATTTGGTCACGCCCGGCCTCATTCGCAAAGTGCAAGAGGAATCCTTCAGAACCTGTCTGTCTAAGCTGACCACATAGAACTGACTGACTACACAGACCTGACTGGCATGATGGGTGCGGGGAACAGATGAGCTTCGGCTGAAGAGATGCCAAGGTTCTGTGTCTCACAGGATAGCCAGCTATGCTACGATTCCATACAAGTAAACATGCCACAGCAATGTTGCAAACGTGAAACTGGAAGGATTCAGAATACAGTACCTATAATGAATGTCTTTGGCTCAGTTATGCAGAAGCTTTTGCAAAATATTCCATCTGTGAATAGATGGAAGAAGGCACATGTCCCTCCTACAGGCCTAGTTGTAGTGTAGAGTTATTACACTTGTGTCCTTGACTCTTATAAAAATTCCACAGCAAGTACTGTTGTTTCGGCTCTAGTCTGTGTAGCACCAGAACCCCCCAGTAGATGCAGGGGTGCTGTGAAGGGTCGAATTCAATGGGCATGAAGCCCTGGTGATGCCTGGCACTGATATTAGCTACCTGGGCACACATGCCCACATAGACATCATCAATGGGAAAGAGCAGCACTTCAGAGGAGGCTTGCAGCAGCAGGCGGATGGTTTCATTGGACATCAGGTAGCCACCTCCCCCCATGTATGGAGGATAGACCCCAGAGTACAGTGACCACGGAACGTAGTATTTGTTCCACCGCGAGCGTACAGGGAATGTGTTAACAAAGAGGCGACCCATATACAGAGGCTCTGCGTGGGTCGCAGGTCCCCGCAGGAAGTGCAGCACACGCTCCACGTCAACAAACACGTCGTCGTCCCCTTTGAGCACATAATGGGTGGAGCCCCGGCAGTGGTCCTGGAACCAGTGCCAGAAGAGGAGCTCCTTCAGGGTCACATTGTAGAAGGACTCCTGGAAGTCCCACTGGAGGATGTCCCTGTATAGATTGTTCTCTTCCATCACCATGGAGTTCAGGGTCGCGGCGTACGGCCCCATCCCCTTGTCCGGGATGCTAAGCAGGAACACCCGTCTTACAACCTGCTCGGACTGAAAGCGATCTTTCCCCCAAGTGTTTCGGATAGCCTGTCGCTGCTCAAAGTTGGAAATGTGTGACTTCAGTGCGAGCAAAAGGGTGATGGGTCTCTGGGATGGGCAAATTCGGGGCCCATGCAGCAAAGGGTAGGCCTTAACATGCCGGGAGAGCAAGAAGGCCTGGTGAAGGCTGGACTGCCACTCACTGGCGAGCCCGTCGCTGTAAAAGAGGATGAGCAGCAGAGTTGAGGTTGACAGGAAGAACACTGTGTACAGAAGCCTTCGAGGTAGGGATAGAGTCTTGTTCAGCTGTGCCGCTGCAGGAAAAAAAAAGAGAGAGAAGGTAAGGCTGGGGACAAAAAGGGGGTTAAGGGCCTTGCCCAGGGACCCGCAGACGTGCTAAGGCTGGGTTTGAACCGGCACCCTTGGGATTACAAGCACACAGGCTTAGCCCACTAAGCTACATGCTGCCCCTCTAACTTAATCTTGAAGAAAGCCAAACAAGTGAGACTAAAAGAGTCTAGTAGAAAGTCTAAATATTAAGAACATAAGAACTATACAAACGAGAGGAGGCCATTCGGCCCATCAAGCTCGCTTGGGGAGAACTAAACTAATAGCTCAGAGTCGTTAAAATCTTATCTAGCTCTGATTTAAAGGAACCCAAGGATTCAGCTTGCACTACACTATCAGGAAGGCTATTCCATACTCTGACTACACGCTGCGTAAAGAAGTGCTTCCTTAAATCCAGCTTGAAATGTTCTCCCGCTAATTTCCACCTATGGCCACGAGTTCGTGTATTTAAACTAATGCTGAAGTAACTATTTGGTTGAACAGCATCCAAACCTGTTAGAATCTTATATACCTGGATCATGTCCCCCCTCAGTCTCCTTTGCTTGAGACTGAACAGATTTAGCTCAAGTAACCGTTCCTCGTATGACATTCCTCTAAGACCAGAAATCATTTTTGTGGCCCTACGCTGCACCAATTTCTAAGGCCACAATGTCCTTTTTAAGATATGGTGACCAAACCTGCACACACTATTCTAGGTGAGGTCTCACCAAGGAATTGTATAATCTTAGCATTACCTCCCTTGACTTAAACTCCACACACCTGGAGATATACCCCAACATCCTATTGGCCTTTTTTATTGCTTCCCCACACTGTCGAGAATGGGACATGGAAGCATCAACATACACACCAAGGTCTTTCTCATGATCATCTACCTTTATTTCAGTGACACCCATGAAATACCTGTACTTTATATTTCTGCTCCCTACATGGAGTACCTTACATTTATCGACGTTAAATTTCATCTGCCAGGTATCGGCCCAGTCACTAATTAAATCAAGATCCCGCTGTAGCTGCTGAGCCGCTAATTCAGTATCTGCTACACCACCCACCTTGGTGTCATCTGCAAATTTCACCAGTTTACTGTATATATTGGTATCCATATCATTTATGTAAATTAGGAACAATAGTGGTCCTAAAATCGAACCCTGCGGTACCCCACTATGAACGCAGGCCCACTGTGACATTGTGCCTCTTATAACTATTCGCTGTTTCCTATCTGTTAACCAGTTATCAATCCAGGTCGCTACGGTACCTAAAATACCTGTCGCTTTGAGTTTAAGTAGGAGCCTCTTGTGGGGGACAACATCAAAAGCCTTTTGGAAATCTAAGTAGATGACATCATAGGCCTTCTCATCATCAACTTCCTGAGTAGCTTCCTTAAAAAACTCCAACAGATTTGTTAAACAGGATCTACCTCTCCTAAATCCATGCTGGCTATCCCGCAAAATGTTATTGGAGTCCAGGTAATCTACCATTTTCTCTTTGATTATAGCCTCCATAACTTTACCAGTTATACAAGTTAGACTGATTGGCCTATAGTTAGACAAATTACTTCTATCCCCTTTTTTGAATATGGGCGTTATGAAGGCCTGCTTCCTGCTTACCACACCTTCTGGAAGTGCAAAATTCAACAAGATATTCAGCAGTGTCAAGTCAAATTACTGGACCAAGGAACAGTCAACAAGGACAGAAAGCTGGGTCAGTGGAAGGGGATGAGGTTAGATGAGATGTTTCAGGAAGAGGTGGGTCTTCGTATTTAAAGCAGAAGATTTGACTGTAATACAAATGCAATTCTTCAGCAAATTTCACATCATTTCAGATCATTTTTAGAGCAAAATCACATGCATTAATATCCTACTGGGTCACGGGGGATCCGGAGCCTATTCTGGAAGCAATGGGCACGAGGCAGGGACCAACCCAGGACGGGTGACCAGCCCATCGCAGGGCACACTCACACACCATTCATTCACACATGCACACCTACGGGCAATTTAGCAACTCCAATCAGCCTCAGCATGTTTTTGGACTGTGGGGGGAAACCGGAGTACCCGGAGGAAACCCCACGACGACATGGGGAGAACATGCAAACTCTGCACACGTGACCCAGGCGGAGACTTGAACCCGGGTCCCAGAGGTGTAAGGCAACAGTGCTAACCACTGCACCACCATGCCGCCCCGCATAATGTCTTGTCGTTATTATTATTTGTACTGTATAATTACTGTTCTGATTTACCTACATATTCAACTACAAGGCAGACTTAGGGAATTAATCTTGTTCATAACCTGAGGACTGCCTGTAAACCCCACCCCTGGTCCTGTAGCTGGCTGAACAAAAAGCACCTCGGAAGGGGACTAAGAAAGGTCCAGGAACTACCTCCCAGGAATTCCCATGGCAAAGTTCCTGCGGTGGGAAAGCAACACAAGTTCCTGGCTCCTGAAAAAAAGTTCCTGCAGTGGGAAGTTATTCCCTCCTGATGGAAACTGTATATAGTTGCATGCATGAGAACAGAAATGTGATCAATGCATGCATAGAACTGGACACGACAATTATGCTGAGGCTATGTGCATTATCGACAGTCTGCAGGAATCCACCAGTTGCATAGAAAGAGAGAGCTGTCAGAAGCTACACCAGTGTTTCCTAACCCAGTCCTCGGGGACCCTAGACAGTCCATGTTTTTGCTTCCTCTCAGCTCATAGCACATCTGTACCAGGTTTTCGATGTTCCTGATTAGCTGGGAGCTGAGAGGGAGCAAAAACGTGGACTGTTCTGGGTCCCTGAGGATTGGGTTGTGAAACACTGAGCTACACAGTGGGACTGAGGGCAGAATTTCAGTGTGGTCTGCTTCTTAATTCATCCTGAACCAGACCAAGAGCCTCAAGATTTCACCTCAAGCCAGCCTGTATTTCTCTATAAATGATGTATTACTGAGATGGTCCAAGATATTCATGTTCACCCAGTGTTACGTCCGCGTGCTTGTGGGTGTGTTCTGTCCAGCTTTCCCTTCAAATCCCGTTCAGTAAGTCTGCCGTTCCGGTTCCACTGTTTCCATTTCTCTCCATGAACGCAGTGCCAAATCTGGATTAACTGGTTTCCGTCGCCTCATTCCTTTTTCCCACCTCTCCACTCATGGACTATAGAAGAAGCCCCACAAAACCCACCGGACAGCTTCTGCTCTAGCTTTTGCTATTTTTTTTTTTCTTGGCTTGTGATTATTGCATTTGACTGCCCGTTACGATCTGTTTTGGATTTCGGTTTGGATTTGGCTATTGTACTCTTGTATTTGTCTTTTATATTTTGACCTATTGTCTGATTACTCTTTGGATTATGGATTAGATTTGGTTGCCCTGTGTAAATACTTTGCATATAGAATATATGTGTAAGGGTTGTAGGGAGTGACTGCCGTTTGTTGTTTTTACGTGTGCGACATTCTGTCTCTGGTTTTTTGTTAAAAAGGGTTACATTAGTGATTGGTCATTTGTTTTATGTTTCTTTTGGGTTCGGGAAGTTTTCATCAGTATGCTTGTTTCTTGCTCTTATCGCTGTTTATGCCCTGACCCTAGACCAGGACGCAACACCGCAAAACATTTAGATCAGCAACTTGGCCTCTTGGACAATCCTCAGAAAAGCTGCCATTGTCACTGGCCATAGTAAGGGATGATTCACCTTCCCACATCAAAGGATGACTTGACACACAGCGAGCTTGATTGGTTAGCTCATCATGTACACACGTTGTGAAATATTCAGAATAAATGAATTGTTCCAAATTCAATAACTGGAATTTGAATTGAATTAGCCATACCCCACAGGATGTTGAATTGGAATTTGAACTTGATAGGAAGAAGAATTTAAGTCATTTCAATTCAAAGAAATTCAATGTAATCACACAACACAATAATGTAATTTAGTCTAGAAAAACAAATTACATAATAAATTTACTTTCTAGACAGCATATGTATATACTGTCCTTGGGTATGTATAAGGTAGTAAAAAGTACTTCATTTTATCTGCATGATTTCTAAGAGAAAATTGTGTACAAGTTCTAGTCTGTTCTAACAACATACATTTGGTTTATGGTGGCCCCCTACGTCCTTTTTCATGGGCAGATAGTTATTGTTTTGGCACATTTAACCGTTCATTTGTCTTACCATTTTTGAGGAGTTTACAGTAGCCTTTTTGTGAGTATCCATGGGATGTCAGACGGATAGGGTTGTGACAGGGTTATTGTATGATGTTTACGATGGTACACAAAATGACAGTTAAACTATTCATTCCATAGGTCACACTTATTCTCCCATTGTTAATAGCATGACATTTTTATAAGGGTGGTACAGTGTACGTTAGCATGTTCACGTGTATTTCATATCGAAATATTAAGCTGTATTCTTAAAGGCTGCATAGCATGCACCTCCACCTTGGATATAAAATTTTCGTGAATTCAATTCCCTTTTTAATTCTCCTTCCTTAAAATTTGAATTACAATTCTGCACACTGTTTTCATTTATTTAATTAGAATTTGAGGGTCATTCTCTACTCATTTCTGAATGCTGCACAACCATGTTATGTAATCAAATTGTATACGGGTGTAAAAGCTACAATGAGGCCTTTTACACAAAGATATGCCAACATTATAAATTTAGAATTAGGTGATCAGTGGTCATTGCTGACACACCACAGCACACGACAACGAAATGTGTCCTCTGCATTTAACCCATATATGACAATGTGATATAGCAGGGGGCAGCTAATTCAGCGCCCTGGGAGCAGTGCTTGGGGATGGTACCTTGATCAGGGTACCTCAGTGGTACCTTGCTGGTCAAAGATTTGAACCAGCAATCTTTAAATTACAAGTGCCTAACCATTAAGCCACCAAGTAAAAAAAATAAGTCAGTCAGTGGTCTTGGCCCAGTTTACATAACATGAGGTTTGGATCAAATGTTTAAAACCAACCCTAATACATTTCGATTCCAATGTGCTTTTGACTACACATTCATTAACCAATGTTGACGCTATTTATTTTATTCTTATTGTCTTTTACTTGTATAGTTTTTTCCCCACTTTGTTACTGTTATTTTGTGACATTTTATATACAGCACTTAGAATGACCTCTGCTTTTGAAATTGTGCTATATAAATGAAATTGCCTTCCCTAGATTATTACCAAAAAAATCGTCAGTGTATTTTTTATCAGTTAGGGCGACAGAATATCTATCAAAATATAGTACGACGCTGAACATTATGCTTGGGTGTGTTCACTCGTTAAATTGACGAACGAGTTTACTTAGTGCTTTAGTCAGGAAGAGTTTAGGGGGACACCTAGAGAGTAAGAGAAAACGAAGTACTAACTAAGCGGTACGAATCTCTCAGAAAGGCATTCGAGGTTGGTGGCTTAAAATAAAAATAATTTAATATAAATCACATAAAACTCGTACATCGATACATTGCTATAGGATTCATTCCGAGTCTTATTAGAAACGCATCAATTTCATAACTGAAATAGTACCATACGCGAATTATCGACATAAACCACGAATTCTTTTAGTTAAAACAAAACAACTAAATTCGTACGACATAAGCTAATTATGATCAGGTTAGAGCTCCAATAAACCAATCGAAACCGCTAAACTGATACAACTTTACTGCCCCCATTATAATGACCTATACCACTCAAAACGGGACAAACGCTCGAGCCCGGCTTTCTTTTATTAACACTACATTAGACGATCGATTAACCAGTAAGCAAATAAGAACACGTGGGATCGTAGTAAATCTGTGTCCACCATTGTAATTTCATGCGCAATTTCACCGAAATACAGACTGAATGCCTGCTGAGACAAGTTTAGAAGACCGCAGTTTAGTTAAGACTGTACAAGGAATCCGGCGAAACCCGACGTGGGAGCCGTCATTCATGAAACGATTCGCTTTAAAAGTGAAGAAACTATGAATGAATGAACTCACCCATCTCCTGCTGCATGTCCGATCGCTTGAAATGCGGACTTAAGGTTCCGTTTTACGATCCTTCTTTAAATCCCAGGCCTTTTACCACCACTCATTCCGAATATTGTAAGGGGCTGTGATGGGATGGATGCAAACCAGCAAATGGGCGTAGCGGCCACGGTCGCGATGACCGAAATCGCCGCGGCATCTTTCCGCGTATACAGGCGTTTCCGTGTTTCTGTTGATCTATTTATTTACCGTCTGCGCAAACAATTAAACAATGACTCATTTTCATTTAGTTGTCATATGCATTATTCCTGTTACTTGATTTTACTTTATGTGTATTTAAAATGCCCTATATAAAAGCTGCCTAGCCTACACTATAATTTATATTGCAACACTGACCAATTATTATCATAACTATTATTATTGCTATCAATATTATTGTTGTTATTGTCTTAAAAAGAACTTAAGTGAATTGTCAGAAAAAAATGATCAATTTAATTGTCACTAATTAGGGCTGTACTCTCAAGAATTTTAGTCAAGACCCTATCTCTACGTAAATGTACCTTTTAAGATAAAGAAATTGATTATGAGAAACATTTTTGTACCATTGCAAATACAATTATGTTGTTGGAACAAAACTGTACCGGGGCGATGTTTTTAATCATAATTTATGGCGGTTTCTGTCTCTGTGACAGAATAGCTAGCAAAAATACAAATAAAGTGCGACGCTGAAAGTAAGGAGTAGCTGTGCTCGCTCCTTAAATTTAGGAACGAGATACCAACTGGTTTCGTCACAAGGGGTTTCGGGAAGTACTTTCGGAAAAAACTTCCGGCAGCGGCTGCAGCGCAAATTGGTGACGTCAGCCCGTCTTTGTAGTTTCCTGGTCGCTTCGGTACGTTTTTCCTCAGATCAGAATTGAAATTCTTAAAACTACTTGTCCCACATCATCATCGTCGAGTCACTGGTGCACCTCATAAAACAATGTCCCATTATTTGGAATTTCACAAATTGCAAAGGCTTTGACGCATTCATGCAAATGATTATGTGCAATTATATGCTGTTTCCAACATTACCAACTGCTTATGTCATGTGGATCAAAATGTATTATGCTGGTTCTCTGTTGAATAGTCATACCACCCAAAGCATCTAGGCATTAGATCATTGCATGGAAAATGGTTAAACCATTTGTCATAATCTGTCAAACATATTTCCCATACATTTTATTAGACTTTTTATACAGTATATAAGTGTGTCCTGAGTTGATGAATTGCCCTCAGATGAATCTTGACTTTCACTAATGGAGGGAATTTTTGAAATGTTAGATCAACCAGTAATCAACCGGTTCTCTAAAATAGCTGAGAGATGCGTCTCATGAATCCTCAGCTGGCTAGCAAGTATTGACAGAGAGTTACGATTTATGACAATGGGAGAACAAGGTAATGAACAGGGTGAACAGCTGGTAGGAAGAGGAGTGAGGCTGCATGGTGGAAGGGCAGGGAGGTAAATCAGAGGAAGAGGCTAAGAAGTAAGGGTCACAATTGTGGAGACAACAGGTATGTATACAATCCAACAATGTGTACTGCACCGTAATACTGTATACTTACTGCAGTGTTTCACATTATTGTATTCCACTTGCGTTTTACAGTATTTATTAAATATACTTTATACAGATACACGCTGTACAAACTAACAAAAAACGTATGCATTTTTACAGTGTGTATACATACAAAAATATATATTACACACACACACACGTACATATTATATATTTGGCAGTCCACAGGTTACAAATGAGAGCCATTCCCCAAGTCTGTGTTTATGTAGAATTTGTAGCTAAGTAGGAAAAATAAAACAACACGTTATTATTCATTTACAGGAATAATAAAAGTCACTATACTGTATGTAAGGTACTGGACCCCGAGTCAACAAACCGTTCAAGCAGTTTGTTTTCGCACCGTGCAGAGGTGGAAAGTTGAGATGTTCAGAAAGTACAAATCCAGACCAAGATTTTGTTTCAACCAGCCAGTTGAACATAAAGACTGACAGTCACAGAGTACTCAACTGGTTGTTTGAAACAAAATTTTGGTTTAGATTTGTCATTTCTGAACCTGAACTTTTCACCTCTGTACGAGCATCACAAATTAAGTGGTGTGTGTGTTCATTATTACGAACTATCCTGTTTCACAGGAATGTTTTATATAGTAGGCTTTATGGGAGTCCGTTCATAAGAATGAGTTGTCCATAAGTTGGATGTTCTTAACCCAGGGGCTGCCTGTATGTATGTGTTACTACACTACAGAGGACCCTTGAACTTTGAACACAATCTGTTCCAGGAGATGGTTCGACTTTCAACGTTGTTTGAATTTGTAGTTAAATTTCCCCATAAGAAATAATGTAAATTGAATTAATCCAAACCCCCAAAATTTGTCCAATATTAAACACTTCCATCCATTCATCCATTTTTCAAACCACATATCCTCGGGAGAAGATGGTGGCACAGGAGGTAGTGCTATCGTTCGGCAACTGGAGGGTTGCAGGTTCGAGTCTTGGTTCCTCCTGACCCCATCAAAGTGTCCTTGAGCAAGACACTGAACTCCGAACTACTCCTGGCGAGCAGGTTGGTACCTTGCATGGCAGCCTCTGCCACCGGTATGTGAATGTGAGGCATAAAATGTAAAGTGCTTTGAGTACTTGTAGGAGTAGAATACAGTCCATTTATCCTACTGGGTCACAGGGGGCCCAGAGCCTATCCCAGAAGCAATAGGCACAAGGCAGGGAACAACCCAGGATGGGGGGCCAGCCCATTGCAGTATTAAACACTTGAAGTGCCTATTTAATTTCAGTAACTGAATATGCATCTGTACTATTTTTCCACTTAGTGGCAAGTTTCTGATTCATTTCTACCATAGAAATTATAACCTCCCTCTTAGGCTTTTTACCACTGGTAACTTTCTTTGGTGCCCTTATGAATGGGTATTATTAAAGATTATATATAAATAACAAAAAAAATGTAAACGTTTTAAAAAACTGAATTTGTGAGATGCTCACTGAACCACAGTCGCAGGAGAAATGACTGAGCGAACATGCATATGAGCAAGCAGGAGATCAGATTTTGTTTAACTTCCGAATTTTTGTTTGAGTTTCAAACTGCTTTTTCCTCAGATTTTCAAAGTTCTTCAAGCATCAAACTATTCGAAGTTTGATGGTCCATTGCATATATACACCTACAGGAACTTTTATGACATTCAATTCTAAATCCATAGGCATCAATATGGAGTTGGTCCCTCTTTTGCAGCTATAACAGCTGCCACTCTTCTGGAGAAGCTTTCCACAAGATTTTGGAGTGTATCTATGGGAAGTTTTGCTCATTCAACCAGAAGAGCATCTGTGAGGTCAGGCACTGATCTTGGACATGAAGGCCTGGCACAATCTCCGTTCTAATTGATCCCACATGTGTTCAGTGGGGTTGAGGTCAGGGTGCTGTGCAGGCCAGTCACCAAACTCACCCAACCATGTCTTTATGGACCTTGTACTGGGGCACAGTCATGCTGGAACAGAAAAGGTCCTTCCCCAAACTGTTCCCACAAAGTTGGAAGAATAGAATTATCTTGGTATGCTGAAGCATTAGGGGTTTCATAATGGGAGCCTAACCCAACTCGTGAAAAACAATCCTATACCATTATACTTCCTCCATCAAATTGAACAGCTGGCACAATGTCTGGCAGGTAACATGCTCCTGTGTTTGCCAAACCCAGACTCGTCCATCAGACTGCCAGACAGAGAAGCGTGAATCGTCACTCCACAGAACATGTTTTCACTGGAACAGAGACCAGTGTTGTTGTGCTTTACATCACTCCATCGGACACTTGGCATGGCGCTTGGTAATGTGAGGCTCGCATGCAGCTGCTCGGCCATGGAAGCCCATTCCTTGAAGCTCGCAGTGCACAGTTTTTGTACTGGGGTTAATGCCAGAGGAATTCTACAATTCTTGAGTCAACAGTGTTTTGGGATCTGTTACTTTACATAGTACTGCTACTTTGTGGCTGAGTTTTTGTTGGTCCTAAATACTTCCACTTTGCAAAAATACCACTTACAGTTGACTGTGAAATATCTAGCATGGAAGAAATTTCACAAACTGACTTATTGCAAATGTTTCATCCCATGACAGTACAGCACATGAACTGAACTCTCAGAATGTCCCACTCTTTCACAAATATTTGTAAACTTGAATGTATGGCTGGGTGTTTGATTTTTAAACACCCGTGGTATTGGGTCTGAATGAAGCACCTGAGTTCAATGATTGAGAGGTGTGTCCCAATACTTTTGTCCATATAGTATGTGTGTCTACACACACATGAACACACATACACACACTACTAGTTTTACACCACCTCAGTTTTTACAGTTTTATGTAAATGTATGCAATAAAACAAACAATAGAAAGCAAAAAGTCAAGATATTAACCTTATACAGTACTGTGCAAAAGTCCTAGGCAGGCAAAGAAAATGATGCTTAGATTATCCTCGTGTTGGTGTAAAACTATGATATGATGCCTGTCAAAGTGTGTCAGCTTCGCCATTTCAGAACCTCTGCTAAAATCATCCTAGTATTTGCAGCGACCGTCCAGTGCAGCCATGTATTTTTTGACTTGGCCACTAGCACACCTCATACAGCTAGTCAATCTCTCACTGACTTTTTAAAGCAATATATTTAATTATTTAATTGAGCTGTTGGTGAAATTTAACAAAATCATGGAATGGCTGAGGTGCCCCTGGGGAGAAGTTTGGGAACTGAAGCGGTGTTCATCTAGCCATCCAACTAGATATCAGTAACTTTTTAGAAAACAGAAGAAATTATTACTAGTTTGTATTGTGTTACTCTTAATTTGCACATGTTCTAATGTTAAATTGTGTTTTTTGTTCTAAGCCAAAGTACACTTGCTACCCAGATAAACAGTTTTAAACATTTCTTTGGACTGCCTAAGACTTTTGCACAGTACTGTACATTTTTATAAAAATTTTAGACTCAAGGTAACCACGTTTTGCTTGTTTAACAGCCAGACACATGCACAGCATTCATTCTACAATGGAAATAAAATATTTATGAAGAAGTTCTTACAAATTCTGTTGCATAGATGTGTTGCTATAGGATGAATCCTTGACCAACTAGATGCAGACCAGAGGGTATTGCATGGCACAGTAAAATGCTGTGGCCGCCATTTTGGTTCAGAATGCCAGTCACTCTAGTAAGTCCCCAATTTGCCTCCAGCAGAGCCCCAGACCAATGAACTTCCTCCACCATGCCTGACAGTTGATGTCACACACCGTGGAACCATGCTTTCGCCTACTCAGCAATGTACAGACACCCTGTGTGATGAACCACAGATTTCAATTTTGATTCATCGGCCCATAAGACCTTCTGCCTTCTTCGGTAGTCCACTGCTGATGGCTCATGGACAGGCGCGCCTCTATTTCCTGTTATAACATTTTGGCAACGGCTTTCTTACTGCCACTTGAGCTGTGAAACCGCTCAGCTCGCAGTCTTTTCTTCACAGTGAGAAAGTGGCTGGCTTCCACCACTGTTAAACTGTGCTTGAAGCTGTTGTCCTTTAAACTAGGGACTGGGGGGGGGGGGGGCAGGGAGGTTAGTTAAGAATTTAGGAGCGGGGAAAACGAAAAGTCCCAATTAACATTAAAAGTGCGCACTGTAAAAGGCCTACCCTTTGCGGTCTGTATTTAAAAGCTAGGAGTATTAGAAACAAAATTCATGATTTAGAGGCTTTAATATCATCAGCCACTTACGAAATTATAGGAATAACTGAAACATGGATGAGCGACAATGATAGAGAAGAATATAATATGGATGGTTACACGTTGTTCTGTAGAGACTGAATAGGCAAGAAGGGAGGTGGTGTTGCAGTATATGTAAAAGAAAACTTGCAATCAAGGGAGCTCACTGATAAAAATAAAAGTACAGAAGCTGTATGGATAAAAGTAGATGCCAAAATCTAAAATGGCCTAATTGTCGGGGTTTGTTGTAGAGCATCTAATGTAGCTGCAGAGGATGTTATAGGACGATATCAGGATCATGAGTAACAAAAATGATGTGGTGGTTATGGGTGATTTTAATATACCTGGGATTCAGTGGGACACAGACTCTGCTCTTCTGTAAATGAACTTGAGATGGTGGAATTAGTACAGGATTGTTTCTTTACTCAGTTTGTTGACACCCCTACCAGGGGAGAAGCCCTTCTTGATCTTGTTTTCTCTAATAACCAGGATAGGATTTGAAAATTTGAGGTTTTAGAACCACTGGATGGTAGTGATCATAGCACGATTAAATTCGAGGTTAATTTTAGTGTCCGAAGAGCAAAGTCCAAAACAAAAGTATACAATGTTAGGAAGGCTAACTTTAATGGTATGAGACTGAAACTAGAAAATGTAAACTGGATGGAGTTAAACAGCAAAACTGTTGAAGAGGCATGGAAAGTGCAAGAGGACTTTATACCTGTTTCCAGCAAATCTAAATCTAGGAAACTACAACCAAGGTGGTTTACTGAGGAAATTAAGGATAAAGTCAGGAGGAAAAGGGCTCTGTTCCACGAATGGAAATTAACTAATGATTTCAAAATAAAGCAGGAGTATCTAAGTCTACAGGTTGAGTTAAAAAAATAATGCAGGATAGTAAGGGCCTTATAATTGAAAATGAAATTGATATAGTAAATGAGCTTAATGATTATTTTACATGGGTGTTCACAGTAGAGAACATGAGTAACTTGAAGTAGCCAGTCTGGATGCTGTTCAGCCAAATGGCTACTTCAATATTAGTTTACATACTAGAACTCGTGGCCATAAGTGGAAATTAGCGGGAGGACATAAAATGAATTTGAGGAAGCACTTCTTTACACAGCGTGTAGTTAGAGTATGGAATAGTCTTCCTGCTAGTGTAGCGCAAGCTAAAACCCTGGGTTCCTTTAAATCAGAGCTAGATAAGATTTTAACGACTCTGAGCTACTAGTTGAGTTCCCCCCAAACAAGCTTGATGGGCCGAATGGCCTCCTCACATTTGTAAATTTCTTATGTTCTTATGCAAATGAAGCCCTGCAAGTTTAAACATTCCTCAACTACTTTACACATACGCCTCCCCAATACACTGGTTCCCCTCTGGTTCAGATGCAACCCATGTGGTTTGATCAGGTCCCATGGCTTGGACATGGCACGGGAATTATTCCAGACAATACCACCGTGGATGTTCTGCTTCTAAGCTTATCCATGACTTCTATAAATTTATCCTGCAGAACAGCCCTCCTGCCCTTTCCTATGTCGTTGGTGCCAACATGCACCACAACCACTGGATCTGCCCCGGCTGGGGCCAAAAGCCTGTCCACACAATCCGGAAGGTCCCCTACCTGGGCACCAGGCAGACAAGACACCATACGGGACCCTCTATCACGCATGCACACATAACTGTCTACACCTCTAATAATATAATCCCCTACTATCACAACCTTCCCCCTCCTGGGGGGAGGCGGCTCCTCAGTGCCCAAGGACCCTCCTCCCTCTCCAGTCTCTTCCGGCTCTAAAGCTGGAAGCACCTGAAAGCGGTTAGACACAGCCATGTCAGGTGATGCTGCCTCTGTAAACTGTATACGCCCTTTTCTACGTCTATGACCTACATTCACCCAGCTCTCTCAACCTACCTGTTCTTTATTCTCCCCCCTGCTTGTGACGTATGAAGTCCGACTGGACGCAAACATCCAGAAGAACAAACATCTTGCAAACACAACACTGAGCTGCCCCATAATTACCTAACTCACTATGACCCCGTCCTTTGCTCCCAGCCCAGTATATTTATATAGCATATTAAAGTTGATTAAATTAACGTTTAGTTAATACAATAAAGTGCCGAGTAAAATAAAACACTAAGTTAACACTTGCATTGAAACGGAACTTTTTAAACTACCTGATAGGGTCAGAGATAAAAAAAAATTAATTAAACTAAAATAACCAAATTAACAATTACTTACCCGAGAATAACTTCCTACTGAACAACGAATAACTAAAATAAAGCAAAGTTGCTCTTGGGAGGCCGAAAAAACACAAAAAACCCCTCTCAAAGTAGGTTACTGCCGGAGTGGAAAATGCCCCCCCCGCGGGTGTTTCTTGCGAAGTTACACAGACAGAAATGCTGTAGCCGCAACTCAATCGCTGTCGATAACACTCGCGCTGTTTATTAAAGACAGACAAGCACTTACGCTGACCGAAAAAATGACAAAGTAGCAAAACAGCCACCCACATAAACCATACTGGCACACAAACACTGAAATATACTTCCAAACAATTCGAATCAACCGCTTCAACACACGCACACCGCCTCTACACCAGTCCCTCCCAGTGCAGCCATTCCAGCAGCCGCTGCAGAACGGCTGTAAGTTGCAGATTCATTTGAAGTCATAATAAACTGAAACCTAAATTATAGTTCTAAAAGAGCTGTTCTGAGTTAAAAAGTGCTTTCACAAGCAGTCTGATTGGGTGCTTTTTAATTAGTGACATCTTTCCGATAAAATAAAACACCAAACATTTGTGTTTTAATATCGCTTTGGGAGCCAATGATTACAACTGCAATTAAGAGCAAAATAGCAACAGAGCTGAACGAGTCATTCAAAATGTCACTTAACAGGAAGAATAAACAGAAGTTATGTGCAGATATGTTAAGCATCGCTTGTTAATGTACTTTTATGAAACGAATAAAAACGCAACGTTTTTACAGAATTAAACAAGTGTTCCAAGACTTTGTGAGCATTACACATACACACACACTCACACACTCACACGTACAGGTTATAGTTTGTGACCCACTAAAGGATACTGATAGAATTCCTCCCACCCTATTCTCCACTCAGCATGGAGGTGGGGTTTGCGATCACCAACCACATACTCAGCTGACCCTGTTGCCTGCCTGTTAGTGAGGTAGTCGGTGATCACTGCAGCCAGATGGCATCCATACCAGATCCCTTCAGCTTCTCCCTTAGCAGTGATGGCTGTAGTGTGTTGAAAGCAATGGAGATGTCAAAGAACATGATCGCGTCCTCCACGCCGACACCTGGCCCATACGCAAATCGAGAGGGTCAAGCTCACTTTTCACAAGGTGTCGAACGTGATTGAGTACAATCCTCTCCAGGTACTTCATCAGATGGGACGTCAAGGCTACTGGCCTGAAGTGACTGGGCTCCCTGGGGTACGCAGTCTTGGAGACAGGAACCACATGTGAAATCTTCCACATGGTGGGGACTCTCTCCAGACTGAGACTGAGGTTGAAAATGTGCAGAATGACCCCACAGAGTTGACCAGCACAGTCGCTGAGAAGTCAGGAACTGATACTATCTACCCTTCTGCACCTTCATCTTCCTCAGCTCATTCCTCATCTGATCTGCCGTTATGGAGAGGCTGAAGGGGGAGGGGCTGAGCGATGACTTCTGAAGATTTAGGTGGGGGGATGGTTGTGTTGATTCCCCTGGTGCTGGGTGGAGGGGGGTGAGGTAGCCTGAGGAGGGTTTTCCTGGTGACAGTGGGGGACTCACTGGGGAGGGGGGGGAGGGGAAGGTGTTGGATGACTGCGCTCTGGTGGGTGAATCCTGATGACTTAGTGGGGGCAGCATCAACTCTGTTAAAAAACAGATTCAGCTTGTTCGCCCCCCTCCCTCCACTGACATTACCATGTCCTGATTTTTTTTCAGACCCTCTCTCGTTGTTCCCCTGAAGATGCCCCTCCAGGTTCCTCCTGTAGGTATCCTTTCCCTTCCTGTTTTCCCTCTTCAGATCCCTCTGCACTCTCCTCAGTTCCTCTTTGTCTGCAGATCTAAGAACCCTCTTCTTCTCATTCAGAAGGGTTCTCAGTTCTGGGGTCACCCAAGGTCATCCAATAGTCATTACTGCTATGATTGTGTGCCATAACATGGATTGCACCATACTGTCAACATCACGAAATGTCAGTCTAATTACTCAACAGACTATTTATAAGTCAGCAATGCTGGTCAGGCAGGGTGTTGGCTCTGAGGTTAGGGATCTGTGGCAGCAATTGGAAGGTTGCTGGGTTGAATCCCGTGAATGCCAAGGAAGGAATGCATAAAGAAGTCCTCCAACTTACAGGGAACGACTTGGGGGTTGGTGGCAGGATTCACATTGTTCTATTTGGATAATGTGGTGCTGAGGTATCACCCACTGCACAGCTGCACTCAGGTTCTCATCCCTGAGGTGGTTTGTTGTGTGGTGGGTGTGGCAACACGCTGTAATCAGTGTGCACCCCTTACCTCTATTTACAAAAAAATAAAGCATCGTATTTTCTTCAAAGCTTCAGCTGTAATCTGAGTACTTCTCCTTATATAGTCCATGTAACCAGTTTGTCCGTGTCGTGTGAATTTTCAGTCAAATACACTCCGTCGCCTTGTCGTGATAGCAAATTAACAAATTCAAAATAAACATATTTTGTGTGATTATGCGCATTAAACAAAAATAGCCTGTTTACATATATATAGTAGCAAATTAAAAAGTAAAACATATTCCCTATATCAGCATATATATGCGGCGTTCATGCGAAGTGTATGGTGTAACTGCCCAATTAATTTGTGGTGATGTCGTGCCAAAAGTATTCACCTTAGCTAGGCATGGGAAAGTCACTTAAGCTGGGCATGGGAAAGTCACTTAAGCTGGGCATGGGAAAGTCACTTAAGCTGGGCATGGGAATGTCACTTAAGCTGGGCATGGGAATGTCACTTAAGCTGGGCATGGGAAAGTCACTTAAGCTGGGCATGGGAAAGTCACTTAAGCTGGGCATGGGAAAGTCACTTAAGCTGGGCATGGGAATGTCACTTAAGCTGGGCATGGGAAAGTCACTTAAGCTGGGCATGGGAATGTCACTTAAGCTGGGCATGGGAATGTCACTTAAGCTGGGCATGGGAAAGTCACTTAAGCTGGGCATGGGAAAGTCACTTAAGATGGGCATGGGAAAGTCATTTAAGCTGGGCATGGGAAAGTCACTTAAGATGGGCATGGGAAAGTCACTTAAGCTGGGCATGGGAATGTCACTTAAGCTGGGCATGGGAAAGTCACTTAAGCTGGGCATGGGAAAGTCACTTAAGCTGGGCATGGGAATGTCACTTAAGCTGGGCATGGGAAAGTCACTTAAGATGGGCATGGGAAAGTCACTTAAGATGGGCATGGGAAAGTCACTTAAGCTGGGCATGGGAAAGTCACTTAAGCTGGGCATGGGAAAGTCACTTAAGATGGGCATGGGAAAGTCACTTAAGCTGGGCATGGGAAAGTCACTTAAGATGGGCATGGGAAAGTCACTTAAGATGGGCATGGGAAAGTCACTTAAGCTGGGCATGGGAAAGTCACTTAAGATGGGCATGGGAATGTCACTTAAGCTGGGCATGGGAAAGTCATTTAAGCTGGGCATGGGAAAGTCACTTAAGATGGGCATGGGAAAGTCACTTAAGCTGGGCATGGGAATGTCACTTAAGCTGGGCATGGGAAAGTCACTTAAGATGGGCATGGGAAAGTCACTTAAGCTGGGCATGGGAATGTCACTTAAGCTGGGCATGGGAAAGTCACTTAAGCTGGGCATGGGAATGTCACTTAAGATGGGCATGGGAATGTCACTTAAGATGGGCATGGGAAAGTCACTTAAGATGGGCATGGGAAAGTCACTTAAGATGGGTACAGGAAGTTGGGAAATATAGAAGGATGAGTGTAATGTCAGAACAGTACGAGGCATCGACAGGAGAGGAGTCTCCAAAAAGGAGGCACCTCGGTTATTTGTTTAATTTGGTGATCAGTGATCATGGTTGACACACCCACAGCACAAAACAAAGAAATGTGTCCTCTGCGTTTAACCCACATGTGACATCGTGACACAGCTAATTCAGCGCCCGGGGAGCAGTACTTGGGGGCGGTACCTTGCTCAGGCTACCTCAGTGGTGCTTTGCTGGTCAGGGATTCAAACCAGCAATCTTTTAATTACAAGTGCACTTCCCTAACCATGAGGTCACCACTGCCCCAATTATTTGGAACTGGTTCATTTTAAATCCTCCAACACAAGCAACCTGTTCCATCACTTAAAAAACAGGCAAAAAAAGTTAATATCAAACTCCCCAGGTGTTTTGCAAAATAAATGCAGTTGATAGTCTCCCGTATTATCAATATATCTGTATTTACATAAAGTGACAGGACATGCTACTCCTCCAAAAACTATGATATAATACCATGATATAATATTCACTTAATAATAATAATAATAATAATAATAATGATTTCAGGTCATATCACCCACCCCTACTTGCAATCAATCTCCTACATAAAATAATTGTAACTTTGTACAGTTGAAACTGATATATGCCAGACCGAAGAAGTGCCGCCTTTTACATTTTCAATCATTGTCATCAAAATATTAGCCACAGTTTACAGCATAAAACTTGTGGGTAGCCTCCAGGATGGCAGCTGGGTGGACTGGCTTCCCTGGGTTCTGTCAGGCTGGCGGACTGTTCTCACGCAGAACCTGCAGTCCTCTTCCCCCGAGTTAGTTTACAGGCAGACCGTGCAGGTGCCCAGCGACTTTCTGTCTGACACCACGGCCCCTTGGTGTGCCAGTCACCAACTTAATGTGCGACTAAAAGCCGTGTATTGTAGTGACAGCGTGCTCCAAACCAGCACTGTACATATAGTATACTTTCATGCATTTTTGCGCGGGGTAATGTAATGTAATGTAAAGAAAGAAAGAAAGAAAGAAAGAAAGACTCCAAGTGTCTTATTAGAAACGTTATAAACAAGGACGATTAAGCAGGATATAGACCCCATATAGCACCGTGTCATTCTTTCAACGTTGAATGATAGTCAAATGCGTCAGTGTTAAATTATCAACGTTGAAACTGAACTGATTTTGTATCAGATTTTCAATATTGAAAAACTGATGGTGGAAAAACTTTGATTCAATGTTGATATAAAGTGAAAGACTGAAGATCAACGTTGTTTCAACCTTTTTGTCTGATACGGAGTCAATGTCATTTCAACACATGTGTGCTGTCTGGGACAAGTCTTTATTTTCAAACTAACATAGTACCCTATGCGAGTTTACCCCTCAAAACACGAATTCTTAAAGTTTAAACTATTCCGCAAAGTGCATAAGACATAATTATGATCAGGTTAGAGCACCAAGGAACCAATCGACACCGCTAAACTGATACAACTTTACTGCCCCCATTATAATGACCTATACCACTCAAAACGGGACAAACTCTCGAGCCCGGCTTTCTTTTATTAACACTGACATTAGACGATCGATTAACCAGTAAGCAAATAAGTACACGTGGGATCGTAGTAAATCTGCTATGGCAGCGATCGTCCTCCATTGTAATTTCATGCGCAATTTCACCGAAATACAGACTGAATGCCTGCTGAGACAAGTTTAGAAGACCGCAGTTTAGTTAAGACTGTACAAGGAATCCGGCGAAACCCGGCGTGGGAGCCGTCATTCATGAAACGATTCGCTTTAAAAGTGAAGAAACTATGAATGAATGAACTCACCCATCTCCTGCTGCATGTCCGATAGCTTGAAATGCGGACTTAAGGTTCCGTTTTACGATCCTTCTTTAAATCCTAGGCCTTTTACCACCACTCATTCCGAATATTGTAAGGGGCTGCGATGGGATGGATGCAAACCAGCAAATGGGCGTAACGGCCACGGTCGCGATGACCGAAATCGCCGCGGCATCTTTCCGCAAACATGGATGCTTCCCTATTTCTGGGAAATAGGATCTGCGGTTAACATAACCACTGGCAATTTTAATGTATTTGTCACATGCGTTTATTTTATATATTCAACTGACAGACGGCTGGAAAACAAATAATGACTCAGTAATGCACGACATAAAATACTTGTAATTCTTGTTCCAGGTAGTTAAAATGTGCTTTTAAGTTGTATTTTTATACTTTGAAAGTGTCGTTCTTATCTTTGTTATTGTCGTGGTACTGCTGCAGAGCATGGAGTTGGTGCGAATTGCCGTTTTTAAACAGCAAAAAAAAACATTAAAACCGGCGATACGACCTCGATGTATGCTGCAAAGCATGATAAACCCAATAATCTTTAGCAGTATACTGCCGCCATTGAAGATGCAGCTGCGCAAATACACGGTGGGGCGTAATACGGCTTTGCGTATACAAACAAGGCCAAGATGTCACGCACTCCACAGTTAGGAAATTACCTTAGCATGGCACAGGGTTTTTCGTACTTTGGCCATCCACAGAGCTTTATAACTCGAGCTTCTGTTTGGGTCACTTGATGATCAGGGGCCTCTATCACGAATCAATTTATTAGCCAGATAGATTGTCGGATTGTCCGGCCTAATGAAAGTGAAGGAAGATAATGTTCATTAAAGGCCCCAGTGGCCTGTATCACAAAGCAGGATTTTTTGCTTGGCGCCCCAGTTTAAATGAACCGTATTTTCGTAAACTTACTTACATTTACAGTAGCCCAGACTACCTTAAATCCGACAAGTTATCTGGCTGGTTTGTAGGCAGAAGCTAGACTAATAATAATAATAATAATAATAATAATAAATGCCCCTGCAAGATATCAAGAAAATCTAAAATACCATGATCTGAAGGGGGGTGCTGTGATCCAGCCCTTGAGCCAGGTTTGGGGGCAGTGTTTGTTAGCAAACATCTGATGGTCAGACCTCCGTGTAAATCCAGCAGGCTCAGTGGAAATGCCCCCTGGAGACATGTTAGCTCTCAAGCTGAAGGTCGGAGGTCAGTGCCCCTTTGCTGGGAAGCATGAGCAAGAATTCCAGTTGAATCACACCTGGGATGTTATGTGTCACGTAGATGGCCAACCACACAGGTGGGCTTTGGAGTCAAACCTCGCAATGGGGGGTGGAGGGTCCTACTCCGGAATTCCTCATGGTGAAATATTTCTTGAGGGGGTGGGAATACAAGTAACAGGGAGACGGCTGTGCAGCTGCAGTTTTTGCACTTTATAATATATGTATTACATTTTTGCCGTAACAAACACACAGCCACAATTTTTCAGAGTACTATGTTTTCCACAGCTTATGTAATCATGTGATCTTATAGAATGTCATCCATTTTATACATTACATATTTAGTACATTTCAAAATAACATATGATTGTAACAGAATCACCCCTGTTTTAAGGGGCACGGGTTCCATTGCCCACAACATGGAAAGTCATTAAAAGAAATTTAGCTCAAATTAAATAGTGTCTAAATTTCACGTGTCCGCATATGCACTAGACTCATGTAGCACTGCTCTTCAAGTAGGACCGTGGAAATTGTATATGAATTAATTAACATGATGCTATATTGTGTTCCAGGTTATAGTCAACTGTGCACTGCTGATCGTCCCTGACTTACAATCTATGCGGCTTACAATTCACATATATGTCCGAAGTTCGAGAAAAAGAACTAAGGAAATGTGTGTAAAAATACATTTCCGGTGCTGTACGTCTAGCAGCCCTACTCTACCTTGTGCACGTTAACCACACCGCACGACATTTACTGTGGGAAAATACTGTACGGCAACGGGACTATCCCAGCCTTACATGCTTCTCCCAGTCTCATTCTCAGAATGGAACTCCATTCAGGGACAGTCTATAATTTTAAAACACTAGTGTTAATAGCACCCTTGGGTAGCAGGGAACTGGGTTGTGGTACTACGAGATTCGGCAGTATTTCGCGACCAAAAACTGTGTATAGTTCCTCTGGAGGTGCTTTAATATCCAGAACTGGAATCTACTGCCATGCAGTCATCAAGTTCCCTATATCCATTATTGTACGTGTTTGAGCATGAATAGCCCACTACACATCAGTGCTATGCATGTCTCCTCCAGCCTGGTGGACTTGTGCCTGCTGGTGTTTCTCTGGAAACATGACGCGACCAATGGGAATCCGGTATGAGGACAGATTGTGGGCCGTCAGCAGCAGCATTAGTGAGACTGTGAGCGTGGCCGCCCAACTGCAAGCTGGGAGGCCCACCTGTTACAAAAAGTGTTGGGGCGAGTTGGAGAACAAGTTAAAAAGGGAAGTAGAAGGTGTGTTATTCTGCTGTTCTACAACCCTATCTGGATAATCAAGTGTAGCCAGTTCTATAGAAATGGAAGGTATTATTTCTAATATACAAAATCATAGATTAAACCTTCATTTCAGATTCCTGGTGCTTTACTTACGGTTCCCAGAAGGTTGCTCAGGGCAATATCTCCATATGAAGAGAGAAAAGCTGAGAAATGAGTGATATGAAAGGTCACCCTCTTCACATACAACTGCTTGCTTTGCCAGCCTTCCTTGCACTTTGCTGTTGTTGTTTGTACCACCTACAGACAATCTGTGACACTATCTGATTTTATTTTCTGCAATTTCATTCTGACACGTTACTGTAGAGATAAAGTACAGGAGAGTACAGATAAAGCTGGGTGTTACAGGAAAATGTGAATTAAGTTCTGTCCAGTCAAAATGACAATGAGCTTTCAGTTCATTTCGCAGAACCATTTTGCAAATAACGTCTTTGTCATTTTCACTTCAGTTTTTCTATGTCTTTTATGGCATTGAACAAAGAAATTGTGCAAATAATATGACTATTTTGTGTTGCGGATTTTCTGATTTTCTGCATATGTCCAATACCTTAAGATGTTTTTAGTGATGGTGCTGTAAATATATTTGCAAATATATTTTGACATCAGTGCCTTTAACTGGTGTGAGGCAGCTTGCCTTGGCAGCTTAAGGAGCAGAGAGACGTGGGCACAGATGCGACAGGACTGGGTTCTCCCACTCACCGCTGGTGATGGACAGAAGGTGGATCTTCCAATTGAAGGTGAAGAACAGCCCCCCAACAGCCATGCAGCCCAGAGCCCCATTGAAGCCAGAAAGACCGGCGTACAGCCAAGTGCAGCGAACTGCTACTGAGAGCCCTGGGGTGTGGTTGGGAAAAAGAACTTCCGGTTGCTGTAGTGAAAACGGAGGCTGTTCATCCGCCCTCAAACAGCCTCACGGCTTACAGCGAGGCGGCGTCTCTAGCTCTCAGCCAGAATGCGCTCGCTGGGTCACCTGGCAAGGCCCTAAAGCCACAGTAAAGGACACACAGCGAATGCCTTGGATCTGATCTCATGGCCTCCTTTCACTAGTTGTTCTGTTTTGCTTCATAACATGCGCTTTCTTGCCCGGACATGGGTGTGCATGTCCTACTAAAAAAACTGCAAGTACTGAATGGGGTACCGTGGTTTGGCATAAGCAGGCTCAGCTAAAATACTTTTTTAAAGGAGTGTGAAAATTGAGGAGAATGCCGCTTTCTTTTGGTAGTACAAACATCCACCCGGGGGTGAATGGTGCCCAACAAAGATTTCTAGCGTTATCTGTGCAATACTTTCCTTACCAAATCAGCATAGAAAAAGTAAAACAAACATCTGAGGAACAGTTGCATTGCCCATACTATCCTTAACCTCCTCTTACAAGGTATTAAGATGATGGACAATAAAGAAAACTCCAAGCACGCTCTTCACATTCAGGTTTCTGACATGCAGGAAATGTGCAGTAGTGCATTTTAAGCTGCGGCGAGTATGTAAAATGTAACCTGTGGGGTATACAGGAAGCCTTAAGAACACTAAAATAATTAAGGGCATCAATAAACTGATCTTGTGTGACCCCTAAGTCAGGTGGGTGACCAACCTGTTTATATGTATTTCAATCTTATATCTTGCATTAAATATAATAATAATTGATCCCTGTGGGGAAATTCTCTTTACGCCTCCCCCAACCTGCTCTCTGTAGGTGAGAGTAAGCTGGCTGTGAAGGGCAGCCACCCATAGCGGCACCCAGGGAGCTGGGGGTTAACGGCCCTGCTCAAGGGCCCGCAGAAGTGTTAAGTCTTGTTTGTCTTGGAGTGGATTAAAACAAAAAAAATGTTTTCATGCTGCTTCACCAGGTCTTACTAGTATGACATCCATTGCTGTAAGAATCACCTCATCAAAACTTGGGAGCCAAAGTCTGAACAATTTATACTGCATGTAACCTAGAACCCGGGTCAGTCTCAAACATGGTGTGGTCATGGCGACTGGAGCTCCGGGGACTTGTTAAAACGATCAGGCCTTTAAACACACCTGGCAACCTGAGTGCATCACTACTCACCTTGTACATTGATTTCACTGAATACCAAAGTCCCTAGTGGTATTGTGCAGCATATCCCCCTACAACATGGTTATGTCTGTGATGCAGTGGTCCCAGTCGATGAACAATAGAGAGCTTTTTCTGCCCTGGTCAGAATGTGAACTAGTCAAAACCACTGTGACTCACTGAACCAATTGTCATTTTTCATGTAAATGGTCTGAGTCACCCAAGCTTTCATGTAACTAGTGCAGTGATTTCATCAGCTCCCAGCACGGATGGAAACGCTTCTATCATAATGACGAGACTCCATCTTATTTGGAACTTAATATCTGCAGGAAAAAAGCCTTTTGTGTTACCAGTTACTTATGTTTTATGTTGGATCCACACTATTTTATGTATTATCTGATTTAATTTTATTTAACTTTTTTAAAAAGTGTGTCAAAAAGTTACATGTATTTATAATCTGGATAATAAGTTGTAACACTTTGTAAATTATTAATAGATCATTTTACACAAGTTGTAACTGTTTTCTTTTTATTAATGAGTTACTACCATTTGCAAGTGGCAAAGGGGAGCCTTGTTGTAAAGTGGTACCCTCTTATTACTCTCCAAATGGTTGTGTACATTTTTGTGCTGCAATGACAATGACCTACATCAACATTGCAACTCTAATGGATCTTTTCATGAAGGTTGTCTTCATAAAGGCTATTGTTATAGCTACAGAACCACGCCCCAACATGTCTGCTCAAAATCCCTTGTAAAATTCCTAAAAATTCTTGTATTCTCCAAGTCCCAAGACACAAGACTCAGGGTCGTCACCGTCATCAGTTGTCAGCTGACGTGTTAGGGCAAGAGCACCACTGTAGACTAAGGCAGGACAACTTCCTCTTGTTTCAGTGTTGATGCCTGGGCTACTCACATCCACGGTTGAATCATATCCAGGAGTGTCAACCTGAGTGGCCACGCCAACCGGCCCAGAAAGTCCAGAAAGGTCACACTGGAGACTGTCAGTGATCGGTGACTTATTATTACTCATTAGAGCTGAATCTGTATGATACTGACAAGCAGCAACATTACTTGGTTTAGTGGCCAAACTGGGGCCCGGAATAAGCTGACTGTGTGTATGTACTGCGTCCAAGTCTCCAAAAGTGTGTCTATAATTAGTCACCTTCCCGTAGCCTCAGTGTTCCTTATTTATTACTCTAAACCTCAAATATCTAGCGGTTTTATGAGATGATAATTCTCTTATCTCTCTCCTTGAACACCCTGTGGCAAACATTCTCCTTACATAGTTGTGCCTTGGCCTTCTGTTTGAATGTGCCGGTGGGGGCTATCCAACCCCATGCCACCAGGCAACCGGCCTGTAAGATCCAGGGTGAATGACCTTGTGGCAGTGAGTCATCAGTGGGCCTGGCATCCTCTGAGCTTGTTCTCTCTGGCATCTGCCCCTGAGTGCAGGTTATTGCTCTGGTAGTTAAAATCCCATTTTGTTCAGGAAGGCCACAGGTCTGCTCATCCTAGCAAGCATATAGCACCATAGAAATTCATGTAGCCCTTTCAAATCGTCCTGTCAATCTGACTTCACTTTATGCTTTGCTTTCAGTTTATGGCTCCCTTTCTGAGGTAATGAAAAGGCTTGACGTCATCCATCCATCTTCTGTACCCGCTTGACCTATGCAGGGTCGCAGCAGTCCAAAGCCTAACCCATAATCAATGGGCACAAGGTCGGGAGGAACCCTGGACAAGACGTCACACGGCATCCAGTACCTACAGAATATGTGGCAACTCCAGTTAACATGGGCATGTTTTTGGACTTTGGGAGGAAACCAGAAAAGGCAGAGGAAACTCCACGACTGGGGAGAACATGCAAACTCCACACGCATGGAGCCAGGGGGCGGAGACTCGAACCCTGGTCTCTGGAGGTGTGAGTCCGTCGTGCCGCCCCAACGTCTACCCCCATAATCAGCAGATGGGGAGGGGGGGCTTCCAATCCCGAACCCCAGCTGGCTTGTGTTAAAAGCCCTGGTGAGCTTCTCACTGGCTCTTTCTCATATCACTTTTCTACAGTATAATTCCCCACATCAGCCCCTACCTCGCAGTGCCCCCTCGCACTTCAGTAAGCTGTCCCCTTTCCTCTTCCACACTTTCACCACTCGGACCTGATCTGAGAGCTGCCCGACGTACAGCGGTACTGTAACACCCATCGCTCTGCCCTCCTCCCACGCATGACTCGTTCACTCCTGTCCTGATGTTGTCAAGCAAAAACTACAGAAAGATAGTAGCTAAGATTAAAAGGTCCCATTGAACTGCATAAATATTACATGCTAAAAGTGTATTGGTTGAGCTATAGGCTATACCCTTCCACTTGCATGTGCGTTAATGTGACTGGCAGGAAGTGCTGAGGAATGCTTTTGGTATGGGCTCTTTTGTTTGAACCCTGAGGCAGCTCATTCCTGCAATTTTTTCTGTACTTAAATAGTTTTAGTTTACTGGTAACGCCCTGTAATGATGGAAGAGATCTGTGTAGTGCATTGCACCAGTATGTAAGCTGAAGAACCTGACTCTTAATCAGATCTGAGAGACCTTCTGTATCACGTGTTCCTTGCACCCAACTGAGATCCCTCAGGACAAGAAGCCTCCATCTCCATACATGTCATCTGTACCTGGTGGCCACAGGATAAATAGTTTCTTTATCTTCTAAGCCTCTGTGCCTGTGGTCTGGCCTCTGCACATCCGTGGGCCCTTGACCCTGAGCTCCCTGGGCGCCGCAAGGTGGCTGCCCTTCGCTGTGACCCCCAAACTTCATGGAGAGCAAGATGGGGCAAACGGCAAGGAGAATTTCCCCATGTGAATTAATAAAGTTCCACTATTCATTGGTTTTGTTTTAATCCCATATGTGAAGTACTTTGAGCTGCATTCCATGTACGAAATGTGCCATAATAATAATAACACTAATTATTATTATTATATTCTGTTTTCCCCATTACCACAAAAAGCCCCCCCCACTGTCACCCATAAGCCATGCACGCCAAACCCAGGCTGACCCCCTATTAAGTCCCAGTCCGCTCACCTGCCAGCAGTCCTGCCCCAGAGCCCAGCAAAGCATGGATGCAGAGCAGGGGGGAGCAGATGAACACAGCCAGAAGGATGAGCAGCGAGGACCAGAGCTTCTCACAGGCATAAATCTGGCCCACCCCCCTCACCACCCCCTGCAGGAGCTGAGGAAGGTACACAGAGAAAAGCACTGTCACTCTGGCAGCACCGGCTTCCGCCACCTTCATGCTCAACACGTTTAACACTCAAACACATCTGCGCTATTAATCACAAAATCCTCTGAAAAATCCTATTCAGGGTCACGGGGGTCTGGAGTCTAACCTGGAGGCTTCAGGCCCAAAACAGAGAACTACCCAGGATGGGGCACCAACCATTGTGGGACACACTCACATTCCATTCACACCTATGGGGTAATTTGTTAATCCCAATTATGATCCCAATTGTTATTTGACTGTGGGGGGAAACCAGAGTTCCTGGAGGAAACCCCACTAGGACACAGGGAGAACATGCAAACTCCCCAAACCAAGCCATGGCAGATACTCACTCTGTAATATTAGTTACCTTTGTGCTGTTACGCATTCTCATGCTTTTCTTTATTTTGGGTACTTGAAGTTTTGTTTTTGTTTTAAATGCATATATACCCATATCGCATTAAAAATCCGTATCTCAAACTGTCACGGACCAGCGCTGGGGATCCCCCGAGTGATGTCAGAAAGATCACGCCTCTGGGGAAACTCCACCCAGGCTTACCTTCCTGAAACATGGACTCTGCATGGGTTATGTGCCTCTCCACTGGGTGTTTCCAGTTCTCCCAGTTCTTGTGCTCCCGTGTCTCTCAGCTGATTCCAAGCTGATCTAATCACCGGAGTCTATTTTAGTTTGTCGGATCTTGCACTCCGGTGTCCCGAGTTCAAGTGATTTTCCCCAAATTCCGAGACCAGTCTGCCCCCCTCCAACTCCGACATACATCGCTCGACTTTTGCCTGCCCACCCACCACCGAGTACCGAGCCCCCGATCACTGAGGCACATCGCCCATTTTGGCAAGCCCTTAGTGTCCACCTCACAGCGACTATCGAGAGTAGCCCTGGTTCAAATTAAGCTGCTTCCCTGTCCTGAATCTAGGCAAGTGTCCTCCTTACTCTGTATTCCTGACACAAACCCCCTTCTCTACCCATTGTGACTTTTTGTAAAATATGAGTCAGACATTTAGGATAAAAGGGCTCTTTGCTTTAAGATGATTGGTGACCCCTGCTATAAAATTACATTGTAATCAACAGGTAGGTATTTTGCAAAGTAAACAGAATATTGTAACCAACAATTATAATTCTGTGCGCATTAACCTGACTGCAAGAATTGACCCATCTGTAAGACAAGATGATCTTGTGGAAAAACATGTGTGAAATATCTGATACTGTGATACCCGGCTCGTCCGCTCCTCGTGTGTGCCACGCCCCTGATTACCCACGTGTGATTCCCTGATCGTCTCCATCTGGGTTCGCTTATTTTGATTGGTCTTGTCTTATTTAAGTTCTGGTCTTACCTGTTTGCCTGGTCCGTCATTGTGGATTCATTGTCGATCCCTGTCCGATGCTCCCTAACCCTCGTTTCCTTAATTATTCCCCGTACCTGGCTTCCCTTGCCTGTTTCCGGCACGATCGCCGCCACCTGTATTCCCTGATCGTGACAGATACGGCCAAATATATGAGGTCCGCTTCCCTAGCAACCCGTAGTAACAGGTGATGATAAGGGCCATCTGGTAGGATGCATGGGGAATGGTTGGGGCCCCCTGATCATTCCTGGCAACCATAATAATTTCAGCTAAGTCTCAAGGAAAGGAGGAAATTTCCCTTGGGCGACTGCCTGAAATGAACTGGGGGGCAAGAGAGGGCTGTGACTGACTTAGCCGGAACGTTGGTGTCGATTATTGTGTGAGGTTCCCTTCGATCACGATTAAATATTAAACACCTCTATTATCAATTTTCTCCCGCCTATTTCAATTTTGTAACCACAATTTTCTACATGCTCCATCAGTATGCCCAGAAGCAGCTTCTACTGAACCAGGATAAATGAAATCTTCTCTGTGACAGCCCATAATATTTCTCAAATGTAACTGCTCTAAGCAGGATTAATAACAGAACAATCCTAGCTCACATGACTTGATTTTAGCAGAGGTATGGAAACGGCTAAGCTAACACACTTTGACAGGCATAAAAGCATCATTTTACACCAGCATGAAGAGCATTTAAACAACATTTCCTTTGACTGCACAATATTTTTGCACAGTACTGTAAATACAATCATCTAATAAAACACTGAAATTATGAGGAAGGTAGGTGTCACACCCCGACCGACGGTGCCCGCCGACGGCTCCGCCTAATCCCCACCCATGGGCGGGTCTGACCGGGCGTTTCGCATGAGACTAATGACGGGACGGTTTTAAGCACGGCTCACCAGAGAAACCACGCGAAGTACTGAGCCATTCCCATGTGCCTTACTGAGCGATTACGTGTCCTCCGTGTTCCCTTTGCTTCCTCCCTTTCTCGTCTGCCTTGTGTACTTACCGCTCCCTATTCCTTTCCTCTCCCCAGACCCATTCCCGCACCTGAACCGCCTTCCCCGCCGAGTCCGGCTCCTCTCGTGCCCCAGTCCCTTTGTTCTCGTGTTGTGTGCCTCTTCGTTGGACAGACCTCCTGGCTTCAAACCCTTGCTCTCCATCACCGACCTTCCTGTTTGCTTAGCCCTACTTGTACCTCAGTTCTCAGACACCCATTAAAGGCTTGGGCTGCACGCACGTCTGGATCCTTGCTCCCCGTCCTTGATCGGCATAACAGTAGGAGAAACAGAGGCACATTTAGTAGATACAAACGATAGAGAGGGATGCGTGATGATGGTAGTAACGAAAAGACATGGAATCATAAGCTAAAGATGGCGAGTGACTGTAGCAGTGACCTTTGGCAAAGCCAATCTGATTGGGTAATGCAGGTACAGAGGAGAATGGGTGAAGCTCCTTGTGAGGAAAAGCAGAGGGAGAGCAGTCTGCAGCTACCCTGGCATGGGGGAGGTTGTTTCTTTGTCTCAATTCACACATCATGCTTCTGAAGAGGAATATCCCACTAATGGATGCTGACTGAGGCCATTAAATAATAAAGGATGCAAGCAGGGGGACTGAAGGTTCCCCAACAGCCTGAGACCTGAGTCTGATTCTTCTTCGTGGGGGCGGCTGGCATTTGGCCCTTGAGAGACTGCATTGTTTCCTCCATTTAATTCACACCTGCACGCCAGATTCTAATTTCCTGGGTATTATTTCCATAATAACTGACATCTTATCAGCTAACTGAGCTTGTTTCTAGTCCTTGCACCTCCCCCTCCTAGTCCTGTGTCACGGCCAAGCGACATGGGCGACATCCATCCATCCATCCATTTTCCAAACCGCTTATCCTACTGGGTCGCGGGGGACATGGGCGTCACTGATGCATTTCTGTGGGACACTGAGGATGATGTCATCAATCAATTAAGTAATCCTTATTTTCACTTGGGGGTGTCCCATTCAAGACTGGTGTCTCCTTTCCCCTGACCTTTGAGCAGTTATATACCTTAAACAACAAAGGTCAGAAATCCGTTTTGGTAAAGTAATATACAGTACCAGTCCTTATGTTTACAATGTTCCATCTTACATTTTGTGAGGTTCTTCTACAATAAACTTTGGTAATAACTCTCATCCTGAATGCTTTTCATTCTTTGCACTTGAGTCTGGACCAGAAGCGTTTTCAACCTGGACCTTTCAAGGCTCCCTCATGTCCTCAAAGCCACTTCTTGCCACTGTTCACATTTCTCTGGCACTTTCATCCTCTGTCTTTCATGCTGGCATATACCTTTACTTCTACCTCTCCCTCCCTTTCCCAGAAGCCCCTCTGGCCCTCTGCCCTTCTCTGACCTGCAGACCCTGGAGATGCGTGTTGTTGCTATGCTCTGGTGCCACCGGTCTGTCGGCGGGGTGGTGAGGGAAATAGGGGTTGGTGCTGCCGGTACAGGAGAGGTAGAGCAGGATGACGGTGTTGAAGGGGAACACACTGACGGGCAGGTCCCAGGGGTCAAATAGGGGCCTAAGCCCACTGTGGAGGAATGTGCTGGAGGCAGGACACACACAGAGGGGTGGAATGTTCAGGTTCAGAAACTACAAATCCAGACCAAGATTTTGTTACAGCCAACCAGCTGAGTACTCTGTGAATGTGACTCTATATTCAACCGGTTGGTGGAAACAAAGTCTTGGTCTGGATTTGTACATTCAGATCCTAAAGTTTCCACCTCTGCACACAGAGGGTAACCCAGGGTGCACAGCTTCATCTTAACAAAGACAAATATCAAGAAAACATAACAAAACCAGACATACATTTATCAACAATGTATGCATGCAACAACTTTCATGTGAAAACCTTTTTGTTATTAATGTTCACCGTCTGTCTGCAGGTACGCTTAGAGTAACTCACCATGTAGCTGCGGCCAGGCACCCCGGCACCAGCAGCCACCAGTGCCAGTCCCCGCTGGAGCTGAAGACTCCCATGACGAGTGTCACCAACATCCCATTGTAGCCATGGAGACCCCTGGTCACCTCAGTACTGACACAAGAGTACATGGACACCCAGAGAGGGGATGCCAGAATTATTACTCTGTTGAAATAATTTCAAGACTATTCAGCTGATATTAATTAAAAAAAAGTCCGTTCATTCATTCATTCACTCTCAGCTGCATTTACATTTAATTGGTAGATGCTTTTGTCCATGGCGACATACAAGTGAAGCAGATAATATATAACAAGCATACAGTCAATTCTGAGTGGCAGTAGGTCTGGTGCCTGTAGAGGAAATTCAGGGCACAGTGCAGGAAGATACCCTGGACCGGATGCCGATTTGTCACACAACATGCAAAACTCACATGCTTCTTCTTTTGTTCTGTAGCATAAGTAAGTATAAAACGTATTTTTCTAACATGCCAGTTACAGGTATATTTATCAGGCACTTTTTCAGTTTTACATGATTGGCCCGTTTGAGTAAAAACAAATTCATACAGTCTTACTATCTTTACTATTGTTAAAAATACCCAGTAGCTTGTGGGCCTGAGCATATGGCTACTGATCCCCTGCGTTAGTAGGTGCCAAAGCAAGCCTGTGCCAGTGTTTGACTCAACACCCCCATGCTTCCTGCATGTGTATGTGCAGTCATGTCACTGTATGTCGTCAGGCTACTGAATTGGACTCTCTTACCATCAGTCTCATTAAAAATATATACTGATATTACAGGTGTTACGTCGTCAGAACGTACGACCCAAATGCAGGCTGTGTTCCAACAGTAATGCGCAAGACTGGGGCTAATTTATTTGACTAACAAGACATCAAACGCAAGGCAGATATAGCCGGTTAACAGGAGGGCAGAAACGAGATGTAAGACTAACGAGCTGCAGGCACAGCTAGTTTGAGAAGAGTCCAGCTGCAGACGCCTGTAGAGTGGAGCTCCACCGGAAATACAGATTGCTCTACAGGAGTCTGCAGCTAGACCCTCTTGTCCAGTTTAGAGTCACACTCAAGGGAAACGCAGGGAGCAGATAGGCAGGGCGGGCTGGACGGGACAATAGGCCGTCTCTGGGATAGGAACTTCTGACTTACAGTGCGCACTTGCAAACAGACTGCCATAAAGCCTATTATATTAAAAATCTGAGTGAAATACAGTAAAACATCGAATTGCGAGCAATTCATTCTGGAAACGTGTTCGTAATCCGAAGCACTCATATGTCAAAGCGAATTTTCCCATTAGAAATAAAGGAACTCAGATGATTCCTTCAACGTAACAGATTTGCATGACTGCTTTAAGTAAAGTGTTACCGTGATGTGTTATGGAATGAATTTCCTGTCAAATTATATGACATGAAATTAAATGAGACTCAAATAAATTTCAGCTGTATGAAGGGAGCTGAAATGAATCGAGTGAGGCCACTAAATTGTGTGCAACAAAGGTGTAGATGCCTTTTATTTTGTATATGTGAAGTAATTAAACACCCATGGCTGGAGGTAGAAAACCCACTGAGCCGTCATATCACTCCTTGCGTTTCCAGAAACATGGCATATATGGTAAAATGAAATCTCTATTCAGAGAGCTACTGCGGCTGGGCTGTGGGCGTCAGCATGCCGCTCTCTGCCAGCTATGGCGGGGATTTGGGTTTAGCTACTGCGCAGAAGTCAGCACAGCACGACGCCTGGCACCTGTCCAGCCCGATGATGATGGCAGTGAAGGTGGATGTCAGCAAGCCCAGAATCCCCAGCACAGCCTGCCAGGGGCTCTCCATGAGCAGGGCGGCCAGAACCAGAACTCCACTCAGGGGGTTGTCCACCATGATGACCTGCGCCATGCCGCGGAAACTCCATTCCACCAACTGCATCGCAAAGGGCTTTTCTGAGGAACGTCGAGGTGAAGGAGCACATTTATCCTTATGTAGAAACTGACATGCCAAATTAACAGTGTTTCCTTTTTTGGTGATAAACACATCTGTCAGCAAGAATCACTGTAAAATGTTGTAATATCGTTTGGTTGCTGACAATCAGGTAGATCAATCCTGACCCAGGCACAATGAAGAGCTGTGGAGTTTTAATAAATACATTTTTTTCTGTATTGGATGTCATTTAGCAAAGAGTGTCATTTTCACCAGTGTACGCCAGGAGCTGATATGTTTGTCTATAGGTGCAAGAAACTACATTATATCTGTATGGTTTTGCGGGTAAAGACTGGGCAGGCTGGCGGGCAGGAGGCAGGGAAGGACGAGGCAGACAGGCAGAATACAGGAAAAACTGTGAATTTATTAAAGGGAAGACGGCTACAGGCAGGGCACCACAACGTTAGTAACATCAATGACGGACATCGGACAGGGCAAGACGTGGACTGATGTAGACAAGACAGGGCGAAATAACAGGGAACAGCTGGGCCTGATTGGGGAAGCACACGTGGATAATCAGGGGTCGTGGCACACGAGCCGGGCGTGACAGTATCCATTTATAACAAAGGTTGTTACTTTATTGAAATACCATTTACAAGGCTGCTTCAGAAGACACCTGCAAGGCAACTGAGCCTCAGGGCTAGAAGGAAACATTCTTAACTGCTAAGCTGCCCGCTGGCCCACTGCACGAGATTTTTTAAAACAGCCTTTAAAACCACATTTCATTGCATTGCAGCTCTGCCCTGGACCACATTTTGCTGTTCTGTTTCGCAAAAGCGAGACTGACTGTTTGTGATGTTCCATTCGCCTCACTTTTAGAACCTTGTAAACCTCCTCCTGCAATCAAAAGTCACCAGAAAGACGCCTCATGAAGCAACATTTGGTCGGAACTGTCTCACACCCTCTGCCGTCTTTCATCACTGACACTTGCAAACCTCATATGTGACAAAATTCATTTCAGACATAGAGTAGCAGGAAATGTGGCCTTGGTGAGTTTTGGATTGACTAAGCTGATCACAATAAAGGACTGAAAAGGACTGGAAAATAATAGACTGTGAGAGCAGGTATACTCTGAATTATCTTGTATGGTCATGTTCATACAAGTTTACTGGTTGTTAATGTTGTCAGTGGCGTTTTTTTTATATTTCCCTACAGTCACTAGAAAAACACAATTATCTTTTTGTTATTATTCTTATTTTTATTAAGATAGATAGATAGATAGATAGATAGATAGATAGATAGATAGATAGATAGATAGATAGATAGATAGATAGATAGATACTGCAGTCTGAGACATGCACTGTTATGCAATCTTAACTGCTATCATCTTGTGAAAATAATAAATTCTATTTAAAATGTACTTGGAACCACTTTTCCTGTTTTTGTTTCATGTAATCTGTCCTAAGTACCTTTTTACAGGCTTTTCTGGGTTTTATGGGCTTATATAAAACGACTATCTCACATACCATCCATGAGTTTCCGGAACTCGGCCATATCACCGGAGCAGTAGAGAAAGGCGTCTTGAATTCTCTGCCGAGTGCTGCTGGCCGGCCTCCAAGCTGCGTCTTCATTTGACTTCCACATTCTGAGACGTGCCTCTTAGCTTTATGTAGAATCCTCTACTGCTATTGACAGTCTCTTCAAGCGGTGGTAATCTTTACCAGTATCTGAGCAAAGTTCTCATTTCTGAGAAAAGTTCAACAAACGTGTCAACAGCCACCTTCCCCCACCTCAACATCACTCAGCTGGTTTTCTTCCCTTTAAGTTTTTAACCCTTACGAGTTGTCTCAATATCAGTAGTTTCAGACTATCCCATATGTGTAAGACTTAGCCGTCTACTTTTCCGTGACTAGGGCTGCCGTTCTCCAAAACACTGTATGATAATATTAAAAGCGAATGGTACAAACTAAAGCACTGGACAGATTACAACCTGTAGGCATTTGACAGGCAAGGAAAGATCTGACAATGTAAAGTCTACTGTGATTATCATACTCTTTTTAACTGTGCAGTCAAGCATGTGTCTCCTCTTGAGTTAAATAAAAGTGAAACCCTTGTTAATATTTCACTAACCTAACAATAAGTGTGGGTTATTATTAGTAACACGTAAAGTACTCATGTTTGTTTCCACATGCTAAGGGCTGTTGAGATTATTGAGGTTTGGCTTGTGGAATAGGAGCAGGGGATTACTGATGTCTGACTTATTCTGTGGCAGTACATCAGCATATTTGAAGCACAGTTAACCCATTCAGTATCACTCAAACACTGATCAGAATTTTAAGAAAAAGAAACTCCAGCAAAGATTTATAAAACCACGTAGAAGCATTGCGGAGTCATTCAAAGGACAATGTCCATGTATTTTTTTGTCTGTTTGCCCAAAATCCCAACAGGATCCAGCTCACGAGATGCAAGTAAAGAGCGCATGCTAGGGATCTCTCATCACGTAACTGTCCCTGTCATTTCATATCGAGCAAAATAAAACACAAGATTTAAGTTTATCAAGATTCTTTTGAATCTGTGAGTTTGTCAGCTACAAGTACATGTGTCAGTGGTACTTCTGGGCTGAAGCTGAATCAATGCCAAACCAATTTCTGAACTCAAGTTTCTTCCTGTAATGGTAAAACATTTAGGAAAATTGGCATCTCTGAATTGCCCATAGCTAGTGCATGTGTGTGTGTATGTGTGTGTACCCTGCCATGGACTGGCATCATAGATATATAGATAGACAAGCTTGGGGCCAACAGCAGACTCGGCCTCCCCAGTGTTCAGTCTGCTGGCTTCCTTTGCTTTGATGCTCCCCTGCACACCATAGCAGAGAAGATGGTGCTCGCAACAACAGACAGATAAAACATCAGTAGCATCCTAATGATGGTGGACCATTCCAGCTTATTGTCCTTAATTATGGTCAGCCAGGTACCTGTATTTCTCCTCCTGTCCACTCTCCACACACCCAACCTTGCCCTTGTCACTGAAAATTCCTACAGATGACATGACTCAGTGCAGTACTTACAGTCTGCAGTATAGGATGTGAAAATTGAAGGGAGATAGCACAGTGCCCTGGGGGGGGGGGGGGGCGATGTAACTTATCAGAAGGTCAGACACACAGCCCTGAAGAATCACAGACTGTTGCCTGCCTGTCAGAGAGCCGCCGATCCATGTGACCAAAGGAGCCTCCACCTGCATGTCCTGCAGCTTCGCCAGGAGCAGTCTGGGCTGGATGGTATTGAAGGCGCTGGTGACGTCAAAGAACATGATGTTAACTGTGGTGATGGGTCTGTCCAGGAAGGAGTATGACTTCTGCAACAGATATGTTATTGTATCCTCCACACCCACATGGGGCTAGTATGCAAACTGCAGAGGCTCTTGTGATGAGCGCAGTAGTGGTCTGAGGTATAACAGGACCAGCCTCTCCATGACCTTCATTATGTAAGAGGGTAGTGCTATGGGCCTGTAGTCGTTTGGTGGTACAGGATGTCCCTTCCTGGGCTCTGGAACCTGGCACCACATGAGGGCTGATGCCATCTGGTCCAGCAGCCTTTCCAGCTGTTTTCCCCCCTGGCTGGCTGAGAGTCCAGTCTGGCGGGCGGGGGGATGTGGCAGAGCCTGAAGTAGAGTCTGTTGTGGGTGTCAGAACAGGGGTGGGGGGTGAAGTAAAGTCTATAGAGTGTGTTAAAATGGGAGTGGGGGGTGGGGGTGACTGCAGTGGAGCAAAGTGGTGTCTGTTGCAGGATCCGGTGGCAGGCTGTGGGGGATGTGAGAGTGTTCTGCCATTTTGGGTTGGAGGAGCAGTGGGGGGGGGGCATTGGGGGAGGGGGAGCTAGTGTCAAACCTGTTGAAAAACTGGTTTAAGCCATTAGCTTGTTGTAGACCCCCCTCAGCTGTACCCCTCCCTTTCCTCTGGAAGCCGGTGATCTCCTCGTCCCCTTCCATACGTCCCTGGCCTTGTTCTTCTCCAGTCTCTCCTGTAGTTTCCCCCTGTAGGTGTCCTTACTCTCCTTGAGTCTGTGTTTCAGATCTCTTTCTACCCGCTTGAGTTCTACTTGGTTCCTTTTATTTTCAGTGAGTAGGGCCATCAGGTTGATGGTAACACAGGGTTTGTTGTTAAGGTAGCAGCGGACATCTCTAGTGGAGATGGATTTGGCTAACCAGAACATGATGTACTGAGAGACCCAGTCTGTTAAGCCATCAGTGTTCTCAACCTGTGGTGCATAAAGGGCAAATTGTTAGCGTCTTTCACATTGGCGTACAGCAAGTCTAGATTCCTGTTTACTCTTGAATTGCATTTGACAAACTGGTAGAAGGTGGGAAGTGTGGAGGAGAAGGAGACATGGTTAAAACCTCCTGTGATAATGATGAAGGCACCAGGTTATTTTGTTTATAAACCCGTGATTACAGAGTGGATAACATCACATGCTGCTTCTACATTCCCAGGCAGGGGAATGTAAACAGTAGTGGTGATCGCGTTTGTAAATTCCCTCAGCAGAGATCCTGAAATCTGTCTCCAGGCTTTCGGTGACCCTGCACAAGATAAGCCTTTTAAAGATGGATGTGTGCAAAGACTGTTGGCTGGCTCTGCTTTCTAGAGTAGACTCTTATCAATAAATCAATAAATGCTTTTTCTCAGCACAACCATAAATGTAATAATTCTGCCGCTGCTGCTTTTTCTCTTCAAGAACCTATTTTTGCTGGTAAGCACCTGAAACTTGCTTCTGACTTGTTTCCTGACACTGTGTACGATCAGAACACATAATGATTATTTAGCGAAATTAATTAAGTAGTCAGTAGGCAAAATACCAACAATAAACAAGAATCAATCTAGGCTTACAAACCTGGATTTCAATTTTAATTTGCATTGTCTTTCCTCTTTAAGATGGAGTAGCCTAGCACATGTCATATGATGTTTTTCTTACTGTCTGCGCTCTGCATTTGATTGATGATGCCTGCAGAGTCTTTCTAGTTCCAACATCTGGATGCGATTGTTGAAGCCTGTTTCTGTCCGACTGCTGTTCTTCAGGGGGCTGTCTGTCAGGCCTGTGTATACTGTAGGGCATCAGGGACAGGAAATGTTTGCATGGCTGGGGGAGGGGTAAGTCAGCTTTTCATATCCTATCTCTACTGGGCATATGGAATAGTGCTACTTTATTAATCCCAGTGGGGAGATTATATTTCCTGCTACTCCATTTTGCTCTCCAAGTGACTCATATACAGGTGCGAGTGAGCTTGGGGGTCACAGTGCAGGAAAGAAGATGCAGCAGCCCTGAAGCTGGAGGTTAAGGGTCTTGGTCAACCAGCAACCTTCTGGTCACAGACACAGACACTGAGCTCACTGAGGCACACAAGGAGAAACTGGGACGATGGGCATGACATCGTGATGGTTCCCTTCACAAAATACACAGCTAAGTATGAGTGAAGGTGGATTTGACTCAGAGCCACTGCGCTGGACCTCAGTTACGCGTCAAAACCTCACCATGTAAACTGGCTACTTGTTTCATAAAGCAGTGGAGAGTAAGGAATAGGTTCCAAAGCCGTGTCCGTTGTGATCAAATCACTATTGCGATATTACACACTTGTATTGCCTTTCCTTGTCAGTTGGCACAGATTGCTGTAGTTTTCTTTACTTGTTATTCTGGTTTTGGTTTCCTAAAACACTTGGAGTGGCTCATTTAATTATGAAGGAAACTCGTCAGACTGCTAATTGCTCACATGTGATTTCTTTCAAAGAATGAAACAAAATGACGTCTTTTTTTTTTTTTACATGCTTATTCATTTCCCGTGATTCACACAGTATACTCTACAAAGGAATCTTACCAAGCCAGGAAGAAGGCCTGACACATACACATGGTTTCCATAGTTACATTAAATGATGGTAGTATTGTCAGTGACACCTGTTTGCCCTCTTGACGTGACTAATTAGAGCTCCCTCACTCCCCCTCCCTCCTTCCCCTAACTCTGGGCTTGCTATGCTCAAGGTGGGGGTGGGGGTAAGAGCTCATATGAGTGGTTTCTAGGCGTTTTGGACTCCTCCCACCCATCAGCAGGAATTAATGGGTGTATGTTTGTGAGTAGAGTCAAGGTTCCCTCAGAGATTTGGAACTGGGGCAAGCAACGGCGTATCCGGGGTCAAGCGAAACAGTTGTTCTCTACAGACAACGGAATGTGTAAAAAAAAAAAAAAACACCACTTCTCCACCTCATAATATTCTATATCATACCCACACCCACCACCACCATTAAAGACCATGGGGAAGAGCTGACTGCTGCAATGGACACGCGAGATGAGATTTCCTGTGGATTTCCTCTGGGGGAAACAGAAAGTAGGGAGTGCCGAAGTGCTGATGCACTCGCTCAGTGAGCGAAGGTGCGCATGCGCAAGGCTCTGCTCTGAATCTTCCAGGAGGTGGCACTGTGTAGCCTTGTGAGGACCGCAGACAGGGGAATGTAGAGAATGCTGATGCACACTGACATTCTCCTCATTACATGTTCAGCTTGCCAAATGGCAAGTGAGCGTGGCCCAGTGGACAATGCAGCTCCTATGCAGCCCCCTGTCTATGAATCCTTCTGCTTATACTGGTTTTGATTAAAAGGATCAGCTAGGTGCCGTGTGCTGCGTGCGTCAGATCTCATGTCCAGTGGTCCATGTTGCAGTCTGACCCAAACGCCAGAACCATTACTATGACAAGGAGAGGGAAATGATCCAGAGTGTCCACCTCTACGGTGATGCTCCTCTGTGTGAGTAATTGCCTTGCTTGTCACTAGGATGGCCTATTCCCTCTACAGTGGGTATGCAGGGGCCATACATATCTTCCGTTCCATTTTAACTTAAATCGTCG
Source organism: Brienomyrus brachyistius (assembly GCF_023856365.1). Classification (NCBI taxonomy): domain Eukaryota; kingdom Metazoa; phylum Chordata; class Actinopteri; order Osteoglossiformes; family Mormyridae; genus Brienomyrus; species Brienomyrus brachyistius. The sequence goes on from NC_064544.1 coordinate 20,291,723, forward strand.
GCAGCAGGGTGAAGGGTATTTCGTAGAGCCTCACAGACACCATGTGCACCTTTTCCCTTGATGCTGGTAGAGCTGTTGGTGTCTACTTAGACATGTTAAAGGGAGATGGGAAAGGATGCTGCATAAATAGTCGTAGAACTTTACTGAGGCAGATAAATGACAGAATGGCTATATTTTGAATGTTCATTTATTGTTAAATGTTGGGTTAATTGCAACCATAGGTTTACCTTCATGTTGAGTCTTGCTTTGGACTGTCAAACAGTAATGGGGATTTTCAGGCTGGCTTTATGGCGCATGGGATGTACCAAGTTGAATCTGCCACATAGGGGGGTTGCTGGTTAACAAACAAAAGACCTTTTTTAGGATTTTATAAATGCTTCTATTTTAGTGGAGTATTGAGTGGAATATGTCGCCAATAGGTATGGCATATGAATTGTTGATTTATTTTAATTTGCCCCAACTGTCTTTGGGGGAGGGGCTATGAGTATAACTGGGAGGTGAAGCTCCTCCGTGGAGAGCAGATGGAGCCAGGATACGGGCAGCTGCTGATAGAGCCCAGTAGATCTGGGCCTGGCTTGGGTTTGTCTTTTGCTGGTGAGCTGAGTTCTTTAAGTTGTACAAGAGTTTTGATATTTTACTTGTTTTTTTATTTTTGTAGTTTGTTATTTTATTCTTACATTCATTACTCAACTGCCAACAGCTGCACTGATGGATGTTTTTACTTTCCTGATGAAGGTAAATAAAACAAAAAACAAACAAAATGGAAAAATAAAACGAAAAACAAACAAACAGAACAAAAAACAAACAAAGCAAACAAAAATTCTACCTGATGCTGATTTATTGTGCTGCTGGGCTGAACCATTACGCTGCAGCTAGAGCATAGCTACAGTATGCAGGTATTAATATTACATTGCTGCTGATGTGCATGTGGTCTGGTACTGCATTTAAAGTCAAGGTGGTGGCGAAGGACGTGTTGTAACGAGACGTTGTCGATTTGACCCCAGACCTGTTTCTGCATGTCTGGAGTTTGCATGTCCTCCTGGGGAAGATTAATGCAATGATGCACATGCAGATTCTTGCACTGTTTTCCACAAGGAAACCGGTGACACACAGACCCCCCCCCTACCAGGTCACCTGACCCACCCTGACTGTGTTTCCCTTCACGAGAGGTATAAACTGAACCAACAGCCATCTCAGAAGCGGATCATTGTTATGAACAGCTCCTGTCACAATTCTGCCTCCTGTCTCATCATCTAGGATACAAATCATTCCAGCTTGATTGCTTTAGTGGGTGGGGGGGTTCTGCTGGTTCTGGCAGGGGGTTTGGTGGATAGCAGGCATGGCGGATTGGTATACCGGTCACAGACGCCAGGACAGAATGTAATTAGATATGTGTGTGATGTCAGTCAGCTTTCGATCGTTAGCCCCACCGCCAGCAGCATCTGATTACTCCTCAGTGTTCTGATTAGCGGCGCGCTTTCTGTAGAGGAAGAACGGGCTCGGGTCGGGCCCATCAGTCTCAACGTGTTGCAGTGGGGGAGGCAGCTTGAGCGGCAGATCGACATGAATGTAAATTCAAGAGCAGGCAGGGAAAACTGGGCAGTTTAATGTTTCATCAAGGCTCTGTATTTTATTGTGTTAGCCACTTATAATTTTAACGGGGCTGCTGAAGGCAGGCGTATCCCAGCAGGGCCCAGGCTGTGACTGCGACTCAGGATTCAACATTTCAGCCCTTAACACATCGCTGTAGGCTTGGTTTCATTATTGATATGCATAATCAGCCCAAGCCCCGAATCCCCCACCCCGCTAACACACACAGTTTTCCCGCAGTATTGGTAGAGTTATGTCCCTCCTGTACAGAGCCAAAACTACGCCCTTGCCTTAAGAGACACCCAGACTTGCTGACCTGCAAAAGACAAGTTGGACAGTGAGGAAAGAAAGATAGGATGTGCAGCATCAAACGGTTTATCCAACCATCCATCCATAAACACTTTCCCAGCACCAGATCTCAGGAATCGCAGGGCAAAGGCAGGGGACAACCTAGTTAGGGCTGCAGTTGTTCAGACCTAGGAAAAAAATATCCTTTAGTTAATATTAAGTTGGTATTCAGATTGGAGGCCTGCAGGCCAGCCCTGCTCTGTAAGTGACACCCGCACACTCTTCTCATGTCACATGCGTCTGCTCTGAGTACTGTGGTTTCCTCCCACAGTCCAAAATCATGCATTTAGATGAATTGGTGTCCCTAAGTTGCCGGTAGCCTGTGTATGTGTGAGGGACTGGCTTCCCATGGAAGCTGTAGCCCCAGCTGCAGATAGGCTGCAGGGCCCTCAGGGATTCTTACCAGGACCAACAGCTGGAGGCTGGATGAATGACGGGCTCTGTAGTCTTGGTAATGGATGGTGGTGTGAATGGAAGCTGACAGCAGAGTGCGGAACCGCGTGGATCCTGCGGAACAGCCATGACAAACACAGCAAAGGGCTCCTTTCAATGCGTCACTTCATTCCTTCCTTAACTACATGGGTAAATTCTAGCATTTGTTGACCTGCCTTGGCCACGTGTTCCTGCAGAGGGCGGCCTCCCGTCGAACAGTCTGTAATGCAGAGGCTGTATTAATGGCTGATTGTGCTTCAGGTATCTGTGCCACCTTCTCACTGCTCTCATCCCTCACAGGATTAGACACATCGGGGAGATGTATCTGAATTGTTTCTTCTGCAGCACTTCAGTCTCCCCCGCTGAACACGCAGTGTCAGGGCAACATTTAACTAATACAACAAAGAAAGGATCACTGCCCATGGCTGTCGTTCTCTGCCTTACTGCAGTATGCCGTTCATGTAGGTACTGTATCATAAGAAGTCCAGCTTCACAGCCATCCATCCGCTTAGGATTCGCATGTGATTTATTTCATTAAATACGCATCCAGCGAATAGCTTGTATCGTGTGAGGTATTTGTAGAGAGCGACATAAATCATTTAGCACGCTATCGGCCTTGTTCTCAGCGCTTTGGTAGCACCGCAGGCTCTGAGGAATTCATCACGAGGCAGTTTCAGCACAGAGGGTCGGGTGGCTGTTATCACACCTTCCGGAGACCCGCATTTCAGGCGGCGTCTGGGCAGAATCAAGCAGCACTCTGAACTGTGTACAATCCCACCCCTGCTGGAAGAACCAGCTTATGATGGTTGACTAGTTTAAGGTAAGTTTTCACCTGATTTTTGATAGTTTTGCTGGTCATACTATAGCTTATGACGGTCATTGTAGTTAGTTTAGCTGGTCATACCATACATGGGACATGACCATCTAAGGACCATCTTAGACCAGCTAAAACCAGTGTAAGCTGGTTTTTAGCTGTTTTTATCAGCAGGGGTTTAAAAGGCCCAAGATGCATTTGCCCTGTCAAATACCTGCTTCTTTCAGCAAATGGGCCGCGAGCTTCATTTGACCTCATTCACTGGTGTCCACCCGGTAGCTGCCCAGGGCGAGAGCAGGCATTACTGGCTGAGAGGAACCGGCCATCCTGTCGCTGCCTGGGGCGAGAGCAGGCATTACTGGCTGAGAGGAACCGGCCATCCTGTCGCTGCCCGGGGCGAGAGCAGGCATTACTGGCTGAGAGGAACCGGCCACCCTGTAGCTGCCCGGGGCAAGAGCATCCATTACTGGCTGAGAGGAACTGGCCACCCTGTAGCTACCCGGGGCAAGAGCAGGCATTACTGGCTGAGAGGAACTGGCCACCCTGTAGCTGCCCGGGGCAAGAGCATCCATTACTGGCTGAGAGGAACTGGCCACCCTGTAGCTGCCCGGGGCAAGAGCATCCATTACTGGCTGAGAGGAACTGGCCACCCTGTAGCTGCCCGGGGCAAGAGCATCCATTACTGGCTGAGAGGAACTGGCCACCCTGTCGCTGCCCGGGGCGAGAGCATCCATTACTGGCTGAGAGGAACTGGCCACCCTGTAGCTACCCGGGGCAAGAGCAGCCATTACTGGCTGAGAGGAACTGGCCACCCTGTAGCTGCCCGGGGCAAGAGCAGCCATTACTGGCTGAGAGGAACTGGCCACCCTGTAGCTACCCGGGGCAAGAGCAGCCATTACTGGCTGAGAGGAACTGGCCACCCTGTCGCTGCCCAGGCCGAGAGCAGGCATTACTGGCTGAGAGGAACCGGCCACCCGGTAGCTGCCCAGGGCGAGAGCAGGCATTACTGGCTGAGAGGAACCGGCCACCCTGTAGCTGCCCGGGGCGAGAGCAGGCATTACTGGCTGAGAGGAACCGGCCACCCTGTAGCTGCCCGGGGTGAGAGCAGGCATTACTGGCTGAGAGGAACTGGCCACCCTGTAGCTGCCTGGGGCGAGAGCAGGCATTACTGGCTGAGAGGAACCAGCCACCCTGTCGCTGCCCGGGGCAAGAGCATCCATTACTGGCTGAGAGGAACTGGCCACCCTGTAGCTACCCGGGGCAAGAGCAGGCATTACTGGCTGAGAGGAACCGGCCACCCTGTCGCTGCCCGGGGCGAGAGCATCCATTACTGGCTGAGAGGAACTGGCCACCCTGTAGCTACCCGGGGCAAGAGCAGCCATTACTGGCTGAGAGGAACTGGCCACCCTGTAGCTGCCCGGGGCAAGAGCAGCCATTACTGGCTGAGAGGAACCGGCCACCCTGTCGCTGCCCAGGCCGAGAGCAGGCATTACTCCATTACATCCATTTTCCAAACCTCTTATCCTACTGGGTCGCGGGGGGTCCGTAGCCTATCCTGGAAGCGATGGGCACGAGGCAGGGAATAACCCAGGATGGGGGGCCGGCCCATCTCAGAGCACACTCACACACCTTTTACTCACACATGCATACCTACGGGCAATTTAGCAAGTCCAATTAACCTCAGCATGTCTTTGGACTGTGGGGGGAAACCGGAGTACCCGGAGTAAACCCCACTACGACATGGGGAGAACATGCAAACTCCATACACATGTAATCCAGGCGGAGGCTTGAACCTGGGTCACAGAGGTGTGAGGCAACAGTGCTAAGCACTGCACCACCATGCCGCCCGTGTGCATGTATATATGATATATATTTTAATGGCTGACCCTGTGCGCAGACCCCACACTTTGCATTCACCTCTACATGTGTGTACGTCTCTAAGCAGAGCAGGGGGCCATATGTGAAAGTTCCCATGCACAATCGTTTCCCGCTTATCATCGGCATATGGGTCCGAGCAGAGCGCCGTCAGTCGATTTTGCTGTTAAGCAAGTTGACGTATGCACCTGACCTGACGTAAGCTTAGCTAACCTCAAATGACTGAGATATATTAGCATACATACGTCACATAAATTAATATTTACAGTATTATATAGTAATAATAACACATTAATAACAATATCAATGTTGCAATGCTAGAAATATAATAATACTGTAATGCAATGTACTTACCAACTGCATCATGGAGCTGAAGTTTTTCATCTCTGTGACTGAGACTCTTTATACTCAACTGGTTGGTTGAAACAAAATCCTGGTTTAGATTTTTACTTTCTGGACCTGAAATGTCCACCTCTGTTTAAGACTCTATGCCATCAGAAGAGAGCAGTGCTTCCCAGTCCAGTCCTCGGGGCCTCGCAGCAGTCCATGTTTTTGCTCCCTCCCAGCTCCCAGTATTGCCTTCAAAATCCATCCATTTCCTATTCAGGGGCACTGGGACCTTTAAAATGATTTATATAAATTTAATACAGTACTGTGCTGTAATTCACTACAAAATTTCTATTTACATTTTCATATGTTTAATGTGATAGAAATTCAAATTTATTAAATATGTATTAAATATTAAAATTATTAGTTTTAAATTAAAATAAGTTTTATGGCGTTTAGATGGTATTCGACTTCATCTATTGAATCTCAGTCCTGCTCTGTCATCAAAGTGCAATGCCATTACCTGGGACATCGTTAACGGAGTAATGACTCTAGGCCTACTTGTACTTGTGTGAATGGCAAATACTGTAAATCATCACTTCCCTTAATGTTTCATGAAGTCCACAATCTGATGTTATGCCCGACCCCTTTGTTTATGTGCATATGAAAATGACCGAGCTTAGTAATAAGGACAGGGGAGGAAAGTGATACATTTCGCGGTTGTTAGTGGAAATCTGTTTTCTGTTTATCACGCAAACAGAACAAGTTTTCTCTGAAACTAGATGGAAATGTCCGCTGAAATACAGCCACCAAGACTAGTGATATTCCACCTGACGCCCCTGATTACCTGGTCAAATACAAGCCAGATTGTGATTCCTAGACCTCATTGCAGGAAATAGCTAATACAGCCCAGCAGGGAATGAGCTCTGGTTCCTGCAGTAGAACTCGTCTTGCAGAAGCCCAGGCTGGGAGCTATAGTCATACACCAAGGATCCTACTTTGGAGGCTTATAGGTTTATGAAACTCCTGTAAAAATAAATGTTAGTACTTCCCAACTTCAAGATTGAAGCCAAATCCAAAAGGTATTCAAGGCACTGCTATACTTATAGAATTATTACAAATACACTTACAGAATCGCACTTCATTTAAACAATAGAATGAGAATCATAAAGGCTGTAATTGATACTTATATCTCTGCAATGTTCTGCTATCTGCCTGTTTCTTTACCTCCCCAAGCCCCTGTGAATTTAAGGAGGGGCGACACTGGCAGCTGTACCGGGCAGCATCTCGCCGGGGGCGGCAATAAAAAACAAATCGGTTTTCACATTTGCACCATTGGTTTTCTTTCACTCATTTGCATGTTGCGTCAATGATGTCATGTCACCTTGTGGGGATCCTGATTGCAATTTGTGAGCTAAGCAGGTTCTACCATTCAGCTAGAATGACATCACCATGTATCTCCAGCTACTGCACCATCTACCTGTGAGAATACAGATATTGGATCATGAACACAGACGTATTGCCAAGTTTACAGTTCAAATGAATATTTTCCTCACCTTTAAATGCCTTGACAGACATTTACTTTATCAGTGATGTTTTCTCCCTTATTCTCATCCCACTACTTTTTTGGATCATTTAATAATTTTTGGTACCAAGAAGTATTGAAATGTAAATGTCATATTATTTTTTAATGCTCCAAAGTTCAGATTCTCTTTAGCTACAGTCTACAGCCACATCTGCTTTATTGAATATGTAAAGATCCCCCCGCAGGACAGCGTGACAGAACTTTGGAGGGAACTTCACGACACCTCCTAGAAGGAGCGCTGAGTGACATTTAAAGGTAAATACTGATTTGTCAGCATTGACAATATTGTGGTGTACCCCAGTTCTGAGAAGAGGCACTTCGAACACAAGCTATTTTCACTCTTCTATACTTTCATGAAAGTTCCTGGCATTTCTAGGACATGTGGTGATACCAGATGGCAATGAGACTAAATCTCACAAAAGGGAGGCCGCCATGACCCCAGTCATTCAAACATGTACAGACGTTGCCAGGCATGGTTGGCTGGATTTTGTCATTTCATCAGTTTGCTGAACGCCTTGGGAAAGAAAAGAAGCTCCTTTGTCTTGCCAGAAGACCTTTGAAGAACTGGAGGTATAAGATGACCAGATAATCCCTGTCAGAGGGGACACTGTCAGCTACTTCAGGTTTTACAAACTGCATTAAAACTGAGAGGCTCCTGTGCTTCACTAAATCGTTCGCTTCCTCTTGTGCTTTGACTGGTTTGTTTGCTTGATTGAAAGATTCATCCAGCTGTTTCATATTAACATTAGTGTCACATGAATAACAGAAAACAGAAGGGTATGTAGGGTCTGCCATATATGGGCATATATAGGTATGTCCAGGCATACAGATATACATGTATATACAAAAGGTTATGTACAGTATACAAAGCTGTATACAAGATTCAGTAATGTGCTAAAGTCTTAGGCAGTCAAGGGAAAAGTTTAAGGCCATTTGTCTTGGTAGTAATTGTTTATTTGCTCAAAAAACACAATTTAACATTATAACATGTGCACAATACTAACATAATAACAACTAAACAAGAATTTTGTCTGTTCTCAAAATAGTTACTGACGCCTTGTTGGTCGGCTAGATAAATGACGTTTTGGTTCCCAAACCTCTCCTCAGGGGCACCTCAGAAATTCCACATATTTGTTACATTTCTCCACCAGCTTGAATTATTAAATAACTCTTTGGGGTATGGGATTAACCAATCAGGGTGAAGTAGTGGTCCAGTCAAAAAAATACCATGGGTGTGTTGGACGGCTGCTGCAAATGCTACGATAATTTTCAGAGAAAAACTGAAATTTTTCTGTTTGGCAAACAAAGTATCATAGCTGCACACCCACATGAAGATCATTTAAACATCATTTTCTGTGGCTGCCCCCTGTTTGCAGACCCCTGTATATGAAATGTTATTTATCATGAATAGAAAGCAGCAGTAAGTAAATGGGGTGGCAGCAGAGATCTTTGGCATTACTAGTAATTTGAGTTGCTGAGACAAATTGCATTGTCATTACCTAAGGCGGAATCTCTCAGTAACCAGCCGGATGAGACCAACCTTCTTTGATTGTTCTTCTTGTGACAGTTTTGCTCTGCTAAAGCCTTTGTTTGAAACGACTGACATCTACCTACTGTACCTGTTTTTGGTTTCATTGGTGAAAGATTGTTGCCATAAACAGAGACTGACACTCGCAGTCTGTGGTTGTGAGTTGCTTTCCTGGTGTGACTAATTGTGTTGTATTTTGTGTTGAAGTTAATTCTGCTTGGAAAGTTACTCCTTCCTTGAGGAGCCCAGAGGAAAACCAGCTGGTGAAGATTACTGGGTGTTTCTTACATCTCTACCAAACTTTAAATGTTTGGCAACTGATAGTGTGCTTTAAGGACACTTTTCATTTGAATACTGGAGGCTTCAAGCAATAGCTGCAGAAATAGGCAAAGATTTAAAGTTCCTTTGGGGGGATCTGCAAAATGCCATACATTCATTTTTATTGTCTGAACATCAATCACCAGTTTTTGATCACTTTCTTTTCAAGACACCTTATCCCAGGAAGGGTCAGCAACAATTTTTGTGCAATTCAGAAACATCAAATCTAGCATCATATCTACACTTAATCTCCAATGAATTTTCTGCTACTAATTACAAAAGACCAGTGGCAGCAGTAATCATTTAATCGAGAGTAGTCTTTCTTGTTGCTTGAATTCCATCAAATCAGATTCATTTAGCATTCAATGTTATTATAAACAAGTTATTTCAAAAGTGCTTAATCATTTTTTATAATCAAAAAATGAAAAAGGGGGGTTTTACATTCTTTCATTCAGAGAAGATCATTTGCAGCAGTTTTACTAATAATTATGCTAACTGAATTCTCTTTTGATTGATAGATACCACTGCTTAACATGAATATCTGTTCTGTTGTGTACTAATCTGCTTTGCCTGTCATGGTAAATTACTGATGCTGCTATATCCTTGCTGAGGTCTTTGCCATTTTGTATTATTAGAACAAATTAGGCTTTAGAAGTGACAGAAGAGGGGAAAAAATGAAAAAAGAGAAAGGAAAAGGAAGCGATTAGATCAAGGGAAAAAATCAATAGGGAATACTTGTCCTAGATTAGTTTCCTGCTTGAGGGAAATGTTTGCTAGAAAAGACAGAGTGGTGGGCAGAGATCAAGGAGATGTGTGGATTTGTGTAAGATGCATACATGCAGAAGTGTCTTTGTCTAATGTCTGCTGTACCACTAGCAGTTAGCACCGCAGACTCTGGGGAAAAGCCGAGGCACAGAGAGAATTTGCACAGAAGACTTCAAGAAACTTCAAGCGATTCTCAGCCTGCTTATCTTTATGAACAGTACTTCTCGGAAATATTCCTCCTGGAATTCTGTCTCAGCCTTGGAGTGACATGATACAGGCCACCCAGGTGGGGTTGGGAGGATGGGGGGGCGGGAATCGTCTGTAGTGCCAACACTCCACCTAAATAAGCTGCAAATTTAAACTAAATACTAAATCAGCCTAAAGATTCCTACTGGTAGTAAATTGTTGAGGGACAGTTTCATCAACAGCATCCAACTATAAAAAATGCTGTCTGTATATATCGGGGGTGGTTGAGTGCCAATCGGATCCGATTTTCCATCAGAGATAAATCTAGCCTGAAAAATCTGGAAAACGCTTGTAGCCTTAGCGGGACATACTGTAAACAGAAGGGAGGCTCACATGGTGAATCGTTCAGCAATGCGTTTGTGTCACAGCTGTCGGCTGTGTGGGATGCAGTTACTGTACTTTACGCTGAAGGAAGAAAAAAGCTGAACTACAGAGTACGATGTGTGTAAGGCTAATGCTGATTTTTCGTAAGTCTGAACACAGTAAAATTAATGCAAAATAGGTCTTCAGACTTGCATTCTTTCTAAAGTTTGGTTAATTACCACTTAAAAGTTTTATCTGTCCTCCATTGTATACTGGAGATTTGGGTGTGCTTATACACCATAAATGGTGATATACAGTGATATTTTTATGATTTATTTCATTATTATAATTCATTTGGCAACAGATTGCACAATTCGCACTTAAAGAAATAGTTCTGCTCATTTTTGTGAAAGTAGCTGAATAAATGAAAGAAGCAGGCTTGTGTAAATCGTGTTGCTCTGGATTTCATCCTGTAGCGTAGCAGCACAGCTTGAGCAACACGACCATTAAGTTTTCCTGTCAGCAGAGTTAATGCCACCACAGCACTACTGCAAATGCCATGATAATTGAGTGTATTGATGCAAATATGTCATTTAATGCTTAGTATTTGATACAGGGTAAAAAATATCGATTGGTATTGGTGTTGACAGACACTTAGAATTTTAATATCAGATCAGAAAAAATGATATTGTGCTATCTAATCATTAGTGGTATTGTGTGGGCTGAAAACCTAAGGATGTCAGATAAAAATGGCACCTTTTTGAGACGAGAGTAAGCATACTTCTTAAGCTGCTGAAGCACCACATATCAGTGTCAGCTTTGGAAAAGTGTGCAGGGCTAATTCACTTTCTTATTATTTCGGTTAGGAATAACATGTGAATAACACTAGAAACCCATATGATGTACACCAGGCCTAGTCACATGTGCTGGCTATTCCGTGAACCTAACCCACTACAACTGTTACCTATTGTAAATAAAATCTAAATCTTCTTTGCTGCATACTCCGTCAGCCCCCCTCTTTTTTAACACCACCTTTCCCCCACCTCTCCACCACTTTTTCCGTTGTTATCACATACATGTGTGCTGCAAGCAGGGATCCCTGGAGGCAGCAAGCAAGTGTAAATGTTGAGGTTTAATCATGCAAACAAGCATATAGAAGCCAGCTGGCACAGTCCCCAGCAGAGAACGCAAAGCAAACTCAGGTGAATCGCAGGGGAAGCCCATAGGTGAGGCAAGCCCAGTATTCTCAATGGCAAGAACAAAGAGGCTTAGCAAAGAGCACCGAGCGCCAGGCAAAGAGGAGACGCTAAATGGGTGGAACACACCAGGACAGATTAGGTGAGCTGTAACGGGGAAACACACTGGGAAAGAGGGAAAACCAGTTCAGAACTCCGGGAACCAGGAGCGCTGCAAGAATTGTGCTGGAGCGATTCCTCTCATACACCAGTAAACCCAAAAATTATGACCAACTTCACGTGAAAGGAATAATGTTGACATGGACCACTCTTGGTAGGTACAGTACTCACTGCCCCTTTTCATAGCCATTCAGATCTTTACCCCTGTACGTTTTTTCTGCATTCAACATGTTGGCGACGACCAAATGTTAGCTTACCGACAAATATATCCCAGACTTTGACAAGTACCATTTTTATGAGTCAATGTTATTTGCTTCATGTGAGGCTGGTCATAATGTTCTGGCTCATCTGTGTAAACGGTAACAAAAAATCTGTAGAATTGTCTCAAAATCACATAAACTGAACATACGCTACCAAAAATGTTTGCACAGCACAGGTTTTTACCACTTTTCTGTTTATTTCATAAACAACTGATTTTTAAAATCTTTTTAAGCATTGGAAAGTGAACAACTATAAATGAAAATGTAAGTGAAATAAAACGAGATTCCTTTATAACATGGATAGAGTATGTAACAGTGCATGTCTGATATCCCATTAACTGGTTATGTTGCGATGGCGTAGTCAAATTCTAGGCTGTCCTTTAACTTTAAATGCAATAGTTAACTGTGTCATCCCATGAAACAGAGCAGTATTTAATGTCCCTTGTACAAAGAATGCCTTGAATTTTCTCTGCTGTTATAACAGGTTAATTTGATGAATCATAGGGATGACATTGTTTTACTAATAAAGGTACTCAAATGGTACTCAAACATACTGTAAATATATTTGTTATCAAAGAGTATTGAATGTATTTTTGATAAATATTAAGTGAATAACATGCAAATATAGAAAATCTCTTTGTGTGCAAAAACCTGTTTGGTGGTGTATCAGGTGTCTTGTTTCGAATATATTCTGCAGACATGAGCCAAATGTCAGCATTCTGAAGATGTACTTACAGGGTAATCATAATCATGTGATGCGAGCGCAGGCTGGCTAATGGTCAGCTTGCTCATATTTCAAGCCCTGAGGTAATGCTTCCAGTCAGTGCCAAACAGCTATTCCTTTCTACCGGAGCTGTAAAGTGGAAATGTAAGAGCAGCAAAGCCGACATGTAGGAAAGGGATTCAGGGAGGCCTGCTTACAGGCTGAATTCATCTTGTATAATGTTTTTTTTCCAAAGTCCAATGTGCAGGATTATCCTTGTGCTATGGGTAACACTGTCAATAAAACATTAAGATGCTTTTAAGACATTCAAGGAGAACAAATGATTTATGACCACTTGCAAACATAAAATGCAAAAAAAAAAGCCAATTGAGAAACTTAATACAGGAATCGCCCTTTCATTGTGTTGTGTTAGTTGTGTTCGGTCATTAGAGAAGAATGATTGTGCTGACATTAAAAATCCTGGCTGCGCCCAGACACAGAAGACAATGCGAGAGGTCAGCGCATGCTTAATTAGTCTGGCTGACTCACATTGAGAGTAGCGTTACGAAGGCAGTATGATTCAGACTGAAAAAAATGATCTGTCAGACTGGGCTGCTATTTAACATTTTGTCGAGGCAAAGCAGAGCAGCGAGACAATGGATTCAGGAAAAGACAATAGAGAGAGGATTTCCTTTGATCCCTAGGGGAAGTTTTACATTAACCGGTGGGGCACGTAAACCGCACAGACAAGCATAGCACCAAAAAAAAAGTGCAAAGAAAATGCAGTGTAAATACTGTGCGGCATATAAAGCTAATGATTGATGTATGTGTAATTCATTCAGCCAAAGGCTTTTTATAAATGAAATGCTGTGCTGACATGTGCCATGCCTGCGGGTGAGGCAGGACGCATTCCGAGCAGTGCATCTTAGCACCGCTTGGTGGAATGAGCTGGAAGGTGCTCCGATGGAGCACACCGTAGGCCAGGTGGGGAAAACCCTCTTCTCTGCAACGCCGGCCTCTGACGGGGCCGGGGGGGTCAACCTGTGACAAAGCTGATCATCCAGATAAGCTCGATCGTGCGGCAGACCCCAGCAGACCACAGCGTACAGAAGTACATTGGCCACTACGGACTGGGAAAACACACGTCAAAAGGCTGAAGCTTCATCAGGGGGTCTGCTCTGGCTTTTCTTTTACGGAGCCCCTGTCTGGTTTGCTGCCCAAGTGTACCCTCCAGGTACTGGTAGCCCTGCACCACTTTGACTTCCTCCCCCTGGACGGTGACTGGTCTCAGGGGCTCCCAGTTACGCCAGATGATCAACTACCGGCTCCTTTGTCTTGCTGATGTTGAGCTGAAGGTCATTCTTCCAGCACTACAAGACAAAGTATTGTGACAGTTTAGCATCAGCATTTATTAAAAGTACTGCTGACTAATGCAAAAATTCTGAGGCGATAATGTCAATAGTGACAGGGGAAGGCCCTAGAAAGAAAAAGAAAATCAATCTGAACCTGAGGAGTTCCACACTAAGAAAGCAACCAACACCCATCTTTAGCTAACAAAGCAGGTTCCTACAGGGGGGCGGCCCATGAATATGTAAAATTATATAACGTGAGCAGGGCGACAACAAGGAGACATTTTGTCAGGGGGCGGAATGTCAGTTACTCCCCTGGGTTCCTACACTGGCGAAATACGACATGACATAGGATTTCAATTATAAGATGTTTAGCACTGACAAACACATTCCACGGGAGTAAAAACAAAATGCTGATCAACAAGATCAACAAGTGTTATTAAAAGTATTGTTATTTCTACTGACACGACAAGCAATGTTAAAATCCTGATGAAATCACATATTGAAATGCTGAATTTTAGGCAGCAGTTAACTGAGAATGTTTTTATTACCAATAATAGCAGTACTTAGATGGTGATTAGCATTCAGTACTTCATGGTGGGTCTGTGGGCAGAAGGGAGACTCACACTTTCAAAGCTGCGAGTTTAAATCCTGACCTTGTTCTCTGTGTGCCGAGTTTGCATGTTCTCACATTGTTGCGTGGGTTTCCTCTGGGTACCAAATTCCTCCTGCAGTCAAAAGGCATATAGTTATGCAAACTGAATAGCCCACAGTGTACGAGTGTATGTGTGTGTGTGTGTGTGTGTGTGTGTGTGTGTGTACTGCGATGCACTGGCATTTCAGTCGGGAATGTGGTGTGTGGCTCAGTGGGTTTGAATCCCAAGACCAGGATAATGATGCCGCCATTAGGTCCTCAATCAAGGCCCTTAACCCCCAGCTCCAGGGGTGCTGCACATTGGCTGACCCTGAGCTGTGACCCCCCCCAAGCTTGCTCACACCTGTAGGTGAGTCTCATGGAGAGCAAGATGGGGAAGGCAGAAAGGGAATTGCCCAATGGGGATTTGTAAAGTATCTCCATCCTATTTGCCGGGTGTGTCCTGCCATGTGTCCAGCATGTACCCTGAGATTCAGGCTCACCTTGCACTAGATAAATGATATGAAAATCAGACGGATGCCAATCTAGCTAAAGCGTATCCTGCACTCAATACTTAGCTCCAAACTTTGTGTTGCACCAAGCATCTGTGGTCAAGTGGACCGGAGATGTCTGCATGTGTGCTTAAATGACTGATCTCCCCTTTGCTCTGATGAGGTTTGCTGTTGGTTGGGTGGTGACTGAAATTTGACTTGACCATCTTCCAAGTCACATTAAATGTCCCATCTTGGGTGTTTGATCATAGGTCTCATTGCAATCAACATATACATTGTACCTTCTTCTTTTATCCAGGCAACCAGGATCCAAATATCATTCCCAATACAACTCCAAGACGGATGACATACAAGTAAATGCAATATGGTAACAGCAAATGCAAGGAACACTACAAAATGAATAATGTCTAGGCTTGCTGTCTGGGTAGAGAGCCGTATTCACCAGCATGTACGAAATTGCTACACAGTAACTCTGTGTTGCATAGTATTTACACTTTAGACACAGGTTCACAGGTTTACAGTGTCTCGGATATTTTACTGAAATAAATCACCTTTTATATTGCATGGAAGTATCAATTTATGTAATTTCACAAAGTTCTGAAATCAATTTTTTTCTTAATTTACTAGACCTACCAATAATACTCTAAGCTGAAAATGTGCAATGCTATTGAAAATGAAGGAAGTTGCTTGTTATGCGCCGTCCAGTAATTGGGTTTGATGGGCAGTGATTCTGCTTTGAAGGCTTTCCTTATTTAAGAATAGAAGAATGAAATTGCGAAAAAGTGAATACCGTCTGGAAGCCTTAGTATGGAGGTGCTAAGCACCATAACGAGAGCACCAAATAAAGGACACCTTTAGCTGAGCCTAATTCATTATTATCTATTCATTATTGTGAAAAAGCTAGTTGAACAACATGTGAGAGACCTGTGAGATGCTGGTCTCATCTGTGAGATTTGTGTGCGTATCCTGGCAAGTACTGAATAGAAAAGTAAGACTGGAGTCCTTGTGGTTTATATTTGTTAAGCCTACATGACATTGAGGAAACCTTTTCTACCCTCTTTTTAAAAATGGACAGGGGCCCTCAAGGCAGACTATCCCCAAACCGAGGTAACGAAAGAGGACATTAGACAGCTGCTATAATCCCTCAGGGCAGTTCAACTACATGCCACAAGATGTCACAAATGCCCTGACATTTCAAGTCAAAGAAATATGTTTGTCTTACTTCAGAAAAAATATTTGCTTTCTGTACATTGTTAGTTTTTTCCCCCGTCAATGTGCTGTTCTAGAGGGGCATGCATCCTGTCTAATAAATGTTTGAAAATGACAGACATCACTTTTATATTCCTTTATAAAATTTGTCGGACTATTCTGACCAATCCTCTGCTTGCAACCGGTCCAGCCAATCAATCCGAATCAGAATGGGAATCAGATTTATTGATTGTGTATGTTTATGATTGTGGCCAGTTGTATCTCTCAAGCTATACTGACAACATACAGACAATATACTGACAAATAAGATATAATTTATAGACAATACACAATATACAAGCAATATACAATAAAATGTAAATAAGCTACACGGGCAGTCTTGTGACCTTTCCTGGGACAAAGTTGTAAAGGAAGAAGTTGTAAAGGACTGAAGAATTCTGTGTGAATATCACACTGTGAAACGACACCGTTATGACTGTCCTCAAGGGTACCTTGTTCTAACTTTGTCCTTATCGCTAGATCACAGCTGATCCTGCTATTTCTGCCTGCCTTTGGGACGACACCAAGGTGTGGCTTGAATTTGTCTCACATGGAAGCTTCAGCCAAAGGTTCTGAGCAAAACCTTGGCTGCTCATCCGGGTCATCCTGGCCAATCTGGCTTCCTCCTTATGTTCTGAATCAAACTCTCTACTAACTGATAGTACAGCCCCAGCCTTCACCTGAGTGTCTCATACACATTGCCTCAATTTACATGACAGAATTTCAAGGCACACCATTAATCTCTGAGTGTTTTGGTACCATGTATACTTATGAGTGCCTTTATGTAAACATGATGTTTGTTATGGACTGTCAATTAAAACACAATTCCAAGTCCAATTACAGTTTCGGTAGGGGAAGCCATTATAGTGATTCTAGGAGCTTCATTAAGAGGCAACCTATTTGTGATATGGTTGCTTCCCTTTGCCCTACTGTCCCCATATCATAGTCTGCATATAGTGGACTCCATTTCCCATAATGCCTTCTGGCCTCTTTCTGTTCCCCATTTTGATACCCACCTGTTTCTGTTCCCTTGTTTACCTTGATTGTTTTATTTTGCTCAGTT
This sequence comes from Brienomyrus brachyistius, assembly GCF_023856365.1. Taxonomy (NCBI): domain Eukaryota; kingdom Metazoa; phylum Chordata; class Actinopteri; order Osteoglossiformes; family Mormyridae; genus Brienomyrus; species Brienomyrus brachyistius. The sequence continues at coordinate 20,308,978 of NC_064544.1, forward strand.
GTGTCTTTCATCCCTACTTTATTTAGCCTTGATCTACCCAGTCCTTCCTTGTGAGATTGTCAGTTTTTTAATCCTGCATTTGAGTGTTTATTCTTGTTCCTGTGTTTTTTTACCTTTGATTTGCCATTTTGCTCCCGATTCTGCCAAGCCCTTTTGCCTTATAGCCATGCCTGCTCATTTTTGATTTCTGCCTGTTTTTGACTAACTACTTGTATGCTTTATGCTTTGGTTCTTTCGATCATCTGCCTTCCAGTTTTGACCCTCACCTGTCTTTTGCCCCTGGTTTTGCCTTTCATCGTACCTGAATAGCTTGCATAGCATTAAACCCCTTTCTCTTATGCACGCCATGCACGTGGCACCCCCTGCATACTCTGCATACATGCAGTGCTTGTATAGTGCATGAACACTAAGTTAGTCATATACACACTATATATGCCAAATAGCTGCTAGTTCGATTAGCTTTTAGCTTGCTTATTTCAGATAACTTTCATTAAGGTAGCAAATCATGCCATGAGCATAATTATCGCACTGCAAACCATCTCCGCTAACAATGCTCTGCTTGCATTGTTTGAAAATAATTTGATGGCAAACCACTCATTTATTCTTAGTTTCTTTGTTCCTTCTGTCTTGGTCAAATGAATGGCCTCACCAATTGACGATTGTCCTTTAAAAACATATCACACAGTGACAGATTGCTTCTATTCTGTGGTTGTTAATGTTAATTTCTGGATAAGCTTTTTTAACCAAATGTAAAAGTTTTTAAACTAGAGCCTCCCTAACTTAACCCAACGATCAGGACTGGTGGGGCCCCATATAGACAATCTTTAAAAAGTAAAGGGACATGTTATATTTAAAACACATCAGCCTTTTCAGGAATTTTAACTGTAAGCTGTTTATGAAGCTCGTTACTTCATACACTGTCACCACGTTAAATTGCTGAATTGATTCACTAGGACTTGGACCTACATCACTGTCCTTTAGACAGCTGAGGACTTTATTGAAAAGAGCAACTTTGCATAGAATATTATATCAGCGTCCCTCCTGGGGGCAAAAAAAAAACAATCTATAATTTCCTTCCTGTTCTCCCTGTGTCACATGGGTACTCTGATTTTCTCCTGCAGCTCACTGACAGCCCATTGCTAGTATTGTGTCTTTGTGTCCTGTGATGCACTGGCATCCTGACCCGCGTGTCACTTGGCCTTATTTGTACCCTGTGGTAAACTGGCATCCTGACCCTGGTGTCACTTGGCCTTATTTGTACCCTTTGATAAACTGGCATCCTGACCCGGGTATCCCCCAGCCTTGATTGTACCCTGTGATGCACTGGCATCCTAACCTGGGTGTCTCCCAGCCTTGATTGTACCCTGTGATGCACTGGCATCTTGTCTCAGGTGACACCCAGCCTCATTTGTGCCCTGTGATGCACTGGCATCCTGACCCGGGTATCCCCCAGCCTTGATTGTACCCTGTGATGTACTGGCATCCTGACCCGGGTATCCCTCAGCCTTGATTGTACCCTGTGATGCACTGGCATCCTAATCCGGGTGTCCCCCAGCCTTGATTGTACCCTGTGATACACTGGCATCCTAACCCGGGTGTCCCCCAGCCTTGATTGTACCCTGTGATGCACTGGCATCCTAACCCCGGTGTCCCCCAGCCTTGATTGTACCCTGCGATGCACTGGCATCCTGTCCCAGGTGACACCCAGCCTCATTTGTGCCCTGTGATGCACTGGCATCCTGACCCGGGTATCCCCCAGCCTTGATTGTACCCTGTGATGTACTGGCATCCTGACCCGGGTATCCCTCAGCCTTGATTGTACCCTGTGATGCACTGGCATCCTAATCCGGGTGTCCCCCAGCCTTGATTGTACCCTGTGATACACTGGCATCCTAACCCGGGTATCCCCCAGCCTTGATTGTACCCTGCGATGCACTGGCATCCTGTCCCAGGTGTCCCACAGCCTTGATTGTGCCCTGTTCTTCCTGGGACGCCCCCCCTCCCAGTGGTGGACCTGAATGGCCATGCCAAATAAGTGGTATGGAGTATGGTTGGATCACACTTTTATCTAAAAATGATAACATTTTAAGAACCTAGGTGCCCAAAAATTTGACTTCTTTGACAAAGAAATATATGAGCCAAAGTCACAGTGGAATAACTTTTTTGTACCACATGTTCTACGTACCATTATAAGTGAAATGTCCCCTTGCAGTCATGACTGACTGCCTGACATTTTTCCTGGGGCAGTCTCTGTGATGAGAAGTTACCAGGTAGCTTTAGAGGATAGTGTGACCGTGCGCATGCTCCACTTTTTTTTAACTAGGACAAGCCAGGGACTCATGCTTGAAAAATTGTCCCGACTGTGATTTGTCTGCGGGTGGGAAAGACGCCACATTATTGTACAGTGTGGATTTGCATATCACTGCAAATACCTTAACTTGCCATAACCTTACCAGCTACAACATGCAAAAACCTGAGAAGCATGGTTTACTTAGCAGTGAATGCCTCTGTTTCAGATTTCAAAGCTTGGCCTGAGAGCCTGAAAAGTCTCCTGGACTTTCCCATAAAAGCCTAGAACTGAGGCGATCCAGGCACTTCATACTCTGTACTTCCTCCTGAAATGGTTGTGCAGAGAGGACTTTATAATAATGTCATATATAAATTCCCTTGCAATATGTAAACACACTTCCTACGTTATATAAAATTTGTGCAGTGCAAAGCATGCATGTTGCAGTGATGCAGTCCTGAATACGTGTTATGGAAAATGGATCAAATGATGCATGAATGTTATGGACATTTAATATTTTATTTCAGGGACAAATAATATGAAAAAGAACAAGTGTAATTATATATGGTCGATCTATGACCCCTTGGCCATTTGCCTGGTGCTGGTTTTGCCAGGTTTTGGTGTGTTTGTTCGAGAACCTCAGGGTTCGCTAAGCAATTAGACTCTCAGTAGGAATCTAGTCAGGGGGCTAATCAAGGACATTCACTCGCTTGCTCTTTAGTCATTGAAGAGTAGCTTTAGCCTTCTACTTTTTGTCATTGTCCTGCTGATAAATGTGAATACTTACCCTGTCCTAAGCTGAGCAGAATAGGGTTTCTGTCATATTTGCCTCTACTTGGTCTTATTCTCTGAGTGGGTGAATAAGGCTGTTTCATTATGAATGTGTAATACATTTGAACATTGATGATAAGTGGAATATTATATTCAAAATTGAGAGGTTAAGCAATAAAACATGCTTTGTGAGCCGGGAACAAATGTAATATACTGTAAATGCCTGATTCAGTTATCTATGCCCATATTTTATATATCTCACCAATTTTTGCTAGCATATATATAGTACTGTGCAAAAGTCTTAGGCAGGGAAAGAAAATGATGTTTAGATTATTAGAACCTAAAATCATCCTAGTATTTGCAGCGACCTTCCAGTGCAGCCATGTATTTTTCGACTTGGCCACTAGCAGACCTCATACAGCTGGTCAATCTGTCACTGACTTTTTAAACTGATATATTTAATTATTTAATTGAGCTGTTGGTGAAATTGAACAAAATCATGGAACGGCTGAGGTGCCCCTGAGGAGAAGTTTGGGAACTGAAGCGGTGTTCATCTAGCCATCCAACTAGATATCAGTAACTTTTTAGAAAACAGAAGAAATGATTACTAGTTTTTATTGTGTTACTCTTAATTTGCACATATTCTAATGTTAAATTGTGTCTTTGTTCTAAGCCAAAGTATACTTGCTACCAAGATAAACAGCTTTAAACATTTCTTTGAACTGCCTTTGAACACAGACTTTTGCACAGTACTGTGTGTGTGTGTGTGTGTGTATATATATATATATATATATATATATATATATATATATATATAAATAAAACAATTATATATATATATAAAACTATTATAAATATATATAAAAGAAAGACTTATAATTTTAATATGTACAACTCAGAAAGAATAATTAGTGCACTATCACATTAAGTCACACACACACACACACACACACACACACACTGAAAATGTACTGCTTTGTAGGATTTAAATGGGAGCTGTAAAAATGGCAGTGTGGTAATTGGGCAGAGGCAAATGTCCTTGCCGTGAAATGACAAGCAATTAACTACTTAATTTTGAGAAATGTTCATCTGCGAAGATGACGGAAGGGAGCACCAACAGAATCGCCACATCCGATGGCATCTTGGCCTAGATATCCTGCATCTCCTGCATCTGCTACCTGCCAACAGAACGCTGCCACAAAGCCCGAATCCCCAGGATGTCTGGCTGCTGTGGAAAGGATTGGTCTCAAAGACGTCTGCCAGGAAGTGGTACAAGAATTGTTTTGTGACGCGAGAGATTTCTGTACGACACAGAGTCACCGTCATGCCAGCAGAGCGAGGCATAGAGGGAACATGTGCCAGCGACCCCTAGCTGGCAGTTAGTCATTACTGCCAGGTGGAGACAATTAACTCGGCTGTCCCTGGGGCTTTAAAGAGCAGCACCCCAGCAAGGGAAGGAGGTGAGGTGGACTCTTAGCTGACTCAGTGTGTGACCGAGAGCGAAGGCTGCCTGCATGCCCATCTCTCCCCACGAGGTGTGCATGAAGATACAACCACCACGGACTGGCCAGCGCCGAGGACAGCAGGAACACCACAGGCTCTGCCCCCCCCCCTCTGTCGCCGCCCCCACTATCCTACCTACACCGTATATAAACACAGCCCTTCTGGGGACTAAATGGCCCCCTCTGTCACCACTGTAGGTCCTCTCTGAACATGATAGCACTAATTGCTGCACTTTCTCTCTTGAATCGTTGCTCTTTATGTAAACTGCACAATTATAATATTGTCTATGTACAGTTTTATGCTGCCCATGTATTGAGTTGTTTGCACTGTCACTGTTCTAGTATTATATCATGAACTTTTTATTCTACCTACTATCTGATTAATGTCCTGCACTTTCTGAGTTTGAGCTCAGGGTATAAGGTTCCCATTGGGCCAGTGACACTACCGGCTTCACATGAAAATGAACCAGAAATTTAAAAATATGGAATAACCATTTAGAAATATGGAAAGAAACAACCAAAACACCCTGAGCTGAGAATATGCAGGATGCAGTCGGTCTCATTGATCGGAAGGAGCTTTGAATTAGAAGAATTAAAACACTTGTCATTCACCTTCTAAACCCACTTATAATACAAAGGGTCAGTGACCCGGGAGCCTATTCCTACACATCCGTGACAGGATGCCAGTCCATCACAGGACCATTTAGAGACACTGGCCCTCCTAGACCATGCATGTTTGTCTGTGTGAGGAAGCCTGAGAGCCCCGCCCACGCTGAACAGCGGGATTCTCTCCAGAAGGTATCACTTAACAGTTATAAAAAGTTCTAGTTTTGTGTGATACAACCTGCTCCCAGCCCCATTTGATGGACTCCGCTGAAGAAGTTAGGCCTTTACTTATTTTAAATCTTAGCTGTCATATTCTTCCTTGATCCTAGAATTTCGATGAAATAGTCTGTGTGGCGTTGACTGATTTTTTTTCTACAGTGCATTTTTTGTTTATCGGTAACTTCAGTGCTTGTTTTGGAGTCTTGGACATTTCATTGGACCATTTCTTAAACACAAGAACTCCTATACAGCCTCTCCATGGGTTATGATCAGAGGTTGCAATTTCAGGTCCAGAAAGTAAAAATCCAGACCAGGTTTTTGTTTCAACCAACCACTTGAGTGGTATATGACTGTGATTCTTTATGCTCAACTGGTTGGTTGAAACAAAATCCTGGTCTGGATTTTTACTTTCTGGACCAGAAATCTCCACCTCTGGTTACAATGGGGTTATGTTCCAATAAACCTACTGTAAGGTGAAAATATCCTGAGGTGAAAATGTAATTTAATAACAGTACACCTAACCTAACAAACATTATAGCCTAGCCTACCTTAAAAACATCCTTAGAACTCTTGGGCAAAATCATTAACGCTAAGGTTATTTTATAATAAAATGTTTAATGTCTCATGTCATTTATTGAATACTGTGCTGAAAGTGAAATACATTTACCATCATAAAGTTGAAATATCATAACATGGACCATCGTAACCTGGGGAACGTCTGTACTCAGCATTCCATAATGTATGTCTGTCACTGGGCATATACACACACACACACACACACACACACACACACACATACGCGCATAGATCACTTTTGGGGACCTATGTCAGAACACCCTCACTTTGGGGACAAGGTTTTCCCAGTGCTTTGGAACCAAAATTATTGCTAAACATGGCTAATACGCATGCCGTAAACACGCCCATCAGTTGAAATTTCCAAAAAAATCCTGTTTTAAAAGTATGAAAAAAACCCTTGCAAATGAGGTCATGTATTTTTTAGGTGAATTTTGAGGACATGGCGACACACACACACACAAACTCCAGTTCAGCACTAATCTGAGGACATTTTCCCCAAATGAGGACACAAAAGAAGTTGTCAAGAAGAACTTACAATAAAATGTAATTCTCATTGTTTACAATTTGAAAAAAGCATCTAATGCGTTTTATGATTTTTAGGAACAGTTTGTAAGTTGTTTGCTATTTATAACACGGTCGGGAAACATGAATTTATAGAGCTGATCAGGAAAATAAAGTGTTAATGTGCAATGGAAATATTGCAGAAAATAAGCAGTCTATTATTATCCATCCTTACAAATGGATAAATAGGGACAAAATCTTGTAACTAACAAGAACTTTTATTTATTGTTTTTTCCATCCTATATGTACATATGTAGGTATACATATATACACACAGGTATAAATTGGCATCTTTCATTAAACAAGACATAAGAATATACATTTCAAATGACTTCCGTCGCTATCTGGCACATAGTCTACATCACTATAGTCAGTGTATTCAGAAACATCTGATGAACTGTAAGTGTTCATCACAGTCTCCTGCAAAAGAAATAAGAATTAAATGGTTAATGCTTCAAATTACATGAGGCTAATTACAATTACACCATCTTAAGCTTAAAATCAGAAAACTACCAATTTTGTATTTTGTTGACTGTTCCAAGCAGGGAAAACTGATTTAAAATGCAAAAAAATCCAACTAGCTGGCTTTATTTTAAATACTCTAGAAATAAAATAAACATTTCAAACTTTATGTTGGGCTATTTTAAACTGAGTATCTGTAAGCTTAACTTTATCATGTAAACTGAAAACAACTAAAAAGTGTGAAGTATTTCAAATTTTACAGATTTTCAGAAACTGCAGGTAGAGGAAAATGAAAGTGAACCAAAAGCCAGTGTTTAAAATGTCATCACTTCAAATTGCAAAACTGTTGAAGGGATGGGAATAACCAGCGCTCATTCATATATACAGTGTAAGTAACCACTCTATACAATCAGCATAGGTACTCAGCCTTACAGTAAGAAGTAATTACCGTAGAGCCTCCAGAAAGATACAACAGAGAATATAGAACACACTAGATAAAATATGTCAAAATAATGTTAGGAATTTAACTGCAAATGTCAGAGAATTTATTTTGAAAATTTCATAGATTAAGGATTTACCATCCTAATTATGTCTGTGGTCATTACTCTGATATTTTTAAGATATAAAATGAGCAAAACTATTGTGTGTAAATGACAAATAATCATAATCAAAGAATACAGTATATTATTTGTAAAAACTAGTATAACCTGACACTGACAATGCCAATAACAATAATTGGCCAGCATGCAGCAAAACCATGTTCTAAATTAGTTAGCAATGAAAACCCATTATTATTATTATTATTATTATTATTATTATTATTATTATTATTAATCTGATTACACTTTATACTTTTGACATCGTTGGAGAGTCCTCAATCTGTGAACTCGTTTCAGAGATGCTTCCTTTACTGTTACTCTAAAAGCAGAAAATATTCAATGCACATTATGAACATACTTTTAGACCCTAAATGAATTTATTTGGAATTTTCATGTTATAGACCTATGCATATATACTTTTATTTACTTTATATAAGGCTGACATTTTTACCAATGCAAAAACAGTGTAAAATGTCTACTTGAATGAGTCCTTAGAACATACCTCCACTTGATCAGCTGATAGGTGACCAAATTCATCAGAGGCAGAAGGTAATCCAGATCCAGATTCAAGCTTACGTAAGGAGAAAAGAAATTAACCTACAGCACCTAATATTAAAAATAAATAAATAAAATTAAACGTGTTCTTTTTACCTTTTCATTAATCTGACTAACTTTACACAATAGCAAGGTCCGTTCTTTTTCAAGTCTCCTTCGTTCATTGTCTTCCATCACATAGTGTTCTAGACATTTGCTATGGTGCCTTTTCAGTTTCTGTAATCGTGCCTACAATGACAAAAGCAGAAAAAAATATGTAAACAGATTTCACATATGGAAATACCAAAACAAATACCTCTAAATTTCAAGATAAAACTGGGGACATGAGAAAACATGGCTAATTTTTATTTTTCCGGTAGGCTGATTCGATCTTCTATTTTCAAAACTTCTCACTCATTTTACACAACAGTAATACCTAACAATAGCTTTTCCTCTTCTTTGCCTAAAATATGCAAACAACTATGCTAAGAATTAAAATTAGTGTGAGATGACAATAGTGCCATTTGACACACCCCAAGTTGCACAGGTCTTCACCATTAGAATAAGAAGCCTTTTAGTGTTATTACACACAATGATTACATGTTCATTACACCATGCGTTTCTGAAACGACTAAATAAAAAAGTTAACTTGTGACTAAGACCTTAGTACTAATGTTTAACAAAGTGTGGTAATACAATTAATATGGTAACAATACAGAATTTTTAAGCAACAAATGCCAATAATATAAACATTGCACAGAGAATTACAAGCAATGTAAAATACTGCACATAGAGCAGATATTTGCACTTGGCTGTAATTATTACACAGAGAGAATTATTGCAAACCCAGCGAAGAGGTGTGGGTTGGGGAGAATGTATTATATGATAACTGACACATCAAAGAAAAGCTTATATTAATCCATATCATCAGCATGATACCACACAAGCAACTAATCAAGCAGAACTAGTTAGCAAGTCTTTGCTTTGCTTATACAGTACAGTAAACAGTATAAGACTAATTCTGAGAAGAACACAGTCAAGTATTGCATAAAAGAAACTCATACAGTACATTCTCCAAAAAACAAACTGGGATTCAAGAAATTAAACTATGTTCAGAGAATTTGCACACTCAAGATAGTGAAAAATAAGGACCCTCACACTTGACAAATTCCAAAATGGGGACATAAGTCCGAAGTATATCCGATCTAAAACAGATATATTACCATAAAGGACTTCCGTTTTCTCTCCACAGTCATAACTTCACCAAAACTGTCACTAGTCTGGGTCATTTGTTTGTCCATTAGCGACTTATTTTTTTTGGCGTGCGAGTCATCCATTGCCTATAAAAGAAAAAAAACAGAAAAAGAATGACTATATCAGAAAGAAAGATACAAAATTCCAGTGTTAACAATTCAATACAACAATCCAGGACTGCATACTGCCTATATTCTTTACTGGAATTAAGCCATCAAGAATTTTAAAACACAAATTTTACACAGAGATGACAAACAGGGATTAATTGCCCACAATTGATAAAATTATACTTTGAGACAAGGAACAGAAACACACATGGGTCACTGATGTATAGAGGAGACACTGATAAATTAGGATTAAAGTGTGCACCTTATTGAATATGATGGAACAGGATGCTCATATTATTCATGCTGGATAATGTGTTAAGTGTTTGTGTTAATCATTAATTATTAAGTGGTTTTACCAAATACTAAGGAACATTCGAAATATACAGCTGAACAAAATGTTATATTCACCTCTATGTAGCCAGACTCCAACTGGGGTATCTGGCTGTCATTCTGGACACTTTTCTCTTTTGGTGGGGATGATACAGCCACCTTTAAAGCAGCATTACTGTATTTTAATTTATAGCTATTTAGAACAAAACATAGTAAAATAAATTTGTTCCTATGCAACCTACAATCATTGTGTGTGAGCAAAATAAGGACCCTCGTACACTTGACAAATTCCAAAATGGGGACATATAAAATCTCTACGTCTCCTCTGAGTGTCCAGACCAATCACTGTGTGTTATGTCCTCATTTTGAACAATTCCGTCACACCAATATCAACTCAATCTATATAACTATACAGTGTAATCTTGCCTGTCATTCACAGATATCCAAAGTAAAACAGATATATTACCACAGAGGTCTTCCGTTTTCTCTCCGCAGTCATAACTTCACCAAAACTGTCACTAGCCTGGGTCATTTGTTTGTCCATTAGCGACTTATTTTTTTTGGCGTGCGAGTCATCCATTGCCTATAAAGGAAAAAAACAGTAAAAGAATGACTATATCAGAAAGAAAGATACAAAATTCCAGTGTTAACAATTCAATACAACAATCCAGGACTGCATACTGCCTATATTCTTTACTGGAATTAAGCCATCAAGAATTTTAAAACACAAATTTTACACAGAGATGACAAACAGGGATTAATTGCCTATAATTGATAAAATTATACTTTGAGACAAGGAACAGAAACACACATGGGTCACTGATGTATAGAGGAGACACTGATAAATTAGGATTAAAGTGTGCACCTTATTAAATATGATGGAACAGGATGCTCATATTATTCATGCTGGATAATGTGTTAAGTGTTTGTGTTAATCATTAATTATTAAGTGGTTTTACCAAATACTAAGGAACATTCGAAATATACAGCTGAACAAAATGTTATATTCACCTCTATGTAGCCAGACTCCAACTGGGGTATCTGGCTGTCATTCTGGACACTTTTCTCTTTTGGTGGGGATGATACAGCCACCTTTAAAATGGCATTACTGTATTTTAATTTATAGCTATTTAGAACAAAACATAGTAAAATAAATTTGTTCCTATGCAACCTACAATCATTGTGTGTGAGCAAAATAAGGACCCTCGCACACTTGACAAATTCCAAAATGGGGACATATAAAATCTCTACGTCTCCTCTGAGTGTCCAGACCAATCACTGTGTGTTATGTCCTCATTTTGAACAATTCCGTCACACCAATATCAACTCAATCTATATAACTATACAGTGTAATCTTGCCTGTCATTCACAGATATCCAAAGTAAAACAGATATACAGCCACCTTTAAAATGGCATTACTGTGTTTTAATTTAGAGCTATTTAGAACAAAACAGTAAAATGAATTTGTTCCTATGCAACCCATTATCACACTGTGAGCAACTCTTGCAAACAGTAATATATGAAATGTTGTAAAAATGCCAAAATAAGCAAAAAAGAGGAAACCTAAATACCTGTCTTCTCCAAGGCCAATCTGAATCTCCATAATTATAATTAATCTCTTCTCCTGACAAAATGTCTCTAACAGCAAAGAGACAAAGATGTGGACTTCCTTCAACATCTACTACTTTCATTCGACAGTTTGGATTCCTGTGCTCATCATTGACAAGCCTCCCTAAAGACTTGTCCTCTTGAGATGCGTCTATACTGTGTAGAAGACAAAATACAGTGACTCACCTGAACCAAAATCAGCAAAAGTATTTTAACACTTTTAAAATTGTCAAGTTCCTGCTTACCACCAGTTCTTCCCTTTCCATTGGAAATCATAGAGAAAAACACTTTTAGCCTCACTATATCCATTCTTTCGTTCAAAACTCTCTTTCTCCGACAACAGTTCACCCCTATATTCTACTACAAAATCTCCTTTGCAAATGTCCACCGTGCTGAACACTCCTCTTCCTACAAGAAAACAATAATTCATCGATAAATGCAGTCTAAACAGACACAATATTACACATCCCAAGAATATTACATAAGAAGTCCACATTTGTGATACATACCTTTATAAACATTAATATAACGCTCTTCAATCACAGCCTTATCAGACTTTAATCTGATATGCAACTTGACATCCTGCAATGGATGACATCTTTTTCTCCTAATGGAGTTCATTCTGTAACAATGCAGATTACAGTTATCACTTAAATTATATTCATAAAAAACAAATATAATTCCATTATTTAATAGAAACATTAATTGTCACTCAATTAAACTCAAAATATTGTGCAGGACATGGTTTCCAGGGCTGGGCAATATAGTTGAAAAACAAAATCTTGATATCTTAGGTCACTGTATCGATATTCAATGTATTTAAATATTTTTTAAATATCTCTAAAATACTTTTGAAAAGTTAGGATAGAAAGTCAGAATGAATTTTTTTTTTTGATGAATGGTTTTATTTATTGAAAGTAGTGTTTCCTAACTGAAAAACATAAAAATGCATCTCTGCTGAACATCGCATGCGCACCACGGAACATTAATTACTACCGGCGCCATCATTGCGTTACTTATTCTTGCACTGCCTGCTCTGTTTGTCGTGCCATTTTAGAGCAAATCATATTGTGTATATTTACAATTAATAAATAAAATCGATATGACGATACACTATCAAGCAAATCGTATGTAAAAAGTTATCGAATATAAGATAAAAATTCGATATATCGCCCAGTCCCGTTTTCCAAGACTAAAAATAATGGGAAACACCTTCATAATGTTATAGATTATATATAATTATGTTTCCCATTATTTTATATATATACAGTATATAAGCGAGCAGCTCACGTACATGGACCGAGTGTTTCAAATTGGCTACATGTCATGTGCTACATATCCAGTATTTCATTTACACTTCATAATTTAAAGATAAGTTAATAAGAATAGCATAATTATGATATACTCTTTAAAACAGGTGTGTGCCTATAGTCTGTTCAAATTCTTATTTTTAAGACATTTAAAGAACTACAATTGTTACGCTTCTAATTCCCATACATTTTACTTACTTACTAAGTTAATGCGGAAATTATTTCCAAAATGTATATTATTTTCGGTAAAAAAAAAAATTAAAAATTCTAATGTAGATAAGAAATGGAACAACTTTACCTGTTGGCGCGAAATCCTTCCTCCGATGTTTCCCCGCGAAAGTGACGTCTTTCCAAATTATAGCCGCAAAATCCACTTAGTCCACTTGTTAACTGCGCAGTGTGACATAAATATTCCTCCGCGCTTGTTATTGCACATGTAATATATATGACGGCCGAAAGAACTATTTAAAATTATAGGACTTCCACTTAAAACAGGTAGTATTATAAACATTTATTTTGCTTTCAGAATGTTTAGTACGCATAATACATGCTAGCGTTATATATAGTGGCTTGATACATGGAATTAGCATATTAATATTAGCCATATATTGCTCCTTATTTTATAATATATCAGAATGTAGTTTGCCAAGCACGCTACATGTTAGCGGTTCTAGCAACCTGATGTATGGAATTAGCATAGTCGTATTTGTTATATAGTGCTCCTTATTTTTCTTACTCTTACTTTCTTACACTTACTATGTATGCGTGGTGACCTGTTACATGGAATTATTAGAGTCATATTTGCTATATGTTGCTTTTAATTTTCTGTTTTATCTGAATGTGGTTTGCTAAGAAGACTACATGGTAGTGATTGCTAACATTACAAATAAGTATAAATCGGCGTAGGTAAATTTGCTAATACTGTTCCTTATTTTTGTACTTTATCAGAATGTTTATGGTTGGCATGCTACAGTTATATTAAACTGTTATATATACTGATGTACTTTTACTGCGTGATAGAAATAATATTACCAGGGCATGCTAGCAATGTGTAAATATACTGTATATATTTACGTTATGCTAAATATTAGCCTAAAGCTTCCTCCAGTACAAAAGTAAAATTTCATTGGTTTAGATCATCCACATCAAAAAAGTAGATTTTCATTGGTTTGTTTGGATCACCTGATCAAAATGTGTGCGTAGAGTAAGGAAGTGCAGTTCACATGAATTCCTGTTGGGGCGCTGCGTTTTACACACTCTGGGGGGGAGGCACACACACTTTTGGTACACAAATCAGGTCTTTGTCATTTTTCGGGACACGTGAAATTTTTTGGCCAGTGATGTTTTTTAGCATACTGAACATGATAGTATAGCTAAACAAATGAGGACGTGGTTTTTGGTCCCCATTTGCCAAGAGGTCCCCAGTTAACTGGTGTGTACTCAGGAAAATGTCCTTAAATGTGACCTATGCGAGTACACGCACACACACACACACACACACACACACATGCACTCACACATACACACCAGGGACAATTTGAAGACGCCAGTTAGCTTAGCTGTTTGATTTTCGAGGACCCAGAAGAAAAATGAGGAACACAGGGAGAGCATGCGCACTGCACACGCGCACACACACACACACACACACACACACATACACATACACAGTGGGGGCGGGAATCAGACCCTCAGCCCAGGAGGTGTGAGTGCTGCTTACCAGGCTTCCATCTACTCACTGATTTTATAACCCAGCCCCAAAATGAAGCCAGTTTTGTTTTTGAAAACGAAAGCCAGATAAAAGATGGCTGCAGCCTGCAACCATAGTAACGACAGAAGTCACTCAATCGCTTTCTCTCTGATTTTCACTCTCTCTTCTCACTCCTGTTGATTCACAGTGCCGAAGCCTGCAGTCTGATTGGCAGAGCAGTGCAGCAGGGAAAGCGATACGGTGATAAAACGTGCTGGGGACCCGCGTCTAGCTTCTGAAAACCTCTTTCACACATGATTAAACTGCCAGTGGCTCAAGGTTTGAGGCCGTTCTCTGTTTCCAAATGATCAGAGAAAACGTGTTTGCTCATCTTCCCAGTGTAGCCACGATGCCACAGGACAAGGCTATGGAAACTGACTAATGCAGTGACAAGATACACAAAAGGGGAGCTTCTCCTTGTTACAGGATGCCCCGAGGCAGGCAGCACCTATAAACACTTCAGATGCATAGGAGAATTTTAAAATGCCTTTGGGTGTCTGTTTAACTGCCTGCTGAAGGCCAGGACTCTTCATTAGTTACAAAGCTTTACTCCTCTTTGCTTATGCTTCAGGCTGTGAATAACAGCATTGTCACGATGAAGGTCAGACACCAGAGCAATTGCAGACCCAGCACTGAACAGCATCAATAGGGCGTAATTTTCTTTCAGGGATATTCCTTATACCGCAAATATTCCCTGGTGTGACAACACCAGCTAGTCATTACAGAGCTGCATCACAGATAAATTCAATGACAGGAAAAATAAATATTTCTTTACCTTAGAAAATGATGCACTGGAACAGCGTTGTTAGGCGATTATTCAGTAGTGTCGCATTCACGTCTAAGACTGGCTATGCTGCAAATACTTTACGTATGTAGAGTATTTTATTACCGCTTTGGGCTGTTGGTAGTTCCTTACCTGGACCAAACTTTTGAAAACAGGCCATAATTACAGATTGAAAAAAACAGATGGAATTATCATTGGGTAAACTGGAGAATTGCACTGCTGTCATTAATATACTAGTTTAAATGTTCAGACTTTCATTTCTAAATTTGTTCGGTAGTTTTTGTAAGCGGACATGACATCTGTAAGAAGAGAAACATGAACGCTGGAGTATCGCAAGTACAGCGGGCAGCTGTTAACAATATTGATTCTAACTGTTTTCCTCATGTCTATGAACAGTGCTGCTTCAAAATCCCACATGAATTCCTTTAAAAAGAAAGTCATTTTAAACCAAGTTTTCCTTGATTAGTAGCTGCATAATGCTGTGTGTCTCGCTTGGAGAAAGCTTAGCTAACAATAAATGTCTCAAAATCATGTATTAAAAGAATTAATTTGACAGAACGAAGGTAAAATTGTTACCTTGCATCAGATACAGTGCTCTGTTGGTTATCTCCAGTGAAGCAGTTCCAACATGAGCTTAATTAGTTTCCAAAGCTAAATTGTCTTCTTCGTCCTGTCAGCCAGCCAGAATTAATTTAGGATACAGAAATACCAAATTTTGAGCCCATTATGCTTTTCTGCTGTTAATTAATGCCAACTGTGTCTCAGCTGTCTTCGTACCATGTATGATAACAAGGGTACTTTAATTAGCAAGTAACATGCTATTGGGGTTTCTGGAAGGTGATTGTCACAAAATGAGCTTGATGCAAACTGCTTTATTGCAAATGTCACAGTTGCTGCTGCATTTAAAAAAAAAAATTAAATGTTTGCATGCTTATCATGTTATTTACAAGTGTTTTACACTATAGGCAGCACCACCAACCAATAAAAACAGACCCCTCCCAAGACACAATGCTTGAAATATTACAGTCTGAATAGTAACACTTCACTCAAAGCTCTCATCTATAATGCATCATAAACACCTTCGTAATGTATTACAAAGAATCTGTAATGCAATATGATGGTTGATGTAAAGCATTACAGCATCTTCTATTGATATAAGGAATTATGGTGTTGATTATAATACTTCATAAGCTTGAATGAAGCTTTTTTCTACAATCCTCTATAGATCCCTAAATAATGCATTGCATAATGGTTAGTATAAGAATTAATAAAGCATTCCAGCATCTTCTATTGCTAGCCATAACGAATTGCAGTGTTGATTATAATACATCACAAGCTCCAATTAACCTCTCACCTATAATACACAACAGATACCTTCATAGTGCCTTACAAAGCATCCATACTGCATTATAATGGTTGGTGTAAGAATTAAGGGTGCTTCATACTGCATTAGAAAGGGAGAAGGGGAGGTCTACCTTATGGAGTGGCTTCTGACTGCTTAATTCTTTTAGCTTGAGCTGGCAGTTCCTAGTCTTGGAGAATAACATGAAACATGAGTCAGGAATTTTCCTAAAGTACCTTCAGTTTAAAATGATGATGAATGCCTTCTTTTTCAGAGCCGATTGGTTCAGGCATGTAACAGCTGATTCTTCCATCACGAACCTGACAGCAGCGGTGGTGACTTGTGCGGCCCAGTTACTGGATTGGTGTAGCTGACTGGTGTATTTTGGGAACATGATGATGGCTTGTGTTTCACCAGTTTCACTTTTCAGCTTAATCATTGCACAAACATGTCCAAAGAGAGAAGCTGAAGCAAAGGGTTCATCTTAATGTCAAACCAAGCAGGAAAAGTAGAAAACAGCTGCAGAATTCTGGATGATGGTCAGCATTGGCCAGTCTGGTTTTTTTTAACTGTTGTGTTATTTGGTTTCACAAACTTTGACCATAAGCCAGTTGTGGTTTTGGGGACATACTATTGATATAAGGGCCTTTTCTTTAAGATCTATGTCCTGATTACTAGAGCTGGTAGTTGAATTTTGACTGATTTTAATTATTTTTGTTCTAGTGTTTTGTGATACGTATGTTTGGAATGTAATAGTGAAAATAATACATTAAAAAAATATATAAAGTGGGTTAACAAATGTAAATAAATGCTTTACTGGGTGAATTGAATTTAAATTAATTAATTAATGGCTACATGTAGAACAATTAAGGAAGTAAAAAATAGACATTTTAAATATCAATATTATAGTTTTGCCTCAAAGACACAATTAAAGCTAATAAAGTTACATTAAGTTAAGGTAAGTTTGTACCTTTCTATTAAAAAGTAATTGTGCCTCAGTACAAGGGCGTATTTTTGAGTTGAACACTGGGCGGGGGGGTTGAGGTCTCCACCCAGTTAAGGGGGTTTTGATTATTGGGGGGGATTACAACTCCCCTGTACTTTACACCCATGCCTCAGTATTTGTTGAGAAATTGGTTGATTTTAGCCTCTTATACTTCATATGGTATCAGCTACAATGTGATCTAAGATTTCAATTATGCCAAATTAACACACAGTTTGGTCTGAGAAAAATCTGTATTCCACAGAGTCTATGAAGATCAGATCAAGGCTGGGAAACCCCACGCTGCAAAGGACACTGGAATACAAAGAACAACATGTGCAGGAACCCAATACTAAGATTATGCAACAGTCAAAGTGCAAGCCGCCAAAGGTTTAGAAAGAAACATAAACATATTGTTTATTCATTGCTTATGCTGGGTTATGCATGACATAGTCACTCTTCTCTTCTTCCTAGGGCCAACAGAAGGTTGGCATGGCCATCGTGATTGACAGCCGGGTGCCAGCGTTTGATGGCGCTGTGAGCTATGGACAACTTGAAGACAGCTTCAGCCAATTAACTGTCCTTCCCCTCACAGAATACAACCAAATTAAATAGCTCATTAGGGGCCTCCTTTCACATGCGTCAACATATTTGCAAGTATTTAAACCCCACTGCAACTGAGATGTAGGCTGATAGCAAAGTTCAAATTTAGCATAGCGGCTTGGGGTCATCTACGAAATGCCAAGCAGGATTTGGGAAGAAGTATTCACTGTCCTTGCAGGCTTTGAGTTAACTTCACAGAGCAGGAGTTCGCCAGTGCTTTTTGTGAGAATTATTTGCTGCACCTGCATTCAGCATCGCCCGGCTGCTGCTCTGACAGCTCGCCACTGACACCTCATTCATCACTTGACAGAGCTTCCCCCACTAGGCAGAGTGTCTGTCTAACTGCCTGCCTCTCCCTCACTCTCACCAAGTCTCTCCTCTCCTCTCTCCCCACTTTCATTCATTCTTTTCCGCATTCTCTGCCTGACTCGATCTCCATTCTGTCTCCTGCCTCCATCTGATCTCCACCCTCTCCCCACACAGTGTAGCTGTTACTGTACAGCCCCCCCCCCCCCCCACCTCATCTTTTCTCCGACACTCTTTTTTATCCCACACCATGCATTGTGATTTAAATAAACCCTATTCCCTATACGGAGAATCCACTGCCGGTCTATATTGCAGGGTACTACAAATTAATAGAGGATCACCAAGCATTTATTGTATCAATATCTGGTTTTTATCTTGCCTCTTTTTTTCCTGACTAGTTTCCCATGCTACATTTCTCTCTCTCCATTTATGACGATCGATTCATCATTCTCTTGTCTCCGCCTCCCGCTACCCCCTCCCTTTCCTCTGCCATATCACTTCCTCAGAGTTTTTGCTGTGACATCATAGGAGGAGTGGCCTATCATGCCACAGTTTTACAGTTTATTGGTCCCCCTATAGTCTGTCATTCATCTTGGAAGGGCACAGCCGACTAGGACATGAAATACAGCTGTGCTTAAATTACTTTTGCTGCACAACCAGCTCTAGTAATTAGAACATAGATCTTAGAGAAAAGACCGCATATCAATGATATCCACAAAATGTTGGCTGTTCTTCTCTATAATAACAAAATTCATAGTGTAATCTGCACCAAAGCATAGTATGAAGACTGCACATGCACCCCGCATTCACTGTTTTGCACAGATATTTAAAAAACATATTGCATTGTCAGGTGTTCAGCTCCTTGTAACACATTATCTATCAGGTTTTAAATTATAGAAATGCTGTTTGCCACAACATAACAGCAAAAACTGATAAAAGGCACTTTTTTACACATTTAAAGTCCTATTGTGCATCTTTTAAATGAGGCATAGAGTCAAAATTTAATGTTGTTCTCAATCAGGTAATAATTTGACTAGCATAGCATTTTATCATTTGAAATATTCATGCACAAAACTCCAGGTCAAATGGATCGTGTGCGTAAGGCCAAACAGGAGATGTTATTTACAACTGCTTACCGTGCTCTCAGTCTGCTAATAATGTACTAATATACTTAAAGATCCTGGGGGAAATAGACAGTCCAGCACTTTTCCAACGTAAATGTTGTGCAGAAAGAGGTACATTCTGAGTTCCTGCAAAAGGAGACTGACAAAAAGCTGCACATCTGGGAGATACATGCTGCTTAATGCCCCCGACCCCACCCCCCCCCCCCCCCCCCGCTCTGTTTAGGGCTAATGGAAATTTAGTTGTGGCTCTGGCGTCCGCCTCCCGTGCCCATGCACTAAAGCTGTCAGCAGACCCCCTCGTCGTGCATCACCAGCCGTGCATTTATTTCCGTCATTTTATGTCCTGTTGCCAAATTATAAGATGACTTTAGAATGGGGGGGGTGGTATTTTATGGGAGTGCTATGCAACTGGGGATGTGGGGATGGTAGCTGCTCTGCCTGAGGCTGCTGATTAATCAAATCAAAAGCCCCGCATGATACATGGTGCCTCTCCAAAGCTAAGTGGCTCATTAGTGTGGTGTAGGTTGCACTACAGCAGCCTGCCTGCATCGTTTATGCATTCTAGATGATGCTGTTAATTGTGCTTTGCGGCTTGAACTGATTGCTTATTCAGAAATTATAGCAGTTGGTCCCGCCCCTGGTGTGAATCATCCCGACAATCAAGCATTAGAGAAGACAGACGCATCGCCAGCTCCAGAGCTTTGCCCACCGGCTATGGCCTAATGGGGTCTCCCTGCCTGAAGACGATCCAAAGTGGATTCTGTGGATGGGTGCGTTGAGTTATGTGAGCCACGGCACCTCTGTGTTCCACCTCCGCGGTCTGTGAGCTAAAAACCCGACATGAAGAACCTCACCGAAGCCCTAGTGACGCACAACTGAGATCACCTCTGACGTCTCAAACACGTCTCTCTCTGGAGCCCGGCACGCAACACCTGCCCATCTCTTTCTAGGCCCTGACTCCTCCCCTTCTTATCTCTCCTGGTTTCACTTGACCCGTTTGAGTAGTTCTTCTCAAACCGGTCCTCGCGGACCCCCAGACAGTCTACGTTTTTGCTCCCTGTGGCAACTGTTTGGGAAGGAGCTGGGTGGTAGCAAAAAAATGGACTTAAGTCACAAGGGTCCTTCTTGCTATATTCCTAATGAACAGGAGCATAACGTTTTTGCTGAACACAGATTGACTGCATGCAAATTACTTCGACTTTTGTAGGTCTGGACACAACTCAAGCTCACAGCAGATGAGAGGTTTCTGGCTACACTGTGCCGAACAGCAAGGAATTTGACAATAAGACTGGGGTTTAACACCTCATTTGTGCTTCGGTCCTCCCTTTAAACTCAATGAGATGCTATCCTTCATTCTGGCCCTTCCCATTACATGGCTCTATTATTTTTCGCCATTTGATTTAGAGCATAAGCGCTCAGCAAATGCCCTGCACCTACAGTAAGTAGCACCTTTCTCTTTGTCTGTCCATGATACTTACATTCATATGCGACTTTGCAGCTTAGATGGTTCTCTGGCTCCCAAAATACTCTAATGGACTAAGTTCTACTTCAGGCTTTTTAATAATAATGCACTTGCATTCCCCAGGTGTTGTATGGGCAGCCAGTGCACTCAGAGAAGACATGAGTCCTGACAGGGATATGATATATACAGTTAGTACTCTTCTTGTTAGATATCTATGCTCTAACATGTACCATTGTGTATTAGCAGTAATGTGGGGGTGTAGGTTAATATTTCCCACTCTGGTGATAAAGGCATCTAAAGGCCCTTACCCACCCGCTGCGGGAACTTTTTTTCTGGGGCTACTGTCACATTCCCTGTACAAGAACTCAGCTTAATTGTAGCTCCAAGGAGGTGGTTCTTGGTCCTTTTTTAACTTCCTACTCCCCCACATTAGGGAAGTAGGTACTTTCCGTTTGGCCGGGAACTGCTGGGGCGGCGCTTATTGCAATACACATGCTGATTGGTTGATCACAAATACCAGCTCCAGCTTAGAAGATACGCAGAAATGCGAGAAAAGGAAAAAAACGTAGTGGAGGGGAAATGGAGTGGATGGAATTATTTGTGTATTTTAATTACAAATACGTTTTTGCATTTTTATGAATTTTTTTTTCAGTGCGTCTTCATATCTCTGCATTGGAAAGCCTGATCTCCGCAATTCACCATAAAAACCCTTCTTCTCCTTTGTGCTTTGGCTTTCCCTTTCGTTTTTGATAGCAATGCACCTGTACAGAAATTTTGACCGATACTGATAACCGATATATTTAGTTTATTACATACGTTATGATTTTTAAATATTTTACAGTATATATTTTGTCTCTCGCCAGTTCTTGCAATGAAACTTGCTGGCATTGACAGAGTTACACTTTTATTTATAATTTGTGGAATATGAAAGATCCACCTGCCGGTCAGATTTAATGATGAATTATAAACATGTCACTGGCCATATAAATAAAATGACGTGTCCTGTTTTGGACAGATATGGGATGTGATTTGTCCCATATCAATCTCCTCAACCCCCCTCTCCCCCCCAATAACTAACAAAATGACTTGTTCATCCTTCATTGTTTTGGTGTGCCCGTGTAGTCTCATTGTGGATAAAGTTACATATGAAGTTTAACTTATGAACTTTTAGTGCTTATTTAGCATAAAGGTCACAGTTACTGTTGCGCAGTGAAAAATGACACTCCAAAATGAGCAGGAACTACAAAAGTTCCCGGTTGAGAGAGCCCAGGAACTCCAAACCAGGTTCCTGATCTTCACTGGGAAAGCACTTTATGTAGGACAAGACAAACTCCTCAAAATGATCTCAGACGCGGGGAACTTCTCCAAAAGATCACAGTGATGTGAAACGATGTATGATGAGTTTTCCCACCGCCTGCAGCTTAGCAGCATGCAGTTATATGCCCTGAAAGCAGTGAGTATAAGAGTCTGATCACTAAAGGTCTTCCTTTCAGTGGTCTAATAGAAAAATAAACACTGTTTTTACCTTCAGGAAAATAGAATGGCATGTATTTCTTATATGAGGTACTGATTTCCCGGCTAAACAAAATAATAATACTTTCAGATATAATCATGTTGCTGCTGTTCACAAGCATTCATCCCTCAATCTGCTTTCTAGCTACTTATTCAGAGGTCAGGGAGGGGCCTGGAGGCTCCACTAGGCAGCACGACGCATAAGGTGGGGGCGGGTACCCCTACATGAAATATTGGTTCATATCTCTGAGAACATACACACATACTCTTACACAGACAATCATACACTACAGGCAATTCAGAGACACCAGTTAACCTAACTTTGTGTCTTTCCACTGCAGGAGGAACCCAGAGTAGTGGGGAAAACATGCACACACTTACATACATAGTAATTAAAACAATAAAATACACACAATACTACTCCATTTTTTTCTCAGACCTTGACATGTTTATATTAAAGTACATGTAACTAGACTGTCCTTGTGCTCACAGTAGAGGACAGAGATTGTGCCTGTCTCTCACACCCCCCTGGACAGGATACACACACACCTCACACCTCCCACCCTGCAGTGACTTTGCCGCCACCCGTCATACTATAATACAACTTGCCTGGTTACAGGTTTTGCCTAATTTAGGCTGCTCTCAATCTAATGCGATGAGATATGAAATACCACTTTTACTTACAAAACATACTCAAGAGAAACAAGAACAATTGTAGAAGTACAAAAAGAAAAAAATAAACGAAGTATTCATTAAGTAAAACATTGCGTCTTTAAAAAATAAAAAGAATCCACGTTTTTTTACAATGTCATATTAACAGTGTTCGATCTTTTTTGTTTACTGTAGAGAGCATTTCACGATTGAATAATAGTAACAATAGTACTAAGACAGGAATAGAAGAATAGCAGTGATAGAGACAGTAATGATACTCTGTTGCACTCAACAAGACTGAGACTGTTTAATATGGAAAGTAGCATTACTGGGAATTCAGTGGTTTTCTTTGGAATTTTTAATAGTTGGGATTCTTGGCCTCTCTCCCCCTTTGTGGAGGCCAAGCCCATTAACTTGATCAACTTACTGACTGGTGACATCATTTGGAATGAATCCCTCCCCATTTACTCCCCACCCACCCCCATTTACAATGACAGTTCCTTTGGCGACTGTCGCCAGGGGTGGAGCTAGTCTTCGACCAGCGCGTGCCACTTGGCGATCTGTCTGCGGGGGTGGTCGCAGATCTCACGCCAGTGTTCGCCTGGGGTCCCTGGAGAGGTCGTGCCTAGCAGGAGCCGTCCAATGACAGGGTTCTGGCCATTCCCCTCCGAGTCCTGCAGCAGGAGCTCCACGCTGGTGTCCTGCAGGCCCTTCTCTGATGGAATGTCGAACACGAACAGCTCGTTGAAGACAGGGTTTGGGGAGGACTTCTTTACATGGGACTTCTTCTTGCACACCCTCTTTTTGCCATGATACAGGTTGACCTTCACGTAAGGATCTAAGTCAGAGAAAAGAGAAATGGAATGGTTAACGCGTCCTCCTTTACAAGTGGCAAAGCAAGCCAGAACTTCAGCTGAAGCTTGTGAAGATCCATTCTGAGCAAAGATCAATACTGGGGCAATTCTATGAGATATCAGTTTTGTAATGTACCTTGGAAAATTTGATCTGTCAGCATCCTCTAATATTTCCACATTACAATAAATATTGATCTTCTTTTCTCCAGCAGGAATCAACACAAATAATTAAAACCTATTAGCATATTTTGTCAATTTTTCTAGAATGTACTGAAATCCTTTTAACATACAAGATTTTGTTGGATTATAGAACATGAAACATTTCTGAAAAGTATATGCATGGTCGCCTCTGAGACCCACCTGAGGGAATGTTGGTCTCAGCTTTGGGCAAGTGGCGGGCTTTCAGAACCACCACTGTGAGAGTGCTGGTGGTGGACTGATAGCAGAGAGACACCAAGAGCTCCGCTCTTCCCGCGTTCCTCTTCAATGACAGATTGCGGAGTAACAGATGAACCAAGAGGGGAAGAATGTTTTTCAATAAAAACTGAAGGAACACTATAAAAATGTTATAAACTACTTCAACAGCTATAAAGTAACCAGTTACATTACACATTTCACTATACAGGTGATTTTCACCTTGGATTAAGCAGTATGGTGACAAACTCCATAACGCATGGCAATATTAAGCAGGAAGATCACATCAGAATAAGATCATAGGTTTAATGCACTGGCTTCCTATTAAAAATCATATTCTCTTCACAGTACAATTAAGTCTTGTCCATTTCCTCTCACATGAAATACAATGACACTGAAAATTACCGTGGGCCACATAATATCAACTCTAACAGGAAATGTATCCATTAAAAAAAAAATCAAAGAAAAAAATCAATGCATGTCATGGTGCCTGTCTCAAAATCAATGCAACGAGACCAAGGGCCCCAGTGCATTTTGCAGAGCAGAGAGGAAATACTTCTCCCGCAGCTGAACTGTCTAAAATTGCGGGTGGGTAAGAAATTAATATTGCGACCCTTTTCATGCACTGAAATTCCATTACATTGCCGAGTCGCTCATACTCCTCTCCCACTACCACACTGTAAATAAACTATTAATTCATTACACGCTCCTACAATAATTATGTTGCTATGACAAGTCACCTGACATGTGCCTTTGGGGGTGAATTTGACCCCAGGGTAGGTGTGAGAGTTAAGCTCTATATTTGTCATGCAGATTCCAAGCAAAGCAGGGACAGTAATGTGAAACGTTAATAAAAATACAAGAAAAAAAGTATATATAGTGCAGCGCTACTACTGTCACTTCTGAATGCACTTTGTTCATGTTACTGCTGCTATAAATGTACTACTTGTCATTAATTTCATGTTATAATGTAGTTCTTGCAGGTTTCAAGGACTAAAGTTACTTATGCTGCTGTTATCGCTCCATTATCAGTCTATAAAGGGACTGGATGGTAAGACGTCTCAGGATTGCTTACCCTAGTGTTACGCTTGATGATCTCCCGGTTCATGAGGATGCGCCCCTCAGAAAGGTCAATGCCAGCTAATGGTACCAGCGTCTCCCCGATGACCTCATCGCGAGAAAAGCGGTCGAAGCTGAGCACCATGAAGTGAAGGGAGAGCTCAGGGATGCGGCCATAGGGGATGCCATAGAAGCTGAAGGTCTCGTCGAAGGCCGGGTCCAGCGTCTTTCTCAGGACGCGGGTCTTCACTTTGTGCTTCTTCTCTGGCAGGAGGGTCAGCTTGATGTACGGGTCAGAGGTCAGGGACTGCTCATCCATCGCAGAGAGCCCATGAGCCTCTTTGATGTGCACGATGAAGGCCTTCTTCTCAAAGTTGTACTCAAGGGAGAAGAAAAGGGTACCGAGACCGCCCTCCTTGTCATGGCCCTTGTCAGCTGGAGTCATGGCGTGACTAGAGAGACCACTTTTGGGGGAACTTAAATCCTTTCCTCCATGATTTGAGCCTGGGTGGGGCGATGATAGCTCCAGATCTGGAGAACTCCGAACCTTGGTGTTGGGAGGCTTAGTGAAGTTTCCGTTGAGATCTCGCTTCTCCAGGTCCAGGTGGAGCGAGGCCCTGCCTGTGGCAAGACCTGATCCTTGTTTAGTGCTTGTGTCTGTCTTCTCAGTCGCCCCAAACTTCTTTTTGCCACTAAGGCTTTCTGGATAAATGTCTACACCCTTTAGCATGTGCACAAATTTGTAAGGGGGTGTTTTGTTGGCCTTGGCTGACTTGCGCTGACAGCAGATCCATGAAAAAAGGGAGACACTGAAGACCAGGCCTAAGATGCTGACAAGGCCAACTGTGACTGGTACCTCAGCTGCGGGATGAAGCACATTACACATCAATCACAGTTCACAAGTATTCACCATAATCATCTACTGCCTCCTCTGCTACTTTGTTTTTGTGAATTTTCACAACTACACAAAAAAAAATGCAAAGCCGTTTAAAATGTAAAATGTACCCATAAAATGTTTTTCTAAGTTATTACATAGAGTATAAGCATAAAAACTTGAGCATTTTGTTTTACTTTTATCAGACAATACATGTATAACATTTTCGTTGGGTTTAGGTAATGCAGAGGTTTCTATTCACAAATGATACACATTTCTGTGCATAATCCTTTGAATAACAAACAGATCAGAGGGATCTTAATTTCATAGTCCAAGTCTTTTTACAATATTGATTGTATGCAAGTTTTTGCTTCCCCTGTAGTACCTCGTGAGTCCTAGAAACAGCTTTCATCTGAACCGGGGTCGCCGATCTTTTTTCAGTGCATCTCCATAACTAGATTACTAATTAGAGGACTGATTGGCTGAAGAATCCTCACACCTGGGTTTGAACGCACACCGGCCCTTTGCGGATAAGATTGGAGACCCCTGCTTTAAACTATGCCTAAGAGGCCAAGCATATTGTATGCATTTGAAAGCATGGGTCTCTGCTGGCCTTTCAAAACCTAATTGTGTTTGCAAAATCTTCCTTTGGATTTAAAAACCACTTTACACATGCTCTCTCAAAAGTCGTTCAGCTGTTAAACCGTTTAAGCTCTCCAGTAGACCGTAAAATTATTGCAGTCCTTTCTTCTTAAGCTAATTGTGTATAATTAACATCTGATCTTCCACCCATCTATCTTCCATCCCGAGTCATGAGCAGAGTCATGGCAATGTCTAATATTATGCTACAAATATAAAACAGGTATATTCGTAATAACCATAATAACAGAGCTATGTTTTAATCCCATTGAAAAACAAAAAGGATTTTAATTTTAAGATACCGCTCATTAATTTAAGCACAATTCGATATTTGAATTACTGCTTAAATTGCAAATCAAATATTTCTTTAAAACTATATGCACAATCGATTGACGAGCAACGGCCCGCTAACAGTTAATTACGTCATATAATCCGAAAAAATCAAAAGAAAGGGCAAATTTACATGGCTTTAGTTCTTATTGCACAGCTTCGCCTGCTTGCTCATCCTCTGCCTTATTGCCGGGTATTGTGGTGATTTATTCGCGGGTTTAAAATCCTGGAAATTTCCAGTGGGCGTCCGCCGCCTTACTCCCAAGCGCACCCCCCCCAGAGCACACCCAGCAATGTGGCAGAGCCCGAGCCGGGAGTGAGTCAGAACTGCGCCCCACCATCGCTGCCAACAGCATCGCCGATCGCATTCCTGCTTCACGGGCCGGCACGGGCTGTACCCAAGACGGAGCCAGGATGGACTCCTGCCATATTAATCATACCGGTGATTGACTGATAAAACACAAAACATCTGACCAGGGTGCATATACGCCTTTAAATCTACCTACATATTCATAATCGATGACGCCGCACGTACGTAGTGGGTATAGAGTTCACATATGTAGCAAATACTACGCTCATAAAACCATAAATTATGTAATTGAGATCATTGGCTTATTACTACTGATAATATAATTCCTGTACAAGTAACTACATCATTACATTGAATGCAACGCACAGTTGCATTAATTTTCCTACAAGCGGCTCGGGAAAACTGCTTTGCTACAAAGCATAAGAAAAACATCCATGTGATTGCAACACACAGCCCAGCCTTAGAAATAATTCTGAAAAAAAGTGCCGTTTAATTATATTTATTTCTGAAGACAGCTCACCAAAGTGCGCTTCCTCCGGCAACACAGGAGCCATGATCCGCCGCGCTCTGTCCGAGGTGCTGAAACGACGCTCCGCTGCTTCAGCTTTTAACTTTCCCTGCTCCTCAATCTCACGGCAATTACACGCTTGTGCTATTGATGGCCGTGGATCCCCTGCTTTAATTATCTGAATTATTCGAATATTTCTCAAACTTCATTAACGACGTACTAATTTGCAGGAAGACCTTCGGCACATCGGACGCGGATGCTTGCTGCGGTGTGACTGTATGGCTGCACGTCTTCCCCTGCGAGGTGAGTTCATCGGCACTGACGCAGGTCTGACGAAGTCCTCTGTCTGAAATCACCGCCTATCCTCTGAGGAACAGCACAACAGGCTCATTAAATTTTTTGTGCAGTTGCTTACCAACAGTAAATACACAGAGGCAGTACCAAAAATATCTATACGTGTGGTCGACGTTGCCCTTCTTTTGTCTCTCTTTATCTCTGGCTTATGCGTTTGTTTGCGTTGATGTCTTCGTCCTTGATAAAAAGGCTGAAATGTATTTCTTTCACTGCACGGACTTCTATTCTGACCACAGGTAATGCCCAAAGTAAAAGACATTTCTGAGGATTTCAATGCTTAATGTATTTGTCTAGCAGGCAAATAATAATAAAATAAAGGAAATATGTATGAGCCAAAAGAGTCCAGTGCAAGGAGACTGCAGATCATTCTGGACATGTAGATCAATACAAGTGAGATTAAGAGTACTGAGATGTATAAATGAATATATCATATAAAATTGCTTGTTATCTAAATTGTCTAGGATGATGATGCCTTATTAACAAAATCTTTAAATGAGTAAATTTCCATATCACCCTACTTTGGATGAGCATTTGAAAGAATGGGTAAATGGACTATTGCTTTTTGTAACCTCCACCTTTGCAGAATGTTATACGACGCGATATCACTTATCATCCCTGATATTTTCCATGTACAGATAAGTTTAGTAAACAGGTGGAGTCGTACAGAAAAGATGAAATCATAATTCTTGCATTACAGGATTAAAGTAATATACACTGATAAGCCATAATATTAAAACCACCTGTCTAATATTACATAGGTCCCTTTTGTGCTGCTGAAACAGCTCTGACCCATTGAGGCATGAATCCCCCAAGAGCTGCAAAGGTGTCCTGTTGTATGTGGCACCCAGATGGTAGCAGCAGATCCTTTAAAGTCCCTTAAGTTACCAGGTGGGCCTTTCCTAGATCGGACTTGTTTGTCCAGCACATCCTACAGATGCTTGATGGGATCGAGATCTGGGGAATTTGGAGGCCAACTTCACACCTTGAACTCTTTTGTATGTTCCCCGAAACAATTCCTGAACACTTTTTCAGTGCGGCAGGCTGTATTTTCCTGCTAAAAGAGGCCACTGCCATTGGGGGATACCGTTGCTGTGAAGGGATGTTCTTGGTTTGCAGAAATATTTAGGTCGGTGGTACATGTCAAAATAATAACCAGTTGAATGCCAGAACCCAAGGTTTCCCAGCAGAACATCACCCAGAGCATCACACTGCCTCCGCCAGCTTGCCTTCTTCCCATAGTGCACTCTGGTCCCACCTCTTCCCCTGCTAACTGATGCACACGCACCCGACCATCCATGTAACAGAAAGCGTGATTCATCAGACCAGGGGACCTTCTTCCACGGCTCTGTGGTACAGTTCTGACGTTCCCATTTTGGTCACTGTTGGCAGTGGACAGGGGTCAGCATGGGTACTCTGACCGGCACTGTGTGGGCTGATACCTTTTTATCATAACCAGCCTTAACTTTTTCAGTAATTTGTGCTACAGAAGCTCTCCTGTGGGATCGGACCAGACATGATAAGCTTCCCTCCCCTTGTGCATCAATGGCCTCCATCGCCGGTTCACCGGTTGAACTTCCTTGGACCACTTTTGGCAGGTGCTGACCACTGCATACTGGGAACACCCAACTAGACCGGCTATTTCGGAGATGCTGTCTCCCAGGTTTCTAGCCATTGCCATTTGGTCCTTGTCAGAGAGCCTCAGAATCTTACGCTCGCCCATTTTTCCTGTTTCCGACACATCAACTTCAAGAATGAACTGTTCACACGTCTAATATGTAATGGCACCCTTGACAGGCGCCACTGTAATAAAATAATCAATTTTATTCACTTCACCTGTCAGTGGTTTTAATGTTATGGCTGAACGATGTATTTATGCGGGGACTCAGATCTGTTTCCAAGACAACAGTTTCTGGCATTTAGCACACAAAACAAGTTCTCACTATAAATGAATCACTTGTTGCTCCAATCAAATATAAACTCAGTTGCCAGTTTATTATGCATGTCTGATTTTTAACTGGTTCTCTAAACGGTGAATCCTATAGCTACAACTGGATATATACAGCATACATACTGGGTCGGTAGGTTCACTGACTGTTTAACGAAGCATTAACTGGGTTCCCCAATACTGGTGCTGGAAGGCCACAATCCAACACAGTTTGCAAATTTTCTTGTTCAAACATGCCTAGCAAACCCAGTAATTAGCCGATTAAGATGTTTGAGCAGGGAAATCAGTAAACTATGATGGATTCTGGCCCTCCGCACCTGGAATTGGGAAATTCTGCATTAGAATATGCAAGATCAAAGCAATGTGGTTGAAAGTGGTGCTGTGTGGAGATTTCAGCATCTCAGACAGCCACCCTCCTGCGATTCACATACACTACAGTATCTGGACTTTACAATGAATGATGTGATGAACAAAACACATCCATTCAATGGCCTTCCTGTGAACAAACAAAAATTTTTTTTATCCGTCCGTCCATCCATCCATCCATCCATTTATTTTCCAAACTGCTTATCCTACTGGGTCGCGGGGCAAAAATGTTTTAACGAGAGGTTATAAGAGAATAGCTAGATTTGACAAAACTAGTAGAAATGGCTGAAGTGCAAAATTAGGAACTATGAATGGAAAATTCATCCACATTTGAAGCTGTTCTAGGGAGTAAAAACCGGGTCCTACCTAGCTAGGGGTACCTAATAAAGTGACCTCTAAGTGTAAATGCTGTTACCTTTTGTCCTTGTCAGAGTCTGTGCTCTAATGTTACAAGACATCTATCCATGATTCTGGATAATTTAGCGGATAAGACTCAGATCGAACGCTCTAAGAAATGTTTGGACAGTTAATCTCAGGAGCAACACTAACCGTGCATTTCTGCAGTAAATGCCCGTTGCATAAGCGCATTAAAGCAGCTCTCATTCCAGGAATCACTTATCCAATTAAGTGACCTGTATCCCAGAAAGCATCCTCTCAGTCTCTCGTTCATTCCTTCAATACAATTAAGAGAATCTGGAGAAAAACAAACAAAGAATTACAGAAAGGACATACAGAACACACAGGAAGTTAATAACAAATGAGGATTCTAATCAAATTTCTCTCGAATGTAAAGGTAACGTTTCCATGGTCTTACTATCCTGTAATATTTTCTAGTCTGGAGCTGTTAATGTATAATATGGTTGGTTACTAAACATTTTTACAAATACAAAGAGAGGGCAATTAATCATTCGTCCATAACTGCACACTACTGCTAATTATAGGTTTGGTTTTGCGAATAGCTTTTTGATGTAGATAGTAAAACTGAGATAAATTTAAGATCAACGTATATTACTGAAAATGGACAATCGCCTGCCATTAAGAGCTCTCAAGTAAGGAGAGCAAAGCTGTGGTCTATTAGTGACACCTGCTGTTGGTAGAAAAGATTGCACAGATCCCTCCCAAAGATAGTGATACACATTTATGTCTGGCTGCCAGGGGCGCTGCTAAGGATTTTGGGCCCCATGAAAAGAATCTTGACAGGGCCCCCAACACAGTTTATTGGGGGCTTCTCTGGGCCCCCTCTCAATCATGGGCCCTGAGAATCGTCATCGTTTACCCCCCTTTACAGCGCCCCTGCTGGCTGCATACTTGAAAATGAGTGTATTTGGAGAATTTACAATTAAATTACCACTTATTGTCTAAATGCTGCGTGCCTAATTTATGACACCAGCAATTCAATGGTGGTTTTCTTGTTTTTTGACACCGAAGGACACCCCGGGTGTCATGCCCGGCTCGTACGATCCTCGTGTGTGCCATGCCCCCTGATTATCCACGTGTGCGTCCCTGATTGTACCCAGCTGTACCCTGTTGCCTTGCCTATTTCAGTCCATGTCTTGCCTTAGTTCTTTGTCCGTCATTTATGTTAGTTGGCGTCATTTGATGGTTCCTGGCTGTTTCCCTCGGTCCCTGAATAAATCCCCAGTTTTCCCCGTACTTCGCCTGCCTTGCCTGATTCCTGCCCGTCTGCCTGCCCGTGCGATCACCCGCTCACCCAGCGAAACGTGACACCGGGGGTGTGCGCTGTTTGCACGACTTACATGAAAAGCACTTTCAAAAACTGTGAAAAATGAAAGTCAAAATTTAATTGCCTATGTGCAAAAAATGCACTGCAACAGTCCTACAGCAACATCAAATACAAGGAACAGCAGTATACAGGGAAGAGTAAATGGTTGTGCACAAGCACAGTGAAGATTAAAACACTTTCACACATAACTACTCACATAAAGAAACAGGTATTATTATTATCAACATCATGAGAAATATGCCGGTAGCTCAGTTGGATGGTTTGGTGGAAGAAACTGTCCCTGAGACTAAGTGACTAGTGGTGATACTGTGATGACATTTGATTGGGAAAATGTCATCAGATGGGTGTTTAACACTGTCAACCATATTCATTTAAAAATAATTTATATAAAAAAATAATTGTCCAATTATTACCCAGCCCTGAACTGGATTCAATCAGGAAAACACAAGAAAATGTAAACTTTCGGCTAAAACAATTCAAAATACAAACAAGCTACATAATTTGGATAACTGAAATTACATGCAGTGTGAAATATATGTTAACAGGTGGCTCCTTTCCATTTCTGTAATTAAAATAAAATAAAGGAGTAGTGGGTGCCTAAAAAATAATTTTCCTGAGAAATGTGTTACGACACCCGGGGATAGTTTACTCTCTATAGTGGGCGGGTCTTCTGTGGGGGGGAGGTGTCATTCTGTACCTGGCCCTGCCCATTGTTACATCACCTTCCCCTCTTTTTTGATTGGCTAGTTTTCCTCCTGTGTCCTTCCATCACTTCCTTTATAAGGTCTGTCCAAGCCAAGAACAGGAGGCCATTTGCTTTGTAATTTGTTTGGCACTTGCTGTATGACTGATGATTTATTGTGCTTGACTCTTTTGCTGTTTGACCCTTGGTTTCTGATTAGCTTTTTTTGGATTCGGTTGCTGTGGATCATCTGTAAATATCTGTATATGTTTGCACCCCCTTTGGGGTTTACTGTGGGTGGCCAGGGAAGTAGGGAGAGTGATGCCATTTTGCTTTGCTTAAGTTTTCTCACCGTTTGGAGTTAGTCAGGGAGAAAGGTTAGATTTGTGTACTTTTGTTTTCTTTTATTTGGGTTAGGTAAGAAGTATCTCTTTTGTTCCAGTTAGAGGTATTTTTGTTTGTTATTTTGGCCTGGTCGGCTGCTGGAGTGGTTCCCACTATTAATAAACCCTCTAGAAATAACAAAATAGTGGTCTCACGGCACTTTTTGTTGAACCTGACCCTAGACCGGGACATAACCGATCCCGGATGAGCCCCCCAGGTTTGTTATCTGGTGGTTTTGGCTGTGGTGTGGAGGAGAACAGGACAGATTGCAGGGATGGCTGCTAGATTTGAGTTGGATAATTTTGTTGTTTACCCTACCTTGGAACAGTTTGAACGCTGCCGCAAGGACGAGCTATTACTCATAGCAGACTTTTTCAGGATTTCTGTGCCACGGATCACAACTAAGAAGGCTATGAAGAGCACACTGTATTCCGAGCTGGTAAAGCTGCAGATCTTACCAGAAGGAGACGAGATCTTGGGTGTTGCATCACAGTCAGAGCCTTCAGATTCATCACTGAAAGACCCCTTGATTGCCTTGAAGCTAAAGGAGCTGGAGCTTGAATTGAGTAGGCTGCAGCTTCGACACCAGCAGCTGCGTGTCCGAGCACTGGAGCTTGAGAGACAAAGGGATATCCGGCTGAAGGAGTTGGAGTTGGAGCTCAGAAGCAAGTCTACTCCAGATCGTCCGCTGCCTGCCAGTTTTCCTGCACCTACTCCTCTTATGCCTGCTCTACATGGGCCTGTCGGGGCATCATCTCCTCTGCCTCATAGATCGTCATCCGTAAGTTTCCCTGACTTTGATATTAGCAGACATATTGCCTTAGTTCCTATGTTCAGGGAAAGTGAAGTGGACACCTACTTTCCTGTGTTTGAGCGCATTGCTCTCATGTTGCAGTGGCCGAAGAATATTTGGACCTTACTATTGCAATGCAGGTTTGTGGGGAAAGCGCAAGGGGTGTGTTCTGCCCTATCATTAGAGCAGAGTTTGGACTATGAGACTGTTAAGGCTGCTGTGTTGCGCGCTTATGAACTTGTCCCTGAGGCCTACCGGCAAAAATTCCGGAAACATAGTAAAACCTCCAACCAAACCTTTGTTGAATTTGCTCGAGAGAAGACTGTTCTCTTTGATAAATGGTGTACTTCAACTAAAGTCACGACGTTTGATCACCTAAAGGAATTGATTATGTTAGAAGAATTTAAGAATTGCCTCCCTGACAAGATTGTAGTTTATTTGAATGAACAGAAAGTCTCTTCACTCTCTGCTGCTGCTGTTTTAGCAGATGAATTTCTGCTCACCCACAAAAGCATCTTTCCTACTCCATGCCAGTATGTCAATGAACGTGCATCCAGAGCTCCTGAGAACCCACTCAGAACCATTAAGTCCTCTCTTTTCCCACCCGAGTCTCGTGAATGTTTTTACTGACATGAAAAGGGGCATCTAATTGCCTCTGGTCGTGCACTGAGATGTAAAAACCAGCAGAGAGCACCAACCCCTCCAAGGGGTGCTGCTCTGGTCCATACAGTGCCGAGGCTTAGTAGCCACACACACTCTCTCTCTTCTGTGGACTCTGTTTTTGAACTATTTGTTTTGGATGGCATGGTCTCATTGTCTGACACTGACTCGGAGCAGAAGTACGTTGGTGTTCTGAGGGACACTGGAGCTGGACAGTCCTTCATTTTGGAGAGTGTCCTACTGTTTTCTAATCACTCTAGTTGTGGTTCTGATGTCCTGAGTTTCCTGCTGTATTTAGGGCATGTGTTGTGACACGAGCATAAGACTCGATAAATGGAAAATGTAGATCTTTCTGGCTCCTTTATGTGTGATAATCACCCTGTAGTCGGATACACTGCTCTTTCCCTTCCTAGTGGTATTAAGGATGTCCCTTGTGAAGGGATGGATATTAGTATGTTCCCCTTGGAACGGGCGCAACTAGCTTCTGCCCAGAAAGACGACGTTTCTTTATCGCTCTGCATTTCTTCTGCTGTAGAGCCGTCAGAGCTACCTCAGCATCCTGTGTCTTATTTGTTTGATGGTGATGGACTTGGACACCAGCTAACTCTGAGCATGAGTGGAGTTCAGTGTTTCAAGTTTTTGTTCCTAAACCCCTGGCACAGCATGTATTGAATATATCTCATGACCATATAGCATTACTGGTCATCTTGGTGTAAGAAAAACGTACAATCGCCTGTTAAGACGCTTTGATGGTCCTCCATGAAATGTGATGCATCTCAATACTGTCGTTCTTGCCATGCTTGTGAAATTGCTGGGAAGCCTAATCAGGTTATTCCCCTTATTCCTCTGAGGCCTATACCGCTTATGGGTGAGCCTTTTGAGAGAATTCTAATTGATTGTGTTGGTCCATTGCCCAAAATAAAGTCTGGGTTTCAGTGCCTCTGCTTTTTAACCCATCTTATTATGTGGTGGGAAAACACCAATTGACGCTTGTATTTCTATAAAGTCCGCGAAAGTGAGCTTTTCCCTTGGTTGTTCTTGTATCTGTCTAATTCCGCAGTTAAATGTGGCACACCGTCATCGAATAAACGATCTGCGCCAGTCGGCACGCAGTCTTTGGTCAGCTGATGGTATCTTTGCGTAGTGGCAAGATCGTAGCCCATGAGGTTTAACCGAGGCGCGATTATTGCTGGTTGAAAACTTAACCCAATACCCCGCCGCGACAACTTGAAATATAGTTGGCTTTGGCAATTTTTGATGGTCTTTCCAGAGAACCATTAATTAGCGTTTAAACAACAGATTGTTATTGCTTTTCAACCCATCTTATTATGTGGTGGGAAAACACCAATTGACGCTTGTATTTCTATAAAGACCGGGAAAGTGAGCTTTTCCCTTGGTTGTTCTTGTATCTGCCTCATTCCACAGCTAAATGTGGCACACCATCATCGAATAAACGATCTGCGCCAGTCGGCACGCAGTCTTTGGTCAGCTGATGGTATCTTTGCGCAGTGGCAAGATCGTAGCCCATGAGGTTTAACCGAGGCGCGATTATTGCTGGTTGAAAACTTAACCCAATACCCCGCCGCGACAACTTGAAATATAGTTGGCTTTGGCAATTTTTGATGGTCTTTCCAGAGACCCATTAATTAGCGTTTAAACAACAGATTGTTATTGCTTTTCAACCCATCTTATTATGTGGTGGGAAAACACCAATTAACGCTTGTATTTCTATAAAGACCGGGAAAGTGAGCTTTTCCCTTGGTTGTTCTTGTATCTGCCTCATTCCACAGCTAAATGTGGCACACCGTCATCGAATAAACGATCTGCGCCAGTCGGCACGCAGTCTTTGGTCAGCTGATGGTATCTTTGCGCAGTGGCAAGATCGTAGCCCATGAGGTTTAACCGAGGCGCGATTATTGCTGGTTGAAAACTTAACCCAATACCCCGCCGCGACAACTTGAAATATAGTTGGCTTTGGCAATTTTTGATGGTCTTTCCAGAGACCCATTAATTAGCGTTTAAACAACAGATTGTTATTGCTTTTCAACCCATCTTATTATGTGGTGGGAAAACACAAATTGATGCTTGTATTTTTATAAAGACCGGGAAAGTGAGCTTTTCCCTTGGTTGTTCTTGTATCTGCCTCATTCCGCAGTTAAATGTGGCACACCATCATCGAATAAACGATCTGTGCCAGTCGGCACGCAGTCTTTGGTCAGCTGATGGTATCTTTGCGCAGTGGCAAGATCGTAGCCCATGAGGTTTAACCGAGGCGCGACTATTGCTGGTTGAAAACTTAACCCAATACCCCGCCGCGACAACTTGAAATATAGTTGGCTTTGGCAATTTTTGATGGTCTTGCCAGAGACCTATTAATTAGTGTTTAAACAACAGATTGTTATTGCTTTTCAACCCATCTTATTATGTGTTGGGAAAACACCAATTGATGCTTGTATTTCTATAAAGTCCGCGAAAGTGAGCTTTTCCCTTGGTTGTTCTTGTATCTGCCTCATTCCACAGTTATATGTGGCACACCGTCATCGAATAAACGATCTGCGCCAGTCGGCACGCAGTCTTTGGTCAGCTGATGGTATCTTTGCGCAGTGGCAAGATCGTAGCCCATGAGGTTTAACCGAGGCGCGATTATTGCTGGTTGAAAACTTAACCCAATACCCCGCCGCGACAACTTGAAATATAGTTGGCTTTGGCAATTTTTGATGGTCTTTCCAGAGACCCATTAATTAGCGTTTAAACAACAGATTGTTATTGCTTTTCAACCCATCTTATTATGTGGTGGGAAAACACCAATTGACGCTTGTATTTCTATAAAGACCGGGAAAGTGAGCTTTTCCCTTGGTTGTTCTTGTATCTGCCTCATTCCACAGCTAAATGTGGCACACCATCATCGAATAAACGATCTGCGCCAGTCGGCACGCAGTCTTTGGTCAGCTGATGGTATCTTTGCGCAGTGGCAAGATCGTAGCCCATGAGGTTTAACCGAGGCGCGATTATTGCTGGTTGAAAACTTAACCCAATACCCCGCCGCGACAACTTGAAATATAGTTGGCTTTGGCAATTTTTGATGGTCTTTCCAGAGACCCATTAATTAGCGTTTAAACAACAGATTGTTATTGCTTTTCAACCCATTTTATTATGTGGTGGGAAAACACCAATTGACTCTTGTATTTCTATAAAGACTGGGAAAGTGAGCTTTTCCCCTGGTTGTTCTTGTATCTGCCTTATTCCACAGTTAAATGTGGCACACCATCATCGAAAAAACGATCTGCGCCAGTCGGCAAGCAGTCTTTGGTCAGCTGATGGTATCTTTGCGCAGTGGCAAGATCGTAGCCCATGAGGTTTAACCGAGGCGCGATTATTGCTGGTTGAAAACTTAACCCAATACCCCGCCGCGACAACTTGAAATATAGTTGGCTTTGGCAATTTTTGATGGTCTTTCCAGAGACCCATTAATTAGCGTTTAAACAACAGATTGTTATTGCTTTTCCGTCTATCTTATTATGTGGTGGGAAAACACCAATTGACGCTTGTATTTCTATAAAGACCGCGAAAGTGAGCTTTTTCCCTGGTTATTCTTGTACCTGTCTAATTCCGCAGTTAAATGTGACACACCGTCATCGAATAAACGATCTGCGCCAGTGGGCACGCAGTCTTTGGTTAGCTGATGGTATCTTTGCGCAGTGGCAAGATCGTAGCCCATGAGGTTTAACCGAGGCGCGATTATTGCTGGTTGAAAACTTAACCCAATACCCCGCCGCGACAACTTGAAATATAGTTGGCTTTGGCAATTTTTGATGGTCTTTCCAGAGACCCATTAATTAGCGTTTAAACAACAGATTGTTATTGCTTTTCCGTCTATCTTATTATGTGGTGGGAAAACACCAATTGACGCTTGTATTTCTATAAAGACCGCGAAAGTGAGCTTTTCCCCTGGTTATTCTTGTACCTGTCTAATTCCGCAGTTAAATGTGACACACCGTCATCGAATAAACGATCTGCGCCAGTCGGCACGCAGTCTTTGGTCAGCTGATGGTATCTTTGCGCAGTGGCAAGATCGTAGCCCATGAGGTTTAACCGTGGCGCGATTATTGCTGGTTGAAAACTTAACCCAATACCCCGCCGCGACAACTTGAAATATAGTTGGATTTGGCAATTTTTGATGGTCTTTCCAGAGACCCATTAATTAGCGTTTAAACAACAGATTGTTATTGCTTTTCAACCCATCTTATTATGTGGTGGGAAAACACCAATTGATGCTTGTATTTTTATAAAGACCGGGAAAGTGAGCTTTTCCCTTGGTTGTTCATGTATCTGCCTCATTCCACAGTTAAATGTGGCACACCGTCATCGAATAAACGATCTGCGCCAGTCGGCACGCAGTCTTTGGTCAGCTGATGGTATCTTTGCGCAGTGGCAAGATCGTAGCCCATGAGGTTTAACCGAGGCGCGATTATTGCTGGTTGAAAACTTAACCCAATACCCCGCCGCGACAACTTGAAATATAGTTGGCTTTGGCAATTTTTGATGGTCTTTCCAGAGACCCATTAATTAGCGTTTAAACAACAGATTGTTATTGCTTTTCAACCCATCTTATTATGTGGTGGGAAAACACCAATTGATGCTTGTATTTCTATAATGACCGCGAAAGTGAGCTTTTCCCTTGGTTGTTCATGTATCTGCCTCATTCCACAGTTAAATGTGGCACACCGTCATCGAATAAACGATCTGCGCCAGTGGGCACGCAGTCTTTGGTCAGCTGATGGTATCTTTGCGCAGTGGCAAGATCGTAGCCCATGAGGTTTAACCGAGGCGCGATTATTGCTGGTTGAAAACTTAACCCAATACCCCGCCGCGACAACTTGAAATATAGTTGGATTTGGCAATTTTTGATGGTCTTTCCAGAGACCCATTAATTAGCGTTTAAACAACAGATTGTTATTGCTTTTCAACCCATCTTATTATGTGGTGGGAAAACACCAATTGACGCTTGTATTTCTATAAAGACCGGGAAAGTGAGCTTTTCCCTTGGTTGTTCTTGTATCTGCCTCATTCCACAGCTAAATGTGGCACACCATCATCGAATAAACGATCTGCGCCAGTCGGCACGCAGTCTTTGGTCAGCTGATGGTATCTTTGCGCAGTGGCAAGATCGTAGCCCATGAGGTTTAACCGAGGCGCGATTATTGCTGGTTGAAAACTTAACCCAATACCCCGCCGCGACAACTTGAAATATAGTTGGCTTTGGCAATTTTTGATGGTCTTTCCAGAGACCCATTAATTAGCGTTTAAACAACAGATTGTTATTGCTTTTCCGTCTATCTTATTATGTGGTGGGAAAACACCAATTGACGCTTGTATTTCTATAAAGACCGCGAAAGTGAGCTTTTTCCCTGGTTATTCTTGTACCTGTCTAATTCCGCAGTTAAATGTGACACACCGTCATCGAATAAACGATCTGCGCCAGTGGGCACGCAGTCTTTGGTCAGCTGATGGTATCTTTGCGCAGTGGCAAGATCGTAGCCCATGAGGTTTAACCGAGGCGCGATTATTGCTGGTTGAAAACTTAACCC
Organism: Brienomyrus brachyistius; assembly: GCF_023856365.1. NCBI lineage: Eukaryota > Metazoa > Chordata > Actinopteri > Osteoglossiformes > Mormyridae > Brienomyrus > Brienomyrus brachyistius. The sequence continues at coordinate 20,349,721 of NC_064544.1, forward strand.
AATACCCCGCCGCGACAACTTGAAATATAGTTGGCTTTGGCAATTTTTGATGGTCTTTCCAGAGACCCATTAATTAGCGTTTAAACAACAGATTGTTATTGCTTTTCCGTCTATCTTATTATGTGGTGGGAAAACACCAATTGACGCTTGTATTTCTATAAAGACCGCGAAAGTGAGCTTTTCCCCTGGTTATTCTTGTACCTGTCTAATTCCGCAGTTAAATGTGACACACCGTCATCGAATAAACGATCTGCGCCAGTCGGCACGCAGTCTTTGGTCAGCTGATGGTATCTTTGCGCAGTGGCAAGATCGTAGCCCATGAGGTTTAACCGTGGCGCGATTATTGCTGGTTGAAAACTTAACCCAATACCCCGCCGCGACAACTTGAAATATAGTTGGATTTGGCAATTTTTGATGGTCTTTCCAGAGACCCATTAATTAGCGTTTAAACAACAGATTGTTATTGCTTTTCAACCCATCTTATTATGTGGTGGGAAAACACCAATTGATGCTTGTATTTTTATAAAGACCGGGAAAGTGAGCTTTTCCCTTGGTTGTTCATGTATCTGCCTCATTCCACAGTTAAATGTGGCACACCGTCATCGAATAAACGATCTGCGCCAGTCGGCACGCAGTCTTTGGTCAGCTGATGGTATCTTTGCGCAGTGGCAAGATCGTAGCCCATGAGGTTTAACCGAGGCGCGATTATTGCTGGTTGAAAACTTAACCCAATACCCCGCCGCGACAACTTGAAATATAGTTGGCTTTGGCAATTTTTGATGGTCTTTCCAGAGACCCATTAATTAGCGTTTAAACAACAGATTGTTATTGCTTTTCAACCCATCTTATTATGTGGTGGGAAAACACCAATTGATGCTTGTATTTCTATAATGACCGCGAAAGTGAGCTTTTCCCTTGGTTGTTCATGTATCTGCCTCATTCCACAGTTAAATGTGGCACACCGTCATCGAATAAACGATCTGCGCCAGTGGGCACGCAGTCTTTGGTCAGCTGATGGTATCTTTGCGCAGTGGCAAGATCGTAGCCCATGAGGTTTAACCGAGGCGCGATTATTGCTGGTTGAAAACTTAACCCAATACCCCGCCGCGACAACTTGAAATATAGTTGGCTTTGGCAATTTTTGATGGTCTTTCCAGAGACCCATTAATTAGCGTTTAAACAACAGATTGTTATTGCTTTTCAACCCATCTTATTATGTGGTGGGAAAACACCAATTGACGCTTGTATTTCTATAAAGACCGGGAAAGTGAGCTTTTCCCTTGGTTGTTCTTGTATCTGCCTCATTCCACAGCTAAATGTGGCACACCATCATCGAATAAACGATCTGCGCCAGTCGGCACGCAGTCTTTGGTCAGCTGATGGTATCTTTGCGCAGTGGCAAGATCGTAGCCCATGAGGTTTAACCGAGGCGCGATTATTGCTGGTTGAAAACTTAACCCAATACCCCGCCGCGACAACTTGAAATATAGTTGGCTTTGGCAATTTTTGATGGTCTTTCCAGAGACCCATTAATTAGCGTTTAAACAACAGATTGTTATTGCTTTTCCGTCTATCTTATTATGTGGTGGGAAAACACCAATTGACGCTTGTATTTCTATAAAGACCGCGAAAGTGAGCTTTTCCCCTGGTTATTCTTGTACCTGTCTAATTCCGCAGTTAAATGTGACACACCGTCATCGAATAAACGATCTGCGCCAGTCGGCACGCAGTCTTTGGTCAGCTGATGGTATCTTTGCGCAGTGGCAAGATCGTAGCCCATGAGGTTTAACCGTGGCGCGATTATTGCTGGTTGAAAACTTAACCCAATACCCCGCCGCGACAACTTGAAATATAGTTGGATTTGGCAATTTTTGATGGTCTTTCCAGAGACCCATTAATTAGCGTTTAAACAACAGATTGTTATTGCTTTTCAACCCATCTTATTATGTGGTGGGAAAACACCAATTGATGCTTGTATTTTTATAAAGACCGGGAAAGTGAGCTTTTCCCTTGGTTGTTCATGTATCTGCCTCATTCCACAGTTAAATGTGGCACACCGTCATCGAATAAACGATCTGCGCCAGTCGGCACGCAGTCTTTGGTCAGCTGATGGTATCTTTGCGCAGTGGCAAGATCGTAGCCCATGAGGTTTAACCGAGGCGCGATTATTGCTGGTTGAAAACTTAACCCAATACCCCGCCGCGACAACTTGAAATATAGTTGGCTTTGGCAATTTTTGATGGTCTTTCCAGAGACCCATTAATTAGCGTTTAAACAACAGATTGTTATTGCTTTTCAACCCATCTTATTATGTGGTGGGAAAACACCAATTGATGCTTGTATTTTTATAAAGACCGGGAAAGTGAGCTTTTCCCTTGGTTGTTCATGTATCTGCCTCATTCCACAGTTAAATGTGGCACACCGTCATCGAATAAACGATCTGCGCCAGTCGGCACGCAGTCTTTGGTCAGCTGATGGTATCTTTGCGCAGTGGCAAGATCGTAGCCCATGAGGTTTAACCGAGGCGCGATTATTGCTGGTTGAAAACTTAACCCAATACCCCGCCGCGACAACTTGAAATATAGTTGGCTTTGGCAATTTTTGATGGTCTTTCCAGAGACCCATTAATTAGCGTTTAAACAACAGATTGTTATTGCTTTTCAACCCATCTTATTATGTGGTGGGAAAACACTAATTGATGCTTGTATTTTTATAAAGACCGGGAAAGTGAGCTTTTCCCTTGGTTGTTCATGTATCTGCCTCATTCCACAGTTAAATGTGGCACACCGTCATCGAATAAACGATCTGCGCCAGTCGGCACGCAGTCTTTGGTCAGCTGATGGTATCTTTGCGCAGTGGCAAGATCGTAGCCCATGAGGTTTAACCGAGGCGCGATTATTGCTGGTTGAAAACTTAACCCAATACCCCGCCGCGACAACTTGAAATATAGTTGGATTTGGCAATTTTTGATGGTCTTTCCAGAGACCCATTAATTAGCGTTTAAACAACAGATTGTTATTGCTTTTCAACCCATCTTATTATGTGGTGGGAAAACACCAATTGACGCTTGTATTTCTATAAAGACCGGGAAAGTGAGCTTTTCCCTTGGTTGTTCTTGTATCTGCCTCATTCCACAGCTAAATGTGGCACACCATCATCGAATAAACGATCTGCGCCAGTCGGCACGCAGTCTTTGGTCAGCTGATGGTATCTTTGCGCAGTGGCAAGATCGTAGCCCATGAGGTTTAACCGAGGCGCGATTATTGCTGGTTGAAAACTTAACCCAATACCCCGCCGCGACAACTTGAAATATAGTTGGCTTTGGCAATTTTTGATGGTCTTTCCAGAGACCCATTAATTAGCGTTTAAACAACAGATTGTTATTGCTTTTCCGTCTATCTTATTATGTGGTGGGAAAACACCAATTGACGCTTGTATTTCTATAAAGACCGCGAAAGTGAGCTTTTTCCCTGGTTATTCTTGTACCTGTCTAATTCCGCAGTTAAATGTGACACACCGTCATCGAATAAACGATCTGCGCCAGTGGGCACGCAGTCTTTGGTCAGCTGATGGTATCTTTGCGCAGTGGCAAGATCGTAGCCCATGAGGTTTAACCGAGGCGCGATTATTGCTGGTTGAAAACTTAACCCAATACCCCGCCGCGACAACTTGAAATATAGTTGGCTTTGGCAATTTTTGATGGTCTTTCCAGAGACCCATTAATTAGCGTTTAAACAACAGATTGTTATTGCTTTTCCGTCTATCTTATTATGTGGTGGGAAAACACCAATTGACGCTTGTATTTCTATAAAGACCGCGAAAGTGAGCTTTTCCCCTGGTTATTCTTGTACCTGTCTAATTCCGCAGTTAAATGTGACACACCGTCATCGAATAAACGATCTGCGCCAGTCGGCACGCAGTCTTTGGTCAGCTGATGGTATCTTTGCGCAGTGGCAAGATCGTAGCCCATGAGGTTTAACCGTGGCGCGATTATTGCTGGTTGAAAACTTAACCCAATACCCCGCCGCGACAACTTGAAATATAGTTGGATTTGGCAATTTTTGATGGTCTTTCCAGAGACCCATTAATTAGCGTTTAAACAACAGATTGTTATTGCTTTTCAACCCATCTTATTATGTGGTGGGAAAACACCAATTGATGCTTGTATTTTTATAAAGACCGGGAAAGTGAGCTTTTCCCTTGGTTGTTCATGTATCTGCCTCATTCCACAGTTAAATGTGGCACACCGTCATCGAATAAACGATCTGCGCCAGTCGGCACGCAGTCTTTGGTCAGCTGATGGTATCTTTGCGCAGTGGCAAGATCGTAGCCCATGAGGTTTAACCGAGGCGCGATTATTGCTGGTTGAAAACTTAACCCAATACCCCGCCGCGACAACTTGAAATATAGTTGGCTTTGGCAATTTTTGATGGTCTTTCCAGAGACCCATTAATTAGCGTTTAAACAACAGATTGTTATTGCTTTTCAACCCATCTTATTATGTGGTGGGAAAACACCAATTGATGCTTGTATTTCTATAATGACCGCGAAAGTGAGCTTTTCCCTTGGTTGTTCATGTATCTGCCTCATTCCACAGTTAAATGTGGCACACCGTCATCGAATAAACGATCTGCGCCAGTGGGCACGCAGTCTTTGGTCAGCTGATGGTATCTTTGCGCAGTGGCAAGATCGTAGCCCATGAGGTTTAACCGAGGCGCGATTATTGCTGGTTGAAAACTTAACCCAATACCCCGCCGCGACAACTTGAAATATAGTTGGCTTTGGCAATTTTTGATGGTCTTTCCAGAGACCCATTAATTAGCGTTTAAACAACAGATTGTTATTGCTTTTCAACCCATCTTATTATGTGGTGGGAAAACACCAATTGACGCTTGTATTTCTATAAAGACCGGGAAAGTGAGCTTTTCCCTTGGTTGTTCTTGTATCTGCCTCATTCCACAGCTAAATGTGGCACACCATCATCGAATAAACGATCTGCGCCAGTCGGCACGCAGTCTTTGGTCAGCTGATGGTATCTTTGCGCAGTGGCAAGATCGTAGCCCATGAGGTTTAACCGAGGCGCGATTATTGCTGGTTGAAAACTTAACCCAATACCCCGCCGCGACAACTTGAAATATAGTTGGCTTTGGCAATTTTTGATGGTCTTTCCAGAGACCCATTAATTAGCGTTTAAACAACAGATTGTTATTGCTTTTCCGTCTATCTTATTATGTGGTGGGAAAACACCAATTGACGCTTGTATTTCTATAAAGACCGCGAAAGTGAGCTTTTCCCCTGGTTATTCTTGTACCTGTCTAATTCCGCAGTTAAATGTGACACACCGTCATCGAATAAACGATCTGCGCCAGTCGGCACGCAGTCTTTGGTCAGCTGATGGTATCTTTGCGCAGTGGCAAGATCGTAGCCCATGAGGTTTAACCGTGGCGCGATTATTGCTGGTTGAAAACTTAACCCAATACCCCGCCGCGACAACTTGAAATATAGTTGGATTTGGCAATTTTTGATGGTCTTTCCAGAGACCCATTAATTAGCGTTTAAACAACAGATTGTTATTGCTTTTCAACCCATCTTATTATGTGGTGGGAAAACACCAATTGATGCTTGTATTTTTATAAAGACCGGGAAAGTGAGCTTTTCCCTTGGTTGTTCATGTATCTGCCTCATTCCACAGTTAAATGTGGCACACCGTCATCGAATAAACGATCTGCGCCAGTCGGCACGCAGTCTTTGGTCAGCTGATGGTATCTTTGCGCAGTGGCAAGATCGTAGCCCATGAGGTTTAACCGAGGCGCGATTATTGCTGGTTGAAAACTTAACCCAATACCCCGCCGCGACAACTTGAAATATAGTTGGCTTTGGCAATTTTTGATGGTCTTTCCAGAGACCCATTAATTAGCGTTTAAACAACAGATTGTTATTGCTTTTCAACCCATCTTATTATGTGGTGGGAAAACACCAATTGATGCTTGTATTTTTATAAAGACCGGGAAAGTGAGCTTTTCCCTTGGTTGTTCATGTATCTGCCTCATTCCACAGTTAAATGTGGCACACCGTCATCGAATAAACGATCTGCGCCAGTCGGCACGCAGTCTTTGGTCAGCTGATGGTATCTTTGCGCAGTGGCAAGATCGTAGCCCATGAGGTTTAACCGAGGCGCGATTATTGCTGGTTGAAAACTTAACCCAATACCCCGCCGCGACAACTTGAAATATAGTTGGCTTTGGCAATTTTTGATGGTCTTTCCAGAGACCCATTAATTAGCGTTTAAACAACAGATTGTTATTGCTTTTCAACCCATCTTATTATGTGGTGGGAAAACACTAATTGATGCTTGTATTTTTATAAAGACCGGGAAAGTGAGCTTTTCCCTTGGTTGTTCATGTATCTGCCTCATTCCACAGTTAAATGTGGCACACCGTCATCGAATAAACGATCTGCGCCAGTCGGCACGCAGTCTTTGGTCAGCTGATGGTATCTTTGCGCAGTGGCAAGATCGTAGCCCATGAGGTTTAACCGAGGCGCGATTATTGCTGGTTGAAAACTTAACCCAATACCCCGCCGCGACAACTTGAAATATAGTTGGCTTTGGCAATTTTTGATGGTCTTTCCAGAGACCCATTAATTAGCGTTTAAACAACAGATTGTTATTGCTTTTCAACCCATCTTATTATGTGGTGGGAAAACACCAATTGATGCTTGTATTTTTATAAAGACCGGGAAAGTGAGCTTTTCCCTTGGTTGTTCATGTATCTGCCTCATTCCACAGTTAAATGTGGCACACCGTCATCGAATAAACGATCTGCGCCAGTCGGCACGCAGTCTTTGGTCAGCTGATGGTATCTTTGCGCAGTGGCAAGATCGTAGCCCATGAGGTTTAACCGAGGCGCGATTATTGCTGGTTGAAAACTTAACCCAATACCCCGCCGCGACAACTTGAAATATAGTTGGCTTTGGCAATTTTTGATGGTCTTTCCAGAGACCCATTAATTAGCGTTTAAACAACAGATTGTTATTGCTTTTCAACCCATCTTATTATGTGGTGGGAAAACACCAATTGACGCTTGTATTTCTATAAAGACCGGGAAAGTGAGCTTTTCCCTTGGTTGTTCTTGTATCTGCCTCATTCCACAGCTAAATGTGGCACACCATCATCGAATAAACGATCTGCGCCAGTCGGCACGCAGTCTTTGGTCAGCTGATGGTATCTTTGCGCAGTGGCAAGATCGTAGCCCATGAGGTTTAACCGAGGCGCGATTATTGCTGGTTGAAAACTTAACCCAATACCCCGCCGCGACAACTTGAAATATAGTTGGCTTTGGCAATTTTTGATGGTCTTTCCAGAGACCCATTAATTAGCGTTTAAACAACAGATTGTTATTGCTTTTCCGTCTATCTTATTATGTGGTGGGAAAACACCAATTGACGCTTGTATTTCTATAAAGACCGCGAAAGTGAGCTTTTCCCCTGGTTATTCTTGTACCTGTCTAATTCCGCAGTTAAATGTGACACACCGTCATCGAATAAACGATCTGCGCCAGTCGGCACGCAGTCTTTGGTCAGCTGATGGTATCTTTGCGCAGTGGCAAGATCGTAGCCCATGAGGTTTAACCGTGGCGCGATTATTGCTGGTTGAAAACTTAACCCAATACCCCGCCGCGACAACTTGAAATATAGTTGGATTTGGCAATTTTTGATGGTCTTTCCAGAGACCCATTAATTAGCGTTTAAACAACAGATTGTTATTGCTTTTCAACCCATCTTATTATGTGGTGGGAAAACACCAATTGATGCTTGTATTTTTATAAAGACCGGGAAAGTGAGCTTTTCCCTTGGTTGTTCATGTATCTGCCTCATTCCACAGTTAAATGTGGCACACCGTCATCGAATAAACGATCTGCGCCAGTCGGCACGCAGTCTTTGGTCAGCTGATGGTATCTTTGCGCAGTGGCAAGATCGTAGCCCATGAGGTTTAACCGAGGCGCGATTATTGCTGGTTGAAAACTTAACCCAATACCCCGCCGCGACAACTTGAAATATAGTTGGCTTTGGCAATTTTTGATGGTCTTTCCAGAGACCCATTAATTAGCGTTTAAACAACAGATTGTTATTGCTTTTCAACCCATCTTATTATGTGGTGGGAAAACACCAATTGATGCTTGTATTTTTATAAAGACCGGGAAAGTGAGCTTTTCCCTTGGTTGTTCATGTATCTGCCTCATTCCACAGTTAAATGTGGCACACCGTCATCGAATAAACGATCTGCGCCAGTCGGCACGCAGTCTTTGGTCAGCTGATGGTATCTTTGCGCAGTGGCAAGATCGTAGCCCATGAGGTTTAACCGAGGCGCGATTATTGCTGGTTGAAAACTTAACCCAATACCCCGCCGCGACAACTTGAAATATAGTTGGCTTTGGCAATTTTTGATGGTCTTTCCAGAGACCCATTAATTAGCGTTTAAACAACAGATTGTTATTGCTTTTCAACCCATCTTATTATGTGGTGGGAAAACACTAATTGATGCTTGTATTTTTATAAAGACCGGGAAAGTGAGCTTTTCCCTTGGTTGTTCATGTATCTGCCTCATTCCACAGTTAAATGTGGCACACCGTCATCGAATAAACGATCTGCGCCAGTCGGCACGCAGTCTTTGGTCAGCTGATGGTATCTTTGCGCAGTGGCAAGATCGTAGCCCATGAGGTTTAACCGAGGCGTGATTATTGCTGGTTGAAAACTTAACCCAATACCCCGCCGCGACAACTTGAAATATAGTTGGCTTTGGCAATTTTTGATGGTCTTTCCAGAGACCCATTAATTAGCGTTTAAACAACAGATTGTTATTGCTTTTCAACCCATCTTATTATGTGGTGGGAAAACACCAATTGACGCTTTTATTTCTATAAAGACCGGGAAAGTGAGCTTTTCTCCTGGTTGTTCTTGTATCTGTCTAATTCCGCAGTTAAATGTGGCACACCATCATCGAATAAACGATCTGCGCCAGTCGGCAAGCAGTCTTTGGTCAGCTGATGGTATCTTTGCACAGTGGCAAGATCGTAGCCCATGAGGTTTAACCGAGGCGCGATTATTGCTGGTTGAAAACTTAACCCAATACCCCGCCGCGACAACTTGAAATATAGTTGGCTTTGGCAATTTTTGATGGTCTTTCCAGAGACCCATTCATTAGCGTTTAAACAACAGATTGTTATTGCTTTTCAACCCATCTTATTATGTGGTGGGAAAACACCAATTGACGCTTGTATTTTTATAAAGACCGGGAAAGTGAGCTTTTCCCTTGGTTGTTCTTGTATCTGCCTCATTCCACAGTTAAATGTGGCACACCGTCATCGAATAAACGATCTGCGCCAGTCGGCACGCAGTCTTTGGTCAGCTGATGGTATCTTTGCGCAGTGGCAAGATCGTAGCCCATGAGGTTTAACCGAGGCGCGATTATTGCTGGTTGAAAACTTAACCCAATACCCCGCCGCGACAACTTGAAATATAGTTGGCTTTGGCAATTTTTGATGGTCTTTCCAGAGACCCATTAATTAGCGTTTAAACAACAGATTGTTATTGCTTTTCAACCCATCTTATTATGTGGTGGGAAAACACCAATTGATGCTTGTATTTTTATAAAGACCGGGAAAGTGAGCTTTTCCCTTGGTTGTTCTTGTATCTGCCTCATTCCACAGTTAAATGTGGCACACCGTCATCGAATAAACGATCTGCGCCAGTCGGCACGCAGTCTTTGGTCAGCTGATGGTATCTTTGCGCAGTGGCAAGATCGTAGCCCATGAGGTTTAACCGAGGCGCGATTATTGCTGGTTGAAAACTTAACCCAATACCCCGCCGCGACAACTTGAAATATAGTTGGCTTTGGCAATTTTTGATGGTCTTCCCAGAGACCCATTAATTAGCGTTTAAACAACAGATTGTTATTGCTTTTCAACCCATCTTATTATGTGGTGGGAAAACACCAATTGATGCTTGTATTTTTTTAAAGACCGGGAAAGTGAGCTTTTCCCTTGGTTGTTCTTGTATCTGCCTCATTCCACAGTTAAACAACAGATTGTTATTGCTTTTCAATCCATCTTATTATGTGGTGGGAAAGCACCAATTGCCGCTTGTATTTCTATAAAGACCGGGAAAGTGAGCTTTTCTCCTGGTTGTTCTTGTATCTGTCTAATTCCGCAGTTAAATGTGGCACACCATCATCGAATAAACGATCTGCGCTAGTCGGCAAGCAGTCTTTGGTCAGCTGATGGTATCTTTGCGCAGTGGCAAGATCGTAGCCCATGAGGTTTAACCGAGGCGCGATTATTGCTGGTTGAAAACTTAACCCAATACCCCGCCGCGACAACTTGAAATATAGTTGGCTTTGGCAATTTTTGATGGTCTTTCCAGAGACCCATTCATTAGCGTTTAAACAACAGATTGTTATTGCTTTTCAACCCATCTTATTATGTGGTGGGAAAACACCAATTGACGCTTGTATTTTTATAATGACCGGGAAAGTGAGCTTTTCCCTTGGTTGTTCTTGTATCTGCCTCATTCCACAGTTAGATGTGGCACACCGTCATCGAATAAACGATCTGCGCCAGTCGGCACGCAGTCTTTGGTCAGCTGATGGTATCTTTGCGCAGTGGCAAGATCGTAGCCCATGAGGTTTAACCGAGGCGCGATTATTGCTGGTTGAAAACTTAACCCAATACCCCGCCGCGACAACTTGAAATATAGTTGGCTTTGGCAATTTTTGATGGTCTTTCCAGAGACCCATTAATTAGCGTTTAAACAACAGATTGTTATTGCTTTTCAACCCATCTTATTATGTGGTGGGAAAACACCAATTGATGCTTGTATTTTTATAAAGACCGGGAAAGTGAGCTTTTCCCTTGGTTGTTCATGTATCTGCCTCATTCCACAGTTAAATGTGGCACACCGTCATCGAATAAACGATCTGCGCCAGTCGGCACGCAGTCTTTGGTCAGCTGATGGTATCTTTGCGCAGTGGCAAGATCGTAGCCCATGAGGTTTAACCGAGGCGCGATTATTGCTGGTTGAAAACTTAACCCAATACCCCGCCGCGACAACTTGAAATATAGTTGGCTTTGGCAATTTTTGATGGTCTTTCCAGAGACCCATTAATTAGCGTTTAAACAACAGATTGTTATTGCTTTTCCGTCTATCTTATTATGTGGTGGGAAAACACCAATTGACGCTTGTATTTCTATAAAGACCGCGAAAGTGAGCTTTTCCCCTGGTTATTCTTGTACCTGTCTAATTCCGCAGTTAAATGTGACACACCGTCATCGAATAAACGATCTGCGCCAGTCGGCACGCAGTCTTTGGTCAGCTGATGGTATCTTTGCGCAGTGGCAAGATCGTAGCCCATGAGGTTTAACCGAGGCGCGACTATTGCTGGTTGAAAACTTAACCCAATACCCCGCCGCGACAACTTGAAATATAGTTGGCTTTGGCAATTTTTGATGGTCTTGCCAGAGACCTATTAATTAGTGTTTAAACAACAGATTGTTATTGCTTTTCAACCCATCTTATTATGTGTTGGGAAAACACCAATTGATGCTTGTATTTCTATAAAGTCCGCGAAAGTGAGCTTTTCCCTTGGTTGTTCTTGTATCTGCCTCATTCCACAGTTATATGTGGCACACCGTCATCGAATAAACGATCTGCGCCAGTCGGCACGCAGTCTTTGGTCAGCTGATGGTATCTTTGCGCAGTGGCAAGATCGTAGCCCATGAGGTTTAACCGAGGCGCGATTATTGCTGGTTGAAAACTTAACCCAATACCCCGCCGCGACAACTTGAAATATAGTTGGCTTTGGCAATTTTTGATGGTCTTTCCAGAGACCCATTAATTAGCGTTTAAACAACAGATTGTTATTGCTTTTCAACCCATCTTATTATGTGGTGGGAAAACACCAATTGACGCTTGTATTTCTATAAAGACCGGGAAAGTGAGCTTTTCCCTTGGTTGTTCTTGTATCTGCCTCATTCCACAGCTAAATGTGGCACACCATCATCGAATAAACGATCTGCGCCAGTCGGCACGCAGTCTTTGGTCAGCTGATGGTATCTTTGCGCAGTGGCAAGATCGTAGCCCATGAGGTTTAACCGAGGCGCGATTATTGCTGGTTGAAAACTTAACCCAATACCCCGCCGCGACAACTTGAAATATAGTTGGCTTTGGCAAATTTTGATGGTCTTTCCAGAGACCCATTAATTAGCGTTTAAGCAACAGATTGTTATTGCTTTTCAACCCATCTTATTATGTGGTGGGAAAACACCAATTGATGCTTGTATTTTTATAAAGACCGGGAAAGTGAGCTTTTCCCTTGGTTGTTCATGTATCTGCCTCATTCCACAGTTAAATGTGGCACACCGTCATCGAATAAACGATCTGCGCCAGTCGGCACGCAGTCTTTGGTCAGCTGATGGTATCTTTGCGCAGTGGCAAGATCGTAGCCCATGAGGTTTAACCGAGGCGCGATTATTGCTGGTTGAAAACTTAACCCAATACCCCGCCGCGACAACTTGAAATATAGTTGGCTTTGGCAATTTTTGATGGTCTTTCCAGAGACCCATTAATTAGCGTTTAAACAACAGATTGTTATTGCTTTTCAACCCATTTTATTATGTGGTGGGAAAACACCAATTGACTCTTGTATTTCTATAAAGACTGGGAAAGTGAGCTTTTCCCCTGGTTGTTCTTGTATCTGCCTTATTCCACAGTTAAATGTGGCACACCATCATCGAAAAAACGATCTGCGCCAGTCGGCAAGCAGTCTTTGGTCAGCTGATGGTATCTTTGCGCAGTGGCAAGATCGTAGCCCATGAGGTTTAACCGAGGCGCGATTATTGCTGGTTGAAAACTTAACCCAATACCCCGCCGCGACAACTTGAAATATAGTTGGCTTTGGCAATTTTTGATGGTCTTTCCAGAGACCCATTAATTAGCGTTTAAACAACAGATTGTTATTGCTTTTCCGTCTATCTTATTATGTGGTGGGAAAACACCAATTGACGCTTGTATTTCTATAAAGACCGCGAAAGTGAGCTTTTTCCCTGGTTATTCTTGTACCTGTCTAATTCCGCAGTTAAATGTGACACACCGTCATCGAATAAACGATCTGCGCCAGTGGGCACGCAGTCTTTGGTTAGCTGATGGTATCTTTGCGCAGTGGCAAGATCGTAGCCCATGAGGTTTAACCGAGGCGCGATTATTGCTGGTTGAAAACTTAACCCAATACCCCGCCGCGACAACTTGAAATATAGTTGGCTTTGGCAATTTTTGATGGTCTTTCCAGAGACCCATTAATTAGCGTTTAAACAACAGATTGTTATTGCTTTTCCGTCTATCTTATTATGTGGTGGGAAAACACCAATTGACGCTTGTATTTCTATAAAGACCGCGAAAGTGAGCTTTTCCCCTGGTTATTCTTGTACCTGTCTAATTCCGCAGTTAAATGTGACACACCGTCATCGAATAAACGATCTGCGCCAGTCGGCACGCAGTCTTTGGTCAGCTGATGGTATCTTTGCGCAGTGGCAAGATCGTAGCCCATGAGGTTTAACCGTGGCGCGATTATTGCTGGTTGAAAACTTAACCCAATACCCCGCCGCGACAACTTGAAATATAGTTGGATTTGGCAATTTTTGATGGTCTTTCCAGAGACCCATTAATTAGCGTTTAAACAACAGATTGTTATTGCTTTTCAACCCATCTTATTATGTGGTGGGAAAACACCAATTGATGCTTGTATTTTTATAAAGACCGGGAAAGTGAGCTTTTCCCTTGGTTGTTCATGTATCTGCCTCATTCCACAGTTAAATGTGGCACACCGTCATCGAATAAACGATCTGCGCCAGTCGGCACGCAGTCTTTGGTCAGCTGATGGTATCTTTGCGCAGTGGCAAGATCGTAGCCCATGAGGTTTAACCGAGGCGCGATTATTGCTGGTTGAAAACTTAACCCAATACCCCGCCGCGACAACTTGAAATATAGTTGGCTTTGGCAATTTTTGATGGTCTTTCCAGAGACCCATTAATTAGCGTTTAAACAACAGATTGTTATTGCTTTTCAACCCATCTTATTATGTGGTGGGAAAACACCAATTGATGCTTGTATTTCTATAATGACCGCGAAAGTGAGCTTTTCCCTTGGTTGTTCATGTATCTGCCTCATTCCACAGTTAAATGTGGCACACCGTCATCGAATAAACGATCTGCGCCAGTGGGCACGCAGTCTTTGGTCAGCTGATGGTATCTTTGCGCAGTGGCAAGATCGTAGCCCATGAGGTTTAACCGAGGCGCGATTATTGCTGGTTGAAAACTTAACCCAATACCCCGCCGCGACAACTTGAAATATAGTTGGATTTGGCAATTTTTGATGGTCTTTCCAGAGACCCATTAATTAGCGTTTAAACAACAGATTGTTATTGCTTTTCAACCCATCTTATTATGTGGTGGGAAAACACCAATTGACGCTTGTATTTCTATAAAGACCGGGAAAGTGAGCTTTTCCCTTGGTTGTTCTTGTATCTGCCTCATTCCACAGCTAAATGTGGCACACCATCATCGAATAAACGATCTGCGCCAGTCGGCACGCAGTCTTTGGTCAGCTGATGGTATCTTTGCGCAGTGGCAAGATCGTAGCCCATGAGGTTTAACCGAGGCGCGATTATTGCTGGTTGAAAACTTAACCCAATACCCCGCCGCGACAACTTGAAATATAGTTGGCTTTGGCAATTTTTGATGGTCTTTCCAGAGACCCATTAATTAGCGTTTAAACAACAGATTGTTATTGCTTTTCCGTCTATCTTATTATGTGGTGGGAAAACACCAATTGACGCTTGTATTTCTATAAAGACCGCGAAAGTGAGCTTTTTCCCTGGTTATTCTTGTACCTGTCTAATTCCGCAGTTAAATGTGACACACCGTCATCGAATAAACGATCTGCGCCAGTGGGCACGCAGTCTTTGGTCAGCTGATGGTATCTTTGCGCAGTGGCAAGATCGTAGCCCATGAGGTTTAACCGAGGCGCGATTATTGCTGGTTGAAAACTTAACCCAATACCCCGCCGCGACAACTTGAAATATAGTTGGCTTTGGCAATTTTTGATGGTCTTTCCAGAGACCCATTAATTAGCGTTTAAACAACAGATTGTTATTGCTTTTCCGTCTATCTTATTATGTGGTGGGAAAACACCAATTGACGCTTGTATTTCTATAAAGACCGCGAAAGTGAGCTTTTCCCCTGGTTATTCTTGTACCTGTCTAATTCCGCAGTTAAATGTGACACACCGTCATCGAATAAACGATCTGCGCCAGTCGGCACGCAGTCTTTGGTCAGCTGATGGTATCTTTGCGCAGTGGCAAGATCGTAGCCCATGAGGTTTAACCGTGGCGCGATTATTGCTGGTTGAAAACTTAACCCAATACCCCGCCGCGACAACTTGAAATATAGTTGGATTTGGCAATTTTTGATGGTCTTTCCAGAGACCCATTAATTAGCGTTTAAACAACAGATTGTTATTGCTTTTCAACCCATCTTATTATGTGGTGGGAAAACACCAATTGATGCTTGTATTTTTATAAAGACCGGGAAAGTGAGCTTTTCCCTTGGTTGTTCATGTATCTGCCTCATTCCACAGTTAAATGTGGCACACCGTCATCGAATAAACGATCTGCGCCAGTCGGCACGCAGTCTTTGGTCAGCTGATGGTATCTTTGCGCAGTGGCAAGATCGTAGCCCATGAGGTTTAACCGAGGCGCGATTATTGCTGGTTGAAAACTTAACCCAATACCCCGCCGCGACAACTTGAAATATAGTTGGCTTTGGCAATTTTTGATGGTCTTTCCAGAGACCCATTAATTAGCGTTTAAACAACAGATTGTTATTGCTTTTCAACCCATCTTATTATGTGGTGGGAAAACACCAATTGATGCTTGTATTTCTATAATGACCGCGAAAGTGAGCTTTTCCCTTGGTTGTTCATGTATCTGCCTCATTCCACAGTTAAATGTGGCACACCGTCATCGAATAAACGATCTGCGCCAGTGGGCACGCAGTCTTTGGTCAGCTGATGGTATCTTTGCGCAGTGGCAAGATCGTAGCCCATGAGGTTTAACCGAGGCGCGATTATTGCTGGTTGAAAACTTAACCCAATACCCCGCCGCGACAACTTGAAATATAGTTGGCTTTGGCAATTTTTGATGGTCTTTCCAGAGACCCATTAATTAGCGTTTAAACAACAGATTGTTATTGCTTTTCAACCCATCTTATTATGTGGTGGGAAAACACCAATTGACGCTTGTATTTCTATAAAGACCGGGAAAGTGAGCTTTTCCCTTGGTTGTTCTTGTATCTGCCTCATTCCACAGCTAAATGTGGCACACCATCATCGAATAAACGATCTGCGCCAGTCGGCACGCAGTCTTTGGTCAGCTGATGGTATCTTTGCGCAGTGGCAAGATCGTAGCCCATGAGGTTTAACCGAGGCGCGATTATTGCTGGTTGAAAACTTAACCCAATACCCCGCCGCGACAACTTGAAATATAGTTGGCTTTGGCAATTTTTGATGGTCTTTCCAGAGACCCATTAATTAGCGTTTAAACAACAGATTGTTATTGCTTTTCCGTCTATCTTATTATGTGGTGGGAAAACACCAATTGACGCTTGTATTTCTATAAAGACCGCGAAAGTGAGCTTTTCCCCTGGTTATTCTTGTACCTGTCTAATTCCGCAGTTAAATGTGACACACCGTCATCGAATAAACGATCTGCGCCAGTCGGCACGCAGTCTTTGGTCAGCTGATGGTATCTTTGCGCAGTGGCAAGATCGTAGCCCATGAGGTTTAACCGTGGCGCGATTATTGCTGGTTGAAAACTTAACCCAATACCCCGCCGCGACAACTTGAAATATAGTTGGATTTGGCAATTTTTGATGGTCTTTCCAGAGACCCATTAATTAGCGTTTAAACAACAGATTGTTATTGCTTTTCAACCCATCTTATTATGTGGTGGGAAAACACCAATTGATGCTTGTATTTTTATAAAGACCGGGAAAGTGAGCTTTTCCCTTGGTTGTTCATGTATCTGCCTCATTCCACAGTTAAATGTGGCACACCGTCATCGAATAAACGATCTGCGCCAGTCGGCACGCAGTCTTTGGTCAGCTGATGGTATCTTTGCGCAGTGGCAAGATCGTAGCCCATGAGGTTTAACCGAGGCGCGATTATTGCTGGTTGAAAACTTAACCCAATACCCCGCCGCGACAACTTGAAATATAGTTGGCTTTGGCAATTTTTGATGGTCTTTCCAGAGACCCATTAATTAGCGTTTAAACAACAGATTGTTATTGCTTTTCAACCCATCTTATTATGTGGTGGGAAAACACCAATTGATGCTTGTATTTTTATAAAGACCGGGAAAGTGAGCTTTTCCCTTGGTTGTTCATGTATCTGCCTCATTCCACAGTTAAATGTGGCACACCGTCATCGAATAAACGATCTGCGCCAGTCGGCACGCAGTCTTTGGTCAGCTGATGGTATCTTTGCGCAGTGGCAAGATCGTAGCCCATGAGGTTTAACCGAGGCGCGATTATTGCTGGTTGAAAACTTAACCCAATACCCCGCCGCGACAACTTGAAATATAGTTGGCTTTGGCAATTTTTGATGGTCTTTCCAGAGACCCATTAATTAGCGTTTAAACAACAGATTGTTATTGCTTTTCAACCCATCTTATTATGTGGTGGGAAAACACTAATTGATGCTTGTATTTTTATAAAGACCGGGAAAGTGAGCTTTTCCCTTGGTTGTTCATGTATCTGCCTCATTCCACAGTTAAATGTGGCACACCGTCATCGAATAAACGATCTGCGCCAGTCGGCACGCAGTCTTTGGTCAGCTGATGGTATCTTTGCGCAGTGGCAAGATCGTAGCCCATGAGGTTTAACCGAGGCGCGATTATTGCTGGTTGAAAACTTAACCCAATACCCCGCCGCGACAACTTGAAATATAGTTGGCTTTGGCAATTTTTGATGGTCTTTCCAGAGACCCATTAATTAGCGTTTAAACAACAGATTGTTATTGCTTTTCAACCCATCTTATTATGTGGTGGGAAAACACCAATTGATGCTTGTATTTTTATAAAGACCGGGAAAGTGAGCTTTTCCCTTGGTTGTTCATGTATCTGCCTCATTCCACAGTTAAATGTGGCACACCGTCATCGAATAAACGATCTGCGCCAGTCGGCACGCAGTCTTTGGTCAGCTGATGGTATCTTTGCGCAGTGGCAAGATCGTAGCCCATGAGGTTTAACCGAGGCGCGATTATTGCTGGTTGAAAACTTAACCCAATACCCCGCCGCGACAACTTGAAATATAGTTGGCTTTGGCAATTTTTGATGGTCTTTCCAGAGACCCATTAATTAGCGTTTAAACAACAGATTGTTATTGCTTTTCAACCCATCTTATTATGTGGTGGGAAAACACCAATTGATGCTTGTATTTTTATAAAGACCGGGAAAGTGAGCTTTTCCCTTGGTTGTTCTTGTATCTGCCTCATTCCACAGTTAAATGTGGCACACCGTCATCGAATAAACGATCTGCGCCAGTCGGCACGCAGTCTTTGGTCAGCTGATGGTATCTTTGCGCAGTGGCAAGATCGTAGCCCATGAGGTTTAACCGAGGCGTGATTATTGCTGGTTGAAAACTTAACCCAATACCCCGCCGCGACAACTTGAAATATAGTTGGCTTTGGCAATTTTTGATGGTCTTTCCAGAGACCCATTAATTAGCGTTTAAACAACAGATTGTTATTGCTTTTCAACCCATCTTATTATGTGGTGGGAAAACACCAATTGACGCTTTTATTTCTATAAAGACCGGGAAAGTGAGCTTTTCTCCTGGTTGTTCTTGTATCTGTCTAATTCCGCAGTTAAATGTGGCACACCATCATCGAATAAACGATCTGCGCCAGTCGGCAAGCAGTCTTTGGTCAGCTGATGGTATCTTTGCACAGTGGCAAGATCGTAGCCCATGAGGTTTAACCGAGGCGCGATTATTGCTGGTTGAAAACTTAACCCAATACCCCGCCGCGACAACTTGAAATATAGTTGGCTTTGGCAATTTTTGATGGTCTTTCCAGAGACCCATTCATTAGCGTTTAAACAACAGATTGTTATTGCTTTTCAACCCATCTTATTATGTGGTGGGAAAACACCAATTGACGCTTGTATTTTTATAAAGACCGGGAAAGTGAGCTTTTCCCTTGGTTGTTCTTGTATCTGCCTCATTCCACAGTTAAATGTGGCACACCGTCATCGAATAAACGATCTGCGCCAGTCGGCACGCAGTCTTTGGTCAGCTGATGGTATCTTTGCGCAGTGGCAAGATCGTAGCCCATGAGGTTTAACCGAGGCGCGATTATTGCTGGTTGAAAACTTAACCCAATACCCCGCCGCGACAACTTGAAATATAGTTGGCTTTGGCAATTTTTGATGGTCTTTCCAGAGACCCATTAATTAGCGTTTAAACAACAGATTGTTATTGCTTTTCAACCCATCTTATTATGTGGTGGGAAAACACCAATTGATGCTTGTATTTTTATAAAGACCGGGAAAGTGAGCTTTTCCCTTGGTTGTTCTTGTATCTGCCTCATTCCACAGTTAAATGTGGCACACCGTCATCGAATAAACGATCTGCGCCAGTCGGCACGCAGTCTTTGGTCAGCTGATGGTATCTTTGCGCAGTGGCAAGATCGTAGCCCATGAGGTTTAACCGAGGCGCGATTATTGCTGGTTGAAAACTTAACCCAATACCCCGCCGCGACAACTTGAAATATAGTTGGCTTTGGCAATTTTTGATGGTCTTCCCAGAGACCCATTAATTAGCGTTTAAACAACAGATTGTTATTGCTTTTCAACCCATCTTATTATGTGGTGGGAAAACACCAATTGATGCTTGTATTTTTTTAAAGACCGGGAAAGTGAGCTTTTCCCTTGGTTGTTCTTGTATCTGCCTCATTCCACAGTTAAACAACAGATTGTTATTGCTTTTCAATCCATCTTATTATGTGGTGGGAAAGCACCAATTGCCGCTTGTATTTCTATAAAGACCGGGAAAGTGAGCTTTTCTCCTGGTTGTTCTTGTATCTGTCTAATTCCGCAGTTAAATGTGGCACACCATCATCGAATAAACGATCTGCGCTAGTCGGCAAGCAGTCTTTGGTCAGCTGATGGTATCTTTGCGCAGTGGCAAGATCGTAGCCCATGAGGTTTAACCGAGGCGCGATTATTGCTGGTTGAAAACTTAACCCAATACCCCGCCGCGACAACTTGAAATATAGTTGGCTTTGGCAATTTTTGATGGTCTTTCCAGAGACCCATTCATTAGCGTTTAAACAACAGATTGTTATTGCTTTTCAACCCATCTTATTATGTGGTGGGAAAACACCAATTGACGCTTGTATTTTTATAATGACCGGGAAAGTGAGCTTTTCCCTTGGTTGTTCTTGTATCTGCCTCATTCCACAGTTAGATGTGGCACACCGTCATCGAATAAACGATCTGCGCCAGTCGGCACGCAGTCTTTGGTCAGCTGATGGTATCTTTGCGCAGTGGCAAGATCGTAGCCCATGAGGTTTAACCGAGGCGCGATTATTGCTGGTTGAAAACTTAACCCAATACCCCGCCGCGACAACTTGAAATATAGTTGGCTTTGGCAATTTTTGATGGTCTTTCCAGAGACCCATTAATTAGCGTTTAAACAACAGATTGTTATTGCTTTTCAACCCATCTTATTATGTGGTGGGAAAACACCAATTGATGCTTGTATTTTTATAAAGACCGGGAAAGTGAGCTTTTCCCTTGGTTGTTCATGTATCTGCCTCATTCCACAGTTAAATGTGGCACACCGTCATCGAATAAACGATCTGCGCCAGTCGGCACGCAGTCTTTGGTCAGCTGATGGTATCTTTGCGCAGTGGCAAGATCGTAGCCCATGAGGTTTAACCGAGGCGCGATTATTGCTGGTTGAAAACTTAACCCAATACCCCGCCGCGACAACTTGAAATATAGTTGGCTTTGGCAATTTTTGATGGTCTTTCCAGAGACCCATTAATTAGCGTTTAAACAACAGATTGTTATTGCTTTTCCGTCTATCTTATTATGTGGTGGGAAAACACCAATTGACGCTTGTATTTCTATAAAGACCGCGAAAGTGAGCTTTTCCCCTGGTTATTCTTGTACCTGTCTAATTCCGCAGTTAAATGTGACACACCGTCATCGAATAAACGATCTGCGCCAGTCGGCACGCAGTCTTTGGTCAGCTGATGGTATCTTTGCGCAGTGGCAAGATCGTAGCCCATGAGGTTTAACCGTGGCGCGATTATTGCTGGTTGAAAACTTAACCCAATACCCCGCCGCGACAACTTGAAATATAGTTGGATTTGGCAATTTTTGATGGTCTTTCCAGAGACCCATTCATTAGCGTTTAAACAACAGATTGTTATTGCTTTTCAACCCATCTTATTATGTGGTGGGAAAACACCAATCGATGCTTGTATTTTTATAAAGACCGGGAAAGTGAGCTTTTCCCTTGGTTGTTCATGTATCTGCCTCATTCCACAGTTAAATGTGGCACACCGTCATCGAATAAACGATCTGCGCCAGTCGGCACGCAGTCTTTGGTCAGCTGATGGTATCTTTGCGCAGTGGCAAGATCGTAGCCCATGAGGTTTAACCGAGGCGCGATTATTGCTGGTTGAAAACTTAACCCAATACCCCGCCGCGACAACTTGAAATATAGTTGGCTTTGGCAATTTTTGATGGTCTTTCCAGAGACCCATTAATTAGCGTTTAAACAACAGATTGTTATTGCTTTTCAACCCATCTTATTATGTGGTGGGAAAACACCAATTGATGCTTGTATTTTTATAAAGACCGGGAAAGTGAGCTTTTCCCTTGGTTGTTCATGTATCTGCCTCATTCCACAGTTAAATGTGGCACACCGTCATCGAATAAACGATCTGCGCCAGTCGGCACGCAGTCTTTGGTCAGCTGATGGTATCTTTGCGCAGTGGCAAGATCGTAGCCCATGAGGTTTAACCGAGGCGCGATTATTGCTGGTTGAAAACTTAACCCAATACCCCGCCGCGACAACTTGAAATATAGTTGGCTTTGGCAATTTTTGATGGTCTTTCCAGAGACCCATTAATTAGCGTTTAAACAACAGATTGTTATTGCTTTTCAACCCATCTTATTATGTGGTGGGAAAACACTAATTGATGCTTGTATTTTTATAAAGACCGGGAAAGTGAGCTTTTCCCTTGGTTGTTCATGTATCTGCCTCATTCCACAGTTAAATGTGGCACACCGTCATCGAATAAACGATCTGCGCCAGTCGGCACGCAGTCTTTGGTCAGCTGATGGTATCTTTGCGCAGTGGCAAGATCGTAGCCCATGAGGTTTAACCGAGGCGCGATTATTGCTGGTTGAAAACTTAACCCAATACCCCGCCGCGACAACTTGAAATATAGTTGGCTTTGGCAATTTTTGATGGTCTTTCCAGAGACCCATTAATTAGCGTTTAAACAACAGATTGTTATTGCTTTTCAACCCATCTTATTATGTGGTGGGAAAACACCAATTGACGCTTGTATTTCTATAATGACCGCGAAAGTGAGCTTTTCCCCTGGTTATTCTTGTATCTGTCTAATTCCGCAGCTAAATGTAGCACACCATCATCGAATAAACAATCTTCGCCAGTCGGCACGCAGTCTTTGGTCAGCTGATGGTATCTTTGCGCAGTGGCAAGATCGTAGCCCATGAGGTTTAACCGAGGCGCGATTATTGCTGGTTGAAAACTTAACCCAATACCCCGCCGCGACAACTTGAAATATAGTTGGCTTTGGCAATTTTTGATGGTCTTTCCAGAGACCCATTAATTAGCGTTTAAACAACAGATTGTTATTGCTTTTCAACCCATCTTATTATGTGGTGGGAAAACACCAATTGATGCTTGTATTTTTATAAAGACCGGGAAAGTGAGCTTTTCCCTTGGTTGTTCTTGTATCTGCCTCATTCCACAGTTAAATGTGGCACACCGTCATTGAATAAACGATCTGCGCCAGTCGGCACGCAGTCTTTGGTCAGCTGATGGTATCTTTGCGCAGTGGCAAGATCGTAGCCCATGAGGTTTAACCGAGGCGCGATTATTGCTGGTTGAAAACTTAACCCAATACCCCGCCGCGACAACTTGAAATATAGTTGGCTTTGGCAATTTTTGATGGTCTTTCCAGAGACCCATTAATTAGCGTTTAAACAACAGATTGTTATTGCTTTTCAACCCATCTTATTATGTGGTGGGAAAACACCAATTGATGCTTGTATTTTTATAAAGACCGGGAAAGTGAGCTTTTCCCTTGGTTGTTCTTGTATCTGCCTCATTCCACAGTTAAACAACAGATTGTTATTGCTTTTCAATCCATCTTATTATGTGGTGGGAAAGCACCAATTGACGCTTTTATTTCTATAAAGACCGGGAAAGTGAGCTTTTCTCCTGGTTGTTCTTGTATCTGTCTAATTCCGCAGTTAAATGTGGCACACCATCATCGAATAAACGATCTGCGCCAGTCGGCAAGCAGTCTTTGGTCAGCTGATGGTATCTTTGCGCAGTGGCAAGATCGTAGCCCATGAGGTTTAACCGAGGCGCGATTATTGCTGGTTGAAAACTTAACCCAATACCCCGCCGCGACAACTTGAAATATAGTTGGCTTTGGCAATTTTTGATGGTCTTTCCAGAGACCCATTCATTAGCGTTTAAACAACAGATTGTTATTGCTTTTCAACCCATCTTATTATGTGGTGGGAAAACACCAATTGACGCTTGTATTTTTATAAAGACCGGGAAAGTGAGCTTTTCCCTTGGTTGTTCTTGTATCTGCCTCATTCCACAGTTAAATGTGGCACACCGTCATCGAATAAACGATCTGCGCCAGTCGGCACGCAGTCTTTGGTCAGCTGATGGTATCTTTGCGCAGTGGCAAGATCGTAGCCCATGAGGTTTAACCGAGGCGCGATTATTGCTGGTTGAAAACTTAACCCAATACCCCGCCGCGACAACTTGAAATATAGTTGGCTTTGGCAATTTTTGATGGTCTTTCCAGAGACCCATTAATTAGCGTTTAAACAACAGATTGTTATTGCTTTTCAACCCATCTTATTATGTGGTGGGAAAACACCAATTGATGCTTGTATTTTTATAAAGACCGGGAAAGTGAGCTTTTCCCTTGGTTGTTCTTGTATCTGCCTCATTCCACAGTTAAATGTGGCACACCGTCATCGAATAAACGATCTGCGCCAGTCGGCACGCAGTCTTTGGTCAGCTGATGGTATCTTTGCGCAGTGGCAAGATCGTAGCCCATGAGGTTTAACCGAGGCGCGATTATTGCTGGTTGAAAACTTAACCCAATACCCCGCCGCGACAACTTGAAATATAGTTGGCTTTGGCAATTTTTGATGGTCTTCCCAGAGACCCATTAATTAGCGTTTAAACAACAGATTGTTATTGCTTTTCAACCCATCTTATTATGTGGTGGGAAAACACCAATTGATGCTTGTATTTTTTTAAAGACCGGGAAAGTGAGCTTTTCCCTTGGTTGTTCTTGTATCTGCCTCATTCCACAGTTAAACAACAGATTGTTATTGCTTTTCAATCCATCTTATTATGTGGTGGGAAAGCACCAATTGCCGCTTGTATTTCTATAAAGACCGGGAAAGTGAGCTTTTCTCCTGGTTGTTCTTGTATCTGTCTAATTCCGCAGTTAAATGTGGCACACCATCATCGAATAAACGATCTGCGCTAGTCGGCAAGCAGTCTTTGGTCAGCTGATGGTATCTTTGCGCAGTGGCAAGATCGTAGCCCATGAGGTTTAACCGAGGCGCGATTATTGCTGGTTGAAAACTTAACCCAATACCCCGCCGCGACAACTTGAAATATAGTTGGCTTTGGCAATTTTTGATGGTCTTTCCAGAGACCCATTCATTAGCGTTTAAACAACAGATTGTTATTGCTTTTCAACCCATCTTATTATGTGGTGGGAAAACACCAATTGACGCTTGTATTTTTATAATGACCGGGAAAGTGAGCTTTTCCCTTGGTTGTTCTTGTATCTGCCTCATTCCACAGTTAGATGTGGCACACCGTCATCGAATAAACGATCTGCGCCAGTCGGCACGCAGTCTTTGGTCAGCTGATGGTATCTTTGCGCAGTGGCAAGATCGTAGCCCATGAGGTTTAACCGAGGCGCGATTATTGCTGGTTGAAAACTTAACCCAATACCCCGCCGCGACAACTTGAAATATAGTTGGCTTTGGCAATTTTTGATGGTCTTTCCAGAGACCCATTAATTAGCGTTTAAACAACAGATTGTTATTGCTTTTCAACCCATCTTATTATGTGGTGGGAAAACACCAATTGATGCTTGTATTTTTATAAAGACCGGGAAAGTGAGCTTTTCCCTTGGTTGTTCTTGTATCTGCCTCATTCCACAGTTAAATGTGGCACACCGTCATCGAATAAACGATCTGCGCCAGTCGGCACGCAGTCTTTGGTCAGCTGATGGTATCTTTGCGCAGTGGCAAGATCGTAGCCCATGAGGTTTAACCGAGGCGCGATTATTGCTGGTTGAAAACTTAACCCAATACCCCGCCGAGACAACTTGAAATATAGTTGGCTTTGGCAATTTTTGATGGTCTTTCCAGAGACCTATTAATTAGCGTTTAAACAACAGATTGTTATTGCTTTTCAACCCATCTTATTATGTGGTGGGAAAACACCAATTGATGCTTGTATTTTTATAAAGACCGGGAAAGTGAGCTTTTCCCCTGGTTGTTCTTGTATCTGTCTAATTCCGCAGCTAAATGTAGCACACCATCATCGAATAAACAATCTTCGCCAGTCGGCACGCAGTCTTTGGTCAGCTGATGGTATCTTTGCGCAGTGGCAAGATCGTAGCCCATGAGGTTTAACCGAGGCGCGATTATTGCTGGTTGAAAACTTAACCCAATACCCCGCAGCGACAACTTGAAATATAGTTGGCTTTGGCAATTTTTGATGGTTTTTCCAGAGACCCATTAATTAGCGTTTAAACAACAGATTGTTATTGCTTTTCAACCCATCTTATTATGTGGTGGGAAAGCACCAATTGACGCTTGTATTTCTATAAAGACCGGGAAAGTGAGCTTTTCTCCTGGTTGTTCTTGTATCTGCCTCATTCCACAGTTAAACAACAGATTGTTATTGCTTTTCAATCCATCTTATTATGTGGTGGGAAAGCACCAATTGACGCTTGTATTTCTATAAAGACCGGGAAAGTGAGCTTTTCTCCTGGTTGTTCTTGTATCTGTCTAATTCCGCAGTTAAATGTGGCACACCATCATCGAATAAACGATCTGCGCCAGTCGGCACGCAGTCTTTGGTCAGCTGATGGTATCTTTGCGCAGTGGCAAGATCGTAGCCCATGAGGTTTAACCGAGGCGCGATTATTGCTGGTTGAAAACTTAACCCAATACCCCGCCGCGACAACTTGAAATATAGTTGGCTTTGGCAATTTTTGATGGTCTTTCCAGAGACCCATTAATTAGCGTTTAAACAACAGATTGTTATTGCTTTTCCGTCTTATCTTATTATGTGGTGGGAAAACACCAATTGACGCTTGTATTTCTGTAAAGACCGCGAAAGAGAGCTTTTCCCCTGGTTATTCTTGTACCTGTCTAATTCCGCAGTTAAATGTGACACACCGTCATCGAATAAACGATCTGCGCCAGTCGGCATGCAGTCTTTGGTCAGCTGATGGTATCTTTGCGCAGTGGCAAGATCGTAGCCCATGAGGTTTAACCGAGGCGCAATTATTGCTGGTTGAAAACTTAACCCAATACCCCGCAGCGACAACTTGAAATATAGTTGGCTTTGGCAATTTTTGATGGTTTTTCCAGAGACCCATTAATTAGCGTTTAAACAACAGATTGTTATTGCTTTTCAACCCATCTTATTATGTGGTGGGAAAACACCAATTGAGGCTTGTATTTTTATAAAGACCGGGAAAGTGAGCTTTTCCCTTGGTTGTTCTTGTATCTGCCTCATTCCACAGTTAAATGTGGCACACCGTCATCGAATAAACGATCTGCGCCAGTCGGCACGCAGTCTTTGGTCAGCTGATGGTATCTTTGCGCAGTGGCAAGATCGTAGCCCATGAGGTTTAACCGAGGCGCGATTATTGCTGGTTGAAAACTTAACCCAATACCCCGCCGCGACAACTTGAAATATAGTTGGCTTTGGCAATTTTTGATGGTCTTTCCAGAGACCCATTAATTAGCGTTTAAACAACAGATTGTTATTGCTTTTCAACCCATCTTATTATGTGGTGGGAAAACACCAATTGATGCTTGTATTTTTATAAAGACCGGGAAAGTGAGCTTTTCCCTTGGTTGTTCTTGTATCTGCCTCATTCCACAGTTAAACAACAGATTGTTATTGCTTTTCAATCCATCTTATTATGTGGTGGGAATGCACCAATTGACGCTTGTATTTCTATAAAGACCGGGAAAGTGAGCTTTTCTCCTGGTTGTTCTTGTATCTGTCTAATTCCGCAGTTAAATGTGGCACACCATCATCGAATAAACGATCTGCGCCAGTCGGCAAGCAGTCTTTGGTCAGCTGATGGTATCTTTGCGCAGTGGCAAGATCGTAGCCCATGAGGTTTAACCGAGGCGCGATTATTGCTGGTTGAAAACTTAACCCAATACCCCGCCGCGACAACTTGAAATATAGTTGGCTTTGGCAATTTTTGATGGTCTTTCCAGAGACCCATTAATTAGCGTTTAAACAACAGATTGTTATTGCTTTTCAACCCATCTTATTATGTGGTGGGAAAACACCAATTGATGCTTGTATTTTTATAAAGACCGGGAAAGTGAGCTTTTCCCTTGGTTGTTCTTGTATCTGCCTCATTCCACAGTTAAATGTGGCACACCGTCATTGAATAAACGATCTGCGCCAGTCGGCACGCAGTCTTTGGTCAGCTGATGGTATCTTTGCGCAGTGGCAAGATCGTAGCCCATGAGGTTTAACCGAGGCGCGATTATTGCTGGTTGAAAACTTAACCCAATACCCCGCCGCGACAACTTGAAATATAGTTGGCTTTGGCAATTTTTGATGGTCTTTCCAGAGACCCATTAATTAGCGTTTAAACAACAGATTGTTATTGCTTTTCAACCCATCTTATTATGTGGTGGGAAAACACCAATTGATGCTTGTATTTTTATAAAGACCGGGAAAGTGAGCTTTTCCCTTGGTTGTTCTTGTATCTGCCTCATTCCACAGTTAAACAACAGATTGTTATTGCTTTTCAATCCATCTTATTATGTGGTGGGAAAGCACCAATTGACGCTTTTATTTCTATAAAGACCGGGAAAGTGAGCTTTTCTCCTGGTTGTTCTTGTATCTGTCTAATTCCGCAGTTAAATGTGGCACACCATCATCGAATAAACGATCTGCGCCAGTCGGCAAGCAGTCTTTGGTCAGCTGATGGTATCTTTGCGCAGTGGCAAGATCGTAGCCCATGAGGTTTAACCGAGGCGCGATTATTGCTGGTTGAAAACTTAACCCAATACCCCGCCGCGACAACTTGAAATATAGTTGGCTTTGGCAATTTTTGATGGTCTTTCCAGAGACCCATTCATTAGCGTTTAAACAACAGATTGTTATTGCTTTTCAACCCATCTTATTATGTGGTGGGAAAACACCAATTGACGCTTGTATTTTTATAAAGACCGGGAAAGTGAGCTTTTCCCTTGGTTGTTCTTGTATCTGCCTCATTCCACAGTTAAATGTGGCACACCGTCATCGAATAAACGATCTGCGCCAGTCGGCACGCAGTCTTTGGTCAGCTGATGGTATCTTTGCGCAGTGGCAAGATCGTAGCCCATGAGGTTTAACCGAGGCGCGATTATTGCTGGTTGAAAACTTAACCCAATACCCCGCCGCGACAACTTGAAATATAGTTGGCTTTGGCAATTTTTGATGGTCTTTCCAGAGACCCATTAATTAGCGTTTAAACAACAGATTGTTATTGCTTTTCAACCCATCTTATTATGTGGTGGGAAAACACCAATTGATGCTTGTATTTTTATAAAGACCGGGAAAGTGAGCTTTTCCCTTGGTTGTTCTTGTATCTGCCTCATTCCACAGTTAAATGTGGCACACCGTCATCGAATAAACGATCTGCGCCAGTCGGCACGCAGTCTTTGGTCAGCTGATGGTATCTTTGCGCAGTGGCAAGATCGTAGCCCATGAGGTTTAACCGAGGCGCGATTATTGCTGGTTGAAAACTTAACCCAATACCCCGCCGCGACAACTTGAAATATAGTTGGCTTTGGCAATTTTTGATGGTCTTCCCAGAGACCCATTAATTAGCGTTTAAACAACAGATTGTTATTGCTTTTCAACCCATCTTATTATGTGGTGGGAAAACACCAATTGATGCTTGTATTTTTTTAAAGACCGGGAAAGTGAGCTTTTCCCTTGGTTGTTCTTGTATCTGCCTCATTCCACAGTTAAACAACAGATTGTTATTGCTTTTCAATCCATCTTATTATGTGGTGGGAAAGCACCAATTGCCGCTTGTATTTCTATAAAGACCGGGAAAGTGAGCTTTTCTCCTGGTTGTTCTTGTATCTGTCTAATTCCGCAGTTAAATGTGGCACACCATCATCGAATAAACGATCTGCGCTAGTCGGCAAGCAGTCTTTGGTCAGCTGATGGTATCTTTGCGCAGTGGCAAGATCGTAGCCCATGAGGTTTAACCGAGGCGCGATTATTGCTGGTTGAAAACTTAACCCAATACCCCGCCGCGACAACTTGAAATATAGTTGGCTTTGGCAATTTTTGATGGTCTTTCCAGAGACCCATTCATTAGCGTTTAAACAACAGATTGTTATTGCTTTTCAACCCATCTTATTATGTGGTGGGAAAACACCAATTGACGCTTGTATTTTTATAATGACCGGGAAAGTGAGCTTTTCCCTTGGTTGTTCTTGTATCTGCCTCATTCCACAGTTAAATGTGGCACACCGTCATCGAATAAACGATCTGCGCCAGTCGGCACGCAGTCTTTGGTCAGCTGATGGTATCTTTGCGCAGTGGCAAGATCGTAGCCCATGAGGTTTAACCGAGGCGCGATTATTGCTGGTTGAAAACTTAACCCAATACCCCGCCGAGACAACTTGAAATATAGTTGGCTTTGGCAATTTTTGATGGTCTTTCCAGAGACCTATTAATTAGCGTTTAAACAACAGATTGTTATTGCTTTTCAACCCATCTTATTATGTGGTGGGAAAACACCAATTGATGCTTGTATTTTTATAAAGACCGGGAAAGTGAGCTTTTCCCCTGGTTGTTCTTGTATCTGTCTAATTCCGCAGCTAAATGTAGCACACCATCATCGAATAAACAATCTTCGCCAGTCGGCACGCAGTCTTTGGTCAGCTGATGGTATCTTTGCGCAGTGGCAAGATCGTAGCCCATGAGGTTTAACCGAGGCGCGATTATTGCTGGTTGAAAACTTAACCCAATACCCCGCAGCGACAACTTGAAATATAGTTGGCTTTGGCAATTTTTGATGGTTTTTCCAGAGACCCATTAATTAGCGTTTAAACAACAGATTGTTATTGCTTTTCAACCCATCTTATTATGTGGTGGGAAAGCACCAATTGACGCTTGTATTTCTATAAAGACCGGGAAAGTGAGCTTTTCTCCTGGTTGTTCTTGTATCTGCCTCATTCCACAGTTAAACAACAGATTGTTATTGCTTTTCAATCCATCTTATTATGTGGTGGGAAAGCACCAATTGACGCTTGTATTTCTATAAAGACCGGGAAAGTGAGCTTTTCTCCTGGTTGTTCTTGTATCTGTCTAATTCCGCAGTTAAATGTGGCACACCATCATCGAATAAACGATCTGCGCCAGTCGGCACGCAGTCTTTGGTCAGCTGATGGTATCTTTGCGCAGTGGCAAGATCGTAGCCCATGAGGTTTAACCGAGGCGCGATTATTGCTGGTTGAAAACTTAACCCAATACCCCGCCGCGACAACTTGAAATATAGTTGGCTTTGGCAATTTTTGATGGTCTTTCCAGAGACCCATTAATTAGCGTTTAAACAACAGATTGTTATTGCTTTTCCGTCTTATCTTATTATGTGGTGGGAAAACACCAATTGACGCTTGTATTTCTGTAAAGACCGCGAAAGAGAGCTTTTCCCCTGGTTATTCTTGTACCTGTCTAATTCCGCAGTTAAATGTGACACACCGTCATCGAATAAACGATCTGCGCCAGTCGGCATGCAGTCTTTGGTCAGCTGATGGTATCTTTGCGCAGTGGCAAGATCGTAGCCCATGAGGTTTAACCGAGGCGCAATTATTGCTGGTTGAAAACTTAACCCAATACCCCGCAGCGACAACTTGAAATATAGTTGGCTTTGGCAATTTTTGATGGTTTTTCCAGAGACCCATTAATTAGCGTTTAAACAACAGATTGTTATTGCTTTTCAACCCATCTTATTATGTGGTGGGAAAACACCAATTGAGGCTTGTATTTTTATAAAGACCGGGAAAGTGAGCTTTTCCCTTGGTTGTTCTTGTATCTGCCTCATTCCACAGTTAAATGTGGCACACCGTCATCGAATAAACGATCTGCGCCAGTCGGCACGCAGTCTTTGGTCAGCTGATGGTATCTTTGCGCAGTGGCAAGATCGTAGCCCATGAGGTTTAACCGAGGCGCGATTATTGCTGGTTGAAAACTTAACCCAATACCCCGCCGCGACAACTTGAAATATAGTTGGCTTTGGCAATTTTTGATGGTCTTTCCAGAGACCCATTAATTAGCGTTTAAACAACAGATTGTTATTGCTTTTCAACCCATCTTATTATGTGGTGGGAAAACACCAATTGATGCTTGTATTTTTATAAAGACCGGGAAAGTGAGCTTTTCCCTTGGTTGTTCTTGTATCTGCCTCATTCCACAGTTAAACAACAGATTGTTATTGCTTTTCAATCCATCTTATTATGTGGTGGGAATGCACCAATTGACGCTTGTATTTCTATAAAGACCGGGAAAGTGAGCTTTTCTCCTGGTTGTTCTTGTATCTGTCTAATTCCGCAGTTAAATGTGGCACACCATCATCGAATAAACGATCTGCGCCAGTCGGCAAGCAGTCTTTGGTCAGCTGATGGTATCTTTGCGCAGTGGCAAGATCGTAGCCCATGAGGTTTAACCGAGGCGCGATTATTGCTGGTTGAAAACTTAACCCAATACCCCGCCGCGACAACTTGAAATATAGTTGGCTTTGGCAATTTTTGATGGTCTTTCCAGAGACCCATTAATTAGCGTTTAAACAACAGATTGTTATTGCTTTTCAACCCATCTTATTATGTGGTGGGAAAACACCAATTGATGCTTGTATTTTTATAAAGACCGGGAAAGTGAACTTTTCCCTTGGTTGTTCATGTTACTGCCTCATTCCACAGTTAAATGTGGCACACCGTCATCAAATAAACGATCTGCGCCAGTCGGCACGCAGTCTTTGGTCAGCTGATGGTATCTTTGCGCAGTGGCAAGATCGTAGCCCATGAGGTTTAACCGAGGCGCGATTATTGCTGGTTGAAAACTTAACCCAATACCCCGCCGCGACAACTTGAAATATAGTTGGCTTTGGCAATTTTTGATGGTCTTTCCAGAGACCCATTAATTAGCGTTTAAACAACAGATTGTTATTGCTTTTCAACCCATCTTATTATGTGGTGGGAAAACACCAATTGATGCTTGTATTTTTATAAAGACCGGGAAAATGAGCTTTTCCCTTGGTTGTTCTTGTATCTGCCTCATTCCACAGTTAAATGTGGCACACCATCATCGAAAAAACGATCTGCGCCAGTCGGCAAGCAGTCTTTGGTCAGCTGATGGTATCTTTGCGCAGTGGCAAGATCGTAGCCCATGAGGTTTAACCGAGGCGCGATTATTGCTGGTTGGAAACTTAACCCAATACCCCGCCGCGACAACTTGAAATATAGTTGGCTTTGGCAATTTTTGATGGTCTTTCCAGAGACCCATTAATTAGCGTTTAAACAACAGATTGTTATTGCTTTTCAACCCATCTTATTATGTGGTGGGAAAACACCAATTGATGCTTGTGTTTTTATAAAGACCGGGAAAGTGAGCTTTTCCCTTGGTTGTTCTTGTATCTGCCTCATTCCACAGTTAAATGTGGCACACCGTCATCGAATAAACGATCTGCGCCAGTCGGCACGCAGTCTTTGGTCAGCTGATGGTATCTTTGCGCAGTGGCAAGATCGTAGCCCATGAGGTTTAACCGAGGCGCGATTATTGCTGGTTGAAAACTTAACCCAATACCCCGCCGCGACAACTTGAAATTTAGTTGGCTTTGGCAATTTTTGATGGTCTTTCCAGAGACCTATTAATTAGCGTTTAAACAACAGATTGTTATTGCTTTTCAACCCATCTTATTATGTGGTGGGAAAACACCAATTGATGCTTGTATTTTTATAAAGACCGGGAAAGTGAGCTTTTCCCCTGGTTGTTCTTGTATCTGTCTAATTCCGCAGCTAAATGTAGCACACCATCATCGAATAAACGATCTGCGCCAGTCGGCACGCAGTCTTTGGTCAGCTGATGGTATCTTTGCGCAGTGGCAAGACCGTAGCCCATGAGGTTTAACCGAGGCGCGATTATTGCTGGTTGAAAACTTAACCCAATACCCCGCAGCGACAACTTGAAATATAGTTGGCTTTGGCAATTTTTGATGGTTTTTCCAGAGACCCATTAATTAGCGTTTAAACAACAGATTGTTATTGCTTTTCAACCCATCTTATTATGTGGTGGGAAAACACCAATTGACGCTTGTATTTCTATAAAGACCGGGAAAGTGAGCTTTTCCCTTGGTTGTTCTTGTATCTGCCTCATTCCACAGTTAAATGTGGCACACCGTCATCAAATAAACGATCTGCGCCAGTCGGCACGCAGTCTTTGGTCAGCTGATGGTATCTTTGCGCAGTGGCAAGATCGTAGCCCATGAGGTTTAACCGAGGCGCGATTATTGCTGGTTGAAAACTTAACCCAATACCCCGCCGCGACAACTTGAAATATAGTTGGCTTTGGCAATTTTTGATGGTCTTTCCAGAGACCCATTAATTAGCGTTTAAACAACAGATTGTTATTGCTTTTCAACCCATCTTATTATGTGGTGGGAAAACACCAATTGATGCTTGTATTTTTATAAAGACCGGGAAAGTGAGCTTTTCCCTTGGTTGTTCTTGTATCTGCCTCATTCCACAGTTAAACAACAGATTGTTATTGCTTTTCAATCCATCTTATTATGTGGTGGGAAAGCACCAATTGACGCTTGTATTTCTATAAAGACCGGGAAAGTGAGCTTTTCTCCTGGTTGTTCTTGTATCTGTCTAATTCCGCAGTTAAATGTGGCACACCATCATCGAATAAACGATCTGCGCCAGTCGGCAAGCAGTCTTTGGTCAGCTGATGGTATCTTTGCGCAGTGGCAAGATCGTAGCCCATGAGGTTTAACCGAGGCGCGATTATTGCTGGTTGAAAACTTAACCCAATACCCCGCCGCGACAACTTGAAATATAGTTGGCTTTGGCAATTTTTGATGGTCTTTCCAGAGACCCATTAATTAGCGTTTAAACAACAGATTGTTATTGCTTTTCAACCCATCTTATTATGTGGTGGGAAAACACCAATTGATGCTTGTATTTTTATAAAGACCGGGAAAGTGAGCTTTGTCCTTGGTTGTTCTTGTATCTGCCTCATTCCACAGTTAAATGTGGCACACCGTCATCGAATAAACGATCTGCGCCAGTCGGCACGCAGTCTTTGGTCAGCTGATGGTATCTTTGCGCAGTGGCAAGATCGTAGCCCATGAGGTTTAACCGAGGCGCGATTATTGCTGGTTGAAAACTTAACCCAATACCCCGCCGCGACAACTTGAAATATAGTTGGCTTTGGCAATTTTTGATGGTCTTTCCAGAGACCTATTAATTAGCGTTTAAACAACAGATTGTTATTGCTTTTCAACCCATCTTATTATGTGGTGGGAAAACACCAATTGATGCTTGTATTTTTATAAAGACCGGGAAAGTGAGCTTTTCCCCTGGTTGTTCTTGTATCTGTCTAATTCCGCAGCTAAATGTAGCACACCATCATCGAATAAACGATCTGCGCCAGTCGGCACGCAGTCTTTGGTCAGCTGATGGTATCTTTGCGCAGTGGCAAGATCGTAGCCCATGAGGTTTAACCGAGGCGCGATTATTGCTGGTTGAAAACTTAACCCAATACCCCGCAGCGACAACTTGAAATATAGTTGGCTTTGGCAATTTTTGATGGTTTTTCCAGAGACCCATTAATTAGCGTTTAAACAACAGATTGTTATTGCTTTTCAACCCATCTTATTATGTGGTGGGAAAACACCAATTGACGCTTGTATTTCTATAAAGATCGGGAAAGTGAGCTTTTCCCTTGGTTGTTCTTGTATCTGCCTCATTCCACAGTTAAATGTGGCACACCGTCATCGAATAAACGATCTGCGCCAGTCGGCACGCAGTCTTTGGTCAGCTGATGGTATCTTTGCGCAGTGGCAAGATCGTAGCCCATGAGGTTTAACCGAGGCGCGATTATTGCTGGTTGAAAACTTAACCCAATACCCCGCAGCGACAACTTGAAATATAGTTGGCTTTGGCAATTTTTGATGGTTTTTCCAGAGACCCATTAATTAGCGTTTAAACAACAGATTGTTATTGCTTTTCAACCCATCTTATTATGTGGTGGGAAAACACCAATTGACGCTTGTATTTCTATAAAGATCGGGAAAGTGAGCTTTTCCCTTGGTTGTTCTTGTATCTGCCTCATTCCACAGTTAAATGTGGCACACCGTCATCGAATAAACGATCTGCGCCAGTCGGCACGCAGTCTTTGGTCAGCTGATGGTATCTTTGCGCAGTGGCAAGATCGTAGCCCATGAGGTTTAACCGAGGCGCGATTATTGCTGGTTGAAAACTTAACCCAATACCCCGCCGCGACAACTTGAAATATAGTTGGCTTTGGCAATTTTTGATGGTCTTTCCAGAGACCCATTAATTAGCGTTTAAACAACAGATTGTTATTGCTTTTCAACCCATCTTATTATGTGGTGGGAAAACACCAATTGATGCTTGTATTTTTATAAAGACCGGGAAAGTGAGCTTTTCCCTTGGTTGTTCTTGTATCTGCCTCATTCCACAGTTAAACAACAGATTGTTATTGCTTTTCAATCCATCTTATTATGTGGTGGGAAAGCACCAATTGACGCTTGTATTTCTATAAAGACCGGGAAAGTGAGCTTTTCTCCTGGTTGTTCTTGTATCTGTCTAATTCCGCAGTTAAATGTGGCACACCATCATCGAATAAACGATCTGCGCCAGTCGGCAAGCAGTCTTTGGTCAGCTGATGGTATCTTTGCGCAGTGGCAAGATCGTAGCCCATGAGGTTTAACCGAGGCGCGATTATTGCTGGTTGAAAACTTAACCCAATACCCCGCCGCGACAACTTGAAATATAGTTGGCTTTGGCAATTTTTGATGGTCTTTCCAGAGACCCATTCATTAGCGTTTAAACAACAGATTGTTATTGCTTTTCAACCCATCTTATTATGTGGTGGGAAAACACCAATTGACGCTTGTATTTTTATAAAGACCGGGCAAGTGAGCTTTTCCCTTGGTTGTTCTTGTATCTGCCTCATTCCACAGTTAAATGTGGCACACCGTCATCGAATAAACGATCTGCGCCAGTCGGCACGCAGTCTTTGGTCAGCTGGTGGTATCTTTGCGCAGTGGCAAGATCGTAGCCCATGAGGTTTAACCGAGGCGCGATTATTGCTGGTTGAAAACTTAACCCAATACCCCGCCGCGACAACTTGAAATATAGTTGGCTTTGGCAATTTTTGATGGTCTTTCCAGAGACCCATTAATTAGCGTTTAAACAACAGATTGTTATTGCTTTTCAACCCATCTTATTATGTGGTGGGAAAACACCAATTGATGCTTGTATTTTTATAAAGACCGGGAAAGTGAGCTTTTCCCTTGGTTGTTCTTGTATCTGCCTCATTCCACAGTTAAATGTGGCACACCGTCATCGAATAAACGATCTGCGCCAGTCGGCACGCAGTCTTTGGTCAGCTGATGGTATCTTTGCGCAGTGGCAAGATCGTAGCCCATGAGGTTTAACCGAGGCGCGATTATTGCTGGTTGAAAACTTAACCCAATACCCCGCCGCGACAACTTGAAATATAGTTGGCTTTGGCAATTTTTGATGGTCTTTCCAGAGACCCATTAATTAGCGTTTAAACAACAGATTGTTATTGCTTTTCCGTCTTATCTTATTATGTGGTGGGAAAACACCAATTGACGCTTGTATTTCTGTAAAGACCGCGAAAGAGAGCTTTTCCCCTGGTTATTCTTGTACCTGTCTAATTCCGCAGTTAAATGTGACACACCGTCATCGAATAAACGATCTGCGCCAGTCGGCACGCAGTCTTTGGTCAGCTGATGGTATCTTTGCGCAGTGGCAAGATCGTAGCCCATGAGGTTTAACCGAGGCGCGATTATTGCTGGTTGAAAACTTAACCCAATACCCCGCAGCGACAACTTGAAATATAGTTGGCTTTGGCAATTTTTGATGGTCTTTCCAGAGACCCATTAATTAGCGTTTAAATAACAGATTGTTATTGCTTGTCAACCCATCTTATTATGTGGTGGGAAAACACCAATTGACGCTTGTATTTCTATAAAGACCGCGAAAGTGAGCTTTTCCCCTGGTTATTCTTGTACCTGTCTAATTCCGCAGTTAAATGTGACACACCGTCATCGAATAAACGATCTGCGCCAGTCGGCACGCAGTCTTTGGTCAGCTGATGGTATCTTTGCGCAGTGGCAAGATCGTAGCCCATGAGGTTTAACCGAGGCGCGATTATTGCTGGTTGAAAACTTAACCCAATACCCCGCCGCGACAACTTGAAATATAGTTGGCTTTGGCAATTTTTGATGGTCTTTCCAGAGACCCATTAATTAGCGTTTAAACAACAGATTGTTATTGCTTTTCAACCCATCTTATTATGTGGTGGGAAAACACCAATTGACGCTTGTATTTTTATAAAGACCGGGAAAGTGAGCTTTTCCCTTGGTTATTCTTGTACCTGTCTAATTCCGCAGTTAAATGTGACACACCGTCATCGAATAAACGATCTGCGCCAGTCGGCACGCAGTCTTTGGTCAGCTGATGGTATCTTTGCGCAGTGGCAAGATCGTAGCCCATGAGGTTTAACCGAGGCGCGATTATTGCTGGTTGAAAACTTAACCCAATACCCCGCCGCGACAACTTGAAATATAGTTGGCTTTGGCAATTTTTGATGGTCTTTCCAGAGACCCATTAATTAGCGTTTAAACAACAGATTGTTATTGCTTTTCAACCCATCTTATTATGTGGTGGGAAAACACCAATTGATGCTTGTATTTT
This sequence comes from Brienomyrus brachyistius, assembly GCF_023856365.1. Lineage (NCBI taxonomy): Eukaryota > Metazoa > Chordata > Actinopteri > Osteoglossiformes > Mormyridae > Brienomyrus > Brienomyrus brachyistius. The sequence goes on from NC_064544.1 coordinate 20,388,389, forward strand.
TATAAAGACCGGGAAAGTGAGCTTTTCCCTTGGTTGTTCTTGTATCTGCCTCATTCCACAGTTAAATGTGGCACACCGTCATCGAATAAACGATCTGCGCCAGTCGGCACGCAGTCTTTGGTCAGCTGATGGTATCTTTGCGCAGTGGCAAGATCGTAGCCCATGAGGTTTAACCGAGGCGCGATTATTGCTGGTTGAAAACTTAACCCAATACCCCGCCGCGATAACTTGAAATATAGTTGGCTTTGGCAATTTTTGATGGTCTTTCCAGAGACCCATTAATTAGCGTTTAAACAACAGATTGTTATTGCTTTTCCGTCTATCTTATTATGTGGTGGGAAAACACCAATTGACGCTTGTATTTCTATAAAGACCGCGAAAGTGAGCTTTTCCCCTGGTTATTCTTGTACCTGTCTAATTCCGCAGTTAAATGTGACACACCGTCATCGAATAAACGATCTGCGCCAGTCGGCACGCAGTCTTTGGTCAGCTGATGGTATCTTTGCGCAGTGGCAAGATCGTAGCCCATGAGGTTTAACCGAGGCGCGATTATTGCTGGTTGAAAACTTAACCCAATACCCCGCCGCGACAACTTGAAATATAGTTGGCTTTGGCAATTTTTGATGGTCTTTCCAGAGACCCATTAATTAGCGTTTAAACAACAGATTGTTATTGCTTTTCAACCCATCTTATTATGTGGTGGGAAAACACCAATTGATGCTTGTATTTTTATAAAGACCGGGAAAGTGAGCTTTTCCCTTGGTTGTTCTTGTATCTGCCTCATTCCACAGTTAAATGTGGCACACCGTCATCGAATAAACGATCTGCGCCAGTCGGCACGCAGTCTTTGGTCAGCTGATGGTATCTTTGCGCAGTGGCAAGATCGTAGCCCATGAGGTTTAACCGAGGCGCGATTATTGCTGGTTGAAAACTTAACCCAATACCCCGCCGCGACAACTTGAAATATAGTTGGCTTTGGCAATTTTTGATGGTCTTTCCAGAGACCCATTAATTAGCGTTTAAACAACAGATTGTTATTGCTTTTCAACCCATCTTATTATGTGGTGGGAAAACACCAATTGATGCTTGTATTTTTATAAAGACCGGGAAAGTGAGCTTTTCCCTTGGTTGTTCTTGTATCTGCCTCATTCCACAGTTAAATGTGGCACACCGTCATCGAATAAACGATCTGCGCCAGTCGGCACGCAGTCTTTGGTCAGCTGATGGTATCTTTGCGCAGTGGCAAGATCGTAGCCCATGAGGTTTAACCGAGGCGCGATTATTGCTGGTTGAAAACTTAACCCAATACCCCGCCGCGACAACTTGAAATATAGTTGGCTTTGGCAATTTTTGATGGTCTTTCCAGAGACCCATTAATTAGCGTTTAAACAACAGATTGTTATTGCTTTTCCGTCTTATCTTATTATGTGGTGGGAAAACACCAATTGACGCTTGTATTTCTGTAAAGACCGCGAAAGAGAGCTTTTCCCCTGGTTATTCTTGTACCTGTCTAATTCCGCAGTTAAATGTGACACACCGTCATCGAATAAACGATCTGCGCCAGTCGGCACGCAGTCTTTGGTCAGCTGATGGTATCTTTGCGCAGTGGCAAGATCGTAGCCCATGAGGTTTAACCGAGGCGCGATTATTGCTGGTTGAAAACTTAACCCAATACCCCGCAGCGACAACTTGAAATATAGTTGGCTTTGGCAATTTTTGATGGTCTTTCCAGAGACCCATTAATTAGCGTTTAAATAACAGATTGTTATTGCTTGTCAACCCATCTTATTATGTGGTGGGAAAACACCAATTGACGCTTGTATTTCTATAAAGACCGCGAAAGTGAGCTTTTCCCCTGGTTATTCTTGTACCTGTCTAATTCCGCAGTTAGATGTGACACACCGTCATCGAATAAACGATCTGCGCCAGTCGGCACGCAGTCTTTGGTCAGCTGATGGTATCTTTGCGCAGTGGCAAGATCGTAGCCCATGAGGTTTAACCGAGGCGCGATTATTGCTGGTTGAAAACTTAACCCAATACCCCGCCGCGACAACTTGAAATATAGTTGGCTTTGGCAATTTTTGATGGTCTTTCCAGAGACCCATTAATTAGCGTTTAAACAACAGATTGTTATTGCTTTTCAACCCATCTTATTATGTGGTGGGAAAACACCAATTGACGCTTGTATTTTTATAAAGACCAGGAAAGTGAGCTTTTCCCTTGGTTATTCTTGTACCTGTCTAATTCCGCAGTTAAATGTGACACACCGTCATCGAATAAACGATCTGCGCCAGTCGGCACGCAGTCTTTGGTCAGCTGATGGTATCTTTGCGCAGTGGCAAGATCGTAGCCCATGAGGTTTAACCGAGGCGCGATTATTGCTGGTTGAAAACTTAACCCAATACCCCGCCGCGACAACTTGAAATATAGTTGGCTTTGGCAATTTTTGATGGTCTTTCCAGAGACCCATTAATTAGCGTTTAAACAACAGATTGTTATTGCTTTTCAACCCATCTTATTATGTGGTGGGAAAACACCAATTGATGCTTGTATTTTTATAAAGACCGGGAAAGTGAGCTTTTCCCTTGGTTGTTCTTGTATCTGCCTCATTCCACAGTTAAATGTGGCACACCGTCATCGAATAAACGATCTGCGCCAGTCGGCACGCAGTCTTTGGTCAGCTGATGGTATCTTTGCGCAGTGGCAAGATCGTAGCCCATGAGGTTTAACCGAGGCGCGATTATTGCTGGTTGAAAACTTAACCCAATACCCCGCCGCGATAACTTGAAATATAGTTGGCTTTGGCAATTTTTGATGGTCTTTCCAGAGACCCATTAATTAGCGTTTAAACAACAGATTGTTATTGCTTTTCCGTCTATCTTATTATGTGGTGGGAAAACACCAATTGACGCTTGTATTTCTATAAAGACCGCGAAAGTGAGCTTTTCCCCTGGTTATTCTTGTACCTGTCTAATTCCGCAGTTAAATGTGACACACCGTCATCGAATAAACGATCTGCGCCAGTCGGCACGCAGTCTTTGGTCAGCTGATGGTATCTTTGCGCAGTGGCAAGATCGTAGCCCATGAGGTTTAACCGAGGCGCGATTATTGCTGGTTGAAAACTTAACCCAATACCCCGCCGCGACAACTTGAAATATAGTTGGCTTTGGCAATTTTTGATGGTCTTTCCAGAGACCCATTAATTAGCGTTTAAACAACAGATTGTTATTGCTTTTCAACCCATCTTATTATGTGGTGGGAAAACACCAATTGATGCTTGTATTTTTATAAAGACCGGGAAAGTGAGCTTTTTCCTTGGTTGTTCTTGTATCTGCCTCATTCCACAGTTAAACAACAGATTGTTATTGCTTTTCAATCCATCTTATTATGTGGTGGGAAAGCACCAATTGACGCTTGTATTTCTATAAAGACCGGGAAAGTGAGCTTTTCTCCTGGTTGTTCTTGTATCTGTCTAATTCCGCAGTTAAATGTGACACACCGTCATCGAATAAACGATCTGCGCCAGCCGGCACGCAGTCTTTGGTCAGCTGATGGTATCTTTGCGCAGTGGCAAGATCGTAGCCCATGAGGTTTAACCGAGGCGCGATTATTGCTGGTTGAAAACTTAACCCAATACCCCGCCGCGACAACTTGAAATATAGTTGGCTTTGGCAATTTTTGATGGTCTTTCCAGAGACCCATTAATTAGCGTTTAAACAACAGATTGTTATTGCTTTTCAACCCATCTTATTATGTGGTGGGAAAACACCAATTGATGCTTGTATTTCTATAATGACCGCGAAAGTGAGCTTTTCCCTTGGTTGTTCATGTATCTGCCTCATTCCACAGTTAAATGTGGCACACCGTCATCGAATAAACGATCTGCGCCAGTGGGCACGCAGTCTTTGGTCAGCTGATGGTATCTTTGCGCAGTGGCAAGATCGTAGCCCATGAGGTTTAACCGAGGCGCGATTATTGCTGGTTGAAAACTTAACCCAATACCCCGCCGCGACAACTTGAAATATAGTTGGCTTTGGCAATTTTTGATGGTCTTTCCAGAGACCCATTAATTAGCGTTTAAACAACAGATTGTTATTGCTTTTCAACCCATCTTATTATGTGGTGGGAAAACACCAATTGACGCTTGTATTTCTATAAAGACCGGGAAAGTGAGCTTTTCCCTTGGTTGTTCTTGTATCTGCCTCATTCCACAGCTAAATGTGGCACACCATCATCGAATAAACGATCTGCGCCAGTCGGCACGCAGTCTTTGGTCAGCTGATGGTATCTTTGCGCAGTGGCAAGATCGTAGCCCATGAGGTTTAACCGAGGCGCGATTATTGCTGGTTGAAAACTTAACCCAATACCCCGCCGCGACAACTTGAAATATAGTTGGCTTTGGCAATTTTTGATGGTCTTTCCAGAGACCCATTAATTAGCGTTTAAACAACAGATTGTTATTGCTTTTCAATCCATCTTATTATGTGGTGGGAAAGCACCAATTGACGCTTGTATTTCTATAAAGACCGGGAAAGTGAGCTTTTCTCCTGGTTGTTCTTGTATCTGTCTAATTCCGCAGTTAAATGTGACACACCGTCATCGAATAAACGATCTGCGCCAGCCGGCACGCAGTCTTTGGTCAGCTGATGGTATCTTTGCGCAGTGGCAAGATCGTAGCCCATGAGGTTTAACCGAGGCGCGATTATTGCTGGTTGAAAACTTAACCCAATACCCCGCCGCGACAACTTGAAATATAGTTGGCTTTGGCAATTTTTGATGGTCTTTCCAGAGACCCATTAATTAGCGTTTAAACAACAGATTGTTATTGCTTTTCAACCCATCTTATTATGTGGTGGGAAAACACCAATTGATGCTTGTATTTCTATAATGACCGCGAAAATGAGCTTTTCCCTTGGTTGTTCATGTATCTGCCTCATTCCACAGTTAAATGTGGCACACCGTCATCGAATAAACGATCTGCGCCAGTGGGCACGCAGTCTTTGGTCAGCTGATGGTATCTTTGCGCAGTGGCAAGATCGTAGCCCATGAGGTTTAACCGAGGCGCGATTATTGCTGGTTGAAAACTTAACCCAATACCCCGCCGCGACAACTTGAAATATAGTTGGCTTTGGCAATTTTTGATGGTCTTTCCAGAGACCCATTAATTAGCGTTTAAACAACAGATTGTTATTGCTTTTCAACCCATCTTATTATGTGGTGGGAAAACACCAATTGACGCTTGTATTTCTATAAAGACCGGGAAAGTGAGCTTTTCCCTTGGTTGTTCTTGTATCTGCCTCATTCCACAGCTAAATGTGGCACACCATCATCGAATAAACGATCTGCGCCAGTCGGCACGCAGTCTTTGGTCAGCTGATGGTATCTTTGCGCAGTGGCAAGATCGTAGCCCATGAGGTTTAACCGAGGCGCGATTATTGCTGGTTGAAAACTTAACCCAATACCCCGCCGCGACAACTTGAAATATAGTTGGCTTTGGCAATTTTTGATGGTCTTTCCAGAGACCCATTAATTAGCGTTTAAACAACAGATTGTTATTGCTTTTCAACCCATCTTATTATGTGGTGGGAAAACACCAATTAACGCTTGTATTTCTATAAAGACCGGGAAAGTGAGCTTTTCCCTTGGTTGTTCTTGTATCTGCCTCATTCCACAGCTAAATGTGGCACACCGTCATCGAATAAACGATCTGCGCCAGTCGGCACGCAGTCTTTGGTCAGCTGATGGTATCTTTGCGCAGTGGCAAGATCGTAGCCCATGAGGTTTAACCGAGGCGCGATTATTGCTGGTTGAAAACTTAACCCAATACCCCGCCGCGACAACTTGAAATATAGTTGGCTTTGGCAATTTTTGATGGTCTTTCCAGAGACCCATTAATTAGCGTTTAAACAACAGATTGTTATTGCTTTTCAACCCATCTTATTATGTGGTGGGAAAACACAAATTGATGCTTGTATTTTTATAAAGACCGGGAAAGTGAGCTTTTCCCTTGGTTGTTCTTGTATCTGCCTCATTCCGCAGTTAAATGTGGCACACCATCATCGAATAAACGATCTGCGCCAGTCGGCACGCAGTCTTTGGTCAGCTGATGGTATCTTTGCGCAGTGGCAAGATCGTAGCCCATGAGGTTTAACCGAGGCGCAATTATTGCTAGTTGAAAACTTAACCCAATACCCCGCAGCGACAACTTGAAATATAGTTGGCTTTGGCAATTTTTGATGGTTTTTCCAGAGACCCATTAATTAGCGTTTAAACAACAGATTGTTATTGCTTTTCAACCCATCTTATTATGTGGTGGGAAAACACCAATTGACGCTTGTATTTTTATAAAGACCGGGAAAGTGAGCTTTTCCCTTGGTTGTTCTTGTATCTGCCTCATTCCACAGTTAAATGTGGCACACCGTCATCGAATAAACGATCTGCGCCAGTCGGCACGCAGTCTTTGGTCAGCTGATGGTATCTTTGCGCAGTGGCAAGATCGTAGCCCATGAGGTTTAACCGAGGCGCGATTATTGCTGGTTGAAAACTTAACCCAATACCCCGCCGCGACAACTTGAAATATAGTTGGCTTTGGCAATTTTTGATGGTCTTTCCAGAGACCCATTAATTAGCGTTTAAACAACAGATTGTTATTGCTTGTCAACCCATCTTATTATGTGGTGGGAAAACACCAATTGATGCTTGTATTTTTATAAAGACCGGGAAAGTGAGCTTTTCCCTTGGTTGTTCTTGTATCTGCCTCATTCCACAGTTAAACAACAGATTGTTATTGCTTTTCAATCCATCTTATTATGTGGTGGGAAAGCACCAATTGACGCTTGTATTTCTATAAAGACCGGGAAAGTGAGCTTTTCTCCTGGTTGTTCTTGTATCTGTCTAATTCCGCAGTTAAATGTGGCACACCATCATCGAATAAACGATCTGCGCCAGTCGGCAAGCAGTCTTTGGTCAGCTGATGGTATCTTTGCGCAGTGGCAAGATCGTAGCCCATGAGGTTTAACCGAGGCGCGATTATTGCTGGTTGAAAACTTAACCCAATGCCCCGCCGCGACAACTTGAAATATAGTTGGCTTTGGCAATTTTTGATGGTCTTTCCAGAGACCCATTAATTAGCGTTTAAACAACAGATTGTTATTGCTTGTCAACCCATCTTATTATGTGGTGGGAAAACACCAATTGATGCTTGTATTTTTATAAAGACCGGGAAAGTGAGCTTTTCTCCTGGTTGTTCTTGTATCTGCCTCATTCCACAGTTAAACAACAGATTGTTATTGCTTTTCAATCCATCTTATTATGTGGTGGGAAAGCACCAATTGACGCTTGTATTTCTATAAAGACCGGGAAAGTGAGCTTTTCTCCTGGTTGTTCTTGTATCTGTCTAATTCCGCAGTTAAATGTGGCACACCATCATCGAATAAACGATCTGCGCCAGTCGGCAAGCAGTCTTTGGTCAGCTGATGGTATCTTTGCGCAGTGGCAAGATCGTAGCCCATGAGGTTTAACCGAGGCGCGATTATTGCTGGTTGAAAACTTAACCCAATACCCCGCCGCGACAACTTGAAATATAGTTGGCTTTGGCAATTTTTGATGGTCTTTCCAGAGACCCATTAATTAGCGTTTAAACAACAGATTGTTATTGCTTTTCAACCCATCTTATTATGTGGTGGGAAAACACCAATTGATGCTTGTATTTCTATAATGACCGCGAAAGTGAGCTTTTCCCTTGGTTGTTCATGTATCTGCCTCATTCCACAGTTAAATGTGGCACACCGTCATCGAATAAACGATCTGCGCCAGTGGGCACGCAGTCTTTGGTCAGCTGATGGTATCTTTGCGCAGTGGCAAGATCGTAGCCCATGAGGTTTAACCGAGGCGCGATTATTGCTGGTTGAAAACTTAACCCAATACCCCGCCGCGACAACTTGAAATATAGTTGGCTTTGGCAATTTTTGATGGTCTTTCCAGAGACCCATTAATTAGCGTTTAAACAACAGATTGTTATTGCTTTTCAATCCATCTTATTATGTGGTGGGAAAGCACCAATTGACGCTTGTATTTCTATAAAGACCGGGAAAGTGAGCTTTTCTCCTGGTTGTTCTTGTATCTGTCTAATTCCGCAGTTAAATGTGACACACCGTCATCGAATAAACGATCTGCGCCAGCCGGCACGCAGTCTTTGGTCAGCTGATGGTATCTTTGCGCAGTGGCAAGATCGTAGCCCATGAGGTTTAACCTAGGCGCGATTATTGCTGGTTGAAAACTTAACCCAATACCCCGCCGCGACAACTTGAAATATAGTTGGCTTTGGCAATTTTTGATGGTCTTTCCAGAGACCCATTAATTAGCGTTTAAACAACAGATTGTTATTGCTTTTCAACCCATCTTATTATGTGGTGGGAAAACACCAATTGATGCTTGTATTTCTATAATGACCGCGAAAGTGAGCTTTTCCCTTGGTTGTTCATGTATCTGCCTCATTCCACAGTTAAATGTGGCACACCGTCATCGAATAAACGATCTGCGCCAGTGGGCACGCAGTCTTTGGTCAGCTGATGGTATCTTTGCGCAGTGGCAAGATCGTAGCCCATGAGGTTTAACCGAGGCGCGATTATTGCTGGTTGAAAACTTAACCCAATACCCCGCCGCGACAACTTGAAATATAGTTGGCTTTGGCAATTTTTGATGGTCTTTCCAGAGACCCATTAATTAGCGTTTAAACAACAGATTGTTATTGCTTTTCAACCCATCTTATTATGTGGTGGGAAAACACCAATTGACGCTTGTATTTCTATAAAGACCGGGAAAGTGAGCTTTTCCCTTGGTTGTTCTTGTATCTGCCTCATTCCACAGTTAAATGTGGCACACCGTCATCGAATAAACGATCTGCGCCAGTGGGCACGCAGTCTTTGGTCAGCTGATGGTATCTTTGCGCAGTGGCAAGATCGTAGCCCATGAGGTTTAACCGAGGCGCGATTATTGCTGGTTGAAAACTTAACCCAATACCCCGCCGCGACAACTTGAAATATAGTTGGCTTTGGCAATTTTTGATGGTCTTTCCAGAGACCCATTAATTAGCGTTTAAACAACAGATTGTTATTGCTTTTCAATCCATCTTATTATGTGGTGGGAAAGCACCAATTGACGCTTGTATTTCTATAAAGACCGGGAAAGTGAGCTTTTCTCCTGGTTGTTCTTGTATCTGTCTAATTCCGCAGTTAAATGTGACACACCGTCATCGAATAAACGATCTGCGCCAGCCGGCACGCAGTCTTTGGTCAGCTGATGGTATCTTTGCGCAGTGGCAAGATCGTAGCCCATGAGGTTTAACCGAGGCGCGATTATTGCTGGTTGAAAACTTAACCCAATACCCCGCCGCGACAACTTGAAATATAGTTGGCTTTGGCAATTTTTGATGGTCTTTCCAGAGACCCATTAATTAGCGTTTAAACAACAGATTGTTATTGCTTTTCAACCCATCTTATTATGTGGTGGGAAAACACCAATTGATGCTTGTATTTCTATAATGACCGCGAAAGTGAGCTTTTCCCTTGGTTGTTCATGTATCTGCCTCATTCCACAGTTAAATGTGGCACACCGTCATCGAATAAACGATCTGCGCCAGTGGGCACGCAGTCTTTGGTCAGCTGATGGTATCTTTGCGCAGTGGCAAGATCGTAGCCCATGAGGTTTAACCGAGGCGCGATTATTGCTGGTTGAAAACTTAACCCAATACCCCGCCGCGACAACTTGAAATATAGTTGGCTTTGGCAATTTTTGATGGTCTTTCCAGAGACCCATTAATTAGCGTTTAAACAACAGATTGTTATTGCTTTTCAACCCATCTTATTATGTGGTGCGAAAACACCAATTGACGCTTGTATTTCTATAAAGACCGGGAAAGTGAGCTTTTCCCTTGGTTGTTCTTGTATCTGCCTCATTCCACAGCTAAATGTGGCACACCATCATCGAATAAACGATCTGCGCCAGTCGGCACGCAGTCTTTGGTCAGCTGATGGTATCTTTGCGCAGTGGCAAGATCGTAGCCCATGAGGTTTAACCGAGGCGCGATTATTGCTGGTTGAAAACTTAACCCAATACCCCGCCGCGACAACTTGAAATATAGTTGGCTTTGGCAATTTTTGATGGTCTTTCCAGAGACCCATTAATTAGCGTTTAAACAACAGATTGTTATTGCTTTTCAATCCATCTTATTATGTGGTGGGAAAGCACCAATTGACGCTTGTATTTCTATAAAGACCGGGAAAGTGAGCTTTTCTCCTGGTTGTTCTTGTATCTGTCTAATTCCGCAGTTAAATGTGACACACCGTCATCGAATAAACGATCTGCGCCAGTCGGCAAGCAGTCTTTGGTCAGCTGATGGTATCTTTGCGCAGTGGCAAGATCGTAGCCCATGAGGTTTAACCGAGGCGCGATTATTGCTGGTTGAAAACTTAACCCAATGCCCCGCCGCGACAACTTGAAATATAGTTGGCTTTGGCAATTTTTGATGGTCTTTCCAGAGACCCATTAATTAGCGTTTAAACAACAGATCGTTATTGCTTTTCAACCCATCTTATTATGTGGTGGGAAAACACAAATTGATGCTTGTATTTTTATAAAGACCGGGAAAGTGAGCTTTTCCCTTGGTTGTTCTTGTATCTGCCTCATTCCGCAGTTAAATGTGGCACACCATCATCGAATAAACGATCTGCGCCAGTCGGCACGCAGTCTTTGGTCAGCTGATGGTATCTTTGCGCAGTGGCAAGATCGTAGCCCATGAGGTTTAACCGAGGCGCAATTATTGCTAGTTGAAAACTTAACCCAATACCCCGCAGCGACAACTTGAAATATAGTTGGCTTTGGCAATTTTTGATGGTTTTTCCAGAGACCCATTAATTAGCGTTTAAACAACAGATTGTTATTGCTTTTCAACCCATCTTATTATGTGGTGGGAAAACACCAATTGACGCTTGTATTTTTATAAAGACCGGGAAAGTGAGCTTTTCCCTTGGTTGTTCTTGTATCTGCCTCATTCCACAGTTAAATGTGGCACACCGTCATCGAATAAACGATCTGCGCCAGTCGGCACGCAGTCTTTGGTCAGCTGATGGTATCTTTGCGCAGTGGCAAGATCGTAGCCCATGAGGTTTAACCGAGGCGCGATTATTGCTGGTTGAAAACTTAACCCAATACCCCGCCGCGACAACTTGAAATATAGTTGGCTTTGGCAATTTTTGATGGTCTTTCCAGAGACCCATTAATTAGCGTTTAAACAACAGATTGTTATTGCTTGTCAACCCATCTTATTATGTGGTGGGAAAACACCAATTGATGCTTGTATTTTTATAAAGACCGGGAAAGTGAGCTTTTCCCTTGGTTGTTCTTGTATCTGCCTCATTCCACAGTTAAACAACAGATTGTTATTGCTTTTCAATCCATCTTATTATGTGGTGGGAAAGCACCAATTGACGCTTGTATTTCTATAAAGACCGGGAAAGTGAGCTTTTCTCCTGGTTGTTCTTGTATCTGTCTAATTCCGCAGTTAAATGTGGCACACCATCATCGAATAAACGATCTGCGCCAGTCGGCAAGCAGTCTTTGGTCAGCTGATGGTATCTTTGCGCAGTGGCAAGATCGTAGCCCATGAGGTTTAACCGAGGCGCGATTATTGCTGGTTGAAAACTTAACCCAATACCCCGCCGCGACAACTTGAAATATAGTTGGCTTTGGCAATTTTTGATGGTCTTTCCAGAGACCCATTAATTAGCGTTTAAACAACAGATTGTTATTGCTTTTCAACCCATCTTATTATGTGGTGGGAAAACACCAATTGATGCTTGTATTTCTATAATGACCGCGAAAGTGAGCTTTTCCCTTGGTTGTTCATGTATCTGCCTCATTCCACAGTTAAATGTGGCACACCGTCATCGAATAAACGATCTGCGCCAGTGGGCACGCAGTCTTTGGTCAGCTGATGGTATCTTTGCGCAGTGGCAAGATCGTAGCCCATGAGGTTTAACCGAGGCGCGATTATTGCTGGTTGAAAACTTAACCCAATACCCCGCCGCGACAACTTGAAATATAGTTGGCTTTGGCAATTTTTGATGGTCTTTCCAGAGACCCATTAATTAGCGTTTAAACAACAGATTGTTATTGCTTTTCAATCCATCTTATTATGTGGTGGGAAAGCACCAATTGACGCTTGTATTTCTATAAAGACCGGGAAAGTGAGCTTTTCTCCTGGTTGTTCTTGTATCTGTCTAATTCCGCAGTTAAATGTGACACACCGTCATCGAATAAACGATCTGCGCCAGCCGGCACGCAGTCTTTGGTCAGCTGATGGTATCTTTGCGCAGTGGCAAGATCGTAGCCCATGAGGTTTAACCGAGGCGCGATTATTGCTGGTTGAAAACTTAACCCAATACCCCGCCGCGACAACTTGAAATATAGTTGGCTTTGGCAATTTTTGATGGTCTTTCCAGAGACCCATTAATTAGCGTTTAAACAACAGATTGTTATTGCTTTTCAACCCATCTTATTATGTGGTGGGAAAACACCAATTGATGCTTGTATTTCTATAATGACCGCGAAAGTGAGCTTTTCCCTTGGTTGTTCATGTATCTGCCTCATTCCACAGTTAAATGTGGCACACCGTCATCGAATAAACGATCTGCGCCAGTGGGCACGCAGTCTTTGGTCAGCTGATGGTATCTTTGCGCAGTGGCAAGATCGTAGCCCATGAGGTTTAACCGAGGCGCGATTATTGCTGGTTGAAAACTTAACCCAATACCCCGCCGCGACAACTTGAAATATAGTTGGCTTTGGCAATTTTTGATGGTCTTTCCAGAGACCCATTAATTAGCGTTTAAACAACAGATTGTTATTGCTTTTCAACCCATCTTATTATGTGGTGGGAAAACACCAATTGACGCTTGTATTTCTATAAAGACCGGGAAAGTGAGCTTTTCCCTTGGTTGTTCTTGTATCTGCCTCATTCCACAGCTAAATGTGGCACACCATCATCGAATAAACGATCTGCGCCAGTCGGCACGCAGTCTTTGGTCAGCTGATGGTATCTTTGCGCAGTGGCAAGATCGTAGCCCATGAGGTTTAACCGAGGCGCGATTATTGCTGGTTGAAAACTTAACCCAATACCCCGCCGCGACAACTTGAAATATAGTTGGCTTTGGCAATTTTTGATGGTCTTTCCAGAGACCCATTAATTAGCGTTTAAACAACAGATTGTTATTGCTTTTCAACCCATCTTATTATGTGGTGGGAAAACACCAATTGATGCTTGTATTTCTATAATGACCGCGAAAGTGAGCTTTTCCCTTGGTTGTTCATGTATCTGCCTCATTCCACAGTTAAATGTGGCACACCGTCATCGAATAAACGATCTGCGCCAGTGGGCACGCAGTCTTTGGTCAGCTGATGGTATCTTTGCGCAGTGGCAAGATCGTAGCCCATGAGGTTTAACCGAGGCGCGATTATTGCTGGTTGAAAACTTAACCCAATACCCCGCCGCGACAACTTGAAATATAGTTGGCTTTGGCAATTTTTGATGGTCTTTCCAGAGACCCATTAATTAGCGTTTAAACAACAGATTGTTATTGCTTTTCAACCCATCTTATTATGTGGTGGGAAAACACCAATTGACGCTTGTATTTCTATAAAGACCGGGAAAGTGAGCTTTTCCCTTGGTTGTTCTTGTATCTGCCTCATTCCACAGCTAAATGTGGCACACCATCATCGAATAAACGATCTGCGCCAGTCGGCACGCAGTCTTTGGTCAGCTGATGGTATCTTTGCGCAGTGGCAAGATCGTAGCCCATGAGGTTTAACCGAGGCGCGATTATTGCTGGTTGAAAACTTAACCCAATACCCCGCCGCGACAACTTGAAATATAGTTGGCTTTGGCAATTTTTGATGGTCTTTCCAGAGACCCATTAATTAGCGTTTAAACAACAGATTGTTATTGCTTTTCAACCCATCTTATTATGTGGTGGGAAAACACCAATTAACGCTTGTATTTCTATAAAGACCGGGAAAGTGAGCTTTTCCCTTGGTTGTTCTTGTATCTGCCTCATTCCACAGCTAAATGTGGCACACCGTCATCGAATAAACGATCTGCGCCAGTCGGCACGCAGTCTTTGGTCAGCTGATGGTATCTTTGCGCAGTGGCAAGATCGTAGCCCATGAGGTTTAACCGAGGCGCGATTATTGCTGGTTGAAAACTTAACCCAATACCCCGCCGCGACAACTTGAAATATAGTTGGCTTTGGCAATTTTTGATGGTCTTTCCAGAGACCCATTAATTAGCGTTTAAACAACAGATTGTTATTGCTTTTCAACCCATCTTATTATGTGGTGGGAAAACACAAATTGATGCTTGTATTTTTATAAAGACCGGGAAAGTGAGCTTTTCCCTTGGTTGTTCTTGTATCTGCCTCATTCTGCAGTTAAATGTGGCACACCATCATCGAATAAACGATCTGCGCCAGTCGGCACGCAGTCTTTGGTCAGCTGATGGTATCTTTGCGCAGTGGCAAGATCGTAGCCCATGAGGTTTAACCGAGGCGCGACTATTGCTGGTTGAAAACTTAACCCAATACCCCGCCGCGACAACTTGAAATATAGTTGGCTTTGGCAATTTTTGATGGTCTTGCCAGAGACCTATTAATTAGCGTTTAAACAACAGATTGTTATTGCTTTTCAACCCATCTTATTATGTGTTGGGAAAACACCAATTGATGCTTGTATTTCTATAAAGACTGGGAAAGTGAGCTTTTCCCTTGGTTGTTCTTGTATCTGCCTCATTCCACAGTTAAACAACAGATTGTTATTGCTTTTCAATCCATCTTATTATGTGGTGGGAAAGCACCAATTGACGCTTGTATTTCTATAAAGACCGGGAAAGTGAGCTTTTCTCCTGGTTGTTCTTGTATCTGTCTAATTCCGCAGTTAAATGTGGCACACCATCATCGAATAAACGATCTGCGCCAGTCGGCAAGCAGTCTTTGGTCAGCTGATGGTATCTTTGCGCAGTGGCAAGATCGTAGCCCATGAGGTTTAACCGAGTCGCGATTATTGCTGGTTGAAAACTTAACCCAATACCCCGCCGCGACAACTTGAAATATAGTTGGCTTTGGCAATTTTTGATGGTCTTTCCAGAGACCCATTCATTACCGTTTAAACAACAGATTGTTATTGCTTTTCAACCCATCTTATTATGTGGTGGGAAAACACCAATTGACGCTTGTATTTTTATAAAGACCGGGAAAGTGAGCTTTTCCCTTGGTTGTTCTTGTATCTGCCTCATTCCACAGTTAAATGTGGCACACCGTCATCGAATAAACGATCTGCGCCAGTCGGCACGCAGTCTTTGGTCAGCTGATGGTATCTTTGCGCAGTGGCAAGATCGTAGCCCATGAGGTTTAACCGAGGCGCGATTATTGCTGGTTGAAAACTTAACCCAATACCCCGCAGCGACAACTTGAAATATAGTTGGCTTTGGCAATTTTTGATGGTTTTTCCAGAGACCCATTAATTAGCGTTTAAACAACAGATTGTTATTGCTTTTCAACCCATCTTATTATGTGGTGGGAGAACACCAATTGACGCTTGTATTTCTATAAAGATCGGGAAAGTGAGCTTTTCCCTTGGTTGTTCTTGTATCTGCCTCATTCCACAGTTAAATGTGGCACACCGTCATCGAATAAACGATCTGCGCCAGTCGGCACGCAGTCTTTGGTCAGCTGATGGTATCTTTGCGCAGTGGCAAGATCGTAGCCCATGAGGTTTAACCGAGGCGCGATTATTGCTGGTTGAAAACTTAACCCAATACCCTGCCGCGACAACTTGAAATATAGTTGGCTTTGGCAATTTTTGATGGTTATTCCAGAGACCCATTAATTAGCGTTTAAACAACAGATTGTTATTGCTTTTCAACCCATCTTATTATGTGGTGGGAAAACACCAATTGATGCTTGTATTTTTATAAAGACCGGGAAAGTGAGCTTTTCCCATGGTTGTTCTTGTATCTGCCTCATTCCACAGTTAAATGTGGCACACCGTCATCGAATAAACGATCTGCGCCAGTCGGCACGCAGTCTTTGGTCAGCTGATGGTATCTTTGCGCAGTGGCAAGATCGTAGCCCATGAGGTTTAACCGAGGCGCGATTATTGCTGGTTGAAAACTTAACCCAATACCCCGCCGCGACAACTTGAAATATAGTTGGCTTTGGCAATTTTTGATGGTCTTTCCAGAGACCCATTCATTAGCGTTTAAACAACAGATTGTTATTGCTTTTCCGTCTTATCTTATTATGTGGTGGGAAAACACCAATTGACGCTTGTATTTCTGTAAAGACCGCGAAAGAGAGCTTTTCCCCTGGTTATTCTTGTACCTGTCTAATTCCGCAGTTAAATGTGACACACCGTCATCGAATAAACGATCTGCGCCAGTCGGCACGCAGTCTTTGGTCAGCTGATGGTATCTTTGCGCAGTGGCAAGATCGTAGCCCATGAGGTTTAACCGAGGCGCGATTATTGCTGGTTGAAAACTTAACCCAATACCCCGCAGCGACAACTTGAAATATAGTTGGCTTTGGCAATTTTTGATGGTTTTTCCAGAGACCCATTAATTAGCGTTTAAACAACAGATTGTTATTGCTTTTCAACCCATCTTATTATGTGGTGGGAAAACACCAATTGATGCTTGTATTTTTATAAAGACCGGGAAAGTGAGCTTTTCCCTTGGTTGTTCTTGTATCTGCCTCATTCCACAGTTAAATGTGGCACACCGTCATCGAATAAACGATCTGCGCCAGTCGGCACGCAGTCTTTGGTCAGCTGATGGTATCTTTGCGCAGTGGCAAGATCGTAGCCCATGAGGTTTAACCGAGGCGCGATTATTGCTGGTTGAAAACTTAACCCAATACCCCGCCGCGACAACTTAAAATATAGTTGGCTTTGGCAATTTTTGATGATCTTTCCAGAGACCCATTAATTAGCGTTTAAACAACAGATTGTTATTGCTTTTCAACCCATCTTATTATGTGGTGGGAAAACACCAATTGATGCTTGTATTTTTATAAAGACCGGGAAAGTGAGCTTTTCCCTTGGTTGTTCTTGTATCTGCCTCATTCCACAGTTAAACAACAGATTGTTATTGCTTTTCAATCCATCTTATTATGTGGTGGGAAAGCACCAATTGACGCTTGTATTTCTATAAAGACCGGGAAAGTGAGCTTTTCTCCTGGTTGTTCTTGTATCTGTCTAATTCCGCAGTTAAATGTGGCACACCATCATCGAATAAACGATCTGCGCCAGTCGGCAAGCAGTCTTTGGTCAGCTGATGGTATCTTTGCGCAGTGGCAAGATCGTAGCCCATGAGGTTTAACCGAGGCGCGATTATTGCTGGTTGAAAACTTAACCCAATACCCCGCCGCGACAACTTGAAATATAGTTGGCTTTGGCAATTTTTGATGGTCTTTCCAGAGACCCATTAATTAGCGTTTAAACAACAGATTGTTATTGCTTTTCCGTCTTATCTTATTATGTGGTGGGAAAACACCAATTGACGCTTGTATTTCTGTAAAGACCGCGAAAGAGAGCTTTTCCCCTGGTTATTCTTGTACCTGTCTAATTCCGCAGTTAAATGTGACACACCGTCATCGAATAAACGATCTGCGCCAGTCGGCACGCAGTCTTTGGTCAGCTGATGGTATCTTTGCGCAGTGGCAAGATCGTAGCCCATGAGGTTTAACCGAGGCGCGATTATTGCTGGTTGAAAACTTAACCCAATACCCCGCAGCGACAACTTGAAATATAGTTGGCTTTGGCAATTTTTGATGGTTTTTCCAGAGACCCATTAATTAGCGTTTAAACAACAGATTGTTATTGCTTTTCAACCCATCTTATTATGTGGTGGGAAAACACCAATTGATGCTTGTATTTTTATAAAGACCGGGAAAGTGAGCTTTTGCCTTGGTTGTTCTTGTATCTGCCTCATTCCACAGTTAAATGTGGCACACCGTCATCGAATAAACGATCTGCGCCAGTCGGCACGCAGTCTTTGGTCAGCTGATGGTATCTTTGCGCAGTGGCAAGATCGTAGCCCATGAGGTTTAACCGAGGCGCGATTATTGCTGGTTGAAAACTTAACCCAATACCCCGCCGCGACAACTTGAAATATAGTTGGCTTTGGCAATTTTTGATGGTCTTTCCAGAGACCCATTAATTAGCGTTTAAACAACAGATTGTTATTGCTTTTCAACCCATCTTATTATGTGGTGGGAAAACACCAATTGATGCTTGTATTTTAATATAGACCGGGAAAGTGAGCTTTTCCCTTGGTTGTTCTTGTATCTGCCTCATTCCACAGTTAAATGTGGCACACCGTCATCGAATAAACGATCTGCGCCAGTCGGCACGCAGTCTTTGGTCAGCTGATGGTATCTTTGCGCAGTGGCAAGATCGTAGCCCATGAGGTTTAACCGAGGCGCGATTATTGCTGGTTGAAAACTTAACCCAATACCCCGCCGCGACAACTTGAAATATAGTTGGCTTTGGCAATTTTTGATGGTCTTTCCAGAGACCCATTAATTAGCGTTTAAACAACAGATTGTTATTGCTTTTCAACCCATCTTATTATGTGGTGGGAAAACACCAATTGATGCTTGTATTTTTATAAAGACCGGGAAAGTGAGCTTTTCCCTTGGTTGTTCTTGTATCTGCCTCATTCCACAGTTAAATGTGGCACACCGTCATCGAATAAACGATCTGCGCCAGTCGGCACGCAGTCTTTGGTCAGCTGATGGTATCTTTGCGCAGTGGCAAGATCGTAGCCCATGAGGTTTAACCGAGGCGCGATTATTGCTGGTTGAAAACTTAACCCAATACCCCGCCGCGACAACTTGAAATATAGTTGGCTTTGGCAATTTTTGATGGTCTTTCCAGAGACCCATTAATTAGCGTTTAAACAACAGATTGTTATTGCTTTTCAACCCATCTTATTATGTGGTGGGAAAACACCAATTGATGCTTGTATTTTTATAAAGACCGGGAAAGTGAGCTTTTCCCTTGGTTGTTCTTGTATCTGCCTCATTCCACAGTTAAATGTGGCACACCGTCATCGAATAAACGATCTGCGCCAGTCGGCACGCAGTCTTTGGTCAGCTGATGGTATCTTTGCGCAGTGGCAAGATCGTAGCCCATGAGGTTTAACCGAGGCGCGATTATTGCTGGTTGAAAACTTAACCCAATACCCCGCCGCGACAACTTGAAATATAGTTGGCTTTGGCAATTTTTGATGGTCTTTCCAGAGACCCATTAATTAGCGTTTAAACAACAGATTGTTATTGCTTTTCAACCCATCTTATTATGTGGTGGGAAAACACCAATTGATGCTTGTATTTTTATAAAGACCGGGAAAGTGAGCTTTTCCCTTGGTTGTTCTTGTATCTGCCTCATTCCACAGTTAAATGTGGCACACCGTCATCGAATAAACGATCTGCGCCAGTCGGCACGCAGTCTTTGGTCAGCTGATGGTATCTTTGCGCAGTGGCAAGATCGTAGCCCATGAGGTTTAACCGAGGCGCGATTATTGCTGGTTGAAAACTTAACCCAATACCCCGCCGCGACAACTTGAAATATAGTTGGCTTTGGCAATTTTTGATGGTCTTTCCAGAGACCCATTAATTAGCGTTTAAACAACAGATTGTTATTGCTTTTCAACCCATCTTATTATGTGGTGGGAAAACACCAATTGATGCTTGTATTTTTATAAAGACCGGGAAAGTGAGCTTTTCCCTTGGTTGTTCTTGTATCTGCCTCATTCCACAGTTAAATGTGGCACACCGTCATCGAATAAACGATCTGCGCCAGTCGGCACGCAGTCTTTGGTCAGCTGATGGTATCTTTGCGCAGTGGCAAGATCGTAGCCCATGAGGTTTAACCGAGGCGCGATTATTGCTGGTTGAAAACTTAACCCAATACCCCGCCGCGACAACTTGAAATATAGTTGGCTTTGGCAATTTTTGATGGTCTTTCCAGAGACCCATTAATTAGCGTTTAAACAATAGATTGTTATTGCTTTTCAACCCATCTTATTATGTGGTGGGAAAACACCAATTGATGCTTGTATTTTTATAAAGACCGGGAAAGTGAGCTTTTCCCTTGGTTGTTCTTGTATCTGCCTCATTCCACAGTTAAATGTGGCACACCGTCATCGAATAAACGATCTGCGCCAGTCGGCACGCAGTCTTTGGTCAGCTGATGGTATCTTTGCGCAGTGGCAAGATCGTAGCCCATGAGGTTTAACCGATGCGCGATTATTGCTGGTTGAAAACTTAACCCAATACCTCGCCGCGACAACTTGAAATATAGTTGGCTTTGGCAATTTTTGATGGTCTTTCCAGAGACCCATTAATTAGCGTTTAAACAACAGATTGTTATTGCTTTTCCGTCTTATCTTATTATGTGGTGGGAAAACACCAATTGACGCTTGTATTTCTATAAAGACCGCGAAAGAGAGCTTTTCCCTTGGTTGTTCTTGTATCTGCCTCATTCCACATTTAAATTTGACACACCGTCATCGAATAAACGATCTGCGCCAGTCGGCACGCAGTCTTTGGTCAGCTGATGGTATCTTTGCGCAGTGGCAAGATCGTAGCCCATGAGGTTTAACCGAGGCGCGATTATTGCTGGTTGAAAACTTAACCCAATACCCCGCCGCGACAACTTGAAATATAGTTGCCTTTGGCAATTTTTGATGGTCTTCCCAGAGACCCATTAATTAGCGTTTAAACAGATTGTTATTGCTTTTCAACCCATCTTATTATGTGGTGGGAAAACACCAATTGATGCTTGTATTTCTATAAAGACCGGGAAAGTGAGCTTTTCCCCTGGTTGTTCTTGTCTCTGCCTCATTCCACAGTTAAATGTGGCACACCGTCATCGAATAAACGATCTGCGCCAGTCGGCACGCAGTCTTTGGTCAGCTGATGGTATCTTTGCGCAGTGGCAAGATCGTAGCCCATGAGGTTTAACCGAGGCGCGATTATTGCTGGTTGAAAACTTAACCCAATACCCCGCCGCAACAACTTGAAATATAGTTGGCTTTGGCAATTTTTGATGGTCTTTCCAGAGACCCATTAATTAGCGTTTAAACAACAGATTGTTATTGCTTTTCAGCCGATCTTATTATGTGGTGGGAATACACCAAGAGGGCAATTGAAAAACAGATAAAAGAAAATTGGAGGAAAAGCTCAGTTTATGCACATGGTGGTGCTCTCTCTTGGCCATATTACAGTTGCTTATGAGGTGGTAGAAGGTGATGTTTTGGATGTTGTTCAGAATGTATAGGATCTGGTGGGTTATATTGAGGAAGTGTAGATGCCAGTATTTCTCTTTAGCCTGGTCTTTGAGAAGGCATTTGATAAGGTGGAACATGACTTTCTGTTTGCAGTGTTGGAGGCCTTTGGGTTTGGTCTGTTGTTTTGTAGGTTTATTTGTACTGCATGCGTGTGCAGTTCCCTCTGTTAAGTGTACTGGCTTTGTTGCACATGTTTTTCAACCTACTAGGTCAATCTGACAGGGATGTCCCAGGTCACATTCATGGTATGCACTGGTGGCGGAGCCCTTCGATTGGCTATCAGGCAGGATGTAGCCGTTACAGCTATTTGTGTTGGGATGTGATTTGTGCTGTGTTTGTGTGTGTTGTATTTTTCATGGTTTCACTAATTCCACAGATTTTATTGTTTACTCTTGGTTGCACGTGTAGTGTTCTTTTAACTCTAATTTATTATCAATATTATTCTGCATCTAGTGTGTTAAGATGTCATTTTAATCACTGCATAGGCCATAGTTATTTGAATTTTTGTGCATTTCTGTCAGTCTTCCCCTGCAATACCCAATTACCCACTTTACAGTGCGCATTTAGTTTTGTTTTTACAGTGGTGATATTAACTCTTAGTGTTCAATTTACAACCTAGAGTGTCTTCACACCATTTGTTGACAGACAATGTGTCTCCACCTCTTCCCAAACGCCAAGCCCATATGGGCAGCACACAAGTACAATATGGGCTCTAGGCTTAGAAGAGAAACAAAGTAATTGGTTTTTCATATCAATCCCAAACAGCAGCAAATTTGTTTTTGTATAGCGCATTATCACAACATAACATTGTCTCAAAGCGCTTTACAGCATCCTTGCCCAAAGCCCCCAGTGAGTAAGCCAAAGGCGACAGTGGCAAGGAAAAACTCCCAAAAAGGAAGAAACCTTGGGAGGGACCAGACTCAAAGGGGGAGCCCATCCTCCAGGGGGCGGCAGGGAGAGTCAATTAGGAGAGATGGTTCAGTGCCAAGTCACACTGTCCAAATCATAAGATGTGGAAGATGACACAGGCAGAACGACGAGCTGGATGCAGGGACATCATGGGTAGAGGCGACGTCACATGTGGGACATCTTGATAGATTGAGGTCTCCAGGCATCACCCCCCAGGAGGAGTATGGGAAATAAAATTTACAATTAGTACTGCCTATAGCCTCCTCTACTTTAACTAACAGTTAGGTGAGTGCAATATGAAGTGCAATGTGCAAGCTCCGGCAGATATGGCTGTGGCAGCATCAGTAGGAGGGAGAGGCAAGTGGGAATGCAGGCATGGGGAGTCCCTGAAATGCCAGTACTCCAATTCCACAAGGGATTGTGAAGCCAAAGTGATAGCACTGACGGTCCGGTTTGTCCAAAGCCAATGGCACCGATCCCCACCCAGCTCTACACCTCACACTATAGGTCTAAATGGGGGTGAGAAGTTAGCTGTAGCTAGAACTAGTGTCCCTATACGCTAAACTAAACAGGTGTGTTTTTAGTTTAGACTTGAATATTGAGAGTGAGCCCGAAACCCGCACAGCCGGTGGAAAGCCTTTCCACAGCTGAGGAGATCTGTCGGAGATAGCTCTGCAGCCTGCCGTAGCTCTTTCTACCTGAGGCACTAGCAGATATCCCATGGCTTGAGAGCGAACCAAGCGTGGAGGGTTGTATGTGGTCAGCAGATCACTAAGGTATTCTGGTGCAAGGCCATTCTGTCCTTTATAGGTTAATAGTAGTATTTTATAGTCAATTCGAGGCTTAATTGGCAGCCAATGAAGGGAGGATAAGGAAAATAAACTATTATTTAATAAATATTCCTTGGAAAAACAAACTGTGGAAAACTGAATTTACAATATTTTCCTTGAGACTTGAAGGAAGAGTCCATTAACTTAACGGAAAACGTGATGGTACTTTTTTTCCAGTACATTTTTTGTTTTTTGACGGATTTTATTTTTACAGTGTGGATGAGGTAGGAATGGTGTTTGCATGTTCATGTGTGTGTTAAACTTGTATAGCTTTACTGTAGCCTTGCTGCTATGGAAGACAAACGGCGGTGGATGGGAGCAGCTGAAAACATCGCTTTTCTTCACCTTTCAGCTTGTTGAACAGCTGGTTTGGTTAAGGACTCTCGCCAGCTCTTTACCAATAAAGGTGTAGTAGCGATTACAGGCACTGCTGTTGTTTTCCGTCACTCCACCAGAGTTCACCATCTCTGTAACGGAACCGTCTCCTTGCTGTTACTGTATAGACGGGCTCCAGCTCCATCTTAATAAAAATACGACGGCATCATTTTCACTGCTGTTGTGTTATCAGTGTTTTTATTGAGGAAAAATATGTGCTGCTTGGGCTGAGTCTCGTTATACTTTTTTATTCACACAAATGCCCATAAATATGTTTCTATCGCAGGTCTGTTTTAGCCGCGAATGTGAGTGAAGCGCTCGCGCTCACCTTGTACTGGTTCCACTCTGTGGACTGGATGCATAGACAGGGTGCTTTCTGTTGAGATGTTGAATCGTTGACGTTGTGCTATTTTGGTAAGCTAATTTCTAGATCCTATTTAACGAATTTACTTGAGTTCTTTGAGGAATCTACAAGAGTAATTGATCACAAAAAGGCCTATGATGTGATCAATTTAGATTTCCAGAAGGCCTTTGATGTTGTTCCCCACAAACGGCTCTTGTTTAAGCTCAAAGCTACAGGGATTTTAGGAACTGAGGCAGCTTGGACTGAAAACTGGTTAACAGACAGGAAGCAGCAAGTAGTTATTAGAGGCACAATGTCACAGTGGGCCTGCGTTCATAGTGGGGTACTGCAGGGTTCAATTTTAGGACCACTATTGTTCCTAATTTACATTAATGATATTGACACTAATATATACAGTAAACTGGTTAAATTTGCAGACGACACCACGGTGGGTCACACGCATACTGATCTAGCAGCACAGAGGCTACAATAGGACCTGGCAGATGAAATTTAACATAGATAAATGTAAGGTAATCCATGCAGGGAGCAGAAATATAAAGTACAGATATTTTATGGGTTCCACTGAAATAAAGGTAGGTAATTATGAGAAAGACCTCGGTGTGTATATTGATGCTTCCATGCCCCACTCTCGCCAGTGTGAGGAAGCAATTAAAAAGGCCAATAGGATGTTGGGTTACATCTCTAGGTGTGTGGAGTTTAAGACAAGGGAGGTGATGCTACGATTATATAATTCCTTGCTAAGACCCCACCTGGAATATTGTGTGCAGGTTTGGTCACCATACCTTAAGAAGGACATTGCTGCCTTGGAAAAGGTGCAACATAGGGCTGTGAGAATGATTCCTGGTCTTAGAGGAATGTCTTATGAGGAGAGTTTAGCTGAGCTGAATCCGTTTAGCCTCGAGCAAAGGAGACTAAGGGGGGATATGATCCAGGTATATAAGATTCTAACAGGTCTGGATGCTGTTCAGCCAAATGATTATTTCAATATTAGTTTAAATACTAGAACTCGTGGCCATAAGTGGAAATTAGCGGGAGAACATTTTAAAACGAATCTGAGGAAGCACTTCTTTACACAGCTTGTAGTTAGAGTATGGAATAGTCTTCCTGTTAGTGTAGCGCAAGCTAAAACCCTGAATTCCTTTCAATCAGAGCTAGATAAGATTTTAACAACTTTGAAATAAAATTCTGCTTAGGGTCCCAATTTGGCCGGGGTGGCCTTGCTACCTATTGGGTGCACAACTTGGGTGGTGAGTCTCTGACACTTATTTTGGGGGGGTGTGGGATGACAAATTTTGGAGTACATGAAATACACCATTTATTAGATAACTGTCATATCTTATTGAGGAAAGAAAGGCACTATGACAGTCTGTTTCTTCACTTCCACATCTAATTAAAGTGAACAAACAATGTGAAAAAGATAACACTTATTGCATTGTATTCTAGCACTACACCATCTAACCCTCCCCTACTTAAAATGAAATGATGATATTGTACTGATCCCTGTGGGGAAATTATCTTCTTGGCTATCTCATCTTGCTCTCCATGAGACACAGACACGTGTAGGTGAGAAGCTTGTGAGCTTGGCAGCAAAGTGCAGCACCACCATGGAGCTGGGGTTAAGGGCCTTATTCAAGGGCCCACAGACGTGACTATTCTGCAGAGGCTGGACTCAGACCAACAACCCTCCAACCACAAGCAGAGGCTTAGTGTGCTGAGCCAGACACCATCCCCTTGTGTTGTTTATACTGTAATAGGTCCCCAAATTATACATTAAATGAACATTGTTTTACTGAGGAAACAGAGCAGGCGTACAGTCTCACTCATATCGTTCTTCTCTGGACTCGGTTACCCACAAACTGCGTGAACAGCTACAGGAACCCAGGTAGCCCAAAATACGCAGTGTAATACCTAAAACTACTAACTTGGTTTAAGGGGCTGAATTATATTGCTACAGGACAAGAGGTATGTATGTGACAGCATGCACCCTCACTCTATAAAAACATCGTTTCCTGTAAACCAAAACAAGAATGCTAAGAAGAGCCAGCAGACACAATGCAGTTACTATGCCCAGAAGGGGGCTGCTCTGAATGTGTGCAGTGCCATTGGCACAACCTGCAGAAAAGGGAGCAGGATCGGTGGTCAAAGGCTGAGAATCCAGGGCTGAAGGTGCATCTGTGGAGGACCTAGGAACAGTAACAAGAAGGTACAGATGCGTGTTGAAAGATTAGCAGCAGGTTTACAATAAACCAAACACCTAACTATTATCTTCATGGAGTTAGAGCAAAAGACTGTTACATTAGAGTAACAAAATAGAGGAGAATGGAACAAGATAATGAAGACACACCTGTCAGTGGCGAAGGAGCCAAGAATGCGAGTGGCGGGATAGAAGGGGCTATCCTGCTGTGGGGGAGGGGCAGAGAGACACAGCCTCATGTCAGGACAGGAGACGACCCCATGGTAACCTGGAACCTTTGAAATAATGGATATGCAGAGATTCATCATTTGCACTGCATAATGACATAGCCAAGGGTTGGGGTCCACAGTGCTCAAACATTCATATGATAAAACAGCCCAGAGACAAGAATCACACATGCTGTTCTAGGGCCACGGGTAGCATGTACAACACAGCAATGCCACTTATCTGGGTAAATTACCCCCCGCTACCTGAATAGAAGTGCCAACAGGACAGTCCATCCATTCAGAACCAGACACCTTTACTTCGTACTGGTTTATCCCAGTACACCGATGCCTGTAACACCGACCTTCCGGTGAATCACTTACAGAGCGAGAAATATTCTGTGGGCAGAATGAAAGTAAAGCGGTGTTATATTTTTATGAGGCTTTACACTCCATTCCTATCATTATGCTTATTCATGAGGTATCACAAAATGTAGTTTAAATGCAGTTCTGTAATCACACTGCCTGGCCAAAAAATTCTTTATAAAATTCAGCATTTGAATTTAAATCGCCAAATACTTAACCCAATGACTGGATCATTATTACAGCAATATTATGTAGCAATAAAGTGAAGTCAGCTGAGTACCTGAATCTACTGAATGGCCAGAATACGACAAATGGGTAATTTTCTTCCCTAATGGCATTTTCACATATGATTTAGCCACCACAGAGTCCTGACCTTAACCCTATTGAAAGTCTAGGATGTGCTGGAGAGGACTGCGCAGTGATATGACTCTCCCATTGTCAATACAAGATCTTGCCAAAAAATTCATGCAGATTTGGATGAAAATACATTTTGTGATGTGGCATAAGCTCCTAGACACAATGTGCTCTGTAATGAAAGCTAAAGGTGATCCAGTGAAATGGTAAAAGGGCGCTGTTATGCTTTTTGGGTTTTCCCATTTCCTTTAGTGTGTTATACACAGTGGTGTGAAAAAGTGTTTTCCTGATTTCTTATTATTTTGTATGTTTATCACACGTAAATGATTCAGATCATCCATCCATCCATCCATCATCTCCTGCTTGATCCAAGGTCGGGTCGCGGGGGCAGCAGTCTCAGCAGGGAAACCCACACTTCCCTCTCCCCAGCCACTTCATCCAGCTCCTCTGGGGGAATCCCGAGGCCTTCCCAGGCCAGCCGAGAGACATAGTCCCTCCAGCGGGTCCTGGGTCTTCCCCGGGGCCTCCTTTCAGTGGGACCTGCCTGGAACATCTCACCAGGGAGGCGCCCAGGAGGCATCCTGAGCAGATGCCCGAGCCACCTCATCTGGCTCCTCTCAATGCGAAGAAGCAGAAGCTCTACTCTGAGTCCCTCCCGAATGACTGAGCTCCTCACCCTATCTCTAAGGGAGATCCGCCTGTCGATCTTCCGCTCCATCTTTCCCTCACTCGTGAACAAGACCCCAAGATACTTAAACTCCTCCACTTGGGGGAGGACCCCATCTCCGACCCGGAGAGAGCATTCTACCCTTTTCCGGCTGAGGACCGTGGTCTCAGATTTGGAGGTATTAATTCTCATCCCAGCCGCTTCACACTCAGCTGTGAACTGTCCCAGTCATGGTCCGATGAAGCCAACAGAACCACATCGTCTGCAAAAAGCAGAGACCTAATCCTGAGGTCACCAAGCCGGACACCCTCAACACCCTGGCTGCGCCTAGAAATTCTGTCCATAAAAGCTATGAACAGAATCGGTGACAAAGGGCAGCCCTGGTGGAGTCCAACCCTCACCGGAAACAAGTCCGACTTACTGCCGACAATGCAGATCAAGCTCTGACACTGGTTGTACAGGGACCGAACCACCCTTATAAGGTAGTCCAGCACCTCTTACTCCCAGAGCACTACCCACAGGACTCCCCGAGGGACACGGTCGAATGCCTTCTCCAAGTCCACAAAGCACATGTAGACTGGTTGGGCAAACTCCCACATACCCTCACAGACCCCGCTGAGAGTATAGAGCTGGTGCACTGTTCCACGGCCAGGGCGAAAACCACACTGCTCCTCCTGAATCCGAGGTTCGACAATCTGGCAGACCCTCCTCTCCAGAACCCCCGAATAGACCTTACCAGGGAGGCTGAGGAGTGTGATCCCCCTACAGTTGGAGCACACCCTCCGGTCCCCCTTCTTAAAGAGTTGTCTATTTCAGAGTTATAGACAGAATGAAGAAAAATTCTGTGTTTTTCAAACATTGGGGCATGCAAATCGACTGAAGTATACCCCAATAATAAAACTATGAACAGTGAAATAATAATCAACAGGAAGATTTAAAAACAAATAGCAGTCAACATAAAAAGCCTGACCTCTCTGCTCAGGTTGGAGAAGAAACACCGGCTCTCTGGGCTGTAGATTTCTCCACTCCATTCCTCTGCCTTATTTACCTTATTGTTCCTTTCCTTCGAGCACTCGCTCTGCAGGACCAAAGAAGGGGAAGAGCAGAGTCACAGAACAACAGACGGGGTTGTAGTGAAATCCATAAATGAGTCTGAAAACTGAAATGAAAAACAGACTGAGATAGAGATAAAAGGATACACACCTCATTAGTCAGAGGCTTGTAAACGCGACATCCTTCCAAATATTGATCACTCTGGCACACCCCCTTGTGGAAATGAAGGTAATGACAGCCTAATCCACTTGTTACAGGAGCACAAAAGCAGAAAGCAAGAATGTTGGAGATTAAATCATTTCATGACTAAACATAAAATGTTTTACAGCACAAAATTCTCTCTTCTACATAGAACGTATAGATATGTAAAAGGTGATTATAATACCTGCCTGCGCAGAAGAAGGTGGATGAGATGTCATGACAGGTGGCCAAGGACCCAAACAGTGACCCTTGCCCTCAAGTAGATGTAAACACACAGACTTACTCACAGAAGACATATGCAGTACAGAACACAACCACTGAGTGGCACTGGCTCACACTGCACTTTCTGATATACTCACAGATGTTCTAAAGCAGAGGTGGGCAATTATAACAATCGTTTTTTTAGAACATACACACATACATACATAGATTTTCTATACCCGCTTGTCCTACCCCGGCCGCTATGAGTCCAAGCTGTCGCAGGGCACACACACACCATTCACTCACTCATGCACACTTATGGCCAATTCGGTAACTTCAATTCTATTTTGAAACAATTTCAATATAATGTATATTCCAGGGGCGGCATGGTGGTGCAGTGGTTAGCACTGTTGCACTGTTTGCATGTTCTCCCCATGTTGTCGTGGGGTTTCCTCCGGGTACTCCGGTTTCCCCTCACAGTCCAAAACCATGCTGAGGCTAATTGGAGTTGCTAAATTGCCCGTAGGAGTACATGTGTGAGTGAATGGTATGTGAGTGTGCCCTGCGATGGACTGGCCCTCCATCCTGGGTTGTTCCCTGCTTCGTGCCCATTACTTCCGGGATAGGCTCCGGACCTCCCGTGACCCACTAGGATAAGCGGTTTGGAAAATGGATGGATGGATGGATGGATGGATATTCCATGCTGCATCCAAAATGGTTCATACAGAACCACTTTGCATATCATCAGTGCAGAAATTCCTCTTTTCCCCTCCTCAGCCTCTCATTCTCTCCAATCACCATCCTTTCCACATGCTCTCCTGACTCCGATCTCCTCACCTTCTCCCCATTCCATCCTTTGAGCTGCACTCTGGTTGACATAGTACCAGCCGGTATCCTGCAAGGCAGCCAAGGTAAGTGGATCAACTCGTACCAATTCCGGTCTGTCCAGTGCTGCTGCCATAATGGACCCTTGCAGAACCCGGGCCTCCCAGTGCGATGAAGGCTCATTGGCTGCCTGAGGGAAAGAAGGAAAGGTGAAAAGTGAGTACAAGTGAGTACAAGTGAGTACATATAAAGAGTGCAAGTCAGTACTAGTACTAGTCAGTGCATAACAGAGGACCAGAACTATTTTGTTTTCACCAGCAGCATAGAGCCAAGGTTCACTGTGCTTTCAAAAAATGTGTGAAACTGAAGTGGGGGTCCTCCTATGACAAAGTTTGCCAGCTTGAAGGGGGGGAGGTCGACTGCATGGTCTGGAGTCAATTGTGTTTTGATCTAGATGCAGACCAGAGTCCGGCAGTAGGTGATAAACAGCGTACAGGCCATTATGACAACCCAAATGATACGAGTATTAAGACATACAGTATAGATAGTTCTAGTTTATCAGTAATGACATACAAACTGAAAACACAATCACTATACAGCAAGTGATGAACACACAATCAAATTACTGAGGGAACATGTGAAAAAGCATGTGAACGTCAACACAAATCGCAAACTGTAGAATGTAACCAGTACCAGGTTCTCCAGAGGGCCACCCAGCTCTTCCTCAGAGGACCCCAAATGTTTCTGCATGGCACGGATAACAGATGGGGTGTAGATCCTCACCTGACCAGTCCCATCTATGTTCGTCACCTGACCATGAGATACGCAGTCCTCCCCAACTATATAACACAGTAACACACACATAACCAGTACCTCACTGATATGATCCAGGTTAGCGTCACAGGTCAATACAAAAGAAGCATGCACCAAAAAGATGCTATAAGCTTAACAAGGCAACCAATCATAACAGTGTCTTTCAGATTGTAAGAGGAGACAGAAGCACATATAGTGACAGACTTCTGGATGAATGGGAACAATCCTTCCACATGTCAAAAAGCTCTTTGGAAAATCCAAGCACATGGAACAGCTCGTGCATAATGGTCTGCAAAAAGGCAGAGAATTAATGAACTTTACTAATGACAGTAATAAAAGTAATAATGACAGTAGTACTTATGTAACAGGAGTAATGTTATCTCTAGTAACGGCAGGAGAGCACCACTGTTACCTGCACCATGCGGGAATGGCTATAACTTTCCCCATGAAACGCACTCCTACAGATGACGACAACTCCAGCCAGTGGCCGACCACGTCGATCTGTCTGACAATGGGCTGCGTAAGCCAGAACACCAGGCTGTGGGGTTGGGGAGTACGAGAAGGACATGTATGAGGACAGAGGTGATGTGCAACTCGAACGAAATAACATCCCTCAATATTTCATATCCACTTATTCAATGCAGGTATGCTCAGACCTTGCCAAATCTTGTACCCTGTCTCAGAAGACACTGGGCACAAAGAAGGGGGCACCTTGGATGGGATGTGAGAATTTCGAAGAAATATCACAACCAGGGGCATAGATTTGGGTACAGATGGTAGGAATATGTGCCTACCAATATTGTAGGAGTACCATGCGTGTTTAGGGGAGCAGGGGGGGGGGGTCGAGGCACATTTGGTCCCTACCAATTTTTAAACCAAACCTACCAACTTTATTACAACAAAAAGAAGTTCATCCACAATTGATCTCTTACTTCTGCATGGCACTTGTCGGTACTGCGGGTGTGAAGATACAGCACAAAGTCTGTGTCAGGAAGCCCCCTGCCCTCTGATCTGAGAACTAGCATGGTTGGGGAGTTTGGGTGGAGATAAACACTGCAGCCACTCAGGTGGTCATCAGGGATCTGCCATTCAGGAAGGGGGCACGACAGTCAGAAAGAGTGCCCTCTAGTGTTAGGGGCATCAGTGGGGTGACGTGAATAGATCAATAAATCCTCCCATGTTACTCACAGTGACATCGAGGCAATTCTCCATTCTGTAGTGCTCATTGGCTCTCGCGCACCTAATTAAGAAGAAGGTGACTGATAGGTTACAGCAACCCAGTTAGGTTTCTCTAAGAGGCGCCAGCATGCAAATACATGTTTCATAATTGCAGGTGCAAACTGTCAAGCACACATTTCATCAAGGTCAAAAGTACAGGCTCACAGACTTGTTGTAGTTGGTCACAGTAGCGTTCTTCCAGATGAACTTGCAGAACTTGTTGATGTCTCTACTGAGCAACATCCGACCAGGGATTCTGTCCACTATGAGGATCATAAGTCATTAGTGCACAGTCATTAGTGTCAGGTAGTGAAATTATGAGTTTGCTCCCGACGAGGAAGGTACCCAGATAGTAAAATTACAAATTGAATGTCTCCCCTAAAATTTTTCAATCCTACACCACTAAACACACCTCGTCGCCAACTTAGATATGGTTGCATGATACATGACAGTATGGATATATGCCCCATTCTTATATCTAATAAACTTCAATTCCCAGTACCTGACAGAATATCAGAGACAATTTTGACAGCCTTGGACGTGGCCAATTCCAGTCGCTTTCTTTCCACATGTGACACGGCAAAGCTCTCCTGGGGAATCCATGTTCTTATTCTGATTGGCAGAAGACCTGATGAATTACTTTGTGTTTGTGTCCTTGCGGTAATTTGCCTGATTATCCTCTGGTGGTTCTGGGAGGCGTCTCTGTCAGTACGTTGAGGAGCTTTTGGATTAGTGTTCCTGGTTTGATTGTCTCCTGTGTGTTGGGGAGAGGTCGGCTGGTTTGGCGGTGGGCTCACTGCTCTGACCCATGGCTGGATATCATCAAAAATGCACTTCTGATTGGCCATTGGAAGGCAAAGCAACGGCAGCCATAGGAAAATCTTCCTCATCGTCCTGGAGGAAGACAGGATGATAGGCGGCTTACATTTGGAGGGACTCTCTCACATATAAATATGTATATGTACAGTACTGTGCAAAAGTCTTAGGCAGTCCAAAGAAATGTTTAAAGCTGTTTATCTGGGTAGCAGTTTATCTGTTTATCTGGCTTAGAACAATTTAACATTAGAACATGTGCAAATTAAGAGTAACACAATAAAAACTAGTACTAATTTCTCCTGTTTTCTAAAAAGTTACTGATATCTAGTTGGATGGCTAGATGAACACCGCTTCAGTTCCCAAACTTCTCAGGGGCACCTCAGCCGTTCCATGATTTTGTTCAATTTCACCAACAGCTCAATCAAATAATATATTGCTTTAAAAAGTCAGTGAGAGATTGACTAGCTGTATGAGGCCAAGTCAAAAAATACATGGCTGCACTGGACGGTCGCTGCAAATACTAGGATGATTTTAGCAGAGGTTCTGAAATGGCGAAGCTGACACACTTTGACGGGCATAATATCATAGTTTTACACCAACAGGAGGATAATCTAAACATCATTTTCTTTGCTTTTGTAATCAGTTAGTTATTTTTAATTAGTATGAGGAAACATATTTACAGTGTTTTGATTTAATATTTTGTAAATGATTTCGGAAGAGAATAACCACTCCTGGGTGTCATTTTTTGGATGTAAGATTACACAAATAAAACACATTTGGAGACGATGGCCAAACCTGATTGGGCCCCACCAAGTTGCCCATTTTACCCCTTATGAGCCCCACATGGTCATGTTGGATGGGATGGGATGCAATTCATTACGCTTTCTTTATTTTGCTAAATATTTTGTAGCGTAATGGTGATGCGGGAGATATTTACGAATAAAGAAATAAATAAAGTTTTACAATTTCTTTTTCCTGTAGTGATTTTACACTGTTATTATTGGCATTGGAATATGTAATGTTTTTAAAACGAATAAGTATAAATGCTGTTTAACTCAGCTACGTTTGTCTCGCCATGAGCTATTCCAGCGTTAACTGTGGAATCTTACACTTGCTATAATTAGCAATCAGTAATATAGACCTATATAATAATTTTAAAAACCATTATTACCACCTAACATTCGCCTTTTCTGTATAGTATTTTGTATATGGATTTTTTACGTACTCACCGGTCCAGTTTTATTGTCTCCTTCTGTTTACGGAATGATTCAAGGTCTCATCCCTATAAGTTTGTATATTTGTCTAAAGTGAAAAAATAATAATACCAGACGATCAGGCCAAGATCCGTTGCAAGATGTAAGTAGTGTTGCAAGTACTTCTACACCTAAAAGAGTGTTTCGGTGTAGGGCAGCGATGTCCGGTTCGTTGTGTGCTTGAAGGGCGGCAGTAGGCGAACTCAATCTCATTTAGGCTCCCCCTCCTCTCCAGAAGAACGGAGGTGAATCGCTACTTTTAACACGTTGTTCCTTCATGTTACCTGCTTGTGTCTCTCTCCGCCTCCTTTCTTAAAGAAAAGCTATTATTTCTATGCCTCCCCCTCCTCTTTCTCACACCCCATCATTGTGACACGGTGTTTCGTGCTGTGGACACGTGACCCGTAATTTACAAACAGAGTCTCTCACTCATTCTTAAGCAACGGGTCCGTACACCCATCATATCTGCATCATGGCAAGTTCAACTTTAAAAATCCTCGTTGCTGTAATTCTGAATAGTTTACGGAGTGTCATATACCGAGTAGCATCATTTCTTTATTTAAGCAGGCTGTATAAATAGGCTATGGCAGACAACAAGCAGATACAAAAACACACTCAAACACATGAAAAGTGCAATTCATTTAATTGATTTTGCTGCTTCTCCAATATTTATATAAAGTGAAAATTCACTCTCGCATCAGCATCAAAAAAAAAGCCAAATCTATCTGCATTTAAAGTACATTCAGTAAAACCAGGAACATAAAACACATTTTTAAAACTGAAAGATAAAAAGGCAAAACATCACATATATTGGCACAGTCTAGAAGTGCAGCGGCTAAGTTTAAAAGCCTAACTACAGTGGAATGGGGAAGGCAGGCAAGCCAATACGATTCAAGTTTGCATCATAGTGATTGTGGTAGCATTGCAATCCCTGGGAGACGGTGCCCCCGCGCCGCGCGATCCTAGTGGGACGTCAAGAACTCAGGCCCCCGAGTGTCTCGGGGCGAACATCCATGTCAAAGCTCTCACTCACAGGACACACTCTCACTCTCGCACTGCCCCAGCACATGCATTTCGGTTTACTGCCCCAAAGCCAGTGGCGCCAGTGGCACCAGTGCAATTTTAAAGTGCTGATTAAGAAGAACAAGTAACTGATGGGACAGTAACCAGTACAGCACAGAACCTGACGCTTCACAGAAAGACGCTTCGATCAAAGACAATCCCCAAGTCTTGTGTGTATTTTGGCCAGCCTATTTACGGACTGACTATAAGGCAAACGGAGATGCGTGAGACAGCCTTACAAGAAAGTTAATGATGATGTAAAGGGACACAGCTGAGGAGTGAGCTCACAAACAGGGCCTTTTGCCATTTACATGCCAGTTCTCCATGTGGAACAACACTGTTTGAAAATGGCTGTGTGTTTGTGCCCCTCTGTAAAAATAAGCAGTTCTCAGACTATATAAAAGCTAAACTAGATATATTCTTATGAATGCAAGAATGTCAGGGGGACATGCCATGTCAAAAACAGATTACTGAAACCAGAAAGGAGGTCAAAGACAAGATGTTCTCTGTGCAAAACCAGCCACCACATCAGCATGTGATAATCACTGACAGCTAACCCAAGCCAAGCATACTTTCTGCTACACCATCACACAAAAAAAAAACCATTCGGTTCAGTCTCCGCAGGAGGTTAATAAACTCATACAACGAATCATAAAATATACATTTCTTATATAAAAAAACAGCCCAATCAGATTAAGGCACTAGACCCGCAGAAATGTGGACCAAACTTGGGAATTCCTGCAGTGCTCTCTACTGGGGTCATAATTTAGTTGGGGCTGGAGGGAATGGCAAGCGGGCTCAAGTGAGCATAGGCACATCTTCCTCTGAGGGAGTATCGTCAGAGAGCGGGATAAGCAGGACCTCATCCTCGGAAGAAGAGGGTGAGGCCGAGAGCGAGATGGAGGAGGGTGTGGCACCCGCAGAGCGAAACAGCGAGATGCTGAGCCCAAGGGAGTGGAAGAAGGAAGCCAGTGGAGGGCTGCTGGAGGGCGGGGCAGAGGGAGGGTCTGGGGAAGAAGGCGGGGCCTGCACTGGCAGAGGCGGAGGCAGGGGTGGAGGAGCTGGAGGTGGCTGTTCTGCCTGGGAAAGGAGGCCTAGTTTTTGAGTCAGCGGCTGCTGGACACCGTCACTTGCCAAGGTGGAGCCCCCTGGACCAGACTGGCTGGTCTCTGAGCCGGCTGGAGTATCCTCTGCCGGCTGGGGGGAGGAGTTTGCTGACTGTGTGGCCCTTGGCACAGACCTGGGGATCAGACCCCACCTTCTCATGCGGCGAATTGCCCTCCGGACAAACCGGGGTCGTCGTCGACGTCTGGGGGAGGAGCCAGGGTCCTGTCTGAGGAGCTGTAGGATTCCTCTGAGCGTAAGGGCAGAGGACTGGGAAACGGAACCAGAAGATCATCACAATGTCTACAGTAATCCACCGTATGTACTGCTAGCTATCCTAATCGACTTCAAAAATGCTGCATTTTCTGACAATATATCTGTGCATTTCATCATCGGCTACGCAAAACCTGAGTCAACTCTGTCTGGGTTCGGAGCTTACCTCATTTGGGTTTTCTGTGGGGAAGTCTTCCACTGGAGGTATGACTCCCTGTGCAATCAGCTGTCCATAAGAGGGTGGGGCCTGCTGCTGGATGAGCTCCGCCTCCTGTCGGCTGATTGGCGCAAACATACTGCAGGACCAATAGGTGGGCAGAGACAGATTGGTCAGCAAGACCAGTTTTGGAGGCATTAAGCAGGAATATTTATTACTCAGGGCTGCTGGTGGGTGCGTTGTTCAACAGGACAGATTTAAGTTTAACCGTTCCCATTTTTTTTCCTGTTTGCAATGAAAGCGCACAAATATCAGAGGTGTCATAAAAAATATACACTCCTGGGGAAAAAATGGGCCATAGTTTAATGTTGTGCAATTTGCGTTTGGCTCATTTTTTCGCCCAAGAGTGTTTATCGATCCATAGCCCAATGTAATACAGGTGGGAACACCCAGTGTAGGGGGTGGGAAAGGGGAGCGCAGGCTGTGCAGACCTGTACTCTCGTGTGCGCAGGGAGTACAGCTTGCAGGTACAGCCCATGGCGATGACCAGAAGCAGCCCACAGACCAGGCTGCCCACTGTTGCCGCGGTGATGACCTTGCGAGGCAGGGTCATTGTGCAGTTCATCTCATCCACACCATCCTTGCAGTCCATCTGCCCATCGCATCGCCAGCTCTCAAAAACACACCTGCAGCACAGACCACCAACAGCACTTTGTGACCCTCAGTCCAAAACAAAGACTTGCCATTCGCAGCAACAACACTGCCATAAGCAGGGCCGTACAGAACTGGTCCGCAAGTACGCATTTGGCGCATGAAGCAACATAAGCAGCGATTTCTTGGTGTAACAGCAATAGTACACATAAGTACACACTTGCACTGCTATTACCAGAAATTACAGTGCATTGTAACCTATTCCTAGCTGATATTCCTATGCTTCATTTGCAGTATAAAGATTAAAATGAATGGTAAATTCTTGTTATAACAGAGCCAATGCATGCATAGTTACGCCAAGAAATTGCCGCTTATATCACTATACACCAAATGCATATCAGTTATGTGCATCTCTGTGCATCTTGTCATAGCTGTTCTTGAAGACAATGTTTCTCCACACACACACACACACACACACACATACAGACACACACACACACACATACACACACAAAAGCATTCCCACCTGTCAGTGTCGCAGTGGAAGGTTCCGGGCTGACAGGCGGTACACTCTCTCTCATCGCTGCCATCAGCACAGTACAGTTGGTAGTTGCACCTCTCTTTGGGGGAGTAGCAGATCGGCTGGCTTATATAGTGCCCACCAGGCCTCTGCGCTGCAGCCCCGCCACACACAAAAAAGCCTGGTGGGCAGCCCCCGCAGCCGTCTTCATCAGAGCCGGACTCAGGGCAGTCCCATTGCCCATTGCAATGCTGCTCAGGGGTGTAGCAGCCGCCTGCTGGCCCGCGGCACACGCCCTCCCAGGGAAGGCAGTATCCCATGATGCGGTATGTGGCATTGAAGCCCCGCCCTTCTGAGTCTTGCTGAGTGCGATAGATCAAGGAGATCAGGCCCGTCCGGGACACCACTTGCACTGGTTTGTAATTGGATGTGTACTTAATCTGTTGGAGAAGGTTGAGGTTAAGAGAGCAAGTAGCTAGCAGAACTTCAACGTGAACCTTAAACTTATAAAACTATGGTGTCACAGCTCCAACATCCTATTAAATATTAACTATGCCACACATGCTGCTGTTTTCTAGCTAAAAGGCAATGTAAGGAAACACTTTCAGCAGGTGCAAATGACTAAAGAGTAGACTCACTGTTTTGATGATGTTCCCTTGGCCCTGAGGCTGGTCCGTGACAGTGAGCGTGTCCCCTGAGCCCAGCTCCAGGAGCTGCAGGTCCAAGCGCAGCGGGCGGGAGTCTTGTGGGTCCACAGTCCACACACAGAGCAAAGCGTGCCTAGTCAGTATCGGGGAAGAGAACCAGCCATAGAAGCCCTTCTGGAGTCCTCCGCAGGGGCCGCCGGGGGCACGGACTGGGGTGATACTGGGCACAGAACCACCACGTGATCGTAAGTCTCCATCCACTCGTGCTCCACCCTGGGCAGTTTTGGACTGACGGCCCGTCGTCGTGGTTCCAGTGCTCGTCCCCGTGGAATGCTCAGCGAGACCCTCACAGCCTTTCTCATCTGATCCTGCCAGCAGGCATTCACTGCGCCCATTGCAGCGCCAGGCGGACGGCAAGCAGCGGCCACTGAGACACTCAAATTCATCTGGGGAGCAGGGGCCTGATGCTGCAGGTGCAGTAATAGCAGAAACGATTGCATTTTTATGAGTTTTAGATTTGCTTTACACTACTAACACCACTAAAAGCTGGGCAGCCAAAAGGGCTGGGAAAAAGTCAAGGCAGCAAATGCCATACCTCGCATGTAGGAGAGACGGAACCCCGATGACAGGTATACGTGCGCGAAGAAATGATATGTCAAAGAAATATTTCCCCCAAACAGCTCCATCGGCTGCGGGATCTGGGATCCACAGAGCGAAACTGGGCTGCCGAGTGCCGATGTCACTGACAGCCACTCCACCCCACATGGCACTATGAACTGTGAGAAACTGGCAAAAGCAGACAGAGAGAGAGATGAGCTATATTCATAACCGACTCACTACCAGTACTATAACCATGTGGCTAAAATCATGGGGTACATAGTACTATAACCCCAGCTCTCTCCCCCCCCCCACAAGAACTGCAGTTTCAAGCTGAACGCAGAGAACCATATGTAGAGCACTGCTGCGCACAGACAGTAACTATACAGTGATTGTAACTGCTGCTTAATAACACGATGCCGAGCAGCCTGCAGTGAGCTCAAAGAGAGCGATGGTGTGGATGCACAGTACCTGAGGATGACGGGCTCTCCCACGGACGCAGTGATCACCCAGGTGCAGTTGAGTTGCCGGGAGAGCCAGCTATGGTGGGGGGTGGTCCGGATCTCGCCTTGCCTAGCCATGAGGACCTTGGGAGACTTTTCACAGTGCCCTGAATACCCAAGAGCAGGAGAAAGAGACAGAAATACTTTATTTTATGGCCACACAACTTAACTATACAGAAAACAACTGGCTGATATAAACAAAGCTCAAGAAAATAACACCTTTATACAGAAACACAGGTACCACTTTACGGTAAACCTCCTGTATGCCACTTAAAAATGGTAGCAACTCATTAATTAAAAAAACACTTTGTGATTTACAAAGTGTTACAACCCATTAATAATTTGATTATAGACCATTCATAAACCCTTTATAAGGTCTTACTGTAAAGTAGTACTAAAACACAAAATCTGTTATTACGCTCACTATGCATTGGCAAATAAATAATAAGTATGCAAATGTAATATATTATAAAGCCAAAATGTGAATAAAAAAAACTCATTTATTACATAAAAATCTATATCAGACTGCCAGCCCTACGCAGGACATGGAAGCGGGGAAGAGTAACTCACCGGTGGTGGAGACGAGCTGCATGTTTCCACAAGCTGCAAACAGAACAGTCAAACAGGATCTGAGCGAGGCAGCAGGATGGTGCTCTGGCCTTCCCTCCCCAGCACCCTCTCTGACTAGATGTGACCAAAAGCACCTCCCTGCACCCCCCCCCCCCCCCCCCTGCACCCCCAGTTTCACTCCCATCCCTCACAGGATACATACACAATCAGATACTACAGGCCATTTAGGGCTACCAGTAAGCTTAACAGTGTGTCTCGGTACTGTGGGAGTAGAGTCTTAGAGAACAGTGCTATCAACTGAAGCACCAGAAATGTTCTTACAGTATTTTAGTAAATTTATCATTCTTATTACATTTTTTTTCTTATCTTGGAGTTGGAAGCCTTTCACAGCTGACAATTTGTCACATTTCATATCAACAGAAAAATCACAACAGCAACAACTCACCAGCTATGTACAAGATATATAAAAGTAAAATGTTGAAAGATCCTGCCATATCTCCTTCTTAATGAGCAATTTAACGTCCAGCAGAGAATCCAGATCAGCGTGTGGGGCCGGCTTAACTAAAGCCCATCAAAGGATGCCGGATGCGTCATTATTACTCATAGTCCGTCCAGGAAATGGGATCTGAAGGGTTCAAGAAACAAAGAAAAGTAACCCAACTACCGTTCAAACTTTTTTGTTGTCATTACTTTCCTAAAAGGCGCTGTATTACGCCTTTGGTTTAATCAAAATCAACTTTCAACTAACTTTTTTTTTTTGAGGAGAACGCGGAGACCGCTGGGGTAGATCATCGACTGAGCGCCTGTGACAACTAGAATAT
The DNA here is from genome assembly GCF_023856365.1 of Brienomyrus brachyistius. Taxonomy (NCBI): domain Eukaryota; kingdom Metazoa; phylum Chordata; class Actinopteri; order Osteoglossiformes; family Mormyridae; genus Brienomyrus; species Brienomyrus brachyistius. The sequence continues at coordinate 20,429,333 of NC_064544.1, forward strand.
TTATATCTAATAATAAAGTTTACGAACAGTTTAAAAACACCAAACAAGCCGGTGGTTGTCCGGATGGCGCTTACAAGTGTTTTATATTTAATTTCACTATTATAGCAGGTCCGCACGGCCGCTTCCTGGTTGTGACGCAATGTGTGGCTAACAGGCTACTTAGCCACCGAACTTACATACATATGGACAAAACCCGGCAAATTACAGTAGGTCGTCGACAACAACCGACCACGAACATCTTGTAGATTAAACATTATATTTATGAAGCGAAATCCTCAGTGAAAAGTTACTTTTTTATTAGTAGCAGCTTTTCTTTCACCTCTAAAGTTTCACTTCTTCAGAGTTAGCCATTAGCCGAAACAGAAAGCAATTCCACTGCAAACTTTGCGTCACATACATAACGTTTTCCAATAAAGTGTCTCAAAAGAGACAAAACACAAGAGTATACTGTATACACAATATACTGTAAATATATATACGCATTATCGGCGAGTTTAAGCCCAGAAGGGACGCACTCACCACTCCAGCTGTCTTTTGTTGACATCCGAGCCGCTTCCGTGTTCAGACCGGATGTCAGAGACGGACGGCGAGAAAGATGCAGTGATTCCAGACCCCACATCAAAATAATAAAAACAAAGATTATTTAATTGCATTGATTGTTTTATTTTCTGAGCGGAACCATGGAAGAAACACGGTGCGGAGTGGTCACCCCCACAAACACAGTATAACCGACTTGTCATACTCACCCAGATCAAAGATTTCTGCAGACGTCACTGCTAAAGTGGACGAACATCTCGCCCAGAGCTCACCTCCGCCTTATGAACTGATTAGGATATGCGTTTAAAAGATTTATTGATGGATTTTCTCTTCTCGCTTGGGTTTCCTGCCAGCGCCCTATTCATAACTCGAGACGAGATGCTGTAATGCTCTAAATGTCACGCTAGGTGTCAGTGTAGCCTCAACAAGAAACTCTAATGTCTGAGTATAACCCGGCCAGCTGTTTTTCTATACAGTAGGTTATGCTGTTATATGAAATGTTATTAATTGTTTTTCTTATAGGTTATATCGGTATATTAAATGTTCTTAATTGTTTTCTTGATTGCTTTAGAGTTGATTTTATTTCACAGAAAGGTAAAATAACGCGAAATAATGTATGCACCAAAATGTTAATTAAATGAACAAATTAAATTACCTAAGATATATTTCCAATAGACTGGAATCTCATCCAGGTTGTACCCCAGCCCTATGCTGTCTGGGTTAGGCTGCAGGCCCCTAACCAGGTTGGCAGTTTGGAAATGGATAATAATAATAATAATAATAATAATAATAATAATAATAATAATAATAATAAGTTCTATAAGGCCTTCCGTTGTCTTCTCTTGTGTTCGTTTTCTTTGTTTTCACACTACTTTGCCTGGTTTTCATTCGCCTCTCTTTAATATTAATTAAACAATATTCCCCCCACTGTGATACTTCTCTTCCACCTAAGTCTTAAGTTTACATATAAGTACGATTATACAGTAATAAGAATTATTTAATTATTTAATAAGAGGACAAAACGGATTTTTCCCCATCTATAACATTCTAAAAATATTTTTGAGCACTTCCCTGTTGCGAAAATCAATCTGTACCAAATGTAATGAACAACGATGGACTTTTATTTTATTTTAACGATGGAATTTTATTAGTTTTATATAAAAAAATATATAGGATCTTCCATGTAAATGAATATTTGCGAGTAAACATAATACTACATATTCCTACAAGCAGACCACCAAGATAACCGAACAGGATTTGATGGGAAATGGCAAAAATGGGGGAGGGTGGGGGAGGGTTTTTTCTTTAACTTAACTTCTTTTTGCAAGGGAAGTAAGTTACAAGGGCTTACCACGTCTGCAACCGAGAGGGAGCAAGAGAGAAGCGAATGAAAATAACCAGGCAGAGAAGTGGGAAAACAAAGAAGACGAACGTAACACAAGACAATAGGAGGCCTAATAGAATATTTAAGTACAGTTTTATAATATTGCACAACCGTCATTTACCTTTTATAGAACAAAATCGTGTTGTAAAGAATCGTTTTACAACTCTCGACCGTTCTTATTCTTGTCTTGTTAATGCTTGGAGTGCTATAATCTTTATTATTTAGTTTTTTTTGTCTCCGAGAATTTTTGTGATGTTTTGACAAAATACGGAAAAGTGGACAATAGAGGGGAGCTTTAGAAGAAGTGATCTAAAGAGACAGAAAACGTCTTTTGTGCTTGTGTTACTGGTATGTTCCCCGCAATGCTGCTCCGGGTCCCGACGTTGCTGCTCACGCTAACATGCGGACTATGCGCTAACGGAGCAACCACGCAGCAAGACATCAACCCAGAGGTCAGTTCTGCTCCTTTCGTTCACATGTATAAAAAACACTAACAGTTTACACAAAAAGAAACACGATCTATTGTACTTTTATTGTATGTGATAGCATATTTGTTTCAGAATTTAAGATGAAAAATATATCAGAAGACAGCAAAACTTGGAAAAGTGTACGCAAGAGATGCAACGCTCTGCCAATACACATAAAAGATAGAAAAACAGCCTTTTCAGACATGCATTAGGGCCTTTGCATCCATGATAATATTGGTCTTCTGTGCCATGCGTGAGGTCATATGGCATTCGTGGCAGCACATTTCATGCCATATTTATGTGTGAGCTGAGAACTTGCTTATTATTTTTATTTTATATACCTCGGTAACACCCCAGTGTGACTTTTTATTTACTTTGATTAAACAGTCATTTTGCACTATGGCGGTGAGTCATCTTTCAAGCATAGTCTCTTAACCCTTTTGTGAGTAAAATAATGGTAAATCAAACAGTGAGAATTGGAATTCTCAACAACTTCTAAAACTTTGGGAGAAAATGGGTTATGGTCCCATGGGTGAGGTTTGGAAGAAATTGTTTGTTTTTTTTGTTTGTCTTTATTTCTTTTTAGAACTGACGACCAGACAGTATAATATCCTGTCAGGCTTCAGGGAGCAATTTAAAATGCTCCCCCTGAAGCCTTTATGAGCTGTTGCTCCAGATGTGAATCCCTTTTGGGTTCAGAAAAGCCTGAGTGAAATAAAAATGCAATGGTCAAATGGAAGTCTCCTGTCCGTCTTGTGTGACCATCCTGGGCTAAGTGCCTGTACGTACACCTCTCTTTTACTCAACCTGCCGGCCACATGATCTTGTGGGGGGGGGGGGGGGGGGGGTCCAGAAAATGACCGTTCAGGATCTGGAGCCCCTGCTTGGTCTTTGCTTGGCTTAGCTAGCTCCTAAAACATCAGAGTGCTGTTTAAATTGTCCTCCCAATAGCTCTGTTGGACAAAAACAACGCTATCTGCATTTGCAAGGCTTCATTCTTATGACGCAAAGTTCGCGGATTGAGTTGTGAAATTTCTTGGCTTGTTTTTTGATGTTTTTGCTGGACTGATGCTGCAGTCCGGTGTTCTGATGCTCTCAGTGTTTCCATCTGTAAATGTGTATCTAGGAAGGTGACCTTCCTGACTGACATTACTGGACTGACATATGTACATATGTACATAATTATTATTATTGTTCTTTTAGATAAAAGGATTTTTTTCCTTTGGTGGGTATGTATCAAGTCCTAAGCCACTCTAGGGTCATTCCCAGCTTCATATGAAGGCCAACATTGAAGGTGCTGTATTCTCAGGACACTGTATTGACCTCACACCAGTACTGTGACCCCCCGGTACCAGTAACACTGATCTCCAATCAGTTATATAACTGGAATACTCATTTGGAAGAACATATACATGTTCTTGTTATTAGCAGAATGGAATGAGCCAATGATGAAAGAAGGGAATGGAGTGTCACTGTCACTGTGTTAGCAAGCTGAGTCACAGTGGGGTTAGGGGTTTGCGCCCTTCATTAGGGATCAGCATATCACATGTAAGTGTTACTCGAAATAATTTGGGAGTTACAGTGCTGGAGGTACGGGGTGCGTGTAGCGGAGTGCATGACGTCGGACTGGAGTCCTACATTTATTGCTGCCAGGATATTAGTAGGTGTTGCATGCGGCCATGGGTGTAAATTTTGGGGGCTGGGTAGCCCCCCTAGTAATCAAAGCCAGCCAAACAACCCCCTGGACCTCTTTAGAAGGATGGAGACCTCAACACCCCCAATGTTCAACCCAAAGTTATGCCATTGCACCTAAACCATAGCAGGGGAGACGCTGTGAGCTACATCAGGTTTTATAACCTGCATGAAAACCGAAAGGCTCCTGTGCTTGGCAAAGTAGTTCAGCTCTTCTTGTACTTTGACTGGTTTGTTTCCTTGATTGAAAGACTCATCCAGCTGTTTCTCATTACCATTAGTGACACATGCATGGTTATAGGAGACTGACCAATCAGCACACAGCAAGAACACAAGTGCTTAAGTGAAATCCAGGTCTTTTTAATTGTAATTGTCATTGGCAAGCCCTGTCATAGGTCATAGTGCCCCCCATGACATGGATTAGGTGGTCACCCTAGTGCCACAGCGGAGACCAGCATAGGTACCAGATATCACTTTCAACATAACTGTAAGAAGCTTAACTAGGCATAAATGAAGTAGTGAATGCACAGCCATCAACATACGTAATGAAGTATAAATGCAAATAAAATCCATTAACCAGCTACTAGTGTAAGTGGGTCACCAACCAGTAACTGCTGAAGGCTCATGCTGAGCTTTAGTCCCTGCTGGGTCAAGCCACCGTTGACCAGAATTCTCTGGTTTTTCCATTGGCACGGAGTGAAAGGAACAACCGAGTCAGGCATTTTCCCCCAGATTTAAACTCCGTCTCCCTCTCTTTACCACTTTCCCACTTTCCTTCTTGCCTCATCTGTTTCTCTGGTTTTCTTTTCACCTTTCATGGACTCCTCATTCACTTTTCATCTTTCCTGCCATCTTCCTCTCTTCACCCTTCGCTTATTTGGACCAATGGCTCAGTTTGACGAAGAGGTTGTGACCCATCGCAAACCGAGGCCGAATAAACTCTTTAGAGAACATCTTTTGTTAAGTCTGTTATTTTTTTCTACTCATTGACTGAGGCAGCAGCTGGAAGGTGCTCAGAGTTCAGGGTTACGGCTTCGCCTCCGTGGGATTGACCTAGAATGTTCCTACGGCAGTACATTTGCAGAGTCCCTTTGCAGTGTTGCTGTGGTGACTCATTCTGTGTGAGACCCTAGCAAAGGTCACTCACGTCCTATTGAAACTGAATGACCCATGTGGAGCTGTGATCAGAGATGAGGCATCACAGGAGAGCCCTGGCAGTCTGTCGTCAGCCCAACTTGTACATGTTCAGCGGCTTCATCAGATTAGATACTATCTCTCACGTGGGTAAGCTGATTTTTGGCTGCGTTGATTTTTCAGGCAGGATTTCCAGGTAACGCCCTTTAATAACGTATCTTTCTTCGACTATATCCACCAGTAGATTTCTTTCCCTCCGCTTTATCTATTCGTGGATTTTTCCGTGCATCAGTAAATTTTGTGTCACTTGCTGCGCCCACGGAGAGATTTTCATGCCACTCCTTCGGCTTCATGACGTGACAGTGCTGCCCATCAGAACGTTTGATGGGACTCTCGGCCTTTAAGAGACAGAGGCATTCTGGAAGTTCATGCTCTTGGAGAGGGCTGTGGGTCTGGAAGCGTGGAGGACCTCACAGTGTGGGCAAAGCCTTCAGCCAATGTGGCAGCTAACAGAGAGGACTCTCAGAGCCCAGGGAGACCCTGTGGTGCAGAGCCGCAGTATATGCACAGGGTACTGGCTTCATTTAACAGCCTATAATTGGGCCTTGTTCATAGACCCCCCTCCCTTTCAGCTTCATCGGCCTGGTTCTCCTCTCTGGCTCCTGTAATAGTGGGTGGTCACATGGTTCACTTACACTTTTAGCCTCCTCCTCGCCTTTTCCCTAGACCATTCTGACCGCCCCCTCCCCCAAATTGCTGTCATACCAATAATTTATACATGTCCATCTGTTCAGGTGAGAGGGCTGTATTGTTGCATGTCATGTTTTACACATCTCTCTTAGTGACAGTGTTCTTCTCCAGTATGCTCTCAGTCTGCCTGAGCGGTGAGATGGAGCTTGTCGACGAAGGGTTAAGTCTGACACCCATCCAAGGCTGTTAAGTGCAGACACTACCTCACAGGGAAGTACACAAATACACACACACACGCGTAAATTACAGTTAACAAACAAACACAGACACACACGCACCCATTCTGAGTTTTATTGACACACATACACTGAGTCACTGAGGGAGAAGAGAGAGAGAGGATTTTTGAGGTCTGAGGATTATAGAAAAATTTTCTATAATTTCACAGACTGTGTGGTTTAAACAGAAACACTGATCGTCTGTACTTTAAACTGTTTAACACACAAACTAAGACTGATTTTAAGGGTGTAGAAATAGAGGGCTTTTATCACACATTTAATACCTACAGATTTATATGCACCATGTTTGGTGTGTGCCTGATATTCAGATGAAGGCATTTTCCTGGGATGTGCTGTATGTTCTGCGGTTTACGGGTTTTAGGGTCTGGTAATTTTGTCTGAACTTTAACGTAAAAGAATGTATGCTTTTACACTTTGGCAACACCATCTGAAATGACTTTGCTGGTTTGTTTGGCCTGAAATAAGAATTCAGCACATAAATGTATGTAATTCTTGATGTAAAAACCCACCATGTGTTTGTTATTACCTTAAATAGCTGTGGCAAAGCATTGTGAATGTTCTTAACTGCAAAGAATTACATGTCTCTTTATCAAAACACTTATTCAGCTCTTCAGTAAATAGGAACTGGAATTTAATGACCTCAAATGGACATGGAGTTGAACAAGTTTATTAACCATCGATAGTCTTTTCCTTTAATTTAGTTTTCTTTAATTTTATTTCTTAGAAATCGCACATAATTACGTAGATGAATTTAAATGACTCTTTTTAAGAGACCATGTATACGTTCTTAAAATAAGTAGCATAGCAAAAAATTATTTCAGAGGTTCGGTAGAATCTTGCTGTCAGTCCTGGGGAAATGTTAGCACTTTTATATTTTTTTCCTAAGGCTACCAGGGCAGATCTGCCACTGAGGCCATGGAGCAGGTTTCCTTCAGTCTTGCCGTCAGACTTTGGTTTCATAGACCAGAATATATGATTTTTTTTCTTTTCACAATTTGCCGCCTTCAGTGAATCCCATGTCCCCTTCTGACGCTGCCTGCTAAATTCTGCTCTCTAGCATTTTTATTTGTAGTTGCTGACTTTGAGTTGAACTGAACTTTTCATACCTAAGTAAATAATGGAAAAATACCGTGCATGTCGTAAATCTCATGTTCTCTTATTCTAAGTCCCTATCAATGACAAATTCAAATTGGAGAAAATTCATTCTTGGTTTGTATTACCACGAGCCTGACAAGGATTGTTATAGAAAAGCGGTGGATGGATGGTTTGTATTAGTTTTAGTAACTTAATTGTGATATCATGCATTATTCCCAGCTCTCCTGGTATTAATGTGTCTTGATGTCTTCCGGCTTCAGTTGGATGCTCACCTTTTCATTTTGGGAATCTTGCACTTTGCAGCTGTTTTACGGTCGTTGAGTTATGATGGCCTGCAGTGGGCTGTAGGCTGTGTTGTTTTGGGAGGGGGGCCATGAATTATTGTGTGGTTTGGACTGTGGCTGAGTGTCTTACTACGACGTCCTCACCCCCCAGGCTTGGCTACAGCAGTATGGTTACCTGCCCCCAGGTGACCTCCATGCCCAGTCGCTCCGCTCACCACAGTCCATCACCCAGGCCATCGCCACCATGCAGAAGTTCTATGGCCTGACGGTCACCGGGCACATGGACCCGAGCACCACTGCGTGAGTGCTGCCCCCTATCTGCCCCACCCTTCCCGCCAGAAAGACATTCATACATCAGCAAAGAGCCAGACTACCACATCCTCTCTTGGGGTTTCTCAGAAGATATCATGCATATTTGGTTTAATGACTGGAGCCGTAGAGCAGCTGGTATTCACATGAAATGACCTACTAGAAACTGGGGAAACTAGGGAATACGCTGTCAGAAATTAGTACCAATTTGTACCTTAGCTTGTCACTGGGGCTGTACCCTCAAGGGTCTGCCAATTGTACCCTAGATTTAGGTAATCATACCTTTTAAGGTACAGAAATGGACTCTGAGGTTCATCCCCAAGGTACATGGTTTTCATATCTTGAAATGTACATTTACTACTGAGAGTACAGACCCAGTGACAAGCAAAGGTACAAATTGGTACTCTTTTTTTCAGACAAGCATGAGCTTTTTTCGGGAAGAAATGAAGGAATTCATTTTATTGACATTTCCGTTTTGTTGTAACTGTTCTACGGGTCGCCAGGGCAATGAAGCGACCGCGGTGTGGCGTCCCAGACAAGTTCGGCTCCGAGCTGAAGAGCAACCTGAGGAGAAAACGCTACGTCATTCAGGGCCTGAAGTGGGACAAGAAGGAGATCACCTTCAGGTGGGCACATGATGTAACCCTGTGGCATCATGGAGAAGCTTTTTGTGATTTTTTTGTGATGTTCTTCTCAGCCAAAGAGACTGATAACTCAGAAACATTAGTTTTACATCAGAACTGAAATCCCTGTGCTGAGTCCTGTGATGTCCGTCTGCCCTGGCAGCATACAGAACTACACCCCTAAAGTGGGAGAGGCCGAGACTTTCCGAGCCATCCGACGGGCTTTCAAGGTGTGGGAGAGCGTGACCTCACTGCGCTTCCGTGAAATCCCATTCAAGAGCATCCGCGACAAGCCCGCCAACTTCGCTGACATCATGCTTTTCTTCGGCGAGGGTTTCCATGGCGACAGCACTCCCTTTGACGGGGAGGGGGGCTTCCTGGCACACGCGTACTTCCCCGGCCCTGGTATAGGGGGCGACACGCACTTTGATGCCGCAGAGCCTTGGACCTCTGGCACCACAGACCAAGGGGGTGAGTGAAAAAGGGAGAAGAGCCAGGGATGGATGAAAAAATAGAGAAGGAAGGGATCACCATAGGCTGAGGATGAAGTTAGAGATAGGTAATGGCATTTGAGGAGTCAAGGTCTTGCCTGCACTTATAAAGTTTTGAACAAAGTTTTGAAGACAGGCTGGTTCAGCTTGCACTTTTTAAATCATAGCCTCCCCTCTGTTGTTAGCTAGAGCAGCCTGTGTGAGCTTGTGAACACCCTGGAATGGGAAACGCCTGCTAGACTCAGGATGTGTTTGTTCACCTGCTTTTCTGCATGTCTCAACATCTCGGGGTCTTAAAATAATACAGCAACGAAGAATAACATTCATTCCTGCTTTCGTGATTCTCTGATCATGACGTCCCACTCTTCTCTCTCCTGCGTCTTTCTTTTCTTTTGGTTTCAGTTTTCTCACTCACACTTCTTGTCAAATGGCAGCAAAGAGTTCAAAGCAGTTAGCGATTCAATAACCCATCTGCCTTCCCAGCTATCGTACAGGGTGAGGGTGCTCTTGGGCAGCATAGGGAATGAGCCAAGTTAATAATAAACAATAGTTTGGAAACAAGGTGTGCTTTTTCTTCACAACTGACCCCTGCTGGTTTTGACAGGGAATGACGTGTTCCTTGTGGCTGTGCATGAGCTGGGCCACGCCCTTGGCCTGGAGCACTCTGGGGACCCCAGTGCCATCATGGCGCCATTCTACCAGTGGATGGACACTGAGAACTTCATTCTACCGCTGGACGACCGCCGGGGCATCCAGCAGATCTACGGTGGGTGGACTCACTGGCTCCCCCTCTCTTGCATTCTTGTAGTACTTCTGCAGCCATGGTTACTGCTCCTGGTAGGTGTAACCCCTTTTTAACTTAAGGAAACTTACGTAACCTTGTTCCTCTGAGATTAGACTGACTTTCGTCACTCTCAGAAATCAACACAAAGAGTGTTTCTGATGATGTCGTGATTTGCAGTGCTCTGATTGGCCAGGTGCCCCGTAGCTGAATAATGATATTAACTCTTTTTTGCTGAAAATTTCTGCCGCATATTATTACAACCCTACCCAATATCCAATTCACTCTGTTCCACAGGGTCAGGTGGTGCGCCTCCACCCCCCTCCCCCCCCCCAAGACCCCCGAAAAAACCAGATCCCCCCTCCCATGGCCCCAGTATCTGTGATGGCCACTTCGACAGCATTGCCATATTGCGGGGAGAGATGTTTGTCTTTAAGGTAAAGAGCAGCAGCGCACTGAGATGCTGACGTAGTGAAGCCTTACGGTCTGCGTGTGTTTCTCTTAATGAGTGACGCTGTCTACTGCAGGACACGTGGCTGTGGCGTGTGCATGATAACCAGGTTCTGCAAGGCTACCCCATGCCTATCGCACACTTCTGGCATGGATTGCCCGGATCCATCAATGCTGCATATGAGAGAACTGATGGAAAGTTTGTCTTCTTTAAAGGTACCTTCGACTCTGCTCTTGTTTGTTTTTGCGGTCACTGACCTGCGGACGCTCTTTGAGAGCGTCCTCCATGCCTCACCTCCTATAACCCCTTGACAGCTGTAATATTTGCTGCACCATGTTAATACACCACAGTCCTGCTAATGGCTGGGATCAGCTCTCATGTTGCGTCTGAGTCGCTGTCCCTCTGTTTGTCCCTCCAGGGGACAGGTACTGGGTATACAGTGAGTCCACCTTAGAGCAGGGCTACCCCAAGCCACTGAAGGAACTGGGCAGTGGTCTCCCCAAAGACAGGCTGGATGCCGCACTCCTCTACACCCCCAACGGCATGACCTACTTCTTTAGGGGGACCAAGTGAGTCTCTCTGTCTAATCTATCTTATCTATATAATCTATCTGTCTTCGTGTATCTATCTATGTCTGTCTGTCCGTCTGTTTGTGTTTGTCTGCTTATCTATCATGTTTGCAAAACAGCAAGTGTAATCCCCACACACTTCTGCACAGCAAAATATAATTTCTTAGTGCCTCATACAAATTATCTAATGTTTCAGTACATATATGCAAATGATTTTGTACAGTTGTCAGCTGGTTTAGTCTTGTGAGCCAGTATAGATTACATTGTTTCCCATTGTAATAATTATACACCCAGAACTATATACACTATATTGTCAAAAGTATTGGGACACCTGCCTTTACACACACATGAGCTTTAATGACATCACATTCTTAATACATAGGCTTTAATATGGAGTTGGCCCATCCTTTGTAGCTATAATAGCTTCAACTCTTCTGGGATGGTCATCCACAAGGTGTAGGAGTGTGTTTATTATTTATTCATCCATGTCCTTATGGACCTTGCATTGTGCCCTGGTACGCAGTAATGTTGAAACAGGAAGGGTCCATTCCCAAACTGTTCCCTCAATGTTGGGAGCATGAAATTGTCCAAAATGGCTTTGAATGCTGCGGCATTAAGAGTTCCTTTCACTGGAACTAATCAGACGTCTACATTTGCCAACATTTACATTTACATTTACATTTACAGGATTTGGCAGACGCCCTTAGCCAGAGCGACTTACATAAGTGCTTTGAGACTCTGCAATGAATTTCCAATGCTAGCTCAATAAGGACCCAAGCTATGAATACTGAGAACTCCATTGAGTAGTGTAGATTTTTCTTTTTTTTTTTTTTTTTTTTTAAACACACACCAGAATAAGAGTCGAGAAAGAATATAGAAGTTCTACGTCAGGTAGTCTGGCCCGCTCTTCCTAAGCAAACTGATCAAGCTGTATCAGTTTTGAAGGGTGGCGTCTCCACACTGCAATTTTAAGATCTTTCCATAGATATTCAATGGGATTAAGATCTGGGCTCATGGAGGCCATTTAAGAGGAGTCCAATGTTTTTTCTCAGCCATTCTTGAGTGATTTTAGCTGTATGCTTTGGGTCATTATCCTGTTGGAGGACCCATGACCTGCGACTGAGGCTGAGCTTTCTGACACTGGAAAGTCCAAAGGACATTCTCCCAGAAACTTTGGGGCTTGTCAACATGCATTTTGGTAAATTCCACTCTGGCTTTTTTGTTTTTCGGTCAATAGTGGAACCATCCTGGGTCTTCTTCCATGGAGCCCATTACTGTTCAAAATGCAACAGATGCTGCAATCAGAGAGTGACCTTGGAGCTCAGCTGAATGGTTTTGGATAGTTTCCTTGACTCTTTTTCTACTATTGGCAATATCCTTCTGGTCAACCTGGCGTTACATTTCCTCTTGCGTCTATGTCCTGGGAGGTTGGCTACAGTCCCATGAACCTTATTACTTTTTAATAAGCTGAGGTCACAGGGACATGAAGCTGTGTGGAGATGGTCTTATAGCCTTTACATGGTACATTCTGTCTGAGCTCCTCAGACAGCTCTCTCCTTTGCTTTCTCTGGTCCATGTTCAGTGTGGTGACACAATGATACCAAACTACACAGTAGCATGTTCTGTCTCTTTAAATAGGCTGAATGGCTGATGAAAAGCAGCCATGCTACGAATTAAGGTTAAACACTTAGTTTGAAACATGACTATAATGCAAGAATAAATAGTCTCTTTAGGGGTTCCAACAAAGCTGTCCATACTATTTTAGCATATCTTTGTAAAATAAACAAGAAATCATTTCTTTTCACAATTATATTGGTTTTCTCTATCACATAAAGAAGGCATGCTGGTATACATTAGACAATTGCTTTTAATTGAATCACTTTTCATGAGAAATGAAGCATTGTTTCAATGAGCTGTAAGGGTACCAAGGAATTTGTCTATGTCTGTATATAGTTTTGGGTGTAAAATATTACAGTGGGAAAGTACACAATCTATTTTGACCAACAAGATTAAAGCAATGGAAAATTGTGATGACAGTCGTACAAAACCATTGGCATATATGTAATGAAACATGGAAATTTGTGTGAAGCAATGAGAAATGATGTTCTGCTGCGCGGAAGTGGCATTACGGTGTGGAGATTACACTTCCTGCTCTGCAAATGTTAATTGTCATTTGGGAAATGCTACAAAGCAAACTTATACATAAGTAATGATATAATACTTTATTAAAAATTGCTTTGACACATTTCATAAAACATGCAAAACACTCTCAAGACTATAAGATCAGGCAGTACATGATGAAATCATGCACCATGGGAACCAAATACACAACAATGATGTATCGCTGCAATTTATGGAATATATTTTTAAAGCATTTTGAAAGCTTGGTTAACTGTTTTGAGTGTGGTGACTAACACGATGGTCACATAGATAAGGTTTTGGGTGTAAAATTATCACAATGGGAAACTACATAATCTATTTTGACTGACAAGACTAAAACAACTGTAAATTGTGCAAAATGATGACAACTGTACAAAACTACTTGCATATGTGTACTAAAACATTTGGAAGTGATGATGAGAAATGACATTCTGCTGATTCTGCTGTGGATAAGTGACATTATGGTGTAGGGATTACACTTGCTCCACAGCAATCGAGAAAAATTCTGTAAACCTTTGTGAACTACTGAAGGAACTATTGTAGGGACAAGCCACGAATAACACAAATTAAATATTGAACTCATATTAGTTCATCATTAATGAATTGTGACCCATCTTCTATCTCAAGTAATGAGTATATTAGTTTAGGATTTGTTCATGATTTGTACTTCAGTAGTAACCGAGTCATTACCAAGTATTTGTGCCCCATCAGGTAAAGTGTTACCCTGTCTGTCTGTCTGTCTCTGTCTGTCTGTCTGTCTTTGTGTATGTGGTTCTCTCTGTGCATCACCTCTGCTTTCTGCAGGTATTACCGGTTCAATGAGAACACTCACTCTGTGGATCCGGAATACCCCAAGCCTATCAGCGTGTGGAAGGGCGTACCCGACAACATTAAGTCTGCCATCATGAGCAAGGATGGAGGTACCTGTTGGGTGAATGGATGAGTGTGGGAAGGCAATGCAGCATGTCCAAACTTCTGACTGAGGTCCCCATCCCCCCCTTTGTAGCACACACCTACTTTTACAAGGCCAACAAGTACTGGAAGTTTGACAACCAGCAGCTGAGGGTGGAGCCAGGTTACCCCAAGTCAGTGCTGCCTGACTGGATGGGCTGTGGCGGCATGGAGCCCAGGATACCTGGCTCGGATGAGGAGGTGATCACCGTGGAGGTGGAGGAGGGGGCCGGGGTCGGCCTGGCGGCCGTGATGCTACCCCTGATCCTGCTGGTGTGCGTGATCTGCGCGCTCGGAGCCCTGCTATTCTTCCGCCGATACGGCACGCCCCGGCGCCTGCTCTACTGCCAGCGCTCCCTGCTGGACAAGGTGTAAGGGTACGGCGAGCAGGGGGGAGGGGGGGGAGGAGGCGGAGCTCGGAGGCGAAGAGCGGGAGAGTGAGACAGCTTGGGTGTAAGCAGATGTGGGAGAACGAGACGGAAAGGAAGAAAGGCTGGTTAGAAGAGTGGGAATAGGTAGAGGAAGACAAAAAAGGCAGGAAAATAGGGGTTTCGAAGAGTTTTTGTGTATCTTTTTATAGCTCTATATATGTACATCCCTGTCCTCTTGCAGCAGAACAGATCCGGACCATGTGGAGAGGTACTGCAGCTAATTACTCGCCATTACTCTGTTCCACACAAAAATCAGATACATAGAAAAATAAATTGAATTCTACTGATATATGGACATTTAATTCCCAATGTTCCTTTTTATCCCTCCACCCCTTCAATCCCCTTCATCTCTCCATCCCTCTTTCGTCCGGTTTGACTCCAGCTTAGTTGCTGTTGACTTAGCATTTTCAAGATATGGAGTTTTTTGTAGTTTTTTATTACCTGGAATTCCGACCTGGGGAGCAGCCCAGCCCGCAGCCCCCTGCCCCCAGGATCCTGGCCTGGGGTCCCCTGGTCCGCCATCATGGGGTCAGTTCTGGCTCAGCTGGGATGTTCCTCATCTCGCTATCCAGCTGAGTCCTTTGTGGAGTAGAACCAAATTCAGATGTGAGGCAGCAATTACACCCAAAAATAAAGGCAGACCCTGTTCCTGCAACACAGCACGGCCCTACTGCAGCCAGCCTGACACCCCAGTGCAGCACTGCATCGTATAACACAGAACCCTTCCATGACATGCAAATAGCAAGGCGCAGTGGGACCCAGTCCAGCTAGAAGGGATAGGCAGGGTGAAGTAGGAACAGCTAAATAGAGTGAGCTTTCATATGACTGTGGCCAGTGATCAACAAAGAAAGTCCCACACAACAATAAAAGAATTTTGAAGTGATGCTCTATCTGTTATTTATGCTTATGATTGATTCATTGGAACCAAAGAAACGCAGCGGTGGTTGGATTTTGTAATCAGGTTCTGTTTCTGTACATAGTAACTCTGAGCTACAGATGAGATGCTTAGAGGCAGTGAGAATGCAAGCATTTGTCCAGGCAGTGATAAAGGGCAGCACAGATAGTTTTGGTGATTCCATGTGCAGTTCCTGAACATCTCTGACAAGATGTTCCCTTTCTCCTGAACCCTTCAACTACTGGCAGCACTTTCAGTTCTGTGGAACACTTCCAGTTGGATCTCGTCCTATTGTGTTCTGCAAAGGTCTACTGCATCATTTGTCACGCCATTTCTGTAGACCTCTACGACACTTTAGTTCTAGGAAGTGTTCTGTAACGTTACGAGATTCTTGATGGGGTCTATACAGAACTGTTTATCTGTATAGCTTCTGTGCCTTCTGTAGTGCTGTGACGCATTCTACAGAGTTATATATGACCATTCAGCTTTGGACAGGGAAGTGCCACCCGTGTGAATCAGTGGCACAGGAGAACATCTGTGGTCTGCCCTGGTGGGCATCTGCTCATACCCGCCTGCCAGTCATGTGCACTCACATGAGTTGGCTTCCACTTCCAGGAAAGTAGTGATTCACAGTAGCTACTGGCGGCATAGGACTGCTAGGCCATTGTGTTTTATAAAGAAGGCTCTTGCAGCTCGTTAAAGACGAGTGTATGCACAGGAAATGTTTTCAGAACCTTGAACAATGCAAGCGATCACACCTGCTGTTATATCATCATATGTCAGTGATTTGCACCTGTACCACCAATGAAATTACACGAGTGGCCGTTCCTTCAAGCTGATTAAAGCTAGAGTAACAATTAAAGCATAAACGATTAAACTCATTGGACAGTGCAGCATGTCCCCAGTGATGATACATCACCCCCCAAAACATAACTGAAATATAATAATAATGATGTTGACTCATTTTGGTCGGCTGGTTCATTTCTGGTGTGACATCACCTAGGCGATAGACTGGGGGCGAGGGAAAGAGTGGGGGTGTTAGCCTCTAAGCCTGTCTGCTCAGTTCTCCATGTTGTGCCCGGAAACGCACCCTGCCAACCTGCCACGCACAGCAGCTTCTGTCCTTCACATGTTCTCCAACGCAGGTCCATCCCATCCCGGGGATGGTGTGTCTGCTAGTGTTTGTAGCGCTTGAGCTTTTGTTGTGAACGGACAATGATTTCTCAGATTTCGACCATCCTGACATGTATATAAAGACATTGTAGGAGGTGTATTTGTAAGGATAAAACTGCATTGTCACGGAGATAGTTATGAATGATTAACTGAATGTTTAGTTTGTATAAATTACTGATATAATTATGAACCATTTTGTTTGAAGGCATATATAGCATGTTTCTTAGGACAAGTCGGTCAAATGGGTCACTGCCTTCACCTTTTAACAGCTCTGGCACAAACAGGAGTGTTTAGGTTCAGTCCGGCCTTGATAAATGCATGAGGACATCTAAGGAGATGGAAGCGGTGACACAGGGACTCAACAGTAAGGGTCTCAGCCCAGGTACAGGCGGGATCTGGATGGGAAAGGAAGAATCATAACAATGAACAGGCAGAGCAAGAGATGGGGAAACAAAATGTCATTTAGTTTGGAGGGTGGGACAGAGTGAATGCAGCCTCTGGGAAGGGAGGCAACACAGAGGTCTACTGGGGAGCAGAGGTGGGCATTTCAGGTCCGGAAAGTAAAAATCCAGACCATGATTTTCTTTCAACCAACCAGTTGAATATAGCGAGTCACAGTGACAGAGTGTTCAACTGGCTGGTTGAAACAAAATCCTGGTCTGGATTTTCCACCTATGCTGGGGAGAAACCTAAACACACAAATTTATATGAAAAGTTATATGCAGGCAGGCAGAAGAAATAAGCGTGAATAACTACAGCGACCTGCGTTTGCCCTGCTCACAAAGAGGGGGGAGCTAAGGCCAGCATACCCACTGGCTCCCCGGGTCCGGCATCGGGAGGCCCTGCTGTAATGACACCATGTGCACAGAGTCAGTCCACGCCTCGGTAAAAGCTGATTGTCATTGACACTTGTGTAACAGGAAAGCCTGTAGGCCACAAGTCTCCAGTCTCAGCAAAGCAAAGCCAATAGATCACAGTCTCACTGATGTCCAGGTAATGGGAAAGAGTATCAAAGGTTCTTTGGTAAAGGTTATCTAGACGATCACTGAGATTGTGATCAGTTAATTTCAATGAACTAATGAATTTATCCTCTCTAGGTCTATTTCTAAACAAAGAGCAGAGCTGTTTGTCCTTGTGCAATTGTTTGTTACTAATCCATATACTAGACTTATTATTGTGTTTGTTGTGGTTCCTATTTTTGTTATCATGACATTATCATTATTGTTATTGTCCTCCATGGGTGTTTTTTACCTGCACAGTTTCATTTCGGGTCCTGCTGGTCAGGGACCTAAGGTAACAGTTTTGAAAATGGCTTCCCTATTTACTTTGATTGTGGAATGTGGTGTATAATTTGGGGCTAAGGCTATTGTTTTGTTTAAAACATACTTGATCTCACCTCTCTTGATATATAAAATAGGAAATGTATTAAAAAATATTTTGTGATCATCATTGTGAACTGCTCCTATAATGAAATTTCAGCAGTTAATTGTATGGAATGATATTACTAAAAAAAAAAATAATTACGATAATAGTAATATTTATAATTATTAAAAAAATAGGAATGAGGATTTGCCTGTTTTCACTTTTTTGTATTGCTCTCATCAAAACTCAAATAAAACATTTTATAAAATGTTTTGAGTTAACCGTGTGCTTTGTGTTTAAATCAGTTACTCACCCAATGTTTATGTACTTCTTTTCTGAGAAATTGTGTTTCGCGTAGCTGGTTTGTGAGCCCTGCAGCTCACAGTGACGGGCAGCTCAATGTGTTCCTTGTCTACACTGAATAACAGTTGGGAGTTGGAACATGAGTAAGGGCTTCTGCCGTCAAACAGCGGAGTGAGCAGCAGTGGGAATGCATGACAATGGAAATGCCTCCCCTCCCAGATGACAGTTTGCGATCCATGATTCGACAACTGGATGAGAAAGAAACACACTGAGATCCAAGTTTTTAGTGCAGCCGAAACAAAAAAGAAACCGATTGTGTAACTTCCCGTACTGCGAGAGAACTCCTGTACTCTGTTTTTAACCGGAGGTTGTTTACGCTGTTCACTCTTTTTAAGAAGGAAAAAATGTGTTTCCCTCTATGCTAGAATGCAGTGGCATCTCTGCTTAGACAAATCGTGGGGTAAGCAGGACAGTAATGGAGGTTTTGGAAGCTGTTTTTTATAGAGGACTGAGATCATTGCTATGGATGGCTGAGGTTCTATGCAGTGATCCCAGTTGGACAGATGGCAGCAAAATTCCATTACCGACATCTGGAATTCCAGCTGCATTCTCACTGCTGTAGACACACGGCAGGGCAGTGCGTGTGTGTGTGTGTTTGCCCGTGATTCCCTTTGTGTACATACTACACGTGCTGTTGAGTCTTTTTGTCTGCTTGCTGTATGTGAGTGCATGTAGGGAAATTAGGGCTCATTCTTCCCCAAAACTCTTAACTCATCTTAATTAATTCACCAGTGTCTGACTCCTTCCCTTCTCCAGTCCCACCCGTACTCCTGGGTTTCGCAGCTGGAGAGCTGTTTTCCTCCAATACTGCAGAAGAACTGTTTACAAGGGTTTTAACTCGAAACAGTCCGGGGCTCTCATTTCTACCCCCCCCCGCTGTTTTCCCCCTCTTCATACCTTATTCCTCCCCATAAACTTCCTTTCGCTCATTTGTTTCATCCACAGATCTCTCACTTTGCCAGAACGTTTCAAGAAAAACTGCAGCCACCTTTGCACGACACAAAATAATATATCTTCCATTTCTTAGCTAAAACTTTTGAATAGTTTCTATATATAATTAACGGTAATTTCACATTCTAGAACTGCCAGATCATAACATTTTCATCCTGTCCCCATTCAGCCAGTTTCTTCTTATTCTGTCCCACATCTGTTAGTCTCATCTTCCCTTCACTTTCCCTGGATATGCCACATGCTTTTCTGCTGTAGCTTCCTTTGCCGTTTCTCGGTCAGATGCTTGGACATCTTTGCATTTGTCCTCACACCCCAAGGACTTCAGGCAGCAGTATGAGCAAAGGGACAGAGTTGCTATTGATAGCAGATGCCTGCTTGAAAAGGTAATGGGACACTAATCCACGCGAAACTGTGCATCTCTGCCACTGTGTGCAAGCATTCCCATTTAATCTCAGTAAATGATTTGCCTTTTGGTCTTTGATGAACATGGATCTGCTATATAGAAGATCCATGACACATAGTATTGCAATAATATGCATAAGCTAGACAGTGAAATAATGACCTCTAATATCAGGGAGACAAAAGCATCAGCAAACACAGCATTGACACGCAGTAGGGCGCATTCCTGTGGTCCGTGCAATTTTCTTGCAAGACACTTTAAGATGCACACGCAGGGAGAAACACTTGGGAGAGAAAGATGCAGTGTTTGTCACTTTTCCCTGTAGCTGTCTGCCACGGAGTCTGAATATGCCATTAGCCACTAGCGCCACAGGAAAAACCCAGTGGAAAAAATGCCCCCCACCCCTCTCCCCCTACAGCAAATACACTCTCTGCAGCAGATCTCGAGAGCCTAGCTCCTTCTCTATCTACTGCTATTTTAGGTGAAAGCACAGGTCCAACCCCCCTAGACACGTGAAGAGCCAGAAGGATCAGGCCGTGCAGCACACCCTATGGACCTTTTCACAGAACTCCTTTACAAGCCGAACCGTCCAGACCGTCCCACCTCAGTGTGTTTGTGTACGGTGGTGTTCAGGTGCCATTCTCCTAAGCGATGGCCAACTTCAGCACAGGTCACAGGATGCTCAAAAGTCAACCTTTCCTTCCCACTCAAGCCCTGTACTCCTTGACACAGTGGGCCTGGTCGGTCAGGAAGTGACTTCCTGGGCAAGAGTTGCTGAATCAGGCTGAGCCCAGCCCAGCCCATGCCCCGACTCCATCACGCTAGCCCAGCTGTAGCTGGCAGGAAACCCCCCTGCCTTAGGCAGGGCCTGTGGGCAAATGGCAATTTCCAAACCATATCAGAAGATTGGGGGGGGGGGGCTTTTCCTCTTCCACTTAATGCCCGTCTTTCAACTCGGCTCTCTTTGCACGCATATTGCGTTAACGGGCCGGTCAGAGATCGCTCCTCCCTTCCCTGACTCCTGCACAAAGACCAGCATCTGGTTCTCATTTGCAAACAGCGAACAAAAAGCAGGGAGAGCGAGGGAGGGAATGAGGGACTAAGGGCGAGCGAGAACGGCTCAAAGATGCCACATCACAGGCACGCTGGGGAAGGCGGGGGCGGCAGCCGCGGGGTTACTGTGTGTGAACCCCGTCGTGCGGTTTCCCCTCTGAAGAGGAAGATGCTTACGGGATAGAAGCCTGTGTTTTTACTGCACAGTCGGCATAATCGCCATTATTATTACAACCGTCATGGCAACTTCCAGTGGCCAAGCTCTCACCCTCGGTGAGCAGAGCGGTGGGGGGCCTCAGGGCTGGCGAAAGCGGCCAGGATGGGAGCCTTCACACCCGGCCGTAAGGCGGGATTCATAGGGAGCCAGGAGCCAGTGCGGTCACCCTCCTCCACTGCAATAACAACATACTGCAGTTTATGCTTGTGCAGTGTACCTGCACTGTACCTTTTTCGCTAACATCTCGGCACGGAAATAATGTAGGCGTGTGTTTCGGGTTAAGTAGGGGGTGTTGAAGACACACCCTAGTATAAGACTGGAACATCAGTGAGGTTCAGCATTTCAGCACTTGGGAAAAATTATGGGGAATCACCGCTGAGTTCATTTGGAAGAAAAATGGCAGAAGAAGGAGTGAAGGAGAAACAATGGGGCGACACAGGAAAACAGGGCAGGATGTCATAGCCGGCAGCTAACCAGCTACCAAGCATAATTCCTGGGGCTCTGTAGATAAGTGAAAGCTATTATGCTTGTGAAACAACATGCAGCACAGTGGTGTTTAGTCGGGAATCCCCCAAATAGCTCTTTTTGCACATAACAGAAACATTAAAAAAAACGCATCTTGAATTTTGCATGTGAATCAATGTATAACTGCCAGTATATCAATGCTTTGGCTAAATTCTCACATGGACAATATTTCACAAAGCTGCACGCAGTGATTTAGCACCAGGGCACCACGTCCCCTGGCTGACTCTGGGAATACCCTGGCCATCTGCACAGCCATTTATTCTCCACTGACTCCTGATATGAATTAGAGAGAAACATCAGCAAGTGAAGATGAACTCGGTACTTTAGCTTTCATTTCATAGAGCATTGCCTTACTTTTAACAGAAACTATCAAAAATGGCTTGCGAAAAGAATACTGGCCTTTAACGCAAGACAGAGAGGGTTAGCTCAACACTCACACTGACTTCTGTTTTTCAGCAACAAAGTAAATTACGCAGAACTCATTATCATTCTGAGTTTAAACTTTTCTGCACGACTCCCACATTGAGCAGGCTACAAAATGGTGGCTGACCGCTAAAATGAACTGTTTTGCGTTACTGCCACCTGGTGGACATAGTTTGTTATTGCATCCCAACAATTTACAGCAACCTACCATATTGTACGGTTACATGAATAAGATGCACTTTATTGACCCAAAGGGAAAATTCCGGAAATTATAACGCACTAATTATACCATTCACAGACCAACCTAATTATCCAAAAATCCTTCCTTTAGAAATATATGGTTATCATATCATTCGGAGCAGTATGTGGTTCAGTGGGCTAAACCTCTATAGCCGTCATTAAAAGGTCACTAATTCAAGCCCAGCCATAGCACATGTGCGGGTCCTTGAGCAAGACCCTAACCCTCCAGCACCCTGGGTGCTGCTATGGGTGGCTGCCCATCAATGCCAGCTTGCTAACACCTACAGAGAGCAAGACGGGGGAGGCGTAAAGTGAATTTCCCCACAGGGATCAATAAAAGGCATTAATTATATCACAGTTACACTCTACACAGTAATATAGTCTATAAACCCAACAGCAAAAAAGAATTTGATCCATACATGAATGTACAGTCCTGGAGATGGTGTAACTTTTTATATATATAAATGCAGTTCAGCGGCAGGTGTAGCAAACCCTTTCTGTGGTATAAACGCCTCTGAATATGAAAGAACAAGGTGACGAGCCCCATTTTAAAGATTCTAAAGTTTTACAATGTACAATGACAAACAAAGACACAAAGCATGAAAACCACAGGAATTGCCATCACCCACAATCCACGGATGAGGCGATTTCGCCTTCTGAACATGTGTTACGTATAAATGTAGAGGAAGAACCAGAAGACGCAAACTGGATCCTTTCACAGTATTTACAAAGAGTCCCTCGACTTTTTCGTTTCCAGAAGGAGTCTGCCTTTAGGTTTCAGACGTAATGACTTCTTCTCCTCCTCCATAGCTTGTGCGTCTTCCTTTCCCTGCTTCCATCGCTGTATCCCCCTGTCCATCTCTTCGCTGAGGGCCACCACCCGTTTCTGGGGGAGAGTAACAGACTTGTAACTGTTCACCAGGGGGAAACATCAAACCTTTGCTGTAGGTAATCCATCAATTACATGGAGGATCACAGAGAGCTGACAGCCTGCAAACTCAGCGTTTCAAACTCAGTGAAGTATGGAAGCGGCAAATGCCAACACAACGAAGAGCATGTTATTCTCACCGCGAACTCCGCCCTTTCCCTCTGCCTCCGAACCTGGGCCTTCATCGCAGGAGCAGGGCGACCGTCTGCAGTGAGGGACACAAACGCACTCAGCATGCATGACACTATCAGTGAACGGCAAAGCACCCGGACGAGGACACGGCGCCCACTGTGTACCCCGGCACCAACAAATACACACACTGCGTGGCACCACCATACGCTGAGAGACACACAAAGTAGACTGCACATAAATCTAAGGCTGCCTGGGTTCCACTGCGGTACTTCCCAGTGAGGCAGCATTACTCACCAGCATAAGACCAGTCAGGTAAATCGGTGAGGGGGCCATATTCTGATCCAGAGCGAGCTAAACCATGTCTGCAGGCAATATTGACAGAGACCAATAAACACAATTTTATCTCTTTACTAAGCTCTTTTTATCATTGTGACAAAGCAGGGTGGCAAAACTTTGGCTTGGTGGCTGGCCTGAGATTTTCAATTCGAGACAAGTCTGCACACGCATTTACATGTATGTAACAGTTTTATTACCTTGTAAATAGTCTGTGGGGTTTGCAAACTACCCCAACACTTATGTAGCTACTTTTAGATTTATAGAGGAATAATATAGATTTCATTAAGATTTCTCGCGTGAGAAAGCCTGAGTGTCACGCCAGATTCACGAGGGTTGGCAACCCTGCGAAGGTGTTCCTCCCATTTACAAATGCCATTTATGTAACACTTACAAAGCTAATTGCTTGTACATTTACTTCATTTAACCTCCGATACTGTCAAAAGCGACGTATAAGTGGGGCAGACAGCATATTGTAAAAGTGGATAACGAACAGCATATGATATGTGTGCGTCATATCATGGAATAGACATGGGTCCCGCAAGCTCCTCTTATACACTGTCCACCAGTACGTATGTGACAATTTTAGAGTACGTGCGTATTTAAGCCTTTTTCTGATCTTCCAAACGAACAGAAGACTTACTCTAATCTCCATTTGCTTCCCGCCGGCGTCCCAGCCGTCAGTGAGAAAAAGCGTGACGACAATCGGAAAGCTGTGGAGGAAAAAAAACAAAAAATCTGCAAAAAAAAACCCACCAACTAGACAGCAACATTTAACAATAACTCTAACGCCCAAAACTATAGATTGAAGAAGCAGCGCAGTGACATTGCTGTCACGTACCAAACCGCACACACCGCTGGAAATAGGTTTAAGAACTCACTGTATAAAGATACAGACAAGAAACAAGAGCACACTCTGAATTTACTGGAGGTCGCCTAAAATTGGTAAACAAGATTAAAGCATTAAATGTCCTTCTGGTCTTACATGCAGAACACAGCACCCTCGTAGTCATCGCCATGTTTAGCGTGTTTGCTGGTTGGTACGGAAACTCAAGGCGGACAAACGAAGCAATGTACAAACTCGATTTTCTAAATCAAACCACTAGATGGGGCGCAAAGTACAAAAGAAGGCAAAAATATCTTCCATTCATCCCATCCATCCATCCATCCATTTTCCAAACCGCTTATCCTACTGGGTCGCGGGGGGTCCGGAGCCTATCCCGGAAGCAATGGGCACGAGGCAGGGAACAACCCAGGATGGGGGGCCAGCCCATCGCAGGGCACACTTACACACCATTCACTCACACATGCACACCTATGGGCAATTTAGCAAGTCCAATTAGCCTCAGCATGTTTTTGGACTGTGGGGGGAAACCGGAGTACCCGGAGGAAACATCTCCCATTCACCAATATTAAAAATGTACCCTTACGTCGTGACTTACATAAAAATACGCACATATGTCTCCTGCTGGATATTTATTATTGTTAAATCTTATAATACTGAAACCTTCATGTTCTATCACTTTTAATTCTAATGATTTATGCAATTACTCGGATCTTTCTGTACCTTATTGTGCATGTCATTTCTTTAGCGCACATAGCTGCTATAAAACGTAAATCTTATGTTTCATATGCTACGTTTAAATATTATTGTTTTAAATTCCAGTTCTCTTTTTCATCACCAGAAGCGATGTTGTTTCAGTGCGATTTATGTCAGAGGTTCAATGATTATCGTCATGCCTCTTAGTCGCACTTATTTAACTATTGCTTAAGGTGTGGGCGTGGACTGAGCAGCTGGCGACATGGCTACAGCTATGTTGTATTGCTAGGGGCAGCATATGACATATTAATGTTTTACACACACACATAATCTAGGAACATATAAATTATATTTGCTGCAGCTCTAGAAGGCGGACACTAATTCTCAGAAGAAAAGAATAATGTCGTAGCAGCAGCTGAGCCGCCTGTTGCAGTCCCTTCGGGTTGCTATTGAAGGGCGACATGCATGTCTCAACATGCAACCGAGGCCACCTGGTCAGAGAGAAGGGGGGCTAAGGGTGGGCTGGACGAGGGTGGGGGTAGAGAACCATAAAACACCAAGCTGACGAAGGACAAGCTCCACTGAAAAAGGCAAACAATTAAACAACAATGTATAGCAGCCATTACGTTGTATTTCAAGTAATACACATCGTTTTGTAATACACATTACAGAAATAGAAGCGATTAACTGGAACCATACCATGTCAACCAATTCCAACGGGTCATAATAAAAAGAAAAATCGGATTATCTAATCGGGAAAAAATCTTTGATCGGGATTAACTAATTTTACATACCTACTAATTATAAGGAGTAGAGGAAAGGCGAAATTACGACCTTGCGTACTTGGCGAATACATATATTTCCAACCACCAAACCGCTTATTCTAGTCAGGATCGCGAGAAGGTAGAGGAGCCTGCAACACAGGCGCAAGGCTGGGGTAAATCCTGCATCAGATGTATTTCCCGAGTAATTTTTAAGCGCTTACTGGGCACATTTCTGTTATTTCATGATTGTGTACACATGAGCAAGATGCACTTTCTGATAAGCGACGAAATGTGGCAGGCCTACTTTGCTATCGCCATTCTCGGGACGTCAACAATACACTCAGATAGAGTTCATAGACAGCGTAACTGTTTTACTTGCCCTAAATAATCACTGGTTCATTTCTCAACTTTACACACACGGGCTGAAATCGACGTGTTATAAATATCTGGACTTCTAACCACCCATTAACTGGTATTGTTCAAGGAGCAGCTTGCTCGCACGTACTTGAATCAACCATTGTAGCCAGTGCCAGTGCAGACGTGTCCCCAGCAATAACAACCCAGACTTCATTTCGTGCTGTCATCACAGCGCTTCTGATCGCTCAGTAACCTTCTCCCTCCTTTCTCCCTATCTCCTACAAAGTGCTGAGTAAGCTCGCCAGCATTCAACACTTTTTAAAACAAGTTCCCACTCGCTGATAACTGGTCGGCATGGGAGAGGCAAGGGTACAGAAATACACGCGCTGCAGCAAACCGCAGCGGCAAATGGAGGAGGAAATAAGTCCAGGAAAATGGGGGGTAGGGTAGCCGAGAAACAAAATGGTCATTCTTTAAGCAGTGTTATGGTGTTAAAGTAATAGCTTTGAAAGACGGGGATTTCGCATTTGAATGACGTCGGGCAAAAGGTGACCAGACCATAAGAAATTGTTACATTGTTTTGTCTTCGCTTCGCACACGCGCACAAATCGCACTGGCTACATGTGACTTCAGCTTTATCCTCTCGCGCATTCCAGAGACTCGCAGCACAAAAAGTAGTTCTCCTCGACAAAAAAGAATGAAGCGGGAGAATTAGAACTCACCAAACTACAGAAAAAAAGAAATACACGACATGTTTCCATATTTGAGTTCCTGTACTTCTAAATTAGTATATGCGTTAACAAAAAAGACGGGAAACCGTATCCTGAAAGTTTAAAAAGCAGGCACCTTGAAATAAGTTTATGTATTCTAAGATGCGACAGCACATTTAGTCGATTGTTTACTGCTTATGCATAACACAAAATACATTTTGTTGTTTAAAAAATTGTATGCAGTTATTAAATTACAAAAATACATGCTATTTTAAGGCCTAACATACCGTATAAACATTTCACAGTTGCTAAGGCAACACTCTATAATATACAAATCATACAGTTTTGTCATTTTATGAGTGTAG
This sequence comes from Brienomyrus brachyistius, assembly GCF_023856365.1. NCBI lineage: Eukaryota > Metazoa > Chordata > Actinopteri > Osteoglossiformes > Mormyridae > Brienomyrus > Brienomyrus brachyistius. The sequence continues at coordinate 20,456,409 of NC_064544.1, forward strand.
CAACTACGCGCAAAGTGTGAAAAGGTCTGAACAAAGCATTTTATGATATGGGACGCATGATGGACCTTAACTGATTCTGAACAAGGGTGAGTGAACGAAGGACAGAAGGGGAATTTGGGACGTAGGCTAATTCATCCGCGTTAAAGAAAGGTGTCCCAGCTCAGGCAAAAAAGCCAGAGAAAGAAAGAGGAGGTCGGGAGTTTAGGAGGAAAGAAAGGCAAGTCCGGTTATATTTATTTATTCTTGTTTGTAAATTATTCGTGGTGTTGATTTTTTTGTACCATTTCAGCAGGTTCACGTTGTGCGTTTACACAAGTTAAACATTTTTTTCCAAGACGTTCTTCAAAGTTTTTTAGGCTTTGTTTTAATTGATGATAAAAGTAACAGTCTACTAAGGAGGTGAGGACGAAAAAAAACCTGGTAGGGTATAACGTCTTGTTCCTTTGCTTTTTTTGTTATGAGTGAAAAGCGACTCTTCGAAGATCGTTTATATCCGAGCAATTAAAAAAACGAGAAGTTTGTAAAATTGCAATCTTCAAGACATCTTTTGTTTGGTTTTGCTGCTTTTGCACGACGAATGCCGTAATCTGTACCCATTTCGACTGGGGACGGAAGAAAATAACCGGCAAATATTTTTGATTTATACGAAATGAATCAGAAGCTGTTTATTTTAACCGAAGAAAGTGATCTGCTTCTTCATCGGATTCATCATTCGCTTAACAGCCGGAGATCACAAAAGAAGAAGCAGGAGCCGCAGCCGGTTACGGCAGGAACCGCTATATTCACTGAATATAAACACTAAATGGATAGATCAGAGGACCTGAATGGTCGTAAGATAAACGCCGTTATTGATTACCGTCCATAGCAAAACGCTGCGATCGGTCCCGTTATTTATAACTTATTAATTCCCGTTTCACTGTTTTATTTGTTTTTTTTTCGCATTCGTTAAGACTAACTACTTGGTTTTAACTTGTGGAAACACGTTTTCAATTAAATGGATTTGCTGTCTGTAACTTGTGGTAGTTGCCCCGTTAAACCAATGATGACCGCACGCCTGCTATTCAGGCATGACTGTCTCCTAAAATAATTCCCTGAACATGCCGTAACTCCTATTTATTTTTAAATGTAATATTTATTTGGTGATGCAATATATACTGCCTATACTCTTCAACTGCTGTAGAAGTACTTGAATATTTTAACTGCTTGTCTTATTCTATATTTATTTTTTCCTCCCTGTTGATTTCAGTAGTGGCTATCAGTAATACTAGTAATCGTTTTTAGTTTTTTTCGTTGTTAGTGGATTTTTTTAAAGCATTAAGTGTAAAATGGACCGCTTTAGCAGTAAGCTGCTGGAGAAATTAAAACGGAACGACACGGGTAGTGTTAAATTTTCAATTTCTAAAAAGAAAGGCGACTCGGGAAACGCAAATAACAACAACAGTGCAAATGTGCCTGTGGGCGCCGGCGTGCCGATTCCTTCTGCTACGTGCCCTGGTCCCAGTCCCGGCCACGGTCTGGGCCAGCCTGCCCTACCCTCACCAGCATCGGCCGATTTGTGTGGGCAAGGAGCAAGAGGCGGTGGGCAAGGCCCTCATATCCAGCGAGTGTCTCCCACCACAGTCCTACCGGAGAGCACCTGGAACAGTGAGCATCACCCTAACACCTCAGCGGCTACAAAGCTCCGGAGGCGACCACCTCAGCAGTCCAGCCAAAGGAATGCGGTCGTCCCTGGTGATGCCAGGGCGCCTGACGTGGGCCGGTGTAGCTTAAGGAACAGCTTTTCTGGGCTCAGTGAGCAGCTGAGGCGGGACCTGATCCTTACAGAGGCAGACGCGGTGCCGTCGGCTCAGGGTAGCGGAGTCATGCGACCCCTGGGCCAGCGCCGGTACTCTCTGGAGCTTCAGCAGCTCGTCCAGAGGCACCAGCTCCTCTCTCAGCCTCCGCCGCGGTCACCGCTGTCCTATAAGGGTCCTGGCAGTGCCCTGCTTGGGTACGGCATGGCTGAGCTGGGCTTCCCGCTGGAACAGGATCGCTACAAGAGACTCTCCCTGCAGGAGACGTTTACCTGCAAGCGGCATAGCACGGGTGGAGGAGAGCCGTGGGAGAGGCCCTCGTCCCTCTCACAAGCGGCAAACCGCGCTGCTGAGCAGGGTGCTGCCGGCTGCTTTCCGGGCCTCGCCCTCAGCCCCTGCTCCTCTGTCAGCTTGCAGGAGTCCCTGCTGGCCAGCCCCCGCTCCAGCTTCGCCAGCACCGCTAGCGGTGGGAGCCCCATGGGCAGCCGATGCAGCAGCAATCGCACCAGCGGCATCAGTCTGGGCTTCGACACACGCTGCAGCGCCATGCAGTTCCCCTCACTGCCACCAGGGAGCACTGCGTTCGCAAGCCCAGGTCACATGGCAGGGGCAAGGCCACATGCTCCCTCTGTGTATCTGGATGGGGCAGCAGCAGGCGTGGCACAGGATAGCCGGCATTCGTATCCCCCTGCATCAGGAAGCGCTAACACAGATCCAGGGGAGCAGCGGCCAGTGCAGGGGGTTTCCAGGGACCGACTGCGCTACTCTGACCTCTTGGGAACTCAGTACCAGGAGGAGCTTCTTTGTCTACTACGGAAAGAAGCTGGACTTCCCCGAGAGACCCAGGCAGATGCTCAGCGCCTCTTGGAACTCCTGGAGGAGCTGACCCTCAAGGACCAGCTGCCACCTGCAGGTCCCCCCAATCCCAGTGAAGATCTGGGGCCTGGCAGGGATGCAGCTGAAAGCCGACAGGAGTACTTTGGTGAGGTCAACAGACGTGCTTTTGCTTCAGGGTTACTGTCAGTGCTTTAGATCAGTGTTTCCCAATTCAGTCCTCAGGGACCCAGAGATGGTCCACATTTTTGCTCCCTCCCTACAGTGTGGAGCAGAAATGTGGACTATCTGGTAGGGAGCTTGGAGGCAGCAAAAACGTGGATCGGCTGTGGGTCCCCAAGGATCGGATTGGGAAACACTGCAGTAGATTTATGACGACATCGGAATAATCTTAGTGCAGCTTCTGGACTGAGTGGAACATTCAAAGAACAGATGCAGTGCATTCAGTAGTGCCCGCAGTGCACCAGCACTGTGTAAGTGTAAATTACATGCTCTGGGGATAGCAGCGTGGATGGGCGTATGCCGCTGGGGTGCAGTCTGCCAGCCGCCACATGTTTTGGCCACACTCCCCCGGGAGGCCCGGAGCGGCTTGGCGCATGTGCTGCGTGTGCGGCATGATCCTTTTTTCTTTGGCTCAGGTATTCCAGCCCTGCAGGGAAGGGGGTGCACTTGTATTTGCAGGGTGTCAGGAGGGAGTGCGTGGTAAGGGATGTGGCTTTAGAAACATTTCCCTCTATAGGATGCCGCCTGAATAGCATGGAGGGTTGTTCGGCATTTGTGTGCATATTTCCGTGGACCAGGACCCAGAGACCCTCCAATAATGTGCAACGGCCATAACCCGGGGGGGAGGCGGGTTAGCACTCCAGTGTGCCAGCTTGCCCTCAGCCATCTGCCTGTAGGTGTCACTGTGTAGCGATAAGATTGAATGGAAGCCAGTGACCTATTCCGAAGCCGGTCCTCGGGGCCACCAGACAATGCACATTTTTGCTCCCTCCCCGCTCTGGGGTTTTGCATCTCATCTGAAGGATGGTGCCATTTCTTTTTATTTTTTTAACCAGAGAGTGTCCCTGCCACTGCACTGGGGCACTGGGAGGGGTTTCCTGTGGGCTGCACAACACCTCTTCCAGAAGAAAATTTATTCCTTATGTGCCTTGCATTGTTTGTTTTTTTATCAGGTATATGTTATGGGTTCAGCACCCTTCGTTGCCATGCATTCAGTCAGCAGCTCAGTCAAGGCTAAAGAATGATACTAGACTAGAACAAAACCAGGATCGGGATTAAAAAGTGTACATGTTAACAAGGTTCCGACTTGTTCCAGGGACCTGTGTGAAGTGCGGTAAAGGTGTATACGGGGCCGACAACGCTTGCCAGGCTCTGGACAGTCTCTACCACACCCGCTGCTTCACCTGCGTTTCTTGTGGTGAGTTCGCCTCACATTGTCATTACTGCTAATTAAGGCTGGCTGACGCCTACTCCAGCACCGCTGTACTGGTACTCGCCAATCCACGCATGTGAAAGGCAAAGATTTTCTCTGTCATTTTCTGCTCAGTGTGACAGGTTCCTCTTGGCCTCTGTCTGCCCCTCTGTCATCTTATCTCGGCTCCTCTTGCCAACCAAACATCCCTAAGGGCCCACCGCTGTAGAACAAACGAAATACACCAGTGTCATTGTCACTCGTCGCCGAGCCAATACTCCTTTGTCTCCCACAGGTCGCACCCTTAGAAACAAGGACTTCTACAATGTCAGCGGGTCTGTGTACTGCAAGGAGGATTACATGGTGTGGAAATGCCTCTTCCTGCTGGTTGAAGCCATCCTCAGTATTCCTCTGATTTCAGGGCTCTCCCTTATATCTCTGTGCACTCGATCATGTCAGGAATGTGTGATTATAGCCCTGGCTCTGAGCATCCCCCTTATTATGGTGTAGCCTGCAATAGGTCTCTAACTCAAAAGTGGCAATTAAGTGTAATGTTTAGTTGCTGGTTTTCCTGACCTTCAGTCTCTCTCGCCTCCACCCAGTTCTCAGGGTTCCAAGCGGCAGCAGAGAAGTGCAGTGTGTGTGGACACTTGATCCTGGAGAAGGTAAGTGTGGAAGAAGGTGTGTGTGGGTTGGCATAGATCACATTTGGGGACCAGTATGTCTCCAAAGTGCAGTAAATCCTGAAACGTCCTTACTTTTGGGTACATTTGGATAACCTAATTTTTATAAAAATCTGTGAATGCAATCAAAAAATTAAGTGCCAAAAGTATTTTGGTTTGTTATTTATGGTTAAGGTTAGGGATGGGTAGGGGTTAAGGGTGTCGTGTTTTTCCCATAGAAATGAATGGACAGCCCCCATTTAGATAGGTAGAACGTGTGTGTGTGTGTGTGTGTGTGTGTGAGACGACTGTACCCAGCTAGGTTTATATGTGCTCGACAGTCCTTTTGCAAAAAGAGTCTGCGTTCATGTCTCTCCAAAGTAAAACCTGAGCTGAAGCTTTGCTGGACAGCTTGTGGGATTGAAACGTGAACAGTAGAACATGCCACGGTTCTGTCTGCACGCCTCAGATCCTGCAGGCTCTGGGGAACTCGTACCACCCCAGCTGCTTCCGCTGCGTGGTGTGCACCAAGGCCCTCGATGGCGTCCCTTTCACAGTGGACTACCTCAACAACGTCTACTGCGTCTCTGACTACAACAGGTGAGGCGTCTCATCTTGGAAAAGCAGATATCCGCTACCCAAAAAAAGATTTACTTAATATAGGTGAGACATTGCCTTCATTCCATCTCCACTGTAACTCACTCTAGGACAAGAAACGGCTTGTTTCAGCCTGCAAGGCATCAATCAGTCTAATACTAGCTGGCAGATTTCACTCTTTGAGGGACAGAATCCTGTTGGTATTGGAAAATGTTTCGATAATTACTTTCTGTATTAAAAATAAGATAGAACAAAGACCTATTGGATTCTTTGACCCCAAAGAACTGGACTTGCCCATTCCTGCAGCGTTATGCCCTGTGAAAATGATTTATGCTTCTCAGCCTGTGTCCACCTGGTGGTGTAAAATGGACCTGCAATGCACTGTATTCCAGAACTTTTGCTCCAAAGTGTGCTGCTTGCCTTCAGCCTATTCTGCCTGCGGAGGTGAGGACTGACTTTTTTAAACATTTAATTTAGTTTTATCATTAAGTGCTAAATCCTGGCAACCATACAAGCGCTGTTCTTCAGGAAAGCTCTATCTTATACAGTCGACCCCTCTGTACCACAACTTTCCTCATCGCGGTTTTGATGTATTGCAAGGGTGTTTTGAAAAAGCCACAGACGACACGCGAAGACCAGCAGACGAGACACAAAAAGTGTAGCAACTCATAAATGCATGAAATATCTGAGCGGTGATGGTTTGGAGGATGCCAGTTGTGTTTATAACAGCCTCTCCTGTGATCGCGCAGTGATCTTTGTATCCTGCTTCTTTTCACTTCAGCCTGCTCGCTTCACTCGCCAAGGGGACCAACAATTTTTACATGGTTTTCCAGATCGTAGGGGGTCTGCCCCTTTAACCCCCCTGATGGGGAGGGGTCGGCTGTATAAAGTGTGTACATTATTTAGAAAGCTTTCATAAAAAATACAAAGTCTCTTAATTTGGAACTGCATGTATTTTATTTATTATTTTTTACTACTTATGTTGATTTCCTGTTTGAGGGCCTTCTGCAAGATTTGACCGGATTTTGTGTTTTTAACATGTTTGGTTCGTAGGTGGTGGTATGTTTGATTCTGTGTTGTTTCATAGGGCAGTGAAGAAATTCTTAGGGTGGTATCCATGCAGAAGGATTACCACTTCGAGTGCTACCATTGCGAGGTCAGTCAGCGTCGGCACCCTCCATCCTATAACAATTATCATCTTGTTTGGATTTCGGTGTGAAAATATGCAAAATATTAAGCCATACAGTTATAAATATGCATTATAAAGGTCCACTTAATTAGCAGATAATTACTCGTGGAGCACACACCATCATCTGTGGTAGATGCCTCTCATAAGGAGGTCTTTTACCCACCATAGAGTTCATATCACTCTTAAGTTGGCCGTATACTTCCATTGAGGTCTGGACAAAACGAAAGTGATCTGTCACATTTAAAACAACACTGCCAACTTCTTTGTTCTGTGTCACATCACAACCATGGATGGCACAGCAGACCCACATACAGAGTGCAAATAAAGATATTGTGACAAGTGCGTGAGTCATTTTAATAAAGGAGATGACAGTTCGTTTAAAATCTATTGGTTTAATACTAGTGGACACAGACAGGGAAGCCACAATTCACACAACAGTTAGATGCTAACGAAACACATGCATCCACAGCATATATTACACAGTTACGACATTTACTATTAACAGAAGTACGGAAATGCACATTCATTTACACTATTTAAAGTGCATGCCATAACCGCATGATTAGTCCTGCTGACAAACCCCATGGTGTTACGTATGGTCAGATGATTGTGGACAGTGGGCGGGACCAGAACAATCTTCAGTTAATCTCGGGGACCATGCACAGATATTGTATTGCCAAATCGATGGTGATTTCATCTGAAGTATATAGTGTTTCATGTAGTTAGTTACAGTGCCTTGAAAAAGCATTCATACCCCTTGAACTTGTCCACATTTTGTCACGTTACAACCACAAACTTAAATGTATTTTATTGGGATTTTAAGTGATAGACCAACGCAAGGTTTAATTGTGAAGTGGAAAGAAAATGATGTATGGTTTTCAAATTTTTTTTATAAATCAGAATCTGAAAAATATGGCATGCATTTATATTCAGCCCTCCCGTGTCTGTTCTTAGTGGAACCATTCTTCATTGCATAATAGCTCAAGCTCAGTCACGTTGGATGGGGAGCATCTGAACAGCAATTTTCAAACCTTGCCAGAGATTCTGAGTGGGATTTAGGTCTGGACTTAGATTGGGCCATTCTAACACAAGAATATGCTTTGATCTAGACCATTCCGTCGTAGCTCTGGCTGTATGTTTAGGGTCCTTATTCTGCTGGAAGGTGAACCTCCACCCCAGGCTCAGGTCTCTTGCAGCCTCTAACAGGTTTTCGTCCAGGATTGCTCTGTATTTAGCTCCATCTATCTTCCCATCAGCTCTGATCAGCTTCCCTGTCCCTGCTGAAGAAAAGCATCCCCCGAGCTGCCACCACCATCTTTCATGGTGTGGATGATGTGTTCAGGGCAATATGCAGTGTTGGTCTTCTACCACGCACAGCGTTTTGCATTTCGGTGAGAAAGTGCAACTTCTTCCACATGTCTGCTGTGTCCCCTACATGGCTTGTGGCTGACTGCAAGCGGGACTTCTTATGGCTCTTTCATTGATGGCTTTCTCCTTGCCACTCTTCAATAAAGGCCAGATTTGTGGTGTACGCGACCAGTAGTTGTTCCGTGGACAGATACTCCCACCTGAGCTGTGGATCTCTGCAGCTCCTCCAGAGTGGGCCTCTTGACTGCTTCTCTGATTAGTGTTCTCCTTGCCTGGCCTGTCACTTTAGGTGGACGGCCATGTCTTGGTAGCTTTGCAGTTGCGCCATTCTCTTTCCATTTTCAGATGATGGATTGAACAGTGCTCTGTGTAATGTTCAAAGATAGATATATGTATTTTTTACCTAACCCTGCTTTAAACTTCTCCATAACTTTATCCCTGACCTGTCTGGTGTGTTCCTTGGTCTTCACAATGCTGTTTGTTCATTATTATTCTCTAACAAACCTCTAAGACCTCTACAGAGCAGCTGTACTTATACTGAGAATAAATTACACTCAGGTAGACACTCTTTACTAATTAGGTGACTCCGGAAGGCAATTGGTTGCCCTGGATTTTATTTAGGGGTGTGAAGAGTGAATACAAATGCAAGCCACGCCTTTCAGATTTATTTGTGAAACATTTTGAAAATCACTTTTCCACTTCACAATTATGTGCTACTTTGTGTTGGTCTAGAACATAAAATCCCAATAAAATAAAGTTTGTGGTTGTAACATTACAAAATGTGGAAAAGTTCAAAGAGTATGAATACTCTTTCAAGGTAGAGTATGAATATTCTTTCAAGGTACTGTATGACTTGAATACGAATTTGCCCCTGAATGTTCCCTTCCCTTTCTCCACAGGACTGTGGGAAGCAGCTCTCTGATCAGCCAGGCTCCCAATGCTACCCCCTGGACTCTCACCTCCTCTGCCACTCGTGTCACATGACGAGGGTGTGCACCGCGCACAACCTCCCTTTGCACAGCACACCGTGAGAGATGTCTGAGGACGTGGGATATGCGCAGCTCTTATGCCCCAGCAGCTCACCGGCACCTGCTAGTGCTGCACGATGCTTATATTTCCCATCAGTATAGCTGCTGAGCCTGTTTGAATACTCATGAAGCGGCAACCCCAGCACACACATCCAGCTCAGACAGAAACAGGCATTTGCAGTTGGATGGGGTACTCAGACAAATGCCCCAATGTGTCAGTCAAAACTAGAAATCAGGCTGAATTTAGACCTACATGCTTCTACAAGAACCATGTCACTGATGGGGGACATGCTGCTTTAAGGCAACATTCTGTAAGGAGTCCTTAGGATCATTTTTGCCTGTGTCTGTCTAAAGCGATATGTGATGCAGGTGTAAGTGCTGTGTTGAGTATTTTACTACTGCTTCAGGTCTGCTACCTATAGTTGTCACAAAGGGACTTTTGCTAAGTTTTTTGTTGTTAGCAGTTATTTTGCACTTAAGTAAACTTTTTTTTTTTTTTTTTTTTTAAATCTTAAACATTCCTGTGTATTAAATATTTAAACTGCTGAAAAGATTGTCTTGTCTTAAGGATGCTCCCCTCCTAGAGTCACTGGGTCATACTGGAGTACAAACTCCACACTTTCTGATAACAGGGGACATATGCTGCAGATGTTTAAGACTTAACGGTAAAGGTTCCTTAAAGGAATATTCTAAGTATATAGTGTTTTTTCAGTGTTAGTGGTGCAAAGGACCAGCAGTCCCACCAATAATCAGAAACTTCCATATCTCACTGGGGTGAAGAGTGACTCCATCACTGGTTCAATATAAAAATTCTGGTAAGTGATCACAAAACACACAATTCATACACACTCAAATCTTTAATTTTGTACATTCAACACTTACAGGAAAAATATCAAACTCAAACTATTCATACTAAAATAATTAAAAAATGTTAAAACAAACTTTTTTAGGACTCCACCCTCAGTGACATGGGGGGGGGCTCATTACAGGTCCATTTCTCAAAAAGCATCGGTTTTACGATGCTCGCGTTCTGAACATACTGTCAGTGCATCCCTGCAACAGGTCTGAGAACCAAACAGAACTTTATTCCATTAAATTCCAGGACACTAGTGACACTGGAGAGACTTTCAGTGGGACCTCACTTCACACTCCAGTGAAAACTACATAGTTTTTGGCAGAGAATGATGGTAGAAAGATGCTGAAAGCTGCCACATGCCCCAATAGGCAGAGTGTGATGGGTATGATCCCGCAGGACACAGCAATAACAGTGCTGACAGCAAACGGCTCATGCCCATTACAATGAGCTTGGACCATAACACACAAAAAAGACAAATTCTCATACTGATGTCTAGTGGCTGAAAGGGGCAGGGAATTAAAAAAAAAAAGATAAAGCTGTGGTGGACAATAAAAGCAAAGGTGTGTTTTGAACACAACATAAAAAGTAAGGAGACATGCTCCCCCCTTTTTGGTTTAGAAGGACACAGGGGGCACATCTTGTGGGTAAACAGAAGTTCTCCTCAGGAGAGGCTGGGGGGCTTTGCATGGCCACTGGGTGGCAGTAGAGGACAGAAACAGATATCAAAGAAACTGGGAAAGCATGATGCCCATGCCACCTCAAAATGGAGGCGGGAGGGAGAAGACGGTGTCACAAAAAAAAGCTCATGATCACAGTCTGTCCTGTGGTCACCCTTCACGTCGGCTGACTTGGCATAACGCCATGCTCACCGGCGCCGATCCCTGGCGGGGGGGTTACTGCGGCTGCGTGAGCGCCGACCCCCAGCCAGCATCCCCGAACCACTGCTCCCCACTTTGGCCTCTGGCCCTCTGCTGCGGTGGCTGTCTCGCCGTTTGTCCCCCTCCCTGTCGCGACCCCGGTCCCTCTCCCTCTCACCCGCTGCCCCCACCCCACTGCCAGGTGCCGCCCCTCCCTCTTTCTCCCTGGCCTTCACCCGCTCCTTGCGCTCCTCCTCCCGCTTCTTGTCCTCCTCCTCCAGCAGCTTCTTCCTTTGCTTCTCTCTCTCCTTCATGCGTTCAGCACGCTCTGCTTCTCTCTGTGCTGCCTGCGGGGCCAAGGGAGACTGTCACCGATGACTCTCATTGGTTAATACTACGTCCACTGGCAGAGGCCATACAGTGAGGTGCAGTAAAACCCATACGTGCAAAAGCGTGGGAGCTACTTGCCTGTTCCTCAGTGAGCGGGAGCCAATATATACAGGGAGCTGTTTTGGTTTTGCAGAAGAGATCATCTAGCAGCTTGGCTGGAGGTTCCTCAGGGGCTTTTTCTGTAACCATGTGGAGATAATCAGACCACCAACACCTCCCAGGACCACAATGCCAGGCAGTGCCGCAGTGCAGCTCACCCTTCTTATCGGTCTTCCTCTCCTTGCTCTTGGCTCTCTCTTTGCGCCTCCTCTCCCTTTCGCGCGAGCGGGAGCGCCTCTGCCCTCCTTCCCGCTCCTCTCTCGGCTTGCTGAACTCCCGGACCTTGTCGCGGTCCCACTCACGCTCGGCCCGCGTTCTCTCCCGCCGCTCCATCTCGCGCTCGCGCTCCGCCCACTGGTCTCGCACCACGGCAGCGCCCCGGTCACGCTGCCGCTCAGGCACCAAGGGGGGCAGTGTCCCGGGCCGGGCCAAGGGCGCCGGGGGGGCAACAGGAGGAACCCCGCGCTCCTCCTCTGCACTACGCTCCACCGTCAGGAGGCCCCTGTGAAAGTCCAGCTGGGGGAGGAAGGCAATGACAAGGGCACTCAGTCTGCCTCAGGGATTTTGCAAAAGAGTAACGCAGCTCCAAAGACCACAGGCTGAAGTATCCACTTCCCAGCTTTTATTTTTACCAGAGATCATTTGACATTTCTCAGAAATGTCAGGTGAGAGGAAATCAGAGCTGTGAGAGACTGAAGGATGGTGGATGAATGGGAAAAAAAAAATCACGAGAAATGCAAAGACTCACCTCGTCCTGCTCAGCGAAATCCACACTCAGGAACTTGGGGTTGCTTTGGGGCCACTTAACTCCATGCAGTGCTGTGCGAGTGGCCGCCGCCTCCTCTGTGCTGGAGTACTGCAAACGGGGAGAACACCCACTATTCTCTTGGACTTTTCCTTCTCCTCCATTAAAAATTGTTACATTAGTATGCAAAAGCTGATCTCTTTGCCACACAGAAAAATCGATGCAAGCATTTTCCCAAGCATGCCTCCGACCGAATAACAATGTCCAGCAGCACGCTAGGAAACACGAATCACGGTGTAGGAAACTGGCAGGAGACTCACCGTCACATAGCAGTGGGACTTGATCTTGTCAATCCAGAAGCCCTCCTCCACCACGCTCCCAGTTCGGCTTAGCAGCTCTTTCAGCTGTCCCAGGGTGAAAGGTCGTACCTGTGCAACAGAGGGCCGGGGTCACAAAAGCACCAGAATTCTGCAAGGTGATTATGGGCTGGTAGTGGACAGGCCAGCAACGATGCAAAACATCCTCACCAAGTTACAGATATGGACAATGTTTGTGATTTTGCCACGGGGCGGCGAGGGCTGCTTGGCGGATCGCACTGGATCATCGATGGTGATGGACACCCCAGACTTCTGCTGGCTAATCGAGCGACGCACCAGCGAGTCGCTGGGAATCACTGTAAGAACATCAGTGGAGGGAAAATTAAGAGCGTCACCAACACATGGTCAACAGGTCTAATTCAAAGTCCACAGCAGGCACATACACCCCACTGGCTGAATTTCCAGTTGCCCTTTTGAATTTATATGCATAGAAAAAGCTATTTTCATGTTTTCCGAATGCCTGGATCTATCACCATCTATAGTACACCAACACGAATCATGGTAGTGTGGAAGTAAAATTGGACATTGGTAGGCCAATATGGGAGGCATATTGGGTCTGTTATGTATTCATCTTTTTCACCAATCCACAATATGTTTTAATGAAAACCAAATTGGCAGAAAAGCAAGTAACTAAATATTGTTTACAGGTATCTGACTTAAGATGGTTCAAGTGGGTATGGAATTATTAAAACAAAAAAAAACACCTTTCTTTAAGTCGGCCTCCCGAACGCTAGGTGCTTGTGTTTCCATGGAAACCTCTGAGGAGCCATTCTTGCCCTCTTCAACGACTGTTCTAGCACTTTCTGACCGCTCATCTTCCTCTTCCTCCTCCTCCTGATCCTTCTGTCCATTCTCCTGGTTCTCAGCTGGTACCACCTGAGAGTGGAAATTGTAGGTCGTTTACAGACTTCCCATCAATATCACCACAGAATGGCCCACAGTCAAGAGTGACTGACTGCAATTAGCAAATCCATGACTATTTTTGCAGGGCATCATCTAGCAAAGGTAGAAGCCAGGTGAGATTTTCACAGATCACTGTTTAAATGTGAACCAGTCAGCAAATCTGAAAGCTGTGGAAGTTTCATCTGCATCATAGATCTGTAACATCCCTGAAAGGCATGAGACAGACATACAGTACATCTAATCTGAAGGATCTCAAGGTGTACCAAGCAACATACCTGTGTTACAGTACGGCGTATCTTAAGACCTTTCTCCAGACCTTGGTCTCCCTGGTCACCCCGCTCCACACCCTCCTCATCTCCTGACAAGTGGCCTTCATCGGGGTGCAGTTCGACTACTGCCTCTTGGCTCCCTGCACCAGTGGCCGGCTTGATGTCTGGGATCAGTGACTGGGGCAGAGAATGCTGATTAGCAGAATCACATAAAGTGAGCAGTGATTTAATATTGCATGCTTGCCCTGATGTATTAGAGTACCAATGTGGAAGCCATGTACCTTCAGGGAATCAGTGGTGATGCTGATTGATGGCTTCTTGGCTGTCACTGCAGTACTAGATCCCCATCTCCTCTTTCTGGCTGCTTGACCACCAGACTCTGGCTCTAGAGGACCCCCCGGAGAGGGCAGTGTGGGGGTGGTCCCCCCGACACTGGCCACAGAGGGCTTACTAGCTGCTGAGAGGCAAAGATGGATAAGCACAGGCATTTTCCAGCTTCTAGCTTTATCAGAACAAGCAAACCACATATAGTAAGAGAGGGAGACAAAACTAGCAGAAGCCAAGGAATTCTTTTAGAACATTGAAGCATGAACGATGACATCAACATCATCTTCAACAGGAAGTATAGAAAGCTGAGGAACTTGCAGGCAGGACATCCATTACAGAATGCAAAATCGGCAAATTCGTTCCGTTTACTATACGGAGACCAAGACGAGTGTGGCGAGCTGGCAGGCATACTCACTGTTCAATGAAATCTTGCGGGCAGTAAATGCTTTTGGTGTGGTACTCTGAAACAAAGAGCAGATAAAACAAAAAGACCCCGGAGTGGGGGTAGAAATGAGAGCGAGAACAACAGGGAGGAACCGAGCAAACGGACAAAGACGGTGAGAGAGAGAGGGAGAGAGAGAGAGAGAGAGAGCGCACAGCTATCAATAAAAGCGCAGAGAGAAGGGGCACTGGGGTGGGGACTGAATCAGAGCTACAGTGATTCCAGGCACACGTTCCTCCCAGGCAAACACTCCATGTTTCTCAGCCTACTGTCAACAAAATACAAGTCTCTGCGCTGCCTCAACATGCGCATCTACAGCTGAGTGATGGTGCATAATCACCACGAGTATGCAAATATTCCTGCTTGGGTCATGTTCACAGAGCACGTCCGACATTAAATGAGATGTCAATATGGGCACTTACAGTGCAAAATAACCAGCATACTAAATGTGCATTGTTAAGCCACTATCTTCTCTTTAAAAAGTGTCAGGATTATGTAAAACAGTGCAGCACGACTAACGTGCGAGTGAATCTACAGCGTGACGTTGGATGTATGTAGTGTGAGTTTTCAGAATCTCATAAAACCCTACAAGGAAGTGATCAACTGGAGAGCGATATCTCAAAAACACCTGGGAGGAAGGATGAGCCTAAAACAACTGTTGCTCTGATGACAAGCATCAGACAGCGGGTACTGCAGTTCAAATTCAAGAAATGATTCAATGGAGGTACCCAAGTCACCAGACACTGCTGAGGTTACGAGCAGGTCCACATAAAACACAGAAATCAATGTGGAGTTTAGCAATATGCGCTTATAGTTAAAACTGCAGTAACCATAATTTTTATACTATCCATTATGTTTAACATATTGCAGTTCCCTTTATTTTTGTAGCAAAGATCTTTATCAATTAAGTATATATTTTAAAAGGCAAACAGTAAAAGGAGATAAAATGACAAAGTTATTTCCTGATACCATTGACACCTGATCTTCACTTGCTTGGCTATGGCCCAATCGCATGGCTGTGTGTACTGTATCTAGCCAACAAGCGTCCAATCAGAGGTAGTTGAGGAGTGAGGGCAGGACTCTGAGTATGCCGACAGGCCGTCTGACAGGAACTGCTCTTTTGTTTTTGAGGGGATGGAGTGTTCACAATTAACTGGCTTTTGTAAGTATCTTCTCATTTTGCAAGCAACAGTCGAGTCTTGTTTGAGGAAGAGGTGGTGTTAAAATGTTCTGCACCCACCCAAACCCCAATATGGGCACGTCAGTCTTTTTACTGTCCCTTTGACTTCATCTGCGCTGCAGTTACATGAGATCAGTCTGATGAACTGGGCTGTGTTCAAGCAGGCCCATCCTGTGGCGCACTGTGCCCTGTCCCAATTCCTTCATCGCTCAGTCAGTCTTTTGTTCTCGGAGAGAGGACTGCACCCTCGCCTCCACATTACTCACACACTGGCACTTTTGTCGCAGCAGGTTGACAAGCTGTAAGTGGGATCTAGTACAACTGAGAGTCCAGTTTTAGAAAAGGTCAGGCTGTGGATATGGAAAAAAAAATCCAAACAAAAAAAAAATTACTCCATGACAACCATGATTAGCAGGCAGATGGACCA
The DNA here is from genome assembly GCF_023856365.1 of Brienomyrus brachyistius. NCBI lineage: Eukaryota > Metazoa > Chordata > Actinopteri > Osteoglossiformes > Mormyridae > Brienomyrus > Brienomyrus brachyistius. Next base: position 20,472,166 of record NC_064544.1, read on the forward strand.
TTCAGAACGTTTGCAAAAAGCTGTGAGAGGCCCAGGCTTTGGCGGCACCCTAAAGCCTCTGAAGAGGGAAAACAACAAATTGAAGTACAGAGGGAATGTCCTGGTAGATTAACTTTTATCTGGACAATGTGGATAGACAGGAGAAAGGCCATCTGTACATTTGAAAAGATCATAGTGTAGCCACCCGGCCCAATGAATTCTTCAGTTCTTTTTGGTTGTGGATGAAGATATACTCTAATTCTTCTTTCCCTTGCTATTCGAGTACAAGGAAGGCAACACTTTCCTCGCACCTCAGGTCCATCAGCAGTATTCCATTATGCCAGTTTTTCTGGTTACAAGTCCAGTATGAGGCAAACCTCCAGCTGGATTGCTCAGGGTATTGTTTTGGTCTCTCATTGCACCGGGCCAACAATAGTCCAACAAGTACTGACAGTTGTAATCCAGTGAGAGTGGAGAGAATTTATAATGGTTCAAATGCAGCAGCCAGTTCAGCTGAAGAGCTACCCTCCAGAGCTACGGAAGCCCACACAGTCGGGCAGAATTTCCTGGAACATTATCTTGCAAAGACCCCAAAAACTGAGCTAAAATGAATTAGCTTTGCATTAATTCCTTTAGAAAGTGATGGAATTCGACGGGGGTATTGCTGCTTGGTAACCCTTTCAGTCCAGAGATGTCAACTGTCCAAACTGTGATGGAAAAGTCCATTTGTAAATCCCTGGCATGGCAGAAACCATGGCATACACTTTCCAAAATACAACAAAAGCCAGGTGGTGCTGGAATCGTCACATGTGGGGCTCTGGTCCAGGAGAGGGAAATGCACAGTTCACATGATAATCAGCAAAGTCTGCTGCTTATGCTGCTGTCCCACAAGTACTTTCATGCGGTGTGCACAGGGCAGGATCTCTTGCATGCCATGCAAGAGTCTGCACTGGGAAGGCCTCCTCGACAACAGGCAGCACTTCCCTTTCACAGGAGTCCAGCTGACAGCTCCTGTTCTCTCGCTCGCTGCGCAGTGTGGGCTCAGCTGAGAAGAGTTCCGGCAGCCTCCCTCAGCCGTGGTGCTTGGGACCTTGCAGATAAACTCAGTGTAGACTCAGGGGCCTAGATCAGGTACAGCCAAGTCGCTTGGGTATAGCGGAACAGGTGTAGTAGGTGAAGTAGTAGAGGTAGTGCGCAGGTACCAATTGGGGCAATGGAAGAGGCATGAGCACCTTACAACAAAGCAATCAATGGGGTTTTAAACATCAGCCACAGGAAAAAAATTGTACAGATTTAGAGTCCTACGGATTAACCCCATCATGACTAAAACAGCTTTCGGCCCTAACTTCACATTTCTTAAATTCTTTACAAAAATACTCTAGCATATATACTCTTTTACAGGATGGGTCACAAAACATAAATCAGAGCCACGCCACCCCCCACCCACTACTTCTTCATGTTTTTTGCATCTTCCATGAGGCATCCATCTGAGCTAAGGAAGGGCAGACTTTTAAAATGGCATCAGATTTGAATGCATTAGCAATCACAGCTGAAATAATCTCCCCATCCCACTTTACTATGGCCAGCTGAGACACGGCAACATTTGAGACAACACTGTAGCTAAGCTGGACTGTTTTTTGAGAATATCTTCAATGAATTCTGCCCACCTTGTGAAATCCCTCACTATCTATACACAGTCATACAGTATATTAAAAATGCATTAGAGAACTCTGCTTCTGCCTAACAGCTGAATGTGTAGGTTTTGTTGGTGTGTGGGAGGCCTCCTGGTTATGCAAGACAAGAAAAAGTTGTAAATTTAACAGAAAGAAAAAAGGAAAAGGTGGTGAATATGAAAGAATGAAAAAAGCTGCATGGAAAAGATGGGACAAATGTTTCCTTTTTGCCGAATGCCTTATACTTCAGTACAGTGTTGTCCTCCCTTGAAATATTGCTAAAGAAATAAACTGAAAAACATTGTGGTTACATGTTCTGCCAAACTGTGTGGTTCCTATTAAGGTTTCAATTCAAAGGAAACAAAAAATATTTTAACTGTCTGCCTTTTTATGGAGCCTTGTGTACAATTTCCCCTCACTTTTCCAAACACATGCAAGCACACAGCCCCGGACATAGTAACTTCTGGCCACAGCTAATACCACTTCAACCACTGGAAGCCTTGTCTGACTGCAGTGTCACAGTATTGTCTGTTGCAGATGGAGTCAAAGCTCATCTGGAGGACCCAGTATACACAGCTGGATATTCAAACCAAACTCAGTCACATGCTTGCCTGCCTCCTCACAGCCTTACCTCCTCTGAGTGGCTTTCTGCAGCCTCATGGCCATCTGAGCGAGGCTGCACACCAGCACCCTCAGACTCCAAGGGTGCCTCCACCTGCACTGCAGGGTCAGCTGGCTCTGACATGGCAGCCTGCTTCAACTCCCTGGCAGAAGGACACAGAGAAAGCAGGAGATTGCAGACAGCGAGTACAAGTGATTACAGTTTGAGCAAAGAACCAACGCGTGGAAGGAGGAAGTATGGGCAAGGAGGAAAAGCCATCCGTCCGTCCGTCCGTCCGCCCGCCAATTGCTTATCCAGTACAAGGTCAAGGGAGGGCCACAAGACTGTCACAGGCAGGACATAATGTGATGCTGAGATAGACCTTGGACAGTATGCACACAGACGGCAATTTGGACATGTCAATTTGCCAAACTGCATGTTTTGTAAACACATGAGGGACCAACACAGGAAGCTCATGCGAACTACATGCACACTGAAAGGGCCCAAATCTGGAGGTGTGAAGCTGCACTACTACCCACTAAGCCACCATGGCAGCGCAGAAGGATACAGAGTAACATGTATACACACGGATATACTTTCCTTACACTGTCCAACACATCAACAAACCAATGCTTAGGTCACAGAAAAGTGTTTGGTATTTACTATAAGAGCATTGGGCATAAATGTGTCAGTATACAGAATGCAAGGACAGTAAAGGGAACAGGGACGACCCGGCAGCTGAAACTGAGTGCCTGTAAACCAAGATCCAGAAAAGCAGACACACACAGAAGAGAGAGAAACAAAAAAAGAACTCCCTGGCAGAACCAGAGAGCAACTCAGACCAGGGATCTGGGTCATTCCACCTCAACACACTATAAATAACCATACCAGCCAGCTAACCGGCACCAGACTTACACTATGTATAAACATGCTGTAAGCGAGCTATACAACCATGGAAGAGACAAGGGAACGGAGACCACCACTCACCACTCAAACGTCCATCTCCTGTTTAACAGGACTAGTCACACACAACACTCAGAATTTCAAAATCAGGCTTCTCACCGCAGCGTACGAATCAATTAACCTAGCGCTGGAACTGAAACCTTGGAAAATCGATGCAACCTAACAAGGAGCCCAGCAATTCTGTTTGGTCTCTCATACAGCTATCATACTCCTTGGGGATGGGGGGGTGTAGCAAAGATGAGAGGATCAGGCTGGGTCTGTGAGCTAAGGAACAAGCCTAACTGTCCATCTCAGGGGATTAATTACCGAAAAGGGAGGCAAGATGAGCCATCTCAGGGAGTCTCCTGTAAACGATACTTCCCCTTCCATTGTGTCAAAGCAGGAGGAACATCCATGAGCAACTGGAAACTACTATATACCAGATGCATGGTCTGTGGGGTTAATACACAAGCATGGATAGAAATAAAAATCTATGACGTGCAGGAGTCCCGATACTAATGGTATACATTAATCAATAATGTTTCCCGGCATCTTTCAGCCATTATGGCCAGAAAGAAAAGGTGGGGGGGGGGTAAGAAATATCTTCTTCACATGGTACACAAAAAGACAGAAGCGGCCATGTCACAGGAGACGGGACTAAAAACTTCAAGAGAATACAAACCCATAAACTTAGTCTATCGATCAAACAAAGGCTGGGCCCCCCTTCTGCTGGGATTAAGGACTCTGATTCTTAAAACAAAACCAGGTGCACACAAGTGCTGAACATATCAAAATATTTTGATTTCGGTCAAAGCATTAAATTTGGTTGCATGGGGAACCTTGACAATCTGAAAGAAAAAATCTGGAACCATGGCACTACAACACAAGAGCAGTAGATCTCAATGAATGTGGACAAAAATGATTTTTTTTTTGAAGAAATTTTGCAAGGTCGAATTATTTCCTGAAAATCCTTAAGCAGCAAACAATATTAAATATTTGCAGTTCAAATTACTGTTTACACCAAAAACTGGAACAAGATGCAAGCAGTGCACAGCCCAGACTACTGGTAACACCCTTATTTCCACAGCTCTCCGATGCTTAAGTCCCATAAGACTGAAAGGACTGGAATATCAAGCCTTGGGTGCCACACCTGCACACCACCACCACCCGCAACAGAAAACACACATACTCCCCAGCTATGAAAAGTGGTTCAGCTAGACTTGCTCACTTTTCAGATTGCTGAAACTTGAAACTGATTCTGAAGAACAGACAGTTTTCTACAAATCTCTCTCACAGGAATTTAGTGCTAAAAGACTAGGATTTTCCATTAGCAAGTCTTATATTTCACTTGCACCCGGAATGCAATGCTGAAGAAAAACTACTCTAGCAGTTTTAAGAGTGAAGACGATGAAGAGTGGCATGATACTGACTAAAAAGACTACAGCACTGGCCAAGGGGCATTAAAACATACTTCCAGGTTTCAGATTACTCAGAATGCACACTTAGCATTAATTTAACGATAACAGCCTGTTGTTCATAGCCATGCGTTAATAGTATTTTAATAGTTCTTTCAGATCCATTATCGTCAGCGGAAAATATTCCAGTAATCATTGCTGGAAATGCGTGCATGATGGAAAATACAAAATTAATGCTACAACACCACGTCGCACTGTAGCAGCACAGCAAGAACACGCATCTCACGGCCTTCCGCGGGGCACAGACACCAGCAGTTCTCAAGGAATACCGGTGACCCCCCTTCCAGCCATCTCCCCTTCCCCCAACTCCCCCACCCAAACCCATATGTTCTCACACACACATAAATGCGCCACGTTACCTGCGACTAAAAATAATCCGTCAGAAAATAAAGTACACGGGACGGCTGTAATAAAAGGACGTCCAAACCAGAAAAAGTGGAAAACTGCAGGTAGCGATCGGACGAAGGGAGACGTCGTTTGTGCGCTGTATTTCCCTCACCTCCTACCTCGCCAGCTTACCCGTTTTTGTTGCTTTCAGACAGCATATTATCTGGCCCAAACTCTAAACCGTAACGTACGGCCAGAATCTGCGCCTCCAGCTACAGCGACTGCGGTTCTGCTCGAGAAGAATTGCTCCTGTTTGGGTCGCGGGATTGTAGGCTGCGTCGGTATCAATGCGAGCGAACACGCACGGCGGCCATATTGGATAAAGCTAGAGAAGGTCTGAGGAAAAGGAGAGCAAGAGGGCGAGGACCCCATCTCCACTCAGCCACACCGGCAGTGAGGCCGGCCTCACAGAACGCCTGACGATAAATACCTCCGCGGAACTAATATGCACCGCATTAGAATCATTCTACTATACGTGTTTATTCACTAAAAGCTGAGTTTTAAAATGAGATCGAAAATATGACACGTGACCAGAAAAACTTATCCATAGTGAAGAAACGCACATCACGGGGTAAAACACAGCTGCACAGCAAATTTGCATGGAGCACACCACCTTGGACAGTACATCTATTACGTCCGAATATAGGAAATATTTATTTTAGAAAGTGCGTTATGATGACAGCTTCTAGGTTTAAAGTAACCAGATTAATGGCGGATACAAAAGAATTCCCTTTTCCGTATTTGTCCCCTTGAATTAAGGCTTCTCAAAGAAGCCCCAGTTCATTACATCATCAGGACAGAGTGATTTAAGAAAATATGTCCGCTTTTCATTTCCATTTATCTTCCGAATGCTTAAAATAATTCACGTGAACCCGTGAAACGGAGCAATTCATTTTCACAAAGATGCATTTAAGTCTCCTCCCCCGAGAGTAATAGTTTCTCTACCGAATAATTTTACCATTACGTGTAACGATGAGGTATATTCTTGCTAAACTTGAGAAAAACACCGAAATTATTTGTGACGTTAAAAATTGCACCCAAAATAATCCTAATGTGTTTCGATCGATCACTCAGAGGGGTCCGTTGCTAGTGCAATTATTCGTGAGTAGATCAGATTAGTTGTAACTTAGTTCGTAGAAGTCAGGGCCCGTACTCACATCTTAAGGCTAAAAGTAGCTCCCAACTTTCCGATTTAGGAGAAATTCCTAAAATTGTTTGACTATGAGCCATTTACAAAACCCCTTAGCCCTAAAACTAGCACCTACATCTAAAACAGTCGCAAAATGGCTGCTGTCAATCCACGTCGCAATGTCATGGAAACATTAAACGAACGCTGAATTACTTAAAGGATACCGCCTCAGCCGGGAGCGAATAATGATTGTTGTGGAGCTTGTGAGGGATGTAATAACATCTCCAACAAACCGAGAAAAAAACAAACAATCATGGACAGTGCAAAACATAGTGATAGCAGATTTTTCTTCTTCTTTGGCCATCAGGTAGATCACAATCCAATTAAACATAAAAATGTCATTACATGAGTACAAGATAAAACGAATGCCGCTATATACTGGGTTCTATTGACTTGTTCAAAATACAATACAGCTGTTTCATAAGTTTTTCAAATCACTGAACTGTGTATAATTCAAATACGTTATAATACAATACATGAAATATACCTGAATATAGTTTTGCTGCCGACTCCCTTTGGCTCGTAATTTTTCATAAGCTTTGTTTAGTGTATTTGTCATTGAGAGAAAAATACAATTTTCCCGTCATATTTTCTATGCATGCAGTATTAGCCTAGCTAGCCAGAAGCAGACGGGTTACCACAGGTGGTCAAAGTTTATTTTTTATATATATATTATGTATACACCCATCCTGGGTGTATACACAGACACATGCACCATGGTCACTATAAGTGGTTTCCCCTCCATTTGTGTTTATGAGATGTTGCGCGTACATTTTCACCAGCACATACCGCCCTCTCATCAACCAATCCCCGTGGTTACCGCAGGCAAGCTTGTGCATGGGAACTGACGTCAGTCAAAGCGACAGAGATATGGCTTAGGAGTTGATTATTTTCCTAACTAAAAGTTTCTCATCCATTCCGTGAATAGGTTTTAGGGGGAAAAAAACTCGGTTAAAAACTTTTAGTGTGATTTAGGAGTACTCTAAACGGGTCATGGACGTTAGTATAACCATGGATGCATCGATACCATTGTTTTCAGTACGTGTACCAACGCTCGCTTTCTGGTACTCACCAATGTCGATACCAGATTTAGGGTTGTGTAATGTCTAAAAACAATATGCAATATTTTAATTTAAATGTATCAAGAAATAAACGATGAGGCTGAAATCCCACCCCACCCTGTGTAATTTATTCACATGTTGCGGGGAAGATAAAACCATCTATGTTGTTCACAAGCTTTTACTGCTTACCACAATTCCATTACGAGAGCTTCTGTTATTTTCGCTGAACTATGGTTATCCTTGAATATTATCTCTCCACCCTAGCGTTTAATGCATGGTAACTCGTTGCAGTGCTGCTGGACGTAATTTCGTCGCACTCTTTCTTGATTAGATTATGTTTAATTACTTTTTACATTCTAACTTCTTTCATACCTCATCTTGATAAATTAGCAGAGCAGTTTTAGTCCGCTATGGTTTGGTTTTCCTAGTTAATTTTTCGATGCACCCGTAGTTATACTACACAAAATCAGCATAAGGTAACTTAAATCCAGTCTCCCACAACAGCGCCTACTGAGCGCTTTTCCACTGCCAGCAAGACTCGCGCATCACAGCGAACTAGCGGCTTTCCATTACAAAGAACCGATTTGTAACCCTGCTAATATAAGCTTGAATAAACCGAGCTGGTTGCGTCACCAACATTTGATTGGTCAAAAAGCAGAGCTATAGAATCCATCCATCCATTTTCCAAACCGCTTATCCTACTGGGTCGCGGGGGGTCCGGAGCCTATCCCGGAAGCAATGGGCACGAGGCAGGGAACAACCCAGGATGGGGGGCCAGCCCATCGCAGGGCAGATATAGAATCTTAAGGAAAAAAACAAATTCTATATACTATTCATTATAAGAAGTATGCCTCATTCAGATGTGGGAAGTAACGAAGTACAAATACTTCGTTACTTTAGATTTTTCAAGTGTCTGTACTTAAAAGTTTACACAAAATAGTTAACTTTTATTACGTACATTTTAGCACTGATATCTGTACTTTCCTTACATTTTCAAATCAGGCCTGTTACTCGTTTCGATTAATTTCAATGTTTATTATGGCATTTTGCCGTGCATTTTACCTATTCCGAATCAATAGTGTGTGCGATCCAGACAACTTGACTGATTGATTGAGGCTTAAATCGTGTGTAAATAAGCACAGAAAAGGCAATTCCATTTGTATTCGTCTTTGCACGTGACGCACAACACGATAGGCACGATAAAGAGACTAAAACAAGGCGGCAACTGGGTAGGAAAAGATATCGTGATTGCAGTGGAAGAAAAGCTGAAAAGAAAGTAGCTCGACAAAATATATATATAAAAAAAAAAACTCCAACCTTAACACTCCACTACCAGCCTCAACTGCGTGCGAGAGACTGTTCAGCACAGACTGATATTCACCGAAAAAGGAATGCGTTGATTCCAATAACTTAACAGAGGGTTCTGGTAGTCCTATGGTGTGTGCCTGAGTTTTACTGGCTCACACAAACACGTAATATATTTGCATACAAAGTTTTTTGAACACCATGCACATTGAGTTTCTAATCCCTCCATCTTTTACAGTACTAGAATATTTTTGCATGATGTGTTTAGGAAAAAGGCAATCATGTATAATGATAATGGCCGATGGATTTTTAAGTATTTATGTGGCTTTATTTTTCTCTCCAGTCAGCTTTGCCCTAAAATGGTGGTTTTGTCCTTTGCAAGGGTACTTTATACTTTTATAATTTAAGTACGCTTTAGGGTCTATACTTTTCAGTTTGAGTAAAAAAGTGAAGTCAACACTTCAACTTTTACTAGAGTATTTAGTCATGAGTCGTAGCAAACATCCATCTATACTTCTACTTGAGTGAAGAATATTTTTGACGTCTCTGGGCACATTGCGATATACGATATACCGATGCATTCATTTCCAACTTCCTACTTAAAAAAATACTATGAAATAGCTGAACGGAATGGATTCGTAATGCAAATTCACGATACTAACATGATGCTAACATGGTGATTCTCACAGATGTGCTAGAAAATTAAGAAATTAACAAGTCTAAGGACTGATTTTTTGGATGTCTTGCAAATCAGGAAGTAAACCACAAAGCATGTTTATTTTAAAGAAACAAAAAAAAAAAAAAACCAAAGATTCACATCTAAAACTCAGCAGGCCGACCCCTATTAGAAACACATTATTCTTGAAGGGCTGTCATTATATCATGGTGGGAAAATTTCTTGCAGTTTCTTTATTCCAAGAAAAGGATACCGACTCACGTCTTTTAGTACTTTTTAAAATGTCGTAATGTCCACTTTTGTATGATAATCATAATAAGCACAGGAAACAGAGTACTTACCCCCAATGGAAGCTGAAGTGAAGTTTTCACATAGTAGCATCAGCCACTAACTTAGCAACATTGTAGTCTAGCACTATAAGTCACAACAGTAATCAATACCCAAAGCTCCTAAAATGTACCTGTAAATCAAAAACAGATCTGAAAGAAGCTGGAAAAACCTGGCACCCCCCATCCATCCCCTTTTATCAAAGGTCGTACGGAGGTCTTTTAATCACAACTCTTATAAAACGTACAATAACCCAACATGCTGGAACAATCTGCATTTAATAGGGAGCTGCAAATACACTGAACATGTATCTTTAGAATTCTTTTCCTCCTCTTCATTCAATATCCTGTCACCAGAAGCACAACTTGGTGCACAGGTATGGCCAAGACATTAGGAGTGTGACACTCCATGGCCATTGGTTTGCAGACGGCTTCTCAAATGGTACAGTTGCTTAACAATTAGCTATCCATCCATGCATCTTTAGACCACACTTCCTGGTGAGGGTCACGATGAGAGCACGCTGAGCTAGACTTCTTTCCATGGCCCCAGATTCTAGCTCCTTCTGGAGATCTTCAGACATTCCCATGGCCACAGAGATAAAATCCCTCCACTATTTCCTGGGCCTACCCATGTGCCATCTTTAGGAAACACCCAAATCACTGCAGCTGAGTCCTCCTGAACTGAAGGGACAGTGTCTCTATTTCAAGGTCCCTTCAGGTCTCCAAAATCGTCACCGTTACACATAACGAGCCTGGCGACCCTGATAAGTAACCTTATTTTGGCTGCTTATACTCATGACCTTGTTCTTTCCGTCAGTACCCACAGCCCAAGACTACAGGTGAAGATAAGGACATAAATCTGCTGGTAAACTGTGAGCCTTGTCTGATGATTTGCTCCCACTTCGCTGCCATGGACCTAAGCATCCCAAAAAAATTCACACCACGGTATTTGTGTCATATTCCCTCAAGATCCCAAGGCACTTAGACCCCATCACTAAGGACAGACTCCCCTCTTTGAAATAAACTGCAAACTTATTATGCTGGAGGACTTTCTGCTTTTTGTGATCCACAAAGCTATGTCGTTTGCAGCTTCTGGATAAAGCGTTTTTTGGCAAGCAAGTCTGTGGGGAGAAGCTAGACAACGTACAAAGACCCTCTTACAAGACACACAGAAACATCAGAGTGCCCATGCCATCTTGCGGACCCAGCAATCACACGGGCAATTTTGGAAATCAAGTGCAGCGCCATTTCGGCAGTTAGCATGAGTGGGAAGTACCAAGCCAGATTAGAGACAGGCAATCGGTACTAGCTATGGAAAAACGGAATATTAGCAAACAGATCTAATCCCACACAATGACACAGTGTATGTAACAAACGAGACACACTTCCAAACACAAAAATATTTACATGAATGAAAAAATGGACAGGGTTAAATTATATTTCCATTCATATGAAGACAAATGTAAAAATGCCAAAACAGAATGCCACCCTGAAGATTAAGTGTCAAAAGAAGGTCTCAAGTTTTACTGTTGTAAAGAGGGGAAAGATTAGTTTGTGTCAGTGATGTTTTAAGATAAACAATGTATTCTATTTGAAGACAAGCGTGTATAATTCTACCCGCATGCATACGTCTTTGTGTATGCTGGAGGCCAGTCGAGGGCCTCCAAGGGAAAGCTTAAAACAGACGTCTGTGCAAGCATTCACCACCCAGAAGCAGGATGAAAACCAAACCCGAGTAACTAATATCTGTAGGTTCCTTCACTTCTTGAGGCGAAATGAGTAAATAATTGACTGGAAAGTTTAGCTTGTGCATCGCAGCCTATTTAAAAGGTGAGTTTTGGTGCACGTTCCATCACTTAGGGTCACTGGTCAAATACTGGAGGAAAAATGTGCTTCAGGAAGCATTTGAAAACACTTGGGGGAAAAAAACAAACAGTAGCTAGAGTCATCTCATAGAGCAGATGGCAGGGAGAGCTTCAACTAATCCAGCTCTGCTAGGATCAAACCTGCAATTTGTTTTTGATGGTCCCCAGCACAGTAATACCAATTAAGTACATGAACTAGAAATATGGATGAGTACAACTGCTATCTTGACATTTATAAGTGTAAGAGCATTAAGCTTATTTAGTAGCTTGAGAAAACCATTTTCGGAAGTAAATTACTGGATCAAGTGCTTTGTTTAAGTGTATTCAAACTGACCTGGTTGGAACACAGCTCTTTCGATCTGGTCCTTTACGCTCCACTTTACTCCTCTTTCCATCTCCAAGGCATGGCTTCTGTTAGACACAGACAAAACAGAAACCATACGAGGAAACAGTGAGTTACAGTATTAACGATAATCCATGTTTTTGTTCCCTCCCAGCTCCCCGGCAAACAGTCCATGTTTTTTCCAAAAAACCTGAGGACCAGGTTTGCAAAAACTGATCTAAGACATGTACTACTAAATAGACTCTTGGCAATCTGAATTTATTCTTCACTTTGGATCCATGACCCATATACTATTTATGACTTCTACTATACTTCCAGTACTGGTGGGCAGCTGTCACACCCCTCCCCCACACCAAAAGAGGTCTTCGCAGTCCAGTTACGGGTGGTTGGTTCTCCTCAGAGCACACTGCACCAGTGTGAGAAGGCAACTTCAACTCACTTACACCCAGAGAGACACACAGTCCATCTGGTGCATCGGTATTAGCATGGCAGACTCATCAATGGAGAAAATTCTCTTTACTTCGCACTTACACCCAGATAGACAGTCTACCTGGAGTATCAGTATTAGCATGGCAGACTCATCACTAGAAGATAGACAGGAAGGAACAGGGCTGGACAGAGGAGGCCAAGTCCATCTCACCTTGAGTTGGAGCACACCTCCAGCGTCACGCTCTTCCAACTGCTCCCCTCTTCTCTTGCGACAAGGACTTCTGGGAGTGGCTGTGGAGCCTTCAGCTTGGGAGTCTGCCTTAGAGTCTTGCTTGGCTCCATCATGCTAAGGGTAGGGGGAGTGGAGGGTTAGCCATCACTGCACAGAGAGAACCTTTTTGTTGGCTGGTGTGTCCACACCTCAACACTACAATATCAGGTAGGCATGTAACGATGAATCATGAATCGGTTAAAAATCAATGTAAATGTATGATTTAATCCGGCTGATGTGGAAAATGAATTGCTACTTTACGAGTACCTCATAGTACTTCACTTAACAGAAAAACTAGTGTAGCATTACTGGTGTAATACATCTGACTTCACGACGTCAGTTCACATCAGATGTCACTGAGTATTCATGTCAACGTGGTACGTGTTTTGGTTTTGACCGAACGCGAGATGGCGAGCGAATTTGAAACTGAGGAAACACCCCCCGATCTTAATATCGACGGTGTGGCAGCATTTTAGCTTTCCGGTAATCACAAACGAAACAAAAACTGCGTGCAAACACTGTAAGAGACTGATAATATACACAAATAGCACAACGAACATACTTCAGCATGTCCACCAGTACCACAGTGAGCTCAATTAACCACTGCCAGAGCGAAGATTATTAAAAGGGCAAACCACGCTAAAAAGCTGCACATGCAAGCCTTAATATAAAGCGCTATCAAATAAACTAAGTGCATTTTCATAATGCAGTCATATAACATTCAGTGCATCTTCATAATGCATTCATAACCAGCATGCAAGAACACCTTAACATCCTAAAATCCCTTAACAGCTTTAATATACAATAACAGACATTACATAACTATACAATTATACTGTTTGTTATTATTACATAATGTTTGTCATTAATGTATATTACAGCTCTTAAGGGATGTTAGGATGTAATGGTATACATGCATGATGTTTTATGAATACATTATGAAGGTGTACTGAACGTTTTATGAATGCAATATAAAATCATTATGAAGGTGCAGTTAATTGAAAGAGTTACCAGATATTTGAAGATTTATTTTTTTTAATTTGGGACTTTTTTAAAAACAGTATTTTATTCAAGTTGCACTGTTAAGGACACGTTTTGGAGTTTAGAAATATAAATTTATTTTAAAAAATATTCCTTTATCTGCAGCTTATTCTGTTAAAAATCGCGAGAAAATCGTATTGTGAACTCAGAATCGTGAATCATATCGAACCGCGAGTTCAGTGCATCGTTACATCCTTAGTATCAGGTATACTGACTGTCAATCACTCACCTTCTTGTCACTGGATCTGGATTGGTCTCTTGATGAAGCAGAGGACCCCGAGGAATGTGAGGAAGAAGATTCGGAATCTGAGTCAGAGGATGAGGAGTCACTGGAGGGGGAGGAGTGCCTGTCTCTTTCTGGCTCTGCATCGCCCTCTTCTGGTGGGGGTGAGGGGGGCAGCACAGGGCCCATGGGTGCTTCGACAGCAGCCCCTTTCCACATTTTGCACTCCTCTGCCACCTTGGCTGTCCTGGCATCTGCTTGCCCAGTACTGCTTCCTGGCCCCTTTTCCCTGTCAGTGGTCTCACTCTGTGAGCAGACTGCTTCTGCTTCTGCTGACTGGGGTTTTAAGACAGCCCCCGCCTCACCAGAAGGACTTGTGGATCCGTCATGAGTGCCATCTTTATCTTGGTCTGCGGCAGGAGGGGAGGGCAGGTTCTGGGCCGGCTGCTGCCCCGGAGGCTCATCAGAAGATGCGCGAGGCTGCCTGCCAGGGGGTCCCGTGGAGGCAGGCACGCACAACACTGGCATGTTTCGCAGCAAGTGGAGCTTCTTGGAGGGGGGCTGTTTGGGCAGGACCGTGGTAAGCTGACTCTCCAGAGGCTCGGTGGGTTTCCCAGGTGCAGAGGGCTCTCCTAAGTGCTCTTGCTTAGGTTCTCCCTTTCCCTCCTCCTCAGGCTTTCCCCGTTTCACTGCCACTACATCCTTCCCAAAGTCCTCTTTGGGTCTGGATGGCTCTCCTCCATCACTTTGTCTATCACTAGTGGCCTTAATGATGGTTGCTTCAGCAGGTGGGAACAGCGAGTCTTCAGTTTCCATAACCTGCGCAGGTGAGCCTACAGAACTAGGCTCCAAAGCAGTTGCGCCATTCCCACTTTGTAGCACAGGGTCACCTGTAGGGGGCAGCAGAGGTAGACCTGCATTGCTGCTGTGGCTGTCAGCACACACGGTAGTTGGTGAGACAGCAGCTGCAGAGGTGGGTACAGATCCCTGCCCTTCAGCCTCCGAGTGGCTTCGACCCCGCGTCCCAGCAAAAGCTCCCTCGGACTCCATTTTGCGGGCCAGCAGGGTGAGTGGGCCGGGTCGGCGCTGGTGGGGGGACTCCGGACTGCTGGGTGGGGAGCTGCTAGAGCCTGAGCTGCTATCCTGGTGCTGCAGGGCAGGGGGTGCGGCTGCCATCGCCTCTGCTGCCCCCCCACCTTCAGGCTCGTTGGGTGGGCTCTGCTTGGGGGTGTCTGGCAGAGGGAAAGAGAGCTCTGGAGGTGGGGAGGGAGGTGGGGTGGGCTGGCGGAGCTGCAGCGGGGGTTGGTGGGGCAGTTGTGGTGGGGGGATGTGCTGCGGTGGCTGCAGCTTGCGTCGGGACCTTTCCCGCTGGGGAGGCAGGCTGCTGGGGGCTGGACTCTGCTTGGGACCACGCCTCGCAGCCCCGGCGCCCCACTCCTCATCAGCATCACTCTTCTCATCATCCTCACTGTCATCCTGGCTAAGACTGGAGCGTCCAAGCTGTGATACGGACGAAGAGGCAGCGCTGGCCGGGCCCTCCCGCTCAGGCTCCCCAACAACCCGCACAGACAGTGAGGCCACGGCGCGAGACGGCTCGTCGTGGCTCAGCCGGCCACTGGAGGAGCGCCGGGACCTGCCACCGGCCTCAAGAGCTTCCTGGGAGCCGAAGGTAGAAGGAGCTTCCGTCTGTTTAGCCTGAGCCGACTGGGTCAGTGAGCGACGTGTACTGGGACGCGGGAGCACAGCCAGGGGCATGGCACCTTCCACTTCCTCTCTGCCTTGCACAGGGGTCGGCTCCAGTTCACCTCCCCCTCCGGCCTCCTCTTGGCTGAACAGGGCACCCGATGGCAAGGAGGGCTGTCGAACCAGAGGGAAAAGGAGTGAGGTCCTGCAGCACGTTACATCTGACACCCAGCAGGTCACATTTATGCGACTAAAGAAATCAAGTAATACTTTATTAACCAGTGAAACTTTGTGACTGGCAGATGTGTTTTACTAATTTCAAGTCAGTCAAGTCAAAAATAAATCAACAAAGAAGCAACAATTAATGATAATTTCAAAGGGACACTGATAATGCTGTGATTGGCTGGAGCTTTTCTTCACGAGGGGGCAGTGGCTCACCTCCACCGAACAGGACGTGAGGTTGCTCTCCTCATGATCCTCCTCTGGAGCTGCTTGACTGTCCATCTCTGCAGGAGGGTGAAAGGTCAGAGGATGCAAGAGAAAAGACCCAAAGATGACCTATGACCAACTACAAAAACAGGGCATATGTGCCGAGTCTGACTGGGTCGATAACCAAAGGCTTGATTAACGGAAGCATATTGGATGTTCTCCTCAGAGCACACTGCACCAGTGTGAGAAGGCAACTTCAACTCACTTACACCCAGAGAGACACACAGTCCATCTGGTGCATCGGTATTAGCATGGCAGACTCATCACTGGAGAAAATTCTCTTTACTAATTGATCCTCCCTCTATAGTTAAAGGTGATCAATATAAAAAAACCACACATACCTTCTCCTAAAACACGGCTGCCCAACACAGAAAACCAGGTCCTTCAGCAGACTCTCTATGAGAGCCAGCTATGCTTAGACGCTACTGAAGGGCCTGATTATCTGTATAATGCGTGTTAAATTAGGGCTGCAAGGTGATACATGTCCAGAAGCAGGGCTGGACAGCCCTGTTCTAAAATAAAGGCTATTCATTCTGCTAAGCTTGTGGAAACAATCACATGTATTCATTTATTCAGCTATACAACATAGAATACAATAATTTATATACAGATGCTCCTCTACTTACGGATTTTCAGACATACGAACGAAGAGGACTGCAAGTCCAAAATCGTGTGCCTTGGGCTCCCGTTTCCTGTCCGTAACATCAATTTTTTTTTCTGCGCACCAATTCCGCCTAGTATGACTTCTGGTTGCTAATCCCGCCGCGCAGCAGCGTAGAGTTTGCACTCCCAGCATCCTAGTTCTTTGTACTTGCGTATACTATTAAAATGATGTTCAATGACAACTTACAAACATTTCAAGTTACGAACGGCTGTTCGGAACACAACTCATTCGTAAGTAGAGGAGCGTCTAATACCTTAAAGACAGCCATGCTGTTCAGCACCCAAATACTTCTGCTAATAAACCATTTTATAGGGGAAAACCCTATGGCTAGACATTATACTGCAACGACAAGAGAACAAGAACCAATAAGCGAAACAGCAAGCAATGTGGCAGAGACCAGCAACAACAGAAAGGGTGCTTTTCCACTATACTAGCTATGGTACTTTTGGTACTTGTGAAAAACGGTATTCATGGTGTTGGTTTTCCACTGGCGTAAAGACTGGTACCAGCACTGAACATCACAATGCAGGGCAAGTATTTTGCACTGAATTTGAAAAATGCAATTCTTATACACCACAACAAGTGCAATAGCTAGGCTGAGATCCAGCTTTTTCATGCCTTCATACTGTATGGGCACTATAAACATTTGTACTCCTTCATAGAAGAAAAGGCAGAGGGAGAAAAAAACTTATGCCTTGTAATTTTAGTGATTATTCCTTTTCAAGATTATCTAGTATGTTTCAAAAATAAATGTAAAACTTTAGCTCCGCTACTTTTGCATGTGCTGCAAGACTATCATGATCAGTTTAATCCTTGCCGATTAAATCACTCCTAAATGGCTGTGTGAGAAATTTATTTTGTACTTATTTTTTTGTTTTAAAAATAACCCAATAATTATGACAAAATCATCCATCCATTTTCCAAACCGCTTATCCTATGACAAAATCATGATATTTGGAAATTTCAGCAGTAGCATATTATACAAAATATTTTTTATTTCTTGTCATGCTATCCTGATCTTCTTGTGTGTGTTCTTCCAAACGGACCGCAATTAAACCCTGGGTCTCCTCATTTGTCCACACATCAGTTAGCACTACTATTTTTTTTCTTAGTTTATCGTTGTCTGAGTTCATAACTTTTCTCAAGAAAGTGGCTTTACTGTGTTTCAGAGGCAGGCTATTTGCATAACCAATCAACAAAGAAAACGTGTGCAAGTCCCACCCCAAAGTACGAAAAATGTAGTTTGATACTTTTAGTACTAGATCTCGAGCAAAAGTCAAAGGAAAAGTACCAAAAATTCCTTAATGAAAGTACCGTGTCAAATGTACTGTACCTGGCTCAGTGGAAAAGCGACCAAAGAGGATTAGCACAGCAGGCAGCGCAAATACAAAGCAGGCAACAAGACGCTAGGTTGGAGCACCGTAAATAGGAGAAAAGGGGCGTACTTGGCTTCTCACCGTTGGCTTCGGCCGCCTCCCTGGCCTCTCGCTCCAGTCGTTGCCTGAGAAGCTCCTGCTGTTTGGCCAGGTACTGCTTTATGAAGCTGTTCTGGCTCATCTCTTCCCCGATCTGCGAAACATATGGTATGTGAAGCAACAAAGAACTATAAAACTTAGGCTTCTGCTTCAATTAGAATTTAGTGATTGTTATTGTTGACACACCACACACAGCACACGGTGCACAACAACAAAATGTGTTTTCTGCATTTAACCCATATATGACAATGTGACATGGCAGGGGGCAGCTAATTCAGCGCCCGGGGAGCAGTGCTTGGGGGGCGGTACCCTGCTCAAGGTACCTCAGTAACTCACATGGATAACTGCCTTTACATACAAGTAGTTCATTAGTTGAAGGTAAGTTCATATACCAGGTAGAAAAACATATGTATGGTCCTTAAGCAAAACCAATACACAGTAGGGATCTCACCTGAGAATTGGGCTGAAGCCCAATGTGAGGGGTGGAGGTTCTCTGCAAATTCTCCAGCATGAGAGCCTGAAGCAAGAAAGATTAGATGATTAGCCTAAGACACAAACCCCACCAAGCTCCAGACATGCACAGCTTACAAATGCAACATGTCCACACGGCTTACCATGTTACCACGGCCAGGGCCATGTGGAATACAAAGATATGCAAAAGCAGGTATGGTGTACTGTATTTTAGGTTCTCCTCAGAGCACACTGCACCAGTGTGAGAAGGAAAGTTCAACTCACTTACACCCAGAAAGACACATGGTCCATCTGCTGTATCGGTATTAGCATGGCAGACTCATCAATGGAGAAAATTCTATTTACCGACTTGAGCTTCTTCTGTAGATAAAGGTGACTAATACTAAATAACTAATCACCACAAATATTAAGACAATTCTAAGGTTTCTAAGATCACTGAAATGGATTCATTTAAAAGCTGTGGATTCACCCGCCACGTCACCAAACCCTCTATTAACACACAAAAATCCCAATACCAACAAAATAATAGAAATTCTACCATTACTGGGGTAAAACTCATTATAATCAACAAATCACTAACTACTCCTTACAACTGCATTAAACGAGTGTTACAATGTATTGTATGAATCAGGCAAGTTCAAAGTACAGGCGCTCCTCTACTTACGAACGAGTTATGTTCCAAACAGCCATTCGTAACTTAAAATGTTTGTAAGTCGTTATTCAACATCATTTTAAGGGTATACGCAAGTACAAAGAACTAAAATAGGCTGGGAGTACGCACGCTACGCTGCTGCGCGGCGGGTAGAAGTCGTACTAGGCGAAATTGGCGGCAGAAAAAAATTTATGTTGTGGACAGGAAATGGGAGCCCAATCAACACAATTTGGACTTGCAGCCCTCTTTGTTCATATGTCTGAAAGCTTGTAAGTAGAGGAGCGTCTGTAAAACATTCAGCTTCTTAAAAAAATGCACACCAGAAAACTGGTCATAAAGTGCCTCTGCTTTTCAAACTTAATTGACAGCATTAAATCAAGTTTAAAAGTCAAAGAATATACGTAGGGGAGATAATCTCCATTGAAGTTTTTCCACTCTGTTATTCCCATTCTGTATTTAATTAAAAATTAATACCCCTTTGTGCCAACAGGCATGTCAGCTTCAAACAACGTATGTGTGCATGTTCCCTCTCATAAGTAACAAGGGAAAACAGATTAGTTGGGAAGTTAAGCGAGTCTTTAATTCTTTGTTTCTCCAGTAAGACAAAAGAACGTAAAAATAACATTCTTAACTAGTATTCAGTCCTTTCTCTGAAAAGAAAATGTATTCCTGCCTCAAGATGAGACAAACTGGGCTACAACCAAAGCTGCCGATTGAACACACAAGAGAAATGGGAGTGTCATTCAGTTAATCATATTTCAATTTTATATGTTGGGTGAAGACTAACAATTGGTTCTCCTGTCCAGTAACAGAGGTCTTTTCAACTACAGACACAAATGCTATTCATTATGTTTTTTTTTCACAAACGAGTCAACATTATTGGTCTGTTCACTGGGGTGACTGTTTTTGCATTTAGTAATTCAAATTACTAGAGCTGGTTATAATAAATTTTATACTATAGTCATTATGCTATACGTATATATGTATATATACACACATTATAATAAAATGTAACACACAGGTACATAATTGTGGGACAAACAGGCACAAGAGAAACGCTTATAAAAGAGCCAGCTGAAATAACCACAAGACCACAGATTGATGGATCTGCAAAACCACTGAATCACTCCCAAGCACAAGTGCAAACTTAACTCTGACCTTTCCGGACCCCAACACCACCATAAACTAACACGGCACGCCACAAACACCCGAATGTCGTCGTCTAAACGCACCGTGTTGAGTAAAGTAAATAAAGCCTGAGGGTAGGATGGTGAGGTGAGGCGCCAGTCAGGGCAACCCGTATTTTATAGCATATAACTAACCGACACCCGGGTCTTCGGTCTGGGACCATCTTTGTAGAGAAAAACTTGCATCTGCGCGTTGGTTTTATGGATCAGTAGTTCTGTTTTAGGAATAGGCTATTCTCTAAAGCGAAGGAGCGATCGAAATCTACCAGAACTTCCCAACCACATAAGTGCCAAAAACTTGCAATAGAAACACTACTAGTTTACGCAGAGTCAGCATTATGTTTTAACATATTTGTAAACAAACTACCCGTTACACGCGCGCTAACGCATTAAACCATCGTAACCAGCTAAACAAATGAACCAGATCCTAACAAATGTAACAGTAATTTGAAGTGAGTACGCCCTGTGAATCATTTACGCAGTTAACTACCCAACCGTCAAGTACAATCTACGAGAAAGCGACTATTTATAATCGGTTTACATTAGCAACCACGACAACTAACGGATTACAAATACCAGCAACAGCCCAGGGGCTACATATTACGAGCTATTTTACTAGCTACCCGTAGACTATGCTATAGCTTTTGATTACGGAACAGGTGGTTACTCAGTTCGGGGGCTAACTAGCCATAGCATTTAGTCCGCGGGCGCGCGCGTCGCAGCATTGAATCCCTCGCGTTCAAGGCGGGCGGCTGCACTGCGTGTCCGAGCTAGCACAGCCATGCGCGTCGCCGACTGGCCTGCACCCCCCCCTCCGCGCGCACAAGCACACAAAGCGCGGGCCCGGCTACTACTCCGAAACTAATGGAGACCGACTCGCATAAACACACACAGCTTCGGGCCTTGCTTTCGGTCGGTCTGACACACCTCATCTCCAAAAGACGGGGAAAGCGCGGCAAAGACAGCTCCAAAAAGTCCTGCACGAAGCACACCGCGCTGCAACTTACCAACCGCGCCGCCCTCCACGAACAAGCCGAGATACCGTCGCCGTTTCCGACCCTCCGACACTCCGTCCATCGCTCGACACTCGGTTTCACCGCCAACTAAAGTCGAACAGCTTATTCGAAGCGCTGAAACTCCGGCAAACTCACCCCTTTGAGTCGCTTGATGAGTGCATTTTTCTGCCCGCTTTTAGGAAGACCCCGATTCTCCAAGGCGGCTTTTAAATCTGCCACCCGGAGCGAATGAAGCGGCTTCCCGTCCAGCGTAACGTCTTCAAGCTCCGCCATTTTGCTTCCCCCTCGCTCTCCAGCTCCAACTCGGGCGCCGCAGCGCCTTCCCCCGCTACGTCACGGCCAGGCGATCTCCGGAAGGGGAGGGGAGCGCGCGCCAAACCGAGTTTGACGCGATTACTGTCACTCACAGTAAAGCACAGATAATGTAAAGCACAGATAATTGCCCCGAGTAGATTAGCTAAACTTGCTTAGGCATCCGAGCTTTACTATGTTTTCTTCTTCGCGTTTTAAACCGATCGCCCAACAAATATAATTTCAGTATTAAAAATCTGGGTCGTCTAAGAGTTGGTTATTCTTACCACTGATGTAAGTGAATGTATAGTTCATACTATAATGCATAGTTCTCCAATTCTGGTCCTGCACTGCCAAAATCCAACACACACTGCAGATTTCCCTGCTCAATCGTCTTAATCAGATACGTTTTAGTCGGTGTGTCTGAACAAGGAAATCTGCAAACTGTGCTGCAAACTGGCCCAGCTAAAAAGTGTGTGGTCATTGTTTCGAATTATTTTGTTCAAGGAATAACAATAGGAAGATCAATAGGGCGAATAAGGGGCTTGTTTCTCAGCAAAATACAAAACTACTTTGAAATGTCCATTGTATGTATATTTAAATGTAAAATATCGTCAGCGCTAACTGATGGAAAGTTACCTCAAGAATACCTACCGCTTTATCGTAATTATTGTGTTATGGTCGCACACATACAGTATAAGCTGCGTTGTAACCAAGCACAACAATAATTCAAACACATCACAGGCAGACAGTATTTTAGGTAAAAACGGGGTAGTGTATTGTTTAAAAAAAAAAAGTCCCATTGGCACCCATCAGAACAGGCAGCTTTGCACAGACAGAGATGACAGATTCCCCGGTCGGACTCTGTGCTCCAAGACGACTCATTCATTCCATACCCACTTTAAATACTGTGTACAAAAATATCAAAAACCAATACCTGAAATAGCAGAACAATTGTCAAAAATACATTCTGGTACAAAACAAGCTACAGCATGGCACTGTAACTTTTTTACATTTTAATTGTTGTGCTAATAAATTCATTGCATTAAAATCCCTGGTTATATGTGCATATATAGGGGAAAAAAAAACTTAAAAGCCATGCAGAGAAGTGTCTGATCGAGTAATGGGAGTTACTGTCAGAATGAAAAGCAATATTGTACATAAGGCTGCATGGCCTAGAGTAAGCAGATGGGATTGGCAATGAGGCGCACACAAAGCTTCCTATCGGCGAAGCTATATATCGACAATGGATTGTATTAGTGTGGTATTTTTTCCATCAGGTTTCAGTAGGTGGTGCTGCAAGGCAAAGCCACAGAGTCAGTAGACGGACTCCAGGGTTTGACATCATTGCAAATACATATTGCTGACAGGAATTTAAGCTCGATGCTGCTAGACATCCACCACAAAGTCCATCGTTAAAAATTAAGGAGGATCACGGCATAAAGGTGGTGTGGGACACAAGGAAAATCAGCCGATTGTTCACTCAGGGTGGCGGCAAACTTGTGTGGCTGATCCAGGAGGAGGACAGAAAGTGAGCCGCTTTGTGTAAATGTAGGGGTCGTGCAAAGCAAGTATTAGAGGGAAGATTGATTGTGTGTCAGGCAACAGGACAGCTGAGCAGGCAAGAACAGGACTGAGTCTCACGTGGCTGAACATGTCGGTACCACTTTACAATAAGGCTCCCTTTTGCCACTTGTAAATGGTAGTATCTCATTGATAAAAAGAAAACGGTCATAACTTGTTTAAAATTGTTTATTAATAATTTACAAAGTGTTACAACCTAATTAATATCCAAATTATAAACAATTCATAAACTCTTTATATAGGTAGCCTTATTGTAAGGTGGCACCAGCATGTCAGAAAGGGACAGTAAGGAAGGAACAAATAAACCCAGGTGACAAGTTTTAGTTTGGTACTGCTAATGTGGGAAAGTCATGGCTGAGAAACATGGCTGCAGCACAAACTCTCTCTCCCTCCCTCTCTCTCTCAGGAAGCGCAATGGCAAAAGAAAGATTAGAAGAGAGCCAAAGCCATTGTCAGGGGAACAGCCAAGTTGTGGGAACGTTTTTCATAGCTTTAAGGCAGCAAATGACAATGGATACAATAATAATAATAACAACAATAACAACAACAATAACCCTAATACCAGTATACCAAAATTTTCATTACCCTCCTTTTCTTGTATTGATTTAAAGAGAGCCCTGTATCCTTCAGCACCAAAGCTGCAAAGAGTGGCCTTGATAAGGACAAATATATGCAGATGGAGACTGAGGGACAAACGAGGGCGGAAGACAGGCTGTGCTATGCCTGCGCTTGAAGCACACCAAAGAGTAAAGGCTGAAATATTCACATTAAGAAATGTAACAGATAAACATAAATAAATTAAGATAAGAAACAAGCACACCAGGTACCTGCACTTACGTGGCCCTGGTTTCTAACTGGGACAGAAGATGCTGCCGTCACAGCATTAGCACACGCAGACACCTCTTCCTAGATGTGCACACTCACACAAACACACAACTGAGATTTTTCCTAGACTTTTCCATTCATCCATTGTCTTCTATGGACTAAAACAGATGTTACCCCATTCCGAATCACACAATTGAGAATACAACAGTTCAACAAAAACCATAAAAGAAAAGATGGGGGAAAAATTAAATCATATTTCCGCCAGCCTCTGCAGCAGCCCTGAGAAGCCAGCGGCATGCTGGGATAGCTCTGCTACCCGGTCCACCATTTCCTGTGTGGCAGGGGCTGATGGGTAATTCTGTGCTGCCCCCTTTGTTGCCACCACAACAGCCTTTAAGGCTTGACATAGTCGACCTCCTGATGTAGTGACCTGCAGAGAGATGTACAGGATTTTCATCTACAACCAAATCAAACAATGGATTATTTAAAATCAGAACATTTCAAACCCTGAATACATTAAGTTGTAGTTAGGATTTACTGCAAATTGTAAAAGGGCAATGAAAACAGTGATGAGCGATATGGCAATTTATCATGACCGGTTGCATTTGTATCCACAATAAGTATTTCAGAGTTATCACAAGAATTGCTATACAGCACTACTCAACACTATTATAATAACAAGAGAACAAAACCGGCACACGACTATAAAACAATACCTACGTGTCTGGTGGCTGCAACAGTACAACAAAAACAAGTCAATATGAAACTAAGCAATTTCTGCCTGTATAACATCTCAGTACTGTCTATCTCACTTAATACTTAATATAAACTGCCAATTATCTGTTTTAGTGGATCTTAACTTAGTCCTTAAATCTTGAACTAATAACATAATCAAATTGTTATTACCAGTCAGTTAACTTTAAGCCAACTTGATATACCATTGGACTGCTAAAGTGCATTATTATAAAGCCACATAAAGTGTTTCTTTGAAGGACAGAATTACTGGTTAAGTGGTTGAATTGTTAATTAGCATTAGCCTACTACATACATTCCAATTTGATCTGTAAGCCAACAAAAAAAAATTTAATAGTGAACTATATCATGGACCGTTATACAGAATTTTGTCCACGTTGCCCACCCCCAGCTTAAAATATATTTCAGAAAGACATGCTACATTAAATTGGAATTTATAACAAACCTTTGTCCTAAGGTCAGGAGAGGTAAGCAGGCGAGACAGCGTGTCTCCTATGAAGACCAGCTTATGCGCCGTCACAATCAGACTCTTCCCCCGGGAAACGAAGACGCGTGGTGGCTGGTTCCCCTGCACGCTGGTGAAGAGGGCGTCTATGGAGTCAGCCAGGCAGGACAGGTGAGACAGGCTCTGGGAGGAATAGAAGGCCAGCAGCTCGGAATCCTCCAGGGAGAGAGAGACGGGGAGTGGCGGGGAAGGGCTTGACTGGAATGTCAGGGGAGAGAGGAGGTGGTGCCAGTTAATCAAAGGATATTCAGGAGTAAAAATCATTTACATGAAACAGAAGATTAATGTCTGAAGCAGTGTTTCCAAAGCAGGTCATCTGGGAGCCACAGATGGTCCACATTTTTTGCAGTTTGCTGTCTACAGTTACCATGATGATCTGGATTTTTCCAGCATTATGACGACAAATTTCAGTCCCACTGAACATTCAGTGATGGAACATGGCCTATTAGCAGATTTGATTTTAAAACTGAGCTGATCTAATGACAACAAATAGCAGCTATCGACGACCATTACACAGCCTTCTGTCTGTGAGATGTCATAAAACCTTTAGAAAAATGAACCCGAAAATCTCACAATATCCCCGTTGAGGCCTGCCTTCCCCAATGAGGGAATCCATGTAGAAAAAATGTATAGCACCTGAAAGTCCAGACAAACTAGTTTTCTATAGACATAACCATCAGTATCAGCAAGCTTTGTTATTTTAATGTAAGACATTAAATGACAGGTTTGAACGTGAAATTAAGTAGCAGTTGACTGATCCCTGAACAAGTCATCCTTGGCCATAATTATTATAGATCATTACATGTCTGATGCTAAAATCCATATCTTCATTTGGAATTTTTGGTATGTGGCAGTTCTCTATCTCAAAAAAAAATCAGAATTGAATCATTGAGAAAATATGCAAGATTATATTTCAGTGATAACCAGATTTTGGAAGCCTGAGTTCAGCTCTGTGCGTCTTTGTTTAAAATTTCTGCAAGCATCTTCAGACGTTTGAGAAACGGGGTCCAAAGTGGGGCTGGGGAGTGTTACCCTCTGCTCTGCCGTGGGGGGGTCAGTTTCAGGAGGGTTGGCTGATATCTGAATGACTGGAGGAGGATCAGGCTTCCCCTGGTGGGGGTAAGGAAAACAAATATTCAATTTGACTTTGACATGCGGACACAGAGGCAGACGGACGCACTGATATACATGCGGATGGGAGCTTCTGTGGTCGCTGACCTGTAGCTTTACATATCCCACGCTGTCTCCTCCAGGGCAGGGCAGTGGGGGGACACTGAGGCCAATGCCTGCATACTCGTTCCCCAGGTCCTCTCCTTCTCCTTCTTCATCAGAACATGGGTGAGGAGGGGCCACAGGGGGCAGGGGAAAGGAGGGAGGTGGTGGGGGAGGGAGAGGCCTCTCCTGGATCCAGCTGCCCTTGCGACCACCCATCCCCACATTAAGGGGCTTCACCTCAGCTACGGGCAATGCCGGCAACGGTCTCCGAGACAGGGACTCCTGGGATGGGAGGCGGGGCCGACCTGATGGTGGAAGGGCCTGGGTCTGCAGCAAAGAGGCCGAGTCCTCCAGGGCCCGGCGAAGCAGTGAGAGCTGCGCTTCAGTGAGGGGAGAACTGCATGTAGAAAGCATGGGGAGCAGGTCTGAGAGGTGGGTCCAGGCCTGATGGAGGGGTGGGGGAGCGTCTGCTGCCTGGCAGGCCTTCCAGACGGACAGAATCTCTGACAAGGAGGCGGCCAGCTCCCGCGGGGGAGTGGAGGGGGAGGCAGAACTCAGAGCTGATTGGATGAGGGCCGAGAGGGAGGCCCTCCCTTGTACATCACAAGAGCCCGTGCTAGACACCGATGCCCGGCGGGTCGCCGACATGGGGACGTCGAGGCTTAGGGCAGGCATGTCGTAAATCCCACAGTCTCGATCAGACCCCTCGTTGGGGACCTCTGGACAGGGAGCCCCATCTGTCGGGGCTTCAGGCAGACGTTTCCCTGGCCCAGGAACACAGTAAACCTCAAGACTCTGCAGCTCACATCCCGGGCCATCGGGGACCTCACTGGGTTCCGCCGAAAGGCCTGGGAGGGTAGGCACACTGTAGACTTCGTCATCGGTCTCAGGTGGAGCCACAAGGCTTGCTGGGATATTGTAGGTGGGCTGCTGGAGGTCGGGGGTCACAGACAGATTAATCGTGGGAACATCGTAAACCTGTCAAAGGAAAAGGGATAATAGAAGGGGCTGGAATTATTCCAAACACTAGCTATAGAGCTTTACGCTTATTTAAAAAGGACATGACTGACAGAATGGGACTTATTTGACAATAGAAGGTCTTTTTCAGGGGGGGCAGGTTTGTTGTGATTTTTGTACATGGTCATGATGTTGTTTTTTAATGGAGACTATTTAAGGAAACAAAATAAAGATGTTGATGGAAAAAACAATGAGTGTAACGTTTGAAATTGTCAAGTTACACAAAGAATTCACACTGTCAAAAGCCCCATTAAAAAGGGCAATTAACTGGCAGGCAAGCAGTATTTTAATATTTTCAAACAAGAGTCATAGATAAAGTTGTGAAAACAACATATTAGAATATGTTACTCCGTAAATTGGGAGACTTTGATTTCCAGAATGAGCCATATTCAGCAAGCCAGACAGACAGACAGGTGTGGAACAGCCCAAGTGCACAGAGGGGGGGCAGCAGGAACAGGTGCAGGCTAATTACAGCAGGAACAGATGACACCTGGCCAGACGCTGACCTCTGATCCCTGGTTGCCGTGAGGGGGGAGCATGCGGGGGGTGTTGTAGATGCTGTCGTCGTTTTCAGGGAGTACCGCAGGAACGGCATGCTGCCACCGGCTTGCGGGAGGAGTGTCATACACCTTGGGGCAAACACATAATATCCAAAAAACTATTGGAAATATGTTGAATGCTGAGCCTTATAAACAGCTATAAGCTATTCCTATTCTAAGATTTCATGCAATGTTTTAGTGACCATTAACTACTTAAAGAAAATCAAATGAAATGATTCTTTCCTCAACCAGTCAACAACTGAAAATAAAGCACAAAGTTCTCTCTTTTCAAAACCAAAGAGCAAAATATTTCGCTTGGATGCAAAAAGACAATTTGTTCTAACACAAAAAGACTGATGCATTATAACCGGCTGAACATTCCAGCTTACATTAGCTGTATTGAATTTGTAATTCTACGCCTCCTTTTAAGATCCATTACATTCAAGCAGAGCCAGCCAGCTCCATTTCAGGATCACATGACAGTCTTCATCTTTCTCTTTCCTTGATTCCTACCTGGTTGTGAAGGTTCTCGTTGTCCGGCTCCTCATACTCTCCCTCCTCACGATCCCTCTTTATATTCAGGTTTATCTTTTTCGTATCGCTCTCCTCATTTGCCTTTTCATCCCTCCGCCCCTCTGGCTTGTTTGGGACAACCTGACGCAGCCCCTCCCCCTGCTTACCCTGCTGCGGAGCAGATTGCGACTGAGGAGTATCCTTCCTGGTGACTCCCCTAACCGGGGGTGCAGGGGGAGGTGGTTTGCGGGCAAAGTTGGGAGAGCCTTGGACTCTGGCTCCAGCTGTCCTGGGCAAGACAGGAGAACTCCTTGGGGGGGTCTGAGGCAACCTGCCTCGGGCACTGGGAGGGGTGGAGGGCAAACTTTGCCCCCCTGGCATTTTGTGTAGGACCTTAGGCTGTGCCCTGGGGGACCCCTCTCCAGTGAAAGGCATGAGTCTTTGTTGTGCCAGTCCAGCGGCAGCAGGCACTGTATTGTCCACAGGGAGCTTGCGGCCGTTTTGAGGTGTTTTGGGCAAACCCCCTACCAGGGTGGGGGTCTGATACAAGCCTCCTGCTTCCTGTGGTAGTTTGGTCTGTGTAGTGAGGACAGTCCCACTGCAGAGTGACAGCTGGCCACTCCCCCTCCTCGCTGCGGCAGACACAAGACCACCCTGGGCGGGGTCCAGCACTGCACCACCTGTCGGGGTCTGGTACACATCTTCACTAGGAGGCACATTCACGCGAGGCACCAGATAGCAGCCATCGGAGTTACCCACAGCCACCACAGCTTCCCGCGGGATATGGTACGTTGCCTCCACACCCCCCATCTCTGCCGCAGATCCCTCTGCAGTTGCCCTCGGAACAGCACAGGGGCTGAGGTACACAGCCTCAGGTGCGAGCCCTCCCTGCAGCCTGTGTGCTGTGGGTGTCTGGTAAAGGCCCTGCTGTTTGGGACTTCCCGATTCTGATCCCCGCCCTCGAAGGGATGGGGAGCGGGCTCGTCCTGTGGCGCACACGTCCCATTCAGGTCGTGGACGCGTGCCAGAACTGGAGCGGGACCTGGGCCGGCCCTCTCCACGGCGCAATGCAGCTGCAGCCGTCCCACTTAGCGCGGGGGGTGACTGATAGACCCCTTCCTCACCAAGTCTGGGCCCCTTAGTGGAATCCATAGGGGTGGGCCGGGGATGCGGGCCAGGTGAAAGATACACGGATTCATCACCATGAGGGCGGGTCCCCGGGGGGCAGGAGGCGGGGCTGGAAGTTTCAGCAGAGGCACTGGAGCATGGCTGAGAGGTGTTGAGGAGCCGGAGCCGGTTGGCGGGGGCTATCCCCTGTCTGCCATGCAGGGAGCACAACCACCAGCCTGGTCCCCCCCCCTCCTGGTCCAGCACCATCAAGATGTCACCCTTCCGAAATGCCAGCTCCTCAGGGCTCTCAGCTGCATTGTCAAACAATGCCTTTGCCAGTGCCGTCTGGGGGGTGGGCGACAGAGAGAAGAGTGATTAGGGAGAACACCAAATCATATATTACACACTGAACAGTGAAAACAATGGTACTGGTGATGAATGTCCTATTACCCAGAATGCAATTGCGTCGTCTTTGCCTGTTATTTTGCTTAAGCCCATGAGTCTTTAAAAGTGAAATTCAAACTGAGGGAAGCATTACATTAATAAGCACATAACAGGAGACAGAATTCCTACCTCCCTCCCCATCACACGCCAGACAGAAAAAGAGCAGCCATTGTCCAGGAGTAGTTAAAGGGGCGCAGGGTAGGGGGGCCGCGCAGTACGGGCCACCGCAGCTAGAGGAGGGGATGCAGAGACGGAGAGGGCAGGACAGCGGTCTGGCTTTGGTGTGAGAGCCGCTGTCGGCTATGTGGTGTGGGAGGGTGGGCGAGACAGATTTAAACAGCAAGGACATTGTCAGTGACTGACTAACTGAAGGCCATGGACACGCAATAACATACTGCTGGGGGGGGGTCATTTTTCCACAGTCTTGCTGAACAGGCAGAAGAATGAAGTGAAACAGAGACATATCACTATTGTAATGGAGCTAGGGTAGACTGGAGGGAGTAGCTTTTTATCCCCCAAAAAACAATCACAAAACTTAGCTGAAAAATTACCCAGCATTAATCAGCACGGCAATCCGAACTGCCATCAAGCAGAAATACCAATAAACAAATCTATATGAAAAAGACACACTGCAGCTATATTAAATATGTAAATAAAAGAGGCCTAAGCAACTTAGCCAAACGCGTTTTTAGGTCACTCATTGCATAGCTGCTAGCTAATGATGTATATAATACTACTCAAACACTTAATTTTGGATGGCGTTCGGTCCCACTGGGCAAATCACCGCGGACAAAGATTAATGCCTGCGTTCTCTTATGACACTTTAACAGAGTTAATAGAAAACCACTCTCTTAGAGAGCCAATTTCACGAAAAGGGCTGCGCAGACATATTCTGCGGGCGTGCTGACTGTCTGAGCAGCGCGGAGTCGGAAGCAGCCCAGCTGTGGATTACTGCTGGCGTGGAGCAGGGCCAAGACATTCGCAGAATGCTGGGACTCCGACGGCAACAGAAACACGAGCCTTTCACGACGCAGTCGGGTTCAGTATGATAATGGAAGGGGGCTATTTACATCATCAGGAATAAAGGGGAAAGCATGACACAGGTGAAGAAGAGTGAAAGTGAGAAGGAGACAAGCCAGGGGTGTTTTAAGGCTCCATTGTCAACCCTTATGCTTCTCTCTGTCAATACCCCCCCCAGGGAAGAAGCTTCACTTGGGCAAGCTGTGCCCCTCTGCCCCACCCCCACCTCCAGAGAAAGGGAATAAATGACGGAAAAAGGGGAAGTGAAAGGAACTCACGTGGGTCCACCCGCAACACTGCCATTGAAATAGGCTGGTAAGGATCATCCCAGCACTATCACCTGGTTACTAGCTGTTAATACTCATCATCCAGAGCGTCTGCAAATGCTGCCAGCTCAGGTTATTTGTCAGTGCACGGAGCTACTAATCCTGACCGCAACACTCAAGATATTTGTCAATGCTGACTGCTACTAGTGGCAACTGAGAATGCTGGTCACTACTGGTTTTTAGCTGCCGACCGCTGAAGCAGTTGTCGTGCAGAACCCACTGCCGTTCCCCATTTAGTACAGCCATGGAATTAAACAGGTGCAAACAAGGTTGAGAAAGGGTCTGCCGACTTCGACAGATATGCCGACGTGTGAAGGAAGCAGAGAGACAGCTCGAAAGCGGTGGAGAGAGTATCCTAAAGCCGAGGTCAGAGACAACCAAGCGCTGCCAAGCACTTACCGACAAGGACATTGTGAATTCTTCTTGGAAACAAAGCTCCTCAGGGTCAGTTCTGTTTTCCTGAAGATGACAGTTGGGCTCATCCGAACACCATGGGATCCATCTGAATGGAGAAAATGGTTCAATTACACTTCACTGGGCCAAGGGGAAAGCCCAGCAGGTCCCCTTACTATTGATGATGTTTCCCAAATGGCATCACCAAGTGCTTGCATATCTTTGGTTAACGTCATGGATCCAATAACAGCAGCAGGGCACTTGTTTTATGTATTTGGCTAGGCAAGAAGCCAAACGATATTTAGTCTAACTAACTAGGGCCATCACTGGCAGGTGTATAAAAGTTATATTACTAGTACTGAATTCGTGTTCGTCGGTTTTAGAACAGAACATGTACACATGCAAGAGATTAAATGAGATAAACATTCATGTCGTCACTACTGGTGAGACACATGTATATCCAGCCCAAACATGACTTGAACATTGAACCTGTTTTACTTGTTAATCTCGGGGAAAACGCATGAATTACCGACACACCCGTGATATTCGGGAAAAAAATCTATTCTACCAGGATGTCAAATATAAATCCAGGGACAAACGAAATGTGAATCTATAAACATTATTTGGCTCTAATATAACCATTTGACGGAGTTATTAATGTAAAATCTAACTCCTCGATCTAGTCGATATTTTCCGTCAAGCTATCTAATAATAATGATAAAGTAAAACACTAATTTCCCGTCACGAGCAATAAATTAGCCAAATGCAAAATTCACCAAAGGCCGGGTCAGTTACTGTATACGGCGGCGTAATCTGTATGATGTTCATTTTCCATCTACAAATTACTCTATTAAAAGACTCGCAGAGATTCTTGCTTCATAAGAATTCACTGAGCCAGTGAAATCCACACAGAAACGGAAATCAGCACGACCTACTTACTGAGTACTCAAACACTGGATACTTTATTGTTAGTCACTAGCAACACTGAGAACGACATCCATTTCAACCCTCCTTGGATGTAAGACAAATTTCTGGCTTTGAACTGAGGTCGCCTTGGACGCAAAGCAACCACGGTCCCCTCCACCGATCTCTCCAAACAACCGATTAACAATCAAAAGCTCTCAAAATCAGCCACGTTTTCGCGTCCACCGGCCCAGATTTAGCCTCCCTAACGCAAGAGTAGAATCGGGCTTATGACCCCAAATAAGGATTTTTTTAAAAATCACTTCTCACATACATTTTTACACTTCTTGTAAATTATAAGAAACGCGACTGCATTTTCTGGCATTCAGGAAAGAGCTTTCAGGTCTTGGTACACAAAAGCAGGGTTAAAAGGAGCGATTTCCATATTTTCCATTGGCTAATTCAATAAAACACACACACGCAATTTTGCCTACCGCTTGATAAAACACAATCGTGTCAAGGGCGGATCCGATTAAAAATCGCTTTAAGAAAAGCCATCCATATGCCAGGGGAAGAATCCATGATTGGCGATGTCTCCCCCTTTCTCCTACTGCTGCTTTCTTTCTTTCTTTCTTTCTGTCGTTCGCCTGCCTGCGTCCGCTCGCTTGCACGGAGCGCGGTGTAGAATTACAGTAGTGGAGAGAGATGGAGCCAGAGGCGCAGTCCCAATCCCGTAATACGGCGCTCTGGGTGCGCCCGCTTTTCATGCATTCATGCATGGGGTTTTATTCAGGACAGTGGCGACCTAGTACAATAGCAAGCTTTATCTTAACCAAGGGCGTCGATTCGAAGAACAGCCCAAGGAAAATCTATTGGTGTGTTCATTTTAGCGCGAATAAAAATCGTTGTTTTTTTCCTGCAATTAGAGTGGTTTTTGTGGCTCTTATACGATATATGATTGCTTAATTTCGATTTCGCGTTTTAAAAGCGAGTCATAAAAGGAAGCCAAGGCTTAGCGTAAACAAAATATTTTACCTGTATATATGCTGTAATACGGTAGTTACGTTCCGCCATATTTCGTCCCATAAATAGCCCCTAGATTAAATTTATATTAGAGGTAGCCGGTTTGCAGTACGCATATATTTTCCAACAAAA
Organism: Brienomyrus brachyistius; assembly: GCF_023856365.1. Taxonomy (NCBI): domain Eukaryota; kingdom Metazoa; phylum Chordata; class Actinopteri; order Osteoglossiformes; family Mormyridae; genus Brienomyrus; species Brienomyrus brachyistius. Next base: position 20,506,182 of record NC_064544.1, read on the forward strand.
GTACATTTGTGATATTGCATTATAGATATATAACCACCAAACACTCAATAATATACATTTTATACTGTTCAGAAAGTGGTTCGGTAATTCATGTTTATTAGCAATTCTGACAATCCCCTTTCTTGATAAAAGTCCAAAACAAATAATGGTTAAAAATATACCATTTAGAAAAATAATTCAATTTCAAGGGATTTCAGTTTCAAGGGATAACAGTAGATAATACAGCAACATGATTAAAACCACAATTACATTTTACTGTCGATTTACCGAGATTATGGGATAAACATACTAAATAGTTATAATAAACATTTCAACCAAATTAAATATGAGATTTTGCCTATTAGATTTGAAGTCCCTGGAAACTGTCGATGTTTGCTAATGCTGGTTTCTTAAATGACTAACTGGGTGTCTCGGTCAAGCACTGGGTAACGTAGCACGTAGACCAAATTATAACGATTTGTTCCGATTACGGGTTTCTCGTTTAGTTTCCAAAGCAATGACCACCCCTCCATATAGCCATGCCTTCCCCAATAATGTAAGAAAATGGAATTAGAGCAAATGCTGAAGCATCTTGAAATACAAAGATTAGTACACATTTGGCAAAGTCAGTAAAGTTTTAATTGCTTTGCTACAAACAATCAGTAGGGCAACGAGAAACATTTTACAATCAGTGTAACATAAATGCCTGACATTTAAAAAACACTTAATGAAACTCTGGATTCTATTCAGCAAGCATGTTTTCTAGATATTTGTGTGTGAAGTAAAGTTTCTTAACATTCTTGACACTGCACGTTGTTCAACTACATTGTTGTTGTTATTATTATTATTATTTAGGCCGATTATTTAATTGTAAAATAGTACCGTTAGAAGAACAGTGCGTCATGTTTAGTTTTTAGCTTTCTAAATTTATTGCAGCCTAGACGCCAAGGTTGACAACTACCACATAGTTCACTGGATTTCAGCCAGGTAGTATTGTAATGTATAAAGGAACAAGATTTAAATATATATACAAATAGGATCAGAAGCAGCATTATCTACAAATAAATGCATTTTTTTCGGCAGCGGCGATCGCGGTTTTTCACCCGGCGCGCACACAGGTGCAGCCGACAGTGATGCTGATGCGGCCGAGCTCCAGGCGGTACTGAGTACTGTTGGCGGGCTGCGTGCCGATGATGGGCCGCCGGAACACGACCGGGATGTTGAGGTTTATGGGTTTGGACCGGTACTGCCATCCAAAGCCTCCCACGCAGTTGCTGTCCTTGCACTGAGCCTGCAGTAGCCTGCCGTCGCCATAGGCCATGTCGGGGCTTATGTATGGTCTGGAACACACAAGAGAAAACACCACTATGACGTCTTACTTACTTGCTTTGGAAAATTAAGCACTGGGTAGAGAAAAAGAATATACATATTTACTACTGAAAGCAATTCCTTTTTAATCTTCCACTGTTAATGCACGTATCTGGGAACCCTAGGCTGACATTGGCATGGACAGTCAGATGTTCAACTAACCATTAATTTTTTTTTCTCAAGGCAGGGCGGGGGCCCCAATGATTGCAGGGGCCCTAGGCTACAGTCTGGCATCACAGGGCACACGCTCAAAATCTATGGAGCATTCAGTGACACCAGTTCACCTAATCCCGTGGTTTTGGGCAGATTAAGTGCACAATAGCTTAACCAAACTCATGTGCAGGAAGAAACCAGAGTACATGGAATAACCACACAGAAGTTGAGGAAGTATCTTTCAGACTTGGGTAATTCAGGTCCAGAGAGTAAAAGTCCAGACCAAGACTTTGTTTCAATCAACCAGTTGAGCATAAAGAGTCACAGTCACAGAGTCACAGTCACAGAGTCACAGTCACAGAGTCACAGTCACAGAGTCACAGTCACAGAGTACCCAACTGGTTGGTTGAAATAAAATCCCGGTCTGGACTTTTACTCTGTGGACCTGAATTACCCAACTCTGGAACCTTCACATACAAACACAGCAGTGGTAGGATGTGAAACCCAATCCTGAAGGGGTGACACAGCACCTGTACACAGTGCTCCCTACAAAACTGCTTTGATGATTCTTATGGTGATACAGTGTAAAACCTGGCAATTTTCGTATTTCCTCCTATATCTCCATACCAGGCTGCACTTTGTACCTCCGCAGCCTTAGTATTAAATTGATGATTAAATATGTAACTTAATCATTGATTTTTGTGTATAGCTGAGAATTTCTGCAATATAATAATGAAAGTGAATAGTCTACGGTCAAGACTATAAGTTTAATTTAAAATAGCTGTATCACTTTAAATGCATTGGCAGTGACAAGTCCAAATTACAGCTCACAAAGGGGTCAATTCTGAACCCCTATTCTGTGCAGTCCAGTCTGTACCAGTGATAAGTCCGTCAGTGATAAGTACTGAACATATCCCCCTTGTAAAAAGGATAAGCAGAACTTACTCATAATTCCACGGTGATGTAGACTTTCTCCTTAATTCCATGTTAATTGGTCTGGGTGGTGAGACACATTTGGTGAAGAGGTGGAGGAATTGGGTGGAATTGCAGTCATTGTTCAAGGATGTAAAACTTGCTGATCCAAAAGGCATCGGATGGGCAGCATGTAGTAGGATGCACTGTGAAACAGATGCCATGTCATTCTGAAGTAATTTTGGATAGATTTTTTGGATAATTTTGGGACTAATCAGCATAAAAGCAGGATAACAGTATCAAGGGGAAACATTATTAGTTCAAGAAAAACTGAGAATGATAGGGTACACTACACTGTCAGAACAAAAGTACCGATATGTACCTTTGAGGGTACAGTTACTCGTCACTGGGGCTATACCCACAAGGGTCTGCCAACTGTACCCTAGCTGTAGGTAAATGTAGCTTTTAAGGTACAGAAATAGACTCAAAAGAACATTTTTTTGTACAATAAAGAGTACATTATTGTTATTTGTACCTTAAACTCTATCAGGGCTGTAAGCTTTTTCTGACCGTGTACACGTTAAGCATTTTTGTAATAACTAGGATAAACTAAAGCTTTGTAGGCAAGGTGACTGCCCTGTTGTGGTCAAACATGGAAACATAGTTAGAAAAAATGTAAGGTTTGAATCTCAGTCGCAGTACAAGAGGGTAGGAAAATGAGAATGAAAAAATCAGATCTTACCATCAAAGCCCATCTGAGCATCTTGTGCTTGGTGAGAGGAGTCCAGGTAAAAGTGGCTTCAATGAATGCTCTGACAAGTCAGCTCCCAACAGATTTATGCAAGTGAACCACATGGCGCAATTTAAACAGTTCTGCACAAGGGGGCAGACACAAGCCCTTGGGGCATGCATGGGTGTTTAGGAACACACTGTGTGATGCAGCAGGTGGCGTTAGGGGTAGAACAACAAAGGCATAATGGAGCATTTTTCGAGGGAGACACCTGCAAATCGCTGACAGATGGGTAAAAGGGAGGGGAGCAAAATATTCAGTTCCGACAAAGAACTGTTTAACATTTGTAATTGCATTGATGAGTCATAGTCTCCCCCGTAACCCAGTAGGATAAACGGTTTGGAAAATGGATGGATGGGAGTCATAGTCTCTATTATGTGATGACTTTTATGTGACCTTCGAGAGTGACCTTTGTCGGCCACGGTAGGTAGGCTAAATCTCCTTTAGGCATGTTTTTGTCTGCCCACTTGTTCCTGGGAAAGGTTTCCTGCCTACCTTTTTTTCTAATGGTAAAAACACAAAACGGAGAGAGTGCTGTCACGTCAGTAGATCACCACTCAGTCACATCAGCAGCCAAATATGTTAAGAATTTCATTCAATACTAATGTTTTATTATATTATTGTGCTATAGTGAGATGTTACTGAGTTGAAGTAACATTTTTTTTCATAAAAACATCTTCTTCCAGCATCCTTTTGGAGAGTCGTGATTTTTTAGATTTAAAAATTGTATTCAAAACAAATTAAAGGAAGCGTCCACCCCAGTGACTCAGTGGGTATTACTTTCCTGTAGTTTTTTTATTTTCAAGCGGCATTGTTGGGTGTTTCACGTGTGCCCCATTTCTTCCAAGCGGCTTGCTATTACGGCAAATAATTTTTTTATTTTGAGTCGTGCATCCAAATCCCACTGGATCTGTTCATCTGACCATATGGCGATTAAAGCCTGTGTTTGTCCATCCTTCCATTTTACTTTTTTAATATTTTTGTTTCTAGTGCTTTTTATTTCATTTCTCGCTGTTCACTGTGTGTTTCCAAAGATTTTAAAGTATTTTGTGTTTCAGAAGCAGGCTATTTGCACAACCAATCGACAGCAAATACGTTTGCCAGTCCCACCCCAAAGTACCAAAGAAGTACCCCAGTTGGTTTGGCACTTTCGGTACTGGAACTAGACCGGAAGTCAATGGAAAAGCGAAAGTACCGAAAGTACTGTACTTCGTGCAGTGGAAAAGCACCCTTGGGTTGTGGAACTGACACCCTCCACTGGTTGTGTGTGGAATTCGCAGGTCCCCCAGATTCTGTGGATATCCTTCCACAGTCGAAAATATGCAGCTTTGCAAATCCAGGCTTCTAGTTTGCATCTGTGAGGTCAGGCACTGGTGTTGGATGTGAAGGCCTGAATCACAATCTCTGTTCTAGCTCATCCCAAAGGTGTTCGATGGGGCGCGGTCAAGTTCTTCCACACCAACACAGAAAAGGGCCTTCCGCAAACTGTTCCCACAAAGTTGGAAGCATAGAATTGTCCAAAATGACTTTTCTGTTCTAGCATGACTGAAAATATAAAATCTAGATGGATGCCGCTTTAGCTTTAGATTACGTGAAGTTTGTGTATGGCCAATGTACCAGGAATATTCTCATCCTTCATTCATTTTCCACCTCATATCTGCAGGGATTCCCAGACCTCTCTCTCACCAGTCATCTCCTCCAGCTTCTCTGGAGAAATACCAAGGTGTTCCCAGGCCAGCCAGAATATATTCTCTCTCCAGTATGTCTTGGGTCTTCCCCAGGATCTCCTCCCAGTTTGACATGCCCAAAACGCCTTGACAGATGCCCGAACCACCTGAATTAGCTCCTTTCGATGGAGAGTAGCAGCAGTTTTACTTTGAACTCCGGCCAAATGTCCGAGCTCCATGTCCATATCGCTAAAGCTGAGCCCAGACAGCCTAAGGAGGAAGCTCATTTCTGCCACTTGTATCTCTTTCTTTCAGTCACCAAAGCTCATGACAATGGGTGAGTGTAGAAATATAGATTGACTGGTAAATCAATAGATCAGCTCCCTCTGTCCCATGACAGAACAAAGAAATCCACCCTTTTCCAGTGGAGACACATGACCAGACTAGGAGGTGCTGATCCGCATTCTGGCTGCCTCACACTCAGCTGCAAACCGCCCCAGTGCATGCTGCAGGTCACAGCCAGATGAAGCCAACAGGACCACATGATCTGCTGAAAGCAGTGACGCAATCCTGAGGTCACCAAACTGGACCTTCCCTGCGCCTTGGCTATGCATAGCAATTCTGTCCATAAAAGTTATGAACAGAATCATTGACCAAGGGCAGGCCTGCAGTCTAATACCCACTGGGAACGAGTCTGACTTACTACTGACAGTGCAGACCAAGCTCTCACTCTGTTTGCACACAGTGAACCCCATACCCCTGAAACACCCCCTGCAGGACCTCCCACGGGACAGAGTCCTATGCCTTTTCCAAATCCACAAACCACAAGTAGACTGCTTGAGCAAACTCCCATGTATGGAAGTATACATTAGATTTCATTATTTGTAACGCATGTACCATGATCCACAAATATTTCACTATCCATAAATATGTATTTTTAAAATTTACACTGTGTAAAATACCCACAAAAATACAGAGTGGTTTTGCATATTTGTGCATCATATCCTGTCTATTTGTGGGTCACGTTTCATTTGTGAATTGCTACACCAGCAGGTGGTACCTGAAAGAAAACCATCCACGGCCATACAACAGGAAACAACAATAAGGACTGAATTAAACAATATCATTACTCTATAAATATGTGTCACAAAATTAGAAAGCAGTTAAGACCTATAATATCTTCCATCTATACATCCATCTATCCACCTTCTACCACTTTTCCGGGTCGGGTTGCAGGGGCAGCAGTCTAAGCAGGGAAACCCACACTTCCTTCTCCCTGGCCACTTCGTCTAGCTCCTCCGGGGGAATCCCAAGGTGTTCCCAGGCCAGCCGAGAGACATCTCTCTCAGTCTCTCCAGCGTTGTCCCCCAGCAGAACAAGACAGTTGCAAGGAGCAGTGCTCTCCAACACCCCTTCTAAGTACTCCAAAAAGGGTGGGTATTCTGAACTGCAGTTTGGCGCATAAGTGCAAACAGTTGGGGGGGGGGGGGGGGGGCTGGGTTGTGGGGGGGGGGCATAGGGGGTCTAATGAGCCACATTTCGTCTGGTTCCTCACCCAGGACCTGTTTGCCTTGGGTGACCCTACCAGGGGCATAAAGCCTTGGGCAACTTAGCTACCGGGATCATTGGAACATGCAAACCCTTCCACCACGATAAGGTGTCTGCTCCAGGAGAGGGTTCTAGCTCATGAGGCTGAGATGTAAGAGTTACAGCTGCCAACTCCTCTCGTAGGTGAGCCAGGAGCAGGCCAGCCTCCGGACAGCCTCACACCGCCGGATCATCCTGCGCTCTCTGGTACAGACATGTGAGGGTGCAGTACTTCTTTGCCAGGGTGCGCGAGAACAGAACGGCCAGAGGAGCAGCAGGTGGACAGGTTGGGTGTGCAGAGCGCAGCGACACCCTTGTAGACTGAAGTGCTCCACGGTCCTCAAACCCCAGTCTTCGGCATACCTCTCACCAGTACAGGTGGCGATCACAGAGCGTGAAGTTTTCAGGGATAAGGCGAAGAATACTAGCAGGGGCACCCATCATCTGGATGGCTGGAAGATTACCAGGATTTTGTTTGGGGAGTCTGATCATGTCACGAGCCAAACACAAGAGAGGCAGGAGCAGGCATGGGTACAACCAATAAAGAGGTTAATCGAAAGGGAAGTAGCTAAAGGAAAGGCAGTGGGGCACACACTAGGATGACATCAATTTCCGGATTGGGGAGCACAGGACTGGGAAGCACACTTATGTGTCACTGATGAGGGAGCAGACGAGGGGGTGCTGGAATGAGGCTGAAAAGAGACCTAGGACAAATGAGCAACAGGTTTCGCTCATCAGAACCACACCCGGGAAAGAACAATTAAGGAGGCAGGAATGCAGGATGTGACAAAAGGTATAATTATTAAGGGTGCTTCAGGATACAGCCCCAGAGACAAGCAATGGTATGAGCTAAATTGCTAATGATTTAATTTCATTTCAAAGTGGTAACAAGTCAGAAAGAATCGTGTTCAGTTAATACGAATCGAAAGCCAAATGAAGTTCTGAAGGTAAGCCTTGCTAAATGAGCCCCCCTACAGGCGCAATCGTCATTGCATTTGGCTACGCAGCATTTAAGGTGGACCGGAAAATCCAAATAAGGAGCTGCGAATAAGGAGCCAACTTCAGCCTCGTGTGAGCTTGGCGAGATCGCCCCCTGCCCGTACGCGTACCGCTCCTGATTTAGTATAGAGGAAGGGAGAGAACTCGGCGCTGATCGGAACTCAGCCGTGGGATAGACCGCGCATCGCCCGGTATTTCTCGGGACTCACGTGTTGGTCTCCTGCCAGGACTGAAGGTAGTAGATGATGATGATGATGATGATGATGATGAGCTCCTAATTCATTTTAATCATTAAAGGAACTAACTACCAATGCTTATTATATTTCCTAATGTTGTATGGCTTAGGACGGGGGTGCCCAATCATATCCGCAAAGGGCTGGTGTGTATGAAGGTTTTTGGGATAACCTTTAGGTCAAATGTTCAAAACCAGGTGTGAGGACTCTTCAGCAAATCAGTCCTCTAATTAGTGACCTAATTAGGGAGTTGCAGCGAGAACCTGCATACACACCGGCCCTTTGCGGATAAGATTGGCACCCCTACCACTACTGATCAATGCGTATACGTCATAATTTTGTATCGCTTTTAATAAAATATTTCTGAACGGAACGAAGCGTGCCTGTTTATTCCTTCGAGAGCCCTATATCCCCCTCTTACATTAAAAAAATCTAAATACAGACTAATGCACAGACCGATTACATAAAATAGTAAGTACAGAAATTACTTATGTTAATGCTAATTCTGGTAATACTTGGTAATACTGTCTAGATTTAATGATATATTATAGGTCTTAACTGCTTTCTGATTTTTTTATTGAGCTCTGATTTTCTGATTTTTGTATAGAGTAATAATATTAATTTCAGCCTTTTTATTATCCCCTGATCTATGGGCGCGGATGGTTTTCTTCCAGGCGCCACCTGCTGGTATTAACTTCAACTCACATTTGTGGATTTTTCAGCCGGTGGACAAAACTCCATAAATAAAAGCGAAGTCACAAATGTTACGTGATCCACAAACCCGCTTCACGTGTACTAAGCGTTCCGTATTTTTGCTGATGATTTTACACAGCACAAAGTTAAAAAGCACATATTTGTGGATAGGGAAATATTTGTGGGTCATGGTACATATTTGTGGATTGGCTTAACTGGGTTACAATTAATAAAGTGCAATATATGCTTCAATACCCATGAACCATCCAGTATCCTTGTGAGGGTAAAGGACTGATCCCTGGGTTCTATGATCAGGACAGAAATTGCATTATTGCTCCTCGATCTGAGGTTTAACCCACATCAGAGACTCCTCTCCAGTACCCCAGTATAGACCTTCCCCAGGAGGCTGAGAAGTGTGATTCCCCCTGAAGGTGGAGCATATCCTCCGGTCCTCTTTCTTAAAGACTGGGACCACCACCCCAGTCTGCCAATAAAATGGCACTATTCCCAACATCCACACAATAAGTTTTATTTATATAGCACCTTTCATACACTTAAGGACACTTTAACAAACACATTTAACAAGGCAGGTAAGTCACATACAAGATGAATAATATTCATTGAATAGATGTGTTTTTAACAGGAGCTTAAAATGGATAGAGTCCGTAAGGAAAAACCTGCTAAGAGGAAGAGCATTCCAAAGTTGATAACCTGTGCTTACAGTAGGTACAGTGAGTAAGTCTGCATCGGAAGATCTTAATGCACGGGTAGGAGTGTACGGAAGGAGTAGCTCAGACAGATAAGGGACTGAACCATGAAGGGCTTTGAAGGTTATGAGGATAATTTTATATTTGATTCTTGAAGAGTCTGGCAAAAAATGTAAATCATGGAGGACAGGAGAAATGTCATATTTCCTTAGTGCGCATAAGTAGGCGGGCAGCAGAGTTCTGAACATACTGCAATCTAGTGATATGTTTATTAGGGAGGTCATAAAATAATGCGTTACAATAGTCCAGACGGGTAGTGATGAAAGCATGAATTAGTGTTTCGGTATCTTTCACACAATGTTACGTAGATGAGAAAATGCTGTCTGTATTAGTGAGCTGATGTGTGGTTGGACTGTAAGAAGCTGATCAAAAATGACACCCAAATTATGGACTGATGTTGAGGGCTCCACTAGGATCCCATCGACATCAATATTTAGCCTACGGTGGGTAGAGAGGACAGATTTAGTACCCACTAATAGGATTTTGGTTTTGTCAGGGTTGAGCAGTAAAAAGTTAACCATCAGCCAGTGTTTGATTTCACTAATGCAGTTAATCAGCAAGGCTGGGGATGATGATGCAGTTGGATCAACATTTATATACAGTTGCGTGTCATCGGCATAGCAGTGGTAGCTGAGATTATATCGATGGATAATTTGGTCTAATGGGAGGATGTAGATATTGAACAGAATAGGACCCAGAACTAACCCTTGGGGGACACCTTGTGTGAGCGAAGTAGTGGTGGATTTATGTTCCCTAATGGAAACATAATACTGTCTATCACTGATGTAAGATTCAAACCAAGAAAGAGCAGCACCAGAGATATCAATACTTGCAAGTTGGGACAGCAAGATATTATGGTTAACTGTATCAAATGCTGCACTTAAGAAGAACTAGGATAGCAGTCATCCCAGAGTCTGCAGGCATAAGTATGTTATTGGTCATCTTAAGCAAGCAGTTTCCATACTATGTAGGGTTCTGAATCCAGAATTGGGAGGGATCAAGCAGGTTATGAGAGTTTAAATAATTATTTAGTTGAGCAGCAACAGCTTTCTCCAAGATCTTAGCCACAAATGGTAGACTTCTGACATTGTGGAATTATACAGAGACAGAATCTGCATCGGGCAAGACAACTGAAAAACATCATGAAGACGGGAAGCATCAACAGACATAGAGAAGGATAACTGATCAACATTCTTAATGTCACGACAGGTTATTTTAGATTTCTGACTTAGTGTAAGCAGCGGCTAATTGAAACTAAATTCAACCAGCTTGTGATCTGAGATACCAGTGACAGAACCAGATGTACAAACATTCTATAAACCAGTAGAACAAATACGATCCACAGCATGGCCCTTAGCATGAGTTGGGAAATCAATATGTTGCACAAAACTGAAACAATCCAGTACTGAACACAACTCACTAGCCAATGAATAGTCAGTATCCACATGAATATTAAAATCACCAAGCAAAACAACAGCAGTAGGCATCCATCCCTGTAGTGTCACAATCAGGTCAAATTTTTGTGTTTTTGTGATCTTTGATTCTTCTGATTCCTTGGGTCGTCCTGATGCACTCATTGCTGTTAGTTTCCTCCACATTGGATTTTCCACCATTTTGAATTTTTCTCAAAATCTACTTTTGTGAACTCGTCCTAGGTCATTCATCCAATCAACACCAAACACTATGTGCGTGATCTATAGAGGGTTGGGATCACAGTTTATTTAAAGAATTCTGCTATGTCATATACTGCCACTGTCGTCCAATGAATTTGAGGACAAAATCACCAAACTGGAGAGGCGATATCTCAGGAATGCTTTGATATATCAAAAGCGGATTTGTGAGTGAGGGACTTGGGACCCTATTCTGAGGAAGCTGAGCAAAAATGGAGTAATTGCACCAGTAGGGGGCACTTCCCATACCTGACCTGTATCTGCTGCTGCGGCAGGTTATCTTCAATATTTCCTTCAGCGTGTTAGTTTGCAGTATATCTTCTGTGTTCCTATGTCCCTGTATTTCCTATTTTTGAATGTTCCCATGCCATCTATGCTCTCATTGGGTGCTTGGCCCCATTACTGCTGCTTGCAGTAGTATTTTGTTTTTGTATTTTCCCCTTGCTGACACCCCACCCCCCCCCAATCCTCTGTCACTTGTTTTCTTTCCTCCATGCTACTTTTGTTACCTCTGTCTTCAGTCCCATACAAGGGTAAGTTCGCCGTTGTTTTTTTCAACTGAAAATGTCACCCCCCCACCCCTGTGTAACAACTGTTACAACTTCCCACCACAGCGGAGAATGTCAAATTCTTCATAGGAAAGAAAGTGTATTCGGAAATTTTCAACAAAATATCTAGAAGTTATTTGCGTAATTACACAGTATTTTTGACACAGTTGACATTGTGTGACTCAGAGGCAGATAAAATGGAGCAAGAAAGATTGCTGAAAAGACAATCGGAACCTACGCAAATGCACAGATGTCGCATCTGTCATAAAATGAAAGCTGTAATCTGCAGTTATGGGAATATGTGTCAGAACAACAAGTGGAACAAAAAACACAGTGGGCATAGTCTAACATCATTTCTCACAGGGTGAACTATACAATCCTATCAGCTTAGGCATAGCGTGATATCCTTTCCCACAGGGTGTACTGCAGCCTACATCCATACAAGGAGCGATGTCAAGCTGTGTTTCCCAGATTGGCAACACTAAACGAACTGCTTATTTCAGTGTTACCAAACTTTAATTCTGTTCCTTCCTTAAGCGAAAGTCAAACATGAACTGTTAGGTATTTCACCAACGAAACTAAAGCTAACGAAGATCCTAATCAGATCCTACCTGGAAATACTTTTAGAAAGGTGACGAGGGAACAATATTACCGTTTTCGGTAAAATCCTTATTTATAGTTTATTGCTTGAAAAATAATAGTCTAATAAAAATTGATTATACTGCATTTTGCACCCCTTAGTACCATACAATTATTAGCCTAATAATACACAACAAGTAATTAGTTGCCTCAAATTCAACGTGTAACAAGTCCCGGGGATGCAACCATAAATTGCAGTGGCATTAAATGGTTCACAGCTAATTGGAGGACCAGCCTCAAGAACTGTGGCCCCAGAGATTTACAACATCCTAGCTGGAGGTTCAGCTTTAAAAATGCGTTATTTTTAAAGAAAATGTTTTGCTTCACTGAAGTTTCTTATATCAACCTAAAGGTGATGCCATTTTGCACAATACTTTGTCAGACATTTTTTGAACAGCTGCACTATTTTTGTTTCGCATGGAAAGGATTGTTGTGATTGTACATTGATGTGTTTTATGTGATATGAATTTTTTCTAGTCTTTTTCCATGAAACTCACTTCTTTACTTATTGTCTTAAAGAAACCACCACCGGCAAACAGTTATGAATATGCCAATTTGTTTTAAAATGCATTTTATACATTCTGTACCATTTCGTTTGATGGGATGGAGATGCTTTTCACTTGCATCAAGTGCTGCATTTTCCAAACAGCTTATCCTACTGGGTCGTGGGGGGTCCGGAGCCTATCCCGGAAGCAATGGGCACGAGGCAGGGAACAACCCAGGATGGGGGGCCAGCCCATCGCAGGGCACACTCACACACCATTCACACCTATGGACAATTTAGTGACTCCAATCAGCCTCAGCATGTTTTTGGACTGTGGGGGGAAACCGGAGTACCCAGAGGAAACCCCACGACGACATGGGGAGAACATGCAAACTCCACACACATGTGACCCAGGCGGAGACTCGAACCCGGGTCCCAGAGGTGTGAGGCGACAGTGCTAACCACTGCACCACCATGCCGCCCCCCATCCTCAACATATATTTTAAATTATTCCATACATTCAGTTTCTGTAACTGCTTGTCCTATGTGGGGGGGGGGGGGGGGGGAGGCTTTGAAGCCTATGCCAGAAGCTACAGATGCAAGGCAGGGAACAAACCAGGATGGGGCACCGACCCAGCGCAGAGCACACTGACACACCAGTCACACTGACACACCAGTCACACTGACACACCAGTCACACTGACACACCAGTCACACTGACACACCAGTCACACTGACACACCAGTCACACTGACACACCAGTCACACTGACACACCAGTCACACTGACACACCAGTCACACTGACACACCAGTCACACTGACACACCAGTCACACTGACACACCAGTCACACTGACACACCAGTCACACTGACACACCAGTCACACTGACACACCAGTCACACTGACACACCAGTCACACTGACACACCAGTCACACTCACACACCAGTCACACTCACACACCAGTCACACTGACACACCAGTCACACTGACACACCAGTCACACTCACACACCATTCACATGTACACTTAGGTATCTCCAATTCACCTCAGCATGTATTTGGTCTGTGGAGGAAACCCCATAATCACAACATACAAATTCCTCACATGTGGAGCCATTGGACTCAAACTCTGATCCCAGAAGTGGAAGGCAACAGCACTAACCACTGAGCTACCATGCCACAAACTACACATATTTGAAGTTATCATCAATGTATTTCATAATTCAAATCTTTTGAGGCTAATATGATGCTAGTTCTTTGCAATATCAAACATTTTCAGTGTGTCTTTAAAACTTCCTAAACTTAGGGTAACTTCCCCTTCAAGTGATTGATATAATCTTTCCCTCAGTGGAATGAGCATGAATGCTTAGTCAGTATTTAAACTTATTTTACTCATATTCCATCTAGGGCTGGCTGTGGTCAAGCTTAATACACTCATCCTGTTATAGTGAAATATCCATTTAATTTCTATAGTTTTAGGATATTTAAAAATGTTTTTAAAACACAACAATGACTCCCTGAACAACTGCTAACGTTTCTAGCTGTAGGGTAATAAAATTTTCATCAAATACTCACATTAACTAAAAATGTCCACCCCTGAAAGGGTGGACCTAACTTTCCCCGACGGGACGGACTCACCTCGGTCTCAAACACACCCTGTACTGACAATGAGCATATTTTCTGCTAGGTAGTAGTGAGCTACCTATCACAGCAGGGATCTCGTCAGACCGGAAAAACCTGCCTGGCATGCAAAACTTCCTTAGATTAAGTGTGTGTCTGTATGCGCATGTTTACATGTTGTGTAACATATTCTACTGGGTGCTCTGAAAAGATCGTCCTAAACTCACCTAGAATGACGACCACTGAATCTAAAATGAAGTAAGTTTTGTTTTAGATACGATGGTATAATGCACAAAAATTATAAACTGTAAATATCTGCTATTTGTTGGTGGCTCCAAATTATGTTCTGGAGCAGAGTATTAGAAAGTATATAGTGTATACTCTGAAATGGCTAAAAACCAGTCAGACATTAATGGGGCAGAGTAGTTAGAGAGTATATAGTGTATACTCTGAAATGGCTAAAAACCAGTCAGACATTAATGGGGCAGAGTATTTAGAGAGTATATAGTGTATACTCTGAAATGGCTAAAATCCAATCAGACATTAATGGGGCAGGGTATTTGGAGAGTATATAGTGTATACTCTCAAATGACTAAAAACCAGTCAGACATTAATGGGGCAGAGTATTTAGAGAGTATATAGTGTATACTCTGAAATGACTAAAAACCAATCAGACATTAATGGGGCAGGGTATTTGGAGAGTATATAGTGTATACTCTGAAATGACTAAAAACCAATCAGACATTAATGGGGCAGGGTATTTGGAGATTATATAGTGTATACTCTGAAATGACTAAAAACCAATCAGACATTAATGGGGCAGGGTATTTGGAGATTATATAGTGTATACTCTGAAATGACTAAAAAACAATCAGACATTAATGGCCAGGCTCAGTGTCTCTGGAACACACCTAGGGAAGTTGTCCTGTGGGGTCCAGTGGAGAGCCCAGGTTCTGTGTCTTGGGGGTCCAGTTAAAGTATTTTGTTGAATGGTGGGAATTACGCACAGCAGATATTACACTGATTATTTTTCCAGTATACTCTATGAACTTTCATTTATATGTATACAGCTGTAGAAGCAGCACATGTTTCAAAACAACTGCATTTGTGAATTCAATGCCGACTACTAAACAGCCCAATGAATTCCTGCATATCTAAGGTACTTGGTGGGTTTGTTTTCGAGGAAATGACACCATGATTGTTCAAAACTTACTTGAATGAATGTTTACTGCTCTCTTTATTGACCATTTTAAAGATCGTTGTGTTAAAAATAGCATAACAATGAAAGGGTTGCAGGAATCCATTTGTATTTCTTGTGGATGAATAGTGCAGTGCCTTTACCAGTACATCCAGTTCAAAATTAATGTAAATTAGTGTAAATTAATGTTACACTAAGAGAGAGCTGCTGCCAGGCTACATAACGCCAATTTTTGAACCCAACTTGTGTCTGTATATTTGATTTGTGCTTTGGCTACAGCGTGTGGTATGAAAATGACTGGATATCTCTTTCCATCTCTTTCCATCATTCACAGGGGCCAGTCAAGGAAAGCAGAGTCCCCTGTGCCTAGCTGCACTTCCAACAAGACTGATAGATCAAAAAATATCATTGTTAACTTCAAAGGTGAACTACAGGATGACAGGTAATTTATTGAATGTTGGACCATAACTGGGGTGTAAGCAGGTGGTTAACAAACTGTACAAACCAGTGCAGAGATCATCATCTCTAGCTAACCTGTTCAAAACAAGCATATCATTCAGGAATGACACAAGCTTAGACTACACTATGTCTCACAGTGTCTTAATATGTGCACTTTATATGTTTTCAAATGGACAGCCTGTGTCCTATCCAGTAACTTTATTGGATGAATTTTACTGGAATTTAAACATACGATGTCCACACAATGTCTTGGGACACTTGATTAATTCTGTAAAAATGTTGCATTTTATTGGTTTCATAACAAAAGTCCATTGACAAGCAATGCTTAACATATCTGAAGTGAAATTTTGATTGACTCGTTCAGCTCTGTTTTGCTATTAATTGCAGTTGTAGTCACTGGCTCCCAAAGCGATACTAAACACAAATGTTTGACGTTTTATTTTATAGGAAAGAAAAAAAAAACTTTTTAACTCAGAAAAGCTTTAGAACAATAATTTGGGTTTAAATTTTTTACTATTTATAAGTAATATTACTTACAACTACTGTGTCACGCCCACACGGACATAATAGCTTTGGACGATCACCTCTGATTAGCTCCGCTTCTTAAGCAGATCTACCGCTACCAACGTCGCGAAGTATCTGTTGTCTCTTGTCACCCATTTTCCCTGCCTTCTACCGCCTGCCCTGCCTGCCTCACCCAACCTCCCTACCTGACCCGCCTCCGTCGTCCCCACTTCCCTGTCGTCTTCTTGTCCCGTGTTCTTCTGTAGGACTGACTTCCCCGGCTTCCGATCTCTGCCGATCAACCCGACCACGATTCTTGCTCCCTCTTCAGGCTTTGTTTGTTATCAGCTCCTTAATAAACTCGCTGGTCTCCTACTCGCATTCTGTTCATTACATACTGGTTGCTTCAGATGTGATTATTTTTTGTAAACAAATGAATAAAGTAATGACAATGATAATGTTTGTGATTGTTATGAAACCAATATATTTGCAGTAGTTTCACTGAATTAAGCAAGCATTCCTAGACTTTCTGTAAGAACTGTACAATTATAGGTTGAGTGTGAGTGGGTGGTCCATTTCCATGTTCTATTCACAGGGTGCAACTGGAGAAACCCACAGCCAGCTGTGTGTCCATGGAGAGTAATCGGTCAAGCAGAGACAGGATGCAGTGTGACTTTCACACAACTGAACTGTATGTCTGTGTACTTAATATGTTTTTGACTGGAAAGTCTTCATTTGCATTAGAATTCATCTCTTTACTGTAGCTTTAACTATGCCTGTCCCAGTGTGAATTATAGGTATAATAAAGAGATGAACCGAACTGGAAACTGTTTCTCCTGTTTACAGGGATCAGCAGTCAGTAGAACCCAGCTGTAAAAAGAAACACAGGTCTTTGGTTTTTGCACGCAGACTGAAGGTATCCTGTATGATATTTTTCAAGCGCAAGTCAACTGGAGTTTACTCACAATTTTTACTGCTTTATTTAATGCTGAAGGTGTTTAGAAAAAGAAAAATGATTCTTTGTTTCAGATTCTGTAAAAAATTACGTGTGATTCATCACCAAAACCATTTCTACAATACATGTAAAATTATTACAGGCCATGTTAGCTTGGCAATATGACTGCGGTGTTCGTACGATAGGTGGTAATAGTAAGTGCAGACTGGCAGACAGATGACCATTTATATTAACCTAAACCCAGTGAATCACAGTACAAAACACTGTAACAGTAATGTCACACTAATATGTCTTCTCCTCTTTATCTCAGCTTCTTCAACAAACTTTGCAGAAGTTGCAGAGGGGAGATTTGAAACAGTTCACGGCACAGGTGTGTCGGAAGTACACAGAATGCTTCTACCAACAGCTACTACATGATGATGCACTTATATCTGCTGAGGAGATGATGGAAAGCTGTGATGAAGAGAGGGCTCTGAAGATCACATTGCACACCCTGAGAGACATGAACCAGACAGACATTGCAGATTCACTGGAGAAAGAGGAGGAAAAAAGTGAGACAAGAGTGACCAAGATTTCTACAGATAATCCTTAAATGCTTCCTAATAATTCTGTAGGAATTTTTTTATTGTTTTAGCTAACAAAT
The DNA here is from genome assembly GCF_023856365.1 of Brienomyrus brachyistius. Classification (NCBI taxonomy): domain Eukaryota; kingdom Metazoa; phylum Chordata; class Actinopteri; order Osteoglossiformes; family Mormyridae; genus Brienomyrus; species Brienomyrus brachyistius. The sequence goes on from NC_064544.1 coordinate 20,524,052, forward strand.
CTAGAGCTCTGGAAAACATTGAGACCACTCTATATTTTATTTTTGAAATCTGCATTTGTAAATCCTAGCTGGCTTAATCACAGTTCTACTGGCAGACGGCTGCGCTGAGCAGAAGGTTGCTTCTAGGTTCAAAATTTCTAAGACACCAGTACACAAGAACAGGATAAAGCAGGAGACACTGGCAATGACCAAAAACCACCCAGATAAAGGGCGGAAGTGACATTGTAATGCCAGAGATGACTGTTAACTTACTCGACAGCTTCTCATGAATCATAGGATGGAATCAAGTGACCTTCAAAAGGAATGGGAAACATTAAGTGCAGGTGTGAAGGGCACTGTTAAGTTCCTATCAGGCTTCTAGAAGCAGGACTGAAGTCCCATAAAGCTTGGAAAAAGCCCTTCATTAATAAGATACAGAGAAGAGCCTGGCTACAGTTTGCAATAAAAGTTATATTATTCACAGATGCACGCCCATAAATTGATATATGAGTGAAACAAAAAAACTTTGATGTGGTCTAATACTTTTTTCCAGAGCTGAATGTGATACAATGGTTGAAGGGTCATAACAAAGGAAAACAGGGGCTATAGATGGATGGTTTTTTTGTGGTGGCAAAGAGCAGAGTTTATGTTAGGAACTGGTGTAATTAGTTACATTACTGTGTCCAACCTCACCTGCATCAATCCATCAACAGTTTGACTGCATGCATGACTGCATGCATGACTGCATGCATGACTGCATGTCAATGTATGGCTTATGAGAGCCGTGTGGTTATTACAATGTACCTCACAATGTAGTTCTTTTTATTGTTTTGGACACTACTCTTTTCAGCAATAGAAAGTACCTGATACCAAATAAGTGATTTGTTTCTTTTCATGTTAAAATGCCTTTCTTTCTTCAGATCAGACAATCAGCCAGTGTCAACAGAAATTGAAGAACAAATTGCAAAAAAGGTTCAAGTGCATTTTTGAAGGTAGTGCCAGGCAAGGGAACCCAACCCTCCTCTGCGATATCTATACAGGACTATACATCACAGAAGGCCTGAGTGAAGGAGTCAAGAATGAACATGAAATACCAGAACTAGATACGGCATCCAAGATACCATTGGCAGAATCTACCACAATTCATTGCAATGAAATCTTCAAACCTGTAGTTGGGCAACAGACATCCATAAGAACTGTACTGACAAATGGGATCGCTGGTATTGGAAAAACAGTATCTGTGCAGAAGTTTATTCATGACTGGGCCATCGGAAAAGCAAATGAGGATGTTCATTTCATATTTGCATTGCCATTTCGGGATCTCAACCTTCAAAAGGATAGAAATTTCAGCCTAATCAATATTATTTATCACTATTTTCCAGAAGTGGAGGGAATTGAATCAACTGACTTGAATGAATTCAGAATTTTGCTGATCTTTGATGGCTTGGATGAATGTCGACTACCTTTAGATTTCCAGCTAAATGAAAACTGCTTTGACATGACAAGACAGACATCACTAGATGTGCTGTTGACGAACCTCATCAAGGGAAATCTACTTCCCTCTGCTCAACTCTGGATAACATCCCGAGTAGGAGCATCCAGTCAGATACCAACTGAGCATGTCAATCGAGTGACAGAGATTCGAGGGTTCAATGATCTGCAGAAGGAGGAATACTTCAGGAGGAGATTTGAGAATGAAGACCTTGTGAAGAGAATCATCAAACACTTAAAGATGTCAAGGAGTCTCTACGTAATGTGCCGCATCCCAGTTTTCTGTTGGATCTCAGCAGTTGTCCTGGAGCAGATGTTGGAAGCGGACAACAGCAATGTCCCGACATCTCTAACCCAGCTCTACATATACTTTGTGCTCATTCAAACGAGCATAAAGAATCAGAAATATCAATTCCAATCAAACAAAGAAATTATCATGAAACTGGGTAAATTAGCCTTCCAGCAACTGGAAATTGAAAATTTTATATTTTACAAAAACGACTTCAGAGAATGTGGCATTGATGATGTATATGAAGCCTCGGTCTACTCTGGACTGTGTACAGAAATCGTGAATGAGGAAGACATGATGGATGAAGAGAAAGTGTATAGCTTTGTGCATGTAAGTATTCAGGATTTTCTTGCAGCTTTGTATGTGTCTTACACATACAAAAGCACCAAGATGAACCTACTCAATAAAAAACAAAGTGGGATACGAGAGGAGTTGTTTGACTTCCACAAGAGTGTGATTGATAAGGCCTTACGGACCAGGAACGGACATCTCAACCTTTTCTTGCGCTTTCTGCTTGGCATCTCACTGAACTCCAGTCAGAACCTCCTGAAAGACCTTGTGACAGACAAAGAGACCAGCTCACAGGGTGTCGAAGAAACAGTCAGATACATCAAGGGGATTATAAAGGACGAAACGTACCCAGAGATGTCCATCAATCTCTTCTACTGCCTGAATGAACTCGGGGACAACTCTCTAGTGGAGGAGGTTCAAAACTACCTAAGGTCTGGGAAGCTCTCAAGGAAGAAGCTGTCACCTGCTCAGTGGTCGGCTCTGGTTTTTGTGTTGCTGACATCAGAAAATATAGACCATGTGTTTGATTTGAAGAAATACAGCAGATCAGAAGAAGCACTACTGAGACTCATTCCTGTGGTAAAGTTCTCCAGAACAGCCCTGTAAGTATTTTAAGATGTGGTCTAGTTTTATATTTAAAAGAAGACCATTTTATCAAGTATTTGTCATCAGCTTTAAAATACAAACTTCGGGAGACATTTATACACTGAACAAAACATACCTAATTTGTGATGTTATCTGTATAATTCATATGGTCCGTTATATAAGCCAAGACTCAATAAACTTGGTGACTATTTCACATTTAACAGTATAATGATACGTTGAAGATGAAACTTAACTTGAAGATTTAAACATGCAACTTTCCCCATTAGGCTGGATCATTGTTATCTCACAGGTAAATGTTGTGAAGCATTGTCCTTTGTGCTCTGTTCAAACTCATTGCACCTGATGGAATTAGACTTGAGTGACAATGACCTTCAGGATGCCGGAGTGCAGCTGCTCTCTATTGGACTGGGAGATCAACACTGTAAACTGGAAACACTCAGGTTAGTAGTTATGGGAAAGTCAGTTTCTGAGAGAATCACTGTTAATTAGAGACATTCAGGATGGATTTTCGTGTACAATGTAAATAATAAAACCGAGGTTAAACCTATTAACTGTATATGCTAACACTGCTGCGGAAACCAGAGTTTAGGTAGGAGATGTGTTTTTTTCTTTGCTTTATACTGCAGTATAAAGCATTCTTAAAGTACAGTAAATGTGTTCTCCAAGAAAGACTTTATAAGGCACAAAGCTGAACTTAGTCTAAGTACCCATTTTCCAACCACTTACCCTTAGCCCTGAAATATACATCGTACAGGGTTCCAGGCCATCACAGCACACATACATTTACATTTACATACTTTAGCAGACGCTCTTTTCTAGAGTGACTTACAACCAGTGCTTTTTCGTCCATGGCTATTCTTCGATCTATATGCTAGACCTAAAATCAACAACTGTCATCAAGATCAAGTTAGCGCTAAGTGCGTTGTATATTAAAAAGCCTTGTTAGGAAAAAACAGTGCACAGGAAAAAATGTTAGTGGGGTTTTTTAATTTTATTTTATTTTCAATAGCAAGGGTGGACAGTAAGGGGGTATTAGTCTCCTAGGTACTCCTTGAAGAGGTGCGTCTTCAGACGATGCTTGAAGACAGGAAGGGACTCAGCTGTTCTTACGGCAAGAGGAAGTTCCTTCCACCACTGAGGTGCCAACATTGCAAAATGTCTTGATGCATGTCGCCCTCTTTTAAGCATTGGTCAGTTTGAGATGAGCAGCGCTTGATGCTCTGAGAGGACGAGAAGTGACACGATTCTTGATCAGTGTTGCCAAGTAAGGAGGAGCTGTTTCAGTCTTGGCTTTAAAGGCAAGTGTTAGGGATTTGAACCTGATGCAGGCAGCCACAGGGAGCCAGTGCAGGTTCCGAAGAAGAGGTGTGATGTGCGAGAATCTTTTACAATCAACCTGAACCCCTACCCATCCCTAACCATAACCATAAGTAACCAAAGAAAGTACAAGAGTTTTTGCATTTTTAGTTTTTTCATTGCAGTCACGGATTTTTATAAAATAGAGTTTTCCCTGATGGCGACCAGGAAACAAAACGGATATTTATCATGTTGTGGGGACATTGTGTCCCCATAAGGTAAGATAATTCTCGTTTGGCACTCAACGGAGGCGGTCGCACTTCTTACCCTCTCCCTCCCCTTATCTTCCCTGCTTCGCTCCTCTCGTCTCGTCTAGTCTACTGTCTTATACTGTGTCTGTGAAGAGACTCTCTCAGCCCTGCTCTCCAAACCACGAAAAATTATGGATTTGATCAGCTGGTCTCTCAACGCAATTGACACCATCTTCTCGACGAGAAGCCTAGGGTCGGGGGAACCTGACTGTCCTGCAGGAACGTACGCAGCTGGCTACACGATGGACGGATGGGAGCGGTGGAGGGTCGTGTGCCTGGCAGCTCTTTCCGTGGAGGACATTGAAGACATCTACCTATTCGGAACCATGATTACAGGTATTATGCTGATTGGCTTAGGCATTGCCCTGGTTTATCAAAGATTGAAGAAGACGGTGACAGCCTCTCAAAGCCCCACTAGGCTGGCCGGAATGATTGATGGAGTGGGCAGAGCTGTTAGCACTCAGACTGTGCAGACTGTGCAAATGGATCGCAAACTGGATAACATCATGGAGAAGCTAACAGCTTTGCAAAAATTATTGGATGGCGGAGATCAGCGTGGACATTAGAGGAGCTGGAAATTTCAGCTCCTCGCATGGAAACCCAAACAACCTTATTCTATCAAGTATTTGGCTCCCCCATATCAGCACTGGCCTTGGCCAAGGCTGCTGCTGAAACTAACAACTCCCCCAGAAGAACAAGGCAGTGAGACTCTCTTGCATTCCTCTCCCCCAATCCCAAGGACTTACCCTCCCCCCATCCCACGCCTTCGCCGCTTCATACCCCCAGCGTGAACAGGCGGGTCTGTGACCAGCGCCTCTATGGCAGCAGGACCGGATGGCTGTCTGTCTCTGCTGGGTCACCTCCACACCCCCTTTCCCCTACCCGTTGCAAGTCGTGTCATTTTTATGTAAGGTGTAGTGCCCATGTGCTTATGTTGCTGAGGTGTTTTTTTCGGTTCCCACAATGTACTCCCTACTGGAGTGCAATCTGGGGGGTGTTTTTTTATTCTCCTCCTCTCCCACCATGTTATCCTGTTTCTATTCTTCTCACTTCCCCTGTCTCCCGACCGGTCTTCCCCCTACTGTGATGTCTGTGTATATGTAAGGTCGGTTGATGGCCTGCTCTTCACCGGTACTTGTGACTGGTGCCATGGTATATTGCATCAGCAATAAAGGGCTTTTCCAATCCAATCCAATCCAATCCAATCCAATACCCGCTCACACACACACACACACACACAGGCACACGCACATGTAGGGTATACTTATCCTTAGAGGGCCTGCTCATTCACTTCTATGGGAAAAATGGTAACGCTAACTATGACAACCTTAACCCCCACCCTGCCCTAACCATGACCATAAGTAACCAAGCAAAACACAAGAGTTTTTGCATTTTTAGTTTTTTCATAGCAGTTACTGATTTTTATAAAATTGAGTTTTCCCTGGGGGCGGCATTGTGGTGCAGTGGTTAGCACTGTTGCCTCACACCTCTAGGACCCGGGTTCGAATCTCCGCCTGGGTCACATGTGTGTGGAGTTTGCATGTTCTCCCCATGTCGTCGTGGGGTTTCCTCCGGGTACTCCGGTTTCCCCCCACAGTCCAAAAACATGCTGAGGCTATTTGGAGTTGCTAATATTGCCCGTAGGTGTGCATGCGTGAATGAATGGTGTGTGAGTGTGCCCTGCAATGGGCTGGCCCCCCATCCTGGGTTGTTCCCTGCCTTGTGCCCATTGATTCCGGGTTAGGCTCCGGACCCCCCGCGATAAGCGGTTTGGAAAATGGATGGATGGATGGATGAGTTTTCCCTTATGGGGAATGGATATTTATCACGTTATGGGGACATTGTGTCCCTAAGGATAGGTATACCCGCTCGCACACGCACGCACACACACACACAGCTCACAATAGGGGAAATATAAGTTAAATTGTGTGCCTTTGGACTGTGGGTCCTAATACTGCTTAAGTAAGTATTGAAAATTGGATGGATGTCAAATTTCAGCCTTAATATTATTTCAGTTTAAGAATTCTAAGCCAGAACAAACTCCTATACTTTTCCTACCTAGAAACTGAAAGTCTGTGAGTGTGACAACTCAGTGTTGTGTTTTGATTTCCATCTCTAGGCTATCATTCTGTGGAATCACGGAGAAAGGTTGCAGATTCCTTGCTGATGCCTTGCATTCAAACCCCTCACACCTGAAAGAACTGGATGTGAGCTACAACCACCCTGGAGAAAGTGGAGTGAAGCTGCTCTCAGATATGCTGCAGAATCCTGACTTTAAACTGGAGAAACTGAAGTATGTGCAGAGAGTACATTTGTGCCCTGTTCACACATCCATGGCACATGCAGATATGTCAGCGTCACCTACATAAATACAACATAGATATTAAGCACAATGACAGTGACAACAACTGTGCTGAGAGAGGGATGGAGTGTAGTTACACACTGATATCTTTACTGGGGCATATGTACACACATGTAATTAATAAAGCTCACAACCTTAACCATGGCATATATCACAGTGCTGAAAGCATAAATGTCGACTGCACCACAGCTGAGCTTGTATGCGATTTGAACTGTCAATCTTATGCTTAGGCAAATATTCTTAACTGCTTTGCAGTTGAGCACAACACCACCGTCTGCCCTTATTATCTGTCCTTCAGCCCACGTTATGTTTCCCGCAGTCATGTTCATTGTTGGGTCTCAGTAGTATGTTGTGGTCCCCCCTTTTCTCCTGATGCTCTTCACAGGACTATTGTATGCTGTGAGTGTCTCTTCAACCACTAATTGTCCTTCTTCTCCTGCAGAGTGGACCATTGTGGAGAGTGCTGGATCAGACCAGGCCTACGGAAATGTAAGTCTGTTTGTGCCTAATAAGAAAAGGAAGTAACACTTTACTAAAGGGTGCCCATCATAAGGCTATGTGACACAAACATAAACCTTTCATGACAGCCGACATCGCTTGACGAAAGCATTTATAAAGGTTCGTTCCAACGTTTGTAGCTGTCATAAATGCTGACACTGGCAACTCCTGCGTCAAGGTGACATATAACCGATGTCGATTGTCCAGAGTTTATGCTGACATTAAGCTGGGTTACAACACTTTTGTCATTCAAGTGACATAAAAGACTGACTCCACACTTCAGTGATATAAAGTGACATAATTTGCCACGTAAAGCCAGCTGTAAAACTGAAAGTGTAAGGAGCATTACATGTGGCAACGATGAATAGGAGCAAAGTCTCACAGCTCCAGAGGCTGGTGGTTTGTATCTTGTCTATGTGTGTCTCTGGTTCTGTATGTGCAGAGCTTACATGTTCTTCCTGTTTCTATGGTGGTTTGTATCTCATCTCTGGTTCTGTATGTGCAGAGCTTACATGTTCTTTCTGTGTCTATGGTGGTTTGTATCTCGTCTCTGGTTCTGTATGTGCAGAGCTTACATGTTCTTCCTGTGTCTATGGTGGTTTGTATCTCATCTCTGGTTCTCCGTGTGTAGAGCTTACATGTTCTTTCTGTGTCTATGGTGGTTTGTATCTCGTCTTTGGTTCTGTATGTGCAGAGCTTTCATGTTCTTCCTGTGCCTATGGTGGTTTGTATCTCGTCTCTGGTTCTGTATGTGCAGAGCTTATGTGTTCTTCCTGTGTCTATGGTGGTTTGTATCTCATCTCTGGTTCTCCATGTGTAGAGTTTACATGTTCTTTCTGTGTCTATGGTGGTTTGTATCTCGTCTCTGGTTCTGTATGTGCAGAGCTTATGTGTTCTTCCTGTGTCTATGGTGGTTTGTATCTCGTCTTTGGTTCTGTATGTGCAGAGCTTTCATGTTCTTCCTGTGCCTATGGTGGTTTGTATCTCATCTCTGGTTCTGTATGTGCAGAGCTTATGTGTTCTTCTTGTGTCTATGGTGGTTTGTATCTCATCTCTGGTTCTCCGTGTGTAGAGCTTACATGTTCTTCCTGTGTCTATGGTGGTTTGTATCTCGTCTCTGGTTCTGTATGTGCAGAGCTTACATGTTCTTCCTGTGTCTATGGTGGTTTGTATTTTGTCTCTGGTTCTCCGTGTGCAGAGCTTACATGTTCTTTCTGTGTCTATGGTGGTTTGTATCTCGTCTTTGGTTCTGTATGTGCAGAGCTTACATGTTCTTCCTGTATCTATGGTGGTTTGTATTTTGTCTCTGGTTCTCTGTGTGCAGAGCTTACATGTTCTCCTAAGTGAGTTATATTTTCAGTTGCAGTTTGCAGCATTCGCATGAATGCCTATGTAATGTCATGACACAGAAATAACCTGAACATGACAGTTATTTTGACCCTTGACTGAGTTACACGTTGCAGTTACTTTTGCTGTTCCTATCTCTTTTCTTGCTCTTAGGCATAACTTTTGCACTGGCATGGTCAATCCATCAACAAGTTTATTGCTGTAAGAGAACGAGGTCATGCATGGGAGATGACAGACAGGACTATATGGCAGTTAGTTACAGTTTTTATGAATTGCTAAAACACATTTCCTAAAATCTCCTCTCCTGTTCCCTGTTCCTGTGTGCTTTCAGAACACACATCAAACCGATAAGCTAAATAAACACTACCGAGCAGTCATTACACACTACAGCAAAATGCTGAAAACACTACCAGGCAAAACTGTTGCTGGCATATAAACGTTTACTGTGGATTTGGTCTTTTGCATGTTCAGCTGCAAAATTGGACACCACGGGACTATAGTAAAAAAAAAAAAAAAAAGTGACCAAAAATATTTGTATACAATTATTGTGGGAGCCCTTTATAACTTTGGGAAGTATTATATATTTTGGCCACTCGGCGGTGTATTGCACGGGGTGGTTTGATTACGTGAGGACAGGTGGGTATGAGTAGGTGTTTTCCGCTTGGATGGTGTGGATGACGGAGGGAACACGGTTCTTACTGTAGCATCTGTAGAGTAGACAGCATGGTACAAACAGCACGCCACCAGACCATTATACAGCACAAGTGTGGTATGTTAAAGCTAAAGGTCCTTTTTACGTGAACTGAAGATTTGGAATAACCTCAAAGCTACGCGTTGAGAACACTTGGCCATCCATTCTGAGGCTTACAGGAAAGCCTCTACAATTATACTACACTCATATATAATGATTACAGTATACAGTGCTCCAAAAAGTGCTCCTGTAAAGGACAAATCAAAAAATCCAAACGAAAGGCATATTACATAAAATGTTGTGCAACTGCCAAGCCAGAGGCAAGGAAGAATATTCATGTTTAAATGACGCCTACTGTGTGCTGATTGTGCTTAACTTTTGCGACCTGTGTTTTCTGTTTTTCAGTAGAAAGTGAATGTCGATGATGTTTTGAGATCTTTTTTCTTTTTTTATATTGTATATTTTTTCCTAGGTAGTGAAACTAAACAAGGGCTGACAAACACTGAGTATTTATAATTGTATTACTGCCTTGGACATGTTTGCCTTTGGTTTTCTTTAACCTAGTTGTCCTGAGTCTGATTTTCATTTATTTGCAGCTATGAGATTGTTTTTGACATGAATATGATGAATTTACAGTAGAAGAGAACGAATAAAAAGTTTGTCGATTTTTCTCTGTAGATGCCTGTCAGCTCAAGCTGGACCCCAACACTGCACACCGGAGCCTGTGTCTGTCTGACGGAGACCTGAGGGTCACGTGGAAATGCCAGAGGCAGCCATATGCTGATCACCCGGAGAGGTTCCAGCATGTGCCCCAGGTGCTGTGTACGGAGGCCCTGTCTGGCCGCTGCTACTGGGAGGCTGAGTGGAGAGGGGACGTGGCGGAGATCGCTGTAACTTATAAAGAAATCGGGAGGAAAGAAGCGAAGAATGGCAGCAGGTTTGGACACAATGAGAAGTCCTGGGTTTTGCGCTGCTCTGCTAAAGTCTATTCTGTCTGCCATAATGGCAACCACATTGATAAACCTGTGCCCACCCCCCACTGCCGCAGAGTAGCGGTGTATCTGGACTGGCTTGCTGGCACTCTGACCTTCTACAGTGTCTCTCCTACAAAACTGACACCTTTACACACATTTCATTCCACATTCAGCCAGCCTGTCTATCCAGGGTTTGGTGTTTATGGTTCTTCAGTGATCCTGTGGCAGGTGGATTAGTGTCCTGTGCCTTAGTTGTCCCAGCCAGGCATTGTTAGGCTCCACAACCTGCACAAATTTAGGGAAGGAGAAGGAGTGAATGATCTCCTAACATTTTAAATTTCAGTGCCTTTCACCACAATTGATAACTGAATTTGCATCTATAATTTACTCTTTAGAATTTTTATCAACGCATAAGAGATGCACTGAGTTAAAAAGTTCGATAGTTTGTTGTGCATTTATGAATTTTCCCCTTATAACAAATTAAGCTACATTATTTTGCTTATAGCTTCATAATTATGATTTTTGATATTATAGTTACTACAGGTTTTATATATACATGTATAATATTGTATATCATACAGTATATTTATACACATGATGCTGTTCAGGATGAGTTGTTAAGAAATGGATGGATGAAGGTCTGTATTATCTCTGCAATCTCTATCATGCACGAATTTTGTTGTTTTGCACATTCATTTTTTTGTAAAATATGTGCATTTTTTTGTAAAATTGTATACAATTCTTATTTTAAATAAATTTGTTTAAGATGCTTTTTTGAACTTTACAAATATGCACCTGAGCATATCAGTTAACTTTCGGTGGAAAATGTACCGAAACACCAAAATACCCAAAAGTGACTCAAGCTGCCCAAACTACAGCACATGCCCTCTCTCATAAGACGACGTTGTTCCACAAAGTACAATGAATTTAAAAACACAAACATTTGGCCATAAATTTTCGTCGTCATCACGCTGAATATTTTCTGTCGCAATACACCAAGGAAAAAATTTCTTTGAGTGGCTTATCCAGGTCTGCTTTTAGATGTAATGGCTGCTAGATGTATGGACATCCATGTGGATGGCACTCATTCTCTGATGAAACAATTCTCTCTTCTTGACCTTCCAGTGGGAGACCTGACATTCTGTAAAGGCTCAGATATCTGTAACTTTCCACTGCAGTATAATGTAAACTTAGGCTGTAGCTACATGTGCCTGCTTTCCACTGCAGTATAATGTAAACTTAGGCTGTAGCTACATGTGCCTGCTTTCCACTGCAGTATAATGTAAACTTAGGCTGTAGCTACATGTGCCTGCTTTCCACTGCAGTATAATGTAAACTTAGGCTGTAGCTACATGTACCTGCTTTCCACTGCCAAACACTCATTGTTCTTCGTGGCAGGACTTTATTCCTCTAATTTTTATATTGTTGCAGTAGTAGCCATGTAAAAGCATTGGTAGCATTGGTATATTGCCTAATAGAGTCTTCTGTAATGAAAAGAACAATATACTGCAGAATGGTAACCCTGTGCTATTACAAGACTACAGTTCATTGTAACTAGTCTTCTTCCTACAGCAGTCCCTGGGCCACAGTAAAGGTCCGTTTTGTAATCAATGGGTTACAGGGTCTTGGGGGGGGGGGGGGGGGGTGAGCCGTAACAGAACAGAAAGGATGGGGAGGCAGAGAACAGATAGGAAAAGCAGGGAATATGAGAGGACTGATCACATTACGCAACAACTGGAATACAATACAATAATACACCGGCGCAAGACATCAGAAATGACCCAGGTCAAAACAAGAAACAAAACACAGGCTAACTGAATGAAAACTAGGATGAAACAAAAGATTATCACATCCCTAACTCTCCAACTAACATAACACAATGCGAAAACGAAATGGCAACCACTTCTAACACAAGCCTGGCCGCTTGGGCAACTGTCTGTCACCTTGGGCTTGGCTGCTTGCTCGCCACCCCCACAACCTTGTGGTTGTCCTGCTCTGTCTGATAAGTGCGCTCCAGACTTATATCTCCTGTTCTCCAACTTGCATTCTTGTGAAATCTATCAAGCACTAAGTTCCAAAACATGTGTACAACGCTTAGTTTAACCCTCAATTCTCTTTTTAGCTTATGACTTGGGTGTCGGCTGTCTAACACACAGGAGTTCTTGCAACAATATAAAAATGCATTCCAAAAGCAGATTATCCAAAAGCTGATTATAAAAAATATACCCTCTGTTCAATTTTTCTCTCAAACGCACCATGCAAATGCTTACACCAGAGGGAATAAGCAAAATCGTGGTCAATTATTCCAAATCCGAATCATTTAAACTTAATTGAGCATAATCGGAAAGGCATGGGCAATAGGGTAAAAACCAGCATACAATTCAAAGACAAATATAACAGGAAATCAACTCAATAAGAATACAAAATAACATGCAATGAGGAGCATAGCTCCCTTCTGGCAGGCACTGTGGTTTCTGAGCTGTCGGAAGAGAGATCCGGTAGCAGGGATGCAAAGGGAAGGCCTGAGCAAAGTAGGTGGGCCTGAAACACCTCGACAGCACTGCAGCATGGAACACAGGTCAGGCTTCTTCAGTGCTTCAGAATTTAATTCAAAATGTCTACGATATAAGGTAGCCCCCCTTTGGTTTCATTGCCAATGACAGTATTGCAAACTCTTGCAAACTCAGTCAACCAGCTTCCAGGTGTAGCCATCTGGAATGCTTCTCCAGTCCTGAAAGAGATTCCACAAGTTCTGGGCACAAGGTGGCTACCTCGCTCTTACTCTTTGATCCAAATGATCTCAAACCAGCTCTATAGGGTTTAGGTCGAGGGACTGTGAGGGGCATGTCATCTGCCTCAGCACTCCATCTCTTTCCCTGTTTACAAGTTAAGACAGACTTACCTTAAACTCAAGGAATAGTTAGTATTTGACAATAAAAAAAGACTGTCCAGACGGCCATCTTCCATTCTGTGATATCATAAAAACATTATGAAGTAGGACTTTTTTAAAAGTAGTATCATCGTCACTTTTGATGGAATGGTCGCCAAACTTTGCACAATTGCTCAATGTTCCCCAAACAAAGGACAACATGGAAATGAAGAAGCCTTCGGGTAAAGTAAGATTTAGTAAAATAATTAGAGCGACATACCGATATTCGGATGGGTATCCGCGCCGATCCAGACCTATTTGACGGATCGGGTATCGGCCGTGCGTGACCGATCCACGTCCCATACTTACTTATTTAGTTTTTGGCAGTCTCTAAAAAGACAGCTCATGTTTCGTGTTAAATCTATTTGTACAACCAATCGTACGACAGCTCTTTCCCATTTTATATGTGTTTTTTGCGGCATTCAAGTCGAATGCTAACGCTGCCCCTCAGTCTTTTTTGGTAGTCAGTGGGAGTGAGTACAGTGACTTCCGCCTGCTGTGACGTCATGCGCATACGCTTCACAGTACAAGGAACGTAGGATAAGACGTGACAATCTGGGAGTATTTTAGGCTTTTATCAGAAACCAGTAGCACAGCGATTTGCAGTCTTTGTAAAATAAAGTTTTGAGAGGTGGGAATAGTGGTTAATGGACAATCCCATTTAACAAAGCACACGCAACTGTGCAAGACAAAAAAAGCAATGGATGATTTGGTAGTCGCTAACTTGGACTGTTTTGCGAACTCGCTGCAGCTTGTGATACAAGAGGGGCTGCCATCACAACAACGTGTAACTGAGCTGACGTCTATGGGAGAAAAATTGTGTTACAATTTTAAGCATTCGCCACTCGTGTATAATTACTTTGAAGATATTCATATTGATCTGCAAAAACGCTTTAAACAAGACAAACAAGGTGGAACAGTACGTTATGTATGTTCGTAGTAGTCTAATTAAATATTTTTTTGTTATACATTTTTTTTCAATCTGCATTTACTAGCTTAAAAAAAATATATATAAAGTGTAATAAAGTAAAAAGAGCTCTTGATTCAGAATCGGTATCGGCAGTTGTGTATCGGATCGGTACTGAAAAAATGTGGATCGGCCCATCCCTAAAAATAATATTTAAAAAGAGATCTTTTCTTTAAATGGGCGTAGGTTTTGCCTTTCAGTATGTAGCCTGGTATTACTCAGCCTACAACTGAGTAACTGTTATGGTGTGTTATGTGTAAGTGGCTGGATTAACTCACAGCCTGAGTTTACTGTCTCTTTAAGAGCAGGTAACACGAACTTGTTCTCTATGCACAATCTAGTTTGATTCCTCATAGTGGCAGAGTTGTTAAGGAATAGGTGATTGGGACTGTCCATCATTGGATTCGTACTACCGATTGGAAAAAAAGAGGGAGGGGAGAGACACGCGGGCTTCGCGCCAGTTCTGTTAGTCCGGTCGTATCCCGTTTTTATCGACAGGAACATAGTACCTTTTGGGAAAATTCTAAGCCTCATAGTGCTTTATACGATTAGATAAAGCACTCCTTTTTGAGAGTTCAATTCAGAGCCGAGTTTGCGCTTTTGGTAACTACGCCACCTCATTACGTTGTCTATGAGCTAGCTAGTATTAGCATTGGGACGCCATTTGGCAGATTTTTTTTCTTCCTCCCTTTCCCTTTGTAATGGGGCAATCTATGCGTTTTATTTTGTTCTGGAGTGACGCCCTAATTGTAAATGCAGTAAGCCTAGAAAGCACCGTGCATATGGCATCTACGAGCTGCTCAGATAGCGCCTCCAGCTACCGTGAGACGCTGGAGGTTCCTCTGAGTGGTCAGCGCGGAGGCTATTGCGCCCGGATAGCACCACCAGGCTACCAGGATAAGCCCGTGGTTCCTCCGGCAACGCGGGACAATGAGACCGTTGGACGGAGTGGAGGGAAAAGGGACGTGAGTAACGGAGACTATCCTCATAATAAAGCAGCGACGCATAACGGAAGATCTTTTCTTTTTTTCTTTTCCATTTTGAGTTTTTCAATGCCAGAGAGGAATGGCTGAGTTATCCATTAATTTTGTAAAATAAAGTGTGTAGTGTTCTTATTTAAACAACTTCTGCTGAAGGGTCTCTGTAAACAGATTTATTAAGGGGGCTCAGGACGGTGATAACCAGAGAACCCAGGTCAGCCCATTACGTTAAAGTATGTAGAGAAGGGTTAGGAGTATATCTTAAAACTTCCACAAAGTTAAGAAAAACCTTTAGGTACCTAAATGTTGAATAATTTGTGTTGAATTCATTGGATGTGGTGACATTTTCACGTTAACCGGTTAATTTGACAGAATTATTTTACCTCAATGTCCAAAAACAATAATACAAAATAAAAATACAGACTTTCTTTGTGAATGCTAGCAGTTAATTCAGCAAACTATTGCCATTACTGTATAAATATCAGATGCTGTTAGTGCTCTGCAAAACCAAAGTATATTTTTGTATATCGGTTAACTAGGAAGCTGAAACCTTAAAGATACCATATTTTGCGTGTAACTTTGATGGGCCATAAAACCTGTTGAAAAACAAGAGAGATTTTTTATGCTGTTATTGGTTTTCAATTCATCTTCAAACCACTTATGGTTGGGGCCATAATATTGGTCCTGAATGCCTACCTCATAAATGTATGACATCAATGGCCTGTGATCTTTCTTTTAAGTCTCGGAGTCTAGAGTGAGAGGGAACAAGAGACCCCGCTCACCAAGTATGGATGAGGGACGCCCAGTGAAAAGGGAGAGGAGGAATTCACAAGGTAGAATTAGTCCCTCTACAGGGAAAACCCAGAAGGGCTCCTTAATTATCATTTTGTTAATATACTGTAAATGTGATTTTGTTTCTGTTTGACCAATTTATAAATGACTGTTGTAGTAGTAATAGATTTACTGACCTATTGTCATGTGGGTTACAGAAGACCAATAGAGCACAAAGCATTTGTTAATGTAGTATGAATTTTTTGAGACGGAGCTTATACGAGCAAATTTACTACATGATATCGTGGTTGATATCGTAACAGTCTGACAATGGTTTCGATATATTTTTTATCGCGATATTACGTTTTTCATTGCATCCCTAGTAAATATGTATTTTTGGTTTGCATTTTGTCACTGAACACCCCAAACATTTGCATGTGTCTCAGTTCAAAATTACACTCTACATCCACATTCAATGCAGTTTATTGTTCAATTACATTGTCAATCTCTCATTGTTTGCAGTACCAAGTGGCCACAGTGAGGCAGCAGCTGGGAGTGCCCCTGGAGATACCTGGCAGCTTCGTAGCCAGCTCCAGTGTGAAATTAATCAACAGCTGGCACGAAGACAATTACAGTCAGAAGCAGCAGTGTTGGATAGCACAGGCCAATCAACTCCGAAACCCACCTCCAGTAATTCTAAAGGTTTATATTTGTCTCAGTCTATTATATGAGTAAGATATATCTTACATTAGATCTCAACAAGCATATACATATGATATGTACAGTCTTTATGGACTCCATGTTCTTATAAGAAGTGCATTTGTATTTATGTTAGTTCGGTTCGGTTCTGTGCAAAATCTCTCTATAAAAATAATCTCTAATCTTCCCAGGTTGCAATCAAAGAAGTGCGCAACGATGATGGGGAAGAGGTAGACATAGTAAGTAGCATGTTGGGTGACACATTAACACTTAAAAGGGGATAAGTGTCTTTTCTGCTCCCGGCATTGCCTCTTATCTGCTTCAACAACCCCACAGCCTGCACTTGGGGGGAAGATGCCGAAGGAGGTTGCCTTGATGATGCAGCTGAGCATCCCACCAACCTGCCCCTATATTGTGAAGTTTATTGAGTGGTTTGACGGTCTGGAAAGCCACTCAATAATACTAGAGAGTCCTGAGCCATGTCAGGACTTGAATTCCTACAGCATTGACTGCGGTGGCTTCATAAGCGAGGAGGTGGCACAGCTGGTGCAATTACAGCTGCTGCTGGCCTTATTTTTCTGTGAGGAGAGGGGCGTCCAACATGCAGACATCTCAGCCGAAAACCTCCTCATTCAGAGTGAATCTCTACTGGTGAAACTGATAGACTTTGGATGTGGGAGTTTTCAGAAAGACAGCCCCGATCCAGAAAACATGGGTTAGTGAAAAAAAGATGTTAATTATACAGAAATATTGCTCCTTCATATTCTGTTTGCTTTATGTAAAATAGCGAGAGTTTATCAGTGTCTGTGACATCTTCGCTCTCTCATCTCATTAATTTTTTCTGATTTATAGGAGCAGCACTGCATCAGTCCCTGGATTTCGATGCTGTGTACAATATCGTGCGCATAAGCACAATGCTGTTTCGTCTAGTATGTGGAATATTTCCTGTTCGGAGCCGAGAATCTGACTCTTTGCAGTACCCCACAGCTGTCTCAGAAGGTTAGTGTCAGCAATGTCACACTGATCATGCCTGATGAGAGAGCCCTCTCACTTTAAATAATATCTCAACTCCAACATCTGTTTTCAGAATTAAAAAATTTAATGAATTGGTTCATCAGCCGAGACCTAACGAAGCGTCCCACGCTGGAGCAGATTGCTTCCCATCCTTGGCTCCAGAAGGGCTGGCAGTCGGTCTTGGGCAAGACCTAGGTAATAATAAACTCTTCACTTTGTCATATGGCCGGCCTCAAAGCAAAATGCACATTATAAAAGCCATTCTGGAACTGACAAGTTGATGTTGTTGGGTAGATCTGACAAACTCAGCACAGACCTGATGGAAGTGCACAAAGACTTATAACCCCCACCTCTTATCTTTTACACTACGGAACAACTTCCCTGTCTCCTCTATCAGTACCAATGCTGGAAAAGGGAACGGGTGGAACAGGGGTTCAAGATCTCATTTCTAATACTCAGACATCTCAGGTTCTTCACAGTACATCGTCTTGCATCTGCTAAAACACCAATTTACATAGTGTTTTTTTGTTCACTGTTAATGCATCACATTTTCCCTTTTACAGGTGAATAGAAGAGCTTGCTCTGGGATCAACAAGCTGCAATAAACGTTCTCTTGTCAGGCACATTGCGATCCTTCCGCTTCTTCTTTCTGCATGCGGTTTTGGTCGGTGCTGAGGACGGATCATGCTGTTCCGCCAGTGAGCATAAGGTAGCCCACAGTCCAGGACTACCCGCCTGAGTATAGCCAAGACCACCCCGCTCCTCAGCTGCAGAAGGTCTTGTCACACCTCCTCCGTGAGGTGCCTGTCTTTGGATAGGGAAATCTTTTCTAATATGTGACCCTCCAGCTCCCCGGGTGCTGAATTAGTTTCCCACCGCTATGTCACATGGGCTAAATGCAGAGGACACATTTTGTTGTTGTGTGCTGTGGTGTGTCAACAATGACAATTAATCACTAAATTCTAAAAGAATGCCGTACATAACACTAATAAATTATTGTGGTTCAAAACCAGGTGTTTTAGCTTCATTGTGTAACCCCTGTAGATATCACATTTTCTTACACATAGGAACACCTAGAGGGTACGTTATTTCATCTGCTTTTCTCGCATATACAGGAAACTATCTCAGTGGGGCGCCGTATCTCATTTTCTTCACTAGAACAGCACCCATCAAAGATAGATTTCCCTCTATTACAAGGGCACTTCATCATGTTTGCTCACTTAGAAGGACACCCTAGCGGCCACTTTGTGAGTTTTCTCCAACAGAAAGGCACACATAGGGCACCTCAAGTTTACCCAATAGTAAGGGCACCTTATATAGCACTACAACACATTGTCCCCACTTGAGTGGCATTCATTAAGACAACTCACATTCTCACACAGGGACAGACACCCTATACAGCACTACATGACATTAGGAGTACCAAACCCGCAGCCTATCCCGGAAGCAATGGGTTGTCGTAAATCACTTTGGATAAAAGCATCTACCAGATGAATAAAGGTAAATGATTATTTTCATATTATTTATCATTATTGCACTGGCCAGGTTTGCATTGCGCCAAATATCTGTCATATGGCAATAATACACCCTGAATGTGCCAAATATCGAGCTGCATCCCAAGGTCTACATCCATCTCACCAGTTTAAAAACTCCGCTCTAAACCCCAAAAAATGAAAATGCTCACACATATTGCAGCACCAAATTGGAAACAGTTTCACAGCAATTAATGAATTTGGTAACACTTTACAGTAACAGTAGATGAATTAGCATGTACTAATACGTGAATTAGTAACTTCTTGACTATGAACTAATGATGAGCTAAGACATGTATTAATCAAGAACTAATGAAGAACTAATGTAACTACGACATGAGTCATATGAATTACAGCATGAATAGCACCACCTTAATTCATGTTAATACATTAACATGCAGGAACTAACACTGTGGTAAACTAAATCAAACATGTTCTAAATGAAAGATGGCACAATGCAAAATTGTTTAGAAATTTGTCACCTGCAGCTGTCACAAACATCAGTGAATAATTTCATCTAACTCATCCAACATACAGTGATGCATTCACAATTAAAAACAATTGTCTCATCCTGTTTTGAGCGATTCTACTGCTGCCGTCCTACAATAATGCATTCATTAAGCAGATGCAATTTTCCTATTTAAAATCAGTGTTAGCATAGAGATGCTGGTTATCGCTTTGGTTATGTTATGGATCAATTTACTGTCATTATATCATCATATTGCACTGAAGTCAGATGTTTGTCTTGTGTTCTTGCTCTTCTTTTGCCCCTTAAAAAAGTCAACTTTCCTCCTACCATTCAGTTCCTTCTCCATCCAAATGCAGCCACAGGACCTCTGCTCTTCTACTTCTTTACAAACCACCAAAAGGCACAAAAAAATCTTATTTACATGAGCTTATAAAATATGTATAATTGATAATTTTTTTAAATGTCAGGGTTAGGTTAGGGTTGGCCAATAACTCATGACATAATGATACATTAACAAGTCATGAATTCATGTTACTTTATAAGTAATTAATATTGAGTAAACAATTATGTGCCCCCCCCCCCAAGTAAAGTCATGACATAATGATACATTAACAAGTCATGAATTCATGTTACTTTATACATAATTAATAATGAGTTAGTAATAATGTGCCTTATTTTGCACCAGTATATCCAAGATGATTAGTTTAAATTACATACTCATCAGCATGTAAAAAAACCCCCACAAAGCACAGAAATGAAAAGGTAAAACACGCCTTTTATTTTATAACGGTTTAACTATCAGAACACCTTTAATCAACAGGCAAGTTTTATATTATTTACATAAAACAACCTAAAAGGTATGCAAAACTAAAATCAATATTTAAAACCGTTTCGAGAATGGTCACTAATAACAGTAACATTACACATAACTTTACAACTACGCATTGCAACATTTTTTTTTTTTTACGATTTATATTAACAAAACATTGTTAGACTATTGAAGGAATAGTTCACCCAAAAATTAAACTTGTCATTTACTCACCCTCAAGTAGTTCCAAACCTGAATGATTTTTTTTCGTCCTTCTGCTGAACACAAATGAAGCTATTTGGAAGAATGTTTGCAACCAAGCAGATCTCGGCCCCCATTGATTACCATAGCATTTTTTCCTACTATGGCAGTCAGTGGTGCCCAAGATCTGCTTGGTTGCAAACATTCGTCCAAATATCTTCCCTTGTGTTCAGCAGAAGAAAAATCTAATACAGATTTGGAACTACTTGAGGGTGAGTAAATGACAATTTTCATTTTTGGGTGTACTATCCCTTTAAGCAACAAGTACACCTCACTTCTTTGATATATCAAGAAGGGCACTGCTCTCTTTCAATTTTTTTATCGTCTACATTAGGCTGAGCCAGGCACCTTGCAAGACAGACATCAGAACATTTGTGTATGCTTTCTCCCATTTTAAAAGTGGCTCTCACTGCTTTGTATTCTTCAGGATTTGCAACTGCCAACTCAGCAATGGGGGCTTGCATGACAATTGTGTTTCTGTCAACATTCATTTTGTTGTACGCTTCAGCTTTAGTGAAGCCACCATTTACCAGGTGTAACACTTTGTGGTAGCGTTTGATGGAGTCTTCAGGGTTTTTTACTGGAGGGGAAAGAAGAATGTTGTACAAGTCCGATATAACAAAGGTGAGAATTATTTTAATAATGATAATTAGAATTTTGATGTGTGTTATTGCTTTAAGAACAGACTACAAAACCAAAATGTGGTTATGACAACAAATGTGATTCTGCTGTAAAACAGGTTGCATCGCTTCCAGTTAAGGTAATCTATGTTCTTTATTAAATATTGTCCAAGGAGCTAATACAAACTGAGCATAAACAATGTTAATCACATATGCATTATGATATCTAAAAGTTTCATTTTTTTTTCTCACCAACATTTGGATATTAAACTTGAATAAAAGGCCAACAATAAAAACAATATGTGCCTACACAGCTTCGCTGCTTGACCCCTAATAACTAGATAGGTTAGCAGATTACCCTTAAGGTACAGTAAGTCATTTTCGCTGCTAGAGGAAGCACATTGAAAACAACAACAATGGCAGAGCGTGATGACGCTGAGAAGGAGCATGATTTTCTCTCATTATAATGAATTAGCTGAAAGTAATGTGAGGTTGAATAATAAATGGGCCATAGATCTTACCGAATTTGTCTTATTCAATGGTGTGTGTCACGGGAGATCGCGGGCAGAGCGGCGATCGTGCGGGCAGGCGTGGAAGGAGCAGGCAGGCAAGCGGGATACGGGAAAACGGGGGTTTATTATACAGAAATCCGGGGCAGGGAATACAGGACGGCAACAGACATCAATGACGGACGAAGGACTAAGGTAAGACACGGACTGAAATACACTGGACTGAATGAAAAGAAGCAGACACAGCTGGGTACAATCGGTAAAGAACACGTGGGTAATCCGGGGGCGTGGCACACAGGAGGAGCGGACGAGCCGGGCATGACAGTGTGATAATGCTGTGCAGATTTACGTTTTCAAAGCAATAATAGTAAAAGTACATTTGAACGTACCCACATAATTTGCAAAAAACTGTTTCATAATTATATATATAACATATACTGTGTTAATTTACATAGCCATAGACTTCAGACATGTTAAGTGTCAATAAATTTATCAAAAACCCTAACCCTGTACTTACATAAACTTTACTTGTAAAGAATTCAAGAGTTAAAGATTAAAACCCTTTCATAAGGGAGGTAGCAAGCTGTAAAATTGCTGCACAGCTACCACTTTCTCTCGCAGTGTAAGCATTTTGTACAGTGGAGGCGGCAGCAGTCTTGGAGCAACATAGTTACCAGTGTTGTCATGGTTTCTATAGTCGTAAAAGCCGTAAACCGACTAAGGCGGATATGACGCCACTGACAACTCTATTTTCTTGTTATTTACAAATAGTTGGAAACATTTGAGATAGTAGGTAGTCATCTGAACAAAATATATAACACTGCTCTAGTGTTTTTGGGATATTTTATTTATTTATCTTTTAATCTTACTTACTGTGCCTTTAAAACCTTAATTTTCACTTCTGGTTGAACTATACCTTTTAATATTTTTGATTGAATAAACATACCTCTCCTAAAATCAACCCTCAGTTTCTTGGATTTTTTCTTATTTCTTTGTTTTTTATCCTTTTTCTTCTTTGTTCTTGGTTCGGAATCTGATGAATCTGAAGATTCCGAGGAATCAGAAGATTCATCACTGGACACTTTCTTCTTGGATGCAGCAGTATGACAAAGAACAATTAAAAACAAGTGTAGAACAAAACTACAGGTAAAGACTTTTTACCACATTTAATTTAGGAATAAGTTACTTAATTTAAATTACTTCTAATTACAAGTTGTAACTTATGGACTGCCAGAATTGTTCTTAAAGTTCATGACCCTAATACTCACCATCCTCCAATCTTGCTCTGAGAAAATTTTTGTCATCTGTCAGGGAGTCAACTTTTTCCTGAAGATGAAGAATCTTCTGCTTTTGCATCTCTATTGTTAGTTTTGCTTTGTCAAGAGCAATCTGCAAAGTGGGTGCACCTAATAAAAGAGAAATCAGAAACATGCAACTTGGCTGAAAGCAGAATAAGAAAAATGTGGCCTACTTCAATTAGGCCTAAGTCAAAATACATAATTTACACCCTACACATTAACAGCCACATTTCTGTGAACCAAATTACACAAATGAAATAACTAAATTAACATTTCAATCCAGCAATTCTCTTTTCCCATTTTTTCCTGCAATGTTTACATATTTCTTGCAAAATATATAATCAAAATATAATTAATTTAGAAAATGTGTACACGCAGTACGTATACTTTCACTTGAGTACACTTTAATATGGCAACACTTTATAATAATTTAGTACATTTTATAACTTAATTACAACTTTTCTCTCAAATTCCTAATTGGCTCCTTATCAATAGTTAGTAGTTAAGGTAGTTGTTAAGTTTAGGTATTGGGTAGGATTAGGGATGTAGTATAAGGTTATGTAGATAAGCCAACAATATGTGCTTAATTCGTCTAATAAATGGCTAATATTCAAGTGCATGCCAATAAGCAACTAGTTAAGTGACCCTAACATATGTTAAATATCAACTTTAATACTTTTTATACCCCAACGCTTACAAGCTAAGTGACAAAACACTGTTTAATATCTCAGGAGAGATACCAATGAATGAAACTTTATGGATGTATCAGTAATTATATTAAATGACTTACTTTTTGATGAGTTAGCTGTACTTTCAGTCTAAACATTTTTGCGTGCAGATACAACTATAGGGGGGAAGCAAGCATAGTTCAGTATAAAAAAAAACAAAAAAAAAACACCTGAAAACATGTACATAAGCAGGGTTGCCAACTCACACATATGGCTTGTCTCACATTAATAGGCTGCCCAACTAAACTTTACAACAATTTTACATCAATAATCCCTATGTTTTCACACTGCATTGTGGAGTAAACATTTCCATGCAGTGAAATGGTTTTGTGATTGAGAACATTGATACCTTAAAATGGCCAATCCCCTGACCAGTGCCCTGACTTTTGAAGTAGAGAGCTGACAGAGTTAAAAATGCCTGTCTGTATTAGAAACTGTAGACAAATGAGGTGCATTGTTTATTGTAATGAATACTATATTATTTTTTCACTGTGTAGAGAATAAAACAAGCATAGAATAAAGCATTATGATTAATTTAAATACATAAAAAAATGGCATGGTTTTACAGATAAAACTTGAATTGACTGGGCCTTATTTCAATTAAGATTTTCAAGTAGCCTATCTTTTATAAACATCCCTTAGAATAAAACATTAACGCTACTGTTGTGCAAAACAATGTTTTACGATATGTCAGTGCAATCAGTTTTCAGCTAAAAAAACCGCTCAAACATGCATTTAAGTGAGACTAGGCCTTGTCTCTGAAAACGGGACAATGAGTTACCAAAATCTCACTCAAGCCAGGCCACTCAAGTTTACAAGCCTGGCAAAAGTACATCAAACAACATGCATGTTACAAATGCTTACCATATTCACCTGAGCTGTACTTGCTCTGTGTGGTAATTTTCCTCCCACAACGCGTTGCCTTTCTCTTCTCATCCATCTTGCTCAAATTTGTTGATTGGCGCGAAGCTATGCTTAATGGTGCGGTTGGCGCCACCCCATCGTCCTCGTGGTCTAATGACATAGTTTGGATTTTTATTACTGTAATTCCACTTCTAAACCCTTGGCGTGAAGCTCTGGTGGGTCTTGGATATCTTTACAGTTATCCCAGTTTATATATACATCCAAAGAAGGTGCAATACCATAAACTTTTACTTGGGTTAATGTGTGTATTATGTTTAAGCCCCTGCACATGATTGAAGCAGGTTCTCATCGCACCGGAAATAGGCGGGGCAATCTCTGTTGTTTTTAGCGCCACCTGACCTGAGTTTAATTAGTTAGCACCAATAGCTCTCTGGTCATGTTGCATTCAAAATTGCTGCTTTTTGCGATTCAGAAACCCACGACTAACAGGAAACGCAAGCTCATTAAATGGCTTCAAAGTAAAAAGTTACTAGCAAGGAGAGTAAAGTGCTCAAGATGTGGCCATAATATGATAATGGAGAGAAATCGAAGACGTCGACAGTTTTCATTGGTAAGTTAAACAAATTACAGATTTGATGTTTACATGATACACTGTTGAATTTTTTTTCCCCATGGATATTATAGGTCTACAACCTAAAAAAGTCCTTAAATGCGGCTTTTAAATGTCGTAAATACGGTTTTCCTAATTAGGGTCTTAAAACGACTTAAATCTAGATTCGATAGGTCTTATTAGGGTGATATTACCATGAAAAATTTCCCACAAATATCTGTCGATATCGATAAACGTCTTCTATATATAAATTTGAATCTGGCCGCAGATGAAAAACTTGGGTTGCTTAATTTCACACCGCCCCCACCTCCCCAGGCAGGTGAGTTTTTATTAGGTTGGAGCTGAACTCTGCAGGGCTGCAGCTCTCCAGGACCAGGGTTCGCTACCCTGGCCTATGAGATATTGTGTGTGTTTGAATAATATGGCGGCAAATCTATGCCATTAATAACCGAGCGTCCCACTGATGCTGCCGCGTGACATGTTCTCTGCGCGTAATTCTCTTAATCTAAGTTTGAACAGTTTTCCCCTAAGTTAAATGTGTTGTCATTTGTGTAATGATAAGCTGTCAACAATGTTAATGATTTTATTAATATTTATATTTGTTGCCTGCATAGCCTATGAGTTTCCTACATTACAATATAAAAAAGATGCATCCAACAATCAGAATATTGCTAGGGGTGTAGGTTTCAAGCTTATAAAATCAACAATTATCTGCATATGAAAACAATAGAGTAATAATAAAACATAAGTTTAATGTCTTCATTAAGATAGCTAAGTGTGCGTGTATTTGGGTGTATTTCCATTGCAGGTTTGGTCTTAAATTTCATGTAAAGTGGTATTAAAAAGGTCTTAAAAAGTCTTTAATTTAACGTGTTCATATCTGAAACCATGAATACATTCTCTCCACGCTGCAGTGTGTCAGGCAGCTTTGCCACAAAGACTTTAATAGATGGTTATAATAAAACAGGTTTTATATCTTGTTAAAAGTTTATATTTTACATGTTATCATGTTTGTATTTTATGTTACAGAAATAATGATAGTTCTGAGAGTTAGGGAAAAGAAAAAATGTTATCAATGTGTGTTAAAAATACTTTTATCTACATAACCTGTCACGTTCGGCGGTGAGACGGGTGATCGCACAGGTAGGCGAGTGAGCAGGAACAGTGTGCAGACATAAAAGTCATCGAGGCAAGAAAACTAGCCGATCAGTGCGAGTAGGGTCTCTCGTTGAGAAGTCAAAACTCAGCTTGTCATCTTGGCTAATGTTCATTTACAGGTGAGTCTGTTATTGGACAGCTGAGAAGGTATAGTATATTACAATGCATTTCAAAGTTCTTTGTTTTAATTTTTGACAACTCAGCTTTCCATCATCATTGAGTCATCATTGTGTACTTCACAGGTTCACTCAGGGGTTACGGATCAGACAAATTGATGTGATGCAAGATGGCATCGCAAAACACTCTCTAAGATGGCTCGTATCATGAGGAATGTTTGCCATTGTGCTATGAAACGATTCAGAAGAAGACATGGACAGATGATTGGAAGTGCTCTGGAATTTGCCGTTCTTGATGAAAGTAACTTTCGTCATAAAAAAAGGTAAATTTAGAGCCTATAAGGCAAATTCACACTGCATTTGCTGACCACTATTGTCATTTGAACATTTCTAATTGGCATTTATTTGGTTTTGGAATGTCTGTGATGTCTACTTGCTTACTATTTCTAGTAACATATAAATAATGTACAGGCACGCATCTGTTTTTCTCTCATCTGTTTTCTTTTAATAGAAATAACCAACTGAGTGTATATGTAAACCTTGTGTGTTTTGAAATAAAAATCAGCTACACTTGTATGAAGCTCCCCCAGACTTTAATTTGTTACCCGTCTGTATGTGTAAACATGTTAAATGAATATAATGATAATGTAGTATTTCTTTTTTTTTATTGCATATTTACTGTAACTTTTACAGTATGGGTGAGGGAGAGCATCAACAACATGGAGGCAATTGAAATGGGTGTTTGGCATTCTAGGTGTGAGGAATAAACACAGACACCCAAACTTGCGGCTTGTGAAAAGATGATCAAGAACACACCTCGTCCCCATAGTTGTGAAACGTGCGTCCAGGCACTACCATTATTTCAGATGTGTGGAGAGCCTACCGGGGTGTGCTTTGGCCAGCATGGGCTACAGACATTTCACAGTAAACCATTCCCAGTGGTTTGTAGACACACACAGTGGAGCTCACTCACAACACATTGAAAGAGCGTGGAAAACGAACATATGGAGACTAAGAGGGAATAGGACAGAGAAGATGCTAAAGGAACACCTCTCACTCATAGAGTGAACTCACTGGCTTGGAGAAAAACATAAGCAGGGACCACTTGGGCGCATAGTAAAAGACATTTGCCATTAATTTCCTGTTTAGAGGACAACAAGCTGAACATTTGTATTTTGTGTAAGACAAGTAAAATAAAGGTTAAAATACAAGTTACCTCAGCCTCTTGATTTAAGGTGCACTGACATTTAAACCTTGTAAAAATATGTAAAATAAAAGGTGTGTTTTATCTTTTCATTTCTGTGCTTTGTGGGGTTTTTTTTACATGCTGATGAGTATGTAATTTAAACTAATCATCTTGGATATACTGGTGCAAAATAAGGCACATTATTACTAACTCATTATTAATTATGTATAAAGTAACATGAATTCATGACTTGTTAATGTATCATGTCATGACTTTACTTGGGGGGGGGGCACATAATTGTTTACTCAATATTAATTACTTATAAAGTAACTGTCACGATCGAGGCGAACAGAACGGCGATCGTGCGAGCAGGTGTGCAAGGAACAGGCTGACAGGTGAAGATCAGGGCAGACGAAGGGTTTATTGCAGGTCTCAGGATCAGGGAAAATCCAAAAACGTCAAACAACACCAAAACCACAATGACGGACCAGGCAAACAGGAAAGACCAGGACTTAAATAAGACAAGACTAATCAAAGTAATCGGGCACAGCAGGAGACGATCAGGGAAGCACATGTGGGTAATCAGGGGGCATGGCACATACGAGGAGCGTATGAGCCGGATATCACAGAACCCTCCCCTAAAGGCGCGCTGCACTGGGCGCGCCTAGGAAGGGGCGATGAACGGGACGAGGGAAACCGAATCTGAAAAAGAAGAGTAAAAGCCATTAACGGGAGACAGGAAACAAGATCGAGGTACAAAATAGAGCAAGGGACAAGATGTAGGACAAGAGCTGACAAAGAATAGGGAAGGCAGAAAGACAGAGTAGGAAGGGTGACACAGAAGGAACGGGCGGAACAAAGGGGCCAGGAGTGCTAGGCGGGTACACCGGGGAACAAGGAACAGAGACGGGCGGAAAGAAAGGTCGAGGCTGAAAGACGGGAGCGTAGGGCGAAACGGAGGGGGAACAAAGGGGAGTCCGAGGGAGCCCCAGTGGGCGACGGGAGGCAGCCGGAGGGGCTGCAGACGGCCGGAGCCGGAGGGGACCTCGGAGGGGCTGAGGAGACAGGGCGAGGGACAAACGGAGGGGCCAAAGAGGGAGCACCAGGGAAGGGGACGAGGGAGCTGGAGGGGACCTAGGCGAGGGCAAGGAGAGGGGGGGAGCTGCAGTAGGCGGCGACGTCCTCCGACGCGCAGGAGGTAGGGGACCAGCAGGCGACCGAGGAGCCGCCGTTGGGGAACCCGCAGGCGACCGACCAGGCATCGGACTGGGGAGCGAGGCGGGGCGACGTGGCCGTTGAGGGGGATCCGCAGGTGACAGCCGACCCGGAGGGCCAGGACCCACAGGCGCCAACCGAGCCCCAGGACAGGCGAGGGAGGGCGAGCCAGGGGGCAGGGCGGGTGGGACCCCAGCCCTGCGTCTGTGTCCTCTCCCCTTATGGGACACGGACATAAGGACCCTTGGCCGGGGTCGGGCTCGCTGGGGTGAGGGCGAAGGAGGTACAAGAAGGGTCCCCAAGGGGTCCCACTCAAGCTCCTCCACCTCCGAAGAGGGAGGAGTGAACTGGGGCAGAAGGGACTGGAGAGGGGTCAGGAATGGGAGTGGGGCCAGGAACTAGAGTCTCATTGGCCACAGTCACAGGGGACACAGGGCGCGCCTCGGGCGTGGGAGCTGCAGGCAAGAGGAGCGCCACGGGCATGGGAGCTGCAGGTAAGAGGAGCGCCGCGGGCGTGGGAACTGCAGGCAGGGAGAGCGCCTGCTCGGGGACAGCTGCAGGCGGCAGAGGGAGCGCCTGCTCGAGAGCAGCTGCAGGCGGTAGAGGGAGCGCCTGCTCGGGAGCAACTGCAGGCGGCAGAGGGAGCGCCTGCTCGGGAGCAGCTGGCACAGCAGGAGACGATCAGGGAAGCACACGTGGGTAATCAGGGGGCGTGGCACACACGAGGAGCGTACGAGCCGGGTATCACAGTAACATGAATTCATGACTTGTTAATGTATCATTATGTCATGACTTTACTTGGGGGGCACATAATTGTTTACTCAATATTAATTACTTATAAAGTAACATGAATTCATGACTTGTTAATGTATCATTATGTCATGACTTTACTTGGGGGGGGCATAATTGTTTACTCAATATTAATTACATATAAAGTCCCATGAATTCTTTTTAATGCAGCAGTAAGTCATGAGTTATTGGCCAACCCTAACCTAACCCTGACATTTTAAAAAAAAATATCAATTATACATGTTTTATAAACTCATGTAAATAAGATTTTTTGTGCCTTTTGGTGGTTTGTAAAGAAGTAGAAGAGCAGAGGTCCTGTGGCTGCATTTGGATGGAGAAGGAACTGAATGGTAGGAGGAAAGTTGACTTTTTGAAGGGGCAATTGCGGCTCAAAAGAAGAGCAAGAACACAAGACAAACATCTGACTTCAGTGCATTATGATGATATAATGACAGTAAATTGATCCATAACATAACCAAAGCGATAACCAGCATCTCTATGCTAACACTGATTTTAAATTGGAAAATTGCATCTGCTTAATGAATGCATTATTGTAGGACGGCAGCAGTAGAATCACTCAAAACAGGATGAGACAATTGTTCTTAATTGTGAATGCATCACTGTATGTTGGATGAGTTAGATGAAATCATTCACTGATGTTTGTGACAGCTGCAGGTTACAAATGTCTAAACAATTTTGCATTGTGCCATCTTTCATTTAGAACATGCTTGATTTAGTTTACCGCAAAGTGTTAATTAATACATTAACTAACATGCAGGAACTAACATGAATTAAGGTGGTGCTATTCATGCTGTAATTCATATGACTCATGACGTAGTTACGTTAGTTCTTCATTAGTTCTTGATTAATACATGTCTTAGCTCATCATTAGTTCATAGTCAAGAAATTACTAATTCACGTATTAGTACATGCTAATTCATATACTGTTATTGTAAAGTGTTACGATGAATTCATTCAAGATCCATCACCATATTTTATTGTAAATACATAATGACTGAAAATACATAGTCAACCAAAAGAAAGACAGTATTTTTTAAGATTACATCCAAAATCCCTCTGATTGTTTGTAAGCTCTGTGCAAACCATGACTTTTGCTGTAAAATGCAACTGAGTAAATATCAGGGAAAATCCTACTAGAACACTTTTTTTCGTTACAGCCTCAGTATGGGTGCACTCTATTTTCATTTAGGTAATTCCAAAAGACCCTATTATTGAAAGGTTTTAATGTTCACATACTCCAAACAATAATGCAGATGAAAAAAAACACACACAAAAAAATTACAAAATCATATTGTCACGCTCCGGTTCGGACGAACAGGCGATCGTGCGGGCGGTTGGCCAAAAATCAGGCAGACGCGGCAGGATCGGGGAGATCGGGGGTTTATTAAGGGAAAGGAACACTGGGAACATGGAAACTACGGGAGACCAACTAACGCACAAGAGTCAAGCAATGACGAACGAGGGTAACAGGCAAGACCAGGATATAAATAGGACATGACTAACTCAAAATAATCAGACACAGCAGGAGACAATTAGGGAATCACACATGGGTAATCAGGGGGCGTGGCACACACGAGGAGCGGACGAGCCGGGCATCACACATATATACAAAGCCGTCCCCCAAATCCCTGATGGCGAAGTCTAATAAAAAAAACTAATCAATAAACACTACCAACAATGTCCAAAACATACAAGCATAACGGGGCAGTTGACGATGCATGAGTGAAAGAAATACCTCGTGGACAGCTCTCCGAAGAGAACGAACCAGCTCCTGATGCGGGGTTAGGTGATGGGGAGCAGGGCCGTAGCCAGGGTGTGAAAAATAGAGAGTGAGTTCACAACTCTGAAACATACAGTTTTTGTTTCACCTAAATTGATTTGTATACAAAAACGATTTACTTTATACAGTTTAAAAACGAACATCAATTGACCAATAAACCACGTCTATTTATACAAATTTTATAAAATACTGCATTTGAAAACTATTCAGCTTTATAATATCAGGATAGAACAGCCACTCTGTTAGGAACATTACGGCTTTTAGGTTGAGATTGTTTGATATGCTGCTGTTATGAACACTGATGTCACATTAGCGCATTCAAAAGGGCTGCATATGCTGAAGTATGTCTTGCTTGGAGGTTAAAGGATTTTGGCGTCCCTTAGTTTTATGGGAAATGAGCAGTTGTGCCTTTCACCATGCATTAAGGTGTGTGCGTGCGTATATATGTATGTATGTGTGTGTAACCAAATTATTCAGTTTAATGAGCATAATTACAAAAAAATCGGTTTATTTAGAATTTAATAGTTGTAATTTGCTATCGCCACACCCCCTCATACTGTGTTAATGGAAGATTCAGACAAGGTAGACAAACCGGTTACGCGGACTGTGTAAGAACAAGTATTCATAGGACAACCGAAACTTTGAAGAAAATAAAATGCTGTATTTTTTTTATTAAAAAAAATAAATCATACTGTTGACTTATCGCGGTGTGACCGGTACAATACGAATCTATATTGTGCTTTGCGCGTGCGACACGGAGCTGCTGCGGCGTATCTGCTCGGTTACCCACACCGCCCGCGTGGCGGCTACAGCAAGGTACTGCGCTAATTTTCTAATGAAAATGGCAATCAATAATAAAATGTTTGATTTAGAAAAGTCAGAAAAGACCGTTAAGGTTTAATCAACGAGTCACGTTATTTTGCTTACTCTCCTTCATAGCAAGAGCGCAGCTGTTAATAGAATATTAGGGGAAGCGCAGTAGTTTTCAGGTGACCTCCATCACTCTTACAATGGCCACAAAAATATGCAGGGATTATTACTATTATGATCGTTTTTCCATAATGTATCCAGTTCCCAACCTTTATGGGACTCACCATTATCAAAGGTAAACTCACGGTAGAAACACGACGCTTGCAGTACAACTGCAGATCCACGTCACAGCAGTTGTGTTCGGGGCTAGGAGGGGGCTGCAGGTTAGGCTTGGGCGGTGTATTAGTTTGAAATAACCCCCTCCCCCCAAATTTAACTTACTCAAAGTCAATGGCAGCTAAAACTGGTAAAGTGCTCCCATTGGCATTCAAAGGTCTGCCATCATTTACTGGTCAGTGATGTCATCTGACTGTCAGGTTTGCGGGTGGACAAGCGAGCAGGAAGCAGGGAAACACCAGGCAGGCAGGGAATTCGCGGTTTATTAGGGATTGAAACAGGGAAGACGGGGCAGACAGCGACAAACTCAGAGCAACTAACCTTAACTAACATCAATGACAGACCACAAGCAGGGCAACACGTGGACTGAAATAGACAAGACTGGGCGAAAATAATAGAACACAGCTCGGCAATATCAGGGAAGCACACGTGGATAATCAGGGGGCGTGGCACACACGAGGATCGGACGAGCCGGGTATGACACTGACAAATGTCATTTCCATTCTGTGATATCATAAAAACCTTTTCCATTCAGCAATATCACGAAAACATTACGAAGTACCTTTTTAAAAGTAGCATCATCGTTACTTTTGATGGAAGGGTCGCCAAACTCTGCACAATTGCTCAATGTTCCCCAAAAAAAGGACAACATGGAAATTAAGAAGCCTTCGGGTAAAGTAAGATTTAGTAAAATAATTAGAGCGACATACCGATATTCAGATGGGTATCCGCGCCGATCCAGACCTATTTGATGGATCGGGTATCGGCCATGCCTGACCGATCCACGTCCCATACTTATTTATTTAGTTTTTGGCAGTCTCTAAAAAGACAGCTCATGTTTCGTGTTAAATCTGTTTGTACAACCAATCGTACGACAGCTCTTTCCCATTTTATATGTGTTTTTTTGTGGCATTCAAGTCGAATGCTAACGCTGCCCCTCAGTCTTTTTTGCTACTCAGTGGGTGTGAGTACAGTGACTTCTGCCTGCTGTGATGTCATGCGCATATCTTTCACAGTACGAGGAGTGTAAAATAAGAAGTGACTATCTGGGAGTATTTTACGCTTTTAACAGAAACATTTGCAATCTTTGTAAAATAAAATTTTGAGAGGTGGGAATAGCGTTTAATGGAAAATCCCATTTAACAAAGCACACACAACAATGCAAGACAAAAAAAGCAATAGATGATTTGGTAGTCACTAACTTGGACTGTTTTGCAAACTCGCTGCAGCTTCTGATACAAGAGGGGCTGCCATCACAACAACGTGTAACTGAGCTGACGCCAATGGGAGAAAAATTGTGTTAAAATTTTAAGCATTCGCCACTTATGTATAATTACTTTGAAGATATTCATATTGATCTGCAAATGCCTCAAAAACGTTTAAAACAAGATGTACAAACAAGGTGGGACAGTACGTTATGTACGTTTGTAGCAGCCTAATTAAATATTTTTTGTCATACATTTCCATCTGTATTTACTAGCTTAAAAATTATATACATAAAGTATAACAAAGTAAAAAGAGATCTTGAATCAGAATTTGTATCGGTATCAGCAGTTACGTATCGAAATCGGTTTGAAACTGAAAAAATGTGGATCAGCCCATCCCTAAAAATAATATTTAAAAATAGATCCTTTCTTTAAATGGGCGTAAGTTTTGCCTTTCAGTGTTGGATGTGGTGACATTTTCACGTTAACCGGTTAATTTGACAGAGAATTATTTTACCTCAATGTCCAAAAACGATAATACAAAATAAAAATACAGACTTTCCCTGTGAATGCTACTGTAGCAGTTAATTCAGCAAACTATTGCCATTACTGTATGAATATGAAATGCTGTTAGCGCTCTGCAAAACCAAAGTGTATTTTTGTATGTCGGCTAACTAGGAAGCTGGAACCTTAAAAATACCATATTTTACGTGTAACTTTGATGGGCCATGAAACCTGTTGAAAATGAAGAGATATTTTTTATACTGTTATTGGTTTATCAATTCATCTTCTATCCACTTATGGTTGGGGCCATAATATTGGTCCTGAATGCCTACATCATAAATGTATGACATTAATGTCCTGTGATCTTTCTTTTAAGTCTCGGAGTCTAGAGTGAGAGGGAACAAGAGACCCCGCTCACCAAGTATGGATGAGGGACGCCCAGTAAAAAGGGGGAGGAGTAATTCACAAGGCAGAATTCATCCCTCTACAGCGAAAACCCAGAAGGGCTCCATTAAAGGTTTGTCATGTGACAGCAAAGTCATCATTGGAGATTGGAACCAGACTGATGTTATAGGTTAACTTATAGCAAACAAAAGTAACAAAGAAAAGATAGAATTTTTATTATTAGTTTTTGAAATGAAACTTACTGTGTATAATAATAATAATACCGGCAATCTTGGATGTACCTCAGTTTTTTGCTCACGGTAAGCTCCAGGCCCCAGCACACTTACTATGAACACCTACAATGGTCGGGGGCCATAATACTGACCATAAATGTCTATCTATCTATGCACCACATCATAAGTATATGATATTAATTTCCTGTGACCTTTCTTTGAAATGTCTGAGGCTAGGGTGAGAGGGAGGAAGAGATCCCTCTCACCAGGCAAGGATGAGGGACGCCCAGAAAAAAGGGGGAAGAGCAAAAATACTACTGCTGGTGTGTATGACAGACCGATTTATAAATGATTGTTGTAATAGTAACAGATTTAATAACCTATTGTCATGTTGGTTACAGAAGGCCAATAGAGCACAAAGCATTGTTTAATTAATTAATTATGAATTTTTTGAGACGGAGCTTATACGAGCAAATTAACTATGTGATATCGTGGTTGATGTAACAGTCCGACAACAGTTTCAAGGTATTTTTATATCGTGATACTGCTATATTGCGTTTCTCATTGCATCCCTAGTAGATATATATTTTTAGTTTGCATTTTGTGACTGAACTCCCCAAACATTTCCATGTGTCTCAGTTCAAAACTACACTCTACATCCACATTTAATGCAGTTTATTGTTCAATTACATTGTCAATCTCTCATTGTCTATAGTACCAAGCGACCACAATGAAACAGCAGTTGGGAGTGGCACTGGAGATACCTGGAAGCTTCATAGCCAGCTCCAATATGAAATTAGCCAGCAGCTGACACGAAGACAAATGCAATCAGAAGCAGCAGCTTTGGACAGCGCAGGCCACTCTACTCCCAAACCCACCTCCAGTAATTCTAAAAGTTTATATTTGTCTCAGTCTTTTATATGACATGGATAAATTTTCACAGATGATTTATTTTCAATGTATGACTAATAACTGAACATAACATTAATTGTATAGTCATTTGCTAAACTACTACAGGCATGCGGGTTTGCATATCTGAAACAAAAGGTAAACGAAGGCCCCCAAAAATATATTAATGCATTAAAGTTTCTTCTCTGGCTGCTCTGGTTTTAAATATCATCTAATATTTTGTAATTCTGGATGTTACCCTGACTAGCTGCTCAGTGTTGATTTGTGTCCCACTGTTTTTCTCTGTGCTGTAGAACGGCTGGAGGACATTTATACTGAAGGGGCCTTAATCGGCAGTGGAGTTTATGGGAATGTGTATGCCGGAATCCGGAAGAAAGACGGATTACCAGTAAGATATATCTTACATTAGATCTCAACAAGCATATACATATGATATGTACAGTCTTTATGGAATCCATGTTCTTATAAGAAGTGCATTTGTATTTATGTTAGTTCGGTTCGGTTCTGTGCAAATTCTCTCTATAAAAATAATCTCTAATCTTCCCAGGTTGCAATCAAAGAAGTGCGCAACGATGATGGGGAAGAGGTAGACATAGTAAGTAGCATGTTGGGCGACACATTAACACTTAAAAGGGGATAAGTGTCTTTTCTGCTCCCGGCATTGCCTCTTATCTGCTTCAACAACCCCACAGCCTGCACTTGGGGGGAAGATGCCGAAGGAGGTTGCCTTGATGATGCAGCTGAGCATCCCACCAACCTGCCCCTATATCGTGAAGTTTATTGAGTGGTTTGACGGTCCGGAAAGCCACTCAATAATACTAGAGAGACCTGAGCCATGTCAGGACTTGAATTCCTACAGCATTGACTGCGGTGGCTTCATAAGCGAGGAGGTGGCACAGCTGGTGCTATTACAGATGTTTCTGGCCTTATTTTTCTGTGAGGAGAGGGGCGTCCAACATGCAGACATCTGAGCCCAAAACCTCCTCATTCAGAGTGAATCTCTACTGGTGAAACTGATAGACTTTGGATGTGGGAGTTTTCAGAAAGACAGCCCCGATCCAGAAAACATAGGTTAGTGAATAAAAGATGTTAATTATACAGAAATATCACTCCTTTATACTCTGTTTGCTTTCTGTAAAATAGTGAGATGTAAAGTGAGTTTATCAGTGTCTGTGGCATCTTCACGCTCTCATCTCATTCATTTTTTCTGATTTATAGGAGCAGCACTGCATCAGGCCCTGGACTTTGATGCTGTGTACAATATCGTGCGCATAAGCACAATGCTGTTTCGTCTAGTATGTGGAATATTTCCTGTTCGGAGCCGAGAAACTGGCTCTCTGCAGGTCCCCAGAACAGTCTCAGAAGGTTAGTGTCAGCAATGTCACACTGATCATGCCTGATGAGAGAGCCCTCTCACTTTAAATAATATTCCAACTCCAACATTTGTTTTCAGAATTTAAAAATGTATTGGATTGGTGCTTCAACCGAGACCGAACGAAGCGTCCCACTCTGGAGCAGATTGCTTCCAATCCTTGGCTCCAGAAGGGCCGGCAGTCGGTCTTGAGCAAGACCTAGGTAATAATAAACTCTTCACTTTGTCATATTGCCGGCCTCAAAGCAAAATGCACATTATAAAAGCCATTCTGGAACTGACAAGTTGATGATGTTGGGTAGATCTAACAAACTCAGCACAGACCTGATGGAAGTGCAAAAAGACTTATAACCCCCACCTCTTATCTTTTACACTATGGAACAACTTCCCTGTCTCCTCTATCAGTACCAATGCTGGAAAAGGGAATGGGTGGAACAGGGGTTCAAGATCTCATTTCTAACACTCAGACATCTCAGGTTCTTCACAGTACATAGTCTTGCATCTGCTAAAACACTAATTCACATAGTATTTTTTGTTCCCTGTCAATACATCATGTTTTGCCTTTTACAGGTGAATGGAAGAGCAGAGGGAACAGGCACATTGCGATCCTACTGCTTCTTTTTGCATGCGGTTTTAGTCGGCGCTGGGGACGGTTCAGGCTGTTCCGCCAGTGAGCATAAGACAGCCCACAGTCCAGGCCAACCCGCCTGAGCATAGCCTCGACCACCCCGCTTCCTCAGCTGCAGGAGGTCCTGTCGCACCTCCTCCGTTCTAAGTCTCAGTTCAAAACTACACTCTACATCCACATTCAATGCACTTTATTGTTCAATTACATTGTCAGTTTCTCATTGTCTGCAGTACCAAGCGACCACAATGAAACAGCAGTTGGGAGTGGCACTGGAGATACCTGGCACCTTCATAGCCAACTCCAGTATGAAATTAGCCAGCAGCTGACACGAAGACAAATGCAATCAGAAGCAGCAGCTTTGGATAGCGCAGGCCACTCTACTCCCAAACCCACCTCCAGTAATTCTAAAAGTTTATATTTGTCTCAGTCTTTTATATGACATGGATAAATTTTCACAGATGATTTATTTTCAATGTATGACTAATAACTGAACATAACATTAATTGTATAGTCATTTGCTAAACTACTACAGGCATGCGGGTTTGCATATCTGAAACAAAAGGTAAACGAAGGCCCCCAAAAATATATTAATGCATTAAAGTTTCTTCTCTGGCTGCTCTGGTTTTAAATATCATCTAATATTTTGTAATTCTGGATGTTACCCTGACTAGCTGCTCAGTGTTGATTTGTGTCCCACTGTTTTTCTCTGTGCTGTAGAACGGCTGGAGGACATTTATACTGAAGGGGCCTTAATCGGCAGTGGAGTTTATGGGAATGTGTATGCCGGAATCCGGAAGAAAGACGGATTACCAGTAAGATATATCTTACATTAGATCTCAACAAGCATATACATATGATATGTACAGTCTTTATGGAATCCATGTTCTTATAAGAAGTGCATTTGTATTTGTGTTAGTTCGGTTCGGTTCTGTGCAAATTCTCTCTATAAAAATAATCTCTAATCTTCCCAGGTTGCAATCAAAGAAGTGCGCAACGATGATGGGGAAGAGGTAGACATAGTAAGTAGCATGTTGGGCGACACATTAACACTTAAAAGGGGATAAGTGTCTTTTCTGCTCCCGGCATTGCCTCTTATCTGCTTCAACAACCCCACAGCCTGCACTTGGGGGGAAGATGCCGAAGGAGGTTGCCTTGATGATGCAGCTGAGCATCCCACCAACCTGCCCCTATATCGTGAAGTTTATTGAGTGGTTTGACGGTCCGGAAAGCCACTCAATAATACTAGAGAGACCTGAGCCATGTCAGGACTTGAATTCCTACAGCATTGACTGCGGTGGCTTCATAAGCGAGGAGGTGGCACAGCTGGTGCTATTACAGATGTTTCTGGCCTTATTTTTCTGTGAGGAGAGGGGCGTCCAACATGCAGACATCTGAGCCCAAAACCTCCTCATTCAGAGTGAATCTCTACTGGTGAAACTGATAGACTTTGGATGTGGGAGTTTTCAGAAAGACAGCCCCGATCCAGAAAACATGGGTTAGTGAATAAAAGATGTTAATTATACAGAAATATCACTCCTTTATACTCTGTTTGCTTTCTGTAAAATAGTGAGATGTAAAGTGAGTTTATCAGTGTCTGTGGCATCTTCACGCTCTCATCTCATTCATTTTTTCTGATTTATAGGAGCAGCACTGCATCAGGCCCTGGACTTTGATGCCATGTACACCGTCATGCGCATCGGCACAATGTTGTTGCGTGTGGTCTGTGGAACACTACCAGTTCGGAGCCGAGAAACTGGCTCTCTGCAGGTCCCCAGAACAGTCTCAGAAGGTTAGTGTCAGCAATGTCACACTGATCATGCCTGATGAGAGAGCCCTCTCACTTTAAATAATATTCCAACTCCAACATTTGTTTTCAGAATTTAAAAATGTATTGGATTGGTGCTTCAACCGAGACCGAACGAAGCGTCCCACTCTGGAGCAGATTGCTTCCAATCCTTGGCTCCAGAAGGGCCGGCAGTCGGTCTTGAGCAAGACCTAGGTAATAATAAACTCTTCACTTTGTCATATTGCCGGCCTCAAAGCAAAATGCACATTATAAAAGCCATTCTGGAACTGACAAGTTGATGATGTTGGGTAGATCTAACAAACTCAGCACAGACCTGATGGAAGTGCAAAAAGACTTATAACCCCCACCTCTTATCTTTTACACTATGGAACAACTTCCCTGTCTCCTCTATCAGTACCAATGCTGGAAAAGGGAATGGGTGGAACAGGGGTTCAAGATCTCATTTCTAACACTCAGACATCTCAGGTTCTTCACAGTACATAGTCTTGCATCTGCTAAAACACTAATTCACATAGTATTTTTTGTTCCCTGTCAATACATCATGTTTTGCCTTTTACAGGTGAATGGAAGAGCAGAGGGAACAGGCACATTGCGATCCTACTGCTTCTTTTTGCATGCGGTTTTAGTCGGCGCTGGGGACGGTTCAGGCTGTTCCGCCAGTGAGCATAAGACAGCCCACAGTCCAGGCCAACCCGCCTGAGCATAGCCTCGACCACCCCGCTTCCTCAGCTGCAGGAGGTCCTGTCGCACCTCCTCCGTTCTAAGTCTCAGTTCAAAACTACACTCTACATCCACATTCAATGCACTTTATTGTTCAATTACATTGTCAGTTTCTCATTGTCTGCAGTACCAAGCGACCACAATGAAACAGCAGTTGGGAGTGGCACTGGAGATACCTGGCACCTTCATAGCCAACTCCAGTATGAAATTAGCCAGCAGCTGACACGAAGACAAATGCAATCAGAAGCAGCAGCTTTGGATAGCGCAGGCCACTCTACTCCCAAACCCACCTCCAGTAATTCTAAAAGTTTATATTTGTCTCAGTCTTTTATATGACATGGATAAATTTTCACAGATGATTTATTTTCAATGTATGACTAATAACTGAACATAACATTAATTGTATAGTCATTTGCTAAACTACTACAGGCATGCGGGTTTGCATATCTGAAACAAAAGGTAAACGAAGGCCCCCAAAAATATATTAATGCATTAAAGTTTCTTCTCTGGCTGCTCTGGTTTTAAATATCATCTAATATTTTGTAATTCTGGATGTTACCCTGACTAGCTGCTCAGTGTTGATTTGTGTCCCACTGTTTTTCTCTGTGCTGTAGAACGGCTGGAGGACATTTATACTGAAGGGGCCTTAATCGGCAGTGGAGTTTATGGGAATGTGTATGCCGGAATCCGGAAGAAAGACGGATTACCAGTAAGATATATCTTACATTAGATCTCAACAAGCATATACATATGATATGTACAGTCTTTATGGAATCCATGTTCTTATAAGAAGTGCATTTGTATTTATGTTAGTTCGGTTCGGTTCTGTGCAAATTCTCTCTATAAAAATAATCTCTAATCTTCCCAGGTTGCAATCAAAGAAGTGCGCAACGATGATGGGGAAGAGGTAGACATAGTAAGTAGCATGTTGGGCGACACATTAACACTTAAAAGGGGATAAGTGTCTTTTCTGCTCCCGGCATTGCCTCTTATCTGCTTCAACAACCCCACAGCCTGCACTTGGGGGGAAGATGCCGAAGGAGGTTGCCTTGATGATGCAGCTGAGCATCCCACCAACCTGCCCCTATATCGTGAAGTTTATTGAGTGGTTTGACGGTCCGGAAAGCCACTCAATAATACTAGAGAGACCTGAGCCATGTCAGGACTTGAATTCCTACAGCATTGACTGCGGTGGCTTCATAAGCGAGGAGGTGGCACAGCTGGTGCTATTACAGATGTTTCTGGCCTTATTTTTCTGTGAGGAGAGGGGCGTCCAACATGCAGACATCTGAGCCCCAATTCTCCTCATTATGAGTGAATCTCTACTGGTGAAACTGATAGACTTTGGATGTGGGAGTTTTCAGAAAGACAGCCCCGATCCAGAAAACATGGGTTAGTGAAGAAAAGATGTTAATTATACAGAAATATCACTCCTTTATACTCTGTTTGCTTTCTGTAAAATAGTGAGATGTAAAGTGAGTTTATCAGTGTCTGTGGCATCTTCACGCTCTCATCTCATTCATTTTTTCTGATTTATAGGAGCAGCACTGCATCAGGCCCTGGACTTTGATGCTGTGTACAATATCGTGCGCATAAGCACAATGCTGTTTCGTCTAGTATGTGGAATATTTCCTGTTCGGAGCCGAGAATCTGACTCTCTGCAGTACCCCACAGCTGTCTCAGAAGGTTAGTGTCAGCAATGTCACACTGATCATGCCTGATGAGAGAGCCTGACAAGTTGATGATGTTGGGTAGATCTGACAAACTCAGCACAGACCTGATGGAAGTGCACAAAGACTTATAACCCCCACCTCTTATCTTTTACACTACGGAACAACT
This sequence comes from Brienomyrus brachyistius, assembly GCF_023856365.1. Taxonomy (NCBI): domain Eukaryota; kingdom Metazoa; phylum Chordata; class Actinopteri; order Osteoglossiformes; family Mormyridae; genus Brienomyrus; species Brienomyrus brachyistius. The sequence continues at coordinate 20,566,258 of NC_064544.1, forward strand.
TCCCTGTCTCCTCTATCAGTACCAACGCTGAAAAACGGAATGGTTGAAACAGGGGTTCAAGATCTCATTTCTAATACTCAGACATCTCAGGTTCTTCACAGTAACTTGTTTCAAGGTGGGATTTCAGGTTTTGGACATATTGGGAGTGTGAGCCTGGCTGGTGATTAACCGGTAGGCCGAAGGCTAGATCGACTGGTAATCTTGGTTGTCGCCCAAACATCAGTTCTTAGTACAGTTTTAAGCATGTACTAAGGGCTTTACATAGTCTCGCCAATGATTCTTCTTCTGGTTCTCTAGTATTCCCAGCATATTCAGTAGGGTCCTGTTGAAACGTTCAATGTGGTTCCCTCTTGGATGGTAGGGTGTAGTTCGTATTTTCTGAATGCCAGCCAGTTCACACAGCTCTTTTATGGTGTGAGACTCAAAGTGTGGACCTTGATCACTATGAAGCCTCACTGGAAAACCATAGTGCACAATGAAATGGTCCCATAAGCATTTGGCAACAGTTCGTGGTCTTTGATTTGAGGTGGGTATTGCCACTGCATACTTTGTAAAGTGATCAGTAATGACTAGGATATCTTTAGTGTTGCTTGAGTCTGGTTCTAAGGTGAAGAAATCCATGCATACGTTCAATGGGCCGTGTAGCTATGATGTTCACAAGGTGCGGTTTTCTCTGGCAAAACCTTGCGTCGTACACAGCAGTTACAGGTTTTGGCTTTCTTTTCCACCTCAGCAGACATCCTGGGCCAATAAAATCGGTTCCGAACAAGGTCTAGGGTTCACTCCACACCCATGTGGCCCATCTCATCATGAAGGATGTTCAGAACTAGAGATCTCAGCTTCTCAGGCAGCACAAGCTGGTAACGTGTTTCAGCACCTTCTTGCCGCTTTCGATACAGAACACCACTTTGCACTGCAAGTCTATTCCACACTCTCAGTAAAAGACAGAGTTCTGGGAGCTCTTTTCTGAGGGTCTCTCTCCTGACTCCACTTGATCGAGTACTTCTCGAATACAAGTGTCCGCTTGTTGCTCTCTTCTCAGTTCAGATGTTGTGAAGGAGGGAACAACAGGTAACCCACCAAGCTGATCCTCCTTTTGAAAGCTTTCTGGGACAGCCCTTGTATGATAAGCAAGTGAGAGGATCAAGGGAGTGTTTGAGCATGGACTCCCCTAGCTCACTATCTGACAGTTGACAAACTAAATGTTTTTCACCAATGGCTTTGACTGTACTCTCATTTACTAAATTTGGAGAGTGAGATTCTGATAAATGTCTCTGTGTGAACTGCTGCATTCGTTCCAGCTCTTTCCTTGACGACACATCATCAGGTAGGCTGTCGTGGACGTCTGGACAGTCCGTCTGCATCCTGATTTTGCCTACCTGCTCTGTACTGCAGCTGGAAATCGAATGTTGACAGAGCTGCTAACCATCTGTAGCTTGTGGCACCGAGCTTGGCAGAGGTAAGGATGTATGTTAATGGATTGCTATCAGTGATAACAAGAAATAGGTTTCCATAAAGGTAATCCTGGTATTTCTCAGTCACTTCCCATTTGAGAGCAAGAAATTCCAATTTGTGAGCAAATTGGAGCAGGATACCTTGATTCACACCTTGATAGTCCACGGCATGCATAAACAATCACTCGCATCTGTCCTTGTTGCTCCTGGTAGAGAGCAGCACCAAGACCTGAGGTGCTAGCATCTGTATGCAAAGTGTAGGACAGCTTAGGGTCAGAAAACCCGAGAACAGGAGCAATTAACTTTTGAATGATGCCGTCAAATGCCACCTGGCATGAAGCGGTCCACATATCACCAAACGAGTCCTTTGGGTGGTGATATTTCTCTGTGCCCACTTTGGTATTGATGTGTTTTCGCAGAGGTGGATATCCAGCAGTGAGCTCATTGCCAAAGTGGTAAAACCCCTCATAGTCTTTAATAAATCTGCAGTAATAACCACAGAACCCCAGGAATGTTCTCAATTCTTTCAGGTTTTTTGGTTTTGGCCGGGTTTTTAAAGCTGTGACTTTCTCAGGATCTGTTTCAATACCTTCTTCAGATACAATGTGGCCTAGATACTTTACAGAGCTCGGAAAAAACTTTCATTTCTCCGGTGAGAACTTCAAGCCATACTCTTTCAGCCGGCTGAGCACCCTCAGCAGTTTTTCCTCATGCTCCTCTAATGTTGAAGAGAAGATGATCAGATCGTCGAGAAAAACCAGAGCTTGTTTTAGATTCAGTTCTCCGAGACAACGTTCCAGTCTTTGGAATGTTCTGGGGGCGTTTGTGATACCTTGAGGCATCCTGTTAAACTCAAAGAACCCTAGAGGGCAGACAAATGAGGTTTTGTGCTTGTCTGATTCCTCCATTTCTATCTGGTAGACACCAGATTTAAGATCTAGCTTCTGAAAACCATTTGAGTCCGGTCAGTGCTGAGAAAGACTCTTCCAAGTTTGGTAAAGTGTATGAATCCTTTATTGTTTGAAGGTTCAGCTTTCTATAATCTATAGAGTCTAATATCTCCATTTTTTTCTGGACCACCACGACTGGTGAGGAGAAGGGTGATTCAGACTCACGAATGACTTCTGCTTCAAGAAGCTGCTGAAGATGGTTGCGCACAGCCTCTATGTCTTGTGGGTGTATTGGCCTTGCTTCTTCCAAAGGTAGAATCAAGGATTTCTAGATATACACCGGGAGGTGATTCAAGTGTCAGGTGTTTTACGATGTCAATGGCAGGTGATGAGAGACTTTCAAGGAGCCTCCGTGATTTATGTAAATCTGGTTGTCTGGTGTCTTACAAGAATAGTTCCACATTAGAACGCCATGTCTCATAATCTACTTCAGTGTTGGGGCGGGGGCTGTGCCCAGAGAAAGGTCTGAGTCTAAGGGGTGCATGCATTTGCAGAGCATTATTTTCACTTCTCACTATGTGCTCAACTATGACTTTCTGTAACTCGGGCGGGTTAACTTCAGTAAGCTTCAAAAGTAGGTGTTGTTTTCCCAGTGGAGGCCGATAATTGGGGACAACTCTGATCGGGGGGTTGAATTTGCTGTTCTAAAGGTGTGTGGAGTTGAGGACCAACATGTGTATCAGCCTGTGTGACACACACCTTCGGGTCATGAAGTGGGTCCGGCTCCATGTGCTCACTTTGGGACTCCAAGTCACCTGTGTCAACAGCTTTGCTGGTGAAGGAAAGCTCCTCTAAGACAGCTGCAAAATCCTTGCCGGTCTGCTTCGCTATGTCTTTCAGCTCTGTGGTGTATGTCTGTGTCACTGTTTTGCTGACTAACGGTGTGTACACACTGGTTAAGGCGTCAATGTGATATATAATGTCCGTTAGGGATCTAGGCGAGAACTTATATGGCAATAAAGGTGAGAGTGACTGAACAGCTGCGCCATATGTGCATTCTACAATAACCTGATCACCTGATCCTAAATGAGAAGAGGCTACAGGAATCATCCTTTGAATGGAGCCATACTGTTTAAGAAAGTCATGTAATTCCTCATTTACCTCTGTGCCGGCCAACCCGCTAACTATTACAGAGTTATGGATTTTCACACTACTCAACTGAGTCGCTCCCATCTTTTGTCTACTTTTAAAAGTCTCTGGTCTCTAATACTACGCCTACTTGAACCACTCCTGGCTGGTTCGCCATGTTGTGTAACGTTCGTGTCACTGAGAAACAGAGAACATATGCTATTGGGACAGTTCTAGGTTCGGAAGGAGTGGTTTGAATAGCTTAAACAGTGGATAAGTAGACCAGAGATAAAACCTTGGCTTCATAGCCGGCAATTTTACTGAAATTGCACACACAATCACACATACACACAACAGTAGCAAAATTAATTTGATTCAACTTCCCCTCTTTCCCTTCCTTTTTTAGATCCAGGATAGGTTTTGGTAATTACTATCCTAGTTTTAATTAGTTTTGTCAACTAGATGTTTAATTTTTTTCCTAAGACCGGTCTGTATACTTACTCTTGGATTGATAATTTGATTCACTAAACTATTTACCTTCTTCCCTTCAGTAACTCTCAATCTGAAAGAGTCTGCAACTCTTAATATGGCACCTTTCTTGAATATACTGACCTTTTAAATCAGTGTTCTTTTAGAATACAGCTGAAAATATACTATTCAAGTCAAATCAAATGAACAACATGGCAAAAGAATTCAATAATGAAGAGTAGGTATGTGACGAATCCCGCATTCAGCAGCGGCCATTATCTCCACACTTACTGCTAACGAACTGTTGTGTCACGCAGAGGGGTATCCTAGGAAAAGCGGAATTAAAATTGGTTCGTGTTGGGTATTCCACGGGAATCCTTAGCATGACACAAAGAAGATCCCTTTGTATCGCCTTGATTTAGAAATTTTCAATTTGGTTATGTTTTTCATGTTGATCGATTTCTTTAAACTTGTACGACAAATTCAGCAGCCAAACACTCCCTTGTGAAATATAGGAGACTATTCGAAGGTAAGTTGAGATCATTAACTATGTTTCAAATATAACATGACGAAGTTTCATAGAGGTCTGACGATCAGAAATGAAGAATTTGGCTCCGGTCAAATGTGGTCTCCGAGTATGCGGGGCAGCCACCATTTTGGAACAATAAGAAATCCATGAAAAATAACGTTCAAAATCGGGCCTGATTAAATTATTCGAGTAATGTAAAAAATGTTAATAATACTTTTAATATATTTTAAAGCACCTTATTTTTAACATAACCATGATATTCTTGGTAAAACTTATCATATCAGAAACACAGGTTATTCAGATCTGAACTTGGTGTAAGGAGGAAATATCTTAAGGAAAATAATGAGATGCTGCCAAATTATTCTTCTGAATCATTCTCACAATCACTTCTTGCAGATATTGAAAAAGTGGCATACCATTATCAAAATCTTTAAAAATTAACTGACCCCAGAGTTAGGGTCAGTTATTTCTGTATTCAGTTATTGAATCAAGTCAGTCTAGAGAATCAACACCTGAACGTCAACCTCCTTCGTCACCACTAAACCTCAGGCCACCACTTGCATCTTTGCCATTGACACCACAGGATGAACCACAGCCATCTACACTGCAGGAAAAAACACAGCCATCAGCACCACAGTATGAACCTCAGCCATCGACAAGTGCTGCTTTGCCAGACAATCGGCCACCTTCATGCCAGCAACCGTCCAAATCAAGAACCCCTCTTACCCCCTGCAAGTTGCAGCTCAAGAAACGCCTAGAGTTAATTTCATCTCAGCAATCAGCCATGCAGAAGAGGTATCAGGCAACCATAAAGGCTCTAAAACATCAAGGCAAAACTCCAAAAAGGATTGTGAATCAAGCAATAAAATGGAAAACAGACAGAATAAAATCTTTGAAGCAAAAACTTAGTGGACATCCCCTTGCAATTGAACTTGCCGAAACCAAATGCCAACTTCATAAACTTACGACTGCACATGAAAAACTGAAAGCTTATTATAAAATCAGAAGAAACTCACTGTCCAATCCTTGCAGCACTAAATGTTACAGGAAAAACTAAAATGCACTGATTCAGGATTTACAGAATGAGAACCTTCTGTTAAAAGATAAAATTCAAAAAAAGATAATGAGACTGGCAACTTGAAGAGTGACAAATTATACTCCTGTAATATAAGGATGATGGTTTTTTTTACCATATTATTAAGCAAGTGCCAACAGCAAACATACCAATTCTGTTGCGCCAAATTCTTGTACATGCCGGGAATAAAGCTGAGGACATTCCAAACCACAGTACCGTAGAACTGATGGCACGTGAGGTAGGTGTAATATCTGATCCAGACTGCTGAAGAACATATAGAAAATGAGAATGTAACTATTGGCTTCGACGCAACTACACAAGAAGGGAAACATGTCAATGAAATACATTTTACGATGGAAAAGAAATGTAACGTGGCCGCCATAGATGAGTTGCCAGGAGGCACTGCTGCTGATTATGCGGAGCATATTTTAAACACTATTGACAACCTGTGCCAAATATACTGTTACTTTCATGAGACTGACGAGCTAGAACAAAGGAATGTAAAGAAAAAGATCATTGGAAATATTGAGTGACCGTTGTGTTTGTAATAGGGCTGCTTTACGGATGGTATGTTCTGAGTGGAGCAAGGGTTTAAATGAATTAAATTGTCATTTACACCCTTTAGATTCCATAGCTAGTGCTACTCGCAGCGCTTTAAAAAAATCTGAAGAATTGAAGGGAAAGCTGTTTGGTTCGGATTCTATTGCTGCAAATCTTATACTTTCCATTAACAAGCTTCGCTTTAAGAATGGAAAGGGAGACCCTCGTGGGTTCATTTCCTTCTTAGATAAAAATAACTTACCTCGTGGACTTCTGCCTCGTTACCGTGGCAATCGCCTTCATGTTTTGTTCCTCATCAGTGGAATTCTTATTTATTATTATGACATCATTGTTGATTTTTTTAAAGACTGGAGGAGTCTTGGTTGGAGGACTACGCCTCGCTATACATCAGGACTTCACCAATGAACTTGCAAAAACGTCAGTGTGTCAGTGTGAACGTTTGTGTTTTGGAATTAATGGGCAAAATGTTAACTGCCCCATGGATGAAAACATTACATACCTCTAACGAAAATGAAATTAACCATGTAGAGGGTATTGAGGTTGTCCAACAGGTTACATAGAGGCTGAAGGTAGCAATAGATAACCCAGAAAATCTTCTTTTATCAGATACTGATCTATTTGGCAACACATTAACAGCAGATGCCACTCTCATGAAGTTGCGACATGAGCTGCAAAAGGACTTTGCCATGAAATGCATGTACAACAAACTTACGACAGCCTGTCTTAGTGCAACTCTACAGGTGTTGGAGCGACAGTACAGCACATACTTTACATTACAAATTACAGATAAATTAAAAAAGGAGACATGCACTGCAAGAAGTCATGACATAGATGCAGAGGAGATAATGGGGTTGTTTTCTGCCTCTCAGAAATCTTGTTGATATTTTAGAGGGCAAAATTGTCCGAGGACAACATGGGAACTGACTTGGTAACATATACTGGAAAAGTGGAGAAATTCAGAAAGGCATCTGGGAAATACAAGGTTGTGTATTGGCATGTAGATGAGGAATATGATGATGCTACAGACTGGGAAATGTCAAAGTATGCCATGGCCTCCGATCTTTTGCTTGGGGATCTGCTTATTGCTGAATAACTTACCTGTCATTCCAATGTCATAAGACTGTTACTTTGTTTCTTGAGCTGATTGACTTTTGTCTATGATAATAAGTTTTAGAGAATTTCTGAAGTTGATGCCACAGTTAATACACAGTTTACTTATCTGCAATGATTGACTATAGATATCTTGGATTATTAAGTTTAATAGAGTTTCTGAAATTGATGCCAGGATTTATTTGATTACTGATTCCGGGGATGTTTCCATTGTGGTAAGTTCATGCAGAAACACAGCTTTCTAGCAATGAATTAAAATAAAATCAATTCACAGAAAGTGGTATTGACTGTATTGCTACATGTTAGCTTATCTTTTCAGATATCTAGTAATGGAAATATCTGAACATGATTTTTTTATTTATGTCCAAACTTAGGGAATAACTGGGCCATTTATTCATTAATTACCTTATTAACTAATAAAGCTATAATCAGCTGATAGAAGGAAGTCTTGTCTATGTGGAAACTACACTTTTAGATGATAATCTAGTGCTAGTCATTTTTTCTTTCAGTCATTGTCAGATTTGGGGAATTTCTGAAGAGCTTCAATATCAATTGTGCATGTCACAACAAAGCAAAAAGCTTAATAACGGGGTCGTGCTAATTAATCAATTAAAATTACAATTAACTGAGAAATTATTATGAATCAGTTAGTTTTCACAAGAGGATAATATATTCTCACTGTCCTGAAAATTTCACTTTAAAATATTGAGAAACAAAAAAGCAATTCGCGGTCACAGTTTTCACATAAAACAAGACTTTTAATTGCCGTACAAATCAACAGTAAAATTAGTGTAACTTTTTTGTTTCTCAACCGATTTTCAAAATCTTGGTGTATTTAGCTCTTTCCAAGCCCTATCCTGTCATACCATTCTTAGATTTTTTTTTACATTTTAATTTTTTTGTCACATACCTATGAACAGTACATCACATAGGATGTTTTTATAATATGATTCAGTTCAATGTTCCGTTCAGTCCTCATTCATTTAATCAATGAGAGGTAATTGCACAATCCTACCACAATAACAGTGAGATAGTCTTCCAGTAGGAAAAATAAAGTTCAAACCGTGTCCCTTCGAGCCGGTTGTGACGTTGTCTCAGCCTCTTAAAGCGCGAAATCCTTGGGCAAAGCTCGCCATCCGAAGTCCTCGTGCACGCGCGTCTCCTCACACATGTACACGAGATAATGAACTTTCGTCGTTATCCCTCGATGCCCGGGAAACTCTGCTCAACGCCATGAACATTATATTTTTTTTGTCAAAAGTACTTAAATCTTAACAGTTGAAAAAGAAAAATAATCAGTTTCTGTTTCACGGTTAACTCAAAATGGCTATTTTTCCACTACACATTAGCCTCAGTACACATTAGAATATAGAACACATAAAATAAAAAAATAAAAAAAAACATCATTTGTACATTCAGTTGTCAAGTAAAACCGAAAAATAACCCATTTACTATGAATTATGTCAACGTTTTCCGTTCGAAAACGAACTTCGGTTAAACCGTTTACTCGTACAACACACTTCTCTCAAACTCCATAAAAACACAACAAAACTCACCAAAACTTCTCTGGTTAAGGTCGCTACCGTTTCAACAATCTGCAACACTGTTTTGACTGGAAAAGATCCGAAATTCACTTTGAAAACTAGAAAATTATTCTAACTTCGCGTCTCTGCCGCTTCTTTAGTCTGCTGCCGTTAGTCTCTCTCTCCTATGCACTATATTACTGCGCATGCGTGAGGAGGGGACAGAAGCACGCTGTAGGAAGGTAACACCAAAATCATAACATTTTTTACATGTAAATGTTTTAACGTGTAAATTAGACTATTTCACAAATCTTTGTTTTCTGGCTTATCTCATAGTTAATTATTTGTTAGCATTTTATTTATTTCACTATTTATAATATTTGTAACCTGGGTTACATAAACATAGGGACTTTTTAGACCATTGTAAGGGCATGGTGTAGGGCACTGCATCCATTTCTTTTAATATTAATATTTTCATATTGTTATTTTCTTTGCTTGTTCAATAGGCCAGTTCTCTCCTGCCACGGGGTAGGCTGGTTTTCCATTGCCTTGTTTGTCGTAAATCACTTTGGATAAAAGCATCTACCAAATGAATAAAGGTAAATGATTATATTCATATTATTTATCATTATTGCACTGGCCAAGTTTGCATTGCGCCAAATATCTGTCATATGGCAATAATACACCCTGAATGCGCCAAATATCGAGCTACATCCCAAGGTCTACATCCATCTCACCAGTTTAAAAACTCCGCTCTAAACCCCAAAAAATGAAAATGCTCACATATATTGCAGCACCGAATTGGAAACAATTTCACAGCAATTAATGAATTTGTTCCAGATCCATCACAATATTTTATTGTAAATACATAATGACTGAAAATACATAGTCAACCAAAAGAAAGACAGTATTTTTTAAGATTACATCCAAAATCCCTCTGATTGTTTGTAAGCTCTCTGTGAACCATGACTTTTGCTGTAGGATGCAACTGAGTAAATATCAGGAAAATCCTACTAGAACACTTTTTTTGTTACAGCCTCAGTATGGGTGCACTCTATTTTCATTTATGTAATTCCAAAAGACCCTGTTAGGAACATTACGGCTTTTAGGTTGAGGGTGTTATAAATGTTGCTGTTATGAACACTGATGTCACATTTACGCATACAAAAGGGCTGCATATGCTGAAGTACGTCTTGCTTGGAGGTTAAAGGATTTTTGCATTTCTTAATTTTATGGGAAACGGGCAGTTGTGCCTTTCACCATGCATTAAGGTGTGTGTGTATATATGTATGTATGTGTGTGTAACCACGTTATTCAGTTTGTGTATAATTACACAAAATCGGTTTATTTCGAATTTAATAGTTATAATTTGCTATCGCCACACCCCCTCATACTGTGTTAATGGAAGATTCACACAAGGCAGACAAACCGGTTACATAGACTGTATAAGAACAAGTATGCAGAGGACAGAGAGAGTGAATCTGTCACGATCTGGGGCGAGCAGACAGGCGATCGTGCGGGTCGGCTGGTAAGGAGCAGGCAACAAGGCAGATATCGGGGCAAAACTCGGGGTTTATTAGGGAACACGGACTAGGATACGAGGGATACCATTACCTAACCACAATGACGGACAGGGGAAACAGGTCAGACCAGGACTTAAATACACCAAGACTAATAAAAGGAATCGGACAAAGCTGGAGACGATCAGGGAAGCACACGTGGGTAATCAGGGGGCATGGCACACACGAGGAGTGAACGAGCCGGGCATGACAGAATCATCCCGCTCGCATAAAATTGACAGGTCGGGTCAAAGGTCACAAAGATCAAAGGATTGGGATCAAAAGGTCTGAAGGGGGCGGGGCCAGGCAGGGCCCCACGTGACGTCGCAAATATTGTTCATGGTTATTAATAATTTCCAGATGTTGGGGATATGAAATTAGTTATGGTTGGTTATTATTTATTCAATTTGATTTAATTCAATTGTGTGCTTATGGATACAAGTGTGATTGTGTCTGAAATGCTATAGCCTGTGTTATGAGGGTGCTGGCTCAAAATGATCGAGTGTGACCGTCTGCTGCTGGGGTCTGGCGCTGGCGCTGCCGTGGCGGAAGGTGAATGATTCCGGTCCGGAGGCTGGAAATGTTGCGGATACTACAGTCCTCTGAGGCTGGTCCCACTGCGGCTGGGTCTCTGCGGCTCCCCCCTCTGTAGACTGGGTCTCTGTAGGCTGGGTCTATGCGAGCTGGCCCTCCGTGGCTGCCCCCTCTGTAAGCTGACCCTCTGTAGGCTGCCCCTCTGTAGGCTGCCCCTCTGTGGTTGGTTGCGTCTGCAAAGGACTTGGACATTCTGAGAGCAATGTTGGAGCGAGTGTTGTACGAGTATGAAAGAAACCCTGTGAAAGTGAGAGAGCATAGAATGAGAGGAGGTGTATCCGACGTTATCCTCCTCCAATGAACGCCCCTCCTGCAGCAGTTCGTATGTGTGTCTGTGAAAAGTGGCGGGGAGGCGAGGGGGAGCGTGGGGGTTAGTGTGTGACCACCACCACTGCAGCATTCCCACGTTTGTACACCTGCCTGTTGGCTAAGAGACAATAGAAAAGCCACACATCAAATTGATATTTTGCCTTTCAGTATACAACAAGTTGAAGTTGGGGGACCCAGTAGTTTTACCCATATCCTGTTTAGTTTTCCCCATGCACCTGTTATTTTCTCCCGTCGTAGATCATCCCTGGGTCGAGCTTACCGTCGCTGTTTGCGCATAACTACAAACGAAATAAACACCGTGACGATCAAAAAAATTAGGAATCCCCGGTAACCTAAAACTTGACACACCGTATTTCTCATTAAAGAATCCTAAGAAAAAAGTTTGTCTTTTCCCGCTCATTTCATCTACTCATAAAAGGAACGCAACCACATGTAGATATTTATTACATTAACACGACTCGCCACCCGTAGCGTCCGGTGAGGCGAGGGTCGAAGAACCCTGTTTCCTTCCCTCCTTAGAGACATTATTAGACATGGTAAATGAAAGGGGGTCTGTTTCAGACTCTGAAGCAGAAGCGGGATGTGGGGTGCCCGGCGACGAGGTCGTATAGTCCCCAGCGGATTCTGAAATGTTGGAGGCCTTGTCAGACGTACAATTTCTTCTCAATGCTGAGGAGATTGAAAATGACTTGGGCCTGGGGTGGGAGGATTTGGGAGAATTTGAAAATGCCCCCGTTGAACAGGAAGGAGGTGGTGGTGACGTGGAAATCATGGATCCCCCACCCGACGGGGTTGTACATCGGCATAAATTCAATAATGTACAGATTAGACGGATTCTAAATATTCCGCAACCTAGAAACGGCGCAAATTTCCGCGAGTACTATGAAAATGTAATCGGAGGGTTTCAAAATATTGTGAATGAGGCAATACCATACGCCGCATGGGGAGCTTATATACAGGTCACCCTGCGTGGTGACTTTTTAAACGATGAGTTGTCGCAAATTGTACGGTATGGGGAGGGGGAGCTGACAGACTTCCAGCAATTGCTGGATCGCCTGGGTCAGTCTAATGAAGAAGTTCTAAACGATTCCAACCTCGAAGTAATCGTAGATGTAATCAATATCCCACGCAGTCGTGGGAACAAACGAAAACTACAGACCTTGCTAGCTACAGAAATAATTTCTAAAAAAGCCAGACACATGTTTATCATTAATAACAACAGCAACGCGTGTTTCGCCATAAATTTGGCGCATCTGCTCCATGGAAATCTCACTGACGCCGAGGGTGAAAAGCTCGGCCTGGAGTTACAGGAGAAAGTGGGATTCCCCCCCCGACCACGCTGTAGCTTTGAACGACATTATCAATTTTGAGAAAATCAATCATTGCAAAGCAGTAGTGTATTATCAAGAAGCGTATTCAAACAATCTCCACATTTACCAGACACCCACACCGATCGACGGTAGACGGCTGGTGTATTTCTTTTTACACAAACAGCATTTTTATGGTATTAAAAGCGTCACGGGTTTCTTAGGGGTGAGCTGCGTTTGCACAAACTGTTTCAAAGGGTACAACTCGCCACACACTCATCGTTGCGGAAAGTTCTGCAACGTCTGTCAGACTAATTGCAGAGAAGCTGGAAGCACACCGGCTATACAGTGTGAGCGCTATAATTTCAGATGCTTAAATAACTTGTGCTTCGAGCGTCACCGTACGCCAAGGGTCTGCCCCGTTAGGGGGGACATTGCTAGCCCCTGTGACAAGTTCAGAAAATGTAAAGCTTGTGGGCTTAACTACTACGTAAGTGACGAGAATCCAAAACCGCATTCGTGCAGAACACCAAAATGTAATATCTGCGACGGTAAACTCCACACAGCCGAACCGGACATATCCACCCCACATCTCTGCTATTTAAATCCACCGGAGAAGCCTAAAAAGGGGGGACGTGGGAAGCAGGTCGCCAAAAGGGGTGAGGGGAGTAATAAGGTCCCCAAATATGTGTTTTTTGACTTTCAAACATCCTAGACCTCGGGTACCCATATCCCCGTTTATGTGTGCGCCATCTCCGATCAGAATGAGACAATGACTGCAAAGGGCCCTGACTGCGCGCTGCAGTTCCTTAGACATTTCAGGACCCCATACTATACAGACGTCTGCTTCATTAGTCACTATGGAAAGGCGTTCTATAATTACATCATACTGAACGCGATGGTGAAGGAAGGGGTAGAACCGCATGTAGTGTCACAGGGGAATAAAATCGTTCTCATCGTGGACAGCATGTTTGAGCAAAGGTACATCGACAGTCACTCCTTTCTAAGCATGGCGTTGAGAAAAATCCCAGAAGCAATGGGTTGCTCGACTCCTGCTATTTTCCACATCATTTCACAGACATGGAAAACTTTGGATACGTACAGTAGGCCCGTACCCCCCTCCCGATCAATTTGGGCCCGATCAAATGCCCGCCAAAGTCTTATGAATGGTACGACGGTGTAAAGCACCAGACCTTTAATTGAGATGATTGCTTACTGTAAGAATGATGTGGCGATTCTGAGAGAGGGCTGCTTGCGCTTCCTGCAAGAGTTTAAAACGCTCACGGGTTGTGATCCCTTCTCCACGCCCACCATCGCTTCAGCCGCGTTGCTGGTTTTGGAGCAGATTGGGGGGATAACCGTAAGAATCGAAGAAGGAGGCTTTCCCCTCTTCAGGTTCCAAAATTATCCCAATCCAGTGTTCACCCTCTCTATTCCGGTCAGGTGTGTTTGCGACCAGAAAAGTGGGCCTTCTCTCTATGCGGCCGGGTAATAAATCACTAGGCCACACACCCCCAAAAGTATCGCCCAGCAGGGGTTGTAATCAGGGGCACCGCTAAGGGGGGGAAAGTTGGGACAATTCTAAGGGCCCACGCCCTTTAGGGGCCCCCAGAGATCTGAATGGGTGTGGTAGGGGGGCCCAACCTCATATTTTGTCATAGGGCCCAAAATTGCTAGCGGCGCCCCTGGTTGTAATAGACATTCCAGCTGGTGAGTGTTCATGATTAAAGGTCCACCAAAACCTGTCTCTTTGAGTTTATTTCAATCACGCTGTCGAAGCAGGCATAGACTATGAGACTCATGGTTCGAGGTAGCGGGGCTCTGAACCTTAAATCCAGACGGCATGTGCCGCTGATGACGGGTGACAGGGCACCACCGTCCAGCTCGTTGTCCCGGGAGAGATTGAGAGCAAATAGCGAGTATCCGTTTTCAAAATCCTCACGGTTAATGCACAGCGCCGAATCCCTTAAATGTCTGTTTGTAGCCAGGAAAAAGTTGTAAAACTCTCTGACCGACTGCCTCGCGTTAAAATCGGGTTGGAATGGTTTGCTAGGTATGTGTCGACCGTTCACAGAGAGGCTCAGAAATTCCAAGTCACAATGCTGAAACCAAAATGGGTTTCTGTTTCGTGTCCCCACGAACGCTGCGTGGTCCACGATCCCCAAAACGATGTAGCGTGGTAATTTACCCTGGAAAAGATTGTCCTGCGGGCAGACCCGCGATTGCGCAGGCAGAGTATAATTTTTAATGACTACCCTGCTTATAGGGTACAGGGCTTTCATAAGAGCGGCCGCGTGACCCAGTGACACCGCTGGGGAGACGTCCACTTTTTTTCACAAACAAGCTGGCCCTCAGTATTTTCAGCTCATAATGCCGCCAGAACGTGGGTCAAAGCGGGGATCAGCCAGTCGGTCCAGAGGTCACGTAGCACAGAGTCAAAATGGATGTAAAAGTAATTCCTCTCGGGCAGAAA
The DNA here is from genome assembly GCF_023856365.1 of Brienomyrus brachyistius. Lineage (NCBI taxonomy): Eukaryota > Metazoa > Chordata > Actinopteri > Osteoglossiformes > Mormyridae > Brienomyrus > Brienomyrus brachyistius. The sequence continues at coordinate 20,581,259 of NC_064544.1, forward strand.
CAGGCAAGGATGCTGCCTTTGACTGGGATGATCCACCTCGCAGCCGTAGCAGTTCTTCTGCTGATGCTTCCTGATGACTGAGGGTAAAAAGCCCACTATCATCGCTTTTATGCAGTTCAGCATCCCTAGGCACAAAGCAGGTGTGGAGAGAAGCGTGCAGATCTCAGGCATCGGGACTTCTCCAGGGTCAGAGGCGTCAGTGATGGAGGAGGGGTTGGAGGGTGAAAGGCCCCATATTTCCCGCTTTCGTCGTCGGAGGAGATTACGATCACTTCGTTGGTAGAATCTGTAGATGCTGCCATGATGTTGAGGATGGTGATGATTTTGAGAGGGTTGTAACAACGTCCACTTTATACACTGTCTGTCGTGGGTGAAATGTAGGGTGGAGGGGAGGGGGGTGATCCAAATCACATATGGTAATCTCATTCCAGAAAAGCTGCAATTAGACCACGGCCATATATTCACCATTCTGTCCCCACAGCTCACCTGTCACGTCCTACTTGATAACAGTTGTCCGTTCTTCCCGATTGCTAGCATTCTGATCTTTTACTCACCCCACACATGAATATTACATTGTAAGTTTTTTCAACGCTTGCATCTCCTTACGCCCCCGACTATCCTTGAACAGCGCGTGGAAGAAACCCCCCTTTTCTTCAAACATCCGCATCCAAATCACATACGTTATTCTCAGCCCATAACAGTCGCATTTAGGCAGCTGACATATATTCAGCATTCTGTCCTCCAGCTCCCCGGTCACACCCCTCCGATCTTTACCTTTGTCAGGATTTTTAAACTGCATGACCATATTGTAGATGTTCCCCCGATTGTCAAGGTCGGTGCTCTCTTTCATCATCCAGATGATGATAGACTTCAGGTTTTCCCATTCATCTTCAGAGAAACTCAGCAGATGCGGGTCGTCTTTTGGGGGGTCTGCGCCATCTACGGCGACCTGAAACATGTGCAGTTCCTCCTCATCGTAGTCAAAGAGCCAAATCACTTTATCCCCGTTGGGCATCTCCCAAGTAGCCCTCAGGTCTTCCGACGCTCGCATCATAGGTACCCGTCTACGTGCCATATGAATCTTCCTGGGAGCCCCGGGAGGCCGTACACCATCCTCCTCCTCCTGAATCTTTGACCGTGCCGCAGAATCTTTCATTTCGGGCATGCCAGACATGTCTGTATCTATATTCTCTGTATTACCTCTTACAGGTAGGCGTACTGTTCGAAGCTTGTTATGTTCCCCACGGCCCGGTGGGGGGCTTGGCACTCTGCAGTTCAGCATCCATAGGCACAAAGCGGGTGTTGAGAGAAGCGATGTTCCACCGATTGCCAGGGTCGGTGCTCTCCATCATCATCGGGGTGATGACGGACTTCAAGGTTTCCCATTCATCTACCGAGAGACTCACCCGCTGTCGCTCGTTTTTCGGGGGGTCTGGGGCGTTTCCGGCGACCTGAAAGATGCGCAGTTCCTCCTCATCGTAGTCAAAGAGCCAGATCTCTTTATCCCCATTGGGCATCTCCCATGTAGCCCTCAGGTCTTCCAACGCTCGCATCGAAGGTGCCGTACGATTCTTCCTGGGAGCCCCCTGAGACCGTACACCATCCTCCTCCTCCTGAATCTTTGACCGTGCCGCAGAATCTTTCATTTCAGGCATGCTGGACATGTCTGTATCTATATTCTCTGTATTACCTCTTACTGTTAAGCCTACTGCTCGAAGCTTGTTATATTACCCATGGCCTGCTGGGGGGCCGTGGCACTCCCAACATGCATCTTTTGCGGTAGACAAACTTTTTTCTTAGGATTCTTTAATGTCGTGTCAAGTTTTGGGTTACCGGGGATTCCTAATTTTTTTTATCGTCATGGTGTTTATTTCGTTTATAGTTATGCGCAGACAGCGACAGTAACCTCGACCCAGGGATGATCTACGACGGGGGAAAATAACAGGTGCATGGGGAAAACTAAACAGGATATGGGTAAAACTACTGGACCCCCCAACTTCAACTTGTTATATACTGAAAGACAAAATGTCAATTTGATGTGTGGCTTTTCTATTGTCTCTTAGCCGACAGACAGGTGTACAAACGTGGGAATGCTGCAGTGGTGGTGGTCACACACTACCCCCCACGCTCCCCCTCCCCTCCCCGCCACTTTTCACAGACACACATACGAACTGCTGCAGGAGGGGCGTTCATTGGAGCAGGATAACGTTAGACACACCTCCTCTCATTCTACGCTCTCTCACTTTCACAGGGTTTCTTTCATACTCGTACAACACTCGCTCCAACATCGCTCTCAGAATGTCCAAGTCCTTTGCAGACGCAACCAACCACAGAGGGGCAGCCTACAGAGGGGCAGCCTACAGAGGGACAGCCTACAGAGGGACAGCCTACAGAGGGACAGCCGCAGGTTGTCAGCTTACAGAGACCCAGCCTCAGAGACCCAGTCTACAGAGGGGGGAGCCGCAGAGACCCAGCTGCAGTGGGACCAGCCTCAGAGGACTGTAGTATCCGCAACATTTCCAGCCTCCGGACCGGAATCATTCACCTTCCAACACGGCAGCGCCAGCGCCAGACCCCAGCAGCAGACGGTCACACTCGATCATTTTGAGCCAGCACCCTCATAACACAGGCTATAGCATTTCAGACACAATCACACTTGTATCCATAAGCACACGATTGAATAAAATCAAATTGAATAAATAATAACCAACCATAACTAATTTCATATCCCCAACATCTGGAAATTATTAATAACCATGAACAATATTTGTGACGTCACATGGCTCACACCTGGGCCCTGCCTGGCCCCGCCCCCTTTTGACCTTTTGATCCCAATCCTTTGATCTTCATGACCTTTGACCCAACCTGTCAATTTGATGCGAGCGGGATGATTCAGCTTTGAAGAAAATAAAATGCTTTATTTTTATAAATATAGACTGTTGCATAATCATACTGTTGACTTATCGCGGTGTGACCGGTACAATACGAATCCATATTGTGCTTCGCGCGTGCAGCACGGAGCTGCTGCGGCGTATCTGAGCGGTTACCCACACCGCCTGCGTGGCGGCTACAGCAAGGTGCTGCGCTAATTTTCTAATGAAAATGGCAATCAATAATAAAATGTAGGATTTAGAAAAGTCCGAAAAGACCGTAAAGGTTTAACCAGCGAGTCACGTTATTTTGCTTACTCTCCTTCATAGCAAGATCGCAGCTATTAATAGAATATTAGGGGAAGCGCAGTAGTTTTCAGGTGACCTCCTTCACTCTTACAATGGCCACAAACATATACAGGGATTGTTACTATTATGGTCGTTTTTCCATAATGTATCCGGTTCCCAACCTTTATGGGACTCACCATTATCAAAGGTAAACTCACGGTAGAAAGACGACGCTTGCAGTAGAACTGCAGATCCACGTCACAGCAGTTGTGTTCGGGGCTAGGAGGGGGTTGCAGGTTAGGCTTGGGCGGTGTATTAGTTCGAAATGACCCCCTCCCCCAAATTTAACTTATTCAAAGTCAATGGCAGTTAAAACTGGCAAAGTGCTCCCATTGGCATTCAAAGGTCTGCCATCATTTACTGGTCAGTGATGTCATCTGAATGTCAGGTTTGTGGGTGGACAAGCGAGCAGGAAGCGGGGAAAGACCAGGCGGGCAAGCAGGCAGGGAATTCGCGGTTTATTAGGGATTGGACCAGGGAAGACGGGGCAGACAGCGACAAACTCAGAGCAACTAACCTTAACTAACATCAATGACGGACCACAAACAGGGCAAGAGGTGGACTGAAATAGACAAGACTGGGCGAAAATAATAGGACACAGCTGGGCAAGATTGGGGAAGCACACGTGGATAATCAGGGGGCGTGGCACACACGAGGATCTGACGAGCCGGGCATGACACTGACAAATGTCATTTCCATTCTGTGATATCATAAAAACCTTTTCCATTCAGCAATATCACAAAAAACATTATGAAGTACCTTTTTAAAAGTAGCATCATCGTTACTTTTGATGGAAGGGTCGCCAAACTTTGCACAATTGGTCAATGTTCCCCAAACAAAGGACAACATGGAAATTAAGAAGCCTTCGGGTAAAGTAAGATTTAGTAAAATAATTAGAGCGACATACCGATATTCAGATGGGTATCCGCGCCGATCCAGACCTATTTGATGGATCGGGTATCGGCCATGCCTGACCGATCCACGTCCCATACTTACTTATTTAGTTTTTGGCAGTCTCTAAAAAGACAGCTCCTATTTCGTGTTAAATCTATTTGTACAACCAATCGTACGACAGCTCTTTCCCATTTTATATGTGTTTTTTTGCGGCATTCAAGTCGAATGCGAACGCTGCCCCTCAGTCTTTTTTGCTACTCAGTGGGTGTGAGTACAGTGACTTCCGCCTGCTGTGACGTCATGCGCATATCTTTCACAGTACGAGGAGTGTAAAATAAGAAGTGACTATCTGGGAGTATTTTACGCTTTTAACAGAAACATTTGCAATCTTTGTAAAATAAAATTTTGAGAGGTGGGAATAGCGTTTAATGGACAATCCCATTTAACAAAGCACACACAACTGTGCAAGACAAGAAAAGCAATGGATGATTTGGTAGTCGCTAACTTGGACTGTTTTGCGAACTCGCAGCAGCTTGTGATACAAGAGGGGCTGCCATCGCAACAACGTGTAACTGAGCAGACGCCAATGGGAGAAAAATTGTGTTAAAATTTTAAGCATTTGCCACTTGTGTATAATTACTTTGAAGATATTCATATTGATCTGCAAAAATGCTTTAAACAAGACAAACAAGGTGGAACAGTACGTTATGTATGTTTGTAGTAGTCTAAATATTTTTTTATACATTTTTTCCATCTGTATTTACTAGCTTAAAAAATTATATATAAAGTGTAACAAAGTAAAAAGAGCTCTTGATTCAGAATCTGTATCGGCAGTTGTGTATCGGATCGGTACTGAAAAAATGTGGATCGGCCCATCCCCAGTGTTGCCAACTATTTTCAATGGAAAGTAGCTAAAGTCTGCTCGAAAAGTCGCCAAATGTAGGGACTTGGAAATTTTTCACCAAATTGTCTTGATTAACTTCACACCTATTTTAATGGAAAGAGATTAAAAAACCATAAATAATGATGCCTCATTTGTCAATATATCTTTAATAGAACCAGAGATATTGAAGATTTAATATGCCTGAAATCGGATTTTTGTTCTAATGTAATTACAATTAGAGCTGCAGAAAAAACTGTGACTACTTAGAACAACTTCGCTCTGCATAGGCGGAGGGCAGCCTGCGCCTCATTCAATAAATGTAAGAAATTGTAAATAGGGTATGGTGCACTTAAACAACCAGAACTTTGCCAATATCTAACCAATCTTAGTGATTTTTGTTGTTGAATGTTGAAATGAAAATTTACTTGGAGTATCTACATTAACTGGCATGATGTTCAACCAATCAGGAGCCAGATCGGTGGTCACGTGACATTGATCCATCCTCCGTACAGCACATAAAATCTTCAATCACATAAGATCTTCAATCATCCAGAAGTGGGCACAGGATTGTATAGTGTGGGCATGCATCAATTGTCATCATAGTTGGCAATTTTCACATTTAGGGTGCAATAAATATGCCTGTGGACAAATAATCGATGCCCCACGATTCTTTCGATTTTTATTTAGTGCGTGAAAGTTACCTTGTTTTCAAATTGTTGTTGCTCCGCGAATACTGAACCGATTTTGATCCGGTAAAAAATAAGAAAATCAAGGATAAATAAATTATTCAAAACGGCGGATATCTCATAAGTTGAATGCAGAGCTAGCCGCGAAAACCGCATATTCGCACCCACCCCGTAGCCACCGCTGAAAAAATGATGACGTCATCACACGGAATATTAGAGTGAGCGACCAAAGCAAGATTTCCAAGTCCCTACCAAATGTCGCTAGATGACGTCATATGTATATTTGCATATTGATGACGTAATTACGTCGTATTTGCATTCTGCGTGTTTTCCATAATCCTTCCTCACGTGTCCAATATAAAACTGTTATCAATTACGTTGCATATTTTCTGTCAGACGACACAACGGAACTTATTAACCAGCAGCTACATCCTCTGTAATGAAATAATTCCGGAATCCGGATTTATAACTGCGTTGGACAAAATCACTACTGTAGGTAAGTTAAAGACAGCATATGTGTTGTGATATTGTCAGTTATATTTACAAGTAAAATGAAAATAGATATAATTTATACCACAGAATGCTTTCCGTCCTTATTTCACGGACGGATTGGGCCGTGGCAACACCGTTTGCACAAGCGCAGCTCATTCACATCTATGTCAGCTGCCGTGCGGTCACGGGAATATGCTGCTCCTTTCTGCCGGAGCTAGCGCTCACTCATCAGAGCAGACACAGGGAGATGAGTAACTGTCCCGGGAAAGCAAGACCTCGCGCTTACAGGATAGTACTGGCGACATTTGGAATGTTGCTAAGGTTTGTCCAAAAGTCGCTAGATTTGTCGCTAGGTGCTTTTTTGAAAAAAAAAAAGTCATCAAGGGGGTCTGAAAAGTCGCTAAGTTGGCAACGCTGCCCATCCCTAAAAATAATATTTTAAAATAGATCTTTTCTTTAAATGGGCATAGGTTTTGCCTTTTAGTATGTAGCCTGGCATTACTCAGCCTACAACTGAGTAACTGTTATGGTGTGTTATGTGTATGTGGTTGGATTGATTAACTCACAGCCTGAGTTTACTGTCTCTTTAAGAGCAGGTAACACAAACTTGTTCTGTATGCACAATCTAGTTTGATTCCTCATAGTGGCAGAGTTGTTTAGGAATAGGTGATTGGGACTGTCCATCATTGGATTCGTACTCACCAGGCTACCGATTGGAAAAAAAGAGGGAGGGGAGAGACACGCGGGCTTCGCGCCAGTTCTGTTAGTCCGGTCGTATCCCGTTTTTATCGACAGGGACATAGTACCTTTTGAGAAAATTCTAAGCCTCATAGTGCTATATACGAATAGATAAAGCACTCCTTTTTGAGAGTTCAATTCAGAGCCGAGTTTGCGCTTTTGGTAACTACGCCACCTCATTACGTTGGCTAGGAGCTAACTAGTATTAGCATTGGGACACCATTTGGTAGATTTTTTTTCTTCCTCCCTTTCCCTTTGTAATGGGGCAATCTATGCGTTTTATTTTGTTCTGGAGTGACGCCCTAATTGTAAATGCAGTAAGCCTAGAAAGCACCGTGCATATGGCATCTACGAGCTGCTCAGATAGCGCCTCCAGCTACCGTGAGACGCTGGAGGTTCCTCTGAGTGGTCAGCGCGGAGGCTATTGCGCCCGGATAGCGCTACCAGGATAAGCCCGTGGTTCCTCCGGCAACGCGGGACAATGAGACCGTTGGACGGAGTGGAGGGAAAAGGGACGTGAGTAACGGAGACTATCCTCATAATAAAGCAGCTACGCATAACGGAAGATCTTTTCTTTTTTTCTTTTCCATTTTGAGTTTTTCAATGCCAGAGAGGAATGGCTGAGTTATCCATTAATTTTGTAAAATAAAGTGTGTAGTGTTCCTATTTAAACAACTTCTGCTGAAGGGTCTCTGTAAACAGATTTATTAAGGGGGCTCAGGACGGTGATAACCAGAGAACCCAGGTCAGCCCATTACGTTAAAGTACGTAGTGAAGGGTTAGAAGTATACCTTAAAACTTCCACAAAGTTAAGAATAAGCTTTAGGTGCCTAAATGTTGAATAATTTGTATTGAATTCATTGGATGTGGTGACATTTTCACGTTAACCGGTTAATTTGACAGAATTATTTTACCTCAATGTCCAAAAACAATAATACAAAATAAAAATACAGACTTTCTTTGTGAATGCTAGCAGTTAATTCAGCAAACTATTGCCATTACTGTATAAATATCAGATGCTGTTAGCGCTCTGCAAAACCAAAGTATATTTTTGTATATCGGTTAACTAGGAAGCTGAAACCTTAAAAATACCATATTTTACGTGTAACTTTGATGGGCCATGAAACCTGTTGAAAAACAAGAGAGATTTTTTATGCTGTTATTGGTTTATCAATTCATCTTCAAACCACTTATGGTTGGGGCCATAATATTGGTCCTGAATGCCTACCTCATAAATGTATGACATCAATGGCCTGTGATCTTTCTTTTAAGTCTCGGAGTCTAAAGCAAGACGGAAGAAGAGACCCCGCTCACCAAGTAAGGATGAAAGACACCCAGTGAAAAGGGGGAGGAGGAACCTGAATTCACAAGTCAGAATTTGTTCCTCTCCATCTACAGCCAAAACCCAGAAGGGCCCCTTTAAAAGTTTGTCATGGGACAGCAAAGTTATTATTGGAGATTGGAACCAGACTGGTGTCATAGGTTAATAATAGCAAATAAAAGTTAAAGAAAGGATCATTTTTACTATTAGTTTTTTAAATGAAACTTACTGTGTATAATAATAATACCTGCAATCTTGGATGTACCCCAGTGTTTTGGTCACGGTAAGCTCCAGGCCCCACCACACTTACTATGGTCGGAGGCCATAATACTGTCCATGAATGTCTATCCATCTATGCATCACATCATAAGTATATGATATTAATTTCCTTTCACCTTTCTTTGAAGTCTCTGAGTCCAAAGTGAGAGGGAGGAAGAGATCCCTCTCACCAGACAAGGATGAGGGACGCCCAGGAAAAAGGGAGAGGAGCAAAAGAACCTACTGCTGGTGTGTATGATAGACCGATTTATGAATGATTGTTGTAATAGTAATAGATTTACAGTAATAACCTATTGTCATGTGGGTTACAGAAGGCCAATAGAGCACAAAGCATTCTTTAATGTAGTATGAGTTTTTTGAGACGGAGCTTATACGAGCAAATTACGTGATATCGTGATTGATGTCGTAACAGTTCGACAACAGTTTCGATGTATTTTTATATTGTGATACTGCGATATTACGTTTTTCATTGCATCCCTAGTAGATATACATTTTTAGTTTGCATTTTGTCACTGAACTACCAAAATATTTGCATGTGTCTCAGTTCAAAACTACACTCTACATCCACATTCAATGCAGTTTATTGTTCAATTACATTGTCAATCTCTCATTGTCTGCAGTACCAAGTGGCCACAATGAATCAGTAGCTGGGAGTGGCATTGGAGATGCCTGGAAGCTTCGTAGCCAGCTCCAGTATGAAGTTACCCAGTAGCTGACACGAAGACAAATGCAATCAGAAGCAGCAGCTTTGGATAGCGCAGGCCACTCTACTCCCAAACCCACCTCCAGTAATTCTAAAGGTTTATATTTGTCTGTCTTTTATATGAGGTGGATAAATTTTCACAGATGATTTATTTTCGATGTGTGACTAATAACTGAACATAACATTAATTGTATAGTCATTTGCTAAACTACTACAGGCATGCGGGTTTGCATATCTGAATCAAAAGGTAAATGAAGGCCCCCAAAAATATGATATTAATGCATTAAAGTTTCTTCTCTGGCTGCTCTGGTTTTAAATAATATCTAATATTTTGTAATTCTGGATGTTACCCTGACTAGCTGCTCAGTATTGATTTGTGTTCCAACTGTTTTTCTCTGTGCTGTAGAACGGCTGGAGGACATTTATACTAAAGGCCTTAATCGGCAGTGGAGTTTATGGGAATGTGTATGCCGGAATCCGGAAGAAAGACGGATTACCAGTAAGATATATCTCACATTAGGTCTCAACAAGCATATACATATGATATGTACAGTCTTTATGGACTCCATGTTCTTAGAAGTGCATTTGTATTTATGTGAGTTTGGTTTGGTTCTGTGCAAAATTCTCTCTATAAAAATAATCTCTAATCTTCCCAGGTTGCAATCAAAGAAATGAGGAAAGATGATGGGGAAGAGGTAGACATAGTAAGTAGCATGTAGGGCGACACACTAACATTTAAAAGGGGATAAGTGTCTTTTCTGCTCCCGGCATTGCCTCTTATCTGCTTCAACAACCCCACAGCCTGCACTTGGGGGGAAGATGCCCAAGGAGGTGGCCTTGATGATGCAGCTGAGCATCCCACCAACCTGCCCCTACATAATTCAAGTTAAGTGGTTTGACGGTCCAGAAAACCATTTCATAGTTATGGAGAGACCCGAACCATGTCTGGACCTGAATCGCTACAGCATTGACTGTGGTGGTTACGTTAGTGAGGAGCTCGCACAGCTGGTCCTTCTACAGCTGCTGCTGGCTGCGTTTTACTGCGAAGAGAGGGGCATCCAACATGGAGACATCTCTGCCCAAAATCTCCTCATCCAGAGTGGTTCTCTGCTGGTGAAACTAATAGATTTTGGATGTGGGGGTTTTCAAAAAGGCCTTGGGTTAGTGAAAAAAAGATGTTTATTATACAGAAATATCACTCCTTTATACTCTGTTTGCTTTCTGTAAAATAGTGAGATGTAAAGTGAGTTTATCAGTGTCTGTGGCATCTTCACGCTCTCATCTCATTCACTTTTTCTGATTTATAGGAGCAGCACTGCATCAGGCCCTGGACTTTGATGCCATGTACACCGTCATGCGCATCGGCACAATGTTGTTGCGTGTGGTCTGTGGAACACTACCAGTTCGGAGCCGAGAAACTGGCTCTCTGCAGTTCCCCAGAGCAGTCTCAGAAGGTTAGTGTCAGCAATGTCACACTGATCATGCCTGATGAGAGAGCCCTCTCACTTTAAATAATATCCCAACTCCAACATCTGTTTTCAGAATTTAAAAATTTAATGAATTGGTTCATCAGATGAGACCGAACGAAGCGTCCCACTCTGGAGCAGATTGCTTCCCATCCTTGGCTCCAGAAGGGCTGGCAGTCGGTCTTGGGCAAGACCTAGGTAATAATAAACTCTTCACTTTGTCATATGGCCGGCCTCAAAGCAAAATGCACATTATAAAAGCCATTCTGGAACTGACAAGTTGATGTTGTTGGGTAGATCTGACAAACTCAGCACAGACCTGATGGAAATGCTCAAAGACTTATATTGCCCACCTCTTATCTTTTACACTATGGAACAACTTCCCTGTCTCTTCTATCAGTACCAATGCTGGAAAAGGGAACGGGTGGAACAGGGGTTCAAGATCTCATTTCTAATACTCAGACATCTCAGGTTCTTCACAGTACATCGTCTTGCATCTGCTAAAACACCAATTTACGTAGTGTTTTTTTGTTCAGTGTTAATGCATCACATTTTCCCTTTTACAGGCGAATAGAAGAGCTTGCTCTGGGATCAACAAGCTGCAATAAACGTTTTCTTGTCAGGCACATTGCGATCCTTCCGCTTCTTCTTTCTGCATGCGGTTTTGGTCGGCGCTGGGGACGGATCAGGCTGTTCCGCCAGTGAGGCATAAGGCAGCCCACAGTCCAGGACTACTCACCTGAGCATAGCCTCGACCACTCAGCTCAGCTGCAGGAGGGGGAAATTTTTTCTAATATTTCCCTCAAAAGATCAGTGATGGTTAGTGCTGCAATGGTATGGCATTCCCTAGGCCCACTACTTTAGATGCATATGTCATTGCCAAGGATTACCAAACCATTCTGGAGCACTGTGTTCACCCAGTGGTTCAAACATTGTACCTTGAAGCTAGTGACGTGTATCAGGATGACAATGCATCGATACGTACAGCAAGACTGGTGACAGAGTGGTTTGATGAACGTGAAAGTGAAGTTGAACATCTCTCATGTCCTACACAGTCAGCAGATCTCAATATTGCTCAGGCACTTTGGGATGTTTTGGAGGAGCGAGTTAGGAAATGTTTTCCTCCACCAGCATCACGTAGTGACCTGGCCGCTGTTCTGCAAGAGGAATGGCTCAAAATCCCTCTTCAGTATAGTACTTGTATCTGTCCTTCCCAAGACAAATTAATGCTGTATTGGCTACTAATGTGGGCAGTGGTGGCTTAATGGTTAGGGTAGAGCACTTGTAATTGAAAGATTACCGGCAAGACACCACTGAGGTACCCTGAGCAAGGTACTACCCCCAAGGACTGCTCCTATGGCGCTGAAATAGTTGCCCCCTGCTATGTCACATGTGGGTTAAATGCAGAGGACCCATTTCGTTGTGTGCTGTGGTGTGTCAACAATGACAATCACTAAATTCTAAAAGAATGCCGTACATAACACTAATAAATTATTGTGGTTTAAAACCAAGTGTTTCAGTTCCATTGTCTAACCCCTGTAGATATCACATTTTCTTACACATAGGAACACCTAGAGGGTACATTATTTCATCTGCTTTTCTCGCATGTAGAGGAAACTGCATTCTGCAGTATATGAAAAAAAACAAACTAAATCTAACCTGGAATGGCGTTACTGCAATCATCTCACTGGGCATCTGCCAGTCATCAAAAGCAGATTCGCGTGCGGGGGTGCACTTCCCCATTTCGTTGTTCGGTGATGCTACACGGACCGGGGCAAATGCAAACATAAGGTCAGCTACGAGCACAAACATTGCCATCACACCACCTCAGCAGCAACCTAGTGCGACTGACTAGCACCACAGCGGTTGCAGCAGACAGACAGCAGGCCTTACTGTCACCAACGTCGGCTCTCAGAGCTGAAGTTCTCTGGTGCCTGAACACCGCAGTTAGCCGTCATTCGTACAATTCGAATGAGGGTATTGGGGAACTATTCGGAAGCCTGTTCACTGATTCCGATATAGCTAAAAGTTTCGCATGTGGCAAGGATAAGACTGCATATGTCGGTGAGGCTCTGAACTAGTTCAGCTGGAGTTTGTTGTGGCCATGGGGTGTCAATAAGAACACTTAGGACAGGGCACGGCAGATGCTTGCTCTTTAGTGAGGATGTATTAACTTCTGAACAACTGCTGGATCTGTGTGGTCTGAAACAAACAATATAAATACTTAAAGGGACTTTCTCCAGTAAAGCCTACAGCCTATGTGTCATGCCCTGCTCGTCGGCTCCTCCTGTGTGCCACGCCCCCTAATTACCCACGTGTGATTTCCTGATCGTGCCCAGTCGTGTCTTGTTTCCTGCTGCCTTGTTTCATGTATTTAAGTTCCTGATTTGTACTAACCCGTGTCTGTCATTGATGTTACCCAGCGTTTGTCCGTGCCTGTTGCCAGTAAAAACCCTGTTTCCCGAACCTTGCCTGTGTGCCTGCTTCCGCTCGCTCGCCTCTCTGCCCGCTCACCAGGCGATCGCGAGCCGTCCCGTGACACTATGCACTAACAATAACAAATAATAACACTAAAGGTTCATGCTACAGTATTTATAGAAGGGATACAGAGTACATATAAAAGATTCAGGTATAATACAACAGCAGAATCACACATTACCAACAAATAACAGAGTCATAACGTAAACTTTACTGCAGCTTACGACCTAACGCAATTACTATTCTACAATCTTTGTGGCCTAAAATACCGTGGCCAGGGTGTGAAAAATAGTGAGTGAGTTGACAACTTGGAAACATACGGTTTTTGTTTCATCTAAATTGATTTGTATACAGTTTTTATACAGTTGTTTAAAAACGAACATCAATTGACCAATAAACTACGTCTATTTATACAACATTTCATAAAACACTGCAGTTGAAAACTTCATCTTTACGATTTCAGGGCAGAACAGCCACTCTGTTAGGAACATTACGGCTTTTAGGTTGAGGGGGTTAGATATGCTGCTGTTATGAACACTGATGTCACATTAGCGCATACAAGAGGGCTGCATATGCTGAAGTATGTCTTGCTTGGAGGTTAAAGGATTTTGGCGTTTCTTAGTTTTATGGGAAATGAGCAGTTGTGCCTTTCACCATGCATTAAGGTGTGTGCGTGCGTGTGTGTGTTTGTGTGTGTGTGTGTGTGTATATATATATATATATATATATATATATATATATATATATATATATATATATATATATATGTGTGTGTGTGTGTGTGTGTGTGTGTGTGTGTGTGTGTGTGTGTGTGTGTGCGTAACCAAATTATTCATTTTAATGAGCATAATTACAAAAAATCGGTTTATTTAGAATAACACCACCTCATACTGTGTTAATGGAAGATTCACACAAGGCAGACAAACCGGTTACATAGACTGTATAAGAACAGAGGACGACCGAAGCTTTGAAAAAAATAAAATGCTTTATTTTTATAAATATAGACTGTTGCATAATCATACTGTTGACTTATCGCGGTGTGACCGGTACAATACGAATCCATATTGTGCTTTGCGCGTGAGACACGGAGCTGCTGCTGCGTATCTGCGCGGTTACCCACACCGCCCGCGTGGCGGCTACAGCAAGGTGCTGCGCTAATTTTCTAATGAAAATGGCAATCAATAATAAAATGTTGGATTTAGAAAAGTCCGAAAAGACCGTAAAGGTTTAACCAGCGAGTCACGTTATTTTGCTTACTCTCCTTCATAGCAAGATCGCAGCTATTAATAGAATATTAGGGGAAGCGCAGTAATTTTCAGGTGACCTCCTTCAATATTACAATGACCACAAACATATACAGGGATTATTACTATTATGGTCGTTTTTCTATAATGTATCCGATTCCAAACCTTTATGGGACTCACCATTATGAAAGGTATACTCACGGTAGAAAGACGACGCTTGCAGTAGCAGCACCGCGGCAGCAAAACGGGCGGTGTGGATAAACGCGCGGACCCACGTCACAACAGTTGCGTTCGGGGTTTGGAGGGGGTTGCAGGTTACTCTAGGGTGGTGTATTAGTTCGAAATTAGCCCCCCCCCAACTCTGGCTTGGAAAGTTTTACCGGGCAAATAGTGGAATGGTATTGATTTTTAAAACACCGTAAAATACTATACACACTGTGGTATAATATCTGGATGGTATGACTATATAAAACGACAGATAGGACACCAGAGATATGACCCCCGGGGTGTCTACATTTGGCTAATGCTGCCGATGATATATCAATAAATAAGCATGCAATGTAAAAGTGGGGTTTAGAGCAGGTAGTTTTCAAATCACAACACTTGTTTCCCTGTCCTAAAAATCACACACACACACACACACACACACACACACACATATATATATATATATATATATATATATATATATATATATATATATATATATATATATATATATATACAGATATGCTGTAGGCATTGTAAAATAAGGTTTTATCGGTTTGCATTGAATTATTTCTAATACATTTTTACATGCTTGCAAGTTTCAATTTTTCGACCAATCAGCAAACGGTATTTTGACAGCACATCGGGAGTTTATGACGTAGTTGCGTTCTAGAATTTTGCTTTGCAGTACGCATTGCATGTTGATAATTTCCGAGTTTACATTCAAATCTGCACAATACTTGGCTGGGTGTCAATTCCGAGTGGAGCTTTTTGGAATACTCGAAGTACACTATGGAAATCAACAAGTCTTCAGGTGAGCTAAGATTTAATGACATAAAATATTAAAATAGATCCATTCTTTAAATGAATACAAATTTTGCCCTTCAGTGTGTCTTAAAACTTCCTCAAAGAACCTTTAGGTACCTAAATGTTGAATAATCTCTGTTGAATTCATTGGATGTGGTGATATTTTCATGTCACAGTTTCTTTGTATTAAAAGTTGTGTAATATAACACCAGATGGAACAGCATCGCGCAAATTTCACTTATTCAAAGTCAATGGCAGCTAAAACTGGCAAAGTGCTCCCATTGGCATTCAAAGGTCTGCCATCATTTACTGGTTAGTGATGTCATCTGACAAATGTCATTTCCATTCTGTGATATCACAAAAAACATTATAAAGTAGGACCTTTTTAAAAGTAGTATCATCGTCACTTTTGATGGAAGGGTCGCCAAACTCTGCACAATTG
This sequence comes from Brienomyrus brachyistius, assembly GCF_023856365.1. Classification (NCBI taxonomy): domain Eukaryota; kingdom Metazoa; phylum Chordata; class Actinopteri; order Osteoglossiformes; family Mormyridae; genus Brienomyrus; species Brienomyrus brachyistius. The sequence continues at coordinate 20,597,117 of NC_064544.1, forward strand.
CTCAATGTCCCCCAAACAAAGGACAACATGGAAATTAAGAAGCCTTCGGGTAAAGTAAGATTTAGTAGAATAATTAGAGCGACATACCGATATTCGGATGGGTATCCGCGCCGATCCAGACCTATTTGACGGATCGGGTATCGGCCACGCGTGACTGATCCACGTCCTCTACTTACTTATTTAGTTTTTGGCAATATTTAAAAAGATAACTCATATTTCATGTTAAATCTATTTGTACAATTAATCGTACAACAGCTTTTTCCCATTTTATATGTGTTTTTCTGCGGCATTCAAATCGAACGCTAACGCTGCCCCTCAGTCTTTTTTGCTACTCAGTCGGTGTGAGTACAGTGACTTCCGCCTGCTGTGACGTCATGCGCATACGCTTCACAGTACACGGAGTGTGAAATAAGAAGTGACTATTTGGGAGTATTTTACGCTTTTAACAGAAACGAGTAGCACAGTGATTTGCAATCTTTGTAAAATTAAGTTTTGAGAGGTGGGAATAGCGATTAATGGACAATCCCACGTAACAAAGCACACGCAACTGTGAGACAAATAAAAGTAATGGCTGATTTGGGAGTCGCTAACTTGGACTGTTTTGCGAACTCGCTGCAGCTTGTGATACAAGAGGGGCTGCCATCGTAACAAAGTGTAACTGAGATGACGCCAATGGGAGAATAGTTGTGTTAATATTTTGAACTACAAATGCCTCAAAAACGCTTAAAACAAGACGTACAAATGAGGTGGAACAGTACGTTATGTATGTTTGTAGCAGCCTATTTAAATATTTTTTGTCATACATTTTTTTCTATCTGTATTTACTCCCTTAAAAAAATTATATATAAAGTATGACAAAGTAAAAAGAGCTCTTGAATCAGAATTTGTATCGGTATCGGCAGTTGTGTGTCGGAATCGGGTCGGAACTGAAAAAATGTGGATCAGCCCATCCCTAAAAATAATCCCTAAAAATAATATTTAAAAATAGATCCTTTCTTTAAATGAGCGTAAGTTTTGCCTTTCAGTATATGTAGCCTGACATTACTCAGCATTATCTTAAAACTTCCTCAAAGTTAAGAATAACCTTTAGGAACCTAAATGTCGAATAAAATTAGTGTTGAATTCATTGGTGACATTTTCATGTTAATTTGACATGTTAACCGGTTAATTTGACAGAGAATTATTTTACCTCAATATGCAAAAACAATAATACAAAATAAAAATACAGACTTTCTTTGTGAATGCTAGCAGTTAATTCAGCAAACTATTGCCATTACTGTATAAATATCAGATGCTGTTAGCGCTCTGCAAAACCAAAGTGTATTTTTGTATGTCGGCTAACTAGGAAGCTGAAACCTTAAAAAATGAGATTACCATATTTTATGTCGAACTTTGATGGGTCATGAAACCTGTTGAAAAACAAGAGATTTTTTATGCTGTTATTAGTTTATCAATTAATCTTCTATCCACTTATGGTTGGGGCCATAATATTGGTCCTAAATGCCTACGTCGTAAATGTATGACATTAATGTCCTGTGATCTTTCTTTTAAGTCTCGGAGTCTAGAGTGAGAGGGAACAAGAGACCCCGCTCACCAAGTAAGGATGAGGGACGCCCAGTGAAAAGGGAGAGGAGGAATTCACAAGGCAAAATTCGTCCCTCTCCATCTACAGCGAAAACCCAGAAGGGCTCCTTTAAAGGTTTGTCATGTGACAGCAAAGTCATCATTGGAGATTGGAACCAGACTGATGTTATAGGTTAACTTATAGCAAACAAAAGTAACAAAGAAAAGATAGAATTTTTATTATTAGTTTCTGAAATGAAAGTTACTGTGTATAACAATAATAATAATAATAATAATATTAATAATAATAATAATAATAATACCTGCAATCTTGGATGTACCCCAGTCTTTTGCTCACGGTAAGCTCCAGGCCCCTTTTAGCATAAAGTGCTTCTGCTTTTCTTCATTAATGAAATATCCAGCTATGACCTTAAGCATTTCCCAGAACTTAGCAGTAATTGTCCTTTGCAATGAATGACTAAACATTACATGTAATTATAAACCGAAAACAAGTCAGTAGTCAGTCGTTTCTTTATAAAATATTAATTATTAATGCAGCAGCTGAATCTTTTAATCAAAACACAATCTGTAATTCTGAAGTAGTGTTTTCTGCCATTTTTCCGCCGGATCTGTTTTCACTGCGTGAAATATAGGCCACGCCCATACATACTAACATGCCAAATAATGCGTGAAAACGGTGCATGTGTAACACTTATGAACCTGTTATGAACCACTTAGTAGTGCTACTGGCCAGTTCTATGTTCGATGGGAGTGGTGGGAGAAAAGATAATGACAAAATTTAGGACAACAACCTTTAGTAAATATTAATTGTAGAACATGATGGATCATGAATACATTTATATACATTTACATTTAGATGGAAAAAATATAAATCTACCTCTTTATATAGTATGGATTTAGATATTGTTTGTTTTGGGTTCTAAGTCCAGTGGTCAAATCAGGTATCCATAGTTAATCCTAAGTCTGATTTTAGTTATATCCAAGTTCAGTTGTGCTAATGTTAGACTGCGCACAGATCATATTAAATAATTATTTTGTGTCTATTTATAATCACCTAATACATCCTTATTTAAATTTTCTATCCAGTATCTTTAGCACCTATTTATCTTTCCTTTAAATCAGTAACTTCCCCACATATGAAACTCAAAATTAAATGCGTATAAAAGGAAAAAACAAAATCACATCGTATACCATTCAGGCATAACAATGTCCAAAGGTTATTATACACTTCGATTCAGTCCATCATATCCTAACTGCACACGTTGTAATAAATTCAAAGTTCCCTCTACTCATCCTTCGCTGTTGCTCCATGGGTCTAGCAAACCATCCTGCTATGAACTCCATTTGGTGGGTCCCTGTTCGGCGAAGCACATGCAGGAATATCCATTCCAAATCTTCAGAAGTTTCAATGTAGTGCAGAAAAAAACAATTTATCGTGGTTTAAAACATTTCTTCCATCTTCTTTTTCCTTTAGTTGATTTAAAAAATCTTCTTACACCACGTAAGCTGTAAAATCAAGTTTAGCAAGTTTTCTTTTTACTGTATTCTAAATCCTATGGTAACCTGTTAGGACTCGCTACAGCCAGCCTCAACTGCTTCTGCAAAAAAAAACCTCGCTCTCCACATCACGTCGTGATATCACCTCACATTCTGCATAGAATCGTCTTTTTTTTCTTAGAGATTAATTATCATTTTGTTAATATACTGTAAATGTGATTTTGTTTCTGTTTGACCAATTTATAAATGACTGTTGTAATAGTAATAGATTTAATAACCTATTGTCATGTGGGTTACAGAAGGCCAATAGAGCACAAAGCATTTGTTAATGTAGTATGTATTTTTTGAGACGGAGCTTATACGAGCAAATTAACTACATGATATCGTGGTTGATATCGTAACAGTCTGACAATGGTTTCGAGGTATTTTTTATCGCGATATTACGTTTTTCATTGCATCCCTAGTAGATATGTATTTTTGGTTTGCATTTTGTCACTGAACTCCCCAAACATTTGCATGTGTCTCAGTTCAAAATTACACTCTACATCCACATTCAATGCAGTTTATTGTTCAATTACATTGTCAATCTCTCATTGTTTGCAGTACCAAGTGGCCACAGTGAGGCAGCAGCTGGGAGTGCCCCTGGAGATACCTGGCAGCTTCGTAGCCAGCTCCAGTGTGAAATTAATCAACAGCTGGCACGAAGACAATTACAGTCAGAAGCAGCAGTGTTGGATAGCACAGGCCAATCAACTACGAAACCCACCTCCAGTAATTCTAAAGGTTTATATTTGTCTCAGTCTATTATATGAGTTGGATAAATTTTCACAGATGATTTATTTTCAGGGGCGGCATGGTGGTGCAGTGGTTAGCACTATTGCCTCACACCTGTGGGACCCGGGTTCGAGTCTCTGCCTGGATCACATGTGTGTGGAGTTTGCATGTTCTCCCCATGTCATCGTGGGGTTTCCTCCGGGTACTCCGGTTTCCCCCCACAGTCCAAAAACATGCTGAGGCTAATTGGAGTTGCTAAATTGCCCATAGGTGTGCATGTGTGAGTGAATGGTGTGTGAGTGTGCCCTGTGGTGGGTTGGCCCCCCATCCTGGGTTGTTCCCTGCCTCGTGCCCATTGCTTCCGGGATAGGCTCCGGACCCCCCGCGACCCAATAGGATAAGTGGTTTGGAAAATGGATGGATTTATTTTCAATGTGTGACTAATAATTGAACATAACATTAATTGTATAGTCATTTGCTAAACTACTACAGGCATGTGAGTTTGCATATCTGAATCAAAAGGTAAATGAAGTCCCCCAAAATTATGATATTAACGCATTAAAGTTTCTTCTCTGGCTGCTCTGGTTTTAAATAATATCTAATATTTTGTAATTCTGGATGTTACCCTGACTAGCTGCTCAGTATTGATTTGTGTCCCACTGTTTTTCTCTGTGCTGTAGAACGGCTGGAGGACATTTACGATAAAGGGGCCCTAATCGGCAGTGGAGTATACGGAAATGTGTATGCCGGAATCCGGAAAAAAGATGGATTACCAGTAAGATATATCTTACATTAGGTCTCAACAAGCATATACATATAATATGTACAGTCTTTATGGACTCCATGTTCTTAGAAGAAGTGCATTTGTATTTATGTCAGTTCGGTTCGGTTCTGTGCAAAATTTTCTCTATAAAAATAATCTCTAATCTTCCCAGGTTGCAATCAAAGAAGTGAGGAAAGACGATGGGGAAGAGGTAGACATAGTAAGTAGCATGTAGGGCGACACACTAATATTTAAAAGGGGATAAGTGTCTTTTCTGCTCCTTGCATTGCCTCTTATCTGCTTCAACAACCCCACAGCCTGCACTTGGGGGGAAGATACCCAAGGAGGTGGCTTTGCTGATGCAGCTGAGCATCCCACCAACCTGCCCCTACGTAATTCAGCTAATTGAGTGGTTTGATGGTCCAGAAAGCCACTTCATAGTGATGGAGAGACCCGAACCATGTCTGGACCTGAATCGCTACAGCATTGACTGTGGTGGTTACGTTAGTGAGGAGCTCGCACAGCTGGTCCTTCTACAGCTGCTGCTGGCTGTGTTTCATTGTGAGGAGAGGGGCGTCAGACATGGTGACATCTCGGCTCAAAACCTCCTCATCGAGACTGATTCTCTGCTAGTGAAACTTATTGACTTTGGATGTGGGAGTTTTCATGAAGGCAGCTCCGACTTGGGTTAGTGAAAAAAAGATGTTAATTATACAGAAATATCACTCCTTTATACTCTGTTTGCTTTCTGTAAAATTGTGAGATGTAAAGTGAGTTTATCAGTGTCTGTGGCATCTTCACACTCTCATCTCATTCATTTTTTCTGATTTATAGGAGCAGCACTGCATCAGCCCCTAGATTTTGATGCCATGTATACCGTCTTGCGCATCAGCGCAATGCTGTTCCATCTAGTGTGTGGAATGCTGCCGGTTCGGAGCCGAGAAACTGGGTCTCTTCAATTCCCCCGAGCCGTCTCAGAAGGTTAGTGTCAGCAATGTCACACTGACCATGCCTGATGAGAGAGCCTTCTCACTTTAAATAATATCTTAACTCCAACATCTGTTTTCAGAATTTAAAAATTTTATGAATTGGTGCATCAGCCGAGACAGAACAAAGCGCCCCACGCTGGAGCAGATTGCTGCACATCCTTGGCTCCAGAAGGGCTGGAAGTCCTAATGTTGACTGTGACTTGTTTTTTCTGTGTCATGTGCTACAGTACTGCTACACAAATAAGGAACAAAGTTCTGGATTGATTGAAATTAATGACTTTATATCCTAAGCCAATCTTTGTGTTTTTCTAAACTTATTTTTCAGCATTTTACTGTTTGAAATGAAAGATTTGTTACCCACCTAGGCTTGAGCAAAGAAGCAGATGTAGGACATTATACTGTTTCTGTTATTAAATTAAGTTACAATGTACAGATCTAGAGCTATATATCTTTATAAAAGTGCTGTAAATATGAAAGGTCTATCTGTATATTCTTTCCTTTTGTCAATTTCAAATTACTACTGTTGATTTATTGGAATAAATTCACTTTGTTCAATTTAGTACTATTACGTTTTTTGCTCCCCCAACTGTCAGTTGTGTTAGTGTGTTGTAGTTTACGCAAGATAAAAAACAAAAAGATTCCACTTGTGCAAAGTTGTTCATTTGCCATACTACAATTAAATCAAATTAAATTCAATATTTCAAATGCCAAAGTACAACACATTCATTACAAGACAAATCACATTTTAAGGTCAAAAGCTTATAGAGCCAACAAATCATGATCAGGAAGTGCAGCCAGCAACTTCCTGGTGTTGCCAGCCGACAGGACCTGGACCATACAGCCTCCTTCCGTGACAAACACTTAGGAAAAAAGGAAAAGAATGGACAAGAGAGGGAGAGGCACAACGCCTGTATGCTTTGCCAACTGCCAGTTCATGTTTTAAAACATCAAATATTACATGTTGACTGCAAGTTTTCATTGATTTCTAGTAATCAAGAAAACACAACACTAACAGAATTTAAAACTGACCTCTAAAAACATTAACTATCATGTTATCTATCTTTCCAGTGTCTCAATATTGGCATGTTTCGCTAAATCTAACATTTATATTTCTAAAACAGTAAATACAAATCTAATTCACAAAATTACCATGTGCAATTGGCAATCAAAAGCTAATTACTGTGTTATATTTTAACTGAATTATTTGTTACTAGTCCCATTTGCAGAGGGAAATGTGGAGGTAAAAATAAATAAAGAAATAGTCAACTTTTTCTTTAATAGCTTTTATCATTTCCTCATCTCTGGGGATCCTCTGAATGAACATGTCCTCTTGTACATAAACCATAAAGTCACACCAGTCAAAGCCAGAAATGAGTGTAGGAATATTAGCTCAGGTAAATTTTAATATCTCCACCAATATGTTTTGAAATTAATTAAATTTTAATAAATTTTTATTTAATGATGATTTTTAATTAATTGTTATGCCGAACGGTTGGTTCCTCCAAACACGATTGCGGATCCCCCGTGAGTCGGTTAATATGAGACTTAAATGGGATTCACTAATTACCAGTATCGCTTAATAACCTAGGTTAGAAGGCTCGTCCAGCGAGCTGCGTCACCAGGTAATGTAAACGATCGGTCACGAAACTCCCCTCACGGCCGACGAGAGGGAGTCTCGCGATATTTCAGGTGAGTTTGAGGTTTCATAGCGTAGTAGCCAGATCGCACAGAGGCAGGGACTTTTGTGAAAACTCAGTGAACGGAGGCTGAAGTTGTGTGAAAGACATGCATTTATTCCTAACACTACAAATAACATGAGACAAACATTACCCTTAACACAAACAACAAGCACGAAATAACGGAATAGAAACAGACAGAATGTAATTATTGAAATGAAATGACTAGATTTAAATGAGTAACCTGTAATTTCTACAGTCACACAGTAAGACCTTAAGTTCTCATATCCATAGTTCATTATTTGCATGCTCTTTTTAATTAAATTGCTTTATTTACAGTAATAATTCATAGGTCTTGGTTGATGTGTTTTGTCTTTTGTGTTAGGTGTAGCTGTCATGCCCAGCTAGTCCGCTCCTCGTGTGTGCCACGCCCCCCTGATTACCCACGTGTTCTTTCCCGATTGTATCCTGCTGTGTCCGCTTCCTTTGATTGGTCTTTGTGTATTTAAGTCCTGGTCTGACCTGTTCCCCTGGTCAATAATTATAGTTAGTTGTAGTAAATGTTTCCTGGTCCCTTTTCCCCAATAAAACCCCGTCGTTTGCCCCGATTTCGTCTGTCTCGCCTGCTTTTTGCACGCCTGCCCGCACGATCACCGCTCTCCCCGCGACTGATCGTGACAGTAGCGTACATATATTGATATTGTAGGGTTGTGTGCAGTGATTGTTTAAATTAATCTTTTGGTTTGTAGTTACTTTGGTTGTGGGGGATGGTGTTTTCTATTCAGCATAAAGGTGTGGCTGAGGGTGGAGGTGTTTCAAAGGACAAGCCCTAGAGCAGGAGTGAACCATGTGCTGCCATGGCAAGAGGGGGAAGTTGCGGTTTAGCTGTGTTTTGCTTTTTTTAGTTATATGTAGTACTTATTTGGTTTACCCCTTTTGTGTGTTAATTGGTTTGGCCAAACCACTATATATATGTTCTCATATGTCTCCTTATAGAGTTATGGTTCTCAAACTTGGTCCTTGGATATTGACAAATAAAAATTTGCCGGGTAATACCTCTGTAGCAATTTATAACAAACATCTCTACATTTATTAGAAATGACATATTTGGATGACAAACACCAAACTTTTTTTCCACAAAATATTTGGAACAAACCTCCCCCAATATGAAATGGCTTTTCAGGGCTCGAAATCAACTTTTTTATTTGGTAGCACTGGTGCTCCCAACTTCAAAAAGTTAGGAGCACCAGCAAAAATTTAGGAGCACCCGCCAAAAATTAATGAGCATCACAACTACAAATTGTATATTAACAGATTTCTTAAATTTGAAAACTACACCAATCAACACTAACAACAACTAGCTACAACAAATCTGAAGCTTTACATATCCTGTGGCCAGGATTTGAAATTCGGTCTTCTGGCTCGCTGTCCCTCTGACATCCATCTTTTGACTGAGGCTGAGGCATCAAAGGCTTCCGAAGGAGGTCCCTCAATGCTGATTCGAATTAGATCTTGTAATGAAGATCTAATGTCTGACTTTATGCGCTTTTGGATAGAGAACCCCTCTCACACTGCGCTGAGGACACAGGAAGGACTAACATGATCTTTACTAGATGAAGGATGTTCTGAAATAAAAATTATTTTAATTTCATTGTCAGGGTAGAAGTATTTAGCCTAAAATACATTGATAATCTAACTACTGTGACATTAATTTGCTTAGCCTACTTGTAAATCTGAGGAATAGGGTTCCTTGGTCAGAAGGACTTCCCATAACCTGTGGTAGCTCTTGTCTTTAAAAGACATGAACACTAGGGTTTTCAAGGTCTGGAACTCCTCCATGGCAAGGGCACAGTCACAGCCGTTCCTTAATGAAATACAGTCCAAGTGTAACTGGTTGGTTTTTTAATGTTAAAGCTTTTAACACAAACAATTAGAAGTCTGTATTTTGAATATTAACAATGAATTACCTTTCCAGTACATCTGGAAAATGGTCCAACAGGAAAGTGACCTCCTCTATTCCATAATCAACCAACTCCTCTGCTGTCTCTGGCCAAACATCATGGTTAAACACGTGGAAACATTTGACCGCTTTGGTTGCTGCAGTGTCCGTTCCATGTTCCTCCTGACCTAAAAAAAAGCAATAAAAAGACATTTCTGTAATAAAATGTGACTCTGGACCACAAAACCAGTCTTAAGTCGTTGGGGTACATTTGTAGCAACAGCCAAAAAATACATTGTACGGGTCAAAATTATTGATTCTTGTTGTATGCCAAAAATCATTAAGATATTAAGTAAAGATCATGTTCCATTAATATATATTGTAAAATTCCTACTGTAAATATATCAAAACTTAATTTGATTAGTAATATGCACTGGTAAGTTTGGATATATATATATATATATATATATATATATATATATATATATATATATATATATATATATATATATATATATATATATATATTTTTTTTTTTTTTTTTTGCATCCTCAGATTCCAGATATCAAATAGCTGTATCTCCAAATATTGTCCTGTCCTAACAAACCACACATCAACGGAAAGCTTATTTATGGTCCAGGGTCACATATTTTTAAATAACGTTTTAATGTTTTTTTTTTAATTATTAGTTTTATGATGAATAATTAAATTATTTTAATGTAGGTTATCAAAAGTATGTCATTTACATATTGTGTTACACATCCTGATTAATAACATACAAAGCAGGCTGCTAAATCGAGGACGAAGCTGTTTAACTATTGCCGCAACGGTGGTCTCTATCTGCTTCTGATGTCTGGGAGCAGTCTGACTGATTGGTCCATCCTTAGCCATATTCTCTGCCTCTCCTTTCCTCAAAGGAACTCCATTGACAAATTAAAATGAAGACTATACATTGCAAACTAATGAAATGATTCTAAATGCTGTTAATTTCACATATAATTTCACTACACTACACTAAAACATTACAGTTCATGTAATATCCTGTCTGCACAAGACACCTACCTACATGACACAAATTAAAATGATCAGTAACACTTTCCTGTATGACCATCAACTGAATGTTCAATTGAACGCTTGAAAAGCTTTTATAAAGGTTGTACCCGAAACATAAACTGAGGCTGCATTTCCTGCTCCTGCTCCCTAGCATCTCTCTGCCTTTTCATGGCTGCATGAAAGGAAGCCAGCTTTCCACCTGGACGTGGCCTCACAGCCATTGCTTCAACGTTGAGGATCAGGTTCCTCAAGCTGCTGACTGCCTGTTAATGCGATATATTATGGTATAATTGATTGTTTCATCACAAGGTAAAGCTTACCTGGGGGAGGATCACATCATTTCTTTGAAGTAACAAGCTGTATTTACTGATGGCAGAAAATAAATCTGCAAAGAAATGGCAGAAAGCCAGAAATGAGCCATCCTCCATTGTCTCCTTGATCTACAAAGAAAACAATAAATTTATACCTTCCCTTTCCTCACTTTACATGAGCAATATCTATACATGTAAGACATAGCACTGTGCAGATAATTATTTATACAGGTATGACAGAGCAGGTAAAGTTCCACACAGTTTCCAGGCCATGATCATTCCCACCCATACTTTACACTGACATGCTTTGCTCTGCCAGCTATATCAGCATTTGTTGATGATGCAGCCAGGTGGTCCATATGAGCATATACTGCTGTGTGCTGCTCAGAATCTTCCAGGGTCCCCTCCTTCTTCTCTTGCTTCAGCAGCACATTCAATGCCCTGGACACATGTGGCAACCATCTTGTGCCCTTGACACCACTTGGATTGTTCACCGATACACCCAGTTCGACTCCAAGGCATTTTAATTCCCTTCTGGATTTAGAGCTGAAGTGATAGGTCTTCCAAATTAAGGTTAGCAGGTTGTACACATTGCCTACCCAAGGTGAATCCTTCTGAGCAGAGAGTAGGGCAAGCTCCAATCTAAAATAATGTGCAAATAGAGTACAAATCTGAAAATTTAGTTTGCTATCAAGACAGAGAGCCTTAGTTTTTTGTTAACCTGTGAGTTACTGACCATTATCAGCTCACCTATGAGGCATGCAGTGAAATGGGATGATATGCTTTCCTGCCTCCTCTTGGAGTTTCACTGATACACCTCCCTTCTTCTCAAGATTCACAGCTGCTCCATCAGCTCCCATAGCCACTGTCTTCTGCATCCAGTTGTCATGAGTCCCCAAGACCAGCAAATGCTGACTTGGAGGCTGCATAGATTCCTAAAATGTTTCCCACTAGTTAAATACATGTTTAAATGGGTCGAACATCATTAACACTTTAACAAACAAATCCATTTATAATATAAAAACCAACAAACATTCAGTAAAACACTAAATACAATTTATATATATATATATATATATATATATATATATATATATATATATATATAATATAATATAATATAATAATATATATATATAAAACCCTCTATTGCATGATATATGAAATAATAGAGAAAAAAATATTTGCACACATATTATTACCCGTCATCAAGCACATTGAATAATTCAACAGATAATTTAGAAAAATAATAATATTAGGGGGTAGATTTAGGTTTGTTACTTTGGAGCAACAACATGCAATAATTGTAATAAATACAAAAAGTGCAGTCTATTTAAAATGAATCTCTGTATTTCATAACAAAACATATTTTATGAAAGAGATTCAACACCAACTTCATTTAAAAAAAACATTTGTACTGAAAATATAATACATTACTGTCAGGTATCATTTTTGTGTAGGTTTGTTACCTATAAGCAACAACACGCAACAAAGGAACATCATTTTTATGCAATCATTCTCATTCAGCCTTCATGTCAGGAAATCATACACTGGATAAAAACAAATTTTTATTGTTTAAAACATTTTTCATGAACTAGTACAGAACAGCACTGGTGGATTATTCAATATTAACCCAGAAATCATGGACAGGAGTCCAACTCATCTATTGGTTACTGTGTGTGAAAGGAGAAGAAGCAGTTTTTTTCAGGAGTGTGACACAGAAACACATCACATTTCATGCACTTGACCTTGATTATTCCATTGCATCCAGGATATTTACACCTCCCTCTCTTTTCACTGTAGACAGACCAGTGGTCTATGCGATCCAAGCGAACTGGGGCTGGGGGAACAGGTGCAATTGGGCCTCGTCTTCTTTTCAGGTCTAAACCTGCCTGGACACTCAGAGATGGCCGTCCCCTCTTGCTGCAAATTGTGTCTTCTTTGCAGAGGCAGCATGCCACCTCAGTTTTGAAATCCATCAAGCTCAGCTGCTCCTTTTGTTTCACACCACAATTGGTGGAATTTCTTTTGTGGAGAAGCCAGGCTTCCACCATCACCATGTCCATCATATGGAAGAAGAGGCGAAGATACCATTTTTTGGAACGCACTTTGGTGCGATACAGTGCGATTAGGGAATCAAGGAGGTCTACTCTGCCCATGCTTTTATTGTAGATAGAAACAATGTTTGGCCTTACCACCTCCACCATTTTTTGGGTCTTCTTGTCCCACCTCTTGACCAAGGTGGTGGGGTAGGCTGCTGCATATGTACTTAGCAAGTGGACTGAACGGTTGTCATGCCATTTTACTGCTCTCAGGTTGACGCCATCGTGTTTTGTTTCCTTCTCTTCAAAGGTCCCTCTTCCTTTTTCCTTCATTGTTTTGTCATCAGTAAAGGTGCAATTGGGCAACCTTGAGGATTTCACTGTTCCAACACTATGGATTTTCATCCTCTCCAGTTGGACTTGTAGGTCGATGCCGCAGAACCAGCTATCAAAAAACAACTTGAAGGACTGGTTGGTGGGAATGACTGAACACAGCTTTAGAACTATGTTGCCACTGGCACCAATGTCCGGCTTCCCTTCAGCTTGAGTGATGGTTCCAGTGTAGACCTGAAAGTTGTAAATGATTGTCAGCAAGGATAAATACTTTATACCCCCAGCGTTTTGTTTTTTTTGGATTGTATTGTTTTAAACTGCTTTTGCCTTTAAAAGGCACAATCTGCTCATCAACACAGAGCATCTCAAGCATTGGAACGCCATTGAAGTTCCTCTTCAGGGCTGTCAGGAGAGGACGGATTTTGAAGAGCCTGTCATGCCCAGGCTGACCTACTGGGATCTGCTCTTCATTGTTGCTGAAGTGGAGGTATCTCTTGATGGTCTCCCAGCGATTGACTGTCATAGTGTCGGCAATGCAATCCACCCTTGCAGCTGTGCTCCAGTACATCCGTGTTTTTGGAAAGTTGAAGACTGCCATGTGCTGTGCAATGCCAATGAACTGCTCAATTTCCTTGAAAGTAACGTTAATCGGCTTATTTATGTCAGACTGGCTGGCATACAAGTTGCTCTGTGTGACCATGTTTTCTGTTATGTCTTGTGTCAGGTTTCTGAAGTAGTCAATTGGTGCTTTGACCTCTGTGGCCTGAGGGAGCTTGAATTTCCACTGGGGGACAGGTGGTATACTTTTTCGGCCATTTTTCCATGTGAGGTCCACGTTCTTGGCTTTTATGTATACCTGTTCCTCTTCCTTCTCTTCCACCTCTTCATTTATTTCTTCAATGTCTCCATCTGGAGGAATCAATAAACACATAACAAGTAATAACTATTATTTGGTATGTGTTTATTGATACCTCCAGATGTTGATATTTGTTGTGGTCTAAAAAATAACTAATAATATCCTAGTATTATTTCTAATGGCTGGTTATTACATCATAGAATGCATTATACAATGCAAAAATTACACTGTTAGCTGTAAGCAACTTAAACCTAACACTGAACACTCAATTACCTGACTGATCAAACCCATCATCACTGACTCCATCATTGACTGGTCTTTCCTCATCACTACCATCTAACTCATCCTCACTTTCATCACGTGGTAAAACCAAAACCGTATCCACTGCCTGACTTCTCTTTCTGCCATAGAATGTTAATGTGTTCATTGTCACTGAAAAGGATAATTACAAAATTATTATATATATCTGGAAATATTGATGGCAGTGAACATTTGGAGTACACACACGCACACACACACACACAGACACAAGTGCACATGCACATCTGAGCTGACAAAGCTACAAAATCTACGCTATGCATAGATGACTAACAGTAGCTAAACTGAAAAATAATCATAAATATTGTTAACAAGGCATATACTGACAAATACTTTAATATTTCTTGGTATCCTGCCATCTGTGTGAAATACTGTATTGCTAACAATAGTGTATTGCTAACAAGCATTCTCATTCTACTGTTGCATGTTGTTGCTTTGAGGCAACATAGCTATTTTAGCCCTTTACAAAACAAAAATTCAATGAAAACATTATTAACAGAGTGAAATGAAATCAGTACTTTGAAATATTTTTTATTTTATGAAAATCCTCAAGATAATATCAGTTTTTCAAAGTTTTGTGGAGCTGAAAAAATATGGCTGCCACATGCGAGTGCAGGTGAGGAAAAGAGATTGAAAAAAGGGGTGAAACAAGTCATGTGATCAAATACAAGCAGACTATTGGCTTCTTATACTTCCTTCAGATTACAAATGAGCATTTTTATTGGTGTATGATTTATTGTGCCTGGGAAACTGAGGGAAAATGGGTATGTTACCCTGAAGCAACGCTATGCAATAGAGGGATATATATATATATATATATATATATATACACACACACACACAAAATAACTATGCAATACCAAATAGGCTATTAATTAATTAGAAAGAAAGAAGAAGAAGAAACAACTTACCATCAGCATTAGCATGTTCCACCTCAACATGCCCGATGAGGATGGTCGTGGGTTGTCCGTCAAGCAGGATGCGGACAAACACAATCACGCACTCCTTGACAGACAGGTCGGTGTCTCCATCGATCATGAATGAAATGTACTGGGCTGATGATACTTTAACTGCAGTGTTCTCACGGATGGTATCTGCTAT
This sequence comes from Brienomyrus brachyistius, assembly GCF_023856365.1. Classification (NCBI taxonomy): domain Eukaryota; kingdom Metazoa; phylum Chordata; class Actinopteri; order Osteoglossiformes; family Mormyridae; genus Brienomyrus; species Brienomyrus brachyistius. The sequence continues at coordinate 20,612,353 of NC_064544.1, forward strand.
TACGCCGATGATATTGGCACATGACTTGTCATTTGCATATGTCATGTTAATTGCAATACCGTTCTTTTTCATTAGCTGCAACATGGGTTTAAATTTAGTGAAGGCGAGCTCTTCTTTGGCGATAGTGTATGTGGTGTTAAATTTTACGTTCAGTTCTGCCAACTGCGCGGAACGGCTGGCAGTATCCTGACGATTAAAAGCCTTAACGATCGAACCTGATGATACTGAACTTTTTGCCAAACATTTGTCCCTGCATTTCTTGTTTGGCACTCTCACCGTGTTTGACCAAGCTCTTGTGTTTAAAGTGCGTAGATTCAGTGGCGAACACTGTGTTACCTGCAAACTCCGTCCCACAGATTTTACAGTGAATGCAGTGCATAGAGCCATTTTCATAGCGGAGCCACTCGAAGTCTTTCAACCATTCTCTCCGAAAACTGTACGCCTTCTTTTCGGCTGGTGAATCAACATTCACCACATGATCACTATCACCAACGCCATTATTTGTAACTTTAGGTGGTTTGCAAAATAAATCTGTCAGTGTTCTTTTCATTTTCCCTCTTCTTCACCTCTTTACATTTCCCCGCTGTAGTTAGCGCCATCACCTGAATGAGTGATTGGTTAATAATAGCTGTCAATCTAAAATCTCAACGGCAGAACGGTCACCATATCAGCATTCAGCACACAGAACAGACATATACTGTTAACATTTTTTAGAGAAGTTAAAACAGGTAGCATGACAAGAATTACATGCACTCGCACCAATGCTCCCAAATATATTTTGAGGTCACATAGATGAAATTTCGGGAGCATATGCGACCAAAATGGTCGCAATTTCGAGCCCTGCTTTTGGTATAGTGACTACGTTTCCTTGAGCCAAAGATGTAATTCTCCTGTTACGAGCTGATGGACTGAACGAAAAACAAATTTTTCCTACCTTGGTATCATTTAGGTTCCAGGTATAGGGTACTAAATCTCTAGCCACTCCTAGAGCATAATAACCCCTTTGGAAATCGCATTCTCTAGGAGTAACAGAGATTGCATGGCAAGACAAAAACTCACTATATGTCATAAGGAAACCATCAGAATTAAATAATTGCTTCACCAAAATAATGTTGTTGTTAAATCAGCTATAAAGCTTCAGAAAACTTTTTTATAATATCAATCACAATGGGTACTTGTGACGAGTCTTTAAAAAATAGTGTGGTATCATCAGCTAATTGGCTGATGATGATCTGCCTGCCTAAAAGGGGGATTCCTTGTAGATTACTCTCTCGGTAATGTAGGTAGAGGAGCTGAACAGCAAGTAAAAACAAATGAGGAGATAGAGGACAGCCCTGGCGAACACCACGTGATAACTGAAAACGTGGTGATGTGCCATATTTCAGTTATATCGCACAATTTCCATTTCGGTAAAGAGTTCGAATGGATTTACAAAAAAATTCCCCAAAACCAAATTTGCGTAACGAATTAAAGATAAACTCATGTTCTAAGGAGTCAAAGGCCTTATAGAAGTCCAAAAAAAGGATAAAGCTGGCACCATCTATAAGCTCTGAGTCGTCTAATAAGTTTAGCACTAATTTATCATCATTTGCAATATGGCTATTAGATAGAAAACCTGATTGTGTTTCATCAGTTATAGTGTTCAGGGTTCTCTAAATTCGTTTGACTAATACTAGGTGTCATGTCCAGCTCGTCCAATCCTCGTGTGTGCCACGCCCCCTGATTATCCACGTGTGCTTCCCTAATCAGGCCCAGCTGTATCCTGTTATTTCGCCATGTCTTGTTTACATCAGTCCACATCTTGTCCTGTCCGATGTCCGTCATTGATGTTACTAACGTGTGATGTCTCGTGTACCCGCTCTCCCCAATAAATCCCCAGTTTTCCCCGTATTCTGCCTGCCTGCCTCGTCCTTCCCTGCCTCCTGCCCGTATTTGCCCATGGTTCATGACACTAGGGCAAGAACTTTGTAGTCATTATTCAATAAATGTATCGGTCGCCAGTTCTCAATACAGTTGAAATCTTTTTTAGGTTTTTGGATTTTAGTTATAAGTCCTTGTGTCCATGTAGGAGGAAGACCTTCCGTCTTGATACTTTCATTAAAAACATTAAGTAAAAAGGGGGTAATTCTTTTGAAAAGGTCTGATAAAATTCTGCAGTTAATCCATCTGGCCCTGGGGATTTATTATTTTTAAGTGTTATTATAGAATCAAGTACCTCTGCCTCCCTAAGATCATTTTCACATTCAGATTTATCTCCCTGAGACACTACATTACAATTCTGAACTGAATTCAAAAAGTTGCCTCTTCTGAATAACTTGATTTATAGAGAAACTTTGAGCAATAGTGTGCTATTGTAACAGGTTCATCAGTCAAACTACCATCAATACACAGTGTGTTCATAGCTGAGTTTCTAAATTTGTTTCAGTTAAGATTAGAAACACATGATGAATTCTGCTCCCCCTTCTCCATCCACTTCCTCCTCGATCTTACAAAGGCCTCATGTGCTTTCATTCTGTATATATTACTGTATGTAATTTATTCTTGCATTCACTTAGCAGTAACAATTCCTCTGCAGAAAGGGTATCAACACTTTAGCATGATAGAAATGATATTTTATGTATAATGCAGTCCTCTTCAAATCTTCTCAACTTTGCATATCCAATACCATAAGAACTTAGATACTAACCAATTTCATACTTTGATCACAAGCTTTCTTCTAGTAAGAATGAATAAAAAAAGGGACATAAACTTTAACTTCACTGTGTAAAAGACGTTTACACAGTTGTTTAACTTCCAGCACATACTGTAGCTCTGGGAATATTAAAAACTGGATCTTGACAGTGATGATCTTGTGATCTTTTAATGGGCAAGGATGAAAATCTACCTGTACATCACTTGTAGTAATACTCTGAGAAACAAGCCAATAGTCAATTCGAGACTAGAAAAGTCATTCGAGCTCCATGGATAAATTTTGGATCTAGGAGACTTTAGCCTCCAGATATCTACAATATTAAATTTCTGCATAAATAAATTCCACCAGGGCAGTGTTATGTGGTTTACCTTTCTTTGGTGGAAACCTGTCCAAATTGTTATCCAACAGCAGATTGAAATCCCCACCCACAACTAAAAGAGAGTCAGGAAATTTGCTCACATAAAATAACAGCTTTTCTCCTATTGCATAAAATAAACTGCCATTATCCCTATAAGCATTATAGCCATAAATGTTCAATATAATCACAGTAAGTTACCGGGAGGCGGGCTGTAGCAACATCTGGTGAGTAGAGATTGGGGTAGAAGACTGGCGACCTGCAGACTCAATACATAAACATTTACGGCAGGTGACATCATCTATCACAGTGTGCTTTGGGGCTACAACTAATCAGGACAAAGGGGCACTGCAGTGAACAGTGAGGGCAGCGGAAAAAATCATCAGTGCCCCCCCTGCCCTCCATACAGGACTTTTACTACGCAAGGACTAGGAAACAGGCAGAGAATATCATTGCAGATCAGTCACACCCTGGACACAATCTTTTCCAGCTCCTCCCCTCTGGTAGGTGCTACAGAACTCTGCATGCAAACCCACCAGACATAGGAGCAGCTTCTCCCCTCTGGTAAGCGCTACAGAACTCTGTACACAAAACCCACCAGACATAGGAGCAGCTCCTCCCCTCCGGCAGGCGCTACAGAACTCTGTACACAAAACCCACCAGACATAGGAGCAGCTCCTCCCCTCCGGCAGGCGCTACAGAACTCTGTACACAAAACCCACCAGACATAGAAGCAGCTCCTCCCCTCTGGCAGGCGCTACAGAACTATGGATACAAACCCACCAGACATAGAAGCAGCTCCTCCCCTCTGGCTGGTCCTACAGAACTCTGCATGCAAAAACCACCAGACATAGGAGCATATTCTTCCCTCAGACCATCACCCTCATAAGCAGGTAAGCTGTGTCACCTGCCTTCTGTCAGTTCCCCCCCCTCTTTATACTCTGTTTGCACTCAAGCTTGCACCATATTCTTGTACAATGTTACCCATGTGTGTATATTTCAAATTTTATTTCTTGTATAGTGCAATGTGTTGTTTGTGTAGTGTCATTTATTGTCTGTGTACTAGGGAGTCTCTAGCAGCCGGAACCAAATTCCTTGTGTGCCCCAGCACACTTGGCGTATAAAGCTGATTCTAATTCTGATTCTTTCATCAGTGGACTCTGGGGGACAATGCACACCCCTTAGATTTTCAGAATAACTAAATTATAAATGAAAACATTGCACACATATTATATGCCATTGGGGCAATGCACTAAGGGGTTAATAGCTCTGAACCCAAATGAGACAGGCATGTCCTATGAAGTGTGCTTATGAATATAGCCTGGACTTCAAGTAACAAATATTGTATAACAAAGTATTTATCCCTTATAATTTTTATAATAACAATAAGTATACTTTTTTGAAATATATATTGTTTATTAGAAATGGCTCCTCAAATGTTGAAATTTGTCTCCCTACACCCTCTGCTTGTTCCCTTCTTCTCTTTCTGTCTTCACTCAAGGAGAGCTCCTCAGGCATCTCCAGCCTGCAATTCCTGGGAAATGCCACCTGCCACCCATCCTTGGAAACGTCGCCCATTCTCAGGATCTCATACGTCACCATTCATCACAGAGTCACAGTGCCTGCAGACATCTGGATAAAAGGAAAAGCCCTGAAGTGCAACACATTTTGGAAACTTGCATAATAAAAATTTCCTCTCATCACCATTCTATATTTTGTCGTTTAATTATGCTTAATTACATTTAGTATGGATTAAGGCAATTCCCTAATCAATAATGGCACATTTTTTAACTGTGGTTACATGTGTTTAATCTGCTGCAGTGAAGGACTAAACCTATAGATGATTTTTATTATGTTAATAAATGTAAAGCTGTGTCAGGTAGACCAGCACACAGTTTAAGCAACCAGCATGAGCACCAAACATCAAATAACCTCTGAATACTGTACATGGGCATGAAAATCTACACTACTACCTTAAGAGATTCACATCCCAAGTGCCAAATGAAATCATCCGTCTTTATTAACTAGTGTTCAGTATAAGTATAACCTAATGAGTCTGTAATATTTTGAAATATAACAGCAGCATGAAATGTATATAATGCTGTATTTATGATTTACGGGAGTTGTAGTAAAATAAGAGAATGCAGTCTTTATCCAGTACACAAGCTGGATGATGTTAGAGTGGATGTAAGAATTTCATTGCAATACTTCTAAAATCAATGTGTGAGACCTGTGGTATTGCTCTTAATGCCAGTATAAATACATTCATTGATCCCCTATTTATGTTCGTACGGAAATAAGGACTCATAGAGTACAAAATCAAGTAGATTAATAAGTAAAATAAATCTGAAAAATTTGTCCTCGAGCGTCGTAACTGTTTCATCTGTGCCACGCATAGTGTCTGTTGAGGAGGAATGAAGAGCAGAGAGCGGCTTGTGTTGCTCCAGGTTCATGAGGCAACTGGCTTTCTCCAATTAACTTTACTGTGATCCCTACATATAATCCAAAGCATTCACAGCACCCATAGTGCCAGAAATTAAATTTAGCAAAATAAAAGTGCTTTCTTCCAAGTGTGTTATGTAATTTGATAAAGGTTGCAACTCACAGAGTGATCTGGCTGACAGCACATATATAACTGCCAGGGGAGAGGGGAAGCATAGGATAGGATTAATTTACCAATCCGAATAAAAATAAAAAAAGTAGTAGTAGCATACATCAGAATTACCAGAGGATGGAGATTTGGTGGCTAAAACATTCCCTAAATGTACAGTCCGTGTTTTTGCTTCCTCTCAGCTCCTAGCACGGGAACCAGGTATTCAATGCTCCTGATTGGCTGGAAGCTGAGAGGGACCAAAAACTAATTGACCATTCCAAACAAAAAAAAGATATAGTGTATACATCAGAATTACCAGAGGATGGAGATTTGGTGGCTAAAACATTCCCTAAATGTACAGTCCGTGTTTTTGCTTCCTCTCAGCTCCTAGCACGGGAACCAGGTATTCAATGCTCCTGATTGGCTGGAAGCTGAGAGGGACCAAAAACTAATTGACCATTCCAAACAAAAAAAAGATATAGTGTATACATCAGAATTACCAGAGGATGGAGATTTGGTGGCTAAAACATTCCCTAAAGGGACTTTTTTAATACAACCTGAAGAACTTAGAGAAAAAGGGAATTTTCTTAGTAGAGTACCACTTATAGCAGTGTTTCCCAACCCAGTCCTCAGGAACCCCAGGCAGTCCGTGTTTTTGCTTCCTCTCAGCTCCTAGCACGTGTACCAGGTATTCAATGTTCCTGATTGGTTGGGAGTTGGGAGGGAGCAAAAACATGGACTGTTCAGGGTCCCTAAGGACTGGATTTGGAAACTCTGACTTATAGAGTCTGTGTTGTTGCACAGTGCCTTTGGAAAAAGTTTTCAAATCTTGATGCTTAGAGTAACAGGCAAACAGGTCAAGGTGTGTGACACAGCTTTTTAACAATGCACCTCCCTTTAATGTAATATCTGCCTTCCAAACTAAAGCAAGATTATTGGTATATGTGGGCTGATTGCCCCCTGGTGGTTGGTGGTAAGTTTGCAGCCAACCATGGAATAAATTAATGCCTTGGACTGCTGAGTGCAGCATGTGATGCTCTATGCTACTTTCACTACACTCTGTAGCACGTTTCAGTCCCTGGTTAAGCAGATGCCAGGATGTTATGCTGCTTCTGAGTATGGACTCCACAGCACACCTGTTTGCGGGGTCTGTAGGTAACATCCAGGCCTTCCTCAGACAGCTAAGGGAGTAAAGGTACTGATGGGCCTTCTTCATAGGAGCTGTAGCGTGCTGTGCCACTTAAGGCCAGCGGTGAGGGTGACTCTGAGCAGTTTAATGCTGCTGACCCTCATGCAGGTTCAATAATAATATAAATGGGACTGTGACCTTCCTCCTGCTTACTTAAGCTGATGACTCGTTCCTTAGACCAAGGCTTAGTGTTACTGACTGCTTGTCTTGAAACCACTCTGGCAGGCGTCGTACCTCTTCCCTGACTTTTGTCTTAATCAATAATACGACCAAAATACCATTCAGTTCTAAAACAGAAAGCTAAAATATTGATAATATTAACTACAGCTATTTTTAACCTTCGCTAACGCAACGCAATGTAAAACGCCTTCATATTCAAGCAGAAACTGTTCGATGAAGAATTTATAGCCCTTGCCTAGTTCGCACCGGTTCGTTAGGGACAATTATTTTATCATCTTCTACCTGTATTCGTGACAGATGCACCAGACACTGAGAAACTCTATGAGAAAGTATTTCAACTTCGCATTTTCTACTTGATTAACATTGATAACCTGCTTCGAGTCAGAACGAAAGTTGGCTGACGTCATGTGACAAGGGTCCTTTATTTAAAAGATCGAATGTAGCTATTTCCGGGTCACAGTGGACGCCGACAGAGTAAAAGTAATATTTCGTGGATGTTATTTTACGAATCATCTCACAAATATGAATCACTGTGGACATACAGGATGTCATGCTAAAAACAAAACATGTTACTCTATTATGTCGATTTAATGTTAGGCGAATGTTATTGCGTCACTTTTTAAACTTTTATTTTGAAATTTTATAACCGGAAGTGGATGAGATTGTTAGGAGCGCCTGCCAGTAACTGTCAGTTTCTGATCACTAAAGCTGGGAATCGGTGTACGCGATGCGGATTTTGTGTAATGTACCTGTTGAGTAGTAACCGGGTCTTGTGGACGAAGTATCACGGAAAATAAGGTATTTACATTGATGCGAGCGATTTGTTCAGGGTAAATAGGTGATTTAGGGTAAAAAGTACACGCACAGTTGTTACTATAATGGAAGGCTTCAGAGACGCGGTCACTTTGCATAGCTTACCATTTACCCAAAATTGAAAATGTCACTTTACCATACATAATTACACATTACAGCTGAAGGGAGCGGTGGATTTTGGTGAACAGCTGACACCAATAGGCTATTTCAACTTGATTGTCAGATGAGGTGTTATTTTTAAATAAAATACGAACGATCACGCTGTATAACAAAGGTATGTTATAGCACACTCACTGTCATGAACATGGGGATCGCTAACTACTAAAAACTGCGACGTGAACTTTGCGAGGAGTCCGAACAAACCAAACACCAGAAAAGAGATCCAGAAACTTAGCGTCACTTATGAGCTGATGTTCCCGTATCTCTAGGTAAATAAAAGTAAATAATGGCGGTGAAGCTACGGATAGGGAATTAATGGCAGGAGTAGGTGGCATACCGAACGGTATACTAAATTTAAATTTAAGATGTTTAAATAAATAACATATTTGTATGAGCGAGTCGAGCCATTTTTCGACAATGGACATTTGCCCAATAAAGAATTCAACGTTAATCTCCGTTTACTTTATCGTTCTGTTTATGTAGTTCTGACTGGTACATTCCGTGACTTCGTATAGTATAAAATAATTTGTATTGATACTGTGTTTTGTTGTGTGTATTAAAATTATTTGAGTTTGTGATGTAGTATATGTGTTGTGACATTTTGGCATACTTTATCTGAATGACAAACCGCTACTGCAAATTTCAAATGTTTTGGTCTGTTGCACTTTATCAAAATAGCATATCTACATAATTTAAGGAGGGTAAAATAGTTTGATAAGAATTTATGACGCCGAAATTAACTGTATTTTTATCCGAGGCAGTGTGCCCTAATAAGGAAATTTACCCAATCAAAATAAAACACCTATAGTTTTTGACAGTGATATCATGTTCTGATAAGGAAATGTAAGCTATCAGAAAAACATACTTATAACAAGTATACAACTACACTATAACTGCATGTAATAATGGGTCAAGAAATAGTATAAATTATTATGCTACTTTCATATATAATATATAATTCATATCAATACTTTATTAATCCCTGTGTGGAAATTGTCTTTATGCCTCCCTCAATTTGCTTTTTGTAGAGTAAGCTGTCCATCAAGGGCAGCCACCTGTTGGGGGTTAAAGGCCTTGCTCATGGACCTACAGACGTGCTGAGGCTGGGTTTGAAGTGGTGAATTTGTGATTACAGGCACCCAGGTTTAGCCCACTGAGCCAGACGCTGCCCAGAAAAAGAGGTTAAGTTTTCAACTAGCAATAATCGTGCCTTGATTAAACCTCATAGGCTACGATCTTGCCACTGCGCAAAAGTACGTAAAAGTACATGTAATAACGTGGAAACATAATTGTTTGCTTTCCGTGTGATATATTATGCAATGCTGAACTTCCGTTGAATATTCTTGCAGCAGTATGATACTGTAAATTTATGGAATAGTGGAGATAACACTTGCTAAACACCTCTGGGAACTCCTTCAAGACTGTTGGAAAACCATTTCAGGTGACTGCCTCTTGAAGCTCATTGAGAGAATGCCAAGACTGTGCAAAGCAGTAATCAGAGCAAAGGGTGGCTATTTTGAAGAAACTAGAATATAAAACATGTTTTCCGTTATGTCACCTTTTTTTGTTAAGTACGAAACTCCACAATATGATTCAAACTTTTTCGGCTTTGAGGTGATGTTATTCATCAAGTGAAACGTATGTAAGCATTGTATCCGGCATGTAAACAGAAAAAGAAATTTTTTTGTGTATATATGTATGTATATATACTTATATGTATGTATATATGCTTTGTAGGCCATGGCCATTGGCATTTCATCAGTGTTGTGCTGTGGTTTATCAGCACCTACAGTAGTGAACTTGTGTGACAAGTTCTAAAGAGTTCTAAATTCCCGCTGCTTACATACGTTTCAGTTGATGAATCACCTCAAAGCCGAAAAAGTTTGAACCATATTGTTCTGTTGCTTTTGTCAGGAACTGAGTCATGAACTGCCAAAGAGCAGCCAATGTGGTGAAAGTGTTGTTTTTAATTTCTATTACTTTTAAAATGCTTCATGCTGTTGCTTTAAGTGTGATTTAATATTTTGAGTTAATTTATTTTTTATGCTTTATGTTGAATATTTAAAGTTAAGCAGTTGTGTTACTCATTGTGCTTAAAAAATCGGCCTATCAGTCATCGTCACCCTCCTTCCCACTAGGGTCTCCATCCGTCCCTTATAATTATAATACGTGATAATCCTGTATTGGAACATGCTGCGTCCTGTATTATACAGGGCATGGTGGCATCCCTATCTCCCAATCTCCAGAAATATTTGTCGCCTATATTTGTCGACCTCTAAACCAGGCTGTTGTATTCTTGACTGTTCAGATTTGGTACTTCTTCTGTTGCACATGTAGAATGAACATTTGGTTAGACGTGCTTAGTGTGTATTAATCAGTTCAAAATCTTATTCTTTATGTTCCCTTGAGTATTAAGATTTCTCAGCAGTTACATGATGATCATTGTTCTGAAAACATGCATCAGTGATTAACAGGCATTTGAGGATGAGGTGGTTGTTCTGCCTGCATGGTTCAGAAAACCTGATGATAATGTGAAATTTTAATCTTTCGGGTATTTCTTTAATTCCACAGGGATCCTCACCATTTGTCAAGAGAGTTTGTGTCACACAAAGAATCAGTGGCGTTGGGGGCAGGAGCCAGTTCTCTGCTTGTACTCTTCCAAACAACATGAGCACTGTGAGTCCCCCTCAGGGTCTTCAGCCGACCCCGTTTTTTTAGTATAGATTTATTTCTGTAGCAGACATGTTTGTTGAAAGTGACTTAAAAATTAGGATCAGTGAACAGGGTCAACTAGCAGGGTCAACCAGCCGGGAGCAATTGGGATTAAGTGCCTTGGTGAGGGGCCCAATAGTGATGTTCTTCTGTTGACCATGGGATTCAAACCAATTACTTTCTGGACATAGTGACAGATCCCTAGCAGTCTGAGCTACACACCCCTTGTTTACAGGAGCCATGCAAAGGGCAGGCTGGATCCGAGATGTTGAAATATCTAGGGTTATATTCTGATGATCTGTGCTTTAGGTGAATGTAAGCTAAAGCACATGTGGAATGAGAGGTGCACTATAGTTACTAAGCAAGGTTTCCTTGTCTTTTTTATGGATGCTTTCTGACCCAGATAGAGACTTCCCGTTTACTGGTTTTATTTTCTCACACAATCAATTTTTGCCTCATCCCAAACAGCCACATCTGGTTAGTAGGTTAATCATGTGGGTGTAACCAATGGTGTAAACATGGAGAACATTTTGATTTATTAGAAAAATTAACTAATATCCATCCATGTATAGATATCCGTCCATCATTCATCCTTCCTCCAACCAATTATTCAGAGTTGTGGGAACAATAAGGATTCAGAAATGTAATTGCCTTAGTAATATAATACTTGGGGCTGTATATATGAATTTTGACCCATGGTTACAGGCTCCCATCCATCTTCCACCCCCAGGTCCAGAGAAGGAGGCGCATCAATTCTTCTTGGTCCCGGCGACCCACCAAAAGGAGTAGGGGCACCAGTATGCCCCCCCGGAGTGGCCCTGATTCTAGCAGGCACAACGGTTTGTTACCGGCCTCTATTCACAATCCACTGATCTCTACAGAAGAAATATTTTTCACTCCTGATCCTTGTATACTGGGGCCTCTGCATTGCTGACAGATGTTACGATGTTGGATTATTTAGCTCAATGATGTGATTTAGTCACATATTTAAATGCTCATCTCTTCAGGATACATTAGGATGGTGGCCACCCAGGAATATGATTAGGGACCACTGCTCTACACTCTTAATACAGACATTACTGCACGGATTCCACTTTGCTGCATTTTGAGGGGGGAAGTAAGGAATGCTGAGCAGTTACCCTAAAACGACCGGAGCGTCAGAGGGTGTCAGAGGAATATAGCTTGTGCCCAGAAAAAACCCAGACCAAGATTTTGTTTCAACCAACCAGTCAAGTACTCTGTGACTGTGACTCTTTATACTCAACTGGTTGGTTGAAACAAAGTCTTAGTGTGGATTATGGCTGACTATTTATAGCATTAATCAAATAATCTACTGATTAATCTAACGATTAATCGAGTAATCATTTATATAATTTAAACATTGCAATTGGTGTAAGGCAGGAACCAACCAGTCATTGCAGGGTGCACACTGAGTCACACATATGCTTAATTTAAGCATTCAGATTTACTGAAATTGCCTGCTTTTGGACAATGAAAGGAAACTAAACGAAAAGCCACACATACACAGGGTGAGCATGCAAACTGCATATGCACAAAGCGGCAGTGTGCGGCAACAGCTCTATGTGCCGTGTCAGGTTTGCACGGTGTGCGATGTTTATATCAACATGGAATTTCCTGCACATCACAGGGACTGTTCAAACCATTAATAAATTATGCTAAATATCGGCCATTGTAACCCCCCTCCCAAAAAAGAAAATTACCATCTGTCAGTAACCAACCCATATTAGTCTTCCTCTGAACCACACTGTTGTATTCTTGGGCTTTCAGCAGATTTGCTGGTTCCTCAGTTACACATGTGGGCTATCACGCTATGTTGCGTTAACCATTTTTGGTTAGTCATAGGAAATAAAATTTAGCAAGCTTTGCAATTTTACTGATGGGCCTTTTTCAACATTATCTAGCATATATTAAAAAGTCTAATGTTAACCTTTGCTGCTTTTGCATGAGTTTTGCATGTACTTTCAGAGACGGTTATAATCATTCTCTTCCTTGGTGTTTGACTCGCTCATAAAACATATATTAGTGAGACATTAAACAAAAATGAATGAAGAGACGAAAAGCGAACCAGAACTGGTCCCAACACGTTCATCTTCCACTGTGTGGAAATATTTTGTATTCTGAATATTTTGAAAGCGAGTGATTTTTCGGCACTGCGTTGTGTCTGTTGGCACAACTCACGGCAACACCACCAACTTATTCGACAGACTTTGTCGGTGGAGAACAAGTTTTATTTGGCTATATAGTTAATTTCCAGCCCTTAAATATCACAAAAAAATCAAATATCTCAATGTGAACCTTTTCCAACATCGTTCAGCCCTAACATAATATGTTCACAAAAAATAGTTGATATTATATGGTTAATATGTACCGTGTTATGTAAGAGGATGCAGCTGAGTGACAGGACAAACATTTGTATTGGCAGCAGTTATTTTGACATAGAGGAATTGTAGAAAGTAACTGAAAGTCAAAAGCATGACAAATTATTTCCAGTCTTTCGCAAAATGTTGAATTAAGCTTTGGTGTTTGTATATGGCTGGATATTAATTTGACCGTGCTGCATTTTGTGGTTGCGGGCAGGCTCGGTTGTGGTTGACCTGACCTGTGAAGCCCTCGATCCTCCCGTGGTGGACCTGACTACCAGCGACTCGGTGGTGGTGAGTTGAAAGCGTCACCTTTTCAGTGCTCAAGGTTCCCTCGGGTCCTCGAGTGAGGGTTAAAGATGCGGCTGAGGTCCAGTACGCCATCTCAGAGGCTTTTCACCTTCACCTGAGTTGGTGTGTTGAGTTCAGCATCTTTTTAACCTGCTGTGATGTTAAATCACTGCTTGAAGTATATTGGGGGAAAAAAGAACGAGTATAAATTTCATCAAAATATGTTACGTTAAAAGGTAGCGTAACAAAAGTCCAAACTGCAATGGTGGCTGTTCAATCTACTAATGATGATTTTTGTTGTTTCTCTCTGAATTCTGACCATTTTGTCACCGTTGTTTGATCTCGGACCCTCAGCTTGTTGATGAACGTGAGTTTTTGTCTTGCTCCCTCCTTGTTCTTCATAATTAAGAGAAACTGGGGTCTCTCTTTGACTGTCTGACTCTTCCTGTTAGTCAGCCTTTTGTATGAATGTCTGTCTCTCACTTAGATTCAGCCCTCTGTGCTTCTGTTAGTCACTCGTCTGTTAGTCTGTTAGCCGTGTCTGTCAGTCAGTCAGCCTCTGGCATTAATACACTGTGTTTGCCAGTAAGTCAGTCAGTCAGTCAGTCATAGGTATGAATGTCTGTCTGTCCGGTTCAGGTTCTCAGGGTGACCATGGCGCTAGCAGTGAGAGCTATGTGCTGAGCAGTGGCGAAGAAGACGAGATGACTTTCCCCAGCAGAGCGGCCTTCCTCTCTGCCCTGGAGTCCAATAACAGAGCCAGGTCTGACTCTGACTCGACCCTGCCTCCTAAAGCTAGGAGTCCATCTTGCTAGGAGTCTTGCTATCAGGCATTCAGATGGCGTGATCAGTCTGTCGCTTTCTGTAGGTCCACACCGGGAACCATCAGCTGTCCCATCTGTCTGGAAACCTACGGGGAGGTGAGAGCCTGGCACCAGCTGTAATGTGCAGCAGCGCCCCCCCAGGTCACTGAGAGCACAACTTTGTTCTGAACGTTTCCACAGGTTTACAATCATTGCGGCATGATGAGACCCCCCTTGCTTGTTGGTGCTGGATCATTTATGTCTGAATCTCATAGGTGCTCTATTAGCGTCTCCTGACACTATATTTGAGTCTCCGTCTCCTGCTCTGTGTGACCCGGGTCTCTGTCTCCTGATCTGTGAGAGCCCCATCTCTGTCTCCTGATCTGTATAACCTTCATTTCTGTCTTCTCCTCTGCTGCAGATCGTGGCTAATGGAAGGCTGGTGGTATCCACCAAGTGTGGTCACCTGTTCTGCAGCCAGTGCCTCCGGGACTCCCTGCTTGAGTCTCACACCTGCCCCACTTGCCGGAAGCGACTGACCAACAAGCAGTACCACCCGATATACATCTGAAGGAGCAAGACCTCACTCAGCCCCTGCAAAGCCAGTTGGGAAGATGCAGTTTAATGTTTGCACTTCTATACCAACAAGCCACTTCTGCAAAGGTGCAAAGTGCCAGCACAGATCATGGTCTTGCCAATTAATTGGAACTCTGACAACTAGGGGGGCCACTACCCCAAACTGCGCCTATGCCTGGAGAGCCTACAACACTGGCTGTGCTCATTTCTAATCTGATTTGTCTGAAGTCTTTTTCTGGACATTTGCTTTATATTTTATCATCTTTGAGACCAGCTGAAAAAGATGCATCTGTCCCTATTGCTCAGGAAGTTATATTGAGGGTATCAGGCCCAGCGGTGATGCTGAGGCCCAGCGGTGTGGCACATCGCCCTCTGCTGGACAGACTGCTGTGCTGCTATAGTCTTATTTTTGTAAATATTTATAGCTGCTTTGTAAATATGATACCACTAAGTTAAGGGTTAGTGACAATATAAAGAAATTTTTTTTAAAGCTTTGGGCATAACATGACATCATTTAGATTTCTAAAAATCCTTGGTGCCTGAAAAACATTTTAATTATGCAACAGATGTGAATGAGTTTTAGGTATAACTGCGAACTGTTGATTGGTTTCCTTTGGGCAAGTGTGTGTGAGTTTTGATAATAAATGAACTTTGAAAATGGTCCCATTAGTCTTTATGTATTTAATGTTTTCATAATGCAGTACAGAGATGTAAATGGATAATTATGGATCTGTCTCCTAATTGTCTTATTTTGAACAGGTTCAATACATTTACATACATAGCAGATGCTATGTTAAACTTAAAAGCAGCATTCATTTTGAAAAAGCAGGGTCCGACAAAACCTGTAGCAAATGGGGGTTAAAGGCCTTGCTCAAGGGCCCAATGGTGACATCACTCTGCTGAACTTGGGATTTGAACTGGGATTTGAACCTTCTGATTACAACCACAGTGGCTTAACCCACGGACCCAGTGGATGGTGGCTAGGTGCAGTTTACAAATTACCAGTATAATTTGAAACATCTATACATTGTGAAGTTTAAATAGCTGAAGCTCTGCATTTGGTAGTATTGGATGGCAGTGTTTGGGGAAGCAAGGCTTCAGGGCAAAGGAGATATTTTTTTTTTTTTACACTGTCAATCACTCACCGATCGACATCCCCCTGGCTGATTTATTGGTTCCCATGATATTGAACCAGGCACTGATAAAATGATTCTATGCAGCTGGAGCTCAGACATGTGTGCTTTCTTGTGTTGCAGTACGTGTGGTGCAGCATCATATAGGTTATATAGGAGACATTACCCTCGCGTCTCCTCAGAGACAAGCCTGAACAAGTGAGGCCTTTGTGCTCCACATTTCCTCAGCTGTCTGGTTTGCTGTAAACCTCCACTGCTCAGTTTGCCTGCTGGTAGCTCTCAGGAAAAGGCCGGCGTCTTTGATGGAGATAAATAATGGGGCCCAAGGAGATGGATTCCTTTTGTGGAGTGTTCCATTGGGCGTCCATGAGGGTGACCGGTTTCTTGCCATACTATATATCTGATTTTGCCCTGCGTCCAAAATTTTACCTATAGATTCTCCTGCAATATTGTGATTTTCTTATTATAAAGTATTTGTGAATGGAACAGGCTCCCTTTCACTACGTCAAGCATGGAAAGAAGTTGCTTTGCCAACATAAAGTGTAATGAGCTTAGATGCTCAAGTGACAGCAAGCAGTGCATGTAGTGATCAAGCACATAGGGTTATGACTGGCACGAGGCCCAAAGGAGCCCTACTATGCTACATCTGAACAGCTCTACTGTATACTATGCAAAAATCCATCCATCCATTTTCCAAACCGCTTATCCTACTGGGTCGCGGGGGGGCCGGAGCCTATCCTGGAAGCAATGGGCATGTGGCAGGGAACAACCCAGGACGGGGGGCCAGCCCACCACTGGGCACACTCACACACCATTCACTCACACATGCACACCTACGGGCAATTTCGCAACTGCAGTTAGCCTCAGCATGTTTTTGGACTGTGGGGGGAAACCGGAGTACCCGGAGGAAACCCCACGACGACACGGGGAGAACATGCAAACTCCACACACATGTGACCCAGGCGGAGACTCGAACCCGGGTCCCAGAGGTGTGAGGCAACAGTGCTAACTATGCAAAAATAAATTGAATATTTATATATATTCCCCACTTGAGTTGCTCTCTAACCCCTTTGGTTTCAGGTTTCTTTTGTCCTGACTGTGGAGATTATGTAAGCTTTCCTCATTAGTATCTTGCATCTTTACAGGTTAATAATCGGTGGATAAACCAGCCACCGCCACAGAAACATGATTTCATTCAATAAGTGACTAGCTGACCGAAGGATTGTTGCTTAATGTGAACAGAATGTAAATAAATCGAATTAAATACAAGATATTAAAGCTACGGGAACATCGGGAAACGTGTCGTTACAGTTTCTCAGTGTGCATCCCCATCCCGCTGTAAACATTACGTGGTTTTCCTCTGGCGGCCACAAGGTGGCAGTGTAATATTACGTGTGATAGTCCTAAATATCATAAAATAGGCCTAAGTAAATGCATTAATAAATAAGCTAACAAATACTAATGCTGATGGTCTGAAGTGTCGAGGGACCGTAAGCTAACGTATTTTTTTCATTTCTATTTTATGATGCAGTAACGATGTTGACAGTACCACCCTTTTTAAAATTTAGTTGAATCATTATTTTTTCAAAACAATAAATGTACATTTTTTCTGAAAAATATATACACATTTTAGCAGGCCACTACATACATTGTATTGTTTGTCAGCATCTAAATCAATCACATATGATGCTAGCGCCATTAGCTACAGACTTTAAAAACCGTAAACTTCTGAACTGCTTATAACTCTTCTACTGTTCCGTTTTACAAGCCTATATATGAATCAATTAATAACAATGACTCTGAGGAAAAAACATCGTTATATATTGGGTTTTTAACGTATCAATTTATTTAATAAAATGATTTTTTAATGCTTAAACTGTACAATGCTCAATTTTGGTTTTCTGCTATATCCTTTGCCAATGTAATTCATCAATGCGAACAAACACGTCAGGAGAAATGCTCTTCGCAAGATGAGCGTCATTGTGATAAATTGAATGCCACGGAAACATATGAAGTTTTGTCTAAAGTATTGCACAATACATCCTGATATATATTTATAAATGTTTTCATAAATTTATTTAAAATTGTTAAGTTTACTAATGCATTAAAAATAATAGAGCAAGCATGAAAGATCCATAACAATCACCCAACACATGCAACAATATGCTGTTAAAGAATAACAAAATAAATATAAAAAGCAATCACCAACTTAAGTATATTGTAATAGTTTGAAGAAAACTAGAAAACCACATGCAACAGCAGACTTGTTTTACCACAGAATATCCTGCACTAATTATCTTTCTTTCGGTGAAAATGTTTATTTTTTTTTTTTACTTAATTATAATGGTCTTTTATATCCCAAGCATCATTCAATTCATCGGTAAGAACGGTACGGTGAAATTCATAAACTGCGAAAAAAGTATCCCTAGTTTATTCTTTGGTCGTGCCATTATGTCAATGGAAATTTACGACATACATTTATTGTTGAATTGCAACATGATAAGTCGTTCGCATTTAACATTCACATACATTTAACTCAATTCACGTTATTTTACAAGGCAGCCTAACGCATTCATTAAAATGTCCATTATGGATCTGTTAAAAAGTGGCAAAAGACAACTGCTTCGGGACATCTGGCTGATTGTCCATGACACTCTTTGTGATCCTGTGCCGAACTGCTCGAATCCCTTTTTATTGCACAAGTTCTCCTCGCTTCTCTTTAAATTGTGTGAAATGTGATCCTATGTTATTTTACCCGCTACAGATCTGGTACGTTTGAGCAAGGTGATCATTGGGTTCTACATATTTTACAGCCGACATTTTGTAACGTTTAGTGTTTTAAAACGCCACCGACTATATCCGCTTTTCCTCATACTTTTACAATTAGAAGTTATTTGGAAAGTGTTTATATTAACACAACCATTATTATAACTATTATTATTATTATTATTATTATTATTATTATTATTATTATTATTATTATTATTATACATCCAGTGAGTGGTTAAAGGAATCTCGATGACTCGACCAGTCTTACCTGCAGTACTTCGCTGCTAAATTAAAATTATTGACTAATGAGCAACTTTGCTCAATACCACGGATTCAGGCGACAGATTTTATTTATTTATTTGTAGATTTTTTCTTCAAAATCTACTGTGTTTGAATGTTTAGAAATATGGAGTGGAATTCATACATTTTAGTCCTCGGACTTAAACTACTTAATTAGTCTGATTTTAGTTTTATCGGTATTTGGTCATTTTATTCCAATATTTATACAAAGACATCAACAGTAATAATAATAGCACTTCGAAACGATTATTATTCTTACGTTTTTGTATGAATTTATATTTTGCAAACAAAAATGTGTTTGTTTATAAAATAAAACAAAAATGCGTCTCCGTACGTCAATAACTTGCCAGCGCCCTGTCCAAAAAGGCGCTTTAATCCGAAGGAGTTAAACGCTGCGAGTTGCGGAGCCTTTTTTCTGATTGGCCAAAAGTTCCGAGCTGGGTTGAGCCCAAGTCATCTCTATAGTGCCTCTGTATTCCTACGTCCGATACCTTGCGTGCTGTTATCTAAATGCGATTTTTACCCTGATTTCATCTCCTATTTACAGTTGCAAAGCGGGATACAGTCAGTTAGGCGTTTTCCTGCGAATTACGCTCCATATCCACAGACGAGGGTGGCGAGAACTTTTGCGGCTTTTGTTGGATTTATGTTCACTACGAGGACGCATACGGGACCCCGTCTAAGAAGCGATTTGTAATCTTTTTACATACTTGGCTGTTGCAGATTGCCAGACAGACTTTTCGAAGATCTGCTAAAAAAACAGCTGCTTTAAAACCACACCGGCTCTAGAGTGTCAAACGATCGTAGGAAGACTGAGATCACAGGCAGTACAGTGTCTGTCAAACTGTCTGTGATAGACACCCCTGGACCGATAAAGAAAAGCGGATTTAATCGTATGAATTAAATCAAGAATGTTTTCAATTTGGAAACCTGCTTTCTTTTGGAAACAAGTTCGAGGATAACTTTGTGTGTTTATGTAGCCTAATTACAGGTAAATAACTGGAAAATATGTTGTGTACTGATATTGCCTTGATGCTTGATTCATGCGCTAAAGAAACTTTTTTTCGGAAAACAGACACGTGCATGTGTGGTCTATATATACATAAAGTATTAGTTCGGAAAGCTGAACAAGTAGATTTCAACTGAACAGCATATAAAAAACTAAACTTTGTGAGCGAAACATTGGTGTATGTATAATTTTATTTAAGAAACCGTTTTCACGGCGCTCCATCATTTTAGCGGTCACGAAGATGCGTTAGGAATTGCGTTGTCTGCGTATAATGACAGGCGTAATAATAATAATAATAATAATTAAGGTGATATAAAAATTGCATACCATTACTTTACAATGAAATAGATTTTATATACAAAATGTACACGTTTTTTATATTTGTCGTTTAATTCCATATTAAATTGGATGCCTGCTTTTACCAACTGACGGCTAACCACAGTATCTGCAAGAATTGTACATTTTCATCAATATAGCACTTTATTAGGTTGGCAGCTTAATTAACAGCATAGACTACAGGTGAACCAAAAGATACGCAAGTTGTCCTCGGTATTTCTCCGTGGATTTTCACGTACTACTTCAATGGCAGACGAGGGATATTTTGCAACTTTTCGTAAATGTCAATGATTTGCTGGGTGTTGGATAACAATCATTAATCTCACATTGTCGATTTAAGCAAGTGGATGATTTAAATTCCGTTGAAAATCTGCAGAAATCGATAACTACTCAGTAATTATTCTACAGGTGAGAGAGAAAGCAGAATGTTGACGTATTAAGAGATTTACTAACAAATGCATCACTTGTTACATCTGCCACTTGTGTATTTTGAGCACAAAACAATAACTATTTCCTTAGGTTTGTTATATAAATACTGACAATGAGAGCAGAAACAAAATGCCAATATAGGTGTGTTAGAACAATGTATTTTCTGCTGATTCTAGTTGATTCTGAATGATATTCAGTTGCAGACATTTTCAGCCCTTAATGTACACAGAGTGTGTATCTGAAGATATTTAGTGTAATCCTGATTTTGTATGTTTAATTGAAGACTGCAGTAACTATTACCCCTAATCACTCAAGAGTAATTTTGTTTGTTCTTTTTTTTCCATAGAATTGAAATCTAGAAGACATTTGTTGCCAAAATGGAACTTTTTCAGATTGTACTGTTCCTTTTTGAGATTGTTCTGTTGTCGGACTGCGCAAGGGGTGAGTACCAGAGGTCCTAGTTTCTTAGCCGATTCTCCCGGTGCATCTTGTCGAAATGCCGTCGGCCCTTTACGTTCGCCTCCTATGTACTCAGCTCTGATAATTTGTTTCCTTGTCTCCTCTTACGACACACACAGTTTCACGTTGTTCCAGGTGGAACATTGAGGATGTGTCTGGGCCTCTTTCAAATGGGGGTGGGTGGGTGGGTGGGTTAGTGATTCAGGGGTTAGTCCCCGAATTCCCTCAGGTAGCTCCCAGCCCTGGGTGCTGACAGCCAAAATGGGGAACGGGGTTAAAAGCGAAAGAGAAAAGCCCACACCCCATCCTGGGTGGCTTTGCGACCCCCGCCCCTCACCACGACCAGCACCACCTCTCCCACCCTCCGATGAGTGCTAGTGTGGTGTGCATTCCCCACAGAAAGCTAAACAAACACATCCCATCTACCCCCCCCACGGAGACGCTAAACATACAAACACTGCAGGCCTTGGCCCCCACCGTGGCCAAATGCCCTTTCTGTCCCTCTGTGGATGTACCTAGCTTCAGAGATTTTTTCTTAATTTGCATTAACAGTACAAGCCGAATTCAAATAACGCCATTCTATGAAGCTGCTCCTATGAAGCTGCTCCTATGAAGCTGCTCCTATGAAGCTGCTCCTATGAAGCTGCTCCTATGAAACTGCTCCTATGAAGCTGCTCCTTTGTGCTTTCTGTTAATTAAACAAAGCTACATTGCTACTGCATCACTCGACAGATGTTTAGGTCTAAAAGGCCAGACTAAGAAAACTACAGGCTTTAACGTGCACCTTAAAAGTTAAAGAGTTTTTAGTGAAACCCGCCTGAAAAGTCCTGGGCCAAAGCACCGTTTTCTTAGAGTGCTACAGTAGCGTAGCGAGAACACGATACGGAATAAGGAGCAGACGGGATTCATCAATGTCAGCACGGTGCGGAGAGCTGGGTGTGAGGGTCTCTGTGCTTCACTCAGCCGGCAATGTCCATCTGTCTCCACGCCCGGCTGCGTGGTGGGGGTGCAGCCGGGGGGCGCAGGGGTTACGCTGGGTGTGTGTGTGTGTGTGTGGGGTGGGGGTGATTGCATCTGCAAGGCCTTGAACAATGCTGCCTTCACAGCTACAAGCCAAACCTTCACGCAGAAGCTTAACCAAAAGTAAACAAAGCAGGGACGCTAACGCTGTGAAATTGTCAGCCGGGCCTGCCTTCCCTGTGGTGCCGTTTTGGGTTTCTTAAACTGTTCCCAGCGTATAGAGGAAGAGTTTTTTCTTGAAAATTTATTACATATAGGTAATGGTGGGTGAACATATGGTTCGATCGCTGGCTCAGGACAGAGAGGAAGACGTAAAAATTTGTCATCAGAAAGACTTCCTGCTGGAAGCACAGAGCCGTGTAATGCTGGCCCGGATGTGACACTGGACCTGGAGTAAATCAGAATGGCCCATTTCCTCTTCCAGCTGGGCTCCGCTTCAGCCTGCCGTGATACTGATTGTTCTCCTGGGCCCGTAGCCGTCTGACAACACTTACTGAAGTGATTGAGGGTCACTGAAATTGATGTGTTTAAGAGAAATGCCCACTGCTTCCCTGAAGGAACACATGTTTGGCAGGAACGGCTACATGGAGTCTGTCTTCTGCAGATGAGTAGTTACCATCGCTCCCGATGTCTCCCTGAGCAGACTGTTTTCAGCATTTTTGTATCAGTGGGTCTGACTGATTCCCATCTTCCACCCCAAGTGGAGCATGAAACGGTGATATCCAGAGTTTTTTTTTTTAATTAGCAGAGATATGTGAGGTCATTAGCGCCCAATCAGGATGGACGCGTGGAAGGCGATCTTGGCAGTTAGCTTGTTGTGGTCATGTGACACACATACTGGTTGCTAAGCGGAGAGCAGGAAAACTGCAGAATCTACCCAGGGAGCCGGATTCTCAGCCACCTCCCAGCGAAAAGTGATTCGTGGCCCGGGGTTTGACCCTCACAGGGCGCGAGTCCGTCGGCTCTTGGCGTGGGCTGAGGGTGACGTCATGTGGCAGATATTTTCCTAAACTTGCCGTGACGTCGTTTTATACAGCTGCTTGGGAGCTGCGTAAACATGGACCTAACATATTTGGGGCTGCGTTGTCAGGCCGGTGTCGTTGATAAAAGTTATGAAAAATTACGTTATTTGGTTTGAAAATCACTCTGCTGCAGTTTTGTTGCATTAAATCTGCAATCTGCATTCACATTGAGTTATCTGGTCACTCCACAGCATTTTATCTTTCAACTGGTTTTTATACAAAAATCCCATAATACTTCAGGCTGTCAGTGCCATGGATGCTCTATAAAACAGCTTTTATATATATATATGAACAAAAATACCTGCACTGTTATTAAGAACAGTTATTAAGAAGTTGGACGTTTTTGAAAGTGAGAGAATTCCGTGTTCGTGGCAGCTGTATGGATTTTCTTCGCGCAAACCAAATAAAGGAGATGAATTTAAAGTGAATAAACCTGAAACATTGTACCAATTGTTATAGCTAAGGAACTTAAACTTAGTACAGAGAGTTACAACTGTGAAAAATCGAAATCACACAACAGGGAGTCAAATTGTAGAGGCTGATTCATACTACAGAGAAGTCATACTATGGAGATTAAGGCTGAGTGCAGGGAAAACAATCTACAGCCTTGACAAGCCGCAGCCTTCGCTGAGTGGCATGAGCTGTTCCCTGTAACTGGACTCTTAAGAACAAACAGGTGTGAGTATGATGGCCATTTTCCTCGTCCTTGTTTCCACCTTCTACTGGAATGCAAGCTGCCTGCAGTCTCGGAGGTTTGTGATGTAATGGGCATCATCTGCTTCTCAGATACTAGACTATCCTAATCGACGATCAAGTGGGAAGACCGTGGTGCGCAGTGGGGAGGGCGTAGCTCGGGGGGGGGCAGCAGAGGGTAGGGGTTTGTATCAGTGATGTTTCAGAGGTTCTTCTCAAGGTGGACAAGAGGACAAGCAAGGCTCTCTAGCAGCTTTAGCCCATGGGCCCTATCTCTCATTTAATCAATTTATGTCTGTAGTTTAGCACAAAACTACGGTCCTTAGGTTAGCAGGCATTTACACATACATTCATTATAGACACATAAAAATTGTAGAAACATCTGTCAACTGATATTTGGATGAAAATAGTTTAAGTTTAAGGCTTGTCTTTCTGTACACCCTGCTAAGGGTGTTAACTGCTTCAGTGAGTCGACCATTCACTAACTCCCAGTCTCTCAGGAGATCAGACATCTACTAACGTTTATTAGGTGTAGACAAAACATACGACGACAACCAAACATAAAACTGGAAATGTCCAACTTCCTCGTCTCTGTAGCCCTTGGCAATGAAACGCAGCAGAACTCCGCCTCGGTGCCCTTGTGTTGTGTGCTGTCATAGGATGCAAAAACTTCTCTGGGCAGATAACTTGTTGCAAAACATCTCTCTTGGGAAGCGTGCTGAGCTGGCTGCAATGAGCAAGATGAAGGGTGGACGAATGCCAGATGGGGTCTCGGGTGAATCTTTGGGTGTAGTGTTTTGGCTAGCTGTCAAATGAGATAAATGAATAATAAATAATAGAACATCCAAAAGTGAATAAGCTTTGCCGTTCAACTCAATTGTTTCATTGGACTGTTATTGCATCGTGTAGAGCATGAGCTGAGGTTTATTGTAAATAACTATTTCCGATTGGTGAAAGGGGCAGCACGGTGGCACAGTGGTTAGCACTACTGCCTCACAGCAAGCAGGTCCTGGGTTTGGTCCTTGGGTCTATGTGGAGTTTGCACGCTCTCCCCGTGTTCGAGTGGGTTTCCGCTGGGGGCTCTGGTTTTCTGGTTTCAAACGTGTGTGTTGTTTGGTGGCCCTGCAGTGTGTTGGTTCCTGCCTGTGCCTGTTGATCCCAGGATAGGCTCCTGTGACCCTGGTTGGGATTAAGTGGTTGCAGTGATGGATTGTTGAATCCCAACAAGAAATAGGTATTGAGCAACTAAGAGAAAAAGAGCTGAATATAGTTAAACCAAATTTCACCAGTGCTGATGACTTAAGCCAATGAGTAAGACTTAGATCCAGTTGATCTATGCACTTTATGGCACTGCATATGGAACTTTATTAGTGAGGAAACCACATTTCCCACAGGATTCACTCAGCATGAGAGGAAATAGGTGTACGGATGGCTTTGTAAAGCTAAGGAAAATCTGCATTTTATAGGAGAATGACATCATAGTCGTATCTTTTGAAAGCATGCAACATACATACCAAATCTTATATTCCTTTTAAAGTTCCCTTCAAGTTTGCTTATGGACAAATTTTATTTTCAAAATCCTTAGTAGCACTTTTTGTACTAGATATGTAATAGGTGCAGACTCTATGAGTAATGAATGGAAAATAAGGTACAGCTTTTGTTTATGCCAACAACAGAGACCAAGCTCCTGGAAGTCTTTAAAACATGTCATGCAGATCAGGCTGGATTACTGCTGCATGGAGACCTTTTCTTTGGTTATTTTCTTCTCTCAATGCTTTGTCAGCCACGTGGCAAGGCTGATCTCAGTGCTGCTCGTAACAGTCATTTTCTCTGTTGATTTTCTGAGCGGATGTTTTCCATTCCCGAAAAAAAGGAATTATGGTGTTTGCTAGTGAGTTTTAGATTGGCATGGTACTGGAAACGAACTTAGGCATTTTGGCTGAGCAGCAAATTACATGAAATTCTCAGGAGTGGAGGTTGCAGATAAACCCTGACAGTCATATGATAAAAATATTTTGTCAAACAGTTCTTTCTAAGGCTTCCCCATAATGCACTTTAGTTCTTAATATGAGGTAAATTATTCAATGTATAACAATGGACATATTGTGCATCTTTACTTTGCCCAGCTTGACATATAAAGTGTTCATTGCTACAGATGGACAGAGCACTTTGTGGTGGTTTCTCATGTCTAGATGTTCAGCAGTGAATCATCCATCAGCTTTCGCTAACAGCATACTGGCATAGATTATTGGAGATGAGGCTTGGGTGTCCAGAAATTGTATAAATGATCAAATATAGGGTTCCAGGTGTTAAAATCTTGTGTTTATAGATAAATAACTAGTTCTGGGTAGGTTGTGCTGGCAGTCTGGTATTCTACCTGGCATATGGCATGAAAAACTAAGGATATTTAACCGCAGTGGTTTCGTATTCCCGCGACCCAGATGGAATAAGCGGTTGGAAAAATGGATGGATGGATTTGTATTCTGTGACTTTAGTATTTTTGACACCAGGTCCGTAATGACAACCTTACACACTTATCCCCAAGAGTATCCATGTACTTTGCTCACAATAGAATGAAGAGTCATATAATTCACCCAGGATTTGATCCTCTGCTCTGCATTCAACAGTCAATCACCTGACATGTGTAGGCAGGTTAAACCATGATAGGAAGAACAATGGAAATATCGCCACTGGCAAACAGTAACTAAGAGCAACTTACGGGGGCCTTAGTCCCTCTCTGACATGATGACACCGGCAGACAAGAATACATTGCAATGTAGTCCCTCTTTTTATGGAACAAAGCAAAAGTATTTAATTTCTAATCCATTCATTTTTAATCCATCCATCCATCCATCTAGCGAACTTCCATGCCCACTTGTCCTCTGCAGGATCTTGGGGTCTGGAGTCTACCCTGGAAGCTACGGGAGCAAGGCAGAGAATAACCCAGGACGGGGTGCCAACCCTTAGCAGACAATGTATTTTCATTATACAAATGCTTCTTTACTTACGACTGAGATACGTTCCGAACGGCCGTTCGTAACTTGAAATGTTCGTAAGTCGTTATTCAACATCGTTTTAAGGGTACTGTACAAGTACAAAGAATTATGATGCTGGGAGTGCAAACGCTACGCTGCTGCACGGCAGGAGTAGCAGCCAGAAGTCGCACTAGGCGGAATTGGCGTGCAGAAAGAAATTTCTGATGAAGATATGGGAGCCCAAGGAACACAATTTGGAATTACAAGTCCTCTTTGTTCGTATGTCTGAAAGTTTATAAGTTGAAAGTTCGTAAGTAGAGGAGCGTCTGTATACAATACACAAGCAATACACCGTACACATGCAAGTAGGACAGTTTGACGGTTCTAACTCCACTTATTTTATGCTTTATTTTTGATGTACATCTGTAGCAGCAGCGGCGTGCCAATGCAGCTCCTAGGAGAGTACAGAAAGACCATCCCCTCATTACCATGGAGTGAAGGTTGAACAACTCCATCTAAAAGCCGCACATACATGGCTGGGGGAGACCCAGAGCATGAAACAGGAAGAGGAAACAAATGGAATATTATGGCCGAAAGAGAGCATGAACAGCGAGCCTCGAGGAGCAGCTGCATCTATTTTAGGGTGTGTGGGGTGCTTGTGCAACTGGCCCAGAGCAGCTGGTGTGTTTCCAGAAACAGGCGCACCCAATGCTTGTACAGTAGCACCTACTGGAGTGCTGGGTTAGAGCAGAGGGACTCGTGTTTCCCCAGATAGACCTTTCCACCGCAGGATAGCAGTGGGTACCAGTGCCTGATTTGTGTGGCTAACAGGGCTGGGCCAGCTGTGAGGCTAACAGGGTCGGGCTCGTGGCTATGTGGCTAACAGGGTCGGACCTGTGGCCTTGTGGCTAACAGGGTCGGGCTCGAGGCGTGAGGCTAATAGGGCTGTACCAGCTGTGAGGCTAACAGGGTCGGGCTCATGGCTGTGCGGCTAACAGGGTCGGGTTCGTGGCTGTGAGGCTAACAGGGTCGGGCTCGTGGCTGTGAGGCTAACAGGGTCGGGCTTGAGGCTGTGCGGCTAACAGGGTCGGGTTCGTGGCTGTGAGGCTAACAGGGTCGGGTTCGTGGCTGTGAGGCTAACAGGGTCGGGCTCGTGGCTCTGTGGCTAACAGGGTCGGGCTCGTGGCTCTGTGGCTAACATGGTCGGGTTCGTGGCTGTGAGGCTAACAGGGTCGGGCTCGTGGCTGTGAGGCTAACATGGTCGGGCTCGTGGCTGTGAGGCTAACAGGGTCGGGCTCGCGGCTGTGTGGCTAACAGGGTCGGGTTCATGGCTGTGAGGCTAACAGGGTCGGGCTCGTGGCTCTGTGGCTAACAGGGTCGGGTTTGTGGCTGTGAGGCTAACAGGGTCGGGCTCGTGGCTCTGTGGCTAACAGGGTCGGGTTCGTGGCTGTGAGGCTAACAGGGTCGGGTTCGTGGCTGTGAGGCTAACAGGGTCGGGCTCGTGGCTGTGAGGCTAACAGGGTCGGGTTCGTGGCTGTGAGGCTAACAGGGTCGGGTTCGTGGCTGTGTGGCTAACAGGGTCGGGCTCGTGGCTGTGCGGCTAACAGGGTCGGGTTCGTGGCTGTGAGGCTAACAGGGTCGGGCTTGAGGCTGTGCGGCTAACAGGGTCGGGTTCGTGGCTGTGAGGCTAACAGGGTCGGGTTCGTGGCTGTGAGGCTAACAGGGTCGGGCTCGTGGCTCTGTGGCTAACAGGGTCGGGCTCGTGGCTCTGTGGCTAACATGGTCGGGTTCGTGGCTGTGAGGCTAACAGGGTCGGGCTCGTGGCTGTGAGGCTAACATGGTCGGGCTCGTGGCTGTGAGGCTAACAGGGTCGGGCCTGCGGCTGTGTGGCTAACAGGGTCGGGTTCATGGCTGTGAGGCTAACAGGGTCGGGCTCGTGGCTCTGTGGCTAACAGGGTCGGGTTTGTGGCTGTGCGGCTAACAGGGTCGGGCTCGTGGCTGTGCGGCTAACAGGGTCGGGCTCGTGGCTGTGAGGCTAACAGGGTTGGGTTCGTGGATGTGAGGCTAACAGGGTCGGGTTCGTGGCTGTGCGGCTAACAGGGTCGGGCTCGTGGCTGTGAGGCTAACAGGGTCGGGTTTGTGGCTGTGCGGCTAACAGGGTCGGGTTTGTGGCTGTGCGGCTAACAGGGTCGGGCTCGTGGCTGTGCGGCTAACAGGGTCGGGCTCGTGGCTGTGAGGCTAACAGGGTTGGGTTCGTGGATGTGAGGCTAACAGGGTCGGGTTCGTGGCTGTGCGGCTAACAGGGTCGGGCTCGTGGCTGTGCGGCTAACAGGGTCGGGCTTGAGGCTGTGTGGCTAACAGGGCCGGGCCTGCGGCTCTGTGGTTCCCTCTGTCTCCCAAGCAGGGACGTGCTGGCCCAGGGTCCCACATGATGGATGTAATTGCCTGTTTCCCCCTCCCTCCTCCCTTCTTTCTCCATTTCCCCCACTTTATAGCCGGCATTAGGCCAGAGGAAGTGTATTAAGTTAATTTACTGTCGTTAAGCGCAGACATGGCTGCCACCCTGCCCCCTAGCCCCAGCCTGCCCCCGCTTCAGTGTCACTGTGGGCCTGATAGCAGAGGGGGCTTTTCACAGTATGGGGGCCTGATAGCAGAGCGGGCTTTTCACAGTCTTGGGCCCATTTACAAAGAACAATGAGCCCATAATAGTGTCCAGACCTTCCTAAATCTGACACGGCGGCGATCGTTAATTTTAGCCCCCCGTCCTTTTCCTAGGGCCGCCTTTACCCCCTTGGAACATTCCCCACTCACTCCTGCACAAAGCTTACTTAAAGCATGCTGAATACTCTCCCGCAGGCACGTTACCTTCTTGCAGAGTGGGAATGTTGCAGGCTGTGTCGCCATGGATTCCAGGTCCTGCGCCATATCTGGGAACCTACCTCCAGTGTCAGGCTTATTTCTTAAGAGAGAACACAGGCACACAACAGCAATTCGACCCGTCTGGCACTGTTCCTAAAATTAACCAACATATCTATATTCATTTACTTTAAGAGCGCGCGGGCCATGCGACGCAGGACTGGGGTGCTCTCAGACACTGTGAGTGAGAGTAAGAGCACGAGAGCCTCGCTCCTGACCCCCGGGCTCGCTGCAGGAAGCCAGGCTCCACGCCGGGGTCACGGCCATGCTCCAGGAAGCAAGCATTTAAATACAAAATCAAGAGTATACCTCGGCAGTGGAAAAACTGCAGTAAATGTTTAAACAGCCATTCTTTGGCTATCAGACACAATATTCATTGAACGTATTCCACACTTTTTGACACAAAGCTGGCTCGTTTTGTAAACCCTTGTTTACTGTTTGTCTTGTTCCCAAGAATAAACACCATAATAAAGAGCATGTGGTGGGATAATTGGTCGCCTGGTAACTTGTACATGTTGGAATAGAGATTCACTGACACCCCGGTGGGTGAGCACTTGTCTAACACCCTCCCGGCTTTGAATCTCACTTCTCCTGTGTGTGTGTTCAGTTTGAATGGTATTCTGGGTTCCTCCTGCAGTCCAAAGATATGCAGTTTGGTTAATTGTCAACATCTTGTAGTGGATGAGGAGTACTGCCTTATGAGGAGAGGTTAGCTGAGCTGAATCCTGTTTAGCCTCAAGCAAAGGAGACTGAGGGGGGACATGATCCAGGTATATAAGATCCTAACAGGTCTGGATGCTGTTCAGCCAAATGGCTATTTCAATATTAGTTTAAATACTACAACTCGCGTGGAAATTAAGTGGAAATTAGCGGGAGAACATTTTAAACTGAATTTGAGGAAGCACTTCTTTACACAGCGTGTAGTTAGAGTATGGAATAGTCTTCCTGTTAGTGTAGCGCAAGCTAAAATACTGGGCTCCTTTAAATCAGAGCTAGATAAGATTTTAACAACTCTGAGCTATTAGTTAAGTTCTCCCCAAATGAGTTTGATGGGCTGAACGGTCTCCTCTTGTTAGTAAATTTCTTATGTTCTTTTGACTGGGTGAGCGTGCCCTGCGATGGACTGGCATCTTGATTATGGTGCATCCTAGTGCTGCCTGTGATAGGCTGTAGGCCCCCTCTTGACTTGGCCAGGGCAAGTGGTTGGAAGATGGATGGATAGACAGCCTGCCCACTGCATGTGAAAATATGTTTGTGTGTGTGTGTGTGGGGGGGGGTGTTAGGAGGTTGTGAAGTGGGGCAGGAATGCGGCAAAACTCACTCCACCAAGGAAGCAACAAGAAGAGGCGCTGTTGCGTGACAGGGGCAATAAAAGGACTGTTACTGGGTCAAGTGGTGTTTACTCAAAGACAATGGGAGAGCTTCATTAGCATGGCTCTGATGCGCCTAATCACGTCCCTCTGTAATCGCACATTAACAAGCCCAATGCAGTGCTTCTCCAGAGTAACTGAAAGTCTAATTGACCTCATAATGGCCTTGTCAACAGACTTTACTGTATTGTCCAGATACTCATGAGCAGAATTATATGTTATTGTCCAAGGCTCGGGTTCTGTACCTGATATTTTGAGCGCATTTATTAATTACTGTGTATTTGAATAGTACAATCCAACAGGGTTTTATGAAATTGCACATTAAACAGTGAGCATTTTGTCCACACATTCACTTCTTAGGATATCACCCTTAACTTACAGCTGTAAACCTTGGTGGAGTTCCCCCCCTCAAACTCATGGGGCTTGTCTTATTTTCAGAGGATGTGCAGTTTCTTACAGAGTAGATGTGCGATCTGCGATTTCTTTTGGGGAAACTGTGCTTGACTGTGAGCTGCTCTGGACCCATGGTTTAGTGGGCCGGGGCGAGCACAGTGCTACATCCAGCTAGCGCGATAACTAGTACTAGTTCTCCTCATCTGTATGACTACATAATATTTTTTAGTTAAGTCAGATTATCGAACCAGAGATACGTAAGTTATCATAGACCCAGTGTGGGCCTCTCATACTCCTGTGAATGAATTAACTGGGTAAGGAATTAAGAAATATATACCTAACAATATTCATACCTATTTGATCCTTCTCAAACCCACTGAAGTAGAAAGTATTATTTTCTAGGTTTGGGGTACTATGTTACACAGCATTACCCTTCATTTAAAACAGTCATCATAATGCATTGTAGATACCTTCATAGTGCATTATAATGCATTTATAAAGTATTGCATTATAAAGGGCTATAATTGCTTATAAAAAGGCATGACACATTATAGGCATGTTTATTATGCATTATGAATGCTTTATAAAGCTCTCATCTATAATGCATTATGGATGCCTTCATAATGCCTTATAATGGTCAGTATTAGAATTAAGGATACCTTGTACTGCAGTATTAAGGTATTTATAGTTTTATGCTTTTTATAAACGGTTATAGCCCTGTTCATAATACTTTATGAATGCATTCTAATGCATTATGAACGTTATGTATAATGCATTATACATGACTGCTTTAAGTACAGTGTTACCTTATACATTAATGTGTGAAGTATCATATTTTTCTTAATAGAACAACTGAAAGAAGAAGGTGGAAACCTACAGGCATGGGGATTGAATTTGAGGAGAAGCTCTGGACATAGAAATAAAAATTTGAATAGATTTGAACATGCAGCTCTGTAAGGAGGCCTGAAAGTAAAAGCATATTTCCTTTCGGGGGTAACTTCTGCTCAGCTTCCAGTTTCTGTTATTTTTATCCTCGGGGTTGTGTCATCGGACGAGCAACACCTTGCTGTGGCGCGATTTCCGACGCTGACACAGATGGACTGGCTACAGCCCCAGTCTGTCAGGGAACTGAAGTGTGCTCCCCCCCCTCCCACTCCCCAACCCCCCAGCATTGTGCTACAATGGCTGATTGTTGTGAGGCTGAGGCCTGATCCGGGCTGGGCTCCAATGCCGGGCTCGCACTGGCTGGGGGGCCAGTGTGGAGGCTGCAGGTTAGAGGTCGGGTCAGAGGTGAGGCCTGCCAGGACCTGCACTGGGCGCTGTACAATAACAGGGGCGCTGTCCAGCGGGGAGCGCTCTCTCTCGCCCTGCCAGGACCTGCACTGCGCGCAGTACAATAACAGAGATGCTGTCCAGCGGGGATCGCTCTCTCTCGCCCTGCCAGGACCTGCACTGGGCGCAGTACAATAACAGGGGTGCTGTCCAGTGGGGAGCGCTCCCTCTCGCCCTGCCAGGACCTGCACTGGGCACTGTACAATAACAGAGGGGCTGTCCAGTGGGGAGTGCTCTCTCTCGCCCTGCCAGGACCTGCACTGGGCCCTGTACAATAACAGAGATGCTGTCCAGCGGGGGATGTTCTCTGTCGCCCTGCCAGGACTTGCACTGGGCGCAGTACAATAACACAGGCGCTGTCCAGTGGGGAGCGCTCTCTCTCGCCCTGCCAGGACCTGCACTGGGCGCAACACAATAACAGAGATGCTGTCCAGCGGGGAGTGCTCTCTCTTGCCCTGCCAGGACCTGCACTGGGCGCAGTACAATAACAGAGATGCTGTCCAGCGGGGAGCGCTCTCTCTTACCCTGCCAGGACCTGCACTGGGCACTGTACAATAACACAGGCGCTGTCCAGTGGGGAGCGCTCTCTCTCGCCCTGCCAGGACCTGCACTGGGCGCAACACAATAACAGAGATGCTGTCCAGCGGGGAGCGTTCTCTCTCACCCTGCCAGGATCTGCACTGGGCACAGTACAATAACACAGGCGCTGTCCAGTGGGGAGCGCTCTCTCTCGCCCTGCCAGGACCTGCACTGGGCGCAACACAATAACAGAGATGCTGTCCAGCGGGGAGCGTTCTCTCTTACCCTGCTAGGACCTGCACTGGGCACTGTACAATAACAGAGATGCTGTCCAGCGGGGAGCGCTCTCTCTCACCCTGCCAGGACCTGCACTGGGCACAGTACAATAACAGGGCCGCTGTCCAGCGGGGAGCGCTCTCTCTCACCCTGCCAGGACCTGCACTGGGCACTGTACAATAACAGGGGCGCTGTACAGTGGGGAGCGCTCTCTCTCACCCTGCCAGGACCTGCACTGGGCGCTGTACAACAACAGAGATGCTGTCCAGCGGGGAGCGCTTTCTCTCGCCCTGCCAGGACCTGCACTGGGCACTGTACAATAACAGAGATGCTGTCCAGCGGGGAGCGCTCTCTCTCGCCCTGCCAGGACCTGCACTGGGCACTGTACAATAACAGGGTAGCTGTCCAGCGGGGAGCGCTCTCTCTTGCCCTGCCAGAACCTGCACTGGTCGCAGTACAATAACAGAGATGCTGTCCAGCGGGGAGCGCTCTCTCTCGCCCTGCCAGGACCTGCACTGGGCGCAGTACAATAACAGAGATGCTGTCCAGCGGGGATCGCTCTCTCTCGCCTTGCCAGGACCTGCAATGAGCACTGTACAATAACAGGGGTGCTGTCCAGTGGGGAGCGCTCTCTCTCGC
This sequence comes from Brienomyrus brachyistius, assembly GCF_023856365.1. NCBI lineage: Eukaryota > Metazoa > Chordata > Actinopteri > Osteoglossiformes > Mormyridae > Brienomyrus > Brienomyrus brachyistius. Next base: position 20,646,687 of record NC_064544.1, read on the forward strand.
CCTGCCAGGACCTGCACTGCGCGCTGTACAATAACAGGGGCGCTGTCCAGCGGGGAGCGCTCTCTCTCACCCTGCCAGGACCTGCACTGGGCGCAGTACAATAAGAGAGATGCTGTCCAGCGGGGAGCGCTCTCTCTCGCCCTGCCAGGACCTGCACTGGGCACTGTACAATAACAGAGATGCTGTCCAGCGGGGAGCTCTCTCTCACCCTGCCAGGATCTGCCCTGGGCGCTGTACAATAAGAGAGATGCTGTCCAGCGGGGAGCGCTCTCTCTCGCCCTGCCAGGACCTGCACTGGGCACTGTACAATAACAGGGTAGCTGTCCAGCGGGGAGCGCTCTCTCTTGCCCTGCCAGAACCTGCACTGGTCGCAGTACAATAACAGAGATGCTGTCCAGCGGGGAGCGCTCTCTCTCGCCCTGCCAGGACCTGCACTGGGCGCAGTACAATAACAGAGATGCTGTCCAGCGGGGATCGCTCTCTCTCGCCTTGCCAGGACCTGCAATGAGCACTGTACAATAACAGGGGTGCTGTCCAGTGGGGAGCGCTCTCTCTCGCCCTGCCAGGACCTGCACTGCGCGCTGTACAATAACAGGGGCGCTGTCCAGCGGGGAGCGCTCTCTCTCACCCTGCCAGGACCTGCACTGGGCGCAGTACAATAACAGGGGCGCTGTCCAGCGGGGAGCGCTCTCTCTCGCCCTGCCAGGACCTGCACTGGGCACTGTACAATAACAGGGGCACTGTACAGCGGGGAGCGCTCTCTCTCGCCCTGCCAAGACCTGCACTGGGCACTGTACAATAACAGAGATGCTGTCCAGCGGGGAGCGCTCTCTCTCGCCCTGCCAGGACCTGCAGTGGGCACTGTACAATAACAGGGTAGCTGTCCAATGGGGAGCGCTCTCTCTCGCACTGCCAGGACCTGCACTGGGCGCAGTACAATAACAGAGATGCTGTCCAGTGGGGAGTGCTCTCTCTCTCTTTGCCAGGACCTGCACTGGTCGCAGTACAATAACAGAGATGCTGTCCAGCGGGGAGTGCTGTCTCTCGCCCTGCCAGGACCTGCACTGATCGCAGTACAATAACAGAGATGCTGTCCAGCGGGGAGTGCTCTCTTTCACCCTGCCAGGACCTGCACTGGGTGCAGTACAATAACAGGGGCGCTGTCCAGCGGGGAGAGCTCTCTCTCACCCTGCCAGGACCTGCACTGGGCACTGTACAATAACAGGGGCGCTGTACAGCGGGGAGCGCTCTCTCTCGCCCTGCCAGGACCTGCACTGGGCGCTGTACAACAACAGAGATGCTGTCCAGCGGGGAGCGCTCTCTCTCGCCCTTCCAGGACCTGCACTGGGCACAGTACAATAACAGGGGCGCTGTCCAGCGGGGAGCGCTCTCTCTTGCCCTGCCAGGACCTGCACTGGGCGCCATACAATAACAAAGATGCTGTCCAGCGGGGAGCGTTCTCTCTTGCCCTGCCAGGACCTGCACTGGGCGCAGTACAATAACAGAGATGCTGTCCAGCGGGGAGCGCTCTCTCTCGCCCTGCCAGGACCTGCACTGGGCGCAGTACAATAACAGAGATGCTGTCCAGCGGGGAGCGCTCTCTCTCGCCCTGCCAGGACCTGCACTGGGCACTGTACAATAACAGAGATGCTGTCCAGCGGGGAGCGTTCTCTCTTGCCCTGCCAGGACCTGCACTGGGCGCAGTACAATAACAGAGATGCTGTCCAGCGGGGAGCGCTCTCTCTCGCCCTGCCAGGACCTGCACTGGGCACTGTACAATAACAGAGATGCTGTCCAGCGGGGAGCGCTCTCTCTTACCCTGCTGCTCTCGGTCTGGCCTGCTCATTCCCTTCGTCCCAGGAGTAGCTGTCCACTTGGTCTTGTGACAAATGAGATGCTGAAAACTCCCCCAGCCCCCCACAACTGGAGACAGTCTCCCTTGTCTTCCTGTAGATTTTGCTTGTGTGTTTGTTTTGGGCCAGCTCTACCCGGCAGCTGTGTATATGTCACATGTCAGAACCCCCACCCCCCACCCCCCCACAAAAGCTCCTCCTCTCCTAACCCCTGTTTGTCCCATGGTGCCGCAAGCCACGTCCGGCCTAAGTGAAAAAGGGCACGATCGTTACTGACGGTGGCCATCTAGGCACAGTCAGTACTGATTAACTTATGCCCCCTCTGTGCCATTCAGAGTCTTACTTTGCCCTCACCTTGACTGAGGTGACCTCCGGCCTTCCGACTCTGCAGGTCTAAAGTGTTAAATGGGTGTTACCCCCCCCTCTGCCCCCCCCCCCCCCCCAACTACATCGGGTAGCGTTCGGTCTCAAAGTCGGCCTCAGTGCCTCCACGGCTGCTCTGACACCCTCTCGTATCTCACATCTCATCGCAGGCTGGTGATGATCGAAGACAGAGCTCATGTGAAATAGCAGACCGCCGGGAGCAGAGGGGCCTGAACGGGCTCATGCCCTGGGCAGCCTGACCAGATCTTATTTGGGAGGTTAGAGTTACCTTGAAGCCCCTTCTCTATATGACCCAGCATGGCATCCTGACGGACGCCTGCCTCAGGAGCCGGACTTGAGCCCGATGTGGGAGAGTGTAACGGCCCTGAGGGTGTCCTGTCCGCTTAGCAAACAATGCTCTCACACCCCCTGTAGGAGGAAACCTTGGGCTTCTGCGTGCTTGGACTGGGAAGGCCTGTGTCAACACACCCTGGCCTGCCGTCGCCTGAGTCTGGGTCCTGTGGCCGGTCAGCCCCCCTCCCGCGCCCAGACTTGTTTTAAAAGCAAACTGAGACACGGTAACCCTGACGTCTACGAGGCACCGTCCTCCCCCTGCACTTGGTGGAACCATCAGCTTCTCCCGCTCCAGCCATTTCCTGTAGAGTTGCATCCCCAGAGACCGGCTGGTCTCTTGTTATTTTATTTTATTTCTTTTTTTTTTTTTTTTTGGGCGGGGGCATGGAAGCTGCTCGGTCTGGCTGGATGGGGGTGGGGGACCCATGCGTCTGTCTGCAAGGGAAAGACAGCAGAGGCCAGAGAGAAGCAGATATATACCGTAGCAGATGGAACCTTTCTCTAGATGTGCGGAAAGTTACAATGATAACGGGGTGACAGTAGCTCTGCACTGGGTGCCGATGCGGCCAGGGGGGTATGCATCTCGCCCGTGGTGTGCGCGCCCCCCCTGCGGGAGCCCTGGGGGCGTGAGGGGGGGGGGCTACGACATCCCCCTCGTGAGGGACCATTTGAGTGCATGGCCCCAGCCTCCATTCTGCTGCATTTATAAGTCACCGCTGGGTCGGACCCAGACGCCAGTTTTGTTCTGTGCTGAAAGGTTAAGCTGAAAATAATCGTGGCAACAGTGATGGCTGGCTGGGTTTGAAGAAAACAAGGTCCAGACTGGCAGACAGAGCTCTGAAAGACCCCCCCCCCCCCACCCCTCACCCCCTGGGCCTGCCTCCCACTCACTTTCCTTTACCTCAACACCAGACTCGGCTTCTGAAGAGCTCAGCTATTGCCATCTATCCTCCTCCTCCACCACCTTTTTATTGGGAGTTCTTTTGGACAGCTTGTATACCTTTCCTGCTGTGTTCATTGGACTGTGTGTGTGTGTGTGTGTGTGTGTGTGTGTGTGTGTGTGTGTGTGTGTGTGTGTGCATGTGTAAGTGTGCGCGCCGCTCCTTTAAATGAACTTTAATTAGCTACCTTCTTTTGATCAGCAGGTAATGAACTTTTAAAGTGGCAGGTCCCATTTCCTTCTGCAGTTCCCCGTTGTTACGTGCAGATTAATGAACGTATGGTTACACTCACTCCATACAAAATGTGTGCCTGGGTTCAGCTGCGTGTCAGTCTGGGATTTTCATCTCATTAGGTAAATTTGAAAATTACAGTGAGAGCTGAGTGTGAATTACATTGTACTATAAATGATCATTTGCACGTTTCAGCGTGGCTTACGCACACAGTGTTCTGTCCCGTAATTTTGACACAGGATAACACTTCACTTGACAGGACACTACTACTTAGTAACATCTGAGTTACTACTGAAGTACAAAACATGCACAACAACTTGAAAGATGCATCACGATTCATTAATGATGAACAAACATGAGATCAGTATTTCATTCGTATAATTCATTACTTGTTCCTTCAGTAGTTCATTAGTAGTACACAAAGGTTTACAGAATTAACAGATACAATAAGAAATATAGTAACTACTTCAGATAATAATGCATCATGATTCATTATAATGAATTAACATGAGATCAGTATTTAAGACTCAAAGACTTAATTTGTGGTTAAGTAATACAAAAATAAAACCCCAGTACTATTTTATTTCTGCCCTGTTAAGTGTTACTATTACAAGAATATAGGAGGTACACTATGAAAATGACTGTGCTCTTGATCCAAAGGGATCGCTGTGTTTGTGGGTGGAATAGCCTGGACTGTTTGACACTGGAAACACTGACATGTGCATGAATCACCCCATGGAAGAGTGTTCTCCTGCTAACCACTGACCATCAGATCACTGGCGGAGTGCTCTGCTGGATAGAATCAGTGTGTTTTTTGGGCACCATTTGTCTGTTCACTGCTGTCGTGTCACTACGGCTGGTATTTTATACTCTGAGTATATTATTCCTTACGTGGGTCTGGTCTTCAAGAATTTTGAGTGTATTTCTGGCTTTTTTATAGGTGTCCTCGGTCCCAGGATTCAATTTGGCACAACTGGAGACATTTGTTCCAGCAAACTGACTGCTGGCCTGTGGTTCTGCGGGGGTTGGGGGGGGTTAGGGTGCCAACACACTCACTGGCTCTATTAGGCCAGCTGTCGCTGTGGAATCCTCACTACAGCAGGAATGTGTGATGTGTGTGAGAGTGGATGGGGTGGGGGAGGGGGGACGGTATGCTGGTCACTGAGAGATTAACCTTTCTGTGTGGACAGGAGTTTCCATCTGTCGCTTAAGTGGATCTTGTGATGGTGTAGCTGAACTACCAGATTTACTATGGAACAGCAAAGCCAGTACTAGGATCAGCCCTGTTGGAATCAGTGTTAGGGTGAGTCCTACCAGGAAAAACAGAACTTGTTTTGAGATCAGCCCTATCGGAATCTGTAGTAGGTTGAGTCCAACTGAGGAGAAACAGAAACTGTACTGAGGTCAGCCCTACCGGAATCTGTACTAGGATAAGAACATAAGACATTTACAAACGAAAGGAGGCCATTCAGCCCATCAAGTCCGTTTGGGGAGAACTTAACTAATAGCTCAGAGATGTTAAAATCTTATCTATCTCTGATTTAAAGGAACCCAGGGTTTTAGCTTGCGGTACACTAACAGGAAGACTATTCCATACTCTAACTACACGCTGTGTAAAGAAGTGCTTCCTGAAATTCATTTTAAAATGTTCTCCCGCTAATTTCCACGAGTTCTAGTATTTAAACTAATATTGAAGTCGCCATTTGGCTGAACAGCATCCTGACCTTTGAGAATCGTATACATCTGGATCATGTCCCCCTTTAATCTCCTTTATGGGAGACTGAACAGATTCAGCTCAGCTAACCTCTCCTCATAAGACATTCCTCTAAGACCAGGAATCATTCTTGTAGCCCTACGTCGAACCTTTTCCAAGGCAGCAATGTCCTTCTTAAAGTATGGTGACCAAACCTGCACACAATATTCTTGGTGGGGTCTTACCAAGGAATTATATAATCGTAGCCTCACTTCCCTTGACTTAAACTCCACACAGCTAGAGATGTAACCCAACATCCTATTGGCCTTTTTAATTGCTTCCCCACACTGGCAAGAGTGGGACATGGAAGCATCAACATACACACCGAGGTCCTTATCATAATCAGCTACCTTTATTTCAGTGGAACCCATAAAATATCTGTGATATGATGAGATCTATGGTGGAGAAACAGAAACTGTACTGAGGTCAGCCCTACCGGAATCCGTATGAGGGTGAGTCCAACTGTGGGGCAGCGGAAGGAGTGTTATGGGGAAAACCTGGCATTCTGTCCACTTGGAAGCTAAATACTGAAGAAGGCAGCTTAGTGCCAAGGATAGCCTCGGGTTCTCATGGTGTTGGTGATTGATGACGACAGAACAGCTGCAATAGAGAACTGGAGTAAACTGGGTTATATTTTGAACCGAAGAGCGCTCACCCATAGTACGCGCTGACATGTGAGATATTGGGACTGGGTGTGGATCTTCTACTTCTCACCTTCCTAACTACACAATCATACTTTGTACACATTTTTCATGTTTTTAATTTCCGTAGAATGTTTTGACTTTGCTGTGTCAGACATTGTTAGAAGTGGGTCACATAAAGTACTTAAGTAAAATACAAATACAATGGATATATCAAAACTGAATGTGTTCCACTATGCTAATTATTCGCTACATATGAATTGCAAATTTTGTTTGCATATGTTTATGTGGTGTGAAATCCGTGAGGACTGTTATCTTTCATTTGCAGACTCCAGGAATTCACACCAGGCATTCTGTCATCGTCTAGACAATGGTCTCCATATTCACAGCACCTGTGATTTATGGGAATGTGATTTAGTAAAGCTGTCTTAATAAGACTGACCCAAGTAATAACCTAAGCAATAACACTTAATAACACTTATTGGCAGAAGAACATCGGAATGATATTTTATCTTTATAAAAACATAAAAAGATATAACTGAATCATCCAAAGTTTCTATCTGTCCATCCTAAAGTCAATCTTTGTCAGGCTTACAGTGGGACCTGGCGCCTATTCTAGGTGGCAGAGGGCTCAAGGCACCCTGAATGGGACGCCAGTCCATCACAGGGCACGTGCATGCAGACACATCTATCCATCCATCCATTGTCCAAACCGCTTATCCTACTGGGTTGCGGGGGGCCGGAGCCGATCCTGGAAGCAATGGGCACGAGGCAGGGAACAACCCAGGCATGCAGACACAAAGAAACTGTATTAGTTCATTTCCTCTCGCTTGGTATTTGGGGTATTACAGCTGGATGCTGATACTATAGGCTAGTGTTTCTCAGTCTGGTCCTCTGGGACCCACAGTCGGTCCGTGTTTTAGCTCCCTGCCATGCAGTCCACATTTTTTCCAAAACTTGGACAGCCTGTGGGTCCCCGAGGAACGATACCATTTAGATATCCAATTTTAAAAAATAAACCTAAAAATTACAGAATAGCTCTTCCCTTTTCACAGTGTTTGAATGCGGTCATATAGATTTGACACAGTATCCTGGGACCTCAATGGGCTTGTAAGTGTAGTAATTTAAGCTATGCCTGTTATGTCTGACCAAAGTATTTTTCTTGACAATACATTTTACCTGCTCCATGTCAACCAGTGTGAGGGCTCCTGTGGATAAGTAGGACATTGGTGACGAATCTCAGCATGTTTTGAATGTGTTTACATCTAGACATTCAAAGTCTAGATAACCAGCTGATTATGTATCAGATAAAATTATCATAGTATTACCTTTACTGATCGTGGTATTAAGTTTCTATACCTAGTTACTAAATGCTGATGTTCAGCTTTCTTGGTCAGGTCATACAGTGGAACAAGCACATTCAAGGCTGAAATGCATTAAAGACAAGGCTGATGATGCACATTTTCTCACACAGATATATTGAGATGGAGGAATATCACATGGTGAAATGAGCCTTAATATTTGTCCAGTGTCTTGTTTCTTTTCTCAGCTTAAGTCTTGCAGAGCTCCAATCAGCAGATTGCAAACACCGATTTGAGTGGAAACCTAACCAGAAAGGCTCTTTCTCAGACTGGCTGTCGCAGTGCAGATGTGCACATGTCCGGTTTGCCACAAGCGGCATTACCTCGAGTAGCTATTCCATCTACCAGTATCAATGGAGCCTCACCTTTCATGAAGTCTTTTCAGAAAGTCGTAGTTTTTTTTCTATTAAACATAGTCATCGCAAAAGGCTATGGTGCTGAATTTTGTTGCTGAATTATGATTTTTTTTTCTTAAAAAAGCACAAGAAATACAGAAAATAACTAAATGACAGAAAATCAGGCAATTGCAAATCTCAGCCTTGTGTCAAATAGATAAATGGCTTATAGTGGCTGAAAGAACCATCCTCGGTTTGGACCAAATTGGACATGGCATTACTTTGAGTGTGGAAAAGGCGTGGAGTGCAAGATGAGATGCGAGAATGGGAAAGACTCAGAATCTAAAGTATGTGAAGGTTTCATATGTCGGCCTTGCCGGTTCCAGGCCTGAATTAAAAAGCATGCGATGAAACTGATTCAATTTCCTTATGCACTGACGGGGTCCCTGAGACCTCGGCTGTGCGTGAGTCTATGTCTGTGTGTTTGTGCTCTAGCAACCAAAACCAAGAGGGTCTCAGTTACAGCAGGGACTCTGTTGTACTGACTGAAAGACTGTTTGCTAAGCAACAACAACAAGAACAACAGCAATAGTAATAGTAATATTAATAATAGTAGCAATATTAATAGCATAAGTATCTGACACAGGACAGAAGTGTTCATTTTGTAAACACTATTTGTCTTGCTTTTACGTCGCTTTGAACAAAAGTGTTAAATAAATGCGAACATACTGTAATTGTTTTGCAGAAAATAACTTTGGGAATCCAGGATTATACGGAGGATATGCATGTAGCAGTTTTTCCTTTGAATATTCCTGCGATGTGGCTGTGGTCAGCCAGTGGAGGCAGAGCAGGAAGAGCAGAATCAGCGGCAGCAGTGGTCACCTCCGGCCGAGCAGTGAGACAGTCTGTCAGTCGCGGCCGTGAGCGGCGTCACGTAATGACACGTACGAGGCTGCAGCGCTGACAGATACATTTCACGCCACTTGCTGAATTTGTCTGCATGGGGACCCGCTTGGGGGGCTGCAGAGGCATGTGCTGTGCACTGGAAATATACGCTAGCCCCCAAACTGGCCCAATAAGACATTTATGTGTGTGTGTGTGTGTGTGTGTGTGGTGGACGGGTCAGGAACTAAAAAACAGCCCCTGTTTTTACATATATCGGACTGGGGAATATACTGATAGAACACACAAGCTGAATACAGCACCATGAATAAAGCATGATGTTTTGCGAAGTGCATTGCTCCTGAGTTTTATCTGCGTTTTTCATGTAGCGGGTGCTTGTTAAGCAGCTTGAATTATTGATTACTTTGATTGTCACTTTGACCCTTATCTCATATCATGGTGGATGGATGGCTGAAGTGACTGATTGTAATTTTACCCATTTTTTCTGCATCCCTGAATTATCATAAGCAGTCAGGAGATCAGCTGTAGGTGGTTATGGTGGTTACATTAGGTGATTTTGGAAGACAGTGTTGCTATGCGGTTTTCAGTGTGAGTAAGAGCAGAGTTGAGTCCAGCTTATTTGTGATTCCATATTTTTGTGGCGCTATCCCATCTGTGGTTCTGTCCCGTCTATGGTTCTGTCCTGTCTGTGGTTCTGTCCTGTCTGTGGTTCTGTCCCGTCTATGGTTCTGTGCTGGGGAGGGGGCTGTGCAGCCACAGCTGCTGTTATCCTCCAGCTGTGGAGCCCTGCAATGTGACACGCCGACCATGCAGAGCCGGCGCCCCCCAGCCCCGGGGGCAGGATGACGGACAGGCTGGGGTGCAGCGGCTGCCTGAGTGTGGTGTTATGCATTGTATTGTGGCAGGTTGTTTAAGCACTGTTTTTTTTCCAAGGGAATGGGAGGGGGGGGGATTTGCTATGGGCTTTGGGGGCTTATTAGGGCTAATCAATTGACTACAGAGATTTCGGGTGAAAACTCTTGTGACGAGGACCTTTGCAGAACAAATTGAGTTAGTCACGCCTGAGACCCAGGCCTGGAATGTAAGAGGGGATGTGAGGGGGGCACCCCTGTGTGGGGGGGTGGAGAGGGTAGGGCCCCGGGAGAGCAGGCGGCACTGCCAATCACAGAGCTCAGAAACAGCCAAAGTCCACCTCCCACCTACAGGCTGAAACAGTTTGTGCAATAAATAAGGGCTTAGGCATTGTCACCATGCAAATAGTCAAGGAATTACTTTTTAATTGCAGTTCTAGGTTGCATTAATCTGTAGATAGTATTTGTATTTGGAATGTATAACAAATTTTCAATATTTAGTACCACTTTACAATAAGACTACCCTTATAAAGGGTTTATGAATGGTTTATAATCTAGTTATTAATTAGGTTGTAATATTTTTATAAATCATTAATAGATAATAATAAACAAGTTATAAGAGTTTTTTTTGTAAGCACATCATGTGACCAGTGTGTGACTGCTGGTGCAGACGCTGCCCTTTTGGTGCCTAATCCCCATCTGTTTGGGCGATTACACAAACCATTCTCAAATATTGACGCGTGATTAGGAGCTGTGGGGCTGCCGGCCGATTTGTGCTGGTGTGGAGGCACCCTTCAGCGGACAGATAAGAGGGGCTCCGAGGGCGAGCTGGCAAGCCTGTGCTTATCAGTTACACATTAACCCCTCTGCCCAAAATGGGACACATGTCGCGCTTGTGTTCTTGTGACACCTTCGCCTGCCAGGATCACGAGAACGAAGAAGTCCTTTAAATAACTGCCATAGCGTTAGCTTTGCTTTTCAGTTCGTCCTGCCTTTCGCTGCTCGAGGTCTGGGGGGAAGTTGTTGGGGAGCCACAACTGCTCAGCAAGTCAATCTGGGCTGTAAACCGGCACCACCTCATCTGCCGGGGGAGTCGCGTAACACCCACGCCTGCGAAGCTGGCTGCTGGAAGCCCCTGTGTCTTTCCTCCAGGCTCTGGCTTCGTCTTTAGCCCCTTTCATAGCAACAGTGACTCCTTCACTTTCTTCTAAGGAAGATCTTTGAGTTCTTGACTGGCAGCAGACAGGATACAACAGTCATGATCAGAAATATGGCGTCCCGGTTGAATATAACATGATGCAATAATCGCTGTGGGTCAAATTAATATTAAAAATAAATGGAGAGCAATTATGTGTGGTCAGGATCATAGAGAAGGAAGATGGTCTTTGACCTGGAGCCTTTAAATGGTGTTTGTAAATGTGTCTGGGGGGACTGAGATGTTTGCAGAGGGAAACTCTGAAAGCGTACAGCCAAAGTACACCTCTGTAGGTGGCTCCGGCTGTTTGCCTTCCTGTTTCCTGCCTGATAGTTCCTGACCTACTGATAGTAGGTGATGGATGTGGCGAGACCCAGATAGCAGCTTCTCACTGTGTCCTCCTCTGGAGCCCAGCGCCTGGCTCACGTGAGCGGAAGGAAGGTCCCCACAAAGGATGACCTGTCACCTGTGGTAGGAATGGCCTGGTTTGGGATGGACAGAAGAGAAGCTTTACTGCGACTAGACAGTCCTCCTTCACATGGCATTAAAGACACTGTACTCATGTCTGTAAAGACCTGGCACTAATGTGGCCTGAGGTCTATATTTATCATTACATCCATCAATTTAGCAGATGCTTTATCCAAAGAGGGGTACAATGGAGAAAGTAGGGTCAACAATTGGTGTTAAAGGCCTTGTGTGGGGGCCCAAAGATGACATCACTCTGCCGGCCGCAGAATTTGACCCAGCAATGTTATGCGCAGCCTCGTTGGCTCATTGAGCCTCACACACTGCTTAATGTAGTTTTAATGTTATTCATGTTTAATGATATTTGCAGTATGTGCCTGATCTGGTAAATGATCCCCAGTCATCTGTTCATTAAAGTTCTCTTAGTGTGTGACCAGATGACTGTGTGAGGGCAGCAGGCCGTGTGTGAGATTGCTGACAGACCTTGCGTGTCTCCTGGGTGTCTGTGTGTGTCTCTATCTCCCCCCACCCCCCCCCCCCCCCCCCGCCTCCCGGGTAAATGCTATGCATACCCTCCTAGCCGGCGCAATGATAAGACTTACGATAAGCAGGCATGTAAGTCGATTAGTGAAAAAGGCTGACATAGCATATGCTCTCAACCCCCCCCCCCCCCCAGTGCGACCTACAAAGGTGGGGAGGGAGAGGGGGCTCTGTTTACTGGGACCTGCGTGTTTTCAGCAGAGGCTTGTTCTGTACCTTTGGACTTTCTTCCCCTCTGACTAAGCGTCACCAGACTTTGCTGGTTTTCCCACCTTTGATTTGCAACAACTTAATGGTCCCAGTATGGACTGAATGTTAGTGGTTTCACAGCCGGGACTGTAGCAGATGTTACTAGTCTACCAGTATGCCCCCACCTTGCCCACCTGCTTCTACCTTGTTTCATGGAGTAAAAATAATAAGGGATAAAACCATGGCTGTTTTTCATGTACCAAATTCGGTGATTCTTAAAGACATACCTTCTAACCAAACACGGAAACAGGACGGTATCTGCACGCCTTCGACACAAACTTCTCCCTCACTGGACCAAGATCATCGTTCCTCCCTCTGACCGGCCCTTCAGATGAGCACAATCGCACACCGTTGGCCATTTATTAATGAGGCCAGACAAAGGCTAGAGAAAGGAAACCATGCAAGGTCAGTGCCCATTCAGATAGCCGACTCTCAGGGTCAGGGCACTGATATGCATGAATGTTGGCACCTCCTAGCTCTCTGTCGCCTCCTATTCCTGTGGCTGAATGAGGACCATCGCTGTAAATCTGGCGCCTTTGGAGAAAGTCACAGACAGTGGAGTGAACATTTAAGGTTTGCCTGTTTGGGGTGGAGTGATGACCGCGGGCAGCGTAATGCAAAGCTGGCAAGAGAAAAGCCGTAGAGTGACAGCGGCAGTTACACAGGGTGCGAAGGCATCACACAGCCAATGGCTGCTTCCTCACAGCTCCTTTCATTGTTTGTAGTTGCAAGATACCTACAGAAATACATTAAACACAGTCGCTGCCGATACGACCATCGAATGAAGAGGACGCTTTCGGCTGCAGCAAAAATGTCCACTTTTTAGCCGCTATTAGCAGCCTTGGTTGCTCATACAGCTTCCATATGTGATTATAACACCTTTCAGTGGGTTGAAAATAAATAATAAGAAAAGCCACGATGAAAATGTATCTGCTGGATGGTCTGGAAACCGTTTTTAGTTTTTAGCAGCAAAGCTAAACTTAATGCCGTTCTGTCCATTACAAAGGGAAAAGAAATGAAACAGCACTCAAGTATATTGCTGAAACCTTTTTAACTGTCCTGAACACACCTTGGTTCATTATGCCATGTACTGCACAAAAGATGAAAAGATAAAAAGATGGGGTTTTTCTTTGACAAGAAGATGTAACGGGGGCGTGCCGGCTAGCGCGCGGAATCTGGCCCAGCTGTGCCGATTCAATGCAAATCCCAGAATGCAAATAGGTGAGTGAGGCGGGACGGCGGCCTGTGCTTTCAGCCGCGTCGCCCGGAGCTGCCGTCAGCCCCAAATCCGCTTGATCTGTGGATCCAGATCTGCCGTTGAATGGAGGGAACATGTCAGGGCGCACTCTTACGCCGCACATCGCGTGTGGAGCAGCGGGGGTAGCGGGATTTGGATGCACAAACACTCTACGCTAGGATGTATTTTATTGCAGTCTTTCGAGTAGGAGCAGGACATCAAGGCTGACACCATGTTTGTTGGGGGCACCGCGGCCTAACTTGAGCGGCTAGCTAAGCACGAGAGCTCAGCCGCTGGCTGCATATCTCAGGTCCCTTCCAGAGCGGAATTCCGCGGGATCACTGGAGAGTGGACTTAGCGGGTTTAGCGGGCGTCCGGTGACTCCCGGCACGGTCCCTCCTCCGGCTTCACGGTGCACCAGCAAACCTCTTAGCGCCCCGCAAGTTATCCTCTGAGCATTGAAGTATTTCCTGCTATTTGTTTTTGCTATGAGATTGCCCCTCCCCCTCCCTTATCCCCCCCCCTCCCAAACTGGCTGGCCAGCTCCATCAGGCTCTGCGTCATGGGTCTGTGCTATCATAAAGGAGAGTTTCTCAGTTTCCCAGAAAAACAGTTCGGAAAACCTCCACTGAGCCAGGCAGTCTCTCTCTCTCTCTCTCTCTCTCTCTCTCTCTCCGTATCTCTTTGTCTCTGTCTCTGACTCTCTCTTGACTGGTGGACAGCTTGGGGATGTCAGCTCTGCTTCCGCTGAATCCGCTGAAGTGAAGACGACAGTTAATGAAGCTGCTTTGTATTCTGTGCCTTGGTGTTAAATCTTGCCTGATAAACTGACGGTAAAAAGTTCTTTCCAAGGCAATTTCCCTTGAATCCCCTTGCAGAAATTGAGGGCCACGTATTCGTCGCTCATTTCAAGCAGGCTAAACCTCTTTAACTAACATCAACATAATCAGTAATTCAAATTCAAATGGATGACTGAAGGATGTTAATGACTGCGCTGCCACATGTTTTAGGTAAAGCTGAATCGTCACTTCAAGGTTCTAGGAAAAAAGACTGACATAGGGCCAAGGTCTTGATTTGAAGGCCGCTGGCAAGTCTCCGTTCTGCGTGTTGTCACGGCGATTGCGTGAAGCTTCTGTATAACTGCGGCCCACACATACCTCTCTGCACACACTTTGTCTCTCACCGTCTGCTGTGAAGAGTCAGCAGGGTTAGGGTTCCAGGAGCCAATTAGCAGGTACAAAGCGCACATGTGCGTCGGCCGCGGCCCATTGGAACAGGCCCGGCTGTACACTTCCGCCAGCTCTTTGAACTTCTGTTTTCTCACCAGCTGTGTTTATTGGTCTGTTGTCTGGGCCAGATCTGGTCCAGCAGCGGGGTGTCAGCCCTACAATGTCCTTTCTCCTGGTGAGAAAGGGTCGACAACAAAATCGCTGTTGCGTTGGGGCAGCCGGGAGCGAGCCAGATGAGAGCACAGACACTGAAGCAGAAGGCCGCCGCTGAGGAAGCCTGCTGCTGTATCCATCCACACAGTACAAACTCTATGACCATCTACATAAATGAATTAGGCTAAAATCATTCATTCATTCAGTCATTCATTCATTCAGTCATTTTGTGTACCATGGGGTTCCAAATCCCAGAATCATGCGGCAAGCCACATGACAGGGCATAACCCAGGATGGGATGCCAACCCATTGCATTTTTTAAATAATTAGATTAAGTAATTTTGGATTTTAAAAGTCCTGGAGTAGAGATCTAAACATGTTGCATAATATACGACGTAAAAGACGATGTGGTTTCTGTAGGCATATCTGAGGTGGTGCACCTCCTCATCTCCACCTCCTCATCTCCACCTCCTCATCTCCACTTCCTCATCTCCTCCTGCCCTCCTAGGTACCTTCACACTCTGAATTATAAAAGGTACAATGAATCCAAAGTAAACCTCCCCCCACCCTCCCCTAGAACACACCCCCCAGTTGCCCCCACATGGCAGCTTGCAGCACACGCATGCCAGGGGATGCTTCTGCGGGCAGAACGTGGGGTACGAGGTGAGAACGTTTGTGCTGAAAAGCTCTCTCAGCACCTGCTATGACCCCACCCCCCCCTCCCGGCCCCCCATGGAGCCTGCTGCAGCGGTTCTGAATTCATGCTCAGGAGGGCTGCCGTGTGAGCGGATATCTGACTTTGCTGTAGTACTGTCAGCTGACAGGTCTGCTGTGGCCAGTGGCTCGCCAGGCCTGCCTCCCCCAGCTAGAAAGGGGCCGTCGTGTGAGCGGGTCTCTGACATCGCTGTAGTACTGTCAGCTGACAGGTCTGCTGTGGCCAGTGGCTCGCCAGGCCTGCCTCCCCCAGCTAGAAAAGGGGCCTTGTTACTCCCCCTTACCCCACCAAGGCTACATTTTTAAATTTTACTTTAGTTAAAATCTACTCTCCCAGTGGCCGATGTCAGGGCTTCCTCTGGCCTCTTGTGAATGATTTATCCCTCATGTAGATGCTCCTATTCGGGGAAACTTGCTGTTGAAAAGTAGATCATCTCCTACTGCATATACAGTGGACAGAATGCGCCGAAACAACCTTAAACGACACTGATACAAGCTATAATATCTCAGCTAAGCCCTGGGAGAAAATTGTGATACACAGTGTCCTACTACCAGGGTGTATATAGCAATTGGCGATGGGCATCGTTAGTCATACCTAAATGTACCCTTCCTAATATGTGCAGTGTATGAGGCCTGTAAGAGTGTAAACATTATAGGCATTTAAATAGATGCCGCAGGATTTATAAGCCTGTGAGCAGCCTAGGGTGTCAGGTCACTGGCGGTTATGGTGTAGATGAGCAAACAGACACGTTAGAGAAAGAATACAGGATTGGAGGAGGTGCTAGAGAGGAGGGCCAGTGCTTTGTGGTAAGGGCTGCGTAAGCAACTTAGGGAATGTGGGCACTGAGGTGCCAGATCCTTGGGACACGAATTATCACTGGAATCCAGTGGATGCCTTTTGGAAATTTGGATTTGTATTACGCTGCACCTCGGTAGCTGAATGAACAGAGCAGGAAGCCGGCCGGAGAAGTGCCTCTCCAAGAGCAACACGGGCCGGAAGTGCTGTGGGCGAGAAGGTAGGGCAGCAGCGGCTACATCCAACCTTCAGCGGAGGAGCCCCCTTTGTAGGACACAGACAAAGGGAGCCGGGAAGTGCCCCCGGTTTGTTGTCTTAACAGATCCCGTCTTCTGCCTGCTGTCGGCTGCGCTGAGCCGCAGGTGCTCTCTATTCGAGCACTTGTCAGTGCCAAAGCAGCTTTTTAATGATGTATTTGTGCCGAATTGTAAGGGCAAATCGTTCTTGTGTGAACACACTCCCCATTTGCAGTTTTACCCCTGCGCAGGTGTTTTGTGGGGAAGAAAGGACAGAGAGAGACACCGGGCAGGTTTTTGTTTAGTTTAGCTTCCCAGTCGTTTACACGCACGGTATGTCTCCATCACCTCCGAAACTGGGATCTGGAATTTGCCAGCAGGACCATGTGACCATATGAGACATTCTTTAGCCCCGCCCACTTCCCAAAGAGAGTATGTGATTGGTCAGGCTTTAGAGCACACTTTTTACATGGTCATTGGAGCAGAAGATAAGGCGAAAGCTGTGAAGGTTGATTGCTCTGCATGACTTACTACTATACCACCCTATTTATTGTTTCTGTAATATTAATATCACTCAGACACTGGAAATGTCAAAGGCGATGGGCCTCTAAAAATTCTTATCACATGACGGGAACCAAAATTGAATTATTAACCCAGGAATTCAGACTCAGAACGTAAAAGTCTTCCATCCTCTAGGTTGCTTTGGGGTCAGGTGTCTGATAAATGGCAGGTCACACTCCTGCAGTAATGCTGCTTTGTGCTGCCTTTCCAGGAGCATAGTGAGTGTGAAAGGGAGGGTGTGTTATGGTGGCTCCAGTTTTGGCAGACATACCCCGGGGCTAAGGACAGTCAGACCTGCCATGCTTCACTAGTGTAAGCAATTGACCTACTGACACTGAGAATAGGTCTGCTGTCTGGCTGAAGGGCATCTGTGTGTGTGTGTGTGTGTGTGTCCATCTGTCCCTCACAATGTAATAAAAACCTGTTTTTTTGATGTTCTGGTGACCATTTTTCAGGTCCCCACAAAGATCTGTGAATGCAGCCAAAAAACAAAAAATGCCAAAAGTCTTGTATTTTGTTTGGTTACTTATGGTTAAGGGTGGGTAGGAGTTAAGGTTGTCATTGTTTGGATTAGGGTTTTGTCCATGGAAATGAATGGAGAGTCCCCACAAAGATATGAGTACAAACGTATATGCGCGCATGTCTGTGTGCGTGTCTTTCCGTGAGTGTGAAAGTGGAGAGGATTCATGTCTTGCAGTAAGGGGGGGGGGGGGGGGGTGAAACGTCAGGATTGTGTTCTGTTCACCTGTGGGAATATATACATTTAATATTTTAAGACTAATATTTATTTACCTCTCACAATAATGGGTAATCAAACGTCATAGAATATTCATAAGCAGCATGTAAGTATACCTTTATATCCAAACATACCATATCAGCTTTATTATACATTAATAACATGCATTATACAATTATAATGTTTGTTATTATCATATAATTTTGTTATTAATGTATGTTAAAGGTGTTCGGTTATGTTAGGATGTTATGATATACTTACGTGCTGCTTATGAATGTTCTATGAATCCATCATGAAGGTACAGTGAATGTTCTATGAATCCATCATGAAGGCACAGTGAATGGCCTATGAATCCATTATGAAGGTGCAGTTAATGTACAGCGTTACCCAATAATGACACTGACATGTTTTTACTTTTAAATTAAATATTAGAAAGTTACTCTGCAGGTTAACTACCATAGATACATCTCTATACTACAGTGCTGTAGAGGTTAGTAGGATCACAGCTGTCTGTTAATAAGCACCTCAAGGTCACAGTGGTCTGTTAGTGGAACTCTGGGACCACAGTGGTCTGTTAGTGGGACTGTGAGATTACAGTAGTTTCCTAATGGAACTTTGGAATCATAGTGGTCTGTTAGTGGCACGATGAAACCATATTTTTCTGTTAATAAGTACCTTAAGGTTATAGTGGTTTGTTAGTGGGACACTGAGACCTTGCTGGTCAGTGTCAGGAATTAAGAATCCTTTGAAGTTCGTCATAATTGGCCTTTGGAGACTTTGGAGGCATGTCAGAAATGCCCATCAGCCCCTTCTGCCACCCCTGTATACCGGGGAAGCCCCTTTGCAACTGCGCAAATTTGTAGGTGGCTATGCTATTGCCCACTAATGCTAGGTTATGCTCTGCGTTTGGTAGATGCAAATAAATGGTTTAGACTATTTGGGGCTTCCAGGACCAGCCGAGGAATCTATAAATCACACATTGTTATGACTGATTTCTGCATCTGACTTTGGATTGCTCAATCAGTGCCCACTTTCCACAGAACGTCATTCTCTTGCCAGTGTTTAGAGAGTGCATGTATTTTTGGCAGCCGAGAATGTGATTGCCATGGGTCAGGAGAAGCAGTCGGAGAATCTCCAAGGTTGGACCACAGGCCTGGGGCAGCCAAAGTTAGCATGAGCATGAGCACCATTCCAGATCTGCATAAAGTCCCCGAGCCAAAACTGACACATACATCGTGTAAAGTGGAAAAAGCAACAATAAAGAATAATATATAACTAATAATCAAGGAAATCGTATGTCGTCTTGGTCCATCAGTTATCCGTGTGCAGCAGTCAAGAAGCAGTTACATTAGCAAAGAATTTTATTAAATCAACGTTTCTGCTTATTTTGCGTAAATTTTATTGCCCATTGTTTCTACTTTCGTTATGTTTGTTGTGTTTAATCATCTAGCGGAGCTTGGAAGGCCAGGGACTGAAACCAGAAAGCTTCTCTAGATCCAAAAGACAGCCCATTGATTCTCATTTGGTACTGGAAGGCTGCAGCCGCTGTGCCGTGGAGCAGATTCAAGGTTGGAGCTTTAATCCTTGAGCAGAGGGAGTGGGTGATATGTTATACAGGGAAGAGGAGCCTCCCAGACATTCTTTGGTCATCTGACCTTGGCTCTGGTTTTGATGCCTCTTCAACACTTAGTATTAGCAGGGTGAAGGAAGAGCGTCTTGTTCCTCCTTCATCTGACATATCATGCTGACCACGTTCACCCGCGGCGCTGATACCTCATTTAAGTGTTTCTGATGAGCCGGCCCTTTGATTTTCTACGGCGCCTTGATTCTGATTGTGTGGAAGCCGCTACCACTCCCTCAACTGTAAATAAAACTCACTTTTAGATTAAAAATCTTTATTCTTTGGCCCAAGCTTTTTAATCTCCCTAAGGACAGGATGTAGAGGAGTGAAGGTGGGTTGGAAAAGGAATTTGTGACCTGAGTGAAAACTGTAGAAATAGGTGAGAACATAGAGATTGTTGGAGACTTGCAGAGATCTGCCAATCAGTAAGGGAAGTTAAAACAAGTTATTTTATTACAATCCATGAATGAGTTGTGTTGAAACTGTAGCACAGGTTGAACCCTCCTGTGACATTACAGGCTGGTCAGGTTTCCTTTCTTACCAGCTTTCCTTCCTCTTCTGCCAGATCTGTCAGTCATCTCCAGTTTGTGTTGGAGTGCCCTCGGCTGTGTTTCTAAGAGAGCAGTTTCCATGGATAGAGCCTCCAGGAGGTTGATGCTGCTCTCTACTCATACCACATCGTGCTCACTGTGCCTCCTTAAGGGCCCCGAAAATGCTGGCACCAAAATACTGTAGCTAAGCCCTACTTAAGAGTTCATAATCAAAAGCATTCCATTGCACTTAAGTGCCCTTTGTGGCCAGAAATGTGCCAGTACAAATGTTGTGCATCAAGCTATTTTAATACCGAAGGGTCGTGATCTGATTGGAGTTTGGTAACAGATTTCGTCCCCGGGTAAGGAACTGGTCTTTGGATATATGCACAGAGCCAAGAAACATTCAGGAAATGGAAGCAGTTTGACCTCACTGGCAGCATTAGGCATGCAGGGTGGTGGTCACAGCAAGGGGGAAAGTGTGGGGAGGAATGTTACTCGAGGTCTGGGCTGGAATCTAGGCGCTTTATGAGGTTCCCCCCTTGGTGGTGGACATTCCAGACCTGTATGTTTGCTGCCCCGAGGCTGGCTCTCTTAAAGGCAGAGCAAAAGGCTACCTAGTGCTTTGCTCCTGCTGCCTACAAGAACACGCTGGTAGACATGGAACGCTGGTTAGAAAATACTCGTACATTTTTGTCAGTGTACAATTCACCCTGTACAATATATGGATCAATCCACCGAATATACATTTTAATATTATTGTGCAAGGTGGAAGTTTTGTGATTGTGCATGTTAAATAGAAAAGTAATTGTGGCTGTTAGAGATGAGGCCTGCAGAGGTGATCGAAGGGAACACAGAGATAGGGTTAGTCTACCATACCTAGGGAATCAGTACAGCCTTCATCGCTCATTTTCATTCATGAAAATGCCCCATTGGTTATGGGCCAGTTTACTTCCTGGACATATTCCATGAAATTACATATTGCCCTTCCCTCAAAATGAGCACTGGTGCTGACTGTTGAGTTTCAATTATCTAGACGTTTCCTCCACTTCAACAATCCAAAGACATAAGTTTTCCATAAACTAGCACTATTCTCAAGCACCTGTAAAAGTAGCCCGCAAAAAACCAAAAGCTCACGACGATGGACTAGCATTCTGTCACAGATGTTCCCTGCCTTACGACCCAAGCTTCGTAGGTTCTGTCGTCATGCAGCTTGCTTTCTGCATTAGCTAGGAAAATCCATAGAACAAGTGGCCCTGTTTCACGACACAGTCCTAAATTATACCGTGTGTCTATGGGGAATATTTGAGGCAGTTATTGGATTTGAGGTTCAGAGTGCCTGGTAGACTTTGAGATTACACATTGTGGCAGTGTGGGGGCTGGGAATAGCCAGGATTCAGCATTTTTAGCAGCTACAGAAGGTAATACATTTAGGTTTAATGGCGAAAACACATTTAACGTTAATGTTTCCTGTGGCTACTGGTTTCTCCTGCACACACATTGACAAATATTTAACAAACCTCCTAAGAAAACACTTCTGGTAACCTGAAAAAACACAAAGAAAGCAGCTAACAGGAACCTGAAAATCCACAGGATCCCTTGTTCATCAAGCTTTTGTACTTAGTATGATAAGCATTTGTACCTTTTCTTAGATGTGCGTTTCGTATATTTCTTTTTGCAAAAATGTGGACTACTTATTACATTTTCATGGCACCATGGATTCAACAGAAACAAAAAATCAGAGACCATATGGAGGATATTCTCATCTTAAACATTAAATATGGAAACATACATTTGTTTAAACTGAAAGCAGTGATGCACATATGGAATATTTGTGTTGGGTGACTGTTTTTCAGCATAGGCATTAAGTAATAAATGAAAAAGCGCAGGGTGAATAATCTACCAGTATTCTATTTAGTTTTCTGTTTCTGGTCATGTACTGTGATTTCTTGTGGACACATAGGATATTGTCTCTCCATAAACAATATTAATGTTCCCTTTGAAGGAAGCTGTCTCATTCTACCATCTGTTGAGTTTGTCCTTTGTGTGCAAGGAGAAAAAAATTAAACAAAACTATAAAGTATATTATGAAAGGTCTATGTTTTGATCCCCTGGCTCCAGAACTCAAGCATGTTTCAAACCCGAACTACTGTCAGCTGCTTGGTCCATAACTGAGCTGCGGTGAGCCCGAGGGTCTTTCCAAAAACGGGCCCGCGGAAGGATTTGAGGGAGAGAAAGAGAGTGCCGTAAATCACCAGCAGGAGCCTGTCTGCTCTTACTTGGAGCCTGAGATTTCAATCTGTGTGAAGGTCTGGCACGAAGCTTGGACTGGCTCTCCCACGAGAGGGCCGGCATATGTGGAGAGTGGCTCCAGCAAATTCCTGCTTATGACTAATTTGTTTTTCACACCTTCGCTCTACAGTAGGTGATACGCTGGGCAGGAACTGCAGGCCAGCAGCCCCTTCACTGGAGAATGACAAAAGTTTGAGCACACAACTGCATGCTGGGATATGACTTTGTTCCACTTGTAATTGCCATTTCGTTTATCTGGTTTCCACTTGTTATCCAAAAATATTGACTCTTTAAATCACAGAGCAGTTATACTTCCTTTTTCTTATTGTTCCTGTAAACTTTATCTTATAAGTGGTGGGAATTTCATCGACAGCAGTATCTCAGCTGAAGATTGCCCAGTGGCCAGTCACGTTTTGATGTTTGTACCAGCACTTATAGAAAAAAACTGGGCCTAACTGGGCCGTATTGGTTCACGATATCTGTGATCTCTCTTTTGATGCATACGGATGCAAAACTTATAATTTCATGAATGCTTGGCCCTGTTTGTTTTATGCAAACCTACCCAACAACCTACCCAATATCTACGAGACTAGAATGTATTAAACCTGAAATTACCCCTTTAATTACAGTAGCATGTTTTTAGCACGTTGGTCATGCGGAGGGGAATATTTACAATCTCTGCCCTTTTTAGCCCTGGAAGAGCCACCGACAAAGCAAAACAACCATGAGGCCATGAAATGGTTCAGCTGCAGTCGAGCCGGAGAGACGTGGCTGACTGACAAGCACCGCGGTTGCACTTTCCCCGCAGACATAAACAATGACACGTATAATTTCCTGCCTGAGCTAGAATGGCAAGGCCCTGTCTGCTGGGGCGGCCGAGCAGCTCGCGACTGGCCGGGGGCGGTCTGGGAGACCCTTCCGGCAGGGCAGGCCAACCCTGTGCAGTGAGCTGTGCAGGGGCATGGCCGAAATGAGACAGTGACGAGTTCCACTGGCCGCCTCCTGGTTAAATGGCACTGTGTGGCTCCAGTTATCGAATAAGAAACCTTCCACAACATTCTGCCACATTTCACAGGCTTACTGCATTTTTCTGCCTGTCTGAAGTACAGAACAAAGCATCGTCGGCTATGATACAGTTATTTAAGCTTGTGTTTGAGGTAAATATTATACACACTTGTCAAAACAGTAATTCTAAAAAAAAAACAAAGATGTTTTCTTAATGGTTGATGGAGAATTTGCTCAGTGCTTTAGTTAAATGCCACAAACAGGATCTACAAAAGTTTTGTTGAATTTAGAATGGAAAATCTTGGTAAAGAATGTCTTATATAACCAGTGCAAGATTCTTATAAAGCCTTTCAAGAAGAATTGTTGAGCTCCACAAATAGTGGGAATACAGAGCTTATTTCCAAGGTCGAACTGAACACGATAAATATTGTAACATGAGAGCATGACTGAGAGAACACAAGTACTTTATTTAGAGTGAAAGAATCACTTTTGGGCTTTGTACTTGAAGATCTGAAAGTTTTTGTGAATAAATACATTGTATGTTATCTTCTTTTCCAAATACTTGGTCTGGGCCATTTGACCTTCCTGTGGAATTTCCTTTAGCTAATTGTATTTAACATGTTAATAAAATTCTCTTTGAAGTGTATTAGTGAAGAAGCCTTCAAGATTCAGGAATAGTGTGGGGTGTGTTGGCCATATGTTCGCTAAAAACATTGCAGCTCTCTGGCCCAAGTTATGGCCTTGAAATGCCGTTCTGTATGCTGTACATAATTGCTAAGAAACTGCCACTGTGCTGACAATTTTGACATATTGAAGCTATTCATCAAGGTGGAAGAAGTACATTATTATACTAAACTGTGGTGCTGTGTCATTTTCACCCTTAAATTCACTCCTGTCCCCTTTCCTAAGTCATTCTGTCTCCTCTTGTTCTCCCTATTTTCTTCACTATCTCCTGTTTCATTCTTTTCTGGCATGTTACTTCCTGCTTACTACTGATCCCACTCTTTCACTACTCAACTCCATGCATGCTGCACAATATGCATAAAGTCGTAATTGCAATACGCACAAAATCAAAGCATGACATCCCGGCTGGGAATAGAACCCCTGCGCTCATGCGTTCCGTTTACCAACTGCTGTAATATTAACTTCCTCCCTCAAGCTAGAGTAGTAGAGGCATGTTGAGATAAGCCAGTATGAACGTTTCTAATTAGCAGCAAAGAGCCTTGCTCCATGGTGGCTGGCTTCCCCCTTTTGATCTGATATGTGGTGTAAAACTAGGGAAAGTAATTATATTCTACGTTGTTTTGCGTTTTCTGGATGAGGTGCTGCCCCAATTATTTCAATCTGGTTTCAGCATCTCTGGGAAATCGAACATTAGGTTCATTAATTGACTGTTTTCTCCCTAATCAGAGGCCAAATGACTTGAACTTTACTTCTGCCCTGCAATGCTGATCATGAGATCAGCATCACCAGCCTCACTGAGACTTTCAACCAGCACCTAATCTCAAAACACATCTAGTCTCCAGGCCCTTGTCTTCCAAGAGGAACTCATGTCTACATAAACCATTCCATTTTGTAGACTAATGGCTTCTCAGTAATACTTAAAATGAACAGAACCTTCTTCCAAATGAATAAAAAAATGGTATATCAAAATTCAACATAAAAGTCATATCGATACATAAATCCCATGACATAGATGCTGCAGAAGGATAAGCTTTAAGAGCTAAGCACCACTAACTTTGGCCTTACACTTTGACCTTTAATGTTCTCCACTAGAAAAGCACCCGGCTTTTCCTTGAATTGGGGTATGTTCTGGTGTCACTGGGGCTGGCCAGCTCCACGCCCCTTTATGAGGGGGGAGGGGTGGGGGTGGGGAAGAGGGCGGTCTAATGAGAACTCATTAAACCTGGGGCATGGCAAAGAGGGCCTGGAATTATGAGCTTCCAGATGGTCTGCATCATCGAGACTCAAGAGGAATAATTGCTGTTGCTTTTTTCCTGGCTCATGGAGATCTTTGTCCAACAGGAACTGCTTGCAGAACTACTATCCATCTTAAAGGTTGACTAGTCTGCTGGGCTGGACCATGGCTGCCTGATCTCAAATATACCCCCATCAGTGATTTTCATTTACCCATTGTTCTATAATACATGACAGAGATGACCAGAGCCCTGTTTGTACAATTCACTATGTTATATGTAGGAATTCCAGAACTCTGGAAGAGGACTTTCACAAAAAACGTCCCAAACAGGCATTCAAAACTCAGCTTGCGTACTTCATGCAGTCAGAATGTCCTTATGTACTTATGTCTACTCTTATTATGTACTCCATAGCCCCCCCCCCCAATGGTTTTGAAGGACGTATATATATTTATTTTTATATGGGATCTCATTAACCTGAGCAACACAGGACTGGCCAGATTAACAATGGAACTAGTCTTTCGCTCTCAAAGCTGTTAGTGCTTCAGATTAGTGTCTCCCAATCCAGTCCTGGGGGACCCAGAGACAGTCCATGTTTGTCCTCCCTCTCAGCTCCCAGTAAAAAATGTGGACTGTCTGACGGGCAACTTGGAGGAAGAAAAAACATGGGCCGGCTGTGGGTTCCCGAGGACTGGACTGGGAAACACTGCCTTAGATCTATACCGCGTGAGTTTGTAAAAGCTGCTCCTGATTCTTCCCTAGGCCCTCCCCGCGTGTCGGAGCAGGTGGCCCACCGGCAGACAGTGAGGATCGGCCGCACCATGAAGCTGCCGTGCCCTGTGGAAGGGGACCCGCCTCCCCTGATCATGTGGACCAAAGATGGTCGCAACATCCACAGTGGCTGGACACGCTTCCGCATGCTGCGCCAGGGCCTGAAGATCAAAGAGGTGGAGGCCGAGGATGCGGGGACCTTCGTCTGCAAGGCCACCAATGGCTTTGGCAGCGTCAACATCAACTACACGCTCATCGTCATTGGTGAGTCACCCCCTTTGCTTGAGGGCAGGGCTGCCTTTCTGGTTTTCCATGGCTGAGCATACAGTTCCTTTCAATAACATGGCATTAATGTAGCAGTGCTGGTCCTGTTCTGCTCTGAGCTGGAGTAGGCCTTCCTGCACATGTGCAAGTCAAAGCCTAATAACAGCCTAGGCCACAAACCGGGCCAAAGCAAATGGCTTTGTTTAGTCTGGCCCTTAAGTGCATTTTTTGAGGTGTTTGTAACTTTTACTGTGGTATTGAGTTACATTCCTTTCTGCCATCCATTCACAGGTAGACCAATTTTTATCTCTACTCATGCTAAGTTTAACCCGTGATTATGAACAAAATCGGTACTTTATAATAAAACTCCCTTTTGCCACTTAAAAATGGTAGTGACTCATTAATACAACCTTGTTGGTAAGCTTGTTGGTAATAAAGGCTTGTTTGTAAACAAGTGATCATAATGCATTATATATACCTTCATAATGCATTATAATGCATTCATAAAGTACTATAAACATTTATACTTAAACATTTATAAAAAGGCATAACACATGATATCCATGTTTATTATGCATTATGAATGCTCGTCTATAATGCACAATAGATACCTTTATCTGTATTATAACACTGCATTATAATAGTTGGTATAAGAATTAAGGATGCTTTGTACTGCATTATGAAGGTACACTATATTGCCAAAAGTTTTGGGACACCTGCCTTTACATATATGTAAACTTTAATGACATCCCATTCTTAATACATAGGCTGTAATATGGAGCTGGCCTACCCTTTGCAGCTATAACAGCTTCAACTTTTCTGAGAAGGCTGTCCACAAGGTTTAGGAGTGTGTTTATGGGAATTTTTGATCATTGTTCCAGAAGAGTATTTGTGAGGTCAGGCAGTGATGTTGGACGAGAAGGGCAGGTTCGCAGTTTCCACTCTCATCCCAAAGGTGTTCTATCGGGGTGAGGTCAGGCCTCTGTGCAGGGCAGTCAAGTTCCTCCACACCAGACTCATTAATCCATGTCCTTATGCACCTTGCTTTGTGCACTGGTCCACAGTCATGCTGGAACAGGAAGGGGCCATCCCCAAACTGTTCCCTCAAAGTTGGGAGCATGAAATTGTTCAAGATTTGCACTGCACTTGGTGATGTACGGTTTGAATGCAGCTGCTCGGCCATGGAGACCCATTCCATGAGGTTCTCTACGCACTGTTCTGGAGCTAATCTGGAGGCCACACGAATTTTGGAGGTCTGTATCTATTGACTCAGCAGACAGTTGGCGATTTCTGCAGACTGTGCGCCTCAGCATGCATTGTCCCCTTCTCTGATTTTTCGTGGCCTACCACCTCATGGCTGAGTTACTGTTGTTCCCAATTGCTTCCACTTTGTTATAATACCACTAACAATTGACCAATATTTAGTAGCGAGGAAATTTCATGAATGGACTTATTGCAGAGGTGGCCAGTGTTGTATAATAACGAATAATAATACTTTACTACTGTACTCAAGTATATTTCGGGAGTGTATATACTTTACTTGGGTTTTTTTTTATTTTGTCAACTTGCACTTTTACTTCACTACATTTCCTAATGTAACTGCATACTTTTACTCTGATACATTTTCAGCGCGGAGTGTCGTTACTCCTTACAAAAATCAAATTAGATTTGGTGTTTTCTCTGCCACTCTTAGTTTAAGTGACCGCAACAAAAGTTTGTGGAAGCTGACTTGTCATTGTTCTATGAATCACGTAACGCGACGTGCACACGCATCACTCCACACTCAACCTGTCGTCTATCTGTCGATGTGAGCGCTGAGCAGCCATCCCACAAGCATGGAGGAAGAAATAGTGGAAGCAACGACGGAGAAGAAGATGAGCAGCACCCCTGGCCATACTTAAATACAATGTTTTCTTACGTGGTGGGAAAGAATCGTCCTATCAGATGAAATGCCTCTTGTGCCTGCCTAATGACACTGAAATTTTGGCTTTTAAAAGCTCCCCGTCCAATCTAAAGAAGCACATTGAGGAAAGCTAAATTAATGGTAAACACCAGTGAATTAACTTCACTTATCACGATTAGCCTGGATAAAAGCTTGAGGTGGGCTTTGTGTCTGATTTTAGGTGAACGTTTTCTTCTCTTGGTGATAAGCTGGTTAGGGCATTTGAATCATTAATATTAACTTGGACTTTTGAACAATAAACATTGAAATAGTTATTAAAGCTGAAAGATGGGGTTTTGTGACTGAGATAATGAACCCCATGCTGGTAATAGGAAAAATAGTGACTTATTTTTCAGAAATGGCTTTAAAATATGTTAACATTAACCTGTACTTATTTTTTAACAATAGCCTACTCCTGTTTAAGTTTTCAAAGCCCTGATTTTGAAGTGTGTGATGTAGGCAAAAAATTTTCTTTTCCATGCTTTAAAATGTTGAGTAAACGTTTTAATATTAAAAGTTTAGACAGCGTTCTGTTGTTGTAATACTTAAGTACAATGAATACTAGATACTTTAAGACTTTTACTTCAGTGGAATTCTAGTTGGTGACTTGAACTTTTATCAAAGTACATTTTTGGGAGGGTATCTGTACTTATACTTAAGTGTGACTTTCGGGTACTTTATACAAGACTGCAGGTGGCATCTTATTACGGTACCACACTTGAATTCACGGAGCTCTGAGAGCGACCCATTCTTTTTCAAATGTTTGCAGAAGCAATTTGCATGCCTAGGTGCTTGATTTTAAACACCTGTGGCTACAGAAGTGATTGGAACACCTGAATTCAACGATCTGGAGGGGTGTCCCATTACTTTTGGCAATATAATGTATTTATAGTGCATTATAGATGAGAGCTTCATAGAGCATTCTTAATGCATAATAAACATGGCTGTAATGCGTTATGCCTTTTTATAAATAGTTATAGCCATGTTTATAATAATTTATGAATGCATTATAATGCATTATGAAGATATCTGTAATGCATTATGCATAATGCACAAAATCAAACCACAATCGATGACCAGAAGGAATAAATACTGCTTAAGTCACATTGCTGTAATTGTGTTAAGTATACTGTCCCTGGTTTACAATTGGCCAAAAAATCCTCATTCAATTACCAGCAGTAGAAGGAGAGCTTGAATTTTTACATTGTCCCATGTTATCAATGTTTTTTGGAGCACTTTACTCAAGGGTGCACAAATAACTTAGTTACTCTGTCACTACTCAAAGAACAAGTCATGACCTACATGAAATACATGTATTGATTAATCATGATTGATTAATGATTGATTAATGATGACGAAACATGGGATCAGTACATAACTAACATGTATGTTAAGGAAGCGTGTACTACTACATTATATGTGTCCCCTCAGTTAAAGTGTTACCAGTGTTTCCCTTCAGTATTAGCATCCAAAGATTGTCAATGGCAGTGCTATGTTTCAGAACATCCCTACTTCTTTGCTGCTACAGTTTTCAATTCTGAGTAAAGAGTCCTATATATTTGCCGTAGAGACCGATGGACATTGGGTAATCTTTGCCACTGTGCATGTTCTAGGATGACACGCTACTCCAACATTTGCAACAGTGCTGTTATGTGGAGACGTTTTGTATGTTCTGGAAAAGTTACACAAGCTCCATCTTTCTGATACGGTAATATTTGTGTGCTGACATCTGCCACACGCTCTTCATTTAAATCTTTGTACTGTTTCACCTTCCGTAACCAGTATTTTGGAGGTTCCTAAATAAGTCAGAACCATTCCATCCATTTTGGCTTTTCATTTGAGGTTAACTCACGAGAGAGTTGGAGAAAAGAGCAGGAGAATTCAGTATAGCTGTAATCAAAGTAGGAGCTTTTATGGTCCAGCTGGGCCGGCTGTCTCAGCTCTGGGTGACGAAGCAAAAGAATGACTAATGGCAGGAGCTGAAGCTGGGTAAAGAGCAGAGTCTTTAGGGGATCTCCTCATCCTTTAATCTTCCATCGGTGCTTCCAAGGTCAACAACCACCAGGCATTCAGTTTCATCCTTTGTGATCCGGTGGCAACCTGGGCCAAGATGACGGACATCCGCCAAGGATGAGATACTGCCATGCTCTAATAAGACATTGCTGTGTTTATTTTGGGCTGCGTGTTCATGGGGTTCTCCATAGAACACTGAGATCAGGATGCATCAGCATGAAGCTCAAATCCATAACTGGACATGATTCCACTGGAAATCCAGCTGTGTAAATACGCCTTGGAAAGCATGTGAATTCAAATTATTTGTAGCTTAGCTTGGATATCAGAGCCGGTATCCTTATTGCATCACAGTGATGCCCTCAAAACATTACTGCAAAACAGAGAACCAACGTGAACAGAGAACAGGCTTCTCAAGATGGATTGGTAATAAAAATTGAGGTTATCGGTGCATTTTAAATAACCTGCCATGCGGTGGCATGTCTCACGATAGTGTTTACGGTGCCGTGCTTGTACCCTAAGTAAGAGGGGGAGAGGAAAACTGCCCCGGCGCTGGCGGGAGTTCCTGATTGTCTCATTTACCATGGTTCCCCAGGGTCTGGAACGGCCTGAGGCCACCTAGGATGGAGCAGCAGTCCTTCGGTTCCATTTCTGTAATTTGAGCAGTATGCGTAGAAATCACTGCAGAACAGAGTAACTCATTAAGGGGGAAAAATGCATCAGTTCCTGCATCAGTAAAATTGAATCCGGAGGCCGTTTAAATATTACAGATGGATTTGCCTGGATAAATGTAAAAATATTCACTAAGGATCTTATCTTCCGCAGAACTGCTTCAAGCTTCAGCCTGTGCATTCAGAGGTGCATTCCTACATGGCACAGTTGTACTGAGCTGTTGTTTTTACTTTATGTTAGTTTTGACAAACCTGGTCATACTCACCCACAGACCTGCTGTTGACTGGACGTTTCTTGTATATTGCACCAGTCTCTATAAGTTCCAGGAGGGTGGCAGATTCTTGCAGCCTGCATCATCTGGGATAAGCTCCAGGCTCCCCCATGACTGTAGTGCATGAATGGTTAGACTGGTGTATGATGAGTAAAATAAAATGGAAAAACACTCTTCATGGAGGTAACATAAGAATGAAGAATTTTCCGTGTAATTTAACAAATTTAAATGAGCAGGATCGATTCTTAAATTTCTTCAGTGGACCTGTGTGCTTCATTTTAGTCATTTCCCGCAAGTCTGAAAGTGAACTGGCAAAGCTGGCAGGCCAGTTGCACCTCTCACTCTCCTCCACTGGGTAATCGTGTGCCAGGACGTTTGTGCGAGTACGGGAGAGGAACCTTTGGGGAAACGGCGGGGTCACTCCAGAGCCAGTCTAGGGACGGACGGAGTGAATCTGTCATCTATCAGCTAAATGGGAAACCCGGATGAACCGCG
Organism: Brienomyrus brachyistius; assembly: GCF_023856365.1. Lineage (NCBI taxonomy): Eukaryota > Metazoa > Chordata > Actinopteri > Osteoglossiformes > Mormyridae > Brienomyrus > Brienomyrus brachyistius. The sequence goes on from NC_064544.1 coordinate 20,678,173, forward strand.
AACAGCCACACAGCGCTGGCTCGTTTGAGTCGTGGAGCATTCAAAGTGATATGTTTAATGGGACTTCTCAGAATCCAGTTACTAACAACAAAGGGTAAAATCAACAGTAGCACTGGGAACTCTGCTTGGTTTGGAATCGCGCCAGACTGCCTATTAGGGTTCAATTCATCTTTTGTCAACAAAGGGTGGTTTCAGTCTGGTTCCAAAGAGCAGCCTGGTTACCATATTGACGTAAGACTGGCGACGAGGAAGCAAGGTGGGGTGCCCCGTAAAGCTGAGGCCAAGCCCAGGCCAGCATCCAAGCCCGGCAGAGGCTAAGGGGAGTCCCCATGTGGGACGCTGCTGTGCCAAACACAGATTAGCTTGGCTAAGTTGATGTCTTTCACCTCGCTCCCAGATACTGCTGTCAGCTCTGATGGCGAGGACAAAGCGGCGTAACTGAGGCGCGGAGAGGCCGGCCCTGCCATGAATGAACACTTTGTGTAACTCCACTGGTCTTTCTCAGCTCTGGCCGGGCTCTGGTATTCAGGGTCTGGAGGCCTGTGACGGCTTTCATGATTTGTTGCCGTTTCCACAGTTTTTACCGTCTGTAGTGAGGGAAACATCATTTATTGGAGCTCAAGGCCGCATTCAGTCTGAATTTAAGTCAGCGGAAGGTTACAGTCTGCAAGCCAATGTGAAATTTCCACAGGTGTGATTATTTAAATTCCAGTGTCAATACCAGATTTAACAATAATTATTATATCAAACAGCTGAATATTTTCATGAACTCATTTTTTTTCTCATTGAAAACTTTCTTTGAGGTTATAAAAAAGTTTTTCTGTAGCAGAATGTGTAAAAATGTACTGAAGGTGGGTTTAATTTTTTAATAGTTTGGAAATTAACATGAAATCCCGAAAGGTTAACCTGTTTTTGTACTTAGCTAACTTAGTAATGAATCCTCTTGATGTTTTGCCTCCGGTCTGTTGGAATTCCCAGGGCTGCTTCATCTCTGCTCCTCAAGCAGTTCCATTGCTTGACTGAGGAGGAACAGGTTGAAGTTAGGGGACGATCTCAGTACACAGGATAGTATAAGGAAAGCATGATTAGCTCAAAAAGGGGTGAGAAGCCATCTTGTGATTAAGGAGGCATTTGCCATCTTCTGTGATTTACCTCCAGTCATCTGATTATCCTGAGCCTTGGAACCAGGCAGCCGCAGACCTGAACCTTTCCTACCAGCAACTGCTGCATGTCTGGGGCTAAGGGGGCTGCAGCACCAGCATGACCTTCGGGGGGAGCCAGTTATGGCTGCTAGATATATTTACTGTGGTATTTGTTATACTGTAGTACTGAGCCTCTTAAGGCAGGCTGTACAGACCACTTGCATATGCTTGTTAAGGGAAGCATTTCAGAATGCCGAGCCAGATTCTGCGTCTCAGATTCTACACATTGTAAAAAAATGTGATTATTCTATCTGGCAAATCCCAAGCAAAGGGATTAATGTCAATTTTTTTGTGAATTTCCTTCTGGCCCAGTGATATTTTGATATGTCCATATGTGGCTCATATAGTGAGAGAGGTACATACCGGGTGGAGTCAGACGTGTCGGTTCCGTACAGGGGGAACGTTGACACCTTTTCCCCATTAAAGGCACCCCACCCCCACCATTGCTCCATCTCAGCCCACAGTTAGTTTGGGTAAATATTTTCGCAGTTTCACTTTTCCTCTCTATTATATCTGAGCAAACAAAAGGTCTACTGTGATGTGAGCGATGCCACAGAAGTGGGTCTGATGTGACAACACCTGGTCACAATTTGGGGGAAATGAGAAAGATTTCTCAGCCTTTTTCCCACCATCACATGTAGAGATGGGGAGTAAGAACTTAAAAATGTATAACAGAGTCAAAAACAGACTGCTTTTGGGCTAGCGGTTTAGTGCAGGTCTTCAGTCAGTCTCTGTTTCATCCATGTTTGAATTTTACATACATCCAGTAGTGTTTTTCAGTAAACACTCAATTTGATCATAATAACACCGAAACTCCATAAGTCTAGCTCTCTGTATCCTTCATGCAGATGCTGCTCCTACGAATTCACATTCTGGGTGCCAAGTTGCAGTGGCAATATAAACAGCCAGTGAGTGGTACTCACTCCTCTGTCTTGAGTATGTATAAGATAAAGCCTTTGCCTGGCCGCGTGGATAGGCAGCACAGAGCTTTGCCTGGTCGAGCGGATAGGGAGCACAGAGCTTTGCCTGGTCGAGCGGATAGGGAGCACAGAGCTTTGCCTGGCCGCGTGGATAAGGGAGCACAGAGCTTTGCCTGGCCGCGTGGATAAGGGAGCACAGAGCTTTGCCTGGTCGAGCGGATAGGGAGCACAGAGCTTTGCCTGGCCGCGTGGATAAGGGAGCACAGAGCTTTGCCTGGCCGCGTGGATAAGGGAGCACAGAGCTTTGCCTGGCCGCGTGGAAAAGCAGCACAGAGCTTTGCCTGGTCGAGCGGATAGGGAGCACAGAGCTTTGCCTGGTCGAGCGGATAGGGAGCACAGAGCTTTGCCTGGTCGAGCGGATAGGCAGCACAGAGCTTTGCCTGGTCGAGCGGATAAGGAGCACAGAGCTTTGCCTGGCCGCGCGGATAGGGAGCACAGAGCTTTGCCTGGCCACGCGGATAGGGAGCACAGGGCTTTGCCTGGCCGCGCGGATAAGCAGCACAGAGCTTTGCCTGGTCGAGCGGATAGGCAGCACAGAGCTTTGCCTGGTCGAGCGGATAAGGAGCACAGAGCTTTGCCTGGCCGCGCGGATAGGGAGCACAGAGCTTTGCCTGGCCACGCGGATAGGGAGCACAGAGCTTTGCCTGGCCGCGCGGATAAGCAGCACAGAGCTTTGCCTGGTCGAGCGGATAGGGAGCACAGAGCTTTGCCTGGCCGCGCGGATAGGGAGCACAGAGCTTTGCTTGGCCGCGCGGATAGGGAGCACAGAGCTTTGCCTGGTCGAGCGGATAGGGAGTACAGAGCTTTGCCTGGCCGCGCGGATAGGGAGCACAGAGCTTTGCTTGTTCCAGTGTTTCTCACTCGTTCCTGTCCTATTCTGTAGCTACATTAGTTTGTTGGTCCTGGTTTCCCATATTTCTGTGAGTTTCAGTTTCACTTTTGTCTGAAATGCTCAGTTACCTTCCGTTGTTTTTTTTTTTGGCCCCTAACCCTGCAAACCTGGGCCCATCTCTGAGCATCTCGAATTGGGGAGCCCCTGTCTGTTAGCACCAGGTACCCAAATACCCCATAGCCTGAGGCATGCGCTTGTTAACTAGTTTGCTTGTTAACTTCATAACTTGGTAGTGTTATTTCTCTATTCACACTTTTTTAGGGTAATAACATGCTCAGAAATTTTTGGCCAGTCTCACTTTGCGTTACCGTGTGTCCAAACCAGGTGCCACTGAAGCTACCTGTTCCTCATCCAAATACAGTTTTAAAATACTGTTCTGAAGTCTTCAGTCACGCACTTTTGAGGATTAACTACAAGGAAAATTTTGCTACTAAAGTTATTGTTGGACATAGGTCATGTTAAGTAATCCACTTCTTGACTTATACTTACCAGTAGATTTTTTCATAACTGCTCAACCTGAAATTATTTTGTGTTCAGAAGAAACTTTGTGACTTCTACGTTTTTTTGCCATTTCTCCCTTAGTTTTTCTGCATCTTTAAAAGCAGGGTGCAGAATGATTTTCTGCTTTTCCTGCCAGACCAGCTGCTTTCGTTACAAACTACCGCTTTTGTTTTGTCTTCTAAGAGTCATAAAAGATATTTTCCGAGCCTCTTTGTCTATGATATGCTCTCTGTGTCAAGCAGGACAACCAATCCTGTAGGTTTCCTGTAAAACAGTAGTTAACCATTTTAATTGATACCAACAGCCTTTGTGCTCAAAGACACATGCTGACGTGGTGGCAGCTGACGGACGGTGAGCAGAATATGAAGCTGCGTTGGTGGTTTGAGGACAGTTTGGCTCTGACGCGCATATGTACAGAGACATGCGCTCATGCTGACACGTATTTCCCAGGAAGCACTGAGGCAGTAGGGAGACAGTGAAGCAGGCAGGAGGGGGCAGCGATGGCCTCCCTGGAGCCCCACTCCCAGCAGGAGGGGGCAACCGGACGCTAATGAGCAGAGTCAGATGAAAACTCAGGAGCTACAAAACTGCCTTTGCTCTGGTGCCCCACGCCTGGTAAAGACATTACCCTCGGCCCATTAGCCACGGCCCTGGGAGAAGCCCAGTCTGCTCTCCGCTTCCTGGCCACCTCCCCCCTTGCTGGTCTTCTTGACGGCCCCCCTGAACACGCCCCTGCCTCTTATTGTATTTTCCCCAAACCCGCCTGGACCCTGCTATGAGGCACAGTGACAGATTTATGTTTCACTGAACCATCAAAGCCACACTATTTGCCCACTATAAAGAGAAACCTGCAGTGCTTTGTTTTCACATGTAATTACCCCAGTAGGGGGTGAAGTGTGTATGTGTCCATGTTGCTTAGCTACTGCCCTAAGCAGCTTATAGTTTTATTCAGGTTTATCCCGCTGGATATTTTACTGGAGTAATTCAGGTTAAGTACCCTGCTTGGGCTTACTGCATCAAGGTCCCTTCTGTGAACTGAATCCCCAGCCAGTTTATGTCCATAACCTGATGCCCACTGTAGTAAAATGTTTAGCGTTGTTTAATCCTGATCCCCCATTTCTTACCCATACAGCCTTACAGCCCCAAACTGTGGACAAGCAATTAGCAAGGCTCCAGCAATTAGCTTAGAGTCCAGTGCATTTGGCTTCCAGTGTGAAGGCCCAGTGATGAGCCCAGTGCTCAGCGTTGTGGCCAGTGTTGTGTGGGTCCATTGAACAGTCCCATGGGTCTATGCAGTGGCTGAGATTACAGCCCTATGGTTCCTACTGTGAGGCTCCATCAGCCAGCCTGCTCCACAGCCATCCCAAAAATCCGACGCACTTGCGTTGCGGCGCCTGCCCGATCCTCTGTGGCCGGCTGTTCAGACTCTGTCTGGAGCCCTGTCCCGACACCTGACAGCGCAGGCCCCCTGTCCAATGGGCTGTGGGGGACCGGGCCTCTCACGCAGCCCCCCGACGCAGCCGTTTAAAGTTCTGGTGCCAGCTATTATTACATTGTCATGTTGCGATTATTCATAGCCGTCCGGTGTAAACAGGGTGGGCTTGTGTCCTCCCGTTGTGGCCTGGGCTTTCCCGCTCTGCCACATCCCAGGCGGCACTCTGCAGGGCTGGCTTAGAGCCTTGCTTAAGGGGGGGGGGGGCTCAACACGTGGCCACCTGTCTCCCACACTACGGGGGGAGGTCAGCACCAGGATACAAAAACAACCCACAGTTAGGTGGCCGTAGGCCCCAGTCAGGGAGTTTTATTGTTAATCTTAGGAGTGCTGACGTTGTTGACGTGGTCTGAAGTGGAGCAGGCTGGATACATAATGAAAGGTGTCGGGGTGCGAAGGAATGATTTATAGAGCGATAACCTAGGGTCCAGCATCTGGAGCACGTAACAGACAGGCACCCCCAAAGACACGGGGAGGGCCCTTAAATCACAGAGAAGGGATCGGAGGGAAAGGAGCTGGTGTAAAACACTTGCGGAAAACACCTTAAAATCGCTGTGAAGGTTTTACGTCAGAAAATATGACTTTAACTTAAAGTAGCGATGTCTCAGTTTGCCCTAGAATGCTTCCTGACTTTGTACTTCCAGTTATAATTAGTTCAGTTTATGTCCGTTTAGAAATTATTCAAATAATTTCCACCATACAAGATTAATCACTGCTAAACAAAAACAGTACAACTCTGTTAAGAATTTCTGGAGGCACGACATGTTAACACGCCTACATAAATTTAACACTCTTATGTAATCACTCTTTGAGCTTCCAGCTGTCTTGACAGAAACCAAGTAACTGCTTCATCGTGAATATTATGGCCCTAAAAAGCTGAAAGTTTGTTCTCTGTATAGAATCGCAGTAATAAATGTCATTCACTGAGGAAAAATATCCAGATCCGAAGTATCCAGCCACGTTCTTCAAGATATCTCTTTGCAGTGGTTATTAGATTTAGATTAGCCTAGGTTAGCTTTTTCTTTTAATCAAATTATTCGTAGTCATTTAAAATCCCTTCAGAGATTTAAAACCTAGCCGTAGACACAGCTACGTTGTAGTTTTACTGAATTACGAAGGTGTTTAAAATGCTGCTTCTATATCACCTGACTGTAAATCTGTAAATTAGGAGGTGCTGGCAGAGGTCACTAGGTGTGCACACTGATGGTTTTTGTGCATTTTTGTGTTCCATCAAGGTAGCCAGAGTCCTCAACACAGATCACCCATAAAAATGCCACCTTATGATTCACCGTTCTGTAATTCTTTGCAGCTCGACCCCTCTCTTTCTTTGCCTCCTTGCTTCTCGAGTCAGGATCCTCCAGAGCCACGGTCCATCTCCTCAGCAGATTATACTTTTGCTCAGATGAGAAGACGTGACAGCTGTACGTCTGTGTTTCTGAGCTCTGAGCTGAGCGGGATTTGGAAAGAAATGTCAGGAATCGTGGAGCAGTGTTTGAGTTGGGAGACGGGGAAGCAGTAAGGAATGTATGCCCTGGAAGCTGCAGGAGAATGTTCCTCCCAGTGGTGGCTTTTTTTTAGGAAGGGTTATTATAGTTGGCCCACAACCCCTTGAAATAACGTTGACGTCATGCATTGGCCTGCTGGTGGAAGGATTGACAAAGAAGGTTTTGTGATTAGAGACGAAAGGGGCCAAATGGTATTGTGGCATGGCTCCAGCAGACCTGGCTGCACCTGGTTTGTACCTGGGCCTCCTGTGGTCTTTGCTCAGCTCAGCCAGGATGGACACTGGTGTCCCAATGGCCTGTTCCCAGTGCAGCTCCAAAAGGAGCTGAAGACCAGTGACGTTCCACAGATCGTTCCGCAAATTCCACAATGCTGCCACTATGTCCACTGTGAAGGGTAACCATGAATTCTCCTTTTGAATGGAGGTGGAAACTGCACTGGACCTGGATCTCAGAGTAGGTTATGGAGATGGAGAACAGTGTCATAGACCTACTGTCTCGATGAGCCTCATGTACTGGGCTCTTATTAAATATTAGCAAAGTGCCAGAACTTCGAGCCTTGGTGTTCAACCGGCATTTTTTCTTGAAGCCTAAGACAAATTGTTCATATTGTTTATATGCGAGTGTCTATATGCTTAACACATGGACCTTGTTCCAAAATAATTGCATGAAATGAGTTTACCCCAGAATACTGCCAGTGAATGTGAAATGTAAACACTGCAATTATAACACTGTAGATCATCCAAGTAATTTGTTCTGGTTAATTCTGAATATCTTTGAAAAGGGCAAAGCTGTAGCAGTCTTTGGGGCAGCAGTATTTTGAAATTGTCTGGGCTGAAATTTTAAAACATTCCAACAAGTTTATTAGAAAGGTTTTTATTCTAAAGAAACAGGAACATAGAGTGAAGCTGGTGATTACGTTGTGATAAAAGGATACATAGGTAAACAGACTGTAGAATTCTCAGATCCATCCATCAACCATTTATCCAGTTCTGGATCACAGACAGCTTCTAAAACGTGCCAAAAAAATGTTTGGGTTGTCTTGTGAAAGAATCATCCAGGACAGAAGTGCCAAATTTCCGGGGATCCTCGTTGAGTGTTTTTCATAGCAAAGCAGTTCATGGCTGTGGGCTCTCCTAATGCAGGCTGAGTTTCACTACCTGCGGTGGCTGTGGTTTGGCGCAGGTGGATCCAGGCAGCCCTGCGTGTGGAGACGCAGTCACTGGAGTCTGCGCAGCGTGACGCTGGGGCTTGCAGCTGTAGCTGCACTAGTGGCAGGCCTAATAATGCTGATCCTGTTACTCTCAAAGTCAAGCAGCGAGGGCTCCCCGCAGTGTCCCATTAACTGAGTAATACGTTTCGCTGGGCTTGGAGGCGTTTATCCGGACTTCTCGGGTTTGTTTACATAAATCGGGAGGCTTAAGTATGGAGATGAAAGATCCAGCAGGGTCTATGACTTCATTTTTTTGACATTCATGTGTCACAGCCACGGTGTGCTGTGTGTAAACATGCAAAAAAAATGTTGCTGTGCTGTGCTCATTACCATACAATAGTGTAAGATCACTTTGGTTTAATGTGTGCTGAAATCTTCCTGTATTTTTCCTGCGTACAATCAGCTTGCTCACAAATTTTGATTTTCACAAAAAACAATATATAATGAACGTATCAATTCATCAATCAAATCACTATATTTAATGCTTAATTTAATGGTTTTGTAATCAGAAGAACATTTAATGTTGGAGAGTAAATAAGAGACAGTGATATATAAATCATCAGTAACATTTCATAATATATATTTCATGATAGACAATTTACTCGTATGATTGTTTACTGTATGTTATTAATGTATATTAAAACTGTTAAAGTATGTTAGGACATTATGGTATTTAGATGTTGCTCATGAATGATCTATGAATGCATTATGAAGATTCATTGAATGTTTTATGAATTCATGATGAATGCATTATGAAGGTGCACTGAATTTTCTATGAATGTTCTATGAATGCATTATGAAGATTCATTGAATATTCTATGAATGCATGATGAATGCATTATGAAGGTGCACTGAATTTTCTATGAATGTTCTATGAATACATTATGAAGGTGCACTTAATTTTCTATGAATGATCTATGAATGCATTATGAAGATTCATTGAATATTCTATGAATGTTCTATGAATGCATTATGAAGGTGCACTGAATGTTCTATGAATGCATTATGGATGTGCAGTTAATGTAAAGCTTTACCAAATATCAAGTATCCTCTACAGTGATCCCAGGAGCATCTCAGCCTGTCATTCTCTGCTTTGCAAAGATATGAACTTAGCCACTTCCCTGATACTCTCTATTCATACCCATAGGACGTTCATAAGACACGATTATCCTGATGTCCCTGGGAGAAACTGAGCGGTGCAGACAAATGGAGGCCACAACAATGGCCCATACCCAGACAAATGAAAGTTAGAGCCCGGCGTATACTGCTAAGCAGGCCATATTAATGCAAATGGGGCTGGACATCTCCAGCCCCCCCTGGGTACAGCGTCGGCGCGTCAGTGTGGGCTTGTTAACCTCTGGGGGGCACAGCCGACATATATGTCGGGGAAAGAGACAGGGACAGGCACGGTCGCCGCATCGGTCTTAAATGTAATTGGTGGTTATGCCCAACCATAGTCTGCATCTGAATGTTGGATCTGAATGTACAGGTTAAGATGGTGGTGGCTGGGGGGGCGGGGGGGGGGGGTCATTGTTAAAGCAATCCCACAATCCAATCCCTCTAACTAGGCTTTTACAATGGAGCTGAGTAGGGGGGGGCTGAAGACATGGCCTGTTTGGGGCAGAGAGAGATGGAATGCATCAAGTCGCTCCTCTGATGTGGACCTTCCCCCACTGGCCCCCTCGGGGGGGGGTCTTTCATGTGCTAACTGGGGCATTATTGGGCTCAGCTTGGCAAATTTGTCTTTATTTGTACTTCAGTGACCCTCAATAGGGCCATGTCCACAGGCCCATGGTGTGGGGTGGGGGGGGGTCGGGGCTTTGTGAGTTAGGATCTTCAGGGAGGCTGGTAGCACCGGGGGAGGGGCCCGTTACCGAAAAGGAGGACAGAGACCAGTAAATTGGCCGATCCCAGCATTCAGGAGAGCTGGCCGCTATGGCTCATTCAGCGAGTCCTGTAATTAAACTCTGCCCTTCGCTGTGCAGATGTTCCTCAAATGCTGCTCACTGTTCTTTTCATTCCCTTATCAGTAATATAGTGCAGAAAAAGCAAGTGTTAAGCCACGATTTTGATCAGGCTTGTCTGTTTTCGGAGCCAGCGCTGTTCGTGTCTGGCCAGCACGCATGACTAAGCTTCTTTTTTGGCCACAGCAATGCAGTGGAAGAAATCTGCTGCTACTTTATTGAAAGATAAAAAAGAAAACAAAACTGGACATACAGTATATTAAAGCTGACTTTTATAGTGAGCAGTAAAAAGCCTGACCATACTAAAACGACTCTGCACCAACTTTTTCATATATTGAGAAGAGTTTTCCTGGTCGTGTTTTTACAATTCATCTCTTTGTCATGAAGTCTATAATTTAAATGGTAGTGTCTTATGTCCTTCATATAGTGTCCATCCACCCATCCACCCATCCATCCATCCATTTTCTGGAACCGCTTATCCTATTCAGGATTGCGGGGTCTGGAGCTTATCCCGGAGGCCATGGGTGCAAGGTAGCGAACAACCCAGGATGAAACGCCAACCCATTGCAGGGCACTTCACAGAACAGGGTGTCATCACTGGCAAAAGCCCCAGTTCTACACACTACCCATCACACCTGTCAAGGTCAGCACAGTCAATCAGCACAGTATAGGATGACATTTCATCCAAGGCAAAGGGCCCTTTCCCACTGCAGGAACTTTTTTCATGGACCAGGAACTTTTTAGGAACTCGGGAACTTCTGTCACTGTCCTACCATTCCTCATTCTGTTCTGGAGTACGTACTTTTTGTTTAACCACAAACTACTGGATTGGGGCTTATAGGAATAAACATTGCTGATTCACCACAAACTCCAATGCAACCTACATCAAAATATATGTTATTCTGTCTCCATATTTCTGCCTTGGAAGATATTATCATTTCAATTCGATGTAAGTCTTCTTCTTTTTATGCTCTGACTTTGCTGTTGTTTTATTTCTAGTCATATATGTCTTTAAGCTGAAGAAACCTACATATCATGGCTAAAAAATACAGAAGAGTAATTAACAAACTGACTTGTATATCCTCCATAGTTTTGGACTTTGTTTTATCGCGTATGAAATTACTTATGAAATTTAACTAGTGGTGCGCTAATTTGGAAATTTTGACCAGTACCGATAACTGATATTTGGACCACCCGATTGATCTCCAATATTGGTGGCTTTTATTGTCAGGTACCTTGGGGGGGGGTTCCTTTGTTTCTTCAGATTGAAGGTGGCAACCATACTTCTATGTGGTGAATGAGCCAATGAAAACCCTCGTCCTCCACTAATAATGAGCATCCAATGCAATCATCTGCATTGTTTTAGTAGCTGTGTCTACTGTCTGTCATTCCTCCTATTGTCAGTCTCTCTATACCCATTCCTCTTATTTTCGGTCTCTCTATGCCCATTCCTCCTATTGTCGGTCTCTCTATGCCCATACCTCCTATTGTCGGTCTCTCTATACCCATTCCTCCTATTGTCAGTCTCTCTATACCCATTCCTCTTATTTTCGGTCTCTCTATGCCCATTCCTCCTATTGTCGGTCTCTCTATGCCCATACCTCCTATTGTCGGTCTCTCTATACCCATTCCTCCTATTGTCGGTCTCTCTATACCCATTCCTCCTATTGTCGGTCTCTCTATACCCATTCCTCTTATTTTCGGTCTCTCTATGCCCATTCCTCCTATTGTCGGTCTCTCTATGCGCATTCCTCCTATTGTCGGTCTCTCTATACCCATTCCTCTTATTTTCGGTCTCTCTATGCCCATTCCTCCTATTGTCGGTCTCTCTATGCCCATTCCTCCTATTGTCGGTCTCTCTATGCCCATACCTCCTATTGTTGGTCTCTCTATACCCATTCCTCCTATTGTCGGTCTCTCTATACCCATTCCTCCTATTGTCGGTCTCTCTATACCCATTCCTCCTATTGTCGGTCTCTCTATACCCATTCCTCCTATTGTCGGTCTCCTTATACCCATTCCTCCTATTGTCGGTCTCTCTATACCCATTCCTCCTATTGTCGGTCTCTCTATACCCATTCCTCCTATTGTCGGTCTCTCTATACCCATTCCTCCTATGGTCGGTCTCTCTATACCCATTCCTCCTATGGTCGGTCTCTCTATACCCATTCCTCCTATTGTCGGTCTCTCTATACCCATTCCTCCTATGGTCGGTCTCTCTATACCCATTCATCCTATGGTCAGTCTCTCTATACCCATTCCTCCTATGGTCGGTCTCTCTATACCCATTCCTCCTATTGTCGGTCTCTCTATACCCATTCCTCCTATGGTCGGTCTCTCTATACCCATTCCTCCTATGGTCGGTCTCTCTATACCATTCCTCCTATGGTAGGCCTCTCTGTACCTCTATCTGCTACCACAGGCTGCTCTATAGCCAATCTGCAATATGCTGTAATGCCTCTGGCTGACTTAGGCATCTGGTGACCCTTCTCTCCCCTGGCTTGCCAGCACTCTTGTCTATTTATAAACCTGATTTAGTGCCGGCCTCTGACCCATACAGCTCATGTGTCCTCAAATATGTGTGTTTGTTAACCTCGTGATTAGTGATTGTTCATCATGCTTGGCCACAACACTCGGGCAGCTTCGTACATACCCGCCATCTGACTTTCCAGAAGAGTCAGCTTTAGGGCACCTAATACACCTGCACCAGCCTACTGAACATCTACTGTGTGAACCAAGAGTTACTGGAACTCAATAGTCAGCACTGACTTCTCTCCAGCTCAGACTCTGAAGACGATTAAGGACTCCTGACGGTTTTAGTTTGTGTAACAGATGCGGTCACCTTATCCGTGAGGCGATGATTTACTTGATGACACAGCAGCCAGTCACTTCTAATTAAGCCTGGGCCCCTCCTGCATCATCGGAGGGAGTTTTCAGGACAGGAAATTGCAACAAAGGTTACTCTTACAGCTATTTTTCATCTGCTGTTCTCACAAATTTTGCAGTCCAAGTCATCAAATTTATGTGAATTCTCCATTCACGTCCTGTTTACTCATTCTGAACTTTCCTTCGAGACAAACATCTGCCCCCCGCCCCCCCGAAAACCTCAACGCAGAAAAGGTCTCATAAAAGTAGGACGCGCACGCATCTAACTGAATGGTGTTGGGTGATTTTTGGTGCCTGCTTGTAACTGGTTACAGATGGGCATTACCTGCTGAGCGCCCCTGACAGTCCACCTGTGTGGACTGCTGTCCTTCTGGAATGTTCACCCCTCTGATGGAGTGTTCTGTTCAAACACGCCCCTGTTGCACATTCCCAGCTCACGTAGATCTGTGTACACTGCCTCTGTATCCAATATGACGCCATCAGATTATAAATTATCACCACCCGGTCGTTCATGTCCTCACATCTCAAACAGATTTGAGTTTACAATGCTATCAATATACGTACATTTCCGCAGAAGCATTTTATCATTGTCTAATGAAATATTTACAGTAATTGTAATGGTTAGTAACAATCTTGCCCTGGGTGCCCTGTCACATGATGAAAATAGCGATATAACGTCAGAAAGAAGTGTCACTAATGTGGCAAAAGTAATGGGACAGTGTTAGATGGCGCACAAATATAATTCTCATTTTAAGAATTGTAGACTGTTACTCAACTGTGATGTTGAGAGATGGGGCCATACTGCGTGCTCTTGGGCACTTCTGAATGGTAAGCCACCAATCGAGTGAACACAGACGGCTTTGACGCATGTTGCTAATGGTTACTCAGATTGGCTGAAAGTGAAATAAAAGCAAAACAAACCAGATCCTGAGATGGTGAGGCCCAGGTCTGGCCTGGAATTACATTATGCGCTTGGCTGTCCATGAAAAGATGGGAAGAGGAGTCACTGGGACGCTGCAAGGACGCTCCGTCACGGTTACGCTTCCTTTCACACCCTGAACGGAGGAGGGGGAATGGGAAGAATGAGGAGGGAAAGAAGAGGAGCCAGGAGGAATCCTTTTTGTAGGGCAGTTTACATGCTTGTCAGGGCCACTGCAGGATTCCGCTGCTGGGGCTTGCGACGTTCCAGTGGGACCCCCTTTAAAAAGACAGTCTGCAGCAGTCTGCAGCACTCGGGTCTTCAGTCACGCAGGTTTTTGCCGGAATCTAATTTCACAAAAGTTTGACTGAAACACCAACAACTCAATAGTGTTCTTTGGATGTGATGTACATATCAGTAATTGCCTTGATTTAAGTTTGGCAGTTCATATATTAATGGTTCATATCATATTTAAATCCTGATTTTTACTCATAATTGCTAGCAGTGATTCCTCTAATTCTAGAATAATAAAGTTTCCTTGGTCTAACCACAACATCTGATCAATTTAGTCACTTAATTAATCGGTGAGGTGGCATCAAATATAAGTGCACATAGGGAGTTTTATGGAAATGAAATGATATCGTTTTACCTCTGTGATGAGCACAAAGTCACACCACATTTAATTAAGAGTGGTCCCACCGGCAAAGAGCTAATACATGAATGTAGCCAAATACTGTTCAAAGTTAAGAGCTGAAATGATTATCATTGTCAGTTTTTACATTTGAAATGTCATTCTAAAACAGAATAATAGCTTGATTCAAAGCATGGCCGTTTCCAGACAGCGCTGTGTTAGTGAGTCCGCAGTATGCTGTAGGCCAGCTGTGATTTATTGTCTGCGTGGACGCTATGCCTGTAGATTTATACCCTGCCTCAAACCCAGCTGCCAACACATCTGCCCGAACAAACCTGTTTGTTATTACGAACAAGAGTGTAACATAAAGTTGTGTGATTCTCATTGCGTGTTTGGATTACATCTACACGAAACGTGTCATCGCCTTTTGGACATAAAAAATAAATCTTTCTTAACAAGCTCTGTTAAAAAATGGCTACAGCTTATGTTTTCAAGGGCAAAGTTATCTATCAAAAAATCCTTGCTATTTCCACCCTGGGTGGCACCTCACCTGTGGAAATTAAGGGTCAGTGTTTAATCCCAGGAACTATGAAAAAAACCGTCAGTGTGTCACCCCATCCCTCGTGTTTCTGGCCTCCAGGCCACTGATGTCCTGTGCTGTAAATGATACTCTGTTCTATCCACAAGAATTATGGTATAATATTTGCTAAATTACAGTGAAGGTTCATCAGTGTGTTTTCTTGGTGTAAGACGTCAATAAAGCAACAATTATAAATGAAACAAAGACCTTATCTGATCAGGGTGATTGGTGCGCTAGCATGTGCTCTACCGGCTTTCATACTCTACCACTGCCGTTGTTGAAATGCGTTTTACTTTGTAATGTTTTCAGTCCCCTTAGGCTTCAAGGATTCAAAGTTTTGTCATATGTGCAAAGTACAGTGTACAGAGTACAAAGAAATTCTTAAATGAACGCCTTCCTCGAAGATTAGACAATTAACAGAGCAGTGCAACATTAATAATTAACATTAAACAAACAATAAACAACAGACAATGAACAACTAACAATGAATAATGTATACTATTGACAAAGTGACCATGAGTGACCACTTCGTTTTTTAACTTTAAGATAATTAAGGGAGACACTGAGAATAAAGCCAAAGGAGAGGCTGAAATCACATTATTATGTGGACTGAGTTGGTAGAGCACACAATAAAGTGGCACATTATCACAAAAGGAAGAACAATTTTAATCATTACGCCCCTCAAACTTAATTCACATCCATGTTATGAAGAGGAAAACAGGAAAACTCTATATGAGAGCTGAGTCTGCTTTTATCATTTCTGATCCATGCTATTTTCAACGTCAAAGTGCCTCATTATGAACTTGTCGATTACTGTGTGTTTTTAGCCATCTGTTAGTCGATTGTCCACCTTATGGAATTTTTGGGGCTGAAGAATATCAACAGTCTGTATTGTAGTCTGACGTTTAGACATTGAGAGTCAACGCCTTGCCCCCCCAGCTCGGCTGTGGTACCTCTCCTCCAAGGTGATCACTCTTACTCTTCTGAAGCTTTCACCATCTGCTCTCTGCCAGACCACTCCAAAGTCAGCTCTGAATGCTGAGAAGGTGCTGCGTGATTTTTACTGGGAGCATAAACAAAGAAAAGGCCTAGAATTCATTTAAAAAATAGTTTGCCCTTTTGGTTAGGGTTAGGTAATAGTGAAATTGCTGGCATAGGGTCCAGCTCCCCCACAAAACTCTGACCAGATTAAATGGTTAGAGGATAGACGGATATAAAACCGTCGTGCAGATTGTGCTCAGCAAATTAACAGAGGTGCCAAATGATGTTTAAAGATGCGAAGCTCAGGTTTTCGCTGCCATTTCCTGAGGGGTTTTTTGTAGCCAAGAGGCACCTGCTTACTCCATTACTGCCTGTCATGTGGCCTGATGGCAGTGAAGGTTTCAGCACTTAGCCTGCATTCACTATTGTCACAGCAGATGTGGCCTAGCTGCCTCTGACGTGCTCGTAAAGCAAACCGCACAGCACCTGCTTACGTCAGTGACGCCTCCAGTCGGAGACGTAAAACAGCTCTCGCCCAGATGGAGTCCACTGAGGGACACCTAGCACCGACTTTCACTGGCCGCTCGTGGTAACCAAAATACTGAATCACAGCGGATAGGGATCTCCTAGATCGCCTAGCTGTTGCTTCAGACCGCTGGTATTCCTCGTCGGCCTGCTTGGAAGCATCGGAGGAACTCGGCTTTTCACTCAGCCCCTGCATTCACGGGGCCTGAAACCCTTCAGATAGATAGAGAGGAGAAAGGTTGGGGCCCCTGGAATGAGGTTTTAACAGCATGAATGGCACAGGAGCATTTGACTAGGATTAGGGGGTTAGGAGGGGGGGGGGCTTTTGTTTCCATGAAAAGAAAGCTTGTAGCTCATTAAGCGCTGTGGAGGATTAAGACTGTCCACCATTGTTGGCTGAGAAGGTAGCAGACTTCACTCACAGAAGGTGGGCTGTCCTCTCTGAAGCGGAGCCCCCATCCACCCACCACACATACTCCCTTTCCTTATGAAGATCTCCTCCACGGCCTCCACACGGTCACTAGATTGTAAAGTGGATGAATCCTCTCATTAAGGGATTTTCTCTTTTCTTTTTCTGTCCTGCACGTCCTTCTTTATGCTCCTGCCAGTTCATTACATGCCCCATGGCATACCTTTGGGGGGGGGGGCAGAGGACTGGGGGAGAGGAATGGGCCTAGGTCAGAAAAATGGGCAAACCAATTAGTTTGAGCGTATTTAAAGAGAGAATGCAGGGCCTTCTAAGTGCTTCATTTGCAATCTACAAAATATCCTGTGCTGTCCGTTCTGCTGAGGCAGGAGAATGTTAGGCTGAAGGTCTGTGTTTTTGCTGCTTCGCAACAATTCTGCATACAATGGGACTTTGATCCATAATAGAGACAGGCATTCTCTTAAGAAACAACTTTCAGGCAACATTCCTTATGTTTTGGATCACATCTACACTACACTACACTTCTCTTCAAGCTTACTTTCACATCGGATTAGATGACATAAACTCAAAGGCTAAAGAGTAGCAGTGGTTGCAGTATAATTTGTAAGAAAACTTCTACTATGATTAATAAATGACCTGAAAGACGGAAAACAATGTTCGCTACTTTAAAAAAACGTAACGTAAGTGAGGTCACTTTCAGACGACGTTTTGCGCGTGAGAAGGACTCTGTAAGTACAAAGGTAGCTCTCCTGCCACTTACATGTTAGCACACATTGCTGCGTAAACTGTGTAATCACTAAAGATTAGGGTTTGTTGTACCATAGGGTATGGATAGTAGAGCTCTGAGTGTTTTCCACTAAACCACAAACTCATGTTTCACATTAGTAACTGCGTACGAGTGTCTGTTTACAAATTCCGTACTCTGTACAGTGGGTATTATGGAATTAAATGGCATAAGACGGTTTGGAGATTGGTTCGCTGTGGTTGGCTGTTAGCTGTTTATGGCAAAATATGCTATTTGTTCTTGACCCAATTATAGCAGTAGAGCGGCATCCAGCGTGATAAATCTGCAGGATGTCTCAGGGTTATTCTTCTTGATCTGGACACAGATAATCACAGCAAAAGCTCAGCATGCACAAAAGATGAAAGACGGACAGGCATGTCGTTCTGCACAGTCTGCTGAGTGACTGGCTGTTGCTCAGACTCAGCACAGCGATAAACCCGGGGCTGTCGTCTGTGCTTTCTGTAAACGTACACCCCTCTGCGGCACATTTCATTGTTTTCTAAATTCTTATTTTCGTTTCGGATTTTGAAACACATCTTGTTTCTGTACCAGCCTCAGCAGGCTGCTGCGAATTGTTGCACAAACATCAAAATGCCGCCCAGCTCCTGTGGATTTAGGCACTGCCTGCTTGTCGTTCATTCGGTTTGAAAGCAATGCGGGGGTAGGGGGGGGAGTCCGGATTTTAGCACAGAAGGTGGCACTTTCAGCACAGCCCTCATGCTGAGTGAGCCCACCGCGTTTGTGCTGAAAAAGGGTTTGGGCCAAAGTGTGGTTCTCACCACTGATAATGTTTGCCTGACCTTGAACCCGCTGATGGATACCTGCAGGGCCAAGACAGGACACCCACCGTTACGTGGTGCTATAAAATTTATATCTCAGTTAGTATTATTTTCTAGGTAATGATGTCACAGTGTTCTGTGATCATTTGTTTTCTATCTTGGCTCAGGTGGATTAGAGTTGTGATTATTAAACAACAACAGTAATGAATAGTAATAACAGTAAATACAACAACATGATTCCTGTGACCCTGATTAGGACAAGTGGGTGAAGAAATGGATGAATGGATGGATGGATGGATGATTCTGGGTGATATATAGAATTTTTAGCTTGTATTTCATGCATGTTTACATGCAAAATGGTTTGATGATGTAATGCTTTTATTTATTAATTTATTGTAAATGTAGACAATATGGTTCGCTGTAAAATGGCGGGACGAACAGATCAGCCAGTGCCAGGAAAAGCCATGCAGTCAGCACACAGCTAGTGCCAGAAAACATAACGCAGTGCCAGAAGAAATCTACGCACTGGCAGTGCCAGAAAACGTAACGCAGTGCCAGAAGAAATCTACGCACTGGCAGTGCCAGAAAATGTAACGCGGTGTGCAAATGCTCAAAGATGCTGTGTATGAGCAATTCAGGCAGGTGGTACAGAGCAGGGAGTGACAGATACCGGCACAAAGCCCCGCCCACCCACAGAAATAGGCCAGATAGTGAAACGCAAAGAAAAGTACCAGCACAAAGGGACAGAAGCATCGCAAAATGCCACATGTCCCGTAAAGAAAATGAGAGCCAAAAAGACGCAAGACGTAAAGAAACAAGAACTCTTACAACACATGTATATATTGAAAAAATTTCGTAAAGAAATAAATCTCTTAATATATTGATTTTGTTTGCAATGTGTTTCTGTTTATGGTACATGCATTTGTTTGAAGCTCTATGTGGCTGTAATTAGACTCCATACATTTAACTTTTGAACAACTTAGTTGTTAAATATTCTTTCGTTTTTTTACATTTGAGGCACTCGTATTAAGTCAGTTTAAAAGTCTTTTTTTGGTTCCTGTGAAACAAAACAGCACAGATGTTATATAATGTTATATAAGGTCTTATTTTGAATATAAGCAATTAACTGAAGAATCTAATTATTAAATACTTAAAATTTTCACTTACAATTCAGGCACTTGGATATTTAGTCAATCTATATTTTTTCCAGAAATTCTGAATTTTTTCCGTATTATGTGATATTTTTATGTTCAGCACTTTTTCTGTTTTCCAGTTAACCCGCAATTTGTTCTGACTTAAAGAAAAAAAATTGTAATATTATCGACATATATATTTCATATTGATAGAGTGATCTAAAATAATAATAATAACAATAATAATAATAATAAAAGTTTCCCAGCCTGGCTGTGGGATGCTGCTTTCAGGGTTTAGGTCAATATTAAACAAACTTATTTACTCTTTCAGAAGCTGCTTAGCAGAACGTGACACCCTGGCCTGGACAGTTTAACGTTTTTTTTCCTGAGTGTTTTTTGTATTTTTTAGTGAATATTGCTGGGATGCCGGCTGTGGCATGAGGGCCAGCACTTGACTCGCGGCCCTTTGCACTGCGCAATGCGCACTGTCACTCTTCACCTTCCCAGAGCTGCTTCGTGCGAGAAACAGTCAGAATAGCCGTTGCGGTAATGCCCCCCGACAGGGGTCCATGTCAAAGGGGCAGGCCGGGCAGCGGCCTCCGTGGGGGGGACAGATTCCTCATCAGTGGGATCCATTGTTGTGCTGCAGGCCAGAAGACCCCCCCGGCGCCTACTGTGCACCTGTCCAGGATGCCGGCAGGGGGGCAGCGGGCTTCCTACCAGCGCTGGTGCTGCATTACATCGCCGGACTGTGCATGCCTGGATACCTCTGCACACGGCCAGAGACCGAGGGGGGGGGTGGGGGTTGTCGGTCGGCCAGAGACTCTTTTCTATTGCCCACGACAGAAATCCCAAACCCTGCTCCCTTTATCGGGCTCCTACATTTTAAAGAGCGGAGGGCGGAGCTGGAAGGGGCTCAGAGCGCAGGCCCGGCTGGGTGTGGGTTTCAAAGGCTCCGCTGGCGAGCGGTCACTATGTCAGATATGTTAATTCGCCGAAGCAGCGTTCTGCCATCCCCCCCTTGATGTTTGCTAGAGTTACATTAAAACAGCTGTGGCGTTAAATGGGACACACGGGGGGGGGACAGACCTCTTCTTCACGGCCCTCTGTTCTGCAGGCCCCCTTGTCCATGCACCTTTCAGAGGCTTTTAGGGAAATGAGTCTTTTATCTAGCGGAGGAGCAGCTTTGGGGAGAGAGCCTCACCACTGCCTTCTGCTCTGCCAGCAAATGCGGGTTGCATCTGGGCGAGATGGAAGCGGAAGGGCATCGGTTTCCCCTAAAAGCATCGAGAACCCCCCCCCCCACAGAATGCCCCAGCAAATGGTCCTGCTGTTGTTGCTGGGCACCCCTTGCATTCCCTGCAGCTAGGCATGAAGCCAGGGCTCTCCCCGCGTGGGAACGTGCAATTCTCTAGTCAGGTGACAACCTCAGAGGTGTACAGACAGGAAGCGAGAGTAAAACGTAAAGGACTGAGGGAATAATATGTGCTTTTCAGCACCTGATGTAACCCAATACCCTACCGGCTTCTGTGTTCACAAATGGACATTTTCTGGTCATTTGTTGGTTGAATTACTGTTGACATTCAGTAGTAGTGCTACATGTTTTCACTGCATATTCACTGTCATCACGATCCACTTTGATTCCCCCGGAGGCTCCATCATCTTTGTTATATATAAAAGGGATTTGACTCTTTTCATTCAATGTTTAACTTCTTTTACATGCTGATAGGGGCATTGCCCCTGCCATCTGAACACACATGCCTGTAGAAGCATTGTAGGGCTGTTTAAGGGCTGAGTAATAAAATTACATAGTCTGTTACAAAGTGAGCATATAGCCATGTATGCTTTTATTTAATGAATTTGCAGAGCATACTCCGAATGTAACTGTGCTAGCAGATGGAGTGATTCATTTACTATAAACAGAGAATATTAGGAGTTCTTTTCAAATTGATGGTGATTGACTCTTAATGTGACCAATGGAATGGCTCTAAAAAGGAGGAAACCAGTGTCCAAAAAGGAAGACAGGCATAAAGTGGAGGATTAAGGCACAAAGTGGAGGACATCCCATGAAAAGCTGTTGGGGAGGGGGGGGGGTCTATAATCATACACATACTACAGAAGCCAAGAACAGTATATCTTCTGTAGTATGTGTGTGTGTGTGTGGGTGGGTGGGTGTCACATTATTTGTGTGATTGAGGTTTGAAGAGAGTAGTCCTAGTTTTTGATGGGGAGGTGGGTGGGCAGATGGAAAAATAAGGGCAAGGGGACTAAAAGGTGGTACCTGGAAACCAGGACTGTCAGTAGCCAACTGGGCTTCTCAGCCTGCACTGACCCCTACTGGCC
Organism: Brienomyrus brachyistius; assembly: GCF_023856365.1. Classification (NCBI taxonomy): domain Eukaryota; kingdom Metazoa; phylum Chordata; class Actinopteri; order Osteoglossiformes; family Mormyridae; genus Brienomyrus; species Brienomyrus brachyistius. The sequence goes on from NC_064544.1 coordinate 20,699,907, forward strand.
ATGTGGTGCACTCTGCCTCAGCCCTCCTGTAGGCCAATGAGAATAACCCTGTCCAATACCTGTAACACCTTACAGGGGGGGAAAGAAGTTTTCTTCCCATCACTGTCATCCTCCTTCCTTCTCTTACTAGCTACCCTGATATAGTGCTAACAGGTGATATGATAACACAGGATATACCGGGAATTCCAGTCTAGTGCAGCTCCCCCTTAAACCCCTGCATCTGCCAAAGAGATTTTTTTTGCCTTTTTCCTAATTACAATCAAGGACAGGGAACACAAAGCAGACGGCTGCAGCTTGAACAAGCAATCTTGCTTCTATCTCCCGGCTGCCACCACTGACAGCCTACCTGGCCGACCTTTATTTTGTGGAACACGCAGGCTGAAGCACGGCAAGGCCATGTCCTCACAGGTGATTGTGATCAGGGCCCCGTTCCCAGCAGCTAGACCACATCCCCACAAAACTCCACTCACAGGCTCGGGCACCAAAAACCCACCTTGATTTGGTGTCATGTGATGTTATATGTGATTTTATATATATATATATATATGTGTGTGTGTGTGTGTCTGTGTGTGTGTGTGTGTGTTTTATTGCTTTTCCCGATTTCTGTGTTTAATGTTGTTTTTTGCAGCAGATGTCTACTTTTTAAAATTAACTCAGAATATAGGAAATATGGCCAAAGCCGCCAGAGTATGTTAATTAGCAGACTATCAAATAATGATGAAGGTCTGTTCAATCCCTGGATTGGAACAGCTCTAGTCTGCTAGCTATACAATTGTGTAGCTTTACAATTTAGCCTGCTGTGTCCCATAAAGGTAGAGCAGTGTTGATATTGTAGCTGTGGTAAATGTATTGGGGATGGTGGTCCTGAAAGTGCAAACTTCAGAGAGCACGTATGGCAAAGAAACTGCAGTGGACCTTGGACTGAGCCTTAGTGCACTTTCTGGTTAAGCCATAACTTGTCCTACTTGCAGATGTTAAACAGGATAAGATTATATGTAGCATGTAAATGTTTAAATTAACCTGATTTACAAAATGCATGCAAGTCATGAATTAAATTGTCTAACTTGAATGAATCTGTCTAACTGACTTATATGGTTTTCCAGGATACTTTTCTAGCACGCTCAATAAAGTTGGCGATGTTGTAGGTGCTTTCTGTGGGATCTGCCAAAGTACTTGATTGATAGAAGATACAAGTTGCGCATCATGGCAAAGCAATGTTCTGCTGAGGATATGCACTAAGTTGCCTGATGACAAGCCGATCACTTTCACCTTATACACTCCAACATTTCTCCTTCTACGAGGCTATGTTTCTGTTCTGATGCTTTCATCGTTCCCTTCCATACTCTTGAGCTTTTCTCCTTCCTTGAGACTCCCACTTTGCCCTCTTCTGTCTCTTCTGTCCTAAAAGCAATGCAGAGATATAAATGGAAGTATTTAAAGTACGGTCAACCCTGAGCTCCACAAAAGAAGACTTAGATTCAAGGAGAGGTGGAGGATTTAGCGGGTTGGAGCGTAAATGTGCTGGATGTTGGAGCGTAAATGTGCTGGATGTCTGATGGACCAGGTACTTCTACAAGCACAGGACACCGCAGGACGTGTGTTTGTGACTTTATGTACCTGATAAGTTACAGTCAGAGTTATTGATCTACAATCTCACTATGATTTTCATTTCTCCAGCACTAACTGATATCCTGTATACAGAATTGCTTAAACAATTTTAAATACTAGATCAATACACTTTCTGCACATAGCCTGCACTTTTTGGCTTGACCATGAACTTTTTCCTTCCACTTCTAATTACAACTTTTCTATCTACACCCTCTTGTCCATCCATCTGTGTTTTGTCTGTTGACCATCCTCTCATGTTCTCTAACTGCCGTTTTTCTCTCCTCTCCGCTTCCTCTTGTCCCTTCATCCATCTGTTTAGGCACTTCCCTAACGAGGCATGTTGATCGCATCACCTTCCCCAGGGCTTTGAACTTCTCTGGGGTGTCATGTTACGGGATTGATGGCCACCATGTTTATTTATGTGATACTAGCATGTAGTCCTGGGAGCATCGAACGGCCTGGTTTGGTGCAGAAGGCTGCAGGCAGAGCCTCGCTGCCCTGGCTGCCTCCTCAGGACAAAACTCAGCAAATTTTCACTTCCATGCTAATGCTATTTTAGCTTCTACCTTCAGAGTTTTATGCTAGGACTAGATCCCACTGGTAACACTTTACTTAAAGCTTTCATCTATAATGCATTCATAATGCATTATAATGGTCAGTATAATGAACAGTTAATAAAGCATTACAACATCTTCTATTGACAGTTGTAGGGCATTATAGTGTTGATTTTTAATACTTAATATCCATAATGTACTATAGATACCTTCATGAAATATCCATCCATCCATCCTTTTTCCAAACCATTTATCCTACTGGGTTGTGGGGGTGTGGAGCCTATCCTGGAAGCTATGGACATGAGGCAGGGAACAACCCAGGATGGGTGGCCAGCCCATTGCAGGGCACACTCACGCACCATTCACTCTCACATGCACACCTATAGGCAATTTAGCAAGTCCAATTAGCCTCAGCATATTTTTGGACTGTGGGGGGAAACTGGAGTACCCGGAGAAAACCCCACAACGACATGGGGAGAACATGCAAACTCCACACACATGTGACCCAGGCGGAGACTCGAACCCAGGTCCCAAAGGTGTGAGGCAACAGTGTTAACCACTGCACCACCATGCCGCCCCCTTCCTAATATATTATACTATATTATATTATAAAGACATGGTCAATGTAGCCTTTGTAAATTGCATCCTTTTAAAAATCAACACATTGAATCTTGGGATAAATAGAGCCATGAAGGATCCATTGGGTGGATCCTTCCTTGGCAGTCTGGGAAAAGCAGGATGCATTTCTAGGCAGCATTTGATGGAGCCTTCGAAACGGAACAGCCTTGTGGCAATGCTCTGAAACATTTGGTCCTTAAATGCAGCCTTGAAAGGCTACAGGCCCTGAAATGGGACATAGCTATGGTTTGGTGTGGACTAACAAATTACTAATTGGTGAGTGAGTCTCACCAAAGACTCCTACCCTGTCAACACACAAATTTTTCCTCACTTGTTAAAGCTGTTAACTACATAGTATATTTACTGAGGTTTCATATGATATATTTAAGACTTGTAGAAGTATTTTAAGTGACGTCTTTTAAATACATATATTATAGTATTTGTGTGTCAAAACAATTTGTATTTGGTGCAGAAGACATGGGCAGTTAAAAAATAATGGGTGAGTCAATTATGTCACGGTAAATTGCTTAGTGGGACCAGTAAATTTTGCAGGTGTTCATCCAGAACCAGAGTTCAACTGCAATTTCATTAATTCATTTAAAATATGTTTCATGCCTTTATAGAAAATAATTATTGGAAATTCTAGTCACAGTGAGGGCAATAAAGTGTGGTTTGACTAAAGGTTTAGTATGTTCACAAGCTGGATGGGAGTTGTTTGGGTGGAAAGGGGTTCATTGAGGGTTGATCCAAGCTCTTAGTTACGTTTTAAAAAGCAACTTGAAGAATAAAGTCTCCATGTATGGAAAAAATAAATCGCCCTTTTGTCCAAGACTTAGCTGGGCGGCTTAACACCCCACATGCCCCGTGGGTTTGCAACTGAGAAATATCCAAGATATCAACATGTAACCTAATACCCATTTGAGAATATTCATTCAAAAAACATTTGAAAGACATGTTTGTGGAGTTGGCTCTAAATATGCTCCACAGGCAATGAACCTGTCAACCTTTGGGCTCATTTAATTCCTAATTTAACAATGTCTCAGTTCGGAAGGTGGCCCATAACTTTAGGGAGGATAGACCTGGCAGCCGAGGTGGTGCTGGAGCCAGCTCCGCCCTTTGCGTCTGCTCCCACACGCCGGGATTCGGTAAACCGACCCAAGGGCCAGTGCACTGTATTGTCTAACCATGAGGCGCCCACTCATTTCTCTGCTGAGTGATTTTTTTCTCGGGGTAACGCTGACTCTCACATTTTACTGCCAGAGTCTACACATGCACAGAAGGATAAAGATGATTTAATACAACGGAAGACGGCGGCTTTGTTTGGAACCCAGTTGTTGGAAGGCAGCTTTCTCAAAGTCGTAAACCTGTAGAGATGCCTTGTTCAAGTACATAAACAAAGTAGCTGGGTGTGGTTTAAATTGTGTAGTATTGGTTGGAATTGTGGCTCAACAGTGTGTGAACAGCCAGCTTCAAAAGTTACCCATCCCAGCAAATTATTAATTACCAGGCAGAGGATTTAATTCTCTTCTCGCCGGTCAGCACTGTTCATGCTCCCAGTCAGTCTTATTTAAGATCTAAAGTACTGAAAATCAGGAGCTGTTTGGAGATAAGACAGAAACCCCAGGACTCCAATTTTCAAATGGAAAGTGTTGCACTCTTGCTGTGATCTAGGCTTGCAGACCGCAGAGATGTGAAAGAAAGCCAGTGTAGGGGTTATACAAATAGTGTTGTCATGGGGGAGCCAAGCAGATTTACTGACTCAGTTTCTTCTCCAGATCTGTAGTATATGCGTGAAATATGGCCTGTGGGCAGCTCATGTTCCTTCTGATAAAGACGGCTACAGGAGCTTGTTTTGTTGGGAAATCTGACCACCCTTGTCTGCTGGGCCTTTGTTTTTATTTCGGGGTGCAGCTATTGTTTTAGTGCATCGTGCACAGGGGGTAAGAGTAGGACCAATGAAGGAAAAACAGAATGACTGCGATGAGATGGAGAGCTTTGAGCTTAGTGGTAATAAAGCTCAATGAGGCTGCCGCCTCATTTTGAACTGGCATTCATGAAGTTCACCCCGCCTCCCCCCGGGTGGCAACTTCAAAGTGCCGTTCTCTGTGAAACTGCCGACCGCCTAGCAAACAGCCGCAACATTGAAACCTGAGGAAAACTGGACAGCGAGCTGGCACACTTGCCGCGGAGCTCAGCATCAGGGCCGAGGCACACGCTCTCTGTGCATTAAGGAGCGGACTGTCAGCAAGATCCATGTTCATCTTTCAATCCGTTCATGCTCAAAGTTTAAGAAAGGGAAGAAACCTAAGAATCATTCATTTTTACGTACTCAGTGTTCGCTCGAGCGTCTGTGACTGCAGAAACGTGCATCTGCAACTTGTTTAATTTTGCAGTGATTATGTACTCAGCAGTAATTCATCATCCTGCTCTCTTTTAATTTGTCGATATATATATTGGTGGCTTGCTGGCAAAAACTGTGTCACCATTAGTAGACATTTTTGGTTCAGTGGCCAGTGGCTGTACCTGTTTTCATAGTGGAGTTTAACTCTTAAGCTGTTTCTAACAGGTGTCTAGATTGAAGCTTGCCTCCCTCTGTGGAGTACACTGGTTATTGCTAACCAGCAAGGGTACTAACTGTCCGACCCTCTTCCTCTGCAGATGACTCCAGCTCTGGGAGGGACGGACCAGCGACCCCCAATGGGGCTAACACAGAATATGCCACCGACGACCTTTCAGCTAAACTGGGTGAGTCAATATACTACCTTGAAACCCTGTAGTATTTATTTTAAGACCCCTGAATGAGACATGCTTTGGAACATTCCTTTGACATGCAGAACGGCAGTCTAAACAGAATGAAATAGATCCCATTCCTCACAAAACACAATGAATGCCAAGGAATATGGCTGAACATTAGCTCGCCCGATGGAATCGTTTCGGCCTTGACAATGAAGGAACGGATGTGGTCATCACTATCAGATTTTCAGTCTTCTTCATATATTTTATATGTAAATAACACAAATCATCAAATCATCGAATGAAATTCAATGTGTTCATTGGTATTCATTGGTAACAATGTACAAGGTTAGTTGGTACAACTGATATAGTCTGCTTAATTTGGCAGGAAGTGTCATATTAAGTTACCCCTCCTAATTACTCTGTTGTACAATAGTGAGGCCTCGGTTCACCCAACCTGCCAAGATGCGTAAGCGGGTGATCGCCCGGCCTGTGGGCAGCTCCATCCGCCTCAAGTGCGCCGCCAGTGGAAACCCGCGGCCTGACATCACCTGGCTGAAGGACAGCAAGCCACTGTCTCCGCAGGAGGTGGGTGAGGGTCGCAAGAAGAAGTGGACCTTGAGCCTGAAGAACCTGACACCGGAACACAGCGGGAAGTACACCTGTCGCGTCTACAACAGGGCCGGCGAGATCAACGCAACCTACAAAGTCGAAGTGATCCGTAAGTAACAGTTCTGTTTTATCAGCCTATAAACATCGTATCTCCTATCTCCTACGCAGACAAAAATGGAGAGGAGACTCCTCTCCTCTTGCTGAATGTAAACCCAACCAAAAATCGTATCTTCGCAAAAATCGTGGCATTTCGTGAAATGACATAAAAAATCTATTCAAAGCTAAATGTCCCCCTAGCACCTAGTAGATTTTTATTGACTTTGCAACATGATGTAATATCAACATGGTGTCATTTTTGGAAGATCTGCTCAAAAAGATTTAGTTGGAGATCACTGTGGACAGCAGTGTTTCGGATCCTTCCACAAACTGTCAGTGGAAATGGAGTCAAGTCACAGAGCATGTCGGGATTAATTTAGGGCAGCTAAAGGGATGTCCATGTTCTCAAAGGCGTTCGGCGTGTGTGGCAGTGAGCAAAGTGAATTAGTCATTGGAATGAGGAGCATATTATGGAGGTTGGGTGGTTTGGGAGATGTGGGGGAATTGGCCTGTGTTCTGAGGAGAAATCTTCATCCATCCTGCTGACCATCTGCTGCTGGTTACAGTGCAGCTGTGTGGTGGCCTCGGCAACACATGTTGATACTAAATCCAGAAGCAGAGACAGGGAAGTGAATCGAACATCACCCTTGTCTTAGATGTGACATTTTATGCTCAATCTAAACCAGACATGAAAGGACGCTACCCATGTTTACGCACTCATTCATTACAAATGGAGATGTTAACATTCATACATTGAAATGCATGTACTGTTCCATTAATCCATTCACACACCTTTATAGTCGTACATAAAAACACATAAAACAATACATTCTTTCATGCATATTATCCTTCCACCACCTCTTCTGGTGAGGACTGCATTCCCTTCATACATGCACAGTACTCTCTCTGGGTGATACCTTCCAAGTTCTACTGTGGATGGCTGAGAGCACTGATGACAGTGAACAATTCATGGACCTCTTACATACATATAGAAAAGTGTATTAGATAAATTACACACCATCAGACATTACCAACATTAAATACAGTAGTAATAAAGTACATTGCATCGAATGAAAGGCATTCTCATGTTTTAGGGTAATTTAGAACATAAGACATTTACAAATGAGAGGAGGCCATTCAGCCCATTAAGCTCGTTTGGGGACAACTTAACTAACAGCTCAGAGTTGTTAAAATCTTATCTAGCTCTGATTTAAAGGAACCCAGGGTTTTAGCTTGTGCTAGACTAACAGGTAGACTATTCCATACTCTAAGTACACGCTGTGTAAAAAGGTGCTTCCTCAAAATTGTTTCTCCCGCTCATTTCCACTTGTGGCCACGAGTTTTAGTATTTAAACTAATACTGAAGTAGCCATTCTCAAGAGATGATAGAGCAATGAAAAAATATCACTTATTAAGGGATGATGGAGCAATAAAAATGTGTTCTATACCCCTCAAAGGGTCAAGGAACAATGAAAAAACATGTCATTACACATTTTACAATGGAAAATATTGTATTATGTATCTGTACATAACCTGTGATGGCGCCCTGGTGCGTTTCAGTATGTAACAGGCTGTACTCACTTGGCACGTGGTTTGAAACTTATAAACTGTTTATTCCTGGAATTTGTCCATTTTCTTTTCAGACTGCGGTAAACCGTGGATAACTGAAACGGTGGTTACCGAAACTGGGGATGGGGGGGGGGTCCCACTGTATAGACACCAATTAGTAATTGGACCAAATTCAATAGATTTTTGAGATCTAGAGATCTACACCAACATTCATTCACACACCAGTTTGGATGGGAAAGGACGGTACCAACAAGTAGCTCATTCACTGCTGGTGTTCGGGGGATTATTCATAGATTTTAATGTAACTGAAGTTTCAGAACAGCGCCCAGCACTACTGCAGATGACCAGTCATGTGGATCTATACCCGTTTCCTAAGCAATGTTACTCCATGAACACATAACTGGATATATCTGCATGATAATGCAATTGTGGGCTGACATGTGATCACCAAGTTCCTGATGCTATTCTCATTACTATTGAATGCCATACTCGTTTGTTCAAATGAGTACAGGCATTCACACTCGGTTTGCTTTTTGCACCTAAGTAGTGATAACTGGATCTATTTATCTCACTTTTTCGTTCTTGTATCCGCTACTGATGTTATTTTCCTTTTGACTCCATTGTAGAACGTACCAACTCCAAGCCCATCTTGACCGGCACCCATCCGCTGAACACCACGGTGGACTACGGAGGGACGACATCATTTCAGTGCAAAGTTCGCAGTGACGTCAAACCCGTCATCCAGTGGCTGAAGCGAGTGGAGCCGGGGGATGAAAGCAAGTACAACTCCACCATCGAGGTGGGCGACCACCGCTTTGTGGTGCTGCCCATGGGTGAAGTGTTGTCGCGGCCAGACGGCTCCTACCTTAACAAGCTGCTCATCAGCCGCGCCAAGGAGGAGAACGCTGGCATGTACATCTGTCTGGGCGCCAACACCATGGGCTACAGCTTCCGCAGTGCCTTCCTTACAGTTCTGCCAGGTAGGGATGACCCTCATCGCTCATTGCACCCACACATGCCTCAGTCAGGGGTTCTGGTCATGTGCCATAGCAAACAGTGAGTTTGATATGCCCCAAGGCAACTGGCAATGGGCCAACCCATTCAATACATAATTTCCTTCGTCTTCCTCAATTTCAATTTTTTTCTTACAATTTTTTTTGTAAAACCTCAATATAGTTTTTGTTTAAGATTTGACATTTGGTGAAATATGAAAAAAATGCCTTTATCCTCAAGGCTCAAGGCTAAACCTTACACTTCTCCCGTGCTCTGCCCCTCTGTTCTTCTAGACCCCAAACCTCCCACAATCCCAGTATCCATCCCGACATCCCACAGCCTGCCCTGGCCAGTCATCATCGGGATACCGGCGGGGGTGGTCTTCATCTTCGGGACTATCTTGTTGTGGCTCTGCCAGTCTAAGAAGCACTGCTCCTCGGGTGGTGCTGTGACCGCTCCCTCTGGCCAGGCCCCCCACCGCCAGCTACCCCGGGACAGGGTCGGCCTCCCCGTTGCTGACAAGGACTGCATGGGATCCCTCAGCTATGACGAGTATCTGGCTCAGCAACAGCAGCTTCTCTTGACCCAGGGGGGCACTTCTCTGGCTCCTAAAATGTACCCAAAGATCTACACCGACATCCATACACACACCCACTCACATGTGGACGGGAAGGTGCACCAGCATCAGCACATTCACTATCAGTGTTAGCCTCCAAGCTCTGGCTTCATCTCCCCATCTGGCCTGGACACCCACCCTCTCTGCACTGTGTCCCTAGAACTCTGTCCTAAAATGAGGTACTTCGGAGGAGCTTCCTCACTGCCATGCCCATGCCTTTCACATCCTGAGGTAAATCACGTGAAGGGACAGACTTTGTGGGATCCACAAATGCAACAAACAAATTCATGAGCTCTTCCTTCTGCAGGAGATCAAAGAAGATAACTTAGCTGGGACGAAATCAGCATGGTTATGTTGCTTCTGTGAGATTCCCTTTGCTTGTTTTGGGTTTCAGCTTTGTGTTTCATGCCAGTTTTCTTGGGCTCGTACTGTGATCTTGGTGAAAGGCTGCACAAAACAGACACGGACTTCAAGCTGTGGCGCGGTCCGACAAACACAGTTGGAGCTCACTGGTAACAGAGGAAGAACGGATGCATTATGGGCCAGTCATTTCTGTTTTCCTATGGACTAACCTGAATTAAGAAAACCAGCTGAAAAGTGATGTTTATTCTGCACTTAAAGGGCTTCTCTGGGTATAAATTCAAACAGCAGAAATGGACTTTGTTACTGGGATCGCTTTAGGAGTTGCTTTCTGGAACCTGGTTACTGTTCTAATCATCATTAGAGGAACTTGAAAATGCTGTTTAATAATAGCGGGAAATGGAATGCTATGAAAAATGCAGAATAGTGCCTCACGAAAGCGAGCAGGGATTAAAAAGGCTCATATTCATGTCACCTGACTGCACAAAACCCACTTACTGTCAAAGTAGGAGTGTGGTCTCAATAAGCCATGCGCAGCAGTTTGGGGAGTGGGGGGGCATGCTCCTGAATATGGGCAGCATTTCTTCATTTCGGTTTGAACTGCTTCCCTTTCAGTGTCCTCCACTGCTCCTGTCCTGTTGGCCTTTCTGAGATGGCAGGCTGGTGTGAGAAATACCACAGAAGGGCAGCTTTAGCTCTTGTGTACTCAGGTGTCCCTGACTATTCACAGTTTTTGTTCTCGTGTCTTTTTGTTTGTGTTTTTGAACATGTGTATGTTTCCCTGACCACTATTGCTGCCAACCGAAAACTGCATTATTGCTGCCTCAGGCTGCCGCCTCTCTGCCCGCCTCTTGTCGGCTTAGGGAACAAGCAGCGTGTGCAGCTTGCTAGATAAGTTGCGGTGGGACCTGCCGACATCCAAATGCCTGGAGTTGCCAGGTTGTGGGGGGGGGGGGGGGGGGGGGAGGGAATAGTTTGTCTGTGAAACGTGTAAAGGGACAGAGACCGAAAGACATCGGTCATCCTGTGTTTACATCTGAAGTCATGCATCAGCGCTGAGTAGACTGCCAAATCAAATATCCACCAGTTAAAAAAACACACTTGGGTTCACTATACAGTTAAGAAAATGCCTATAACACTATTTAATTACCATAAACTCTTACTATCCTTGAGGCAATAATGGACCTTAACAACGCCTATTTGGACTAGAGTCAAATTTAACCACAAAATATAAAGCTTTAGTAATTCTATATAGATTTTAAACAGAAGTCATGTATATTTAATTTATTTTGTTAAGCAAGAAATTATGTATAATTTTTTTTCATCAGATCAGGCATTTCTATACATATTTTGATCCAAAATATAAACAATCGATGCCATTTTGTTCTTATAGTTTAATGTAAGCTATGTAGTATCTAAGTATGTTGTCATCGAGTTATTTGTACGTGCTGTTTGAAAATACAAAAAATGTTATTAGTAATCTTTGTATTGACAATCTTGTACAGTTTGCCCTCTTTGTAAGCTGGAATTGTAACTGTAAAATTATTCATTGGGAGACATTTTAATCAATTTATCAAAGTTATTAAAAGCAGAAAATTCTGTTTTGTGTCATGGCATCTAATCCTGCCTGCCTGGTCATGCCGTGTTCCTCTATGTCTTTAAGAAAAAAACTTAACTTAAGAGTGATACTATGTGGCAGCGTTGAGAATTTGCACGTAGGATCTGTTCCATTGTAGGAGAAGTTCCTTATTTGAACTGGAGGGATATTATGACCCAGGGGACTCTACTCACATGAAGACTTCCCTAAGCACAAAGGACCTCCATGCACAAAGGTTCCTCACACACGAGATCTGAGCATACATCCATAGCTTTTTATACCAAGCAGCTCTCCAGTGGGATGCATGGTGAATTACTCCCTGTGTTCCCTCGTGAATCATGAAGTTATTGCAAAAATTAAGTTAAATGACACAAAATTACTTGGGTTAAAAAATCCCAATCCGAACGGGGTCCGCTGTAGTTGGCTTGCCTGGTCTAAAAGTTCTTCATGATTAACCCGCATGCATGAGAACTGAGCTGCAGGGCTATTTCAGTAATCTTCTGAATGTAATCCAGAACGTTCCTCTGCATTCTGTGAAGGGTGGGACCTTGAAAGTTCTGACCGCCAGAGTTATGACTATTCGGATGCCATCCGGGGTCTCATACATTCCACAGTCTTCTCATAAATCAAGCACGTATCACCCATTACATTTGGACACGGACAGCAGAGATCAAGACGCGAGTAACTTTTGATCCGTTTCTGACCTGTCCTGCAAAGGCCAAAACGGAGGACCAAGCACAGAGACCAGCACGTCTCCAGGCATGCCTACGTGTATCTGACAACGGCAAGGAACATAACAGAGATAAACAGACAACAGCAGATGTGGGTGAATCATAACCATGCAAGTGTAGCTACACAACCATGCTAACTATCAACACTGATTTGTACAGGATTGCAGTTTTAATCAGTGAGACAGTAGCATCCTGAGCAGTCGAAATGAAAAATAAACTATAGAAATGTATGCGAGTTTTAGGGAGAAATAAATATGGATGGTGCCAGACAAGTGACCACAAACGGCCAGAACGCAAATATAAATGCACCGAATTAACACACACACACACACGCACATGTAGGGTATACCTATCCTTATGGGGACCGCTCATTCACTTCTATGAAAAAAATGCTAATGCTAACTATGACAACCGTAACCCCCACCCTGCCCTAACCATGACCATAAGTAACCAAACAAAATACAAGAGTTTTTGTTTTTTTTTTTTGTTTTTTCATAGCAGTCACTGATTTACATAGTCACTGAACCGGTGCTCATAAGGGGAAAAAACGGATATTTATCACGTTATACTTATAGGGACATTGTGTCCCCAAAAGGATAGGCATACCCGCTCGCACACACACACACACACGCACACACACACACACAAATCCCGTAATAAACAATATTTCCAGTAAGAGTATATTTCGCCCACATTCTGTGTGGTTAAAATTAATTGAAATAACAGAGAATAGCTGTTTCAGTATAAGTTTATTATTGTGGCAGTAACAGCAGACAGACTGCTGTGGGTGAACTTTTAAAATATGCCAACAGAATGAATATTTCCCATGGAGTTTTTGGAGCCTTCATATTATTAACAGTAATAATAGCAATAAGGGGCAGCTTGGTGGCGCAGTGGTTAGCACTGCTGCCTCACACCTGTGGGGCCAGTGTTCGGTGTCTCTGCCATGGCTCCATGTGTGTGTGGTTAGCATGTTCTCCTCGTGTCGTCGTGGGGTTTCATCCAGGTACTTTACTCTCCCCTCACAGTCCAAAAACACGCTGTGGCTAATTGGAGTTACCAAATTGCCCATAGATGTGAATGGTGTGTGAATGTGCCCTGTGACAGGTTGGCACGCCATCCTGCATTGTTCCCTGCATTGCGCCTGTAGCTTCTGGGATCGGCTCCGGACCCCCCTGACACGCAAATACAGAAAAAGGATGGATAACAATAATTGTACAATGGAGGTATGCTTTTGTATATTTCTACATTTCAGTCAAAGCTATTGTTGCAAATCTAGGACCATTTCAGAGTAATTTGCAAGAATAATTTCAAAGAATAATAAGAGTACACACACATGTGCATTGCTATACGGTATGTTTAAGGCAAAGATCACAATGACAGCACTTCTCCTTTATACCACCAGCTTGAGCTGTCCAGCTGGAATTCAGAAACTTTACCAAGACCCAGTAAAAAAGCTAATCAAAAACATTTTACTACATTAAAAACATTACATCTGTATTACTCAGAAAAAACATTTTATTTGTATGTAGTCTTAGAGAATGATGAAAGTCAACTGAGATCAAACAAGCAGCAGAGTTTTAATAATGGTTCAGATTCAGATGTGAATGCACATACATTAATACAGAAAACAATAATAAATATGCGTGATCATGAATATACACACTTCTGCTTCTGAAACCGATAAAAGACGGAATGTGCGTGTTACCCAAGAACTGCAGATTCGTATTCATATTAAAACCATTGAATGATCACAGGGAAAATTGTAAAATACTGTAGCTTCCTTGTCCGCCGAAGGCCACTGGATACCACTGCACAAAATTCCTGAATATGATAAGACTGAATCACTGGACCATGGAAAACAGTACACTTTTAACATCATTTTGCGCAGATGGGAAAGCTGCAGACTAACATATGAGGCCTATTTGAACAGAGACTGGAATCTAGGCAAGTACAGTTCAGACGTGGACACTGCGGATCTGCCTGCAGTTGTGCTCAGAACCACGGCACTGGAAATTGAGGTTGCTGAAAGAAACGGCTGCAAAAACAAGGGGGACCTGTTGATGACCCAACTGGGCCGGCGTCCTGCCTTTCTGTGCAGCTGCTGATAAATGGTGAGAGGGCAGATCGCTTGTCCAGCCTGATCCCTGTAACTTCATGCTCTGGTGTCAGGATGCACTCTGTAATTCAATGTAAAAATAATTTATAGAGTAAAAAAACACATTACCTAAAAATAAGCGGTAAATGTATATTTTGTGTATTATTTAAACATTTAAATATACCCACTTGCTCCTTTTGTTTTATGCAGTAATTGCTTCACCAGTAACATGCCCCCTCACCCCCGCTAACATCTGGCTGTTTTACGTCGGCCTGTTTCCACAATTACTGCCATTTGCTCTTTGAAATGCTCCGATAGCATTTCCACACTCAGCCTGAGGATGTTTCTCATCTTTCAGGTGGATCTGCTCTAATTTCCAAGTATCATCAGTAATTTGTCCGGAGTATCCTCTCTCTTAAAATGAATAATGTTTATTACTTTCAAAGGCTAGAGCATTAACATTCAGCCTTTTCATGACCATATGATGATCACAAACAGATTGGCATTTTTTTTAACCGTTTACAGGACTGACTGGTTTTTACTGGAGCAAATAAAGATCAAGCACATTACACTTTTGAAGATTCAGAAATAAAACTGGACTTTCCTCATATCTTCTCCAGATATCTCCTCCACAGTCCGTTTAAACATCTTCAAGTATAGATGGAAGACAAACACAGTGCATGTGTGACCATGCATGCTGTTTGAAGTTTCATATGGGACATTACAAAAAACAGGATGATATTTCTTGTGTCGACCATAAGACATTACATGGAATTAGGTTTCAAACCTGGTGTTGTAAGGTCTCCAACATACAGAGACCTTGAAAACATTTTTTTGTCACTCTGATTTCCTGTACATGTCAGGCAATACAGGTAGACCTCCACTCTCCTGCATTTCGCTGATTTCAAAGAGACAGTGTGTTGCGTAACAGCAAGGCTCCGGAGATAACGCACACCCATATCAGCTTATCAGAAGGGAAGGGGGTCCGTTTGGCAATGTTGATAGCTATCTGAGATGGAAAGATCTGATGAAAAACAACAGGGATGTTTAAGGCTAAGGCTAAGTTGGGTGTGAGCTTACATACAATGTGTATATCAAAGAAGTCTGTCTTGCAGAAAAATAAATGTAAAAAAAAACAAGCATAGATGGAGGACATAGGACAACCAAAACAAACCCTTATGAGAAGAGCGTCTGCATACCAGTCAGAAATGGAGAAACCATCAGATTAGTGTCCAAAGGCCCCATCTTCTTTATCACTAGATTACAAAGGTGCGGAAGTTTTTCCTTTAGTTTACTCTGAATGATCTACAAATAAAAGAGAATAAAGTATGAAAATATTGTCCATGGAAAGTTTATTGTTTTATGACAAATATCTACTCAATTTCAATTTGATGCCAACAACACGTTTCAAAGAAATTGGGACAGGAGCCTTTGTCGTATTTTTCGTTTCATGATGCACCAAATGTTTTCAGTGGGTGACTGGTCTGGACTGCAGTCTAGCACTTGGACTCTGCTACTACAGAGCCATGCTGGTGTAATATGCACAGAATGCATTACCTTCTCTGAAAAGACCTTTTCTGGATGGCAGCATATGTTGCTCCAAAACCTGCATATATCGTTCAGCATTAATGGTGCCTTCCCAGGTGTGCAAGCTACCCAAGCCACGGGCATTAATGCACCCCCACACCATCATGGATGCTGGCTTTGGAACTGTCCACTGATAACAAGCCAGGTGGTCCCTCTACTCTTTACCCTAGTGGACGTGGCGTCCAAGTGTAGATTTTTTAGACCACAGGACAGTTTTCCATGGTCCCTCAACCCATTCTAAATGGCCCAGAGAAGTTGGCAGTGTTTCTGGATCATGTTCAGATGTGGTTTCTTCTTCTCATGGTAAAGTTTCTTCCTGCATTTCTGGATGCAGTGACTGAGTCCATACAGTGATTTCCATTACAGTATCATGCATGTTGTTAATGCAGTGCTGACTAGGACCTGAAGATCACTGTTATCCAACACTGCTTCTTGGCCTCGTCCCTCGCGTAGAGGTTTCTCTGTGAATCTCTTAGTCATATTATGTACTGTAGATGATGAAATTCCCAAATTTTTCACAATATTATATTGAGGAGCATTATTCTTAAATAATTGCCCTTTTAGCTCATGCAGTCTTTCTCAGTTTCAATATTTTATATGTCGTCTTTTTTCAAATAAATATGGGTTTATATGGTTTGAAAATCACCGCATTCTATTTCTGTTTTTGGACTTTTTTGGAAAGGGGGTTGTATGTGTTTAAGGGCCCCTGTGCTGGACCCCCTGAATCTGCCCAGATATCCATGCCACTCAGACACCCCTGGATTCATGTACAAGATAGATCATGTATGAGGTAAGAACTCTTTACTTTAAACCTCTTCAGCATATATTATGGGCTTTTGTGTAAAAGACTATAGCTACCCTATCACCATAGGGCTACAGTTTTCTGAGAAGCATTCTGGCAGGTGAATAGTGGATGTTGTCTAATTGCTTGCATAAAATTATTTCCTTATCTTTCCGGTGCTTGTGGAAATGTAGCACACAAGAATGGCTGTTCTGTGCTGGTGGGGTTTCCATAGACTGCTGGTGGGCAGGATGGCTGGGCAGTAGGGAAAATGTATTACTAAAAAGCTTCACTCATAGTGTTACACTAGACCCTGTTGTCAGTGCCATTTTCCCAGAGAATATTATACAAGGCAGGGAACAATCCAGGATGGGGTGCCAATCCATCACAGGGCACAATCACGCACCATTTACTCACGTCTATGAGCAATTCAGTAACTCCAACTCCCCTTAGCATGTTTTGGGACTGCAGGCGGATTCCAGATCAGCAAGATCAAACCCCTTAACAACTTGGGAGGAACATGCAAAGACCACACACAGAACTACAGCAGAGATTCAAACCCTGGTCCAAGAAGTGCGAGGAACCAGTGCTAACCACTATATCACTGCATCATCCCCACAATGTTCTGTTAAATATTTTTATTGTGATGACATCATCAGGGGGCTAACATTATAACCTCAGATCACTGCTTCTGTGGGCTCCATCCCATCCCCTATCTCTGTGTGCGTAGAGTTACCTGCTCCCCCCTAAACTGAAAACCCTGAATTGCCTAATGTGTGTGTTATTGGTTTATTACTACTGGGGTTTATTACTACAGCTTCCCGCTGCAGTATGAGCTAAGATTAGCTGGTATTATAATTTTACTATATGGAAAAATGTGACGTCTTCCTCCAGCCACCCACTTGGGCTCATGCTACGTGCTCTTCAGAAACTGCTTATTATGTTTAACCAGTGATTTTAATGTTTTCGGCAACTTGATTTACTCAGTATTTTATTATCCGAGTTCACAAGTCTGAGTAGGTGAATGAAAGCATATTTTTTCATTTTTTGTGTTTTTACAGTTTTACTGCTTCCCCGAAATACACTTTAGAAAGCTTAAATATCTGCCGCAGTAAGTGTCAGGTAAATCTGCAGTATGACACTGATCCCGCTCTGTCTGGAATTTGTGACCTTGGTGACTTCCAACATGCAGGCTATAGTGATGTCATCAGGGCATTGTGACATCATCAGGGCAACCAATACCTGGACTGTTGTTCTGTGTAAAACTGTTATTCTTAATTTAGATTTTTAATTGTTACTTTCATTTAGGTCTCTACTGAGACAGTGTTTTAAGGAGACAATACCATATCCACCTAATATCATAGTAACCCCTTTATTCCGAAAAACAGCAAATATACAGCTGACATAAACTTAATTACTCATACAATTGCTGCTATGAACTTCTGACCTCTGTACTATCCCAACATTCAGAGCGGCTGACTGCAGTATTACAGTAATAGTAATGAACTTTTCATTTTGTTATATAAGAACATTAGAAATTCACGTTTACAAGTGAGAGGAGGTCATTCGGCCCATCAAGCTTGTTTGGGGAGAACTTAACTAATAGCTCAATATACTTATTGAATTTAAGCTGATATATAATTATTACTTCATTAGTGGATCCCTTAGTACTGTGTGACAGTGGATCGTAGGGCAAGCAGTACAGTCATTGCTTATGTGAGAAAATAGACAGCTGAAACTAAGGCCTATGCGGTTGAATGTTTCCAGACAAGATTTTTTGGCTGATAATTTTTTAATCTTTATACTGTTTTTTTATATGTCCAGGTTCATAAGTAGGTTGAAAATCACACCAAATGGAATTTTTATGTGTATGAACACAATGAATGTTTGTGACAATATTATAAAAGCCATTACAATTACACAATCCAGTAATTTGCTAATACAGAATTATGAATGTGTTCTGTGAATGGAGATGATCTGAACTGTATGTTCATGTGAAAACGTACCTCCTGTCCAGTGCTGTGCTGGGATATGATGTGGGAGGGGCTTATTGTAGCTGATGATGAACTGGTTAAAACATAACCTCTAAGGAATGCATCTTCTATAGGATTGCTTCATCTACAGCTAAACTGCTGTACATTGATGTGTCTAATGTTGATACTATCAGTACACCCTGGGACCCTCAGCCACGCCCCCCTCCGTCCCCCTTCATTCTGTGTCTCACTAGCTGAGAGATATATGATGATCCTGTGGATCTAAGCCCTTTGGAGCAAGCTGTGTGGCACAGCTGCAGCGAGGTGACATGGTGAGGATTCCTGGCGATGCCGCGGCTTCCCGTTTTCCATGGCTCCGGCCCGGCATTCAGGCTCAGGGTCAGCAGCTGTCCTGCCAGGGCTAATTACTGCTGAGTGTTAGCAGGGGACGGGACCGACGGGAAAGAAGGCTTGGGATCCAGGAAGGGGCTCAAGTCGGGGAGGAACCTTGAAACTCTGCGGCCTCAGCTGCTGTTTCTCTGAACACATTCGGCTGCGGGACGCGTGGAACAGCTTCTACAAACCGCTGCGAGCCCGAAGGACAGTCCAGCAGCTCGTCATGGCCTGGCATCGTGCGTAACTTCCTGGTTTTTAGTTGAACACTAGAGGATGAAAGAGAGAGAGTGTCCATTTTTACATTTAGCAGACACTATTTATCCCGAGAGTGCAGGGACAGACAGTCCTGGGTGGGAAAATGGGGCTTAAGGGCCTTGTTCAGGCCTCAATGGTGCCGTCATTCTGCCAACCCTAGGATTTGAACCAACAATTTTCTGTTGACAACAGCATTGTAACCTACTGTGCCTCGCACCACCCTATGGGTACTAGTTTACTTTGTCAATTTGTTCATGGGAAGAGTCAAAGCCTGAAAAAGTATAGTTGATTTTCAACAACCCCAGCAGTGGAAATGCCATGAAAACACCAGGTCAACACAACTGCTTACCTGTCTGCTAGTGAAGGTTAGCTTACCCTTCCGTCCATCTATGGCTTCTGTTTCTACCCCCCTATTCCCTATTACTCTACCTCAGTAATATTAGGGCAGCCATTACTGAATCACCCAACCTAATGCAGAATTGGAAAAAACCTATAAATAATCAAATTAAGCTGAACAGTTTGTATAAAACTGATTTTAAGGGCCTAAACGGAGGTCATCTAAGAATAGAGAGTATGATATGGTAACCCGGTAACAAGAAATGTCGCTCCTCCTAGATTGACTGATTGGGGAGTCTGTTGTTGCTCCATTAGCCATTCTTTCTGAGGGAGAAGCTCATAGCATTAGCATTAGCATTAGCATTAGCATTAGCATTAGCACGCACCTGCTTTACATTACAGGAGGGATCCGGAGCAGAGCCAGGACTTGTTATACTTGCGAGCAGTTCTGCAGCCGCATCCCGAAACCAGAGAACTGTGTCCATGCTGGTCTCACCCTGTCCCCTTGGGGGCAGGAAATGCACGACTGCCAGCAATTTGTAGATGGTTTTGACCCCTGGCCTCTGCTGCAGCCCTTTTGAAGTGCTTGGCCCAGATGGCTTCTCTCGCTAATTTTTTATTTTTTTTTACGCCGTTCGCCCGTCAACCGTATGCGTTTCAGCGACATAAAACAGCCAGCAATAAAAATAAAATAAAAACCCTGCACCACCCATTTCTCCATTGCTCACACATATGTGTAGGAAATTGCCTGCTGAGTTAACATCCAGCTTGGCTGTCGGAGAAGTGACAGAGTTATAAAACGGGCAGCTCCACTCTTTACAAATTGCCTTCTACAACCTTGCACCCCTTACAAAATCCATGTCTGTCATCAGCCTCGCTGTGGTTAGCGAGACACTGGCCTTTTAAATAACTCAAATCAAACATAACAAATGAAATGTGTTTATTGGCAGCACTCTTCCATTTTTCCAAATCAAAATGTAATAATGTGATCGAAAAATTTGAAGCACAAAATGAGGATGTATAATATTTCGTGAACTTGAGATTTTCTCTCTTTAATTTTGTGAGAAATGTATCTGCCGCTGAATAACACTCGTTATTTAGTCAGGACTGACTTTTTATATCCACTGCTTGTCTTATTTTAACCTTCTTAAGATGGTCCTATTTACATTTTTAATGTAGACCACATGAAAATGTAATAGATGCAAATACTGCCTATAGTTCAGGAGAGCGCTAACATTAACAGTCAAACACACTGCGACAAGGACCCTAAAACCTTTAGACCTCGTGAAAAACACTGAATATGACAGAGCTTGAGCTCTGAGATGAGAGCCCACTGCGGACCTGCCCTACTGGAAGGCAGCCTTTGAATAGTTTGCTTGTGCCTGGCCATGTGTTCCAGCATTTACTAACATGCCAGCTAAGACCTCAGTGATGCTGCGGAACCCACATCAATGATAAGCCTTCTGAAGAGATTGTGCCTGTGCTTGTCCATTACTAGGTGTTTAGGCCTGATCTGAGAGCAGGGCGGAGTCCTGGGATTATGTATACATAAAGCGGCAAACAATGAAGCGAAATCCCGCGACGTGAGCCACTCCGCACGGCTTCGCTTTGCTGTCACGATATCCGGTTATACGCCACATTACGCCGGTTTCGCTCTCTCTTCATTCCTAATCCCGAGTCGTGTCTTCTACGCTTGTTTCCATAATTCTTTGTTTACTGACAAGATAAAGGAGACAAGGGATTCTGACATGTAAACTCTTACTCTTAAGACCAGCTCTTAAAGCGACACAGAAGAATTGCGAACGCTTGCAATATATGAAAAATGACATGAATTTGCATTCATATATCTTTTAACCTTGTTAACAGATCTACTGGCCCTTGGATTAAAAGACATTTAAATTATTTGCAACAGCTTATTTTAGTAATATGAAAGTAGCAAAGTGAAAAAGGTCATAGCATATTTGTTGCTGTTTTATAAATATGACTAAGCGATAAGTTTTCTGGGTTAATTTACCACATTTCCACAAGATGACCTAATGAATAACATAACAAAGAAAGAAAATGCTTTTTGAATTCAAAGTATCTGGGATAGATATGGGTGGATCTGATGAAGACTATGAAGTAGTTCCTGCATCAGAGCCTTCAATGGCGGCTAATTTTATTATAAAGGGCTGTGACTAAGGAAGAGTGATGAGTTCTTTATAGTGCAGTGAAAGTACTTAGTTATATACTTTCACTTTCATGCACAGATTAAACTTTAAACAAGCATTTCCTATGTAAGGAAAAGAAAGTCAATGTTATCTTTCTTTTAATTTTTTACCACAATGAATACACAGTTACTCACTTGGTCTTGATTGAGATCTTCCATTCTGACTAATACATTACACATTGTATTTATTTCCTGCGTGGCATTGTCCCCTCTCGGGACGTGTCAGCTATATTTTTGCTTCACATCACGCCTTTTCCCTGTAGAGAACGTCCCGGCAGGACTGAGAATGGCAGCTTTAACACGGGGGCTGTGCCTCACGAGGACCCACAGCAAAGGAAGAGTGTCAGTCAGACCCCTGTATCTGTCTTCTGAGAACTCTGCGGTGGAGTTAAATTATCCAGCAGCTGTTTTTTATATGACTGCGGCTGGTGGCATCTAGTCTGTGGTTCCTATATTTTGACAGATTAAAGGCACTAACAACTGATTACTTTTTTTTTTAAATCCCCAAATGACACAAATTGTTTCTAGTGAAGTAATGATACAGCACAATACATGATGACAGTTCTGATTGGCTACAGAACACATGAGGTCCGGAATGGCCAGACAGCAGAGTGATTTCAGACAGTTCAGTGTGGCTAGTTAGCGTGGTATCTTGTAATACCATAACAGAATGGACAAATTACAAACAGTTGAATGATACTTTACTGGGTATGAGTGCGTATGTGTGTATTTAGAGATGCAATAAAAACAATTATAATCTGAGGAACAATATTATCACAAGTGTTTATTTTGGTATTGTTTTGTTCTGTTTATATGAATAATTTAAAATCTTGAGTGCAGAGTATTATGTAGCCTGCTGGCTATTCAGCTACGGTGACCTGCTACATGTCAAAGCGTTTGCCAGAACTGTTCAAGACCTAAGCTGCAGAGCCAGATGCCCTAGTGGGGTGACAGTTTGTTTTTTTAAGACCATGACATATATGTTATAACAAATGAAATGCTTGACACTTTGGGTTCTGGTTGGGTAATAGAAGTAAACAATGTCCCTAAGATATTCTAGAAGGGCAGATGACATTTAGCATGTATATAATTCTGGGATAAGTAACGGTGTTTATTGTCCCTGTCAAATAAACCATAATTCAGACATCCCTCCATCTTCCAGCTCCTTATTTAGTATGGAGAGCTTGGAGTTTAACACCCGAGATGAGATATCACTCACTGGCAGGGGACACATGCTATGAACAATATGCACTGACAAATGCAAAAATAAAATTTTAGGGCTGTGGAAGGAAACCAGTGTATTCAGAGATAATGCTATGACCTCACATCTGCAGGGCAGTGTTTCTAACTCTAGTCATTGAGGACCCCCAGACAGTCCACGGGAGCTGGGGGGGGGGAGCGAAAACATGGGCCGTCAGGTCCTGAGGACTGGGCTGAGAAACACAGCCCTAGAGTCACGAGTTCAATGTGTAATTATCAGTGTATGAAACTGTGTCCTCTGCCGCATTACCTGACCTGGTATGTCTATGATCAATATGACTTTGCACTGGACAAGCAGTTATGGAAAATCGATGCGACGGAATTATTTCTTAATAGCCTCAATGGGTGCATTCACTTCTTTTTTTTTCCTTTTTCTTTGGTAACGATCGTCATTCTTGTATTCTTGCTGTTTTGTCGAGCTGGAAAACCTGCCCATCCAAAGTGCTGACAGAGTATGTCGTCTTTCTGTGAAGTGTGTGCTGTCGTTTCTAAATGATTCATATGCGTATTAAAACTAACATTTAATATAATTCTCCTAGTGTCACGTAGTGTCTAGCTAAGGATGAAAACAGCATGGAGCATGACTGTAATGTGCTTTTACAGGCGGTTCCCAGGTTAAACACATCCGACAAATGGGCAGCAGTTAGTCGGCTCAAGATACAGTGTAACTGTGTGCAGTTACTTATCACTGCATAATCATGATCATTATTATGTACTGTAATATTATTCTAACTTACCCACAAATTCGATTTAAAGACAGACTTAAGGAAGAGATCTTGTTCATAAGAATGGGGACTGCATGTACTTATTTAGTGGATCCTTTTATCCAAAGGAACACACATTTCAGGAAATAGGGTGAGACAGTCCCTACAGTCATTGGAAATAAGGGGGCTGTTGGGGGGGCCCTCTCAGCCCGGCATAGGGTTTGAAGCAGCTGATCATGGACCCCACATTCAAACCTGCTGTGCCACACAACACCCCACTGCCAACACACACATCGTCAATTGAGTGTTTTACAGCCAGCCCCTCCCCCCCCCATCCCCCTCCCTTGAATGACTGGCGGTTCTCTTTCAGATATAAATCTATCTATCTATAGATCTATCCTATTCAAGGTTGACAGGGGTCCAGAGCCTGTCCTGGCTGACAGGGAGAACATGCAAACTTCACAGACAAAAGAAGCCTGAAAGGGATTTGAACCCACATCAAGCAAGCGTGAGGCGACAGTGCTAACCACTGCACCACCATGCCATCCCCTCATTCAAATATTTAGATTTATATTCAGGAAACAGCACTGGGCGTTATGGACACAAGGACAGTATACTATAAACACATACTACCGTCTCGTCAGTGGAGCACAAACTCTTCTAAAAATTTATAAGATGGTTACATTTCACAATGAAGTTTCAATCAATAACATTCAGAAATGAACCAGAACTGACTGGCTGATCATGAGCCATTGTCTTTGCAAACTTATGATATAACGACACTATTATGTTTTCTGCTCATTTTGCCTCTTCCATCTGCAAACAATGATTCAATGCACCCAGACAACAACTGTCCCGAAATAAATGCCTCCCATATGCTCTGAATTGTCCTCCATGAAGTTGGCTTAGTGTGGATAAAGACCCACACAATGGGATCTCCCATTGTTCAGTGCCTTGGGTTGCACTCCCCCTGTAATGTTCCCTCTTCTATTTGCTGTATTTCAGGAATACATTCCAATGCCCTGCTTTGCAGAAGCATCATATTTGCCCAGAGCATGTGATATGCGTTAGGGCTTCAAATGGCCTAATTAAATCTTTAGTGATTTAGCTTATTATTGTAAACCGAATCAGCTGAGACTCACAGTCTCACCTCACTGTCTATTTGCATTAAAAAAGGATTTTTCCATTTTACCTTGAGATGTGGTGATTGGCCCAGAATTCCTGATAAAAACTCTTCACATGGATTGGACTCGCCAAACTAAAGTTCCAAACCAATACTCCTGATATCCTGGGATTTAATATTCATCAGAAGCCAAGAGACTGTTTTTAATTGGATGATTTATCCAGCTGGCAATGTGCCCCAAGACATGACAGACTTGTGACTTCCTTCAGTAAATAGGGGAAACTGGACTTGCCTGGTCCAGCCAGACCTCTACGGTGTAGAATAAGTATTTCCCCAGCTCTATTCTTTGCCAGTCGTGAGCATTATCCATTAATCATCTCGTGCTCGAATTGGACATGTGCCAGGGTGGAGCAATCGACGTGTTGGGTAGCTCTGGTTTACAGAATTAAATGCTCCATATTTTATTTTTATTTTTCGGTGAGGGGTGGCAATTAGGGTGGCCATGTATTTACTGGGGGGGGGGGGGGGGGGCATGACCACTCCTGGCCACCTGTTAGATCTACCCCTGGACATTTGTTTTGGCGTAAACAAACAGCTCTGTAGTGAAGTGTTATTGATGTGTATTTACAATGCTTTTTGTATAACATTGTGGTGTTCATAAGAAAATACATCTACTGTGGATTTACAAAATCCCTGCATACTTATTGCTTACAAATTGTGAACATGTGAACATATGCTTTAAGGAATGTTTGTTATTTTAGCCCATGGAGGACGCCATGCCGAATTCATTCGAAGAGACAATCCCTCCTCTATTCACAAGCTCTTTGGAACTTATCTTCAAGTGTCTCCACGGTCTCCGTTAAAATGTGACTTTTCGTTGCAGATTATTTGCTAAACCTCTGGGTAGTTTTCCAAGCAATGATTTTTCAGGCTTCCATTTTTTGGGTAAGTAGGGAAAAGTATAACCAACAGTTGTTGAAATAGTTCTGTTTTGAAGATGTTTTGTCCCACTAGAAAATAAAATGTTGTGTAAGATTCATTGTGTTGCAGGTCAGATTGCTGGAACTGTTTGCCTTCAACAGGAGGAACCAGTGCTGGGTTTGGAGTCTGGATAAGAAGAGAAACCCTACCACTGGTTTATCTCAGATTCTTCTCTAGGACTACTCTGGTTTCTGCAGATATATTTTCCAACATATTTTCTCTAGCTGTGTAAATGAGTGTAACATAATGTTAGTGTTTAGTAGTGTTTAGTTCCACTGCAGGAGAACAAGATTGTTGCTGTTTTGCGTCAGTCCATTTTAGGTATCTTCCGACAACCTGACAGAACTACAACTCTGCAACTATAATTATCCTCTTTTAAAGAAACGTCGTCCAATTAAAATCATAAAATGAAACAGTAAACAAGGCAGACACCAGTTTCAAAGTAATGTGTGGCTAACTGCTTTTCATCAAATACATACAGTCAATTCATCACATCACTATAGCTACTGTAAAAATTATATATAATCTCCTGATCTTAATATAATATGTAATCTAAGTCTCAGAATTTCGTGCTATTAACAATAGGCACATATTAGTAGATTTAGGTTATCTTGTGATGCATTTTTAGTAGTGTAGTGTTCCAAGTAACAGATAATTATAAATATATCGGGGCTACTAATACACTGATGTTTCACTAAATGTCAGAGTGACATCCTTGAAAACAGATGGAGAATTTATCTGTATAAATACAGCATGGAAGTCGCTTAAGAGAACATATTGTGAAATGCACACTGTAGTCAAAGGCGTAAATTACATGCTTTACTACCGGTTAGGATAATAACAGCAGGCTGTTATGTTACCAAAAAAAGCCCCTGAAAAAGGTGTTCGCTTCATATGGAATTCTCATTTCCGCGACTCTGATGCCATCACAGCGCTAAGGCCGTTAATGGTGTGCAGCTATGGGGGAGCCTCGGTGCAGGTAGCAGTGCTGTTTTCAGGGAGAGGGCAGCCCAAGCCGCACGGAGGCAGGTGGCGTCTCCGCTAATCCACAGCTACGTAGCTTTATAGCAGCTCCTTCACCCGTGTCTTCAAAGGCTTTTTGCTGTAAGGCCACGATTATTCGATTAGCACGCTTAGGTGCACAAATATGCGTCGGACAGCAGCGGCTGCTATGAGGTGGTTGAACCCCCCCGTGGCGGGAAGCCCCCAGCTTTTGAGCTTCATTCAGCCCCTTTCACGGTCGGTTCCTTTGGTCCGAGAGACAGGCTTTGCTGGGACCCTGCCAGTCACACTATGGAGCGAGTTAATTACCGAGTCCCCACCAAGAGGACACTCGCGTAGGAACGCGGGGGGGCTACATGCGGATTGTGGCGAGATGAATGCGCTCAATTGCAAACAGATTCCTCCCTGACTTCAAAGGCTGGGCTTGAGTGCAGGCCAGCGGTGGAGTGTGCTGCTCGGTTCATGGTCACTAATGGGAAAAGCATCACTTGAACAGGCCAAGCCTCAGACAGGTTGATAATTACTGATGCATTCCAGTATAGAGGAAACAGCAGCCCTCTGTACTGTGTGTGTGTGGGGAAGGCATGTACGTAATACAATGTGGGGACCAAATGTACCCACAATGGAATAAAAGTCTGTTATCTTGACCTTGTAGGGACATTTTTTTGGTCCCCACAACCCAAGAGGAAACTGACTTATACAAAAAATCTGTGACAGCAATCAAAAAAATTAAAACTGGCAAAACTTTTGTTTAGTTACTTATGATTAAGGGTAGGGCTGGGTAGTGGTTAAGGTTGTCATAGCTGGGATCAAGAGTTATACCCATAGAAATGAATGGAGAGTCCCCACAAAGCTATAGATACCTAATCTGTGTGAAGTGATTAATTGCTATTGTTGGCAACAACAACAAAATGTGTGACATAGCAGGGGGCAGCTAATTCACCACCTGGGGATCAGTGTTTGGGGGCGGTGCCTTGCTCAGGGTATCTCAGTGGTACTTTGCTGGTCCAGGATTCAAATTAAGAATCTTTTGATTACAATTACACATCCCTAATCGTCAGGCCGCCACTGCCCTAAATAGGTACGGCAGGCCACAGGCCAGCCTTTAGCCCACAACTGGATTCGGAGCCAGTTAGTTCAGTAGCTGGGAATATTTATGCGTTTTATTGTTTGAAATGATCTTTACGTGCGTGCCTGCTGTTTTAAGTGCTTTATCTAAAGTATCACATATTTTAGTTACACAGTTACACAGCTTTAGTGTTTGTGAGACAAAGAGAGGGTTTTTAGTAAAACTGGCAACGATTGTGATTATTACATATACTGGTTTTCTGTCAAGCACATGGAGAGGCATCTTTGAGGGAGAAATGAAGAAAAAAAAGAATGATAAAGTAATTACCCATCTGACACAGGCTGAGGGCTCTTTGGGTTCCTGTAAATGCTCAGCTCACATGTTTTGTCATGTAACCCTTCACTCTGCACTGAAACATTAATCATTCCAGGTATCCTGCTGTTAAATGGGTCAAGACATCCCATTCTTTTCAAAAGACTCCATGTCTGTTTAAGTCTCTTTTGCAGTTAAAAAAAAGCATAACAGTCTGAGCAAAGCGAGATCTGGGTATTTATACATCTGCTAATGTAGAAAACGTATTTCGGTGGTATGAAACACTCAGTAATGGAGCTTAACCTGACGGCGCGGGATTCAGCTCACATGTGGTTACTAGGCAGTGAGGTCATGCCTTTCCAGCATAGTTTCAGCATATTTATCACCTGGGTGGGTAATAAAATGTCTGCTTTTAATAGCAGGCAAAACAAACCACCCTAACTTTACTATAGGCTGAATAGCTTATACAGTTTTGGGTGCGGATTTTTGGTGATATGGATGTTTCTAGTGTGTTAAGATGAAATTCAGCAGCTCAGTAGAGACACACTGAGACCCCGACCTGTTCTTTAATTTAAAGGACGAAATAAACGAAATAAACTGCTAATGGTGACACCAGAGTTAATCTTTTGCAGTATGGCTCCTAATGCCTTTCCGCAGTGTGGCTCCTGTCACTCTTCTGCAGTGTGGCTCCTGTCACTCTTCTGTAGTGTATCCCCTGTAACTCTTTCGCAGTGTGGTTCCTAATGCCTGTCCGCAGTGTGGCTCCTGTCACTCTTCTGCAGTGTGGCTCCTGCCACTCTTCTGCAGTGTGGCTCCTGTCACTCTTCTGTAGTGTATCCCCTGTAACTCTTTCGCAGTGTGGTTCCTAATGCCTGTCCGCAGTGTGGCCCCTGTTGCTCTTTCACAGTGTGGCTCCTGTTGCTCGTTCACAGTGTGGCTCCTGTCACTCTTCTGCAGTGTGGCCCCTGTTGCTCTTTCGTAGGGTGGCCCCTGTTGCTCTTTCGCAGTGTGGTCCCTAATGCCTTTCCGCAGTGTGGCTCCTGTCACTCTTCTGCAGTGTGGCTCCTGTCACTCTTCTGTAGTGTATCCCCTGTAACTCTTTCGCAGTGTGGTTCCTAATGCCTGTCCGCAGTGTGGCTCCTGTCACTCTTCTGCAGTGTGGCTCCTGTCACTCTTCTGTAGTGTATCCCTTGTAACTCTTTCGCAGTGTGGCCCCTAATGCCTTTCCGCAGTGTGGCCCCTGTTGCTCTTTCACAGTGTGGCTCCTGTTGCTCTTTCACAGTGTGGCTCCTGCCACTCTTCTGCAGTGTGGCCCCTGTTGCTCTTTCACAGTGTGGCTCCTGTTGCTCTTTCACAGTGTGGCTCCTGTCACTCTTCTGCAGTGTGGCCCCTGTTGCTCTTTTGCAGTGTGGCTCCTGTCACTCTTTCGCAATGTGGCTCCTGTCACTCTTCTGCAGTGTGGCCCCTGTCGCTCTTTCGTAGGGTGGCCCCTGTTGCTCTTTCGCAGTGTGGTCCCTAATGCTTTTCCACAGTGTGGCCCCTGTATCAATCAGGGCTTGGGGCTGGGCTCTGGGACAGCTTTTCGTGGCGAAGGCAGCTCTAGCACAGTGAAAACTTCCATGTGGTGGGAATCAGGATGACAGGCCAGAATTCTGTCAGTGTGTGAAATGAATGGCCTCTGCTTGGGGAATTTCAGCGGATACCCCGCGTCTACATTCCCCATTTAAGCACGGTGCTTGCCCTGCTCACCGACACTCCACAGAGTCACCAACGGTCAGGATCCATACGACGACGCTGCGTTCTTATGCAGCACGTTCAGTCAAAAGATCGGCTGTAGAGGAAAACAGGAGATCGTCAAATACAAATAAATTTCGGCGACTTATTCGTATTCGTCGGGGGCATGTTAGTGTAGGAGGGGTGGGCCCTGGATGTAGCGTAACCAAGAATGGGGAGCAGTTCCAGGGACAATCCAATGTCTCCAATGCCAGGAGGAGGAGGTGTAGGTGGAGAAAGGATTGAGGATTGAGGAGGAGTAATATGGGTCAAAGGACAGCGGGTGATAGATCTGCTAAGGCTCTGCGCCGTCCTGGTACCGGCTCCCTTTGTATCTCACAGCTCTGCTGTCTGCTGGACTGGAATGTTCAAGACCCGACCTTTTACACAATGACCCTTCAGTTCTGATGCTGAAGGCTGTCTGATAACAATGCAGGCTGACAGAACATGTGCACCTCGTCTCTGTCCTCAAGGGGAATGCTAAAATTAGCCTGCCTGTGCTATGATCGACTTGAAGCAAATTTTGCTATGCAAATACAAAGTGACAAGTTACAAAGTTACAATGGTGCTTTCTAAATGCTGTGTAATTTGAACATCACACCCAGGCTGCTTGTGAGTACAGTAATGCCTGTTTTGTATGACAATATTATTTAAACCTTGTGTGCTATGGTGCCTCAATGGGCAGCATTTAAGCTTCAGGGCTCCGTGGATTGGGGTTTAAATCCTGCCTCTCCTCAGTCAGGCAGCAAAGGTCACAAAGCACCTTTGAAGGGACGCCAGTTTTGTTAGAGCCGTTTCGTTTTACGTTTTAGTATGAATGTTATTTAGCGGCGATACGGTTCAACGTCCAAATAAAACACACCAGTATAAGGTGTCAGGGCACGCTGTGTCAGCACAGCCCCAGTCACCTGTGTTTGGGGAGACGTGAGTGGCTGAGGAGTGTCATGAGTTCATGACTCTGAGTGGTGTTTATACTGCGATTCAGGATGCTGTCAGACCACATCTCTCCATCCCCTCCCGGGATCCAGAACATTCCACTCAGCATCCAGATCGTTCCTATTCCAGAGAAGGTAGTAAAGACTTTGAAATTATACACAATGTTAAACTTAAAGACAGCATTCAAAATGTCAAGGGATAAAATCATTTAAAGAATTACAAAAACAAAATGAATCTTTTATTAATCAGTGGAAAAAAATATAAGTTTGTATGTGAACCGTTCTGAAGATATTAGAAAGGAAAATATTTAAACGTTTTTTTTAATTGCCGAATCAAGTTGGTGCGGCACTAATGGATGGTAATAATGATGTAGCTGTCAGGTGCGAGGGCTTTTCAAGACAACCCAGCGTTGAGTAACATCTCTTTTCAGCATGTCAGATTCGTTACAGTTCCTGTGCATACTCGGTTTGTTAGCGGGCTGCTGGCTAATGACAGACGTGCAGCTGACGGCAGGTAGCCCTCTTCAGGGCTTCTTTGATGTGAACAGGCACCGATCCAGCCCGAGAATGCGCCTAATGATGAAGTCCAATCCTTATGTACACAATAACAAAATAAAACTGTTCAAAATACTGCCATCTTCAAAAAGCATCCTCCTGGAAAAGCCAAACAATTACATCTTCCTTCAAGCATAAATACTTTTATTATTTTATATAGCACCGCTCACAACAAAGTTGTGCTTTAAAGTGCTTTATAGGCTTGTGTTGTGGTACATAAAACAAAAATGAGAGAGAAATAGACAAGGGGAAAAAGGAAGGAAAGAAATTGAATAAAGAAAGCCAGAAGACAACGGAGGAGAGGAACGAAAAACTCCCAAGTAGGGAGAAAAAAAAAATCTCTTGGGGTCCACAGCTTGAAAGTGATGGCCCAGTGTAAATATGGACAGAAAGTGAGTTTAAGGGCCGAATGTAATATCCTGTGGTCTGTGCCCTGCACACAAGCACACGGCCGCAAACACAGGCTGGAAATGCAGAACCACCCTGCCGGTCTGCCCGGTGACTTTATTACAGTATATGTATAAAACAAAGGTTTGTTCTTTAGGGCACCAGTGGTTTTGTTGGCGGGAAAGAGCAGGTCCATATAAAACACTTTATGTTGTTCCCTGTTTCCTGCCGGGCTGACGGATCTGCTTCTGATGACGGAGACTCTGAATGCCTGAGCGCTCTTCAAAGACTTCAAACCTGCCCGTTGCGCGGTGGCTGTATTTGCTCGCGTGCCTCGGTCTCCCTGCCGCGGACCTGAGCACAAAGCGGGCGCAGAAGCCTAAGCACACCCCCGTTCATCCACGCTGTTTACCTCACTGAAGAAGGCGGCGGCTGTGGGTTTGGGGGAGGGCTTTATGGAGAAAACATCTGTGCGATGGGATGGGAGCCAGTCCTTTCAAGTCGGCCGAGGATCCGCGACAAAAGGAGCCTAATTTGGGTGTTGTCTTTGAGCCTTTCATTGCATAACCTGTCATGCAGCCTGAGAAGAAAGGTGCCCCCTTTCATACTGTCTGCCAGGCCATCAGTCAAGCGTAAGGCGGAAAGAGAGTCACCAAAGGAATCCGTGCTGGGGGGCTGTGTTTGCGAGGGCCCAGATTCACGTCCGGCCTGCGTTGGTCCTTCCACTTCACAAATTACCGAAAGACTGCAACAAACCGCCACCCTTTACTTTTATTGGTAACACTTTACAATACGGTTCCTTAGTAACTTAGTAGTAACTCATTTACTACTCAAGTATAAATGATGAAGAAATATAGTAGCTACTTGAGGTAAAACATTCATTCATTCATTAACAATAAACACAAGTATTTCACTTTTTGTTTATTTGTTCCTTCAGTAGTTCAAGGTTTATCAATACATTAGTAGATATAGTAATTAGTACTCTAGCAGATCACAATATTAACATAATAATGACCATCCATCCATCCATCCATTTTCTCGAACTTTCTCTTATCCAGGGTTGCGGGGGGTCCGGAGCCAATCCCCAAAGCAGCCACTGCACCAGCGTCACCCACCCCACATAATAATAGGGTTACAGCAAATGGTTAATTAACAGTAACAACTAAATGAAATTAGTAAAGATGAGTCCCAAAGGGAAGAAATGCTTTACTCCCCAGCCTTGGTACCACGGCATGTGTTCTGAATAGATATAAACTAGATAAAAACAGACACAGGTTGGTTGCATGTTCTACCACTTACAGGGATCTCCGTTCACTAACCCCATCTTGCTCTGCATAGCTTGAGGGTCAGAGCACAGGGTTAGCCAACATGCAGCACCCCCTTTTCGCAGCTGGGGGTTACGGGACTGCCTCACACACACACACACACACACACACACACACACACACACACACCTATCCTTATGGGGCCCGCTCATTCACTTCTATGGGAAAAATGCTAACGCTAACTATCCTTAACCCCCACCCTGCCTTAACCATAACCATAAGTAACCAAGCAAAATACAAGAGTTTTGCATTTTTAGTTTTTTCATAGCAGTCACTGATTTTTATAAAATAGTTTTACCTTATGGGGACCAGGAAACCGGTCCCCATAAGGGAAAAAAATCATAGATATCATGTTATGTGGACATTGTGTCTCCATAAGGATAGGTATACCCACTCACACACACACACACACACACACGCACGCACGCACACACGCACACACACACACACACACAACTGTTCTGCTGTTCTGACTCAAACACACAACCTTCAGCTCATAGGCACAGAGACTTAGGGCGCTGAGTCACTCACCGCCTTTTAAGCAATTTTGATGGATCATTTATTTCAAGTAGTTACTATATTTGTTACTATATCCGTTAATTTATGAACTACTGAAAGAGCAAATAATGAATAGCAGAAAAAGTGATATACTGATCTCATGTTTGTTCATCATTAATGAATCATGATGCATCTTTTATCTCAAGCAACGACTATATATGTTCAACATTTGTTTTTGAGTAGAAAATGATGTAAAGTGTTACCCTTTTATTATCAGCCTGAAGTCTAATTTCAGTTGTAGGCCTTGGAGATTACACTTGCCAGTAATAACTTCATTATGGATGCCAGTTATGTCTCTTCATTCTAACAGAGGATTCACACATCAAGCTTATCCATTCCCTTGGGACTCCAGTGTAGCAGTATGATGGTGTCTTAAGCGTTTCAGGATTTTGAGAGTTTCTCTCAGAATAATACTGCATACTGAAACATGGCAGTCAGGATTTAAAAAAAGCATTTTATTTCGCCAACTACCCGACCCCAGAAGCACATGTATGCATTGTTGAGTAGAGAGAATTTAGCTTTTGTGTGTTTTAATTTTGGTTTCGGTTTTGTATTTGAAATGGGGGCGCCTTCAAAATGCATAATTCCTTAGAAATCTGCTGTGCACACGTCTGAGTGGATATTTGGAAATAAGCAAACTATGGGTAGAGATACTGTCAAGATTTATAAAAAAAAATAGAAAATGATTTCTGCAAAGACATACCTGAAAAGCGTAAGCTTGTACGCTTTACAGAGGAGAAACGAATCGGTTCTTGTAGACTGTGATGCAGATACCAGCAGAATCTAATTCTGGTGATCTTACACTTGAAAACCTGAAATACTGGTGGAAAACAAAGGGTTAAATTACAAATTTACAACAAGCTCCTAAAGTCTGCTCTGCAGGCTCCATATATGCTTTCATATATGCAGATTCCATACATGCTTAACAGTCATTCAAATGCCAGACCGACAGGGCGTAAAAAGTGTGCCTTATACTTCATGTCCAGTAAGCTAAACTCTTCACTACATGTACAATGTTTGCTATATATATATCTGTCCTGAGACAGAGGCTGAAATGTGACTGGCCCGTGCTACATTAGCCTGTGCCCCGGCCGGCCAATCAGACAGCCAGGATTGGCCACAATCATTTGCAGAAGACTGTGTGCATCCTATCACAGCTCAGACAGCATGGCAGCATTTACCAGACTGACTGAACATGAAAGCATATTTTCTGAAAGACCATTATAACTTGAAAGGAACAACGTGGACCTGAACTAAATAAAACTTTTACACAGCGCCCCACTTAATGGCTCCAACTGTTTTTTCTCATCAGTCAGTGTTATCATTCATTAAGGACAATTATACGCCTTACGTTCCGCATAAGCATCCAGTTCAAAATGAATTAGGAATAATCTCCTGCTTCATGCTTTTCTGGGATCCATTTCGCACATACGTTACGGTGTCATTGCATCCAGGACCAACGAGCAATAAAAACATTGTTCAAGATCATTTTTCGGTCAAATGGAGCCGGCTGGCTGCACAAGGAAAAGAAAAAAGTGGAATACAGGCAACCGAAGTGCGCAACTGGCCGCGAGATTCAGAAAAATGCCAAAATTAGCAACATTTTTACAGAATGCCCCAGACATTTTTGTTTAATATACCCAACCATTTTCTGGGAAAGTTAATTTCACTGGTTGTTATAGGAGTAACTGGAGTCAGACCAATGACAGTTGAGACAGACCGATGACAGTTTTTCCAGTCATATACATAAATCCATTTCATGATTACAACAGATTAACAACCAGACTTCAATATTAAACTGACTTCCTGGATTTGACGTACAAACATGTTGAAACTGAGGAATGGTTACACTAATGCCTTATGCCTATTCGCCCCAGAATAGACCTAAATGAAGGCTAACCTGAAAAATAGAACCTTATAGGACAGATGGAATTTAATTATATCATTCATGCAGTGTTTCTCAAGCCAATCCTCTGGGACCCCCAGACGGACCACATTTTTGCTCCTTCCCAATTCCCTCTCAGAAGGACTGCATTTTTTTTCCTCCCTCCCAGTTCCCTACCAGCTAGTCCACATTTTTACTCCCTCCCGGTCCCCTGCCAGCTGATCCACATTTGTGCTCCCTCCGAGCTCCCTGCCAGATGGTCCACGTTTTTGCTCCATCCCAGCTGCCTGCCAGAAAGGCCACGTTTTTGCTCCCTCCCAGCTTCCAGTAGAGACCTGGGAGGGAGCATACATGTGGACTGTTTGCAGCTCTCCAAGGACTGGGTTGAGAAACACTGCATTAATGCCTTGATAATCTATTAATCAGCAGGATTCACAAAACCCTTTAACAGTATGAATCATGGGCCCCCTTACAAGATGTCCCCTTGGGCCCCCCTGCCAAATTTTATCTATCATTTTATTTTTTCAAGGACCCCTGTCCAGTGATGGGCCCCCTGAATCTGCCAGGGCATCCATGCCCCTCCGATGCTCCTGTGTGCCAACATTCAGTGTTTAACGAGAAATGCTGCGTATCTGCAGTGCTGCCTGTCCTCATTACCCGTCCACATCGTCCATTTATGCTCCACGTTTCCAGACCAGATCCGAGCTCATTGGTGTCACTGGCTCGCCTTTAGAGGAGACGCAGCCACCCATGTGGTGCTGCTTGGTTCTGTGGGGGCTTCCAGAAACTGGGAGGAGCCAAAGAATCAAGAGGCTGTAGGGGGCATTTTGGGTGGTCTCTCTTAGGTAGGAGAAAGTGGCAGATGACCAGAGTAGTTTCACAATTCAGAATAGGAACATAACAGGATCAGGAAAAAGCTGGACAGCATAGGAGTCAAAAAGGGTCTCAGTCACTGGGTTCCTAATGGCTACTGATCTAGTGATCAGTCACTATTTGTCCTGGACCTCCTCTCTACTTTCTGACAGGAAGAGTTTATGGGCAGATAGAGCCTGACATCAGTCAAGTGTTTATATATCAGCATTTTGTCCTTTAGCAATAAAAATTCTGATATTAGCTGGTGGAACATGAACTTGGCTTGCTAGTTCTTCAATATGTTCAACAAGTTGCTTAACCCAAGCTATCCATTTTGGCTTTTTGTGCCTAAGATTCTACCAAGCAAACAGTCTGTAGAAGCTGGCTCCCCCACCTGTGTCCACCCCCCCCCCCCCCCACCCCCTCACATAGTTTGTTCATTACTCATTCTACACAAGGTTTCATTTGTTGCCATTATTAGTAGATCATAAAATGTTCTGTTCAGCTTTCCAATAAGTTGGATGAGGAGTATCTAAATAGTGCCTGGCAGCTGTAGAATATGGTCCACATCCAGTCAGCATACAGCTGAACGTGGTTCTGTGTGTTTCTCTACAGTGACTGAAGCCCAGCTCATCATCAGAAATATGCCCATATAGCTTCAGTCAGCCTTCATAAGCTGGAGCTGCCTGCACTGCTCATATCTAGCTCCCATTACTGCAGTGATTCGCAGTTGTGTTTGCTTAGCGGAATGCCTTCCATGTTGCCAAGTGTACTTGACTATTTTGATGAGTGTGAGTGTGACTATTTTATCTCTTATTGGCTATGGATCATCTCCACTGCCGAGCCCATCACAGGAAGCTTGTTATTTGATGCTCTATATTTATACTTCCTATGGTCTTTAACATGGGCTACATCGCCCCTGCCTTCGAATGCAAGCAGTTCTGCTGGCCCTCATTTGTCTGGCTGACCATGGTCATCAGGGTCAACAAAATTCTGATCAGTAATTAAATCTTTAGGATTTTATAGATTTATAAATTCAGAACCAACCATTACAGGCGGTCCCCTGGTTATGAATGAGATTCTCTATTTAAGTCGAATTTGTAGATATGGCTGTACAACAATACAACATTTCACAGTAATAATAATACAGTAATAATAAAAGTAATTATATGAGGTATGGTACCTCGAGCTGATGAACTGCTAAAGCCGCACAAGGTTTTTGTGAGCGTCACAAATTACTGATTGCGTTCATTATTACCACCCATCGTATTAAAACCAAATTTTTATATAAAATGCAGCCTGTTTGTAAGCACAAGTTGTCCGTAAGTCGCTTGTTCCTAAACCGAGGACTGCCTGTACTTTGCTAAAAGCTCATAAACAACCATTTCAGTACCTCCAGTGTCTCACCTGTTCACCATGACCAACATTTTGAGTTTAACTCTAAACCCTGCATGGCTCTTATTGTTAATTTTAGCCTGTATTTCTAGTACAACGCAGGGCAAGAATAAGTAGAGTGGGTCTTTTCCCCCATGACAGAGGTATGCCTCGGTGACACTCGTTATTGATCTCAGGTTAATTAAAGGACCTTGTGAAAACCTTCGGACAGATGTTGAAATGGTGACGTTGAGATGTGTGTCACACAGCAGGAAACTCGTTTTCCACTTTTGTGTAAACAATGAGAATGAACCCATTAGCCAGTGAGACGACTGACCTGCAGGGGATACCACAGATACCTGGAATAATCCTCTGGAAAGGGGATTTGACAGATTCCCATAACTTGTGCTGATGAAGCAGAGCGGCCATCCTTAGCGCTGGCGTCCCCAGAGAAAACCGCAGCAGTCGTGTCTTTTAGTAGCCAGTCATAGTTATAAAGTTATCAAGCCGATAGTGGTGTGTGTGCCTGTGGGATAACAGTAATGTAAGTGAAAGCAAAGTCAGAATCAATAACTTCATTCTGAACTGAACAATTGTGGTGAGCCTGCAGAGTGCACCCTGTTTGGGATGCTAATCCACCACAGTAAGAACTATTAAATCTAAATATAATGCTTTACCAATAGCAAATTTTCAACTCGATTCATTGAAATGCTATTCAAATGAAATGAAAGTCATTTATTTTGTTGGAAAATTTCCAAGAGTCATTATGCAAGTGCAGGGGGTAAAATGTGTTAAGCTGGGGAATAAAAAGCTGGTTTCATTTCATATTTGAAATTTTAATTTGATGGTAGTGAGCGACACTAAACTGACCCGGAGCTCCTTTTTCGCTTTGGCAGGAAGAATCACTTGTGTTTCGAGAGGAACGTCTCTAGCAGCCAGATAGGAGCGATGAAAGCTTTCTGGACTGGGCGAAGAGGGGCGTGAGAAGGCAAGCTTGGAGGCCCCAGTCGTCATGACAGCGCAGAGAGAGGCGCCGCATCTGCTGAGCAAAGGGGCGGCAGGGTGGCGTGACCTCACGCCACTCTGTAACGCTGACGTGTTTTAGCAAACGTCAAGCAGACGGGAGCAGCAACCGACGCGGGAAAGATGAAAGCTGTTTCCCAGCCACTCTGTTTTTTGGTGTCATCTGAAATGTAAGAGGAGTGGAAAGAAAGCAAGATGATAGATTGGAAGAATCAAGAGGGAGAATCAATGAAAGCAGACAGCTGCATCCAGTGGAGGGAAGCGTGGAAGCCTGTCAGGAGGCCAGTTAACCATGATCTCTGTCGCTCTTCCAGGAACACAAGCTCGCTAATGAAAGGCGAGGTGCTTTTAGAGAAGAGGGTTCCTTTGAAGGTATTTTACCTAGAAAATAACCAATCCATCCATCCCTTCTCTGAAATCGCTTGTTCTCTTCAGGATCGTGGGGGTCAGGAGCCTATCCCAGAGGCTATGAGCACAAGGCAGGGAACAACCCAGGAAGGGGCACCAACCCATCGCAGGGCACACTCACACGCCATTCGCTCACACGCCATTCGCTCACACCTATGGGCAATTTGTTAATTCCAGTTTACCTCAGCAGGGGAATATATGCCCCAGAGTGCCGTCTTCTGGCAGGAGAGAGGAACTGGGTGGCGGTTTTTAAATATAAACACATTTTATCTTTAATAACTACTTGCGAAAGAAAAATGAAGAAAAACATGATCGACAAAACAATGAGAATCTTAGCCAAGCCACCTGTATTACACCCCTTCCCCTGATCTGAACTCCTTTCCAAAGGGCCCGTCTGAATTTAAAGTGTAACAATGTGAACAGTTCAATCACGGTCAGCTGGGATTCATTACCATGAGTCATCTGTATGCACAGGGCTGGTGATCAGTAATCATGGTAAATGGTAATGCAGTGTTTCACCCAAACCAAAGCCTATGCTTTGCTGTACCCCCCCCCCCCCAGATCTACAGCTCAATATGATGGCATATAAAACACAATGGAATGCCGAAACCGACAGGAAAAGTACTGATATTAAGGTGTTTTATTAATGTGTCATTAGCAATATACAAAAATATTATTAACAATAAAAACAAAAGAACAACAATAATAAAACATATTTTAAATGAATTTTATTAAAGCAAAAACAGTAATGATTTATACTGAATTATATATACCTTAATGCATTATAATGGTCAGTATAACAGTTAATAAAGCATTACAGCATCTTCTACTGAGTGATTTTAGTGTTAATTATAATACTTCATAAGTTCCCGTGATGCTTGCATCTGTAGTGGACAGTAGATACCTTCATAATGCATTATAATGGTATAAGAATTAAGGATGCCTTGTACTGCATTATAAAGGTATCTATAGTGCATTTTAGATGAGTGCTTCATAAAACATTCATAATGCATAATAAACATGACTGTAATGTGTTACGCCTTTTTATAAGTAATTATAGGCATTTTTATAATACAATACTCTACGAATGTGTTATAACATGTTATGAATGTTCAAGTGTTACCGCAGAAACAATATAATCTTTATTAATATGGCTAGAGTGACCTGTGTATATATAACCTATATATAATACAGGAATGTACAGCAGCCATCTGGTCAACATGTGACACTATAGAATCAGTAAAACCCGTTATTCTCCCCTTGCAGTTTCTCCTGATTCAATCCTAGCAACAGTCATCATCCGCTTGTGACCAACAGCTGTCAACACAGTCAAAATCGTGTTACTACACGTACTTCCTGGTGACAGCCACTCATATCAACAGGAGAACCGTAGAACCACCACCCCCCCCCATCAGTATTTGGGCAAGTTGTCTCCTGTTAAGCATTGAAATTTCACCCGAGAAACAGTATCAGACTGAGCGGATTCAAACTCATTCCGCCTTGGGTCCTTATTCAGTGATTAGTGCAGAGCAAATTCATGACTCCAGAACCAGGATTTAGTGTCCAGGACATTCACAGTGAAGAATGAAATAGTAACTTGTAGTATTTTTTTATGGCATCTTGGGAGGAGACATTACATGAAGAATCTCGGGATTGGCTACAGTGAAGTGGCCGCCCCATCTGGTAGTAATCACGCAGTCTTTGATAGGTAGCTTTGCTCTCCAGTGCCTTAGCCACCGTTGCGGAGTTCACAGCTCCCCACAGTTACCACGCTCATTTATTTTCAGTGTTTCCTTTCCACAGTGTCACGGGAGCATAGAACGTTCTGAGAACACTGGTGGACTTCAGGGCGAGCGAAACGGGCCAGGAGCCCTAACGAGAGCAGCTGGCCAATGGCCAGATACACCGATCTTTAACCTCCACACCTGGTAACTTTAATGCTTTATGGACACAAAAAAGGCTGAACTGCTTAATACACCCAGAATGCCCCACTGCAGTATATCATCCGCCCCATTTTATTGCCATCTTCCAGAAACACGGTACAGTCTGATTTACGTCTCATGGTTCCTTGATATCAAGTTAGGAAAGATATACAGCTAAAATAAATAATGGAATCTTGAAACAAAGACTTCATAGTCAAAATACATCACACATAACTTGTCAAAGAGCCATAAATATTCTTGGTTATAAATACACCAAAATGTCAGTGTCTCTAATCCATTTTATGTCATTTGCTCAAATTGCATTGTGTCAATACAAATAAAATACCTTTAGATCAATCCTCAGTATCAATATCTGCATTGGTCCACTTTTAAGAGGACTATTGTTTATTATCAGAATGGGTTGCACTTAGTATTTTTCAAGTGCATCCGTAATCAATACCATTCCCATTTGTCAGTAATCATTTCACCTTACTGAGGACTGCACATGTTTATCGTCATGCGAAGAGGGCACATCATTTACTGGGGAATTTACTCCATTTACTCCAATTCACTCCAGGCTGACCATTAACCATATTTTAATAGACTGTTTATGAGAGCTAGTCAAGGAACAGCTGTTGTTGTGGGACAGACACACCTGTCGCCATGCCCCTACAGACACCATCGCCTATCATGTCCCGTTGTGCATCTACCAGTGAGGGTAGGTACCGTAAACTTCCCTGTTCCCAGCCACGGGAATGCTCTTACCCTCTGACATGACCCACGAAGGCCTGGGTCACCACAGGAGCAGCAAAACAAGGCTTAATTCTCCTCAGGAGAGGTGCTCGTGCGCTGAAACGCAAGCCCTCAAAAGCCTTGGCCAGAAACCCAATATGCTGCAGTATATCTCGCAGCGATGGCTCCCTGTTCCCTTGTGATTTCCCCTCCATCTATGGCATACAAACCAAGCCCTTCAGCTCCCTTTTCAGAAGCTTTATGCATCCACGAGGTTGTGCCAAGCAGGCGAGGGCTTATCACAGACATCGCCGGGTCAAATGGCTGGGAAGCAGAGAGAAGCTGATGGCAGCCGCCTCCGAGATAGTGAATGGATAAAGCAGCCGCTCGGGGGTCAGATGGAGTCAGGTGCAGGGGCTCGGGGGGCAGGGCTGGCCCCCACAACTGCGATACCTCTCACAGACCAGGGCGGAGCTCCAAAACGCCTCTAGGCAGACGGCTCATTTGGTCATGCAATGCAGCGTTTGAAATGAATAAATATGTTTTGAACGAGGCTTTTACTGGTACAAAGGGAACAAATTTTCAGGTCCGGAGCAACGTCCAAACTATTCACCTGATCTGAAAATTACGAGCCAATTAAATTTAGAAAACCCACCAGCAGTAAAACAGAAACTGAAAAGCTATCTTGGCTTGAACTCGAGTTCTGTCTTTTTGGACAGCTAAATTGACAAATGGTAAAATTTTTAAATAAATACATCTGGTGAAAAATCAATGGACTGGATAAAAATAAATAAAAAGCACCGACAGAACATGCATGGTTTCTTTGATTAAAATGTCTTGGCTCTCTGCCTGCATAGCTGCCAAACTCTCGGTCCGTACCTGGCTCTTCTCATGCAGGCCGATACTCGTGGCGTTAAATAAAAACAAAACACTTTGATGTTCTGGGATTTCAGGCCTAACAAAAAAAAATCCACAGCAAAACAAGTAACGTGCCTCAAAGACGCAATACAGGCCCCTGAATCAACTGTACAGGGATAACGGAACATTAGGCAGGCAGTGTTTGATGATGTCAGCCATTGACCTGTAACTTCTCAGCATTAATGTGTACCTCCCTGTCAAAGAAATGCCCTGTAGCTTAAAGATGCCATACAGTTAACCCTTGGTTATACGTGCAGCACTTGGTTTGATGCTAAGCAATAAAATGGCGATGTGTTGACCTCCTGTCTGGGGTGGCAACAGGGGCTGATTGTTTTCATCAGAGGAGCACGTCTTTTTCAAGTCTTATAGGAGTAATGATGATTTGGATGGGTGACGGTTGGCATGTGGTACCTACAGAATAATGTCTGTGTTTAAGTCTTGACAGTAACAGTTGCTTTCTTAATAACCAACAAAGGCGACGATGCTATTTCATTTGGGGTGTCGAGGCAATAAAAATAAAGAGCATCATAAACCTTTGCACAATTTCTGTAGACAAGCTTACTTGCAGTGAATATAAAGCTTCAAAGGAGCAGCTTTATGCACAGTTACAGAGACAGATTAAA
The DNA here is from genome assembly GCF_023856365.1 of Brienomyrus brachyistius. Taxonomy (NCBI): domain Eukaryota; kingdom Metazoa; phylum Chordata; class Actinopteri; order Osteoglossiformes; family Mormyridae; genus Brienomyrus; species Brienomyrus brachyistius. Next base: position 20,743,350 of record NC_064544.1, read on the forward strand.
TACCTCAGACGTACAGCAGTCGGCTTAGATTAGACTGTGCAGCCCATTGTCCGCTAATCCATGGAGCTGGAGGAGAGGGAAAAGCCAGACCTCACAGCCTGACCGAGACCCACTGATCTGTAGCAATCGTGTTCTCAATTATTCTTTAAATGCTCCACAGTTGGTACAGAAACTGACAAGGAACATATTTAAAATTTATTTGCTTAGTAATTCACACTTGGATGGAACCCTTTTACCGTGACACTGCCGTAAAGTGCATTATAATTGTCCCTATTGTTCACGTCTCAGTCGCTGAAGGTCACCGCTCCTGTTAGTATACAGTGCGGAGGGCAGTCGGCCGGAAGCCGGCCTCTGCGAGCAGAATGTCTCGTAAAATGAAAATGTTGGAGGAGCAGCGTCGAAGATAAAGTGGCCCGAGGCGGTTTGTACATATGCGCTGTTTAATTATCAGGCCATGTGTAACGTTCTGGCCAACAAACCGCTCCCTCTGTGGATCAATGAAACGCTGAACTTTCGAGGTTGGTTTCCAAAAAATAAATATGGTACTCTAATCAACACGCTGCCCCTCCAACACTGTATTCCTCTACGTCTTCTTTTCTAAGGGACTCCCTGCCTTTTATGGAGCACAGTAAAGAGTGTTGTGATTGCGGAAAGCCGGGTGTTTTCATGGTTCACCGGACCTGCAGCTGTGCAAAGCCTCTGCTCTGTATGGATCACACTTACATTATGGCTATATTATAATCTTGGATGACAAAGTGAGTTTTATGTCTTAGTAACCTAATATTTGGATGTAAATGTCCAGGATAGAAATACGTATAACTTAAACTTTCAAAGAACATTCACTTCACTTCTAAATAGCAGTATACATTGCATTATTTTAAACTGAAAAACAGGAAATATGCATGTAAGTAACTATTAATATCAACATTTTCTTATAAAATACAGAAGAGCATAAAAAAACTCCAGCAAGCATCAGTAATTTATGGATAGTTCATAAAAACAATGAAAATAAGCAATGTCTGGGATCCCTAAAGAATGGCAAAATATCAGCAAAACGCATTTTTATTGCAAAATTGCACATTTCCCAGCTCCCTTTGCACAGATTAACACAGGCAATTTGTTTTCCTCAAAACAGCACAGCTTTGCAGAAAAAGATATTTTATACTTTTTCCCAGGCAAAAGAAAATATATCAGCATACTCCGGCCAAAAAGTGATTGATTTTCTTTTTCGTGACATTTTTTATGCCATTGTTAAAACTTTTAATTTAGTGTGTCAGAAATAGAAAACTATATTTATATCTTCCATCACTGAATAAGGAGTTACAGCATGAATACAATACTGTGTTAAAGTCTTAGCCAGTCAAAGAAAATGAATAGCTATTTATCTGGGGAGTAATTGTGTTTTTGCTCACAATGTAACAAACATTATAGTTTTACATCAACATCGAGGTGGGACTGCAAACACCCCACAGCAGGGAAACAGTAGAGAACGTGGCACGCAAGAGAACACGACACACTCACATTCACTGACATCATTACATGGACTGGGACAGGACACTGGGCATAGCCATGGACTGGGAGAGGATACCGGGCAGCATCATAGACTGGGAGTGGATGCCGGGCAGGGTTATCGACTGGGAGAGGATACTGGGCTAAATTATAGACTGGGACAGGATGCTGGGCATAGCCATGGACTGGGAGAGGATACCGGGCAGCGCCATAGACTGGGAGTGGATGCTGTGCAGGGATATCAACTGAGAGAGGATACTGGGCTAGATTATAGACTGGGACAGGATACTGGGCATAGCCATGGACTGGGAGAGGATACCGGGCAGTGCCATAGACTGGGAGTGGATGCTGGGCAGGGTTATCGACTGGGAGAGGATACTGGGCTGGGTTATAGACTGGGAAAGGATACTGGCAGAGCCATCGACTGGAAGAAGATACTGGCAGAGCTATAGACGGGAACAGGACACCAGGCAGAGCCATAAAGTGCTTGGTGCATCTCTTTACTGCATTCCAGGAGAAAAGAGTGACAGAGCTGAGATTTTAATCACAGGAAGGAGAGAGTGTCTGCTTTTTAAGTATTTTAATGGACTCTGGGGCATTTCACCCATCTGGGTGAGTGAGAAGCACAAAGAGACAAAGGAGGCAGGCATTCACAAGGAGGCCAAAGTCACAGGACCAAAGGCTTCCTGTTTTACAGATAACGCCTGATATCTGAACTTTGACCACGAACAAAACATTTTCATGCAGTGATCTGTCCAGGCAGTATATGAATTTGTCATTTTTCAAGTGGTACAATTATTCTATTATACATATGCTCAAATTAAAATTTAATTTTGAAATCTACCTAAAAATACAAAATTATGAAGAAAATATGATAAACTAGCTAATAGATAGTCTTTCCACATTCCAGCAGAATGGGTTTTACCTGTTACCACATATACCTGACATATGATACCACATTCCATGCACAGAATATTGCTGATCCATACAAATTACATGTTTTACTACGTTTTCCCTGGATTCGCTAAAAACAACAAAACAAAGCAGCTTGCTTCCTCGCCTCTGTATGCATCACTCAATTCACATTTGTTTCACATGCACTGATGCCTTTAAAGTTAATAGCTATAATTTTTATAATGGTTAAATTAGTTCCATGTAAACGGATCTAGTTTGGGTTTGGCAGTTTGTTGGATATTACAGCCTGAGAACCTGCCAAGTTCACGGGTTCCTGTGCAGCTTTAGATTTTTCGATTTTATTCCTCCTGCATTAAAATACAATTGCTGCAATTTCAAATGCTCACTTAAACTCACATTCCTTAAAAAAAAAAGAAGTTAAAAAAGTAATAAGGAGCAGCCGGATCTAAAAAATGAATCTCTGCAGGCTTTATAAAAACCTCACTTCTCATTTCTTCATTTCAAGTACCATGGACATCCAGAAATGCCATCATTTTTTCTCCTCCTGACCCTCCTGAACTATAGCAGCTTGGATCAAAAACTAGTTAACTGATAGTAAGCAGCGAGTAGTTATTAGAGGCACAATGTCACAGTGGGCCTGCATTCATAGTGGGGTACCGCAGGGTTCAATATTAGGACCACTATTGTTTCTAATTTACATTAATAATATTGATACCAATACATATAGTAAACTGGTTAAATTTGCAGACGACACCAAGGTGGGTGGTGTAGCAGATACTGAACTAGCAGTGGAGAGGCTACAATGGGATTAGGATTTAATTAGCGACCGGGTCCCACCTGATTTGAGTTCCTTTAAATCAGAGCTAGATTTTAACAACTCTGAGTTATTAGTTAAGTTCTCCCCAAACGGGCTTGATGGGCCGAATGACCTCCTCTCATTTGCAAATTTCTTATGTTCTTAAAACCCAGAATGGTCTCGTGGAGATAAACAGGTTGAACTTAGCAGCACATGTTTTGTGCCACAATGTTCCCAACTCACCAGTGTAACATTGAACATCACTGCCAAAGATCTATGTATTATGCAGGTATTCATGCTATCAAGCTGACCAAGATATATGTGTGACATACACTGGCGGCCAAAGTTGTAGAAACACCTAACATTTTTGGTATTACACTTTAAAATTACTATACGAATATTGACAGTAAGGTTTATAAACAATCAAAGGATATTTACAAATATCATACACTGGATGATTAAATAAGTAACTGGAGTAACTGGAACAAAGTTCTGCACTCACTAAAAATGATGTGTTTCCACAATTTTGGCCATTAGTGTAACTAGTTTGTTGGATGCTGACGTCCAGCCCACACTCCGTCCTTCCCAGTTTACTTTGTCATATAACTGGAATAAAATAGCATAAAACACCTTGGCCTGTATTTTACACTTGACACACGGCAGAACCAGGCACAGTGCAGGTTTCTTTTCTAAGATGAGCCCGATGCAGTCGTCACTTTCCCGTCCAGCACCCACATTGTTTAAATAGCAAAAGTGACCATCTGAGCATCCATGGGCATGTTAGACCATCATATGTCACAGTTTTGGGAACCAAAACTCACTCAGTCTTCATTTAATCCAGAGAAGAACTTTCATTAAATTTCCACAAAAATAAAAGTCCACAGAAATGCTCTTGAAAATGTATCCTGTACGTTGATTGAGTTTTGGGAATTTGCCTTTCAGTTGTGTTAGTGATACATTTAGAGAAATAATTCAAATATTAAGATATGTTGCAGATGTGATATACCTGGTGTTTTCGCTGAGCAGTAAAATGGGGAAATTTATACCAGGAGATGCCTCTGCTGCATCTGGCCAGCTTCTGTGTTTTGCACTATGAAATCATCTTGCCAGCTTTAATGGACGTGATTTTCTGCTAAACTTACAGAAGACCCAACATGTGTGTGAGACCTGAATTTTGGGATATGAAAGGACCAGCCATCAATCACGCAGCCATTGTAGGACAGAGATGTACATATCGAATCTAACTTACAGTAGATATTGTACCATCCATCTTCCAAATGTTTATCTTGGTCAGAGTTCTCGGGCTGTTTTTGTTTTATGCATATTACACTGCATGAGTAATCATTGATTTCTCAGACTAGAATGTAGAAATCCATTAAAATTAGCTTTTTTTATAACTGTCCTCAGCCCTCAGTCATTTAAAATAATTGAGAACCCAGGTAATTACAGACCTGTCCCCCCCCCAGCGATTTGCCCAGCACTTCCAGCAATGGAAAAGCACTTTTCATAAACAAATGCTTCTTTTACTGCTCCCTGGGCAAGAACAGCATTGTTATTTTTGAGTAGATATAGCAACAGTAACCCCCGATCACAGAGTGGAACAAAACCTTGTGCATGGCAGTCAGGCCTGAACCAGGGTTAAATACTCCCTGGTCCTGGGGGATGCGGGGGGGGGGGGGGGGTCCTGGCCAAAGGCCACATTCAGGCAACAGGCAAAACCTTCCTATTCCTGTTCCTGTTCTGGTGCATACAGTCACACAACAGACATCAACCTACCCTGGAAAATATATTCACCTCCCGTTGCCTTCGCAAAACATCAAATACCATAGAGGATCATCCCACAATCTCTTCCAACTTTTACCTTCAGGCAGACCACAAGACTTTTGAACAGTTTTTACACAGAGGCCATGACCACCCTGAATGATGCTATGAAGTCGCTAAAACATTGATTGTGGAATGACATGTATCCTTATTTTATTTTTATGCCAGTTACTACTTTGTTTTGACAATACATGGCTGGTACTTTAAAATTACTATGTGTGTGATTCATTTCTTTTACTCACTTAATTTAGGCTTATTTCTTTCTTTTCTTATTTATTAATTTATTTGTTTATTATTTTGAGATAGGAATGGTACTTTATGTGGGTGCAATGCAATTTCATTGTATATTTGTACTATATCTATCTATCTATCTATCTATCTATCTATCTATCTATCTATCTATCTACAGAGATGCAGATAGATATACATTTAGTGCTAAACAGACAAAACGGTCAAAGACCAAAGACAATCCAGGAACCTGTAGAATATCCAGAATATTGTAATATTACGAAAATTAATAAATATTTAAGGGTTTTAAAAGTAAAAGGCGATCTCTACAATGTTTCTATTTTTGGTTATGCCTGCTGTTTCCAGAAGATGCTCACTGTGTTTTCAAATAAGTCATCATCTCGAATTGAGCTTAAGTGCAAGATCGTCCTTTTAAAATGCCCAAGAGGTGCCTTTCTCTTGTGTTGACCCCCCCACCTCGACTACACTGTCATTAAACTGTTTCCGTGCCAACGGACCAGTTGGAGAGGGGACACCTGAAGGGGTGAGGCAGGAGACAGAAGGCCTGCAGGTTAGACTAACAACGCTGTTCAGGGCGGAGGGGGGTCTCCATCTGGGCTGGGGGGTACAGGTCACCTTTCGGCTGCTTCGATGCTATCAGCGGAAAAGTTCCCCCCCCACCCCACCCGTGAACAAAACAGCAGCTGCTGCCCCAGTGGAGCATGCGACCTTCTCACAGCGGCTGTAAGCGATGCTCCACAGCTCCCAGTGGATGAATAGCATCCCTTCCATTAAGAAAGTGAATCCCACTGCATTCAGCCGCAATCTAGGTAGGATTTCCTTTCAGGAGTCAGGAAGCAGCATTGTCCCCTTGGAATGATGTAATTGTGATTATGAGCATGAAGAGGGACTTTGTACCAAAGCCTTTGTTTTAAAGGAGCTGGACTGAATGTTTAACCTTGTCTGGTAAGGCAGACAATGGAAGAGTGAAGAGGTAGCAATCCTAAATAGATCTAAAAAAAAACACTCACATGCTTATCAGGACGGCCTGTATTTAAAAAAAAAAAAAGCTATTTCTAAAGAATCCGGCTTGTACAGGATAACCGAGGTCTGTGTCTCCTGAGAGCCTTGGCAGAGACGTGGGTGTCGATCCATATCGGATGTCAGGAAAGCCACCCGGTGTTTATTTACGAGTGAAGTGAGGAGCTTTTGGTGATAGACATAAAAATGCTGCCACAAAATGAGGAATCACTCAGAAATGATGACATCATCAGTCTGAAGACGTACCCATGACATCGCCTGCAATACTATAGATACTAGTCTGCTGACCATTGTGCCTTAAAATGCATTTGGCAAATGAATAAATGAAATTATGAGATGCACCACTTATAGGGGAATTCCACTGATATTAACCTTGAGCGTGTTCTATAACATAGCGAAAAATGTTTATATTTAAATGGTTTTTAGTAAAATGGACCTTATAGAGCCAACACATGCAAGTGTAAACCTTGCAATTGTCAGCAGCGGTACCACCTGCATTTCAGACTAGGTACTTTATCTGAAGCTAAGCAGGTTTGGCAAATATGTGGATGTGAGACCAACTAGGAAAGCTGAGTTGCTTTTGGAAGAGGTGTTGGTGTTGCCAGAAGGTTAGCTCATCCGGTAGTCTGGGTGGATCCCAATTCCCCAGTGCAGTGATGGGGACACTGTGCTGTAGAAATGGTGATGTCATTCAAATGAGACATAAAACCGAGGTCCGGACTCTCTGAGGTCATAAAAGATCTCTGGGAACCTTTCTAAAGAGTAGGGCTGGTACCATAGTGTCCTGGCTAAAATTACCCACTGTGGCCCTATTAAATCTGGCCTCCTAATTGTTCCCAATGTCTTAGCTACTGTGTGGTGAGCAGACTGGTGCAGAATGGCTGCTGTTGCATCACCCAGGTGTGTTCTACTCAGTGAGGGTGGTTCAAGTGGTTTCCCATTGGTTCCGTAAAGTGCTATATAAATGTAACATTCAATATGAAAAGGGATGCTCTTCTAATGCTTTGAATGCTAAACCCAGATGAGGAAAGTATGGGTGCTTTTCCACTGCACCAGGTAGCATACTTTGGTACTTCAGAAAAGTACCAAAAGTACGGTACTTCAAGGTGTTGGTTTTCCACTGGCATAAAAAGTGGTACCAGTGCCAAATGACATCACAATGCGTGGTATTTTGTACTGAATTTGAAAAATGTCTGTAGTATACTATAGAGCTGGACAATGTGGGATATTAATACCAACATGGCATGTTATGCACATGCAGTTCTCACATTGCAAGGAATGCGATAGTCAGTTGGGTTGAGATCAGGCTTTTTCATACTTTCATATTGTACAGACATTGCCGGGGGGTTAAGTTTCACTGAAACATTTTTACTCTGTCATAGGAAACAAAACTTAACAAGAATTATAATTTTAATGTTCCTTTTAAAGATTATCTAATATATGTTTAAAATGAGTAGTGCATGCCTTCTCTGAGCCAGTCATTTTCATCCTTGCAGTTTAAGTCACTTGTGAGAAATGTATTTATTTTTTAACTCCTTTTTGCTTTATAAATTCCCAAATATTTAGTACAAAATCACATCACAATATATGAATATTTTCAAGTATGGTTCAGTCCAAGTATTTTATAGCAAATACTTTTTTATTCATCTGCATGACATCCTGATCTTCTTCTGGTCCTTCAGAGCAGATCATCTATTCACGCTGCAAACGCGTTTCATCTCGCCCTGCGTTCACGCTCCACAGATGTCTGAAACTACATGAAAAAGGCAGCTAGCCACCTTGGATTTGAACATTTTTTTGTCAAGTCACAATTTAAGCTGTTTTCTGTTTAATGTTTTCTGAGTTTCTAACTTTTTTCAAGATGCCAGTTGTTTTCAGTGTTTCGGACTTTCAGAGGTAGGCTATTTGCATAATGAATCGACACAGAAAGTGTTTCAAAGTCCCACTCCAAAGTATCGAAATACCAAAGAAGAACCAGAGCTGGTTTGGCACCTTAGGTCCTGGAACATTTGGTACTGAAAAGTCTCCTATGCAGAATTCACACTCACACTGACATAAGAAAAACGCAGAGACAGTCTGCAGAGAGAATACATATCCTGCATCTCACTGATGTGCACTTTCTAGCACAGATTGCACGAGGGATGTTTTTAGGTTATATATTTATATAAATATATTTTATAGAATGGCCTGTTTCTCTGTTCAAAGCCCATGTGACTCATACAACTGAGATTAATTAATATCATCCACATGTGAAATCTTCCTTTGTCAGCAAACATCAGGATGCCTACAGTAGATACATTTTATCCCAAATTGTGGAGACAGAGTTCAGGGAGAATCCTGCTGGGAGTGTGTCTGTCACACTAGTTGCTTCTGCTCTGAGTCCAGGCTGTACCTTTCAGCTCCCTGTGTGTCTGGGTATAACTGCCTCTTCCTCTCTTCCTGTTACGGTCTCCGGGCTGATGCTGTATGCACTGCTTTGTACCGCCTTGCCACTGTGTCGTGCCGCTTAAGCGCTCAGACCATGATGGAGCACGAGACATAACTGGAAAATGTACTATAGTGAAAAGGCGCATGTGGGGTGCAGGGACGGATTATGGGTTGTGTGGGCCCCTGGGCAAAACGTTCGCGAGGGCCCCCCCCCACCACCACCACCACCAGCACCACCACCACAACCACCACAATTCAAGGGCCCTTGGCAGCCAAACGCCCTCCCTATAGGGTCAGGGGCCCTTGTAGGCAGAGGATCAAAGAATGTAGGCCCTCTAAAATAGACAAACGAAAATACATTGTTGATAAGCGTTGCAAATTGTTTTGGGCTAGGGGCCCCATGGGCCCCCTGCACCCCAAGGGCCCCTGGGCAGCGGCCCCGCTGGCCCGGTCCGTAATCCGTCCCTGGTGGGGTGTAGAGAAACTAAAAAAGCTAACGGCTGACGTGGACGTTGCTGGATCCCTTTTACTGGCCCCATGGCAATATCTCACGTTCAGGTTTTAACAAGCTGGCAGTGCATTAATTTAGACTGAAAATAACGGGAATAGAATGGAATTTTTTCTAATCCACAATGTAAAAGCAATGCAGTTTAACACAGAGTATAAACTGAGGCTTGCACCTTGAGGTCCGGGTACGTACACTGAAGCGAGCACAATACAGTACAGGAACGGTAACATTATGGAACTAAAGTAAGTTTTTTAATAATACCAATTATCTTATTTTGATGACATAAATGTTATTGACTCCTGTAGATGGACATCAGTATGCCAGTGACAGTGAACTAAGCAAGGGAAGTTCGTATAGCACATTGGGTAGCACATTTATGTCCAGCAATGACCCTGGTAGCTGCATCCCAGACACAAAAGTGAAACCGCCCAGCTGGCTCTTTTGCAGACAGGGTCTCACTCTGGCTGCCACCTGCCATGGATGTCAGAAAGAAGACCTTGAGCTTGATACAAGTGATTCAGTGTCCTTTACTAAAAGCTCTGCCGTGTTCATCCTGTCCAAGGGCCTAGGCACTGCATCCATTAAAGTTTATCTGGACTCGGGAGAGCCGCTTCATTCGTCACACACTGGACTGAGAGAGACCTCCTCACTGCAAATCTCTCATTGAAAATCAACCTTTCCCCGTACCTTTCACTGCATTACCTGACGTAAAAAGCAAAATTATATTCAAATGCCGACAAAGTGAAAATATATATATGAAAGAAAATATGGCTTTAGCTGGGAAAATGGCTCTTTGTGCTCTGAGACTGAAGTTGAAGAAGTGAAGGGATCTGAAGTCTAGATCCTTTCCAGGGTAAATAAGGTCATCCTGCAGAGCATGGCCTTCCAAGAAGCAAAGTTATAATTCCCTCCGCAGGTACGGATAAATCACCGAAACCGGCTCTAGGGGCAGATCCTGAAACATGGCATGCATAGTAGATGATGAGCATTACCATTTATGGCAGAAAGTTTCAGCAGAGCAGGCCTCGGTTAAAACACTGTGGCTGCCTTCCCTTCACAAGTGGAAATGTGTTATCATTTTGTGTTCAATGCGCAGTAAATTTAAAAAAAAATCTTTTTTTACTGGGTAACTCAAAGCAGGTTCTCTGGGTGACCTTTGCTCCTGTTCCGGTTAAACTAAGTGAGAGGAATCATAGGATCATAGCGCAGGAACTGTGTATAAATTCTCAGGAATTTAGAGTGAGAGTAGCGAGCTACATCACTGCCCTGTCAGTCACATCCCCAAACTCCTTTGTGTTTCCATTAGTTGACAATGAAATATCTGATAACCTTTTTGGAGCATAGATTAAGTTTCTATACTGTTCCATGAATGGATCAACAGTGGCAGATTAGAGAGTGTGTGTTACTGTTCTCAGGGTCATCCGAGTCTTTATAATTACTAATTAAGAACCAGGAAATAAACACACACTTATACAATTGAACAAAACTGAACATCAAGGGCTTTGGCACACATGTTAGTACACTAAATGTAGAGAAGAGAAAAAAATCATAGAAATTCAGTAGAGAAATGTGACAGATGGCTCACATGGTGATCAATGACAGGAATGAAGGTTAACAAACAGTAATTAATACACAAAATAAAAACCTACTTCTATAGATACTATAATTATAATATCAATGGCGATCTGCTGTTTGGGAACAACATTAAACACTTTGTAGAAGATTTATATATAATTAATTACATTTTTTAGCAAGGAAAAGTATCAGTAATTACAGTGATTATTTTTATTGTTTTTAAATTGCATTTTTTCATTGTTTTTGGAAAGCTAGCAGAGTAATACTGACCTAAAAGAAATCCCTATAAAACAGTATTTTGAAAACATTGAAAAACAATGACAGTGAGAGATCTTGCCTGGTTTGATCCGATACAGGATGTCCTGGCCGCTGTGTCAAAACCCAGACTAAGAGGGATGGAATATGTCACTGACTATATAATCCAGGGGTTGAAATCAGGGTCAAAGGTTCCGTACTCCAGGGCCCTATTAGCTCTGACGTAGACAGACGCAGCTGTAAAATGTTGGAATGATGGCAGATGGATCAAGCAGAGGTTTGACTCCTGGACCTTTGTATTACCTGGACCCCTCTGTTAAAAGGGCGCTGCTGTAATTGCAAAGGGAGGGCCTTGACTTCAGTTCCTGTTGGAGAGAACTCTGTCATGCTTATTTTCAGCACTTGCGGAGAGTTCTCCAGGGCGTCGGGGAACTATACGTGTCCTGTTGGGAGTTTCACAAGTTCACTTTCCTGTCAGCTGCAACCAGGAAGCAAGCCTCTTCTGACAGTGATAAACTTCAGGCTAGGGACCAATTTTCAGTGTTATACACTGCAGCAGTCATATATCAACATATCTACTAATAAGAATGACCAAAAAAATGACAAAAGATTATTAAAACAATGGTCAGAATCTATTGCTTTAGTGTAGCACAAGAGACCTGATCATAGCATTTGAATTTAAACAAAGTGCTGTTAGACACTGGCAAAAAATTTTTTTATTCCTTTCCAGACATCTGCCTTGGTATTAATTTATAATATTAATACATATATTATTCAGATTTAACTGAGTGCAATTTCTGTTCAACTCAGTGATTCTAGTTTTTCAGGGGCCAAACGAAACAGACCACAGCTGTACTGGAATGTGTGGTGCAGTTAAAATAAGACCAAAAAAAATCCTCATAAAAATCAGACAACCAGAACAACAGATAGAACCTTTTCACTATAAACTTTAATACCGCCATACCGATCAGATTAACATAAATCCATTTGTCTGATGCTACAAACCATCTAAAAAGAGCAGAAACAGTGAAAAGTCTTGTTTATTTTTTAACTGTGTGCCAAAAATGCAGCCTTTGCTATTTACTCGACCAGGATTATGATTAATCACAGCACAGCGACCGTTAGAAACGGAAAACTCCATGGTCTACTTGCTGAAGAACCGAGGATATTTCTGATAGACCTGGTGAATAAATGCTGATCCAGGCAAAGTTAAATTACTATCGTTACCACAAAAGACGGAATCCAATATACAGCTATTATCTTGCGAAGTCCTGGAAACACTCTCATAGACGATGAGGCTATTTCTCAGCCATGGTGAATATAACAAGACTATGAAGATATTTTAATAGATGCAGAGCTTCAATTCTGACTCTGTCCAAGATTACAAAAAGCTCTTAGCAATGAATGGAAAAAGTAACAGGGAAAAAAAAATGGTTAATGTGTTCCAGGTAATAATGGAATTCCTAACTCTGATAAATGCCGACTAACCTCAAAGCCCCATCATCGTGTTAAACAATCCCACAGAGAGCAGGTATGTCAGCTCTCTGGTTTTAATTTAGTTCCTCACCCTGGCTCCTCTGTTTGCCCAAAGGTTCTCGCCCCTGGAGCAGAAAGGCCTAAAATAAACAGGGACTCGGAGCAGATGCTTGAGGCAGGGCACTGAGAGCGAAGCCGTCACCAGATCCTGTGTCAGGGTACAGATGTCTGAGTGCCACTCGTGGTGATCGAGCTCAGGAGCAGAAGGCCAGGCAGGCAGGATGGAGCACTAAAAGTACGGCTAAACATTATGATTCGGATATAGGAGCAGAGTGAAGACAAGACTAAACAAGGGCAACGTTCCTACAGCGATGTTTCAGTTTGATGCTCGTATTGTTGTTGTGTGTTCATTTTGCAAAGTTATGACTTGAGATGAAATTGTCCGAAGACCCAGGATGGAATCTTATCCGGTTTTCCTCATAAATTATGAGGCTGAGCCACAAAATTTTTGTTCAAGAAATCACCGTACTGTAGGTGAGGAGGAGCGGTAACATGAAATGTCCGCTTTGGGCTCGGGTGCTTCTGAGGAGATGTGGAGCCCCTGGAATGTTTATTTACAATGTGTGTGTGATAAACAAATTATTACGTGTGACAAACAAATGATGGCATCTTGCTTCACTGAGAGGTATGGTGAAGCACCTCGATTGCCCGTGACAGCCAGGGCCGGCAGAAGCATCTTGAATGTGGAAGGGGACACACACTGGAATAAAACTAATACTTTATGTTAAATGTGGGAGGGTCCAAACGAATAATTATGAGATGTGAGGGGGACGGCTTTAATGGCGCCCATCGTACATAAAGAAACAGGTCAAAACATGGTGCTTTGTGTGTTCTCCCAACCCAAAAATATATACTGCGAAAACCGTCTTCAGAAAACAGAACAAGGATTAACTTGGAACATCAGCTGCTACATGATTTGAATGGACCTCCATACTATTGCTGACACTTCTCCACCAAACAGCAAACCCAGGAGTGAATCTGAAACAGAGGCCTGCTATCCATCAGAGATCCCCCAGCCCCCAGCTTCACACCTTCAAAGCCCCTTTTTCACTAATCTCCCTTCCCCCAGGACTAATTGACAAGCCTGTAAACTGACAGTGATGCCTCTCACAATATATGGGGAGCAGGGCCATCTGGAAAATGCACTGCATTCCAGTAAGCCCAAGAGATCAAGTATTTTACCAAGAGTACATCTGGATAGAGACACCTCTCTCGCCATATTACCCACTGTTTGCCAATGCCTTACTGTCACTGATAACCTTATTTACCTGTATTTTACACTAAATGAACTAACTGAAGATATTCTCCCTGTCCAGGATAAGTGATTGTAAGATGGATGGGTGGATGCATGCATGGATGAAAGAAAGTAGAACCCTTGTGTTCCATACATCATGAAAAGCTATAGCACGTATCTGACTATATTAGCTGACTTATATTATGGATGAGGTTTCTGCTCTGAGACCCTTACAAACACAGATTTTTAGACATATCATAGACAGGTCACCACCTCCCCAGAAAGTCCTCTTACACTCATGACCTTGTGGCTGAATATGTGTATACAGATCGACCTGGTTAAGTTCAAGCTCCAAGAAGGGGCACATCTTTCACTTCGACCAGCCAATCTGCTTCACACATCTTAATGGCTCATTTACTAGACAGCTACATTGCGCAATATGAACCCTACAGTCTCCACATATAACCCTGAGGGGCCACCAGTGTTCTGTCCTTTGACCACCACAAGTGAAATGTCACCCAACTAGCCATAAGTTGAAGAATAGCCCCACCGTGATCCATATCGGTCACCCGGGAGCCCATCTGGCATTCAGTATGTATGGAGATTCTATTTGAATGTTGAGAACATCTTGTGGGAACATTGTCACATCATGGGATGCACCTGTTTCTGCAAAACAGCTTCATATTCTTTGGCTGTTATATGACCATGCAGAGCATCCTAAGACACAGTGACACACTGGAGATTGACAGCATCCTCTGGCTTTCTCCAAATGTGACCCATCACCACGAAATGAGTCTTAAGTCGCACTGGTAGAAATACACCCATAAGACTCATTTCGTGGTGATGGGTCACAAATGTAAACCCAACCAGATGCTGGAAAGAGATATGACTCACAAAACCATGCTAATTCTTTCCATTGCTCTGGGGTCAAGGTTTTACTTCTTACATCAGGTTGCACTTCATTTTGCAGTGGCCTTGGATGCAGGTGGTTTCCAAATGGTAGCACTGCCATAAACTCTGTGTTTGTTGATAAACATACTGCACACCCGATAAACATCCTTAAGCAGATTCCCTCACAAGGCCCCTTCTACAGCACCATTCCTGCAACATTTCTACCTTGCGCTGCAATTTATTATGCCGGTGGCATTTCAGTTATCCTTTCAGCAAAGGACCAGCCAACTCCAGAGGGTTAAAATGACAGCCATGAAAAGATTGTTGAAGTTTCTAATGTCTTGGAAATTCAAAGAACATTGTGGGACTCTCCAGATGCTGGCAGTCGTGAATAAATTTTGCATTTCGGCAACCTCTCGCCTAGGCTTACAAAGAGAAATTTGAGCAAAGAGCTGATGTAAAATGTGATTATGTAAAAGGTTTTATGCACTTTTATCTGGTCAGTGGCCACCAAACTCCCACCAGAGGGGTCAACAAGCCGGTGGTGGAGTGACATTTTGGGGAAGAATAACAGGAAGTGAAATGATAGTATGACGTTCATGCAGGGCGATGCTCCATCACATGCTGCCAAGGACACCAATGACTCCTTGGATACATTAACACAGATCCAGTTATAGTTTGGCCTCCATCATCCTCTGACCATAACCCTATTGAGAACCTATGGAGCATTTTCAAAAGGAAAATCCATAAGGATGGGTGGTAGGTCGCCTCAAAACGGCAGCACTGGGAGGCAACACTAAATAGGGGAAGAAACTGAGAGAGTTGTTGAAGTAATATATGACTTGTTTCTTAAGAAGTTTTTTGAAGAACAATATGTTTTATGCAACAAACTCAACACATTTCTGTTGTGAGACATTTCTAACATATTGAATGCAGTCTGCTTAAAAATCTGGATTATTTTATGTTTGTTTCCGTATAAATAAAAAATGTTGTTATTGTCAGGCATTGTTGCTATTGTAACAATTAAGTCAGCATTGATTACTATTAAAAAGCGTAACACTTTACTTGAGGGGGCACAAATACACTCTGACTTAATACATTAATTAAACATAAACTAGTAGTAGTTATGTAATGATCGTAATGATTCATCATTAAAGTCATTAAAAGTCATATCTCAATAGATTTAAACAAAGATAATGGCAGGTAATATAAATCTTGTCAAATAATTAAACATCCTTAGATGGAAACACCTAGACATGTCTCAGAGCACTTTTCCAGTATGGGGCAGTCACGCAGTGCCAGTCTGTCTCAGGCCACACATTAACACACTGGACAATACAGTGACACCCATTTACTTAAACTGTGTGTTTTTGGACAATAGGCGGCAAGTCAGTATGCCACACTATGGGTGGCTGCAGTGCTACCCATAGTGAGACATAATTATTTAAATTAGTCCTGTCACCATGTAAATGTGCTGTTAGCCTAACACACAATTATACATCAGGATCTGCATTATTCATAAAGCATGCAGTACCTTGACGAGCCGGCCTTTCGGCCCGTTAAACACAGCTGCAGTCATCGCCTGACCGAACCATAAAACCGACGGCTACAGTACATCTGCCAAATTGCACTTTGCTTATAGTGCAGTAAAAGCAAACACATCTTTTGAGAGGCATCTGCATTGTGTTCAGGCGAGGTAATGGAAACACCTGAACAATGCCAGGTGTGTCGTCCTAGGCCAGGCAGCACCAATTCCCAGAATTCATAGGGTTGACTAAGCTCTAATCACAACATACAGAGGGGGTTTTAAGTTACAAACCCATTTAACAAGCTATAGTGAGGTTTTATGTCCAGTACAAGTTCCTTTCAAGTAGAAAAAATAAATTGATTACTTACAACCAAATGGTTTTGGAAAATAAAACATATTCAATGTCACTTAGACTTAAAACCTATCAATTAACCTTGTATTGTTAAATCAGAATAAGACTTGACCAATCAGCTAAGCACCTGCTCACTTATGTATTTCTTGCCTGTATCCTGGCAAAACAGGTTAAGGAGAGCTGATGAGATTTCTGGCATTGCACTGAATGCCAGACATTGTCCCAATACAGGCAAGGTTCACCTATGCTTCACCGTGGATGTTTACAAAGCGCTTACTCCTGTGATGTGAGGGAATGATCTGCAACATAAATAGCAGACGTATCCACTGATATAACTGCTAATTCTTCAGATTGTTTTCCTCAGAACATACCTCTCCTTAAGAAATAAATATTTTATTCACAAACCTTCGCCAAATTGCTGACTTACGATATAATTTTTAACGTCACCATCCATTTTAAGCAGTAACTATAGCAAAGCATTAGGCACTTTGAGGGCTGATCGTGATTGGCCGATAGAGGAGCCAATGGAAAGCCACAGGAATTGCACATGGACTGGCCAGGCCTGTGAAACGTCACAATAGTGCGTTCATGATTTGACAAGAAGATATTACATTTCTTATTTGTACCAGAATAGGGTAGATACCTGATTTCTTTAGCTGACTGCAGCTTGATATTGTATTCCAACTATGAGTAATGGTCCTGTCATAACTTGAAAGCTAAATTCATTATAATTCAGGAAAACATGGAATGTCCACTCAACCTGTCCATCACGGTGCTCTAATCTTGGCGGAAATTTTGGTTTCGTGACGAAAGTTGCGTTCTCTACTGGCCAATTTCACAGGCCCACCTGTAGCTGTAAGTCCAGGGGGAAAACCCAGTAAAAGCAAAAACATCTGGTTACTCCTAGTCTCTCAACCTTCTGTCCCCAATGAAAAATGAAATGCAGATGAGACATTGATTGGGGCAGATGAAACTGCAATGCAAGCCAGATTGCTGCCTATACTTCAAAGGGGAGTCTCTGCACCTCAGAGGCAGCCCATTGTCTGCGAGCCTTCGGCCACCATTTATCATCCTGACTCGGAACAGGCTCCTCTCACCTATCCCCACAAACCCAAGGTGTGCCACGGTGGAGAGCTATAGCAGCATGGGGTATCTCACACTCGGGAGATGGTTATGCATATCGAAATCCATCCCACAGACAAGAGGGAGCGTCAGATATCTGACTGTTCTGATGTTCAGGTTCAGGTCTCCATGTTCTGCAGGGTGAAGACGGTGATGCAAAACAGGGTCTCTGTCATTAAAGTTTTTAATGGAAAGGTGGAAAATCAAAAGGTATCAGTCATCTGCAAATTATGCAAAAAAATGAGGGATTATTACATACAGATGATATTGGAACAGGTTTATACAATATATAGTCACGCACTGCATAACAATGTTTCCATCAATGATGGACTGCATATACAATGGTGGTCCCATAACATCATAACAAAGATGAAAAATTCCTGTTACCTTGTGACAGTAGCTGTCTTAATGCCATCGAAAACGGCTTGAGAATTATGGAAGTAGCAGTTGCCCTTTAGCGAGACTGAACCTGACCCTGAGACCTGTGATTTTGACTGATTACCTGTGTTGGGCTATGATCCCCCAATCCGTCACATAGGTTTAGGTGGAACAGCCTCAGACATACATTCTTCCTGTTCACATGGACAACCTGCCCATGAACGGGGATGATTGGGGACGGTCTGTAGCAAAACATAATCTCAGCTCCACTGACTTCTTGCTATTGAGGAACATCCTGTTGACTTCTGCCTATTCCTCAAGCTGCCTTGCCTCACTTCCTACTGAGATGTCCCTCCTTAAATCAGAGAGTGAAGCAGGAAGACCCATGTCATCAACCCTATATCGACTGTACCTTAAAAAAGAGCTGACCGGGTTGACTTACAGCGCCCTCCACAATATTTGGTAGCCCTTGTACGGATCTACCTTTTGCTGAAGTAACTTCATCTAACACAGAAAAAATGAGAAAAATCCAACATTTCATTGAAATAAATCTATCCACAGAAAAACAAATCCTTCATCAAGAAATAATTATCTTTAACAAAAACACATGTGCCACCATTATTGGCACCCTTGGAATTTACAATGAACACAATGTAACTGAAGTATGATTCCCATGTAAATTGTACATCTTTCAGTTGATTGGAGTGAATAGGATCCTTCAAGCTGTAATCTATGACTTTTTGATTAACTGGGATACACACATGAGGTGACACAGAGACCAAATTCCCTCATCTATCAACATGGGAAAGATAAGAGACACACAAACCGAACGAGGGAGAAGTGTGCTGACCTTCATAAGACAGGGAATGGGTATGAAAAATAGCTACTCACCTTAAAGTGCCCATTTTAACCTCTATACCGCAAATGAAGTACGAATTAGCATATAAAGGTTAAAATGTACGATAATTTTTTGTCATATCGATGACACATGCACATGAAATACATACGCATTCATGCTGTTATGAAAATCGATTTCTGCACGTATAGCTTTTAAAGGTGAATGCATACTCGTGTACCAGTTATGTCGATCCATATACATGCCATTTGCAGCTGTATTACTGTGGATCCAGGTATGAAGCTGTGTGTATATGTCAAGTGTAACCAGATGCTCAATTTTCATTCTTTTTCCAGCCAGATTAGCACAATCAACACTGTCAAAAGCCTGTAAGCATATCAGCTAGGAGAATCTGGACCACTGCTGGCTAGCGAGAGATTGTGCGAGCAAACCAAGAACATTTGTTTTGTTTCTGCAGAACTGTTGAGTTTTTTTTTTTCAACTCAGTCTTGTCCTGTACCCTTCCAAGACATGAGGTCAGGGAAATCAGCGTCCAGTCATCAAATTGATTCGGATTAAGGTCTTTAGGAAAAAGGAAGATATTTCCACTCAAGGGGTACAATACTCAAAAGATAGGATTGATTTGTTAACAGTGATAAGAAGTTCTAGGTCATCTGAATACTTTTAACAACCAAGGATGGATACCATCTGCAGAATCTGCTTTCCTGGGCTTTAACCTAAGAACAAATCTGTCTAATATTGCACAACTCTCCTAAGTTAACAGGGAGCAGAATCACAGATATGTACTGTTTCTCATCTCTATTTCAGAAAAATAAATCTGAGGCTAATGCCTGCCTGAGGTGACGTTAACTCAGTATCGACCATTATTTTAATGAAATTTCATCTCTCTCATAGTCTAAGCATCACTATGCATGTATTCAAGTTTCAAAATATATAGTGACACTCACCCCAAGTTTCAGTTCTTTTCTGAAAACTCACAATAGTTAAAGACTCTTCTGGGATATTCTCATATGTTTTCTGTAACACATCCAAATTCAGCTCCAGCAGATCTTGACAAGCTTATTGGATTCATCCTTTTTGTTTTCCAGACCTTGAATTACATAGGAGATGCTTTGGGAGGCAGAGCGGGGTCGCCCATCAGGTGATAAGGGTGGCTGCCTAGGACACCCAAACACCCAGCCTTTCTCATTTTCTTTTCATTCTCTGTTTGTGACTTGATTTAGTATTACATTCTTTTCCTGATTGATCTGTGACCTGCCCGTGTGTGGATTCCAGATTCAGCTCTTGATTTCCCTGTCTGACTGTTATTTCAGGATTGGATTTTCCCTTAGTGTTGCTGTAATAGCTGTTGAATGTTCTTCATTTCTTGAGAAGTGCAGCTGAATGCTTATGATTCACCATCATAGTTTCTCTCAGCCACCAAAAACTTCAGCAGGATTAAAAAATAAACCAAAATATTTCCACACATCCCCACAGAAGCATTACATAACTAATAATAATAATAATAATAATTCACGTTCACTCTCAATATTGAAGTCTATTCAAGGTGTGTAAAAACACACCTGTTTAGTTTATCTTAGAGTTCTAGCTTTAGCTAATTGTTCACACCCAGTCAGACCTATAGTGTGAGGTGTAGAGCTGGGTGGGGATCGGTGCCATTGGCTTTGGATAAACTGAACTGTCAGTGCTGTCACTCTAGCTTCACAATCCCTTGTGGAATTGGAGTGCTGACATTTCAGGGAGTCCCCATGCCTGCATTCCCACTTGCCTCTCCCTCCTACTTATGCTGCCATAGCCATATCTGCCGGAGCTTGCACATTGCACTTACATATTACAGTCATCTAACTGTTAGCACTGCCTATAATCTCCCCTACTTTGACTAATTGCATTTTGCTTTTCCCCCTACCCCTTCAGAGGTATGCCGCCTGGAGACCCCAAATTTATCAAGATCCTGCACGCTCTGCTACATGCGACGTCTCCACTACGCATGACATCCTTCTGTCCAGCCCGCCCTTCTGCCTGTCATCCTCCATGTATGCCTGGTTGCCTTGCAATCGGAAGGAGCGTCGGCACCATCTTGTCATCTTATCACCTCCCTGCTTCCCAGTTGTGACTCATATTTTATGACTTAGACTGTGTTAACTGCCACTTAACCATCTCTCCGATTTGACTCTCCCTGCCGGCCCCAGGAGGATGGGCTCCCCCTTTGAGTCTGGTCCCTCCCAAGGTTACTTCCTTACAAGGAGTTTTTCCTTGCCACTCTCGCCTATGTCTTACTCACTGGTAGCTTTGGGTGGGGATACTGTAAAGCGCTTTGAGACGATGTAATGCTGTGAAAACACGCTATACAAAAATAAATTTGGTTGTTTGTTTGTAGTTTATAAGAATGGGTGGCAACCTAAAAAGGTGACATTTAATGGACTTAAAATGTAAGGCATAGAACGGGGCAGCCATTTTGGCAATTAGCTCCGCCCTTGTGCTGTAGGGGTGTTGGTAATATTGGCTTATACAGTCTTGGCCGAATTTATCGGCACACCTGGAATTTTTCAAGAAAATGCACCATTTCTCCCAGACAATTGGTGCAACTAGAAATGTTTTGGTATACACATGTTTATTTCATGGAGAACAGGTAGAAGAGCAGAGAATTGTCTGAGGACTTATGAACATTTGTGGAGAAATATCAACAATCTCAAGGCTAGAAGTCCATCTCCAGAGATCTTCATGAGCCTTTGTCCACTGAGCGCAAAATAATCAAGAAGCAGCACTGTAATCTCCATGGACGTGGACGGAAGAGAAACATTGATAAAAGACAGAAGGGTGCAACAGTGTCAGCTTGAACTATCAATCGACATCTGAATGAAATGAAACGCTATGGCAGGAGACTGAGGAGGACCCCACTGCTGACACAGAAACATAAAAAAGCCAGACTGGAGTTTGCCAAAATGTACTTGAGGAAGCCAAAATCCTCCTGGGAGAACATCTTGTGGACAGATGAGACCAAGGTAGAGCTTTTTGGTAAAGCTCATCATTCTACTGTTTACAGAAAACAGAATGAGGCCTACAAAGAAAAGAACACAGAACCTACAGTCAACCATGGTGGAGGTTCTAAGATGTTTTGGGGATGTTTTGCTGCCTCTGGTACTGGATGCCTTGACTGTGTGCAAGGCATCATGAAATCTAAAGACGACCAAAAGATTTTGGGGCGCAATGTAGGGCCCAGTGTCAGAAAACTGGGTCTGCCTAAGAGGTCATGGGTGTTCCAGCAGGACAATGACCCCAAACATACCTCTAAAAGCACCCAGAAATGGTGGAGGACAAAGCATTAGAGAGTTCTGAAGTGGCCAGCAATAAGTCTGGATCTACATCTGATTGAACACTTATGGAGAGATCGCAAAATTACTGTTGGGAGAAGGCACCCTTCAGATCTGAGACCCTGAGCAGTTTGCAAAAGAAGACTGGTCAAAAATTCCAGTTGAGAGGTGTAACAAGCTTGTTGATGGCTATAGGGAGCGACTGATTTCAGTTATTTCTTCCAAAGGGCTTGCAACCAAATATTAAGCTGAGGGTGCCAATAATTTTGTCCAGCCCAGTTTTTGAGTTCTGTGTGAAATAATGTCAAATTTGTCTTTTTTTATCTATTTTTTGTGTTGCTCCAATGCACATAAAGGAAACAAACGTGTGTATATCAAAACATTTGTAATTATAACAATTTTCTGGGAGAAATGGTGCATTTTCTGGTAAAATTCCAGGTGTGCCGATAATTTCAGCTACGACTGTATATATGACTATGATTTATAAGCTTCTGAAAAGTATAGAACTTCCTGGGTACACATGAAAACAAGAGCGGTGCAACCAGGTTTGAAGGTTCAAATCCAACCTCTGTGTTTGTGTTCCTTCTGCATTGTGTGGTTCACCTCCCCGTATTTTTTTCCTGCAGTCCAAATATGTGCTCTGGATCGGCATCTGATGGCCCCCCTGCTCTGTATGCCTGTGAGGCCTGCATGTTCTCCCTGTGACATGCAGCTAACTGCCATCTCTACATCAGACTGGCACCTCTGCCCAGTGAGTATCCCAGCCTCATACACCCATTGCTGTCTGAGGTGGCCTACAGTCCCCCGCCCCCAAAACCTTGATCATCACAAGCATTTGGAAGAGAGATGGTTGCACTGTAAAAATAAAAAAGTTAAGACAACTTAATATTTCAAGACAACTCACTGCACTAGATTTTTGAGTTTTGAGGGCAAACTCAAACTTCTAAGTTTTTAAGAAAACCACCTTTTGTTATGCCGAGTAATTATTTTTCATTCAGATAATTTATCTTTCATTTCTGTAAAAACTTAAAATGTTTAGTTGTACATGCTAAGAATTGCTAACAACAAATGTTGTTCCAACCTATTGTCTTTTCTTAAAATTTATCTTTCATATGTGTAAAGACTTAAAATTTTGAGTTTTGCATACTAAGGCTTCACCCACTGCAGATCCCAAACATGGGCAATCATTGGGTCAAAGGCACAGAGGTTTAACCCACTGAGCTACATGCTGACCCCACTGGACTAAGATGCTGCCAAATCTCTGAACAGTTATAAAACTGTAATAAAAAACAGTGTTTTTGTGTTAGCACCTTATGTTTCATACACCTGAACATGTGGCTGTGTGAGCTAAGCCTCTCTACTCATGGACTAAAGGTCACCAGTTCAAGCTCAGCATCAGCGCATGTGGGGGCCCTTGAGCAAAGCCCATGACCCCCCCCCACCCCCCATCTCCCTATAGGTACCACAAGAGGTAGCTGCCCTTCACAGTCAAGTTTGCTGTCATTACCCACAGGGATCCTCAAAATGTGTCCGTTATTATGTATTACTATCATGTTTAAAATAAATATGCTAATTGAACTGTTTTGTTGTCTTCATTTATAATAATTAGTCGGCACATATTTTGCGTTTTTGAATTCTCAGCATGTTTAATTCAAATTTTATAGTTCTTACGCATATGAAAGATAAATCATCGGAACAAAAGAGAATAAGTTGCCACTTTTGTTGTTTGTAAATTTGTAACAAAAAATCAGGAGTTTTTATAGGTATGAAAGATACGAAATATATAATCAATATATCAATATCAATATAAAAGTATGAAAGACAGATGACCTGAATAAAAAATAATTAGTTGTCACAACAATAGGTGGTTTTCTTCAAAGCTTAAAAGTTTGAGTCCACAAAACTCAAAAATGTAGTGCAGTAAGTTGCCTTGAAATTTTAGGTTGTCTTAATGGTCTTTTTTTACAGTGTGGAGGACAGAGAACAGCAATTAAAATGCTATTAGATGCACAGTGTACTGAAAGATCCAGGAAAAGAGCTGGAAGATCATCACCGTGGTAGTTTTACAAGTGGCAAATTACTGACTGACAAGTTATTCCTTTTCTATTGATAGTACTGTAAGTACATAAACTGAACTCTAAGGATCCTGTGTAAAAGAAAGTGATTGATACCAGGAACCTGTATCACGAAGCAAGATTTCTTGCTTAGCTGGATAACTAAACAAAGCCTAGGATTTGTGGCCTTATTTGAACCAGTGTTCCTGTATGTGTCATACTGTTTCTGTGTTATGAAAATGCATATTCATTTATTTTAAATTGCATGTTTGTGGCATTATACACAGTCAAAGCACAATAGAGACATATGAATAATACAGACACTATTCTGATATGACATCAACGCGAAGCAATATAATGAAATAAAACACACAAAGAAATGTACTGTTAAACAATATGAATAAACTTACTGACCTAACAAGGTATGTTCTATAAACCGACCAACAGTATTTAATAAATGAATACCTCAATTAACCAACCCTTTCCTTGCACAGTGCTATATTTTTTAAATTATCGGTGTTGTAACCAACATGTTTAACCATCTTGAACCAGAAACCAACAAACACTGAAGAAATGTAAGAGGGAGGACATTTTCAATAATGTAAGCGTCTTAGCTGTCCTGACATGTGTAAGGCTGCAGCCATGGAAAGGGACGAAGCACAGTCTGTTTCACATTAAATGTTCCTTTTATATTCACAGAAGAACATTGCAGGAGAGCCACTGCTCATCTCCAGTGCTCTTCAACACTCGCCGACTGACAGGAATGACGCTGCCAAGCCGTGCAGTGGAGAGTGCCAGCACACTATAATTGACCATTATTTTCTCACAGGTTGTTGTCCTGCCCTCAAAAAAATCCTGCCCTCTTCCAAACAAAAGGTATCATGTGAAACAGGTAATAACATACTTTGCAGCAACGTCTCATTAACAAAGCTCAGTGAGCCAGAGGTACCAAAGAAGCACAATCACTCAATTAAATGAGTTCTTCGGGTGACCAGGTGTGCAATATGCTCTCTGGAGCCTGCCAGGTGTGCACAGGGCACTGAGGTCGCGTAGGTGTAACGCTTAACACTGTCTTCATGTCCTTTGACAGCAAGTGCGGGGTACAGGCTCGATAGGGTAGGTATACAAAAACACCTGGACAGAAAAGGGTAAAGTCCAGGTACATCGTCTCTGAGATCTTGAGCCTGTTCTGGGTACTATTTTGCTCCAGACTTCCAAACGTAACTTGCGGTTGGACCGCTAACTAAATGTGGTTTAAAACAGTTTAACAGCCTATCCACAGAGATCTAGATCAACACGTTTGTTTTGGATGGAGTAGTTCTGCCTCTTCGTATTTCCAGATCAGATGAGCATCAGCTTATTCACCAGAATTCTCCAGATGAGGGAAGAAGACCAGAAAAAACATGGGTATGGATGTAGGGTGTGAAACCAGTATCTACATAGACAGATGAAGTTAAAGCCATACCAACACAAAGAAGGTGATTGTCCCCTTTGATATATCTGTTAGGGGCTTGGATGAAGAGGTCTCGCCTTCTGAAGGGTACATTGGGTGTGACAGGCAGAACTTCTCAATCCTTATTCTTGGACAAAGTGTCAGGCTGTCCTGAGCACCATAGACTCCATGCTCTCAAACGGACTCACTGGAAAGACCCTCCAGGAAAAACACACCGTTTTGGTCCTGGAAAGGAAAATATTGACTTACAGAATTCCCAGTGCATCCCCTTCAGGTGTTTGGAATGGTCTGTACCAGGGTCCCCTGGAGGATCAGAATCCAGTCCTGGAGGATCAGAATCCAGCACAGTTTGCAGATTTCCCTGCTGATCTTAATCAGCTAATTACTGGGTTTAGTAGAGGTTTCTAAAGCAGGGAAATCTGCAAACTGTGTTGGATTCTGGAATTGGAGAACCCTGGTCTGGACAATAGAAAAAAAAAACATTCACGATTTCCTTATTAGTCTATTAAAATTATCTGCAAGGAATGCAGCACCTACAGAGTACTATTAAAGACTGGTGTTAGCAGTTAGTCTAAAGGCAGGTCAAGCACATTCGCTTTGGTACACAAATTCCAACTTCCTCTACACCAATGCACTTCAGTTTAAAGTGAACTTTGAGTTCAAACAAGGTGCAAATCCTGCTCATGTCTCTAGACTCCATAACCACATGCTGGAATTCCAGGACTGAAACAGGAAGATGACGTGCCATACATCTCAAACAACTCTGAAGACTTCCAAGGCAGGGTATGTTGGAATATTTCCAGTAAGTACTCAGGCTTTTTTTGTTTGTTTGTAATGAAACATGCGGGTAGGTTGTACTTCACTCTGGTGAGGACATGTTCAGCGCTACGTCGAAATGGGTGCGACTCATTTTCCTCCCTGGTAAATGGGGCAGACAATTTATTGCATCTTCAAGGCCTGTTCGCAGCTGAGGCACATGCATATTGGCCAAAACATACATCCATAGTTAAATGTTAGAAAGGTGTGTTGTATGAAATTGGAAGATACTACATCTCATCACTCAAAACTAAGTGGATATTATAATAATACTTTATTTACCCCCAAGGGTAAATTCTTTTCGCACATCCCATCATGCCCTCCATGAGATACACAGAAACGTATGCACGTGAGAGCAAGCTTCAGCGAAGGGTCAGCCACTTGTGGCAGCCATGGAGCTGGGGGTAAGGTGCCTTGCTTAAGGGTCCACAGACAAGTGACCGTTCTGTGAAGGTTCCACCGAGCAAGCTTCTGATCACAAGCAGAACAACATACTGCCCTCAGTACTAGGTAGTTAAACAAATATATGAAGGCATCAATGCTATCGGTATAAAATCAGTGTTAGAAAGTATAAAAAAAGTCAATTTCATTAAGTTGATATCAATAAAACACCAGGTTAATTTATTTACAACCGTGACCTGAAGAGGAATATCACTTCACTCCTGACAGTTGCTGTGTATCACTCCTGCCACTAGGGGGCAGTATATTTCGAAGAAACCTTCCTTTTCTTTGGTTTGAGCCCCATTTCCATGAAAGACCTTTTTGTTAGAGTAAGATCACTTTAATCAGAGTTAAAACAGCCCATGTCAAGCATCATTGTCACTTTTACTCTTTCCTTTAAGAAGTCGAGCTTCACGGGATAGCCACGCACATCGTAGCCAGATAAAGGCCCCTTTGTCAGCTTGGCCAGAAACCTCGAGTGCACTTGACTCACGGACATGAGGTCTGCACATTTTCCCACTTAATTATGTCAGCGCCTCATCAGGGACCACTGTTCTGGAGGCCCATTCACCTGGAATATTGTGGGAAGGATTAAATAAAGTGTACCTGGAAAAATAGCTTTCGCTTGTCATTGTCGACGCTCGTATCGTGTTGCGTCTCTGAAAGGATAAAACGTAGCACTTTTCGTGAACGGAAACATTTTACGACCATTTCAACACGCAGCTCCATTTACACGGTATTCAGTTACATCCTTGGGATTTTTTTTTCTTGATTAAACAATCATCTTTGTGTTTTAATTGCATATTTAATATCCAAGAACATGAATCAGAACAGGCATTTTGAAACACTGATGTTTTCTTATGTATAATCATTACAATAGTTTTGTGTTATATGGTGGTTAGATGGCTTCTGGTCGTTGCAATTGTTTCATGCAATAAGTTGCATGAGAAACAAATAAGAGAACATAATGAGGGTGTAATCATCCCATTTTAGGGGAAAAAATTTTCACGGCATTATTTACATAATTTGGGTGCAGGAAATTTAATCAAATGTTTCACAATTGAAATATTGCAAGCGGAAGCATGCCACGGCCATGCGTGGATTTCCTCCACCGTGTAATTGCTAATGATGTCCAGCTGGTACTCATTTGTTGGTCTGATGAGAGAGTGTATAAACCAGCTGGCCTTAGAATATATGAGAGACTTGAGATAATGGAAGAGGCCATGCATCAGCTCACTGTTCCCAAAAGCAGCCTCACATCTCCGGGGTACAGGTTAGATTTCCATCTCCTGTGGTCTAAAAACACGCACTTAGGTGAATGGGTGTATCTGCACTGCCCCTAGTGGGTGAGTTTGTGCCCTACTTCCTGGCAAAGGCTCCAGGCTCACCACAACCCTGTACTGCTTACGCCCGGGGAGTTTTTCAGCATATATTTTGTGGTTTGTTTCCATAAAAAATATGTTTAATTCATTCTAAAAAAAATTATGAATAATCAATATGGGTAAAAAAAAGTCTTTCCTAATATTTCCAGTGCATTAGAATAATCCCCAAAAAACATTGAAAGAGTCATACGGTGAAATGGAAAGTTGTAAAATGTTTAAAAATAGATCAAGAATGTTTTACTTAACAGATTAAGTGTATATACAGACTAAGCAGTTATGTAAATCATGTACTATTAAGTACCTCAGATATGTGCCAGAATTACACAGAATAGAATAATACAACAAACTACAGTGGTACCTCAGTACTCGAACTCATTGGAACTCAAATTTCTTAAAACTTGAATCAACCAGTTCGAAAAGAAATGACCTAGAACTCGATCTGAACCGCATTACGCGGCACGTCTCTGTGCGGAAACAAAGGGTGACGCTCCAGTCTCAGCCTCACATTCCTGTGAGAGCGTCGTTTGCTGGTGACAGTGAAAATATCAGGTAATACATGGTACTTTATATCATTTTGGTAGCCATTGCTCAGCAAAAAGTTACGCAACAGTTGTACAAATGTTACAGCCTAAAAGTTTGCGATTTACCAACAAATTAACGAATACAGAGTAATAATAAAAATAAACAACGGACCACATGGCATAGTCTAGTGTTGGCGCTCTGTCTGGGTTTATGAAAAAGGTGTCACTGGGTTTTTTTTAACTTTACACATTGTTTGGATACATTTATTTCCTTATCTTACAAATTACTGTTTTGATAAATGTGCTTAGATGTGTTTAGCTTGTGCTCTTCTTCTTTTATCCTCTTCATTTTGTGTTTAAATGCAAAAAAAAAAACAGGTTTAGGTGTAATTTTTTGGGGCTGAGAAACAATTAATTGGTTTCCCATTATTTCTTATTGGGGAAAATTTGATCAGAACTTGAACTTTTTAGGATTCGAACCCGAGGTCTGAACGGATTAAGTTCGAGTTCTCAGGCACCACTGTACAGATGTACATGTGACATTTAGGTAAATGATGACCACTGGTGGTCCCGTAATATTATAACGGAGCTGACAGCCGTCATTGCACATCACAATATTCACACGTCTGTGGTGATGTTGGTGTAAACAAACCTACTGCGCTGCCAGTCATATAACAGCATAGCAAATACAACTATGTGCAGTACAAAATACATAGTAATGATAATAAACAATTACGTTGCTGGTTTATAGATTTACGATACTGTACTTTTTGTAGTTATTTGGGCTATGCCATATAGCCTAGGTGTGTAGCAGGTGGTACTAAGTCAGTGGTAGCCTAAAGGTTAGGGATGCATACTTGTAATGAAAAGGTTGCTGGTTCAAATCCCTGACTGCTGAAGTACCCTGAGCAGGGTACCACCCCCAAGCACTGCTCTCTGGGTGCTGAATCAGCTGTCTCCTGCTATGTTACATATAGGTTAAATGCAGAAGACACATTTTGTTGTGCTTCACTATGTGTATCAACAATAACAAAACACTCTCTTCCGTTTGCACAATAATGAAATCACTTAAGGATGCACTTCTCAGATGTTAATCATGTTAACCGATGCATGACTGTATTAATTCTGGTAAGTGAAATTACACTGCATTTACATTATATAGGCTGTGTATTTATCATATATGCTTTTACTGTATGTGTTTACTATATGTGTACTATGTGTTGTTTGGTTTGATTTGATTATTTTTATGGTAATCCTCAAATTATTTTCCCACATATCAGTTTGCAGTAGTTACTCCATCGTTTTACCTGTAACCTGGAAACCTGTAGTATTAAAAGCACAAAAGTACACGTAGCATTATCATCTCATTACAATTAGCTTACAACATCTCCACTGGTGAATGTGCTCAAAGTCGAGTTAGATGCATCGAGCCGGAAGACGAACATACAAAAGACCTCATTCATCACATGAATTAAGCTTCATGGCAAACAACTTTCTTAAAATTACAAATTTATGATTTCATCATAAGTGCTCAGAGAGTTTTGGAAAACACTGACCCGTGGAGCTTTAAGCACAAGTGCTGATCCGCGGCTGACATCATGCGTATCCGGCCCCCCAGCACAGCTAGAGCACGGTAAGTTCTCCTGCGAGAGCTCTACCTACTCCGCTTCCTCACCCAGACTCCACTTAGAGACAACAAATTCACTCTCAGAGTCGCAGCCAAGGCGATGCAAGTATTTCCAAATGACGGGCCTACAAATCATCCGCTCTCAGGAGGGGTAATTGTTTTCTTTACCTTTGAGAAGTGACAGGACTTATTAGGGTATTTTGTATATCCTGGAGCCATACAAGGAGAGAGTTGCTGGAATGTGGCCCTCACTCAGTGACACCCAGACAGCCCCCCCGGGAGAATCTCACCCACGATGTTTGTTCAGGAAATTCTCCAAGATCAGCCTGCCTTGCTGCCAGGATACATGCACATTTCACACAAACAATAGTCTGTTCACACCTACTTGTCAGCTTAAAAAAAGGGAAAATAAGCACCCCTGAAATTACACATTGGTTCTGGGCAACAGGAGGGAAACGCCGCTGAAGTCACGCCCAGCAGAGAAAGGTGCCCATCATCACTTTGACAATTTCCCATTTGTTTCGGAGACGATTACGAGTTCCATGCTTATTCCCAGAAAGTCTTGGCCTTTGAGACAGACTTATGCTCCGTTAGTGTAGATTGTGATTGTGGTTGGACCAAATGAGAAGGTCAATGGCCCCAGTATATGGGGCATAAGAGGGACTGGAGATACACAAGCCAACTTTGGTCAGTTGGCTGAAGTGAGATTTTGAGAATTGTATGTAACAGTCTTATTACCTGGTAAATAGTCCAAACTACCCCAATGCTTTTGATGTTAGTAATTTTAGGTTTGTAATGGAATAATATAGATTTGCCATTAGATTTCCTGCATGAGAGGCTGAAAGGGTGAGTGTCACACCAGATGTGTGAGAGTTGGCAACCCTGGTGATCAACACCATCCTATAATGGACACCTGGAAGACACTCAAGCCTGCTGTGACAATAGGGTATGCAACTCCCATCTGTACATTCAGGTATGGTGGAGATCAACAAGTGTCAACTGAACAGAGAGCTTCTTTATGCCGATCACACCGGGAGAATGGTTCACCTGTAACCTATTATGAAGCTTTTGTCTTATTTTCTCATTCGTTGCCATCTTCGTCCTGGAAGAAGAGATATTGTATCTCAATGGAACCTTCCTGGTAAAATAACGGATAAATAAAAAAAAACTCCTTCATCTCAGTATTAAGACATTCCGGTCAGCAAACAGGGCTTCAGCGTGTGTCCGCTCAAAGTTCCTTCTCATCCACGGGCCTGGTGACCAAGCATGCATGTCTTCTGAGAGTCCACATAAGGCACTCTGCAAGGCCTCTCAGTACAAACAGGTCATTGTTCACACCCCCCCACTGTGGAGTGGGGAGCATGTGAACGACGCATGACTGCAGTAAAGAAGCCCGGAGACGGCGGCCATATGGCCTCGTTCAGTCATACGGGCCTGGGAGAGCCGTCAGTCCACGGCAGCGCGATACCTTATACCTACCGCGTGTGGAAGCGGGGTGTCTGAACGCTCCCCTGTGCCAGAGCTGCAGAAAGGGCTTTTTGTTTCCACACATCTTGGCATGGTTGGACTCGGGCTAATTTCACCTTAAAGCCACATTAGCCATCTGAAGTCCGTGTTGTTAAAGCCGCCCCGGTTTGCCCAGCAGCACGAACTGAGCGGGGTTAGCCTAAACAAATCCGCCTGCCTGTCTCCTCTCGCTGTGGCTAACGAGCTCCAGGTGGGTGCGTCCATTTCCTCGGCCACCCTTACGGCGTCAAGCTCTCAGCGGAGCTGGCGGCCAAGTGGGCTATGAGCGCTGCCCTGATGAAACACATCTTCGGGCCTTCAGATCTCTGGAGAAGATAGGGACGTGCTGTAAGCTAGTGCCACGCTGAGGGAGCACCGGCTGGATAGGAATAAAGTACACACACCAGCCTCGATGGCCTCTCACCGTGCTGTCACATCTGAAAGAAAGAAAGATGAATTCCAAAGCCAGTCACGGAAAGCAGGCCTCAAGCACAATGATGGAAAACATATTTTGGGAGAATGGCAGTGAGACAATCAACAACTTGTCTGCAAAATAAGCACTTTGTCAGTTTCTTGCTAAATCGAAGATGAAAATGAACCCAGGAATCCCAGTGTAGGATTTCATAATCATTTCCTATTGGTCATAACTACGCAAAAAGGTGACGATACACAGGGCAACTGCCAACCAGGAGTGAGTTTAAAGATAGAACTTACGCACGACATAGTGTTAAGAAGGCTTTGGGAAAGGGCAACTCATCTGGAGCTGAATGATCGTAAAAAGTTGCCCACTGTCGATCAAAAGTTTTCAAATAGATTTTTTTTGTGCAGTATCAATGGGAAAGAACCCAAGCAACATTCACCAGGCAACACTGCCTGGCAACACTGCTCAAAAAGCTGCCCTGCATATCATCACCCTAATTCTCCTCTACAGATGCATTATTCCAAGGTCACTACCCATAAAATCCTCTCAAGGCATAAAAACTTCAGAAAATCACCTGCGGCCCAGTAAACGACCCAGGATTTGTGTGGAAATCAGTGGAACGATCTACAAACATGTCATGAAGAACGGAGATGGAGTGCAGCCGGCCACGGGGCAGACACCCCCTGAAGGGAGACACCTGTCCGACCAGCAGTGCCCTCTGGCAATAAAGCACCATCATGCTGCAAACTGAAAATAAGCACAAGCACACAAGCAGTAGTGTACTGTTGCATTACGGGTTTGAATCTTGATGTCCTAGAATACTTCCTACTGTTGCACAAAACCAACTGCTCCAATAATGATCAACCAGTTTTAGATTCAAGGATCTAAACTGTAATGTAAATATACTTATTACTGCTTTTGATGCTGTCTATTCATGAGCATCACAAAGTATTGCGTACGTTTGCTAATATGAACTAATTAAGATTAAAATGAATGAATTTTGGAAGTTGGAAGGCTAGCTGGGACATTTGCTGGAGTTTTGCATCAGCAATACATACGCGTTTTGTTTTAAAACAAGTTTTAAGCAACAGCGGATTGGCCACCCGTTACGTCAATCAAGTGGCAAATGCCAAAGGGGTGACAGATGATAGAGGTTAACATCTAAAGCATTTTTTTTTATTTCTGCACTACCTTTGCAATCTACTAGTCGATACTGAGCATATCAGGAAAATATTAGCCTAATTATGTCCTATGATAACTAATAAATATTCATTTAATTTTCAAATTAGTACTATTGCAATGGTGTGGTATGCAAACAACAATATACTGTATTTAGGCTTTACTTCAGATTACAGATGTAACCAGGGCATCACTTGAGAGTGTATTAGACGTTCTTCCATTGTCATGCAGCTGTTTTCACATTTATGCTCACCATTCTTGGAAAAGAAGTTTGTCAGTAGTTGCTTTCCCTCATTTAGCTTTTTCTCTCGCTCCTGCCTTTCTTTTCTTTTCTGATAGCCTGATTTCGCTTTCTTGGTCAAGGGCATTGTCAACTATGCTACGATGCGTGGTCTAGCAGAAGGAACGGAACGGAATGCTAAGTAAAGTGCGTCTAGTTAAAAAGCCCGCTGAAGGCAGACTAAACCATTTCGTGTTTTTGCAAGGGGTGAGGGGTGACCTGTCCTCAGACACTATTTACAGTATGTAGGATACAAAATTCAATCCGTCACTCAACCTAAACATTCATTCGATTTACATTAGATAGCAACATTCATTGTGACCTTTACTTATGATAGTAATATTGAAAGAAAAATAAAATTTCAGACTTCTCAAGGGCCCTCCCCCGACTTGGGGCCCTGGTAAGACAGTCCAACTTTTCCCCCCACTACGACACCCATGTCTATGACCAATGAACCAGACAGAGCTCCAATGCAAGTACTTAATTTGAATAACAGGTGCTCATCCATCATGGATGAAAAATAAAACATAAAAGGGCCAAGAAAGAGATATATGTATTCCAAAATGGGTACCTGATGTGAGTCAACATCTCAGAGATTAACCTGGGAAGAAATATCACACAGATCCCAGTTAAGGGTTGTGCTAGAGTGATACAATGGTTCAGCATTTACAGAACTGGATTATACTGGATTTTTTGCCCATTAGTCAATTACTCAAAAAAAAAAATCATTCTAAAAAAAAAAAATTCACACACACACAGTGAGCTTTCTGATGAAGCTACATAGCCACTTATTATTACCACTACAGATGGACATCCATCCATCCATCCATTTTCCAAATCGCTTATCCTACTGGGTCGTGGGGGGGGCTTTCATTAAATTTCATTAAAATAATGGTCCATACTGAGTTAAAGTCACCTCAGGCAGGCATTAGCCTCAGATTTATTTTTCTGAAATACAGATGAGAAATAGTACATATCTGTGATTCTGCTCCCTGTTAACCTAGGAGAGTTGTACAATATTAAGCAGATTTGTTCTTAGGTTAAAGCCCAGGAAAGCAGATTCTGCAGATGGTATCCATCCTTGGCCCCTTATCCTACTGGGTCGCGGGGGGTCTGGAGCCTATCCTGGAAGCAATGGGCACGAGGCAGGGAACAACCCGGGACGGGGGGCCAGCCCATCGCAGGGCACACTCACACACCATTCACTCACACATGCACTCCTATGGGCAATTTAGCAACTCCAATTAGCCTCAGCATGTTTTTAGACTGTGGGGGGAAACCGGAGTACCCGGAGGAAACCCCACGACGACATGGGGAGAACATGCAAACTCCTCACACATGTGACCCAGGCGGAGACTCGAACCCGGGTCCCAGAGGTGTGAGGCCGTATAGATGGACAACAATAGCTAAAGGAATGGCAACATGGAACCACCAATGGCAACACCCAAAATCAGCGCAATCTTCGCCTGCCGTTTGTTACGATTTACACTGTGTTGTGATGAAACGATGATGTCATAAAATCTATGAGACACCAGTGTCACTCCCCCAACTATCTTAGACCTGACTGTGTCCCTCTGGTCAAAGATGCACAATTACCAGCATGGCCCCCAGCATTTCTGCTTCTGAGAGAATTTTCTAAAAAAACAGCAGGACATGTGAGGGTACCTCTTGACATTTTTCATGCATTACATGATGCTTCTTTGAGGAGAAAATGTAGGTGTCATGGTCCATTAGTGGTGATGAAGAGAGTGAGTCACCGTCTTCCGCTAGCATTGTGTCGGCTGCAGGGTTTTGCTGTTTGCAAAGGCCTGTCTGACAGCGCCTCATACACTGGCCAGATAATAGTGTCAGTAACTGTAGGATAAGCAGAAAAAAGGGACCGTTCAATTTCGGGAAGCGTAGCCTGCTGGCAATCATCAACACAATAGAAGTCAAGTATGGAAAAAGCAAACTGAAAAATCTGAAGTCAAAATCAGCCTGTTGTATGTAATTAAGACAAACATAGAATTCTGTGGACTGTTCTAGAAAAATCTGAAATACTGCATTCAGTAGCATCATTTTTCTTCTGGAGTCCAATTCAGTCTAACACAAGAGATTAATTATGTACACAAATTATACAAAGCAAACATACTTAATATACTTAACAGTACAAGTGTACCCAGTGCCTATATCCCATAATGACTGTGTACGTCTATATATAGAACTATAACTATAACAATATATTTTTATATGAATATTGATATCTATATTTAACATTTGCATTAATGCATGCACTTGACAGCTTTATGCTTTATTATGATCTTCAAAAATGGCTGACAGATAAATTGAATTTAAATATAATGAATCTATACAGACGCTCCTCTACTTACGAACTTTCAGCTTACAAACTTTCAGACATACGAACGAAGAGGACTGTAAGTCCAAATTGTGCTAGTTGGGCTCCTGTTTCCTGTTCGCAACATCATTTTTTTTTTCTGCTCGCCAATTCCACCCAGTATGACTTCTGGCCGCTACTCTCACCGCGCAGCAGCGTAGTGTTTGCACTCCCAGCATCCTAGTTCTTTGTACTTGCATATACAGTACCCTTAAAATGATGTTGAATAACGACTTGCGAACATTTCAAGTTACAAACGACCATTCGGAATGTATCTCGTATTCGTCTGTATTATTCTTAATACTAAAAATTCCATCCAAAGAGAGAGTGTGAAAGAGGCCAGAATGATCAGGCGTTAGAGCTCGTTTCAGCAGCACCCAGTGCTTTTTGAGCTGGTACACTGTGTCGCTCGGGCCCCTGCTGGGAGGGACATAACGCATATACTGCTGTCACATGGCAAACTGCCGGCCTCATAAATATAAAAAAAGTCAGAAAATGACCCGAGGGGCACAGCACTAGGGCCATGAGAGCCAATCTACTGCTTAACACCAAGTTCTGCTGCTGATGACTGTCAGCTCAGAGGTTTTCTATAATTAAGCTGCGAGCGCCAGACCTGTAACTGATACGTTAACCAATGTAAATATTGCAGTGTTTACCCAACTTTGAAAAATGTGTGTTGAGTCTAGTGTTGCATGCTCCCTGACCTCATGGACAGCCTTTACGCTGTGGGCTGAGGCCATGAGAGGGCATGCAGTAACCGGCTGTGGGCACTTGGGGTTACCACACTGCAATGCCGCGCACTGCCGCTGGTTGCCGGTACGGCACAGATAGCCCCGCAGCAATGCTGTCACAGGACCGCGCACAAAATGGGCAATTTAGATGCCAATTCACCAAACTGCAAATCTTTGTACTGCAAGAAGAAACCCAGAGAGTAGCCAGAGAAAACCCACACAATTCAGCGACAATGTGCACGGATTCAAACCTCCATCCTTGGAGCTTTTAAGGTGACATAGCCATCCAATGCACCCCTACCCTTAAATAAGTACTGATCATGTCTATGAACATATGCCCCCCAATAAAGAAATAGATACACAAATACAAGGTATATGGTATAACACAATATCACACTAAATAAAATCAAAGTTACAGATTCCTGTCTTATGAGATTACTATTCATCGACAAACTTCATACCCCTTTAAAGAATTAACCATAAAAATCACCTTAATGATAATCCTTAAATCTTTAATCCTTTCATGGCTACTCTGCTTCATTTTCCAAGAACAATATCTGTAATCCACACAGAATTAGAATACAAAGAATTAAGACGGAGCCTTAGAATTGAGAGCATGTATTTTTGCCGAACCACAGCTGGAGTGTAGCCAGCGGCTGAGACTGAGCAGCCCATGCTACATGTCTCAGGGTGGCCTGGTCTGGGGAATCACCTTAGGCTGTGGGGTTACCATTCTGAGCTGGAGGACACAGAAACATGGCGCGTTCTTGCAAAACAACTGTATCCTTGCCTTTCAGCCCTAACAACTTCCCACAATCATATTGTTTCCACATTTTCTCTAATACGAATAGCGCCTTTATTGAATTACTTTTGGGTTTGATAAATTTGTAAATCAAAGGGATTTCAAGAGGACCAGTACATCCATTTCCTATTTTCAAAAACCTCCGATGGAAAAAAGGACTCAACATGTCTTCTCATTCTTTGTACCAAAGTTTCTTTATAAGAAGAAGCCCATTGTTCTCAAGGTGACTGAGTTTTAATCTCTATTGACTGCACTGAAGGGCTGTGATACTGTCATTATTTCCCATGGGATAATTTTACCGGATCATCTCGGCGTAAGAATTTGTTTTCTTGTCTAAATTGTTTCCCATAAAATGTCTGTGGGAAGCATTTTTAAAATCATCATCACATCACATTCTCTTAATATAACTGGAGAAAACTATTTTGGAAAAATAAAAATGCTTTGCATATCTTTTGCAGGGCATTCTGGGAATTTAAACAATAAAAAGTAGGATTCAATCCCTTCCAGATCTGTCATTTCATTCTTTGTCTTTTATCGACAACTTATTAGACCTTACTACCCCAATACATTTTATCGACAGCAAACTGTTACAGAGATCAATTTCAAGAAATCTCTTTATGCATCGGAATGGATTTGGATAGAGGTGACATTTTTGGTTCAGTTGTATCTCTGTCACTTTACCCCGCATTTGAAATGTACTTCCTGGCTGTATTTAATTGCCCCAAGGAAACCCAGTCTCTTTGTAACAAAGAGAGCTGCACTCTATGAAAAGACCCTGACATCACTGAAACTACATAGACGGGCATGCTGAATAGTTTGCCTCGACCTAATTCAATAATCCGACTCTCTCCATTAGTTTGGGTCAGCAGTCAAAGCTGGGGGGGTTTTTAACGTACTGTTCATATACAGTGAAACACAAGCGATTCCCCATGAGACAGCTTTCAGTGAAACTCTCAAAGCACTCGCGGCTCCGCGGCCATTGTTGCTTTATGTGCGATGAAAAGCGTCACAAATTCATCGCACCTTTTATCAAACCCTTTCAGATTTGTCTTCAAGCTGACACACACGAGGGATCACAGATGTTTACTTTAGCAGCCCAGCCCGGAGATGAGCCTAATCTAGGCTACATTAGGCTTAGTCTTCCCAACAATGCCATAACAAAAAGGCACTCTCCCTGTCTGCCCCACAGAAAGTGGCTGAGCCCCCCATCTCTTGTCCTGTCCAAGGTTAGCTTCCTGTCCTCTATTGTCTACCACAGCATAGGGGCTCTACTTTACTTGTCGAATGTTCTCTGATGTCTTTTATTTTAATATGATGTTTTTCGTTAAGCTATACGTGCTCTTATTTAACACCGGTGAATGGGTCATGGCGCATGAGTTTCCGTAGCATGTTGTTTTTAAATCTAGCAAGCTAAAACCCATGTAAGAACCCATATTTTCCTCACATCTCTCCTGACGTGCTCCAGATATCGTCCTGGGAGAAGCATGCTCGATTAACTTTAGCCAAGCACTAAATGTGCCATGAAAACTTGATACTTTCATCACTGCTTGTCTGAAAGGGTATAAACCTCTCCTTCTGAGACATCACCCCTTGACCTCATCTGGAAAGGCCTTGTTCACTACCAGGCTTCAGGTAAGATCATACACAGGCCTATTCACGTTCGGACTCCCTCAGTGCTGTGAAACTAGGGTTTGACACACAGAAATTTGTGTCTGTTCTGAGTTAACTATTCAATATCTTTAATTGGCTTTAACTGGAAACCTCGAAGTAAAATAATACTGACATTTAAATATGAATATGACCGATTCACTTTAGAAAGCAAACAAGAGTAACTATGTTTGGCCCTCCTACAGAGTGCTATAATGTTATCTAACATTATACAGAGAAATGAGAAATTGCTCTCCAGGTATGACCTGTACATTTCAGTACATGTGCATATATAGTTCAAAGTAACCGAATTTTGACCCTCCTGTTACTTTTCAAAGATCAACAGCTGGTAATATTGCAGACAATACTGATACCATCTGACATCTTCTTCCAATTTGCACTTAATTTTTCCAAGAGACAACTAAAATGAGAGTGGATTATTTCATACAAAAATACTTTTTTACATTTTACATTTACATCTACATTTTATTTAAAGAAATGTATTGTTATACAATATTTTAAATGTTTATTATCAACCTAAGAATAAGAAGCTGTATTGTCTAGGGGAGGAAACAGACCTCTTACTAGTGCCTGCAATAAATCTTAAAACCATTGTGACAGCTAGAACAAGCCCTTGTAAAACAGAGATTTCCTGCCCCCAAGGGCTCAAGTTGGAGCTGCTGGAGGTTGCACCAAAAGTCAAGCAGGGCATGTCTGACAACTGATTTGACAGGGAAACACTATTAGCTGAGCCACGCCCCACTAGTGAATCATTTCCTTTAAACAGGGTCTGGGGGCTGAATGTATGAGGGGCCCAGAGTCAGCCGTGGGACAGAGTTCCTCTAGTTGGCTGTAGTCTGTTGATTTAGCCCTGAAGCAATGGTGGCTCCATGTGTGCATTAAGCTCTGCATGTCCTTCCACTGGTAATGCTCAAACAGTAAGTGTTCTCCACAGCCATCTTTGATGCAGAGACCCAGATTGTTAGGAAGACGGCCACTGAAAAATCAACTCCAGATTGAGTCTGGATACAATGGCGTCCCAGACCTGTGGAAAATCCAAGGTCACTTTGTATTGACAGGAAACATTAGTTTCCCTCATATTCTAAAGAACTTTTCCTAAGTCAGGATATAATTTGTAAATCTGAACAAAAGCTGAAGTGCGTCACTATGGCCTGTAATACTGAAACAAAATAAGCCTGACCTCGATGGCATGAAAGTAACAATATGTTTTTACTAAACGGTCATGACTTCCATAATCATCTGCAGTCAGATGCATTTTTCTCCTATCAAATAATGCTTCCTGTTTTCTCATACAGTGTAACTGAACAGAGATTAGCAATACACACGTTCTGAGCTCCTCACTTGGAAACTGGGCACTGCTGCCTGATCTGTAATGGCTTCCACCATGCACTGACTGCGTCCCCGTCCTTCATCCCATACGTTGCTGAATTATGGCACATGTATTTTCGTCTGAGGGCATTGTCCATTACTGCACAGAACAGCTACTTTAGCACAGCTAGCTGGGTTTTGAAAGCGTTTCGATTAGGTTCAGCTAGCTGGTTGAGCTACACTTTTCAATTTGGTTCGGCTAGCAGGATGAGCTATGCATTTCCATTAGGTTGGGGTACCCGGATAGCTGTCTGTTTTGATTAGGTTTGGGTAGCTGGCTGAGCTCCTATGCATTTCCATTAGTTTAGGGTACCTGGATGAGCTACATGTTTCAATTAGGTTCGGCTAGCAGGATGAATTGCATGCATGGGTCACATTCAACGGTGAGAGTTTATCTTCTTACTTGACACTATACTGCCCAGAAAAACAGTCGAAATAAATGTTGTGGTTAGTTATATTGTTAATTCCCCCATGGTCAAAGTCTGTATGGTTGGATCACTGAGAAGTCTTTGTTCCTGTCAAGTTTATTTAGTTTTTTCCCTTTAAACACTAACTAGTCACTCCTTACTTTTATGTAACATTTTTTATCACTTACAAATGACATTTCGTAATGTACAGTATGAAATGCAGCTGAACGAGTGTATTCATAACTCAAACTCACACTCAGGTTTCTCAGTACACAAAAACACTAGTCGTCTCTTTGTTGAAACAATTCACTTTGCTATTTAGCTAAATGCATTCCATTTTAATCGCTGTTTAGTACAGGCGCTACTGGTCCACTCATCTGCAACCAAATGGGATACACAAGCACCAAGCAAGCTACAAGTAAACATTTAAAACCCAACACAAAGTTCCAGGTTCTACACACGTTGTGTCATGTCCTGTAAAGTCCTTTGCTGGTTGCTTGTCTTGGGATCCTATGGCCTTGCATGCATGCTGGGCCTGATTCTCTCATCTGTTTTGACACACAAAGAACACACATCAGAGGCATAAATCAGATAGTAATAATAGTATTCTAGTAGATAGTATTCTACCTCCTGTTTAAATGTGCTAATGTTTTCCATTAAGCACTCTGAACTGCATAAGAAACTGACTGTATTTAAACTTGGACTATGGCCCACTGGGAAGTGCCGCAATGCATTATTTTGTTGTTTAGCTGATGCTATTAACAAAAGCAGCTTATAAACTCATTTGTACAGCCAGATATTTTATGGAAGAAATTCTGGCACTACTCCTGGTTTCGAGTACCACTGCAACGCCCCAGTTAAGACCCTTCAGGGTAGATCGCTGTGTCTTTACCCATAATGCTCAGTGCTACAGTGTAAGCAAGCATACGTAAGGCTGAGAATGACAATCTGCAAACATGTTTCTAAGCAGAGTTAAATAGCACAACCTGGTGGTCTTCATGAGAACACACAGGTTTAAAGCTTTCATTGATCTCACTGAGCACTCCAGATAATCAATGCCTGCAGCTGGGGCCAAGCTCTGCAGAACCTCCTTTATGCTCTTCAGGTTTTTCTTCACTGGTATCATACCACATATTTTTTTTGTTTTTAATGGTTGCTTTTATAGATTCTTCTCACTCATTAAATTTCCACTGCAAAGTCTTAATTTACTTTCATAAACTAAGATTTAGCTTTAAACACCAGTTAGAAGATTAAGCCACTGAGCCCCCAAGTCATGAAATCAAAAATCTCATCTGTGGAAATCTGCTGGTTGAAATGGTGCCATTCTCATTTTTTAAAACCATAAATGAAATGTTCTAAATTTCACATGAAAGCTTCCTTAGATCAGTGTTTCTCAAACCATTCCTTGGGGATCCACAATTTTTCTCCAGTGACCAAAAATGTGTACTGTCTAGTGGAGGGAGCAAAAACATGACCCATCTGGGGGTCC
Source organism: Brienomyrus brachyistius (assembly GCF_023856365.1). Classification (NCBI taxonomy): domain Eukaryota; kingdom Metazoa; phylum Chordata; class Actinopteri; order Osteoglossiformes; family Mormyridae; genus Brienomyrus; species Brienomyrus brachyistius. The sequence goes on from NC_064544.1 coordinate 20,786,152, forward strand.
CCGAGGACTGGTTTGAGATACACTGCCCTAGATGTAGGATATAGAATGTAGAGCATGAAAAGCAGCACAAATGCAGAACCAGCTGGCTGCTCCTCCTTCGAGACTTGTGATGTAGTACACAGCTACAGCCTTTTAAAATGTAGGCACACGCCCATGAGTCACTGGTACATTACTAGGTGGCTGACTAATAATGTACTCTAACACATTTATTTTGCAGGTGAAAATGTCGATGAATTCATCTAAAATTGACAGGGGAAAACTACAGCCGAATTAAACAGGCAATCAAATATTGTTAAGCAACAGTATTTTAGGTTTAAATGGTAGATGGACTAGATACTATGGTTAACCAGCAGTGCTGTACTGGTTATGTTTACTGCTTATGTTACATACAGCACTTGCAAGGCTTTAGTTACCTGAAAGTAATAAACAATCGTGGGGAAAATGAGTCACCTGACGTACAACAAAGCTAGCGTGTTTCTGGGTGACCTGCAGCCCAAATGCTGCCGTTCTGATTGCTGACCTGCTGTCACTTGGGCAGCATTCTTGCCAGGCTGAATGGGTGGGGCTCCAGGGATGACATGGACGAATGGTGCAAGAGAGGCGGGGCTTTGAACGCAGGCAGCTCCAGGGCCGACCCTCTGCGATAGAACAGCGCCTGTGATTGACCCGTCAGGTCACCACGCGTGCTGCCGGAGAGCTCATAAGTGTTGCTTGTCCTGAGGAAGAGATGCAAGACCAAATTCAATGTCTGAAGATCTTAGTTCAAAATGCCAGTGTTTTAAAGGCTGTTGTGTCTTAGAAGATACAGGAAAGCACTTTTAAAATCAGTTCATATCCATTAGAATTTGTATGACACTGGTGCTTAAAACAAAAGGACAAACAAGTAAACACTACTTTTCATGCCTTGATTTGTAGATAAATAATGCATCTGGTCTTTTTGACACTTTTCCCTGCGCCACTGCTATAGTCTGTTGGTAGAAACTTCTTGAGTGTTTCTCTGGTTAAAATAAATGTGACTGGGGCTGGGCTGGCGGCCACTGCAATATCCTATGACATCTTCTCTCAGAATGTGACACGGATTTATAGTGTCCACTAATATATGTGTGTCTGACAAATTCAATATGTACCTCTTAAGAACACCAAGCTAAAGAGAAAACTGGGGAAAAAAGGAACGGAAACTGGTCAAATTCTTTCCTAATAACTTTGCTCTGTATGTGGGCTGATTGTGCAAATACAACCACGACCACTTGCAGATGTACTGTTTTGTTGTGATTGCTGATATGGTGAATTTGAAATTTTCCCCTACAGCTGGAAGGAAGAAAGGATGGGTGAATGGATGGATGGATGTACATCTGAAGAGCCAGTGGTCACGCATCCTGTCTATCCAAATTCCAGTAAACAAAACTACCCACATCCTGCCATATGATAAGGTACTGCTCCAATGTTCGGTGTGCTTATGACACCAGCTGCAAGGTTACCTGTCAGTGGTGGATCGTTCTGAATGTTGACCAATCCTCAGCGAGCTCTGACTGGAGGACCTGCAGTGGATGGTACCTAAAAAAGAGACCAGCTATATCACACACAAACCAAACGTCAACCAAGGCCTTCAAGTTTAAAAGAATCTTAAAAGAAGCATTAATATTCTGCATCTTTTCAAACAGCTTTATTCTCTATAGAATAAATGCCTGTATAAAGTAACCTGTAGCATACAGATTAAGTAAAATTCCTTTTTAAAAAAAAACTGCTGAAAGAGGACTTCAGCAAAGGTATACTGGTCTTTGTGTTCAGTCATATTCATTTAAAATTAATATGTTCCATATCTGTAATCAGACATTCTTCATGTTTCATTAAGTTTTGAAATAGCTGACAGGTACAAGGCTCCCGTGAGCTTTGGTCATTCTGAGGAGCACTTGCCTGGTGTTCCACATGTTCTATAAAATCCAAGATGATGGATTTTAATCATCCCTACATTTGTTTGCAAGAGAATCATGTCAAAATTATGTTGGATGGAATGCTGTCCTAAATGACTCAGACACACCGGCAAGGTGGAGGGAAAATTCTGTATAAAAACCATGTTTCCCTAAATTAAGAACATACATTTTTAGATCAAAGAATTCCCTGGCTTCTCATTAAAATGTCAATTATCCAACAGGTCAGACCACACTTTAAGAATCTTGGTTTCTTGGCCTCATTAAATAGATTTTTGTTTCCATAAAATGCAATTTTTGCTGAAATTATAGAGTGCGACAATGAATGGCCAAACATCTATGTATATCACTGGGAAATATTAACATCACAAAAATGAAGCCGAATAAAAAGAAAAAAACAGCTTTAATGTTTCGGCAAAAGTCAAGGACGTTCGCTTGAGAAAGCCGCTATCCAGCGGAGTGGAAACCTTGGCCCTACGTCTCACGCTGAGCTCACAGTGTAATTACTGCGATTCTCAACAACACTGCATTAGAACACGTCTTTTAGTTTGGCCTGGAGGCACAATAAAATTTCAGGTGCTTAAGAGACTGTTTTATTTAGAAACAAATAGCACCATACACTAGAACATATTCCCAAAACTGCAGGGTTTTGTTGGAAAAATCAGTTATATAAATACTGCTTAAAACTTAAAAAACTACATTTTTAGTCACACGTCTGTATCTGCCTCACAAATTCCCAACTAACTACGTCGGTCCTTCCATTTTATGACAAGGCCAATTCATTAATTGGAGTTAATTAATTCAGTCCTGCACAAACAGTAAAACTCAGAAAATTGTGTCCTGGAGTTTTGTAACAATAACATTCTTCCCTAGGGGAAAGTTTGAAGCTGACCAGAGTCTCCCAGCTGGACAACCTGTCAAACACGCCAGCAGGAGATGCTTCGCTCCATCAGCTGTTGCTATCGCCCAGCTGGAAAGTTCATCTGAATCCTGCATGTCTTCAGCAGAATAAACAAAGTTTCACAATAAAAAAATATTGTAGTATATTAGTTAAAATATCACACTCTAGGGCGGCACAGTGGCGCAGTGATTAGCACTGCTGCCCCAAAGTCCTGGGTACGACGCCGGGTCCTTTCCGTGTGGAGTTTGCGTGCTCTCCCCGGGTTTGCGTGGGTTGATTGGTGAGTGTGTGCGCCCTGTGGTTTGTTGGTCACTGCCCAGGGTTGGTTCCCGCCTACTGCCCATTGTTCCTGGGATAGGCTCCAGTCCCCCCCGCGACCCCAGCTGGGATTCAGCCGTTTCAGAAAATGTAAGGATATAGTATACCTCCTTCAAATACACCCTAACCACCTATGTATATACATGTAGAACAAAACCATTCAAAAGTTTAAACTTGGAAAAAAAAATGGGATCAGCATTCAGACATTTCCGTGGTTCTACGCACCATAGGAAGCAGGCCCGATCAGGGACAGCCTGGAGAACTGGCCCGCCGTCTCTGGCTGTGTGAAAGGGAGGTGATCGCAGGTTAGTTCATCATACCCAGAGGGAGCTTAACAACATGGCTGTAAGACTCTACAAAGATGATCTGCCTTAGGGCTGTTTTCCTTAATACATACAGAGTGAAGCAGTTTCTCACAGTATTTAGATTTTTTTTTTTCCAAATTACCAAAAAATCCCATCCTGCACAATACATAATAAATGACAACTTTTTACTTGGCAAAACAGCCTTTCATGACAAATTCCATTTTTTATTTCATAAGCCTACAGTAGTTTTACTTGGAATCCTTTCAAATGTGACTGTAATGCATTTACATATTTGTAATTATAGACAGCGCAATACCAAAGAGACTGTATCCTACACTATAAAACATAAAGACAACCGCATATACACAAGTACATATGCTGAGTATATACATGTAGCATAGAAATGTAAATATTAACACATTTCTGCTTCTTTTATTTTTCACATTCATTTCAACACAAATTAAATTACACTGAAAAAAGCCTTACAGAAACAGCACCAGGTCCCACACAAATGCAAAAAAAGTCCTTTTTATGTCTCGCACTGTAAAACATCCCTAGGCACAAAGTGTCCTTTGCTTTGATTTGTCTTGGGAGAGCACTTACCTTCCTGAATGAGTCCTGGCCATCCACCTCCATTGGCTGAGCGCTAAAGGAAGAACACATGAGGCTTTCAAGACAGGATTCTCTTTCGGCTGTAATAATCACTCAGGCAGTGGGGCTGTGAGTAACACCATAAGGTACACACAGCGTATATTGTGATCTAAGGAACACAGAGCCATCAGAGGAGCCTGGCTGACACTGATAACGTTAGAGCTAGTTCACTTAGATCAGGGATGCCCAACTCCAGTCCTGGGGGGCCAGAGCCCTGCACATTTTTGGGTTTCCCCTCATTTAATTACGTGCTAATTACCACACAGCTCTTGACCTGAATCAATCATGGTGGAACAGGGAAAGAACTAAGCTACACAGGGCTCCGGCCCCCCAGGACTGGAGTTGGGCACCCCTGACTTAGACTAAGCTATAATAAAGGGAATAGATTACCTGGGATGCAAAATTCTAAAAAGTTAAATTGCACGTTGGAGAAACTTTGTTTGCTAACATAGAAAATGTAGGCATGGGAAAGCAATTGGTTTAGTATTACCAAGCTGGCCTATCAGGCATTGGGATAAGACCACAAATGTGAGGAACAGCTGATATGTGTATCGGGAAAGCACAACATAGCCTTCTTCCTCAATATTATACTCTTAAGAGTCATCAAATAGAGGCAGGGAATGAGAAAAGACAAAAGGGATGAGTAAGTTGGGAGTACTGGCGAGTGTAGAAAGCTTTTGCAGAATTCTTACGCTTATATTGGGATAATGTTTGAAATATACAGTATATATTTAAACACATATTGTAATCCTAGACTGAAATATGCTTGACAACCCAATCTTGTTTATTTTTACTTTTATTTTGAAATCTAAATAAGGCCACGTTTTTTCATTCTAGGATCAATCTCGGTCATTTCAGTATCACTTTCCCATATACGGAAACCAGAGCCAAAACGATTCATGGATATACAGTACGGTGAATACATTCCTGCCAGCTGAAATTCATTTCTGCCTTCAGATCCCTGTTTGTTTGGACAGGACTCAGAGAGCACAAATGGCAGGGTGAGCGTCTGACTGAACTGACGTCAGAGACGTGCTGCTTAGCCGTACACTGCAATCACTCGCAGGTTGCTACCTTAAAGGTCCCCTCAGGCTTCGGGTGTTCTCAACCTGAAAGCCCTGCACCGCTCTGCAACCGTCACTTTGTGTCTGACAGGGGCTACAGTCAAAACAATATGAAGCTTCGTTTTGACATTATACAATAAGAGTTTTATCCCCTTTACATTGATTCAGGGTAAAGTGACTTCCATGGCTGAGACTCACCATGTACATATCCCTAGGGCCCGAGGTATTTCTACAGAACTGTTTATCAGAACCTGCTTTTTGCTTCTTCCCACCACCATCTGGGTTTATTTTTATATTATGTTACTGAAACAAAAGAAATAAACTAACTCTAATAGTTTCCAGTCTGAAGTCCAACTTAAGGGTCTTTAAAAATTTTTTTATTATAGGGTTGCTCTATAAAGGCAACCAAGGACTCTTTTTGGTATGATTTTACTGTATCCTGTGTTATAAAATGTATGAAATCCAAACAAACGTTTGATTTATAGCCCTTAGTCTAATATGGTAAATACCACTTACAAGAGTATGGGGAGAGGATATGTTTCCATATTTAAGGTTTCAGTATTGATGTCCATCCAAGTAGTGTGTTTCATTCATATATCTGCTTATGAAAGCAAATGTTCACTGGCCACTACAGGGTAAACAAAGGGAACTCAACCATTGTGAAATGAATGCCATGAGTAACATTAAAACAATTGATGTGATTCATAAACGTTAACATGCATATTTCTGTTGAGTCCCCTGATTCATAAAAATGGGTTTAATCGCCAAGATAAACACACCACCAGCACTGGACTTTATGGAGGTTGGGGAAATGAGTGCATTTCCATTTGTCAATATGAAGGCCATCTCACACAACATCAGGAAAATTGGTTTGAATCCCGTGGCGAGCATACCGATGCTGCTGTGGGCCCTTAAGCAAAGCCCAGTCACGCCAGGGGTACTAGACAATGGGCGACCCTGCACTATGACCCTCTCTGACCTATCTATGTGTCTGAGTCTCACGGAGAGCAAGATGAGACAGACAAAAAAGACTATTTCCTCACAGGGGAATTACTATTCTATGGTACAGAATACAAAGAAATGTGTATGCCTTTGTGATCCAGCAGAAGATAAAGCAATGGTACAAGCAACCTTTTGGATGCTGTAGTCCCATGGCGATCGATCAATTCAGCTGATAGATGTTTTCTAAGCATTATCTCTTTTATTGCTATTAATTATCCTGGTAAGAGTACAGTATGCAGGGTCCACTATGTGGACTCAAGGAGAAGGACTTGACTAACATTAAAAACATTTGACCATTTGACTAAATGACCATTCCTTAAAAGTAGGCAAAGCTAACAAAAGTCTCCATTCACACAGTCTGCATATCGTAACTAACTCTACAGCGATTAGCTAAATGAAGCCGTTCATTGTAAACACACTTCACCATCAGCCAATCAGCCATCAGATTAAACAGCCTTTTAAAAATTAAAAATAAATACACAATCTGTATGCAAACCTGGATTTAAAATAGCCGCTGGGCAACCTATATGTTCAATGCTAGCCTAGACTTAGTAATAATTAAATGAGCTACTCTATATTGGTACAAATTTATGCTAATGCTAAAGATATTACTTCACTTCAGTAAACAGAGGGGAAACCGTATACCGTTTTGGCTAGTTCTTCATGGTAGTTATAAATTGGCAACCAGTCAAACCAGAAAAGAAACAAAAACAATGCTAAATAGCCATTTGGCGGGGTGAACATGTCAGTAAAATATCTTACCCATAAGTAGCTGTGCAAAATTTCCATTGCACAAAACAGAAGATCATTCACAAAATGAAAACAAAGAATAGCCAATGAACGTGGGAATGATCCCATGTTAAGGCCATAAAAGCTGGAAATGGCTGAACAAACTGACCTTGTAGCATCAATCAGTTAATGGACAAAGTGACTGCTGCTCTTGGCTCAGTGATTCATTAGCACTGCAAGGTCCCAGATTATTCCCAAAATCAATGCAAGCAGTCACACTTAATTAAGTTTGAAGCCCCATAAAAGTTTTAACATTTAACATGCCATCCTACTATCCACTAAACAGCCACTGCTCCAAAAAACAGTTTTATGTTTTTCCAATAATAACGCAGTAATGTTCCCCATGACCTTGGAGGGACGGTGCAACAGTCCCAGCAGCGCTCATTCTGAGAGCCAGAGAAAGCCAAACGCTCAGGTGCAGCCCTTAATGAATGGGAAACCAAACAAGGCTGGGCATTTATGTGGAATGCTTTTACAAAAGTACTGCCTTCTGGGCTCCTCATGAAAGCAAATGTACATTTCGTTTTGGACACAAAAGCAGGAAGTCTTAGCTGCTTATGTTAAATGACCTGACACGGGACAGTAAAAATGGACGGGGTTCTTGTGGGGAGCTCGAGTGGCTACGTGCTCCTCCACTCAGCAGAGACTACAGACTATAAGCGTCTCACCACATCTCACAAGGAAAGCCTTGTTTCCTATAAGGTAGTCTGGGTTCAGTTTTTAAGTCAGAATTAATCAAGGATGCAAATTCATCAGAGGTGAAAAGGGTGACAAGGATACAAATCCCCATTTTGTTAGTCAGAAAAATCTGTGACGGCAATAACTGTCTTCCGCCATGTTCTCACGGACCCAAAACAAGCCCATGTTGCATGCAGTGCCTGCTTATGGGAGACTGCTGCTAACTTTGGTTGATGTTGGACAGTATTCAAAGTATGACAACCAACCGCGGGTTTAATGATAATTAAAATTTGAACTGTAATACTTACTGTTGGGAAATGTACCATGGGTTACTGTGAAACCAATAACCGTCTCAATCCCTAACATTGCCGTCTTCAGTCTTCAGGTGCGCTCCAGTTGCAAGTGCCATTTTGAAGACAGCACTGGTCTTTATTTGTTTTGTTTTTTCTCTACAAGGTGAGGTTATCATTTTATTACCATGATTCTATCCTTGCACACCTCCCCCCCCCTTTTAAAAAGTCATTGAATCTACAAAAATCACACAAATGACCTATTTTGGGCTCAAAACTGTGGGGTACCGCAGGGTTCAATTTTAGGACCACTCTTGTTCCTAATTTACATTAATGATATTGATACCAATACATACAGTAAACTGGTTAAATTTGCAAACGACACCAAGGTGGGTGGTGTAGCAGATACTGATATAGCAGCACAGAGACTACAACGGGATCTGGATTTAATTAACAACTGGGCTGATACCTGGCAGATTAAATTTAACATAGATAAATACAGATATTTTAAACACAGCATATTTGTGCCTTAGCAATATTTTCCTTTCCCACTGTCCAGTAGAGAGCAATTTCAGAATCTAAACTGCTGTGAAAGTTTTTCGTTGTTATTAATATTCTCAAAACTGCTATGCTGTTTGCCTTTTTATACCACAGAGTAAACCCAATGAAGTCCAGATGGCTATTCATCCTCAGCAGCAGAACCAGAGACATCAGCGACGTCCTCCCCAGAAAACAAAAGTCTGTCATAGCAGAGCTCTTTACAGAGGAGAGACCCCCTAAGCCATTGTGCAGCATCACTCAGGAAGACGTCATGTCATGCAAGGCCACAGGCTGCATTTCTGTGGATGCAGATCCACATGCATGGTGGAAATGCAACGAGCAGAAGTATCCTGACACTGCTAAGATGGCACACCGCTACCTTGCTGCCCCAGGTACATCTGTACCAAGTGAGAGAGTTCTCTCTACAGCAGGAGACACTGTCACTGCAAGTAGATCTCGTCTCTTGGCAGGGAATGTACAGTAAACAAACTGACCTCTTCCAGAACAACATGAAAATAGAATGAACAGAGCAGTATTGTGTTGAAACAGTGCAGTGTTTACTAGTTTGCTTTAAGCTGCATGTTATATTAACGGTCTGGTAATTTAAGAAAAAAACCTTTAAAAATCTTTCCATTAGGAAATGCCAGTCATGGAATTGAAAATTTGTTATATGTGCTTATTTTGAATGGTGTGTGAGTGTGCATGTGTGAGTGAATGGTGTGTGAGTGTGCCCTGTGATGGGCTGGCCCCCCGTCCTGGGTTGTTCCCTGCCTCGTGCCCATTGCTTCCGGGATAGGCTCCGGACCCCCCGCGACCCAGTAGGATAAGCGGCTTGGAAAATGGATGGATGGATGTGCTTATTTTAGAGAAAAGAATGAGTGTTGCTGGTTGATCTTATGCTTCATTTTATGTTTATGGCCTCTGGTTATATTTTGGTCATAAAAATAGGAAAGTCAAGGTTCCTTTCTTTACACCAATTTAGGGGTCAGAGTTATAAGAGCTATTTTCCTCTTTTAGTTTCTCAGACAATTTTTTGTAAGAACCACAGCTAACCACAGATAATAAGAATAAGAAAAATTCTTCTTTTAGTTAAGATTTGACAGTGAATAACTATTTGTTCTGAGCAAGAATTTAAGGCAAATGGTTTTAAACCTTTTTTGCAAAATAAATGAAAAGCACTTTGAAATCAGAAATGTCTCCCCATTTACTGTATAAAAATCACTCCCAGCATTAACCTAAGACTGCCACAGTGACGTGCCTAATGCCAAATCGCCTCATTCATTCAGTGTTTAAAGGACTACATGATACGATCTTGAGAATGACTGATATTTTAAAAACCGAAAACGGTGGAGTATCTACTGCTGATGTATGATATTTCTGGAGTGTTGACAAAATAGAAAAAAAAGTGAACCAAACCAAACCTAAAACTGTGACCCGAAACCATGACACGCACCCAACCGTGCATTTTGTGACCCATTCCACCCCTAATTCAGAAGTAGTGCTATTCATTTGCTGAATAAAAACACCATAGTATACCCAACCTACCACGGTATACGTACAATCCAGCCTTGCCCATTTTTGCTGGACTCTGCGGAGGCACTGGATATCTTTCGTGTCAGTGTGACTATACCTTTAGATGTGACACTGCACCACATCCCTCACAGACATTACCACTCTTCAGGTTAAGCTGTAAGATCTAACATGGCCTCGCCATCTTGGCCAGTTTACTCACGAGCAGGGCGAGGGCGCCGGTCGGGACTGAGAGGTCAGCGGTGCATAGGGCAACTGCAGCACTGTGGAAGCTGAAACGACAAAAGGCAGCGTGGAAACTCATGATGCGAATGAGCAACAGGCTGAGGTACAATGATGAAAAGAATAAAAAGAATTTTTAACATGTTCTAAAAACAAACAGGTCCTGCACCAGGATGCAAAAATACGCTCAGTCACAGATACGCTCATGGCCACATGCTTCACACACACATTCAAATGTGACACATGTTAAAAACACATCTTGTTTATACTTAAACATAGCTGAAATCACTTTCGTGCTTTGCCTAGGGAGCATTTACAAAATGAACGCCACGTGTGTTTATGAAGCTGCTCTTTCCTTCTAATAAATTCCGCACTCCACAGGAGTTCTCCAAAAGAGAGGCTTCGGATATGCTGATGAAAGCACCGTCCGGGAAAATTCATCCGCATGTAAAACTGCTTTTACTCCTGTGTTCTCCAAGTACCCGAGGGCCGGACTCAGGAGCCAAAGCAAGCTTACAGCAAGCATGGCTTGCACATGCTCAGACATCACCAGAAGCCGCTAGACACTCGCCGTGTCAGGTTACCTACACCTGCACCCTGTCACCAGGCCGGTGATGAATTCTGGGAATGTTGCCGCCATTAGGGTGATTAACCACTGTGTTTGGGGGAGAAACAGCCTACAGGATCGACAGAGAAAGGAGCTAAAACACACTGCCTTCCAACAGCCCAGAGAAAGGGAAAATAGATTCGCTTTTCTTGGACTGAATTAAATACAGCAATTTATCACAATTTGTTGCACACTGGTAATTGTTTTACGCCATGAGCTTGCCAGACTGTGGAGGGAAGCATGGTAATGCCTTATCTAAAAGATCACTAAAATTCAGCAAGGAAATAAAGACTTGGAATTAAATCACAGCTGTGGAGTCACACTAACAACTACAGACAATACAATCACCATAATTACACTGGCCTGAGCCCACTTTTTCATAAGTGAGCTCTACAGAATGAAACTCCAAACAAAAAACCTACTGTCAGTCTAACGCAGGGGTGCCCAACTCCAGTCCTGGGGGGACCGGAGCCCTATATAGCTTAGTTCTTTCCCTGTTCCACCATAAATGATTCAGCTCAAGAGCTGTGTGGTAATTAGCACAAGGAGTTGAATCAGGTGTGTTAAATGGGGGGAAACCCAAAAATGTGCAGGGGCTCTGGCCCCCCAGGACTGGAGTTGGGCACCCCTAGTCTAACATGGTAGAAGAATTTAAGAAGGGGACTATTCTCTGCTGCCTGGAAATTAAGAGAAAGACTGTTCTCCTCTGGAGTATTACTGACGGATTACTGAAAGCTGAAAAGGTCCAATTTCCCTGTGTAGTAAAATACAAAGCCCATTTATTGATAGGTTGGATTAATTCTACAAAACGAATGAAAAAATGAATGAATAAATATATACATAAGACACAATGCAGCCCCCCAACACAGTTCCTTATGCAGGAACAATCAGACACACATGTTTTTGACCCCAAACTTCGGCAGTCACTCTGTAACATTAATTTAATTCATGTATGAAGAGATTAGGGCTTAGGAAATATTTCAAGGCAAATACAGATACCTGCCAAAAAAGGAAATAGTGGAATAAGAGAAGGACGAAAGTACATTAAATCCAGGCACTTCCACAATGGAGTGGTCCCTGAGTTAATTAAGCTATTATCGTGCTTATGGTCACGAACAGACGTGCTGCACAGGCTGAGGTGGTCATTCTTTCAGCTTCTACGGTCAGAGACCCTCCCAGCATGATTTAAACAGAACCACTTCAAGAGAACGCTTTCAATCTATGGTAAAGCCTTCTGTCTTGACGTGAGTACAGTCTTCCAGTCTGACAATGTCCCATCCACTATTCATGGACGGGTATTGAACAGGTTTCTGAGCATGAAAAAAAATGTAAAGCATAAGCCATGGCCATCCCTGTCATTGTATCTCAACCCAGCTGAGTGCTCATGGGAGATTTGGGGACCACCTGCCACTTGCGAAATCTATGCCAAGGTTCACTGAAGGTCAGAAGGTCGCTAACGTCGCCCTATGCCTTAAGATACTTTTGGCTTTATTTTGATAAAGCAATATATATTATTTATATTACTGAGTGTAAATTTGATCATACTACACCTGTATGTATACAAAAACTAAATACAGTGCTCAGCATAAATGAGTACACCCCCTTTGAAAAGTACGAATGTAATCAGTAGCTCAATGAACAAAAGAATAACTTCCAAAATTTTCACAAGGCTGAGTTTTATTGAACACTTGTTTAACTCCATAACATGAAATTAAGGTTAATAATATAACTTAGATCACAAAATCTTCAGTTTTACTCAAATTGGTTGAAGCAAAAATGAATACACCCCGCAACAAAAAGTACTACATCTAGTATTTTGTATGACTGCCGTGATTTTTAAGGACAGCACCAAGTCTTCTAGGCATGGAATGAACAAGTTGGCGACATATTGCAACATCTATCTTTGTCCATCCTTCAAGAATAACCTGTTTTAGAGCCTGGATGCTGGATGGAGAGTGATGCTCAACTTGTCGCTTCAGAATTCCCCACAGGTGTTCGATTGGGTTCAGATCAGGAGACATACTTGGCCATTCAATCACCTTCACCCTGTTCTTCTTCAGAAATGCAACAGTAGCTTTAGATGTGTGTTTTGGATCATTGTCGTGTTGGAAAAGTGCACGACGACCAAGTACATGGAGAGATGGCAGCATCTTCTCCTTCAGTATAGAGCAGTACATTGTTGAGTTCATGATACCATCAATGAAATGCAGCTCCCCAACACCAGCAGCACTCATGCAGCCCCACATAAGGACACTGCCACCACCATGCTTCACTGTAGGCACCATGCATTTTTCTTTGAAATCCTCACCTTTACGACGCCATACAGTTTTGAAACAAGTAGTTCCAAAAACAGGGATTTTTGTCTCATCACTCCAGAGTATAGAGTCCCAGTAGTCTTCATCTTTTTCCGCATGGGCCCTAGCAAATTCTAGGCGTGCTTTTTTGTGCATGGGCTTTAGGAGAGGCTTCCTTCGTGGACGATACCCATGCATGCCATTCCTCTGCAGTGTGCGCCGTATGGTGTCACGGGAAACGGTCGCTCCAGTTTGGCTTTCTACTACTTTAGCTAACTGCAGTGAACTTGCATGGCGATTTTCTTCAACCCTTCTCATCAGCAGACGCTCCTCTCGAGATGTTAACTTCCGTGGACGGCCTGGACGTCGCTGTAAGATCGTTGCACTTCCATCTTTCTTAAATTTTTGGATCACTTTTGCTACAGTATTTTGACTGATAGGTAAAGCTTTGCTGATCTTCTTGTAGCCCTCACCTTTTTTGTGTAAAGAAATGATTGCCTTTCTCAGATTTTGTGACATTTCTCTTCCATGTGGAGCCATTGCTGACAGCATGAAATGGGAAGGGCCTTTCTTTGTTAAGTAATGCCCTTTTATAGTCACCTGTCTGCTGGACACCTCTTAAATGAATCATTAGACTCACCTGTGGTTGAATGCCTGTTAATTAGAATTTTGTAGTCTTAAGTGTGGCTTTTCTCCTAAGACTATAATTGGGGTGTACTCATTTTTGCAACATGGGCTTGAGTGAATTTGTTAGGAAAATCACTTTTTTGTGTGTGCAAATCAACAAATCTTGTTTGCAATCAATGGCCCACATTTGTGAGAGTATTTTGTAATATAGTATCTCATAGAAAATGTTGATTCTGAAAGGAAACTAAAGGTTTTCTGACAAATGTAGTGGGGTGTACTCATTTATGCTGAGCACTGTATGTATGAATACATTAAATATTAACATTATGTAATCAAGCCAAAAACCATCTACAACATGACTGACCTGATAATAAACACACTGATAATCAAGGACGGCAAATTCATGACCACAAATGACAGTGTTTGACTTAATAAGCAGAAAAGTGTGTGTAGAGTAAAGGCTTCTCTCTGTGGGTGGTTAGAAGTTGGAGGGATGAACATTCAGTCTCCACCTACTTTTCTTTAATGCTGGCTGAGATGTCTGCTGAAGCTGTGCAGCTGCCTTTGCACTGTGAAGCGAAAAATGAAGTTCGCAGTTCAACTGAAAATAATAACGGTTTACCAGAGAGTGAAATAGCTACGCTGATTTCTCACTTATATGTGCGTTCAGATTTACTTACAGGACAAAATGTTTCACTGCTCTACATGGTATTTACAGTTTAACCAGCAATATTTAAAAATTATTATGTCAAAATCAATGTAAAGTCAAAACCATATCACTTAGAAAATTAACAATGAACTTGACATCAATTACGAAAAAAAAGTTTTATTCCCTTGGACGTACCCTTGTGTAGCTTTGATACTGCGATATTTAAGTCCTCATAATTACTTAATCACACCAAGCTTGTGGATTTTGAATCTGACAATGGTTTTACATGTTACTCCCCATGTTTTCTCCATGTGCTGCTGTTCTGGTGACTCGGACACTCCGCGTTTCACTCCGCGTGGGACTGCATGCATGTTGAGTTACTGTTAAATGTTTCTGTGTATTATAGCATATTTGAAGCAATAATTTAAACAAATGTTAAAGTATTACCTTTGATGTTTGAGTGCATTTTCTAACTTTGCAATATATGCCTTCTGTTCAGCCATTTTTCTGAAAATAAAACACATGTAGGTCTTTCAAGGTCAATCTCATTACAGTATAATGAAATAGTAATGCGTTTATCTATAACTCCTTACTTGTTCATTTCTTGCATCTCTTTCTTAATCATACACATGTGCTCCTCTAGCTTAGCAATCTAAAATCAGGCAGAAAAAAGTCAGTATGCAGATTTCTCCAAGACTGAGCTGGGTATTAGGATCCAATAAGGCTTCAGATCTACTCTACCAGGCACCTGCCAGCTGTGAGTCCTATTAAAACTACCACTCCTCTATGCCCTATACCTGCAGTGTATAATGCCAGTGTGCTGACTTCATTGGAGTGATTGTCTTTGACTAGCATGACAGAGCATTGGAAAGACAAAAAGATAAAACAAAACCTTTGTGCTTTAAGAAGCAAAACACACAGCTGCAAACATTATGGCATTATTATTATTAGAGATACATGTACAAAAATGCTGCCATAACTACTGCTGAATGCAGACTTGAGGCATTAAGTTATTGTCCTTCTACAATAAGGTATATAAATAAGGCAGATATTGCCACATACCCTCTTCTGGTAATGCGCTAAGAGCCTTTTTCTGTGTCTTGTCTGAAATTGTAGCACCTGGAGTGTGACGGAAAAGGCTTAACTTGCATCCTTGTCACTTATATATAATAACGGAAAAGCAAGTCTGACACGGGGATGGCCACACAATCTTCATTATGACAGTGGAACAAGCAACTTACAGCACACCAATAAGGTCAAGAGGTTCACTTACTGTTTGGGTAAACATGAGAACAGCTAGGATACCTGATCCAAGTGATTTTAAACATGATGTGATTGTTGGTTGGCTATGTGATAGTAATATATTATACTACAGATGTAGCCGCTTGAATTTTCCCCAGTTTCCATGATGGGACCTTGGCTGGTCCTTGGCTGGCCCCTGCTGGGTTCTGGGTGGGACCTTGACTGTAATGAGATCCCCCACTATGATGTAATGAATAAGTGGGCCGGCATGATCCGCCCCTTACCTCTCTGTGTGTAAAGTACTTGCAATGATTTATCCATCCACCAGGGGGAGCAGTGATTATGAAAGCTGAAGTGACTTACCGGAAATCAGGTAGAACACCTGATTTCAGGTATCTTAACTTCACTACAAAAAATGAAAATCTAAGCAAGTACAGTATTTTCTTCCATCAACCTTTTCACAACATGCTGAAGTCAACCGATGTAGGTTGTGGTATGCTTGCCAAAGGTTGACCAGGCTGGGCACGAGAGAGATGCCACCTAGAGAGGGCCCGCTACTTCTTCAGAGACCTCGGACCTAGGTGGAGCCCCCAAAATTCTGAGGTTCCCTTTCATAAGCCAGGACAACTGGTTCCTCGACAGATTCCCAGTTTTCAAACAGAATAGCTCAAAGGCTCCACCTGCCCAGGTTTTACAATCCCTGTATCTTCCCAGGAACCGGTCAGTTTGGTGTTCCTGCCGATCTGCCCCATCATCCTACACCAGAAAGTCAGAGCAGACTGAGTCTTGGCTTTGTGGGCATCACACTAATTTATATAAGCAGGGATCCCAGTGACCCTGTATGGTATTCTGACCATTGACGTGGTGTTTCAGGCACAGAAATAAATCCTCATCCAGCCCTTGATTGTAACAGCTCATTACACGGGTCTACAATTTCTACTTTCTAGTCACACCAAATAAGAACAGGGGCATCTTGCATTATGTTTTTGTGCTGTATTCAAATATCTAATCAGAATTTCCTTATCACAGAAGGATTTTAAGTGACATGCAAGTAATATTTACTCTATCTGTATCTTTACAGTATATGTGTATGGTGGAAGTGACTCGTCTAAAAGGCATGATTTCCTCCTGATTTCCTGAACATCCCTCCTAAGGGTCCAACAGAAGTCAACAATCCTACCGGGACCACAATTACCATGATATAGTTTTTCCATATCAGAGAGGGAGCAGAATCCTGTCTCAACATGTCCAGATGTGTTACAGCTTGTAAACTGTAGCAAAACAGACTTTACATTGTGACCTTCAATAAAGGTTTTAGATAAAATTATTTTATTTCTATTTGCGAACATTTTTAACATACCCATACATTTTTAATAAGAAATTATATACTATTAATATATCCTAAAAATGATGCAACACAAAAACTATAGTTGATAGCAGAATTCTAAAAATTCCAAATCTATGACAAACTCTTTGTTGACCAGCATTATACTTGGTCTCACTTAATTGCTAATTAATCATCTCTATGTATTTAGACCCCCGTGCCCATGGAAATCATACAATAGGTAAGCAAGGCATGTTGCATTACAAATTTAATTAGCACAAATAAAACAGTGAAGTATTTATATCATTTAAGTTCACACTTACCTTGCTTATTTCAGAGAAGTAATTTGTTGCTACAACACTGATGTCTGAGAAGAGGGCCTTTACTTCTGAGCTACTCTGCGAAAATCAGACCAATCCTAAATTTTGAAATTCTAAAATCCCAACACATAGCTGAAATAGAGTCAGACTTAAGAAAACACTTAACGTTCAAGACTTTCCAAAGTCTACCCAGTAAGGACAGATGTGTTCCACTTACTTTGTGTGACAGCGGAGTAACCTGACACTGTGCTTTACAAATCAGGCACTCTCCTTTTTTGCCTGAAATAAAAAACTGTTTATGAAACAAAACAATTCTTACAAAAAAAAAAAAATGAACCAAAACACTCTTTATTGATTTCACTTTTGAAGTACCTCTGAACCACCACTGGGTGGCCCTATTAGCCAATTTAAAATGAAGTTTAAATCCAGTTCTACAATAGGTTTTGTTTTTAGTTAAGGTGACAAGGAATTGACCGCATTTTAAATGTGCAGTTTAGTGCCCTGTTCTGCAAAACCAGATTTTTTAGGCTACTTTAGAATGCCAAACCTATTTAAAAACCTTAATATCAATATAAAAGAGTTACGTGCCTACTACGTGCCTGCCACTATGTCATATTGTTGTATAGTGTGTGGCATAGTGTGTGGCTATAGTGACCACAGGCTGGTGTACCTTTCTGAAAGCAAGTGCTGCACACAGTATGGCCGCAGGTGGAAATGGCCAATTTCAGGTCAGCAGCGGGTGGCAGGAAACACGAGTTACAGCAAACCCAGCTGGGCATGTTTCTGAAGCACCTAATGAGAAAATAATCACGTTTGGCAGCTTTGCATTCACCTAACTACAAAAAAATCTACTAATTTATCAATTGTTAGAAAAGTATTGAGCAGCTAGATCTGCCATCTATTTTACCGTTCATTTCTAATTAAATAATGAGATTGGATATATTCATGAGCCATTTATTAGGCACACTGTGGGACCATCAAGTAAAACACGTCAGTTTGCTTATCTATCTCGGTCAACAATTATTAGATTTTACAGACATAGCAACCTAGCCTAACGATCATCGTGCTCTACCTGTCTGTCCGTGTATCGGAGCGTCAGCACTAATAACCTCAGCAAAACACTTTCTTTGCACTGAAGATAGACGTTAATAAATAAATTGCCTGAATGATTACACAATTTAGTGCTTTTGTTTTCACTAGTTAACGCTCAGGTACGAACTCAACTTCTCTCGAATTTTTTTTCCCATTTCCGTTACCCCGTACGCGTCACGTGACCACGTTGCGCCAATCCGCCACCCCCACACCTCGACCTGTAGCGACTTATACAAATATTATATTGCACAAATCATAATGATATGTGGAAATAATTATTTAAGCACTGAATGACCTGTGCGTTTGTAAAAAAAAAAAACACAAAAAACAAAAATCCAATGAAAAATGCTAGAAGCATTATCATGCTTGAATATTTTAATTACACCTACAGTATGGGCATCCATCCATTTTCTGAAACTCTTTGTCCTATAAAGGGTCACAGTGGGTCTGGAGCCTATGCCAGAAGCTATGAGCACAAGGCAAGGAACAAGCCAGGATGGGGTGCCAACCCATCACAGGCCACACTCAGTGCTAACCACACTGCCACCCCGCCACCCCAATTAGTAATGTAATATTATTAATTGTTTTCTTAAAGACGGTGGCTCAGGGGGTGTACTGTTGCCTTGAACCTCTTGATTTGTGGGGTTCAAATGTCCATCTGTGAACTTCAGAGAGCTTTCCTCCAGGTACTGCAAGGACATGCAGTTTGGCTAATTTATGTTTCTAAAATTTCCTGGATTGGTGTCCAATTCTAGGTGTATTCCAGCCTTGTGGGATAGGCTCCAGTCCCCCCCCCTCCCCCCGTCACCCTGACCAGCATAACCTACTATAGGATGGATGGATGGATGGATGTTCTCAAAAAGTTTATTCCTGCCTCTGCTAACAGAAAGCATTATGGAGATAAATTACAATATATTTCTCACAACTGAACACTGATAGATAAAGACAGCAGATAAATAGAAAACAATTAGACAGTGGGGAAGGTACTTTGGGTTATTTAATGAAATTCTGCAAAATTTTAACTGCCACATGTAAAAAGACGTCGACCTCCAGTGGAGATCAGCACTGTTTTATACTGACATTTACGTTTAATGGCCGAAATACATGAGGAGTTTTGGTAATCAAAGTATATGACATTTGATAGTACAAAAAGAAACAGGAGTTTATAGCCTAAGCTTTACATTTATACACCTTATGACATAACTGTATAATTGCTTGTTTTTCTCAGCTACTGCTATATAGCTACTTCTATACTGTATATGTTAGACAAACTAAATTCAATGCTTGAAGCTGAAAGGTAATCGGTTAGTTAATTAAACAAGCTTCTTTTCTATCAGGAAATCTTTCAGTCTTTTCACTTGCCAGAATCCGACCATGAGGAGAATGGCTGTTTGCACTACTGCCCACCATAAAACCTTTCCATTGGTGTCTTCACTCATCTGCCGAAACATTTCCTCGCGTTCCTGAGGAAAGAATTAAGAACATAAGAACATAAGAACATAAGAACTATACAAACGAGAGGAGGCCATTCGGCCCATCAAGCTCGCTTGGGGAGAACTAAACTAATAGCTCAGAGTCGTTAAAATCTTATCTAGCTCTGATTTAAAGGAACCCAAGGATTCAGCTTGCACTACATTATCAGGAAGGCTATTCCATACTCTGACTACACGCTGCGTAAAGAAGTGCTTCCTTAAATCCAGCTTGAAATGTTCTCCCGCTAATTTCCACCTATGGCCACGAGTTCGTGTATTTAAACTAATGCTGAAGTAACTATTTGGTTGAACAGCATCCAAACCTGTTAGAATCTTATATACCTGGATCATGTCCCCCCTCAATCTCCTTTGCTTGAGACTGAACAGATTTAGCTCAAGTAACCGTTCCTCGTATGACATTCCTCTAAGACCAGGAATCATTTTTGTGGCCCTACGCTGCACCTTTTCTAAGGCCACAATGTCCTTTTTAAGATATGGTGACCAAACCTGCACACAATATTCTAGGTGAGGTCTCACCAAGGAATTGTATAATCTTAGCATTACCTCCCTTGACTTAAACTCCACACACCTGGAGATATACCCCAACATCCTATTGGCCTTTTTTATTGCTTCCCCACACTGGCGAGAATGGGACATGGAAGCATCAACATACACACCAAGGTCTTTCTCATGATCAGCTACCTTTATTTCAGTGACACCCATGAAATACCTGTACTTTATATTTCTGCTCCCTAGATGGAGTACCTTACATTTATCGACGTTAAATTTCATCTGCCAGGTATCGGCCCAGTCACTAATTAAATCAAGATCCCGCTGTAGCTGCTGAGCCACTAATTCAGTATCTGCTACACCACCCACCTTGGTGTCATCTGCAAATTTCACCAGTTTACTGTATATATTGGTATCCATATCATTTATGTAAATTAGGAACAATAGTGGTCCTAAAATCGAACCCTGCGGTACCCCACTATGAACGCAAGCCCACTGTGACATTGTGCCTCTTATAACTACTCGCTGTTTCCTATCTGTTAACCAGTTATCAATCCAGGTCGCTACGGTACCTAAAATACCAGTCGCTTTGAGTTTAAGTAGGAGCCTCTTGTGGGGGACAACATCAAAGGCCTTTTGGAAATCTAAGTAGATGACATCATAGGCCTTCTTATCATCAACTTCCTGAGTAGCTTCCTCAAAAAACTCCAACAGATTTGTTAAACAGGATCTACCTCTCCTAAATCCATGCTGGCTATCCTGCAAAATGTTATTGGAGTCCAGGTAATCTATCATTTTCTCTTTGATTAAAGCCTCCATAACTTTACCAGTTATACAAGTTAGACTGATTGGCCTATAGTTAGACAAATTACTTCTATCCCCTTTTTTGAAAATAGGCGTTATGAAGGCGTGCTTCCAATCAGAAGGTACCACACCTTCAGATAAGGATTTTTGAAACAGTAAAGTTAAGGGTCGGCAAATAATATCCCTCATCTCTTTTAACACTATAGGTAAGATGCCATCAGGGCCCTGTGATTTATTTATTTTGAGCTTAGCTAGGCTTTGCAAAACATCTGCTTCAGTTATATATATATTAGCTATAGACAATGCTGGATAGGTAATAACTGGTAAATTACTAAGGTCCTCAACAGTGAATACCCGTGCAAAACTATCATTGAACTCATTTGCTATATCAATGTCGTTTACTATTATAAGACCCTTACTATCCTGCAGATTAGTAATTTCAGGTTTTAGAGCTCTTTTAGGATAAGCGGTTTGGTAAATGGATGGATGGATGGAAGGTATGTTAGGATTTTAAGGTATACTTATATGTTTCTTATGAACGTTCTACGAATGCATTATTAAGGCATTTTGAAGGTGCAGTTAATGTAAAGTTAAACCAATTTAATTAACTTAATGATTTTTGTCTTGGCTTGATAACCTTTTAATTCAGTTGCTACTTGTATGCACTGACCATGGATAAAATCTAAAATAAAGAAAAAGATTTTCTCTAAATAAAGAGAGAGTGATAGAGGCAAGGCTTTGGGGTAGTGGAAGCTTGCTAGAGAAACTATATTTAGCCCTTACTTTTTGTTTCCTTGCTCTCCAAGTTTGTTAACTTGAAGAAAGTGTAAAATAACAAAGGAATTGTGGATTTGTTTGCCATTCTGGAATCTAATGATATTCTTGCTGGCTGTTACTGTACCCTCTGGAAGTCTTGCTGCTTGCCAATGTAAAGGACTTGATCGATCAGGTGCCGCAAAACGTATTCCATGTTCTTCACTGTGTCTTTGGCTCTAGCGGCTCCCGGGTCTATCGTGTTCTCTCCCATCTGCACGTCCAAATGTAGGCGCTGGGGGGAAGGTACAGGTCTGCCTATTAGTTATTAAGTGCGAGCTGGTTAAGCACCATGCTTCACATGTATGAAGAAATATAAATGAAAATATGAATAAAATATTAGTTATACAGTTTAGATTTGGGTATTTCTACCACAGGTCAAGTCAATGAAATTGTATGGTACAATATATCCCATGTATCTTACCAGTCTGTCCCCAGCAAAAATAGAAAATCGCGTGGAATTTGATTTCAAGCAGAGGAAATGCTGGCCAGAGGAATGTGAGGTGAAGGTAAACTTCCCTTGACTGCCGTACCTTTTGGACATCAGCACCTGCAGTCCAGAAGAGAGGAGCATGCTCAGTGAGTGCTGAAGACCTGCTTCACACAGGCTCCACTGAATGCTAAAGACCTGCTTCACACAGGCTCCACTGAGTGCTAAAGACCTGCTTCACACAGGCCCCACTGAGTGCTGAAGACCTGCTTCACACAGGCTCCACTGAGTGTTGATGACCTGCTTCACATATGCCCCACTGAGTGCTGAAGACCTGCTTCACACAGGATTCATTGAGTAAAATGAGCTCCATGGTACCTGATGACTTGGGTCTCTTACGGTAACAGTTAGTCCAAGATGAGGGGAGCTGTCTTTCTTCATAGTGTCCCAGTACTCTAGTAAAAAATACCCTGAAAAAAACACAATGATTTTAAGGCTTTGTAGTACTGACATATGCTTTAGTTCAGAACTCAGATAAGTACTTTGTTCACAGGTCATACAAGGATATAGTAGGTATTGCCATTAAACTGGTCCTAGAGTCAACTCTGATACGCACACGGCAGTCGGCAGTTGACTTGTTTGTCTGTTCTCTGTTCAACATGTCAGTAGTATTTAGTATAAGGAAGATATCTGACACATGTTTAAATATATGCTGTAGTGAAGAATGGATGTTATTGTAAGTGAGTTGGAAAAATTACACTTAGAACACCAAGGTTGGGTAAAAAAAAATGGCACCCTTTTAAAACTGTTTTCTGGAAAGTTTTATGTTTATCTTGCCAGGCCAAATGGGGTGGTTATGTCATAATCATGTAAGGATATGCATTACTGGTACTTTGAGATTTAACTAGTAACATATTGAACGCCTTTGAAATGTGTCAAGGTGCCTGATGTCTTTTTAACCCTGAAACCGATTGACTTGCTGAATGACTGCAGTGTCAGCTGTGGTGTAGCGGTACACTCAAGGGGTGTCTCCCAGCTGCCTGACTGGTTTTAACTCACCAGTGACCAATGTGTCCTGTGGAATCTCCTCAATGATGCACCTCTCCTCCTGTGGTCCCAGGTCAAAGAACATCCCGGATGTCACGGTCAGACAGCACAGCATCAGAAAGCCAGCTTTCCATGTGGCCATTTCCATTGCCCCATGCAAACCACCTGCAGGAGTGTGGAATGGGTTTGCTTACCCGCAGTGTGAGAGACCTACATCTGCTGGTTTTTCAGGCAAACAGTTTCCTGATTGGAGCTCTACAAGAAATCAGAAAGGCTGCGATAAGCATTCATGGAGAAGGTCAAACCAGTATTATATGGAGAGTGAAATGGTTCATTATTAACTGCTGCCCTTTAAATACATAGCTCTAAGTTAGCTCTTTTGTCAGCAGTGCTGTTTCAACAAGAGAAGTAGTTTTTAGTTTAAATGCATTGATGCATTTTTTTACATTAAAATGAAATATAAACAGTTTTGTTTCTAATAAAGTAAGCCATTGCATTCTGAAGATTTTATTAAAATGTGTTGAATTTTCACATGGGGCGGCATGGTGGTGCAGTTGTTAGCACTGTTGCCTCACACCTCTGGGACCCAGGATCAAGTCTCTGCCTGAGTCACATGTGTGTGGAGTTTGCATGTTCTCCCCATGTCATCGTGGGGTTTCCTCCGGGTACTCCGGTTTTCCCTCACAGTCCAAAAACATGCTGAGGCTAATTTGAGTTACTAAATTGCCCATATGACCAGTGTGTGAGTGTGTCCTGCAATGGCCTGTGTCCCCCCCCCCCAATCCTGGGTTGTTCCCTGCCTCGTGTCCATAGCTTCCAGGATAGGCTCTGGACCCCCTGTGACCCAGAAGGATAAGTGGTTTGAAAATGGGTGGATGGATGAATGTTCATATTTGGCACAATTTTCACTCTTTGCCCAAAAGTAGAAACTAAAAATTGCTGCATTCAACTTACTCAGATTTAAAAAAAAAAACATAAAGATTTAAAATATAAAATGTTAAATGAAAGAATTTCATGTGTGTTGGAAGACTTGCAAACTTTGCTCTGGAAAAAAAAAAAAAAAAAAAACGTTTATGTGAAAAATGA
Source organism: Brienomyrus brachyistius (assembly GCF_023856365.1). NCBI lineage: Eukaryota > Metazoa > Chordata > Actinopteri > Osteoglossiformes > Mormyridae > Brienomyrus > Brienomyrus brachyistius. The sequence goes on from NC_064544.1 coordinate 20,810,687, forward strand.
CTTTAATGAGCCACAAAACCACCTGAGTAAATGAGCTGCAATACTGCAGTTTTTGAGGATTTGAGACTGAAAACACAAAGAGAAATCACACAATTTCAAATAAGGAACGATGACAACTCAGGAAATGATTCTGAATATTTACCATGTGGCAGGTGGGCTGGTTTCTTGTGGTTCCCATGTCCAAAAACATGTGTTTTGGTGAACCATTGTACATGTGTGTGCCCTGTCATGGGTTGGACCTCTTTCCAGGCTGTTCCATGTCCCCAGTTAAATGGACCGGCTGATGTTCTCTTAGTAATTGCGCTCTGCTGTACCCTGTATCCAATTAGATGGACTACTTGGTGTTGCACTCTGTTGTGGTACCAGTTGGATGATCCCCAATTAATCCCTCTGTGTCATGGGACGCGGTCGGGCGAAGCGGGCAGGCGTGGAAGGAGCAAGCAGGCAAGCGGAATACGGGGCAAAACGGGAGTTTAATGGGGAAGTCCGGGAAACAGGACGGCAACAGATATCAACCACATCAATGACGGACACTGGACTCGGGTAAGACACTGACTGAAATACACAGGACTGATTGAAAATAAACGGAACCAGCTGGGTACAATTCGGGAAACACACGTGGGTAAGCAGGGGGCGTGGCACACAGGAGGAGCGGACGAGCTGGGCGTGACACTCTGGTTGTCCCTTTTAACTTCCCTTAAAAATCTTTATTTTTTTCAATGTAGATTTCTATAGTTTTGCCCCAATATTCAGACACCTTTATAAAAGCTGGCCAGTGTTGTTGTTTGACACCCTCCCCAGGACATTTTTACTTACCCAGGAAAACAAGCTGATCTCATATGGGTGACTAAATGCTGTACAGTAGAAGCTTGAAACTCCAACGCCTCTCAACTCGACCAAATGGGACGTCGAATAGGTTTGTCGATTTCTTTCAACTTGGACCTTTGACTGGGACCTTGACTAAATCACAACTCAAGCAGCCTTCTGAAATGAATTAAGTTTGTGTTCCAAGGTACCACTGTACTATTAGCATCATGTTTTTCTAAGGACTGGTCCTGGCATTAACAGAACCAGGATGAATGTTATGGTGTTTGCTGGATCAACCATTAAAATAGTGTTTGGATTGTTCTATTGCAAGGTAAACACATTTTAAACACAGACGTTGTGTAACTATCCAGTACATTGATTTTTAGAGCCCACATGTTAATTATCCTTTAATGTTTGCCCCATTTAAATATGCTTCGATTTTATATGCTGTTTATCTTAAAATTAATGATGTGTAAAATTATTAAAAATGAGCAGACTGTCAGGGACTGGGAATTTTTGCTCCTTTTTATATATGAATTTATAAGTATTAATAATTATTGAATAAGAATGAAGAGTATCCACATGTTTGTGTATCTCCCCAGAAGCATAATCAGATTTGGGCCATGTGTGAGCACTGGTCCGTAAGGCTTGGTCTGCTACGGGAGCTCCGGGTCTGGCTCTGTGCAGCCGTGCAGCTGTGCAGCCAATGGCGCATTAAGGACAATAATTTGAGAGGGCATGCGGGGTCCCTCAGACTGGCGGCTGGCACTGGGTTGGGGGAACATGGCGAGCTCTGGGTGCCATGCTGACTGGACCTTACCTATGTACCTGCATCTACTGAATGCAACATCAGGACCTGCAGGGAGAAGCTGGATGGATGGGCAGATGGATGGACAGACAGATGGATGGATGGATGGATGGGCAGACCAGCTACTCTGGAGGCCCTAGGCTGACATAGGTTGGGGGCCATTGAGCTCTTTGGAGACAAAAGAGAACCAAGAGGGAATTAAAAATGATGGAACATGAATAATATGCGGGGCGACATGGTGGTGCAGTGGTTAGCACTGTTGCCTCACACCTCTGGGACCCAGATTCGAGTCTCTGCTAGGGTCACATGTGTGCGGAGTTTGCATGTTCTCCCCTTGTCGTCGTGGGGTTTCCTCCGGGTACTCCAGTTTCCCCCGAGTCCAAAGACATGCTGAGGCTAATTGGAGTTGCTAAATTGGCCATAGGTGTGCATGTGAGAGTGAATGGTGTGTGAATGTGCCCTGCAATGGGCTGGTCCCCCATCCTGGGTTGTTCCCTGCCTCATGCCCATTGCTTCCAGGATAGGCTCCGGACCCCCTGCAACCCTTTAGGATAAGCGGTTTGGAAAATGGATGGATGCTATATTGTCAACCATATATTCATCATTTTAAACTTTTCATAATACTGGATTCTGTCTGTTGAAAATGACACATTTATTTACATTTTTTACAAAATTACACATGTAAATATAGGCATTAACTTTTGTAACCAATGTTCATACATTATTTAGTATTGTTGGATGATGTAATGGCCCACTCTTTAAGTTTTAAAAAACAAACATTTGGATAAACTCTGGATGTTTGTTTTTAAAAGGGAAGCTGTTCAAAAGTACAGAAATACGCATCTAGATACGATAATATAATCTCGTGGTTAGGTAGATAGGTCTGTATTTTATAACCAATATAATCACATCCCACTCCACGTTTCCCTTTAACGTATTAAAAGGTGCTCTTGTTGTGTGAATCTCCAATTTACTCACTAGAGGGCAGCAGTTAGTAGGATATCAGAGATGATGATGCTTTAAATCAGGGTAATTCAAACCAGTTTAGTCCTGAAGTAGTAACAATACTTTAAAGGTAATGGTTATGGCGCTAATCGCTAACATTTTTACATAACAGCTTATGTGTGAACTTTCTCATCATGTGACCCATGGAGGTTTTGACTCTAGCAATGACATGGCAGTTGTGCAGCTAGCTTTGTAGCTGCCATATAAACCCTTCTGCCTTGTATTTAAGTGAGGAGGAAGGTGAGCACAGGGGAGCGAGCGGCATGTCTGCCCGTCTCCAACAACCTGCGTCATCCCGCAGCATTTCAGACACCTTGGATGAGTTACCTTTGGCCACTCAGCAGTGGTGGCAGTTGGGTACAACTGCTTTCCCTTGCTCCCCCTTTTAAAGTGCACTAAAAAAATGTCATCTGTGAGGATAAAGTTAGCGGGGCGTGGCTGCTGGCTTAGCGCTGGCCTTCGCTTCCAGTTCATCAGGCCTGCCTTTGCAGGCTTTGTGCGTCTCTCCGCTCACACACAGTTGTCCGGCTCGCAGGCCTTGCTCTCCTCCAGGGAGGGACACTCGGCCCCATTGTTGGCGGGGTGCATGTGGATGTAGCGAGTCCTGTGGCGCTCCCCCGTCTCCCCACAGGCACCCTTACACAGGCCCCAAGGGGACCAGGCGGACACCTCACAGTCCAAAGGGGTATCTGGAAAAAAAGGAGCTGGCCTCAGGCTTAGGGAGACTCACAGGGCTCAGGCAGGCAAGACGGCAGTCATCACATCTGCATGTCTGATGCACGTAATGGGGGCAGCCAGACTTGCTAAGGAAATGATTCAAGCTTTCTTAGAATTACCCTGTGGCTACAGGTTTGGACGCAATTAAAGACCACACTGAACACATTTCTTCCTCAGTTTAAGCAGACTGTTAGTCTTAGTGCTTTTTGCAGTGAACCTCAATGCGTGGTGGACTATATAGTTTCCTGCATTTTGGAGCCCTCAGTAACATCAGCTAAACCTCCCAGCTAGTGGAATCCAATGCTGTACAATGCACTACTGAGGTGACACAGGAACTGATTTGCTCGCCCCACCTGCCAGCGTCAGATTTTGTGGGTAGCGGTTTTCTTCTCCTAAGTGTCGATGAGAGGTTCTGCCGAAGCTCAAGATGATGCAGTGAGGCTTCAGGTAAAGAGCTCTTAGCTGGAGACGAGCAGCTGTGTGTGAATCATCAGCTCCGAACTCCTACCAGCGAGTTTGAAACAGGACCCACATCCTATCTGGGCTGTCCCCAAATGGGAATCAGTGCCCTCACTGTGACAGTGCTAATATCTATCCCAGATTGGCTCCTCTGAGGGCAAGGGGGAAAACACTGAGACAGAACATGGAAATAAGAGCAGGCCTGCCTTTTCCATCAATTCTGACATGGCTTACAGTGTAGCGCTGAGCGACACTTCTCATTCTCCTGTTTGGGTTTGTTTTGGCATTACCATGGGAACGCAGCCCAGCCACCCGGCTGGAGAAGGGGGGGGGGGGGTCAACGGCTTTATGGTGACGGACACATTTCACGTGGAACCATCCGCTAGTGCACAGCAGGCCGGCCCAGCACACATTTCACGTGGGACCTCCCGCTAGTACACAGTAGGCCGGCCCACGTCTGCGTGAGTCAAAGCATTAGCCAACCATGCCTAATGAGGCTGCTTCCAGTATAAAAATCCCAACTGCATCTTCAGCTAGCCAAGAACGTTGCAGGGAGGCTGCTGGAATGGCTAGATAATTTTAATCAGGGTAATTAAGTGCCATTTATGAGGTGTAGCGACTGTATAAGAGACAGTTCGTTTTATGGACTATTTCGTGCAAATAGGTAACAAGCTGCCTGCATGTAGGGCACTGGTGCTGCAATGACTGGGTTTTTGTTTTCGATCATTTTTACTTTTTCCAGCTTGTTGGTGATAGTTAGCAATCTGCCTTCAGCTTTGTGTGCTAAGCTTACGACCCATTTGGGCCAATCTGCTGTGAGAAACAAGCCGATCTGTGACACCGATGGAAACTCCTCATGTACAGTACATGCTATTTACATGATAAATACGGGTCTGAAAGATGTCCATGGCGTGGACTTATGTGTAGCTGTCACTACTAACGTGTGGTTATTCAGTTGTAGTTTTCAAAATATTTTATTAGATATTTAAGTGGCCAGTTATTTGGCTTGAGATTCTGATTCCAATAAACATGTTTCTGATTCTGAGATGCTTGCAAAACTTTATCGTCATAAGGATCGAGAAACATTGTCCCATTTATCTCCTGGCTGTTGCAAGGAGCTGAAACAAACGGATTTGTGCTTCACCAAAAGTACATCGGATTCACTAACCATGCTTTCTGAGGAACAACATTAAGAATCATTAACCCTAACCCTAATTTAGGACCCAAACAGGGACCGATAAATTTAATTATGCTCTTGGAAGGGGATGCAAGGACACCTGAAACCTCTTGTGGTTTCAAAGACTGTATCTAATTGTGTCATCTTCTATATAAGAAGAGAGTGCTTACTTATTCGGGAGTCCTCTATCTCATTGTCAGTGGGGATCTTGTTGGACTGGGTGGGCTCGATGGGAATACTGGATATATGGTTGCTCTTGAGCTTGGTCAGGGTGAGCCTGGCAATGGATGGGAGCTGCTTCAGCCGAGGATAGTAGAAGGAGTTTGCTGGGTGACTGGGAAACGATGATGTAATCTGGGGAAGATAAATGAAAGCCTCCATTGTTACTATGGATACAGAAGAACAGGGAACGTTTAACACTGCTGATTTCACTCCTGCTAAATTAACTCTTTGGCTCTGCATGTTGCATAATTATATATTTATATTTTACACTTAAGCCGATCTTTGTTAATAAGGATGCTGTGGGGGATTATTTAATATTAAATATGAATTAAATGTGTTCTAAATATGAAATTTATCAATGAAACACAACACATCCATACAAGTTAAAAATGCACCACGACTGTGAGCTGACAGACTCAGTTTTGCACAGCAGACCGGGGTCCCACGCAGGATCCCCATATCCTGGACATAATGATGTCAGGGTGGCCAGCCCCTGGAGACCACCTGTCACAGTTAGGATATGACAAACCCCAGACCTAAATCTAGACCTTGTATGCAGGGCACTTTGCTTCTGGGAAAAGTGCCATTAAGGAGCCTAAGATAGCTACCTGCACATGTGATAGCTTCATATCCATCTCATTAGCTGCTTGAGATGCCCCCTCCCCCCCCCAGATGAGAAAGTTACAAGGTGCAGAGAGTCAATAGTCCTGTCTGAACCATGCTGAAGCATCTCTGTAACATTACTAAAACAAAAATTGGAACAACAGCCCATTTGTAGATAATTTACTAATGTTCTGCATGTTTTCAGTACACGTCCTGAAATTGGAGCGGTGGTCTCTCATTTAAAAAAAAAAACTTCAAGTCACCCGCATGGGTGAATGACCATTTCGTGCAGGTAAATCTTGTGGGGTGTCTGGAGAGGAGGGGCTAACACACAGCTAGAGAGAGGCCTGGCCTGCCTCCCCTCCCAAGCTCACTACCCCCTGTCCCTCAGGCAAGCTCACTGCGCTCCCTGTCCCTCAGCCGAGCCCACTGTGCTCCCTGTCCCTCAGCTGGGCTCACTGCGCTCCCTGTCCCTCAGCCGAGCCCACTGTGCTCCCTGTGCCTCAGCCGAGCTCATGCGCCCCCTGTCTCTTAGTCACGTTCATTACCCCCCTGTTCCTCAGCCTGGCTCACTGTGCCCCCTGTCCCTCAGCTGAGCTCACTGCGTACCGTCTCTTAGCTGAGCTCACTGTTTCACCTGTCTCTCAGCCGAGCTCATGCCCCCCGTCCCTCAGCTGGACTCACTGCGCCCCCTGTCCCTCAACTGAGCTCACTGCGCCCCCTGGCCCTCAACTGAGCTCACTGTGCCCCCTGTCCATCAGTCAAGTGTCCCCTGTCCCTCAGCCAGGTTCATTGCGCTCCCTGTCCCTCAGCCAAGCACACTGCGCCCCCTGTCCCTCAGCTGGGCTCACTGCGTACCCTGTCCCTCAGCCAAGCTCACTGCACCCCTTCGTTCGTCAGCTGAGCTCCTGACTAACACATGAAAAGCGGGTTGCAGTGCCGCGCCTCGCATTACCTCTCGATAACCAGCTGTCTTCCTATAATGTCTCTCCCAGCTCAAGCCCCCCACTGTCTACCAATGGCCACTTTCAGCCTGCAATCTAATGCTGGACACCTGCAGATAACACTGACTCAATTCATGTTAAAGTCCATAACAGGATCAAATTAAAGAAGGAGCATTTAACAACCGTATTTATGACTTCAGCAGTTTCCCAGGACAGCCTACTGTGTCAGCCTCATAATAGACATTAGATAGCTATGATTACTTTTTATTGTCAACAAAACAAACCTGGAAAGCAACCAAACCAAAATCCTACCCACAATCCTAAGTGAAAGTAAGCCAATGTCTTTACCTGGGTAACTTTCTCCTGTGGAATGGTCTCAAAGTTCGGAGAGGAGAAGGTGAAGCCGCTGTCCGTGCCAGCGTCATAGGGGTACAGTTCCAGTGAAATGCTCTCCTTCCATTGGTCCCCCTCACACAGGTTCAGGCTGTCCACACCCACGAACCAGTCTGGACTGGGCACGATGCGTATGATGAAGGACAGCTGTGGGAACCAATCAGGAGCCAGGTTGGCTTGTGGTGATTTGACTTTGATTTGTGGTGAGAGCCATGGCAGCACACAGGGCCACGTGTTGGCCTGGCTACAGCCACTCCCCTCATGTGAAAACATGGCGTGTGTAGCATCGTAAACGTCGTGCAACACAACAGTCCTTTAGCTGCCTCATTGAACATTCCTTTCCTTTTGTGATTAAGGGTGATAGCTGGCAGAGACACCGCCGGTGTTTGGCATGCGTTGCAGCCAGCTCTGGCTGATGTTATACTATATGTCTCTTCCTGGGTGGCAACTAATTCTGGCGGCCATGCAACTACTAGCATATGATCTACTTTACATGCACTGCACATTGCATTTAGTTACGCATTAATTAGTCTTTCTTAATCCTCTAGAAGTGAAAACTTTGGTTACACTTTATTTCAAGCAGTCATATAAGTGCATTGCAGATGCCTTCATAATGCATTGTAATGAATTCATAAAGAATTATAAACATGGCTATAAATATTTATAAAAAGGAATAACCCATTACAGCCATGTTTGCACTGTATGAATGCACTATGAAGCTCACATCTTATAATGCACTATAATTACCTTCATAATGTATTATAACGTTCAGTACATTTTTAGTATTTATATGACTGCTTTAAGTATAGTGTGACCAAAACTGTATTTGCATACTTGCATTACTTTTCATTGCTGTAACAGATAAAACTGCAATGTGTCAAACCCAAGGTTCTGTTCAGATAACAGATATGATCACAGTAAATCAGTAAGAAAACTTTATTAATATGCAATTTAGCTTGCTTTGTATACATTTTTAGTGTCACTCGATACATTTTTACTGCTGAAGCACATACAGCTAATGTTTGGTTTACGCCCATATGGCATGAAGATACTCACAAATGAATGCCTTGCAAAGACCTCGAACTCCGAGGAGGTCTGGCCCGTGCCCTCGGTCACCGCAGGAGCGGAGAACACCCCATAGACGCTCTGGATGCGCTCACCAGCCTCCTCCACCTCCTTCATCAGTGTCCAAGCCTCTCCCTTCTCGGAAAACTCCCTCAGTCCATTGCTGGCATACTCACTCGCCTGCCAGATGTGGTAGTCTGAGCTGTGGGTCACGCCTGAACGGAGAGTCACAAACGACCTTCAGGAAGTTACGACTGCAGCCCCATGCAGACAAAGGTTCAGATTGTTGTGTCTACTGCACAGTGTATCTGAACATGCACCTCGAAAGATCTCGCATCATAACCATGTACATTGCCGGGATGCATTTATAAGTTATTGAGGTGGCTTCCACATTTAGTATAGAGTTACGGGGCTGCCAGCTTCGGTCAGCTGGCTGGAGTGAGATTTTCAATTTGAGACAAGTCTGCACACACATGCGCACGCATTTACATGTATGTAGCAGCTTTATTATCTTGTAAATAGTCTTTAGGGTTTTTTAACTGTCCCAATGCTTTTGATGTAGCTACTGTTAGGTTTATAACGGGATCATATACATTTGCTATAAGATTTCTTGTATGAGCGTGACTCTGAAAGTGTGAGAGTCGGAAACCTTGGAGTTATAAAGCAGCTGCATATGTAGGTGGGATCTGTGCATAGGAGACTCACCGATGAGGTGGGACCACTGGGCAGGGGGTCTGTAGAGGGGGTACTGCTTGGGGAAGGCAGCCTGGCTCCACTTTCCCGTGAAAGTCAGGCTATACTTGGCAGGCGTGGTTGCGGAACATACCGGATCGAGGTTAAGGGGCAAGGCGTGGAGAGAATACAGCAAGCTGAGGGCTGCCCAGCAGTGTGTGAGCCTGAACCTCTGCAGGAAGGGGGCGCTGTCCATACCTGTAGCTGCAAAACGGTGCAGAAGAGAAGCTGGTCAGATGCAAGAACCCCTCAGGTTACTTGACCAAAGGTGCTGTCACGAGTAGCAGAATCTCCTGTAGCACCGATGAGGTCATTTATAAAAGTGTGCAATTTTACAGCCACTCAAACATGCCAGTAGCAACATTGAAATACTTTAGCAGTAAACATTTATACAGTCAGGAAGGCAGTTTTCCAACTGAGCACCTCTAACTGTTTATCTTTTGAAGATATAAAGTTGTCGGCAAAGACTATAAACAGTCCAGAATTAAAACTGAACATGACCAGGTGTCCTGGCCTGGCCTCTTAACCACTGAGGCACATTATAGAAATTCCAGCCACTTCAACCACCAGCAGCACTTAGCAAGCAAATAAATAATGAGTGACACTGATGCACCACTTGGTGACACCTAAAATATTTCTAAAAATTTCTAAAAAAAGAAGCAAAAATTAAAGGGGGCAATGTGTACAGATATTTCATAGTTAAGTAGAAGGAACATAAAAACAGCTTAGAGTGAATGCTGCGTAAAAGAACGAGAGCAAATGAAGAAGAATAAGCCCATGGATGGGTGGGCAGAAGGTGAGAGCGTGACAGCAGTAAGGCTGGAGTATGACAGCAGTAAGGCTGAGCGTGACAGCAGGAATACTCACTTTTTGGGTGTGCCTGAGCCAGGGAGGTCCGAGGTCGAGGTGCGAGGGGAGCTGGTGGCCGCACTGTGGCTGTCTGGGTGGGAGTCTGCAAATCCTGACAGCCACTGCCGGCCTTTTAAGCACTACAAGCTCCCCGAAGGCAGACGGCCCCGCTAACCTGCTGAGCACCTCTGGCTGGGGGCGTGGCCTACATGCACAGAGGGCCCGCACAAATTTCAGCCCCGCCCCCCAGCATGCAGGAGCAAAAGAAAGTGCTCGCAGAGCACTGGCCTGCAGGCTGCCGGCTTCCCGGAGCCGCCTCCTTTTTGGGGAAAATCCGACAGGCTGGCCAGCCAAGCCACCACGTGCTGGCCGCCGGGCCGTGCTGTCAGCCGCATGCAGTCCCCCCCTGCCCCTGCCCGCTCCTCTAATCGCTTCCACATGCTCACGTTTCCCTGCCGCGTTCCGCTGCAAAGCACACCCTCCACGCTGACACTGATTCTGAGCTGACGGGCAGGCTGCATTCATCTCTCTTTCATCTCCTGCGTATGAACACGTGTGTCACGTGTAGCATGACTTTTTAAAGAGCTATGGGCAAAATCATTTTTGTCTGATTCATGCCCAGGAAGGTCCTTTTGGTCCTCGAGTTATTAATGAAATAGAAAGAGTCATATATGGCATTTATATGGAGTTTCATATTGTATTATATGCTGCTTTGTTGGCTTGGAGTTTTCTAATATCAATCTCAAATGTCCCACTGATCCTTACAGTGTTTTTAGGAAAAGCAATATTCATCCATTAAACCAAGCATTTCACAGTAAATAACTAGCCTGGAGCACAAGCCAAGCAATTCTGGGACAGAGCTTGTCTTTTTCATCTGCCCGGGTGCAAGACGCTGGCCTGTCTTTAAGAATAACCACCTCTGTGTCCGCAGGGAGCTCTGGATTCCCACAGGCCATGTTTGCCTGACGTTTGTTTTTTCATTGCATTAGGAATGTCGCAGAAGAAGCAAGGAAGAGCATAAATTATCTGTCTATATTTGTATTCTGGTTAGGTTGTTTGTTGTAAGTTGTCATGGAGACGGACAGACGCTGACCAAATCCAATTATAACAAGTCTTTGCACATAACTTACAGCCCCTATGGCACTTTCTACTTCTGACTGGGGAAGATCTCAGAAAATCGAGGTCATCAAGGAAGCAGCTCTTGGAGTCAGAGAACAGAAATGCCTGCATTTGACTTGTCAGGCTACAAGAAATCAGGGAAGGAAATGTGAATTTCTCACCGTATTTCCATCCACAGCAGTACTACGACTGAGGTGACACTAGGAGATGATCTTCTGCTGGCATGTGAAGCAGCCACAAGGCTTGCAGTTTAAAAAAAACAGGCTGGCAGGCACAAAACGATACAACCAGAACAGTCGATTGTGCTTCCTTTGAGAAGGAAAAAGGTTGCGGTTGAAACTGAATCAGCAAAGTCAGCAAGGCCTTAGTCCTGTTTCACCACTGACAGGCAACATGTAATACGTCTTACTATAATTTTGATCATTTCATTCCCTTTGCACAGCTCCGGTTAGCCAGAGAGACAAAGATGAGAATCCGAAACCCTGTAAAAGTGCTAATGTTTTTTACATACATCCCGAAATGATACCTTGTGAGATCATGATTTGAGCGATTGCAGGAAATCACAGGACACCATGTGAGTAGAGTGGTCTTTGGCATGAATGAAATTGAGTAAGGGTTGCCATGTTTTTTGGCTGACCTGCTAAACAGCATTTGGCAGCAGTGTCCGGGTTGCCATGTGCTATAGCATAGTGACACTTTTATTCCACTGATCATTATGTTAGACCCAAAATGTGACTTTGGGGTTAGCCTCTAGGGCTGAGGAGCTGGAAGGGGGCATCTGGCTGAAACAGAGGAGGAGTAAGGAGCCAGTCTACAAGGTTCTATCTTGCTGGATTAGAGGGGGTCTTGGGATCTGTGATAGATGGGACTGTAGGGTGGATTACCCAGGTCAAGGGAGATGGATTACAGGTTTAGGGGCATGGAGGATGTCAGACCACTGATGAGGAAGCAGCATTAGCTTTACAAGAAAGCAGTTTCTGGTGAATGAAAGTCCAACACAAATGTAAAATAATCCACTGAAATGCAAAGTAGGTCAGGCAGACATAAAAGCAAGATTGTTGGTGGTGGTATTACAGGCCAGCAGGGATGTGGCAGAAGCTCAGAGCTGCTAGGTTTGCACAGAACGGGGCCGCTAAGGCGCAGTTCGAGTTCGACTCCCAGTCTGTGGGGAGACTCAAATACCAAGTATGGCTCAGGATGAACAAGGGAACAAGAGATATCGGAGTGTTACACAACGCCAGACAGGAGTGGCACCTTTTACACTCATTTGTATCGTGGAACTATCCATCCATCCATTTTCCAAACCGCTTATCCTACTGGGTCGCGGGGGGTCCGGAGCCTATCCTGGAATCAATGGGCATGAGGCAGGGAACAACCCAGGATGGGGGACCAGCCCATCACAGGGCACACTCATACACCATTCACTCACACATGCACACCTATGGGCAATTTAGCAAGTCCAATCAGCCTCAGCATGATTTTGGACTGTGGGGGGAAACCGGAGTACCTGGAGGAAACCCCACGATGACATGAGGAGAACATGCAAACTCCACACACATGTGACCCAGGCGGAGACTCGAACCCGGGTCCCAGCGGTGTGAGGCAACAGTGCTAACAACTGCACCACCATGACGCCCATCATGGAACTATATAATGTGTAATATAATATATAACAGATAGATATACATTTAATCTACAGCATAATGATACTGTCTGCTGCAGTTACAGATCATACAGTACCTGTGGGATTCTGTGAATTATTGTAGACAGCATCGAATCGGGGATTGGATGAGATGAGCAGAAATTAATCTATAGTGTTACTTCAGAGATGTTCTGAATGTTTACAGCAGCAGTAGTGCATAGAGATAAAGTACAGTAATGTAGAACCTTAATTGGGTTTAACAATGTTCATTTATACTTTTAATTATCTATATATGACACTGGAGCTTTGAAAATGTTAACATAGTAAGAAAAACATGTTCCTCTCAGCTGTAGCTTCAGAGAATTAGACTTGATTGTCCTTTAGAATTAATGTTTTTTATGCATAAAAATACGGTGCTGTAGACATCGAGGAATTCGAATCAAGTATGAATATCTAATCTCCCAGGCTGTAGGAGCAGACTGTGTCATACTGTAGCAATGATGAAATAACTGTTAGTCATTTGGCTGTTGTATGAATACTTTCAGAGATACTGTTTCATTTGGATTTTTGTATTACAATGCAAAGGACAATAAATATCATATACTGATTACGGGTGATTTAATGCAGTCTGAAGAAAGATAAATATTCATACACACAAGATGCAATTTATAACCTTACTTACAGTTTGTCTCACAGAGTTAATTGGAATCCTGTCTGAAAAAGGAAGCCATCAACTGTGTCCTACAGGCAGAGGCAGAATGATATCAAACATTCACTGTATGTAATTGTCCTTTTTAACTATACATACTTTTAATACTGCAGAAAAAAAGAACAATAAAGGATTTAGGAGATTTTATAACTGGCATGTGCATATATCCCTCTGCAGTGCAATGATTACAAAATTGCTTATCACAGGTCCATGTTAGTTCTATCACTGCTGAGCTGAAGCCACTTTGATGTAATTATGACATGGTAATGATAATAATAGCATTACCATCAGCCGCAATCATGAAGTAAGACCCTGCTTAAGAAAAGAATACAGAGCCATGGACAGTATCAAAATGAGGGCACAGCATTGTTTAATGTGTGAGAAATACGCTTCTTAGGGGCAACCAGTAAAATATGCTGCTATTGAAGCCAATTGAGGGTGGAGGACCAATAGCAGATGGTTTCGGTTAGTTACTGTGAGGGTTAGATGTTAGTTTAAAAGAGACCAGCAAGGGGAGAAAACGGAAAAAAGGAGAGTAAACAATGTGAAGTCACCTCCCGAGAATGATGTCCTCATAACATTCTGGCTCATGATTGTCAATATGCTAATAGGAAAGGTTTGTAAGCCCTGTAAACAAGAAGCTTTAAATAGATCCTTTGCTCAAGCTTACTGAGGAGATGTGATGTACTTCCCAGCACATGAATAACTGAGCTGAGACCAGATAAAAGTTAATCTTAACAGAGTTCCTGGAGACAGACCAGATTTCACACAGTGATTGACCCTAGTATCTTTTGTATTATCCGCCGTTCTGCGGTATAAAATTTGTCATTTAAAGTAGAAGATATTGCATAGTCTGCTTCATCTTCATGACTCAATAAAAGAAATGACTAAGCAAAATGTAAAATTGGGGAAAAGAGTCATTTTCGGTCATTGTGCTTTGCTGGGCATTTCTCAGACAGGAAGTGTCTTGAAACTATTAGCAAAATAAACGGATGAAAAAAGGGCCACTTTGTTTCTTGTGCATCCTTTGGGCCCAGGGCACTGCTGGAAATGTTCTCTGAAAATGCTAAACTAAGATGCACTCATCAGGTAGTCCGTCACTGCCCACATCCCACCTACGAAGGATCACACACACTGGGAGCCCCGGAATTGTGGGATCCTGTTGGGTGCGAGAAGAATATAACTGGGCATTTAGGAATCAAGGCAGTTTGCAGTCGTACTGTATGCTTAACGATGTGTTTAAACCCAGCCTCAGCACGTCTGCGGATCCTTGACCAAGGCCCTTAACCCCTGGGTGCCCCAATAGGTGGCTGCCCTTTGCAGACGGCTTTCTCAACAAAAGGGCAACATAGAGTTTCCAGTGGAGACCATAAGCTCTGGTAATTAGCATTGATTGTGATTTATAGATATGGTTGAGAGACAGGTACGCATTTCAGCAGAGGTGGGTAATTCAGGTCGAGTAAGTATAAATTCAGATTTTGCTTCAACCATCCAGTTGTGTATTCTCTGATTGTGACTCTTTATAGTCAATTGGTTGGTTGAAGCAAAATCTGTCTGGATTTGTACTCTCTGGAACTGAACTTTCCACCTCTGCATTTTAGTAACTCATTCCTAACTGAAGGGGCTATTCCTTTGTTTCCAGTGATTTTGTTGGTCGTTTCTGTGCATCTGCAACAAGCCCAGTCTCCTGCAGCAGACCTAAAACAGTCTCTAAATGATGCATGTTTGAAATCCTCTCCACGTTACAAACACTTGAAAAATTAATGGGGCATCAAAGAAACCGAATGGCTGAGTAATTATTTGCCATTAACTAAATCAGGGATGCAAATGCCTGGTTGCAGATGTGGGGGTGAAGCAAAGCAAATGAAGTCTGTATGCTAACTAAGGGCTCTAATTTCTCCCACTGGTTCAATTCAGTGACTGTAAAGCTGCAATCACAAGGTCCCCCACTCAAAACCTTGGTGGGTTTCAAACATAAAGACTGTTCAGCTTTGCACATTGTGTATATAGCTACTTTGTACAATTTACATTGAGCTATATTTGCTCCATTACTGGTTTTGAGCAGGTGAAAATTCAAATTAAATTATCTTTTTAAACTGCATGAATCCTATGCCAGATTTTGCTGGTGACTTTGGTGTTACTGGATGTAACTGGTGTATGTGCATTAAAATCTTGTAATAACTACCAATTTCTGGTCTTACCACAATGGGTTGAGGTCTGGACTTTGCCTCAGCTCTCACAGAACACAATATTTCTTCCTGCACAATTCGGTTAAGGCCACGGTGATTTGAAAATGTGTACCATTTCAAACTTTTAAAACTGCAAGAAAGTTCTAAAGACAATGTCATTGACTTCATTACTTGATGGCAGCTGTGATCATGCACAATGAACAATGCAGCTGCAAGGTTGTCATTATTGTGCATTTTTTGCCAAAGGTAATTTATTTGTTGTGATTAAGAAATGACTTCATTCACTTATATTAACCTCAAACACTAAAAGATAACACAACAAATAGATGTGCGTATTTTTTTTTTTTTATGAGAACAGACAGTCTGTTCTCCTCATTATCTGAGAAAGCTAAGCTTTTTACAGAAACACACCATCTATGGAATTCCCTGATTACTCAGAGATCAGATTCTCTTAAGATCAATCCAGGTTCCCTCAAAAAGTAGCCATCCTGCTATACATTAGAAATGGTTTTATAAATGCAAAAAATATCCACATATACATACAGTGACAAAGGGCACCTCTGAGCCTGATCCTACTTTTCACATCCCAAAGTTGAATAACTAAAATCTTATTGCTACAATTACAGGGGCATAGCTGCTATAATAAGTTAACAGATCATCAAAGTCATGAGTCATAACAAGTCATCAAATGCAAACACAAATTACTACATTTATAGTCCCCACCTTGGTATTGCTGATTGGGGAATTAAGTGGAAAAGTTAGGCAATTCTAGGAAAGTACGAATTAGAGGTTGTAGCCCAGAGGAAGAGATTTACAGCTGACTCTCACTATAAACGGGGGCTACAGAAATGGGGGGGTCACTTTCTATGTGCAGCACCCACAGAATAATATTTACGGTTTTAATAAGAGGCCAGGAATTTTTTTTTTTTTTGATAATTTTTAATAGGGGTTTACTGTTATACATACACACACACACTCACACACACACCCAGTCATGTAATCATATCTTTATGGGGACCGCTCATTCATTTCTATGGGAAAAATGCTAACGCTAACTATGACAACCTTAAGCCCTACCCAGCCCTAACCCAGCCATAACCATAAGTAACCAAACAAAATACAAGAGTTTTTGCATTTTTAGTTTTTTTTTTGCAGTCACAGATTTTTATGAAATTCAGTTTTCATCACATTGTGGAGATGTAATTGATCTAACTGTCAACGTTAAGAAGCAAAAGACAAATTTGCAAACCGATAAGCTGCTAATTTATACAATGTTGTGCAGTTACATTTTATAGTT
Source organism: Brienomyrus brachyistius (assembly GCF_023856365.1). NCBI lineage: Eukaryota > Metazoa > Chordata > Actinopteri > Osteoglossiformes > Mormyridae > Brienomyrus > Brienomyrus brachyistius. Next base: position 20,827,424 of record NC_064544.1, read on the forward strand.
TTTACAAATTTGTAACTCACCCTTTTATTCTTGCGTAGTGTCTTGCTTCCACAAGCTTGATTTCTTTTCTGTCGCTAACTGCTTTTCCCCAGCAGAAATGCGTCGACAGCCCTGCACACCCATGTTACACCCATGTTACACCCATGTTACACCCATATTACACCCATGTGCTTACGTTTGTGTTTTGCATGTAACCCACTGCACAAAACTTTAGCCCACATATATACATGTAAACCATAATAATAATATGCTTATTTCAGTCCCAGGTAGCATATGCATGTAGGGGGTCGCAGAGGAACCATGCATGTTATTATGGGGGCACTGCACCACCCCCTCCCCAATCCAGGGACGAGGATACCGAGCCCCCCTCTATGTGCTTGCAGTGCTTACATCCTGTGCTGTGTGTCTTTCCTCCAGGCACCTCTACAGTTAGACTAATTGGCACCTCTAATTGTCTAATAAGGCTGTGTGTCCCATCCAGGGTGCAAAGCTCCAGGCTGCCCATGACTCTGACAAGGATCAGTGGCTTGAAGACGGATTCTTGCTATTTCAAATTCACTATTAAACTTTCAGTGGTGCACCCCCTGCTATGGGAGTAAGCCTGTTACCATTTACATGCTTAGTCAAACCCTCGGGGTCTCAGGAGGCAGGTAACATTGTGATTCCAAAAACTGGCAAAATTTATGAAGGAAACTAAAAAGATGTGACATGTGGGATTCAGAAACCAATGGGACGTATGAGAGGGTCTAAATACTTTCATTTGAAATGAGTCCAAAGTGACATGAGCTAAACCACAAGGCGGAGACGGCTGCAGAGGGACCCCCCCCCCAGCACAGGTGCCTACCTGAGTGCTCGTGGTCCAGGGCTCATGCTGACGCCTGGAGAGTCCGACTCCCCTGGAATCCAAACTCTGTGTGTGTCACACTTGGCCGAGACTCGCACAATGACAAATGGCACTTGTCTTCTTTTCGAGACACATGGATGTGATGGAGACAGACTGTGTTGTGTCTGAAAAGCATCGTGACCACGCGAGAAAACATAAAACAGCAAAGCCCCTCCATTATGGGTCTCCAGTGAACCCTGTCTGGCAGAATCAGTTGTTGTGGTTTTATCTGGCCCCTGCATTGGAAGTCATGAGCAAAGGTCAAGGCCAAAAAATACTTGGATAAAGAACTGGAAAAAGTCAGTCTTTTTATGATGGATTTCAGCCTCATGCCATCTAAATTTATTCTGTTGCGTTTCCTTCTCAACCACTCTATTTTTCAAACAATGCAGCTTTCCAGATGTTACTAAATTCTTGGAATCATGTGTCACATTAAATAGCTACATGGATCATGGCTCCTCCATGTGGCCTTGGAAGTGACACTGAGACACTGAGTTTTCGCTTCAGGAGGCTTTGTGTTTGTGTCCAGAATGAGGTCAAAGTCGTAACAGGCATCATTCCATGAGATGTGATGCTGTGTTTTTCCATCAAGATCATGTGTCGGCCTTAAAAATGCATTTGCATAATGTATGTCAGTTATAAAATATAGTCTTGGCCAATATATATATATAATTTAATGATCCGTATAAGGTCCTCACATCTGGACACATCGAACATTTAACAGCTAATGATTGAAAATGTCATCCTCTATGCCAGTGTTTCCCAACCTTTTTTGAATTGTGTACCCCCTGAGAGATTTTCTCATACCACAAGTACCCCCTTTGTCAAATGTGTTGATGATTCAATAAAAGTAGAACGTACAACTGATTATCAAATTTAAAACATTTTATTAAATCTCCATAACTTGAACATTTAATTCATTAAGCAACACATCCCAGATAGATTTTCTTTCTATACCAGGGCACAGCTAATGGAATGGCTGATAATATTTACCCATCATCAGGGAAATTAAATATAAAATTTTTTTCCACGTACCCCCTGTAATGTGCTCGCGTACCACTAGGGGTACGCGTACCCCCGGTTGGGAATCACTGCTCTATGCTATTGAGTTATTGGAGTTTCCTTCAGTTAGCATAAACATAGCAGACTGATCATCTACGAAATCTGGTTCAGATCATTCTAGTTCTCATACAAGCCATTCCAACACACTTGGAAAATAATTGTTATGACTGCTGAGACCCTGGAAATGAAACACTGAAGGACACAGAGATTATCATAATACATCGCGTAGCAATGAAATGTTCATTAGCGATGTGTGCAACATCTCGATATTATTTCTCCTAAATATATAGATTTGAGCATGATTGCACGTGTGCATATATAAGTGTTAAGCTAACATAATAGTATGTGAAAAACAAGGCTTCTTTTCGAGTTTCCTGTATAACGCTGTTAACCCTGACAGATATAACAATCTTGAAAAGGAAAATCCCAATCAAGCAAATGCTGAACCAAAAACATCCTTCTCTTTTACCCATTTCATGTGATGATGATAGCTTATTGATTTTCAGTCTGTGCTCTGGCATTCAAACATTCCATGAGTAACACAGCCAAAGACCAGACACTGGATTGCTGTTGATCTAAAGCTGAGATTCCAAATTTAAGGTTGCCAGTACAACCCAGAATACACAAACTTTTCAGAAAGCCTCTTTTGAGAAAGTTTAAAATGTAGCATTTTCAAGAAAATGAACAGTAAATCACTATTTTGTAAGGGGTGACCGGCAGTCTTATATTAATCTTTTTATTGAGTGAAGTTAATGTACGCCATTGTGTTTTGGTGAAATTTGTGCAGCAGTTATTTGTCATAAACACTGACAGCTAGAATGGTTGTGTTAAACTGATCAGCAGACCACTGTCCACTGATCTGTTCTGATACTTAACTTTGACTGAATACATCTTGTATTTGCAGTGTCTGTCTCACAGTCACAGACGTGTCTCCAGTCTGTAATGTCTCTCCCTCATCTTCCTGCATGTCTCCCAGCCATTACAGCATCTGTCTCACAGTCACAGACGTGTCTCCAGTCTGTAATGTCTCTCCCTCATCTCCCTGCATGTCTCCCAGCCATTACAGCATCTGTCTCACAGTCACAAACGTGTCTCCAATCTGTAATGTCTCTCCCTCATCTCCCTGCATGTCTCCCAGCCATTACAGCATCTGTCTCACAGTCACAGACGTGTCTCCAGTCTGTAATGTCTCTCCCTCATCTCCCTGCATGTCTCCCAGCCATTACAGTATCTGTCTCATAGTCACAGATGTGTCTCCAGTCTGTAATGTCTCTCCCTCATCTCCCTGCATGTCTCCCAGCCATTACAGCATCTGTCTCACAGTCACAGACGTGTCTCCAGTCTGTAATGTCTCTCCCTCATCTCCCTGCATGTCTCCCAGCCATTACAGCATCTGTCTCACAGTCACAGACGTGTCTCCAATCTGTAATGTCTCTCCCTCATCTCCCTGCATGTCTCCCAGCCATTACAGCATCTGTCTCACAGTCACAGACGTGTCTCCAGTCTGTAATGTCTCTCCCTCATCTCCCTGCATGTCTCCCAGCCATTACAGTATCTGTCTCATAGTCACAGATGTGTCTCCAGTCTGTAATGTCTCTCCCTCATCTCCCTGCATGTCTCCCAGCCATTACAGCATCTGTCTCACAGTCACAGACGTGTCTCCAGTCTGTAATGTCTCTCCCTCATCTCCCTGCATGTCTCCCAGCCATTACAGTATCTGTCTCATAGTCACAGATGTGTCTCCAGTCTGTAATGTCTCTCCCTCATCTCCCTGCATGTCTCCCAGCCATTACAGCATCTGTCTCACAGTCACAGACGTGTCTCCAGTCTGTAATGTCTCTCCCTCATCTCCCTGCATGTCTCCCAGCCATTACAGCATCTGTCTCACAGTCACAGACGTGTCTCCAATCTGTAATGTCTCTCCCTCATCTCCCTGCATGTCTCCCAGCCATTACAGCATCTGTCTCACAGTCACAGACGTGTCTCCAGTCTGTAATGTCTCTCCCTCATCTCCCTGCATGTCTCCCAGCCATTACAGTATCTGTCTCACAGTCACAGACGTGTCTCCAGTCTGTAATGTCTCTCCCTCATCTCCCTGCATGTCTCCCAGCCATTACAGCATCTGTCTCACAGTCACAGACGTGTCTCCAATCTGTGATGTCTCTCCCTCATCTCCCTGCATGTCTCCCAGCCATTACAGCATCTGTCTCACAGTCACAGACGTGTCTCCAGTCTGTAATGTCTCTCCCTCATCTCCCTGCATGTCTCCCAGCCATTACAGCATCTGTCTCACAGTCCACAGTCACAGACGTGTCTCAAATCTGTAATGTCTCTCCCTCATCTCCCTGCATGTCTCCTAGCCGTTACTCTCTTTGTGTCTCTCAACCTGTCTTTGTGTGTCTTCCAGCCTCATATCTGTCTCTCAGCCATTTTTTCTATTCTAGACTTACTTTATGTTCTAAGTTTACACTCTGGGTCCTCCAGGCTTATAAATCATTTATATTACCCCCTTCTTACTCTCTGCGCACTCTGGCTTTACCATGTGTGTCCTCTAGGCCCACTTCCCCTGGCTTTAACTGACATGGTTCTAGAAAGATTCAAGGTCTACTATAACTTTGAGTTACAGTGCAATGTATAACGTAATGACGAGAGAGGATCCAGTTGCGGAAGCGCAAGGTTTATTTGCAAAGTCGTATTCAGGGCAGTGTGTCGTAGGGCAGACGAGGATAATGCAGGGAAGAACCAAATGTTAATCTGAAATCCATAGTCAAACTGCAGGTCCAGGAAGTGCAACATGGTGAAAACACTGAGCCAGTGAGACACAGGTGCACTGATACTTCAGTGTGGTCAGAATGGTGGGACTTGGCTGGAGGAAAATGTGACTGACTAATTACATAGAAATCAATTAACACTCAGACACCTTGAGCAGTGTTTCCCAGCCCGGTCCTCAGGGACCCACAGCCGGTCCATGTTTCTGCTCCCTCCCAGTCCCCTACCAGTCGGTCCAAGTTTCTGCTCCCTCCCAGTCCCCTACCAGCTGGTCCATGTTTCTGCTCCCTCCCAGTCCCCTACCAGTCAGTCCATGTTTCTGCTCCCTCCCAGTCCCCTACCAGTCAGTCCATGTTTCTGCTCCCTCCCAGTCCCCTACCAGCCAGTCCATGTTTCTGCTCCCTTCCAGTCCCCTACCAGCCAGTCCATGTTTCTGCTCCCTCCCAGTCCCCTACCAGTCGGTCCATGTTTCTGCTCCCTCCCAGTCCCCTACCAGTCGGTCCAAGTTTCTGCTCCCTCCCAGTCCCCTACCAGCTGGTCCATGTTTCTGCTCCCTCCCAGTCCCCTACCAGTCAGTCCATGTTTCTGCTCCCTCCCAGTCCCCTACCAGCTGGTCCATGTTTCTGCTCCCTCCCAGTCCCCTACCAGCCAGTCCATGTTTCTGCTCCCTCCCAGTCCCCTACCAGCCGGTCCATGTTTCTGCTCCCTCCCAGTCCCCTACCAGTCAGTCCATGTTTCTGCTCCCTCCCAGTCCCCTACCAGTCAGTCCATGTTTCTGCTCCCTCCCAGTCCCCTACCAGTCGGTCCATGTTTCTGCTCCCTCCCAGTCCCCTGCCAGACGGTCCACATTTTGTCTGGGGGGTCCCTGAGAACTGGGTTGAGAAACACTGCCCTAGAAAATACTGAATTATATGAATTTTAAGTGAGATTAAAATCTCCTATTTTAGACCCCTATTCTAAAAGTGTCTTTAGTGTTTTTTTTGTTTTGAGGAAAATTTACTGATACACGGTATATCAAGATGTACACTTTACGTAAGTAACTTAGCAACTCAAATCATGAACAAATATAGTTACTGTATGAAATACATGAACCATCATGACTGATTAATGATGAACTAACATGGGATGTGTAGGTAACTAACACTTAGTTTCTGGTGAAATAGGACATTAAGTAAGCGTGTGCTACTACATTATTTTTGCCCCCTCAAGTGTTACCATTTGTTTCAAAGAAATATCAACCCCCCCCCAAAAAAAAAAACAACAAAAAAACAAAAGGCAATAGGCTGGAAAAACAGCATTTATCTAGTCATAGATAAAACATTAAAACACTGGGTTTCAAAGCTGCCCATACAAACACTGTACACATCGGAACGGCTGGTGGTTTCAACATCAGAGTGGTCCTCCGCCCTCTGTGAAGCCCAGCCTCACCTTATCAAACATAGTAGATAGCAGCTGTGAAGCACAATCTGTCGGCCTGGTCATTTAACTTCCTATAACCTACCCAGTCTAACAGCTATGTGTGTATTCAGTGATAAAAAGCCTGCCCGCCAAAATGAACAGCATTCTCTAACCTTCACAGCAGCCTGAGACAACACTAGGTTTAATGTATGAGTGAGACGATGCATAAATTGGCCATGTGGAATCAATTCCATTACTCAGAGAGTAAATTCCATTAAGCACTACTGTACTCTAACACTGAGGTATAGCATTAGCCTTGCATTCAAATTCTCACAAAGAGGACAGAAGAAACAATTGGATTTCAGGGGTTTAGGTAACAGTTACAAGTGACTGTTTGAATAACTCTGTCCTCATTATTTGCTCAGGGCAACAACTCGGTGAGCCAACATCTTGCAGCGCTGCAAGCATATATGGCTGTTTTGCAGGTCACTTTCGTCTCTGTCAAAGCCTGCATTGTTTCAGCCGACTCTCATGTTTGCGAAAAATAACAGAACACCTACAAGCGAAGCAGTGACCTTCCTGTTGACCTTTTATGGTTTTCTGTGTCTGTTACTATTATCAACAGGCTAGTTCACACTTTCCAGAAGTTTAAATGTACAATGGCCTTCATGCACCATAAAACAGTAATTCAGAAGTGGCATTTCTAATGATCGCTTAAATTCATTGCAATTTTTCCACCTACTAGCTTCCACCTAATTCCAGCTGTCCATGTGCCAAAGCTTTTGTTGAGGCAGTTAATGCTGTTAACTTATACTTTGGTCCATCCATTGTCAATAGTCACTTGTGTAACTGGGCTTGCTGTAGCCCTGAGCTCATTCCAGAAAATATACCCGGAATAAAATGCAATAAGCCTCACCACTAAATCATCATAATGCCCTTAAACTCATTGAGTCACTATTATGACCAGTTTGACAGTCTTAAAATTATAGAGATACTGTGATTAAACTTGAACTTCATGAACCATGATGTCCTTAAACCAGCGGTAGATAATTCAGGTCCAGAAAGTAAAAATCCAGGCCAAGATTATGTTTCAACTAACCAGTTGCATATAAAGAGTAACAGTCACAGAGTACTCAACTGTTTGCGTGAAACAAAATTTTGGTGCAGATTTTTACTTCCTGGGCCTGAATGATCCACGTCTGCCTTAAGCCCACTAAATGCACTGTGAATGACATCATATTATGTACATGTATGCCAGTGAAACAACTGAATGGTCTGTGACTTTTGAGGAACACACATTTTTATGCTAAACGGAAAAATGACATTAAATCTATGACTGGCATCCCAGCCAGGGTGTACCCCAGCCTTGTATCCTCCAATGCCTGGGACAGGCTCCAGCCACAGCCTCGCCCCCACAGCCCTGATAGATAGCAGCAGATGTTACCGCCTTTGTCTGTAGGGAAAGGCCCAGTGGAGCACCAAGCTAATTGTATAACTTTGTAAAGAGAGCTTTGTGAGAGACTATTGCCAGTAAAATTGAGGGCTCTGGCCTTTTATCGCCACAGAAAGGCCTCATTTTGCTGACTTGCCCAGACGGCGATTTCTTTCCATAACTGTGACATTCAATCATTTCTATTTTATTGTCATTTTTATAAGCTGTCTGGATAGATGGTTAAATGAAGCAGCGCTTTCTTAGAACTTCTAAATATTTAAATGCTTTTAAGTCTGAAGAATAAAATTTGAGCTTTCAACACATCTCTATGAGGAAAACTGCAGATCTGATACTAGCATTATAGTTAGTTAACTAGTTACTATAGAAGGGTAGGGTAGCAAAGAAAAGTGAAGCAGAGTAATGTGGGCAACTTTAGTTAAATTGTGATCTATGGAATTTCATGTGCATAGCTAACGGTGAAAACACCGAGGAAACCTACCAAATTCTGAAGAGGGGAAACACAGGACAGATTTTGCCTCTGAATCAGAGTCTCGAGGCTTGAATCTAACTCCAGAGTTTAACTTGATAACACTAAATTGATAAACCACTAAAAATAGCATTAAACATACCCAGAGAGCTAACATTTTAACCTGTTTAACACTGAAATCCTATCTGTCAGACTAGAGTAATTACCTGGGGATATTAAGGACTTAACCAATTGTGTATTGATGGATTCTATAGTGTCTCCGAAATAAATCTGTGTTGTAATTATGTTTCTATTAAGTTTGCAAGTCGGAAGTTTTTTTTGTCAGCAACTGGCCCATGCTGACATTTTGCCCTCAGTGAAGATACTTGGGGGGCGGCATGGTGATGCAGTGATTAGCACTGTTGCCTCACACCTCTGGGACCCGGGTTCGAGTCTCCGCCTGGGTCACATGTGTGTGGAGTTTGCATGTTCTCCTCATGTCGTCATGGGGTTTCCTCCGGGTACTCCGGTTTCCCCCCACAGTCCAAAAACATGCTGAGGCTAATTGGAGTTGCTAAATTGCCCATAGGTGTGCATGCATGAGTGAATGGTGTGTAAGTGTGCCCTGCGATAGGCTGGCCCCCCCATCCTGGGTTGTTCCCTGCCTCGTGCCCATTGCTTCCAGGATAGGCTCCGGACCCCCCGCGACCCAGTAGGATAAGCGGTTTGGAAAATGGATGGATGGATGGATGAAGATACTTGGAGACTACAAACATGGCGCCATTTACCTGGCACTAGGAAGGAGGGTCCTGGGTCTTTATTGGTCTATAGATCTGTCAACCAGAACCCCGAAAATACAACCGGCACGAAGCAGGATTTTGTGCTGAGCCAGATAACTTAAACTAGAGTATCTTAAATACGATAAATGATCCAGCTAATCCAAAAATCCAACTTCGTGATACAGGCCCATGTTCTCTGCTTAGTTCAGGGCACCCCAGTTTAAATGGACTTTATCATCACTCACTTACATTTAGCCCAGACTACCTTAAGTCTGACAAGTTATTGGCCAATCACGTCTTGTGTTTACAAATATTAAACCAATAGCATTCTAGATAGACTGCAGCAGACATGCTCACAACAGACAGGAATAAATATATATAATTTTAGGGTTTACAAATGTTCTTGATGATTAAACTTTATTCAGTTTACCTGCAAAAAATGTTAGCAGATTTAAAATTAGCAGAACTAAATTTTGCAGAAGCTAAATGGTCCGCTACCAGTTGTCATAGTTCCGCTAATGCAAAGATTAGCTTCACTAATTAGCAGTTATCAGATTAGCAGAACCCTGCCCACCTCTGAAAATGTCTTTACGTCATTTGCGTTTATGTCTGATTTAATGGGTTAGTCTGCAAATTCTCAGCATTTTTTCATATTGGATAAGAACTGGAAAGTTGAGCGAACAATTGTAAAAGACAATATGTCAAATAAAACAAGTCTCCTTGATAATATGGAAAGAGTATGTAACAGTGCATGTCAGACATCCTATTACAGTAACTGCTTGTGTGGTGATGGCATAGTCAGATTCTAGGCTGTCCTTTGACTTTAATTGCACTAGTTAACTGTCTCATCCCATGTATTTAATGAACCTTGTATATTTTCTTGAATTTTCTCTGCTGTTATAACAGCTAGCGATGGTTACTTTGATGAATCAAAGATGTGATATTTTCTTACTAATAAAGGTACTCAAATGGGGAACATACTGTATATTTGTTTGTTAGCAAAGAATATTGAGTGTATTTTTAATAAATGTTACGTGAGTAACATGCAGATGTAGCAAGTGTGAGGTGTGTGTGTGTGTGTGAGGTGTGTGTGTGTGTGTGTGTGAGGTGTGTGTGTGTGTGTGTGTGTGTGTGTGTGTGTGTGTGTGTGTGTGTGAGGTACATTGAGACCTCAGGAAAACAATGCACTGTCTAATAATAAGAAAGAAGAAAAATAAACTGACAAGGAAGCTTGTACCCACATATACTTTTCCTCACATATAATAAGGTACAATAACCCACATTTTATTTTATTTAAATTCTTGCTGTTTTATGAAAAAACAAGTAATATTCAAAAATCATCCCTTATCTTTTTCCCTGAAGTTCTCTAAGCTCTCCATGGTGTAGAGTAGAATAGTTATACTTTATTAATGCACATGGGGAAATTCTCCCTTTTACTTTGCCCCATCTTGCTCTCCATACAGGTGAGAGCAAGCTTGGGGGTCACAGTGAAGGGGCAGCCACCTTCCAGCAGCCTGGGGAAGAGCCTTCCAGAGCCTTGCTCAAGGATCCAGGGATGTGTGAATTTTCTGCAGAGGCTGGGCTCCAACCAGCAACCATTCAGTCACAAGCACCAAAGCGTAGCCTGCTGAGCCAAGGACCATCAGAGTGACACTGGCACCGGCCATGATGAGGAATGCTAAGCCGAACTTGACCTGTAGATGAAGTTCATTTCCTGTGGCATGAGGCTGCTCTCCTAGCACATGGCTCTTAGCTACAGTTGATCCGAGGACATCACAGGGCAAAACATTTTAGCTATATTGCTTAAACTTTTCTGAACATCAATGAAAATGGTACCAAAAAGAAGTCTGTCTTCCTTCTTGACCAAAACCTCAAATTTTAGGCTATTTAGTTTTCATTTGCTGTTGAACATCTTATCATAACACAAGTTTGAAGTGACTATAATACAACAAAGTTAACAAAGGTTTTTCCGCCATATTTCTCTGGGTTTTAGCCGGCTTGGCAAAGGCTTGGCTGTTCCACATGGGTCACACATACACAGTTTTAATTGTTTACGATTCTTAAAATGCCCTTGGAAGTCGATTTGATTGAATTACATTTTACTGCATAATTGTATGTACTTTATTGCCATTTTTCAGATTTAGCAGTACGTTTTTAAGGAGAGCAACTCAGATCACAGAATTCTGGTACTGCAGTCCAGTTTAAATGATTTTTACATGCGCCAGTAAAATAGCAAACAATATCTCTTAATAAAACTGAAAGAACTATTGGTTTGCTTGGGCATCAACAAAGGTGCTTAGGGAGAGTCTGAGGTCTTTAGTCTTTATGACTGAAACCATGACAAAGTATTCAGGGTTATCACAGAGAGCAGAAATTAACTGCAAGGTCACTGGAAAGACTTAATCAGAAACCTACTAAACTCTATATTGACACCTATTAATGATGGATAATTCAGAGAATATAACTCAGTAGTATTGCAGCACATTGTAAGTGAGATGAAGGCAGGGTACAGTACAGGTGCGGTGTCTAGCTCAGTAGGGTAGTGATCTTCCAGGAACAGCACTGGTGTGAATCCTGTGGCCACAGAGTGATCGTACCTCTACTGCACCTTCAAGCATGCTACAAAATGCCAATATATAACTCCAAGCATATTGCAGCTCAAAGTTCAACTGTGATTGACACTAGGCCAATATCGAAAAAGACAATGTGCAATTTTTTCTTTTTTAAAGGTCAGGATAAATCATAATACAAAACAAAAACATTTCCCCCCCCCACCTCCACACACACACACACACACACACACACAATATTTCGGTTTTAAGTGAGAAGGTCAGCGTTAGTTATGAACTGATCCATGTTCATTCATCTTCATTCAATCATGGCGGTTCATGTAGTTCATGTGGGAACTACTGAATATTAGATCATGATTTGAACATGAATAATAAATGAGTAACTTAAGTTATTTGTGCCTCCTCAAGTAAAATGTTACCCAGTGTTTTTTAAAAACTGTCAGAAATACAGCATACAAGAGAGAACTGAAAGCCACTCACTGTCAAACACCAATACTGACATAGTCAATGACTCATCCTATCAACAGATTACACAAACCTAATTAACACACCATGCATTTTCTCAACAAAACCTTCTAAAGTTTATTTCTCATGTATAAATATTAACATGATTGTGTAACCGTGCTGCAAGAGGCACAAACCTCCAACCCCTGCAATACACAAGGAATAGGGAAAGGCACAAATCTCCAAAGATGAAAAGTTTCTTAGCCAAGTGTCACACAAAACCGCACAAAACAAAATCAGATCCCCACTCAACCAGGTTACTCCACCCGGCCTCCACTTAATAGTGAGGTAAACCAGCACTGGCGGGTGCCCCCTCCCTACCTAGCCTATGCAACCAGGGTACCAGGCGATTACCGCATTTCCCAAAAGCCGTCGACGTAGATTAAGCACACCCTAACATACACAGCACTCTTGTTAATTAGCACTGGTCAAAATCACGCCCTTCAGAGATTCCCAGCAAATAAAAGCATAAAAGTCACCATTCGGCTAATGCACTCAGATGTATACAGAATATGCAATAAATCCACCCTCAGATAAGATACAGGACACACTTTAAGAAACACCGGACCCCGACTACGTTAGGACAGCAGTATTCTCTCCCAGCATAATGCCCCTTCAATTAGAGATTTAATTGAAGGAGACCCATGGAATAACCTGCTGATCCTGCAGGGACTCACAGGAGAGGGAATATCAACTGGTCGATACTGATCGCAGATTTGGATCTTGCACACGCAGCTCAGTCCCCCTCCAATGCTGCCGTGATACAGAAGCGGCACCGATCAGCGGCGTATATGACAGCAGTCTAGGCTGCAGCCCTCTGCCCCGGTCAAGCGTCGGTATTCACAATCCACGCGAATCTGCGAAGCTACTGGATATCAGTTCCCACCCATGCACACGCACCCACACGTACGTTGACCAACAGTAGTATTTAGTCACATCCCTTATCGGAAGGAACTAGAGCGCGTTGAATAATCTCACTAGTCCTCCACCGTTGCTCTTGTCTGCTGGGAATTACTCCTGAAGATCATCACAGCGGGCCGGTCGTCACAAACTTCAGACCCGTTCCGATCGTCCTTTTTCCACTTTCGCTGCGTCTTTATCTCCAGTTCTGCCCGTCCCACAGCTCATCAGTAGCATTGGGCTCACCTGTTACTAGAACTCACACACACCCATGCATGCGCACCTACAGTACCACCCCCACTGACACCCACATTAAAACAAAAAATATTGCCGTTTACCAGTCTGTTTGCAACCCCCTCCCGCAAAATACTTGTTTCGTACAGTGACCCCCCCGTATACAACTTCCTATAAACACTACATTTTCCCCCAGCCTTTAACAGTGATCGTCCCGATCACTGCACCCTCAAGTCCACCGGCTAATGGCTGGCCATCCTCGGCCCATTACAAGCTATAGCGCGCAGGAAGAATGCAACAATTAGCCCGCTGGGGGTACCGATTATTACGGTTCACCACTGCATTAAATTCTGGGGGGTGACCCATGCATTACCTCTGCAGGAGGTGGCACCATCAAATTGGACCCGGGAGCCCCCATGGGGCAAAATGTCTACGTCCTGGGAATGAGGGGGCCAGATATCGGGTGAGACTGTGCACCCAAACCGGGCGTGGGAGTTGGCTGGCATGGGGGTGTGCACTGGTGTAAACCATCAAAACTGCATAGCTAATTCTGTTGTGAGGGGCCAGCTTGACTTACTCCCTCTTCCCCCCCCCCCACCGCACATTAATCCTCACTCCTTCCGTTCTCCCCTAACCGATTCGAGGGCAAGGCCGCAAATTATTGCGGTGAACTGTCCGAATAGGGCCCTCCTTACCCTCTGGGCGAATACTGAAGACTGGCTGCATCACAATTACAAACAGCGTTGGGAGCCACTGTGGTGTGAGCTTCCCCTGAGCTTAGAGTTGTTAAAATCTTATCTACTTGTTTCATACAGTCATCCCCTGTAACCAATTTCCTATAAACACCATTACAACTGTGTGGATCTTTTAGGTTGGTATCAGTACAGTAAAATCCCATTATAATGGATTCTCTTATAACGGAATACTGTCTATAACGGACGAGGTCCGCTGGTCCCGGCCGTGTGCCTTTAAGAACATGCAGAAAAAACATTGGATATAGCGGACTCACATATAACGGAAATTCGCTTATAACGGACAAACAATCTGGTCCCCGGGGCCGTTTTTAGCTGTAGTTTTGTTCGCTATAACAGACATGCAGGCTTCGCCTACAAGACATGTGGCGTGCCGGTGATATCCAGTGCAGATACGTAGTCGGGATTATTAATAGTCACGCATCTGGTCAGGATAAAGTTGGATTAATACATGTACAATATAATAATCTATACAACAAGTGTGTCTGCTGGGGTGTGGCATGAGTAAATGGTGTCCTGTAGTTCTGGACATACAGCACCTCTGAATATAACGGACTTTGGATGCAATGGACTGTTTTGCCAGGTCCCTCGAAGTCCGTTATACCTGGATTTTACTGCATATACAACACAATAAGAAGAGCAATGCATGACATCCATGCTTGTCTGAAGATCGGCCAGCAAATGTTTTCTCCATCAAGCACCATAGCAGAGCAGCACGTGGAGTGATGTTGATGCTTAAGTTGTTGACTGAACTTCTCTTTCACTTGGACTTGTTTGCTGCATGGTTGGAGGTAGTTTGCACACTGTCCAGGCTAGATGATTTGTAACTCTCCAGTCCACTTCATTTGTAACTCTCTATCTGCAATAACTTGCAAGTGGCTTGCAGCATTGACGACAACCCCTGCCAGATCCAGCCCTCGATTAAATGGTTCATTATTTTGACCACTAATACATTTCTGGTCTTTGTTCCCCCTCAGAACATTTCTGCCTTGCAAGATAAGTATGTTGCATGGGCGATTCTAATATTTGACCCTAAGGTGGCTCAGAAATAGAGAGGACTCCATTGAATTGGGGGCCGGGGGGGGGTCCCCAAGATAATGATAATAATAATAAGTTTTATTTTTATAGCGCCTTTCTCACACTTAAGGACGTTTTACAATGCAAACAATGATACAGAAAACAATGCAGACGCAACAGCAACAATAACTACAGAACAACAACGGCAGTGTTATGTAGTAGCAGTTACATTATAGCATTCGTGGAGTAAATTAGTTTTTAACTGAAGCTTGAAAATGGTAAGTGACTGTATCCCACGCAGACTGTCAGGAAGTGTGTTCCATAATGTAGGTGCCAAAGTCTGCCAAATAATTATTTTTAAATTATTATTTTTCAGGTGGGCTGTAACCCTAAATGGGGTCTTGAAACACCTGTGGTAGCATCCAAATCCATGTGGTGATGTTAAGGTGATATTAAGGTGATGGTATGGGGATGGTAAGGTGATGTTAAGGAGATTGTAAGGTGATATTAAGGAGATGATAAGGTGATGTTAAGGTGATGTTACAGTAAGGTGATGGCAAGGTGATGGTAAGGTGATATTAAGCAGATGGTAAGATGATTTTAAGTTGATTGTAAGGTGATGGTAAGGTGATTTTAAGGTGATGATAAGGTGTTTCAGGGGCAGGTATTTCTGAATAGTTAACAGAGACTTGATTACATTCAAGGACTATAGGCAGGGGATGACTTAACACTACCGAACCACAAGACCTATTTTCCGGGTGTCTCTGTGAGCCCAGCAGATCTCACAGGAGGCTGGTGATTCAGTATTGCATGCATTCTTTTAGATCCAGGTTCCCCAATTCTGTTCCTGGAGGGCCAGTCTGTGACACAATTTGCAGATTTCCCTACTCAAACATGTTTTAATCAGCTAATTACCAGGTTTAGCAGGTGTTTGTTGAGCAGGAAAATCTGTAAGATGTGTTGGATTCCGGCCATTCAGGACCGGAACTGGAAAACCGTGTTTTAGACTCTCCTCTACGCAGTAGGTTATACATCAACTAGACACAGTGATCAGGAGGTTAAACGGAAGCTGATGTAGTATTTATTAATAGATCCAGGAGCCTTTGAACTGGAGGTTGACCTGTGAGGTTAATGAACAAAGGTCTTCATTCATTCCAGGATTGCTTTCAGCCATTGTGTTTTAGTTGTCTCTGTCCTCTCACAGTATTAATCCCACCAGTCATACATACATAGCTAGTTACCTCATAGAGCTAAAAACCTCCCCACAAACTCTACGGACGCTCTGATGATCTTTGTGAAATTTTAATGGTGTCAAGTATGAAACTGAAACAATACACAAGGCTTCAGTATCACAGATAGATAAAATAAAAATGTTAAATATATTGCAGATACACTGCAACTCAAAGTATGCTAAGTAGTTTAGCTTTAAATCATTAAATATGATGCAACAACTAAAATTTCATCGTAATCACAGAAATATTTCACAATATTAATATATTGTGTCAGAAAAATCATAGTCATAGGTATTACTATTGACAAGCATTAAAAAGTGATGCTTGAAGATGTATGGATCTATTTGAACAGAACATCAGATTATTCTACTTCCTGATTGCAAAGGTCCTGCCACATCAGGAAGTGGCTACAATTAAAGCAAAACCACACCTAAGTTAGCAAATTGATGCCAAAGATTATGTCAAACTCAACAACTATCAGCTATTTCTAACAAAAGTCAAAATGTCAGTAAAGTCCTATGTAATGTGTGCTTGTTCAGTGGTATAAACTACAATATTCTATGACACATTAATAACCATAGAAATTAAACAAATAAAATTCCAGCATTTCACTGGCCAAATTATGAAAGGAGGATGTCTGCCTGATCCATAAATGAGAATGAAAGCCTGTGAGCTTCTGTCTATTTATTCATTCATCCATCCATCCATCTTCCACCTACTTCTTCCTTACTTACAATGTAGGGATACACCCTAGATAGGATGTTCTTCCATGTAATATAATTGTACAAATAGAATTGGCACTGTAACATTAATCCACTGGGGTGGCACAGTGGTCAGCACTGCTGCCTCACACCTCTGGAACCAGGGTGTGTGTCTCTCCCATTGCTCCATGTGTGTGGAGTTTGCATCCTCTCCTTGCATCGTTGTGGGGTTTCCTTCAGGTACTCCAGTCCCCCCCAGTATCCAAAAACATGCTGGGGTGAACTGGAGGTTCCAAAGTGCCCATAGGTATGAATCGTGTGTGAGTGAATGGTATGTGAGTGTGCCCTGTGATGGGGTGGCACCCCATCCTGGGTTGTTCCCTGCCTTGTGCCCATTGGCTCTTGAACAATACAAGCATGTAACAGTAAGCAGGTACAGGACAGAAAATGGATGGATGGATGGATGGATGGATGGATGGATGGATGGATGGATGGATGGATGGATGGATAGAGCATTAATGTAATGTTGCTGTGGTTCAACAACTGCATTAATTTATTCAAAGCTTCCAGTGTGAGCAGTGTGTGACTCAATGGGCGAACCCTCTGTGCATGTAGTCAGAAGGTCACAGGTTCAAGCCTGGCCTCAGTACATCTGGTGGCCCTTGAGCAAGGCTCTTCACCTCCAGCTCCCTTGGTGATGCTACAGGGGGCTGCTCTTTGCTGGCAAGCTTGCTGTCACCTACAGAGAGCAAGATGGGGGATGTGAAAAGGGAACTTGCCCAGGGGGATCAGTAAAGTATAATAATCTCACTATTTCTAACTTAATATTATATGCAACATTTAACTGTGACTGGAAATGTTTAGCCTGAAAGTTTTGCTGCATCCGTGACATAATATTTTAAACACAAAATGTTAGTCTTAAACCTTTTTAAATAAATGTACTAGAAGGTATTTTACATTTTTCTCTCTCCAATGCACTAATTTCCTGCCCAGTATTTTAATAGGCATCCTCTGATCTAATTAACTGCAGAACTAGCAGGGAAAGATCATCCAGGCCTTTCTCCTTGGCAAGTGCACCGTCAGAAAAAGAATCAGACTCACAGAGCAAATCTCAACCCGTTTCTTTATATGCCAATGTATGGAAACTGAAGGAGAAAAACTTCAATTAGCTACTAAGCCTGCAGACATAAATGCAAATGTTCCCGCAGTGAACTTCTGTAGTGATAACCAGACACATTAGGAGCCTGAGGCTGAAGAGTCGAATGAATTCGGCTGAACCCTGAATGATTGGTTTAGCTCTGATGTTTTAACAGCCGTGCTCTCAGTTTGCAAACCCCCAGCCAGATCAGGCCTCTAGAATTAGCCCCCGCTGTCTTAATATCCTAACAACGGCCCTGGTAATGGATTCATCTCTTCGGTGCCATTTTCACATTTTTTGAATTTAAAGACTTAATACTTCCAAAGCCTCGAATATGTATCCCTGTGTCCTTAAGGACTTTTCCAATGAGTGTTTCTGCTCACAAGCCAGGACTTCCCCTTGAACTTCTAAGCAACTTTCCTTCCAAGTGAGCTCAACAAAAGAGGCCAGCCACCCAAGGCTGATCTTCACAGAGATATCCAGATTTCATAAATAACGTCATGCTCAGGAACGTGAAACCGTGCCGTAATTACTAAACATTTCCATTTCTGCTGGAGTACCAGGTCATCAGCAGGGTAACAGCATTACATACAGGTGCAGAGGACTGCTTCTTCAGGTCTGGTTTCTCGCCTGCCGTTGACCTGTCACACCTGTGCTTTATCCACTTCATTACCATGGCAGCTCGAGGGGGATTATTATCTCTGTACTGCGGGTTGCATTTCAGATAGAGAAACTGAACTGCCTGTGTGGTGCAGCAGTGAATGATCATACAGTTCTGAAGGCTGTAGGGTGATTATATTTCTCCATGGTACTTGGCATTGACCCTGCAGGATCTGTGCAAATGAGGTGTGTCCTGTATTTCTTCCTCCACACTGGCCCACCGTCCTTCTGCAGGATTCGGAGATGTTATAATCATCAGTTCAGATGCTGCAGAAATCATCTTAGGTCCTGCCAATGAGAGGAGGCAGCGGGGCAAAGGTCACGGAGCTTGTTCTGCCTCCGCCCACGCGATGGCACTTCCTGATGAGCGGCACGTGCCTGAGCGTGGGGCGTCTGACAGAAGGGCTGGAATCTTCAGGCACGCAGGGCCAATTGCCACCTGGGCAGGAATGCAAAATGCCAACCATAATGGGACGCTCATTTTCACATGCCAGCACATTTTTATTATTGTGTACCTCAGTAAATAACAATTCATAACATTTAATTATTTAAAAAATCCTACTACAGTTTAATTATTGGCTTTTTGTTGCAGAATAACATTGATTTCTCATAAAAATTAAATCTATATATTACAGCAGTTATGCTAATAGAGATGATGGTTACCCTGCCTGCATAATGGAATGGTGAGCAGTAAACAGGTAGGCACACTTTCCAGTGACACATACTGCACATCCAGTGATGAGTTTATTAACACAGTACTGTGATTGGGTGTAAAATGTCTTGCTTCAAAGTTCAAATGCAACCAATAAGGTGCGTCTTATTTGAAAAACATTCGAGAGAAGCATTTATATTGAAATTTTAAGAGAAAATGTCCATATTTATAATTATAGTGTGACACAAATTTAGACCATACTGCCTAGCCCCAAGATGGAGCCCATGCTCCATGTTTTATAGTGTGTTGTGTTATGTAGACTCAAACATTAGTCTGTTTCTAATCTTGACTTGGTCTCGTTCTGCCCTGGTCTTGGTCTTGTCTTGGTCTCACCCTGCCTTGGTCATGGTCTCGTCTCGATTTAAATACACTCTGGTCTTGATAATGACTTGGTCTCCGTTTAGGTGGTCTTGACAACATTAATATTGCTAACTACCCCAGTGCTTTTGATGTAGATAATTTTAGGTTTATAATGGAATGATATAGATTTTCCAAAAGATTTCTTGTGCGAGTGTGAGAGTCTGAAAGTGTGAGTGTCACACCACTCACACCTGTGACTTGGCAGCCCTGTATAAAGCAAATCATGTTACATGCAACTGAATACATACAGCATACAGACAAGGCCAAGATGTCCAGTTACTGTTTGGCTAAGCGTTCTGTTCTAGGTAAGAGGCATGATCTAAGCATGCTGTGATCAGGTATGGCGGATCCTCCTGTGATCCTCATGTACTGCAGAGTTTACATATAACGGTGCATTAAGCAATAATATCCAATTAGTGGCAGTACTAGAGCAAAAACACCTTGTTAATGAAAGAGGATGGAGGAGAATGGCCTGATCTAATGAAAGCTAACAGAAAGGCCACAAGTGCAAAAACAACAGCTAAATACAGCTACGGTGAGGCTTCTCTGAATGCACAACTTGTCTGTATTTCAATCGGCTGAATTGGAAGCAGAACCTGCCTGGTATTCCTTAGGTACCTAATAAAATGGCCAGTGAGACTGTGTATATAGTGTGGACTCCAGACAAGTCCCTTAACTCATTAATTAAAGTAGTATTTTAAATACATTTATTGGCCTATAAATAGATTCATAAATCTCTTAGTAGAGCATTATAGTCTTTAAAATCCTGTCTTCTTGTGGATGATGAAGATAAACGTTACGATTTTATGACATTATTTAAGCATGTTTCCCAGATGGGTCCAAAAATGCCTGTCCTGCGTATTTGGATGTCATCAAAAACACGCAAACTTTTCACCTTCTGGATATATGGTACGAAGTCTGCTTTTTTCATTTCCAATGCATCCTGACTGTATTAGAATGGTTGCGAACATTTATGAAATGATCGCAAGTAAGAACTCAAATGACTTACAATATCTTACAGTTCTAAACGGTACCTTTTCATAACGGGGGACTCATTGGAGCCTCTCATAAAATGTAAAGAATCTGGGCCCAAGGGCAGGATATAGCAACAGGATTGTCCCTGAAACCTCCTACTGAAATCGCCCTAACTACTACACCACCTGCCGCTGTGCTTCATGTGGCTTACAGTCAGCGATGCTGTTTCCTCCCTGCTTTGGCTGCCTCCGACGCTCGGAGCTCCGCATCCTGGAGACCGGGACGGTTATTGCGGTCAGTGGGGCCGTTTCTCCAACATCAGGATGTGAGTAATCCAGCTCTGCTTTAAATCTGCTAAAGAACTTTTGGGGCCTCCTTTATTCAATTACCTGTGTTTTGTCTGGCACGGATTTCCAGCAGTCTAGGGAAGATTAAGAGCTGAGAGCTTTCCTGTAGCACCGAGGAGGCTCCAGTACGCTGATAGGCTTTTTCATCTCTCCCTCAGCTGATCTTTGTCTTACACCTGTGCAGAAATCTGCAGCCCTCTGTGACGATGGTAAGGCTTCAATTATAGCTTAAATACTCATAGGAACATATGACCATTTTCAAAATTTAGATAGCTAAGAAATATATTCTCTTTATACACACATGCGTGTTCAGATGTTTGGCATTTCCCTGTATTCCCTAAGTTGTTGGCTGGATCGATCAATAATGAGACGATGTTCTTTATGTTTTTGCTTCAGTCTGATTGCAAAAGAGCTTAAAGGATCTGCGGTGATTCCAGTCAGATCTCCAAACAAGGTCCTGCTCACTCTATTGATTGCAGTTAAGCTGATTTGATATGTCAGGTCATGCTGTAAGAAAGTCGCATTTAATTTCCTCAGTAACATCATGTGATTGTGCTGCGCAGACTACAATTTCCATGGCAGCTTGGATTCTCTTAAAATAATAATTTTTAATTGATACACACATATTCATAATCCATAGATTACCTGGCTGGAGGCGTGGTTCTCGATTTTTGCAGACTGACTACCTGGTGTCTGTTTTCTCCTGTAAAATTTTCTATAAACTGATTGAAAAGAAAGACAATATGTTTTTCTTCAGGATATCAGCATCCGGAATGGGGAAACAGCCCAGGCATTGTAGCTAATGTGATTCACACGCGCTTCCACCCTTCCGACTCACCCTTTACGGCTTCACTTTAAGCACAGGTACTCTGCTCTCCCAGCAGGAATAGTCAGAACCTGAGACCGTCAGCGTATTCTGCAAAACGTTTCCTCTCAAACTCTCGAGACCAGCCAGAGTTTCCCATGGGCATTTTGGCAGTGACATAGGTTTGCTTTCATATGTAATTTAAATAAAATCACAAGAAGTTATTTTTACACAGTTATACGGTCAATAAACAAGAAACACAAGACATACATACTGTATAATCACTTAATTTATTGATTGATTGACAAAGTTTTTCATTACTAAACAGGACTAATCAATGCAGAGGTCTTATTTAAATCAATGAACAACCAAAAAGCATGGATGGATGGATGGATGGATGGATGGATTGATGGATTGATGGTTAATATGTAGATTTTTTTCGAATCCTTTCCTTCTCTTTGAAAATTTTGTTTTGTATTATTTGTCATCATGGAGTTTAGTCATGGATGACTACATTGCTTAGAGCTAAGTTACTTAAAGTTAATTAAGGACTACAGTAGCTTTCGGACTATTTAGTGTTAAGTTAAAACATTAAAACATGTTATCCTCAGTTTGTAGTTCAGCTGTGGTACCTTGTTTTATTGCTTCCAAATAAATTTCATTTTAAGAGCAGCATCATTTTTAATAAAAACTAAAAGTGTCAGTTTTTGTAAATTTACAACCTCGTAGCCTCAGTTATATAAAAGTCTGTTGTAATAAAACAGAATGATGTGGCAATATCTGACTAATCGTGAAGCAAAGCAAAGCATAGATTTTTCTTCCACAGCGGAGCAGCAATTTAAGCATCACAATGTTTATATTTGGCGAGATGGACAGTGTCCCTCACCACAAAGGGAGAGGTCAAAATGTAAGCCATAGAAACAGAATTGTTCGGAATATAAGCACCCTCTGAATGAGGTCAGGTTTCATTAAAACCCAGGGCACATGGACAGTGCTGTATTGTTCACAGATTCACTCGTTCCCTAGCTGGTCTTCATTTACTTTGCTAAACTAAGGACAAAGTGTTTTGTATCTATGGAGCGGGAAAACCATGGTGACCTAATTAGGCCAAGAAAACAAAGGACTGATTTCTGCCAGTGGAGCTACTCTTCACTCAGGTGGATCACAGCTCCCTGGCCTCCCTCCTGTCAGCAGACCGCACTTTGCTGCAGACATGGTGGCCGAGCCATCCAGAAAATGTTTGCTCATCCGGGGGGCTGTGCCATGTTGTGTGGATCTGGATGGAGGAGAAGCAGTTCACTTTGAGAAGTCTGGAAATGTTGAATTGGCTTCCAGAACATCAATCTCTACATCTGCCTCTGCACTAAGACCACCCCGCTCTGCTGTCAACACGGGGAGAGCAGGTATATCAGTGAAGAGAAGAAGAAAGAGGAAGGAGAGTGATAGAGTGACCCCAAGGCTGCAATCAGAAGGTGGCCCGCAGCCTCCCGTGCCCTGGTGCAAATCACTGGGCTTTCAGTGGCTGTGAGAATGTAAATGCAGACAGGGCCTGTCATTTCCATGTTCCACGCCAAAACTCAAGCTGCTTTTCGGAGAATGAGGAGGAAAGTGAGTGGAGACTAGAGGATTTTTAATGCCCATTAGCCATAAATCATCTGCAAACATTAGGGACAAGACTCTGTGACTTTAGATTCTGGTTAAACACAACAGTAGCTAACAATCAGTCAGTGTTTTCTAAGGAGGCTTGCTCTTGGTCTTTAAAAACTGTTTTTTTTTGCTCTAAATATTGTGTGTAGTTGTCATTGTAATTGTGGCACGTCTCTACAATTTTCAACATAAAGCTAATTGTGTCATTTGTTAAATACTGTACCAGTGTGCCTGGTGTCGGCCTATTTTTTGGCTACATGGCCTGAATGTCACAGCGGGTCATCCAGGTTGCCTGCCTGTCTTACGGGAGCCATGGGAAGGAAAGCAGGTGCTCTGAGCTAATCAGCACCATGGGAGGCCTGGATGAGGCTCTCCTACCTGGGTGCCACACTGGCCTGTCAGCACAGTCCCCTCAGATCCATGGGAAGCTGGGGCAGGGCGTCCAGAAAAGAAGCCCTTTAACCTGACAGCGAATATCCGACCCCAGCGTTTCCAAGCTGAGACTGGCCCGCCACACGCAGTGCTGTTAAATTACACCAGATGTAGCCCATCCCGTTCACCACAAAGACGAACATCCGGAATTTCATCATGGTGTCATACAGCCCAAGGTAAATACTTCCACCTGTATGGTTCTGCATTTATACCTCAACCTGCAAAGCCTTGCTTAATTTCTTGCATCTACAGTACAGTACAAAAGTTTGGACACATCTACCCATAGAAAGGTTTATTAGAACTATTTTCTACATTTTAGAATAATTATAAAAACTATTTTAAAAAAGATATATGGAATTGTGCACTGACTAAAAAAGTATTAAAAATAATTTGTGAGTTGGGACTCAGTTGGTTGTTGGTTCAAATCCCGTGGTCGGCAGAGTAATGCCACCATTGTGCCCTTGAGCAAGGCCCTTAACCCCAATTGCTCCAGGGACTGTCTGACCCTACTTTCTCCTCTATGCCAGGTTCATGAGGTGGCCTCCTGTGATGCTTTGCCAGCTGTCCTGAAGGATGTCCCACATATGCTGAGCACTGATTGGCCGCTTTTCCTAATCTGGTTAAACTCCTCCAAAACAATTTCTGTTGTGTTTAGGTCAGGTGGCCAAGTCATGTGATACTCTATTACTCTCCTTTGTAGGTGGCGTAGTGTGTCTAGACTATTTACTGGTGCTGTATGAATTGTTAACAATGGATTACTGGAAATCACAGCTGATGTGCACTTACTGCAGTGTGACTGAATGACGGTATCTGTGTGAATCTAACTGTTCTTGCCTTATTGCTGTTGACTATTGATGAATGTCCACCGGAGAGGATTCGCTCTATGGCGCGCTAAATCACATCCCCCAGCCGATGGAGTCTGCCAGCCATATATTTCTTGCACAAACAGGGCTGAAATCTGCCAGTGGCCTCATCAACATGTGGGCTGTGCTCCTGGAAAAGACATCTACTGTGATGTTGTTAATAGAAATGAATGTTTAAAAAAAAAATCAAGGAATAAAGTTGCAAGCTGAAATGTTGAAAATCTGCTCTTGAATCCAGCGAGACCGATTAGGGACTCTACAAAAACAACTAAGCTGTAAACAGCTGTATAAAACACAGACCCCCCCCCCTCCCCATCTGTGTGCTCCAAGTATCTCAACTCTGACCGTGTCAGCAAGTCAAAAACAGAGAAAGAGATTAAAGAGAAGTCAACATAGGTTCTGCTTCACTTTTTTCCAATGCTTTACTGGAGTCTGTTACAATTTACTTATAACACAGCTCCTATGACCCTAACCAAGATTAGTAGTTATAAAATGGGTGGATGGATGGATGGATAGATAGATGGATGGATGGATGGATGGATATAATGCAGTTAAAAATTCAATAAAATTTCATTTAATTTTAAATAGCACCTTTCACCCTAAGGTGCTTTACATGGGTATATTGAAATACATCCCTACATCCTTTATACAGAATAATAAATGAAAAAGGCAAAAAGGAAGACAGAAAGAAAGAATGAAAGGAAGAAAGCCAGATGACAATGGAGGAGAGGAACCTGAAGTAGGGAGAGAAAAAACATCTGGGGGTTCAACCCCCCTGGGCAGACTAACATTACTGAAAACAGAAACCTGTGGACTTCCTTACCACAAGGTAGGTATAAGCTGTGATGAAGGATGAAGACAAAGTCCACCAATGAGTCCATTATCCACGTTGGTCTGTGTAGGGTGGCCAAAGTTCATCAATAAAACTGTCCTCCACACTGGCCTATGTAGGTGGCACTGAGGGCTGCACCCATGAAGATACAGTTCGGAGGTCCCATTCGCAATGTCCTCCTCCATAGGATTGAAGCAGCACTCCAGTTCAGATGGTGCCCACCCCGGGCACCATCCGGACATGCGTGAAGGAAAGCAGAGAGCATGGATGTCAAGACAATGCATAGACACACTAGATGAAATTGGTATGTATAGCAGCACAAGTAATATCTCCAATGACAAAGCACAGCAGCAGCAGATTAAAAGCAGGTCTTATTGTACTTAACCATTATGTATCGTTTTTCAGTGAGTGATACTGTAGGTGAACAATAGGAAGGTGGGATAGGCAGTACCACGTCTCTGCGGAGGCAGAGGTAGGTGCCCACAATGACCAGCATTCAGCCTTGCCCTTTCCCCTATTGCTGGCTTGGGGTATGAGTTAGTTAGTTAGTGTGCTGTTTGGATTCCCCTGCAGTAATCAGGAATGTGTTATTTGTGCCTGTTATCTCCCATCTGAGACATCCATTGTATTTGGGATGTGACTTTTCCCTGCTAAAAGGGGTGACATTATCTTGCTACCACCCCCTTGGTGCTGCGATTCTTTGATCCTCATGAACTGTGGGCCTTATTGACCCCACCTGAGACAGTCGCACACATGGTGTGGAAACCTGGGACAGTAAATCACCAAATGCTGTGATCATTGTTGGACTCCATCGTGGAGCAGATGGTGATACAGGAGTTTCTCTTCTGCCTCCTGAAAGCCATCTTGGGCTGCTTTTGGTACCACCACCCTCACTCCCTCTCGCTGGCAGAGAGGTACCTGGCCGTCTGCCTCACATATGGCTGTCATTCCCACCCCAGGTTCCCCCTCCTCTTGTCTCGTTCAAAAGCTTCTTTATGCCCATACTGTACCTCTCCCGCTTCCAGCTTCCCGGTCGACCCCCCGAATGCCTTGCAGTGCTCCGCAACATCTGCCACTGATGAGTGCTGAGGTCTCTGGCCTTTAAAGCATTTAAGTAGAGCATCCGATAAATGATCAGTAATTCAAAGTAATTCTAATTGTTTTGCTCTGAGAGGTGATATATTCTTTTTTTAGAGTAAATAGGGGCATATTATACTGGGCACACTGGGGCATTTGAACAGGATTAGAATCCAACCAATTTTGGGAACAAAAAAGCTATTGAGAAATACTTTTCCAGATGGTTCACCAGGCAAAAAAAAAACTGCTGGGCAATTAGGAAAGTCAACAACTGTACTCATGTTAATCGTTCAGATCCACTGCAGTGCTCAGATCATTCCCAAACAGATAGCACGGGTCAGATCGATGCAATGTCATGTCCTCGATGTGGTCACAGCGCACAGCCCACGATGTCCTAATCTAATCATTTTGGGAAGGACCGACAAAGATATTAGATATGAGTAAGCAAGCAGTGTAGCCTCAAGTTCCAAAACATAATGAGTCTGTTCAGTACGGTGTGTTGTTAACAATGTGTAAAAATTTGCACTATATCCTATACGTTAAATTGATGTGCTGCTGGATGTGATTGGCATTGCTTGGAAAGTGGATAAATAGTTTGTGTATTTATTGAGTTTTTTTCTTTAGCTGGTACCATGGTAGCGTCACACCTGCAGGGTTCAAACCACAACCCAGGTCAGCGTTTGTGGAGTTTGCACACTCTCCCTGTGTTTGCACAAGATTCTACCTACAGCCCCAAGAACATGCAGCTATGTGAGCAACTGTGACTGGCCTCCCATCCTTGGTGTCCACTGCCTCATGGCCTCTCAGCCTTGGTATTCTCTGCCTCCTGGCCTCCCAGTCTTGGTGTCCTCTGCCTCCTGGCCTCCCAGCCTTGGTGTCCTCTGCCTCATGGCCTCCCATCCTTGGTGTCCTCTGCCTCATGGCCTCCCATCCTTGGTGTCCTCTGCCTCATGGCCTCCAAGCCTTGGTGTCCTCTGCCTCATGGCCTCCCAGCCTTGGTGTCCACTGACTCATGGCCTCCCATCCTTGGTGTCCTCTGACTCATGGCCTCCCATCCTTGGTGTCCTCTGCCTCATGGCCTCCCAGCCTTGGTGTCCACTGCCTCATGGCCTCCCATCCTTGGTGTCCTCTGCCTCATGGCCTCCAAGCCTTGGTGTCCTCTGCCTCATGGCCTCCCAGCCTTGGTGTCCACTGCCTCATGGCCTCTCAGCCTTGGTGTCCTCTGCCTCATGGCCTCCCAGCCTTGGTGTCCACTGCCTCATGGCCTCCCATGCTTGGTGTCCTCTGCCTCATGGCCTCCCATGCTTGGTGTCCACTGCCTCATGGCCTCCCAGCCTTGGTGTCCTCTGCCTCATGGCCTCCCAGCCTTGGTGTCCACTGCCTCATGGCCTCCCAGCCTTGGTGTCCACTGCCTCATGGCCTCTCAGCCTTGGTGTCCTCTGCCTCATGGCCTCTCAGCCTTGGTGTCCTCTGACTCATGGCCTCCTATCCTTGGTGTCCTCTGCCTCATGGCCTCCCAGCCTTGGTGTCCACTGCCTCATGGCCTCCCATCCTTGGTGTCCTCTGCCTCATGGCCTCCAAGCCTTGGTGTCCTCTGCCTCATGGCCTCCAAGCCTTGGTGTCCTCTGCCTCATGGCCTCCCAGCCTTGGTGTCCACTGCCTCATGGCCTCTCAGCCTTGGTATTCTCTGCCTCCTGGCCTCCCAGTCTTGGTGTCCTCTGCCTCATGGCCTCCCATCCTTGGTGTCCTCTGCCTCATGGCCTCCCAGCCTTGGTGTCCACTGCCTCATGGCCTCTCAGCCTTGGTGTCCTCTGCCTCATGGCCTCCCAGCCTTGGTGACCACTGCCTCATGGCCTCCCAGCCTTGGTGTCCTCTGCCTCATGGCCTCCCAGCCTTGGTGTCCACTGCCTCATGGCCTCCCAGCCTTGGTGTCCACTGCCTCATGGCCTCTCAGCCTTGGTGTCCTCTGCCTCATGGCCTCTCAGCCTTGGTGTCCTCTGCCTCATGGCCTCCCAGCCTTGGTGACCACTGCCTTTAGACAGCACACCACGACCCTGCATTACATAAGAGATCATGGAAAATGAATGGATAAAAGCTTTACAACAGCTAAAATGAATAGATCCATGTCATATTAGTGATACAGGGTCTTTATTTGGGCTATGAGGTTTTAAAAAAACAAGGAGAGATGAACAAACCAGAATTCAGTACCTTCAGCTTGGGCGAAAAGAGAATCAGTTCTACAGATGGACCAGTGATTTCTAGGAAGGTGGTCTGGCTAAGAGACCAAGGTTCAGGTTTCAAATCTGGCTAAGAGGCTACACATGAGTAGCTTTTATTTCATCAGTGAGGAGCTAGAGGCCCCACCTAGAGAGGCCCTCCTGCACTCACTACCTCAGGTTACACTGGACAACTGTCATAAGTCCATCCATTCATTTTCTGAAACCACTTGTCCTACAGTTCCTGTTTAGGGCTCGGGGGGGGGGGGGGGGGGGGACAGCTTATCCCAGAAGCTACAGATACAAGACAGGAAACAACCGAGGATGGGGCACCAACCTATCACAGAGCACACTCACACATGCACAATGTGGTACCTCCAAGGAACCTTAGCAAGTCTTTGGACTGGGGGGGAATCAATTTCTTAGTGACATGGGACTCAGAATTAATTCACAAATATCAGTGCAAGAATATAAAGATGTTCACTTGAATACATCCAGTCTATATGGCACACACGTACCTTGCTTGCTCGTCTTGAGTGGCTCTCTTGCTTGTCGTTGTTAGTGCACTCAGTCCTCTTGTGTGTCCTGTACGTATGGCAGAATTGACAATAAAGACTTTTGACTTTGAAGAAACAAATAATCTTCTGTAGCTGTTCCATCTTGGGTTTCCAAGTCACAGAGCGGGAGATGTTTTTGTATCGATAGGGCCGGGATAAACTAAAAAATTCCATGTGGAGACTCGTGTTGTTTTGCGCCCAAACCAGTGTTGACACCATTAGTTGCTGTTAACTGGTGGGAGGTAGAGTAACAGCAGAAGGGTGAGTTGTGTTACCATGGTGACATATCAATAATGAAACCAGGTTTTTGCTGACTTGACTGACCACTTGTTAGAGTTTAGGGGTATCTAAAGGTATTTGGGGGTGGCGGGGAGTTGGGATGTCACTCACCCGAGGACAAGGTTTGTGTCTTCAGCTTCTTGTGTACATACTGTTTTTTTGGGATTGATTTTGTTCATTTTTGAACATTTGCTGATGTTTTGGTTGATCAAGCGTTCCTGTATCTATTTGCTTTGCCTTGTCTTATGTTTCTGCATTTCAGTCTTTTATATCCTTCTTTTTATCTAGTCCTGATGTCCTGCATCACTGCCCACTCTTGAGAGGTGCCCATCCCTCAGTACTCCCCAGTAATAATAACATTCAGTTTGGGGTGGAGGGCCCAGCAAGCAACAAACATTTCATTCAGTATCGCTCTGTCGTTAATAATTCACCTTTTATGACATCAAAACAATCGGGAGTAACAACTGGTCATAGTCCCTTTGAGTCACTTGTTTAATATTATGATATACCAGTTATGCATCAATACTGTTATAAATATTTATGTGTTGTAGCCTGCGTGATTTTCACAGACAGTTAACTTAGCATCACAATGATGAAATAGTTTGACTTCTGAATGCCATAAATACTCTGAAAGGTTGGTGATATTGTGATAAAATGTGAGCTGAGTATTCTGGGAAGATGAGACTGGTAGGGGGTGGAGGTGTAAATCCAGCACAGATGTACGGAAACTCCTCACCATGTCATGGTGTCACCAATCTGTCATGTATCACAGCTAAAATTCTCTAATACTTACTCTCTTTTGTTCACAGGCCTCTTGTGTCTACAGCAAAACCAGCCGGGTCTCTGTGGTGCAATGGGCTAGCATGCTGGACTTTGATTCCAGAGGTTCTGGGTTTGTATTCCAGCAGAGGTGAGGTTGGTTATGTGCTTTGGAAAAAGAAGGACTACTTTAATGTTAGGTGTACAGCTCAGTGAAAGAGCCTTTCACTCTAGAAGAAGAGGTATGAGGTTCCTAACTTAGTGCCCCTTAAATGGTTTTGCTCAAGCAGTGGGTGGCTTATTGAGATAGGTGATCAGAAGGTCACTAGTTTGAATCCCACCATTGGCAGAATTGTCATGTCGCTTTTGAGCCCTTCAGTGAACCTCTTGAAAAATGCCCCAAGAACGCCGGATAAATGGGTAGCCCTGTATTCACACCCCAAGCTTCGCTCTCACCTGTGTGTGTGTGTGTGTGTGTGTTTCTTAAAGAAGAGGAAGATAAGATGTGTGAAAAGAAGCGTTCCAGTGTACCTGTACTCATACTTGTAGAAAAGGTGAAGAAGGTACCATTTTATTTCCTTTTTTCAAGAAATGCCAGGTTCTCTCGTGACGACTACCATAACTGTTTACATTGACAGGACTATGTTGTGTATGTGTACCACTATATTAAAAATGAACACTTAGGTGACAGATATCGACTTAGGTGACAGAGTTTTAATAATACAAACAAAAACAGAATTGTTAATGATGCTTAATGTTATGCAGGACTTGTGTTGTCTACATATAGACCCTGATGCTGATGTGCCGAATTACCACATTTACTAATTAAGGCCAGTTGCAGTCTAAGCTGGTTCACTGCCACACCACTATTTCCAGTCTTGGCCAGAGTAGTTGAGATCACTACAAACAGACACACTGGAAAAAGAATCAAGTGTCTGTTATTCTTTAAGAGCATTTATTTCTAAAACCAGCCTTTTTTCAGCTAACCACGCTTAGTCAGGAACATATGCTGATGATGGAAGAGCAAAACACTGTCTGAAACTAATGTGTTTTATGTTCATTTCATATTTTACTCTTATAAACAAAAATGCAAACCGTTTCTGCGAATAAAGGTTCTATACTGTAATCCTATCCATTCGAACTAATGGCATTTTTAACAATGCAGCCAAGGCAAGCAAATAACTTGAGAATGTAATTCAGTTGGTAAGCAGCACCATCACCATCCAGGAAATCAATAGCCTGTACTGTTGTACTATATTAGCTTATTGATTATGTTTAAAAGGGAAAAATGTATAAAACACAAGCCACAGAGCACAAGTTCGTTTAAAAACCGTAACTGTTGCTCCCTGTTTTTTACTGCATGTTTGAGTTCAGAACCACTGGGGGGTATAAAAAAGCAAGGAAAACAGCCGTCTGAGGATCAGCACTTTGAAGCTGCAGCACAACAAAAGTCTGTGTTCCAAAGGGTCATTGCTGATGCATCAGTAATAGAAACTGTAAAACGATGTCATGTGTCAAGGAAATATCATGACAGCATACGGCAAACGAGGACAAAATGAACCAGCGGCAACAGACACTAGTCAAAGCTCACCGATAGAAATAGATGGACCACCTTTGCTTCTGCAACAATGAGAGTGCGAGAACTGAGAGGATGGTCGTCGATGTTTTCGAAAGTCTGCCTGTTGATGGAAACTGGTGAGCAGTGCCCCTTACCTCTTTTTCAATTTGGATATTGCCCATTTAGACGGGCTTCTGTCTGTAGTATGTTATCTGCGGTATTCGCTCAGGAAACTCAAGCCATTTTCAGCTCGCGTTGCATATTGCAGACCTCACTTAAAAGGTGACCTTTGGGCTAGGACAGGATTCGTAAACTACCATTTCAATTAAAAGAGCCTGGATTTCATCTAAGCACTGTGTGCTGATTGTTCAGTCTCCTATAATCATGCATTTGTCACTAATGCTATTGTGAAACAGCTGGGTGAGTCGTTCAAGCAGCAAACCAGTCAAAGCACAAGAAGAACTGGCCTATTTGTCTAAGCACAGGAGCCTTTGCGTTTTAAAGCAGTTTGTAAAAGCCGAAGTAGCTCAAAATGTCCTCCCTGACATGGATTATCGGGTCATCCTGCTCACAGATGAAATGCAAAGGTAGAGAGAACCAAAAACAATGAAATAACCTTCAATTTATTCATATTTTCTGCAGACACATTTGCATATTTCTTCCACAGCTTACAGCTTGAAACCATTTAAATGTGACCTGCAAGATGGCTCAACAGCAGCTCCACTCCTGGGATGATAACGCTCCTGGGATGATAACGCTCCTGGGTACTTTGCCTAACTTTCTATGGTCACTGTGCCTCACTCGTATGTCACTTTCTTGAATGATAGACTGACATTAAACACCAGCACTTACTGCCATATTTTCTGAAAATAGTGAGGCACATTGGTTACAAATATGGCTTTAACTACGATGTGGAAAGTTGGTGTTAAAAATCCCAGGAAAGGTGCTGTTATATCGTCCGTAGGCAAGCCTCTTAACCAGAAATGGGCCAGAACACACTGAATTATAGAACTACGTATAAATCACAGGCTGTTTTTAATCAAAGTGTCACGCAATCAAACAATAACTTCCAAACTGGGAGGCATTCATGACACAACTAAAGACCAAAGAAGTTGGACACGCTCCCCTTTACTTCAGAATATAGGTCACAATGGCGGATGGGTTTGTGGTTCTTTATGGCTCTGGTGATATCACGTGCCCCTGGGATGCTCCGTTACTTTATGAAGATTATCCCCAGCAGATCAGTTTCCGCCTCTTGGCAGTTTGGAGTGCAGGGTGCTATTTCCACTACTGACATGGTCCAATGTTTGCGTTTGCTTTAAAAATCAGGAGCTTTTACGGGTTTGATAAAACCAGGCATGCTGGCTCAGCCAAGGAAGTATAGCCAGCGAGGACGTGAAAGCTGAGACTGCGGTGAAAAACCCGGATTATTCTCTCCCGGATTTGCACACTCCTGACCTTCCTGAAACATGATTAGTTAAGTGAGTATGAGCTTCGAGGGCTGGTTGGGAGGGTGACCGTGCGTCTTACAGGTGGCCGCGTAAATCTGTCCACTCAGTGAGACACGTGCTGTCAAAGAGTCGGGCCATTTGGGACCCATTCGCATGCATTCCTCGAAGTATCGCAGCTGATGTCATTGACACAATGTTGTCCTCGTGGGGCCACAGAGCATCCAAGTATGACACTTGGCGACCTCATTGCACCTGTTTCTCTTTAGTGGGGGGGGGGGGGGGGGGGGGGGTCACTGAAGTCCAAATTTCTTCTGCAGCCAATCAGACATTTATTAAAATGAAAACAAGAGGTAAGTCAATAATTGATTTAACATG
The DNA here is from genome assembly GCF_023856365.1 of Brienomyrus brachyistius. Lineage (NCBI taxonomy): Eukaryota > Metazoa > Chordata > Actinopteri > Osteoglossiformes > Mormyridae > Brienomyrus > Brienomyrus brachyistius. Next base: position 20,861,166 of record NC_064544.1, read on the forward strand.
CAGCCACTGGACAATGATATTTCAATTGCTGTCATTAATTTGTCTAATGCTGTTACCTAAAATGACTTAGTGTTCTAACGAGGGAGATACACAAAGGGACGGTAAAAAGGGAAAAGAGAACAATGAAAATAAAAATGAAATTATGGCTACAAGGATTCCAACAAAAAAATAATTAAAACTAAAAAGGAACACAGAGTGAGGCAGGGAATGTCAAAGGGTCTGACTCCTAACTGACGGTCCACGGAGAGGCAGTGTGAAGACGGGACTAAGAGGACGAAAAGTGTCAATTTCAAACCAAAAATAAAATCACAGAACCCAATTGTGGGGTCCAGGCGTCAAATGCTGGCACAGAACAGGGTGTCTGGACTGGTGTTTTGGTGGTAATCTCACTGACAAGAAATTATCAGTGGTTTGGTATCTGTGGTTATGATCAGAAGGTTACAGGTTTAAATCCTATGTTTGCAGGGAGATTTTGCTGTTGGGCCCTCGAGCAAGGCCCTTAAACCCCCGATCACTCCAGGAACTGTCTGACTTTGCTTTCTCAAAAAAAAAAAAGGTAAGTTGATTTTGATAAAAGTATCGAGTCCCCATTATACAATCTTGGAGTAAAGGATAGGGTTGAGATGTAATGCTTCTTTATGCTTGGAAGCTTGGGGTTGGGGGGGCAAAAGCAGATTTCTGTGGTTTCCATAATAAAATAAGTAACATGCAACGCCATCCTTAGGCCTTCTGGAGGTGTGTGAGCGACTGAAAATCGCAGAGTTCATGCCAGAGGCCAATTTTCCTGCAAGGCCATTCCAACACTTTAATCATTTCATTAAGCCGATTATGTCCATAAAGCTCTAGCCTTTCATACTATGCTGTTAAACATGGAGTCATATATGGCTCCCAAATGTTAGTCTGACATTTCATAAACAATGAAGAGTGACAAGCCTTTATTAGCGTATATAATGTATTATAATGTGTGTTGAATCAGTGCCAGTTCAGTGGCGTAAGATTCCTGCACTAAGATCTCCTTGAGCTGTACATTTACGGCATTTTATACAGTATTAAAAATAATAATAATACATTTGGGTAAGATACACACAGCAGGCCTGTTGTGTGTTGTGACTGTGGTTGAACATAATGAACAACATACTAAACAGGAGTGGATCCAAAGAGGGCCCAGGGGTGGCCACGCCCCCCTAGTAAATATGGGGCCACCCCTGTTGCCACCCCACCTCCATCCATCCATCCATTTTCCGAACCGCTTATCCTACTGGGTCGCGGGGGGTCCGGAGCCTATCCCGGTAGCAATGGGCATGAGGCAGGGAACAACCCAGGATGGGAGGCCAGTCCATCGCAGGGTACACTTACACACCATTTACTGACACATGCACACCTACGGGCAATTTAGCAACTCCAATTAGCCTCAGCATGTCTTTGGACTGTGGGGGGAAACCGCAGTACCCGGAGGAAACCCCACGACGGCATGGAACATACAAACGCCACCCCACCTCAAAGTAATAAAAACAAAATACGCATTATTTTCTAAGCAGAGCGATAGAATAGACACAGTGTGAGCCCCCCCCAACAACATAACACCTCCTTGATGGCCACCCCAATCTAAATTTTCTGCTGACACCACTGACAGATATCTCTGCTCTTGATGAGTTTGGTTTGCATAAAGGGAGCCCTGTGAATTCCTCTGGACAATTCCTCATTTTCTGAAGACCACCCAGACTTCCAGTACATGGATCCTAATCGGACATCTCGACAGTGAATAATATAACATGATCTGGGGCTCCTCGTGGCCCTCCTGGCTGAGCATCATTACCACATTTGGGGAAAGTAGATGATCAGCACGGAGCAAACGCAGCGCTCCTTGCAGACTCCTCAGTTCCCTTTTGACCTGGCTGTCCTTCACAGCTTTAACAAAATACACAAAGCAGACTCTGGACGGACACTGGAGTTTAGCAACTGAAGAGACCGGCCTGGAATGATTTGCCAGCCTTTCCTTTTCTATAGTACAGTGAGCTGATAACTTCATCTGTACAATTCTTATCGTACAATTAACAGCTCTTCTTTTGTGAAAACTCACAATATTTAAAGTAATATTTAAAGGGATTGTACTGCAGTCCTGTGAATCTGGTTCTATACTGCCACCCAGTGTTAGCTTATATGCTAACAACCCTACAAGACTTGCAGAGTTCAATGGGGACAAAGGGCCTTTGCCTTTCTTGGAGAAAATCTGATAATGTGATAGGGCCAAAGTGATTAATGGGCACATGCTTAGTCAGACAGGACAGACAGCTTCAGATAACCATCACCATATGGCAATGTAGTGGAATTTGGTATCGCCTTCAAAAATCCAAAATTTGCAAACAGTAACATCACATGCATCATAGCTTGAAAAAGGACATAAGAAAGCTCTGCATATTCAGACAACAGAATAAGACACATTTAACTTATTTTCACCATTGTTTTTGAGGTGTAAATGCTTCCTGCTCATATACAATTTCTCTGTGTTAGTATTTGTAATACATATTTAAAAAATGGTTGTATTTTATAGAATCATTATGTCAGCGTAGATACAGCCCTGTGGAAAATACAGCTTCCTTCAGAAGGTAAAAAGTGATGAACGGCCGTATTACCTACGAGTAAAATGCATTCAAAGGTTTTTAACGACACAGACCAGCACACCAAGTCTTTTTAACCTAAAAAAACAGGCCAGTTCCGGTACCTAAAAACCTAGTTGAGGCAAGTTGGACAATTTCTACCGTCTTCCCCTAAGGGAAAATGACATCCATTTTCCAAAAATAAACTGTAGAGCATTTAACAGGGGGGAGTCAGCCAAAGCTTATCCATAATTTCTATAGTATATCTATATCCATTCTGACTACCTCTGGGCAAATCCATATTAGGTTCAAAAATATCTATATTTAATTTAACTTCAGATAATGTTAATCCGCACTATACTGGCACTGTATTAATATCAGTTTACACCCATCCTGAGACACTCTGATTACATTAATCTCTACTCATAAAGACATTTGGGCCTCATGAGACTCTGATTATAATCACCTCCACCACTAGGACACTCTGAACTCATGTTAGTCCCTTGGTGCTTTTCCACTTGCACACAGGAACCAGGCCGTACTTGAGCCATACTGTAAAGAGAGACTAGTTACAGCATGGTTCCAGTTGTGTTAACTTCTCCACTACAGAAGGGTCAGTAAAGGTTTTGCTGGGGTTGGAGAGCGACAGTCATGTAAAACTGTGCACCATACTAATACTCTGGACTCATGTTAGTCTACACTCACCCTGAGATTCTGTCAGAAGTGTCAAACTCCTGTCCTGGGGGGCCAGAGCCCTGTGTAGTTTAGCTCTTTCCCTGTTATCAAAAATGTACAGGGTTCTGGCCTTCCAGGACTGGAGTTTGACACCTTTGCTCTATGTTAATCTGCACCATACTAAGACCATGGACTTGTGTTAGTCCACACCCACCCCGAGACTCTACGTTAATCTGCACTATACTAACACCATGGACTTGTGTTAGTCCACACCCACCCCGAGACTCTACGTTAATCTGCACCATACTAACACCATGAATTTGTGTTAGTCCACACCCACCCCAAGACTCTGTGTTAATCTGCACCATACTAACACTATGGACTTGTGTTAGTCTACACTCACCCTGAGATTCTGTCAGAAGTGTCAAACTCCTGTCCTGGGGGGCCAGAGCCCTGTGTAGTTTAGCTCTTTCCCTGTTACACCACAAATGATTCAGCTCAGGAGCTGTGTGGTAATTAGCAGAAGGAGGTGCAAGGAGGTGAATCAGGTGTATTAAATGAGGGGATCAAAAATGTATAGGGTTCTGGCCTTCCAGGACTGGAGTTTGACACCTTTGCTCTATGTTAATCTGCACCATACTAAGACCATGGATTTGTGTTAGTTCACACCCACCCCGAGACTCTGTGTTAATCTGCACCATACTAAGACCATGGACTTGTGTTAGTCCACACCCACCCCGAGACTCTACGTTAATCTGCACTATACTAACACCATGAATTTGTGTTAGTCCACACCCACCCCAAGACTCTGTGTTAATCTGCACCATACTAACACTATGGACTTATGTTAGTCCACACCCACCCCGAGACTCTATGTTTATCTGCACCATACTAACACTATGGACTTGTGTTAGTCCACACCCACCCCGAGACTCTATGTTAATCTTCACCATACTAACACTATTGACTTGTGTTAGTCCACACCCACCCCGAGACTCTATGTTAATCTGCACCATACTAACACTATGGACTTGTGTTAGTCCACACCCACCCCGAGACTCTATGTTAATCTGCACCATACTAACACTATGGACTGGTGTTAGTCCACACCCACCCCGAGACTCTACGTTAATCTGCACCATACTAACACTATGGACTTGTGTTAGTCCACACTCACCCCGAGACTCTGTGTTAATCTGCACCATACTAACACCATGGACTTGTGTTAGTCCACACCCACCCCGAGACTCTACGTTAATCTGCACCATACTAACACTATGGACTGGTGTTAGTCCACACCCACCCCGAGACTCTACGTTAATCTGCACCATACTAACACCATGGACTTGTGTTAGTTCACACCCACCACGAGACTCTACGTTAATCTGCACCATACTAACACTATGGACTTGTGTTAGTCCACACCCACCCCGAGACTCTGTTAATTAGCACCATGCTCACAACTAATACACTGAACTACTATAAGCTGGGGCTACTTTTAATACATTTTTCAGAAATCCCAGCTGTCTTGGTTCACCGAACTTTTTCACCTAAATCTGCGGAGTGGCCAATACCTGAAAATTCCTGAGTTTTGCACACGTGTGAGCCAACAACAATCTAATAACACAAAACTGTAAACACTGAACATGGAGTCAGTGAACACGCTCACTTTCCCCACTGGACAGAGTAAATGTACTGCCATTTACTCTATTCGGTGTGGCTGTATTCAGGTTATAGAGTTTGACAAATTGCAAGCGGCTCTGTCACACAAGAACACAGACGTGGGCCTTTAACTCAGATTTTTATTTCTTTTTAAAATAATTCATACAAATGGATACAGTCACAAACATTTGTTAATTTTTTTTTCTTTGTAGTTCAACCCAAAATATATTGCTAGCCTACTACTTGACCAGGAAGAACCACTGTAGGCAATGAGATGGTGCTACTGGGCCAGTCAGGCTCTGCTTTGCGGACGTATGATCACCAATGAAGTTACAACGAAACGGGCGAATGCAGGCAGGTGGTCGGGCGTATGTGGGGAACCTTTTGCTCTGGGAAAAGTCTTGTGTTTTCTGAATCTTAAAACAGAGGGTATCGTTGCCTCTTAAAATCAACTCTTAAAATAATAGTGATTCTTTTTCTGCAGTTTGGTACTAAATTATTCTAAAAAAAAGACAAGCGAGTACAAAACAATGCACTATGTGGCTTATAAAGGAAAAGAAGTGGGAAAAAATAATTTCCTGAGAAGGTTTGCCTCAAAACTGCCTCATTTTTCGGGCTTGTTTAAACACATAAGAACAAATATATATTTAGTTGTCTTCGGGTGACTGAATGCTTCCCCTTGTATCTGCGTTTTTGTTGTTTTTTTAACTGCTAAACAAACAGACCCTTTAAATGTTCTAAAAACTGTACACAGACAGGTTACATTCATGATATAATTGACTACTCTTGATTAATGAGAAACCCATAAGGACACAGAAACAGTAAAATCAGCCCACTGTACAGGGACAAACTACAATTTATACTCAGGGATTTTTATCTTCTTTTCTTTTAAAATCCATGTTATTCATCTCCTGCACAAATAGTTTAAAAAGAAAAAAATTGCCACCAATTGTTACTGGACCAGCTTTAGAACTGCAACAGACTCCTGCAAATCCACACTTTTACTGGTGCTTTTGGTAACCCATGACGTCTCCAGCTATGGGCCACAGAAGGGGGGGAGTGTTCCATGATTGGACAAAGGGCCACAGGGGGCGGGGCAAGGCAGAGAGGGGTGGGGCTACAACTGGTCACTGGGATGCTGCTCTCTTTCCACCTCCGGTTTGCCAGTCTGGCCAGGGGAGGGGGCGTGTGGGGGGTGGGCCACGGTGGGGAGGCCGTGGGAAATGGGCATAGCGCTGGGCACGATTCCTTCCACTGCTGGGGGGAGGCCACCAGAGGCCAGGCTCACCACTCCTGGGGGGTACCTGTGGGCAGACAACAGGAGAAAGCAGAACAGACTTATCTGGCTTTGAAGCCACTGCTAGCTTTTCCACATGAACATCAGTTCTAAGCCTGTATGCTATTGTCACCAGCAGAATGGAAGTTCCTAATCGCACCCAATGACCTGCGTAAACTCGGCCTATGGCATAAGGTCAGTGATGGGCAGAGTAAATCATGATAGGAGATCAAGGAGATCCGCTTCTGTGCACAGCAAGAAGACCTACTTTGAGATGATTCCACTTTTCAACTTGAACATTTATCAGAAGGGAAACCAGAAGGTTGTTCAGTGTAACTGAGATACGATATTCATCAAATAAGATACCACTGGCCATTACTTTGAGGTAAATGGACTGGGGAACTTTTATATACCGTCCGCATGGAAGTAGAGACATGGATGATCCTGTTACCTGTAGGCCCCGTTGAGCTCTGGATGAATAACAGCCGGATCCATGTTGGCCCAGTGTGTAGCCTGGGTTAGGTAGTCTTTGTTGACGCAGTTTTTCAGGCTGTCTGGAATTCGCCCTGGATCGGATTGGGAATACCCATGTCAAGCCCAAATGACATACTATGAACGTTAATCATCCATCCATCCATTTTCCAAACCACTTATTCTACTGGGTCGCGGGGGGCCCGGAGCCTATCCTGGAAGCACTGGGCACGAGGCAGGCACCAACCAAGGATGGGGGGCCAGCCCATCGCAGGGCACACTCACACATCATTCACTCACACAAGCACACCTAGGGGCAATTTAACAACTCCAATCAGCATGTTTTTGGACTGTGGGGGGAAACCGGAGTACCCGGAGAAAACCCCACGACGACAAGGGGAGAACATGCAAACTCCACACACATGTGACCCAGGCGGAGACTCGAACCCGGGTCCCAAAGGTGTGAGGCAACAGTGCTAACCACTGCACCACCATGCCGCCCCCTGAACGTTAATCACTGTTATTAAAATGCTTACTGCGACTGAAACCCATCAGACCAGAAAGCAAAGACATCCCTTTACATTTTTCCTCCAGATTGTCAATTAATCAGTACATTATTAATTGGTAACAAGTAATAAGTGTATTTGAAACCTCACTCTATGAGACCAGTCAGACCACAGATGGAAAATTCCAGCTACGCCTCAGATCATATGCTATGTGTTGCACGGCGCCCATATCCCCAAAAAGCGCTAATTTGTTTGTTCGGCCTACTGGAATCTGTTGCTGTGTGCGGCACCATCTCTCCTGTTTGTCTTCACGCTTCACACTCACACGTCTCCCATCATCATCAGCAGAAACCACCATTCAAAACTGGGGTAACAGTCGCTTCTAGGCAGAGTTATTTATTTTAACCAGTGGAATGTAATGTGTGTGTGTGTGTGGGTGTCTGTGAGCGCGTCTGCGTCTGTACGTGTCTGTGTGCGTCTGTGTGCGTGTGTGTGTGTGTGTGTGTGTGTGTGTGTGTAGAAAAGCACATACAGTGGCTGCTTTTCAGAATGATCAGAAAACACTATCAATGCACAGTTAACTGTCTCCATAACAAAAACAGTGAGGCATCACTCCATTATAACTGATCCATGATACCGGGAATCTTGAAAAGGACGTAAACATGAAGCTACAGTGGGGCAAAAAAGTATTTGGTCAGCCACCGATTGTGCAAGTTCTCCCACTGAAAATGATGGCAGAGGTCAGTAATTTTCATCATAGGTACACTTCAACTGTGAGAGACAGAATGTGAAAAAAAAATCCATGAATTCACATGGTAGGATTTTTAAAGAATTTATTTGTAAATTAGGGTGGAAAATAAGTATTTGGTCAATAACAAAAATTCAACTCAATACTTTGTAACATAACCTTTGTTGGCAATAACAGAGGTCAAACGATTACTATAGGTCTTTACCAGGTTTGCACACACAGTAGCTGGTATTTTGGCCCATTCCTCCATGCAGATCTTCTCGAGAGCAGTGATGTTTTGGGGCTGTCGCCGAGCAACACGGACTTTCAACTCCCTCCACAGATTTTCTATGGGGTTGAGGTCTGGAGACTGGCTAGGCCACTCCAGGACTTTCAAATGCTTCTTACGGAGCCACTCCTTTGTTGCCCGGGCAGTGTGTTTGGGATCATTGTCATGTTGGAAGACCCAGCCACGTTTCATCTTCAAAGCTCTCACTGATGGAAGGAGGTTTTGGCTCAAGATCTCACGATACATGGCCCCATTCATTCTTTCCTTAACACGGATCAGTCGTCCTGTCCCCTTAGCAGAAAAACAGCCCCAAAGCATGATGTTTCCCCCCCCATGCTTCACAGTAGGTATGGTGTTCTTGGGATGCAACTCAGTATTCTTCTTCCTCCAAACACGACGAGTTGAGTTTAGACCAAAAAGTTCTACTTTGGTTTCATCTGACCACATGACATTCTCCCAATCCTCTGCTGTATCATCCATGTGCTCTCTGGCAAACTTCAGACGGGCCTGGACATGCACTGGCTTCAGCAGCGGAACACGTCTGGCACTGCAGGATTTGATTCCCTGCCGTTGTAGTGTGTTACTGATGGTGACCTTTGTTACTTTGGTCCCAGCTCTCTGCAGGTCATTCACCAGGTCCCCCCGTGTGGTTCTGGGATTTTTGCTCACCGTTCTCATGATTATTTTGACCCCACGGGATGAGATCTTGCGTGGAGCCCCAGATCGAGGGAGATTATCAGTGGTCTTGTATGTCTTCCATTTTCTGATAATTGCTCCCACAGTTGATTTTTTCACACCAAGCTGCTTGCCTATTGTAGATTCACTCTTCCCAGTCTGGTGCAGGTCTACAATTCTTTTCCTGGTGTCCTTCGAAAGCTCTTTGGTCTTGGCCATAGTGGAGTTTGGAGTCTGACTGTTTGAGGCTGTGGACAGGTGTCTTTTATACAGATAATGAGTTCGAACAGGTGCCATTAAGACAGGTAACGAGTGGAGGACAGAAAAGCTTCTTAAAGAAGACGTTACAGGTCTGTGAGAGCCAGAGATTTTCCTTGTTTGAATTGACCAAATACTTATTTTCCACCCTAATTTACAAATAAATTCTTTAAAAATCCTACCATGTGAATTCATGGATTTTTTTTTCACATTCTGTCTCTCACAGTTGAAGTGTACCTATGATGAAAATTACTGACCTCTGCCATCATTTTCAGTGGGAGAACTTGCACAATCGGTGGCTGACCAAATACTTTTTTGCCCCACTGTATACAGGTGTGTCGATTATGTGACTCTCCTGTGTTGTCCTGGCTCCCGCAGAATTTGCGGAAACTAGCACTGGAAGTTACTTCCAGCCGATGGACACAACTGGCTATTGCTGACCTGTGGAGACCCTTACGCTACCCGGCATGATGCTGCCGGCCACGGGCCTGTGACCACCATCTGGGCAGTCTGCACCTCCGGGTCAGCGGCTTGGTTAGCAGCCACGTCTGGCTGACCCAAATTTAGGTGGGCTGCATCGACAGCTACCCAGGAAGGAAAGTGTGCAGGGCTGTGGTCCGTTCACCTGACATGCTCAAGGCCCTTAGTCGTTAGTGGCAGTGGGAGTCACTCTGTTTTTATAATATGATGACGGAGGACGTTAATCAACCGCAGCCTGAACTGCCAGAGAGTAGGGTTTATGATTAGTCTATTTTGGCCGAAATGCTTGTAAAGCATCTCGTGGTGCAAAAGATGGTTGGATGTAGAGGAGCTGGTGATGACTATACAATATAAAAGGTAGTTTTTGTGAGGTGAAGAAACTCCCAAAACAGGAAGGTGAACTCGCAAGCAGCAGCAAATACGTTACAGAGGGTCATTGTGGGAAGACCACAATGGGACTAGAGTCAGAGTCTCTCATGGTGGCCATCAGTACACAGGAAGTCTTAGAAGGGGCCTGGCTAGTCTTGCTAAAATGAAATTCCATAGCGACACGCCTTTCCAGTACAGTAGGTCCGCATCTACATTATTGGCCTCGATGGTCGTGCGATGCTGACAGCATGCTCTCCTGTGTACCAGTGTGACAGGGAACAACCGGACAGGGTGAGAGCAGCTGTGTGGGAAAGTGGCACTTTATTACCGTGACCCTGAGCTCTTCGGACTCCACACCAGGGGCCCTGGACGCGCGGCAGCTTTACTGACTGAGTTAATGACGGCAAAGGGGTTAGGCAACTACTTTAGCTAATTCCCAGAAGACCTTAAAATGTGAAGCAGGGCTGACAGCTACCCGAAAGTGTCAGCATGAGATCCATCAGTCAGCGCGTCTCGCATCACCAGGGCCGGGCAAAGGGAGCAGCTGGCGGTCATTTGGATTCAGTCCCTCCAAAGCTCTCTAACAAGTATGTACTTAGACTGATGTATTTATTACATTATCATCCAGCAGCTTTTCAAGCAGAACCCTGGAATCCTCCAATACCCTAGGGGCGTGCGTGTGTGTGTGTGTGTGTGTGTGTGTGTGTGTGTGTGTGTGTGTGTGTGTGTGTGTGTGTGTGTGTGTGTGTGCGTGCGTGCGTGTGTGTGGATTAGGTTTATATTTCATTGTGGGGCCTAAATGTCCCCAACAGTGTGATTAAAAACCTGTTATTTTGACATTGTGGGGCCCATTTTTCAGGTCCTCACAAAGATCTGTGAATGCAATCAAAAGCTAAAAATGCCAAAACTCTTGTACTTTGGTTACTTATGGCTAAGGTTAGGGCTGGGGGGGGGTTAAGGTTAGGGCTGGGTCAGGGTTAAAGTCATCATGTTGGGGTTTTTCCCTCATGGGAATGAATGAAGAGTCCCCACAAAGATTTTATTACAGATTTGTGTGTGTGTGTGTATGTGGTGGTGGGGGAAGGGGGGGGGGGTCATGTATATATTACATTGTGAGCATTGCAGAAGAAACTCAAAAAACATAAAAAAAATCTAGCTAGTCTATTCCAGCTGACTGTCCCAGTCTAAAAAGTGTGGCATTTGCACCTCATCAGTGCCGGTCTCTGTATCGTGTTGAACACTAACCACACTGGTGCCTGAATTATATAACTCACACTCATGTGTCCCTCACTACAGGAACCGTGAATACTCAACTTCATTTTGCAATTTCACTGTGCATGAACCTTGGCCTGAACGCAAATACAATTCCGTTCACAGATGAATAATGACGGACATGAAAATAATGAAATGCTGTGACTAAATAATGGTAATCTTCGTAGTCATTTCATTGGTTGATTCCATTCTAAGTAATCTGCGGTAGAAGGATCTGCATGTAATTGGCACGTTAGGCATTATAAATTCATTGCTATCTGTCAGATAATATCACTTATAATTCTCTTAAAATAGCAGTTATTAAGAATCCTACATCCCAAGAATCCTAATCTGGATCTGAACAGCCAGTCTGCCTGTGATCAGCAGGCCGTCAAATGTCCTTTAAATCTGACCTGCAAAGCATATATTTATGACGTCCTATTTCTCGAGGGCCTTACTGACAAATGTTTGGGGGTGATTTTGAATTTATTTCCACACTCCTAAGCCTCTTCCAAGCGCTGGATGTATGGAGTTTCCTTGGGAAGGCTGAACCGTCTCTCTCACGGATCGGCAAATAGGTTTTCTATCTGTCTGGAAGTAAACGGTGACCCAGTTCATCGGCAGAGCCGGTGTGCGATTGGTGAGACTGATGTGGGGAGTGATTCAGGGACAGCGCTCAGGGGTGGGGGGACGGTGACTGTACCTCTCTCCGGTGCTTCAAGAATATCTTATTGATTCCAAAGTGCTCATCACAAAGAGCTGGTTTGCTTCCACTTATCATGCCAGTCGTGCTTATGAAGGTCCTAACAGCACCACAACTTAATCAGTTAGGGGGCACACCTGAAAGGCACAGTTCAGGGAGTCCTTCCACCGACCTGAGCGAAGGCCCCTCTGTGACCTCAAGGGGGCGCCAGGGTGTCCCTCACCTGTGATTGCCCTGCGGATCTCCCTGGCAGCCTCCTCCCGCATCTCTATGGAGGCCTGCTCGCTGTACCAGGCAGCGTGGGGCGTGCAGATGAGGTTGGGGGCGTCTTTCAGCGGGCCTTGGTTAAAACTGACAGATGGAACACAAGACCCATCAAGAAAAAGGTTTTCTGTAATATAACAACTCTATAACTCTATATGTGTACAGTACATTGTATCTTATCTTGTAATATGGTAGATATTAAAAAAAGAGCAAGATCCCTCACAATCTATGTGATCAAGAGTGGTTGATTATATTTGTGCTATGAAAAAATACAAACTGGTTTTAAAAATCAGCTTGACTTCACTGCCACTTGTCGAATGACATTGACAGCTCTTATAATCAAGGAGAGCAATCATACACCTCATATACTGTACAGTTAATGTGACAAATACACTGACCTCCTAAAATATCCTGTTTAAACCTAAGGACAAAGTCAGCATGTATTGATAGAGAGCTGGGGAAACTGGGAGGTGTATATATACTAGTTCAGTCTAAATATGTGACATTGTGCTGGTTCTGACTGGCTGTGAATAGCAAGCGGGCTTCCCCAGTGAGAGAGGAAGGTGTTCGAAATAGGTTCTGTAAAAATGAATTGCCTCCCCCATGTCACATGATCCTGTTCATGGCCCCGCCCATTTTCACTGTCATTAAAGGCTACTGCTAGAATATCGTCATTCCACCAGTACCGGATCTGACACATTTGATTTGTTATATCAATTTTAAAAAAGGAAACAAAAGCATTGTCACATGCCGAAATAATCTGTTTAGTAGCAGTGACTTACATCAATGCATATGTGCGCGGCTTCCAAAGCAATTAATTGAATAAACATTTTTCGAGGGACAATGAAACCAAAACGCTAAACAGAGAATGCAACAAAGGCTGCAATTATATAAAACACCCCAGAGAATTCTGTATTGTCTTCCTCGGCCAGATTAATCCTTCTTTTTCTTGGGGGGGCGGTGGGGGGGGGGCACAACTCGGCCGTACATGGGGAGCAGCTGTCCGCCCATCTGTTAGCATGAGTGCGCCCAGCCTCTGTCAGGCCCCCGCGTGAGAGGTAGCATACAGAGGGGTAGAGGAGTGTGTCTGGGGTTAAGGCATGCCGATTTTGCAGGACTCTTATCAGCAGCAGAGCTCTGCTGTTTGCTGGTGCCAGATATCCCTGAGATGGGAGGGCGTCGCTCACCTGAAAGGCTCCGTTTCGTGTACGTCAAGGGCGGCCCCCCGTATCCTGCCCTCCTTTAAGGCCTGGGCCAGGGCTTTCTCATCCACCAGGCCCCCCCGAGCCGTGTTCACCAGGAAGGCCCCCTGGCGCATCTGCACGAGACCACAGGATGAGAAAATCGAAAATAACGTTAAAAGGCAGCCCGTACATGAAAGTGCATTAGCGTACGCGGGGTTGCCAAATCTGGCTCGGCACTCACGCTCACATAAGAAATCTTACCGCAAATCTCTATTATTCCGTTATGAACCGAAAATTAGCTACATCAAAGGTGTTGGAGTAGTTTGTAAAACCCTACAGACTATTTATAAGTTAATAAAATTGTTGCTTACATGCAAACACGAATGCATGTGCGCACACTTGTCTCATACTGAAAATCTCGCTCCAGCCAGCTGACCGAAGTTTGTGAATCCTAGTGTAATGGACACTCTACACATGTAGCCGTCACGAAACCAAAAGAACACAGCCTTCGTCGGGTATATCCAAGAAAAGAGCAAAGAGTCCAGTTTCCTAAGTAAAGTCATTATTAATTTGGTAGGAGGGATTGACGTAAAATACAGGAGACACATTTACCTTTTAATCTTACTCTGAAAGAAGCAGACATGAAGAGGAGCTGAGCTGTTTGGAAATGGGTTCAGAGAGCTCTCATCTCAAAGTTTAAAGGGCCACAGTCAGAATGCATTTCTAGAAGTTCTGCTTCAAATTTTCAACAGAACTCAGAGCCTAAGCCAAGCGTTTCCATGCCACATAACAGAAGCAATCTCACCTACACCCCCTACTAGATCTGGCACATCAGCAGCAGCCAAAGTTCTCTGTGTATAGACTGACCGCAGTTCTATTCTGTCCTTCCACAGTTTCATCACAGTAGAGTACCACACTGATTACAGCCATGTCCTGTCACATACATATACAAATATCCGGGTTGCCTTTATCACAATGCAACCAGACTGATGACTCATTTTTATGATGCTGAAAACTGAAACATTTAACATTCATTCATTTAAAATTCAAAGGCACGCAATATCCAAATGTGATAAGCTAACCAAAAACAGACTTCAAAAAAATACCACAGTATCATGTATTTGGAGACATGCAAGTTGTATATTATTATTCAGATCTGTAAACAACAACCAACATAAATATTTATGTTGGTTATTAATTTATTTATATGTAAATATATTAAAATACATTTAAATACATTGTTGCAGATGTACTGTAGCTCTATGAGAAATCAGATGAAACCATAGTCAGTTTGTATCGACCATATTAAACTGGGCATTGCTAATGCTTTCTCACCTTTCTTAGGAAAACCAGACTCTTTCGCATTTTATTTTTTTAATTAAATATTTCTTTCTTGTCCAACAATAATTTTCCCGCCATTTCAGCCATTTCCTTTGGGTTGGATTCAGAATTCAAATTACGTTTCTTTGAAGTGGCAATTTTTCGGATCGACACACGAACAAAGAAAATATAAATATCAATTTAAATGTAGATTATTATAATTATGTTGATCACATGGTTGTTACTGTTATTACAGGCACACAGCTGCACATGGCCTGATTTTGTCCAGGAACCGACATGCGCTAGTCTGACACAGTGCTGTCCTGAATGAGCAAGAGGGCACAGAGAGCTTTCCAGCGCTGTCTCCGTTTGGCCAAACTTTAGCTTCTCCAAAGGAAATGGACAGCAAGACACAAGCATGGATTCGCCACAGAATGCTTCAATATTGTGCTAATACCACTCAATTTTGCACTCCTCTTTCCCATAGAAACACTCTGCATGCTGATCATCTGAAAAACAACCCCAATGTTCCACAGCACTAATGTCATAATATTTCCAAGATATTCTGTAAATACTTCCACTTATTTTAGTTTATTTTTTAAAAAATTCAGTAACAATAATCATTGATACCTGTGGGGAAATTGTCTTTTTACGCCTCCCTCAACTTACCCTTTGTAGAGTAAGCTGTCTGCAAAGGGCAGCCACCTGTAGCGGTGCCCAGGGAGCTGGGGGTTAAGGGCCTTGCTGAAGGACCCACAGGCTGAGGCTGGGTTTGAACCTGCGACCTTCTGATTACAGGCACACAGGCTTAGCCCACGAAGCCACATGCTGCCCAATTCACAAATTTAATCTCTCAGTTCAGACTGAATTTTTATACCCTGCTTGCCCCCAGTAACAGACACACTGCATACTGCAGTGTGCAGTTTTCGGTTCAGATCCCTTAATTGCTAAAAAGCTGTAACCGCTGTAGGTACTGGAGTCTGTACAGAACAGTCCTATGCATGCAGGTTTGTTTGCTGAGTAGAGCTCAATAAAGGGTCTTAATTGTAAGAAGATAATAAAGACTTTACTTAAACGTAGACTTGAGAAGCTCACGAGGAATCATGTTAAAAGCAGGAAATAATTGTAAGCAGTGCTGGGCATTTCAGGTAAAGAAGCTACAAATCCAGACCAACCAGTGGAGCTTAGAAAGTCACAGTCACAGAGAATCAAATGTTTGGTAGAAACAAAATCTTGGTCTGGATTTGTAGCTTCCGGACCTGAAATGCCCAACACTGATTTTAAGTCAGGTTAACCTTTCTTCAGCAAAATCTTAAAAAAAATGTTTGCAATGTCATTCTCCAATTGGCAAACAGGTATCGCTGTATTATCGAATCAGAAGGTGTCTGCCGAAGTTTTAGAAGTAAACAAGGTTTCCTGCGAAAGCATGTAGGATGTGGGCCCTCAATGTGTCACACAAGATGCATCCCAAATGGAAGCCAACTGTACAGCTACAAGGACCTATGATGTCACCAGTCCCTCCCAGCCTCCCATCTGTAACGGAGACATTATATCGGAGGCCAGAACTAAAGCTGAGTTGCAGGGCTTTAGCCTGGGCTTCGGATGAGTGCCTCCTGGATGCCCATCTGCATATGGCGCACCACGAATGATCAAAGAGGTGTTCGGAACCCCTAAGAGCAGGGGGTGAAGGCCACAGGCACGGCCCAGCACCTGTTTGATGGTGAAGTCGTTG
This sequence comes from Brienomyrus brachyistius, assembly GCF_023856365.1. NCBI lineage: Eukaryota > Metazoa > Chordata > Actinopteri > Osteoglossiformes > Mormyridae > Brienomyrus > Brienomyrus brachyistius. Next base: position 20,877,605 of record NC_064544.1, read on the forward strand.
ATAAGGTGATGGTTGTGCTCGTTGAGGCTGCAGTGGAGAGTGACGCAGTCGCTGTGGAAGAGGAGGTCCTGCAGGGTGTTGACACGCTGCAAGCCCAGGGCGCGTTCCATCCCGTCCGACAGGTATGGGTCGTAGAAGATCACGTTGAAGCCGAAAGCTTTGGCCCTCAGAGCAACGGCCTGTCCCACGCGTCCTGGAAGCAGGGGAGGGGACAGGCGTTAGCATGGGAATGAGCCCAGCGTGCATGTAAAGCTCTTCCATACAAGCGTTCGATAAAACTACCGAAGCAACGCTGTGCTGGAGACCATCGTATCGGATTACGAAATTCAATGATACATCTCTGACACTCAGTTTTTGTCTGAATGGTAGCTACAGGGCAGGAAGGATTCATAAAATAGGTCAAAACTAGCATAGAGATTTATTCTGCAGGACTGAAGTATAGGATATCAGCACTGTAAGGTAGCTCTGAAAAGAATGATAAAGGTATCACTCTCAATATCTGCGATTCCCAATGTCATTTTAACATGCACACTTTCTACAGGCTGTAAGGTTCCACTGCAATCATACATTCATAAAAAAAAAAAATAAAAACATGTATTACTCTCATACTGTCCTCTTTGAACATCCTTATTCTACTCGCCTACACCCGGCACTTTTAAGGGTCTATTCTAGTTTATCTGTAGACTGGCACCAATGTGTTACAAGCCCATCTTTTTTAGACTCTTCTACAATGCCAACTGTGGCACCATCTGGGGAAAGTCAATAGTCCATATATTTCATCCCGCAGGGCTGACAAGTCTGGGCACCTGCGTCAGATAATCTTAATGATAAATTACTCGTCACAAAATTAAACACGTCAAAGATATATTCAGGCCTTGGTGTCAAACTTAATGCACATTACTCATCCCAAATTAAGTGGGAGTTGTTACCTCATATACCAAAAATAACTGCAAGAGAATGGTGGGGTTGGTCCTGACTCCACTATAAATGTTATAAAATTCTCAAAAGAATATGTTTAAGAAATATTCTCGAATTCAATGTTTGGGTAGTCACAAGTCGAGGATATGTGAGAAGGTTAGATGGTTTCTGCAAACTCCTAAAAGAACAGACCAACTCAGCCACCTACTGCACATCACAGAAACCAAAAAAGGCTTCACTCTGCCGGTGCCAGCACGGATTACACCCACCACACACGATTTCGAACGGTGTCCTGTCCAAGCGTTTCTAACGTCCTAAGAATTATGCATCCCCTATAGCTTAAAGGAATGCAGCTGCAAAGGTTTTGCTCCTGCAATTCGAACCCGAGGATCAGTGACCGAACAATCCCCACCCCATTAATGTTTGTCACAATATCTGCTCCAGCAAACTGCCTGACCGCCGCCTTCTGCCGTCCGCTGAATATTTCACAGTCGCCTACTAAACATACCCATCTTCTGCTGGAGGTCAGGCTTTCTATATATAAAACTGATGTAAAGAATCCATCAGCAATGTGGCATTTCGCAGTTTACAATAAGAGATGCTGCCAGAGCATATTCAAGGTCCAAAATGAAGGATTGCGGCAGCAGACACTGGAAGGAGCTTCCTGGTGTATCTCTGTAGTCCACCCCAGCAGTAGACACTGGAAGGAGCTTCCTGGTGTATCTCTGTACTCCACCCCAGCAGAAGACACTCTGCCACCCCGACAAATCGCCAGCCTCACAACATTCCATCAGGTTAACCCCGACGCGGACACAATCTCTCTGATTATTCACATATACCTCCTGCTAGACCAGTGCTGTATGTTAAATGGGTGTTTCAGGACGTTGTTTGGACCCTAGATGACCGTGGTGTACTACAGTATAGGTGTAGTACAGTGCAGGTGTACTACAGTATAGGCATAGTATAGAGCAGGTGTACTACAGTATAGGCATAGTACAGTGCAGGGGTACTACAGTATAGGCATAGTACAGTGCAGGTGTACTACAGTATAGGCATAGTACAGTGCAGGTGTATTACAGAGCAGGTGTACTACAGTATAGGTGTAGTACAATGCAGGGGTACTACAGTATAGGCATAGCATAGTGCACATTTAGTATAGTACAGATGTAGTACAATGCAAGTGCAGTACGGTATAGGTATGGGATGCCATAGTTTTCTGAGGATATTAATATTATAGATGTTTAGTACATGACAGGACTCAGACACAGTGCAGCACAGGATTAAAGGGCCAGTATATTGTGGGAATTGGCGCTGACCGAGGCCGATGATTCCCAGGGTCTCCCCGCGGATCCGAGCCGCCCCGGATGCCACCTCGCGGATCTGCTCCACGCTCTGCACTCGCGTGCCCTCCCGCAGCGCCTGGTGCAGCCAGGTGGTCCGTCTGTACAGGTTGAGGATGTGACACATGGTGGAGTCGGCCGTCTCCTCCACAGAAGCGGCTGGCATGTTGCAGACAGCAATGCCTGCAGGAGGGGGGGGGGGGGGGGCAGACACACAGAGATGGGAAAGGTTAGGGAGCTCGTACTGAGGGCCAGGGCCAAGGAAAACATGCTGACTACTACTAGAATGAATTAAATCCATAGTTAAAACAATAAAATAAAATAAAAATAAAACTGCTAACTGTTTTAAATATGGCCAATGCCATACCCTATAAAATTCAGCTAGACTCAAATCGCCTCTGAAAACAATGCAAATGTTATCAGTACTAATTAATCACAGTGACAGATAAAACCATTTATTATCTCAATGAAGTCACTGTGTTGCAATTAAAAACAGTGCCCTGGAACATCAGATTTGGTTTAAAATGTGAAATATATCTTCCTTTGGGTGTGTTGTCTAGACTGGACAATGAGAGAGGAAGCTGGCATCAGGCGGAAAACAAAAAGGTTGTTTCACACATATAAACACAAAGGCAAGATACACCCATTATTTTAACACATGGCACACCAAAGTAATAATATACATCTATGTACAAGACAGATTTGTTTTCTTTGTGTTTAAAATGGCTATAAATCAAATAATTGCAGGCAAACTTAGCTGAGAAAATGTACTATGACGTACTTATTCAAACTACATAACCATAAATTAAGTCGTGATTTTCCCGTCAGAAGAGGCTGTAGGCAGCGCATGGAGACACTGTGGGAGAGGAGGAGGAGGAGGAGGAGGAGGAGTGGCACGACATTCAGAGGCCCCACATGATGGCGCACTGGCGTACAGATGGACCTTTTTCATCCCAGGTAACCAACAGAATCACTTGCATGTACCTCCTTATTTCTTTTGGATTGCTTATATTACAGGTTTGTCGCATCACGTTTTGTGGACCTAGATTTATACCACCTTTCTGCAGTTTATACCCCATTCCCACAGCCGGTATGCCATTTACACACCTTATACCCCATTTCCACACCCTCTCCCCAATTTCCACATCTTATACCCTATTCCCCACAGCCTGTGCCCCATTTACATAACTTATACATTATTCCTACAACCTGTACTCCATTAACAGTCCTTATACCCTACTCCCATACTCTGTACTCCATTTCCACATCTTATACCCTATTCCCCACAGCCTATACCCCATTTGCACACCTTATGCGCTATTCCCACACTCTGTACCCTATTTCCACATCTTATACCCTATTCCCAATAGCCTGTACCCCATTCATACACCTTATTCACTATTCTTACAACTTGTACCCCATTCACACTCCTTATACCCCATTCTCCACAGCCTGTACCCACTTTACTTTTACCCCTGTGTCCACACATTGTCCTTTTTCCACTACATCATTTGCATATTTTTTATATCAGTTTAACCAAGGATATTAATTTCTCTTCATATATTGACCCTGACATAAAAAGAAATTGCAAAACCATTCTTACAAAACCAAGATGTAATTACACTGCTTTGTTAGTTAGCTGAGCAATGTTCTTGTCATTAAAATGCAGGAAAAAACAAATTATGCCCTTACTGTAAATATAATTGTGCTTTATCAGGGAAAGCAGCTGCTGAAGCCGGACGCTGGTGAACGTTGGAGCCCCTATTCAGTTATTTTTATGTACTTTCCTTAATATGAGGACCAGTGGGTATTTTTCTGAAGTCAATCTGAAAGCTGAAATAAATGAAAACGCAGAGCAGATGCTACAAAAAAGGCCAGCTTTGTCTGGATCTGTTTGAAGCCTCTCGCACATTTTTCGGGGCTCGATGGTGACCGGAAGGATCTCAGAGGTGCTTCACGAAAAGACCAGGGAACTGATAGTCCTCTCAAAGTTCTGATGGAGCCAGCTGTCCTCCATATCTCTTTACCTTCTACAGCATCGATGGAGCTGACAATGCATGAGACACCAGGGAAACGACACCTGCACAAACACTGCATTCGTGTATAAATCGGCTGGCTTCCATGGTAACGTCATCAAATCCTGCTGCGGATAAAGTGCCATTCCTAAAACGGAAACAGATGAGCTACATGTGCAAAGCTACTGTTTCACCATTGATGCCTCAGCGGGCTGAGCTACAACCTCACACCCAGTGCTGGGCATTTCAGGGCCAGAAGCTACAAATCCAGACCAACCAGCTCAGTACTCTGTGACTGTGACTCTTTATGCTCATAGAAACAAAATCTAGGTCTGAATTTGTAACTTCTGGACCTGTAGTGCCCAACACTGCTCACACCCCCGAAGGTTAGTTCCTACCTTAACACTGTGTGTGAGGCTAATACGGTCCTCCTGTGACTAGATCCATCACATGTGGGTTCCATGAATTTGTGTCTCTAAATTGGCCATGATGTCTGATTGACTAGTATCCTGTCTAAGGTGTGCCTTGGGTTTCCTTGGATAGATGACACACACTGCTAACGCCTACTGAATCTGAGATTCTGGCATAATTAATGGTCACTGCTGTATTTTTAGCCAATCACGATAAATCTGGTTCATGAGAGGTCTAGTCTCTGCCTATGGGATAAACCATTACCGTACTTTAACAACAGAGCACGCTCCTTGGGGTCCTGGGGGGCCCCACATATGCTGACACTAACCATCCATATCCCGGTATCCCGGTAAGATGACAGTTGGCGAAGAAAAGCATGATGGGATTGTTGGAAGACTCGCCTGGCCCAGGTTCGATTTAGGACTGTCCTTGCTGCAGTTATCTTGACATTGCTGAAAGTCAACAATGCATTTCACCTCCAGGGGTGGGGGGTTAAATTAAGAACAGGATAAGAGCAGAAACATGCCCTAAAGCATTACTAATTACAGTCTCTGCTAATTGGCCCTCCCTCGGTGAGACTCAGAATCTGTTGGTTTGTGAGAGTACTGCTTAATTAGGCAAAACCGAAGACAGAGTACTTCATACAAGTCCTGGTTTTGCTACAGTAGGAATGCATGATATCCATGGGTGTCCAGCACACAAGGTGATGAGATGTGCTGTAAAGCCCTACTTTTACTGGTGATAGGCTATTGCTGTCTTTAATGCTAACTTGCATCTTTCAAATAACAAGGCAGCAGCTAGTTCAGTGCTGCAGAAGGATTGGGAGGTTGCATAGGCAGCTGTGGGGCGTGGAACAGAGACCAAGAGGAGCAGCCCCGGAGTCCACAGCAGAGGAGGAGAGGGGTGGCCCCGGGGGCAGAGGAGGAGAGGGATGGCTCCGGGCTTCGGAGCAGAGGCAGAGAGGGGCAGCCCCGGGTTCTGCAGTAGAGGCAGAGAGGGGCAGCCCCGGGTTCTGCAGTAGAGGCAGAGAGGGGCAGCCCCGGGTTCTGCAGTAGAGGCAGAGAGGGGCAGCCCCGGGTTCTGCAGTAGAGGCAGAGAGGGGTGACCCAAAGCTCGGGACAGGGCTGAGGACTCACCTAGGTCGCCCGCAGACTTGATGTCGATGTTGTCGAAACCACTGCCGATTCGGACGATTATTCTAAGTGCTTTGAACTTCTCCAAGTCTTCCCGTGTTAACGTGATGGTGTGATACATGAGAGCCCCCACTGCCTCGTTCAGGACCTGCCAAAATGGGGAGGGGGGGGGGGGTGTTAGGGGCTCGTCACGGCTAGGTCCTTACACATGCAGCAGCCCTACGCCATCTGCTTTAAATGCTTTTATTAAAGCACAGAATGAACTGTCCATATTTCATATGATATCTCATATAGATTATTCAGCTCTTCTTAGCTAAACTTTAACCTTTTAATAAAAAGAAGCATGATCCTCTGTGGCAGAGATGTCTACCAAGCAACCTGCATACATTTATATAAATTCAAATATTCAAATTTGTCACACACCAATCATATACAAAAATGTTATTTCTTGACACTCATAAAACATAAAACACAACAGTGCGATACAGATGTAGCAGAGTTAGACAGAGTTAGATAAACTAAAAGTAATCTAAAAAATAAAAAATAAAGATTGAAAAGATTCAAACCCCCATGCATACAGATGTGGGCCACCAGCATAAACCACTGAGCCAAATTATGCTTTAATCTGCTTCAGTTATGTTGCACCAACACCAGATACACCTCAATGCACATGTCTGGACTATGAGAAACCAAGAAAGCAAAGCAGAGAAAACAATTAATTGGGGTTCTACCTCACAGACAGGGCAGTGTGCTTAGTGGCCGACGGCTTTGGCTACGGGGAATTAAGTTGTTGGGTGTCGAAATGCTGGACTGATTTACAAATGCTTTTCTTTAGTTATGTGTCTAATAGCTAAGCATTACATTCACAGTGTAGGTACTAGACACCTGCTTCCCTCTTAATGTGATTTATAATTTTTCCAAATGGATATGCCCAGCGGATGATGCCATTTAAAGTCATTTTAAAGGTAAATTCTCTTCCTTTTAAGGTTGAATAAACCTTGTTTACAGTCAATATTCTAGCATGAGCTTCGCATTCTGCTTTTTCCATCCTTGTACAGTCACTGGGGGGGGGGGGGGGGTATCAGGCCAGGAACCAGTCCTCCACATCCCATAGTACCACCAGAAGACTGTCACAGGCACTGTCGGATTCTCCTGTGACCTTCTGACACCATGGCCGACTTCTCAGAGACTGTCCTGCAGGGTTTCAAGGGAACCAGAACCTACGGATATGGGAGTAGCTATCTAAACCTCCACTTAAATTACTGAAGATACCCATAATGGAAAATAAATTGTAATTGGAGGCGCAGCTCAGTGGATTATACATCTGTAGGGTTGGGGCTTTGAATTTTTTTGAATTGTTTGATGCACAAGGAGTTTGCACATTCTACTCATCATGATGCAGATTCTTCCTCTCAGACCAAAGCCATGCAGTTAGGTCACTTTCTGTCATTAAACTGCCATGCTGAGCATTGTCTCCCCCTACCCTGTGCCCTGTGATGTTCTGCCATGCTGAGCATTGTCTCCCCCTACCCTGTGCCCGGTGATGGTCTGCCATGCTGAGCATGGTCTCCCCCTACCCTGTGATGGTCTGCCATGCTGAGCATGGTGTCCCCCTACCCTGTGCCCTGTGATGGTCTGCCATGCTGAGCATTGTCTCCCCCTACCCTTGGCCGGAGATGGTCTGCCATGCTGAGCATTGTGTCCCCCTACCCAGGGGCACCGCTAGCAATTTTGGGCCCTATGACAAAATATGAGGTTGGGCCCCCCTACCACATACCACACACCTACCATTCAGATCTCTGGGGGCCCCTAAAGGGCGTGGGCCCTTAGAATTGTCCCAACTTTCCCCCCCTTAGCGGCGCCCCTGCCCCTACCCTGTGCCCAGTGATGGTCTGCCATGCTGAGCATTGTGTCCCCCTACCCTGTGATGGTTGGCCATGCTGAGCATTGTCTCCCCCTATCCTGTGTCCTGTGATGGTCGGCCATGCTGAGCATTGTCTCCCCCTACCCTGTGCCCTGTGATGGTCGGCCATGCTGAGCATTGTGTCCCCCTATCCTGTGCCCTGTGATGGTCTGCCATGCTGAGCATTGTGTCCCCCTACCCTGTGCCCTGTGATGGTCTGCCATGCTGAGCATTGTCTACTCCTTCCCTGGGCCCTGTGATGGTCTGCTATGCTGAGCATTGTCTACTCCTTCCCTGGGCCCTGTGATGGTCTGCCATGCTGAGCATTGTCTACTCCTTCCCTGGGCCCTGTGATGGTCTGCCATGCTGAGCATTGTGTCCCCCTACCCTGTGCCCTGTGATGGTCTGCCATGCTGAGCATTGTCTCCCCCTACCCTGTGCCCTGTGATGGTCTGCCATGCTGAGCATTGTATCCCCCTACCCTGTGCCCGGTGATGGTCTGCCATGCTGAGCATTGTCTCCCCCTACCCTGTGATGGTCGGCCATGCTGAGCATTGTCTCCCCCTACCCTGTGCCCTGTGACGGTCTGCCATGCTGAGCATTGTCTCCCCCTACCCTGTGCCCTGTGATGGTCTGCCATGCTGAGCATTGTCTCCCGCTACCATGTGCCTTGTGATGGTCTGCCATGCTGAGCATTGTGTCCCCCTACCCTGTGATTGTCTGCCATGCTGAGCATTGTCTCCCGCTACCAGGTGCCTTGTGATGGTCTGCCATGCTGAGCATTGTCTCCCCCTACCCTGTGCCCTGTGATGGTCTGCAATGCTGAGCATTGTCTCCCCCTACCCTGTGCCCTGTGATGGTCTGACATGCTGAGCATTGTCTCCCCCTACCCTGTGCCCGGTGATGGTCTGCCATGCTGAGCATTGTCTCCCCCTACCCTGTGATGGTCGGCCATGCTGAGCATTGTCTCCCCCTACCCTGTGCCCTGTGATGGTCTGCCATGCTGAGCATTGTCTCCCCCTACCCTGTGCCCTGTGATGGTCTGCCATGCTGAGCATTGTCTCCCCCTACCCTGTGCCCTGTGATGGTCTGCCATGCTGAGCATTGTCTCCCCCTACCCTGTGCCCTGTGATGGTCTGCCATGCTGAGCATTGTCTCCCCCTACCCTGTGCCCGGTGATGGTCTGCCATGCTGAGCATTGTCTCCCCCTACCCTGTGATGGTTGGCCATGCTGAGCATTGTCTCCCCCTACCCTGTGCCCTGTGATGGTCTGCCATGCTGAGCATTGTCTCCCCCTACCCTGTGCCCTGTGATGGTCTGCCATGCTGAGCATTGTCTCCCACTACCATGTGCCTTGTGATGGTCTGCCATGCTGAGCATTGTGTCCCCCTACCCTGTGATTGTCTGCCATGCTGAGCATTGTCTCCCGCTACCAGGTGCCTTGTGATGGTCTGCCATGCTGAGCATTGTCTCTCCCTACCCTGTGCCCTGTGATGGTCTGCCATGCTGAGCATTATCTCCCGCTACCATGTGCCTTGTGATGGTCTGCCATGCTGAGCATTGTCTCTCCCTACCCTGAGCCCTGTGATGGTCTGCCAAGCTGAGCATTGTCTCCCGCTACCATGTGCCTTGTGATGGTCTGCCATGCTGAGCATTGTCTCTCCCTACCCTGTGCCCTGTGATGGTCTGCCATGCTGAGCATCGTCTCCCCCTACCCTGTGATGGTCGGCCATGCTGAGCATTGTGTCCCCCTACCCTGTGCCCTGTGATGGTCTGCCATGCTGAGCATTGTGTCCCCCTACCTTGTGCCCTGTGATGGTCGGCCATGCTGAGCATTGTGTCCCCCTACCCTGAGCCCTGTGATGGTCTGCCATGCTGAGCATTGTCTCCCCCTACCCTGAGCCCTGTGATGGTCTGCCATGCTGAGCATTGTCTCCCCCTACCCTGTGCCCGGTGATGGTCTGCCATGCGGAGCATTGTGTCCCCCTACCCTGTGCCCTGTGATGGTCTGCCATGCTGAGCATTGTCTACTCCTACCCTGTGCCCTGTGATGGTCTGCCATGCTGAGCATTGTCTCCCCCTACCCTGCGACCGGTGATGGTCTGCCATGCTGAGCATTGTCTCCCCCTACCCTGTGACCGGTGATGGTCTGCCATGCTGAGCATTGTCTTCCCCCACCCTGTGCCCTGTGATGGTCTGCCATGCTGAGCATTGTCTCGCCCTACCCTGTGACCGGTGATGGTCTGCCATGCTGAGCATTGTCTTCCCCCACCCTGTGCCCTGTGATGGTCTGCCATGCTGAGCATTGTCTCGCCCTACCCTGTGACCGGTGATGGTCTGCCATGCTGAGCATTGTCGTCCCCTATCCTGTGCCCTGTGATGGTCTGCCATGCTGAGCATTGTCTCTCGCTACCCTGTGATGGTCTGCCATGCTGAGCATTGTCTCCCGCTACCCTGTGCCTTGTGATGGTCTGCCATGCTGAGCATTGTGGCCCCCTACCCTGTGCCCTGTGATGGTCTGCCATGCTGAGCATTGTGTCCCCCTACCCTGTGTCCTGTGATGGTCTGCCATGCTGAGCATTGTCTTCCCCTACCCTGTGCCCTGTGATGGTCTGCCATGCTGAGCATTGTGTCCCCCTACCCTGTGCCCTGTGATGGTCTGCCATGCTGAGCATTGTCTCCCCCTACCCTGTGCCCTGTGATGGTCTGCCATGCTGAGCATTGTCTCCCCCTGTACTGTGCTACCTGAGATCGGCTCTATCCTCCCACAACTTTGACAATGATAAGTGGTTGGAAAATGGATGAATTTAAATGTAATTGCCCGATGAAAATAATAACATTATATTTGTTGTAAAAAGCTTTACAGGACTGGTTTTTTATTTATTATACTTTTTAATTTAGTGTTATGTTTCACAGTGAATAAATATGCTATACTTATAAAAACAGTTTATTTCACTGATTTACTGAATGCACACTCTGAAAGCAGGATTGCATAAAACAGACTAATACATTTATAGACTTCATATTCAGAATTTCCCTTTTACATAACCACTGAGTGCTGAGAATAATGAGGACCTTCGCATTTTATAATTAAACGCATTTACAAAGCACTTAGACCTAAATTGAAAAGCCATTCCTAAGTGTAAACTTCTAGACATATACAGCACGAAAAGTTTTTGTGTGGCTAATTTAATGGATTATAAAATATTTTACCAGGGATTATTGATTACAATATTTTCAGCACTGCCTTCCATGTCAGTGGTGTTGCCCTTACCTGTAAATTCATTTAGCTGTTTCTGCTATTTTAATCTTAATTCTAACCCCTTGATTTCTGTAATAAATCAATCAACTAACCAGTGCTAAAATTGCAGGAAATGCAATTTTTTTTTTCATTTAGACACGCAGCATTTCAGCCTATGTTCGTATGTAGAACAAAATTCTGTTTTCAACGAGCTCTTTTACGATGAATACAGTCTTTTTGATCCCCTTAAACTTAGCCTTTGGTCAGAACCAGGAGTGCTCCCAGATGGCATTACCCACGATGCACTTTGATTGCTGCCCCGTCCCGCCCCTGCCCTCAGGTCAGCCGCATCAGACCTCTCTCCTGTTCGTTTAACTGCTTCCTCTTCTCTGTGAAAATCCCTTTCATTTGTTTTGTTTTTTTTTGTGAGAGTGGCCAGATTCCTTAATTAAATCAAAAGCAGAGCTATTAATTAGCACAGGAGCGTGGCTGCCGCAAGCCCCTCGCCTTAAACGAGCAGGCGGGCGGGCGGGGGTGGAGGGGGGGGGGACGGCGCCATCTGCTCCTGAGAACAGAGGAAATGTTCACTCGGATTCGACCTGGCGATCCGCCGGGATGGTGAACAGCCCGAGAAACAATAAAAAAAAATCGTGCACACACACACACACACACGCGCACACGCACACATGCACGCGCACACACACACATACACGCGCACACGCACACACACACACACACACAGGAAAACGCGCCTCGCCAGCATGTCCAGCTGCCCTAATGCTTCTCCTAGGTTGTTGGTCATGCCTGACCCAAACACTCCACCCAAGGTGCTGCACCCTGCTTGTGCCTGCTTGTGTCAGGGTTACTTATCTTTTTGTTTTTAGCTCGAAGGGGAAGTGAGCAAATAACCGTGACAAATGCCACAGAAATATCGTCGCGTCAGTTAGCTAATGCTTGTATCTACAGCTATATACCAGGCAGTTTAAAAACAATTCATTATCAGCCCCAATCTGGACAGACCCTGTTTTCATCATCACATGATCTGCCCGCTTTCAGTGGGCAACCGAGGGATGATGGTTAAATGCGGTTCTCATCAGTCGATTATGACATTCGGCATAAATGATAGCGAAAATTTGGATTTTTTTAAGCAGCTGAGTTAGTGATGGATCCTAGTTGATTTTTCTGAGTGCTTATGGTCTTAAAAGTTTCAGGTGAATCTGGAATGACAGTACAAGAGAATTCCACACCGTAAACTCACTCCTTACACAGGGGCCTGTTAGGACTCCACTGTGAAGATCTGTACTGTAAAGAAGAGGGGACGTGAAGCAATGCTCACAGTATCTGTCATGCTGGATTAGTTAAGTGGTTAATAAGCGTTAGGCCTGTCACGTGTGTAACGGCTGTCAAGTGTCTTTAGAGATATCTGATCTGTGACAGACATTCACCAAAAGCAAATAAGCCTGAAGTCAAACCTCCGTTGCATTCGTTCACCAGTTTTCTAGATCTGGCTATTTGTGTTTGCTGCTTGAGCTAAGATTACGCAGCATGGTCCATCAAACATGCCAACAGCACATGTTTTTACATTCCTTTAACGGCCACTGAACTCTGCTGACAAAAAACATCAGAATCAAATTTTTGGGCTCTATCAGTCCTGACAATGTCCAGATAATAATGATTCTTTAATAATGTACGAATCACAACATTTTGACAAAATTACTACCCAAAAAAGTAAATTAGCCTTAATTATACATGACACTAGATCCGAACCCTAAGGAAGTTTGCGTTTCAGTCAAAGTCGGAATTAATGATGTCAATGTTTATTAAAATATTGGGCAATTTTTTAAGCTTAGGACTTAAAATATTGGAATTGCTTATAGAGTGTCACCTGCCTCATGCCCTGGAGTAGGCTGCAGGCCCTTGTCCTAAATAAGCTTTTATGTAAAATGGATGAATGGATGGATGGATGGATGGATGGATGGATGGACAGACACTTCTTTGACTTGGTAGCTCTCCGCCATTTGTTTGCAAATACAAACCACCTCATTAAAGAACATGAATTCTTTTGTAAGCTTGAATGAACTGACACGCTCTTAAATCAGACACCTGGCTATGTAAATTATGACGGCTGGAATCAGTCCCATTCATCTGCGTTCACATCAAACACCCCCCCCCCCTCCCGTCCTAAGCTCTTCAAAGCTCACCGAGACATTCAAAGCACAAGGAAGCGGCTGAAACCGTCTGCTCGCATTCATTGTGCGTCCGGTTTCAGACGAGCTTTCTGACAGGTAGGAGACGCTGATCGCTACCAGTAAACAAACACACCCGGGGCCTGAGGCTGTATGGCTGCGACACAGCGGCTCCACACGTCTATGACGCACATCTGGACACGTCTCTCTATTAATGAACATTCCACGCATCCATACTCAAGTAAGCAAGTAAGCAGGGCTTTATTGTCATCCCAACAATACACAATAAGTATGCAGTGAGACAAAATATCGTTCTCCATGACCATGAGTGCAACATAAAACACAACAACCCACAAGACAGACCACAATGAGGGTGCAAGGAGTAATAATTTACACAAAGCACAAGCATTTAAATTGCAAAACGTCAAATACGTTTTACGTGGTTTTTCAGCAGTGCATCAGAATGAGGATGGAATGAGATATATGTGTGGGACCAGGGTGCTGCCTACATCTCCCAAAACCAACACAAACAGCATTCAGTCAGCAGAAATCTGGCCTAACGTGTCCAGAAGAGGGGCGAGCAGTGCATGGAGCGCTTCGGCCAGCCCGACCCGTCCAGGCAGACGCTTGACCCAAAATGCCTGGCTAATTACCAAGCTGTATAGGAAAGGGACCTTCCCAATTGCGGTAAAAGAGCCCCACAAACAAGGTAATCCACTAAACACTTTATCTGCGACAGTTATTTCCCACAGTACAAACTGAAAAAGCAGGAAAATAAAGATTAAACAAGGTTACTGATTTGAATAATCGCACTCGTACAAAAAACATTAAATCTTCCAAATGAAAGGAGCAGTTTTGGCTGTCTGGAGGGGGACTGAAAGCGTATTAGCATGAACAGACAGACGGCAGTCGGTGACGAGCCCCGGGGGGCCGAGGGCCGACGTGCCTACCTTCTCATGGATCTCTTGCGTGGACTGGGCATCACAGAAGGCCACCGTGGCCACGTCCTTCAGGATAGGCATCTCCACGGTGCAGTCACGGCCGTCCAACAGGGCCACGAGCGGCCGTGGGTGCATGGGCCCGTTCATGATGGGAGGTCGAATGCCTGCGGGGGGCAGGAGGTGGTCAGCGGAAGCCTCTGGATCAATTTTTAGCTACAGCCGAACACCCACCGAGTGCCAATGGAACCAGAACCAGAACCACTGAAAACTCCCAAGTCAGATGTTCTCTCACCCACAGATGACCTTTGTTTCCCAGAGAATATGTGACAATGACCAGCAAGTGCAGGTATTTAGAGAGAGCGCAATGGTCTATATAACCTGGTTACCTGGTGAAGCAACAAATGGAAGAACCAAGACTGAAAAAAAACAGCCAATATTTCACTAAATGATTCTGTACATTTTACTTTTCCCAACTGCAATATATATGCATCATTCATCAACAGGCAACTAATGATAACAACGGACATTTTTTTGCCTCCTGAATTTTTTGCTTCTTGAAAAAAATTAGATGATTACGAAAAACAACTTCGAGCTGAACATGAAAATAATTTCAGATTTGCTATATCAAGTAGAAGCTGGAGAAACATTAAATGAATTTTAATTTGATTAGATTCGGCATGTTTAATTGCATAATGATGCTGACACAATGCGTTAGTACAACTGAGCTAAAAATGTCTTGCCACTGATTTTCATTCGCAATCGGCATACGATGCCTCTCGTTTCGGTGTCCAAGGAGAGCCGGCCAGCACTGACGGCTTCCAGGTCCCCGAGACCACTTCTCCACGGCTGTAGTGTCCTGGTGATGCCTTGCACCATGTTTCTCACTGACCGCAACAAGATCAGCAGAAGCTCAAGTGAGAATGAAGAAAATTAATTTTCAAAAATGTGGTTTTGTATGCCTGAGGCATGGCATCAATCAGCTGCATATAGACTGGTGCTTCGTAATTGCCAAGGAAATTCCCAACTACATCCTCGAATGCCTTTCCTGCTCTTTTCTTAGGCCTCACCAGCAGATCCTATAACTAAAACGTCCTCGGTGGCTCGAAAGACAGACATTTTCGTACCTGTTGGCAGAAAAACCCCATTCTACGTCTGCTTGTGACAAATCGCAAGTCCCTGAACAGGTCATTTAATTCTGGCCGAGTTATCAGGGGACGATAACCAGGCATAATCGCTTGAACATCTTCACTGTCGTTTTCCGTATCCGATTAGTGCATTGCGGCATTTCCACCTGCCTCGTCGTCTTTCTGACAGCTTCGGTACTGACAAACCATCGTCATGCTGCACTGCTCCCATAGCTGAAGGCAGGTGTTCGATTGATTTCTTATTTTTAGCAGAGAGGCCAGATACATTAGTCGGACAGAGGTAACAGTCCTTCGCCTGATCCTTCTGTTCTCGCCATATCGTCAGGCGAATGGCACTGGCTCCTGAGTACCTCTGAGCTGAGCTCGCAGGTTGACAGCCCATGTCGCACAGCAGCTAAGACGAACCCAAGGTTTGTCGTAGTCACCGACTTGACAGCCGAAGTAGAGATTGTTTTTAATAAGTGCGTCTTTCAGCCTCAAGCGTGTACTTGCCACAAATGTCACAGAATGTATCGCGGCTATTGAGACATTGATGAGACAATTCTGCTGTATTGAATCTTCCAGATGGCAATACTATTAATGCTATTATAAATGCTATTTTTAAGTAAACTCACTGTGCTATTGCCTCAAGCACATGTTCATCGACATGCGTTCAGACCGTATCAATGTAAATGCACGGCATTTCTATATTTCTTTTATAGCCCGTATGCCAACGTCTTGCCTGACTAAGCATGACCAGGCATG
Organism: Brienomyrus brachyistius; assembly: GCF_023856365.1. Classification (NCBI taxonomy): domain Eukaryota; kingdom Metazoa; phylum Chordata; class Actinopteri; order Osteoglossiformes; family Mormyridae; genus Brienomyrus; species Brienomyrus brachyistius. The sequence goes on from NC_064544.1 coordinate 20,893,582, forward strand.
CCGAAGACAGCATGTGCGTAGCGCCTGCACTGAGGACATGCCCAGGCGCGCCTGGACTGACCAAAACAGCTTGCTTTGGGGACAATATACTAGTAAAAAAGTAAAAAAAATAAAACAGGATATACCTTGAAAGCAAAAAAATTAAGTGAAAATTAAAGGTGATTTTCATAACAATAAAATATACCCAAAAATCTAAATCTTAATTGTCCAGCTGAATGTGACGTTAATTTATACTGTGTTACCTCTTGAAATAACAGGTGCAATGCCGTTTGCGTTAAATGAAATGCTGTCTGGTCTCTCATCTTATATGGGGATGGGGAATTAAAATAACTCCCTCTCTATTGTTGTGAATGATGTGAAGATACACAATCGCTGTGTGCATAATAACGAAATAGCTTGAAGCACTGCAATCAGCCGGGTTGGGATTTAATTGGCATGAGATTCAGTGTCAGTGGGGGGTATAACCGAGTTAACACTCAACAAGGAGACAAGCAGCAGCTTTAAATCACGTGAAGTGTCAAAAATTGTGCATCCTCGCGTTTTGACGTCTACTTTTAATTTAGCTTTTATGCCAATTACCGTTTGGCATGTTGGTATGAATTAAAAAATCATGCCGGTTCAATGGCAGAGAATTAATGTAACTCAAATCCACACCAGGTGGTCCCTTGGTCCGAGGAATATGTACCGGATTCCTGTCCGGTCTTTGCCAGGAAATGTCCGCCTGAATCATCGAGCTGAACTAGGAAAAACATAAACTGGGCTGGCGAAAATATTTACAGTTTTTCTCCGTACAAGAGAAGGTGTCTAAAGAGCATTTCCATCGGAGTCAGAGGGATGCAAACAATCTAAACTGCAGAGGGCTCTCATCCCCGAATCCAGTATTTTCAGTGCAATTTTCCGTATTAGCAAGGTTCTCGAAAAAGCACTTGCAGTCCAATCACCGCGAATCAGCACAAAAAGGGGGCAGAGCAGCAGATCAGTGCAAGCGGACGAAGCAACATCGGAGACTGTGTATTTTCACATGGCAGTGTCAGATAGTGATGTTTATGTCCACGCTATCCAAGTAACCATCTTGATATGACTGATCTATGGAAGGGTGCCTTTCATGGGGAACAGTTCTCTCTCTCATAGGTAAATTCAGCTGTTACTGTGAGACAGAGTGCTGTGGAACGAACCTAGTGATCACAGGAGAATTCAGCCTTGACTGTGAGAGACCAATGCAATGCAAACCTACTCAACACATAAGAATTCAGCCGTGTCTGTGAGGGAGCAATGTAATGCAAACCTACTTAACATGGAAGAATTCAGCCTTGACTCTGAAAGACCACCGTAAGGCAAAGATACTTAACCTAGGAGGATTCAGTCATAACAGTGAGAGAGCGCTGTAATGCAAACCTATTTAACACGGGAAGATTCGGTCGTGTTCCCAAATTGCCTATAGGTGTGCATGAGTGGGTGAATGGTGTGTGAGTGTGCCCTGTGATGGGTTGGCGCCCCATCCTGGGTTGTTCCCTGCCTTGCACCTATAACTTCTGGGATAGGCTCAAGACCCCCCGCGACCCTGCACAGAACAGGTGGTTTTACGAAATGGATGGATGGATGGATTGATTCAGTCGTGACTGTGAGAAAGCTCTGTGGTACAAACCTACTGAACACAGGATTCAGTTGTGACTGAGAGAATAATAATGCATAGAAGTGCATGCAAACACTCCCAATGAAGTTACTACATGTGTGCACGTATACACATGGCAAGAAAACACACCGTGCAGAGAATCCCAGGGTCCTTCACTAGACATGGCTGCAAACCGCGCACTTCCAGCTGGATCTACGTCTGTCTAGGTCTGCAGGAGCAACATCTGGCAGGTGTGAATGTAAGATGTATGAAGCCTTGCGGGCCAGTCAGAACCAAGTACTTCAAGGGAGCCGAACTGGGCCCAGCACAAGTGGAACAGCGGCCAATCAGGATCGGATGGAATGAGGAAGACTGCACAGATCACACTGAAGCCCATTCATGAAATCAGCTTCATGGGTGAAGTTTGCAACTGGGTGAAATTCTGTCTGACAAAAATATTGTTCCATACTGTTTACCACAACAAAATGTGGGTTCCTAAAATGGGCAGAAAAGCCTGCCACAAACTGGCACATAACGTGGGCATGTCTATGAACTCCTAAGAGCCAAGAGGGAAAGCAAGAAGAACACAACACATGTGACCATGTGGTAAGGCACAGACAGTGATTAAACCCTCCAAAATCAGGACCTCACGCCACCTTAAGGGGTGACAACAAAGCTTATTTTACAGACAAACCAGTAATGTCACCAATTCTGTTTTGGCTTAGATACAAATGGATCAGATTTCAATACAGTGTGATTGCCAAATCTGTAGAACACAGGCACTCTCTATCCCTCCGAAGTCTATACGCCACAGCCAGTCTCTGTAACCACAATGTCTGTAAAAGACAGCTGGTCACTATCCCTTTAACGTCTACAGAACACGGCACTCGGACATGTGTAGAACATAGCCACTCTCTCTCCCTCTAGTGTGTAGAACACGGCCAGTCACTATCCCTCTGATGTCTATAGAACATGGTTGATCACTGTCCTTCTGACATCTGTAGAAGTCAGCTGATCTCTGTCCCTTTGATGTCTGTAGAACACAGCTGAATTCTGTCCCTCTGACATCTATAGAACACAGCCAGTCTATGTCCCTCTAATAGTGACCGTCTCTCTAACATCTGTAGCATACGGGCAGTCTCTGTCCCTGTAACGGCTATAGAACATGGTCACTTTCTCTCCCTCTAACACCTAGAACACAGCCGATCTATGTCCCTCTAATGTCTGTACAACACAGCCAATCACTGTCCCTTTAACAGTGACTGCCCTTCTAATGCCTGTAGAACATAGCTGGTCTGTCCCTCTGACATCTGTAGAACACGGCCGGTCTATGTCCCTCTAATAGTGACTGTCTCTCTAACATATTTAGCATACGGGCAGTCTCTGTCCCTGTAACGGCTATAGAACATGGCCACTTTCTCTCACTCTGACACCTAGAACACAGCCAGTTTCTGTCCCTCTGACGTCTGTAGAACACAGCCAGTTTCTGTCCCTCTGACGTCTGTAGAACACAGCCAGTTTCTGTCCCTTTAACAGTGACTGCCTTTCTAATGTCTGTGGAACACAGCCGGTCTCTGTCCCTCTAATGTCTGTGGAACACAGCCGGTCTCTGTCCCTCTAATGTCTGTGGAACACAGCCGGTCTCTGTCCCTCTAATGTCTGTGGAACACAGCCGGTCTCTGTCCCTCTAATGTCTGTGGAACACAGCCGGTCTCTGTCCCTCTAATGTCTGTGGAACACAGCCGGTCTCTGTCCCTCTAATGTCTGTGGAACACAGCCGGTCTCTGTCCCTCTAATGTCTGTGGAACACAGCCGGTCTCTGTCCCTCTAATGTCTGTGGAACACAGCCGGTCTCTGTCCCTCTGACGTCTGTAGAACATGGCTGGTCCCCAGCTTTGAACATGCAGTAAAAAACAATGCGTTCGATCTGGGGCACCTGGAACTAATGCATTTTTGTTCATGATAGATGAAAGGCAAAGAAGGTGCTTTTTGATGTACTAGCCTGTGGGGGAACTTCCCTGGGGTGCAGTTTCTGGAAACTTCAGCATGAAAAACCTCAGTATCACATACTTATAATGATACTCTTAAAGTACACTGTAAATATATTTCTGCAGAAAGCCACACTTACAACAGCGGTCCAGTCATTGGCCTCAGAAAGCGATGAAGATGACAGAAATAGGGCCAACAGGTGTGGCCGACATTGACCCCTCCCAGACCGTTGAAGTGGAGGCGAGAATTTTTAAGTTTGCTTTGGAAGAGAGAATCAAAAATATGAAGGTGGGAGGGGGGGGGGGGAACTAGTCAAGCAGGATTTGGCAATCAAGCGAGAAGCAAGAACGGCATAAAGGCCGAGCTGTTATCTGAGCTGCGGTGGGAGTGGTTTGCTGCTGCGGCTTCAGGTACATCGAGTCGTGTCAGCGCACATCTGAGGGCAAACAGCACGGCTGGGCTGTGGCGACACCGGCGACGCCCCCTCGAAGCGCGAGAAGCACTCACCGCGAGCGGAGATGCGGGCTGAACTCAGGTTAACCTTCCATTCTCACTCTATCAACCTTTCCTAAGAAACACAAATATTAAAAGCAGAATATGATACCCACTGAAGTATAGCTAGAGTTTCGGAGGGGGGGGGGGTATATAATGGTACCATAATGGTGATAGATGGACGTGCGTGACTGGCAGAGGGACCCTTCGTCTTCATACTCTGAAGAACTTGCTAACTGCTTTAGAGTGCGTCCGTTCTTATCGAGAACCGTGAGAACCATCAAAAGGGTGTTTTTTCACCTTTAGCCCTGCACAGTGAGCTAGAACTCACTGTTAAACCACCAATTAATTTAATGTTCCGAACAGTGAATTTGCATTCCTTGCATGTCAGCATGAATTCAGTGTTTAAGTGCTATTCTGCCGGTAAATTAAATTAAGTCTCCGAACGTCTCCGAAGGAGCGGGCAGCCTTGCGGACGATTCTGCGAGGCCTGCTTTCCGGCTTCCCTCACTAGCCTGCTGAGCAGTGAACATACGCTCTCTGCAGTTCATTGCTTGCTTCACGACATAAACATCAACAATCTCCACCGTGGGTCAGCTCTCCTCGTCACCACGGCATGGTGGCGTGTAGCTAAGCGGGCTTAGCCTCTGTGGCGGCGGTCAGAAGGTCGCAAGTTTGTGCCCCAGCCCTGGCAGAATAGTCACATGACTGAAACCCCTTAACTGCTAGCTGTAAGCATCCCTACCCCCCCCACCCCCCCCCCCCCCCATTCCCAAACTTGCTCATACCTGCCTGTGTGTCTCTCAGAGACCAAGATGTATTAGGAGAAAAGAGAATTTCCCCATTAATAAAGTGGGGAACTGATAAAGTACCACTACTCCATTCTAGCTTGGCCCCAGAATACCTGCCCCAAATGCTCAGGGAGCAGTACTGAGTAGCCTGGACTTCTGGCTTCTGCTGATTCAATGTGCTCTTGTGGTGCTGCTCCGTACACCAGCCCAGATCCGCTGGGGTTAAACCCCAGTGAACAAAGCAGTGTTCCTTAAATGGTATGGAATGGTATTACTGGAGTAATTCCCAACCCGGGTCCCACAGAGGACCTCCGTGCTGCTTTCATGCCCTGGACATCTCACAGCAGCAACTGCTTGATGCTGAAGCTTCCGTGTTTTGGTTTCTTCACGGACAATTTTTCTCCTTGATCGTGCAAATCATGCACACATAAAACAGTTTGATATAAACATTTGCTGCTGGTTTACTTAGCCGGAAGTTTTATCAACTTTTTTTTTTTTGAAAAAGCAGGATCAGGCAGTCCTGGCAGCAACTGTAGGTAAAGACATTGCTCCGGGGGGCCAGCAGTGAATTTTATTTGCACTGCGCCTAACCCACTGAGCCACCAACCCCCAGAATCACTGCAGTGACTGGTTAACACTTGCAGCCCCCGCACATCCTGTTTTACAACCCCTCACAAAAAAAAAAATCTGTAATAGACACTGTCCCTTTCTAAGATAAGATAAACTTAATTGATCCCAGAGGGGGCATTCATGAAATATTTGGCACTGTAATAAAGGCTCGGCCCCTGTGGACCACTCCAATAAACTTTTTCCTAACCACTGTAATACAAACTACAGTACACAGCATCCCCCACTGTAACACACTGCAATACACAACAAAACCCAAACACACTTCTGTGAGAATGCACACAAAGTTTTGTTAGTCTAGTGGCACACGCTTCTGATTATATGAGTGTGAATATGTTTAATAATTCACTTGTAAGACATCTGCACAGCCTAATTAAATGGAATCACACACGACCTCTTCCTAATGTAGATGTAAGTGGAGTGGATTTCTTCCCCGAGTGATGAACCTCATTTATATACATAATATGTCCTCCACATACTTCTGCATGCATTGCCTGGCATTCCACGTTTTAGCCGTTAAAAGCATCCACTTTTAAAGAGGCAGTGACCTACACGGCAGCTGAAGCCAATACACATTATTTATTTACCTGATGCTTTGATTCAAAGCAACACGTTTGTAAGTGCTTCGCTCAAGGGCCCAACAGTAAAACAATTCAGCCAACAATGGGATTTGAACCAGCGACCTCCTGACTAAAAACACGGCGTCCTGACCTACTGAGCTACAACGGCTGCCAGGATATGCGGTGTTATGTGCTCATATTGCCGGGTGGCTCAGCAGCCAACAGAGATGCTTCAGGGCCCAAACAGGGCAGATTCAGGACCCGGGGAGCTGCTGTCTGCTTCGATTACAGCCCAGCGGGGCGAGAAACAGAAAACTACCAAAATACTGGGTCTCTCCGAGACTTCTGAAAAATCCAACCCAGAACGGTTCTGGACCAGGAGTGCTTTCCATCTCAAACACTTACAGCCTGCTGTCAAGAGCTTGAATACGTCCACAGACACACTCATTGATGATCCATCCTTCTAAAAACTAACCTAAAAACAAGGACACAGATACACCACTATGCAAACCTAAGATCATAAACTCGGCTGCACTCGGAAGGTTTACGTTTATTGATATTAATTTTCATTTTTGGAGACAATGACCTAAAAAATTCAGAGAGCTAATGCCCCCATGACGTCATAAAAACCTGTTATTTTGATGTGGTGAAGACGATTCTTTTGGTCCCCACAAGGAGTAACTCAATTCTTTAAAAATGTGTGACTACAATCACAGAACTAAAAATGCCAAACGTCTTGTATTTTGTTTGGTTACTTATGGTTAAGGTTAGGGCTGGGTGGGGGGGTTAAGGTCGTTATTGTTGGAATTAGATTGAATGAATGGAGAGTCCCCACAAAAATATAATTATAAATCTGTCACTCTGTATGTGTTGGACACTGCCTGGGTGTGTGTGTATGCATGTGTGTGTTTGGGGGGACGGGGGCTTCTGCTGGGACCAGCTGCCCCACGCTGCCTCCTGTGAGTGACGGCACATCAGGGTGAATTAAAGCTGAGCTCTCTGCTCCCTCCATGACAGATTCTCATTACTGATTTAAATTATATACAAAACTGCCTCCAGACAGCTACCCTCTCGCACATGATTTATCTGCCCATTAGCGGTACCCAACTCGGCTACTCCGATGGAAATTTTAATAAACTAGAGCCAGCCAACATTAGAGGAAATCCAAGTCTTACGTGGTGATCTGAAATCTACCGTGATATTTATTATACTTTATAACAATGGGGAAGTTTGCCAAAGATGGACATTTTTATACAGTCATGGGGGTCTTGACTACATTTAAATAAGCAACTAATTATTTAAGTGGTACATTAATGAATCTGGCAGATATATTAAGAGGCTAACATCGTAGCATTGCCCGATCGGGTCACGTTATCACTGAACTGCACTCATCAGAAAACCTGCTTAATGATGGCGTAATCTTACATAATATTTTAGGGTGAAGATTATTTCAGTAATAAGTAGATGTCAGGAGGGCGAGACTTGATCCTCTGGGAGATGACCTGACTCTGGGATATGGCCATTCCCTCATGTGCAGGGTTTTGGGAGGGGGCGGTGCCATCGCTGACCCCGCCTACTCTCCCTACCCAGCCAATGGCACACTTCACTGCTGGCCAATGAGGCAGCAGGCAGTGATGCCCAACCAAAATATCCTACTGTCCCTTAGGATGCAGATGGGGTGTCCTCACGAAAAAGTGCAGGTCACCCCCAAAATGATCCTCCCCCTTACGACAGCACTGAGCCCGGGGCGAACAGACCCATACAACAAGACACTGACACACTGTTTGTCAACTGAAAATCTGTCATGCACTAAAATTCCCTAATTAAGAAAATATATTAAGCAATATTTCATATGCATCCATCCATTTTCTACACCTGCTTGTCCTATGCAAGGTCATGGGGGCCCAGAGCCTATCCTGGAAACAATGGACACAAGGCAGGATGAAGCTTCACTCCATCACAAGACACACACAGCATTTACACCTGTGCAGGATTTGGTGACTGCAGTTAGCCTCAGCGTGTTTTTTTGGATTGTGGTGTGAAAGCAGAGTAGCTGGAGGAAACCCCACGGTGACACGGGAAGAACATGCAAACTCCACACACCTGGAGACCCGAATACGGACCCCAGAGGTGTGAGGTGACAGTGCTACCATGTGACTTAAAAACTTAAAACAGTATAGAATAAAAGACACACAATGTAAATGACAAAGTCACCGAACACGTTGTTATGTCGATTTTAATAAAAGCTCAGCATGGAAAAGGTTGAAAGATAAATAGGCGGGTGGGAGGGTGGATGGATGGATGGATGGATGGATTAATGGATGGATGGAAGATGGATCTGCAGACTTTTTCTGGACTGCCTTTTCCTTTAAGATGGAGAGAGCGCACTGACTGCCGCGATACCGGAGCCTTTTGTGATGGGAGGAATGCAGAGAGGACGATATGAGTTTAATAAAGAACAGCGTGTAATCTGAGCCCTGCGCTTTCTACTCATACTGTGAAGAGAAAAATGTGTAACTGCCAAAGCAGAGGCGCGTAGCATGGCGCGGGGAACGCCACGGCTAGCGCGATGTGTTACCACGGCCCGTGCTACGGGGGTGGGGCGGGGAGGATGGGGCGGGGGGGGGGGGGGGTCAGGCCGACTGGGAAACGCGTTAGAGCATCGCTGGGCAGGCGCTGTCCCAGAGGGGATGAATCTTTCGATATTACACGGCTCGCAGCCGGGCATTGGGTTAGCGCAAAGTGTAAGGCGCTTAAATCTCCATCCGAAAATAACCGTTTGGCACTGCGATGTTAAAGTGCAGGATTCCATATGCAGCTAGAATCCAGTTTTTGCTTTAATGATCAGATCGGCGGTTGTGGAAAATGGAAAATGCATGTGGTTATTGAAAACTGATACAGTGGGTGGATGGATTTATATTTTATATTCCTGTATGGCCTGGGATTGGATCCAGCACCCGCCCCCCCCAAACAACCCTGACCAGGAAAAGCGGTTAGAAGATGGATGGATGGATGGATTTTATGTTCCAAGAAGAGTAATTAAATACACTAGACAGAGAAGATACACTTCCTTTCCAGAGCACTAGGAAATGGGTGGAGTGAGATTCCGCAGGGGATGGTGACCATTGCTCCCAGTTTTGGAGTAACCCTAAAGTCATCGGGATTATGGGGGGCAGCGGGGAATATGTCACGGTTGGGAAAGCTACCCGGGGGGAAGAGGGGGAGGAGTTTAAATTTATGCACTTGACTTTCAGGGTATTTAATGACTCAGCTGTCCCTCCGCATTAATAATGGTTAATTTACTCCCAACTCGGACAAACCAGCAGCAAACCAGCAGCAGCTAAAGCGTGAAGAGCAAACGGCAGTAAACACCTCTATCATATGCACCCCAAGGGTCTTCTGCTTCTGCTGAGTGCAGAAACATCAGATCACCCTCTCCCAGCATCCAATCACGATCCTCAACTTAATGATGCTAAAAATAAAAGCTTGTTTTACACAACAAATATCCTCCTTTAGATACTGTGGTGATTTAAAAGGCAGACGAGCTACGAAAAAAATACATTAATTACATATGAATACAGGCTGCCCTACGCTCCCTACAACCCAGACCAGGATAAGTGGTTAGAAGATGGATGGATGGATGGATGGATGGATGGAGCTACTGGCCTGAGTGAAAATCAGATGGTTAATCGCTGCATGTACCATCTACAGAAGCAAACGTGCACCACTGACAGTACTATTCATTGTTGGTGCAATTGTCATAGAAATGTATGCAATTGCTCAAATCTGCAATATGTTTAAAGCACTACCCCAGCCCTCAAAATGAACAAATTAAGAATACATTTTGTACTTTCCACAACTACAACCATACCACACATTTCAACTAATAACCAAACCAGGCAGGAAAAAGACATTTCCCATACACTTAACCTCTGAATAATGTCCAGCACAGCTGTCTAAAGTGCATGGGGAAGTCATTGTTTCTCATCTCTGGGGACTTAAGCTGTACTGTGGGTCATTCCGTTTCAGTCTGGCTCATAGGAGCCCCCCAAACATTAAGAAATGGATTTTTCACACTAGATCGCTACACCAAGTCATGCAACGCGTGACTGAGTGTTAAGACCCATTACCTGCACACACGGTCTCCGATTGTGTTGGTGTGACAGCCCCCGATTTCAAGGTCATAAAGACCGTTGGGAACACACTGCCCTACTGTCCTTCCTAACCCAGCATCAACGAGCATGGAAAGCCGTGGGAGAGACGGGAAAGTACTTAGCACTGCACGTTAAGGGCAGGCTGAGCGCCCCCCCGCGAGCCGCGTGTCGAGCTGGACGGCCCAAAATGCTTAATTACTCCTTGCAGAAGTTTTCTGTGGCTCCGAAACAAACAAAGTGATGCGTAATTAGATTGGCGCAAGCTGGCGGGAAATATTTTAATTTCCAGAAGAGGCACAGTCAGAGCGTGGCAACTAAACATCATCTCAGTGCAAACTAGCCTCAAACAGGCCTGCTAATCGCAAAGCAAGACCCAAGACCCTAACCCAACACAGCTTCACATAATCCTATGAAAATACGTCTGGATGAAATATTACAGTTTTACGGACGTTATTAAAGCAACATCCAAAGCAAACACATCATAACGGCTTCTTGAAGAGATATCGTGCTTCTATAAGCCTGCAGCGACACTAAGCACTTGGAGGATGTAGGCTGATGTGCAATACTGATAACCTGTGGATCACGCAGTGGGGTGAACCTCTGCTAGTATGTCACACCATGAAGGCCACGGAGAAGCTCAATGTGCAGAAAGCCTGACGTGGCACCTAGACAGGAGGGCTGAAGTTTGCTAGACTATTTGGGGAAGGAAAGATGCGGCTCCTTCAGCAGACTGCAGTCATGACACGGAGGTCACAGAAGAGCCACTGATACGAGCTCTTATGAAACGTGGGAGACGTGCAGAACACATCAATGTGTCAGTGCCAGAACCATCTGCAGATTAGCATTATGTGATAAACAGCTGCGTGAAACTGCCACATATTTTATTAGCATCCGGCGTATGCTTTCTTAGGATGCAGATGGGAGTCCATCACAAAGCGGAAGAGAGCTGACCAGCGCAGTCAGCATGTAGCCCTGTCTGCACACTTACACCACTATCTTAGGTTATTACAGTCTGTAGTTTTCAATATAAACCCCCTCTCCATATTTCACTGCAATCTATATGGCTCCAAAATCATTCAAATATATGTCTGTGAGAATGAAGCGTTTCATTTTATAACGATAAATAGATTAAAATGTCAAAAATGTAAAACGGATCAGTAAATGGCCAGTGATTTCAAGAAACGATGATTGTGCTTCCACAGTATTACGTAGATTCTGCATATTTTATTTGCTTGTTTGTTATTGTCCTACAGGATTCTCAGAATAAGCGAGTTGGACTCTTATTGGCATCTCAGTTACTCCATCGGCAAAGTATCTTTAACAAAAGTAATATCATGGATTACATCCAAAACGGGAAAACGTAGTTAAAATAAACAAAAAAAATCTTTTGACATATTTTTCCCGGGTACATTCATTAAGGGTGAAACGTGAAATGTAATGGTTTTGGCATGAACTTCCACGGCATGGGGGTAGCAATGTGTGGCTTCACGCTAAATAAAATAAATAATGGACTGGATACATCTAATCCAAATATCAGACATCAGAAGAAGAAACAATAGCGCTACTAAGCCCCGAAGGGCGAAAAAAAGAAAGAGATCACACATGTCCTTCCTGAGCTCGGAGTCTCCCGCAGCAGACTGTTCTAGAAAGCGGCCGAATCTGCTTCCCACACGGCGGAAAAATAGGAAGCGAGTCGCATAAAAACGCCCGCGTCCCGGTGCGGCTCCGAGCCCGGAGAGAAACGCCGTCTCCGAGCCGTCACTTCGAGGCTGGCTCGGCGGCTGCCGCCGGGGGCTGGGGCTGGGTTGCGATCGCTGCAACACCCCGCCTAAAAAAAGCTTTCATCTGGCCCTGCGAGCATTTCGCAAAGCGCCCGTCATCCGCCGTCCTAGGTGACACCCGCCCCCCGACCCGATCCGCGGTCGGCGCTCAGCGTACGGCTGCGACAACGACACACTCCTCCCCCGGCGACACTCTCCGATTGCGGCTGGGAACAATACGGGCTGGGGGAGCAAACTGCGGCTCAGCTCCAACCCTAAGCGGAGCGCTTGAAGGGAAAGACAATAAAGGAGCCATAGAGCGAGGGGGAGACATATAAAGCGAAGAAGTGAAAGAGGAGGGGGGAGGGGATGCAAGAACACCATACTGTACATACACATATCTGAGTACATGCCTGCGTAACACCACACACTGGATGCGTGCACAAAAGCAAAAGTGCAATTGTTTACCTAAAGGCAAGCCTTTGTTCAGCAAATGAGAGCTTCCCATCTGGATAATCTTCAGTCTCCAACCAGATATGGCACTTCAGTGAGACATCCACAAAAAAATCCTCAGGATATGGCCGCTACTTCAGTTTTACTGCTTTTTTTCCCCTTAACCTTAAGTCGAAGGCACACACATGCCCCCTCTCGCTCTCTCTCTCACTCTCTCTTGCTTCTGTAACCCCCCTCCCTCTTTCTCTCCTAGACCCTCCCTGCTTAACTCTCGCGCACACACACACCGAATGCAAGTGTCACCATGTTTATGAGGACGAGGGAGCCAGGGAGAGGGTGTGTGTGCGTGTCGGGAGGAGACGGTCTTCGGAGAGGAAGCGGGGGGTGGAGCTTAGGCCACACAAAATTGATCTTTTGTTTTCTGACAGAAGGCGGTCTGGAAGAGCTCGGCGGAAACAGGCAGGATTCATGAGAGGAAGATATTGCTCTTTCCAGACCAGTATGGAAGGAGACCGGAACTAGGCTGGGATGGGGAGGTGTAGTGGGCGGGGGGGGGGGGGGGGTCAGATTGCAAATATTGGCGCTAATACCACACACAAGAAAAGATTTTTATGAAGTATATCCCATCAGAAGAGGTTTGCAATTGCATAATTATAGCTAATTTAATACAAGATAAAATTTGTTTGTATCCTGTCTGTCTGCACTTAATTTCTTTACACAGGTGAGCGTCTTCTACCTTCCGAAGGTTTACACTCGGATAGCCTAAAGCATCATTCGGCTTTGCTCGGTTACTGGCAGGAAACATCACGGTGATTGTAAGGTTCTTTGTTCCGATCGGATTTGTTGGAAGTCCGCTCGGGGCTCTGGCTAGGTGACGTGTTGGTATCATGAATAAACACAGTGTAGTGTGAGGTTTATTTAAAAGCCACACCTCAGCCGGCAGTCGGGGGAGGAGCCAACTGACGTCCGATCTCCCACCCCCAGCAGCAGGGCTGTCTCAGAAGAAGCTCTCAGCCCCACAGCCCTACCTGCCTGTGCGCCCGCCCTGCCTATCAGCCGAACGATAAACACCAGAGGTCTGCAGTTTTCTTCCAGATATACCCAGATCCCTTACAAACTAGGCACAGCAGATCCGAGTAATCCAGGAATGGAAATCTCGGGGATCAGGGGCATTGGAAACACTGGGCTAGGCAGCTTCCCATTCAAATAATATTCCGAAAACAGCATTTTTATGAGCTGAGGTCATGCGACTCCCCGCTGGGCACCTCTGCCCTAAATAATGAAAGATCGCGTATTTGGAACGCATGCTCGTATTCAGCGTAAAAGCCGATCCAATTGGGTACTTAATGGTCTAGGTGGAACCAGAAACCAGAATCTCCAGCAAGCCAGGCTGATTCACCAGCTCCCTCAAAGAGATCCCTTAATTACGTAGAAGTTATTCCTAAATCCGCTCACAATGCATTCTGTTACGGACATATTAAATCAGGTTCTCTTAAATTATTGAAGGTGTACATCAGGGAGAGTCAGCACTTAGTGTGCAAATGTTCAGTATTCAATGCTGAATACTTTGCTGCCTCACTGGAGTGTCACGCTGCCTGGAATTCTATGTCATAAACATGTTGACTGAAACAGGTCCTTCAAAGCAAGGAAGGTCTCAGAAACCTCAGTTGTCTAACCCCCAACATGAAATTAAGGCTCGGTCTACCCTACAGATCAGCAAAAAAAATGTAGTATTTTTTTGTCTTAATTTCAAAATGCTTGCATTAAAAACACAGCTATCTTGGTATGAGACATTTTACACCCAAAAATAGCAGCAATAACAGTTGTATGAGTGGATGTTTGTACAGGTAGCAACAATTCGAGGAATTCATCACCATGTGATTAGACTTGTCTGAAGAAGTACATTACAAGCAAAGACTAGCAGATATCGTAATGGTTAAATTGTGCTAGCAATTATAGCGGTAGCTTGTGCCTAACAAAATAAGGTTCTTCAACAAAACTATTTAACGGTAAAAAAGGGGCCAATGTAAACACCGTATAAAGTGTCACTGCAGATAAAGAGTATTTGCTAAGCAACGAGATAAAAACAAAATGAACCACAAAGAGTCCTCCTTCGTAGGACTGGCACAAACAGGACGAATGCCATGAAAGGAGATAACGGCGAAACAGAAGGCTTCCAGAACCCCGAATGACATGCCATGCTGTGTCCACTGCACACTGCGCCCAAACGCCCACCAAAGGCGCCACTGCTACTTTGCGGTTTTTCATATATTCATTACTCACATATTGTATGGAGTTTGATCTCAGACTCTCTTTCAGAATTAGCCAAATTCACACATAAGTGCCCTAGCATTTTGGATTAGCCGGTGACTGTGCTGGATAAGCGGTGTGGAAGATGGATTATGTAAGCTTCTTAATAAAAAAATGGGGCTATTTTTCAATCAAATACATCTTTCCATACATTTATCCAGTTGAAGTTGAGTTATCGGTCTTCATTTATGACGTTGTCCTTTTAGTCTCAAAAGAAAAAATTCAGTACAGACAGTCCCCTGATTACAAACAAGATCTGTTCTTTAAGTCGGTCTCTAGGTTGAATTTATAGGTAAGTCAGAACAGGTACATAAAGTTCTTATTTGGCATCAGTTACTCAAATGTTTGTCTCAGTTTATAGCATATATTTACTGTACTGTTCTGTACTTCGAGCTGATGAACCACTGAATCCACGCAATGTTTTCATGAGCGACACAAAGTAGTGTGTGCATTTCTTAATATAAACCATTGTATTTAACTCACATAATATAATAGGCTTTATGGAAGTCTGTCTGTAAGTATGAGTTGTCCATAAGTCGGACATTCTTAATCTGGGGGCTGCCAGTATCTTTGAAGAACGTGAACATCAGTGAAGTTGCAGAGAGTCTGAGCACGGGGAGTCTGAACCAAGATGCCTTTCCAACTCTTCTGAACAAGTTGTTTGTAGTGGATCCTGGACACAGGTATCTCCCATCACAATCGCATTCCCTATAATCATCTCCACACATCAGCCTTTTTATCCCTAGCCAAGGGATCCAAACCCACAATCTTCTGGACACAGACTCCTAACCTGCTGAGGTATGAAACCCTTTGAGAGTCTAAGTGATCTATACTTGTGGATATTTTCTGGAATCAAAGAAGGGTGTAAAAAAAAACACAGCAAGAATGTTGTTTTGGGGAAGGACTGTCATGACATTAATAGCTTAGTTGTATCTTGGGGCATGGGAGGGCCCTGTGCTAGGGGCCCTGGATTAAAAGGTTAATGAAGCTATACACTATGGGACTAGTGCCGATTTCCATCTCTGGGCAGAACCAACCCAATTTCTCATTGCTAATCCAGACTGTGACACAGTTTGCATGTGAAGAACAGGCCGCGCCCAATGCAGTCACTGGGCGGCCTTTTCTCCCCTATAACCGCCTGCTAATTGGGGTCGCGGCGGTCCTGAGCCTATCCCAGAATCAGGGCAGCCCCTGAGTGGTATGCCAGTGTATCTCCAGAAGCGCATCTCAGGTACACACAGCACCCCATGGCAATTCAGACTGGGGGTACTCTAATAGTGGTAACCTTTTTGCATTAAAGCATTCAGCTACAGAGTATTCCTTGAAGTATTCCAAAATCAATTTGATTTTACTACATAAACGACAATCCCTTTTACCCCGCACTAGATACGTGGTTGGAAGATGGCTGATCGTGTGCGGTGTCTCTGAATTGCTGCTGCTGTGAGAATGTGTGCTGCACGAGTGTGTCGTGTGAAACCTGTGATTCCTGGGATAGCTGACACGCCACATAAGACATACATGTTAGCTTGTGTCACATGACACCACGAAGGCATCCCCTTGTCGTTTGCACTTTCATTCTGGAACGGACCTCTTAGCTCACTGGAACTTCAGCCCACCCACCCCTTAAGGATCCAGGACCGTCTGTGGAGATCATGGGTGAAAATCTTACCCCGAGACACATCAGGAAGCTGCAACTTCTAAGCTATGCATAAATTAAATTAAATGTCTTCTCACAATATATCAGAGTTGACATCTTGCACCTATGATAATTGAATAGTCTGAGTAGGTTCTTGCTTTGTTGAAAGCTGTTCTTGCTCCTGTGCTACATACGCTGGTAACTGTGTATACAATGGAAACTCAGCCTAGCCACACTTATGCCTAGTTGACTCCTTGACAGCCGTATATTAGCAATGTGCTATTTGCCTCGTTTGTAAGTCGCTTCAGACAAAAGCAGCTGCCAATTGAAGTAAATGTAAATGTAATGCAAATTTCTTAGGAAAGATCCATCCATCCATTTTCCAAACCGCTTATCCTACTGGGTCGCGGGGGGTCCGGAGCCTATCCCGGAAGCAATGGACACGAGGCAGGGAACAACCCAGGACGGGGGGTCAGCCCATCGCAGGGCACACTTACACACCATTCACTCTCATACGCACACCTACGGGCAATTTAGCAAGTCCAATTAGCCTCAGCATGTTTTTGGACTGAGGGGGGAATCCGGAGTACCCGGAGGAAACCCCACGACGACATGGGGAGAACATGCAAACTCCACACACATGTAACCCAGGCGGAGACTCGAATCTGGGTCCCGGAGGTGTGAGGCAACAGTGCTAACCACTGCACCACCATGCTGCCCCTCTTAGGAAAGATGCCCTTTTGAAATTCAGCAGCTCTATAAAATGTGGTCTCGTGATGATCCTCCCAAGCCAGCAGCAGCAGTCTTCAGTATACGATTCAGAGGGATCAGACACAGAACACTGATGATCAGTCCGCCACTGACTCTTATTTTGACATGTATTGTCCAGCTACAGAGCCATTCGTTTTTGTGTAAAAGCTGATGGCGAGTTCTGATGAGACCAGTGATTCGTGAGAACTCACTTCTGAGTCGCATGGTCTCTATGGAAGTAAATGTACATATCTGATGCATAATACAAGCCTTATTAAAACCTGCATGTTGTGATTACTTTGAGCTGAAATCATTCAGAGAAAGAAAAATAAAGACCTGGGGAAATATGCATGTGATAGTGAAACGCAGAGAGAGAGAGAGACAGACAGCAATGGACAGATAGAGAGACAGACAGTGATGGACAGAGAAAGAGACGATCTTGATGATTAAACCTCTCTCAATAGTACCAATTTTACATGCTGCTGCTCTCAGTCACCTCATCCCCTAATCTGCTAGAAATCATCGTAACTTGCAAGTCGCCAAATAAAAACAGATCCCCCCGCTCATGCTAGTCACTTCGATTTCAGCTAAAGCCTGCGATCCTAGTGATTCATTAATGCCCCAAGGCCTTGGAAAATCGCCAGGCTGGCCAACAGAAAACATACCATGTGAGCTGCATTAAATCCATCACCGTGACACAGGTTACAAGGGCAAACCTAACTTTCCATACAGACATACATAATGGTCACAGCATTTAAACCATATCAATCGGTTACCTTCGTTAATAAATCAGATTTATATTCATAGGGGATACATAAACATATTTTTGCACTTGCTAATGGCGTCTTTAGGAAAATCCGGGCAGTTGTAGTATTACTCAGGCTTACTCTCGTTTTCCTTTCGTTCACCGTCTCTCTCAACGTGAAAAGGTCACGGCACAGCCCTGGCAGCGAGGGCCCGCAGTACGGCGCAGGGCCTGCTACCAAATCTGCTGCTCCGGCGGGACTCCGGCGATGGAAACAGTCTGTTCACTTCAATCTCAGCCAAGAAGTGAAAAACACACTGGAAGACAGTGCGAGCTCTGCGGGGGGCGGGGGGGAAATCTAGTAGAGTTCACTGTGGAGGACACAGGAGGAGGAGTCTATGTGACACCCCCCCCCCCCCAGCAAAGGGCCCTCCTTCACGTCACATTATGGTCACAGGAAAAGAGATGGCACCCCCTACCCCCACCCATATCGCTGACAGCCACCCCCCCCCCCCCCCCCCCCCGACTGGCTGCACCATGGCTGGAAGCTGCTGCTTTTGCTGCACAGGAGCTGACATTTCTGCCCATCGCAACGATCAAAACAATATGTGGAACCACCGTAAAAAAATATGAATGTATAATAATACATCTACCGTGGCGAGAGTAATATTTCTTAAATACAGCTGCACACTGCAGGCAGAATTTATAGCTGTGGGCTAATGAAGTTCCCACAAGAGGTATGGAAGCTTCTGGGATGGAGCAAACTTGGAATGAATCAGGAGGCGCCTTTCACAACAATAAGAGGAAGAGCTCTTTCTCAGATACTATCAGCTATCTGCTGAAAATAACAAATGTGCTATTTTTCATCCGTTTTTGGATATTTTTATAAGCGGAATCTGCTATCTCGTCTATCTTTTCCTTGGTAAGACTGGATCCGCTGGAGATGGAAAACATTACTCTTTCCTGAAGCTTTTCAGACGGCAGTAAATGACTCACTGGGTTTTTCACTTGCTGGAGGAGACCTTAAGCCCCCAGACCCCTACATGATCTGCAGATTAGCATGACGTTACTCACCAAATTAACATGCATCTTTGCATCCACACTGTGAAACAAGAACAACTTCTACAGGAAATTACTCCTCACTGCATCGAACGTAAATTGCCTACCCTTACCCAAAAGTAAACTGCTTGCTCATGTCGAATAAAGGTTTTGGACTAAAGAAGAAGACGTTATACTGAACCAAGATAAGTAGTAGTCTTCTAGGATGCTTTTAAATGTACAGTTTAAGGACATTAATAGGGTACAGTCAGAGATGCTAAGTTGTTAATTGATGTCTTTGGGTCAGCCTCTATTGAAATATCACTCAGGATGAACTTTGTGTTATGAGTCACGAATCAAATATGCTGTATCTCTTTGCATGCATTATGTGTACCTTAATTTTTTCCACCCACATCACCAGAGAGATGCATTATGGGCCAAAACATAAGCCCTACAGAGATATACCTCACAAGCATCTCCGATGTCTGTGAAGTGAGAGGCCTCTGCAACTGAATGGGATGTCAGGCGAAGATGTTGGTTTGCATCTAAACCAGCGTTCGGTCAAGACAACCAGCGTCAGGGGCAGGTAGCTAATTCCGGCAGAGGGTTAAGCCACCGTAGGTGGAAGGGGAAGGGCCGGATCGAGTCTCAAACCACAGGGCCTCTCCTCTTCAGACTTCAATACCAGCATCAAATATTGGCATCAGAGCTTTTAAATTTTAACAGCAACATAAGACACAGGAAGACCTTAAAATAGACAATAGATATTTTATAATGGATATCATATAGAGGACTTCCGAGGAGGAAATAAATTTAAATCCTCTTTTCAATATCTTCTATAGCCTTATCATAGCCCTTTCAGACCAAGCAACAGTCCAGCATCTACAGAATATTGGATGCTGAGCATACATTCACTAGATCACCATTATCTTGAGAATTACAGTGCAAGATGGCTTTGCTAACAGCGCTTAAGGACAGAGGATGACATATTCCCCTATTTCACCTTAGCTCTGGGCCACAAAGGGGTTATCTGTGTGCCTGGTCTTTGTCCGATCCAATAATCAAGGCGACATGAATGTGTGCTATTGTTCTGGCGGTTTCTTTGCACAAAGAGCAAGAAGGAATTACAGGAGCTCTCAAAAATGAACTGACATGCGAAGGAGAGAGAGACCTCCGCTTGGAATGCAGACGGCCTACTTATCTGCTCCGTCCTCAGTCCACAAAGCAGCCTCTTAAAGCCAGTAAACGTAGGGAGATGTGAAAATAAGGAAAAGGTTGTCAAACACTCACGCTTCCTGTTCTTGGAGTTCTTGGCCAGCCACTCACACTCCTTGCCGCTTTCAAAGGACCGCAAAACACTGCTTCGTCAGGATAATAATCATTTTAGATTAACCCAGCGCAGAAGCATGAGCTCACTTTCGCGGTTTCAGGTTCAGTCACTTGCGGGAATAATTGTATCCCAACATTAACCCGACACAATCAAACATTCCATTGGTGATGTTTCCTTTTTAGGGCACTGGGTCAGCACCTGACTGACTGCAACTGAGGAAGACGAGGCAGAGAATCACAGGAGAAGTCAGCCTGGTAGCCTTTAAAACGACGCAGGCTATTTAAGGGTGTTTTCACACTCATAGAAATGAAAACAGCACCTAATTATGCCCCAAGGTCTCTTCTTTATCCTGTGTCCTGAAATATCATTGCCTATTTGGTGAAAAGGGCATGTCCTTTTCGGGGTTTAAAAAGGCAAAGTGGCTAGCCTGTACTGCTGCACTCTAATGACACTCCTTATTTATACCACCAGCACTGACACCTGAGGAAGCGGTATGACATCGGTGATTAAAGTCAGAGCCCCAGAGCCTGACAAGATGCCGCTTCTCTCCTACACATTAATAAACACACAGCTGCACCCATCATTCCAGCTATGTGAGCCTGAAGCATCTCCTTCTACTGACAGGCGGAGAAGAGTTGAAAAAAGATGGCTACTCACGCTCAGTGACGCACTGGCAGTTGTACAACCAGAGCCAAATGAAACCGTGAGGTTTGAGGCAGGTACAGGGTTGAACAGGCCACTCAGTTCTTATACCCAATAGTAGACCTTCAATCATAGAAGCAAAGAGCCTCCTGGCGGACCAGACCATCTAGTTACACTTATTCTGTTACTCAAAGCACTCACGGCACTCTAATTTGTAATTGTGACATCATCACTGCGTTGATGTTTCAATAAAAGTTGTCAGTATGTTCCAGATTAAACCCCCAGATTATCCCAGGGATAGCAGGAAAACAAGCAGGGCAAGGGTCCCGAGGGCCGAGTTTGAGAACCACTGACTTATAGCAAAGCAATTCAGACAATTTTCAGAAAGGTACAACAATTCTCAATCATCACCATCTTCTTCATATCTTGTGGTGGCAGACATAGAGTCAATGCTTTTAGAGCTACAGGTCATCTTCTGTCTCCAGTGCAGACAAATCCCGAGATGTGCAGACCGGAATTATCGTGTCTTAATTATGTAAAGGGTGACTCTATTATCAATGACGGCAAACATTTTAAAGGCATTTGTAATTAATTATAATTCACCAGGAAGCCTTCAGAAGAGATTAGCTTTTTGTTTATTTGCTTGTTTATTTTGCACCTTACATTAATAGTAGTATAACATCTCAAAATTCATTTAATCTCATTAAGGATCATGAACTCCTGGCACAATACCAGTTATATCTATAATCAGATACACATACTTTAGGGTTTCTTTCCCATATGAGTGTCATATTTCTATGTCTGCATTAGCATTTGGCTTTCCTCTCTCATTAGACCCGCCCCCGGTGTACCTGAAGCATTGCCATTGGCTGATGATGACTAGTAAACACATGCACACTACACATGAACCAAACCTGGACCGAACAAATCAGATGTTCTATACCGATTGGGCAGAGACGAATATTTAACAAACAAAACCTTGGTCTACGGCAGAGGTGCAGTGTTAGCTGGAAATGACCAGAGTATCCAGGAACAACTGGATATAACACAGAAAAACTCAGATTGGTGTAATATCTTACACATGGACCACTACTAAATGAAAACTGCTGTGCTGCATATTCGCTAAATCTATGAGGGCCGTATGTCACTGTGCCCAAGATGACCCCAAATAAACCACAAAATAAGGACATTAATCATGACCGCCATTGTGCTCCGACAGAGCTTTCCTTCCTATGTTTTCTTCAACACAAAAAGTCACACGATGATGAAAGAATGCTGGAACCCAGAACGTTAAAGCACAATATGAGCGCAGATCAGCAGGGGAGTGGGCAGGGCGGGGGGCAATCATGCTTGGGCACGGTACAGGGCAGCTAGTATAAGTAGGCCCTAAGTGTTTAAGCATTTAAATTAATGTGTTTATTCTTTGCTTTGTAGACGGCCTGCACATATATACACAAAAGGTACAACTGCAGGCATGAAAGAGCAGACGCAAATTACGCAGAAGCACACCCACATACAGATAATCCCGACCAGCACGAACGCACAGCACCTACCACAATCTTATGCAATCTCATGCAACCCACTTAATGGGCTGTAACTGACTCCGTGCCTAAGTATCACAAAATGACTAAACCAATTCCATGAAACTGTCAGTTCATACACAGCTAAAATTTAACGAATTTCTTCTGCTTTCTTTTCTACTAAAACAGTCACCATTTCCTGAAAAAGTGCACCTTTTTGGTAAGGTGTGCACAGCCCCCCCACATTATTCCGGCTCATTTCAGGCCCTGTGCGTGCGGCAAATCTGACTCACATCTCACACGCTCACACGCGCAGTAAAACATCCGAATTCTCCACATCTGTTTTGGGGGTTTTACCCCCCCTACCAGTTATCATCTTCTGTGACAACAGATTCTTCGAGTCTAATGTATTATGAATAACAATTCACGATGAATATGGAACATTTTAACAGTAACCAAGCAGCATGACGTCGATTCATGACTCACGAGCCCGAGCTCTGACATGACTGATGTACAGTGATGACATCATTATTCATATCCCACGACCGGACGGTCATTCTAAGCCTGATTACTCACATCACCTTTCTCCTGGGCCTGCCGATGTCATAGTTGCGTTTCACACTGATGGGGAGAGGTGAGTTTTTGCATCATTTAACTGTTATACTGAAATGTGACAGCAGTTAAGGTTACAGGTTTATGTGGGACAGCTGTGGTTTACAGCAATGAGGTCTTGTGGGAAGACAGGTGTGCGGTTCAACTCCCCAAGCACACAAGCATCCAAAAAATTATTCGGAGGATTCCGGAACTTCATGCCTCTATCTGAGTGAAACTTTTGCACTATAAACATTTGTCCTTGGAGATTTATTTATCATAAGGTCATACCCAACTTCACCTGAAATGAACACCAAAGAAACAACTCAGAAAATGACAGGGAATAGGAAGTCAGTACATCAGAAGGTACCTTATGACCATTAAACTGTCCATTCGTGTTAATAAACTGTTTACGCTGCACAGGGATGCCCGCTTGGGGATGCCCGCTTGGGGATGCCCGCTTGGGGATGCCCGCTTGGGGATGCCCGCTTGGGGATGCACTGGACAGGCAGCCTAGTCTGCCACGCAGTGTCCACCCCCGTCCACACACTAAGAGCGGATTTAACCACGCTTATTCTCATTCGGAATCTGCGTTCTGAAAAAAGCGATCTGAGGAGACCCATGTGGAGAAGAACTAAAGCAACAATGAGCAGCTTTGGGGTGAAAATGTACCCAACCAAGAGCCCATCTCAGGGTGGTTCGTGGCTCAGTGGGTTAAGATCCAATGCTTGTGATCGGGAGATTGCTGGTTCAAATTCCATGGACAGAAATGATCCTGCTTTCTCAGTTGTATATCACTTTGGAAGTAAGTTTCCATAAATGCCTGTACTTCAACATTTCCAGCATTATTTTGGTATCTCGCAACTTCATCTCCTTCATTTGGTCAATAATCCAGGCTGCATAGATCTCCTCCAGCTTTCTCTGTCATACTCAAACCAGGCTGCAATGCCGCCTCACCTGATGTTCTGCATCTTGAAGTAAATTCCAGAGGTGGACAGCTCAGGGCCAGAAAGTAAAAATCAAACCAAGGTTGTTTCAGCCAAGTACGATGTGGATCTTTACACTCAACTGGTTGGTGGTTGATGGATTTTTACTGCCTGGACCTGATTGCTCACCATGGTTTCTGTGCTTCCTCACCAGTAGAAAGGGGAGCAGAGAATGACGAGCAGGAGGGACCCAGGAGAACTTCAGCAGGAGAAAGCATGGATTTAGAACAGGAGGCAGAAAGCAAAGAAGCCCTCAGCGCTACAGGAAGCACTACATTACTTAACGCACACTGTCACTACGCTGCCAGGCAGCACTGGGCACACGGCTGGGGGACACTCTAGACAGGGTGCCAGTCTAGTGCAGGGCCCACACACAGTCATAGTCTGTGGGAAATCTGGAGACAACAGTGTGCAGAAGGAACCCAGCGTACCACAAGAAAACCTGCAAAAGACATGGGGAGCAAAGTGTGAGGTGACAAACAGGCCACGCAGTGGCTGCCCTCTAATGATGATGACAACGATGATGATGATGATGATTATAATATCACCTGGGATTACACCATCTCCAGAAGAGTCATACAAAGATGCTCTAGGTGATTTCTGGGTCATATACTGATTTGTCCAACACTTAATAGTACTAAACGCATCTCTGCTGTGCAACTTTTTCGCTTCATATTTAACTTCTCCTGCTAGCGATAAAGACCATGAAAATCAAGCTGATTTGACGACTTGTATCAGTGATATGTTTTCAGTTCAGGCTTCTCTACTTTACATGCATTGCGTCGGATGTCTTGCATTTGGAAGGTGTTTGTGAAGAATATTGCTTCTCACATTAAAGTTTGTAACGGCTTAATACAAGAAAAACATGCATGTATAAACCTTTAACGCCTTCCTTTATGAGCTGACATGATTTCTATGCTGCAGCTTCAAGAAAGCATTATAAGGCACATAAATTTTGGTAAGAGGGCAGTAAATTACTATTTAGACATTTATGTGAACTTACTTTGCAAAAAAAGATTTAATTTATGCTTCTGCTGACTAATCGGGATCTCTAGCTGTTATCTAGTTAATTACCATAAAACGTTCACTCTTAGACCAGCTCATCAACATTTCAGTTTATCCACAATCTTAGTTTCAACACCATCTTCTTGGAAAAACTCAAGCTTCAATTCCAGGAACAAAATTTAAAAATGAGGGGAAAAAAATTAATTCTGCGATGGGTTGGCACCCTGTCCTGCCTCATGCCCATTGCTTCCGGGATAGGCTCCAGACCCCCCCCCCCCCCCCCCCCCGACCCAGTAGGATAAGCGGTTTGGAAAATGGATGGATGGATGAATGGGAAAAAAATACCCACAAACATTTCTCTGAATCAAGGAGACAATATTTTCACTGGCATCGGTAACATCTGGCATCATTGGTGAAATATTGTGAAATATCGACTGTGTCCCATCTTACGCATGCAGACTGTCTGTTCTGGCCAGAACTCAGCAGAACCGGACACAAACAAAACAAGGAAACAGCCCCATCACCAGACGCCTGCTTAAGCACACTATGCCAGGGTTCCCCAATTCCGGTCCTGGAGAGCCAGTCTGCTACACAGTTTGTAGGTTTCCCTGCTCAGACACACCTTATTCAGCTCGCCGGCTAATTACCAGGTTTAGTAGGTGTGTCTGAGCAGGGAAATGTGCAAACTGTAGCAGACTGGCTCTCCAGGACCGGAATAAGGGATCCCTGCACTTTGCTCTGATTTGCTCAGACCAGCCTCTCAGATGGCAGGTGGGTGTCTAAGTTGAAGCTGTTGTCATCATGATCAGCAGGTTATGTTTGCTTCATATGCAAAGCATTGGCCTTACATCAGTGTCTCAGCATTGAGATGTGACTCAACTTGACCATAATATCAGCCGTCATCTGTGCAAATTCCACCAACACCACACGTTTTGATCACAATACTAGAAACTAGAGTAAGGCACACAGCAGCCACTTTTATGCACAGATTCGCAAGTTATTTGAGAGTTATGCCTCATAATTAAAGGTGTTAAGAAGGATCAGGGTGTTAAAGTCGTAACGTTACAGGAAAAATCTGGGTTTTTTTATGCCATCGAAACTCTTAATGCACTATTACAGCATGCAGAGCAGAGAATGTAAACGTCTCCTGAAAAGGGTTTTAGGAAAAAAAAAAAAAAAACATTGCATCCATCCATCCATCCATCATATTCATTAATTCATTCATTTATTCATTCATCATAACATATTCAAAGCAATTTCCAGGAAGACGCTTGATGAGATTATGAAGCTGTCTACCAGCATCAAATTCAATTTAAGCATTTGATCTAATAAAGAGAAAAATCTCAGACGCATTCATCCCACCTTGGAGAAGAAACTGTAAGCAATTTAAATATCATCAAACATCTATTGGCACGGCGCAACAAGACACTTCCTGCCCCTGATTAATGACGAGGCAAAGGGGGCCGGATTGCTCCAGAAACCCAAATATTACGTGTTCTTTGATGTAAAATGCAGACGCTTAATGTCACACATTGTGAGAAAGAATAACAGTGCAAGAGAAAGATGGACAGACTGAAAGTTAATCTCCTGCCTGAAAACTGTGAACGCTCTATAAATTTAAATGTGCGGAAACTAAGTACCTGTGATGCAAAGACTACTAACAACTCACTGAGCAAGAAAGGAATTTACTCACAGCGTTGTCGCGTTCAATACGGGGTGTCCCCAGTCTCTCTCCAGCTTGTCCTCACTGTTTGTGTGGGTGTTTGCTGAGTCATACCTCACTTTCAGCTAGCTACACTAACGTTTCTGTACTTCCGTCAAAAATATGTTGGCAATACCAGTAAATGTTTTCGTAAACATGCGTCCAAGGTACTGGAAACAGGAGCCCATCAGCAAACTAAATGCAGCATGTCGTGGGGCGGAAACATTTCAAAACACAGGACTGGGGTGACGATAAGTTGACCTCATTAAAAACTTTACTACAGAGGAAACAAACAAAGCCGTTTTAAAACTAAAACAAAAAAAATTCAAACAAAAACCATCAGAGAAGCCTAAACAAATATGCGCAGCAAAACGAAAAATCCCTATTCTCAAGAAGTGGGCAGCCAAAGTACACCTCACACAGGTCATACTCCCTGATGTCTTCTCTGAAGGCCAGCTAACCTGACTTAGATATGAAGACACAATTATCAGCTTTGTGTCTCCGCAGTTCTCACTACCCAGCAGAATGAAAGCAGAGAAGCAGGGGGAGCCCTCGAAGCCGTTTAGAGGTAAAGACAAACTTTAGGATAACCACGTTATACATATTCATACCAGCATAGTTTGCATTAGTGAGATGGGTGGTCAACAGTAGGATGATGAGTATGGCCCTAGTAAAGTTCATTGTTGTACATTTCTGGTATACTCTACTTCCTTGAACAACAGGATTTTTTTTTTACCAAATGAGCAATTACCGGAGATTAATCTCAAATCACATTGCTCTTCACATTGAGTTTGCTCAGGGTCTCTCAATGTCCCAGCCCTGGATGAAATTTGATTTCAGTAGGTTTTATTTTTTTTTGCCAGATGGACATATCAAGCATACTACTGCATGAATAAGTATTCTTTCAAACAATAAATATTAAATCAAAGAGTACATATGAGACACAGTGCAGCCTCACTGCCATGTGAAGGGTAGCCCTTTGACAGACATTATTTTATATCTCAGAGAGATTTCCTGTTTGAAATGCGTGTAATAAATTATGAATAGGTGGGACTGGAACCTTCCACGAAGACTGCAGAGTTGGGGTGGGGGCAGCTTTCCTCCTTCTGTGTCCCCCGTGACGCTCAGAAGATGATGTCCATCAGGCATGTAAACCTCCAATGCTGGATCCTCAATTTAAATCCCAGTGACTTCTGCACTCATGCAAAGCTGAAACTTTTAGTCTGATCCGTCCATCAGGAAACAGCCGGAGGTCTGCTCCCCCCTCCCGAAAACGTTCCATGGAACATTCTACACCGTGAGTATTTCAGGAGAAATCCAAAAATTCTACAAGCTAAAACAATAAGTTCACTATAGTATGGTTTAACGAAGGTGACAGCACACCCTGATATTTTCTCTATATAAGACCATATTCAGTCTTACAAGGTCTCTAGTGCAAACAGTCCCAAGATGAAATTCTAAAGGATTTATGGCCGTTTTGTTTTCCGTTCCATTTCAGGCTTGTGTGTTCTGAAATTCACCTTTACGTGAAAGCTCTCTGCAAGGACAGCCAGCCTGTGCGCACACTTGCCTTTGGGGGAGTCTTGCAGCTTCTACAGCATGTGGGGAATAGCATTTTTTTATTTTTTTTTAAACCCTGACGCGATTGTCCTAGTTTAAAACCAAGGTCACTCAGACTGAGTCCGGAAAGAGATGATGCCCAAAGTAAACAGAACAGACACGTGAAGGAAAAAAACACCCAGAACGAAAACAAACAAACAAACAAACATTATTATGATGAACAAAAACGAAAGAAATACTCGCTTCCTGTTGGAAGATAAAAGTCTGAATGGTTAAAATACTGATATGACATTAAGGAGCCTTTAAAAATGAAAGCTTTAGAAACAGCTTCTGTGAAATTTTCACTGAAGCGACTGCAGCAACAAAAACTGTGTAGCTCATGCAGAGCAGACTGTTTCCATTCGGATAAACAGGAGGCAAAGCGGGTGATCATTCATCAGCAACCCAAACGAAATCTGCCCAGATCATGCAAAGCAGACACTCCTTCCGGCGCAAACAAACCATTTTTCCATCTCGAGCATCGAAAGTTTTCTGTGTTGTGGCACCCAGAAAGGTGCCACCGAGTGACCTGAAAAGGGGCAGACGTCCTTTGTCTGCTGTGCTTTAAACCGAGTTTATCGTTAAAACGTTTTCAACTGAGGACTGAGTTTTCAAATATACCCCCATTAGCACCTTGTGTGGCCACAGAATAAATATATGTATGGCTGCATGTCAGACATAGAAAATCCCTGAGTAAGAATTTTAGAGCTGTTGGGAGGGTGTTAACGAAGAACGTCCTTTTCTCAGACAATTCTGCAGTGCATATTTGATTTCCTGAGAACATGGTGTGATCACACATCACCTCCCCAACACATAATCTGTTTTTAACCCATCCATCCAAGTATTCGAACAGGGTGGTGGGCGCGGCTGGATTTTATCCCATGCATCACAGGGCACGCGGCCGGGATACGCCCGGGACGGGATCCCAGTGCGTCGCAGGGCACGCGGCCGGGATACGCCCGGGACGGGATCCCAGTGCGTCGCAGGGCACGCGGCCGGGATACGCCCGGGACGGGATCCCAGTGCGTCGCAGGGCACGCGGCCGGGATACGCCCGGGACGGGATCCCAGTGCGTCGCAGGGCACGCGGCCGGGATACGCCCGGGACGGGATCCCAGTGCGTCGCAGGGCACGCGGCCGGGATACGCCCGGGACGGGATCCCAGTGCGTCGCAGGGCACGCGGCCGGGATACGCCCGGGACGGGATCCCAGTGCGTCGCAGGGCACGCGGCCGGGATACGCCCGGGACGGGATCCCAGTGCGTCGCAGGGCACGCGGCCGGGATACGCCCGGGACGGGATCCCAGTGCGTCGCAGGGCACGCGGCCGGGATACGCCCGGGACGGGATCCCAGTGCGTCGCAGGGCACGCGGCCGGGATACGCCCGGGACGGGATCCCAGAGAGTCGCAGGACACGCGGCCGGGATACGCCCGGGACGGGATCCCAGTGCGTCGCAGGGCACGCGGCCGGGATACGCCCGGGACGGGATTCCAGTGCGTCGCAGGGCACGCGGCCGGGATACGCCCGGGACGGGATCCCAGTGCGTCGCAGGGCACGCGGCCGGGATACGCCCGGGACGGGATCCCAGTGCGTCGCAGGGCACGCGGCCGGGATACGCCCGGGACGGGATCCCAGTGCGTCGCAGGGCACACATTTTTAATTAATGGATTTTTTTTAACTCGCCCAGCACATCCTTCTACCCCAGCCACACTATAAAACTTAGCTTTTAACAGAAGCAGTATCCAGCTGATGGACAGAATGGCTGATTCTGCCGCCGTGGTCAAGGTGACACTGTTAGTCACAAGTCTGTACCGGCTGTTCCAGACTCTGCCCCGTGAGATTTTCATTAGATTTATTTTCCAGGGTCCCAGCAGCCTGCTGGGCAGTAAAGTAAGATCCAGGCCAGCCTGCAGCCCGCAGACCCTCAGCTCCGAGCCCTCGGCTGTTTCAGGTCAGCATTCCTGGGTCTGGAATAGTGGCTGACAGGCCTTTTCGCTGCAGATCCGACCGACAACATGATGAATGGTGGTCAGAGCCGTATCACACGAGAGCCACTCCTCAACTCTACCAAATCAATTATTTAAACCATGGCCTCCCCCGCCTTCCCCCACCCCCATTTCTCATTTGCAGCTCAACTCTATTAATAGTCTTCACCTGATTCCCCGGCCGAGTGAGAATTAGTTTTTCACCTGATCTTACCAAAACCAGATCCTCTGTCAACTACTTAGCCCCCCCCAGAATTCTGGCGATAAACCGACAACAGCTCGCAAGACTCACCTAATAGAAGGAAATAGGTTTTCCAGAAAGTTACTGTTCCATCCATCCATTTTCCAAACCGCTTATCCTACTGGGTCGCGGGGGGTCCGGAGCCTATCCCGGAAGCAATGGACACGAGGCAGGGAACAACCCAGGATGGCGGGCCAGCCCATCGCAGGGCACACTCACACACCTGTCACACCTTTCACCACGACGAAATGGGGAGAACATGCAAACTCCACACACATGTGACCCAGGCGGAGACTCGAACCCGGGTGCCAGAGGTGTGAGGCAACAGTGCTAACCACTGCACCACCATGCTGCCCCTAAGTTACTGTTCATATATTTCAAATTTTCATTGCAGCAATCTTACGGAGATGCAAGACCAGCGGTGATTCTTGCTGGGAGATAGATGCAGACAGAGACACCTCCAGTAACACTAAAGAACTTACGATATGAAGTGAAAAAATACTTGGAGTTAGAAGAAAAGGCACCTTTAGAATGTTCCAGAAAATGTGCTTAAAGTATATTGGTGGAAATATGTGCCATACTAGCTCCAGATCACCTGAAATGCAGTCTCTCTCCATGGATGTCATGTGTAAGAGATGCTGTTGGAGTGGAAGGGGAAGGGGGGGGGGTGTCTAGGCGCAATTACTGCCGCAAATCACAGCATGTATAAATGCAGTTTGTAAATGCAAATCAAAGTTGCTAATTTATTGCGACAAATCACTCCCACAAGATCGCAATATTCAAAAATTCAGCTCATACATGAATGTGGAATTTGCAAACGCAGAACCATCTGCAAATTGATACCAACTTTTGCGGATAAGATGTGCATGTATTTAAAATATCAAAGCAATGCGACTGCAGTAAATAGCTTGAGAATATCAATTCGGAAAAGAAATTGATGTAAATTATGCACTCCCATTGTACTTCATTTAGCAGTCTCTTCAACATTCTGCAAAGAGCTTAATTGCTCGTCACCTAACAGGACCTGACTGACATTAACGTAAACTCTGGAGGGCAAACTTTACACCAATCAGGGAACGATCTACCTTTCTACAAATCAATTACGATCGTTCAATGCTTTTGAGGCCCCAGACAGCAGGCAAAACAAATACGGACGGCGCTGACAACAATGTAGCGAAACGGTTGAAGTTCAAAAAAATCCGAAGTTCAGAGGTTGTTTGCACTGTATCGTACTGCTAACCTTCCAGAGGTGATGCTGTTAGCCATTTATACGCTCGCCTAAGCCAGCCACATGCTCCTCTGACTGTTGTCAGTACTCAGTGGATGCTGGCTGATGCATATTCAGGGCGTTTCATGCATCAGCATGAGCGCGCAAACACGCGGCATCGTTAAAACAGCATCTCAGTTCATTCACTTACTGCAGCACAAATAACTGACAGTAACACATAATGCAGAAACGTTGACTGTGTCTCCGACAGCCGAGCCCATCTCTCCCCAGATTCCGCAAACCCTAAAAAGAACTTCTCCAGTGCAGGGTGGATGCTGAGCTCTCTCCACTGCAGCTCCAGCACACGTCTCATGTCTTCAAAATTTGCTGTGACACCCTCAGTGGAGAGAGAAGGCTTTAAAAAATATAAAAAACACCAGCGAGGCTCCAGGATGACGCTCGCAGAAACGCATGAGTCAACGGCAGCTACATCGCAACCCCGCTGCGTCATGAAGGTTCAAGGATGGCAGGGGAATACAGACATGGAGTGAGGGGGTAGGAATCCCCTTTGTGGCTATGAGGTTCCTGGCTCCAGTTCTAGGAGGAATCTAGCTTCCCTGAGACGCTTATGAATGATGAAAGATGCGGCCATTATTTATATATTTATATATAGCTAAGAAATTTTCTGTATCCCTGAGGGGACTTTGTCTTACTCAGAGCGGAAGGTACCCATAATGCAACATTACAAAAGAGAATATGTCGAGCTCCATGTCAGATTCACATCACCACCACCGAGATTTCGAAACCGTCCGCTCTCTCCTCAGGCCTCACAGGAGGGGTCGGGTAACATCTGCTAGGTATTGTTGACTGCATGGCAGACTCAAACACCATAAAACTAGGGCAAGAGCAGGGCGTCGGCAGAAAGAGAAGATTCAGCCATACGTGACCGGAGTGGTGCACCAGGAGACCAGCACGTGCCTTGGGGGGTGGAGGTGGTGTCGCACCTTTGGGGTTCAAAATCTCACCTCCTGAATAGTCACCCAAGATCAAATTTCTTCTGCAGTTCAAAAATGTGCGGCTAGGCTAGCTGACATTTCTCAGTTACCCATAGTGGGTGTATGTGCCCTGTGATGGGCTAGTACCCTATCCAGAGGATACCTTTGCTGGGTGCCCTGTGATCCCTGACACAGGCACTGAGTCAGCCTGACTACAGCATGGATGGAGACTTACTGCTCATTTTCATCCCTCTCACCAAGGAAGCAAATCTCCGTGCTTGGAATGAAATATTTATACACAAAGTGTCTCCGTGGAGCTGTAACAAGGGCAACCAGCCAGCTGCTTCATGTCACCATTCGTTAATAACCTTGACTGACAAGCAGCTCCACTTTGATGTGATTGGCTGTCTCACCACTTGGGAGGCGGGACTAATCACCACGGCGATTCGGTAAAATATTAATATACGTTCTGAAAATTAGGCTGCTCTCTCACTTTTCCATTTAACTCCCACAGAATTCCAGCATTATTCCATTCTTAGCCTTGGATCTAACTCTAATCTAAGGGTCTAATGCGACGCTTGCATTCCTGCATGTGAGGTTTGCTTTTTAATCACTCACATCACTACACACTGCAAAAGTCCCTCTCAGCACTGGAACGCTGGTCTTTCTGAAGTCTTTCCCTTCTGGCAGATTTCAAGCTTTCATGCAAGAGAGTCTGGGGTACGATTTATAACTGTCCAATATTCAGCTCCAACACGTAAATGTCAAACGATTGCGGAGGATAGGAAACGTTGCCAAACACGAAATTGCATAAAATTGCTTTAGCGAGCAACGCTGTGATTTTGGTGCATCACACAGATGAGCTGGGAATCCGTGGAAGGTACAGCTGGAATTGACTGTGCAGAGCAGTGGGGCTGCTTAACTGCAAAGTTTACATCAAGAAGTAATATGTAAATACATACATGCCTTTCCTCATCGACTATGAATACAAATAAAGGAACGAAACTCATTCCCTGCCCTTTATCAGATTTCAGAGACGGCTGGCGGCACCATCCATGGCCAACCCAAGCGCGGGACGGACCTGGCCATAGCCTGGTTTCGCATTTTCCTTAATCGGACTCAGGGGCACCTGCTTGAAGGTGCTTCACTGAGGCCAAACAAAGCAAAGGGTATCCAGGGTAACACAACAGGAACAAAGGTCTTATCCGCAGCCCGGCCGAGGAAAAACGCTTTCTGATGTGTAAATGAAGACCACATACGGCATAACAGATCTGAACTCTTACTGATTGGCTGCGAATGTGGTTCTTCCTGACCTATCAGCAAGCAAACCTGCCTCAACCACACCTACCTCAGACTCATTAGCGAAATACTAAGATGCAAGACATGGGCTACACTGTGAAGAGTTTCTATAAAAGCCTGTCAACTTCAAGAAGTCGGGTGATGACTCATTTCCAAGTAAATCATCAATGTCCGTTGCTAATAATATGTGACCATAGTTTGACAGGCATCAGCTGCTAGGAAAAAAAATCACGGTTTCATATCAATCACCTAACAAAGCCCTTTGTGATTTGCCTCATTATAGCACATCAGTCATCTATGGT
This sequence comes from Brienomyrus brachyistius, assembly GCF_023856365.1. Lineage (NCBI taxonomy): Eukaryota > Metazoa > Chordata > Actinopteri > Osteoglossiformes > Mormyridae > Brienomyrus > Brienomyrus brachyistius. The sequence goes on from NC_064544.1 coordinate 20,927,902, forward strand.
ATTCTACTAATCGCACTGCCTGGGACCAAACTGTGATTACATCACATTCACCTAGGCAACCGCGTCTGAAGTAAGTACTGTTCATTCATCTCAGGTCCTGAAGCCACGAGGTTTCGGCGAGTCTTTCTGAAGATGTTAATGATGACAGGCTCGGAGGGAAGACTCGTAAAAACACATCGTGTTAACCTAGGATTTTACTGATGGCGCATCACATGAATGTCGGCGTTCCCAGTATTCCCATAACCGGCATTTTAATGCAAATACGCTCTTGTTAAATGGCAAGCTGACAAGCCAGCGGCACAAACATAAAGGCACTCTGGGCATTTAAATATGTACATATATGTCATTTCAATGGCAATCAAGGACAAGAGTGTCGCTGTTTGTACTTTTCCAGGAGTTTGCTTGAAGAATCGGCTTTGCAATCAGCAAGTTCCCCTCCGCGCTCAAACCCCCGGCTCTCTGCGAGGAAAGGCGGACGGCCTCTCCAGCCACTCGAGAGCTCAGCGAAGGACAGGAGGAAGGCAGAACAGCTTCAGTCAGGGAAAACGGACAAGTGCGGCTGTCCCAGGCAACGACGGTCACTCCTGGCTGTGAGATGCACAAATGCAGAAACCGGCAGGTGGACAAACGTAACTGTAGTGACATTTATCTCTGAGATGGACAATTAATATGGCCATGGAGCACAGAAGCGACACAGCCAGAAAAGATGTGCTCATCCTTGGGCATATAATTTCAGCAGTAAATGTTCGTTAATTAAATAAGCAGCTTGTTTGCTCTGTAGGGAGGTAGCTTAATTCCTCCTGCTCCTCTTGGTGTCTTTCTGCTTCCATCCTAGAGTGCTCTCTGCCTTTTGTGGCTCTCCTCCCATATTCCACATACCCTGGTCATGTGACCTGAGCGTCAGATTGGAACCCTGTCCACACCCCCCTTGATCTGATCCAAAAGTATTTGAGACACATACAAAAGTATAAACCTCCCTGAAGGACTCTGACAAATGTAGTTACCTATATACTGAAGATACTCAGGCCAAACCACTTGCTTAGGATATGGCACAACTCCATAGACTGATAGAGGCGGACATTTCAGGTCCAGAAAGTAAAAATCCAAACCAGGATTTTGTTTCAACCAACCAGTTGAGTATAAAGAGTGACAGTCATGCAGTACTCAACTGGTTGGTTGAAATAAAATCCTGGTTTGGATTTTTATTTTCTGGACCTGAAATGTCCACCTCTGCAGACTGACCTTCTTAACTACCCAGTGGTACAATCCAGTGGTTGGATTTGATTATGCCAGCTCAATCAGATTAAGCAACATCACCGTCTCATACCTGCTTTGCCTCGCTAAATTCCAGAGCAGCTCAACCCTGATATTAAAATACCAGAGCAGAAATTTGTTTGGAAATTTCTTTCATTTTTCATCTGCCTGTTTTGACAGGACAGTCTTCAGTGGTACCATATCACCGCTGCCTAAAATGTCTCAAATTCCCACCACAGCAAATCACTACGTCTGACGAAATAGTTTTAATGTGATCTCGTAAAAAATCATGCAAACCTAAGCACAGTAGAGGGGGAATGTTCTGTATCTGTGAAATGCTATGGAACTCAAAGCAAAGAAATAAATCAGTTTACAGAAAAAAAAAATAACTGGAAGTGAACTAAAAGGAGGCAAGACAAAAATCGGGTATACCAGACTATTATCTTTATATTTGAGCTCTCCAGAGCAAGAGATCCGAGTTCTCAACAGTCACAATTGTTTTTGATTGAAACCCACAGGCACAGTAAAGTGTGTCAGAAGAGGACTGAACTGATCAATAAGGCATTATGTGCCAGATGGCCAGGAGTTACAGAGCCTAATGAGGAGCTCATGATAAAATAAAGGACCCATTAAACATGTGACTGCGAATACCGTAAATACTGTAGATGTAGATACTGCTGATACCGTAAATACCGTGATTATTGTCCCTAGAACCTAGAGTTTTTGGCATACTTCATAAAGGCAAGCGCTAAGCTCAGAAAATCATTAACACATTTCCAGTTTGCTTTCAGACTGAATGTCCTACCGTCTGTTCACCTCTCTTGATGTTCCATGGTAATGAACTTCATAAGGAATGAAAACCTTGAAGACTTAGAACAGGCCAGAACAAACTGGGCAGGATGCTCTTTGATATCATCAAAACTGACTGGCTGGCAAACTCACCTAAAGAGCTCCCCCCCCCCACCCAGGTGCTTAAACGCATCACAAACAGGTGAGCTGCTTGCAAACACGAAAAGAATGATTTGACATCTAATGATAAAATGCAATAACATTCAAATAAAATTATGTAAATATGCCTCATTAAGATTACCAAAGGAAGATTACACAGAAGACTAAAGACCCTTAATAGGTGAAAAATATTAATTACGTTAATTTCAGAAAATGATCCATCCACCTGTAACTTATCCGCCCCTGAGTCCATATCTCAGGAGGCGCCGGGCAGGAGAGAGGGTGCACCCAGGCAGGACACACAATACAGTCTTATTCTATCATGCTGAACGCATATCAAAACACGTCACTGTCCCTTTAAATGAATCCAGAGCAGAGCCACACTGTGACATGTCACAGTAACACCACAGAATAGAGAAGACAAAGGTAGCTGTGGTGATGAAGGTCGAGCTCAGAGGGACATTAACACGTGTTAATCACACCGTCGCTGCTGGATGCCAGATATGGAGATACGGCTCTCATTAGCGTTAGCCTTGGATTTGGATCCTGTGGGTGGGGAGAGCTATGATGGGGGAAACAGGTTTCACGAATCAGCTCTAAAGGTTCCAGATTCTGGGAACCCCTACTGAAAGGCAGCTCTCCTTCCCTCACCCAACACCTCGCACAAAAGACACCCGACATTAATTGGGGCCTGTGGCTGCGCACAGGTGCTGGACATTCTAGGTTACACCAGGCATCGGCACACTCTCATACTCAGAGCGATTATCTGGCGGGCCGCAGGCCCCACCCGCACCATCCCCGGCTGGGACGGCCTATTTTCAGCTCCCCCAGTTGTCAGGGATGCCCTTTCTTTGGAGACTACAGGTGCACGGCCCACAGAGCCGCTCAGTGTTATCTCTGTAACACAGGCGTGTTTGAGCACAGGAATCATTAACTCGGGCCTGATTCCGGAGAGGCCAGCAGACCTCTGAGCAATAATTCATTAGTCTCCTTTATTTAACCTGATTTTTGACACTGTTCAATGTTTAGTTTTGGAATTTGACTTATAATGACTACGAAATAACATTCATTCCGCAAGCATAAGGCTATTCGTCTGTTTATATTACAATTAAAAGGCTCAGATAAATGTATATTATTTGAAGACCAAATAGGAAGATGTTTATTCTTGAATCCTCAGGCTATAAAACATATTTATTTCTTAAATCACTGGGCCTCAACAGAACAGAGTCAAAGATGGGTTGTCCGGCAGCCGTCAAATGGCATTCAAACATAGCATCTGTCTTGTTTTCAAGACGAGACCAAAACGCCGGTTCACCACAGATCTACTCGTTCTGCATGTGAGCACTTCACTATCAATCAGTTGGAAGCTACAAGCTCTGAAAAGCAAACCGGACACAGAGAGCTCTCCCAGAGCTTGACGGCAGGACGCAACTGAGGAGTGTCTCCCAGTTAGGCTCAGCTGGGCCATCGCATTAAAGGCTAAAGACCAGGTGAGGAAGTCACGCCGAGACGCTGGAGTGCCACTTCCTGTAATGCTGAACTCCGCTCACAAGGAAACAGACGCTACAGTGGCTATGTATAGCCCACTAACACTGTATTGATTTAAATTAGTGTGTGACAGACGTCGTTAGTGTCAGCAGGTGACCGCATGTCTGACTAAGTGTTGTGACACGTAAAACACTATAACCACGAAACATGAAGCTATGTTTGGTCTCCGTAACACAGCTACTTCGGCACTACTAGAAACCGCCTTCCTGCAGAGCAGCGTTTCCCAATCCGGTCCCCGGAAACCCACAGTCTGGTTCCCTCCCAACTCCCGGTCTCATTATAGAAGAGCTTCATGAAGCATTCATAATGCATAATAAACATGGCTATAATATGCCATCCCTTTTTATAAATATTTCTAGCCATGTTTATAATGCTTCATGAGGAAACAAAAATGTGGTCTGTCTGGCAGGGAGCTGGGAGGGAGCAAAAACGTGGAGCAGCCGTGGGTCCCTGAGGACCGGATTGGGAAACACTGCTGTAGAGGGTAAAGCATGCCGTTTTTAGCCTGACTTTAATTTAATTGACCTATATTAGCTGAAAACTGCCCAAAAATGCTGGAGGCACAGTCAAGCTGTCTGCAAAACTGTGTCAGCCAGGACCACGGCTGTCCTTGGCTCGCCTGTTTAAAAACCCAAGCATACGAACAGTCAGAACCGCTAGACTTGCGAGTTTTCGCTGACGATTTGGGCTTTGCTCTTCAGCAAAGTTTCAGAAACTTTTTAAAGTTCAAGCTGCATTTATTGTCTTTGGTTTGAATGCATATAGGCTTCATGGTGGCTCAGTGGCCAGCACAGGCCCTAATAGCTCTTGCTAGAACTTTCTGTGCTCTTGTGCACACTTTCTCCCACTGACTGTTCCCAGTGATGGACAGCCATCCTGTCTTAGCTTACTGCTTCTGGGAGCATAGATGGTCTGCTACTAAAGGTAAAGATTGATTACTGCAGACTATAACCTTTCTGGTAACACTTTGCTTGAAGCACCTCTGGGACCCGGGTTCGAGTCTCCGCTTTGGTAACATGTGTGCAGAGTTTGCATGTTCTCCCCATGTCATTGTGGGGTTTCCTCCGGGTACTTCGGTTTCCCCCCACAGTCCAAAGACATGCAGAGGCTAAATTGTCATAATGCATTATAGTGCTGATTATAATACTTCATAAGTTCTAGTGAAGTTCTCATCTATAATGCACTATAGATACCTTCATAATGCATTATAATGGTCAGTATACAAATTAAGAATGATTAGTACTGCAGTATGAAGGTATCTATAATGCATTATAGATGAAAGCTTGATGAAGCATTCATAATGCATAATAAACATGTGTTATGCCTTTTCATAAATATTTATATCCATGTTTATAATGCTTTATGAATGCATTATAAAGTGTAATGAATGTGTTCATAGATTCTTGGTATTCATAGAAAGTGTTACCAACCTTCGGAAAGTACATCATGTGCTACGGGTTTCCTTATTATTTTAATAAGTTGAGGTCACCTCAACTGGTGGAGGTGGTCTGGGCATCTGAGAAGGACACTGCCTGGTGTGGTCCCAAGTGGGGGAAACCCTGGGGAAGACCCCGGATATGCTGAAGGAATGTCGCAGCTGCCCTGGAACACTTGGGGATCCCCCCCGAACGAGCTGCGGTCTGTGGACTCTGAAGGGGAGGGGGGTCTGGCCTGAGGTCTGAGGTGACTCACAACACGTTCAATGGCTTTAAATAGTGGGGGATTCTTCTCTCCTCTGTTTGGGCAGTTAAGTGTCCGTCGTGTTGGGCAGTTCGGTTCATTTCCTGGTTGTATCTGGCACCTTTCATTCATGATTATTACAGATGTGATGGATCACAAAAGCTCACATATGCTCATGTGCTTCAAACGCACAGCTGCTGTGGTTCTGCGTGTCCAGCAGCCTCACATTCTTTGCACGGTCCTGAAGGCCCGTTCTCCTGTCCAAACCCTCCCAGCGCAAGCTGCTCCTCAGCCCAAAGGCATCCGAAATGTCAGAACTTTAGTTATGGACAGGCAACTGCAAAAACAGTACATGCGATACAGATGCAAGGTTATGAATAAAATGATTCTGACAATGGATATCACTTATCCCAGAGATATACATCTTTTTAAAGACATGTCTGCACCTTATAAAAGGCTGAGATGGCATCACATCCAGGGAGTAACGCAGTACCAAATGTTCACTGAGATCTACTCCAGACCTCCACACCTGATTAAGATAAGCAGCTAAAGATGGATGGATGGATGAATTGATGGATGAATGGAAGGCCATTACAGCACAGCGATTCCATATACAACACAACAGTAGTTTCGGTTCTAACCCCACGACAGACCGCTGCAGAATTTCTCATCCGGCAATCAACCCTAACAGCTACGTGCCCCAGAATGACCCAGCGCATAAGATGCCCGTTAAAAAGTCTACGCAACTGTTATTCAGAGAATTTATGACTCACACTGATTCCAGCTCCTCCATGTTTATAAATAGCGATGATAAACGTTTGCTAATGAGACAGATTTAATGGAGGCCCTCCTAAACGGGGTCACTGCCTTTGACTTTCCGCAGTGAGCATCTGCTGATGACCAGTGAGAATCCAGTGCAGTGCCGAACCCAGTACTCCAGGTGGTGAAAAGACGGCAACTATGTCGGCGGGAGCTGAGATTCACACATCACTGGGGGGAGGATCGCCAGGCATACCTTCCAGAACAATCACCTGACACATTCTCAGTCTGGGCCAATGACATCGCGGAGTTTTGATTCCAAGCTTGACCTGTCATGACTGATAGCCATCAGAGAGATGGACAGGCAAACACTGGGGAGAATTTCCTATTTAAATTAATTCTGTACCTTTGCTACCCCCAACCACCCCCCCCCACCCCTGGAGGTCCTGGGTCTCTGCTTCCCGATGCATTACCACCCACCCCCCAGCATTTCCAGGGCGCCACTCAATCATGTCAATATTCTGCGTCCAATCTTGAGAGTCCGCTGGAACAGCTGATCCACACAGAGGGCAATCCGCTCTATTCAATACACCCCCGCCCCCCCCAGTACAAAAACTCTATTCATTCCAGAACTGAATGAAATTAACCCAGGAACGTTCCCCGAATCCCCCCCCCTCCATGCAGCCTGACCTCCGTTTTCCAGCTGCACCAGCGTGAAATGAATCCACCTCGTGGATCGGACCCGAGGGCAACAGGCCGAGCTGCGAGGATATGAGCAGCCCGGGGTCCCATAAATATACCGGCTGCAAAAATATTCAACCATTTTGATAAATTCAGCAATGAAAACGCCTTAAAAAAAAAAACATGCATTGGAATAATGGAGAGCTGACACTTGGGCACTTCCACATGCGGCAGCGGTAACGTTACCCCTTTCCAGCCTGGATCCCTAACAAAGAGGAAACGGAGACACTTAGTGGCGCGGTGATTAAAACCCGGGAGGGAAACCGGCAAGAACGTCATGCCAGCAGCCAGCAGCTCAGAGAGCCAGAGGTCTGCTGCTGTTTTCCACATGGTTGTGAACAGTGTGAAATAATCTAAAATTAACTGGTATGACACAGACACAAAAAAAATGGAAACGTCTCTGCATGCTTGCTTTCTCTTGCTAGTTTGACACAGACATACATTACAGATATATTGTACTTATGTATTAATAATACAAGTAGCAGATCAGCAATGCCATTTTGCCCTGAAAAATTGTGCTTTTGACTGCACAAGACCGCTTTTATAGTTACCTTCTCATAAGACAGTTCAGTTATCCCCTTACAAACTGATTGAAGGATTTCCATAATGAGCATGAAAAGCCCGAAGAATACGCGACTGAGACTTCACTACTCGCCCAGATCCACTCTGCCACTCGCGACTGGATGGTCTGCCAACGTCCACATTCGGAAAGAGCGCGGTAAGCCGGCCAGCTTCCGGAGGAAAGGCGGTGACCCTCTCTTACCGTATAATTAAAAAGGTGACTGACTGGTAACTGCGTGTCTCGCAAATGGATCCGGCTTTCGGACTGTTTGCTCTGGCTGAACGCTAGGCCACCGGGCCCGGATCCGTCGGAGTGCTCCAGCCGTCCGAGGCAGTGTTTACCCTGGAAGGAAGCGAGTGCTTCCTGGAGAGGAGGTCTGTAACTCCACCCCCAGCCCTCATGGCTTGCTGGGATCCCAAACCAGCAAGGGCGTGCTGGGAAGGCCACGTCCAGTAAGGGCAATGTGACCAAGGCATGATCCCGAGCCGCAGTGAAAATCACTGTGCCGTAGCGAAACAGAGCAAACTGCAAACGAGGCTGTGCTCACTGGGACAAGCCTTCACTGGCGGCGTGCTGAAACGGCATCAGAAAACAATTCTGTCCCCCTTTGGGGAGTGCGTCTGCCCAGTAGACCACCGTTGTAATATCACTGAGCCACAATGAACCCTGTAGATCTCTGTCCATTCAGGATAATATATCTGCGGTTCGGTATAAACAGCAATATTAATAAAGCCCTACAAATATGGGGTCGCACGTCTTACGGATGCCAGTGAAAGCCCATATCAGCCGATACGCTGCATGTGTGTCTGATACAACCTAAACATAAAGCGTTTTTCCCAAGTTAGCTTGGAGAGGCAGTGCAGCGACATCCACTGGCAGACCAGGGCTGATTTCCATGATCCAAGAGTCCTCCAGGGCCGGGTGGGTGGCGCCATGGCAACAGGGGCGGAGACTTCCGCCACTCCAAAGCGCCGGGCTTCGTCCAGATCGGACGCCTCCGACGATCTCGATGGTGAGTAACGGGAGTTGCTATGCCAACCATAAGGCCTGCCTGCGCCGCGGCACCTGCTCCAGAAGAGCAGCGTCTCTTGTGGCCACCAGGGGGCACACTCCCCAGTCCTGGGGTCCCATGGTAACGTTCCCAGCCCAATCTTACTGACGTATCCGCCTTCCTGGCGATATCTAGCATGTCACCGGGTGGGATTTCCCCTGTTCCTCCACAGCAGGGAACTGGACTTCCCCATTTACCAGGTAGAGGAATGGCATCGGTGCTTAGCAACGAAACACAGGCCTGGGTCATGTACAGAAGAGGACAGTTCCATAGCGAAACGTCTACTGTGCCACCTGGGCGGTGGACGCCCCCTACGGGAGTTCCTCCTAACAGCAGGAACGTCACAGTGTGACGATCCAGCCGCAGTTAACCAATATAGGCGTGCCACATCCAACCATCCTGATCCAGCTCTGTGCCAGTTGCCATGGTAATGCCCCCCCCCCAGTAAAGGTGCTACAGTCCCATAAAAAAAGCGTCTGGATACCTACTGCAGCGAAAAAGGCTTCCGCTGTGCTGCACTGCTCCCCATCGTGGGGTTGGTACTCCAATGGCTGAAAGCTGGGCCCTGATCGCCATCCATTTTTACGGGTCTCTCTGTGACCCGATTTACAAGAGCGTGACGTTACCAGCCAGCTTCTGCATCCCCCCCCCGTTTTGGGGAGGAATCCCCGGGACGCCCCCATGGTGCCCTGGAAGGATTCCCATCCCAGCTAAACCGGAGCACACGGAGAACATCTGCGGGGCGCCGGAGAGATGAAAAGGGAGCGGTGGATCAGAGGGCCGTGCTCCCATTCCTACCGGCACTGCTAGCGCCCGGCGCAGGCTGCCCTCTGAATGCCCAGCGAGGAGGCGGAGCCACCAGGAGCAGCAGAAGCCAGAGCCAGCACCTCAGAGCAGGACGCCACCCCCCCAGCGTCCTGCTCAGACAATCCCCCGCTGTTCTGGAACAGACTCTCCGCCCCCCAGACAAATGGAAGGCAAGCTCTGAAACACTGAGGGCTACAATCAAACACTCAGATTCAGAGCAAAACCAAACAGGGTAACCCTAAGCCAGCAGCCATCTACAGAAGGCAAACGTGTGCATTGAAACCACACACACACACACACACACACACACACACACACACACACACACACACACACACACACACACGACAGCAATGACGAGCATAACCTCCACCCAGCCCTAACCTGAACCATAAGTAGCCAAACAAAATACAAGACTTCTGGTATTTTTAGTTCTATGACCATAGTCACAGATCTTATACAATTAAGTTTCCCCTTCTGGGGACCAAAAAAAAATCATCTCCACAGCATCAAAAAAAGAGATTTTTAATACATTGTGGGAACATTTGTAATACACATATGCACAAACGCACACACACACGCCACACACACGCACGCCACACACACCAATATATAAACAGATCCTGATCCAGAATTTACACAACCGGAGGTGAGTAAGTAGCGCCGAGCCACTGCCAAGACGGGCTTTGATTCTGTGGCCGCTGTGTGCGGAGTCTGTTCGCCTTCCCTGTGCTGCTGGGCCAGGATGCCCCTGACGATCGGGGAAAAGCTGACTGCTAATCTCCAACCGTAATACATTAGGACTATACAACATAGTATAAAGAAGCATTTTCTAGTTCTGTACTCAAATTACCCCAATGTACTTTTTTCAGAGAACAGAAAAAATTATAAATTATAGAAACCGGAAAAAAACAAATATTATTATAACAGAACCTCTTTAAGTAAAGTAATCCCCTTTTCCACCATGCTGCTTAAATGTAAACACTCGATAAAAACACGGAATGGCTTGCCATCGCCCTAACCCCCCCCCCCCCCCATCTGCACCACCCTCACCTACACATCAGACACCCACCAACCCCACCAGGCCATTGTCCCTCACATGGCAGTGACCTCTCAACCCCCCCCCCCACCCCAGACCACAAGGATTCAAATGCCTCAATGTTTCTCCTGCATAATAAAACAGGCTACATAGTTGCGACTCGTTTCATAGTTATGTAAAAAAAATTACTTGCCGACAAGAGCTACGACTCTGGTCAATTAGTGTGAGAAGCACTGCAGATTGTGCCACTGTGAAGCTGGCAAACATGCCAAACTCTTCCACTTTCTGAAAGCCTGAAAGTTATTTATTTCTTAAGATTTAACTTCGTGCACATTTCTTGAGATATGGTTTGAAGTTTTTTTGACTTTGCACTTTAAAAACACAATTTCTTTCTGCTAGTGTGCAAAGAAATACCATCTAAATACCTAAACAGGCGTCACTGGTTGGTCACAGATGTGAAACACATGGCTGAGGGCCCTGTCTGATCATTGGCTGTTCACACCGGCTCACACCTGATCTTTCTGGACCAATGGATGTCGACTAATGCTTTAGATGCTGACAACAGTGAGTAACATGAAGGTGTAAGCCGTTCTGGGGACTGTGGAAATCCGGCAAACAAGAGAGAAATCAACGTCCCACACAATGCTACAAACACAGGCTCACCGTCACACGGGAATTGATTGTCACAGGTTATGATCTGAATGAAAATAATCATAATAACAATGGTTTATTTTCCATTTGTATGATAGCAATACAAATACAAAGGAAATATGTAGTTTTTGAATATCCCGCGCCGCTCCACTATGAGACACACACATTTACAGGTGAGAGCAAAGCTAGCGGTCTGAACGCAGGATTAGGCCAATTATCCAGCATCGAAAGAGCAGATTTTGGGGTTAAAGGCCCCTTTTCATGGTCCCATCAATGATACGCTTACACTGCCAGCCATGGGATCTGAACCAGCAACCTTCTGGACACGAGCACAAGACCTGCGAGTTACTTCTGTACCACAAGCCCACCAGGGACACAATGGGGTACCCAGGGAACAATGAAGTACTGCCGTCCAAAAACCTGCAAGCAAAAACCCACAGGCTGAGGCGGCCCATCCTGCCGGACGTCTGTCTAACAGGGGACGCCAGTCCATGCATTCACCCCGTGAGATCCATGCCCACTTTGCACCCCCTACTGGACAAAGAAGGCTTCTTCAGGGTATTTGTGTATAACCCGAGCGGGGCCAGTGTTTCCGCAGAGAGGTGGGCGTGCTTCACGGGACTCACAGGCAGCATGTTAACCACGCGTGATTGGTCACTCTGCACATACATGGACACATCCAAATTCGAGATGGAAGGGGGATGTTCCTCTGCTGCGCTAAATTAGCAAGATTCCCCAATACTGCAGTTTTTTTTCCTACTCATTTGATGTGACAGGGAGTCAGAACGTTCACAAGTTCAGTTTATTTCAGTCTATTTCTAAGGCACATTTCAAAAAACCAAGGTTGACAGAAAGTGTTGAACAAATCATAAAAGCAAAGAGAACAAACACATGCAACATCATGACACTAGACAGCTCCTACACTGAACTAAACGCCAAAGAATAAGAATGGGTTTTTAACAGAGCTTTAAACGTGGACAATGTTGGTGCCTGCCATTAATAAGGGCCGCTGTGCATCAATGCAGTGGATGGGAAAACCAACTTGGATCAAACAACTGCACATGAGGACAGAAGGCAAGGCACAGCCCTGAGCCTTCAGCTAATCAACTCACACCTCTGACCTGCAGCCAATCAACATGCACCCATGACCCTCAGCCAATCAACTTGTGCTTCTGTTATATCTTCGGTACTAGTCAACCTCCATAGTTATTACCCCATAGCCCCATATGAATTCCGGTGTATAAGAATGAATCCATCTGCCCCCCACGTCAGTAGCATGTTGGGTTCCGGTTCTGGTGGCGGGGGAGGTTCTCAGAGTGAGCCAAACAGACGGCTTTATTGATAACAAGCACACCATAGTGGGCGGCTCTCAAGGGGCTGCTCACGTGGCTTTTAACGGCGATCGCGTCCTCGCGTGTGCGTATGTCTGGAGAGACAAATTCCCCGTGTAGCGGTTTGCTGTGGGAGATGGGGTCTGACCCCCTGCGGGGATGAGAAGGTGGGTGGGAACAGCGAGTCTGCCAGTAAATGACAGTGTTCCTGCTATGACTAGAAAGGCATGAGACTAAAAGGTGCAAGAAAAATGAGAGCAGGGATGAAAAATGAAATGGGGGGGCTAGACCGCAGGCTCACTGCATTCTACAGTGAAGGCTCACTGCATTCTACAGTGAAGGTTCACATCATGCTCACTGCTCACTGGGACTTTTGCCTTGAAGGCCACACACACACACACAGACAAACACCATACATTTATATTCATATCTTTGGGTAAAACCCTAATCCCAACAACGACAACCTTAACCCCTACCCATCCCTAACCTTAACCATAAGTAACCAAACAAAATACAAGATGCATTTTTTTTTTTATTACAGTCAGATTTTTATAAATTTAAACTTCCCCTTGTTTGTAGGAAGATGGTCCCCAGAACGTCAAAATGTTTTTATTTTTATACTTTTACCCGTGTAATATATACTTGACCCACACACCAATCACACACACACATATATCCCAATCACACAGACACACCAGTTTCAGTAACATTATTTACTCTTAGCTACTTACCCCCTTATTTATACTCCAATAATTTTGATGCACGTTATTCTCATCTCAGGTGCAGACACTCCACGCCTATATCCCCACACATACTTCCTCTATATTATTTTTACATTTTTGTCTGAAATGTATATTAATTTCTATCGAAATACTCAATATCTTTCCAGCAGGGTACACAGAAAATCACACCTATGAGTGCAATAGCCTTCGAGTTCCCAGATTACAGGACACACTCACAGTCGTCTTTCCCCATCGAAAGCGATGCCATATACTACACCCTGTTCACAGGACTCGGATATCACATACGACTGCTAGACGCAGTTAGTCACTGTGGAAATATGGAAGAAAAATATAAATGTCATCAAATAGCTCTTCAAGAACTGAACTTAATGCTTGTACTTAGCAGTGTGTGTCAGTGTAACATACTGCCACAGTTATAATAGCTTTCTAAAGTTCGAGGAGAAAGATGTATTACATCGTGCCATTAGGCGATTGCACAACAACATCAAAATGACAGCGTGTTCTGAACTCGGAACGAGCGGCGCAGAGAGAGCTGGCCAGTCACGACGCCAAGATAGAGGACAGCTCAGAGACTGAACCCTCGACTCTGTGTAGGTAGGAGGTCAGCTGAGTTTCTTTAGTTTTATCCAAAGTTAGAACTTTAAAAGAAATTAAAATGTAACACAGGCATAAGGTGAACCGGACCCATTTACACAGCAAATGCTTTTATCTAAAGCAACAGATTTTTGAGAAAGCAAGGCCAAGACGCTCCTGGCAACAATTACAAGTTAAAGACCCAATGGCCAACACACCCGGGCCGATGTAGGGATTCCGATCCAACAGCCTTCCAATCACACACCCCCAAGTCCATGGGCCTCTGACGCTGCCCTCAGCTCGGTGTGCAAAGTCCGCATGTCCTCCCCACGTTCCTCAATACCAAGTCCCTCCCACAATCCAGTAACATGCAGCAGAGGGAATGAATGACTACATGCCTTGCGATTGGCTAGTATCCTCCGGCAAAGGCTCACTTGCAACCCAGTAGTGGGTGAACAGTTATGGAAGATGGACGGGAAATATGGGCATTCTACTGAATCAGAGCGTGATTGATTGCTGACGATGAGTGGCACATGTACCGAGCTCTTCTGTTTCATTATATGGCCTCGATGGAAGGGAGAACATTCATTGGCAGATAATCTGAATCTGAGTCACGGAGAGCTACCCTCCACCTGAACCAGTGCATTTACTTCCAGGTTTGCTGACTGATTATCAGTTTGGTATATTCTACTGATAGCCACACCTGGGGGAGGAGAGGCGTCACACCGCCTAAGCCCTCAAGCCCACCGATGATGGCTTCCCCACCGGTCTTCAACCCTCGAAGCATCCACTCATTCTGAGGTCAATCTAGGCATGGATTCACTCCTTTGTTCCTGGCAGACACTTGTACACCCGGTAGAAGCCCGACATTCTCGGGGCATGCAGAGAAGATCTCCCCCACCAGGTGAGACATCAGTCTTCCAACCGCTTGTTACAGATGCTTCGTTTCCACCAACGTGGTGCTGGTTCCGGTGCCAGACCTTGCCCCAGTCCAGAACTAGTTCCGCCCATTTCCAAAAAACTAAATACAGATTAAGCTTTACTTTACATTCACTTCCGCCTCCGTGACATTTCTGTTCCGTTCTTTTTTTGAAACCAGTGGAAACTTGGGCAGGTTCTCAAAAGGCTCCAAGCGAGAACCAGCTAGGCACCAGTACAGGCACCGGCTCCATGTTGGTGGAAACGAGGCAAAAGAGCCTGACAGGCATAAGTCTGATATACATCCTGTCCGAGAAGCGCAACACCAGCAAAAATCTAACTAATGATTTACATTAAATAACATTTATTTCTTTCTGAGAAACAGTCATGCGACTACAAACAGAGAGGGGATATTTAAGGAAAAACAGGAGTCTTCTATTCCCGAAGGCACAGAACTAACCAGCACGTCTGTCTTCAGGGCTAAAGGCCCCGTCTGAAGCTTGCCTCATCCATCACTGCCAGGCCAGGTTATCACCCCGAGGACGACAAAGGCTGTCGACGGGCCACACAAGCGGAGCCTTGTTTCACACCCCATATAACTGCAGCCCCCATTGTCAGCTCATTCTCTGTAACACACAGGAGACACTGATACTATGTCTGTAGCTCCAATGAACCTGTTGTGTACAAGCCCTGCCAACCGCAATCGCATTTCTTCTGGCACGAGTGAGACACCTCTTTAGTCGGGCTGCCGGTCCTCGCCGTGGTTACGCCAGGCGCTGGGAGGACAGGCGGCCGCTGCGGGTTCCATGGCAACAAGCTCGGCACGAGGTCCCCGGTCACCTGACAGCCCTCGGCACACGGTGAGGTGTGAACGACAGGGCTCCACGCACAGATCTTATAGGCCAGAGCCTGATCAACTGATTAAGGGGGCTGATGCATCCGTCATTTATCATTAGAAGAAATCAACTCCACCAAAATTAATTCCCATTTCCCATATTTCGGCCACTCAAAGAAGCCGTGGCAGAAACCAACCAAACCAGAAATGCAGGAGCCCTGTATGGCTGGGTAATCATTTGCACACTCAAGAGCAAAACAGGCACTAGCTGAACACATTTACCCTGAACACATTACATTCAACATTCAGGATCAGCAGTAAAAACAGACATTTCCTGGTGCAAAACAACACATCTATTTTCTACCTATTTATCTGTGTGCCTAGCTGTCAAGTATCAAAGGAATCCCACTCAGACTCCCCTGAAGTCTGGACATATTGATTCTTCCCCAAGATGAGCAATCAAGACGGTCACAAGTAGAATCGCTGGATACAGGGAATTCAGTTATAACAGTGTGGGTTTAGCCACTACGGATCACTTTTCTGCGTTTCTGAACAGTGGGAGATAGAAGGCATTCCAGCAGAAAGACCTAGCTGTGATATGACAGAGAAACCGTAACAGATTCGAGTCTGAGTCACCACAAGCCCCAGCGCTAACGAGTGTCAGGCCGGCGGCTGAGCCACTGACTGGCGTCTCATTTCTCCCCAGCGACACGCGGCATCTGGCTTCAGCAGCACTGCAGTCCTGCTCGGACATTCAGATGGGCAGAACGATGTTATTTACAGCCCAAGCAAACAATTATAGTCAATAACTCTTATCATTATTAAATAATTAGCATTATTTTTTATTATTGTTGTTTTATTTGCTATAACAACCTACTACATATCCAGCATCGTTGGTAAACTTATTATTAGTAGTATTAATATTATTATTAATAATCATGTTTTTCCTAGCTTTCCAGGATCGGCTCAGTACTAACCATGACCTTATACAAATTATAATTATAACTTTTAAAAGCACAACAAAGCAATAAGCATACAAGTACAGCATGTTACTTCCCCACTTCGCGAAGAGACAGAAGCTTTAAACCTTGTAGAGCATGTTTATCGCATCTTCGGCCTCATAAAGAAATAAAGTACAGCCAGAACATCAGACCTGCCAACGTCTTTGACAGTGTCTGCGCTCGGCTTCCCTACAGCCAGTGCAGGACCCCGTCCTGCTCACAGCATTCACACAGTTAAACACTGGGAAAACAGTTCGTGCTTGCGGTTGGATGCATTTATTTTTAAGTTTTACAGCATATCGCAAATACTGCAGCACTAACGTGAGAAAGTGGAGACACACTGTCTTTAAGGCAAAACAATAGCAGCGTTTAGTGTCAGCCGGGACAGCGGCGCCTCCCCAGCGAAGGGCAGCCACATAAACGCTAACACAAAGCCGCCCGGAGATCAGGCTTGTACCTACACAGTAAGTGCACACTGCTTGGCTGTACCCGGCCGCTTAAAAATAGCAGCCATGCACCGCAAACTGCGCCTATACAATTACAGAAGACAATCAGAGAGCGCGCGAGAGCAGCGCCCCGTGCTGACGCATGTTTCTGGGGACTCCCATCACACCAAACTGTTGAATTGATTAAACTGTGCCGTGCAACTTATTTACAAACACAACAGAGTCAGGACGGGGGAGCATTGGTGGGGGGCAAGCCTCTTCAAACCCAGAAAAACACCAAAGAGATCAGGGGTGTCAGATGCGACGCTGCATAAATATACCCCGTTACTTTCCCTTGGCTGCGCTCTGGGGACATAAAGAGCCCTAATAAAAACCTAATACCATCCCCCCCGAAGGGTCACTCCCCACCGCCCCTAAAACCCCCCGCGGACTTCCCCGCAGGGGTCCCGCGCGGATCGCACCGCACAGGGGAACGGCAGCAACGGCGCCCCGCTCTACTCCTTCCGTCGGAGCTTTCTGTACGGCACAGGATGGCTCCCCCCGCCGCTATCTGCGCTGCTACCCGCCGGCGGCCGACCCCAACGAGAGCGCCACCCCACCCCAAAGCCCTCTCCACCCCCCACCCCACCTCCCTGCCCTGCGGGGCAAGTCGGGCTCCTCCCTGCCCTGCGAGTACTGCACACACAGACCAGCTGCGCTCCGGCGATCGCGCATACAGACTCACGCATAAACACGCACACATATACATACACAGCAGGCAGGAAGCGGGGGGTCAAAGGAGAGGAGGGGGGGCGCAAAAAAAACGATCACAAACCTTGCATCACCGGCTTCGCTTTTTCAAACCCAGAATGTGCTAGTGTCTGAGTAAAATATGCAGCAGTGGGGCCGCTGACCAATCGGGGCGTGGGCGGGCCGAGTGCCAGCCAATCGCGGGAGGCCGCCTTTGGAAGATGGCCAACCACGTCTCAGCTCATTACACGGGCTGCCTGCGAGAGACGGCCGGGGGGAGGGGACAGGATTACACAGGAAAACAGAGCAGAAGACGCCCCGGAGTGACAATGAGAGATAGGGGTTCAGGAACACAGGGGACAGTGTGTCATTCTGCATGACTCGGGCTGAGGGTGGATGCCACCTGTGTGGAGATTGTGGACTAAGCTGGTTTTGCAAGGTCAGCCGGTGCTCAGGCTCATTGAGGACAGGTACACCACTGAAGGATACAACCAACTCCAGTGCTTTTGTGGCTAAGTTAGTGTCGTGTTTGTCGATTGCGTGTTTCTGAATTTTATCCAATTTTAATGACAGGGGTGTGGAAAAAAAACAGTACTCCCTGTGGACTGATAATCACTTAATACATAAATTCATAATTAGAATATTCTGGAAACAGTGTCATTATTACCATCAGAACATCACTTAAGCTGTTATCTATGTAAGATGCATATGTGATTAGGAGATAAATAAACAGCTTTCCTGTAAGGAGTCTCTTACAGTGAATTACAGGAAATTGGGTTTAATTAGCTTCTGATATACCAGTGAAACCTCTTGTGTTTCCAGCTTGGAGAAGTTCAATTACAGATGCTCCTCAGCATACATAATTTAGCTACAATCTAACAAACAAACAAACATTTAAAAAAGTGTGTAGCTGAAAGCTAGTGCTCCATCCCTAACTGGCTGTGAATCTTGCTTCCACAGGCTTGCTGCCTGTTACAATGAGATTCGGCACACACCCTTCAGGTGAATCACGGTGAATGTGTACATATTTGTTTAAGGTTGTTTTTTAACCTAAATGCTCTGTTTGCTCCTTTGTGTTAAGAGGTATGACAAGATAAGGTCTTAGGTGGAGTCTCTGAGTGGGTGGGGGGTGGGAGGGGGTATCCAATCAGAAAGCCTCACAACTGAAACTCAACCAGATCCTTTGTTTGGACTTACCACATAAATAATGGAACTGCGTATGTGACATGTGGGAGGGGTCTAACAAGCCCCACCCCCCAAAACGACTATATGAACAATCTTCCAGGAAATAACGCCACTAGGAAGAAGAACATTATATATAGTATAGTAAGGAAGCATATTTTTAATAAACACGCAGTTTAACATACACTACTAAAAAATCTAATGTTACGGTCTCCTGTAGATATACAAACTACACAGCATTTTAGAAGTGGCGTTCTCGTAACTATTCAATACCAGCAAATAAAATGTTATAAGAGACTGAATGTTTTTCTCCTCATGCACACAGGTCAGGACTTGGCTTATGTCATTATTAAGGTGCTGAACATACTGTAACATTTAAAGTGTATTCATAAAAACATCAAAACTGTAATGGCTGATATTTTGAACCACAGAAATACTTTTATACAAATTACTGCATGTCCCTCAACCATTAATCCAAGACAGCTTGTACTAAGCAGCATTGCTCTGCGGTGACCTCAGTTTCACTTTATTGATTTTTTTATTTTATGGATCATTTAAGGCGAAACCAATATCAGGGGAATGTAGCAAACAGCTAATTAAGTCGATGCTCAGAGCTTTCAATGTGCACAACTATATTTCAGCTACTCAAAAAGAAAGAACGACAAGATTTCTGATGCCGAAACATTGATGATTATTATGTTTATTTATGATTCTTATATTTCTGTATGACAAACAAAGTAGATGTAAATCGGTCAGGGTGCTAACAGTGTTTTCTGCTTGGGGCTCACCTGAGCCGCTCCACCGTAACTCACCGGGACCTGCAGGGACTGGGTGACCCAGGCGGGGCGGCTCTGATCAGCCAATGGTGGCGCTGCGGGACGCCTGGACCCCTCCATGACCCAGACAAAGCCCCTTACTGAGCTCCACCTGTGGCTGTAGCAGCACACTGGTATGCATTGTTAGGGGACCCACCCTATTTTAATTATGCAGCCGTGTCCAGTAGCACGCCTACTGGGGAAATACGCTTCATTCTTTCTGATTGCTTCAGATAGCTATTTGCCTTAAGATGCTAATGCCACAGATTTTATAATTAACTTGGCAGTGCATGAAACAAGTTTCGACTCCCCACAAATTTAATTACGAATAAAGTCATACTCCATATTGTATGTACTATGTATGTTGCTTAAGGTACACTATTTCACTTTCTTCTTGAGCTGCTTAAGAACATAACATATTCTCTGTAAACATGAAACTGGGCGGCATATATAATCTTCCAGATATGACTGAAGCACTCCTGCAGTGGTTTGGTGCCCTATCCAGGGTCGTTCCCTGCCTTGTACCCAGAGCCTTGGGGTATCCTCCAGACTCTCCTGTGACCCTGAATAGGATGAGCAGTTACAGAAAATGGATAGATGGATGGATGGATGGATGGATGGATGGATGGGCAGTCTCAAGGTCAAGAATTCGATGCAAAGTATAAGCCTGCAGCACATGTCGGGAATCGGGGGGGTTGGATGCTGGGGGGGGGCGGCGCTCCCTGGATGGGATGCCATACATCTCAGAAGAAAGGAAAGCCGGTGAGAATTAAGCAGGGCTTTGAAAAGCAGACTCCCTAAACTGGAGTTTCCCTCAGGGATACCAAGAAATGTGACAGAGATATCATCACCTTCAAAAGGTTCAAAGGATTTCGTTGTTGTATGTACTGTGTTGTGTCATGATGTGGATGTTATTCCTTCTATTTGTATTTATGTCTTTCAGCTTGTGGATCTGAATGTTCATGGATGTACTGACAATAAAGAACTATTGAGTCTTATATCCTGGAAGCTTGCAGGCAGGTTTTTGGAAGGATGTTCAGCTCCCGAAGCAATAATCACATCCTCACTCTCTCTACTACAGACAAAGTGTTCAGAGCAAACAAAAGTAACCTGTCACTCAATCCAACATGATACAGTTCAGAACTGGTTAAGCGTTATATAAATTCAGAGTTACAAAGCGTGGAAACATAACTGTGATACAGACAAGGAAAGATCTGACTGCGGGGGTGTAGGATCCATCTTCACAGCCTGTGCTGGGCCGGCATTTATTAAAAGAGCTTTTACGTGCATGTAAAGTCAGATCAATCTTCAGATGGCTCCCGCAGGTTCCCACATAAATCAAAACATCAGAGGCAAATGAAAAATGTGAAAAATAGCCCAAGCAGGAGAAGACAGTTTGTTTCTGCCTGTGCGACTGTCCAGGATTTCGGGCTTTCAGTTAAGGCCTCTTCGGGGTCACTGCGTACCCCAAACACCCTGGTAGGCCTCGATTACCCAGGATCCCGTTGGGTTGTCAGCGCCCTGCGCCAATGCCAGTGGGCGTGTCCGATGTGCAATTTTACGGAGCCTGAAAGCGGGAAATGAGGAGTGGACTTGTCAGTGCGGTGGGTGCTCTGGTGGGGAACTGAGCAACGACTCCAGGGCATTCTGGAGATCTGTACCTCAGACAGGTCTATTCACAGCTGGGGGGAACATGAGAGACACATCAGGTCCATTCATATACAGGCCAAACTTCCAAGACCCCAGTTTCTCCAAGACCCCAGATTCTCCAAGACCCCAGTTTCTCCAAGACCCCAGATTCTCCTCAGATATAGATGCCTGAAGCCTCCGAGTCAGAAGACAACTGCTACCCATCGCCATTGCCAGAAGTGCAATATGCACTGTTAAGTGGGCAGTTGGTTCATCACATTTCTGTCAGTTATTAAAAACCATGGCGTTGTTCATTTATCCCAGACATCGACACCATGAGAAAGACTCCAGACGTCACATGGATCCCATGGAATGTGAAGCTGAAGGCTTTAGCTAGACAGACTTAATTATGCGATTTAACGCACACCTGCGCCTGTAGGGACACTGGCGTGGCAACGGTCTCAGTGGTTCATCCTGCTATACATTCAAATAACACATAAATAACACTGAAAATGACACCATATTTGAAACTTGGTTTAATCTCCATCTAACGAACGAACGTCTTTTGGGGGTATTTAAGTAGGACAACAAAGGAAAGTAATCCTGGATATTATAAGTTACACACGGCTAAAGCTGAGAGCTCTGCCGTGCCCCACGCGACCCCATTCAGAGACAGTGATGTCTTACATTCCCCCGTAAATGCAACAATGTCAGATATTTGGCAAATAATGTGATATGTAACCAGTACTGCGGGCCACGTTGTAAATGGTGTTGCCATCATTTTTTTAAATAATTCAATCGGTTACATTGGAACTTGACCAGTATTTTTCTGAAGTAATAAAAAAGTGATACATTCCCGGATGATAAATGTAACCACTAACTGAATAAATCACCCTGTTCGCCTTGACTAACCCACCTACACAGATCCTAAGCAGGCTACCGGTCTTCTCTTTTGTTGTAAAGAGCTTCATGAACCCTTAGGTGTATTTGAGAGGCTGATACAGACCAAGTCAGCGACTCCCTCGGGGGACTCTCACATACCCTGCAACGGTTTGCTCACAGATTATATGCAATTTTTCCTGAGACGTTTATTTTGAAACACATTTCTAATTGTCTTTGATCTGGCCAGGGCTAGTTCTGGATATGCTGGCACCTTGGCAAGATTCTGCTGCGAGTGCCAACCCCCAGCACCAAGCCCCAGAACAGCAGAAAACAAATTTTGTTTTTATATTTCATTTCAGTAGAACAGTGTAAATAACTGAAATGTCACAGAATAACCAGTGGCATTTCTTCTGATTTTTTTTCCTCTTGCTCTTTTGCGCCCCCAACTGGCGCCCTGGGCCAATGTCGCCTATGAGCGGGGCCAGTCCTGGATTTGGCTATTCTTTTCTACAGGCTCAGTATAGTTTTGAGCAAAGCCTTTGATTTTAGCAATCCTGGACCATCTGAACCACCTTCCGTGAACCATAGATTCCAGCAGGGTCCGGAGGAACAGCACACCATATTCTTACACCAGAGATCCCATCATTTGGGTGTTTTGTGGCAGAAAATCCTGTCTTAGACACGGCCCCCAAATCTCCCATGAGCACTCAGCCGGCCTGAGATGCAGTGACAGGGATGGCCATGGCTTATGCTTTACATCAGGCTCATGCTTATAAATCAATAACATTTTGAATAGGAGCCACGCCCTATAGTTACCTGTTTCTGAACATTTGTAGCTTGCTTTTTGAGGAAATAACCTCATTTCTTTTAATATTTCTAAATATCCCTGTCACTCTTGATATTTAAGCCTATGTCATATTAAGGCTCAGTACCCCCCTCCCCCCCCACCAGCCCAAATACTTGTACATTTCATATCCTGTTTGCTAACCAGGACACTGTAGCATGTATTCATGCTGTTTATTTTCAGCCCTTTATAACAGTGAGCTTTCTGCCTCGTTCCGGAACTTCGGCGGATGTGAGGGAGACAGGCCAAACGAGTCCCCCACGAAGGCATCCACCCGATCGGATGGCACATGGAGGGTCGGCGCGGAACCGGCAGGAATGTGTCAGGATCATTCCCCTAGGGAGGGGTAATCCCTCAGCCCGAGGGAGCACCTGGGTGTCATGGTGGGAGACGAGTCTACCTGTCATTCTGATTAACTCAGAGACCCTTGAAAATACAAAGCGCTATATAAGCCAATATGCACAATCAGATGCACTATACACTGATTCACAGTAATATAGGCAGAGAGACTTTAGCACAATAATGCTAAGCAGTCCTCAGCAAACAATTCACCAACATACGCTTATATACTGTCATTTTAAACCAGAAGCGGCTGCCTTTTTAAAAATGCATATTTATAATAGACATTTATAATAAACTGCTTTCTCATTTCATTTATATATAAAGTCTGAGTATTTAAGTAAAGTCATTTAGAAATATGATGCAGTTCTTAGTTGTTAGCTAGCAAAATAGTAAGTGTATAATTTAAATTAAACTACAAACACAGCTAAGAATTTATGAAAATAAAAGAGCAGCCATACCGGCGATAATAAGCAAAAGCACTGTCGGCTGATCTAATCACACCACAGCCCCCACCTTTAACAGCTATGTTAGCATTTACAGCGGCTACAAACGTTATATTGTGTCTCACTATTCTCATACGACACAGGGCACCAGGCTGGGATGCATCACGGATGGAATTCAAACATTTCGTCACCATTGTATTTTCATGTTATGAGGCACTAAATCTGGAACCATGAACTGAATAACTGCCGGGATATTAAATGCTAACATTTGATTTTGCTAATACTGGCAAAATTTCAAATGTAATGAAGCCATTAAAAGCACCGCCAACCTCGGTTTAAATGATAAATTATATTCCATGTGAGAGTAACACTGTTTGCATCTTTACAAAAACACATGCAGTGGATAGTTTGTTGGTAAAAGACAGGTAGGCCTATAAGGGATTTTTTTACCTTTTGGGAAGGTAAAAGGGGCAAAATTATGCTTAAAAACATAACATATTCTCTGTAAACATGAAACCGGGGGAGGAGCGGACAAATGTCTTTCCATGTGAAATTTAATTAACTTTTTTGTCTGATGTTTAAAAGGTGATTAATGCGTGAGACGCTGACATTTAATGGTAAAGATAAAAATAAGGGTAGGTAATAGCAATGAGGAAGACAATCATTTTCATGTCTTTGGTGTGTTGTAGTACGAAACATAATGATAATGATCATAGGGCACAGAACAGTTGATAAGGAATTAAACATAAAGCATACGGAACCCTGAAAACATCTGTTAAGACATTGACCGTGTTTTAGTTAATGATATCAATAGCCTAAAGGGGGCACTGTCTCTCACCAAGTTTGTTTACATACTGCTAATCATTGAGAAGATAAGGATGCAATGCAGTAAATGACGCAAACAGAGTAGTCACCATAATTTTTAATGTTTAATTTATCTTTAGAAATAATTAATTGTCCTACAATTTAAAAAAATCCCTTCAAATTGTATTTTATTAATTAGTCTGTCATACTTCATTTCCAGTAACTTTACTAATGCACAGAATTTTTATTCTGTGGACTTCGCTTTTCATGCCCTTTGTCCTAATTACAGTATAGCGTGTAAGGGCAGCTTGCCACGTATCATTTCCGATCTGCAGTACAGACTGGGATTGGTTCCATCGGCAGTGGGGCCTACGTCCGACTTGTCCGATATGACCTGGCTTGCTGGGCCTGTGTAGCGTCTCGCATGCTCAGCGCCGTCCTACTCTGTTAACAGCCATCAGATGCAGGCTCACACCTCTGGCTGCTGCTGATGCAAATCTCTGAAAAGCAGCTGATACTTCATTAATATTTAACATTTATTAATAGCAAACAGCTGGTTAGAAATACAAAGCTACACACATCTACAGCAGGGGTGGCCAGTCTTATCCGTAAAGGGCCGGTGTATGTGTGGATTTTCACTGCAACTCGCTAATTAGATTACTAATTAGAGTCCTCACACCTGGGTTTGAACAGCTGACCTAAAGGTTATCCCAAAAACCTGCCTACACACCGGCCCTTTGCAGATATGATTGGACACCACTGATCTACAGGAACTAAAATGCCTAAAGTGCTGTATCAATACATTTTTATTAGCAGAAGTTACTGGAGAATTTGGAATTATTCCATAATTACTAATGACCACAATAAAAGGACCAAGACTAACAACATTATGTAGATGTTTAGCCAGTAGCTTGTAGGAGGACCAACAAAACCAATTAGAATCATGATTGCTTCAGAAATTTTGAGCAGTCAGAAAAGTAAAAATGAATAAACTGAGAATTACTATTCAAACTGTATTTAATGAAACCGCAAAGGAATCAGTTAAATCTGGAAATGTGGAAATTAGGCAAATGCCTAAATTCTGTTGAATTAACCACAGTAGTTAATTCAAGAATTAACAATAAAAGCCATAATGAAAGTGCTAGTTAATGGCTGGAGTCATTATGCGTGATAATGATCTCGTCACGTCTGCTTTACAGCATGTCCACACCCCTGCCCCTGACGTGACACCTCATTCTGTGTTTAACCACAGAACTGCATCCCGTATTAGGCGACTCAGCTGAAATCCGTCCACAGGCATCTTACGCTCACCACACTTGAGCGTGGGATGTTTCAACCATGTGGTTTAGGACACGGTCTTGTAAACATTAATTCTGCATAAAAATGGAAATCCCCCCCCCCCCCCCCGGCACCCCAAAGACCTCAGTATGCTGACAGGAGGTAACATGCAGAGGCCAACAAGAGGGATAAAAAAAATACCCCTGATATTTTGATTTGATGATGTACTGCATGGTGGTGGCAGAACTGTAGCATGTCTTCCCCCTTTTTTACCTGTCATGCAGTACTAAGAAAAGGTCAAACCCTGGGTTGGGCCTCTTTCATCACAGGAGAGCAACTCAGTAAACATGGCATCGCGATTAAATCCAGTCCTGTCAGGGTGAAGCCTTTGTGCCCATAGCAAAGTAGCACAGACAGAGAATGTATAGAAAAACATGCAGGACCCAGAAGGACGCTACCTGCTCTGTAAACAGCAGCAGAAACCCTGTTCGTTGTATGCCGGGCTATTGAAGGTACAAACACCTATAACGGGTAAGCAGATGAGGAGGATAGCCCCTATGCCATGTCTCGGGGTCAGGGCCCCAGCTCCGGACACAGTCCAGCTCAAAGGTAGGTGCTGGCTTGATGTTCATGAAATGTGTTGGCCTGGTTTCTTTCATTCTTACTGATCTTCCATTGTGATTGTAATTCAGTTTTGTTGACTTCCCCAATTTCGTTCTTATTAAATTTCACTGGCAGCACATAAATCTGTCTAATTTTCAAACAGTACAAAATGGAGTATAATTATAGACCGTTGCGGTTTGCCTGCATTTCTCCGCACTGTGCCAGGTCACATGTCTGTCAGTTAAGCGCTCCATCTGTGGTCCAATCCCTGAGCTGTGCCCTCCCCCTGCCGGCCTCCCATTGGTGATTGCATGTCCCCATGAAGGAAGTGGATGTCTTCCAACATGATTTTTGCATGCATTTTGTGTTAGATAGTTTTAGGTGGATAACCTCATTTGAACCTTGAAATTGAATCCAAGCTAACTGTGCACAGTTTGTTGTTTTGTCTTGGTTTACATCTAAAGGTACTTTTCTGCTTTGCTGTAAATAAATCAGCACACGTCACATCAGAACCTCCACTTATATGCACTCACCCTTTGCCCTGTGATGTGTTGGTTCCCGCCCAGGGTTGGTTCCTGCCTGCGCCCCTTGTTCCCGAGATAGGCTCCAGGCCCCCCCGCGACCCCAGTGGGGATTAAGCAGTCACGATAATGGATGGATGGATGGATGGATGGACATGTACCCTTACTAAAGGTAAGTCAACCCAAAGCCCATTCAAAGACTTTATTCAATGATTTGAACAATGGGGGGCAGGGGGTCGTGTTTAACTATACTGACAGAAATAGATTGACATGACAATGATTTAATATTCTCATCTAAACTACTAATTTCATAGAATTTTGTTAATGAATACATTGACAAAACATGACTGCTTGCATGTGTTGTATTCTAACAAAAAGCTTAATTTTTTTACAGACACCCACACATACCCAAAGGGGACATTTATTATGAATCAAAACATGAGTATTTATCATAGTTCAGTCTAATACCCCATCATTTTCTCTCATACATTTTTTGATCCAGCTTTTAAGTTTCCTCCGAATAGTCATTTGAAGACTCTGCCATTAAATAAAATACTTGGCTGCCAGTTTAGTCATTGCATGTCAGTAATGCTGAATTGCCTGCAAAACAAACCACGTCATTGTGGTAATCTTGGAAAACATGCCACAGCGCACACTTTGT
Organism: Brienomyrus brachyistius; assembly: GCF_023856365.1. Classification (NCBI taxonomy): domain Eukaryota; kingdom Metazoa; phylum Chordata; class Actinopteri; order Osteoglossiformes; family Mormyridae; genus Brienomyrus; species Brienomyrus brachyistius. Next base: position 20,955,522 of record NC_064544.1, read on the forward strand.
GTGCTTCTATATGCTGCTCCTGTTAATCTTAGTGAGTGTTGGGGGGGGGGGGCTCATTCAGGGAGGGTTTATAATTATTTTAAAGTATATTAAAATCATCTATTATTAGTTCATGGCCGAAATGTCACCACCTAGTGGTAGAATAGGATCACAGACTAAGGTAGGTCCTCAGAGCTGGGTCAAATGTTTTCATTTTTTATTACATTTTCTTATATATAACATGTATGAGTTACATATTTAAAGTGCATATTTACAGGTGTGTATATTCCACATTTAATACACGATTGAGCCTTTTACTATCGTTCCCTGGTAACTGGCTGTTGCCATTTGATTATTATTGCTAACGGAAAGTTCTGCCTTGGTGACATGAGGTAGGTGTAGGAGGTTTATAAATGGGCACGGTGAGGTGTTTACTAACTCGCACTAATACAGGCATAGTTTCACTTCCGCTTCCAAGTTTATGACACTCGTTCCAGTTCAGTTTTTTTCTTATCTCAGCCAAGGCAGCTCAACAACAGAAAGGGCATCGTTTTCCTATCTACTGCCTAGTTCAGTCCTTTGTTTCCCTGCAATACTTTCATAGTGGCAAAGCCTTGGGTTGTCAGAGCGCGGCTCTGGGTCACAGGGGTTGCACTGACTCTATAACGTCACTCACAGACAAAAGGGAGCACCAGGAATCGTGGTCTGTGACAGCCAGGAGATTCAGGGAGATTTCCTTGCCCCAAACCAAGGTGTAAGTATTCAGGCGCAAATCCCTTTAAGGACAGAAGAAACACCATTTATTTTTACTGCAGATTTGACAGGAAGGCAGAGTAGGGAAACTAGTGTGGAATGACAATGAAGTGATTTTATTTGTGGTAAAAACCCCCTTTCAAACTCCTGTGCTCATCTTCCAGCTGATCGCGCTGGTCAGGGCCACAGCCCGAGTCGGAAAGTGCCGGACAAGACAGATCATAACCCTTCCTTAAATGTGTCCATAGCCCCCCCCCCCAATGCATGATTCTTACATGACTGTTACTCCTCATCTCTTTAATATTCTGTCTCTTTTCCTTTTTCTGACCTCCAGGTTATTACAAGCACATAGTATGACTGGTTAATATTAATCCCAAAAGAGCAATGTGTAGTCATGCTTGTAAAGTTAACCATTACCCACTGGAAGTACTTATCATTAAGACGTGATCCAGCAGGTTACTCTGACCTTACCGATGACCTTGCAGGTCAGCAAGTCTTTTGTACAAGCCCTGGAATGGGGGATTACCTTTGCTAATAACAATGACAAGAAAAAAGAATTGTTCTCTCTGATGGATATGAAGGGGTGCAGTGAGCAATGGGGGTAGTGGGTCACAGGGACGTGGGGGTGCGATGGGCCGCGGGGACGATCAGGCAGACGTGGGGGTGCGCAGGGCCGCGGGGGCGATCAGGCGGACGCGGGGGCGCGCTAGGCCGATCAGGCGGACGCGGGGGCGCGTTGGGCCGCGGGGGCGATCAGGCGGACGCGGGGGCGATCAGGCGGACGCGGGGGCGCGCTGGGCCGTGGGGGCGATCAGGCGGACGCGGGGGCGATCAGGCGGACGCGGGGCGCGTTGGGCCGCGGGGGCGATCAGGTGGACGCGGGGGCGCGCTGGGCCGTGGGGGCGATCAGGCAGACGTGGGGGCGCGCTGGGCCGCGGGGGCGATCAGGCGGACGCGGGGGCGCGCTGGGCCGCGGGGGCGATCAGGCAGACTGACTCTCCACACGACCCTAAAAATATGATTGTATAGCCCCTAGATTTAAGCCCCCCAATCCTCCACACTGGCGCGGTTTGATGCTCAACAAGTCATCCCCACATTTCAACAAGAAATTACCTCCAGTTTAGACAAATGGCAACAAACTGGTAGAATGTCTGGTGCAGTATTTGGGCTCTCAAAGGCCAAAGGTCAGAGACTGCAGTGAAGGTGGTCAGGTGACCCCAGGGGGGAGGCGCCATCGTTCACTGTAGCTGATGCACCCAATGTCACCACAACTGCTCATTTAACTAGTCATTTGCAGAATTCCACTGCATAGGGATGCAGACACAATGCATGACTGAGAGAAACAACCAGCTACAACAAAACCTCTGAACAATGTTTTTTTTTCCCAAAACCTGTTTCCAGATACTGCTCTGTCCTTCAGGGCTGAGTGGAGAGAGACATAACAGAATGTGAAGCTACCTTAAAAAAATCCCCTGAATACTGCAGGAAATGAAATAAAAGAAGACAGGTGCGAACAAAGAAGCTAAACGAAATGAAGCGAAAGGTGGAGCAAAATGCGGCCTTGTCAAGAGCAGATTACTTAGTTAGATGAAGCATGACATTTGCTGAAGGGACTTTGCATAAACATGGCTTCCCTTTGCCCACTCTCTCTCTCAGTGGAGGCCACATGATATATCCTGCTGCCTCCACTCATCATGCACCAGTACTGCGAGGGGATGCCCACCTCCGGTTTATAAAGTTCTCTCCCCGGCCTCACAGAGCAGCATTTCCAGTCCTGTAGCCGCCGGGCTCCCCTGGTGCTGACAAAACGTGTAATTAATGCAGTCGAGGGAGCGGAATCGTGCAGCTTCCCCAACGAGACGTCAGATTACTGAGAGCCTGACAAAGTCCAGAGCACATATCTTCTCGAACATAAGACCAGTTGATATTCCTATTATGAAACTCCACATATTTTAAATTCACTGGAATGCCGTGCGATGATTTGGAAATAGCAGTCATAGCAGTGATTGCAGTGAAAGCAGGGTCAGTGAGAATTAACAACATGACATACAGTGGTTTTACACCCAGAAACAAAAATAAAACTGAAGGAGAAAGCAGGCAATGAGTCATGTACTGTACGCTCGTAGTTATTTGGATCCCATTGGCTGTGTTGTGATAGAAGGCTGCGATTGCTTACAGCATTTGTGACCAGTCCATTTCTCTCTCTGCGGGGAAGAATTGTTTGGTGACTTTCCCTGAGAAGAATTTAACTTAGTTCCTGTATGAAATAACTATTTAATTTCGAAGAGCTGTCTGTGTTTTGAAAAATCATCGCTGAAACATCATCATGCATGATTTCCACAGATAAATAAAAAAAAAAATTATGGGGCAGTGGTGACCTAACGGTTAGGGACGTGCACTTGTAATTAAAAGATTGTAGTTTTGAATCCCCGACCAGCAAGAGACCACTGAGGTACCCTAAGCAAGGTACCGCCCCCAAGCACTGCTCAAAGGGCGCTGAATAAGCTGCCCCCTGTCTTGTCATGATGTCACATATAGGTTAAACAAAGAGGACTCATTTCGTTGTTATGCACTGGGGGCTGTGGTGAGCTAGCCTGAGAGCAGTTTAGATTGAAATCAAGAGGACACTTCTTTACACACATGTTGGAGAGTGCTCTGGTCAGGCCTCCGGGGAACGTCAAGACGGCACAAACCATCGATTAAATCAGCAACAGACAACATACTGCTGATACTTTGATATTAAAAATTCAGTAGAATCAAGATTGGATGAATGGTCAATACCTGTGGCCCATACATAATACAATAGCAGCTTTCGGCTGAAATTAATCCCCCATCACCCAGGCTTGTGGCTTTTATCTGAAACAATGACTTCATTCTCTCCTTCAGCCTACACTTCAGCCCTGACATCCCGGTTGCATTCTTGAGGACTCCTGGCTGCAGAACCCAAACCCTCCTTCCTCCCTGTGAGTATTTACATGCACACATTAAATCCACTCCTTTCACTACTACTAGCAGGACCTTGGGTTTTTACCCTTATGTGAGTCTTTAACTCTCGTGATTAGCTTTTGCAAGGTCGCTATTAGTGTATATAGTTGCATGATCAGCCTGAGGCCAATTTTCTGCATGTTAAATTGGCTTTGCATTATACAGCACTTCCATATTAGCAATACCCAGATCGGAAGTCATAACACATAACAATACTCCATGGTATATGTCTGCTTCTTAAGGCACTTACAACTTCCTCTTCCTTGTAAAAAGCTCCAGAGAAAAGACAATGGCAAATACATAACTATAAGAACTACAGCTATTATACCTGCAATTTAAATCATTACTATTTTATCATTACTATTACTATTTACCTGTTATATAAATCATTAGTAGTTATACCATTAGTATCAGTACAGATATTCAAAGTCAGCAAAGCTGTTAATCTTGTACTGAGGATGTTCCACTGAAATATAAGTCATAAGCCAGGCAGAACAGATCGGTGTGTGGGAGCTGTGACTGCAGGAACACAGAGCTTCAGTCTTTCAGTTCTCATTACCAAAAAAAGAATATTTTAAGAAACCAAATTATTACATTACAGTAAAAGCTCCATCTAAAATCACATCAGATTCCTTCGTATTACAATAAAACTGGAATAAAACTGGAATACAAACTGAAATTGATTAAATACAACAAAAAACTTTTAAAAAATGGCAAACACTGACCTCAACTGGCTAATTTGACGAAATGCGTATTTACAACACTGCCATCCAGTGGCCAATTGAAGAAAAATTCCACCTACTTCGCTGACCATATTGAATAGTCGTTTGGTTGTTAGGGGGGCGTACGTAATATGCAGTACATATTCTTAAATTTCCTGGTAAACAAAAACAAACTCCTCCAGCTTTTATGTAAAATTTGTAGTATGGGTAGACTTTTTTTATTCTCAGGATAGATCTATTAAACAAATAAAAGATGGTAAAGATAAACAAAAGAAAAACCGACGCTGAAAATCAGATTCACCACACACAGCAATTATTAATTTGTTTTATGTTTAATATAAATGTATTGATAGTACGCTAAAACATAAGGCGCCAAATCCTGCTGCAGATGTTTCTGGTGGCCTTGCTATTAAATGACGAGATCCGCATAATACAGTCCCTTAATTCTCTACTCACGTACAACAGAAATATATGCTAATAAGGGCTAGATAATTACTATTACTAGTAAGAGTATTGAAACACCCAGAGTTTCCACAGTCTCTGGGGCTGTGACTCTGTGGTGCAAGGGTTCAGCAGCAGTTAACCTCCCGATATTCATCGCTAAGTGAAAAAACATAATATAAATTGCTCTGAATTTTTTTCTAAAAGTAGTTCAAGGGTAAAGTAGTGATAGTAGTAGTTAGTCTCATCTTTATGTTATGCAGCGAGAAAACACAAGTCACTAACACGAAATGTTACAACTAGCGGCATTTTAAACGTCTTCCGTGAAAGATGGTGAATGACAGCAACCTGGCTGCAAGGCAAAATAACAGAGGATTCACGTAGTTGTACGTAATGTACAGGCAGTAATTGACTAATGGTCTTTGCAGCCGTATGTTTGGATGAGAGACACTGCCTGTAAATTGGCACAAAGACAATCCGGCTGTTCAAAACTGACTTAAGACATCTCGGTTTGAAGAACCCGTTCTTCCCTGAGTTTGCATTAAAAACAACACAATCGTATTAATATTGTCAACAACATTGCAATGATCATTAGAAATGTCTTATATTACCTAATGTCATTCCTATATATTTGTTAAAACTGCGCGTATATTGTATTTTATAGAAAACTGTTTTTACATCAATACCCAGTTCTAGTCTCAGGGGGCCTGAAGGGAAATGTAGTTCAGATATCTGTTTTTCGGTCCACTCAAACATACGATATACTTAAACTCTAAGTGAAATTTACAGTTACCAAGCCCATCCGCACAAATTATTGGGTTTTGTAACTGAATATAGTGCAAAACCCCTCATTGTAAAAACACTGACTATGAAAGATATTTTCGTCAAAATAATGTGTTCTTCCGGGTTTGATCACGTGGCACGCGAGGCACCCGAGAGCCTAAACTCGTAAACTTCCGGGGTCTGATCACGTGACGCATGACGCAACCATGTGCCTTACAGCGTACAGACTTTTGCCCAAACGAAGATGGCGGTGCAGGAATCAGCAGCACAACTCTCCATGGCACTGAAGGTCCAGGAATATCCAACTTTAAAGGTCTGCCGTTTGTTTGTACATTAAAGGAGCAAGGCATATTCAACCGCTACCCATATTAGACAAACGTTGTATGATAGATTAATCTCTGCGCCTTTTAGTAATCGTCGAAGGCTCCATGCAAATAAAACTGTTCTTCTAGACTAGGTCGAGACAGCGACTTGATCGGGCTACCAAGCGCTCAAAATATTTCTGAGATCTGACGTACCTTTAATATTTATATGCTGCGCAGGTAGTGCTGCTGCAGCGCTCAAATAAATGTGTTACTAAGTCAACTGATCAACTGGCATTCCTTAAACTTTGGTTAGGTAGCTGGATCATCTGCAGAAGGTTAGTCCATAGGCACCTAACTAGCTGCGTGTCATATAAATATGACAGTTTACTCAGCCTGCTTTGTTTTACCTGCAGGTAACCAGATCTCCCATGTCTCCGTCGTCTGCCTGATCTCTAAAAAGCGATGGGTGACACATCCAGTGAATAGATGATGAATCTAGCTTTGCATTTCTATCAGTGTACAAGTAGTAATAGGAAATGTTCAAACTGTCGCTGATGGTCGTTTTTGGTACTAATATAGGCTTTTATGCATGCTGCATGCAAGATGAGTTTTCCTCCTCATGACATTTTTCTTTGCTGTTTTGTTGAAATAAAACTGACACTAGGGTACTAACGAGTGTTTCAGTTAGAATGTACAATAACCTTAAAATAATTGTATAGCATGATATTTTTTTAGTGAAATGGCAGCTTGTATATTAGTAATGAAACCTTATTTCTACGAAGGTGTCAATTAAGATTGAGAATTTTTCAAGTTATTCTAATGCACATGAGGCATCTGTTTAATTGGTTTTCATCACAAGGTATTATGGGACTTTATTATGCAAGTTTATTAGCATTCCAATGTTTTCAAACAACTCTAGCCTTTGCTAGTATATGTTTATATGCTCTGTTGCTCTCTTATAATGCTCTTATAAGCCCAAGGGAATTTGAAACTTCCTGTTTTCGAAAAGTAGATGTGGACAGATCCCTGACATACAGCATTACCTGTCAGTGTTACATATGAACATATATTCAGGTCTTCTGCTTAAAATTACACTGTATCTTGCCTCCAGCATATTGATGAAATAATTTGAAAATCTGTGTTCGATGGCATGTGAGGAAGGGATGGATGCCTATGACATAATGTGTTACCTGATGTCAAGTTACCCTTTTGGAAACTTTGCAGGTTCCATTTGCTATCAGTGTGTAGAAGGAATCACTTGCAGAATCATCTAAGAATGTAATCAGGCATTGTTTGGTTCATAGTCACTTTGTGTTTATGTATTTATTTTATATATTTTTTAACAGAGGAAGTTTTCACGTAAAACTCTCAAAAGCATTAACGTGACAGGGCATGTACCAGCCTTAATTACGTAACCGAAGACTTGTAGTTTATTTTATAGATGGTTAAGCAATATTTTCTCTGTTCTATTCACTGCCAGAAATTAGGTTATATCTTACTTAAGTGCTCTGCAAATTAAAAATATGTTTTTAAGTTGGACAGGTCATAATGGATAAGAATTTAAGTGACAAATTCTAGTCCTAGTCTTGATGCATGCCAGGAACAGTATTATACTCTTCTGTGTACTGTAGGAGTTGTGCACTTGAGTAGCTGGGTTGTTTAATAAGCAAGCTACAAAAATAATTGATATTTTCGTTATTTAAGTATCGCTTCAGTTTCTAATTAGCCAGTGCACTACCAGACTTTGTTAGATGGTCATGCTGAGTATCAAAGGAGTGTTTAACACTTCCTTGTAGGTTTTGGGTCATGTGCATCCCCAAGGACAAATCAGTGTGCTCCGGTCAATGGGTCAGCTTAAAACAGGCGATGCCTCAGAATTGTTCTGTTGTGTTCTGTTCAGCCTTTTCCCCTCTGGCATAACGTGGGCTAGTTTGAGTGAAAGCATGTCAGTTTGTGCATCCATCCGAGTTAATGTTAATGGGTTTAAATCTTTACAGGCCTTCCTGAATCAAGGTAACTTGTGCTCTTTCACAATGAAACGTGCTTCGCAGATGCTGGTTGGATTGAATTTGACCGGCCAATGGGCTTCCCTCCCGAAGTTATCAGAGCTGGAATCAGGAAGAGGGTGTTCTGTTGGTTTAGGCTGGTATTTATCGGCATAGTTTCCATTATTAAAATCTTTGTAGTGGCTGTTGTTTTTGAGGATAGGGGTGTGGCCTCGCCCGACTACGTGTGTCAGACTGACCTCCATGAGTGACAAAGCCTGTAATGCTTCAGGAATGTGACCCACTTCAGCTTTGATGTGGGGGCTGTTTTTGGACATACCACTGTGCAGCAGTGCCGTTCAGCTTGGTTTAACGGCAGCAAAACTGAAGCATGTTTGGGGTGGGGGGCAGCGGGGGGCTATAAGAGACCATAGCCTGAAGTCCTAACTCCCCCGAGACGTGCAGAAAGGCTGCCGAATCTTTCCCGCAACGTTAATCACTGTCAGGCATATGGGGGAGGCAAATGATGCAGCGGGATTGTGTTATTGACCGCTTAGTGTGCAGAATTTGTTGAACACCAAAGTTCCGTCGGCCTTCGTAATGTGTGGAAATTTCCTGAAGAATAGATTTCCTTGTCTCTTCAATTAATGGCATCGCTTTTGGCTATTTGCATCGTTGTTCAGAAATCAGTGGTCAGGCTTTAGACGAGAGAAGCACTTGACCTAATTTTCTTGTCCGTTTGCTTGTGACTCTCCTTAATGATGGGATGGTCACCCAAACAGGGCCGCACTGTTACAGCAGAGTGTGGCTTCCCAAACTTGCATAAATTATCCCTGTGAAGCCAGACCTCATGTCTTGCATATGACTGAACCTCTAAAATTTTCACGACCCACACAGCAGATTTAACACGTTTATGATGCATTTTTTTCCATGAAATCATTTTTCAATGCTTCACATGAATCGGTGATTTATCTGTAGAACTTTGTCGGTAATTACAGCTCCAATCCTTTGTGTGTGTATCTGTTTGAACTTTACCTGTTTATTTGTCTTTTTTTGTCCCTTTTCTCCATGAAAGTTTGCCTCCGCTCTGCAGGAAAGACATTTTCAGATCACGCCACAGATTATCTGCAGATAATGATCCATGTTTCGCCTGTGCTGTTCTATTATTTTTTGAAGTCATTTCTTTGTAGTTTTTCCAAGGTGCTTTTTTTTCTGCTTGCCATCTAACACGCTGGCTTTGTCCCAAAAGCGCAGCTCTCTTGCCGACTGAAACAGGTTCTCTGTAGGAGTTGGCCTGTACTTGACTCGGTCCCTTGTGACATCGATGGCAAAAAGGCCTTCCGGTACCTTCTGAAAACCCGGCTCTTTGAGCACTTGTTGGTGGGGGTGGTGTTACCTGAGTACTGGGCCCAGTTCGGCTTGCACCGAAGGCCCCATGGTTAATTTCATTCAGGCCACGAATCCTCCTTTGGTCTCGGCCTCTGACACTTGGCTTTGGGCAAACTGCAGGCTTGGTTTGTCATGGTGTGAAGAGACCGTTAATCTCCAGGCAGTATTGTCATATTTCAGCCAGCAAGCTCGGCAGCTCTGTCAGGGATCCTTACTGAATATTTCCCTTCTCATCTGTTTGGCTCTGGTAGTCTGCACCATGTACTGAATGGTTCCCCTGGGATCATTCAAAGCATTTCCGGTCTTTATATCCGTCTCTAACTTACTGTTCCACTTAGTGTCTCATGTTTGTGGTAATTCCTTGACCTTTGATCACCCCGAGAGGGATACCTGCCTTTTTCTGTCCTAAGACCACGAAACTAGTAATATTCATTATGCAGTTTGAGACCAGTTGACTAAAACAGAGGTAAATCTGCTAATCTACTGCAGGCCCATCTCGCATGAGAATGGATTGTATCTGACATCATTTAGGCTGTTAATACTCAGAATTTCATTAGAAAAGATGCATATATTTCAGTTTTTACCTTCCAGCACCTCAAAACAGGAAATAACCAATAAGGGAGAAAATGTTAAATGGTGCCATCTTCCTCTGTAAGACTGAATTTCATGTGACATGGTTACAGGTAGGCCTGCGCAATGTGTGATGTCACTATTTATATTGCAATTGATAACACTGATCGATTGATAATGCATGTAATGCACATGCAGTTGTCATATCGCAAGGACCGCGATAGCTAGCTGTGTTGAGACCGGTAATATATTTCATTATGTCATTTTTGCTCAGTCGTAGGAATATAAACTTAGCAAACTTTGCAATTTTAATGATCGCTCCTTTTTGAGATTTAGTCCATCCCACCAGTGTAGCAGCACTGGTTTTGCCTGAGTTCAGCATGCACGGATTCTCAGCCTTGCTGTTGGTCTCGCAGACAGTGGTGCATTTGTGAGAAATTTACTAAAATGAGTGAGGAGGAGAAGAGCAAAGAAGAACTGGCCAGGAAAAGACATCCGTCTTCCGCTGTACGGAAATATTTTGTATTCCATAGATGCGACATTGTGAAAAGCAAGTAATTTGTCATGCAGTGTTTTACGTCGGCACAACTTGTGGAAATACCAACACATTTGACAGACGTTATTGGTAGATAATAAGTTCTATTGGGCTATAGCTTGGGCTGGGTACATTTTCAACTCCTTTTTTGTTTTATAAATGTCACAGTATTAATCACTGATATTTCAAATATGATTTTTTTTTTTTGTGATACCGTGCAGCCCATGTTGCAGGTGTCCTCTGTTGAAAACAGGATTGTGAAGGGGAACTATTTTGACTATTTCAGTAAATTTTCTTTTTACAATTGTCTTGTAGCTAGGAATTTCCCAATTAAATTAAGAATAATGTGTGGTTGGATGTGTATAAAAATAAATATAGCATTCAGGCTAAATATATCCTGTCTGTGATATTGATAAGCTGTTGATAAGCTGTGATATTGATAAGCTGTGTTCTGTAACATGGGGGTAATCGTATAGCGTGGCAGCCTGGATATGCACAAATCTTTTCATTCTGGTTACAGTTTGAGTGGAAATAATTTTTGTGGTTAAACTGATGTGCAAGAGTGACACTAAAAGCTGATTGTCTTTAATAGTAGGGAGGCAATAAGAGAGAGTTCGATTGGAGCCTGACCAACATCTGTCTAACATCTGCTGGAAAAATAACAGGCAAAACTGCTGTTAATGCTTTTTATAACGTTTATGTAGGCTGACTTTGCAAAAGGTCTTTTTAGAATCCAGCTTTTTAATGAAATGGTATTTGCAAAGGAGCATGTTTTCAAGACAGTGTAACTGAAAGGCTTTGAGCACTGTTTGCAAAACAGCTCCTGACTGACCGCTCACACCCCCTACAGGTACCTTACGAGACCCTGAACAAGCGGTTCCGGGCCGCCCAGAAGAATATCGACCGGGAGACGAGTCACGTGACCATGGTGGTGGCCGAGCTGGAGAAGACGCTTAGCAACTTCCCCGTGGTGGACTCCGTGGTGTCCCTGCTGGATGGCGTGGTAGAAAAGCTGAGTGCCCTCAAGAGGAAGGTAGGCTGCCTGTGCTGATACCGTGCTGTTTGTCAGGTTATGGTCTGCTCCATGTCCAAAGACCCATGTTGGCAAAACGTTGCAGTTTTCTCTCTGCTGTCGCTCTGTCCCTCACCCGAAATGCTTAATGCTTCAATAGCATCACAGAACCACCACAAATACCGGCCTCTTAGACGTCAGTTAGCAAGGTTGGCTAAAGGGCCGAGAAGCCTACCCAGCGTTTCTTCTCAGAGGAACCATGGTAGTGATTGGCAGCCATATTTTTTATTTGTCATATTTGTTGTTGCTTCTTATCAGCAGCTGTCAGAGACTACCACCCCCCCCCCCCCCCCCCCCCACCCATATCTATTTACGTTTGTTTAGCAGGCTATCTCGTTCCCTCGTTCTTGCAAGTCAGCACGCACAAGTGCACTACCAAGTACGTGTAGCGAGCGAGGCTACGCTCCGCACGGCATTAAAAATACGACGGCCTCTCTGTCCGCCTGCTGCTCTCGGGGTTTCGGGTCGTGCTGTAATATTTACGGCTGCTGTCTCACAACATGCGAACGTCAGATGCATTTTCCTCAATCCATAAATGCAGAGTCTTTGAATTGGCGCACAAATCTGTGGAAAAAAGCAGATTTAAGCTGTATTTTATTCCTTTGTGAAACAACGAGTTAAACTTGCAAACACTGACACAGATATATTATGTTCCGAGTGAGTTAGGTAGCCACCAGAAACAATTCTTTATGTGAATGAGAGGCCAAGCCACCCAGAACACAGCAGGCCAGGACTTGAGTGTTAATCTTCACACTCCCCCTAGTCGACACTGGTCGAGTTTTGTCCGTCTTTGAGGTCCTGAAAGTCATATTGAAGATCAGGCTGATAGGCCAGATGTTCCAAATTATTTCACATTTTAAACCAATCAAAGAATAGTTTACTGAGACAGTGTCAGATTTCACCAATGGGCATCAGTTTTGTAACAGAATGTGGATGAATCCCATCATTCTGTCACGAGTCTTAATGTTTAGCACCAGAGTGACCTTATTCGTGTCTGAGCTCTGGCTGTAAGGCGATGCCGATTCCAGCACTCCAGCAAGTCAGCATGTGCTCCTCATGATGGCCCCTGGAGGGAAATCAGGAGGTGTTCATCTCGGGCAAGGTCGGAGAAGTAATGAATCGGGGAAGCCTGCAAGACGGAAAGCAATATGGCTGGTTATGTTGCACACTTAAGTGTCCTTTCAGAGACCCAAATTACTCTGCCCCACACTGAGAGGTGAACTCGCTGAAATCTAAGCATGTGGTAAAGTGTGGCCAAACACCTTGGCCTGCTGTGACACGCTAAGGCTACATCATCTGAGGCCTCAAACAAGCATGAGTTCCCATAATTCCAAAGCACATCATGTGGTCTTTCTGTCCATCTTCCAAAAAGCACTCGCCTCAAAAAGAGAACATCAGCTGGCAGGTACCAAATCTCCCTCTCTCTATTTAAATGTGACTTCCATACAGCTGTGAAAATTACTGTGGTCGTGACTGGAAGTTTCCAAAGGCAGCCACATTACAAAGAAACTTTCAAAGAGCTCTGGAATGTATTTGTATATCCTGCCGTTTAATAGGCTTGTTTTGAAGAGCTATTTCTATGAGGGTTAGTTCTGATTCTGAGGGGCTAGGGATTGAATGTAATCGGACCTCCCTCTGGAGGGTGAGCCCAGCTATTGTGGAAAAGGTTAAGGAGCGTGTGGGATGAGTGCTCTCAGTTCTTGGCGTACCAGGAACTGGAGTTTTTGTCCTTGGATTAAGACCTGGGCCGGAGTTGCGTGTTTTCCTATAATGAAGTGGGGTGTCCTTGGGTCCTCATTGTCGCTCTCTGTGTCCGTGGGGCCGCCACAGGCCGCCGAATCCATCCAGGCCGAGGACGAAAGCGCTAAACTGTGCAAGCGCCGCATCGAGCACCTGAAGGAGCACAGCAGCGACCAGCCGGCCGGCGTCGGCGTGTGGAAGAGGAAGCGCATGGACCGCATGATGGTTGAGCACCTGCTGCGCTGCGGCTACTACAACACTGCCGTCAAGCTGGCCCGCCAGAGCGGTATCGAGGTGAGCCTGCCTGCCTGCCTGCCTGTTTGCCTGCCTGTCTGCCTGCCTGCCTGCCTGTCTGTCTGCCTGTCTGTCTGCCTGTCTGTCTGTCTGCCTGCCTGTCTGCCTGTCTGCCTGCCTGCCTGCCTGCCTGCCTGTCTGTCTGCCTGCATTGTGCTGGCCTCGCAGAGCGGCATCAAAGTGAGTCTGTGTGTGTTTTTCTATCTGTTTCTCTGCGACTCTCGCTTTCCCTCATCATTGTCTCTCTCTCCCACATCAGTCTCTCCATCTCTCTTCTCTTCTCTGAGTCTCACTCATTCTCTCTCAACCCTCCCAGTCAGGCTGTTTCTCCCCCTCTCTCTCCCCTCTCTCCATATCTCTTCCTGTTTGTCTCTCTCCCGCACTCTCTCTCTCTATCTCTCACTATCTGTCTCTTCATCTCTCTACCCATCTTTCTGTCTCTCTGTCTCTCTCCATCTCTCTGTCGGTCTCTCCATCTCTCTTTCCAGCCCTAAAAAGTTTCTGTGTCCTGCTGTCACTCTCTGTCTCCAGTCTATGGAAAAACAGATTACAAAAAACACTTGTGCTTTACCCTCCATCGGTTCAGGCAACCTTGTGAGACCTGAGGGACTGTAATCTCTTTTTTGTGACTCCTTGAATGCAGTGCCTGCCACGGGGAGGGAGCTCTTATTTCAGGCTGCGGCTTGGAATAGTGTATCTTCCAAAATGCGTGTTACGCTGCCTGGTCTTGGGCTGATTAACCCAGAGAGCTCAATGGTCCCAGTTAGACGTTCTTCACTTGACTCTGTTGACCCAGTTGGTGGTAGATATATATATGAAAGGATGTTTAAGCCATTGGCATCCTGCCCAGGGTGATCCCCAGTCCTATGCTGCTTGAGGTTAGACTCCAGGCCCCCTGCAACCTTGAGCAGTTATTGGATGGATGGAATGTTGAAATCTTCGCTTCCTCTGTGTCATCATTTTGGAGCAAACACTTGATTGCATATTTAATTGGCTCCAAGGCTTTTTCAGCCGCTCTCAATCCTGTGGCTTGATTGGCATCGTCAGGTGCTTGGTTATCAACCGGCGAGTCCATCTTCCTCTCAGGCCAAGGCCTGTCTGTCTGGCTTCATCAGACACCAGTGAACACAAATACTCTTCATTCAGCTCTTTTGAGATGAGGCCTCTTAGGGGGCCTCTTTGTCCACTCTCTCATCCTGGGGTTAGGGGTGCTCTCCTGCGGTGGCGTCAGCTGTTTGTCAGACGTCCACGTCTCCAGCCAGAAGCTGTTATCTGATGTGTGAGTTAGTCATTGTGTCATTGTGCCCAAACCAAACTGAATGTCCCTCAAGTGAAAGGGAAAACAATCAATCCCCTCTTCTGGACTCTTGGGGTCTAATTCAGATTGTTTTCAACAGTCAATTTTAAGTTGAGGGCTTGTGATAGAAGAATTAAATTGCACTGAACGGAGAGATGGACAGAACACTGGGAACTTAAGGCTTTAAGGTTTCTGCCTGGTCGCACCGCACTTGTGTGGGAAATATCTTGCTGGTTCACGTCCCAAGTGGAGCCCCTGCTGTGGTTCCCTCGAGCAAGGTGCTTAACCTGAATAGCCGATGTAAAAATATCCAGATATCCCGCATAAGGTGCAAGACTCTAAGCTGTGGAAGTCATCTTCTGCCTGGCTCGCTGCCATGACAACAGGTTGTGTCTCTCCATATACTGTGAAATGACAGGCAACAGTTTGGACAGTAGTAACTGCATCAGAGTCTGTGGAGGATTCACTCACGTCTGAATGTTTATAGACGATGAAAGCTGGATGTGCTAGTCTTTAACGCAGATAATTTGCCAGATATTTGGTGAAATGCTACCTTCTGTTGTACTTGTAGGTTACCTTTAGACTCTTTATCTTCAGACTCTTGGACAAGTAGGTTGGCCAGTGGAATGCTGGGCTGCCTCATATTAAGACCAAGAAGTTCTGAGGTGTTTCTCAATACCAAGAATCCTAAGATCATACTTGTGGTCTTGGCAAGACCAGTCTTGCTAACTTGTCTTCCAAGAATGAACATGGGGTGCAATGAATCATGGGATTAGTCTCATTTGGCGAGGATGCAGCCGATGTATCCTTGATATTTGGGGAGGGCAAGAACAACATTTGGGATTTTTTTTTAACCGTCCTCTGTACTTCTGTTCTTGAGTATTGGAACTGCTCTTTGGCAGTGGAAGATGACGTAAAATGGATACACGAGACTACAAGTAGAGTCAGGTATACACACCTGGTTCTCCTTCAAGAAGAAACACCACTTGTCACATTTCTGCTGAACCATTGTGGTTTCTAAATGGCTGGCATTAATAAGGTCTTGAGGTTGGTTTCGGGTTTAAGATGATGATTGACGCTTTGCCTTTAAAAGCTGGTGTTGGGCTCTGTTACATCCATCACTGACCTTAGCTGTTCATGATCTGCTTGTTTTAAGGGGAACGACGTGAGCAGCAGTTCCTGTGTGGTGTAACATGCCTTCAGGGTGTTGATGATTTAAAGGGCTGTGTTTGGAGGGATGTTGACAGAAATCGCCTGTATCATCCTCTTTTTGCCTGTTTTTCTTGATAGCTTCTGCCGAAATGTATCGCTTGTCCAAGGAAATTGGTCATGTGCTTGAAGTCTTTGTTATACTGCTGTGCATGCATTATCGTCAACTAATTGTTGTGCCTATCTAATTCAAAATAATTTTTGGTGCTGTCTTTCAGTGATTAATTGTTCACTTAGATGTTTGGAGTCAGTTAATAAATAATTTCTACTTAGAACAATGCTGACCAAAATAACTGCTAAATTTGAAATTGTATACTATTTAAATTGCTAATTTGGTTTTTAATCATGTCTGTATACACTGATGAGCCTACACAGTACGACCAGCCCTATGTGAAGCAAATGATGCCCATTTCTTCTGCATTCAGCAAGTTGACTAAGGCACTGAATGTTAACTTACCATCTAATATTTCACAGATCTTTATACAAACCATTTTTCCGAGATCATTATCATTGTTCACATCACACGGGGGTGGTCATAATGTTCTGGCTCATCATGTACATTAGCTACCTCACGTCGTATTAGAAATCTGTAAGCAAGACTGCATGGTGCAGCGTTGACAGTATTTGCATAGTTATCACTTTTAGCACGCTGGAAAAGTCACGTAAGTGGAAATGTTGTCAGCCTTGGTAAGCGAATCAGCTTTTGTCAAACATGAGTGAAAATTCCTTGGAAAATTATGGGTAAATATGCAGGTTGCTTTTACTGTCGAAGTATTGGTTTGGTGCTCAAAGAATTACAGATGAAGACATATTATGATTTGTTGTGAGGTCTAGGGTGTGGGGGGAAGAGTTTATTTATTTACTTTTCCTCTTTATTTTCCTGTACTTGTGGAAACACTTGGCAACCTCTTCATAAACAATATCCTGTGTATTTTTAAGATTATATCCTTTCGAATAGAATAATATAATAACAAATTAATATAAAAATGCACGAGTCCTTCTCAGACCAGAAGCTGCTCCTAGCGAGGGAAATGTTGCCAGGTGATAACTGGGGTTGATGGCCAGAACAGTGAGACCTTGCAGTCCTCCCAGCTTCATGCTATGGTCTTCATTATGATGGTTTTTATATTTCAGGACCTGGTCAATATCGAGATGTTCCTTACTGCCAAGGAGGTGGAGGAGTCTCTGGAACGACAGGAAACTGCCACCTGCCTGGCCTGGTGCCATGACAACAAGTCACGCCTCCGCAAGATGAAGGTAAGAATATCATGTGATATTTAGATCTTTTAACCACTCGTAGCTTTTCATGTTACTCTATCTTGTTGGGAATGGTACAGAGAAAATGACTCATTGAAGGTGAATCGATGTTCTGATCTCCACTACACTATTGATTCACGAAAACATTTCCTCATATCTTCAGTTGGTGGTTGGCATTTTCTTTCAACCCAGTGTCAGTCAGGTCTCTTTGTTTGCTTGTTTTCATTTTGGGAAAGAACAAGTTTCTGTTGGGGGTTGTGTTGAGTTTTCTGACTTGGGGACCAAAGTCAGTAATTTGCATAATTTGAAACCTTGTTTGTTACAACTATAAGCAAGTTCAGCCTGTTACATGCAACCTCTGGATATTACGGTTGAAATGTTGTAGGGTGGGTTTGAAGAATCGAAGAGTACAAGTGATACCGCATTGATTCAGGAGAGAGTTGTGGGACATGGGACAGTTGTATGACTTCTGGATGCTATATAGATTATTTGTTGCGGGTGTGGGCAAGGTACTAAACTTGTTGAATTTGACCTAGGCTTTGATTGGTAGCCACTGAAGAGAAATTACAAAAGAAGGCATTTAAGAACTAATGGCCATCTGAAGGTCAAGTGAATGGAAATGCTGGTAGTTTAGCTTTGAGGGAGTTTCAAGACAGGCAAGAGATTATCATGATCCGGACCGGCAGTTGGGTGAGTGTGGTGGAGTTCAGGCAAGTTTGCAGGATCTGGTTGCAGGACCTCTTAATGGGCAGAAATTGGAGCCTTTATTCAGATTCTGACATTTCTGGAAGTTTTAGATGGCACTGTGCTTCTTGTTGGTTCACAATGGGGTGAGGCACAGGCTGCAAGTGTGAAGCACCTGTGCCGTAATGTAGGGGTGAGCGGTTGGGTTAGTGTAGAGATTCTGCACAGATCCCTGCAGGAGCCTGTGGAGCTCGGGATCTGATGACTAGCATTGCTAAATGGACTGACCGATGATGCCTGGGGCTTGGGCTGTAATATCTTGCCTCCCAATCTCTCAAAGAAAAGGCATAAAAGGCATATGTTAATGTGCTAAGGTATCCATCAGCATGCCTGGGTGGTGTATGATATTGACATAACCATAGACCATGGACCATGGGTATATGTTAACTCCACACAACAGCCACAAAATGACCACTGAAGTTAAGCATTTGTAAAGATAGGGGTTCCCAACCTTTCGGTGTTCACAGAACGGTTTACCTTGTGCAAAAGTTTAATGGACCGGTGAAATGGCTCAGGTGCTGCCTGATCAGTCACCGAATTTGTCATTTTAACCGTCTCCATTTTATTTCATATGCAAACATAATTCATAAAAGTGAGGGGGTCATAAAAATACAAAAATACGTATATTATTTTTGGAAATTAACCAACCCCTTCGCTAAATGCCCAGCATTCTTCGGCCCGCTAGAATACTGGCCACGGACCGGTTCCTGTCCGCGGACCAGGGGTCGGGAACCCCAAGATTAAAGTATATCTTTCAGTGAGGGATTTGTAGATGCTAACCACACTGCCCTCCTGTACAGCCTTAAAGCCACGCAAAGAAGGCAGCTTATTCAGGCATAAGTCTTTGTTATTCTGTTGTTGTCAGCTGATGACTGATCTCCTGAGTTGCGGTTCAGTCGTCCCACCGCGCTGTCAGGTAATCCACCCGGCCTGTCACCTGGGACAGGCTCTCACCCACTCTCACTACGGTAATCGTAAAAACCCCGGACTGTTGGTGCATTTTTATTACCTCCAGGAATGTGCGGCCAATGAAACGCGCTGATGTTATCGGAAAAACACCAAAGCTCGTTTTTTTTCCCCATTTTTTTGTGTGGCATGCAGTTTAAATATAATGAGCCATTGTGGAACATCTCTGTGGAAATGTGTAATTAAGCAGCTGAAAGGATAACTCATGGCCATAAATCCTTTCCTTGTCCCGCTGGGGTGTAGAGGTGTCCACTTTCACATCCTCAACTGCTGCACAAGCGTGTTCCTTCTCAAAGGAAGAACTTGAGTTACAAGCCACCCATTAGTTTTCTGAAACTTCCATTTTAAAGAAAATGTCCCAAATTTCAGTAGACGCTCAAGAAAATGTGCCAACTTCCATCTCTAGCTCAATCCCAGCACTACAGCCCAAAAGTCATTTGCATAAACACACACACACACACACACACACACACACACACATCTCATCCACCCCAACAAGAAATATAATTAGTGTTCAAATAATACTCAGTGCTAATGATGCTAACATGCGTGGGCCTCTCTTTTTCTAAGAATATATTCTATGAAACGACTACCGAAGATTCCCAGCCTTAATTAAACCAACTCTCTCATAAGAACATTTGCAGAGAGTTAAACATGCATTCCGTCATACCGTTTCATGGGGTTTGTGTTCTGTGCTGGGTCTTAATTTAAATAGGCTTCTGTAAATCCTTCAAGATTTGGAAAGGCTCCAGTCAACAGAATTCACCCCCCCCCCCACCCCCCTAAAAACACACACACAGAAACACCGTGTTTCTCAGGAGCTAATAGTGTTTGACTGTCTGAAAAGCATATTTGAATCTCATGGTTTCTGATGTGAGCTGGCTGGTTGGGTCCCTTGTCATTTGCATATGTGTAACTAACATCCTCAATAACATGATGTCATGGTAATAAAAGGGGATTAAGTGATCTATAGAGGTATCATTTGCATTAGCATTAGATCTGGGGGGCGTGGCCAGAATTCAGCAAGAGAAGCGTTTCTCTTTTTGATAACTTGGTGATCTTCTGACATAAACTGATGGTGTATTTTGGATCAGCCCAAAGTGGCTGGTTTACGGGGGTGGGGGGGTATGAGGTCCAGAAGGGGGCCCCTAGCTGATGTTGGAGCTCCTCCCCCTTCCCATCCTCTTCTCTTTCCAGAGCTGCCTGGAGTTCAGCTTGCGCATCCAGGAGTTCATCGAGCTCATCCGACTGAACAAGCGCATGGATGCCGTCAGGTGGGTGGGGGCAGCCGACCTGGGTGGGATTTAGCATGGAGGGGGTGGGTGGTGGGGCTTCGCCCCGCAGCTGGGCCTCTCGTCTCTAATCGCTGGTTTCAAGTTAATTCGGCGTTAATTCGAATTGGCAATAATAAAATGTAATCAAAAACAGATCGTCATGCATAATTCATGCTTGGGGGAAAAAATGTAAATATTTATGAAGCGGCATATAAAGGGAGCCTTGGGTAAATATCAGCCTGATGGCTTGTGGCTGTAGCAGACTTCCACCAAGACAGGCAGCATGCAGATGCCAAAAGTTAGGATATTAAGGTAAATTAACATCTCTGTGTTTGTGACAGCTCTCAGATGTCTTTTGATTTGATTCGATGTTAATGGCACATTTGAAACTCGTCACAGCTTCTGTCGAAATGCACGGCCACCCAGTGGCTGTCTGATGGATGAAGGGGCCTTTAAAATGTCCGGGGTGTTCGCCTGACTTAGCGGCACCTGTGGAGGGATCCTCCTGTTTGGGACTTTGTCAGCGAGGTCCTTGTGCTCTGAACTGGGTGGTTGTCTCGTGATTTCTCATAGCCAGGAAAAACAGGTCTTGCGGGGCAGGCCAGTCATATGCTAGGGCAATGGTACCTCCCCCCCTCCCCAGATCAGGTATCATCCATTTTTCTTGGTTGATGAATCTCAGCTGGTACGAATACAGTTCCACACCCCCATCAGAGAGGCCACCATGACCCGCCTCTCCATCCATACTGCCCACGGCCTTCAATCAGCAAGCACCCCCAAAGCGAGATCGCGGCCTCTGTTTGCCACAGTTACACCTTCTCAAATTCCAGGAAACATGGAAACTCCATCCTTTTAGTGGGAATCTGACAAAACAATAAGCCAGGGATACCCTGATTGTCTGATAACTGGTGAACTGTGAATGATGCAGTGAATTATGGGATATTGTTATAAGTGCTGTCATCTGGCAGTCAGGTCTGTTTGTAATCTTAAAATATTTAAAACGGCAATGGAAATGGCCCCAGATTACGGCTTAGTAGTCACTGGCTGATGACTGCTTTTCCCAGGATGGCTGCTTTTTCAGGATGCTGAGACAGAGGGGCGGGGCCTCTGAGACGGAGCCCCGCCCCTCCATCTCAGAGGCCCCGCCCCTCTGACTCAGCATCCTGATTACACACACGTTCCCCCCCACCCCCACAGACATGCACGGAAGCACTTCAGCCAGGCTGAGGGGGGCCAGCTGGATGAGGTCCGTCAGGTGATGGGGATGCTAGCGTTCCCCTCCGACACACACATCTCACCCTACAAGGTAAAGGAGCCCACGCACACACATGAACACACACCACCTTTTGGTCATCGCTGTGGGGCTGTAATCTGCGTCTGTTTCCTGACAGGACCTGCTGGACCCAGGCCGCTGGAAGATGTTAATCCAGCAGTTCAGATACGACAACTACAGGTTGCACCAGCTGGGCAGTAATTCGGTTTTCACCATCACCCTGCAGGCTGGGCTGTCTGCCATCAAAACCCCGTATCTTGCTGCGTTCCGGGCAGCTCGGTGTCATCACAGCGCTACAGGAAGCATAATGGCATTCCCGTTCGTTCAGTCTCCCCTATTTCAGTCAGGTGACGTTCTCCTGAACTTTGTAAATAGGGCTACTTTTACGTTATAGTTTTCTGAAGGATCACATCTGGTGGCACTGCGATGCGGTGCAGGAACAGGGTAGGACCGTGTTTTAAAGGGCCGCTGGTTCACCGCATGGGCCAGGAACGCCTCGGAAGGATGCTGACCTCAATCAGGCCATCTGCAGATAATCTGCAGATGTACGGGCCTTGCTTTCCCTCGGCTGTCATTATGGACGCAAGCAAGAGGGCGTGACATCAGCACTGTTTTTCCTGCTTGCTGCCTGTGCAGTACGCTCTGCTCCGGGGGCCAGCAAGGTCAGCTGAGGACGCAGCGGGGCGACTCGGCAGTATCTGCTGCGGGAGATACACTCGCGGTCTGCGGAGGCGTTCGGACATGCCAGGCTGAGCCGGAAGCTGGCGGACTGACTTCTTCTAAATCAGTATATTCGGGCTGAAGCTTTTATTTCTGCTGTTATATAATTAGTCATAATGCACAGAATTAATGCCTATAGTTACCCAACTGGGTCACATATTCATGGCCTCTGAGAGGGTCTGCTTGCTATGGACCTTTAAGGAAGGTACTATATTTGAGGTTCTGGAATTGTCTGAGGAAAATCAGACCAAAGTTATGCAGCTAGGGGCAGATGAGTCCTAGACTGGAGCCTAGGGCCCCTGAAATCATCAGGGCCCCTGAAATCATCAGGGCCCCTGAAATCATAAGGGCCCCCACCCTGCCTTGGGAAAAATGTAACGGTTAGTTAAACTGGCAGCATGTGAGCACCCATGCCGACGTCTTCCTAGGGCTGCTAGATATGTTAATCTGCCCTTGTAAGTAGCTGTAATCCAGCTCACACTGGATGAACGTCTACTGGTAGGAAGTCCTATAATGGTACCTATGTATAACCTTCGGTTCCGCCCTCTCTGTCCTGCTGAGCTGAATTGAATCCTTAACCAGCCCGTCTCCAGGCAGTGCTACAAGGAGGACGGCACCTCCAAAAACCCGGACTGTCCCGTGTGCAGCAAGTCGCTGAACAAGCTGGCCCAGCCTCTGCCCATGGCCCACTGTGCCAACTCACGGCTGGTGTGCAAGATCTCCGGGGAGGTGATGAACGAGAACAACCCTCCCATGATGCTGCCCAACGGCTATGTGTACGGATACAATGTGAGTCGCCGGCGCCCTCGTGACGGCTCTGCCCGACTGGCTCTGTGGCACTCGCTGGGCTCCATGTCTACATCCAGAAGGTCACGGGGTCGAATGCCGTGGTCGTCAGAGTGATCATATCACTGCTCGGCCATTATGTGAGATCCTTAAGCATGAAATCCCCTTCTGGGCTGCCAGCTGACTGGCTGACCCCGTGCTGTAACAGCAGAGCAAGATGGATATGTGGGAACCAAAGAATTTTATTTATTTATTTATTTATTTATTTATATATATATATATATATATATATATATATATATATATATATATATATATATATATATATATATATATAGACACACACACACTATATTGCCAAAAGTATTGGGATACCTGCCTTTACACACACATGAGCTTTAATGAAGAAAAGAAAAAAAAATTCTGCACTACTCAATGGAGTTCTCAGAGATAGTATTCATAGCATGGGTCCTTATTGAGCTAGCATCGGAAATTCATTGCAGAGTCTCAAAGCACTTATGTAAGTCGCTCTGGCTAAGGGCGTCTGCCAAATCCTGTAAATGTAAATGTAATGACATCCCATTCTTAATATGTAGGCTTTAATATGGAGTTGGCCCACCCTCACAGCTTCAACTCTTCTGGGAAGGCTGTCCACAAGGTTTAGGAGTGTGTTTATGAGAATGTTTGACATTCTTCCAGGATTTGTGAGGTCAGGCACTGACCAGCGCAGTCTGCGCTCTAATTCATCCCAAAGGTGTTCTGTCGGGTTGAGGTTAGGGCTCTGTACAGGCCAGTCAAGTTCCTCCACACCAGACTCGTTCATCCATGTCCTAATGGACCTTGTTTTGTGCACTGGTGCGCAGTCATGTTGGAACAGGAAGAGGCCGTCCCCAATCTGTTCCCACAAAGTTGGGAGCATGAAATTGTCCAAAATGGCTTTGAATGCTGCAGCATTAAGAGTTCCTTTCACTGGAAGTATAAGGGGCCAAAAACAACCCCACACTATAATCCCCCCTCCACCAAACTTTGCATTTGGCACATTGCAGTCTGGCAGATACCGGTCTCCTGACAACCGCCAAACCCAGACTCGTCCATCGCATTGCCAGACAGAGAAGCGTGATACATCACTCCAGAGAACATGTTTCCACTGCTATAGAGTCCAGTGGCAGAGTGTATCATACCACTACATGTGGCGCTTTGCACTGCACTTGGTGATGTACAGTTTGGATGCAGCTGTTCGGCCATGGAAACCCGTTCCATGAGGTTCTCTATGCACTGTTCTTTAGGTAATCTGGAGGCCACACAAATTTTGGAGGTCTGTATCTATTGACTCGGCAGACAATTGGCGATTTCTGCAGACTGTGCGCCTCAGCATGCGTTGTCCCACTCTGTGATTTTACATGGCCTACCACTTTGTGGCTGAGTTGCTGTTGTTCCCAATTGCTTCCACTTTGTTATACTACTAGTAACCGTGGAATATTTAGTAGCGAGGTAATTTCACGAATATACTTATTGCACAGGTGGCATCCTATCACGGTATCACGCTTGAAGTCACTGAGCTCCTGAGAGCAACTCATTCTTTCCAGAATCAAAAGTTTGTAGAAGCAGTCTGCATGCCTAGGTGATCGATTTTATACATTCAATGATTTGGAGGGGTTTCCCAATACTTTTGGCAGTATAATGGGTGTGTGTATATGTGGGTGGGTGGGTGTGTGTATAGCCTGATAAGTAGCCTTCCACAATGTACACTTTAGCCCACCTGTCACACGTAACTGCTTTTCTTACTGTACTTTGGACTGCTAACCTTGATGATGATACCACAGCAGTGGTCAACTCTAAAAATGGCTGCTTGAGTTATGACTCCATAGCATCAGGGTTAAAACACAGGATATTTTCCAAGGGCTACTGGTGCTCTGGAAAGGAGACGTCTCAGTGATCTCTAACTGTAGCTGTAGTACCTAGGAAATGCTGGATAACTTCACAAGTTCTTGAAGAATTTTGGTGCTGTATCTGTACAACGTAACCCAAAGTAAATATTTGGGTTTTTAAGAGAACAAATGAAATTGTTTCTTAAATATTGACTAAGAAAGTCAGTGATGTCCTATGGGTAAAGGCGTCAGCGAAATAAAATATTAATGTTGACTTAACGATGAACATCTGAGAGCCTTTAAAGCCAAAGGGGTGTGATTCGATCGTCAGAATGACTAACAGGACTGGGTTTATTACTCTGGCCTAAAATTTGGCATTTCAAAAATTTGAGTTTTTCAGTTTGAGGTTTTTCTGAGAATGTGATTTGATATTTCACCACTTTTCTCATTTTGTCGTTCCTCATAATACCCTGTGGAGTTCCTGAACATATCACACGGCTAGATAAGCCCCGCCTCCCCACCCCCGCTGATAGGTCTAAGGTCTGCCCCTTCAAGTTTACCTACACAGGTTCCTGAAAGTCATTTGCCCCGGCTATAACACGGCTTGGCTCCGGGTCTTTGTGTAATCCCAGCCCATACGGGAGTGAATTGACAATACGATGTACTTCTGTGTCTGGACTTGAAGTGTGCAAATGATCCACATGTGACACAAGAGAGCTCGAGCCGGACGAACGAATGGGGGGCGGCTGCAAGTGCTTGGCTGTTCACGTTTCACAAGCAGTAAATATAGGCACAACAAATGCTAAAAACAGCAAAGCTTCAGTCTGACTGCCAGGGCATGTCTCTATTACGTCTCTACGTACATCAGCTTTCCTGAAGGTACCGTGTTCTGTGGTGTGTTTTAGCCATTGTATGGGGGTGCAGGTACCATGTAATGTGCTCATTAAACATCCTGCTCTGGGGATAACAAAAAAGCAAGACATTTAGCATTGTTTCGCTTCAAAGAGTGATGTTTCCTACATCACAGTTTATATAGGAATGATATCCTGTCAGCTGTCCATTCGTCAAACGGACTTGTTTAAAACGGTTAATTGCTTTCCTGGCATGTCTGTGTTTTTGTAGCTGAATTTCCCCATCGAGTGACGAGCTCTACAGTGTGACGTGCATGACAGGGTCATTTGTCATCCCTTTACTGCACAGAGCTGCCACCTGGTGGTTGTTTTAATATCACCACATGACAGATTACTGCCAGCTATGAATGACGTCTTCTGTGTCTGTCCGTCTCTTCCAGTCCCTCTTGTCCATTCGCCAAGACGACAAAGTCGTCTGCCCCAGAACCAAGGAGGTGTTCAGCTTCTCCCAGGCTGAGAAGGTGTACATCATGTGAGAGGGCGGGGCAGAGACACTTTGGAACACCTCGGGGGGGGCGCCGGTGAGAGTCGTACAGTTCAGCCAATCGGGCCACAACAGAGAACAGCCCCGGCTCCTCTCAGAGCCTGACAGTGACCTTCCTCATCAGAAACGGCCAAGCCCCCATTTCTGTCCTCCACCTCTAACCACCTTCACCCTGTGTTCAAACAGCCCATTACGGCAAAAAAACAAGGAACTGGATGTTATGGATGGGGGACATATTTTGGACGGGACTGTTGGGATTTCTACGACTATTAAAGGACTTTTGTTTTTAAAACAGTGACATTTATTAAGCTAGTTTCATTACAGTAGCGTGTAGCGGGACTGCGTGTCACACACGTGTCGTCTGGGGTTTTTCCACACCTCTTGTCAGTGCGCTCTGACTGAAAGGTAATCTCATCTGTGTTGATACTTGTATACACAGTCTGATGCTGATATATAAGTACTTGCTCAATAAATATAAACATTGAGTGAGAATCTGATTGATTTACAGGTTTTTTACATTTAGACTATGTTTCTGTGACTGGGACTAACACCAGTGTTGAAGCTGCATGTTTTTTTGCAAACCTCTGTCACACCCCCCTCCCCCCCCCCCCCTCCTCCCCCAAGGAGATTGGTTGCCTCTGAGCTGGTAATACATTTAGTATTGGAATTGTAGAGGACACTTTAGAAACTACTTATGCATGTTTATATTGGTAGAGTAGGAGATGGATTGTTCATGTACTATTGCTGATAAAGTTTAATAAAAAAAAATAAAAATCTGGCTTTTGAAATCTTTCAGTTCCTGTCTTCCAAGAATTAGTCCTTAAGACACAACCGCAGCCACATTCACCATAACATTAAATGATGAGGTGGTGTCTTAGACTTAATTAGCATGATTTCCCAATAAAAAAGTACCTGTGAACATGTCCGTCCAGCTTTGGGTATAGTAATATATGTAATATGTATGCATCTAGAAAAAGGGAGGTTCTCAGGAAGCAAATAACTGGTCATTTTGTTATGAAAGCTTGGCCATGCTGAGAAGGAGAACAAATTATGGGCTAGAATCAATTATGGGTCATAAAAGTACAGCAGCTATGCACAAACTGTGCTGTGCACTAAGTATGCCGGCACACTGCTGCAGATCCATTTTGAGATGTAAGAAGAGTGACCTCCATGACCTGGATTATGTGCTCACCCTCCTCCAGTGCAGCATTGTGGGGATCCAGGAGCCTGTGCCCTGCAGCATACTGCACTAGACAAGGGAAGACCCTGGGTGGGACACACACAAGTATTTACTATGTACTATTTATTGATACGGACTGTGGTAAGAAATCAATGCAAAACCGGGAGAATGTGCATGTTTTACATATTGTTGTATGTGTTTCCAGTATTTGGAGAAAAATCTTAGGCCTATACAAAACATGGAAGAAAAACAGTTTACAGTAAGTGGCATTACCCATGTAACAAATGTGTAATGATGAATGACCTGTGTAGAATCCCTGTAAAAAATCCATAAGCTCTTAAGTGATTTTAAGAAGGAGACACAATTTTTGTACATCTATGTCAAAATCAGTTAGGGTGACTAGATAATCCATGTCACACTTTGGACACTTTGAGCTAGGGCAGTATTTGTAAACGACTATTGCAATTACAAGGACCTTCATTTCACATAAACACTGCATTCTTGCGCTGTGCCGATTGCTCAGTCTCCTATAATCATGCATGTGTCACTAATGTTAATGTGAAACAGCTGGATGAGTCCTTCAGTCAAGGAAACCAGTCAAAGCACAAGAAGACCTGAACTATTTAGCACCTGGGGCATTGTTTGAGATCCCACACATGCAATGGCGAGTTCTGTTTAAGAGCAACTTACAATGTGGCTCTTTTCCTTTTTTATTTTTATATACCGATGGTACCGGAGAGGAAGTTTCTGGACGGAACTTTATAAAGAGTCACTCCTAGTTCCGGGGGCAGGTTTTAGAGCGGAAATAACGTAATTTCCTTTAATCAGACAGTAGTCTGTCAGTGGGGTGGTGTGGTGTGTTTTTAGGAAGAAGCTGGCGGATATGTGTCTGTGCGATAAACGGACAATTTTTATATTTCAGGGACTTTGGGTTAGCCGAGGGTCGGTACGGCTTTTATCTTTATTTAATTTAAGTGTAAGGTGGGGAAAGTAACCACTGTTTTCTTTTGTTGTGGACACAATCAACTGTACCGTATCTGTACGCCGGACGCTTGGAGCAGCTTGGTGTTTTCATGGCATGCCTCTCCATAGCGTCTTAATGAACCGGCTTGTCACGTAACCGAGTGGACAGTTCACCTTGAAAAGTATCGATGGTGGTGTGCGCTTGTCCGTACGGAGCCGCTGTGAGCCTTCCTAACGCCGGGGACTGTCATTCGGCATTACGGGTATGCTGTCTGCCTCTAAAATAAACTGTGCACCATTACATACTCACCCCGATCCGCATTTTTGTCCACATCGAACAGGACGGGAATAACTAGTATGGTTTCTCTGACCGCGACGACTTATAGGTTTATATGTGTTCAGAAAGTATATTAGTTGTAGAATTGCTTCTTTGAACAGACTAGAATCAACAGGGGTCCGTTTAAGCCAGTGATCTCCATCTCCGGTCCTCGAGTGCTACTACGTAGTAGGTCAGGGGTCTCAAATCTTATCGGCAAAGAGCCAGTGTGTATGCAGGTTTTTGGGGTAGCCTTTAGATCAGCTGTTCAAACCCAGATGTGAGGACTCTTCAGCCAATCAGTCCTCTAATTAGTAATCTAGTTATGGAGTTGCAGTGAGAACCTGCACACACAGGGGCCCTTTGTGGATAAGATTGGCCACCCCATATAGGTATTCTATTCTACCTGGCTTCTGATGAGCCACACCTGTTCCTGGTATTTACCCCAGGTTTATCCCACTGCCCATGTCATAGTGTAGATTGGTGTGTAATTGTGTGTACTGTACACTGATGTGCATGTGTAAATACAAGGAGTGCCGTAATTAAACTTTTACATTGTTTTAGGAAGGACTTTTGCCTTTACTGTAACTTTACCTATTTCCTTTATCTATACGTTATACCTTTGACTTACTGTATGTGTAACGCTGTACAATCTGAAAACCACCCCGTAATAAAACTGAGCTACGAAGATCTTGTCTGCTCTTTAACATGTGGACCGCTATATTGCCAGTTCTTTTTTAGCATTTGGCATCAGTGAATGGCTGACATTTTAATTTCATTTTAAATTTAAATCATCTTAAGCCAAGTGTACCTAAAGGATTTTCCCAGTTTTCCAAAATATGTTCAAGCAGACTGTAGTTAGTAATACTGAATTTAACCGTGTACATGGATCTTCCAGAACTGTTTGTCAAATACAGTCAGTGGGATTTTATGTTTATTATCTCTAATTTTATGTTGTCATGTCTGATTACTTATGAAATGACAGGTTAATCTAACCAAAAATGTCCATGTTTGTGTCGTTAGGTGTAAAAAGAAAAATGTTCTATTAGCTGAAGTACGTGCAACAGTCTAAAAATTTGGTTTAACATAATCTAAATCTTTTTAAGGAGTTGTCAATTAGCTTATGAATCAGGTGATTTGATCTGTGATGTGAGACTGAGGTAAACAGTAATTGGTTGTTCTGGCATTTTGAGGCAGGTTCATATTTCTCGGCTTTGCATGTCTCTCTTCCCCTTTCCCCTCCTGTCTGTCACAGAGATGGACCACGCCCAGAGAGACAGGCTGTCGGCGCTGGTGGAGGAGCTCACCACGTCCGGCCAGCCGCAGCTCGACCAGTCCAAGATGAAGGATGTGAAGAAGATCTGCAAGTAGGGAATCGTTCATCTGTTCTGCTCAGATCGTTTATCTGTTATGACTTTGCTTTCCAGCATTGAGTGAAAGCAGTTCAGTTCAGCTCTGTCCCTGGCATTCTGACTTGAATGAGCATTGACTCTAGGCAGTTCTAAGAGACCTGTTGGCTTATACGTAAAATTACAGATCTCTGATTTGGGCAGCACAATGGCTGTCACCTCACACCTCCAGCACTGGGGCTTTGAATCCTGTGCCCTGGTCTCTGTGTGAACTTTTTCTTCCTGTGTTGTGCTGATTTTTTTCAAAGACATGTGTTTAGGCTAACTGACATCCATAAATAACCTATTGTGAGTGTATGTGCTCTGACTGAATGCAGTGTTTAAGTGAAACGAAGGTCCTTGTAATTGCAATGGTCGTTCACCGTAAACTGTTTGGATTCTGGTTCTAATTCTGCTCTGTGAGATGCTGCATCTCTGCTGACTTGCCCAGAATGTAAGTCACGGATTCCACGTTTCAGGGCTTCTAGCGACCATGTGGAGCACTTTTATAACCTGCTGATGGGCCGCTTGGCGGAGGAGCACGCCGAGGTGCGCCTCTCCGCCCTGCAGATGGCCACCGAGCTCTTCTCCCGCTCCCACCACTTCCGCACCCTGCTGGTCTCCAACCTGCAGGAGTTCCTGGAGCTGACGGTGGAGACGGACCCCGAGCAGCCGCTGCCCCCGCCCAAGGAGGCGGCGCGGCGCCTTAAGACGCTGGCCATCCGCACGGTGCAGGACTGGCAGGCCGCTTACGGGCAGGCCTACAAGAAGCTTGCACTGGGCTACCACTTCCTGAAGCAGGTGAAGAAGGTACGGCAGCCCAACAGCTTCCTGCGTTTTCACACTTTACAAGCCGCCTTTAATTAATCCAGCTTGCAGTGTGTGCCCTGCCAAAGACCGATGCCATTAGTCCAGCGTTAAACATTTCCTGTTTGTTCAGGTTACAAATCAGTGCAGTATATGACTGCAGTTGAATCTGATATGAAAGAATTTAGTAGAATTTGTAAATACATGATAAAACCATTAGGGAACAGAGCAGAACCCTATTAATGTTTACCGGTGGTGTTTTATAGACTCTGTTTCTGCTTCATGGAAAAGAGGCCCGACAGATGTCGTTCAGTTCTGTCCTTTAGTCCAGATGCTTTTCTAGTGATGCTTTATTTTTACTGAGTCAGTCCTGCTTCTGTTGTTACCAAAGAGCTGCATTTGCAGGTTTTAACATGTTCAGTAACATTATCAGTTTGAATTGGTGATCATTTCAGTTTAATGTAATATTAAACTGCTGTTCTTACAATGGACAGGTAAAAACTTTTGATGTTTTTTTTCTGTCTTCGGTGAAAAGCAGCACTCCGCAGCAGTCAAAGTGAATAATTGATCATTCTTAATTGAGCTAAATACGTAGATGACTGTTTTCTGAGAGGGGAAAACAGCAGCACTTCAGGGGACCGTGTTTTATTGCACCCTCAGCATGGACACTCTCTCTCCTGTAACCGCTGACAGATGTGGCATCGGCGCTTTCTAACAAGTTAAGGAACCTCACGGGCGTGTCGGCGCCCCCTGCTGCTGATGCTGCTCTCATCCTTCTCCCAACTCCCAGGTGGACTTCCAGGACGTCCAGGCCAGGACGCTGGCAGAGAGGAAGCGACAGGAGGAGAAACAGAAGAGACTGGAGAGGATTTATAAAGACAAAGTGTCCAAGGCCACCAGGGAAATGGAAGGCATGGCTGCATCTGAGTTTCTGCATGTAGTGACGAATGCTGTTGGACACTGTGCCTTTAAATGTGTCCTCCTTAAAATACGCTCCCTCTAAATGTGTCCTTTACCTTAAGAACTTTATCTTATCTTAAACACACTTTCCAGTTTCTGCTATTTGTCCACCCATTTTTATAATCAAGTTGGAATTAACTCCAATCGCATTGCAGCAACCCAGTGTAATCTGCAGAACTCTCTATCCATTCAGGTTGGAGTAACTCAGGGTCATTTTCGTAAATGCTTATCCATTCAGTTTGGAGTATCATCCCAGTACCTTTTCCTGGTAGCGTTCCATAGACCCAGCTCTGCTCCTGACAGCCAATCCTCTTCACAGAGACCTCCGCTGAGATACACGAGTGCCTGACTGAGATGGACAGCTGCCTCAAGCTCCTCACGCCTCACCCCCTGGACTTCAGCCTTAGCGACCTGGAAGCCACATCCACTGCCCCCGTGCATTGTGGGAAATCCGCTTCTCCTGCCGCCGACGACGAGCAGCCATGCTGCAGCAAAGACCTGCATGACAGAGAAGAAAAGGTGGAGGAAGAGGGGAGCAGTGATGAGATGTCTGACGCAGAGGGCGTCCCGGACGAGGACATGTTCATTCGGCAAACTGGCCTGATGTCACACAAATACAGCCTCAGCTTGAACCTCTCCACAGGTGGGTGTCAGAATGAAAAGCTCTTCAACTCTGACCATGTCTGAAGGTCAGATAAAGGTATTTCTGTCTTCTGCTGTGAAGTATAAACACTCGTTGGGTAGCAAGAAGAGTGTTTAAGTGGATGTGTGTCTGCCTGCCTGCCTGTCTGCCTCTGTCTGTCTGCCTGTCTATCTGTTTCCCTCCCTCCCTCCTACAATGGACTTGTATCCTGTCCAGCCTCTTCTCTGCCTCATGTCCAGAACTACTTGGGACAAGCTCATTGTGATCCTGTACTGCACTGGATGAAGGTTCTTGAAATCCATCCATTTATAGAGTGCGGTTCCCACATCATCTCTGTGATTCTGAGTGCAAGAAATAATGATGCTGAAATGTTTGATCTGCGATGTTATAAATACCCAGCCACAGTAAAACTAGCTGGTCTCTGCTTGTATTCTTCGCTGCTGCCCATGAAGAGAAGGGGGCCTCGTGGGGGTCTCACAGCTTCTCCTCTGTCAGCAGAGATGAGCTTGAAGGAGACGGAGGAGAATGAAGCTGTGGTGAACACAGTCAGGGACCTGAACAGAGTCATCAGCACCAAGCACCTGCCCGCCGTGCGATCCTGGGTGCAGGTGTGTGCTAAAGGCGGCCGTAACGTGTATGTTATGTGTGATGTGTGAAAAGGGGTAGGGATGTGTATCCTGGAAAGTTGTGGGTGGATAACCACTTCACTGTTGGGCCCTTGAGTTAAAGCCCTTCCTGCTAAATGAACGGGCATGTGTGTATTATTTATGTGATATGGGTGTGAGGATTGTTAACACGTGTGTGTGTGTGTGTGTGTGTGTGTGGTCCCAGGTTTTCACCAAGGCCGGGGTAGATCAGCAGCTGCTGAGCAGGGCCATCGCCTGTAAGAGTGCCCTGGAGGAGGCGCTGCAGAGACACGATGAGCTCCACATCCACTACAAGAGGAGAGAGCGCAAAGTGGTGAGTGCCCTCTGCAGACCAGAGGGGGCGGGGCAGGATGGTCAGTGAGATCTGTGGTCCGACAAATGAACAGTCAGGGAAGTCTATGGTCTGAATGCAATGTGTAAAATGTCACGGTGAAGTAGGAGTTTAGCCAGAATCATACCTGTTAGTGCAGTCTGTGTTCCAGAGCGCAGCAGCCAATGCAGTGTAAAATAGGACATATTTGTGTGCAAATTACAGTGCATGTGTATGTAAATACAGTGCATCAAAAAAAAGCATAGCGTCGCTCTTACAGCAGGGGGCGCTGTTTCCCTCAGTATTACAGCACACATTCCTTAGCTCACTTCATAGATTGAAATGATTTCGCATGTCTAGGGTGGGCACAAATATTCTGATGGGCGTAGCAGAACAACTTGGAAGCTAACGCAGTGTAGTTCCCAGAAATCCATGTTAAGCAATGCACATAATGTTAATTTTGAAAGGTAAATATTATTTGAAGTTTTTGAATGTGTATGCCTTCACATAACAATAATAATAATATAATTGTTTGTATTATTTGTATGATTATTAGTATGTTTTCCCCAGTCTGTCTTTCAGGCCCTTAATATACACACAGCCTACCTCTATGATTAATTAGTAACGTTTAGTTTGCCATTAAACTAAACAGAGTGAAATTAACAGCGGAATCTGTAATCGCGGTTGTATTTAACTCGTGCAGCATTTAAACACACAAACACACACACTTATGTCAACAACTCGGTTTTGTGGATAGGGTAAATATTGTGCCACTGCCACAGAGTGGATTTTGGGGAGAAAACTGTTATTTCCAAAACTAGAAAAGCATGAGTGACAGTTTTTATTATTTAAATTCCGGTCCGTCCATGTTTTTCAAATGATTTTACTTCAACCATGTTACCCAGAAATCTGTGCGACCTATACAGTTAAATCGGAGACTTTTTTAAGAAATAATCTCATGGAAAAAGAGGAATGTAGTTTCTGTTGAAGGGGCCCAGCTCAGAGGGTCAGTAAACTCTGTGATCAGAAGGTCCCTGGTTCAGGTTCCAGGTTTGGCAGAGAGATGTCACTGTTGGGCCTCTTAACAAGGCCCTTAAGCCCCAGCTGCCCTAGCCACCGTCTGACCCTGCATCCTCTCAGAAATATATGCCACTTTGGATAAAAGTGTTTGCTAAATATGTAAAATGTATATCAAGGATGGCCACCGTCCAGATTTGGAGAGGTGTCCTGTACAGCAAAATGCTTTTAGTCAGGTAAGCGTTTGCACAGGGTGTAACGACAGTTTAATTTGATCCTGGCTCAGGTGGTGTGCCGGACCGGTGGGGCATTAGCATAAGACAGAGAAGTTCTGAGGTGTAATTATGTGCCCTCATATCCTGCTGTAAGTGCCGGAGACACTGTCTTTGAGGCCCTGGAGCTCGGTGACAATGACAAAGCGGCCCTCAGTCCCACATACGGCTCTGTCACTGTCAGCCCCATTTCCAATGCAAAAAAGCCTTTGCTTTGTGATAAAGAAACAGCTTAAAGTCCTTTATCATAATTAGTTTTTCCCTTTCTCCCTTAAAAGCATTCCATTACTTTATTCGCGTTATCGCCGCCCTGACACGGACGGAATTGGTTTTCGGACGCAACAAACTTACGTTGATTGGAAGGAGGGGGGAAAAATTGAGATGAAAAATCAGAACAGTAAAAATGATAATTCCCGCCAAACTTCTGTGTGCCCCGGCCAGCCTGGCTGATTCTCGTTAAAGTCTGATCGTCCCCCCGTGATGGGACAGCGGAATACCCTAAGGAGATGACTTGGGAAAATTAAAAATGAGTAAATTAGACTAATTTGAGCCATATTAGTATTGTTCTGTGATATCATCATGTCTGTATCACAACCACATTATACATCGGGATTTATGTTTATGCACTATATTGTTGCTTTTCAAATATAGCTATAAATATCTTTTGGATTTATGTTTAAGTATGCATACAGGGTGGTACAGCTGCACAGTGGTTAGCACTGTCACCTCACACCTCCAGGACCATGGGATGGCTCTCCATCCCATGTGTGGAGTTTGCATGTTCTCCCCGTGTTGTCGTGACGTTTCCTCCGGGTACTCCTGCTTTCCTCCACAGTCCAAAAACATGCTGAGGTGGATTGGAGTTACCAAATTGCCCGTAGATGTGCAGGTGTGAGTGACCCTAACCCCCCCCCCCCCAAATTTGCGCAGGGAAAGCGGTATGGAGAATGAATAATGGATGGTAAACATGCTTGAATTTGCTGAACCTCTTGAACAATATTCAGTTAAATATCCACGGTGAGTTATGAGTTACAGAGGACACTAACATTTCTACATGGTTTTTAACCATGTCCTCTCTGCATGGACAGTCCCCCCCCCCACCCCCCCCGTCACCCATGTGACACTCCCGGTGACATTGTGGGGTCTTGCCGAACACCGTACATGGCCGCCCGCTGCGTTCCATCCTTGGAGGCAGAGTGCCGGATAACGCCCAATGCTGGTTCCATTCGCCTCTGGAACGTTCTGCGGATATTATCTTATCCACATTAATTACAGGTCACTGAAGGTTCTTGTAACGGATGAGAGAAGAGCAGAGGATCTGTAACACATTAACTCCCAAAAAAGGGGGCCTCATCGAGCATGCAGCATGGGGGAATATTGTATTGTTTACCCAGATAAAGCATCTTATCAGCGCGCTAGAAAGAGCAATTATTGATGTTGCTGTGTATGTGTGTTTCTCCTTTGTCTCTCAGTGGAAAGCCCCCAGTGCCTCACTCTTTATCTGCTTGCCTGTTTCTCCACCTCGGAGAGCGATTGGGGGGTGGGGGGTGGTTATTGTATCTGTGCCTGGGTCCTGTGCACATACCTCCATGTGCGCAGGGGGTGATGGGGAATGAGATCCCCCCCCCCCCCCGATCTCAGGTACCGGATGGGGTCAGACTGCGGGGGTTATGGTGCAAAATTGTGACCTATAGTTTGGCAGATCAGAGAGGAGGGGGGTCCAGAGGCCGTCCTGGGCAGCACGGGGAACTAACCTGGGGTGCACCCTGGATGTAAGGGTTTAGGAGTATGCATGGATGGATTCAGCTGACACCAGCTGAATAATATCCCAAATATCCAGTCGAATTTCCAAACACACAATTTGTGTTAAGAGCTTTCCTCTTTTTATATGCCATGCTTAAAATTGAGCATCAGTATTAGAAGCACTTGTCAAGTCCTGTATTGTTGCAGTAGAGAATAATTTAAAATAGTAATTTTCATGTTTTAAAAGGTACCGTTTCTCCTGAAAAGCGGTTTGATTGAAAAAATATATACGTGTCTTAATCGAGTTTCATGTTAGTCAGTGTATATATATATAAAAGGTATGGTGCAGTTTTTTAAACCTAAACAGAGTAATCCATCCGCAACAGCCCCCATCTGCTGGGTAGGTAGGTAAGACCATGACCTGCCCGAGCTGTAGGGAGCCAAAATAATCTGTATGAGCAATTTTTTAAAAATGTAGACGTTTTTATTCTTTGCTGTCCCGCAGGTACCTTGATTGGTTTTAACTCCAGAGTGCAGCTAAATGTTTGTTTGGTTGTACATGCCTGTATGTGTCTAGAGACCCAAACGTAGTAAAGCTTTTACATGCAAGTCCTGTGTTTGTAAACAGTATTCAAAGGAAAAGGTGCTTTGTTCCCATTTATTTAATCTCCCTCAGTCTGAATTACTTGGAATATCACCGAAATGAATTAAAAACATTAGGACTTTGCTCATATTGACTTTTTTTTCCCACCCCTATTAGCTTCACTCCTACCCTCTGTCCCTAAATTGCAAGGTGTGAATGGGCCATAATCTACTGGTAATTTTTTGTAATGTTTGCCCAGTTTAGCTTGTTTTGTGGCTAAAGAATCATAATTGATTTTGATCACTGACCCCTTACGGACATACAAACACACAATGTCAGCATATTTTGAGAGGTGGGTGCTTTGCTATACATGTAAAAGGAATATTTTACCTGGCAGCCGTTATATAGCATTTAAAAATCATATTATTTCTAATTTGTTATTTTGATGGGGAAATGAAGGATCGGTGCTTGAGAGTTTTAAAACGATGCAAAAAGGAAAGAGGTATTCAGTGAAAGTTTGCGAAGTTCCGGTTGCTGGATTTATATTCACACATGCATATACATACACATATACACACGCACAAACACACTTTAAGCCACACTGTGCTGAAATGGTGTTTGATGCTGGATACTGCTTTAAGAAAGATTATTGAAGTTGACGTGTATAGCACTTAGTATTTTGTAGACTTTAAAATAGTTTGTATAGGTGGGGCCCCAAAAATGTCTCTAGCTCGGGGGCCCCGCCCTGCTTAATCCGGCCCCGGGTAAGACCTCGCTTTCATTGCCTTTATTTCCATGAGAGATCTTCAGCTGTTGCTCCCCAGAATACAGCAAACCCCTATCTGAAGTATATGAGTTATTCATGAATTGCTTGTGTAAAGTAATTTCTTTAAAGCACAGCTGCGTAATGACAGCGTTCGCTTTAGCTAGCAGTATTGTGCCAGGCCTTTCAGTGTTAACCCCTCTGTTGGTAAATGTAAATGAAAGCGATCAGCGATGCAGGTTTCTGCCGCAGCATCATAAAGGATCGGAGATCGAGGTCCACGCGCTTTCTCCGCACTCTGCTCATTATGGGATGTTTTTGTAAATTTATGCACATTGCGGCCAGTTGCGCCGGGAGATTTTCCGCTTTGCCTTGTAACACAGTGAGGAGGGCGCTACACCCCCCGCCGTGGCCCCCCGTGCCTCTCAGTCCCGCACGGGCGGCACACAGAGCTGCATCACCCTGCCTGAGTTATTGGTTTTGCTGTAATAATTTGCAGGAGCTTCCAGTAAGAGAGGGTATTAGCATATAAATAGCGGGTGCACAGAGCACCATCACAGCTGAGTACATTTAATTTTTAGTTTATAAGATGGAATGGCTTTTTAAATGCATAGCCATCAAACTTGCTAAAAGACAAATGAAGTTTAGAGCCCGGTTGTCCGAGGAAGCCCCCGGAGATCGTTTTTTAAGAGGATAACAGACTTATTTAAGCCATTGGCTGGGAGAGACGTGCCACCCTGGGATAATTCAGATTGCTTACTCAGTTAATTAGACCATAGTAAATATATTGAAGGTCTCAGAGGAGTGCTTGGCTTCCGTGGGATGTTTTTCCTAGTAAGTGGTGCATGTTTAGCCTGAAGCCAATTATCACATCCCTGTACAGGCTGTTATCAGCCTCTGCTGGAGGCTGTGCCCCCCCACACCCCCCACACCCCCTGCGCGATGCCGCTAGGTTTACCTCACACTCAAGAGCTTCATTAATTAGCTGATTTGGCTGTTTGGAAATAACGTTGCATGAAAGGTTTTATCTTAACCAGTTTTTGTTTATTTGTATACCTCCAACAAATGCATTAAATTCTTTATATTAAGATTAATTGTTTGGATAATTAATTATTCAGAGGCCAGGGACTCTTAAATAATCCAGTCAATTAGTTTTAGATTAACTGCATGCATTAATTACCCATTATTTTAAGGGCTGCATGGTGGCTCTGAGTTGCAGTGCTGCCTTGCACCTCCAGGTTGCTGGTTCGAATCCCGCCCTTCCTGTGCATGTTTGCCTCTAGTTCTCACTGTGTTGCTGAGGTTTCCCACCGTTTTGTGTACTTCGGCGTCCTGACCAGGGTGTCCTCTGCTTTATCCTCCACTGCAGTGTTTCTCAAACTGGTCCTCAGCGACTGCAGAAAGGCCACATTTTTGCTCCCTTCCAGCTTCCTACTGCGCTGTCTAGGGTCCCATGGACCAGTTTGGGAAGCACTCCTCTGTTCTACCTGGGATAGGATTCAGGACCTCCTTTCCACTAACCGCAGTTTGTATAGATGGATTATAGATGGTGGCGCAGTGGTTAGTGCTGCTGCCTCACAGCAAGAATGTCCTGGGTTCGATCCCGGGTCCTTTCTGTGTGGAGTTCGCACGCTCTCCCTGTGTTCGCATGGGTTTTTGCTGGGGGCCCTGGTTTCCTCCCGCGGTCCAAAAGCATGCAGGACAGGTTGATTGGTGAGTCTAAATTGGCCCTGTGAGTGTGCGCGCCTTGCGGTGTGTTGGTTCCCGCCCAGGGTTGGTTCCCACCTATGCCCATTGTTCCCGGGATAGGCTCCATTCCCCCCCACGACCCCAGTTGGGATTAAGCAGTTTCAGAAAATGGATGGATGGTTATTCTGATATAATTTTATTGTGTAATATATGCCAACTTGCCAGTTAATATCATATTAGATATTTTGGACCCCGTGTTTTGGGGGGTCACACTCCTATGTGGAGGCCTTGGGTCTTGGGCCTCGTGTTGTTGAGGGTCACACTCCTGTGTGGAGGCCTTGGGTTTTGGGCCTCGTGTTTTTGAGGGTCACACTCCTGTGTGGAGGCTTCAGGTCTTGGGCCTCGTGTTATCAGGGGTCACACTCCTGTGTGGAGGCTTCAGGTCTTGGGCCTCGTGTTATCAGGGGTCACACTCCTGTGTGGAGGCTTCAGGTCTTTGGCCTCGTGTTATCAGGGGTCATACTCCTAGCTCTCAGACCTCATGTTTTCCGGCTTGCGTCAGCAGAAAGCTCCCCAGAATGCGCCCCTACAGGAGACTTATTTCACTGCTTCCTCCTGCTGACAGCTGTGATATTATCGCAGCAGAATTAAAGTGCATTAAAAATAAAATACTTCGGTAGACTGGGAATTTTGAGCTTGGTGGTAATCTTTTCGCCTTGGTTTTCCATCTATCAGGGCTAGAATAACTGTTTTAGATTAAAAACGGCATCCAGTATAAACAAAGTAGCAGCGCTAATCTGTCGCTCTGCAATTGCTGTCTGTAGGCCGTGAAGGAGTGTGATGGTAACAGAGTAATATAGAAAGAGGGATTTCCTGCCGGTGCTCACACTCTGTCACACCTTCTCCCGACTGACGGGAAAAACAGGCCGAGGCCTCGGGCAGCTGGAAATGAGTGAGGGGACGGGCCACCAGAACATGAGTGAGGGGACGGGCCCCCAGAACATGGCCAGCCAGAGCCCCCCTCAGTGGTTTCTAGTTGCATGGAAATGCTCAACTTCTGGCTGTAGGTTAGTTGTTCTCTCTTTGGTTTAAAATATCAAGGGGCAACCTAATATTAGAATTATATTTATAGAGTCCCTATAATAGGGAGTGGCATGATGGTTAGCAGTGTTGCCTCACACCTCTCGAACCAGGGTTCGAGTCTCTACCATGGCTCCATGTGTATGGAGTCTGCATGTTCTCCCTGTGTCATCATGGGATCTAGAATAGAATAGAACTAGAATTTAGAGATTAATTGTCATTGTTGACACACCACATTGCACAATGTGTCCTCTGCATTTAACCCATATGTGACATCGTGACATAGCAGGGGGCGGCTAATTCAGCGCCCAGGGAGCAGTGCTTGGGGGCGGTACCTTGCTTAGGGTATCTCAGTGGCGTCTTGCTGGTCGAGGATTCAAACCTGCAATCTTTCAATTACAAGTGCGCTTCCCTAACCATTAACCCACCACTGACAGGTCTCCTCTGGGTCCTGCCCCCCCCAGATTGCCTGTAGGTGTGACTGTCTGTGTGAATGGTGTGTGCACTCTTTGTGGTGGGGCCCCACCCTGGGTTGTTTCCTGCCTTGCATGCATAGCCTCTAGGATAGACTCCAGACCCCCCCATGACCCTAATTAGAACAAGCAGTTACAGAAAATGGATGGATGGAGTCTATTCTGTACAAACCTTTACCTAGAAGGATGAGGGGACAGACTGCAATTTTTATTAATTCTTCTTATAAGTCTTAAGTCTTCTATACCTAATCACACGCTAGTGTCGCTTAACACCTCAGATCATTTTGATTAGCAGTTGTAATGTGTCCACCCTCTACCTGCAGAGGGCGCTGGAGCCGCATAAGGACTAAATGTCTTTGGAAGTAAATGAAAACCTTTCAATCAACTTCTCACTCATTAAAGCCCCATGAAATTACCAACATGAAATCTGATGATGCATATAAATGCAATTAATTACATTAGTTATTAACAATTTATAAGTTGTCAAAACAGGGATGCGGTTCATGATTAAAAGCAGATGTCTTATTGAATTTATGATTCAGATCAATTCATCTCTACAGTGTCTGCATCATCCCAGCCTTCCCTTTCCAAACTTGTAAAATGATCTTCACTGGCTACCTTGGAGAACCAGTCACTAGCATACCTAAAGCAAGACAAATGCAACTCCGTTTCCAAAAATACAGGGACTCTTTAAAGTGCAAATGAAAACCGAATGTAATGGTTTGTAAATCATATAAACCCATATTTAATTGACAATGGAACATAGACAGCATATCAAATATCAAACTCAGAAATGTTATTGGTTTATGACAAGTATATGCTCGTTTTGAATTTGATGCCAACAACACGTTTCAAAAAAGTTGGGACAGGAGCAACGAAAGGCTGTAAAAGTTGTGCTTCACAGCTAATTAGGTTAATAATGCAAAGAATTTGGGAATTTTATCATCTACGGTACATAATATCATTAAGAGGTTTTAAGAATCCAGACAAATCTCTGTACTCAAAGGACAAGGCCGAAAACCAGCATTGGATAGTGATCTTCAGGTCCTAGTCAGCACTGCATTAACAACATGCATGATACTGTAGTGCAAATCACTACATGGACTCAGGAACGCTTCTGAAAACCATTGTCTGTGAACACAGTTTGTCACTGCATCCAGAAATGCAGGAAGAAACTTTACCACGAGAAGAAGAAACCACATCTAAACATGATCCAGAAACACTGCCAACTTCTCTGGGCCCGAGCTCATTTAAGATGGACTGAGGCAAAATGGAAAACTGTCCTGCGATCCGACACAGAAAAATGCTAAATTCTTTTTGGATATTATGGATGCCATGTCCTCCGGGCTAAAGAGGAGAGGGACCATCCGATTTATCAGCATACTATTCAAAGCCCAGTATCCATGATGGTGTGGTGGCTTGGGTAGCTTGCACAGCTAAGAAGGCACCATTAATGCTGAACGATGTATACTGGCTTTGGAGCAACACATGCTGCCATCTAGACAATGTCTTTATGAGAAGACCTTGTGTATTTCAACAAGAAAATGCCAAACTGCATTCTGCACGTATTACAACAGCATGGCTCCATAGTGGAAGAGTCCCGGTCCCACTCGGACCTGTCACCCATTGAAATCATTTGACACATCATGAAACGAAAAATACCACAAAGGAAACCCCGAACTGTTGAGCAGTTGAAATCCTATATCACGCAAGAATGGAACCTTTTGCTTTCAGATCTCCAGCAGCCGGTTTCCTCTGTTCCCAAATGTTGTAAAATGAAAAGGTGATGCAACACAGTGGTAAACATGCCCCTCCCAACTGTTTCGAAAAATTTTGCTGCCATCAAATTCAAATTCAGCACATATTTGTGAGGGAAAAGTAAAATTTCTCAGTTTCAACATTTGATATGTTGTCTGGTCTATTTTCAGTTAAAATGGGTTTATATGATTTGTAAATCATTGCGCTGCTTTTATTTCCATTTTGCATAGCATCCCAACTTCTTTTTGGAAATGGTTTGTATTAAATGGCAAATTGGGAGCAGTTGGTCTGGCATTAGGTATTTAGTAAACTTCATTTGGAAAATAGGGTCATTATTGTGGCTTTGGGTTTTCACGCTGGGTTCTCTCTGCTGTACTTTTCAATGCCTGTTGCCTGTGGGCTCTCTGTGCTTGGCGTCCCATTTGAGTGCCTGTTGCCTGT
The DNA here is from genome assembly GCF_023856365.1 of Brienomyrus brachyistius. Classification (NCBI taxonomy): domain Eukaryota; kingdom Metazoa; phylum Chordata; class Actinopteri; order Osteoglossiformes; family Mormyridae; genus Brienomyrus; species Brienomyrus brachyistius. The sequence continues at coordinate 20,998,897 of NC_064544.1, forward strand.
GGGCTCTCTGTGCTTGGCGTCCCATTTGAGTGCCTGTTGCCTGTGGGCTCTCTGTGCTTGGCGTCCCATTTGAGTGCCTGTTGCCTGTGGGCTCTCTGTGCTTGGCGTCCCATTTGAGTGCCTGTTGCCTGTGGGCTCTCTGTGCTGGGCGTCCCATTTGAGTGCCTGTTGTCTTTTAAATTGACAGCATTTGCAGCACAGTTAACATACTAGTATCTGGGGTGAAGTTTTTAAGGTGTATCTCTGGGTTTCAGCATCTGCCAGCATTCTTTCTTTGATCCTCTGGCCCTCTGTGAAGTTCTAAATCCAGTGACTGCCTGACCCTCGGTTATCAAGGATGCACATTACTTGAGGATGCTTTGTCGGGGAAGATTATTATAAGTTATTTTACTTAACGGGCTAATCAGGGCCCTCAAATATACACACATTTCTCTATATATAATGTTTAAGTGCAGCGGCAGTGCAGGAGGTGTCCTCGGAAGTGAAGGGCACCAGCGGTATGTGTAATGCTTTATGAAAATGACCCCTCTATTTAAAATGGCTCTATCTGTTATGCATTGTAGCACCAGGCACTGTTAGCGGCTACCTTTGGAGTAAATTAAAAGGCATAAATTCTGTTTAGCGCTGGATGTGCGATCCCAGCGCTTGGGTGGTGGGGGTGTTGGGGGTGAGATTGTGGGGGTTAAAAGGAAAAAAAAAAAACCCTTGCTGTTCACCTTTCATAAATTCCAGCCCCGGATTCTATACCAAAAATCATTCTCAGCTGAGCGCCTCATTGTTATTCCACGTAGATTGATGGTGGTCATTTACTCCACAGGAGAGTTAAGTGTCCCTGTCATTCCTGAAGAGTATAATTAGGAGGTTTCACAGGTCAGCGCTGTGACAGCTCTCTCTTTTGATTAGTGTCGGAGCGATAACAAAACTTACAGCCCAGTGATGGATGAGGCCCGGGGACCTCAGCGGGTGGCGGCTGGAGTACCTCTCGCACGCTGCCCGGTCTTCTGTGCCGTGCCAATCCTCGTGGAGCCTCTCGTTTCGAGCCACACAGCCTCGCTCAGATACTGTGCTGGTCATTGTGCCGAACGGACGGTTTCTTGGGGGCGTAATATCAAGAATCATGCGAAATTAAAGGCTGAGATATTTAAACTGAGAGATATTTGACCTGAAACCTAAAATGTTACGGTAATTAAAAAATTATCAGCCACTAAAGGAGAATGATGCACCGAATAATGTTTCGGAGTATTTTGCCAGATCCTGGGTTGCTGGGCACATCTGAAGACGCACAAATAGGACAAAGCGTGCTGTCATCAGAGATTAGCCACTTACTGTGAAACAAAAGTCCTTCGTCACACTAGTCGGTTCTTTATGGTTTGTAGCTAGTTAGCTAGCAGGCCTGAATATTAGTCAGATTTGAAATACCACTGCTATTTTTTTTTAACCAGTGTTTTACCATTCAGGCTTCCATGTAGCCTAGATGGCAGTTCCAATAGCGACAATCTTTTGCAAAAAACAGTTAGCTGAGCTCTCTCCCGACACAGCAGGGCCTGGTGCATGGACCTCTGGATGGGTCAGTTCTGTGTAAGAAGCATGCCACTGAAAATGAAGCCAATTTGATGTCTGGGCAGTAATAAATCGGCTTTAAAAAGGGCTGCTTTCGTTCTGGTTCTGAAGCCTCCCAGCACCCCCACTGCGAGGGTTTGGCTAGTGATCAGTCCAATCTGATCATGCCCCCCAGTTACCACTCAGTTGATTTCTTAAAGGCGATTGACCGGGGGAACGTGGCCCCGCACTGCTTGCAGGTGGCCCCTTCCCCGACCCCCCCCCCCTTTTGTCCGGAGGATTTGGGCCCCGTTATCGGCAGCCCAAGCGGCCATATGCCCCCCGGGCACCTGGACCGAGGCTCGTTCTGGATCCGCAGCTGAGCCCGTGGCCTGCACAATATGCCCTTATCCACACATCTAGGCTTTTTTTCTTTTAGTCTGTCTTTTTTTTCCTGCCTCCGTCTCCCCGGTAATAAAGACCGGGGATTAGCATGTCCAGAAGTCAGCCAGCGGATTGGCAAGGTCGCACAAAGGTTGCTTTCCGGGCTCCTAGGTGGAGTTATTAAAAAATGATCCCGCCAGTGTAGTGGCATCTAGTACAGGGGGTGACCAGCTCGCTATGGTCTGCCGGCGGGTTTACCGACCAATAACAGGCTCCCTCGCGTTTGTGTAAAACTCTGCCCAGCTCAGCTGAACTCATGTAAAACTCTACTAAACTCCTGAGTCATGAGTCAAGACTTTCAACAGTGATGCAAAACTAAACAAAAACAGTGTGTTTTCTCATTTTGATGGTTTTGATGGGAGATTTTATATGAAATTTTCTAAAACTTTAGTAAAAATGGCACGATGTCCTAAATTCAAAACATTTACCAGCTGCTGTGGTTCATTTACATACTGGTTTCTACTACAGTTGAAGACCTTTCTTTAAAACCAGAGCTAATAATACAACAATTAAAATACACCTTTAATTTGTAGTTCATTTATGATTATTGTCATAAAACTTAATCATTCTTAATGAGTCACATCCAAGATCTTCGTGATTTATGGCTTCATACATGTACAGGAAGCTGTCTGGACACAGTCCAAATCAACGCCACCTTCTCAGAGCCCTAGTAAGTGGACAGCTAGACACCCTGTGAGGGCTGTAAGCAGAGATATCAAGGTGTCCAGCATCACAAGAAAGTCTGCTTCAGTAGCACCATATATCTGCAGGGCATCAGGGCAGCCTGGGGCCCACTGGCTGAGCGTTAATCACCTTAAAGTAGCCCCCAGGGCACCCTAATTCCCTAAGTCTGCAAACAAGTAAAGCGGGTAGGTGGGAATACAAAGCGGCCAGAGGATATAGCATGGGGGACAGAGATGGGAAGGCCCTTCGCACCAGATGCGTGAAGGCTGAGCCCAACTTTCAACTCGACGTCATGATTTGAAGCTAAGTTTTCGAAGATATCCTGGTAACTGAGAGAATAACTAAGTAAATTAGGATCTGGAGGTCATTCCCTGCCGGTGAGGAATGCGCTCTTGGGCCTGGACAACTGAGTATATGGGCCACATCTCTGTGCCTTTTCACGTAATCTTCACAGGGCGACTCCTATAAATCTCATGGCCCCATGTTCTCTCATCACCCCAGATGAGGGTGGGTGCGGACGGAGAGGAGGACGAGGAGGACGATGATTTTGTGGAGGTCCCCGAGAAGGAGGGCTTTGAGCCGCACATTCCAGACCACCTGCGTGCAGAGTATGGTGAGTTTGCCCAGCTGTACCCAGCCAGCAGCCACAGCTGGCCAAACAAATAGCCCTCAGGCCAATAAGTGGAGCCGCCCCCACTGTGAATCTGGTGCCCCCGGCCCGCCTCCTTGCGGGTCACGGTGGTCCCGGGGAAAACCCATCTCTTCATAAACCCTTTGTCATCGTTTAAGATGTTGATACAGGCCAGGGGGATGGTAGCACATGGCTTGTGAATCAACTCAGTGGAGCTTCATTAGGCAGCTGATCTCAAGACTGACAACGGCGAAGGAGCTCAGATGTCTTTGCTGACCTGAATCTGGCTTCCAATGTGACCACATTGGGATTCCATGCTGACTTTACACATTTTTGACATGAGTAAGGGTTGGACTTCTTCTTGAAGACCCATTACTGGCCAATTAAAACCAATACCCTCAGTAACCCACCCCTTGCACGCTCTTGTTGGTGTGACATCCTTTGGTACTGTTCTCTCTTTTTTCCACTTTTGCACATCATCCTCATAAATCGGTAACAAGTAGAGATGTACCGATCGACCGGCCAGGTAAATTCATGTAAAGCTAAAGTAAGCCGTGAAAAAAAAAACGTTTTAGCGAAACTTTAAACCCCTGCACTATAATGTCCGTATAACCGTGGTCAAAAGTTTTAAGAATATGGATAAATTGATTTTCTCAAAGTCTGCTGCCTCAGTTTTTATGATGGCAGTTTGCATATACTCCAGAATGTTATGAAAAGTGACCAGATGAATTGCAATTAATTGCAAAGTCCCTCTAATTAATTTTGCAAATGAATTGCAAAAATCCCATTTCCACTGCACTTCAGTCCTGGCACAAAAGGACCTGCTGACATCATTTCAGTGATTCTCCCATTGACACAGGTGAGAGTGTTGATGAGGACAAGGCTGAAGATCACTCTGTCATGCTGATTGAGTTAGAATAGCAGACTGGATGCTTTAAAAGGAGGGTGGTGCTTGAAATCATTGCTCTTCCTCTCTTACCCATGGTTACCTACAAGGAAACATGTGCAGTTATCATTGCTTTGCACAGAAATGGTTTCACAGGCAGGGATGTTGCTGTTAGGAAGATTGCACCTAAATCAACCATTTATCAGATCATCAAGAACTTCAACGATACAGGTTCAGTTGTTATGAACAAGGCTTCTGGGCGCCCAAGAAAGTCCAGCAAGGGCCAGGACCGTCTGCTAAAGTTGACTCAGCTGTGGGATCGGGGCACCACCAGTGCAGAGCTGGCACAGGAATGGCAGCAGGCAGGTGTGAGTGCATCTGCACGCACAGTGAAGCGAAGACTTTTGGAGGATGGTCTGGCGTCAAGAAGGGCAGCAAAGAAGCCACTTCTCTCCATGAAAAACATCAGGGACAGGGACTGATATTCTGCAAAAGATACAGGGATTGGACTGCTGAGGACTGGGGTAAAGTCAGTTCCTCTGATGAATCCCCTTTCCGATTGTTTGGGGCATCTGAAAAAATGATTGTCCAGTGAAGAGAAGGTGAGCCCTACCATCAGTCCTGTGTCACGCCAACAGTAAAGCATCCTGAGACCATACATGTGTGGGGCTGCTTATCAGCCAAGGGAATGGGCTCATTCACAATTCTGCCTAAGAACACAGCCATGAATAAAGAATGGTACCAAAACATCCTCCGAGAGTAACTTCTTCCAACCAAGAACAATTTGGTGAACGATGCCTTTTCCAGCATGATGGAGCATCATACCATAAGGCAAAAGTGATAACTAAAGTGACTCGAGGAACAAAACATCAACATTTAGGGTCCATGGCCAGGAAACTCCCCAGTCCTTAATCCCATTGAGAACTTGTGGTCAATCCTCAAGAAGCTGGTGAACAAACAAAAACCCACAAATTCTGAAAAACTCCAAGTATTGACTATGCAAGAATGGGCTGCCATCAGTCAGGATTTGACCCAGTAGTTGATTGACAGCAGCCAGGGTGAATTGCAGAGGTCTTGAAAAGATGGGCCAACGCTGCAAATATTGACTCTGTGTAAACGTAAGGTAATTGTCAATTGATCCCTTTGACACTTATGAAATGCTTGTAGTTATACTTCAGTATACCATAGAAACATCTGACAAAAAGATTTACAAACACCGAAGCTGCAAACTTTGTGAAAAGTGATACTTGGATTATTCTCAAAGCTTTTGGCCACAACTGTACAGAGTAAAGGTATGAAAAAGCCTGATCTTAATGTAACTTACTAGCGATGCATGGTATGTGCATAACATATGGTGTTGGTATCAATAATATTACCCTGCACCTATTATTATTCGGAAGAGTATAGTTATATTTGGAGGTGTGTAACCTGAAGACGAGTAAAAAAGAGAAAAAGGTGAATGTCATGTTATCTGGTGAATTTAAACATACTGGAAAATGATACAAGCAACTGACATTTGTTTTGTTCAGAATCGGTCAAGAAAAATCTTTAATAACAAGTTGATTGCAAAACAAGCATGTCAGTAGGCCAGAGACTATGCTGTCACTATAAACGCAATTTAACAGGAAATGCTGACATCATGAAGGCTGCTGTTGGGTTTCATTCCACTAGCTAAATTAACAGTGTAGTGACTGCCGTGGCTTAAATATCTGCATTTCTGGTTCTGGCGTCAAACATGCCCTGTATAGCTGGTTGAGTATTTACTCCCGTAACTGATGCATTTATTAGTTTATTTGCATCAGATTTAGCATCTTTTCCTCTGGTTGCAGCCGCTGTTTGCTCAGGTATTTGGGACGGACCTGTGTTATCAGCTGGAGCCTTTTCTCCGCCAGCTTGAGGCATCCATCAGCGCAGCGGCCAATGGGAGGGCCTGATTAGCGAGGCCCGTAACGACGGGCTGCACCGTGCCAAGTTAACAGTGCGGGGCTGCTAATGAGCGCTCATTAGCCTCAGGCTGGTATTTACATCTCCCACCTGCCTCTTCACATGAGCGGAAAACAGGGTACCTCAGTCAGCTCTCGCTGATCCCAGGTCTGGCCTGACCAGCCAGACTGATCGCAGGTCAGCCCTGACCAACTAAATTGGGATAGACTGATCCCAGGTCAGGCCTGCCCGGCCGCATACTCATTATATCACTGTCTGACAGCTGTTCAAGCGGCCTGCTCCGTATTCAGCATGTGGGTCCGTCTGTAGTATGAATATGAAAGACTGTGACTGTTAAATGGGTGAGACAGCCATTCAGGGCCTTAAACCACAGCGGGTTGGTTTCTGTTGTATCACTCATTACAGATGAATAGCAGATGTGTATAAGGGCAAATGTGTGTGAGATCAGAGCGGCTCCGCGCTGCCGCCATAGCAGGCCCGCCCTCCACCGTGCCCAGGGGGTTCAGCCCCGCTGAAGGCCGTCTCTCGCAGCCACAGCTACCGTTTCCTTTCCATTCCTGCACTCTGCCTTTCACAGCAGATCTTTTATCTCGGCCTTAATCCTAGAGTCTCTGTCAGGACATAATCTCTTTCTCAAATTTACATTTTAATTACAAGGCCTGCTGAACTCGGGGAAATCGATGGCGCGGTGAGGCGCCGGGCGGCCGCTGAGCCTGCCGGCCAGGCCTCCTTATTTCCTGCTATTGATTTATCCTTTTAACACTGAAATTTTATTGCTTCAGACAAATAGCTGCCATTTTGGTCAATTTGAACAGAAAAAGAAGGGATTTGGGAGTATTTCACCGTGCGGCGCGGAGCCTCCGGCTGCTGCCTGCTGTGACGCGATGAATCAGGGAGATGAAGCATGCGGGGTTAACGGGGAACGCCGGGAACGGGCTCCTCACAGTGACGGATGCCGCCGCCGGCTTTGTCACCAAGGTAGACTGGCTGTGAAATGCTGTAGGTGCTTTGCCAAACGGCAAGGCAGCAGTCATCATTATGCCAGTAATGGTTATTGATATTAATTTGATTTTCACATGTTTAATTTTGGTACGGTGCCGTACGTCACGCTGTTATGTTTTATTGGTAAATGTTTCCCAGTGCTAACAGCGTCCCCCCTTGCGGCCATTGGAACGCATTGATTTCCCAGCGTTATGTCATCCACTTGTAGTAGTTTGTCGGATGTATTTAATATGCATTTTTTTATGCTGCCAAGCCCCAGCAGTATAATAATGGATACAGTGCAGCACTGGAACGCGGTTTTCAGTATCAATGAGGATATTATACAGCAGGTCACCTGGTGCCCAGGTGACTTTGGTTGTGAGTGTAACGCAGCTTGAATTGAGTGACCTGTCATATGCATAAACATAAATTGATAGGTAGACAGACAGAGAGAGAGACAAACAAACCTTGGTATCATGGAAGGATAAGAGCTTCATAGATAATCTGAACTGACCCCCATGGGTTGCAGAAGCTGGGTTAGAATTCAGAAAGGAAGGTCCAGCTTGTCAGCTCTGGGTGCCTGTAGATCGCGGTGTCCGGCTGGCACCGTGGTCCCCCCCCCCCCCCCTCCGTCGGCATGTCCGTGTGTGGGCCAGGTTCTGCTGGACATCATTTATCCCTCGTGCTGCTTGTATTCATGGAGACATTATGACAGAGAGGCGTCCGGAGACGACCTCGGCAGGACCGGCAGTGCCGCTGGTGCCTTTATGCACGTGCTCCGCCTCCTGCTCCATCTGTTATTGATGCAGACGGCAGACCGAGCCACACGGATATGTCCGTCTTCGTTTCTTGTGTCTTCATCTGTGTGGTGGGGGTGGACAGTCAGGGGTCAGGTGTCTCGCCCGGCAATCGAAGCGAAGCAACTGCCCCGTAAAGAAATTGTCGCTTTTAATTTGGTCCCTGAGCTCGGGCTGGAATGGAGGGCCCGGCTTTCCTTGGATCTCCATTTCCCAGTTAAGCTTTTACAGCTGGCCCAGGTGAGCACCAGCAGGCCACCCAAGTGAGGGGCAGAGCAGGCACTAATCGCGGTTAGCAGGGCACTAGGACCCCCAGAGGACAATCTGTCGGCTGGGTTTGGAGTAGCTTGCTTATTGGGCTGCTGGAGATCCCTACCCAAAGGTGCTGAGTCGTGGGTGAGGGTTCTGTGATGCGTTTAAACTTTGAGTGTTTTTTAATGGTGAAATAGATCCTGGGGTGGTACGGGGGTCACGTCTTCAAATGGACTCGCTGTGTAGCGTGGGTCTCCTGTTTTCTCCTATGTGTTTAGGAAATTAAATTGAACATTGTATGTTTGGGTGTGTGCACCCTGGCATCCTGCTCAGGGTGTCCCTAGCTCTGTGCTTCCTAGGATAGCCTCCAGGCCCTGGATGGATGGATGGATGGATGGATTCCCAATGACTGATCACATCTCTCTGCTTACTCTGTCTAGGTCTGGATCCGGTTACTTCGTTGTCTGTGGCTCCAGCAAAGCCTTCCCTGGGATCAGTGACCCAGCCGACCCCGCAACCAAAGAGGAGAGCCACGGAGGACGAGCTGGACCCCACCTGTGCAGCCGCCACGCTCCGGGTGCTGAAACAGCGCCTCCTCTCTGACCAGGCTGCCGGGTAACATCCCCCACTGCCGTGGCCCGCTCGCCCCCTCACATGTGCATGTGGCACCTGTCACTCAATGCACATTGGAGTGTGAGGCCTGTATAGTTGTTGACTGAGGTCCACGTCCTTCTTGAAGAGACTATCCTGTTCATGATCCTGTCCCCTGGTGATCAAAGTCAGTTCCTTCTAAACAAGCTCATTTAACACGTGTGGAAATTGTTTTAAAAATGCAGTAAATTTGTATAAATATCACAAGCTTAAAGAATAGTGGAACGGTTAGTGTCACCAGTGTTCTTACTGATGCACGTCTCCTATTTCCTGTAGCCCCAGCAGCTCCCAAGGTGGCAGTGAAGGGGCGGAGTTCACAAGTGAGGCCGCAAAGCAGGATGGGGAAAAGGAGCGTGCCCCTGTTGTCCCTTTTGACATGGACCTCTATTACTGGGGGCAGGAGCAGCCCACTGCCGGCAAAATATTCAAGTACCGTTTCTCTAAACATAAGCTCTCAGTACTATATCACTAAACTAAACTGCATTCCATACTTCTCTATCCCCTGCCCTTACTAATCCCACAGTACTGTATAACTAAACCCCTGGTACTGCATCCCAATCCTCTCTATCCTCTGCCATTACTAATCCCACAGTACAGTATCACTGCATCCCAGATGTAGTACTGCATCCCAATCCTCTCTATCCTCTGCCCTTACTAATTCCTCAATTTTCTATCCCTAAGTACGTTTGTCGCAGATTTTTTTTTCTTCCTGCAGATTTGGTAGGGTTGAGTTATCAGTTGCAGTGTCTGTATTTGTAGCCACTAGAGGGCAACATTGTCTATTCAGAAATATGTAATGGATTCCAACTGCTGACATCAGGACATTAGGAGTAAACTAATCAAGTTAGCAGTGGCATGTCATTATATTTATAGGTATTAATAACACACTAAATCCCTCTGTCAATGCTGATAAGTGTATTGTAAGGATTATAGGATATGTTGTGTAGAGGAGTTATTTGTGTTGGGTAATAGTTGGGTTGTAGCCTTATCCACAGGTGTATTGTCGTTCTTGTATAAAGGTGTCAGCAGGTGTGTTTATGGTCTCCGTACACTCTGTCATCGTGCTGATTCCTCTGCGTCTCCTCTCAGGAACATCTCCCAACACCAATTCTGGGTTCCCCACGAGATTGAGGAGGAGGTGGAGAACAAAGAGCTTTCGGCCCAAATGAAGTCCCGGGTCATCACCTTTGCAGGCAGCTTCCAGCCCGTCTCGCATAAGTGCCGGGCGCCCATGCCCGGTGGGGGCCTGTGCGAGAGGCAGGATCGCGTGAAGGTGAGTCCGCCAGGCAAGAGACCTGCGATGGACTCCTGTATGTTCAGACCTGCAAAATCCGCATTTGACTCTATAGTGTCACATAAAAATCCCATCGTAGATGGACCTGGTTAGAAGACCCCCACCAGCGCTGAGTGAAATAATAATGGAGAGATCCGTTACCTCGGAGACTGGCTTTAATCGGGTCGTTCTTAGTGTGGTCAGATGAATCATGACAGCTAAACGACCGAATGAGATGTCTGGCTATCATCCACACTCCACGATCTTTTCTGAATTTTAATTGCCATTACTTGGAATATAAAGTTTTTATGTATGTATATAATATACGTATAATTTTACAATGATAGCAGTGCAATTATTCTGAGGATTTTAATAACATCAAATTCATTTTTTTTTTTACCTAGCTTGGCAGCTAACTATCTTCATTTGATGAACACTTAGACTTATGATAAACCCTGTCACGTTTAGCTGTTTGCCTCCTTACTTAGTAGTGTTTTAACATATCACGCGATACTTGTGTAGGCTCAAAACTGTTAGTATTTTGATCAGTTTGTGAATGATCCTGTTTAGCTTGTCTGGACCAAGGTGCCTACTGGGCACCGTGATGTTCAGGCACCCAGAGCTCACCAGTTTACTCCTGGGCTCAGTTGACCATATTTCAGGTTGACCAGTGGTAACACTTATTACCACTACATATCTTCTGACTGTTTGATGTGATTGTGACAGGTCTACATATGAACTTCCAATGTCTTCAGCACAACAGCCTCACATTAACAGACTAATCCTGGTTTTACTGACTTTGCTTGGTGTCTTTAAGGCTAATGCAGTTTCTGAATTTAGCTTAATCTTTCAGAGGGACCTGGGAAACGATTTGGTTTATTTTTACTCTGCGTATCGTCTACCAAAGTGTTTTTCTTTAACATAACACGGACAGACAGACGGACGGACGTTGATTATAGTTGCTTGGGGGTCCAATCAGCCTTTCTCCTTGCAGTGTCCCTTTCACGGGGTGATTGTTCCTCGGGACGAGCTGGGGAGGCCTGTCAATCAGGCGGACGCGGCCCGTCTGGAAGAAGAGAGGATGAAGCTTGTGGAAGAGCAGCCCGGTATGCCCCTTCCTGCTGGAGTTCTTGTGCCACTCTGTGGCCATTTATAATTTAAGAACATTCTGGAAACATGGAATGTAATGACAGGGTTAGGGTTTAAAAACATCACCCGAAAACTGCAGAGGCTGTTTGAGAAATTAGCTGAAAATTGTATTCTTGGTGTGTATTATCTCCCACAGTTTTGCTTTGGAGAAGAGCATCTGCAATTTTTATGCTTCATGATCAAACATTTTTCCGGTTTCTATTTGGCAGAAATGTACTTTTGCGTGTTGTTGCTGTTATCACCGATCGGAAACCCATATCCCAACCTGATCATGCAACATCAGCTGCATGATCACTGCGCTCCCACACAGACATGAAGAAATCGAATCTAACCGATAAGCAAAATAAATGCAAACCGCAATGTGATATTAAAAAGTAGTGGAGCTTGTAATCTTTAGCTAGGTGATATTAAAATCATCTGTTCCCTACGTTTGGCTAACTAGCATCACAATTTAATTTATCCTTCCCTCGCTAGTTTAGTTATTCTACATTATCTCCGAGATTTACTTGTTTTCTGTTGATTTTTGCTTAAAATAATGGTTGTGCGCAAGTATAGCTAGCGAGTTTTTTGTCCTTCTCCTTGCAGGAAACCTGAATAGGTTTTTGTGAAGTTTAAGAGATCTTATCCTCTGTGGGAAAAGGATGAGGACAGTGAATAGTGGGCTGGTTAATGTGGCTAGGTTGTAGGCCTTGTGTTTGGGTTAAATTTTTCAAGGAAGCGTGCATTCGTTAGAGTCAATGTTGAATAAGACCCTGTTCATATAGCACAAGTCATATAGTAAATACAGAGGGAGCGTTTTTGAATGCCTCATTTGACGGTGTCTTAGGGTCAGAGATTAAGTCCACTGGATTCTGCTATATGTATGATAGCCAGAGTAAATTGTGTGGAAAATGCCTTTTGACTCATCTTTCTGTCTTAACCGCAGCCGAGTCGGGCTAACAAGCTGTGAATTTCAAAAAAGCAGGGCATTATCAAGATAGCATGACACGCAAGTTGACAATAACATGGGTGGTACTTTCTGCCACCTGTCTCAGATCACATCCGTGCAAGTCTGGCAATGAGTTGGGTATTCGTGTTCTTTGAAAATTCATTAATAAGTGTCAGTGTTTGACAAACCACAAAAATTCAGTAGTGTATGTGTTTGTAACATGCATATTATGGTTGGGTAATGAGAACTCTTTTATTTCAGAATTGCACACATTTTTCATTCATTTACTTGACAGTTGTGACATGATATTCATTTTAAAGACGTATAATTATACTGTAAAATCTAGTACAGCAATTAAAGCACAGACATACAGGGATGCTTTGAAGCACGTTTTGCATGCACAAACGGACAGTGATGGCCCCCACCGCTAACTCGGGAGCCGTTTCAGGCCTAAATATGTCCAGCTGGGAGGGGCCAGACCCCAATGCGGAGCCCCTCCCACACCAGCACATGCGATTGCTGCAGTAATCCAGTCTCGTCCTGCAGTTCCATTACTATGGTGGCGAAAACCACCATCTTAGTCCAGAAAAAGACGCACTGAAGAATGACCAGTTATGAAGACTGGGGGGGGGGGGGGGGGCAGGGATTGCTGGGTCTCTATGCTCCTGTGGCTTGTTAACAAACAGGTATCAGGGCAGGCTAACGGGGGAATGGGGGGGCTGTTGACCACTGGCTTGTGAAATAGCATCTTTTGTGAGTATGGTATTGATCTGGAAGCCTGCCCCTGCCCTCTGGCCGCCGGCCACTGGCCCCCCAGGCTCTCTCTCCCCCAGCCACCCACCGGCCCACTCTGGCCCATCAGGCTGTTCTCCCGCTTACCGTTGTATTGATTTCTCCTCAGAAGCTCTTAAATTGTTTCTTTATTTTGCTCAAACACACATTTTGTTTCTGGCCAGCCTTCCAGCGCACCGAGACGTGCCGGCTGGCCTTACCAGCATAGTCGGGCTCTTCCTGCCTAATCTGGGATTACCGGCTGCCCCCCAGGCCGCCTGCCGTCCCTCGTTCCATCACAGGGACCCTGACTGCAAGCCAAGCTAAGCAAACCCCTACGTGAAGGATGAGCCTATTTTACATCATGCAGTCCAGGCCCTTTGCCCCCGCTACATTCTTACTCAAGCAGTCCTTTAAAATGTACTTTTATTATCATTGTTTAATTACCGCACAGATAAAGGGTATAACAACTGCAAGATATCGGATGCAGTGTTTTATTTTTTACTTTTGTTGTAGTAATTATATGGGTATTGTTAAGAGGACTGTTTTGGAAGTCGCAGTCTGCTTTCTTCACAAAAAAGTGTTTCTTAAAGGCCTACAGTGCATATTTGCATCAGCTGCATTCAAATATAAATTATCCTCTTCCCCCCCCCCCCCCCCCCCCATATAAGCAACTCTTTTTGATTACTTTGTAGGGCTCAGTAGTTTCGCTTGGAACATTCTGGAATGTCTTTGCGAGGAGTTATAAAAATGGCAGAAGAGCATTAGAGAATCAATACTGAAAACTGTGCAGGTTTTCTATAAAATCGGCCAGTTGGTTAACAGATGGAGTTGATGGTGAGTCTCTGGGGGTCACTCAAAATGAAATCAAGACAGCTGTTCAATTAACGTCTTCATTAGCGGCCAGCAAAGACGAGGAGAAATGCTGCCCCCCACCTGATGGGGGCTGCTGGGGTGGCCTCTTTCATGATATGTGACAGAATAGCGTTTTCCTGTTTTTAATTCTCTTGTCTAATTCTGAAGAGTGTTTTGGCAGTAAGGGCAAAAGTCAACTGAGTGACTGTGTGGGACACCGAAACTCTGGGTTGATTTGGGACATACATTAATATGAATTGATAATTAAAGTAAAAAATAATAATAATAATAATAATAATAATAAATTGTTACCCCTCTGCTAATCAGACCCATCTAACCTATGTTAAAAATCAGATTTGACGGACTTGTCAGCTGCTGTACTGTTCTGTACTATACCACTCCTGTATGCCTCTTTATATTCATTCATATATTCATTAAAAGGCCATTTGTTATTCTGAAATTACACAGAAATATGCATGAAGAATAACCTGTATTGGTTTCAGCAGCATAGAAAGTAGCAGAAAGTGTTTGTCAATTTTTTTTATGTATGTGTGTGTATATGTATACATTATGGGTAGCGGTGGGGCTGCCCTTCTTGATGGCTGCTGCCCTCTTTTCTCTCCATATGGTGGGGGGCAGAGTCACAGCTGCGTGTGCAGCATGTGGGCCATGCTGCTCTGACGCGGTGGGTGGAGGGGGCAGTTGACTGATATGTGAGTCTACTTGGGGGGGCCTTGCCCAGCCCAGCCCAGCTCAGCTTAGCTTTATAATAACGCCTTTCTGGTCACACAGCTGGGAATGAGGCCCAACAAAAGCCAAGCCTCAAGGAAGGGGATCACAGGCCGCTTGTAATTAGGGGATTGCCTTTTGGCCCCAGGGGGATCGAAACATCTCCCCAAATTAATTTGTAACTAATATCAGTGCCCCCCGTTTTGTAAACAAATAAGCAGATGAGAGGTGATTGATAAAGCCAGATGTTTATCAGAACCAGAGTTTTCATATATATATTTTTTTTAAGTTGTTATCACAGTGGTAAATGAAACCAAATACAGTCCTGAGCCGCATGACGTTGTTCTGGTCAGCAATGGCCTGTATGTATGATGGTGGCCCTACAAGATTATAAAGGGGCTGAAAAATTCCTGTAGCCTAACGACATCGCAGCCATCGTGACATCGTAGCACGACGCATTACTCGCATGTTTCTGGTGTAAACAAACCTACTGCTCTGCCAGTCGTACAAAAGGGCAGGACATAGTTATGTGCAGTACAAAATACTCTATAATGATAACTATACTACTGGTTTATGATTTACCATGCTGTACTTTTATCATTATTTTCAGTGTACTCTGCTTATTAACGGTTTACTGTAGCCTTGGTGTGGCAGTAGCATCTAGATCTGTGTAAGTACAGTCTACGATGATCGCACAGCGGTAAAATCGCCTATCGTTGCCGTTCTCAGAATGTATCCCTGTCGTTAAGCAACACTTAACTGTCATTCAATGGAATTAGCAGGATGAGCATTGAAATGTTCCAGAAGGCTGTTTTGCTTCATTTTACTCCAGGCTCTGTTGAATCCTTGAGTTTGCCCGTTGATAATAAATTGCTGCAGAGGCTTCCCACATGTGTCTTAATTCTCAAACTACAGTTCAAGTTGGCTGCCGTGCTGGTTTCAAAGGGTCTGGGCTTTCGGGAGCTGATAGGCGAGGCGTACAAGCAAGTGAATGCTACGGCAAGGAAGATCAGGGCGTGACTGTTGGTGCGTTTACAGCTGCTGTCTCGCGTTGCTAACGTGCTAATGCTCCAACCGGTGCAGACTGGCGAGACCGGGAGCTGATGCGAGAGATTGAGGCTGCCACAGGAGAGGATCTGGGCTCTTCCAGGTTCTATGGGAAGGGCAAGAAAGGCGCCAAGGGCAAAGGCAAGAAGAGGAAGTACCCCAACCTGACGGACCTGAAGCAGAGCGCGAACACGTCTCGCTCCAGGCTTGAGAGAAAGGTCTTCAACAAGTGAGTACTGAACTTCATAGCTGTGGGAAAAAAAAATGACTTTTGTCGGATTACGTGGCTTGTAAGAAGAATCATCCATAGTAACGTTAAAATACCCATACTATAATATGTATATATATCTCACGCCTGTTAGATGGGAGATGGGATTCCTTTGCTGCAGTGGGAATATAAGCTTATGTTAGAGAATATGTTACAGTGCTGTAGGTATTGATTTTGTATTTGGCCATCTTGTATGCTAGGGGGATGGAAAGGTTGCCGCCTCATTCCTCAGAGAGATGTCTTTATGAGGGAGAGCGATCGTGTTGAGCCCCGGAGGCACAGGGGGAAACCCAGGCAACTTCTCTGAGCCAGAAGCTAATTCTGAAATTCTTAGGACCTTAGCCCCTGAAGACCAGGCCTGTAGAAGCTCATTAGAGCGATACAAACCCTATCCATCTCTTTTCTGCTGTTTTCCTCCCATCCTGTGCAGGAGTTCCATGAGACGAGTCACCGAAGCCATGAATCGAATGGACCAAAGGAAACACGAAAAGTTTGCCAACCAGTTCAACTATGCCTTGAATTAGGCTTCAGCTGTGTTGGTGGTTCCAACAGACAGAATTAAAAAATTAACCCAATTGATGCCGCACGACTGAATTGTAGCAAATAAGTGTGTTGCAAAGTCGATAATTTGAATTATTATCTGCAGTAATAGAAGTTTTATATGAACTAATGACACATCTTTGACTATGATGTATTTTCCTGTGTTAGGTTTTTGATTTAAATGTGAAATGTTTTGACCTTTTCCAATTTTTGTGATGGATAAAGAGATTTTGTAACATTCTTTGTCCTCTGTCTGTTGACTTGTTTGTAAACTCCTTTTCACTGACATTATCATCCCAGCCATGCTGTTGTATGCTATGGCACTATAAGTGAGACATTATCTGTCATTAAGGTAGTTTGAATACCCTGCAGATCAACTGTGTTGCACTATTAATCAGGCATGTGTAATTTGCCATCTATCAGTAGTTTTCTGTTTTGAGGAAGTAACTTGTATAAATTGAAATTAATTATAGTAATAAATAATAATTATTATTATCCATCCATTTTCCAACCCGATTATCCTTTTGAGTCAAGGGGGGTCCGGAGCCTATCCTGGAAGCTTACAGCCACAACCCAGGATGGGGGGGCCAGCCCTTCACAGGGCACACTCACACATATGTGCAATTTAGTCGCTCCAATTAGCCTCAGCATGTTTTTGGACTGTGGGGGGAAACCGGAGTACCCGGAGGAAACCCCACGGCAACATGGGGAGAACATGCAAACCCCACACATATGTAACCCAGGCGGAGACTCGAACCCGGGTCCCAGAGGTGTGAGGCAACAGTGCTAACCACTGCACCACCATGCCGCCCCTAAATATTGTAATTAAAATTATTTTATTATTCATATTTTGACTAAATTTCAGCAGCAATAAGTAGAGATATAAGTATTTATTTTCACGCGAATTGGTAGCTACAGCTGAGCAGCAGTATTCTGAAACACAGATTATACCCAATGTCACAGAAAAGTTTCACAGATCTTTTCTTTGAATGTCCATCGCGTAGCTCTTTACTGTTGCACAAGGTCTAGCATAGTTATTATTGTTAAGCTCTCTTTAGCAGATTATCACTGACTGAGTAAAACCCCAACTAACACCTTGTGAGTAGGGAAATGTAGCAACCAACCATGTGAAGTTCTGTGAATCTTACAGAAAAAGTGGAAGGAACAAAGTAAATCACCTGTCATGCACCCAACAAAGGAAATGGGGGACGAGTTGAACGTGTTAACAGAAAATTGAAATGTGTACGTTAGGCACATTTGTTTGCATTACTGCATACATATCAGTTTTAATAGTTTGCCATCTGGATTTTAAAATCAGCTTGCTTGCTTATAATGAATGGACAGAGCTGATTTTCCTTCGTTAGTATAATCCAAGACTAATGGAATCTTGCCTATAATGGTAAACAATAAACTCCGCTGAATTAAGGGTGGGTGATTCACCTTGACATTTCCACCTGCGGTCTAACCAGTTCATCTTATAACTTTCTCCCACGTTTCCCAGCCTAATCAGTTACTGGTTGTTATTCCTGTGATCTGGGGTGTCGGAGGGACACGGATACCCCGGCAGATCCAGCGGGCCCAGCACTTAATGGGGCACCATCAATATATAATATTATACATAAAACTGGGTGGGGGGGCCCTGTCGGTGATTATCTAACGCAATCAGCGCCTAAGACGCTCAGCCGGTGCTGCCGACGCTGGGGAGTCGCCGTAATGTCGCATGGGCGCAGGAGACTTCAGACAGCGCTCGCTCACTGCTTTCTCTTCATAGGGTAATTACGGTAAATAGCGGTTTTAACAGACGCTTAATTCCCCTGTACACATGCGATCCCTCAGCGAGCCTACAGTAAACTGATGACCAGACATTCCACGCATTTTCAAAAAGTAATATAGGAAGACTTTGGAACGGGACATGGCTTCCGTTTTGTGTTAGATGATCTTAAAAGTCGGTTACGTGGCTATTTTTCACGGCAACTCTTTGTCTTGCGCTCATCTGGTTGTTTTAGCAGCCGCAGTAATTATAATCACGCGATGCACAAAATGCTGCCCCCGTTGTAGCCGCGCCGAGCCTAGTCGCGCATCCGATGCTGTTAAATCCTTTAAAAATCAATTTTGCATTCACTCATTTGGAGGTGTGTATAGTACTATTACTATATTTCGAAAATATGCTGTATTTATTATTATTTAATGGTTTTTATCTGAAAACTTATTTTTAAATGAGCTTGTGAATGAGTGTAAGGCGGCGCTGCTGTAAAATAAACGATAATGCACTTAGGACGCAGTCTGTTTCAAAAACTATTAGGATGCTCTGCTTTTCATGCGGGAAGCGCAAAGAAACATGGTACAGAGATGCATCTATAGAGATAACTGGAGAATATGAACTCCAGTCTGTATTAGAATTGTTTTAGGGGCTTGGTTTTCCAGTTTAAAGATGTGAGGTGCATGTCTTGCAGTGATTCCTCTTGCCAGTAGTTTTAATTATTCCTTGTCACTTTGCCCATCTTCATAAAGGGACTCCATCAAATATATTTTCGTTTGTATGTAAATGATGACTGAATTTAATCGTGCTTAAAATTTGTCATTAACCAGGTACATCCTTCGGTATCCGCAACGAATAACCTCTAGCGAGCTGTTGCATGATGTAATTAATAATTTGTTTTAAAATTAACAAATAATTTTAAAATACGCTTGACAATGTATTTCGCCTTTGTACACATTAATAAAATACATTTGTGTCTGACCTCGGGGGGTGGGGAGGACGGATTGTAAAGACAATCACGTCTATTAAAATCATGAAGTTAAATAACTAGATGAGCGCTGGGCGTCGATATCACACTGAGAATAGATGTCCTCAAGTTTTGGAAAGTGAATGGGGCTTGTTCGATTCTATAAAGGAAAACTTTTAAATTCAATAATTTCTTTTTCCCCTTTTTTTTAAATGTGAGTGTTTCGAGTGTTGGAAATGTCTGCTATGTAAATCTGAAACTAGGCCCGCTCACTCATTTGTATATCTGCATTCTCTATTGGTAGTCTTACTTCAAAATATTTTGAAAATCAGAATAATTTGCTGAAGTTTCGACTCATATAAACCAACATACTTAAATAGTATAGTTGTACTGGTTAACGGCGTATGCCTTTAGTTTGGAAATGATGAAATGTGTAAGTTGTACAGTGTTTCAGGTACGTCCGCAATGGGCAAATATTTTAGCGACCATTTCCCATGTATAGCGTCATGTTTCTTGTAGTAAATAGTTATTCGGGAAATCACAGCTTTGCATTAAGCGATTGGTGTTTAACGATCACTTATACCTATATACATTTTTCATATCAGTAAATACAACAGGCGGCCACAAACAAAGCAGCATCTGAACACCAACTAATTTTCTAATTCTATAATTGTAATGTAATCCAACCCTAAATTATCTGGAATCCGCTTTATAGTATGTCGTCGTTTTTTATAAAGCATATACGGGCCGTTGTCCATTATCCAAAACTAAAGAATTTTCTTCCGGATATGTTTTTTACATTTTGATGTGTGTAAAGTGAAATGGGACAGTGGCACAAATATGGCACATTTGTGTTCACTGCAATAAATCGCTTATTTACCACTGCAGCTTTTCCCGTGCACGTGTTTTTATCGGGCCTATTAATTTAAACTTTGACAAAACGTAGGCCTATGTGAGTTTAATTGTAACAGTGCATAGATATATAAAATCACATTAATATTTTTACCACTTTTTAAGTTACTTGTGGTCATTTTAGTCAGACAGGTGACGAAAACTTTAAAATGAATTCATATGGAAATAATACCACAGGTTTGCTTACAACATATTAACGGGTTTATTTATTCAATGTTGCCTCTTTGTATAAGTGCTCTTCTGGTCAATATCTATTATGAGTCACTTTATTTTACAATAAATAATTTAAAAATTCGTCAGTATAATAAGCAATATACATAAGATTGACACGTGCCTCGTTTTTTTTCAGGTGACACAACAAAGTCGTCGTTAAATGACAGAATTTCGCTAGTCAGCTCGCTTACATCTTTCTGTGATGAATCCAAAACGAAATTAAAAGCCTACGACACAGAACATAATAAATGTTTGACAGCGTGGGATTAATTTGGCAAACTTAAATTTTAAAATAACTTTACATTTTTCCTACCAATCGTAAACAGTTTAATTAAACAATACTTATACGTATTACAAGCCATTCCAGATGATGTATTTTGTGCCTTCCTAAATGGCATGGATATTTTTTGCAGAATATACCTGTTTTAACCATTCCACTTTTCTAATCTTTTAAAAAATGCATTCAGATGTGTGACTGATGACTTACATACGTATCACTGTTAATTAAATATTACACGAGTCTATGTGGCTCAAAGACAGAAAAAATACAATTTAACAAAACTAAAATCAAATGAACTTACAGATACAAAAGCATATGTAATTAGTTTGTAGCCATTAATAGTCCATAAGAGACACGACAAACTAAACGAAACATTTGTCGGGAAGACACTAAACCTTATGAACATCTTCAGCATTTGATGCATTTGTCCATTAGATGCATTGAAACATAGTCCGAAAAGTTCTGTTCTGTTTTTTCCACAAAGATCCAAAACATTCTTCACGCTTTCATTGATTTTTTTTTAATTGGCGCATTTTTACAACTAACAGACAAACAAGTTTGGTTTTGTATAAAACAGGTGTATTTCCAACTTTGCGATCGTCTTTACAAATGCGGGGTGTAAAACGCATGCCCCCCGTAAGTCTGAGATCCTAAGACGAAAGGTGACAATACAGCGGGACTGGGCAGAAAGGGTAGCTGTGCTGCACACACTAGTCCTCCGGGCGTATGACCCGGGTAGCTTGCGTGCATTGACAGATGGCCGGCCATGGGGGGAGATGGACTCAGAGGACTGAGGTTTCCGAGTCCATTGCTCGGACCGTTCGGACCCCCGCCGCCACCGGTAGGAGCGCTAGTATCCGCCCCAGGATTCTGCTTCTTCCATTTGGTCCGACGATTCTGAAACCAGATCTTCACTTGGGTTTCTGTTAAACTGAGTGACAGCGCCAAATTCAGCCTTTCACACACGGACAGGTACCTAGTAGACTTAAATTTGTTTTCCAGAGCCACAAGTTGTTCGTAGGTAAAGGCGGTCCGGGCTCTTCGAGGCTTGCCCGATTTGGAATCAGAGCCTGATCGCTTCCTTTTCGGTTTGGCTTGCTGGTTCTGGCCGCTCTGTCCGCTCTGTTGATTCTGCTGTGCGGTGGGACTGGAGCTCCGGGTGCCCGGTTCGTCTTCCTCACGGTGACACAGCTCAGAGTCCACATTGCCTACGAGGCCACCGCTGCTCTCCTCGCTGCAGAGCTCGTCCTGATTCTCGCTGTCGGGGCTTCTGCTGTAGTCGTTCTCGCATTCGTCCGTTTTGAAGGCGTACCCGTCTTCTGGGGGGAAACCAGGTAACAGCATATGGATTATTTAAACATTATTTTGTATGTATCAGCAAATCATTCTGCGAACATTTCCAAACTACAAGATATGTGATTTTAACTACATTTTAGGGCTAAAAAGTACAAAAAACAAGTTCATTGACTTCCCTTTTCTAAATATTTAGCTTCACCCAAAGATACAGAAGTGGGACAAAATCAAAATGGAAAAAAAGTTAATAGCTTATGTTTTCTAATATAATATAAAGTATTATAGCTGCAACTTCATGGTGTCTTAATTCCATCCACAAAGGATATATTTGTATATATTCCATAATAATGTAAGCTTAGTATTCCTTAAAAATAATTATAGTAAATACATTAATATAGCGTGATATTTTTTCCTTCTAAATGGATTCCGCCACGTAATTAAAATGTATTGCAAAAATATTTCGACCTGAAGTTTTTTCTTTATTTCATGTAGGCCTATGCGTGTAAGATGTGTATAAACGGTTTTCGCATTTGTAAAATGTAAATGCGAAATTTAGCCAATGTTATGTCACCATCCTTAATATGGATAGGATCGGTTATTTTAAGTTGTAAATAAAGCAATCCCAATTAATTCCTCAATTTACCACTATATCGACTGTACGTAGTCTGTTGTAATTGTTGTATACTTTTTTTCCTCATACCCTTGACTTGATTTTAACATTTTATACACCAGAGAAAAACTTCGCAGAAAGTCAGAAGTCTTAATTTCTGTTATTATTGGGTAGCCTATGTAGCTTTTAAATTCAATATCTATCTATCGCTTCGATTTTTGAAAACCCCAATTTAGCACAAAAGTATTCCAAATGTCTTCTTTCCTGGTAAAGGGAAAAGCAGTATTGAAAATGACTTAGTTTTGATTTTGAACGAGACGGGAAAAGCAATCTCACGTCTCTTTGGAAAGCAGACAACCTTCGATCAATAACCTCCCTTAATAAGTATAATAGGTTTTAATCGAGTAATTATCTGAATTTTGACCCTATAATTTAGATGTTGGAGGGGAGTTTGCAAGGTGCCTGAAAGAGATACGCACAATTCGATAATAGGATATCGACCAGGCCGTCCTACATGTCTCTTTAGGGCGATTTCACTCATTATCCTGCCTCTTTAACGCTGCTAAGCACATTTTACCTTAAATGTAATCGAAAGAATTTAATTGTTTTTTTTTTTTTTTTTTTTGATAAGCAGCGTCTTTCTCACAATTAGTCTGTTTTGTGCATAAAGACGAACCCAAAGGGAAACAAACCAAATTCACTCACGTCTGCATCAAACAAAGGTTCCCAAATGATACTTTTAGGATAAACTATGCGAGATGACGGCTCATTTGCATAAAATAATATTTTGTACGGCCTAGCATTTGGCTACATTCTTTTGACAGACTTTGCGGACATTTATTTATTGCATAACGTGTGCTGTTTAATGTTTATCGTTGCTGTTTTATTTCACAGGAATACTTTACCTCACTAGTGTTTTGATAACACAGTCAGTGAAATAATTTTAAAAAATCCCTCAGCTCTACGATGTGTTTAGTTTGTCAGGTGCACTAAAAAAAGACAATTTAGAAGGAAATGCATGGCATGCAAAACTAATTTAAGGTAACAATTGTTTTTTTTACACGTTTTTACGATTTTTTTAAGTCTTGAATTTTCGTTTCGTTCAGACAACTGGGCATTGCATCCTAAGAACGCAGTGTGAACAAATCTTATTGTTAGATTATTTATGCTAGTTAATATCTTTATGCTAATTCTGTAATAACTTCAGACATTTTATTATTAACTTGTTGCTTTAAAATTACGTAACATATAAAACTATTAAATTAATATCAAACGATATTATTAAACTCAAAGAGGCTATAAGTGTATTATAGGCATACTTTAAAGAAATAACTTTATTTAAATAGCTTTATTTGAATTTGTAAAGAAAACTAATATTAAAACAGAACTCATCGTTCAATCTTTTATAAGTTTTCGCGTGTATACTTTTCTCCTGACTTGCATTAGTCACATACAAACATTTTCAGCTGAAGGCTTTCTTGCGTTTAATATCGACGTGCAAGGTTTTTTAAAATACAACATTTTCGGGAAAAATGATATATTAGCATTTAAAGATAAATTTTAAAATCACACTTTTAAATGAAAAAAATCAGCCAATCGAACATGAATTCTAATTAAATTAATACCGCGAACGGTTCGAATAAAAAAGCTTCACTTACTTAATAATCCTGTGGGCTTTTTACAACTCTCATAGTCTTCCGCGTATGATTTTGGGTCTATCGCAATAGCTGGATCTTCGTTAACTCTGTTCTCTGTCCCGATGGAGTAGGTACTGCCTGTCCGGTTCGGCTGTTGCCTTTTACTCGTAAATTTATTTGGGTCCAAAATGTCCAGAACAGAGAAGGAGGTTGTCCGATGAACGGTTGGGGGAGCGACCACGACTGGCTCCTGTCTAGGCGAGTTTTCTCGGCTGTCCGCTGTCAGCCTGTCTCTGCTCGCAGGGCAGGAGAAGACCGACAGCTCGCTGGCAGACAGCCGCTTCTCACCGTGGCTGTCCATGCTCTCAGAGGCGGCCACCACCACAGCGGTCTGGGAAGCCACACCGGTCGCCTGAGGAACAATGGAGATGTCACCCAACTGAACCTTGTCCCGATTCATGGCTCTCTACCAGATGGTAGAGCAATCTTCCGGACAGTTGCGAATTTAATTACTGATCTAAAAAAAAAACTGAAAAGGACAAGAAAACATATGAGGGTATATTTTAAAAAGAAATTCAGAAAATCAGCTAAGGCAATACAATACTTGTGCAGAGCTATGGATTTTTGCCGAATCCTGCTGAAGTAGTAGCAGACTTCCCCGGCAAAACCAGGAGGTGGTGGTCCACTGCTGGATGCTGATCTCCCCTGCTCCACACCTTTTTTGAGGTTTAACAGTCCCCTCAGGACCTTACACCATTTATGTCCCTACGGCGCGTCCCCCTCCCCGAACGGGCGCGCACACACACCCACACGTGCACACGCACACAGACGGCGCCTTATTTATGCATTCATATTCAACGGCGGATTGTAATTGGCTACAAATTAATCCCGTGCTTCTAATAGCCTGTAATCCCCGTCCGTGAGCGGGAGAGGGAGCACATCGGAGCGGAGAGTGAGGGATGATGTACTTTATGATATACTTAGCTGTCAGCTCTGTTTCAGCGGAACTCCATTCGACTGGAAAGCATCTAAATAGGCTTATTTTTTCCCTGCCTCTTTCGTTTTTGGACGGGGGTCAAAAGGGGGTGCGATTATGATAATGACTGTAGTCTCTTTAAATAATTACACAGCGACTGAACCCCACGTTTGCTTTAAAAATATTTAAGTGTTTTATATCAAGCTCTGCGTTTGCCGTCCTTTGATTTCATAGCACTTTACAGGCCAATAAACTAACGTAAATGGAAAAATGTTTTATTTTGCCAAGGATAATTATTACTATTATCAACAAATATTCACATCTCAGCATTTTAGTTTTCCTTTAGAAAAATTTTCAAAACTCAATACAAATACTTATTTCAATGTCTATTAATCATTTAGCGTCCTCTAGATATCAGTATTTTCGGGTATTACATAAATATAATTTTTTATATGCTGTGCTCGTTATAATATTTTTAGTTTAATATTGACTTTTAAAATTGATATGTCGCCCTCAATCTTGTTAATTATTTAATTGCATCGTTTCATGTTGAATTTTAGTTTCCCTCTGTTTCACAGTTAAGCGGTAATAGTAAAAACGGGAAGCGAATCAAAGCTCATTTAACGAAAAAGGCGAAACAGAATGAGATTATTTTTTCCTTTTATATAGGGCGAGTGACAAATACAAGGACGGGTCTTTTGCAATTACCGCGGGCAATGATCCTTTAGAAAGAAGAAATTAAAAGTTGGAGAAAATAATCGGTAAAACAATCAGCTGTAATTTTGGTTTGGGGTGAACATGATTAGCCCATCAGAGGGCTGAACCCCAGGGAGAGAGACAGCTCGTGCACTGGGAATCCAACGGCAGCAGCCGCGGCGTCTAATCTGTAATGTAATAGCTATTAGATTTGAATCAGGCTCCATCAGTGCCCTTAGTTACAATGCCTTTAATGGCTTTTCTTCCCCATTTTTATATTCATTTTTGCTGTGTTTAAATGTGATGCCTTGTTTAAATATTTTGGCTACATATATGCGTTTGCTTTGGGTAACTGGATGAGTCCATTCTTTCGCGCCTCCCTCGTTGATAAAATTTATAGAATACTTACCAAAATTTATCATGAAAACATAAATTATACACAACTAAAGTATATTCACTGTTAATATAGATTGTGCATTTAAGTTAAATTTGAATATGCTAAAACATAAGTGACTATATACAGCAAACTGAGGTCATGCAATTAAAGATGAATTTTTAAATGGTTTTATTTGAATAGCTGTTTAATTTTTAGCCTTTTATAGTCTACTCCTTGACGTATGTGTAAAACACGTCAGAAAATACGTCAGACAAATTATTTTAACACGATGTAATAATAATAATAATAATAATAATTACGGCCACGAGACGATGATGATGATGTTTCAGTGCCAGCACGTGACATGCCATGTGCTAATTTATTCTGACTTCGTCTTCTCGAGTGCCGTCATTGATTATTTCGAGTTCTTTATCAGTTCTGACAAGTAATATCTTTTTTGAAAGTCACTTTAACTTTAAATAATATCTCAATATCAATATGTCCATTAATAAGCGATTCAATAAGTAAGGGCATTTTCCGTAATAACAGTGTGATTACGACCGTCCACAACTGTGACAAACTTGTAGGCTATTTCCCTTGGAAATTTAACCAACAAGGATGCATTTCTCCGGTATTTTTCCACTATGATATTCTTAAGATGTCTCAGTGCTGTCCTTCGACTTCTAACGCACAGAATTAATTCCATGCCTGTCCCATCAGCTGAACGTTTGAATCACATGCATTGTTATGTAGAAACCCAGAATATAATATACAGATATAGGTATTGCGGTAATGTGTAGTAATTTGCATGTAAATGACGTCGACAAGACCCCTTTATTCCCAGTGTGGGATCCGACCCTGTCCTCAGTAAATTGGAGGGCCCACCCTTCCCACAGCCATTCGCTCAATTAAATTGCGAGAGTAAAATCGTACTATAAATTAGACTGCTTAATCATATTTCGGTTAAATTACCTGCATAAAATGTACAATCAACTTAAGATATGAGCGGCCTGTTTCATCGAATGAGACTTTCAGCTCACTTTTTAACCGATAATAATAACAAAACAGAGCAATGTCCTGGCGTAAATTAGCAGCCATTAACCGTATTAATAGAAACTGTATAATATTAAGTAGGAGTTATAAGAAATGTAGGTACATATTTTAGCAAAATACATTCGTGCATATCTGCCCTAAGCCTTTAAACACGAGAGGCGATGGAAAAATATTCACAAATTACTATGCTTGCTCACCACAGAAGGACAATTAATTGCAATTATTTCTGAATAAGCGATATATTTAAAAAGGGGGGGGGGATGTAGTTAATTTTCTTATGATATTTTCTGGCCGCATGCAACATGTACCCTGTGTTTTGTGTATCCGAAGAAGCGTAAACTGCAAATTGTAATATACACAATACATGGCCGTTTTAATACGTTGACATTGTTATAACGATTTCTGAGATCAATTAATGCGATTTTTACATACATATGATGCAATTATATAATTGACATGAAGATCTAAAAAAATTAACATTAATTTCCCTCATTTTTAACGATCCCTAAATTCGAGATTAAAATATTCTTCCTTCCAAAACAGATGCGCAGTCCAGAGATTCAAAAATAGCAGCGATTTTTGTATGGTGGATGACAGAGTTTTAAAGTTTGAATGAGTCTTTTATTTTATTTAGCCAAACACAGAAGTTTCGAAGTGTCACCGCTCTGTCGCCATCTAGCCTGATGTCGCGAAAACATCAAGGCATTTCCTGTCCGAAAAGGGAGAAACACGCAGCTGAGGGGGGAAAAAAGTTCATCAATGTCTAACCTATCATTTCAGCTTTAGTTATCGTTCCTCCACTGGGATTTATCCGAGGAATCAAGACCAAGCATTCGTTTAAAGCAGGCGTTGCTTAAAAATATTAGAAAATCTCCAGGTATCAATTTAGTCGCATCCGCACCAGCAATCGAGAACGAAGTTCGGACAGAACTGATCTTAATTAAGGTTAATGTGGTCCTCAAAGCCACTTGATTATTAAATTAAGGTGATCATACAAATAAATCATAATTAGTAATTGGAGTATCTTTGGCAGAAAACTTGCCCAAAGGTGGCACGTAATAAACACATAGTTTGATATATATGAGATATATGTATATGAGAATGAAACGATTCTATCGACTATGTAAAATATTTCCGCAGATTATTTACGTTGTCTTGCATTCTACTTTTCTTTAGAAAAATCCGAACTAATTATACAGTAAATTAGTCGCCACCTCTAGTACACAATTATTGTTGGTTCTGCAGCCTTACAATTTATAATAATGCGAATTCAAATATTGATACCGATGAAGATAATAATAATAACAATAATAATAGACTGCAACAAAAACGACATAACTTGGCAAACACGCTCCTCCAAAGAGGTCATTATTGCTAAATCCCATTGTTCTATACTGAAAACCAGAAAGACCGCACATTCCAAACTCAAGTCAGTTTTCTTGACAATTTCCTCTCTAAGCAAAATATAGTGCATTTTAAGGGAACGAAAATATCATTTGTGGCTCAGAGCGCGCCACCAATTTAACGATTTCAAATGAGCCCCGACTGGTTAAAATCTGACAATTCCCCCATCACGATGGCAGATGACGGTTAAAATGACCAGAAATCAATATTCTGGCCGGGTGTCTCGGGCTGATAAGACCAACCAAGACAATGTTGACTATTAAACTCGACAGCTTGAGATATTACACTATTAGTTATGCTATTTTTAATAATCTATAATATTTGGGCTATAATTAATTAATTATACGGGTCAGATAATATCTGAAGCTGGAATGAGGTCTGAAGGGTCTATTAAGGCCGGTAATGAGAAAGGAGAAATCTAATCTAAGGACGAGGAGCCGTGAAGGAACAAATATACAATTGCCGTCAGATACAGAGCGAGAGAGAGGGAGAGCAAGAGGCAGGGCGAGAGAGAAAGAGAGAGAGAGAGAAAGAGAGAGAGAGGGAAAAAAGGAGGTAAGAGGGAAAAGGGGGAAGAGGAAAAAATGAGAGGATAGTAGGTTGCAAGGAGAAATACATACGTTGGATTATCCTTAAAACTGTAACATCAATTTTTTTTGGAATTGAATTACTGTCTATTGTTCGAATCACAAAAAGGTAGTTGGCTAACACTGTTAACGGGGTCTCTGATAAATGAAAGATATCAGATGTAATTTCATACTATGTTGCCTTGAACTCACGTATTTCAATTCATCTGAAAGACAGGTCATGTCAGAGACTTGTGATTAAAACCGTAGGGATATTGAATAACGGTCGGAGTTGTAATTTATAAAGTCTAGTTGGTAATTTGTAGTTTAGCTTGCTATTGGGAATGTTATATGCTTCACTATCAGCTCAGACTATGTGTCACCAGTAGGTGAACAGGTATACCAAACATGCTCAGTACTCGCTGTAGCTGGTTACTTTGTAAATCTTAGCAGACAATAATCTGGTACTTATTTCCAAGGTACATGATTATGGGAACTAGCAGTGGTCCTGGATCGTTTCTCTCATAACTCATGACTTATATTGGAGTTATACAACAAGCTGTGCTTGTGACCTAAAAATGTGTATTGAGGAAAAATTTGACATATGAAGTATATCAATGGTGTCCGTCCAGACTGGTCACCAAAGGTGTTTACAAGTGGTTATTTGTGCACTGTGGGGCTCTGAGGTTAGCGGCCAGTTGGACCTGCTTGAGCTTTCTTGCTCTGACATTATCCATTCACACATTACAGTTGTGCTCATCTCCCTCATCCATGAGTAGGTGCTGGCAGGAGGTACTCGACCAGGAAGCTATCCCTTATGGGTGTGGCCAGTCCACAGACCACCCAGTTTTGCAGATCATGTAAGATTTAAGGTCCATAGAATGTTCTATGAGCTACTGACACAGAAATATCAGGGGACATACACAAAATTGGATGCCCAGACTTGGGGCCTTGGCTGCTCTGTGCCTAGGGCTGCTTGATATGTGGTGGGGTCTACAGGGGCTGGACATTCCCTCTACCTCTGTAAGCCCTGACAGTGGTAATCTGCTCATCTAATAAATATGTGCAGGACCCTTTTCTGAAGCTGCCAGCTGTCCCCATTCCCAGACACCTCCCAGCCGGCCGCGGACCTCTGGTGGCAATCTGTCAGCATGTTTAGCCGGCGCCTCACCCCTGCTTTGCTGCTCCTCAATCAATATGCAACGTGGTCTTCAGCGCAGATAAACGTTCCCCGGCACGGCGGCCAAAGGGGGCCACGCTGCCGAGCGACAGCCCCCCAGGTCGGCGACAAGATACATGGGCTGCTGGGGGCTGCGTCCCTCCTCCCCGATTACAGATTGGCTGAATTTATTCCCAGGTCTGGTATCTACACCAGCACTTGTGGAGTGGCCTGTGTAAATTGTGCAGCATGCCAGAATTGCAGTAGTTTAAATGCATTGGAACCCAGAGTCCTATCAGCTTAATTAGGAGAAACAAGAAGATGGTTATAAATCCGACATCAGCAATAATCGGGTGTGAGTGGATGACCCTCTGGAGGTCCCTGTTAGCCAGCACCCTGGATGGACAATCCTCCTGCAGCACACACCACCCGTCTGCTTGTTCTAGTAAGCAGTGACAGCCACGTTCTCCATGCTCCGTACCATTGACGTTACATGCCTGTCAGTCGCTTGCATGAACGACCAGCAAAACATGAAATAAAATACAGCAAAAACTGCCGATGTACTGCACATATTGACATGTAACTTGACGTCACCTAAGGCATCCAGGTGTCGTACCTTACAGCAATGTACCGAACCTGCATTGGTATGGTAATATATCCAGTTGTACAATTTGATAACCCCGAAAGCTGCAATGTATAGACATAATTAGCTAGAAAGTGAATATAGCATGAGAACAGCCAATGCTAACACAGGAAAAAAACACTCTAACCACAACGAAGCTCAAAAGGGATATAAATTCCTTCAATAAACGTTAAGCATACGATTCCGCAAAGTCATTGCCCGCTAAGGATTTTTCCTGAAGACGTGTGATCTAGAGGATTGAGATTCAAGAGTCATAAAATCACCGAATACCGATAAAATATTCAGCAAAACAATCATTTAATATAGTATCCGTTGGGAAAGCAATGATGTCATTGTTGTATTATTCCAGAACTAATGGTAAAAAGGTACCACTTGCCATGTTATAATGGAGGGCACGACCATTTCACTTATCTCTTTTCGGTGCTCACTTGAGAATTATGGAACTAATGCAGCACATTTTTCTAGTGCTATCATATAACACGGAGGGAGGAAAAAGAGTCAAGCTGGGCTGATTGGTTTCTTTTTATTGGCGACACTTTAAGCAGGTTTCCAAAACAAGTTATTCTTGTTTGTCATAAATTCTCTTTTTATTTGACCATGGTGTATAGCCCAGTAAAGTCTGATTTTATAGCTGTTGGCAAAAGGTAAACAGAGAGAATAGAGCGTCGGCAACTGTTTACTGCTTTATTGTAGAATTGAATTAATTCTTTCATTTAAAGGTCTGCCAAGTTAATAGAGAAAATACGGCAAAGCCTCAAGTGCGGAAGAGCGCTCGCTCTCTGACAGGAAATGTAATGAAGGTTCAGCAGCCGCAGGATCGCAGGGACACAGAGGCGTGAGAGAAGAGGGGTCAGGAGCCGGCAGAGGTGCGATGGGTGCAATCGGAGAACACTGTGAAAATAAAACGCTCACAATGAGAGAAAAGCAGTTCCTGCTGAGTTCTCCTTGCTGGTTGGTAACAGCTGTGCTGTCACAACTTCTCCAGCCCAGTGGGGGGAACCAAGGCAGCACTGTCACAGATGTCCTCCACAAATGTTCCGCGCTAAAAGAACTTAGCAAAGTGGCAGAAGCCAACTACTGAGCATTGTTGCTAGTTAACTTCATTCCTTAAGCCAGTTTGTCCTCCTGGTTTATCTTGCTACAGGGTTCGTCTCTTTGCCTCTATCCTCCGTCTTGGCATCTGGTATCTGCAGTTGCAGAGGCTCTCCGGAGCAATGGCCCAGTTACTGAAGAACAGAAAAACCTCTAGGATTGAGCTGCCGAAGGTCCAAACCAATGGAGAAAAGTTAATCTTAGGCACAATCCCTCGATAACATTCAGTGTCATGGCAGATTCGCAGGTGACGACAAGCATTTAGTCCGTTTGCAGGGTTCTCTGGTGTTAACCACCATGCTTCCTTTAATATCTCTATACTTTCATGGACAGTCTTACCCTGGACCATAACAGTTTAGCTGCAGAAAGATCTCAGGACAAATGACATTCTGGGCTGTATTTGACTACCTTACCACATTGCTTGTTTTTTCTTACTGCACATTCCCCTGCAGACATGTGTTGGAATTCAAGACCTTAGTAGAAGACACCAGCAGGAAGAAAGCCTCCCTCATCAACGTTTTCTACCAGGAATCATTTGACTCCCTGAAGAGAGAATTATCCCTCCACCATGAGGCAGACACTGATTTCTGATTTCTTTCTGTATAAGGTTAAGCAACATTATGTAGAAGTGTCAAGTGGAGGGGACTCAGATTTGGACTGGATGTTTCAGGGCTGCCAGTGATGGACTCCTCACTGGGAGAAAAGTGGTGGATGTTCACAGGTAACAGTGGTGGATGAACCCAAGCCCCAGAGAGATAGATTGGGAGAGGAAAAGAAGAAGCCAGCATAGCATGATGAAGGATGCTCTGAGTGGCCATCCTCACTCAGTCTCAGCTCCTCCTGGATCAGGGAAATTAGGGACATGTGAGGTGTAGCCAGCTGGAGATAAATATATGGGAGACAAGGAAATTGGAAGGTGTTCCTCACCATCAAACTTCTGGGCTACCACTGTGCCAAAGTCTGTGTTGGAAGCATCTGTCTGGATTATGGCCAGTCGAAGTCAAAGGATGCTGGGATAGACTCCCAAGCGTGGGTCACTTTCAGGGCCTGGAGTCCAGCCTCCTCTATGGTCTCCCAGATAGCTTTCTCAGGTTACATGTTTTTCCAACAGGGCCTGATCCAGGGGCAAAAGGAAGAAAAAATCTATAGTAATACCCCAGCAACCCTTGGAAGGCACCCCAGGTACCATACTTTTTCTAACCTCATGTGGCATTTGTGGTGAGCCCAGCAGCCTATGTTTCAATGTACGCCCCATGCAAAATATCTAAGATTCTTCAAACTGCTTTTCAATGCACCAAAATATCATCTACGAAGGCCGCGTCGTATCTCATGGGGGCCTCAGGCATTGGAAGGTGGTTGGAGCCTTATGCAGCCCAAAGAAGACAGCTCATCAGCTTTAGACATTGGGTAGCCATTGAATAGAAACACATCATTTAGCATTCAGGAAGTCACTGCAGAAGTGGAGGGTGCTGTTCAGTTTGGGGACCATAGCAACCTGAATGGACAATGGGCTGCGGCTCCCACCAACTGCAACATCCAATGGATCTCTTCCTTGATGGTGGAACGTTGAGCCTCTAAGACTTATTAGGCCGGGTGCTGTGCAGTTATCCTGGGTGGAGTATGGATGTCATGGCATAGAAAGAGACAGCACAGATAAGGGCTATTGGAGAAAGGCAAAAGATGGGAAAATAGAATGTAAAATACATTATTATTATTTTAGATGGCTGTCTGGCTTCATTGCCTATACCTGCATCCTTCACCAATGTCGCAGGGTGAGATGAGATTCGTGTGGATGAGCCAAAGCCTTAGGAAGGCAGATTCTGTTAAAAGAGGAAACAGAAGCCTGGTCAGCAGCATGACCTGCTTGACGTTCAGCTCTGGCACCATCCTGGGAACTGCAGATCCAGAAGGTCAGGTTTCAGAGGAGGAGGTCTCTCCCTGCCCCCCCCCCCCCCCCCCCCCAGCCATGAGGAGTTTAGGAAGTATTATACCACAGTGTTCAGTCTAGCCTAAACAGACTGAGCCCTGCTGAGGGTAATTATGTTGTGTGTAGCTATCTCTATCACAGTGAGCCCTTGAGGAAATGAGAGGTGCCAACCATCTATTCCTTGTGATCTTGGACTAGAAGAACCTCCAGAGCACTAAGTGCTTAAACCTTTGTCATGTTGGCCAGGATTTGTCTGTCACCAGGTTTCAATGCCAGATCAGATATTCCATAGACAGGAGTAGCCTATAATCTGGAATATCGAGACCACCAACTAGCAAGAACCTCCTTCAACCAGAAACCCAAGGGAAGGCTTTATGTGCCAGAGGTATATCAAGCCTCCCTGCTGGAATGGGTAGAAACTTCCCCTTTCCCCGAAGACCTTGACCAAACTCTATCACTCGTAGCCATAGTGGAGGGCAGATACCTTCTCATTTGTCCCTGTCAAACTCATGCGTCATGTATGATCCAGGTGAACGATGTTTCATTGTCGACCAGAGGGATTCTGTTAATCACTCTCCATACCATACCCCCTGGTCTAACAACAGCATTCAGCTTTAAAACTGACCTCTCTCTTACCTGGGGTGCACCGTGATGCTACTCAGGGTCAACCACTTCTCCAAAGCCAGTATGGTCCCTCACACTTTCCTTAGCCTGACAATGATTTGTTTGTAGCATCCTGGATGATATTATGTCCATCAGAGTTCCCTAGCAGGGGCGTTGATAGACACAAAGCTCTACTGAGGCACCATCCCTCACCCCCCAATACCCATATGATCTGACATGAAATTTTACTGAGGGACAGTGCTTAAATACGGGGCCACATGCCCCAGTAAAAGGGATCTAGTAACACCCATGGTCCACAGTTTGTTTTTGTGGCTTAGAGAGTGATTTGCAATCAACCGGGATCTACAATAAAGATTATGGTTACGACTCCCAGACTTCTGCACAGCCTGAATAACTGAACAAAGAACTGGGTTCCTTCTTGCAGTCCCACAGAATAATTAAGACAAATATCATCTAGCTGCCCTTGTTCCCACTCAACTTACCAGCTCCCAAAAGACCCAGAGTGGACCAATATGGATAGTGGTCATATCTGTTGGCAAACTCAGCAGGGCCAAGGACCTCTGATTTAGACACATCTAAGGAGACTCTTCTGTTAAAGGGCACACACATACCCAATGCTTTTTCACGGAGGACCAAATATAATCGAGAACCCAAGTGCTGGAGTAGATTCTAGTTAATCTAATCATAATATTAAAGACACTATATCACATGGAGCACAGATCATTACACTAAGATCACTTCATGAGGGTTCCTCCCTGACAAAGTTTCTTCGTGTCGTCGGGTCACTTGCCAGATAAGAGGAACCCTACATACAGTTACATCACCGTAGCGACAGGAGAGTGCGGAGAAAGGGAAGCGCATGATGGCGGCTGTGATGTTATCAGAGCCGGGGAACAAGCCATGCATCACGCTGTGTGGAGACAGTGCTGTGGGAGCTGTTTCTCCATGATACCACAGCTGCCATTGTGGCACTTTAATAAATAGGCTAACATAACACTGTAATAGATATTGATTCCTAACGGCGACAGGCAGTGCGAAATTGATATTTGGGATTCTCTTACATATTTAGCAATTAAGATCTACAGAGAATAAAAAATAAGAGCGATTTATAATTTGTTAGCTTAGCAGGCGTTCCTTTCCTTGACGAAATCACGATCTTACGTGAAAACTGCTGGAAGCCATTGTGATGCGAAGGTTGCCAATGATTCAGTACTACTGGCCTGCAGGTGTCCTGTGTGCTTCAACTTTGGGATTCTTTTGCAAATTTATGATTAAATTATGATTATGATTATGTGTATCTAGTGACGCTTTTCCACTGCCATACAGGAACCAGGCCACACCTGAGCCATACTGTAGAGAAGGAGAGAATAGTTACAACGTGGTTCCAACTGGCTTCACTTTTCCACTGCAGTAGGGTCGACTTGGTGACATCTGTATTTACTATGTTTACTATGTGTATTTACTATATTTTGTATGCATATTGACTGAGAGATCCATACCCTTGAGACTGAGAATTCCAATACCCTTGTACATCTGTACTTGAGCAAATAGCAAATAAAGTCTTGACCTTGAGCTTCAATGTACCCGCCTCTTAAGCCAGTGGTTAATGTGTCTGAAATGACGATGGACTTCAGTCTCCCCAGGCTGAACCAGCAAACTGTGAATCACTGTGTTTTTCTTGTATCAATGACATTAATATGTAATAACAGATGCTGGAGGAAAACACCTGCTGTGGGCAGCTGTTTTCAACATGCGCTCGTGGATGGAGTCTGGGAAATTGCAGGCAGTTAGTGTTTTTCTTCCAAGAGACACTGTAATGTTGATTTGCACTTGTGCTGCTAAAAGGACAGACTGACTCAGGATTTCAGGTACTTAGCAAAGCTTCGCCACTTAGGAAGCTCTCCTTCCCAGGACGTTTTCCAGTGCTTACAGAAAGTCTCCGATGTGCAGTTCATCCACGTCTCCCCTAGACCCATCAGACGCCAGTTAAAATACTCACCTGTTGGACACATTTCCTGTATCTCCATGTGCCACTGTTCAGCTACTTTTCTTTAATGGCTTCCTTCTGGCCCTTGTGGCTCGTGGGCCAAATTGCAGACGCTGTCGACTCACAGACACCTTGGCCTATCTCAGCCGTTGACTTCTGTATCTCCCTCCTAACCAATTTCCTACTTGTCGAGCTGGCGGGAGGAACAAACTGATCTAAGGGGAACACCTCCAGTTTCTTAATGATGGACTTGACCTCCATTAAAGCGATCTTCAGTCTCCAAGTATTTATCCTGTATCTCTGTCCTGATCCTTTCCTAGTTACTTTTTTGCCAGATTTTATACAGCAGTTGACGGTCTATTGTACCTTTTTAAAAAATTCTCTACATTGTGAGGGATCTTTTAGAGTGAGAAATCAATTATGAATCACTATTATTGCAGAGAAAAGACCATTTAACTAATTATAGGACTTCTAATTAATTTTATGCACCTGAAGTAATTTGGGGTTGTGATAGCTGAAAGCATAGATAGTTATGCAAAGAAGAAAAGACCTTTCAAATATTTAAATAAATTCATTAGCATGAAAGTGATCTCAAAACCTGTGCTGAGGAGAAAGGTGTTATGAAATCTGAATGGCCTTGGAACTAATTGTTCTGTATTTAATGCTTGGTTTATTAATAATAATAATAATAATAATAATAATAATAACAACAACATCCATCCATTTTCCAAACCACTTATCCTACTGGGTCGCGGGGGGTCTGGAGCCTATCCCGGAAGTAATGGGCACAAGGCAGGGAACAACCCAGGATGGGGGGCCAGCCCATCGCAGGGCACACTCACACACCATTCACTCACACATGCATTCCGACGGGCCATTTAGCAACTCCAATTAGCCTCAGCATGTTTTTGGATTATGGGGGGAAACCGGAGTACCTGGAGGAATGACAACATGGGGAGAACATGCAAACTCCACACACATGTAACCCAGACGGAGACTCGAACCCGGGTCCCAGAGGTGTGAGGCAACAGTGCTAACCACTGCACCACCATGCCGCCCCCCATAATAATAATAATAATAATAATAACAATAATAATAATAATAATAATAATAATAATAATAATAATAATAATAATAATAAATTCACCTATTCATGGTTGCAGAGTCTGGAACCTTAATAATAACAATATAAACTTAAATTCTTTTGCATGGACACCAAAGGATGTTTTCTCTTTATTTTATTTCTGATAATAAGATTTATATTAAGATATATTAAATATTTATTTCTGATAATATTTATTTCTCAATAATAAGTTGAGGTGGGGGGGGGGGATCCATTTGTACCTCACCACATCACACAGACGCGTTTGTCAGCAACTTTCCTCTGGGTCAATTACTCAACTTATTTCTGCCAACACGACCCAGACTTCCCAGAAACTGCCGATCCGATGCGTGCACTCACGGCGGGGGGCCCGATGCCTGAAGCTGCGCTTTAGGTGGCACCCGAGGCATGGCCGCTGCCCCCTGTGTGCCTAAATGTCACCTTGTTCCTGTCAAACCCAATGAAGCAAGTGAAGCAGAGCAGGACACAATGACAGAGAGATAATTAAAGCCAGATGTTGTGTTTTGAGGTCGTCACGGCTGCCGCTGAATTCTCTGGCAAGATGAGCTCGTGCTTGTTTTCGTTAGGCACCAAAGCGTCTACTCTCCGTCTGCTCAGAACGTAACATGTGACATTTAGCCATTCATGCCTGTTACATTCACAAGAATGAAAGAAGATCTGTGAAACACAGACACTGCATTCATATGGAAATTTAATCTCAAAATACTTCATCTATGCTTTGTCTCTTTTCATTGTAAAAAGCAAGATTCTGATTAATAATTGAGTAAAACAAGATTAATGATTGACTCTAAATGATAGCATGAGAGCCAGTTATTCTTGGTATGTTTCTTTGTGAATAAATCCTACTATTAATGGAGAAGAGAAACATTAGCTTTGCTTGGGATAATGAAAGTTCTGCCCTCAGTAGCTGTCTAGGTGGTAAAACAAATGAGTGCAATGGGACGAACTGCAATGGTGAAGTGGTGAAGTGCAATGTCGTTCCTTTCTGGATAAGCCCTCCCCAGCACACCTCCCACAATCCAGCACATTGGCTGCATGCACCTTATAGACCTTATAGAAATATAGACCAGGCAAGAGCCCATTGACAGTGTCATGAACATTAAGGAAACTTTAGGGAATTGAACCAACAACCCTGGAGAGGGCACAGTGCTATCTATAATACGAAACGCATGTATTAAATATCAAATGCTGCTTGGGGGTTGTGGTGTGGTGGCCCAATGGGCAGAATTGTTGTCTTGTTTCTTCAGGTCTGAGGCTTCAGATCCTCTACATGTGGAGTTTGCATGATCTCCCTGCGTCATGAAGGTTTACTCTTGTAGTCTACAGACATGCAGTGAGGGTAACTGGAATCTCTAAATTGCCCATAGTGTGTGTCTGTATGTGCCCTGTGATGGACCGGTACCCTATCCAGGGTGATCCCCAGCCATATGCCCTAGGGTCCAGATAACCAGGACAAACAACAGGAATATGAATGAATTTTGCTTATAGTGTACACTTAACAGAGCCTTACTGCTCTGCTGAATATTCTAGGATACAAGAAATGAATTTCGCTATTAATAGAACCATATAATTTAATTACAGGAAGAAAATAATCATCAGCCAAATGATTATCAGCATTATATTTATATGTGTTTAAAGAGAGGAGTGTTCGATCCATCATAGAATTAACCCAACGCAATAAAAGACCAGTAATTCCATGTTAATCAAAGAAGTTGGCAATTACTGACTGCATTTACGGTCCTGCTCAGCCTAGCACGCATTTTTATTGTCATTGTTAATTAAGACGGGCTCCATTAAGAGGCTAATTAACAATTAGCATAAACATAATTAGGGAACGATGACATTTCTTTTGTTTCATTGTTTAAATAATTTTTAGAAATTGCCCTTGGAGGAATTGTGTCACAGTCATATAATGGCAACACTTTATCACCTCAAGGCTGTGACAGTCAGGGTCCATGACCCCCACCCCCCTCCATTATTATGTTTGCAAATAGTTTTAAATCCTGGCCCCAGTCACTGTTGTCATACACCGGGACAAAAGAGGCATGGATGGCTGATTCTGAAGTGCTGAAGATGTCCAAGCGAGTGATGCAGTCAGCCGGATTCATTATGGCGTGACCACAAGCAGACTGACGCACGCCGTTAGTTACAGTGCATGTTATTCAGTTGCTTTCACGTATCACCTGCACCTTGCTTTGTTTGTCTCTCCCCCCTCTTTGAAACATGACGGCGTGTCATAAAGGACTTAAAGGGCTGAATCCGGCACTCAATTCCCCATTTCGGCAGAAAAGCACAGAGGACGATGACAAATTGATGCATTCCTTTTGGAAATGGAGAGCTGCTCCGACAGATTGAATAAATTATGCACAAATATTTAAGATACAAAATAAATGAAGAAATCAAACACATAAACTGAGTATAAATTCCATATTAGGTGACATAGTAAAGCCAAAGTTTTTTTTTCTCATTTGAGGTTGAGATCAGGGTTCTGTAAGGGCCAGTCAAGGTCCAAACTCACTCAACGATGCATACCAAGACAATTCTAAGCTTCCAACTTTGTGGGAACAGTTTGGGGAAGGCCCTTTTCAGTTCTAGCATGTCTGTGGCCCAGTGCCCAAAGCAAGGTCCATAAAGACATGGTTGGGTGAGTTTGGTGTGGAAGAATTTGACTGGTCTGCACAGAGCCCTGACCTCAACCCAATCAAACACCTTTGCGATGAAGTACAATGGAGAGTAAGGCCTTCATGTGCAATATCAGTCCCTGACCTCACAAATGCTCTTCTGGATGAATGTGCAAAGATTCACATAGACACACTCCAAAGTCTTGTGGAACGCCTTCCCAGAAGAGTGGAAGCTGTTATAGCTGCAAAAGAGAGACCCACTCCATACTGATGCCTATGGATTTAGAATGTGATGTCATAAACGTTCCTGTAGCTGTAATAGTCAGGTGTCCCAATACTTTGCCCATATAGTGTGTTCAGGTCAAAGACGTCTCCTCACTATCCTGCACATAATTTAATTGCAATGTGCGTAGAAGTTACAAATTTGAGTGACAGTTTTTATTCAGGCTGATATTATGGTGAAAATAGCCATTGATGAAAATATGGCCACCAGTGATTCTCCCAACACACCCAATGTCTATATTGGGTAGCAAGATAGAGGTGTCCTTCAATGACATTTGATAGAACCTTAGGAATATGAACACTTGCTATGAAACGTAGGAAGCTTTGGGAAGATGCGGATCAATTATGGCAATCAACAGCAGGATCATGACACAGGATACCATCAGACTGAAGTTCAATGGGAAGCATGTTGTCCTGTGTTGAACTCCAAGCTGCTTTGGAGAAGTGTCCCACCCATGTTCTGGAACCACTGGTCTACTTCAGGAGCCTATCCCCGAGACTCTGAGTACAAGGCAGGAAAAATCCCAAGAAGGGATTCCCTCACATACACAGCTAATTTGGTAACTCCAGGCAACTCAACATGTTTTTTGACTGTGAAGGGAAAGCAGAGTACGCAGAGGAAACCCCACAATGACACAAAGAGAACATACAACCTCCACACACGCAGACTTGAACCCTCGTCCCAAAGGTGTGAGGCATCAGTGCTAACTGCTGCACCACCTGCCACCCTTTGAAGAAGAATCCAGCTGTTAAAATGGCCAAGTCTGAAAAGAGAAAGAGAAAAAAAATGAAATTACAGAAAATATGGAGGATTTCATCTACCCATACAATGCCGGAGCAGGGGCATGAAATGGCCATATCAAGCATTAGAAGAATGAAGGACAGCCTGAACCCAAGTAGGACAAGGAGCTGGAACACTTCTGCCTTACACAAATCCAGCGGATTGAACTGCTTATAGTCATGTAGCAAATAAATCCAATGAAGATAACCTGTACAAATAGATATTAAAATGGAAATGGGCTACAATCCCGTGATTTAATATCTGATAGGTTTCCAATTTTAATACTATTACCATCTCACTATCACATAGAGATTTACCTTTCATAGCACCAAAGACTCATGGGAAATTAGACATTAGAGTTGGAATCCAAAAAAGGGCCCAGACCCAGGCACTGTAACTTTAATTTTAGGATAATGGAATGTTGATTTAGAATGTGGAATGAATCAGCTCACAAAAGACAGACATAGGTATTTATTGGTGGAAAAATACTGAGATATTAACAATATTTTGCAGATGCTTAAATTCTATTGTGAATAGAATTAAATTAACATCAGATCTGATTTATCTTAATCCCATTGGGGAGCGAAATGTTTTTATGAAACTAAAGGCTGGCATTCTCTTGAAGGTACTGATGGATACATATAAGATTTTCTGGTAGGTACCAAATTAGTTTATTTAATTTGGGGAGGACTGTCCCTTTTAATGTCTACACATTGTGAGAATACTATTGTGCCATTCTGTAACTATTGTCCTGTAGTGATGTAATATTCTGCATGGGACAATTATTCATTGTCCGGAAACACTTGATGCGATGGCCGTTATCCTTTTTTAGCAAAGATTAAAGAGACATTTTCCCTTTCGCTTGAAATAATTTATCTTCTTACCTCAATATCAACTTCGTCATATGCGTCCATCCGCCGATCCATATTGTCACAAAGAGTAAAGAGTTTGACAGCTTTTAACTTCATACACCCAGTGCCGAAATTGTCATATTAAATATAAAGCTAATCATTCATAACACAAGTCATTATGAAATTCATAAACAAAAACGGTTGAAAGTAAATAAAAAAGGCTCCTCAAATGGAATAATGAAATGAATTGGATGTCAAATGACATGCACATCCCATCTGAATGCAAATCTTACAGGAGGATTATCAGTTCTGACAGACCCAGGCTCTCCAGCTCACAAACTAAAATGTTTACAAGGCTATGGAGGCTGAGTGCCAGTTTATTGCATCTTAGCTTTGCCTCTTGCCACTAAGAGCGATGAATATTGAAATGAATGCCAATCAGGGGTTGTCATGGATCCTTTGGGGGGCGTTCCATAGCATTGCCGTGTTTCTGAGCGATAAACAAAGATGCATTGCGACAAAGACTCATTTCGTTGTCCGGGGGAGTATAATTTTCTGTGTTTTTTTTGTTATTGTTGTTTTTTCACTGCCTTTCCCATCTCGCCCAGACTGGTTTGTCTCAAGCAGCATGACCGAGATGCTGGACCAAGACGCAATAACACTGCGAAACGAGTACAATCTGTCACGACTAAAAAGGAGAGAACGGCTCCTCTCGCATCCCTGTCTCCTCACTTATCTCATATAAAATTGACAGCCTCCAAAGTCAGAAGTTCCTGCGTGAAATCACACGTCTAAGAGCACAGTCTGAGCGTGATTTCGCTGCTTATTGCTGCCCGGAGTTTGTTGCCTTAGCGCCACTGTAAAATGTCACAGAACGGCTAAACCTGGCGGGGCTGGGGTTCTGGGCTTGGGGTGGGGGGGGGGGGGGGGGCGCAGCATAAATCTCAGCACATGAGATAGGGC
This sequence comes from Brienomyrus brachyistius, assembly GCF_023856365.1. Taxonomy (NCBI): domain Eukaryota; kingdom Metazoa; phylum Chordata; class Actinopteri; order Osteoglossiformes; family Mormyridae; genus Brienomyrus; species Brienomyrus brachyistius. The sequence continues at coordinate 21,042,061 of NC_064544.1, forward strand.
CCGCAGGCAAGGTGTAGCTCTGGGTGGGAATAATGCTGTTTTCCACTTTGGGGAGTCATTGCTTTGCCTCCCTGCCAGGTCATCATGGTGTATCTAAAATCAATTTGGAGAGATGGAGGGCATCTTGGGAAGAGGCATGTGGAGCACAGCTGGCCGGCCGGCCGTCCTCTCTCCCGATAGATCGCCCGAGGTGGGCGTGCCGCTGTGAAGGCCCCCAGTGGTGAGGGTTAGGGCCTGGCTGTGCAGCTCGGGACCCAGCAGCCATACTGGTACCGTACTTCTCTTTTGGGTTGTGTAACTTGTGAATGCTGGAATGTTGTGAGATGCTAAGCATGTAAATATTATTCAGCTGCCTGAAAATCGGTATATCCATCCGTTTGTACATCCATCCATCCATCCATCCAGTCAGCCACCCCACTGTACATCCATGCATCACAGCGATGCGGCTGGATCCTACCCCAGGAGACATTGTACATGATGACATCCTGGAACAATATTGTTAGAAGGATACCTTATCTTTCATGTCTGCTCTTGGTCATGAAGATGATTCAATCGCCAGCTCTAATAATATCTTTCGTTTGGACAAAAGAACAAAACCTGAAATATTTTTATTGAGTCATGCTTTAACACTAATTCTCAAGAAATATTCATCTATACTCTATACTCAGTTTATACCCTATACTGATCAATACCTTGTGCTCATTTATACTCAATACAATTATAACTGAATATGCAGCAGACATGCACATTTCAGGTCAAAGAGGCCCACAGGTTACAGTCCATGGGTACTGTGTACATCGGGGGAGGAGGGTTTGAGGAAACACTAGAGCCCAGGATTCAATCAGCTCCTCCGAGTGTCTTCAGCGAACGTCTCCTAAAGAGCCGGCTCAGGGCTGCGAGGGCCCAGGATTAGATAGACCCTTCAGAGGGGGAGGAAGCCAGAGAAATGCTGTTAGTGGAAGCTGTCAGCACGCCTTGGCTCTGATGAAGGAAGATGGCCTTATGTCTTCAGCCAAGCGGAGGAGCAGCTCAGACTCATATGGAGGCCAAACGGCAAATTTCTCATTTCCGCTCGCGGGCCGAGGTGTCTAATTGCTGCTTAGCTTCGCCAGTCAAGTAATTCAGGCCCATGTGTTAAAAGCAGCCACTAGTGGTTAGAGCTTGATGCCAAGGGCCTCGCTGAACAATACTGACATCTCATCAAAGCTAGAGGGCTCCCAGTGAGCAACGGGAATCGGCTCTCTCTCCTCTCCAATGGGCAAGCAATCTTCAGAGAATTAACTGTGAAAAGCCAGAGATGGGTGCCTACTTTGTGCCAACACCCCCGTGGAGGAAAGTACTATTAGAACAGGAGAGCTAGCATACCATTCCCACAGAGCCAATAAACCTGGGAACTTCACCCAGAGTCAGGGGCCTTCACTTGAAGGTGAGGACCTTAACCGTTTGACAACTTCTCCATGAGCATGAAAAATTCACAATGCACCAGAAAACTTCACCACAATTCTGGAACGTTCACAATACCCCATAGCACTTCACCAGACACCTGGGATGTTCACCCTGCACCAGAGAAATTCATAATGAGTTTGATGAACCTTCACAATGTTCCAGGGAACATCATCATGGGTCTGGAATGCTCACAATGCCCCTGAGAACTTATCCAGGAACCTTCACAATGTACTTCTTTAAGAGCTTGGGATTCATCGAATTGTCCAACTAAGCCTTCTGTCCAACGAATGTAATCCATGAGACCTGCTGGAACAACAATTTTACCCGACTTACCAGGAAGGACATAATCTCCTCATCACATTGGCATTAGTGAATGGCTACACTTATTAAAATAAACCAGTGGAAATGGTTTTGAAAGGTGGCTGTCATGAGCCAGTAACGATGAGCATGAGTGGCCAGGTAGGCATTCCATGAGAGAGAGCTCTGGGAGCCGCTGGAGAGCTTTGGGGGAAGCGGCGAAGTAGCTGTCTAACAATAGAGGAGAATGGGAGGCTCAGCGGGTTAAAGAGGCCCTCTGAGGAGGAACCTATTGATTTTAATTACAAAGAACAGCCCATAGGGACAAAAGGACTTTTGCTGTTTATTTAGCCATTGCCACTCTGTGTGATTGTGAAGGTGGAGATAAAATCAGTCCCCTAATTATTACCATAATAAGGTAGAGGAGAGCTGCAGGCCTTGTCTTTTGTATTTAAAGGCAAAGCACAGGGGGAGAGAAGCGAGAGGAGACATGGCTCATCAACGCGGGCGTCACTCAAAGCAGGTAAATTGAAATCCAAATTAAGGACTCTTCAGTGTGCAAGTGAAGTCCATTCTTTGTGGAAGTATTCTCACCACTTTGGGTCACAATTTACGCTCTTTGTCCTCAGATGTCCAAAATCTTGTCCATTTTGGTTTTTCTTTTTTTAATTCTGGAAGGATATTGTCAATGTTTTAATGGAAATATCTCAGTGTACATGATTCAGTCGTGAAAATATTTGATGTAAAGGAGTGAGCGTCTGCAGCTACCATTCTGTCCATTAAGAGCTCGTCCCCTCTGTGCTTTTCACGGAGTGTTTGGGATATATCAGGAAAACCCACACACTTCCACAGGATGACGGTTATTCCTGAGTGGTTCAATTAGATGGAGATCTGATGATTGACTTGCCCAAGGTTAGATGGTGACAGAGATGAACGGCCTGTGACTGTCATGCATTCGATTACTGAAGCTGCTTCTGTCTTTGTTAACAGTCAGAGCGGAGGACCGGCGTCGCCGCATCCACCGAGCTTTAAATAAATGGGCCCAAAAACAGATGTGGAGCAACAGAAGTGTGTCAGACCCACAGTCGTTATCTGTACTCGCAAAGACTGCTTACCAATGGATTGAAAAAAGGAATAAAATAAAATTTATAAATCCTTTATTTGCACAAATACACTACAATTCTTCTGTCCACTGACGCCATCTTGCTCTATCACAGAATGGGGTCAACCAAAGTGTGGTGCTGGGGGTCAAGAGCCCACAGACATGTGACTGTTGGGGCTTGAACTGGTGACCTCCTGATCACAGGCACAGAGACTTACTCTCCACCTCCAACATGCGCGTGTGTATAGATAGATAGATAGATAGATAGATAGATAGATAGAATGGTGTAGGAAAGAGTTTGATATCAGAAGGGACCGAACTTAATCATTTAAATATAAAAGGCGCCCCCCCCCCCTCAGTTCCTCCAGCCCTGTATACATATAAGTTTTGAATTATTCTGTTTTGTTATATAAAATGATCGCCCCAGGACACTGCCAGGCTCATCATTCTGGTGGAGGCTGAGCCAAACGTATCAGACCCAGCGTCTAGCCTTTAGATTCAGCAGCGGCCTGGCCGGCCAGGCCCCTCCCCCAGCCCGAGTGAGACACCATGTCTAACAGAGTGAAATTGACCTGCATTAAGGGCCTCTCACTCCTGCTAAATTATTTGATCATAGCCCCTGACATCTGTTTGGGTCAGTAATTGGTTGTTTATAGGAGCTGGAAAGCAAGACAATGGTGGGGAAGGACAGGAGAGTGAGACCGCTGGCGGCCCCCACCCCACTGCTGCTGGCTCCAGATAAGCCATGCAGATGAAGTTGGGCCCAGCCTATCTGCAGGCCGCAAAGCGACTAATCCGGCCCGGTGACCACCGGCACCCGCCCCGAGCCCCGTGCCGTACCGCCAAGCTCATACACACGCTTGGGCAGCACCGCGTTCCCCGAATCTGAAACCCGGCTTGTAGAATTTGTAGATTTCACCTTACAATTACTCTCAAATGTCGATTTCATGGCAGTCTACAGGGGAGATAATGGGCAGCACGGATGGGGCATTACTCATAATGGAATGGTTTTTTGGGATAAGGATGGTTGGGCTTTGGGCTCTATCTTACACAATGGGATTTGAAGTGCTATCTGGCCAGAGCCTGACGTTTTAACCCCTTCAGCTACGTGACGTCAGCGAGCGAACGCCAAAGACACACTTCTCCTGTGTTTCTGCTCTAGGCAGAAAAGGAAAATCTACATGCGGATTGATTGATCATATACACAGTCCGTCGCAGAATGGAGAGAGGTACAGACAGACTGGGGCTGGTTTGAATCCAGAGAATGATGCTGAACCATGGGAAAGGCGAACAGTCACCCCGCTCTGTTACCTGTGCGAACACTAACCAGCGTCACGGAACGGAAGAGAAGTCTGATACACAGGTGAAGAAGAACCTGCTCATAGTCTAGGATTGGAAGTCTAAATTAGCAGGCCGTCAGACTAGAAATATACTCATTGTATAGAAATGCATAATGTAACAGTTTATTCCGCATTCAACTTGTGTTAGCTCATATTACAATGCCTGCCACCTCATTCCGGTTCATCTGGGAGGCATACAGCACGTAATAGTTACTCTCTTGTCTTCGGGGGTGCCCCCCTTTTCACACATGATCCTGCGGGACGAGCGAAACCCGTTTAACGTAGAGTCAGAATAAGATGGTGATGTCCGAGCACATAGTGCAGCATGTGGAGTTTTACCGGCGGGATCCAACGCTTGGCTGCTTGCTGCCGGAATCGCAGCCGCAATTAACCGCTCACCCTGTTTATACAGATTTCTTTATGTCATAAAATTCTTTCTCTGAAGAGAAAATAAGATTGAATTTACCAATGTAGGAAAAACAATATCATTTGCTGACCCTACTGACAATTAAATAATAAGATAAATAAAGGATATCTCTGCTTGTGTACAGTAGTATATATATGAAAGCTTTATATAATGATATTTATGTGGTAGCGACATATTGTTATATTAGATATATGCTCGTTGTTGCTGTGATCCATCAAGGATGATGAAGGTTGCATCATCCACATCCGCCTCAGACAGAAGCTGAAGGCTGTGGGACCATCTCCCAGCCCCCCGCGGGGAAGGTCACACACATACAGCTGGGGGGACAGCAGTGGGATGGATGCGGGACATGCTGCCCCACATGTAAATAGCAGCGGCCTTGCCTCTGAGCCCATAGAGGCCGTCTCTGTGCACAGCATCGCGGGGGGGCATCGCTGTGGGATGGGTGGGGTGAACATGCAGATAGAATGGCAACATGAATAACTACAGATTATCAATGTGTTGTGTTTTGAACACCCCCCCCCCCCACACACACACACACACATAAAAAGCTTGCCCAATCTCATAGAGCACCGCTTAACAGACACCCCCTGCCCGAACAGACCAAGGCATGTTGTGTAACTGTGGGCAATTTATCTAAATCCCCCCTCTCTTTAAACAGTTTTATCAAAACTGGCGGTCAGGCTGCAGAGATCCACGCTGGTCACCATCCTAAACACGAGGGTGCAAATTTTAATTTGGGAAAGATTAATGTGCTCCGATGGCCCTAATACAGTACCTAGTATCAGCGCTGATGTCTATCAGCTAATTCCTACAGTGGGCCAGCAAACGAGCCGCATTTGTCTGCACTCAGGGACCAAGACCACGAACAAGACATGTCAGCACAGCCGAGCAAAAGGAATTGAGCCATTTTCTCAAATTTCCTCTAAATTAGAAAGTGTCTCGGTGACTTTGGTCCAGCGCTTACGTCAAAGAAAGGGCCTTTTTTCATTAAGGAGAAACATATCCTTTCGGGAATAGAATAAAATACAAGAAATAAACCTAAAAGACACTTGTTATGATAGTTATGAAATAAAACCTAACTAGTTTCTTTGTTAAATCAATAACAGTTCAGTGAATCTGAGTTTTCTCATTATTAATAATCATTATTGTTCTCACTGCTAACTGAAATTATCAATAGTGGTGAATTATTAATCAAATCCAGACCAAGATTTTGTTTCAGCCAACTAGTTTAAAGAATATAAGAAATTAACAAATGAGAGGAGGCCATTCGGTCCATCAAGCTCGTTTGGGGAAAACTTAACTAATAGCTCAGAGTTGTTAAAATCTTATCTAGCTCTGATTTAAAGGAACCCAGGGTTTTAGCTTGTGCTACACTAACAGGAAGACTATTCCATACTCTAACTACAAAGTAGTTAGAGTGTTAAGAAAGTGCTTCCTCAAATTCAGTTTAAAATGTTCTCCCGCTAATTTCCACTTATGGCCACGAGTTCTAGTATTGAAACTAATATTGAAGTAGCCATTTGGCTGAACAGCATCCAGACCTGTTAGAATCTTATATACCTGGATCATGTCCCCCCTTAGTCTCCTTTGCTCGAGGTTGAACAGATTCAGCTCAGCTAACCTCTCCTCATAAGACATTCCTCTAAGACCAGGAATCATTCTCGTAGCCCTACGTTGCACCTTTTCCAAGGCAGTGATGTCCTTCTTAAGGTATGGTGACCAAACCTGCACACAATATTCGAGGTGGGGTCTTACCAAGGAATTATATAATCGTAACATCACCTCCCTTGACTTAAACTCCACACACCTAGAGATGTAACCCATCTTGTTGGCCTTTTTTATTGTTTCCTCACACTGGCGACTGAGTCAGAATAAATGTTATATTTATATGGCACTTTTCAAGACACCCAAATCACTGTATGGGAGCCACTTCAAACACCACCACTGTGTATCACCCACCAGCATGATGCAACAACAGCCATTCTGCACCAATACACTCACCACATAGTAACTAAAGTGGTGAAGGGGCAGGAGAAATATAGGGGATGATTAGAAGGCCAGATTTGAAAGGGCCACGGAGGGCAATTTTTGGCAGGACATTGGGCTACCCCCCCAACTCTCTTAAATTATGCCTACAGACCTTTTATGACCTCAGAGACTCCGAACTGGGCACTGGGATGCACACAAGCCACAGGAGGGGCTCCCCACAACAACAACGTTCCTAGTTGTGCTGCCATCCAAGTACTGGCCAGGCCCAGATCTGCTGATCTTCTGGTGGATTACCTAGTCTGAACAACAGGTGGTATAGCTGCTGGCACACAACTAACTGGTTGAAACAAAATCTTGGTCTGGATTTTTACTTATCTATCTGCCTCTGGGTTTGGTTTTGTTTCAATTTGTTACATAAACCTGCAAGAATGCTGAATGGAGGAACTGTTTATCATTTGGGATTACTTTAACAAACATATAAGGCATAATTCACCTTTTATATTTTAAAGGATGTTGTTTTTCTACTGGATGAGTTGAGATGGAAGGAAGATTCTCCCCTTGGCAGAAGGAGAGATTAAAAACAAAAGAAGGTTGGAGCAGACAAGGAAATCTCCTTTTCATTCCTGTTGTTGCACCTGAATTGTTTCAGTAAAATATGGGGTCATAAAATGGTTGGGTGAGGCTGTTCCCCTTTTGTCCAAGTGTCACAAACGGACATCAAATAAAGCTTTCCTGTTTGAATGTTTCCAGTCTCCAGCCTTATTACTCTCCCCATGCAGAGAGTCGCTCATCCGAGGCTACATGCCCAGCAAAATGGCCACACCAGTCAGTATTATAACATGCTTTTCATTCATTCTTATGTGCAACCCAGCCCCCCAGGAAGTTCCAAGCCTGGCCACGAGCTTGTCACAACCCAATTGCACAGTCAAGATTAAAATTAAACAGGCAATTGCAATTAGCAAATTGCAAGGTCAAATTAAGAGGCATTAGTAGAAGAGGAGAGATGGCCCTTACTGCTTAACCAATGAGCAGGCGCCGTGGACACAATATGGCCACAGTAATGAGATTAGCCAAAGTAATTGATTGTACTGTGTATTCCGCTAAATCTCTGAAGACTGGATGCCCCCCCATCCACAGCGGCTTTGATGCACACGCTACGAGTGTTTGGTTAATTTTGTATGCGAGCTGAGGTGAGCCGATTTACCCTCCAAAAGCGAGCTTTTTTCTCTCTGGGTATCTCCGTGATCCCTGGACATGGGGGTTAATAAGATCCCACAAAAAACTTAAGCACAGGCACTCTCCGCAGGCACCCTCTGTTTCGGTACAGGGTTTTGCGTCAGGACTCTTCACGGACACCCGCGGTGCCAGTTTCGAGGCCACAGACCCAAGCCTCGCTATTTTCCATTAACATGCCGGGCCCTGCGAATCGGCCTGTCGGAAATGAAATGGCAGCGGTGGGGGTGAAGGGGGGGGGTAGCTTCCTTTTATCTGCTACATAATAAAATTACAAGCCTCATCCAGTGGCTTGTGCATCCTAAGAGATGTTTAATTCACTAAACATGAAGAATTAATTACGCATCTGCATTTAAAAGGGCTCTGCGCTCATGTTTGGCTCGATATCGGGGCTGGCAGCGTTCGCTTCAATTCAGAGCCTTACAAAAAGCATGTCGCATTGAAATTACCCACAGAAAAAGTGCAGCGTAATAGGTTTTTTGCCCCCTTAAGAAAAAAAGGGAATTAAACTTTCATCTTGCAGTGATTTTATTGCGACGTAGCTATAAGAAAGCATGCTTGGCTGGTTTCTGGGGTGGAGAGCGGGACGCTGGAGGATTCCAATGCTTTCATGGCACGGACATGGTCGCTGGGCAGTGACGAGCCAGTGGCCAGCTCTCACCACCGCCAGGGACTTTAATTTAATTGGGTTAGAAATCGTAGGGACAAAAATACACCCGGGTTCATGAATGTTGCCTTCAACTGGAGCTGCGTGCAGGGACTACTCCCCCCTACTCATATAGGACATGGGGCACTGGTGGGGGCAAACACCAGTTATAGGTGCCTCATACTGGCGGAGCACATACAGAAGGCTGTACACTATAGCTGTACACTGCAGGAATACAGTGCATAAATACCATACACTGCACACCACTGTCACATATAGACTGTCAATTATACACTGTCACATGTGGATTGTCATACACACACTGTCACATATGGACCATCACATATAGACTTACAGATAGACCATCACATATACAGTACATGTCATATAGAGACTGTCACCTAAGGACCGTCAAATATATATGTTACATTAGACTGTGATATTGACACATATGAACTGTCTCACATAAATTGTCAGATATAGACCTTGACTTATGGACTGTCTCACATAGACTGTGACATGTGAACTGTCATATATAGATCAAGACATATGGACTGTCAAATACAGACTGTCACATATAGGTTGTCACAAATATACAGTCACATACAAACCATGACATATGGACTCTCATGTATAGTCTGTCACATACTGACTGTCACATACTGACTGTCACATACAGACTGTCACATACAGACTGTCACATACAGACTGTCACAAATTTTATGTAAGTACTGTTTTCTTGCAATGTGATTTATTTCTGTAGCTGAACAGTAATGAGCAAACTTGTATGAAGAGTAAAAATCGTTACACAGAGACACATCGCCTGCCGCTATCTTTCTGCTGTCTTTAGCTTATGTGGATTCCTGTTTTAGAAAGACATCAGTGGCTCCCCTATTTTCTCCTGGCCGAGTAACACGGGTTACTGTCTTTGCTCCGACCTTCCGAAGTGAAACTTTGACCTGTAGTGGTACAGTCCTGGTAGGATGATTATTCGGTCCCGCTGCCCTTTATCGTAGTTGAAACGTTTCACGCGTCCTTGTCAAATCTCCTGGTTCTTTCTGCCCGGGCCGCAGGGTATGGAGCAATAGTGACGTGCGGAGCCAGACCACCGGGGGCCGCCTGTGTGCCCGGCGTCCTAACAAAGAAACGTGCGACGGAGCCCCCAGCCATTATCCATTCAGCACGGGTAATAAATTACTGGGCCAGGGCGTGCGCTGCAACCCGGGCGATCCAGATAAGCGGCAAAAGAAACTCCTCTTTTGTTAAAACATTATGATTTATGTATTTGTGTAAGTGTGCTTTGTGTGTGAGTGGAGAGAAACCCCGTGTGTTGTGTGGGGCACCTGAATCAGTACGGGTTTCTCTTTAATGAAGAGTAGCCACTGATTAACATCTACCGGGCACCATATGTTTTTGCTGAGATTGACTCTGTCTGCAGGTCAACTTATTAGGCTCCTCACAACACTGAACTTGCCTCACTTTTTGTTTCTGAAAATAATTATCTTCTTTTGAGCTTTTCAGGTTCTTCGGTACAATAATTTGGCTGAACTGACGAAACTAAGACACACGTATTTGCTAATGGATCCACAGATATTTCCTCTGTACACTGCGCCTCCTTCAGATCGATGCCTAAGCCATGGGTCATGATGACGAATGCAAGTTCACTTTGTGACGCTCATGGAAATATTGCGCGACTTCGGCGGTTCGTCGCTTTGAGGCACAGTACAGTGCAGTACAGTGCAGTACAGTGCAGTACGGTATAACTTTTATCATTATTACATACTGTATTACTATTTTTCCGACTTTAATTACAAATTAAACTTAAAGACAGACTTAGGGAACGGATCCGACTCGTGATCCAGGGACTGCCTGTATATGTAACTAAACTATTTGCTTATGTAATTATACATTGGGGTCACACTATTAAAATAGATAAGGGTCCAACAGGGGGGGCACAGAGAGTGGCGGCTGCCAGATGCGGAGTGGAGTTGGCGCCATTGCGCGTGCCGTGTCATAATAAACACATTTTAGGGTCTTCATATAGCATTAAGCTTGAGCCTTGGCTAATCTAACGCAGGCGGAATGGGGGGGGGAAGCGGCAGGAGGGAGACTAATGGCTGGGAGTCAGAGGAGCCCCAGTCAATTGACCCCAGGGCAAATCACTTGACCTAGCGTCACTCGCTCTTTGTATGTGTGTGTGCGTGTGTGTGAGCGGGTATACCTTACCTCATGGGGACCCACAACATGATGAATACCCATACCGGGAGAGTAATGTGTGTGCATGTGTAACAAAAGGCTTACGCACAAAGTTTTCCACACACACAGAGGGTGTGGCAGCTCTGCACCACAGATGGTAACGTTAATCTGCAAGTGGCTTAAGGTGCTGATGTGACGTTCGATGCTTTCATGCACTAATAATAAACCCCAGGTGCCAAAACACAATTATAAACCTGGTACCATTATTATTCTGATGCTTGGAGTTTTATACTCACAAGATGATTTAGGACATACAAGGCTGAATGGTAACCCAGCCATCGATAACAGGAATTCCCGCATTAACAGGGATCCCCTAGATTTACAACAATAAAACTGGCAACTTAAAGATATTCGGTCTTTTAAAAAAACCCTTCGGACCTTTTTTCTGGAGATGCAAAACAAATTGATCTACTGCTGTCAAGATGTGAAGAGGGACTGAGGTCTAAATTACAATGAGTGCTAATGAAACTACAAGAGGGCTATGAGAATGATTCCTGGTCTTAGAGGAATGTCTTATGAGGAGAGGTTAGCTGAGCTGAATCTGTATATAAGATTCTAACAGGTCCGGATGCTGTTCAGCCAAATGGCTGTTTTAATATTAGTTTAAATATTAGAACTCGTGGCCATAAGTGGAAATTAGCAGGAGAACATTTTAAAATGAATTTGAGGAAACACTTCTTTACACAGCGTGTAGTTAGAGTATGGAAAAGTCTTCCTGTTAGTGTAACACAAGCTAAAACCCTGAATTCCTTTAAATCAGAGCTAGATAAGATTTTAACAACTCTGAGCTGTTAGTTAAGTTCTCCCCAAATGAGCTTGATGGGCAGAATGGTCTCCTCTCGTTTGTAAATTTTTTTATCTTCTCATGAAACAGACGCTGTTCTTTAGTACAGTACTCACAGACAATCATGCTTAATTCGGTAAAAATATTGATAATGTATTGGTTTTATAAAAAAAAAAAAATCTTTTGTTTACAAAAATATATATCACATTAGAAACAATCAGTAGTTTATGTAAAACATTAATTTCAAGTATTAATAAAATGGAACTCAAATTGTAGTTATAAAAGTACTGTTTTGAGTTGCAAAGTCCATTGACAAGGAGATACATTAGGGGCTTTTTAATGAGCAACACCTTTGCAATAACATGAAATGCCAAACATTTGTGTTTAATATCCATTTGGGAGTCAATGACTACTATTACAATTAATAGCAAAATGGCAAGAACAGAACTGAATGAGAGTCAAAAAGACGTGAAAATGTCTGCGTGAATGATAAGTGCAAATATGTTAAACATCGCTTGTCAATGGACTTTTGCAATGAACCCAATGCATGTACAACGTCGTTACAGAATTATGCAAGCATCCCAAGGCTTTCTGTCAGCGCTGCACATCACATGGTGCCTGACATGATGCTGTCTTTCTGTATCACTGTTGCAACAGAAACACCTCTCGCTATTTACTGTACATCAGCTACTTCAGAGTCTCCAATAGAACCTCAATAGCTGGAATTGAAGATCTAGGATTGTAAGGCATCCAAAACTTATACCCAGTTCTCAAACTGAGAACATTTAAGACTCTTAAAATGAGAATCTGTTAATGAACAGGTTTTTATACAAAAAACATCCCAAAATAGCTAATACAGAGGTGTGCTTGGGTTAGGTCAATGCAGGTGAACTAACAGCTTTAAGATATCTCAATATGAAGTGTGACACTGAGATTCGGGGCGGTAAAGGGGCTCGGTGTGCAGTGCTGTTGCCTGGCACTTCTGGGTTTGGGGGTTCAAGACCCACCTCCTCCTGAGCCTGCATATTTGCCCATGAAAATCAGGTTTCATCCCACAGTACAATGGCATGCAGGCTAATTGATAATTTCCCTGTAGTGTGTAGGTGTCCTGTGACAGAATAGTGTCCTGTCCAGGGTGCCCCCCCCCTGCTGCCTGGGATAGGCCACAGCCACCAGCAAAACTGACCAGAACAAACTGTCAGAAGACAGATGGATGTTGTGTTCCAATGTTCCGGGCAGTGCTCGATTCAGCTGCATACGCTTTCTAGAAGCACAGAGGAAAATCGTAGCCGGAATCATCTTGTAGCAAAAGCCCTGTAGGGATGTCAGATCCTGCAGAATGCCTGACCTCACAGGGTTTTCTGGCTGACCGAGTCACAAAGAACTGAGAGCTGCAGGTTTTCCAGCCTGACCCCAAGATGGCCCTAAAAGCACGGAGTGATTAGGCTACAAACACGGAACCCAGAAACTTCACAAGCAATCTCTCACTCTTATCCAGCTGTGCACTACCTATAGAAATGTGTCATTCAAGAAATACACATCTTAATATGATCGTTGCAAATACATCCATAAATGCTGGAATACCTTCACCACTTAACGGAAAGGTATGTCGGGTATATCAGAGGGCTTGTACACCCTGGGAGATGCACAGCAGGGCTGTGTCCGCGAGGCAGAGAGGCAGGCAGTGAAGGAACAAGACAGGGAATTTTTTCCAGATTTGGGGCCCTCTAGTGGCAAATGGGCTTCTTTCCATTGGCAGCTCTGCAAGCGTCTTTGACAATGTGGTCATATCATACTTTCACCCACAGAAGGTGTTTTATCTCGTGCTTTCTTCTACAAAGAGTGTACTCAGGTCAAAGTTTACTCTGGAGCATAGTTGTACTACACTTTGTTACATAGTATATTCAGCTGTCACATTCACTTACCCAAGGATTCCGGATTAAATCCCAGTGAGCTGATGTCGTGCCCTTTGTCAAGATATTTAACTTGAACTACTTCATTAAAAACAGTCCTGTTATATAAAAGGGTAAAAATGTAAATGGATTTTAAAAGTGTCTCCTAGTCAATGAAATGCAACTACTCAGCTACTGTATACAATTAATTCACTCCACTGGATATAATTGGCTATACCTTATTTAAAAAAATGCATGAAAATTACAGCTAAAATCACTTGTCCCCAGTATTTTAAAATACAAAAACGTGGCAAAAAATTATCTTGACTTGTCCTATCTTTATTCTGGGTGGGCTCTTAGCTGCCTGTGCACCTATAATGGGTAAAACATTATGGATGGATGGATGGACGGATGGATAGATGGATGGATGGATGGATGAACCATATTTCACATCTGCTGTAACCTACATAGTTCAACTAAGCATCTCTCCGGTCCAGAGTCAGCCTCAAATGAGTGTATACTGTACCAAATGCAAAAGGTCACTGCTAACCTCTATGCAGGTTTTGATGGAAAATCCGGAGTGCACTGCCCCAGTCCTTAGCATGCTGACATCACAGTAGACCCTTCCCAGGCCTAGAGTGGACTACAGCAGAAACCGCCTAACCGCCGTCCCATTCCGTTTGCCGTCAGCTTGTGCACTGGGCTGCTGTAGCGGGCTGCCTTACTGTGCCCTTTCTGTGTACCTGATAATGAGGCTGCGGGACACACGGGCTCCGCGCCAAGCCCCACTGTGCCCCATGTTCCCGCTAAGCCGCAGTGTGGCTCTTATTATGTTAACTAGGGCTAATCGTCCAACAATTATCATTGCCAACAAGATGAGGAAATCGACCCCATTTAGGGAAATGGGTTCTCGCGGCCATTCACAGATTAACCAAGTCCAAGAACAAAATGCCATCTGCTTATTCTCATTGTGTTGCCTCCCAAAATGGTTCCCCTGGGGCCTCAAGCCGCCAGGCAACACCTACGTCTGAAGGGATTAGCTGGTGCTCGGGGGGCGACGTGTTACTTAATACGGGGTTAGACTTTCAGGCTGGGAGGGAACTTGAGTTTTAAACCCCTGGTATTGGGAGACATGATCACAGGCACTTCCTGTCTCACGCACAAAGGTGGAAGGAGTGGGTGTGTCTAAGCAAAATAGCGAGGATATCCAGGAGGCGAGCAAAATCCACTTTGTTCTGTGAGAACGAGGCCTCTTTGTGCTGGATGCAATCGATCACTCAGAAAAAGGGAAGAACTTCAGGGCAAATGTATTTTTTCTGCCCGTGCATCTTTTGTGGCCCCTTCCTAAGAGTGCGTCTTGGCAGGCAGGCCAGATATTTTACTTTCCCGACATCAGACGGGAGTCAATGTGCCGTAATGAGCTCCATCTCTCTCCCATTATTTCCGCCGCTCAAGAGACAGCGTGGGGGGGGGGGGGGGGTCAGCAAATGTGTCCTTCATATGCACCAGCTTGTCAGGACCAAAGCCATCGAATGCCCAGCTAGAAACAGCTCTGCCTCGGTCCTGTCACCATCTTTACGGGGGGGGGGTGATACTCTTAGCAGAGGCTAACCGAGCTGCAGTGTTAGCCGCTTCTGCTGGGCGACGCATTCAGCTGGCACTCATAATCACCCCCGTTAATATGAAATTATATGTTTGGGTTGGCTTTTACATAGACTGATGTTGCAAATCTGGCTAAAAATCATTAGGGGACATTAGAGGGTCCTGCGAATGGTTAAAGAGGACGGTCTTGTTCACCCACCTGAGTTTTTAACGCGTACGGCCTTCGTTAACCAGCCGTGAGGTTAAAGTGCTTGCCCTCGATTATCTGGCCCAGTTAATGCACAAGGGCCTAATTAAAGGAGCACATCCTAATAGAAATACGGTAGGATTAGAGGAAGTAGTCGCTTGGGGGAAAGTGAGCTGCCCAGCACAGAGTCATGAGTACAGAGCGCAGGGCATCGAACCACAACCGGCAAAAACATGGGCTTGCTGACCGGTGCGGTCAGATGTGTAAGCCCCACCCGTGAGGGTCCTTCACACTGAAGCACAGCAGCAGCGGTGCCCGTGTCTCGTGAATCGGTGGTTCTTCGGCTCCTTTCTCCCGCCGAGCACTGGAACCTGGTCCCTCAGCAGCAGTGGTGCCCGTGTCTCTTTCGTGAATCGGTGGTTCTTTGGCTCCTTTCTCCCGCGGGGCACTGGAACCTGGTCCCTCAGCAGCAGTGGTGCCCGTGTCTCTTTCGTGAATCGGTGGTTCTTTGGCTCCTTTCTCCTGCGGGGCACTGGAACCTGGTCCCTCAGCAGCAGTGATGCCCGTGTCTCTTTCGTGACTGGGTGGCTCTTTGGCTCCTTTCTCCCGCGGGGCACTGGAACCTGGTCCCTCAGCAGCAGTGGTGCCCGTGTCTCTTTCGTGAATCGGTGGTTCTTTGGCTCCTTTCTCCCGCGGGGCACTGGAACCTGGTCCCTCAGCAGCAGTGGTGCCCGTGTCTCTTTCGTGAATCGGTGGTTCTTTGGCTCCTTTCTCCTGCCAGGCACTGGAACCTGGTCCCTCAGCAGCAGTGATGCCCGTGTCTCTTTCGTGACTCGGTGGTTCTTTGGCTCTTTTCTCCTGCCAGGCACTGGAACCTGGTCCCTCAGCAGCAGTGATGCCCGTGTCTCTTTCGTGAATCGGTGGTTCTTTGGCTCTTTTCTCCTGCCAGGCACTGGAACCTGGTCCCTCAGCAGCAGTGATGCCCGTGTCTCTTTCGTGAATCGGTGGTTCTTTGGCTCTTTTCTCCTGCCAGGCACTGGAGCCTGGTCCCTCAGCAGCAGTGGTGCCAGCGGCTCTTTCGTGAATCGGTGGTTCTTTGGCTCCTTTGTCCCGCCGGCCGCTGGAACCTGGTCCCTCAGCAGCAGTGGTGCCCGTGTCTCTTTCGTGAATTGGTGGTTCTTTGGCTCCTTATTCCCGCCGAGCACTGGAGCCTGGTCCCTCAGCAGCAGTGGTGCCCGTGTCTCTTTCGTGACTCGGTGGTTCTTTGGCTCCTTTCTCCCGCCGAGCACTGGAGCCTGGTCCCTCAGCAGCAGTGGTGCCGGCGGCTCTTTCGTGACTCGGTGGTTCTTTGGGTCTTTTCTCCTGTCAGGCACTGGAACCTGGTCCCTCAGCAGCAGTGGTGCCCATGTCTCTTTCGTGAATTGGTGGTTCTTTGGCTCCTTATTCCCGCCGAGCACTGGAGCCTGGTCCCTCAGCAGCAGTGGTGCCCGTGTCTCTTTCGTGAATCGGTGGTTCTTTGGCTCCTTTGTCCCGCCGGCCGCTGGAACCTGGTCCCTCAGCAGCAGTGGTGCCCGTGTCTCTTTCGTGAATTGGTGGTTCTTTGGCTCCTTATTCCCGCCGAGCACTGGAGCCTGGTCCCTCAGCAGCAGTGGTGCCCGTGTCTCTTTCGTGACTCGGTGGTTCTTTGGCTCCTTTCTCCCGCCGAGCACTGGAGCCTGGTCCCTCAGCAGCAGTGGTGCCTGCGGCTCTTTCGTGAATCGGTGGTTCTTTGGCCCCTGTCTCCCACCGGGCCCCGGAGTCTGGTCCTTCAGCAGTAGATACAGGCTATTTAAATGCTCCATTGGAGAGAGATTAAAGTTTATGCAAGGTCACTGGGGATGTGATAATTATAATCACAGGTTTTTGGCTCTGCAATGACAGCCATTTGTTATTTTCACTCCAGCAACTCCGGCGGCCCAAGGATGTTGACAAGCGTGGACTGATTTAGTGGCCTGCTCCCCCCCCCCCGCCCTCACACACCCACTCCCCAGCCAGCCAGTCAGTCTGCCCGGTCCCTCGGGCCCCCTCCCCACTCACCCTACCACAGACTGACACCCCCTTTGAGGCTCCTGTGCCGTTCAGCTCTGCTGCTCCCAGGAACGACGGCTCTGGCTGGACTGGGGTCAGGGGGATGGTGTCCCACAGTTAGGCTGAGGAGAGGACATATTGTAGTGTTGCATGCCTTAATCTGCTCTCAGAGCTGTCTCTATATCCCATATAAACCTTTCAAAGTCGTTTCTCCATTATTATTAATTATACAGCTTCTTTAATCATGCTTAATCAGCATAAAGATTCACAACATACACAATTTGATAAATATATTTATAAGTATACTGTATGTCTACTCAATAGTGTTTTTACAGATATAGATGGGAATGGGAAGATGGGAAATTTGATCCCATCTTTAACATATTATAGTAAGTCATGTAATCCCAATTTCTACCACGTGAGATTTCTTCACCAAGCTATTAAATGTGCATTGTCTTCTTAAGAGCAACAGACCTGGCCAGAGTTTTAATGAAATTGTGGCAAAGATACACCATTTAAATGTATCATGGTATAGGGTTACATCTACAATAGTGTATTACTTGTGTTACTAATGTTTGCTTGCTGGTTGGTTGGTTTCATATTGCGCAAACAAACATAAACGCAGGAACTAATCATTTACAAAGGCCGTACAGGTCCCACCCCCTTGACCCTGAACAGGTTGAGCGATCAGAAGATGGATGGATGGATGTAGAGGCTCGAAAATAAACCTAGGTGTGCAGTGACGTTGCATTAACGTGGATTATGCTTGGGACAGTGGCATTATAGGGGCTAATCAAAATAGCCCTTAGACATAACTGTTGATGTCTCAATCAGCTGAGTACTTTCAAATTTAATGAACTCTAGCAGATTTATGGGTGATGTGTCGCACAGGCTGTGTTTGTATAGCAGATAAGTCAATAAATAGGCGACCGAATAATCATTGTGTTTCTCATTTTTTACTCTGTTTTCACCAGGCTAGTTTGCAGGACACACATGGACAACTGCCTGACAAGTAGCTGCATCATCTCATACGCAGCCATTTACCATCATATCACTTAGCAGGAAAAGATTAGCTGAATTTGCTCTCAATATGTTTCACTGAAACAAGTTTAAGAATTTGATCTACTTGCTGACCTTTTCCTGGAAAATTGAAAGGCATTCCTGCAGACCCATTATACATGCAGAATAAGTTATTTGCTAACGTTTAGCTGTCTTCTCTATTTAGCAAACGGCTTACTCAACTATAAATAAAATGCTTCGGGACAATAAGCCTTTGGCGTCTTAATATCCACTTCCAGGCCCGGAGAGAATCTCCAAGGTTATAATTTTCAGGCCATTCTGCCCTTTAATTCTGGAGCAATCACAGCGTGGCTTTCTTAGTCCTGAAGGACGGCCCATTCTCATGCAAGAAAGGGGTGAAAAACATTCATTAAGTATTCCACGTTGAATGCCTGCGGTCCAATTGGATTTGTAAGAAATCTGAAGGCAATGCATTTGTGCAATTTGCACACAAAGTGGTCCGAATTGATCTAAAATAAACCCCTCAACTTTAAATGTGCACGAAAAGACCAGCAGATAATTACATCATTTAGGAAATTGATCGCTTTGGAGTCGATGCAAAAGGTTTCGGAAACAGGAGATAAATGGCAGAAGGGCGGCTTTTAAGGAGCGTCTCTGACGTTGATGCTGACAAAAAAAAGAAAGATGAAATATTTCAAATGGTATAAAAAAGGTGTGGATGAAATCAAAGGGGTTCAGAAGGACAATGGAAGGCAGTATTAGAGCTAACAAAGGATTTCATTAAGCCAAACAAGGCTTAACTACAAAATCAATATGTCATAATTAAAGCAAGCTCTATGCCTTAACACAAGTACAAAGAGTGAAAAAAAGTCACCAAAAGAGAATTATTTGCACTAAATGGTGGCCGGGGTTATTAAGATTAGAAGATAAATGCCTTTCGCACACAAAGACACTGCTCAATATATATATTTTTTCATTTCCTTTGTGGGAAGACCGCCCATTCAGGTGAGTATTAGAAGGTAATAGAGCTGAATCTATCAGTGTAACCCAGCTGAACAGATATACGAAACAAAAAGCAGAGCCCGAGGAAAGTGGAGGAAGCTTCTGGAACCGGAGCGCCGGATCGGGAATGGAGCTTTCCGATTTCATACTAATCAAGCAAAGACTGGAAGTTATGATCCACCCAATAGATTTCATTCTCTTTACATGATAAGGGTAATGATGGAGGAATATTCAATGTTCATTATGCATGCTGGTGGCTGAGTATTTCACAAATGCTGATCAGCTAGATTGGTTAAAGTTCATTTTGGGTTTTTTTTGAAGATGTAATATCAGAGGTTGTTTCAGGATGATATCAAGTTTAAAATTGTATAAGAAAATGGGGTTGAAAAGTAAAATAATGACCTTAATAAGGTTTGAGATACTGCAGTAGATTTTTGAGTTTGTACCCCAGACTGTTTGAGATTCTCCAAATGCTATTCTGTCACTTGATCTTGAGGCCCTGAAAATCCGGAGCGGTGGGCGACGGTGGAGGTGGATAGCGGCCCTGGTCTCCTGGAAGTCCTCCGCACCTGGGACGGGGTCTCAGATCAGGGGTGCTGAAGCCTGACATGCAGGGCCGTATGGGCTGCAATGCCCACTTTCAGAGCGTAGAAATGAACAATCATTCTGCTCCCTCGCAGTGATATTAATGCACCGGCAGAATGGATTCCACAACCTTTGTTCCCTGCTCCTATGATCTGCTTTGTAAATGTTCATTTGTATCATTTAATTAGAGGGAGGATATTTCAGTACTGTAGCTCCACTCAGTCCATTTCCAGTTTATAATGGGACAGACACATCTACTAACTACTAAAAGAATCCTGGTCAGTTTCTTTTGAACGTAAAATACTGCAAATTAACATATTACATTGTTAGTGATCCATGTTTCCTTTACCTCACATAATTGTAACTGTAAACTTGAAGATTTCCTTTCTCGCTTAGTCCCGCGTAGTTATTACCGATATTCTATCTCAAGTCAATATGTGGCGTATTGACGTTTTAGCAGATGCTTTCATCCAAAGTTGGCATACATTTGAGAAAGCCAGCTCAGCCACTTCATGGAGCAATTGGGGGCTAAGGGCCATGATCTGGAGCCCAACAGTGACAACCCTCTGCTGACCACAGGATTTGACTTGGTGACCTTCCAAACACAGACACAGCATCCTAACCCACAGAGCCGCACCCCACCTTTAATGTATGTTACATGCTTCTGTACTTATTTATATGTCCTAACGAATCCCTTGTCATCCTGTCTCTGTATGTCTGCGTGTAAAAAATTCTTAGCACATCTGTGTCAGTGTGTTTGTGGAATACAAGTGACTCTGATTCGATGCTCAGTCACATGATGAAGCTGGTGGGCGTGTCCTCCCAGGTCACATGTTTTGGAGCAGCCTATGACACTCACTCAGCCCATAACCAAAAGAGCAACGTCGATACCCTCTTATCAATCAATAGCCTGGTAAATGGTAAATCTGAAAACCTTCCAGGAAGGACGGCGGCTGTCACAGAGTCACCCATCTGCACGTGGGAGTGGCTGGAAAAAAGCTCCGTCCTTCACATTAGCACAGTGGCCCATGTGACACGGGTATTATAAAAACAGACAATCGGGGCATTTTTTCCTGTCTACAAATGAACCCATAGAAACACATAGCAAAATAGGATTAAGGTTAAGCTAAAGCTCAGCTAAAATATACAACTTATTATAATTCACTGGGGTGTATATTTGCAAATTTTATTTTATATATTTTAATAACGATAATCTCTTTGTTTGGCGAAAAGACCCTCTGGATTCGCTGGCGTCTACCTACGCAGTCATTTTGATTTACTGCTCAAATTACTCCTCTTAATTTCCTCCCAGTGATTACAGAGGCCAAGGTCATAATCAGAGCGCTCCACCAAACATTAATGCGGGCTTTGGGTGGCGATCACCCCCACCCCCCCTCCAAACGTAGGCACACAAAGGCGACGGGCCCTCAGTCCCAGGGGACGATAATCCCAATCAATGATGCCACGCTCTTTAATGCTGGACGTTTCCACGGAGATGGAGTTATTATTCAAAAAAAGCCCAGCACCGGAATCAATTATAAAATTACATATGTAGTTGTGGGGGAAAGAAGTGTGTGTGGGGGGGGTGTGGTGGTTCTAATCTCCTGCGGGTGGCAACGGTCACCTTCCTGTGGTGCTACTTTCATTAGTGGCCAGGATGTGGCTGTAGGGGAGTGTGCGACAGCTCCAGGTATATCTCAAGCAGAAATAACAAACGAGGCCACTCTCCTGATAAGAGGAGCTGGTCGCCGGCTTCTCGGTGATAGCGCGGCCCCGACTGCATCTATCTCATTTCCGAGGGTCAGGCTTTGTCTGCTAGCAGCTCTTTCCCGCAGCTCCAGGGACAAATGTGGCTCTCGCAGTCATTAAGGAAGCCGACTCCCCTCCGGATTCAGGCTTTATCAATCTGTTTGTCTCTCCCCCCCCCCCCCCCCCACCCCCGCCGTGTTTAGATGGGCCCTGTTAACCGGTTAACGCTAAAAAGCGCTGGACTTAGGTTACCGTAATCATTACGTTACAGAGACACTAACATGTCCCCATTTTAACCGCTTAAAGCAAACACTAATCATGATTCCTATTAAGCTTCTTCTCTGAAAAAGTCGCTAACTTTGTAACAATAATATAAGAGAATAAAATCCTCACTGGCAGGGTGGTCAGCAAATGATACTTTTAACTGAAAAGCAAGTGCTGTGGTCCAGCTGGTGGAATCTGTGAAATATTCAAAAGGCGGGGGGAGAGAGCAGGGGAGAGAAACAGGGTTAATAAATGCCTGTCCTCTCCTCCGCATCCTGACGCACTAGCCGCCTATCCACTGAAATGCGCTAACCCTTGGTTCCTTAGATTTGCACATTTCCTGAAGCATTAATCTATGAAATTAATCTGAGATTGGAGTTGACCATACTCATTTTGAGGTAACCTTTCCTTCCTGTCGCTTTCGCATCGTTTGGGGGAAGTTCTTAAGCACCAGCAGTATCTCTGGGAAAGCGTGGCGAGG
The DNA here is from genome assembly GCF_023856365.1 of Brienomyrus brachyistius. Lineage (NCBI taxonomy): Eukaryota > Metazoa > Chordata > Actinopteri > Osteoglossiformes > Mormyridae > Brienomyrus > Brienomyrus brachyistius. Next base: position 21,064,433 of record NC_064544.1, read on the forward strand.
GGGAAGACAGAGATTTGGTGAGCCCCCCCCCCCCCACAATGAAACTGCGATTGGGGAGGCTCAGCATACTGCTTCTGTACTTAGAATAAATGCAGCAAAAAAAGTGTTTATCTTAATGTGACATAAATACTTCATTACCCAACTACATATGCGATACCGTCATTGAAAAAATAATAGAAACGAGGAAGTCAACATTCATAAGTGTTCAAAGCCAGATATGAACAATGATCTTAATGAGGCTCAGCAATGGCCAGAGTCCGTATGATTTCAACGTAGGAAGACCTGTCAGCCAGTAAAGACTGAACCTCAGAGACCAGGAAGCCATCGAAGCAGGGCAGGGATAAGGTCACCATGAAGAAATGAAGCAAAATGAAATAACAGAAGGCAAGAACCTAGACCCAGAGTCTGCGAGAGCTCCTTCATCTGTGAAGGCTGGGAGACACAACGCTGGTTTGCTTCAGCAATATGTTGACATTTATATTCATTTATAGAGGAATTTGAGTAAGGAAGCCTCATTCTTTGTGTGGAACAGCGGTTAAGGACATATACGTGTCACACTCTAGTACCCTTGTGCTGGGCCTTAACTTGATCTGCTCCAAAAAACCCTGCCGCAGTACAAACTGCTAAAATTATGAAGTGGTTTTTGATAAAAGCACCAGGTAAGCAATGAAAAAATAATGAGAGGAAGCTGTTAAAAGTTCATTCCTTCCTACCTGCGCGCTGATTTGATTTATTGCTCAAATTACTCATCATCGTTTGCTCCGTATGCATCCGTGCAGGCCAAGGTCATGCCAACATCATCATTATGAAGAGGCACAGATTTCAATGCCCAACAAGGGCCATCAAATATCCCACGTAGCATCTACAGTCTACTCTCAGGCCCTGCCATTGTCAAGCCCCGTCAAAGTCAGGCCTCATCACTCTCAGAGTTGGGTCTGGCTGTATCATGCTTTGGGGATGTTAGTGCTCTGTGGGGGCTGACCCACAAATGCCTGAAGCAAAGAGAAGGCAAGAACAGGATGAAGGCATGCTTCACTGTTAGCCAGTTGATTCTAAGAACTTTCTTCTGGAATGTTCCAGATTTAACCTTGGAGGAAATGACCCAACAGCTTATAGTGGCTTAAAAGTAATAATGCGACTGCGAGTGTGTTAAGGGAACTTCTGTCTGCAAGTGATTCCCTCAGTGAATGAGCAAGGAGTACGTCGTATTGGGAGACATCTATCCAGAGAGTGTTATGCGTAAATCTGATGCGTGAAACTTGAAAGATGTTGAAAGGTGTGAAAGATGTGTGAAAGATTTATGTGAACTTTTTAGGTATGAGTCATGTGTGAGTCATATTTGAGTCTTAATTTGTGAAAGACACAATTGCCTTATACGTGAAATTTTTAAGTCTTATGTGTCGGAAGACACATAAGAGTCTCATAAGAGTGATGATTTAAAATATTAACAGCACAAGTGATATATATAAATTCCATCTTTCGCTCTTAAATAACCCTTTACTATCTACTTCACCTGCGGACGTAAACCGGGCAGCGTCAATTACGACTCGCAACTTCTCCCCCGCTTCTGCTACAAAGGTTTTTTTAGATTCCCAGCATGCACCTGTTAAATTACAGCCATAGCTCAAGCCGGGCCTCGCTGTAGTCTTCGCACGAGGACCCTTTCTGTTGCTGGATGGAGAAGAAATGCAAGCCGTGCAATTGAATCCCAATGTCATTACCTAAACGCTGAGATAGGTCAGGGATTACCACCAATGTAAATGAGATATGAACTGCAGTTGAATTAGAGTCCCGTCTTTCTTTGCAGGATGACTTCAGCAAATAGGCTAAGATAAGGAAATCTCTGTAATTACATAGAGTCATGCTGGTCAATTCACCGCTATGAGTGCTTTGGCTTGTTTGCTCTGTAGAAGAGAGGAGAGGCCAGGATGTGATCTTCTCTGCAATATTAAGTAATTCTGCGCAATCAATAGGAGTACATTGTGCCAAATGAAAGAATTAGGGCCCAGCACACGTCCCATTGTGGCTCGTATCGCTCTATCATTTTTGGTAATATCATTTCCAAATTAAATTTTATGGTTCATTACATTGCGGTGTAGAGAGTCTCTAATGGAATTCAAAGTAGATCAGACAAGCTTTGCGCACTGGCTCTTGTTGTGTTAAGATGTTATTTTGTCCTAATTATCAGATAATAAAGCCTGGGGTTATAATTTCTGATATTTACATTTGAGAAGTCAATCACCATTTGCTGAAGAGGTTTTTCAGTGAACAATTAAACTCTAATAGGACACTTGTTCAGTAAGCTAATGTATAAGACTGAAGCTGACAAGCTGGAACAATCAGGCTAAATATTGATTTAAGTGCTTGTTGCTGATTAATTACTGGCAAAAATATGACGCGTGTGGGTTGTGGGTTCTGTGCCATAAGGCTCACGCATTATGGTTACGTTAGGTTAATCACCAAGCGTGTTTACAGGGGGTTTCAAAGTTTAACGGAGTTAATCTGTAAGAAGCTGCTTCTGAACCTTAAATCGTCTTGCCTTAAAGTTGGGCGAACTGCAGAATTATAAGTCTATTACTCAAGTCATTAATTCAGAAATATGTCAAGTGTCACTGGCAATTTTCCTTGTGTTAACTTGGAAAACTGACACATACATAGATCTGAACTGCATTGGTAAGCATGAAACACCAGACCGGGTAGGCAAATAACTAATACCACATGTTACATATTTACATAATACATACTCATGTTACTAAAACAAGTTGTGATTGCTCAGTTTAACAGGCAGTTTAGAAACTGGGTAAAATCAGTAGTGTTAGCTTTGATGACTGGCAACTCCAAAGTTTAATTTGATAACGCTAAATCGATAAACCACTAAAAAATTTAGCAATAGCTAACGTCAACTGCTAACTTTTATGAATTTAGCTTTGGTTTGGTTTTTGGCTCTGAATCCCTTAAAATCATACATAGAGAGCTAAAATTTTAACCTGTTAGACACTTAAGTTCCATCTGTTAGACTAGAATGATTACCAGAGCATATTTAGGACTTAACCAAATGGATATCAGTGAGTGATACCAGTAGAGTCTTTGGCATAAACCAGCGTTGAAATGTTTTTTCTATGATATTCTGTTTGTGAGATATAAGCATGACCCATGTTGACATTTTGCCCTGAGTGAAGCCAGTAGTATATGGCTGCAGACTCTCAATGCCACGGTCAGTCCCCATCACTCTCAGTCCCCATCACTCTCAGGCCCTGTCACTCTCAGGCCCCATCACTCTCAGTCTCCGCCCCTCTCAGGCCCCATCACTCTCAGGCCCCGTCACTCTCAGGTCCCATCACTCTCAGTCCCCATCACTCTCAGTCCCCATCACTCTCAGGCCCTGTCACTCTCAGGCCCCATCACTCTCAGTCTCCGTCACTCTCAGGCCCCATCACTCTCAGGCCCCGCCACTCTCAGGTCCCATCACTCTCAGTCCCCATCACTCTCAGTCCCCATCACTCTCAGGCCCCGTCACTCTCAGGCTCCGTCACTCTCAGTCCCCATCACTCAAAGGCCCCGTCACTCTCAGGCACCATCACTCTCAGGCCCCGTCACTCTCAGTCCCCATCACTCTCAGGCCCTGTCACTCTTAGGCTCTGTGACTCTCAGGCCCCATCACTCTCAGACCCCTTCACTCTCAGGCCCCGTCACTCTCAGGCCCCATCACTCTCAGGTCCCATCACTCTCAGTCCCCATCACTCTCAGACCCCTTCACTCTCAGGTCCCATCACTCTCAGTCCCCGTCACTCTCAGGCCCCGTCACTCCCAGACCCCTTCACTCTCAGACCCCTTCACTCTCAGTCCCCATCACTCTCAGTCCCCATCACTCTCAGACCCCTTCACTCTCAGGCCCCATCACTCTCAGGCCCCATCACTCTCAGGCCCCGTCACTCTCAGGCCCCGTCACTCTCAGGCTCTGTGACTCTCAGGCCCCATCACTCTCAGTCTCTGTCACTATCAGGCCCCGTCACTCTCAGGCCCCATCACTCTCAGTCTCTGTCACTATCAGGCCCCGTCACTCTCAGGCCCCGTCACTCTCAGGCTCCGTCACTCTCAGGCCCCGTCACTCTCAGGCCCCGTCACTCCCAGACCCCTTCACTCTCAGACCCCTTCACTCTCAGTCCCCATCACTCTCAGTCCCCATCACTCTCAGACCCCTTCACTCTCAGGCCCCGTCACTCTCAGTCCCCATCACTCTCAGACCCCTTCACTCTCAGACCCCTTCACTCTCAGGCCCCTTCACTCTCAGGCCCCGTCACTCTCAGGCCCCATCACTCTCAGGCCCCATCACTCTCAGGCCCCGTCACTCTCAGGCTCTGTGACTCTCAGGCCCCATCACTCTCAGTCTCTGTCACTATCAGGCCCCGTCACTCTCAGGCCCCATCACTCTCAGTCTCTGTCACTATCAGGCCCCGTCACTCTCAGGCCCCATCACTCTCAGGCTCCATCACTCTCAGGGCCCGTCACTCCCAGACCACTTCACTCTCAGACCCCTTCACTCTCAGTCCCCATCACTCTCAGTCCCCATCACTCTCAGACCCCTTCACTCTCAGGCCCCGTCACTCTCAGTCCCCATCACTCTCAGGCCCCGTCACTCTCAGTCCCCATCACTCTCAGACCCCTTCACTCTCAGGCCCCTTCACTCTCAGGCCCCGTCACTCTCAGGCCCCATCACTCTCAGGCCCCATCACTCTCAGGCCCCGTCACTCTCAGGCTCTGTGACTCTCAGGCCCCATCACTCTCAGTCTCTGTCACTATCAGGCCCCGTCACTCTCAGGCCCCATCACTCTCAGTCTCTGTCACTATCAGGCCCCGTCACTCTCAGGCCCCATCACTCTCAGGCTCCATCACTCTCAGGGCCCGTCACTCCCAGACCACTTCACTCTCAGACCCCTTCACTCTCAGTCCCCATCACTCTCAGTCCCCATCACTCTCAGACCCCTTCACTCTCAGGCCACGTCACTCTCAGTCCCCATCACTCTCAGACCCCTTCACTCTCAGACCCCTTCACTCTCAGGCCCCTTCACTCTCAGGCCCCGTCACTCTCAGGCCCCATCACTCTCAGGCCCCATCACTCTCAGGCCCCGTCACTCTCAGGCCCCGTCACTCTCAGGCTCTGTGACTCTCAGGCCCCATCACTCTCAGTCTCTGTCACTATCAGGCCCCGTCACTCTCAGGCCCCATCACTCTCAGTCTCTGTCACTATCAGGCCCCGTCACTCTCAGGCTCCGTCACTCTCAGGCTCCGTCACTCTCAGGCCCCGCCACTCTTGGTCTCCGCCACTCTTGGTCTCCGTCACTCTCAGGCCCCGCCATTCTCAGAAGAAGTTAGCTTCACTAATCCGGCTAGCGGATTAACTGTATCCTGCTCACTACTGGGTAAAATCTCAGGTTTCAGGTATGTATCTGACATTTCTCAACAACCGAATTCTTGTGTACTTGAGAACCTGTTAGACTGGCTGGGTGTCCCTGAAATGCCTGATGGACACCCCAGGCCAAACTGGTTCTGGGTGCTCTGCCATGCCACACACCAGTCAATAAGCAGCCATTTTCTCCTTTCAGCTCCTGAGAGACGGGTCAGCGCTCCACACGTCACCGAGCTCTATGCTGCGGCAGGACTGTCCATCTGGTGGAGACGTGGGAATTTCATGGAAGCAGACAGCATGGCCTTTGGGTTAAGAAAGAATCTAGCGGGCAACTAGAGAAACTAATAGCAATAGTAGTAGACATAGCAGTAGTAGTACAGTGACAAAACTGCAGTAGAACCATCAATACAGTAATCATGCAGTAATCATAAACCACAGCAATAGCAATAAAGCAGCAATAATACTGCTAATATTAATTAGTACAGTAAATAGAGAGAAACAGCAATAGCAGTTTCTGTAGCAGGCAGTGTCGATGAGTAGAGTATTAGATAAAGGTAATATCAGTCATGGTACCAGAATAGTAGAAGTAAAACTAGCATGGTTGTTAGGAATGGGGTTTATCTGTATGGTTCGCACAGCCCCAGAGATGCACAGAGAGCCTGAGCTACACAGGAGTTACATGAAGACAATCATCCTTCAGTACTTGCAGATGGGACATTCTTCTGTAGTGTGGTCGCCCCAGCCAGTCGATCGTGGGTCGCCGGTCCAAAAGGTCGATCTTTCAAATATCCATTGTTGATAAACACAATCAGATGACCCCCCCCCCCCATCTCCAACAATAAAAGTAGCTCTGACTGTAAAAAGGTTGGAGAGCATTATCCTATAGCATGAAGAATCACCAGAGAAGGTGATATGAATCAAACCATCCATCTTCGAGCAGCTTACCATATAGTACAAGGGTGTGGATGACAATACCGATGACAATAATAATAATTACAATTATTATTATAAGAAAAAGTAGTAGTAGAATAATTGTATTATAAATTCCTGGTCACACATTCAATTATAGTAATGGGTTTTTATTGGCTAAAGATGAAGTACTGACTACGATGGGCCAGTAATATCATTGTTTTTCAATGTTTAATTCAAACAGGTGTCTTGGTTTCTGTGGTATTAAGAGGTGGTTGTCCTGCCCTGCTTGTCCCATCCTCCCGTGTGCCACGCCCCCTTGCTACCTCGTGTGGAATCCCTGTGTTACCAGCTGTTTCTCGTTGTTGTTAATTTGATTCATGTATTTAAGTTCGCGTTCGAGTATGTTTCCCCAATACAGTCACTGATGCTGCTGTATGTTTCGAGTGTATTAGCCCTGATTAAATCCCATGTTTATCCATTCCCATGACTCCCTTCGCCTGTTTCCCTGTTCCGAATGTGACAGTGGGGCTGTAATTTAGATGGTTTGAAGTACTGATCAGTGTTGCCCATTGATTGCGCTACTCGTGTCATAATCAGTGTCTTGATTGATTGCGTCACATTTAATCTCGATATCAACCATTTAATCTTTATTACATTGGTGCTTTTAGTAATTAAGGGCCTAGAAAGGAGTCTTGGCTCTTCCATAGAAAATTAGATGCAAACAAAGCTCAGCTGGTTAATATCAAGATCAAACACAATACAATCAATCAGGACATCGCTGCAATCAACATGTGCAATACTGACATCAGCAAAGCAATTAAAATTTGTGTCTGCTTAGTCAGCTCTCTTAGCAAATCAGAGTCCTTATTCAGGTTTGTACACACAATATGTTAACATGAGATATGTTAAGGTTGAATTCTCTTAATAGAACATTATTTTGTAATTATTGTTTGTTTGCCATATGTGGTGTTGTGCTTACTGTTGTTGGTACTTCATTGTATTATACTTATCATTTTAACTGCATACAGTTTACAGTTTACTGTATGTACCTACTGTTAGCTTGCACTGCATTGTGTTTTACTTACACTTTGTTGTGTTGTACTTGTTTTTATTTGCACTATGTTGTGTTTTACTTACTATTTGAACTGTTTTGCATTTGGTGTTTGTTTGCATATGTTGCGTTTTACTTACAATTTGAGCTGTTATGTTGTACTTGCTGTTATTTACACTGTGCAGTGTTTTACTTGCCATTTGGTCTATGTTATTTTGTACTGTGTGTATGTTCGAACTACATTGTTTTGTAATTACTGTTTGCGTTGTCATGTTGTGTTTACTGTTTACTACATCACGCTCTACTTATTGTTTGCATTGCACTGTTTACTTGGTTTGCATTACATTGTTTCACTTACTGTTTGCTTGCATTACATTGTGAAGTACTTGCTGTTATTTGATTTTTTTTTTTTTTATAATAATAATTGATATTTTTATTGATCCCTGTGGGAAAATTCTTTTCATGCCTCCCCCAACTTGCTGTCTGTAAATGACTGTGAAGGGCAGCCACCCGTAGCAGTACCCAGGAAGCCAGGGGTTAAGAGTCTTGCTCAAGGACCCACAGATGTACCAAACCCAGATGTACCAGCAACTTTCAAATCAGAAGCACATAGGTTTAACCAACTGAGCAACTGCCCCCATATCGATGCTATAGATGCTCCATTTTACTTACCATATCAACTTTATTCATTTACTTGCTGTTTGCACTACATTGTGTTTTACTTGCCTTTGTTTGCATTGTTGTATCTACTATTCTTTGTACCATGTTGTCCAATAAATTATTGTCTAGCAATTATTCATGTTCCTTTTCATTACATCTACATTTTTGTGTTATGTTTGTATATTACTGTCAAAAGGTCTGTATCAAACCACAACCTGTTCTTGAATGTTCTACATACTGCCAACACAGTGTGTGGAGCTCTGAGTTGGCAAGTTTACTGGATACTTCTGGAAGGATTAAATAAAGCACAGCAGATAGGTGTGGGCTTCAGTTAAAGACATACACTTTAAATGTTACCATCACATAGCTATAAATACAACAAAGGGACCCATCTATCGATTAAAACCAGGACAAGCTGCTTCCAGAAAAGCTGTTTTCCGTGTGCAGTTTCCCCCTTAAGTCTCACTTTTATCACTCAGGATCGCTATCTGAAACTAGCACTGCACGTTTAATGTATCAGTTATTGCACTGATTTATTATCGATATAGTATGTGACTCTTGAATCAGATCAGATCTTGCACCGGATTCTTACGTCTTAGGCGCTGACCGTGTTTTGAATCATTTTTCAGGGCTGGGGGTTCTTTATACCTCCATGATGGAAATGGAGAGGGGCTGTGCACGGAGCGTGAGAAGATTCAAAATGTTAGCGGTGCTCCTCTGTGGACCTGGTGAGGCGTATGAGGGAGGCTGCAGAATGGGGAGCAGGACAGTAGCACCTAATATCCCGCCTGAGCACCGGGTTAGGAGAGCAGGACAGTAACACCTAACATCCCGCCTGAACACCGGGTTAGGAGAGCAGGAGAGTAACACCTAACATCCCGCCTGAACGCCGGGTTAGGAGAGCAGGACAGTAACACGTAACATCCCGCCTGAACACCGGGTTATGAGAGCAGGACAGTAACACCTAACATCCCGCCTGAACGCCAGGTTAGGAGAGCAGGACAGTAACACCTAACATCCCGTCTGAACGCCAGGTTAGGAGAGCAGGACAGTAACACCTAACATCCCCCCTGAACACCAGGTTAGGAGAGCTGGACAGTAATACCTAACATCCCGCCTGAACGCCGTGTTAGGAGAGCAGGACAGTAACACCTAACATCCCGCCTGAACGCCGGGTTAGGAGAGCAGGACAGTAACACCTAACATCCCACCTGAACACCGGGTTAGGAAAGCAGGACAGTAACACCTAATGTCCCCCTTTGAGTCTGTTTTCTCCCAAGGTTTCTTCATTTTTTCCCTGCCCCTGTAACCTCTGGCTTGTTCACAGGGGGCTTTGGGAGGGGATAATGTAAAGACAATGTAATGTTGTGTAAATTCACTACGCAAGTTGGATTAAATTGATTTTAACCGAATTTAATTGAATAGTTCGTATAAGATCATGGTGCACTTGAATGAAAGCAGTGGAACATCCTGGACAGGATGCTCTCCATTGCAGGGACATACTCACATTCTGTGGACAATGTGGAGTCACTGATTCATCCAACCACGTCTTTGGGTTGTGGCTAGATACTGGCATGCGCAGTAACCATCGAAACACAGAAACACAACAGACATAGATGGGCATGACATGATTTGAACCCACAACCCTGAAGATTTGAAGCAACACCTCACAGACTTATAAATACAGAATTAGAGTAAACCTCACTCAGATAATTGGATTTAGCCATTTAGCAGCACATAATGATATTTAAATATTGAATTGTAGGTCAGCTCATTTTCTCTGACAGGAAACGAAATGCATAACTTTTACAGATTTTATTTGTTCCCTCAGCAGGGGACATATTTCATCAGATGGACTTAATAATGACTGGTCTGCTACTCAGTGAATCAATTACCTTGTTTATCTCGTCACTGTCATCACTGTATAGTAATAAAATAGGGTTAAGTGAAGTTTCCTCATAATAAATTGGATAAATCTGAGATTAGAATAACCTGCTGGGGCTTTACAGTCCGGATGTTAATGCCCCAATTCAAAGTGTATTATGTACTATACATCTCACGTATGTAGTAACTCCTGTAGTTGGATTTCTCCATATGCCTAATGAATACTGAAACAGCACAGAAGTATCGTGCAGTATGGGTGTCCCCCCTTCCCTTCCCGGGTTTCCCAGAGTCTCGCTGGTCCCACATTGTCACAAGGTCAATGCGTGGCTTTTAATTGCATGCCGTGCGTATGTCCCGTCACGGCTGCGGCGTGATAAATTACTCATTGGTTGAAAAGCTAGTCTATATAAACAAGCTTATCTCTGCTCAAAGACTTTAATGAAAAATGAGTTGTGAGTATCATTGTTAATCACAGTAATTGTTAATGTTACGAGGGCTGGTTTTCACACTCTTTAATTATTTATTTTCCACATAAAGAACCAGCTACCCCTCCTGTCTCGCCTTTCGTTTTCTAATAATTTTCATCTCTGCTGGCTTTAGGCCGCGGTTCCTTATAGCAGTCAGTTGGATAATAGCACAGATAAATGGAGCCTTACTCCCCTATTACTGCGTTCTGTGTATATTCCAGTGGTGCTGCAAAAATTGATTTACCGTAGTACCTAAACAAGATGCCACCACCTTAAATAAGTAATAAATACCTTAGATTAGCAACCAGCTACACTATCTGCAGCTTGTATCAATGGGGAATGTTTTAATAGAAAGCCTGTTATCCCCCTTTTCTTTGTAATCTAAACACAATTTAATTAAAAACAGATATTCAGGTATATCTAATTCATCTAGTACACAGAGCTTTTTACATCACCTGGACCTACTTGAGCTTAAACTGATGAAAGTGAGTCTAACCTGTAGATTTAAGTCCTGGTAGTTGTGCTACTGAGCGTTTCCCCCTGACCTGAAGTCAAACCAAGGCTGCGTCATTGATACCGAATGTTCTCACGTGATTTAATAATAACAGCGATGTTTCATTGATCTCTATGGGCAAATTGTCTTTTCACCAACCCCATATTGCTCTCTTTGACACATATACAGGTGAGAGCAAGCTGGAAAGCAAAGGGCAACCACCTGCAGCAGCGGCAGCCATGGAGCTGGGCGTTAAGGGCTGTGCTTCAAGGGCCCATAAACGTGACTATTCTGCTGAAGCTGGGCTTAAACTGGCATTCTTCCAGGGCGCCTCTTTACTACTCAAACGGCGTTATACACAGCCTCAATTCAAATTGCATATCCGCAGCCTGCCTCCTGGCTGACGTTCATTATATGGTGGTACAGCACTCCGTTATCGTCTTCTGCAAACTCGGCTCAGGAATGTGTCTGTTTAGCACACATTTGGAGGCAAATGATCCTGGCTTCCCATCCGTACGCCCCGGACGGGAAGCCAGGCCATCACAGGGCACATGGCTGGGGTACACGTACGCCCCGGACGGGAAGCCAGGCCATCACAGGGCACATGGCTGGGGTACACGTACGCCCCGGACGGGAAGCCAGGCCATCACAGGGCACATGGCTGGGGTACACGTACGTCCCGGACGGGAAGCCAGGCCATCACAGGGCACATGGCTGGGGTACACGTACGTCCCGGACGGGAAGCCAGGCCATCACAGGGCACATGGCTGGGGTACACGTACGTCCCGGACGGGAAGCCAGGCCATCACAGGGCACATGGCTGGGGTACACGTACGTCCCGGACGGGAAGCCAGGCCATCACAGGGCACATGGCTGGGGTACACGTACGCCCCGGACGGGAAGCCAGGCCATCACAGGGCACATGGCTGGGGTACACGTACGTCCCGGACGGGAAGCCAGGCCATCACAGGGCACATGGCTGGGGTACACGTACGCCCTGGATGGGAAGCCAGGCCATCACAGGGCACATGGCTGGGGTACACGTACGTCCCGGACGGGAAGCCAGGCCATCACAGGGCACATGGCTGGGGTACACGTACGCCCTGGATGGGAAGCCAGGCCATCACAGGGCACATGGCTGGGGTACACGTACACCCCGGACGGGAAGCCAGGCCATCACAGGGCACATGGCTGGGGTACACGTACGCCCTGGACGGGAAGTCAGTCCATTATGGCACATATTTACACACACAATGACACTCCATGGGAGATTTTCACACACACAGAGCATAGGGGAGATTCAAAATCCCAGCCCAGGAGGTGTTAGGCATCAGGCGAAAGCTAGATAAAGTTAATTTATAAATATTTAATTGAAAAGACTAGACTGTTAACAATTAATAGGGAGAGGTCACAGTCTTGTTGGGTAGTATGCTTAGATTCTCTTTTTAACTCAGTCAGATCTCAGTTTCGTTTGAAAAGTGGTTCGTTGATGTGCCCTTAGAGATTCGGTATTTGAACCAATCTGGATGGCCACGATAAGGGGCAGCAACTGCATCTAGGTGTGGAAAACACTCATCATCAGTATCAGGACTCAGTGTAACACAATTCAGTCTACAATCAACTATAACCATTTATCCAATACAGCACAATTATAACATGTCAAACATTCAAGTTTTCTATCAATAAATATCACAAATAAGAATGTATCTGATGTGGCACCACTGTTTTTGAGGTGGTCATTTTTCTCTAATACTGTTTTGAAGTCTCTGCTTTGAAAAATAGTGCTTAATAGACCAAACTGCTTGGACTGACTTTGGTATTTCCAAGCCTGATACGCAGAATTTCCCTGCAGCGCATTCGAGATGCTCTGATACCTGCTCTTCATGGCTGCTCTTTGACTGATGTTCAGAGAAGTCTCTTCTTTAACTTCCTCTTCGTTTAAAAATAAACACTCTATTCTGGATGTCGTGCTGCAGCTCATTATCCGTTTCATGTTGTTATATCTAGCAGTCCTTGAGAAGCAGGTCATCAGTGGTTCCCGGCTAGCTGCTAGCGATTTGGTGAGCTTGCTGAGATATATGGTACTTTTATGTCACTATACCACGTAAAGAAGCCAAGCAGAAATATGATTGTATTTGCTTTGTATTTCTTTCTAGAGCGATTCCTTTTGTTGGGTGGCATTGTGACTTAGTAGGTTGTGCTGTAGTCTTACATCAGCTAGTAACGGGTTTGACTCCGATCATATTTTTGTGTTCGTCTGCTTGTTTTCCTAGCGTTTGCGATGATTTTGTTGGGTGATCTAGTTCCGTCTTGGACTGCAAGGCCTGCAGTTCATACCGATTAGTTCCAGCTAATTGCACGTGGCATGTGTCCTGCCCTGAACTCAGCACAAGCAGACTGCAAACACCAATCCATGTGAACATGGATGGAGAAGCAGAGATGAGTGATTTTTAATTCTGGGGAAAAATCCCACTTGATTTATTTTTCTCATAAAATGTCTATTTGATAAATTAAAAGAATTAAAATATCAGAATGATTTGTAAAAGTCACATGAGAAATAGGTTGAGAAAGTTAAAACTGATAGACTAATACGTATGACTGATGGAAGAGGGAAGAGCAAACAGTTGTGATTCCATCTCATTTTAACATGCCCTGGGATACCTGGAGTGAAGATAAAGTGAAACGTCTCCAAGGTCCTGCTGAGATCTGTTGTTTAGATCCAGCTGAGGCATCTGAGACACATTTTTGTTTGCATTATACTGTTACAGTGTCTCAGGTCTCAGTTATAATTAGAGCAAAATTATAAATCCCTCTGTAAATTTTCCTTCCATTGGGTGACCCCTATGGATATCTCCATTAGAATCGGTCCCAACATTGTTTCCAAATAATTTATCAGTTCATATTTAAAGTAACCCTAACCCTAACCCTAACTCGAAGGGTTTCTTTGGCACAACATGCTTCACCTGCTTCAAAGTAACCGGTAACTCATCCACCTTTGAATTTTGTAACAAACTAGGCATCAGGCTTCGGACAGAAGACAGGACCCAGTTTGCACGAGACCTTGGATTTATTGAGAAATCGGAAACAACCAAAACCAAGACCCAAAGCTGAAGACGTAGTCGGGGACAGTCCAAAGAGGTCAGAAGCCGGACTTGTCAGTCCTACATCGGCAGACCAGACGAGGGGACAGGAAGGACGAGAGGCAGGAACAGGCGGAAGTCAGGGAGACGAGGGATCCAGGGCAGGCGGGCGAGGTAGATAGGGTAGGGGGGCGAGGTAGATAGGGCAGGCGGGCGAGGTAGACAGGGCAGGTGGGCGAGGTAGACAGGGCAGGCGGGCGAGGTAGACAGGGCAGGCGGGCGAGGTAGACAGGGCAGGCGGGCGAGGTAGACAGGGCAAGCGGGCGAGGGATCCAGGGCAGGCGGGCGAGGTAGATAGGGCAGGCGGGCGAGGTAGATAGGGCAGGTGGGTGAGGTAGATAGGGCAAGCGGGCGAGGTAGATAGGGCAGGCGGGCAAGGTAGATAGGGCAGGGGATGAGGTAGACAGGGCAGGCGGGCGAGGTAGGCAGGGCAGGCAGGGCAGACGAAAGAAACAAAAGACAAAAGAGTGCTCGGTAAGGTGCAATAGATAATGGAAATAATACTTCACACCACCTTTCCTGACTCAGCCACTTTTATGCAGCGATGATGTCCATGCGAAGTGGTTTCAGCTGTTTCCCCGCCTAAGCGGGCGTAGTCACCTGTCTGGGCGTGGTCACCTGCCTGGGCGTGACACCAGAGTCCAGAAAAAATCCTGCAGCTTGTTCAGCACAACATTGCATTTGTTGCATTTTATATTGCACATCTAAAGAGCAGAAGTGCCAACACTAAAGGTGAATTAGTCATTGTATTTTAAAAATGCATTTAAAACTGAAACAGCAATGTTACATGGACAACAAGCACAGAAGGTATCTTTTTTCAGTCATACATAGCTCAGAGTAGGACCTTTAATGGGATGGAATAGCATCATTTCTATTTGTAACGTAAGACTTTTATGTTTTTATTCCTTACGGGGGAATAAAGATTAGCGTTTTAGGCTAAACTTTTAGGCAACAGTTATACATGTGGAATAACAGCACATTAGTACAGGTGTGGTAGGACTGCATCGGTCATCATGTTTCATTATTTATTAGCGCGCTTACAATACAAATGATGGATCAGTGGCTGGGGATTGAGCTTCCAGACCAGCCAGGAGAGACAGTATTAACCTCTCCTCTGCCTCAGCATTCACTACAAGACCATCATCGCGTTGATGATATAATTATAATTAATTCCATCTAACCGATTCGTTGACATTGTTAATTACTTGCCGGTAATCAGCTAATGTTAAATATGGCTCTTTGCATGGTCACCTCAGGAGTGACTTCAAATGGCTCGAAACACAAATGTCCCCCCATCGCCCTGCTAGCCTTGGGTCTTCTTCCAGTACACGCTCATGTGACTGAAACACCACTCATAATTAATTATTATCTTTTCACCACAAAGATTTGCTCCACATCAGGGCCTTTCTCCGTCTAATTAGATGGCGGCTTCAATTATCTCAAGCAGGGAGGCGATACCTGCTTGTCAATAAATCAGGGAAAGCAATGGAAGCTCATTAGGACTAAATTTCAGAAATGATCCTATTTACAGACATGCCAATAAACTACATCTAATGCTTTTTTCTTAAAAGGAGCTGGGCCTGCTCTGTGGTTATTTATACCGCTTGGGTAAGAAGGGGAGGGATTACATTTGAATAATGTTGCCTCTTCACAGGTGGTATAAAACTGAATTTTTGGTAAAGAGATTTGCTGGACTGACCTACACTTGGGTGTTCTGCTAAGTGACGGACACTGATACTTGTTTTGCTAAGAAAAAAAACAAACAGAGATTCAGTGTTTTGAAAAGAGGGACTGGGACTGAGCCAGCTTGGGAACGATCACTAAGACTCAGAGTGTGCCAAGGCAAATGATGGAGACGGAGTCGGCTAAAGTAAGGGACTGAGATTTACTGTGATATGGTGAGGGACTGTTACTCAATCAGGTGATGAAAGGGACTGAGACTCGGTCACATAATAAAAGGGACTGAGACTCAGTGTGCTGGGGTGAGGGACTGACCTAATCAGTTGATGAAAGGAACTGAGACTCGGTTAGATAATGTAAGGGACTGACACTCACCGTGCTGTGGTGAGGGACTGAGACACAGTTTTCTAAAGTGATTGACTGACATTAACATGGCCGGCTGTGAAGAAGGCACTGATATTCCACTGATACTGCTCCGTCCACATAACCGAGAGATGCAGACCATGGAAACTCCATGTGATGTAAAACATCTTCTGTTGTATTTATCAATTCACAGAACCAGAATAATTCAGCCAGTACCAATCCTGTTTGTGAATATAATTATATATTCAAAATGCTAAGCATAAACACAGAATTTTATTTTTTTTTTTCTTACTGCTTTTTAATTATATGGAAACATTTTCGGTGTAATTAAATGAGGCTGGCAAATCACAGAAAAATAGAGCACGAGTATAAGATCCAATCTCCAGTTAATTACCACGAATCTATTAATTTTTTCAGTCAGTAATTGACATGTATTTTGAAATATTTTGATATCAAATAATACAAATGTGACCCATCCACCTCCTAACCACTGATCCTGAGCAGAGTCTGGGGATCCTGGATGCAGAGCTGCATACTGGTCCAGATGCCAGTGTAGCAGGAGGCCTCGTAAACACATCAGGCATAACGACACATGTTCATTACAGTGATTAGGGATGGTGCAAATCACAAAAATACGGGCAAATATGTAAAATGCACCACATTTTTAAAATGCTGAAACTTACCATGAAATTATCCAAAACTTAACCAAGCATTTTAAATGTATTTTTCCCGCTTTTAAAGATGTAATAACTCCTATTACCAGTTATTTCACAGTTACACATACACACACACACACACACACGCACACACACATGCACAACACATACCCTTGGACAAAAGTATTGGGACACCTGGTCATCACACCTACAGGAACTATTATGACATCCCATTCTAAATCCATAGGCATCAATATGGAATTGGTCCCCCCCCCCTTTGCAGCTATAAGAACTGCCTCTCTTCTGGGGAGGCTTTCCAGAAGATTTTGGAGTGTGTCTATGGGAATTTTTACCCATTCATCCAGAAGAGCATTTGTGAGGTCAAGCGCTGTTGGACATGAAGGCCTGGCTCGCAATCGCCATTCTAGTTCATCCCAAAGGCGTTTGTTGGGGTTGGGGTCAGAGCTGTATGTGGCCAGTCAAGTTTTTCCACACTAAACTCACCCAAAAATGTCTTTACGAATCTTGCTTGGTGCATTTGGGCACAGTCATGCTGGAACAGAAAATGACCTTCGGCAAACTGTTCCCATGAAGTTGGGAGCATAGAATTATGCAAAATGTCTTGGTATGCTGAATCATTAAGAGTTCCCTTCACTGAAACTAAGGGGCCCAGCCCAGCCCCTGAAAAACAACCCCATACCATTATACTTCCTCCATAAAACAGTTGGCACAATGCAGTCAGGCAGGTACCGTTCTCCTGGCAACTGGAAACCCAGACTTATCCATCAGACTGTCAGACATAGAAACGTGATTCGTCACTCCACAGAACACATTTCTGAAGCTCTAGAGTCCAGTGGTGGGATGCTTTACACCACTCCATCCAGCGCTGGGCGTTGTGCTTGGTGAGAGGCGGCTTGTATGCAGCTACTCAGTTGTGGAAGCTCATCCCGTGAAGCTCCCAGTGCAGTTTTTGTGTTGGGTTTAATGCCAGAGGAAATTTGTAACTCTATGGCTATTGAATCAACAGCGCACTGGTGACTCTTAAGCCCCATGCGTCTCAGCACTTGGAGACCCCACTCTCTTACTTTACGTGGTCTTGCCAAATTTACTTTCCTGTTTGTTCTTGTTGTTCCTAAATGCTTTAGTTTTGCAGTAATACTACTTACAGCTGACCGTGGAATATCTAGCAGGGAAGAAATTTCCCGAACTGACTTATTGCAAAGGAGGCATCCTATGACAGTATCACGCTTGAATTCACTGAGCTCTTCGGAATGACCCATTCTTTCACAAATGTTTATAAACCTGACTTCATGGCTGGGTGCTTGATTTTATACACCTGTGGCAATAGGTCTGAATGAAACACTTGAAGTCAATGATTAAGAGGTGTGTCCCAATACTTTAGTCCATATAGTGTGTGTGTATGTGTGTGTATATGTATATATATATATATATATATATATATATATATATATATATATATATATATATATACAGTACTGTGCAAAAGTCTTAGGCACTCAAAAGAAATGTTTAACGCTATTTATCTGTGTAGTAAGTGCACATTTTCTTAGAACAAAAAATATAATATAACATAAGAACATATGAAAATTTCGAGTAACACAATAAAACTGGTAAAAATGTCTTCTGTTCTCCAAAAAGTTACTGATATCTACTTGGATAGCTAGATGAACACCCCTTCAGTTCCCAAACTTCTCCTCAGTGGCACCCGAACCATTCTATGTATTTATTAAATTTCACCACCAGCTCACTTAATTAATTAACTTAATTAGTTAAAAAAGTGAGCGAGATATTGAATAGATATATGAGGTTAGCTAGTGGTCAGGTCACAAAACACACGGGTGTGTTGTAAGTTTGCTGGAAATAACAGGGTTATTTTAGCAGAGGTTTTGAAATGGCTAAGCTGACACACTTTGCCAGGTGTAACAGCATAGTTTTACACCAAAATGACAGTTATTTAAACATATTTTTTTTTGGCTGCCTTAGACTTTTGTACATATACAGCTCTGGAAAAATGAGGGCAGAAGTGACTTTCTAATGCCAGCTTCTAATCCCAACAGTGCCTCATGAATCGGAGGATGACCTCAAGTGACCTTCAAAAGGAATGGGAAGCATTAAGTGCAGGTGTGAGGTGCACTGCTAGGATAGTTCATATCAGGCTCCTAGAAGGAGGACTGCAAGCAAGGAAGTAGCCCTTCATTAATGAGTAACAGGGAAGAGCCAGGCTGTAATTTCCAAAAAAATGTATATTTCACACAGGCAAAATGAAATGAAAATTTTGCTGTGGTCTTTATATGGTGGGGTTCTGTCCCTGCCTGTGTCATGTGGAATATGCACATTTTCCCATAGATTGCTCCTGAATCCACATTGTGTTTGCACAGGGTCTTCCTGGGACAGCCTCCTGGCTCATGTGACCCTGCACTGGATACATGGAAAATGCCTGGATCAGTCTCTTAGAGCTGGACCTCACAAACATGACATTTTTGTTTTAGCCTTTGAGGCCGGTGCAATTTTCCTGTGACCTTGTGATGCGTTGGCAGTATTTGGATGACAGGGGGTGTGGAACAGGAGCGAAATGGAAAGGTCATTTTGGGTGCTGATTTTGGGTGCTGATTTTGGGTGCTGATTTTGGGTGCTGATTTTGGGTGCTGATTTTGGGTGCTGATTTGAACCACCAGAGTCATAAATCTCTCGCACGCAAGAAAACTGGCAGGTTTTACTTACTTAAATTTGGTGGATTGCTACCTTGCAGCTACAGTCACCTGCCGTAGCCCTTTTAGAAACCACAAATGAACGGCTATTACATTCTGAAACTACATGCAGCTGGATTTTGGGATTCTGATTTGATGAAAATTAATTTACCTTTGCAAAGTTGTATTCTTCAGACAGGACACAAGAGGACCCGAGGCCCAGCATGATTTTAATTAAAGATAAGTTCTTCTTCCTCTGTGTCCATACTTACGTTACTAAGCTGAATTCAATACATCCATATGTCACAGGTTTCAGGCTAATGTGTAAACAGGGAAAATATTGGAACTCATTGCATTTAATTTGGCTGTGATCAATTCAGATTGACTGCACTTAACATGCAAATGTTTCTCAGGTCAGATTTCCTTTCAGTTTGGCGATCTCCCAGAATTCTCCCTACCCAGAGCAGATGTGGCACCCACCTATCTCCAAGAGACACAAGCAATGGAATCCATGTCCATTGATGTGCATGAAATCTGTTGGCATTCTCTGGAACAAGTTTTTCACTTCAGAATTTAATCAAAGGATGGTGTAAGGCTTGATCTGGTTGGGACAGTAAAGAGATCCGTGTGAGTTAGGGTCCATTCCTGTGTTAGTATGGGGCTAAAATGGTCATCGGATGTCTCGTCAAGGTCACAAAGTCTCCTGGTCTGATGGAGGGACAGGAGGAACCGAAAAACTGCTTTGTATCCTTAGGAACTGGCTAAAGGTGAAATAAAGGAGCTTGTCAACTGATTCTACTTTGTCAAAGTCATCTGAAGGTGCAAACGGTTTATGTTTCTTTCAATTTTATGCTGTTTTTGGATGAAAGGCCTCATGCTAACAGAATGTACCCTGTCAGAAATAAAGTACCAATTTGTACCTTTGAGGGTACAATTACTTGTCACTGGGGCTATTCCATCTAGGGTCTGCCAATTGCGCCCTAGCTGTAGGTAATTGTACCTAGTAAGGTACAATTCTGTGAAAAACATTTTTGTACCATTGGTGGTACATTAATGTTGTTTGTACATGGGGTACAAAACTGTATCAGGGCTGTGAAGGGAATGGCTGAAATATATCCAGTGATATAACAGGTCTTTGCCTAACAGCCATGATGACATCAGAATTCAGAGGACATTAGTTAGAGAGCAGAGTTAACAGGAGAGAAGCCATCCGGATCTTTATAGCTCAGCCCCAGGGGGTCGGGTGTCATTTGGTCATTTTGAACTCACAGTGCTATAACTAATGTATGTAAATCTGATACATTGCAAGTCCTCTTTAATTACTCATATTTCTGTCACTGGATATTTGGACTGCCCAGTATTTTCCAGACCTCACTGATCCAATCTGATTTGAGATCAGATTTGAGGGACATGAATAGAATGGTTCTTTGCTGAGCATGGTAGCGCCTAGTCAAACCTACCAGCTGACAAGCAGACATGACCAATGTCGAGAGAAGTTGAAATACTTACACTGAACTTTTCCAAGATGACTGTAAGGTTTCAGTGGTAATCATATGCTGCCTCACACTGAAAACACCGATTTTAAAACGGACCCTATAGTGGAAAACTCAGAATAAAAAACCCTGTTTCATAATTACCCTTTAGGGGATTGTTATTTGACTTATATTTAAGTTCAGTCTTATTCATTCCTTCAGAAAACTTCATGAAACCAGTGAATCTGAAGCAAAATTCCATTTAAATGCATATTATCTTGTACGGCTCCGTGCTACTTGAAACATTAACTGAGTCAATCTTCTCATTGTCACCTATGGTCATGAGCTTTGGGTAATGGCTAAAAGGAGGGAGATTAAATTTACAAGTGGCTGCAATGAGGTTTCTGTAGCGGGCGGCTGGACTAGTATGAGATGTGGAGGTAAGCGATGTGCGAGAGCCTTGGAGTGGAATCATTCGGAGGTTTGTACTGAGGAGGCCCGGTTATGACGAAGCCCCCACTGAAACAGTTTTTTTGACTACATCCCAATGAAGGAGGGACCCACAGGCAGGCCTGTAGGGGTTACACCTCTGGGATCATATTAAAAACCCCCCGAGGCATCAGCATCTGTTATTTGAGGAACCGTGGGTTAAGCTGCCATTTTTGACCTGCTCACAGGTCACCCTCAACTGGATAAGTCAATTAGAAAATGGATGGATAAAGACCAACAACAGAGATCAATATTCACTGTGTTTTAAACATTTAATTTTCATTCTTAGCAGTTCAAGTCGTCTAAACGCTATTCAATTACCTTGCATTAAACTACATTTTATAAAATTTTATATGCCACTAATCTTAAATCAAACATGAAACCATTTTTACTCCAGCATAGTTGTGTGCTGATTCAAATTCATAAATGTACATTTACTGCAATGATTATTATTGGTGTAATATTTCAGAGCGAGCAGCAGCTTTTTAGCATATGAAGTGTCCCATTATTTAAAAAAATGCGTTTTCCTGTCCATCCACTTCCTGCACAGCTTATTCAGGTGGCAGCTGATTTTTCCTTCACATTCAACTGTAGATAAACTAGGAAAGGAACAAACCCATGAGCCCATCTGAGCATCTTTAAAGGCTAAAAATGCCAAAATGTACACATGTTTTCAATTGCAGAACTTATAAATAACAAGTTATGTACCACTAAACGTATACTGTACATTTACGGTATACTGTTCAGTTAATATAATAGAGTTTATACTTAGAATTGATTTACAAACCTATGTCTACTTTTAACTTTCAGCAACCTTCATTCATTTGTCAGGCTCCTGATATTTTATTCTGCTGTGCTGCTTTAATAATACATTTGCATACGACTTCGGAAATGCTCTCTTGCATTAATAGCAGCTTTGATAACTGGTATGTTTCTAAAAAGCAGATGAAAATCAAGGAAAACTATGTACAGTATAAGTATATCTACTTACTCATAATTTTTAAACTGTATGTTCTCTTTTGTTTTTTTTTTTTAGCTCAAATCTTCTATTTTAGATTATGCTATAAAAATATATGATAAGCAAAATGGTACTATTTAAGAGCAGATAACCTATTTAACTTTTAATTTGTTTTAATTAACATTTAAGTAACATTTAGCCTGTGTCTCTGTCATCATCACCAAAAAGGATATTAAGGCGTAACATTTGCTACTGTAATCTACCAGCGATTAGTGATTGCTGCAATCATTAGTACTTATAGTATAAATCGCTGTGTAAGTGTGTTCATTCATGTAAGTGTATTACAGCTGCTAGCAAGAGTGACTACCTCAATGCTGGGTTACTTGCGCAGTAGCAGCTCAGCCTGTGATTCGCTGGTCATTTTCTGGGGAGCTGCTGTAATGAGAACCTAGATTAGAATTGGATCAGAGCATTGGGAATGTATATAGAACTGTACAATGCATGTGAAAACCGTGGAAAACTATATGTATATGTGTACGTGTTTGCATTTTTGTTCATATACAGTAGGCCTGCCGATTCAAATAACTTTAGGTAATATGTGTGTATAGAAAATATTAGAAAAATGTCAAATTTAAATTATAAACCTGAGAAAAACTTGGCTGTAGGTGAAGGATTTCCTGTCCCTTCTGTTTAAGGTGTTTTGCTTTCTTATAGTACAGTTCAACATTGGCTTCTTTATAATTTTTCCCATAGTAACAGGTTAGGATGTCGCCCTTAAAAATGATAAAATCCATTTAACGGCAAAGGGTGTAAGCATGAGTGTTTGCAAAGAGAGCAAGTAGCATCAATGGATAACAAAGAACAGACTGGGGGGGGATTAAATCAATAAAAAACAATATAGCTACATCCATGTCAGGGCTAAAATATCCTAGCAGGGAGTCGTTCGCTGTTACTTTTCCAATTACATATTTCCACACTGTGACTCTGTAAACACACTTTGATTCTCCTTGTTAAGGATTTAATAGTTGAACACTCTATGGGGTCTAATAAGGACTGACTGGAACAATTGCTGTGTTTTACAAGGTAAGCATTTTGAAATTGATTGGTTAAACACCATTTAAAGGCATTTTCCACAGGCATTTTTGCCACTTCTGAGAGCTTCTGCTACCATGATAATTAGGGTAAACTCCATTTTCACACTATTGTGGGCCAGACACACGCTGTTTCCCACAGAGATGCATCAAAGCCTTTTATTGGACACCTGATTGCAAATCGGGGTACAGTAATCTCCATTAAGGTCCCACCGCAGACATAAAAGGATAAACAAAAACAAGTTTGCATGATTATTTTTGACGGTAATAATGATTAGTGAGGCATTGATCGTAGAATAATGTGTTAAGCACACACATGGAGCGCTGTTTCAAATCTGATCCCGTCATAGACGCAACACTGTTAACGCAAACAGAAAAATACAGAAAATGAAATCGGCCCCCCCTCTGGGAATAAAAAACAAAAAACAAAACATTGGTCTTCAAAAAAAAGGGACTGGTTATGGAAAAGTGTCCCCCACCCCTGTGTGACAGTGGGTTTTGTTATGTTTTAAAAGAAAATGACCTATTCTTAATTTTTTTTGATATTATAATTAATATTTGACTGGATATCAGACACCTTACCAGTTCCTTAATGACGGTGCGTGTTTCCCGCCAGCAGGGAGCATGTGTCCGGGAAAACAGCACAGGCCGCAGTCGGCGGATCGCAGAGAATATGTTTATAGGGGCAAAGACACTGGCAAAGGGGTGGAATCAAATGGATTAGCATGAACCGCTCTAGTTTTGATTACCTCTGACTGGAAAATATTTGGAAGCCACCAGGGGCCCCTCAGATGTTATGATATGGTCAATTCCCCCCACCCCCCCCACCCCCGTGTGTATGGTCACAGGTCCCCGTTATTGAAATTGAATTGATATTTTGTAAACTTCATTTGCGGATAATGTGATCTGACAGGGACAAACGCGGCTCCGAATTGCTTCCAAACCGAGTCCAAATGAAAGTTATTATAGGGTAAATGTGTATTTCTTTGTCTTGCCGGCCTGCTCCCCTTGGCCTGCCTCCGCCGCACGCGGGCCCTGTTACGCCCTGAATATGTATCCACTTTCCAGGGTAATTGAATTGATACCGTCATGGGTGGGGTGAGCAGAGGCAGGCAGGCCGCAGATACGCCCGGAGATTGAATTGGAAAAGACAGAAAGATTTCCTCTGCTGAGGACCCACTAGGTCACAGTGCCATCATAAAATAGACACACCTCACTGTTCCCGGATTACACAGACGGCCCCAATTGTCTTCACAATAATCTCCCTGTGATATAATGCAGACTTTTCCAATTCCGCCGGCTCTTGCCAGACCTCAGATGTGTTACATATTAATTTCCTTCCCCAGAAAATTTGCCCAGCTTTAGTTCAAATTCAGTTAGCCGGATTGATGAAAGTGGCAAAAGGATACGACACTTACTGATTCCCTCTTTTCACCTTTGATTAGCTCCACTTGTGAATTATTTCTTTCTTGTCACCGTGCTATTAAGTTGCTGGGAGGTAGAGGCAGAGCCGTCGGCGAGCGGTAGAGAAATAAGGCGGGACGCTGTCGGCCGTGAGCGGAACCCAGAACCGGGCCACGCAGTGGGGGCTGCCGCGGGGGCCGGCCAAGTGAGTCAGCTTTGAGGTTGACCCTGGGCCTTCCGGTTCGTTCTCCATTAAATGAGCCCGGGCCCAAATGAGAAGGCGTGCGCTCCCCTGCCTGTCAGTGTGCGAGTGTGCGAGTGTATGTGGGAGGGGGGTTTCCTTTGCACGTCTATCGTATGACGGTGCAGGGGGCGGCAACATTCACACAGCCAAAACAAACGGCCAAATCTGCGGCACAGTGTCATGTATAGAAATGAATAAATTGGTAACTAAAACAGCCCAATTTAATGCTATATATTTCAGCATTTTGTAAATAAACATAAGAAAACAGTGTTATATTTTTATCATAATTAATAAATATGCTTCTGGAGCTTAGAGAATGTTATGATAGACTTTTTCTAGCTGCTTATCCAGGATACGCTCTGTGCAGGATCTGCATTCATACAGTATTTCCCGTAGCTACAATTCACTGCAATCCAGCCGACTGGAATTTCTAACCTCCGAGGAATCAAAGCACTATGTTAAAGATGTCCGTCAGTGACGATGATTTTAAGGCTTATTAAGAACTGAAATCACACTGGATTGGAATATAAACATGTTTGTTTTAACGTGGAACGATGGTCCCGAGGATGAACTCTGAGGCACACCGTTACTCGAATGATTGATAGATCAAAATTCAATTTCAATTTGCTTGCGCAAAATGATGTAGGTAAAATCACTATGA
This sequence comes from Brienomyrus brachyistius, assembly GCF_023856365.1. Classification (NCBI taxonomy): domain Eukaryota; kingdom Metazoa; phylum Chordata; class Actinopteri; order Osteoglossiformes; family Mormyridae; genus Brienomyrus; species Brienomyrus brachyistius. The sequence goes on from NC_064544.1 coordinate 21,090,173, forward strand.
CTTAAAATGAAAGGAGAGCACATCACTTGAAGAAGACTGTCCTTTATGTCTGTTTACAAAGACCTGGTGTAACACAGGTGACAGTAAAAACATGGGATCAGTAGCAGAGAGGAATAATATCTGAATCAAAAGATGGCATGCTTTTTTTGGTCAGGTACAGGTACGTGGCCTTGACCTGTCATTGTGTAAATATGCAGATAGCTAAGCCAAGTGACCGTCAAGGTGCCGTGTTGGTGAGCTAACATGAGGCTAACTCTGCCTGTCCCATCAGTGGGGTTTTCTTAAGTAAACACGCGGCTAATTGTCTCTCTCGTGTTAAATGAATTTTTTTATGGACACTTTGAGGGCATGTAATTACCACGGTCATAAACATTGACTTCTGTTTGCGAGACATGAGTTGTGCCATAAAAATCATCGTTTCTTCCCCAGTTCCCGTGCACCTGGCGAGCCAGCTGTCCGACACAGCTTACATTTCGTCATAAAATACTAATTGCTTATCGACCGAACGCCTGCATCTCAAATCGGCCGAGTGGAGTGTGGGGAAAAGGTACCAGCTAACGCAGCTTGACGACAGCGTGATGGTGCTTGAAACGCTTCCTCAGACACGTTAAGAGGCTCACGCCTGAATGAAGATGGGGAGCGTGTATCTACGCTGCCTGAAAGCTGCCCCCAGAGACACCGCAAAAAGGTGTTGTGCCCCCTATCCTCCACATTCACAATTACCTAGAGCAGCCTCTCGACTCTCCAATGTGTCCACATCTCCTCTTTCATGCATTTTCCCCTGCGGCTGCTAATTTTTCTAATCCTGTGTCCCTTTTATGGCAAATCTGATGCCACTTTACATAAACTCCATTCTGAAGATGTTGTCTGCACCTTCAAAAATCACGGTTAATGTTCTTCGAATAGGACTACAATTTCCAAAAGGTATACGTGAAATGTGCTGAGGATATGAAAATAGGATATTTGAATTTGAGATGTTCTTTGCACTTGTATAAGATCTTAATCTTTAAGTAGTGAGATATTTTACAATATAATTTAATCCACGCAAATAAACAGTGAAGACAGAAAAGTGAAACGTTAGATTACGCTTACATGCTGAAAGTCGACTATAAGTCTGTGATATTAGATGAATTCTAACACACTAGTGCGAGCGAGTAACTAATAGGAAGTACACTAAAAAAAGGTAACGTTTAACATAATGTTGCACCAAACCACAATAAATTCACAAATTCAATCTTAATTTCACAGGCCTGACTTTGGGGAGATTTTTATTGTTAAATGTTATCTGATTGCTGGCCATCCGTTTTAAAACAGTAAATCAGTTAATCAATGTTTAACCTTTATTCCCCTTTATGAAATTACTTGTGTTGCTGTTACTGCACTTTACCGGGTCCTGAATGGTGCCCTCAGGATAAATCTATACTTGCTTAATGTTATGTGAATATTCTCTTGCAGGGAGAAAGTAAACCATTTCAAATTCAATATATGTCCCTCCCAGCTCTTACAAAATATACACTTATACATTACTACCTTACTTCTCATCTCTGGCTAAAATACTGCAATATCGATGGCAGCTTCTGGATGCTGTGAATAAAACCATGAATGATATTAATAAACTGCTAAGAGGACTGTTTTACCGTCCATATGCAATTTGAGAGTTTATTTGCTATTAAACTGGTTCTAAATGTATTTTTCTGAAGTTATAACTGTATTCGTGAATGTTCTGGGTTTAAGAGTCCTTGCACCGTGGGGGTCTCAATTGCGTTCAGACCCCCAGTGAGACCCAGAGCAGTTGAGCGTGTTTAATATTTATTTTTATTTTTTCACAAGGGCAGCGAAATCCATCACTCCTGGCATTCAGCAGCCGGCTGACACTTTTCAGGGGTCCTGCTGGAGATCCAGACGGGGATGGCCCGCCTGACTCAGAGCGACCTCAGGTGTCAAGGTGAAGAGGAGCGGAACAACCCCTGTTTACCCCCGCAGATTCGGGCAGGTAGGCCGCGGTCGCTCTTAAATCACAAGACAAGGGGCAAAAAGGAGGGCAGCCGAAGAGTGCACCATGGAAACAGAAGAACACTTAAAGCCAGGACTCAGCACTGGGAATTTCACCCGAACAAAACAGCTCGTGACCTGCGCCAGGACACCGAGCATCACATCTGATTTCAGTATCATCCCTGAAGCTGCTGTGTGCTTTAGGGATTCGCCACTCGATACAAAGGCTTGGTCCTGCACATTGACTGTTATTGATAGATGGTATCAGCAATATCTGACGTCTTTTCAAAAACCCCTTGCAGAACTCAACAATGCACGCGTATTTAAATGGTATTTTCTTATTTGCCGTTCAAAATACAAACATCCTGAAAAATAAAACTAAGAAATCTCACCTTGCTCTGTGTGCCTGGACTTTGTATGTTCTCCCCATATCATCATCATATTTTGATCACGTGCATCTCCTGCTGGTAAACAAAGGCTCCTGTGTACGAGATTGGCACATTTGCGAAGGATCGATTTAGTAATACCGTGGGAATTAATGAGCGCCGTCGGAAAGGACAGCGCCCTGACAAAGTGCTTCTCCGCAGTCCTGTTAAAATGACAGTCTCAGATTTACCGATACGTGAAGTAGGTGAAGGATAGGATGGGGCCAGCAGCTCTGGGCTGCTTTACCGCGCCATGTCCGCAGTTGTATACCCCATTACTTAAGAACAATATCATGCTTTGACAATTTAATGCATTTCTTATAGCGCGTTCAATCAGTAGATATCGCCGGATCATGTGATGGGCACCACAATGCACTCACAATGCAATTTTCCCAGCGTGCAATTCAGCACTTATTTGATATGAAGAGATACATGGTGGGACATGAATCTGTTCTTGACTAACAGCTGTTCTGTGTGACTGGTTGGTCTAAGGAGATTGAAAACTTCGCTTGCTGTTGCTATTGGAAATGGTAATGGCCATTAATGCTAATGGAACAAGATTTTCTAAAGATGTTACTAATACACTACTAGTCTTTACTAAAGTCTTTTGCCTAATTAATCTTCAGTTCAGTATTTCTCAATGATTGTTGAACACCATAAAAATATGTATACTGGTTCTAACCTATTTCAAGCTACATTATAGACAAATTCATCCAAAATGGACACATTAGTTACCTGAATTTTGTGAACATCATGCAGGTTTCCACCCCCCGTAACCAGCCAAATCACATGTAATGTGGAAAGAGGATGTCCAAAGACTTTAGATACACTTTGAGATATTCTGTCAGGGGCTGCAGTAGTTTAGTTTTCCCTGTACCATCTTCAGATACTATTTCTCTCTGCTACTGATCCCATGTTTTTACTGTCAGCTGTGTTACACCAGGTCTTTGTAAACAGACATAAAGGACAGTCATCTTCAAGTGATGTGCTCTCCTTTCATTTTAAGTCATAGTGATTTTACCTACATCATTTTGCGCAAACAAATTGAAATTGAATTTTGATCTATCAATCAGCCGAGTAACGGTGTGCCTCAGAGTTCATCCTCGGGGCCCATATTTTTGTCAAGGTATATAGTGGTACCTGGAGACATTATCTGCAAACGCAGAGTGTGTTTTCCCTGCTGTGCTGATGGTACGCAGGTGTACCCGTCAAGGACCGGGTAACCGAACCGCGGCGAAACGTATTAGAAACTAAACTGTGAACAAAAATATGATGAGATTAGTGCTGTTTGGCAACAACGAATTATCCACAACTCAATGCACTCTGGGAACAAAAAACAAACAATAACAGAAAAGCAATCTGCCATCAGAGGGGAGTTTTTGTTCGAGGGTTTAGCAAAGTAAGGAACAATTCCTTGCATTCCCTGCCCTGCTGTGGCTCAGCACCTCCAACTGATGGTGCTGCTTTTATCTCTCCCAAAAAACCAGAGAGGGAAAAAAGAGAGAAATGAGATTCCCTTTTTTCCATTTATACACCTGTGATAGCAAATAAAAAGACAAAACATTATTTGAAGATAGAAGATACAAGGCCGCCGATAACGGAGTTTGGGCCTAGCTACGGTGGTACTGTGACTATTTCATCTTCCATGGTAACTTAAACACCAGACAAAAGCCTTCACAGTCCAGAGCTCACTGCCAGCCCACCGAGATTGAGTGGGATTGTAATAATTCATAGACTTGGGGTTTCACTCTCCCGAGGTGAGGAATCCCATTATTCTCTGATGAAACGGCCGCAGTGCCATAGTCCAGCCGCTCTTTTCATTGCAGCCGCGACGTTCGCCAGCTATTCCAGGGAGCAGCTTCGGTGCTTTGAACAGGAGGGATGGCTTACAGTAGGAAGTGAGCTCAGATGAAGCTGCCAAGTAGGTCTTTCAGCCATCTTTGGTAATGACCACTTTGTCGCAACTCCGATCCAGTTCGAAGAGATTTTGTTGGAAAAAACATGAAGTTCAGCGTGGCTGACCATCACTAAGACATCCCCCGACTGCACATTTAAGACCTCAGCTCTGTGATAAATATATATATATATATATATATATATATATATATATATATAATATATATATATACACACACACTTGGGTGAATAAACAAAAAACTAATAGGGACAGGTAAATAAACGACAGACTTCTGCATGTTTTACACATATGGCATTTCCCAGCATGCACCTGAAATTATTTTGCTGTTGATGTTCATTTGCCTCCCGGAGGACAGTTACCTCTGCCTAGAACACACAAAATATTAGCCCCTTGAACACTGCTTGGAGGCACTAAAGTGCATATAACATTAATGATGTATTCACTTAATCTCTACATATAGAGTACCTGGAGTGCTACAGACCATAAGAGGTACAGGATGTCTGTATAGCTTCCCAGTAACAACTACCAAACTTATGTGGCATTTACCCAATACAATGAGTCAGTTTTTCAGTTTTAAGTCATGCAAAGCTGTAATATTGAGGTGATTCTGCATACAGCTGGTCCTATCCTCAGTGCCTCTGGTTTCATACATTTGGCTAGGAGTAGGCACTAACTCTGTCCCAACCACTAATATCCATCCCTGGGGGTGAGGAGTGTTTGCGTAACATGAAGGTCTTCTTGGAGCCTGGATACAGCAGCATGGGGGTTGTTTTTTTACAGGAATGAGAACAGTCCAAAGTAGGTTAAATCTATCAGTGACTGACACGAGATGAACTCCCATTCTGACCAAAGATTCAGCCACATGTTAAGATGTCAGAAAAAGGAATACATTTACCCTTTAAATGTGCATTTAGACAAAAGTCCTTCAGTATAAGGTAATTAGCTCCTTCACGCTTTCAATTTTAAAGGTTTTCAATTCATCCTTGAGGCTCACAATCTACCATTTATCAAGGTATCTATGACATCACCAGTTGTAAGCAGTAAGGACTACGTTAATCAGTCAAACTGCACAAAAAATACTAAAATGACATTAGGCACACATCAGAAGTGCATCACAGAGCCGTGGTTTACTCACCCCACTTGGAACCAGTAAAATTGGATTCAGGTATAAATGAAATTTTCCTTTCTGAGAGGCCATATTTTCTTGAAGAGTGGGTAAGTTTTCAGTTTAATTTCTAATTTGTTCCAAAAAGTTTGATATCTTTAGATCATACACCAGGAGCCCTTCATAAAGTACTCCAATTCCTTAAAAGAACCTTTTGTGACCTTTGAATTTCCAGAGATGTGCTGGTCCTGGACTGAACATTGGTGTAAATGGAAAGTGATCAAGCACTGTGTGTATGCTGATCTGGAACGAAATTAACGAAAAACCACAAAACAACAGATTTTTGCATTAAAATAATCACCATTCTTTGTATAGCAAATCTCCAGTGAAATAGATCTTTGAATGTGTATCCACACACAAACACACAGATCTAATTTACATAGCACAGCATTATTAGTAATGCACACAAATTAAAGCCAAAGAGTTCTTAAGCAAAACAATTCAGGGAACAAAGGGCTTCTGGTACAATTTAAATAATCTTTTTAATGTTTATGTTCTGTTCTACTGTCGGTTGGCCCATGTTCAGGCCCAAACATTTACGTTGTCGTTTGTCCTAGTCTGCACTGCTGCAGCCGTGGTCGCATGTATGAATTGTGTCGCCATCGCAGGTCCCATGCGTGAGTCCCTAGAGACTGTGGCAAAGCTCTGAAGTGGGTGAACATGCCCCACCCTTCCTCCTCACGCTCCCCAGCTACCCTGCCCCCCCATCATCATTAGCCATTTCCTAGTGGATAGAGATACAAAATAACTAGCCTTTACAGTGCGCTATTAAACTGTCATTTGGGCAACTGTGCATGAAGAGGCTGCAGATAGCGGTCAGCGGCCGTGAGGACCCCGTTCGTGAATCATGGCTCTCTACACTGTACTTAAATCACATTCACCGCTCAAGCAGCCAAGGATTTCATTAAAGTGGAAGCCATTCGCCGAGACAATTACTTTGGGAGCCGAGGGTTAAAACAACAAGCCGGTCCACAGTAAAGCGAAGAGTTAAACTCTTAAAGAGTTGTGTGCTTAAGACCGGGTCCTGGCAGATTTCTTACGAAGTGTTATTGCAGAAGCACACAACATGTCGCTTATAATATACGTCAGGTTGCTTTTCTCTGGGTCATTCCTATTTCCAGGGCTTTTTAAAGCGTCATTATGTTTTACAATTTAGGTTACGGAGAGCATGTTTATCAGCTAGCCCTGAAACGCATTTGTCGTTTTTTTTTTTCGCCGAAGCACATTGGCTAACAAGGAAGCCAGAGCAAAGCTACAGCCACGCAGCCCTGATCAAAGCAACCGTTCTGACAACATGCAGGGTCTGCAACTGGAAGGGTTCGGCACTAATTTATAGCAGTTTTAAACACGAGAAAGAAGAAAAAACAGCAACATGTAGTTAAAAATACAGAACGGCATTAATGTGTAGCTAAAATCTCAGAATCTGCATGGACCACCCCGGTCCGATTCTTGCATCAATCCCAATGCATTTTTTTTTGCCATTTCTTTCCTTTTTTTACACATTCTTTATCTGTGGAGAAATGATCTCCACCCTCAGCCCTCCAGATGGGTGAGATCCTGATTATGAATAGGTTTTCAAGCGTGAATAAGCGACCTGTTCAAACAGCGTTTCCGCCATGTTGTGACCTGGCGTACATCTGTAAAAGCCACACATTGGTAAGGGTTCCTCATTTAAAAGGGGGGTGGGGGGGGGGGGGCTGTCTGAAATACATTAAATATATCAGAGCGCTAAGATATCATCGTGTATTGGGCTCGACGGCGACGGCTCTGGAAACACCCGTCCCATGAATGGACCTCAACCAGCAAGGTTTTTACCTGCAGTAAATCAGAACCTGAAAGGAAGATATATATTTTCAGAAGATAACCCCATTTCCGGGCAGCGTTCATTGAAATGATATAATAGCTGACACGTCGGGGTGGGGGGGGGGGGGGGGAGGATGCCATCGCAGAAAAGAGGGCTTGATAAATATGGCATTTGCAAGTTCTTTTGTGGGAAGACCCTTTATGGCCAGAGAAATTTAAACACCCGGAAAGGCAGAGTTAAATTGAATGCCAAAGAAGCCACTAAGCTTGTACCTCCAAAAAGAAATTCAATTAAGTGGGATTTTAGCCGTGTGAATGAGTTGGGAGTCCCTCCAGTCCCGATAAGGGCTCCAACGGCACACGGCCACCTTTATAGACGGCAAATATCTGCTCTCTCTAAACGCATAATCCTCGCTCAGAGTACAAACGCGAAACCCAAATATCAATGTGCCGTGGAACCAATTTAAACACGCCGAATCAACCGGGGCTGGGGGGGGGGGCAACTTGAAGATGGACTTCCTGCGGCTTAGGGCTGGACTCCACCTCCCGCCCCGAGTGGAGCCATGTGACTGGTTGCCGGCTGGTCGCCTCGCTCCCACCGCGCGCGGGACCGGTGCTCCGCCATTTGCACCCCTCTGTCAGGGTTTAAGGCCCCCACGTTACTGTGAGCTGTCAAAGTTCCTTCCAGGCGGTCAGGTTTGAGTTCAGGGAGACTGTGAATTGCAACGGTGAGTTTCACCCATGTCACAGCAAAACCCTCTCTGAACTACTAAAGCTATATATGTACCAGAGAAAATGTTTGGTGTGAGAAAATAATGTTCATTTAGTTCCCTGAATTGGCTAACGCGTCGGCGGTGATATCCAATGAAATTCTACATTTTATGGGTTTTTTTATATGAAAAATATAGGTATACTTTAAATTTATTTTTATTATGCTGTGGATGGTGATATGGATATGATACGACATTCATTTTTATAACATATTTATTTGTAATAAAAGAGTCATATTTCTGTTTAAATGCAAATTAACAGCACGTTCCACAAAACTTTACAGTTCATTTCCTTACATTTTATCATTTTTCCTATACCAGCGAAACCCTTATATGTTACAGGGGGAAAAAAAATCATTTAAAAGAGGATCACCACTTCCTGGATAGCGAGCGCTTGCGACATCAGCAAAATTAGAATAACTTTGCTTTGAACTTGAGAAAGGCATGCAAATTCGGGCCGGAGACGGTACACAGGAAACAGAACCCGACCACAGTAATTGCTTCAATAACAGAGTTTATGGAGAGTGTCCACCTTTTAACAGAGTAATAACACTTTAAGGAGATTGTAATAGGTAGGCCGGATCATACCAATGGCCGCCGATGCACGGGAGGGCAGCGTGACCCATGTTTGATTTCCAAATATCTCTATATCACACTCCCATTTTAAAGGCCCGAGACATGTTTATATGTACAGCTACTCGTCGAGCTGGCTGCCAGGGCACTCGAGAGCCTGCGATCGGCCTGCCATCGACTCCGCAGGGTACCCGGCGGAACCTTAAATCGTCCATTCCACGCGTCGGGTTAATTGATTGTCTAAGCCGGAGTTAATTAATTAATTACAGGGAGAAATGTGTGTTGAGATGCAATATGAGCCAGGGCTAATGCCTCTAATCCAGCTCCGGGGGCAGCAGATGGGGGGTCGGTACGTAAAATGGATGTTGAAACTCGCCATGGTAAGCCAGCCTCTGAGCTTTCATTAAATAAACCTATAAAATTACTTGCTTCATTGTGTATTTTAGATACTTTCCACTGCATTGTTGAACATTCCTTCCCTGTTTTTTTTGCCAGTCAGTTTTAAGTGCCTATTTGAAATCAATTTCTCTAATAATGATGTTAATGAGCTCATCAATTAAGGCTGCCATAATGGAATGTTACTGTGTGGTTTTAGTTATCACTTAAACTCTGGCACTAATTTCCATGCTTCATCTATCAAAAATGATTGGCTAATATTGCCTGGTTTCTGCTGGCGGGTGATAGGGAGATCAGAGGGGCCGAGGAGAAAGAGTCAGCACCTTGAAACTCCACAGAGAGGGACAACAGCCGTGACTATTATTTACCTCTGATGCCGGGACTACAAGGGCAGGGTCGGTGTGTGTGTGTGTGTATGGATTTGTTTATATTACATTGTGGGGACCAAATGTCACCCACAATGTGATAAAAACCTGTTATTTTGATGTTTTTGGGCCAATTTTTCAAGTCCCCTCAAAGATCTGTGAATGCAGTGAAAAAAGTAAAAATGCCAAAAATATCATATTTTGTTGTTACTTATGGTTAGGGCTGGGTAGGGGTTAAGGTCGTCATGTTTGGGATTAGAGTTTTCCCCATGGAAATGACTGGAGAGTCCCCACAAAGATGTATTTACAAACCTGTGTGTGTGTGTGTGTGTGCGTGTGTGTGTGTGTGTGTGTGCACCTGTTCATGAGGTTGTGTGAACGCACACGCTGGGCTAAGGGGAGGCGCAGCGCTGGCTACGGCACTATTTAAAGCTGTTTATGTTAATTAGCTGTAATGGATTTCAACATCTCAGCCTTATTTACATAAGTAAGCTTTTGAATGGCTGTTCCACACCAGAGATCCCATTACACCATTATCAGCCTCCTTTCTGGGCCGTTTATGGGCTTTGCCCTCTGCCGTAACCCCGTCTCCCAGCTTAGCCAAGCACAGCGCCGGCCCGCCAGGCCGGCTAACTCAGAGGCTAGGGTACGCTAAACCCATTAGCTGCTCAGAGTCTTCCCCTCAAACAGGGCTTCCTAATTCTCAGACGAACGCGTAAACAGAGCCCCAACATACACTAAATAACCCCCCCACCACCACCAACATGCTTGGGACAGTTAGAGGAGGTCTTCTGGAGGGGGGGGGGGATTGCATTAGCCTAGTGCTAAGAGAGCAGTACGTCGTCTGCAGCTCTGAAGCGAATGGGAAACAGCCAATAAAGTCAAGGCTGGGGGGCGGGGGGGGGTTGACCTTTGGCTGCTATCTGAAGAAGACGCCACAAACCGCAATTATCTGTTCATCTGCTTTGCACAAAGCGCATACGCCCCAAAATATATACTTACACTTTATAATGAATATTGAAATGATGACATCTGGAAATGAAATCTCTCTGCTTTGCGGTGTAGCTGAAATTTTACACAAGCAAGGTCCAAACGCAGAACCTTATAGTGCTAAATATACAAAACCCATTAAAAACATTTAAAAAATAAGTAACATAGCTGGTGATTAAAGGTGCACTCCATATCAGTATAGGGCAAGACAATCTAAATGCTAAATGCTAAAATTCATCATGTATTTATTAGGCATATTATTAATATGTACTTTCACTGTAATGATTTATATTGTGAGAATTAATTGTGACACTTCAAAGTTATTAATTAGGACTTGGGTGCTATTGATTAATTGATTAATTACATTTTTCATAGGTCTCATTTATTACATTATGATACGGTTAAACAACTCAAAGTTTGGCTGAGGACTGAAGGTTTTCGCAGGGTTAAATCGTACTCCTTGGGATGGAAGCTGAAATGCTTAATGGCTTAAATGCTTTTGCCTCCAGGCAATACGGCACTAAAGCAACAAATGGATGGCAGCTTCTTTTTGAATTAAAATGAAATATGAAATTAACTTATCTATGGAAATTAATTAGAGCGACTCATATTTTAAAATGCTGTATTTTTTTTTTAATGTAGCGCATTAAAAATTGTTACGTGCGCGTAGCTCGCTTACTGTCTATTGTGGATTCTCTCCATAGTTTTTAATTAATCGAAACGTATTTGAAAGCAGGGTTAAAATGATTGTAGAATACAAATATTTAAAGAAATCCAGGCGTTCAGCACATAACTTTATCGTAAAAGTAAAAAAGGCTAAAATGATCTTGCTCGATAATATTTTGATTTCTATTATTATTATTATTATTATTACTAGTCATTTTTAGGCGCAGTTAGAGTAAAGTGCAGGGCCAGGGAGGTCCAAACGGCTCCACCTTTGGCAGCCATATGAAAAAGTGTCCCTCAGTAATAGCCCTATAAGCGATCCTCCATATATAAGAATATGTAAGCAAAATTGAGATAAAGAAATGTTATTAAAATGGTGACACGCAGAGCAGTGCTGCGAGGGCCCGCCGCTGAGTGGGAGAGGGCTGTACATCAGCCGGGCCTGTAATGAAATGCAAAAATCAGCGGCACTGACAAAGGAGAGCCTGTGTAGCAGCTTAGCCTGCTGCTCCCAGGCCATTCGTCATAATCAGCGGCACTTTCCTCATTAGCAAAAAGCCATTACCAGTGGGCTTTATCAGACGCTGTGAGTTATCATGGAGCAAGCAGCAATCCTAGCGTGCACTGGCGGGCTACCGGGGTGGGGGGGGGGGGGGTGGGCAAGCTACCAGGGAGGGCGGCTCAGGGCTTTAATAAGATGACTACGGCACAAGTCCATACTTAAATAGCATATTAGGTATGGTTTGGTCAACTAGAGAAGGTCTTTGGCTAACTGGCGCTGCCAGAAATCGTTACTGTACTCACTTATCCTAATTCACCGTAGGATCCCGTGAGGTGCCCCCCCCACTGCCTGGAAACAGCTAGCCGAACAGGCTGCAAGTACCCCGGAGCAGTGGCATGTTATGCTAATCCCCTTTAAATCAGAATAAATGCTACTTTAAATTCGGCTACCGGAAGACCCCGTACAGTAACACCTTACTACAAGGTTCGCACGGAAAAATGCAGGTGTGTAAATGTAATGAGTAATATAGTTATGCAATCACAGTGAAAACATCAATTTATAAATTATAAAAACTGCAGTCTCTCGTTAAATAAAGATTCTACTTTTGATTTTCGTTAATCATTACGATTTATTACTGTTAAAACTGTTAATGGTTAAATTCAAATTCGAACTGTTTTAGTCTCCACCTGCTATTCTCTGTTTCTACATTATTAAAATCGCTCCCTTCACTGCGAGGGTTCTTCTCAAACTCAGCTTCAGCTCATCCGTTTCTCCATTTTTTTCAGCATTTTTACTACATCATGACTGCTGCGTTTTGTTTGCAGTTATCATTTGCTGGGAATTAAGTGGCATGGAGAGCTCTGTTTGGGGTAGATATGCTGTTAGGCAAAAGGGCAACTTAAAATCTCCCATGAGTGAGTGTGTATGTACCCTGTGACGGACTGGCATCCCATCCTGGGCGTCTCACCGCCTCGACTCTGCCCTCCCCGACCAGCATAAGAAAAACAGCAGAGAGTCTTATCTCCCTTTACTTTTGGGGGGGGTTAGTTTGTTGCAAAAGGTATTCAGGTACGTCTTGAACCTGCTCATTTTGGAGGAATACAAAAAAAAAAGGTTTTAGGTTTAAAATATTTTTTGAGCTTGTCCCAGATACTCATCCCAGAATACTGAAGTCAGTAATCAGTAAGACACGTGGTCAGGTCGACGTGCCTAAATTCTCCCTATTGCATGTCCCAAATTCAGACAAGGGTGTGCAAAACATGAACAGCCTGGTCCCCACACTCTAATTACGCTGTATTGTGACAGGGGTCCCCCCCTGGGGAGCTAGCGATCCGACATTAGCATAAAAGAGAGGTCCGGTCGCAGGAGCGGTGGTGCTTTATTACGTGGGGTTATGACGTGTGCAGCCGTGCAGAGCCTGCGCGCAGGGTCATTACACCGCGGGCGCCTGCTCCGCGCCGCATCACTCACGCCGTAGCGCCCATGCGGCTGCAGCGCCGAGCGAGTTAATCGCGCCCGTGGATCTGAAATGTGCCCGTGGGTTCCGCATGGCTCTCTGTTTCCCCTCTTAATCTGTATTTTACGAGTGAGAAGCTTTGCATTATGCAAATCGCTGGATGGGAACAGGTGACATTTCTGCAGTGAACGCCAGTGCCGACCGCGGCCTGTCTGGGCTGCTGCTTTGTACATTAGTAACTGTCAGAGGCAGCAGCCGGCCCTTCATCTGCATGCGATAATTTCTTTTTAAATCTTTCCTTCTTAAGGTGGAATCCCACAGTGTGGACAGGCCGCCACGTCCATGTGCTGTCGGCATGTATCGCACACGTTAACATAGGAACGGGTAAAATTTCCTACCGGTCACTTTCATGTGACATGCTTTTTTTTCATTTTACACTGTTTAAGTCGATAAATGACTGCTGAATGCATCAAAATGTAATTATAACAAAATAATTTAGAATAACAGTCTGATGTGTACATCTCTATGCGGCCAATGAGAAGGTAAACAAGGCATGATGGGTAATATTTACTGTACTCTTATTTTCGAAATCTGTCATATTATACACCATAAATACAAAAGAACATAACACCTACACTCCAAAACTACTCTCTCACACTACACTACACTGGGAAATTGATCATTTCATGAGAATAATTTCAACAAATGTGAAAATCAGGATAAAAGTGTCAGGGTTGGGGATTCGAATCCCACTTCTGGGTTAGTGCGTTTGTGCCCTGTGCTTCCCAGGATAGATTTCAGGCTCACCTTAATATGCTGGATGGATGGATGGATGGATGGATGGATGGATGGATGGATGGATGGATGGATGGATAGATGGATGACTGAGGACTTTCTCTGGCTGAGTTTGAGTACTGAGCCCTCGGATCTGACAGCTATCACTAACCTGAGTCTCCTCTCTGTCAATTAGTGCCTCTGCATGAGGATAATTAACGCCAACGCTGTTTGTTAACGTGTGCCAAGCTGTCATTCAGTCCAGTGCCTTTGGGTTGCATGATCCTTTCTCAGATCAGCTGTGAGGAGTATGGAGATGAGACACATGCACATCAGACACCCTCCCCTTAGCCCAGCGTGTGCATTCACACACCAGCCACAACCGGGACCACTGAAGAGATGCACTTCAGAAACGCAAGCTTATGCTAGTTTAGGAAGGCCGCTGAGAAAGAACACCCCCAAACTTCTCTGTAGATCAGCCTAAAATGTTTTCAATCTGGGTTTCTGTAGAGGGTACAAACCAAATGGGTTTCTGTAGGGGGACCACAGTGATGTATCGTTAAGTGATAAAATGTTGGCATTTATAAAACGCAAAAAATATTAAGGCCCCCCACTGTCCCCTACCCCCACCCCCAGGTACCCCTCTGCCCTCATGGATAATTAAACAGCTTAAATCTTAAATCATCCTAAATCATATAGCTTTTGTTGAGCAGACAGAATCAGTTATATGTATTTGCATTGTATTAATAAGTTCCCCGTATGAATGGGATATTTAAATTTAAGCAAACTGAAATACTGAAAAATGTAAATATAAAATCAATGACTTTTCCCTGATTCTGTGCAAGTAAAAATATGGGAAAATGTATTATTAGACATTTTTCTAATATGTATCTATCTACTGCAGTGGTGTGTTCATTTACATATTAATGGTCGTTATAGGAGCAGTGCACAGATTCACAGATCGTTATGTTCACAGGTATGGATGGCCACAGTAACGGCCGTAGGCTTTGACATGGATGTTTGTTCAGAAGGGAATTAAAATGAAAAAGTAATGTTAACAATAACAGTACAAGAAAATGGCATCCTATCCAAGGTGGCAACCCCCGCCCTCCCCGGGCAGCCAGGGATAGGCTCTGGGCCCCTCATGACCCTGACTGACTGAGATAAGTGGTTACAAGGTGGATGGATGGATTACAAGTTTAACAATAAAACCACGGAAAGTTTTTAAATAAAAGTAAACTTCTGTATGCATTGCATCTCTAAATACCTCTGCATGCCACGGTATGTAATTGTGTTGTTCAACATGGGTTTTTACCGTTGTTTTACCCAGGAAAGGGGCAGAATGATCTGAAGGACAGGGCTCCTGGGGGGGGGGGGGGGGGGGGGGCACCAGCAAAGGACATGACCGATGTGGGATGTGGGGCATTAATGGGGCAGTTCCACCTTAAAGAAGGAGCATCAGGTCAAGGTCTGTCGCACTGGGCCTAATGTTCGCGTCCAATGAAGAACGAATCAGCAGCCTCGACTCGTCCAATCACGCAGTCAAAAGCGATGCCGAAAGACGCCATGAAGGTCCCATTTAATCTCCCACCTATCTATCACGCCAATGTCTTTATCTTCTCGGTGCAGCGGTAATATCAGCCCATTATGAAGGCAAAATAGATCTGGCGTGCTTACAAGGGGAATGAAGTGCTCACTTTGATGTGACAGCATGATCAGTGAAAGCGGTAATCTGCGAGAATCAAAAAGATCTCAATTATTCCATAAGCGTAATGCGTGCGAACAGGCCGCCGCCCGCACATCCTCACTCATATATTGTGACACGCGCTGATAAAACATCCGTCCCAATTTACGTCCTCCGCGCTTGAGTAGTCCCCAACAGCTCCGGCGGCCCCTAATCACGCCGCCGAGCAGAGAGAAAAGACGAGTGGGGGGAGAGTGAGAGGAAGGCTCACGAAAGGATGAGAAAGAACTCCAATTCAGACCCAAATGAAAGAAGATTGGAAAACTATCCTCAATTCAAATTACATTTGTAAATGACCCATAGTGTTTTATTCGGAGAGCATTAGGGAATCTATCTTGTGGATAGAAAACGAGGATCGGCCTTCTTTCGGGAGAGAGAAGGCCTGCTGCTTCCTGACGGTGACCCGAAAGATGTCGGGAAGCCGGCCAGAGAGTGTGCGGATTTCGGAAGGTTCACCGTGTCCGTTCCATGCCGAGAATAACTCGGTGTTTGAAACCAGTCATTTTTTTAAAAGTCTACTTAACTTCAAACTTAAATATGTGCATCATCTAACTAATGGCTATAAATCAGTCAGATGCGCTACCGAGAAATGACAGAGGGGGGCGCTGGGCATATGAATATCACAGAGCCACAGCCTTTGTAGAGAATAACAGAATGGACATAAATGAGGCAATAATAAGATTTTCACAAAAGCTTCAGTCAAGGGGAAAAAAATGGCCGCTATGTAAATCAAATGTTAATTAACTCGGGCACACGGCTGCGTGCCGTTGGATTTTTCCCGACGACTCATTCAGCCCCGGTTTGCCCACTTGTATAACTGTTATTGAACCAATTATCATAAATTCCCCGTGTAACAATTAACAATATTAGAGTGCAGCGCTGCATGTATTTTAAGTGTTATAATTAAGACGGGCTCTTTTGTTAATTAGCCTATCTAGCTCCCGGTTTTTTATGCTGCTCATCCGCTCATTACCGCAGCCATTTAATTCAATTAGCGCCTTAATTAGACGAACAGCCGTGTTACGATGTCGCGGGCCTTGTCGGAGGAGTGATTAGCAAAGACAAACACGGCAGTCAGACGACAGCCCCTGATGTTTGGGGGCCTCAGGGGCATACGGGGGGGGGGGCATCCAAACAACAGCTGAGATGCCACAATGCCCACTGGGGGGGTCGGCACTCAAACACAAGCGCACATCGCCGTTCTGTGAACACATACTGCTGTTGTAGAGGTGCAGCTACGGATTTCAGGAAAAACCTTTGGTGCTATGGTCCAGGATCTTTACATTAACCTGCTGTTTTCTTGCAGTTTCATCTAATTAACAGTATATGTATACTTGTAGCAATTAGCAGATTTAATCCGTAGGTGCTTAATCATAAACGCGCCGGTGTTGCGACGGTTATCTCAGAGCGATTACCCCTGTGCGGTGTTGTGACTCACGCCCGGTCACTGAGGATCTGATAATCACATTACCGTGAAAGAGCTGGTCGGTACCGGAGCACCGCATCACACTGCCGGGAAGTTTAATAGCTTCCCAGACCTTCAGGACAAAAGTTTCATAAGACTGAGGCAAGGCGGTTCCCGAGAGGCCAGGACCAGCGGTGGGGGGGGAAGCAACCAACTCAGGGACGTCCCTGGGCACGAGAGATACGGCTGTAATGGCGCGCTGCGAGCCGCTCACCATGGCGACAGTGCTGCGGAGTGACACGCGAGATTAACGCCGGGGGATTGCGGCCAAGGCGACGCACTCCGGGATCCCTGTTGGCCCAGATAAGGGTGCCCATTTGATGACATCGAAGGACAAACTCAATTAACTGTAATGGAGAGGGTCTCACCGCTGACGGGCGCTTATAAAATTCAGTTTTGTCGTCCGGAGGAAGATATTAAAAGCCACTGAAAGGTTGGGAAACAACAGTGGGATCCCTGGCAATGAACTGAATCAAAGGCTATCGATGAAGGATATTGTAATCTAAGGATTAAATACCGCCTGGGTACAGTTTAATGCGAAACGGAACTCTCCACATCACTCAGCGGCCCGAAGGGCCAAACAGCGGGGGTGGAGGGGGGGGGGGGGAGCAGTCAACCCCTGATACAGGGAGGGGAGAACCAACTGGGCTACAGGGTGGAGCAAACCAAATGGACTACCGGGGAGAAACTTGGCTACAGGGTGGAGCAAACCAAATGGACTACTGGGGAGAAATTTGGCTACAGGGTGGAGCAAACCAAATGGACTACCGGGGAGAAACTTGACTACAGGGTGGAACAAACCAAACTGGCTACCATTTGGGGAAAACCAAATTCTCTACATGGTGGAAATACCCAGTTAAAGCAAAGGGTTCTTTTTCTAATTTCTTTAATAGAGTGTCATGGTTTCACCTTAATGGATCATTCCTCGTTAAAAGGTGATTATTCACCAAACCTTCTTTATTATTTATTATTGTCAATAAGTTCTAGAGCTGCAATGTTCATATATGTCAATTATATATTATAACTAAACCATAGCAATTGTATTTTCAAAACTACCGTTGGTGGCTTATAAGTACTATGTTATTATACATAACCATTTCAACAGTGTCTTGTCTGCTAAATCATCACACTATCCTTTTCAATTTTTGTAATTACAAGTTAATGTACTGAACCGTGATGCCTAATTAACTCATAATGAAACATTGTTATGGATTCCTTCAGCTAGATTTGGGCTTCTTGTATTTTTGGACCCACTGCCAAACCCACTGCCTCACAGGCACCATCATCATGCAGGCAATGCAGTATTTTGGAAAACCTGGCTGTAGCTTGTATGGGCAGAACCCTGTACGCATCACTAACATCACATGATTTTAACTTTATGTTTTTTTCATAAAGCAGGGAATCAAGAATGCAAACTAATCACAGATGTATTATATGCACGATACAGCGAAGGTAGAAGGGAGAAATTAGTGAAACAGTTAAAGAGACAAAGTGATATTTAATTCCCGGCAGAACATAAGCACTGGGCTGATGAAATGCAGAAGGTACCATGTCCTTGAAATGTAAATAATTTTACAGCCCAGAACCAAGTTTCAGAGCTTAAGTCATACTGTAACCTGCCACCAGGGGGAGAAGTCAGCAAAAAGTCTAACATTATAAGCGTAAGTAAGGCTCTGCTAAGGGTGTCGAAATGTTAAACACACAGATGATGATTGGAGATGTGTGGAATATCATGGCTTCTGCAAAAAAATTTATCTGAATATCTTCTACGTGGAGCTCAAACGTGATCATATCCCCCAGAATTACATCCAGGCAGATGGTGAACCACAATAGCTGCACTTCTGACAGACATAAAGTTGCTGAAATAAAGTATCTGCATACGAAAGGATGGATTGGTCACTGGAGGGTATTTGGGGATGCGGAGTAGGCAAAGTGTGAACACATAAGTTGCTACTCAAACGAAGTACTCGAACTCTTACTCTTTTCATACTATTTTCTGTCATTAAACACACACAAAGAACATAATTTGGCTGGATCCTTCCTCGGGACAAAAGCCTGACAGGTGGCTCCCATAGGCCCCCCCTTGGAAAAGGCTGTTTATTCTAACGGAAATCAGACTTAAAAACAACGTTCCTTTGGTCTGACATACGTTAAACAAACTGACAACGGAATCAATAAGACCTCAAGAAGCATTAAAAACACGGAGGCACTTTCTTGAAAGTTGAATGAGCATCGCAGCACATTAGTTGGGCGGCTATGGGTATATGTGCGTGGAACTTCGGTGCCATAGCAGATGTACGCTAAGCGATGGATGTCATGTGAGTTCAGGTAAAGGCAGAACGTAGAGCACATGGTAGGAAAGGCTGACAGGGATGAGACTGGCAGCCCGGTAAAACCTATTACAGCAGGTGGCCCTGATTACACTGCGGGTGTAATTTAAGAATCTATAAATGCATAAGATGCACTAGGAACATATTAGCATAACCCTTCTTTTATGCGATCACTAGCCCTAGCACGCTGAAACAGACAGGAATTTTTTTTTTCTTTTATTTAATCACAAACATAATAAGAAATGATGATTTCATTACACAGTAATTCTATTCATTGTGCTGGGCGCCCAGCGCACTGTATTACGCTGCAGCATGGCGGGAGGCTGATCCCATCATTACCGAAACGACAGTGGGGTGCTGTTTGCACTGAGAGTCTCTGTGGCTAGATGACGGTAGAGCTGATGTTGTTATGCAGCCTCTGCAGATACAAATGTCAGACCATGATATATAAGGATCTCTCCTGGATTCTCGGTCTTGGAAGATTTTACTATTAAGTCATTTTTATTTGTTTGTTTTATTTTTTTGTGACTAAAAATCAAGTAAGGACTGAGCGAGGCTGCCTTTCAACAGAAAACAGGCCAATGCTGTCAAACTGTGGACTGTTTGATGCTTAAAGAGTTTAAGGATTGTGAGTCGAATCCAAGTCTTGACAGCATGCTACAATTCAGTTTTGTGACGATAATCTAGAGAGTGAGAAGTAAGCATTTACCAAACATTGCTGGATGGTACTGGGCTTTGTGAGTCATCAGAAGTAATTGTTCAGATTGAATTTGATCAGTGTAACTATTATAAGTAACAATACCAGATTTGGGATTATACTGTAGTTTATTTTAAAATATACTATGAGATGCTGAAACATATAAGTTTTATCCAATGAGAAATTTATTTCACAATTATCTTGCAGTTTTTTCCCAAAAATTAAGAACCTTAATGTAAATTAATTGATGGAGTAATCATTCATTGATTTATGTAGAATTCTTATTTAAGTTGCTGTTGATAATGAAAATAATTTTTATTGATATCACATATTGATATCATGAACTATGACTGATATTAATACAATAGCAGCTTTTCTAGCAACTATGTTAAATATGAGCAAATATTTTAAAATATTACTGACGTAATATAATTTCCAGAATGTAACCTTTAATAATTGCCCATATTGGATCCGAAATGCATCTCCTGTAATCTTCTGTCATTTTACATATTTACATAATAAACATATTTGAATATTTGTGCAGTTCATACCTGATTGACAGATGGGTGAATTGCGACAAAATAAACACAAATATGTTTTAACTTTGTAGCTTCTTTTGGCTCTGAGTTTCACATTGAGCCAAGTCAGTACAATAGTCTGAAAGGTAGCCATTTGGAGGTTAACTGGTTGTGTAATTCCTCACATTAATTAATTTGTATAATAGTCAAGTTAATGAGGAGTTGTAAATGGCAACTTGGCTGTACTTAACAACTGTCTTTTTAAAAGCTTAAATAAGGCTTTGCCTGCCCCCGGGAAGTCATTTTCCGAGGAGGCATTGTTTGGGTGGCAACCGGGGCAGTCCTGCTAAGTGAAATCGACCTGCGGATCCTTCTGGTAACGGCTGTCAGGAAGCAGGTTCCGGACCGCACTGAGCAGAGAGGGACCCACGGTGACGCCCTCACCATCTAGCAGAATTTTGGGGGTCCGTCAGAATCATTCCATGGTGTTGCATTATGGCAGGGGTGCTCAACTCCAGCCCATTTTTGGGTTTCCCCTCATTTAACACACCTGATTCAACTCCTTGTGCTAATTACCACACAGCTCTTGAGCTGAATCATTTATGGTGGAACAGGGAAAGAACTAAGCTACACAGGGCTCCGCCCCCCAGGACTGGAGTTGGGCGCCCATGCATTATGGGTAACCTCATATGAATGCAGCTGAGGACTTTTACATCACAAAGATTTCATGTGTATGAATTTTCAGAGTCACGCCGCTTCTCACACCGGTACCATTAGACTTCGGTCTCGTTCGGAAACGGGACACTCTGGGAAAAGTTCCCAGCAAACGCAGCGCGACGCTGAAGGCCCCCATCCCCACCAAACAAATCCTCGGCATTATTGACACCCCCAAAGGGGTGATAAAAAAATTCAAAACAAAACGGGGGGGGAAAAGACTGTCAAAACGGCTAAACAATGGAGTCGGCTTGTAAGGATCCTGCTTGTATCAGCTGATAAATGGGCTGCTCTTTAAGGAACTTATCTCTTTAGGAGTCGCCGCATGAGGAATGGCATCATTTGTACTGTTTGCCTGGCCGGACGAGTCAAGCTGGATCCATTTAAAAGATAGTGAGATACTGTCGACAGCAATAGACAGGGTAATTGCAGAGCCACTACTGTGGTATAAATTACATCACTCCAAGTGGCAGAAGGCACCGGAGAGAGCAAAAAATTTGTGACAATGCCCCCCCCCCTTCCTCGGAGCAGCGCTTCCCAGCCTGCTTATCACCTCTCAGCAGGAAAAAACGGGGGCAGCTAAAAAAATTAAGTATTGATCAAATTAACTGGTTTTAACGATCATTTTAAGAGGTGTGGGGGAAAGAGGATGGGACAATTAAATTCCCGAGACAACGGGCTCGGTACACATTGCACATTGGCTGCCCCCCCCCGACGCTACATATCGGGGTGAAACGCAGCCTTACAATTCGGGACCAGGATGGTGGACACACTCGGGTCCAGTTTAAAAATCCACATTATTATTATTATTATTATTATTATTATTAATAATTACTATTGTTTTTAAACTGATTTCATTGTATTTTTATTTGCTTCGCACTACAGTTTGTGTGACCACACACAGCTGCATAATTACTACAGTATTGCTGCTGTAATTATGCTCATAATTGTTTCCACCAAACATTTTATTAGTGTAATTAATCTTTAAAATGCTATTTGTTTGAAGAGGGAATAATGAACACTGATATGGCCTGCTAATTGAGAACTTAAGTATCTCTGTAATTAGATGCGCTGTTTATCTTGTATAAATTATATGTAGATGTAAAATAAATATATAAGCATAAATATCCCTGACTCCATATTTGCGGTAGTTATGTGTCTAATGTCGACATTAATGGAGGGAGACTCATCACCACGACTGGTTGATGTGGGATTAGCGAGTGTTAGCTTGGAAATAACTCTAGTTCTTGTACCAGGATATCCCTCATCTGGTTCTGAATATTAATGCGGATGTACGGTACAGCTTAAATATGGCAGTACAGTCCTTATAACTTACCAGTGGGCCTGTCTTTCAGGTGGCTACTCAAAGACCACCTCTCTTCTTTTGGGCTTTGGGTTAGCCGTATGCTAACACAGTGTAATTCGCCTCCCTTGAGTTTCCCGAATGAACACGCAAAGCAGCCTGATCACTTCCCCTGAAGATCAAACCATAACCAGCACCCGCTCCTGACCTTACAGCAGACAGACGAGACTTATTAGCTTATTATTTTCATGCTCCATAAAATATTAATAAATTAAACCCAACAATTAATAATCGGGCAGTAAATCTAAACATTCCTATGTGTTTTTCCAATGTAAATCGGGGGGGGCTTTTTTTTTTAATTTGAGTCCACTTGAGTGCTCTGTCCTTCACTTAACTGGGTGGCCAATCCAGACGCTCCAGTCGCTCACTGTTGTGGAAAAGAGGCAGATACTGGGAGGTGCCGGGCCGCTTATCTGCATGTGGGGTTATGCATCGTTGACTTCGGTTCAATTTCAAGCATGATGCTGGTTATGGCTGCATTCATTCAGGGCAGTTAAATCAACAAGGCAGGCTAACCTTCTCAGCTGGGACAGGTTACACCTTATGAGTCAATTATACTGGGGCTCGCACTGGAAAGGGGAACCAGATTACACCGTATGACTCAATTATACTGGGGCTCACACTATGAAGGTAAGCCAGGTTATATCTATACCCTATGAGTGAATTATACTGGGGCTCGCACTGGAAAGGAGAACCAGATTACACACTATGAGATGATTATACTGGGGCTTGCACTGGAAAGGGAAGCCAGGTTACACCGTATGACTCAATTATACTGGGGCTCACACTATGAAGGTAAGCCAGGTTATACCTATACCCTATGAGTGAATTATACTGGGGCTTGCACTGGAAAGGAGAACCAGATTACACACTATGAGATGATTATACTGGGGCTTGCACTGGAAAGGGAAGCCAGGTTACACCGTATGACTCAATTATACTGGGGCTCACACTATGAAGGTAAGCCAGGTTATACCTATACCCTATGAGTGAATTATACTGGGGCTCGCACTGGAAAGGGAAGCCAGGTTATACCTATACCCTATGAGTGAATTATACTGGGGCTCGCACTGGAAAGGGAAGCCAGGTTATATCTATACCCTATGAGTGAATTATACTGGGGCTCGCACTGGAAAGGAGAACTAGATTACACACTATGAGATGATTATACTGGGGCTCGCACTGGAAAGGGAAGCCAGGTTATACCTATACCCTATGAGTGAATTATACTGGGGCTCGCACTGGAAAGGGAAGCCAGGTTACGGCCTATGACTTGATTATACTGGGGCTCGCACTGGAAAGGGAAGCCAGGTTACACCGTATGAGTCGATTATACTGGGGTTCGCACTGGAAAGGGAAGCCAGGTTACACCGTATAAGTCAATTATACTGGGGCTCACACTATAAAGGTAAGCCAGGTTATACCTATACCCTATGAGTGAATTATACTGGGGCTCGCACAGGAAAGGGAAGCCAGGTTATACCTATACCCTATGAGTGAATTATACTGGGGCTCGCACAGGAAAGGGAAGCCAGGTTACGCCCTATGAGTCGATTATACTGGGCCTTGCACTGGAAAGGGAAGCCAGGTTACACCGTATGACTCAATTATACTGGGGCTCACACTATAAAGGTAAGCCAGGTTATACCTATACCCTATGAGTGAATTATACTGGGGCTCGCACTGGAAAGGGAAGCCAGGTTATACCTATAACCTATGAGTGAATTATACTGGGGCTCGCACTGGAAAGGGAAGCCAGGTTATACCTAAACCCTATGAGTGAATTATACTGGGGCTCGCACTGGAAAGGGAAGCCAGGTTACGCCCTATGAGTCGATTATACTGGGGCTCGCACTGGAAAGGGAAGCCAGGTTACACCGTATGAGTCGATTATACTGGGGCTCGCACTGGAAAGGGAAGCCAGGTTACACCGTATGAGTCAATTATACTGGGGCTCGCACTGGAAAGGGAAGCCAGGTTACGCCCTATGAGTCGATTATACTGGGGCTCGCACTGGAAGGGGAAGCCAGGTTACGCCCTATGAGTCGATTACACTGGGGCTCGCACTGGAAAGGGAAGCCAGGTTATACCTATACCCTATGAGTGAATTATACTGGGGCTCGCACTGGAAAGGGAAGCCAGTTTACACCGTATGAGTCAATTATACTGGGGCTCGCACTGGAAAGGGAAGCCAGGTTACGCCCTATGAGTCGATTATACTGGGGCTCGCACTGGAAAGGGAAGCCAGGTTACGCCCTATGAGTCGATTATACTGGGGCTCGCACTGGAAAGGGAAGCCAGGTTACGCCCTATGAGTCGATTATACTGGGGCTCGCACTGGAAATGGAAGCCAGGTTACGCCCTATGAGTCGATTATACTGGAGTTCGCACTGGAAGGGTGAGCCCCTCAGTCCTCTGAGTTCATTAAGCCTTTGATTTGTCACAATCTCCCTACGTCTGTTAACTGCAGGCAAACTGAAAGATGTTTTATGGTTGGGGAGGAGATTTCGAAATGGCACATTTACAGTCCTCTCTGCAGCTGCGTCTGATACATGATGCTGAGGGCAAAAATGGCCTCCACTTGTATGGTCCATATTGTCAGAAACCACATATAGCTGTGACTCTGCCCTCAGCTGGTGTAAAAAGCAGTATGAGTACTGAAATGTCACAGGAAGTTACAGGAAAACATGGGTTTATTCGTCACCTACACAATTGTACACATACGACAATGTAACCCTGATCACTCCGAGCAGCTGTGCATGATAAAATATAGAGAAAGAAATAAGGAAAAATAATATAAGATAAAAAATATATGAAATGCTTAGCTGTACATAATCTATACATAAGTGAAACGTAAAAGATGTTTTTCTGTGTAATAGAAGTGCAGTGTGCAAGGCCTGAGGTATGTGCCAACGATTTGGACAGTGTGAAGCAGAACCTAGAGGCACTGAGTACTGTCCTGGTTTAGGAGCCTTAAGACCTGGGGGAAAAAGCTCCTCTTTGACCTTTCAGTTCTGGTCATAAGGCTGCAGAAGCGTTTGCCTGAATTCAGCAGGCAAAACAGAGAGTTATTGGGGTGGGATGGATCCTTGGAGATTTTTGTTGCTCTGGTCCTACAGCGGCTGGTGTAAATGCCTTATAGGAGGGCAAGGCAGATCTGGGGCAGCGCTCAGCTGCTCTAACCTCTGCAGGGCTTTCTGATCCTGGGACTTATGTCCGTACTGTATACACAGGACCTGACCTTTATAAGCCAAAACGTCACTGTGAACGGTCTGTCACTGGGTTTGTGCTCAGGAGGTCCTGTCAGCATGCGACATTATCATTAAGCATAATCATTAAGAGGAGACATCTGAGCTGATCTATAATTTATACAAAGGGGTACAAAATATCGATGGAATTTACTGGATTAAATGAGAGTTGATCTGGCATCCCTTCAAGGGTGTCCCTTACTTCAACTTTTTTATATAGAACCTTTTACAACAGAGTCACCCTATGGTGCTCACATGCACACCTACGGGCAATTTAGCAACTCCAATTAGCCTTAGCATGTTTTTGGAATGTGGGGGGAAACTGGAGGACCCGGAAGAAACCCCACGACAACATGGGGGAAACATGCAAACTCCACACAAATGTAATCCAGGCAGAGATTCGAACCTGGGTCCCAGAGGCGGGAGGCAATAGTGCTAACCACTGCAGCACCATGCCGCCCCAACGGCATCATTTACACAGAATAACAGAAAATCAGAGTAAAGGGAAGACAAAGAAAGAAAGAAAGAAAGAAAGAAAGAAAGAAAGAAAGAAAGAAAGAAAGAGGCAAGGAACCAAAAACTCCCAGTTAGGGAGACAGAAATCCTCTGGGGGTCGGAGGTAGACTGGCAGTGTTTCCTGTTTACTGTCACTGGCTCCAGGTTCTCATACGAGCAGTGAGGAATACAGATGGCTGGAAATGAGAGACCCTGCAGTGATAAGTCCAAACTGCACTGGTAACAGGGGTGTTCCGCTCTGGCCTCCCAACACCTGTGTGGTTACCCTGACGGGCGGCGTATCCCTAACATCACCGGCAGGGGAGAGTCCGCGGCGGAGGAGCTACACACGCCAGACAGCGGTGCCTCCAGCTCCCCTCTGAGCGTTTTTCACTCTCTCAGTCACACATTTCTCAGAGCAGATTTTCTCCCCCGCATCCTTAGAGATTGGGTGCTTCTTTTTTACTGCCTAATACGTCTTTTAAAAAACCCAGATATACGTTGCAGGTCTATCTCCAGGGGCCCCGGACTGAACATTTTAATTCACAGACATCTTTTAGTGATGGCTTCAATTTCCCAGCCTTTTGATAAAATCGCTCGCTCCCCAGTGTATTGGGATTGAGTACCCAGCTTTGGGAACAATGTAATGAAGTGCCATGGTTTTGCCGCCTTGTGTTTGACATAACCTCACTCAGAAGTGCAATAAATGCACCGTGATAAATGTATAGCCAGCAGTAGTAAAAAATATAGTTGTAATTGGGTTAATATGCTTTAAAATAGTCCCCATTCATTATCCTGGATTGGGCTTCATATGACGTATGCAGCTAAGTCACTGCTCATTCGGAGAGTCTGAGGATTTTACTCTGTTCTCAAGGTATCTCCCTAACACGACACTTGGCGAGAGTAATACTTACTCTCCTTGAGAGTAATAAACACAACTTAGCGATAATTCAGTCCAATACATAGGTAATCCAGTCTAATACACATAGTCTGTGTATATACTACTCTTAGACCAAATTATATATGCTATTTAATTAACCAGTAGTAATAATAATATGTATAATAATTGTTACACTTGTAATGATACTGTGATCATATTACCCTAGGAAGTGAATTATGTATTATAATAATAGTGATAATGGAATTACAGAACCACGGCAATTATTTTGATTGTAGTCCTCATTTTCCTTCATGTTCATTTAAAATCGCAGTATAATTTTAGTTATAATTATTTACGTGTCTGCGTTTGGAGGAGACGTCTGTAGCTATCAGTGAAGCCGACAGCGTGGTTGAACTCCGTTAGCAGAAACTGCCGTTTTGTCGTTTATCTGCCCGAGAGGGGTCGTACCAGGACTCACCACTAAGATGAGGTGTGTGGATGGAGGGAGGGGAACCCAGCTCGCCCCGTAGCTGCCCTGGAAGTCCCCACTAAGGCCGATGAGAAATGACGATAGTGTGCATCAGCAGTCCCTGACATCAGAATCTCACTGCTGGTGAGCTGATTGGAAAAGTTGATGGAGACACACGTGGACACTCTTGTAGGTTAACCTGCTATAATGAACTTCACCGTCTAAAGGTTTATGAAGCAGAAAAAGATGGAGACGTACTCACACAGGAGACGTGACCTTATCATGTCTCCACACCGTAGAAGGCTGTAAGGTCCAAAGCATCTTATCCTTATCTTTCCATACTCAAAATCAAAGATACTGAAAGCCTTGATCTCTAATCAGTAAAATTGCACACTATGATTACATTTTATTTTATATTTTATACATATTTATACTTAACATTCTCTACAATTATAAAACCAATTCATTGTTTTATTATTGTCCTTATATTACTGACAAAAGGGTCCTTGTACAACATATGACCTATTACTGTGCCGAAGTCTTGACATATCATTTTTTTCAATATTAGCTATCGTCATTACATCAGATTGAAATTGCTTAAATAGATCTTCCACAGGCCGAGTCTTGTCTCGCTTCCATTTAGGGCAGTAAGGATGTCTGCCAGTGACTTGATGCCTTCTCACTTTTGCGGTGGGGGGGGAAAATCACTTTCCCGGTGTAAATTCAAGCCAATTCCATCCTTAACACTGTTTGATACCTTCTTGTTTATTTTGTGGGTGGCAGATGACAGCTTTGCGCTGGGCTTTCTGGGGAGATACTGCCAGGTCACACGCCATTTGCAAAAGGTCGATGACTCATTTTTTTCTTCTATCTCACTGCCCTCGGCCAGAGAATATCCGCGAGCCACGGAGAACGGCGCCTCCGAGTGGCTGTGCCAGAGGGGCTTCACACTCCTGCACTGCCTATTGTTATATTAGCATCTGCTTATTGTTATATTAGCATCTGCCTATTGTTATATTAGCAACTGCCTATTACAGTGAACATCTTAATTACAATTTTTGAAGATAATCCATAGACTTTGTAGTGAGCAGTTTAATGTACGAACTGTTTTCTTCTACCGAATTCACACTCCAGTGGTATCTCGCTCGTATCTTCTGCACAGTTCCGACATTAATCAGCTCACTTCAAAGTCTGTGGATTATCTTGAGTAACCGGGTCATGATTTCTGGTAAGAGACATTGCTGTTGGATTTTTCAAATGTATTTTTCCGGCACTTTAATCACCACAGAGGGAACGCCATTCATTCCCATTATATTCGAGTGAAGTCGACATTTCTACAGCCGATATCTCCAAAACTAGACAACTCCCAGCAGAACAACCTAGATGGATAGATATCACTAAAGCCCCCTAAAACACATCTTTTTCAGTTTTAGGGTGAACTGTGCCTTTAATTGTGTTTTTTAAAGATTCTTTAATGTTGATTTTGGCTTAAATTAATAGTTGATTTTCATCAGTAAGTCAGTATGACTCTCTTTGACCATTCTACAGGGACTTAATCATTTTGCTGCAAAATGTAGGTAAAAGGAAGGTGCTTAGCCAGTTAGCTTCTGTGCCTGGTTATGCACTGCTAATCAAATTTTTTATTTGAATGTAATTGCATAATTAAAATAGAATCAAGTGAGGTGTACATCAAGGCTATGAAAAATCTGTATTTCTGTAAAATCTTAATTCTGCCTGTTCTAAGCTGAAAGTAACGATATGGCCACATTTTTACAGTGTGGTAAAATGCGGAAGAATCGATGCAGGAGTATTTGCTGCCATGTCCATATAATAGCACTGCAGAGACGTTCTGAGATAACCAAGGACTTTACCTCCTGACATCGTTTTTCGGGCAGAAACTGACCCCGCTTCAAAACACCCCATTCACATTACATTAACTTTACGTTGCATGGCCGATAAAAGCGAACCCAATTCCCGGCAATCTTTACAGCTCAGGCGGGGCCCCAGGCAGCTCGAGGGACTTGCGGTAGTGATGCTTGGGGGAGGGGGGAATATTCCTGACAACTTTATAAAGTGCCACAGCTGAGGAGGTGGTTCGTTTAGAGTGACAGTCGGCTGTAATTTAAACCAACTAGGCCCAGAATTTGTGCCCGGTCCCCGTGCCCCAGACCGCTTCCTGGCCTCCCCGGTTTTCAGCAGGGCATTACACACAAGAGCAGGCAGCAGATTGTGTGAGATTACGACGACATCCTGGGCCAGTCCTGCCACTGTGATACCTCCGTGTTGGCAGTCATGGCCTGTCACCCCTGCTGACCGCTCCGCGGAGCCCCGCATTCCTCAATCAGCCCTAAGTGTTATAAATACTGACCTCGATAAAAAAGTACAATGTAATGACGGCTTAAACAAGCACAATTCATCATCCCCTCCACACGGGCGCCGCTCTCCAAACGTGGTGGGGTGACCGGGCCATGGCCAGCGAGTCAGGCAGCCGTGGACGGCCGCAGCATGTCTGGGAGGGGTCCTCAGGACCCCTTATTCCATCTAAAGACAGCTAAGGCCGCTGGAAACACAGTGGGGCCACGGTCAGCAGCAGACGGCGGGGCCAACCCGGTGGCTGCCCCTCTTCCTGCCCGATTTTCCCCCTGTTGTTGATGATGAATGTGGTTCGCTCCAAATCAGAAGGAGCAGCTGCAATCCAAAGGTCAAATGTGAGCCATTTGTTTGAAGCCACTGGCCCATACCAATGACATTCCCATACATTATTCTTGGTCCATAAGCAGTTGAACCCCCCCTCCCCAGTTCCCGTCAGTCTCCAGCCAGGCACCCGACACGAACACAAGTAAAATGCTATCAGCTGTTTTTCATTCAGGTACTTATTCCTGTGAGTATGACGGCCAGCGAGCCCCGGGAAGGTCCGGGATGCTGTCACTGAGCAGCTGTTTGCTTCTGCTGTGGCCTGATACAGCGTGTATTCATTACACGTAGACAACGCGCTAACCTGCGCAAGAAGTTAGCCGTCAGCAGAGTCAGGATGATGTAATATTCTAAAATATGTTACATGAATTTGTCTTCATAATGAGTCATTCTGTACTGGTGTAAAAAAACAACAACAAATAAAACTCAACAACCTTCAGAAATTCAAATTGCACAGTAATTGTGGGAGTCACAGCTCTATAAAAACAGATACCATACTAGTGCCTGGTAGTGTTTTGTGTTGAGAAATTTTACTAAAATATATAATGAATTGTGCTGTACTTACAAAGACAAGTATAAAGGGATATTAAATATACTGTCATGGCAATTCAATGTGGCGGAGGGATACAGAGAAAACCTAGTTTCTGAGTTAGACTTGCAGTTCCAGATATTTCATTGTGATTTAACTCCTTTGGGACACAAAATGACAGAGAGTTTTATGCCAGTCTAGATCTATGATGATAAAGATGTGAACTAGTTTTTCCACATCAGTAAAGAATGCGATGAACAGTCTCTATTGCACAATGACCATTTCTTTGATGTTTTTACGGGGAGGCTATGAGAAGCCAGATGAATAAACTGCACCAAACACTTCAATCCAAGCCTTTAATGTGGATTTAAGGTGGTAGATTTAAAAAAAAAACAACTGTACAGATAATCTCACCTGGGGGGGGGGGTCGTATTCCACAAAGCAGGATTTCCCAGTTAGCTGAAAAACTTAAGCCAAAACATGAAAACTGTCCAACAGGAGGAGAGGTAAGTAACAATCTTATTGGACCAACCTTACATTTGGCTTAAGTTATCTGGCTAATGAAGAAATTCTCACCAAGACCAGGGGCTGTTTCACAAAGCAGGGGGTTGTTTCATGAAGCAGGATTTCTCCTGTAGCAGGGTTAACTTAAGCTAGAAGTCATGATTGTCCAATAAGAGTCTAAGTAAGGAGCATTCCTATTGGACGATCATGACTTCTCATGGATCTGACTGTTGGAACACCCTCCTCCCTTGTGAAACATCCCCCTGGTCTTGGTGAGAATATTTTGTTTGGGAATCACAGCCCATGTGACTGGGGGAGGTGTTTAATGACATCAGCATTATGTCTGGTACACAGTAAAGCACAAGAGTGTAATCCATGGGAGGGCCTGAAAAGGGAATTCATTGCAGAAAAAAACTGTTTGAATTGTATGTGGAGTGCCTCTAAGTATAACCATGTCATAAAACTCACATGAAAATGACTGCCTGGCTAATTTCACTCATTTATCTTTTTAAAGGTCTGATTGTTTCCCATGATGCCTGAGATGTCTGACAGGTGCAAAGCTTTGCATTACAGACGCACCTCTACTTACGAATGAGATACGTTCCGAAAGGCCATTCGTGACTTGAAATGTTCGTAAGTTGTTATTCAACATCACTTTAAGAGTACTCAAATCTGCATGCATAAGTAAGTATGTATCACGTCGATCAGGCGCCTGTAGTAGACAAAAGCGCCGGACGCCAGAAGTGGAGGAATCTCGGAGTTTTAATGAGAAGGGTAAGGCAAACCAGAATGACAATGCAATGACCGGACTGGGGAAACAAACGTAAACACGGACTAAATAAATTAAACTAATGACAACGATCAGAAACAGCCGGTAAACACGGAGAATTCACACGGGGTTAATTAGGGGGCGTGGCACACGGAAGGAGCGGACAATCGAGGCAAGATACAAGGAACCTTGGATACTGGGAGTACGCACACTACGCTGCTCGGCGGGAGTAGCAGACAGAATTCGTAGAAGGCAAAATTGGCGCGCAGAACAAAATTTGAATTTGCAGGAGCCCAATGAACACAATTTGGATTTACAGTCCTCTTCGTTCATATATCTGAAAGCTCGTAAGTTGAAACTTGATAAGTAGAGGAGCGTCTATATAAAAGCGTGTGTTGACGTGAACCCCAGACTGAGGTTGGTCCCCGGGCCCCCACCCGGCTGGAAAACGGGTGGAAGGATTTTAACTTCATTCTTTTCTGAGATATTAAAAACAAAGCTGATGCCGTGGTATAACCCCGTCAGAAAGAAGTGTCATGGCCGCCCAGGATCCAAGGTATGAACCTGCATCAGGAGAAAATACAAAGCAAACAGCCAGTCTGAGCCTCAGAAAATACCTTTTGGCTCTCCTGGCTTTCATTTCCTCCTACAGCCAAAGCCCAGAGAGTTCTTTCTCTAGGAACAAAGAGATGAAAGAAGCTGAATTGGATCAAGCGGAGTTAAAGACAGATCTTACCCTCGAAGGCCGACTGCGATCCGTCTCCTCTTAAAATTCAGGCGAGTGGGACCCCTGTTCTTCTCCCCATTTGGCCTCGGATGCGACAGGCTACTGTCTGATGCTGAACTGACACCTGTCCCCCTCCTTAACCCACACTCCCAGGCTCAAATGGTTAGTGAATCCCCCCCCCCATCAGACACATAGCTGCTTAGACGCTCCGAGGCACCATGCTCCTCACACACACATCTTCGTAACTGTAGCGGCTAATCGCTTTTGAAAATTTAAGTCGCTCCTAGGGATTATAACATTTCAAAGGCATGCAGTCTGATTCAAAGGTTTCCTTTTTGTTTTAGTGTTTGCATCCAAAATAAACTTTTTTTCAGCTTGTGTGTGCGGTTTGAAAAAGATTTGCCATCCAGGTCTAAACACCTGACCTGACCTCATGTTTCTACAAGGGAAGCAGACAGTGATGACGTATCATTCTCAAAAAAGAACAGAGAATAGACATAACAAAAAATGCATAAATACATACTTATGCAGAAACAGAAAATGACTTATAAAAATGTGCAGAAATTGCCTGCTACAGTAACCTATAACTGCATTTACAGTCCCTGCACTCCATGTCTGTATTTGGTCTGTGAGCCTAATTTTTTTTATCTACTATGCTTGTCCATTAATGTGTCAACGCATGTTCTGACCATCCATGCTCTCTGTCCTGGGGTGGGCACCATCTGAGCTGGAGTCCTGCTTCAATCCCATGGAGGGGTGACATTGCGGATGTGACCTATGAACTGTAACATCATGGATGCAGCCTCCGACCTGCCACCCTACACAGAACGGTGTGGAGAACTGACTCACTGATGTACTTTGGCTTTTAGCAAGCAAGCTCACTCAGTTCTGTTTCCAGTAATGTTAGTGTGCCAGGTGACCTCCGACCCCTAGAGATTTTTTCTCTCTTTATTCAATTTCTTAGTCTCTTCTTTTCCCATTTTTGCATTATTGTTCTTATAATGTTGTAATGCATCATAACACACCCCTTTAAAGTGCCTCGAGAAAGACACTATATAAAAATAAATTGAACCGAATTGAATTGTTAGGCTAACATTCTACTTATTTGGTAAAGTTCTTTAACACATAGGGTGTTTCTTAATACCAATAACGCAAAGATTGTACTTGTTGGGGCTAGAGCCGTCCGGCTAACTTTCCTCCCAAGAAGGAAGTTGGGGCACAATGAATCATTTGATTGGCCTCAGTTGTGAAGGATGCAACCAATGTATCCTTAATACTTAGGGCAGAACAAGACCGACATACAAGGATTTTTGCTGTCCTCGTATACTTGTGTTCTTAGTATTGGAAGATGACGTAAAAGGGTACGCGAGAACACAAGCAGGGTCAAGTACGCATACTGCAATACACCCATGGACTCGGGGTGTTGCAGTGGTTGGCACTGTTGCCTCACACCTCTGGGTTCAAGGGTTCGACTATGTGTGTGTGTGTGTGTGTGTGTGGGGGGGGGGGGGGGGGGGGGGCAGAGTTTGCATGTTCTCCCTGTGTCGTCGTGGGGTTTCCTTTGGGTACTCCAGTTTGCCACCTGAGTTAATCCGTGCCGTATGCCTGTCGAGTACAGAAAATGGATAGATCAGCACTCCTAATTTCTATGTGTGATACCACCGCCATTCAGGTGAATGACACTAAGTCTGACTCACGTGAGAGTCTCACTGCATAGTCATCCAGCTACTCCAGAATTTCACCCATATTAAATGTGAAACATTGAACGATTAGTGGGGCGGCATGGTGGTGCAGTGGTTAGCACTGTCGCCTCACACCTCTGCGACCCGGGTTTGAGTCTCCACCTGGGTTACCATGTGTGTGGAGTTTGCATGTTCCCCCCACAGTCCAAAAACATGCTGAGGCTAATTGGACTTGCTAAATTGCCCGTAGGAATGTATGTGTGAGTGAATGGTGTGTGAGTGTGCCCTGCGATGGGCTGGCCCCCCATCCTGGGTTGTTCCCTGCCTCGTGCCCATGGCTTCCGGGATAGGCTCCAGACCCCCCACGACCCAGTAGGATAAGCAGTTTGGAAAATGGATGGATGGATGATTAGTTAGAATCACTTTCTTCTAGAACTCAGACTCTTATTTATTTCATTCTCACATTATAGAACCTTCTCCCACTATTTGTTTTGTCCATATACTGTATTATATAACTCGAGGGTTATTTTGCTTTTAGTTAAACTGTAATAAAATATAATGTGCTGACTGATGCAAGGCGCAGATTTCCGGAAAGCCTCCCACTTTGGAAAAGCCATTATGGGATGGACAAATTTTTATGACTACATGCCCCTTATACAGTGTGGTTCAACGTCAAGCCAAAGTTCATTGCCACGTCTTTTCATCTTTGCCATGAAGATTGTTTTGTATTAGCTATTGACTTGCCCTTTATTGATCTCGGGGAATGTATCACACAAATCATTTTGCACTAAACCACCAAATCAATGGAGAAATCTCTTGGAAAATTTATATTAAAAAGCCTCTGTTTTCTTACCAGAGCTCCGGAGCGGCGTATTGAATATTTCGTTGATGAATTGAATGAGTTTAAATTTGAACACAGCAAGCCCATTAAAGGGCGAATTCTTAAATCACGCTCTGCCATTTATGATTGAAATGAGATTTTCGATGTAATGAGCTGGAGGTTAAATAAATCTGCTGTGTGTTTTACAGTGAGCCGTAAACGGCGCATAACTCTCCAAAACACGGGCGGAGCTTCCTCCATCTTTAAGGGGCCTTTTTCAGATTCATAACTTTAGAAGTAACTTTTATCTCCATAGAGTGTTCATAGAAGTCCATGCAGTGGACTGCAGATCGGGAAATGCCCTATTACATAATGCAGTAGTGTCTAATATTATATCTAATAACAGTTTTATAAATCATTCTTTCCTTTTACGGTGACTTTTTGCCACAAAAAACAGTTGAACAGAAGCATAAAATCAAGAACTGCATTTAAATTGGTTAAAACTGTAATGCATCTAATATTTATTGAAATACTACTTGGTACGCAGCAAGCATATCTCTAGGGATTCATAAAACAGGGGGCTAAGCTTTTACTAGGGGATCTGAGGTAAATGACCTACATTATTTAAACTAATTAATGTACATTTATTTGGGGGAGCTAAACAATATTTTATCTCCCCCCTCCCCCAAAACAACACACGTGCTGCCCTTAGTACACAGCACAGACTTTTAAAAGTAGCCCCGTCTTTAACAAAAGAGGTATATTTAGAATATAAAGTGATATAAAATGTACATTTTCATGGACTATAATTTAGTGATCTCATCAGTAAGAATTTGCCTTGAGGTTTATGCAATGGTGTGCCCCCCCCCCAGCTGCTTATGCCAGAGTGGGATGGAGAGACCCCACACCCCCAGTGATGGGGGTATAATGAGCCCCCTGTAAGGAAACAGGTCAAACAGTGGCCTAACTTGCTTGGCAGTTTGTTGTGTGGTCCTAAACAGCTGGTATGTCCATCCTTCTGGAATTAAATTCACACTGAGGTTTCAAAAACACCATAATATGTGGAATATGTGCTTCTAAAGTATTTTTTAATTAAATGCCATACATTTTTTCCTGAAACATTGAAATATGTTATCCTAGGCAATATACCTCTGCCAGAAAGGCCTTTTCATTTGAACGGAGGGAAATGGATGGTGAAGCCCAGTTTGCTCGCCCCTAACGCAGCTCTCTGAGATTCCCGTCGCCACAGCAGCCACAGGGGGCCCCAGGGAAGGAGCATGACACCGAGGGGCCTGCAGGAATGGCCAGGCACAGAGGAACGTAACACCAAGGCCTCACCAGCACTGAAGGGCAGATACCTCTCTCTCTCTCTCTCTCTCTGTTTTTCCCCAGAGCTATCAGTTGATCATTGCTGTTTAATTACATGGGGTGGATTTTGGAGTAGATAACACACCCTTATCTGCAGGCAAGGAGGATAGAAAGGATATCAAAAAGATAAAGTGCCACCGAAGATGGCCAGGTGGTGATATTTTAACGAGCCTTTTTATAACAGCTCTAAGACGGTCGAGTACGGAGGACGGGTATTCCTTCAGGGAAAGAATGTCAAAACCAAGCAGTTCCTCTCGCAGGAAACCGGGCGTGTGTCGAACGAGCGCGTGCACGTGTGTCCTTGGGCCGAGCTGCACGCCGTGGCAGCTAACGTCAACGGGCCGCGACCCTCGGAAACTGAGCTACACGGCAGAGACAATGACGCATGGGATTAAAAGATCATATGATTCAGGAGGTGTGTCGGGCGCGGCGGAACGCAGCCGCGATGCTGAGCGATATCCCAGGTGGGACCCCCCTGCCTGGGTGCCCCCCCATGTGGCAATTAATCCCCCATGTAGCCGAGGAAGATGCTGGCAGGCTGAGCCTCACAGAAGTGCCTGGCCCTCGTTTGCGATAAACTCAAACGTGGGGATGGGGTCTGGTCATGTGACAGAATTAAGGGGCAGTGAGAGCGAGCCCCAATCCGCCGAGAGCCTAAAAACAAGCTGGGACTGGAAAAATAAGAGGGAAGAAAAGGAATCAGACATCAGGCAGATGGAGGGGAGCCAAGGAGCCCGGCGAATAACAGGAGGGGACCGGGGACTATGGGGGACCGGAGCCAGAGGGGGCGCCAGCTGGGACAGAGTGGGGCTGGTCCTGTGTTGGTGTGCGGCCCACCCCACACCGGCAAAGCGGAGCAAAAAGAAGGAAAGACAAGGAAAACAAAGGGGGGATGATATCAGTCCCTAATTAGGAGAGGATTTATTCAATCAGCAGGCCGGCCTCTTAATTAAAGGCACTAATTATGCTATCGAAAGGCTCGGAGGCCTTGGGCTTCTCCGGGGGGGGCGCCCGGCCGGGCCGCTCGCTGGCTGCGGTGAAGGTGATGACCTTGCGATAACCTGCGTGTTCATCAGTCAAATTACTGTCCCCAGTAATGGCGATACCAAAGCAGCGGAACAGGGGGGCAGCTAATCTGTATTCAAATTACACGCCACCAAACAGCGCTGCGCCATCCCTGGCCATAACTCAGCGGGGCTGTGAGCTGTGGGGAGAGACCGGCGGGCAGGCGGCGGGTGGGCAGGAGGCGGGCGGGGGGGCGGGGGCCCCGCCATGCAGATTGCATATTATCATACATTTCCCAGGTGTCCGACAGGTCTGCTGGAGAGCGACTGATATTGAACATATCAATCAAAGATCCCTCCTGCAGTCTTAATGGTCAATTCAAATTAAT
The DNA here is from genome assembly GCF_023856365.1 of Brienomyrus brachyistius. NCBI lineage: Eukaryota > Metazoa > Chordata > Actinopteri > Osteoglossiformes > Mormyridae > Brienomyrus > Brienomyrus brachyistius. Next base: position 21,128,377 of record NC_064544.1, read on the forward strand.
TAACTGTGAGGGCACGGGAAAGGCCAATGGCAGGTCTGGCGATGCCTGCAGGTGCAAGAAACAGCACCCCCTGCTGGAGGGCTGATGGCATTGTCGCTGTCTAAAAAGTGAAATTGTGACTGTTAAAAGTAAAAAAAAATCATAACAACAGTGGATTTAGACAAACAACCACACTGACTATAGTAATACACCAGATTTGGAAAGGATCTTGGTTTTGGTGCTGAAACTGTGACGTTAAAACAAATTCATTACTTTTATGGTAAGACCAGGGTATTCCACATGAGGTATTCTGTCAGATTACACAGCGGATGCGCCCTCTGGGATTAGGGTTACTTCACAGATTTCTGTCACAGCAAACACGCTCCCATCCAGCTCTCACGCATATGACAGCTCCAATGGGAGCTTCAACTGTCAGTTCAGAAGCGAGTGTGAGTGTGTGATTCCCACCTCAAAAGAAACATGCTGCAGCAAAGACCAAAGAGGGGATCAAGAAATGTAAACGCTGTTTATTCAAGGCGCACGGCTGTTTCAATGAACACAACACAACTGGAGCAGATGCATTAACTGTCAGAAGTAAATTACGGCAAAGCAATTTTGTGAGGCTTTTTCAAAGGACGGAAAGCTGATATGTTTCATACAGGTATGGAAGGGAGGAATAGGGACTCTGTTTGGGGGTGTAGAGCAGGTTTCATGAACCCTGTCAGGAGGAACTGAGACAAAGTGCCACTTCAGTGTCAGCGCCCGGGAAACACACTGGACCTCAGAATGGGCTGTGGCTGCTGGAAGAGGAGGGGGCAGGACCAGCGCTCTGGGTCGGGAGATAAACAGACGTCGGACTTACAGGCGCAGCAATAAAGTGCAGCAGGAGTGAATGAATGTGCTTGTCGTCTGATCCACCCCCCCCCCCCCAATAGTCTTAAACATTCTCATAAATATTCACTTTTGCATAATTTATGTTAATCAAAATTAAAACCGTAAGTCCTATTATTTGTTAATTATTCGAATTCACATTCTGCGAGATTTCAGGCACAGCCGAGGCTGTGAAAAATCACATGGATAATGAAACAGTGAAGCAAATGTTAATGAATTATTAATGAATTATTAATTAACCAAGATAAAGTATGCATGTTCACAACATGTTTTGTCAGTGATGAACATGATTCACTCTAAATAAGTAGGATTAATGTCAATCTTCATATAGAAATAATAATAATAATAATAATAACGTAGGGGCGGCAGTGGTGGTGCAGTGGTTAGCACTGTTGCCTCGCATCTCTGGGACCCGGGTTCGAGCCTGGGTCACATGTGTGTGGAGTTTGCATGTTCTCGCCATGTCGTCGTGGGGTTTCCCCCGGGTACTCCGGTTTCCCCCCACAGTCCAAAAACATGCTGAGGCTAATTGGATTTGCTAAATTGCCCGTAGGTGTGCATGTGTGAGTAAATGGTGTGTGAGTGTGCCCTGCAATAGGCTGGCCCCCCCCATCCTGGGTTGCTCCCTTGCTCATGCCCATTGCTTCCGGGATAGGCTCCGGACCCCCTGTGACCCAGTAGGATAAGTGGTTTGGAAGGTGGATGGATTATTATTATGACGATGATGAATTATGAGGTGAATGAAACATTTAAGTACTGAAAACAAATGTGCGTGTTTTAAAGTCTTTTTTAGCATGACGGGTATTCCTTCAGCAATACACACCTGAAAAATCTCTGCCAAGAATTGCACAGCCAAACTACAGCATGCATTATCCCATCAGCAATGCCATTAAGGCTAATTAGTACAGAGGGGTTAGCAGACCCGAGGCTGGAAACAGCCATAGCATCATTAGCATAAGCAAGGCAGAGCCAGATCATTATCAAGCCGATTCAGCATCATAAACTCAATGAAAAATTCAGTAACACCTACAGATGGTTTCAGTCATAGGGAATCATTATACAGTAGAAATCATTTCCTTTCTCTTGCTGCTGTGCTAAAAGAATATAATGTGTAAAGGTCTGTTGATGTTCCATGGTCTGTTGGTGGCCATGTTCTCATTGTAGGGCAGGAGTGAAGTTTCCAACCACAGCAAAGAACACAAACAAGGCCTTAGCATCCGTCAGGAGGGACCACCATGCACCAACAATGCCAAGGACTGGTCTTAAGCATTCTAGTCTGATTAAACCCAACCAAAACACTTTAGTTTTATTTAGGCATATGTGGGATAGTCTTTCTCTTCCGATGGCCTCATAAGCAGCGCCTAGACACCTACTGTTCTCATTGAATGACTTTGGTTCTATGGTGCAGTAATGGAAGGAGAATTGCTTTTATGAAGAACACCTGTTAAAATAAAACAAAACAAATACATTTGGTTTGTGTCAATCATGGCACCTCTGATAGCTCTAGAAGTCAATCCAAAGAGTAGGACAAAGAACTGCAAACTGCCACTTGAACATGGTACGTTCACAAACATTACATTTGAACAGTACTGGTTCCAGCAATAACATTACATTGGTATTTTACAGGCGAAGAGAACACCCCACGTTTCCAATGTGAAATTACATTCGGTATTAACTGGTCAGTCCCAAAATCACAGGCCAGCATAATCATCAAGGTACTTTGTTACGAGCTGGAGCTCAACTGACTTTTGATCAATACAATCATAACTGGATCACAGTTGGCATAGGCGTGCTTGTCATAATCATTGCTAGCAAATCATCACTGCACCATAAGTTAAATGAGTATTTATCAAAAGTTAATTGCAGCCCTGCAACGGACTGACATCCCTTCATAGGGGGGGTCCCCCTGTCTTTGGATGCTTGGGAAACCATTTTTAATTGTCTCTCACTGATATGTTCAGCTTTGAACCAATTCATCGCCATCCTCTGACAGTATTCTAAGTTCACAGGCAATAAGTGTCAAAACTTAGTTAATAACATGGGCCCTTGGTTAATAATATTAATAATGTTAATAATTGCATTGTATACACTACTTAAGCCATTAGGTGTATAATTCTGCATGCATAGGGGCCATCCTGCCTTGAGGACCCTGGACCAATGAAAAAACACCAGACTCACTTCCACATGACTTACAGGAAGGTGGTCCTTTGAAAACAATGAACATGGACATCAGCTGCAGAAAAAGAGATCTGGGCATCCTTACCAGTGGGGCAAGACTTCGTATTGTATGATGTTTTGGGATTTTCTGTGGGATGAATTTGAAGGAAATCACCAAACACATGACATGTTACACATCACCAAAGTGTAAGTTGGCTCCATTTATCCTGTTTGTATTACAGTGGACTGATGAATGCTTTGCTGTGACTCTGTAATCCTCTCCAGACTGATAAGAGGCTATAGCAGCTTTTCTCCAGAACTCATGGTGTGTTACAGTAACCGGACCAAATCTTACCTGCATGTGGGTGGGTCACCAAAAGAGCCACAGTGATTGGATCTTTGATTGGCTAACTTGCTACCCCGTTGATACCTTACATGGTTGTTCTTATATCATCAACTGTAATAATGTGCTTTAAGGTTATTTTCTAATAATACATTGATGCTTTTTACATGCATGAAAACATAAATCAGACAAGCGCATAATCCAGGTAAGATGATAAATTAATAAGCTAGGATTTCACAGTAAATATGTGACATTTCTGGAACTACCCTCCTGAGCTGCGTTTTTAATCAAATGAACAATATAAAGAGGCTTGAACTTCTTTAGTCATGATAAAAATCACACAGCACTAGTGTGGAAATATACTAACCGCTCAATCATGCAAACCAACTCAAAAACAGCATAAAATGAATATTTATGTACACTTATTCTGTAATGTTACTTTTATCTAGTGATGATAACATTGTGATTTATCAAGCTACCCTAGGTATGGGTAATGTCACCCTGTAAGTGGGTTAAGATACACATATAGCACCCAATACACAATGAAAATGAGCCATGCTGCTTCAGAGCTGGTGGGTTTTACAGCATTTTATCATAACTGCTACCAGGCAGCCATTATAACCAGGGGTAACCGACAGTCCCAGTCGTGGTGACCTCGTGGACCCCATCTTGAAATATTCTATAAAAGATCTCCCTAATTGTGAGAAGCTGTCTCTGCCTCCACCCCCTCCTGACTGGAGCAATCCTGACCTATTCTTCGGAATCTATAGATTTATAAATAACTATTCAATTATGAATTAATTATTTAATTATATGTTGTTTCATTTGTAATGCACTTTTGTAAATTTAGACTTGCAAAAACTACAAAAATAGAAATAGCAAGATACATCTATATAATACAGTCACCCGAACAGTCACAGATCAGAGAAGTGATGAGGGTTAGGGTTAGGGTGAGGGTTCGGGTTAGGGTACACAAATCCCCTGCAGATGTGATCTCCATGGCCAGTTTACCTGAAAAGTTAAAGTAAGATTCTGTTAAGCTTTCATAATTAACCTTCATTTATTTATGTATTATCCAAAAGGTCTAGTGTAAATTTTCATATTACATACATGCAAGCTTAAGTTATCCCATTCCCCCAACCCTAACCCGAACCCTCACCACTTTTCTGATCTGTGACTGTTCGGGTTTCCAATTCTGGCGATTTCCTGAAGCACTAATCCACCAGGCTGAATCTGTGTAAAATCACTGCATAAAAATATGCATCGTGGTTTAATTATAATACTAACAGCAATGGGAACGCTTAAAAAGGACATTTACACCGATAGCAAATGTCTCTGTATCTAATCATAGCAAGACGCAAACATCATTCATATCAAATAAAGAGTCTATATACATAATTAACTAAATAGTCATGTGTTTATAACACTAGACTGAACTCCTATTGACACGGAATGCTGGTCAATAGAACAATTCATACACAAGCTACTAACTATCCTTTCATTTATTAACCCATTTATTGATCAATAAATCTTGTAATAGACGGATAAAATGGAGGTTAGCCAACCATGCATGACATTAGCAGGATTATTTCAGTGGCATCTCATCCAGCCAATGGAAGGTCAGGGGACAGGGAGGGGACAGCCGTCAGAAGGTCACCTGCAGACACCTGATAAAAGCGTCTCACACGCTCACACACACACCGCTCAGAGGCACCTGAGGGAGACACACTGTTTACAAACAGACTAACATATCCTGTATAAATGCATCACACACTGACATGCAGGCAAGGCATGTAGGACAGGGAAGGTCCACAGGGGTGCCCAGGGCTAATGGCGATTAAAAAATATTATCTCTTCACGCCAGCTAGCGAATATGAGTTTACGTAAACTCTTAAAGATGATTCTGCAGCTAATAATTAGACAGTTTCCATGTCGATGAAGTACTGCATCTTGGAAATGTAATCTCACACTATAGGGCACACTTATCGCTAGTCACAGTATTTAAAACGCACACAAACCATATGCACACTATGCATATTCCACTTTTATATAAAGCAAAACCTTTTTCTGTATTTGTATATTTCTATATATTTAGTGAACACTCTGATAACCACAAAATGAATAATATTACATTCTATATGAGTGACACCATTTCAAGTGAAACAATCTAGGCATATGTAGGATGAAACATAAAAAAATATGTATATTTTAACTGAGGCAATTTTGCTTCTAGTGTGAGGAATTCTTATCTTATGACTGTTTTATGTTTCTTTTTTCATTAATTTGGTTACAATCAGAGTGATTGGCAAACAAGTCACCTCAGACGGGTAGTTTGTAAGTACTTCTGCAAGTCCAAGTAAGATCTGAGCGAAAATACGGATGTTGCTCTATTTCCTAACAATGAGAAAAAGCAGCTCTGTTGCTTGTGGGCTCTCACGTTGCTGTTTCTGTGCAATTTGACGGTGATCTATGGCGGATTGCGATAACAGGGATTTATATGCGGTGCTTTCGGACGATGAAACTGAGCGCTATCTTTAGTGCGCCCAGCTCTCTCACTCAGCACCATCGATGGTTATTTCCGATAAGAACTATTAAATACTGCCGATTATGTTTTACTCCCTGATTTAATACGTATATTCACCGTATCTCAAATATTCGGACTGTTTAAGAAACATTTAATTTTATATAACGATATGTTATCAGCTTGCGGTGATATTTAAATTTTAGTTTTGCGTCCTTTGCTCCCACCTGCTGGACATAGAAGTGAACAACCATTATGACTGAATTACGTTCGTAATAGTGTAACATATATGCAGGTGAGAGCAGAAGCGACTTTCGAGATTCTGGGGGCTCTAGGCAGAAAACTCCACGGGCCACCCAACTCCCCGTCGCAAGTTTGATAAAATTTATTACTTTTTTTTTTTTTTACTGTGAAATGTAAATTAATAATATTCACATAGAGAATTTAATAAACAGAAGATCTGTATTTTCACTTTTGTGAAAAAGCGAATACACAGATAAAGCAGATTTGTCATTGCCCTGTACTATACCTCTGGGTAAGAGCAAGCTTGGGGGGGGTCACTGCGCAGGGGTATTGAACGTTGCTCTAAAATCCAACAGCAGCATCAGTCTGCCAGACCCACGATTCAAGTGCTACGGCTACCGACTTGGTCTGTTTTATAATCACGACTGTCGGCTATGCTACAACACTGCTATTTGATTGCAGATGATATATTTCGGATGATTTGGTTCTGTTTTGAGGGTGACACAGTAGCCACACACTGCCAGGGTTTGGGTTGAAATCATGGTCTGCGTGTGTGCACTTTTTTCTGATTGTTAATGAGGATTTATATCTGCAGTGTAAAATGTGTTATTGAAGAAACTGGTAACTCTGAATTGTGCATAGTGTGTCAGTGTGCTCTGAAATGGGCTGGCATCCTGCCTAGAGTGCCCATGTTGTGTCCTGTGTTTTCTGGCTCCAGGTCAGTGACCCTTAACGGGATGTGTGTTTATGGAAGATGGATGAATGGATGGATGGATTTATAAGCATTGCGTAACTTGAAATGATATCACATTGTCTAGGACATAGCATGACCGAGTGAAATGGCGGGAAGACCTAGAAGGAGGTACTCAGAGTGCCCGGATCGGGAAATAACGGCCACCGGCGAACGTCCCTCCAGAGCGGAGAAAGTCGCAAAATACTTGGCATGTAGTCTAACCTTCTATCAGCAGGTGGCAGCAGCGCACCGGACTGGGGCTTACGAACAGTTTAGGTCATTATCAAACTACCAAATTTTCTTGAATCTTTCTTTATTTACGTTGTAAGTTTGTCGTGGCATGTGGATTCCAAGGTCAACGGCATACCACGACTCTTTAACACAGCAGTTTAATTAATGTGAAAACAAACATTTTATATTTACATGTATTTTATTTAGCAGATGCGTTTTCCAAAACGACCAGAAAAATATCACATTTCAAACAAACATACGACTTTCTGGGAATTGATCGGAAACTATGCCACCTTAAAAGCGTGGTGCTTCAGGTTTTTTTGTAACGTGAGCTGCGTTTCTGTGGCATGAAGACCACAGGGTCAGAAAAAAACTATGCTAATGATAGCCGGTTTAGCAATTAGCATTGTAACTTAAATAATTTTTTTTCCAGTCCGTTTTCCACGAGAGGCGCCTGTAAAATGTACTATGGTAAATTTCTGTAGTAATATATCTGATACCTAATATTGATTAATATATCTGAGTAATCTCAGGAATGCACTAACTTAAGGTGATAAGACCTGAGAGGATTATCATGTGAGTTACAATGGAGACACGCTGTGTCTTTCTGGGTTTGTCGTCTTCATTATGCACCATCAGACCATGCTTACGAAAAATCTCTTAGTTCCCTAGGGCAGGGATCCATGTACAATTTGCAGAGTAATATAGTGGATGTGTGCTGTATTCGGATGACAGAGTTTGGGAGAAAATGTTCGCTGTTTACAGACATGCATGCGTGAGATATGGATCCCTTATAAACCGTTATGCGTTTTACAGCCTTACATGTCTTTTACATCTTTGGAAATATTAGCTGAATTCGTTTTTTTCTCACTGTTTACTGAGTTAACACACTTTTTCTTAAACCACAGAAAAGAAAAACAATAAATACTGGTAAGTGAAAGGATTTCATCTGTAGCTGGGTGAAGATAAAAATTTAACAGACTGCATCTAGATCAAAGCATCTGGAGCAAACCAGTGTCTCACCAACAACATCTGCCTGCCAGATATCAAATTACCAGAAGCACCAGTGACAACCAATTATTCTATCATAATTAAAATTGAAAAAATCGTATAAAATATAAAAGCTTTTGCCTCCTTCCTTCCAGCCTGCATAGCAGATAGGTATCTTTGAAACTCTCTTATTGATTAACATGCAGATCTGAGAGCTGGTTGTGCTTTGTGAGCAGAAAGGCCCGTGTATCTCACATGGCAATAACCACACAAGCACACTCTGCGTGTCTGTATACACACGGGTGCTGACAGCGACTTTGAGGGCCAGCATTTGGGTGCTGGGGACAGCCAGCCCTCCCACTGTCAGATTAATAAAGAACCGCGACATTAATCAAACAACTAATTCATCCTAATTGAGCCGAGCGCTGATCTGTATTAAGAGGCCACACAAAATTAATTTGAAGGAAGATCTTTTTAAGGCATATGTCAGCATTTTTTTTTAAATTTGTTCACAGAGGATGAATCGAAGACAATGGCGTCTAAGTCTCGAAAGCAGGCCAGCACTGCGCTCGCAGCCTTTATGAGCGTAATTGATTAAGAAATTAGTCGGGACAAAAAAAGCAGCACACAGAGTTGGTATAAACAGGGGCCCGTGTCACAAAGCAAGTTTAAATGGGCCTGCAATTTGTCGAGATAGCTGCTTTCAGTTACCCACAGTCATGCTAATCAGAGCTCTGTAATTGGGCTGCCTATATATAACGAATTGGACTGCAGAAACCAGCAGAGGGAAAATAGCCTCACTTACTGCCAGCTGTATCTGCAGTGACTTTCGTCCTGTACAGTGCCATAAAAATATTGTTTTACACAGTGGCATTGTCCTTGCATTGTATTTAGAAGTGGCTGAAGTGGTAATATTAGTTTACAGGGTTTGTAATTGTGTCCTACACTGATGCTGGCTGAACCTTGTATGAGACAGCAAGACAAATTATAATGATAGTGATGATAATGAAGATATTCGGTGCATATATAATATGTGTGTGTGTGTGTCTGTATGGGTTTGCATAGATCACATTTGAGGACCAAATTGTCCCCAAAGTGCAGTAAAACCTGAAATTTCCTTACTTTTGGGGGTATCTTTTGAGGTCCCCATTTGGATAACCTCAGTTTTATAAAAATTTGTGTATGCAATCAAAAAAAGCTAAAGTGCCAAAAGTCTTGTATTTGGGTTGGTTACTTATGGTTAAGGTTAGGGATGGGTAGGGGTTAAGGGTGTTGTGATAAGGATTACGGTTTTTCCCATAGAAATGAATGGACGTTCCCCATTTAGATAGGTATACCAACATATGTGTGTGTTTGTGTCTGTCTGTGTGTGTTTGTTGGTATGTGTGTTTGTGTGTATGTGTCTGTGAGCGGGGATACAATGTCCCCATAATGTGATAAATATCCGTTTTTTTTCCCTTATGGGGACCGGTTTCCTGGTCCCCATAAGGTAAAACTCTATTTCATAAAAATCAGTGACTGCTATGAAAAAACTAAAAAAGCAAAAACTCTTGTATTTTGCTTGGTTACTTATGGTTATGGTTAAGGCAGGGTGGGGGTTAAGGATAGTTAGCGTTAGCATTTTTCCCATAGAACTGAATGAGCGGGCCCCATAAGGATAGGTATACCCTACATGTGCGTGTTTGTGTGTGTGTGTGTATTTGTGTGTATATGTGTGTGTGTTTGTGTGTGTGTGTGTTTCTGCGTGTGTGTTTGTGCGCGTGTTTGTGCGTGTGTGTTTGTGCGCGTGTTTGTGCGTGTGTGTGTGTTTGTGTGTGTGTTTGTTTGTGTGTGTGTTTGTGTGTGTGTTTGTTTGTGTGTGTGTGTGTGTGTGTGCGCTCGCGCCTTTGAGTTCCCAATATGGTGAATATTATCCTCCTTACTGTTTGAAATCTCTGTAGCTGTAGAAACGCGGTGCATTGAGAGAGCGGCGCCTCATTATTCTGCAGGCTGCCTGGACAGCTAAGCCCCACACTCACAGAGCCGTGGGATGGCTAGCTGCTCAGCCTCTGAACGTTAGCAGAAAGCTAATTAGCCAGCAGCTGTTACATAGGAGTCTGATTACACAATCGAAAGATTAGCTGTTCATTTGAGATTCATGGGCACAAAGCCTCATTTCATAATAAGCCTAACATCTGCCGTAATTTCACAGTGGCACCACGGGACACTCTCTGCACGCTTTTCTGACATCTCTGCTATCTCCAGTGCAGTCTGAAAGCATTCTCTTTTTGTGTTCCCATGATTAAACACTGAAGACCAGTTTTACAGCACAAGACTCTCGGATAGATACTGATGGTTTCATATATGGACGTTCAGCTACTAGCCTCACAATGATCTCTGTTTTGTACATTACTACTCCACGGGTGACGGTAGCTCTCAGAGCCTTATTGTACCAGTCCATGGCTAAACATTGTTAATGTCTGCAAAATAATTTATTTTGTGTTTGACTATTATCTGCATCTGGCAATCAGTCCAAGTCAGACTTTATATTAATGCACCATTGAAATTAATGGAAAGTACTGCTGTATGCCAAAAGTAAACATTAATCTCTTGCAAATGGCAGCTCTCACATTGTTCTCGTTTGTGTTGTTTAGCAGTAAATTCCTTGTACATCTCCAACAAGGAGCTTTTTCTTCCAAGGCTTTGAGAAACTCGTGACGACCGTGGGGTCACATGCCACGCAGAATGTGTCCCGAACGGGGCACCGGCCTCGAGAGCAAGGAACGGCCTTCTGTGCTGGACAGGCAAGCAGCTAAGAAGCGTGCCATTTTGCGGAGGGTTACATCCATGTCAATGAACAGGCTGGCATTGTAATCGATAGGCCAGCATCATAATCGGGGTCTGTTTGTCTCCCACAGGCCACCGTAAATCATGCCTGGTCTTCTGCTGCCTTGAAGCGGCCCTCAGACATAAACCCAGTCACTGTTGCTGGATTAATCGGCACGTAGCAGGCGAGCACAGTGCCGGCACTCGCGGTCCGCTGTGCAGCACCGCCAAGGTCGCCCGTCTCACGCCCTTCCTGGATCACTGCTCCCCCCACGGCTTGAGGACGTGGGTATCAACGGGGAGGTGAGATTCAGGGTGGTGGTGACCCCCTACATCGATCCTACTGCCTGTGGTCTGCAGGGCTACGGCCTGATCACCAGTGCTCCACAGACGTGCTTTAGCGATAATGGAGGCGAGGACGGTAGACAGAAGCAAAGCAGAACATCCAGGTTATCTTTCAGACAAAGTCATCGTGTTTCTTGCCAGGCTTGGCACAGCACCAAGCATGTTATGCAGAGATGCTGCCATGCTGATATTGAGAGGTATGGACTCTAGATTGCTAATGGACAATTACGGGTGAATATTCGATTTAAAAGCCATTTACTAATATGTGTGCTGTCCCTGAAGAGTGGCCCACCCATGCACTCATCCATCCATCTTCATTCCTGGTCAGGGTCATAGGGAAAAGTGCTAGCATTTCATGCATCGTTTCTTGACCAGTTTACTTTACAAACTGGTCTATCTGATAAAATACACAACAGTGTATTTAGCTTAAATTTACAAATTCGATCACTAGCTTTTTTATCAGTATTTACTATTTTATAGTACTATTTAACAGTATTTTATAGTACGCAGGGAATGATGACACAACAGGGAGGTAAGGAAAGCTATTCTGAGATGCTGTGAGTTGGTGAGCTGTATTTTTCGCCATTCTGCTGCGTAACATGTGTGGACGCCAATGCCGAGGCGATCAGTCTTTCCTTCACGTGGACATTCACGTGCGCCGAAGACATCTGCAGATTTAATGCCTTGCCTCAGCAGCTGGTTGGGCACCAAAAATGCAGACGTGACTTCCCGCCGAAGCCCGGGGCCCGGTCCAGTTCAATCGGAACTCTGTACGCCATGACAGATGCTTGCTATCGCATGTCACACCTTGCCTGGCGAAAACAGACGAGGGGGGCAGATGTGCCAGTGGCGGGGATAGTGGCGCATTCTGTGTATGCTGTGTAATGTTTCACAGCGAGATTCCTGGGGGGGCTGGATATGCTGGTATGCTTCAGCCACCTGTCCCCTGCTTCATGATGACCCCAACGCCCTACACTAGATGTCGCTCACTGTAAAACAACCTTTGTAAGGCGTTTGATGTTGTCTGCCTATCACGTTGATTTCTCCATAGAATCCATAAGACACATCCAGCAGCTAAAGAGTAAGAAATAAGCGAAAGTTAAAACTGAAGACCGTAAGCCGAGGCCTGCTGGAGCAGAAGAGCGATGTCACATGAGGGGCTGCAGAGTGAAGCAGCTGTACTCAACCCAGCCTGTCCCTCCAGAACCAAGGTATCAAGTGTTCGTCAGTTATGTTTGTCACTCATCGTATTTGCTGTTCCAAGCATAGGGCATGACATGATAGGAAGGATACAGTTCAGATACAGATATCAAAGGCTCTGTTCAGGTGGGCCAAAGTGAATGAGCAGGAACTGAGCCTAAGCTTGGATACAGAGCATGAAAGGAGCTTTGGAGACACACTGAGAGACAGAGCGGTTAAAACTTAACCCTACATCATGGGTCTCCCCAGACCCCATTCCATTGATCTTCTTCAGAACTATATCCGCTGATTCCTTCCCTCTGCCTCCTACCTCTGAAGACCCTTCCCTCAGCCTGGCCGGCCAGATAAGTGAACAATAGCCATTATTCCACCGTCTTTACCTCTGAACACCACCTGGAACTGAGCTCTGCAGCTTGTTTGAAGGGGGCTATAGATCAGAGGTCAGTCCAGAGTAATCACAGCTGACACCAGTGTAAGTTTTGACCATCAACGCTATACGATCATTCATTTCTATGTTTTATATCAGCATGTTTTAACTTCATTTGAATACACTACACATTTTGAGCTGTGAATGCTGACGAACGGCAGATACACTAAAAACTCATTGTTAATTGGTAAATATCAACTTGAGGTATAGAGAGATATCTGACTGGCATCCACTCCTCTTATAAAATGGATAGATCCAGTTGCCAGATGCCTATTGACTCAACCAGGTGCAAAGCACCGATAACATTCTCCCGAAACAGCAGTAGCCATGCATGCATCGTTATATATATAGCATGGTGGTGCAGTGGTTAGCACTGTCACCTCACACCTCTGGGACCCGGGTTTGAGTCTGGGACCCGGGTTTGAGTCTGGGTTACATGTGTGTGGAGTTTGCATGTTCTCCCCATGTCATCGTGGGGTTTCCTCCAGGTACTCTGGTTTCCCCCCACAGTCCAAAAACATGCTGAGGCTAATTGGAGTTCCTAAATTGCCCGTAGGTGTGCATGTGTGAGTGAATGGTGTGTGAGGGTGCCCTGCTATGGGCTGGCTCCCCATCCTGGGTTGTTCCCTGCCTCGTATATATCCATCCATCCATCCATCCATTATCTTCTGCTAAATCCGAGGTCGGGTCGCAGGGGCAGCAGTCTCAACAGGGAAACCCAGACTTCCCTCTCCCCGGCCACTTCATCTAGCTCCTCTGGGGGAATTCCGAGGCGTTCCCAGGCCAGCCGAGAGACATAGTCCCTCCAGCGTGTCCTGGATCTTCCCTGGGGCCTTCCCCCAGTGGGACATGCCCGGAATACCTCGCCAGGGAGGCGTCCAGGAGGCATCCTAATCAGATGCCCGAGCCCACCTCATCTGGCTCCTCTCAATGCGGAGGAGCAGCGGCTCTACTCTGAGTCCCTCCCGAATGACTGAGCTCCTCACCCTATCTCTAAGGGAGAGCCCAGTCAACCTGCAGAGAAAACTCATTTCGGCCACTCGCGATCTCGTTCTTTTGGTCACTACCCATAGCTCATGACCATAGGTGAGGGTAGGAACGTAGATCGACTGGTAAATCGAGAGCTTTGCCTTTTGGCTCAGCTCTTTCTTCACCATGACAGACTGATGCAGCGCCCGCATGACTGCTGACGCCGCACTGATCCGCCTGTCGATCTCCCGCTCCATCCTTCCCTCACTTGTGAACAAGACCCCGAGATACTTAAACTCCTCCACTTGGGGGAGGACCCCCTCCCCGACCCAGAGAGAGCACTCCACCCTTTTCCGGCTGAGGACCATGGTCTCGGATTTGGAGGTGCTGATTTTCATCCCAGCCGCTTCACACTCGGCTGCGAACTGCTCTAGTGAAAGCCGAAGGTCACGGTCCGATGAGGCCAACAGAACCACATCATCTGAAAAAAGCAGAGACCTAATCCTGAGGTCACCAAACCGGACACCCTCAACGCCCTGGCTGCTCCTAGAAATTCTGTCCATTAAAGTTATGAACAGAATCGTTGACAAAGTGCAGCCCTGGCAGAGTCCAACCCTCACCAGGAACGAGTCTGTCGACTTACTGCCGACAATGCGAACCAAGCTCTGGCACCGGTTGTACAAGGACCGAACAGCCCTTATAAGGCAGCCCAGCACCCCATACTGCCGGAGCACTCCCCACAGGACTCCCCGAGGAACGCGGTCGAATGCCTTCACCAAGTCCACAAAACACATGTAAACTGGTTGGGAAAACTCCCACGCACCCTCCAGGACCCTGCTGAGAGTATAGAGCTGGTCCACTGTTCCACGGCCAGGGCGAAAACCACACTGCTCCTCCTGAATCCGAAGTTCGACTATCCGACGGACCCTCCTCTCCAGGACCCCCGAATAGACCTTTCCAGGGAGGCTGAGTAGTGTGATCCCCCTATAGTTGGAACATACCCTCCGGTCCCCCTTCTTGAAGAGGGGGACCGCCACGCTGGTCTGCCAATCCAGAGGCACCACCCCCGATGTCCACGCAATGCCGCAGATGCGTGTTAACCAAGACAGCCCCGCAACATCCAGAGCCTTGAGGAACTCCGGGCGGATCTCATCCACCCCCGGGGCCCGGCCACCGAGGAGCTTTTTAACCACCTCAGCAACCTCTGTCCCAGAGATAGGTGAGTCCGCCCCCAAGTCCTCAGACTCTGCTTCCTCATTGGAAGGCGTGTCGGTGGCATTGAGGAGGTCTTCGAAGTATTCCTTCCACCGACCCACAACGTCCCGAGTTGAGGTCAGCAGCGCACCATCCTCACTATAAACAGTGTTGATGCTGCACCGCTTTCCTGCCCTGAGACACCGGATGGTGGACCAGAATCTCCTCAAAGCCGTCCGGAAGTTGTTCTCCATGGCCTCGCCAAACTCCTCCCATACCCAAGTTTTTGCCTCAGTGACCGCCGAAACCGCGTTCCTCTTAGTCTGCCGGTACCTATCAGCTGCCTCCGGAGTCCCACAGGCCAAAAAGGCCCGACAGGACTCCTTCTTCAGCTTGACAGCATCTTTCACCGCCGGTGTCCACCAGCGGGTTCGGGGATTGCCGCCCGACAGGCACCGGCCACCTTACAGCCACAGCTCCGGTTAGCCGCCTCCACAATGGAGGCACAGAACATGGCCCATTTGGACTCAATGTCCCCCGCCTCCCCCGGGATATGGGAGAAGTTCTGCCGGAGGTAGGAGTTGAAATTCTACCTGACAGGGGATTCCGCCAGATGTTCCCAGCAGACCCTCACTATACGCTTGGGTCTACCAGGTCTGACCGGCTTCCTCCCTCACCAGCGGAGCCAACCCACCACCAGGTGGTGATCAGTTGACAGCTCCGCCCTTCTCCTTACCCGAGTGTCCAATACATGCGTCCGCAAGTCCAATGACACGACCACAAAGTCGATCATCAAACTGCGGCCTAGGGTGTCCTGGTGCCAAGTACACATATGGACACCCTTATGCTTGAACATGGTGTTCATTATGGATAATCCGTGACGAGCACAGAAGTCCAATAACAAAACACCACTCGAGATCAGATCGGGGGGGGGCGTTCCTCCCAATCACGCCCCTCCAGGTTTCACTGTCATTGCCCACGTGAGCATTGAAGTCCCCCAGTAGAACAAGAGAGTCCCCGGGAGGAGCGCTCTCCAACACCCCTTCCAAGAACTCCAAAAAGGGTGGGTATTCTGAACTGCTGTTTGGTTCATAAGCACAAACAACAGTCAGGACCCATCCCCCCACCCGAAGGCAAAGGGAGGCTACCATTTCGTCCACCGCGGTAAACCCCAATGTACAGGCGCCCAGCCAAGGGGCAATAAATATGACCACACCTGCTCGGCGCCTCTCCCTGTGAGCAACTCCAGAGTGGAAAAGGGTTCAACCCTCTTCGAGGAGACTGGTTCCAGAGCGTGTGTCGTGTGTCGAGGTGAGTCCGACTACATCTAGTCGGAACCTCACAGCCTCGCACACCAGCTCAGGCTCCTTCGCCACCAGAGAGGTCACATTCCATGTCCCTAGAGCTAGCTTCTGCATCCGAGGATCAGACCGCCAAGGTCCCCACCTTCGGCTACTGCCCAACTCACACTGCACCCAACCCCTTTGGCCCCTTCTACAGGTGGTGAGCCCATTGGAGGGGGGACCCACGTGCTTTCTTCGGGCTGTGCCCGACCGGGCCCCATGGGTGTAGGCCTGGCCACCAGGCACTCGCCATCAAGCCCCACCCCCAGGCCTGGCTCCAGGAGGGGGAATATATATATATATATATATATATATATATATAAAAAAAACAGGTCCGAAAATGCTTTGATTGTTAGATTATTCAGCAACCTAGGTCTCGTTGAGTAACAACATTCAAGTTTTTTGTATGTTTATTTCAGAAAACAAAAAACAAAGCACTGATGATAGTAGCTAACTTCTGTTGCGCTAAGTTAGCAATAATATTTCTGCACTTATGTTCATCCATCCATCCATTTTACAAACCTACTGGGTCGCGGGGGGTCCGGAGCCTATCCTGGAAGCAATGGGCAGAAGGCAGGGAACAACCCAGGATGGGGGGCCAGCCCATTGTAGCACTTATGCTCATTGTTTTGTATTTTACTGGGAGTTTACTTGATTTCATAAAATATGGAAGGCTGAGCTGTTGCGGGAAGAGCTGAGAAATCTGTGAGCCACGTGAAAGTCACCTCGGCCCCCAACGAGGGCCATGTCACCTCTCCAATTGACACCTGCCTCTTCCCGCATCCAGCCGCATCTCGCCAGGCGAAGAGACCCACCGTCCTGACAAGAGCAGAACGCTGTCAGTTGCCCTCATCTTCCCTGAGAACGTGAAGTAATCGTGGACTGCCGCCGAATCGGAGATGACAGAACAGGCAAATAGGAAAATTTCAGGGGGGGCTGGAAGAGAGGGCTGGCTCTATGAAGGACTGTATGGGAAGCGCCATCTGCTCAGTCAGTAAGAAGCCTTAACATGCTCCTTATTGTGTGCTGCTGAAGGTTGGATTAAACCAGTCCAGCCCAGCAGAGAGTCAGTCAGCCTGCTATTCCTCAGATTTGGAGTATAGGGTTTCTCCCCGGGCACCAAACATCCACAAGGAATTCCAGACTCTCTAATTACTTGGCTGGGGTTTCCTGGGGTGTGACAGCAGACAGATGGAAGTCCCCTAGCACACAGAGCCTGATCCTCAGTTCCCTCTCTCTCTCTCTCTCTCTCGCCCACCCCCATCGATGTGCCAACCACACGAGTAAAAGCCACCTGCTCGTGGGAGACGTGCAGCCAGGGAGAAAGTGCCCCGCCTCCCACGTGCTGCCCGACTGGCCGAGCCACCTGTCAGTCAGGGTTCACGTCACCATTTGGGGACAGGATGAGCCCGTTAACTGTCTGCGCAATGAAGCAACAGCTGAGGACATAATTGCACTATTGAACTGTGATTTTAACAAATCACTGAAAATTAATCCTGGCCATATGACCCTTGCCGTCTGGGTCTACATCCACGATGGAGATTCGCCAGCTGCCATGAAAATATACTTTTAACAGATACTCTTATTGTCTAAGGGAGGCCTTACAGATGGTTTAATTTAGTGTGACAGCTAAAATCAGTTTCAAATAAATGCGATATAAATCAAATCAATTTTTCACCAAAACGCTCTACTTTCACCCTTCAGTTCAAACTTTTTAAAATCTCTGCGCCATCTGTTTTGACTCAGCAGCATTTTCAGACGTCCATAAATTTATATTAGACTCTCTTTCCCTCTTGACTTCTCTGTTTTGTAGCCACATGGCTGGAGGCAATGATAAAATCCCCTTTTGGGCTTCCCAGCTGTTAATGCGATGGCAAACACGCGCCGTTCGTGCTGCCTCACACCCCATCCGCACAGCACCGGGGGCTTATGGGAACCAGCAGTCCTCGGAAATAAAAACTGGGGGTGCGGTCGCCCCGCTGCTGGCAGCACACCTTGCCAGGTTGGCGTGTGGATACAACTGGGAGACAGGAAGCCGGAGTCCCGCTAAGCCCCAAAACAAGGGCTTCATACGGAGGGAAAATCCCATTAAGCACAGTGGGCAGGAGGCCGGGCCGCGGGGTAGGGGGTGCAGATTGTGGCTCAGAACCGAAGGCAGTAACCCCCACGCTCCTCTGGATTATTATGCTAATGAGCGACCCACATGCACTCTCTGCAGTGCTGGGCTTCAGGGTTAATAACGGGGGCCAGGGCGGGCGGCCCTGCGGGCGGGCGAGGGACGAGCTGCAGCTGGCGGGGGGACCGGCCGGCACCTGCCCCCCCCCCCCCCCCCCAGCAGGCTTCAGATGCTGCAGGATTCAGCCGGCGCTCAACAGCCCGACACTAACCCTGACCCTCCACGCGGACACGCCCCCTTTTGGGTGCCTCCGGCAAGCCCCACCTTATGGCTGAGCTGCATTCATGAGAGATTTCTGAGGAACCCCAAAATGGATGTGAATCTGCCTTATGTAACCTGTGGCCTGATTTCACAGATGTGGACACACTGCGTGGTCTTTCTTCTGAACCACTGCCGAGCTGAGTTTCCTGCTTTGCTTCTCTAGTATGCGACCAGGAGAGATGGCTTCCTCTACATCAGTTTTCCCCACACAGTCTTTGGAGATCCCCGTACAGTCTAAGTTTTAGCTCCCTCCAGCCAACTTTCAGCCAATCAGGAACACCGAATGCCTGGTTCAGGCATATTGGGATCTGGGAGAGAGCAAAAATGTGGACTGTCTAGGGGCCCCGAGAACTGGGTGGGATAACACTGGTCTACATCAGCTGTACACCTGCTCCTTACAGGTGAAGACCTGATTTATATATATACATAAATGCATTTCAATTATCCATCCATCCATCCATCCATCTTCTGACCACTTATCCTGGTCAGGGTCACTGAGGGTCTATTCCAGGCAGCACAAGGCACAAGGCTGGGCATATCGTTTTAATATTGCTTTAAATTCTACTCTGTCTTTCTCGTAACCCTATTAATCAGGCCTTCTGCTGCCCTGCTGAAATACTCAACCAGCTGTGCCTGGGATTATGGTCTGGGATCTAGTGTGAGTTACTTCATTTTTTTACATCCATCTTCCACAACTGATTATCTCTTACAAGGTCACTTTGAGCCTGCAGTCTGCCCCAGGCAGCACAGGGCACAAGGAAGGAGATGGCCTGGATGAGACAGCATGAATGGTGAACTAAAATGAACAAAGTTACAAGCGATTGATATTTTAGAGGCAGCTGTTCAGATGTTTTTGGAATGGGATATAAAAGGAACAACCAAAGGAAACTGGCAGACCTGCAAAAGGACACACACACACACACACACACATACAGAACTGGGGGCAGGAACTGCACCCCAACCCTGTGGGCCTCCTTCCTTTCAAACGAATGAAATTTTGTAGACCTGGGAGCATAAATATTAGCCACAAAGACAAGGGGTGACCACCTCGGAAAGACCATGCATGAAAGCCTGCCCCTAACTGCAAAGATGCGTCTGGCCCAACAGCGTGGGCGCGGCATGTGGGAGGACCGCAGGGCAGCCGGGCCCCGGCAGAAAGGCCGGGCCACGGCCCCAGATCCAACTCGGAACCGTCCGCCCACCGGCAGTAAATGCTAATGAGCCCAAGGTCACAATGGAGCCATTGAGGGGCTCACCCACCGCAGAGAGCCCACGACAATGGGCCTCATCGTTAACCAGAGCCTCGGAGCACCAGGGCCAAATTCGGCTCCATGATAGAGAAAAGGCCACAACCGCTAGGAAAGGGCACGCTCGTGGCTGGGTGTTTCACTCGTACATGAAATGCAGATCGGGCTGAACATGTGCAGGCGTGCGTCTGCATTTGCAATGCACCCATTCTAGGTGGAAAGGGCAAGTCTCAACACGGCTTGGTGCATGGCGTCGCACTGGGCCTGCGGGGTTAGCGTGTGATGGCAAGGAGGTCAAAGGCTGCTGAAGCGGAAGCTATGGGAAATGAGTAAGGAGCTTCAACAACCATACAGTCCATCAGTACAGGCAGATTCACACACATTCGGACATTAAACCTGGTCAGAGATACAGCTGATCACTACAGGCAGATTCACACACATTTGGACATTAACCCTGGGCAGAGATACAGGCCATCTCTACAGGCTGATTCACACACATTCAGAAAGTCAGGTACACATTGTCCATCACTGCCATGCAGTGACAAGAACATATCCTACATTACAGACCCAAATCCTGAACCTGCTGAGATACAGGCCCAAATCCTGAACCTGCTGAGATACAGGCCCAAATCCTGAACCTGCTGAGATACAGGCCCCCCCACATTTTGAATAAAACAATCATCCAGCTCCAACATCACAACTAGCTTGTAAGACACAATCGCATAGTGTTTGTAGGCAGGTGGGCATGAAACCACTGAGCAGATGGTACCATTTAGTCATGTACTAACTCTCATAATGGCCCTGATTAACTAAGTGATTTGGACAATAAGTATGGGATACCTGAGAAGGCCCTAGGACTGAAATAAGGGCTGAAACTGGAGGATCTCAAGTCAGAGTGAAAATCATGAAGGGATCTTGTGGAATAGTCTGAACAAAGGAATGCCATAATTCACTGACAATATTGCAAGACATTCAACAAAAACCTAAACAGAAAACCTCAAACATGAGATATTCTTACTCATTTATTCAAGCAACAGCTCAAATTCCATATTAACTCCCTTCCCAATCCAACATCTAAAATTCATGTTTCCATTTGTAAGGTACAGTGTGCATTAAGTCATTGACAAGGCAAACATTCACCTTATGTGCTGTTTTCACACATTTTATAGGGAAATTCCATCAAAATACAAGTTATTTTCAGAAGCTGTTACATGATTCCTTTGGTAGGAATTCACTTTGTCACAGGTAAGAAAAGGACCATTTTTGTTAGACATTGTGTCAAAGGAACCACAGATCCTCTGAGGCCAAACTCAGCATAAATGCAATATAAGATTGTTCTTTGTATTTAAAAAAGTGTCCAGTGTTGACAAGATTTAAAACTTGATTCAGCAAAAAAAAAATGGATACAGAAATGCTTGGAGCTGGTGAGTATCACACATTTTTCAGTAAAACTTCGCAAAGATGTTCCTTCCAATAAACAGTGAATTATCTAATGTCAGGCAGAACTGGAGTGGAAACTCCCTTTAAATGTTGTACAAATGAACAATCATAGAGCTATTTTAATTGGAAGCGCCGCTTTGGGTAAATTACCCAAAGTACTAAATGATCATTTTTGTAGCATTAAACACTTGTTCAATTGTCCATTCGCATATGTTCTCTTACCTATAGAGACATTAAGTTTTCCATAAGCATTATTTAATGGAAGATCTTGTTGCATTTGAATTGGTAGTTTACCAGTTGCTAAGGCCTCTGATACAGGGGTCAGTATTGGAGCCATTCATAGGGTTGCATTAACACTGGCCTTTAAGGCACTTAAGACAATCGCTTTTCAGCTGAGGTCTACAGCAGGCAGATGGACACATGTTGATAAGCAGTGACAGTACTAATCCCTAACTGAGGATGAACTCAAAAGGATTTTGAGACAAACCGTCTCCTATTAGAACCAAACTTCCAGCTTAATGAATCAGGGGACAAGTCCACAGACCGCTTTGAAAGGAACTCTTGAACAGTGACATACTACTATCATATAACAGGTCAGAAATGTTCGAGCATGGAACGGAAAACAGGCGATATTTAAATCAGTTAAATTAGTCAGTTTGAATCCACAAAAAGTCTGACTGAATTCTATATCCTGAAATGTCATGAGAAGCAGCCTGAATGAATGCCATTTTTAATCTTGTATAACAAGCCTGTTATTCTCCCATCTAGTTTACAATGCAAAAAACCATCTACCTGTTATTTTTGGAATTTTTCCATCCAAAATATTTCCAAAATACAATAGCTAACGACAGTTCTGTCGACCAGTAACCTAAAATATTTTAATGTCCTTCCTTAATTATTATAAAAAAAAAAAACAACAATCGGCCACTTTCTGGATTCCAGATTTAGTTCTTCTCGATCTGTTCTAGATCCAAGTCTCCACAGTACAATGGGAAGATTCTCTCCTCGATGCTGTCAGCGTCACTGATGTCCTCATCGCTCTCACCCGCAACCACGGCCCGGCGGAATCCAGGTCGCTGCGGGGGAAGGTGGAGTGGGTCATGCTGGGGGTCCAGACCCCGCTGGCTGGCCGACACCTCCAACAGCTCTCTGACAGGGCTGGAGCCAGGAGTGATGATGTTCACAAGGTCATCGGCGGAGCCACATGGCGACGAGACAATGGTCCTCATGTGAAGGTCCTCGTCATCCAGGGAACATAGACTTTTGGAGTTCTTTAAAGTCTGCAGGCACAGGGGACATCAGACACATGTTACAGTGAATTTATCCAAAGGAAACAAGACACCTTCAAGACGTAAATGTAATTCGTCAACCCAAGCCGGCATGCAGCCCCTGATGTAAGCCGACTGTAAGCTGGCGTGGGAATTTCCTACAACAATGACAGTGGGTCCATCACCTGTCGATTTATTCATTAAACTGTCTTCTGAAGAGGGGTGAATAATGGACGGTATAATGCACTTAGCAGAACTTCAGCTCACATTAAAGCTCCTATGGGGGTGTATGAAATCTGCGCTGGGGGAGGACGCGTCGCCCTTCAGTCTCCACTTTAGGACGGTTCGATCCTTCATACGTCTGCAGGTCATGGATGCCAAAGTTTCCCAGAATGCTCTGAAGATGCTCTCAGTTTCTTCAAGGAGCTAGCAGGTCAATTAAATGACTACTTTAACCCTTCCCCACCAAGAATTTTTTATTATTTTTTTTTTGTGACGGCTCTGCCAGCAAGTGACCCAGAGCTAATCTCCGAGTGGGACAATAGCATAAGATGTGGGGAGATAATAGCTGAAACTGCAAACACGGGGCAGGTGAGGGGCGGGGTGCTTTGCAGACCTCCCCAGGCCCTGCCCATTAAGGTTACAGTTACGTTTCTTCATCCCCACTTTCTCCGGGACGCAAGAAGCTCAGAGGGCCGGTCGTCTCGGGCAGGGATTTGTGAGCGAGTGAGCAGGCCCACGGACAGGGCCCAGTGCCAGATGCTGTGGCTGGCCCTTTCAGGCCTCCAAAGAGCCCGGAGCCCTTTTATTCTGCCTCTTCTCCTCTGTGCCGCGGGGACAAAGGGCCGGCTTGTCAGCCGATCGGCCTCCACACTCCATTATCATTTCCTGGCTCCACCCAGGGCTATCATTTTCCCCTCTCCCAGGCCTGCAGGAGCCCCGGCTTTAATTGGAAGCCCTCAGCACACACAATGGCTGAAAGGGGGCCTTTTGATTGTTCATGCGTGCCGGAGAATAAAGGAGAGGCGCAGGCCCCTGCCACGGAACGGCACCCGGCGGGCTTGCCCCACTCCCGTCGCCACAGGGTGGCATAAGGCCCACTCATCCACTCAGACCCCCGCGTCCGCGTTTCCATAACCCCTGTCAACCCCATCCGCCCTGAACACTTACACTGAATGCCATAATTGGGGGGGGGGACACCCCCTCGCCCTTCTGCGAGAGATTTAGCGTGGGTTGTGCTAGAACATGTATTTGGACCTTTGAAGCAGCATCACCTGTTTTCACTTTTTCTGGGAACTTGGCACTTAATTCTATACGTTACTCAAGCCGACTGGGTGTTAAAAGCTGAAAGAGCCCCATTCTGGAGCTGGATGCATAGTACTCCCCATAGTACCAGCACCAGCTTTACGGGTCAGCTGCCCAGCCTGTACCGCAGGGGCCTCCTCAAGGGCCAGTCGGCATTTCGCACGGCAAAGAAACACTGCAGGTTGAGCCTCTGAAGAGGTTCCCTGCGCTGCCGGCCAGCTGCATCAAGTCTATGAACTGAAAATCTGTCGCTATTCTCTGTCCAGGAATGACCAGGTGGATGGCTGAGAATAGCTCTACCAGCCAAAGTTTTAGCTTGATTAGTGGGTCCACATATTAATGTTGTTTCTGTGTTAGCAGACGTTAACCGTAAGTTTTGTTCGTGACTCTTTATTCAGTAAAACTTAAAACCATTATCATCTGACACTATCCACATAAGACAATTTGATGACAGAGTTCTAGAAGCCATTAAGAACAGCAGAGAATGTTCAGGGACTTGGACGCTGATTATCTGACAGGAACCTGGAGGCTGTACACCACATGCGTTTACAATATCAATTTTATTAGCCAACTGCTAACCTGTGAGGATTTGCAAAACTTGCATGTGGTATTGTACTGTTGCTAAATGCTATCATACTTTGATTTAAACAGAGGACTAGCACTTATAAAAACCTCAGAATCAAACCCATTTAGAGACTGTGCGTAAGTGCTTGAAGTAAATGTACATTTTCCTCCACAAGATGGGATCATTAACGCTCTTCAGAAATAAGACTGAGGGGACCAAGGGACAGGTCCGGTGGTGTGATCACTGTATCAGAGGGTGCAAGACAGGAGGTTGAACCCCAACTCACTAGCAGACCTGAGCCAATGTCAAGTCTCAGAACCCCATCTCTTTCAGAGTTTACACTCACCGCACATCTGCCCTTAAAACACGGGTCGCGCTTAGGAACACACGAAGGAACGTGGCCAACCAATACAAGCAAGCAATCTGTGTAGCACAGCTGGGGGGCAAGCTTGATTCAAGCAGCGCTGCCCCAAAATCTAGCCATCTAAATCAGACCGGGTCTTAAATCAACTTGAAACAATACCAAAGGCCAGTTTCCTGCCCAACAATGCTGGCTTCTGCCAGTGCTCCTCTCCACCTGTGCGAAACACACTCAGATTTGTTAGGAAAAAGCCTCAGGCAGGTCGTAATATCTACATTCTTTAAGGACCTCTAAATTTAGACCTTCCGAGAGGTCGAATGTCCCTATAGTTAAATCAACGTCAGAACTATGCAGCTCACCCAGAATATCTTATAGCTGTAATTTTTCTAACTCTGAGCCATTTCTTAGGAAAGGCCAGATCACCAATCAAAATCGTTTAAGTATGAAAAAGATACTTTTTTTGAGTTTACTTTTTTAGTAGCGTTTACTGCACACGTATGGTATGGGAGTAATCTCTTAAAGCGACGGTAACGTCGAGATTCAGCAGGACAACTGCAGAAAAGGTGACTAACCTTGTGCTTGAAGAGGAATAAGGACAAACGTGGGGCTTTCCCGCTAAGGGGAAACACTGAGGACAATTAGCTTGACTGTACACACACACAGAGCATTGACAAAATACATTATGCAAACTACTTATGCAAAAAGAAATAGAAGGAAAAAGGGCTATCACATATATATACAAATTCTGCAGAAATGACTGCTTAATTTAAATGTTGCCTAACTGGTTACCTCGAGGAATATGGGTTTTTAATTTAATATGATATGGTTATAAGTTTTACTGAATAAAGGGTACAAACAAAACTTGCGGTAATTTCTGCCAACACAGAAACAAACTTTACTCGAGAATTTCACAATATTAACAGTATGTACAGCTTTTCCATATATAGCACCAGAAAACTACTGCCTGTGTGATGCTGCAAAAGGTACCAGACTGTTGAGAGCAAAGCAAAGCACAAACTACCACTGAGGGAGAACCTAGGTGGACGCTGCAGGTGAAGATGCACCAATTGATTGGCCAGAGACTGAAAAATGCTCGATTTTGATCCGGATTGGCTGATTGCTGGTCAGAACCAATCAGTCCAGATATGGCCAATTTAATGAACCCATCAACTACTTTGCCATCTAATATTGTCCCTACTCAGTATCCATCCACAGTTGTGTCCCCCGTCCTTCACCTTCCCTCCCCCCACTAATGCTGTGTGATAGGCGAGGTAAAACACTCCGACGAAATGTCCGTTGTTTGGACACTCTTTACGGCGTGGGACAGAGACATTAGCGTTAGACATGCGAACTACTGGAAGTACCTCAAAAAGATTTGAAAGGACCCATTTTATTCCACACTTGTGGAGACATTTTCATTTTAAAAGTTTAAAATATTTTCCAAGTTCAAAAAAATGTTAAAAATTCTTCATGTGCCAATTCTTATTAAACTAAGTTGGAACTTCAAAGTAAATTGCATGAATCAGTATTGGTAGGTCAGACTTAATTCTGTATTATAATATATATTGAGATTGGCCAAGGAAAACGCAATCGGTGCATGGCTGTGTGTAGCTAATATTACTACACACCCAATATTCTACTCAAAATCCATTCGGATTGACATCACCTGACAAAAACACTAATAAAATTGGCGCTATATTAAGGTAGAACTCTGTCAGTTCGATGACTTCCTGAAGGGATTTTGCATATTACTTTATTTTATACATTTTTGTGGCAAGTCACATTCAGGTTTTGTTCATTAATGTTCCATTCCAGAGTTTCATTCAAGCTTTAAAAAAAAGCCTTTATGGGAGGACTCTTCGCATTTAAACGCTTCCAGAACTCCGACGAGCAGATAAGGACCTTAAAACATGGGCTGTCAGCAGTAAATCCCTTCACACAGAAAACCGTGCGCAAGTCATTTGCCAGGGAGACAAACACTCATCTTAGCAAGCATTATATAAAACTATAATTCATATTCTAATCAAATTTTTATATATGGACACTGAAGATGAATAAACTGAAATTGAAAGTCGGTAACTGCTGCATGCACTCAGTTCCGCTGACATACGAGTTACTGCAAAGTTCAGTAATCGAGCAGCTGAATGACTCCACAACAAATAATTATGAACGCATGTCTGAACGCTAACTCATTTCGCTACACGACTTGTGCTCCGCGTGCAAATAAGCACAGGTCCTAAGAGCAGCTTGACGATTCACGGTTCTGAAGTCCAGCAAAACAAAAGGAGACCTCTTGGTGGTCCCCCCTCCCCGAAAAAAAAAAAAAAATGACGGGGGAGGCCAGGGAGGGGGTGCAGCTGACCTTTTCAAGTAGCCTGACCCCTGAGAGGAAGAGGAGGGTAGTCGCTCCTCCATTGTGCTGCTGCTTGGTGTGTGAGCTCTATAGCCTAAGGGGTCTCCCTGAAATAGTGGGGAAATTCATAAAAGAAAGTAGCAGATGGCAGAGAGGCCTACAGGGGGAGAATTAAAGCGTATAAAGGAGCCCTCGCACATCCAAGGTGCGGCTCAATGTAGGTCTGGCAGCGCGCATTTCGCCCGCCACAATGCAACGGCATGCGGCCGGCGGAGGCGCGTGTATCCCGCGTTGCACGTCAGCCACGGCCGATTAGCCGCACGCCAAAACCGGGGCGGCAGCATGCCTGGCTGAGGCGCCGCTTCTCCGTATTTTAGCCGAATTAGTCACACCGCAAGTGAAGAAGAAAAAAAAAAGGACTGAATCATTTTGCCCTAGTTGCAGCTGTCCCCCCCCACCGCCCCCACTCTGCTTGCCTGAAACACTGGTAGGCCTGTTAGTGGGTCCGAGAGCGGCTGAACACTAACAGACATCTATCAGGGGAGGGACTCTATCCCCAAGGTCCAGGTGCTACAAAAAGAATCACACCACCACCCCAAAAAAATGGACATGTACAGTACTGTTCAAAAGTCTTAAGCAGTCCAAAGAAATGTTTAAAGCTATTTATCTGGGTAGTAAGTGCACTTCTGATCAGAACAACAACATGCAAATTAAGAGTTACAATGAAAACTGGTAAACGTCTTCTATTTTCCAAAAAGTTACTGATATGTTGGACGGCTAGATGAACACCGCTTCAGTTTCCAAATCTCTCCCCAGGGGCACCTCAGCCATTCCATGTATTTATTAAATTTCACCAGCTCACTCAATTTAATTAGTTAAAGAAAGTCAATGAGATATTGATTAGCTATACGAGGTATGCTAGGGGGTTGAGTTAAAAAATACGGGTTTATTGGACTGGAAATAAGGGGGTGATTTTAGCAGAATTTTTGAAATGGCTAAGCTAACGCACTTTCAGCAGCATAAAAGGCCACACTTTTACACAAAAATGAATATCATTTAAACATTTTCACTGGCTGCACAAGACTTTTGCACGGTACTGTATATCTTGTGTTAAGTGTGCAAAAACTGAGACGTGAAGAGATTAGCTACTAAGGCTGGTGCAGCATGTAGCCTTGATGTAGCCCTACATGCCACCGTTGGATCAGGAAGATCTGCTTTAAGCAGCCGCCTGTTGGCCTTCCTGCCCATCCATCCCGACAAATCGCTCTGGCTTTCCTGGCGCATGCAGCACACAAACCTGAGTCATTTTGAGGAAGTCCAGCGAGGGCCGGCTCCAGCGTGCCTCGTTCTCCCGGGGTCGCTTCAGGCCCGCCTTGCGCTCTTGGAGCACGCAGGGCTGGGAGCGGCAGCGCAGTAACCCCGCATGGCGGCCCAGCTCCGGGCTGGAGGCCGGGCTGCTACTGCTGGAGGAGGCCGGCAGGCCGTGGGCCTCGGGAATGTGCTCCTGGGAGAGCGAAAACCGGCGGCAGGGCGAGAGGTCGGGGGACCTGCCGGCAGGCCAGGGAGGGGCGGAGGAGGAGGAGGCACCGCTGCTGCGCCCGCTGCAGTCCACGAAGCCGCTGCTGGCCGACGAGGGCCGCGGCACAGGGGACACAGCTGGAGCAAAGGCACTACAGGGGACAGAGAAGAAGCCACAGCCACCTGGAGGCGAGGAGGAGGAGGAGGAGTAGACGGGAGGGGCAGCGGCCGAGCCGCAGCTTCCATGCACGCCACCATACTGCAGTGAGGCCACGCCCCCACTATTGCAGCGCCTCTTGGATATCGGAGTCCAGATCTTGGAGCTGTTGCCGGGCTTCCAAGGTGACCGGCAACGGGAAAGTTCATCTGGCTCAGATAAGGACCGGCAGTGGCGCTTAGTGGGCGGGGCCAGAACAGACCCACCATTGTCATTCAGACTCAGATCGCTGATCCAGCCAGGAAGGAGCACTGCTCCGGCAGCCTCGGACCACATGGCAGTCCCAGGGGTGGGCCGGGGCGGCGGCCACGATGGGCTCTGCCCACTGCCGTTACCGAAGGGAAGTGTGAGGGAGCTTGAGGCAATTCCAGTCTGCTCACTGCAGCTGCCGTCGGTTGACCTCCATGGCTTTTCTTCTGCTGGAAGGAGAGCAGGAGATCCCGGGACCATCAGCACTGAGAGACCCGGGAACTTGTCACAGTACAGTTACCGGAGGCAAACACAGCTGACTGCTATTACAGCTGAAGACACCAGACAGGACTACAACCCTACTGAATCAGCAACTAAGGGGCAGAATGGAGCTATGCAACAGCAGTCAAGGGGAACAAACTAATCACCAAAGGCCAATGGGGAAATGTACAACACTGAGAAACGAAAACCGAAAGTTAGGAGAACTTACCATGGCTTTCATACGGGTACTGTCCAAGTGTTTGCCGGAGTTTTTCCGTGCGCTGAAACGAAGGAAGGGACGTCTAAGAGGAGTGTCGATGCACTTGCCCGACCAGCAGTGCGCAAGCACTAGAGAGCCTAGATTCCACTAATCCCCGCAGGTTAATTAAAATACAAACAACTGTGAAAGTCAATATGTGCAAGTATAGAGAAGGGGCTTGTACAAGTTGGTTAAAATTCCTTTAATGTTACGTAGCCCGGTTAAATGTAACTTAATGCTGTAACAGCTTGAAAAAGTGTTTCACGAGAGCCAAGTTGGTGAAAGGGATCAGCTTCACATAAATTCTTTATGGTACGACTAAGGTACGAGGTAAATCTAACATGGAATTAAGGGTCTGGAGATTGCAAACTTTCATAGGCACAAGGAAAACATGAAGCCAACGAGGGGAGTACGGAAACGGATAGTATACAGAGGGAGTGTCATTGGGGATAATGGAATTATCATTTCAATTCACCTACTGATGTCAGCTAACCAAGCACCCCTATGAAAGGTCGGTGAGCTCTTCCCTACGGCCAATGTGAGTTGATGCCTGATGCTTCGCACCCTGGTTTCACTTTTCTGAAAGAGGATTGGAGCTCATTGGATTAGGGACCAGGCCCAATACAAGTCATGGGTTCAAATCCTATGGCCTGTGACTCACTGTTGGGCCCTCAAGCAAATCCTTAACCCAAACTGATGCAGGGGTTAATATACTTATTAAATAGTAAAGGAGTTGGTTACCTCTAGAAAAGGGATACAGCAGACATGAACATTGTTCTCTGATTAAAAACAAAACAAAAAAAAACATGCAGCAGAATCATTTCCTGCCCAGAACTTCCTGCCTGAGACAACAAAGGCCATAATTAGGGGGCTTTTTTCATGCAAAGAACTGCAGCCTTGAAAATCACCCTGCCAACCCCAGGCCTCTTATAACCCTCACACCAAGCATTTTGAGCTCCATGAGGAAGATGAGAAACACCAACAATTAGCCTGCTTCGGGGTTTCTAACGAGACGAGAAGCCTACATTCCCCAGAGTTCACTTCACAGGGGTCAGGAAAACAAGCTTTCTTCCCGGACAATCATGCTCCAGCAGCAGTAGATCTAAACAGCTAATTATATACAATTATATTCATATACAGTAATATATATGTATGTATAATCATCATGTAATTCACTTCAGGGTTAGAAATGCAGTGCTGAAGTATGGAAAACAAATTCAGACGCTACTCAACCGCCATGAAGTCCAGAATCTCCATACTGAGTTATGCCTGGTTCAAGTCCCTCTAAGCAGGTTTTTCCAGCTCGGGGGAGGCGTGACAGAACTAAAAATATGTCCTTACAGTTTTAATAAAAAAATGACAACTAAATTATAGGATAAGGAGATTACAAGCTACTTGAACTCTGGGGTGTCACTCTTTGCTATTTGCCAGCAGAAAACGATCAAGGAATCAGGGCAAAGGAAGAGAGGCCCTAAAAGGTCACACCTGCTCCCAGATGGAATGTCAGGTTCCCCACAAACACACAAGGGGAATCGAAATGAGCTCCGCTGAAAGAAATGTTAAGATACTGGTGGCTGCAGCCTAATATGGCCACTGAGCACCAACTCGCAGCTTTTTTGCACCGAACACAGCTTAAAGACTCTACCATGGAGACATTCCTGATAGATCTATTCAAAAATATAAATTGAATAGGAAATTGTAGACAATTGCAGAACTATTTGGATAAATATCTTTACAACTTTGCACTAATTCATGTTTAGACTCCCAAGCTGGGAACCACTAGCATCCTGCGGTAGAATCTATTTAGATCGGGATCTGAATGCACCAACTCGTCCTTTATGCTATCGTCTAACTGAGCTCCATAAGTCTCACTTTAAAGGTCTTCTCTCTCTTCCATACTTTAAGAATATTATTCCTGTCTTATAACTATTGCTAACAAGGACAACACCATACAATCAGGATAACACAAGCTTTCAGTGGCACAAGACAGACCATGTAACAGTCAAGCTAATACATTGCTCTGTCTATATGTCTATGTTGTGTATATGGAAGTAAAAATGACTTTCATCAACAGTGTTGAGTTAAGTCCACAATCCTCCACCTACAATATGGTCAGCTGACAGTCACTCTACAGCAAATTAGGAGCATGCTCAGTACGTGCACTCCGCCAAAGGGGCCAAAGATTACAAGCTCAATATATTCACTGGCTATTTGGCAAGCCCAAACATGGGCTGTATATATTCACTCTTGTTCTTCTGCAATATATGGCTGAACACTAGGGGTGCAAATCGTTGACAAAGGTGATTCGATGTAACGATTAACTGGGAGGAAAAGCCAGCGTAAATCCTCAAAAAGGCCAACTCGCCATACGCATGAAGGAAGCATTACCTGATTGCCTACTGTCACCGATACCGATCGCCAGCTAACCCCTGACCTTCATGCTGGGGGGGGGGGTGGCCTGGAGTGAAACTCGTAGAGCTTGCCGGCACAGATTATTGAGTCATGTTATATTGCCTTTTATTGCCTGGGAAAAGAAAGACTGATCTGTGCGCCAGATGTAATAGTGAATCTGTACTTTGAGGCCCCTTATGAGCACTGAATGAGCTGATGAAATCAGGCATCCTCACCTATGGATAATGGATGATCGTCCAACGTGATCATCTCCAGTACGTTAATATTTGTGCTTGTAGCTCTGGTGCTACTAACTTTAAATCTTGATAAAGATGAAACATTTCCTGACAATTTCAAAACTGATAATTCGAACTGATGCCCATATCTTTATTCTTAACTAATATCATCCGATATTGATGTTATATGCATATGCATCTGTGGGTAACACTACTTTTTACTTCGCTGCCACTGCGACACAAAAATGACCTTGACCCTCGGAATGAGCAATCTGCACTACAAAAGAGGTGTGAGTTTCCCCAATAACACTGTAGTGCAGAGATCAACAGGGAGCACATCCCTCCCTGATGAGCCTTCCCTTACCATCCTATGTTTCAGAGAATCCCATGCCAGTGCTGCTACGTTGCCCATCTACCTGCAGTATGACAGCGGGGCAGCACACAAACTGGAAGAATACCCTGAAGGAGGACGTACTCCCAAAAATTACGACTGACCCTGACGTTATAGATCGATGCAGGTGAATCGGCCCCTTAATAATCGATTCATCGCAAAGCATCAATGCGTCTTTATACCCGAACTGGAAACAATGAAGAGAGCCACCTGATTTTGTTCAGTGTCACCCAACCAACAAGGGAGACCGACAGTCTGTGCTGGAAAGTCTGTGACAGACAGAGCCCCATTAAGATAACTGACCTGAGCTACTTGGGAGGATAACATAAAGACTTGGAGTTTGTGCCATCTGGTTAATCACACACACGAGCGAGCAGGTTGGCTTCTTGCTTTGCAGCTCCAAAACCGGCTTTTCCCCCCTCACCACAAAACTGTCGTAGCTTTAAATGTCAAAAACTGTCCTACTGACAGCGTTAACATGACAGGACGTGATCATCTATACACAAGGCACCCATAAATCCATTAAGTAAACCAGGCCGGTAGCTCAGAATGTTTTGATTACTAAAGATTAATGTAATTACAGGTAATGATAGTCTTCCTGTACATACCCACTTTGGGTTGCAATACAATAAATCTTAAATGATTATAGTCTAACTTTTGAAAACCAAGACTTACCAGATCATGACAGGACTTGAAAGACTCAGGCAGGACATTCTGACAGTAACATACCAATGTAGTAAAGAAAGTGTATTCAAGACAATGGAAAAAAAAACCTCACTCTTTTGGGTCTGGAGACCTCAAGCAGCAGCGGAAATGCTCAGCGAGCAGATCACCTGCCACGCCAGTCTTTCTGCCTTGGAGTTTCAGGCATTAGTACAGATTCTGGTCGAAGTTCAGAACTATTATTACATATTTTATAATGGACCAGTGCTGAGCAGAGCACAGTGGTGCAGTTGCTGCAGCATGCCGGCCATGGTGGGGGGCACTGACAGGACGGAATTCTTGGCACGGGCAAGTGCTTGCTGAGCAGCTGCTTTGACACTGTGCTTGTGAGCTCTTACTGACCGATAGCTGACCCACTTCGTATCAGTTCCTTACATTTTCCTGTTACTCAGCATGCCTCTTACATACTGTCATGCAAATGCCCGCCTAGCACCACCTGGTGGTTACTCACCAGGCTGACGCCATAGGGCTCGCGGGGTCCGTCGCAGAGCCGCGGCTCCCGCAGCTTCTCCGCGATCAGCGTCATCACAGCACCAGTCCCCTTGTCGCCTTGCTCTCCCACGAGCATTGGGGTCCTCCTGGTACTCACTACACTGTCCAGCCCCTGGAGCTGACTAGGGCGTGGGGCACTGCAGAGCTTAGAATCGCCATGAAGGAAGAGCGGGCGTTGGGGTGCCTGCCTGGGAAAGCCCCATTCTTCAGGCGATGGGTTCACTTCTGCATCGCCGGATGCCTCTGCGGAATAGGAAGAGCCAACGTAAGAAGCAAAAAAACCCAGAATTGCGCTCAGGAAGCCACAAATGCGAACGAGCAGCACCAGCTCGGAGGTGGCTTCACTGGTGACGTTAAATCAGGGCTGCTCATTTCAGAGCTTTCACTGCTACACTGGAGCGCTGCGTGTTGGTTAATCAGCCTTTTCTGAACCTCCAGAGCTCGTGACCATTTCCAAAGATGTCCCTTTTACAGAGCTGGTGACATCTTTCCAGGAGAGCATGTGTGTCATGGTTTGGTAACTTCTATTAATCTCCATTAGAACAACTGAAACGATATTTGGGAAAGGAAGTGAAAAAAATAACCGGATGCATATTAAAATATTTAATTTCCCCATAAATTATGCAGATGCAGTATAAGTCGCTCAGTGGTTAAGCCAACTGCACCAAAATGGAAAGCTAACATTTTTAATTAATAGAAACATTGAAACTGGAGACAACATATTTGCTACATTTACCGCAACTAATGCCCCTAAAACACAAACTGGACCAGAGGTCTCCCTGGATGTATTCTCTAATATGAAAAGCCTGTCTCAGTATAAGGGCAGTTTGTTTTACCATGAGACACAATTCACTCAATCCTCATCTTGATAATTATTCAACGGGCAACGTGGGGTGCTGTGGTTAACACCGTGGCCTCACACCTGGAAGGTGGGGGGATTTGAGTATGCAGTGGAGCACGTTCTCCCGATGTCAAGAGGCTGTCCTCCAGGTAACAGGACATGCAATGTCCTTAAACTGTCTGAAGACACCTGAAATTAATGGCATCCTGTCCAGGGTGGCCAGCAAGCCCCCATGTCCTGTTTAAGGGATTGGAAGATGCATGGAGAATTTGAGCCCTGGCATAAAAATGCATCAAACACATGGCTTGTAATCAAGAAGGAGAAACGTACTCAAGACCATTAACCCTCTGCGGTCAAGTACGTTGCCGATGACGCAGTACACTTTTCGCGCATGAAAAAAAAATCTCTGACTAAATCCAAAATCTGTCTTTTCAAAACGTCCATTGTTCGGAAGTATCAAAGTTCCTTAAATCGACAAAAAACAAAACCATGTCACCTTTGTTATACCTGCATCGGGGGGGAGAAGTGCAGCCCTCACCTGAAGATCGCTGTTCACATTCAAAATAGCCGCATTTCCGCGCATTCAAATTGCATTCGCATGGTAATTTGATGAACAACGCAACGGTGAAACGCGATTCATATACATCCCCATCAGCGCTATAAAAGGGGGGGGGTGTGACCAGGTGTGAATGGCTCATTCATACACATGAAAGTTACATATTCAATGGAAGGAACCCAGAAATAGTGACATGAATTCGGTTTTTCTTATTTATTTAATCAAACTGAATGTTGCAACTACACCATTTAGTCATCTTCATGTAGCCATGACTTTGGTGATCAGATATCTGGGATCAAAACAAACTGCCACCATTGCTTACTATGTACTTTTATAATATTTCTGTTCCAAACTGCATCTTGCAATGTCTATACTTTGATGTCAAATTACAGACTTCACATAAATCTGATATATTTACAAAGTACACTAAGATTAAGATGAGTTTAATGCCAAAACAAATATATAAATAATTTATTTGCCATGAATTAAGTTTGTGATATTGAATGAAATGTGTGACCATGGCTCAGTCAGTGAAAGTGTGTTTCCTACCCCTAGACCCCAGAGGGTTAAGCCTCATTGTAATCAAGTACTATGGAGTAAACTGATAGGACATTCAAAACTCAGAAACCGAACGTTATACTTGCGTATCACACCTAGATATACATTTTTGACTTTCGTGCTAGGTGACTTCCGTTATGTCATCCAAAGCTTCCAGTCATGCTTACTATTTAGATTAAACGTTTAGATTAAAAATAAATATATTAAGTTAAACAACTTCTACCTCTACAGGTGTGGGGCAATGGATACCTCAACTGGTTAAGGATCTATTGAGCGTTTACATCCTGGGGCAGCAGCACTGGGCCCTTGACACCAAACACTCCAGGGGAGCAGGACGACCCTCATCGCCGACCTCAAGTTCTCCTCACTTGTGCGGCACTTCGGAGAAAGGAATCTGCTAAATAAATATCAAACTTTTCATTCCAAATAAATTAAAGCAACAAAGCCTTTCGTCTTCAGACCCCAGTCTTGCAAACATCTGAACTATGTTGCATAAACTCTGCAAACAATTAGCTACACCTCAGAATAGAGGGGCTCTTTTGTTTTTACTAGTTTAACTTTCTTTTAAATGGGCTTCACCGAGTCCATTCCATGTCAGTGTGTATAATTTACAGCGGGAGCACAATTAGGGCAGGAGGTTCCCTTCGGGATGCACTGCTCCATAGGGAGCAATCTGCCGGACTGCCGTAACTGCCAAGTGGCGTCATCTCCCCCGAAGCTGAAGAAGAGCTGGGAAGACAATGGCAGCAGGGAAAGGCTCCAAAACCAGGCAGCGCTCAGCAGGCCCATGGCGGAATGCTAATTACCAGAGGGACTCCTTCACAATCAAAGCTGGCAAAGAGCATGGCGTCACCTAGAAATCACTCCTGACTACAGACGCACTACAGGGCACACCCTCCCAGAGAGTACGGCTCAGCTTGTGTGCCAACTGACCCCAGCACAGCTTAGTCTCCCTCAACAGCACCGGCCAATCAGCACCGTCACGCAATGGGTCACCTTTGTAGCCAGGAAAGCCGTTTTCCCCAGAGCTCCGGACCAGAACCACACCGCCGGCTTGTCACTAATTAACACGAGGCTGCCGGTCTCGTGGCGCTCCAAGGCCGTGGGGCACGTCGTCACCCCGCTCCGGTTTCTCTCTTATGTAGGTCAGTCTTCATGGCCAGGAGAACACGTGCAACGCAGATGACTCATGCCTCAGACGGGCATCACCCTCATCTCCAGCAGCTACTTACCTGCCTTCCACACAATCTTGCCTAATCACCATTAAGCTTCAGAAAAATATAAACTGAGAAAAGCTTCAGACTTCTGAAGCTTATTCGGAATCATATCTGTAAAGACAAATACTATTGCTGTGTTTAGTCAATACTGTCTGATACACTAATAAATACCATAACGAAAATATCATTAGCGAGCTTATTAAATATATAATGGTGTTGGTATTATAAATTTACTTTCACATGTTTGTGATAGAGACTAAACAAGGGGACATAATACGAAAGCTCTGTGGAGAAATTCACTCTAAATCAGTACAAACCTGGTTATGTAAGACACAGAATCAAGTCAGGCAAACACTAGTCACACCTAAATTACTATAAAGTTGGATTCCTACAAACTGGAAGCCATACTGCAGCTTTACTTACAACACGACATCCCGTACACCCCCACAAGGACAGCCAACTGAACCAGAACAAAGATCTCACCAGTACTAGCTGCCTAGTGGTAAGCCACATATCAAAGCTTCATTTCCTATTCCTGTCATTGCTGACAGTTTTGGGTGTACCCAGATAAAAACTTTTTTTTTTTTTTTTTTTTTTAAAAAGGGGAAAAAAATCGTAATGTCTACGCTAATAAAACCTCCATACACCATCACAAAACATTTGACCCATCCCATCATTGTTCCCACTGTTTTGATATCCCAGCCAAGTTTAATTAACACCTTTACTTGATAGCCATCGTCTGCATTAATGAACACCAGCACTCAAAAGCCCACTGGCATGCACTTATCTACAACATACGGTTTCATTGCGAAAAGATGAGGACACCTTTCCTGTAGCTTTTTAACACAAATAGCTGTAAAGCATCTTAATGGTCTGAGTGTTGCATCTAAGCCGGTCTGAGGATCAGCATGTGAGGAATCCTAACTAGCAGCTCTGTGATTACTGCAGGTCACCATGCGGGCAGCAATCGCCATGCCAGCCAGCGTGGGGGCCACGACAGAGCTACGCTCACCCGGCAAAGGCCTTAATCATCTGCGTTCGTATGCACGCGTAGTTTAAACCGAAAAATATCATCGGATCATACAACAGGCTGGGACGCGCTGCACTGTTCATATAACCGGTTACAACAAGTGATGGTGGATCCGAGACTAGTGAGTCTTCCGGACAGTCGGCATGCATGGTCACTTTTCACTGGAGACTTATGCGACCGGAAAGGCCAAAACTGACTCAACCTAATGATCCTTTCACTTTTCACTGCCGCCGATGAAGGCTTAATTCAGTTTAAAGGCTTTTAACTCATTTCCACTTGGCAGCAATCCAGCGATTACGATCACCATGAATGCAGCTTTGGCAGGACAAAACAGTGGAACGGATCCAGTTTTTTCGCAGATGGAGGAACATGTGCACTTTAAAGCTTAATTTATTTTACGTGCACTTTATGTTTAACACCTGAGCGCATCAGCAGCATACACAGCTCTGATCGCAACTGGAGAGTTTCCTCCCAACTTCAAAGGGCTGCGACCTGAACGAAAACCGAAAGTTATGTAACATCGCTTTTTAAAAGTAGACCAGAGACAAATGATACACCCCATGTAGCCAACACGCTTCTTCTGGTCCAAACATATAATTTACATATACAAATGGGTTCGCATAGAGATGGGTTCTGAGCTGTAGATAGGAGGTACTACCATTAGTGCATACAATACCTAGAGGTTTCTGAAGATGGACACGTGCAGGAAGAGCTTATATAGTTCCCAGAGAATGTCGAAGACGGGGAGAAAAAAACATTAAAATGAACCAGAAACAATTCCAAGGCAGTATTTCGTCTTGCCACGTCTTCCCCCACAAGACAGACCCGAAGCAGACGCGCTGCAAACGCACGTTGGGGATGATAATACCTTCGGCGATACCAAACCGAAATATTTGAGGCGCTTAGAAGTCTACAAATAGAAATCCTTTCGCTTCAGCTACTCTGCAAGAATGTACGCTTTATAAATAATTCTTACGAAAATTAAAATATGTAGATGTTGAAAATCTTGAACAGCTAAAGGAGCAGAAAAAGAGATACTCTTCACAGACGATGTGGAGTACCCTCTTCGTGAAAAACGCAGTGGAACCGGCCATCCACGAACCAATCAGCGCCTTTCCCGTAACTACTCGGAACAAACAAATGACCCTGTTGGGAATTTCCCGAACGAAGATACCGTCTGATCTTGGGGTGAGTCGTGTAGGTCCAACACAGTGTCATGCCGCAGGAGTGATGCTCTCGAAACCCTGTATGTAAACGAGGTCTATAAAGAGTATTTATCATAACCATATTTAAATGTTCCTCTCCTGATATAGCCAACGGCAGGTACCGAATATATTTCTTATTATTGAGAAACTTTATCCCCCTTTCAAGTTCCGTTCCCCTAATTATAAATTTTCAACCCGAGTAAAGAAATTATTAAAATGTACTAGTGAATTCTGATAAAAGCGTAAATATGAAGAAAAAAATACACAATTCTTTATTCTAAAATGTAATGATTAAAAATTAAAAGTAACCAATAAAATAAGAAGCCTATATTCAACATAATGACTAAACTTGATAAATATCATGAAATTCTACATAAAAATGTAACTTGAGAGATGGTATTAATTTTAATCCTGTTTGGAGAAATCTTCTAAATGCAATGACAATCGGTTTAGTTTTCATTTGCATACCTTTCTTTTATGCTTTATATATCACTAAATAGCACAGTAGTTTATTGGGTGTCACTTTCACCTCACACCTCCAGGGTTTTGGACTTGGATCATCTCCCTGGTCTGTGTGTGGAGCTCTTAAGAGAAGCATTTTTGGATGAAGAGGCATAGGCATGAGAGGTCTGCATCATCACAGCTCCTTCTGGAACCTTCCATACCCTTCCTCATGCTCTTAGGCAGCTTCTCAGAATGAGACCCCACCTGCACTCAGATTCCACCACAGGCTGCTGTTCTGAATCACATACATCTCCCATCATGCACCATGTATGGAGCAAGAGGAAGTACCTTATGAAGGTGGACTCTTTATAATGTAGCCAAGTCTCTGGGAGTCCATGACAAAAGTGTCCAAACACTGTCAAAATGTCGCTGACCTTTACTTCATGAGCAGAGTGCTGCTGCAGAGTGCTTCACAAAGGACAGCATGTTAAGAGTTCCAGACACCCGGCCAGTGCGAACTGGGGGCTGCCCGTGTGGATGGAGCCCCTGCTCATCACATGGGTGTTACCCAGTCCTTACTCAGAGTCCGGCAGCCATAAAATCCTGCCTCTTTCAGACTAGGTCATTTGTCAAAATTTTGTCACCAGCCTGCGATAGTCTGTACTAGACAGTCAACCCTAAGTCAAATATGCTGTATAATCATTTATATGCTGTTTTAATATTCTCCATCATCTGACTACTTCTGAAGAAGATTCGAGCACAGGGCCAGGCAGACCAACCCAATTATGTTATAGATACTTTGAGGCCTGAGAATCATCCTAATGCCCCCCCATTTACAGCCATTTTACAGTATGAAATTATAATAGAATTATACTATGAATACTTATATGAAGGTCACAAACAGTGCATCCTTATTCTTGATTACAATATAATCCTGATCAGAAAAGAACATGGAGGCTTAATTTTGTAGCCAGGAACTGTGTAAATGACAAAGTGAACATGTACATGTAAATATTCAATAATTCAGATAAGGTTACTAAATAATGAACCTCTTTATGTCGTCTTTACGCTCAGGGGATGGGCAGTGTGGGTGTAAATGATACATACGTCATGGCTGAAAGTGAAAGATTTGAATGTGGTTGGGCAGATGTGTGGAGGGCAGAGCTATATGGGCAGGGTTATATGCAATTTTTTGACCACTAAGTTCAACTTGTATCGCTTTCATTGATTGTTATGAAACAATCTGGTTTCGTCAAAGGTTGAATAGTTTGATTATAGTTTCATTTATGGTTTTGTTTGGAATAATACAATAACTTTTATACAAATATTGCATGGTGGAAGTGTGTACTATGGATTCAGTCTTTCCACGACTTTTGCTTAGGTCAAAAGGCTGATACATTTACGATGAATCACGATGTGATACATGACCAGCGTGAAAATTTTCACTAAATAGTTTCGCTAAAAGGTGAAATGCAGGACTGAGACCCATGGCTCCTGTGTTTTGTACAATACAGCACGTTAAACTCATGCCAGTGCTGCAAATGATTATCACACAATCGTGGGCTGTAAACTATTCTTACTCTTTGCTAGGTGTCTGTAAGTAAAGTGAAAGCATGGTGCATAATAGTGATACCAGACTGAGTTACCTCACTGTATATGTATCTAGCCTGTGTGACCTCATATTGTTGAAATGGAAAATAGCTTTCTCTAGTATCACCAGTTATTACACCACTCGTATTAATAATCGTATATGCAAAAGATATTTGTGTATGTAATAGAGAAACGCAGGGTCTCGTCAAACAGAAAATTATGGGAATGGTTAAGGTGCGGAATGGGTTGGAATAAAACTATTAAGGCTTAGAAATGGGTGGAAATAAAGTCAAGGGTGGAAAACGAGGGCAATA
This sequence comes from Brienomyrus brachyistius, assembly GCF_023856365.1. Lineage (NCBI taxonomy): Eukaryota > Metazoa > Chordata > Actinopteri > Osteoglossiformes > Mormyridae > Brienomyrus > Brienomyrus brachyistius. The sequence goes on from NC_064544.1 coordinate 21,170,156, forward strand.
AACCGGCTGGAATAAAACGAATGCTGGAGAATGGCGCGCAATAAAAGCCAGCAATGGAGTGCCCTCCAAGGAACAGGTGAGACATCTGATACCGCCGCGCCACAAACAGGACGTAACAGCGAAACTGGACTTGACCCAGGTCATTAATAAATCACTTATAAAGACAGACTGAAGGCGCTGAATCTCTTCAGCCTCCATAAACAGATGTTGGAGGGATCTGAGGCAATATTTCATTTCCTACAGGGTATTAATACAGCAAATCCCAGACATAGTTTCCTTATAAATTCTTCCAACAGATGCAGGGAGTAAGTTGCCCTGTTCTCATTCGTGATTGGACACTAAGGCCACAGCACACCATTACCCCCCAAGAACAGCTAATATGTGTCCTACACTACAAGTATGAAATATAATTACAGCTAACACAACTTATTTTGACTCTGCTGTACTAGGACTGACGTCTGTTTGAAACACAGTTTCACTGTATGAATGACCAGGCTGAATTAGGCCAACAAGTACATCCTGTTCCAAGGATGTGGATCTGCAAAGCCACCCCAAAGGAAACCAAAGTATTAATCCCCTAAGCCAGCATGAGAGAGACAAGGGGAAAATGAATTGCAAATGCATGGTATAAAGATCATGGTTAAAAATATTTCATTCAGTGGCTCTTATCTGTGCAGATAATCAAGGACAAATATCTGAAGAACTAACTTATTTATACTAGGTGTATATGTGCAATTATTTTACCAATATTGCATCTTCACTATAAATGCATATCATGTTGGGTGCAAATATGCACATCATCATAAATAAATAGTCAATCTGTGACATTTTAAAAACGTTTATTTTTTTTGTTTTGGCTAATTCTGTTTGGCTAACACTGTTGTACTTCATCATCAGTTCTGATAGCATAATTAGGTTTATCCACCACCGTCTGCAAACCTAAATGCAGACGCCTTTGAGATATGCGGCTCCTTCACGACTGAGCCTTCGCTGTGCTCCAGCCCACCTCGCCTGTGGAAGCCGGCTACCCCCCAGCTGGCAGCCCTCCCATACTGGGGCCTGGCCCATCTGCCTCTGTGACTGCACTGTCTGCCCTCTGCTGGCTGCTTTATTCACTGCATAAAATACCTACAAATGATCTTTGGCAGAGGGGAAACACAGTGCAACTGCATCCTCACGCGACAGCATAAATAATCAGGCTACTTTCTGACTGAATAAAGATCTTTCAATGAACAAAGAAAATAAAGGCTCCTCTATGACAGTGTTTCTCAACCCGGTGAGGGGATGGAGCAAAAACATGGACTGGGGAGCGGAAAGTGAAACACTGCTCTGTGATTCACATGCTGAGCAAACTAATTCGCTTTGCTGCACAGAAAAGCTTGCAGTTCTAACTGTAACCAGTGGCAGAAGCACAGAAACCCTGAACAGCACCTCAGGCACCAGCGAAGAGGGAGTAAGGCATGAGAACGGCAGTGCAGGCGGACAGGGCCACCGCAGCACTGCGTCAGCATCCCGGGGAGGGTTAGGCTGCTGGCCATCTGCAGTGACGGCCACTGGGTCACATTCACGCTTCTGCGAGTTTCTGCCCCACTGGAGATAGATCAGGCTGGCCATGAAGTCAGAGATAAACAGGGAGCAGCAGATTCACAGCAGTTACTGCATCATATGTGTCACACGCAGAAGCTTTTAAACCATAAACAAAACTGAATGTTTGTTCATTTATTTTACTTAATAGCAGGGGGAGGAAATAATTTTATCATTTCAATGAGTCTTTCAACCAGTCAAGCAATAATGGAATAACATTTCCGTGAACAGTAAAAAATATATCTATATATCTTTAGACCAGTGTAAAGTGAGGGCTTGTCGTCCAAACCCTACGTAGTCCCACCTGCGTCCAAAACTTTCTTGGAAAAAAATTATATGATATATATATGATATAGTGCAGCTGAATAGCAATTAACATCACGCTCACATACAGATATGGATGTGAGAAGTTAATGCTGCACAGCGTTGTGATCATGTACTGTAGATACCCCAGGATAGACAGCATGTTATGATGTAATGATGGATAGCGAGAGATGAACATGTTAACATTACATTGTAACACGACTGGTCAAGATACAAGGTGCAGGATTTGATAAGTATACAAGCTTAATGTAATTTCTTTATAAGAGCACTTTATGAAGATGCTGTGCATGGTATGATATATTAAATAAACCATACCACTTGGCCTGAGGTGTTGTGTTTAGGAGGAAGACATGTTTATAGTATGTTCAAATAGAAATATGACATTCATTTCATGAGTGTAATACTACAATAGCCACAAAGCCTCTGGAAAGATGCAGTGTGATCAAATGAATGAATGAATGTAACTGGACTGACTGTTATGAGTTTTTATGCTGAATCTCTTTTACACATACTCTCACAGTCACTGATTCACTCACTCACATACACACACACACACACACACACACACACACACACACACACACACACACACACACACACACACACACACACACACACACACACACACTCCTTTCAGGCTGTAAACTACATAGCACAGTATAGTACCAGGAATTATGATGGTTCTCTTCACAGACTTTCACACCCTGCCAGAATCTGATAAGGCCACCTGTGTCTCACTGTGCCACGTTACCCTGGAGAGGTGGACACTGCTTCCCCAGCACTCACTGGAACAGCACCCTCCCAGGTCTGCCCACCCCCCCCCTTCCCCAGCACTCACTGGAACAGCACCCTCCCAGGTCTGCCCACCCCCCCCTTCCCCAGCACTCACTGGATCAGCACCCTCCTAGGTCTGCCCACCCCCCCCTTCCCCAGCACTCACTGGATCAGCACCCTCCCAGGTCCATCCCTCCCAGTGCTCACTGTATCAGCACCCCCCCCCCAAGACCCTAACTCACGGCATGCCCCCGGATGCTGAGGGCCACCCTGCACTCACATCTCGGTCCCCAGCCCTGAGGGCTGCTGAACATGAAGGGTGCTCACCGATAGGATTCATTGCTCGGCTTTTATCATGCAGCGCAGGCCAGGGATTCTCCAGTGGGGGGCACTACTGACACGCAGGGCCAGCCACTCCTGCTGTGAGGCAGCCAGGTAGGACTGGGAAGGTGAGGTGGGCAGCAGGTGGGGCACCAGCGAGCCCTGAGCCTCCGTCAGGGCCTGGGTCCGCGCCGCCTGGATGTCCATGCTCTCTAGGCTGCTGAGGCTCCCAGCAGCTGCGTCAAAAGGGTGACTCCGGTTTGGGCCTGAGGGGGGCGCCAGGCAGCAGAGCCTTTAACACTGAGGTTTAATCACTTACCCATTGACCTTTGCTGAACTTATTTTATTTCATTAGATTTTTGCATGAAAAGTACCTAGACTGAATATCAGTGTTAAACTGAGAGAGAAGATTTAATTAACGATTTAACTGAGAAGCTGCTGTGATAAAGCAGTTGGATAAAGTGGATGGACAGATAGACAGATGGACGGATGATTTTATCTTCTAGCTTGACTGACACATGGTCACTGTACATGCAGTTTGCCTTAATGACCAGGGTCTGGTCAGGTGCTCCGTCCTAGAAGATCTGGGGGGGCGGGAGGGGGATGGTGGTGCAGTTACTCACAGCAGAGGCGGAAGGGCTCCCAGCCGCGCCGTGGAAGGTACGGCTTGGTGACGGGCTGCTGCAGCAGACACACGATGGCGCTGTCCACCTGGTGGAAGACGCGCAGGGACAGCAGCCGCTGGCACATCTCCTCTGACAGGCTGTACTCCTCAGAGCGCAGCAGGCTGCGGACCAGGTCGAAGTCCTGCTTCAGCTGCAGCGCCCCCTGGAGGCTGTAGGAGGGAAGGGCAGCCATACAGCCAATACTACACGAGACCCTCCAGCACAAAACCGTACGGAAGGTGCACGACCGTATTTTTAGATATATTTTGAGGATTTTTTGTGCTCTTTCATTTGATTCCATAATCCTAATTTCTAATTTTTGACCCAAGTGTACAGTTTTGTGCTGGAGGGTCACATATAGTACAGGCATATAGATTTCACATATATGGTTAGGTTTATGCTATATACACATTCACTGAGAGGAATTTTCAAAAAATAAAAAACAAAAATGATACATACAGGATTAACATTTGGTTAATATGATGCTTCTCAGTTACCAGATCGATCAATTTTATTTAACAAATAGATTATCGAACTGGCACCCCTAATTGTTAATAATAATAATAATAATAATAATAATAATAATATTCATCTCTGAGAGGGAGCGAGCAGCAGAAAACTGCACTCAAGCAGCTGTGTCTCGCTGCCTGTGGTGTGAATTCAGGGCCACCAGCAGCCATCCCACCTGAATTTGATCTTCTGCCTGAGAATGTGCTCCATCCAGGCCTCCATGAACGCGACCACGGCCTCAGTGAGCGCCGGACCGCCAAGCTCCTCCGGGAGGGGCCGTGTGCCCTCCAGCACCTGGCCAATCACAGCAAGGGCCGCTGAGGCCGCGTACTCGCTGGGACCGGCTGGCAGATCTGCCCAGGGAACAGGGGCCAGGTTAGAGCTCTCTCACACAGACACTCACCCCACCCAGCTCATAGGCACCATCGCCCATGCTGACTGCCAACACCAATCAGAAGCTGAGCCCCCCCAGAGACTCGCTACACCCAAAGGCCAGCTCTCTGTCCCCTGCGACTTCCTGTTTTACGGGTCACCTGGATCACCCCTCTGATTTACTGCTTACCCCGTCCTTCTTTGCAAAATACAGTCATGCGCTGCAAAGCAACAACATTTCACTCAATGATAGACCACATACAAGACGGTGTTCCCATAAGATCATAAAAGAGCTGAAAATTCCTATTACCTAGTGAAATTGTAGCCATCTTAATGTCAATGCCATCGCAACGTCGCATCGCATTACTCACAAGTCCGCGGTGATGCTGGTGTAAACAAACCTACTGCACTGCCAGTCACATACAAATATAGCACATGCCATTATGTACAGTACAAAACACTTGATGAGGATAATAACCTTGCTATTGGTTTATGTATTTAATATACTGTACTTTGCCATATAGCCAAAGTGTTTAGTACGCTATACAGTTAGTGTAAGAAGTCTATGACATTTGCACAATGATGTAAACTGCCTGACGATGCATTGTTCAGAATGTATCCCCATCATTAAGCGATGCATGACTGTATGCTAAAAATTAAAACGCAACACAAGAGGTAACAGACTACACTATTCCCTTCATTTAGTCACAAGAGCTAAGAGTTCTTACACTACAGTTAGGTCTGAGCACAAAGAAAAATATATGATATTGCAAATATATTCTATGCATAGTTTTAAAGGAGGGACCTAAGAATGTTCTGGAACGCTCTGGGTTAACCACAGTGTGTTCCGTTTGCTCACCAGTGCCCCCTGCAGTGTGATCTCACCTGTTTTATACCTCACTCTCCAGTGCCTTCCTGATGGCATGCTCTGCTCAAATATTTCCCTGGACATCTGCTTGCAGGCCTGAGAGAATATCTTCAGGAGAAGCGGAGAGAAGTCCTGCCAGTGCAAAAAACAGAGTGTCTTGCAGCCAAATGAGTCTAATGCCAGGAAGTAATACATATATCAATAAATATATCTATTTAGTAGACATTTCTGTCTAAAGCGATTAGAGCCTGGAGTCAGAGAGCAGACTGAACATGTTTGAGGATCACCTCACCTGCAAAGCAGCAGCTGCTTGACTGAGCAAGACCACCTGCTGATCGGCAGGATGAGCGCCACCTCCTGGCTGTGCAGGGAGCGCCCCCACCTGCTGCACCAGGCTCTCCACGGCTGCCCTGAGTGCCTGCAGCACGAGAGTAGAGGGTCACGTTGTTGAGGAACCTGCCATTACTTCCCCCAGAGCTCTCTCACATCACGGCATAGCCAACACCACGAAAGACTACAGCATGCTCAATATACACATACTACATAGCTCCTGATTCTTGTCAGTGAAAAACATTAGAACATCCACATGCACATACATCCATCTACTGATAGCATACCATGGTCGTAGTCACATGGGGGCCCAGAACCAATCCCAGACAAGATTTGAACCCCCAACCCTGGACAATGGTGGCTATGCATGTACACTACCACAGAAGGGCAATGAAGACAAAGCGCTCTGCTCACCTTGAGGTCTCCCTGGGTCACCAGCAGGAATTTGTTGATGGCCCAGGAGGACAGAAACTGGTAGCCTTTGCTCACGGCCCAGAATGTGGCTGAGTGGACGGTGGCGAGGGACCGATGGAGGATCCCCAGCCGGTGGCACCGTAGGCTCCTGCGATCTGCTGAGACACACCAGCAGCTAGTGATCCTTCTGCCGAATCCTCCCCGCTTCCTCTCCATTCCCAACCTGGTTCTCAGGGACCCCTAGATGGTCCAGATTTTTTCTCCCTCCCATCTCCCTGCCAGACAATTTTGCTCCTACTGAGAGCTGAAAACATGGACTGTCTGGGGGTCCCCTTTGACCGAGCTGAGAAACACTAGACTATGCATAGACATGTAGAATGCTTGACATTAGGTTGTTTAGATCAACAATCAAAAATAGCAAAATGACCAAAATAACAAAATACTGTGAAAGTTAATGACTTTCAAGATGTGGTGAATCTAATCACAGACACTTTGTAAGGTGCTTTTAACCTATATACTTCCTGTCACTTTAAAGTCAGGAATTCACCTCAAACCCCCGCCATCTTGCAGGACGGTACACTACAGCTGCTACGCCTTTACTTTCCCACTGAGAGGTCTGCGTCACAGTCTAAGATCCCTCTAAGATTTACTCGTCTTTTAAAATAACGTTGGTGTCTCGCTGATCTTGCCTAAGCTGAAACATCCAATCGGGAATCGGGACAGCAGGCAAGCCAGCGGTGACTTGAAAGGGCCGCTGGTTCGTGGGGCTGCATCAGAGGAACATTACGCCCGACGTGCTGGAACATTTCTGAGGTTTGCCAAGTGGGGGGGGGTCAGTGCTAATCCAGCAGCAGCAGCAGCTGAACGGCAGGATGGGGGGGAGGGGGGGGGGGCATCGTCCTGGGCATAAAAACCTGGTGCTTCTCAGGAGGCCTTGGGCAGCCCCAGCTCTGTGGGTGTGTCTGTCAGTTTTTCTGTCTGTCTGTCTCCGTAGATTCTCTGTTAATCCACTTTTAAGGAGATCTACATGTTCCTCTGATAAACAGGGAGGCAGAATGACTCAATAAGCAGAACTGCCACCTTCCATCTCCAGTGATGGGGGTTCGATTCCCGCACAAGTCCCGCCCTGTGGTCTATAGACGCCCAGGAGGCTGATCGGCCTCTCTAACTCGGCCATGATGTGTGTGTGTGTGTGTGCGAGAGTGTCTTGTGATGGACTGGGGTGAAAGACAGATGGGCAGACCTGGTAAACTATTTAAAAGGTTTTTCTTGTTTTTTAAAAAAAACATACAAACGGACCACACCATTATCAAAAGCACTATTAACCAGAATGAGCTAAAAAAAAATATTTTAACGAATGCATAAAAAAGTTTGTAAAATGCATTTCTTAATGGGACGATGTTGCTGTTTCCAAGACTGAGCACGGTTTCAGTCTTTAGAAAGCCTTGGGTACCCGTGTGCAGGGCTGACGCAGGGGGGGTGAGGATGCCCAGGACGGCACTCAGGGGAGGGAAGAGCTGCAGGAGGAGCTCCGCTGTGCGCGTCCTCGCTGCGGAGCCTGGAACGGGGACGCCCCTGTCCTTCAGCCCCGCCCCTAGAGACGCACACATCACTGCAGGAGGGAGGGGCCAGGATGGGGGCAGAGACAGGTCACGTCAAGCCACAAGAGGATTACACATATTTCAGCATGACAAATACAGCCACACACACACACAGATAGACATATCTCTCATAAAGGACCCACAACTGGAATATGTACAATTTCAGAGCGAAATAGAACTTAACAGTTAAAATTTAACAGTTAATTGTTCTTGAATAAAAATCCTACTTTAGCATACTAAAGAACATATAAATATCACACTTGAACAGTTGCCTTGCTAAACAATTTCGAAAAAGGCTTATAGTAGTTGGAATGAAACCTTGAGTTATATATGGTCACAGCCAAAATGGTATAGAACTAAACTGGCACACTTTATGGAAAACCTGCTTGTTTGTGATAATATAAATAATAAAACTTGTAGCAGCAAAGTTTGTGAAAAGGTTGCTTTTTTAAAATGTCTTCTGGTGCCCTCTACAGGAGACTGTGTGCTACTCACCTTCATCCCAGCGAATAAAGGCTGTTTTGGCCACGACTTGGCTGCAGAGGTCATTCACTGCTCTTTCATATCCAAGAGGGATGGCATCTAAAAAGCCCAGAAAATAAATCTCTATGCTGTTCAGCTTCTGCTCAGGCTCATCACAAGGACTTCACAAAGCTCTGGATCGTCCACTAAACAATAAAATTACCAGGGTAGCAGAACCTGCTAGCTTCTTTCCTGGAAGTTAAAAACCTGAAAGCATCCCAGGCAGTATTCAGCCTGAATGACAGCGACAGGCTAAGCTGTGTACTAATTAGGTTCACGCGGCTGACAATGCTACGTCCAGTTCCAAACAGCTCTGACTGCCCAGCAGCACACCCTATTCTCCCAGAAGCCACTGTCAGAAAGAAAGAGATTGGATGGATGGATTAATGGACGGATGGATGCATGGATGAACAAATTAGATGCTGTCAACATGACAACAGTGTTTTCCCCCGGACTGCCCCATCACCTCCCCCACCCATCTAATCCCTACTGCTCCCACACAGTCACCCTCTTGGGTGGTATCTAATTTTACCACGGTATCTGGTATTCACACAGTATTTTCAAAAGCAACATGATTCCGGGATCTCGGTGCCAGGGGGGTGGACCACATGGTTTTAGCCAAGTGGGGGTGTTTCATTTTCACCTTCAAAAAATTTCGCCAAATGAAAATCCCACAGGATACCAAAACAATTACCATACCACTGCCCAAGCCTACCCTAAAGACTCTCTGCATCCTTGTTAAAAAGCACGACTTTGTGTGACTTGTCTCAATGTAATCATTTTGTCTCAATTTATCAATTCTGTCCCAGTTCTTTTGTGTGTCATCACTAACTAGGGCTGAGCTACAGCTAATTATATTTCCCCACGATAAATTTTGGCAACCAGCTGCAGGGTTGCTACTGATAAAATCTGTGTATGCCTCACACCTCTGGGTCCCAGGTTCGAGTCTCCGCCTGGGTCACATGTGTGCTGAGTTTGCATGTCGTCGTGGGGTTTCCTCCGGGTACTCCGGTGTCCCCCCACAGTCCAAAAACATGCTGAGGCTAACTGGAGTTAGTAAATTGCCCATAGGCATGCATGTGTGACTGAATGGTGTATGAGTGTACCGTGCGATGGGCTGGCCTCCCATCCTGGGTTGTTCCCTGCCTCGTGCCCATTGCTTCCGGGATAGGCTCCGGACCTCCCTCGACTCAGTAGGATAAGCGGTTTGGAAAATGGATGGATGGATGGATATATATATATATATATATTACTATTTAAGCCGGCCGATGTGGAAAATGAATCGCTACTTCAGGAGTACTTCACAGTACTTTACTTAACAGAAAAACTGCTGTAATATTACATTTGATTTCACGATGTCAGTTTGACGTCAGATGTCACTGCGTATTCACGTCGATGTCATACGTTAGTTTTTGGTTTTGACCAAACACGAGATGGCGAGCGAATTGGAAATTCAGGACGCACTGCCAGGCAGTGCAGTGGCGCAGTGGTTAGCGCTGCAGACTCACAGCAAGAAGGTCCTGGGTTCGGTTCTGGGTCCTTTCTGTGTGCAGTTTGCATGCGCTCGCCGTGTTCGAGTGGGTTTCCACAGGGGGCTTAGGTTGATTGGTGAGTCTAAATTGGCCCTGTGAGTGTGTGCGCCCTACGGTGTGTTGGTCACTGCCCAGGGTTGGATCCCGTCTGTGCACGTTGTTTCTGGGATAGGCTCCGGTCCCCCCCCCGCCAGTTGGGATTAAACAGTTTCAGAAAATGAATGGACATGCCACCCGATCGGCAGTGTGGCAGCATTTTTAGCTTTCCAGTGGCGAGAAAAGCAGAGACAAAAACTGCATGCAAACATTGTAAAACACTGATAACATACACAAATAGCACAATGAACAAGCTTCAGCATGTCCACCTGTACCACAGTGAGCTCAATTCACCACCGCCAGAGCGGAGATTATTAAAAGGGCAAACCATACTAAGAAGCTGCACATGCAAGCCTTAATTTATTTATTTGAAGATTTTTTTTAATTTACTGGGGATTTTAAAACAGTATTTTATTCAATTTCAGTCGCACTGTTAAGAGGACACGTTTTTTAGTTTAGAAAGATACATAAAGGAATATTTTGCATAAATTTGTTTGCAGCTCATTCTGAGAAAATCGCATCGAATCGTGAGTTGAGTGTATCGTTACATCCCTAATTTTATATATATATATATATATATATATATATATATATATATATATATATATATATATATATATATATATATATATATATATATATATATATATAGAGAGAGAGAGAGAGAGAGAGAGAGAGAGAAAGAGAGAGAGAAAGAGATCACTTTATTTTAGAATATTTTTAAATCCTGGGAAGCGTGTAAAATTTCCATACTTTCAGATTCACAAGATGGCTTCTGCAGCCTCCCTTTCTGCACCCTGTTGCCACCTAGTGCTGTTACTTCAGTTCTGGGGTGAATTGTCTCAGATGGATCAGGAATAGATTCTCAGGAGCAGATGTATATCCATATAATGATTTTCTGAAGTAATAAGTAAATCCACCAAAGATCAAAAAGAGCAATAGAGTAATAATAACATGGTGAAGTGTCTTCTGCAGTCACCCTTCCCTTTGTTACCAATAAGTGGTGTTACTTTGGTGTTTTGGTGCAATCTGTCTCAAAATTGAATCACTTCCAGATCGTCACACATACAATGTGTCTGCAAAGTTTGAAAAAAAGAGTCACAAGACCAAGTATTTTTTACAGCCTTCCCTTGCTGCCACATTATAACATTTGTCTGAAAATGAAACCAGGTTTTGATCTTTATACATATGTTTCTGTGTAATGATCCATCAAATATTTTTTGACTCGATACATTCAATTTTGGGGTGAATTCTCTCAAAAATATCATTGATTAGCACTTGCTGTTCAATTGGTCTTTTCCAGTTTGAAAAGATTCATCACATACTTTTTGAGTTATAACACTAACATTATGAAGTGTCTGCCATTTTCTTTGCTATACCTATTTGGCAGTGTTTCAATTGTGGCACAAGCTGTTTTTGATCAGTTTCACCCAGTCACCCAGACAACGTGTCTGCAAAGTTCGAAAAATATTTCTCAAATACTTTTTGATGTGGAAACCACTTATATTTCCCATACCGGAAATACAATGAATGGGTGGACAAAAGGCATGGATTAGGCATTGCCCTGGCTTATAAAAGATTGAAGAAGACGGTGACAGCCGCTCGAAGCCCCACTAGGTTGGCCGGAATGATTGATGGAGTGGGCAGAGCTGTTAGCACTCAGACTGTGACAATTGATCGCAAACTGGATAACATCATGGAGAAGCTCACAGCTTTGCAGAAATTATTGGATGGCGGAGACCAGCGTGGACATTAGTGGAGCTGGAAATTACAGCTTCTCGTACGGAAACCCAAACACCCCTATCCTATCAGGTTTTGGCTCCCCCCAATCAGCACTGGCCACGGTCAAGGCTGCTGCTGCACTAACAACTCCCCCTGAAGAACAAGGCAGTGAGACTCTCTTGCATTCCTCTCCCCCGATCCCAAGGACTTACCGCACCCTCCCCCCATCTAACGCCCTCGGCGCTTCATACCCCCAGCGTGAACAGGCGGTCTGGTGACCAGCGCCTCCATGGCTGCAGGACTGGATGGCTGTCTGTCTCTGCTGGACTACCTCCACCACCCCTTTTCCCCTCCCCATTGCAAGTCGTGTCATTTTTACGTTGTACGGTGTAATGACCATGTGCTTATGTTGCTGAGGTGTTTTTTTTCGGTTCTCACAATGTCCTCCCCACTGGAGTACAGTCTGGGGGCTGTTTTTTTATTCTCCTCCTCTCTCCTCATGTTATCCTGTTTCTCTTCTTCTCTCCTCCCCTGTCTCCCGACCGGTCTACCCCCTACTGTGATGTTTGTGTATATGTATGGTCGGTTTTTCCGAATGGCGCCACGGTAGGCAGCCAGTTACCTCAGCTCCCAGCTCGTTTTGCTAGCTGTCTGGAGCTGCGTTGACACTCAGTTTCGCCATTGTGGGATCAATAAAGTATCATTCATTCATTCAAAAGGATGAAGTAATGAATGGATAGATGGATGGATGGATGCATGAGCGAATGGATGGATGTCTGAATGGTTTATAGTTTAGCTGGTACAGCTTACACTGAGGCAGAGTTACACGGGATGCAGCAAACGCTGCTTCTGTACCTGATCTGCAGCTCGCATGCAGCTCCTTCACCACCAGGAACACCATCCAGTCCTTGCAGTGGTTCAGGCTGCCCAGCTGAACGTCGCACCCCGGCTGGTACAGGAGGGCCAGTAGGGTTGCACCGAATTCCCTCCACACCATGTCTTCGTACTGGCCCAGCAGAGCCACACAGGCGTCCATCTTCCCCATGTCCTGCCACTGGACGCACTTCCACTTCCTGATATCCATCCCCTCCCTGCCCTGCCGGCCTTCATTTTCGAGTCCGCTCTCTGCGGTCGGCTGCTCGGGCCTGGCTCTGCTAGGGACGCGAGGAGCCAGAAGGTCAGCAGAAGATAACAGGCTCTGGAGAAGCTTCTCTTGAAATTCGGCGTCCTGCTTGACGAAAGCGGCCAGGGGGGGTTCGGCGAGCCCTTGACAGCTGTTATCCACTTTCGTTGAGCGCTGAGAGGTCTCACCGGCCTTGTCGGCAGGGAAGAGGTCTGACCTCAATGATGAAAAATGAGAATCCCAAGTTTGGGACGGAGGCACAGGACAACATAACATGGCGAGGAGACTGCTTCGGTTAGCTAGCCAATGATGGACTTCCTCAGCAGCCACACGGCCTCTGTGCTCCGACAGGACCCTGAGAACCCTGGATACAGTGAACGGCGTGGGAAGAACGCCCCCCTGTGGCCCAGCAGCAGCTACACCCGATAAAGGTGTGAGCGGGCTGCTCCTCTGAGAGCCCTGCAATTGGATCCTTTGCTCCGCCAAGATATGATTAAAGGCCTTTGCCCCAATAAACAGGTCCTCCAGCAGCTCAATGGACACCTGGGTAGGGTCAGCCCGGGCGACAGCACACATGGCCTTATGGATGTAGCGCTCCATGAGCGCCACGGCCTGCAGACCCAGCATGCTCAGAGTCTTCCTCGCGGCATCAAAGGCAAACTCCATCCGCGACGGCGCTCTCCTCAGCCAAGGGTCCGCCCGTGCTTCGGCGCACAGGCGCTCCCAGTGGCTGACGTGGACGCGCAGGTCCGCGCACGCCGCTCCCACGCCGTTCCCCCAGACAAGTCCCCAGGCGTCAGCACCAAAGGGGAGCCACTCCTGCTCCAGCAGGTGGGCCAAGTGCTCCACAAAGGAAGCAGCAGCGGCTGTGCGCCGGGTGTACTCGTGTAGGAAGAGGAGCTGGGCCCTTTCCTCCAGAAGGCCACAGAGCTGCCCATAGTGCTGCCCAACAGTGGCCGCCTCCGGGTGGCGGTAAAACTCCCCGTCCGATGAGCAGCCTCTGATGCATGCCCGAGCTCCCCACCCCGGTTCCCGTATCACGTGGTACTGCTGGCTCAGTCCCAGCATGCCCTGCTCCAGCTGCTGCAGTCGATGCGAGGAGCGCGTGGTGAGGTTCTGGCAGGCCGCGAAGGTGTCGTCGTCCTCAAAGTCACCAGTGGAGCTGCTGCCTTCATTGGCGCTGTACCCAGGGAACCCCCTCAGGTCTGGCTTCAGCCTGTTTCTCAGGAGGGACTCGGCCTTCTCCAGCGACCGGCTTATGGTGCTGCACCCCCACGGAACTGGAGGGGGACAATAGCCAAGATGAACAGCGATTTACCATCAGGGGTTCTCTCAGTGGGACAACCATAAACACTACCCTCAGCAACATCCATTAGGGCAGTGTTTCCCAACCTGGTCCTCAGGGACCCCTAAACAGTCTACATTTTTTCTCCCTCCCAGCTCCAGGTTCAGCAAAATTGTGAACTATCCGGAAGGAAGCTGGAAGGGAGCAAAAATGTGGACTGTCTGGGGGTCTCCAAGGAGGGAGGAGGACTGGGGGTGCCCGATCTCTTGCCTCTTTTTTAATCCATATGATTGGAAGTGCCTCCCTTTAAAGGTACTGAGTGCCTCTAATATTTGAGGTAAAGGCTTTAAGCTCCTGGGCATCAAATAGTCTCTGCGATGATACTTTGCCACTAATTATACCCACAAATGAGTTCACATGTTTAGTTCTTAAAAACTACCAGTGCACATCCATCCATCCATCCATTTTCCAAACCGCTTATCCTATTGGGTCGCGGGGGGTCCGGAGCCTATCCCGGAAGCAACGGGCACGAGGCAGGGAACAACCCAGGATGGGGGGCCAGCCCATCGCAGGGCACACTCACACACCAGTCACGCACACATGCACACCTATGGGCAATTTAGCGACTCCAATTAGCCTCAGCATGTTTTTGGACTGTGGGGGGAAACCGGAGTACCCGGAGGAAACCCCACGACGACACGGGGAGAACATGCAAACTCCACACACATGTGACCCAGGCGGAGACTCAAACCCGGGTCCCAGAGGTGTGAGGCGACAGTGCTAACCACTGCACCACCATGCCGCCCCCCCAGTGCACATTAACCTTATTATTTCAGTACTCCAATGTGTCTAGAGAGGCCAGAATTTTCAACATTACAGCTGAGGCAGCCATAGCCATCCTGATATCATGATGACCAGCTGGGTACAGAGCTTAGCAGGACAAATCAAAATCGCGATTTGAAACAACGCGATTAGCAAATCGCAAAGGCTGCCATTTAGGATGTGCATTATACAGCATGAATAGTTGTGAAAATTTTATTTTGTATTACAAATTTATGCTGTCCTACTTGAGTGACAGCTATTCTCACCAATCAGAAGTGCTGCGCCCCTTGCATGCCAGTCATGCTGACCAATCAGAAGTGGCTCAAGGGGACTGTGTATACGCCCACAACAACAAACACATGAGACCCAAGGAAAATGTAACATTCCCTGTGCGAAAAATATTGATTCCGTTGCTGAGCTGTAAGTGAATTACCTACCTATTTCACGGTCAGAGATTGTTTACAGAAAAGTTCTATTATTAGGGGTCCAAGCAGAGTTAGCTACAGAATCCCTGTTGTTTTTTTTACTGGAATTGTTTTATTTTTATTATTATTACTTAAACTTAACACAGTAACAGCTTTTGTGATAATTGTTTTAAGCTTAATTTTTCTCTGCTGATTTAAAGAAAAAGTAATGAATTCATATTGGAAGTAATTCATATATTTAAGTTCTCATGCTTTATTTAGAATATAGACCAGTTAATATTTTGATAGTATGTTATGTGGTAAAGCGGCATCACATGTATTAAATCTATTACACACTGAATATTAAACATACTGAATACACTGAAGCTTGACTTTTAAAAAATCTAATTGCAAATCAAATTACAATCACAATATGTCAGGAAAATTGCAATTAGATCATTTCCCCAAAACCTTCAGCCCTAGAGCTTCGGCTAAGACACAGTGAAATGGCCCCTCAGCACCCTGATATATAACCTTATGACGGAGGACTTTCAGATAAAAGCTATTAGCTCATAGCCTGGGGCTTCAGTTTGCCCATCACACATACTGACAGTCTGCTTCCAGACCTACTGAGAGGGCAATAAGCGGACTTACACTCAGCTCTCTCCTCGCACGGAGCTTCCCACGGGCCGCCACACCCCTTCTGCGCAGAAGGAGAGAAGCAGGTCAAACCACACAACTAGTGGGACAAGGACAAGGGACAGGAGTTCAGTCCAAACATTAAAAATTCTGATTAGAAAATCAAGAGACAAAATATACTCCCATAGGTCATTCTGTCTTTGGAGCGTCGGATCAGAGAACAGTCATCATCACAAGTACAAACCCACTGTACATAAACACCCCTAAATATAACTAAACCATCGCTATTACCACGAATGATAAACCTGCCTACAAGTGCATTGCCTCCTGTTATACCCATTACTACAAGGAGCAACTGTTTCAATTTCGCGGCAGGGGGGCAACTCACAGGGACTGGGGCTGGCGTGTCTCCATCCACAGGATCTGCTGAAGAAGCCCGAAAACAGTATTACAATTACAAACGGCACTTAGCCAGACTTTATAAGAAAATCAAACTGAAACACAAGTGATGCTCATGTCATGGATCTTATTCTCTGCATAAAAACCATAACACTTCACAAAATGATATTGCGTCAGTATACTTATATGTTAATTCTGCAAAAAGAGAAACAGAATTACATTCAGAGATTACACACATAAAACGGAGGAATTTACTTTTACCTCAAACATAACAGGGACACCTCTCCTCTTTGCCCTTGTTTGAACGACAGATTAAATTCCATACTTGTCATTCAATTGCAAAAAATACTTGCAAAGAGATCATGTGAACAGGTGACTAAGTAACTAGTTAAGGAAAAAAAAACCTATGCCCAAGGTAAGATAAAGTCTATGTATAACACCAGTATGGCTTAGTTTTTATGCAACCTGTAAGATATGACCAGCTTAGAGAACTGCCTTTGTGTTCTGATAAATTCTCCACAACCGTTTGTGTGGCAAACCATCTACTCACCTGAGGGAGGGGCCTCGCATGCAGGGGGCATCCCTCTCTGTTCAGCCACATGGCCATCAGGGGGCGTGGCCCCGCTGGGGCTCCACTTCCTCTGAGCCATGAGCGGCACCTGCTTCCCTCTCTGGCACCCACCTGATAGGAAACATCAGTGCCGCTCTCATTACCCAGCACCCTCAGCGCCTGACTCCCCTAGACCGTCCCCCCAGCCAATAGCAAGGCCCCTCTCTGGAAATATACTTCTTACTATTCAATACACAAGCAGTTTGGTAAGTGTTTAACTCACGTTGTGAAGTGAGAGGCACTGATTGGGGGAGAAGCCAGGCAACTATCCACTTAGCACCGCCACGGGCTAACACACATTCAGCACCATGGACAGCTACCCAGCTACTGATAAGGCACGTGGGACGACCAGTACCTTCTCTTCTAAAGATACTGTATTATAATATGTGTATGCCATTTGCACGAAAACCATTGTATAGTGTGTTTACTGTAATGGAACAATCTTTGCAGAGGGGTCCGTACCTGAGTGGCTTAGAAGGCTGAACCTGTGATCAGAAGGTGATCAGAAGGTTGCCAGTTCAAATCCATTTGGCTCCAGAACAAGAACCTTAACCCCCAGTTGCTGCAGGGATTGTCTCACTTTGCTTTTCCAAAGACACTTTGGACAAAAGCACCCGATAAAATGTATGATATATATATTTTAAAATACCATATTATTTGGGCTAATACAGTACTTTAATTTTTTTGTCATATTTATTGTCTAGTTTTATTTATTCTTTGCAGTATTTATTTACAGAAAACACAAACCTCAATTTAGCTACAGCAAGAAAAACAGAATTTGTTTTTAAATTAATATCAAAACTCCAAACACAGACGCAATTAGGAACAGCTGTATATCGTCTGTCAAAACGTTTGAATAACAAAATCTAAGAGACTTTTATTTGTACGCTGTAAAAGTAAATATGCAAATAGTTTTTTTTTTTAAATAACATCATAACAATTATAATGTACTAAATCCTATATAAATCCTCTGCTGTCTACTACTATGTATGGTGGCATGTCTGTAGCAATCAACATCCCTACAGCCTATAGTCAGAATTTCCTGGTAAAAGTGCCCTAAATGTCACGAGCAGACAGGTGCTTCCTTCGTACACAGAGTTTCAGTCGCGCACACACACTGGTGTCTCCAATGAGTCAGCACCATGGATGTGCTTCCAGCAACATATCCAACTTGGGTACAACAGAGCCGTCAGACTGCCTTGGCCTCACCAACTACCCTCTCTCCAAGGCTAATGTAATTAATTGGGAAACCAAAATGTTCCCAAGCAGCTGATTAGATCTGTCTCACTGCTGCAGTTAGCATGATGACATCTAATTCTGAACTTAGTTCTGTCTATATCACTAAATTCACATATTCAGTTGTGTCTTTGTGTATACAAAACTGAAAATATCCCGAACCATATACATGAAGAATACGTGTTCCATTACAGCCCTTATCATACCTTAGACAGACATTGATTCAGAACCACAGAGAGCTACCCCACGCACACCTGAAAGAGGACATTAAGCGCGGCCTCAGAGGGAAACTGGTTCAGCACCATGGACAGTTATTACATTCAATGACAGAATAGACATGGGTGCTTGGGTGATGTCTGGCTCTGTGTGTTAGGACCCTCTGCCTGTGATCATGAGGTCACCAGTTCAAATCCAGTCGTGACTTCATTGTTGGGCCCTTCAGCAAAGCCTTTAACATCAGCTGCTCCAGGGACTGGCTGACCCTGCTTTCCCACTGTATTTCACTTTGGATAAAAAGAATAAAATAAAGGGACTGTGATTAAAAATAGGTCCTAGACTTTGAGGTCCCCTACAGCCCCATGATGAATTTCACCCAATTGTCAGTTTTGCCATCCCCAGGCCAGATTATTTTGCAAAATGCCCTGAATGCCAGCTGGCCAGTCCAACCCTGCCTTGGTCAGTATGTGCCATGTGATTCTCAGTGTTAACAAACTCCAGGTCTCCACATTATACTACACGCAGTACACATCTAGCATGTTTCTGACGATCTCTTCCTAATCCGCGCTGTAATCCGGGTTACAGCCGTACAGCCTCCGCTACGGCAGGATGGATAATCGTGACGGGTGCTGACTGGATTCTCAGCTCCATATCCATACCTCTCATAATGGTCTTTTGATCAGGTTTCCGTTGACACGTTATTTTGAACTAAAATAGAACAATTTAATGCTCAATGTCATTTAAAGCAAAGTACTGAACATAAACTGCACGAAAAAAATCAGTGCAGTTAATCACTGTAGTTAGATAACACTGAAACATTATTCCCTGATTATAGGAAACCCTCAAATCAAAACTTCACATTTCAACTCACTTAAAGACCAATCTGAAGTGTGTCAGTTCATATGTTTGTGTATGGAGGGAAATGAAGGCACCTTCGTTTTTATAAAATCGGGGAGAACACAGTAAATGACAAAACAAAATCACTTGTTATTCAATAACAGCATTATCAGCATTTAAATTCCGCATTGCACGCATTCAAATCTCTTTAACCGCGCTTTGACTAAGATTCAGTAACGCAGATAAGTAGCCACTTAGCTACATGCCGTTCTGCAGTTCTATTACACAGAAAAACTTTGGTCGGACTCACTCGAATCGAAGCATCTGTTACTTCTTCGCAAGCGCCACAGCGTATCCCGACGCCATACGCGCAGCACTCCGTGACACCCGTCCCTGCTTGCATATGGTCACTTTATTCCCCTAACAACGATAAGATAAACAACTTTGACCGGAAACGCCGCCATTGCTGAACTGACATTTCCTTGGTCCAATAAAAATCCTGTATCTGGTGAAGTCGTGTGCGCATGTGCAGTCCCGCGACTTCTGACGGAACATCATCTGATATGTACTTCAGCAATTCCTACTATTAAAGAACCGATTACACAATCACTATCGATTTAACATTTAACTAATTCTGAATAAATTTGGCTTCTGCTCCACCATATTAAACATCTGCATCTCTCAGACAAATCTACGTAGCAAATCATGTACTTTGTCCACGCATCCAAAAACTATTGTCCAACCTGGTATCTTTGTGTTAAAGGTGCATTGAAAGTTGTTTGAAAGGAGTTACACAGTGGGTAAGAAATTAGCCTTAGAAAACATCTTATTGATTGCAGGTACAAAGCGCTTCGACGACTGCCCCAATAAAGATTTTTTTATGGGTGACAACCTTAGTCTCTGGATTTATGTTAATTTCACGAATGTCATTAAGTCTTGTAAAATTACGTTTATTTATTTTTTTACAGATAGCAGAGAAAATCCTGTTTTGACAATGATTATTTAACAGAAAACGTTATGGATATTTGTTATTTCGAAATGTCTACTCATTTTACATAATTGTCCCTAAGTATATTTACATATTCATTATTTGTTCCGAAAATACATTTACAATGTAATATTTACAAAGAAGTGGTTACATGCAGTGCATTAAAATAAAGTTCGTAATTTAGTTACATTTATTTTAAACTGTTGTACATGTTAAATTCCAACTGATATACATTAGCCAACACCATAAACTGAAAGCTAGGAGAGGAGAACCGATTAAAGGGGCGTGGGGGAATTGGGACGAGACCATAGTTGGGGGTTTGACGTATTTATCGAGATAAAATAAAGGTAATTTAAAAAAAAGATTTTGCCATTTATAAAACATGTTTAATTATTTACTATTGAGTTAGTTGGCACACATTACGTGTCATTATTTTTAAATTAAAAATCTACATTTCGGAATAAGACTGTAATAATGAATTCCCCCATACAATTTTCAGATCTCGGTACAGTCCAAAACTCACCCTAAGCTTGGCGCGTCGTATTGAAATTGTTTCGTCTAACAGATTAATTTTTAGTTTTGCTCCCGCTCTTCGACCTTCTGGGTATCTGCTTTTGTTGTCCTCTTGGCAGTTTTTTTTTTATAAAATGTCTTCGAGACACGGCTCCAGACGTTACGATGACCGACGGAGAGATGATAGCAGGTAGGGAGCTTGGTTTTAATCGTGAAGTTACTTTTAGCTGACATGGGCGCCTGTGCTCTTTGTGTCAGCTTCAGCCCTTAACCAGCTGCTTAACTAGTCCCGCTGTCCTTGACTGCGTGGTTCATATCTCCAATCTGTGGTATGACATTTAAATGGGGATAATTCTGTGGTCTGGCGGTAGCTCGTGGCGCAAATCCTCAGATAATGGATAAGTAACCTAATGAATAATATCCCACAATACGGTGCCGAGAGTGTCTATAAAATACCCAAATGATGTGATAATTATGATGGCCGGGTAGTTTTAGGGTCAGAGGGGTAAAGCGGTCGTCTATCGGTGGTATTTCCAGGCCGGCAGCCGTCGCAGCCTGGCCCCCAGTCTCCGACCCAAAATGGCGGCTGGCGCGAAATTTCAAGCGCCGAAATCGCCGGGGTTTCGAGCTGCCGGACACCAATCGGTGCGGTTTTAATTACCCCTCTGTGTGCTCTTTAACTTCAATGCCCCGTGTTCAGTGCTGCTATGGGTCACGATTTCGTTAATCCTGAAGTAAAATGGATATATTGCTAGTGAACATTTAAACGAAAAACTTTATCGTTAACATCGTGTTATAACGAATGTCTGTTGAACAGAATAGGAGCCAGCCTGACCACCAGCATTGTCTTGTGTGTCGATTTCATTTTATTTTTTTCTCTCTGCGGTTCCCTTCCTATAGGAACAAGGGTCCTTCTAAGTGGTCGAATAGCAGGAAACGGAGTGCGGATGGGAATCTGCGGCTCCACGGCGACTCGGACTCCACCGTGTTTGAGGATTTGGGAAGTCAAAGAGATGCAGATGACAGGCCAGAGAGGTATGTCTGCTCCATCCCATTAAAAGCTTACCGATGTACCTCTTGCAGGCAGTAGTGTCAGATAAGTACTTGATGACGGAACAGACAAGTGACATGGCCCTCGTCTGTGTTTAAATCTGCCTGTTTCAGTTTTACCACACCTGAGAGCCAAGGCCCCGTCTCCAGGTGCTCAGACTGGGGGACTGAGGTCGAGCTGGAGGAGATGCGCATGGGTATTCGTCGAGACGTTCAACGGTCAGCATCCACTGCATGCAGAGAGTACCCAAATCCCATGCAAGTCTGCCAGCCTTTTCCCAGAATAGCTCTATGCACATTTTGCATATCAAATGTGGGCCAGAGAGCTAACACTCATTCCCTGATGCACGAGACTTTAGCCATACTTTACTGCCTTCCCATTAAGCAGTGTGCTCTGCCCTGTGTCTGGAGTACAGTGATGGGCTACAGCTTGATTGGTGTTGGGCATGATAATTATAAACATCCTGCCAAATTAATGATGTCACTCTTCTGTCACATGTAACATTTTTGCCAAAACGGCTCAAAATGTAAGTTTACGTTTTCATAAAATGAACAGCTGAGTGAATTAAAAAAAAAACTTGCATAGACTCGGGTGTCTTGAAACTGAAAGATGCATAATTAAATATCGTTTTAAAAATCTAATTGTCATATCGTTTGGCGTGCAGAGTGATGAACCGAGGCACTTCCTGCACGTTTCAGCAGGTTGTGCCGATAAGATTGGCTACCTGTATAGTTTTGCCTTTTTTGTGTCTCTTTTTCTCCTTTAATACGTCTAGCAGTGATCTGTGAATTTTAATATGCAGTAAACACTCTTCCTTGGTCTCGTTCAGAAGTTGAAGTGGAAGGGCTCACGTGCCCTGTATATTGCATTTTTATACCTTTGACTCGTTATAATCTCCTTTATGCACAGACTAATCTACATTTTCCCATATTTGTACAAAAATCTCCTCAAGTGCAGCTGGCCTTGTCAGAACATGTCTCCCTGGGTGCTGTGTGGAGTTTCTGGGTTTGTCCTGCAGTTCTTATGGTGTTTCCCTTCCATATTCAGGTACAGGAGAAGAATACTGGCAGCTGAATTTAATGAAAGAGAGCGAAAGACATCATCTGGAAGGTGCGAGTATGCCCACCCCTCAAATGCTTATCTAGATGGACATGGGCAGACTGTATCATATTCATTCCTAAGTGTCCACAGCATGACAACTGACTCTGACATTTAAAATTTTATTTGTCGCATACTGATCATACACAGTATGACTTGCCGTGTCACTGCTAGTAAAGGAGAAGAGTTACGCATTTAGCGAGCAGGTGACACGCTTTTGAGCTGAGGCATGGACTCTTCCGTTCCCTTTTGCAGCTCGGACTCCAGAGAATCCCCCGTCCCAGCAGAGATGGAGACGGACGAGGCAGTGCTTATGAGGAGGCAGAAGCAGATCAACTATGGCAAGAACACCCTCGCCTACGACCGGTACATCAAGGAAGTGCCAAAGTGAGCCACACTCCTCTGTGCCAGGCAAACTGGCTGAGCTGGATAATTGAGTGTTATAGGATGTGTGAATTTGTGAGTGACTGTGAAATTGTAGAGCCTTGTTGTCACTTTCTTAGGGACAGGTTTCATTAGCTGGAAAAACAATCCTTTTTCTGTGTCATTTGTGTCTCAGACCATGTTGCTGTATAAAAATATAAAACATTGAAGGGTCTGCTGAGGGGCACTGCCAGTCCCATGCCTGGGCTGTCTGTCGACCTATCATAACAGCCCCTCCTTCCGATTGGTCCAGGCACCTGCGGCAGCCAGGAGTGCACCCCAGGACTCCCAACAAGTTCAAGAAATACAGCCGGCGTTCTTGGGACCAGCAGATCAAACTGTGGAAGGTCAAGCTGCACGCGTGGGACCCCCCTGTAGAAGACAGCAGCGACCTGCAAGCCATGTGGGTGTCTTTCTGATCCACACTGTGCAAAGTGCACTCTGAGTACAAGATGTGTCTGTATAATGCATGTATAGTGTATGTGCGTTTTTAAATACTGAGCGAGGTTCCTGACAAGGGATGGAGGGCAACGCAAGCTGTATATATAATAAACAGTCTATCTGAAGAATGATTACTGTAAGGTAGGGCTGGGCAGTGTCATATCGATATTATATCATGCATGCGCAATAGTCACCAGGACTTCAGATGACGGGCGAAACATTTGGCCGGACGGCAGCTTTTCGGTACTATATGGATGTTGCTTACTCCCACAATTTGGTGAGCAGTTTAGTAATAAGGTTAAAATTTGGAGATATTTTATGATGCCAAAAAGCTGATAATCAGTATAAATTTGGCATCTCCTTATCTTTAATAAACGTGTCATTTTAAATTGCAGAAAGTACCACCATATCACCAATGTCTCTTGACCTTGTTTATCCAGGTCTCCTCTTTTAAAAGATGTTGTGGCTGCTGAGCTGTTCTTTTCTTCACCGCCACTTCAGTGCATATTGCACTGAAATATACCAAACCATAGTATTCCAGAACAGTATTATGTAGTGTGGTCAACTAACCTAATTTAAAGAAGTTTATAGACGCCAAGTTTATACATATTACTAACTTTCAAGTGTCAAACTCATCTCTGTAATATTTTAGCTGCACTACTAATCTGTTTATCAAATTATATGTGTAAACATCCGTATAGTGCCGAAAAGCTGGCATCCAACCAAATGTTTCGCCTGTCATCTGAAGCCCTGATTGTTGTGTATGTGCAATATAATATTCATTATTCGCCTAGGCCCACTATAATGTAATCTGACATGCATGCCTTACCATACATCAGTGAAATTCTTAAATGTTCTCTTTGAGGTGCGATGTCCTAATTCCTTAATTATAAATCTGTTCAGTCAGGAGATAGACCTTGATGACATCATGGAGGTCGACTTGGGATCCAGCAGCTCCGCTGAGCTCAAAGAAGGTGCCCCGCGGTCCAAACCTGGCAAGGAGCCTGCGTCCGTCCCGGAGGTATGCTGTGCTCTGTGCAGATTCTGTGTGCACGGAGGTTTAGAATCAACATTTCAAAAGGTCCTTTTGTTACAGGAATCCTGCTTGGGGACTCCCAGCAAGATGGTGAAAATGGAAGCAACGTTTGATCTGGAAACTTGCCTGAAAGCGGAGGACAGCAGATGGCTGGACTTGTGACCCCCAGACTGCTGGCCACGCAGCACCCCAATGGGGGAGGGGGGCTGCAGCTTCGGAAGACCGAGCACTGGGCCATGTCCGCTGGGGTGGGGGACCGGAGGCTATGGTCAAGTCCTTCTGTAGCTTTGCACTCTTAGACACCCAGCGGGAGCTCAACAAGATACTCAGTGCCCAGCCTGACATCTCATTCTTAATGTGTTCTTTTACATCCTTGAGTTTAGTAAGGATTCATTTTTGTTTTTGTATGTAAATATTTTTCACTTTCAAAAATGTTGTTGATATTGACTGTGGAGGCACGCACTGATTCACGCATGCATTACACGTGCTCTCCAAACAAAATAAAGCTGGAATGAGGCCAGCGTGACTGGTGTGCGGTGCTATGGGGACCAGCCCACATTTCGCAGCAGTGCTGTCATGTGACATTAACACTGACAGTTGGTTGGCTGCTGATGGGGGAGGAGCCTGTGTCGTAGTGGGCTGATTGTTTTTGATGCTTTGCAGCGGCGTGTTCTTTGCCTCCCCTGAAGTGTTTGTGCTATGTCCAATTTTAAGTAATAAAGAAGGTTTTTGTAAAGGTGAGCATATTAAGATTCAAAATTTTAGAGTGCAATAGCAAGTGTGGTCATTTCACACTTGTGGGTAGTACACTGCCTTACACCTCTGCTGATGGCCATTTGAATCCTGTCTCACCTGGGTCACCTGGGGGGAGGACGGGTAGCAGTTTATCCAGAACATAAATTTTTAAAGCTGCAACATATATAACTGGTCTTAGAAAAATGTGGTATGTTTAACATGTATCAGCTCATAATTGCTGATTTAGATTGGAAACGACAAAAAAACATGCATATATATAAAATGTGTCAGGAATGACACTCAATACATAACACGTGTCCCCAATGACTGGGAAAGTTTTGGAAGATACAGGTAATATAATTTTAACGGTGACCTGCTTTTTTGTGGTTGGCCAGTAAGTCAATCCATGCCACCAGCAGCAAATGAATATTTTAATAACTGTTCTGTACAGTGATCAGTCAGCAACAGTGCCACAGGAAACCCCTTAAACTAAGACAATGGAGAGCCAGAGTATGTTAATAGCAAACTGAGAAACAGCAGAAGGGAGAAATGAGTGGATGGGACTGGGACATAATATATGACCAATCATTCGGTCACATCGCTGCCTGACAGCATAAGGCAACCCCACTTGCTGTGGTCTTCCAGTCTCATATTAGTCATATAACTAATATACTATACTAAGTACTATTGCAGTATGTATGAAATCATGATTTTAAAAGTCTTCATAAAACTAGTAATTGGTGTGATCTGTCTTCCCAGAATCCCAAATACCAAAGATTGCAGACGACAACTCCGCCCCCACAGGGCTGGGTATAAGTGGGCAGGTCTCCTTGCCGTCATTTCCTTTCTTCCCCAATCAGAGCTGGAGTTCAGCTTGTAGTAGCAGAGACAAAAACCTAAGAGTCTTGTGTGCTGATGGCCGTTCCCCTGCTCAGCGCACCATGCAGACATCCAGGATGCAGAACCTGGCTTTGCAGGTGGGACAGGGCACCCTGCTGGACAGCCAGGTCTCAGGGTGCTGCTGGTCCTGCCGGCTGGCAAACCACTTGCCCATGCAGGTGAGGCACCACATGGGACGACAGTAACACCTCTGGCAGCCCGCCCCACCGTCGGGCCCGCCCTCGCCATCCTCCTGACACAGTCTGAGCAGCTTGGTGTTGGCATCAACCTGCATGCAGCCGATGCAGGACTCCAGTTCCTGAGGCCAGGGAGATGCACACATTCACACTATCAACCTCTCCTCCGAAACACTTAGAGAACGGAACTCATCTCCACAGTCATGTAAATACTACACAATGATGTACGTTGCATAGTAACCAAGGTCTGCAAAGGGTTTCAAGAGATTTATGGCGAGGTCACTGACTAAAGACTGTCCCCCACTTACATGCACTTGCACATATGATCGAAGGTTTAAAAAGTTTAAGGAAATCCCAGGGGTCCCTATGCCTATGCCCCAATGCCATACAACCTTGTGCGCTGTTTGCTATAACAAGGTTGCTGTGGAAAAGTACTGTACTGTACGGCAACTAGAGCATCCCATTCTCACACGCAAAATTAGTGCCATTAGCCTATTCAAACATACCTCCATTGTGACATACGAACTGTCGTAACGAAGCCCAGCTGTATGTCTGGGACAGGCTTTATATCAGTCATTTTTGAGAGTAATTACAGACAGTCCCCAGGTTACGAACCAGCTCCGTTTCCTAAGGCTGTCTTAAAGCTGAATGTCCAGGCGAGTCAGAACATTAAGAATACTGTACACTACAATAATTATACAGAATTAATAAAAGTAACTACAAGTGATTCTGTACTGTCCCCCTCAAGCTTATGAACCACTTAAGCCACACAATGTTTTTTACGAGCGTCACGAAGTACTGCGTGCATTCAATATCACGAGTCTATTTAACTGAAACGTTTAACATAATCGACTTAATCGTGTCTGTTCGTAAGTATGAGGTGTCCGTAAGTCGGACTTTCTTAATCCAGGGACTGCCTGTAGTTACAAAATGACAGCTCACCTAGTGACTGAAAAGCAGATTGAAAGGTGGATGAGAGTTTATCATTACTAAATGTAACCCATCACCACGAAATGACTCTTAAGTCGCACTGGTAAAAATACACACCCATAAGACTCATTTCATGGTAATGGGTCACAAATAGTCATTTACACCCTGTTCAACAGATGCCCTAGTCCTTTGGAAGCACAATCGGCATCTCATAGAAACATCCTACGCATCCCACAGCTACGTGATCCATGGTGACCTGGTCCTCACCTGCCCGCTGGGCAGATCATACGTCTGGTTCGCTTCGACATGGGACTTGAAAGTCTCCAGGAACAAGTCGCTTAGCGTCTGATGGATGACAACGTTGGCTGCGTTCCGGATGGGGGCGTGCAGCTTCTGCCGCAGCTCCCCGTACTCCGTGGAGTTCAACCTGGAAGGAACCCGGTGTTAGTGGGACTGTAAGGTGATCCAGAGCAGACGCCTGCCACCTGGGGACACCTCTTGTAGGATCTATCCTGTATGCCCTGTACCGGTTATATGAGGGGATGTCAGCCAGGGTTTGTCCATGTTTAATTATCAGTGAGTTGTACAGATATGTAAATTTACATTTAGTCAGTAGGTGCATTTATCCATAGCAACTGTACGAGTGAGGATCAGAGGGCAGTGTCAGACAGTCACTGGAGAAACTAGGGTTAAGGGCCCTGCTCAATGACCCATCATCACATCAGCTTTGTGTCAGTTCCTCAGTAGACGTACTTTATATCAAACGGCTTGACACTGGGGTTAATGCTGTTCACCGAGATGGTCAGTAATTGCACGGGAGTGTTGGACTCTGGTGAGATCTCATGGGCCTTGGACTCCACCACGGTCAGGTGGACATCCTGCTGCTGGGCGACGTGCAGGACGTAGGTGGTGACTTTCATGACCCAGCTGTCCGTGACAATCACCCTGGCGCTGGCGGCACCTGTGGCAAACTTGTCGATGCGGCGGAATTCAGTGTTGATGGAGGAAGCCACGGCCCTCCACCTGGACTGGGGCAGGGCATGCGCCATCAGTTTGCGCGAGATCGGGTGCTGGGCCCATTTGTCCCGCGACCAGTGCAGGACAAGCAGGCCGCTCAGCAGTGGCAGCGTGACGCACATGGCGAAGTACAGCTGCCAGCCCTCACTGGCCAGAGGAAGGTAGGTCAGGTTTTTATATGGAGCCGCCACGCACATCCCCGCGTAATAGCCTGAAAAAAAAGAACCCGGCCATCACTTCGAGATCAACACACAGCCATATTCCAGCCTATGCTAAATTTAAAATTAAAATGTATCTATATATTACTCATATAATATTTTTACCTGAATTTATCTGGGAAACCGGTGAAGGTCTAATCATGCAAAACGCATTAAATTTACTCAACACATTTTCCAAATTATTAACAAGAGAAGTATGCGCACGACAAACCGCTCCTGCCAATTAACTAGGCCCTGGGACGCCCACGTCGTCGTCCCATTATATTTACCGTAATAAACTCTCTACAATCCTCAGCCATGTTATACTAACTGTGATTTTATGGCGTGCGATGATATCATACCAAACTAAAGAACAGCCACCGATTTGTGCTGATAATTACACAATGAAATTGTAGGGACCCACGAACTGAAACGAGTGCTAGTCATCTATTAAATCACTATTTACACTTCATTCGTCCACGGCATTTAGACGGATAAACAGTTGAGTTAAATCACTCGATAGGAGAAATCAAACAGGTAGATTGTTATCACGGCTTACCCAGAGGTAATACAGAATGAACAAGAAGAGTTACACTGGTTCTCTTGATATGATATTCAATGAAATTAATGTCTTCACTTCCCAGCCACCCAGAAAAGATGTTCTGGACGGTGACACCTGCCGATCTAAATTCATTCGGGGTGAAAACAAAACAAAACACGAATACGACATATGCTACTGTGAATGTAACATCTGGAGGCTCCATGTTTATAAACGCTGAAGCCCCAGGCACCGCCACGCAGGCTTTATTAGCCGGAAGACTGTGGGACTTGTAGTTCTTAAATAAACTACACAATGTCAACGTATGGGTGCGCTGGTCGGCGATTGGATTTGTAGTTCGTAAATAAACTACAAAATGTCGAACTGGAACCGTACGAACATATGCTCACGTTCGCCTTTACTGGAGGTTTTTTGTAATTGTAGTGTTTTTTGCACAACTGTTTTTTTTTATTGTTCTAACCCAAGAGGTAAACATTAATCAAGACATTACGATGAAATTTGTATTGCTAAATGAAAATCCATATCCACTGGGGTGGTTTGCAGCTGAGTGTGAGGCAACCGAGACGAGGATCAAAGTAGAGACGCTGCTCCTCCACATCGAAAGAAGCCTGTTGAGGTGGTTCAGGCATCTATCTAAGATGCCTCCTGGACACCTCCCTGGGGAGGTGTTTTGGTCGTGTGCAACCAAGAGAATGCCCTAGGGCAGACCCAGGACATACTGGGTTGATGGAGGTCTGCCCCAGATAGCACATATATGTTGAAATGATATTGATTCCGTATCAGACAAAAGGTTTTAAACGACGTTGATCTTCAGTCTTTCACTTTATACCAACAATGAATCAAAGTTTTGCCACCATCAGTTTTTCAATATTGAAAATCAATTCGGTTTCAACATTGATAATTTAACACTGGCCATAATTCAACGCATTTAACTATAATTCAACGCTGAAACAATAACATGATACTAGCTGGGTGGCAATCTCTGCTCAGGCTGCTGCCCCTATAACCAGGATAAGCCGTGGAAAAATGGATGGCTGGAAAATCCATATGTTGATAATAGACATCCCAACTTAGGAATATTGATTTCTGGGATGTGGGACAACCGGGGGAGGTGGGGTGCTGGACAGGCCCAAAGGGGCTGGAAATCCATCCATCCATCCATCCATCCAGCCATCTTCCAAACCACTTATCCTACTGGGTCGCGGGGGGTCCGGAGCCTATGCCGGAAGTAATGGGCACGAGGCAGGGAACAACCCAGGATGGGGGGCCAGCCCATCGCAGGGCATGGGCTGGAAATATATATATTTATATCAAATGTCTCTTAATTCGTTTATCAAATAGCTAAAATCTTGCTATATTCCTCTGTCTGTTCCATAATGTCTTAAACAATTTGAAAGAATTTTTAAAAGTTTATAAAATGAGACCATCTGTGATCATAGGGATCAGGTCTCAGTGTACCACCAGTAAGAAAAGTATAGAAAAACAACTAACAGACAGTTTACTAGAGTGACAAAATCAATAAAGGGGTTGAGGCCAGGGGTCATAGAAATTTTAATTTACAAAGCAGTTAAA
The DNA here is from genome assembly GCF_023856365.1 of Brienomyrus brachyistius. NCBI lineage: Eukaryota > Metazoa > Chordata > Actinopteri > Osteoglossiformes > Mormyridae > Brienomyrus > Brienomyrus brachyistius. The sequence continues at coordinate 21,200,998 of NC_064544.1, forward strand.
ACATCTTAATACAAATTCCCCAGTCATTTTTTTCAGTAGTATTTTGCAAACATGTTCAATACTGTTGTTAATTTTATGTATTTAATTATTAGTAAAATTTATGAGGAAAAAAAAATAAAACAGGCCCTGAGAAGTTCTCGCTGTTCTGGGGGCTCAGCGAAGACTCAAATGGACCTGTCATAAAGATACCTTAACAGCACTGAATAAAATACAGTGGTTAAGATATACCAGATGGAATTATGATTGACATCTGGCTAGAGTTCTAATCATTTATTAAAAGATTTCATAAGCACAAATGCCATTCTCTTAGTACACATGTCTTTGCAGGTCCTTGTGTCACATGGTGTCTGGTGACAACCCCAAAAATGCACAATACGTGAAGGTCCAGGATTGTAGGCATGTAGAAGGACGCCATGTTGAAATTCCTTTTCGTCTTTTACCCGAATACTTGTCAGGGTGGTGAAGGGGTGGGTGCAAAAGGTTAGGGTCCACCCTTGATGGGTTGCACGTACACCAGATTGTACACACATACTCTCTCTCACACACACACACACACACACACACACACACACACACACACACACACACACACACACACACACACACACACACACACACACACACACACACACACACACACACACACACACCAGGTACCAAAGATGCCAATTAACCTGCATGTCTTTTTACTAAAGGACACCCCCAGCAGCATGGGGAGAACATGATGTAAACGTGTGAATCGCACCCCACATAGCATTGCACCAGAGTGTCACTGAATGGCACAAATAAAAACCCATATATTTAGCCTTTCACAACGTTCCCTCTTCTGTTGATGGTGGTTAGACCTCCTGGAGATCGCAGCATCCAGACCTTCAGAGACATGTGCTCGTTTAGAACGTTCTGGTCCGTGGCTAGAAGATGGAATATTTGGAATACTTCTGAATAAACCTGTCATAGGCATCATAAATAGCCCGCCTGTGGGAGAGAGAATTAATGCAAATTATTCTTCAGAAGACATTACCAAGGTACCCAAAAAAGCTGCTGTCTTGCAAAATCCCCATTTTTTGGAACTGAAAACAAAATAAAAAAAAATATTTGTAAACCGAGACACAATAATCACGTCAACCCTGCTGAAATTAGGTGTTTTTTCCAAATTACAATATGACCCTTTCCAAACAAATACGCATAAAAAGTAGGTGACCCTTCACTCAACATTTAGAAGAATTCTTTAAAATAAATTCTTCCAATCCATTTCGAGTGTAACATAAGGATGTATGAAATGGAACAGATTAACTGTAAGGCCTCTTTAACATGATACCTACTGAAGAGGGTCTACATGAAGCTCTGACCAAGCACACCTACCTGAAGAGCCCTTGCTTGAAGAGGTAGGCGCTGATATGTCCACCGTTCAGATAGCGTACCTCACATCCTGGCCAGATCTCCTGGAGGCTGCGCACGCCCGAGCGCGGGATGTAGGCGTCCTCCTTGGCCTGGACCACGATGACCAGACTAGGATCCACTGGCACTGGGCAGCGGGGGGTGGCACATAAAAACTCAATGCCAATAACACTATAGCTATGCCCATTTTCTCTGTAGCACAGCTAGCATTAGATTTTAATCACTGACTAATTAAAAGACAATTTTGCATTATCGTTTTTGCAGGCTCTTTATTGGGATTGTATGATGCGTCACTCAAGCTCTGAGAACTCCTGAACCAAATAATCGAATACTCAACGACAGTTAATAACTGGTACAGGTGCGTTGGACACAGGGAGGGAGCAAAAATGGACTGTCTGGGGGCCCTTGAGGACTAGGTTGCGAAATATTCTAGATCAGTGTTTCCCAGTCCAGTCCTCAGAGACCCACAGTCTGTCCATATTTTTGCTCCCTCCGAGACCCCTACCAAACAGTTCACATTTTTGCTCCTTCCCAGCTTCCTACAGGAACGTCTATGTGTGTGTTTCAGATGAATATACAGTTGTGCAGGGAGCACAGTCTCTCACTGTACAAAACCACACAGTCCCCCCTCCAGCATCTCGGAAGCTCAGGCCCCTTTATCCCCAACACATTATTTCTGTAAGAAGTGACATTACATCTATGTCCCAGATGGCTCATTATAGCTAAATGCAGCTGAACCCACTAAAAGTATCAGCAGATGCTGTAGCCCTTGGTAAACTGAAGGGAAACATGCTTTTTAAATGTGTGACCTGGCTGTCCCCCGGCATCTCACCTGAGAAGTTGGCAATGTGTGTACACTCGTCCATGACACCCTTCATGAAGCCCAGGGACTCGTGCTGTAGGGAGCGGTGTGGCTGCCTCTGCTCGGCCGCGTTCCTGGCGGTCAGCATGTCCATGTGAGGCCGGCTGCTGGTCACGGCCGACAGCATGGGATCCAGCCCGCCGCCGCATCCCCGCTCTCCCCATGAGGCCTGTCCGCCAGACCGCCCCCTGCCCCCGGCACTGAGGCCAGAGGCCTGAGGTGTGGGCATGCTCAGGAAGTCAGCTGGCAGGTCCAGGCCGGAGAGGGTATCGACGCTGCTGGGTGAGTTCTTCACAAAGTCCTGCCCCATCCTAAATGAATCCATCTGAAAAGACATGGATGGATCCCAGTGACAATTTGGAAGATGATAACATTCTCTCTCAACTTGGTGCTCAATGACTGGTTCTCTTTCCTAAAGAATATTGTGGATGTGATATGCTTTTAAAAAAATGTGATACTTTATGTGAGAATGTGGAAAGAGAAATTTGAGGTATATCCTGGAGACTGACACAGTCCGCAAAGTACTCTGGCATCCCAGTGATGCCCAACACAGTCCCCTCCAGTACTCCAGCATCCCAGTAACACCTGACACGGACCCCCCAGTACTCCGACATCCCAGTAACACCCAACATGGACCCCGCAGAACTCTGGCATCCCAGTAACACCTGACAAGGACCCCGCAGTACTCCGGCATCCCAGTAACACCTGACACGGACCCCGCAGTACTCCGGCATCCCAGCAACACCTGTCACGGACACCGCAGTACTCCGGCATCCGAGCAACACCTGACACGGACCCCGCAGTACTCCGGCATCCCAGTAACACCTGACACGGACCCCGCAGTACTCCGGCATCCCAGTAACACCTGACACGGACCCCGCAGTACTCCGGCATCCCAGTAACACCTGACACGGACCCCGCAGTACTACGGCACCCCAGCAACACCTGACACGGACCCCGCAGTACTCCGGCATCCCAGCAACACCTGTCACGGACACCGCAGTACTCCGGCATCCGAGCAACACCTGACACGGACCCCGCAGTACTCCGGCATCCCAGTAACACCTGACACGGACCCCGCAGTACTCCGGCATCCCAGTAACACCTGACACGGACCCCGCAGTACTCCGGCATCCCAGTAACACCTGACACGGACCCCGCAGTACTACGGCACCCCAGCAACACCTGACACGGACCCCGCAGTACTCCGGCATCCCAGTAACACCTGACACGGACCCCGCAGTACTCCGGCATCCGAGCAACACCTGACACGGACCCCGCAGTACTCCGGCATCCCAGTAACACCTGACACGGACCCCGCAGTACTCCGGCATCCCAGTAACACCTGACACGGACCCCGCAGTACTACGGCACCCCAGCAACACCTGACACGGACCCCGCAGTACTCCGGCATCCCAGTAACACCTGACACGGACCCCGCAGTACTCCGGCACCCCAGTAACACCTGACACGGACCCCGCAGTACTCCGGCACCCCAGTAACACCTGACACGGACCCCGCAGTACTCCGGCATCCCAGTAACACCTGACACGGACCCCGCAGTACTACGGCACCCCAGCAACACCTGACACGGACCCCGCAGTACTCCGGCATCCCAGTAACATCTGACACAGTCCCCGCAGTACTCCGGCATCCCAGTAACACCTGACACGGACCCCGCAGTACTCCGGCATCCCAGTAACACCTGACACGGACCCCGCAGTACTCCGGCATCCCAGTAACACCTGACACGGACCCCGCAGTACTACGGCACCCCAGCAACACCTGACACGGACCCCGCAGTACTCCGGCATCCCAGCAACACCTGTCACGGACACCGCAGTACTCCGGCATCCGAGCAACACCTGACACGGACCCCGCAGTACTCCGGCATCCCAGTAACACCTGACACGGACCCCGCAGTACTCCGGCATCCCAGTAACACCTGACACGGACCCCGCAGTACTCCGGCATCCCAGTAACACCTGACACGGACCCCGCAGTACTACGGCACCCCAGCAACACCTGACACGGACCCCGCAGTACTCCGGCATCCCAGTAACACCTGACACGGACCCCGCAGTACTCCGGCATCCGAGCAACACCTGACACGGACCCCGCAGTACTCCGGCATCCCAGTAACACCTGACACGGACCCCGCAGTACTCCGGCATCCCAGTAACACCTGACACGGACCCCGCAGTACTACGGCACCCCAGCAACACCTGACACGGACCCCGCAGTACTCCGGCATCCCAGTAACACCTGACACGGACCCCGCAGTACTCCGGCACCCCAGTAACACCTGACACGGACCCCGCAGTACTCCGGCACCCCAGTAACACCTGACACGGACCCCGCAGTACTCCGGCACCCCAGTAACACCTGACACGGACCCCGCAGTACTACGGCACCCCAGCAACACCTGACACGGACCCCGCAGTACTCCGGCATCCCAGTAACATCTGACACAGTCCCCGCAGTACTCCGGCATCCCAGTAACACCTGACACGGACCCCGCAGTACTACGGCACCCCAGCAACACCTGACACGGACCCCGCAGTACTCCGGCATCCCAGTAACACCTGACACGGACCCCGCAGTACTCCGGCATCCCAGTAACATCTGACACAGTCCCCGCAGTACTCCGGCATCCCAGTAACACCTGACACGGACCCCGCAGTACTCCGGCACCCCAGCAACACCTGACATGGACACCGCAGTACTCCGGCATCCCAGTAACACCTGACACGGACCCCGCAGTACTCCAGCATCCTGGTGATTTCCTCTTCATATACTGTGTCTGTAGCATACTGCTTCTCCAGCTCCCTCCAGTTCACTGCCTTACTCAGGACTCCCTGTGAAGCGGAAACCTTCTCGATCATCAGCATAAAACAAACAGGGTTTGTTTATCACTAAATATGTATTTACCAGTCAGTGTCCTGTACAGAATACACATACACATACATAAGTGACTCCAGGATTTATTATTGCCAAAATCTATTTTCTATGTTGTATTTTTTTATTATATTCATCTATATTGTTGTACTAAGTCTATATAGTGCTACTGACAAGTTTCTTGTTCTGTACCAAACCAAAACCAATTCCTGTGTTTTCCACATAAAGAGTTCTGTAGATATCAGGGCGTCTCACCGTGGTAAAAACACCGGACGCTGTGGACCAGGACAGACAGGGCACCAGCGGTATAGGTCTCGGCCAGTTTGTCACTGCTAAAGACGCCATCTGTGAAAGGGCCGAAATGAGGCATAATTATAAGACGATACATTCCAAACGATACATTTCTTATACATGAAGTCGCAAAAAGACAAGGCTGAACCCCTGAAAAATTCTGCCAAACAAACCTCCACCTTTTCCAAACCAAATCTACTGTAATCCATGCTCACACTCATGGGCGCCCCCTAGGGACTGAGCCCCCGAAAGTCATCCCGTTAGTCACCCCTAATACGAATTTTACATTCATAAAGATCTGAGGGCAGAAGGAAGAATGATTGGTTCAGAGAGATAACCAATCACATTGTAGAGGCGGTGGGTCTAAGACATCTGATTGGTTGGTCCCACCTTCTCTAGTTCCTTGGACCCACCTCCTCCTGTTTATACATTCTCTTACAGCAGTGGTTCTTAAACAAGGGGCTGCAGCAATGACTGAAGGGGCTTGAAGTTTATTTGAAAAGTTTAGAAAAAAATTATTACATTGCTAAAGATAGGGCTCGGTAGATTACATTACATTTTTACAGTATACCGATATCTTTTCGAAACAGAACATTTGATGATACTGTTTATATTGTATATATTTTACTGTGTGCTAAAATTAGGACTCTATTAAAGATTTTAATAAAAACTAATAATATTCCTTCCTTGTTGAAAGCTGTGCAAGAGCTTTGATCATGATGTTACACAGAATCCACTGCAAAAATCAAACCATTCAGTTAGTGGTTCAAGAGGGTGTTGAAGGAGGGGAAAGGCGAACAATCATTATTACTTGGTTCATTTAGTTTTTAAACATTATTAAAGATATCACAGTTTGCAATATTTAAATTGCCTTAAAATGAGGGTTTGTTCGATTGTAAAGGACATGTTTAATGCTTTTAGGCCTCTGATTTTATAACCATTATGACACAATCTCACTGGAACAGGGGATGGAGATGTGGCACAGACAGGAAAGCAAGACACCAAGCAAAGGACGTAGTCATAAGCACTAGCGAGGGTCGAATACCCATATGGTCTGTGCAGGGGAAGACAGGCAGGCGTGCAGACAAGGGGAAAATGAGATATATACTCATTCCGAGAGAGGGACTGGGACACACGCTCATTCCGAGAGAGGGACTGGGACACACGCTCATTCCGAGAGCGGGAATGGGACACACGCTCAGTTTGAGAGCGGGAATGGGACACACGCTCATTCCGAGAGCGGGAATGGGACACACGCTCATTCCGAGGGAGGGAATGGGACACACGCTCATTCCGAGGGAGGGAATGGGACACACGCTCATTCCAAGGGAGGGAATGGGACACACGCTCATTCCGAGAGCGGGAATGGGACACACACTTACAGGACTGGGGATCAGGAAGATTAGGAGCCAAAAAGGAGATTCGCAGTCGGTAGGAAGCAGAGGTGCTTAAACACTTGGATGTTAGACATAAATCAGCATTTGCCTGTGTAGAGAAAACTGGCTAGACTGGTTAAGCAGGAGTGGCGATTAGCAGAAACTGAAAGTAAAATGAGGCACATGTGTTAGTATTCAGGTGAGAGAGACGGGGAGGGGGGGGTGTCGCAGCAGTGCGGGACTAAACCCAACCTCACAGCCATTTGGTAAATGGATTATAGATTTAGGTAATATTTTGTTCATAAACATTCACCTTCTGCTTTGGAGAGAAAAAAAAGAGTGTTGGTGGATATAGTGGAGTGAAACTGCATGGTTTGGCAGTGTAACCACAATAAAATCTGTTCATTTTAATGAACACTGGCAGTGTTTGTTATCATTGCAAACATGTTTTCCTGGACACAGTGGGTTCTGCGCTAAAAAAGGTTCAGAAGCACTGTCCTACAGTGATTCATGTTCTTCAAGGGTAAAACAGCAAACCTTGTCAGGCCTGAAGGTATAACTGCTTTCCTATGGCTGCTGGAGGACGTTTCTGAGCCTGGGCTCGGCGGCCGCAGAGACTCACATGCCCCCCCATGGAGATGCCCGTCATGCCCAGAGGCCAGTAGCCCTCCCTCTCCAGCCAGTGCAGCAGGGCGGCCGACTCCAGGATGAGGGCCCCACCCATCACGAACAGGTCGGACACATTACGCAGACTGGAGCGACTGGATGGACAGTGGCACAGAGGAGGGAGGGAATGGCAGGAGTCAGCAGGCCACCGGCAGAGAGCTCACGGAAGACAGGCACACACACAGGCATGCATGCACACACACTCGTGCATCCACAAGCGCACACACACATGCACATGCAAGTGCACGCACACGCGTACATGCGCACACACAATGCAAAAGGAGACTGTGTGGCTCCAATCACTGCATTTCCATTTAAAAGCACACATATCAAAAAGTTATTATAAATCATTTAAATCAAAGACTTACACTTGCTCTTTAGGTTTTCTGTATCCATGTAAAATTTCAAGTCAAGAACTTTTCTGCATATAATAGAGCACAGCATGATTCCCTCAGTAACGCTTAAGGCCTCTCAACAGAGACATTTCTCATGACAAACGATTAAAATGGTTAAAATGTCAGCACTATATGCAGAAGGCAAAGGTGTTTAGAGAAACGCTCTGAGGATGTACCACACAGAGGCCATAAAGAAAAGCATATTAACTGTTAGAAAGATAAAGCACATCGCGTGCTATCATAGGCGAGGCTGCTTACCTGCACATGTAACAATGCATTATGCAGTAACAACACATTATACAATAACTCGACAAAAAATTAAAATTAAATTTCCGGGGCTGTATTTCCCATAATTTTCGTGACGCTAAGTAGTTTGTTATCTCATACTTAAGATGACTTGTTGATTAATGTTTCTCAAAACCCTTTGTAACGAAAGTAACTTCATTACTAAATTACGTGGTCCGACGTCACTTTCTATATTGTTCTTTACTTGCCTGCTATTCTGCCACAATGGCACAGAAAGACACACAAAAAATATGCTAATACTCATTTTTAGACAACGTAATAATAATAGTAATAATAATAAAAGGTTAACGTCAAAATCTAAAATGATAATGCGAGCTATAAATTTGTAATTTTTTTGTAGTTATTACATAATGCACCATTATTACATTAATGTGTTGTTACAGGACAGCCTGTAAATAATGCTGATTACGTATTTCCATGGTTTCAGATGGAGCTTTTAGAAACACTGGTGGACATGCAGCTCCATAAAGGATATAATATGGATTTTCGAGGAGGAGCGACGCCATTCCCGTCTCTTTCATCATGGGTTTGGCCATCAGGGTTCGCCTTCTCCAGAAGAACTGAAACAGAAGCAGCAGATCTTTGTTAGAGATGAGGATCTGTGCAAAGCATCAGGATGTAGACCACCGACTCCTCTCAATAAGGACCTAAACTGAATTTCTGGCCCTTTGACTGTGTTATACTGGCTAAGTTTATATATATAAGCCTTTATCAGCCTTTAATCATTTCACAACCCCATCAATAAATATTATGCCCTTAAGATGTATTCAAATAAATTAGCATTGATATGTTCTAATCCAATTGCTTCTAAGACAGTTTCCATCGGTTTCATAGATACAAATATAATGACCTCATGAGGTCAGGAAGCCAATCAGATTCACTGGGCAGGTTCACGGTCAGTTCAAACAATCACTAACCGTCATGTCATGAAGGGTGTGGAAGTTGAAAATGCCCAAGCTTCAAAAAGTCACTACTTATACTGACACTCAACATTTTCCTAAAACTACTGAAACTTGTATGAAACTAACTGGTACTGCCAGTTATGTAACAGACTTTAAATTATTCTCTCTCAAGTGTCCAAAGCAAACAGCCCCCCCCCCCCCCCAGCACTGGAGTGAATGGGACACCCTCCGGTTTATCCCCCCCACCACAGAACACGCTCCGGTCTCTCCACCCCCAGCATTGGAGGGAATGGGACACCCTCCGGGTTCCTGTCTGAAGCTGGCGTCCTCCATACTCACATGATCCCCAGTTCCAGCGAGGTGAATGCATACTGGTTTAAACTTCTTCCACTTCCTGGGTAGAATGAACTGGAACCTTTGGAAAACAGCAACAAACAACAAAAAAATAAATAAATAAAACTATAAAACCTATTCAGTTCCTGACCAGTTAGCCATTAATGAGAAATCTGCTCTGTTTAATCTGTTTAACCATGAATACTGATTATCTTGTTGAGTTTTACTGATAAACACCAACATTAGAACAAGCACACCTCTCAACAGCTTACAAACACATGATTTCAGATTAAAAACACAACTCAGTTACATTGACTCAGTTACTGGAGCTGCACGAACTCATCAAGGAAATATTGTGATGCAAATTTTGTGATAAATATTTAAATGTTAATAAGGCTCAATATAACAATTTACCCAAAATTAACTTTAGCAAAATATAACTTATGATCCAACACAGTCTGTTAAACAAGTTAACGTGAATTGTGCCAACAAATCACTTGCTTCTGCTCAATATTTTCTCTGTGGAATCCAAAATATTTCCATACAGTTGAAAGTAAATGACTTTTAGTGACCAGTTCTTGTTTGCTTTTCACGTTCTCATTCAGTTTTGTAAAACTGGAGTGAGCCTGTAGATTAGACTCGAGGCACAGAAATTGCAACAGTCAATCTGACTCTGATCTTGGAGGAGGGGCTTCCTGGGGAAGGAGGAGGGGCTTACCTGGCCTTCACTGACTCAGCCGGTAAGATGCCAGGCAGGAAATGTTCCAGCGGGGATGTAAAATGACCATTTAGTATCCTGCAGTCATTCTGCTCCTCTATCTGTAGGCAGACAAAGAGCCCATCAGCCCAAAATAGTCCCTCTTGGTAGATCATAAACACGGGATGATGGCCAGCAAGTGGTGTGTTCCTCACATAGCCAATCAGCTGACACCAAGTGGGAGGGCTTAGAACTTAAAAACTGATTGGATGACCAGAACTTAACTCACAACCGGTTGTCCAAGAGACGCGAAAACAAATATTTCATGATCTTAGGAACTTAACCGCAATCCTGGTTTTTATTTGAGATACATTTTAATGCAAATCAGAGGTTCCATTTCCATTGTACATCCATAAAAAAGGTACCTTGTCAATGAAAACCGGGTAATCCTTAGGAACCAAATCCTTACACTTCTCTCTGTCGCCAATAATCTTCCGGAACTCAAATATTCTGCGGTAAGAACGAGCCATAAATAAACATGCAATTAAGGATTTCATAAATGCAGTGCATTAATGACAATTTGTTCAATGCCCCTCTGCATTTCAATTTCCACATCTTACTGAGAAAACTTGTTTTGTTTTTAATTATTATAGATCCTAAATAAATGCAACATTTACAGTACTTTAAGCACAATCGACGTAGCAGTTGGCATCAGATGTTTATCAAGGGTCAAAAGTCAAAGTCAACTTTATGGTCACTGTGAGCACACAATGAAATGAGCTATAATATAAAATCAAGGTGTGTGTTGTACACTGTAACAAACCTCCCAACTCAAAAAAAGGACAGAACAGATTTTCTGTTTATTTCAGAACATATAAAGCCCGCCACCTATCTGCTAACTATCTCATAAACAGAATGCATTATTCTGCATTACACAAAGAGCAATATGTTATTGTGTCTTTTAAGGTTGCTGTTATGGACAAAGTGCAGCAAACCTCACTCATAAAACTTGGAATGAAATCCACTCACTCTATCATTCTATCAGTATTAAGTATACTGTCCAGGAAAGAAACACCTATCTTTATTCTCTGGGTGCACTTACAATTTTAAATGAAAGAAACATAACCAATTATAAAATGTTTTTATGTGTTTTGAGACACTAACACTGTTAGATGGAACAGAACCCAAAACATATCCATACATTAATCCACTGATGGAACTACATGGAAAATGCAAAGGTACAGACATTTATAATGATACAAATTACCTCAACACAAATGTATAGATCCAGATTTACAGCTTTTCAGTGAAAGGGTATGACTGCCATAATGTAAACATCAGGTCAACGTTGAATTAATGTCACAAGCTTCAAATCATACTCTGCGGAACACTTTGCATTATGATCATAAAAGGCATTACCAGCATCTCCTGTCTTGCATAACAATCATATCACACAGTATCACTGAATTATAGGATTCAATAACAGAAGCTGCTGAATGGCTGTACAGTGTCTAAAAAAATACAGACAACAGAATCAAAGCCTGGATAAGACCCAGGACTGAAAACTCAGAGTGCAGTGCTATGGTACCTCTTGAGATCCTCTGGCTTTCCCCAACCTTGGATGAAGAGCTTGGTGAGAAGAAGCCTTCTGTAAAACACATCCAGGCGGCTCACACCCATCAGCAAGGACTGGTCGCCTACACAAAGGGCACACTCTGCGTTCAATCACATCCAAAACGTAGCCAGATAGATCCTGCAAATTAATAGGCTGATGAAGCTGGTGATGGCTTCAGCCCTAACAGGAGCTCCAGAGAACGTCAAGCTGCAATCAGCTGCAGCACATGTTCCTGGATGGTACAAGTGTCTCACTATCAGCACTCCAAAATGACATATCAATAAAATCACTCCCAGCTTAGCAGTGATTGGTCTACGATGTCATTACCAAATATGACAGGTGACTCCTATTGGCTACACCTGCCTCTGTTCTTTACAGGGGATTTATCATGCCAAAACCGAGAACGAGTGAGCCCTGATCTGCCAATGCAGCTTCCCTCTCTAACCAAAAATAACAGGCCGGTCAGATATCAGTCCAAAACAATTATTTTCACTGTGAATTCAAACGGGCTAGCATCCGTGTGCAAAATTGCCAACCTTGAAGCAAGAATACTTCAACAAAACCATTTCACACTGCTAGAAAAGAACAATGTCACGGAAAATGTAACTTAATGACATTCAAAGAGATGCAAGCAGGCTTGAACAGACTGGTCCACAAACTGCACCAATGCTAAACTTAATATCCTGGACTCTATTAAGAGACACAGGCGCATCATCTGACCCTGACTGAATGGTCTGTAGTTGCAATTAAGTGCTATTAGGATGCTCTCGTCCTAATGATTTTTACTGGGAACATAAAACCACATATTCATAGGTAACATTGAAAGGTTTTCTTCTGCAACAGATGGATTTGTAACATTGCAACAGAGCATAATCGAAGCCAACAGATTTAAATAAATGACAATTTAGTAAGATCCCATTTACTTAGCAGTTGACTACCTGATGTAGCAAAAGTAAGTAACAATGAATTAGGTATAAGTTTAAGCTTATCCTTCTAAAAATGTACTTAACTTCACTAACTGTGGCCTTACTATACAACACAGTAACTCTCAAAGACCTCCGCCATTTATGGACACTTAAACTGTTTTACACGAAAAACAACGTTATAGAGTTGACTTTTAAATAAAAAAAGAACAAGTCCTTTCGCCACTAAAAGACTTAAAACCATTCTTCCTCTAATCATCATGTTTATTTCAAGGTGTAATCCTGGAGACCCGGATCGGGTCACCTTTGGTGTTTAATCGGTGGACACATGACAGCATAAACTGGAACGACCTCAGTTCCCTGCCTTCAGAAGTTGTGCGATGTACTGATACTTACAGCGCCAGCTAGTATGGTCAGATCGCTACCTTTCTCATTCAGCCAACCTAATCGCTAGGTTGAAATATCTAGAAAGCACAGCGTCCCGCACGATTATTCATTTCAGACTCTCATAAGGTGTGTCCGTCACTCAGGACGAACTGTATCAACCATATTCACAACCCTGACCCCGGTGGGCAACAACGATCCAATGGGAACACGGAACCGGTCGGCTCCCGGAAGTGCATCACAGATATGCTTTCCCGGAAGTACACCACGTGACATGGGTAAGCTTAATGGCGGTTTTGAAGTAAGTCTGATTTTGTAGTTAGAAGCTTTCCTACTAGTGACGAAATGTGCTGACTAACACCAGAGCCTTCGACATAGCAGAGCTGTCACTCAACTAGATAGCAGAGCTGTCATTCATCGACTGTAGAAATTTCTATTTTTTTCTTTGTAAACCGTATGTTATTGCACAACTTGAGCAGCATTATGCAGTGGGAATCAGATATCCCTGAGGTGTAAGATCTGGGTGATTCGCAAGAGATCAAATTTGATTTCAGGAATAATGTCTCAGTCACTGGAGTCTGACGAGAGCACACCTTTACTAAAAGGTGATGTTGGGAGGTAGGTGAATCCAGGTTTTTTTCTACTTAAAACATTGCATGGTATCCTAACCACATCCATTAACAACACATAATACAACACTTACAAAACGTAAAATGATATACTATTCATATATCATCTGTATGACGATTTCTTAGTGCGTAATCATCTATAGGGCAGTCTGTTGTCATACTTAAGTGTTTGCAATATTACATGTTAATATTTTAATTGTATTGTTTTAAACCGACATGTTTTGCCAGTTTAATTGTAATATTCCCAACAAGCCGTGGATTCATTTTTATAATAGGACTATTGTAGTTTGTCGCTTCATTTTGACTAAATTTAATGTAAATAATGTCTAACTTTAATTATAGGGTGGAAAACTAAACTATGCACTTGGCGATATAGCAATATTATGTTATAAACATTTCCTATTGACTACTGTGTCCCACTTCCTGAAAATGATATTTCTGCCATTAATGTCGATCGTACTAATATTATACCACATCTGCCTTTGCAAGGTGGCGTGGCTTTACGTGAAATGTTTTAACAAAATGTCTTAATTCTATCAAAGGCATTTTTATGGGTAGTTCTGCTGCTCAGAAAAAGAAAAACTCCCCCCTTTTGGAAGTGGTATTTTCCGGTATTTTCACAGAAATTACTTTTACAGATGGCACAGCAGTTTAATTCCGAGTATGAGATCAACCTCAGAAAATATTGTGAATAAACACACGGGTACTTGTTACCTGCAGGCTGTAACTTCAGACAGAGAAGTGTCTGATGAGGAACAAGAATGGTGGTATTCTGCACGATGTACCAAAGTAAATGTTCTACCTATCAGCAAATGTCATTACACAGAGAGAAGTTTAAAATTTCACTGGAATACTGGATGGGTAGATTTTAATAGATAAACCTGAGTGGACCTATTGGCAGTTTTTATATGTTGCACTCAGAATGTAGCCTTGCCAGGTTCTCGCTTGGATTTTGAAGATATTTGCGCATTGACTGCATGTTGCATCTGAGTCTTCACACTTAGTGACAAGTTAATGGCATTTCTGATTCCGAAAATGAGTGTTTGTATAGTTGTTTCCCCATAGCTGTCTTGCAGTGATTTCTGGTCACTCACTGGAAGCTCAGCATAGCAGCCTATATCGGCCCCTACACAGCTTTGGACAAAAGCATCCGATAAATAAATAAATGTAAACATAAAATGCTCCTCTGATACTCTACTGTCACTGACATTGCTGTAGTGTCAAATACAGACTTATAGTTGTGCCTCTTCTCAAAGGCATCACATATGAATTAACCAATACATGTAGTATTTCACTGGTTAACCACATGCAGCTGAAGTGTGAAAATCACGGGACCTGCAGCTTCTCTCTTTCATTTCCAGTGCTGATATCGCAGAAGATTTGGCTGAGTACAGCAGCCGATGGAAGTCTATCCGAATCATGTACTTCACGATGTTCCTTAGTAGTGTTGGTAAGTGTTTTACAGTAACTTCATTATTTTCCTCAATTCTTATGTCTGCAATCTGCCTGTCTGAGACGCGTTTCATTTCACCTTGGTAAGGCCTTTGGCCTCTTTCGGTTTTGGCTGTCTCTCATTCAGCACTGAGGTCTTTAGTGTTTGAAGGGAATGGTCCCACCACACCCAGACAGCAGCAACTTCAGAAATCCCTGGGCCCCCTGGGAAAAGCTCTCCCCCACATTGCTGGCACATTTCTGGCCCCCTGTCCACATCTGGGGCCCCTGAATTACCCCCATTTACATCTTGGAAATGAATTCATGTCATGTTCTCTACTGTAATGATGCCAATACTTCCCTTTTCCGTCTTGATTCTTCAGGATTCTCTATTGTAATAACCTCAATATGGCCCTATCTTCAAAAGGTAAGTGCTGCGTTCCTGCTTTTGTGTTGAACTTTTAGCGTTGGTTTTACCAGGAAATACTTCTAAATATCTAAATTTGGTACTTTTTCATCTAGGTTTTATGAGTTTCTTCTGATAATGTGAAGTATAGTAACTAATTGACGAACACCAATGAAAAAAATACAAAGTAAATAAAATAAAAAGTAAAGTACAGTAAAATATCATCCTATTCAGTCTGTTCTGAATTTCTTCTTTTGTGTCAGTCTAAAAGTCTTGACATAGAGGTCTTCTTGTGATCTGCAGGCCTGTTGACTTTCAGGTGAATGTCTTGCTGGGTCAGATACGATATTCCAAAAACCAAGCAAGCTTAACATTTAAGACTGGAACCACAACAGGCCGTGCTGCATTTAAATGGCCAGTTTTGTCCCCACGATGAATGGCAGCCTTCCACCAAAAAAACAATTATAAATGCAGTTGTCAGTGTTTGAGATTCCTCTAGAAGTATCAGTATTTCTGCTTTAGTTTGACCTAAAATGTTATTTGATAATGTTATCAGATAAATGAATAGATGGATAAGCAGATTATCCATATTTTAGCTGTTATTGGCTAAATACCATATGTGGCCATTCTATATGAAATCAATGGAGGCCTTCTTACTGACCATGCTGGACTGGCTTCGTACTGTAGGTAAATAATGTCATTGTACCCAACTGGAGAACCATATTTTTGGCATCTATCTTCTTTAGTTTCTAAGATATGGAAACTTTAAAAAGGGGACCTCGTCTAAAATCTGTTCGATTGACATGGAAGTTCCCAAATTAGTTAGACATTCCGATGAGTTCTTATCCTTTTCACACCTTTATTTTGAGGTCTTTATTTCCTGGTCTTTTCCATCCTAAACACTAAATTTTTCCCCCCTTCGGTGTCATCCAGTCATGCTGTTTAGGGCAAGATGTACTCATGTTACTGTTATGCTTCCCAACCCATCTCCTCGTACCCTGACATGCTGCCGTACGAGTGGCTCAGAATGGAGCAGATAGGATAACAGCCTTATTCTTTGAAGGAATGTCCATAGGGGGATCCATTTGTGTGGAAACATAGGGGCACTGCCCAGGCCGTGGTGAAGGCCCAGCCTACAGATGTTACACTAAGCAAATTCAGTGAGCAACGCAGCACAAATCGTAGCATGTAAGCGGTGAGAAGTGTGTCATGTCTTGTAGGAAATAGGAAAAGAGAAGTAATAGGCCAGTGAAGTTCAGTTTTAAAAACTGCACGCCTGACCTGATTCGTTGTTATACCACCGGAAACATCTGTGAGAGAAACATTTTCAGAACTTCAAACTTCAAAGTGCATACAGGCATTTGTCACGCTTCTCCAGAAGTACGTTTTGTGTCCATTTTACCCTTTTAATTCTTAATGATATCCTACTTTAAAATGTTTAATTGCTACATGCTGCCATCTGTCCCGGCAGAAACCTCAGCCGACTTCTTTGTTCCTCATTAACGTCACATGAATCAACTGCATTGCAGGCAAAACTCACTGTGAAAAAACGAACAAAACAAAGATTTTTACTCATAAACATATAATCGAAACATACCTTCAGTGGCTACTGTATTAGATACGACGAGCTGGTATTGAGTTGGCCCATCTCATAGCTCCAGAACAGCTTCAGTAATGTCTTCGAATACATCACTTTGCACACCACTGCACACCAGTGAGCCGTTATTTTGCAGCTGTGTTTTGCTGTTAGCTGTAATGAGTCTGGCTATTCTCAGTGGGTCAACAGAAGCCTTTTCCACATGGTAGCGTTGTTCAACCTTAAGCTCAAATGAATGGGCATTCCAACTAAGAATTATGGTTGAATTATTTAGGAGTGTCTTTAAAATGAATTTGCAAAGTATCTTTATTTTATTCATAATTTACACTACATTTGATATACTATAATGAGTTATACTCAAAACATACTCCACTCCCTCCCAAAAGGAGTTGTGAGTTAACTTTAAGGTTCCTTTCTTTGGCCTGGATGGATTTATTGACCCCCCCCCCCCCCATCCTTAACGTTTAAATCTATTTTTAATGATTTTGGACTGTTCAGATGGGAGATTTTAATCCCCTCCCTCTTTTTTATGAATTACATCTTAAAAGTTTCAAGTTAAGGGCCTTTCGGTATGAGATATGATTACACTGCCAGTTACAGGTTTTGAACCCATGACATTCTGGATATGAATTCAAATCTCTGAACTGAATGTTGTGTTTGTCAATGTTATGGCCTTTTCCGAAGATGAGCTTGGCTGTTGATGTTCTCTCCGTCTGTCCCTCCTGTCCAGATAGATGACAGTGCTAATGCCAGTTTCCTGGGCTGGGTGGTTGCTGCTTACAGCCTGGGCCAGATGGTGGCGTCACCTATCTTCGGCTGGTGGTCGAATAGAAGGCCCCGGAAAGAGCCCCTGGTGTGCTCCATACTCATCAACGTGGCCGCCAACCTTCTGTATGCCTACGTGCACTTATTCCATTCCAACGGGAAGTACTACATGCTTATTTCCCGGGTCCTCGTCGGCTTTGGTGCAGGTAACGACTGCTTTCTGTTGGGTTGGCAGCTTTGAGGTCATATAACAGGGGCCGGTTTATGTGACACCTCTCCCTGCGTGCAGTGACTATGTAAATATCCACAGTGCCCTCCGAAGGATGGTATTTTGTCTGATCTGGTGTTATACTGTGAATTGGGTTACATAAGCAGTGCCCAGGGTTTTGCCTTTTGAGGTGTCAGGGAAGAGAAAGGTGATTAATCTAGGATGTGTGAGACAGACCCCACCTGTGATGCTCTTGTCTCTGTGCACTTAGGAAACGTAGCAGTTGTTAGATCCTACGTAGCCGGAGCCACGTCCCTGAAGGAGAGGACGAGCGCCATGGCCAACATGAGCGCCTGCCAGGCCCTGGGCTTTATTCTGGGCCCAGGTAGGGAACCGGACAGTGCTCACATTGTCACGTCATGCTTCTGCATATTCATGGGGAAGAAATGGCTCTTGTCAGGGTGCAGCTGACCTCTGTGGCCTGGAAGAAGCACTGTCACTCACTGTCGCTCAGTCTTTTCTACTCATTTATAGAACTTTAAGTGGAAATATAAGTGCAACACCTCATTACATGGATGTTTGGTTGGATGGATGGATGGATGGTTGTTTTGTTTTGTTTGTTTTGTTGGTTTGTTTTTAACAGAAGCCCAGCTGCAAAGCTGTGGGGAGTGAAAAGCCTCCCTGTAGGTTTCGCCATTTAAGAGACATCAGAAATTTCAATTGAAAAGCAAACCTGGGTATTTTTTGCTAATGAAGCAGGCTTAAAGCCCTGTAATACTACAGGGAGTTTTCCCGATCTGGGGTCCCCAGGAGCCCATCCCATGTGGCACAGAGCTACATTCTAGATGTTCATCACAGACAACAAAGAAGGCAAATTAGAGATGCAAAATAGCCTAATGGCATATGATTGGACCATACAGAGACATGGACCCTGCCGTTTGCATACATACAGAGCAGAGGTAGAATTTAAACACCCCACCCTAGAGGTGTAAAGCCACTGCACTGCACACCTTCTACTGGGATCATACTGTAGACAAGATCGTTTTTGTGTATGGAGTAAATGTGGGTCAGGGTATTTCCATCAGAGCCATTAGACCCCAGTAAGGGAACTGAAAACAGGCATTCTTGCATTGCAGCCCTGCAGGCCGCTTTGTCCTTCATTGGAGAAGCCGGTGTGTGCTTTAGGCCCATCGACCTGCAGCTGAACATGTACACGACCCCCGCTCTGCTGGCTGCCTTTTTCGGGGTCATCAATATTCTATGTGTCATCCTCATTCTGAGGTGAGGGGCCGGGGCTTTCCGCTGATGCCCTCAGCCGTGCAAGTCCGTGGATTCGCTGCAGATCGTGGTTGTGTTCTATGTGTCTTAGGGAGCACAGTGTGGACGACGAGGGACGACAGATCAGCACCATCAACTACACCTCCGAAGGTACGCCGGTCACTGATCGAGGGTTTGACCAGTGGTTTTGGTGAAAGCCATCTAAGGTAGCATAAGGCACTAGGCACGAGTGCATCTGGGATGGGATGCTGGCCCATTTCAGGGCACGCATCATATTACAAACAGTTAACCTAGCCGCATGTCTTTGGACCACATGATATAGGGCTCTGCAAATTAATCGAGTTACAATTTTGGTTTCCAACTATCATGAGGACAAAATAATCGAGAAAAAATAATTGTGCTGCTTTTCCTTTCACAGTAATACTCCTGTTTTTTCTCTCCTTTTTATTTGTTTCTCAGTTGAATTATATTCGAAGTTCAAGGAAATCCACCATTAAAAAGACAGGGTTTTACAGCTCAATAAAGGCATGATATTTCCAAAGTCAATGAGTAATCGGTTAAATAATCGTGAATTTGTCAGTGATTGAAATAATGGTGGATATAATTTTTGCCATAATCGAGAAGCCCTAGTATGATACAGGAAGCACATGGCATATGTAACCAATTTCTCATACTGAACTAATTTCATTAAGTTGTGTGAAACGGACAGAGGAAGCCTGACCAGATTCTCTATCTGTCTGTCTCTCAGAGAGAGTGGATCTGGTGACTGAAGAAGGGAGCATCGACCAAATCGCTGTTGTGACCTCAAACATCCTCTTCTTCATCATTCTGTTCATCTTTGCTGTTTTTGAGACGTAAGTCATATTTCACACGTTGGTCTCCAAATTCATGTAGTATACAGAGGTGCATATATAATTTGGTTAAACTTTAACTATTTGATGTTCCAGATACTTTTATAAATGTACAGTCAGGTGTTTGTTTATTTTTTTTATTTTAAAATTAATTTGTTTAGCTATAATTTTATGTCATTTAGATTATGGGTTGCATTTGTGTATGAGATAATGATAAATTTTAAAATGCAACAGTGGATCTTTACTTTTCGTTGCGTTTAAAAAGAAGGAAAACTCCAAGGAAGCACACACTGTGATATGAGCAGCGAACCAGCAACCTTCAGGCGCAGACTGTGAACCCACAGTCACCCCTCGTCTCCTACTCGCTGCCCCAGCTTGGGCTTTTGAAGCCAAATTAATCACACGACTAGCTGACTGCTATTAAGTGGACAGGACCCCCACTTTGCATGGGGGGAGTAGCTTCTTTCCTCACAGTTCATTCCTCACAGATTATTAAGAATCAGCCATTCATGAGTATGATTTGTTTGTATGGTTATTAAAGTAGCAGATGTCCATTGGTCAGTGTGTTGCTCTTGTCCTGATGCTGCAGGATCGCCACACCTTTGTCCATGGACATGTTTGCCTGGACCAGGAGACAGGCTGTCCTCTACAATGGCATCATCCTGGCCTGCATTGGCTTTGAGTCCATCTTGGTGTTTCTGTTAGTCAAGATCATATCTGTGAGGTGAGTACAGGCCACCTGGAGTGATGGATGAAGAAAAAGTTGTATGTGAATCATGCCACCTGAGGATTCTGGTGTTCTTCCTTCAGGATTGGAGAGCGGCCAGTGCTGCTGGGTGGATTAATCATAATATTCTGTGGGTTCTTCACCTTGCTACCCTGGGGAAACGAGTACCCTAAGATCCAGTGGTCAGGTACTGCTGTCTGGGGATGAGTTTTAAAGATGCATTCGGCATAGCAACATAACTGCTAGGTTAGAATTTAACATTTCTAGGAGACCTTGGGAAAGGGTGATATCCTTTTGAAATGATTATCTTGAAATGGGAAAAAAGGGGGAAAAAATGAAACGGTTTCACCCTGTTGCTATGATGAGCTTCCATTCTTTAAATAAAAGTCTAACATGCCACCAGTCTGTAATTGTATGTTATGTAATTATATTCAAGCAGGATGTCATGTGACCACTAAACAATCAGAGACCTGAGTACTTGTTGCCTTTTCTTCCTGTCCGGTCCAATCTCCTCCAATTGGGCGCAGACCTCCAGAATAGCTCCTCCCACCAGGGTCTCCCCACTCTGAGGAGAGTCTCCAACTCATCAGAGGATCCAATAGGCTGCCCCCCCGAACAGACTTGGTGCCAGTTCACCCCTGCCATTCAGCTGGCACAATACATCGTAGCCGATATCCTCATCGGGGTGGGGTATCCCGCCTGCAACGTCATGTCCTACACCCTCTATTCCAAGATACTCGGCCCAAAGCCCCAGGTTTGGTCATACCTTTAACATCCAGTTACATATCTACCCAAGGGAGATATCAGCTAGGAAACCTGGGGTTAAAACACCCTATTCATACTAACACAGGTAGTGTCGCATACTGGCAGCATATACCAACATTGCTTTTCTGTTTTACTCTAGAACAGGGGTAGGGAACCTGATCCATGGAGAGCCGGTGTGGCTGCGGGTTTTTGGGATGGCCTCTCAATCAGCCAATAATAGAGCAGCGATTCTCAACTCCAGTCCTTGGAATCCACTATTATTGGCTGACTGAGAGGCCATCCCAAAAACCACACCCACATCGGCTCTCCATGGATAGAGCCATAAGCAGCGATACACCCTTGATGGGATGGTGTTGTGTTTTTGTTTTATGTAATAGTACTGAATTCAATGTCTACTCCAGCAAAGTTTGCCATTAATACATGGTTTCTCAGGAGCTAAAACTGCTGCAGGGGTCTGTGACCGAAAGGCATTGACCTCCACTTCCCACCTCCAGGGCGTCTACATGGGCTGGCTCACTGCCTCAGGAAGTGGAGCCAGGACGCTGGGGCCTGTGTTCGTCTCCCAGTTCTACACCAGCCTGGGCCCACGCTGGGCCTTCAGCCTCATCTGCGGCATCGTGCTGGCAGCTACGCTGCTCCTGGCAGGCACCTACCGCCGCCTCATCGCCTTCTCCGTCCGCTACGGGAGGATGCGGGAATAGCCACGCCCCGGCCGTCCCAGTGGCATCCCCGGCCGTCCCAGTGGCATCCCCGGCCGTCCCAGTGGCATCCCCGGCCGTCCCAGTGGCATCCCCGGCCGTCCCAGTGGCATCCCCGGCCATCCCAGTGGCATCCCCAGCCCAGAGGCCCCTAATGCACCGACGCCGTCCAGGACTGGGGGATGCTCACCAGGAAGCTGAATGTCGCACGATAAGTTTGAATAACGACCACTAACTTTCCCTGAGAGATTCCTGATTCCGCCTCATCTTGGGTAAATCTTGGAAGAATCTCAACGTCAAACATTTGACACGACATATTATCTAATGGTACTGATGGATCTTGTTTGATTCTTTAAATGTTTGGTACAGTCGGTTCTACACGACCGGCGAAAGTGTGATTGCCTCTATGAAGCCAGCCGATGATCAGTATCTGATAAGGGGAGCCATCTTCACGGTTTATACTGTGGGCGATCCAAAGGACTGTAATCCCTGAGGGGTTTGCTTGCTTACCTTTGCCTAGAGTGTGATTTCACATTCAAAACCTGAACTAATGTAACTTTGCACAAAGTATTAATGGAGACCCTTCAGTAAATACAGTACTGTGCATGAGTCTTAGGCAGCCAAAGAAATTGACATTTAAATTATCCTTACGTTCATGTAAGACAATGCTATTATGCCTGTCAGAGTGTGTTAGCTTAGCCATTTCAAAACCTCACCTAAATTACTCAATTATTTCCAGCACCTTTGGAGTACACCCACGTGTTTTTTCACTCGACCACTAGCACACCTTGTATAGCTAATCAAAATCTCATTCTCATATATATATATATCTATATATATATAGATATATATATCGATATATATAGATAGATAGATAGATAGATAGATAGATATAGAGAGAGAGAGAGAGAGTATATATAGTGTATAAGTGATATGTTTATTTAAAAATATAAACAAAAATAAGAGCTGGTGGTAAATACATGGAACGGCTGGGGTGTCACTGAAGAGAGGTTTAGGATCTGAAATGGTGTTTATCTAGTAATGCAGCTAGATATCAGTAAGTTTTTGGACAACAGAAGAAATTCTTACTGATTTTTATCGTTACTCTTAATTTGCATATGCTCTAATGTTACATTGTTTTTTTTTTGTTCTGAGAAAAACATGCACTTACTGCCCAGATAAACAGCTTTACACATTTCTTTTCACTGCCTAAGCCTTTGCACAGCACTGTATAACCAGTAATACTGTCAATGTAATACAATAATGTCAAAGTAGGTTAATCACTGCAACTTTTTCAGGGGCTCTATGAAAACTTGGGAGCCCCCCCTGCTGAGAGAACGTCCTTCCCAATGCAGGTCATTTGGGGGCCCTGGGAATCTGCCTGTTCTGTCTGTACAGAGCTGGCCATGGCAACTAGACTAAATGTATTGCATTGACACATGAATTGACAAAGGATATTTGAAATTGATATTGTCAAGAAAAAAATCTGCTGCTTTTGTGTTGTTTAAAATTAATATAAAATACATCAATAAAATCTGTTCCTTGGTCTTTGCTTCATATTATTGTTCTTGTCATAGCTAAGTCAAGGACAGTTTACCTTCACACACACTACCAAAATGGCTGCTAACGGCCATGTTTTGTTTATGAGGAATTGCTGTGTATGTTAGGGTTTACTGAGGGTGTCCTGTCTTCCTATCCAGTCCAGGCTGTAGGGTCACCTATCACATACTACAGAGCCCTGCAGGAGGGATTTTCATTTAGATAAATGTGGGATTTGGTCCCGTGACCCTCCAGGGTAAAAGTTAAAACTCAATCCATATGAATTAGAATTGTAATAACAGTAAACTCCAGTAACTGACATTCAAGTTATTTCCTCTCAAAAATTCTTTGACAAAAATATGCATAATTAAAAATAAATATCAGTGGTTTGTGAAGGTGTATAGAAATGAGGGATAATTAGAGATGGATAATTAACAGCAAATCTACATGTTAAAATGCCAAAGAAACAGCTCAGAGTTTTAACTTAGTCTTAACTTTCAAACCTTCACAATTGATTCAAGGAACTAATGAATGAACTTAAACAGATCCAGAACCACCAAGAGCTGAGAACAATTAATCTTATCCTTGTCTTTATTTCCAAATCATTCATAGAAATAGCAGTACATGACAAGAACATAAGGTCGTACTTCAGTCGATATCTAATATTTGACACATTGTAGTACGTAAATAAACATACATTATCTGGAACAAGCTCAACAGCACCACCTAGCGGCCCAAAACAAAGCATCATCCACAGGCTGGCTGCTCCGCCGATGGCGTAGCTCTATTTTCTCTGCTAGCGAAGTCTGCTTAATAAAGTGTACGCCAGTGACCCCTATTTACCGCACCACAACTGGTTCCCAGGACAACTTTAAAAAAAAAACAAAAAAACCCAGGAACAATTACAAAATATTCCCCCGCAAATTATACCGAACCTCATATTTCAAATATAAAAAGTGTTTCAGCTTATTGTCAGCACAACAGTCACAGGCAGCGTGAACAACACTGGAAAGGTTTCATTTTAGAACCTGTCTATCCGGACAATATAACATATATAAATCTCTCAGTTCAGTAGTTTATCTTTTTAAATAAACTATCTTCAAAGATCTCCTTCGTAAGCAATAAAACTAAAATAATATTCTCAATTAACAACTTTTAAGTAAAACAAGTAAAAATTAGCAATGAACCTTAATCTTAAATATCTGAGTCTTTTATACCCAGTTTGTCATTTGGCTTTTAACATCACCCAAAATAAGAGGAAAACAACATACTTAATCTAACCTAAGAAACCTAAACATCGATTTCATATATACAGTTCTTCAAAAAATCTGAAACATTCGACAGTGGTAACATTAGATGGCATGCAAAGTGATGCAGATCTCAAAATTCGAAGCTCTTCAGGTGGGTTTTATTAAAAATGAGTATCTGTCATCACGCCTACAAACTCAAACATTAATGGCTTGTGAAACTCTTTCGATGACTAAAGAATACTATGCTTCACTCTTACATGAACACAGCAAAGCGTCTGTTCCTCCACAAACTAGAGGCCTCGCTGCAGACTGAATGGCGGGTCCCCTGCTTGGCATCATCTCCTCAGAAGTAGATCTGCTTGGCATCCGATGGCACCTGCTCCATGGGACAGTACGGGCACTTCAACCTTGAGCGAGACATGAATGGTCACACACAGGCTGCAAAGCAGTTCTGTCCTACATAAGAGTTGCTAGCTACTGTCTCAAAGACTATAAAGCCAGACAGGACAGCAAACCCTGCAGACTAATAACCTCAGAGATTTTTTTGAATGATCAGGAATAATTTCCATGTTTAAAATCCTTCGCTGTTTTAAAAGGTGCATTCAGAATGCTGAAATTCAAAGCAAGGTTGTTATTACTATGTTAGACTGTTTCTGAAACCGCTTGTCCTATTCAGGGGTCTGGGGTCTGGAGCCTATCGCAGAGACTATGGGGTGCCAACCCATTGCTGGATGTTATATTAGATCTGTACCACATACACAGACTGTACTGAGCACATACATCTTACTTAACTTTCATTGAGTATAAACATGTAAAACCGCATAATTTTTATGGTCTTGGAGAAGCTGGATTTCTTTCAGTCTCCCAGGTATTTTTTGTTGCCTTTAATAGCTTGACCTCTAAAAATGTGCATTAATTCAATAACCTTATACATATTTTTTAAAAATACAAAAATCATGGAGATAGGGCTCTCAGTTGGGAGCCCTAAGTCTGTCGCTGACCGTGGGTCTTACTTGCTGCCGTTGATCATTTTGTTGAGGGCGTCTTTGGAGATAATGTGGCCGCACACCAGCTTCATGGGGGGGTTGCTGTCTGTGGTTTGCTGCCTGAGGATGGGGCAAGCGAACACCGAGTGGTACCAGCACCGCTTGCCCAGGTCCACCTCGATCTCCACATGCAGAGACGGAGAAGGCAGTGCAGTCACACCACAGGCTGCCGTAAGCGGAATGAAGTACATACGCTCCTCTACTTACGAACGTTCAACTTACGAACTTTCAGACATACTAACGAACAGGACTGCAAGTTCAAATTGTGTCCCTTGGGCTCCCGTTTCCTGATCGCAACATAATTTTCTTTCTGCACGCCAATTCCGCCCAGTACGACTTCTGGCCGCTACTCCCGCCGCACAGCAGCGTAGCATTTGCACTCCCAGCACCCTAGTTCTTAGTACTTGCATATGCCCTTAAATGTTGAATAACGACTTACAGACAGTTCAAGGTGCAAATGGCCATTCAGAACATATCTCGTTCCTGAGTAGAGCAGTGGTTACTCAGTGTATTCACTCCAGAGCAAGGCACTATCTGTGGCGTTTATATTTTTTCTTAACATAGCTATGCTACATCTAGACCAGGATTAGACAATCTTATCCGCAAAGGGCCAGTGTGTTTCAGGATTCTGGGGTAACCTTTAGGTCAGCTGTTCAATCCCAGGTGTGAGGACTCTTCAGCAAGTCAGTCCTCTAATTAGTCATTTAATTAGGGAGTTGCAGCGAAAACCTGCACACCCAAATAAGTCTGCCCACCCCTGATCTAGACAGTTTATTGTCCCACAACACAATAAATACCTCAGGCCCCTAAGAGCAAACAGACGTGGCTGTGTTCAAAGTGCTGTTCTTACCGGGAGTTCATCTTTCTGGGTCCACACCCCTATGCACTGCCTCTGTTCAATGACAGCCTTGATGTTAATGAGGGCGGGCAGAGCGACGCAGCCAGCCGAGAAACTGCAATGAGGAAACGCCTCATAAGGCGATGGGCCAATCGAAGCGGAGCACGCAGACATGGGCCAGTTTAACTGGATTTCCTCGTGGAGGCCCCGCCCCCTCACCTGACACTCAGGGGAGACTCCACAGAGAGGCCCAGCAGTGAGCAGGCGTCGCGGGTGAAGATGTCGCAGATGTCAGACCACTGGTTCGAGTCGAGCAGGTGGACGTAGGGTGAGTTCTCTATGCCCTGGCGCAGGTACACCAAGCTGCCCATGAGCACCTGTATGTCTGTAAGAGTGCAGAGTGCGAGTCTTCAAAAAAAAAAACATTTATCTGATCCGATCTGCTCATTTATTTCATTAAACCACCCGATGCTCCCTTAATCACATTAGCAAAAGCGGCAAGACAGCCAAGACACAAAAGGCCGATCATATCCTCAACAAACTGCCCAACTGTATCCTGAAAGCGCTTCCGCTTTCTTCTCCAGTTCCTCAGTTTATGACCATAAAATTAAAGTTAACATTTTTATTAATTAAAAAGCAGAGTATGGATGGACAGATGGATGATCAGCTTCCACGGAAAGAAACAATTAGGTTTCAAAGCTGGATCAAATTCAAACATGGATGTCAAAATCTGCTCTGGAAGTCTGCTCTTGATGCACAAAATAAATTCCTGAGATCTCAGCAGTTAAATACTTATCACCTCCGAAATAACAATATCCTTTTCTTTAAAAACACTGGTTAAATCATAACCTTAGAATTTCCCAATTATTCGACAAAGACCCCCTCAAACGCCCACATATGCACATCTGCCTGTTTGCTAGTTTATGGTTTCATTGTTCTAACAATGAAGTTTAAGGGCATACAAAACGCACCAGCCACTGCGTCACAGGTAGCTACGCAGATGCATCTCAGTGGAATGGAATCGCTCTGGTAGTGGTAGAATGTTTGCCACAACAAAGCAAACAATGTCGTTATCGTAGACAAGACCGTTTATGTTCCCAGTGAAAGATGTTACTTGCTGATCCAAATCAAAGAAAAAAACACTTGAAAGACGAAAGCAGACTCATGTCCATGACCCGAGGTCTTGGGATCCTGTCTAGACAGACCCATTACATTTCCGGACGCATCCGTGCCAGGTCAGGTGCTGAAACACAGACAGGGTCCCTGGCTGGCAGAACGTGGCCCGGTCCAAACCCAATCACTGTTCAGCACCAGCACCCCTTCAGACAAACTCTCTGAATGCTTGTCATTCCAGACCCACAGAGTAAAACGCTTGGAATTACTCTGCTTCTGTCTCCCAGGCAACAGTATTAAAAACACGACAGATTCAGCTAAAAATTTTAGTGGACCTATATTCCTGTTCAACATTCAAAAGTGCGATGAAGTAAAAGTAACTCATGTTTTTCCCACTCGAAATAGACTTAAGGGCTTAGAAGACCAAAGAGTAATATTGCGTGCAGGTCCTGACAGGGGTGAAATTATGCTTTATTATGTGGATAGTAATTGCACAAAAAGGGGAGAAAGCCTAAAGAGAAACATTCATAAGTGAAATTTAATTAAAATATTAACTTGAAATCTGTATACCTTTCTGATGGTTGATGGCAAAAGGTTGAAAGTTCCTTGCATACTGCAGGGCTTCTCTCTGATTGGCTGTTCCTCCCATCAGCAACCTGATGAAGCTGAGGCGGTGAAGTTTGAACTCCAGGGAGCTGTTTTGGGCCATAAGCATCTCACGGTTCTCCACCGCCCACCTGCAGGTGGCGACCAAGTGCAACAGCAGCACAAAAGTCAATGACACAAGTGACACCAAAGAAGACATCTGACCCTTTCAGTCCGGTGACTAAAAGGCAGGGGAGTTCTGGCAGAGACCACTGGCTTTGGCAAAAACAAACATATACAATATGTTGTTACGTATTCATTAAATGTACAATTTTTCTTACCACTCATAAAATGAGATTTACATTGCTACTTTTTCCCATTTGAGCATTTATATTAAGCACAACTATGAAAAATACAACTCTGAACTGAATGAAATACAATGACTGTCATATTTTCAGAAGCTGCCTGTGGAATCTATAGGATGCAATTGGGGGTGTCGCTTATGTATCCAAAAACCTTAAAATATCTGCATGTATAAAGTTTTCCTAAGAAGGGGAAAAAGTTTCTTAAACTAGGAGGCTCTCTTTCAACGTCAGTTTTGTTTTAAAACCATGCAAAGTGTCCTGCAAAAGTATTAAGAATGACCTTAAATTAACTTTAAAGCCAGTGTGGGCGGGGTTATCATGAACTGCCAATCACTACCTGGATTCCCCCATAAGACCAGGAACCAGAGACCAGATGAGGTAAGTAAAAGCTTGTGTTGGTACATACAAAGACAGGAGGATTCATATGGCACTTACTCTAAAGCAGGTCTTAAATCTCTGAGTTTAAGTGCTTCTAATATCCTGTTTAATTCTATGAAAGGTTCCCTTTGGTTTGGGTCAATGCAAAGTCCAGCTTCCTACAAGAGAGAAGACAAACAGCTTTTAGCTTCTCTCACCTTCCGTCTTGTCACAAACACACACATAGACATGAATTTTTACGTTAGCATGTCCGGGGGGGGGGGGGGGGGGGGGGGGGGGGGTTAGGGGGTCTTCTTACTATGGGATTTTTGATCCCCTGCTTTTGGAATCATTCCCTCTACGAAAAACCATTTGATTCGTAAGTTCTAATAATATACTGCCACACAAACGTATTAAGTGCCTTATACATACAAGTGTCCGGTGGCACATTCGGAATGAGTGTGCCCTCCGGGGGCCGTGTACCCCACTCCCATATCCCACCCAGCTCTGTCCTTTCCTGATGAACCCAGCACCCGGCCTCCCTGAACCCCCCCAGCTGGTCCGTAGCCCACCTGACACAGCTCCTCCGCCACGTCCAGCACACCTTGCCTGAAGAAATGCTCGACCATGACCTCACTGAGCAGCCGCTGGCTGTCAGCCTGCCAGCATCCCTCGATGCCCACGCTGCCCAGGTCCGAGTCCAGGTTCTGACCCGGACAGAGAACAAGTCAGTAAAGCTCGAAAGAAAGGCAGAGATTTACATAACGGGGGCGTTGTGTGGCTCAGCCAGTTAGGGCGCTGTGACTGATCGGGAGGTCGCTGGCTCGAATCCCCGTGGTCAGCAGAGTGACTGAGCCCTTCAGCGAAATCCCAGACCCCCAACTGCTCTAAGACCATATGACTGATTTCTCAAAAAAGAATCGGCAAAATAAATCACATCGAAATGGTACCTTACATCCACTTACGCCAAGTCTTCCCTGTCTGAGCACATAAAGAAGATTTTAATTAGAAATTTCCCATTGCCTATGCAGCCCACTTTGGGAGGAATTTAAAACAACACATTAAAGCAGAAACACAACGCTGTCTGACATTAAACTGTGCTCTTGGCTGTTATGAGCAGCGTGAAGCAAAGATGTTTTAACAAAAGATAATAGGTAAAACATTTTAATCCCTGTAAGTATATGTCTTTAAAATATGTATGTATTTCTTTAGTCTGCCATTCCCTCTGATAAGATTAATAATCCAAGAAATATGGGAGAGAGTTACATGCACCAAGCGTACCAGAGCACTTTATCTATGGACACTCCTGATTTAAACTAAATGTTTCTTTATCATGTTTCTTCTGCATTCCAACAAACTGGCAATGTTAGTTTTTAAAAATGCCCTTAACATGTCACCAGTGTTACTGACGACACAGCACTGCCATTAGGTACCGTGCCTTCTGTCCATGCCAGGACAAGCTCCAAATCATCCAAACTAGATAAGGGGCTACTCAGTCTTTTCTTAGGAGTCCAAGTGACGTCTTAATACTCGTCTTTGTGGACAGAAAAATGTGCTTATACTGATGGGTGTGAAGGCAGGCGTACCTTATCGATGGCTTTTCCCACCCTGGACACACTGCTATGGATGTCCTTATGGTGCACGGCCAGTTTCTGCACCGTGTCTTTTATTCGCTTGCAGCACTGAGAGAGCACCAGCGAAAGGGTGCCTGACAGCTCCAATTCTACATCAGAAAAAAACCGAAAGACATTTGGTAGGTTTCAAATGACGCCTATTATTTTCATTAAAAGCGATCAATGAAAATATTTTTTGGATGAATGCATCAAAATAAATGAAATGTCAAATGAATATCTTATTATTGGATGCAAAAATAATTTTTTTTTGAATTTCGGTATTTGTAAAACGGAGTGAAACTATCCCCCCTTTTGTTTTGCAATCAGACGCCTACCCCCAACATTTCTAAAAGGTTATAAACCAGGTCGAAATCAATGAAAATGTTTAAAATTAATTTATGTGTTACAGATATATAACTGATATTAAACCAAAGTAGTCATGTTAGCCTTTGTTTTGGGTTTTCCTTAGTTAAAACCGATTCTCCATATGTTTATACGCAATAATGTCGCCGTTTAGCGATTCATTCGTATGCTGGAAATGCACCCAAAGTTTGGGAGCAATATAAGAGTATGAAGATTTGTATTAGGATTTCAAGCATTAAACTAAGCCATTAAACCGATCAAGCGTAATATTTCAGTGACAAATCGTTCAACATATAAAATACGCCTTGTATAAAGGACATATTTAATGGTATAGGCTTACTCTATATCAGATACTTTGCTGGCTATAGTTGATTTATCTTCCTCGCTTATTTCTGTAATCGACGTGCATATAGCAGGAAAGTTGGGGTCTTGTCATATATTCGCTTTAAACATATAAATGCATTTGTCAACAGAAGGGAAATCTTTGTCCTACCAACCAGATTTTAAGCATTACTTGCAGCGCATCTGAGTATTTTATATGAAGTAAAAAAATGCTTCCTTAAAAACCGCAACAAAAAAGAAAACTTACCACCAGCCTGTACAATTTCGTCCTTAAGCCCACTTGTGTAATCGACAAGCTCCTGTAGCACTTTATCACAATGTTGTCCATAGCTGGAGAAATTTTGAAGCACTTTCTCCAACTCTCGCTCCACGTTTACACATTGATCCATAGGCTTGACAGACTCTTATCAATTACGGCTTCTTAAAATAGTAAATACGTACCAACTAACACGCTATTAACAGCGCGATTTCAATATATTGTTAAAGGTGACCGTTTGCTACCTAACAACTTCGCACACGATCCGCGTAAATAACGACTGCTGTCGAATTTGCTGACTTGTGTTATCCGGTGTCGGCATGAACTGCAAAATTAAATCAAAAGAAGCTGTTCCAGCTCAGATCGGTTTACAAGCAACATAGCAAAATGCCCTTTGTAAAGTAAACAGCATGCAGCCAATGCTATTCCGTCCACTAAGCATGCAACGCAGCTCTTATTTATTTCTGAGCATACCTCCCAACATCTACAACTTCCCTTGCCATATTTTTAGTAACGTGAAGGGAACGACAACAAGGTGTAAAAAAAGTACTTCCGGGGGTGGGACTGTGCATTTCAAAATAAAAGTATGCGCTTTCCGAGTGTAAAATAATAATAATAAAAAAGTGTATCATATAAGAATTCGTCAGATTAATAAATTGGTACAATTTATGAATAATATATTTCAGATGATGATCATAATAAATAATAAATGATATCGCAAACAATTAATGTGAAACATTTGATAGGCTACACCAATATACGGTTTATGTGAGAAATTAATGTAGATATAATCCGGGCTGATATAAAAACACTGTAAAGTTATTTTTCCCCCTCTGGTGTGTATGGACATGATGTTGTCGAATATCAGTAAATTGTACTTGTTCCAATTGGATAGTATTACACACGTGTTTAATGGTTGCAGCTATTCATTGCATTTCTGAAGAAATATCAGGGGCGTACTTAGGGCTATTTTAGGGGGGCTTTAGCAGTCCATAAATGCTTTATAGCCCCGCCCCAATAAATATGTATTTATTTAGGAATGAATAGCTTTTTATATGACACATAAGTTAGCCATCGACCCCCCCCCCCCCCCCCCCCACTAAAGACTCCGCCCCTCTGCCCATTCAACTCTTACTACGCCCTCACAGGTAATTCTCACATTTTTTCGTAAATCGGTTGAAATTAATACTACAGTGTTATTATTCTTTATTGCGACATTGACTTTAATTAATCTAATTATAGTAAAAAAAGTAATAAATAGAATATAAATATGTAAGACACATAAGACATATTAATACATTACACAGTCAAATCCAGACATGTCTGATAATTTTTTTCCTGGCAGGAATAACCCCGTTGACGTTGTTTCTAAATAATTATTTGCAATCATTTATTTAGCAGACGTATTTCTGGCCAATCAAATCAAAATTCCATGAAGCAAGGGCATAACTTTGGGTTGAGCAGTGGGGGGTTGAGGTCTCCATCCATGGGGTCCAGGGGCTTGTATTGGCTGGTTTTGATTATTGGAAGCATTACAACCCCCCATAATTTACACCTGTGCCATAAGGCAGGAGGTTCCTACTTGATATGTACAAAATAAAAGAGCATCCACTTCAGTGTTTGGATAAGGTTAATTGGACTGTTCCTATGAAAGATGTTTCACGAGTCCCTACTGTCCAGATGTGGATGGGTAGCTCATTCCACCATTGAGGAATAACATACGATAAATGTCTCGCGTGAGACTAATTTACACATTGTGGAGGGATCACTAGGTGGCGCTAGCATGCTGACTGAGGAGGGAGAGACAGCATGTGGTCCAAATAAGCAACTTGTTAAAAGTGGGTGCCCTTCCATTAACGGTTCTGAAAGTCAGCAATAAGGACTTGAACTTCATGCCAGCACTTAAAGGGAGCCAATGGTGAGAGACAAGGACGGGCGTAACGTGAGAGCATTTCAGCTAATTGAATACCAGGAGTGCTGCTGTATTTAGAATGGTCTGCCATGGTTTTATGACACATGCTTGAAGCCCCGTCAGTAAAGAATTACAGTAATCTTTCATTAATTTGCTAGCAAGTACTTGCACAAGGGGTCCAGCTGCCAATTCTCATAGTTAATGTGTGATTTTATTCAAAGTA
The DNA here is from genome assembly GCF_023856365.1 of Brienomyrus brachyistius. Classification (NCBI taxonomy): domain Eukaryota; kingdom Metazoa; phylum Chordata; class Actinopteri; order Osteoglossiformes; family Mormyridae; genus Brienomyrus; species Brienomyrus brachyistius. The sequence continues at coordinate 21,235,201 of NC_064544.1, forward strand.
ATTGTACAGGACTAATTCTTGCTTTTCTCCTACACTATTATCCATCCATCCATCCATCCATCCATCCTCCAACTGCTTATTCTGGTCAGGGTTGCAGGGTATAATCAGGTTGTAAAATTCAGCCTAATATAATAAGCCTTTCAATGCTTTGAGACAGTGGGTTTTTCCAGACATACATCTCTACATACTTATGTATACTGTTACCTTGAAGTTGTACTATTTGATACAAATAAAATTAGTTTTATAGTGATAGACTATATAACTTCAGCTGTGATGTATACTAAATTTAGTGGTCATCCAAATGTATGCAATGACACATGGCCCAGGCATTACCATCTAACATAATCTAATATCCCTACTGTACATCCGTCTATCCATCCATCCATCCATCCACCCATCCATCCATCCACACATTCATACATTCATCTTCTGTACCATCTTCTTGTCCTATTCAGGGTTGTGGAAGTCCATAGCCTATGGGTGCAAGGCAGGGAACAACCTAGGATGGGGCACCAGTCCATCACATGGCACACTCACACTCCATTCACACAATTTGGTAACTCCAATTCACCTCAGCATGTTTTTGAACTGTGCAGGGAAACCAGTGTACCTGAAGGTGACAACAGGAAAAACGTGAAAACTCCACACACATATAGAGCCAGGGCAGAGTCTTGAACTGTAATTTATTGTTTTATATTCAGATTTTATTCATTATCATTTTTTTCCTCATGTCACCGACTTGCAAGAAGAGCCTGTCCTTCCCCACCATGCTGCTCATTGGTCCTGTTCTCATTAATTTTCAGCAAAGTATTATAATATTATAACTGTTCCACCATCACTTCTTTTACCTCAAGTGTGACTTTCCCTAATTTATGGTAATTATTATGTAAGCACAAAGCATGCGCTGTGTTAATTATTTTCTGCGAAAATGATATATTAAAGTGATTGTGTATCCTCCCTCTGTGCGGCTTTCCTTTCGAATTTGAAAGAGACGTACTAGGTAAAATTTCAATGCATACGTCATTCTGTGTGTGAATATCTGCTTATGTGTGCCCTTTGATGCATTTTCATCCAAGTTTCTCGATTCTTTACGCGCCACAAGCAGTTATACCTCCCGGCCTTAGGAGGCAGCAAAGAAAAATTGACTTTGCATCATATTATCTAAAGAAGAAGAGTTTGGTTACGTCACATGTTGTGGATATCAGCTGATCTGTTCTGACGGAGCTACAGAGCGTCACCGAGTCGGGGGGCGACTGTGGTATCTGTCCTAGATGCGGCGGTCTAATGTCTGCGATCGGAAAGTTGCACGGTGGCATGATGGCATCCACATGCTTCTTAAAAGCAAGAAAGAATAGTTAAACGACTCGCTAGAGCTGACTGAGACGACTGTTGATATTATCTCTACGCTGCCGTGCGTTTTCACCAACAGAAACAACTTTGCAAATGGTGGACAGGCAGGGACCTTACATCTGGCCTTAAGGCCTGGCTATTGCGTTCAGCAGCAATAATAGTAAAACAGTAACAGTAATAATAATCGGAGTTCGTTATTTAGCTGACAGTAATAATCTAAAGAGTTGCACAGTTGTAGACGAGCAGTCAAAGTATAACGACAAAACAGTCCATGCATATTTGCTGCCTCGGACCCGGATATTTCAGACGCACCAGCTGTATTCGTCCGATCGCGAAAGATGTGGCTGAAACTATTTTTCCTGCTACTCTATTTCTTCTTGCTATTCGTTCTGGCCCGTTTTTTTGAAGCTATCGTCTGGTATGAGACCGGGATCTTAGCTACTCAGCTGGTGGATCCCGTGGCTCTGAGCTTCAAGAAGCTGAAGACAATCCTGGAGTGTCGGGGTTTGGGATACTCCGGTCTACCCGAGAAGAAGGATGTCAGGGAGCTGGTCGAGAGATCAGGTGGGCTCAGTACACCACATCTCTGACGTCGCAACACAGATCCTCTTTAAATATGTTTTTTTGTGCGCGAGTATAAACATTTTTTGATGAATATTATGTAAACATGCATGAACAGGCCTATGATTTGTATTTACACATACAAAAATAGGTGCCTCGATTTGGTAGCTCAAGTCTAGACAGCAGAATGAATAGTTGTTTGGGTGTGCAGGCACCCTGATGCAAGGGGAGCTGTACTCTGCCCTGAAGAACGAAGAGGAGGATGCAGAGCCAGCGTCCAGCACCAGCTTCAGTGGAGAGGTGCACTTTTATGAGCTGGTTGAGGACACCAAGGATGGCATCTGGTTGGTGCAGGTAAAAATGCAGCTTTTTACTGGAATCTGAGTCAATTAAGTTCTGAAACACAATACTTTTTCTGAATAATTCTTAGGGGCAAGGGTAAATAGTTGTCCAGTACAAAAAGCGTTTCAATGGATGCCCCAAGCTTTTGCTGAATCTAGATAGCTGTGGAAATGGAAAGCGCCCTTAGCAAATAATCGGTGGTAAAAATTGCCAGTTCAGATGTAAAGAGCAGATCATCTCTCCAATATATAGTTGTATGAAAATGCGTTACTGCTGAATTAAATTACATAAGGCTTTACAGTAAGACGACTTGGGTATGTAGACACTTTTATCACATCATTGTGACGTTTGTGTTTTGTTAAAGCAAAGATTAAAAAAAAGAATAAATCTCCCCAAAATAGGAACATAAGAAATATACAAATGAGACCATTCAGCTCATCAAACTCATTTGCGGAGAACTTAACTAATAGCTCAGAGTTGTTAAAATCTTATCTAGCTCTGATTTAAAGGAACCCAGGGTTTTGGCTTGTGCTACACTAACAGGAAGACTATTCCATACTCTAACTACACGCTGTGTAAAGAAGTGCTTCCTCAAATTCGTTTTAAGATGTTTTCCCGCTAATTTACACTTATTGCCACAAGGTCTAGTATTTAAACTAATATTGAAATGGCAATTTGGCTGAACAGCATCCAGACCTGTTAGAATCTTATATACCATTTTACAATAACACGGTTCATAACCAGTTTCTCAGAACCTCATTTACATAAGAGGCTTGATGCTGAATCAGCACTGAAAAAAATAACATGTCAAGTCCCCTGGACCTCGTAGAAATGTCAGCGTGGAAAAGAAAGGAAGTTGGGTGAATTTAAGGAGGAAAATGTCGCTAGTGTTTTAACGAGTGTCATACTCTGTCTTTAGGATGCTTCTCGCTGGGTAGTTCTCATTCATCTCCAGTCAGAGGCTGCAGGCTGGAACCTGAGCTGCTTGCTTGTGGAGTTTCCAGGTTCTCCCTAAGATTGCTCTGGGTACTTCTGTCTTCCCGCAAGTGTGACTCGGTATTCTTCATTCCTATTGGCTGGGAGTTAATGTCCCGCCCCCAGTTACTTTATTTACCATTTTTATATGGTCACACCCTTTTTGCACATGGCATTCACAAGTTTCATTTATGCTTTTATTTTATATATAGCGGCAGGGCTTGAAAATGGAAATTTTTCTTTAAGATATGTGACCAGATTTTGCTTTTTATTATTTTAATGTTTAGCTATAAGCAGTTTATGCCAGACTGACTGCTGAATCAAGGAGCCTGTTATGCGCGACATCATTTCTTCTTCACGGCTTCTGTTTCCATGTAGATGTCGTCTAAAGTTCACTTGTCCGGTCATATGTCTCCAACGGGATCGAGCCTAAATAAAGTCTCCTGTATTTCTGTTCTGCAGCCCCTGAATGGGAGCTGCATATATTTTGTGAATGGATTTGTTTGCCTGATTTTTTTATTTAGCTGATAGTAGTTTTATGGCTTTCCTTGTATTAAGAAGCTTTAATCTGATGGTCTATGCGTGATTCTTGCTGGAATAGCTGATATCTACCTTACCTTTAAACATGATATGATTATTGCTTTTATTCTTTTATTTTGTTGATGCATTACAGTCAGCTCCTCCAGTTTGCTTTCTGACTGAAAAAACGAATCTGACCTCGTCTGGCTGTATTCATGCTTGGCGGATAGGTGTACATATGAACAGCACAGCAGGCAGGCTGACACGTCATCGCTAAACCTATGACTGTTCAGTATCACATAGGCACTTCATGCCGGCAGACGTTCTGTTACCATAACAAGTTATGTAATTGGCTGCAGATTGTGGTAGGCGGGGCATGTTGCGCGATCCAGATGACTTTCCCTTGAATGGATCGGTTTTGGCTCCGTTCTGGCTTAGAAGCGGGGTGGACCGAAGCTCCGCCGGGCCTGGCGATTGCTGGCTGAGCAGGTGCCAGGGAAACATTCAGTGGGACCAAACGTGGGCGTCCAGAACGAATCGTCTGTGTGGTAACCTGACAAGACCTCGGGTGTTCGTGTCCTTGTGCTGGTTGGGTTGCTTCATGCACAGCACCCCTTTGGATGGCTGTGGGACGGGGGTGTGTTTGACATTCCGAAGCTGGCTACCGGGATGGCTTGTACTAATATTTACTTTATGCGGGAAATTTATGTCGAAGTGTCATGTTGTAAAAAAACAGTGTTGAGAGCTGAATTCTAATGTGTGTTCACATTATGTTAGGTACAGAATGCTATACTTTCAAAATAATGTGGTGAATTGAATCACTAATTTTTAAGGTGAATTAAATCCTGAAGACTTAAGTAACTGACTATTTGAATTGTCGTATTTACATTGAGAGGCTCAAGGGAATCAAGCTGACTGCCTTTTATTTTGGTATTTACATAAATACTGTTTGGCAGTTTGATTTAAAAAAATTATTTATCAGTTATTCATTTTAAAAAGCCCGGTGTCTTTACTGGGAGGGGGGACCTGGTTCTTAAACAATGTTATTGGTTAAAGACTGCAAACAAAAGAAAGTGTGTATGGAACCCTAACCCTACTCCAGCTTTGCTTGGTGCACCACTCAGGTGCTTGATCTCCTCCATATTGATTAATGTGTTTGACGTTGTGGTCAGTTTTCAGATTCAACCCAGATGAGTCTGATAAATCCTGAGGTAGCTGAAATGATTACCGATAAACACAGGAATCCCCCAGGACCCAGATGGTTTAAGCCTGGCCCTTTTCTTCAAAGCCTTTAAAATGGCCGGATGTTGTATAATCGATGCAGGAAGCTCTAAGTTTTCATTTATTATCTCATACATAGGAAACAGATGCGGTAATTATGGAAAATAAGGCAATATTCATTAACATTTGCTTGGTCACTTTCCTTTCCTTTCTTCGTTTATCTTTCATTCTTTTTTTGTATTAAGTTTTGCCGCTGTGGGATTGGCAGTGATTTAGCCATAAAATCAAAAATAACATTTTTAAACCATAAAAATTTATTTAAAGCAGGAGGTTTAATAAACCGTATGGAGTCTAATGCATCCATACCCTTCAGCGGAACCTCCGAAGAGATCCATACATTATTTCATGTATTATTTCAAATGTCAGTAATGAAAACATAATGGGGAAATGATTATGATATGAAGTATTCATAGAAACCTGACATTTCTTCACTTTATTCTAATCATCATCATGATGGAAGCTTTGCTGAGTGGATACTGTAGGCCTTGGATGCTCTACCTGACCAGGATCCTAATATTTGATTTACATTTTACAAAGACTCTTATTTAAAATGTCAGAGTCCTTAAACCTCTAATTAGTACCGTTGAAGTGCTGCCTGGTCTTTATTTGCAGTGCTCCGGCACCCAGGTTTGGATGTCAGAGTTGTGTGAGACGTTCCTGGTGAGCTGGACTGACTGTGCTGTCGGCTACATTTTAGGCATCAGATCGTGTTTCTGGGCTTTGGGGTCTTGGCAGCATAGAAGCAGAAACTTTTATTCCCATAGTAGGTGGTTATTCCCTCCTCCTAAGTATAGCGCCTTTGAGCATTCCTGCTACCTCAGCGGGCTAAATCTCTGTGCCTGTGATCGGAAGGTTGTCGGTTTGAGGCCCAGCCTGGGCAAATCAGTAACATGTCTGTGGTCCCTTGAGCAAGGCCCGTAAGCATACCACCTAATTACTGTTTTGGTATATTATAGTTTGGTATATTGCAGTGCGATATGCACTGAAGTGGCAGTGAAGAAAGGAGCAGCTCAGCAGCCACAACATCCTTTAAAAGAGGAGACCTGGATAACCAAGGTGAAAAGATGTAGGTGGTGTAGTGGTAGTTTTTGCAGTTTAAAGTCCAACATGTTTATTAAACATAAGGATACGCTGAATTTATACTGACTAACTTTTGGGCAGCATAAAATGACTCATTAATATTTTATTTGCACTGCTAATCTGCTTATTTAATTATGGGTGTAAATAAACGTATAAACGTATGTATAGAACCGGAAAGCCGGCGTCCAGCCAAATGTCTCACCCGTCGTCTGAAGCCGTGTTGATTATTGTGCATGCCTGATATAATAGTCTTAACTAATTATATGGTAAAAATTATGCTGCAAAAGCTTACTATGTGACTTGTAGTTTACAGAGATACATGCACATGACAGAAAGGTTATTTAGAAAAACATTGGTAGCTGTGTTACTTTGGGGAATCATTTGCCTCCCTGTACCTCTCCAGGTGGTAATTAAACACAGTCCATCTGTCTTGCCAGTGTGAAGCAGATCGGCGACACGAGTAGGGAGCATGCTCACAAGCGCAGGTCAATCTCTTGCATAAAGGAGACGCCTCAGGTGAATCGAGTCTCGACTGGGGTCCCTGGTTTCGGCAGCGGCGTGGGACTGTTTGGCCCTGCAGAGTAGGGATCTGTGTCCATGTACAGGAGGTTGATGGTTTATACCCCTTGGCTGGCAGAGTGATTATATCACTGCTGGCTTCTTCAGCGAAGCCCTTAAGCCCCAAAACCGGGGAAAAGGCTGATTCTGTACCGTGACCCCAAGCTTAATTCTCACCTGTGTCTTTGTTGCATGGAGAGAAATAATTAGATATAGAATAATTAGATTTAAAGGCTGCTTCTCTGTCTCAAGCTTCCTTTCTCCTCCACAGGTGATCGCGAAAGACCGAGAGCCGCTGCTCACTAAAGCCAACTGGGGGAAAATGGTTCAAAAGGTCTCCAAGTTCGGCATCCGAACAGGCACTTTCAACTGCTCCAGTGATCCAAGGTGAGACCTGTTTTTACACTGAATGCAAATTTCACCACTTTAGCCTCCACAAAGGAAATGATAAGTAGAATAAGTAAACAGCAGGTGCTGTCAGGACCCTTGCAGTCGGACATACATGTTTATTCAAGGTTCACTTTTTATTGCTGGGATAACTCTCAAATGTCTCAAAGAATGAGAATTTTAAGCCTAAAAGATCAGTGTTAGCTTTGCAGATGGAAAGTTTAATAATTTAAAGAGAATTAGCATTGATTTATGCCGGTGCCTGAAATGACCAGAGGGGGCCTCTTCAGGAGCAAATCAACAGAGCAGTTAGAAAGTTCTTGAACTGTCCATTTGAAGGTGTTTTTTAAGTAAACTACAGGTTTTCCACCAAAATAATCCGTTTTTTTTTTTGTTTTGTCTTTTTTGTAAACCTGTCTTTAAACTCAGAAATAGGGTGTGTGCTTATTGTTTGTGGTTAACAGAAGTAAGCCTATTTTTTATTTAGCTAGCTGGTTACTTTTACCTCCACAGTGCAATGATCCTGCTAAGTTTATAGCTATTGTGCTGTTCTGCTGCGGTTTGAGTGCGTGTCACTGTCCTGCTCCTGGCAGTACGTTTGGGACAGGGAGTGGCCTCATGCTGCGGAGTGCAGGCAGGGTGCAGGTGTTCCTCGGGGGACACACCTGCGTTCAAGTGACGTCACTCTGCTTGTTGTTCTCTCAAGGGCGGGATGCTGAAGCTACAGCGGTCAGCTGGAGGGAATGAGTTTGCGCTATTTATAGAATTATCAGAAGTGGGTATGACGCCATTTATAGACGCGATGCGGAGGCCATAAATGGCGGGATTAGCAGACGGGCTGCGTGAGAGTAGGCCATGAACCTACTCTGAAAAAACCCCGAGTGACAAACCGTCTGTTTTCATAAACCCTGTAGCTGGAAGGAGAAGCCAGTGAAGCGGATCTCGAAGGCGCTTCGTTGTGATCTAAAGCATGATTCGAAAACGTCAGAATAAAGTAGAGTTTGAAGAAAATGCGTACAGATTCAGTGACTGGTGCCCCAGTCGGCCTTCATGAATTGCTAATGTTTATCTTTAGGGTTTGCTTTTATGTTCTTGTTTTACGTACAAGAACTGTTAATGTAAGATTCGCTTAACTATATGACGGGTGTTAGGCCATTGGGTTTGGCGTGCAGTCTGTGAGCGTCATCATTGGAACGTTAAGCCATCACCGGTATGCTTGATGAGGTGTTTCCTCTTTGGCAGGTATTGTCGTAAGCGGGGCTGGCTGAAATCCACTCTCATCATGTCTGTGCCGCAAACGAGCACGTCGAAGGGGAAGGTGATGCTGAAGGAGTATAACGGCAGCCGCATCGAAACGGAGCACATTTTCAAGTGGATGACGGCACTGGTGGCGTCCCGGATCAAAACCATCCGCGTACCCCAGCAGCTTCTGCAGGAATGGAACCGGAGCGACCAGCACCCAGTAAAGATGTTCCTGTTTGCCAAGCTGGTGCAGCCTCCCGCCTTCTTCTCAGCACTCAGCGTTAAGTTCACGGGTCGCATTGAGTTCATCTTTGTGGACGTGCAGAACTGGGACAGCGACCAGTGCATGGAAGATATCGGGGTGCGTCAGGTTCCTTCATATATCCTCAAGACCCCAGAAGGTACTTACAGGTATGGGAATAGTACGGGGGAGTACATCTCCCTCCATGCCATGGACACGTTCTTGCGCTCCGTTCAGCCGGAGGTCAACGACCTGTTTGTGCTGAGCCTGGTTATGATCAACCTCATGGCCTGGATGGACCTGTTCATAACGCAAGGTGCCACCATCAAGCGTTTTGTCGTCCTCATAAGCACCCTGGGAACCTACAACTCTCTGTTGATCATTTCCTGGTTGCCCATCCTGGGGTTCCTCCAGCTCCCATATCTGGACAGCTTCTACGAATACAGCCTGAAGCTCCTGCGATATGCAGACACCACCACCATCGCCTCTTGGGTGAGGGCAGACTGGACCTTCTACTCATCCCATCCTGCACTGTTCCTGAGCACCTACCTGGGGCATGGACTCCTCGTCGATTACTTTGAGAAGAAGAAGCGTCGCAGCAGCAACAATGACGATGAGCTGAACGCCAACAACCTGGAGTGGTTGTCCAGTTTGTGGGACTGGTACACCAGCTACCTTATCCATCCTATTGCCTCCTTCCACAACTTCCCCAACGAGTCAGACTGGGACGATGACCCGGACCTGCTCCTGCAGAGGCTGGCCTTCCCCGATCTCTGGCTTCGCCCACTTATCCCCACTGACTACATCAAGAACCTGCCCACATGGAAGTTGGGGTCTGCAGGCAGGTTCAGTGGGAGACCGAGTTCGAAGGCGACTGGTGAAGAAGACCAAGGTGGCACTGCAAGTGGGGAACTGCAGAACAAACCAGGGAGCATGGAGGAGGATCTGACAGATGGCGATCACCTCGGTAGGGGAACAGGAGACGCATCTGGGGGTGCATGCGAGGGCCCCGGCTGTTGTAGCTCTGGGAGGGGAGGCAGGTGTCACTCGGTCTGCTCTGAAGCACCGGTTAGGGAGGCCGACTGGTCCTCTTGGCCCCCAGACATGATGCAGTGCACGGAGTGTGTCGTGTGCCTGGAGAACTTCGAGGACGGCTGCCTCCTCATGGGACTGCCCTGCAGCCACGTGTTCCACCAGCAGTGCATCGTCGTGTGGCTGGCGGGTGGCCGTCACTGTTGTCCTGTTTGCCGGTGGCCCTCCTTCAAAAAAAAGGCGAACAGGGAGGAGAATGCGGTGCATCAGAGGGGACAGTACTAGCAGAGGGTGGAGCACATCGCTGGGGTGTGTGTGTCTGTGTGTGTGTGTCTGTGTGTGTGTGTGTGTGCGTGCTGGCTGGGTACCAGGTCCCCGTGCCTAACCTCTGATCTCAATGTGTCAGTGTTAGTCCTTAGAACTTCGTTAAGGGTTTATTTCCTTTTTGGGGCAGATCAGTTTAGAAAGGTCTTTGGTGTGACATCATCACTGATTTCAGTTGCCTTATTCATTTAAAAACAAAAATTGACACCTTTCGGATTGTCAGAAGAACACATGAATTTACATTAATGGCAACTAAATTTGTTCATTCATTCCTTCGTTGTGAAAATTGCAAAATAGAGGCACAAAATGAAAATATCAATAAAATAAATCCTTAGCCCTTAAGTACCTCTGAAAGCCTAAGGAATATTATTTACGTAAAATTTCGAAAAGGCAGTAAAATAGTAGTGGGTGGCACCTCCACATCTGGCCTAGTCTGTAAATCTGCCCATTGGAACAGGCTGTCCTCCATAATCCTACACGGCCAGCGGTCTGGTCAGTCTTTCAGGCTGTTGACTGAACCTTCAACTAGTGTTCAAGATAAATGTTTGTCATGTCTTGGCCTCCAAAGCAGGGCTGGACTCTTTAAGCTGAGCACTTTGAACATACCACCCATTCCATAGAAAGGCAGCTGACCCTGTAAATGGTAGCAGTTGGGCGACGGGTCTGTCAAAGGGCAAGGATGTAGAGAGCAGATCTGCCCCTGTGTGTGACACTGGCAACCCTCTCGACCCACCTGACCTGGTGAAAGGAACCAAATCTACACACTACTTTGTGTCTGATCTTATTTATTTTTAAAAGTTTTTTAAACCTAACTTGTGGTAAGCTGATCCAGACTCTGAGAACTGCTAACACTTAAATGCGTTGGGTGACTCTTCCCAAAATGATATTAGTTTCTTTTTTCTGCCTGTTTTGTGTCTCTAATGTATCCTGTTGCATCTCTAGGGGAGTTAAATGTAAGCTGCAAGTCAGTCAGAAGACAACCAGTTCATTCATAATATAGATAAAATGGAACCCAAACAAAATGGTTTTGTCAAACCCATCTCTAGCGAAGGGTGTCATTGTACTGAGCTGGACAAGCTGAACTTTGTACCCCTGAGTGAAGTGGTTACACTGAACTGCTTGGAGTAAAAATATCAAGTGGTGCAGGAAAGTAAAGACCTTAGGATCTGCAAGGTAACTTAATAATAAGGTCTCATCCTACTGCTAATTGAAGCAAATATGTCATTGTATTATGTTCTGCAATACCTATTCCTATTTATAACCAGGTAAAAACATGAAGACATATTTATATTGTGGAAAGTGTTTACTAAATTTACCCAATAAAATAGAAAGTGGGTTTTTTTTGAAGGAGACCTGCCAATTGGGAGCCAAATCAGAGAGTTATATATATGTATGTGTATATACAATAAAACTTGATGCTGACCACTCAATAAAAAGTTAATTCTAAAATGTTTTGTGTGGTTGTCTTATTAATTGTCGTCTTTGATAACTAGCTAAAACTCTTAAAAACTAAGTGTTTATATACGTTACGGTGCTGTTTCTAAGGAGAAACTTTTTTTCTCCCATTTTTCTCTTTTATGTCGAGCTGAAAAATGAAGAACTTCTTGCATGCCAGGTCTGTTTTTAGAAATTTTAAGGTGGTGAATCAAATAAGTCAGGCAATTTGGGGAGGGCACAAAATAAATATCCCTGGCAGCAGGGGTGTTCCCAATGACAAAATTTCAGAAAATGGTTGGGAGGGGGGCAAGCAGGGCAGGAGAGGGGTAGTATGTATGGTCTGGATGAATGTGACTTGCCAGCCAATTTCACTGTCTTGATCAGGGGATACCCTGCAGTCACAATATAGGGGGAGGAGAAAGGAGAATGGTGTTACCAGGAAGAAACTTCTCAAATGGCAACAACAGGAAGAAGAAATGGTGGGCAGTTCAATTTTTTTTTAATTGTAATTGCAGACACAAACATGTCGCAAAACCAACAAAAAAAGAGTTTATAGTTTAAGTATTGAGTATAGATATTAAATTCTAAAAAGAATCTGTGGTCATACAATTCTCCAATCGAGGTATCGAAATTAACACAGTAATAAAGGTAAAGTGATCAAAGAAATTTTAGTGTGATATGACTTCAAAACGTCTGTTTTATGTATATCGTAGCACTGGCGATATCCATCGGGCAGCGCGGGATGCTGGACCAGTGCCAGCCTCGTAAATACTGTGTAGTTAGTGTCTATTGTGCTGTAATGGTGTCGTGTACTGCATTTAATGTTAAATGTTGTATATTGTGTGTGTGTGTTTGTGTTTGTGCCCACCATGTGTTGTTAGGACAGCTGGGACAGTCAGCAGGATAGAATTCTAGTGATTGAAAATTTGGTTCAATGTTTAGAATCGATTGGGGGGAGTACATGCTGCTGCACTTTGCCCTAGTATTTTTATTGAAACTACATGTTTATTAAAATCTTATTTTTATTAAAATATTCATCATCTTGAGTCTTGTTATTGTATAACAATACCTTCCGGTCTAATAAAAATGAAAAACAATCACGTAAGCAGGCTTTAGTGTTTAAAATATTTACAAACAGCTTCCAAAAGTCTGGTAAAATCTCAAGTGCCTTAAGAAATTTGCAAACATAATGTCTAAAATTCTATTACTAAAGGATAAAATCAACACTAGGCTATTGGGACGGACACATTTATTAACCATTTCTATTAACTCTCGAGTAGTTTTCCGGCACAATCAGAACAGGTCACTGTGTGAGTCTCATGAGATTGGTTCAAGCAGTTTTTCCACGAATCTCACCAAAATGTCGAACTACTCAGAGAGTGTTGGTGAACTGCTTCAACCAATCAAAATGGAACACAGAATTTTATTTTTTTAATATAGGGTGACGTGGCAACAAATGGGACAGATTTAAAAAATAAACTGAACAAAAAAATGAACATTCATACAAGAACTTAGCTACGATCATCCACTGGCCTGTACTACAAAGCAGGGTTACTAGCTTATCGGGGGTAACTTGTCGGATTTAAGGTACCACAGTTTAAATGGACTTCATATTCATATTCATTCACTTACACTTTGCCAGACTACCTTAAATCCGACAAGTTACCCCAATAAGCCAGTAACCCCGCTTCGTAGTACAGGCCACTGAACAGCACTTACAAATCAATGTATTTTAACCCTTGGTTCATTCACTTAGAGTCTACAATTCCTTACCCACAAAATCACAAGGAATATTGACAAACAAGTGACTTTATCATGCCTGATGACTGAACTCCTGTTTTGAATGGTGAAATGTGGTTAATCACTCTGCTTTTCAGACAAGCACACTATACTGTATTTACCTCTGGTAGGGTCTCCCAAGGCAAACTGCTTCTAGGTGAGTGGTCAAATTAAGTGCTGTTCAGAAAAACCCTATGAAGAATAATGTACTATCTGCCAAAAAAGAAAGTCACCATTTCAATTTAAATCAGCAAAGGCAATGACCGGATCACTATTACAGCTCAGCAACATTACACAGCAGTAAAGTGAAGTCAGCTGAGTACCTGAATCCACTCAATGGTCAGGTTATCCCTCCATCCACCATCAATGTTTTTCTTCCCTAATGGCACAGGCATATGGCAGGACAAGAATGCCAAGATTCATGGTGCTCGAATTGTGCAAGAGTGGTTCAGGAGCAGTCAGAGGAGGAGTCATTTTCACACATGATATGGCCACCACAGAGTCTTGACCGTAACCTCAGTGAAAGTCTTTGGAATATGCTGGAGAAGACTTTACGGAGTGGGTCAAATCCCATCATCAGTACAAGATCTCGGTGAGAAATTAATGTAAATCTGGATGAATATAAATGTTGAGATGTTGCATAAGTTTGTGGAAACAATAGCATGAGAACAAAAAACAGGTCACACTTAATAAGAATTATTAATTATTAAGCAAAGTACAGCCTGTTTTTCCATCCATTTTCCAAACTGCTTATCCTACTGGGTCGCGGGGGGTCCGGAGCCTATCCCGGAAGCAATGGGCACGAGGCAGGGAATAACCCAGCATGGGGGGCCAGCCCATCGCAGGGCACACTCACACACCATTCACACACACCATTCACACACACCATTCACACCTAGGGGCAATTTAGCAAGTCCAATTAGCCTCAGCATGTTTTTGGACTGTGGGGGGAAACCCCACGACGACATGGGGAGAACATGCAAACTCCACACACATGTAACCCAGGTGGACACTCGAACCCAGGACCCAGAGGTGTGAGGCAACAGTGCTAACCACTGCACCACCATGCTGCCCCTGGCCTGTTTTCGTACTCTTAAGTTGATTTTTCATTGTGGTCATCACTCTGAAGCTTTGTTATATTCATAGAGTGAAGCCCATTTTTTCTGCACTCTGTTAAAACAACGCCATGACAAATGTGCACCATAATCAAACCCAAAGACAGTCCAACGAAAAATTCAAATGTCGACCCTTTTTTTGGCCGGATGGTCTATGAAGGACCATGTTACCCCGCCCCGACTGGGGAAGCCGAAGTCTGGTCTGGGTGGGAGCTCAAAGAGAAGTGGCTGGTGCCTGGGCCACCACCCATAGGGCTCGGCCGGGCATAGCCCAAAGGGTCTGCCCTCCTGTGGGCCCACTTCCTGTGGGGGTTAGGTACAATGTAGATCAGGTGACAGTCGAAGGCAGGGGCCTCGACTGACCATGGGCTACCAAATGTGGCTCTTGGCACATAGAATGTAACCTCTCTGATGGGAAAGGAGCCTGAGCTGGTGCAGGAAGTAAAGAGATACTGGCTAGATATAGCTCTGCTCATCTAAACTCCTGGAGAGTGACTGGACTCTGTTCCACTCTGGAGTTGCCCTTAGTGAGAGGCACCTGGCAGGTGTGGGTCTACATATAGCCTCCTGGGGTTCACCCTGGTGAATGAGAGGGTCTCCTCCCTTCAACTTCAAGTCAGCAGACAGACTCTGACTGTTGTCTGTTCATATGCACCAAACATCAGTTAAAGTATTCAGCATTGTTGGACACGTAGGTAATAACAGTGAAAGCTGGAAGGATGTGATTGGTTGGAATGGCCTGCTCGATTGGAATCTGTGTGTGTACCTATGATCATTAAGACTGAGATCACTAATACAAGTGACACAATATGTTTCCTCTGCAGGGTGTCTGGGCTCAGCCTTGGAGATACGGTGAGGAGCTCGGACATTTGAGAGGGGCTCAAAATAGAGCCACAGCTCCTCTGCATTGAAAGGAGGCAGTTGAGGTGTTTTGGGCTTATCCAACCAAGAGGTGAACACCATCTGAGCTGGAACGCTGTTTCAGTTCCTTGGAAGAGTGATATTGTGTGTGGGTGTGACTTATGAGCCGCAACACTGTAGGTGCAGCCTTCAGTCTGCTACTCTGGCATGGAGAATTGACTCATTGATGGCCTTTGGCTTTGACCTTGACCACAACTTACGTTTGGATTTTAGCAAGGAAGCCCACTTTTTCTATAATATTAGCAGGTGGTTGGGCAGCTAGTTGACCTTGGACCTCCAGTGGTTTTTTTTTCCCTACTTGGGGTTCTTGGTTAATCTCCTTTTCTTTCTTTCTTTCTTACGCCGATATCCAGTAATTACAGTTTTGTTTCAGTATACAAACTTCTAAATTCTGCATTTGTCACATGGAGCCCTACTTCTGCAACATGCACTGACCAGTGAAATGTTTGTTCTAGAACATTCACCGACTGTATAGACATCGAATACATTATAGTACATTGATTTTTCTAAGGATGCAAGACTGTAACAAATATATACGAAATATGAAAAATCCAAAAAAACAGTAAGACAAAAACAATAACATAGCACGATGTGAGTGCTGCAGATGCAAGGCAGGGTGCCAGAGAGGTGAAAAGGGAGGAGAAGACATACAAGGAGAGACGGAGAGAATCAATGTGAAAGTGTGCAGTAGTAGTATTAATAATAATAATAATAATAATAATAATTAATGAGATTGTTCTCAAATGTGAATTACGAGATTATGAATAGCTCTCCAAGTCTGATGTCACAGACCAGCCCAGAGGAACCCCAGTGATGTCACGTGCACACTTTGTGTAACAACTACCACGCCTCCCAGGGAATCCCAGTTTGTTAGAACCGCCCGATTTGGGAAGTACCATCCTGTCTGCGTTCTAACTCGCTGATGGGTCTTGTCTGGGCCCATGCCCCTTCCCAGCTGTGACCAAGAATTGCTCTTTCACTTTTCTACTTCTGTGAGTCTGGCACGCCTGCCAGATGTGAGATCTTCTTCATTTTCCTAGAGTTTCAGCTTTTCCTTGATGAATTCTTTCCTGTCTTTCTGCCTGTTCTTTTTTATCCTGTTTCTGTCCTGAGACCACGAGACCCGCTTAGCCCATCCACTGCCTAACACACATCGCCCGACCTTCTCCTGTCCTCCAACACTGCCTTCGCCTCCTTGGATTACTCTGGATTTGACCTGGACTGTTGTCTCTGAGTTTCTGTGCTCCTAATAAACTGGCTTTGGAAACCTGATTCTGAAGTGTGCTTCCTGCCATGCATTCCCCTCACAGAAGAATTCGCCATCAAGGATGGACCCAGCAGATCAGTTTAGTGTCCAGCAGCTGGCAGAAGCCATGGAGAGCTGGGTACTGAGTTAACAGCTGTTGGAGATTCCCTGGAATCCCCAGTTGTACAGAGCTGGTTTCTGAGGTACAGCATCTTCGCCTGTCTTATTCTACTACTCTGTTGCTCCCCATGGTCAGCGAATCACATCTCTCTCCTCCTGGGCAGTACAATGGAGATCCAGGTACTCGTACCTGCTGATTGGTTCTATTTCCATAATTGTGAAGTTGCAGCCATCCACCTTCCCCACAGAGCGTTCCCAGGTAGCATATGTGCTTATATTATTAACAGACTCTGCCAGAGAATGAATGAAAACTGCTTGGGGGTCCAGTGCATGTTTCTGCTCCAATTATAATCGGTTTGTAGATGAGACGAAGTGAGTCTTTGACCGCTCCAAGCACAGTAGGGAGATGGCACGAGAAGTGTTACAGCTCTTGCAGGCAGATGAGAGTTTTTTTCAACGTCACGTTGGTCGAGTGGTGGGGAATCCTCAAAACTCAGGTTCTACCCCCTCTAGTGGTTTATGCCCTGAATGGGCATAGGATGGCATGTTTCTCGTGTCACCATTCTGGTGAGTCTCTCTCTGGGTGATAACGATGTTGAGGAGATATCCTTATTTGTCACTGACTCTCCTTTGGTGCCTGGCGCTGCTGGGGCACCCTTAGTTTGTCAGACACAATCTTCATGTTAACTGGGAGAAGGGGACACAGTAATTGGCTGGAGTTCGTTCTGTGTCACGCAGTGACTACACGCAGCCCTACCACAAGAGGTTCTCGTCAGTGGGGAGGATTACTCCGACTTGTCTGCAGTTCCTGCCAAATTCCTTTACCTGAAGCAGCTATTTAGTAAGTTCCGCACTTTGTCCCTTCCTCTGCACCACACGTTAACTGCACAATTGATTTACTGCTGCACCAGAGAGAAGGGATATGGGGCACTTATGGCTCAGCAGGGATTCATAAATAAGAAAGACAGGTCCTTCTGCCCCTGCATCGACTACAGGGATTTGAATGAGATCACTGTTATGAACCGCTATCTCCTACCCCTGTTATCTTCAGTCGTCGATCTTCTTCAGGGAGCCATGGTGTTCGCCAGGTTTGATTTACGGAATACATGCCACTTTGTTAAGATCCAGATAGGGGATAAATGGAAATCAGCCATCAAAACTCCCACAGGCCACTATGAGTACCTGGTGATGCCCTTTGGTTTGACTAATGCACCGGCGGTGTTCCAAGGCCTGATCAGCAATTAGTGTCCCCCAAGGCATGTTGAATAAGTTCATGTTCATCTGTCCTGATGACATATTAAGTTACTGCAGTTAAACAAATTCTGTGTCAAAGTGGAGAAATGCAAATTTCATATGCACACAGTTTCTTTCTTGTCAGTCTTTTTTTTTATTGCAGTGTTCCCTGATTTTCAAGATGGAGCCATCCTACATTGATCCTGACTGACCAGAAGAACCTGGAATACCATTAGTCTGTGAAATGGCTCAGTGCTTGCCAGGCAAAATGGTCTCTCTTTTTCACCTGTTTTAATTATCAAAGCTCCTATAGGCCTGGGTCCAAGAAATGTAAACCTGATGACCTATTGTACCAGTTCAGGGAGGAGGGAGGTAAGCAGGACTCCAGTCCCATCTTGCAGTTTGGTTGTTTTGTTGGCGTGGTCATATGGGGAATAGAGAACGCTGTCAAGGGCGGTTCGACATTTTGTTAACCACCAGTCAGCTTTTCGTTCCTGATTTTTTTGTACCATCAGACCTTCCTGTGGGAACATTCATCTCTTGGCCAGAAACCCTGGTGTCCATCACTTCTAGCACTTGCTTAAGCTACAGTTTAGGTGGCCCACCATGCTTTTGGAATATCCATAGTTTTGTAGCCTTGTACAGCATCTGTGCGGAGAACATGACCCTGTCTCAAACCCCAGTGGATTTTTTACAACCCCTTTCCATTCCTCATTGTCCCTGGTCCCATGTGGCCTTGGATTTCATGACCGGCCTTCCTCCTTCCTGTGGGTTCATTAATGTTCTTTCAATAGTGGACTGCTTTTCAAAGGCTGCTCGTTTTGTTTTAAACTGCCCTGCACAATGGAGACTGTGCAGCGCCGTGGTCTACTTATTGATGTTGTCTCCAACAGGGGTCCATTTTTCATTTATGTCAAGAATCCTGCATTTTGATTGGCACCACAGCCAGTCTTTCATAAGATTTCTACCCCTAGTCCAATGGACAAACTGAAAAGATGACACTCAGCCATTGCCACATGATGCTCTTCTGCACATTATTTAACTGTACAGTTATTGCACAACTGCATACACTTTTGTACATACATATATTTGTCAAATGTTTTATGTGTTATATATTTATACTTATATTTTGATTGTTAATTCATATAACACTACGACTGCTTCAAGAGGCTTTGTATACAAGCATTTTACTCTCATGTATCGTACCTGTGTACTGCTGCAAATGATGTGACAATAAAAAGTGATTTGATTTGATTTGAAAGGTCAACCAGGATCTGGAGAGGATGCCAAATTGCCTGGCCTTCCATACCTGAAGTAGCTACCTCCTCTGGGCAGAATACTCTCACAATTAACTCTCTGTGTTGTTTATGGGTCTACTTCCTTTGCAGTGTTGCTTAGGCTGTCAGCCTCTATTGTTCCTGCCCCTGGAGGAGAGGGTTATCAGTCCACCAGTTCCTATGCCACTGCCTGAAAATATGGAGGTTGGCCAGAGCATCCCTGTTGAGTTCTAGGGCATGAATGAAGTATACTAACCGGCACCTGTCCCGGACCCCTCCTCTAAATTTAGGTCAAAAGGTCTAGTTGAGTACTAAGGACCTCCTTCTGTGCATCCTGTCGCGTAAGTTGATGTCCTGTTTATTGGAGCCTTTCCCCATTACCAAAATCATTAGCCCCACTGCAGTACATCTTCAGCTACTGACGACCATGCAGCGAATCCAACCAATGTTCCATGTGTCTCTCCTTCTCTTCTCAAGCCCCATGTTGTCATTCTCCTGTCCTCCCCTGCACTGCTTCCTCCTCCGCCAAGGCAGATTGATGGAGTTGAGGCATATATGGTCCATCCTTTATTGGAGGTCCATTGCAGGAGTTGTGGGCTGCGGTTTTTGGAGGATTGGGAGTGGTACAGCCCAGAAGAATGGTCCTGGATGCCAGTGAAACACGTCTACGACCCTTCTGTCATTGCTGATTTTTGTCCTGACCATCCCAGGGTTCTGGATCGCCCGCCTAGTAGCGGTTTTTGAAGGGGGGCTGCTGTCATCGACCAGCCCAGGGGAACCCCAGTGACATAACGTGGACACTCGACATAACTATGACCATGTCTTCTAGGGAATCCCGGTATGCAAGAATCGCCCAATCAGGGAAGCCCCATCCTGTCTGCCTCCTAACTCACTAGTAGATCTCGTTTGGGCCATGTCCCTTTCCAGGTGTGACCAAGAATCACTAATTGACTTTTTTACTTCTGCTGACACAAGATCTTCTTGGTTTTCCTCGAGTTTGTGTGTTTCTCTTGTGAATTCTGTCCTGTCTGTCTGTCTGATTTTCCCTTGTTTCTGCCCTCAGACTATGTGACCCACCTAGCCCGCCCACTGCTTACACATATCGCCAGACCTTCACCTCCTGATTTGGATTCTGTTTTGGATTACTCTGGCATTGACCTGGACTGTTGACTGAGTTTGTGTTGCTCCTAATAAACCGGCTTTGGAAACTTGATTCCGCACAAGTGTCCTTCCTAGCATAAATTCCCCTCAAAGCCTGGTCCATGAAGGTTGTTGGGTGTATTTTGTTCAATTTCAGCTCCTAAATATGGCATCAAAGTGTAATAAGTACTTGACTTTTCTAAAACCTGCAGCGTAATGGGTACTGCATTGTTTTCAGTTGAATGACTTGTGTTGCATTGAAATACAGCTGGCAAGGTTTCCGATGAATTTCAGTTATGGACTCAAGGTTTTTTTTTCTTTACGGCTAAATTAAATTACATGTGCAGAAACTGCAGGCCTACAACATGAGTCCAATTAAAATCATTTAGATAACCACATTTTAAGTTTACTAAATACATCAAATCTATTTTACGATTCAATTAAATCAGAAATAACAGAATTGTCTCTTTTTTGTTTATTTATTTTTGTGTTCTTTATCCGAAACATTATGTATGTGCCCATACAAAGGATTATCAGATATGCATTGTTTTATGAACCAAATATCCGACACGGCTTGTGTCCAGCCTCACTAGTGGCCACTAGCGACAACACCGAGAGCCCGACGCCTGCGCTGAAGCGCCTGTCAAATGGCAGGAGAGAGATCCGCTTGCCCGGCCGTCCCTGCATAAATACATAGGAAACTCCTCTTTGCTCAACATACGCACACTGCCATCTAATCGCGATGGTCTCATGGATTATCTCTAGACTTGTGGTGTAAGTAACATGCTCATCTTTTTCCCTCTCACTTACATTAATAGCTAAGTGTTAGTTGCAGTGCAGGCGCGGCTTTGGCGTTAATGGATTAGGGCTGACTTGCTTTGACACATGCAGATGTTCATATGTCAGATGCCTGCTACAGGGTAAAGCAGGGCTTTCAACGTTGCGTATTAAAGCAAACGAGCAAGCTTTCTGCATGCTTCATCTCTGCAAAATGACGACGGCTTGATTATTATACTCGGGATTTTGAGATGTATTGTGGTTTATTCTGATCATTTCCCTATGATGCCCGGATAAGCTGGGTTGTAGGCTTTCTGTCGCCCTTGCTTCCAATTGGCAGCCTTTTGTTTGCTTTCCGAGATTTGTTGCTGTCTTTGTCGTGATTTCTCGCAATAATCCAAGCTTCTTCAGAAACAAATATCTGCATGCTGTGTAACGCATAAACGAATGTATATAAAAACGAATGCGTGTATTATTAGCTTTGAAAAATAAATCATAATATGATTCCCAATAATGACGATATAGGCGCTGTCCTTGCAGACACGAAGATCTGACGTATTGTCTCTTTCATGCTCGCCGCCTAACGCCAGGACTCTCCATTTATTGCGTTTATAATATGAAATGCATATAAGGAGGTCTATTGACATTGTCAACGTATGGGTTTTATAACGCATTAATTTTATTTGTTATGTATAAGAAAACCTTGCATGCCAAAACAATACCACAATTGCCGTTTAGAAAGTAATATGTGATTTTCTGAATTTAAAGATTTAGCTTAAGCGGTCACTGAAAAGAAGGTTCTAAATGTTTATCTTCTGCTCTGAGAAAATTGCGAAACCATATAATCTCTCCTGCTTTTATGTGCGATATTAGTTAATCTAGTCTTCCACAGAATGGAAACCTTAAAATAGCATGTATGATATGTTTTTTATTGAACTATCACCAAAGTGAGTCTTCTCATTCAGCTATCCAGTTTGAATAAGATGCTATATTCCATTAAGGGGATTATAGCGATACCCCAACGTTGATGTCTTCTTGTTAGCATCGAGAATTGTTGTTCCAATTGAAGGTCTACATCGAGGACATACAGTAGCTGTCATGAAGTATCAGACAGGCCGGTTTCTGTGCAGCCATATGGCTCTTCGATCAGGAGCCGGAATACCGTGCCGTTTATAGATCAAGGGCCCATAGGTAAAACCGGAAAGAAATAGACGCCTCCTGCATCTAAATCTCCTTTCAAGTGCGTGAAAAATAAATAAATAACATACGAATAAAAGAATCTGATGAGTCATGCATAGTTAACCAGTTGACAATGATTTTGAAGATATTCCTGTTTCATGCACATGCAGTTTGTGTATAAATATATGCTTCTTAAGTACATTGAAAATAACTGAAGATATGTTAAACGTTTCACTAACAAGTAGGATATCGTTTAATCATTAGTAATTATTAATATATTTTTTTATTTCCACACTCCTGGTCATGATACAAGTCACTGAAATGTTTGTATTACCTTAAACATATTTTATGTAGCACATGCAGAGCATCTCATCCTGTTGTGTTGATTAGGGAGACTATGGAGGACTGTTTCTTAACAACTTTAGCTAGTTCTCATCTCTCCGTCAAGATGTCTGACATCTTAAATTAGACTTAATAGCAAATCTGATATTTAATCAATTTGTGATTAATGCATTGAATTAAAATGTACATAAAATGATTCATTTTAGCCTTATTTAGTGGACCAGTGATTAGGCTGTAGAATGAAATATTACTTCTAAGCATTATTTGTTGTTAAAAGATGGTTAGTTATTGCATGTTATTATGCTAGTAGTTTTGTATATGACAATAAACATTAAAGTAAATATTTAGGGAACAGTGTAACCTGTACCCACAGTCTACAGAGTGACACTTCTCAAGTGTTTCTCAAGTCAGCAGAAGCCCAGTGGATCAATTTAACATCATTTAGCTGATTCGAATCACTGGACGGAGCATGAAGAAGGTTAGCAGGTGTAAGCTGACCTGGTTCCCTTTCAAGCTCCATTTCCTGTATGTAGCACTGATGTTACCATGCATGTTTGTGTCTGACCATACAGAGCAGTCTTTCTTAAATCAGGCCTCGGGGACTCCCAGACAGTCCAGGTTTTTGTTCCCTCCCAGCTCCCTGCCAGACAATCCACATTTTTTGGAGCTGGGAGGGAGCAAAAACATGGACCGTCTCGGGGTTCCTGAGGACCGGATTGAGAAAAACTGATTTAGAGGAACGTTCAGGGTCAAAGCAGAAGGATAGCAGACCTAAAGCATCGATATAGCCCTGTTAGCTTTGAAAAATTCATACTCTCAAGTCAGATATGAATTAGTTTGTGTGCTGCCTTGGTAACCCTCCTTTGAGGCTGTGTTAACTGCAGGAGGCGCAGAGACCCAGAGAGCGGAGCCCCGCTTTGGCGGCCCCACCCTGCTCAGTGCTCCACAGCAACATTAAGCAGGCGTCTACGTGGGCCTGAGTACATCGCTTGGTGACACCCGCAGCCGGTAGACTGAAGGGAGGCAGGTGGATGACAGCTGACCCACTGGCGGAGCCGAGTACTAGTTTTAACCCTTCCTAAGCTGCCATGTGTCATATGTTTATGAGGGGAGACTTCAGATGAAGTAACTGGCCTTGGCAGGTTGGGAAATAGCATGTCATTAAGCAGGCCTGGAACCTATAGCCCCGTGAAACACGGTGTTAAATCGGCATCCATTATGGGGTAGAATGTGGTGAATAATGAACAGAAATGTTAGCCCCGGTTTTGGGTTACCAGGCTGTAGGGAAACTGAAATTAGTGTAAACTGCAAAAAGGTATTTCCTGCCTTGTTTTCTTATCCTAGTTCTGTAGGAAGTTCAAAAGGGTAGCAATGCATCATGATCTCATGCATTCTCTACTGGAATTCACGGCTACTGGAGCCATACCTAGGTAATCTATAAGCACTGTGTTTGTCAGAATCTCTGTCTGTCTGTCTGTCTGTCCTTAAATATTGTCAGCCTTCCTTCAGATGTTCTCCTCCCTTCCCTAGATGGCTAAGCGTCTTTAGGATCTCTGTTCCTTTTGGTTGCCAAAATACCCTTGTACCACACACTACACAAGTCACCGTTAGGGATGCCACATAGGTTGTGCACTAAAGCAATAGGGACCCACAGGGTGAAATCCCAGGAAATACAAATGTTGTTGTGCCCTAGGAATTTACATCCAAGTAACCAGTGCTAGTCAAAATGTAGGTTTTTTTTTTAACCAGCCAAGAAATGAATTGTGTAGGTGAAGATTGTGATGGAGTGTCCTTCCCCCCTATCCAAAGACGGCATTAGCATCCAGAAGCGTCTTGCATTGCATGGATCCTGTGACATTAGCTCCTTGGGCAGCGGGTAATCAGTGAGTAATACAATATTCGATGAAGTCGTACCTTAATTTGGAACAGTTTACTGCTTTATCCTCTCTGTTGGCACACAAACACATTTAAAAATAACTCGTGTGGGGGTTAGAGTTCAGCAGCTGAAGCTGGGCCTCTACAGTCCGCATGGAGATTCCCGTCAGCTTCAGCGAGGTAATGCAAATGGCTGCCACACCACACGGGCAGCACGGCCCAAGCTTTCCGCTTCTCTCCTGCGATGTACGATCCCCACAAACAGTAAAATCTAATGCATATGTAAATAAACGATGCGATGCAGCATAAGCAATGGATGGTCCATATTCTTGGATGAAGGTGGGTGGGTTATGTTTGTCAGTCAAATGTGGGGTAAGTCTTGAAGATTTGCTACAAAACCTGAACAGAAAATGGACCTTTAAGACATGCAGACTTAAGTGGATTGTCCTAGAACTGTAACACGTATCCCACAGTAGGCAATAAATCAATAATTAGTCTCTGCTGAGGGGGATTCTGCATGTTCAGCTTTGTTCAATTTAGCTGGTCTATTATAAGGGCCAGTTAGTGGGCTCAGTTTGATAAAAGCCAGCTGAGTGTCAGTAATGGGAAACACAGGAAGCTGTAAGCGATGAAATGTCATGATTCTTACCACCTTACACCGTCCACATCTGCATTTTGGGGCAATGGGTAGCTTAGCGGGTTAAGAGTTTTTGCTCGTGTCCAGTTGGGCATGGTTTGAACCTGCGGTCAGCAAAGTAATCATATCACTGTTGGACCCTTGAGCAAGACCCTCAATCCTCTGCTGCTGTGGGGGCATCGGGGGGGGGGGGGGGGGGGGCATGGGGGCTTCTGCTCTGACGCCAAACATTCCTCACTATGTTGCATTGGGCAACAAGTTTACTCTCAGTAAAATCTCTTTTTATGGCAGTTCCCAGTACTGACTTAATTATAGCTTGAAGATCAAAGAAGAGAAATATCACAAACCTAACTTCAATATCAATCCATCTTCTGCACAGTTACTCTGATCGGGGTCTCAGGAGTTTAATATCCAAATCCGAGTTACACATCAGAATATCAGTTACACACTTGCGTTTAGTGTCACGGCCAGATTTCTTGCTTTAGCTGCCATGTGAGAAACCCAGCAGTGAAAATCAGCTCTAATGGGCATAGATGTATTTCTAAAAGTCAGAGTGACAGTCAGCAGCCACAGATATGTCAGGCATGCTCAGAATAGCTAATCTTACAGGTCAGAGTAACTACGTCTAATCTTCAGTACTCTCACTGTGTGTTATTTACTGTCTGATGACATGTGTTTGTTCAGCATAACCCAGACAGAGATAGGGGGACCTTCACTACTGCCGTCTACTGTAGACAGGATAAGGTGCAGTTCAGGCTCACAAAAGGCATGTCAGGATGTCTTTTTGGTCTGTAGTTGGTGCTGGAACAGAACGCCATTAACTTCTGCAGCACTGGTCCAGCGTGTTAAGCCTGTAGTGTGGGTTTGTTCCCAGGGTCTGGGTTACAGGCTAGGTACACAAACTGGAGCCTGGTGTCATTTACGGCTGTGGAGCTGCAATATAAGCTGTATCAATGACACGCTGCAGAGCAGTATAACCCAGCGCAGATGCTTACAAGTTGTATAAACCATCCACACATCCATCCGTCTTCAGAGCACTTATTGGGGTCCCAGGGGGGCCTGGAGCCTATCCCACACAGGGTAGTAAGGGTACAAGCTAGGATCACGTCCCAGATGAAATACCAGTTTGTATAAATCAATATCATGAAATGAGAACAAAAACAAACTGGTTCATTTATTAAATATAATTTAGAACCCATATCATCAAATGGAAAATGAGGAAATTAGGGTTAATATCAGGGTTTAACACTGTGTCGTGCACTATTGTAAGCCAAGTCGAAAAACTGGGTAAGTTACTAGCTGAAGCAATAATGCCAAGGTGTAGAATTTTGGTTTATTACATGTACACTCAGCGCGCCTGTGCCGAGTTTAGCTAGAAGTGCATCCTTGTTGACAGTCTGCTTATTACTGCATTCAAGGTTTGTGTTTTTGCAAAGGTATCCCACTGTGACCAGGGACAGGAAGCTGCACTGTGACTTCCCAGGTCACCATTATAGCAGAAAACGAAACTAAACTGGGGCCAAATCTGTGGATCTTCAGTGCTAGCGAGAGCCATGACCTTCCTCTGATTTCTTACATCAGCATAAATTTATTTTGATGATATTTTCAGCATAAAGGTATTACTGAGAGCTTGTCAATTGTACCAAACAGGAAGTTAGCGTAGAAGAAAAACATGCTTGATTAGTTGACCTAAACACCATCTTTAGAGAATGGCAGGTAACTTCCTGGTATTCATCACGTTGTGGTCTGTGGCCCCACGGAACAAGATCCCAGTGTGTTTGTCTGGAGGGAGATGGATAAGAACTGGATGTGCAGGAAGTGAGAGGAGATGTGTAGGAAGTGAGATTTTCAGTCACGGGAAGTGAGGAGCCATGTGCAGCTTGTGCAGGCGACTGGGAGTCACGTAAAGGCCGGAACTGCTGATATCAGGTGCAAGTAGATGTTCAATCCAGACTGTAACTGCCCAGATGTGTCCTTGGAGTTCACAGTTTTCCCTGACTTTCTATTTTGTTTTTATTGAAGTGCTATGTGGTACCTGATTCGTCAGCAACAACTACTGTCCAATAAAAAGATTACAACAAGTGAGACATCCTCTGCTCACAAGGTCAATAGGAAAATCTAATTACGACTTGCAGACAGCACCACGATATTAAGATTGTCAGGTGTGATTTGCTTTGGGGCTCCAAAGATGGTGAGTTTATCTAATAATGATATTCTCCTCTAGAAAGCCTTTTCTGTCTCTTCCCATCATTTATCATTGTATGAAGACATACTTTTTATTTTTACTCAAATTCAATTGCACAGAAAATTCAGTCAGTCAAAGACGAAAGTCGAATTGTGAGACAGTAAGATGGTATGACTTGCTTCAAATGAAGTCGAATTGTGAGACAGCAAAGGATTAATTCCTCAAGATTGATGTCAGTTTGAATTTCATTCTTAAACAAGGCAGTTTGCATCCAAAACGTCACTAAATTGAAGAATATAATAGAAAAGAATAGAACGGAACAGAATAGAATGAAACAGAATAGAATAGAATAGAATAGAATAGAATAGAATAGAATAGAATAGAATTGTGATACTTCATTCATGCCCTTGGGGAAATTCTCTTTTCACATATCCCATCATGCTCAGCATGAGACACAGACACATATATAGGTGAGAGCAAGTTTGGGGTCACATTGCAGTGTTAGCCAGTGTGCAACGGTCCTGGAATATTTGAAGGATAAGAAGTAGCATGTCAAACTTTTCAGGTTTCTTGAACGGTTATAAGGAATGAAAGTGAATGCTAGGTTTTTATGAAGAATTTGCAATATGCATATTACTTAAAAAATGACTACTGTCTCTCAAAGTTGTTGTAAACCTCTTTTTAACAAACATTTCTGATAGATATAGTCCATTGTTTTGTAAGATAACTTAGAGAAATATGAAAGGTGCAGACAAAGAGAGTGAGTGAGTGAGAACTGATGAGAATTCCGGGCACTTTTTTCTCTGTCTGGTGATGCAATGTCCGTGTAAAGTCACATGACCAAAGTGAAATGTATTTGCTTGTATTCTATTTTTTACATGTACAATTATTTTCATCTTAATTTAAAGATATTAGGTATTATATGAGTTTTCATTGTTTCAATAAATCTTTGAGAAGAATTTTTTTTGGCCTGGACAATCTTATTAGGAGAAATTAAACTAATTAAAGGAAAAACGGTCATGTCTATTTGTAAATACTTCATAAGCATTAGATAAGCCTTATTTGCTCTTTTACGACTCCCTCATTATTTAAATGACACATTGTGATGAAATGACTGGTTTAAAAGCTGAAAACACTTAGTCAGTAAGTCAGCCCTAGCTCACGCCGTATAATTCGGCTATTCTTATTTCCCTCAGCGCTGGAATTCCTCCTTGCTCAGCACACACACATACGGCCGCGTTTAGAAACAGATGAGACCCTTTCCTTTGTCTCTGCTGACAAGCGCTGTGTTGTCCCGTGAGCTCGACCAAATGTAACCTTGTGAGAGTGCGTACAATTCCGTGCATCAGCGAGGTGCCTGCTGTGTGTACGTCCAGAATAAAGACAGGCAGATACGGCGTGTGTGTCTCAAGTAAGGCGAGACAGGGCGGGACAGCACCCCCCATCCTACGCTCAGCATATTCAGAGGAGCCAGAATAATCCCTCTCGCTGCGTGTAGGAGGTCAGGCAAATGCTGGTGCTAATTTTAAATCCGTATCTAACACCTGTTGTTTCTCATAGCCCTAGGAGCACATGTCTAGCACCCGCTTGACCCCGTAGCCCAGTTTCTGGTGCTTTGTCAGAAGCACACCTCCAATTTTAAATCCCGCCCACAATTATGCTAGTTGTAAATTGCCCATAGCAAATGACTGTATTCTCTAAGTTTTGTACTCTGTACATCCTGGGACAGGCTCCCTGATAGCCCTTACCAGGATACGTGGTTGGAATTGGATAGTAATACCATCCATCCATTTTCCAAACCGCTTTATCCTATTGGGTCGCGGGGGGTCCGGAGCCTATCCCGGAAGCAATGGGCACGAGGCAGGGAACAACCCAGGATGGGGGGCCAGCCCATCGCAGGGCACACTCACACACCATTCACTCACACATGCACTCCTACGGGCAATTTAGCAAATCCAATTAGCCTCAGCATGTTTTTGGACTGTGGGGGGAAACCGGAGTACCCGGAGGAAACTCCACGACGACATGGGGAGAATATGCAAACTCCACACACATGTGACCCAGGCGGAGACTCGAACCCGGGTCCCAGAGGTGTGAGGCAACAGTGCTAACCACTGCACCACCATGCCGCCCCCGATAGTAATACCAGCAACAGTTATTTAAAAAATGCATTTTGGTGTTTTTGGTGTGGTGAATTTTTGATGGTATTTGAGCCCTCCTTTTTCACAGCTGATCATTGTGAATTTTTCATATTAATAATTAGAAAGCAGGTAATGATAAAAGGCCACATTAAAACCTTTGTTTTTTTACCAATGTGAACTGAAACCATTTGGTTGGATCAAATACTGTCCTCCAGTCACTGTTAATAAAATGGAAAAGATCCCCCTTTTTTTAGCAATAGCACGTTTTCCAAATGCCCATTGTTTTCGAAGTCACATGACTTGGTCTTCTGTGTATGTGTGATGAGAGTGACCTTTCCTTCCTCTCCTGTCAGGCTTATTTTTGGCACGCTGTACCCGGCCTATTCCTCATACAAAGCCGTCAAGTCGAAAGACGTGAAGGAGTATGTGAGTATCACGCGTGCCCCTATCAGAGAAAGCCCTGGACTTTTCACCTGTTGTTGTAAAGATCATGCTTACATTCTGCCACCTGCAGGTAAAATGGATGATGTACTGGATCATATTCGCTCTGTTCACCACAGCAGAAACAATCACAGACATCTTTCTTTGCTGGTGAGCATTGAAATCACGTTTCCAAACTCTTCTCTCAATAGTATGGTTCTCACCTCCTATATGTCCTTGGTTAACTTGTTTAAAGTTTAAATTTATTCATAGTCCCAACAATTGAGCTGATAAATACAAATAAAATTAAAGAAACTCAATTATAATTATGTTGAGGCTTGACAATTGCAAACATTAGGCAGTTGCATATTTAAGAGATATCTGCCCAGAAGCATTAAATGACATGTTAATAAGGTTATGATTTATGGATGTACATGTATTGTGACATGATGGCCTGTTGAGAAGCTGCCGTGCACCAATAGGGGGTGATCAGCACCATGCAGAGCGGTGGTAACCGTGGTTTCCTCACAGTCAGCCTCAAGAGGAGCCAGTGGGGTATGGCTGGTAACTGATTCACCCAATCAGAGGGTGAGACAGTTTTCCCTTAAAGGGAAGGTGCTTTGAGGTTGACTGTCCTGAAGGGACTGATGCCTGTTATTGGCTCGGGAACACTAGAGGAACACTGCTCTTCATGGGCTGGCACCCGGTTACACCCCCCTTGCTCTGTGATGTTCCCTGAATGAACCTGCCCCACTCAAGGGCTCTTGTCTCCCAAGTTTCCTTACCGTAAAACCTGTATATAAGCACACACACACATTTCTTTCTCTTCTCTTATGGTAGCAGTAGGGTATGTTAATCGTCCTCTCCATTTGATAACAGGCTTCCATTTTACTACGAGCTGAAGATCGCCTTTGTGGTGTGGCTACTATCCCCGTACACTAAAGGCTCCAGCGTGCTCTACAGGAAGTTTGTTCACCCAACCCTATCCTCCAAGGAAAAGGTACAACCCCTGTTCACTGTGTCTGTGGGTGATTAATAATGGAACGAAGACCTATTTTCACATACTCACAATTACTTTTGCCTTGCTCTTGAGGTTTTAATTTTAAATCACACAGTTTCAGCTGAGGTCTTTCAAACATCATGGTTGCCTCAACGGACTTTTGGCTTTTTAAATTTATTTCTTTTGTTCTTAAGGCTTCCTCTAGTGGTGTCCTGTATTGAATAAGTGACTGGGAATATTGATATCAATGATACAATGTTTAGTGTACTTTAAAACAGCACCCTACCTTCTGCTACTGAATTCATTTTTACAGAGGATTTTGCATCATCCCCGCAACCCAGTAGGATAAGTGGTTTGGAAAATGGATGGATGGATGGATTTTGCATCATTTAACGTGAAGAGTCTAAGCTGAGGTTTTTCGGATCTAATAAACAGAAGTGGAAAGTTCAGGTGCAGAAAGTACAAATCCAGACCAGGGTTTTGTTTCAACCAACCAGCTGAGTACTATGTGACTGTGACTCTTTATACTCAACTACTTGGTTGAAACAAAACCCTGGTCTAGATTTGTGCTTTCTGGACCTGAACTTTTCACCTCTTCTAATAAGCACTATGGGAGTAAGGTCCTTACTATCTCCCAGGATGCAGTGTGCCTGGCATTTACTATGCGTCAGTGTCAGTGTTGGCCAGTGGGAGATTAATGCACTTTCCTGTGTGTGGTGTACATGATACGGGCAGGTATAAGAAGCAGTGTATAACTCAGGGCGATGGCGTCTGTGCTCATGTCCGGAAGTTTCAAATGCCATGGCTGGCACAGTAATCTTATAACTGCTGGGCTGTTAACCTCTCCCCCCCCCCGCTCACTGACCCCAAACTGTCCTCACTTGTATGTCGCATTGTACAGAAGTGTCTGATAAATATGTAAATCGGCAGAAAGCATCCGGGTGCTACCTCAGGAATGCCATTATTTACTCCAAAGAGTGAATTCCTGAAACTTGACTGCTGAGAGCTTAATAATTACTATCCTGTGCTTGAACTTGAGACATTGAGTATATTTCCCATCATTTCCTGCTGTTTAGGTAGGAGTGTGTTAGCTGCTGATGCAGACACATGTAAATTCATCCCTAACGTTTCACATGTGCGTTTGTGGTTTTTAGGATATTGACGACTATCTCTGCCAAGCAAAGGACAAGAGCTACGATGCCTTGGTGCATTTTGGGAGAAAGGGGCTCAACGTCGCCGCCACGGCTGCAGTGACGGCTGCCGCCAAGGTATCTGTCTCGCACGCCGCCGATCACAAAAGCACTGTCTCACTGCGGGATTGTGGGCAATCGTCTCCCATGCTTGGTCTCAGTCGGCTTGCCTCACTCGTATAGTTAAAATTTAGTAGAAAAGCACCACCTGAATAAGGTTGTAGCAGTGTCAGCTATGACTCTGTTTAATGACAATGCAATGTCCACATTTCTGTGAAATAGAAAAGGAGGCAAAAGCAGCTGTCATTGGATAGGTTCCTTGTTAAAATTGCACAAAAAGAAAAAGATTCCAGTGAGCCTACAGATAGCAGTAATTCAGGTAGTTGTAGTGAAAGTCGTCCTACAAAATAACCCTCCACATCTCCTCTCTCTCGCCTCGTTCACACCATCCATGATTCTTTTCAAAGGTAAAGTGCAGGTTAATTTGTTTTATGTATTTTTAATTTATTAAAATTAAATTAATCATTAATCATTTTTATATGAATATTTTTGGGTTGTGGAACGAATCATCCGAGTTTCCATTATTTCAAATGGGAAAATTTGCTTTGATATACGAGTGCTTTGGATTACAAGCACGTTTCCGGAACAAATTATGCTCGCAATCCGAGGTTTTACTGTAATTCGTTTTTAAACAAGTTTCATGTATATTAGTCAGGAAAAAAAAATCAATATATATTAAATATATTATATCAATGCAAGTTAACCTGAGGACAGGCCACTAACAGCTATGTTTAAGAATGACAGTCGTGCAGCAGATGGTTGATGTGCTGTGTTGACTCCACATTGTCGGTGCTGTTGGTGGGTAGGGCTGTGGTCCCACATCTCTACAATGGGACACTTGATAGCCACCCTGGCTGTATGTGTGTGCCTTTGGACTTCTCTGAATTTTCCTTTGCCCTGTGATGGACTGGCATCTCAACCACAGTGACTCCTGCTTTGTGCCCTGTGCTTCTCGGCATACGCTTCATTCTCAAAGAGATCCTACACTGGAAGATGAATGGACTTATACATCAATAGCAGCTTTCCTGGAATGGGCTTCGAATTAGGTGATTAATCAGGTTCCATCAGCTGAATCGCCAAATGCCCCAAGATCATAGGAGAACATTTCAGTGGGTGTGAGTACAAAGCTTTACTGTGTCAGTTGTTCATTTTGTAAAAAGCAGTCATTCCCTCTAGAACCAGGCTCTTTTGTTCCTACAAACAATGACCACACGGATGCATTTTTATAAAGTAAACTTTTAAAAACTTGAATAACCAAAGTGGACTCCAGTATTTGTATTTGAAGCTGAAAGGTATTTGACCGCATCTTTGACCAGGGTAAACAGTTGTAAACAGCTGAAACAGTTGAAGGGATTTCTAGGAATTTCTATTTGTAAATTCATCTGGGCTCCTGTCTGACTTTAGCTATGTTCTTTAAAAACCTGTCCAGTCATCCCTACTGTCCATCCAAGAGGATTTTCTCAGCAGTGATGGCCTCCTCCTTCTAGGTCTACCGCACAAGCCCGCGTTGTGAGGTGACTGAGGTCTTGCTGACTCATTGGCGTTCTTTTGTTGACTCAGTAGCCCCTGAGCTCACAGGCCATCTGAAGTGTTTACATCTTTACACAGTGGCCTGATTTGGAAGGAGAGCTGATCTCGGCACAGTCTGGGTGGGCCTACATCCTTCCCTTCCTTAATGACTGAATGCGCTGTTCCCAGAGGAGGTTCCGATACTCATCCTGGGGAGAGGGCAAACCGCTAGAAACAGGGGAAGGACTTGACAGCTGGTTCTGTCACTGATTAAGCCGTTTAAGGCTCCAGTACCGTCTCCTAACGCCCTTCCTATTTCCCCATAAAGGGATTTGTTAGCTTAAAAGCACCTGTATCTCTGCTTGGGTGAATACAGGCCCTTTCAAGCCTATCAAATCGAATCACCTCCATTTTGAGGTGACGCTGCAGTTATTTCCATTCTCCCTGATTAGCTGTGCGTAAACTTTATTACCTTACATTTTCAGCAGGCACTCCTTCTCCCAAATGACATACAAGTGAGGAAATCTTGGGGTCAGTGAGCATTCGTAGAGCTGCTGTGATTAGGGGCCTTGGTCAAGGGCCCAATGGTGATGTCATTGCACTGGGAGATTCAAAACTTACAAATATGGACACAGATCCACCGATCTCTAATCTATCAGGCTACCCCCTCCCACACTTCAAAGACACACACACACACACACATACATGTAGGGCATACCTATCTTTATGGGGCCGCTCATTTACTTCTATGGGAAAAATGCTAATGGTAACTATGACAACCTTAACCCCCACCCTGCCCTAACCATAACCATAAGTAACCAAGCAAAATACAAGTTTTTGCTTTTTTAGTTTTTTCATAGCAGTCACTGATTTTTATAAAATAGAGTTTTCCCTTATGGGGACCAGGAAACCAGTCCCCATAAGGGAAAAAAAATTATCACGATATTTATCACGTTAAGGGGACATTGTGTCCCCATAAGGATAGGTATACTCTCTCACACACACATACACACATACACACACACACACACACACACACACACTCACACACTCACAATGATGGCAGCTCACATGCAAGTCCTTCTCCTTTATGAACAATACACTAAACATTCAGTGAATAGCTGCTCAAAATAAACAGCTACAAACTTTACTGTGTGTTATCTGCTTAAATGAGGACTGTGTTTGAGTAAAGACACGCCCCTTCTGTGATCCTGCTGTTATGACACCCTTATTCATCCGAGCTAATGGCCACATGATTGAGCTTGTAGAGACACACGTCAAGAGCTAGAAGGAAAAAAGCATGTGGAAGATTAAAATGAAGGCTCAGTTATGGAGAGAAAAGCTTATAAGAAATTTATAAATACTGTACTCATACAGCACCAGTCAAAAGTCTGGTTGCACCTACACATGGATTTTTTGTACTATTCACTACATTAAAGTATAAAGACATTAAAACTGTAAAATAACATGTGGAATTGTGCACTGACCAAAAAAGTATTTTAAAAATGTTGGGGGTCAGTTCTGTAGGTTAGGGCTCAGAAGGTTGTTCGTTCAAATCCCGTGGTTGGCAGAGTGATGCCACCATTGTGCCCTTGAGCAAGGCCCTTAACCCCACTTGCTACAGGGACTGTCTGACCCTACTTTCTCCTCTATGCCAGGTTCATGAGGTGGCCTCCTGAGATGGTTTGCCAGTTGTCCTGAAGGAGATCCCACAAATATGCTGAGCACTCATTGGCCGCTTATCCTTAACTATGTGATCAAACTCCTCCGAAACCATTTCTACTGTGTTTAGGTCAGGTGGTCAGGTCATGTGATGCAACCCTGTATTATTCTCCTTTTTAGGCAGCTTAGTGTGTCCAAACTTTTGACTGGTACTGTAGGTAATATTTTTCGCATCCTATTAGGAATTAACTAATTAGGGACCTCACCAATTATCTTAAACTTCCTTATTGATAAATGTTGTACATTTCCCGAAACTTAGATCTTAAATTATATGTTGTTTATGTAGCAATATTAATATTAGGAGTGTAAATCTTCAGCCGAAAGGTTTCCTTTTACCTTCAGTGTCTGGGGACCAAAAATGTCAATACAAGTCTATTAGAATCAGGTGCTGACAGCTCTCATTAAAAACAGGTATTTAACTGTCGCTAACAGACCACAGAGGCATCTTCCCGCAGGTGAGGTCATCATAACGTGTTTGCAGCTCATTAGTCATTTTGCATGCAATTAACAAGGTTTACTCTGTTTTGAGATTCCTGCCCCATTATGGTTATAGTTAGTAAAGGTTATAGGATAATGTTACCTTGCAGCATAAGATAACATGAGATGAGATAAGATGAGGTAAGAT
The DNA here is from genome assembly GCF_023856365.1 of Brienomyrus brachyistius. Lineage (NCBI taxonomy): Eukaryota > Metazoa > Chordata > Actinopteri > Osteoglossiformes > Mormyridae > Brienomyrus > Brienomyrus brachyistius. The sequence continues at coordinate 21,271,023 of NC_064544.1, forward strand.
AAGATACAATAACATAAGTTACAATTAGATAAAAAGCTTCATTGTCATACTTCCATATGATGAAATTTAGTTAACATCTCTCCTTTCACAAGAAAAAAACAGATTGTAAAAAATGAAATATTTTATATATTACATTAAAAATGGTCATATGAGAATAAACATATAGGAAGCAGTAAACAATTTGAGGAGTCTTTGAATATGCAGTGAAATTTGTTTCAGTGTATTGAGGTGTGGTATTTTCAGCCGTATTCACAATATTTCCCACGAAGCGACATGCTGATCAGTTTGCAGAGTGGAGAGGAGAGAAAACAGCTCCCGGAAAGAAGGAGTGTCTCATTCTGTTTGTCCGGGATCTGATTGCACTCTCCCGCTTGCCGGATGGTAATGGTGCAAACAGCACCATAAAGAAGGTTTAAATTCAATATCTCACACGTGTAATACTTGACGGAATCTGGATGTTTCAGCAGAAAAACTCTTTAACTGAGTGTAGCTTTAAGCATTTAAAATCCCCACTTTAATTATTCAGAAAGTATTCCTTATTAAGCTGAAAGAGTTTAATGAAAGGCCTTCTCATCTTCATCAGGTTTCCCACCTGTGTGACGTAAGCATTTACAGGGAACTCACACACTGGCAGGTAATTCCTAGCATGGAAGAAAAGGAGAAACTAACTGCCTCTGCTGTGGGGCGCCCTCCTCAGGCTGAGAAGGGTACTAACCCCCTCCTGTATCTGAATCTCCCAGACACAAGTCATCCACCATCTGGGAGCACTGAGCCAGACCAAAGTCTGCAGTCACTAACTGCATCTCTTTTACTGGTGTTGAGGTTACCGGCCTCTAACAGACTTGGGCGGCTGGTCTTTGCATTTCCACAGAGTGCTGGAAAACAGACATGATTTCATACCTGTTTTTCCTTCAAAACATGCTGGGACTAGACGACATATTCCAGGCAAAATCCCATCCTACCCGAGTCTAGCTGCAGGAATGGTCTAGAGTGAAAGTTTACCAAAATATCTCCTGTTATCCACATTTAGAATGGAGGGAGATGCTTATGTCAGCAGTGTTTCCCTGGTCATTAGGGCATCCCGCAAAATGTTCATGAATAAGACTTTAATATTGATGATAAAACAGAAGTTGACTGCATTGCACAGATTTTGGCTGCCGCTAAGGCAGAGACTGTGAAGTCATTGGTGCAGCTTCTGTTCTTTTTGTGTTCAGGTATGAAACCACAGCCTGTTTAATGAAGGGCTGCCTCATTAGAAACCCCTCCCACTGAATATGCATATTCTCGCGGTTGCCATGAAGAAAGCGCTCGCCGTCCCACATCACCTTCCTTTTGCGCTTGCATGTCACCAGGGCCAGGGGGCGCTGTCCGAGCGGCTGAGGAGCTTCAGCATGCAGGACCTGTCTGTCATCCAGAGAGATGCCTCTCCACCCAGCATCAGCCCGGGGGTGACTCGGTCCACCACGGGCCACCCCAGGGCCAGGATGACTGCCCGTAGCAACTCGGAGGCGGCCACGTCTAAAAGTAAGGACCCCCCCAGCCTTGAACCTTACGGAAACAAACAACTGCCCCCACCGTCTTTAGACGAAAATGTATCTGCCATTAGAAGACAATGCTCTGTATTTTTTACCCCATAATTCAATAAGGAAAGAATTTTTTTCTAAGGAAGAACTACTAATTATTGCCACTAATTATTTAATCCGCGTAATTGCGTATTAAATGTCAAAAATGTCTTATCAAAATTTGATTACAAAGAAAGAAATCAGACTTAAATGTTGTCCCAAAAACTAAAAAATATCAAAGTGGGTTCTAGAGAATTCTGGGTCAACTGTGCTATTCACGGTCCTGAAAATCCAGTTTCTGCAGTGGTGATCTCTCCTATTAATTACTGTGAATAACAACTAAATCAGACCCTTCAGAACCCAGCATTAAAAATCCATGCTGAGACCTTGAATCCATCTAATAGAACTTCGACCATAACAATCAGACGGAAAAAAAAAATTGGTCCTACATATTTTTATATATATCATTTGTACCTTGGGGAACAAAACTGCAGCAGGGCTGTGCCCTTTATCTCACAGTGTAATGCAGTTCCTCTCCTCTTTGGGCTTAGTTAGGATCTACATCTTGATGCATAGTCGAAAGCAAGATGAAAAGTAGTTCTCATACTTAAGGCAGTCCCAGTGTTGGCAGCTATATCACATAGCCAGCATTGTGTACTGGGAGCCTGGGACTTGGAAATGTTCTATTACCATCAGCAAGACATATTCACACTTTTCTGGCTACATCGCTAGCAGCCTGGGCTTCCGAGTTAGTGCTCATGCTGTTCCTGTCACCATGCAAACTGTAATGGCTGAAGCTTTGCTGAGGAAAACAAGTCGCTTGGAGATGGACCACGTCCAATCTGGACCAGATTCACAATCTCAGTGACTCATCAAGGCATATTTAAGCTATCAGAGAGTGATGTAATTCTGTGCTCCCATAAAATCACTTTCAGAAACATTTAAAATCTGACTGGGAATACAGATATTGTAATTAAAGGAAGGAACCGTCACCAGAATCCTATAATAGATATGCCCGTTGTATTTATTCCAATCTGGTATTTTTCACTTGTATAATTGTATAATATAATACTTCATTCACTTATATATTATAAAAATTTTGATCACCCAAAAGTTGTATGATCGTGTCACTTAGTCCTTCCCTTTTTAGCCAATGTAGCAGCTTATCCATCACCCATTGGACAATCGGTGTGTCCCTCAGCATTGGCAGCCAGTAACGTGCAGGCAGCACTGATAGTCTGCGATCACACAGACACATGACCCAGGGAAAGCCTGGCTGATGGCTCATTAAAAGCAGCCATCTTGGTTTTCCTGTCAGGGACATGTAGAAAACATGAAGCTGGTGATGCTGTTCTCTGTTACTTCTCATCTGGATGAATGAATGTTATTAAAAGGGCCCCTCTGTCTATAATGGCAAAACTTTCCAAATGTATCAATTCACTCAGCTTAATACAGTTTATGTTACAGATGTCATCTCACCATCATAACTTAAAAAAAACTGTACATTTTGAAGTCCTTTGATTATCCTTTAATTTGTTTGAATTTTTGGTAACACTTTACATGAGGGGGTAGCAAATTGATAACACAGTTAATACTTAAGTACAAATCATGAACAGGTATAATTACTGTATGAAATGCATGAACTGTTAGGATTGAAAAATGATGAACGAAGAGAGGATCAGTATGTAACTAACACTTAGTTTCAGGTTAATTAACATGCTATTTCCCCTCAAGTAAAGTGTTACCAAATTTCTACTGACTGTAATATTATATTTAACTAAAATGTGGTGTATTGTAATATGGTTAATCTGGTGTGCAGTGGCGTTGAGGCCAGGGTGTTGCCCTGCTTTGTACTGCCTCCCATAAACTCCATGCCTCTACAAAACCCTGTACGCAAAATACTTAAAGGATGGATTCATCTTTGGAAGGATGCATGTATGAATCCTACCACAAGTAGGATGATGCACATTGTGTTTTAACATTCCATCTCGATTAAGATCCCCATGAACAGAAAAATGCTTGGAACACGTTCGATGTCACTCTGTAAGTGGTTGGGGGCATTTAACTCAATGGCTGCAGGAGACATTGTGGCCTCGCTTAGCACTGGGAACATCCTCATTTGCTCTGTGTAAGACGTCCCCTCCCCCCTCCGCCCCCGCCAGGGTGTACGCACTGCAGCCACTGTAACATCCAGGCTGGTGAGTGGCGGCTAATGGCCGCTGCATGCGAACCTCATGCTTTGCTATGGGGTGTTAGCTCAGTTTGCATGCATTAGCTAAGCTACCGAGCTCTGTGTTCCCAGACTGAGATGTTCCTGCTCTAGAGATGGGGAAGTCCCATCTGTGTGATCTTCTACTCAGCTCACCATGACTTATCCTTGTGTACTTGGATGGCTTTGATGGATGCTGGCGGTTACACCTCAGTGACAGTCAGAATAGTGCCTAGTGGGATCTAGGATTCTATCATCGCATACTGAAGACTCTGGATTATGAAGATGTTATTAGAGGCAGAAATAACATTAATGGTAAGCAGTGCTTAGGGGTTTTAGGTGCCAAAATGACTCCAGGATTGAGAGAGATTCTCTGCTCTATTCTCATCCTCACTTCTGGACTGAGAGCAACTGTCTGTTCCACTCTCATAATGACTCAAAGACTGAGAGAGAGACTCTCTGTTTCACTCTCATACTGACTCAAAGACTGAGAGAGAGACTCTCTGTTTCACTCTCATACTGACTCAAAGACTAAGAGAGAGACTCTCTGTTCCACTCTCATACTGACTCAAAGACTAAGAGAGAGACTCTCTGTTCCACTCTCACACTGACTCAAAGACTGAGAGAGAGACTCTCTGTTCCACTCTCACACTGACTCAAAGACTGAGACTCTCTGTTCCACTCTCATACTGACTCAAAGACTGAGAGAGAGACTCTCTGTTCCACTCTCATACTGACTCAAAGACTGAGAGAGAGACTCTCTGTTCCACTCTCATACTGACTCAAAGACTGAGAGAGAGACTCTCTGTTCCACTCTCATACTGACTCAAAGACTGAGAGAGACTCTCCGTTCCACTCTCATACTAACTCAAAGACTGAGAGGGAGACTCTCTGTTCCACTCTCATACTGACTCAAATACTGAGAGAGAGACTCTCTGTTCCACTCTCATACTGACTCAAAGACTAAGAGAGAGACTCTCTGTTCCACTCTCACACTGACTCAAAGACTGAGAGAGAGACTCTCTGTTCCACTCTCACACTGACTCAAAGACTGAGACTCTCTGTTCCACTCTCATACTGACTCAAAGACTGAGAGAGAGACTCTCTGTTCCACTCTCATACTGACTCAAAGACTGAGAGAGAGACTCTCTGTTCCACTCTCATACTGACTCAAAGACTGAGAGAGAGACTCTCTGTTCCACTCTCATACTGACTCAAAGACTGAGAGAGACTCTCCGTTCCACTCTCATACTAACTCAAAGACTGAGAGGGAGACTCTCTGTTCCACTCTCATACTGACTCAAATACTGAGAGAGAGACTCTCTGTTCCACTCTCATACTGACTCAAAGACTAAGAGAGAGACTCTCTGTTCCACTCTAATACAGTCTCATCAACCGGGAGAAAGAGACTCTGTTCTATTCCTGTACTGAATCTAGGCCTGATATAGATGGTTTCATCTTCCTAATGACTCCTGGGTTAAGACAGACTCCGTGTTCCATTCTCATACTGACTCTGGGGCTGAGACTCTGGACTCTCTCCTCCAAAACTGAATGACACTGCAGAAAGAAGGGAGAGCAAAGCAGCTTATGAATTTAATAATGTATGAGAGATGAAACAGCGTCTGGGCCAGCAGGAACCAGGCACAATGATCAGTCTGCCCTCAGCATGGGTGACTGGCACCTGAAGACTGACAGAAGGAAACGTTTCTGTTTTGAGCCATTATTAAATGTTTAAATGTTGGTTAAAGCTGGAATTTCATTTAAGTCACTGGTGTTTGTTTCCCTCCCTTGTGTCATTTGGGGCTTGATGGAATTTAGTAGTCTTCAGGTGCTCACTGTTGAACCTTAGAGCCAGGAAAAGATCTATCTATATAAAAACCAGTTTGCTGTGAGCCGTTGTATGCTGCTTTGGACATTAGCACCTGCTAAGTAGGCAAACAGTATTATTGATGATTAGTAATACTGCCAGCTACTGGTGACATGAAGCTGCAGGCTTTGCACTCCATAATGTGATGTTTCAGTCCATGTGTTTCTCTGGGTGCCTTCATGCTTTTTATGTAGTTCTGAGCTGTGTAATCGTGCCCCGGTGGTCGCACTGGGCTCTGCACTCTGCTGAAACACTGCAGTGCACGCTCTTTCGGTAGCTGGGAGCATGATGGACAGTGACTCAGTCTGACCGAATTTGTGTGATTTCAGCATAATTTGAGCACGGGAACAGGTTTTGTATCATTTCCTTTGCCCTGTGCCAATAAAACAGTATTTCCCTAAAATGGAAATTCAACTGTAAAATGCTCTTAATATTTCCAGTAGAACTGAGACTGGGCAGAATGTTATGTTTGCATTTGGCTTTTCACATCCTCCCCGTGACCCTGTACTGCATATGGAGTTTGGAATATGGGCGGGTTAAACAATTTTCTATCTCCTTGTTATAAGTGAGCTAAAGCATTCAAAATTGTAAAAAAAAAAATGATGGGGCCATTTGTGTCAAATGAGGTAAAACATGCTAAAAGTCAAGTAAGTCAGTGATGTAACACGACCTGTGATTAATTCCTTGTGTGTCGGTGGGACAGTAATGCCAGACGCTGGCTTTGATCACCTGACTGCCAGCCAGAACCGCTTATAAGTAACACTTGTGGAAGGGGCAGAGCTGCGGACAACAGAGGGAGGATTTGAGGGTGCAGTCACGGGCAGCACGGGTGAACCAAATGACTCAGATTGCCCTGGGAATCCAATTTTCAGTTGCGTCGGGGCCTGCTGTGTCTGACGCCATCTTGTCCATGGCGCAGGACACCTGGGGGGGGACTTTGACTTGGCTGAGTATGAGCTCCTGAGCCCCGAGCCATGCGGCACCCCCGAGCCGTGTGATACACCCCAAGCGCGATTCTTCGCGTGCCCCACGCCCCCTGTCACCGACCAGGTGCCCAGCCCCCCCCAGGAGCAGGAGGATGAGGACAGCTCGGTGGGAAGCGCAGCGGTCAGGCTGGCAAAGAGGAGGGCACCTGAGGTACCGCTTCCGGCTGTCCTTGGCTGCTAGCTTGTGAGTGAGGCAACTAACCCCCCCCCACCCAGGAGGAACAGCCCCTAGGGTTCAACCTTGGGGCTTTAGGCCTCTCTCATGTACCACCCCCCAACTCCAGCTGGGATCAGACTCTTCCATTTTGGCCCTCTTCTTGGCCTTTGTTTGGCTGTATGGAGGTTTGCCATTTCCGGTGGTAAAGCCTGGTTCTGTGCAGGCCGCTGTACTCTCCAGGTGAGTGCTGGTTCTGTGCGGGCCGCTGTACTCTCCAGGTGAGTGCAGGCTATGTGCAGGCCGCTGTACTCTCCAGCTGAGTGCTGGTTCTGTGCGGGCCGCTGTACTCTCCAGGTGAGTGCAGGCTATGTGCAGGCCGCTGTACTCTCCAGGTGAGTGCAGGCTATGTGCAGGCCACTGTACTCTCCAGGTGAGTGCAGGCTATGTGCAGGCCGCTGTACTCTCCAGGTGAGTGCAGGCTATGTGCAGGCCGCTGTACTCTCCAGGTGAGTGCTGGTTCTGTGCGGGCCGCTGTACTCTCCAGGTGAGTGCAGGCTATGTGCAGGCCGCTGTACTCTCCAGCTGAGTGCTGGTTCTGTGCGGGCCGCTGTACTCTCCAGGTGAGTGCAGGCTATGTGCAGGCCGCTGTACTCTCCAGGTGAGTGCAAGCTATGTGCAGGCCGCTGTACTCTCCAGGTGAGTGCAGGCTATGTGCAGACCGCTGTACTCTCCAGCTGAGTGCAGGCTATGTGCAGGCCGCTGTACTCTCCAGGTGAGTGCAGGCTATGTGCAGACCGCTGTACTCTCCAGCTGAGTGCAGGCTATGTGCAGGCCGCTGTACTCTCCAGGTGAGTGCAGGCTATGTGCAGGCCGCTGTACTCTCCAGCTGAGTGCAGGCTATGTGCAGGCCGCTGTACTCTCCAGGTGAGTGCAGGCTATGTGCAGACCGCTGTACTCTCCAGCTGAGTGCAGGCTATGTGCAGGCCGCTGTACTCTCCAGGTGAGTGCAGGCTATGTGCAGGCCGCTGTACTCTCCAGCTGAGTGCAGGCTATGTGCAGGCCGCTGTACTCTCCAGGTGAGTGCAGGCTATATGCAGGCCGCTGTACTCTCCAGGTGAGTGCAGGCTATGTGCAGACCGCTGTACTCTCCAGCTGAGTGCTGGTACTGTGCAGGCCGCTGTACTCTCCAGGTGAGTGCAGGCTATGTGCAGGCCGCTGTACTCTCCAGCTGAGTGCAGGCTATGTGCAGGCCGCTGTACTCTCCAGCTGAGTGCAGGCTATGTGCAGGCCACTGTACTCTCCAGCTGAGTGCTGGCTATGTGCAGGCCGCTGTACTCTCCAGGTGAGTGCAGGCTATGTGCAGACTGCTGTACTCTCCAGCTGAGTGCAGGCTATGTGCAGGCCGCTGTACTCTCCAGGTGAGTGCAGGCTATGTGCAGGCCGCTGTACTCTCCAGGTGAGTGCTGGTTCTGTGCAGGCCGCTGTACTCTCCAGCTGAGTGCAGGCTATGTGCAGACTGCTGTACTCTCCAGGTGAGTGCAGGCTATGTGCAGACCGCTGTACTCTCCAGCTGAGTGCTGGTACTGTGCAGGCCGCTGTACTCTCCAGGTGAGTGCAGGCTATGTGCAGGCTGCTGTACTCTCCAGCTGAGTGCAGGCTATGTGCAGGCCGCTGTACTCTCCAGCTGAGTGCAGGCTATGTGCAGGCCGCTGTACTCTCCAGCTGAGTGCAGGCTATGTGCAGGCCGCTGTACTCTCCAGCTGAGTGCAGGCTATGTGCAGACTGCTGTACTCTCCAGCTGAGTGCAGGCTATGTGCAGGCCGCTGTACTCTCCAGCTGAGTGCTGGTTCTGTGCAGGCCGCTGTACTCTCCAGGTGAGTGCTGGTTCTGTGCAGGCCGCTGTACTCTCCAGGTGAGTGCAGGCTATGTGCAGGCCGCTGTACTCTCCAGCTGAGTGCTGGTTCTGTGCAGGCCGCTGTACTCTCCAGGTGAGTGCAGGCTATGTGCAGGCCGCTGTACTCTCCAGCTGAGTGCAGGCTATGTGCAGGCCGCTGTACTCTCCAGCTGAGTGCAGGCTATGTGCAGGCCGCTGTACTCTCCAGGTGAGTGCTGGTTCTGTGCAGGCCGCTGTACTCTCCAGGTGAGTGCAGGCTATGTGCAGGCCGCTGTACTCTCCAGCTGAGTGCTGGTTCTGTGCAGGCCGCTGTACTCTCCAGGTGAGTGCAGGCTATGTGCAGGCCGCTGTACTCTCCAGTTGAATGCTGGTTCTGTGCAGGCCGCTGTACTCTCCAGCTGAGTGCTGGCTATGTGCAGGCCGCTGTACTCTCCAGTTGAATGCTGGTTCTGTGCAGGCCGCTGTACTCTCCAGCTGAGTGCAGGCTATGTGCAGGCCGCTGTACTCTCCAGCTGAGTGCTGGTTCCGTGCGGGCCGCTGTACTCTCCAGGTGAGTGCTGGTTCTGTGCAGGCCGCTGTACTCTCCAGGTGAGTGCTGGTTCTGTGCAGGCCGCTGTACTCTCCAGCTGAGTGCAGGCTATGTGCAGGCCGCTGTACTCTCCAGGTGAGTGCAGGCTATGTGCAGGCCGCTGTACTCTCCAGGTGAGTGCTGGTTCTGTGCAGGCCGCTGTACTCTCCAGGTGAGTGCAGGCTATGTGCAGGCCGCTGTACTCTCCAGGTGAGTGCAGGCTATGTGCAGGCCACTGTACTCTCCAGGTGAGTGCTGGTTCTGTGCAGGCCGCTGTACTCTCCAGGTGAGTGCTGGTTCCGTGGAGGCCGCTGTACTCTCCAGCTGAGTGCTGGTTCTGTGCAGGCTGGACCCAACCTTTAGCTGCTCTTTGCACTGCAGTGTTTCTTTATTCCCGTACGTGCCCTTCACTGTTAACCAGTGTTTCGTAGCAAGGCGTGTGGTTGGCCTGTACTAATGAACACGTCCATGCGAGCATGCCTCTGGGTCCTTTGGCACTGCATTGTGTTTGAGACAAACTTAAAGAAAATACATTTAATTTCTATTCTAGTCCATCGTAGGGAACATACACATATACACAATCATATACTATGGGGAAGTGAGATGTGGAAATTAGCCTAACTGCATGTCTTTGAACTGAGAGGATGGGGTACTCAGAGTATCAGAGGAAATCTGCTCTGGAAGGGAGGGGGAGACATGCAAACACACAGGGCAATCCTGCCCAGGGTAAGCGGATAGGAGATGGAAGGATGGGTCTTTGTTCCTATGAAAATAATTTCTAACACTTAAAGCTTTCATCCATAATGCACTAAAGACTTCATAATGCATTATAATGGTTGGTATAAGAATTAAGGATGCTTTGTACTGCATTATAAGGTTATCTATAGTGCATTATAGATTCATAATGCATAACTATAGATTAAAGCATTCATAATGCATAATAACCATGGGTATAATGTGTAATGTCTTTTTATAAATATTTATAGCAATGTTTATAATGCTTTATGGATGCATTATAATGTGCTATAAATGTGTTCATAGATTCTTATAGGCATGGTATTCTTAGAAACTTTTACCAAATTTAAAAAAAACAACAACATTGTGCTTCAAAGGTATTTTAAAAGTATTTTGTGAAGACTTTGCTTTGTTCAGGAAAAAAAAATGAATTGAGATGAATGAATACAGGGAAAGCTTTCACTGTGGAGAGTCTAGAACAAAGGCTCGATGTGTAGATCTAAAAGGGAACCTTATCATTCTGCCTGTGCTGTGCGGTGGAGTCTGTTTGATTATTAATGCACAGAATAAACCAAGCTGTGGTTATCGTCTTCTCCGGGTTTTTACAGTCGGTGGTCACAGTTCCACAAGACGTGCTCAGCTGTGGTTAATCCACATCTCTCCTTTTTTGTCCCTCTCCACTTTGAACCCCAGCCTCCTCCTAGAGTCCTGAGGCCCCGCCCCAGATCTAAGAGTACCTCGTCTCCAGACAGCGACACCATGTGACAGTACGAGCCACCGGACGCTGGCAAAGGAAAAAAAAACAAAAAAACTCCCAGATCGCTTAGCTGCCTTAACCGAAGTCTGAAGAAAACGGAGGAGGATTGCAGAAGACCGCAGCCGGATCTGATCAGGAATGAGCCAAAGTAACGACGCGTGGTTTACACGATACTCAGTTATCTGGAGGGTGATCGTCTCAGCGGGCCTCCCATAACTCACCTCCTATTCACCTCCATCATTTTGCTTCTCTCTCTATGTCCGGCCTCTCTCTTAAAACACATTACGTAACAGTACATTTTTGCGGCAAAGCCTTATGCCATACACTTTAATTTATTTTGGCTGTAAGCAATGTGGGAATGACCATAACACATACGAATAAGTGGCTTGTCACATCATTAACGGTGACATTTCTGTGCTAAATGGTGAGGAATCCAATATAAGCTTATATCCTGCATTTTGAAAGCATTACAAGAGGCGCTGTACCAGGAGTGCTGGCTGTGGAATTTAAGAACAGAAAATGGTTTGCAAAAAATTATATGGTATGGTATAATATGTTCTTTTTTCTGTTATTATCCAAAAATGACAGTATAACATTTAGGGGGAAACCTATCTAGCTAATACCAGAGAAGTTAGACTGAATATAATACAATATAATATAATAAGTATGAGAATAAAGATGTTTAAAAGTATATAAGGATTAATTAACTAAAGGAAGAGTTAAATGCCTGCGATGGATTGGCACCCCATCCTGGGTTGTTCCTTGCCTTGTGTCCATTGTTTCCAGGATAGGCTCCGGACCCCCATGACCCTGCATAGGACAAGCAGGTGTAGAAAATGGATGAATGAAGATTTAAAGGCAGGAAATATATTTTATGGCTAAGGTGTGTGTGATAACTGTGCTGATGCCTAGTTAAGGACCTTCTAAACAGTTAAACTTCACAGTGATCGGATATGTGCCACCTCAGCAAATCACATTTGAACTTGAAGGGTCTATGTTTAAGACTTTAAGCCTATTGCGTGAGAAATTGCTTTATTTACAGCTACAGTGAATATAATGAAAATGTAGAAATTTAGTGATGTTGAAGACTAGCTCACTTGCAAAATATCTGGCACTTAGCACTCTATATCTGAAGTTCTGTCTATGCATCATTGAACATAGCAGAAAATATTTCTCAGCTCAGAGACACGAATACGTGATTCTGATCCAAAGCCGCCATGCCATGCTTTCAGAAAGCCTGCATGCTTGTGAACACTAAGATTAATAAGGTTTTCTCCTCCTTGGTCCCTTACCTCAGTCTGATGAGCAGAAAAAGGTAAACACCCAGGGGCAGACTGACGCCATGATATGACGTACATTCATAGTTTAACAGTGTGTAACGCTACATCATTTAAAAGAACTTGGGCATAACCAAAATGAAGTAAAATCAGACAAAGAATGCAGCAGCTTCTATCCTGGCTGAACAGAAGTATCAGGACTTCCACTGGAATATGACAACACTGAGGTTATCTGAGGATTTAGCAGAGCGAGGAACCTGCTTTTAGCTGATTTGCTGCACGTACTCTCGGCCTAGTTGAGCATTTGAATCTTTCCGGTCGTCTGTTCTGAACTTACATTCTGTGGGAGGTGTCATTTTTCTCTTTTAAAAATGTTTTCAGACAGAGATAAATGCCTGCGACTGATTTTTACGAGTAGATTGCACTGGAAGGATTAAAAGCCGTCAAAAACTGCCCGCACGGGATCACGCTAATTCTTTTCCTCATTTCAGATAGATTCATTTGGGCTTTCAAATTCAACATAATACTTCAGCTGACCTGCCTAAGTGCTGAAACAGTATTGGATTGACTCAAAAATATACATAAACACTTGTTTGGTTAATGCATGCATGATTATTAACAAGAGCAAAATTACAGTTTTCTACCATTGAGAAACAAATTAAGAATAGTAGGAGTATTGTCAGCAGCACTACAACCCACAAGAGCAATGAAATCAGTCCTTGGCTGTCCTGGAATTCATCAATAGATAATTTGCTGAAACTAATGCAGTTCCAACACTATGAAGGTCAGCGTTAAACTTTTCGGAGTCTTTTACTGGCAGATAGAATATTGACAGAGGAGATGGACCAAGGACCACAAGGTCTTTCTTTAACCGCCAAATTGAATTTAGTGCTAGTTTGTTAAATAAACATTCATTTGTAGGTGTTCATCAACACTTCAACTTTTCTGTACATTTCTGTGTTTAGCACACACTAGCCCTCAACCACCTACGGTGATTCTAGTTTTTGCCATGAGCAGTGACGTAGATCTATGGCAGCATAGCAGATGTGTGTCTTACGGCATGGAGATTGAAACTTTAATGTGAAGGAGCCAGTAATATACTGTGTTGCACTAAATGTAAATAATTTGTGGTAGGCTGAGCATGAGCGCATCTTCACTGACTTTGAGATAAGGCCACGTTTCACCTGCAGTTTAAAATTGGCTCATACTGAACCAAATGACAATACTCAAGTCAAATCCCAAGGATGTCCTATACAAGAAAGTGATACATTATGAAATCGTTGGGTATGAATATTAAATCATACTGTGACACAACTAAACACCTTTGATATGGTAATTAATAAAGGGAATTAAGAAGGTGGCGCTTAAATGTTAATAATCCAAACTAGCTGATTACATGATAAATAATAATCGAAATAAAGATGGATCGCTTCCTTAAGACTGACAAACATATATTGAGAGACACAGAGTTTTTACCTGAATGTACTTCAGATAAACATCTTTCTAGGTCAGTATGTGTTTATTTTAATCAAACTGTTAAATTGTTGACTTGTAGCACTGCCACTGGTTGTGTTTTTAAAATGAGTTGCAGTATTACTTAATGAATAATGCTGTGTTGTAGGTGTGACTGTGTTTTGTGATACGGTCAACCAGGAAACACACGCAAGGCTGATCAATAATTGTGAGGAGTGTAGTGAAGCGAGTGAGTCACATCTCGGCGGTGACCGCGTCAAGGGCGTTATGCACCCCCGCCAGCTGAGGCACAGTAAAAGAAGGCTCACCGCTTTCCTGTGTATATATTACAATTATTTGTAAAGTTTGTGGTTCTTAGCATAAAATGCATGCATTTTTTTCAGCAGTACCATCGTATGTGAACTATATTTGATGGAAAACAGGACTCTGTATGTCTGACAGCTTTCTGTGAAAATCTGTCTTAAGGTTTGTTTTCGTGGATCTTCCCATGTTTCTGGTTTCCCTCTGGCTCCAGGTTATCTTCGGTTTTGAAACATTTGTCATATTTTGTCTGGCTGGCCAGAAATTTTGTATTGAAACCCATTAATGTCCCCCCTCCCCCTCTGTTCTCAATCCCCCGTATCTTAGCACTGTAGCATAGGAAGGGTAGAGACTGTGAGAGTTATGGAATGGATTTCACAAAGTGCTTAAACTGTGTTATAAATATTCCCATTTAAAACCTGTTTGTCAGCCACCACCATTAAAAGGAAAGATGAACTTGTGTCTGGGATCCTGTCTTGTCTTGTTATGCCTTCGCATAAACTTCACATGATTAATGCTAACCATACACTAGAACATAGACTCACATCTAAAGACAATGTGTCAATAATCACACAATGATTTTACAATGACTGCGGATCTTGCAGGGTCACTATTTGTAAGATTGCAACTCGATTCCTATTAAGAATATTTCCCATAATGCTTCTGGTGGAAATGTACAGGTAGAGAAAAACATCTGAGCGATGGAACAGAATTCTGTTCCATTTTGGACACAGTTGCTGTTGAGCGTACAATGGTTCGCTGTGGAAAAACAATGAAAAAGAGAAGACACTGCAGAATGTGGACATGACCCTGATTCCATGAGTGGGGATGGTGAGGCCTGACCGTCCTCTACAGTATGTCTGTTTACTCTACTTGAGATCCTGTAACTGCTTTGCTATTTCCTGCTTAGTGCTGGCAAGAGCACACCTATCGGTTGTTAACAGTGTCTACATCACAGTTGGCATGATTCAAGACTAAAGACCCATGATAATATTAAACACCATTTATATATACTGGAATGTCATGAAAGAAAATGACTGACTTAAGACGGCTATGCTGACCACCGTACACAAAACATTTGAGATGATGTGAGTACACCACAACTCTAGCAAAACTCTTATGATTTTATTACGACACTGGAAATTTGTCTGTGACAGTGGATTGCTTGAAAACTCATTTGATGGAAGGCCAGCAATAAACAACGTGAGCGCAAAGTGAGCACTGACAATGTCTCTCACTAATACAGAGACACATTGACACTTACTATGAATGCTGCAAGTATAAGAATCCACTACTATCACTGCAGTCCACGAAACACTTAATAGCCCAAACAGCCTCATCTTGCTATTGTCATGTTTGGGTCCCTGTATGTACTATGAAAGACATGAGATTTTAGAAAAAACAACTTGATGGTAAGAGAATGGAGTTACATACAAATCCCAGAAATTTCGTGAGCACGATTAGTTCATTATTAATATTATATTCACTATTTTATTCACTAATTTATTCACATTTTTATGCCTCTGCAAATCTGGCCAGTATGAGTAGCTAGAAAATGGATGGATTTTCAAATATATTTTTACAGCTTTCTAAGTAAACTTTAGTAAGTAACTTAAAGTTCAGCAATTGAACAACTTAATGACTAGCAACACTTCTGTCAGATACTTCAGTATAAATGACAGTGTTCAGTCCATAAATTCTAAATAAAAACTGAAAGTGATCCTTCAGCCTGTCCTTCCAGAGAGGAAACCAGTCAGAGATGCAGCATAGAGGCCAAGGCTGAAAGTGAGGCTATGTCGGGGGCTGAGACAAGCAAAAGCATCCATGACTCAGCAGCCCCCCAGTAACTGCACAAATTAAACCTATTACTCTCAGATCTACAGTACAAGGAAGCACTTGATAATTAATTGATGAAAGCTTTTGTTTGTACACAAAAAAAACGATCTTATCAGAGAATTTATCAAAGTTTCATCATTGCTCTGAACAAAACTGATAGCAACCATTGTAGCCGCTGGACAGTATATAATTGCATGTAGGACTACATGTTTTTTTTTTTACTAAAATGGCTCCAATGGAAGAATGGTAGAGTGGTGGCTAGCAGAGTACATGTTACACTTTGGGGACTGACAATTTAAATCCCAATTGTGCTGTGTGTGTGAAATTAGCACATTAACTCTTTAAAAACGCAAGACACACGTTCCAAATATCCATCCATCCATTTTCCAAACCGCTTATCCTACTGGGTCGCGGGGGGACGTTCCAAATATGTCACTGATTATTCAGTAAAAACACACACTCTGACACAGAAATATAACATTTAATTTATATATTTACATATGTCCATATGTTTAACGGTAGTGAAACTGCGTTATGTAAGAACTTCTAGCACTGAATGAGGCAATGTTAGGCCACTTAAAAAAACAAAAATTGGTTCTCGTCCTTTTTTTTTGGAGGGGGTGGGTAGGGATTTTTTTTTTTTTTTTTTACAAATTTTGATTGACTGTTTGGACTTTCAAATATGTAAGAAAATACATATTTGAAAATACATACCGAAGAGAGCAGACCTACTTAGTACGCCTCCTCAATTCTTCCAGTTTGTTGCGTTTCAAATATATTAAATGTAAGAAAATACAAGAATGTAAATTCCTTGATCCATGTATATCTCATAAATGCCTTCCCAACTATGGATTTGGATACTTTATGCTGATGTTTCATTTGTGAATATAAAAATGATACTATTTGAAACCAATATTCTGCTTGTCATTCCCATTCTAAATGAACAACCAAGATTTTAAAACATATATCTAGAAAGAAAGTGTATTAAAACATGTTAAAACACGAGGAATTTACAAAATACAGGAACCTGAATGGTTGAACAAGGAAATGCAACTCTACAAACAAGTACTTAAGAACATGTACCACATCACTTCCCCAGATTTAAATCTTTGCACCAGCCCATTTCAGGTAGAGACAAATTTAGATTCATGAAACCATTCCAAGACTAGGATTACACAATGTGGATCAATCGTCGATGTGGAATGCGCGGGAAATTCAAATTTCATCATTCTTGGGCATTTTCCATGCGATTTTTACGAAATAAAAAATAAAAAATAATTCGGGTCGGAGGCATTTCGGCGGGTCGGGAGGGGACGAGAACCAATTTTTTTAAAGTGGCCTTATCCAATTATAATTCAGCTGTAGGCTACGGGCGACTTTTATTTTGCAATATTCCGTTAAACTGCAGGATGGACTTCCGGTGTCATCGCGCACTTACAGCGTAAGTTTCATGTGCTGGTCAGAGAAGAGCCTGAAATACTGTCAGAAATTGATCGTGGCATCAACACCAAATGACATAGCCAATTTATTATATATCAAACTCCGCCAAGAACATCCCTTGGAGAATCTTCTGAAGTACCGTATTTTAGTGCGGTTGTTCAGGCTGCTCTATGACCTACTGTTGTCATTTCTGTGACCAGTGACGTTTTTACGCAGCAGGCGTGTCATCGCACATGCGTGCTCACATTTCCCACTGTTACTGGGCTAAACCAGGGAGAGACGTCTTCTGAGTCCTGGGGGAAAATTTGCTTGTAGAAATCAAGTGTTTATGATGTTTTTCTGAACAGAGGCACTCTGTCACGTGTAATAAGTCCTTGTAAGTGTACTAGCAATAATGCTGCGTGTCTGTAGGAAAGCGGCTGGTGCAGCAGCTCAGGTAAGGACGAGCGCGTATCTGTGGCTCAATGAGTTCTCCGGTCCTCTGTACTGTCATTCACTGACCCGGTTCAATGAGGCCTGTTGCGCTTTCGTTACAATAAAGATTGTTTAATAACCGTTTGGATTTATTTTTAGGGAACGTTGTGTTGGTGTGAGGATATGTGATTTAATGTGATCTAAAATGTATAGGAGCACAAATGAAAGAATAAAGTTTTCAGTGGCGGTTACGCTACGCAAAAAAACGTACAATAAGCGTGAATGTACGCAGGCGTATATGTTAAGGGGTGGCAGTTCTACGCAAAACACGTAGCTAGTTAGCGGCTGGTATTGCTACGCCAAGCACGTGAAGTGAAGCGGTTTCATTCTTTCTGGGATTTTAGTTCGGTTTTAGTTTGGGTTCCCATGAGAGTACACAAATAAGCACGTCCGTGGCGGGTATTTTTCTAGACGTTCGCCAGAATCCCGGTTTCGTCTCCGCTATCTGACGTAGTCCCACGTAGCTGAGCTGGGGGTCAGTGTGTCGTGTCCGTCACTTAGCTGCCTAGCATGCTACAAGGGCTATTTACTTGCAAGGTATAGTGATATAGTAGCGTCCGTGGGTCATTATGCAAGACTACACGTGTTTATCTCGAATGTGGTCCTAAGCGTGTTTTAATGTGCTATTTGAGGAGGAATGGTAAGGTCCTGGTCGTGACCTTGACATAGAAGGAAGGCTTATAACGTAGCGTGGGCAGTCCGATCATGTTTAAAGGACGAGAGCTTCGTGTCATGGTTGCGTCTGGTCAAATGCCCACGGTTATCCCTAATAACATAATGACCATGTGCGTGCATATAAACCTGCTGACTTATTGAATTCGATTTTCCAAAGTGACACTGAGAATTGAGAAACTACAAACGTGGCTATCTTTATTTGACATGTTTTCTCACTTTTGTTCCAGCGTAACCCCCCGTTTTAAATCTGTGACCGCACATTTCTCCCTGTGACAGGGTTTTCATATTCAAGGCTTTCGTGATAGCCATGACTGGATTAAAATATACCTGTATCAACTCACTTTGCACAGGAAGACCTTGGTGTCTGTTTTGCTGTGTATGTATGTTTAGTTCAGTGGTAACACTTTACTTGACAGGGCATGAATACAATAGTATAGTATTATGCTATTACTTATGTATTAATTAACCACAAACAATGTCTTGGTTGCATCCTGATCTCAAGTCAATTCATCATTAATTAATCGTGATGCCTGTTTTATTTCAAGCAGTTACTATATGTGTTACTATATCAGTTAATTCTATAAATCTTTGTGAACCACTGAAGGAACAGTGAATAACTCGAAATACTGATCTCATGATCATTAATGAATCCTGACACGTCTGAAGTAGCAACTATATTTGTTCATGATTTGTACTTCAGTAGGTACTGAGTTATTACAAAGCATTTGTGCCCCATCAAGTAAAGTGTTACGTGTTTAGTTTCTTATTTCAGTTTAGTTTATTTGTCATACAAATAGTTAGCACTGTTGCCTCACACCTCTGGGTCCCAGGTTCGAGTCTGCGCCTGGGTTACATGTGTGTGGAGTTTGCATGTTCTCCCCATGTCGTCGTGGGGTTTCCTCCGGGTACTCCGGTTTCCCCACACAGTCCAAAGACATGCTGAGGCTAATTGGACTTGCTAAATTGGCCGTAGGTGTGCATGTATGCGTGAATGGTGTGTGAGTGTACCTTGTGATGGGCTGGCCCCCCAGATGGCTCCGGACCCCCCGCGATCCAGTAGGATAAGCGGTTTGGAAAATGGATGGATGGTTGGATGTTGACACGCGGTCCACATTACAATGAAATGCGTTGGGTGAGAGAAGAAACAAGAAACAAAGTCTCTCAGCATTGGAGAGCTGCAGACGTTTAAAAGTATAGCAACATTCAAATCAATAAATGAACGAACAAACAAATGAACAAACTTAGGACATAAAAAAAGAAATTTAAAAAAGTCAGAAATAAAGGAATGTATATGTATGTTTACATGGGGGGGGGGGGGTGTAGCGCCAGCGCCAGTATTGCACATTGGAGAGAGTGACATGAAAGTAATGGTAGTGTTTAACATAGGCCTTGTGTTTATGTAAGCTTTTTCAGCTGTGTTATTCGAGCGGGGTGCCAGGACAATGTTAAAGCATAATAACATATCTAGCATATAAAGTATAATACAAGTGTCGTCATTGTTTGCAAAACAAGAGGCTATTAATCATTCTAACCACAATTTATCAGCTTACTCTGGTTTTGATGCAGCCGTTGAATTAAATGGTTAATCTGTTAATGCAGTGTTCTTTCATGAAGGGAGACTGGGTGGAATATGTTATTGGGCGCTTTCCTTATGGACGGACTATGTTATTGGGTGCTTTCTTTATGGATGCAGTATGTTATTGGGCGCTTTCCTTATGGACGGACTATGTTATTGGGCGCTTTCCTTATGGATGGACTGTGTTATTGGGCGCTTTCCTTATGGACGGAGTAAGTTATTGGGCGCTTTCCTTACGAACGGAGCAAGTTATTGGGTGCTTTCCTTATGGACGGAGTAAGTTATTGGGCGCTTTCCTTATGGACGGAGTAAGTTATTGGGCGCTTTCCTTATGGACGGAGTAAGTTATTGGGCGCTTTCCTTATGGACGGACTGTGTCATTGGGCGCTTTCCTTATGGACGGACTGTGTCATTGGGCGCTTTCCTTATGGACGGACTGTGTCATTGGGCGCTTTCCTTATGGACGGACTGTGTCATTGGGCGCTTTCTTTATGGACGGACTGTGTTATTGGGCGCTTTCCTTATGGACGGAGTAAGTTATTGGGCGCTTTCCTTATGGACGGACTATGTTATTGGGCGCTTTCCTTACGGACGGACTGTGTTATTGGGTGCTTTCCTTACGGACGGACTGTGTCATTGGGCGCTTTCCTTACGGACGGACTGTGTCATTGGGCGCTTTCCTTACGGACGGACTGTGTCATTGGGCGCTTTCCTTACGGACGGACTGTGTCATTGGGCGCTTTCCTTACGGACGGACTGTGTCATTGGGCGCTTTCCTTACGGACGGACTGTGTCATTGGGCGCTTTCCTTACGGACGGACTGTGTCATTGGGCGCTTTCTTTAACAGGGGCTTTAAGGCTCTTCTGTAAACATTCTTTATTCCAGATGCATCTACCTGATGGCTGCTTTCTGTTTTTAAAAATGTTCTTCCATACTGGCAGCAGGGTGTATTGGCTTACTGCCTGTTTTGGCCTAGAGTACTTTTCTTTACTCTTATCAGACAATGTAACGTGAGATAGAGAAGATGCTGTTTCAGAGCCATTTTTTAAAGCTTGTTTCTTGTGTGTCTCGCTTTGCTGTGGGTAATTGGGGAAGCCTGGGGGATCGGTCAGTGTAAGCAGCCAGCTAGTATCTCACAGCAGTTTCACCTTTCAGCTTTAACTCTCTGAATGCTCACTTTTGTCATTTTCTCCAGGCTGTTAGCCATATCTTTGGTCAGTTTTGATGTAAGTATCATTTTGCTGTAGAAATCGAGTTAGTTAGTCTGTGGTGTTGTGGGCCATAATGAGTCAGGTTGACAGCAAAGGAGTGATGAGTACGGTATTTTATCCTGCTACGAGTGGAGTGACTAGTTCCTGGGTAAGCTCTGGGCTTCGGCCTGGATGCACACTGCCATCTTCTGGCTTTTTGACAGGGTGGGGCATTTCAGGCAGATCATAAGTAAGTCAGTCACCTGATTGCTATGAGGGAGCCAAGAAACTGGCCAGTACTGCAGTGCCTGGCTCCCTCCCCTCAGTGGGACGATGCTGAGTCTGCTCCCCTGTCATGTAACTGGTTGTTCACTCCAGGTTGCGTAACCCTGTTATAGCCAAGACCTGAGCTGTAGATCTTACACTGTACTTACATTTATGTGCAAGCAACTCAAGTAATTCATGATTCCTCTCAGCGCTGGCAGGATGAGTGCCCAAGCATGCTTTTTTTTTTTTTTTTTTTTTTTTTTTTTTTTTTTTTTTTTTTTAAAACCCATCTTGTCGGCCGTTAAGATGCTTGTCACATCCTGCCTTTGGTGTTTAAACCATCCTGAAAGTGAGTCTGTCACATTCGCCAGTTTCTTTTTGGTGCTCATCTTTGGTTTTGCGTCTGTTTTATTGAAAGTTTTATTGAAAAATTCCGATGCAGTCCAAAGTTATGGCCACACCCCTTTTTTACACTCCTGAATTGCACATATAATTTGTAAGGGTTTTCAGGAGACTATATTTTCATTTCTAAGCATGCTAGAGAGCTGAAAATTGCTTTCCTGGCATAGTTTTCCCTGCTCTTTCAGATTCTTTAATCTTTAAAATTAAGCTCAGGGGAAGCACTTCAAAGTTATGGACCTGCAGAAATCAGTTTTTGGTTCAACCCCAGACACTTTTTTTCAGATTCTGACCCCAAGGAAGATACTGTAAGCAGATGCAAATTCATTCTAAATAACCATTTATTCTTTGATGTATTACGATCTGAAAATGGTCACAGGTGAGAAACCCCCCACCGGACCCTCTACTTCGGGGGCATGGTTGACTGTGTAGGTAGCTAGTGACGGACATGTTTGTAACACGTTGATGTTGTTGGCACCAGCTGCGGCTCAACTGAGTCAATCCTCGGTAATGACCTTGACCTGTAAGCTGCTGTCAACACGTCATTAAAGACGTGCCTCTTCCCCATTTCCTGGTTGATCGAATCTTGAGTTTCTCTTAAAGTTGAGCCTTTTTCATTTCTTTTGAGCGTCAGACATGTAATTCTGGGCTGTACTCTCTGACCTCTCCCTGGCTGATGTGTGTGACCCTGGGTGTGACCCTGTGTAATCTGTTTCTTCTGCAGAAGTGCCTGCATGGCAGTGTACCCCTCTGCCCCCGACAGCCCTGTCGCCTCTATACTACGGCGGGAAGCTCAGGGTATGTATTTAAAGGGAAGGTTTTACTCGGTAAATTCTGAACTCTTTACTCTGTATTGATTTAAAAGGGAGGATTGATTGGGTGAGGCTGGATATCGCACTATATATTTATCTAAAGGTAAGGTTTGATATCCCTCCCTCTCTATGTAAATTCAAAGGGGTGTTAACATAACCAAAGACTGACATTTTTATCATTATACGCCTTCATTGTCTTTAATGTCATGGTAATAGCTTTTAATACAGCCGCTTTCTGTTTTCAGGGCTTCTGCAGGCAAGATCGTGGGAACTGGTCTTCTGTTTTTAGGTGGTGGTGTTGGTGGCACCATACTGTACGCCAAATGGGACCCCAAGTTCAGAGCAAACATCGAGAAGTCTGTCCCCTATTCAGATCAGGTGTTTGAAATGACTCTAGGTCCATCCACATATTCACCACCATTGCCAAAGAAACCGGTGAGAGGACTCTTATTGACCATCCCTCTGTAAGAGGCGTGCATGTTGTACCAGTGACTGTCACTCTGTCCCGAGTGATGACACGTATGTGTTACCTGTGACTGTCATGGCTGCACCCCGGGTGATGACTGTATGACACGTGTGTGGTACCTGTGACTGTCATGGCTGCACCCCGGGTGATGACTGTATGACACGTATGTGGTACCTGTGACGGTCATGGCTGCACCGCGAGTGATGACTGTATGACATGAATGTGGTACCTGTGACTGTCATGGCTGCACCCCGAGTGATGACTGTATGACTTGTATGTGGTACCTGTGACTGTCATGATTGTGCCCTGATTGTAGAATTTGGGGCAGAGTATAGCTCAATGGATTAGGGGTCTGTCCTCATGTCCAAAATGTTGTAGGTTCATGTCCCTTGGCTGGCAAAGTAATCATATCAAAGTCAACCCTAGGTGCTCCACATCGATCATTGCTTTGGAGAAATCTGTCTGCTTCGTAGATAAATGTAATGTGAATGTTGTGCTGTGCGGTTTGGGGAGAGGCATTACATTGGGTAATGGAGACTGAAGTACTATGAAGTTTGAAAATAAAGATGTTACTGGGGTCAGTTCAGATTCTAGAAGCTGTTTATTCCTAGTGTGACTTGAGTTCACCTGTAAGGTTTTGTCACTGGGGGTTGCAATGTTGGGTTATTGTACATGTTTTATGCTTGTGTGTTTGTGTGTATCCTCAGTGTTGCAGTCCTTTTCCCCTCTGTAGGTAGCCTCAGAATCCCTGAAGATTTCCTCAGTCTCTGAAACGGGCAAGGATTCGAAGCAGCCCAAAGCGAAAGCCAAGGAGGCGGAGTCCCCGGCAGTGAAGGAGCCGCCCCTCACTGGCCCACAGACCCTGGAGGGTGAGCATCGGTTAGCGGGGGGCGTGGTCCTCACACAGAGCCGGGAGGGTGAGCGTCGGTTAGCGGGGGGCGTGGTCCTTACGCAGAACCGGGAGAGTGAGCGTCGGTTAGCGGGGGGCGTGGTCCTGACGCAGAGCCAGGAGGGTGAGCGTCGGTTAGCGGGGGGCGTGGTCCTCACGCGGAGCCTGGAGGGTGAGCATCGGTTAGCGGGGGGCGTGGTCCTCACGCAGAGCCGGGAGGGTGAGCATCGGTTAGCGGTGGGTGTGGTCCTCACGCAGAGCCAAGAGGGTGAGCGTCGGTTAGCGGGGGGCGCGGTCCTCATGCGGAGCCGGGAGGGCGAGCGTCGGTTAGCGGGGGGTGTGGTCCTCACGCAGAGCCAAGAGGGTGAGCGTCGGTTAGCGGGGGGCGTGGTCCTCACGCAGAGCCAAGAGGGTGAGCGTCGGTTAGCGGGGGGCGTGGTCCTCACGCAGAGCCAAGAGGGTGAGCGTCGGTTAGCGGGGGGCGCGGTCCTCACGCAGAGCCAAGAGGGGTGAGCGTCGGTTAGCGGGGGGCGCGGTCCTCGCGCAGAGCCAAGAGGGTGAGCGTCGGTTAGCGGGGGGTGTGGTCCTCGCGCAGAGCCAAGAGGGTGAGCGTCGGTTAGCGGGGGGTGTGGTCCTCACGCAGAGTCAAGAGGGTGAGCGTCGGTTAGCGGGGGGTGTGGTTCTCGCGCAGAGCCTGGAGGGAGAGCGTCGGTTAGCGGGGGGCGTGGTTCTCGCGCAGAGCCTGGAGGGAGAGCGTCGGTTAGTGGGGGGCGTGGTCCTCGCGCGGAGCCTGGAGGGTGAGCGTCGGTTAGCGGGGGGCGTGGTCCTCGCGCGGAGCCTGGAGGGTGAGCGTCGGTTAGCGGGGGGCGTGGTCCTCGCGCGGAGCCTGGAGGGTGAGCGTCGGTTAGCGGGGGGCGTGGTCCTCATGCGGAGCCTGGAGGGCGAGCGTCGGTTAGCGGGGGGCGTGGTCCTCACGCGGAGCCTGGAGGGGTGAGCGTCGGTTAGCGGGGGGCGTGGTCCTCACGCGGAGCCGGGAGGGCGAGCGTCGGTTAGCGGGGGGCGCGGTCCTCACGCGGAGCCAAGAGGGCGAGCGTCGGTTAGCGGGGGGCGCGGTCCTCACGCGGAGCCAAGAGGGCGAGCGTCGGTTAGCGGGGGGCGCGGTCCTCACGCAGAGCCAAGAGGGCGAGCGTCGGTTAGCGGGGGGGCGCGGTCCTTACGCAGAGCCAAGAGGGTGAGCGTCGGTTAGCGGGGGGCGTGGTCCTCACGCAGAGCCTGGAGGGCGAGCAGCGGTTAGCGGGGGGCGCGGTCCTCACGCGGAGCCTGGAGGGCGAGCGTCGGTTAGCGGGGGGCGCGGTCCTCACGCGGAGCCTGGAGGGCGAGGGTCGGTTAGCGGGGGACGGGGTCTCAGGTCACTATAAAGTGTACCTGTGAAGATCAGGCTCTTCTGAACATCTACAAGCCGGTGATCTGCTCCGGATGCCCTAATCTCGGTGAGGGATGTTGGCGCCTTAAGGAGAGTCTAACAGCAGATTCAGACGAGCTCCCAAATAGCCAACAGGGCAGGGAATCACCATTGACCTAGGGGTGTCTGACAAAGCGGGCCGGAAGACTACAAGCTCAGGGTTTGAGGTGGGACAACAGGGACTACAAAACGTGCTGGAGCAGTATGGGTTGGGGTTTAATGAAGGTGTGACACCTGTATTAATGCAGCACTAATACAGTTTGTATTAACTAGCCATGAACTGCAGTACAGTACTGACAAAAGTCTGAGGTTATAATTCCCCACATCTATACCTCTTGCTATCAGAGTGGACAGATAACAATGAAATGAGCTGTGAACACAACACACGTCAGTACATGCCAGTGCATAATTTAACACAGCAGGAAATACGTCCATTTGGAAACTATGAGGACAGGACCGGTTTAATCACTGGATATGGCAATGTCTCCCACGAAATCGCACGTGAGGAAGCCATCGTTTGACCACGGCCTCACTCCCCATAAGTGTGGGGAATCGGCTGTTTGGCTGTTGTTTGTGCTCTCCTGTGGTGACAGAATAATTTGGTGTTACACTTACCTCGTACTTATCTGCAGTGTTGCAGTGAGGGATTATTTATTCTATCAGAAATCCCTGCAAAGTGTTTGATTGGTTGATATTTAAGAGGTTTAATGGTCGCTGTCCATGGTTAATTGATCAGGATAACATTAGTGCAGAATTAGCCTGGATTTATAGAGCTAATTAAAAGCTGATGAAGAAAGGACAAATATTCTGGCTGAGAGCTGCTGGAGTCGGTAGCTGGAATGTTAGTGTTGGTAATTAATTAGTAAATAGTAGTAGTTTTCGTACAGTGTCACTTATTTGTGGGTTTTTTTCACTCGGTTGATGATAATTTTCTGTTTGCAGCTTTCTAATGCCCCACACGTAAATGTGTGGATTTTCTAAATGAAGGACACAGAGGCAGTCAGGAATCGTATGACTATCCCTGCCAGCTCCTGGAGGATGGGCTCCCCCTTTGAGTCTGGTCCCTCCCAAGGTTTCTTCCTTCTAGGGAGTTTTTCCTTGCCACTGTCGCCTATGACTTAGTCACTGGGGGCTTTGGGTGAGGATGCTGTAAAGCGTTTTGAGACAATGTAATGTTGTGATAATGCGCTATATAAAAGTAAATTTGTTGTTGTTGTATGGGGGCTTGATAGCACGACGGCGCCCCCTGTGGCTGTACCGTGTAAGGGCAGCGTGTGCCTCTGTGGGCTGACGTCTTGTCGCTGTGTTCCAGAGGCCTCTACGGAGGCAGCTCACATCATTTCGGCCATCAGCGAGGTGCCCTCTGTGCCCGCACCCGGCACCCACCACGCTGAGGCAGAGCCCCTCCCTGACGCCCCGGCCAAGCCCCCTGCAGGTCAGAGGGGGGGGCGCTGTGGCTGCGTTTGGCTGCGTCTGTAGCTGCCGCTCTTTCCTGCTCACTGACTCGCAGGGCACGTTTGTCTGGGGGTCGTCCGCTAATTCACCGCTTAAGTCTGCACATAACCTCTCCAGGCCCACTTTCTGTGTCTGTGTGCTTGTGCTAACTCTTCTTTTGCACTGAACCTGAAAAGTCATTAACGCTCATGCATGTTTCTGCTAAAGTCGCGCTCGCGTGTGATGTGTGAGTTCTTTTATGATGCAACCGCGTGTGTGATTGTGTGCATGGTGAGTAATCGTGCCCTGTCGTGTGTCCGTAGGAGCGGAGTGTACAGAGTGCGCCCATGAAGACTCGCATGCAGTGAAGGAGCGCCCCCCAGAGGAAGTGGCTGCCAGACTCACCCAGCAGGAGCAGGCTGAGAAGGCTCTCCTGGCCTGTAAGTCTTAGGTCATCAGGGGCAGAGACTCGTGACATACACCCGCCGTAACCCAGAATGCACTGGCCCCTGAAACGTCCTGCCATTAAAATCAGGAGTCAGAGTATCAGAGTTAACCTGATAGTGACTGAATGGCTCTGAAATGGCTTTGCATGGACAGGTCACATGACCGTTCCTGATTTAAACCTGTCCTTGTTCTCGCATGACATGTCGCATTGACTGTGAGACCGGAGAATGCCGAACGTGTCACGTGAAGGTTATGAGATACTCCTGGCTCGGTGATTCCTGTTTGTTGTCAGAGCCCATAAAGAGGGCTTCGTGTGAGTCGTAGTTCATCAGCTACCTAAGCCCCCCCCTCCCCGCATGGGCCCTGGATAAGAGCGGGTGTCACAATAGTGCAGGAATGACCTGCACGGCCCAGGTTTGAGATCAGCTGGGCGCAGTCGTCACGTCGTCTGTGCGCAGACCTCTGGATCAGGTCAGAGGGCCGGAACGTCCCATCCACAGGAAGTGGGGGGGGGGGACTACATGTAAGGTCCCGGTTGCTTCAGCGATATTTCCCTCCATTCTACGTTTGCCATTTGAGGAACATGGTGTCATCAGCTCAGCTCGCTTGTGTGAATTGGAGGCTGGCAGGGATGATTGATGGGATCTGGCTGTAGCCATCAGATTCCCACGCTCCAAAACCGTCACTGAGACCCTTGTAGCTCAGCAGGTTTAGGATCTGTGCCCATTTCCTGAAGGTCATGGGTTCAGATCCTATGCTTGCTAGAATAACCCTGTCACCTCTGGGCCCTTGAGGGCAGATATAACTTCCGGCTGGTTTTGTGCAGCTCTGACCGCCGGCTTGGAGGAGGCGATGTGTCGCACGGCCAAAGTGACCCTGCATGCCATCGAAGCCCAGAATGCTGCTGTCCACGCCATCTCCGTACACACACAGAAGCTGAAGGAAGCCATGGACGACTCCGAGGTGGGTGCCTGGAGCTGTACTGACAGCCAGCACTCACCTGCGATAACAGTCTGGGGTTGGTTACTGTCATAGGAGCAGGGGCTGAATTTGGAGCTTATTCAATCTGGCCGTATCTGTCCCCCAGGTGACATTGGAGGAGAAGTCTTCTCAGTGGCGGGTGCTGGAGGACGCCCTGCAAGAGCGCAGCAGGACCGTGGACCAGGCCTCCGACACCCTCCTCAAAGCCAGGTAGCTGTCCTCCCCGCCGAACGTGGGGCCATTTTACGGGAAGTCGGGGTGAAGATTAATGATAAATAAATGACCCTGTTCACATACTGTCACAGATGTGCAATATGGATACAAAAAAATAATTGTTATTGCTCTCCGCTGTCCCACAATGCACTTGAGCGGTTTCCCTGGTGATGGAACTTAAGTGCCACTTCACAGGAACGAGCTGGAGAACCTGAAGGGCATCATCGACAAAGCCAAGCAGAGCGAGATCGCAGGCTCCCGGCCGCAGATCATCATCGCTGAGGAGCACCTGCACAACATGCTGGTCGATCTGGACAACGTGGTGAACAAGGTGACTGCAGACCAGCGTCAGGCACCATCCCTGCCTCTGCGCTGTCCTACGCGCCTCGCTCCGCCTCCAGGGCCTTTTTAAAAAGACGATAAAGGCTGCTTTAGGAGTTAATTCATCTGTAAAAGTCCGGGGCTGGGTGATGGTGCAGTTTAGTTGGTGAGACCTGGCCGGGGTGAACGCTGCTGCCCTCAGTGGCACACGCTGACCTGCTTCTGAGGATGCCTGCAGTGACTCCTATGTTCTCGTCGCCACAGGTGCAGTCAGCCCAGACGGAGGCGAAAATTGTCTCCCAGTACAGCGAGCTGGTGGGCGAAGCGAAGAAGCAGTTCCAGAAGGAGCTGAGCAGCATCATGCCTGATGTCCAGGCAGGCTGGAAGGGCCTCAGTAAGTTTTGCAGGGCTCCCCCTGCTGGCTGGTGGACTGCCTTACCGGCCCCTATGCAGCATAGATTTTTTTGGTTCAGTTATAAGTCTGAACACCGATATGATAAAACATGACAAATTAATTTTTTAATGATAAAATTATAAAGCCATACAAATGTTTAGAGGATGCAAAAGTAGTAATAACTCTTTTGGAAAAGATTATTCACATATTCTTCTGGCCACCTGTTAAACCACTTAAGACAGTTTAACGTCAGCCACTTTCCCAGTTCTGTATAATGTGCCTTTCCCTAGTGTTTCAGAGGGCCATGTACTGGCATCCTGTTGGGGTTTGTGCATGTATTGTCATTCATGCGAGGAAGATCCTGTCATCAGTTTGTCGGGCAGCAGGGGGAGATAATGAAGGACACAGCAGTGATATCAGACTGCGACTTGCTGTTGTCCATCGCTGACTGTGTGATACATGGGACGTCCTCTAAGAGGAGATATTTAGCAGGATTAAATGGTTTCTACTATAAGCTGCTAATTTATAAATGAAAGCAGACATTTAACTAAAAGTTTATAACCCCTGAAATTCAATAGTTTGTGTTCTGCAATTAAAAGGAATATTTGAGTCTTACAGGGCAGCCTGAAGCTAAATCTGACTGCATAACCAGCCATGCACAGCATATTTGCAGTAAACTGAGGTCAGACTCAATCAGGGTCCTGCAGTGTTGGACTTATTAAGACGGGCTTCCAAACAGACAGTATTAGGTCTGTTCACACCGTGTTCCAGCAGCCGCTTGGTTGTCCTTGTGCTGTCCTGCCACATGTGGGCGCTAACCTCTCTGCACCTTCCCTTTCTGTTCCAGAGCTATCTGACGTAGGTGAGTGGGCCCGGGGCCATCCTCCCGTTTGCACTCGCGCTCTGCTAGCTCCCTGTCGTCATGGCGCTCCCTCACCCTTCCCATCAGGCTTTGCTTCATGTTGTCTTAAAGGCACAGCACCTTCCTGGCAGGAGACAGAGCCTGTGCAGCGTACTTAATCAGGAAATTTGATGCCATTTACCTGCTATCAGTTACCTGTGAGGACTAGTTAAATTGAGGCTGCGGTTAGTAGCTGCACGGCTTGCTGGGTCTCAGCGTGTCTTTAACCTCATGCTGATGTATCCCGCATGGCATTTGAAAGGTTTGTCATTAAATTGGTAATGGTTAACTGAAGATTAGCAGTGTGGTACTCGATTTAAGAACTGTGATAGTTCACATGTATTTCCAGTACCTAGGAGTTAATGACTCCTATGTTAGGAAAGCATGATAATTGCTAGTCATTCATGCTCTTTCATCATCCATCCATCATTTCATCTTCACTAATTGCTAGTTCATTTAGGAGTGACCCCCCCTGGCCTGTCATTAGGTATAGGGCTAGACAGATATCCATAAACACTGGGACAGATGCAGACCCCCATCCAGGGGGCTACGAGGTGATGGTGCTGTCTTGAAACCTGCCCAGACTGCCGGTTTTGAAGAGACCCCCCCAGCACCAGTAGGTGTCCCCTGAGCAGCCGAGCATCAGTCAGTGCTGAACCCCCCCCCCCTAATACAGTAATTCACCTGGCTGATTAAGTACAGCCAAGATGATGTGCTGAATGACCAGGAAGTCTATTCGTGGCCAACTGCAGCGAGCCTGCGGTGTTGGCCGTTTTCAGATGGGATACCCACAATGCACGAGTACCGAGTCATGATTTACGATGGACATGTTGCTACGATTGTTTATTTTAACTTTTAGTAGGACTTGCAGCTGATTCTTACTCTGGTAGATCATGTTTTGGAAACTTGTGTTTACTGGTAAAATATAAGCACCGTGAAGATATGAGCACGTCTGAATCTGAGCTGGTTCTTGTAAACACTAGTAACAGGGTGGGTCTTGGCTGTCTTTCTCATGGTCCTTGATTGGCCATGGTGGCTCGCTCTGTGTGTGCGTGTGCTGCCACCTGCTGGGTCTTCATTTTCCCCATGACGTAATCCCCACCGTGTATCACTTTCCATTCCACTCAGAGCATTGAGCTCTATTTCTGCCCTGAAGACACAGGAGCTGCCGGCATCTTCTTACACTGTGAGGGAGGCTGATGGTCTGTTCGGAATTCCAGCTTAGTTGGGGATCACCTGAGTGACCAGAGACTGTATCTCGTTCAGTCTGGTCTGTAAAATCACGTCCTAATGGCAGCTCCAGCGATAGATCATGTCCCAATTCTTTGACGCACTCTCTCAAATCCAGTAGCCTGCCCAAGTTGGCTTGAGGTTGTTTTGTTGACCAAAAGCTCACCTGTCTTCAGGCATGATCACCAGCTGCCACTTTGAACCGATTCAAATCATGCTTGTTAGATTTTATGAGCAGTACACTCAGAATTGCAATGAAAACTGAAAAAATGCAGTAAAAATGAACATGAATCTGCTCCTCCTGGAGTGAATGCAAAGTGGAGCCTGTGTGCAGCAGTTCCCAGGCGGCCTGAGCAGACATGCTCTCTGGTCCAGCAGGCAAGCTGAGCCCGGATGACCTGAATTCACTGATAGCCCACGCGCATCGGCGCATCGACCAGCTGAACCGCGAGCTGGCTGAGCAGCGAGTCCGTGAGCAGCTCCGCATGGAGGCTGCGCTCAAGCAGCAGCGCCAGGAGGACAAGAAGGCCCTGGACAAGGCCGTGGCCACGGCACTGGAGCGCCACCATGAGGAGCTGCACCTTGAGAAGAACAGGAAGGTCTGTGACTGGCGCCACCAGCTGGTCTTGCAGTGCAATGACACTAGAACTACTTTAGACTTTAGAATTTAATATGTTTCTAAACACAGAGCAAAACCACAGCCGTCAGCTTTTGGCATGCCTTGTGTCCCCTGGTGGGGGGGTGGGGTTGGCCTCAGCTCATGGCTTTCTGCTGCAGGTGGAGGAGGTCCGGGAGGTGATGGAGGTGGAGATGCGCACACAGCTGCGCAGGCAGGCTGCTGCCCACACGGACCATCTGCGTGATGTGCTGAAGGTGCAGGAGCAGGAGCTCCGGGCCCAGGCCCAGGAGGTGCGTGGCCCCCCCAAGCAGCCACTGGCACCCCAGGCCCCCGTCGCAGTGTGCTCAAGATCCCGGCGTTCCGTCTGAGATCCCGGCATTCCGTCAAGTACTAATCACTGACTCCTGTCACCACCCCTTTCACTTAGACACTGACCAGAAAAATTATGGAGCAGGAGATTGAGTTCCGGCGGGCCAACCAGGAGCAGCTGGACCAGTTCACCATGGACATGAACGAGGCCTATGCCAGGCTGAAGGGTCTGGAGGAGGCCATTGACAGTGAGTTTGCTGCTTAGCCTCTGAGGGGGGGGGGGGGGGTTGCACTTCCTGGATGGGGACTCGGCACTGTGACATACAGGAAGGGCTTTATTCTACCTGTGAGGGATTTGATCGGGGTCTGTCTCTGTTATTATATGAAGCACTGGTCTGAAAATGCCTTCCAGCAGATCAAAATGTAGAATGATTTAATTTATTTGTTAAATGTTTAATTTGGCTTAAAGTTGTATGGTTGCTCTGGGCGACATGGGGTTTGGGTGGGTGGGACCTTATGGGTGTGGCTGTGTGGATGAAACATTGGGTGCATTCGACTTGGGCTTAGCTCTGTCTGCAGCTGACGTGACGTGGAGTGAGATCTGCCGGCTGCAGGGGTGGAGTATAAACTGACTGCAGCCAAGTTGGACAACTTCTACTCCTCGTTCTCACTGCTCTGTGTGCTTTTCGGGAGAAATAGCAGATAACGCATCGGAACTTCCTGGGATACAAACATCATGCGTGTCCCTAAAATCTTCAGCCAATAAGGGCAAAGTTGTGTCATCATGGAGGCGGTTCCAGTTTGTGCAGCCGGCACAATCTGCACGATCTGTCTCAAGTCGTCTTGCTCTCGTGAGGTTTTTGTACCATGTGACATGGTGATGCCTGGACGTTTTGCATCGTCGGCTGAAGTCAGACAAAAAAATCTGGGACCAGAATGCATTGCTTTAAGGGAGCGCTGTAAGCGGCTGCATGAAGTCGAAACACCCATTATGGGTGGGGCCTTGTGGGTGTGGCTGTGTGGGTCTGACCCTCTGGGTGGCTCCTATCAGGTAGTGATGTCACTCTCCCTCCCCATAGGCCATGCAACCGCAGAGGAGCAGGCCCAGAAAGCCCACCAGCTTTGGCTGTCCGTAGAGGCGCTGAACTACACCCTGAAGACGGCGGGGGCTGACACCCCTACGGAGCCCCTGGAGGGGGCGGTACGGGCCGTGCGGGACAGCTGCGGCGAGAACGAGTTCGCCCAGGTGCTGACCACGGCACTGCCCACCGAGTCGCTGCAACGCGGCGTGCTCAGCGAGGCCTCGCTCCGGGCACGCTTCTACAGCATCCGCAGGCTGGCGCGCCGCGTTGCCATGATCGACGAGACGCGCAACAGCCTGTACCAGTACTTCCTGTCCTACCTGCAGTCGCTCCTGCTCTTCGAGCAAGAGCAGCTGTCCCCCCCGGACAAGCTGACCCCCGACGATCTGGATACCTTCAAACTGCTCTCGTATGCCACCTACTGCATGGAGCACGGTGACCTGGAGCTGGCAGCCAAGTTTATGAACCAACTGAGGGGTGAGCCTCGCAGGGTGGCGCAGGACTGGCTGGTGGAGGCACGGCTGACGCTGGAGACGCGGCAGATCGTCAGCCTGCTGTCGGCGTATGCGAACGCGGTGGGGCTGGGCACCAGCCAGGCCCAGTAGGCCGGCAGTTCCACACGCGCAACACCAGAGCCTTTATCTCAGTCCATCGCGGCTCAGCACCTCTACATCTTTCAGATATTAATGATGATGGTTATATGGGGGTGTCAGATGGGACGTGGGCATTTTCAGTAAGAGGGTCCGTTCCATTTGTCCCCTTGGCTGTCCTACGCCCGCTGGGGAACACGGAACAACCCCACCCCCCCACCCAAAAATTGGTAGACGTAATTGTGCTGTGTGCACAAACGTGCCCCGATTCCATGACACTTCAATTGCAACCAGTCTCATGTCATGGTTTATAACGCGCACTTGGTTTGCTATACTATCACCATTTCATTTTCTTTTTAATTTAATACCAGATGTTTCCATGCGCTGGCCGTTTGTTGACCAGGCTTTGTGTTGATTGTCAGTACAGCTTCCTATCAATAAATCCTGGAAAATCCTCAGCATTCACTTGGTTTCCTTATTGATCTGAGGTGACCTACAGTGAAGGTACCACTGTCATTATTTAAGTCTTTGTAAAACTACTTGTTACTCATTTTAAATGACACTTCCCAACAAAATGACATCGCTTGTCGAAAGGTATGCCTGTGTAAAATACTTGCAATCACTTTTATATTATAGTGGATTATACTTGCAGTTATATAGTATTATAAAAAATATGCAAATATGTTTGATATGTTGAAATTGTCCTGTAATTTCGGATGATGATAGGAAATCCACTGCTCCTTTACGTGCTCCTGAGCTCTCCGCTGCAGTGTTGGTGCTGATCGCACGCCATACATTTGCGTAACCAGTCATACTTCATTACTTCATCTAGGAAGGCGTCACTTTCACTGTACTGACTCCCCCCCCCGCCCCGCTGACCATGTACACTGCTGTGGACAAGAGTGCAAGGCGTGTAAATAAAGGAAAAGCAGAATGGATGCACTGGTGTGGCTGTCTGTACTTCCTGTTTCTGCTAACATCCCGGTCCTGCAAGCCGTTAAGGCTCAGCCCTCTTTCTCACTACAGGTCCTGGCTGACTCCCCTCTCTGTTCGTCACCTGTACCCACCAACGACTGGGTACAGGAGTGGGTGGGGCATCCATTTTAAAATATGAACTTAAATGTAGGGTACTGTAAATATATTGGCCACATTTGTTACTCATATTTGCACACGGCTCAATTTTGTTACGGGATTAACGGGCAAGCCTGGCACAGCGCTACCGTGAATGAACAATTCTGTGCATATGAGTATCTTCTGTTCATGATTTGGTACATTTTTGGTACAGCCGGGAAACAATTTGTTTTATTTGTCCTGGAATTTATTACAACTGCACACACAATATAGGAAGCGTTATAAACCAAGCATAAGGCAATGTGTGTGTCTGAATAACAAAACCTAAGATAATCGTTTGCAAACTGAAAGCAAATATGTCAAATAAAACAAAAATAAGACTGCATCATAATTATGAGCTAACTGCCAAGTATGGTGACATAACAGTCACCTGTCTGGTCTGAACCTCCTGCTAAAAGCACCTTAGATACTACAGGAAGACCAACCTGCAGAGGCTGCTTCTGCCGTGCTGTAGTCGTACGAGGTACACACACCCAGATATCACCAAGTAGGACTGGGAAACTCCTTTTAAAAAGGAAAATGCTCCTCAGCAAAAACGTTTCAAGAAATTACGATAGGCTGCTGTTCTGCATGAAAGGTTGTTGGGTCAAATACTGCGGCCGGCAGAATGATTTCACCCTTTTCATTTCACTGACTGACCCTGATGCTCTTTTCTAAGCTGCCCTGGAATATAGAATCTGCTTTAAGGACATTACCTTTGAGTCAGCTGGACACAAAATGCCCCCCCCCCCTTCCCAAGAAATCAAAACAACTGACAGAGGAGGAGGGAGGCATGATTTATTATATCTTATTAACTTAAAAGCACAAGAACAAAGGAAAAAATGAATGACCGTCATAATAGAGAACAGGAAAAGCCAAAGATGCTCAGTGTGTGTCATCACGTAGAGATTCTAACTCTGCCAGGAGTCTCCTGGAGGGGAGAGAGAGACCACATTCAGAATGCAGACCCCAAAGCACCGCGACAGCCTGGAGTCACATTATTGACATGGTAAAAGGTAAATTGAGCTGGAATACCTACAACAGCCGTGCGGAGTGAAGCTCACATTACAGCACACGGCATTAGCCGATGAGTCCCCTATTAACTTACATTACAGGAAACATGTCGCATGGCCGTTCTTGCCATTAGTGCTAAAGTTTACTGCTATTACCTTCATAAAATTACCACAGAAATCGGTTTAGAAAACTCTTGGCTAGATTAATGGCGAAGGGTGTTCCATATTTCGACCAATATGCTCCAATTCGTTTAAATAATCAGGGGAAAATGATATTTTATCCTGTAGTTATGGCATGGATCATATCCCCAATTTGGGGAATTGCATCAAGTAATTTGTTCAGAAATGTAATTCTAGAAAACTAAAAGGCTTATGTCAGCTGAAATTAGACTGCCCTACTGCGGAGGCGGGGCCTTTGGCAAGGAGACCGCCGCCCACCCACCAAATTGCTAAGGCGGGGCCTTTGGCAAGGAGACCGCCGCCCACCCACCAAATTGCTAAGGCGGGGCCTTTGGCAAGGAGACCGCCGCCCACCCACCAAATTGCTAAGGTGGGGCCTTTGGTAAAGAGGTCACTGCCCTCCCGAATGCTGAGGCGGGGCCTTCAGTCTTACTTGTGCTCCTCACTGAGCTCACACTCCTGCTGTACCCTCTGGGCGAGTCGGGCTGTAGCTGGGAGGCTGAAGCTGGCTGAGAGCTGCACGAGGCTCACTGCCTGCTGGGGATCTCCGCAGAGCATTGCTGAGCTCAGAAAGTCATCCAGAAGCTTTTCTCTGGAATGGCAGAGTGCGTCAAACACATCCATCACAGCATTACGACAATCAGACAGACTGATTACACCACGCTTACAGATATACTGAGCCACAATAATTCTTCAAACTATCAATGTACATATTAGAAGTAATTCACATTACCTCCATTTAATCATCTAATTAGCTGAGGCTCATTAATACAACATTCTGATGTCATGCAGATTGGTGCAGAAATCTTTAGATTTATCCATTAAAACAGGCTGTACTTACCCCGGCACCCTGTTGTTGGCTTTGAAGAGGGGCAGCATGTCCCTAGACAAAGCGAAAGAGAATCAGAAAGGCTTGGACATCCGTCCATCCATCCATCCATCCATCACATGCAGGACAGCAGAGGGACCTCTCAGCTCATTGATCAGCACCGCTACACCCGGTCTCTCAGAAGGCCTGCTTTCAGCTCATTGGTCAGCACCGCTACACCCGGTCTCTCAGAAGGCCTGCTTTCAGCTCATTGGTCAGCACCGCTACACCCGGTCTCTCAGAAGGCCTGCTTTCAGCTCATTGGTCAGCACCGCTACACCCGGTCTCTCAGAAGGCCTGCTTTCAGCTCATTGGTCAGCACCGCTACACCCGGTCTCTCAGAAGGCCTGCTCTCAGCTCATTGGTCAGCACCGCTACACCCGGTCTCTCAGAAGGCCTGCTCTCAGCTCATTGGTCAGCACCGCTACACCCGGTCTCTCAGAAGGCCTGCTCTCAGCTCATTGATCAGCACCGCTACACCCGGTCTCTCAGAAGGCCTGCTTTCAGCTCATTGGTCACCAATGCCACACCCAGTTTCTCAGGAGGCCTGCTTTCAGCTCATTGGCCAGCAGGCCCCCTGCCCTGTCTCACCAGGCTTGCTTTGTTCTTCCAGCAGCCAGCAGGATGCTGGCGATGTTCCCCAGCGCGCTGGCGGTCCAGTCCAGGGTCACCTGGCCCTGCTGACCACTCCCGTAGATTGCCTTCACCTGCAGCGCACACTCAGCGAAGGCCTCATGCACCTGGAGGCAGCAGACGAGCATCTGTGAGCAAGAAGAGAGTCTCCTCCAACCTGCCGTACCCCCCGGAAACCGCCCCCCACCTCTGGGCTGTGCTTATCCCTCGCCATCAGTAACAGCACCTCCTCCACCAGATCACTGGCCTTGTTTGCCAGCCCCAGCTGCTTGATGTCTGTGGGGGGGGGATATTAGGGTGAGCATACAGCCGAGGGAGCACAAGGCCGCATGAAAAAGTTCATCGCCGGTAGCACAAATGTTACTGTTCAAACTCACCTTTCCAAATCTCCGGAATGAGGTCCAGCCTGTTATCGGTGTCCAGTGCTTGTAAGACGTCTCTCATCGCACCCGAATTGGGGTAGAATAACTGGGTGGAAACAGTGAGATCAGGGATGGGCAACGAGCTCAGTGTTTGCATTTCTAACTGTATTTGTTGAGGCAGCAAAATTATTTGCATTTGTCTTCAAATAAATGTGGAAATAGGTGTAACAATGCTGTTTAGTTTATTAAACGTCGAATTTTAGAACATTTCATGATATTGTGTTCTTCGCAAAAACTATTATAATAATTATGAACATGGAAATGTAATTCTGGTTTATGGTTTTACCCAGCATAAATATATACAACCATAAATACCCTAACAGACAGAATATAAACAAACAAAAAAAAAATCCTTATATATGCCACACAGTACCAAATGCCACACAGTGACCTTTAACCCCTGACAGATCTGGCGGAAAGCCAGAAGTTTTATATTTAATCATATAATTATAAACTGAAAGTTACAGCCTTCTCATTACAGTCCTGTGTGTCATTTTTCCACTATAATACAACCGAAATAAAAATTAATAGTAACTACGTTCCCAGAGCAAATGGAGGCTAATCTCCACCTTCCAGTCAGACACACTCCGCTTCACGCACTGCAGGTATAACAGGGAAACAAAAAAACCAAGTAACGCTATAATGTGTATGCTGAGCTGGTCTATTAAAGTAGCAATGCACTCCGATTGCCTACATTGTATGTTAATAATGCTGAGCAGCTCAGGCGGGGAAAGAATTCCCACCCGCTCACGGTAATGAGCAACACCGGCTGTTTGACGGGTTATTTTCTTCTTCCCGAAAACAAACACTCTCAACACCCCACTATTTGCGCTTTGCCGAATGCGGCATTCGGATCGGGATCGGATCCCTCATTGAGAGGGCAGCCGAATGTCTGGCTGATGCCATTTGGGGCGGTCGGCGTGCGGCGATGCCGACTCACCGAGGGGACCAGGTCCCGGTACCAGAGCAGCACTGTGTCCACGCTCTCCATCATGCAGATCAGGTGGAAGAAGCGGCCGCTGCACCGGGATGGAAGAGAGGGTGAGAGGGAGGGGGGAGGTGGGGATGATGACCCCCGGAACATGCAGGAACCCCCTACCCCACACCTAAACAAAATGTGCCACCCATGTTCGAGGAGACTCAGATTCTGGCCTTTTCGTACCGGTGCCGCCAATCGGGCCGCCACACGCGAGTCCGGACTGGGCAAGGCTGCCGGCACTCAGCCCCCATTACTGGCTGAGGTCCGTACCCCTGCGCCATTTCATCACTGTCTCCCAGCCAACGTATGTATACGCCGCTCCCTGTATGCACCATCAGGGCTGAGAGCTAATGCACAACTCAGCCATCACAGCCAACGTCGACTATTATAATGCAGGCGGCTCACACCACCAGCAGGGGGCGGAAGAACTGTGGCCAGAAACCACAGAAAGGATCACCCCGGCCTTCACTACAGCCTCTAAGTTATTTTTCTTAAATACACGGCTAAAATTTCTTAGCGATACATGTGCTAAAAGTATCCATGCATAAATCTACATCCATCTGTTTGGGGAGAGTCATTTCAAAAACACAACGATGACGTCCCGATGTGAGTAAACATGCCGGCAGACCACAGGCTTTCAGCACAACAGGGGACACTCACTAATAGTGAGCCTCCTGGGAAGGGCTGCCCAGAAAGCGCCAGTTGTCTCCAACCCCCAGGAGCTGTTGGAGCCTGTAGGCCAGGCCCAGGTCCTTCAGAGAGCAGCACTGCAAGCGGAACAGCGGCATCACCACACTGCCACCCACTACGCATGACTCTGAGCACAAGTGTCAGGGATACTCACGATTCTCATGCCGTAGTTAAAGAAGTGAACTGCAAACAAAAGAGAGTCTTTAATAAGGGCAAGGCAGGCCTCAAAATTATTGGCACACCGTTTAAATATGGATAATTATGTATATACTGACACCCACACAGCAATTATACACATATACCACATATTTATACTGTGGTTTAATTTTTTTTAACAATAAATGACTTATGCTGAAGGATCTCACCATCATCTGGATCACGGGCTATAAAAGACCTTCCAGAAACCTCGTCCATGACTTTGTGAAGAATGTCGGATGACACGTTACTAAACGAGGCCGAGGGTCCAAACACTGCAGAAAGAGGAGGCACAACAGACTAGCTGCGAGGGTGGAGAACTTGGGTTTCCCATGAACATCCCAAAGGCTTTTCTTTGAAGGTCCGGAACAGCATGCACAGCGGTGCACAGCTTCAGCCACCCAGCTTCAGGGTCCTTATTTCTGCTACATTTCCTCAGGCAAGCCTTTGTGAACATTAACGGCGTAACATACCTGTCCTGTAGAAAGCTGCCAGGATGTGGTAATATGAAGCCAAGCTGGGCTCTGCAGGACAGAGAGGAGATTTGACTCAAAAATGTGCGGTGAACTAGCATTTCCAAAGGCTCACCCGGGGCTCCATATTTAAATGAAAGATAATCGTTGCTGGAATGTTCCAGGCCCCAGACCACATCAGGCCCCCTGAATCTTTCAAGATTCCACTCCCAATCATAGCAGCCCTGCTAGAGCCAGAGTGTGTGGTCTGTGGAGACCAGTAAGTAAAAACGCAGCGGAAATGGGTTACTTAAGCCAGCCATTTCTAGGTCAGCCACCTTCCACTTGGTTTTTCTGGATGGTTTATTAAGCCACTGTGGCACCAAAGCACAAGACCAATGCAGGGGCGACTCCAGCTCTCAAGCAGGGTGTTTAAGAGAGATCTTATAGGACAGCGAATAAAATGGGGGTGGGTTATGTCAGGTGACCATGGATTAATGGCTCGTAAAGCCTTTACGCTCTTTTCAGGACCAGATGGGGAGTCTGGAATCCCAGAATGTTGGTCCACTTCCTACAATCAGATACATTCCTTCCTTGAATCCATCCATGGTCTGTTTCTGTCACGTCACAGTCCCCCAAAAAAGCCCCTTTTAACCTCTCAATTCCCATGTCACCTGACTACATCTGTCCTCCCCAATGGTAGATTGATCCTAGAGACATTGACATTTACAGATGCTTTTATCCAAACTAATGCACAAGGTAAAAAGCACAATGCAAACAGTTACAAGAAAACGTATGTGAACCCATTTTTATGCAATAATACAACGTGACCTGATCTTGAACTAAATTACAATAATGAACAAACACAATCTATTCTAACAACACACAAATCATTGCATTGTTCTTGCAACTCGTCGAACCTCCTTTGGCAGCAATAACCTCAAACGAGAGCTTCGGGTAGCAGTGGATCAGACTTGCAAGAACATCGAGGTGCAATTTTGGACCGTGAATCCTTACAGAACTGCTTCAGCTCTGCCACATTCTTAGGATGCCTGGTGTAAACGGCTCTCTCGGCATCAGCCCACAGCATCTTTCGCTTTAAGGTCTTGGTTCTGAATAGACAGATTGTGTTTTCTGAAGGTGCTTTGTTGTAGATTTACTTCAATGTTTAGGGTCATTATCCTGCAGCATCACTCAACTCCTACTGAGCTTCAGCTGCCAGACAGCCACTCTGATATTATCCTGCAGGAAACCCTTACAGTCCTCGGAGTTTATCTTCCCCTTGATGATGGCAAGCTGTCCAGGCCCTGAGGCAGCAAAGCAGCCCACAATCAGGATGCTCCCTCTGCAGTACTTCACCGTTGGGATGTTTTCCTGTTCGTATGCAGTGCTGTTTTTACTCCTTATATAGAACCGCATGCTCTACCCAAACATTTCATCCTTAGTTTCATCAGTGCAGAGAACATTCTCCCAATAGCAGTGTGGAGTATGATATATTGTGTTTGGTATATATGATATATTGTGTTTGGTAGACTGACGAATAGAAATGTTAATGATTCCTTCAAGCTTTTTACCTCATTGAATATTCTACATTGCTGGCCGCCACATCTAGGGAGACTAGCCTCAGTACTGAACTGTCTCCATTTGTAGACTGTCTGATGAATATGAAAACTCTGAGGCAAGTTTGTAACCCTTTGTAACCCTTTCCAGCTTTATGCAAATCAACACATCTTGATCGTAGGTCTTCTGAGTTCTCTTCTTTTGTGAGGCATGGTTCATATCAGCAGATGGTTCGTGTGAAAAGCAAACTGAAAACGTTTGAGTGTTTGTTATAAGTAAGAGAATCTCAAAGTCACACCAACAGTCTCATTTCACTGACTGGACTCCAGTTTTAACACCTGACTCTATTCAGCTTATTCTGGGTTCATCAGCCCAGGGAATCACTGAATGTTTGAACGATTTGTTCAGTACATACAATAACATTACAATACTTTGTGTTATTAGTTAGAACAGATTATGTACATTATTCTAATTTAAATAAGATCAGATCTTATTTTCTAACCAATTAACGAAAAAAAGGCAATTCCAAAGGGTTCAAATACTTTTTCTTGCAACTATACATGCTGTCATGGAGTCACCTAGGCACAAGTGCAGCTAGGCTGAGCTTACAATGAATGGCCAGATACAAGTGTAAGCAGTTTGAAGCAGGGGCTGCACAAACGTCTTTACAACTAAACAACTATTAAAGGAAGAACTTAAGAGTATGCAAGGGCCAGTAAATGTAAATCACAGGATTCTGTTACACGCATAACACGTCTTTATCTTATTTTACCTTCCAGTTTGCTTGGTATCTCCCCAATTCACAAGTTAAAATGATATATTTCTTTTCTGATCTGAGAAAGGACCCGCTGCCCTGGTACTGACCGATTCCCACGGCCTTCATCTCGCTGAGCGTCTGCAGTGCCTGCATGCGGCCAGCAGGGCCGCACCGGAGTGAGCTCCTCAGCACGGCGTTGAACGTCAGCAGGTTGGGCCTCATGCCCTGCTCCTTCATCTGCTTCAGGATCTCCTGCAGATCCGGGGAGATGGGAGTCACACCCACAGAACCGCCTCTCGGGTCTGCGCACGGACACCACACTCAGGCTCGGCACTCACCACGATCAGCTCCCACTTCTCATTGTATTTCTGTCTGACCTCTGGGGCGGCAGTGATGAGCGCGTTGAAGGTGTGCACGTCGACTAAAAGGAAAAGATCATACAGTCACATTAATTGAGTTTAGCTTTCAGCCAGCAGATGGCACTGCGTCACACAGACACCCCCTGCCCCGGAGACTTGGTATCTATTATGCCTCATTCCCATTGAGCTCTGAGTCAGGTTGGATCAGACTGTTCACTGAATGAAGCTTAACATTTAAAGTCAGACTTCAGAACCAGCTTCACCTTCCTCTGGTATTACTTGTGCAAACATCTTTGCTCTATTAAAAATATTTAATAAATCTATGATTACTGCAATGTTTAAAAACAGGTATGTTGAAGTCAAGGCGAAAAAGAAACTAAGCTGAACAGCTAACCTGACGTACAGTTATTATCTACATAAGCTGGGACTCGCTGTTAGGTCTACGTGCTCCAATAGCCATGGCACCAACTTACCAGACATACGGTTGTTTAGCATGTCGGTGTACAGCTCAAACGCCTTCGTTTGGGCGCCATACTGCAGATTCACAGAGAAGAGGGTAAGGACACTCCTCACTTCACTACTTTCTGGTTTAACGACCGCCTGCATTTCCGACCAGCTCTCCGACCAGTCGGTATTGTACGCTGTACTGGAACTTTGGTCGTGGAAACAGCAGTGTAGCGTCTCAGCATCGCCCTTTCTCAGTATCAATCTCGTTTCTGCGGCTGTTCTGTTTTCACTACCCTACCGATCGCAATCTCCAAGTCTATTTTGTCTACAATAAGTAAATAACGATTACCTGTGTTTACAATATGCAAACCTAAGTGATATAACAGCTGATTTCCTCCGATTTAAAGTACAGTTACAGTACACTACTGTATAATAATTTATAAATATAATAAAAGTGTTATAAATGGTGCAAAGGTGACATTAAAATACCACCTAAAGACGACTGGCACAAACCCACTACCAGTACAGTATGCCTGAAATACTGGCAAGATGCGGTTCCTCACTAAATCGACCAGTCCGCTTAATGACATAGTCGGAAGGAACGGAACTCAGTCGTTAAATGAGGAGTGTCTGTAATTCAGACTAAATCAAAGGAAACAATGTTGTTTTCGGGACACCGCCTGTGCAGTATCCCCGAGGCAAACATTTTTGTTTGCTCTGATCTATGATTGGCTGACATACTAAATATGACGCCCTGGGGTTGGTCAGCAGGACTAACTATGCAGTTACTGGCATGCTTTGCATCACACTCTTTTGCAGTACCGTAAATTAATGTGTAATGTGTAAAACGTCCGTTTTAAAAGAGCTGTCATCTTTATTAAAATGACTCACGCACTCGTCGCAGTATGTTTATTTG
Organism: Brienomyrus brachyistius; assembly: GCF_023856365.1. Lineage (NCBI taxonomy): Eukaryota > Metazoa > Chordata > Actinopteri > Osteoglossiformes > Mormyridae > Brienomyrus > Brienomyrus brachyistius. The sequence goes on from NC_064544.1 coordinate 21,315,397, forward strand.
CACTCTGTATGTGGGTTTGCTGTGCCATCTAGGGTCGTGGCATACAGACCAAACAAGGTAGTGGCGTCGTTTTAAGTATGTGCCAGATTGTTCTCACCAATGTGTTCGATTTCATTTTGCTGCATGTTGTTTGAAGTACATGGCCAGCTTTAAGGAAAGGAGGGAGAGACGCTGAGTACGAGGCGCTCAGCGCTCACCTTGACCATGCCCCTGATCAGAGCACTGTACGAGCGCTCACTGCGCTCAGGCATCAGATTAAATATCCTCTCCGCGTTGTTGTCTTTCCTTTAAGAAAAACAAAAAATATCAAATCAGCATCTGGAAACAGCACAGAACTGTCGGAATTAGGTAATCGCTAGCTGCCCCCCCATTAAGCAAGGGCCTGCCGGAGTCCTGGACACTCACCTCCACACTTCCACTTTCCTTGACCTCCCACGCTTCAATTTTGGGGGCAATTCCTGCTCCTCCTTTGAAAAGCAACCACAGCACAAGAATCACCGAGGAGCACTGCAGTCTTAATCTGTCATTAATTATCAAACAAAGAGGTCTTTCTGCAGTTAATAAAGCCTTATATAAAAAGAGAGACCTCAAAAATCAAGTCCAAATGCACGGAACAGGAAGTGAAAATCTTCTGAAATAAACTGCACGTTCACAGTCATGCTGAACATCCTCACCCCATCCTCACTCTTTTCCTGATCAGGCGTTTCTTCTTGCTGTGGATCCTGGTCCCCGTAGAAGCAGATAAGATCCAGGAGGTCATTGGTCATTTCCAGGGAAACCGCAGTGCCTGCGACACGGTTTAGAAACCCTGGTCAGAGCAGAGCGGGGAGAGACTACAAAACGGACGTTAAACTGAAGCTGCACCGGAAAATCATCCCGATATATTACTGCAGCCTGAATACAAAAAAATTACAAATTAAAGCTCGTTTTCCACACTGGTTTCTATGGCAGCCATGCACTGTCACTATGAATTAGATCCAGATTACAGGGAGTATTAAGGAATATAAACACCCCTTAGATTGAAGTAGATTACATTCGCTTCAATATTAAAAGTTAGAAATTGCTGCAGAAAAGGGCAGTTTAGAAAATTAACAGAACAGATTAAAATTTACTCAACTTTATTCTTCGGTTAAACAGAAATTTTTACAAACATTATTTTCCTTTGCTGCTATGTTTTACACTAAATTCCAGGGATAAAGTCTCTTCCCTGCTTCAGAAACTCGTCCTCAGGGACCACTAGACAGAACATATTTTTGCTCCCTCCCAGCCTGGATGTGACGGGTCTTTATCATCTCGGGGGTCTTTATATCACTTAATACTCTGCCACTCCTCCACGGTTGGTCAGACTGCATACGAGAGGATCAGTGTGGCTTACCAGCCTGCAGCAGCTGGTCGAACATGGCCACCGCCTGGCGGACTTTCCTCAGCTGGATGAGCTCCTTCAGGGCCACTTCGCTGACATCATTCATCTGGGGCTTCAGAGTGTCCGGCATGAGGCACTGAGGGGCGTCACAGGGAGGCTGTTATGCAACTCAGGGCATGAGGAGGAGGCTGCTACGCACTGAGGGGCGTCACAGGGAGGCCGTTATGGAGCTCGGGGCATGAGGAGGAGGCTGCTACGCACTGAGGGGCGTCACAGGGAGGCCGTTATGCAACTCGGGGCATGAGGAGGAGGCTGCTACGCACTGAAGGGCGTCACAGGGAGGCCGTTATGCAACTCGGGGCATGAGGAGGAGGCTGCTACGCACTGAGGGGCGTCACAGGGAGGCCGTTATGCAACTCAGGGCATGAGGAGGAGGCTGCTATGCACTGAGGGGTGTCACGGGGAGGCCGTCATGCAACTCAGGGCAGAATTGTATTTGCCTGACTGCATTGTGCAAGTGTAAAGTTTGGAGGAGGGGGGATTGTGGTGTGGGGTTGTTTTGCATGGGTTGGGCTGGGCCCCCTAGTTGTTGTGAAAGGAACTCTTAATGCTGCAGCATTCAAAGCCATTTTGGACAATTTCATGTTCTTAACCTTCTCGTCCGACATCAGTGCCTAACCTCACAAACGCTCTCCTGAAAGAATGGTCAAAAAATCCCATAAACACATTCCTAAACTTTGTGGACAGGCTTCCCAGAAGAGTTGTAGCTGCAATGGATGGGCCAAATACATATTAAAGCCTATGTATTAAGAATGGGATGGCATTAAAGTTCATGTGTGAGTAAAGGGAGGTACCTTAATACTTTTGGCAATATAGTGCATCTAATTCATGTTACAACCTCATATAAACAAGTGAGACCAGAAACGAAGAAACCAACCAAGATGGTTTTCTTGCACTGCCCCCTGGTGGACATGACCTTTAATCTTCCAGACATACGTAAATATGTAAGAAGGGTCTGGTTGTAGAACACTGGTGCACCTCCGCTAGGATGACCATCACTGTGGGGTCGGAAATCACATGACCTCCACTTCCGGCCTGGACATGACATTGTGCAAACTAGGAAAGGACGTGAAGTATACAATATTATTATTCTTAATAATCATTATAGTATTATTATAATCATATAATAATATTATAATTATTATCCGTATATATATGTGTGTGGGTGTTTGTGCATATAAATTTATATTAAATATTATTATATTTAGTATATATGGTGACTCTGAAACTAGAGAGCTGGACTGGCAATCAGAAGATTGCTGGATTGAATCCTGTGAATACCAACAGTAACCCTACTCCGTTGGGCCCTTGTTCAAGGCCCTTAACCTGCAAGTGCTTCATCCTGGGTATAATGTTAACCTACATCCTGCCCTGTAAGCAGTTTGGTTGCAGGGTTGGCACACTAGCCACTGGATAAAAATATAATAATGTATTATAATAGGATATAATCATCATCATCTCCACTAGGATATCGTACTATTCTCTATGAAGGAGGCTCTGAATCAGAAGACCTCCACAGTAGTACTGGATATGACGGTAGTGCAACATCGGGAACTAACTTTAATAATCCAGCCTACTGAGTTCTCTTCAGCAGCGTCATGTCTGGGTCAGGAGTGGAGTTCCTGGAACCACAGTGGAGATCCTCCTAGCGGAGTTCGCCCATCGATCTGCAGCCAGATACTCTTGGTACAGTGAGTACGCTTCTTGTGTTGCATACTCGTCAAGTCAAGTATATCCCAGCCCCTAATTACTGGTCGGCGTTGCAGGGAGCCCGTCACGCGCCGCGGGGCGTTGCAGGGAGCCCGTCACGCGCCGCGGGGCGTTGCAGGGAGCCCGTCACGCGCCGCGGGGCGTTGCAGGGAGCCCGTCACGCGCCGCGGGGCGTTGCAGGGAGCCCGTCACGCGCCGCGGGGCGTTGCAGGGAGCCCGTCACACGCATCCCTGCAATGTCTCATTAACAGCGCAATGCAAACTCACAGGTATGTGAGGCTCAGCATAGTCCTTTGTGAAGTACTTGGGGTAAGTGTTGACAACATATTCTGCAGCATTCTTCCCTGCCTCCTGTGACAAGGAGAACAGCTTCTGTGGAGATCAAACAACGCACACAAAATAGTTACTATGCACACAAGCACACTGCTCTCAAAAGAGGCCACAATCTCCTTTGCTAAAAAAAATGGTATCATACTTCAGTCAGGCTTAAAGTATTTTAATTTTGCTCTCACAGTTATTTTTCCTTGCATTTAATATCCACCCATCATTCTGGAATCCAAAAAGGTTAGGCAAAACGTCTGCAAAGGTCAACCAACAGTATTGTGATTCATACAAAGTATGTAACGAACAGGAACTAATACTGTGATCACATGAAGGGGACACTGATACATACGAATTCGGAGGATGTCTTTGGGATGAGAAAGGCATCGTCCTGAAATCTGTAATGTGATCCCGTCGGATCCTGAAGATGGACGAGGAAAAAAAGTTTTAAAATGCTTTAAAAGAAAAGACACAGAACTGTACGGTGAACAATTACCAGAGTAAGCAGAAACCCTAGAGTACCCTGTTAACTGTGGATGCTAGAGCCTGGAGTACAGCCACTTCATTCCTGTAATTGAGAATGCGGAACGGATTTAAATGTGTCAAATATATGCAGATGTTACCAATTTTTAAGCATTTTAAATGCCCTACCATATTTTCTTTCGTGGAATTGTAATCTCTTGAGCAGAGCCTGTGAAAACACAAACGCTGCTTGACATCGCAAAAAGTCAACACCAAGTTTTTACATGTAATAAAAGCTGAGACGTCATGCTGATTGCAGGCAGAAGCGACATACTGGTATCAATGAGATCAGCTTCACACAAAATATAAAAAACACGTCCAGATCTCAGCCTAGGGGAATAAATGCTGTTATGACCGCTTAACGTTAAACCCCAAATGCAGACAGATACCTACCAGTTTCAGAGGGATCAGTGTGCTGAGCCGCAACATGGTTGCATCCTAACCTATCAGAAATAAAACATCATATCGATAATTTAGCCCCAGAGTTGTCGATATATGTAATTAAAGCACCCAAACATTTCTTTATGGAAAATCAACGTTAGCATAAGGGCTATTCAATGTCACGCAGATTATTAGTTTTCAAACAAAAAGCCAAATAATAAATGAAATAACATACGAAAGTGAGTTTCACTTCAAAAGCATACCTCCCAATACAGCTTTTGTGTAACAATCGGAAAAGCCGATGGTTCTTACAAAAACTCGACCCCACGACACCACCACAGAGAGCCGCCATATTTCCCCCAACTGCATGCTGGGAAGGAATCAGTCATTTTTTAATAGATGATTATTTTTTTTACATTATGATCTCAAACAAAGTTTCGAGATTTAATGAAAAAAAGTAAAATTATAAATGCATTTATATAAACAGAGATACATTTACTGATGTTTTATTCCAGCGAACAAAAAGCACAGTGCGGGCGTCCACCCCTACGTACGTAATGGTATAGTCGGTGCTTTCACTGTGCACCACATGTGTTGGATCGCTAGTGCCTGGCACCATGTGTACATGGGTTAACTAGCATACATCTTTTTACTTCGTTTATTTACTCTTGTATTCATAACTATCATTTTTGTCAAGATGCTAGTTGGCAAAGACGTACCGTGGAGGCGCCTTGAAGGCGTGTCATTTGGCATGTACTCGTCTGAAGAAATAAGGTGAGCAGTGTTGGCCGAATTGCTAACCAAAATTACAAGCTAAGTTTGGCTGTGGGGCGTACTTGGATAACGAAAATCCTGATACGATGTCAGAAACACGCGACATTTTTTAAAATCGCAAATGAAATTAATCGAGTTATATAAACTACCTTTTGTGCAATGAGTATGCATTTCTGTTGGAAACTACCTCGTTTAACTAGTTCTCGGAAACTCAGAGACTCATATTGGCTTTAGTATAATTAAAAACACTGAACAGCAAACAAAAGTGGAATCGTTATTAATATATTCTTAGTGAACCAGGCCAAGTAGATCGCTTGTTTGTGCGTTGATTTAACCCTCAATCCACGTATCGGATCTCACTCCGTGTTTCATCCTTGCCTCAGCTCACCTAAAAGTCACTAAGCTTTCCTTCTTGTCTTAGGAAGTTGAGTGTGAAGGCGATAACTAACCCGAGATTTCTGGACAATGTTGGAAACCCTGCGTCTAATGGCCTGTACGACCTCTCGCTTGGGCCGTCCGACACCAAAGAAGTTTGCACCACCTGCATGCAGGGCTTTAACAACTGCCCCGGACACCTCGGACACATAGAACTGCCGCTCCCTGTCTACAACCCGCTCCTCTTTGATGTAAGTGACCACCACTCGGGTAAAGGATGCTTCTGAGAACCTGGCAGAACTTCTGATGGATGGCGGTACTAGTAGCGATTCACAGGAGTCCGCAAATCGCTGATATCAGCCTCCGCCGTGTTATATTTCCTCATTCAGACTTTTTTTTACAGAAGTGTTTTTACAGAAGATTGCTAAGAAGCCGGTATTAATGGTAGGCCGGTTTGGTAAAGCTGGATCGCACTACATCCTTTGGTCTTAGTGAACAATGAATTAATCAGGAATCAACCTTTTTGAAGAAGTTTGTTGTATTGTTGAAATTTCATTGCATTGTTAATTTATTACAGTGACTTGCGGAATAGTTGTTTTCATTTTTACTCCTTTCTTTGTTTGAAAAAAAAAACCGAGCAAAATTATAAACAAAGAATATATAAATTATAACTCTCGTAATAAATATTGTCACGATTTTACAATATGAATGGTACATAGATGGATCTTTTTTGTTTGCACTTTGTGGATTTTTTATTGTAGAAGTGGATTAGGTGGAGAAAGAGCAATGGTGTTCTTTGTAGTCTGAACTTTTTAATGGCATGTATTCAGCATTAAGTTTCCCAAGACTCAGATAAATGTCCATATATGTGGAATTTGCGTGATACCATCAAGTGTCAAACGATCTGTGTCCCAATATCAGAAACTCTACCTGCTGATTCGTGGCTCCTGCATGAGATGCCAGATGCTGAGCTGCCCCCGTTCTGCCATCCACCTCTTACTCCAGCAGCTGCGGGTGCTGGAGGTGGGGGCCCTCGAAGCCGTTTATGAGCTAGAGGCAGAGCTCAATCGGGTCAGTATGCATCATCCCTATGGCTCGCTGCTGCCCTCCGATGGCCTTTTCTGTGCTTGTTGTTTTAATTTTTACACATGTATTGAATCCAGGCCGCAAAAGGCACAGCGTATAATGCTGAATGATAAGTAATAAAATCGACATGCCTTGTATCTCAGCAGCTGATCTTTCTGGTATTCATATAGGGATATCAAGTGTAATAAGGTTGTACTGAAGTTGTCATTTAGTGAATATGATCGTATAGTTTGGGGACAGGGTCTGCTGATGACCGGAGCGGCTTTGCCACCTTGATGCTTTGCAGTACTTGGAGGGGAATGTGAAGGCCACGGGTGTAGAGATCCAGGAGGTGCTGGAGGACTATACTGTCGCCTTTCTCAGGAAATGGAAGGACAGAGAGTCCGCTGTCCCGGTCAGTTCCAACAGGACAGGAGTCTTTGCCTCGTCATCAATGCTCTTTAGATTCCAAATCCTCTGTCTTGAGTTAAATGCATTTTTGGGGGGGTTTTCAGGTCAAGCGTGTCTGTCAGTGTAAAAATCAGCTCGTTCAAACGTTTTGGAGGGAAAATATGATGCCTAGGAAGTGTCCAAACTGCAAGTAAGTGCACTATTCGAGTGGCTGACCTTTCCCTGTGAGTAACCCTTATGATTTCTGTTAACCAGTCATAGCTATGCAGGTTGTATTGCTGGTGAATGCTGCTGCTAGGTTTGTCAGTTTGAAGTTATTGTTGATCTGTGTTTTTCATGAAGTTTCATGAAGAACAAAACCTTTAATGAAACTTGTGCTGTTGGCTACACTTGTGAAAGACTGATGCCGATTTGTAATAAACAGGGCTGGCCGACCGCAAGTACGCAAGGAACACAACAGCAAGCTAATTGTTACTCTGCCCGCATCAAAGATCAAGGAAACTGAGGAGAAAGGAAACGGTAACAGCTGGGATCTTATGTCCTGATTTTGGTTATCTTATGGTGCTTTTCCACTGGCATATGGGAACTGAGCCGTAATGTGAAGGGAGACTAGTTACCGTGCAGTTCCAGCTTGCTGCGGTTTTCCACTGTAGTAGGGGCGGCTCAGTGAAGGGGCTGACTGGTTTGGAGGGCAGTGACGTAAAACCAAATGCACCAAAACCGCCGTCACCCCATCGCCACGCGCACCAAAACCGCCGTCACCCCATCGCCACGCGCACCAAAACCGCCGTCACCCCATCGCCGCGCGCATCCAAAACTGCTGTTTCGGAGCGATGTGCATGGTTACACTTTTGGCTACTACGCAGGGCCATGTCAGTGTGGGGTACGGCTTGGATATGGCGTGCATGATTTACAGGGGAACAGTGTCTCTTCGTGGTTCGGCTCCAGTATGGCAGTGGAAAAGCGCCATTGGTACCACTATAGTCATTTGATGTTGCGTCTTTCTCATGCCGACTTAATTGCCATTGTATTTCAGTTTTTCTGATACTTGAAGCGTTTGAGCATAGAGTTTGTACCGCTGGTGAATTGTATCACTGTCAGTCATTTTCTTGCATAGTGAACCTCATTCCATGCTTTGGCTGTTGAGTTTTCCAAGACTACAAGAATATTTGGTAGTGTTGTACATTTCAAGTTGTATAACACTGTTAGGTCTCCGCATTGCTGCTGACTCCTTCACTAGTGATTATGTGGTGAAGGTATCTCCCAAGGCGTGATGGAGATGGCAGGGTGTTTCTGAGCTCCAGGAAGAGCTGAGCGGGAGGCATGATTTGGGCCTCACTGATGCTGTCTCCTTTACCAGTCGTCGATGGATCTCAGCTTGGGAAGAGAGGCTACCTGACGCCGAGCACGGCCAAGGAGCACGTGGCCGGTCTCTGGAAGAATGAAGGTGAGAGCCGCCGGCCCCAAAGAGCAGGTCATGGGGAGGGGACTGAGCCGAGATGCACCAGGTGATGTGGAGGAGAGACAGTGGTGCATGGTGACGCGTCACTTGGGTGCTGATGCCCTCCTGTAGTCTGTTTTCTGGGTGGTATATTTACACAGGACCGAATCCATGCCAGGGTTGGGATAGACGGTGCAAATGCTAATATTCACTGGGCTGCATTTTTTTCTGTGATTTTAATGGTTGCGTGTTCTAGTAGTAATAGTTCCAGGAACAGTGTGTGGTTCCTAGGGATAGAACTCTGGGGATGTGATCAGAAGGTCATCTGTTTAAATCTGAGGATTGCTGGAGTGATTTTACTGTTGGGCACTTGAGCAGGACCAGTAACCCAAAATTTCTTAGGGACTGACTGACCCTGCTTTCTTTGTTGTATCTTATTTTGGATAAAAGCAGCTGCGAAATTAATATAAATGGCTTTTCCCAGGTCTGGGTTAGACTGTAATCAATAACTGTAATTCCTTTACCATACTGTAGAGGGCAGCTTTATATAAACTTTATATTGCTTGATTTTATTGTGGAGAGATTCTAGATCAGGGGTGGTCAATCTTATCCAAAGGACCATTGTCTCTGTGGGTTTTTAGGATAACCTTTAGGTCAGCTGTTCAAACCCAGGTGTGAGGACTCTTCAGCCAATCAGTCCTCTGATTAATAATCTAATTAGGGAGTGGCGGCGACAACCCGCACACACACCGGCCCTTTGCATACAAGATTAGCCACCCCTGCTCTAGATAATAGCTAATGTCAGGCTCCACACCCCATGGCCTTGCACATGACAAGTGGGTATATAAAGTGGATAGATGGGTAATACCTAATTTAGTGTTACATGTAAGGCCAATGGGAGGTATTCTGCATAGTGCAATTATTTTGATTTATGAGTAAAACTTTGCAAAGACATGCTTTGGGTGATTGGCATCTCTAAAAATTGCTTTTTATATGTGTCTGTGGGCCCTGTGACAGACTGGCATCCCGCATAGGGCGTCCCCTGCCTTGTCCCCTTGGTAGCCTCAGACCCCCCACAGCCCTGTACTGGATATTGGTTGGAGGGTGGATGAGTAAAACTTGCTTATTGACAGTGATGTGCATTAATGCAGAAAACGTGCCTGAGTTGCACCGGGACAAGCTTCAGGAACCAAATGTTATTTTATTTTTAAAATTTGTAGATCAGGGATGAGCAACTGGCAGCCCATGGGGTCCCACCTTTTTTGAGGTCCACTCGTGCACAAATTTCAAACGTATGTTTTAGAAATGAACTAAATTAAAACAGTAATAAGTACTAGCTTATAATGCTGAATGCCCACTAGGAGGAGCTAGTTACCAGAAATGTAAAACATGAGGGGGGGGGGGGGTGTGAGTCTAACATTTGGTTGATGTGATATTTCAGCATGAATAATGCATTCTGTCCAAAGCCGACTGATATCCGATAATTATCGACAGATGTCTGTTCCTGCGTTCAGCGCTTATTTCCGTTTTCTGTTGTGTCTTGTATTATGTGCATTTTAAGATCTCTTGGTTAAACGTGGACTTGAGCAGTATTATAGTAGCAAAATTAGACACCACCCACCCCTACTTAGACAGCTGATTTAAGATGCTCTACAGCCTAATTACAGATAGCTGTAAGGTTACATTCTAAATGTATTAGATTATTTTTTTAAAAAAAGCACAATTAAAAATGGTTGCAGTACAACTTTATATTGCATACATGTGCTGGGCCAATACCGGAGTGGCTAATCGCTCATCAAATCTGAATGGTCCCATTGTAGCTGTTAATATATTTTTTGGTCTGGCTGTAGACTAAAGCTGGCTGTCCTCAGTGTAGATACTGACAACAAAGATCCAGAACTTTGATAGAGGACACTGTGGTGTAACTTTCAGATTTAATCAAATGCAAACGCTATACGTACCTGGAAACGGACACCTTTGTGCTGTGGGAATTGACGTAATCACAATGGCCATAAGGTGGTGGTAACATTTTCAGCTATAGGCAGAGTTTTAGGGGGCGGCTTGAGAGGGCTTAGCGGCTGCTTGTTTTGTTAGTTGGTAAGTTGTTTTTTTGACCAGCAAAGCTCAGTACATTGTTGGTGTGAGGTTATGATCGTGTTCTCTGTTAGCACTTGTTGGTAACAAACGGGCAGATTTAAAAAAAGATGCGTATGATGACATATAGGGTAAGCAAGATGCTTTTTTCCTCTTCGCCCCACCAAGTGCAAACATCAAGCTCCTCCCATGAATATGGGTTTGATGTAATCAACATAAATTTTAAAGGTTCTCAGAAATTCTCGCTCATTTCATGTAAGAACAGCAATTTCATTACTAGAGGCGATCTGATTGGCTGGCCAAATATGATTAAATCACTATGTAATGTGAACTCTCTCTGGACTCCTTACCTTTCCCATGACTAACATTAGCTGCATGTACTTTGGATGTTAATGGGACAAGAATCTTGAATGTGACCCATCTGTGCACTCAGGGTGGCTTCTGTTTTGCTGGGCATCTGGCAGGGGGCCAAAGCTTCTGCAGCAAGGACGTAATAAGGACGTAACGCGCATTCATAGCTGCGCGATTGCTTTGCCATTGCCATAGTAAATGTGAGTCTTGAGAAAAATGTGGAAGAATTCTGTCAAAAGTAACAACGTTCTGATTTTGGGTTCTTTCAAGAGTATAACTCTGAGGGAGTGTTATTCTAGATGAGTACAACCAAGAGCACTTATCCACTGCAGCAGGAACAGTAGTTTTAGTATTGTGTTTTTTTTTTTTTTGGTTCTTTCCCTTTTCCATTGACTTCCAGTCGAGAACCAATACCCACAGTTTGAGTAGCTAAAGTACCAAACTAGCTGGAGAATGTTTTTTGGTCCATACTTTGGTTCTTTGTAGATTTGTGGTGCTTTTGAAAGATGATAGAAACGTCGCCTTGAAAAAAGTTATGAACTCAGAAAATGACAATAAATGCAATGAAAAAGAATTAATAATGTATGCGACAGCAAAGAGAGAGACCCAGGCTTTCATTGCGAACCAGAAGAAGATCGGGATGGCGTGAAGATGAATAAAAAAAATATTTGCTATAAAATGCTAGGGCTGCACGATATTGGTCATATATATTCAAATATTGTGATGTGATTTTGTTGTAATAAATATTGGGTATTTGTAAAACAAAGGAGGAGTTCAACATAAATTTCTTATAAACCCATCTAGGAGTGCAAGGATGAAAATGTTAATGATTGTCTCAGAGAATCATGCAGCGCTCATGAGAAAGCAGCAGAGGGAACTTTAAACTGATTTTTAAATATACGACATACTAGTTAATCCTGAAAAGGAACGGTAAAATTGCAATGCTTACTAAGTTTTCTTTCCAATAACAAAGCAAAAATGTTATGGTGAAACTTAAATCCCCTGCTCTGTAATGTCTAGACAGTATGATTTCAAACCAGCTGTCTTGCCATAATATGCAACGTTGGTATTAATATCACCCATTGTCCAGCCCTTTACAATACTACATCCATTTTTCGAATTCAGTACAAAATACCACGCCTCGTGTTGTGACTTCAGTCAGCGGCAGTACCAGTTTTTACACCAGTGGAGAATCAACACCCTGAAGTACCATACTTTACTTACTTTCTTGAAGTAACTAATGTATGGGGCCTGGTGAGGTCGAAAGCACCATAAGAATATAGAGGAAACCATTTGTGTTCTGGAAGCAGACATGATGTTAACCTGTAAAGTAACCTTGTTCGCTGGCTATTGTACACTGAAGACCTGCTGTGCCAATTGTTCATTGAAATGATGACGATAATTGGTGTTTCAGGCTTCTTCCTGAAGCACCTCTTCTCAGGACTGGACGTCTCTGAGGGCTCCAATGCAGACATCAGCCAGGAGATCTTCTTTCTGGAGCTGATGGTGGTGCCCCCGTCGAGGTACAGTTTAGACTTGCCATGTGAATTCTTGGCAGTTTGTTTTACTCAAATGTGGTTGAAGAAATATTTAAAGAATCTAGTTTATAAGTAGATCATTATGCAGTCCTTAGCTTATAGGTTGTGCTTCTCGTTTTCTTAGATATCGGCCAGTCAATTGCCTGGGGGACCAGATGTTCACCAATGGACAAACAGTCAATATGCAGGCTGTGATGAAGGACAGCGTGGTCATCCAGAAGCTGCTGGCTCTTATGGCCAATGATAAGGCCCGACAACTGGAGGTCAACCATTTCATTCTTCTCTGTTAACATCTCGCCAATCTGAATAATCGTGCTTCTTGTTGCACAGGAAACCCAGAAATTGCTTACTTGGTTGAATCTTAACTTGTTGCTTGATTGTATGTACATAGTGCAGTGTTTCCAAAAAGCTTATCTAGCAGAGCTGCGGTACGTGTTCCTTTCACGGAATGAGCTGTGCACTTTCAGTGCCACTACTAATCTAGTTTGCTTTACTTAAACTTAATTGCTCAATTTCTTGTTTTGGATTGTACATAATACAAGTGTCAGATGATTTAGGAACATGATTGCCAGAGTAAGGGTAACGCTTTATATTAACTGCTTCTGCCTAATACATTCTTAGAACATTCAGTACACTTTCATAATAGTCGTAATGCATTCATTATGCATTTGTAGAACATTCATCCCACATGCATAATGCGTTCTTAGAACATTCAGTGTACCCGCATAATGCATTCATGCGATATTCAGTGCACCTGCATATACAGCTGCGGGAGACCATAGTACAATTTTTTTTTGTTTCACTCATTTCTGTGTGTCTTTGAAAACTGTATTTTTTTGCAAACTGCAGCCTGGTTCTTCCTGGCTTTATGGGACTTCAGTCCTGCTACTAGGAGCCTGATTCAAACTATGCTAGCAGTGCACTTCACACCTGCACTTAATGCTTCCCATTCCTTTTGAAGGTCACTTCAAGAGACTGTCAGATAAAATAATGATCATCTCTGGCATTAGAAAGTGGCTTCAGCCCTCTGCCTGGCTGGTTTCTGGTCTTTGCCAGTGGTTCCTGCTTCTCCTATTCTTCTGCACTGCTGTCTTAGAAATTATGAACCTGGAAGTAACCAGCTGCTCAGCACAGCCGTCTGTCAGCAGAATCATGATTAAGCCGAGATTTAAAAATGTAGATTTGTTTAAAAATATAGAGTGCTCTCTCAATTTTTTTCTGTGGCCGTATGTGTTCATAGAACATTCAGTGCACCTTCATAATACATTCATAATGCATTCATGAAACATTCAGCACACCTGCATGATGCATGCATAAAAAATTCATAAGCAGAGTAATGTGTCATTGTAGCTGTTAATATAGCTGTTTTGACAAAAGTTTCTTCTAAATGTGTCTCAGTCTGAAGAAGCAGAAGTGAATAAGTCTGATCAGAGCTTCCTGGCGGGTGTTCCGGGGGTGACCCTCACCGATAAGCTGTACAACATGTGGATCCGCTTACAGAGTCACGTCAACATTGTGTTCGACAGTGACATGGACAAGCTGATAACTGAGAAATTTCCTGGAATCCGTCAGGTCTTCTCAACCCCTTCTCTCCTTCTTTTAATGGCATAGCTAACTTCATTAGTTCCTTTTTAATACATTTTTAAACTGTCAATTAATTAACCTGCACCTCTGCATCATGTTAAACTGTTATTCCTGAATTACAACTGAGTCCTGGAGTTAGTATTTATTTATTTTTAAAAACTTGCCCTTTCCGTTGCATTGACGAAGCTAATTTCTTTGCCCCTCAGATCTTGGAGAAAAAGGACGGTCTTTTCCGGAAGCACATGATGGGCAAGCGTGTGGATTATGCTGCCCGCTCTGTCATTTGCCCTGACATGTACATTGGCACCAATGAGATCGGAATACCCATGGTACGAGTCTGGGACCTTAACTTCGCTGTGTGAGCCAGTGTGGGGGAAAGTGGCCATCTTATTCTCTTCTGGCCTGTTTTGTTTCACGTGTGTGTGTGTGTGTGTGTGTGTGTGTGTGTGTGTGTGTGTGTGTGTGTGTGTGTGTGTGTGTGTGTGTGTGTCTGGGGACGGGGGCAGGGGTCCAGGTATATACAGTATCTCACAAAAGTGAGTACACCCCTCACATTTTTGTAAATATTTTATTATATCTTTTCAAGGGACAACGCTAAAGATATGAAACTCTGATAGAATGTAAAGTAATCAGTGTACAGCTTGTATAATGGTGTAAAGTTGATGTCCCCTCAAAATAACTCAACACACAGCCATTAATGTCTGAACTGCTGGCAGCAAAAGTGAGTACACCCCTAAATGAAAATGCCCAAATTGTGCCCAGTGTCAATATTTTGTGTGGCCACCATTATTTTCCAGCACTGCCTTAACTCTGTTGGGCATGGAGTTCACTAGAGCTTCACAGGTGGCCATGGGAATCCTCTTCCACTCGTCCTTGATCACGACACGAAGCTGGTGGATGTTAGACACCTTGCGCTTCTCCACCTTCCGTTTGAGGATGCCCCACAGATGCTCAATAGGGTTTAGGTCTGGAGACATGCTTGGCCAGTCCAGACACAGGCAAGACACATCTGTCTTTGTACTCCTCACCTGGTCGCCGCCACACACGCTTGACACCATCTGAACCAAATAAGTTTATCTTGGTCTCATCAGACCACAAGATGTGGTTCCAGTATTCCATGTCCTTAGTCTGCTTGTCTTCAGCAAACTGTTTGCGGGCTTTCTTGTGCACCATCTTTAGAAGAGGCTTTCTTCTGGGACGACAGCCATGCAGACCAATTTGATGCAGTGTGCGGCATATGGTTTGAGCACTGACAGGCTGGCTCCCCATCCCTTCAACCTCTGCAGCAATGCTGGCAGCACTCACACGTCTATTTTCAAAAGCCAACCTATGGTCATGACGCTGAGCACGTGCACTCAGCTTCTTTGGTCTACCATGGCGGGGCCTGTTCTGAGTGGAACCTGTCCTTTTAAACCGATGTATGGTCTTAGCCACCGTGTTGCAGCTAAGTTTCAGGGTGTTAGCAGTCTTCTTATAGCCTGGGCCATCTTTGTATAGAGCAATAAGTCTTTCTTTCAGATCCTCAGAGAATTCTTTGCCATGAGGTGCCATGTTAAACGTCTAGTGACCAGTATGAGAGTGTGAGAGCGATAACACCAAATTTAACACATCTGCTCCCCAAGGACACCTGAGACCTTGTAACACTAACGAGTGACATGACAACGGGAAGGGAAAAGGGCTAATTGGGCACAATTTGGGCATTTTCATTTAGGGGTGTACTCACTTTTGCTGCCAGCAGTTCAGACATTAATGGCTGTGTGTTGAGTTATTTTGAGGGGACATCAACTTTACACCATTATACAAGCTGTACACTGATTACATTCTATCAGTTTCATATCTTTAGCGTTGTCCCTTGAAAAGATATAATAAAATATTTACAAAAATGTGAGGGGTGTACTCACTTTTGTGAGATACTGTATTACATTTTGGGGACCAAATGACCCCACAGTGTGATTAAAAACCTGTTATTTTGACATTGGGGACCATTTTTCAGTCCCCATAAGGGGAAATTCAATTTTATAAAAATCTGTGACTTCAATCAAAAAACAAAAAAATGCCAAAAGTCGTCTTTGTTTGGTCACTTATGGTTAATGTTAGGGCTGGGTGGGGGTTATGCTTTTGCCCATAGAAATGAATGGACAGTCCCCACAAAGATATGAGTACAGGTCTGTGTGTGTTTGTGTCTTTGGCAGTGAGTTTGCATGTTCCTCCCCGTTCATGTGGGTTTCCCCTTAGCGTTTCGATTCCCCCCCCCCCCCCCCCCCACTGCACCGGGTATTGAACTTTCGATATAGTACATTCAGTACTTTCTACTTTGCCATTGACTTCTGGTCGTGTTCCAGTACCAAAAGTTCCAATATCAAGAATACCAAACTTTTTTGGTACTTTTGGATGGGACTTCCAAACCCTTTCTTTATCGATTTGGTTAGCAAATATCCTGCCTCTGAAACACAATACAACCGGTGTTTTAAAAAGAAGCTACAAACTCAGAAAACAATAAGAATTTGAGTAAAAAAAACAAGGTAATACTAATTATGATCTTAATTGCGATCTGGTCTGAAGAACCAGAAGAAGATCAGGATGGCATGACTAGGAATAAAGTATTTGCTACAATATACTAGAGCTGCATGATATTGGGAGATATTCAGACATCTGCTGCAATGGAAAAGCACCCTTGGTTTGCTGGGCACCCCCCCAAGTCCCATTTTATTTGTTTAAAAGTTCAGTATTTCCAAAGTCAGTGAGTAATCATGTGAAATAATCTTAAATAATCATGATCTAAATATTGACCAAAATATTTTTGCAATATATGCGGTTATGCAAGGTGGACGGGTGGATGCATGTATGTAGGTGTTTAAGGGATGTCCTTTTAGAATCTACTTACAGGTTCTGCGAGTGTCTGTTAGATCTGTGAATAAGTAAGGCTATTCTGAATCCATGTAAAAACGGGGCATATGTGGAAGCTCTTTGTGTTGCACCATGCTCAGGCTTACTATGTGTTGCACCATGCTCAGGCTTACTATGTGTTGCACTATGCTCAGGCTTACTATGTTTTGCACTATGCTCAGGCTTACTATGTGTTGCACCATGCTCAGGCTTACTATGTGTTGCACCATGCTCAGGCTTACTATGTTTTGCACTATGCTCAGGCTTACTATGTTTTGCACTATGCTCAGGCTTACTATGTGTTGCACCATGCTCAGGCTTACTATGTGTTGCATGCGTGTCTCTCCTCTTTTGAGGCTGGTTAACACTGTTGTGTTGCACAAGCAGTGGGTTGCACATGCTATAGCGCAAGTTCGATCGTACCCTATGATAGACGTATACTGTCCCTATGTTCGCGTTTACACACTACTAAAAATAATCAGTTGCACCATGCAAATGGTAAATGAACTGCATTTATATAGTGCTTTTCTACTCTTACGAGTACCTAAATAGCTTCAGCGTAGTTATGTAATTTTTACACTAGCTTAACCTTAGGTGTAAGGTCCATTGTAACAAAAACAAAAGGTCACTTTTTACACTTAAAATTATTTCTCACAACGAGAGAATATCCCACTTATAGCCATTTATAGTGCAATCTGCTTCCCTCCACCTCATGCCAAATGCTGTTTGCGTGTCTATTTACAACTTTTGTTTTTCTGAGAACTTATTTTGTGGGTTTGATTAAATCATGATCTCCGCATAAGACAAAACAAGACAGTGATGTTATGTCCTCTATGAACTTCCATCTGATGCAGAGTTGCAGTGAAAAGACCTAAATGGGCTTGTTAAAAGTTCCTTGGTTTGAGTTTTCGTTCAGTTTTTCAAGTAATAAATAGAAAGCAAGGTCATATTTCTTTCTTTTTTGCTGATCAAAAAAATGATCCGATCTGTCACTCGGATACCATGAGCCCTAAACCTTACATAGCTCCCCTAAATCGTACTCAGCAAGCTTCCTGGCAAACACTGTTCTTGCATCGCACTATACATGGCACATTACAGGCTACCTTACAGCTGTGTTTAAAACAGTTCTCACAAGTGCACAAATCATTAGCTATTGCTGCGTTCCATTTACCTCGGAGGTAGGAACTCGAAAGTGGGAATGACATCACACATGAGCGTTTCAGTACAGCTCGGAAAGCCATTCAGCAGTACTAGGGACTCGTTTCAAAAAGCTTACTAACTTGTCAGATTTAATTTACTCCGGTTTAAATGCCGTTTATCTTCATTCACTTACATTTAGCCCAGACTACCTTACATCTGACAAGTTGTCCATTTAAGCAAGAAATCCTGCGTAATGAACCGGGCCCCGGTTCTAGCCTTGATAATTGTTAGCAACATCAGTGGATAACAATGCGTTGCGTGCTGTTTTGTGCAGAAAAACACCGTAGCAACACGTCCACAGATAATGGTTGGACAGTCTGTGTGTGACCGATCTAATGAACCACAAATTAGACATAAGTGCTAATAAACAGTGTAAAACTACAGCTTTAACTTCTATTGATAACTTACGCTAAGCTGGTGCCGCCCACTGCAGGTCTTTGCCACCAAGCTGACCTACCCCCAGCCAGTGACACCGTGGAACGTGAAGGAGTTGCGGCAGGCAGTGATGAACGGGCCCAACGTGCACCCGGGCGCCTCCACCGTCATCAATGAGGACGGCACACGCACCATGCTGAGCCCCACCAACCGCACACAGCGGGAGGCCATCGCCAAGCAGCTGCTCACGCCCGCGCCTGGCCCGCACCGCATGCCCATGAAGATTGTATGTCTTCCCCCCCCCCCACCACCTCCCTCCCCGTCTGGGTTAGGGGTGGCCATCTGGCACGCAGTTCAATAGCAAGAAAACTTTTTGTTTTGGAAAACGGTCAACCGGTATTTGGCCAGTAATGACTGCTTAATGTCCCTTTGCTTCCCAGCGTGACGGTGCCCTTAATGTGCTTTACATTCGTAAGGCATTTCATAGAATCATTTATTGTCGCGCCACATTGCACATTAAAAGATGGGTGAAATATGTTTTGGAAGTTCTTTAGTAGATTGGTCAATGTCACACGAGAAACTGTAAATTCCTTACAGTGTAGCGGAAGGTGTTGGGTATTAGCATACTTTTACCCCGAGGGAATTTCTTGTGGTGCTAAATGCTTAGTAATTTTAAAGCATTAGTTTAATGTGTAACTGATTACCTATCAGTGTAACAGGTGCTTTAGCTTTAGCTAGATGTACTATTTCTTAGAAACCCTCATGTGTGTCAGTTTGAATGATGTGCGTGTTCGTCCCGCATTTTCATACCCTTCTGGACAGTCGTGTGACATTTATGGATGTCAGTGGTTTAAGAACATACTGTGAATCTCCCATCTGTACCTTCTGGTCAGTGCTGCTGTGCCAGGGCAAGCGTCCGACTCTCACCGGCTACGGTCTTAGCGAGCGGTGTTTCCTGGTCCCTTTGCAGGTGAACCGGCACATCAAGAACGGTGACGTGCTGCTTCTGAACCGGCAGCCCACGCTGCACCGGCCGTCCATCCAAGCCCACTGTGCCCGAATCCTGCCTGCCGAGAAGGTGCTGCGGCTGCACTATGCCAACTGCAAGGCCTACAACGCCGACTTTGACGGCGATGAGATGAACGCCCACTTCCCCCAAAGTGAGCTCGGCCGGGCGGAGGCCTACACCCTGGTCAGCACCACTCAGCAGTACCTGGTACCAAAGGTGAGAGCCCTGTGTAACGCTTCAGTTAAAGCAGTTTTACTTGGAGGAGATCAAAGTTGAGTAGAGGCCATAACAGCCTGCAGAAAAGATCCTGAAACGGCCTAGTTGAGAAGCTTGAGGTTTTGGTTGATTCCTGGATGGCTGGAATCTAAGGGCTATCAGGTGCCTCGGGGTGCAGTGATTAGACACAGCTTTGTAATTTGAATCCCATGAGAAAGGCCTTCCAAGGAACTTGGAAAACATGGTGTAATTGGTGTAACATTTGCTTTCTTGATCCTGTCTCCATTCCACTTCATTTAGCCATTGCCCAAGTTGCATTAAGCAGGGTGACCATACATTCTCTTTGCTCTGAACTTGTGTTCTTTTTTGGGACCTAAAAATGTCTGGGATTTTGCTTTTTTTCATGTTGTTGACATTAAGCTGCCTGATCTCGCAGTGCCGTCTGTGATGGAGTCGTCCTGATCGCCGTGTCGGAACCTTGTGTTTCTGCCTGACGTCTGTCTTTCATGACAGGATGGGAAGCCTCTGGCCGGGCTAATTCAGGACCACATGGTATCCGGTACCAGCATGACTATCCGAGGCTGCTTCTTCACCCGAGAGCAGTACATGGAGCTGGTGTACCGGGGTCTGACGGACAGGAGGGGCAGAGTGAAGCTCCAGCCGCCGGCTGTGCTGAAACCCTACCCTCTCTGGACAGGAAAACAGGTATCGGCCTGACCAGCCCTGGTCAAGGGAGCTTATTCAGGCAGAGCATGGAGTTCTGTGTTTTATGGGTTACAGCTTCCCAGCGCAGCATCATAAATGTGTTGTATTTCTTTCCAGGTGGTTTCCACCCTGCTGTTAAATGTAATTCCAGAAAATGAAATCCCCCTAAACCTGACAGGGAAGTCGAAAATACCCAGCAAGGCGTGGGTGAAGGACTCGCTGAGAGCCGTTCCCGGATACAACCCTGAGGACATGTGTGAGTCGCAGGTGAGATGGATCAGCCAGCCTCTAATTCCCCCTTGCTGCTCTTTATTATCCACAAGTCACTGGTGCTAACGTGACAGTGCCTAAATAATTTTAGTTTAACTGCGCTGCTGTTCCCATGCTAGTTCAGTTATCCTATAAATATTTAGTCTTCTGCACGCTGATAAGAACCAGATATGCGCAGTTTGGCCGCTTCACTGGCAAGACCCTTTTCGGTATTCTGACGGCTCTTTGCGGCAGGTCGTTATCCGGCAGGGCGAGCTTCTGGTGGGGGTGCTAGACAAGGCCCACTACGGCAGCTCTGCCTATGGTCTGGTGCACTGCTGCCATGAGCTGTATGGAGGCCACACCAGCGGACACCTCCTCAGCTGCTTGGCCCGGCTCTTCACAGCGTACCTGCAACTGTACCGCGGCTTCACCTTGGGTGAGATTTCACACAGACCGATGACAGATCATTCATTATAAAATACAAAACCTTTGAGTTGGTTGGTTTGGTCAGCTGACTCTCATGTGCTCATCACTGTTTTATTCTTTGCCCCTCATTGTACCTTGAGTTAACTTAATCTCACTTTTCTTATAGGTGTGGAAGACATTTTAGTTAAACCTGGAGCTAATAAGAAGAGAAAGAAGATCATTAATGAGTCAGTCAAGTGTGGAATTAAGGTAGTGATGAACACTAGAGCTGTTTCTCAATATGCGTACTTGACCGTACTCGTGTTCTTGTGTATCCATTTACTTCGTCTTCCATTGCTGAAGACCAGTTCCAGTTCTCAAGTACAGAAGGTAGTAAAAATCCTTGTATGTTGTTCTTCACTGTCCCAAATATCAAGATGCCGTAAAGGTGTTAAACACATCACAACGTGCGACTCTGCACAGAGCATAGGAACTGGAGCCGGAGAAGTGCAGTGTCAGGCGATATTAACAAATGCGGTTTTTCTGTTTTGCCACTAGTTCAAACTGCGGACCCGATCTGACAAAGTGTGTAATATCCCGAGTGCTATTCGGAGTGTTATTTTACATTAGATGGCACCACTTAGAAATTGGCATTGCTTAACCTGTGTCATAAATTATGTATAGCATACATTGTAGGTTGTCAGTGTTGGGATTAGGGTTTTTGGCCATAGAAATGAATAGACAGTCCCCAGAAAGATATGAGTACTTGTGTGTGTGTGTGGGTCCCCACAATACCAAAATAACAGATATTTATTACAAAGATCTGTGAATGCAATCAAAAAAAGCTGTATGGGCATCTAAAACTAGATGCTAAAAATTCAAATGGCCTAATTGTACGTGTTTGTTATAGAGCACCTAATGTAGGAAAGCAAAATGTTATATGACAATATCAGAATTATGAGTAATAAAAATGTGATGTTTATGGGTATATCTAATTCTACAGGTCGAGTTAAAAAACATTAGACTCTCTAAGAGGAATGTAGAAAGGAAGATTGCATTGGAGGCTAAGAATGACATTAAAAATTTCTTCCAATATTTGAACTCCAAAAGAGCTATAAAAGTTGAAATCACTAATTTGCCAGGATAGTAAGGGCCTTATAATTGACAATGAAATTGATATAGAAAAAGAGTTTAATGATTATTTTACACTGGTGTTCACAGTAAAGAACATGAGTAACTTGCCACCGTTTAGTACAAATACAGCGTCATATATGAGCAATATATGTATAACTGAGGCTGATGTGGTGCTAAGCTCAAAATAAATAAATCACAGGGCCCTGATGGCATCTTACCTATAATTTTAGAAGAGTTGAGGTATATTATTAGCCAACCTTTAACTTTACTATTTCAGAAATCCTTATCTGCCGGTGTGGTACCTTCTGATTGGAAACATGCTAATGTAACACCCATATTCAAAAAAGGGGATAGAAGTAATCCAGCAAACTATAGGGCAATGAGTTTAACTTGCATAACTGAAAAAGTAATGGAAACTATAATCCAAGTGAAAATGGTAGATTACCTTGATTCAAATAACACTCTGAGGGATAGCCAACTTGACTTTAGGAGAGGTAGATCCTGCTTAACTAATTTAATTGAATTCTTTGAGGAAGCTACAAGAGAAATTGATCACAAAAAGGCCTACGATGTGATCTACTTAGATTTTTTCAAAGGCCTTTGACGTTGTCCCCCACAAATGGCTTCTGCTTAAGCTCAAAGCTGCAGGGATTTTATGAACTATGGCAGCTTGGATCGAAAACTGGTTAACAGACAGGAAGCAGTGAATAGTTATTAGAGGCACAATGTCTCAGTGGGCTTCTGTTCATAGTGGGGTACCACAGGGTTCAATTTTAGGACCACTATTTTTCCTAATTTACATTAATGATATTGACATCAATACATACAGTAAACTGGTTAAATTTGCAGACAACACCAAGGTGGGTGGCGTAGCAGATACTAAGCTATCAGCACAGAGGCTACAATGGAATCTTGATTTGATTAGCGACTGGGCTGCTACCTGGCAGATGAAATTTAACGTAGATAAATGTAAGGTAATCCAGGCGGGGAACAGAAATATAAAGTACAGATATTTTATGGCTTCCACTGAAATAAAGGTAGCTGATTATGAGAAAGACCTCGGTGTGTACGTTGATGCTTCCATGTCCCACTCTTGCCAGTGTGGGGAAGCAATTAAAAAGGCCAATAGGATGTTGGGTTACATCTCTAGGTGTGTGGAGTTTAAGACAGGGTAATTGATGCTTCTATTATATAATTCCTTGGTAAGACCCAACCTAGAATATTGTGTTCAGGTTTGGTCACCATACCTTAAGAAGGACTTTACTGCCTTGGAAAGGCTGCAGTATAGGTCTACGAGAATGATTCCTGGTCTTAGAGGAATGTCTTATGAGGAGAGGTTAGCTGAGCTGAATCTGTTCAGCCTCGAGCAAAGGAGACTAAGAGGGGACATGATCTAACAGGTCTGGATGCTGTTCATC
Organism: Brienomyrus brachyistius; assembly: GCF_023856365.1. Classification (NCBI taxonomy): domain Eukaryota; kingdom Metazoa; phylum Chordata; class Actinopteri; order Osteoglossiformes; family Mormyridae; genus Brienomyrus; species Brienomyrus brachyistius. The sequence goes on from NC_064544.1 coordinate 21,338,987, forward strand.
CAACTGGCTACTTCAGTATTAGTTTAAATACTAGAAGTCGTGGCCATAGATGGAAATTGGCGGGAGAACATTTTAAAATGAATTTGTGGAAGCGCTTCTTTGCACAAGGTGTAGAATATGGAATAGTCTTTCTACTAGTGTAGCGCAAGCTATAACCCTGGGTTCCTTTAAATCAGAGCTAGATAAGATTTTAACAACTCTGAGCTATTAGTTAAGTTCTCTCCAAACGAGCTTGATGGGCCGAATGGCCTCTCGTTTGCAAATTTCTTATGTTCTTATGAGACAAGCAGTTTTTGAACTGTTCAAGTGGTGATTCCCATTTAGTCACATCAGTTACTAATAGAAGAAAAACGCAAGCGGTTACATTTTTGATAAATAGTAATGTCAAATTGGATGCGCGATGGAGACTTGAGACTAGACTCGGACTTTAATTTTGTGACTCATGAATGTCTCTGGCATCGGTTGCATCCTCGCTTGGCCTGCCACAAATATCAAGATGCATTCTCCCCAAAAGAGACCAATCCCATGATTTGATTGTGGCCCAAGTTTATTCTTGGAAGGCAAGATAGCAAGACAACTCTTGCCAAGATCAGAAGTACAATCTTTGCATTCTTGTTATTGAGAAATGCATAAATGTCGCCTCTCCTCCCTTTGCTTGCCTGAACTGCCTTACAGCTTCACATCAGCCTTTTTCAGTATCTCCCTGGCACCACCCTTGACTGGGCATGCCTGATTGTTCTTATAAGCCAGTGTTTCTCAACCTGGTCCTTGGGGATCCCCCTGAGGGTCCACGTTTTTGCTCCCTCCCAGCACCCAAAAATCTGGATAGTCTGGAGGTCCGTGTGGAATGGGATAGCAAACTGTGTTATAATTACCGGTGTAGGGAAAGCCTTTTATAAACCATCCTAATTCTTGGTATTCTATCCCAGGTACTAACCTTAACAGTTACAGTAAAGTTACAAACAGCTAGTAGTCTCAGAACACAAGTGTAAATCATAAAACCATAAGACACAATATGATCTTCACAGATGAACACTGTCATTGCATGACTGGCAGGGGCCAGACCCTCAGTTATTCTGTAACATGCTAAAAGGTACATGCTATGTGTATGGAAATGCTTGAATCCATCAACGCAGTTTTATCGTATAAAGCAGAAGTTAGGGGGAAAAAAAGTAGAACTGTGTTTCTTCCTGTATGTGCTTTGTGTTGAGGTCAGGTTTTAAATACAAATCTCATGCTTTGAGTAGTGATCTTGGGAGATGAGACACCCAGCAATGGTCACGGAGATAAGTTTGATGTGCATGTAGATATGATGCGTGCTGGTTCTCAGTAACTATATGCCCCATCTTGGCTCTCACTCACCTCCTACTGCCGTCTTCCTGGTTAGGCTCTGCAAGCCGCCTTCGGTCTCTCTGCGTCAGCTGAGGTCAGTGAGGCCAGAAGCCGCTGGCAGGACGCCCACCTCAGCACCGACCAGAGGGACCAGCACATGGTCGACCTTAAGTTTAAGGAGGAGGTTAACCTCGTCAACAACAACATCAATAAGGTGTGTTTGTACTCTCAGCATCCCATGCATAACAGGAAAATAAATACAGTACTATGCAAAAGTTTCAGGCAGTCAAAAGAAATGTTTAAGGTCGTTTATTTGGATAGGACGTGTATATGTGCTTAGAACAAAAAAAATCTCAAATTTAACATTAGAACATATGCAAATTAAGAGTAAAACAAGAAAACTGACAGGAATTTCTCTTGTTCTACAAAAAGTTACTGATGAACACCACTTCAGTTCCCAAACCTCTCCTCAGTGACACCCCGTTCATTCCATGTATTTTTTTTTTATTTCACCAGCAGCTCGCTTAATAAAATCATTTAATTAAAAAAAACAGTGAAGTATCGATTATATGGTATGCTAGTGGTTGAGTCATAAAATAGATTGGTGCATTGGATAGTTGCTACGAATACTGGGGTGGTTTTAGCAGAGGTTTTGCACCAACATGAAGATCATTCAAACATAGTTTTCTTTGACCACCTAAAACTTTGGCACAGTACTATACATTATTTACTATATTGTATTATGTATGGTAAATTTGATTACGTTGTGAATGAGAAGTTGAATAAAGCAGTCTTAGTTTTTGTTTGAAAAGATGAAATGTAGAAGAATTTATTTGGATAATTATTCTTCCTATATTTCATTGCCTTTACCTCAAGGCAGAATGTGACCCTGTCCGGTTACACTTTGACTCAGGTTTTCTTTGTTAGGCTTCTGTTATTTTTGCCTCAGCTGACGATAATGTTTCTCTGTGGGCTTCTCAGATACCATTTCCCCGTTTTACATGTCTCTGCAGTTTGCCTGTTATCCACCTACTACTTAAAGTATTTTTTTATGTATGTTTTAGCCCCCATCCTGGGTCCGCTATCTCAGCTGTCTGAGAGTTAAACCAGTTTTATTAAGTCATTGTTCACATATTAGAAAATGCATTGGACCTAACATGGAACCCTGGGGTACTCTTCTGTAGGTATTTACCCTGGTTTGCCATACTTGGGCATTGCATTGTGTGTGCGCTGCTTGTATGTTTGACATGCCTCTGAGCAGGCATTTTGCTCTGGTTACAGGTCTGCATGCCTCTAGGGCTCCATCGCCGCTTCCCAGACAACAACCTTCAGCTTATGGTGCAGTCTGGAGCAAAGGGTTCCACTGTAAACACTATGCAGGTATTTTCCTATTTAAAGTAATGGTACCTGCCCCTCATGCATGTAGGATTAGAATATCATACTTTGTATAATAATTCTATAAGTAGTATAGTAGTAGTAGATGTGAGCACATTTCTTCCCAATTTTCCTGCTACATTATGAACTGTACCTTCACAACACCTTTCTCTTCAGATTTCCTGCCTGCTGGGGCAGATTGAGCTGGAAGGAAGACGCCCTCCTTTGATGCCCTCTGGGAAATCCCTGCCATGCTTCCAGGCCTATGACGCGTCGCCTCGCTCGGGGGGCTTTGTTTCCGGCAGGTTTCTCACCGGCATCAGCCCTCCGGTTAGTTCATGCTGTGTGCAGTGTTCTAGTTTTGGAGTACCAGAGCTAGGGTACACCCTGGGGGTGCTGTAGACATACTCACACACTACTGGCAGTTAGAGATGCCAGTTAGCCTCAGGGCAGGTCCGTTGGGAGACAGCCCCATGACGTGGGGAGAACGTGCTAACTTCATACACAGACCAAAGGCGGGATTTGAACCCCCAACCCGCGAGATGGTAAAAATTTAATACATTGTTTAAATATTATTATTTTATCTTATTTCCAGGATAATTTTAATATATAAATTGAGCAAAAAATTCGTGGTTAAATTCCTGGTATAATTTGACTTATTTCCCCACCACCCCAGGAATTTTTCTTCCATTGCATGGCCGGTCGCGAAGGGCTTGTAGACACGGCTGTGAAGACGAGTCGCTCGGGATATCTTCAGAGGTGAGAAACCTTCTGAACTCAACAGTCCACCAAGCGGGATGCTCCACACCTCACCCGTCAAGTCCTGGTAACTGCTGTCTGTAAGCGACAGTAAGTTCAGGACAGGGTGCTGAAATGTGCACTTGCTGCCCCTAGATGTGTCATTAAGCACCTGGAGGGCCTGGTGGTGCAGTACGACTTGACGGTGCGGGATAGTGATGGCAGTGTGGTGCAGTTCCTCTATGGGGAGGATGGCCTGGACATCCCCAAGACCCAGTTCCTGCAGCGTCGTCAACTGCCCTTCGTCAGGGACAACTGTGAGGTAAACCACCTATGTGTACAGATTTTCATTTTTCTTGCTTTCCTTAACCAGTCTTCTGTTCTTCACTGTTTTATTATCCAATGTTGCCTCACAGTTATTAACAGTACAATGAGTTGGATTCTTTTTATTGTACACTAAGGTATTAAAATCGTGGCCTGACAATGGTGGTTCTCATTCGGTACAGGTCATCAGGAAGTCTAAGTGCTTGGATGAAGTGCTATCCAAGATGGATCCTCAGGTGGTAGAAAGCCATTTCAGAGCCATCGAGAGATGGAAGGCTAAACAGCAAATGGCCTCGGCCCGACAAGGGGCCTTCCTGCTCTTCTCACAGAAGAAACTGGCTAAGCTGAAGTCCCAGAACCCGCCCGGAGGTCTACAAGACGGGCGAGATGGCTGCAGTCTCCAGGTAGACGGGGAAATCTCCCATTATAACTCATCATGCATCGTCCATTGCATGGTGTTCCCACCGGTTCTGCTAAGGAAATTCATTGTAGCTATTGTATAGCACTGCCTGAATAACCAGGCATTATATATTTTTTTGTATCTGGTAATGCAGATTAACAATACTTCTGCACATCTTGGAATATACCATTTGCAGAATGAAGGCTAATAGATTGTATGATTGCTCGCAGAATTACAAAATAGGAATGAAAATCTCTTAAGTATGTAGCTGTCATTGTATTCCTTTGGTCCGCTGTTCCCAATGCTGGAAAAATGCTAATCCGTTTTCAGCTGATGGAGAGATGGCAGTCGCTGGATGACACTAGCCGACGGAAGTATACAAAGAAGGCCCAGCGCTGCCCCGAGCCGTGCCTGTCCATCTTCCGGCCTGACATATGCTTCGGATCCGTCTCCGAGACCTTCCATGATGTCGTAGAGGAGTACCTTGATGAATGTCAAGCTCGAATGGGCACAGCGACACACATTGAGAACACAGATATGGACAGGTGACCCGAGTTTGAGCTTTTCATTGGCTTTCAACTTAACTAGCTAATAGAATGAAATATACTCTTCTTAGGTAATTGGAACTGACTGATGTTATGGGCAACATGAAAGAGAGGAGTTTGGGACTTTAAAATGATGTTTTTATTATATGCAGTAGCTAAACTATATGTAGTTGAACAAGAAGGCAGGCTAGTTTCTGGCAGCTAAAAGGTTTTAGTTTAGGTCAGTGTTTCCCAATCTGGTCCTCAGGGTTCACGTTTTTGCTCTCTTCGAGCACGCTCCCAGACTGTCCACATTTTTGCTCCCTCCCCGTAGGGAGCTGGGAGGGACCAAAAGTCGGTGGGTCCCCCAGAACTGGATTGGCAAACACTGGGCTAGTTGCATTGACTGGGAAATGATGAACCTTCCTTCCCCTGGTCTTGCTGAGCTTGTTCACCACTGTGCAGGAGTTGTGTAGGAGCCCTTGGGTTAGAGGGAGGTGTCTGTAAATTTTGAATTTTGCACAACTGCCTTATGATAAAGGAGACTCTGTAAAATTTGCTGGGGAGGGGGCTTTGATAAATTTTCCTGTGGTTCACCCTCCTCTACCTGCGCTGTGTGAAAGCCTGAAAAGTACCCATGGTCTGTTGCGTTTCTCACTGAGCCCTTCGGTTTAAGGCTGAGATCCCTGCTCCAGCTGAAGTGGCAGAGGGCCCTGTGTGACCCCGGTGAGGCTGTCGGCCTCCTTGCCGCCCAGAGCATCGGGGAGCCCTCCACGCAGATGACCCTCAACACCTTCCACTTTGCTGGAAGGGGAGAGATGAACGTCACGCTGGGGATCCCCAGGTACCGGCCCGCCCCGGCCCAGCTGCAGTACCACCAGATGCCATCACACGCGAATTGCCCATTGAGAATCCAGGGTGATGCGATTCCAGCAAGCTTCCACGTCACAACTTTCATTTTAATGAATTAGTTGAAAAATAATTTAAAATTAAAAACAACATGTTTGGTGACAGTAGAAGTAACGTGTTTTATCAGTGGTCAACAAAGAAAAATGTAAAATTTTGTCCATTCAGTCTGCTTTTAGCAGCATTTATTATATTCCAACTGTTACACTTATAAGGTTCAGAAATGTTATTATTTACTTATTTAAATGGCAACAATATATAGACATTGTGTAAGGAATAAATATTAAGAATCTCTTAAGAATACATATATATCCAACCATTCACACTGACTTTTCCAATGTGCTAAATGAGCTAAGAAACTTCTGCGAACTAACTGGACGGCCCTGTGCCACTTACTGCCCAAGTGTTTCACGTTGCGGTCCTTTCGCTGTGTGTCCACTCAGAGGACTTTGTGGAAGGGCCATATCAAGCCTTTCTTTAGCTATTTGTGTCAGTGTCTAATACCCGAAGCATTCCGTGTGATTGGCGCGGCTTTTTCACAGGCTGAGGGAAATCCTCTTGATCGCAAGCTCAAACATCAAGACTCCCATGATGAGCATCCCCGTGATGAACTCCAGAAGAGCGTTGAAAAAGGCGAAAAATCTGAAGAAGAAGCTGACCCGAGTGTGTTTGGCAGAGGTAGGCACGATGCTAATTCTTCACAAATCAGGCTGATTTGCAGGATTGGGTGCACTTCCCATGTAACCTGACCTGCAGTCACTGGGCTGGTTCACAACAGGTTGGTTTGAATTGGGATGTAAATTAAAGACTGATTTATGTCGATGTGTGGTTCAGTGGGTTAGGACACTGTGCCTGTGATCAGAAGGTCACTAATGGGCAGAGTAGTTTCACTGTTGGCCCCGATGCAGTTAATCCCCTATTGCTCCAGAAATGGGACCAAGAATTTTTGACCACTTTTTATATTTAGATTAATTCTTCCTCTCAACTATTTCTCAAGCACACTCTCTTATCTCCACTTCTCCACTGCGGCCAGTGGCCAAATCTTGTCTCACGCGAGTTGGAGGTGTGTGTAGCAGTGGATCTTATTGTATCTCATTGAATCGCACAGTGTTCAATCAAATAGTGTTGAATTGAACTGCATTGTAATAAGGGTAAATCTTATTGTATTGCATTAGTAGTTGCTTCATATGTATCTTTAATGTATCTGACTATTGGCCAGAGATGATGGTTCAGAGAGTACAAATTCAGACCAAGATTTTGTTTCAACCAACCTGTTCAGTATAAACTAAACTGTCAGTCACTTTGTTGGTTGAAACAAAGTCTGGATTTGTACTCTCTGGAACTGAAATCTCCACCTCTGCTATTGGCGATGCATTGAGATATGTATGAAATTGGCCTCAGTGATGGAGATGCACATCCCTAGTCTACTTCTGACATCTGCACAGTGGTTCCACTGATACATGGGTTTATAGTGTTTGAATGTTGTAATTGAGCAGAAGTTTGTTTGCTCTGTATTTCGGCTTGTAGGTCCTGCACAAGGTGGAAGTGGAGGAGACAATCCGGGTGGAGGGTAAGCTAAAGAAGAACAATGTCTTCAAAATCACTTTCCACTTCCTACCTCCTGAGTGCTACAAACAGGAAAAGCAGCTCACGCCCCAGCAAATTCTACAATATATGGAAACAAGGTGAGCCTACACACACTGTAACCTTGTCCGATCTCGGTGCCAGATTCCCTTTTGTTGTGGTATTTGGAGTGAAAGAAACTCACTACTTCATAGTGTCTTGGAGCCCTTTGCCAGGTTGCAAACTGGCAGATCTGTTACAGCCATTTACTGAATCCTGACTGAACTAAAGCTGTCCAACATAAATAGGTTGAGGTCATGTAATTCCAGCAGGGTATTGTTTGGGTCAAGGATGTTTAGATTCACTTCAGTCATGTGACGTGAAAGATAGTAAGCAACAAACATAGCATGCAGAACAATTACTTGGATAAAAGGAGGGCCCTGTAACATGTGCTATTAATGAACTTCAAAGAAACGCGACTAAGGAACTAGACAACAAGCCTTGTCCAGAACAATCAGGCAGGTGTGGGCAGCTTAAATTATGTATTGATGATCGGTGCCTGAAGTGAAAGGGATTGATTTCAGGCATTTGAGTTCACTTTTAGGCTACTGGTAGCTGTCCTCCATACTCTGAGCCTTTTACCAGGATCAGAATCGCTGGTGCACAGACACTTCACACACAACACGTAGCTAAGTAAAAAAATAATGTTTAGGCTATATCTAATGTTAATGTTGTCAGATCTATCTAATCTATCCAAGCGGTTCTTGTTTTTGCGAGTTAATGTGTCACCGTATTCTTCATGGGGGGCAGCATGTGGCTCAGTGGGCTATGCGTGTGTGGTTGTAATCACAAGGTTCAACCCCAGCTTTAGCACGTCTGCGGGTCCTTGAGCAAGGCCCTCAACCCCCAGCTCCCTGGGTGCTGCCACGGGTGGCTGCCCTTCGTGGACAGCTTACTCTACAAAAAAGAGCAAGTTGAGGGAGGCATAAAGACAATTAACAAAGTGATGATGATGGTGATTATTATTGTGATTCTTGCTGACTTGCTTCAGGCATTCTAGCTAGCTGAATAAACTCATGGAAGTCTGTCACTAGTGGCAGATCCTATATTCTACATTAAGCGACAGTCAGAATCAGAATGAAGGTTTATTTGCTAAGCTCAAACATGCACAAGTAATTTTACTTGGTGTGAAAGGTGCAGACATAAGGACAGACAGATATGGCTGCACTGACAAAAATGCTGTAAATATACAGTTAAATAAAAGAGGAAGTTGTTTTCCTTCTTCTTATGAATGAGGTTGCAATAAACTGAATGATGGCAATGTAGAATTGCACCAGAAAAGGGCCATTAGACAAAACAAAAATGAAGTCACACGTATTGGATGAGTCATAGTAGCCTACATAAAATATAAAAATTCAAATGTGGATATTTGCCTTTTATTATTTAAATGCTATTTTCTTTGAATAATGAAGTACAACCTTACAGGCCTAACAATGATGGTGGTGGATGTAGGAACAGTGCATAATTCTCATATTTGGTTCAAAATGTCTGTGAATACTTAAGACAGCTTATCTGCACAGTAGCCGACAGTGGCAGGTGATATCCGGTCAGGACCAGCAGCTCTCCTGGTCTTGTTTTTTGAATGAGTGATTCACCTCTCTATTAGTAATAAAAAGCTGAGAGCAGGAAGTCTGTGAAACTTGATATTCTGTAGTTGGGGATTATGGGTGTAATGTTCACAGCTGGAGGTCAATTTTAGCTCTAAGCCAGGTTTCTGGGAGCAGGCAGGGGTCACTATTGACCCCTGGCTATCTGTATGATTGTTATTCTGAAGCTTCCAGCAAAATGGACAGTTAAAAGTGAGCATTTCACAACAGTCTCAGCTGTATCACTTGATTTCTGAAAATGAAGGTCTCTTTGGGGGAGGGGTGACGGGGATGTGCAAGAACAAAGAGGGATTTAGAACAGAACATCAGCTCCTCGGAGGGATCTTGTGGACTGTTTCCCTCTAGCTATAGTGCAGGGGTGCTAGGAGAGTGAAGTGGTTTGGGGGGGGTGGGGGGACATGAATTACTGTGCAGTTTAAATGATGGTTATCTGAAGTAGGTACAGGCCAGTATTACATGCTAGTTTCCATTTAAATATGGTAGTTATGACTGCAGTTAAGTATGGCAGACTTCCTGAAAGAGCTGAGTGTGCGAGAAGTGCAAAAATAAATTGCAAAGACGTGCTGTTCCTCCACACAGTGTATGAGAGTATGGGGGAGAAGGTTAGCATTTACTTATGGTCTAGGTGTGTAACTGCAGGTTCCACAAAGGCGCATTGGTGCAGAGTGATTGTTTGGATGTGTGCTGTAACATATGAGATAAGAGAACTTTGTCATCACATTGCAGTACAATGAAATTCTGTTTGTGCTTCTTATGCAGCAATTTTAAAACAATGACAGTCGAATAACAACAGAAAACATTATAAAGTGCAAATAATGGAGAGTTATACGAGGTAAAAAAACAATATAAAATATAAATATGCAGACATTAAAGTGGCAGCGTTTATGTGTACAGTAGTTGTATTTGTGGAATATGACAAATTCATATGTGGTGAAGACATTAACAGTTGTGGGAGGTGCAGCTTTGTGTAACAGTGCTTAGGAGATGGAAAGTGTGCTTGGCTTGGGAAGGGGTAGTAAAAGCCACAGCTCTGGGGAAGAAGCTGGTTTCGCCTGTTCCAGAGTTGCCCTTTCACACATGTAACTCACAAGCAAAAGATTTCTATGATACGCATTCACAACTACTAGAAATGTGCTGGTTGGTTTATATCAGGGGTGGTGTTTGGGTAGAGCATGCAGGATGCAAGAAGTACACTGCAGAAAGTGTCTTGTTTAAGGCACTACTGACAAATTCTTGAATCTCCTCGTCTCTCTAGTCAGCTAGAATAAGTCCTGTTTTGGGGGGTTAAGCCCAGATGACTCGTTGAGCAACCTTTGCTACACGATGTAGGTCATTACACTCTGCAGCTGGCATACCTCACAGTCAAGGCCTAGGAGAGGGTAGTTTCTGTGGTGCTGCGGTGCCACTTTAAAATAAGGCTACCCATATATAGAGTTATGAGTGGTTTATAATCTGGATATTAATTAGGTTGTGACACTTTCCAAACTGTTAATAAACAATTGTAAACAGTTTTCTTTTTATTAATGCGTTACTACCATTTACAAGTGGGAAAGTGGTACTGGTGCTGCAGTAGAAGTTAATCAGGAGCTGCTAAGGTATATGGAGCTCTCTCGGTTTCCTGAGCAAGCACAGCTGTTGGGCTTTACCCACCGGGTTAGTGGTGTTAGGAAGCCATGTGAGATCCTTTGTTATGTAGATTCCCAGGAACTTGATGCTCTTCACGCATTCCACTTCCTCACCATGAATGTGAGGGGGAGGGGGGGGGGTCCATTCATCTTTGTTCTCCTGAAGTCTACAATGATTTCCTTTGTCTTGCTGGTGTTTATAATCGGATTTTTATCAGTGCACCACTAATGCAGGTGTGTGACCTCTGTCTTGTAGGCTGCTTCATCAGAGATCAGTCTGACTACCATTGTGTCATTAGCGGATTTCACAGTGGTATTTCATGGGTGCGTAGGGGTGCAGTCATGGGTAAGAAGGGTGAAGAGCAGAGGGCCATCTCCAAGCAGCTTCATGGTCCTGTGACCACAGTTGCCAATATTATTAGAAAGTAATAAGGTTCATGGGACTGTAGCCAACCTCCCAGGACATAGACACAAGAGGAAATGTAACGCCAGGTTGACCAGAAGGATATTGCCAATAGTAGAAAAAGAGTCAAGGAAACTATCCAAAACCATTCAGCTGAGCTCCAAAGTCACTCTCTGATTGCAGCATCTGTCGCATTTTGAACAGTAATGGGCTCCATAGAAGAAGACCCAGGATGGTTCCACTATTGACCGAAAAACAGAAAAGCCAGAGTGGAATTTACCAAGATGCATGTTGACAAGCCCCAAAGTTTCTGGGAGAATGTCCTTTGGACTTTCCAGTGTCAGAAAGCTCAGCCTCAGTCGCAGGTCATGGGTCCTCCAACAGGATAATGACCCAAAACATACAGCTAAAATCACTCAAGAATGGCTGAGAAAAAACATTGGACTCCTCTTAAATGGCCTCCATGAGCCCAGATCTTAATCCCATTGAATATCTATGGAAAGATCTGAAAATTGCAGTGTGGAGACGCCACCCTTCAAAACTGATACAGCAGTTTGCTCAGGAAAACATCTTTCTTTTTTGTCTGCCATTTTCATTTGCTTAATAATATGAAATATTCAACTGAAACAATCAAAAGCAAAGTCTGATTTGTATAAAACATGGAATGAATAATAAGGATTGCCATTAAATCTTTGTTAGTTTCACGTTATTTCAGAGAGAGTTGTATTTTTTGTGGAAGGGTACCAACTAATTTGTCCACATCTGTAAGATAGTTAATTTGTTCACCAGCTTGTGATGGATAATGGTGCTAAATGCAGAACTAGAATATACAAATAACATCTTCACGTATATGTTTGGTTGTTCCAAGTGGGGTAAAGCAACTTAATGTAACAAGAGGTTAAATATATTGATGAAAACACTTGCCAGCTGTGAGTTGCATGCCTTCAGTGTCTGTTCAGGCACTCTGTGTGGACCAGCAGGTTTGTTAGCATTGATTTTCTGAAGGGTGGATCTTGCCTGATGAAACTATAGAACTAATGACTGCTGACCTGCAGGCAGTGGTGTAATGGAGCAGTTCCTCCTCCTTCTGTGTCAAAACAAGCAAAAAAGTAGTTCAGGCTGTTGGGAACACAATGACAGGAATTAGCAAGCACTTTGCCTGCAAGATGTACTTAGAGATATAGCTAAATCTTATTTATCAGGATCCCTTTGTATTGTCCTGATTTGTTATGATTTTATTGTAGATTTCTGCAACTCCTGCTTCTGGCCATAAAAAAACGCAGCTCCAAGCTGGCATCTATAAACCGCGTGGATGCACGTAAAGCCACCCAGAAGGACGCTGACCAGGAAGCTGAGGAGGGCGGTGGGACTCAGGTTTGTTAATGGAATGCATAAGAACAGAATGCCTTTGTTATTATATAGGCAGAATGTACCACAAAATTGCAGTCTTCCCATATTCCATCCTGTTCTCTTGTGAGACATACAGGTGAGAGCAAAGGGGTGGGGTCAGGGCACTGGGTCAGCCATTGCTCAAGAGCAGGTGGGCTTAAGGACCTCGCTTAAGGGCCCAGTGGTGATTTGACTTTCGAGTACCACGTGACATGAAATGTGACCTTCCAGACACAAGGCAGAAACTTTGGGGGGATGGATGGATACTCAATCCTTCTATCCATCTGTCCATCGATCTATCCATCAAAATCAGGCATTACAGCAGCAAATGGGAACAGACAATACACAGTGACAACTGAAAAACCTAGATCAAGGTTAGCACTTCATTCCTGTCGTTGGGCCTCATTGGGCAAGGAAAATCAGACTTGCAAAAGGTTGCTTCAGGTCGAAAAGTCCCTTTTTCCTTTTGACGACCTTAATGACCACTAGACAGAGGTACACTCAAACTAATTGGAAAATACAAATAAAAAAAAAAAGAAGTAATAAATTAGAAATTAGTCTCACTGTGTATATTAAAAATGTGCAAACAAGCTGTAATATGCCAACGGTGCTGTACGGAAATTAGTGACCACAAATGAGAAATGGATGTATACAATCCAAATGAGGACCCAGCCAGCGCTTCCTTGCTGTCCTTTAGAACACGTAGTGTCAGCACCCCATAGTTATGTGATGAGTGCTCTCTTCCATAATACTGCCATGTTACCTGACATGACTTGGTACCGTCCTATGTGTAGGATGGCGGAGACACTGAGATGGAAGACATCGGTAATGCAGCGGATGCAGAGGCTGATGAGGGGGATGCTGACGCTACGGATGCCAAGAGGAGAGAAAAACAATCAGAGGAGGTAACAATGGCACTATGGAAAGTAACTGACTAACTCAAACCAGAAAAACAGTGTTTCCACTATAATTTATATAATGTAAAGCATATGCACATTGCTTGTTTGCATGCACACGGTCTGCAGTACCTTGCAAAAGTATTAAACCATCCATAAAATTATCAGATTCCCCTGAATTACAAATGACACATACACACATTCTTCCTATGTCTGCATAGTTTTCACAGTAATTCAGAATGCATTTTCAGCAAACATTTTAAAGAAAATCAAAAAATGAAAAACATTGCTTGCAAGTTGTATGCATCCCTCCACATTAGTATCTGGTAACGCCAGCTTTTGCTGCAATAACAGCTCTAACTATTTTGTAGCTACCAGCTTTGTATTGGGGGTCCAATACTTTTATTTTGAAGAGTTGATGTGCACCTTGTAGGTGGATTATGAAAGTGAGGGGGAGGAAAATGATGGAGACTTGTTTGAGGAAAAAGAGGAATCAACCCCCAATGCAGAAGAGAATGATGATGATGAGCAGCTCCCGGGGAGTCCAGCTGCCACTCCAAACCCGACCCAGCCGGAGGACCAGAACCAGCTCCGGGTGAACAGGGTGCTGGATCTTAGCACTGCCATTGAAAGTTACAGATATGACAGTCAAAGTGACCTCTGGTGTGAGGTGAGCATGACTTTTATTTTAATTTATAGTAAGTAAGCAGCTTAGCTCCTGATTGTCTGGTCTATAGGTTCTCCCTGAAAGCACATACGTACACATATGTAAATACTCACCTTTTCATAAATTCAAAGATGGCTGGTTTGTCATACATGAAACAGGGTGACTGATTTTACAAAAATACCTAAAGGTTGGTTCATACTACTCCACACAAGCACAACACTCACGTACCCACTGTGCGTATGTGTACACGGAAATGTTTATAGTTCTCTGGTCAAGCTGTGTACTTTGCACGCATTGTATTTATATTCTTAATGTATTATTATTTGGATTCTTTATTATTATTATTATTATTATTATTGTCATTATTATTATCATCATTGTGATATTCCCTGCAGTCGTACCACAGCAGTGAGGTTTGTATCCATTTCTCTGTTTTAAAAAATTCAGAGCCAACTCAAGGTTGCCAGTTTTGGTGAGCTGGCTGGCATGAAATTTTCAATTTGAGACAAGTCTACACACACACACACACACACACACACACAAGGGGCCATTAGGGACCGACTGCATTCCAATGAGATCCATGCCATGGCAAACACGGATGGCATTGAAGTGGCAGTCAGGGTCATTGAGGCCGTTAGGGACTTTATTCAGAAATGATAAATTACCATGCATATACAAACAACTGACAATCTCTCACAAAAACTAGTTAAAATTTTAACACATTATTGAAAAGCATTCACACACACTAGCAAAGATGACATTTTCGGTCGTGTATGTAAGCACCTTTTACTAGTGTGTGTGAAAGCAGTTCAGTAGTATTTGTGAAAGGTTTCACTAGTGTTTGTGAGAGCTTTTCAGTTGTGTGAATGAATACATTTTCAGTTGTTTATATGAGAGTCTTAAATAGTGCAATGCTTTCTCTTGTAAGTGTGTGCAATTTTCGTTGTACTATATGAATTACTTTGGTTTCATATGTATATACATGGTTTCACATGTTTATGCATGGTAATTCTGAATAAAGTCCATAACTCCCCCTCATACATACACGCATGGATTTACATGTATGTACGTTTTATTTACTTGTAAATAGTCTGTAGGGTTTGCAAACTACCCCAACGCTCGTCGAAAGCCTACATGTTGGTATTTAAAGTGGACACTAGCAAATCGATCATGTGCAGTGTGCCCAGTGCTGCATGTACGCCGCTGCGCAGACACAAATTTGGAGTGCAGCAGGCGTTCATTCGCGGAAGCGCACAATGACATCAAACGCTTCAAATGTTTGAGCAGACATATCCGCTAGTACACATGCGGAAAAGTATGAACAAGCTTTAACTGTTACTGTACTTATTGGCACTTAAATGTGAATGACTGTAAATGATTCTATACCCCTATGGTTCTGGAAAAATGTTCATGTTCTTATTTATAAGCTTCACTTCATACTTGGAAACAATATGATGGATCATTTACTTGTAGATGGTGCTTGAGTGAGTTTGTAAACCCTTGATAATCATCCCCTCATCTTTACGTTGCTAGGTCACGCTGGCCTTACCTCTCAGCAATGTACGCCTCGACTTGACTTCGCTGGTGGCATCTCATGCCCAGAGTGCCATCGTGCATGAGATCAAAGGTATTTCCCGCTGCCTGCTCAGCGAGGTCACCAGTCAGCATGGCGAGAAACAACAGTTGCTTAACACAGAAGGCATCAACCTGCAGGAGGTCATCAAGTATGGTGACGTGAGTATTTCAATTTCACTATTTAAACATGAGCAGCCATTCAAAGGCAGCCATTGAAAAGCACATTCACTTTGTCCCTTTGCACTCCTAGATTCTTGACTTGAACCGGCTGTATTCCAATGAGATCCATGCCATGGCAAACACATATGGCATTGAAGTGGCAGTCAGGGTCATTGAGAAGGAAATCAAGGATGTCTTTGCTGTCTACGGTAAAGCAACAGTTTGAAGGTTCTATAAAGCCAACAAAATAAGACCTACATCATCATTAAAACATTAATTAAAAATAGTTTGTTTAAAAAAGTAATGGAGAGCTCAGTGCTCTTCATGAAAACTAATCCATGCTGTCAGGATTGGAACAGTGGAGACCTATGTATATTGATATTAGA
Organism: Brienomyrus brachyistius; assembly: GCF_023856365.1. Classification (NCBI taxonomy): domain Eukaryota; kingdom Metazoa; phylum Chordata; class Actinopteri; order Osteoglossiformes; family Mormyridae; genus Brienomyrus; species Brienomyrus brachyistius. The sequence goes on from NC_064544.1 coordinate 21,354,915, forward strand.
TCATTGTTTGCACAGGCATTGAAGTTGACCCCCGCCACCTGTCCCTGGTGGCTGATTACATGTGCTTTGAAGGCGAGTACAAGCCACTAAACCGCTTCGCCATTGAGTCCAGCTCCTCTCCACTGCAGCAGATGACCTTCGAGACCAGCTACAAGTTCCTGAAGCAGGCCACCATGATGGGTCAGAATCGCATCTGTTTTTTATGTCTGTCCAGTCGAATATTTCTGTGGGGTACTAGGCAATACTGATTTAAGTTTGCCGAATCAGTTTCTGAACTGCCGTTCCATCATGTCCCTGGTTCTGGGTGTGTGGAGTTTGCATGTTCCTTCAGTTTCCTGTGATGGTCCGGAAAAGTCATGTGGTTAGCTGAAATGGTGTCTCATAGTGTGTGACTGTATGTGCCCTGTGATGGACTGGCATCCTGTCCTGGGTGATCCTATAGCCATGTGCTCTGTGCTACATGAAATAAGCTCCAGTCTCCATGCGACCCTGTACTGTATATGTGGTGTGGAGGTTAGATGACTGGAAGTTCAGTGTTGCTCAGCAATTATAGGGTACCTGACTAATAGCTGAAAATCCATCTAGGTTCATGGTAGCCAGGAGTGAATAATTAATAATGCCGATTAAGACCTGCTGTCTACCTTCTGTTTGTCGAATAGAGTCCTCACTGAGGTCTCTTTCCTCTTCTCCACAGGATCCCAAGACAAGTTATGCTCTCCTTCTGCCTGTCTAGTGGTCGGTAAGGTCGTCAAAGGTGGAACAGGACTTTTTGATCTGAAGCAACCTCTGCAATAGTCTGCTCTTCCTTGCCAGTGAGGTCCAAGGACAGGAACAGGCAAAATACAAACCTTGATTTGAAACAGCAAAAACTGAGAAAATCATGTATGAAAAATATTGACAGCACCATATTTAAGTACCTGTGAAGGATACATTAGTACGCATTGCTGGTATTTTTTTACATTTCTCTTGAAGATCAAGGATAATGCTGCTGGTTTCTAAATAACGCAGCTACCAAGTGTTTGTCATCCTTAACCATGTAATATATGAACATAAATCCTATGTGACATTTGTTGGGGAAAAATTCATTAAAATGTAAACCATTGTTCCATTTTTGTTTTGAATTTATAAACAACCATGATATCAGCTGATGTAAAACTTCTGGTTTGTTCACAATCCTACATAAACAGCTAAGCCAGTCAGATACAGAATCAAAGATAAAATCTAAGATAACATATAAAGTCAGCTTTAAAAAAATCCAAATCTACAAACATTTTAAATGATTCTTTGAAATGTTCAGTTAAAAGCGGTATTTTTTAGTTCTAAATCTACCCAGATGCTAACTTTGACTAGTTTAGGACATAGCCAATAACATTTTTATGACTGTTACATCAGAAAACTAGTGAAACATTAACAGAGCAGCCTGTTGTCATGAATCAGCCTGACAAATATCACATTTCAACATACCACAAGTGACGTAGCTGGACAGCTGTGGACTGTGTACGTGAATCTTGATCCTAGAGAAACTTTTTGTTTAACTTGCCCTCATTAATTGATAGCTATACTCCAAATCACATTAGACTTATACAGCTGTGGATTGCTTATAACTTTACTTGATATTGTGATTTTTTTGTTACTAGAAACATTGATTCTGATTAAATATTTCCTAAGCTAATTCGGGAAAAAACAACCACTTTTTCTAGTTATGCACAGTCCATGTATGTAACCATTTTTAAAACGTTATTAAAAGGTTGTGGTTATAGCCACTGTCCACTGCAATGTGGGGCATTCTGTGTTTTGGAGGAATTTAAATAAAGGCTGGTGATGGGAATAGTTTAGCTTAATTGAGAGCATGTGCAAAACAGTATGAAATTAATTGAACAGTTTATTTAAATACGTGTCCCATTAACTGAGTAAGATAGATGGCCACAAATTAGTTGCAGCTTACAAGTTCCCTGATCATAGAAAATTTATCAGCTTTGTTCATGTTTAAATATATGTTCTGGACCAGGGGAATCTGGCTACTTATTAAAAATTTTATGTTTGGGTTTGTTCAGGTTCATCAACCACTCATAATGACATACCCAGGACGTTGAACGTAAGATATAACAGTGAAAAATGTTGGAAAATAAACATTCTGACCCTATTACAGAAAATCTGTTTTAAGATTACAATTTAGTTTTAAAGATTTTACTGATTATCGGGGAGAGCAGACAAGGGACCACCTTTGTTGGATACCCTGTGAAATTAAAAGATAAAGGAGATGATGCGATGTTATCGCACGCGTAATATAACACTTTCAATACACCTCTGACTCAAACAATAGGAGGCGATGGGGGGGAAAGGAAAGTGACCCAGCATGGTGCGATGGGGCGCCCCATCTTCTCTACGTACATTTCGTTAGTTTACACCCCCTCGCAAAAAAAAAAGTTTCCGTTAGTCGCGATCACTGAGCCGTCAAATCCGCATAGCTGCCATCTACTCTACCCCCGGGCCGACGCTGCGCATCAAGCAGTTTCGTGAAAACTGCGCGGCGTTGCGTAAGAACCAGGCGACCGGGAGACAGCCGGCCAGCCAGTAGTTCATGCGGGGAGACGGGAGACTAGAGCCAGACTGCTCCATGCGGCAGACGGAGGCTCACAACTCAGACGTCCTATTATGCATGTCTGGGGACATACCGACTTTAAGATAGCAATAAACCACATGCAGCTAACGTCTCTCGCGATAATGGAAGGATATCCCCGCCGTCTAGAAGGTAGGCTCTTCGAACATCTCTGCTTTGCGGTGTGTGGTTCTCGAAGTCGGGAGGCGTGAGGGGGCCCGCAGCGGACTTTCGAAGTGGACTTTCGGCGTCGAGATGCCGCCTGAAGCCGCCGGGAATAACGGTTTTTAACCCCGCTCCGCGAAGCTCGCGAAAGGAGTAGTTGCTAGGTAACTGCGTGAGGGATGACTGCGTGAGGGATGACTGTTTGAGGGTTGGGCTGCGGGACGGACGGGGTCTCGCGGTGGCGTTAATGCGCACGTTCTGATTTCCACGTCAGGTTCCTCTTTTTTCCCCTTATACTCATATTCTCTTATTCGTTTTATCGAATTCCTCAGTTGAATTATTCAGTACCGGAGGGGTATGAAACGCGGGATGGGCTTTTTGCAGTTATGATCCGCGACGGCCACTTCGTGGTTGACCCTGACGATCCAAAACACTAACAGAGATGGTTTTGAGCACAGTCGGCAAAATGGAAATGCACGAATGCTTGTAAATAACGGTACGCAGCAGTGTTTCGGGACAGTATTTGTGTAATCTGTACTGGAGTGGGGTGCATCGCTATAAAAATGAACTCGGATTTAAGCTTAAGTATCGTTCAATCTAAGTTTTAATGAAACACGACAGTTAATAGAAAGCCCTTTTCTATATAACTCATAAATCGCGTATAATTTCGCATGTTTATATAAAGCACACTTAAGCGAGCCCCCCAGTCATGATATGTAATATTTCAATTCAGTGTTCATCTCCTGCATTGGCTATCCTAGAAAGAGGCGTTCATTTTGCTACCGATTATTATAAGGGGTCTTTATTACTGCCAAATAGCTTAAAGCATATAAGCGATTATATTTCGTGTCATTGAGAGAAACTGGATAGATAAATAGTTTTTAAAACCACCACCAAATCTTGGGAAGGTAACATGATATGCATTACACAAGGCTGCTGGCCAGTTATTCGCGGTCGTCGCTTTTAGTGTTAATAGCAATTGCTAGCGATTTATAAGCGTTAAGGACACGTGAAAACAGCTAAAAATAACAATATACCACTTTAATTTTACTTCAACTTTTAACTACACCGGATCCTTCGTAATCCTTTAAAGTATTGTATATTTTATTGGGTTTCGTTTGAGATTAATTATGTTTTACGGTATTCTACTATGAATAAATATTTGAATAACTTGTTCCCACCTTGCAGAATGTAATAAAATATAACCCAAAGACTACGGGGGGTTGTTGTGTGGCAGGCACAGATCATCTTAAACTTAGAATCTTTAGGCAAATACCTTAGACAATGGTTTTTGAAGGGGAAAAATTGTGCAAAACAAACGTAATTACCTTAAACCTTAAAGCAATCAGCAATTGAAATATATTTAAAATATATATTTTAGTACATTTTAAATTAACCAAAGCAAAAATGAGAAACACCTCAAACATGACATATTTTATTAATAACTGAAATGCCATACTGTAGTGTATTACAGCTAAAATTAACAAAGAGCATAAATGTTATTGTAAGTCTTTATGATGGCCTACGTTTAAAGTTTTATAAATTAGTAGCGAAGGTGTGTATAATTCCGAATAAGGGTATTACAATAGCCTATTGTAATATAATACAATAGTCTGCTAGTAAAAACCACATTGTTTTTTTTGCCTGATTTCAGTACTGCAGACCTGGTTTGAAAGTTGTGTATGTCAATGTTTGTATTTTTCGTTTTTAAATATGCTATGTCAGTAATATGTCCTTGTTACTTATTGCTTTGATTCATAATACTAGGTGGCTAATTAACCATTTAGCAGAATCCACTTAGATGCTCAAGGATGAGATAATCATTAATGATGAAGATGATTAGAAGAATGAAGTATTTGTCAAGAAGAATCATAGTATTTGTGGTACTAGAATCCATATATCGTTCATTCTTTGTTTTTTTTTTTGAGTTTCAAAATCAAATCAGAAAAACAAAACAAAAAATCGTTTTTGGTTTTTCTATTTTAGAATCAGAACAGGAAAAAAGGAAAAACAGGGCAATAAAAAACAAGAATAATATTTTGTTTTTCAGTTTTAAAATTAAAACCAAAATGGAAGCTCAAAAAATCCGAAAAACAGTAGAGCAGTGTTTTTTGTCTCGATGACCACAAATATAGGGCAGCAGAGCACAGACAAGAAGGAAAGACAAAGGACAATGGTATGGTTTAATGAATACCAACATACATCAGTTATTTGTAAACTTTTTGAAAGTGGACAAACACTCAGAAATCAGTACTGCTCTGCAGCATATTGGTGGCCCGCGGTGCTCAGTTACACATATGGATATGCAGGGGCATCTTTTTATGGGAACGAGATCCTTTTTCCAGAACCTGAACTTTTGCCACGTTCACACCACAGTAACTCGGCCCGACTTAACCTCCTCAGAGCCAGTTCCGGAACCCTTTTTAGTACCTACTCCAGGTACTTTTCTTTCATACATCCACAAGCACCGGTGCTAATTTGGTAGTTTTACGTGGAAATGCAGGAAATAGAGATGGAACTACCAGAGCAAACATTGAGTAGATGGAATTATTTTTGTATTTCAGTTAATTTAATGGATACATTTTTTGTTTGATTCTATTTTTGCATAGAATATTTAATCGATAACCAATACCACCATTGTCGGCGCTGAAATTTGGCAGCACTTATTAGCATAATATTTTTGCATCTCCAATGCTTATTGGCATAAGGCAGGGTTTGAATTACACAGTAGCTTCTGGGGAGCCCTATTTTCTGGTGTGCACCGTTCATGAGTTCTCGGTAGCGCTGTCAATAACAGGGTTACCGTGAAAAACATTTGACTGTTATTACTGCAGGCAATTAATACCGACAGTAACATTTCCTATAGACACACCATAAGAACAATATAATAATAATGCAAGAAGTTTAACAGCCTAATTACTGCAAACAAAAAACAAAACCACAATGCAGAAGGAAACGTAGCATCTTTCTGATTCTCATAAACACCCCTTCAACAACACATCACTTATTTAGCTATAGCTTGTTTTTAACCACAGCAAAATAAAGCATGTGGTTTGGCTGCTCCCTCTTGGTGGCTGCAGCATGGCTGTTTCTGTTTTTTTGTTTTTTTTTAGCAAGGATGTGTTATTTTATATTATTGATGTCTTTTTTAACTATCCTAAAGTAGACAATAGTACAGGTAAACCTTCCTGTGGGTATCGGTGTTTCCAAACGTTTGGCAGGCACTGTATAAGTTGTAATATTAAATTTATGTTATAAGTTATATATAAATTATATAATATGTGATATTGTCTGGCATCCCTTAGATTTTCTGTAAATCCTACAAAACTGAAACAAAAACAAATGTAATTTTACAGTTGAAACTACACCTAAACCCCAAAACGAGCCTGAATTTTTTTTGTTTCGTTTTTTAGTTTCTTGTTTTTATTACCTCCTGATCTTAGCAACAAACACGGTTTTAAATCTTCGAAATAAACCACATTTAAAAATGATACAAATATATACAATTAGTAATTTAAGGGAAGGGGAAAACAATCATTGTTGCCACTATACATAGAGCAGTGGAGCGTGATTTAGCAACACTCAGTCAGCAGATACAGCAAATATCCAGCAGAAAAATATGTACAGTATTTGATATGATATGAGAACCCTTTATTGCTGTTGCAATACACCATGTCACTAGTCACAAGTACCAGCGAAAAAACTGGCCATCAACCTGACCATACATATACACAAACATCACAGTAGGGGGTAGACAGGTCGGGAGATAGGGGCAAACAGAGAGAAGAAAAGAAATAGAATAACATGAGGAGAGAGGAGGAGAATAAAAAAACAGCCCCCAGACTGTACTCCAGTGGGGAGGACATTGTAGGAACCGAAAAAAACACCTCAGCAGCATAAGCACATGGTCACTACGCCTTACAACGTAAAATGACACAACTTGCAACAGGTGAGGGAAAAGGGGTGGTGGAGGTAGTCCAGCACAGACAGACAGCCATCCGGTCCTGCAGCCATGAGGGCGCTGGTCAACAGATCAACCTGTCCACGCTGGGGGAATGAAGCGGCGAAGGCGTGGGATGGGGGGAGGGTGCGGTAGTCTTTGGGATTGGGGGAGAGGAATGCAAGAGAGTCTCACTGCCTTGTTCTTCTGGGGGAGTTGTTAGTTCAGCAGTGCTGATTGGGGGGAGCCAAAACCTGACAGGATAGGGTTGTTTGGGTTTCCGGGCGAGAAGCTGTAATTTCCAGCTCCCCTAATGTCCACGCTGGTCTCCGCCATCCAATAATTTTTGCAAAGCTGTGAGCTTCTCCATGATGTTATCCAGTTTGCGATCAATTGTCACAGTCTGAGTGCTAACAGCTCTGCCCACTCCATCAATCATTCCGGCCAGCCTAGTGGGGCTTTGAGCGGCTGTCACCGTCTTCTTCAATCTTTGATAAACCAGGGCAATGCCTAATCCAATCAGCATAATACCTATAATCATGGTTCCGAATAGGTAGATGTCTTCAATGTCCTCCACGGAAAGAGCTGCCAGGCACACGACCCTCCACTTCTCCCATCCGTCCATCATGTAGCCAGCTGCGTACGTTCCTGCAGGACAGTCAGGTTCCCCCGAACCTAGGCTTCTCGTCGAGAAGATGGTGTCAATTGCGTTGAGAGACCAGCTGATCAAATCCATCATTTTATTAGTTTGGAGAGCAGGGCTGAGAGAGTCTCTCAAGTATTTAAGTAAATTTGTATAAGAATGCTACATATCAATGAGCTGCAAGTGGAAAAATGAATTATGATTGGATACATGTGTACTCTTGCTCAGTGGTGTGGGGGAGGTGTTATCATTTACAATGTCGAGGTCTGGGCATGGTGTGGGCCACCATGGGTTACAATATATGGTGAGACAAAAAAAGGATGTGTCTGGGGATCAGAATAATAATGAGCTTTCACGTTCACCGACCAATCAGGTAGTGCTTCTCTCATGAATATTAATTAGGTTTGGTGTTCTCTGGGCAATCAGGTAGCACTTTTTTTATGAATATTATTGCGTTTTTCCTAAACACCCTGTAAAATGAATATTTGTGTCTGGGGAAACGCGGATGTATGGTAACAGTTAACGCTTGTTTTGCAATCTACACACAGTTGATGCACTGTACGTGTAAACAAGTCTTCTTCAACTAAAGATGCAAAACACTTGGCTAAAGTTTGCTCATCTTCAAGCAAACAACATTATTCCCTGTTCACACGAAAACAAAAACAAAGTATTAGATTGCCTTTGGTTTCCAGACATTGACGTAAGCAGTGTGACACGTAGGGATGTGCATATTTAATTTATAAGGTAACCATGTGCACAAGGCTTGGAAACTCTGTTTAATGACACTGAGTGGCTGCCATATATTGGAAATTGGTGCCTTTTCCATCACTTGGTTGTCCACTGTAACTTGCAACACTGTGTCATATGAGTTGCCGCGCTAAAACTGCACAATCGGTCAATTTCTGAAAGACCACCCAGACAGGGGCCCAAAAAAAGGACTTGTCCGGGAAAACCTGGAGATATGGTAACCGTAACCTTGGGTGTGATGGAGACTGGACAGTCTGGCAACCGCTCTGGGGAAAAGCTGTTTTTAAGACTTAGACCTGTAGTGTGTACCTGATGATAAATGAATCGGGTGGGATCCTTGGTGATCCTTGTATCACTGGCTAGCAGCGTTTTCTTTCCGGTTTGGGAGTAGCTCACCAATTATGTATTGTGCCATCTTTACTACTCGATCAGTATCCGCGCAGCTGGAGTACCATGCTGTTCCTCAACAGGTTAAATGGTCAGGCAATGTTATGATAGTTTGCAAGCAGCATATTAGCAGGGTGATAATTGCTGTGTTTCCCATACCATTATATTAGGGGGGCGCCCCGCCCCCCAACAGCACCTCCTGACGCCCTTGAAGGTCAAGTTAATTTTTTTAAAATTTTATTTTCTATATAGCGCCAGATCACAACAGAAGTCATTTAAGGTTACCTTTCCTATAGAACAGGTCTATACATTGTACTTTTATTAAACAAACTAAATAGCCGTATGTTATTTATCTTATTTGCACAAAAGCATTTACAAAAATACATTTTTGTCTCTGCCCGGTCACGCATTTACAATTCTCCTCTGCTCTCTGTATCGCGCATGGCGGAGTTCCGCTCCGATGCGAGTGCACAGACACGTGAAACCACACACAGGTGAGCACAGTCCCACCAGCAGACAGTGCGCGCGTGTCGGAAAATATGTGGCGTCAACCACCTGAAAAGCAGAAAAAATATCTGCGTTTTAAACACTCCCAGGGTGCCCCCCCCCCCAAGAGGAAACACTGAATTGTGTTGCAGGAACTGGCTGTTAACAAAGAAACTGGTTGCTGTGTTGTTCCTTTTGGATTCAACAAATTGTCAAGAGTTTTTCCATCACAATTTTTAATTTTAATGAAATTTGGCATGTGAATCACACATACCTTCCAGAGCTCAGAAAACATTTTGTTTTTCAAAAATGTTTTATAAAGTGTCTTTGCTTCACCACTAGTAGCAAAGATAATTCAGTGTTTTCTAGTGAGCTGTAACTTTATTTGTTACATGGCTAAATGACTCAGCTCTAGTGCATTGAAAACCATGGTGTGGTAAAGCTTAACATTTGTATAAGATTCTCTTTGTGGCATACAGCTCTGTTCTGTTTCAGAAGCTGAGGTGGACTCAAAGGCAGTAAGGGTAAATAAGGAGGCATTTGTCGTGGGGTTCAGCAGCTGTGGGGTATCTGTTGGTGAGGAAAGATTTAGCAGTTTTGAATTTGCTGATGGAAGGCCGGCACAGTGGTGCAGTGGTTAGCGCTGCTGCCGCACCGTAAGAAGGTCCTGGGTGGAGTTTGCACGCTCTTCCCGTGTTCGTGTGGGTTTCCGCCAGGGGCTCCAGTTTCCTCCCACGGTCCAAAAGCATGTAGGTCAAGTTAATTGACAAGTCTAAATTGTGTGTGCCCTGTGGTTTGTTGGTGACTGCCCAGGGCTGAGCCTCGTCCAGGCTCCAGTCAAAATTGTAACCGCAGTTGGAATTAAGTGGTTATGGTGATGGATGGACGGATGGATGGATGGATTTTGCTGACGATGCTGTGAATTTCGCAGAGTCAGTGGAGGCTCTGATCACGATCCAGGCCTTTAATGGCCTCTTAGGCACAGCTGTCTGCAGTGTGTCTCTCTGTGGAGAGAATGTCGACCTCATCGAGAGGTTAATTACCTCGCTAGCCGCATTCTTGTCTCAGTAGACGGATTGGGAGAGCATGGGGGGCAATGAGGTCACCGGAAAGGGGTATGTGGCACCCCTAATATCTTAAATTTTGTTAAGACGACGAAGCCCAAGTCTTTAGAGTCCTGATGTTCTCTGTTTTGCTGTATGGCTGCAAGACCTGGTGTGGAAAAAAAAATATCTCTGAGTGACCTTAGCTCCTGGAAAAAAAACAAAGTCTGTGACTCAAAATTGGTAAGGTAAAATCGTATTTATTAGCAGGATAATGCAAATCAGTAAGACAATGTGCTCCAGATACCCTGGTGCTTGGACACCCGGACAAAAACAATGCACCATTCATATACACTTACAGCACTCACTTACATGGTCTTTTTAGCAGGACTGATTATCGTATAACATGACCAGCATATGATTTCCTCATCCCTTCTCATGACCCCTTGCCTTTGTTTTCTGTGCATGTATATAACCACCTAATCTACGGTTACCCATTGACTGTACTACTATTGATTAAACTGTTGTGTTCCCATTATAAGTTTAAATGCTTTGCTTTAATAAGCTCAAACTATCACAAGCAAGATTCTCCCATCCCAGTTTCTAATACTTTCTGTTCACTATCATTAGAGCGCCCCTCCCCCCACAAACCCTTGTTTTTTTCTTTCAAGCTGCTAGATGTATCCTGTCTTTCCTGCTCTTACTAATGTGACATTTCCCTGTAACCCTCTAATTGTACCAGGTCAGCACATTCCCCACTCAAGTGCCTGGCTGCATGTCCACAAGAACAAAAAGTATCTTCCTGCCTAAGACCTAAGGCAGAACAACAATCCCACAATGCGCGCCCAATCCTTCCACAACGGACACTATCCGGTGACGTGAGACGAAGACTGGGCTCCTTTGGTACTTTCTCTCTTTGGAGAATCCTTAGGTACTGCTAGTTTGACTTTGTGTTGAATAAGTGGTAGTTCTGGGAGTCCCAAATGAGGCATATTACCTACGTTGTGAGGGAGCTTCAGTTACGGCACTACAGCTCACAGGATCCTCATTGCTGAGGAATTGAGTGGGAATACCCATCTAACACCTGGCTGCGGCAGATAGATGGCCGTTTACGGAAGGTTGGGACTGGACCAGGTGTCGGCCTGGGAGGTCATTAACCGAGCAGCTGAGGTGTACAATAAAGTGCGTAAAGGGTTTTGGGGGACTTCTCAGACAATTTCTCTTATGTCTTGCAGAATGAAATGCAGGTGTACCACTGGTGAGGTTCACAGGCAGCATTACACATGTGTAATGTGTCGGCTTAATCTTGCCCAATCAGACTCAAAATGGCCTAGGGGCTCTGCACATGCTCCACAGTTTCTCCCCAGGCATTAACCTGGAAGTAACAGAAGAAGCTTGGAGCATAGCGCAGGATGTAAAGCTGTCTAATTCACCACTCAACTAAAGGGCACTTTTCCACCAACTTCAGGAAGTTATCAAAAGTACGGTACTTCAAGGTGTTGGTTTTTCACTGGCGTAAAAATTGGCAGCGGCACCGAATGACATTACAATGTGAGACATGGTATTTTGTACTGAATTAGAAAAATTCCTGTAGTTGGACTGCAAGATGTGCAATATTAATAAAAATTGTGCATGTTATGTACATGCAATTCTTACATTACTAGTCAGCTAGATTAAGATCAGGCTTTTTCTTACCTTCAGTTTGGTACGGATATTATAGTGCAAGGAGTTTAAGTCTTGCTAAAACATTTTTACTGTTTCATAGGGGAAAAAAACCTAACAAGTTTTGAAATGTTAATAATTATTCATTTTTAAGATTATTTGGTTTAAGTTTAAGAATCAGTTTAATGTTTACCTCTGCTGCTTTTGCATGAGCGCTCCACGTATTCTATGAGTAAATCATAAAAAATCAAATGTAATAATACATTTTCATCCTTGCTGTTTAAATAAATTTAAACAAATTCATGTTGAACTCATTTTTTGTTTCATAAATACTCCAATATTTATTCACACATCCATTATTATTAATTTTAGTATTTGTTACGTGTGTGACGTAATAGGTCAACCAGAAAAAGCCCAATACTAAGAAGCTGAAAGGAGCCATGTCACCACCTATTGTAGGGGAGTCTGACATATTTTGGTCAATAAATCGATTCCCCTCCCGTGCATGTATACTGGGACAAGGACAGTACTCCAATTTAAATTGATTTAGTGGACCTAGAACTGTAGCTGTGCATGTAATGGGTTTTTTCTTTCAGATGTCTTGGCAGTATATAAAGTATATATATAAAAGAGGAAAATCTTCATAAGTTTAAGTCACCATGAATAGGTTGTTGGGATAAAAGCAAAGTGGCATCTTGTGTGACTTCCAAAGTAAAGCACCCATGTGATGATATAGGAGTTACAGGTAAAAGGCTTGTCAGTAAGGCTTTCAGCAGTCTCTAAGTAAAAAAATACACTGTAGTTCGCCAGGTGAACTGACTTTGAAAAAAGAAACTTAGACTTATGCAAAAGGTAATTTTTTTGAAGTTACAGTTCATAAGGAAACTCTCTGAGTTATATATATATTTTTTTGCTCCCCACAGTCAAGAAACGGTCCTATATCTCAGGGAAATTTTGGCGATGCAAAGGACATTTGTGGTATTAAAATGGAATGACCTTGCCCGCATTTTGAAGGACACCATTGAAAGCTTTGAGGAAGTTTTGGGTCAGTTTGTGCTATTGAGAGTTTGAAGGTAATTTAGAGCGGTAGATAATCCAACATTGTTCAGTGTTTCTGGACTATTTCCATGAGGTACATTGGCCTCCAGCTCTCCGCTCCTCATCAGGAAGAGGCTCAGCTCAGATTTCGTGGATGTGGAGATCAGGAATATCAGTTATTTGGGCCCTCACAGGCTTTTGTGAACTGATTGCTGTTTGCCTAGTACAGATAATTAAAATATACAAACATTGACAATGTTTATGTAATTATCAAGGCCAGACGTCTATGAGGTCATCTGTTTTATTTGTTGGGTTTGATTTGCAGTAAATGCAACCTCCCAGACAGAAGCCGACATTTGAGGACTTGTGGTGTCCGGAACCTCCTGTGCATCATGGGTAAACTGAAGACACTGCACTGCTTCAGGTGGGCTAAATCAGATTCTCCTCTGAAATTGTGTACCATCTCTGCTAGGTGCTGCATTCTCACAATTATTTTAGCTGATTCACTTGTCTGTCTGTGTCACTCTATTTCCATGGGTGAGCTAGACCACAGGCTTGTACCACTTTGAGGTTTATGTTGGGGGGTGGTTATAAGTGTAATAGTCTTTGTTTAACATAATGAGTAAAAATCAGGTGTCACAAACAATTGAAAAAGTGTAGTTTGTATTTGGAAATTAACTAACCCCTTTGCAAAACCCCCAGCGTTCCCAAACGGTTGAAAACTGGTCACGGACCAGTCCCATTTGGGAACCCTTAAGCTGGACCTGGACCAGGACCTGATTTGTCTTTTTATTATCAACAGGTTTTACACAGTATAACACAGAGAATTATTATTGTTAGTAATAGTAATAGTAGTAGTAGTAACCCCTGGAAAACCAACTAAATAATTTTTATAAATGAAGAAACTCACATGAAATAGAAACTAGAGAAGTGCCGATCCACATTTTTTCAGTTCCCATCCAATTCTGATACACGACTTCTGATACTGGTACAGATTCCGATGCAAGAGCTCTTTTTACTTTAACATTATTGTTAGAAGTGCATGCATCCCACAATCCCGATATCTTAACAGAAGGTATCAGCTAGGGCTGGGCAATTAATCAAATCTGACATTCAGAACCTATAATTGGCTTAATCTTGCCCATGTCAGTTACTTGGTTTTTTTATACTTTTTAAATACTTTTTAAAAGATTCTGTTAATACTTGTGTGTGTACTGTCCACTTAAAAACATACTACTGTGAGTGTTGCCGTGTGACTCCACCCATTTCATTATGCATCATGGAAAGAGCAATGAGAGCTCAGACACTGAGCCGACTGAGCAACGCATGCAGCGTGTACCAAAGAAAAATGCCATGTCTGTCATGTGGCTTTAGTGAAGTCAACACCAAACAAAAAGAGGCCAAATGTAAATACTGCAAAAAAAAAAAAACTGTTTCAGCTACCAAAGTTAACACCACCAGTTGGTTTCAACACTAGCAATATTGAAAATGCAGTGGAAGCTGATGCACGGTTATAGTGATCAACCACTTATATCGAATAAAAAGCACGGGACAGAATCATTCCTGTACAAATACTGTTTAAATAATTTGCTTATAATAATCAAGTAGTCTGCTTACAGTGTTCATTTTGGGTCTTTTTATACATAGCACAAGGAAAATTAAAACTATGTTAATTGTATTTTATTTTATTTTTTTACATGCATACTTTGCCTTGCGGTAAGCCCTGTGCGTCATGCACAGAAATACGTCATGCACAGAAAGCATGGCAGGAAAAAGGAAGTCATTTAATCACAATGACAAATATAGACTCATCAACGCTTCCTCCTCCAATTTTAACTGACTTCTTTACGCACTTTGTGTTCAGTCTTTCTGCAGTTTAACACTGAACATGTTTCCTGTCGGACCCAAATTACTTAAACTTGCTTTCATCACTGAAATTAACTTTGGATCAGTTTTTCCTAGTCCAAACCACTGTGGTGCTGAAATGATTCCCCATAGCCATTATCCTGTCCACTCGTGCATTTGTCTTATGTGGATGACCAGCATTTTTGAGGGACTTGAATTGTAAAACTGCAGTATTCTAAAAATCAGAGACTTGGAACGAACAACTACTCTTGAAATGGCTGAATGGGTTATCCCTTTGGCCTTCACCAGGTCAACCTGCTGCCACAGGGTTTCAGTTACCTTAAAGTGGCTCATCAACTTGCAAAGTAATTAGGAGTGCTGCTAGCTAAATAGGGATTGTCAGATAATTAAGAAAATTAGAACCAAGTGCCAGATTAACACCAATAACTGTGAGGTTTCTGAGTGTTCTCTAATTTCGATCAGAGTTCTGCTACAAATTTTTCATCTAATTGTTTTTATATTGTGTTTCAGAATATATTTAAATTATTGCATATGCTTATAAACTGCCCTTCTATTCCAGTTATGATAACTTCAAATAGGTATAAGCAGTGATTTAGAAAATTAGGAAATTGTAGGTTGCATCAACATACACACCGAGGTCCTTCTCATAATCAGCTACCTTTATTTCAGTGGAACCCATAAAATATTTGTACTTTGTACGTTGTAGGTTCTCTTATTTTGATCTCCGTTGTATTTGTGCTCTGTACGATGCACTTTTTAAATGTAGAAGTTTGATAGTAGGAGCGCTGTTATGTGGAGCCCTGTGCACAGGAAGTCACACTTATATACAGTCACATGCATATCCTTTCAAGAACCACATTTTTAATATGGGGGGTGAGAGCAGAGTATAAAAAGAGCACTGAGCTCATTTTGCAGTTTAAAAATCTTAATTTCCTTTCGCCCTTATCTCAGTACTGTCTACCGGAGATTAAAGAAGCTTAAAATCTCCTGAGGACATGAAATATAGTTGTGCAAAGTACGTTTCACTAAAATTCTTAAGTGCTGAATTAACATTGTGGCGGCTTTGCAACGTTCATGTTCTTCGATTTATTAGTTTGTGTAGAACCACTAGGCTGGTGCCGAGTCCCAGTGCCCCATTACATTTCATTTAGGAGATATTTTGTTCAAAGCAATGTACAAGTGCTGATCAGAGAGCAGGATCAGCCAGTACCTAGAGCAATTGGGCTGAAGGGTCCAATGGTGATTTTGTCAGACATGGATTTTGAACCGAAATCCTTTTAAGCATAGACACAGAGGCTTAAGCACAGAGTCACACACTGGCTAGAGCCCAAATCAGGTCATGTCATTGTCATTTGACATACATATAACGAAATTGCAATTCTTCAGGGCATCAGACCACTAATAAATAATAAACAATGAGCATTAAACACTGGGGGAAAATAAATAAAAGATGAAATAAAAAAAAATTAGTCAGCATTTACAACAATGACACTGTGGAAATACTACAAGTAAATCGTAGTGCATGTAGATGGAAGAGTGCGAATAACAAAAACAATGCAGTTTAAATACGCAGGTGCCAACAATTTGTTTTTGTTTTTCACTGTGGGACGTTTAGGAAGTTAGCTGGGCGCTACTTTTTTAACTGGAGAAAAAACTCGTGCACGTCCAGGGAGAAACTCCACTTAGCTGGGGCTGGAATACATCCTGCAGTCCTGGTCGTGTGAGGTTACAGTGACATCTACGGAACCGCTGTCCCATAACAACTACAAAGAAATCCTTTATATTTTTGATGCATGCATTTTAATCGCTGTGAACAAAAATGTTTTACACCTACAGCCTTTGGTGAGTCATGATTATCACATGACTGCTCAGCGTGGGATGAGGGAACGTGCTGTAATGACACGTGATCAGGAGGAAAATAGTAAGCTGACTATACAAAGGCCCAGCTGGACTGGTGAGAAAAGGAGGGAGAGGAAACAGGACGAGCGGAAACCTCCATGATAGAGCTCTTTGTGTTGCATTAATGACAGTTATATGTCGGCTTTTTAGCTTCTATTTCTTGATTTTGGCCCAAAGCACAACGTACATTCTTTCATTTCCATTAATCCTATAATGTCATGTCCAGCCATGGCACACCAGTTTAATCGACAAAACAGTTTAATGTCTTTTTAGCGTTACTGCCCCCAATAACCTTGGTTTTGTGTGTTTGTGTTCTCTTCCAGGCCCTCTCGGGTCTCACTGATGCTTTTGGCGTTAATCTGCCTTTTTTACTTGCTAAATTACTTTTCTGACGTCAAGACTGACTCAAAACCGCATGCCTGGGTCGTGGATCCCAGCCACAGAAAGGTAGGGCAGCCGGTGCATGATTCTTTGTGTGATTTAGCAGAGAAAGGACGGCTTTATTGTTGTACAAACATGAACATTTTGCACAAGCTAGGGGCAGGATTCAGACCCCCAGCCTTGGAGGTGTGGTAACCTTCCTACCCAATGAGTCACAGTGCTTTTTTTTATATCCCACAAATTATGCGATGACATATGGTGTCATGTCATGGCAAACGATCTTTCAGCTGATGGTGTGATGCCTGTTTGCCTTTAGATGCACATCTATCAGGGTTTTAATCCCACCCTACATTGTTGGTGCTGTTTGGGCCAGGCTCTCTATGATCCCTCCCCCTGTGCCCTTGGACTCTCAGATCAGGCCAGCAGCTGCATAAAATTCACATTGGTTTCACTTGTGCATTTTTGTAATGCTATTAATATCTGCATGACCTCCAGACAAAACAAAAACACATTTTTGATGTCTGACAGCAGAGCATAGGAATAGCGCTCGCCTTGTGAAATGGTCAGCATGGTGATCAGACCCACATGACACAGGGCTTGGGAAAACGAACGGGAGCTTAATTTGGAGTTAAGAGTTTTATAGTATGGGGGGGCCACGGGGGCTGCAGCGGCAGTAAAAACTGAAAACTGACTGACAAACTGAAAACTGACACTCGGGTCGCAGCAGAGTATTGGCTACTGACCCTGTGGTCAGGCCTGGGGAGAGAACAGAGAGCTTCTGCTTTAACTACAGGCCCCGCAGGGGCTGGTCACATGACCTCGCCGATCCCAGTATCACCGTATCTTTCACCAAAACAGTAGATTCATATCTTCCCTATGGAGCTATATCAGGCACAGTAGTTTTGCTAATTTGAAAAAAGAATTGAAACTGAAAGTTGAATACAACAGACAACAATGTATTCAAACTAAAAATAAGTGATTGAAAGTTTTTTTTTTGGCTTAAAAATAATTTTGATTCAGTTGGATTTTTTTAATGGCTTTACCAAGACTGTTATGTAGTCTTAGTAAACTCTGGCCCAATGGATGACCCTTCTGCCTCACACGTCCAGGGCTGGGGGCTGCATCTCACCTCTAGTCTGTGTGCCTCATATTTATTTGCTCTCCCTGTGACCCTGTCCAGCATAAGCAAATGAAAGATGGATGAATGAATGCGATGATCTGAATGCATTGAAGATGTTTACTACCTCTTTGCCATAAACAGAGCAAATATTCACTGTTTCTTCTCCATTTGTCCTGTCAGCTCATGCACCAACATACCCAAAGCATATTAACCAGGCAGTGCAGACCGGGGTTCGTCAGACACGCCATCAAAACCAGGCTGAACAGCTCCTCGCATGTGACTGACCATTTCCTATGGAGAGACACAGTACTGACAGAAGACATGTTTCAGTATCCGCCACCGTTTGGCTTGCGGGACATGCGCGGCAAACTGATGGACATCCTCAACCTGCTGCCCACCCCTGCAGCCCAGACGCATCTTGAGAAGGCCTGTCAGCGATGTGTGGTGATTGGGAATGGAGGGATCCTCCGTGGCATGGAGCTGGGCCCTCTCATCGATCAGTTTGACGTGATCATCAGGTCTGTCTCCAGTCATAAGAACATAGGAATTTTACAAACACGAGGAGGCCATTCGGCCCATCAAGCACATTTGGGGAGAACTTAACTAATAGCTCAGAGTTGTTAGAATCTTATCTAGCTCTGATTTAAAGGAACCCAGGGTTTTAGCTTGTGCTACACTAACAGAGAGACTATTCCATACTCTAACTACACGCTGTGTAAAGAAATGTTTTCTCAAATACAGTTTAAAATGTTCTCCCGCTAATTTCCACCTATGGCCATGAGTTTTAATATTTAAATTAATATTGAAGTAGCCATTTGGATGAACAGCATCCAGACCTGTTAGAATCTTATGTTCCTGGATCATGTCCCCCTTAATCATCTTTGCGGGAGGCTGAACAGATTCAGCTCAGCTAACCTCTCCTCATAAGACATTCCTCTGAGACCAGGAATCATTCTTGTAGCCCTACGTCGAACCTTTTCCAAGGCAGCAATGTCCTTCTTAAGGTATGGTGACCAAACCTGCACACAATATTCTAGGTGGGGTCTTACCAAGGAATTATATAATCGTAGCATCACCTCCCTTGACTTAAACTCCAAACACCTAGAGATGTAACCCAACATCCTATTGTCCTTTTTTATTGCTTCCTCACACTGGCGAGAGTGAGACATGGAAGCATCAACATACACACCAAGGTCTTTCTCGTAATCAGCTACCTTTATTTCTGTGGAAACTATAAAATATCTGTACTGTATATTTTTGCTCCCTGCATGGATTACCTTACATTTATATATGTTAAATTTTATCTGCCAGATTTCAGCCCAGTCGCTAGTTCAGTATCTGCTACACCACCCACCTTGGTGTCATCTGCAAATTTAACCAGTTTACTGTATGTATTGGTGTCAATATCATTAATGTCAATTAGGAACAATAGTGGTCCTAAAATTGAACCGTGCAGTACCCCACTATGAACGCAGGCCAACTGTGACATTGTGCCTCTAATAACTACCTGCTGCTTCCTGTCAGTTAACCAGTTTTCGATCCAAGCTGCCACAGTTCATAAAATCCATGCAGCTTTGAGCTTAAGCAAGAGTTGTTTCTGGGGAACAACATCAAAAGCCTTCTGGAAATCTAAGTAGATCACATCGTAGGCCTTTTTGTGATCAATTTCTCTTGTAGCTTCCTCAAAGAACTCAAGTAGATTAGTTAAACAGGATCTACCTCTCCTAAACCCATATTGGCTATTCCTCAGAGTGTTATTAGAATCCAGGTAATCTACCATTTTCACTTGGATTATAGCTTCCATTACTTTTCCAGTTATGCAAGTTAAACTGATTGGCCTATAGTTTTCTGGATTACTTCTATCCCCTTTTTTGAATATGGGTTATATTAGCATGCTTCCAAATAGAAGGTACCACACCACACCAGTTGCTGGACTAGTGGCTCTTCTGAGTCTGTAACATTGGATTGTCCTGAGGGGGTTTTGGATTCGTTAAAACACATATCAGGGGTGTAATGGTACGTAAAATTCATGCTTCAGTGAACAATTAAGTTTTGGCTTCACGGTTCAGTGCAGTTGCAGTACAAGGAAAACAGAATTTGTTTTGAAATTATTTATTAAAACTAAGAGTTCTGAACAGGTATAAATCTACCGAAAGGCAATGTGTTTTACTAAAAAAGTAAATAAATAAAAATTCCAAAATAAGACTGCATCTTAACAAACGATAATTTCTTGTCCTATCGGCAGAAATGCACGTAAAATACATACACATTCATGCTGTTACAACAATCGATTGCCGCACCTATCGCTTTTAAAGGTGAATGCATACTTGTGTACCAGTTACAGTCAGGACCATGAATATTTAGACAGAGACTAAGTTTTTCAATTTCTAATTTCTGTACAGTCAGATGCAGTCGAAGTTCAGACTTTCAGCTTTAATTCAGTGGGTAGAACAAAAACATTGCAGAAAAATGTATGGAACTAAAGTAATTTTTCTACACAATCCCTCCTTTCAGGGGCTCATAAGTAATTGGACAAATTAATATAACTGCAAATAAAATGTTCAATTCTAATACTTTAAAAATTTGTTGAAAACCCTTTGCAGGCAATGACTGCCTGAAGTCTTGAACTCATGGACATGACCAGACGCTGGGTTTCCTCCTTTTTAATGCTCTGCCAGACTTTTATTGCAGCACCTTTCAGCTGCTGTTTGTTTCAGGGTCTTTCTGTCTGTAGTTTAGTCTTTACCAAGTGAAATGCATGTTCAATGGGGTTGAGATCAGGTGCCTGACTTGGCCATTCGAGAATATTCCACTTCTTTGCTTTAATAAAGTCCTGGGTTGCCTTTGCTGTGTGTTTTGGGTCATTGTCCATCTGTGTTATGAAACGCCGCCCAATCAGTTTGGCTGCATTTGGCTGGATTTGCGCAGACATGATGTCTCTGTACACCTCAGCATTCTGTCCAAAGAATGCTGGTTCAGAACTGTTCTGGCTTTTTTAGATGTTTTTTTGCAAAGTCCTATCTAGCCTTTCTATTCTTAAGGCTTACGAGTGGCTTGCATCTTGCAGTGAACCCTCTGCATTTGCTTTCATGCAGTCTTCTCTTTACGGTAGACTTGGATATTGATACGCCAACCTCTCGGAGAGTGTTGTTCACTTGGTTGTCTGTTACGAAGGGGTTTCTCTTCACCATGGAAATGATTCTGCGATCATCCACCACTGTTGTCGTCCGTGGACGTCCAGGCCTTTTTGCGTTGCTGAGCTCACCAATGCTTTCTTTGTTTCTCAGGATGTACCAAACTGGATTTTATAACTCCTGATCTTGTGGCAATTTCTCCAATAGTTTTTTTCTCTTTTCGCAGCCTCAGGGTGGCCTGTTTCACCTGCATACTGAGTTCCTTTCACCGCAAGTTGTATGTTCACTCCTCAGTCTTCCAAATGCAAACAAGTCACCTCAAATCAACTCCAGGCCTTTTATCTGCTTAATTGATAATGAAAGAACGAAGGAATTACCCACACTTGTCCATGAAATAGCTTTAAAGTGAATTGTCCAATTACTTTTGGCCCCTTTAAGGAGAGGGCGGCACATGTTAACGAACTGAAACTCCTAAACCCTTCATCCAGTTTGAATGTGGATACCCTAACATGAAATCTGAGAGTCTGCATTTTATGTCCATGTCCATTGTATAACTTCAATTGGAATATATTTCAGTAAACAGGTAAAATAGTAAAACTTGTGTCCAAATATGTATGGTCCTGATCGTATGTCAATCCCTGGATATAATACAACAATTTAATATCATAGAATACAAAACAATACAAAATGATGCAATACTAAAGCACTATGGAGCTAAATCAGGGACAATAGTTTTTCCAGTTTGATAAAAGAAATGAAATTGAAACTTCAAGTTTTAATGTGGAACACAACAGGACAACAATGTATTCAAACTAAAAATAAGTCACCAGAGGTACACATTTTTACAATGGCTGTTTTGCTTTTTCGTGATCTCCCTGTGTATCAGGGATTTCCTCCAGGTACTCCTGTTTCCTCTCTCAGTCCAAAGATTTGTAGTCAGGTTGATTGATGTCCTGCCCATAATCTGTGATGGACTGGCACTGTGTACCGGATGTCTGCTGTTCTGTGCCCTGTGCTTCCTGGCTTACTGTCATTGTGTCCTGGTAGAGGGCTTAAAGGAGATGGATGGCTCTAATGAACAAGGACTTACAGCCCCACACTCCTTGTTAATAACTGAGATACTTACACCACCACCACAAAACGAGCACTTTCCTGTATTCATAAGGCGTTAGTATTCAAAGACCTCCTGTGTGAACTGTCAGTTATTTCTGGTTACAGCTAGTCACTCACTGTAGAAGTCAAGTGAGGCATTATTCTCATCTCAGTACTGTACAATACACAGTGAAATGTACCTGTTGAAGCCAGGATGCAAGTCATGAAATGACAGACATTACAGTGCTAAAGTCATGGAATAATTTACTGAAAAATCTTGTACAATTATTAATAACAAGGGGAGACATAGGGAAGACTACTTGTTATATTCACTACCTAACATAACAAACATTCCATATCAGACAAACAATGAACTGACACTCGAAATAACACCGGGACTACATAACACTGAAAGCTCTCTGTGTTGATTTTGGTGTTGAATGGGTCAGGGGCAGGTGTTGTAATCAATACCCAGGAATTAAAACGGGTCTGTTTCATATGTAACATCTGTAACATTTTTAGTGTACATGACATCAAAGCCTTGCCTCAGTTAATACATGGTGTTTTTATTTTCAGTTACAGAAATGCTTCCAGAAATGTGTTTTTGTTTAATTTGCTAATAACCTTGATGGTTTTTCTCTGCACTGCGAAATGTTTACCTCCAGGACCATACCTTTAAAAGCTAAAAATCACAGCCTTGCACCTCTCAGTAGGCAAAACTTGTGGCAGAACTTGTGGAAACACCTAGCATTTTTGGTATTACGTTTAAAAAATGACTACACAAATATTGGTGGTAATGTTTATAAACAATCAAAGAATGTTTACAAGTATCATACAAAGCATGACTAAATAAGTAAATGGAATAAAGTTCTGCAATCTCTAACAGTTGGAATTATGTCCAAAATTTTGGCCACTCGTGCACAACTGTACTTCTTTCAACAGTTGATCATATTTACGTTCTGACAAGCACCACTGACACTGGACTCTCTGGTCTTCAAGGCTGAACAGTGGTCCCATCCAAGGCTTTGGTAGAGATGTGGGCAACCGGACCTCCATCAGGATGAGTTATCCAGAAGGCAGCCCCAAGAAGTGGGAAGACCCAGACCCCAGGCTGCTGTTTGTGGCAGTGGTCTTCAAATCAGTGGATTTCAGTTGGCTGAAGGCCATGATTACCAAGAAGCAAGTGGTAAGTTCTCCTTAGCCATATAAATTAGCTTATTACACACATTTGATTTATTATTAATTTTATTTTATCCGATCAGTTCACACACTGAGTGTTGACACTCTGGAAGATGTCAGCTGTAATATTTTCAACAACGTGTCAGCTGCAATATTTTCTAAAATAAGCAACGAAAACATGATGCAGTAAGGAACTGAGAACCCCCCACCCCCTGGTCAGTCATGATCAACCAGATGCCAACCACTAGACCATAAGTGTATTAGACGATGGGTCTTTGGGTTAAACCTGCAGATGTGCTTCACAGTTCCACAGACATGTGTTTGGTGCAGTACAGTGAAACATTTTTACCAAATTTGCATATTATTTTTACCAAATTTGCATACACATAAACAGTGATCAATGCCTTTCGTTGGGTCTATTATTAAAGTACTGGTGTGAAATTAATATAAAATTCAAAAGCTTCACTGCAGAAAATAAAAGCGAAATGTGCAAGAAAGCATTCAAGGTACTTTGGTGTAGTGGTGAGGGAAAGTGTGCACCCCCTACGTCTACCTTCATCGTAGCGTTCACAGGGTACCACCTTCTCCCTTTTCTGACTTCATCAGCGTTCATGGTTTGAATGCTGTTTCTTCTCCTGATGAACATTAATGACTAATCGCCTTAATCACTGTTTTGCAACAAGAATTACCAGAAGGCTGCATTTTATTGCTCGTCTGATTACGCTTATGTTTCGAACCCCCAGTCTTTTTGGGACTGGCTCTACTTTTGGCAGAAGGTGCCTGACAGAATTCCCCTGGAGATATCTCAGTTCAGGATCCTGAACCCGGACATCGTCAGGGAGACCGCGCTGGACCTGCTGCACCTACCCACCCCCAAGTCCCACATTTGGGGATGGGATAAGGTGAGAGGTGTGCGTGTGAGCCCTCTGGTGTGTTGGCGTCTGCCCAGGGTTGGTTCCTGCCTGTATGGATGGATGGATGGATGGATGGATGGACAAAGTGAGAGATACTTTTCATGGCTTCAGAAAGTTTATCTGCTCTCTTAGGGAAGTGTGGGGGGGGATTTACTCCAAAATTTCAGGATATTCCCCCAGCACAACAATAAGCAAACAAGAAATATGCATGTGGTGTCACTTTATATGGGTATATGAAACCCTAAACGTTCCAGTCAAGTGACATTTTAACAATTAATGGTGTGCAGTTATGCAGGTTTTAAATAAAATATGAAGCGTTCTACTTTAATCTCTTACACTTCATTTCGGATGTCTCCTTGCCAAACTAAGTGGGTCTATATATTATAAGATCTCAGTGGGGGGCTATGCCTGGGTAGAATTACCTGTTGACATAGCAAAACTTTTTAAACCTCATGTAGAACTGAAAGCTGCTCACAACCTGGTATTGTCATACAATTATCTCTTTTAACTCAGCCATTTGGCTGTTAAGCAGTACTCTGCTGTAGTACAAATTATAGTGGATAAGGGGTGTAGGAGGATCTGCATGTTGAAGGTTTCTTCAAAACAGGGGCCATTCGTTTTTGGTGGAGTAGAAAGTGATATAAGATGTAAACACGCTGTAGATGATACAATGGCATACTTCACCACCAGCACTCATTTGCTGTTTTTTGTGATAGTATTTTATTGTTTTCTGTTATTCGTTCTTCGGTCTTCATTCATTGTTTGATGTATTTATCGTTCAGTGTTTTCCATTTTTTCTTCATTGGTAGTTCATTGTTGTTTTGTATTGTTTACTGTTCAGTGAAGCCTACCTTTGTATTGTTTAGTATAATTGTTTGGGGCCATTGCCTTGTGCTACTGTTTAGTGTCATTTAATGTTCGGTATTAGTTTAGTGTTATCATTTTGTGTTACTGTTGAGTGTTGACTCTCGTTTTTTACAGTTTTTTCTGTGTTATCACATTATTTAGTGCTTTGTTGTTCTGTTATTTTTCATTGTAAGTGAGACACATGAGTGAGCATCTCACTCTGGAAAACAGGAAAACTTTGAAATGTGAGGATCCTTTATCCTCCTCCAGTCCAGGTGGCTAACCTGATTAGCCAGTTGCCATCCAGGTCTGCACTTGCAGAGTGTGGCTAAATAAACTCTCCATGTAAAGCATTGTGAAAAGGTCTCTGCCCACTATAGACATCACATGTAAAGATGGGTACTCAGGAAAGTACATACTAGATCCGAACCCATCCCATATCCTGCTGGCTTTTAGTAGAGCATGAAGCACTACACATGGATTTTATTGCTTTGAAGTTGAGTGAATGTTATCTTTTGTCGTATGTTATAATTACACATGAGCTATAAGAGTTAACAAGATGGTAAACAAAAGTGTAATTATGTCCTCACATGTAGGTCTTAATCTGTACTAGTGTGGTCTAGGTTTGAACTAATATTAAATACTATACTGTTGTCTCGGGTAGCTAAAGTTTCACATTTGATCTATCTTGAAAATACATGCAAAGGTCATTTCTGATAGTGACACGTACAGGTCACATCCTTATCACACACTATGCAAATAATTTTCTTACATTTTCTTAAATGTAAACAGGGACGTGTATGTTTGTAAATACATGTTTGTATTTGTTTCTGGTGAGACAAAGTTTAGTCTAATGAATGATTACCTATTACAGCTACGAAGTATCTCCTGATGGTCTTTGTGTGTCTGCAGAATGTGCCCACCCTGGGTGCGACCGCCCTCACCCTGGCCAGTTACCTCTGTGACGAGGTAAGCCTCGCTGGCTTTGGATACAAGCTCACGCAGAAGGGGATGCCGCTGCATTACTATGACAACCTGCCCATGACCACCATGCTGATGCAGCCCATGCATGACGTGGCCCAGGAGACTGTCCTACTGAAAGAGCTGGTGCAGGAGGGGGTCGTGTCCGACCTCACAGGGGCGGTGCACTGCAGCTTCTGCTCCAGCTGATGGGAATTACTGGGAGCATCAGGTTTGGAATTGGGGGACTCTATCCAAAGGAGCCTTCAGTACTGACGGAGTGACCTGAATAATCATCATTTTATCATCCCACTGTCTTTAGATTCACCCATTTTTTAACAGTCATAGATCTGTTTTGTTTCATCCCCTGCAATGTTTTCAAAAGGTTTTTTTTTTAAGACTGAAGTGCCAAACGTCATGTTTATTAAATTGAAACAGAGGAGGGTAAACTTGAAGAGCCATTTCCCCTGCTCTGTATGCACGCTTAACAGGTTCTTGGATTAAGAATGTGTGACTTATGGACAACTTGTACTTATGAACATGGTTACGACAGTTACTATTAACAGAAATACAGGAATACACATATTAATATATGCAATCTAAAGCACAGTGCGGTGCAAAGCATGCTGGAAACTGCATAATCAGTCCTGCTGACCAACCAGCATCACACTTACGTCAGCCAATCATGAGGTGTGTCCAAATTCGTCATCTGGGTACCAATGATGCGGCTTCCGTAGACCGTGTCCTTCAAATGCCACGAAAACCGCAAAGGCCAGAAGAGAATGACTGTGAAATTGGATGGTCTAGCCTCCAGATCTTTACCTCGTAGTTCCTGCTGCCCCCACCGCCTAGCAACCATGATGGTGCATTCGCACGAGCGGCAGCCAGTGGCGTCATATCCCGAGGGAGAAGCAATATGATTGGCTAAAGGTTGCTATGGCAGTGGTGAACATACCAAGTGGAGAAACTTGAAAATGATGGAACCCAAACATTCTCACATTTACATTGCTAGATTTAGTCACATGTAAGAGTGTGTTCGGCCTCTTCCGCCGCTACGGTCATTTTTTTTTTAAATCCCAAGATTCATTGCGGCTTGGGTACGCATTTGTGGGCGGCATCTGGAGGAGCCTTGGACAGCCTTTATCGCATTGCTGTGGCGTAATCGGTCTACGAATGCGTCCTAAGTAGGATCCGACCCCTGCATTTGGACTCAATGGACAGTGTGTGGGATTAGAACAAAAGAAAAAGTTGGCCATGGGGACCCAGCACAGGTGGTGTGGCGAAATGATTACTGTGGTGATTACATGTCTTGCCAAAATGACGTCGATTTTGTCTGAAGTATACAGCCAGCTTAAGTGTTAACCTTTAATCATGATCTTTTTTTTTATCATTTAAATTCTTTTAAGAACTGTTTCTTTAATGTTTTTTTTACAGTACTGTATCCCTATACACAGATTCTTTCCCCCTCACTCTTCAGTACAGTATCATATGTGGTTACATTCATTATTGTTGTAGTATTATTATTATTTATTATGTACTGTATTATGTTAAAGATGCTTTAGTGCATTTGGAAGTGTTTCTTGAGTGTTTTATATGCATTGAAAGGTAAAATGTATATTGTATAGCAAGGCAAACTTTTGATTAACTGATGCTAAATAAGATCCATATGTACCTGTTCTCTGCGATGGGCTGGCCCCCCATCCTGGGTTATTCCCTGCCTCGTGCCCATTGCTTCCAGGATCGGCTCCGGACCCCCCGCGACCCAGTAGGATAAGCAGTTTGGAAAATGGATGGATGGATGGATGTACCTGTTCTGACAAATTTGACTTAAGGACAAACTTTGGGATGGATCTTGCTCGTAACACAGGGACATTATGCCCTTTACGTTATTTGAGACATTGACCTTGAAGAAATAAACGCACAAAACAAGAATTCAGTGACAGGAAAGTAAAGTAAATGTACAATCTGTGAATTGAATGTCATAATTTATAAGGTACTGTTGCCTGACCCACATAAACCTCCAGCTCTGTCTGCTGAGAAAAGGGAGAGATGTGTTTTTTTCTTATTCTTTACCTGTTTATTAGCGGTCTAGATATATTCATTTTCATTATTTAGTTTTTTAAATCATAAAATAGATTAGCTACTGTTCTTAAGTAAACTTGGCACTTGGCATTTAATTCTATCTTGTTTTGTATTTGTGCTTACTGTCTGTTTGTTGAAAAGGTTAATTTTCACATTCTTAGTCTTCACACACAGTAGCCTATAGTCTTAATATATTAAACAGC
Organism: Brienomyrus brachyistius; assembly: GCF_023856365.1. Taxonomy (NCBI): domain Eukaryota; kingdom Metazoa; phylum Chordata; class Actinopteri; order Osteoglossiformes; family Mormyridae; genus Brienomyrus; species Brienomyrus brachyistius. The sequence continues at coordinate 21,383,301 of NC_064544.1, forward strand.
AGCAACAGTATGTTAATAAGGATTGTGCAGTTTATATACAACAGTTAGCCAAAACATTAACACCACCTGCCTAATATGGCCCCCTCAAGACACAAAAACAGCTCTGACCCATCAGGGCATGAGTTCCACAAGACCTCTGCTGTCCTGTGGTATTTGGCACCAAGACATTAGCAGCACATCCTTTTAGACAGTGGTTATCAACCTTTGCTTCACAACTCAGTTTTTACCATGCCAGCTCAGTCTTGGCCCCATATCAAATATAAATTTAATTTAAAACTATGACCAAGTACAAAGTGCATTCTGCAATTTACACCAATGAATGCCTATCACACGGATCTGATGGGATATGCCAGTGAATTTTAAATTAACCATCTGTGGTTTGGCATCTTTAATTTGTTGAGTGTTCACTAGTTTGCGTTAATCGTTGGATGACCCAAGACCCGTTTATTTAGGCTAATTCTAGGATTGGGGCTGGGAAATCCGATCAGGGATCAGTATAGGAGCTTGCTGGTTTTAAAATGCTCTATCTCGCTACCCTTTCAGAACTTGCCAAGACCCAAAAACCACGAGTTGAATTGCTGTTTCAGGCAACATAAGCTGCGAGGTGGGGCTTCCATGAATCAGACTTGATTGTCTGGGGAACTTGGAGACCAGGTTAACACTTTGAACTCTATATGTTCTTCACACCATTCCTGAACAGTCTTTGCAGTGTGGCAGAGTACACTATCCTGCTGAAAGAGGCCACTGCCATCGAGGAACACTGTTGCCATGAAAGGGTGTACAACCACATGAATGCCAAGACCCAAGGTTACCCAGCAGAATATTGCCCTGAGCATCACACTGCCTCCGCTGGTTTGCCTTCTTCCCATAGTGCATCCTGGTGCCAACTACTCCTCAGGTAAATGACGCACATGCACCTGGGGATCCACATGATGTAACAGAAAACGTGACTCACCAGAACAGGCCACCTTTTTCCGTTGCTCCATGGTACAGTTCTCACACTCGTGCCTATTGCAGGTGCTTTAGGGTGGTATACAGGGGTTAGCATGGACACTCCAACCGGTCTGTGGCTACACAGGCCCATACGCAGCAAGCTGTGATGCATTGTGTGTTCTGATAGCTTTCTATCACAGCCAGCATTAACTTTTTCAGCAATTTGTGCTACAGTAGTTCTCCTGTGGGATCAGACCAGAGACGTTAAACTTTGCTCCCCACACACATTAGTCAGTCAGTTCACCACTTAGCCTTCCTTGGACCACTTTTGGTAGGTACCACTGCATAGCAGGAACACCCCACAAGACCTACCATTTCACAGATGTTCTGACCCAGTCGTCTCGCCTTCACCATTTGGTCTTGTCAAAGTCACTCACTTCCTTACATTTGCCCATTTTTCCTGGTTACAACACATCAACTTCAAGAACAGACTGTTCACTTGCCTAATATATAATGGCACCATGAACATGTGCCATTTTAATGAGATAATGTTACTCACTTTACCTGTCCCAGGTTTTAGTTTTATGGGTGAACAATGTATTTTAGCATAACAGTGTGAATACCTTTGTTAAAATAATGTTTTTACCAAAATGCTATAAAACATACAATTGAGTTTAGTTATGCAAACTGGTAATTAACTGGGTGATGTTTCTGACTGTTACTGAGGGTGTTTCACTTTCATCTTGTCTTATTTTATCTTTTGTGAGTTCTTTTATATGTGTTCAATTTGTTAATTTTCTTCCCAGAAATTTAACACATATTGTACTAAAAAAATTGCAGGAGAATCAGATTTATGAAAGATTTCAGTCTGGGTTTAGAGCTCATCAAAGCACAGAGACTGCTCTACTGAAGGTAGTAAATGATCTTCTCCTATCTGCTGACCAAGGTTGTGCCTCGCTCTTAGTACTGCTTGATCTTAGTGGTGCTTTTGATACCATAGACCATGCCATTCTCCTAGACAGGCTTGAACATACTGTAGGCATAAGGGGAGTGGCACTCTTTTGGTTTAAATCTTACCTCTCAGACCACTATCAGTATGTGAATCTAAATAGTGATTCCTCAGAACATGTCAAGGTCAGATACGGAGTGCCACAAGGTTCAGTTCTAGCTCCCCTACTATTTTCACTATACATGTTACCCTTAGACTTAGTTATTCGTAAGCATGGAATTAGCTTTCATCGCTTTGCAGATGATACACAATTATATATATCGGCTAAACCAGAAAATAAACAGTAACTTCAGAGGATAGAAGAATGTTTAATTAACATTAAAAAGTGGATGTCAGACAACTTTCTCCAGTTAAATTTAGATAAGACTGAGGTTGTTCTTTCTAGCACAATAGCCACCAGTCAATCTGGATGGACTATCTATTACACCAAGTACTATTGTTAAAAACGTTGGTGTTATTCTACACTCTGATCTTTTGTTTGATGTACATGCTTCTAACATTAGCCGTACCGCCTACTTTCACCTGCGTAATATTGCCAAGCTAAGAAACACGCTCTCCTTTCAAGATGCAAAGAAATTGGTTAATGCGTTTATTCCCTCCAGGCTTGATTACTGTAATGTCTTATTCTCCGGTTGTCCAAATAGGTCATTAAATAAACTCCGGCTAGTCCAGAATGCAGCAGCCAGAGTCCTCCCCAAAACTAAAAAATATGATCATATTACCCCAATTTTATCTTCACTCCACTGGCTGCCAGTTAGATTTCATGTTGACAGCAAAATACTGCTCTTAACTTACAAAGCTCTAAATGGTCTAGTACCGCAGTATGCGAGTGACCTCATTTGCAACTACATTCCGAATCGTACACTTAGATCACAAGATGCAGGTCTTCTATTCATACCCAGAATAAAGAACGTTACTTTTGGGAGAAGAGCATTTGCTCATAAAGCACCACAGTTATGGAATAAATTTCCTATTAGTGTTCGGAACTCGGACACAATCTCTACTTTTAAGTCCAGGCTTAAGACGTACCTCTTTAGTCAGTCTTTGGGATACTAAAATCCCTTTTTCTTAAGGTGAATCTGAGATCCAGGAGTTCATGATCATTTAAAGTTAAAGGTGAATGGGGAATTGATGCTGTCATCCTGTCACTCTCGCTGAACACTTAAGTTGTTGACGGTAGTTTGACTTGACGCCAAGACCCCTGGAAACCCTCGTGTCTGTGTCTCCCTTTTAGCCAGGCTGCCATAGTTACTTTAGTACTGCCGGAGGTTAGGTGTAGGGCACTAACTCTCTTCACTTTCTTCTCTCTTCAGAGCTGAACAGTGAGCTGACACTTCACCATTTGAACCCTCACCTGGGCTCCTTGGGGACCATTATCTGAAATCAACTAGGACTTTTAAATTATATGGACTGAACTAATGTTAATATGAATACATTTTCATGCACCCCGGTCACCCAGAGGAGGATGGGGTCCCCTTCCGAGTCTAGGTTCCTCTCAAGGTTTCTTCCTGCTAGAGGAAGTTTTTCCTTGCCACCATCGCCTCAGGCTTGCTTCATGGGGGTTCGGGCTGGTTATATGTGAAGTGCTTTTTTTGACAATGACTGTTGTTAAAAGCGCTATATAAATAAAATTGAATTAAAATTGCTTTTTAACTGCATAATTTTTTTTTTTTTAACAGAAATCCTGACATTCATCAATATTTTCCTATTTGTGATTTGTTCTTAGGTGAGCACAGAATCTACGAACACTCAAGAGCAAACTTAGGCACATTTGAGTGCTGACAACTGTGTGCAAAAAATAATTGCTGATTGCATTTTATTCAGCTCCATAGTTGTATATTATTGGATTTTGTCACAAGCAGCTGGATGGGAAATTCAGGAACGAGCATGGTGAGGGACTGATAAGGGTTATTAAAAAAAAATGAAGAAAATTCAAAAACAAGATCTCAATGGAGCCAAAACCGGGGTAGCAGGAAAGGGAGAGACAGACTATGACAGGTTACAACTTCAATGACAGACGTGGGCTGCACAGAACTGGGATGCACTTAAATAAAAGGTCGACAAGAGAACAAAACAGGAGGCAGCTGGGAGTGATTAACATGACTGCAGGAACAAGAGGTGAGACATAGCACCAGAAAACAGGATGGAAAATGAAGCCGAGTAAGACAGTATCCCCCCTCCCCGTGCCCACCAGGCACAAAGGACAGCCAGAGAGGGGACCCTGGGACTGAACAGAAGGGCAGATGCAGGGCCAGGATACCAGGGACTAACAAGACACCACAGCTAGGGGTATAACACTCCAGACAAGCACTATCATAAGACACGGACCCAAATCGCCAAATGCACAGATTAGAGTAGTAATCTCTGTTAGCACCTCCTCTACCTGTATGAAGAGTGCTTTGGCTTTGGGAATGTGCCATACTATGGTATTGCACCCAGAAAATCAGGTGTCTGTCTAGTAAAGAGGTAGTCATCAGCTAATACGTGAGGTGGCTTTGGCAGAAGCTGGGGGTCTGGAGGCTTGGAAAGAGCAACAGGTTCCTCATGGTTGGGGTCTGTGAGCTCGGGCAAGACTGAGACGACCTCACCTGGCTAAAATGAGGTAAATTGAAATTGGTCGCAGAGGGTCCAGAGCCTATCCTGGAAGCAATGGGCACGAGGCAGGGAACAACCCAGGATGGGGGGCCAGCCCATTGCATGACACACACACACCATTCACACACACATGCACTCCTATGGGCAATTTAGCAACTCCAATTAGCCTCAGCATTGTTTTTGGACCGTGGGGGGAAACCGGAGTACCCGGAGGAAACCCCACGATGATATGGGGAGAACATGCAAACTCTGCACACATGTGACCCAGGCGGACACTCAAACCTGGGACCCAGAGGTGTGAGGCAACAGTGCTAATCACTGCACCAATGACAGCTCTAAATTACAATAGTATTTTTATCATTTGTAATATTTTTAAATAATATTTTTCATTGTTTTATGAAGCATAATGGTCCTCTAAAATAAATAAACACTACAATAGCAGTGCAACGCACATAAATTATTTAAATTGGGAACCATGCCATCCAATAGTCGGTGATTGATTGTGCTATCTAGGGGCCCAAAGTAGGCCTGTTTTTGCACCCTAAGCCCACTTCCACAATAGCATTTTTACTGCTGTTTCAGGATGTTGCAGATAGTGGCCTGAGGAGGGAACACGTCTTCCAGGACCATGTAGCTCTGTTTGCAGAGAGTGCTGAGTACCTCTTGGGATGCTTAATTCTACCAAGGGCTGTCCCTGTGGAGCTTTGCAATAGTTTGGAGCCAGCACAGTGAGGCCATACCAGATGGTCTAATCGTGTACCACCATGTGTGCAGGTACTCTCCACCTTGGCCTTTTTGGCCACTGGCATATTTCAGAGGGGGGCATATCACAGGCACCTGAGTCATGTATGGACTAAATCAACAGGCCACACAATACATAAAAATTTCCCTAAACAGCGGAAGAACTGGACTAAGTCAAGATTGGAGTCCAATCTTTTGCTGCTCTGCCCAACATCATCGGCACAATACACTACACCTCCGTGTACATTAAGGCACCCTCTCTAGATCCATTTCTATATCTGAACCGCAAACAATGACACTCCTTAACTGTCCAACTCATCTGCAGCTCCCAGAGCCACCTTCTGAATGTGCTCTCCTGCTTCCCAGGAGGTACACACAGCTCCTGCATTTTACAAAATATTTCTGCGGCCACGCGCCTTGAACATGGAACTGCTGGAGAAGCACGATTCATTGGGAAACAACTTTGAGTAATCACAAATTCCAGCAAGAGTGGGCTTCTCTTCCGATAGTGAATTTAGAAGGATGGTGGATGTGTTTGACTATAGCAGTGATGAGCTGCTTTACAAAGTGAAGAAAGTGTGTATACAAAGAGCAGCTACGAAAGGGTGTTTTATTCTTGCAAAAACATTAGCGATCCTACAGGTGTGACGCCCGCTCCGTCCGCTCCTCGTGTGTGCCACGCCCCCTAATTACCCACGTGTGATTTCCTGATCGTGCCCAGTCGTGTCTTGTTTCCTGCTGCCTTGTTTCTTGTATTTAAGTTCCTGTTGTGTACTAATCCAGTGTCTGTCATTGATGTTTCCCGATGTCTGTTCTCGCCCTGTGTCCCTGCCTTCGTACCAAGAATAAACCCCGTTTTCCCGTATCCCGCTTGCCTGCCTGCTCCTTCCGCACGATCGCCGCTCTGCTCGCGATCGCTGCCGCCGTTCCCGTGACAGAATGACAGACCAACTCAACAAGGCACAGCAGCAGACCGAGAGCCAACGTCTCGGTCTGCTGCAAGAGGTACACTACTGGCTGAACCAGCCCGACGTCCAGGAGGACCCCGTCGCGCTGCAATTGGCCACCGACAGCTGCGATCTCCTGCTGGCGATGTCCCCATCGGAGGGCGGGCATCGTCTAGGAGAGGTGCGCTCCCACCTCAACCAGCTGGTTCAGCGCCTAACAGCGCGGAGGTTGGGGCTGGACGCACGGTGCGTCCCGGAGGTTGTTCCCCAGCCGTCCGTCCTGTCGGACGTGGAGCAGCCTCCCGCGGACACCGTGACAAAGAGGAAGAAGAAGAAGAAGCACGCGATCGCCCCTGCAATCGTTTTGGGAGCGTGCGCGCTCATCCCCGCTTCTCTCCTAACCGGGGAATTGGAGGACTCCCCGGCTGACCTCGACGTCATCACCGCAGCTAAGCTGCCTGCGCTGGCAGCTTCCCCAGTCCGGGGAGAGCACCCAGCCGCCGCTGAGCTGCTACCGCCCCTCGAGCGGTACTACTTCCGGCCCGAGCGGCTGGCCAACAAGGGGGCCCGCGCGGTGCGGGACGCTATCCCGCGTGTGCCCCGGGCACTTAAAGGGACCACGTCCGTCTTGCCCGCACGGGACCTACCGGTCCCGCCGCCTGCAGCCCCTGCTCAGCCCGAGCAGCCGCCTCCTGTGCCTGCAGCCCCTGCTCAGCCCGAGCAGCCGCCTCCTGTGCCTGCAGCCCCTGCTCAGCCCGAGCAGCCGCCTCCTGTGCCTGCAGCCCCTGCTCAGCCCGAGCAGGCGCCTCCTGTGCCTGCAGCCCCTGCTCAGCCCGAGCAGGCGCCTCCTGTGCCTGCAGCCCCTGCTCAGCCCGAGCAGGCGCCTCCTGTGCCTGCAGCCCCTGCTCAGCCCGAGCAGGCGCCTCCTGTGCCTGCAGAGGCGCCCCCTCTGCAGCCGCCTGCTGCAGCTCCCGGGCAGGCGCCCCCACTGCAGCCAGCTCCTGTTCCTGACCGCGCTCCAGTTCCTGCAGAGGCGCCCCCTCTGCAGCCGCCTGCTGCAGCTCCCGGGCAGGCGCCCCCTCTGCAGCCGCCTGCTGCAGCTCCCGGGCAGGCGCCCCCTCTGCAGCCGCCTGCTGCAGCTCCCGGGCAGGCGCCCCCACTGCAGCCAGCTCCTGTTCCTGACCGCGTTCCAGTTCCTGACCGCGCTCCAGTTCCTGCAGAGGCACCCCCTCTGCAGCCGCCTGCTGCAGCTCCCGGGCAGGCGCCCCCTCTGCAGCCGCCTGCTGCAGCTCCCGGGCAGGCGCCCCCACTGCAGCCAGCTCCTGTTCCTGACCGTGCTCCTGTTCCTGCAGAGGCGCCCCCTCTGCAGCCGCCTGCTGCAGCTCCTGTTCCTGCAGAGGCGCCCCCTCTGCAGCCGCCTGCTGCAGCTCCCGGGCAGGCGCCCCCACTGCAGCTACCTGCTGCAGCTCCCGGACAGGCGCCCCCACTGCAGCCAGCTCCTGTCCCTGGCCCCGCTCCTGTGACTCCTTTACCCTCACCCCGGCGACATCGACCCCGACCGGGGGTCGGTATGTCTGTGTCCCGCAGAGGGAGGGGACACAGACGTCGGACTGGGGTCCCTCCTGCCCTGCCCCCTGGCTCGCCCTCCCTCGCCTGCGCTCTGGCTCGGTTGGCGCCTGCGGGTCCTGGCCCTCCGGGTCGGCTGTCGCCTGCGGGTCCCCCTCCGGTGCCTCGTCGCCCTGCCTCGCTCTCCTCTCCGGGTCCTGGTCGGTCGCCTGGGGGTTCCCCGACGGCGGCTCCTCGGTTGCCTGCGGGGCCCCTACCTCCGGCCCTCCACCGGACGTCGCCGCCTGCTGCGGCTCCCCCCTCCTCCGGGCCTTCGCCGTGGGCCCCTCCTGCTCCCTCGTCCCCTTCCCCGGTGCTCCCTCCCTGGCCCCTCCGCAGGTCCCTCGCCCTGCCTCCTCGTCCCCTCCGGCTCCGGCCTCCCGGCCGCCTGCGGCCCCTCCGGCTGCCTCCCATCGCCCGCTGGGGCTCCCTCGGGCTCCCCTTCCTTCCTCCTTCTCTCCCTTCTTTCCTGTCCCTGTCCCGCCTGTCTTTGTTCCTCCTCCTGCCTTTGTCCCGCCGTCCTCTGTTCCTGGTCCCTTTGTTCCGCCCTGCTCTGTTCCTGGTTTCCCGTCGTTCACTCCCGCTCCTTTTGTTCCGCCTGTTCCCTCTGTTTCTCCCTTCCTGGTCTGTCTGTCGGCTTTTCCCGTCTTGTGTAGTGTCCTGTCCTGGCTCCTGCCTCTTTGTCAGTTTTGCCTGTCTGTCTTGTTCCCTGTTCCCCGTTGATTTTTTTATTTTTTATTTTTTTTTTTGCCCTTGTCTTTCAGGTTCTGGTTTCCCGGTCTCGTCCCGTCCTTCGCCTCCTCCCGGGCGCGCCCGGTGTAGCGCGCCTTTGGGGGGGGGTTCTGTGACGCCCGCTCCGTCCGCTCCTCGTGTGTGCCACGCCCCCTAATTACCCACGTGTGATTTCCTGATCGTGCCCAGTCGTGTCTTGTTTCCTGCTGCCTTGTTTCTTGTATTTAAGTTCCTGTTGTGTACTAATCCAGTGTCTGTCATTGATGTTTCCCGATGTCTGTTCTCGCCCTGTGTCCCTGCCTTCGTACCAAGAATAAACCCCGTTTTCCCGTATCCCGCTTGCCTGCCTGCTCCTTCCGCACGATCGCCGCTCTGCTCGCGATCGCTGCCGCCGTTCCCGTGACAACAGGCTACCTCAGCCAAATTCTATCATTTTTTTCTTTCTATAATCTTTGCCTATCTTTTCTTTTTAGGTTTGTAGGATAATCATAGCCTGCTGTGTCTTGCACAACATCGCCATCGAACCCTGTCAGTCACCACAAGAGGAACATGTCTGTCCCGACCCAGTCCTGGGATCCAACAATCACAAACATGATCACCCACCTGTACAATTTACACACTGGTGTTTACATGTTAAATGTGTCACGTTTGGGGGCGGCATGGTGGTGCAGTGGTTAGAACTGTTGCCTCACACCTCTGGGACCCGGGTTCGAGTCTCCGCCTGGGTCACATGTGTGTGGAGTTTGCATGTTCTCCCCATGTCGTCATGGGGTTTCCTCCGGGTACTCCAGTTTCCCCCCACAGTCCAAAAACATGCTGAGGCTAATTGGAGTCGCTAAATTGCCCATAGGTGTGCATGTGTGAGTGACTGGTGTGTGAGTGTGCCCTGCGATGGGCTGGCCCCCCATCCTGGGTTGTTCCCTGCCTCGTGCCCATTGCTTCCGGGATAGGCTCCGGACCCCCCGCGACCCAATAGGATAAGTGGTTTGGATAATGGATGGATGGATGGATGTGTCACGTTTTCCATCCATGGTTTAAATTGTATTAATTCTGCAAAACCAGTTTATCTTCTGATCCTAAGATATAAGATGGCGTAGAACGTAATAATAGCCCCGATGCGCTGGTCCAGCTTTGGTAATCCTGACCGATCTGTTCCTCTCCAGTGATCAATGTCTCTCTTCCAAATTTGGCAATATGTTTTGGTTTCAGGTTAAAGACCAAATCGTTTTTTTTTTTACTTCTTAGTTTCTGTGTGATTTCTGTATGCACACAGCCCTGCAGTCTCCTGCCTTTTATGAGGGTTTGTGGTGCATTTACCGATGCTAATTAAGAAAAACAGGCACATACTTTCAATTTACAAGAACAATGGGATTCATTATTTTAAGCACATTTGCGAGCAGACGATTTGCAAGCAGTTCTGCAGTCTAAGAACAGGAATCTGACATAGACTTTTCTTAGGACCTTCTTGGGAACAAATTTAAGAAAAAAATTATCGATGCATGAGGCGCATTGATCATAAATAACCAAAAAAACATCCTGGAATTTCTTTTTGTAAAAGTGGCAACATGATTTCTGGCAATCTTTTAAATGTTTTTGCTCCCATCTAAGTGAAATGCAATGGGGCATTAACACCCATATAGAGCTAACAGAAGTTGCTACCGGGCTGGTTATGGGATATGCTGCTATCTTTTTAAGGCCCATGCTAGCTCAGGCTCCAGCCCTGCCAGAGAGCTAACATTCTGCCTTCCCAAGGGCAGTGTCCATTGCCAAGCTGCAGTCATTTGGGGCTGAGCTTGGCCTGGTCACATGTGTCAGGCAGCCACCGGACACTCACTGTGGAACGCTACCCCCAGACTAGGCTTCGGGGATGCGTCCCGGTAACCTGCAAAGCCTGCCTGGGTTCAGGTGACTAATAAATTCATAGTCCATACCTATGGTTTAGCAATCTGTGCACATGGTTTACAAATCTGTACCCACCCAATTAACATTAGCTTCCCAGACGTTCTTGTTAGATGAACCTTGGAAGTCTCTGGAAACTTCCATTTACTGCACGAGTGATTGTCCAGTTATAAAGTGTCAAATATGGTGAAGACAATTTTGAGTCTGGCAGGTAACCAGATTGTCAAACCTTGGACAATAGGTGCCATTTCATGCACACGTGTGCGTAATCCCCACCACAGTCACAGTGTTAACATTCCCCACACCTGTGTGCACAGATTGCAAAAACATGAGATTGGATTGCAAAACCATGCAAAGGAATTGCTAAATTGGATTGCTCTCGGTCTGCAAAACTGGGTACAGAGTATGAGTTTATTTCTCACCTAAACTCAAGCGGGCTCTGTTGTAAACCTATTCTAGGAAGTTTGCTGTGAAGTTTGCATGTGAGGCCCTAGCAGGAAATCAGACTCCAGATGCTGTACTTCTGCGGATCACTGAACCACATTGACCTCTTGACCAGACTACGGTTACAATGACGTGAGAATCAGTGGCTTCTTTCAATGTCCCACAATGCCATGCTGCTCCAAAGCGTCACCTGAGGTTATATTAGTGTGAAGGAAGGTCAGTATATGCCTGTTCTATGGCATTATAACAGGAGCTGTTCTGGGCACATCCCGCTCAGCAGAGGCCCAGGGGAAATCCCAAGCCTCACTCAGGGGATTAAATATCCCAGCTGGCTTAGGAACATCTGAGAATCACCCTAGAATCTGGGATTTTGTACAGAGACGTCCGACCTGACTGACTTGCCATTGCAGTTGGCAAGAATAGTGCACATATCAGTTATTCATTGTCAGACATGTTACCATGGAGAACTCCAGCGCCAGGGAAATGGATCCGCTGAGAGCCCAGAGCCGTCCTGGCAGCCTGTTCTGGTGGTCTGCAAGCAGAGGGATGCACTGTTTACGGTAATCCAGCTGTTTGCTCACCAACACTGTGCTGGACTCACAGGGAGAAACTGCAGATGCAGCAGTAATGTTCTGGGTGTCATGAATAAAACATCATGAAGCTGCAATGGGACGAGTGAAGCATGCTGCCTTGAGGTCACTCTTTCCAAAGCCTGTCCCAGGTGCCTGAATGCAAGCTCCTTCCCAAGTCTGTCATTTAAGAAGCTGTCCTATTGGGCAGACTTGTTCAATTAAAATGTACATCTTGTTTAAAAGTGCTTTATAGATAAAGTTTGATTTGATTTGATTTTAAATGATTTTGGCAAGGGGGCAGCATGGTGGTGCAGTGGTTAGCACTGTTGCCTTACACCTCTGGGACCCGGGTTCGAGTCTCCGCCTGGGTCCCATGTGTGTGGAGTTTACATGTTCTCCCCATGTCGTCGTGGGGTTTCCTCCGGGTACTCCGGTTTCCCCCCACAGTCCAAAAACATGCTGAGGCTAATTGGAGTCGCTAAATTGCCCATAGGTGTGCATGTGTGAGTGAATGGTGTGTGAATGTGCCCTGCGATGGGCTGGCCCCCCGTCCTGGGTTGTTCCCTGCCTCGTGCCCATTGCTTCCGGGATAGGCTCCGGACCCCCCGCGACTCAATAGGATAAGCCCCACACTGGCAATTCAGCAAAAATTATTTTAGATTTTCTATAAACTGCTTCATTCTTACCAGAAACTACCATTCTTACCGTTTCCATTTCCGTTTGGTCTGGCTCTGGGTCACAGCACTCTAGGCTGAAACTACAAGGAACTGTGCGCAGAGAAGATTACTGGCTGCTAGCTCCTGTTGCTGGAAGTCCTGTACTCATCAAGAATGAGGAACAGGGCTAAGAAAATAATGTCTGACCCCTCATACCTTGGTCACTTCCTCTTTAGGATTCTCCATTCTTGCCAAAAGCTGAGAGTAAGATCCCTGAGTACAAGGAACAGCTTCTTCCTTCAGGCTATTGTGCTCACATGAGACTGGACCATTCCACACTTAGTCACCCACTGTACTGTACGGGCACAGTGCCATTCGGCACCCCCACACAGCCGACTCTGTGTGGAAGCAAGTTTGGAAACGTGACAAACATATTTGCACATCCCCCAAACTGTCTGTACCTCACATCTTGTCACCTCACCTTTATTTATATGCTCACTTGTTTATTTATTAATTGCCCATCTGCTCATTCTCCATTTCTCTATTTCTTGTTGTATCTGTGTATTCCTTTGTCTTGCCAGTATGTTCACATTGTATACCTGTATGTGCCACCACCAAAACTAATTCCATTTCCTTTTTTTCTAAAAGAATTCTGATTCAGATTTAGGGAAGCGTGCAGACGGAGAACATAATCACTAGCATCATGTTTCGTCGCCAGTTGACAGAATATTAAAAATGAGGAAATGCATAGCATAAAGTCTGCAAGGGGCTACGCAGCTATAGCAGTAAAACACTGAACTGTTTAATTAAATAATTAATAATTTTTGCATAGTTATATAAACTAGTGTCATCCGTGGTTAATGTCCTGTGTTTATAATTGATATTTAATCGTTTGAAATATGAAGATTGTAATTCGTTAATTTTTCTGTTTTATGTATTTGTTTGCTTGTATGTTTGTCTTTTGCGCTGCTTATCCCCTAGTTGTCCCATTCCCAGGAGGGGGCATCTGTCTGGCCGAATGGCAGAGTGTGGGCGGAGTTATGGGGGAGGGGGGATATGGTGACCCCTAGTCACCTTAGACGAAATTACAATTAACTGGAAAGACCAGTATTGTGCATGTTCTGTTCACTTTTCACCTTTGCATAAGCAGCCTGTTGGTAACCAATATGTAGACAAAATAATAGGTTGTGTGCGCATCTCCCAGCTGGCTTAGGAACATCTGTGAATCACCCTAGAATCTGTGATTTTGTACAGAGACGTCCGACCTGACTGACTTGCCATTGAAGTTGGCAAGAATGGTGCACATATCAGTTATTTATTGACAGACACGTTACCATGGATTCACCCAGAATGTGTGATCGCACATAAGGTATGCAGGATGCAGTTTTTTTCTTTTGGCCCACCCAACCGCAAATATCAAACTCTGCTTATGTAGCAAAGGAAGTGGATGATACCTGATCCATCCATCCATCCATTTTCCAAACCGCTTATCCTACTGGGTCGCGGGGCACCTGATAACCATTAAAGTTTTATGTCATTCTTTGAAATTATTCATTATCGCCCAATGTGAACTTTCAGGGACATTGTGAGATGTTTCCTGTAGCTGCACGATGCTGCCTTCATCTGTACTCAGTGGTAGCAGTAGCCACCGCTCAAAGCATGCATGTATGTGGTGAAACACGATGATCATGCTCACAGTGTACAGCTCAGGAAGTGTACAGCCCCGTGAGGCACCCCCACACAGCCGGCTCTGTGTGGAACCAAGAATGGAAACAAGACTTGAAGGTGACCACGGCACATATTACATCCTTCCCAGATTTATATGTCAAAATTCATGGGTTCAAAGCACCAACAGAGATGTTTCATGTGGGGGGTTCGAGTTGTGACAGGAAACTGTACTGAAAAGAATGTTATCTCACGTTCTCCCATCAGAAACCACATCAGGACTGAGCCACAACTGCAGGAAATCCCGGGCTGTCAGTGATAATGCAGCCACATCCCTGGAAGTCACAACAACAATCTTACATCCTGAGCCAGGCACAGCATCGTAACCTACATCCTGAGCCTGACACAGCATCATAACCTACATCCTGAGCCTGGCACAGCATCGTAACCTACATCCTGAGCCTGGCACAGCATCGTAACCTACATCCTGGGCCTGGCACAGCATCGTAACCTACATCCTGAGCCTGACACAGCATCATAACCTACATCCTGAGCCTGGCACAGCATCGTAACCTACATCCTGGGCCTGGCACAGCATCGTAACCTACATCCTGAGCCTGGCACAGCATCGTAACCTACATCCTGGGCCTGGCACAGCATCGTAACCTACATCCTGAGCCTGACACAGCATCATAACCTACATCCTGAGCCTGGCACAGCATCGTAACCTACATCCTGGGCCTGGCACAGCATCATAACCTACATCCTGAGCCTGACACAGCATCGTAACCTACATCCTGAGCCTGGCACAGCATCGTAACCTACATCCTGGGCCTGGCACAGCATCGTAACCTACATCCTGAGCCTGGCACTGCATCATAAACTACATCCTGGGCCTGGCACAGCATCGTAACCTACATCCTGAGCCTGGCACAGCATCGTAACCTACATCCTGAGCCTGGCACAGCATCATAACCTACATCCTGGGCCTGGCACAGCATCGTAACCTACATCCTGGGCCTGGCACAGCATCGTAACCTACATCCTGAGCCTGAAACAGCATCATAACCTACATCCTGGGCCTGGCACAGCATCATAACCCACTCAGCCACACGCTGCCCCCCACAGAGCAGAGGGTTCATCCTTAAATGCCCATCCATCCATTTTCCATACCCGCTTGTCCTATGCAGGGTCACAGAAATCGAGAGCCTAATCTGAGAACCTCTGACACAAGGCAGGGAATAACCCAGGATGGGGCACCAGGGTGGCATGTCAGAGGGCAGAGATTCACTCAGAAACATACTATCACTGAATTAATGGAAGAAGGTGGATGATGTACCATGGGAGGAGAGACGAGATAAAGATTTGGGTAAGTATGAGCTGTTTCTTCACAATTCCAATGCCCACGGGGAGAACATGGAAACTCCATAAACAGTGAGCTGGGGTGGAAATTCAAACCATGGTTCCAAAGATGTAAGGCAAAGATGATAACCACTGTACCACACATCCCTTCTCTAAATGAATCTGCAATTACAATTACCAATTTTGAATTACAGTTTTTAATTTCAACTTATTTTATCCCAGTATAGCTGTCACAAATCTTTTTACTTAAAGTCTATAATTTTGTAATAATAACAAAATAATAGTAAAAGAGCAAGTCTAAATTGTGGTAGCATTTACATAACTAGTTTCTAGTTTCTAATTTATATTTCTTCTCAACTTTTTAGTAATACATTGAAGATGCTTGTATATTTTATAATACAATTTTGATCAGTTATTTAACACAACTCAGCTTGTTGCTCATTTATTTAGTCTTATAATCCAAAAGTATAGTGGTAATTTATTCTGAGTTATACAGTTTACATAAATAGTCTACTGGTGAATTGGACACATATCTGTAGTTTGAGGTCCAGATGAAATTTGATGAAATTGCATTAGTTTTGTTGTCGAATTATTGGTGTAATAAACATGCTAGCATGCCGTTTTAGCCACCAAATCCTCGTTGATATCGCCACGCTGTCTGTGGGTCACTAGCTCCCCCTTGTGGACGTCCCGAACAGCTCCCCTTGCTTGGCTGCTCTTTTCCATTCTGATGTAGTCTTTGCTTGGATGGTACTCAACCCTATGCACTTCTTCATGGTTGAGTGGGCTGATCTCACAGATCTATTCAGTGTCTGTTTTGTTTCCATTCTTTTGGAAGTGCTCTCCCAATCTGTACTTTTAAATGACTTAATCCTTGACTGTCAGACCCCATTTATCTTTGCGTTTGGGATTTTGCCCGCGACTCACTCTCTCTACCAAGGAGCTGCGGAGGCAGGTACTTTTATTCTGAAATACTGAGCAGTGTTTGTTTGGGCACTAAGGATACTCAAAGCCAATGTGACGCTCATGCTAACGTTTTGCATATACGTCTATTTACACATTCCAACAAATGACAAATATACTAAACTATCTGGGTGCAATGTAACAGGGCAGACATTCACGCCGAAACTTACAATCACCGAGTTATGGGAATAAGGTGAAGGAGTTGGCACAAACCCACATGAGAGATCAGATAAAGCTTTAGAAAAGCATGAGCCGTTCATTGTAACACTTGAGTGCTGCCCCTCTCGCAATTCCAACCTTTATTCTAATTCTCTACTTTCCTTGGATCTATTAAGCTTTTGCAATTTCTCACCAGCCTGTAATGGCGCCGTCCGGCCAGCAGATGGCTACATTTGAATGCGCCTGAAAACGTCTTTTCTGAATCTGAAACAGCCCGAGAGGGTGAAAAATGCAGCTAGACAGTACCTGAATTTCATTTCTGTGTACTTTAATGTAATGCGATTGTATATGAATGGTTTAACAGTGTTAAAACTATCACGAATAATACTTATTGTTAGTTGATATTACCAAAATCGCTCCAATCACCGACATTCCCCTTTTCGAGTGTATAATCGCCGACACTCCAAAGTAATGCTGAAGAACGGCTTTTCTTACAGATATTTGAACGCCTGTATTTTTGAACTGCAGTTAAGTAATGTTTTTAATTGTAAAGCAGATCAACTGGCTGTTTGCTAGTTTTTTTAATCTATTATGGTATCTAATTTTATTTTCACATTCAGAATACTTTTATTATCCAGAGGGAAACTGTTTTTGGTGAAATGTTAAGCAAATGTTATTCATTTTAAAGCTAAACTTTAATTTGAATTACAGGAAACAAAGATGAAAATGTGTAACTGAAAGTGTAATCAGCGTAAGTAATACTTGTCGTGGTTAACAATGCACAGCCGGTCTACCAATCAAGATCTGAAAGTCTGATTGTGCACAAGACCCCAAAAGGGGAAATGTTTTCCTTGCATACAGATCACTGGCATAATAGATACCTTCCTGAAAGATAAAAGCAGGGGACTGAAACCCATTCAGCAAATTCTGAGCAGTGAGCCTGCACAGATTAAACGGCTCTGAGAGTCTGAGAAAACTTTGGGTAGCTTATACGAATGTTGCTCTTTATTGGCGCCGCCGTGCAGATCCCCATTTGCCGTCTTTTAACTCAACCATGAACCTCGACTGGCTCTTAGTGAGAACCAGATCCCTGGCGGTGCCGCACGCTTTCCATTTCGCTGCATTTTTTCTGACAGACAGAAGTTGTGTATACAGGATACTAGTATTTCCTCTCAGGCTCCAGCCTCAATTTGAAGGACTGTAAAAGACTGAACTGCTTCCAGCTCTGTGGGCTCAGAGCTGGCAGTTGCAAACAGCCCACACTCACAGACAGCTTTTGGTCAGACTTCATGCTACACGGACCCCCCCCCCCCCCCCTTCTCCCTCTCTTTCTCTCTCTCTACTTTCTT
This sequence comes from Brienomyrus brachyistius, assembly GCF_023856365.1. NCBI lineage: Eukaryota > Metazoa > Chordata > Actinopteri > Osteoglossiformes > Mormyridae > Brienomyrus > Brienomyrus brachyistius. The sequence goes on from NC_064544.1 coordinate 21,400,932, forward strand.
TTCACTTTCCAGGAGGACTTATCCAGATGCAACTTGCTATGTTATATTGAAAGGGGTTTCAAAGAACAAAAGCAGTTTTCATCCATCCATACATCTTCTAACGGCTTATTCCAGTCATATATGTATATATATGTGTGTGTATGTATGTATGTATGTGAATATATGTATGTGTGTGTGTGCTTGCAAGTTATTGGTACATTACAGTTTAACGTGAGATGGCTTGTTCAGTGCCAAATTAACGCTATTAAATACATTTAATGAATAATGCACAAGTTAAAGTTGTAGGCTATTACTGCTTTTACGGAGTGGTTGGTGCTGAGGACAATGTGTGTGATACACAATGCAGCGTTAGGGTTAGCTTGCTTTAGTAAAAATGGAGGCCCAGTACTATAGTCAAAATTAAAAATTACAAATTCAAAACACAGGCTGCATGCTTTTAGCCTTTGGAGTAACGTTGTCAGAAAAGCATTACTGTAAATGTAAGAATGTACAGTTGCTCCTGAGGGTAAAACACATTTTGAGTTTGGGTCCATTTTGGTTCCCAATTCCTATTATTTTCTGCATACATATACATGAAACATTCACATGTAAGTACTGCAATACCATTTGTGCTTCTGGCCCATGCTGTAAAGTTTGTAGTAGCTTGATTTTGAGTAGAGTTGATTTTATTTTGAAGAACTTAAACACATAAAATACTGCAGCACATCGAATTAATAAATTTTTAGTGCTTATTTTATGTTTTAAATGATATATTTCTTGTAATAAAATAAAAAGAGAGAATTCCACACACTAAGAACCCTTTACAAAAGACAATCAACTTATACCAATTACATTAAATACATAACTAGCAATACTAAACATAAAACAAATCTAACTAAGCCTCATCTACCAATCCCCTTCATGGCACCTCACTGGTACTACCTGATCACTGGTTGGGCCACAGGAGATAGATTAAGAGGTAAACCAACACTCCAAAATAAAAGTCCACTATAAAATCAAAGAATCTTTGCCCATAGTGGGGGAGGCTAGCCAGCTCCCTCACACCAGAATATGGAAAACATGGCTGTAAGCCAGTTCCAAGGACTGGAAAAAATGACCATCACAGGAAGGATGACAAGCAACACAACTATCAGATATCCAGAGGATTGCACAAACCTATTCCCTCAGTCAAAAGGCGTGATCGAACTCCTGAGCTGTTCCTATTGGTCTTCAGCATCACCTGAGGTGTGGAACCCTGTGGTGGTTCCTGGGCCAAAGCAGGAAGTGACCTGAGGAACTATTTCCAGCCAGACCAGTAGGAGCAAAGTGTTTTCTGTAGGGTTCGGATCAACATCACCTGTCATCCAGAAACTGCAGGTGTTAGCATACTGCTTGCAGGACAAACTGTCAATCAAGGCTCCCAAAGTAGCCATGCCAACATTCCCAATTCCCAGGGTAGCAGAAGAAACAAAGCTGTCACCATCCAACATCCACCAGCTGCCATGTCAGTCATTCTGCTACCATCGCCTGTCCCAGAAGTCTCCAGCCAGGGACTGTCATGAGTGCATGATGGGCCTGCATATTGGTAGGTCAGGGCTGTGCAAGAGAAGGCCAAATATCTAAAGCCAAACCTTCCAGAAAGATCTGGCTCTGGATCTAAGCCCTGCAGGGCAGCACCAAAGGGGGTTCTGTCAGCCTCAGTCCACCTGGGTTTATCTGACCTGGTTGCGCTGGTGGCTGTCGGTGTTGCAGCTTGTGGCCTGCAGGTGGGCCCGTATTTGGGTCATGTGAGTATGAGCTGGTAGGATGTCCTCCTCCACCTATGGGGCTAGAGTGAGTCTTCAGTAAAATGACTGAAGAGCCCTGGGCAAACTCTAATTATGTCCAGCTTAGTTCAACTTAACCAATATTACAAGGACTTTGTACGATCAGCTCAGCTACTAGACAAAGCCTTACCAAGATCTGTAGCTATAAGAATGCATTCAATCGTAGGTCATCCGCAAACTCTCTTCTAAGTACCAGTATGCTTACACTTTTACAGTATATTCCTCTGTTGGGGGGGGGGGTTACTCCTTACTACATTAAAGGGAAATTCCAGCGCAATTTAACAATCTCATGTTGTTTGCAAAGTAATAGAACAAGCGTTCTCGTGTTTCTTGGCGTGTGGATCACGGCCAGTACTTGGCAGTTTCATACAGTTCTCAAAGAGAATTTTTTTTACTATTATCTAGGCTACTGTTTACCTTTTTATAGGTTTAGAATCCAAAGGGATAAGACTACATTCTCTCTTAATGCATTCAGCGTTTACAGCGCTCATATTCCACAGGCTGAGTGCCCGGATTTGCCAAACATGTATTAAGTTGCTGTCAAATTAATAAGGTGAGGTTGTGTTTATTTACATAATCATACTAATACTCAAAAAATTAAAAACAGTGCCTACAAATTCCTGTCAGAGTCATGTTGGTTAGCACTGTTAAGTTGTTCCTGACACTTGATAGATTTCCCTGACAGAATTTGTTACCAGGCAATGACAGGCTTTGTCTTGAGGAGAAAAGGCTAATATTACAATATCCCTTTGAACAATACTTACTCACCACACCACTGATATTCCACCTTTCGATACCCCCAATGTGTTTTTTCCACTAATACCCCCACACAATAATGCAGGCATGTGGCTCACACTTGGGGGGAGAAGGGGGTGGTTATTTCCTCTCTTGAGTTTCCATGTTCCCTCCATACTTGTTCCTCTTTGTACATGCAGATAGGTGATCTTATGTTTCTAACTTGCCATAAAGTATGATGGCACGTGCCACTGTACGTGTTTGTGACACCCTGGTGTCCTGGCCAGGGTGTTCCCTGCCTTATATCTCATCTAATTTATTAAAATATCTTTGTAACATCGTATGTCTATCAGAATACTTATAATATTGACGCCTGATGCCGGTCATGACCTCAAGAAGAAAGTAGAATGTCCCAACTTGTGTTTTTTAATGTTGCAGATGTAAATGTATTTTACAGTGTATCTCCAAGGACAACCAGCAAATCATATCTTCACTGTAAAGCATCAGCTGCAAAGAATGTTCTAGGCAAATCTTGCACACTGGGCTGGACAACAGAACTTCACTGGTTCTCAGATGTTTATTAAGATGTTATAAACAGAACTTGCGCCAAGCATTATAATTTTAGATTTAGAAATCTCACATAGTAAGTATACAGTCGTACATAAAAGTTGTTTTGCAAGAGCTAAAATAAATTACCGCTCTAAGGATTAAAATGACATTGCAGCTTAGGTTGTGCAAACAATCCTTCAATAAGCCCATATTCTAGATCAATGGTTAATGACTAGAGCAGACACTGAGTAGTATAGTGAGAACAGTATCTTAGATCTGCCCGGTAATGCATATTAGATTAGGTTAGAAATCAGCAAGATTCATATATAGGTGATCAGCCGATATTCAGTAAGTATAAGAGCACATCTCGAAACTGTCTTGCACTGTGATTACTGAACAGAATACCCAAAAATAATGTAATTTTTTATGAAAATTAGCAACAGGATATTTATTGAAATTGCACATTTGATGGCTGTCTTGCCAAGAAAACATCTTTCCCCAGAAAAAGTCAAGCCCCTGAAACAAAAAGTCTTTCTGAGTGAGCTGTCAGTCAGCCGCTGAGGATGGTGTGCATTCGGGTTCTGCTTGAAATTCACTGGCACGTGGCATTTCTTCCTCAGTTGTACATCATTCACCTCTAACATCAGCAGCGATTACCCCACGTTTTCAATGTTAGCCCACACGTCTAAAATCTTCCTTCATATAACCTTCTGATTTCCCTTTAAATCACCTTAAAATTCTTAGAACAAAGTCACCACTTCTTTAATATTGGTATTCTTGTATATTTGATGAGATATAAAATGTGTGTGTCAATCTGTTTAAATTTCCTAAGAAAGGACAACAGTGGTGCATTTTAATTTGACAAAATACAGCCTTCAATGGTATTTTGCAAACGATGTTTTGTGATTGTAACCTGGTGCATAATCAGAAATGCCTACTTCCAAACTTACATTCAAGCATGCTGAAAAATCAGTTCAGTAAACAATTCATATATAGCAAAGAAAAGTTGTGTTGAGAGCTAGATTACTTGGGGGAAATGAAGAAGCAACCAAAATGAAATGACCGATTATAGTGAAATAGTTCACTGCTGAAATATTCCAGAGTACCCTGTTTCTTAGACTACAATACTGCTGTATTCTTAACTTGGTGTTAATGTTTTTATCTTAATGCTTCATATTTGGCATTAAATGATCTAATATTTAAAAATAAAAGCTGAACATTTTACAAAAATGGTAAGAGGACATTCACATATGTGAAGGAAACATCATTATGTTTACAAAATTTATCTTGGGAGGAAAAAAAGCATTCAGCATTACTACACAAGATATCTGTGGGTTAAAAAAAAACCAGCAAGTTCAGAAGCATTTGGTTTAGATGTGATGTATTTGTTAGCTTCCATAATTCATCCTGTGGTTACAGTCTCTGACTAGCCTGAGAAACCTCTGGCCGTTTCAGTAATGAGTTTTAGATGGCTGTTCAGCCTCAGGTCAAATGCAGCTCTAGGAAAAGTTAAGGCTACAGAGTGGGGCGCTCGGGGCAGAGCCAGGGTTGAGTAACGGGGATGCCATTGTGCGTCTTGTGGGCAGGACGTAGAGCTGTGCATAGAGGGAAGCTGGCAGGAGACGGGTGATGACCTTCTGGACAGGAGGTCTACACAGGCCGTGTAGAAACAAACAGAGAAGCCTTGTCTTCTCAACATGTCCCAGCATGTTTCGAAGGATCTGTGGGCCTTTACTCCAGCTTACTCCTGCGGAGGGACAAAACAAAGAAAGTTGCCGAGATGTCAAATTACGATGATATAGCCATCTTGGTAAAGTTACACAGGTCGGCATGGTAGCTCCTCAAATACTCACGTTCTGTAACATTACCGTCTGCCTCGATTACCGAACACACTCTGCTATGCGAGTCTGAGAATGTGCAGACCATTGGAATGCTGACTCATTTTACTGCAAATAAATCCTGAACTTTGAGTACCTTTCAAGCATATTGGCAGCAGAGGACAGTACATCAAGCATCTTGTCATTGGCATTTGATGTCATCCCCACTACAGTTAAAGGTTTATAGAAGATTCAGTCTAGAAATTGAGCATTTTGTGCATTAATGATAAGCTCTGCAAGTATTCTAAACAGTGCAAGCTAGGAATGGAGAGCAGCAGAGTTCTGCTGAAGTCTATTTCTATGTATATATAGAAATTACTTCCTGTCCTTGATCTGAGAGAGCAGACAGACCCCAGTCTCCACAGAAAATAAATTAGTGTGATTTGAAGGGAACCATTTCAGGAGGTCGAGCTGTGATTCCAGAAATCCAAAGGGAAAAGGACTATCCTGTCTCGTTCCTCAGGAAGTGGAAAAATCACAAAGCTGACGGAGCTAACAGCCACCGTAGAGAAGGGCTCTGAATAGGGCAGCTCAACCAGCAAATACTTCCCAAAAAAATCAGGCATATAGAAGAAATATTCCTACTCTCCACTCATTTCACATGGAAACTTAGGTTTCAGGGATGAGAAGAATCATAGGAGTGGCAGATGACATGAATAACAAGTCCCAACAGAAGAGCTATTCTTTCCAAATCAAGTAATTCTCCGTCAAGAAGAAGGGTTTCCAAAAATGTGGTGAGAACTTTGACAATGATGTTAAGCTATTATACAGTACGGAATGATTCATACTGAAGATATTAAACCATTGAAACTATGGCTGTAAGCCAGTAATAATGAAGATAAATCTTTTTCATTTTTGTCACAAATATGTAATATACATATTATATTAAGTGAGCAACTGAAAACAATGTATGAAAGCATGAAAGATTGTAATGTAAACGAAAAGATCTCATCTGCTCCGTTCAAACTGAATAGTATATCAGCCGGTTTTACAGGTAGTCCTTGGGAAACATCTACAGAAGCATTAATCACAGCTTCAGAGTCTGGGATATGAAGCTGATCAACTGAAAAGAGAAACAATCTGGGTCTGTGCGGCTCTTTTAATGTTAGAAATTTTACAGGTCGACTCTGACAGTTAAATCACTGTCTTTCAGCTTCCTGGCAGAAAAGTCATTCAGCATGAAGAACGGAATTGAGGATGCAATCTAAGTAAAAACTGCAAAGTTGAAGGTAACCATGTTTGACAGCTTAATGGAGATCCGCTTTTATTTCATACAAAGCAAAGCTCCCTTACTTAAAATTGGAGGTTCCCTATTTTGGTGTCCTGTGCATGTTAAGTTCTGCTTACATGAAATGTCACCCATTACCTTCAGTGCCATTCAAGCTGGAATGATAAGAAGCTACTTAAGGTCACCGTCTGCCCAACTAAGAGGCCTGGGAAGTGCACAGTGTTTAAGGAGCAATGAGGACACTCAGTTTTCATCCCTCTTCTGTGACCTTCCATGGTACTTCGAGGGTTTTAATTGACCGCGGGAACCCTGGAGCAGCAGTCACTTTTTATAGAGTGACAATTCATCAGGTGACCCTTCTAGAAGGCTTAACAGGAATGCGTGTTTAAAAATAGCACCACCTATCACCATCGGAATCGGAGCGATTGATCCTGTTTTTCGGTCTCAGTGACAGTCTGTTGAATGACAGCAACTCCAGATCATTATAAATGATCCAACTAAACTTATACAAAGAAACTTATAATACAGCCATACAACTATTTTATAATACAGACACTTAACAATTCAGGTAAGTTGCTTGGTGGGTAAAACTTCCTTAGTCATGCCTATGCAGCATGAGAGTTTCAGTGAAGGGTGCAGTCATGGTGTGTCAAGACTCCTTATACAATGTAGCGTTTGACTCACAAAGAATGCTAACAACATTGACAGATAATAGCAGTAAGATGCTTGAAAATACATGTAATAAGTTTAAATATTATTTTTTGACTATATACTATAGGGGTGGCATGGTGGTGCAGTGGTTAGCACTGTTGCCTCACACCTCTGGGACCCGGGTTCGAGTCTCCGCCTGGGTCACATGTGTGTGGAGTTTGCATGTTCTCCCCATGTCATCGTGGGGTTTTCTCCAGGTACTCCGGTTTCCCCCCACAGTCCAAAAATATGCTGAGGCTAATTGGACTTGCTAAATTGCCCGTAGGAATGCATGTGAGAATGAATGGTGTGTGAGTGTGCCCTGCGATGGGCTGGCCCCCCATCCTGGGTTGTTCCTTGCCTCGTGCCCATTGATTCCGGGATAGGCTCAGGACCCCCCGTGACCCAGCAGGATAAGCAGTTTGGAAAATGGATGGATGGATGGACTATATACTAAATATACTAAAATATTATACTACTAAAATACTATTATACTAAATACTAATTATACTTTATACTAAAATATAAATATTTTATTTATATATAAAATATTTTGGTAATATTTGTATTTTTCATGCCTACTGGGTAACTTTTCATATTGATTCTGAGTATCGATCTGCAACACCAAAATTAAACTAACTAAATCAGGCACACACAATGACTAGAGTAACCAAAACAACTTTCTGTGTGATTTGCGAATAAATGCACAGCAAACTAAAGTCCCTTCGTTATTGAAAGCAAAGATCCAACCTTAGCAACCAAAGAGTCGTCGAAAGACCTTGGAGATAAAGGCACAGATCAGGAGGCAGCCATAAAACTTTGAAAAGACACTCAATATCCTTTTCAGCAGTCTGGAGTTGTTCAGGAGGTAGTGGGAATGGTCTATCCAGGAAGCTGGTCTACACCGGAGAGTCCCTCCAAAAGTAGGTAACAAGAAGGCAGTCAGTCAATTGAAAAAATGGATAAATAAAATCACTGACAATGGATACACAGATTGGCAGGGAATAACAAACATACACATTTTATCTAATTAGAATCTAATTCCAGACTTACTACCATGGCAAAACATTCTAATCATGTTTCTTCTGCTGCGGTTGTATCAACAATCATGGAAACTTCCCTAATAGAATTACATGTATCGTATGCAGACCACAGTAAATAAAGGAAACCTTCTAGACTGATTCCACCGAGAAAAGGTGCCCAGCCCACATTGGAACATATGCTTAACCTCTTAAACTTCTGTTTCAATTACTATATATAATTATATGCGATAGATAAATAGATTATAGCCAAGAAAACATATCTGCATTATATTCACCAACAACAACTGACTTTTGTTGTAATAACGATTCTTGTCACTCCTCTCCCTTATCAGTACTATTTCCCAAAGTTCCTTGGTAAATGTGGTACCATCAGTTCTCAAAAGGAATTTAATCTTCTGTCATTCTGACATCCTGACATCTTCATTCAAATATTTAAAAATTCAGTGACCAATCAATAAATAATCAACTATATACACACTGTATATACAAGGCACCTTCTTAATTCACTTAAAGTAATAACTGTCTGAAACAGGGTTCCACTGTAACTAGTGTTCTTCATCCATCTTCTGCTTAAACGCAATCCTACAATACATAGAATGCAGATATACAAGCCTATAATATGTATGCAACAGAACATGCATTCCGACCCCAAGCAGAACCTAGAGACCCATCTGACAATAACATCACATTCCAGAGGCTGTAAAACTGCAGTAGAACTTTTATTACCCTAATTACTATACTCAGTACTACAGTTACTGTAATTACACAAATATATTCATACAGGGGCACTAACATATATGAAAGACTATGCCTGTGGGGGAAGATTTCGTTTTTTTTTTGGAATACAATAAACGGCTTGCAATCAGCTTACTAACTAAGAGCCTGCAGTTTCTAAACATCGTCAATTCAAACATCAACAATTTAAAGATTATACTGCTGGAATTCCTTGGCGTTGGATAACTTTAAGAAAATTCACTCAGCAACAGAAATATTATGGGATTTATCTGTATTTCAATAGAGAAGTAAATATCACTTTTAAATGTTTAGCTACGAAAATACATTTCGTTATTAAAAATGAGGCTAATTTGCAGGCTTAAATAACAAGGCTGCAGCAGCTCCAATGAACTTAATCACCATGCTCTGCTGCTTGCTTCTCCTTTTTTTCCCTCCCCAGCAAGTATTTTTCCTAGCAGACTTGCTGGCTCTCCCTCTAACAAAGGGATTTCTTCTAGAAGCCCCCCTGCCCCCGCCTCTGTAACAGCTGCTCTCAGTGTTGTATCCCGAGTGACGACGAGTGTTTTTTATTTCAAAGTGTTTTTTTGGAACAGATGGCTGGGGGAGAGCTTGGGGAATGTGCCAACACTGGGCCGGGGAGCGCGCCAATTCCTGCAGCGTGTGAGCTTTCCGGGCCCCAGCTCGCGTGCCTTCACCCTGCCCTCTGCCCTGAGTGGCGCCAGCAGGACTTCCCTGCTAGCGCTACGAACATCTGGTGTCTGGGACTGCCAAAAAAAGAAGCTCAGCGAGGTCCCTACTGAATGAGCGTACGCTGGGTTAGCACATTAACTCAGAGACAGCAGTGTGTGTGGGGGTGGGGTTAAGCTCACACAGTTATGCTGGGACTAGTCATGTAATACACAAACAACCATTTTTCTGCTGCTAAGCTAATTTCACAACAAATACGCTCTAAAAAAAACTGTTTACAGGATAATTCAACACCAGGCGAGATTAACAGCATATCAGGAATAAAACTGAAACGGAAGTTTTTATCAAGAATACAGCTGAGAGCTGTCAGCTTGTGGCTGATAAGGGCATAAATGACCAGCCTGACTTTCGGTTTGGGTTTGGCATTTGCCAGAAAGGACACAAACGAAAGGTCAAAGTGCTGAAGAGGACTGGACAGTATGACGTGCGGAAAACAAGTGTGCAGTGGTTTTGCACGACAGTGTCAGGCTAGTGCTTCACCAGGAAACTCTCTGCAGCTCGCACTGTCTACATTAATTCCAACACACTGAATTCCAGCATTAGATTTTCAAGCCCTTTTATAGCCGGCATTGTCCTTATTCCCTGAGGTACCATCTGCTGTCAGATCTCTTTAATTACTTATTAAGTACTTTCATAACACATTCAGCTGTGGAACAAATTAAAATGAAACATTCCAGATTAAAGTCACTTCTATATATATAATGTTCCCAAAAAGCTGTATTTTTATAAAGCTCAACGTGGCTGATTGTTATTTATTATTAACATCTCTCCCAAAAATCGAGTCTCTTTGATCTTCACTTTATGACTCTGATGTTGTTACTGTCATTAGCATTCGAAGGTGTGGCTATTCCCTAAAAGTCCGAGGCTTTTCGGCAGAGAAGATTCAGACGAGGAGCCGAACTGAAAAGCCCAGATGAAGTGAGGGGATATTAGTTGATAGTGGTTAAACTGTTAGCATGGAAATGAAAGGCCTCCCACCCGGAGCCTTATTCAGGCATTAAAAATCATGCTGATTTATAGCACGTCCTGACATCTGGCTCCAGGAGAGCGCTGAAGGAAGTTCAGCTCAAGTTGACATGACTTCCATTGTCATAAAACTTCACACAAACGCGCCAATCTGCTTCTTCATCCAGTTGGGCCCCTTTTTCTCCCTCATTGAAGGGGAAAAAAAATTGGCTGAACATCCAGTTTCCTTTCAAACGCCACTTGATGATGATTTCACTTAATGGGGTCCCTGTTAGGGGTCGTAAAGGAATGTCTTTCCTAATTAGGACGAGTGCATTCCACCGCCTGTTACCTTTACAAGTGAGAATACCAGATCTTCGTCAAACCCAGAATGAAACCCATTTCTGCCATCCAAGCCACACACAGCAGGCATATCACACTCGGGACGGTCGGATCACGGTACCAGATTAAAGCTGGTTAAGTCATTTGGAGAGATCCCCAGTCACTGGGACGCTGGTGGAGAACTCAGTCTTAGCTGTCTTTTTAATGATTACCAGTCGATCTATGTTCCTACTCTCACCCATGGTCATGAGCTCTGGGTAGTGACCAAAAGAATGAGATTGCGGATATAAGTGGCAGAAATTGGTTTCTTTTGCAGGGTGTCTGGGCTCAGACTTAGAGACGGGGTGAGGAACTCAGACAATCAGGAGGGGCTCCAAGTACAGCCGCTGCTCCTCCGCGTCGAAAGGAGCCAGTTGAGGTCGTTCGGGCATCTATCTAGGATGCCTCCTGGACGGCTCCTTGAGGAGGTGTTTTGGGCATGTCCAACCGGAAGGAAGCCCAGGAGCGTGTCCAGGACAAGCTGGAGAGATTATATCTCTTGGCTGGCCTAGGAACACCTTGATATTCCCCCAGTGGAGCTGGAGGAGGTGGCTGGGGAGATGGTGGAATGGGCATCCCTGCTTAGACTGCTGTGCCCATGACCTGACCCCAGATAAGTGGCAGAAAATGGATAGATGGCTGGACAGGTGGATGGATGGATGGATGGATGGATGGATGGAATAGTTTTCAAATGGTTATTTTTGTTCACAATATGATCCATAATATATCTATATAACATGTTTGGTCCTTTCAAGCCTCTTAAATTATACTGAAGAGCAAAACATACTGCAGGAATGAGAATCCTGTATAACATATAACTATACTTTATATGGCCCATGAAAGCAGCGACACTGAGCTAAATAGGTTTACTTGCCCTTTAAGCTCTAGTTTTGCTAAATCTGCAAATCCACCAATCGGCGATGACGAGGCGGCATGTGTGTATGCTTCAGAAGTCACATGGGGAGGTAACTCCGATTCAGAAAGTTGGGTTACAGCTGAGCGTAACCCAAAGATTTCACATGCCAGGTGGCCATAGTAAGCGGTGAGCTAGGGGCTGACTATCGCCCTCTTTAACGTGCCACATTCCTCCGAAGGCTCCATGCTCAAGTAAAACGATGGGCCTACCTTCCTCTTCTTGGAGCGGCCCTCGGCCTGGAGCGTGCGAGTGCATTGCTCCACGCACTCAGTGAAGCTCCTGTTGCTGTGGTCTGGAGTGTAGTCCATATCGGCGAGCTGGGCCAAGGACAGGATGTAGTTGCAAGCGATTCTCAGTATAGCCAACTTGGACAGCTTCTGGCCATAGGAGTAGCAGGGTACCTGTGGAAAGACCAAACAGCACACATGACGTCCTCTGGGGGGGCGGAGCCTGTAGGACCTTGTCTGTGCACTCAGGTATACAGGCCTCCTTATTCATAATAAGTGATTTATCTCTGACGCTTCAAAATCCAACCTCATAAATATATATGATATTTTCCTTCCTTTGGTTATATGACATACTGATGGCCGGTATGCTAGTGCTGATGACTGAACTGGAATTAGTTACTACAGTCTAAGCTTTGTAAGATTCTTTCCAACTCAATTAACATCCATTTAGGTTGACTGAACACCTTACACCTCCGCTAATCATATTATACACAAAAATGTAAAGCAAATGGAGAAGCTATAAGCTGACTACACATAGGATAGGTCAGTGTTTTCCTTTATCACTGAGACATGTTTGCATAGATAAGAATAGAAATGATATGTTTTCCCTCCTTTAACATTAAGATGATTTTCTCCATCATGTGGGAAGAACCTTATTTTTCTCAGAAACTGGCTTGGAAACCAGCCGTAAAACATCATAAAATCCACATTCACAATTTACATACTAATATAAACATATATCTTGAAGGAAATTCTGTTTTCAAGGTTGTCTATGAGCATCAGCTAAAGCATGAATATGACATATGACCAATATGTAAGAACACATTTTTAAAAATATATATCCGAGCCCCTACATAACTGTTAAATCTACATTTTTGCATAATCTTTAAAACTCACGTGAAAAAAATGGCGGATTTTCCCATTACTAGTGTTTTAAATAACACCTTTTCTTTCGAAGTATTTTCAAAACAAGGGGGTTGTTAACGTAATAACGTTAAAATATGACACACGAACAATATCTAAGAACACGTTTTTAAGAATATATATCCGAGCCGCTACATATTCTAGAAATTCACGTTTTAGATTTATTGTTTTTCAAATTCACGAAGTGTTGTACAGAATAGATGAGTAATTTGACACATGGTCAGCAAATGTCCATTAACGAGTTAGAGGTAGGAAACATTTTCATTATTTGTTTTTGTTATCCTAGCTTTCAGAGTTACCATAAATTTCTGAGACGGATGTTTAGTGGAGTTAAAAACTTTGCACGGCACGAGTAGGCCTAGATCATTTTTACATAGTCTTACATTTTTACATAATCTTCAAAATTCACATTCAAAAGGGGTTTTTTTCCATTACTAGTCTTTTAACACATTTTAGCACATTTTCTTTAAATTTTATTTTATAGTAAGAATGTTGTTAATGTAATCGTGTTAAAATGTATAGAATTTTAGACCTTTCACTGTTTTGTGACAGTGTGTGGCTGATTTCTATGATCCATGCATTATAATTTTTGTATCTGAAATTCACCTCGCAGCAGCATCACGCATCAGTACCAGGAGGAGACGGTACCTGCTTGCGCAGCGCCTCGAAGGCGGCGCTGATGGTGTGTACCCGGGTCCTCTCCCTGGCGTTCGCCAGCAGCCTGCGGGTCTGCTGGATGGCTTTGATCTCCGTGACGACGCCAGGCGTCTCGGCCGGCCGCTTCCGAGGCGATGCTGCCGCCTGATCGCCGGCGTTGATGTAAGACGCCCTGGGGAGCGAAGAGAATGGTCCTTCAGAAGACCGCTGACACAATACAATCCGTGACTGGAAACGCTGGTCTTGCGCAAACGGTTGCCGGTAGTCAAAGCTTTTGACCTGCGGCGACGCATTACTTAAGGTGTCTTCTGCGTGGGGATCAGAGTGCAGCGACTGTAAGGAAAGACGCTCTGCTGTCATGGGAAAGGCACCGATTCTCATGTCGATGGCTGAGTTTAAGTGATCGGCGTTACATGCAGCCCCGTTAAGCTCCTGTAGCCTTTCCTCGCTTTGCCTTCTCGTTTCCTCAGTCCGGTTTACTCCTAACCCTTCCTCATCCATTTCAGGTTCGCGTTTGTAACTTTTCATTTTCTTAACGTGTTTCACGGGCTCTCTGCTTTTTCGTTTGAACTTTCTGATCCCGTTTACGTCTTTGGCATACAGGGTCTTCAGTTTCTCTTCAGTAACAGTTTGCGGATTCTTCATTCTGAGAAAAATGAGTCAGTCACCAGATCAAAATAATTGCTAATGACTAAAAACGCCTCGACAAATCTAAATAAAGACGGAAAAAATAAAACGATGTATCTAGATAACAAGAATCAGATACTTTATTGCAACATATGCCTAGTGAGTAAACAGGCTTACTGATCTACGCGACACCATTATCACCCCTTATATTAAATAATACATAACGCATACATTAAAAAAACGCCTATAGTGCAGCGTGTTGCTCCTGTGGGCTCTGAATGTCATCTGAAGCCCTTGCAGCATTGCCTGCATTTTTGTGAATGTGCTCGAAGATTCATCTGTATTTGTTTAGCTTCAGTTTACATAGAAGCCCCTGTTGGTGAGATCAGTCAGCACGCCGCCTGCAGCAAGAAAGAGCGCTTCACAGCCAGCGAGTTTCAGTGCGTCTCGCAGACCGAGGCTACCGCGCTGCAGCACGCGCCTTTCTTCACTGGCTGTCTACAGCCTTGAATTCAATTACGATTGAGTACAAAAATCGACTTTGTAACATTTTATTTTCATACTAAAGGAAGTACAAAAATAAACTTCTAAAGAATGTTTTCACTAGAAAGTCCCATTAAAAGAACGGTCACGAGATTGGAGCGCAAAAAGGGATTCAGTGAGTAGGACGTCAATCCATGACGGGGCACAAACACAAAATAAAGGCAGTTTAGAGACACCAATATGCACAGACCACATATCTCTGAACTGGGAGGAACCACAGCCACCACACTCGCAGAGCCATGGAAGCATTCAAACCCACAACCTCCTCTGTGGAAGAGCCACAGTGTCACCCGCTGAGCAACTGAATCAGCATAACCAGCATTCATTATATTATTGGTTCAATTCCTCAGCCATTAAAAGATTAACTTTGTGATCTTTAAAAGAAGGCAAATGTAATACAGTTCTTCTGTATGAGATTTTACCCCGCTGATTTAATATGTTCAATTAATTTGATATTCATACATTGCATCTGGCAGATGCCTTTATCTAAAAGAACTTTTTTTTTGAGAAAGCAGAGTCCCTGGAACAATTGGGGGCTAAGGGTCTTGCTCGAGAGCACAGTGATGAAATAGGGGATTTGAACCAGCAACCTTATAATAATGTGCACTGTATCCTCACGCACTGAGCCATTAACCCTAATCCAACGCACTACCACAATTTTATTTAGTTAATTCTAAGGAGAATTTTTTTCAGTCACCCTAAAGTATAAAAATGCGTTTCATTCAAGTTCATCAGTTAGATAAGCACTGCTGATTGTCCAGAGAATGTTCACAAAAACAAAGATGACTGCTTGATTCCTTGCAGAGAAACTGGTCAGAGTAAAACTTCTGAGAAATTTCATGATGATGCAGTCTTACACAATAAGTGATCCAGGGTTGTGTTTAAGTAGGAACAGTTGCACAGCTGGGAAGGAATTCTTTGGTCTTATGCTGGTCAGGGTGCCATCCCCCACAGCGCTGAGAGGAGTTACTGAGGAGGATGGGGGAGCAGGTTAGACCGAACTCACTAAGTGAGAGTTACTGGCCAAAGACAGGATCTATGAGCTATCCTTAGCTATCCTGAAAGCCAACTTAATTATTCTGAATCTGACTCACTGTGAATAGGAGATAATGAAATAATACAGGTAGGGCTGTGGCTATGCAGATAGCTGCTTAGTGGATCAGGACTGAGTATTATAATGGGTCACTAGTGACTGATGTGCATCGTTTTATCTTGTTGACAGTATGATATTAGCTGCAGTAGCTAAAGTAGCTAAATAATAATTGTAATGTTATTTACCGAAACAGAGTGCTGCTTGAGGGCGGCATGGTGGTGCAGTTGTTAGCACTGTTGCCTCACACCTCTGGGGACGTGGTGCATGTTTCTGCCAGGATTCCATGTCTGAGAAGTTTGCACATTCTCCCCATTTTGATGTGGGGTTTCCTCTGGGTATTCCAGTCCCCCCCCCCCCCCCCCCCAGTCCTAAAACATGCTGAGGCTGATGGGAGTTACCAGTTTGCTCCTTAGGTATGCATGTGTGAGTGAGTGGTGTGTGAGTGTGCCCCGTGATGGGTTGGCACCCCATCCTGGGCTGTTCTCAGCCTTGTGCCGAAAGGCTCCAGACCCCTTGTGACCTTCAAAAAGACAAGCAGTTTCAGAAAATGCACAGATGGATGGATAGATGGATGGATGGATGGATGGAGTGCTGCTTGATCATTTAGTGACTGTTGACCATTGGTGGTTAGTGGTATATGAGACCTGTTATGAAGACAGAAGGCATCTTATAAAGTTACTTAATCTATGCCTGACTTAAATACTTCGACATACAAACTCATTGTTATTATGGATTACAACTTTACTGTTTTTTTAAACCGTCATCATAGGTTGTAATTCTTAGAATGGCAGCACGATGGTGCCAAAAGCACTTTAGTGGTAACATGGTTGGCTAAGGAACAAGGAGGATCAGGCCGATTTTCATCTTTTAGGTGGTAATTTGGCATAATTGATT
Organism: Brienomyrus brachyistius; assembly: GCF_023856365.1. NCBI lineage: Eukaryota > Metazoa > Chordata > Actinopteri > Osteoglossiformes > Mormyridae > Brienomyrus > Brienomyrus brachyistius. The sequence goes on from NC_064544.1 coordinate 21,417,548, forward strand.
AATTTTTCTCAATATAACTTCCCCAAAGATATTGAATAAAAAAACTGAATAGAACTTATGCGCTACATAACAGACGAACTAGTGGTGAGTGTTATGTAACCTTAAAAGATAATGTACAGTGAAAACCAGGGGAAATTGAGGAGATGAGACTCGAGTCACTCGGTTAGTTTTAAATGTTTGTTTGGAAGTTTGGTTGTGTCGCTTTGTGTTTCCGTGGGTTTCCTCTGGCTATTTGGGTTTTTGTACAGAATAGTAGAGACCATCTTTTCTTATGCCCTGCAATTGGAATCGGACACTCTGTGGCTAAGGGGGTTATGTGTGGCTCAGCCCAAACTGCTCCAGGCACTGGCTGTCTGTGCCTCTCAACTCGGTGTCACTATGAATAAAAGAGTCTCCTGAATGAATGAATGGACCGGTATCTTGTCCAGGATGAACCCTGCTTGCAGGTTTGCTGCAGCCGTGCCTTAGATAACTGCTTATAAATTATGGATGAAATCAATCATTATAGGCAGAAGTAGTAACGATGTATTAGGGTCCAAGGTCAAATAGGTCCAATGGTGATGCTGGGAACTACCTGTCAGCCCCCTGGCCGGCCAGCTGCTCAATCTGTTCTGTGGGTCAGCATCTGCTATGGGACTTGCACATCTGCCTCGAGCACAAGTGGTGTCCTGGCGCTAGGTGGAAAAAAGAAGCAGATCCTTAAGAATAGTGGAACTTAAACCTTTTTAAAGACATGCAGTATGCACAACAGCACCGACAATGATAGCCAGGGTAAGCTAAATAGGGTTAGGCTGACTTAACCAAAATAGTAAGGTTTTAACCTATGCTTAAGCACTGACATCAAAGCAGTGTCTATTGCACTGATTAGCAGACAATCCCAAAAACCTGGAGTGCAAGAGCTGAAAGCTACACCACCAAGATTTTTTTGAAAATTACAAGGAGACCTGCATCCTGCAATCAGACAGTGTTTACACACTGTCCATGTCAATATGCTTGGCTAGATTAGGGATGTGACCTTTGGAGAAGAACTTTGAAGATCACTGAGAAGTTCACTTGCGCACATGTGATTATATTTGTAGTTCTGGATGGAATTCCTGTAGCCTTTTGGGCCTCCTGTTAGCTTCCCTGGTGCTTTTATTGTGTCGCCCTGGTTCGTTGTTAAGGGTAGCAGCAGAGGGAGCAGGGGTAAGACGCTCCAGATGGGATGCCAGTCCATCACAGGGTGGGTGACACCAGTCGGCTGCGTATTTTGGGATTTCAGGGAAGAGGAAGTATATACGAGCATGGGAATGGCATGCAGGGGCAGGAAGTGGACCCCTAACCAATTGGGGTACTAACCAATGCCTAACTCAGACCCATCACAACATCGGTGCACATTGCAATCATTTCATTTAAGATCATTTTCAAAATAAATTGCTTAGTCAGAGACGTCTAAGCATTTAACAAAGACTATAGAATGGACTATGGAAGGTGGGCCATCCAAACATTATTACATTATTACATTCATGCTTCCATACAGGTTTTTGGCTCCAGCTGCTAACTCCCTTGCACACCATAGAACACAGGTTTATGCCATTTTATATTTATTTGGGTCATTCTCACAAACCAGAGAATTTTTTCAGGAAAAAAAAATTACAGTGAAATGCAGTGTTTTTTCATGGGGAGCAATTGACATCACCGTAATTTATTGTATTAAAACTTATTAAAGTTTTAAAAGTTATTTGTTGCCCTGATTTAATAATTTTCTAACCATTTTCCCCAAACAGGCGGCCAAAAATCTCATTACTGTAAAGTTTTTAAAGTCAAATAACACAAAACTACATGAAATTCTTATAAATCTTTCAACTTTATTGCATGTGAAGCACAATAAACAATCACTTTGTATGGTAATATGTTATTTAGTCAGGGTTTTGTTAGTTTTGTTATTTTATTCTCATCACTGTAACTTTTGCCCTGGATTTGGTGAAATACTTTACTGTTTATTACTGAAATAAATGGTAATATAGAAAACCAATTAACTACAGCAAAGAGGCAAACCTGACATTTCAGGCCACAAAATTGTATAATTTCAGTCTGTCATCAAATGAATTTCAAAAATGAGAGAAAATTGATACATTTTAGTAATGGCAGGCTTTTACAAAACGCTCCTGTTATTCCAAAACTAAGGTTTAATGAGTAGGCAGTGGTTACATTTGGTGAGTAACATCTGTCATTTAGAAAGTAAAGTAGTTCCGGTGAGTGATATTGGGTTAAATAAGAAGCCTTTCACTGTAACACCATGAGGATATTTTGAATTTACTGTCTTTGGGATCATAGAAGATGGCGGCCTGGTGCTGCAGTGGGATGTTAGAAGGCAGCGGCCTGGTGGTGCAGTGGTATCATAGACGGCGGCAGTCTGGTAGTGCAGTGGAATCAAAGAAGGCGGTGGCCTGGTGGTGCAGTGGGATGACAGAAGACGGCGGACTGGTGGTGCAGTGGGATCATAGAAGGCGGCAGTCTGGTAGTGCAGTGGAATCAAAGAAGGCGGCGGCCTGGTGGTGCAGTGGGATGACAGAAGACAGCGGACTGGTGGTGCAGTGGGATCATAGAAGGCGGCGGTGTTGCAGTGATATAGAAGGTGGCGGCCTGGTTGTGCAGTGGGATCATAGAAGGCGGCGGTGTTGCAGTGGTATAGAAGGTGGCGGCCTGGTGGTGCAGTGGGATCAAAGAAGGCGGCGGCCTGGTGGTGCAGTGGGGTCATATAAGGCGGCGGCCTGGTGGTACAGTGGGGTCATATAAGGTGGCGGCCTGGTGCTGCAGTGGGCGCATTGCGGGCTCACAGCCCCAGCGGCTCCAATTCAGTCTAGTCACTTTTTTTGTTCTCTTACTGGCTGTGTGGGTTTCCTCATGGTACTCCAGCTTCCTCCCACAGTGCTAAGACATACAGCTAGATTAGCTGGCATCTCTAAATTGCCTATAATGTATGAGTGTGTGGCTGTGATGCACTGGAATTTCATACATTGTTTTCCTTGCCTGATGACCTATGATTCCTGGGATAGGCTCCAGGCTTATTGCTGTGGTGTGGATGCACAGTTATGAAAACTTTGTTAGGTCAAGTAAGATTATTATCATAAACCCCCCTAGTGGAATGTTTGAACTTCTGTCTGTGAGTAACTGTGTATTTTGCTTATAACTGAATCTGGAGAAGAGGGATGCTATGCCAACTGTTTGATCGGTCTGGCTGTTGGGATGAGTGTGAGACCAAAGGACAGGAGGCTGGTTGATATTTGTGATATAAAAATATATATATAAAAATAGAATTGTGATATAAAACTCACAACACATTCAAATAGGATGGAGACCTTATAAAACCTTAAATCTTCAAATTTAACCTCAAAATTCAACCCGGAAAACATCCCAAGGCTTTAAATTTAAATTTAAAATACCAAGTCTCTAACCTTTAATTTAGCAATTGTCTGTAATTCAAGGTTATGTCTAGTTTATCCATTACATAATGTTTATATAGCAGATAAATTTATCCAAAGTGATATATGTATTGAGAAAGCTGGTCAGACTGTCTCTGGACCAATCAGAAGTTAATGAGCCCAACAGTGAAATCTCTCTGTCGATTATGGGTTTTGAACCAATAACCTTCTGATTACAGGCACATAGCCCTAACCCACTGTACCATGCACCATCCCCACAACACTGAAACAGGAATGGACAAAATTACAACATAATTTTTAAAGGGATCCATACTGACACATAGATCCTCTGGGATTGTTGGCATCTAATATTTTTAAATCCAGTGTGGACAACCAAGGTGGAGATTTCACTGCTGCTCGAAAGGAAAGCTAAATACAATGCTAAATGTCAGGGTTAACAACTCACTGTGTTATTTAATGCTGTGTAAATATTTAGGGGACTCATGCGGCCCGTGAATGAGAAAAAGGGTCGTCGAGCGCACGGCTCAGCTCTGCTGTCAGGGCACATCCTTCATTTAGGAAACACCTCGATCTGAAACTCAAACTCACATATAATGTGTGCATGTGCAAAGTGACAGGAGTAGCTGTTCACACAGACAGTCACTCAAAGACGCACAGCCTCAAATTCTCATTTAGGCTGACTGTGAATGTCAGGTAATGTTAGATCTGAATGGCGTTAATTATTAAATTACCATTTCATTTGAATTAGCAGACATTTGTCTGATGTTAATAACAAACAGGAACATGTATTAGAATAAAGTTACAATTCTAAAAATAGTGCATAGGACTAAAAGATGGCCTTGTTTTGCATTGAGTGGGAAAGCATATCTTCCTGGTAACTGCTCGGTCATCTCTTATCCAATCAGACCTTGGGTACAGCAGGGCCGCCTCTGTCTATAGGCAGCCTAGGGCCCCCCAATGACCTGCATTGTTGGGAAAGTGAAATGATCATCAGTTTTCTTGGCAGGGGGGCCTCTCAATTAAAGCCCCTGAAAAAGTAGAACTGGCCCTGGATAAAGGAATGACAGGAGTTGATAGTACCCTGAAACACAGCAACAGGGCTTGAGTTACAGAAATCTGGGGAAGTAATACAGCCGATGAAGCTGTTTTCAAAAGAACAGATCTTCATGAAGAAAGGGTGAGAAAATAGCAATTCAAGGGCAGAGTCCACTGAACGATCTGGAAGAAGACTCATCACAGACCATACAGACTGATTTACTCAATTCCTCAGTTCTCAAACCGGTCCTGTGAAACGCAGAGACAGTCTGCATTTTTACTTTCGCATTTTAATTCCCTGGCAGCTGAAAGAACGCAAAAATGTGGACCGTCTGGGAGTCCCAGACAACTGGTTTGAGAAACACTGCTCTACTTCTCATACTGGTACACATTACTGTAATCCCACTACTTTCAGCAGTAACAAGTAATACAACTAATCACCTATTCACACTGAAAAATGCAATTAAAAATACTGAAATTGAAACGCTCTAACTACTCATCGCTTTTGTTTTGCGTGAAAATATTAATAGATCAATGGAGCCTAACCCCCTAACATCATTTGACCTTACGAATGAATGGGTGATATTAGGTACAGTGATAAAATTTGACAGTTGAATTGTTTCGCAGTTCTACAGCTGTAACTCTAAAATAATCTAGCTACTTAGACAGAATACATGCTTTGGCGCAATGTGTGTGCGATGCTTTAAAATAAATCGGAATAGCATCTCCATGTCAGAGACATTGCTACTGAATATTGATATGACATTCCCCTGATATCTGTGTGATGTATTTCATAAGCAACACAATGTTAATAAGATCACTGTGCGACGTTTATCCTACTGTTATTTTTCATGATTAGGCTACAGGTACATAACCCACAATAGGTTTATACTATATATATATTTATATAGTATAGCGTAGATGTTTATCCCACACATATTCCTACTGTTTAAAACCATATACCAAACAAACAATTTAACTAGAATTAGAATTAGATTAGAATGACTAGACTCAGTTTTTTTACTTTCCTAATTTCATCTTAATGAATCTGAGAAAATGGACAATTTAGAGACACTCATTAGTTTAACTTCATGTCTTTGGACTGTGGCAGGAAACTCATGCATGGGGAGAACATGCAGGCTGTGCACAGACAGGGTGCGGATGCGACCTGAAGCTGCAGCAGTCCCCCCTCACAGAGCCCCACGCTTACCGTTAATTTGCTCATATTCTATCAAAGGCTGCTTGAAATACCAAATACATACAGCACCATGTCTGAAAGTAACTGCCGCTTGAAATTTGTAAAAGGCTTCTGTTAAATTACAACTTGAGTTTTTTTCCCTAGCTGATAATGGATTGCAATGACACATTGTTTAATAATATTTCTTTGCATAATAGAGAACTGCACTGTAATTTCCCGAATCACCCAGCTTCTCTCAGCTGGAATTTGCTGTTAAGTTATACAAAACAAGAAGAATAACAATTTTTGAAATTACTGATTTCGACAACAACATAAACATAGGCCTTATGTCCCAATTATTCAAATAAACATCCATCCATTTTCTATAACCACTTGTCCTATTCAGGGTAGCAGGAGTCTGGAGTCTATCCAAAATGCTATGAGCACAAGGCAGGAAACAACCCAGGATGGGGCACCAAGCCAGCACAGGGCACAAGGCAGGGAACAACCCAGGATGGGGCACCAAGCCAGCACAGGGCACAAAGCAGGGAACAACCCAGGATGGGGCACCAAGCCAGCACAGGGCACAAAGCAGGGAACAACCCAGGATGGGGCACCAAGTCAGCACAGGGCACAAAGCAGGGAACAACCCAGGATGGGGCACCAAGCCAGCAGAGGGCACACTCACATCCATAAGCAATTTGGTATCTCTAAGTGACCTTAGCATATTTTTGCACTGTGGGGGACTCCGTATGACAACACAGGGAAAACATGCAAACTCTACACACATGAAGTTTGGCAGAGACTCAAACCCTGGTCCCAGAGTTGGGAGGCAACAATGCTAACCACTGCATCCCATTGAAATACATGGCTACGACTAAATGCATATATGTTGTAAAATCAAATAATACTGAATAAAAACAATAGTGTCCCTTCATTACTCATTTACTAGGGTTTGTAATGCTCTTCATAACCAGCAAAAGACTGATAAAGTTCAGCTGCAATTGCACTGGTGTTTCTTCTGAGCCATGCATCATCATTTAGTTCACTCCCATTTCCCAAATATTCTTCAATTCACCCCTGGAAAAGCAGCCCTCCGGCCAGCAAGTACAAGCTGTGAATATCTGCACTTTCTGAGTTACACTCGCCTCCCCTCCTCTGTTTCAGTCAGTTTATCACTTAGGCGATTCAATAGCTTCACCACAGAATCACTTCTGTTCCTCGGCTGGCTGTCCTGTAGAATACGATTAAAAAAGCGGAACTGTCAAGCAGTAATGAAATGGGTGTCGGCGAGGCGAGGCGGTGGCGCAGTGGCGAGGAGGCAAGGCGGCGCGGAGGCGAGGTGGACAGGCCCTTCTCATGTTGATGTCAGTAGAGAGGACCCACAGCTTACACTGTGGCTTTTTTTAAACACAAAGGCCTCCAGTTGCTCCTGGGCGAGGTGCCAAGCCCACAGCGACCTGCTGTTTCCCTCTGATATTACATTCCTCTGGAATGTCCTTTGCCCTAGCTGACGCCAGCCCTCCACAAGACCCCACAGAGCAACCATGTCCAGCTGGCACCAAGGCCTCGTCGCTCTGAAGGGACAATTCATAACTCCCTTAAAAGGTCTCACTATTTAAATTCAGCAGGCTGTGCACAGTCCCTTCACTATCTAATGCCGTCCTGCAGTAGTTCTTACTCATGTGCTTGAGTGCTTTCTCGTGTGTGCGTGCTTTGAGTTGGTCAGGGATGATATAATGCATGCATGAAATACAACCTTTCCTCATTTTTTATTTTGCACATCTAAATATATATCCTAGGAGTCTGAAGGGATGAAAGGTCAGTGTCATCACGCATTCCAGTACATCTGAGGAATCGTCTGTTCCTCTCCGGCCGATTCCACCAGGCAGCCAAGCCACCAGCCTTGACCCCAGTCTGCCACACCTATCTCATCTCTGAGGCTCACAGCTTGCTTTGCATAGCTGCTGATGTAGCTGACTACAAATGAGACTCACGTATCTCTGCTGTGGGTGGCCTCCTCGCTGGTGAATTTACAGGACGCTCCACCGCCGGCCCAACACCTCCCCCTGCCAGGAGAAGCAGATTATCTGCAGCTGATTCACACTTGATTTTACCCCAAGGTGTAGGAAGTGCAGTACAGGTTTTACAGAAGGTACTCCTTAATTTTAAGTCATATTTTCCTTTACATTTACGACTTCCTAAACTGAGATCCAACCAATAACAATTGAGGTAAATACTGTAACCACTACTCAATGAATACAGTTAACCTATAATGTGTCCCTTGATGGAAGAATAACTGTTTCACAATAAAAATCCTTTATAGAATAGAATAGAATAGAATAGAATAGAATAGAATAGAATAGAATAGAATAGAATGTCTTTATTGTCATTTTGCACACAAGGTACCTCAAATGCAATACAACTCCTCGAGCAGTCAGAAATAGGTTATACAGACACACACACACACACACACAAACATGAATAAATATGAAAATACTAAATATTATATTAATTATGACCATGGCATAATAATATGTCTAATATAAAATGAAATGCAATGAAATGTTTGAATCTTTGAATCTTGAATTTGGGTTTCAATGAAATGATATGGTTTTAAAGTAATACTACTAAAAACATCTGGTTTGATGTGCATGATAAAAGTGAGCTAAAATGCTAGCAATCTGATGGCGGACCAGCATGATGTCTCATTGATTTGCATGGGGCTGAACATTTCGAAGGTCGTGAGCTCGATTCCAGCTCTTTCCAGTGTGCATGTTCTCCCCATGTTTGTATGGGATTTCCCAGTTCCTTCCTACAGAACAAAGTCATGCATTTGCGTGATGTGGTGCCCAAACTGAGTGATTGTGTACCCTGCGATGAACTAGCATGCCTTTCCAAATGTCCTCTGCCTCATGCCTTTTGATTCTTGGGATAGACTTCAGGCTCAGAGTGACAGTGCACTGAAGACGTGGCTGTGAAAGGTGTATGGCTGATGCTGCTAGTGTCACTGCACATTCCACCGTAACGCACATGGAGTAATCAGACTCTTACCCTCTGTTAAAGTCTTCAGAGTTAAAACCTTCAGACCTTTACAGTTTGCTGTAAATGCCAGTGATTTATAGTCATGTAGCTTATGAATGTTTTCATAGCGATGATGTCTGCTTACTAAGGAGGTCATGTAAGTTCTTCACTTCCAGCCTTCCCCGAAATCCATGCTACTGGCCAATAGCAACACGAAAAAAAAAACCCCAGCAGACTGAGCGATGTCAGCATAATAAAAGATGTGTGGTAGATGATACACCCAACCGCGCCGAAGCGCAAGGGACTGTCAATAGCAAGTGATGGCTTAGCACAGCTAACGTGGCCGGTACAGTCAACGTTCTGGTGCCTAGTGGCTTGGTTTTCACGACGACTTCGGTATGTGAACAGTCTGTGCTTAAAGGTAACATGCTGTTTTAATGCAAAACATGATCTGCTAGATCGTCCCATGAAACTCAGTATTCCTGTTACGCTGATATTTGCCAGTTTTTGCAACATTTTTATGACAATGAGATTCCACGCTTGATGTAAACATGGAGGCAGATATGTGAGCTAGCTGACATGCTGGTGCGCAGTACAGTGTTGCGATGATCTAGTCTTGATGTTATGAATGTGTGAACCAGCATTTCCATGTCATATGGAGATGGCTTATTCCCCCTGAAAATCGCGGCCTTGTTAACAAATCCAGAAGATATGAACTTTCAAATTTCAAGCAGAAGCTTGTTCAATAACCCCGTTGGTGAAGAATCAAGTAAGCAAAATACATGCTTGTAAATAATTAAAAAAGTCACTAAATTATGAGGAAAAAAGTCACTAAATAATAATTAAATGAATAAATATGATATAGTTCTTGGAAATATGTGCACAGTAGATCAGTGATTCCCAACCGGGGGTACGCGTACCCCTAGTGGTACGCGAACACATTACAGGGGGTACGTGGAAAAATTTTTTATATTTAATTTCCCTGATGATGGGTAAATATTATCAGCCATTCCATTAGCTGTGCCCTGGTATAGAAAGAAAATCTATCTGGGATGTGTTGCTTAATGAATAACAAACCCAGCTTTTATCAATGAAAAGAGCAAAAAAAGACATAAACTATTGAATCATCAACACATTTGACAAAGGGGGTACTTGTGGTATGAGAAAATCTCTCAGGGGGTACACAATTCAAAAAAGGTTGGGAAACACTGCAGTAGATAACAGATAAGCTTTATGAGATAAAACATATTTAGTTATTCACTTGGATCTGAGAAGGACACTAAAATGTTTGTAATAAATTAACAGGGCACAGATACTTAGTAATAACTCAGTTACTACTCAAGTACAAATCATGAACAAATATAGTTGCTACTCGAGGTAAAAGATGAGCACGAGATCAGTGTTTTTCTTGTTCCCTCAGTATCTCCTTAGAAGTTCCTTCAGTAGTTCACAAAGGCTTACAGAATGAACAGATATAGTAAGAAATAGCATAAGTGCTTGAGATAAAAGGTGTTATACATGAGATATACATGAGATTACTTGTATTATTCATGACTTGTTCCTTCAGTAGGTCCTTCAGTACTTCACAAATGTTGAATGAAGAGATAATAATAATCATAACTACTTGAGATAAAACATGCGTCATGATTCATTAATGGTGAATTAACATTACCTCGGTTAACTTAAACTGAGCTAAAGTCAAATTAGCATTTAGCTGCTAATTTGACCAACAAATTGATATTTAATTTCATTCACAGCTTTCCTAACGGTAATTCGCTGAGCTTTAATCTGAAGGGAGATATATGATGATAGAAGACATACTCAACAATACGCATTGTTCAAATACTTCTAATATTCAGAGAAATCACACCACTAATGCACAACTTCCCAGGCTAATACTACACTTTGCCAGGCTCTATATTCCACAAATAAAATGGTCAGAAATCACGCTAATTTTTCTACATGTAAACTGTGAATATATTTTTAAAATATATATATTTTAAAAAATAATTATAAAAAAGAACAAAACAGTAATCACAAATATTACTGTATAATAATAATGAAAAATAAGAAAGAGATGAAACCACAACCGCGAATAAGTGAGGTCTGTAGATGCCCGTATGAATATGTATCTAATTAAGCCATAATCATCAGATGGGCTCCTTCCAGTAAGAGACCTATTCTGTTCCAGATCTGCCCTCTATTCATTCCAGGTGAATGTGGAGGAAGGAAAGCAGAGAAAAAAAAATGAGCGGAGAGAAGGAGAAGTACAGGAAGAACAACCACATACTTTGCACTGTTTTGAGATCCACTCAGTACCATAGTAAGCTTGGGAACTTTAGACTTTACCCCCAGCCTCAGGAATTCAACGTGTTTGAAGTAAATATTTGCATAAGATGTGAAAAATTGTCCAATTCATAAACCCAATTTGCCTAATTCCATCTCTTCCGGCTACAGGAGGAGGCTCACATAACTCACATAACAAAGAACTTGCAAGCTCTTCACACACACAGGGTATGAAAACACCCAAGGTGGAGGTGACAGCTCTACCAAGGGAGACACCCTGCCTGCGACCAGCCTTCCTGTAACACCAGCAAAGGGCAGGAAAGGATAGCAAGCCATCAGGACCTTCTTTACTGATATTATTCCGGAAATTATATGTTCAGAAGATTTGGGAAAACCATTATTGCAAGTGTGAAGGGAAGTACTGGTGGACTGTCATTAATATTTCTGTTCATGTTTACTAGGAAATTTCTTCAGCTAGTTGGCAAATTAAACAAGCTGCTACAAGATGGCGCTGTTACGCAAGTAAGGTATTGCAATAAGTGCTAAATAGTGTAGTATAAAATCTAAACAAAATAATAAAATTAAAAATACTATTTAATATACTGGAGTAAATAAATGGCAAAATTGAAAGGATATTGCTTTTATTTGATGTTTTTCCCTTAATACATTAACAGAGTCTTGAAAAAGTCTGCTTTGATCTTATTTGAGAAAGCTTCTTATAGGAGAGTAATGAAAAACATGGGGTTTGTTATGGGGAATTATACCTACATCCACCTGTCTGTTAGCAGACAATGGACAATGCTACCTAAATTGCACAATGTGCAGGGAACCTCTGCTGAGACACTGGACTTAATTTTCCTGTCAGAAATATGCAAAGTGGCCTCAAATAGGTCTTATTTGGAAATGGTAATGATCTCTTGGAGTCAGATGCAATTCTTTGCCTCCACAGACATCTCTAAAATGTCCTGATTTGACAGTTTGGCGGATGACTAAGTCGAAATATATAATTGAAACGTTTTATAATGTTTACAGAATAATGAAAAAGCTTACATATTGAAGAAATTGATTAATTTCAAAAACTTAACATATGTGACTATGTAGAGAACATTCCGTTCTTGTCCCTGATACGATTTTAAGGTTTGCTGATCGGCGAGGAAGGAGAAGGAGCTCCGCGTGTCCATGGCTTCAGAGCAATCTGGCAGAGGGTTGGCGCTGTGGCGTAGTTAACAGGGGCAGCCTTATTTATGAAAGGCAAGTATAAATAGTGTAAGAAGATAGCGCCCGGGGTCATGTGTTTGGCGCCACTGAGCCACATGGGTAGAGAGACGAGATAGCTGGTGTCGCCATGGGCTGGTCTGCAGTGAGACACTCCGAAAGGTCATATTTCTGAAAGCAATATGACCATAATTCAGCAGCTAGAGACCTGCCTCAGCCGCTGGTCTGTCCTATACTGTAAATTGTTATACAGATAACAATTAGCAGCTGCCCTTTACTGGCCTTCTCAACCAACCGCATCTTATCGTTAAGTACAGATGCGAGCAAGACCCTAAAGTTTATTCTTATTCTTTTCCGAAAATGCTCAAGTAAAATCAAGGATGATCTTAGATTCGAGATTCTTTATTTGCCTTTTGTACCTGTGTATACACAAGAAATGGGGGAAAAATGTTCTTAAACTGACTGGTGACAGTCATGATGCCCCAATGCCTTCAGCCAGATCTCAGTTTAGATAACAGTCTGTCACCAGGGTCGTGCAGGATTGCATGAGTGTGATTCCTGCAGCAGTTGCTGTATATGGACCCTATAAAAGGATGAAGAAAGCCTTTGATGAACTGTGCATGTTTCACTATTCTCGGTAGTGATCTCCTTTCCTGTACTGTCGCCATTCCAGACTGTGATTCGTCCCATTAAGACACACTCAACAGTGCTGTGGTTAAAGTTCCTGCACTCCACTCTTCCTTAATGCCTCAGGAAGTGAAGGTGTTATTGTGCCTTTTTGATGATGGCAGTAGTGTTCTGTGACCAGTTCAATCTGAAATTTGAAACTGTTCACTCCACTGCCACCCCATCAATGCAGAGCAGTGAGAGGTTTGCCCGTCCTTCTGAAGTCCAGATCATTTCTTTAATCTTGTTGAGGTTCATTGTTAAGCTGCTGGTGTGACACCAGCTGAGTAGATTTGGCAAACTTAGCTTAGAAGTTTAGAAGCCAACTTAGAAAGGAGGGTGGTTTTGAAGAGCAGCATCCGACCGCATGTGTATGGACTGTCCTGGAGATGGAGAGAGGTGTGAAGGGCCAGGAAGACAGAGTCATCCACGGATCAATTTGGTCAGTGAGCAAACTGCAGAGGGTCTGGGGAGTCAGGAACTATGCTGCTGATACATTACAATGCAGGCTTGTCCAGGCATTTCATTGCCACTGAGGTGGTAGCCATCCAGCCACGTGACTCTTTTTGGGCACTGAGATAATGGTGGTCATTCTCAAAACCATTGGGATGGCTGCCTGTGTGAATGAGGAGGTGAAGATTGACATGAATACATCAGACAGCTCAGAGGAGCAGATGTTCAGCACCCTTGGTTGTAGACCATCCAGTCCCACAACTTTATGAAGATCAGCACTGCAGTGTCCTACACACATCCTGCTCAGTTACCTAGAAAGTGGGATCTCCTGGTTGACATGGGATCTTAGCAGCATTTTCCATGGTTTGATGCTCAAAAGGAGTGTAGAATGTCATCGGAGAGTGAGGCATTAGTTGTCACAATGTTTGTTTTGGGGCCTTTATGATTAGTTATAGCCTGTAAGCCTTGCCACACGTACCTCATATCATTGCTGGTGTACTGTTGCTCCAGTTTGGCTCTGTCGGCTTTTTTAGCTTGCTTAATGGCCTTCTCCAGTGCGTATCATGATATTTTTTGCCACATCTTGTCACCCAAGAAGGCCGATCTCAATTCCCTGAGTCTGACACAGATCACTTTATTAAACAGGGCTTTTGGTTGGGAAAATCCAGATATGCCTAGCTGTCTCACAGTTATATGTACAGTATTTTCAGTATACTCAGTAATATGAATAACTGCCTCTTTAGGTAAATCTCAAGTTGTTATTTCACTAAGCCCTTTAACTGTTGCTCTGCCTCTGCAAACTCTTTTCACAGTAAACTGACCACAGCAAAATGGATATATGGTCAGACTTGTTACAGTGGGATTTAGGATTTGCCATGTGTGCATTTAAAATAACAGTGTGTTGGTGGCATTTTGGGAGAGATTTCTCGAGTTGATTAAATCTCTTTAATCTCAATGATTAAAATCTTTTACAATAATCAAGGTCACGTTCAGGTGTTTGTTTTCATATTTAGTTACATCGTTGTGAATTCCGATTGTTTTTATGTTTATATAGAAGGAAGGCAATTATAATGATCACACCCAAATGCTGCTCCCTGTTGTTATCGACGCCCTTTAGCAGTTGTTGTATTAGGTCAAGCCTCTACAGAAAGAAGACAATTATATGAGCACAGAAATCGAAAACGTCACGCTCTCGGAAATATGGGGAAAATCTTAATAGTTTTCCATTGTAAGGAATACTTCGACTTGTCTTTATGTAAAATCTTCCACAAATGGTTAAAGATAAAAAATTAAAGCTACTGAGTTCAGCTTAATATACCTTCATTAAATGATGACTGCAGTGTTGACAGTATATTTAATTTTATTACCAATCCACTGTCCAAAAGCACAATAAGAAGCGATAAGTGCTTCCCATCTAATGGTCCCACCCAAATGATATTTTTGCACCATGCTGTTACTGCCGCCCTTTTTTCTGTTGTTGTAATAGATCATGCTTGTAGTGTATGTAGTAGGAGTGGAGTGACCAAAAAGATATGTCCTGAATACCATTAGAGGACTGAGAGGCCCGGGGATGTATAAGCTGCAAATGAACCTTAGTCTGCAGACGTGTGCAGGACTGTCGGCCTGAGGATGCTTGATGCAGCACTAATGAAGCAGTTGGTACCATAGTGAGAAGTGACAGCAGAATGGCTTTCAACACCCTGATAGCGCTCAGCTCCAGATTCCTTTTGTCATCGGCCTTGTGCTGTCACCGAGGGGGTGTCAACACGCACGGCCTGCGCACCATGGAACGGGGGCCACTGCATATCGGTGCACTGTGATGACTGACGGGGCTGTTAAGGGTGCATTTTTAACAAACCTGAAGCCGACGCTCAGTAACGCTTATTTTCATTTTGTGGTGTGTGGATCATGGCCAGTAGTTTATGGTCTTGTACAATTTTCAGTATAATTTGAAGTGTTCATCACTTTTCACGGCAAAAGAATCATGAGAATTTGAGTTACTTTGTATCCATCCATCCATCCATCCATCCATCTGCTGTCCATCATCCATCTATCCATCCATCTTCCAGCGGCTTATCCAGTACTGGGTCCTGGGATGTAAATATACAGTATATAAGAATGTTTTTTTGTTGAATGGAAGACAATACAGTCATGGCCAAAAATATTGGCATCCCTGCATTTATGCCAGAAAACGCACAACCTCTTCGCAACTATTGCAATTATAAATGCTTTGGTGTTCTTATATTTATTTCTAGGGGCGGCATGGTGGTGCAGTGGTTAGCACTGTTGCCTCACACCTCTGGGACCCGGGTTCGAGTCTCCGCCTGGGTCACATGTGTGTGGAGTTTGCATGTTCTCCTCATGTCGTTGTGGGGTGTCCTCCGGGTACTCCGGTTTCCCCCCACAGTCCAAAAACATGCTGAGGCTAATTGCAGTTACTAAATTGCCCATAGGTATGCATGTGTGAGTGTGCCCTGCGATGGGCTGGCCCCCCATCCTGGGTTGTTCCCTGCCTCGTGCCCATTGCTTCCGGGATAGGCTCTAAACCCCCTGTGACCCAGTAGGATAAGCGGTTTGGAAAATGGATGGATGGATATTTATTTCTCTTGTTGGCACTGGAAGAACACAAAAAAATTAATCTGAGACATTCCACACAAAATATCAAACAATTTTACAAAATTATTGACACCTTCAACTTAATTCTTGGTCCTCTATGGGATTTAGATCTGGACCCACTTCAGAACTGTCCAGCGCTTTGTGGGGTCCTCCTGGGTCTCCTGCCATAGCGTTCATTTTCATTTAGATGGCGACGGATAGTGTGAGCTACAGTAACACTATTATACCCTGAGCTTGCAGGTCCGCTTGAATTTGTTTGGAAGTTGATCGAGGTTCTTTACCCACCATTCGAACAATCCTTCGTCATAACATTTCATTAATCTTTCTCTTTTATCCACGTCCAGAGAGATCAGCTACAGTGCCATGTGTTGTGAACTTCTTGATTAAGTTGTGCACAGTGGAAACAGGAACATTAAGATCCCTGGAGAATGACTTGTAGCCTTGGGATGCTTTTCTATAATTTTGGTTCTCAAATCCTCAGACAATTCATTGCTCTTCTTTCTTTTCTCCATGCTCAGTGTGGTACACAGACACTCAAAAACAAGACTGAGTCAATTTTCTCCATTTTTACTGGTTGCAAGTGGGATTTTCCATATTGCTAGTTGAAAGGAGCATCACATGCTTACACAAAATTATTTCTTATAGCTCTGATAAGGTGCCAGTAATCCTGCTCAGGCCATTTTTGACGTTTTGTGTAGAATGTCTCAGATAAATTTTTTCCCCTTTCTTTTTGTGTTCTTCCAGTGCTAACAAAAGAAATAAACATTACAATAGCAAAGCATTTGTAACTGCAACAATTTCCTGAGAAAGAGAAAAGTGGTGCGTTTTCTGACATAAATGCAGGGGTGCCAATATTTTTGCCCGTGACTGAATTTTAATAAAGACTGCAGAAATGCAATGGGATACGAAATTAGGGAAAGAAAACATAGACAAGCCACTGAGAAGGGCTTTCAATGGGTACTCGAATTACCTGTAAGTGACCTCTAATGACATGGTGCTGAGTGACACCGGTAAGGTTCTGCTAGTGTGAAAGCTGCATTAGAACAAACCCGACCTCGCCAGGACTCACCAGAACCACAACTCCTACGGAGATCCAGAGATCGTCATCACCAGAATACTGAATGGCTGTTGCTCCTTGTGAGTGACTGGATCCTTGAATTAAGCCCAGTGTTTTTCGAGATGCTTTGTGAAGCACTGAGTGTCTTCCCAGATTCCTGACTGCCTCTTCATTATCAATCTCTTCCTTGTCATTCATACCGCTCTTGGCGTATCAGTGTAATGATTACAGCTTGTGTAAGTATCACTTACAGAGAGTGGTTGCATATTGTAAAATGTTAAATTTGTTTCTTACACTTTCTAAGTTTCTTACACTTTCTAAGTGTTTCAAAGGTGAGAAATGTGTGAAAAGTGCATTAATGTTGGTTTAAAATTTTCCACTCATAACAAAAAAGTATATTCTTGCAACTTTGTGCAATTTTAGTTGGTGAAAATGGATGAATATGGTTGGTGTGACAATAAAGCCAAACTTGACTTGGTCACTATTTTCAGCCTAATATATGGTGAGTCTGCAAGTGAGTTAACAATATTAAATACACTAAAAGCATGAAACATAAACCTGTACGTCCTTATGGTAGTTTCACATTGTAAGAATGTGCCCAATATTTAACTGAATACAGTGTGTACCCTAGGTTTACAGTGTTCGGGGGAGGGGGAAGACGGACACCGACAGGATTCATGGTGGTCATGTGTTACTTTTAATGACAGCAGTCAGTATAACAACTGAACTAAACATCAGAACATTTCTTTTTATGACAATTATCCACAAAGTATGCAGATTTTGTCACTGCAGTGTATCTTTCTGGGCTTCTGGGAGAACATTTCTAGATCCTCTTGATATGGGAAGTTAGAAACGTTTGGCCCATTTATTGAGATCCGCATGCAGGCTGCTAGATGGTCTCCTTGCAGTATACTGCAGATGTTTGTCTTGACCTGCAAATACATTAACCGTTAGGCTTTAAATGTGATAGCTGATAGCTTATAATAGTGATAGTTTAATGCAGAAAATCCCAGAAACTCCGTCTGCTACTCACAGGAGCGCGAGTACCATGACTGAGCCCGATGCAGGTACATTATCCATTGCTAAGACTGAGTTTAACGCGTTAGTGTGCCTCAGCATTGTTTGCCGTTCTAACAGTACCTGGGCCTCCCCCCTGTATATGGTGCCCAAGCCGGGTGGGGGATGGCGCCCACATGGTGATTACTGCCGGCATAATGACGCCACAACCTTGGATCGCTACCTAATCCCGTATATCCAGGATTTTTCCGGTTGGCGTCCATTTTTTCACAGGTTGACCTGCTGCTGGTGTGTGGCTACCATCAAGTCACAGTGCATCCCAGGGACATCACAAAGTCTGCAATCAGCACCTCATTTGGCCTTTTTGAATTTCTGAGAATGCCGTTTGGGCTTTAAAATGCTGCCCAGTCTCTCCGGAGGTTCATGGACAGTGTTTAGTGGCCAGTAACTCCAGGGCTCACCATTTGTTGCACTTCTTACCCTTTTTTAGCATCTAAACAGTCATGGGTTGATCATCAACCCACAAAAGTTCCAGTTTGGCTTGTCCTCCATTGATTTCCTCAGCCACCTCATCTCGGGAGACGGGATGATCCTGCTGCCTACCAAAGTGGAGGCTATCTCTCCATTTCCACAGCCTGCTGTAGCCAGAGCCCTGCATGAGTTTTTGAGCATGGTAACCTTTTATTATTGCTTTATCCCACAGGCTGTGGCCACTCTATGAAGCGCTCAAGGGTAGGACAGCCAAACAGGCCCTTGCGTGGATGGATGAGTAGACCTAGGGTTTTTGTGGCCAAGTCCACTTTGGCAAACGCAACTATGATGAACAACACAACAGTGAAACGCGATTCATATACATCCCCATCAGCGCTATAAAAGGGGGGGGGGGGGGGGGGGGGGATGTGACCAGGTGTGAATGGCTCATTCATACACATGAAAGTTGCTACATATTCAGTAAAAATAGCACAGAAATAATGACATGAATTATCTAACTGAATGTTGCAACTACACCATTTAGTCATCTTCATGTAGCCAAGACTTTGGTGATCAGATATCTGGGGTCAAAACAAACTGCCACCATTGCTTACTATGTACTTTTATAATGTTTCTGTTCCAAACTGCATTTTGCAATGTCTATAATTTGATGTCAAATTACAAACTTCACATAAATCTGACATATTTACAAAGTACACTAAGATTAAGATGAGTTTAATGCCAAAACAAATATATAAGAAATATTTTTTTTTTGCCATGAATTAAGTTTATGATAATGAATGAAATGTGTGACCATGCCCCAGTCAGTGAAAGTGTGTTACCTACCCATAGACCCCAGAGGGTAGAGTTATAATAAACAAATATGTTTGTTTCTAAAGTTAAATAAAACAAAACTAGGTGGGTAAAAATGCGCACATGTACAGAAACTCACGGGCAGGAGTATGCAATACTTTGAATAAAGCAGGAAAGACTACACCCATTGTAAAGCAACTAACATTGTTGATCGGAAGTCTGGGTAAGTTGAGGTAACCAAGTGAAACACGCTGTAAGTAGTCAGCAGCTAAGTATGGTGTACAAGCCCCAAAAGTGAAACAGCCGGCTGACTCAGAATGTTGAAGAGAGTGTGCATATAGCAGAAGTAGTGGTTAGATCGTGAACTGACAACTTAATTGATATTTTAGCAACTGAGCTAATTTGGCAAAAAGTAAACAAACTTTATATATCTTCAACACTGCTAAAAGTATTGCACTTTTGTCATGCAGTACACAACATATGGTCCACTAACGACTCAGCTATGCTATTGCATAAACAGTGTGCAACATGGCGGATGAGGAAGAATTTTTGTTATAACACAAATTAACCCTCTTGAGTTGACAAACCTGCCTGAGGAATAAATCATAAATCTAGCCAAATTGTTTAAAAGAACACAACAAGTTTTTGTCGTAAGCACATAAGAAGACACTCCCAGAAACATTAAAACATCTAGCTTTCAAAAATATATTGGTAGAAACTAAATATATTTTTAGGAGACTTTTTTGCAAGTGTAAGACTACAAAGCAATAATTTTATTTAGCTTATTATGTTTCTCAAAATACATGTAAAATAGCTTAAAATAGTATGGATTGTATTTGCTGAAATTAAGATTTTGTGTAAAACATTTGTATACTTCACATAACTAATGCAAATTATGTGTTCTCTCTTCAAAATGGAAGGAGCGAAGCTGTAATGCAATATTAAAAGATAAAAGCAGAGTGGAGTACATTTCCCAAAAGCATAGCTGCTAATTACGCTAGCAGCTTACACATTTGGAACCATGTAACTGAATGGTTTCAACTATCAAAGCTTAGATGTTATGTTAAACAAACGGTGATTCCTTTTACCAGTTTGTCATGCATTTATTTGTTCTAAGACCACACATGTATCGGTTTCATTTTCCAAAGAATACAAGCAATTTAAAACTTGTGATTAATCAAGATTAAGTCCAATTACTCGCCTCTCTCCTTTCCAGTGCGTGTTAGGTGTGTAGCCTCAACTCTTCCCATGGGAGGCTACACCCTTTGCTGTCCCCTTGACTGAGGAGTGGTACCGGAGTAGCAAGACAGTCTGGTTCAAGACCCAGTGACTCTTGGAGAATGGAGCCCAATGACAAAAGGCATCTGCCTATCTCCAATGACGCCCGCCCCCTACAGGTGTGGCTGTCTACCAGAAAACTTAAGTTGCCCACCTTAAAGAAGCTGGCTCCATGCTTCTTTGGCTCCCTTAAGGTGGTGCGCCTTGACAACCTGAACTCTAATCGCCTCCTGCTGCCTTATACAAATCATCTCTCCCCTACTTTTCGGTACTCACAACTAAAGCCCATGAAATACAGCACGGCATACTCCCACATCGACGCCATCATCCCACCCTTTCAGGTCTGTGCCCTCTTGGACTCCCGTTGCTGGAAAGGCCAGCTGCAGTACCTAGTAGATTGTGAGTGTTACGGCCCAGAAGAGCAATCCTGGGTGTCCATGAAAGACATCCTGGACCCAGACTTGGTTGCTGCCCACCATCAGGATTGCCCTCAAGAGCTGAAAGGAAGCCGCTTCCGTGAGCTGGCTGTGAAGTATCCTTGCCTCATGAGCTGTACTGAGTGTTTCTCTAATCTTGTTTTTTGTCCTGCCTGTTCTCTCCCTGCTTGTGTTTGCCCTACCTGCCCTGACCGTGCCTGTTCCTGTCCAAGTTCCTGTTCACCTACCTGCCCTGACCGTGCCTGTTCCTGTCCCAGTTCCTGTTCACCTACCTGCCCTGACCGTGCCGGTTCCTGTCCCAGTTCCTGTTCACCTACCTGCCCTGACTGTGCCTGCCCCTGTCCCAGTTCCTGTTCACCTACCTGCCCTGACTGTGCCTGTCCCTGTCCCAGTTCCTGTTCACCTACCTGCCCTGACCTTGCCTGTTCCTGTCCCAGTTCCTGTTCACCTACCTGCCCTGACCGTGCCTGTTCCTGTCCCAGTTCCTGTTCACCTACCTGCCCTGACCGTGCCTGTCCCTGTCCCAGTTCCTGTTCACCTACCTGCCCTGACCGTGCCTGTCCCTGTCCCAGTTCCTGTTCAGCTACATGCCCTGACCTTGCCTGTTCCTGTCCCAGTTCCTGTTCACCTACCTGCCCTGACCGTGCCTGTTCCTGTCCCAGTTCCTGTTCACCTACCTGCCCTGACTGTGCCTGTCCCTGTCCCAGTTCCTGTTCAGCTACCTGCCCTGACCTTGCCTGTTCCTGTCCCAGTTCCTGTTCACCTACCTGCCCTGACCGTGCCTGTTCCTGTCCCAGTTCCTGTTCACCTACCTGCCCTGACTGTGCCTGCCCCTGTCCCAGTTCCTGTTCACCTACCTGCCCTGACTGTGCCTGTCCCTGTCCCAGTTCCTGTTCACCTACCTGCCCTGACCGTGCCTGTTCCTGTTCCAGTTCCTGTTCACCTACCTGCCTCAATCGTGGCTGCTCCTGTCCCAGCCGTCCCCCTTTGTCTGCTATTCCTGTCTCGTGCCTCATTGTCGAACAGATTCCCCCTCGGCTTTGAACATAATTGGTTTTCTCTCACTGACTACAACTTCGGACTGTCTCTCTGGCTTTGGTTGCATAGGCTCCTAAATAAAGTTCTTCTTCTTCTGGACATTGGGGTCTTCCATGATTCCTGTCTGCCACCCATGACAAAATTATGCAATGTCATTCCACTAATCTATGCCGGCAAGCTTGGCAAGTTTCAGCATTAGGAGCCCAGCTTACTCTCAAAATGACAGGAAAGCTTGCTGGATAATAAACTGGACTATATCCGACTCCAGCTGACTACGCAACATGAGTTCAGAGACTGTTGTCTGTTTTCATGGAGACATGGCTCAGCAATGGCGTCCTGGACAACGGAATACAGCTATCCGGCTTGCTGGCGTTCCGTTCACACGGCCTACATATCTACACTGGATGTCACCCGCACGCCACGCGCCTTGTAGGCGGAGTCTGCATGTCCGTTATAGCTGAACAGAACTACAGTTAAAAGCGGCCCTTGGGACCAAATTGTTTGTCTGTTTTGATGGCTAATTCTGCTTTGCCATTGCCTGGTGCATATCCTGGCGACAAGGTCTTATGGTGAAACTCCCACAGTTGGCTAAATTTATACTGTGGTCCATTGTCTGATTTTACAGTTTCCGGGATACCCTGACGTGCAAAATGGGCTTTCAGTTTCTTAATGACTGTTGTAGACTTGGTTACCTGGTTGTTGATGGTCTATTTCCCAAAAATGTGAATAGTAGTCTACAGTTATATAATGTCGAATGAAAAGAAATCAGTTCTCACTTTCGCCCAAGGTGTGTTCGGAATCTCAAGTGGGATCATCATTTCTTTCTGTTGTTTGTAGTCCACTGACCTGCAGATGTCACACTTGACTACATGTATCTTGATCTGGTCATTCATACCCAGCCAGTAGACACACTCTCTAGCACCCTGTAAGCATCCTTTCACGCCGAGGTGAGAGGAGTGTTTGCGGTGAGTAATCTCTTTTATAAGAGAACCCGGTATGACAACACGTTCACCCCTGAACAGTATACTCTCTTGATAACTGAGTTCTTCCTGGAAAGAAAAATATGCCTTAATTTCAGGTTGTATATTTGCTTTATTGTTTGGCCAAACCTGACATATAGTTTTTATTAGAGTCTGAAGTGTTCCATCCTCTTTCACTGCAAACCGAATTGCGTTGAGTCTCTGGAGATGGGTATGTGTTGTACCACATTAACAGCTGCCACAGAACCATGAGATGAGTCTTCAGGCAGATAGGTCCTGCTCAATGTGTCTGCCAGCAACATGTCCTCCCCTGGTACGTATACTACATCTACATCATACTTTTGAATACGCAACATCATTCTTTGCATTTTAGGCACGCTTAGTAGTGGCTTTCTCACAATGGTATCTAGTGGCTTGTGATCACTCTGAACGGTGACTTTGCGACCATAGATGCTCTGGTGGAATTTTTCTAGGATAAATACCGTAGCTATAAACTCTTCTATTTGAGCATATCCTTGTTATGTTGGTGTGAGTGCTCTGCTTGCAAATGCCACTGGCTTACCCTCCTGCATGAGTGCTGCAGCTAAACCCTGTGTCTGAAGCATCACACTGTATGGTCAGCTCCTCATTTGGGTTGTAATATCTCAGCACCGGAGCTTTTGCATTGATCTCTTTCAATCTGAGAAAGGCTTCCTCATCTTTATCTTTCCAGTCCCAACTCACAGTCTTTATGTGTCAATTGCCTGAGCACCTGACAATGGTCTGAAAGATGAGGGCAAAACGTGGTAATTTACCATACCCAGTAACCTCTGGACTGCTTTCGCATCAATTGGTGTTGGCATCTGCTCGATGGTACGCACTTTTTCAGGATCAATTCTCAGTCCATCTGTTGTCAGGAGTCCTATGTATGCAACCTTCTTTTCTCTCAGTCTCAATTTGCCTGCATTCAATTTAATGCTCCTTTGTCTGTATCAGTCTCAGTTTCTCATTGTGGTCCTGCACAGCGGCCTCTTGTGTCTCGCCTTGTCCCCTGATCAGCAAATCGTCTACAATAAGGTACAGACCAGGCAGATCGTCCAGCGCTTGCTTGAGCTTACATTGAAAGATTTCAGGAGCCGGACTGATTCCCATTGGCATTCGAAGCCAAAGATAATGACCAAATGGAGTGGTGAATGTTGTCACATAACTGGACTTCTCTTCCAGCTTGACATGCCAAAATCAACTGTTAACACCACACACTAAACACTTTGGCTTTGATCAGATCTGGTAGTATGTCTCCAATGGTTGATAATGAGAAATGGTTACACTTTAATGCCTTGTTTAAAGGCCTCGGATCGATGCATACTCTTAACATCCCATTTGGTTTTGGTACAACAACCATTCTGTTGATCCACTCTGAGCTGCAGTCTACTGCTGTGATGATTCCTCTGCGTTGTAGGTCCTGCAGCTCATCCTTCAGTGGTTTCATCAGTGCGACTGGCACCCTGCTCTTTGGCAGTTGCACTGGTTTAACTAAGCTGTCAATTTAAATTTTGTATTCTCCCTCTAGGCAGCCATCACCACTGAAAACATCAGCATACTCTGCCTGTTGCTGTTCGATTGTCCACTGGCCCCTCTTAGGGTTCTCTGTAGTCACTATAGTGTCTATTGAAAATATGTTATCATACTGTATTTTTATCAATTTCAACGCTTCACCAGTTCACTCTTTGTGTTTTCTAGAATTGTGTTTGGATCCAGCAGATTCATAGGGATAATATTGCAGGAAGCCCCACAATCCATTTGAAAGTTCACAGTATCTATTCCTAGCAGCATTTCTGCAAAAAGCTGAGTGCTATTCACTTTGTCAGTCACTGCAATTAGATTTTTTTTTTGTTAAAGGCATTATATTTAAAATCATTTAAAAAGTCATACAATGAAATGCTAAATACAAAAAAGGGATTTCTGAGTTTCTGAATCTAAACAGGCATGATACCCTTTTGCTCTCTACGGCAGTAGCTCTGCTGCAGCCACCCACAGGAAGGCTGCACGCACCATGAAGGGGATGGAGGAAAGCCTTCGGGAGCCCTATACCCAGATGAGTTGAAATTGTCGGAGAGCTAATAGGCTCAGGCCTTTTGGGGATTGGGACTGGTGTGGTGCTGAGGCATTTCCTGCTGCATGGCAGCACATGGGTCCCAGTTTGAGGTGACCCATCTGGGTAGGCTTGTGGAATGTCTTGTCTCCCCAGCAAGATGACCATCTTCCTCTGCTGCTGGGGGAGCTTCGTAAACTCCGCGTTTCAGTGGCAGCACTTTCTGATGGGGTACGCAGACCTCATCAGATCTCTGGTCAGATCTCGGTAGGTGGGTATACCTATTTTTGGTCTGGTGGACCTGATGGCCGCCATACTCAGGGAGTAGCTGTTGCTGTAGTGGATCAGCTCCTCAAAATGGTGTCTGATGTCACTCCTTTCAACAAGCATATTATGAGACTCAGGCTAAGACACTCCTTCGGTGTCTCTCTTGTCGCTCCAGACGCGGTGAGTGATGTCTTGTGGAGGAAGACACCGTGTCCCTGTGAGCTGTGAAGGCTCTGAGGGTGGATAAGGAGGTGTTTGTTAGACGAATCTGTGAGCAGGTGACACACCATCTGTGGTCTAGTGACCCACGTCCTGCTTACAGAAGAATCACAGCATTACGCAAGTCTGAATCTGTTCCTCAGAGACTTGCGTTCAGAGTAGGTGATGGGATGGTCCTTATGGATGACTCTGCAGTTGGGCCAGCTACTTTGAGCAGTTGTTTAAACCTGACCCTCTAGCTAGGACGTTGGACATCTATGGGTCTATGGTTCTCGAGGCTGATCCTCCAATCACTTGTGAATTGCCCAATCTGACTGAGGTTGCATGGGTGTTGAATCAGCTGGGGGTGGAGAAGGCCGCAGGGATCCGGGGTGAACTTCTCCAGGTGGGTGGTAAGCAGTGGCGGCTGGTGAAAAAAATTCTTGGTAGGGCTGACGTACCAATCGATTTCTGTTCCTAGTCCAGTATAAACATTCAAATGAACAGTCAGAGAATGACAACAATTTCACAATCATAGTTTAATTTCCTTAGTTGGCTGGATGATATTTATTTCAGGCTTGTCGGGTCCCAGCTCCCAGCTGTGGATTTTTTCCACCATCGTCCTTCTTGTAAAAGGGTAATTCAATAATGATCTCATTGAACTTGCTGGAAGCTGCCCCTCAACTGTCGTCATAGCCATCATCTCTCTTTGACTGACTGACCTGAGAGCAATCCAAAACTTTCTTTGCATTTTCTGTAGCAGGGGCAAAATTTCCAGCGCCCCAAAACCATTTAATTCGGTGATGCTGATAGGTGAAATCTTTATTATATTTGCCTAGCAACCATACATGATTGGCTATTTCGCTACACTTCTGGGGCGCTTTGATGAGCACCCAAGAAGAGAAATAATTGGTGGAAATCTGTCAGTGGAAATTCACTGTTGAATGAGAGTCAGTCTGTGGAAAATTTTTTAAATAATTCAGATTGCATGTAGGCACATACTATTAAGTAAAACTGACATTGATAAAAAAAAATATATATATCTTTTATTTTTATATATTTTATATCCCTCCCCACATATGGGAGGGAGGCGCCCGAGTGCCCCCTATGGGCCAGCTGCCACTGGTGGTAAGGCTGTTCTCCTCGCTTTGCAGGCAATCTTTCTTCCATTTGGGAGTCATGTGTCATCCCAACTGATTGGAAAACAGGACTTGCAGTCCCTATCTGGAAAGGGAAGGGTGATTGCCTGGATTGTGGCAACTACAGGGGGATAAGTTCCTTGCTAGGGTCATCCTTAACAGGGTCCATGATCACCTGCTCGCTTGTCAGCGACCAGAGCGGTCTGCTTTTACACCTAAGAAGTCTATCATCAACCACATCCTGGCACTGAGGGTTCTCATTGAGCACAAGTGCGAATATCAGCAATGGTTCTTTGCAGCCTTTGTCGATTTTCTTAAAGCGTTTGACTCAGTTGATCGAGTTGCCCTGTGGGACATCCTGAGACTCCCCTGAAGTTGCTGGATGTCATGGCCGGCCTGTACACTGGTACTGTGAGTGCTGTGCACAGTGGAGGGAGAACTTCCGTGTTCTTCCCAGTTGATTTTGGGGTTTGCCAGGGGTGAATTCTTGGTCCTACTCTCTTCAGTGCTTGTATGGACTGGGTGTTGGGCAGGGTCGTGGGGTCTAGTAGTTGTGGGGCATCTGTTGGTGAAGAAAGGTTTACTGATCTTGACTTTGCCGATGATGCTGTGGTCTTAGCAGAGTCAATGGAGGCCCTGATTGGGCTCTCAAGAAACTGAGAGAGGAGTGTCTGGGATTGTGGGCGTCCTACATAAAGACCAAGATCCAGGTTTTTAATAACTTCTTAGGCACAGCCATCAGTAGTGTGTCTGTCTGCCGGGACAATGTTGCCTTTGTCGAGATTTATGTACCTCAGAAGCGACATTCATGTCTCCGGTGACTCTTCCTATGAAATCAGCAGATGGATTGGGAGAGCATGGTCATGAGTTCCCTGGAAAGGGGTGTGTTGCACTCCTGATATCTTTGCAAGTGGATGAAGGTCCAAGTTTTTAGAGTCCTGGTGCTATCCAGTGAGCTTAGATGAAGACTGGACTCCTTTGGTATTGAGTGTCTTCTGAGAATCCTTGGGTAGCACTGGTTTGACTTTGTGTTGAATGAACGGTTGTCAGAGGAGTCCCGAATGAGGCACATTACCTGCATTGTGAGGGAGAGTCAGTTATGGCATGTAAAGTGTTTCCCTCAGGGTGATCTGGCTTGCAGGATCCTCATTGCTGGGGACCTGAACAGTTGAATCAGGCCAAGGGGACACTCCCATAACACCTGGCTGCGGCAAATGGACGTCCATTTCTGGAGTTTGGGGCTAGAGCATGTGTCTGCCTGGGGGGTTGCCAGCCATGATCCCGAGGAGTTTTGCCATGTGGTGGGTGCGGCAACGCGCTGCATCAGCATATGCTCCCCAACCTGACCTGACCTGACCTGAGTTGACAATACTGACAGTGTCACTGAAATAATTTGATTAGATGCAGAATTTTCTGCTTTTTTTTCAAATCACCTATTATTCTGTGAAAGAATCTATAATCAGAAAGACACCGTAACCTAATTATACTGATTTGTTTGCTGCTTTTGGTCTACATACCAAACATACCAAAGACCGGCCGCAGTTTATTACTGAAAAAAATACATTTAGTGTAAAAAAATATGTAGGTGGGTGGCATTGCAGGCAATCTTTCTTCCATTTGGGAGTCATGCGTCATCCCAACTGATTGAAAAACAGGACTTGTAGTCCTTTTCTGGAAAGGGAAGGGTGATCATCTGGATTGTGGCAACTACAGGGGAATAGCACTGCTGTCAGTGCCGGGTAAGGTCCTTGCTAGGGCCATCCTTAACAGGATCCGTGATCACTTGCTCACCTACCCTTGTCTTGTCTCTCTTATATGCTAATTATTTGCCTAAGGAATGTTGAATCTCTTTCTAGTAATCATATTTCAGATGAGCGTAATTCAGCTGCATCATGAAATGACGTACTTGCCAGGGAGGCGTGCTCTGTGGTCACTCATTAGGACAGCATGCCCTTTTTTAAAATAGCACCTAGTCCTTCCAAATGTGTGATCTCATACCCCTTTATTGATTTGTGGTTTCATCTGCTTCTTTGCAAGCCCGATCTTTTAATTTTTTTAGTAGACACTTTTACCCAAGGCGACAGATATTTTTTAAAATGCAGGGTCTGTCAGCCCCTGGTGAAACTGGGGGTTAATGGATCAAGGGCCCAACACTGAAATCTGTCTGAACGTGAACTGATGTGCAAACCAGCAGAGCTACACCCCTCCCCCCCATCCCCCCACACACACATACACACACTTAATGCCACAACAGTCTGGTCAGCAGTGTTTTCCAGAGCATGTCAATATTTAGAGTAGAATTAGGGTGATGATTGTGTCCTCAATAAAGTTGCTTGTGTACATGAACAGCACAGTATTTTCAGTGCATGTCAGCTTCCAAACTTCAAACATCATCCTCCTCTTTACTGCAATGGTTCTAGACTAATCTGAATCATTTTAACCCAAAAGAAACAACGTCATTACTGATAATTCAGTAAATACTAATTTTTAGAGAGACATGACGATGATTATAAAGTCCCTCTTCCCTGAAATCTGCTTCAATTGTAATACGGATCTAAAAACACAAATAATACAGATGGAAAACAATTGCTGGAACTGGTAACAGTATATATATATTATAGAAGTTTATACCTACATTTTATATATAAGATAAAAGACATAACGATTATCTTATTATCCTCAGAATGTTGCTTGAGCTGAATATGACATCATTTATCAGGGATCAAGTATCTATCAGGGCTAAAGTATTTTATTATATATATTTGTCTATTTTTCGTACAATATCTGGATGCTATACAAAGAGAATAATTGACTAAATCCAGTGAACAAAGGCGGTTCCTTAACTGCCCTGTGACAGTTCTTGGTGTACAGCCTCACCAAAAATAAACACTGTGTAAGACTTCCCTGTCTCTCTCATGTGAAGGAATTTAAGTTTTGCGCTGTATGAATTGAAAGCTCAGGGCCCCTTTTTTTAGCCAGGGACAGAGATCAAGTGTATTATCTTTCATGAAAATTCCTTTTCTGCCTTTAATG
Organism: Brienomyrus brachyistius; assembly: GCF_023856365.1. Taxonomy (NCBI): domain Eukaryota; kingdom Metazoa; phylum Chordata; class Actinopteri; order Osteoglossiformes; family Mormyridae; genus Brienomyrus; species Brienomyrus brachyistius. The sequence goes on from NC_064544.1 coordinate 21,447,244, forward strand.
GTTTCCTGAGGTGTTAATGTAGCAGGGATGTTTGGATAGTTCATGCAAAGTCAGAATGTGATGTCACTTTTCGCCTGACCCCTGGAATGCCTTTCAGTTCCGTAGATGTGCATGTCTGCATCTGAAAATAGCTCAAACCACACTAATACTCCAGCAAGAGCCCTACTTTCCATCTTGCCTTTTGCCTCCTGAAAGTGGAATCAGACTTGGATTAAACCTCGAGGGGAAGCCCAAAGCATGTAAAGAAGAAAGGGGAAATGTTCGGGTTTTAGGAACAAATGCTGCTTTCTTCAAATACGTGGGGCTTGAGAGACACTTCATGGCTGGTAAGACTGTTTTCTTCTGTTGGTACGTATGGTACGGTGTGACTGTCAGGCATGGACTTTGATCCAGCACTGAAAGTCAGCATTCCAAGAGGCAAATTTGAGGTTTGTGGCTAAAAAGTGAAAAACAAGAAATCAGTTGAACCTGAGATAGCAATAGTGACATACTTCATCCCTCACCTAACCATTTACTGAACTTGATTTTATCTGTTCGTATAATTTTAGTAGTTTGCTGAAAGCTTTTTATATCACATACAGTAGATTCAGCTATGTGAGATCAATTTATTTATTTTCGGCGTTACCTAAAATATTTTGTGTGCTGTGATTCCTGTAATGTGAGTAAGACATCCATCAGGACTGGTTTCTTTTAATGAAAAACAACCTTTAAAAAAACCTTTCACTTTTCTTGAGTGTTTTGAAGGTTGACCAGAATGCAACCGGGTCCAATCGGAATGGAAGCATCACACAATCTCAAAATGTCAACAAAGCAAAGACACACACACACACATACACACACACACTTATGCTCATCACGCACACACACACACACACACACACATACACACACACACTTATGCTCATCACGCACACACACACACACACACACACATACACACACACACTTATGCTCATCACGCACACACACACACATACACACACACACTTATGCTCATCACGCACACACACACACACACACACACACACATACAATCTTATGCATATATTTAGTTGGAGTATAAATGGCACTTATATTTATACTGGTATTTAATATTGGCAAGCAGCCATTACCACTATGCCCAAAGACTGCGAAAACATGTTGACAGGTGATTAATTTTTTCACCCATATTTTCTAAGATGTGACAATAAGTCTATTTTCCCCTAGTCAATGGGAGATACTGGGGGTAACGTGACCGGCTATTTGTTGCTTTCTGTGATTTGGGGGGGGAGCTTCTTACAGTTATATAAAAGTGTGTAAATATTTCTTTACTGACAAAGCTGCTATCTGTAAAGCATGTGTTGAAGTGGAAAACTTGTCAGGGGCCATGCAGATGGTGACAGGGCTTACAGCGGTCCATAAAGTACCGCAGCATTAACCATCTGTCCGCCTGTCACTTTGAAGCTGCATTTCTGCATGAAGCTGGGTGAAGCTGCCGAGCGTAACTGTACAGGTTACCATGAGCGATCGCACCATGAGCTTCATTCTGAAGACACATCAGGCTGATGCACGTCTTGTGAAAGCATCACTACAGTGCAGTCACTTTGAAAATATTGATTGTATGTCATAACTGTTGTAATTTTATACATGCATGTCAAGACGTTATGCCTGATACATCAAATATATCCACAATCCTAACTAATGAATTAAATGACATCAGGGCATAAATTACTGAAGGTTCTGTTTGACAACGTGTCTGATGGAGTATCGGGGGATTTCAAGTTTGCCCTAAAACTGATGTTTATTTTCATAGCCCTGTTCCTCACCGATTGCCGTTGGAAAAATTAAGTAAATCAAAGTGCACGTACAAACATAATTGAAACTGGCAGCATCCCGGAAATTTTTTTTCCTGTCTTGGCCAAAACTGGCACCGTATCTACAGTATGTGGATTCATACTGCACACAACTACTGGATTTATGGTAAAAGTGTTAAGACCGGCACCGTTGATCAACCAGTCACAGAATAAGAATGAACAAATCAATCGATCATAAAGTGAGAAATGAAGCGATAAATCACAAGGAGGAGAAGCAATGTTAAAAGCTGAGTACAAAGAAGCAGCTCATTACTGCCCTGAGAATTTTACATCTATGACCCACCCTTGCAGTCATGCAGGCTTGGTGCTAAAATCAATAAACTTGAGAAGGTGCTTATCCTACTCATGTGGGGATGTAGCAAAGGTGGTCATGGGACCTGAAAAGGTGCTCTTTGTAAGACCTGCACTACCTCACTGCTTCAGTACCCTAACTCAACTGTGACGCAGATTAATACAAGAACCACTGTGGCACCTTCATCCTGCCGTATCTGAAACAAGCTGTGACTCCTTTTTCTTGCTGTAACCTAAACAGTTACTTGAGTCATTTTGCTCTTTAACAAAGCTGACGCATATCACTCTGCTGCATCTTAAATACACGGTGGCTCAGTTGCTGAAGTGCTTTCCCCTAAACCACGGCTGCTCTTCCTTTCTGCAACCAAGTCACTGCATTGTCTGTTGTGCTGGAACCCACTGTAACACTATATTTTACACACTGCACTTGTTTGTCAGTAAAGCGAAGCAGTAAATCACGACGGCTGATGTGGACGAGCTCAGCTGTTTAGAAATGCACTGGACTCCAGCTGAAATTTCTGCAGGAATTTTACTAATAAATTCCTCTGGGGTTTCTCTTCTAGGGTTTCTAAGCACACTAAGCATTTTCACAAGCTCAGCAATAAGGATGGACTAGAGAGGAACCAGTAATACCAATAATAATAATCCCACATCAAATAAGCACCCTTCTGTCTCAGCAGTGCATTTGATGGGGAGGGGGGGGTGTGGCCAAATGACTAATGAAGCTCATAACAACAGGTGTAATTATCTGACATCATGACAGACAGTAAATAGACTGCTCAACTAAATATGAGAGTCACTAAGCTAGTTTGTGGGCATCGACATGGCAACCCACCGGTGTCCTCTGTTTTATTAGAAGCTGGCAATGAAATTGTTTGAAAACATAGCAATCCAGTAAATCATCTACAATCTTTTGAATAATCAGCTTATCTGTCACCAACCATTAGTGTCAATGAAGAGGAGTTAAATAACTAAATAAATGCCCCCTTATGCCTTTTTAGCCATTCAGTCTACTTTCCATGGAGAGACTGGGGGGTTTGCCAGGAAAGTATAGGATGCAGGTCTCAGACTCCGTTGTGGGAATGTCAGACCATCGTAGGGCATCCACTCACACACACAGTCATGTACTCTGCCAGGCCATTGAAGGGAATTTACTCACACACACAGTGAGGTACAATACTCTAAACAGTCCATCATAGGATATTCACTCACACACACAATCAAGCAATATTGAATGATTTTAGACACCACATCGCCAGAATGTGTTTGGACTGAGCCAGGAAACCCATGCGAATGAGGAGATATTGTCACAAGTACCCTGACATGCAGGGCCGTGGGGGAGAATTTAGACCCCAAAAATGTAAGGCTTCAGTGAGTCAAACGACAGATTTTAAAAGGCCAAGGTTCCTGTGTCTGTAGGACCTTGATTACACTCCTCATCTGCCCTCCTGTCCTGTCACCACAGCTCAGCTGCTGTGAAACACGATAGTATAATTTCACCCAAATTTATTGTTGACAGCTTATTATGACTTGTGATGTACTGGCATGTAAATGTAACCAAGAATGGGAGGACTACGTGTTTTGTACATTTATAAGGAGTGATGCCTGAAGATTTATTAGTCTGAGTTTTATTAACTCTGTACTGTGCTAGTGGTTTGGCATAAAGAAAAGGAATAAATCACATTTCTCATATACATTGCTGGCATTGTCAAGAAATATACTAGTTTGAACAAAGTTTGGATTTAACCTGTAATATACTACCCCTTGTAACAATGCAAGGTTTTAAAGGAGGATTACTTCTTGTATTTCAGAAACTGGTTGATGATTGGCATGTAGATGCTGACTTACCTGCTAATGCAATAATGAACTGTGTAATTTTGATAATTTAACAACAGTAAACAGATAGTGTAAAGAGAAACTAATAAAGGAACAGTTATATTACAACAAATTAGTTAACTAGGGATTAAGGTTTCTCAGCCAAAATGGAGAAAATCACTATATCTTCTATATAGAAATATACAAATACAAAAATTAATTAACATCAGTTTTTCAGTGTTTGTATATTTTCATATTTTATATAACAACTATATAAGACATTGTATCTCTTCACTAACTACCTAGCTATCCCCAATTGGATTAGACCAGTGTTACTCAATCCGGTCCTTTGAGAGCCCCACACTGTCCATGTTTTTGCTCTCTCCCAGCTCACTGCCAGACAAACCACATTTTTGCTTCCAGCTGAGAGGGAGCAAAAACTTGGACCATCTTGGGGTCCCCGTGGACCAGGTTGACAAAACACTGGATTGGACCCTCTTGACCTTGCCAAGGTATGACTTCAGGCATAGCTACATTTACTGTATTATAGAAAATCAGCAAAACACTCTTAGATACAAGGTTGGAGAATCACCATCCACACTCACACAATCTCACACCATGGGCAACTTAGAGAAACCAGTTCACCTAAATGTACAATATTGTGCAAAATGTTTAGATAGTCAATGAAAATGGTGTTTAAATTATGTTAATATTGGTGTAAAACTATGATATTATGTCTGTCAAACTGTATGAGCTTTTCACATTTCTTGAAATTTCAGAACCACTCCTAATGTCACCCCAGTATTGCAGTAAACATCCAATACACTCTTGTATTATTTGGCTGGACCACTACCCCACCTTGTTTGGCTAATCAATATTTCATTGAGTTAGTTAACTAATTGAGTTAATTAATTAATTGAACAGGTTGTGTAATTTAAGAAATACATGGAATGGCTGAGGTGCCCCTGAGGAGAGGTTTGGGAACTGAAGCGGTGTTCATCTAGCCATCCAACTAGATATCAGTAACTTTTTGGAGAACAGAGGAAATTATTGTTAGTTGTTATTATTGTTATGGTTCATTTCTTCAAATATTAAATTGTCTTTTTCTGAGCAAATATACACTTACAACCCAGATAAATAGCCTTCAACATTGTCTTTGGCTGCCTAAGACTTTTGCTCAGTACTGTATGTCTTTGGACTGTGTGGGAGGGGGGGGGGGGCGCGGGAGTCCTGCACAAGACACTCATCAATGATCCATCTTCCATCTTCATCCATCCATCTTCAGTCTGCTTACCCTAGTCAGAGTTGTAGGGGGCCTGGAGACTTTCTTATAAACAGTGTTATATAATTAAATATGAGTAAATAATTTTACACATAATATTGTTTGCAAAAGCTTAATGACTGCGCTGAAATCCTGTAGTTAAAAGTATGTGGACTCCCATATTAATTAGCCGAATTGGTATCCGCATACCTTTGGCCATACACTGTACATGTATAAACTGTACTTGCTTGAAACTGCAGAGTGCAGGCAAGGATTCTAAAGTGTCAGCTGTTTGCATATTAAGATTGTTAGCATTCTCTGCCCAGTCATTATGAACACTGATGAAAGATGCTCACCCATTCCAGTACATGTCCTTGGGTTTGCCCACCCACCAGAAATAATTTGGTAGTAACAGGCAGTATTTTTTTTTTTGAGTTGTGACTGCTTGGTGGGCCAACATGATGTGTTCCGGCCCACAAATTTAATGCAAGACCCGAGTTATTCCGTCATACTGTAAAAGCACTATGATTGCTGCATTTTCAACAGCCTGGTTGTTTGTGTGGAGTTTGATTGTTCTCTCCATGTTTATGTGAGCTTCAGATTCCTTCAGCAGATTAACAAGATTATGTGAACTGACGTCTGTAAATTGCCCATAGTGTCTTTGGGCATAGCTGAGCCGCTGCATCCTGTCTTTTTATGCATCCTTAAAAGAGCCATTCTTTACATTAAGATATATTGTTTTGGTGAGAGATGTGGCACAGCCTTGGTGTGGGAAGGGCGAGGTCTTGCTGTGTGAGTGTGTAAGGGGGACTGGAAGCATGGTTAAGTGAGCAAATTTGTATCTTGTTGACCCATCATTTCATAAGACAGCTTCCTCCAAAATCAGCAGGTAGTGTTTCAAAGAGTTGTTTTTGTACAGCTTAATATGGTGTATAATTACTTTCCTGATTAAACAATGTTTACAAGGTTTACCTTCATAAATTTAACAATGTGAACAATACTGATTTACCCCCCATTCAGGATGCATCAGGGTATGTGGGAATGAAAACGAGAAAGAGGTGAGCAGGAGTGTGGTGTAGAGGATGGGAACAGGACAGCTCTGTGTAGTGGAGAATGTAAAACCCAGTACAAATGCGCTGTATATTAAATGTTAAATGTATCAGCCAAGAACAAAGTGACATAGGTGAGATAGGTGAAGGGCCTAACTTTGTGCTGAACATGGGGGCTTGAGGTTTACACCCTTTTTGTGATTGTTTGGGGGGAGGGTGGATTGACTGGTTTAGATTATTGGGGAGTTCACAAGCCCCCATTCCCCACCTAATTTCCATCAACTCTGCACATTTTTCACAGGATTATGGTCACTAGGCGAGAGCAGTTTAGCCGAAAAGTAAGCTAAACCAGTGAAGCAGCCCCTTTTTTGGCCTCCAAGTCTCACTAATATGGAACAGGCCTGCATTGTTCCTTTATTTAAACCACACCTGTGATCGGATGGGCATAGGCTCAGTTTGCGTTATCCTTAGCTGTGGCTCAGCAGCACGCCTGTGATGGGATGGGCATAGGCTCAGTTTGCGTTCTCTTTAGCTGTGGCTCAGCGACACGCCTGTGATCGGATGGGCATAGGCTCAGTTTGCGTTATCCTTAGCTGTGGCTCAGCAGCACGCCTGTGATGGGATGGGCATAGGCTCAGTTTGCGTTCTCCTTAGCTGTGGCTCAGCAGCACACCTGTGATCGGATGGGCATAGGCTCAGTTTGCGTTCTCCTTAGCTGTGGCTCAGCGACACGCCTGTGATCGGATGGGCATAGACTCAGTTTGCGTTCTCCTTAGCTGTGGCTCAGCAGCACACCTGTGATGGGATGGGCATAAACTCAGTTTGTGTTCTCCTTAGCTGTGGCTCAGCAGCACACCTCTGATCGGATGGACATAGGCTCAGTTCGCATTCTCCTTAGCTTTGGCTCAGCAGGACACCTGTGATCGGATGGGCATAGGCTCAGTTTGCGTTCTCCTTAGCTGTGGCTCAGCAGCACGCCTGTGATGGGATGGGCATAGACTCAGTTTGCGTTCTCCTTAGCTGTGGCTCAGCAGCATGCCTGTGATGGGATGGGCATAGGCTCAGTTTGCGTTCTCTTTAGCTGTGGCTCAGCGACATGCCTATGATCGGATGGGCATAGGCTCAGTTTGCGTTATCCTTAGCTGTGGCTCAGCAGCACGCCTGTGATGGGATGGGCATAGGCTCAGTTTGCGTTCTCTTTAGCTGTGGCTCAGCGACACGCCTGTGATCGGATGGGCATAGGCTCAGTTTGCGTTATCCTTAGCTGTGGCTCAGCAGCACGCCTGTGATGGGATGGGCATAGGCTCAGTTTGCGTTCTCCTTAGCTGTGGCTCAGCAGCACACCTGTGATCGGATGGGCATAGGCTCAGTTTGCGTTCTCCTTAGCTGTGGCTCAGCGACACGCCTGTGATCGGATGGGCATAGACTCAGTTTGCGTTCTCCTTAGCTGTGGCTCAGCAGCACACCTGTGATGGGATGGGCATAGACTCAGTTTGTGTTCTCCTTAGCTGTGGCTCAGCAGCACACCTCTGATCGGATGGACATAGGCTCAGTTCGCATTCTCCTTAGCTTTGGCTCAGCAGGACACCTGTGATCGGATGGGCATAGGCTCAGTTTGCGTTCTCCTTAGCTGTGGCTCAGCAGCACGCCTGTGATGGGATGGGCATAGACTCAGTTTGCGTTCTCCTTAGCTGTGGCTCAGCAGCATGCCTGTGATGGGATGGGCATAGGCTCAGTTTGCGTTCTCTTTAGCTGTGGCTCAGCGACACGCCTGTGATGGGATGGGCATAGGCTCAGTTTGCGTTCTCTTTAGCTGTGGCTCAGCGACACGCCTGTGATGGGATGGGCATAGGCTCAGTTTGTGTTATCCTTAGCTGTGGCTCAGCAGCACGCCTGTGATGGGATGGGCATAGACTCAGTTTGCGTTCTCTTTAGCTGTGGCTCAGCGACACGCCTGTGATCGGATGGGCATAGGCTCAGTTTGTGTTATCCTTAGCTGTGGCTCAGCAGCACGCCTGTGATGGGATGGGCATAGACTCAGTTTGCGTTCTCCTTAGCTGTGGCTCAGCAGCACGCCTGTGATGGGATGGGCATAGGCTCAGTTTGCATTCTCTTTAGCTGTGGCTCAGCGACACGCCTGTGATCGGATGGACATAGGCTCAGTTTGCATTCTCCTTAGCTGTGGCTCAGCGACACGCCTGTGATCGGATGGGCATAGGCTCAGTTTGCGTTATCCTTAGCTGTGGCTCAGCAGCACGCCTGTGATCGGATACTCATAGGCTCAGTTTGTGTTCTCCTTGGCTGTGGCTCCTTGACGGACTCACTGCCAGTCACAGCACCTTTCACAGCTACAGGATTTGGAGTCAGATATTTAGCCTGCTAGATATCTGACAGGCATCTGTGACACATCGGTGAGTCCATCGGGTCACGTTGTGAACAGTTCACACATAGCGATCGAGCGCCGATTTGGTAGTGCCAATCGTATGCCGATTTGCCTTAGATCTGGGGATTTTGTCACCAATTTCCCAAAACTATCAGTGAATGGATAACTGGGCCTAAAGCCATGTAGTGTGAACTTAGCATTATACTGCCAGCTGGTATTTGCTCAGACATGCATCAAATGGGAAAAACAAATCATCCAATGAGAAAGATGCATGGAGACATTGAGACATGGTGCATGGAAAGGTTTGGTCAGAAAGAATAATAACGAAAGCTTTGAGATGGCTACTGTGATCTAGGTTGTTTACCTATATATCTCTGAGCATAACAAACAGACATTTCGCTGTAATTTTCATTGCCAAACATTTTTTCATTTGCGTTATCGTTACAATTTACCATGAAATAAAAGTTTATCAGCGAACACATATTATCAAAATTTTCGTTGACGATATTAACACTCAGCCTGTATATATATATATATATATATATATATATATGTGTCACGCCCAGCTCGTACGATCCTCGTGTGCCACGCCCCCCTGATTATCCACGTGTGCTTCCCCAATTGTACCCAGCTGTACCTTGTTATTTTGTCTATTTCAGTTCCTGTCTTACCTTAGTTCATCGTCCGTCATTGATGTTTATAGATGTCAGTGCTGGTGTTCCATCTTGCCCTGTCCTTCCCTCGAATAAATCCCCGTTCTCCCCGAACTTTGCCTGCCTGCCTGCTCCTTGCCCACTCTCCTGCCCGAGCGATCACCCGTCTCACCGGCCGATCATGACAATATGTGTGTATGTATTTTTTCATTATTTAAGCCTGAGGAACAATTAAAGGGTTTAAATGCTCCAAAGCTGATGGTGTGGTCATTGACAGAGACGCACACAGAAGGTAGGCAGGGAACGCAAGGTGTTTCTCTTTGATTTACCAGGCTTAGCAGTGCAATACATCATATGTTGTGCTTCTCTGTTTTATCTTTTAAAGCACCCTGTCGGCTTTCAAGTGTTCCAGTAAACCTACTGTGACTGAGAAGCACTTTGCAAGTTATAGGAAATGCTAAAGTGCTAAAGACACTGAATGCTTTATTATAATTATAATAATAATTATTATTGTACATTATATTGTACTTGATTTCATTCATCAGACCTAGATGTGCTTTATGGGATAGTGCATTTCCTAAATTGGAATCCAGCCAAGATGGTGAAATGACTACAATTCCGATTTTCATTTCTGCGAAATTCTGTGCAGATGTGTGGAAGTCCCACAGCTTTAGTGACGGACGACCGAATGGGGAGAGAAGCAGCTGCTCACTTCCTGCTGGAGGCCCCCAAAGCGCCAGTCCCCGCCTTCCAGACCGGAGGTCTCCAGCCCTGGTTGGTCGATGCGTTCTGCATTTATTTGGTAGCTATCTTAAATTACACTTAATAGTGTCTAAAGAATAATATTTAAGTTACCCACTGATTAGCTTGGATTTTTATGATTTTGCAGTTGAATGAAATCAAAATCCATAAAGATTAACAACTGACTTTCATCAATATAGGACACTTTCATTTTGACACTTGTTTCACCAAAAGTCACTTATACTGTATGTTTGTGCTGTTTTATCTGTTGTTTGCTTGCATTCGGTGGCTACATTTTTGGGTCTCTAAGGCCGTCTTCTCAGCAGCAAACTTCAAAGCTTAAATTAGAGAACATGTAGCACAGGTTGCCTATTTGTAGAAGTTATGTTGAGTACAGTCCTTTATACCGGGACCAAACGGCAAGCCCAGAAAGTCAGGGCAATGCCCCTTCCAGCCCCTACTCCTGCCCCACTCAGCCGCCTTGCTCTAATTCACCGTTCACTTCCTGTTTTCGCTTGCAGCTTCAGGTCTTGCTGATGTACAGACAGCCATCCTGCAGGTGGACTGTGCTCAGTTACAGGTCCCCAGTTACTTCCCCCTGCTTTGTGTGTGCTCTTTCCCGCAAAGCCCTTCCCCCCACACCTTAATCTGCTTCACTAAACCTAAATACATCAAGACTTTACAAATATTTTCCAAGAACATCTGGGAAATGTACAGAAGATGGAATTAGAAAAGCGAACTCATTACCCTGAGCTAAGGAAACACCGTGTGTTACATTGCATTACATTTTCTGAAGGCATGTCTAATTAATGCTTTTGTTATTGGTTGGATTATTCTTTAATAATGATGAAGGGAATTTTTCCCAGACTACACTATTCCTCTGGGGGCTGTGCTGAGTCCAGCCATAGAACAATTGAGGATAAGAGGCTTAGAATTCTTATTGAACAATGATTGAAAGAACTGAAATAGTTTTTTTGTACAAAACATCTACCTAGTTTTTAACACAAGTAGTCTTACCGCAATAAAAAAGACACATCAATGAAATGACAAAAATACTTCAAAGTTATCCAAAACAATCCTTTTAATATCTAATACTCTTTAGCTTTAGTGAATGGTGTCAGGAACATTGTATAGTAAATGACAAACATGCTCTGTTTGTATTACACCCTCACTAGTCAAAAGGACCATAATAGTCATAAACTGTTGTCTTTCCTGAATTATTTAGGCTACAAACGATTACATTTAATTGAGGGTAAATTACCCCTTTTTAAAACACAGCTGTAAAAATCACCTTCAGTATCTTTATTTTATTGAATCCTTTATATTTAATGAAGCACTGTGGGACTCAAGAGCAGAAAGAAATCATTTACCAAGCAGTGAAGTACGAGTTACACTTTATTCATCTGTAATAAACCTACATTTTCTAACCTAAATAATGACATTGTGTATTAATCCCATTGTGTTCTTTTTGTTTTTGTAAAGAACATCTTAACAGAATATACTTGGTTGTAGTTTCCCACCTTTTGTAAAACTCTTAAACTAGTTATGTCCCTGTTATCTCTGTTTGTATAAAGACTATCTATACCACTGCCACGCCCGGCTCGTCCGATCCTCGTGTGTGCCACGCCCCCCTGATCATCCAAGTGTGCTTCCCCGATCAGACCCAGCTGTACCCTGTTATTTCACCATGTTTTCTGTCTATATCAGTCCACGTCTTGCCCTGCCGTTGGTCCGTCATTGATGTTAGTCGATGTTAGTGCTGTTATTCTGCCCTGCCCTGCCCTGCCCTGCCCTGCCCTGCCCTGCCCTGCCCTGCCCTCTCCGTAGCCGTCTACCCCGTGTCCGGATCGCCGTTGAACGGGTGATCGCACGGGCAGGCGATGCGGGCAGAAAGCAGGCAGGCAGGCGGAATACGAGGTAAACAGGGGATTTATTAAGGACCGGGAAACAGAGAGCAGGGAACATCTACTGACGCTAACAAACATCAATGACGGCCAAAGAACTAAGGCAAGACATGGACCGAAATAGACAGGACTGGGCGAAAATAATCAGACACAGCTGGGTACGATCGGGGAAGCACACGTGGATAATCAGGGGGCGTGGCACACACGAGGATAATCAGGGGGCGCGGCACACACGAGGATCGGACGAGCCGGGCATGACACCCCGCAATAAATCCCCATTTCCCCGACTTTTGCCTCCTGGCTTCGTCATTCCCTGCCTCCTTCCTGCCAGCCTGCCCGTCTGCTACCACGAACTCTGACAACCACATTATCTTAATATATTAATGATGTTAACAGTGTCTCCCAACCCTTTGTCTTGGGTGGAGATCGTGCGCCTCATAAATGGTGGTCAGATGGTTCTAAATCCTCCTTCCAGGGCCAGATGACTGTGAATGGAACCAAAGGTGATGCTCACACACGGCCAGGTCATTTGCAAAGGTCCTTCTCCCCCGTCGGTCGCATCCCCTCTCCACCTGTTTTTAGCCAGCAGATGACTGCCCTTCAGAAAACCAGACTGACAGGTGAGTCAGGATATTGCTGGAGAACCATCACAAATTGGTTTGCTTAACCATCAATGGGAAATTCTTTCTGCCAAAGGTTATACTAACATAAATAAACAGTGTGTCTAAACAGTGTGTGTGATTTAACAATATTAGATTGTGAACGACTAAAACCCCTCCATGGTTTGCCTTTACGGAGAGACTGTTAATGTCATGCTAAGGTGCATATTCAGTCAGTTGCAGTTTTATGGCTCATACATGCATTTACAGATGTTTTGCCAGCCAAAACCATTTTGACACACCAATAATCCCGTAATACATAGCAAACAGCAGGTAGTGGCAGGGATTTCTTCTTCTCTTCCTGTCATGCCCTTGTCCCATCATGCCAATGTGCAATATGCAACACATTTCCTATTTGGTGAAGTTAATGGCACGGTGACATGGAAGAGTTGGTCCGTAAAAAGAATTAGACATCAGTAATATGGAACTTGTTCGGATTTTCCAAAACCAGCACGTTGCAAATAGTTATCTGCAAAATTTGCAGAGGTAAGGTTGTCATGCTCGATGACAAGAAGACAAACCTTTTTAACCACCAGGAGAGTATTCTGAGTATATTTTTATTTTTGGATTTGTTACCTTATAGGGCTATATTTTTAAACAGAGGAATTCGTTTGGCTGTGCTGTTCAGTAACTTGCAAAAACGCCTGAAACCAACATGAAAAGGAATCATGATAAGATAATGGATCATGATCCAGCCTGTAAAGAATTCATTCCATATGCACATATATCTTTACAGTTGTGTTCTATTGTTATTCCTTAACATTAATATATATTTCATTATTATTCCGTGAAAGAATTTTGTTTTAAAAATATTAAAAATAGTGTTTACGTGATATTCTTTTAAATAATGTCAGCTTTGTGATGTTAATTTCTAGAAATTATTAAATGTTTTGCCTCATCTAAATTTGATGTGGCGTGATTAGGTAAATTCCACTGCATATTTTTACGGTCTAAAACTTTAAGAACGGTATATGTCAGCAGAGTTCAGGGCATTGATGCGTATTACTGGGTTAAAAACGGCAACCTTGTCACTGCACTTACGTGTGGAAGTGCTGAGGTCCAACAAACGTACTGCTTTCTAAAACAGGTCTGCATCTCTAATTCCACTCCACACACGAATACGAGGGACTGTAAATCTCCCTGACAGAGGGCTTTAGCTGAAAAACAGTATGAGTGTGTAAGCTGTCCTTCAGTTTCAGCATGACCACCACAGTCATTTCTGGGAGACCACGGATTATTCAGATCAACTGAAGAGCTTCTGGGGGCAGGAAAGTGTGTTTGTTTGTCAAATAGGGCTAGAGGCATATTGACAACTGACAATTGTAGCTGGCAGCCACCTGACTAAACCTGGACAATATCTAAAATATATATAATATTTTAATTTTTAAAAATCAGGATATCAATAATACCAAATCACCAATACCAATCAATAATACCAATTATATCAATAATTTTAACCCCCCCACCTCACCACACACACTCACACAAGCACCTGGTACCTCCATCATCAACTGTTTATGTGGTCAGTTTACGTCAATAGTCATAGTTCTACGTTCAGTGTATACTAGGGCTGTCAATTTATTAACAAAAAAAAAAATGAATTCATCGTACATTTTGCAATGAATTAATCACAAAGAACATATGATTCAGATAGAACAATAGAGTAGGTGACAACAAAATTGTGTCTCTTGCAATTACTTTTATGGTTTACATGGTTGCCCCATAACTGTGTGATGGTATTGTTAATCGCATTAATTGAGTTAATTTATTTTAACATTTGTGTTAAATATTTTGATCTAAATGGTTAATGCATCAATTTTGATAGCCCTAATTTATACATAAGTAAATAAATACATTTAACATAAAGATTCTGTTAGAAGTCTACAAGGAATTTTACAAAAACGTGAAACTGGCATAACAGATTTTGCACGAATTGTCATAGCCAGCTACTTGTGGTAGAATTTGTAGCTAGGCTATCAAAGCTCTTGGCAATTTCCTTATTTTGAAAGGAATTAACAGTAGTAGACACTTGTCTTATTTGACCATCCACATAAGTTGGGAAGCTCATAATTCCCACCAGAAGTTGCACTTAATGGCCGACATTCTGGGGCTGCTGACTGGAAGACAGAAGTCGATGATGGTGAACACACTGTTACCGCATTGTGTGATGTTTGCTGTGTGCTGCACTATAACACCTGATTCCCGACAAATGTGATGATTGCCCAGTCAGTCACTGGCCCCTGGTTACTTGTCTGTTATTGCTGATTACAGATAACAGTCAAACCACACAAGCCTACATGCCACTCTCCTTACACCCCATTTTCATCAAAGCTGTAGAAACCCAGAAGTCCAACTCTCCAGACGATGGAAGAGGAAGTGCCACCAGCACGGGAACCATGGATGAAGTTCCCACCATGGCCAGAACGGAGAGACCATCGCAACCACCTCCATTAACTGCTGCTGTATGCTTTCTATGCCCATTTCTGGGACCTTTCAATTGATTTATCAACTTTATACTTTATTACAGTGCTTGCTATCTATATTTTTCATGTATTTATAGTCATAAGAAATTGAAGATGACAGATGTGCCTAGAGGCTTGTTTTCTCACATCCTTCAGCACACATTTAGTTGGGCCTTCTGGTGAGATGTTAAAGGTTAAATGTTCATCCAGTTGCAGTATGAATATGGTTTCACATTGTATGGCAACACAAGTGAAATATAAAGGCCAAAGTGTGACTATACAAAAAAGTTTGAAAATTGCGACCAGTATAGTTCACTAGAACAATATGACCTATGTTTCCATTTTTTTCAGAATATATTCTACACAAAATGATTTAATATTCATTTTTTTTAAATAATTATTTAAATAACATTTTCCAAATGTAATATCTGATGAACAACTCTGTCCAAATAAGCTTTTCATTGCATATTGTTTAAAACATCTGACAACCAGGGAATATGGACAGAGAATGGTTTGCTCTTTTAAATTTTGTGTGTGTTTTTATGCAGTCAGACTGCATGGAAATAAGTGGGAAGGGGAAAATAATACTCTATGATGTCAAAAATACGTTTGTACCAAAGTCGTAATGTGAATGGTCGATCGCTCCATGAGAAACTATGTAAATAGTCACAGATTAGTCCCAGGTCAAAACTACTGCGGTTTCATCCCAGCAATGAACTTCTTCTTCATATACTGTAGTGAGGTTTCATTTACATCAAGAGTAAGCTGCCGATATCTCTTATTGACCTGCCAACACTCCTTCTCAATTCTCATTCTTCTTAATTTTGGTCAAGCCCAGCCAAGGCCAACATCTCAGAAAGCAAATAAAAACAAACAGCTATTTTAGGACGAGATGTTTATGGTCTTTAGGTGGCTGTATTGTATGTAGAGGACCTGGTTGGCATTTTGCTGCAATGTTAATCTGACATGGCCATGTTGTTCTGTATGTATGAATGAAAGTTCTGTGCATCTTTGTTCAAATTTAAGACTGCAGGCAAACCGAAGCACTGGTATAAAACCATGTTCCAGGACAGTCACAAGTCTGAAAGGCAAGGTGAGTCAGGCGCAGTCCACGCAAGTACCTATGACACATAGTGCCTATTTAAAACATCCCTCTGTCCAACTTCCTGCAGCTTTGGGGTGGGAGGTGGAGCCTATTCTGGGCTAAGTAAGACACCAAGGTGCAGACGTTCACAATCTGAGTGATTTAGTACTGCCCATTTACCTAAATGCATGTCTTTTGGTTGTTGGGCAAAGCAGTTCAACAGATACAGTTTTTCTATGCTATTCAGTCTATATTTAAACATCAGTCATAATTCAGAGCCCTGCATTATTTAAAAATCTTATTTAGCAATGTACATACTTAATGTAGTTATTCATATTCTTGTGTATGAATGTGCTTATATATTGCAGTCCTTCATTTTTAAAGTATCAAGCAGGGTTTGTATTCTGCCTGCTGTGTGCGATCATAAAGGTATTAAATTATATTCTGTAGGAGAGAAAATCAGAAGGATGAATGAAGGGGTGACAGCAAGGTTCTTAATTTGTTTTGTATATCATAATTCTGGCAAGTTGCAAAATGATATCCTCTTATAAAAACTGATGTTTTCTCAGGGAATTGGTCCTGAGACTGGAGGATAAGATGGGAACGTGACACACACATTGGTTTTGCTTCATTCCAGATGTCCCACCCAGCCTGGCTGAGTCCCATCTCACACCAGAAAGCAAAGCCTGCTGGTCACAGTCTAAAACCAAGTCGGACACCATGGCTGCCTCGGGCGTGTGTTCGCCATCTGTGACACCTCAGGAGAAGGAAGGCGGTGGCACTCGAGCTACATCTGAACCGTAAGGCATGGCGGGCATTAGCCAGGCCCTAACTGGATACTGGGTGTGCATTGTCCAGGCGCGGGCCAGGGATTGGACAGGCATTGGCTAGGCACTGGCTGGGGATTGGACAGGCATTGGCTAGGCACTGGCCGGGGATTGGACAGGCATTGGCTAGGCACTGGCAGGGGATTGGACAGGCATTGGCTAGGCACTGGCAGGGGATTGGACAGGCATTAGCTAGGCACTGGTCGGGGATTGGACAGGCATTGTCTAGGCACTGGCCGGGGATTGGACAGGCATTAGCTAGGCACTGGTCGGAGATTGGACAGGCACTGGCCGGGGATTGGACAGGCATTAGCTAGGCACTGGTCGGGGATTGGACAGGCACTGGCCGGGGATTGGACAGGCATTGTCTAGGCACTGGCCGGGGATTGGACAGGCACTGGCCGGGGATTGGACAGGCATTGTCTAGGCACTGGCCGGGGATTGGACAGACACATCATTCTACGGAAAAGCTACAGATAAGCTTTTTTGGTGTCTGTTATATGCCTTTTCTGGGTATCTGAGCAGCATCTTTTAGTTAATACTTTTTAATTCTGTATACTTTTGGGATAATCATAATAATAATGGCAGAATATTAATGGACTTACTTTTGACTTTGAACTTAATCTTATTTTTCTATGTCCTTCTTTTGAAATTAGTAAGAAATGGAGACCTCCTGACAGGAAGGTGGACACTTGGAAATATACTGCTGAACCTAGCAGTGTGAACCAGAGAGAAGCAGAGAAGTCCTCACCTTTAGAGCAGGAGGAGCCTGTGAGTGTGCTTCTCAGAGACTGACATACTGCAGTTAAACCTTGTCAGTCAGCTTTCCAGCCAGATCCATTACAAAACACATTAAAATCAATATCCTTAACTGCATTTCCTGAACTTCAGAGCTTCAGGCTCAGTGGACGGCAATGTTGGCTCACACCCCCAGGGTCAGGGGGTAGAATCTGAAGTGCACTGCATGTTTGCAGGAGTCTGCATGGGTTTCCAGTAACTGCTCTTTCATCCCCTGATTTAAAAGACAGCCAGTGTCCAACACAAAAAAACTGCTTGATTGAAATGCATTTTACAAGCATCTCACACTCCTGTAAAACCACCCTGATAAAGATCTCCGCTCTGCATCTTCTGACCTCCATTTTATCGTTTTGTGTCACCTCCCATCAGTCCAAAAAGTGCGACGGCCTTCTGCATGGTCTTGTGGTAAAACTTTACTTGAAGCGGCACATGTAACTAAGTGCCTCAGTTACTACTCAAGTACGAATCATGAATAGATATAGGCACTGCATGAAATACCATTATGCCATTATGGCCATTATGACTGATTGAACATGCAGTATGATGAATGAAAATGGGATCAGTATGTAACTAACATATACACTTACGTGTTAGTTACGTTAAGTAAGAATGTACTACTGCATAATTTGTGCCCCTCAAGTAAAGTGTTACCCATCTTTCTCCCCCTCTGCTCTGCCATTTCACCTCTCTAGGCACACGACGCACGTACAGATGACATAGATCTGGAAGACGAACCCTGGGTTAAATTCTTTTCAGAGCTGGAATTTGGACGCCCGGTAAGTAAAGCAAGTGCACCCAGCTGCAGCCTGGAGAATGTGGTGAGGTATACATGGGGCAGGACTACCCATGTAGCCCCGCCCACAAGCGTATTCATTGGCTCAGCTAATTTTTAGTGCTAATAATCTGCTAATAATCTTGCCTCAGTTTGCCACAGAATATAAACAACCAGAGAGAGAAAGAGGGCCCTGACATGCACATATCATATGTGTTGTTTTAATAAGTTTACATCTGTTTAAAGTGTGTGGGAGGGGTATTTTAAGGCTTAAACTATATTAAAAAATGTTTATTTATGTGATCTTTCTATATCACGGATTTTCACCTATCACTGATGGGTGTGGAACGCATCTTCCATGATGGGCGGGGGATCACTGTACTCATTAACTGATATCAAGGTTAAACAAGCAACAAGTCTGCTGAAATATCGTCATAGTAGAAATTACATGTTTCATTACCAATTTGTCCATGTAAAGTATATTTCAGGTTAGTAATTTGTTTGATCTGTTCAAGAAGAACTGCTCTTAAAATATTTTGCAATTACTGAGATTGTCAGTATAAATTATTATAAATTATTATTGATAAATTATAAACATAATTTACATTAATAATACATTAGTGAGATATTAACATTTTGAAAAGGGCATGATTTTCCACAATGAAAAAGACTATATTACTGGATGTTCACATAAACTAATTTTAAGGAAGTTTGATCTGCTTCATCGCCTAACCACATTTCTTTTTCAGCATTTTGGTGCTTTGTTTCTGGCTGAGCACGTGCCTGTGTTTGGGTCTGCCCTCCATATCGGTAACCATTTAACTCTCTCCACATGTTCCTTCCCATGATGCCCACTGACTTTCCCCTCCACTGCAACTCGTCTCCTTTTGTTTTGCTGTGTCTGAACAAAGCCTCCTAAAAAACATTTGGATTACAGCTCAGAGAATCCTCCTCTGGGCCTCTCAGAGGTAACTGACCGCACCCCAGGCCCCCGCATCTGTCAGCCTTCGCAGGTACCGCAGTAAAGCCAGAAGAAATCAGAGAATTCTGCAGAATCCTGGATTTCCAGAAGGGCAATAAATTATGAGTAATGAAACTTTACCAGTAGTAGGTTACTATTTATGATATGGGTGATTAAAAAGAATTAAACGTATTTTCTGGAGAGTGTAACTCAAAGGCCTTTAAAAACAAAACATCACGTTCTTTTTTACTAGAAAAACATTTTTTGATTCGGGCAGGGAAGACTCAGTAAGATTTTCATTTGCCGTATTCTAAGTCAGATGAATGCCAGGGCGATCTTTACTAAGTGATATAAGATTAGATGGCCATTTCTGATAATAACTGTGTCATTCAGACATTTTATGTCATCATGGCAGTAAAGTAGCCAGTATAGTGAAACTAAAAGGAACAGGCAACCAATATTTTGCAAGAAATGCTGATTGACCACATTTAACAGGCCATTTGTGTCTGCATTATAACAACAGCTTTCATGGTCAAAAATCTTGAGTGTTGATAGAGTATGTTGTGTGTTTGTGAAGACAATATCAGTCATATTAGCAGTTTATGTTTGTCTCTTACGCACTTTCTGACTAGCCTGCTTTGAAACATAGCCACTCTTCCCAGGATTTTGCCAGAAATGGTTATTTTTTTAGGACAATGCCAAGGTTGTGCCTATAATTGTTGGCCATGTGGATAGTGGTTGTAGTGCTTGTAGAATATCAGGGGAAAAAACTGAGTTTTTCCTCATATACTGTACAGCCCTGAGTATTTTCACATTTCCTGTTTCTTTCAGAATTCCCGCTATCAATCCCCAGTAAACAGGTTTCCAGACAGGCCATCCAGGTAAACCCACCAACCATGCATACGTACTGAGTCGCAGAAGCAGAATAATTTTGTTCTTTGATATGTGTCAGGACTTTAGAACATTTTTTTATGTCAATCATCACAACTAAAAGCCACAACTGTGATGATTTTTCTTGACTGCTGCATTCTGGCTGAAGATTGCTCCAGGAAATCGATATTTTCACTACCAAGAAAAAATTTAGCTGCCCAGGCTGGGGTCATAACATTCATTTTCTTCACATTTAGTAAGACAGCCATCTTTTCATTAGCATCTTCAGATCTGCATTTTCTATTTGCCATCATGTTGAAGGTTGTTGATGTTTCTTTCACCAATCCTGATTCTAAAATGTCTTCTTCTAGTCTTCTTTCCTTAGAATATTCTATAGTTTGATATGGTCCGCACCATCAGAAGACTTGTTTTAATTATTAAAGCACATGTTGACCCCCTTTTGGTACTCGGTTTTTTGATTCCCGTCATGCTACAATAATGCTGTGCCTTGTTCCTCGGTCTTTCCTGTATCCAGCTTATAGGTCAGGCAATTATTTGTTTTGGTAGGCCTCAAATCTATATAATCTGTCTGGAATGTGATAGGAGAAACATTGTGTGATAGTCCATATACTCCGTCAATTGTGATGTTCTGTGATGTTCTTAGAAAAATCTCTGTAAGTCATTTAAAAATTGTTAGCTTTACTGATCAACACTTTGATTTTTCTGTTGTGATACCATATATCACCGTGGTCTTCCTAATACAACCTAATCTAACCTATCTTCCATTGATGAAAAGTTGTTCTACAGATATAACATGTGAACCATAACTTGACTGCTGAGATCTTTGGTGTAGAGGTCGTCTGTGTGCTCTTTCCACTTCTGTTAATGACATCTTCATTCCATCATGAAGTTCTCTCCAAGCCTACACTGGAAGCTCAGCTGCTCACTTCTGGCAACGGCGAAATTCAGAGCCTATCATCGGTCCGCAGCGATTGCTGGATGATCAGAGTTCTGGGAGGTGCACGGATCCTCAGGAAAATGGCAGCGTCCTGAGAAAGCCATCAGCGGAGCCCTTCACCCCTTCGTTGTCCAAAATGAAGGGTAGGAAACCGCTAGATATCTCATTTACAGTTCAGTGTCTCACCCTACAGTTGTGAAGACTATAGAGAAGAAAGATATGTATTCTGTGGCAGGAAAGACGGACTTCAGGCACCTGGCAAAACAGTTTGTTACATCCAAAGTCTGTTATATCCAAAGTCCGTTATATCCAGAGGTGCTGTATGCCCAGAACTACAGGACACCATTTACTCATGCCACACCCCAGCAGACACACTTGTGGTTATAGACGATATTCCGTTTTAAGCGCCTCCACTATAATGGGATTTTACTGTATATGAAATAGGATTTTTGTTGTAGCCAAACGTTAATTACCTTTCATGTTCCAAAGTACATCATATTGCCACGTAGTAAAGCTTTCATGCATTTGGATACATAACAATGAACATGGTTCATGACAAAAAGCCAACGTACCATAAAGGACAATGTCCTGCTCACTGAATAGCATGTGGATGGACTCATGAGAAATGGACTAACTCACTCTGGACTTTTCTATTCGTTATAGAGAAGGACACCTTCAGGGGCTCACTTCTTCCTACAGTGGGACAGAGCAAGCGGCGGACGGCTGAAAAAGATGTAAACATTTATAATAATAATAATATCCATCCATCCATCTTCCAATCACTTATTCAATACGGAATTGTGGAGAATAATAATAATCAATAATACATTTAAAGGCTCATTTATGGCCAGTTTTCCTGGGTTACATTAACAGTTTATATCTGACTTTTTTTTAATCACTTAATGTCATTGAAATAGGTGTTAAATGTCTGAATCCTCCTTCTTCTTCAGCAGAAAAAGCCTGCCAGAGCACTGTATGACTTCAACGCACAAACAGCTAAGTGAGTAATGTGAAATATCATTAACTAGATGTGTCAGAATAATTACACCGGAATCGTAGGTGTGCTTGTTGCTCAGCCATTTTGTTTCACCAGACTTAGCTAACCATAAACTTGCTTGTTTTTCAGGGAGCTGGCGTTTAAGAAGGGGGACGTTCTGTACATCAGCAGAAAAGTTGACAGCAACTGGTATGAGGGAGAGCACCATGGACAGCTGGGAATCTTCCCCGTTTCCTATGTGGAGGTACAAGCTGTGCATGGCTGTCACTCCAGATAAATCTCTCTTTCTTTGCCTGCCCCCCCCCCCCCCCCCCACAACCCATTCGCCATTCTTTTTTTTCCCCCCAGATAGTCCTGGTGACAGAAAAAAATCAGTCTGCCAGGGCCCCCAGCCTAGCTGAGGTACCAGACCTGGGGGAGGCGGTGGCTCGCTATAACTTCACTGCTGAGACCAATGTGGAGCTGCCATTGAGAAAGGCAAGATGTCTTCAAGAGTTACACACCGGAAAGGCCACTGACTGAAGATCACAGATCCATTAGACCCCGACTCAGCAAACACACAGCCCCTGTGCATTTTACGCTACAGATTTATACACACCAACGGGCAAAAAGGCAGACACCTCAGGGACAGATAAAGAGGCTCCAATCCATGTAAAAGTTGATGTGATGGTTTGTGGTTAGTGCTATGACCTTCCATTATCAGGGTTGCGAGTTACATTTCCACTCCAAAAAGCTGCCATTAGATGAACTGGAGTCTCTGAATTGTCCAGGGTGTACGGTTATCTTCTCTGTGATGGACTGGAGTCTCTGAATCGTCCAGGGTGTATGGTTATCTGCTCTGTGATGGACTGGAGTCTCTGAATCATCCAGGGTGTATGGTTATCTTCTCTGTGATGGACTGGAGTCTCTGAATCGTCCAGGGTGTATGGTTATCTTCTCTGTGATGGACTGGAGTCTCTGAATCGTCCAGGGTGTATGGTTATCTGCACTGTGATGGACTGGAGTCTCTGAATCGTCCAGGGTGTATGGTTATCTTCTCTGTGATGGACTGGAGTCTCTGAATCGTCCAGGGTGTATGGTTATCTGCTCTGTGATGGACTGGAGTCTCTGAATAGTCCAGGGTGTATGGTTATCTGCACTGTGATGGACTGGAGTCTCTGAATCGTCCAGGGTGTATGGTTATCTTCTCTGTGATGGACTGGAGTCTCAATCGTCCAGGGTGTATGGTTATCTGCTCTGTGATGGACTGGAGACTCTGAATAGTCCAGGGTGTATGGTTATCTGCACTGTGATGGACTGGAGTCTCTGAATCATCCAGGGTGTATGGTTATCTTCTCTGTGATGGACTGGAGTCTCAATCGTCCAGGGTGTACGGTTATCTTCTCTGTGATAGACTGGAGTCTCTGAATCGTCCAGGGTGTATGGTTATCTGCTCTGTGATGGACTGGAGTCTCTGAATCGTCCGGGTTTCCTGATCCCCATAAGGGAAAACTTAACTTAATAAAAATCTGTGACTGCAATGAAAAAACTAAAAATACCAAAACTCTTGCTTGGTTACTTATGGATATGGTTAGGGCTGGATAGGGGTTAAGGTTGTCATAGTTAGCGTTAGCCTTTTCCCATAGAAATGAATGAGCGGTCCCTATAAGCATATGTTCACCCATCGTGTGTGTGTGTGTGTGTGTGTGTGTGTGTGTTTGTGTGTGTGCTGCGATGGGTTGGCACCCCATCCTGGGTTATTCCCTGTCTTCCACCTGTAACTTCTGCGATAGACTCTGGACCCCTGTGACCCTGCATAGGACAGGCAGGTATAGAAAATGGTTTCTGGCTGATTACGGATTTGTTCAGTCACTGATGAGAGCATTTTTGGCATTTATATCAGGGGGAGAGGGTTACGCTGCTGAGGCGAGTGGATCAGAACTGGTATGAAGGAAAGATTGCAGAGACAGACAGGAAGGGCATCTTTCCCGTGTCTTATGTCAACGTCATCCAGAAGTCCCCCAACAAAAGGCTGGCACAGTATGCAGAGCCCTCCTTAATCCAGAGCTGCCCCAGTGAAGGAACATCCCCTCTGCGGTCCTCCAAGGTGGGCACTTTCTCCATGGCTCTCTTTCTTAGCAGTGAATTCATTTATATGCACTTTTGCCACCAGCCTTTTTTGAAAATAGACTTCTATCTATCCATCTGTCTGTCTCTGTCTGTCTACCACTCATCCCAGCCTTTTCCATTCTAAGGCTTCCCTTCTTATCTTTTGTCCTCAGGAAAGGCGAGAGTTCCTGGAAAAGTCCGGCACCCGCCCTTGCCTGAACATCCCATCCCCTACCTCGAGGCACAGGTCCTTGCAGTCATCTAGCCCGACTATCACTAACAACAGCAACTGGATGTCGCTCACCCCCGGTCTTTCCCCTTCCAGCACACCGGCACCTACCCCTCCCCCTTTCCCCACAAACTTTCTGCCAAATACAACCCTAGATTCCTTTGGAAGCCTAACACCATCAAACAATCTTCCTGCTCTTAGGGAAGGTCACTTCATCCCCATCAAGTCAGCAAAGGCCTTCCGCTGCTCTCCTGAGCTTCAATCTTCTCCGATCCTGGCCATGTCCTCCTACGCATCTTCTCCTGCCTCTTCCATGTTCGACTGCGACTACAAATATAGCAGTGGAGATGAGTTATTGCGCAAATCTGTGGAAAATCTGCCCAGCATCTTCCTGGAAGGAACAGAGATGATTTCTACAGAACCATCTACTATGTGCAGCCCAAGCATTTCTAGTGATCTGGTGGCTAGTGCATTAACTGAGGTGCTACCTTTCTATAAAGCTATAGAGGAAGATGTTTGCGAAGAGCTCATGTCATTCATCCAAGAGGCCCAGTCAAGG
The DNA here is from genome assembly GCF_023856365.1 of Brienomyrus brachyistius. Lineage (NCBI taxonomy): Eukaryota > Metazoa > Chordata > Actinopteri > Osteoglossiformes > Mormyridae > Brienomyrus > Brienomyrus brachyistius. The sequence continues at coordinate 21,472,458 of NC_064544.1, forward strand.
AAGGAATTTACAGAAAAAGACAAATTCCACACACAGGCATCAGATATAACAGCGGAGCTCCCCAAATTATATATCGAGGAGGATCCATGTGAGAACACTGGAGACACCAAACTCATTGACAGCAAAGGCTCAAGACAAGAGGTAGAACCTGTGTTTGTCATGTGATCCTGGCTGTGTGGACAAAATGGATAATGCATCTATATAAACGTCAGTTTGACTAATTCCTCTCTCTCAATTCCTAGTGCACATGGATGAGTGGTTCATTCTCCATTGTCTTCAGCAGGTGGACGCCTCCTTGAGTGGCCCTGTGGACCTTCCTGCCTTCGAACATCCCACTGAGGCCAAAATGTCACCCCCCTCTCCCTGTTCTACTCCTCCACTACCGGGCACCTCACATCTCTCCCCCATTCCAAACAAATACCCCCCCCGACCAGAGTGTAGGTCCCCAAAAACGAAGGTAAATTAAAGCTATAATCGACATGCACCTCTCAGTTGTTTATTAGGCTGCATATTAAACAGTGATTAGAAACCCCTTCTGGTGAGCTGGGTTTTGTCAGGTTCTGTACCGTCTGACCCTGTCATCTATGACCTTTCCCCCTTTGGCCAGGAGGCATTGCTGACCATCCCATCATTCCCCCCTCTGTCTTGGTTCCTAGTCTTGCATAGTGTGTTTTTCCTGTTCCCTAGATAGCTGCATAGCTCTGTGGGCTGAGCGTGTGGCTGTAAACCCATTGTTTCCTCAGTTTACAGTCAAACCTTGTTACTACGTACCCCGGATACAACGTTTTCACCTTTTCAACGTACAGGTTTCTAATTCCCGTTTTTAGCCTATATATTATTCCAATAGCAGCCATTGTTTACAGCGTACACCCTTACAGCGTAAACTTCGATACAACATCCAAATTTCTACAGAAAATACGAAAACTAACCATCGTTACAACGCATAGACTGTCAACATTTAAAGTAAAATTCAAACTTCCCGCGTTAAATGAGTTGCCTTGACCGATCGTTACTGGACTGCGTAGTAATGGCTTGTTAAGTGTTGTGTGCGTATTCTTTGTTTATTAAACCTTGTGAAATACCGGTCATGCCGGTAATTGTGAATTCAGAATAATAATGGAAGTAAAGGATTTCATGATTTAATTTGACCAATATTTCATTAATATTTTCAGGCAATATGCCAATTTGGATGCGAATATTTATTTTAAAAATCCATTTTGACCAGCCATTGTGTATTTTCGTTGCCGTTTATCGCCAGCCGGCACTAAGTAATCGTGAGTAATTTAAAAAAATTTCAAGGATCCAAATGAGCTTTGTTGAATTATTTAACAAGTAATAATGTGTTCGTTTGTTTTGTAGTCAATTTAAGGGTCTGTTCTATTAAAGTTTTATCATTTACATGGAGTTCTTTCATCCATCTTGCACTAAGTGGTTACAATGTTCTATGCTTATAACGTACATGTTTTTGATATCCCGTCTTGTACGTAGTAACGAGGTTCGACTGTATTTGTAATTGTTGGATTTTGTTCTCCAGTGTTTATTTTCTGTTTCAGCTTTCGTGTTCCTTTTGGTTTGTGTTCTGCTTTGGGTTTTGTTAGGTGCCTGTGTTTGTGGTTTTGTTTTACCTGTATGTTGTACTCTTAGTATTTGATTCTGTTCTTAGTTTCCCTGTTGGTCTCTTGGTTCCATCATTAAGTTTATTAGACCCACTTGTTTCCCTTTACCTCATGATTTTTATGCCTGATTGCTCGTTGTCCTGCACCCGCTCTAATTGGTTTATTGTTACATTTCTGACTCCTGCTGCTTCGTTACCCAGTTCGGTTTCTGTATTTATGTTCATTTCATAGTGCAGTTTGCTAGTTGGTCATTCTGTCAGAATGGGTTAGTATATATATATATATATATGTGTGTGTAAGTTCTTGAGTTGGTTATGTGCTACATTTGCTGCTTTCAGTTTATAGTTTGTTCCCTTACCTGTTCTTTAGACTTCTTGTTAGTTCAGTATCCTGTGGCCTGTACTATAAAGTGGGGTTACTGGATTATTGGGGTAACCTGTTGGATTTAACGTAATCTGGGCAAAATGTAAGTGAACGAATATAAAGTCCATTTAAACTGTGGTACCTTTAATCCAACAAGTTACCTTGATAAGCCAGTTACCGCGCTTCATAGTACAGGCCACTGGTCAAGTCTTAGTTATTTAACTCGGTCTTTCCCTGTCTGTCTATGACCCTTTGTGGTCCTTTTGTTTTTGTATTGTCTTGTTGTTAAATTCCGTGTCTCCTGGAGTCCTTAGTAGGTCTTGCCCTCATGCCAAATGCGTCATGCCGCGCTGCCTTGACAGGTTTCACTTTGACTCACTGGGACGTTGGTCCCCTTCTCTCTTCATGTACTTGTTTAGTCTGAAGGATACTTAAGTGTGGAGATGTGACTTCAGACGTTTTCTTTGCCATTTCAAAACTTGTACAATTGTGAAAAAAATGTAATATTTTGTTCTTTATTAGGAATTATCGACATATCAGTCTTTCAAGTTATATCTGTAGACCAATCTGTAGATGCCAAAACAAAAAATTAACTGTGAAGCCAAAAAAAAAAAAAAGTTAGTACATTCAGAATCCGGTATGCCACATTAGGGCAAAATAATTAAAACATTGTTAAAGAGCTTTTTTGGTGGTGCCTGTATGTTGAGAAAGAATAGATTTTAGATGCATGTGAGTCTGGGAAGGATATAAGAAGATCTCAGAGTTTGAAATCAGCCATTCTATTGTCTGGGAAATAATTTACAAGTGGAGAACTTTCAAGACAATTGTGGGCAATCTTATCCGCAAAGGGCTGGTGCATATGCAGGTTTTTGGGGTAACCTTTGGGTCAGCTGTTAAAACCCAGGTGTGAGGACTTTTCAGCCAGTCAATCCTCTAATTAAGGAGTTGCAGCAAAAACCTGCATGTACACTGACCCTTTGTGGATAAGATTGTCTGCCCTTGATTTAAAACAACTGCCAACATGACCAGGTCAGGCTGTCCTAGCAAGCTCAGCCCAAGAACAGACTTTTGGAAAAACGTGCTATGGACAGATGAATCTAAAATTGAATTATTTGGGTGCAGAGGGCGTAAAAGAACCTCATACCAGCTGTGAAGCATGGGGGTGGAATTGTCATGGTTTGTGGATGCTTTGCTGTAGCAGAAGCTGGCCAGCTCACCAGCATACAATCCACTATGAATTCATCATATCATAGGGTGCTTGAGGACAATGTAGGAGAGATCTGTCCAGAAGTTGAAGCTGAAGTGGGGGTGGACCATGCAAATGACAATGACCCAAAGCTTACAAGAAAGAAATGGAGAGTTCTGGAATGGTCAAGCCAAAGCCCGGATCTGAATCCTATTGAGATGCTGTGGGATGATTTGAAGCAGTAGTGCATGCAAGACACCCTTCAAACATCACAGCTTAAGGAATTCTGCATTGGAGAGTGGGGAGAACTTTCTGCCAGTCGATGTCAGCGATTGATTATTATTTCAGCCAAAGGGGGAAATAGCTATTAGGGCTCAGGGTGTCTTAACGTTTTCTTCAGTAGGAATTGGCATCTTAGTTAATTTCTTTTGTTAAGGGAATTTATTTTTGTCTTTGCATAGGTGATACAATTACATCACCTTTATCTACAGATAAAATTTGAAAGAAGATTTAATATTGATACGTTGATATTTCTTAGTAAAGAAATAATGACTGTATGCACAAATCAAAGTTAGCAAAGTAGTTTTCTTTCATTTGATGTGTCCCTAAATAGCTGATTCACAGCAAAGTGCATTCAGTCTCCAGGGGAAAAACAAACCAGTGACTCTTTAGTATTACTGCAGTCTGTAATTAATTTATTTGTGTAATGTAATAAAAATGAAGTACTTCAGTTTTCTTCAAAACAGCAATTATCTCTGTGCATATTATAGCAATTACTACTTTGCATATCAAGATAGCATAATATATTTGGATGATGTTTACTATAAAGACATAAAATACAGACGCTCCCTGAGTGGTTACGTTCCGATAAATGAAAATATTGTAATCAATAATGCATTTTAATGCAGTATACCTAACCTAACAAATATCATAGTTTAACCTAGCCTACCTTAAACATGCTTAGAACATGCTTAGCCTACAGTTTTGTAAAATCATTAACACAAAGCCTATTTTATTATAAAATGTTGAATATCTCATAATTTGTTGAATAATGTAGTGAAAGTAAAAACAGAATGGAATTGAAATACCCATCATAAACTCAAAATATTGTAACACGGACCATCGTGGCCCATAGCGTCTGTACTGAGGACTCCATTATTTTCGTCCACTGTTCTGTCTGTATCCGTTATGTCAATATGGAAAATGTGGACTAACAATATAAATTTCACAGTCCTCTCTCACCTGACTTTTAGAATGCTTGTATTCTGCCATCCTTGTGACCTCAAGGATCAATTTCTGATTGTCTCATCTCCCTTACATCTCCAATTATAACATTTGGCATCTGACCAGTGAATGAAGTTCAGTGACAATGACAGTATCCAACCCTGGCTGACTCACTGCACGTTGTACTTCTGGTTTTCAGCCTGCCTCAAAGCGAGATGTCATTGTGGTTGGTAAACCTCCTCGCAGTCCTGTAATGTCTAGAAGGTTCTGTGGGTCACCTATTAGAGGTTCATCATCTCATAGGGTAAGAACAGACGCAATCTGCATGATAAGCTGCTGCATGTGGGTTTGGTTGGATAGCAGGTATCTAAATGCACCTTGTCTAAATGGCCTGACACATGGAATGCTACTGTGGCTAACAGGGGTGTATATCATAAGCTTTGGCACGATACGATTTGATTTACAATTTGCAAGATAGCGATTTTATATCTGGCGATATTTGAAAAGTTTCTGTGATACAATACGATTCTGTTAGATTCAGTGATGCATGATCAGTATTTTCAATACAGTGAAACATAAGCTGATGTTAGTGGAATTTATTTGAATTCAAAAATACTTTTCATTTTAACAACAGAATATGGTGAGAAAAACTATACATTCTGTCTTGTATTTGTACTTTAACAACCAAAAACTATTTTTGGACATGTATTACTTGAACTTACTCTCTGAAGACATAGGAAAATAAGTGTACTAGACTACATAAAATATACTGCAGTGTACATTTGTATGTGATGTAATGTACATTGGTCCCTACTCTCTTCTAAGGAGAGTCTTCATTTTGTTTCCTCTACATGTAAGAGATTTATTTCGGGCATGTTTTTGGTGAATCGTCATATTTAATGATATGAATCGATCTTTGTTAAATTAAATTGTATCGTGGCCTTAATAATAGATATATCTATTACAATCGATGAATTGTTTCACCATTCATGACTAATGCAGAAGGTTGAACTAGAGTGCTGAAATATTGGCTGAGACCTTGAAGGTGAACCTCATGGACACTCCTAAAAACCGTTGGCATGCCAGTAAATACTATCTCTTAGTGATTTTCCAGTTCAATATTAGGAGGAATAAAGCAAACAAGACTAACTAAAGACTCTCCTTTAGGGAACAACAGCTTGTGTCATCTTGATGTGGATTTGAACCTTGGGTTGTGTACTTGCGTGACTGTGACTGTGCTTGCTCTTACTGAAGCTGATGTTTGCCTTTGCAAACATTTGCACATTTTCATGGCATAATTTACTGAAAAGAATGCGAAGAATAATTCCTTCCTTGTAATTTGTTTCCTCAGTTTAAGAAATCCATACACTCAATTTATCAATTAAAAGTAAGTGGTCCCTCAGTACCAGAACTGGGGAACTTGGTCTGGAAGTTTTTACCCATTGCACTGAAAATTATTGAACAAAACAATTTATATGTTGAAAACAAGCTTACAAAGAAACAATAATTATAAAATATGGATGGAAAACTGACAGGTTGACAATTTTTTTGAAGGAAAAATTTTGCAAATTGATTGTATGGATTATTAATCTGGGAGATCTTAATTGTAATGAAAATCATAAAATGAAGACAAGTGTTACATATTATTTAAATCGAGGCGAAAGTTTAGCCAGTCTTCATCATACTGTACCTATAGAATTGTGGCAGCAAATTACAAGGTGTAAAGAATTTCAGCATTATGGAACTCCTTATTCTCTGCATTTTATACAAGCATGGACTTTGCTATGACATACTTGGGCTCTCAGCCCGGACAATGTGCAGACACAATGGTCCAGCTACCTGTGGCCACAGAATTCACTGGTACCAGCAAGTAAAAGCAAGAGTTGTGTGATTAGTCATCTGACTCATTGCCTGTCTGCTTTTATTTCACTCACAGCGGGCTGCCTTCGGGCCTGATTCGCTGCAGGGTGGAGGGGAACCGTGAGTGACATTCAGCTTCGAACAGACATGTCCTCCCTAAACACTGACAGTATTTCATAGAGATCGTATGAAACAGCATGCGGTAAAATGAGCCACATGCTGCATGCGGTAGATCAGGACCTGTCAGTCTGGCTCTCATGTGTTTCTATGAACCTCACAGCCATGAAGATTTTTAGATTGCCTGCCTTGGTACCTGGATCACTGACTAGTGTGCAGAAACACATTTGCACCAGCACGGACACCGCAGATGGGAACAGGAAGAGAACACTTCATTATTTTACCTTTTAACATTATGCTTGGTCTCCCTTCCAACTGTTATACAGTACAAAACTATTATTTGATATATTACAAGCCAGTTATTAAATATTAAGGTTTACATGACCACAAAGTGTTTCCAAAGATTTTACAGATTTTATTTATATTATATAGGCTCTATTGATATCTTTTATGTTATACTTTACCTATTCAAATTATGATACCAGGTGTTAATAAAAATACTACTTGTTTATTGTTAAGCTGAATGTTGTCACTGTTTTTAATACATTTTAATGGACTACCACTAATGAAAACATGTAAACGTTTTACATTTGGCCTGATATAGATTCTAAACAGGTTGCAATGTCTTTGTATTTTAAGTTTTAAGACTGACAACTTTAAATTCTCAGATCTCACCACATTTCAGGGTTTGCAAATATTAACATTCATGAAATATTTTATTTTCCTATAATCTCCTGCTCTTGTGGTATGCATAACACATTAAAACATTAAATGGATTTGTAAATATTTCTTTTCCAGTCCAAAAACCTCTTTTCTTTAGTTTTCATTATAGTACTCGGCGGTAAGTCTGTCCTTCGTAAATGTTTTATTTGGTAAAAAGTGTTGTTTGCAATTCATCAGGATATAAAATAATAATAAAAAAAACAACTTCGAAGTCGAAGCATTACAGCACAATACAGTTGGACAGGAAACCCAGGGCTTGTCTGCAGACAGGATGCCGGTCCATCATGGGGCCTGTACACACATACACACAAGTCATGTGACAACAGAGAAAGCCAGAAGAGAGCCCAAGAGACTCATGCAAACTGCACACACACAGTGAGGAAGCTTTAGCTTCAGACCACACTGGGTGAAGCAACAGTGCTACTTGCTGATATGTCAAAGTCAGCACCTGTAGCAGTGGTGGAACAGAACTGCAGTGACCCAGTTACATCAAGTTACTTCGCCTGATTCGCCTGATAACCGCAAAAGTGGCACTAAACAAAACAGCAGAGCAGAGAAATTGATTTTAAATGGAAACCAATCTATTCTGCTTTCTCTTTTTTTGTTTACCTGGATTTGCTCTCCAGCTACATTTAGCAGATGGTCTGTATGGTCCCTCTCCTCTGCCCGAGTCCCTAACTGATTTGTGTTGACATCTTAGGTTTCAAGCCCTGTATAGCTACATGCCTCAAAACGAAGACGAACTGGAGCTCACGGAAGGGGATGTTGTAGATGTCATGGAAAAATGTGACGATGGCTGGTTTGTAGGTAAGCTTTCATTGTTCTTTAAAGGATGTCTATTTTTAACTGCAAACAATTTAACCCTAAATATAAAATACAACTTATCAGAATAGTATAATATAGCATACCACACACACCCAAAAGCAAGCCACTGATGGCCAGCCCTTCTTGTAGAGATGTACAAACCCTGCAACCCGGCACACTTCATTCCTTGAATTTAAGGGGTTTCAGGAATTTCAGGATTTCTTGGTTAGCTGGATAACTAGTTGGATTTAAGGGAGTCTGAGCTAAATGTAAGTGAACTAAGACAGATGTGGGCAATCTTATCCTAAATGGGCCGCTGTGTATGCGGGTTTGCACTGCAACTCCCTAATTATGTCACTAATTAGAGGACTGATTGATTGAAGAGTCCTCACACCTCTGTTAAAACAGCTAACCCAAATGTTATACGAATAACCTACATACACACCAGCCCTTTGCGGATAAGATTACTCACCCCGAACTAATATAAAGCCCATTTAAACTGGGGCACCTTAAATCTGATTAGTTATCCAGCTAAACACAGGCCTCAGGTGTTAAAATCTTTGAACAAGACTCCATCAATTAACAGAGTACAAGGCATGCCAATTAAACAGAGTTTCAGTATTATACCTGAAATAAGAGGAACACACTGTTTCACAAATCCCAAGCACCCTCTGGGAGTAAGGAAGATGGCAGAGAGGTCTAAAAAATGAAAACAGAACATTGTGTAGGAATTAGACACCAGAGAAGGGGATTGTTGTAGTGGAACGACTGGGACAAAAGCCAAATGACTGAGCAGTTTGCAGTATTTAACAAACATGGACCTTGAGCAGGAATGGCGGCAGGGAGCCATGGGTATCCCGATAGCTTGATATCTGCAGAGATCAGAGGGAGACTTTTCTTTTTAAATAGCAGTGTTACGTGAGCTGTCTTGAATTCTGTTGGTAAGGGGCCTATGAAAGGATGTGAATTAAATAAAGAGGTGATAAAAGATAGAATGCCAAGGATGAGGGTCGTTATCTATTCCAGGTTTATGATTCAGATAAAGGCTTGAAGTGTGAAAACATATGGTGAGTTTACAGGGCAAAGTGGGGACTGAGAGGGCCTGAGAGGGCCTGGAGGGAACGTGGCGGAGCCAGGGGCATACCAGGCTGCAGGAGTCCGGGCCTTACTGTAGCGTGATTCCTGTTAGGGGCATACCGGGGTGCAGGAGACGGGCCCTTACTGCAGCGTTATTCGTGTTAGGGGCATACCGGGGTGCAGGAGACCGGCCCTTACTGCAGCGTGATTCATGTTAGGGGCATACCGGGGTGCAGGAGACCGGCCCTTACTGCAGCGTTATTCGTGTTACGGGCATACCGGGGTGCAGGAGACCGGCCCTTACTGCAGCGTTATTCGTGTTAGGGGCATACCGGGCTGCAGGAGACCGGCCCTTACTGCAGCGTGATTCGTGTTAGGGGCATACCGGGGTGCAGGAGACCGGCCCTTACTGCAGCGTGATTCGTGTTAGGGGCATACCGGGGTGCAGGAGACCGACCCTTACTGCAACGTTATTCGTGTTAGGGGCATACCGGGGTGCAGGAGACCGGCCCTTACTGCGGCGTTATTCGTGTTAGGGGCATTCCGGGCTGCAGGAGACCGGCCCTTACTGCGGCGTGATTCGTGTTAGGGGCAAAACGGGCTGCAGGAGACCGGCCCTTACTGCGGCGTGATTCGTGTTAGGGGCATACCGGGCTGCAGGAGACCGGCCCTTACTGCGGCGTGATTCGTGTTAGGGGCATACCGGGCTGCAGGAGACCGGGCCTTACTGCGGCGTGATTCGTGTTAGGGGCATACCGGGCTGCAGGAGACCGGCCCTTACTGCGGCGTGATTCGTGTTAGGGGCATACCGGGCTGCAGGAGACCGGCCCTTACTGCGGCGTGATTCGTGTTAGGGGCATACCGGGCTGCAGGAGACCGGCCCTTACTGCGGCGTGATTCGTGTTAGGGGCATACCGGGATGCAGGAGACCGACCCTTACTGCGGCGTGATTCGTGTTGGGGGCATACCGGGCTGCAGGGGACCGGCCCTTACTGCGGCGTTATTCGTGTTAGGGGCATACCGGGCTGCAGGAGACCGGCCCTTACTGCGGCGTGATTCGTGTTAGGGGCATACCGGGATGCAGGAGACCGACCCTTACTGCAGCGTGATTCGTGTTGGGGGCATGCCGGGCTGCAGGAGACCGGCCCTTACTGCAGCGTGATTCGTGTTAGGGGCATGCCAGGCTGCAGGAGACCGGGCCTTACTGCAGCGTGATTTGTGTTGGGGGCATGCCGGGCTGCAGGAGACCGGGCCTTACTGCAGCGTGATTCGTGTTAGGGGCATACCGGGCTGCAGGAGACCGGGCCTTACTGCAGCGTGATTCGTGTTAGGGGCATGCCGGGCTGCAGGAGACCGGGCCTTACTGCGGCGTGATTCGTGTTAGGGGCATACCGGGCTGCAGGAGACCGGCCCTTACTGCGGCGTGATTCGTGTTAGGGGCATACCGGGGTGCAGGAGACCGGGCCTTTCTGCGGCGTGATTCGTGTTAGGGGCATACCGGGCTGCAGGAGACCGGCCCTTACTGCGGCGTGATTCGTGTTAGGGGCATACCGGGCTGCAGGAGACCGGCCCTTACTGCGGCGTGATTCGTGTTAGGGGCATACCGGGATGCAGGAGACCGACCCTTACTGCAGCGTGATTCGTGTTGGGGGCATACCGGGCTGCAGGAGACCGGCCCTTACTGCGGCGTTATTCGTGTTAGGGGCATACCGGGCTGCAGGAGACCGGCCCTTACTGCGGCGTGATTCGTGTTAGGGGCATACCGGGATGCAGGAGACCGACCCTTACTGCAGCGTGATTCGTGTTGGGGGCATACCGGGCTGCAGGAGACCGGCCCTTACTGCGGCGTTATTCGTGTTAGGGGCATACCGGGCTGCAGGAGACCGGCCCTTACTGCGGCGTGATTCGTGTTATAGGGGCATACCGGGATGCAGGAGACCGACCCTTACTGCAGCGTGATTCGTGTTGGGGGCATGCCGGGCTGCAGGAGACCGGCCCTTACTGCAGCGTGATTCGTGTTAGGGGCATGCCAGGCTGCAGGAGACCGGGCCTTACTGCAGCGTGATTCGTGTTGGGGGCATGCCGGGCTGCAGGAGACCGGGCCTTACTGCAGCGTGATTCGTGTTAGGGGCATACCGGGCTGCAGGAGACCGGCCCTTACTGCGGCGTGATTTGTGTTAGGGGCATACCGGGGTGCAGGAGACCGGGCCTTACTGCGGCGTGATTCGTGTTAGGGGCATGCCGGGCTGCAGGAGACCGGGCCTTACTGCGGCGTGATTCGTGTTAGGGGCATGCCGGGCTGCAGGAGACCGGGCCTTACTGCGGCGTGATTCGTGTTAGGGGCATGCCGGGCTGCAGGAGACCGGCCCTTACTGCGGCGTGATTCGTGTTAGGGGCATACCGGGCTGCAGGAGACCGGCCCTTACTGCGGCGTGATTCGTGTTAGGGGCATACCGGGATGCAGGAGACCGACCCTTACTGCAGCGTGATTCGTGTTGGGGGCATTCCGGGCTGCAGGAGACCGGGCCTTACTGCGGCGTGATTCGTGTTAGGGGCATACCGGGCTGCAGGAGACCGGCCCTTACTGCAGCGTGATTCGTGTTAGGGGCATACCGGGCTGCAGGAGACCGGCCCTTACTGCAGCGTGATTCGTGTTAGGGGCATACCGGGCTGCAGGAGACCGGCCCTTACTGCAGCGTGATTCGTGTTATGAACTCCAGGATTTATGTTGCATTTTTCTAATATTCAGTCCAATCACAGTGGTGGAAATGTTAGGTCCAGAAAATAAAAATTCAGACCTAGAGTCCCACCATCCAGTTGTGTCTTTGTTACTGTGACTTTATACTCAACTGGGCGGTTGTAACAAAATCATGGTCTGGATTTTTACTTTCTGGAGATGAAATTTCCACCTCTGCCAATGACATTCAGTCTAAAAGTTCTCCTTTATAACTGCTATAGCAGGATGGTCAACCCCTATCATTATTTATCACATAAATTATTTATCACTGTAAAACAACTCGCATTTAAACTTGCTGGTTAAAAATGGCAAATGCAGTGAAAGCTGGCAAATGCAAAAATTGCTGAATTTTCCTCTATCTTTCCAAGGCATCTCCAGGAGGAGCAAGTTATTTGGAACCTTCCCTGGAAATTATGTGAAGCGGCTTTAAAGTTAAAATTTTATATGAATATTAAATGGATTCATGTTTCAATGGCTTGGCCATGTTTTGGATTACATTACCTGTACAGGATTAAAGAGCAAATACATTTTTTATTTTAAATGAAACTTTACTTTCATGCAGACAACCTTATCTAATAAACGATTCCAGTGATATGCTTGTTTTTATTTAAGCATGTCTGACATGCATGGTTGTTAGTGTTCTCATATTATTTCAGAAATATTTTGTCTAATTTATTTTGCCATACAGTAACTCAGTGTGCAGTGGCTTCAAAGCATGAATTGGAAATTAATTTTGTTAAAGTATGACGTGATTATTTTTAATACATAATAAGTTATCTATGTTTCTTTAAATATTGCTTTTTTGGATAACTTTAACTGAATTTCTGAATGTAGAACAGGAATTTTCTCATACATAAAGAGAAGGTTGCTTTTCCTTAAGTTGATAGATTCATGATAGATGAATCTGAGATCAGTTGTATGTATCTCCTCTGGTTTTCTGTCCATGGCGATTATCTTCCCATATTGATTGCGTGCCAGTGTAGTTAAAAGCAACCATTAATTAGAAGCAACCATTAATTAGTCTGCAGGGCAACAGGATCATCAGACTGTCCTAGACAGTAAAGTAGCTGTCAGGAGAACATCCCCACCTGCTGGTCTGGAATTGCCATGACAGCCTGAAGTAGAAGCATAACTTCAATTTCTTGGTGGGTCTCCAGTTTAAAGCAAATAAGCTGATAGCCAGGCATAAAATATCGAGAGCATGATTTTTTGTTGTGTTTTTTTCCTTATTAGACTTCACAACACAAGAGGATTTCAAGCATTCTTAATGGACTGCATGGTGATATGTATAATATGTAATAAATGCATCAGAAAATACTATAATAAAATGTTATACACTGCTGTTATGAAGGTTTTTGTGTAATGTAGCATGTGTCATGGAATCACCATGGTCGACCACTTTGATCCACCTGGATTATGCGCAGTCAGTAATTAAATGGTCACGGTCAACCTCCTGAACTGCTTTCACTTTATTGCTTAAGCTGCTACAAAATATTATTTTATATCATTAAACTGTATGTTATATTGCTGATGGGAATGGGCTGGGAACTTGAAAGATCTTAGTAAGCATCTTATTTTTGTATTTGACTGTCAGGTTTAATTAAGACTCATACTTAATATTTTATACGCTAGGTTCCATAGGTTTGTTTTCCATATGTATAACTGTCAGATTAATAATCTAGCTATGAGGAAACTGGCATATTAATTACGCACAACATTTCAGCTTTGAAATTTCCTTTAAAATGTCATTTAGATTTGTTTTATGCTGTTGGATGGAGGTTCTCATTGGGTGAACTGGCTCACTGAAACCTATAGCTTGGAAATAATGCTTAGTACTATGTGTGACTTTGTGTTATATATGATATTTGAGAGGATAAATTCCATTGATTCATGTCTCCTTTGCATCATCTTTGTTTCCAGGGCGGAAAAAGTATAGAATTTGTATTGTGAAAAATAATCATGAACATTGCATAAGCACCCAGGAACTGTTTCCGCCTGAGGGTAAAGCAACTGGTCAGTGACATCACTGTCATCTAACAAATAAACACACCTTTATTTTATTCAGTATGAGGGTTTAAGATGTTTTATTGTTATGTGCATATAGTTAAATTGAATTCTTATTTGCATGTTTCCTGCAGACCATGCTGCTAGATAATAAAATAAAAGAATCAGGATACAGAGTCTCCCCTTCATTCGCGATTCGCAGTCTCACTTTCCACGGATTCAGTTATCAGCAGTTTACTGCGGTCTGAAAAAAAATGGCAAAATGTGCTACAAAATGTTTTTTCATTGTTCCGTCATCCTTTTAGGGAGATAAAAAGCATGATTTTCATTGCTTGGTCATCCTTTGATACATGATACTCTTTCATGGCTTTATCCTCTCTTGAGAATTAGACCATCACAAACACTTTCATTTGAGAAAGTATAGAATTATATAATTTACAATGTATTTTATTAAGGGGCGGCATGGTGGTGCAGTGGTTAGCACTGTTGCCTCACACCTCTGGGACCCGGGTTCGAGTCTCCGCCTGGGTCACATATGTGTGGAGTTTGCATGTTCTCCCCATGTCGTCGTGGGGTTTCCTCCAGGTACTCCAGTTTCCCCCCACAGTCCAAAGACATGCCGAGGCTAATCGGACTTGCTAAATTGCCCATAGGTATGTGTGTGAGAGTGAATGATGTGTGAGTGTGCCCTGCGATGGGCTGACCCCCCATCCAGGGTTGTTCCTTGCCTCGTGCTCATTGCTTCTGGGATAGGCTCCAGACCCCCCATGACCCAGTAGGATAAGCGGTTTGGCAAATGGATGGATGGATGTATTGTCAATTACACAATGTGGGTCTAAGTACATAAAAATCACATTATATATCAGGTCTGTGGATGATTCGCTACAATCCGTGGGATTGGCTATCACGGCAGGTCTTGGAACATACCACCCCTCAGATTTGAGGGGACTACCATAAAAAGTACTGACAAGGATAAGTGTTAGATGATGGATGGAAAACAATAAGTAAGACAGCCATAACAAGCAACAACAAAAGGAATATCACCATAGACAAATGCGTAGTATGTCTTGTTAGCATTTCTTGAGGGGTTTAATTAAATGCAGATAAACACTGTCTTTGTAAGTTATCGCCCAAGTGCTGATTGTCTTAGACCATCTACCGGAAGGGATAAAAGTGGCTTTACAACTGAACAGAATTATTCTAAGGCAGCCTATAGTGTATGTATGTTGTTATGGTGTGACATGGTGGAAAGATGATCCAACACAAAGAGGTTCTGAGGCAAAAGGGGGTTTATTGAATTAAAAAACGAAACCAGAAACAAAGGACCACTAGGGGTAAAAAACAAAGCAGATTAACATAAAGAACTAAAGCAGGGAGAAACAGAAGAACAAACTAAATGAGCGACTAAGGGCCAGAATGAGGGCAGGCACTTAAATACACAGATAACATGGACTACAGGAGGGGCAGGTGCAGACCACAATAACCCAAACTGGGGACAGCAAGACACTGGTGAGGGTCATTAACAAATACTACGGGATTGAACACTAGGAAATATCTGGACTATAAGACTCACAAAAATGGGGCACAAACAAAAATAAACAAGGAGCCATGCAGAAACAAGAAAATTAAAAAGGTATATAACAGTGCAGGCAATCGTATCCTTAGAGGAGTCCTGTATATGCAGGCTATTTGGAATACCTTTTGGTCAGCTATTCAAATCCAGGTGTGAGAACCAATCAATCCTCTAATTAGTAATCTAATTTGGGAGTTTCACCGAAAACCTGTAAACACAACGGCATAATCTGGATAAGACTGCCCACCCCTGGTATATAAAACAGGTACAAAATCTGTAAGGTACAAAAATACAAAAATATCCAACAATTTCTAATGAGGCACAATATCTGAACCATGATGGAAGAGATGCACAATTAGCAACCACTCACTTAGCCCAATCAGTCATGTAGTAGATAAGGGAGTAGGGGAACACAACAGGAACAGAACAGACCTGGAATGCAACGAGAAATGGGACGAACAGCAACACCTGCTGGCCAAACAGAGAGATGACAGACTGAATGGGCCAAGATAAGGGCAAATCCTGACAGCATCTCCCTCTCTATACGTAAACGTCAGGTGTGTGCAATACTGGCAGGACAGGGGAAAACGCAACCAATGAAAAGGAACAACAGTGTTAGAAATGGAAATCAGCAAAATGCAAACAACAGACTTAAAAATTTAACCCAATAAAGCCTCATATCAACACACATAGTGTTTTAAGGATAATCACATGACCGACACAGTTGATGTGTCATTTATGGAACAGAGGTGTCGGCCTATAAGGAAAACTCTGAGTGACTTTGCATATCGGTGCCAAAACTTGTGTTGTGAATTTTTTGTTTTATTCACCAATGGAACCAGCAAGAAAAAGTTCTCCAATTTGGAAACATTTTGAAAGAACATCTAATAAGGTAACTTATTTTTCCAAATAAAACAACTGTAAAACCACATTTTCCATGCATGGGCTTTCTAAGGTAAAGGGCCGGATCTGCTCCAAAAAGCTGTCATTTAAAAATCACAGCACCTCATTAATGCTGCGGCATTATAGAGCCTTGCATGCAAACGAGCAGACTGACAATGAAACAGTGATGAACCCAAGTATCCCAGAATGCACTGTGCTATTAATAACACTTCTGTAACTTTTCGTAACCATTTAATATACATCTTAAGCAATGGACGCAGATTTCCTACGAGCAGAAGATGAAGGGTTCAGAGACCTGCTTTACATAGTTGCATCTTTATATATTCTCACCTACCGGAAATGTATGCATTAGTAAAAAGCACAACAGTACTCTAACTTAAATAGCTCAATTATGTAGTCATGTCTGTTTTTCAGGCTCTAAAAGCCATGGTTACTCAAAAATATGAGGAGGAAAAGGAAAAGACCAAGAACAGAATCCAGAGTGCAGTGGCTGTGAGCATCGCGTCAGACATGTGGATATCACTCAACATGGAGCCATCCCTGGCTGTAACTTGCCACTGCATTGATGATGATAAGATCTGCACAGCACTGCTGGGAATAGAGCATTTCCCTCAAAAACATACATCAGAAGACATGGCCCTGACTTGCAATCACCTCATGGAAGAATGGAGCATAAAAGAAAAACTAAAATGGCTTGCTAAAGATGCAGTACCCGATATGATTGCATGCGGCAGACTTCATGCCATTTGCATCACCCACTCGAACTGTCAAGTGACGATGTAACTGTCAGGAAATCGTTTGACCAAACTGCAGAACTGAATGCTCTAAACTCTATACACCAAAAAATGGCAAATAGTAACGTATTTCAGATCAAGCATCTCTGCAAAAGAGAAGACAGATCAGGTTCAGATAAAATGGTAAGACGGACTGTCAAATTCATAAATGTAGTGGCAACTTGCTGGAACAGCACTTACTATATGTTTATTAGAATGAGTGAGTAAAAAGAGCTGGTTTGGGTCACCTGTGCTTCCTTAGGAGCTGATGTAACACCACTGCAGAGGAGCTAGCAGTCATAGAAGACATTGTGGGCATGCTTACATCATTTAATGAAGCTACAGTGGAACTGTATCTGAGGAAAAAGGTGTGTCTAGTTCCAAATCATTCCTATGATAAAAATACTGCTTCACATTTTACACAGTAATACTAACCTGACCACAAGAACAGCAATGCAGCTGAAAGAAAACCTCATCAGACGTCTCTCAAATTTGAAGCCATTAAGACCATTTCATGTTACGACCATTTCAACACTGCCGGACCCAAGGTATAAGACCATTGGTTTTTAAAATCTATCTAAAGCCAATCAAGAAGTAAAGCATCTCCTAGCAGAATGTGCAGCACTCGTAAGGAGTCCTAATCCTGTCCAATCAGATTCTGATGCAACAATCTCACAAGCCAGTCAGGGACTTCAAGCAAAGGTTCAGGATCTCTACCCAGCTCAGGCAATTTATTTTATTGCTTGCTTTGCATGTATTTTGTGGTTATATCTTTGACTACTTGTATGAACTATCACAATATATGATGTGATTTTCAATGATTTGACAAAACAGTTTTATTTGATCACATCTCCCTTCCCACTTTCGTAGATCTGGTTAACAAATACAAAACCCTCTTTGTGCTCCATACTGTATACACTATATCGCCAAACGTATTGGGACACCTACCTTTACAGACACAAACTTTAATGACATCCCATTCTTAATATATACTGTAGACTTTAATATGGAGTTGGTACACCCATTGCAGCGACTGTACAACTCTTCTGGGAATGCTGTTCATAAGGATGGGGAGTGTGTTTATGGGAATTTTTGACCATTCTTCCAGGAGAGCATTTGTGAGGTCAGGCACTGATACTGGGTGAGAAGACCTGGCTCACAGTCTCCGCCCTTATTCATCCCAAAGGTGTTCTGTCGGGTTGAGGTCAGGACTCTGTACAGGCCAGTCAAGTTCTTCCACACCAGTGCTTTGTGCACTGGTGCGCAGTCATGTTGGAACAGGAAGGGGCCATCCCCAAACTGCTCCCTCAAAGTTGGGAGCATGAAATTGGTCCAAAATGGCTTTGAATGCTGCAGCATTAAGAATTCCTTTCACTGGAACTATAAGAGGCCAAGTCCAACCCCTGAAAAACAACCCCACACCAAACTTTACACTTGGCACATTGCAGTCAGGCAAGTACTGTTCTCCTGACAACCACCAAACCTGGACTCGTCCATCGGATTTCCACACAGAGAAGTGTGATTCATCATTCCAGATAACACGTCTCCACTGCTCTTGAGTCCAGTGGCGGTGTGCATCATACCACTGCATATGACGCTTTGCACTGCACTTGGTGATGTAAGTGTGACCGCACAACCAGATAAGGTGTGTCAGACCACAACCACACAAATTCCTCACACCATAAAGACCAAGACTTCTTATCATACATATATATATATATACAGTGAGGGAAATAATTATTTGACCTCCTGCTGAATTCTTAAGTTGACCCATTAATAAAGAACTGAGAAGTCTGTAATTTCACTGGTATGTTTATTTAAACAGCAAAAGAAGCAAGAAAAAATCATTATGTAACAGTTACAAACCAATTTGTAATTTATCTAGGGAAATAAGTATTTGATCCCCTACAAACCAGCAAGATTTTAGGTGAAGTACATGTGCATTAACACAACACAAGTAGTACTTAATTAAATATTAACAGATAACAAAGCCATCATTGTCATTTAATGGCATTACTTTGTTAAATAGTATTCTTGGGTCACTAACCCCTTCATATAGAAAGCAATACCTCCACATAAGGTTTGGATGCAGCTGCCATGGAAACCCATTCCATGAAGTTCTCTATCCACTGTTCTTGAGCTAATCTGAAGGCCACATAAAGCTTAGAGGTTTCTAGTTAATGCAGACAGTTGGCAAATTCTGCACACTGTGTGCCTCAGCATGCGTTGTCCCTGCTCTGTGATTTTACGTGGCCTACCACTTTGTGATTGAGTTGCTGTTGTCAGGGACGGATTACGGACATTAAGATAATGATCTTAAGCACACCACAAAGTCATGTAGTATTTTCTTATGAAAAAGGAAAGCGATGGAGTGCTGTGACAGATGACCTGGGACTAATGTCATGAAGTCAGGTTTAAAGCCTAGCCATGAAACTTTGAATCTAGATTTAAGATTCAGGTTTATTCGCCATGTACACAGTTATACACATACAACATGTAGTGAAATGTGACCCTGGTCACTCTGAGCAGCTGTGCATGATTAACAATACACAGAAAAAAATAAGGAAAAATAATATAAGGTAAAAAATATATATATGAAATGTTCAGGTGTACATAATCTATACATAAGTAAAGGGTATTTTGCTGTGCAATATCAGGGACGGATTACGGACCGGGCCAGCGGGGCCGCTGCCCAGGGGCCCTTGGGGTGCAGGGGGCCCTTGGGGCCCCTAGCCCAAAACAATTTGCAACGCTTATCAACAATGTATTTTCGTTTGTCTATTTTAGAGGGCCTACATTCTTTGATCCTCTGCCTACAAGGGCCCCTGACCCTATAGGGAGGGCGTTTGGCTGCCAAGGGCCCTTGAATTGTGGTGGTTGTGGTGGTGGTGCTGGTGGTGGTGGTGGTGGTGGTGGGGGGGGTGTGGGCCCTTGTAAACGTTTTGCCCAGGGGCCCACACAACCCATAATCCGTCCCTGGTTGTTGTTCCCAATTGCTTCCACTTTGTTGTAATACCACTACCATTTGACCATGGAATATTTAGTAGTGAGGAAATTTCATTTCATGATTGCACAGGTGACGTCCTATCAGAGCATCTTGCTTGAATTCGCTGAGCTCCTGAGAGTGAATCATTGATTCGCAAAGCAGTCTGTAATGCCTAGATGCTTAATTTTATACACCTGCAGCTATGGAACTGATTGGAACACCTGAATTCACAGCACAGGCTGTGTTTAAACATGTTTTCAGAGTTTGGTAGGCCAGAGGACATTGTGACTGATGGGGGTCCTCAATCAATGGGAAGGTTCTGGTGAGCTTTTTGTCAGTGGAAGGGCATTTCACTGAGCATGTCATCTGGGTACCATCTGCAGACTAACGGTCAGTGTGAGTGACTCCACCAGGATCTAGGTCGATTCCTCAGATACTACTGTTGCAAGAAGTTGCAAGCGAGTCCAATTGGTGTTGTCATTTCCCTTATATGTATTAACTGGAGCGGGCAGTAAGCGGAGCTATGGATCACTGCTGCAGTTTCTCAGTGCATTTGTGGTTTCCGTTGCCCTTGTGTTCCTTTCACATGGTTGCCTGTGTTGTCCAAACTAATGGCAAAGTGACATGTGGCCTAAGTTAGCTACTCATTTGCAGCTCCCACTTCATTTAGCTTATTATTTGCAGCTTCACTAGAAGGGAATGTTTCTGTGGCACATGCTGCAATTTTTACACGACATTTTGAAAATACAAAATAATGTATAAATACTGTAAAAGTTAATATATTAAACAAAAAGGGACTGATATGTTGTTGTCCTATACATGGTTTGCACCTGGTTTGTTTTAACTGTATTTGTGTGCTGTGTTTGACACTTTGTTGCAAGGACTGTTTGTGGGGGCAGAAGTGACAGTTTTAAGAAGACATCAATTCCCTAAGAACATTCAGTGTGTCAGGAACAGCGCCTGTTTGTTCCTGCCCCATGTGTCCCTTCCCCGTTTTGGCCAGCAGGTGTAGCTAGCCATCCCACCTTTTCACCCTCTTTCTGAAAACCCTTGTGTGTTTCCCCTGCTCCCTGGACTGCCAAATAACTCGGTGGGTTGAGCGTATGGCACAGAGGCTACAATTCTCAGGTCATGGGTTTGAAGCTGGCGAATGACCAGCCTCACCAGATATTTGTATCTGTTAGTATTCTGTTCCCCAGTGTTTGTTATTTTCTGTCTTCTGGTGTTTATCCAATTTTTGGTTTATCCCAGCATCTGCTGTTTTCTTATTCCTGTGTATTCTGAAGGTTCTAGTCTTTCTTAGTATTTGTCATCCTAGTGTTTGCTTTGCAGTTTTGCTCTATCTCCGAGTTTCTGTGCTTAGTGTTTCACCTGTTACTCATTGTTCCTGTGCCCTCCTTGATTGGTTGATTTGATTATGATTTACACCTGTTCCTTGTTTGCTCTACTTTAATTCTATAGTGATTCATTGTATTATGTGCCTGTGCTGTACTATGTTACCATGTACCTACTGTATGCCTGTTTCCTAGTTCCATTCCCTGTGTTGCTTTTAATTCCTAGTATATGTACTTTGTGGTTTGTTGTAATTAATTCTTGTTTTTCCCCATTTTGTTCTGATCCCTCATGGTTCCTTTATTTTTGAAGCTTTCCTAGAGTTTCAGTTTGTTTAAAAACCCCTCTGTGTCTTGGAGCTGAAAGTGAATCATCACCCTCATTTCTCTGCGGTCAACATGCTGCGCCATGACTCAACTTTCAAATTGCAGGTATGTCATCAAAAGCTAAGCGCTAAATGCAGGTATATTCTCTAGGTTGTCAGAGGACAGTAAAGAGAGTCAAGCTGAGGTGAGTAGGAATGGGTGAAACAAAGATTTTCTAAAGTGCTAACACCTTTCGAACAATTAGTTAAAAAAAGTTTCATTTGCGCGTAACTTCTGAAGTGTGCTATGACATCTGCTGGCCAAAATGTTATATTGCACCCAGTACAAATGATGTGGTACCTGAATGATGTCCATAAATCCAAAGTAAAAATGTACAAAACTGACACAGATCATGAAACAAATTATTAAACAATATTTTGTCAAACTAAATTCCCAGCCAAATGTCAAATGTGCACAGAGTTTGACAAAGATTAAACAATATCAACTTATAAGGCCTACAGTTCCAGTCAAAAGTCTGGACACACCTACTGAAAATCATGTTTCACTTGTTTTTTAAGAAGATAATGATCTTAAGCACACCACAAAGTCATGTAGTATTTTCTTATGAAAAAGGAAAGCGATGGAGTGCTGTGACAGATGACCTGGGACTAATGTCATGAAGTCAGGTTTAAAGCCTAGCCATGAAACTTTGAATCTAGATTTAAGATTCAGGTTTATTCGCCATGTACACAGTTATACACATACAACATGTAGTGAAATGTGACCCTGGTCACTCTGAGCAGCTGTGCATGATTAACAATACACAGAAAAAAATAAGGAAAAATAATATAAGGTAAAAAATATATATATGAAATGTTCAGCTGTACATAATCTATACATAAGTAAAGGGTATTTTGCTGTGCAATATCAGGGACGGATTACGGACCGGGCCAGCGGGGCCGCTGCCCTGGGGCCCTTGGGGTGCAGGGGGCCCTTGGGGCCCCTAGCCCAAAACAATTTGCAACGCTTATCAACAATGTATTTTCGTTTGTCTATTTTAGAGGGCCTACATTCTCTGATCCTCTGCCTACAAGGGCCCCTGACCCTATAGGGAGGGCGTTTGGCTGCCAAGGGCCCTTGAATTGTGGTGGTGGTGCTGGTGGGGTGGGGGGGGGGAGGGGGCTCGCGAACGTTTTGCCCAGGGGCCCACACAACCCACAATCCGTCCCTGTGCAATATAAGTGCAATTTGCAAGAGGTCTGAGGTATGTGCCAACAATTTGGACAGTGTGAAAGCAATACTCATAGGATATGACATTGTTACAGTAACTGAAGAGTCACTGTAGAGTATGGCAGAAGGCCTAGATGCACTGAGTATTGTCCTGGTTTAGGAGCCTTAAGACCTGGGGGAAAAAGCTCCACTTTGACCTTTCAGTTCTGGTCATAAGGCTGCAGAAGCATTTGCCTGAATTCAGCAGGCAAAACAGAGAGTTATTGGGGTGGGATGGATCTTTGAAGATTTTTGTTGCTCAGGTCCTACAGTAGCTGTTGTAGAAGTCTTGTAAGGAGGGCAAGGCAGATCTGGTGCAGCGCTCAGCTGCTCTATCCACCCTCTGCAAGGCTTTCTGATCCTGGACAGAGCTGCTCATGGTCAGTATGCTCTCTACGGCAGACGAGTAGAAGTAGCGCTAACTCTGATTTTTTGATATTATCAACATGGTTCACTGTGTAATGGGACACATCACCATGGTAACTCCAGCTACACACCAAACCTGCTCAGAATCATGTTATTTTTCAGGCTCAAGGATCTCAAACAGTGCTTGGACCAATCTTAGAGAAGACGTCGATAAATCACCTGACATATGAAATAGGCTTTCCCAAGCTCTCAAAATGATTTCTCTGTACATTGAGAACACTGTGGAATTGGATGCACGAATAGTGAGAAGGGCACTATGCCAGGAAAGAAGATTTAGAGATAGAAGTAATTCCCGGCATTCCCTGAGGACTTTCTTTTCCAAAGATAAAACTTCTTTCCGGAATGGGATTCAGTATCTTTTCTGGCTTTTACAGCCACATATTTAAAGTGTGATGCGGCACAGTCATTCAATCACTACAACAGACAATTTCCATTGGGTTGTGCTTTTTTGCCAGTGGAACATTCCTATATTGAGAGGGAGACACAGAGAATCTGTGGACAATGTTTTCGAGCGATCCGTAATATGCCAGGAATAATGCTGAGCAACGTCATCTGCTCATGTGAGTGTCAGGGGCGGCTCCTGTTGTCTCAGACCTTTGTGTCACTTTCCTTGTTTGGCCAGCAGGTGTCGCTGGCCATCCTGTCCCGCCTGGAAGTCTTTGTGTTTTTCCTATTTCCTGTCAGCCGCATGGCTCATGGATCTGCAAATCCCCTTCGTCGTGTGTTTGAATCCCACCTCCTCTGTTTTTGTGGATTTTGTTCCCTAGCGTTTCATTGTATGAGTTTTCCTGTGTCTTGTGATTTGTATTTGGTTTTGGTTAAATTCTTTGTGGCCGTGCTTGTTTCTACCTGTCTGTTATTCCCTAGTGTAAGATTCTATTTTTCCTGTTTCCTTGGTTAGTTCTTGCTTTTCCCCATTTAGTTCCTAATTAGTTTGATCTGTGACCTGTTTTCTGAGTATTTGTTAATTAGTCTCACCTGTCCTGTGTTAGTCCTGCTACCGTCATGACCTGCTCCTATGATCCTTCCGTGTGCCATGCCCCCCTCATTACCTCGTGTGAATTCCTGATTGTGTTCAGCAGCGTTGTGTTATTTCTGAGTATATTTAAGTCTGTGTTCAAGTCTTTTTTCCTCAGTCTGTTCATTTATGTTGTGACGTTTCGCTTGCTGTTTTTCCGCCTGATTAAACCCCATATTCTCCTGTCACCTGCTGTCCCGTGTTTTTACCTTCTTGCCATGATCCCAGCGTTTCACAACAGAATGGGTACTAGGGTCATGGGAGCAGGAACTTCAGGTGCGGGTAATGAGAGGGGCGTGACACACAGAAGGATCGTATGAGCAGGACATTACAGTTACCCAGTTTTAGTTTCAGTATTTAAGTCCCTGCTTCTGTTCAGTTCTCCAGTGGTTCGCTGATTGTGCTGATTGTGATTGTTGGTGTTATACTCCTAGCGTTTTCTGTTTTTGTTAATAAACCCCGTTTTGTCTTTCGAGCCGCAAGTGGGTCGTCCACATTCGTTCCTACCTGCACTATGCCTTGACATCACCCCAGATCTGCCCAGATCCATGACAGTGAGGTCTACGTTGTGAAGGTCACGGGTGATCAGACGGGCAAGCGGGCAGGAAGGAGCAGGCAGGCAGGCGGAATACGGGAAAACTGGGGATTTATTAGGGGAAGAAGGCTACGGGCAGGACAGATCGACGATACAGACATCTCACATTAATGACGGACCAAAGGCAAGGCAAGACGTGGACTCAAATAGACAAGACTGGGCGAAAATAATCTGACACAGCTGGGCAAGATCAGGGAAGCACACGTGTATAATTAGGGGGCGTGGCACACACGAGGATCTGACGAGCCGGGCGTGACATACGTGTGTTTCCAGAATTAACAAACAAGTTTAGTAGTACTTCTCTCCAGCCTCCATGTAAGAAAAGCATAGATTGTTAATAACAGGAACATCAATCCTACAGTATGTATTTCATTGGTGAAACAGGAGTCAAATAATTGCCACATTACACCCATGAAAATGAACAATATAACATTTAATCCGAAACCTATCAAAACACACAAAAGCGCACAGACAGAATGCCAAATTAACTTATTAGTCAAAAATGTACAAATAGGCTGCAAATGTAATAAGGCTCCACTGGGAAAAGAAACCATGGACAGTCATCAGAGAAAATGGAGGCATCAGTTCTCTAAGGGAGAGATCAAACGACTAATGGAGGAGCCGGCTGTCCTCAAGGCTGTACTTATCTCGAACCCTCTCCAATTGGGAGAAAAAAGTAAAAGGGAGGAGATCGCTGCCAGAATGAACTTCAATGGTCAGTGGAAATCTAGCAGTGAATGCAGCAAAAAATGGCATGACTTCTCCAGCTTCGCTAAGCGAAAGGCTGCAGAGGTGAGATGGCAGACCAGCAGAACAGGTGGAGGGCAGTCCTGGGCTGTTCCTCTCACCCCAGAGGAGCAGCAGATCCTGACCAAACAAGGGCCAGCAGTGACTGAGGGACTGGAGAGGTAGATCTGTGTGCTGGCCAATTTTGATATACCCCACCCCAACCTGCCCATCCAGTGCATCCCTCTCTCTCTGCTAGTCATAGACAGCCAATGCATGTGCAGTGAAGAACTGTCTGTACTTGAAAAGGAGAGACTGCAGCTACAGTATCAAAAGAAGAGCTCCTGCTGAAGAAGCAGTGTCTGCAGCAGAAGCCAGTATATCTCGTTCCAGTGTATTAATATCCACCCTATTTTGTAGGCTACATTGTAGGTTTTTATTGCAACGTTGCCCTATGATGATAACCATGGTGGTCATAATATTAATGACATTCATAATTGTCAGTGTTGCTACTGCTGCTGTTGTAATTATTGCTCCGTTGTTTCATCAAAGGGCATACATGTGTTTTTTTTGCCATCTCTTATGGTCAATCCCTGTGTCTCTGTGACAGGACAGCAGGCAAGTGTTCAAATAAAGAACAACATAGTAAAGTGTGGGTCGGAGATCTCATAAATCAAGAACAAGATAAACTACTTTTGTTATGAAGGGCTTCTTGAACACGTGGTAATTAATGATCGGTAAGTACTAGATTCCAAACTACTTAGCATTACTATAGCCACCCCTGGTTTGTTGGTTGATTGGTTTATAGCATGTTATGCCCATAACACCCCTCTGACTAAGTAAGAGAGTTAGGAAGACCTTTCTTTGCCTTGCACAAAGTCTGTTTTTTCCGCTGTAAAAATAGCAAAATGGATTTGGACACTCCCATAAATGAAACTTGCACCATGCGTTTTGTGCTTTGCATTAGATTGTCAAAATGAGCCCAAAAACCTACTCGGAGCAAGTAATGTATGCACTGTAAATTGCCATGTGAATATACCTTGTTTATTATTATTTATTGTTTATTATTTTAATAATAATAAAAGAAAAATAGTAATTTTATTTGTAATGCATCTTTTTCATACGCAGTGTCCATCCATCCATCATCCTCCGCTTATCCGAGGTCGGGTCGCGGGGGTAGCAGTCTCAGCAGGGAAACCCCAACTTCCATCTCCCTGGCGACTTCATCCAGCTCCTCCGGGGGATTCCCGAGGCGTTCCCAGGCCAGCCGAGAGACATAGTCCCTCCAGTGTGTCCTGGGCCTTCCCCGGGGCCTCCTTCCAGTGGGACATGCCCAGAACCCCTCACCAGGGAGGCGTCCAGGAGCCATCCTAATCACTCATCTGGCTCCTCTCAATGCGGAGGAGCAGCGGCTCTACTCTGAGTCCATCCCGAATGACTGAGCTCCTCACCCTATCTCTAAGGGAGAGCCCAGCCACCCTGTGGAGGAAACTCATTTTGGTCGCTTGTACTCGCAATCTCGTTCTTTCGGTCACTAGCCATAGCTCATACCCAGTGTGCTACAGAATAAAACAAAATAAGACATTTATTAAAAATTAGCAGAAAATGGTGACAGCGGGACTGCAGTTTTTACAGAGTCCCAAAAAATACTTAAAAATTACACCCTTGATTTCTCCATTTTAGACAGCCAGTTATACACCTGCAGATAATGGTTTTGAGTGTTGATATATGTAACCTAGTCACTGTCCATGAGAGTGCACAATTGTCTTGGATGATTTAATCCAGTTTGGCTAATCTGATTCTTCAATGACTTTGACAGACCAAAATAGCCAGATAACTATATCCATGATTAGACAATCTTGGATGAGTCCTTTGATCTTGATGTTTTTCTTTAAAATACAGTGTATGTTTTTTTTTTAAATATCATAATTATAATAATCCGTAATTATATGGATATGCATATTAGATGTGGTGTGTTTCCCCTACAGCTCCGCACCGCCCAGCTGGCAGGAAATGCGCGTGCTCTTTGCGAGCTCGTTCCCATCAAGGGCGAGCACTGGTTCATGGTCATCATGTGACTGATGCAAGCCAGATCCTTTTATTTAGCAAAATTGTGATTAATAATTAAATGTTATGTTTGAGGGGCACAGGCGGGACTCCACACGCACACACACGTTAAAAAAAATGGCTCAAGAAAAGGGCACTTGGGATACCCAAGAGGAAAGGGGCAGGTGCTCAAGCCCCCTCCTCCTCCTCTGCACGTGTCTTATGCCCTCACTAAAAAAAGCATACTTAAAGTTCATTTTATTAAGTATACTTCCCGGGACTAAATTGGCCCACTTTTTGTTCATTAAAGTATATATTTTAAGTGTATTTCATCCATCCATTTTCCAAACCACTTATCCTACTGGCTCGCGGGGGGTCTGGAGCCTATCCCGGAAGCGATGGGCACGAGGCAGGGAACAACCTAGGAGGGGGGGCCAGCCCATCGCAGGGCACACTCACACACCATTCACGCACACATGCATGCCTTTTAGCAACTCCAGTTAGCCTCAGCATGTTTTTGGACTGTGGGGGGAAACCGGAGTACCCGGAGGAAACCCCTCAACGACATGGGGAGAACATACAAACTCCACACACATGTGACCCAGACAACAATATTGTTTTGAAAGATAAAATACATGTTACATATACTGTAAGCTAGACTTTTCTCACTATAGTAAGCTATACTTACAAATTTTTTAAGTTAAATATACTTCTCTTTCGTAAGGGTGGGCAGACTCTCAGATTTCATGTTAGGGTTTCCACATTCAAACTGGATGAAGGGTTTAGGAGTTTCAGCTCGTTAACATGTGCCACCTTCTTTTTAAATGGGCCAAAAGTAATTGGACAATTCACTTAAAAGCTATTTCATGAACAAGTGTGGGCAATTCCTTCGTTCTTTCATTATCAATTAAGCAGATAAAAGGCCTGGAGTTGATTTGAGGGGACTTGAGGTGATTTGGAAGACTGAGGAGTGAACATACAACATGCGGTCAAAGGAACTCAGTATGCAGGTGAAACAGGCCACCCTGAGGCTGCGAAAAGAGAAAAAAAACAATTTGAGAAATTGCCACATTAGGAGTGATAAAATCCAATTTGGAACGTTCTGAGAAAGAAAGAAAGCATTGGTGAGCAGAATCATTTCCATGGTGAAGAGAAACCCCTTCGTAACAGACAACCAAGCGAACAACACTCTCCGAGAGGTTGGCGTATCAATATCCAAGTCTACCGTAAAGAGAAGACTGCATGAAAGCAAATGCAGAGGGTTCACTGCAAGATGCAAGCCACTCATAAGCCTTAAGAATAGAAAGGCTAGATTGGACTTGGCAAAAAAACATCTAAAAAAGCCAGAACAATTCTGGACCAGCATTCTTTGGACAGAATGCTGAAGTGCACAGAGACATCATGTCTGCGCAAATCCAGCCAAATGCAGCCAAACTGATTGGGCGGCGTTTCATAACACAGATGGACAATGACCCAAAACACACAGGAAAGGCAACCCAGGACTTTATTAAAGCAAAGAAGTGGAATATTCTCGAATGGCCAAGTCAGGCACCTGATCTCAACCCCATTGAACATGCATTTCACTTGGTAAAGACTAAACTACAGACAGAAAGAACCTCAAACAAACAGCAACTGAAAGCTGCTGCAGTAAAGGCCTGGCAGAGCATTAAAAAGGAGGAAACCCAGCGTCTGCTCATGTCCATGAGTTCAAGACTTCAGGCAGTCATTGCCTGCAAAGGGATTTCAACAAATTTTAAAAGTATTAGAATTGAACATTTTATTTGCTGTTATATTAATTTGTCCAATTACTTATGAGCCCCTGAAAGGAGGGATTGTGTAGAAAAATTACTTTAGTTCCATACATTTTTCTGCCATGTTTTTGTTCTACCCACTGAATTAAAGCTGAAAGTCTGAACTTCAACTGCATCTGACTTGTTTCAATTAAAATTTATTGTGGTAATGTACAGAACTTAAAAATTGAAAAACTTTGTCTCTGTCCAAATATTTATGGTTCTAACTATATTTGCATGAGGAAGGTAATTAGACCATCATAAACTGAATAACTTTAATTAAAACGTTATGTATAACACTGCACCTTTTAATATGTTGCATGTCTGGCAGTGAAGGTCACATTGAGTTTGCTGAATGTATTCTCTGTCTTAAATGGTCGGCCTATTTTTCCTTCTGTTGGATGATGTACCCAGTTTTCCAATAATCAAATAGTATAATGAACAGCTACATTCAAGTTCATGTTCTGTGTGTCTGATAACTGTATCTGCCACACAAATATATCAATTAAAAGGTCTCTTCTCACTGATCAAATGTCATGTCTATCTGACCTGCTTCATACATTACTTTATTCTGACAGCAAGGAAATAATCGACCAAAACACACCTCCAAAGATATCTCGCAGAAAATGAAGATAAAAAGTCACTGAGTGGCAGATTTCGGCCATTCACACCTTCTACATTATCACAAGTTACTGGTAAATAAATGTCACTTAGCAGCTTGCAGGTCATTAATGGGCTCGTCCCTGGTCTTCACCTCACCCCAGCTTCTGTAAGCAGGAGGTGGGTCACGCTCCCATTTATATTATCAGGGAACCTGCATGAGTGTCAGCAGCATTAAACTGCTCAGAGTCACCCTCACCGCTGGCCTTAAGTGGCACAGCACGCTGCAGCTGCTATGAAGAAAGTCCATCAGCACCTTTACTCCCTTAGCTGTCTGAGGATGGCCTGGATGTTGCCTACAGACCCTGCAAACAGGTGAGCTGTGGAGTCCATCATAACATCCTGGCATCTGCTCAACCAGGGATTGAAAAGTGCTACAGAATGTAGTGAAAGTAGCATAGAGCATCACATGCTACACTCAGCAGTCCAAGGCATTCATTTTATGCTATGGATGGCTGCAAACTCACCACCAACCACCAGGGGGCAATCAGCCCACAAATACTGATAATAACCATGGTTTCATCACTGTAGGCCTTAAGAGGTGATAACAGGGCACGGCTGGAGACCCCTGACTGAGGCTGAAGCTGTCCCTTGCGAGACATGAAGTCCATGCAGGAAAGAAACTGGGACAGCAGGGAGGAGAATCAAAGGGCCTGTAGATAGTGCCAGTCAACTTACTATTCTTAGTTTTGCTAATAAACTTGCTCTGAGGTGGGTTTCCTGTGTTTCTGCAGCCATTTTGTCAGTGACATCACTGTGCATTTTCTGCCGAGATGTATGTACCATTGACCACCCCTGCTGGGCACCAAGGACCTCCGACAACGACTTGGAATCAGAACGCCAGTCGTGATCATGTCTTCTGTGCCTGTGTTTTGTAGCTCCTTTGGCATGTACATCATAAACTGTCCTTCCAACGTTCCTGATTGTATCGTATCCCAGATGCGTTTAGTGACAGTAGAGTTGGAAGACAGGATTTGCACATTGGAGTCGCGCATTAGCAGGTTAGTGGAGATTAAGCAGATTGAGGGATTTATAGATACGGCTCAATCGGATCACACAGCTGGATTAAATCTAGCAGTTGTTCGTCCTGCCTCAAATGTCTCCAGTCCAGCAGCAGCAGCCATCACACGCGAGCCCTGGGTCACGGTCAGGTGTGGTCCTAGGAGGTCTAAGCTGAGAGCGCCTGCACGCCAGTCGGCTGCTGCTCTTAGCAACAGATTCTCTGCTCTCAGCAGTACGTCTGCCAAAGCGGAAAAGGTGCTCGTGATTGGGGACTCGATTATTAGAAAACTTAGAGCTTCTAACAATCGGAAAGCAGCGGTTTCTGAAAAATGCCACCCTGGGGCCAGAGTTTCCGACATCGAGACGACATTGGACTCCCTCTACAGCAATGAAGTCTCCACCTTGGTTGTTCACACTGGAATTAATGACATGAAGTCCCGACAATCTGAGGTATTAAAGAGGAACTTCCTCTCTTTGTGTGCAAAAGCTAAAACTAAATGCCAGAATCTAATTGTTTCTGGTCTCTTACCACTTCTCTATAAAAGGGATGTAATCTACAGTAGGTTACATTCCCTAAACTGCTGATTAGAGACTTGGTGTGTTCGATGCGTTTCTGAATCTCATGAGCCACCAATCAGTTTCTTTTTGACATGACATTGGTTGCTGTTGCCCATAGGCATTAAATTCTCTTAATTTAATTGTAACTAGTAAAAAATTTCTTTTCTTCTGTCTTGCAGACTTGAGGGCACAAAATTCACAGCATTACGACTCTAATCTGAGCTTAACTCCTCTATGAGTTATTCCTACTATACACAGTGCAGTAAAAAGTGTTCCCCCCCCCAATTTCCTATATTTTTCCTCATTCATGACATAGTGGAGAGAGTGTCTCCCACCTAGCTGTTCCTCCCCCTTTGGGCGTTACTGTAGCTTTCAGAAGGTTCCTGTAGCTTTCAGAAGCATACTGAACTGGCTGTGGTGCAAAGAAATACATCCACATTTAATGAAGGCCATCATTAAAATCCCTCCAGGTTCACAGCGTTGTGAATGAGTCCATCTTAGACGAGTCAGAGTCAAGACTGAGTTCAACAGGGTGGTGAATCTGAGACGAGAATGAGTCCAACAGGGTGGCAAGTCCCAGGCAAGACCAAGTACAACTTCAGTACGAGTCGAAGACGAGACCAAAACCTCCACGTTCCTCCCAGTTGATTCTGGGGTTCATCAGGGGTGTGTTCTTACTCCTACTCTGTTCAATGCTTGCATGGACCCAGTGTTGGGCAGGATCGTGGGGTTCAGCTGCTGTGAGATCTATTGGGAGAAGAAAGATTCACTGAAATTGACTTTGCTGATGATGTTGTGATGTTTGTGAAGTGTTGTGATGAAGTGTGTCTGTCTGTGGGAGAATGTTGACCAGGTTGAAAGGTTCACTTACCTCAGCAGCGACATTCATGTCTCTGGTGACTCTTCCTATGAAGTCAGTAGATGGATTGGAAGAGCATGGGGGGTCATGAGGTCACTGAAAAGGGGTGTGTGATGCTCCTGATATCTTTGCAAGATTATGAAGGTCTGAGTCCTGGTGCTCCCTGTCTTGATGTATGGCTGTGAGACATAGACGCTATCCAGTGAGCTGAGACGAAGACTGGACGAAGACTGGACGAAGACTGGATGAAGACTGGACTCCTTCGGTACTGTGTCTCTTCGAAGAATCCTTGGGAACCACTGGTTTGACTTTGTGGCTAATGAGTGGTTGCTAGAGGAGTCCCGAATGAGGCACATCCTCTTAGCTGAGGACCGGAGTAGCAGGACCAGGCTAAGGTGACGCCCATGGAAGACCTGGCCATTTCCAGCGGGTGGGACTGGACCATGTGTTAGCCTGGGTTGGTCGTCAGGATCCCGAGATGTTTTGTTGTGTAGTGGGTACGGCAACACGCTGCACCAGTGCATGCTCCACAACCTGACCTGATATTATCCCGCTGAATACATTGAAATTTAAAAAATGCATAAAACAACACAAAGTTCCTTTAAAGGTATTTCTTATTTAGGAAACCTTTCATGAAACATTCAAAGAATGTAGCTACAGAGAAATGTTTATGATTGGGTGGGGGGGCGCTGGGGGGGCTGTCTCTGGAGTCATGCTGCCCAATATACATTGATACTGCATATTATTATATAATATTGTACACTGTCGTATATGATTAAGACTGCAGTTATTTCTGTATATTAAAGAAATCATATACCATCTTTAGCACAATATTTGTATGCTACCATATGCATGTTATTGTGTTTACCTAATGTGCAAATGTAATGCATGTCAGCTGAAGGTCTCTTTCGCTGTGGGAATACAATTTCTCTTCTGTGATACACCCAAGGGCCTTGAAATGGCATGGATACGCTGGCAGATTTCCGGGGGCCCAGCACTTTATAGGAGCCTATTTCTAACGTCAGGGGCCCAGGTAAATCCACTGAGCCCCCCCACCACTGGCTGGTAAAATCTACCAGGGCCCACGGTGATATTGTGGTATTTTTGCCAAGGAGCTCCACATTTCTAGCTTCACCTCTCCTGCATACACCTATAAGAAAAAACCAACAATACAACATATTGAATCTTTTGGAACATTTTTGTTCGACTGTCACATGTAGACTTATTGTCACGCCGGCAGGCGGCGCAGGGATCGGAGAACCAGGATCCGAGGCAGAGAGTCGTGAATGAGGGGTTTATTATATAAAACACAGCAGGATGACGTACAAAACAGCGAGAGACTTCAATGGCAGACCCTCGGGAAACAGACTCAGAAGCATTCTAAAATACACTGGACTCAATGGCAAAACAAGAAACAGCTGATAACAATCAGGAATTCAAATGAGGTAAATGGGGGGGCGTGGCACACAGGAGGATCGAACGAGCAGGTCATGAGTGGAGTCCCTCTCAGGTGAATTTATATGACATAGTTTCAATTTGATCTCTCCTTGGACAATTTTATTGAATGTAACAGACAAAATTAATTTATAATTTAATCTTCAGCCAGTGGTACGGAAATGATTCTACACCAGATTAGATGGAAAAAGCTTTCAGCTGAGGTTTGCTTTTCATGATTTATGGTGCATTCAAAATAGTTCCCTAATCAAATACATCGCAGTTGATTTGTTCAAGGGCAAATTTATTGAATACTATGTGCACAATTAATAAAAAAGGAGCTATTCTTGGGGGCAGCATGGAGCTGCAGTGGTTAGCACTGTTGCCTCACACCTCTGGGACCTGGGTTCAAGTCTCCGGCTGGGTCACATGTGTGTGGAGTTTGCATGTTCTCCCCATGTCGTCGTGGGGTTTCCTCCGGGTACTCCGGTTTCCCCCCACAGTCCAAAAACATGCTGAGGCTAATTGGACTTGCTAAATTGCCCGTAGGAGTGCATGTGAGAGTGAATGGTGTGTGAGTGTGCCCTGCGATGGGCTGGCCCCCCATCCTGGGTTGTTCCCTGCCTCGTGCCCATTGCTTCCGGGATAGGCTCCGGACCCCCCGTGACCCAGAAGGATAAGTGGTTTGGAAAAAGGATGGATGGATGAACTATTCTTGAAGCATTTTACCCAGTCAGAGATATCAATGACATTTTTCCCCCACGTGTGTCGCAGTAGGTCAGTTGCTTCCTTGGCCTTTTCTGGCCCTTTAGGTATTAGACCGCAGTTCCTCAGATCCCTCTGAGTCTCCTTGTTCAAACATTGCTTTTGAATACGGTTGTTGCTACTTTTGTGCTCTTGAAAGCGCTGCTTCATGTAAGGCTTTCTTCCTTTGCCTCGGGTCTTCAGAACGCTGGCTAAGGCGAATCTTGAGTAACATGCAGCCAGTTAATCATTGTAACTGAAAAAATCCCTTTGGGCAACAGGCTATCCGTGCCCTCTTGTTGCTGTTCTGTCATGCATAGATTGTTTGTCTCCAAACCCGAAAGGAAGGGAGGACTTGGAAACTTGCGTCCCCGCGTGGGTTTAAACCACCCACCTCTCAGTTAACAGCTGAGCCTGTTCACCGGCTATGCCACAGAGAAACTGTCATCTCCTACTTGCCTTGAAATCAGAAGATGCTTATAAGAGTGCAGCCAGTCAGAAGAGAAAGAAACCGATTGAGAATGATGTTGTTTTTTTTCTCCTGACTACCTCAGTCAGTAGAACATGAGACTCTTAATCTCAGGATGGTACTGTAGGTTCGGGCCCCATGCAGGCTGATGGCTTTTGACACACACAGCCTTGTTCCATTCCTACACATGGACACATGCGGGTGTCATGTTAAAGAGGCAGCCTGTCTGTATTACCAGCAATATGAAGTCATCTGGGCCACATGTGTCTGCAAAAGCCTCTCTCTTGAAGTTCATATTCTTAGATAACAGGGCTGCTTTTTTAGATCAAGTACAAGGAATTTGTTCTGGTATATCTGTCCATACATATATTACACATATTAACACACATATTGCACAGTAAGTTATAATAAATATAACACAAAGAACAGACGGTAACAACATACAGTACAGAACAACACAAGGGCAGACTAGATGGACATGGCAGACAATATCTAGGGCAGATGGTTATGCATTTTGATGGCTGGTTCTATAATTTCTCAGCTCTAAAAAGAATCTGTGTAGGCAATGAGTTGTCTTGGTTCTGAGACGCTGGTAGCATTTCCAAGATCAGGGTGTTGACCAGGTGAATGGTGACCAGGTGACCAGGGTGAGATAGGTCAGCTGCTATTCTACCAGCTCTCATCCTTGCCCTTCATTTGCCAAGGCTCTCAAGGTTGGGAAAATGACAGCTCATTGCTAGAAATGACCCACTATACTTTACTTTTGGAAAAGATGCACCAAGCAGACAATGATGGAGGATGCAGGGATGCTCTTGATCATATCAAACTGAACCAGTAATGACCGCGTGACAAAACGTTTTTTCAGGTGTCGATGGGAGTACATTCCCTCATGGCTTTCTTGGTGATGTTTATGGTGCTCTTTTCTTATTGGAGTGACCTTGAGAGAAAAATGGAACGGTAAGCAGGAAAAATGAGGCCAAGCAAGCTCTAGGAATGTAACAAGGACCTTGAGCAGTAAATCCTAAAGGATTAGAAGCTTTCAGAAAGACTGAAAAGGGAAGGAGAAGACGAGAGGAAAAGAGGGGCGAGAGCTGCAGTAAATCTGGGCTTTGGTGGGGAAAATGACAAATTTTGGCCACTAGGGACACCCCAGAGATCTCACCCTCTGCTGCACAACTATACCTCCATTTCTGTCTTCAGGTGGGTCCAGCTTTGGCTTTCATTTATTTCCTTTTACTGTATCTGATGAGATGTAGCTATCATTGATTTAAACTGCATGCTGCAACAATGTCTCACCCTTCCAAGGTTGGGGGTTTGAATCTCACCACATTCTACCAGTACTGTATGAATGTGTATGTGTGTGTGTGGGTTATATACTGTATATATTACGTTGTGGAAACCAAATGTCCCCACAATGTGATAAAAGCCTGTTATTTTGATGCTGTGAGTACCTTTTTTTGGTCCCCACAAGGGGAAACTCAGTTTTATACAAATCGGTGACTGCAATGAAAAAAGTAAAAATAGCTTGTATTTTGTTTCATTACTCATGGTTAAGGTTAGGGCCGGGTAGGGGCTAAGGTTGTTATATTTAGGATTTGAGTTCTTCCCATATAAATGTTTGGACGGTCCCCACAAAGACATGGATACAAACGTGTATGTGTGCACAACCTTCAATGGAGTGACTCTGACTGATTTGCATAGATGCTTGGTAATTGTGGTTCTTATTTTGGAGATTTTATTATATCATTGGATATAATAAAACATTGGATTTCCATAGCGACAAGCACACATTTACACATTTCTTATAAGATACAGTATACACTTTGTATTTGAATAAATGCATCTGATCTGCCCTCCCTGTATCACATCTCACCT
Organism: Brienomyrus brachyistius; assembly: GCF_023856365.1. Taxonomy (NCBI): domain Eukaryota; kingdom Metazoa; phylum Chordata; class Actinopteri; order Osteoglossiformes; family Mormyridae; genus Brienomyrus; species Brienomyrus brachyistius. Next base: position 21,509,512 of record NC_064544.1, read on the forward strand.
CAGACAATGCAGGAGCAGAGCTGCCAAACTCTGCGGGGACACAAGCTACCCAAACAACTAGTTCTTTACCAATAAGCGCTTTATCAGAAAGCACTTCTGCGAGAACTGAGAAGCTCAGAAGAAGCTTCTACCCTCAAGCCATTAGACTGTTTAATGCTTAATTAATACTTATAATTCATCTTCTCTCCTTATTTATGCGCTTCACACTGCATTAGATTTGTGTTGCACATCTCTGTTTTGTTATTCTTTACTGTAGCTTCCTTATTTAGGATCACTTATTATATAGTTACTTTAAATGTCTTTAACTGTTTAGAACTTAGTGATCAGTGGTTATTGTTAACGCACACAGTGCGCAACAATGAAATGCATCCTCTACATCCATATGTGACATCATGACATAGCAGGGGGCAGCTAATTCAGCGCCCGGGGGGCAGTGCTTCGCTCAGGGTACTCAGGCCTCGATGGTCAGAGATTCAAACCAGCAATCTTTCAATGACAACTGTATTTCCCTAACCATTAAGCCCCAACTGCAGAGTTGACCACCTTGCATTTCACTGCAGGATATGACCTGACTATGTAACAAATAAAAGCCTCCAATCCTTGTGTAAGTACTGTAAGTGCTGCTGAATATATATCTCAATGGGCCTGAAAGTTTAGTGAATGGAATTAGACTAGTGTGCTATAATACTCTTGTTGATGGCATGTATGTGTGCTGCGCTCCATCAGCTGCAGTGACTGAAGTTTGTAGCTTTAAGACCACATTTAGTTTTTGACCATATATTGGGCAAAACATACCACCAAATTCCACCCTGTAGTGGTGGTGGTTGGGGTGTGGGGTCGTGGTTGGGGTGTGGTGTGGTGGGGTGGGCTGGGGTGGGAGGCATTGTTAAGCCGATGTTCCTCTGAAGATGCCGCTTTTTTATTTGGCCCATTTCACCAGTAATTAACTAATTAGACAAATGTGTAATGCAATGATTCAATGCAGTTCAATTGGGGTAAACGTGTTAATTGATTAAAACCTCTGTTAGAACGAAAATAAGCATATGAAGAGTAGATTTGGCCTCACATGCTCTTTGGCATGCATGAAAACTGTCAATAAATCTATAAATTCACTGGTTATTTGTAATCCTGTATGCAAAGTGCGTCAAGAAGTAAGACATGCCATCCTGGGTTTACAATGAGCTCTCAATAATGAGGAACTGCAGTCCGTGCAGTTTTCAAATTTTCAATGAAAAGCTCACATAAAATATCAATTACATAAATTGACGTCATTTACTCTCCCTTTTTAAATACTGCCTTTGTTAGTGGTTCAAGAGATTTGCTTATATACACTCATCATCATTACTGTGGTTGAGAATTCACTAAGACCACAAGGTGGCGCTGTATAAAACAAAACCGTTTTTTAAAAAACCATTTTGCCAAGGAAGACACTGGTAAATCTGCAACAGTTGAAATAAAAAGTTTTCTGTTATAATAACATCAAATACAAATAACAGCCATCCATCTTAAAAATACGTATCCTGGTAAAGGTTGAAAAGACAAAAAAGAATAGACAAATAAAATATCTATGTCAGAAAATAAATAACCAAACAGCATTTCGCAAAACCTCAAAACAGCAAAAGTTTGAATATGTTTTTTTATTCGCTAAGCCAAATTCAATAGGTTTAGCTTACAGGACTGGATGTCTAATAACTTCATGACTTACATTATCTAAGAAACTGTGAAATCTAGATCTTTGCAGAAGTAAGGTTAAATTTCAGACTTAGAGATGAAAAGAATAACATGCAGCTTTATTGTGTGAACAGGCTGGGTGGAGCCATGATGGATCTTCACAGATAAGAGGAGCATAATAACATCTCCACTGCACCCTATGCTCTGCTGAGTCACTTTATTTAGCATTTTTAGTCCTCATTATAGCCATAAAGCTCTGTCGGAAATGGTCCTGGATTTTATCTGTCATTTAATGATTCATGTGGATCAGCTCATGTAGGATTACCAGCAATGCTAACTCAGATATGAAGAGAAGGGTTGGACAGCAGTGATCAACCCATCACGGGCTTCAGGACCAACAGAGGAGCACTGTATGGGTTTATGGTTATGCTTGAAGACCACCAGCCATCCCATCCATCCATCCATTTTCCAAACCGCTTATCCTATTGGGTCGCGGGGGGTCCGGAGCCTATCCCGGAATCAATGGGCACGAGGCAGGGAACAACCCAGGATGGGGGGCCAGCCCATCGCAGGGCACACTCACACACCATCCACTCACACATGCACACCTATGGGCAATTCAGCAGCTCCAATTAGCCTCAGCATGTTTTCGGACTGTGGGGGGAAACCGGAGTACCCGGAGGAAACCCCACGACGACACGGGGAGAACATGCAAACCACCAGCCATCCCTCAATTGTTTAATTTTTAAATTGCTTTTCAGAGAACAGCACAATTATTTAATCGCTCAGCTGCTCATCAAGCTCTGTGTTAATTAAATCAGGTGACCAAACACCAACCTCCGTTTCTCTGTGATCTTTCTCTAGCCCTGTTATCTAAATTGCAATGCTAAGTTTTCCCTACAGACTAAGCAATAGTTTTGGATTAGTCATCCATCCATCCATCCATCCATCCATCCATCCATCCATCTTCTTAACACTTATCCAGGTAACTGTCGTGGGGTTAGTTGTCATAATTACAATACTGCTGTACAAATGCAAAACTGCATACTGCAATTGCATATTGCATCAAAAATGAGTTATGACTAAAATTGTGTTCGATTTAGACCTTGTTTTATCTTGTGACAAAGTTGTTCTGTGATGTTCTGTTTTGAAGAAACACTATGTATCATTTACATACCTCCTACAACTGCAGGTGGACAGTCAAAGCACTTTGCAGCCTTTTCTTAGTTTCACTATCATCTGTCACTGTCAGTAGCAGATGAAATTTAATGTAGACAAATGTAAGGTAATCCATGCAGGGAGCAGAAATATAAAGTACATATATTTTATGGGTTCCACTGAAATAAAGGTAGGTGATTATGAGAAGGACCTCGGTGTGTATGTTGATGCTTCCATGTCCCACTCTCGCCAGTGTGGGGAAGCAATAAAAAAGGCAATAGGATGTTGGGTTACATCTCTAGGTGTGTGGAGTTTAAGTCAAGGGAGGTGATGCTATGATTATATAATTCCTTGGTAAGACCCCACCTGGAATATTGTGTGCAGGTTTGGTCACCATACCTTAAGAAGGACATTGCTGCTTTGGATAAGGTGTAACGGAGGGCTACGAGAATGATTCCTGGTCTTAGAGGAATGTCTTATGCGGAGTGGGTAGCTTAGCTGAATCTGCTCAGCCTCGAGCAAAGGAGACTAAGGGGGGACATGATCCAGGTATGTAAGATTCTAACAGGTCTGGATGCTGTTCAGCCAAATGGCTATTTCAGTATTACTTTAAATACTAGAGCTCGTGGCCATAAGTGGAAATTAGCGGGAGAACATTTTAAAATGAATTTGAGGAAGCACTTCTTTGCACAGCGTGTAGTTAGAGTATGGAATATTCTAACTGTTAGTGCAGCACAAGCTAAAACCCTGGGTTCCTTTAAATCAGAGCTAGATAAGATGTTAACAACTCTGAGCTATTAGTTAAATTCTCCCTAAACAAGCTTGATGGGCTGAATGACCTCCTCTCGTTTGTAAATTTCTTATATTCTTATGTGTAGTTACTGTATTTTGTCTTTGTAGGCCAGAATAAATACAACAATTAAAATTAAATAAATCAATTAATTCTGAAACTGGATTCCATAGGCAGTTAGTGCAGTAACTGAAGTTTTGAAAATGTAACCTTATTTTCTCCCATTGACATTCTGTTGTAGTTTGAACTTAATTGATGGGTGTTTTTATGTCAGGTGACAAACCAACAAACCTCTTTATATTATGGGGTTCTGACTGAACTCAACTAAATGACCAATGTGTGGCTTCCAAGGGGCTGAGAGGCTTGCCCAAGAAGGAGGACAGGGGCTGTCCAAAGTAACGCATCAAGGGGTCAGCTCGGCATAATTACAGTTAGGCTGAACTTCCAATGAATGCCCCGTTACACGTGTAATTAGTACATGTAGCATGTAGTGCCTGAGACTTCACCAAGGGTATTTCCTTACTGTGAAAGGCAGTGTAACTCCCAGAAGATCACCCATAACAGCAAGAACCCTCGAATAATTTAAACTTGGAAAGAGCAAAATGATACTAAAGTAATCCATCCATCCATCTTCCAGCTGTGCAATCTGGTCATGCTCTTAGGCACTCAAGTTATGCATGTTGTATTTTCCAGCTGAGGAAACAGTGGGAGAAGTTCCTTCTCCAGTTCTATCCAACTCCACTTCCATCTCCATCATCTTCCCATCTTCAAAGCAAGTTTTTTTTTACTGTCATGTGTACATAATAAAATTCTTACGTGCATGCCTCATGCAGTGAAAATAAATGCAAGACAATAAACACAAGCTAGTAAGTACTGTAATTGTTGATAACTAAGAATAAATTAAAAAATACCTGAAAACAGCACCAATATAAACACTTGTATTTGCAAAAGCTGCTTCAAAGTGTCTGAGCGTCGGTTTGGCCTGCAATTGCCTTTTACTGAGAAGCCTAATTGCATGCGGATCAAAAAATGCCCCTGGATCATGAATAATCTGACAGAAGAGATGATGACTGTTTGAATGTCTTCACAGCATCCCCACCAATGTAGATAGCATTCCCACCTGGGCAACACTGACAGCCACAGTTAAATCAACTTAATTCACAGTTTTGTGACTTTAAAAGAAATAAAACTCTGTACTGCGACCTTACTCTAGCTTGTGTCAGTTGGTTTTGTGTATGTTTCCTTGAAAAATACAGAAATAAATTAATTCTACAACGAAATTTCGAAAGCAGAAAGCAACGTACCCAGAGTAAGACAGAGGTTTAAGGCTGGAGTCCTGCTCTCTGAACCATTGTGCTACCAAATAAAATTTCAGGTGTTTGGTATTCTGGTCTTTGGCTGTTTAGGTTTTGGAGTCTACTTTAAAAACAAACAAACAAACAAACAAACAAACAAAAATGCAACACTAGGGTCCCTTGTAGTCCGACTGAGTTATTTGTTGGGTGTGCATTGCATCACAGATAAATGTGATGCAACTCACAAAATATGTTGGGGAAAAATACACTGTAAAATGCTGCAGGGGACATTGCTATTGTAGCTGCCCCTAAACTACGGCAAGCACTTTGGAATTCACGAGCCAGAGTCTTATTATTAAACGCATATATGCCTGGTGAATATAAAGCAGAAGAAAAGCAGAATAAGCATGACTATTTCAGCATATCTATATCATGGCTGGGGTGCCACTGGTGAATAATTATAGCATTGTTATCCTGTAATGGGAGGAGATCTGTGTGTATGTTTCTGGGTCATGGTACAGTATAAGTGGTTAGAAGATGGATGGATGGATGGATGTGTATTTAATACAGGCCTGTGCACCTGGCATCTGTCACAGGAAGCACAGATCCTGTGGTAGGGGACATCTTCAATGGGATAGAGGACAGGAGGAAGAAGACGTACCTGGAGTTCATCCATACAAACTCCACACTCACAGAACAAGGTCAGAAACCTGTAGCTTCTGTGCTGAAATGCTGCATCGCCACCCTGCCACTTGCCAAGTTATGTCATTTTAATTTCACATTATTACTACTAACACCATTAATCCATACTTCTAACCACATATCCGGTCAGGGTGGCAGGGTGCCTGGAGATTATTGATTAAAACATACTACTAATTGTATCTTACCAATATAACGTATCACATTGTTCTGTTGATTCAAGATCAACTTTATTTTTTCTGAAATTTTCCTACGTCATATAACATACGTACATGAACGGGTGTCAGTTGTAGGGTGATCTTGCGCTGCATTTGTTAACAAGAACTCTTACTTCTTACTAGAATATTAAATGAATAAAAAGTTGCAAAGCTCTTTCTTCGTCTAAGCCACTTAAAGTACGTTCATAATTTAACTATTAATACATAAGCTTATTTTATACACGGCTCATTTGGCAAGTTCTAAGGGCACTCCGGTTGAAAAACGCTGGCACAGACCAGAAGGCTTTAAGTTTTTTTTTTCATAACTGGAGCAGTTTTAAAATACGATCGACTGTTGGGTGGGTTCTGAGTACAATGAAATGTAGAATAACATGAGGAGCTTGGAAGGATGGCATTTTCTTGCTACGTGGGACAATAATCCCACTATTAGTGTTTTGTGCATTAGAAACTGAACGCGCATTTGTTGTAAGTTGCTTGTTTTATATATTATAACTGAAACAATACTTTCGGAACAAACAAACAATCAGGCAAATAAAAACGCAAACACCCACAACAAGACAGAGGTACACCCCCACGCGCGCACACCCCCCCTCTTTTCCACGCCCCCGTATTTAAGCAGACGTCATTTCCAGGTGTCGGTATGTGTGATGCGCTCTGTGCGGTGGTGAAGGCTGGAGATAAGCGCTTTAACATGAAGAGCAGATAAACATAAAAAAGAACCGAAATACGTGCTATTTCCACATAAAGTCGGTGACAAAACAACGAATGTGAAAATATTTCAGCTGCCGGCTCTTCAGGCTATCCTGAGACGTCACGAAAAATACGCCGGCACGGGAGCTTAACTTGTTTTCCCGGGGTCGAGCTTTACAGTACGACTGCTCCGAGAAAAGAGGGTTTTTATATTCCGAAGTGAGAGGCAAATAAGATATAAGTCGTTGGGGGGCGAATTGAATCGCTATGACGGACGGAAGGAGGCGGTGGGCCTGCTCGCGCTTCGGCCGCGGTCTGTCCGGCGGAGCTCCCCCCGGAGCGCCGCCGCTGCAGCACCGAAACGCCTTGCTTATCTCCGCGCTTCTCTTCTTTTTCGGACCCATGTCTTCCACCGAGGCCAAGGAATGCGACAAGCCGTGTCTGAACGGCCAGTGCAACCCGGGTGGCGGCAACTGCGTGTGTGAACCCGGCTGGGTCGGGGACCAGTGCCAGCACTGCGGGGGACGCTTCAGGTGAGAGGAACGGGGCTGTTTCCCCCAGCCGGCCGTCTGAAGTTGGCGACTCGGTCTGCCTTCTCTGTCCTAACGCTTAATTTACATTATTCTACCTAACTGATGCACTTCATATGGCGGTTTGCAAACCTAGATGTGTTCGCCTCGCTTTCCTTTGCACCCCTGTACGATTGCATCCTTCTGGAAACATTACGCTTATTTTGTTATTGATAGCGCCGTTTGCGTTTGTCTGATTTACTGTGAAAAATATCATTAGTAAGCACTAGTACAGTTGTACGGCCGCTTAGCCATGTCAGATGGTTTATTAATTGTGCCCTGAAATAACCATGGCAGAGTAGTAGCATAATACATAGAAAGCCTGAAGCTGGTTGTCCGGTGTCGCCGGTGAGATGCAGACGGATGACCGCGTGTATACTGGCGAAGATTGCCAGCTGGGGCTCCGATGTTTCGGTAACAAAGCGTTTAGCTTACAACCTAATGGCCAAGTGTCTACTAAATGTTTAACAAATAGCTACAATGTAACCGGTGTAGACTGAGTAATGTGTTTGATGTAATGAGTAGGTAACGATGTTATTCGATACTGCACGAACGTTTTTTTGCTGTCATTTTCTTCAATATTTAATATTGTTATGCTTTTATGCGAGCTGCATTTTTGTAACCGCACGGCTAAACTGTGTCAGTTTTTAACGGCACAGACGGATGAGAGTGTAGTCTCTTTTTAAGGTAGTACTGATTTTAAAGATAGGCCACTGTTACTATAGGACGGGCTGCCACCAAATTCTAGGGCTGCTTCTTCAGTGTCTGATAACGATATAGGGCAAATCTTCCACATCCTGCCATTTAGTAGGATTCATTACCATTTCTTGACAAAGAATTGGAAAATTGTTGTTACTCATTGAAAACGTATGTCACCGAAAGACACGTTGCGTTTTCGTTTTTGTTCAGTGTAACTGTCAAAAGAGTCTTATTTGGTGTTTTGTTTGAATGACATCTGTTTTAAGGCAACCTCTGCTCTCCACAAAAAAATCATCTCTGAGCTCTGCGTTGGAGAGCCGTTTATCTGTGTATTTGATAAGAAACTGGACATTTTGGCAGACTCTTTCAACATTACCTTTTTAAAATGTCACAGTAATTAATAAATGCTATCAGCTCGCTTAATTCGTTCAGGTTATACGGCTCCATTCCAAATGACTCCTCTCAACCCAATTTTGTGCGTCTGATATGAGATTCTGATATGAAGTTTTGGCCCTCATAGGGTAGGAAACAAAGTTGGGTATGTAATGATTCATTTACATGCACTTAGGGTGATGACAACACTAATTTAACTTCCTTATATTGAATCTGATGCTGAACGTAATGTGTTTTATTACGGTTTACCTGACATTGACCACGTTTTTATATATATTTTACCTCCTGACGTCCTATAGTGTCATTCATTGTCGTTCACTGTGTCCTGGCCCTGTGGTCTGTTTTTCCAGGCAGCGGTTGTGTTCATATGCTCAGCCTGCTTGGGCTCACCTTTTTAGCCTCCCACCACATGCGTGGATGCTTTCTTTGTGCATTCGGTGAGCATATCCGTAGTCTGCTTCATAGGTCAGTGACCATGCCTCCCTCTCTCAGGGAAGTGAAGGTGTCTCTCATATTGGCCCAGCTCCGAAGGACGTCATTGTCATTTCCCCGAGTGTGTTTGATTTATGTGTCTGATATAAAAGGACAGCATTGGTTCTGTCGGATCAGGGATTCTGTTTGCTCTTGGGTCATGTTTGCTCCTGATGGATATGCAGTGAGTCCCATGGCTGCACACCGATGACCAGTCCTGTCCTCTGCTCACACATTTCCCTCTAATGTAATGATCTGCTTTAGACACACCTGGTTGAATTTGTTGGTATTGAAAACACTTTAACCGGAATTAATTGCACTCCACTTATTATTTTTGTGTTAATTGTATTTGTTGCTTATTTTGAAAGATGATCTTTAAGATTGTAGATGAGAATAAATGTTTAACTGAAGCAGATGATTTGTTTGTGGTCTCGACAGGTGGTAGTTTGGCACAGCTATGTGGTTTAATAATTACCTCTACAGGAGTGCAGGCTGCACCTTTGCCCAGGAGGCACCCAGTGCTTGAACGTTGAACATGGGAGGGGCATGGGGCAGCGAGACTGCAGCCCTCGGCCCTCTGCAGCCATTTTCCTGTTGTGAGGAGGATTCTGTGTGTGGGATTCTTGCTGATTTGCCCTTGGGGTGTGTATCTGATTCTGAGCTGAGCGTGTTATTTTAGACGTAAGGTTTCCAGTTGGATGCGGTAATCCTGCTGGCTGTGGCCTTTTGCGTATACACCATTGGCTGGTGCCGAAACAGTGTACTGATGCTCGCGAGCACAGCGAATGCCCGCTCACTGCATGGCCTGTCTCAGGATGTGCACTCAGCACCCGACAAGAGCTTCTGTCTGCGCGGTGACCCTGACTGCACTCAGAACGTCCCTTTGACATGTTCCCTGCATTTGTCATGGTGGAAATGATTTTTAACAGCGCTCTAGTGCCTGTGATAACTGTGACCACTATTCAGAACAGTTGAAATGAGCAATAAATGGGCATTTTTAGTATTATGTTTGAAATAACCACAGCAATGAATGCACTCTTGTTTTCAGTGTCATTTTATTTATTCAACAGATTTTTTTGTCCTCTGTGACATTCAGAGGGCAGAGAGCAGGGTTAACGATTGTTCACGGAGTGGTCAGGATTAAGGGCTCTGCTCAAGGGCCCTATACTAATATTGCTAAGTCAGGCCCAGGATTTAAACTGGCAACCTTCCCATATCAGAGTCCTAACCCACAGAGCCAGGTGTATCACTAGGGTTGCTTTCCTTCCCAGACCATCACCTGTGTGTGGTCTGCAGGCGTTATGGCACCCAGTGGGGGTGGAGGGTGTCCCGTCGCTCTGTCAACTTGCCTAACTCTGTTTTTTGTAAACAGGATAGGCAGCAGACCTTGTGCTGTGTTTCGGGGTCAGTCTCATTTTATAAAGATATTTTTATTTTGCCTTATTCTGGCATCTGGCTAATTTACTGTGGAAAAGCTAGTTCTGGAACACTCAGTGAAATGACCCCAGTTTAAATTGTGTATAGTTAGAAATGTTTGTGTGAAGCATAGTAATGATGTGGGCAATTCAGGGAACAGCAGAATTTGTATTTGGTGCCCCTGGATCATTTTGAAATGTTAGACGTGGCTTGGTTGGGGGGGGGGGGCTCCGCAGTGGGCAGAGTTGGATGGGGGGTACTGGTATGGTAGATGAAGGGCTTGGTTTGCTATAGCGCCACTCCCTGATGTTATTTGTAGGGGGCTGTTCAAAAGGTCATCGACCATGCAGCCTGTAACCCTCAGCCCTCCCACGGCGCTAGCAGCCTGTTTCATCATGACCAGGGTAAAGGATGTGCAGAGTGTCCATCACCCGCCTGCCTCCCAGCCTGAATCGGCTGCCCTCAGTAACGGTTTGCTAGCTCCGTCCTGTCAGTCTCCATCGGATTGCACGTTCGGTCAGGAGAGCCCGGTTCCCACTGCGGGAAGCCTGTTACTATGGTAACGAGACTGCTGTGGGCGTGGGGGGGGGGGGTTTACTGCTGGAGAGGGCCCAGTGGCTTGTTCTTAAGGGACAGAAAATTATTTACTTAGGGTGTCACTGCAGGAATGGACATTGTCCCAGTGTGTCCTAGGCTGTGGTGTCATTTGTGAGAACTCTCTGGCGGTCTGCGTCAGAAAGACGCTAGTGGGGTGCCCGGGGGTGGGGATGTGGTCTCTGCAGTGGGTTTTCCCATGGGGATGGGCTTGGTTTCTGCTGCAGCGTGCCCCCCAGGAGCAGTGGTCTCTGTGGCGGGGTGCCCACAGGGCTGTGATGTCAGTTCCTTCCTATATGAAACAGAGCAAGCAGCCATCACTGGAACTTGCTATATGAGTAATAAAGAAGGCCAACATAAACTTGTGCCATATCACATTGGTCTGTGAGGTTAAAGGTCATGTTGACATTCCACTTAATCTCCATGCGGGTTATTTAGGCTGCTCTAAATACGAGTCATTAAGCTCAGATGAAATATGAGACCTTAATCCATCTTTTGCGCAGCCATGCCGGGGCAACTCCTGTCTGTCTCTGTCGGTCTGCCTGCCTGTCGGTCTGCCTGCCTGTCGGTCTGCCTGCCTGTCGGTCTGCCTGCCTGTCGGTCTGCCTGCCTGTCGGTCTGTCTGTCGTCCCCTTCATCTCTTTGTCAGTGGCTGGACTGAGTTCAAGTGTTCTTTCTGCAGCCATTTAAAAATAGCAAATGCTGGCTCAGGACAAGGTGATGTGTGCTCCCTGTTCTCCAAGGTGTGCTCTCGATTCGACACAAGTCTCTGAAAGGAACCAGCGTTTCAGCCCCCCTGAGCAGTTGACATTTTAGAGCGCGTTGGAGTATTCCGGGTCAGCATCCCGGATGGTGTGTGTGCAGATGTGCTACAATAATGGGCAGCTTCACTGGACTCTGGGTCAGATCAGCGTGAGCATGTGTGTGTTTGTGCCCGAGGCAGCTGCCTGATCTCTCTCTGTCCTCCTTTCAGTGGCCTATAATGTGCTTAGTCAGACACATTCAGGTAATTGAGACCTCGGACCCCTGGCTTTACTTCTTAATGTTTGAAGAATGCTGTTGCCCTTATTTATTTCCAGGTTTTTCTTGGTTGCATCCTGAAACATGCAGGAGTGACACTCTGGCATGTGGCTGGTGGGCTGGGTGAGCGTGACTAGAGCTGTATTGCATTCTTTGTGTACATTTCTATACATAATTTTTAGTTCAATACACACAAAGAAATGAATGAATACCTGTACTGAACCAAAATTCAGAAGTAGGTGTTCAAAACGTGCTAATTGTGGCATTGGCAGTTTTAATATATTTAATCAATTTTACCATCGCTGGAGAGAGAGTAACTACGATCAAGACTGTATCGGCTCTGTTATACCGAACTTGGATATGTTACTGAAAACTCAAGCAGACTTGGTAACTCATTTGCGACGTGCATCTGAGTGTGTGTGACCAGAGCAAGGCAGAAACCTGCCTCTTCAAGTTAGCTTCCCCATTACATTGTAGCTTAGTTTATTTTACATGAATTACTTTATACTGTGCAAGTAAGCATTCTGGTTTTTGTTAGACACATTGCCTTTGGTTTACAGCTGTTCCTGATTGTGTGTGTGTGTGTTTGCAGTTTTAATAGTAAATAATTTCAAACAAATCGTTTTATCTGCTGTACCAAAATTCCACCGAACCGTAAACCCAAAACTGAGATATGTACCGAAATGTGAGTTATGTGTACTGTAAAACCCCGTCTGGTGACGCTGCCTGATTTTAGAGTTTGAATTTAATAATTCTGATGATGAATTCAGCCCTATCTAGCCTTTGGTTATAGTGCCTTTGTTTTACGGCAGCAGCTCGCATGAGCCATCGCTGTTCTGGGGCCAGTTGGGCCCCCTGATACTTTTGGCCCCTGTTGATGCTTTTTCACAAAGCTGTCTCAGGCAGGAGAATGCACCCATGACTGCTTCTGCTGACTCTGCATCGTGAGCTGTGTCGTGAGGATCACAGTCCTGGCAGGCATTCAGTAGCGGTGTCTTACCAGGGTTGGTGAATGTGTCCCAGCCTCAAGGAAGGACAGTTTACATTTTCCTCATCCCTGCAAATACCCGAGGAGGAGGAGGAGGAGTAACTAGTCTTGTTAACAGGCAACTGGCCTTTCCCACCCATCTAGCAATCTGGAAGCCGCTGGTGATTCACTCTTGGGTGCTGGTTTCTGAATAAGCAGATGGAGGAATAAGTGATCGGCCCGGATGTTACGGCTTCTCTGATTGGCCCGTGCCTCCTGCGAGAGAACATGCCGCTGTGTCTGGCCGCAGTTGTCACGTGCGCGACAGGGGGCAGCGCTGAGGCTTCCTGTCGATGGCCGTGCTTTTTGTCCGGGCCCCACATGGAAGGGCGGGGGAGGGAGGGTGGGGGATCTCCATCTGGCCCTTTCAAGGCTGGTCTACTTTCTCAGGCTGTGTGTTTGGCCCCATTCACAAAATGCCGTCCCTCTTCCTGCTCAGTGGGCCTTTAGGCTTCCACTTTTTGGCGGAGGCGGAGCAATGTGACCGCGCTCTTCTTCATCTCTCTGTGTGACACTGAAGCGGTTTGCTGGCTCACTTCTTTTCCTCCCGCACCATTAATGGGTAGCTTTCTGTCATTTGTGGCGATGCGTCTCCCCAGACTGACTCGTTTGGTGATGCGCCTCTGTTTTCCCCTCGAGTTCCCGCAATTTTGGTGATGTTCTCTTTTGGCTTTGCTTTCGTGGAGCCTTGTTTTTGTATGAAGTGCGAATCGATTTCGGAGAACCATTCTCCACGGATAACGGAAATAACACTTTTCCGATCGGAAGGTCTGAATTCTTGAGCATATTCGCATCCAGTCATGGTTGAGAATACCCCCTCCCCCTCCCCCCATGGTCTGGCTGTCCCCCTGAGTCCTTGGAATGCACGCTGAGGGAGGCTGCCCGGGAATCCGAGTGGCTCATAGTCCCTTGCTGGTAACTTGGTTGATTATCCTTCTCTCTCAGCTGGATGCCGTGTTTCCTGCTTCTTGTGTGAATAATGATGTTGCCATTTTAAATCCGTTTTATTTATTCCAAGTCAATGTGTATAATTAAGATCTTGACGGTACTACGACTTGATACTGCTTATCGGTTCGGTACTTTAACGGTAAAGTTATTGATACTTTTTATTTAAGAGAGAAAAAGAAACACTAAGAGCAGAATTAACATTGTGTTATTTTATCATAAATACTACATATAAATTAGCATTCTTGAGTTGTAAACTGCAACAGTATTGTTTTGAACAAGTCGTTATAGATTATAATGTGATTACTGTCTCTTTTTTTCCTTATTTTTATCAGTGTATATAAGACTTTGGGCTGCATTTCCTGTATGAAATATGCTATATAAATAAAAATAGTTTGGCCAAGTCACTCCAAATCTGAAACCGTGAATTTCTTAATGACAAATGATTCTCTGACCGTTTCAGATTGTATTTATGAACGCGTCCGTAACAATCAGCTGGCTAATGGTTACTTTTAGTCATTAATCCATGTTCGTATAATTGTTGACTCTGTGTGTGTGTGTGTGTGTGTGTGTGTGTGTGTGTGTGTGTGTGTGTGTGTGTGTGTGTGTGTGTGTGTGTGTGTGTGTGTGTGTGCGTGTGCGCGTGCGTGCGTGCGTGCGTGCGTGTGCTCCAGGCCACTGGAATACATAACATACCTGGGGCCATGACAGATACATTGTGAGCTATGCAGTTGAAAACTATGGATTTCTCTGTATGCATGTGACAGACTTTCACTAAATGTTTTGACAGATTGTTCTTGTTTCTGGTCTTACACGCAAAAGACTTGTTGCACTTGTGGCAGTGAACATTGCCAGCATAGACTTTATTGAAATGTAACCACACTTTTTTGAATGTTTAGTTCTCTCCGCCATCATCACTAAACATGGGGTCTCTTGCCTAGCAGTTGGTGAGCTGGTGAGGCTGCTGGACTTTCAGGTTTACAATGTGATTTTTAGTAACCTGCCGAGTGCCATGCAGTCTAGGATTGAGTGATACAGGGCTACCCTCCAGAATATTAGAACGTTTGGACTTAGGGCTGATCTGAATAAATACTTTCATGAGTCACCTGATGTCTCCTGGGGTGAAGATCACAGGAACAAGAAGGAATAGTATATTTTAGGTTGGGCTCTGAATACGAATGAGTTTCTGGTGCACTGGCTCCTCCTTGGTTCCCTCTGAGGAACCTCAAAGAGAGGTCACCTTAGTGTATCTGCATCTCTCAGGATGCACCTGGGAACCTCCAGGGTCAAGAATCTGCTTCCCTGCTGCTTGTCAGATAGCCTCCTCATCTCAGGTGTCCTGTACAGGGAAAGCTGTGATTCTGCTGCTGTGTCCCTGGCCTCTGGAGAGGGTGGCACCTGATTTCAGCTCATTTTAGCGAGTGAAATTGGTCCGGTTTTAATGTCTATGGCTCATTAAACACAGGAGGCAGTTGTGCTCTAACTTCACTAATAGGCCTATAGACGGAGAACCTCTTGGGCTTGGGGGTCGATGTCCAGCCAAGCGAGGGTCACAGACCTTTTTAACTTCCTGTCAACACATTTTTTTTCTTTTTAAAAAAGAACAAGTGGCTCAATAGCTGTCCATTCTTTTTAAATTTATTTCATGGGTTCCAAGGTCCCTGCCTCAGGCCCATTGCTTCCTGGATAGGCTCCGGACCCCCTGCGACCCAGTAGGATAAGCGGTGTGGAAAATGGATGGATGGGTTTCAAGGTGGGAAAAGGTTGCATGGATGTACTTCACATAGTTACTGGTATTGCAGGTAAATTGGGCCCAGCAGGAAGTGACTATTCCATGCAATTGTCTGGAAAATGAGCCATGAAGCATCTGTCGAGGTTCACACCTGAAGATACAGTTTGACTGCTTCACTTTGATAGTGGTTTTTATTTTAGTCTCACTTTGCACAGAAACACAGTGGCAGAGATGCTCGCTGGTCTCTAAGGGGTGTGTCTGCACCTCCTGAAATCTGCCCTCAGCTTCTCAGCCCTTGATATACTGAGCTTGGTCTTTGAAAACAGGAAGTGATTCTTGATGCTTGAAACTAAAATGGATGTATGACGGATCAGCTTAAACTTGTCGTTTTCTGTGAAAGAGCCTCATCAGCCTTCAGTGATGGGTATGAAGCTGGTGCCTGGCTAGCAGTGGCTGTCACTCTGGTTGGACACCGTTACCTGGGGAGTGTGATATGTTCCTGTGTTCTCTGTGTCTGTGCTGGCCTTCAGGGTTTGGGTCACCTGTCCAGTTGTCCATTGTGAGCAGAGATGGGGATCCAGTGTGGTATGACTGGTGTGGCACTATACGGATTACGTGTCGTTCTCATTGGCTGATCCAGAATAAATCTCTCTGCTAAACGGCCATTTCGGCTCCACTCAGTCGATTTCCCTGTCTGAGTTGTCGGTGTGAATGACGGCACTGGCGCTCCGCCAGCGGCTTCTCTGTTTTAAAATCTGTGCATTTCTACATCTCCATTTTTACATGCCTGAGTTTATTATTTTTAAACAGTGCCATTATTATTCAGACCTTTAACATTTGACCAGATGACTGAAGAGGCTGGCTCTTTGCCAACTCGTTTCATGGCTCGCCCCCTCCACAGGGAAACTCAGAAGCTTGTCTAAGCTCTGAATGCCATGGTGTGAATCGGATGGTATTATATTAAGCTGGTCACAGGGAGGCTGGTTTAACTGAGGTACCGCCTCTAGCGTGCCATTCAGAATGGCCCGTAAGATCACCAGTCACAAAGGCAATCCGAGCGCAGTCGAGGCTTTCTCTTCCCTCAGCCCGAGGAGCGCAGTCGAGGTTCTTTCCTTTCCCTCAGCCCGAGGAGCGCAGTCGAGGTTCTTTCCTTTCCCTCAGCCCAAGGAGCGCAGTCGAGGTTCTCCTTTCCTTTCCCTCAGCCCGAGGAGCGCAGTCGAGGTTCTCCTTTCCTTTCCCTCAGCCCGAGGAGCGCAGTCGAGGTTCTCCTTTCCTTTTCCTCAGCCCGAGGAGCGCAGTCGAGGTTCTCCTTTCCTGTCCCTCAGCCCGAGGAGCGCAGTTGAGGTTCTCTTTTCCTTTCCCTCAGCCCGAGGAGCGCAGTCGAGGTTCTCTTTTCCTTTCCCTCAGCCCGAGGAGCGCAGTTGAGGCTCTCCTTTCCTTTCCCTCAGCCTGAGGAGCGCAGTCGAGGCTCTCCTTTCCTTTCCCTCAGCCCGAGGAGCGCAGTCGAGGCTCTCCTTTCCTTTCCCTCAGCCCGAGGAGCGCAGTCGAGGCTCTCCTTTCCTTTCCCTCAGCCCGAGGAGCGCAGTCGAGGCTCTCCTTTCCTTTCCCTCAGCCCGAGGAGCGCAGTCGAGGCTCTCCTTTCCTTTCCCTCAGCCCGAGGAGCGCAGTCGAGGCTCTCCTTTCCCTCAGCCCGAGGAGCGCAGTCGAGGCTCTCCTTTCCTTTCCCTCAGCCCGAGGAGCGCAGTCGAGGCTCTCCTTTCCTTTCCCTCAGCCCGAGGAGCGCAGTCGAGGCTCTCCTTTCCTTTCCCTCAGCCCGAGGAGCGCAGTCGAGGCTCTCCTTTCCTTTCCCTCAGCCCGAGGAGCGCAGTCGAGGCTCTCCTTTCCTTTCCCTCAGCCCGAGGAGCGCAGTCGAGGCTCTCCTTTCCTTTCCCTCAGCCCGAGGAGCGCAGTCGAGGCTCTCCTTTCCCTCAGCCCGAGGAGCGCAGTCGAGGCTCTCCTTTTCCTCAGCCCCAGCCCATTTACCTGACTGTGAGTTTAGGCTCCCCAGATTGATGAGGCATATTGTAAATGTGCTGCCTTCTCTCTGGACAATACTCTTTGGCTTTAGCACTGTGGCTGGCCGATATCTCTTTTATCATAGGGAGACGGTAGCCTTGGCTCCTACACTCCAGATAAGGCTTCTGTTTTGGTTTCTTTCCTTATTGATTCCCTGGACTTTGCATGGAATTCTTCTGAAGTGTATTCTGATGCTTTATAATATTGGTACTGTATGTGGGTGGTTCTTGCATACACTGTCTTTCTCTTAATGATACACTCAGCTGCACAGCATGTTTTAGGGTCAGATCCCTGGGTCAGCCAGTGCGTACTGCCCCTTTCTGGTGTTGGGCCCTCCCATGTGACTCAACCATTGAACCCCACGCATGAGGAAATGACTGCCATTGAGCATGCTGAGCTCTGCACAGGAGTGAAATGTTTGCCCTCTTGTCTCTCTACTGAGCTTCTTTCAGCCATGGCATCTAGGGTGTTGCCTTTGGAGGGCAGAGCAAGGCAGACTAACCTGTGGCTGTGAGCATTTGTTCCCAGTCAGCAGGCTGAGCTGAAGGCCTCACTGTGTCGGGCCTCCCTGGAATATATTAAAGCAAGATGAATGCGGGCGTGTGGGGCATGTTTTCTTGAATGCTTGGCTGGTGTTTTGTCTCCCTACTTTGTCATCAAGATTGCAGCGCACTCCTCTAGTTAGACTCCTTTCGGGATGGTGGCTCGCCGACCTCACCCATACAGGCAGGGCGACGAGCATCCTGGGCGTGATGCCGTGTCGTAACCGCCAAACCTGTAATTCCTAACAATAATTAAAATTGTGCAACAGGATCTCATTGTATAATATTACTGTTAATGCTGCCATTCTATTAGATAGAAGCTCTTAAATGATTGCCGTTGGAAGCCTATAGCTAATGAAGATTTATGGAAAATTGGATTCTTCCTGTGTGTGTGTGTGTGTGTGTGTGTGTGTGTGTGTGTGTGTGTGTGTGTGTGTGTGTGTGTGTGTGTGTGTGTGTGTGTGTGTGTGTGTGTGTGTGTGTGTGTGTGTGTGTGTGTGTGTGTGTGTGTGTGTGTCCTGAAGGTGTGTCCTTGCTAGTGTGGGATTATAACCTGTGCTGCTGTGTCAGCTGCTTCCTAGAAGTCACATGGCTAGCTTACGGTTCAACCAGAAACTGAGACCCCTTTTATGGCCTGTGCAGCCTGCAGGATAATGTCCACAGCTGCTGGAGCCTCGACCTTTGACCTCCTTGTCTCCCAGGGTCATGTGGGCGGCAGGCTGAGGAGAGGGGCAGCAGTGGCGTTTGTTCTCCTCAGCTGCTGGAGCTTGAGCTGAGGGCCCCTGGCTGCCCGCTCAGCCTCTTCCTGTGAGCGTTATAATTAAACAGCGCAGCACACGTTCACGTCCGGCAGAGCCCTCCATATCCACACCACTGCCACCATATTACTGAGTAGATTTTTTTTTGGAGAATATCTGGCCTAATTGGGGGGTTAACATGAGAGCTGAAATGGTGCCTGTCATTGTCAGCCTGACCTCCGGTTCCTCTCCTTCCCCCCAGCCGCTGGGTGAACCTCTGTCCTCATCAGCACACATGAAAGTCTAGTATTGTTCGACCTTCAGAAAGAGGGCAGCTTGGCAAGGGCCTGCTAATTCAATCTCTATTAACATTGTTTCATGGTTAAGGCTGCACTCAGTGGCCTGGCCTTTCCAGCACTTGTTTGCCAAATTGTACCAGCAAAGCATGTCATAATCCGGTGATTTGTAACTGTTTTAGTCAGTATTTGTACTTAATTGTACTTTTAACTCCTGGTAATGGAATAGAACCTTATGAATACTAATTAGATGCTGGGCGGAACCTCAACAATGTGGTTTGCTAGGCAAGCATCACTGCTGGCACACACATCCCCCCCCCACACCCTGCCCCCAACATCTGCTACAACCAATAAGAGTAAAGAAATATTATTCAATGTTTAATGCGTGACATTCTTATTCATCCATCAATCCTGTAGTCGTTTGTCCTAATGCAGGCCCTCCGGAATGAGTCCAGATCCCATAGCAGGAAGCAAGGCGGGGACCAACCCACCAAAATAACATTTTATATTTTGAATCTAATTAAATAATTACAAATAATGTACATCTTGGCGGCACGGTGGCGCAGTGGTTAGTGCTGCTGTCTCACAGCAAGAATGTCCTGGGTTCGGTCCCGGGTCCTTTCTGTGTGGAGTTCGCACGCTCTCCCTGTGTTCGCATGGGTTTTTGCTGGGGGCCCTGGTTTCCTCCCACGGTCCAAAAGCGTGCAGGACAGGTCGATTGGTGAGTCTAAATTGGCCCTGTGAGTGTGTGCGCCCTGCGGTGTGTTGGTTCCTGCTCAGAGTTGGTTCCCACCTGCGCCCATTGTTCCCTGGGTAGGCTCCAGTCCCCCCCACAACCCCAGTTGGGATTAAGCGGTTTCAGAAAATGGATGGATGTATGTATATCTTAAAACAGACGTGCATTGAAGTAATACTGCATTTCTTTATTGCATGACTTTACCTGACATAGACAACCCTGCACTAGCTGTGTGCACTCCTGGGCAAACAGAAAAACAGGCCAAATCCAGAAGTGCCTGTTCAGAGTCCAGATTTGAAGCCTATAGAGAATATTTACTTATATTAAATACAAATTAGCCAGGAAACATTTTTCAGCAGTTCATCAACTGCTTGAAGTAGTTAGCATTGAGTACAACAACATCAAGTGTTCTTTCTGTAACATGGTCTCTCACAAGTAACAAGGTTTTCTCACAAGACTTTATGAAATAATTTAATTTAATGAAATAAAAGGAAAAAGCTTATGGATGGATGATTCGGACTTCATTAAATAAAAGATGCACCGATCAGCGCTGATCCATAACTATTTGACGGATCGGGTTTCAGCCATACGTGACCAATCCACATCCTATACTTATTTAGATTTTGGCAGTCTCTAAAAAGATAAATCATTTAGTGTTTATTCTATTTGTGCAGTTGCCCAACAGCTGTTTCCCATTTTAGATATATTTTTTGCGGCATTTAAAGCTGAACGCTAACGCTGTCACTCAGTTTGTCTGCCACTCAGTGGGTATGAGTGCAGTGACTTCCACCTGCTGTGACGTCATGCGCATACCATTCACAGTAGGGGGAGCGTAAGAAAATCAATTAAGAGGGTAATGACCTGGAAGTATTTTACGCTTTTAACACTAGTTAAACACTAGTAGCGCAGTGATCTGCAGTCTTTGTACAAAGAAAGTTTGGAGAGGTAGTAGTAGCGTTTAGTGGAAAATCCCACTAAACAGAGCGCGTGCAATTGTGCGAGACAGTGTGAGTAATAATAAAAAAAACAGTGGATGATTTGGGAGTCTTGGGCTTTTTTGCGCACTCACTACAGCTTGTGATTCACGTGGGGCTGCTATCTCAACAAAATATTAGTGACGCTGTTGCCTGTGGGAGAAACATGGTGGGACATTTCAAGCATTCGCCACTTGCACATACTCTCTGAAAGATTATATTGCGTATTGTTCCAGTCAAAATTTCAACACTGACGCAACACCAGTTGCACTTCAACAGGACCTCCTTCCTCCCTGTGGGGAATAGGAAGGTCATGCGTATTTCCTGTGGCGTTGATACTGGCTGAACCACTAACGCAATAACATGGTGTTCATGTCTGACATATTCAGCGCCGGCATCCTGTAGCCAGTGCAGGAATTACAGCAAAAAAGTTGTCCAGCCTCGGGTGCCCTTATACATTTTTTTCGGCCAGCTTGCTGATGGATATCCTTTAAGGTCCATTTGAACTTGGCCCTGAGCATCTCCCAGGGGCAGCTTTGTGACTGGTTACTCGCATTAATCGGAATATTGTGAAGCAGTATGGATCATGCCTGCCCATTCGCTGTGGGTGTTTGTCCTTTTATGAAATGCATGCATAGGATGTAGTAAAGGCAGACTGGTTGTGGGGAATCTCGAGCTGCATGCTCTTTGCTCCTGCGTGGAGCGTATCAGCACACAAATTTAGTGTTTTGTGTCATTGCAAAGGTGTTACTAATTAAAAAGCACCCAGTGAGACAGCTTGTCATTGAACTTTTTAACTCGGATCAGCTCCTTTAGAACTACGATTTAGGTTTCAATTTAATATTGCTTGAAATGAATGTCTTAACTACTGGTTGTTTCTAGTGTCATATATATTTATAACATAATGATTTTTTTTTTTTACCATAAAACAAACATTTTTTATTTTTTTTTACTGAATTAAACATCACATGAGCACTGTGGTGTTTTTTGTGTGTGTGATTTGTGTGAATGTTAAGCAAAACGGGTAACGGTGTCTGCAGTCATTGGGAATGAATAGGATTCCAGCCTTATTCCACTGACTTGTTAAATATCTGCTTTTGTTTGCAATGTGCAATATGTTATGAGATCCAGCATATTGTATTTTTCCTGCTTTATCATCTGCTGCTGTACTTATTGTCTTGAATTTACTTTGCACTCTGGTCTGCAGAATGCAAACAAGTAAGAAAGTGTATGATGTGCACATGCAACTAAAACCTATATTGCCTTATCTTAGCATTTGTGTTGGCACCCACAAACTCACCTTTGTTGGTGCTGTGTGTAATCTGATCTCCTGCAGTGACGCCCAGTACAGTGTGATATTGGGGAGTTTCCACCCACCTTGTGTATCGGCATCGGATCAGTTCTGGTCCCTGAACCTGGCTTTTCATCTCTCGCTCCCGCTTCACTGACGGATTTTACGCAGTGACTTTCAGTAGTGTGTGCTGATTCGCTCCCTACTTGTCTAAGCTACATGTACGAGGAGGCTTTTGTTGCAGTGCCATTTATCATGTCCCTCTTAATCTGTGCAGCACATATGAGTCAGCTGTGGGGTTTCATCTGTTCAAAGACATGGGTGTGAAATGCATTATGAAACACGGGACGCCTTCGTTAAGGAGTTTATAAAAGAAAGTGTTGAATGGAATAAGATGTAACGGGTGGGGGGGCATAAACATCCATTTTCCTGTAACATTGGGCCCCAGGGCTATACTTGAGCCCCAGAAGCTCTTTATAAATGTCAGGAGGGTGCTGTGATAAGGATGGGGCTTGACGTCACGGAGTACATGGAGGGCTCTGAACCGGATCAGTAATGTATCCGAGGAGCTGTCCACTGCCCCCACCTTGCTGTATTCCTGTGCTCGGCTAACTTGTCGCACTTACTGCCTGCGATAACCTCCCAGATGACAAGGAGGGGAGGGGGGCTTGCTGCCTCATACCAGGGTGACCTTTACCTTCATAAAAATCAGTATTTCGCAGCTGTTCCTTGCTTAGGCCACTCACACGCATTCTGCTCCCAGTGTAGAGGATTTGCTAACACAGTGGCCTCTGGGAGGCGCCTGTCCCCCTTTTCTGCTCGTGCCATTGATGGTGTGGTGGCAGCCAGTGTCGTGGATATGAGTGCTGGGCTCCTGACCCGAGGTCATGGCATGTTTTTCTTCTGAGCGGCCATTATACGAAACACACGTGCAGTTTAGGGGAATTCAGATTCTGCATGTGTAGGTTTGCGAAGCATGGTTGGCCTGGGCTGACCTTCCCTGCTTATTTCTACTCTCTCTACTGAGGTGCCCTTTGCCCCAGGGAAGTTGCTTACGTCGAGCTGTGTGACAGCAGCTCTGTCTTGGGATTCCGTGAATGGACCGGAAACATCCTACAGCCTGCAGCCTCCGTCAGCCTCCAGCTCCTAAAGACTGTTATCAAACATCTGCTTTTCTACTTATTTTATATCCGCAGTCCCCCCGGCTATCCTCGTAGCCGAGCTGCCTTCGGCAGTCATATAGGCTTTTTCCATAAGAACGAAGTGCAGTTTCTTGGGCTTCAGTGCTGTATTGTACAATAGGGAACTGTTCACAGACGACCACATGCTTTCCGGTTTACAGATAGAGCATTGTTTAGCATTGAAGTAACGAGGTAAAATTCAGTTCAAGGAAAAATTTGCATAATCCCCACAACAGCTGGCTCACCTGCAGTCTGACACAAAGGGATAGTTTCCTGGCCAGACACCCTGTGACCAACTGAGGGGAGACAATGGATTGTCATCTATCCAGCTGAAGCTGAGCTGCCCAGACTCGTTCAGCATGTCGCTGTGAGAAAGGGCCTGAGTGAAACCAGTTACAGACTGGGAGCCTGATGTTCTCCCCATTCCCTTCGCAGCATCCCCTATCAGATTCGCACTGGTTTGCAGCACACCCTTTTTGGTGTTTTGTTGAATGAGCCCAGGTTTGCCACAGAACACTCTGCACTTTTGTAAATGTTTGGCTGTAGCTGAGATAAGTGGGCTATCAAGATGTGTCTAAAGGGCAGCTTTTAAAATGTTTTAAAAACCTTTTTTTTAAATTCAGCAGCATTCAGCTTACTGCTTGATTTAAGGTACATAAAATTGGTCAAGGCATTTAAAAATGCTTTTTAAAATTATTTCTAGAAGTAGACTTGGCATCCTCGACCAGTTACAAAATGTTATGACTAAAAAATGGGTATTAAAATACCAAGCCTACTCTGTTTCCTTCAAATCATCCATTCCAGAAAAATACCATTTCATTTGACTGCTTAGACAAGAAAAACTTGAGGATGCTGCAATTTTTTTTTGTTATTCGTCATGCTTGATTATATTTGCAGGCTTGTTAAAGCTGAATATTAGTCAGCTTGTTAAACGCTAAGGGCTTGTAATGATCTGTCTTTGTTGAAAGGTGCTTTAGTGGGTAGCAGTGCAGCCTCACACCTCCTGGGTTGGGAGGTTTTTCCCAGCAGTATGTGTGGAGTTTTTCTATGTCTGTACAGGTTTTCCCTATATAATTCTGTGGGTCAAAAACAGGTGATTGTGCAGAGACGCCAGTTAACCTGTAAGCCGTGTGACAGAGAGCCAGCAAGAGAGTCCTGTAATGGAAGGGCCTTTCCTCATGGGAATCCCATGTCTTGTGTTATGAAAGATGCCTGGCTGTAACACTTCACTTTGCTAATACACCCTGTATTCCACATCGTTGGAAAATGGCAGAACTATACAAATAAATCTCCACGCTTCCAGCACCCATAAAGAACCATGAGAAATCAACAATCTACACGTTGCGGTTACCATCTCTTTCTCCTCTCGTGGTTTGTGTGTTTTTGTGTTAACCTCTAGTCACTGTTATCAGTTGTTATTTGTTCCTTTTAGATGAATATGACTGGTGTGAGCACAGGACATATATCAAATCAGAGTGTGGGGCGTTTGCTGCTGATGTCTGAGGGAATACCGTCGGGTGTTTGAATTTTAATTAATGTGTGATGCAGGTTAGATGGGACGATGGACTGACATCACTTTGTAGTCATTCTACTGTCACTCTTCAGTCATTTGTTTCTTTTTTTGTCATCTTCCCACGTCTTTGTTGTGCTAATATTGTGTTTATACTATGTTTACCACCAATATACTTAATTGAATTTTAATAGCACTTTAATCTTGAGTGTGTTTTATATATTTATCTGTACAGGCTGCATCTTCGGTCTTCATATTTTGATTCCTATTACGCTATTTGGAGGCTGCTTCATGATTTACTGTAAACACTTGTTTATTTTATTTGCTTCAAATGACCTTTTTAGGTTGTCTGTCCGTCTGTCTCTTTGTCTGTCTGCCTGTCTCTGTCAGCCTGTCAGCCTGTCTGTCTGTCTGTCTGTCGGTCGGTCGGTCTGTCTGTATCTATCTGCCTGGCCATCGACCTGTCTGTCTCTGTCTGCCCATCGACCTGTCTGTCTCTGTCTGCCCATCGACCTGTCTGTCTCTGTCTGCCCATCGACCTGTCGGTCTGCTTATCTGTCTGTCTGCTTGTCTGTCTGTCTGTATCTATCTGCCTGCCCGTCGACCTGTCTGTCTGTCTCTCGTCTGTCTGGTGGCCTGCCTGTCTGTGTCTAAGTATGTGGCTCACAACTGTGCCGTCCGTTTAGGAACAGCCTTCAGATTTTCCTCTCTTGTCTCTCCTCAAAGGTTGACGGGCCCATCTGGGTTTCTGACTGATGGGCCGGGGAACTACAAGTACAAGACCAAGTGCACGTGGCTGATCGAGGGACAGTGAGTATCAGGCTGAGTTTGTCAGTGTGTTTGGATAAAATCGATCATTTGCTAGTCAGTCATTTTAGCATCTTTTCATGTTAGTTGTGTTACCAGACAGTCTTTAGCAAGCAACGCTGAGAAAAGCCCAGTTGTTGGTGGGAATGCAAAAATCCGACTCCTCCTTTCTGCCCCCTCAGCCATGGTGCATATTGTTCTGTATGGGTCATGGGGTTAGGAATGGTGCACTCTCTGGGCTCTGGGGCAGCCAGGGGTGGGCAGGGTCCCCACCCCACTGCCTCCGCATCTTACATTAGCTTAGGTTATCCTGATTACTGAATTCTGTCCCTGTTCACATTCACTCTGACGGACTGCAGCCATTGAGAATCAGCACCACTGACTGATGTCTGTTAATTACTTTGAAACGGAAAGGGACGCCATTTCAGTCAACAAGGGGCATGACTTTTTATCCAGTTAGGTAACTAGCAGGAATTCCGCGTTCAGGAGACAAGCAACTGGACACATCCTGGACATTTTTGGTGGTGATGTTTTTAAAAGACTCTCAGATAACATCTTAATTGACTTGTCAGGGAACCTTGGGTGTCCTTGGCATGCTTGCTGGATGTGGGAATGCCTGGGTCAGGACTCTCTGCGGAGGGTATCTGTACACTGACTGTCTCTTTGTATTTCAGGCCCAACACCATCCTCAGACTGCGCTTCAACCACTTTGCCACAGAATGCAGCTGGGATCACCTCTATGTGTATGATGGGGACTCCATCTACGCCCCTCTGCTGGCCGCCTTCAGGTACTGCACCAGCGGGTTTCCGTAACTTTTGCTGACTGCCTGATAAACACTAGCTACCTGTTCAGTGCTGAAATGATTTGTGTCAAACTGCTTATTTTCTAAAATACTTGCGTATTCTGTATTGTTAGGAGGAAGGATGCAGCAGTAGGGCCTGAATTACACTTCAGGATTGTGGGTTTCGGGGCAAAATTTGATCGATTCCCACAAATCCAGTAAATATAATGCAGGAAATTCCCTCACAGATTTACAGTGACGTTTAATGATGTTCAGCCAGATTTGCACTCGTGCAGAATGCATGCTTTCTCTCCTTCTGTCTACAAAGCCTTTGTCACAACGCTGTTTGTATCACTTGTCTGATTTGCACCCCGCATATCTCTGCATGCACAGCATTACACTTTATGGCATATTATACAGCTATACCTGATTTGTGCCACATCGTTTCATATCCGGCACCTGATGTAAGTTACCAGTGTAGTTTCCTCGATAGTTCAAACTTTGGTTTTGTGTAACACTTTCATCACAACTGCATGGTTCCAGCTATGCTGCCGGGAAACGGATCCCTGATCCAGTTAATATTTCTTTTCACAACATCATGTTCATTTTACAGACTCTTTCTCAGCGATTGCCACTAGCCCAGTATGGAATAGTCAGCCAAATATTCCGATTCTCAGTTGTGTGTGTCCTCTGCCCGTTTAATAAAAGTTCTGCATAGCACCTGCCCTTGTCTGTGCATGTGCTTTTGGGTCTCCTTAGGCTCCCCAGTCACGGTGGGGTGACCATATGTGTCCCTGACTGCTGCCACTGTTATGCTGCAGCAAAGTCATTAGATAATGCCAATAGGACAAACAACTAGAGAATTGTATGTTATTAATTCTATTTTCCTGATCCCACTAATTTAGAGTGATGTAAATATGGCAGCAGCAACTCAAAATATGCTAAACTTCATATTTCAGTTCCGAATGAACCAAAGGTGTACCAGGGCAAACCGGAATACCATATCACTGGATAGGAGCAATTTTAAGAGATGGAAATATAAACCAACATTTCAGATATGGGATATTTAGGTAATAGTCTTTGCAAAAATTGGAAATAGATAACCAGAGCGAACACTTAAAATGACAAGCAAAGAAAATAATTTTTTTCCCATGTTAATGATCCACGGAATCATTAACGCTACTTCTCGTTAAACAATCAACCAGTACAGTTTGCTGTAAATGTTGACCAGTATGGTTTTTTGAAAAATTTCAGTATGAATGGATCGGGCTGTGCCTCGAAAATGCATGTGCAGTCGTGCAAGGTACAGATCGGGCAGGTGGTAAGGATTGGGTAGTGACAGCCCCCTCCGCTATTGCAGCATCTGTGCTAGCCTGCATACGTATTTCAGTGACAGGAATTTGAAGGCATGCAAACATTGACTGCTG
Organism: Brienomyrus brachyistius; assembly: GCF_023856365.1. Classification (NCBI taxonomy): domain Eukaryota; kingdom Metazoa; phylum Chordata; class Actinopteri; order Osteoglossiformes; family Mormyridae; genus Brienomyrus; species Brienomyrus brachyistius. The sequence continues at coordinate 21,537,237 of NC_064544.1, forward strand.
CTGTTAAATGGAAAGGGATGATGCAGTGGAGATGGAGTACAGGGAAAGAATAGAGACAAGAGAAGGGAACCACCAAAAGAAGGCCTAAGGACAGTGATGCAGCTCAAAGAAATGACCAACAGGGGAGAAGGAGAAAGAGATGACAAATTACAGCAATGCCTGTGGAGAATCTCTTAAATTGGAGGAGAGTGATGAAATGCAATGTAAGGTAATAGGGCAAGGCAAGACCTGCAGTCAAGCTCACAAGAAGTAAAGAAGTATCCCCCTCCACACCGCAAAGGTGTGTAAATCTTCCTTATGTGAAACATTTAAGGGAGGAATTCCCCCCTATTTTGAAAAATGAATTTCATTGCCGGGGTGGCATGGTGTTGCAGTGGTTAGCACTGTTGCCTCACACCTCTGGAACCAGGGTTACATGTGTATGGAGTTACATGTGGGTGACATGTGTGTGGAGTTTGCATGTTCTCCCCATGTCGTCGTGGAGTTTCCTCCGGGTACTCCAGTTTTCCCCCTAAAGTCTAAAGACATGCTTAGGCTAATTGGAGTTACTAAATTGCCCATAGGTGTGCATGTGTGAGTGAATGGTGTGTGAGTGTGCCCTGCGATGGGCTGGCCCCCCCCTCCTGGGTTGTTCTCCGCCTCCAGACCTGCCGCGACCCAGAAGGATAAGCAGTATGGAAGATTGATGGATGGATGGGTCACACTGACTGTCTCTTTGTATTCAGGCCCAACACCATCCTCAGTTTGCGCTTCAACCACTTTGCCACAGAATGCAGCTGGGATGCAGGATGGATGAATTTCATTGCCATGACTAGTGATTCCCATGAGCAAGGCTAGCAGGCTGGCAAACATGGTGCCTGGGCAGGGAAACTGGCACAACTCTTACCATGGTGCCAGGGCTGTGACGCTGACAGGACTATAACCATGGTTCCATAACAGGGAAGCTGGCAAGACTGTTACCATGGTGCCAGGGCATGGATGCTGGCACAACTGTTGCCATGGTACCCATACTGTGATGCTGACAAGACTGTATCCATGGCGTCTGGGCAGGAAAGCTGGCAAGACTGAAACCTTGGTGCCCAGGCAGGGAAGCTGGCAGTGACATCAAAACTATACTTTTTTGTCATTCTTCCTGCCTCAGTAGTTTGCCAGCCACCAGTTGCCGGGGTTCAAATCTGAGTTGAGTCACCTGGTGTCACCTCCTGCTCTGAATGGCCAGCTTGGCACGCTGCTCTGAGGACTGATTAGTGAGATGCAATGTTTCCCTCAGTTTCTAACACCTGCTGAATGTGCCTTGGTGTTGTGTTGAAAATATTGGTAGCTCTAATTGTTTTGTATTGTACGCGTAAAATACACTTGGCTTTTTATTGTTGAATGTCATGTGGGCATGTAGTTAAGTTGATTCACCCTCAGCCAGGTCTGCATGCACCCTTGTTGGAGGGTTCGCACAGAAGCAATCCGTGGATTGGTACCAGTGCTCCAAGGCTTAATGGAAGATAGAAATTACAGCTTTCTTTTCACAAACACAAGTAGTTGTAGTCATTTTCATTTTCCTTGTAGCTGAGTGTCTGTCGTGCCCCTGATTGACTGAATTAATAAATAAGTGAAGGACTGAAGTACGTGGTGGTGATTCTGAACTGACAGGCTGGGCTTTGTAATTATAAAGTCCTGCGCTGTTGGAAGTTGCGGCCAGTGATGCATTATTGGTATTTACAGCACACTCCGGTGCCAAGGATTGGACTCTAGCATGTGCTAGAAAGATAATTATTCTTACATGTCTGGAGCCTGCAGGATATCGTCTGACTCATAAGATGTCCTCTTAAGTTGAAATTGGAGATGTAAGTTAATGGTTTGTTTCAGCTGTGTGTCCACGAAAAAACAAGTATCTCCCTGTGATATCATTTGTCTTGGTTATAATGAGATTGTTACAGGATCTCTAATTAAACTGCCATACTTTTAGTATGAGAAATTTCTGGAAGTTCAGGTTGTATTGTAGCTATTCGCATTCCCTACTGAGTCTCTGCTCTCAGTGTCTATTGCCCCAGCAGAGGTTCCTCAGGTGGGTTAGACAGCTGGCGGTTCTACCCCTCATCGCAGTGTAGCGCCATCTATTGGTAGGTGGATGGCTACATTGAGCTAACCAGCACACCCTTACTTGAAAAGCACATGGCTCCAAGATTTAGAAGAAGCTATGGTGTTGGAATTGTTGTATGAGGCAGAGGTGAGAATGAGAGAGGTGTGGAATTTACTTTAAAAGACAGATCCCTTATCAGCTTTCTTTTCAGCGTCTTAAATGAAAATGTGCTGGGGGGGCATAGTTGTTTCACCGCTACCCAGACAGGTCTGGAAGAGCTTGGGAGCAATGAATGGGGGGTGGTTGCCTTTTGGGACCTCAATGTGCATTTATTAACCCTCTGGAGTCTGGTGCCTCTCAGCCACTTTCCACGTAGTCTGACATGCCTTGACCTGGCTTTTATGTCTAAAAAACATTTATCGCAAAGTGCGCAACTCTTAACATAAACTTTCAAAAACCTAATTTCAGGGGTGCTGAGACATTGTGAAAAGGAGATGATAAACATTTTTGCCAAGACTGAGCTGTGGATCTTGTAAACAGGTGTTGGCTATACCTTGATGATTGAAGCATTCAGAAATTTAATGTGGTTTGATTACTAAAGTGTTAGAACTTTAGAGTGACACTTTTTTTTAAGTCACTGACCTAGACAATGAATTTTGATGAGAAGTGTCAGCGCATCTGTTATAGTCTCCATACTGTCAATGGTCCATCAGTCTGGAATGTCAGTGTGAATTATAAAAAGAGACCATAATAGCCTTTTTATAGGTTATAACATGCAATGGATTAAATGTTGATGAGAAAAAAAGGTGCAATCACACAGTATTACTGCAATATTGCAAAACAATGAATGACCACTAGAACAATAAATTCAGTTCTGTTCAGGATGCCAAGCTTCAAAGCAGTTTCTGTCTGCTTTAAGGTAAACTTAGACATCACATGCTTTGCACTTCCAATGATTTTTTGTATATAATATAAAAATTTGCTAAATAAATTCAAATTTTACTGTTGAACTGAAGTACATTTCCCAAAAGCTCCAGTTTGCAACTTAGTTGAAATCATTCAGTTACATGGTTCCAAATGTGTAAGTTACTAACGTAATTAGCAACTATGCTTTTGGGGAATGTACTCCGCTCTGCTTTGTATTTTTTCATTTTGCATTGCAAGTTCGCTCCTTCCATTTTTGAACAGAGTACACAAGTTGCTTCATTTATGTAAACGGTACAAGTATTTTTAGTGTAAAAGTTAATGTTTCACAGTAAATATCTTATTTTCAGCAAATACAATCCATACTATTTTAAGCTCTTTTATGCCATGTATTTTGAGAAACACGTCAAATTAACTAGTCATGTGCTGTCATCTGACTGAGAAACATCATTAGTCTCCACTTTCAAAGCGCATGGCTATGAACGAGGTCACATGACCACCACCCCTGCTGCCCACGATGGATACGTTGTGCCCGCTTGCCCAGAGCAATGGGAGTGGGGCAGACTTCCAGACGTTATGGTTCAGTAGCAAGGCCAAAAAGTGTTGTGGTTGTATAATCTTCATATCAGTTTGGCGTCCTTCCTCTTTGCCCTCCCCCTAGCATTTCATACTCCTATCATCCCCCTTTAATGATGACTTCTTGCTGACAAACAGTACAGAAAATTTCCTCCTCAGTCACCGTCGTCTTCAGGCATTTTTGTTAAAGGCTTGACGCTTTGCTTAGGAATTGACAGTTTGCGGTTTCTAGGTTTTTAGCAGTACTAAGATCTGGATGTGAGACTGCCGTGATTCATCCATCTGATGGTTCATGATTATGGTCCCACCTAAAGGTGAACTTACACCTTGTGTGTGAGAGTGTGAGAGAGAGAGAGTGTGGGGTGGGTTCATAGCCTGAGGATTCCTGCTGATACTCTTATTTGCTCTGTTAACACATGTTCATAGTCTTATACGATCCAGTTGGCCTGGAGCTCTCTCCTGTCTGCAACATAACATCAATAAATACTGATCAATGCATTACCTGTGCAGCTAATATTATTTCTGTTTCACTATCATGTGTATGTGGGTCTGTCACAGGACAGTCACAAGCATTAGCATGTTATGTTAGACATTAGTTAAATTAGGACGTCCATGGGGCAGGTATGAACAGCCATGCCGGCACGCAAATTTCTGAAATATAGGATGGCAGGGAAAGGTTCATTAATATTCATAAAGGAAGTGGTACCTGATCATCTTTGCGGTACAATGGTTTTGGGAAAGTTTTTTTTTTTTTTTTTTTTTTTTTGTGCAAAAAAAAAATCTTATTCTATGGTAGCCTTTACTTAACCTGACTAGCAAGCTAACAAATGTATTAATAGTCTTAGAGATGCAAAACATATTGGTCAGTATTGGTCGATATTAGTTAAAAAATCAAATTATTGGTGGAATATTTGTCTGGTATGTCAGTCTTGAATGATACCTCCAGCCATTATTTAAACTTTATCTGTACAGTCAAATCCAGTTATGATGGACTTCAAGGGACCTGGCAAAACAGTCTGTTATATCCAAAGTCCATTATATCCAGAGTTGCTGTATGTTCAGAACACAACTATAGGACACCATTTACTCATGCCACACCCCAGCAGAAACACTTGTTGTATAGATTATTATATTGTAAATGTAGTAATCCAACTTTACCTGACTAGATTAGTGACTATTAATAATCCCGACTACATATCTACGCTGGATATCACCGGCACACCGCGTGCCTTGTAGGCGGAGCCTGCATGTCCATTATAGCCACAGAAAGCTACAGCTAAAAGCGACCCTTGGAACCAAATTGTTTGTCTGTTATAAGCAAAATTCCATTATATGTGAGGCCGCTATATCCGATGCTTTTTCTATATGTTCTTAAAGGCGCACGGCCGGGACCAGCGGACCTCATCCATTATAGACAACATTCCGTTATAAGCGAATCCACTATAACGGGATTTTACTTTATTCAAAGTTAGCAGAGCTAAAAACGCATGTACCGAAATTATGGAGCTCATTGCATTGAACAATCAACTATTTTTTTATAGTGCAGGATGATTTCATGGGTCACAATCTGCTGCACAGCCAGTGGTAACACAATAAGTGTCATGCAGACCACACCTATAATTAAACCAAGTGGTATTACACTAGATTCACGTCACTGATAATATGTATACCATGTGATGGTCTTTGGAAATGCACATGGTCTTTAGCACACTGAAGGCATTACTGAGACATGTGTCTGTGTGGAGACATTGGTTAATTAACTCTATTGTGCAACGTGCAACCTCTTCTTTCGTTACTTGATTCATTCTTTTCTGTGAGGTTTAGTACAGTTAGGGGCAAAGCCCGTTTTCCTGCATTCTGTTTCAGTAATATTAAAGGTTTGAGTTTAGGTTATCAACATAACTTATTACTTAGAACTGAAAATGTATATCATCTTCTGGTCTCAAGTCTTATCAATGTGTGGACCATCAGGCACTTTAATGTGCTCACTGGCCAGTGGCACCTCGACAATTGGTGCCTGTAATTGGGGTGGTCGAAAGGAGTGGTTACGTCTGTGTTGTGTAAGAGCCTTTGATCTGAATTTATATGGCTCTAATTGCACCTTCAACCAAACATACTGATCAGGCTGACATATTGACATGGCGGAGTTCTGGCCCTTTTCTCTGTGATTTAGTACAGGCCTGTGATTTTGGCCTGAAAGGTCATTTCGGCTTGGTTAATGTTGGCCATTCCAAAACAATAAATCAGGTCCCCAAAGACGCCGTTGCCATTGAGATAATCACACCATTATGCCAAATTCTAAAGAATTTGCTGCAATGTACTTAATAATGTCTGAAGGAAGTTGATTCAATGGGCTCCTCATCCACAAACACGAAGGAGAATACTGCTCTCCTTTTAGTTCCACAATGATCAGTCAGGGGCCTCTTTCGGTCCCGTGTTTGGGCCGGATTTCCCTCTCATTGCCATTGTGTATGACTGCTAACGTCCTTCCTTAAGTTGCTTCACAGCTTATTAAATTACCAGAAGTAGTGTGGGAAGAACAAACTGTTGAAAATTGATCATGCGATAAGTGATATTTAAGCTAAATGATGTTTTTTTTTTGTGTGTAGTAATGTACTGTCCTAGAAAATTGGAGATTGGGCATTTTTTCTTGCCCATTCATTGGAATCCTAAGTGGAGGTTCTGCTATAGTGCGTATGGCATTTAATGACCATGCTGACGTATTCAGGTTTTCCAGTGTTGGCATGTATCTCTTACATCAGGCATATAGAATGCCAAGTTTGGGCGACCAGCCCTTCCATGTTTTACCGTGAGTCACCTTTATCTGAACACGAAGGTGCCGGTCAGTCTGGTGGTGCCGGTGTGGCACAGTTTCTAATTCATCATTCATTTTTTCTTGGGACTGATGACCTAAAAATTGGAGTTGACCATCTCTGGTATAATTGATGTCCCTACATCTTGGAGAAAGAAGGAGGGTTTGTTTACCTATTCAAACGTACCTAACCTGTCGCTCCTAGATGCTTGTTATTTTTGATTGGCTACAGGGTAAAACTGGCAGAAGGAGTGGCTGAGCGCTGTTCCCTTTACCCGCCCCCTTGCGTAAGTAGAGGAGGAAATGGGGGGTGGGGGGTGAGCGAGGGGTAGACAGCAGGCCTCCACCTCCCTTACTGGTCCTTGCTGGCATGTGTGGAGGGCTGCAGAAGGCTAGTCGGTCACGCTCGGATCGGTAACGTCATAGCGCCAGCACTGAATCTTTCTGATCTTCACTACTGGCGCTCATCACATGCTTCTACAAGCTACTGATGCTGTTCATTATTTAGAGCTGCATTTGTTCCTATGCACAATGCATCCATGTTGTTCCAAAAGTGAGATTTTTGAAAAACTCAGGCATAAATTTCTCAGCATTTTTACAAGTTCTTTTGCTCTATGAATAATTAATATTTTCCATTCCTGTACTCTGTCTTAGTGAGCCCTTTAACCACTTGCTACACATACTGCACAGAGCCTTCATGCAGCTGCTGTTTCTTCAGAAGTTCTACAGGGCACAGAATTACCTCTGTGTTTCGTACATCAGTTTAGCACTAATTGTGTATTATGAAATGTCCCCTGTGTTGTAATCTCTGATATGTGACTTAATTTTAGGGACAGCTTGCCAAGTATACTTCTTGTTTTTCAAAGATGAAGTTAAGTCATTAAATTTTTCTTTGCTACTTTAAACTCAGATTTAAAAAACCATCTTGACCCTGGGACGACTTTTATCCGTCAGTAAGTGCAAGGTCCGGCACTGCTGAGGCTACTTCTTTGACATATTTCTCCAAGAAAGTTCTAATGATCTTAATGCATAACTTGTGGTAACAGAAACCTCGTTCTTCTCCCGGATCTAGGCTTGGGCTGCAGAAGACTGTTCAGCTTTCTGCTTCCTCAACATCAGTGTGTTGCTTGAATTTCTCGCCTGTTAGCAAAAAGTAAAAGCTGGCAGGTTTTGACTATGTGCTTGCTAACAATGTCAGCAGTGGCAGCAAAGACCAAGGTTTCACAGGCAGTACTTCCCTAGGAGGCCACAGTAAATGTCACTAATAATAGTTAATATGGAGAAAAGTTGAAGGTTTCTATAGAGATTAAGGCTTTATGCTGCCAGTGGGATTGAAGGCATGTCAGACCCGGCTGGTGGACACAGCCTGAACAAGATCCATGTGAGTGTTTTCAGAATCAATTGATATTGACTCACACAGCAATATTTTTCACTTTTCTGAAACTGGTGCTTTTTCAGACTGACTCCTAAGAATAGTCATTGTCGACTCTTGGTGACCGTGTAGATGGCACCCCTCCAGAGCATTCTGTCTGCTTTTTGGAGGCCTCCGTCTCTCTCTCACATTGCAGATGTGATTGTGATTTTTCTTAAACCTTTGGTTATTAAATTCTTTGTTTAGATAGTGTGTCATTATGGAAAGATCCCTTGACTTAACTGCAAATTTATATGTAGTCTTGTATATTCATTTGTATAAAAAGAGTTTGGTGGTGAGCTGACATTGAGTCTGGGTTATTCATTGATGGAAAAAATGTACTTTGTACTATAGCTATAATCTGAGCCATATAGGTGCAGATATTTTCTGTTACATTCTTAAATAAAGTTAAAAGCTCTTTGCATTAACACAGCTTTTTGAATAATGGAGGAAGTACACTTGCAGAAACCCAGGGAGGGTGTACAAAATCAAAAACACACGATACTCAGTTTCTACTGTAGATGAGCGTTTCCTCTTTGTGTCATATTCCTGTTCTGAAAGTATTATTGAATAGCATTGAACAGTTCATTTTAATTACAGTTAGGGTTGTGACAGCATTCTGCATTTCGATGAGAATTGAAAAAACCATAAGTGTTGAAATGCTTTGGAAAGTGGGTCATTACTTCCATGTTTATGGTCTTAAGTGTTTATGGTTAACTACTGTCAGATAGTTAAAGCGTGAGTGGAATAATTTTGTCGGCGTGCAGAAGCACGTCGACTCGGGCCTTAAGCGTGTCCCCTCATAAACGGCGGCTCGTCGACTGGCCCAGTCCAGTGCCTAAGCCATGACCCAGGCTTCTGCCTTTTCCACACAGCCCCGGATCCCGTGTAGGACTGCAGATGGAAACCTAAACAGGCATGCTGCATGTGAGTCTAGGGTCCAGGCACCCGGGGCGCCTCGCGCTTGTCCACAGGTGCTGCTCTCCGGCTCACAGTCACGTTGGCCTGTTAGTGGCTCTTGCTCTTTGCTTCCATGTCTGTGTTCTTGCTCTCGGTCGTTGCTGGGTTTGGTCATGGACGTCCAGGACGGCCTTTTTTTCGCAGATTTTTCGCAGTCACTCCTCTTTCCTCTGGTCTTACTGCAGTTTTGAGGGACATCTTTTCTCACCCATAAGTTGTAAGTGGTGTCACTGTGCTTTCAAGTGTGCGTGTCTGACCGTGACTGTGATTTTGGTCTCTCTCATTTGTGGGCGACAGCGGCCTGATCGTGCCGGAGCGCTATTCCAACGAGACTCTCCCGGAGGTAGTTTCCCAATCCGGCTACGCCCTGCTGCACTTCTTCAGCGATGCAGCCTACAATCTCACTGGCTTCAACATCTCTTACAGGTAAGCCGCGCACACCCCTGCAGAAGCAGCCTGTGGGTCTCCGTGTGGATTCCCCTGTGCCGTTTACCTCCCCCGCTGACTGCAGGCTGAAGCGTACACAGCTGTACTTTATGCTTAGTTTAGTAATTAGTACCGGTCCTAATTTGAAATTCAAAACCAAGCAATTTTTCTCTGTAACAATGAACTTGCAAATGAGTTACTAAAATTAGAAAAACGTAATGGAAACATTTAGACAGAGCAAAGGGATGTCGTGATTAGCAGGTTAACTCTTGCGCCCAAGATAGCCATCAACAAAAACGTTCTCCTGCCCTAACATCTCTCTCCAGTTGTTTTCATTTAGCTATTTGAAAAATGAAATGTCTAGACCACAGAGGGGGGCAGCTTTCTGTAGGAAGGTGTCTGTGCGGCTGCTGATGTGACCATCTGGCTGTGGTGATGTCATTCATGCATATTCAGTGCTTGAGCCCTGATTGGCAGACAGGGCGTCAGCCTGGGCTGTCACTCGCATGCATTCTTGACATCAATCCCAATACACCACCTGTCAGGGTATGCTGAATAATACCCCCCTTAAAAACTCACATAGGAACAATTTTTATGAAATAACACCGATTTGATTTCAGATAGTTTTTCAGGCCGGTGTATTTTTACCAGCTGCCACCAACACAGGCTGTACATGTTGAGGGAAACGGCCTGTCCCTTTAAGTATGCAAAATGTGGCAGCTGCACCATCGCACGGCTGCGAGGGGCAGCGTAGCGCCGTGTGAAGCACGACCTCCATGTGTGTGCCTCCGCCTTGTCCTTCCCCTTGCGAAATGAGCCGTACTCCTCAGCTGTATTTGTTATCCTTCATGAAAAGCTCTTGAGCATATTTTCTGGTGAGACCACGTTCATCTGGGCTGGTGATTGAGGCTGTTTGTGGTCGTCACTGTTGTTAATTTATGTGAATCAGTTCTGTAGCTTAGGGCTGAAGCACATAAACCCGAGTCAGATGTTAATTAAGCACAGATGTTTAAACGCCAAAGTGAACGTGATGCGCCAGGCCGGCTGAGGTCACCTTGCTGTCCCAGTTTAAGGTTTTAATTTCACCTAATCCAGTTCTAACTTCAGTTACAGCAGATAATTATGGATACCAAAAAGTAATTGCCATAATGATTGCCTCTTTAGCATCCTAAGTCTGTCAGTGAGATAGTGGAGTCGGCTGCTGCCCAGGGCTCCTCGTCGTAAACAGCTCCTTGACACCATGATCTCCTCGCATTCAGCCCGGTCCTGCACGCCTCTGCTCTCAGGCTGCGTTTATTTTTGGGAGCTACGGCATGAGCAGCCTGGCAGCACCCTCTCATTAGCCAAGGTGGATGTTTGCCGTTTGGAGGAGAACTCAGACAAACCCGGCTGGACTGGAAACAGTGCAGCATGCTGATATTTCCAGTGTAATAACAACAGGACTGCGGGCAGTGGGTGGGTGTTACAGGACGCGTGGAGATGCACAAAGCAGCCGAGAGCCGCTTTCAAGGGGGCTGGGCCGCACAAAGCCGGCCTTGTTACCCTGCCTGCCCAAGCCCTTCGGAACAGAACACTTGCATTGTCTGTACTCTGCTGGGGGGGGGGGGGGGCGGTGGTGGTCATGTGACCCTGCACCGTGATGAGCGCTTGCGTTTCCCGGTGCCGCGCTCTGCGAGTCAGCCTGGGTCAGTGACGTCATCGCCATGTTTCCAGCCTCTGGGGTCGTTGTCGCTATCAGCATTGGCTTGTCATTTTGTTTTTCCCAAAGCATCATATCTGTTTGTTTTAACTGCCACTGCCATGTGAAGGTCTAATGGGGTGGTAGACGGCGACGGTAAACCCTGCCACACTGGCCTGCATTGTTAGTGTGAGTCCGCTCTTCACGCTCAGTGGTAAGCAAAGCATTTTGTAAAACAAGCTATTTTGGATGTCCTGAAGCCGTCGTCGTATCCTTCCACCACCTCTGTGCCGTTACATGATCATTGTCTGTTGACACTGTTTTAGAGGTTTTTCTTCTCCCCTTAGACGTCCTTTAATTTCTGTAATGAAAGCCCCCTCCTTTAGAAACACCTCTATCAGCGCTGGGTGTCATTTCCGAAGTCATAACCGCTGCTGTTTATACAGGCGCGCTTGTTTGTTTCCGAGTGCCACAATGAGGACACCTGAAAACAAACATTGGGTGACCTGCCTCTCCTGGCTCTTCACCCCCCCTGCCGACAGAATCAACACCTGCCCCAACAACTGCTCAGACCGGGGGGAGTGCCGGCTGGCTAACGGCAGCGTGGGCGTGTACTGCGAGTGCGCCGAGCAGTGGAAGGGCGAGGCCTGCGACATCCCCTCTTGCCTGGGCCAGTGTGGCCTCCCGGAGCGTGGCGAGTGCCAGGCCAATAGCAGCCGCCGCTGTCTCTGCCACCCCAGATGGCAAGGTGGGTGCCGGGAACGGGGGCGGTAACACAAGCCTGCTATGAGTGGCCGGCTCAAACCAAGTGTGACTGAGATGGGAGGTGGATGGTAACTCATAGAGCTGGGTTTACTGGAGTGTATGTGAGCAGGGGGAAATCTGCATAGACTAAACGAGTGGCACATCACCGTTGTGCCGTGCTTTGAGATTTGATGGTGATAACCAGCCTTGTGAGCCAAAATGAGCCGTCAGCACCAGCGTGACTACCCCTGAAAGGTCTGCGTTTGGTGCACCTGCCTGTGTTTGAAGCTTTGTGAAACGTGCCGAGTAGCAGATTGACACTCTGTGACCTTGTTGCGCTTCATCCATTCTCCATTCACGGCAGTCACTTTTCGCACTCCATTAACTTCTCCGTCGTGCCTTTAGGCACTCAGATGCACGTTCTTTTTGCGGCAGGTTGGGCTGAGTAAATTCACAACACGTTCCATGCGGCGCTACCGTATCCGGGACTTGCTGCTTAATGGTCCCTGGCTTGTTTATCGGACCTGGAATTCAGCCTGTGGTTTTAAACTTGCATAATGAGACCACACATCCAGCAAAGCCTTTGACCTTTGCTGCTCAGTGTGTTGTTTTAATGGGTGAAGATGTGGATGGTACGGTGTACTGTGCCATTTTACTGTCTCAGTTAATTAAGCTCAGTTAATGATACAGCATATTGTGTGACATATAGTTCAGTTGAACATGTCTGGAAGGCTGTCAGACAGTTAAGTTTGATCGGAAACTGGGAAAGAGATGAGTAGGATCTCTCTCCTCAGGTCCCGATTGTTCCATCCCTGTGCCCGCTAATCGCTCCTTCTGGACCCATGAGGACTATTCCGGAGACAGCTTGGCCCGCGCCTCCCACAAGGCCGTGGTCGATAAGGACATCATGTGGGTCATTGGCGGATACGTGTTCAACTACTCAGACTACAAAATGGTTAAAGCGTAAGTGCTGTCTGCGGCTCTTTTCTCTTAAAGGATGGTCGAGTGCCATGGTGCAAACGCAAGCATCTCTCTGACGCAAACACCTGCTATTATGCAGTAATGGCCTTAATGGATACTCTGATGTTGTTCTATGTTACCCCTGCCAGGCCGCTCAGGCCGGGTAGCTTAGAGAAAGTATCTCAACTCAAGTTTATTTGTGATGCTGGGCCTTTTAGGTGTAGGGAAAGTCTTAACAGCTGCAGTAGCTGGACTCTAGACATGGGATTCAAGGGCTGTGGCGTTAGCCATGTGTTTTGGCTGTACCTATCTGGGGCGTTTACCTTGTCAGCTGTACTCCTCTGTCTGTCTGTTAGGGGCTTCACTGGACCTTCTTTTCTTATTTCCCGCAGGTACAACTTGACCTCCCAGTTGTGGTTGACTCTTAACCGCTCCGTGGATGCAGTGACAGCACGCTATGGCCATTCCCTAGCTCTGCACGAGGTAGGCCTTCCTCACCGCTCGGTACCAGCCCCATAACCCTACCAGGGTGCTTGCGTAACATGGACGAGATGCCACTTCAGCTCCAGTGCCATTGACCATAGGAGCTTCTTCTATTGCAGTCAGTTGGACACCAAGTACAGTACTGTGAAGAAGTCTTACAGTGCCAACAAAAACGGTTTAACTCTATTTGAATCTGGGCAGTAAGTGCATACTTGATCAGTATGCACACTAACATCAATTAAAAATACAATTAAAAAGTATCATAATGATTCTGTTCTCCAGGAAGTTACTGACATGTTGTTGAATAGCTAGAAGCTTTGGTGCCCAAACCTTTCTATACGCGCACCCTTGCTTTTCCATGTATTTTTTGCAATTCACCACCAGTTCACTTTTAATTAGTTTAATCAGCATCCTGGAACATTGATTATCCAAACCAGGAGTTCGACAAAAACATGGATACATTGAAAGGTATCTGCAGATACTGGAATTTTTGGAGTTTTGAACACAGTGTGGAAAAAATAAGATGATGGGACAAAAGTGTTTTACAATAGCTTAACTAGCATAGACTAAACATTAAGTAAGAAGTTTCCATAGTACTGTATGTTTTCCAAGCTGCCTTTAAATTTTCAATGTGCTTTGGATGCTGCACCTGTGCCAGTGTGAAGCTCGGTTACATGCATGCATGTGTGTGCATGCACTTGGGATGCTGCCCCTGTGGCAGTGTGAAGCTCGGTTATATGCATGCATGTGTGTGCATGCGGTTGGGATGCTGCACCTGTGGCAGGGTGAAGCTTAGTTACATGCACGCATGTGCTTGACTTGATGGTTTCTAGAGGCTTGTTCTTGGTGTGGTTGGAGCTGCTTCAAAGATGGTGTTACTGGCGCTCTGTATATAACTTCATTTTGATGTGTTTTTAAGGTCAATATAGGACTGCAGTCACTCTTCATCTCCAGCCTTTGTGTCTCTGTTCAGCTTTTAAATGCTTTCCATTTTCCAGGGCTCGACTAATATCTCTTTGCTGATCTGGATGATTTTACTCTCTCCAGTACAGTGGAGAATTTGCCTTCTCTTCTACTTTTTACTTCTTAGGCTCGACCTCTGTCTGTCACATCATACAAGCCTGTCAGTCCAGGCTTTTGAGATGCTTTGTGTTTTTCACGTATTTTGTTATGGCCAGGTCACATTGATTTTTCTCATATACATAAAGATCCTTTTTATTGTACGTTCATAATTCTTCCCTTGGGCTCTGTGTGGGATGGTTAATTTGCAGTGTTTGGTGTATCGACGTCCCCTGTGAACCTTCGATCTCCTGTCTCTCTCCAGCACAAGATCTACATGTATGGAGGCAAGATAGACTCCACGGGCAACATCACCAACCAGCTGTGGGTCTTCCATATCCATAACCAGTCCTGGGTGCTAGCCAGTCCACGAGCCAAGGAGCAGTATGCTGTAGTGGGTCAGTCGGCCCACGTGGTGCAGCTGGCCCAGGACAGCACAGTCATGCTGGTCATCTTCGGTCACTGCCCTCTCTACGGCTACATCAGCAAGGTGCAGGAGTACAACATTGGTGAGTAGCATAATGGAGACAGCTGTGGCAACTGGAGCATTTTTAGCCTTGTACTGCCTGGCTCTGAAGGTAACTGTCACCCTGTTTGTTGGATAGCTGTGCATTAATTGAACGCATGCATGTCTCTTAAGTTACATCTCCAAATTAATTGTCAGTCTGTAGAAGGTCAGCGGGCACCCATTAAATATTCTTAGTCTGAAGTTCATGCCAGTCACTGCAAATGGCATATTGCCAAATTTCAGGACTTAAGGAACTTTCCAGATCTTTGTTTGCATTTTTCTTGGGCTCTACGTTTGTTAGTCTGATTGATTGTGGAAGGGATTTGATAAGTGCAGAGAGATTGAAAGATGTTTCTTTTTGAAGGGCAGCGTTGTGGTCCAGAGATTGCAGGAATCACTCCGAACCCAGTTTGTTTCCTTCAGTGTCTTACTGTGTGTCTCTAAGTGTAAACTGATATGCATGAAGAGACAGTAAGCTATGTTTGTTCCTCGTAAGCAGCAGAGTGAATACATTCTGCTCCATGAATCTGTCCCATGGAGCAGTGGGTAGCCGGACACTTCATAAAACCCAGTTTTAAGTCAGAAGCTTGGAGAACATGCATTAGGGCCTGCTCTCAAATCAGCCGACTTGTTTATTTTTATAATTTTTATCATCCAGCTTTAGACAGGAGCTGTATGGGACTTGGCCTGAAGCGCCTGCATCTAAGTGGTGTCTGTAGGTGGGGGCTGTGGTGCTGCCAAGCCATCAGCCCATGTTAGCTGTTGTTGTCAAGCGGCGTCACACTGGAGTGGAAGCAAATGCTCTCACAGGGCAGCTGGAGTGAGTCACAGCATGGAGGTTAAGCTGGGGCTGTCTAGGGTTTAACCAGCTGTTGGCCTTCAAAAGTCAATCGTCGTGGTGCATGAAAAATTGGTCATTAAGTTTAGTGAATGGGTTTTTGTTTGCCGTGAGAAGGTGAAGCCTATTAAAGGTATCATTTCAGCCATTATGTTTGAAAATTAAGGATGGCACATTTTTTTTTTAAGTCTTTGACTTAAAAATTTTCAAGTAAATGACTGAAAATGATTTAATATGCCCTTTCCTACACATTTTCTAGCAATGAGATAACTTGGGCATAGTATGGAAGTACGGAGCATAAAATCATAAGAATTGTACATGGACATGGAACTTTAGATATGGCAGGTTAGTCCTCTTGGTTCTAAAACAGGTGGCTTTATTGAACAAGGTCAGTCATTGAAATAAGAGTCACTAACTCTTCATTAGGGGACCGATTGACATAAGAGAGGTAAATTTAACTGAATGAGGACACTGCCAAAAAGACCTTTTCTCACCTTCTGAATCTGGTAAGATTGTGGCCTCTCACTATTAGGGTGGCGCAGTAGCTCTGCGGGTAGGATTGTTGTCTCTCACTGTTAGGGTGGTGCAGTGGCTCTGTGGGTAGGATTGTGGTCTTACTATTAGGGTGGCGCAGTGGCTCTGGGTAGGATTGTGGTTTATCACTATTAGGGTGGCGCAGTGGCTCTGTGGGTAGGATTGTGGTTTCTCACTGTTAGGGTGACGCAGTGGCTCTGCGAGTAGGATTGTTATCTCTCACTGGGTGGCGCAGTGACTTTGTGGGTAAGATTGTGGTTTATCACTGTTAGGGTGGCGCAGTGGCTTTGTGGGTAGGATTGTGGTCTCTCACTTTTAGGGTGGTACAGTGGCTCTGTGGGTACCATTGTTGTCTCTCACTGTTAGGGTGGCGCAGTGGCTCTGTGGGTAGAATTGTGGTCTCTCACTGTTACTGTTAATTAATTAATTCATTCAGTCATTCAGATTAATGAAAATGTGTATAGTGAAAGTGAAACATTTCAGTAATATGGCCATGATATGTTGTGGAAAAACTCCGCATTTCCCGGCTGACTGAGACAAATCTCCAGATGTTCTTGTCAGAGCAGCAAGTAACTTCTTAAGTCCACTGAAACCTGCAAGGGTGTTTTTTGCATGACTACAGCCACTGTAAGTTGCTCAGACCAGTGGGGACTGACGTTTGTATTTTGGTCACAGGCTCCACGGGTGTCTGTCTGTATGTGGCTGGATTCGTCGGGCAGCTCGGTGTTTTGTCGGTGGTGTTGATTTTGCAGTCGGCAGTCATCCTGCCATTCATAATAAAATAACTTTTTATAAATTTGCCTCCAGGAAATTTTGGTGACTTGATTTGTAAGAGGGCTTACAAACATGCCATGCTTGGGCATTCGTGAGTGAGTGACTGATGTAATGATCATCAATTAAGCTGGTAATGAAGCTGTGCTTTATTGATTTGTAGTTACCGTTTCACAGCCAGTGCTGAGTCTGAGTGCCGGCTCCTGGGGGGCAGGTCGTCCTCTGGGTTGGCTCTGACATGTGGGCTAACCCGATCTGCACAGGCTAACACCCCTCCCTGTCTGTAGGAATGCACCCCAACTCTGCTTCTACTACCACTGTATGCTGCAGGCGTGGGGAACCTGATCCATGGAGGACTGGTGTGGGTGTGGGATTTTTATCTGAGCACTCAATCAGCCAATAACAATGGGTTCCCATGACTGGAGTTGAGAACCACTGCTTTATTATTGGCTGATTCAGAGGTCATCACAAACACCCGCACCCACACCGGGCCTCCATGGATCGGGTTCCCCTCTCCTGGCATACAGGGATGCCCGCATTGCTGACTATGCTAACTGTGACTATAGGGATGCTCTTAGTGCATTTTGTCTCAGGCACTGAATTAATAAATACATGTTTAGTGGTTTTAGGCTAAAGTTTTTTTTTTATTATTATTTATTTATTTGCCAATTTCCCAGATGTTGCCCAAGGAATGTCATTGAAATCCAATATGCTGCAGCTGTTTCTGATACCAGTCTTCGGTATTTAGCTACAAAAACCTGTTCTCACTCTGAGTGAATTTTATTTTTGTATAAACCACGCAGTATGCCTCAATGTTGGATGTATATCAGATGCAATTGTAGCTATGATGTTTTATTCCTTGAATCAACCTTTCTAACAAGTTCAAACATTTGAACAGTCCTGTAGCACCCCCTAGTGGATATTAGTGATTGTTTTTTTCTACCCCTAATTTAATAATCCTGTCAATGCTTTTGTAACAGAAAACAGCTTTTAAAAAGATTGAACTCTAAAAAGTACAAAGTATTATTACAGATGTGCCAAATGGAAATGTGTGCCGAAGTAGCAAAGTTTATTGGCTCAACGATCGAGTGATCGGAGTTAGTGTCTCACCTCCATCCCTCCCTCAGCCACCAACACCTGGAGCATCCTGAAGACCAACGGGGCACTAGTGCAGGGAGGATACGGCCACAGTAGCGTATACGACCCCAAGACCCGCGCCATCTACATCCATGGTGGCTACAAGGCCTTCAGTGCCAACAAGTACGGGCTGGCTGACGACCTGTACAAGTACGAAGTGGACACCAGGATGTGGTGAGTGTCTAGCTCCGCAAACTGAACGCAAATGTTCACGTATCTGTTTAGCTAAGCTATTAAAGGAGGGTTAGATATGTATTCAGAGTTTTTATTGGCCATATGCAAGATGGTGCAGAAAAATACAAAGCAGACAATATGCAGTAATAGTTCTATAAAGTGCATGTGTCATGGATACAACTGTCATGGCAGATGTAGATACTGGAAATGCAAATGACTGTTCTTGAATCCTGTAGTCAGTGTTCTGATGCTGTGAAACCGCCTGCCAGACTGCCAAGGTGTGTGAGGTTTGTGGATGGGATCCTGAATCCTAGAATGAACCTCATTACAGCAGCAGCTAAGGGGTAGCTGATCAGTGGTGGTTAGTTCAGCTCCTGTGATGTTCTGGGCAGACTTCCCAACCCTTTGTATAGCTTTTCTGTTGTGAGCTGTGGCTCTACCACACCATTACACTGCTGTTAACACTCTCAGTGGTACCACCTTACAAAACGGTGTGTGTTGCTTTGCATTTTTCCTCAGTCATCTCAGGAAGCAGATCCAATGTTCTCGATCTACATCAGCTTGTCTGAGATCTAGAGACCCAGGACCTTGAAGTTGCTGGCAGTGTGCACTGGAAAGCCATCAGTGGTGATTAGGGTGTAACTTCACAGTAGCATCCCTTGTTTTAAAGATGTTCAGGGGGTGGTTGTCATCATGGCACTACTCTGCCTGATCTGCACCTTACTCCTCTGTCCAGTTTCATCTTCATGGGTGTAGTATCATCAGCAGATTTGATGCTGCAGTTGCTGCTGAATTTGGCCCTGCAGTCATGCATGAAAAGGCTGAGCAGCCTTCTTGTTTTGGTCCCTGTGTTGAAAATCAGAGGGGATGAACTTTTGTTCCCCATCTTCATTACTAAGGGTCTGCCTTTAAGGAAGTCCAGGATCCTGTTACGGATGATGTCACTGATACCCAGTAATATAGAACTATATAACATAGAACTGTAAGTCATGCAATAGGGAAACAATTTTAACAATTAGTAAAAAGTTAATTACCTGAGTATACACTTTTCATGCTCTTTTGTCTGTTATAATTATTTGTCTTATTTTATTTTTATTGTGCATTCTTGGTTCTAGTTGTCTTATGTTCGGTGCCTGTGCTTGTCCTAGAAGCCTCGCACCTTCGGGGTTGCACAGAGCAGCTGAGGTATGCTCCACTGATTTGTCTTCTCTTGCTTTGCCCTTTTTTCTCATGGCAAATCAACCATTGCAGTCCAGGTGGTTGGGGTGATGATAGGTGGAGCTCAGTATTGGAAAACCAATGTGCTTCTGGGGATTTTCCATCAAATCCCTGCTGATTCCTTTCCCTCGTTTAGTGAATGAACCAATTTATTCATCCTAGGGCCCCTGAGTCCCTCAGTCAGTGATTGATGCAGTCCACGTTCGTGATCGGAATCGTCTCCGAGTGTTAGAACTGCCTACACTTAGTGGAAAGTATCTGAACCAAAACAAGGAGAGCGACTTAGCTACCCTAAAATACAACATTTTATCAGTGTATTAACATGAATAGAAGCAGTGTCTCTTTATTGAAGGATGATCTCTTACCTTAATCCACCTCACTGATAAAGTGATGGTATCTATGGCAGGAAATTACTTTGCTTTTTTGCAGCCTCGACTCTTTTATTTATTTATTAAGAGAAGGTGGCCCTGTGGCCATCTGTTAATGCAAACAGCGTCCAGTGTTTGAAGCTTGGGGCCTGGGATGCATGCTGTATCAGGCTATGGGAGCAGTCTCTCTAACTACCATTGTGTTTCAGCCCTGCTGGTTCATCGCTAGGACACATTCATTTTGCCAGTGGTTGGGTGCCAGCTGGTGCATCTGGTGTGTAATTCCTCTGATTGGGGGAAACAAGTGCAGGCTCCACTATGGCTGTGAGAAGTTTCTGCAGATTCAGCCACTGTGCTATGGCGAGCTAGCACGCGTGTGGCTACAAATCGCAAGCTTGCACAAGTGTGGTTACAAGTAGACGGCAAGCTAGCACACATGTGGCTACAATGAATTCTCTTTGAACTGCAAATGAAAGGACAGTGTTTACTTGTACTGGCAGGTGTTACGGTTTTACATGGTGGTTTGGGTTGTTTGGTGCAGCTGGTGTTGGTTCATTGGCTCATAGCTCACAGATTTGGCTGTTATTTTTCAGGACCATCCTGAAAGACAGCGGCTTCTTCCGCTACCTGCACACAGCCATCATCGTGAGCGGCACCATGCTGGTGTTTGGCGGGAACACACACAATGACACATCCATGAGCCATGGGGCCAAGTGCTTCTCCTCCGACTTCATGGCCTACGACCTGGGTGAGTGTGGCTCTCTGAGAGGGGCTCCATCTGTTTGTATTGCAGCATGAAATTAATTATTTGGTTCCATCGTTCAGTAACAGCGTGTCAGGATTCTCATGGATCTTTTGGATTAAACCATCTCTCAACACCACAGGCAGTGCTTTTTTGGGGTATTCTGAAAAATCCAAGAAAATTAGATGATACGTCAGCTGTAGAAAAGATGGATAATCCCATCCAACTCTTAGACCCAAGCTGCTTATCCTGTTTTTGTGTTTGTGATTCTCTGCCTCCTTCTATTCAGAGAAGCATCAGGCAGCCCATGTACTGTGAATGCTTCTCCGGTCTGGAGGTGCACAGCCGTGCATTTCAGAAGCATTGTGGATTGTACCAGGGAACCCACTTGCATGGGGGGTGGGGCAAATGAAGTCCTCATACAGAGCCAGACATGGATTCAAATCAGTCCCATGTTTTGATTCCATCCTGTGAAGGTGTGAGGCAACAGCCCAACTGTCTGGGCCTTTGTGATGCAATGTGTTCTTCTGTGTGCATATATATATAGTGTGAGATGGTGTATGAATTACTTGTGAACTCTTTACACATTCAGTTTTTGATCACTTAGGTGGCAGTACATGATCCAGAACGGCGTGTAACACTCTATGGACAAAATTATCGGGATACTTGGCCATTGCACCCACAGGAACTTTTATGACATCACATTGACATTCCATAGGCATTAATATGGTTGGTCCCCTCCGTTATAGCTATAATAGGCGTCACTCATCTGGGAAGGCTTTCTGCAAGATTTTGGAGTGTCTGTGGGAATTCTTGCCCATTTATCCAGAAGAGAATTTGTGAGGTCAGGCACCGCTGTTGAATGTTGAAGGCCTGGCTCGCAATCTCCAGTCTGTCCCAAACATGTTCAGTGGGATTAAGGATATGGCTCTGTGCAGGCCAGTCAAGTTCTTTTACATCCAGTTCACCCAACCATGTCTTTATGGCCTTGTTTTGTGCACTGGGACATAGTCACGCTAGAACAGAAAAGGAAGGGCCTTCCCCAGACTGTTCCCTTAAAGTTGGAAGCATAGAATTGTCCAAAATATCTATGTATGCTGAAGCATTAAGTCAGGGCTTTTCAAATCACGGTCTCCAAGGGCCAAGCACTGCTGATTTTTTTAGCCTTCCTTTACCTGTGAACCAGGTGTGAATCAGAATCATTAATCATTAAACTAACGACCAGGGAGACATGAAAACAAGGCCTGGATTTGGAATAGATGGCCAGATTTGAATAGGGGGGAATTCGGTGTTCCCTACACTGGAACTAAGGGGCCTAACCCTACCCCTGAAAAACAACCCCATACCATTACCTCTTCTCCACCAAAGTTTACAGTTGGCACAGCTGAGTCTGGCTGGTATGGTTATCCTGGCATCAGAACACATTTCCTCTGCTCCAGTGGCAGTCCAGTGGCAGCGTGCTTTACTCCACTCCATCTGACACATGGCATTGCGCTTGGTGATGTGAGGCTTGCATGCGGCAGCTCGGTCATTGAAGCCCATTCCATGAAGCTCTGGGCGCACAGCTGTTGTGCTGGGGTTAATGCCAGAGGAAGTTTGGAACTCTGCAGTTGAGTAAACAGAGCATTTTTTACTTTTACACACTGTGCACCACAGTGCTCGACGACCCCACTCATCCCCACTTTACATGATCTGCCACTTTGCAGTAATACCACTTACAGCTGACCGTGGAATATCTAGCAGGGAAGAAATTTCACGAACTGACTTATTGCAAAGGAGGCATCCTATGACAGTATCACGCTTGAATTCACTGAGCTCTTCGGAATGACCCATTCTTTCACAAATGTTTATAAACCTGACTGCATAGCTGGGTACTTGATTTTATACACCTGTGGCAATAGGTCTGAATGAAACGCCTGAATTTGGTGATTAAGAGGTGTAACACTGTCTGGACAGAAGGGCTGTGAATGTTCACATTAGGTGGGATGTCTATACCCCATTACAGCAGACGCTTTATGATTGTTTTTCGTTCTTGTGTTCAAGCCAGGGTGATTTTGTTGATCATTAGGCTTACCCCTGCAGATAGCCTCTCTGCAATTTCCTTATCTTTAGTGGAATTAACTCGTGAGTTACTCCTTATTAGAGTACATCAGGGTTTCTGAGTTAAAAAATACCTAATCCCGAGAGGGCAGTTGTTTTGGATTTAATGATGCTGGTTTTTGCCGGCTTGGAAGTGGAGTCCTGTATAGTTAGGCAGGATATGGAACCTTACCCTGCATGTAGAATGCTGCTGCTGCTGCTCTTCTGTGCTGCCAGAGTGACAGGCTCTCTATTTCCTGCACTCCTTTTCAGATGGATTACTTTGTCTTCACAAGCATCCAAGCCACATCTTGTATTGAAGTTTGAGTGTTTAAGATTGGGTCAGAGTAGATAAGTTGATTACTTATTTATCGATATATAAATGAACTATTATTTATTATTATTATTTTTGTCTGAGTGACATATAGTACACATTTTATTTTCTGCAATATTTGTTGGAACACGGTACTTTTTGGCTTTGCCCAGCAGAGGGCAGTGTGAACATACCAATCAGGCTGTGAAAGCTGTAGAGTCCACTAGTTTTAAACTGTAATGAAAATGACTTGGCCTAGTTTTAGAAAATTGGGCTTTCGGTGAATAACAAACAAGATTCTAGAATGTGAGTGAAGCTCCATGCATAGTATGTGACTCTGGTGAACTCCAGCTCAGGCTTGGGAAGCCGCTGGCTTTGGATGCTCAGACTAGCCTGGCTGCAGAGCCGTCAGATGCTGAGCTTCCTAGACCTTGGGTGGAGATGCAGGTGAAGCACATGGCCGAATCGCTGATGATGAATAGGCTTTGCGACCGTCTTCTGCGGATTTGTGAGGAACAGCTGCAGGCCCGACCAGTGGTGATGCAAACTGGCTGCAATCTGCGAGCCCCCACTCCCACACACACACACGTGCACACACCCCCACACACCTTTGAACATGTTCATAATGACACGTACCCAGCTTGGGTCTGATAGGGTTATGACCCCCAGTGTCATGCCAATAAAAAGGCACCTCTAGCCCACAGTTTCTTGCTACTGTTATAAAAATCGAGTTATTGATTTTCTGACACAGTAGAAAAAAATCTGTAGCAGCCTTGCCAAAGTGGTCTATCAACGCCGTGCATTTTTACCCAGTAATGTTCAGAATGACCTCTGTGATTAAAATCTGATTGTGCTCTTGTGTGATACCATGTAGTCGTGGTGTTGGTCTCTAGCCTCTTACTCAGTTTGGATTTGTGCTTCCTCAAACGCATTTTAATAACTTGATCCTTTTTTTGTGGGCTCGGTGGGGAGGGGGTTGTGCTTCCCCAACAACTGGGAAATATAAAAGAAACTTGGAAGACACTGAACATATGAAAGTGTTTCACAACGTGGCGCATTTACTTCTGTTCGTTGCACTTGTTTCTGCATGGGTGCTGGGATTTCATTTAGAAATAGCTGTTGGCCTGTTGGTGTTATTGCTGGGATTATTTAGTTTTAATGGCTCTCTTGTCCCATTGGTGGGTGTCCTCTTCCCACAGCTTGTGATGAATGGTCAGTACTGCCTCGACCAGACCTCTACCATGATGTCAACCGCTTTGGTCACTCTGCGGTCTACAACAATGGGTACGTTCTCTTTTTGGATGTTTGTGGTGTTTTAATTATGAATTATGATTTCCTTTCTAACTTTGCTGACTCAAAGTTTAATGTGACATTAAAGATTAAACACCAGTAAAGGTGGATCAGAATAAGATTACACACTATGATTCCACTATGATCTCTTATCTATTTATCTGTTTATCATGTAACAGTGAAGCAACTTGAATTTTCACATTTAGATTTTTGATGGTAAGGTTTGTATTCTAAATTCCAAGCATATGCAGTCGTTGAAATCCGTTGGTATTACATCCATCCATTTTCCAAACCGCTTATCCTACGATTATCCTTATACTACGAGGTCCGGAGCCTATCCCGGAAACAATGGGCACAAGGCAGAGAACAACCGAGGGTGGGGGGCCAGCCCATCACACTAGTCACTCACACATGCACTCCTACGGGCAATTTAACAAGTCCAATTAGCCTCAGCATGTTTTTGGACTGTTGAGCGAAACCGGAGTACCTGGAGGAAACCCCACGACGACATGGGGAGAACATGCAAACTCCACACATATGTAACCCAGACAGAGACTCAAACCTGGGTCCCAGAGGTGTGAGGCAACAATGCTAACCACTGCACCACCATGCCGCCCTCCATTGGGATTAATGATTGAAAATAAAAGCGCAGTCTCATTCCTGAAATTAACCCACAATATAAACATTTGAATTCTGTTGCAAAGTGTGTAGCATGGGTCATGTTAAAGTTTTTTACTAACAAAGGGTAAAAGGCATTCAAGGGCTGTAGCTAAATAACACAGCACACTTTGGATGTACAAAACCTCTGCATAAAGTAGGAAACTGGCTGTCTTAAAGTAGCTATTGGTGCAGTGTAGTTTGATGCAGAACTGCTGGTGGCTTGCAGTATGTTTTCTGCCTTACTGTATAGTAGCTGAATTACTCATGTGGTCTGCTGCATGATTCCCCTTCCATTTAATTACTTATCTACCATGTTCCTTATCTACGTTTTCCTTCCCTAAGGAATTGCCCCCACATGACTGGAATATACCCTCCATTACTGGGGAGAAATACAGCCCTTTTGTCATTGATATGGGATGTCGAAGCCCCTGTGCCTGAGCCTGTTAACCCCTCTTCTCTGTTCCTTCATCTCTCATTGCTTATCTCTCCTCTGCCCCCCCCCCCAGCATCATGTACATCTTTGGGGGCTTTAACAGCCTGCTGCTGAGCGACGTGCTCACGTTCACCCCGGCCAGCTGCTTCGCCTTCTCCAGTGAGACGTCCTGCGGCTCTGCCTGGCCAGGAATCCGATGCCTGTGGAACAGCAGCCTGGGCACCTGTCTGCCCTGGGAGGCTGCCAGCCCTCACCAGGAGCGTCTGGTGCTAGCCTCCTGTCCCCGCAAAGCATGTATGTTCTTAGCACGGCCCCCCCAGCAAAATAAAAAAACTACCTTTGTCCAGGAAATGTCTCATCCAGTCTTGCAAGCCATCGCATCCAGTCTTGCAAGCTCCTGGAGAGGCACAAGCAGGCTCCCCTGTATAGAGTTGCACTGGAAAGTAATTCTGGGACTTTATGAAATGAAAAGCTCAGAAAGTGAATAAGTTAATGCACTCTGGCAGGCTTGCCGCATTTTTATGAAGATACAGTGTGTTCCTTAGCTACACGCATTCAGTCCTCCTGGGAGGATTTATATGTTTGGGTTGTCATTTGCAGTCGAGGAAGCAGATGGTTCGGGGCTTGTCGAGCTCCTCCACCTACCCAGAAGCTCTCTCCCCCGGTCACCTTCGCCCCCTAGAGGCCTTGTCCTCATTCATCAACCATGTTTTCTCCTGCATGAGACGATTTTTCAGGGCTGCGTCTCACACTGTCCTAGTGAAGATCAAACGAGATATTTTAGCTCACAGCTTCTGGACTAAGATATCAGAATCTGTTATTTTTGCTTCTTGGGATGTGTGTTTGTGTTGCCTGACATAGAAATGTTTTGTCTTTGGCAATACGCTGCTGCAAAGCAATTGACTAGAACTGTTCTCTGTTTGCTTCTACTGGGTTTTTTTTTCTCATTCATGTGTAATTTACTGGAAACAACCTGTCGGAGTGAATGAAGTAGGCTTACTGTCTTTTTTGCATCTTTATAGATGCCGACAACGAGAAGTGTGACTCATACACAGACTGCTACAGCTGCACGGCTAACACCAACGGCTGCCAGTGGTGTGCTGACCAGTGCATCTCCATGAGCAGTAACTGCACTACTGTCACGGTAAGTCACATCTGGTTGGAAGATTGTGACCTTCAGGTTATGGGTGGAGATGCTGCCGATGCAAGACCCAATATCCGTGCGGGATTCGAGTATTGGTGCCAGTCTGATCCGATTTTCCATCGGAGATAAATCTAGCCTGAAAAATCAGGAAAACGCTTGTAGCCTTAGCGGGACATACCGTAAACAGAAGGGAGGCTCACATGGTGAATCGTTCAGCAATGCGTTTGTGTCACAGCTGTCGGCTGTGTGGGATGCAGTTACTGTACTTTACGCTGAAGGAAGTAAAAAGCTGAACTACAGAGTACGATGTGTGTAAGGCTAATGCTGATTTTTCGTAAGTCTGAACACAGTAAAATTAATGCAAAATAGGTCTTCAGACTTGCATTCTTTCTAAAGTTTGGTTAATTACCACTTAAAAGTTTTATCTGTCCTCCATTGTATACTGGAGATTTGGGTGTGCTTATACACCATAAATGGTGATATACAGTGATATTTTTATGATTTATTTCATTATTATAATTCATTTGGCAACAGATTGCACAATTCACACTTTAAGAAATAGTTCTGCTCATTTTTGTGAAAGTAACTGAATAAATGAAAGAAGCAGGCTTGTGTAAATCGTGTTGCTCTGGATTTCATCCTGTAGCGTAGCAGCACAGCTTGAGCAACACGACCATTAAGTTTTCCTGTCAGCAGAGTTAATGCCACCACAACACTACAGCAAATGCCATGTTAATTGAGTGTATTGATGCAAATATGTCATTTAATGCTTAGCAGTTGATATAGGAGAAAAAATATCGGATTTTAATATTATCAGGATCGGACCAAAAAAAATTTTGCGCCATCTGTACTTATGGGTGAGGCTATGCGAATAATTTTTGCATGTACATTTATTTCGCAGAAACTATTGCACTGTGATGTACAGATGAAACAGGTAATTTATTGTAAGCTGACATCTGTCATGGAGCGTACTTTGATACCAGTGCTGCAAAGATCTTTGAGTCGCCAGTGACAAGTGCAACATAGTCATGACAACAAGAGATATAGAACATATCAGAAAAGCTACAGAAATAAGACCAAGATGTTCAAGTAGGGTGAAGATCACAGCATCCATTAGTAAAACCATATCCATAGAACTCTCAATGAAGACGGTGAGCTGGGGTGGTCAGTTGTTGGATAAGGTTAGCTGACATTGCCAGAGCAGGTGTTTAAGATGTTTCTTGAAGGATGTGTTGGGGTGTCCTATTCCCCCACCAAAGAACCACACATGAGAAACAAACTTCTAGATTGAAGAAGTATGACATTTTAGTTTCTTGAACTATGGTTAAGACTTTGGATTCGTGTTTGTTTTGTCAGGCCAGTTCGGTGTAGTGTTAAACCTCTCTTTTGAGTAAATGACACATTATTTTGTGCCCTCTTTGTCAAACATGGCAGTAATACTTACGTGAAGAGTAGTTTTGGTCTTAAGAAAAATTGTCAGTATGTTGTTTCGGTACTGTAATGGCAGCAATATATCACGCTATTGGGCTTTTTGACGTGGTTTATTGTTTATATTGATCAGTGTTCAGGTTTGCGAAGCAAGTTGCTCCTCGTTGCTTTATTTTGTTCTTATTTTTTCTTCGTTTAGAACTATCATTAAGCTTGTTCTAGTAATGTAACCTGCTGAGATGGCAGGGTAATACATTTTTCAGTTTGGCCCAAGAGATTCTCAGCAAACGGGGCTCATTTGAGAGAGAAGGGAGCCAGAGTGGACTCGCCATCACCCCCCTCCCCTGCACATACGCTTTACCCAGACGGGCACTGATGGCTGATGGTTAATTGTCTTTGTGAACATTAGCTACTACAGTGATATGAGCTTTTAGCTCTGGTCACCAGTGTCATGCTCCTGTCCTGGGAGTCCTGTGCCTCCCCCAGTGGTCCCTATGTGAAGTGCATGTGTTGGTCCGTGTGAGGTTCACTTGAGTAAGCTGGCAGAGGGTGGTCACTGCTGGTCATTACCATCAGGCTGATTCACCTGGGTACATTTCCCAAATTGCCTTTATTTCCTAGATTTGGGAGGTTTACCTATGAATGGAGAAATCACAGGTAGATGGCAGCGCGCCACGTCTGGGACGGCTTGTCTTCCATCGCCTGCTCGATCCGCATCCTGACCCGGCTCCATAGCATTGTTGCCCATTAAAGAAGGGAAGGGAAATGTGAACAGGGTGGTGTATCTGATAGTTCTGTATATTCTTGATGAAACCCCTAGTATATGTATTGCTAGCTATACTCTGCACTTACTCTGTACAAGGTTCTTCTGGTAGTGAGGATGACCTTGAAACAGCTCTTACTTGCTCAGTATTGTGACTTCTGGATAGAGGATGTTCAGATGAGCTGTTCTTCTGAGATATTTTACACCACTTTCTCTAAGTTAATCCCATTATATTTTTTCCCTCCAAGGTACAACTCCCATGCAGGGGGGATGAAGACAAGCATGCATGTTCTCCAGTGTGTGATGCCAGGTGCTTGCTTTTCCATGCACTGCAGGCTTCTTTGTTTGACCTTACACTTCGAAGGAAACACTGTCCTGTTGATTAGACCTGCAGTCTGTGGATGATTCTGTAGAACAGTGTGACAAACTCAGCCATGTTACCTACCTAACTGAGAGTGGGCTGACTGCGTCTAGGCCTTCTTGCAATAAAATTCCGAACAGTGCAGTTGTGATAAAAAAAAAAAAACACTGCAGGACACCTTGATTTGAGCAGGATGCCATTGTGGTGGCTTATGTGATTCTTTCCTAATGTACTTTTTAAAAAATTGCATCTCTGTTGGAGTAGAATAATCACCAAAGCAATATTCATTCCTTTCATTAAAACAGCTTGCCTGCTTTCTAAAATGACCCATTGTGCTTGATGGCTGGTTTTGTGCGCTTAATTGAAAAATGTAAATATTTGCATAGTCTACATTTATGTCGCTGTAGAAATTTGACACCTTGAGCTTTCACTTGACTGGTTATGCAAATGGACTCCATCCTCACATGCTCTGTGGGACTCCCAGGCTGTCAGCAGTGTTGTGGCTTCTGGGGTCCCCAGGCTGACAGCTGTGTTACGGTTCCTCGGGGCCCCCAGTCTGACACCTGTGTTACGGTTCCTCGGGGCCACCAGGCTGACAGCTGTGTTACAGTTCCTCGGGGCCCCCAGGCTGACAGCTGTGTTATGGCTCTGCGGGGTCCCCCAGGCTGACAGCTGTGTTACAGTTCCTCGGGGCCCCCAGGCTGACAGCTGTGTTACAGTTCCTCGGGGCCCCCAGGCTGACAGCTGTGTTACAGTTCCTCGGGGCCCCCAGGCTGACAGCTGTGTTACAGTTCCTCGGGGCCCCCAGGCTGACAGCTGTGTTACAGTTCCTTGGGGCCCCCAGGCTGACAGCTGTGTTACAGTTCCTCGGGGCCCCCAGGCTGACAGCTGTGTTACAGTTCCTCGGGGCCCCCAGGCTGACAGCTGTGTTATGGCTCTGCGGGGGCTCCCAGGCTGACGGCTGTGTTATGGCTCCTTGGGGCCCCCAGGCTGACGGCCTTGTTATGGCTCCTTGGGGCCCCCAGGCTGACGGCCGTGTTACGGCTCCTTGGGGCCCCCAGGCTGACGGCCGTGTTACGTCTCCTTGGGGCCCCCAGGCTGACGGCCGTGTTACGGCTCCTTGGGGCCCCCAGGCTGACGGCCGTGTTACGGCTCCTTGGGGCCCCCAGGCTGACGGCCGTGTTACGGCTCCTTGGGGCCCCCAGGCTGGCAGCCTTGTTATGGCTCTGCAGGGGCCCCCAGGCTGACAGCTGTGTTATGGCTCTGCAGGGGCTCCCAGGCTGACAGCTGTGTTACGGCTCCTTGGGGCCCCCAGGCTGACGGCCGTGTTACGGCTCTGCAGGGGCTCCCAGGCTGACAGCTGTGTTACGGCTCCTTGGGGCCCCCAGGCTGACAGCTGTGTTATGGCTATGCGGGGGCCCCCAGGCTGACAGCCTTGTTATGGCTCTGCAGGGGCCCCCAGGCTGACAGCTGTGTTATGGCTCTGCAGGGGCTCCCAGGCTGACAGCTGTGCTACGGCTCCTTGGGGCCCCCAGGCTGGCAGCCTTGTTATGGCTCTGCAGGGGCCCTCAGGCTGACAGCTGTGTTTCGGCTCTGTTGGGGGGTTTGTGGACTCATGGCTCTGACCACACTCCCAAGTTGACCTCAGCTCATGCCAGATACTTGTTCTGCATGAGCTCTTAATTAACCTGCTTGCTTTGAATGAGATGAATGTGTTTGGAAGCTGAATATGTTGGTTGTTGGGCTCACTTGAAATTCTGTCAGGTTTGGTGAACTCCACCCTTTGATCCATGGTGAACATACATAATTACT
Organism: Brienomyrus brachyistius; assembly: GCF_023856365.1. Lineage (NCBI taxonomy): Eukaryota > Metazoa > Chordata > Actinopteri > Osteoglossiformes > Mormyridae > Brienomyrus > Brienomyrus brachyistius. Next base: position 21,567,917 of record NC_064544.1, read on the forward strand.
TCCTCTCTGACAAGGGATTAGAAAACCTTAGCTTAGCAATCATTGACTGTTACGGCTATGTGGGGCCCCTGGGCCGACAGCCGTGTTTTGGCTCTGTGGGGCTCCCAGGCTGACAGCTGTGTTACGGTTATGCGGGGGCCACAGGCTGACAACCGTGTTACAGTTATGTGGGGGCCACAGGCTGACGGCCTTGTTACGGTTATGCGGGGAAGCTCTGTTCGGGGTTTGTGGCCCCCAAAAATTATTCTCAGCGTGAAAGCTACCCCCCCGAGTCCACTGAGGACTTTAATAGTTGCATCACTAATATGTGTCTCAGTATTTTACCATATGATATGCATGCGATTTTTTTTAAGTTCACACTTATGACAGACATCTCTTGCCATCTACACACATTTTTACCATTTTCGTTGCACTGAAAGGTAATTTGTTGCATATCTGAAGTATTAAAACCTTCTGAAAATCTAGTTTGGAGTTTATTGCTGTTTAATGAGAAAATAAAAGCTCTGTTTTTGTTGTGAATTCGTTCTGTGATATGTGTAGGTTCTTGACTGTATCCACAAGAACAGCTGTCCTGAAATGTCAGATCAAAGGGTGTCGCTTGGAAGAGGCTAACAATTGCAGGCACACCGTGGTCTCGTTCCCAGGGCGTGATTGCGGAGTATGAGATGTGCCCCAAAGACAACCCTGAGTATGTCTGCAACAAGAAGACAAGCTGTAAGAGCTGCGCCATGGACCAGAACTGCCAGTGGGAACCTCGCAACCAGGAGTGCATCGCCTTGCCCGGTAGCCGCTCCTCACCGTCAGCCTGGGCTTAAGCTAAAAACTCTGCTCTTTAACCTTTGTGCCGGTGCCTGCAGCTATTGCTGACCAAGAAAGAAATTGTACTTGCTGGACGAGTTCACGTTCGCCAGTTTCGCCTTGTAATCTGCCGATACAAGTGTTTTTCCTAACCTCTGATGCTGTGACTTGTGTGCTAAGCTTAGTGGTCTCTGCTCTTCAGACTTCAGAAGAAATGGCAGCTGCTGACTTTTCTCCTGCCCTCTTTCAGAGAACATCTGTGGGGAGAGCTGGCACTTGGTCGGAAACTCCTGTCTGAAGTTCATCACGGCGAAGGACTCGTACGACAACGCCAAGCTGACCTGCCGCAGCCATAACGCCGTCCTGGCCTCCCTCACCACACAGAAGAAGGTGGAGTTTGTGCTGAAGGAATTGCAGATCATGACCGTCCTGGTAAGATTGTCAAGGCCTCAGCTATGTCATCAGCCTCTGGTCACACATAGCTCTGATGTTTCCAGGAGGCATCAGCCAATAGCAGCCCTTCTGTCATGATGTTTCACATCAGCTGTAGGCTGTGCGTGCGTGCGTGCATGTTTGTGTGTGTGTATGTTTGTGTATATGTGTTCATGCAGTGCTGCAGATTAGGATAGATAATGGAGGGCTCTTACTCTTTAGTCCTTCAGGTTTGAACCTGAAAAGCAGTGTCTGAAGTGGCAGGTGAATGTTCCTTCCGAAACCTGAGAATTTCGGCACAGAGCAGCCAGCATACAAGCAGAGATGTACTTCCTGCTGATCTGACAATCATTCTTCCTTGTAAAAGCATGGTGCTCAGTGTAGAACAGGCCATTAGTGGCCTGGCAGGAGCATACAATGTCACTTGTGCACTTTTCCCCATGTGGTTTCACACTGAAGGCTGCTACGTTCTTTTTGGTACCATGACTCAGTGCGTCTATGCCAGCCTGGGCTCCGTCAGATGGGTACTTGCTACTATCCCAACATGGCAGTGCCTAACAACTGTTCCCTGCTAGGACACATGGGGAGGCACCTGGTAAATGTGCAAGTGGGCAAAGAATTGTAAGAAGCTCTGATAACATTGTGCAGGCTCAGCAGGCTAAGCCTCTGTGCCTGTGATGAGAAGGTGGGAGGCTTGAGCCCGGCCTCAGGTGGGCATCCTTGTCCAGAAAGAGCCAGTGTGTATACAGGTTTTTGGGGTAACCTTTAGGTCAGCTGTTCAAACCCAGGTGTGAGGACTCTTCAGCCAATCGGTCCTCTAATTAGTAATCTGATTAGGAAGTTGCAGCGAAAACCCGCACACCCAATGACCCCTTCTGGATGAGATTGCCCGCCCCTGGGGTAGACTCTCAGTTCTACCTTCCTCAAGACTAGTCAGATAACTGCCGAGTCTGAAAACATGCATCACTGTAAGCCTGGGTTCCCCAGTTCTCATCCTGGAGGGCCAGTCTGCAGCACAGTTTGCAGATTTCCCTGCTCAAACATACCTATGAAACCCGGTAGTTAGCTGGAAAACTGAATAAGGTTTGTTAAAGAAGGGCAATCTGCAAACACTGTTGCAAACAATGTCACTTATGCCCTGCTTGAATGCCTCGCCCATGTGGAAATCAACTCATGCCTGGAGGCTGCTGCTGCCATAGGTCTTGTGCGTATCTCCGCATTATTCTGGCCAAGATGAAAATTCAAGTTAATTTGTGAAACATTTCCGACATGTAGCAATTTAACTAGCCTGTCGTTTGAGCTGCATCTCCTCCTGTGAGCAAGACGGAGAACGAGTCTGTCATGTAAGCCAGCAGTCACTCTGGGAAGCATTTTAATGGATAGTGTGCGAAAGCATCAGTGCTGGTCTGTCGGTCTGACAGTTATCTTAAATTTTTTTAAGCGCCACACTTTACTTTCATAATGGACAGAAGATATTTGTTGAATATGTACAATCAAGTACAAGTAAATTTGGATCCTTTCTGTTTTTGTTGTATAAACACATGGCTGCTTGTAGGAACGGACTCTTCTCATCAGTAGTGGGGGTTCGCTGGTGGGAGATGTCCATGCATTGCTGATTGGCCAGTTACAGACTTCCTCCGGTATCTTGGGAGATGTCAGTCAGGAAATTAATGTTGAGTGGGGAAAACGGAGACTAACAGGAAGTGGCAAGTGTCGCACGCCACCGCTGTTACACATGGTTGTGTTGAGTCAGGAGCCTGATGTGGGAACAATGTCAAGTCTGTCAGCATCGGTCTCTGGTGCTCTGTGCCTCTGATTGCGGTTTAACGGGCTGTTTATGAGCCATCCTCCTCAGCCTTAAGTGCACATATACAGCTTATTGTTCTACAGTTGGCCAGATTGTGCATGTTTGTTTGGCATTTTTAACATGCATTAACATTTAATTCCTCTTGAAAAGTCTGAAGCACCAGTCAGCTGACCATGTTGCCGGGCTCGGATTGGCTGTGGCACTTCATCTTAAAGGTAGCAGTAAATGTGAAGGAGCTGATCCATGGGACCCCTGATTTCTGCCATGGTACAGCTGTCATGCTATTAGTGTAGAGAACAGCCCACCAGATGGTGTGATCCAGCCCACAAAGTGTTTAATATATACAAAAAAATCAACTAAAACTCTAGAGAGCAATTACCTTTTTCATGTGATAAAATGACAAAATAGTACGGCTGTAAATGGCATTACGATATGTACGTGTGTTAAGATTCAAGATGTTGCGATATATCATGATACTGTGTGTAAGGCAATATGTTCTCGTTGCTGGTCAGGTAAATCAGCTAGGCTTGCTAATGCTAACGTTAGCAGTGTGTCCTTACGTCCTTCCTGTTTCAGATGTTATGTTGAAATGGACGAATCAAACGGCAAGAAAAAAAAAGACAGCGGTCAGGGGTTTAATCAACACAAAATGCGAAACCATCTACCACAAATCTTAGCATGTAAACTATTCATCAAAAATGTATGCAGTGTTTTTGAGAATCAAATATCGCACCAGGTTACTGAGATTTATATGTTCAATAATTTAATATGACCCTTGAAGGATGTTACAAAAATTGTAATAATCCTTGAGAGGAAAAAGGTCCCCCACTCTTGTGTTACAGAAATTGGCTTTCTGCTTTGACCAAGTAGTAGAAGAAATGAATGGTGATGCATTTCATTAAGCGCTGGGTCAGACTCATGTTGGCTTCCCAACTTTCTGCTGTGGTTCTTTATCCCCACACAGTACCAGCTGGTGATTTAGATGTCAGAATTTGTCGTCATATTACCACATCAACTTGTCGGGTGTTCAGTTTAGCATTTCCAGTCAATATCAGAATCAATTTTATTCACCAAGTGCTTTCCGTTGTACTTGGATCTCGTCTTGGTGTGTTTCATCACTCTGAACACAGACCTGAACGGATATGATGTGAGAGTGAAAACATCGCATGCTGCTCTAACAGACAAGAGGGAATGCAAACAAATTGCAAAATTAGCCTACGGCAAATTATTGGGAAAAGTGGATACTTGCCTGGTACATGGCTCTGAGAGGAAAGTTGTCTCTAGATGTCTTTGGACCATATAATATGCTCATTGGTGTGTAGAGAGAGTAAAGTATGGTGTAGGAGGGTGTAGCACATTTTTTCCTTAAAAGACGGAGTCCAGCCACAGCGCCTCCTATTGCTCAGGCAGTTTTGGTTGTGGTGGCAGTGGGAGCAGCGTACTTTCATTTGGGACCATCTGTACTGTATGAGTTTGGGCTTAATGATGTTGATTGTGGAGCTGAGATCCTCAAACAGAATCATGGCATACATGCCAGGAGAGAGAGGAGTCAGATGAAGTATTGGGGGTAGATGGTTGGCATGATGGTCCAGGGCAGCAAGGACGTTTTACTGCCTTTCTGCTTCCTGAAGGGCTTCTGGACCTTGTATCATCAATAGAGAGGTAGGTGCCTTTTTCTGCTGGGTTATTATAGGCTTAAGATATGACATTCTAGGGTTACGGTTGTGATGGATAAGGGTCCTGATGACCAAAACTATGGAGCAGTTATTGGTGACAGTATCATTCCCGTTTGTTGTTCTATTCTTGTAGCTTTATTTATTTATTTGGTTGAGTTGGGTTCTGGCCCCTTGACTACTGCTTCTGTCCCCACTAAGGCAGACCTCCAAGATTCTTGGTTCAAAATGGCCATGCTAGAAGTGCATGTCTCTCTAATTAAATTCAGGACGTAGTGGTGTCTGTATACTATAAAGAATTTTACATGCATAATGTTTATGTACTGTTGTTATATGATGAAGCCAAACCTTAGCAGGAATGCCATTGTGCATTTAATATAAAAATCACATTAATATTAATGTCACAAATGCCCTGCACCACTTAGAAATGAATACCCCTGAGTAGAGAGATCCTGCTGCAGGCCTGCAGAGGTGAGACAGTCAGCCCGGCTGACAGCGAGTGCCCTGTCACTGCTATGAGGAAAGGATGAGGTGGCCAAACATCAGTACTCTCCAAAATCGAGCAGTCACTTAATTCTTGAGCAGTATAAGGAAATTACCCAGGAGCTATAAACACTGCAGGAATCATTCTTAATCTTTCAACAGCAAGGGAGTATGTTACTTCTAATACATGACGTTATAATGAAACACTTTGCGTAGGATGTTGTAATCATTAAGTGAATGTGAGTGGATGTGGGCCTGCTGCCCCCCGTACCCTGTACCTCTATTAAGTGAATGTGAGTGGATGTGGGCCTGCTGCCCCCCCATGCCCTGTACCCCCATTAAGTGAATGTGAGTGGATGTGGCCTGCTGCCCCCCCGTGCCCTGTACCCCCATTAAGTGAATGTGAGTGGATGTGGCCTGCTGCCCCCCGTGCCCTGTACCCCCATTAAGTGATTGTGAGTGGATGTGGCCTGCTGCCCCCCGTGCCCTGTACCCCGATTAAGTGAATGTGAGTGGATGTGGCCTGCTGCCCCCCGTGCCCTGTACCTCTATTAAGTGAATGTGAGTGGATGTGGGCCTGCTGCCCCCCCGTGCCCTGTACCCCCATTAAGTGAATGTGAGTGGATGTGGCCTGCTGCCCCCCGTGCCCTGTACCCCCATTAAGTGAATGTGAGTGGATGTGGCCTGCTGCCCCCCGTGCCCTGTACCCCCATTAAGTGAATGTGAGTGGATGTGGCCTGCTGCCCCCCGTGCCCTGTACCCCCATTAAGTGAATGTGAGTGGATGTGGCCTGCTGCCCCCCGAGCCCTATATCTCTATTAAGTGAATGTCAGTGGATGTTGACCTGCTGCCCCCCCGTGCCCTGTACCCCCATTAAGTGAATGTGAGTGGATGTGGCCTGCTGCCCCCCCGTGCCCTGTACCCCCATTAAGTGAATGTGAGTGGATGTGGCCTGCTGCCCCCCCGTGCCCTGTACCCCCATTAAGTGAATGTGAGTGGATGTGGCCTGCTGCCCCCCGTGCCCTGTACCCCCATTAAGTGAATGTGAGTGGATGTGGCCTGCTGCCCCCCGTGCCCTGTACCCCCATTAAGTGAATGTGAGTGGATGTGGCCTGCTGCCCCCCGTGCCCTGTACCCCGATTAAGTGAATGTGAGTGGATGTGGCCTGCTGCCCCCCGTGCCCTGTACCCCCATTAAGTGAATGTCAGTGGATGTTGACCTGCTGCCCCCCGTGCCCTGTACCCCCATTAAGTGAATGTGAGTGGATGTGGCCTGCTGCCCCCCGTGCCCTGTACCCCCATTAAGTGAATGTGAGTGGATGTGGCCTGCTGCCCCCCGTGCCCTGTACCTCTATTAAGTGAATGTGAGTGGATGTGGCCTGCTGCCCCCCGTGCCCTGTACCCCCATTAAGTGAATGTGAGTGGATGTGGCCTGCTGCCCCCCGTGCCCTGTACCCCCATTAAGTGAATGTGAGTGGATGTGGCCTGCTGCCCCCCGTGCCCTGTACCCCCATTAAGTGATTGTGAGTGGATGTAGGCCTGCTACCCCCCCCCCCCCAGTGCCCCATGCTGCCTTGCAGTGTACATGGGCTGTGGCCTCCGCCGTGGGCCAATTGACCCTCTGCTTCTCATCACTGCAGTACAAGGCCACGGTGACTCCCTGGGTGGGTCTGAGGAAGATAAACATCTCGTATTGGTGCTGGGAGGACATGTCTCCCTTCACGAACACGTCCCTGCAGTGGCTGCCTGGCGAGCCCAGTGACGCTGGCTTCTGCGGCTACCTGGCCGAGCCAGCCTCCAGCGGCCTCAAGGCTGCCACCTGCGTCAACTCCGTGAACGGCAGCCTGTGCGAGCGTCCAGGTGGGTGGGCTCTCGCTGCTTCTCCCATTCTTGTTATTTTATGAATTTTTAATGTTACGAATCCCCTGTGCAATGGCAGTATAAAAAAATATTATCCTGCTTTTTTAAAAAAGATTTGATGAGCAAGAATGTTCATCTAGTCAGATTTGACATTCATGCTCCCCCCCCCCCCCCCCCCCCCCACAGCCAATCACAGTGCCAAACAGTGCCGCACGCCTTGCGCCCTGCGCACCACTTGCAGCGAGTGCACCAGCAGCAGCTCCGAGTGCATGTGGTGCAGTAACATGCGCCAGTGCGTGGACTCCAATGCCTACGTGGCCTCCTTCCCCTTTGGACAGTGCATGGAGTGGTACACCATGAACAGCTGCCCACGTAAGCTGCGCTGACACCGCCTGCCTCCGCATTCACTCTTTATCTACTGTTCCCTCAGTAGGAGCTCCTTAGTTACTGAGGGCAGAGTTTTGAGCAGCAGTCACTGTGTAAGATTCCGCTTCCAGAAGCTGTGGATTCAGTGCTGATCACGAGCCTGGTCTCTGTAACGTTCCATGGCTGTGCTGCTTCCCCAGTTTCCTTACTGATCCCTTATTGACCCACTCACTCCAGCGGAAAACTGCTCTGGCTATCGGACCTGCGGCCAGTGTCTGGACCAGCCGGGCTGCGGGTGGTGCACCGACCCCAGCAACACGGGGAGGGGCCAGTGCATCGAGGGCTCGTCTCGTGGGCCCGTGCAAACTCCCAGCCCCACCGCTTACCAGGAGCCAGCCCTCAACCTCACCATGTGCCTGCATGAGAACAGGTTCAATTGGTCCTTCATCCATTGCCCTGGTGAGCTGCGCTAACAACACGCCTTCACACAGCTGTGCTCAGTGACAGTCGCTCCCCATTAGCATATATTCATGAATATGTGAACACAAGTGTCTGGATGCCAGGAATGCAAATGCTCAGAAGCGACGGCGCCGCACACTATTGGACAGATGAGCCGTAACACCGACGACAGATGCGGGGATGTGTGTGCTTCCTGTTTTTGATAGACGTGCAGATGCATTTTAATGCATTTAAATGTATAGCAAGGCCTCACCTGTTTTAGCAGTTTAGAAACGTAAACTTGACATATGTCAGATGATCAAGGGTGTCCACTTTGTCTATAAGTAGGGATTCTAATGAGTCCCTTTGAGACTGCAGTGCATTACCCGCTAGGAATGCTTATACAAATATTCAGTTAGAAAGAAATATGTTTCTCTCACCGGGTGATCCTCAGGTCATGAATACTTGTCTGTTTCCTAGGTTAATACATCTAGGTTTGCCCCCCCCCCTATTATGTTTCCTCAATCCTATTACTGTTGGGCCCTTGAGCCAGGCTCTTAACCCCAGTAAGTGATTGGACGGCTGACCCTGCGCTCTGAAGCCAAACTCCGCTCTGGCTCTGTGTGTGTGTGTGTGTGTGTGTGTGTGTGTGTGTGTGTGTGTGTGTGTGTGTGTGTCTCTCTCTAAGACAGTAAAATGGAATTCCTATGTACATGAACTTGTGCTCTTACAAATGGCAGTGCATCATCATTATCACTGAGTAACACAACATCCGTCTCTCTGCAGTGTGTCAGTGCAACGGACACAGCAGGTGTGTCAACGAGAGTGTGTGTGAGAAGTGCGAGGACTTAACCACAGGGAAGCACTGCGAAAGCTGTATCTCCGGTTACTATGGCGACCCCACCAACGGCGGCACCTGCCAACGTGAGTCCTGCACCCGACACTATAGCCCCTCAGCTGAAGGCTGAGGAGGAGCCCAGCTGAAGCGCTGCGTCCCTGGTGCGTCTGTCAGAGACCCGAAGCAGCGTTTACTGCAAGCTGGTGATAGCAATAAATGAGCCTTTCAGATTCAGGATACTTTTGCCTAATAAACAGAACAGGTTATACCTTTCCTTTAAACCAGTGTTTCCCAATCCGGTCTTTGGGGACCCCCAAGCAGTCCACGTTTTTGCTCCCTCCCAGCTTGCAGTAGGGAGCAGAAATGTGAACTACTTGGGAGGGAGCAAAAACCCACATACCCGATTGCGGAACACTGATTTAGAGGAAAGGTACAAGTAAAACCTTTTCTGTTTATTTGGCAGTAGCATCCTGAACTGTATAATGAAGCCATTAACAACACAAAACAATGTTTATTAACAGATTTTTTATTCAAACTGCTGTAACTGTTCATATACTTACACTTGTCAAACAGAGTCGCAATAGTAGATAAGAGAGGTATTGTTCACCATTATAAGAGCTACATTTGCCTTTCCTTTTATATGAGAAATTACTTAATGGCTGGAACCACAACTGATGAAAAGTGAACTCAAAATTGGTCCTTTGCTTAAGAATGACCATATTTACACTATAAGGAAAAGACTTTCAGGAATGAGGGTAACGTTCTGAACACAGCCCTTAATCAGCTGGTGTTGCCTATCCAGTTCCATCAAGTTAAAAGCAGCAGTAAAAAAAGAATGGAAGCGAGAATTATGAGTGGGACCTAAATTAAAAGTAGCCTAATAAAGGCTAGTCACTGATTTCAGATTTGCTCTTCAGCCAAATGACATTTTAATTAATAGCTAATACTGTATAGTTAGCTATATCAGTGTGGGGTATTAAGGGTGCTGCACTTCAAAACCCATTGTACGAATGACCACCAGCAGGCCAACGGCTACGTTGGTGCTTTGATTTCATTTAGAGTCCTGAAGGATGCAGTAGAACGATGGCTGTGTTGAGGTCAGTGGCAGTCAGACCTGTGTCTGATGATTGTTAATGAACCCGGGCATGAGAGTGCCATGAGCTGGCTGTTCACCCTAAGTTCTGTGCCGCCGGAGAAACTGGGGACAGGAAGGGTGAATTCTGTGCCGTATAAGGAGCTCTTCTCCTGGTGACACGTGTGGCAGCTGAACACCTAATCGCTGTCACAAGTCTGAGCAGGACCTGCCTCAGCATCTGCTTAGAGCAGTGGTGCTCAATCCTGTCCCTGGAGGACCCTCTACCAGAATGTTTTCATTCCCACCCACATTCCTTATGACCTGCCACATTCATTATTACCCTTTTAAAGACCATGAGAGCCTGATTAAGGTAGGGTTGGAAAGGCAGAGGGTCCTCCAGGAACAGGATTGAGAACCACTGACTGAGATAATTCAGCTAACATACTGTTTCACTTTATATGCATGTAGATGCTAGTAACCTTTCTAAATGAACAGAAAAATTTCGGATTGAAATGGCAAAACGGTAACCTGCATACATCTGAATGCACCTTCGCCTTCCTGTTGCTCGCTCAGCCATGAGCCTGAAGTCACTTTTGTCTTGTACCGTTGTTTTCTGTTTCAGCCTGCAAGTGTAACGGACATGCCAGCATGTGTAACCCCAGCAATGGGAAGTGTTTCTGCACTACAAAAGGCATCAAAGGAGACCGCTGCCACTTGTAAGTTTTTCTGGCCTCATGGCCACACCCATGCCCAGAGCCCTAGCCCCTCCCTGCGCTTAGCCACGGCCATGCCCAGGGCCCTAGCTCCTCCCTGCGCTTAGCCACGGCCATGCCCAGGGCCCTAGCCCCTCCCTGCGCTTAGCCACGGCCATGCCCAGAGCCCTAGCCCCTCCCTGCGCTTAGCCACACCCATGCCCAGGGCCCTAGCCCCTCCCTGCGCTTAGCCACGGCCATGCCCAGGGCCCTAGCCCCTCCCTGCGCTTAGCCACGGCCATGCCCAGGGCCCTAGCCCCTCCCTGCGCTTAGCCACGGCCATGCCCAGAGCCCTAGCCCCTCCCTGCGCTTAGCCACGGCCATGCCCAGGGCCCTAGCCCCTCCCTGCGCTTAGCCACGGCCATGCCCAGGGCCCTAGCCCCTCCCTGCGCTTAGCCACGGCCATGCCCAGAGCCCTAGCCCCTCCCTGCGCTTAGCCACGGCCATGCCCAGGGCCCTAGCCCCTCCCTGCGCTTAGCCACGGCCATGCCCAGGGCCCTAGCCCCTCCCTGCGCTTAGCCACGGCCATGCCCAGGGCCCAAGCCCCTCCCTGCGCTTAGCCACGGCCATGCCCAGGGCCCTAGCCCCTCCCTGCGCTTAGCCACGGCCATGCCCAGAGCCCTAGCCCTTCCCTGCGCTTAGCCACACCCATGCCCAGAGCCCTAGCCCTTCCCTGCGCTTAGCCACGCCCATGCCCAGAGCCCTAGCCCTTCCCTGCGCTTAGCCACGCCCATGCCCAGGGCCCTAGCTCCTCCCTGCGCTTAGCCACGCCCATGCCCAGGGCCCTAGCTCCTCCCTGCGCTTAGCCACGGCCATGCCCAGAGCCCTAGCCCCTCCCTGCGCTTAGCCACGCCCATGCCCAGAGCCCTAGCCCCTCCCTGCGCTTAGTGACGCCCCTCTCAGTTACACACTCCTGTGGTCTAATGGGGCCTCGTTTACCGTGTCTCTCTGCCAGCTGACTTTATGTGCCTTGCTGATGGAGTTGTTTCTCCCTTTCTCTCAGGTGCGAGGTAGAGAACCGCTACCAGGGTAACCCGCTTAAAGGGACATGCTACTGTAAGTATCTCGGACACGTTCAGCCAATGAAAAGGCCTGTTGGGCGCTAGTATTCGCCATTGTTGCAACTATGAATGTTTTTCCTCTTGTCAGCTGACCCAGCAAAGTTCAGCTAAAGTATAGGTAATATGCTGGTGCTGGTATCTGTACTGGTACTGGTGCGTGTCTGCTGGTGTGGATCAAGGCTGCAAAACAAGAAGTTCAAAGGAGCCTCTCTCCAGCCTTCACAAACTCCCATGTTTCTTTGGACAGTTCATGTGACAATGACTGTAAAGAGTGTATAACAAATGCAGGCAATAAACAAGGGTAACTAGCAAAAGAGTGGAGTGAGGAACTACCGGAACCTTATTTAGGTGATTTCTCTTACCACTGATGGCATATATTTCTTTTTGAAATTTATTGATGTTTTGATGTTTGTTTGTCACTGTGCATTCAAGTTGGTTACTGAACCATTTCTTGAAATGTGGCCAGCTGATGTGTCATTGCACAGTCGGACATTGTGGCATTGAGAATTGTTTAAAGGGGCAGGATTTTCCCAGAACTGAGAGGTGACACCTGCAGGTGAGCAAAGACGTAAGCAGTTACTGTATGTCTCTGTCCAGATACCCTGCTCATTGACTACCAGTTCACCTTCAGCCTGTCACAAGAAGATGACCGCTACTACACTGCCATCAACTTTGTTGCCACACCTGAGGAGGTAGGCGGTCTTTGTTGTGGTGATTTTGACGGTCTACTAAAAAATGTGAAAGCCCCCAGAATACTGAATTTTGAACTAAAGGATTACAGTGATCTGTAATTTTTGCATTGAATGGGAACATCATAGCACATTGGAATGGGTCATTCCACATTAATAACCTTTTGGATCTCCTCGTTTTCTGTGAAAATCTCCATCTGCTCCTTCCTACTCGGTACAAACTGCTTTTCCTGTCCTGCTTATTATAGGCATCATTAATGCTCTCCTCAGCAGCCTGTCTGTATATGTGTTGTACCTGTCACTGCTATTGACAATGCATGTTTGAGAGACTTCAGTAAATTCCATAAACATTTTTCTCCTCTACCTGTGCATTCTTCACCCATGAGATCTGCATCTTTAATAACTTTCTGAGCAAGTCTTTGCATAAGAGAGTGAGTGAGTCTGTGGGTGAATGAACATATCAAATTTTTGCATGAGTCATTTGGGGCAAAGGGAGCAGATTTATTTTATAGTTTTTGAAGATAATTTGCTGTTCTTTATTTTTAATATTTTGCTCTTTTTTCTCTTCATTACTTAGCTCTCCAATTCTTGATTTTGACTTGAATACCACTGTTTTTCCCATTTGGAGAATGTCATAGTTCAGTTTTCAGTTTTGGGTGAATCGCTTCAGTAGACATTGACAAGATGCAGCTGCTGTTATACCAGGGAATGAGCTGGAAAGAAAACTGTCGGATAAAAATGGGTTTGGATGTCATGCTATTGAAGTTGTGGGAACTTTTCTCTAGTTGGTGTGGACAGGCACTGCAATAATAGTTTCCTATAGCATGTCTAAAGCCATTTATGTGCCTCCAGAACATCTGTGTGTCATTTTCTTTTCCAGCAAAATCGGGACCTAGACATGTTCATCAATGCTTCAAAGAATTTCAACCTAAACATTACTTGGGCCACCAGTTTTGCAGGTAAACAGGGCTCCAGCCCAGAGACTCAAGTGAATAATTTAAGGAGTTATTTAAAGGTGCATCTGATCCCTCTACAGTATATCTCATTGTCAACAAGGAACAGTATGTGGGAGTAGCTTGCTGACATATGGATAAATCTTTGTATTTCTTTAGAAAGACACCATCGCCTCTCCCTCATGTATCAGTCTTTTCTCCCTTAATTTGATCTTCTCTCTTTCCATTCTCATCATCTCTATTTGCTTTTCCCTCTCCATCTGCCCCCTTACCCAGCGGGAACCCAAGCTGGAGAAGAGATCCCCATTGTGTCTAGGAGTAACATCAAGGAGTTCAAGGACAGTTTCTCCAATGAGAAGTTCGACTTTCGCAACAATCCAAACATCACATTCTTTGTATATGTCAGCAACTTTACTTGGCCAATAAAGATACAGGTAAGAACTGTCACCATGTTGGAATGTTTCAATATCTAGCACTGTCAAGGTTTATATTTATTAGTGGGCAGCCCTGGCAAAGCATCGGATCATGCGTATTGTAGCCCTACTTTATCTATTTCCTGTTAAGTATTTACCTTTGTCCGAGAAAGCAGACTGATGCTGTCCCTGAAGAGACAAGAGATGGATTCTTGTAATCTTAAAAAGCTCAGTAGAGAACATGCCTTACAGAAACCTGTTGGACTTATCTCAGGGAGATATCAAAGCAGAAGGCACAGCCAGACAGAACAAAGCAAATTCTGCTGAACTGACCGAACAGAGCTTGTCTAATGGGGTCGTCAGAGTCCTGTGACTTTGGTGCAGTCTGACCCTGTGGAGAGACACTACTGAGTGTCCAAGAAACGGTCTGCATCTGCTTGTGTGCGTAAGGATGGATATCTGCTCGATTTGCCATTGTCATTCCTGTGTTCGCCCAGTGCTGTTTGCACAGCATATCAGTTGCTGTGTGTGTTTGCCCGTACTTTCATTTCTCGTGGTTAAGCAGAGCATGACCTGATGTGACAGTCACACTTCTTGAGCAGGACAGACCATGTGAGACGCAAGGCCCGTCGGTGGAGTCACTCTGAATCGTCTAATATGCGTTCCCATTGCTGACACTGGCCCGGCTGCTGTAGTGATTTACCGGCGTGGCCTCCTGTCCTGGTCAGGTGGATCTGGTCAGCATCATAACTATCCATCTGAGTTCTGTTTAAATGTGACAGCTTTGTTTCATTGCCCCCCGTCATCATGATTGAATTTGTCGCTTGCTCCTCCCTGCATCTGACGTACTCTTGATGTGTCTGTTCTTAGAAGCACAGAGACTGTGGTTTGTTATGTCCTAGAGAGCTGAACACCCAATCTTTCCATAGAGCAACTTTGCTATGGAGAAACTGGATTAAGATGTTTTTTGGGCTGAGAATAATGATTTGGGTGGGTGTTTACGCACCAGAGAAGTAGCTGTGCTGCCCCTGTGTCAGCCAGAGCATCTTTGGTGAAAGGGGAGCCTTAATCTGTTGTAGTGCAGTATTAAGCAGGAGAGCAGAAGATTATATTAATGTACAGCTCAACCTCCACTGATCCTCTTATATAGTGAGAAGCAAAGAAGCCCAAAAATTTATTAGGAATGTTTGCCCAACCTGACATAAGGCAAGGCTTTGTCCCGTCCCAAGGATTCACCATTTCCCCCTGTTTCTGTGTGGCACTGGTGCGATTTACCAGAAGGCTGCATCCTGTGTTAGAAGTAAGATGAAAGGGCCACAGAAGGACACAAGCGCGTAAGACATAGACAGGTGCCAGGAGTGTTCAGTCAGCCATGCTAAGTTCACAGTACATTTGAATGGCAACTCTGTTTATTCGCTGGTTTTCTCTGACTGTTAGGTCATTTTTCCAGCTCAGGCCAGCTTATGGTTGTTTTTGGCTTTCTAATGGACACATAAGCATATAAGCCTTTTACATATTCAGCTGTATGTTTTTATGCTTGTATCTGGCCAGCTTCCCGGTTTCTCGCCAGAGTTCAGGCGCTGTCTGTCAGGAGGACAGAGCTACTCTCAAACTGGCGGCCTCAAGTCGGGTGCCTAAAGATTTCTGAGCCTCTCTGGGGATGGGGTGCGGCCATCCTGAATGGGCCTCTCTTCTTTGCTGATGTAGCTAACGGGCATCGCTCCAGCCCCCTCACACCTCCCTCACTGGCAGGGGCTGACAGGCTCAGAAGGTCTCTCTCATACCAGCTCCCAGCCTGGTCTGGCCAGTTATCATTGCTATAAATCAGCGTGGGGTTTTGGGGGGGCATGTTGATGGCATTAGGAGGGGGGTTGGTGGCTTACAATGAACAAATCAAGTGTCGCTGGAGTGCTGCTGCCCTTCATGTCACTGCAGGCCCTATAGTGAGGTGAGGAAGCAGGGTGAAGGGGGGGTGGCCCTACCCCTGCTCTGGAGTCTGCCATGGGAACCGACTCATGGACCCTCCGGTGCTGAGGGGTGGACAGAGACACCGCTTATCGCTGTTCGTGTCACCGGGATGGCTTGTGCGCGTGCATGTCTCTGGGGCCTGGCTCAGCTTGGGAGGCTCTGCCTGTTCTCTGGCTGGCCCCCACCACAGACTTGGCGCTGCCTTTTTCCTCCCCTCTCTCTCTCGCTCTCTCTCCCCCACAAGCGAGGGCTCTAAACCAGGGGCTGTGCATCACGCCTGCTTCCCCAGACCTTCCCGGCAGCATGCATCTGCTGCAGCTCAGTCCCCTGCCCCCTCCTTTTTCTGCCTCTTTTAAAACTTCGCTTGTTTATTTCTGAGTTCGGTATCAGGCGTCCCGGGATACCATGGAGGTGTACCGTCTGTGATGAGGTAACGCTGTACTCTGCGCCAGCCTACTGTGGGCCGGGGTGCAAGTGGTGGGGGTCCATGGCTGCCGTGTGCCAGGCTGCCATTTGATGGGCTGTGCTGTGTGTGTGTGTGTGTGCGTGTGTGCGCATGCGTGCGCGTGCGTGCGCTTGTGCGCGCTATGTGTTTTTAATTGTGCTTTGTAAACACAGTGTGCATGCTCATTTTGAAGACACAAAATTAAAGATTTTCGCTTATATGTATATAACAATTGGGGTTTCTGGATACCCTGTTCTGTTTGGTCTCGCTTGCTGCCTGGACAGGCTTGACATTTCCTGGCTGAATTGGTTCTGGTGCAGAAATCAGAAGAAGACGGGCTTCCAAACTTGGCACTGGAGAATGTTCACTTGGTCTGTAGTGAAGCTGGTTATATAGTTAGTGGGTGGTACATATGTTTTTAATCACTTGCATTGCCTGAGCAACATATATTTTAACCCCCATGTTACCTTGGTTACTATATATGGTTTGTATATTTCTTTGAATTTAAGGATATTTTTCCAAAAACTGGATAGGAGAAGCTCTGTGCAAAGTAGATGTGTTTCCATCTTGAAGCCGGCATGGAAAATATTGCTGTCAGATTATTTGTGCAAGGTTATGTAATTTATTCAATTTATCTGGAGAACTGGAAGTGTTGCAACAACTTTGGCTTCCCTGATGATGAGAATTCTGGTGCATCAGATTAATAATGGAGGCTTAGTGGCCATTCCACAGGATCACCTGACAGCGTGAGTAGTTCTTGTTTAGTGAAAGTTAAAACCAGTGGCAGTGTAGTGAGTTTGGAGAGCTTTATTTTGTTGTTCCATGAATCTGTATTACTATTATTATTATTATTATTATTATTATTTATTTATTTATTTATTTATTTTTGATCAGATATCACTCTTATTCTGAATATGCTAAAGCAAATTTGGAAGTTAAGTTTGAGGTTTGAAATTTCTCAGTTGAGATTTTGTCCCTGAGATGTAATTTTCCAGAAACATAATAGTTTCTGTAAGTGAACAGAGTTAATGGAACACATGTACCACACGACTACATGTGTATACATGCACATGTGCAACATGTGGCAGTCACATGCTATAACAAATGCACATGCATGGAACTGTCGCGTCTGTATGGACTCCTAATAACTGTTTGAGTTATCCCAAAATTATTTTGAAATTTGCTGATGGTTTTCATTGTCAAATACAGTTCAGTTTTTTTTGTCCAAGTGAAGTTGGCTGGCGAGTCTAGACCTGGATTCAGAAAACAAGACTGCAAGTGGAGTGCAGCTCAGCCCTCTGCAGCCAAGATTTGGGACATTGACAAGATAAAAATGACCATGTGGACTGTACCACGCATGCATACTTTAATATGCATGCCCATTTTGTTTTAATTTTTAAATTTCGTGTATAATATAAGCTAGCTGTCAGTGTATAATAAATGTAACACTTTTCATTTTTGTTCATTATGCCTGGTGTCGTTACTCATCAAAGATCAGGCAGCAGTGATTCTTATCAGCTAATGCCTGTTGGCTCTTCTTTTGATAATGACCAGGCTTTACTGGCTAATGGTGATAGCAGCTGATGATAAGAGAACTTGATGCGGCATCATACAAAATGCTCATCCAGTAACTGCTACACCATAGTTAATGTCTGGACTAAAAGGCCAGTGAAATTACTTTGTTTGAATTTCTTGTCATTGGAACATGACCATCACAATACTGAAGAGATTCTTGTAATAAATGTTTTTGGTATATTATTTTTTTCATGACCATGTCATGAAAAGTAAGCAGAAATGATATTTTAAGGCTCATGATATGCAGAGGTTTGAACTGCTGGTAGAATCTACAAAGATCCTGCACATACATTTCTTGAGTATGTTAAGCATTCTGAAAAGTATGGGGATAGTTACTGTCATAGCTGTTAAGTCTCTAAAACGTGCCTCAGATTTTATGAACAATGAGGCCATAGGATTCTTGTCTTATGAAGTCATGTTCAGTAGGCAGTCTTAACAGCTCATGGACATTACTTTTGATTTACCTGTCAGAGAAAGACAATTGTAGGTCCATTGACAATATGTGCCAAACTTGCCAGCCTAGCTATTGAAAGCCCCCAGAAAGCAGTGGGTGAAAAGATTTGGTGAGCCTCCCATAGTGCACGTTAGACAAAGCTCTGTTGTCCTGTGGGCTCTAACCTACAGATGGCAAGGTTTATGGTAGTCCAAGCCAAACCACTGACTTTGATCAAGATGGGGTCGTATTTCATATGCTGATTAAGAAGATCTTGACTATGAGGATAATTGTCTGCATTTTAGCGATAGCAATGAAACTGACCAGAATTTGTCTCGTTTCTAAGTCAAGTGAACCTAATTCTCCTACCTAAGTTAATCCTCCCAGCTGAGGACCACTTATTGATGGGGAAGAGACATCCACAGAGGAGCTATTTGTATTGAAATCTGATACTGGTTTGCATTGTGTTTTTGTAATGTTGACTGGCGAGCCCACGCCTGGATTTAGAAAACGAGACTCAGCACTCAAGTGAACTTCAGCTGTGTGCACTCAAGACATTCAGAAGATACACAAAAACACAGTAAAATATGAATAAACAGAAGCCTGATTATGATACTCTTATTATACCTGTATTATTCGAATGAGACACTGGCCAGCGGTAACATCTGCAGGGCTTCTCTTCTTGCTAGCCTCTATCCTCATTTGTCTGTCTGGTGCCCATGCGACACTTGAAATGCTCACCTTTCTGCTGGGCCTCAGTATTTGTGACTATCTGCCTCCCAGGCTCCTAAGCCACCGCCTTTCACCTTTAGCTTTTTCATTCTGCTTGTGGCAGCTGGACTTCATTTGGTGCTTCATTGACATTTCTACTTCGTTGCATTGGCCACTCTTGTTTTTATCTTGACTGATTTGATACATTTGTTCGGATGCATTAGAGAGAAATTAGTAGGTTAAACATGTTGAATACATCATTATGGCCTGCTCAGTCATTTGGTATTCTTGGTAGTAGTTGTGTATTATTTCTGGATCTAAATAGTTGAACTTGCGTTATATAATTTTGGGTATTCAGGGCCCCTTGAATCTGCCTGGGTAACCATGTTCCTACTGCGCCCCTGCTTGTACTATACACATATTCATTTTTTAGTTTTTTGAAAACTGAGAAGTGTCAAAGCATACATAATGCTAACATTGCCTAAATGGAAGCCTAAATTTCCTTTGGGATTCATAAAGTATCTATCTGTCTGTCTAATCTATCTAACCTACCTATCTATCTAATCTAATGCACCGTATCTCTATGACCCCTTTAAGTGTTTCATTGTGTTTGCATACAGATAATGCTATTACTGACTGGATCCAAGCCAGCTTGAATGTAGTATGTGCAGGCGGGGTGTAGAAATGGGCACATGTAGCAATTGCTGTAGTGGTTTGGCCTGTTCATTAAGGCCTGTAGCTGGACTGGCCTGCTCATTAAAGACTCTCCCCTTTAATCCCCATTAAACCTGCAGTTGACTGTACTTCTCTTCAGTGCTTATAGAGTGTTTTCCCTCGTTAAAGTTAAGTCTTTCTTTGCTCATATGTGGGCTTTCTTTACCATTTGGTCTCATCCCAGTATCACTGGCTTGACCATCTACTCTGACCGCAGCTACCTACTGATGCACTCAGCCAAGGAATGTATAGCTTGTCAGATTTCAGATCTGTTCTCATTTTTAGAAGTTGTGGGTTTGAATCCCGTGACTAACAGAGTAATCATACCCCTACTGGACCCTTGAAAAAACACCCTAGACCCCACTGCTCCAGCGACAAAGCATGACCTGCTTGCTGACATCAAACTTTCCTCACTTGTGTGTTACTTTGCAGTAATGTGCCATATAAGCAAATGTAATTATTGCAGGCCTTATTAACTAATCACATGCGTTTTAGGCTCTATGATTTTGACTCCTCCAAACAACTTATGAAATATGAGGTCTTGACCCATAACAGAGTTGTTCTTTATCTTGGATGCCTGCTGTGGATTAAAATTGAGTTTTCTAATTCTGTCTCGATGTGTTTGTAGTTTTAGGTCATACTGGATCACATAATAATCCCTTGGGTAATTACCAGGAAAGCAGATGGTAAAATACCTGTAATAACGTTCTGGCCTGTTACCCTTCTAGATTGGGCTATCAGCTGCCTTCTGCTGTATGCTGCCTAAGTATAAGTATGAGAATGCGATCACAAGAGCCGCACTCTGTAACAGACTACCTCATCCAAGTCTCAGTGATTATATGAAATACTGAATTGGCTAAAAGTGGCAGGCATTAAGTACTAATTTGGTGAACTAAACTCTGTGTTGCATAGCAGAGACAAATCAGAATATTCTAACTCAGATTTGCTTGCTTAATGTGAATTACCCCAGAAAATGATGCGAATGCATCTTTGTGGTGAATGCACAGCTCATTCTTTATTGATCCTCCTTCTCAATATTACTGTGATCATCATTTAATACAATGATGATGTCGCTATTTTAAATTTACATTTTTTTTCCCCCCCACGTTTCCGTTTCCACATTATAGAGAGTTCCCAGATCTCCATTTTTCCACGTATGGAGGCTTTGGAACGCGACGATCTGAGCCCAAGCGAAGTGCTTGGCATGTTTTTCTGTTTTGTTGCCGGGAGCCTATTTGGCACGTCTCTCTGTTTAAGTCCAGTGAAAGTTCTGTGTTTTTTTTTGGTTCTGCCTCCTTCCCGTTTCCTCCTGTCGCCCAGTGATCTATGAACTCCATCCCCTAACTGTCCTGCTTGGGCTTCGTTGTGATTTTCAGTATTTCCCCGCAGGTCTGGCATTTGTGTCTGTCTGCGTCATGAATACCTTGCTTGTGATCACTAACGCAGTCCTCTTCTGTGATTCTGATCTCTGCACTGCTGTTCGTGTGAGTTCTGCTCCCGGCGACCGGCACACCGCCATCATTTTCATGAGACCAACGCGGATGTGCGTCTCCGTTTTGGCAGCCTGGCAGAGCCGTGATTCAGTGGCCTTTTACAGCTTTCTTTGGAATGCTCTGGCTGGCTGAGCCTTCCTTTCACCTCTCACACTCGTACCATCCTGCTTGTGATCCTCAGCGTCTCACAGTGGCTGAACTAGAGATCAGCAGCTTGTTTCCTTTATTGATTGCTGCCCTGTTGGTCACGAGGTGTGAAATCTGGAGTCTCAGACTGCATGGAAACTCCTCCTTCTATGTGTGCAATGATGAACATGCACGGGTGGCTCCAAGATGCTGCCCCCCACATTTCCCTGGCATCGGTGTGCTTGTAGACACTTTGACCTATGACCCCTGTATGCCGTGTCTGCAGGCATGTTCATTGTAGCCGATTCCCTCCAGTACTGCCTGCAACCCACCATGATAAACTGTCCCTGGCGCATATAACTGTCAGAGTTTAACAGCTGAAATCCTGGCAGTCTTTACTATCAAAATGATGTAAGTTACGGCGAGCTGAATCAAGCATGATATGATTCGTTATTTATATGGTTGACTTATACGTGGTTTCAGCCTAACTGCTCTGCCACTCATTTTTAGTGTCCGTTTAGCACTGGTCATCATAATCCCACCTGACTGGGAATGAAATGGTTTCGGCCGTACACTCTGGAGTATATGTGCTAGGTTTTATTTAAAGGATGCTGGATCTCCCTATTTTACTGCGTCCTACAAGGTTGTGGTGGAGGTCTTATGGGACTGGCCTGTTCCTAAGACAGGCAAGTCTTTTGAAAAACAGGATCTTGTATGTATGGTTTTTTTTTTTTTTTTTTATACCTCTTGTCTGATGTCTCTTCATAATTGGCTTCATTGTCCAGAGTTTCCTTTGGGACCAAGCTGTGACAGTGATGCAGTTCTGCTGAATTGTATGTAATGTAGTTTTATTGACAAAACAACTTTGCAGACACTTCACTGGAACAAATCATAAGAATGTGTGATCCAAAAGCACCCTGAGTGAAATTTCGACCTTGTTTCTAATGGTAGTGCTTTCGTTGACACGTTAACAACTTTTAAGTTGCTTTGAGACCAAGCGTCCCCGTTTGCGTTATTAGATTCTGATGTACAAGCATCTTTCTGAAAGCCTGTGATCTGTAGATGGTGCACCTGGTTTCCATTGCCTGATTATCCCCTTCAGAACTCTGTCAGCAGGATCTTCGCTGTTTATTTGAAGTGATCTCAGGTGGCTGTAATCTGTCCTTATTCTGTGTAATTCTACAATGGAGGAAGCTAAATTTGCTGATACCCTTGGTTTTACTGGTATGGTAGGTGGCACTGTAGGCAGTGTTGTGGGTCTGATTTCTGATTTTTTTTTCACACAATAACAACGTGTGTTTGTTCATGCTGAAAGCGGCATGTGCAAATAGTTGACCTGCTTGTGCAACGTCAGGCATCAAAATCCAGATGTGACCACGCGACGGCAGCGGCCTCAAGCCTCCACATGTTACCTTACAGCACCAGTCCCAGCGGTTATAATTTGCATTGCATGCCCTAATTGTCCCAAAGAGGGTTCTCCTGCATTTATGTTCACTCTGAGCTGCTTGAAATTCCGTATGGTTTTGGTTGTAGTCTTGGTTCTGAGTTTTTTTGAATGCGGGATTGCAGCTGTTTGACAGACAGTAATGAGTCTCTTCAGTTCCTTGGATGGTCACACAGTGGGCCAGTTGCGTGCCTGATGACGCGGTCGGGGTTGGCAGCATGTCATGATTTACAGAAATGCTAAGAGACGTTCCCACAAAACTGAGGAGGACTGTATGCTTTCAATAGACAGTAAATCAGCATATTTGCATAGCAACAGAGCAGCTGCCGATCTCAACAGTCTGGGTGCTAAACAACAGTAAGGGATTCCAAGGTAAACAGATAGAGAATCAGTGGCACGGTGGAGTGGGGCCCGGAGGGCGTTGGGATTGGTCAGGCTGTTCATTGCTAGCCCTTACATAAGATAATTGTGTGTGACTGACTGAGAATATAGTATCATGGGAAATTTTTCTCTGTTTCTCTGTGCTTAATTGTTATGCAGCAGCTATACAGGAGCTGATCTATTGTCTGTGGGTCTATGACTTTGGCAAGCAAAGCAGGGCTGTATAAAAGAGCAACACTTAATAGTTATTTCTTGGTTATTGTATAATTTGTGTATCGCAGGAATGCTTCAGTTCTCCTGATAGCCAGCAGATGGTAGTGTCAGGCCAGCCCAGCACGCTGCATGCTCTGCTGCTCATCTCTCTGCCTTCCCTCCACTGCCGTCCCCTTTCAGATAAGGAAATGCTAATGAAAGAGTAGCCCCTTTCAGCTCTTGCCAGCCTTTCAGAACCAGGACATTTGATGGAAGAGTGATGGCACCCTAACCGTCTGCCAGATAATGAATAAAGAGTGAGACTCGCTTGGCATCTTAACACGGTTAACACAGGTTAACATGACACTGGGTAACCCAACGAGGCTCTGATTGCAGAGGGTTCCTGGCTGAAGGAAGCGGCTGTTGACATTTTGCTCCTTTGTGTGTTCTCAATGCAGCATGCCTATGTGTATACATGTGTATGTATGTCAGAAACTGCCTCGTCCAGCACAAGCACGTGACACTACAGATCATTTACCATAAATTATGCAAGCTCTGGCTTCTGCCCATAAACCACAGAGGTATATGCACATTTCCTCCATAGAATACCCAGCTTGCATCTGTGTAAGCTGACATAGGTCTTTCAGGAAGTGCTTAGAGAGTTTGAGTTAATAATGTCGCTTTATTGATCCCTGTGGGGAAATTCTCTTTTTGCAGTGAAGGGCAGCCGCTTGCAGCGGCACCCATGGAACCGTGAGTTAAGAGCCTTGCTCAAGGGCCCACGGATCCACGGATGTCACTATTCTGCCAAGGCCGGGCTCGAACCACTACTTTCCGATCAGAGGCACAGAGACTCGCTGAGCTTGCGCTGCCCCTGATGCACCACGAGTCCTGGGCTTATTGGCAGTCGTCCTTTGTCAGCTGCTGGTCTCCATGGCATCTTCTTCCCTTGTGGGCTGTCTGCTTGCTGGGAAGTCCCATAGGTCATTTAAAAAAATATGGTGGGCACTGAGTCTGTCAGGACAGCTGTACAGTGACTGTATCACTAGTTCAGGCAGGAATTCTTGGTGCTGATTGGAGTTTTCATCCCACTTTGATTTCATGTTGCTTGAAAAGGAAAGAGAAATCCATTGCTCTGCAGTCACACTTCTCTTAGAGAGACAGAGGGAGAAAGAGAGAGCTAAAGGCAGGCAAACTGATAGCAGCATTCTGCCATGATGCATTCTGAACATCCATCCTCTGTGAAGCGAAACTGTGATCTTTGGGCCTACCTGAGATATGTTTTGAAACTCTGAGAAAATCCATGTTAAGCTTAAATGTCTAGTTTTTGATATTTTAGAAATAATTAAATTCTTGGGAGTGATTATTTCTGAAGAAGGCGGGTGGCAGGCAAAATGTCTGGAGTTTGGAGTCGCCTGACGGTGCCTATTCTGCATTTGTTGCTGAGATCAGGCCTTCAGGTGTCATCTGACGGCAGTGTGACAGCCTGTCAGTTTTGCTTTACCATTTACCAGAACGTCTGCTTGCAAACTTCTCTTCTGATGAGTCATGGGGCTGATGGCAGTGACGTGTAAGACTTGTTCATCCAAAAACCAGCACTGTAGCCATCCATTGACTGCCGTTGACCTTTTTTTTTTTTTTTTTACAGTTTCTGTGTTAGCGGCTAAAACGCACAATGGGAAGCTCAGATGTTCACTGCAGGCCACTTAGTTTATATGCTTTTCAGGCTGGCTTTCAGCTTTAGAACGATTTGAAATTAGGCCTTGCTACCATCCTCCTGTTGAGGTGTGAGAAACGAGCCTGGTGGCCTTTGTGATTTCTGGTTCTGAGGCCGGCAGTTTCTGACTCCTAACTACCATCTCCACTTTGGTGGTGTTGGGAAGGGTTACTGGGTTTTTCCTGAGATTAAGCCATGCACGACTGTTGCTTTTGACCATGAGTTCAGATGCTGAGGTTTGATGCAGCTTAAGCAGGGTGAAACTATTACCCATCTCAGCCACATCATCCTCACCTCAGGCAGGATCCCACAGGTGCCATGAGTGACCACCAAACGTGATTCCCCAGCACACTTCACCATTCCACCATCCCCTATTTAATTTAGCCATGATTAAGGGGATTCCATGTATACTGTTGCTGTGGGAAAGTCATCAGGTTTTATTCATTTTCATTCATGCTTGGTTTCTCCAGGGTCTTAAGTCATTCTGATCAAGGCCGACTTTGCATACAGGATGGTCACGTTTGGTAATGGCCTGCTCAGCCGGTATGTAGCTTTCTGCAGAAGGAGCTCTCCCAGAGATTCCACGGGTCCTTAAGAAATATTAGAAAGAATTAAATCAATTTACTGAAAATCCAGGCCAAAAATGGAATTAATTTTTTTTTTAATACAGTTCTTCCATCCGTCCATCCATTTTCCAAACCGCTTATCCTTCTGGGTCACGGGGAGTCCGGAGCCTATCCTGGAAGCAATGAGCACGAAGCTAATACAGTTCTTTTAGGTATTAAATAATTTATTGTTTTTGCAGTTTAATCAAAGTGCTTGTTTTAATTCAGAAGCAGAATTACTTATTGATTAATGTTCATTTAGACTTTTTCGTTTATATTAACATGCTGCTTTAACTATGGGACTTCAGAGGACAAAGTTGTGGAAACAAATTACTGTAGCATGCAATAAAACATGCCACGTTAAATTTAGCTTTGTATTCGATATTCGGTTGTCTGGCTTTGATATCTATCAGCAGAAGCAATCCAGGCAGTTTTTAGTTACAAATCTGAGATAACCACAGGCAGAAATGCTCACGATCATTCTCGTGTCTTGAGCAGTTTCGTTACTGCTAAATCTTGTTAATACTTATGAAGAGGCAGTTGCAGCTGGTATGAGTTGGGCTGGGCATTTCCGGCAGAATCGCTTGCTGAATTTTGCCTGTCACTATTGGGATAATATTCATCTCACCTTGCCGCCACCACACACACGAAGAAACCTTTATGAGGTATGGATCAAAATATTGATTTCTTTCGATAAAAAAATTAGATATTATTTGTTGCTGCAAGAGGATAGCTTAAAAGATTAAAAAGTACTTTCAATAAGCTGAAATTAAATTAAACTGAAGAGATGGCTCAAGTGCAATAGCATACTGCTTTGGATAGTTATGGAAAACGGAAATAAATTTTATCAACATAATCCTAACTATACGTATATGGTTTTTAGCATACTCATTTAATTTCCATACTAAATATGACATTTGTTGTTTTAAAAGGATGACTTAAACCATTAAAAGTTGCCTTGAAACTAGGGCTGAATGGTATTACGAAAATTTACATTGCAATGTATGAAACCTTTGTGATATTATATTAGTAAACTATAGCCGATTATCATCTACCAATACAGTCTGTCTTTACTGGGAAAGGCTCTCTTGGTAAACAATATATTAGAATGAATTTCACAGAACATTAATTTCAAACAATGACTGCGACAACTTTAATGTACATATAAAATTAACAGCAGCAGCATTATCAGATTCTCATACACTTCTTGCTGAGAGTTTTGGCAACAGACCCCAAGCAGTTCAGACAGATGACTTGCTTTTGCTCATCTTGCTTATGTTGTCTTTATGGAATCCATAATATTTTCATACACTGAAAATGAATGTCTTCAGATAGGCCTGTCACAATTATTACATAATCGCCTGATTGAGATTATTTAAACTGACAGCAATTATTTTTTGCATAATCATTAGAATCGTCTCCATATGTATAAAAATAGAGCTGGATGAGACAAAACTGTCATATTTCTATCACTATTTCCACTTTTGTTTTCTACCGTGTAATGTTTGGCTTGTGCGCGTTTAATGACATCATC
This sequence comes from Brienomyrus brachyistius, assembly GCF_023856365.1. Taxonomy (NCBI): domain Eukaryota; kingdom Metazoa; phylum Chordata; class Actinopteri; order Osteoglossiformes; family Mormyridae; genus Brienomyrus; species Brienomyrus brachyistius. The sequence goes on from NC_064544.1 coordinate 21,594,892, forward strand.
TCATTGTATTTCTGAATCAATCCATGCCACCTGCACTATTTGTGCCTTGCAGGTCTGCTCATGCACAGTATTACACTTCACGGCGGTGCCCAATTTGTACCACACCGTTTCACAACATTTTCATGACCCAGCCTGATCTCGTTAGTATTCATTTTCATCGCTTCAGGATCATTTTACGGGCTGGCCGCTCATGAGTGATCTCCACCAGCCCAGAGTATCAGCTAGATATTCCGATTTTGGATCCTTTGTGTTCTCTGTTTAAGAAAAGTGCTGCATAGCACCTGCACGTGTGTCTGAGTTGGTGTTTATGCGTCTCGTTACTTTGGGATGACTGTATGGGCCCCTGACAGCTGCCGCTATTATGCTGCAGCAAAGCCAGTGTAATGTGCCAGTAGGACAAAGAACTAGAGAAATTTATGTTTTTTCTGATCCCATTGTTTTGGACTGATATAAAAAGGTGCACATAACTCATACGCAGGTATGCATTTGCCGTAAAGCGATACACGCGGAAATGTCTCGTAGCGGCGCAGATGCGTATGTATTTTATGTGCATTAACACTGTTATGACAAGAAATTACCGCACATTTTAGCCGTTATGTGGCTAATTTGTATTACTTTCATGGTGTAAAGGCTAATGCGCAGGGTACATGTAGTAGTTTCTTGTCAAAACAGCGTGAAAGCACATAAAATAAATATGCATTTGCACACATAAAGAATGTATACTTGCATATTAGTTATGCGCGTGCCTGGATATAACTATGGCTTAAACACAAAATTTCAGTTTAACGTGAACCAAAGCTGTATGTATACCAGAACACCATGTCATTGGATATCAGCGATTTCACAGATGAAAATATCAATTCACATTTCAGATATGGGATATTTAGGTAATAGTGCTGACAAAAAATTGTAAATAGGCGTGAGTGAACACATAAAATGACAAGCAAATGGATTGTTTTTGTATGTCAATGGAATCATTAAGTATTATGTATTATGCTTCACAAAGCCGGATTTCTTGCTTCGCCAGATGCCTTCTCACATGTTACGTACCCTATAGTTTAAATTAAGTTTATCTTGGTTCACTTATATTTACCCTAGACTACGTTAATTCCAATAATTCCAATTCGCTTAGTTTATAGTAAATGTAAACAATATGATTTGCTGTTAAATGGCAGCATGAGCAAATAGATCAGCGCAGTCATGGGAAGTAAAATCGGGCCTGTGGTGAGGAATCAAGAACAGTCAACGCTAACTGTTTTTCTTGAGGCGTTTCACTTATTTGTCAGTGTCATATCGGGACTGTACAGTTTTTGTTTACAAAGCTCAAATGGCAAATGCATTTTTATTTATATGCTTCAGTTATTCAATATTTAGTTCTTTATAAGGTGTATATGTGATATTCAACTATGATTAGGCTAACACTAGGCCAACAGTGTTATAAAATGAACAGAAAAAAATCATTAATCGCAATTATTTGGATGACAATTAATCAGCAACTAAAATTTCATGATCGTGACAGACCTAGTCTTCAGGTGATCAGTATTTGTTTGCCTCACTCATTTTGGTAAAAATTTTTACAAAGATGCCGTACTATGAGTGAGCCAGGATGAAAATGATTATGATTGACTTGTTCAATTTTAAGATTTTTTTTTCACATTTAGTAGCTGTTACTCGGTAACTGGCAGTGAATGAGCACAGTGCAATTATTAAGAATTATGCATAAAAATGCCTCATTTGAAAATCGAGTGGTATGCATTGTCCATCATATTCCAAGACTTTAAGCACACTTCACTGGACATGTCTGTCTCATTTATATTTGTAGTTATTAGTCCAATTATTCTACCTTTTTCGGTATAAAGGTTGTGTAAATAATGGTGATCTAAATGCAACAATGATCCGTGTTCATCTCTGCCTCTGTGCCTGACGTTGAATCTGTGAATACAAACAGCCTGGTTTTATTTTGTTGATAGATATAACAGCGGGAAAAATATTAATTTCGAATGTAAACTAAACTTTACTGTGGTATTTAGCTTCATGCTGCACTTTCCTGTAGGCAGTGAGACAGTTGTGGAAATGTCAGTTCTGTCCAAAATGGCTCGAAAACCAATATTTCCAGTCATGGTTGCGACCACTGTCTGGAGACGAGTGAGGAGTCTTTTGTGCTGTCAATAAGAAATGGTTCCAGCCCGACACAGTGGGTGTTAAGGTTAGAGGAACTGTCTTGTTTTGGTGAGATGCTATTTCATCTGTTATGTACACACATATTTATGATTCTGTATGATTGTAGATTTGGGTGCAGTTGTAAACAAGAATAGTCTTCCAGTTCATACATTTTAAAGTGGACAGTTATGACAATAGTAATTAGACAACTGGCAACAGATGGTAGTCCTATGTTGTAACTAATTAAAGCTTAGGGTTGCATTGAGATCCTAGAAATGGCACTACAGAGGTTTAAAGAAGTGTTACATTCGGTGTTCTGATGCCTGCATAAATCTTGTATTCTCTGATTCCCATCTCTGACTCCCTGTTCTGATGTTGTGCCTCTTTGGTTGTCTTCTAGATCGCCTTCTCCCAGCACAGTAACTTCATGGACCTAGTACAGTTCTTTGTCACCTTCTTCAGGTAAGCATGGCACTTTCCAGTCAACACTGCTCTGATTGGTTCATTCTCCACATTGCAGGTGCTTCACCATCTTGTTTGGCCCAGCTGGGCTCGACTCTATCCATTATGATCTGGGGTTTGGCAGCGGGGCTGTTTCCCATTGACTCTTCACTCCCTGTGGTGTCCTACCTAAGACTGATAACCGGTTGCCTGTGTGGCGCGTTACTTTGAAATCGGAGCCGATGCTATCTGCACGAGGTTATCTCTGTTCAAACTCTGCCCTTCAGCCAAGCCTGTAGCAGTTTGTGGAAGGTAGATGGAGCCCAGTAGCAGCAAGCATTTATTCTATGGTCTATGCTGGATCCTGCATAATTTTCATTGAAACACTGGACTGCAGGATTTATGCACAGACCTTGGATTGGCTATAGTCATAAATACCAACATGAAAATGGGGTCTTGTCTCCTTGTTACGTTATTTTTTGTTGTGGATGGGAGCACCTAGTGCTGGCCAACAGTGCTATAATGTGTTATTGATCCAAGAATTGGGCAGGCAGATGGGACTCAAGGGTCTTCTGGGCTCAAGGTTGTGTGGTCCTTTTATAGGAATTGCTCTGCACTACAATTCTTAGTCTGCTTGCAACTTTGAATAGGAACATGAACACTTTAGACTCCATAGATCCAAATGATGGTTAGTGCCTCAGCACTCCACACTCACAATGACCATAGGGATGCAAGGGGCGTAGCACGCACCTACAGAGTCTATAGGTGCTATGGTCATCCTTTCAGCAAGCTATTTTATTAGCTTAGCCAAAGTTCTTTGCATTGAATTTATCAAGGACATTTATGCAGGGATTTGGACAAGGATGAAAATGGGCAGTTCAGCCGCGTGGAGACATGCCATCAGGAGAGATCGTGACAATGCATGTATGCATAAATGCTGGCGTTGGATTGGAATGGGATTTACTGGGTTTAAATTCCTCTACTGGATAATCCTTGAACGGCCACACAAGTATGGAAAGAAGGGAAGGTTTGAAATGATATGACAGTTATCATGGCATGTAGAGTAACATGTAAATGGGGCCCCAGCAAAGACTAGTATGAACCTTTATATTTGGTCAGTAGTGCAATTTCAACACTAAAACCTCTTTCCCTAGCACAGTGTGTGTGTAGCATTGTGTCACTCAGGTATAAATTGGAGGAGATTGCTCTGGGGTTTCTGCCTGGCCTGAAAGGTTGTCCCTCATCCCCAGCAACTACATTAATGACACCCTGCCCACGGTGTATAATCAGCGTCACTCATCCACCCCAGTGCTGCCTGAACGTTATCATAGCCATTAATTTGGGCTCCTCATCAGGTCCAATAGGGTTTTAACTGCTGATTGATTCAGTTTGTCTTTCAACAACACTGATGGAATTTGTTGATTCAGTGCCATTGACTGGCAGAATCCATTGAAGACTCCCTTATGCTTCTGTTAAAGTGATTACAGTGAAATCTGCTTCAAGGACTTGGGAGAGGTTTACTTTTGTAAATGTCTTTGAAGACTCTTGTGAATTGCTGGTAAAAGTTCTGGTTTTCTATGTTTTCTATAAGTTGTACAGATTTCAACTATTATGCAGCCTCAAACTTTTCTATGTATTGTGTATATATATTTTATTAAGTGGAAAGTTAGATTACTCTGCTTATTTAAGATTGTTGTATGAGTGAATTATAAATCGGTTTGTTTCTGGCTTTCCTTGTTTGTGGACATAGTGTGTTGTGTGCATGAAGGTTACAAAGACCAGTAGTTTAACTTGGATTCATTAGTTTAAAACTCACTCTGGCAAGGCAGTGCTATGACCAGAGATCCTTTCAAAGAAGAAACACTATCTTTGGAAAATAATTGTAATAATGGAATATCTCCTAATTTGTCATGAAGGATGCCCAGCGTTTGCCTCTGTCATTGGGTGAGATTTCCATGTTACTGACTTGATGTGTGCATTTCAGGGTAACAACAGGTATCAAACTTGATGGCTACTTGGACCACCACTGTGTGATGGCAGGGTACGGGGCGAGATCGTCGCTGAATGACGAGCTTGGCCTTCTCAGGGTACGGGGCGAGATCGTCGCTGTATGACGAGCTTGGCCTTCTCAGGGTACGGGGGTGGGATCGTCGCTGAATGACGAGCTTGGCCTTCTCAGGGTACGGGGCGAGATCGTCGCTGTATGACGAGCTTGGCCTTCTCAGGGTACGGGGCGAGATCGTCGCTGTATGACGAACTTGGCCTTCTCAGGGTACGGGGCGAGATCGTCGCTGTATGACGAGCTTGGCCTTCTCAGGGTACGGGGGTGGGATCGTCGCTGAATGACGAGCTTGGCCTTCTCAGGGTACGGGGCGAGATCGTCGCTGTATGACGAGCTTGGCCTTCTCAGGGTACGGGGCGAGATCGTCGCTGTATGACGAGCTTGGCCTTCTCAGGGTACGGGGCGAGATCGTCGCTGAATGACGAGCTTGGCCTTCTCAGGGTACGGGGCGAGATCGTCGCTGAATGACGAGCTTGGCCTTCTCAGGGTACGGGGGTGGGATCGTCGCTGAATGACGAGCTTGGCCTTCTCAGGGTACGGGGGTGGGATCGTCGCTGTATGACGAGCTCGGCCTTCTCAGGGTACGGGGGTGGGATCGTCGCTGTATGACGAGCTTGGCCTTCTCAGGGTACGGGGCTGGGATCGTCGCTGAATGACGAGCTTGGCCTTCTCAGGGTACGGGGGTGGGATCGTCGCTGTATGACGAGCTCGGCCTTCTCAGGGTACGAGGGTGGGATCGTCGCTGAATGACGAGCTTGGCCTTCTCAGGGTACGGGGCGAGATCGTCGCTGTATGACGAACTTGGCCTTCTCAGGGTACGGGGGTGGGATCGTCGCTGTATGACGAGCTTGGCCTTCTCAGGGTACGGGGCGAGATCGTCGCTGTGTGACGAGCTTGGCCTTCTCAGGGTACGGGGCGAGATCGTCGCTGTATGACGAGCTTGGCCTTCTCAGGGTACGGGGGTGGGATCGTCGCTGTATGACGAGCTCGGCCTTCTCAGGGTACGGGGGTGGGATCGTCGCTGTATGACGAGCTCGGCCTTCTCAGGGTACAGGGTGGGATCGTCGCTGTATGACGAGCTCGGCCTTCTCAGGGTACGGGGGTGGAATCGTCGCTCTGTGACGGGCTCGGCCTTCTCAGGGTACGGGGGTGGGATCGTCGCTGTATGACGAGCTCGGCCTTCTCAGGGTACGGGGGTGGAATCGTCGCTCTGTGACGGGCTCGGCCTTCTCAGGGTACGGGGGTGGGATCGTCGCTGTATGACGAGCTCGGCCTTCTCAGGGTACGGGGCAGGATCGTCGCTGTGTGACGGGCTCGGCCTTCTCAGGGTACGGGGCAGGATCCTCGCTGTGTGCCGGGCTCGGTCTTCTCAGGGTACAGGGCGGGATCGTCGTCATGTGACAGGCTCGGCCTTTTCCTTATTCATCACAGTATTACAGATTACCATGTTACAATACAGTTCTGGTTCTGAAATTCAGTGATGTTTAAAATATTATTTTAAATTTGGAATTTCTATTACTTTCTGTCAATATTAAATGCTAGTTCCAGTCATAGTGATTTTTAAAATCAATTGAATAAACTTCATTGAGCCTTGCTATTTTTTGGCAGACTTTGTTGCTATTGATCTGCAGTCTACTAACCTAAAAAAAAAAACTATCACACATAATGAGTTGGTTAGATATTTCTTAGATTTATGTTGCAATTGTCTGGGGGGGAATTGATTTTTTCCACCTTACCTTCAATAGTTTTTTATGATTTTACCTTGAGAATGATTCCCCTGAAGGTTAGAAAGGAACCAAGACCACGGTCTCTTAGGTTCAGCCACGGTGGCCAAGGCACCCGTTGATACTGGGATCTTCATTTGCAGTGTGGAGGAGCCGCACCTCAGCATGACCCAGAAAAAGGCACATCCGCGCTTCTGGTCAGTCACACACGTTCCTTTGCCCTGAATATGCAAAGGAACGAATGAGTATGAATACTTCGAATGAGTATGAATACTTCGAATGAGTATGAATACTTCAGAACGTATTGGCTGCAGCTCCAGTGCTGATGACCTAGGCGGCTGTAGCCCACAGCCCTGGGGAATTTTCAGGGGTCGTGTCAGTACACGTCACGAAGAAGGGCTGTGGGTTTGCAAATGCTTAACACAAAAAACTAGTGAACACCCAACCAACCCAAGAAGTCAAACCACAAATCCTTAATGAAAAATTCGGTGGCACATCCAATCAGATTTGTGCGATAGGCATTGATTGGCGTAAATTCCAAAGTGCACTGCATGCTCATCATAGCGTTACTTTAAACCTGTACTTGATATTGGGTCAGAATGCATAAGAATGGTCTATCCAGTTAATAGGTGTGTAGGTGTGTCTGTCTGTCTGTCTGTTATGAGTAGAATACTCTGACATACTGCCATTCAATTTCCAGATGATTAGAGCAGCGATTCACAAACCAATTTGGGTTGCGGCAAGTCCTGAAAGGGTCACAAGGCAGAGCTGGAAATGTAAGCATTTTAAAACCAGCAACCTCCTAAGCCGATCCACGATCAGATTTTCCAGCCCCAATCCTAGAATTAACCTAAATTAATGAGTCTTGGGTTTGCAAATGCTTAACACAAAAAACTAGTGAACACCCAACCAACCCAAGAAGTCAAACCACAAATCCTTAATGAAAAATTCGGTGGCACATCCAATCAGATTTGTGCGATAGGCATTGATTGGCGTAAATTCCAAAGTGCACTGCATGCTCATCATAGCGTTACTTTAAACCTGTACTTGATATTGGGTCATGACTGAGCTGGCATGGTAAATATTGGGTCGAGAACCACTGGATTAGTGTTTGATGCACTATTTAATTGAACCCCTGACATTTATTTGGCTTGTACTTGGAAACCTTTGCATACTTGTAATGAAACTTACTGCATTTACTGTAAAAAGAATGTGTTTTTGTTACGGGAGAAAGTTGGGAGTTTTTTTTTTCCTTTTTAGTTTTCCAGTAAACAGTTGCACAGCATAATTATTGTTTATACTGCTGTATAATGAGAGATCGTGCTGTGTGATTCTATCACAATGTCAGATTCTACCCACTTTTTACAGGTATCAGGACAGCCCATAGGGGCTGGGGAACTGGAAATTCAGAAAGCTAGTAAGCTGGGTCGAGCCAGAAGGCACACGGCTCACACTCGTTAAGACCCAGCAAGGCCTGTGAGCTGCTCCGGGTCACATAGGTTTGAAGAGCCCGAGCAGAGACATGGACTTGGGGCAGATGTTACTCTTTTGCCCTGTGTTCTCACGCCAAGTCAAGCTTTTCTGAAAACATTGAACCAGGGCAGATTCTCGGTGAATAAGAGAATAATAAGACCTAAACATTTTGTCAATGAGACTCTGTAGACAGACTGCAGATGGCATGTTTAGCGGCATGGCAGAAGCTTGTGTGTTTTGAGCCTCTGTGGCTGATCAAACACATCAGAGGTCCTCCTGATTTTCCCCACAGTCCCTGGCATCTCCTACGATGAGAAGGGTGCGGGAGCCGCTTGACTGTTCCTCAGAATCCCATTCGGAGGCCAGAGGTTGTAGCAGATCTCCAAAGCTTGCATGCTGAATTGAGAGAGCGTCAGATGTGAAATAAAAAAAAATGCTGTTTCAGGGGTGTGTGTTTCAGCCATGACACACGCAGCTAATTTCCCCTGAAATATGCCCGGGTGTGTGTGTGGATCTTTCTTAAAAGCACTTTTCCACCACACCAAGTACGGTACTTTTTGTATGGTACTTTCGCTTTTCCATTGACCTCCAGTCCAGACCAGTACCAAAAATGCAAAACCAGCTGGGGTACTTCTTTAGTACTTCGGTACTTTGGAGTGGAACTTGAAACGCTTTCTTTGTCGATTGTTTATGCGATTAGCCTGCCGCTGAAACGCAATACAAATACCACCATGAAAGCAGCTGCCAACTCGGAAAACAACAATAAAGTACAAAAACATTAAAGGAGCTCAAACTTCAAAATTACAAACTAAATAAATCTGACATTTATAATATACATTACAATTAATGAGTGTACTTCCGCAAAGTAAAATTCTTTATTTATAAATCGAATATTTTCGTAGTCAGAGCATAGAAAACCTGTTTACGACCTTCTACATACGGTTTTTAACATTATCAGAGCCGATAAACTAGACATGAAATAACAGCCTTTAGTCACCATTACTGTTATGATTGCTGGACACGGAAGCAGGAACAGGGAGACGAGGAATCAGGATCGAAGGGTTTATTTGGAATCACTCCAAATGCAGGACAGGAACATGCAAAATCAAAACGTCAATGACAGACCTGGGTTTACAGCCTCTGACGTGACTGAAACACACCAAAGGAATCAAACTGACAGAAAAGAGTTGGTCACAATCCGGGTTGCACACGTGGTTGCTAAGGGGGCGTGGCGCACAAGAGGATCATAAGAGAAACAAGACATATTAGACATTGCAAATATATTATTATTGTACATTTAATTATGAAGAGCAAAGATGCTTCCAATGCGTAGTGATTTTCACTGTCTCGATCAACTTTTTGATGAATATACAAAAGACTGAAGCCATAAAAGTCAAAGCGTGAAATGGCGAGGGACGACTGTATTAGATAATTTATAAAAGGAATAATTAAAATGTTTTTTTTTCTTATGACAGAGTAACCGAGTAAAACTATTTTAGCGAAAGTTTAACCCCCTGGTTATAATGTCCATACGGAATTGAGGGTAAGAAAAAGTGTGATTTTAATATAGCTGACTAGCTATTGGATGTGCATAACATGTGATGTGGGTATTTATATTGCACATCGTCTAGCTCTACAAGATACTACAGTAATTTTTCAAATTCAGTACAAGATTCCCACCTCGAATTGAGATGTCATTTGGCGCTGTACCAGTTTTTACGTCAGTGGAAAACTAATGCCTTGAAGTACCGTGCTTTTGGTCCTTTCTTGAAGTACCAAAAGTACGGTATGGTGCTGTGGAAAACTGGCATCATCATATATGCTTTTGACATTGAACATGCATCATGATCACAATATATGTGAGGTATGGTAGTAGTAATAATAATAATTTATTATTATTATTTATTATTATTCCATGGAAGATTAGAGACACGGGGAACCTCAGTCAGGATCAGTTTATGTCTCCAGAGTGACCCTTTCCTTTGGAGGAGTGCATTCCCCAATTCATTAGTGATAATAACGCCTCTCCACGACCACCTTTCAGTGGCCTTTTGATTCCTCCCTCTCAGCTGCCGACTGCTCCACCTGCAGTTACTCTCCAGTCCAGTCCTCCTGCCACCTTCACTCCCAGCTCTTCCCAGTCCTGTCGGTGCCTACCTATCTACCTGTCTGTCTGTCTAAAGCACCATTTAATGATTGAACGTGTGCTTTCAGTGTCTGATTTCGAATTAAAAATATATATTAATTCTAATGAAAATGAATCTGACACAAATGTAGTTTTATATCCCTGTGATTTTTGTCTGCTGTGTTATGGCTTCCTAAGAGGCATTCCCAACCTGTGTGTTCATTAATCTCTGGCCTTGTTGCTTAGGCGTTCCAAATTCAGCATCCACGCACAGATTAATTGAAGCACTGTGTTTTCTGTATTAGTGTGATTAAAATTACAGGCCTATCGCGAAAATAGGTAATATTCACCTTTGTAATGAAGGAATTAGCTTCCTAATAATCTTGCATAATTCCATAGGCAAAGATGCTTTGATTATTCCCAAGCAGGAATGAGATCTTTTGGCTCACCTTCTGTTTCTGCTTGAGTGCTTCTGCACCACCGGTTGGTCCTAATCACCCTTCAGCATCATGCTGGTGGTTTCCACCACATTTGGCAGGGTAAACAAATTGAGGGGTGGGCTTCTTCTCAGTCCATCTTGGGGTGCAGCCTTGAGCTCCTTCCTTATTGCCATTGCTCTTTGGTGATAGTTCCTCTTATACTGGCTCACAAAGATGCATGGCCATGATAACCAGTTTGGATTATATTTTGTTTGTTTTTGCAATCCCCATCCCAGGCCCACTCGCCAGCTTCGTCATATATATAAAAATTCAAACCTTTCCTAGATAATAAGCTACATTTGTGTTAGCTATGAAGTTTACTGGCAGGTATCCCATCCTGGGTGTTTCCCTGCCTTGTGCCTGATGCATCAGCCCCCACTCAACTCTGACCAGCATTCGAAGACGGATGTAAAATAAAATGGAATATAAAACGTAAAGAAAATCCCAGTTGTTAATGGGCATGGAATTGATTGGCATGACATGAAGGTTATTTCGTAAGATTTTCAAAGAAAACATCTGACCCCCCCCCCCCCCCAATTTCTAAGTTGCTTTGATGTGATCTTTCCCATGATGCCCTTTCATCGGCTTTCTGGTTTGAAAGATTAGCATTTGTATGTTCAGCAGCGACAGACTAGCCTGCGACATTCATCGTAGTGTTTACTAAACACTGTCTAGTAACCTTAAAATAGCAGCTCCATAACCACTTTGCTGTAAAGTGTCATCCTGTGGGCTGTCTTGTCTGGTCCTGCCGATTACTTTGGCTGCTCCTGCCCCTGTGGTGAAGAGAAGTGGAAAGTGATTATGTAGCTTTAGCGCCACTTGGTGAATTTACCCCTAACTGTCACTTGTTTTCCACCCATGTCATATTTCTGTGTTATGATTTGTTCATTGGCATGTCCGTTTGTGCTTGTTTTGCAGAGTGTTGTGTTTACAGGGGTACCTTGAGTCACACTTTGTAATCATTGCAGTGGTTCTGTACCTTATGATCCAACTGTCTTTTGGGTATATTTAATATATTGCTCATTTTGTGGCCTTTTCACATTTTCTTTCCTTTTTCAGTGTCTGACACTTGACGCCACAGGCTTCTTAGTAATGTGTCATATGTTTCTGGTAGTTTTATGTGGAAGATTTCTGCGTGTTTCTTCTCTTGCACAGGCCCAGGCCATGTTTTCCATATCGATGTGTTCTGGTCATGCTCAGTAACTCACAGGTGGTAGCCCTGCCCTTCCTGCTCAGTCTGCTCTACCACCCTAATGCCTGTGACGGTGTTGTCCTCTCCCTGCAGCTGCTTCCTGTCCCTGCTGCTGGTGGCCGCCGTGGTGTGGAAGATCAAGCAGAGCTGCTGGGCGTCGCGCCGCAGAGAGGTGAGTGTGCTGAGGCCACGCCCCTTTCGGTCCAATCCACACAGAGACCATGCCCCATCATGATGTGAAGGGGGATTGGACCTGCATTTTCCTCCAGGGAAGCTGCTTGTCAACCATAATGACTTAATTTTGGCGTCTGTTATTTGCACTTATACCTGGTTTATGGTGCTTTTGAACTATGTTCATCCAGTATTTTATTTCTGCCTAACCTTTGCGGTTAAAACAGCCCTGAAGGTAGGGGGAGGGGGGGAGAGCTACTTCAGTAGTAGTACTTCAGTTTTCCTCTCTATGACAGAACAATATCAGTCCAAAAGTTTCGCGGAGGGCTCTATAGCCACCAGGCTCTGAAGGAGCAGTAGGGCTGTCAGATTTACAAAAATAGTTGGTCTTGAAATATATCCACCTGATAATTTACTTTACCAGTCCTCACGACCACTGTTCAAGCTGCTTCTTGAATATGGGAAACAGAGCCGTGTATCCATGGCACGTGATGATGCCTTAGTGCCAGTGGTTTTTCCTCCTGTCTGCTAGAGGGCGCTGTGGCATAAATGTGTAACTTTTCACCACTGTGTATAAGCAGCTGCCTCCTATAGGCCTACACAGTCTCAACATGCTGGGAAGGGTCATTACTTTCACAAGAGCAAATCACTGGGGTAATCTTACGTGCAGCTTAAGGCGTGTCTGAAACATGCCGATGACTGGAGTTTCATTTTCAGTTGACTTTTATTGACGTTTCCAAGGACTAGTTAATGTTGTTCCACATTTGATGGATACCGGGGATTTACAGAGAAATTCTCAAACGACTGAAAAAGATTGCCCTCAGAAGTTTTGTTATTCTAGTGTTAAGACATGCTTTCTGGATGTCCTTGACTCTGCGTGTGCCCTCGTCAAGGTGAGCTTATGTGTCCAGGACATGCTGCTAGAAACCAAGCCTTCAATGTTTTATGGGCTGTTTACCCATGAGGCTGCGGTGGGGCCTAAGCCCAGCCCTTAATCATTAATGCACCTCGGCAATGTCCCTCTTACAGGAGAACACGGCACCATATGTTTTTTCCCATCCTGAAAATTGCATTAGGACACACTAGGCCTGGGCATAGTATACTGTGGTATCTTGGGTATACTATGGAGTTTTAAAATCTTGGCAGTAAAATCTGGCAGGGGGGGGTTCATGATAAGTTTTTAAAGTCACATTTATTGTGCCTCTTGAAAGGATGTTGACCAATACTACTGGAGATATTGGGGCTAATTTACCTTTTTAGAAAAACATTGTATATTGAAATGAATGTGTTGGGTTGAAGGGTACTTGCTTGAAATATTAGTAATAGTATTAAAATTCAGTAGTAATAAAAATGAGTAAGTCAGAATAATTGCATGTACATTGCCCAAGTGAGTCACAGTATGTGTCAGCTCAGGCAGTGGGGTAATTGCAGTTATCTGCGTGAATCATTGCATAGTAATTGAAAAGCCGAACACTAGGACGTTTAAGAGTGATGTAAGAACTCGTCTCTTTCCTGGATGTTGTCTCACTGCTGCAAAATGTTTTGGATTTTATAAGTTCCCAAAGAAGGTCTTTCTGTGGAGCAAACTTCAGAGCCCTTTGACGTAACTGATTTAGCGTCAGATCACAACCACCCACACGTATTTTGGCCACCAGGGTAACTGGATCCCACTCTCAGCTGTTGGTGGCGATGCTGAGGTTTGTGGTTGTCATTCGTCACCGACACCGTCCTCCATGGGCCGTCATTAAGTGAAGCATGTGAAGCTGAATCAGAATAGTGCAGATGAGAATTTTAGTCCCTGCTGAAGCTGAGGATGTCAGGATATGCGCAGCGTTCTAGCAAAGCTACTGGAGAACGGGCTGACAGGAATAACTTCCAGGCCTCCTCCTGACAAGTGCTTAACGAGACCTAAAGGGGTTTTTGGGCTAAATGGCTCAGGGATATTTAGCTGTTAAAGCAGAAACTGACAAAATTGTTCAGTGTCGATGTGAGAGACATTACTGTGAGAGATGTTCAGTTAGTCATGACTGCTAAGGGACAGTGTTTCATGTAACGCGTGAATAATTGCTGATAATTTATATAGTTTGTAAAGTGTTTGAAGCAAAGATTTCACACACAAACACACACACTGATTTTCTGTTGGGAATTTGGTTATATAAATAATAAATTGTATTTTTCAAACATATGTAGATACATGACAATATACTGGAAACCACATCAAACATTACAGCTGATTCTGTTCGTGTCGTCGTAATTAGTGATGTTAAGCAATGTTTTTTTTTTTTTTTTTTTTTGCATCGCAGCAGATTTGCTCGCTTTCAGTTTTCCATGCGATGTTTATTGTTCCTGTTGTGCGCAGTGCTGATGAGGCCTGTTAACCTCGCCGTCCCTCAGCACTCTGAGCTGGCTCTTAGAGCGATGTACAGGCAATTCCAGCTCTCGGCAAACAATGTGCCTTTTTGTGATGCCCGGCTATCTCCTTAACCTGCTGAGGCTTGGTGTTGTCTTCATTCCGTGCGGTTATGAAGGGGTGCTGTGAATTATTTTGATGCGACAGTCACTCGGAAATTGGAGCACTTTTATAGAATGTATTATGAAATCCTTGGGGTGACAGTTGTTTAGCTCGGGGTAAAGGAATTGGTGACATTTTGGAGAGGAGTTGTGGCAGATTCTAACCCAGTGAGGGCCACTTAATTTGCATTGAGATTTAATATTTAATATGTGACAGATTTGGAACTATTTTGTGTTGTTGTAATAGTATTTTGGCAACACTGCACACATTTGGACAGGCCGTGCTGCACAAGTGTGCCTTAGGTCTGCTTGTAGATGTCAGACTGCTGTGTTAGTGTGCACATACGGGTGAAGTTTTGGGAATAAATCTGAGAGCAGCTGTAGGATCTTCAGCCAAAAGCGAGAGCTCTGTTTGTTGGGCTTTCGAGCCGAGGGAAGAGTTGTTTTTCGGCTTGAGTATTGCAGCTCGCTTTACTTGCACCATCTAGTTTTATTTAAATCCACATTGATCGACAAAAGGAGCACTTTTGGTCGTGATGTGCTCTTTCTTTAAATGTGTCCCTCCTAGCCAGTTATATTGCCGTGTATGTGGCATAGTGGGGTCTGTTACTGCCTTTTTGGGTTAGATAATAACCAGGAAACCATCTGTATTATTTATTTTATTTATTTTAGATTGATGAATTAGTGTTGAAATTTCGATGGCAAGAGAATTTTGCTGGTCATCAGGGTACATGTTTCATCAGGTTCTTTATTTAAATAGTTTTTAGTTAGTATTTTATTAAGCAGGAAGTTCTAAAACTGTCTTATTGTTATTGTAGGTATAATGAACAGATGGCATGTTAATTTAATATACGGACTCCTACACAAACCCCCAATGTTGCCCTCCTTGCTGACTATTGGTACAGTAGTCAGCCACAGTGAACTTAGAGTTCCTTGGGCATATTAATGGCTTGTAAGTTGGAGTAGGTTTGAATGCGACCTGCTATTCTCACGGAGGGGAAAAATCAGGAGAAACACTCCTCTGCCAGGTTGTCTGCAAGTGGCATGTGTTGGGCTCCTGCATGCTTCATCAGAGGCTGTTTCTGCACGGAGAGTCGGCGGCTTCCGTCGGCCTTCTGCTGCTGATTGAGATGTGAGCTTAAGGAGTCAGCAGCATTTGCTCTGGGCGGAAATCAAAGTTGCAGTAATTCCTGTGTGCCTGCTGCTGGATTTCTGTGTATTTGTAGATCAGTGCTCCAAAGGAGTGGGGGCAAAGCCTTCAGGCGAGAATGCCTGGGGAGGCTACACAGGACCGAGCACCTCGCCCATTTTTCTGATTTCGGAAAGAAAAATAGCAATTTCTGTAGAGCCAGTGCTATGAGCGATCGGGAGTAAAGCATACAGCTTTTGCAATGAGCTGTGTAAATAAAGTAATGAATTAGTAATGAGTTTGGAAAAGTACTGTCTACTGGAAGGACATGGTAGCATAGCTGAAACTAATTGGAGGACCTTCCAAACTCTTTGTGCTTGTCTGAAATTCCTTATTTGTTTACCGGCATAAACTTGTCATTTAGTGAGTGGATTCCTTGTAACTGTCCTGTGTGCTTTGTTTTCCAAGATAAAGGTTGAGCACCAATAATGCTATCTGCTGGTAAGTATTGGGTAGTTCTGAATAATTGTATGAATCATAAGTTTAAGGAAGAGAGCTCTGAGCGCTTCTGTGTAGGGTTATGATGGAAAGCGATGGCGTCTGGCTTTCTACTTCATTTACGTACTGGGACACATTATGCATTTTCTATATGAAATTGTGGCGTTTGACCTGAAAGGGGTGTTTTGCTTTTAAGTTTTGCTCATTAGGGATTTGAGTGTTAGCACCACGCCAGAGTGCTAACATACTAGCCCCTTTCTCGCCCCCTTATGGGCGCATCATTGCGTGCGTCCCCTACGCGCTGGGGAAGAGTTCGCTCCGGCTCCCCCTGCTGGATACTCGGAGCTTTCACTTTCTGCCTCCCACCACTGGTTCTTTGATACAAGGTGAATAGCATTTCATTAACCCACCATAAACGCACCTGTAAAATGTGCGCCTTTTTTCATTTTGGGGTCTGCGCCTGTTTTCATTACTCCTCAGGGTCCGACTAAAAATATGGGAAATGGAATGTGTTAAATGTGTTGCATGCCCTGGCAAGGTTAATTTGGTACGGAAATGTGCTGGGCAGGTCCGTCTCCAGCACTGAGGATTAGAGTCACCATCCGGGGTCCATTTAGACTGCATTCTATTATGTGCACGTCATTTAAAGGAAAGCACGTAGCGCCTTTGCCCATGTCTTTTTTAGATTGTACTTTCACTGTTTTGTCCTCTACTGCTGCTGTCTGCTTTCATATGGTATCTCTCTGGGCCCCGTAGTCCTGGGGAGACGTTTGACCGTGTTTGTGTGGCTCATAGGTCGAGCTGGGGGTTGTATGCAGGTTACAGATGGATGATCTGATATTAGAGACTTTGCATGAGGACTGCACCCAAGCTGTCAGTTACATGGATGAGCAGTGAAATGATAAGCGGCGATCCAGGTAATTTAACCCACACGCTGGGTTATTCATAGGTACGCATGCAGAGTAACTGAGGAAAGTAAACTTTCACTCTCAATGGTGGCAAATGCATGCAAACGCATCATGCACATGCCTGATACTATTGTTTGTACAGAAACACTGGCGAGTATTTCACTAAAGATTACATAAGCCATTGACTGTGTACTTCACTGTGTTTGATTATGGTTCTGTAAACTGCACCCTTTAAGTTAGTGCATGGATCCTGGGTCCATAAATAAGTCCACAGTAGAGAACATTATAAATCCGGACCCATGGAGATGCGTCATTTTGTGTGATGCTGCACTACTCAAGAATGTAATTCGGTGTAACCAGCCTCATTTACCACGATGGACGTGGGTGGCCAGTTGTGAGCAGTCCTTATGAGGAGCCAGTTCCACCCGTAAGCCAGGTGAAGCCAGGCGCTAGAAAGCCGAACTGCTGCCATGGGATGGCATCTAGGCCCACTGTGGGAAGGGCTCTGCCATGTTTAGTTAAGTAGAGGGGCAAGCATTACAATCCCCTAAATATCATAACTGAAGTTAAATGGATTTCCCTGCTCCTGAATCCCATGGTCTTTCCTGAATTTCCCATGGTCTTTTATTACACTGTTCTTTGCTTGGTTTCCCGTCACCTATATTGTTGTGCTTTTTTGGCTTGCTGGCTTCTAAATTATGACATTCTTTAGTAGGTTTCTTGGCTTCCATATTATTATATATTTCCTGCACCTGGATTGCAGCATGAATTGCATGATGGATTTTCTGGCTCCTGTACCATGTTGTTCTTTGCTTGGTTCTTGCCTCTCATGTTGTTCTTTGGTGGATTCCTGCCTCCTATATCACGTTGTTCTTTGGTGGGTTCCTACCTACTATATCATGTTGGTCTTTGATGGGTTCCTGTCTCCTATATCATGTTGTTCTTTGATGGGTTCCTGTCTCCTATATCATGGTGTTCTTTGATGGGTTTCTGCCTTCTATATCATGTAGTTCTTTAGTGGGTTCCTGCCTCTTATAGCATGTTGTTGCATACATCATTCTATTTGTTACGTAGTTTACCTACCATATTTATATTCTGCTGCTACATTCTGCTATATTATGTACAGATATTTTTTACATACATATATTTCTTACGAACTGCTCTCTGTTCATGTTTATGTATGTACTGTGTGTCTCACCCCTGTAATTGTGTGCAAACAGCCCCCCATGTGTCTTGTGTGCACCGTGGTCCTGGGGGAACGACTTCTTATATTCGTACACTTGTATATGGCTGACACAGCAATAAAGTCCCACTTGAGTTGAATATATTGTACCAAAAACAAATTTATTTTTCAGATATCATCACAACATAGTGTTTCTGCTCTGTAGTTTGTATTTTGTATTTTATCCACAAACGTGGATAAAATGTGATGCCATTTGCTGGAGCAGTGAAAATGTTAAGCTTTGCAAATGTTACTTTATTCGCTCACATG
Organism: Brienomyrus brachyistius; assembly: GCF_023856365.1. NCBI lineage: Eukaryota > Metazoa > Chordata > Actinopteri > Osteoglossiformes > Mormyridae > Brienomyrus > Brienomyrus brachyistius. The sequence goes on from NC_064544.1 coordinate 21,613,257, forward strand.
CGATCTGATGAAATCGACATCGCAGACAGCCACCTTCAGTACTATTCCTGTTCATATCAGCTTAAGCTCCTGAGCTACTGAGGGCTGTGAATTGGCACACAGCTTTGGCATAGATGTCTCTGTCTGATTTGTTTACACCTATAACGTTGGATGTCAGTTTGCATCATTTCTGAAAAATTAGCTCCCTTCTCATTATGAGTTGTGATATTAAGTAAATTCACACTTTTTTGCATTATATGCCTCATAAGATCTCTCCTCTCTGATTGTCCTACCGTAACAGCATGTGTGCTAATGGTTCCGTCTTCATGGTCGTCATGATCCACTAATGTTCACAGGAGACACTGTAGCAGCCACTGTAGCCCTCTGTTCACCATCCACAGGAAGTGTGTTCCTGTTGTTTAGATCTGATTCGATTGACTTACTGTGTTGCTGTTGGCTGCAGTGTCGTGTTTGTGTGCCTTTGGCTGGCTGAATGTATTGGTTGTAGAGTGACCATATGGGTTTTATGCTTGAAAATCCTCACATTTAAAGCACTTTGAGTAATGCATTAGGAAATATCTGTGGCTCATCAGTTCTTAGGTGCAAGATTCAGCTTGGCTACTTTCTAGGGGTGGGGAAGACCTGAGGGCAGGAACGGGAACTCTGAAATCTGCTGCTGGCTTTATGACCTTTTTACCAGCTCCTCTCACCCACTCGGCACGGTCAGGATGAAAGGCTTGTATCCGGCCATCGGACACGCTTACGGGAGCATGCCGTTAGGCTGCCTGGGGCCGAGGGGGAGAGCCCTGCACGCTGGGCCTCTCAGGGGCTGATTAATGAGCCAGCCTCTCTGCTGTGTCTACCGGAGAGCTGGCCAGGTCTTCTGTCCGGGATGGGGGGTGGTCATTCCTGGGAGCACAGTCAAAATTTAGATGAGCAGCTGGAGGTCATGGTGTCACCCATTGCTCCAGTTTGATTTATCATGAAGGTGATGCCAGGACAAAATTGTTTGTGTCTGGATCCACATGGCATGCAGTTTGTCTACGTGGGCTGATCATTCAGCGAGCAAACCAGTCTTGCTGGTGTCGTACAGCTTTCATCAAAGCATCTGCTAGAGGCAGAGACACCATGTTACAAACGTGGTCTCTGACACTCCTGGGTGCAGCTGGGTAACAGTGCAAAACGCAGCTAATTGAACCGGAGGCCGTAAAGGTGTTGGCTGCTCTTAAAGTGCCCCCTCCCACTCTGTGGCAGAAGTGCCTGCAAAGCTGTGGTCAGGCACATTTCGATTTTAATGCGGGGCCGGGCCAAGCTGGGTCTGCAGGGCTGCTTTCTTACCTCTCGGTCGTCATGGTAGCACTTTAACGTGAAGTGTTCCTCACTTTATCTGGGTTAATGCATTCAATGTAATTCGCATCTTGGGAAGTTTGCCTCTGCATTTAGGCTAGTTATAGCGCAGACTGAATAGTTTTGCAGTTAATCATGTGATGCGTGCGTGTGTGTGTGCGTGTGCGCGTGCACGCGTGTGCATTGAACACATGTTTCTTACACCTGTCCTTCCAAAGCATTGTACCTTTGGTGCTGCTCTTCCACAAATAATACTGCTTTTTAAAATTTATATCGGTTACCCTTTGTAACCCAGTTTTTCAGCCACCTTTTCTTGTACTAGTTATCAGGGTCTAAGTAATTACGTGGCATGTGTGTGTAATAGTATATTGTGAGTTTCCCATGACCTGCTCTGATGTCCGATCAGAACATGGCGATGCTGCTCAAATGAAACTTCTCTGAAAGTTCTGCTCATTCTAAAATGCTAATAGTTTCAGCCTCTCATCTCGGATGGAACATTTTTTAGTTCAAACTTTCATTCATGCAGCATTTTGCCTTATTGTTATCCTCACAGCTGCAAGAGAATTAGTTGTACACTATTTATCCATCAGTAAACGTGTCTGACCCCTGACCTTTCCCTCTGCAGAGTACACCGTACAGGGAGGGAAATGACAGAGTCCTGTTTTGTAAACTCACCCTACTTGCATTTAGTCACTGGTAATTTACGACTTTCCTTGGGGAGGCAGGTGCACAAATATTTACTGTACCTTCACACAGGCGTGCACAGGTAAAACAGGCAAAGTGGCTGAGTATTAAGTGACACAGGGATAAATGTCAGTAGCCAGGGCATGCCCACCCCAAAGCTTTTTTCAGATGAAGCTCTCCTGTGGAGCGCTGAGAGATGGGGGTGGGGGCGGGGAGGGGGGATTACAGTGGAGTGCTGTGCGGTATGTTCCGGAGGAAGAGGCCCATCAGTGCTAATTTCAAAACTCCAGGTGTTCCATCAATCCGGTGCGTCTGCGAGCCTGTGCACATGTGCTGCTCAGTGTAGGCAGGGTCCAGGGTTTTAGGAAGGGTCCAGATATTGTCGCTGCTGAGCTCACGGCTGATTGGGGGAGGATGGCTGTGTAAGGCAGAAGAATTGAGGAGTGAGACCAATCATGATTGCAATGAGGGACAGAGCGAATAAGCGGGGTGTGTCTCCTAAAGAGTACACCTTGTGGAAACTAGCCATGGCTGACAGGGATGCAGTTGCCAATCAAAGGGGCATCGTCATAGGTTGGCTCGTCTCTGTAGACTGGAGCTACTGATGAGGTTCAGTGCCCCTTGTGTTCTTTCTGTATGGCACTTCGAGTCAGTGGTGGTAGGCAGGGAGACCCCCACATCCCTAGCTGACCACTGTGTCCCTCACAGAGCTTCTCTTCTCCTCAGCAACTCCTGCGCGAGATGCAGCAGATGGCCAGCCGGCCCTTTGCCACCATCAACGTCGCCTTGGAAACAGACGAGGAACCACCTGACCTTATCGGAGGCAGTATTAAGGTGAGTTTGCCTGCAGCGATGGCCTTTCCTGTGTGTTATTTCCCCTCAGCTGGACATCTTATTCTGCAGTACTGTAGTATTAACACCCCCTCCCCCCTCACCAATTTGGCAGATGAACAGTCCTTACCACGCCAGTTTAGGGCCTGCTGGTCTGCTGGTCAGATGTGGACATGGCTTGAAGTCACAGTTGGCAGTCGCCCATTTTCGCAGCAGGGGACGGTATGGCCCAATTTAGACTTGGGATTCTCAGGTGGATCTCCAGGGCTTCTAATCCTTGTCACATGTGCAAATCAGGTTCTCTGAAGTGCATTAGTGCTGCTTGTTAATTAGCATCGCTCATCACCCTGGGTGCAGTCAGCCGATCTGCTCGTCGAACGTGTGGCGTTTTCAGACAGCGTCTGCATACATGCCCCTGGAGGATAATCTGCAGGTGTAATCGAATCCAATGCTTGTCCCGGGTTCTCGTGGCGCCCTCAGATATTGAAGTGTTGCCAGCGACGGTCTGTCTTGACTGCTCGGAGCGGAGAGGTGCCATCTGGGATGGACTGTTGATAAATGAAAGTGGAGCTCATGCACCCCCACGAAAGACATTTATTGCCCTGCACCTCATGGCCTACACTGCTGGGCTTTCCCATGGAATGGCCTGTTTCTCTTCCTGTTTTCACCTCCCTTCCTTTCCCCCTTTACCTTTTTCTTTTTCCACTTCCCCTCTTTCTCCTCTTTCCTATTTCTTTTCCCTTTCATATCCTTTTCTGCTTTCCATCCATATTTCACTCCCTCATCCTTTCTTTTCATGACTGTTTTCACCATGCCATTTCCTATTCTCTCCTTCCCCTTTCATGCCATTTCATTGCAATTCTGCTCTCCTTTTCTAATCCTTCCTTCCCTCCCCCGTCCTCCCTCCTCTTTTCTTCCCTCTCCACCCTTACTCCCAAATGTCCCTCCAAAGAAGCATCCTGGCAGGCCTGCTTCTCTGACCGTACATTCAATCCGCAGGCGGCGGGAGCATCAGCGGTCACTCTGGCCTCACTGTCCGCAACGCTAGTAAAGACTGCGGCCGAACTCTGACGTGGACTGAGTGGGCGGGGTCAAGGTCATTCCCAGTGCTTGGTCTAGCAGACTTATTGAAGTGGCTCACAAGGCAAATAAACTTGTAGCTTGTCTTTGTAGCTTATCCTACCAATAGGGTATAATTTGTCAAAGCACATGTAATTATGTTATGACAAACACTGCTATAAATAAGTAACATTAATGTTACCGACAATTAACATTATTTTTCATTGTATGGTGGCAAAATTAGTATGCAACTTCCTTTTTTTCCACAAAAAAATGTTATACACTCCACCAACTCATCTGGATCATCGATAATTTCAGACATCCTGGTCTACGTGTATTACGTGCATTTGTCCCTGTATCAAATACGTTTTAATGATTTCAGTAAAATGTGCCAGTGAATACATGAATGGAAATTAAAGCGAATGTGCATTCATAGCCTAGGTAATGGACAGGTTAATGGAAACCTTTAACAGGGTTTATGTAGTTTTATACTGGGCTGTCCAGGTCTTCAACTCCGGCCCTGACTACTTTGCTCCTTTTACTTCACTTGCTCTAAGTCAGACATATTAATTTAGTGTATCAGACAAAACAATGAACCTCCTCGTTGAAATTTTCCTAAAATTTTTATTTCAGTGGCTATGAATAAAATCCCGGGGGCGGCATGGTGGTGCGGTGGTTAGCACTGTTGCCTCACACCTCTGGGACCCGGGTTCGAGTCTCCGCCTGGGTCACATGTGTGCGGAGTTTACATGTTCTCCCCATGTCGTCGTGGGGATTCCTCCGGGTACTCCGGTTTCCCCCCCACAGTCCAAAAACATGCTGAGGCTGATTGGAGTTGCTAAATTGCCCGTAGGTGTGAATGGTGTGTGAGTGTGCCCTGCGATGGGCAGGCCCCCCGTCCTGGGTTGTTCCCTGCCTCGTGCCCATTGCTTCCGGGATAGGCTCCGGACCCCCCGCAACCCAGTAGGATAAGCAGTTTGGAAAATGGATGGATGGATGAATAAAATCCCAAATATTATCATGCAATAATAATAAAAATACCGTGTCGAGACGTGTTCTGTTTCATAGCGCATGGGAACCGTTTGGTCGGAACAAAAGTTTCCATGCTTCTATTCTGTGGAAATTTTTAACTGAGCATTTCTACATTCTAACAGGTCGCCGCCGAAGCGCGTCACAGCTCATTACCATAAAGTTGACTGGGCTTGAACTTCATTATCATGCTCTCGACGCCCAAATCGCGACGTGCTACGCCGCTCCCCACCACCTGGCGACACGCCCTCCCTTAGAGACTGAATGACTTCCAATGGCTTTGACGCTCATCAACACATCTGTTACCAATAGGGGAATAATCCAAACCAACCAGCTTTTCAGTCCAGCCTCCCCATCCTTATCCAGCATGGATAAGTAAGGCCTTTAAAATGTTTTTATTTCTAATTCAAGGGCTGTAATGAAATCACAATGAAAGCTGCATGTTGTGGCAGCTCTGGTGCGGCTGAGTTAGCGCTCCCTTCCTGCGGATCCCTGCCCCCGTCTCCTGTCTCGCCACACGCTGCTCTGCTCTGCCGCTGTAGCGTCACATTATGCCGAAGCCACTGTATTATCCCGCTTAGCTCAGACTCCTCCTCTCCTCCTGTCTGGGAACATCTGAGCCACACAGATCCAATTTAGAAGTACCTCCCCCTCCTCACGCGGCAGGTGGCACGCGGGATGAACGGCCGGATGCGGTAGATTGCCTTCAGATTGACTTTCCGCAGCCCCCCTGCCCCGCCCCCCGGCTCATTTCGGCTCGTGTCGGATGGGCGCTTGTGTGCCACGTGGTCGTCGTGCCGACATCGCCGCTGATCATTACCGCCGGTGTCTCATTTCCCGCAAGCGCTGGGCGCAGCCAGGTTAGCATGTACTCTGTTCACCAGCCTTTCACACATGTGCAACTCAGATGAATTTGTTTAGACATTGCTAATCAGCCACAGAGCTGCATCACATTACTAATCAACTGCTGAGCTGCGTCAGTCTGCTGGTTAAGATTCAGAGGCTTTTCTGAGTCCCAGAGGCGACTGTGTCCTTCTGGTGGTTCAGAAGGCAGGTTAGGTGTCTGAAAATTATAAAAAGAAAGAAGGCAGTTCTTAACCAGACTGAGTCACGATGTTGTCTAAGCCAGAATTAAATTTCCGTGATTTATTCTGCCAGGGGCTGCACACCTCCTGGGTCAGGGGTTCATCCTGGGGTCTTTCTGATAATGATTGGTTACAAGTATCTAAACTCTCTGAAGTTTCTCTGAACATTCCTCAAAGCTTGACCTTTACGTTTTCCTTCGCTATTCAAATCGAATTAAATCCTGCCGCTAATTTACACCGACCTGAATGAAGGGTCTTTGAAAACGAGGCTGTCTGACAGCTTGGTTTGGTTCCAGCGCTGTACTTGGCAGGTGTCTCCTGGAGGATCGGCTGATGAATGCTGGATGAAGCCCAGGGGCCTTGTGCTTTTCAAAGTGAATATTTCTCGGGGTTCATGATAACACTTAAGGAGTCTAAATTTGGCTTTAATATGGCTAATGTTACCTAAGAAATATACAAACGCCCCATATCTGGTAATGAATGAATGACACTTCCTCTGCATTAGCATTCATTAATTTTTGGCATCCAGTTGGGTCAGCCTGTCCTGCAGAAATGGTTCTTATCATCCATGCCCTATAAGGTGTCAGCAGGGGGCACTAGATCCCATGCACATCTTCTGTTACATGCACTGCATAAAGAAAGCAATCCGTCTAGTGGATTGCTGGATGTACTTCTGTGAGAAAGCGTGCCAGGCTATCTGGGGAGAGATGCACCATTAGGAGTGACAGCTGGGGTGATGGCAGGGAGGGGAAGGTAATAAGGGTCTGTTTGTCATCAGACACTTCAGCACGAGTGGGATATGACAGAAGGTCGGCCACCTTGTTGAATCACGCAGTTTGGGAAATGTGTAAACATGTGGCCATCTTCTGTCCCCTCCTGCATCCAAAGGATGACATCGCGGTGGACAGGAAGGTATCCGGTGGGAGTAGCAGTTTCTAAGCTCCTGCCCCCACTTCTCTGTGTGAGGGAGGATTAGTGCTCTGCGGTGCTTCCTATGCGAATAACAGGCACACTGCCCCAAAACACCATGCTGAATGAGCAGCGGTAGCATAGGCGAGCTATGGCAGCCAGGCAAGATGTGATTATCCAGGCGTCACAGCAAAGGCAGCCTGTCTGCGCTGTGGCCTGTCCGCTCTGCGGCTCGTCTGCGCTGTGGCCTGTCTGCGCTGTGGCCTGTCCGCTCTGTGGCCTGTCCGCTCTGCGGCTCGTCTGCGCTGTGGCCTGTCTGCGCTGTGGCCTGTCTGCGCTGTGGCCTGTCTGCGCTGTGGCCTGTCCGCTCTGTGGCCTGTCTGCGCTGTGGCCTGTCTGCGCTGTGGCCTGTCTGCGCTGTGGCCTGTCTGCGCTGTGGCCTGTCTGCGCTGTGGCCTGTCCGCGCTGTGGCCTGTCTGCGCTGTGGCCTGTCCGCGCTGTGGTCTGTCCGCTCTGCGGCTCGTCTGCGCTGTGGCCTGTCCGTTCTGCAGCCTGTCTGCTCTGCGGCTCTCCCGCTCTGCGGCTCGTCCGCGCTGTGGCCTGTCCGCTCTGCGGCTCGTCTGCGCTGTGGCCTGTCCGCTCTGCGGCTCGTCTGCGCTGTGGCCTGTCCGCTCTGCGGCTCGTCTGCGCTGTGGCCTGTCCGCTCTGCAGCTCGTCTGTGCTGTGGCCTGTCCGCTCTGCAGCCTGTCTGTTCTGCGGCTCTCCCGCTCTGCGGCTCGTCTGCGCTGTGGCCTGTCCGCTCTGCGGCTCGTCTGCACTGTGGCCTGTCCGCTCTGCAGCCTGTCTGTTCTGCGGCTCTCCCGCTCTACGGCTCGTCTGCGCTGTGGCCTGTCCGCTCTGCGGCTCGGAATTTGAATATACTGGAGCTTTTTTGACATTAGAGATCTAGACATTCATTTCACTGTCTTTAAAGAATTATGGGGTGTTCTCTGTTTTGCCGAATATGAATGTACCCCAAGCAGAACTGATCTGTAAAAATGTGCAGATCTCTGAGACCAGAAAGGATCAACAGCAAGTGCTATCCCGTTACAAAGCTGTGTGAAATAGGCCACTGTTACAACAGTGGGTTTAAGTGTTTCCCCGCTGAGGACAGAGATCAGTCCAATAAAAGGGGTATGTCTGCCGTGGTGTTAAGCATTTTGAGGAAGTGGTTTTGTTTCCTTGCCCATTTCCTATTGAGAGATATAAGAGCACCTGCGGCTGAGAGGCTGACGGCATCTTGAGGAGGCCCTCGATCCCAGAGCTGGACGTCAGCTGGATCTGTGCCGGTGCTGTGCTCACCTCAGTCCTACAGTGCGCTATGGCTGATATTGAGCGGCTGCCTCTTAAAATATCATTTTGTTTTTCCGCTACTTGGGGTATTTTGATAACTTTGATGACAAAAATAACAATCTGACTGCTTGATACAATTAATTAGGGCTAAAGTAAATTATCAGCTCTTAATTAAATATGCCCTTCCCATGAGCTTCTTGGTGCGACAGGCTGCTATAAAAGTGCTATAAAAGCCAAGCTGACGCCACCTCCGATTATGCCGAGGAGAGTGCAGGCAGAGCGGTGCCTCACTGGTGCCTAGGGGCTCCGCAGGGCTCAGCGGGGCTGCCGGAGAACTCTGCGGCCAGATCAGGACAGCCGTCTAAATGCTGATAATGTGTCTCCAGACTAGAACATGGAGGAAAAAGAGGGCGTCCCGTGGTGGGCCAACAGGGACACGGGAGTGGGGGGAAAGGAGATGAATTGCCTATATTCATCGCTAAGAGCCTGTGCTCACACACGTGGCTGGTATCCTGCCCGGGCAGATTAATCGTGGAGGTTCTGTCAGGCACTCCTGTGGGACGCCTCACACTATTTCAGTAGGGTTATCCATCCTCAGTCATTCCCTTACATTTTACAGAGGTGCCACAGTGTGGACCGGATGGGGACCATAGGGTGCAGTTCCCAGCATCCTGGTGCCTGGGTGCCCGACTCGAGGGGCTCCCACAGGCCACACCGCAGCTGCCTCTGGATTGGCAGATCAAACCTCTCACTGCAGCCGGCTCGGCTCTGCGGCTCTGCTGTAGCTTCATCTATCATACATGCGCCGCCTGTCTCCGCTCCGGATTTGTAGGCATAGTTTTGGATCCCTTCCTTTTCCCCACACAGATCAGCGTGTTGTTGGTGCTGCAGTTTTTGGAGGGATCCAGTTTACGTTTTCGTTATGTCATTATAAAGCTGAACTTAAACCCAGTCCCAGTGGCAGGACCCGACAGTCAGGCAAGACGCTAGAAATCAATTAGCCGGTATCTGCCCTGTTACAGGGTGACTGGGCCCCAGCTCCGTGTCAGCCACCTGCCACCGGCACGCAGCAAGCACCTCTGAGACCGGCCGCCACCTTGCGCCTTCATACCTCCAGGCTGTTAGGCACTTCAGTTCAGGCTATAAGAAAAGCGTCACTAATGTTCACGAAGCGTTAAGCCTTTCTGAAGGGGGCAGTCTTGGCGTGTCTTACTTAAGCTGCCCTTCACGCCAGGCCAATTGCAGCTCTGAGCCTCAGCCATCCGTAACACCAGGCCGACAGCAGTTTGGGGTGAGGGAGTATCTCCGCCACCGACCTGTAGCTACATTTGGCTAATAGCTTTTAGATGACTTCACACGGCTCCAGAATGAGTCCTAAATTGATTCTGGTTGTCTGGTTGTCTTCCTTCCGCGTGAGGAAGAGACCCGGTTTCTTTGGGTCTAATTATCCTTCCACGTGGCTCTGTCTGCATAAGCATGTTCTTCTGTGGAGCCATACTTCCGTTGAGGTGTCATGCCACAGGATGTTGCTGGCTTGATTTATTATTTACTCTGCTCCGAAATAGGTGCATTCCCCAAACAAAACCTCCAGTAAACCGGGTGATCCTTATGTCAGTTATGCTGACACCCATCGCTGGGTCCCTGTTCAGCGCAAAGTTGAAAAAAAAATTCACAGAATCAATCTTTCTTAACCACTTACCTGGTAGAGGGTTACAGTGACTTGTTGAAAGTGACTCATTTACATCAACCTGTGTTTAAAGGCCTGGCCTAAACTCTCTGGAATGTTCTCTTTCCAAGTCCCCGTTGTTTTCTTTAATTGTCTCTCTCGACCTCCACTGGCTCATGTGCAGCCCCTCACACAACGCCTGTCTGATCGAGCCCCTGAGTGATTATATTTGCAGGAGGTCCTCCTGACCTGACACTGTGGTGTACATTAGGTGTGTAATTAGCATGAGACTTAACGAAGCAGACGATAAACCCGAAGAACCCCGCGGTTCATCACGTTGACCCATGTGCCTCTGCAGACGGTGCCCAAGCCCATCGCCATGGAACCCTGCTTCGGCAACAGAGCGGCCGTGCTGTCCATCTTTGTACGGCTGCCCAGGGGCTCTGGGGGCATCCCACCTCCGGGACAGTCAGGTCAGTACCCACCCCCCGTCTGATCTCCTTCAGGGCATGTTCTCTCTGTTTCTGATACACTTCGCGTTCTACATTCTCTTGACTAGATCTCATCACCGCTCCATGTTCTGCTTTGTCTCGCAGTCTTTACTGCAGCTTTGTCTCGATCTTTATTTTACTTTAGCCACGCTTTTGCCACCTCTGGCTCTCCTGATAGATTGTATCCGCCGCACTGTCACAGTCTCTCCATGTTCTGCTATGTTCTCACAATCACATTTCCTCCCATTTTCTCAGTCGAGTTATTTTCTTGACACTCTCCTGATCTGTCTCCTAAAGTCTCAAGTTTGTTTTTTTTTTTGTTACAATCCCTTGTCATCCTCTCTCCCATTCCTTACGTGGTATTGTCACATTCTCACGCTCGAGAGAGCAAATAGATGAAGATCGTCTCCGTTTGGGCCTTGTTGCCAGGTAGGCGGGGGTCATACTCTTTTGGGTAGCTTTGTGCCACGAGGATGGATCCTCTAACCTACGGGAAAAAGTGTCACATACATTCTGGTATTTAAAGGGAACACATGGCTCTTCCCCATTTTTAAGTAACTTTCCAGTTTGATTTGAGGGTATCACTAATTAGGGACTTCATTTATATCTTGTTCTAAAGTGTCCAGGTTATGGTCATTGCCTCGGAAATGTTCTGAGTTCTTATTCCTATCTGTTATTACAGATGGCCGGAAGGGTTTGGATTATCAGCAGCTGGTAATTAGTCCAAGCTACTAAATGGAGATTGGCTGAATTGGCTTTGCTAAATACAAATGATCAGGTGTAAAACGGCCAACGCAGGAGGATCAATATGCAGAGGACTCTCTGGAAGACTGTAGCGTATCTTTGCCAGAACCCCGACTGCTGTGATAACCGTTGGTTCCGGAGCAGGGTTATTTTATGCTGGACTGAACAAAAATCACTATACGGTTGTTTTGCTACAGGCAAGCAAATTGAAGTCAGGTTATAGAGTCCAGGTACATGAAGCAGACGGGCTTGTTTTATTAGTCAGCGTGACTTGGTGCTGGGTTTGATTGTGGGTTTCATTCTGTCCATCTGTGTGCCATTTGCATGTTCTGCCCAGTTTTGTTCGCCTAATTTAATGCCGTGCCTTTCCGACACAGTCACACCAAAGCTTATTTGGGTGACTGTGGATCATTTGTTGCAGTCCAGAGGTAGATGTGTGTCATCAGCCTGTGAATGAAAGTTACTAGGTGATGTGACTCTGGCAGCAGGAGCAGTACATTCGTCAGATATATTCCTGGTGGCCAAGTATGTCTTATTTTCAGGAGGGATTTTGAGATAAAAGGGACATTTGGGACAGGTCTGTAAAAACACAAGTGTCACCCCTGATAAATTTAAAGTATGGGTCCTTGCAGTGAATCTTAAATAATTTAGTGTGGATACAATCTGCTGTTCATGGTGGGATTTATTTTCTGAAGGATTGTGTAGTGTTACTCCAGGGAGTACTTTAATAATTTGATATTAATTTGTACCTTTTCATTTTGAGGTTCCGATCTGTCATGTTTGTGTGTGCTTAATGCTCTGTGGCATCGCCACCTCCACTGAGCTCCTCTGAGAAGCTGTGAAACGGGTGCATCCATCGCCTTAATCGTTTACGTTTTTGAGAATGATTTATAGGTCACGCGCCACCGGGCACCATCATCCAACATATGCAGCTCTGTCACCCTCCCCAGATTGGGACACACTGTTCCTGAAACATCCCGTCCCAAATAGTTCCATCTGAGAGGCTTATTGAATTTCAGCTTTGGAGGTGTGTAACGATGCCGCGTTTACAAAGCGCTCGATGCACCCTTTACATTCGTACCATTTCGATCTTAAGTCAAAGAGAAACAATGGTTAAACGATAAATGAGGAAAAAACTTCAGATAGGTATGTGTGTTCTGCAGGATAACAAATAATTCATCCAGAAAATACCTTCTGGCATGCTGTCATGTTTGTGTTTCATCCTGTCTGTCTGTCTCTCTCTCTCTCTTTCTCTCTCTCTCTGCTCTCCATCTCACCTGCCTGTCTGTCTTTTCGCTCTCCATCTTGCCTACCTGTGTTGGTCTCTCTTTTCACTTCACCATCTCATTTGTCAGTATCGGTCTCTCTCTCAGTTCCCCATCTCGCCTGCCTGTGTTGCTCTCTCTCTCAGCTCCACATTTTGCCTGTCTGTGTCAGTCTTTCTGCTTCCTGTCTCGTTTGCCTGTGTTGGACTGTCTCTACTCACCTTCTTGCCTACTTGTGTCGGGCTTTCCCCTCCCTATCTTGCCTGCCTGTGTTAGTCTCTCTGCTCCCCTGCCTTTATTGGAGTATCTCTCTCGGTCTCTCAGTATGTCTCATCTGCCTGTGTCTATCTCTCCACTTCCCACCTCTCATGCCTATGCATCTGTTAGCTGTTCTTCTCCCTGCATTGGGTCTCACGCCTATTTGCCTGTTTCCCTGCTGCAGGGCTGGCGGTGGCCAGCTCGCTGGTGGACGTGTCCCAGCAGATGTGCGTCGCCTATAAGGAGAAGTCTGGGGCCGTGCGGAATCGCAAGCACCAGCCCCCGGCGCAGCCGGCCACCTGTATCTGATCCCATGCACCCGGCCGAGTCGCGAGCCAAGGACTGGGGAGGGGCCCGGGGATCCGTGGGGGAAGACACGCACTTCCGGGGGAGGAGCCCGAGGAAGGACTCGGCAGGGGCGGACATCGCAGAACTCAGTCCTGGCAATAACCGACCTCAAGTGGGGAGCCGCGATTTCATCCCCAGCCGACGGACGATAGAGATGCTCTCTCAGAGACGAGGGCAAGATGGAGGAGTGGAATGGCTGCCATGGGGAGGACGCTTGACACCTGCACCCCTCCCGCTCTCTTCTTCCCTTCATCACCCTACAGCTGCTGTTTTCCCATCCAGTCATTATATCTAAATTTTCTTTTATATGGTTTTTAGACATGACGTGTCTGATTTCTGATGTCCCATGTACCAGAAGGGAGCCCTGTACACAGTCACTGATTTGAGTTCATTATGGAAGACGATGCACAGTGTAGCAACTCCTTGCAGCGCAGGGGGGGAGGGGGGGTTCCTTCTGTATTGCACATGAACCCCAAGGCAAGGCCTGTCTTACAGACTCCTGAGCCTTTATTTGCCCATCAAGCTTTGAGACCATTTATCACTGATTTGTCTCCTTTCTGCGATATGCTGAGGACAAAAGAGAAGAAACTACTGATGTAACCGTAGACCGTGAGCTTGTTTTTGTGGCAATTTACGGTCTGCAAATGGGCATTTCACTTTGTCTGCTCACATAATTCTTTACCAGCATAAGCTAATGGATAAGTTTGTTTTCTCTGAATCCCACAGGTGATTGGGTGGCTCTTGTTCCCTGTCTTATGATGAAGATTAGACAGTGGGGTCAGGGCCGTACTATGTGGGATTGGCCATAAGTGATCGGTGATGATGAGGGTAACGCAGGGAAAGGGAGATTACATTTCAGGTGTCCCGGAACACATTTCGCCCTGATGTGTGAACACACAGCTATGGGGCAGCCTGTCTTCTTTAATCCGAAATGTGTTTGTTAAGCGGCTTCTGTTGTATTAGTCAAATTTTGCTTTTAACCATCTTAGTACAGAAGGGGGAAATGATGATGTCATGTCAGCCACGTCTGGAATTGGGGGGTCGGGTCCCATGATCGCTGCATGGGGGGGCGATAATGTTACAGGAGATATTCCTGAAGGGGTGAGGTATCCTTTCCTAGGTGATGGGGGTCAATCAGTGAAGAACCCACAAGCATGACTATACTGAGAGCCCCTTTATTTCGAGAAGCGTTTGCTTTTATATCTGGGATTGTTGTCTCCCAATCGGGAGTCACAGCCCATTTTAATGAGTTTTACCTCAGTCAGAACAGGCTGGGGGGGAAATAAAATTGATGTGTTTATTCTTCTGTTTCCAGACAGTCTTTTAGGTTCCAAGACGACTGCCGCTAGTTATAAAACTTTTAAATTGTCAGCAACAATTTGCTCGAAGGAGAAAATTGAGACTACTGAGGAGGGAAGAACTGAAAAAAAAATGTTTTTGTGTTTTGTTCCTTCTGTGTTTGAACACATGCTTTGTCCTTTGGAATGTGCAGCTTATCCGAATAGTACAGTGGCTCAGTATTACATCACTCTAAGCTTTTGCCATTCTGTTCCATCAAATGGAGTCCTTTCAAAACAAGGGAGCCACCCCCCCCCCCCCCCCCCCCAAAAAAAAAAAAAAAAAATGCACAAATCACATGTATATGTTTTAATGAAAAAATCCTCCCCAGTACACACTTATGCTGCTGACCCAGTGAGGTCACGTGACGCTGGCTGTCAGCGCGCTTCGTATCGCTCGTACACAGGACACACGAGACCGATGACTCGCAGCTTAGCGGGACACCTGAACAGGCACGGCCAATGCTTTTAACGCATGCCGCACAGATGCTGTTTTGTATGTTTCTGTGCTAAATAGAGCAGTTGTGCTTGTATTTTAGACAAAGGTATGCCTTTGTCTGTGTAGTCACCTTCATGTCCACCCACCCAAAGGGGCTCCCACCCCCAGAGCTTGATTCGTCACTCACGTTTATCTTCCCTTGGACTCCATAGCACCTCTCGTCTCTCCCCTCCCAGCGAAACGCCACTGTAGACGTGGGAGACGTAGTTTGTCAATATGTAAACAAACAAAAAAATTAGCATCGATTGCACTCTTCTCTTTTTTTGTAAATATGGAGAAAGTATTGTAAACTATTTCTTTGCCATGGGGAAAATGTTGAGAAGGAGATGAGCATATGCTCAAAGAACGTCTGTTTGGTTAAAAACGGAGTCAATAATTTTTGTATTGTAAAATAACTTATTTAAACAAGCTTAGGCATGGATGACAGCATAATGTAAAGGACAGGTTTAACAAAAACCATGTCACTACATGGAAATCTATGAATGTTATAGAATTTTTGATCTGTAATAAATTGCTAAAAATCCAAATTGTATATATTTTTATTTTATGTTTAACTCCCTTTGTTTAGCACTGGATCAGTTTCTCACGAACTCAAAAGCTGATAATCAAAAAAATATATATATATACACATTGATGTTTAGCAACCAGAAGCTAAATATAGAATGAAGCACTATATCTAGTGCCTGGTTTTAGCTTTGATACTGTCTACTATACTAGAGGTATTGTTATGTAAGCTAAAGATTTATTCCAGTTTTGTAATACTTTTCAGTTTCATTTGGTTTAATATTCCTCGAGATATTAGAGATGAAATTATGGAATGAAAAAACAAATAATTAAATGCAATAATGATTACAGCTGTAATAGTTTTTTGACTTTTTGATTGTCAGTTGGTAATGCAATAGCATACGTAATAAAATGGGCCATATTACTGTCATGCAAATATAACATGATCCAAATTCTTTGAGAACACTTGCGCTATTTTTGTCATTTGTCATTTGAGTTTTTGGTTAGAATTATTTTCCCTTAAACATTGTGATATATTTATTATTTTGTTGCAGTTTTGTGTTGCCATAAACAATTTCCAAACTGTAGAAAGAAAATGACCATAATTTTGCATTGCAGGAGAACAGAAGTGTGTCATGGAGTATGGATAACTTAGCTTATTATACCTGTTTGTCTCATTTAGTCTAAAAATGGCACAGAGATTAGATGCAGTTTGTGCTCGTGAACAGCCACTGAAACCTTGTGGGATTAGTCATTAGTCACTTTGTGGGACCAGTCAAGCATTAGTTTCCTTGGGGAGGCAGTTAGCCATTAATCGCTTTGTGAGATCAGTAGATCTTCAGTCGCTTTGTGGGATCAGTCAGCCATTATTCTTTTTGTTGGACGTAGTCAGTCATTAGTCACTTTGTGGGATCAGTCAGTTACCAGTAATTTTTAAACCTGTTGTGTTACAGAATGACGTTAAAGTTTTCTAGAATCCAGGCAGTATGGTGCCATTGTAGTCTAACTCGCCCAGGGTTGAGGGTTTCATCATCACATATGTGGGGTCTGAATTCTTTGTGTGTTTGTGTGTGTGTCAGCTTCTTCCCATGCTCAGAATTGAATCATCTCCATGTGCACGTTAGTGTGCATATGTGCAGGCACATTCCCTTTTATGGACCGACGTCCCCAGCTTGTGCCTTTAAAGGATGTGACATCGAGGTAAGCATTTTGAAACAGCCCAGGCAAACCTAATAAATTAAGGCACCTGCCTGGAATAACGATGGCATCCAGTCGGGGCTGCCGTGCTTTGGGAAGCACATTGACTATCCATTTGTTAGCATTATGTCACAGAGCTCAGATAAGGAGATACCTTTAAATGCTGAGCTGACAGTCGCTGTGATTAACGCATCATCTATATACTCAGGGGTATTTACTGTCTGTCATGGCTGCTTTGGCGCATAAGAAAAGCGGGAGGGAAACGTGCCGCAGGCTTCCTCCCCCACTGACCTGGGGCTTTTATCTCTGCTACAGTCCCGTTAGATGGCCATTTAGCCAGTCCACACCTGTGCTGCTCTAGTCCACTCTTCGTGGTTTTGGCCATGTTGATTGGCAGGGAACGGGGTTCCCCTATGAGAACGTCAGGGTTCATGCCACTGTACTAACCGCACATGTGCTGTTTGATCAGCCGCACAATATCATTGAGACCAAATGGGCTATGCGCCATACCTCTACTGCTGCGACATGGAGCCTCGATAAAAGGAGCCTTCAGCCTGAAGAAGGAGGCCTTCCAAGTTTGTTTGCTTGTGGGACTCTATAGACAGCTGACAGATACTGGCAGGCGTAACAGTGTGATTTTAACAGTTGTGGAAGCACAACTTGTGATTGGCCTCAAAGGGATTCTGCCATGCTGTTAGATAACTCAGGAGGGGGAAACGGGGCTTTGTCCATTTCTTGTACAACAGGATGGAGTCATGTTGACCTCAACTGGGGGTATAGGATGGTGGTGAAAGGACTGCTTCGAGGACCTCCTCAATCCCACTGACACCTTGCTTGGACGAAGTAGAGTCGAAGAACTCGTCCATCAATGGGACTAAGGTCACTGAGGTAGTCAGATTCTTCAATGGCATGGCTCTGGCAGTGGATGAGATTCACTCTGCATACTTAAAGGCTCCAGATGTTGTTGGGCTACCTTACCCTGACAAGTCTGGTTCCTTTACAGAAGGAAACAGAGGGTCTGTTGCAACTTCATGGGGATCACATTACTTAGCCTTCCTAGGAAGGCCTGTGACAGGGTGTTAGAACGGAGGGTCAGTCAATTTGTTAAAGAAACAATGCAGATCTCGTCCTGGTTTTAGAACCCTGGGTCGGCTTTTTACCCATACAAGGATACTGGAAGAATCATAAATGTTTACCCTGCCAGTCTATATATGTGTACTTGGAAAATGGACAGGGTGCCTCGGGGTGTCGTCTTTGGGAGTTTGGGGTGCCGAGCCCACTGCTGTCCACCAGAGCTTACTTTGCAATGCCAGCAGCAAGTCACACTCATACGCAGTGAGTGCTGCTCTTTGTCAACAATTCTATTACATTTTTTTTGGACAGAATTTCTAGGCATAGTCAAGATGTGAAGGGTGTCCCGTTTGGTGACCTCAGGATTGCATTTTTGTTTTCTGCAGCCTCATTAGGGTGTGACCTCCAGTGTTCACTGGGGCTGGCTGCAGTGATTTTGAAGCAGTTAGTATGAGAATTCGCACCTCCAATTCTGATTCCATGCTTCTCAACCGGAAAAGGGTGGATCGCCCTCTCCAGGATGGGGGTGAGTTACTGCCTTAAGCGAAGGAGTTAAAATGTCTCGGGGGTTTGTTGAAGAGTGAGGGAAGAATGGAGAGGGATTCAGTGCAGCTTCAGCAGTTATCTGGGCGTTGTACCAGTCTGTCTTGGTGAACAGAGAAAGCTAAGTTGTAAGATAAATCAAATGATTTACTGGTCGATCTACATTCTTGGATACAAGCTCTGGGTAGTGACTGAAAGCACATGACTGAGGTTAAAAGTGCCAAAAATGTACTTCCCTTGCAGGGTCTCTGAGCAGAACCTTAGGAGGACATTCCTGAGGGACTCAAAGTAGATCCACTGCTCCTCCACATCGAAAGGAGCCAGTTGAGGTGGTTTGGACGTCTATCTAGGATGCCTTCTGGACACCTTCCTGGAGAGATACTTTGAGCATTGCCATCAGAATGCTTACTTGGAGGAAATCTCTGAAATTCTGGAAAAACAGGCATTTTAGAGTTAAACACGCTACCATACAGACATGCACTGCAAAGTGGCCATTTTCTATCACATGATTCAGCTCTCTGTCATCCTCACTGCACCAGTTATATCCTGTCATTTCCTTTCTGCAATTGTTATATATGTATGTATGTATGTATGTATGTATGTATATATATATGTGTGTGTGCGAGAGAGAGAGAGAGAGAGAGAGAACCTGAAGGGTGGGTAGGTACTGTGTGAAGGTCACTGAAGTTGTTTCATAAACTTAGTTAATGTCTTTTCTCCGACCTGTTTTATCCAGTCTCTTGGCTGTTTAAGTCACTCGCTGTGTTCAATATGGCCATGAGCAAAATTTTGACTGGGCCTCAAAGGCAAACCTGATGAGATCCCTTGAGTGAGATGACTTTTGCATGCTCAGTATTCCACTGGGGAAATTTAATATGGGACATCATTAATCATGGGCTGGCCTCTGACGGTCACTATGGACCAACCCAGCCTCCAGGTCGCAGCTCAGTTTCTCGCTGCTAGTCTCACAGTAGCACCCCAGGCACAGGGCACATCGCGGGCCCTGCAACATGCCCGCACCCTGAAGTAAGTAACAGCGTTACACAGAAGCATTGCCAATGGATGCATTTTGTTTGAATGTCCTGTAGCGGGTGCAGGGGTGTCCAATAGGGCCGGCCCTTTCGCATTATCCTCCTGCCGATGGTCTGGCAGTCAGCCCCCCTGAAGACGATGATTGGGTGACAGAAATAATTAACTCCCAACCTCCATGACCCTTCATTCAGGAAATGGAATAACGCACTTCAGTGGCTGCCTGTGTTTCCAGATCAGCTGCCCGCAGTGTCTAGTTTCTAAGGACTCTGCGTACCAGTAGCGCAATTTGAATACCATCAGCTGACTGCTTTATGCCAACCAAAGCAGTGCATTAACACCTGTGCCAAGTCTATCCTGCCCTTGTTTATGGCTGTTTCTCATGGGTCTTGCAATAGTCCTAATTGCATCTGGCTAATTCAGCAGCAGGGTTACTGGGACCTTGTGTGGAGAAGCAAAAAATGACATCTTCCAAGAAGATGCAGAAGAACTTATCGGTGTTGTATAAGGAGTATAACAGCAGCCTGTCCATGCATCTGTTCATGTCTGCACCTCCCATAACTGCTTAGCCTGTGCCGGGTCGCTGTGAGCCTGCTGACACTCATTTTAGAGGAAATGCGCTAACGCTGGAGGCTTCACTGCAGAAGCAGCAGCCGTTTTGCTCCCCTGCTTTCATGTTTCCCAGAAGCTGAATGAAAGGAGCGGAGCCGTGTTTTTGTTCCATTGAACATGCTGTTTGGGCCTCGCTCACCGGCTCTCCAGGGGAAGTTCAATCCCGTCCCTTCATCCCCCTGCCTTGTATTTCTGTGGAAATGTTCATTAATCACACGGCTTCTCTCCCATCCTGTCGTCTCGAGTGTTCTTCCTGTCCTGTCCTATTCTATCGCATCCCTACTGGTTTTGAGATGCAGAGATTTTGCTTTACCCAAAGGCCATTAGTATTTTCCCCAAAACAGTGAGAATCCGTTTTTAGATGTTTTTTTATATATATCATATATAAAAACATGCAGAGATGCTGCCTGTATAGTGTATGACAATTTGTACATAGTTTCTTTTTGTTTTTTACTCAGACTTCAGAAGAGTTTTCTAGTCAGACTTAAAAATAAAACTCTTACGGCATCCAGGATTAAAATGGAACCCACGACTGATATTGAAGAACGCGCACAGAAGTGCATCGACTGGCTCCAGTGCGTGTTTAAGCTTAGCGTAGGCTCTGAACTAAGAATGAGACACTAGTCAGTGTTTTGAAAATGTACTTGTTCATTTTCTGTTTCAGTATCTGGTGCCCATTGTTCCATTCCCCCATCTGTAGCAGCCTCCGATAAGGTGCCGGCACAAGGCTGCATTATAAGTACGAGGTTTTCACAGGATACACATGCTGTGCAGTCGCTTAGTAAAATGTCATAGTACCTCTGTTTGTTTTTTGTACTGGGCCAACAATGTTATACCATCCATCTACCGATCGCTTATCCAGTGGATGGGATGCACAGATGTGCACCATGACCAGCATAATCGACTGAATGACTGATGGGCCTTGGATATGTTTCTGATATTTTATGTAATCACGACAGGATTGAAAATACTGTATAGGCATAAAGCAGCCCTACAGGAATTGTTATCTATCACATCTCGTATATAAAAGGACCTGGATCACGCACACACTGTTATTTTTGTTCCCTAGTGTTCATATTACAGGAGGAGGAAGACAAAAGGTCTAGAACGCTTAGTTAGAGGGGTGTGTCTTATGTAAAAATGCATGTGAACTACTTTTTCGTAGTCATTTCAATAGATGTATTGACCAGCATTAAGCACTAGGATGGAATCGTGACTGATTCTGTGGACTAGTCACGACTCATTTCATAGCTAACTTTAGAACCCCGTGTACATTATAGGGATTGTTTGTGCTGTTGGGATGTTCTCCATCTCCTCCCTTCAGATTTCTGCATAGGATGTGCCCTGACAGCCAACTGACATACTCGCCTGCTTAGAAGCAACTGACAGGTGCTGAAAAGGGGCCAGTCATAAATTACAGTACCTTGTGTGTTCTTTTTAATGGCTGCTTTTAACCTTATGATTCCTACGATGGCACTAGGTTTGTTGCTGTGTGTCTGTGATTGGAAGGTCACCAGTTCACATCCCGTGACAGAGTAATACCTCCGTTGGTCCCCTGAGCAAAGCCCCCTAACCACAGTGGCTCCAGGGACTGGCTGACCATGCTCTAATTGTACACTGCTTTGGTTAAAAGCCTCTCCTTCCCAAACACTGTCTGACCCTTTTCTCTGATCCTCAGCTGTTTGTCACTTTGAACAAAAGCATCTGATAAGTCATTTTATTTTCCTTTGCTGCACTGCTCCGGGTGGGGAGTTGTATAACAGACACCAGACATATATTTGTCCTACTCAAATGACTGTTTTGCTCTGCATTGGACAGGCTGTAATTATGTCAGTTTAACCCATAAGTAATGACTGTTTTAGAGGGAGCTAGTCTCTTTTATTTGCCATGGTATTGGCAAGTGGTCTAATGCGTAAAAAAAAAAAAAAAAAGTGAATGCAAAATGTACAGCTCTTATGCATCCGTTCAGTCAAACAGGGGTTCCAGCTGCCATGTCAAATGTTACAAAGTGGAGGTTGTGGAGGGCGACACCGAACTGAGTCTGTAGGTAGGGTTATGCTGGCACGTATGTACTGTATAACAGCATGGTTCTGTGGTACTTTCCTGGCTTAGATTTTGTGCTGGGGCTCAAAAAAACAATATCTTGGGCAATAGGGTGCCGATGTCTACATTGCTGTGCCCCTTCAACACATCGCATCTGGCTAGCTGGCTGGCTGAATGAAATTTCCTGCTAAATGGGTGACTGGCTGGTTAGATCGGAGGCTGGCAGTCTGAGACGGCTGAAATGGCTGGCTGGCTGTTTAAATGTTTGGCTCGCCAGCTGTATAGCTGGCTGGTTGGTTGGTTGGCTGAAATCATTGACTACAACGGCTGGCTGGTTGATTCACTGAAATAGCTAGCTGGCTAGAATGGCTGACTGTGTCGGCTGGCTAACTAGAATGAATGGTTTGTTGGCTAAACAGGAATACTCAAGGACCGGCACCCCCTAATTGGGAAATCCTTTATTCTGTCAGCCTGGGGAAAAATGCCACAATCCATCAGTTCCCCTCTAGGTGGCACTGTTACAAGCTGAAGAACAACATATTCATATTTCTGTTCATAAATGGTACTGTACATTCTTTTCAAAACGATAAAGTACTCTTCCTCCAATTGAAATGGTACAGTCTTCCTTGAGGGTAGATGTACACAGAGTGTATGGGGGTGTCACACATCATCCAGGCATGGTGCTGGGGAATAACTGTCCACACTGAAGCACACTCATTACAAAAATATAGTTCCAATCTCACAGCCAGTGGAGGTGGCAGCAAGAAACATCCCAACAATACAGACCAAAGTGTCCAGCCGCTTCTGCCATACACACCTGCAGGGAATGGGGCATGAGAAACGATGACATGAACCATTTCTATACAGCCAGAGCATCCAGAGATGGTAGCTCTGAGATAGTCTGCTTAACTGAAACATTTAGGAATGTTCTGACAGGGAGTCCACTTCTTCAAAACGGAGAGTGAGACACACATTTTACACCTGGCATTACGCCAGCTTGCACATCTGCTCCCATAGACAGGCTATACACAGAGTAAGCTTTTGTACACATCTCTCAAGGAATCACAAGTGCAGCTGGACCTCAGATTAAAGAACAAAAAAAGAGATAACTGTAGGTAGTCAGTAGGGAGGTGGGCTCCACATTCTCCCCACCGACATAGAAGTAATACTCCGTCAGCCAGCCCCACAGAGTTCAATCATGGGGCCCCTGAGTTAGAACAGCACCCTCTAGTGGATATAGCTCAGCAGCACAGAGAGCAAAAGTCCAGTCCAGGAAGCTGACAGCACATCGACAGCGCTGCGGCTGGGAGGGATGGGGGCAGCCGGCAGGGTGGGGTCACCCCACAGCTTGTCCTTCTCCAAGGCCTGTGGGGAGGAAGGGAGGAGTCAGACATCAGAGCCACATCCAGCAACTTCGTCACGGGAAATCGGGCTCCAACATCTGCGCTGACAAGCTAGATGATCTGCTCGTCTGACCTTCAGATAGCTAGATACTGGGGGGCAGGTTCACAAAATCATGACGGATGCAGAAATTAGCATTCAGATGAAGCGAGGGAGGTGATCCTACTCCCCGTTCATCCAAAGAGCACTCAGTGACCAGTGAATGAGCACAGCGGAGGCAAAAGCCCTAGGGTGCTTCAGAAAACAGCACAGCAGGTAGCCGTGTCACATGATAACATTCCTGGATGTGCATCACGCTGGATATTGCATACATGCCTTATTTTGGGTGGATTTTGTCAGAGAGGAAGACTACACTCAGTGACAAGCTGAGCTGAAGATGAGAAGTGCTTGAGGGTTAGCCTAGCTCCTTTCCTTTAGCTGTGGAATCTGGTGACACTGCTGTCAGATAAGCCTATCGTAGCAGATATGCTGCTTTAGCATTAGCCATGGTAACACTTAACCAAACAGATCAACCTGTGATGGTCCCTGCTGGGCAGCAGCCAAGCAAGACACAGACTGATTGATGAAGCTTTACACAGGTATCAATGCGGGTACCTGTGTGGGTATCATGGCACTCAGGATGTTTCGGTCGGTCACCATGATGACGGGAGGAGCGGCACCTGGATCGTCACTATCCGGCACCGTGCTGGGCTGCCCCGACTGGGTGGGAGTGGAGCTCAGGTCTGTCCCATTCCCAAATGCCAAAATAGCATTTTCTGTTTTGGAAAGAGAGCATCACGTTGTTTCAACATGGGATTGTCATCCTTTCAGGCATCAGATTCTCTACTGACATCTAGTGGATTGACTGCTTTACCACATCTGCCTTGCTATCTAAGACATGCATTCCTGAAACAGTAAAAAAGTCAAAGGGTAATCAGGCATCAGCTGTGATTCTTTCTGAACACGAGCACAAGCAGCAGTGCTAAACATGTCCCTATATCATCGGATAACTTCCCTCAGTTTTTGTATCCTGTTGAAAAACATACCACAAAAAAACATCAGGATTGTGTTTTCTTGACTTGCAGGACTCGCAATCTGCTGCCCATCAAAGCAGCCACAAAACTGGACTTGGTCAGTCTAACAGCCATCACACGGCTGCAGTTATGGTTCAATTCACCTCCACTTATCTGATAATGGCTTTGGAAGGGGGGTTGGGGCTGGGGTTGAATTAGCGACAAGAATCCTGATGTGGGGTCTTCCAGGGAGGAACGATTACATGTCAGGGGAATCAGATCTCAGCCGGTCATTAGTCATAAAGGCCGTCTCCTGATAGGCTGTGATAGCATTTCTGTAAGCATTTCTACATGCTTAACAGTGGGGGGAGGCGTGAAAGAATATGCCATCCCATCTACAAGAGGTGTCCCGCTCACCGGGGAGCAGATTGGCAGCTCACACATCCTCGGCCTGCATCCTTATAATCCATAATAAGGCCAGCATCCTGTTCCTTTGGAGTCGTTACTTTATCTTGGATTATCTGAGATATGAGATTTCAGAAAGTTTGCATTTAAGGCTCTGACCCCAAATGTTAAGTGTGGTGGTAGATTTGTGATGATGGTCCCAGAACCCTTGAGATCTTTGTTAGGGTGCCTGGTTTCAAGGAATACATAAAGTACAATGGGATTTAAACTCAAAACATAACTACCTCTGCCAAAAATGTGACACTGGGTTGTGTCTGGATCTTCCAGCAGTACAGTGACCTGAAACATACCTCAAATCACGAAACTGACCACAGAGTCGTCTATGACTGCCCCAGTCCCCTAACCTAAACCCCACTGCATACCTGTAAGGTCAGCTGAAAAGGAGAGAGATGACTCTCTGGGAGACATGTGACCCCTTGGAATGCAGTGCAATCAGGCTTGACATCATAAGAGTGTCCTCGGTGAAGGACCCCCCCCCAATACGCAGCTGTAGACAGGCACATGTGCACGTTTCACCATGGAATCACTGTCTCTCTCGCACACTGATTAACTTTCTCTCTACGTGGTCCTATCCCACTTGATCCTTCCTGTTTGCCCCATTAAGTTCCACAGGAAATTTAATTATCTTCAATTATAGGGATTCAAGTGGTCTTCAAGGACTCCATATCAGCAAATGAGCCATGGACACATTCAACAGTTTGGAAAGACAAACTTGACTCCTTTTATTCATAAATGCACTTGAGTGAGCATGAACACGTTTTTGAAAGGGCAGCCATAAGCCAGCTGCTAATACCTTGTGTATGTTTGGGCAATAGATTTCAGGCCTCTCCATTTCATGCGTCAGAGCCAGTCGGTGGTAGCTAATTGCTCTAATCAATCCTGAGCACTGGGTTCTGAACACTACCTTGAAGTGAGCCAGCAGCATATTACAAGGAAGTCAGGATACAAGACCGCGGTCATTTTGTGCTGAATGGCCGTCCATCAGGGGGCCCACTAACTCACATAAGTGACATACCCCACCTTCTATGAGACTGAGGAGGAAGATACCAGTAACATACTCAGCAAAAAACAAACTTAATAGGAGCTTCTTGTTGCGTGTTCATTTTTCATGCCCATTTAGAAAATTTAGTGTGAAAGCTAATCTTAAGGGAAACCTACTAGTTATATTTGGCCAGTGATAGCTCTC
The DNA here is from genome assembly GCF_023856365.1 of Brienomyrus brachyistius. Classification (NCBI taxonomy): domain Eukaryota; kingdom Metazoa; phylum Chordata; class Actinopteri; order Osteoglossiformes; family Mormyridae; genus Brienomyrus; species Brienomyrus brachyistius. Next base: position 21,639,163 of record NC_064544.1, read on the forward strand.
ATTATATATGGAGATAAAATACTGCAGCATCTTACAAAAGACATAAACACAACTGATTAATCAGGAAAATTTAAGAGATCACCAAACTGTTAAAAAAAATGTGTGATTGATTCAGAGTCCAGATGAAGTACATCAGATAAAGGATCATTATGTACAGTTTCAGCCAGACAAATTAATCGTATTAATAGGACAGCTGTGAAGCGGTTAGGCAGCAAACAGATTTTTCAGACTGCTGGTGTCCCTGAAGTTCCAAGAAAACGTAGAATCCTCCAGCTGCTGGCAGTAGTGTGTAAACCTGCCTTTCTGCCACCCCTCACAGAGACCCGCAGAGATAAACGTCTGCATTGGGCTCAGACACACAAGAAAAGAGATTCACATTTGTGTTTGGATGGCTGGTCAATAGTGATTGAGGCGTCAACGTTTTGAGGAGGAATAACAGGAAGTGAGATTCTAGGCCCCCTTTAGACTCCCTGATGGTGTTAAACTGACACCAGCAACATATGTGAAGCTCCTAACAGAACATTTCCTGCCCTGACACAAAAAGAAGGTTTGTGCCTTTTGTAATAGTATGACGTTCATGCAGGGCGATGCTCCATCACATGCTGCCAAGGACACCAATGACTCCTTGGATGCATTAACACAGATCCAGTCATAGTTTGGCCTCCATCATCCTCTGACCTCAACCCTATTGAGAACTTATGGAGCATTTTGAAAAGGAAAATCCATAAGGATGGGTGGTAGGTTGCCTCAAAACGGCAGCACTGGGAGGCAATACTGACATCTTCTAATGAAATAGGGGCAGACATATACATGCACTCAGCATTTCAACAGATAAAAGTAGTTAAAGTAATTTCAAGGAAGGTTTTTTACATTAATATGTACAGTAACTTGTACCATTTCTTTTTTTTAAGAACAATATGTTTATGTAACAAATACACCCGATTTCTATTTTGAGTCATTAAAGTGAATGTTCCAAAATTGTAACCTGCACAATGATTTGGAAAGCAGCTGTATTTTGCAGTTGCTCAGTATATATGAAAGTTGCCGCTATTACCTAGTATTGCTACTCCTGTTTACATCTGTATTGAAAAAGCAGTAGGCAATAAAAAGTGCCTAAATTGAGCTGACTGTGTTTTAGAAGAATCGGCTCCTACATAATCATTTGGAACAAGGTGTGGGTGATGGTGGTTTACAGACGACGTGTAAATCCCGCTTTGTTTCGGGTAGAGACTCGCCACTCACTGAGACAGACGTTGTCCGTGAAGTACTCCAAGAAGTCAGCGCACTGCTCTCGCTGGTTGCCACTGGCTGCACAAGAGCACCATGGGGCCACGTTGGACGTGGAGTTGTCTATGTAGTTGGGAGTGATGGTGCTGCCTGTAGAGACAAAGGTTTTCACCTCCTGTAAGAGAAGCACTGGTTTCCGCCAGCCAGACCCCCATCAAGGGTGCCCCCCCTGCTCCAGGGCTGCCACTATCAATTTGGAAATACGGGTCCCCCATGAAACATTGAATTTGGCAATTGGGGAGGGACTGCATAATGTTCCCCAAGCGTATAAATTCTAATTTTTCATATTCAGGGACCCCTACAAAGTGGCGGGCCCTCTGCATCGGTACTGAATGCATTATTCATGCTCCTCCGATGCCCCATCTCACGAGGACTGCTGCGTCCTCTCCGTTTTCAAGCGAGATCCTCACAGAGAATGACTGGCTGTTTGGGATACACGGCCTCAGTTAACTGCTCAGAGTGGAAGCCCTCACACTACAAAGTGTCCTATCAAAGTCATTTTCGCCGCCATCTCACCTATAAGTAAGCCACTGCAGATCATCATGACGATGACTCATCTGAACCAAATAATTTCCTGATGTTTTTCAAGTGAACTGAAGATTGGCAGCCCATGCTTAATAAGACATAATGATCTTATAAAAAATACAGGTCTGATAATGAGGGACGCCCGAGGACTCCTCACAAACAGACAGGAGACGGAGTAAAAGACGTGATGTCCTTCTGCACATGACATTCGTACGAGACGTTAAGCTTGAGGAGCCTGAAGCTCGCCATTCTGTAAGGTGTGAGGCCCGTGGTTCTGTTAACCCACTGAAGATTGTTCTGTAACTACATTTTTGTAAAAAGGCAAAGTTTATATATGCCTATGTAGGCAGCAGACAGCACTCACCGATCATGCCTGTGTAGACCAGCACACAGCACTCACCGATCATGCTTGTGTAGGCCAGCAGAAAACACTCACCGATCATGCCTGTGTAGGCCAGCAGACAGGCTCCGGTGTTGTCCTGCTTGCAGCCGCTGGCCGTCTGCTCAGAGGGTTGGCAGTCGTACTGGAACTGTGCCAGACGGGACCTAGGGAGCCATAACTGATTATCAGCGGCCCCCTCGTACTCCGACCAGGCAGCCTGGGCCATGTTCCAGACAGACACGAGGCCCAGCGGACGGCCTCCTCTCACCGAGTGCGGCCAGGCCTCATGTATTCTTAGGATACTGAGCGTGCATGTAGATGTTTGTCACATTTTGAGTAGATGTCTCCCTCCTGCTAGCTGACCGCTTGAAAGACGCCATCGATATTACAATAGACCTCATGCTTGCCCCATCCCTGAGCCATCGACCCAGTCACACCTAGCATGCTCACTTCACTCACCATTATTGATATTTGACCCCACTCCCCACCCGTTCGAAGGTCCTGGAATTATTTAGCAGTGTACCGACCCATCAAGCCGTCCAAGCGTTTGATTAATAACTGCGAGAAGCTTGTTTAAAATGGTTCAGAATTCTTAGCATAGCAAAGCTGTGTCCATCTTCTGAAGTGCAGGGTCCAAGGTCCCATGACCCATTCTGTGGTACCCTCCAGAGGGCCAGCACCAAACAGCACCAGGCTCCTTGTGCCGTTATTAGTCGTTGCCACTTCTGTGACCGTGACTGGCCTGTGAAGGAGTGAGCAGCCAACAGCACAAGGATAAACGGCCCCACACAGGCCTGTGAAGGAGTGAGCAACTAATGGCACAAGGACAAACATCTCCACACAGGCCTGTGAGAACAACCTCCAACCCCCAGTGTCTGATTCACCATCCCTCACCTTCAGAGTTTACAGCCGGAAACAAATTGCCAAAGATGTTGGCATTGCATTAAAAATCCATCCATCCATCCATCCATCCATCCATTTTCCAAACTGTTTATCCTACTGGGTCGCGGGGGGTCTGGAGCAATGGGCACAAGGCAGGGAACAAACCAGGATGGGGGGGGCAGCCCATCGCTGGGCGCATTAAAAATTAAACCCCTGTTTACCATTTTCTACATTATAAACTTTGGTGAAAACATGAACAAAGGTCATAACATGAAGCGAAAATTCTTACTCTCTCATTTACTCATGGATTGGATATGTTATCCTGGGTAGTAAAGCGCATTCATATACCACCCAGCATGGTTATGGATATGAATTAGAGCAAAGGAAGCCCGAAACAGTTGCTTTTGCTGATTTGCATTTCAGGTCATTTCCTTGCTATATTAACCAATTGGACTTCAACTCATGGATGGATGGTCCACTAGTGAAATTCATATAAAAATATAAACAAATAAGGTGTTTTTGTTAAATTTCAGATTCATGTCTTTCATTCATAAACACTGGCCTTAGGTGGCCTTAGTGCCAGGCAAACATTTGTATGTCATTCAAATGTTCTTTATGTCTTGCCCGATAATTTTATACGTTGGCCCTGGAGAGACATGACCACTGCCAAGGAGATTCAAGTTGGACATCATGACTTCCACTCGCACCTTGAGTATCAAGCAGATTTAATTTTCACGGTAAGTAAAAGATAATATTTGAAAGGTTTGCAAAGCATCAATTGGCCACCCTTTAAGCGAACTTGATGGGATAAACTGCCAGTTCTTCACCGTTACACCAGATAACCCTAAGTATTCGTCTTTAAAAGGGGTGTGAATTACGAGATGAGTTGGCACAAAAAAACTCCTCAGGCTCTATGCTTGAGTTTATCACATCATCTGTAAGGTGCCCTGGAACACTGTGTGAGTGAATCGGAGATTAGGGTTTACTTCGGCGGTTCAGACAGGGCGGCGTGCGTTCATACACACCTGCAGACGTAGTCGGCTTTGCAGGCGCGCAGCTGAGCCAGACAGTTTGGCTTCTCCTTGGCCTCGTAGGAGCAGGCTGGCACCACGGTCTGCCGGCGGCGCTCTGCGCAGGCCGTGTCCGTGCAGGGGCAGAACAGCAGCTCATGCGTGTAGTCTGCCGGCACGCGGTCAAAGAACTTGCGCAGCGCCTTGTGACATTTGGGCCGGTTGCAGTGAGCCGCGCGGCCCGCCGGCTTGATGCACGCCGACACGTACTCCGTACGCAGCTTCTGGCATGTCTCGTCCACATTGCAGGCCTTAGCTGCATCCAGGCAGCGGTTCACTGTCGCTACTCCAACTTCCGAGCCTGATAAAGGCAAATGGGGACATATAGGTTAAATGTGTATTATTACCAATTCACGTATGGGCTTCAAATGCATTACAATCAAGTCTAATTAGGTTAAATGTGACACCTCATCTTTAGCTAAAATATCCTCTCTTTGCGTCTCAAGGTCAACCTCATAATTAATAGAAGCTGACAGACAGAGTGCAGACAGGGGTCCCAACGGAATGCAGTGCCGCAGTTAAACATTTCCAGGTCACGATTCCAGATGCCTACACCACCAAGCCTGGCCCGGTCATCCATGGTGACCGTGGCACCCGATTGTCTTGCAGACCTCTGTGAGTCTCTCCTGGACTGACACATGCTTCCAACTCTGGGAGAGTAGTGGTCAGGGGGTCATTTTGTAGCGCCGTTTCAGAGCCATCATTACGAAAGCCCCTCTCCCCCTGCCGGAGCCTCGAACAATGGCCCAGTCACGCATCCTCATCTCAGTTCCTGACCACTGCTGGCACAATCTGTCAGATGTTCTAGATTCCTGGAGCTTATGGCATGACCCAGCTGACCAGATGGAAAATGCCACAGTATGAAACAGTTCCTCATAGGTATGGCCCATAATTTAATAGTGCTATTCTTGAGCAAAGCACTCCAGATGTATTCTACTTCCTAATAAATCTGAAAAGTCTCCTTACAACAGTGAGGTGGAGGTGCAAAGGCGTAGGCTCCTCAATATCTGCAGGTCGTGAAAGAACTTCATCTCCTGATTTTCACCATCTCCCCGTGCTCTGACACACGTCAGCCATGCTCAGTGGGCTTCTCGCAATGTTGTCATCACACATCTATACACGTGAGTATTGCACACAAGTGATTCAATGTATACTAACTACCTAACATTAAAATGACAAGGTTTACAAAGATAGGACCATGCAGAAATTGATCTTCCTGGAAGTGTAAGCCAAAGCCATCTCCAGATTTTCACCATCACTGCACTCTCTGGACATACATCTGGACCACCCTCAGTTGTCTGCCAATACCAAGCAGAAATCCTTCCACTTTTTTGCTTGGACAATGTTCCAGAGAGGCCGGGCTACGTCTGCTACACCCACTGCACATCTGCTGTCATCGGTTGTTTCCTGGCATGTTCCATATGGCTAAAGTCCTAATCACCTTTAACCTATCTGAGCTGTTTTCCCAGCATTGAACACAGATGCCTTTAGGTAGTATATTAGAAAGAGAAAATCTTCTAATAAATATCGCAGTGAACAGAGACACAGATTTATGATCACTAATTAAGTAATTACTCTATGACTTAGGAACATCCAGAAACGATCCTGACACAAGAGTTTATTTTTCTTCCGTGCTCCCTTTTGCATACAAGCTCACGTCATCTTCCAAATATTACCTGTAGGTGAAATAGCAAACACCTGGAACGTTAATGTTCACAAAGACTTTGTGGTTTCATATGAATCCAGCTTAAAACCACAATCAGACAAATATTAGGTTGAATGCCAATTAACAGTATGTTTCACCAACAAAAGACGCCTGACAGTTCCGCTTTCTAAAAGCTCGCATCTATCACAGAGGCTAGAAATAAACTGGTACTGCTGTGACCCAGTCACACTGCATGTCCTGCGATTCACAGAGCAGGAGTCAATGACAGGGCTGGCGTGTGAAAACCGCTTGTATTCGGGGCAAATGGACAAAGATGGAAATCTGCTCAAAGAAGCACAATCCCTGAGCAACAGGGGGAAAGAAAAGCTGAAAGATGACTCATTAAGTCACTCATCAGGTGCTTTTACTGCAGTGCTTTAGCCTGCGAAGCCAGCTGCTGACTGCTAACCAAAGTGGGGGTTACATATCGTTATGGATTCCACAATTCCTATTGCAGTATATGAATCTACCAACAGTTCCCTAAAAATATTCCCCTATACCAGAAAAGACCATGATAGCTCAGCACTAAACAGATTCAAGCATGATTTCGCCAAAATCCCAGATGAACTACACACCTTAAAGAGAAGTCCTGTAACCGCCAAAGAACCAGAGGCTGTCTTTTGTGAAGGTTGCTCCGATATCCCCTCACATGCAGCTTAGGATTTTTCTCAAGGTAAAGGCCAACCCTGCTCCTATCAGGTCCTTGATATTAACCTGTGATTGGGTGTTTATGCGATTCTCTCCACCCCCTGTGTATTAAGCATTAAAGTTGCCTGTTTTTGTTGGTAACCCTGGGAAATACTAATGCCTATATACCTGCTATGTGTAGACACATAATTTATCCAGCATATAAAGTTAACTGACGCAAGAAGAGACAATGAATCATTTATTGATGAAAGTTAGTTTCTAAAAATTTAGTAACTAAAAATTTTGTTATTTTATATTTTAAATGTATTTCCTGTCATCAATTATCCACCATGTACTACTGACTTACTCATTTTCTTTTTATTAGGATTTCCAGGAGCCAGATTAAACCCAACAATTACACGTTACGTTGCCACAAGAAGCATCACGGCCCGCCATTGGCAGTCACTTTTGCTATTTTACGCGTTCAATTGTGAAACTGTTTAAATGGGTCTCATTCAGTTTGTGTTGAAGAGTCATTTTGAGGGTTCTCAATAATTATTGGATTCCTTAAAAAAATATTTAAAGACACTCAAGAAATGTGTATTTTTTTTTATTTCCTATGGTAACTGATAATTAGAGTTTCTGAGGATGTTCACCAGTAGTAAAGTATGCAGAAAAGCAAATGGCCTGAGGGCTCAATGCAGTTTCTGAGCCAGTGCCTGTTCTGGGGCGGGGGGAATCCAGATTTTAGATTCCCATGAACAGTTTAACAAAAGTAATGATGACTTCTCAGATAAAACACATTCCTCAAAGCATATTCACTCTTGCCTCACCTCCTGCTGACTCGGGTTAATAATGGTAATCACTTCTTTATATTAGTAAAGAAAAACTGTACACCTATTCTACATACAACTGCTAATTTGCAACTTTCATACAGTGCAAGTGTTTTAAAAGGCGCCCATATCACTATTCATTTAGAATTAATCAGCCATGATGTTTGATAAACTAAAATGGGCATCAATAGTTGCTTGAGAATTCTTCAAATTCAAAGTTCACTCAGTCACAATTTGACTTCGAGATTCATGCTCATAAAAAGTAAATTTTTCTTGCTGACAATTTAAATTTCTTTGCGGTAATTATTTTACAATGATATATTCACCTTAGTCAAGCTCAGTCAAGTCAAATGATTCGAAAAAGGACACAGGAATTGGGTTTAGAGTCACTTTGTAAGTATAATTAACAAAATGCCAAGGGGACGCTTACCAGCAGCGATTGAGGCCAGGCGCACATAGCCGTACCCTTTCTCCACTGCTTCATATGGGTAGCTCTCCACCAAGTTGAGTCCTGGGAAGACAGATACCGACAGAAATGATTATGCCTTCCAGGAAAAATCTCTCTACCTGCCCAGTCCCTCGATTTCCAAATCCATTTCCATTGAAAGTTGAATCCTTCGACACGCCCACAGAACACAGTTTCACATTTCCACATTTTCAGCATCAATCTGCACATAAAAAGCTGAAGATGTAGCTAAACGTTGCTATGAAAAAATGCACACTTCCCACCTTGCTTGTTTTATTAGTAATCCAATAACTTTTGTTTACTGATACTTGTAGGACAATCATAAATCTTGCTTCTCAAGCACAAAAATTCCTAGAAAGTTTTCTATATTTAAATCAAGACATTCAAGCAGTTTGTGCTTTACACTGTCACTTTTATTTGAAAACCTTTCCAAAGAATAGAAACTGCCACATGTCTCTTCTTAGATTATCTATCCATCCATCCATCCATTTTCCAAACCGCTTATCCGATTGGGTTGCGGGGGGTCCAGAGCCTATCCTGGAAGCAATGGGCACAAGGCAGGGAACAACCCAGGATGGGGGGCCAGCCCATCGCAGGGCACACTCACACACCATTCACTCACACATGCACACCTATGGGCAATTTAGCAACTCCAATTAGCCTCAGCATGTTTTTGGACTGTGGGGGGAAACCGGAGTACCCGGAGGAAACCCCACGACGACATGAGGAGAACATGCAAACTCCACACACATGTGACCCAGGCGGAGACTCGAACCCGGGTCCCAGAGGTGTGAGGCAACAGTGCTAACCACTGCACCACCACGCCGCCCCTTAGATTATCTATAATATATTAATTCAAGAATTGAGGGAAATGTAACTGAGGAGTGTCACTCTCCATAGCTCCAGCTAAAAAGCATTTCCTGAAGATCAAACCCAGGCAAGAACCAGATGGGGGCTTGAATTAGGTGGCAAAATCATAAGTAATTTCTGAAGATCATCAGAGATGCATATCAAGGTCTAAGCAGCCCACCCTGGTGGTGAAACTGAAACATCCCGGGTCCCTGATGTGTCCTGGGAACGAGAGAGAGTGCGATGTGGGAATTTCATGCATAGGGATATAGCAACAGGTTAGCATGCTGTGAGACCCTCAGATACAAGGGTATCATGTCACGGTAGCAGCCTTTGGGAGGCTTACAGCTTTATGGAGCATTTCAGGTTAGCGTCCTGGGGAAATTCCATGTGTCAGGGGGTCCTTTTAGATTAGCGTGTTCTGATGGCCCCAGATATATGGGACTCATTTCAGGTTAGCATCCTTTGGGAGGTTCAGCACTGTGGGGAGTATTTCAGGTTAGCTGAGTGGAGGGGGTAGAGAAACGCTGTGTTGCGACACCACACAACACAGAGAATATTAATGGAAGGAGACATCGTGGAGCCAAAACATGTGGCTGAACAGATGCTCCTTTCATATGACAGGATTAATATCTTTCTCCAGCGAATACAGATATTTTGGCAAAATAATGCAATTCCCAAACATTCTGCCTCTGGATGAGTACGTCTGGCTTGTTTCCTGTCATCTTATGCGACACTACATGCATCTATTTCAATCAGTGTTTACCGGCTCCTCACATAATACTCATAGTGTATTATAGTCTACTTCAACCAGAAGAAGATGACACGTTGTGTGAAAAAGAATGTCTTAGTCATGGCGTGTTTTGTATTATCCTTAAAAATATCCATAATGGACTGCACAACTAACAAACTGGTGATGCAAATTATTGTAAACACACTTCCAAACCACTACGGCCTCCATGGACCATCATCGGTGATTCCATTTGGAGCCTCGAGGTTTCCCGCATTGCGAGAGTCACTTAATTTCATGCCAGAAAATGGCATGAAACTGGGTTGATATATACTGTAATACGCCACCCATCAGTAAAATGTCTGTGCAAACTAACAGCCACTATACATGCTAAGGCCTACATTTCATCAGTACAGCAGCTACGAAGCCTGGTGCTCTGTACCTACGATATTATGGACAGCAGCATAATCATATCACTCCTAGTCCCAATTACACCAGGAATGCTGGCTGACTTGCGTTTGTTCAGATACTTGTCGATCTCACCCAGGTGTGGTGCCCACCCATATCAAACTGCTTTGTTACCACAAGCCACCACTGCCACTGTCTCCTCAACACTGGCATCCCTTGCTGTAACACGAGTGGAGCCTCGTCTTGTGTTTCCATCATCTTCTGTGACTCAAATTCCCCACTTCGCCCTCTCAGCAGCTAACACAAGCTGGCATAATAGAACTACAGTTATTATGATTAATTGATGTAATTTTAGCTCGACTGCAATGATTAGCCATAGCTGCCTCCCAGTCAGACTCTCTCTCTCTCTCACCCCCGTGGGCCATACTGTAGCTGCTCTGGGTGGAAGCTGACTGACATCCTCTTCATGCTCGATAGCCAGCAGACTCTCACCACATAAGGTGCCATCTATTACATTTTTATACGAATAGCTGTTTACAGAACTAAAACAGACATTAGTGTTTTCCATATGATCGATGTGATCCATTCTTAATTAGCGAGCTGTGGGCCCCTCAGTCGGCCCTCTCAGTAAACACCCTGATTCAGGGGCCCGCTCACCATGCAGGATGGACTGGTGCAGGCTCCAGTAGATGCTCAGGCAGTTCTTCTCACGTTTCATGCCTCGCTTGCACTGGCAGCCGTGCAGCGGGCTGGAGAGCAGTGCCGACACAGCACTGGCACACTGATTCCGTGCACCGGGGCCCAGCTTCACGCTGCCATCGCCTGCCACGCACTGCCGCAGGGTCCGCAGCCGGGGACTGCACGCCTCGTCGCTGGAGCAGCTGTCGCCCGCCTGCAGGCAGTCCTGCCCGGCGGATAGCGCCACCTGCAGGATGCCAGCAAGAGAAGCTGTGGGAAGAAAAAAGGAGGAATATAGTAAAAATGATTTATTTAATAGATGCTTTAGTCCAAAGCAACATACAACTCAGATAGCACATTACAATCACATGTGAAAGAGTCGACTCTAGGTTGAGCTTTCAATGAATGCCCAGTTATACTGTAATTAGTACAGGAGTAAGAGCTACACGTTACATTTACATGTATTTATTTATCATACAGCTCTGCTTTAATCCAAAGTGAGGCACATTTTCGAGAAAACAGGGTTAACCAGTTCCTGGGCACTTCCTCCTTAGGGGCTGCACTCAAGAGCCCAACCGTAAAATCATACCGCCAGCAACAGCTTAAAATAATAGCAAGATAGCTACTCAAGTCAAACAACTAAGTGCAATACGAAGAGCATTCCGGGAGCTTTGCAGGCTAACACAGGTGCTCCTAGACCAGATAGGTCTTGAAGAATTTCTTTAAGGTTGACTGAGAGTCTGATGAATCCGTTACAGGGAATGATGTCACGCTGATGAGGGCTGTAAAACCTGATTGGCTGAGAGCGCCATTCCGGTTTGTGTAATGAAATATTTATTGCTGTTATTATATCCTGGCCCCATGTTTTTTTGCCTGGATCACAAAGGAGGAAAAGTGAGGGGAGTCTATTTGGCAAAAATAAAACCATCAAAAGCTTTGTGGTGAAATTCCATATCGACAACATGAATGTGTCCGTTTTCCATAAACTCGTAGCCATTGGAGGGTCACCGTGAGCCAGGAGCCCATCCCAGAAAGCACAGGGCATCAGACCGTGACCATGGACAGCAGAGACTCCCAGAGGTGCGGCAGTGTCTCCGACGTGTTAGTGGAAAGCAGAACCTAAAGGGGGAAAGAGTGCCACCCGGAGGCCTGGAGGCCAGGAAGCGAACCGCTGCGCCGCACGCCAAACAGGAACTACCTGCAGTAGGTATCGGTGAGCTTCTGGGAAGCCCTGGGCAAATATGAGCCTCTTGCGTCATACCGCACGGCGCTGTGCCACCTCTGAAACCGCAGCACGCGGCAGCCCCCCAGCGCTTTATAAATCAGTGCAGAGGGACACAAACAGCAGTTTAATTTGTGATACCGTGAAAAATGGCCCAGCAAGCTGCTGGAACAGAGCCTCCGTCAGTGAGACTGGAGCCAGATGTATGCATTTATGAAGGAGTAATCAAAATGTGGGAGAAGCCACTTTGACCTCTAATCGCTGCACTAGTTTGCAGTCTTGTGATTGTCTCATTAAGTACCGTTTAATATTAATGAAAGATCAATGATTTCTTATATTAAATTTTATGATTTGTATGCAATATGACTATTTTATTCAGAATGTCAGAAAAATTCGCTTTCGCAATCATCAGAAATTATTATAATAAGGAAGAGGCATATTTTACAACACAAACAATGACATCACCTGCATTTGTAGCTTATTCAACAAGATTCGACAAAAATAAATATACACCGGTTACAATGTGTATTACAGAGAATCACCTTGTCCGCTTAGGAATTCTTGTTCAAAACGAACTGGAAGGAACTGGCTAGTCAAAGAGAATCTAATGAAGATTTTGCTTGATCAAGAATTGCTAAATTCACACATCACGCCGTTTAAGTTAAAGTTGCTGGTGCGCTGCATTGCTTAAACTCTTCATTCTGCCATCCCTTCTTCCACAGTTCAGCCTCAACGGCAGCATCCACAAGAAATTCAGAAGTTAAATTCACAATTAAATCCCCATGGCCGCTTCATCTCCTGCCTTTCGGCACTGTTTCTGCATCGAAGATTGCAAGTCATGCATGTGCTTTCTGATTGGACATTCAAAACTGACCATGTGACTGTTCCTTTACATGTGAATGGCTCTCTCCCTCTGCCAAAAAGCATCCACCTTGCAACAAAATACACATTTCTCAGGTTTGAATCCCATGAAAAACACACACAGCACAGTCGTAAAACGCAAGTTATTGTGACACAGACTTCGAGAGTGATATGAATGGTTCATTACATTATTACGCTCTGCTGAGACGAGACGAAACATTGAGACAAAGGCGTCAACATGAGAAATGTCTCAGAAATGTCGCCGATAAAGGGATGAAAGAAGCTGACTGATAAATCACTATAAAGGACATATACTCGAAGCGTGTCCTTAGAGGTGAGTTTGATAAGCAAGGTCAGCTTCACTGCATATACAGTACACTGAATGCCAGTGTATATGCACAAAGGCAGAACCTTACAGGGGTGTACCAGGGTCAGTCTTGACAGAATGTCTACAGTCGTCTCAAATTATTATTGAGAACTGTACTATTCTGTATATGACACAAACTATCAGAATCAAATATACATATATGGCTATATTCATTCACTGCCCTGGTCTCGCCACAGGCAAGTCCCCCTTTGCAGAGAATTACTGTACAAAATTTGCAAACGGCCTCTTCGACTGACATTTTCCATTGGTGCATGATAGAACAGCTGTAGTCCAGGATGTGCCATTTTTACCAGTTATTTACATACCTAAACTACCTCTAATGGACTGCAGTGGGAGATTCAGCAGATATGTCATCAATTTTTATTTCTACAAGTTTACATTATACGTAGAATTTTGGTGGCTTAAATTATTTTAAGGTCTGCAATTAAAAATCAGTAGCTTTGATGAGCCATAATCCTGTTTGTTGGAAGACTGCTCTCCAGGAAAAGAAAGACCTGTAGCTTTCAGGTTTTCACAGTAGCACCATAATTGAAAGTCTGTGTTGGGTGTATTGGCACATGATTCAGGCTTTTACAGGCCTGTATACTGAAACGAAGCCCATATAAAAATGTGAGAGTGTAAGACTGAACGAGCAACACGGCTGAAACCAAAACTGAAAACTGACTGCGAACAGGAATGTTGGATTAAAGGAGTTCACACCCGGGACCTGTGACAGCAGCTCGATGTCATCAGAATCTGCATGTGACCGGCACTGCTATCTGTGCTCCTCTACTCCCCGCAGAATGAATTCATTTTCAAATGACAGATGCAATGTACAAGTATAATTAGATTCAATGCTTCAAATCATAACATGGCTTGTTGGTTTAGGGGTATGATTGGGATGTGTGAGAGGTCAAGGGTTCAAATGCCGGACGAGCCAATTACAAGGAGCAGTGTGTGGCTCAGTGGGATAAACCTCTGTGCCTGCGATCAGAGCCCAGCCCCCACACATCTGTGGGTCCTTGAACAAGCCCCTTAACCCCCAGCTGCTATGGGTGGCTGCCCTTTGCTGCCAACTTGCTCTCACCTACAGAGAGCAAGGTGGGGGAAGCACAAAAAGAATTTCCCTATGGCGATCAATTATTATTATGATAGCTTATCAAGTTCTCACCTTCTGCAAAATGTTTAATTACTAGCAGTTAGCTCCTATTCTACTGGGTTACCAACTGGAGAAAGCGCAGTTCAATAACAGCCAAGTGAAGTTCTGTAGTAAAACATACAGAGCGATGTGTTATGATTTTAGCGACAGCTTAAATCAGACTTTAGTAGATAGATCTTTGCCTTAAACCAAACACCATCTATTATTCATAAACACTTATCCAGTGGAGGATCACAAGGAGCCTGGGGTGCATTCTGGGACACACAGAGTATGACGCTGGAGAACACCATGGACAGGATGCCAGTCCATTGTGAGGACCCAAATGGAAACGTCTCACTTGCTATAAACTTCTCCAGGCCCCTCCCCTTATACCTGTCTCTTAAAGAGGAACAAACCTTTTAAACATGATTGCTTGCCAAATTAACAGTGGTAGAGGTACCACCAAGCTTTGGGAAGGTGTATTTCTGGTGATGCTTCCACGAGTGTCCCAAAGCATCTTTAAGTCAGTATGTGCGGTATCCCTTGTTACTAACTGCTAAACCACCACACCTTTTATATAGATGCTAAGCCGATTTGGACACCCTGCATATATTTCACCGGTTTGCATTGGACACACAGCAGCGAGCAGTAACGATGCCATGACCCAACCGGGATTATGGGTGACCTGTGTAACATCCTGATAGGATGCCTCAATTCACAGCTCTAGCGCTGACACGGCTGGGTATTAAGGTTGATAGTGGAGCTCCGTCAAACCGAGGCAAACTCGACCTGAGGTTATGTGGCGGAAGGGGTCGAGACGGGGGATGGCAGATGAAACGCGATGCTCCCAGGCCGGGGACGTGACCGCCACACTGAGCACTAATCCAATCCACCAGGCGCTTGGTGTGGAACAGAAACACTTTGATATTCAGTGGAAACGTGATTGTGGCGATAAGGCTGAAAGTGAGCCTTAGCGCTTTAGGTCAAGGAGCGGAAGTCAAGAGCGATCGTGGAGATTTAAAGTCTTGTCTTTCAAAATCATTCCATCTGCTTTTATCGTAAATATTAAGTGTCGTTTGTGCCGATTTTAGGAGGGAGATCTGATAAAGACGATGGCTGCTTCCTGTTGGCTTGTGTAAAGAGTGCGCTGTCTCTCCAGGCCTTTGATGGGACGCTACTTTGCTTTAAGATCTGAAATGGCACTGGCTGGTCTTACTACAGCCTCTTCAGCAACTGGGTGTTAGGGCTGTGGATAGAACAATAAAGCCAGTGTCCAATTAAAATCAGGTCATAAGTCCTATATGATGATCTTTGGTGTCTGTCAGATAACACAGCTTCTGTTTCTAATTATAATCAAAAGTAATACACTGCACAGGGAAGCTGAAGAGGGCACTATGGAGACCCAGTGGGAAGGACTATGCTGCGAACTTCTAGGGTTTGCTGTGTCCAGCAATGCAGTGGCATCTCATCTAAGCTGGCCCACAGCTTAATGCCTTATAATAGCACTTAAAAATTTTGCTCCAGATGACAGACCATTGAACAAAACCACATGGTATAGGCATACGAGGGCAGAATGGGGTTTCACATAAAGGGGCAATTTGAACTCGGCAAAAGAGACACTTGAAACAAAATGGCGATCGGAAGGGCAGTACAGAGGATCAGCCAGACAGCTGGGAGATAAAGGAGCAGTTCGTTTCAGTGATTAGGCACAGGCGAACGAATGAGCTCACCAGCTGGCTTTGCCCCGCCCACAAAGGCTAGGGATTTGAAAAAGAATGAAATAAAAGCTTCAACTTATTCTGAGTTCAGTTTTCTGAGGTTAAAACAGCATTCTGCAGCTCAGTGATCAGCTCAATGCCCAGAAGAACCAGAGGATTCATCAACATAACTTTGTTCCAGGAAGGTCATTTCTGAGGTTGGGCAACACTGTGACTGCACGCCGGGGCGTGGGGTCGATTCCCATCCCGTGCTCAGCGTGTGCGAAGTAGGCATAATCCAGTTTTCCACATTGTTCCCAAAACGTAAGGTCTTTGAAAATCATTGCCTCCAAGGGCATTTTAGCATTCGAACGTGTGTCCGACTACGATGCTGCACCAGGCATGTAGCCTGTGATCCTGAAACAGCTTCCACACTCACCCTAAGTGATCAGCGATTTGGGAAAACAGAGATATCTGAGGACAGGTAGGCAGTTGCCTGGAGGGACTCTAATTGATTTGCCAGGAAGTGATTTTACCTCCTTAATAATTCAGCTAGCAGCAGAGGGGGGCTATCAACCTTAAAGATTCCTTTACTTCGTTAAATATGCTTCCCCCGAAATGAATAAATACCGTCACTCAATACTCAGTTACTGTTAGGCTGAGTTTACTGCTTAATTTACATACTTCATTTAAACACGGTGCAAGTGAGCTTTGTGCCCTAGGACATCTGAGGAGGAATCCTGTGAATATGGTTAGTGTTCCTAGTCTCTCTTGAATTTATTACACCTCTACCTACTTGCTTTGATTTATGCAAAATATGTTTGATATAAGAAATGGCTTTTATTGTTATAGTTTAATTTTTAGAAAAGTTTTTGAGCAAAAAGCACATTTATATGCAGACTTTTCATAAGCATGCTCTTAGTTAAAGTTGCTTTGCCTGAGAGAGACAGAAACCAAAAAACAAATAGAGGAAGCATGATTATGACTTATAAATGGGCACAGACTCGTGGTGGTCATTGGGGCCCTTTGTTGTTATGTCTGCCTAGAGGAGGGGTCTCCAGATGCCGTCAAGCTGAATTATTTATGTAATTTCCTGTTATTTTGAGATGAATTAGCATTACTAATGGAACCTCAAGAAGATAAAATGATATAATGACTCGACAGGGACAATGATGACGCCTTTCACTGCATGGGCTCCTTTTCATAAAGAGGACCCTTAATGTACTACTCTTCTTGCGGTCCCATGCAGTTATATGCGGATACACTTCAGAATTTGAATTATAGCTTTGAGAACAGATGGCTGATTTTTATACACACTAGAATCACCACGTGACCTGCATCCCCAGTGCTTCAGATGGTCATTTCTACCCTTGATAAATCTAGATGTGTTTCTTCTACACATCCATTCACACGTCACCCAGCGCACGGCCCCCGTAAGTGACACGTGGTGACTCGCTTCTGCCGGTTATCGGACAGCCAGGCTTTTCGATGTCCCTCAGTGCCTCTGCTCTGGCCCCTAACGATCAGCATATGATCTTCATGCCATCTCTGCAGAAATCCGCAGCACCAGCTATTTCAGACTTCCACCTTCTCGAAACGATCGACTCAGCAGAGAGCAAGGGCAGAGCGGCAGGTCCCGGCCACGGTCATGTGACCCCATGGCCAGGGTCCACACAGGCCAATTTCTCAAAGGTTGTGTGGGCTCGTGGTGTCTATACATGTGCCGAACACAGAATGACAGTGATGCTAAAGAGGATGTGCTCTCCTCACGACCCCTCTGTAATAGATAGGCCGTTATGTAAGATATATGGCTGGCTAAGTGTGCAGGGCGTAGTTCCCGAATGAGTCACTGTGAGCACACCATCCCCCAACAGGTGAGGTGACATTTTGAGCTACCTTCCCGTTTGTTCACCTTAATGGGACTAGCCATGTGAAAATAAGGAAGGTTTTTCTGGACAAATTAAGCTGCCTGTTTCATCCACTTCTCGCTAATTGTCGAGCGCTTAAATCGGAGACACTGCCTTCCCAGTTGTTACTAGTATGCAGCTGGTGATTTGACAGATGATAAATGTTTGGGCCTAAGGCGGCAATAAATAAACAAATACCCTCTTTCCTGGCCTTTTCTCTTGTATTTTGGCAAATTTATTACATGAAAGATAACAGTGTGGAGCAAACTGATCTCTCCCTGCCTCCTCAAAGCAGTTTGTACCCAAGCTGTAGGGACATGCAGTGGTTACGGATTGCGAGCGTGAAACAACACATGGAAGTCAAATGGATATGTTGTGTGTACCTTTGCCTTCCATGCCATTAGGAATACCGGAATTCCGTCTGTGGTACCATCTCCAGCGGGAGGCTCGGAAGCGACAATCTTAATCATCAAGAGGTATTTGTTACATTTGCTATTACTCAAGTCGACCACCCCCATGTGCCAACACTCCTGGCATAATGATCAATCCAAGTGCCGTGACAGATCGAGCCCTTTTCCTTAAGTGATGGGATTTAGCGTGGACTCACTGCATTGTTTTGAATGGAAGCGATCGATTAGTGGGGCGTGTCAAACAGGATGGAACCACAATCTGCACACGTCATATATAAAGGTGGCGATTCTTAAGCCATAAGATGCACATTTAACCCCCCCCCCCACCTCTGCCCCGGGGGTCTATCTTTGCCTCTCTAGGACAAAGAAATAATTGTTAGGGTCATATGATGTACGTACATTTGAAATCCTCATATTCCCAGCTCCACGATGAACGGTTTAATTAGCACATGTGACTGGGTGTGACAGAATCTTAATCTTTTTAAGCCTGATGCCATTTGTCTTTGTGGCGGACATCCTTGCCAACAGTGGGGAGTCATCCGCTAATTGCCGATTAAGGCTGCACTCTAATTGAATCCACTGTCAGATGTATATAAATAGATTGCGTTGATGTGATATTCACAAAGTTAATGCAGCGTGCTGAGTGGAGATTGGCCCTCTCTAAGAGGCTAGTTTCAACATGGCCTTCTAATAACCTTTTTTTTTATTAGTATTGCTATTCTAGGAACAGGCTACATATCATGCTTCGGGGACAGACAGGTCTCTACGCTACATTATTTAGCTAATTTTCAAACCTTTCTCGACATAGGTTGACCCACGTGCTGACACTACACAGAACCAAATTATCCAGTTCTCTGGGGGAATCTGTCTTTCATGATGATAAAATGGAAATAAAACATGAATTTGTTTTATTAACATTTTATCAGGATGGGGAAATATTAGGCATTTGACCTTGTGTGTTTTGAGCTTCATTGGATAGACTCATGCTGGAAAGCATCCCTGCTGGAATCACATCTCCCTCCTGAGTGCCAGTGTCTCAGTTTGTGTCCAGAATTTGCCTTTTGTCCTCATGTCAGGTGTGTTGCCTCTGGATATGCCAGTTCCCTCCTGTAGTCCAAAGACATGCAATTAGGCTAACGGGTTTCTCTGTGTATCATTGTGTGTGTATTTTCAACGGGCCATTCAGGAAGTACCCCAGCCCTGTGCTGCCTGCAAGACACTTCAGGCCCTCCATGACCCTGACTGCATGAGCAGTTGGAGGATAGATGGAGAATCTCTGATGGTGAATCTCAAACAGTGAGACCAAAGTGAACTCAATATTCAAAGCTGGTTTCCGCTTAATTAATATTGAGATTGGAACATGTGCAGGCTGAATGCACAGCTTAGATATTCAGATCTGGTCAGGTTATAAAAATGATCTCACATGGCGGCTCTCAGCAGACCAATCAGAGAATCATCCTCCATGACCGGAAACCTGCAAAAGAACCTCCTGTAATACGTGACCCGACACCACTGCCCAGGAGACTGCAAAGCTTCTCCCCTTATCGATTTGTCTGTTTACCTCTATGTCTCCCAGAATGCATCACTGATGCAAATAAGCAGCAGCCATTGACCGGGCAGTGGTGCATCAAGCCAAATGACCATGTCAGTGATCAATTTCACTACTCCAGCTGAATACTCAGTTGTCCTCTTGTATAAATCACTGACAAACCAGCTCGATTATAAAGGATCAGCAAAAACACATATTTATAAATGTAGACTGGCTCGAAATGCACAGTGACTGAAGAAGTTACAAGGAGGCTGATGATGGATTCTACAATAGACTCTACCTTCAATCACAGCGTAAGCGGTGCATTACAGGGAAAAGCTGTAAAGCTTTAAACTCATACATGTCAAAATGGAGCTTGAAATTAGGTTAATTGGAAAACATTAACAGTTAAACCTGGACCAGTACATGAGTGGATGATACACCAATGCCTAACCAAGATGTGAGTCAAGATTACCTTTAAAAAAAAGTATAGATTTACTACAAGTTCTAATCTCCCATTGTCTTAAGGCAAGCTGAAGGTTAGCATTGTGTTCACACATTTAAAGGGCCTATATTAGGAACAGATTCCAGCTATGCTAATTATAAAAGTAATAAGAAATGTTTTCTTCATCATACGGTCTCATTTCATCACTGCAGATACTGATGAACGCAATCTTTTGTGCTGCCTTTGAGTTTGAATTCTAGCAACTGTTTGTTCTATTGTTAAAAATGATCTAAAACATCAATCAACTATAGAGTACGTTAGCTTTCAGATAAGCCTTAAATCAACATTCCACACCTGAAATATATGTTTATATCTGTATTTTTTCCATCTTTGACATCTGTGATGTGAATTGTGAAGCCCTAGAAAGGTGAGTAAACCCAAGATCATGAAGGTTATTTCATAAATGGTACATATTAGGTAGGCTGGAGTGTCAAACAGCCGAGTTAATGATTACGAATAATCAATAAATGTAGTTAGACCTGCTGTCACATGGGTAAGGTGGATGCCAACATTATCTCACACCCCAGGTTGAGTGCTTGAATTCTGTTTTTCATATTCATTCACTCTGTGTGATCAGGCTGTACCTCTGCCTCTGGTCCTACACTGTTCAAAAGACTGGGATATACTCCAACCCCCCACAACCCTGAAGCATGAAACGAAATCTGGGGGCCTTGTGCAATTTGGAGATATAAAGGGGAGGCTTGGGAGACAACCTAAGAAATAAAAGTCTGCTTCTTGCAAATAAACTCACCAAGTCACCATGTTGGAAAACACAGCTTCAGTTGTGGTTTTAGCTGGAAGCTGGTAATGTCACATTAGGAAGGAGACGCGTGTTTTGTTTTCTATGATTTGTAAGCGTCTGAGTGGTTGCATATTCACCTAGAGCAGTGATTCTCAAAGTCGGTCCTCGGGCCCCACTGCCCTGCTTGTTTTCCTGCTATCCCTGCCCCACACACAAATCCCAGCTGTCTTTCAGCTTCTGATTGACTGAACAGCAATGTGTGGGGCAGGGATAACTGGGAAACAAGCAGGGCACTGGGGCCTGAGGACCGAGTTTGAGAACCACTGACCTAGAGCCAGAAGAAACCACCAAGAAAGGCATGGAAGGACTTAAATCTGTAATTTCTGCTCTCTGGCCTGGGCTCCTAATGATCATCCACAGGATCAAAACATCCTCCCTCTCCTGCCTCTGCATAGTGAAGGCCTTCATTGGCTGCAACACAGGCTGCAGGCCCACCTGCATTTTTCCATGACAGAACACATGGCAGGCCCACACAAACACACTCAGCCACCTGCCTTAGTAATTATGCCTTATTTGTATATGGTTACTATGATCTGTCAGGGAAAAATAGTAACAGGTGGCTGGGAAGTCGATGGCCACGGTTCCTTAGAAGACAAAGGCAAATTAATAGCGACCAATAACTGTAGGCATGTGCTCTCAGTCTTGATTCTCTGCTAATCCTGCGGCCATTTTTCATCAGACCGGAGACCCTGCATGGGAATCAACTGTCAGAACGATCACAGGGAACACGACGGCGAAATCGACGACACTAACAAATATGCTGCACAAAAAGAACTTTGAAAAGTGCTTTGAAGGACATCCATTCAAGATCTCACATCCCTTAGTTTGGATATTGTGCGTATTTCAGTAGTGAAACCCTCACTACATTCACATCAGATGCAAGCAAGGTGAGTGGTAGAAGGGTAAATAGCTACAGTATGTGTTTAGGTTATCACCCATACAGTAAATGTGTGCTGAAACAGACAACAAACATGCATCCCTCCCGTTACAGTCCAAAGCAGGCTCTGATTTATATGTAGCCAGTTTTCAACATGATGCCAGCAGGTGGCCAACAGACACTTTTTCATCTTCATTCTTTTGATATAGAAGACACATGAAAAGAATGGTCGGTTTTGATATTCACATTCATAAGCAATTACACGTTCCATAAATTGTACACGATCTCTTAGTATCAAGATATACCCAGTGGCGCCCGACACCGGTACAAGAGACGACACAATGATGCCCCCGTTTCACGCAGAGTTATATTAAATAAATTATTAATAGGAAATGATCACCTTGGGTGCTCAGTTCACATAGATCTCTTATGTGGCAACGACAGGAGCAAAAGCAGGGCATTCTCAGCATCCCAATCGATTGGACAAGGGATTTCTGCACATCTGAAGTCTGCTATAAAGCCTCTGGCAGGTGTGATCACGGTGTCTGAGTGGGCCTGTGCACTTACAAAGCAGGCACAAGCATATGTGAATGTGTGCCGTAAGATTTGACAGCCGCGGCTTGAAATGATTTTCTCCCGATGTGTAGGCTGCGCCTGTCGTCATGGTGAACTGAGTCCACAGTTTGAGTCTCGGTAGTAACAGTGAGAGAAGGTGAGCGAGAAAAACATTTTAAAGGATGAAAGTGGGGGAACCAAATGAAACCATCAGCTGCGATAAATGTTAAAACTGCTGGTTATGTTCACACACATACAACATTCGGACGAGTCTAAGCAAGTGGAAGAAGTCCAGCTGCTCCCCCGAGGAGGGTCCTGGAAACTTTCAAGAGCCGTTTCTATGAGCTGAAACTGGGAGCTGTTTCTCTGTGCGGGGGGTCACTGTTCATTTGGACAGTTACATGACCAAGGCGACCTACACAGATAGCCAACTATCAGAGTACAAGACCAATCTGCAAATGAGTCGATACATTCATTAGCATCGCGGTGGTTTCCAGCATCGAAACTAATTGACGATAAAAATATAATCATTACATGGGGAGCTTAATGCCGTTATCCAGTTATGCAATTAAGAAATAAAAAATGAAGCAGAGTTAATCATTCTAGGCTCCCACTGGCTTTTTAACTCGTCTCGGTAAATACAAACACTGTTTTTGCATCCTGCGGTCTTTGTTAGTGGGTGTGACACACCCACCCCTGGCACTCATATACCACCCAGTGCTTATTAACATCAGATGCATGTGGCATAATGTAACATTTGATGTAGAAAATTTTGCTTCAAGACGCCACAATACACAAGTTTGAATTTCAACCATAGACAGAAACATTTATTTTCATCCAGACCATTAGCCACTGAATATATAGGTAACATATAAAAATGATTTAAAATTAAACCATTCCTAAAACTACTACATATTAATGAAAGTATTGAGTGTGAAAGCTAAAATGCCTCTCTTATGATTATAAAATTCACCTCCACTGCCATTTTGAGCTCTGCCTAATCAATCGGGTTATCTAAGGGCTGAAATTGATCGGTTGGCTTTTATAAAGTGCAGTGTCACTGAGCAGGTTCGATTTCCGGCTCTAAATTTACTGAGATGTACGGCCGCGTCTGGTATAAGTTATCAGTTACTATGCAGGAGAGTAATTACCATCTTTAGAATGCAGAGATAGATGGTATGTTTCCGAAAAGACAACAAGCCTTTTGTACAGATCAGTGTTTCTCAACACCGGGGAATTCGCAGACAGTCCACTCCCAGCTCACTGCCAGTTCCCTACTGCAATGTCACTGGGAGGGAGAGAGAATGTGGACCACCTGGGGGGTCTTGAGGACCGGGTCGAGGAACACTGATGTCTATATATCATGCACACAGGCCCACCTCCTTGTATAAGGAGTATCCAAGTATAAGGAGCAGTATTGACTTTTTGCTGTGAGGACCAGATTACTCCTCATAGTCTGTGAGCTTTCTCTATAGCTGCCCATGATCTTCAGTGATGAGCAAATGTAAAAGACAGTCAAGCCTATCATACAGGGAGAAGGACCCTGATGAAGATAACCAGCAAAGGCAAGGGTCTGAGTGGGTACATGCAAGAACCAGGGACGGATTACGGACCGGGCCAGCGGGGCAGCTGCCCAGGGGCCCTTGGGGTGCAGGAACGTTTTGCCCAGGGGCCCACACAACCCATAATCCGCCCCTGGCAAGAACCATTGTAGAAAACATAAAAATGAATTTGGGCTTTCTGTCTCTAGGCGGGGGTGGCATGGTGGTGCAGTGGTTAGCACTGTTGCCTCACACCTCTGGGACCCGGGTTCGAATCTCCGCCTGGGTCACATGTGTGTGGAGTTTGCATGTTCTCCCCATGTCGTCGTGGGGTTTCCTCCGGGTACTCCGGTTTCCCCCCGCAGTCCAAAGACATGCTGAGGCTAATTGGAGTTACTAAATTGCCCGTAGGTGTGCATGTGTGGGTGAATGGTGTGTGAGTGTGCCCTGCGATGGGCTGGCCCCCCACCCTGGGTTGTTCCCTGCCTCGTGCCCATTGCTTCCGGGATAGGCTCTGGACCCCCCGCAACCCAGTAGGATAAGCAGTTAAGAAAATGGATGGATGTCTCTAGGCGTATGTGTGTGTTGATAATGAGGTGTGGTCATAGATGGGTAGTTCAGTTCCAGAAAGTAAAAAATCCTGACCAAGATTTTGTTTCAACCAACCAGATGTGTTCTGAGTGACTGTGACTCTTTATACTCAACTGGTTGGTTGAAACTGAACTACCCATCTCCAGTCAAAATGCTGCAAGTCTAAGAGTATGAGCTGAACAAGAGAAATGCCGACTTTCATTATTCAAAGTCAATTTTTCATCAAGCAGGACAATGATAAATTGAAAATATAATAAAAGCTCCTTACCCAGCAAGTGCCTGGCGCTGTCTGTCTGAGGATCACCCTGAATGTGATAAATGAATACTGCCGAACTATATAATGTCATTAAGAGCCAAGTGATGCATGCTTCTCAGGTACATCCCACTCCAGCCGCACTGTGTCTCATACTGGAATATTTTCATTTTTACCATCTTACGTCACAAGCTGGATGTAATGCGATGGCATCAGTAGATGTATAATAGTAGGGAGGCATTTGAAAAAGACTCAGGTCAAGGATGGAGTGGTGCCATGCCCCTCCCCTTGTATGTACCGACAGGGCCTTTGGTGTCATGCCTCCCCAGTGCATGCTGGGTAACGGAATGTTTTTTAGTGTATGTGAGCTCCTGCGAGACCCAGCAAACCTGCTCCCATTTACTGTCCGGTCAGCCTTCTTATGATCGTGAAACGCTGTGACAGAGATGGTGAATGACAGGTATCCTGCAGGCGTGCTCACTCTACATGGAATTCACATTTTACTGTCAGCTGGAGTATTCTGTGTGCATCTCAGAGTAGCTCTGCGTCTCCACCACACCTCTGTGAGCTCGTCCCTCCCCCCCCCCCCCCCGCCTCATGCACAGGAGGTTATCTGGGCTTCTCTTTTTCTGCGAACGTTTCCCCTTTGTCATATAGCGATGGATGTCGACCTGTGTCTGCTATCTCGTTACACGGAAAACAGAATCTCTACCTCGGAGCCCAAAATCCCACCACTATCGACCCTGCCTCGACCAATCAGAAGGGCCCCGTGGTGGGCTGGCGACGGCAGGCCGGCAGATCTCTGGCGACGCTGGGATAACAAGCTTAACCCGCCGTTGTCAGCTTAGAGCTCGGACAGCTGGTGTTCCTGAGTGTGAACTGCTCCCTCTCGAGACCCGAGCACCATCTAAGTAAAGGCTGACAGTAGCCGTGTGCAGGAAGTCGACTGATAACAGCTCCACCGGCGGGGCTGCCTGCTGCTTCAGGTCTAATGCCCTCTGCTACTTTCAAGCGAATGATGTCATTCGGCACAGTTCATGTAAAAGGGGCAGGATTCATGGGATACACTGTGCCTGGCCACTCATGACTAGATGATCACCCTGTGGTGCAGTCAGCTACAACTGCCTCAAGCTCCAGTTGTGACCAGCAGGGGCCGTAATCTGAGGTCACACGTGCTAAGACACAGGGCACAGGGGGTATAATATGGCTTGTATGATGACGGTACATTAATGCACCAGTGAAAATCGCACAAATATTAAATTTGTGCCAAAAAAAACAGGCTGAACAGATTAACTACTGGCTTTCAAAGGTTTCAAAAACGGACATAACTCATATTTGTCATTCTGGAACACATGCTTTATTAATGCAATAATGCTTAGCAGTACCATTATTACATATTAATAGACAGATTTAGAGATCAAAAGCACACTGCTGGCCAGCAGAAAACCAAAACACAAAACTAAATAAAAAAGAAAATCATCTTGAAAAAAGACTAACAATTCATTTATATACACATAACATTTCAGATGCCAGCTAAACTGGTTATGTAAGAGCAACTTCAACAGCTTGAAGCAGCTTCCAGCTTTGGAAGCCTTGCAGAAAGCCTTAAAATTCAGTTTCATTTCATGCAAGAAAAGTAAAAATACCCAGGTTTGGACCACCTGTCGAATACTGCGACTCAGTATCAGTATTCTTATATACAAGAAAACCGCCGTGCTACAAAAAAGATCTTCATAAGCCAAGATTTTTTTTGGAACATGTTTTCAGTAATGATGTCTTTTAATAATTTTAAGTAATATTCAGTGAAAGATCAGCTGGTTAGTGTCAGGTAAGGAGAGATAGTTTTAATGTTAACCATTAAATTAGTTATGCGCATCCCAAAGAATCCTGAACTAGGTATTACATCATAAATACAAATGTTGAATAAAGTATCAATGGGATTCAAGGTCAAATTAACTAAATTCCTGCAGATTAAAAATTTCTGGGTACACTTAATAGGGGGACTAAGGTATTTCACAATCTTAGATTTAATTCAGCAGCTGAAGGGTTAAGATAATGTCAGGGGAATTGAATGAAAATCCCATTACACATAGCTCTGCTGAGGGGGGTCTGTGTCACACCTGCTTGCCTGTCACACCTGCTTGCCCTATGGCATATCTCACAGCGCTGGCTCAAGTGCGCGTGAACGAACTCCAAATGTATATTTAGCGATTGTTCGGAGGACGATTCTGAACAGTTTTCTGGAGCGGCTTAAAAAGCTCTCCAAGCGTGGAATAGCGTGGATGTGACGACCACGCTCTGCGAGCGAAGGTACCTGGCAGGCTGTGTTTAACGTCAGTGGCCATTATCTGCATGACATTGGGGACTCAGTCACGCATCTATCCCGCTGAATTGGGCTTATCAACAGAGTCGTCAGGACTCCGTCTGTAGAGTCACGTCCCTGGGCACATGCTAGTTCAGCCACTTCCTATCACCTTGGTGCTGTCAGAGGAAACCCCCACTGCCTCATTGACTTCCCTCATAATCATTACGCACTCAAAGTGTCTATAGTCGGCCATCATCGCAGAACACTGGGGCATACTTAGTACGTTTCCTGCACCAGAAGATGAATGGTATAGTAAGTTGAATTTGACACACTTATTATGCTCTATGTGTGTATGTGTGTACATATATATATATATATACACGGATGCAACTGATATATACATTTTATTATGTATATATACACATTCATGTATTGCAATTCTCATATACTCCTGAGATGAGTGAAACATTAAAGCCAAATGAAAATACAAAACGTAAATGTACTTTGATCCTATTGTATAATTAAACCTATGGTATTCCTATCATCTTGGTCTTATACTAGGATGTCTTGCATTGCCCAGTAGGGCAGTCCATGCTGTCTGATTAGCATACGATTCATTCTTTTTATGATTCTGACATTCACTCTGTTATTGTTACATAAAGCTAAATGAGAAATATTGTCTGTAGACCACCTCATTAACGGCATGTGAATGAATCATTTTAATATTTAATGAAACATCCCCTTGTGGTACCTTAAAGCTGAATAAATCAGAGTACCTTTAGTCTTCTTGCCACATTTCCCACTGAAAGGTATCTCTGAAGCATAACAACACATTCACGGCAGTGAGCGTCAGCACAATGGACGAGTCTGATTCATTTAGCTCTTTAAGATGTAAATGCTTTTTGGCACCAAAACCGTGTGCTACTGGAGGCCTTATGGGCTTGGAGCTGCCTGGGTAAAGGTCAATACAATTTAATTTCATTGTAAATCAAGGCGAGGGCACTGTCGGCAGTGCCCGTCCTGTGATTGTGTAAAATCATCTTTAGTATCAGCGACATGAGAGTGCAGCTGCTGATTGCTGATTTCTAGATCTGTCCGCTGGCTCTGTGTGTCTATGAATCCCGCTAAACAGCACGTCTGATTTCCCTTCCTCCTCTCATCCTATGCGACCGTTCCAAATATATCCATTTTCCATTATTGATCATTCCGAGGGCTGCATTTTATCATTTTTGGATTAGAAAGAAAAACAAGGACAATTAAGTCCTTTATCATGCTGTTGGCGTATCCAGTATTACTGTGCATTTTCCGTAAATGACTGCATACTGTAACATATGCATCTGCTTCCAATAGAATCAGTTCTAGTTTCAAGGACACATTATCTAGCATCTCTTTCTCTCCACTTCTCTTATTTCGTTTTTTTGGCATTGAATATTTCCAGAGCACCTATGGACTGGCTCTATGAGCCATATCAGAGAAACAGGTAAGCACCCTGCGGTGGGAATGGCCAAGGTGCCGTAAGGTAAGTTAGGTGAGTATCCCGGTCCTCAGTCGCAGCGTAAGGAGGCTGTAATCTGTTTGCTCTAACAGTGGCACTGCAGTCGGCATGATTAATCTCTACCACAACAAGGGAAACGAGAAAACCGGCTTCTCCGGATATAGCAGACTTCCACTGCATTATACGGTGCGCCAGGTCAGTGCCTCAGTCATTACACTTCATGTCTCATATCCAGCTGCAGTCACACCAGGTTTATCAACAGTGAGCACACCTGCGTGGCTCAAGGACCCCAAATATAAACAAGGACATGCGACTTAATCCTAAAAACAGAGGACCCCAGAACAGCGTGCCGTTAGTGTAATCAGCGGACCCAAAGCGAGGGATCACTCCCAACCACATTGCTCACACACCGGTTCGTACCACCTACGAGTTCCCTGATGGCTCCTGCATTGCAGGCTGCATCAAGAATGGAGATGAGTCAGAGCATATGAGGACTAGTGGAGACGCTTTGTCCTGTGGTGCAGGGGGAACCACCTGCGGTTCAACTTCAGCAAGACTAAGGAGTTAGTGGTGTTAGGAGTCTCAGAGAGCAGTTTCCATCCAGGTAGAGGAAGTGGAGGTGATGCAGTTGTACAGTCGAGTCCACATGAACAACAGACTGTACAACACAGTGGTTCTGTACAAGAAAGGCCAGACTAGGCCCTACTTTCATAAAAGCCTATGGCCTTATGATGTGTTCAGCAAGATGCTGGAGATGTTTTACCAGTCCATAGTAGCTGGTGAGCATGGGGTAATGAATATAGTTTGTGTAGGTCCGGCCTTCTTTGAATAATGGCCATATGTGCATGATGTACATCAGCTGAGGTATAGTTTGAGGGTCTATAATCAACACCTCAGCACCAAGCACAGAGGAACCTGCTACTCAGGGGCCCCTGAACGACGCATATCATTCCAGCACACAGACGGCCCCTGACTGCTTGAGAAATAACATTTTTTCCCCACTGATGATTCATCTATATGCTGAGGCATAAACCACAATCAAAAGCTGATTGCCAAATAATATTGTGTCCCTGTATTCCAATGTCAACTCTTCACACCCATTCAAAATCAGATTGGTAAACAAACAGCAATTTCAGTCATTCCACAAACAAAAATATATATTGATTTATAAAATGAGACAGATATCACAGTTACCAGTATTTTTAAAGCTTTATTCCTGGGAACAAAATTGACACCTAATTGCTCTGCTAAATTTATAAGGAAAAGATTTCTGGCCAGTGCACCTGGTGATCAGCCAAAGGATCAAGAACCCCCCCCACCCCCCGCCTTTCGACTAGGCTGGATGGGTCAAGTTACGTCTATATCTATACCCACACCTCCCTTGTTGTTGTGAGCACAGAGGGGCTACAGCGCCCAGGAAGGATGTGGATAAAGTGTTAATTTACACAAAGCTTATTAAATATTTAAAGGTTTTTTAGCCAGGCACAAGCAGCTACCGTAAAGCAAACCCTTGTAATTCCTGTCACCTTGGGAGCAAAGACCAACCTATCAAAATAATGGATGGATGCATGGCACAGAGCAGTTACAGAATTCCTCCTGGATTCATTTTTCATAGCTGATTACGAACAAAATGGTTTTGGGATTATTTTCCTCACTGTTAAATACTTAAATGCAAATGATCAGAAAATGAATTTGTTTTGTGAATTGATCTTTAATTGCAAGTGTTTTGCATCTCATAATTCAGAAAAGTTTAATTGGTATCTTCTGAAAAATGGGTAATAATTTGAGCTATTATATAAGAATGAGAAGTTGTAAATTCAGACCTTTTAAATAATATTCAGTGAAAGATCAGCCGATAGTGCAGGGAAAGGAGAGATAGTTTTAATGTTAATCATTAAATTAGTTATGCGTATCCTAAACAATCCTAAACTAGGTATTACATCATAACCACATAAACACAAATGTCAAATAAAGTATCAATATGATGGAATAGGTACTTGGGTAATAATAAGTAATAAGTTATCCAGTAGCTCCCCAAAACCATCTCTCTTTGAGTAATGCTTATTCCTTTCTGAACATGCCATGAATCAGACCCTTTAGACCTTTGTTTGATGTGAAACGTCTGCTACACATGCAAACCATTTCCAAAGGCACACTTTTAGCAAAGCCCTTGGGTATTGACATTAGTCTGTCCATCCGGGCATTATGGCTCAAATGCCAACTGTCCTGTAGTAGCTGCCAGCTCCTCATTGTAGATGCCAAGTCATCATTAGTGAGAGCCAGGGAATGCCAAGGCTTGTCAGCATGGAACAAACGGTCATTGTCACCGTCAGCCCTGTTACTGTGCTTCCAACATTTGATTTCACCAAAAGCTAAAATACTCATTACTCCCTTATCTGTGGTCACCATCCCCATCAGATCCTCTCTTAACTTCCTTCTTCACCACCACCTCGGTTACTTAGCCCTGCCTGCTTTCCTCAGGTCTGCACTAGGATTCTCCAACCTCTGTCCTCTCTAGTTTTCATCTATTACCAAACTCAGCACCACTTCACAAGGCTGTATTTTTTTCCGGAAATCTCTCTTTCCAAAAAATGTTCAATATTGTTTTGAACCACAATCAGAAAATCTTAGAAAATCTTTGCCACAGACTGACATTAATATACTTCTCCATATCGCACACCTTTGTAACTACAAACAATACTGTACCATGCTAAGTGTATGTTGCAATTCTATGCAGCTATATACTTCTAACCCTACAGATAACTCCACAAAAAGTTCTATAACTGAAAAACAGCTCTATTGCTTTATAATAGAGGAGGCCCACACACAGCTTTACAACACCACAGTTTCAGAACCATGCAGAGATCACTTTTACCCCACATATTGGACTATAACAAACTGCGGGTGCAACTGTTTAGGCATCGCACTCAAATTCTTTGGAGTCAGCAATAAAGCACAGAACGGGGTGTAACTGCACATTATATTGTAATGTATTAGGGAGGCCAAAGTCAGGTAGATGAATCCATGCCAGTTATGACCTCTCTGTCACTGTACAAGGGTCATACGCTGACAAGGGTGACTGATCAAAGCGCTTTAATGCAAGGATTGGTCCTCAAACACAGTCAATAGGGTGGAGAAAGATGCTGTCTTCCATTTACCTCCAAAGTCAGAGCCGGGAATGACATCACACCCGAGTTACCCACATTCCAGTACAACACGCTGGACAGCCATTTAGCGATACCAGTTCTCACCCAGTTCATAATCAGCTGTTGTTAGCAATAACATAACAACATATTACATGGAATTTTGTGCATACAATCATCACAGATAGTGACTGGAAAGTTTTGTGTGTACAATAAATTTAATAAGAAATGACAAGAAATTAGTGCTAATAAACGGTATATAACTACACATTTCTCTTCTGTTGGTGAAAATCTTGAATTTTGAAGTTGAGGTTGCAGAGGTTCCTCTCACTTTCCCTGTCAGAATTCCGATTTTTTTATTTTTTTTTGGGGGGGGAGCATTGCAGTTGAAATTCCCGACTAGGAACTGCAGACATACCATTCCCCATCCCAGACTCACCGGAGAATGAAACAATGCAAAGCTGAAGCCCACAGGAAGCCTTTTTAAACCCACTACACTCTCTTCTTACAGATTATCTCCATAGCTGGGGCTTCAAACCAGACTGACAGGCCGCCAGGGGTCCGGCCAGACGGAAAAATGCACAGCACTGATGAGAAGCCTTTACTGTCTTGGGGGCAAGAATGCAGCCGTGCTCTAGTGATCAGGCATGACAGCATGTCGGCAGGGAAAGGACTGCGATACAGGCATATCGATCACATCGAAATGGACACATGAGGAAAAGAGTCTGGATTGCGGGGGATGGCTGGGTCATGTGACACACTGTGATAGTATTCATGTTCTTCATTTGTGTCACTGCAGGACGATAACCTGCAAGAAGCAGTTAGAGAGGCATTCGTTCATACTTACAAAAGAACGCGAAATGAAGCAGAGGTGTAGAGCAGCCGTTCTCCTCTGTGGCCTCTCGCTAATTACAGCCAAGAGGAAGGAGGCCTTCTCTATTTGTCACTGAGGAGATTCTGCTGCCTCAGGG
This sequence comes from Brienomyrus brachyistius, assembly GCF_023856365.1. Taxonomy (NCBI): domain Eukaryota; kingdom Metazoa; phylum Chordata; class Actinopteri; order Osteoglossiformes; family Mormyridae; genus Brienomyrus; species Brienomyrus brachyistius. The sequence continues at coordinate 21,671,773 of NC_064544.1, forward strand.
CAATCCGGCAAGGGGCCACGTCTTACCCAGAGGTTCCAGACGTTAGAAACAACCTTCAGCACGCGGACGTGACTGTCCGCGGCTCTATCTGGCCGGCGTGTGCGTATCGCACTGCACGAGACGCCCCTATGCGGATGTCTGTCAATCTAGTGCTCCTGGGTCCACTCTAATTAGAGCACAATCTGTTCTCTGGTATATGCTAATGATGCACACCGAGCAGGCTATGTGAATCAGGATGATACACCGTATAAAAGGTGCCATTTTAGCCTTGATAATCGATTAAAATAACACAGTCAAAACACTAGCAGTTGGCATCCACACAATTCACATATAATAAACCAATTTATATTCTAACATTCAGGATAAGATGGTAGGTAATATGGTTGTTTACTACATAGGACTCTAAACATATTTAGCTGTAAGCCTGTTGTGAGGTTTTACTATTTATTAATAGCTAATCTTTATATTAATTGGTTTAGTGCTGTTACGCATTAGACTGCAATGAATAATAATTTACTCACATCTAAATAAAGGTTAGTTACTGCATACACCAAACAAACACATTTTCCCAGTCAGCCTGATAAACATATGATACGAAGTATTATAAAGCACAAAGATTCTGTTGTAAAAAACAAAGTTTAGCCATTGACACAATACTAAGCGATGCCCATAAAGGTAATATTTATGTGGTAATTAAAAGAAAATTAAGTACAGAAGACATCTCAGCACAGGACTATCCATCTGTTCAAACACTCCCATGTTACAACAGCACCCTGAACTGCAGTGGATGATGAAGCGGATTCATGGCTGTTCCACATAACATCAAAAGTCTGCGATTAACGACAGAGGGTATGTTCTGGGAGTTTCATGCGCTATGTAATATTGAAATGCTTATATTTTTCTTAATTGCAAAATACTGTGGTAAATGTGCTGAATAAGATAATATTAGTAGTATGGAGGCTCCAGTAAACAGGGCTTGAAGGCTTTGTTATCATTGTGTCTAATAGCAGCCCTTAGCTGTCAGGATGTTCATGTCTCACTTTTTCAGTGTGCCACTCACAGCGCAGTAATACATGTTAAGCAGTGACGCTTAATTCTGCAACCCAAACCTGTCCACTAAGGGAGGTACATGCTAATATAACAAACCAGGCCACCCACACAAATGGATGTATGCTAATGTGAAACAATTCCACCCAGTCAGACAGGTGGATACGCGCTAATGTAACACAGACCAGCACAGTCAGACTGTGGGATACACGCTAATGTAACACAGACCAGCACAGTCAGATAGGGGGATACATGCTAATGATACAGAGACCAGCACAGTCACACTGTGGGATACACGCTAATGTAACACAGACCAGCACAGTCAGATAGGGGGATACATGCTAATGATACACAGACCAGCACAGTCACACTGTGGGATACACGCTAATGTAACACAGACCAGCACAGTCAGATAGGGGGAAACACGCTAATATAACATAGACAGACACAGTCAGACTGTGGGATACACGCTAATGTAACACAGACCAGCACAATCAGACAGTGGGAAATACACTAATGTAACACAGACCAGCACAATCAGATAGTGGGATATACACTAATGTAACACAGACTAGCCCAGTCAGACAGAGGGGTACACGCTAATGTAACATAGACCAGCAGAGTCAGACTGTGGGATACATGCTAATATAACACAGACCAGCACAGTCAGACAGCGGGATATACACTAATGTAACACAGACTAGCCTAGTCAGACAGAGGGGTACACGCTAATGTAACACAGACCAGCACAGTCAGACTGTGGGATATACGAAAAGGTAACCCAATCCTACCCAGTCAGAAAGAGGGATACACGCAAATGTAATACAGAGCAGCCCAGTCCGACTGCGGGATATACCTTAATGTAACACAAGCCTCCCTCATCAGATGGGGGATACACGCTAATGTAACACAGACGAACCTAGTGAGACAGGGGGATATACACTAATGTAACACAGACCAGCACAGTCAGAAAGTGGGATATACACTAATGTAACACAGACCAGCACAATCAGACAGTGGGATATACACTAATGTAACACAGACCAGCACAGTCAGACAGCGCGATACACGCTAATGTAACACAGACCAGCACAATCAGGCAGCGCGATACACGCTAATGTAACACAGATCAGTAGAATCAGTTTCTTCAAAAACTGCAAAATGGTACTTGTTTGCTGGATAATTGCTTATTACTGAGGATGCGTTTTTTGTATGTTTCATATGAGGATGTAATTCATGAGAAAACCGTGTGATAACGTTGTATGTAAGTCGCTCTGGCTAAGGGCGTCTGCCAAATACTGTAAATGTAAATGTTCTAGAGCAGGATTTTTCAAACCACTCTTTTGCACCCTCCCAGCTACCTGCCAGACAGTTCCCCTGGGAGGGAGCAAAAATGTGCACCATCTGGGGGTTCTACATGACCAGGTGGAGAAATAATGTTCTACAGCAGATCTGGTCAAACAGCAGCTGTGTTGTTGTATTTCTGCCCATCCATTATCTTACTCATCTTCAGTTGTAGCAAAGTCAATTCACCTTTATTGTTCTGAATGAATTGCCACTGACTCAACAGGTTACAAATAATCTCATGTTCTAAATCAGCTGTCTCTTTTTACAAAGACAACATGGGAAACTACCGAGTCACATTGTTAGGGTTACAGAGTGGGTGGGGGATCCCCTTGTTATATTTCGGAGTGACTGTTTGATTGTTGAGATCAACTAGGAATATTTAGATTGGTTCCTATTAACTGGTTGGCGATCACTTCTAAATTTACTTCTATCCTATTTTGTGTGAAGACAGCAAATTTGTGGTAAAAATTAACCTGACAATCCTGCATTATCAACTACATGAAATAAGTAACATTTTTTTTAATAAGTGATATGCTTTTATGTGATCAGGGGCAAAGGGTTATTTTATTTTCAGTCTAATTTTGAACCATAGAATTCCTGTACAGCATTATGTATACTGCAGTATATTACACAGTAATTCAAAGACGCAGTCAATCAAAAAATCCCCCTGACTTCCCTCTCTCAGCTTGGCATCATAGGGACTGCTCTGCTCTGGTTTGACTTGAACCTATCCACCAGATTTTAACAAGAGGCTTGGGGTGTTCAGGTCACAGTAGGTATCAGCTGGTGTTCCCCAAGGCTCTATACTTGGTCCCCTTTACTTTACCTCTAGTTCTGATCATCCAGTAACATGGCTTCTCCTTCCACTGCTATAGCACTGATATCCAGGTATACCTGATATTTCCTCCTGATGACTACACAGTCCCTGCTTGGATCTCTGCATGCCTCTCTGACATCGCAGCCTAGATGAGGGAGCATTGTCTCCAGTTAAATCTCTCTAAGACCAAACTTCTTGTCTTCCCTGCCAGCTCGATCATGACGTCACTGTTCAGCTTGTATCACTGACACTGTGTCCATCAAGGTCTGCCAGGAACCTAGGGGTAATGATAGACCACCAGCTGTTGTTTGCTGAGCACATAACAATGCTCTCCTGATTTTGCAGATTCACCCTTGATAAAATTAGGATGATCAGGCCTTATTTGTCCTGGTATTCTGCACAGCTTCTGGTACTTGTTATCACATAAGTAGACTACTGAAACTCACGACTAGCAGGTTTACTAACTTGCACTGTCAGACCACTGTAGATGATCCAAAATGCAGTAATGTGTCTGCTATTTAACCACCCTAAATGTTCTCATATTACACTCCTTGTCTCTGTTCATTGGCTTCTTATAGGCACTTGCCTCAAATTCAAGTCCTTGGGGTCTGGGTTTCAGAGCCATTGATGTACAGGCCCCCATCTCCGTCAAGATGTTCCTTAAGATCTATGTCCCATTTTGCCATTTCAGTCACCAGACCAATGCTGCTTGGAGATTTCTCGACCATTCGAGTTACTCGAGACATTTCTCAGCCTGACAGTAAAACAAGCTGCTGAATCACATATGTTCATCAAATTCCCCTTCCAACATCAAAAACTGCCTCCAAACCTATCTGTTCCAAGAGCCCCTTCACTAGCCTCATGTCTCTCTGACGTCTCTGAATGTTATTAATGTTGCACTTCTCATCATTGAAGTGGCTTATTAGGTTCTTGCTTTGTTGGAAGATGCCATGTAGCTCTTGATCCTATGCAACTTGCACTTGCAAGAAGGCATTCATTGGAAACTGAGCCAGGGCGCACTTGCACCTAATTGACTGCTCTACGGCCTAATATTTGTAATTTGATGTTTTCCTTACTTGTACCTCACTTTGGACAAAATAAGCATAAATGTACATTGTTTTAAGCAAATATATCCTGGGTAGTGAGGCAGTTCAAAATCTTTTGGTTCCAAGAAAACATTTATTGGATCTTTGATACCATCTGAACAATTGCTCACTTTATTTTGCTACGACAGACTGCAGTTAGTTGTTGGAAGCCAAGAACTCACAAATACCACACATATGCGCAATTTATACTCTACGTGAAATTTCCATATGGTATGACTTAATTGAGTCATTTCTGTGAGGTCCAGTTTAAATGTTAACTGCATATATTTCTTATAAGCATTGATTGGGACTGGGTGCACTTAGTTGCAGTTTTACAGCAATGCTGTATATCTGACTAATACATGCCTGACACTGGAGTTATTTTGAGGCTATGGAGGAGGGATGATATAGGTGTTATTTTTATTGCTGTGATTTGCAATCTTTCGGTGGTAACTTCACAAAAAAAGTCACTGGTCTGCTATAGCTAAAAAAACATGCATTCCCTTGTTCATAATACCAGAGGGAAAACGAACATGTGAACTACAATAGACACCAAGGATGTGAAAATCAATAATGACAAACTAATTTACAATCCATTACTTCTTTATAGATTTCCTTTTCAAACATCAGATTTTCTGGTATTTGGAATGAAACAGGAAAGGCCTGTCTGATCAATACAAACTCCTTAATCAGTATTAAAATGCTGCGGTGGGTCAATCGTGTGACCTGCTTCACTTCCACAGTTGTTTCCCACAGTAGTTAGTTGACAGGCTACTGATGAATATGAGCAAAGATTTAGGGGACATTGTGTCTTTTTCAATTAGTATGTGAAGAACTTGTGCAGGAACTTGTGTGTGTGTGTGTGTGTTGGCAAGTACTGACAAGCATCAGTGAATGCAGTTCACTGTTAATGACCTCAGGAAAATAGAGTAATGCAATATCATGGAACTTTTATTTTTTTGCTCTATTTTCTTACATTGCATTTTCCTACATCATCTTTAACCATATTCATCTTTAACCATGCAACATTACGAGCAGTCTTACCATCTTTTCCTCATTTTTTCCTGCCTCCGTTGGTACATACAGAAATATCTATTCAGACCTCAGGAGACAAAGCTGGACACACTGAACCAAACTGGAGACAAACGGACCTTAACTGTTACATTAAATCCTGGTTTGCATCAGATTGTTCATGTTCGAGTATCGGTGTGTGGCACAGCAGGTTAGGCCTTCGTGCCTGTGTGTGGAAGGTCACTGTTTTGAATCCCGTGCTTGGCAAAAGCTACATCTCTATTGGGCCCTTGAGCAAGGTCCTTAACCCTCTGAAAAATACTCCAGGGGTACTAGATGACCCCAAGCATTGCTTTCACCTCTGTATGTGAGTCTCACAAAAAAGAAAACCTGCAAAGGCAATATGTGAAAACATACATTCCCGTGTACCTGTTCTTATGCAAATAATGCATCATTTTCATTTAAAAAGAAAGACTAACACTGAATATGACAAAGAGCTTCAACAAAACAAAGGAGGTGGTGGCCACAAATGAAATGGGTCATCACCTGAAAGAAAGGCAGACTTGATTGGCTTCATAAGACGTTGTCAGATGAAATACCAAACCAAGAGACTGAAGACCTTGGAGGAAGAATTTATCTTAAATGAAATAAGTGAGGACCTTCAACCAAATGTTTGGGAACATCAGAGTCTGGACCGAATTTTTACCGCCGATGAAACAGTTGTTAACTTTTAACTGGACGATGAATGATCCGAAATGGTAGCAAAAATGTGACGTATGCATAAAGGTATATCCACACATCCTACCACAACTCTAGAAATAAGCAGCGAACCTCTCTGAGGTAAAAATTTAACATGGGAAAAATAGTTTTGTGTATGTGAGAGTGTGTCTCTCTAATGGTTGTGTGTATCTGAGAGTGCGGGTCTCTTATGGCTGCATCTATCTGAGAGTGCGGGCCTCTTACGGCTGCGTGTATCTGAGAGTGCGGGCCTCTTACGGCTGCGTCTATCTGAGAGTGCGGGCCTCTTACGGCTGCGTCTATCTGAGAGTGCAGGCCTCTTACGGCTGCATGTATCTGAGAGTGCGGGCCTCTTATGGCTGCGTCTATCTGAGAGTGCGGGCCTCTTACGGCTGCGTCTATCTGAGAGTGCGGGCCTCTTACGGCTGCGTGTATCTGAGAGTGCGGGCCTCTTACGGCTGCGTGTTTCTGAGAGTGCGGGCCTCTTACGGCTGCGTGTATCTGAGAGTGCGGGCCTCTTACTGCTGCGTGTATCTGAGAGTGCGGGCCTCTTACGGCTGCGTGTATCTGAGAGTGCGGGCCTCTTACGGCTGCGTGTATCTGAGAGTGCGGGCCTCTTACGGCTGCGTGTATCTGAGAGTGCGGGCCTCTTACGGCTGCGTGTATCTGAGAGTGCGGGCCTCTTACGGCTGCGTGTATCTGAGAGTGCGGGCCTCTTACGGCATGCGTGTATCTATGAGTGCGGGCCTCTTACGGCTGCGTGTATCTGAGAATGCGGGCCTCTTACGGCTGCGTGTATCTGAGTGCGGGCCTCTTACTGCTGCGTGTATCTGAGAGTGCGGGCCTCTTATGGCTGCGTGTATCTGAGAGTGCGGGCCTCTTACGGCTGCGTGTATCTGACAATGCGGGCCTCTTCCGGCGACGCAACGTACTTTTCACGTCTATTTTAGTTTATATCTCACTGAAATCTTCATGTAGAATCATGAAAAAAAGCGCTGACTAAATCCGTAATCTGTCTTCTTTTCAAAACTTCCATTGTCGGAAGTATTAAAGTTTTTAAAATTAGGTTAAATCGGCAAAAAAGTACACCCTATCACCTTTCTTTGATTTACCTGCATCGGGGGCGTGTAGTGTCACCCTCACCTGAAGATCGCTATTCGCATTCTAAATAGCCGCATTTCCACGTATTCAAATCGCATTCGCATGGTAATTAGATGAACAACGCAACAGTGAAACGCGATTCATATACATCCCCATCAGCGCTATAAAAGGGGGGGGGATGTGGCCAGGTGTGAATGGCTCATTCATTCACATGAAAGTTGCTACATATTCAGTGAAAATAGTACAGAAATAATGACATGAATTATCCAACTGAATGTTGCAACTAGTGGGGCGGCATGGTGGTGCAGTGGTTAGCACTGTTGCCTCACACCTCTGGGACCCGGGTTCGAGTCTCCGCCTGGGTCACATGTGTGTGGAGTTTGCATGTTCTCCCCATGTCGTCGTGGGGTTTCCTCCGGGTACTCCGGTTTCCCCCCACAGTCCAAAAACACGCTGAGGCTAATTGGAGTCACTAGATTGCCCATAGGTGTGCATGTGTGAGTGAATGGTGTGTGAGTGTGCCCTGCGATGGGCTGGCCCCCCATCCTGGGTTGTTCCCTGCCTCGTGCCCATTGCTTCCGGGATAGGCTCTGGACCCCCCGTGACCCAATAGGATAAGCGGTTTGGAAAATGGATGGATGGATGGATGTTGCAACTACACCATTTAGTCATCTTCATGTAGCCAAGACTTTGGTGATCAGATATCTTGGATCAAAACAAACTGCCACCATTGCTTACTATGTACTTTTATAATGTTTCTGTTCCAAACTGTATTTTTCAATGTCTATACTTTGATGTCAAATTACAAACTTCACATAAATCTGACATGTTTACAAAGTACATTAAAGATAAGTGCAATGCCAAAAACAAATATACAAATGATTTACTTGCCATGAATTACGTTTATGATACTGAATGAAATGTGTGACCATGCCCCAGTCAGTGAAAGTGTGCCCCCTACCCCTAGACCCCAGAGGGTTAACAATGCAGCTGCAATGCTACCTGCTGCACAAGTGCCCACTTCCCCAACTTCTGAGGCATGTCTTACATCTAAGAGACAGGAGAAACAAGAAAAAGGCAGCACCCGACCCCCATGCGAATCAAATCCAGCCATTATCATCCTGGACACAAAATGTTTTCTAGATGAAAACCGACCCAACATAGGCAGCAGAGGTAATCAGAAAAGACGATCCAATCCTGAGCACGATTCTTTCATGATGAAGTTAATCCAGTAGAGCACCTGAGTGCATATTAGCTGTCGCCGGAGATAGATACTCATTTACGGATGCTGCCGTTTGGCTAAGTCACATGGACTGCAGCACAGAACCGATCTAGGTTTAACAGTCTGATTATCTATGTTCAACCCTCTGCAGCATTATAGTTGACAGAGTCTATGATGAGTCATCTTTGTATTTGTGTTATTTAAGCTCCTCCTTGTGAACTACATTTGGTTCTTAATTCTGTTGCACACGTATGCCAAGCGGGGCAGCATGGTGGTGCAGTGGTTAGCACTGTTGCCTCACACCTCTGGGATCCGCGTTCTAGTCTCTGTCTGGGTTACATGTGTGTGGAGTTTGCATGTTCTCCCCATGTCGTCGTGGGGTTTCCTCCGGGTACTCCGGTTTCCCCCCACAGTCCAAAAACATGCTGAGGCTAACTGCAGTTGCTAAATTGTCCATAGGAGTGCATGTGTGTGAATGGTGTGTGAGTGTGCCCTGCGATGGGCTGGCCCCCCATCCTGGGTTGTTCCCTGCCTCATGCCCATTGCTTCCGGGATAGGCTCCGGACCCCCCGCGACCCAGTAGGATAAGTGGTTTGGAAAATGGATGGATGGACGTATGCTAAGCTGGCTTGAACTACTGAACAGGAAGGACAACCTTAAATAGGTACCCAGCATTGCAGTTCACTGAATAGTTGTGTGATGATACTGCAAACAAGGGATAAAATTACATTGTGATAATTGTGAATTTAATGGATGTGTCGTGCAACAATTTTCAGTATATATTAAGTTTAGCCTGATGCTATTACATTGCTTTAGTGTTAAGCTTATAGAAAGGAACAGTATTTAATCAGTTCAGTGCGTTGGCTTGAATTTTATGAGACAATTAAAACAAAGACCTTTGAAGAACCCAATTTAGAAGTATTGTTCCAAACTCCAGAGATAAAATATATCCTGTTAAGAGTTCTTTGTGTTTGAAAGACAAAATTATTTTCCATATTCATTAAACAATGCTTTATTTTATATTTAATATCTCATGGAACTTCATTTATTTTAGTGAATTTATTTTTATTATAAAACTGCTGCTAAAAGCTTAGCATCAAAAATTTCTACGGCTGCCCAGCAGCTATGAAAAGCTGCATGGTGTTTGGTTCTGCCCAGTTTCTCCTGCTATGACCTCCAAAAAAATTAGGGGAGGATCCTACAAGCTTATACATCTGCACACTGCAGCTGATAATACTCATCCCTGTGCCCACGCCATCACAGCTGAGCTAACAGCACATGCCTGCCACTGGTCAGGAACTTATCCAAGACTAATGCAGACTTGATTCGAATCTCCTGTGGGCTTGATCTTGAAGGAATTGTAAGATTTTTATTTGTTAACTCTGGGGCGGGATTAAGCTGGAATCTTAGCCTGATATAAACTCAGTCTGGGCATTGGAGTTGCTGCTGTCTCCCATAACGAACGTAGGCAGTTGTACTCAGAGGGTGTTTGTGTGCATTACAGGTCCACCGAATCAACATGCCGCCAGTTATCGGCCCCAGCGAGTGTAATCAGCTGCAAATAACTCTCAACGGTCCGACGATGAATCTCAGCGCGTCCACACCGCACCGTGGGCTAACTACGCTGAATTACATGAAATCAAAACCACAAGACAGAATGCCGCTGCAATTTCCTATCGGGACCTCGTGTGCTCATGTCACGCACGATGGTACGTAAGTTATACTTCCCACATGGTGGCACTTTGGCTCACTGGCAACGAATTCATTCCACCAAAGAAACGATAGCTACGCTAGAATGTTTCATGGGATGTAGATGTGCCGGGAAACAGGGGTCAGTCTGTCCTTGACTGAGGAGGCTTTTCCAGCCCCTGAGTCTTTTTAGGGGGAAATCACTGTGAATGCTATGAATGGGTGACATGCACTTTACCCTGAGTGGGCCACCTTCAGTCCTGTCATTGCCTCTCCCTGCCTCTGCAAACATTTTTTTCATAACCTTTCATAGGAAACCTTGCATGAAATAGAACTCGGCTTCTTCATGCTGCAACATCGGTGCTTTGTCTTTGGCCTGCTTGCGCTGCTTTTGAAAGCACTTCACATGTGTCTTGCTGGGAAGGCGCTAGCGTGTGAAAGTGTTTTATCGTGGCAAACACCAACATCCCACGGTACAACAATTAGCCTCTAAGAGAAGAGAAATATTAACATGTTCACAAAATTTCCATAATATTGAATACGAAGGCTGATACAATTTTTCAAAATGGACACTCAGCAGTAAGCCAACAATCTCTTCAGCCTCACCTCCAAGAGAATGACAGTTTAGACTGTGCCTCTTAATAAAAAATGTCAGGCATAAACACATAAAAACAAACAGGGGAAAAGAAGAGAGAAGCCTGCGCTAAAAACCAGCCCCATGCATCGAGCATAAATATTTCACATTTTGTAATTCCTGATAAAACATAACATTCACACCATAGCCCTGCATGCTAAAGATCAATCACACCCCTCGAGCCAACATGCAGGGCAGGGATTAAGGTCGAGCAATCTCAGGGGGCTCTAGTAGCCTTGAGAATGGCCGTTCTTTTGTCACATTCCATACAACTGTGTCTTTGATAAAGCTCCGACAATAGCTGTTCATTTTTGTCAGTTTGTGAAATGAATGTGTTTTATGAGTCCTGATGACTTTTAGACAGTAGTCTTGCTCATACTTTAATGGGATTTATAGCCTTCCAGTCATAGACATGAACTGACTGAGATTTGCAGTAAAATAATGAACGAGCAAAACCCACAGTAACCCGTGTTATAATTTCCATACCCAGCCCTTCCAGAAATAATGATTTTCTTTCGAGCCTATATGCACCCTCATGGGTGTCAAGTGAGAATCCTTGACTGAGGATGTGTGGAAATGAAAATTCCACAGCAGCTTTGCAGGATACGTTTCTAGGGCAAAGGGGAGCAGAAGAATCCCAATAATGTCCCTTTTCAAGGCCATTTTTCAATCATCTGCAAAATTGTCTATTCCCTGGAGGCCTGGAACAAGGGCAGACGGAGTATCAGGTGATGCCATCACTGTGATGCCACTGGAGACTAAGCATACGATATTGATAAACAGAATCGCAAGAAAGACACAAGTAACAAGGTGTGCTGACCCAATCCAAAGGCAACATGCTGTAGATTACACGGGTATATGCTTAAGTAATACTAAGAACCATCAGTTGGGCTCTAATTCAACTCCAACAGAATTGCGTAGAAGGGATGTCAAGTACATATTATTCAACACTGGAATTAAATATGATTGATACTCCTTAACTTTTCACATAGAGGCAACAGATATACTCCTAACTACTGCAATTATGGTGAGTTTATATATTTATAACTGACTCATCCATGGAGTGTAAGATGCCCAGAAATAAAGCTATTAATGTTTCTATTTTAAACAGGCCAATATTAGCATTGAAAGATTGTAACCAGTGAAGCCCAATATACTATAAGATCATCTTAGTAATCCGAGGATTGTGGCGTAAACTTATTGTGAATAAATAAAAGGAGACCATTCTAGACACCAGCTGGACTAATTCATTTTTGGAAACGGAATACATGATACTGTTTTTAAAAGACTGCAGTATGATTGCTTCAGAAAGCAAATTGATGACTTTTGGTTACGGCAAAGTTGCACTTAGGTTTCCCATGGAATAATTTGCATCCTTCGTGATCTAATAGTGCTGATGGCACTTTAAATGTCAGGCTACGTCATTAAACATCTTACGTTCCCGGCAAAGGAACAGCGGCAGATCCGTGCAGTAATAACCAACTGAAAGGATCCAGGGCTAAATGGAGATCCATGTTGATATCAACTTATGATTTTGATATGTACACAAGTGCAACGTGCGCAGAAAGGACATGATCGCATCCTTACCTGAATGAAGTTGAACTGAGTGTATGTTTTTTGTCCAAGGCAGATAATATATCACAAAAATACAGTGATCAAGGAGCCAACTTTCAATAAGTGAGAATTAATAAGTGCATGATAGTAATGAAGCAAGAGCTATAGAAAATCTATAGAAGGTAAGTGACGCTAGTAGAACATAGGAACAGAGCATCTGGCAGTAACCAACTGGAAATGGCAGTGAATCTCAAACACTGTTGTTAACTGATATAAATACAATTCCTGAATATGTAAATGAAGGAAACGAAAAGGGCTGTTTTTAAATTCCTAGACTGTCACATAACAGTCCTCAAACATAACATGTGCCTGCCTGCTTTCAAGCTCAATGGGCTTGTGCATTTGGACAGTCGTACAGGTATTGTGAAGAATGAAGAGGAGTCTGACATTGAAAAGAGGCTTCTGTACATCATGGAGCCTACCTTTGTTAGCTAAATGAATAACTAATCAATACTGCAGTAAAGAAACAAAAGTTAAAGGGGAACTCCAAATTCATTACAAGCCAGCACATTTACAAACTGCTCAGCTCACTGTTTGGGGTTCTTGATAAAACTTGCATGATGAAGTGAGCATTGTAAAATAATTTCTTGCGTGAGATGAAAAATAATTTCAGCATTCTTTTTACAGTTCTGAAATCAAATTTATGATTATGCTAACTTTGTGCCTCACTGTAAACTAGCCAATCAGAGCTTATGAATATATTAATGAGCTCACCAAATAAGGGAAAACAGCAAGTTTCCTTCTAGGGCCAAATACAGTCAGGTCCATAAACATTTGGACAGAGACAAAGTTTTTCAATTTCTAATTTCTGTACAGTCAGATGCAGTCGAAGTTCAGACTTTCAGCTTTAATTCAGTGGGTAGAACAAAAACATTGCAGAAAAATGTATGGAACTAAAGTAATATTTCTACACAATCCCTCCTTTCAGGGGCTCATAAGTAATTGGACAAATTAATATAACTGCAAATAAAATGTTCAATTCTAATGCTTAATTGAAAACCCTTTGCAGGCAATGACTGCCTGAAGTCTTGAACTCTTGCACATGACCAGACGCTGGGTTTCCTCCTTTTTAATGCTCTGCCAGGCCTTTACTGCAGCAGCTTTCAGTTGCTGTTTGTTTGAGGGTCTTTCTGTCTGTAGTTTAGTCTTTAGCAAGTGAAATGCATGTTCAATGGGGGTGAGATCAGGTGACTGACTTGGCCATTCGAGAATATTCCACTTCTTTGCTTTAATAAAGTCCTGGGTTGCCTTTCCTGTGTGTTTTGGGTCATTGTCCATCTGTGTTATGAAACGCCGCCCAATCAATTTGGCTGCATTTGGCTGGATTTGCACAGACATGATGTCTCTGTGCACCTCAGCATTCTGTCCAAAGAATGCTGGTCCAGAACTGTTCTGGCTTTTTTTAGATGTTTTTTTGCAAAGTCCAATCTAGCCTTTCTATTCTTAAGGCTTACGAGTGGCTTGCATCTTGCAGTGAACCCTCTGCATTTGCTTTCATGCAGTCTTCTCTTTACGGTAGACTTGGATATTGATACGCCAACCTCTCGGAGAGTGTTGTTCACTTGGTTGTCTGTTACGAAGGGGTTTCTCTTCACCATGGAAATGATTCTGCGATCATCCACCACTGTTGTCGTCCGTGGACGTCCAGGCCTTTTTGCGTTGCTGAGCTCACCAATGCTTTCTTTCTTTCTCAGGACGTACCAAACTGGATTTTATCACTCCTAATGTGGCAATTTCTCCAATAGTTTTTTTCTCTTTTCGCAGCCTCAGGGTGGCCTGTTTCACCTGCATACTGAGTTCCTTTCACCGCATGTTGTATGTTCACACCTCAGTCTTCCAAATGCAAACAAGTCACCTCAAATCAACTCCAGGCCTTTTATCTGCTTAATTGATAATGAAAGAACGAAGGAATTGCCCACACCTGTCCATGAAATATCTTTTATTTTACATTATATCTTTGTCCAATTACTTTTGGCCCCTTTAAGAAGAGGACGGCACATGTTAGCGAGCTGAAACTCCTAAACCCTTCATCCAGTTTGAATGTGGCAACCCTAACATGAAGTCTGAGAGTCCATGGCCATTGTATAACTTCAATAGGGATATATTTCAGAAAGAGGTAAAACATTAAAATACGGAACCCCTCTGGTGCCATTAGAAGGCGTGGCCTCGAATTAAGTGGTGGCCATGAATTAACAACGTGAGGCTGCAAGATTTCCGAATGCCTGGAAACACATCGACAACTTCGAGAATGGATAAAAGTAAGTATAATTTTATAAAGAAATTATAATTGTTTTAATTGATAACATAATTGTGAGAAGAGACATGTTAACTTCCTGAAGGCGTTATCGACAAGTGCATTAGACCAGCGAACAACATCCCGGAAATTTTACTTGTTCCCACACTTTAAGAAAGACGTGGCCACTATTTAATGATCTACTGGCCATGCAATATATGTATATTGTTCTCCTATGTCACCATAGGGGCTCCCTAGTAAAACTTGTGTCAGTGTCCAGATATTTATGGTCCTGACTGTAATAGGGTTGTACCACAGAAGAATTTGAAAGAAAGGCATAATATGACAACTTTAAACATACAAACATTAGATTTAAAAGAAATTATGCCACTTTGCAATAAAACTACCCATATAAAGAGTTTCTGAATGGTTGATAATCTGGTTATTAATTAGGTTGTAACACAGTTTTCTTTTTATTAATGAGTTATTACCATTTACGTAAGTGGTACCAGAAAAATAACCTCAGGACACAAAAAATGAGAAATGCTTCATTCTCAGAATGCACCAGAGACAGAACTGTTTGTGTGCCCATGTGAACGGTCTCCTCACTCATCTCTGCTTCCTGCCCCAGTGACTTCCTGACAGTTCACTTAGTTTGAATTCCAAGCCCTCTTGATCCATTTATCCTCTTTCAGTAATGCTGGCTTTAGATTTACATTTCAATACACTAATGAGCCAATTAACTGTGTATAATAATAATTCTTAAAACCACAAAGAGCAGGGATCAAAGGATAACCAACTCACCTATAGTCCAAAGACCAATTTCAGCTATGTAGCTTCAAACTGCTGTGTTATTGGGTTGTGGCTTAAACTATAATGTTTTGTATGTGTGTGTGTATACAATGAGGAAAAAAAGTTTCTCTCTGTCTCTCTCTCTCTCTCTCTCTCTCACTCTCTATCACACACACTCAGACACACACATACACAGGTTTGAAATAATACCTTTGTGGGGACTCTCCATTCATTTCTATGGGGAAAACTCTAATCCCAACATGATGACTCTAACACCTACCCAGGCTGGACCTTAACTATATGTAATCAAACAAAGTATAAAACTTTTGCCATTTTTACTTTTTGATTGTGTTCACAGATCTTTGTGTGGATCATTCAAACACACACACACACACACACACACACACACACACACGCACATACTATATGTACGCACCCTCACATATAACATGTGCGTGTAAGATATCTCAGAAACAAAGGTGAGATCATAAGCTCAGCTATTCTGCATTTTGAAAAGAAAAAAAAAACATTCAAATGGTAGAATGATATATCTGTTAAGTGGGGCGGATTGGCAGCAGATAGCAGCCTGGGAATTTGCTGTCAAACGGCCCCAATTTGATATTTTGCTGCCGATCAGAGGTGGGTACTCCTCCTTATGATATTTTGCTGCCCTTTGAGGGGATGGAGGGGGCCGTTGTTACATTTTGCCGCCAAGCAGGGGGCAGGTCCCGAACTTCCCGATGGCCGGTCTGTTACATTGAAACATCAGGGTAATAGAGACTCCCATACCAAAGCCAAAGGATCCAAGGGTGATCTAAGAACAAGACCAAAGAAATGACATGGCTAAGGCTTCAGGGGGTGCGTCTAGTGCTTTTGATGTGTGTCTGAAAAAGGGGCTTCTATAAGCCTGTCCTTATAGAGCATGATCAGAGTGTGAGAGCCAGCACTGCCAGCACGACCTCATCGCCTCGCCTTCAGTGAAGGACCTTAAATAGAATCAGGCTTAGCCTAACATAGGAGGCCCCACAAACTCATATGGAGGAAAGGCTGAGCTCAGGCTCCCACTTTGCCATCATTTTTCCGGGTGCAGGGACCTCTGAGGTGTGCTGGTTATGGATGCGGCGTTCGTCTCTTCGCGATGCTAAAATGTGGAGATGAGGAGTCTGTGACCGATACAGTGAGTGGAATTAAATTGTACATGCACCTTTGAGGCTGAATAAAAGAGCAATCAAGGAAATATATAAGTGAATGTGACTTTAGGAGATTAACCGTGGTACATTATTTATCTAAATTGGCAAAGGTTCTATTAATATGTAATTCTTGAAGGCTCAAAAGACATTTTCTTCTCCTCCTCCATACTGCAAATTTAGAGACTGACTTGACAGATGAAAGTAAGCAGTTGTTAAATTGGCACCAAGAGGGAGGGTGCAGTCAACTTACATGACTCAAAGACATATTTTCAATAAAAATACATAGACATATATTCAAAAAATAACTAGGGGGGGGTTAGTATCATAATGAGTGAGGGACAGGTGTAGACAACCACGGCAGGCCTCTGGGAGGAAGAAATGCAGAAGTTAGCCTTCACTTGACACCATTTACTCAGGGATATAAAGGTAGAGTGTTATTTTGTCTATAATGGTAACCCAGTAATATAATTTGGGATAGATAAGGCCAATCTTATAGCCTATTGCTTTGTATTAAACTTTTTCAAATGCTCTGAATCTTGTCTCCTCAAAAATGAGCATCATGAAGCCTGAAAAACAGAGGAACAGAAATAAAAACATGGGGAATGCATTGCTTTTCCCAAAATGGACCCTAATATCTACAGGTCACTGTTAACAAGCAAAGATATGAAATTGTCAGAAAGAAGCAATTGGGCGATAATGCTGAAGTATTAACCCCATTAAGTACAGCTGCCTGTTAGCGCAAACAGCCTTCCTCTCCAAACAGACAATCACATGGCTAAAACCAAATAGATACAGCATGCAGACAGGATGGGGAGGTTCTCTTACTGAATGACTACGACTGATAATCAAAGTGACTTTGAATTTAAAGGTAGGGTGGCTGCTGCCGTAACACATGGTGGTACAGAAACAGTCACTCTCCTGGGATTTTCACATGCTACAGTGTCTAAAGTTTATAAACAAAAATTGATTATGTCAGCAGCAGTTACTGCTGAAGAGAATAATGGTCCAAGAGGTTAAAGTATAAAGCCACAAGTCCAAAAATAACAGCTCAGTATAATAGCGGTACGAAGCACGGTTCCTTTGAATGCATGACTTGTCAACCCTCGAAGTGGTTCTAGTGACCAAATGGGTCCTAACCGGTCGTTGGAGCATAGGGGTACCTAATATAGTAGATATGGAGTGTAAATTCAAAGGGAAAGCAGTGAAGATACAGGTCTGGGTTGGGCATACTGAGGAGGTAGCTAATAAACCTTGAATATTCATATTGACGATGTAAATCATCAGCAGACACTGAATTATTAAACTTATGAGCATGCAAAATATTGCTCCCTGTTGTAAGTGCCTTAAGAATTTTAAATGAAAGGGAAGGAGAAGTTGTTCTGCTGGACTCCAAGAGGAACCTGGCAAAGCTGCAGAAATCTCTGTCAGATAAAAGTGCACATCAGGACTCCAGGGATGGTTATCTCAGGGCTTTGATGCAAAGCTAAGATCTAGGATTACAGCAGAGTGATCTGAAGTGACAATGACTGAATATTCAACTGACTCAATAATGGGACGGCAATATCCGTTAAAAAGAAGCTTCATTAAAGAGAGTACACCTGGCAAACTTGTGAGAGAAAAGAGTATTATCTATCCATGATCACTGATGGCCAACTCATTAATGTATGAGACAAGAGACTGCTGTAAAAAAAACAATGAAATCATGTATTCTCTATGCATGCATAGCTATCTGGAGGGATGGTCCTTTGAGGGTACGTCACAAAATATCAAATCAGAATTAAATAAGAAACAAAACAAGCTTAGATGCTGCGAGTTGCTCAGCACACCGTGTACATCTCATACAAATTGAACAGGCAGCCAAAATAGTAAATGAATAATGAAAATCAAACCACAGAGACAAAAGAAAGCATACAATATATAATAACATTTCCACATCCCCTCACAAAGACTGGCCAATACTGACAGTGATGGATGTGCAATAAAGTGGAAGATGTACGTGCACAGACACAGGGTGTATGTATATGCTAAATCACAATAATTATTAAAAATATTCAGATTAATTCAAATATTATCAAGCATCACAGGACAGTCATAGACCTACATTTATGACACACTGCACATGACCCCAAGAAATCATAGGGACCAACTATTGCTTATGTGGCATCAACAAATTACTTAAAGTAAAATATTACACAGACACACACAAAAAAAAAATCAATTTTGAAAAGGGGAAAACAGGAGTAGCACACCAAGAATAGTATATAAAAATATAAGGCGATAAGCAACCCAAATGAAATTTTAAAAAATGCATGTTAATGCCATCAAAAATTATTTACCTTTTTTGAAAATACTAGCAACAACAGTACCTTAGTACAGCACAGGAATCCAGCTCAATCCAGCACAGGAATCCAGCTGACCAATCCAGCTCAACATAATTCCTCTTGGCTCACCCAACGAAACAGGGCTGTCCTTATATTACCCAAAAGTCCACTTAAAATACTAAGGAATGAGAGTTAAGATGGGGATGTGCTGGCAATAATTTCTTCATGAGTTGCACACTGTGTCTTGAGAAGTATATCAGTTAGTCACTATCACATAACTGAGTCTGAGATGTAATCCATATCATCATATTTTTCAGTACAGCTCTGGCTAAACTAGGGTTCGAAGAGACTGATATTCAGCAGTTTGCAAGTGTTAACTGGACTAAGCCTGTCTTTGATCTCTTTATATTAGAGATATCTCTGGATCCATTGAAACCTCCACATTCAATTTAAGGATTCTAACCATGTTATCAGCTCCAAACACACAATCAGCCACTGAATTACAGGACCATGCAAAAGCCTTTGGTAGTCAAAGAAGCCTAATGTTTCAGTGATCTTTGCAGCGGATTGTTTGTCATTGATGTATATTAAAGCTATTAAGGTGTGTTAGGAAGTTAGGATGTACTTGCATGCTGCTTATGCATGTTCTATGAAGGCATTATGAAGGTGCAGTTATTCATCATACTGTATGAGCAATGTGTACAAAAGTTTTGATAAGGCAAATAGAAAAGGGAATACTGAAAGTTTTATATTCTGAATAAAACATTTCAAACTCTAAACAATTTTGTGAAATGTTATTAAAACTGCAGCATTTATCTTTCAGATGAAAAAAGTCTTCTTAGGTGGTTATGCTGTAAATGTGCTGTATTACCTTTCTGTGTCTTTGTTTGTAATTAACACTGTATGACAGGTACAACATTTCCAACTACACTGCAATCCAGCACCAGTGTGATTAGCAGAAATCAAAGGACGGTAGCTGACCCAGTCCTATGTTTCAACTGAACTGATTTTCTTTTACACACTTGAATACAAAATTAATTGAGTTTTTAGTTGAATGTGTGTAATTTCACAGTTGCATGGTGAAAATCATCTTTGAAAATGAATTGCATGGCTACTGAACAGAAATGTAGTGGTTTCTCCAAAACGTATTTGGAAAAGCTTGTTTGAATTTAATTGGTTCTAGAATTTGTACTACAAGATAAATTAGCAAATGGAACGGACAAACCTCAGGAATTATTGTCCCATTTAGTCACTGAATCAGTTTGCACCCGGCCATCGATTAGACTGAGGCAAAGCGGCACATTCAAGAGAGTTTTTCTACGAATCATACATGGTGAACGATAAGAGTAATAAGAAAACCTGCTCTCAGTACCTCGTCGATCTGACCGTAGCAGACGCAGAGAGGCAGTGACAATTCACAGCTGGAGCCCATGCACTGCCGACCTGCTCACATCATTCCCAGTGAGCCCTCCCACACTGTCTCGTGTACACATAGCTGTACCCTTGAAGCACGAGGCATGCCACTTAATGGCCTTTTCAACTCAAGGAGGAGCGGCCAGGGTGTTAACTAGTTGGAAGATGGATGGAATAGTAACAATAATCATAATACCACTGTAGATTCAGGGACAGATGCAATGTGGCTGAAAACCATGGGTAGCCCTTCTCCTAGGAAGTGCCACCTGTTGTAATCGTATCTACCACTGCACACTTGGACTCCTATAGGACCTCGTGGGGAAATAAAAATAAGGCATTCATTTCATTTTGCCTTATGTCTTATACCTGGGACTGGATGGAAATCGGTGCACATTTACAAAGGCTTTTAAATCACCTGTGAAGTGGAGACACCAGGAGTGGATGTGAGCCTTGAATGAGAACCATGCAGAGATAGAACTTGCCTTGAATGGAGCTTCTGATGAGTAGCGTCAGCGAGAAGGAGCAAGAGGTCAGAACGAAAGGCGTCGCCGACGCAGCCTAAGTTTACAGAAGCCTTTATTGTGACGTTATCGCAGCTGCGTGGAGAGCGCTGCCTGTTGGAGATGAAGAACCGTTTTGTACCTGCGAGATCTCAGCGATAATGAGGACTTTAAGGCAGGAAGACGGAGAGAGTGACAGATGGGGTCAACAATGAGTTTAGCATCCCGAGAAGTAATACACATACTGCCAGGGAGAGAGACTAACTTTTAGTGGAGGTTTAAAGGAGCTTTCTTCCCCTTAATGCTTCTGCCCTGCTTTGTTTAGATGAAAAGATGACTAGCAGATGCTATCAGCAATAAGAAAACAATATCAAAAGGACTACAAATAATATAACAACTCTAACAACTTTTCAAAACAAAAGATCCTTAAAAGTGCAACTGAAAGAATGATTCCATTTTGTCTGCCTTGTGCAATATGATACTTAAAGACAACCGTGTTCGGCATAGTGATGTTCTGGATAAATCTACACAGTTTATTTAAATCCACCACTCATTTCATGCATAAAGAATGATTTCCCCCTTTCTGATGCAGATATGAAGGCTGGTGGTATGTATGATGGTTGCAGATGATCTTTGTATTTGTGGGTTTTCTGTCCCAGTCAAAAAACATGTGGTTACATGAGCTGGAGTTTCTGAGTTGCTTATAAGGGCTGTGCCCTGCAATGGACTGTTATTCCCTCCTGAATATGCCCAGTTCTTTCTGGATTAGACCAGCTGACTATGCCCCCCCCCCACCCTAGTGTAAGGGATGTACTTGGTTGATATAAACAGGATAAAATCTGCTTTCAGTGGCAGGGACCTCGTATCTATCAAAATATAAAGGTCCTCTGGGTTGAGGTTATGCATGTTTTATAGACTTGGACAGTGACCTGGGTTACCTTTGCTTGGGGCTATAAAGACATGATTCTGCTACACTGTCCTTGTATGGCAGCTCTTTAAAACAAGGAAGTCATTTTATAGCTAAACTCCACACTTTTTGAAGTGTCATAACTAAAGCTGTAAAATGTTTTCTCAAGGTAGATCAGGCTAATGCATCAATTTCCTGTGCATTTGCCGCTGCTGTATTGCATAAATTCCATTACCTATCTTCCAGCCACTTATCCTGTTGTACAAGGGCATGATGCACCTGGAGTATTCGCCAGGATGTACAGGGCACAAGGCAGGGGGCACCCAGGATGGCAGGACAGCCCCCAATGGGGCACCAACACATTTTTGCAAATTTAGACACAGTAATTATGCATATTTTTGGATTATGGGAGGAAGCAGGTTCCTTATAGGATGACTGCAGAGGGAAGGGATTTGAATCCCCATCCTTGTTGACATCAGGCTTGTGTGACCCACTAGACCACCATTAAATATTTACTGTGAAAGTTAAATAAATCTAGCGGTGTGTGCGTGACTGCTGGGTTTGTATTACACTAATATCGTGGCATGTTTCCGTGTTCTGGGCAGAGCTCAGCCACTCCTGCTGGAATAGTCTTCACTCATGCAGGAGCTCTGTAATCCAAGCTACCAGGTCTGGAATATGCGATGGCCGTTTGCTGATGGCTACGTCCAGTGCGGCACCTATACTTTTGAACTGCCAAATGTCACAATCACCCAAACAACATACTGTAGCAGCACAGAAACACATACTGAGAATAGATATTACAGAAATATATGGATTTGGCCAAAGCTCAGTGTACCATTTAACTTAAAAGCCTGGTTAATCAGAAAACCAGTGCTTCATGACTGGAGACAAGGGGGATGTGAACCAACGTTTCAAAACCCATGAAGCATTCATAGTGGCCGTAGTGTAGTCATTCATTTCTTCAGGAAAGTGCAGTGCCGATATTGCATTTATCTGGACCCATAATACATGTCAATAGATTCCAGATAATTTAAAGACCTAATTTAGTTTTAACAACCCATATATTTCCAGCTATATGCAGTATATAATCTATTCTTCTAAAGAGTGCACTGTGGGTGGTGTCCAGGGAGTCCCAGCCTTTAAGTGATTTTAAAAAGCAATTCTCCTTTCACACAAAACGTACTTCATGTCTAAGGTAAAAGTGCCCATTTCAACCTGTACTGTGCCAGAGGAACAAGGCGCACGCTGTGTTTTTTGGGACCGCAGCGGATTAAAACAAAGGCAAGCGGCGTGCAAATCACAGCAGCAGTGAGCACTGTATGTGAGAAGGTCACTCCAGGCCCTACTAGTCAATCACAGAGACTTGCTGTTGGCTATCAGGTGGCTCTCTCAGGATACGTTGCACACAGAGAACGCTGACTCCAGGACACATAATTGAAATTCTATCCAGTTTAGCACTCAATGCAAACCACTGAGTATCAGAATGCGCGGGCCGTGAGCTGTGTACAGGTAGGCTGGCTGGACACTTTCCGCTTTTAGTGAGATTACTTTATTGATTGGAGGCGAGGCGTCGCCCTGCTCCCCAATGCCAGAAAGTATAATCAATTTTGCTCTGTTGTGTGGTATATAGAGCGCAGTCACTCAGATGTGGCGATGGTGCTGGATTCAAGTTCGGGGGAATCTTTAAGCAAACTTCACGTCCAGCGTGGGAATACAAACACTTCTGTAGTGAGATCTGGGTTTGACCAGAACATTAGGGCCAGATGGTGCCCTTCAGAGGCTGCAGTGCCTCCCTCAGCCAGGAACAGCTCATCGCCTTTCTTACTTACTTGCAGCTTTCACTGAGAACTACCAGTTTTTGGGCCCAAAAGTAATCAAAATCCCATTTAGATTTGAAAATGCGTCACAATAAGACAGACGGCTACCGTTTCATTATATAAATACTGCACTCTGGTCTCAAACCAATAAAAACAACTGACAGTTTTAAATTGAAAATGTAACCATAATGTCAATAAGACAAATATGCATCAAAGTTTTAGCATCATTTCTATGTTAACAGAAACATGGGAAATACGAGAAACACCTGTGCAGGTGAATTACCATAATGACCTCCAATCATTTGTTTGACAAGAGCCAGAACATGATGGATAGTCAGGATGCATTAAAAGTTGAAGGGGAAAGTGCTCAACCATGTCCGTGTTATCGCTACTTTGGAAAATTTGTTTTTGCTGTTAAAAGACTTGAGAGTCCTTGGTACAACCTTGGATGTTCAGGCCGTGGCCTGAAATTAAAAGCAAGCAGTATGAATCCATAAATCCACACCAGCCCCCACATACTCTCTCTCCGCCTAGGCCATTTGAGTATGACTAAAAGCAGTGTGCAAATCAATGTGAGCGACACACACCTCCATCCTTTTTTATCGCCACGACCAATTAGTGGAAGCGACACACTCCCCCACCTTATTCGCCACCTCCGCCAATCAGTGCAAGCGACACACTCCCCCACCATATTCACCACCTCCACCAATCAGTGCAAGCGACACACACCTCCATCCTTTTTTACCACCACCACCAATCAGTGCAAGTGACACACACCCCCACCATATTCACCACCTGCATGAGGGACGAGGAGGCTGTCTAGGGTATTTCGCGGTCAGAGGTGTAACGTCACATCGCCTTATAAGGTGATTCTGTAGTCGTGTTGTGTGCAGTTATTTTTTTTAATCTATTGCTGTTATAAATGCAGTATATAAAGTGAAATTTATCTTTCCATTTTCCTGTTATTCATATTGATTGGTAGTTTAAGTACGTTAAGTCGCCCATTATGTACGCTGACTTTGCGGGGCTTAATAAAATTACGCACAATTTGTGAGATTTCCCCTCAAATGTCGGGCCATTCATTGTGGAAAAATGAGCTCATCTCAGGTTTCCCTGATGCCCAGTCACTCTGCTGCACCCTGTCTCTCTCACAAACACATCCCAACTTTCCGCAAAGAGACAGAACAAACATAAAATAGCGACTAGCAGATCCTCTCCTGAAGCCCCATAGACGTAAGTACTGGAGATTTACTGAATCTCTTCTTGGTAATAAATGGGACTTTCTCACAGCATTATTTATGAACTAAATGAGCTTCTGGTAATTGAGTAACTTTATGGCGCTTTCCAAATAAATGCCAGATCTGGCCCCATTTTGACGGGTTTCTTACTCATTCTTGTGCCGTAACAGCAAACACAGTTGGATGAGAATTGTGACTGAGACCAACACTATGTACCACTGAGTTATCAGCCTTGCTATTTCTGCTATGCTGTTAACTTATCAAGCTAGTTGCAGTTTGCCCAATGAAATAAAATCATCTTTATGAAACTTAATTGACATGAGACAATTGACAATTAAATTCCACCATTTCGCATAGCATTTTATTGATTTACTTCGTTCCATTCTCAGGGGTCGGGTTAGGGGGGGCAGCAGTCATGGATGCCCAGAGCTCCCTCTCTGCAGCCACCTCCTCCAGCTTCTCCGGGGGATACCAAGGTGTTCCCAGGCCAGCTGAGACATATAATCTCACCAGTGTGTCCTGGGTCTGCTCCGGGCCTCGTCCCGGTTGGACATGCCCTAAGCACCTCCCCAGAGAACTGTCCAGTCAGCATCTTAGAACCACCTCAACTGGCTCCTTTCAATGTGGAGGTGCAGTGGTTACGGGTAGGAACATAGATTGACAGGTAAATCAAAAGCCTCACCTTCCAGCTCAGCTCTCTCTTCACCGCAGCAGAGTGGTACAGCGTCAGCATTACAGCCCCCACTGCACCAAACGGCCTGTCCATCTCCCTCCCCCTTCTTCCCTCATTCATGAACAAGACTCTTACATCCTTCCACCTGTCCAACACGATCGGGCAGGCCATTCCTCCCAATCACACCCTTCCAGGTTTCACTGTCGTTACCCACGTGAGTGTTAACGTCCCCACGCAGAACAATGGAGTCCCCAGAAGGGGCGCCTCCAAGGTCTCCGAGATGACTGGAAACTGGTGTTCGGCGTGTGCAGGCAGACAATAGTCAGAGCCCTTACCCTGACTCAAAGTTCACCAGGGGAAACTCCAATGCATTGGCGCCAAACCAGGGGGGCTATACATAGACCCACACCTGTCCGGGATCTTTCACCATGGGCAACTCCAGAGTGGAATAGAGTCCAACCTCTCTCCAGGAGATTGGTTTCAGAGCCCAAGCTGTGCGTTAAGGTGAGCCCGACTATATCTAGTCAGTATCTCTCTACCTCCCACACCAGCTCAGGTGCCTTTTCCACAACCGAGGTTACATTCATGTGACAAGAGCCAGTTTTGGTAACCGACAATCATCCATCGAGACCCCTGCCTTCGATTGCACCCGACTCCCACAGCTCCCCCTGCAGGTGGTGGGCCCAGAGGAGGACAAACTCATGTTACTGCTTCGGGCTATGCCCAGTAAAGCCCCAGCCACCAAGCGCTTGCTTTCAAGCCCCTGCTTCAGGCGTAGCTCCAGGGCGAAGCCCCAGTCTCCCCAATCCAGGCAGAGTAACATCCCCCTTGATCTTCTACGTCATAGGCGACAATATGAACTGCCCTTAGTTTGGCCGCTCACCTAGGACTAGTTTGCCTTGGGAGACCCTACCAGGGACAATTGCCCATAACAAAAAAGCCACTAGGACCACAGGGGCAAACAAACGACTCCACCACGATAAGGTGGCAATTCATGGAGGGGTTATTGATTAACTGCTTATTAACTGCTGGTTAAAATACGTTAAGTTTACATATGAAGCAATACCGTGCTTCTATGCTCACCACTCTCTATGTTGTCTCCTTACTTGTGGGTCTGGAAGTGAGCGTCTGCCTGCCTCTCCAAAGAAAAACTGCAAGAAAAAACCTTTCAAGTATATTTATATGTATTTTAATCGCGTGTTTTTTTGTAAACCAGACATTATACATGATATTATTGAGGGTGATGACCCCCCATTTCAGCATTGGGGGGAATATGTCACCCCCATCCCTACCTAAATCTCCACCTATGGGTCAGAGGAGGCTGAGGGATAGATGTCCTGAGAATGATGGAGCAGAGGATGTCGAGTCGAAGAAGGTGGTAAGACTTTATTTGAGGCTGTCATCTGTAATGTACTATCAATACCTTCATAATGCATTATAATGGTTGGTATAAGACTTAAGGATGCTTTGTACTGCAGTATGAAGGTATGCATAGTGCATTATAAATGAGACCTTCATAAATCTTTCATAACACATAATAAGCATGACTATAATGAATGCATTATAATGTGTTACGAATGTGTCCGTACATAGACATACCATTCACAAAAACTGTTACCTAGAAGTTTTATTATTATTAAATTTTGGAGGGTGCAGAATTAGCAGCCATCATTGTAAACAAGCAATGTTGCAATGTGCCGTTGCTGAAAAGGAAAACTGTGAATGAATATTACATTTGTAATATTATAAGAAAAACTACCTATCCATCCATCCAATGGTGGCAGTTTGTTTTGATCCAAGATATCTGATCACCAAAGTCTTGGCTACATGAAGATGACTAAATGGTGTAGTTGCAACATCCATCCATCCATCCATTTTCCAAACCGCTTATCCTACTGGGTCGCGGGGGGTCCAGAGCCTATCCCGGAAGCAATGGGCACGAGGCAGGAAACAACCCAGGAGGGGGGGCCAGCCCATCGCCGGGCACACCCACACACCATTCACTCTCACATGCATTCCTATGGGCAATTTAGCAACTCCAATTAGCCTCAGCATGTTTTTGGACTGTGGGGGGAAACCGGAGTACCCGGAGGAAACCCCACAACAACATGGGGAGAACATGCAAACTCCGCACACATGTGACCCAGGGAGAGACTCAAACCCGGGTCCCAGAGGTGTGAGGCAACAGTGCTAACCACTGCACCACCATGCCGCCCCTTAAGAAAAACTAAAAACTGCTAAATAAGTTCAGTATTTTAAAACCAAATATCTCTGGAGGTAGAGAAAATCTACATTGCTTATGCCCTTGGATACCCGACCTGACAGCATTTGTTCTGTAAGAACAATTATTATTTCCTTCCTGTGCGTCTCCTGGAAGAAGACCCATTAATCACAGTGTAGGAACCAATATGTCATGCACACTCAGCCAACGAGCGCCGTGAAGATCCACATTCACGCCGCACGCTTCTCGCATCACTTCCTGTCAACAGTAAAGAGTTGGTGATTAAGGTTATGCATGTGTAATTTATAGTATAAAAATAGGTGGCATGTCATCTTCTCCACGGGCACATAGACAAACAGGGAATCACCCGAAATGAAACATAAACCCAAAAGGTTCGATAACCGGCCCAGATGCCTGGTGAAAGGGACACTTGGCGCGGCATCTGTAATTTGCATGCAATCCCCAGTGGTTCTTGAAATGTTGGTTGTTTCTAGTAGCTGCTGCGTGTAGCTGTACCTCCAGTGCTCCTTTCTGACCCTCCTGGGCATCTCCCTCTTATAATTTCCCTGAATACTGCCAGTCTGAATACTGCCCTTTTGACGGTTGACATAAACACATGCATCCGCAACACTTTCACAATAAAAAAAAAAACCCATTTAGCATAAATTCCTCCACTGGTGTAACTATTACAGCACTTTCCTGAGATAATAGATTAAAAAAGGTACTGTATTTCGAATGATAAATGGGTTTAATTGCACTGAGAATAAACAGTATAAAATAACTGAAGGAAAACACAAATGTGTTTTGTTAGGGAAAGACAGTGGAACAGATTTACTACCTCTACTGCATAGGAAAGTACCCAGCTGGAAGAAATCACCTCCCAGCAGGGGCAAATTCATGGAAGAGAAACAGTGAACCAGTGTACTCTACCTGTGTAGTGAGTAACAAAAGATTTGAATAAGTATGTAATGTACAACATTGCACATCACATGTAACTGCAAAATTATAACATACGTTGGGTATTAATGCCATGTGACCCTATCTGTTGTCCTTTTTTCCCTGAGCTAATGTTCCCGTGTTTTTTCCTCCTGGAAATGCATCCCTGCCAGACCGCGCTCACCTGCGCAGAGACTCTGCACCTACGCAAACAGGAGATTATCCTTGTCCGTCAAACATACACTGCTGCCCATTAACAATGTTGAGCTCCAGGCCGTGAAGAATCACAGGAGCTCAGTGGTGTTCTGTGAATCTGTGCTGGAACGTTCCACGCCTGGGAGACAAAGGGTCCGTGCTGTGAGGGGATACGGCATGCGTAACCGTGGCATTTCAAAGCATGTCGCTTTGGGCAACAGGGAATGGGAGGGCACTTCGCAAAAACAAACCTCTAATGTATATCGGCAGCAAGAGACAAGCAAATAAAAATGACACAAAGCCTCTTCACAGCTTCTTTCTCTGCAGAAATGAGGTGGCACCGACCAATTCGATAGCACTGAGCATGAGGATTAGCGTCTAGCAGCACGTCAGTGTGACGAAACCCCCACTACTCGCTCACCTTTTTAAGGCATTTTGTTAAATGTCAGATTCTATGTTGTCAGTCCCCCCCAAAGGGGTACCTTGAAGGCCTTCACTGTGTCACTGTCTGAATGGACTTTGGGGGGGGGGGGCAATCAAGAATCATGCATACGCTATTGGGAGTTAAGTGCAGAAGCATATCTTTGAGTGGAGAACTTTAAATCAGTCTAACACAGTCACTCATACCATGGTGAAATAGCAGCACAGTGTAGGAATAATATAACTTAAGGGTGCTTTTAATTTGGTCATCAGATACGTCAAAATGCTTGATTTATTTAAGTAAAGCCACGCTGATTGCAGCAATTCGCGTGTGAGTCATAAATCTCGTCTTTATCTGTGAAGCAGGCCGTCCACAAAGGCTGGCATAACTGGAAATGATCCAGGACACGCACCTTGCTCCGGGGAAGAACGCAAAGGCCTGTCCCGGAATACCACGGCCCATCCCTTTGGCCACCTGCTGTGTAAGCTCTGAAACCAGAGCGAGGACTTGCCCGCTGATTGGCTTATCGCGCGGCTGCCAGCTCGCACTACATGCAGCCTTTGATGAGTAATGGTGTGTAACTGGGACCTCCATTCTGCGTTTCCACTGCTACGGAGTCTCTGTGTCGTCAGAGACAAAAAGAGATAAGTCACGGGGGCGCAGGTCAAAAAGAAATTCATTGTGTGCTCATAGGTGGCAGAAAAGCAGCAGCTATTTATATCGCCATTTGCTCCGAGCGTGACTTTCCCCGAGCCGACACACGTGAACCCGGGAAATGCATATCCATGATTATCTCCCTTTGTTTGGTACAGCGACAGTCGGCTCATATTGCAGAACCGTGCAGCAGGTGGTAAGGAAGGGCTCCGAGTGACCGGGTGCTTGATAAACAACCGCTAGAGTCCAAATCGTGTGTGAGAACCACTCCGATCAGGACGACACACAGGACCCATGTCACAGCGGGACCTTTTCTTAGGGCCACAAAATGTGAGACTATAGGCCCCATGAAAACAAACTGAGAGGGAAACCACTACTAATTTGGGCGTGGGACTCAGGGGTGGGTTAATGGAATGGGAATCAGGATGGCCATCTGGACCAGGGCAGGTCCACCGGTGGTGAGAAACAACAGCACTCCAAACTACATCTCATCAGACAAGCAAACATGAGGGGCAGGTGAGGCAAACACAGACGCCGCGGTCACATGACTATCCCTCTTGAGAGGGCCACACCCTCCCGCCTTCTTGCATAGACCGTGAACTCTCTCAAACAGCAGAGCAGACTCCTGCCTTAAAGCTGAGTACCAGCATGTCTGCTTTTCCTAGAAAAAATCCAACCAGCAGCCACACATGCTCAGGCAACAGTTCAGCTGTTAAATATAAAGCCAAAACGGAGCCAATAAGTGAGTCTGAATGCACATGGAAGCAACGCGGCCACAGTGATCCGCTTTCAGCAGCCGCGTCAATGCCAGTTAGGTGTACGCGGCTAGCATGGGCGGGATGGCTTATTAATAAATGTGTGAAATCAGCTAGACTATCGAGCTGCAATTAGTGGGTAATTTGTGCACAAAAAATTGCCTCTAATAGACCCTCCGTGCTGGACTCAGGGGCGTCTTGGAAACTGTCGCTGTGGTTACATCAGAATTGTCTGAACAACCGTACATCTTCCAGTCACCCATCCTAAGCAGGGTTGTGGTATTGAGCTGGAGCAGGTGGCATAGTGGACAAGGACAAGGGGGTAGATCAAGGTGAAGGTGAACTTATGCCAGTACATGGACTCACAGGACGATGTATAAAGATGATACATCATCTATATGGAATAAAGAAATGCACAACTTTGATGTATTTTGCAGGGAATGAGAAAATCACCACATCACTACTCTGTACAGCTTGTTTTTAATTCCCGCCGACTCCTTCACAGAGAAGGACTGACAGACCGGAAATATCGTATTGAATGTACATTGAAAGGTCTGCCTGAACCATTAGAAACTAAAGACCAAAAGCACAGAGGGATTGTATCAAATTAAACTGAACACTTGGCCCTAATTGGTAATAACAGAATTCAGCCCCACGGAAATGATTCTCCATCTACCGAGTTTTACCAAGTCAAGCCGGCTGTGTGGCTTCTTGGAGGCAGTGGTGAGTCTCACAAGCCTGCTTTCAGGGCTGCGGTTTTATATAGCATCCTGTCCATGCTGCATTCTGGGACCTGCATCCACGGCTGACAAGCTCTTCTGGATCTTACAGAACATACACTGTTCTGCTTGCTGCACAGAGAAGCACCAGTCAGATGTTCCTCAGATGACCTGGGCAGAAATGGAACTGACAACCACCTGCATCTGGCTGCAGCGGAAGGACACCGAGAGAAGGATGATCCGTCAGCGAGAGCCTCTGGGAGAGCAAGACCGTCGGCATACAAGTTCAATTACATACCTGTCCTGTGCTATGTAGAGCTTAGTGTGATTTATCACATGGGTGAGGGGCCTTTCAGAGTTCAGGCAATGTTTGGGAGATATGGTGCAGAGGTGAGGGCAGCTGTATGTCAGGTAGACAGGATGGGAGTGCTTTCTATCCTGTAGTGTTGAATCAGCACTAATTCTGACTTGTTAAGAGTAAGTATATCTTATTGTATACTGTATTATCCTGTCCCATGTAGGGCACTAAATTACCCATTTACATATTGTAGTTTATTGTAGTATACTGTGATAAACATATGTGCCCTGAACTCACATAGAATACAATCGATGTTCCACCAAAACATTATGCCAAGACATCAAAATCCCTAAGCACCAGGATAATTATAGCACAATTATAGATCCATTGTCAGCATGCATGATGGGTAAATTGGTGGCTGTTCACAATGTTGGCAAGCAATTGACAAAGCAACACTTCAATCCTGGCCCAGTAACTGCATTGTGCAATTATAATCTTTGAGTACGGTGTTTGTACAGGGATTAGTCATTGTCATGTTGGTTAGATTTTCCGAATGTGTTCATGTGTCTATGGATGTGTTAATCTGTGTATAAATGTAAAATGCATATAGCTGCATGGTATATAGTGACAAAACTGCGCGATCAAGTGATCAGATGCAAGTCATGTGTACAGTAATATATAAAGAAGCAAAGCAGAGAGAGAACAGAGGAGGGCAACTCTTAGGGCTGAGATTCAGCTAGGTGGCAGTAGATCCAACAGCCATCGTCCATGCTCTGCTTTCTTACGGGGAGGTTTTTAATTATTCTTTTTTCAGTCATGCTAAAACACCCAGGGCTATTTATTTACATCAGGGACATATTCTTTCATTAAAGTTATGTAAAGTGTTCTCTCAGATCCTTGAGCTGTCTGTAAAATGTGTGAACTTCTCTCACACATTATCTGATCTTCGTCACAACTGGTGTGCAGTTTGGACTTTCAGTCCCAAGCTTTACCATTTGTCTGCGGTCCAAAGCTGTGAAGATTTTCCCACACAGCCGCACTGATCCATTTCATCACACTGCCACTGCTCTGCCATGGTCACCAGTCCAGGGCTCACGTCATTTCCCTTAGGTTAAACACTCATAACTATGAGATTACACATAATGAACATAGTGAGTTCAAGTGGGGTCTTTGGTTCTTTGCGTTTCTGAAGACTCTGAATTTGAAAGAGGACACAGAACAGTACATGGTGAAGCCCAAATTCCTCTACAGCACTAAATTATTTATAACAACTCATTGGACAAAAACATGCTTTTTTGAAACCCTCAAGGACTTTGCAAGGCTAGACCTAGTCCTCCTGGTTTTTCCTAAATATAGGGAAAAAATCCTTTGTTGATGTACTGGCAACCCATCCAAGGTGTCCCTTACCTTGTGCCCAATTCTTACTGGAATAGATTCAGGACTCACACTGTACTGGATAATTGTACTAGACTTGGATTTAATATGAGGCATGGGTATTACCTTTGGTTCTCCAATGTGATTTAACTAGCACAGAGGCTGTGTATCTCCAAGACAGCAGCATGTGTGATACAGATGTGGACAAAATATTTCTGGATAGATTGCACTGCAGAAGTTCCACAACATTAATGATCACCTGTCAGGCAGAAAGTCTACGAATTCAGTGAAAATCAATGTAAATATGAGCTTATTAAACTGACGTGTGAGCATTTTTCGTTGTTGGCTGACTGGTAGCGCTTTTAGGTTTTTCATCGAGTGGTGCATTTAATGGCTATTTTTATAGGAATCAGCCTGCCTGCTCTTTACATTGTATTTCTTTCATTATTAGCACAGGGTGCTCAGGACGGATCATGCCTTTTTAATGAGTCTGTATGAAGCTGAATGCAAGCTGGCAGGGCATTATAATTGAATTATATGTGCTGAGGGTACCACAGTCATCATTTGCTGATCCTGAATCATTTCATGCATTGATTTCATTGAGGCCTGACCTTTTTTTTTAAATTTTTAATAAAAGGTTTCCTTTGCTTAGGCGAGGGAGTGTGGTCTGGTTCTGGGAATACATTTTCATTCTCAATTTCTATTGTTCCCTTCATCCTCCTTTTCTAGATTCTTTTGATAACTGACAGCTGAATAACTACATCAAAGAGAGGTTCTCCATTTCAAACTATAGGGTAAAAGGACATTTTATGTTGCATGGCAGCCCTGTTATCACACAACATTAACCTGAATGCTTTAAAATGAGCAACATGTCAGTTACATTCTTGGATATTACACACTCATGTGGCATAAATATTTATTGGTCTCTTCATTTTAGTTTCATTCACAAGAAATTAAATGCAGGTGATGTATGTAGGACAGTAGCTCATCAGTGACATGAGGTTAGTGTAGTTTAAATTTTCAGAAATATTTTCTGAATCTGCTTCATAACGCAACTTAATTCTACGCTCACTGTTTGGGCCATAAATAGTTAAGAGTCAGACAGATATAGAAGGGAAAAATGAGATTTTTTTCCATTAGTTTTCACCGTATACAAGCTACTTTCAGTTACAGGAAGTCCTTTGGAAAGTGCAGCACTGTTTTTCTTGCCTGTGACAGTAACAGACACCCTTGGTAAAGCCTCAGGCACTCTGCGGCTGCCAGGACTTAGCTGTGACAGAGCAGTAGGTGCCTGTCCAGATGTCTGATGAGCAGCGGCCGAAAGCGAAGCGAGGTCCAGGCTGAGGAGTGTAGCAGGCGGGGCACTGCCGGGGCGGGCGGAGAGGGCACATGCCTCTGTAAACATCCGCCAAAGCGCCCGAGGGACAGACAGCCATGTCAGACAGTTTTACTTCTTAATCTGAAGAACTTTATTTTTTTAAATGCACGTATTCCTGTTGAATTTCTGGATTAAACGCAGTTGCTCTATGCTTAGACATGTGAAAGGTATCAAAGCAGGGAGGTGGTGCGCTCTAGTGAACTGGTGCGCTCCTCCAAATCTGTTGCCAGGTTTCGTGACGGACCGCATGTGTGCCCTCCTGATACACTCATCCCAACCAGCTGGTGAAGGACGGCTAGTGTTCATTAGTAACGCGGCTGGTCACCTTAAACCTCCGTCCCAGAACTGCTGAGCTGATGACACAGGTCTGCTTTCATCAAGGCTTTAATTGCTGTTTTGGAAAAATCTGACTAATTGTCGCCTCTCCGCAGCCATAGACTAAGCCCTTACAGTGGGTTCTTGATGGGTAACGCTGATGGCCTGGATGGGAAGTTGCAGAATTTCACCACATGGACACATTGCCTAATATGGTACATAAAGATAAGCAATAAAAGGAATAAGACCCACAGCTTCTAATGTACCATAGTAAAGCATAGCACAGTATGGAGCACTACATATATAGATCTGCCTTAATGAGAGAAAGTAAAGGACTGTGTAAAGCAAATGGATTTCAGGCCCTGTTTCCAGGAATATACCTGTCACAGTCAGGCATGGTCCACAGTGAGGTTTGGGAAAAGGAGGGAGTTTATTGAAACTGAACTTAAATGACAGTAGAAACAAAAGGGACTAAGAGGGGTCAAAACACAATCCAGGAGGCTGAAATGTGACGTCAAGACAACGCTGACACTGGGAATGTCTGAGGAAAGCCGTACAAACATCTGCTTCACATCTGGGTAACATGCAGGAAATAAAGGCAATGGCTGTGAAGAGCACAGGGCAAGTGCAGGGACATATATACACTGACAACGAGGGGTGGATGAAAAAACAGGTGTGGCTAATTAACTATCAAGCCAACGGTAGGAAATGAACACTGGGAGATACCGGGAACTAAGGTGAAACGAGACATAACAAAAGCAGATAAAATTCAGGAGAACCAGGAACTAAGGTATTGTCACCTGAAGCAATACAGAAATATACATAAGTACACAATAAAACTAGGGAATCTGATAACGAAAGGAACCAACGTGATTGAGGCTAGCCTCCAGCTCGCACCAGAAGAGACAGCCAGATGTCAGTCACCACTTAGCTCATTTGGCCATGAGGCAGGCTGGGGAGCAGGGAAACACACTAGGAACATTGAGGAGCACAGCAAAAAGAATGGGATGGCAAGCGCCACCTGCTGGTCAAAGGGAGAGTTGACAGAGTAAGCAGGGACATATCCTGATAATACCCTGCAGAAAGTGAAAGGCCAAACCTAAACCTGCAATCTCACTATTTAAAAAATATATTTCTACAGCTAGGAATAGTAGAGAATGTTTTTAGACAGATATCAAAATAGTGGAATTGCAGACACAATTGCAAAGAAAATTACAATCCTGCTGTTTGATACAGAAAAAAAGATCCACTGATGCTGTCTGCTTTTCTGAGAGGAGTTTTTGGACTGTCATCTTAGCCTTTACTGTAAGATGCAGCAACCTGCCACAGTGTCACATACTAAGTTCTTCAGAAAGGCCATTTGGGTACACAAAGGGTTTAGCATTTTGGCTGCTACATTAACCTACAAACTTCCTCTCATCCTAAACTGCGTGATGTCAAGTTTTATCTGTGCAAAGCTCATCATCATTCCTTAAGCAATGTTGAAGAATATGCAATTCTCAACACGATTTTAATACAAACATCATTATAACATGCATTAAGAAAGGATTCGTTTTGTTTTTGTATTCAAATCCTATTTATATAGTTTCTCTCTCATTGCTGAATTATCACAAGTTATTATAAGAAGTTTGCTTTTTATTACTGTTGATACCAAAATAACCTATGATACAGTAGCAGAATATTAGATCTAATAGTTATCGGAAAAAATTTCCCGGCAAGATCATCAGAGCAAAGCTTATAGCTTTGTGTCAGTTGTTCTGAAGAGTCCATCTTGTGCTTTGCCATGGGGGCCTTTAGCTTTGTGTCAGTTGTTCTGAAGAGTTTCTCCTGTGCTCTGCACTGGTTACCGTCCTGAACTCCACTGCAGCACCTGTAAAGCATTAAATCTCACTTTCCGGCTGAGCTGAACGAATGTGTCCCAATAAATCACTGCAACATGACGCTAATCTTATTTTCCTCAACATCTTGTTATCATTTTAATGTCCTATGTCATCCATCTTTAGTGACTGCTTCTCCAGTACATGGTCATGCTTGTTCCAGAATTTACCCCTCCTCCAAATCTGCCACACTGCGCTTTGACAGGCTAATAGTTGGTCGCAGGGCACACATTGTGGGCCCTTTAGAAATAAATGATCTGAACGTTTTTGGTTTGTGGGTGGAGACTGCAATACCGCACACCGCAAATTCCACACACACAGTAATCAGATCCACATGCTTGTTGGTGTGACAGCCTTGCTACAATGTTACACACGCACCCTTAAAAATGTGACCACCACCACTAAAAGCGACTGCGGGAAATCGAATCTGACGATGGGTTTGATCTTTTCACCAAATCTCGTTTTCGTCCCTGGATTTCTTATCGTAAGCTGCCCATAGACGATGTGGGATGTAGAGTGGCCGTCGCAAGAGATATACCGCAGGTTCAGACGTCTGACCTGATTCTTAAGGGGTGCTTACAAGGACAGAGAATGGCCTTAATGAGGACAGATCTGACTGAAGCGGTCGATTGCCGGCAATACCCTTCTCTTCGTAAATGTTCCTCAGAGCCAACTGTCACATGCATAGTGACAGTCTCTCCATCCCCGGCTCCATCCAATTACCGGGGAAAACAACAAGCTACCGGCTACATTAACCAGCCTGTGGAGCGGTGCTTAAACACACCCCTCAGTAGGGTGGAGCATCCGGGCTCTCGGCTTTACTTAGGGATGGGTGTTGTAGTAGAGCAGCCCAGGACACGGGGATTGTGAGCCCAGAGCAAACTGTCCACGATACACCCAAAATAACTAGCTGGTCAGCTGGTGCGCTTGAGCAGATGGAAGGTGAACCCGACCCCGATTTCTATATTACCTGACCGTGGATGATGGCACCGATTTCCTGTGAGGGGGATAAATCTCGAGAATGGAAGCCAAGTCTACAGAAGGCTTCTCCTACAAGGTCAGAGGCAGCCTCCGTAACTCCCCCCCGCCAGGGGAAGCTCCCGGCAGGTGGGGTCCGTGCCTCGTCTCCGGGATCGAAACGCTTGAGTGACACGCCTCCGGAGGGCATGGCAAAGATGGAGGATGCACACAAACTCCATCAGGCCCCACAGACTGACCTCTCAAGGAGGCCTGAGCAACACGTAACCACATAAGGGCAGCGCTATGAACAGCGCTGGAGTCTAAAGTCTAGGGTGAATCGGGGTCACGCTTACTTTGGCTGAAATGCTCTCATTCATGATGATGTGGGAGAACAAGAGAACAAACGAGTAATTAATGGGAAACTTTGGTCTCATTTTATGAATTCAGTGCATCCTACTAAATTAAAGAAACAAAAGCAGACGATGAAAATTAAACAAAATAAAATGTGATTTTAAATGGAAAACATGGAGTACATCTGGGCACTTTAGATTCGATTACATCAGAAAGTAATGTTTTTTAATGGATTTTGGACTGCCGGTGCATTACTCAAACTGTGCTGAATCAGAGGTGTAGTGGCATCTCAACACTATATCTGTGCTCTTGCTTTATGGGTTCAGAAACGCAAAACAAAGGGAATTCCTTTGCTGCAAACACCAACCCAAAGACAGAGTCCCCCAAAGAATGACTTTAAAAAAAGTGGGGTACATAAGATTAGCCAAGCTTATCATTACCTACTGATGGTTTTGAATGGGTGACAGGGGAGGGGGGCTCTCATGACGGGCAGGAAACTTTCAGCTGGGTCCGAATGTCCCAATGGTCATGCAAGATTTGTGTTCAACCGCAGTCTTAAATAAGCACTGTACCTCACAATAAAGATGCCATTATAGTCTGATTAGGAAACTGATTCCTTCTCCTCTTATCTTTCTTCATTATCCCCCTTTAAATGTTTCCCTGTTTTCAGTCTGTTTCTGTTGATTATAGTTTCTCTGCTCCGTCATTTAAATAAAGGCAGCCAGTGTCCGTTCAGGCATGCAGCCCTGTCAGCCGGTGCCCATCAGACTGTCCCATATACTGTAGCTCCTTCAAAGGAAACATAGCAGCTCACAGCTCTGCACACAAGTGCCTCTAGGGGGCACCTCTGCCACAGAAGGCTGAGACAACCCAGCTCTTGGCTGCTAGATGGAAAACATTCCACTGAAATACACAAAGGACGGTCCCCAAAAGAAATGTCCCCTTGCTATCAGAATCAGCTCCACGTTCGTGCCAAATCCAGAAGTCTGTAAAACTACTCTGTCAAGCCAGCGCGGATTCGCCGGGGGCCCGCTAAACATCGACGTGCTGACGGAGTGAGGTTTCCTGACCGTTAATGGGTACTTGGAAGGTGTCTTTTTTTTTGATGCTAACATTGCTTTAGCTATGGCAGTCATCCCAACTTTCCCCAAACGAAGGAGCTTGTATAATCTGAGAGTGAATATGTTTTCCGGCGAGACACTTCAAAGTAAGCAGAGAAATGCTGGAGTATTGATAAAGTTTGATTTGATTAATCGTCGGGCCTTTCATGGAATTCGCAGCGGCTGATAGACGGTTTGGCGGAGATTGCCTCCGCGGAAGCTGCTCCCAGCTCCGCTGGTTGCATAAAAGCCTACTGCACGCACAGATAAGGTACGGGTTTATTCCGCTCCTGCCTCGAGGATAATTCAGCACCTCCTTCCAAGATCGCACATCCTTACAGCTCCCGAACAACTGATTTTGGGAGAATTTTAACTTGCGTTATTGTTAAGTGAGATCAGCTAATGACAAGTAAAATGAAATGTGTGCAAAGGTGGGGATAATTCTCCTTCAGAGGGGACGACTCATTCATCCAGGTTGTCAGGGAAACGACATTGCGACCTCAATGTAAGTGACAGTTGCGTCCATCACAGCTTCGCCGCTGGTCTCTTTCTTGAGTTCTGATTCAGGCAGTGTTTACATTAAAATGAGGCATGTTTCCCCCTCACTGCTTGCAGGCAGCTTGGGCCATAACAGTTGGCCTGTTTCCAGTCAAGCCACCTGGGAATTGAAGCTCCAGCTGAATCCAAGCCTGGGTCTCCAGATGATTAATGCTGGGTAAGGGTTTTAAACCCACCCCCCCAATAAGAGCTGACCTACAGAACTGGATGCCAGGTGACCTTGTATTCCTGGAGGCTGAGGTTCAGGACAGGGGAGGATTCCTCGGCTGTGCAACTAGTGGCCTGACATCTCCTCACACAGATTTCTGTTCCAAAGTTCTGTGGTGACCTGTAGCTGAAATGATTCCTGCTTACAGCTGGTGACATGCAGCCTCCTGCTGTGGCCTGAATGTGCAAATCCATCCCAATATTATGAGGTGCCCAGACCTCAGACAGTTCAATACATGTGATGGATGATTGTGAGGAATACAGGTTAATGGCAGGCTAAAAGGTCGGAGCCTTCCAAGCTCAGAAAAATGATAAACTGTCAGATTTCAGATGCAGGCTCCAGGTTAATGTGCCAACAATAATACAGTTGCATTTTTGATAGAGTCAGGAAGAATCGATTAACAAATCGCTTGTCCTTATGCAGAGAGCAGGTGATGGAATTTCATGGTCGATGAGAAGGGCAACTCAGGTCCTGACAACTTGGAAACTATCAGATGCATAACTGAGCAAATAGGCAACGTGACAGAAACACATAGTAGATGCTGCCAAAACGACACTGACATTATTTGTGTTAATTAGCACAGACGTCGTTAGGACACAGATAAGATGCAAAAACAGCACTTTTGGGCTGGTCCGTAATTTAAATATACATGCTCACAGAAAGTCTTGGTAAGCTTTCTTAATTCTGTAAAAATGTAAAGAAATTGGTCTCATAACAAAAGTTCACTAATAAGCAATGCTTAACACAGAAATCATTGAGTCTCATACTTTTTTGATTGACTCCTTCAACTCCTTGTCATTTTGCTATTAATTGCAGTCATAGTCAGTGGCTCCCAAAGTGACAATCAACACAAATGTTTTACGTTGTATGTTATTGCAAAGGTGTTTCTGATTAAAAAACACCCAATGAGACAGCTTGTCAATGAACTTTTTATCTCAGAACAGCTCTTTTACAGTAGAACCATAATTTGAGTTCCATTGTAGTAATACTTGAAATGAATGTTTTACATAAAACTACTAATTGTTTTTAATGTGATATATATTTCTGGTGGGCGGCATGGTGGTGCAGTGGTTAGCACTGTTGCCTCACACCTCTGGGACCCGGGTTCGAGTCTCCGCCTGGGTCATATGTGTGCGGAGTTTGCATGTTCTCCCCATGTCGTCGTGGGGTTTCCTCTG
Organism: Brienomyrus brachyistius; assembly: GCF_023856365.1. Lineage (NCBI taxonomy): Eukaryota > Metazoa > Chordata > Actinopteri > Osteoglossiformes > Mormyridae > Brienomyrus > Brienomyrus brachyistius. The sequence continues at coordinate 21,712,663 of NC_064544.1, forward strand.
AGTACTCCGGTTTCCCCCCACAGTACAAAAACACGCTGAGGCGAATTGGAGTTGCTAAATTGCCCGTAGGAGTGTACGTGTACGTGTGAGTGAATGGTGTGTGAGTGTGCCCTGCGATGGGCTGGCCCCCCCATCCTGGGTTGTTCCCTGCCTCGTGCCCATTGCTTCCGGGATAGGCTCCAGACCCCCCGCGACCCAGTAGGATAAGCGGTTTGGAAAATGGATGGATGGATTTATATTGAATTAAGCAAGCGTCCCAAGACTTTCTGTGAGCACTGTACAGTATGTGCCTCACTGCACTACTAATTCTGAAATGTCTAACAAGTGAAATGTCTAGGCATTGCAGATGACTGAATACTGGGTAGCTGGGGCAGTGGGTTGCTGCTGATCAGATCAGGTGACCGTGAACGCCTGATTGTTACCTGCAGCCTTGGTGGGGATGTAGTCAGTGTACAACTGCAAAGTAGGGACTTTCCTGCCACCTGTGAGGAGTCTGTGGTGCTTTTGCCTTCAGACAGCGGCCTTCATCAGATGAATACATCCAGGCACCGAACAACCGAAACAAAAACCCTTTTCAAAATCCCGAACTTTTGAGCGGCGGCTCTTGAGGTCCGTGATCGGCATGAATCCTAACTCTTAAGCAGGCGCGTTTGCTCCCAGCCTACAACGCTCCCACGGAAAACACCAATTACAGCCTATATGGGGGGAAAAGCCAAACGGTCTATTGAACAGAAATCTCCTGGAGGACATGCACGATATTTACTGCGTAGGACTACAGCATGAATATGCGCAAAATCAAAGGTAACCAACAGGTCCCCTTTAAAAAGAGAGATGAGCTGGTAGAGCTGATGAGGCGATGATGGACGGACGACATTTAAGTTCATTCCCACTCATTTATTACCTAGAGCAAATGTAAATAGTTTAATTACTGGCATGGAAGATTAACACACTAATTTAATACTTCTCTGAATTTCTATGAACCTCAATATATTTTTATACAGTAATTTTTTAGTTTTAAATTTTTCCCCCACACACCACAAGCATATTTTCCTAAGTAATTAAAACCGATGTGACTTTAAGTATATAGCAGTCAGATTACACTAAATTTGTCCTAGGCATTAGAATTAGCCAAAAAGTTAATCTACTAAATCCATTTAAATCCCTACTTGAGGGTTGTGTAAAATGCTTTTCCTGATCAGGTCATGTGACACATGAGTGTACCTGCCCTTGATGGGCTGGTCTCCTGACCAGAATGCTGCTCTCTGCTCTGGAAGCTACTTCCAGGGACAGGCTCCATACTAATGCCACCAAAGTTGTATTTATCTAAGAGGCCCTTCCCTGCAGTTATCAAAATAACCAGACACCCTCAGCAGTCAACATGGGTGACACAACGTCGATATCCATAAATATTATGCTTCAGTATTTTCTGGATGAATAAGGCAACAGCGATACTGAGAAAAGCCTGGATCTAGCATGTTCGGCTCTGCGATCCGCGGGGCTGTGCCCTTACGGCTTTACACAGCGTTCCTGCTGGTGTCCCTATCAATTTTCCATTGCACATCTGTTACCGATATTTTGCTGTCCCAGACTGCAATTATTACACACCCGAAGCAGTCACACTGGAGCCCTCCTCTGCATGTTTTTTTCCTTTCTCCTGCTGTTCTCTGCATGGATTCTCTCATAATGCATATGTTTTTTTCCCCCGGTTCTTCAAGAACTGGAAGCTTAGGCCCTGCATCTGCTGCATGCTGATATTCTCCACATTTGGCTGGGAAAAAAAGGTCGTCATCTCTTCCACAAAAAATAAACAAATAAAAATAATAAACACGGGAGAGGAGCCATGTGACGGATGAGTGCATCGTTATGCAGATAGGGCTTTGATGGATGCGCGCAGTAGGCAGGGAGGAGCAGAGTTATTGAACTGTTAGCTTTAGCTGATTTGACAGACTGAGATTTTATGCAGTGGATAGAATGAACAGCCAGGTTTTCCTGCTGAAGTAGTGTTTAAAGACACGTTAAAATATCAGTTTTCCAAGAGAAACCTTCTCTGTACAAGATTATTAAGCTGAATTGCTACAAAATTCATCCATATTCCAAATTCTTATCCTGGTAAGGGTCGTGGGGACCTGTGGCCTGGAGCCTATCCCAGGCAGTACAGGGCACAGGGCTGGGGTACACCCCGCATGGCATGCCAGTCCATCACAGGGCACAGAGCTGGGATACACCCCGCATGGGATGCCAGCCCATCACAGGGCACAGAGCTGGGATACACCCCGCATGGGATGCCAGTCCATCACAGGGCACAGAGCTGGGATACACCCCACATGGGATGCCAGTCCATCACAGGGCACAGGGCTGAGGTGCACCAAGGATGGGATGCCAGTCCATCACAGGGCACAGGGCTGATGTACACTTCGCATGGGATGCCAGTCCATCACAGGGCACAGAGCTGGGTTACACCAAGGATGGGATGCCAGCCCATCGCAGGGTACAGAGCTGGGGTACACCCAGGATGGAATGCCAGTCCATCACAGGGTACAGAGCTGGGGTACACCCCACATGGGATGCCAGCCCATCTCAGGGCAGAGGGCTGAGGTGCACCAAGGATGGGATTCCAGCCCATCACAGGGCACAGGGCTGGGGTGCACCAAGGATGGGATTCCAGCCCATCACAGGGCACAGGGCTGGGGTACACTCAGGATGGGATGCCAGTCCATCACAGGGCACAGGGCTGGGGTACACCCAGGATGGAATGCCAGTCCATCACAGGGCACAAGGCTGGGGTGCACCCAGGATGGGATGCCAGTCCATCACAGGGCACAGGGCTGAGGTGCACCAAGGATGGGATTCCAGCCCATCACAGGGCACAGGGCTGGGTTACACCAAGGATGGGATGCCAGCCCATCGCAGGGTACAGAGCTGGGGTACACCCCACATGGGATGCCAGCCCATCTCAGGGCAGAGGGCTGAGGTGCACCCAGGATGGGATGCCAGTCCATCACAGGGCACAGGGCTGAGGTGCACCAAGGATGGGATGCCAGCCCACCTCAGGGCAGAGGGCTGATGTACACCATATATGGGATGCCAGTGAATCACAGGACCCATTATATAGGCTTTGTTTACCCAGGTAGCCTAACTGCACATTTGGACTGCAGGAGGAAACCCGCAGGATACAGAGTGAACATGCAAACTCCTGACACAGAGTGAACGCAAGACAGCCGGATGGGCCACTGCACCCTAGTCTCTGCAATAGATATACAGCAGGAAATTCTACAAGTTTCTTAAGATAAAAGTACATGAAAAGCAGTTAAATGTCAATTTAGAAACCTTTCATAATTTTGGAGTGGTGATTTTCAACTTTTATGAACAATGGGCATTTCCTTTATCTAAATAGCTAGAGGCTGTTAATTAAATTCTATGGACCCAGTGGATTTTAAACAGCACACCAAACTAAATGTTTAACCATAATTTAAGAGGATTTTATTATTTTTTTGTCTAGCCTTGAAAAGGGAAATTCTCACGGGAAGGGGTAACTTTAGCATTGCTTAGACACTGGTCTGCTATTTTATCTTAAAAAATGCTCTTAGCCATATTCATGCACCCAAAGAGATAGGAAGAGAAGAAAATTTTCTTGTTCTGAGGTTGATTATAGGGCTCCGTTTTGATATTCTGCACTCGAGCACAGATAAGCTTTTTCAATCTCAGAGGTGTGATGCAGGTAGCTGCTCTCTGTACACTGACACTCACCAACCCCACGTCCTGCGCTTACGAGGACGGAGAAAATGTCCAGAACATCCAAGCCCGGCTTCCTTTGAGAAGTGCTACCCTTCAGGTTCTGGCAGAAGATACGATCAGCGCTATCGCTAAGGATGTGTCTTCTGAAAGCCATTCCTCTAGTGCTTTGGGGAGTTGGTGATGGGGGGGGGGGGGGGGTCAGTCATTCCAGATCAGCTCCATCTAACCCTGTGATGTGGGCCCTGCCCCCGGATGCGAGTCTCCCCACAGATTTGGTCCCTCAAGTGCACAGAAGGAGGATAAGACACGCAGGATAAGAGGAATGCGATAATGCTGCCTTCCTCGCAAGCCACTCCGACTAACGCGACAGCCGCAGCCCCGATTGCGAGCGATGGCCACGGACGGTTAAACAGCTCCTCCCGCGTTCACTGTTAGACCCCGTTCATTCTTAAAGAGGCAGTAACGCTCTGCATGCCCTTTAAGGACACACACGTTCACTGCGTATCAGGGAGCTGATGCCGCCGATCAGTGAAAGGTTTAAGAAGAAAAGGCGTGTTATCCCAAGAGGACAATCATCTGGAGCTGTGTTAGTGTCCTACTGCTGCCACCCTGTTACACTGGGCTTTAATGTCCTTCTTCCAAACGGAAGGTTCTTGCCATGTTTCACATCTAGAATTTAATCGCCTTGTACTACGATTCACTTTGTGTTCAGTATCCCTGAAATCTGGAATATTTTCTTAATCATATCATTTCTGCTCTCTATGGAGCATCATAGCTAAGTGTTACTCCTGGCTTCTTCGATCTAAACCTACAACCAGCGCACTAAGGATATTGCGACTCAATGAGAATAAAATCCATTTCGTTGATGCTTAATCCTGACATAATTCTGGGGTTGAATTTGAGGAAGATGGCTGTTAAAACAAATAAACAGCCCTGTTCCAGTCTTAAAAAATCTCTTGAAGACCCAGAGCGGATTCAAAGGGCTGTTTTATATGAACCATCTGCATCTAGATCAATTAGCACCTGTCAGTTAGACTCTTGAGCATTAGGATTTTCTAGCACACTGAGCTGGAGGAAATGAGTGTGTCTCCTGCTTATAAGGTATTATTCCCAAGCACGAAAATGCTGCTAGATTTAATTACAATTTAGATTATTACCCAACAATACACATCAAAATGCCTTATAAAAGAAAAGGAAATTGAAACAATTGGAATGAGTTTCAAACCAAATCAGGCTTAATGAAGGGTGTCAGTGATGTTACTTTTAAACAGATTTGAGTAATTTGGATCAGAACTGTGTAAGTGACAACAACGGGATGTTTTAATACATGGTTTTTAAATATTTTAACGGAGGCATTTTCTCAGTATGTCAGTGCATATTGTCTTTTCCTCTTACCAATGCCTTTGCACTTAAACCCATATTACCAACATGCGGCTGAGAGATGAGCGATTTAGTTAAAGAAGAACTTGTTGCCTTTTAACTTTTCAGAAATGTGATATCTGTGTCGCTGTTCCCCAGCAGCTCAATCAGGCCAAATTAATTAAGAAGTCGGTCGAACAAAAGTCTTCTTTTGGGATCCCGAAAACCCTAATAAGAAGAGATTGAGAAGGGCTGCAGAGAATTGAGGGTTTTGAGTGGTAATATTACAGATTTTATTAAATTCCCATTTTAATAAGCTGGAGAACCGAGCACTGCCCCACAGCGTAGCTGCAGTCTTGTGTGTCTGAGCTGGGGGTCCCCTTCTGCAGTATAATGCCTGTATGTGCTGGACCAGTCTGGGGGGGGGGAGTGATGGATCTTTTACAGCTGGGCTGTATCTTGTGTATCTGGGTCATGGCTATGCCATGCTGACTTTCCTACTATGTGTGGTATCCACTTGAGTACATCACTCTCCCTACTTCTACCTTAAGAAGCCCCAACTCAATACACCACCCCCTTCAACTCTGCCCCCAAAAAATCCGTAACCATTTAACTTTATCTGAACATGTTACAGCACTTTGGTACTGCTTTAAATACATTATGCCCCTCCCACTCCAGTTGCACGTCTTTAACTCCCAGGCTATGTCTTAATTAACTATAATGCCGTTAATTAATCAGGTGCATGTTGTCAAATTCATTATACTAATACTGCATGTTCTTCTCCCACTTTTTCAAATAAAAGTTGCTAGTCTGGAGTTCCAGGTTGTGTCCAGTTACAGTTTGTTTTTATGGAGTAGAGCATCTTCTCAGACAGTTCTGACCACCGTCTGTTTGTACACAAGTCACGACCGGTCCACAGTGGACAGTATATCACATACCCCCCAATAAACCACCTGGGACCACTGGACAATAAAATCTGCCACGCAAGGCTACTCTTTCATAGACTTCAGCTTAGCATTTAATACTGTAATTCCATCCAGACCAATCTCCAAGCTCTTCCTGAACACCTCTTCCTACAAATGGCTCCTGGACTTCTTCACTTGCAGACTGCAGCGAAGGGGCACCGGCAGAAACACCCCTTTCACTGTAATCCTCTGCACATCAAACGCAGTGATCTGAACCACTTGTCATACTCACTGTTTACTAACGACTGTGTGGCCACACACAGCCACCATAGCGGTCCTATTCAGAATGACAATAAGGCTGCCTACAGGGAGGATGTTAGGCCATTGACAGGGCACTGCCAGGAAATGATCTCCCCTTATACACCAGTAAGACTAAGACACTGGTCACTGAGAGGAAGCAGAAGGCTCTGCTTACTCCCATCCACATTGTTATGGATGCTATGGAGCTCATCAGCAGGTCCAATTTCTTGGGACTCGTTCTCACTGAGAACCTCACTTGGTCACACCACAGCTCAAGTGACAAAGGTCAGCCGGCATCCTTACTTCATCAGAAATGTGCGGATGGTCCGTCGGCCAGCGGCCATGCCTGCCACATTCACTGGAGTCCATTCTAACTGGTTGCATAACATCCTGGCATGGCAGCTGTTTGGCAGAAGCCCTCAAAGCGCTGTCGAGGGTGCCGAAAACGACTCCCAGCGTCACAGGCGTGCACCTCACAGCAGCAGAACACATCATAAACGGTGCCAGGCGTCTGAAAGCAATAAGCACTCAGACCACAAGATACAAGGACAGCTTTACATGCATGAAATTACGCTGCTTCGCAAATGCTAACTGCACATCAATGCACTGTGCCACTTTAGTCAACGAATTCTACCTCAAATACATAAAATTATACATGTCTAAGTGTTGGGCTGTTGTGGTGTTCTACTTTCTATTTATTATTTGTTTGCTGTCCATTGTTGGCTGCTGTTGCCTTGTATTTCTCCAGAATGTTCTGCAGGAAGCAGGCAAATAAGAATTTCATTGTATTATCTGCAGTAAAAAAAAAAAACCTTGAACTTTGAAACTCTTTTATCAGCAAAACTTGTTAGGCATCTTTTTTATGAATTTAGATTTTCAGTGTAATGACAATATTTGGAAGCCCATTCCCACCCAATGCGATTAACTTGAAATATCATTTGACCACCTTAACATAACATGTACAAAAACAAGAAATAAAACATCCATCATTCTTGCAGCTGCTTATCTAGTACTGGGTTGAGGTGAGCCTGGAGTCTATACCAGGAAGGACGAGGACGTTGCATGGACGTCCCAAGGGTGTTTGAATCCCTCCCTGCTCAGCGTGTGTGGAATTCATCCTGGGTTGTTTGCATTTCTCCCACAGTCAGGCTAATTAGTGTCTCTAAATTGCCCATAATGTCTGAGTGTATGTGCCCAGTGAAGAACTGGCAGCCCTTCTTTGATGTGCTGCAGTCTGGTGTCCTATGCCGCCTGGCATGCAGGCTCCAGTCCCCCCCGTGGGATCCATGGATGAAAGCTTCTGTTACACCCAATAAAGCAGGGTACCACCTGCACAGAGGCTGACACTAAACCACACTGACACTAAACCCTGATATTTTAAGCATTTGAAAAATCTCAAAAACCTCCTTGATTACTGCAGTGATTTAGAAATGTAAAACATCTCCATCTGACAAGCAATGTAGCAGTGAACATAGATGAGCGTTGATGCATTTGTTTGACTATTTTAAAGAGACATATAGATAGGGATTTACATAACTGGTACGCAAGTACGCATTCACCTTTAAAAGTGACACGTACAGCAATCGATTGTAACAGCATGAATGCGTACGTATTTTATGTGCATTTGCGTCGATACGACACAAAATTATTGTACATTTTAACTTCTATACAGCAAATGAAGTATGAATTAGCATATAAAGGTTACGATGCATGATAATCCATTGTCATATCGGTGCAAATGCACATAAAATACATACACATTCACGCTGTTACAACAATCGATTGCCGCCTATCGCTTTTAAAGGTGAATGCGTACTTGCATACCAGTTATGTCCATCCCTGCATATAGTGAAGGAAAGTGTTTAATGCATCCAGTATTAAAATCATGTGCTCTCCAGCCCATTCAAGTGATTCATTAACCTACCAGCTGCAGGATCTGGGTCTGGAGTGATAAGGACTGATAACCACAGCATGGTTGACACTGATAACTTTACACACAAAAAAAAACTGGAAAAGTGTCTCCAACAGACCATTTTAAAGACTAAAGAACATGTTCGTAGAAGTTTAAGATACTTAATGTGAGAACTACTTGCTATTTTTCTGGTAAATATTTCAGTGAGCCTGAGGTGAAAAAGGTAATCATTGAGTTCAGTTGGGTTTCCTCCGCTGAGCATCTTCCTGTGTGCGGTGGGCAGACAAAGAGAAGAGCTAAGACTGCGAGCAAACAGCCGGAACCTGTAAACTAAACATTCATTACTTCAGACAGAGAATTTTTACCAGGTTGTTAGCTAATGAACCCTGACCTGCATCCGGGAGGACCGATGCCTTTGCGCAGCTTTACTTAAGCTGGCTAACAGAAGGAATGCTCTGTTTTAGGGCTCAGGGTCTTAAGGCAGTGACAAGATTGATGTCCTTGGACAGAAAGAACATTTTGTTTTACGCTTCATGTCTTCAGACTTGAAGCGTAAAATCTAACAATTCTTTAGTTATCTTGCCCAAAGGGAGGCTCGTCAAGTCCTGGGCTGACTGAGGTCAGACTCTGTGGGCCGGCCTACACTGGGGGTGACAGTCCCCCTGTCCAGACAACTGGAAATGCATGGATACCCATGTAGTTGGCTAGATTAGGATCTCTGCATGGGAATTCTGGATATCGATGCAACTGTCGGTACAGACACAGAATGACAATGAGTCTCTACACATTACACTCTACTACATCCTTCTTCCCTCTTTTTCCAACAGCTAATACCCATTAAGGACACACTGCAGCTGTTGACCTTCAACCTACTGACACTGCATGTCCAGTATCAGTCATTTACATCATACTATGCCTTCAATGGTCTACTTTTCACCATCTTATACTGTGTGTGTGGCAAGCAAGCAAGGCCAGGGAGCAGCACTAATGGAGCTAACTGAGTAGCCTAACAAATAAACCCTTGAACTCCATATTCCTGATAGACTGAATCATTCCAGTGATCACTGACCTAACATTCTTTTCTCAGGGCCCCCGAGTATGCATATCACCACAGGAGGCCCATATCATCAATACCATCTTACAGAGACAGTGAGTATTTCATAAACATGCCAAATGATATACGATAATCAAGATATGCAGACATCAATGTGTGCCTAAAAATATCCATATTAATGTTATTGTATACGCATCTGTTAACACCTGCCTTTATAGTTTTTGTTCTCATATATGTCATATGACTGTTGATCTCATTCTAAAATTAACTTCTCTTATTGTCAAGTCATGTCATAGCGCAATACCTACCATAATTAAAACTTTTAAAACTTTGCAGTTCTCTTTTGTATATAATTAAAAGTGCTCTTTTAATCTATAATGACTCTTCTGGTTGTACTGAATCACCTACTAATTGCATTCCCAACTTAATTTCCTTCCATTATCGGATTCCTGTTGCTAATTTCCTGCCTTGATACTGCTATTGACACCTGTCAGTCAGAATTTGGGTGAGTAGCAGTAAGTTAATGGCAGACGGGACATGGAACAATGTTGGCAGCACTGTTAAGAGTCACAGTGAAATGCAGGATGGTTTAGCCATGACAGGCTGCAACGCCTTCTAAATCAAACAAAGGGACCAGCATGGTGGGTATGGAGCTAATGGAGAGACCTACGATGCATCTTTCAAATTTTGCCATTCCTGCTGGACTCACTTGGAGCTAATGCTATGCAGACTTCCTGTTATTGAAGGTCCGTCCATTCATAAGTAGGTCTGCTACCTGAAATTCCTGTAGTGGGTTGGTGCCTCTGAGGCTAGGGATCTGTCCCAGTAATCGGAAGGTTGCTGGTTTGAATCCTGTGAATGCCATGAGTAATCCTACTCTGTTGGGCCCTGAATTTGCAGTTGCTTTGTCCTGGGTGTGATGTTAATCTACATCTGTGATGTTAATCTACATCCAGCTCTTTGAGGAGGTCTTCCAATTTACAGAGAAATGTAGGGGTTGATGGCAGGATTGGCACTCCAGCCACCAGAAACACTCACATTGGTCCATTTGGACTGCTGTGAGGCTGAGGTATCACCCACTGCATGGCTGCCCTCAGGTTCTCATCCCTGAGGTGGCGTGGCAGGTGTGGCAAAGCACTGTACCCAGCATGTGCTTCTTACCTTACCCCTCTGTCCATGTTTCCACCGACAACGCTGTAGGCTGAAGAGGCTGACGAACCATTGTGTTTGGGACTACGGGTGATGAGTAAGGGGACCAACCAGCCTGCTATACGGAGCATGTCAATAATAGCATCCCCCCTGGAGAGGCCCAGGGTCAGCATTACCATGTGCTAGTATTGTCCAGATTCACAGGACTTGATAGTCTTCATCCAGAAACCCTGCTAATTCCTTTCTGCCTGCTCTTCAAACAACGATCGATAGCCACTTCACGAGATCACTTAATAATCGTCTGTTGTCCCTCCTTGAAGCAGTAAGTGTCAGTCAGTTAATCTGTCAATACACCATCCTGTACACCTGCTTAATCTACTAGAGTCAATCGAACGCATACTCTGAGGCAGTTAAGAGACACTTGCTTAAAGTTGTAAGCGCAGAGAACTGAAAAACTTAGATATATTAAGGAATGTGCTAACAACATACGCAACTTCCATGTCGGTATTGCTGTAATGAAGAGGGCCTCTTGGAAGCCAGAGACCAAATGCTGATCAGGAGGTCAAAATTAGCAATTCACTAGGATGCCAAAAAAACTAGATTACTTTGGGAAGACTAGCAAAAAAAAAATACATGATTTTGTAAAAGATTATACAGGAACCTGGATACACAGCGGCAGCATTCTTAACAGTGTACTCTGAGATAAGCACATTGCCTGAGAATTTCAGCCATTTGTCAGGGAGTAGTTTTTTTCTGTTCACTGGCACTGCTAAATTGCTAATGGTTTTTAGAAGATTGTATTTGCCCAGTGTGAGAATGGAGCTCAAACTCATTTAGGTCGGCACGGTAGAGGTTTGTTAGTACGAATGACTATGATGCTGTAATGAGATAAAGCCGGTCGATATCGCCTCATTAGCCTGCCTTTTGAGCCAATCGAAGGGAATCGGACCTGTCACGGTGTTGAACTGTGCTGGGGCCTTAGTGAGCGAGCTCAGGACTCAAGGCTCCCTGAACTGTAGTACATACACTTCAGCTCCAGTGCTGGCTGCCTTAAGTGTAAATGCTGCTCGTGGGAGTTTTACTTTACGCAAAAATGTTCTGAGGGCAGAAGGCACAATGATTGGTTTAGAGTGATAACCAATCAAAGTGTAGAGAAGGTGGGTCCAAACAACAAGGAAGGGTGGAACTAGTCAATAAGATGTTTTGGCCCCACCTCCTCTAGTTGGTTTGACCCACCTCCTCAGAACCAATCATTGTTTCTTATGCCCCCAGAATATTTTAATGTAAGTAAAATTTGTATAAGTGTTAATGCTGCCCACTTGAAATGAAAGGTTCAATGTAATTTCATACTGACATCATAGAACTCCCACCCATATTCAAGGAGTTCTATTATGGTTATATGGCAATTACGAAAAGCATGACCACGCAGCCTGGGGCTGGTTGAATCTCGGAAGTGAACCATCTCTTTTGGTGTCCTCCTCTTTGGTGCCAACATGCCTTTATCCAAAAGAATTTAAACATTTTAATAGTTCTATAATAGTACAGTTTTTACTAGTGAAAAGTCAAGCTCCAACCCAAAGCTATTCAAGTGGAATTCTCCGTCTGTTTTAATGTGGTCACATACCTCCAAGGCTGTAGGTTTCATTCCTGATCCTGTGACTGCATGGCTCTGCATTTTCTTCATGCATTTGCAGAAATGTACTTTGGGTTCCCCAGTTTCCTTCCACAGTATACAAATATGTGCTGTAGGTTAACTGGTGTTTAGTGTGAGTTTGTACCCAGTGAAGCACTGCCATCTCATCCTGGGGGCCCCCTGCCTTGTGCCATGCGTATGCTGGAACGCATCCAGGATTGTGATGACCTGGATGAGCAACGATGTGTAATGGGTGGGTGAATGGAGACACAGGTGGAACATGTCATTGGCTAAAGTTCTGCAGAACAGATGGTATTCAAATGTAAAAATAGGCTGTCTATTCACACAACTGCACACGCAAAACAAGCCGTCCTTGAATTAACCATGATATGTATGTTCCTGGGCGGCATGGTGGTGCAGTGGTTAGCACTGTCGCCTCACACCTCTGGGACCCGGGTTTGAGTCTCCGCCTGGATCACATGTGTGTGAAGTTTGCATGTTCTCCCCATGTCATTGTGGGGTTTCCTCTGGGTAAACATGCTGAGACTAATTGGAGTTGCTAAATTGCCTGTAGGCGTGCATGTGTGAGAGACTGGTGTGTGAGTGTGCCCTGCGATGGGCTGGACCCCCATCCCGGGTTGTTCCCTGCTTCGTGCCCATAGCTTCCGGGATAGGCTCTGGACCCCCCGTGACCCAGTAGGATAAGCGGTTTGGAAGATGGATGGATGTATATTCCCAAATGATTTTTTTCACAATTTCCAAAGACGTAATTGATAAATGGGTCATACCTGTAAAGATGGAAGAAACATTGTGGTATTTTGTAGCTCCTTGGTAATTATGACTGAGATAATTACTTGGTCTGTGGTAGGCGATGCAAAGTCTCACAATTACAGCCTTCTGACAGAACCCCACACTCATCTGATCTGGGGTTTTTTTGACTCAGGAATGGGGTGGCTTAGTCCAGTGCCGTGCTACACCGTGTGATTAAATAGTACCTCGCCTTACTGTGAACTCTGGAAATGGGAATTAAATCTTAAAATTAAAACTGCAAACAAAGTGAGAGGACGGTGTATTTTCCATAAGTGTTAAATCATTATCCCCGGGATGTTTTGAGGTAATCGATGCCCCTCTATGGTGTGAGATCCGTTCCAACTGGGGATGGCAAACAAACACACCTGAAATAGGGACAGAGGCCAGAATAATTGGCTTACTGGGCATCTGGCTTCCCTCTCCAGTACAGGATGTCCCGTTTTATGCCTTATGAGGACTGGGCTCCTACACTGACAGCACAACATAGAGGTGAAGAGAAATAAAAGTAAAATCAGGCTGGCAAGATAAACAGTAACAAGTTAAGATGGACGACAGTGTCCTGCCTAGTATATTAAGTGATGTTTCCTCTTGCTCCCACAAAGGGACAGATGGAATGTATCAGCATGACCTGCCCTACGCTGAGCCCCTGATGTGCCCCCGCCCACCCCCGCCCATCCTTTATCCACACCATAAAATAGACCTATTGTCCTCCATCAGATTTACTCCCAAAGAAAGTCCAGTCTTTACTGATGGACCCCATCATGCACAAATTTCACTATTGTAACATTTTATGACATCCTCGCCAGATGTCACAAAATGAAAAGTGAAAAGTCCTCCATTTCAGCTGTGTTATATGAACTTATGGTGCTTTTCCATTAGCACAGTAGAACCAAGCTGTACCACAAACTAAGACCAGTTCCAGTTCAGTTCTAGCTTCGGTTCGGTTTTCTATTGCAAAAGGGTCTGTAAAGGCATTGCTGGGTTTGGACAGCGGCAGCGACATAAAACCAAAGAGATGCTGGTTGCCTGCTCACAAGGTGTGCATCATGATTCGCTCTGTGCTAATGTCCTAATTTCTATGAGAATCGCTGTGTTGTGATAGCATCAGATTGCGGTGGTATTAGCTTTCACTTGTGTAAATTTGTATTACGAATCCATTCCGTTCAGCTGTTCTGTAGATTTGTAGGCTGGAAATGTTCAGGTTCTGAGTTGCATTAGGAATGCATCAATACAACGCAATGTGCAATTCTACTAATGAATAATATACAGCATAGATTCCTTCAGATAATCCATGCATACCGACGCAGATCACTGCTATCTCCGTGCATGGTGATGCAGCTAATTTATCTTGTTCAGATTTAGGATCAAATCTCGTAAACATTGCTGTTACACACATTTCCCCTGATTCCTTTAGCGATGCATGTCCAATTTAATAGTTTAACTTTTAATTAAGAAATTAGCTCCTAAGGAAACTAAGACAGCGAGCTGTTAGCTTAATTGCACATATGGAAGTGTGCAGCTCAGTGTCCACATGCACATTATAAGACAAGGAGAAGACTGATCATTATGTCGATCCACCTGCCCCTCACTAGGGATCGACACACATTGTTCTTGTTCCCAGTGAACCGTGTCCTTATTCTCACTCCAGTCCAGCCCTCCATAGATTCCCAGGAAGCTTGGAAATGGAAGAAGCCCTCCAAACAAATGTTGTTATGTTTGCTGTCCTTGCCCGAGTGATTATCCCAAGATCACAACAGGAATATGGGATCTCCAGGCTACCAGGAACATCTGGTAATGCTTTACGGCCAACACTCACTGGGCATAGCATAAGCAAGCTGATACACAGGTGTTACTGGGATACGTCAGTCAAAGTATTCAGCATCAAACCAAGTACTAGTTCATTGCCCAAATTATGTTCTACCCTTGTATTTGTAATGGAATTTAGGGCGGAGACTGCAACTGCATGGTTCTATATAAAAACAAACTAAATGGTGTGAATGCCTATAAAGAGTACCATTCTATTTTTGGTGAAAGTGAGGCATTGTAAAGGCGTACAGTGTGAAACTGAAATGATCTCGGTAATAAAGGTGTACAGCATTCTCTGTATCCCTGTAGTATAGATGTACAAAGAGTTCTCTGTTGGAGACAACCTGTATAAAAGCTAAGTGTTCTCCATGCTAAAGATGTACGATATGAAAGTAGAATATTTTGTTAACTCCGACAGACGAAAGTTAACAGTATGCCCAAGGGCAAAAAAAATGAAATATGTAGCTAAGACTCTTATATTTGAAAAATCTTTGTGTGCAGTAAATGCAGATGCAACCAGCGTGGAAAAAAAGTCATTAATGAATAAAATGAGCAATGACACTGAAACCACTTGGATCAACAAATTGTTAATAGTTAGCAGGCTTTTGCTGAGCGCCAATGATGCTAAAATGGGTATTTCAGTGGATAACGATGTTACACCCTTTGATGCTCCTGCTAAGTCCTGCTATGCTGGAGATGTAGCTCGATTGATAAAATACCTATTCAAGGCTAATGGCTCAATTTCGAGGCTTAACCTCCCAAACTTCTGCTGTCCGGTTACCTCCAGGGAAAAGCCTGCCACTACTTGTGGGTATGTGTATGTAACAGTGCGTTGCCTTTTCGCTCTATCATATTTACAGCGCCTTTGCGCCGTGTGTTTGTCTGATCTCAGGACCTGGTGTCCAGTGGGAGCTCTGCAGACCTCGCAGCTTGGACTCATTCCCAGTGCCTTGAAGCTTTGGGATCGTCCTGCAGAAGTTCTGGGTCTCCCTAACTGAGTCAGCTTGACGTCATTGCCGCCGTGCTTGAAGGTGACGCTAAAAGTGAGAGAGGCCTAGCGAGCCCTTCTCCTGGTAGAACTGGGGTACTGGGGTGATCACATCACAGATCGTTGAAGCTCCAACCTGATTTCCATTCTGGCACGTCTTCTCGGTAACGTGGCAGTAATTTCCTCTGCTCTTTGGCCGCATCCTCTAATAGATGCAGGAAGAACAGCTTGTTAGCATAATATGAAGGTGCGATCCCTTGGCTCTAAGGTCCTTCTTATCTCCCCTTGTGTGGATTCTTCATCCTCTACACAAAACTGGCATGATTACATCAGTCAGCTCACGCGCTCTGCTCTACTCCAGTGACATCGCTGACATCAAACCAGTTCCTGATGAGCTAAAAAACACAGAAGTTGGCAGTGGTTCATAGTTAGCCGATGAAAGATTTGCAGCGACAACTCCCAAAAGCACGTACAGCGATCCCCCGCCTATCGCAGGTTAAGTTCCAGATCCATCAGCGATAGGTGAAAATCCACGATATAGAAAGACCATATAAACAACAATTTTTTTTTTATAGTAAAATACGTCTTCCACTTGATTTAAACACATGTGTTGGTTTAAACACATGTAAAATTATTAAAATGCACTTTGTAAACACATATGGATGTTGGATGTCGGGCTAAAGACATGAGTAACATAATAATAATAATAATAATAATTATATATATATATATATATATATATATATATATATATATATATATATATATATATATGCACACACCATAGAGAACTGTGACGCGTTGGGGAAAAATCCGCAATATAGCAGGGGCGCGCGATAGCTGGATCGCGATATAGCAGGGATCACTGTAGATTACTTAGGATTAGATGCATAGTCGGCAAACAGTAGAGGATACTATTTTACTTAAGTTGCATTCGTTTTTTTTTTTGGCTTATAGAAAAACCATTACTCTTATTGCACTTTTTAATCAAGACTTTTAATTTCTTCAAAAAGACACCTGAAGTCAGTTGGTATCACACTCTAGATGTGACCGTAATCTGATTTTAAAGACATTTACCAGGCAGATCAGAGGCACAAAAAAACCTGACTGAGCGAGTTAAGGAAGATGCACAGAGCCCTTTAATCCGGCCTCGTGTTAGTGCTCCCTGGAAAGCCTGCCATTGTCAAGGCCGGGGCTATTTTTATGACAACCCAGCAAGATCGTCCGGATGAAAGTTGACTTTTTTGCTGAAAAGCAGCTCTCTCTCTTTCTCTCTCAGCACTGTAGTTTGGCACTGTACACCTTGTCCTGGAAATATTAAACAGTCTCTTAAATCAATATTTCAAATGGAGTGTGTAGCAGCTAATACCCATGTTCGGGATCCTATCTGTACCCAGTAATGTAATAAGAGTGATCATACTCCTACTCATACTGGCCAACTAGTTTTAAAACATCCCTCACTGCTGATCCGTAGCTTACATTAATAATACTATGTAATAAAAGCACAAAGCCCAGGTAAAACGCCTTCTGAAATGCGGTCATGGGCGTCCCCTGTACAACAAAATGGTGTGTTAATGGTGACAACATGCCATCACATTAGGCAGAATTAGCTTAAATTTCAGCCATGCTTGAAGGACCCTCCAGTGACAAGTGGGAAAAACACACGGCTTTGTTTCATTGTTACAACTGTGTTCAGCAACATGCCTGGCAAGAGATTACTCTCTAAGGTGGTGGTTCTGTGATGGAGAAAAAAAAACTTATGTAACAGAGTACCACATGACCCAAAAACAAGTGAAAATATAATAAAACTTAAAAGAGCATCGTTTCCATGCAGTGTTAATTTAATAGGTGTTTAGTCGGCTCTTTGCACAAAGCTTCTGCACACAGAACAAATCAACACACTCACAGTGCCAACAAACCCATTGTGACAAAAACAGCTTTTGTCAGGCAGCAATAAATTAATTATTATTAATGTTCTTATCGGCTTTATAAAGGAATCATATTCGTATCTTTGGAATAGCGTAATTGGATACTCTTGCTTTGTAATCAGTAGATACAAGTTCCTCACAGTATGGACACATTATTCCTCTATAGCGGCGGCTGCTGTGATAAGTACACTGTTATTCTGGTTTCTGTCACCTCTAAACCGATACTGCAGGTCATTGCTAAGCACAAAAGCTGTGACATCATACAGCTGATGGGATGAGCAGCTGGAGAGCTCGTGAGGAATGGATAGCTTCCCGTCCCATTGTCACACATGGAAGCTCCCGGAAGCCTCTTATCCTACAAACCAGAGCGTGATAACCAGTCGGTACGGGCTGTTTACTTGTCGAATTACTGGGCCTCATCTACCGTGCACTAACCATCCATCAGCTCACATACTATCAGTGGCATTGCTTTATTTCTAATGAGTCAGGAAAATTCAATTACAAACTGCATTTGGGGTCATTTTCTTCAGGGGAAAAAAAATAGGGAAATTGGGAGATATCTCATGGCCGATATCCCAGGATTTCCCATTATAGCAAAATGCTGCTTCTCAGGTCCAGCCTGGGCTTCTAAATCATGGTGTTCTGCTAAAGTCTCCCATCTCTTCTCCTTGACCACGGACATCAAAAAATCCGACATACAGCAGGTTGACTGCGGAAGAGACTAACCTGAAGAGAGCATTTCTAAAGGAACCGTCAGTATTGAAACTGTTTGAATTTAATAATAATTGTGAGAAATACTGAAGAGGGTGTACTGTGCGCTGTATACTGTGTACTGCGTACTGTGTACTGCGTGCTGTGTACTGTGTACTACGTGCTGTGTACTGTGTACTGCGTGCTGTGTACTACGTGCTGTGTACTGTGTACTGCGTGCTGTGTACTGCGTGCTGTGTACTGTGTACTACGTGCTGTGTACTGCGTGCTGTGTACTGTGTACTACGTGCTGTGTACTGTGTACTGTGCTACACATAAACTGCCTGAAGGGGGAGCACCAGATGGAGTGAAACTGAATCAATTGTATATTTGTTTTACTTTGCCCTTTGGGAGTCTGGGTGCAGAGTGAGTCATATTGCAAAATTTTGAAGTTCTGTATTATTCATTATTCTATATTATCCATCTTCTATATCCATGTATTGTTACTTGTATTTGCAATTGTTAAAAATGTTTAACAAAAACTAATGATATTTAATGCCCCTCTCTCTCTCTCTCTCTCTCTCTCTCTCTCTCTCTCTATATATATATATATATATATATATATATACACACACACCATTTTTTTCCAATGAAACTATATATATATCTTGCAGTGTTCATGCATCTCTCTCTCTCTCTCTCTCTCTCTCTATATATATATATATATATATATATATATATATATAGCGAGAGAGAGAGAGAGATGCATGAACACTGCAAGACTCATTGTAAGATGAGTCTCTACATGCTGATGGACTTCTGCACATGGGAGCTATTGATTCCATGTCATTAAGACAAAAGCAATCGCATACTGTATAGTAAGGCTGCACCCAGTGTATAAGTACTTATAACACACATGATCATATTCAGCTCCCCATCACAGTTTCATTGAAAATCTGGATTCCTTTTACATGGCCTGGCTTACATCCCTTGTCTATTCTCCAGAACTCATTTTCAGGCTTTCCCCTTCATGACACAGCAAGCTTTTACTTCCACATTAGAGCCAGCCTGAGACTTTCATTTATTTCCATTTAACCTCCAGCAGCGAACACTAGGGAGGTGCCAGAGAGCACAGGTTAGATATCATGTGTGCTTTTGTTACAAAATTGTTGAGAAGTTATTGAGACACGCTTCTTAAACAGATGCAATTATTTTTATTCTAAGCCTGGTGCTTAAGTTTGTTTTATTTATATGTTTACCAGGAGGCTTGGAAACAGCATCAGCTACAGCATTAAATATTAGCCTTTTCGAATAATTAGGCATTTCAAACTTTCTCAGTTTCGCCCAGGGCGAAGATGTCTCTTAGCCGATGGCAGAGCTTTGTAGCACACCTGCCTCTTCTGCCTCTTCTAAAATGGGATAACATGGACCTTTGCCTGGGGCAAAAAAAATGTAAAAAAGCTAATTTAGTTAATAGGTTTTATGGGCACAGACATGAAAACCCGCAAATCGTGTTGCTTGGCATTTTTTCCCTAGCTATATGGATCTGCTAAATTAATTTAATCCTTGATCTATATACATATATATATATATATATATATATATATATATATATATATATATATATCAGATGTGGCAGTCTTAAGCATTTCTTGTCTTCATTTTATACAGGAAACAGCTAGGAAACAGGATCAGTTGGAGGATCTCCATTAAGATTGTTAACAAGATATCCCATAATTCTTGTGTTTTACATACTGATGAAACCGACGGCAATCGGCAGAAAGTGAGCCAGAGAGAAAGGCAACAGCAGTGACTGAAATGCAGCAAAGGAATCAAAGATCATTTTAACTCGTTTACCAACTCAAACACCTTCATACTCAACATCAGGTGCTGGGAGAAAAAGGACGAGAAGCAAACTGAAATTTATGGACTGGGATATCGTTCGTGGTAGAAAGTACAGCACCCTGGAGATGCAGAACTGGAGAATGGGGCAGCTGTCTTATGGATGCAGTAATAATGAATATTAACCAAGGATACGGGCCAGCAGAGGTGGATATTTCAGGTCTAGAAAGTAAAAATGCAGACCAGGATTTTGTATAAACGGGTTAGTTGAGTATAAAGAGTCACGGTCACAGAGACTCACTTGGGTGGTTGAAACAGAATCCGCACCTGAAATATTCACCTCTGCCAGCTAGCAGTACAAAATGGCCCAGTAATGGTTCTCTAGTAGGCGGTATTCCTGTGAAAAAAAAAATCAATGCAAGAGTACTAATACACTAGGGGGTCAACGTAGGGTCAAGTTACAGCAGGCCAGGCCTTCTGGAGATTCACTCCCATCTCTGGTGATGCTTGTAGGTTTCATTTCAAAGCAGCCCCAACACTTGCTTCCTGTCAGAGGCCTGAGATTCGGCACAGAGACGGAAAACCTGGTACAGGTCGTGACCCCTATGCGGACTGCGGTGAGAGATCAGAGTCAGGCGTGAACTGTGGGGCCGCCTTAGGGTAAAGAGAGCGCTTTACTTTGGGGATTTACGTTACACACTTGAGGAATCGTGTAGGAGATATACCAACCACTGGTACACATGGCAGCCTCCCAAAAATTAGAGGGTATTGCAGGGTAATATTCTTGGACCATTTAATTAGTTTTTACCAGAGAGATGACATGTTGCAAGGTCTTTTTAAGTGTACAGCACTGCACTTCTGCTATCAAGTCTTAAAAAAATGATGCATGTAAACCAGAGGGATCTATTGTACTTCATGATTTATTGTTTTTTTTTTCTGGAGGGAAGCCATTTATATTGCAGTGGCTGGTGTGTGACATGTCATCTTTGGTCACATGTCATCTTTGGTCACATGTCACCTTTGGTCCTTCCTGGGATTGGCCTCTGATAACAGGAACCCTAATAATAAGTAATTAATAAATATGGGTTGATTTATGATTGGTTAACTCGTTAAAATCCGTTGCTGGGTTTTCCAGGTTACAGAAATAGCTCTTCCACAGCAAATGCCGACGTCGCGCAAATATTTCACTCTCTAAATTCAGGAATGCCTGTGACCGTTTCGCTTAAGGACAAACAGTTTGACCACACACTTTTTTTTTTAAATTCAGTATGCCCTCCTTCTGAATAGCAAAAGCGGAAATAGATCGACAGGCGGCACGATGAGTCATTTGCCGGCACACTTCAAATTTCATGCTGTATAAGATGCTCCAGTAATGATGTGAGTGGGAATATTTCTTTTAACCCGTGAATGAAAGATGTTACGTAACAGGCACCTGACCCCTCGCTGAGGTTTGTACAAGCACACAGTGAGAACACATTCAGAGTTAGAGGAGACACATGTAAAAAATGCTATATTTATAGTGACTATGAAGCTATTGGGCTAAAATGCACAACATTAAGCTTGTAAAATTCACATTCAGCCAATCAGCTTTAGCCACTTCTGCTGCTAAGGATTATGGGAAGGCCTGGAGTCTAAAACTCCCAACCCTGATAACTGGACCTGTTGTAATAACAAGGGCACTTTCTTGAAATTCACTTCTCATGCTATTGAACTCTCCCTGACACATATGTAGGTGAGAGTAAGCTTGGTAGTGAAGGGCAGCCACCTGCAGCAATACCCATGGAGTTATGGGTTAAGGGCCTCGCTCAAGGGCCCACGGACGTAGCTATGCTGCCAAGGCCGGGTCTGAACTGGTAACCTTCTGATCAGAGATGCAGAGGCTCAGCCTGCTGAGCCACACACAGTCCCCTTGCTGTTGTGCTTGCCAGCTAAATGGTACTTTAGTGTGACTGAATGGTGCATCTTTCTTTAGCACACCCGCTCCCCCCACCACACTACACAATGAGTGCTCATTTTACAAGAGGAAGTGAGTACAATGGAGCCAAATAGATTTGCAAAAAGGCCTTGGGGAAATTGCTAACATTTGGGGGTCTTACTAGAATACCTCTCAATTAAAGTCAGCACCCACCAAACCTCCCCAGCAAACACAATGGACTGTTCGGCTCCATTCAGTACCTTGCACTAAGGCTCCTACCACTTAAATTAGGCCATATTCTGAAGTTTGGCACCAAATCAAGTGCCACCACCAAGGGCTACCAGTAATTGAAGTCCATGAAATAGACATGAGCGTGGCTGCAATACCTCCTTGGTGCACTTAGAGGGCGCCGATGCCAGCAGGCCTTCCTGGGCAGTGTGAAGTTTAAATATAACTGCTTAAAGGCCATTGAAGCTGGTACTATTATGTAAGTGAGGGCCAAGGCTTTCCCAGCACAGTGATGAGAGGACAGCCCATCTAGAATCCCTGCTGAAACAGCTTCCATTCAGTCTAGCTCTCTGCCGTAGGATGAGGATTTGCTGAGGATCGCTTTGGGACTGTGGAATGTTTGATATAACACCATGTCTCTCCCATAATGCCTTTCTCCTGCAGCTGTGAGGCAGCTAGAGGTTCTACTTCATAAATTACAAACCACAAAAAAATCATCCCTAACACAAGCCCAGTTTAGGCCCACTGTATTTCACATATTTCATATTATTTATTGATATTTGCATAACACAGTGGGTCCGTGCTACCTACGTTTTCCGTACCATTGTTCCCATGAACCTTGGTGAATGACTGATAATGTTCTGGTAGGCTTACAAGTTTATTTTCCATTGCTCACTCCTGGATGCTGTACACAGACACACACTGCATCACCTTGCAGACAAACCGCTAAGGCCAGCATAATAGCCTGATGCTAGTTACATACCCTGCTGGGAAGAAGATGACTCTGTCAATGGTTTGTGAAGGTCAGCACGTGCTCGAACCAGAGTGAGAACGAGGGCCAAAATCCTGAACAGTTCAGTATCTCCCAGATAGATACTGTAAGTATGTTCTTACAGCTTTCAGCGAAAGTCAGACCCCGTGTAACTTCACATGAATGCAAGACATGCTTGGAGTGAGAAAAACTGACCAGCAGGAGGCAGTGTGAAACGGGTTTCACGGAAAGCCACGTCCCCTTAGGGCTGTGGTTGTTCCTTTGACCTACCCAGGTAATTTGGCTCACTGACCCCTGCTGTCCAAATGAGGCCCAGCCATTTTATGGCGCTATAAAAAGTTCAGACCACATCCAGTGCTCATCAGGTCCTGTGCAGGCTACACTGGGTCTAGGTGACTGTAATGGAGAGCTGCAGTGGCTCTGCTGTGAGTTAAAATCCACTGCATTGTGCTGGGGGGAGGGGAGGGGAGGGGATGGAGGGGGAGAATAATATAATACGTCAGGGACTTGTTATGACCCTAAAAATGTGAATGACAGTCTACTGAGTGTAAGAGTGACTGTAGGATTAAAATACTTCGAGACTCTAGCAAACGAACACATATGAATGTAAATACAACTGTATTTTAATGTTAGCAGATAACACGCAATTATAATCAAAATCCCCTTCATTCTAATTCGATATATTCAGTGCACATGTTAAGGTAATTACTAGCTAATCAATGCATAGTGAAATATGCTAGCATATAGTTAAGTGTAGTAAGCTCATATGATGGTAAAATAACAAGTAAAAACCCGCAAAACGAGCCAGTTTTAAAACTACCAGTTTCTCGTTTCATTCTTGCAGTCTAGTTGCGAGAAAAATGACCGGACGTCAACACTGAATTAAAGAAACAGCACTGAAGGCTGGTTTACAGGGTGTAATGGCTTTTTCTCTACCCATCCATCCATTTTCTATGCCCGCTTGTAATAATTTATGAAGATTTTTAATGTGCCAGTGAACCCAGAAAATCAAACAAGCAACAGACTGTTACACTATTTGCTTCTGGACAAGCCCCGGTCCTTTTGCGTAAATGGTAAACCTTAAAGGTGCCATGGACGCTAAGGGTATTTTACACACTATGCGCATGTGAATACTGTGTTTCCGAAAGCAGCGGTCGTTGATTTTGTGTAGACTTGCCACATCCACATCAACCCCCCCCCTCCGTCCTTGTATTTATGTTTTATTAACAGACATCCTGGTTCTACTGTACTTCACCATCAATAAAATGAACATTAATCAAATTTGCATGGGCAAGACGCATTCAACAGTTATTCTCCCGCCCGATATATCTACTAGTATTCACTACAGTTTTAATGGGTTACAAAGAAGCATTGGCTTACGTTAGGAAGAAGTAAATATATATATATATATATATATATATATATATATATATATATATATATATATATATATATATATATATATATATATATAGTGCAAATGAGGAAAAAGGGTATAATTGTACAACCCGCAACTGACATTACAACATGTGGCTGCGCATCTAAACCGAACATCGTTAAACTGCTAATAAGCATGTTAATGTCGAGCTAATAACGCAAAAGCGATAGACGGCAGTTCACTAAATGAGGGTGTAATTGCAACATGCCAATCATGTTACAATGTTTCAAATCAATTAAGGAGCGCTGCCGCCCGGTCTGGCACAGCGCAGGCATGTGGAAAAGCTCTGAGCCCGGAGTAAAGATCACGGCACTATCCCGTGCATGTGGGTCCCCCATCAGCACATTTATCTTCATGAAAAATTACGCGAAGAGATAACTATTCATGGACAGCTATCGCCCTTCCACGGCCACTGGAGAACGTCAGTATGGACCAAAGAGACTAGTATTAATGTTAAGCAATCACTATGTTCTGATTCTGTGTATATTATCTGTTATATTACACCATCGGACAATAAGAATTATTATAAGTATTTATGTACCCAATCTAAAGGTGCACACAAGATGCCGAAGTAGACACTGATTTAAGTATAATAACGGTCCTTCAAATTTCTAGTATATCGAAATATTGCGAAGAAAAACGCGCAATTAAAGCACGCTGGCACAATAAATTAAACGATAAGGCGTGCATTCTGCTGTTTGCAAGTTATTGTAAATTCAAAGCAATACTGAACTGCGTATTCTTAAATATGCAAAAGTACAATAGACATGCTTGTGTTTATTTCCTCATATTCCCACAGCTGTTTAAGCATTGAGGAGACGGTCGTTTGTAAGACACAGAATTAAATCACAATGATGGGACGTAAAGTTTATCTTGGTTATTATCCGATATAGTGACAAGTTAGGGTGTTCGGATTTTCGCGCATTTAACATCAGAAGAATAGCACCTCAGAACCAAAGTCGTGTGGCATTGCCTAGCTTTTCGCAGAAAACGTGATAGATCGAATACTCAAATACAGATTTACCTAGTTCAAAAGCACATCGGTGTCCCTTGGACAATCTTTCCCTATATATCCATATATGTTCAGGAAGTACTCACCGATGAAGATCAGCTGAAACAGGTAAATCCCCACAACGTCCATTCTGAAGTGCGTAATTAAATACAAACAATCCCAAACGATGTGGATGCTTATGTCGTTTCTGTTCTTCAAATTGCAAAAAAAAAAAATACAAGTAATTGACGAGCCGTTCTAGATTATCTTTCCGCAAAGATATAGTCCACAATCCCAAAGATGCGTTTCCAAACCGAACTATTTAGGATCATGAGCTGTCCTGTTTGTCGGCGAAGTCTGAGACTTATATAACCCTCGTAAAATAGGCTAGATAAAACCTGGGATATCTGCAAATTATAAGAGGGAGCGGATCGAGATAAATTTTCTTACAATGAGGAATAATTACAAGCAAAGCATTTAGAATAAAATGATTATATATACATATGTTAAAAAGTCAAAAGTTTATATTACGGAATCAGCCTCTTTTCCCTCCAGCCAGGATATGTTTCTGTGGTTAAAGTTTAACGCCCCCACGGCTTTAATGTAGAGATATTGAGATGATGTCCCAAATGCAATAGTTTGGTACTGATGCGCTCGTCCTCTTCCGTTGCCCCGGCGTCTCCGTCAGCTCAGCCGAATCCAGCTGCAGTGAAAGCAGTCGGAGCGCCTCGCAGCCCCCGCCGACGGCTGAGAGTGACGGAGGCAGAGCGCCTGGAGAGGGAGACTGGCGTGATGGAGGAGCGGGGCAACGGATTTAAGTGCTGCGAGTAAATTGCATGCATTACGCTGACATTAACAATAACTACATTCTCATTTTATGTTAAGTTATGTAGATAAATATTTTCCCCACTCCGTCCACTGTAGTTCCTATTTTTCTAGTGCAGTGTTGGGATTCCAGATATGTTAATTGCCTGTCCAGTTAACGACCCCGTGTACATTTGACAGCGAAAAAAGTAATTCTTTTCCCATTATGAGAGACCCTTCTTGCGTTAAAAAAAATCGTGTTAAATTTGTCACATGGAAGCCGAAACTGCTTTGTAGTTACTTTGTGGATATAGTTTGCTGGTTGATTTAAATTGATGCACTTCTGGAACATTAACATATTGATTCCACTCAATCTGCGATCCAAAGTCACGCTCCAAAGGATCTTTCATGCTTTACGCCGCTTAATTACATAGCATTAACAACGGCAACTTAACATCCACTGTATTTCAGAGTAATATTTGGAAGAACCTGGATTTCAGCTGCTTTACTCAAAACTGATGGAAAGTAAAACCCTGTGTTTACCCTACCCGAGATATAGCCTTTGTTTCAGTGTCACAGTCTAGTACTTGACACAGCCCCAATATACTATCAACACAAACGCGGTCAATTTACCATTGAGTGCCCCAATCCACCCCCCCCCCCCCCCCCTTGCTTAAAGTATTCCTCTTTCATCTCAAAATTTTAAGTGAATTAGAATGGTCACAGCACACTAGAGTTTAAACAGCGTTTCATATCCCAGGCTGCACTGGCTAATAGTTGTACCATGGAAATATTTACCTCAGTTCGCCCCCCAGGCACATATGACATGAACATTCCAGGGTTCCTGCTGTACCCCTGGGAAAATGATTGTTCCGGTCTGCCCTGTAGACAGAAATCAGTGGCAAAAAGTTGCAAAGGCCAACAGTCTGAACCAGTCTAGTGCCCAAAATAAGGTTTTATGGGGATGTGACTATGCAAGGATACCTGGCCTCATTTAGAAATACAAACTGATGTATATAAGTTATGAAAATGGTCTTAGGCAGGTTTTGCAATTCTGTGTAGGGACAGGGCTGCACAGCGGAAGAAGTTTCAGAGTTTCAGCACTGAACAGCGAGATCCCAAGAATATTATCGGATGTGTAAAAGATCCCACAGTCCCCGGCAAGGAAGCTCGCATCTCCCAGCTGGAACATAAATATCACTTCACAGCAGTGCAGCCCATCTAACGCTGGGCGTAAAGTTTATTTACGGGCTGGGGCCAAGCCGGCACTTCCGAAAGCTGCTACACACACACACACACACACACACACACACACACGCACAGTCGTGTAATCATATCTTTATGGGGACCACTCATTCATTTCTATGGGAAAAATGCTAATGCTAACTATGGGAACCGTAACCCCTACCCACTCCTAATCATAACCATAATTAACTAAGCAAAATACAATAGTTTTTGCATTTTTATTTTTTTCCTTACAGTCACGGATTTTTATAAAAACTGGTCCCATAAGGTAAAAAAAAAAAAAAAAACGTGTATTCGTCACATTGTGGGGACATTTGGTCCCCACAAGGTAAGGTATACCTGGACCACACACACCAACACACACACAGACGCGTGCACTTATCCCCAGCTTAGGCAGGAAGAAGCAGGTCTGACTGAAGGCAGATCCTACCTAGGAGCATGATGCCACAGATGCCAGAACTGGTGAAATCCTGCCCGTTAATAGCGCAGGGAGGGAGAGGCAGAGGCTGGACCCAGGAGTCAGCCTTGATCTGCGTTACCTTTCCTGTTCCCGCCCATTTCCCAGCTGTTTGCCGCCTTTCTTCCCCCATTTCTCCCCAGTTATGAAACTAGCCAACGATTTCAAGCCGTGCTGCCATAAGCTACTTTGAAAATGATGAAAGGCAAATTATGTTCACTTTTATCCCCTTAAAAAATATTTTACATTGCATCCCATACAAAAATGGGTCTTGAACCCTGGTCATACTGAATGGAATGTTAATGCACATGAGCACTTTTCACAAATGAACGCAACCAACATTAACAGCCGGTCCTTAGCAGTACAGGTTATAAACAGCCCACAGCTCTCTGGAGCTACTTAAAAATGCAAGATGTTACAAGATGTTAACCATAAGCAAATGGCTGCGAAGGAATATTTGGAATCGCTCTTCCCTGAACATTCTTTGTTCCACGTTTTACACTCGGTAACATCCACGCTCCTCGCTGCCTCACCAGAGCATCCGGTTACGGAGCTGCTGAAGGCCTTGATGTCCGTTTGCCTACCACCTCATTTCAGCCATTAGGCAGTCGTCTCCTTAAAGATGGGAATCTCGGGAAACATCCGACACGTCTCCTTCACTGTGCTGCTCGGCGCTGGAGCTGGAGGCCACATGCTGCTCCAGGGCACTGGGCTTGATGACCCGCCCACAGGCCCTGGAGCGCAGCTCGGACTGCCCACCGTCTAAAGCTCCCCCCTCCTCTCATGTACATCATTCATTCCCTTTGATGACAAACCCGGGACTCCACGCACATCCGCTAACCTTTACCTCTGTGGATGACGGGATGTGCGAGGTGCCCTCTTCCCCACAGGAGCCTGGCCCCAGGGCCCCAGGGCCCCATGTGACAGCATCCGGCTGGCAGCCCCGATTTGGCGTAACTCAGCCACATTCTGGGATGTTGCGTGCAAATGTGGCCGCGTTAGAGACTGATCTGCGCTCTGACGTCCGTCCAGATGGGCCCCCAGATGGGGGTTCGACACTGACTCCACCTGAGGTCATTCCTGGCTGCGATCAAGGTGAACAGATAAGAAGAGCCTTGATTGAAAGCTAAACACAAGACTGATTCCTTTAGTGCTACACATCTGGGCTTGTGACCAAAACATTACCATACCGTAAAGAAAGGTATATTATATCCAGGCTTATTTATGGGCAAAATACCTTGAGAGCGCCTATTAAGGAGCTGTACGTTAAGCATAAATGCCATATATTAAACAAACAGCCATAGTTCACAGTTGGCAGCAATTAAACACGTTTAGAGGCTGTAAAGCAGGGAGGGGAAAGCCAGAGTACCTTATTCCTTACGCATATGAGTGAGGGCACCGATCGATCGCCAAGCCGCTCACGACACCTCGGGGGGCTGCTCACAGGCGTCTCACAGGTGTAATGGCTGTTATTTATGATTTTGCCCTCTTTAATCGCACGGTAGCTTAATGGGTAGGAATGCAGCCTCATACCCGAAGGGCTCAACTCTCTGTCCCCAGCTCAGTTCTGAGTCTTACCATGTTTGTCTGGGTTTCTGCTCAGAGTCCAGCAACATGAAGATTGGGAGAATCAATGTGTTACCCTTAGTGTGTGCATGGGGCCTGAGCTGGGGGGCATCTCGACCTGGGTGTCCCCTGTCCCTTAGTGTGTGCACGGGCCTGAGCTGGGGGGCATCTCGACCTGGGTGTCCCCTGTCCCTTAGTGTGTGCACGGGGCCTGAGCTGGGGGGTATCTTGCCCTGGGTGTCCCCTGTCCCTTAGTGTGTGCACGGGGCCTGAGCTGGGGGGCATCTCGACCTGGGTGTCCCCTGTCCCTTAGTGTGTGCACGGGGCCTGAGCTGGGGGGTATCTTGCCCTGGGTGTCCCCTGTCCCTTAGTGTGTCCACGGGGCCTGAGCTGGGGGGCATCTTGCCCTGGGTGTCCCATGCCTCATGCTTACTGTCTTCTGGGATGGGCTGACAGCTCACCCTGACTCTGCTTAGCATTAAATGAATGGTTCTAAGGTAATTGATATAATTGCTTAACTGGCACTTATTCAAAGTAGCTTTGTTTATGCAGCAGAACGCTTTACTGGTAAAATTCAGGTCAAGGTCCTTCCTCAGTGGTACCACAAAAGACCCAAGTGCAGAGCACACAGATTTAATGATTTACGTGAGGAAATGATGAGAAGTGCCCGCCAACACATCTTCTGAAGGGGCACAGACTTTCACTTTGTCTCTGATGGGCAGTACCAGTGCTGAAGCTTGCCTGGGCTCACCAAATGGCCTTCAACTGGTACTGATGACAGGTACCAGAATGTCATCCAGGGATTATACTCAACCAACCCAGAGTAATAAGGCCAAATCCAAATCACAAGCAGATCCCTTGCAATTCAGCAGTTCAGTAACGCCTGACTCAGTACCTGATATAGATCCACGAATGTGAGTCATATTCTGGGGAGGCAGGGTGATCTGCTTGCAGGGGTTACACCACCAGAGCCCCTCCCAGAACGTAAGCCAACAACCTAGTTTACGAGGCATTATTAGCCACCAAACTCTCTGATAGCTTCAAATTTGCTCAGCAGCCGTGACAAGCTTATCAGCTTGTACAGGCATGAAAATG
This sequence comes from Brienomyrus brachyistius, assembly GCF_023856365.1. Taxonomy (NCBI): domain Eukaryota; kingdom Metazoa; phylum Chordata; class Actinopteri; order Osteoglossiformes; family Mormyridae; genus Brienomyrus; species Brienomyrus brachyistius. The sequence goes on from NC_064544.1 coordinate 21,743,285, forward strand.
TGACAAGTTAAACACTATTAACATGTGATATATTAAATGGGAACAACAAATACAAGTTTTCACAGGTCTTACAGGCTTAGCGCCTCACGGATGTGACAGGTGTAATGAATTTAGCGGCTCTGCACTGATGTCTCCCAGGGCAGCAGAGGATGGATCTGGCACATGTGGTTTTTGGTAGCGAGGGACCAAGCAGAGGTGGTCCCAGGCAGGTCCACGCGTTCCAACTGTGTCCTTGGATGAGTGATTGAAGCCGCAGTCGTGTCCCTCCCCACCTTTGGCTGCCATTCCGGACACGTTCTCTTCCTCTGGGTTTGCATTCAACCCATGTGCTTCCCAGCGGGCTGTTTGCGGCTCTGTCCGAAAGCTGTCAGGCGGTCACGGTGATGATAGACCGAGCTCGGCGCCAATAGCCTCCCCTGCCATGGCTGTTTCATAAAAGGGCCTTTTCAAGAAGAAGTCCTGCTCATTTTACGCCGACGGTCTGCTTTTGTGAATCGAGGCTGCTATAAATTTGGGGTGTAATCGGCGTGTTAATTCCCACATTTAAGCAATAAAGTAGCCCATAAAAGGAGATGGAGCGGCAGGTTGAGGAGCTAGTCTGGGTCACTCTGCGTCTTCCTCCATCCTCAGGGATACGACGGAACAGATGAACTGTTGGTGATTACGATTAAGACAAAGTTGAAGCCAGAATCCTACGCTGCCTCAAAATCTGCTTCATTCTCCAGATCGGAACTCGGCACGTTGGCAGAGGTTTGTGCTACTTTAAGGAAATGCTGCTTACTGGGACCTTTGTGGCTCCAAGGCACAGGATGCAAGGGGCTCCTCTGCTAAGCCATTTTACACTGGGGGGACTCTGTGAAACGGGCATATCGCAAATAAAACGTCTGCGATCAACAATGCAACAATACCCTGCTTTGCTTTTTTACCACTGCCGAAACCTTTAATGTATTAATAAACCCTAAATCGTAATGGCGTCATACACGATTCTTTAAATCTGGCTGCAGGGGCCTTTGTCGTGGCACACATCATCAGGTTTAACCGGGTGATGTTAAATCTGTAGATAATGTTCTGTTACATAAATGCATCTCCTGTCTGTACTTCAATACAAAGATGAACAGCAGCCAATGGTGAAGCGTGAGATCTCTTTCTCTGGAGGAATGTGTGAAACAGACCAAAGCAGCAAGAATACACACAAACACAAAAGGTCTATAAGTGCGAAATGATTCAGAGCCACGTGCATGAATCTGTGTGGAGCAGATCCAGACACGTGGCAATGAGAGTACAGAGCGTAGCAATATCGCTAAAGAGGTTAATGCCTGGTCACATATGTAACCTTCGAAGTTTGCATTCTGCTTACAGAGACAATTACACTTTTAACATACATGAAAGCAGGGTTTATCATTAGCAAAATAGTCTGGTTGCTATGAAGATAATTTCAGCGACAGTTGAATCATCAGTTGAGGTGACATACACCCTGCATCACATCGACCTGAGAACTAAATCATTTTTAGCTGAAATGACTGTGATCTCCAAAAAAAAATCAGACTCAGCTTCGGGAATATCGCAGAAGTGATATTCAACAAAGAAAAATGATTGATAAGCTTTTCATGGTAATGCAAAATGTTATAGCCTTTCCAGAAGATTCTTTCCTTTAAAAAGATTAACCCTACTAATCAGCAGATCTGCTCTGTATAGGACCTTGCAAAGGACAAAGTAGTAATGACTTGCCACTGAGGCATGCTGGGGAATATTTGTATTCCATAGAAAATAGTCTTATGTAAAACACTGGCATGATTCAAAATACCAGAGAGATTACCTGAGGAAAGGTTAGGTTTAAACCTATTAAAATGCTTAAAATGTAAATGTAAACTCGTGACTTTCTTTCATAAAACAATTAAATTTGACAAAATAATTAAATTTTTATTGTAAAAATAAGAAGTAAATGATTAACAGCCTCCTTTAATTCATTTAGAAGAACAATATTGTGCATTTGGAAACAATTGAATAGACACACACAACAGCTGTAATTATAAACATAATATATGCATTCTTTGTTCTGCTTACCTCGGGCAAGGTCATTGGGGGGAGGGGCCTATTCCATGCCACACACACCTCATATTTAAAAACTATCTAATATATCTATCCATCTAATATATCTGATTTAGTACCCTGTCCAGGCTGTTCCCCACATTGTTCCCTATGCTTCCTTGGATAAACTCCAAGTGCTCCTTACCCTGTCCTCGATTAATGGTCAGAAATCTGATGGATGTGTGGACTGGGGTTATGCAGAGTTAATTTACAGATGGATTTGCCTTTGTGTGCATTGTGTAGATGAGTCTATTTACTGTTCATGAAAGGCCTGGCGCACCATAGAAACCTCAGACTGTAACACAGGACAGTGTGTGCTCCTAAATGTAACCATGTGACCAAATGATGAGCTAAGTGGGTCATCTGAACAAGCATTGAAAAGCCATTTCCACCAGTTCAAAGAGGATCTACAGAACCAGGACAGAGAAACTGTTTTACAGGCTCAAAGTGAGTCTCAAGAACTTGGGGTGAGAAACTGTCTTACCAGCACAGAAAGTGGGTCACCAGACCCAAGACTAAAGAAACTGTCTACATGTTTTCAGAACCGATATTCTGAGCATGGATGGACCCGTGGCAAACCCCTGCAATCAGCCTGCCCAAGGTGGGCTGGTGGCCGCCACACAGGGGCAATGCTGAAGTGATGCCAGTCTGTTGGCATTGTAATGGATTTGCCACCCACCGGCAGAGAGGCTGGCTCTTACTGCCAGTCCCTGTAATGCAGTGGAGGGGGGTGCATCACTGCAGGCGGGCGAACCTGATACAGGTGGCGTAGGGGCCGACAGGGGGCAGCCCATGGGGAGAACTGAAGCCGCTGGGTGAGCTATCTTATGGTAGGGCGGTGAAAAGGTGGTCCTGCTACTGTCATCTTCATATCTGGCTGCGACAACTAAAAGGCAGCCGTGCGAGTCAGGCCTCCTGCAGGCGGCCGGGTCCACGGGAGCAATGCTTCGGTCACGATGCAGGACGAGGCGGCTGCTGTCTTTACGCTACTGTGGCTCCTCCCAGTCACACAGACTCACGTACCGCTGCTCCCCGTAATCCGCTTCAGCTCTCCGTGAGAGCCCTCAATCCACGCCGTCTGAGGATACAAGCTGAAGTCGCCCAAATCTGATTGGAAAATGACCGGAAGTAAAAACCCCCAAATATTGTACACATGCGATATACTTTATAACAATGTTTCTTAATTGGGTCCTCAGGGACCCCCAGACGATCCAAGTTTATGCGGTGAAAAAGCGGCCTGTGTTGTATGGAGCTGGGAGGGAGAAAAATCGCGGACTGTCTGTCAGGCCCTGAGGACCGGGCTGGGAAACATTACTCTATAATATAATGAAAGAGTTCACTGATGTTCATTTTGAATATAACGTGAATGTAACATCTTTCAGACAATTAAAAATGCACTCTGGAGAAAATAAAGCCTGACAATTTAGTGACAAGGAATAAATTAGTTTTTAAGGGTAAAGATAAAAATGGGATATTTTTATGAACAGCTTGGGGCATCACAAGTACACAGGATATCATCCTCTGTGTCTTCATTTCTTATTAGCAATATCCACAAATACGGTGAAGGCACTTTGCCATGTGGAGATAGCTATGAAATATTCTTGGCCAGATATTTTGCCAAGGGTTTAGGAAAAAATACAGGGCTTGTTATATTAAGCATGAATTAACAACAGATAGAGATATCGCAAAGTATATTCTTCTGAAACACAGCAAAGGTGTTTTTGTTATTTTAAAAATGCATATTCATGAATAAAACATATAGCGTGATCTGTGTAGACCTATAAAGGAGACAGCACTGGTGTGATTGTGTTTATCACTTCAGGACAGAGGGTACATTACGTCTTTACCTTGCTGCTAAAATGCTACCGCGGTGAACATCAAGTGCTCGTCAAAGCAGCTATAATTCACAGATATGCTGGGAAACGTGTCTTGGGGCAGGAACTCAGCGGACCTTACAACTAAGGACGTCATCGCGGTATGCGGAAGGCTTTACATGTGCCTGTCTTCCCAAAATGCAATGTTTATTTAGTGATGGGTGGACTCTGAAGGACCTTCTTTAAGCTGCCATGGGTAGCTATTACAAAGCAATGAAGAGTAAGTCATCTGAGGACTACATTATTATGAGTTGGAAATTATTTTTTCATTTGTAAGAAGACCTTCACAAAGTCATAAGATTGCACACATATACCTATGAGAAGATTGCTCAATACACAAGGTTGTCTGTTTTATTTCTCTAAAGAAATAAATCTTTTTCCAGAAACTTTTTTTGAGGAATAAAGTTTTTTAAAAGGACACTTAAAAAGGCACTGGTAACAGGTGATTGAGGGACAGTGGAGGAAAGGCAGACATATGAACATAAGGAATTTACAAACGAGAGGAGGCCATTTGGCCCATCAAGCTCATTTGCGGAGAACTTAACTAATAGCTCAGAGTTGTTAAAATCTTATTTAGCTCTGATTTAAAGTACCCCAGGGTTTTAGCTTGTACTACACTAACAGGGAGACTATTCCGTACTCTAACTACATGCTGTGTAAAGAAGTGCTTCCTCAAATTTATTTTAAAATGTTCTCCTGTTAATTTCCACTTATGGCCACTAGTTGTAGTATTTAAACTAATATTGAAATAGCCATTTGGCTGAACAGCATCTAGACCTGTTAGAATCTTATATACCTGCATCATGTCCCCCCTTAGTCTCCTATGCTCGAGGCTAAACAGATTTGGCTCAGCTAACCTCTCCTCATAAGACATTCCTCTAAGACCAGGAATCATTCTCGTAGCCCTACGTTGCACCTTTTCCAAGGCAGCAATGTCCTTCTTAAGGTGTGGTGACCAAACCTGCACACAATATTCTAGGTGGGTCGTACCAAGGAATTATATAATTGTAGCATCACCTCCCTTGACTCAAACTCCACACACCTATTGCCTTTTTTTATTGCTTCCCCACACTGGTGAGAGTGGGGCATGGAAGCATCAATATACACACCGAGGTCTTTCTCATAATCAGCTTTACCTTTATTTCAGTGGAACCCATAAAATATCTGTACTTAATATTTCTGCTCCCTGCATGGATTACCTTACATTCATTTACATTAAATTTCATTTGCCAGATATCAGCCCAGTTGCTAATTCAATTGTAGCTTATGTGCTGCTAGTTCAGTATTTGCTTCACCACCCACCTTGGTGTGATCTGCAAATTTAACTAGACCTCATTCATGAATTTCAATCTGCTAGTTACCATAAAAGAATGCTTGGGGTTAAGTTACATTATTGTTGGCTGGAAGGCCACTTAAGGTATCAGAGCTGGCCGTCTTGGATGTCACTGCTAATCCCCCCATTAGAAGTGCAGGGGTGGTGGGGGGGGGGGGGGGGGGGGGGGGGGCTGTGGCTGTTGTCAGAGAGGCTGCCAAAAATGATGCTTCCAAATCTGTGGATGGAAAACGACGCATCACAGGGAAGTTAAAATTCACAATGAGATTGCTTACAGGCTAATACAGGAAAACTTCTCCAAGGCCTAGTAGAGATCTGCTTTTCAGAGTCGAGGGAGCCTCCTTTGAGGCTTCTGGAGAGATGAGAAATCTGAGAAACGGAAGTTGGAATAAGACCCCCCACTCACACCCTGTATTGCTTTAGTTAGACTCAAGATCTTGTTATGTGATTGTTCATGCAGAGGCACCACAGATCGCTCAAACACCACATTTGTCCAGGAATAATGAAGGTGGAAGTTCATGCTGGTTGAAATGCGCAGGAGAGCAAGACCTTTCCGTTTTGTTAATATACACTCATGTAGGTGGTTTGACCCCCAGTCACCCCCATATTGGTCTTCACACTGCGCCTTTTTATCTAGGCCTTTTGCGTACATGTTGACCTCGGTTTTACGAACTTCACTATGTCAAAATGATACTGTGTCTACACTCGGCAGGTGTCAAATACTAATAAGGGAATAGTAATCATTTTATACATCTACAGCATGTTCACGGCTAGGACCACAATTAACAGCAACATTACCTTTAGCATTAGCCTTACATTTTATAAATAATGAATGGTCAATTGCGATTCTAATCACATGAAGGCACACTCAGGGCAGTGGAACTACACATAGAGATTTCAGACAGACTTGAAACAGCTGATTAATCATTCTCTCTGTAATTAACAGCACACTTTAGGGTTAGCTATCTGGAGGCACACACAATTGGGATGTTTTGAACAAGAAAGAGAGATAATTACAAAAAATCCTAAGAGGAAATTGAGGAGTAAACACCATTGGGAACCTGCTGTAAAGTTAAATGACATGCATTTTAAACTGTATGCAATGATTAAATGCTAATTAAAATGCCAAGGTGGCAAAACACGCTCTCAGTTGTTATTTGCAAATTAACTGGAAAGTCCAGCTATAAAAGTCTATCAAATGCATTACATTTATGCAGGGAGTATGAAGGCTGTTGGCACCATTTCTTCAGCTGTCAATATGTATGAGGGCTAACGTCCCAGCTGTACAGTAAATACAGCCCCCCCTCCAACCCCCCACCCGCTGCGGCTTCACAGGCAATGCCTTGACAGGCGATACGTCAACAGAGTGACACCTTCGGTAATCCCACAAGAGAGCCTATAACTGTGGTTATTTAACCTGGCTGATATCATGACTAAAGTCACCTGACAGATGAGGTCGTGTCACACATATCATTACCAGTAGCAAGAAAAGCTATTATTATCATCATGAGAAATACAGAATTCCCAGAGCAATATTTTTCACTATAGCATATGCAATGACGGTCAGCCAGTAAGTGAAATTAAGATATACAGTCTTCAGTAAAAAATCTTGAGTGTTTTTCTCTGAATCTAGGTGTGAATGAAGGCAACACGTGGAATAAGGTCAACTCAAATAACCGACAAGCCCTATGCCTGAAGCCCCACTGGCTCATTTTATAAAGCCAGAATAATAAGTTTGCCTTCAGCTGCTGTCTGTGTGCTTCTGATGTGGAACTGCTCCAAGCTCCCAGCACTTGATTTCTAAAGAGCAGCAATGAGATACGTGACAAGCCGGAGAGGAAGTCTTAGAGCCAGACAGGATGTCATGGTATTGGAGTCACATGTGAGAATGCCTCGTTACACAATTATGCTCTGTGCTGTGAGCATCGCTAAGGTGTAGCAGCTAATGGAGGCCGCTGCTTCGAGGAGCACATCACCTGGCCATGGCGATCCATAACAGCGGGACTGCGCTCTCTAGTACATTTCACAGGTTTCATTGACTGATAAGGCTTTTTTTGGACTGTTCAACAACCACTACATTCTGTTATTGTCTACAATGGTAAAAACCTAAACAGTATACTGCGTTGCTGTTTGTTTAAACATGCTGACCACAATGCTAATATTGATTCTGGGTTTGTTTTTGGTCTGTGAGCACGTGTTCAGGGTCATAATTCGCTCCCTACACTGGGAAATTTACACATTTAATGCCAGATAAGAAACCTCTATAGTTTCCCGATTAGAGGTGCATCTGTTTAGGGGGGAGGGGGGTAAGAATTCCTAGGTTGTTGTGGTAGATTTGCCCTGTGTGCTTCCCCAACCTATTTGGGGGGCAGCTCATACCTACAGCTACTAGTCAATGCCTGATAATCAAGTACCTGCCCATCAGTATTCTTACAAATCAAACTCCTTACAGTTGCCCCCCCCCCCCATGGATATCCATGGCTTCAGTAACCCCAGTTTTTCCACTGCAAAAAGCACCATACTTTAGGTACTTTCCCTTTTCCACTGACTTCTAGTCAAGTTCCAGTACCGTAAGTGCTAAACCAGCTGGGGTACTTCTTTGGAACTTTGTTACTTTGGGGTGGAACTTTAAATGCTTTCTTTGTCGATTGTTTATGCGAATAGTCTTCCGCTGAAGTGCAATAAAAACGCTGCCTTGTAAGCAGTTACGAACTGCAACGATAAATGAAGTTTAAAAAAAAAATTGATCAGAATCTGGTCGGAAGAATAGATGCAGCAGAAAGAACAGGATGACATGAAAAGAATTTTCAAAAACATTCTGTTTAATATACTAGGACAGCATATATGAGATAATCTATAAAAGGAAGAATAATTAAAATCACAAAACTAGCTAAGGTTTTTTTTCTATGACAGAGTAAAAATGTTTTGGCAAAACTTAAATTCCCTGCACTATAATGTCAGTACAGAAATGAAGCTAAGAAAAAGCCTGAAAGAAAAAGAACTCTCGGGGTCAGGGCGCAGACAGAGTGGCCCTCTCAGGGCGGGGTTTCCGGAGAGGGGCCATAGAGGCCCACTCTGGGCCAGGCTCTGGGGGCTCAAGGGGGGTGTGTGCAGCCTCTCCTGGGTTGGCCTATGGAAAATCAGGAGAAGTGGGTGCGGCACCTCCCAGGCAGGTCTTAGGCTTTATTAAACAAAACAGGGTTATGGGACAAATGGGACCACAAGCGGTGGAAATGGGAAGGTTTGGGCTGGGAAGGGCACCGGCAACAGGAGGATTGACCTTGATAACTGAACTGGGGAAAACGGGACTGGACTTACAAGGGACTGATACGATTCAGGTGACCACATTAAGATTGGGGGTAAAGAACAAGATGCTGCTGGGAACCAGCAGGAGGGTTCCAGATGACTAGCAGCGACCCCTGCTGGTCATACTGGGGGATGGACAGGACAGGGCGTGACACGTTTCACAGTGCACAATGTTGGACAACAAAGACGTGACTTTTATACAAGCGGAGAGCTCAGTCATCATAGCAACCCGGCACAGCAAACGTGGAGGTCAGAAGACACCAGGGATGATACAAAGGACAAATAATGCTGTCGTTACAAGCACAGGAGCACAAATGCAGACTGGACTGAAAATCCAGCCGTTTCAATTCTCAGAGCTTCTGCTCTACAATTCCTGCATTTTTAAGAAGAAACATTCAGCGACATAGAAACCAGCTTGGCCTCAGTGTCTCACAGCCCTTACTACTCGTACTTGCCTTCACACTCAAAAAAAAAAAAAAAAAAACATTACTCATATGCTATACTCCAGACATGCAGGGAGCAATATTAAGTTGTGTCTTACCGGTCTTCATCTAATATCAAAATCATGCTGAGCTTATGTTAGGGTAGTTCTAGTGTATTGGAAGCACAGCAAAAAAGGAGTACTGTACAGGACACCAAATAGTCCAACAAACACTGAACAAAGGAGACTTTACCCAGGAGAACTAATATGTTTCATATGTAAACTTTAGGTTATAGAAGATTCCCTGGATGGGAACATTGTCAGGACTGGATGGAGGGAAGGTGTGAAAATTCATATGCAGCTTGAGGGAATAGAAAGGGACTTTATTGGTGAACACAAAAACCCACATTGAAACTGAAAGACCATGAGGGGTGAAAAAAAGAGGCGGAGAAGATAAGTCAGAAGGGACAAGGGCTGACCTGAACACAGGGAATAGTTGGGGACCAGGAACAGAAACAATAAAATATGTGAGGGAACAAAGGCAAAGCACTAACGCTAACGCTAATGCTAATCAACAAAGGAATATGGCAAGGGCAAGCACATATACATTATTATGCTTCCAAGTTGCTTAATTATATACACTAATGGTGAGTGCAGGCCATAACAAGTAACCAAACACTAGGGATCACATGAAGTAGGGAGCAGATGAGGGTAATTAGGAACAAAAGCAGAGAAAACAGGATGACCAGCAGAGACCTCTGCTGACCAATGGGAATAGAACAGTACAGACAGAGACAAATTCAAATAGGTGTGGCTGTGGAGGACAGCTTTAGTAATTTGTAACAGTATTAGAATGTATACTTTTGACATATTATAAAAAACTAGCATTAAATAATACAACTTTCTACACAATATATTGGGTAGTATTCTAGCATTTACTCTATGAGTAGACAGATTCTTAAGTATAGGTGTTTTCCAGATTAACCCTTAGAGTCAAAACATTTATCATTATGCCTCTACTCATCCTTGACAGTAACAATAGATCTTTATATACTTTAATAATATGGGGCTTAAGCTAAAGGAACATGATACTTAAGGGAGTCACACAGGAGCAGATCCAGTCATGAAGTTCATTTCCAAAGTCCAAATTGTAAACCTAAAAGTCGAAGCCAGTTATTGATCAGTCAATCGCATTTTTTGAGGATGATCCACAATCGTAATCAGGCAATACAAGTAAGAGTTAATCACAGAATGGTGAAAAACAGCACATAACTCCCAAATATGTGAGTTTGAAACTTGATTAGGATCACAGAGGTATATCCCACTAATGACTTTTTGTTCTAGGAACATTTTCTTAATGTTACGATTAAGTTACAGAAAAGTTTGAAGCGTTCAGTTTCCTGATATTCTCAGAATGTTACCCCACGACTACAACCAAGACTAATAATATTTAAGAAAAGAACGAAGGATAAGGAGAAGCAGTAGGAAACACTAACCCTTTACATCTCAAAGGTCATGGGTTCAAGGCTGGATTGTATATTTGCAGTTTACACATACAACACTTTTATTAAATAATACTTTATTATAAAACCAGTTCTTTCAACATTAATTGCATTAAAAGTATGTTCAGTTAATAATGTTATTTGTTAAAATGTACAATGTGAAAATAATATTCCATTACTGTCACAGTAACAACATTCTCTGGCAACTTTGAGAAGTCCTTCACATAACGCTGGCTAAAGTTTTGGGAGCACTCCCTGTTAGCTGGGTACGTGCCATAGCACTGCAGCATAGCTTAAAACAATAGAGCAACTGGAAGAATCCATTGAACATTGGGTGTGTCATGCCCTGCTCGTCCGATCCTCGTGTGCCACGCCCCCTCCCTACCTCGTGTGGAATCCCCATGTTTACCAGTTGTTTCTCCTTGTTGTTGATTAGTTCAATGTATTTAAGTCTGTGTTAGGTATGTTTTCCCCAGTCCGGTCATTAACATGTTTCATCTTTCTGAGTGTTTTAGACCTGAATCAATCCCACGTTACCCGACTCCACGGCTTATGTCTTGCTTCCCTGGTCCGTGTCCTGGCAACCATAACAGGGTGAGGGAGCTACAGTAGGAACCTATTTTTAATCTTTTATTGTTGCACATTGGATAACAGATTCATACTGACTATTATATGTCTGATTGATGTGATTAGTTAATCGCTTCGGGTATCTGGTATCAGATATGAGGGCTGATTATAGGCAATAGAGTATCAGAGCACATTAATGTAGCATGCAGTGCCAGTCCAGATTTCTTGATTCTAAAAAAGCTGTGAATTGTTTCTCGGCTTTTAAACCATTACCACTTCACCATCCTTTTGTTAATGAAGCACAAATACCACTAAATTTGATAATTACACAAAATGGAATTAGCCTGTTTGAATTAAAAGAAAAAATTGCATGTTTTTAGTCTGTTTTGAATCATATGCAAATACAGAAGCTCCTCTACTTACGAACATTCAACTTACGAACTTTCAGACATACGAACGAAGAGGAATCTAAGTCCAAATTTCCTTGGCTCCCGTTTCCTGATCGCAACATTATTTTTTTTTCTGCGCACCAATTCCGCCCAGTACGACTTCTGGCCGCTACTCCCTCCACGCAGCAGCGTAGCGTGCGTACTCCCAGCATCCTAGTTCTTAGTATTTGCGTATACCCTTAAAACGATGTTGAATGACTTACGAACATTTCAAGTTACGAATGACCGTTTGGAACGTATCTCGTCCGCAAGTAGAGGAGTGTCTGTAATCTCAGTGCCTCTGAAACTGGGCATTTTGGCTGTAATAACATCACGAATGGGTAAGGATTATGCTAAATTAGACCTTATTTTATTGGCCCATGTAAATGCATGGAATATGATTGTGAGATAATTTCTGTGCATTCTGAAGACGAGAAATTTACCTGGCAACTTTCACCAGAGCACATCTAAATAACAGCACTCAGTAAAAACAAGTGCCTAAATCATTTTAATGCATCACACCACCATACTTCACTTTGGACAAAAGTGTCTGCAAAAAAAACATAAATGTAAGGTCACATGCATTAACAAGGTAGGGACACTGTTGTTATTCCTCAAAAAACAAAGTACACATTAACAAAAGGAAACTTTCAAAGATAACAATGCGTAATATAATGCATGTATTATGGGTGTAGTCACAAGTCAGGTATAACAGGGTTTATATAAATTTTGCAGTTAAATGTACAGTTTATCTTTCAATAATTGTGAGGGAGTCATTCATATTTTAAGGGTCCTTTGGAATCCATCCATCCCTCTTCTGCCAACACTTATCCTATTCAGGGTTGGGGGGGCAGAGGCTACAGACACAAAGCAGGGAACAATACAAGTCAGGGTGACAACCCATCACAGGGCACACTCACACACCAATTTCCCTCTATCTCTCACTCAAACACACACACACACACACACACACACACACACACACACACACACACACACACACACACACACACACACACACACACACACACACACACACACACACACACAGTTGTGGACTGTGGGAGGAAACCCCGTGTTTACACAGGGAGAACATGCAGACTCCACGCACGTGGAATCCCGGTAGAGACTCGAACCCAGGTCCCAAAGGTGTGAGGCCACCGAGTCATCCACTCCTCTGCTATACAAAGGTACATTTTTACAAACAAGCTACAATTTATGGAGATTCGATCCTTTAAAAATTTTGACTGTCATGTTACAATACTGCATGTCCAGAAGATTAACTACTAACTCTAGCATTCAAAGTACAGTGGCTTGCAAAAGTATTCGGCCCCCTTGAACTTTTCCACATTTTGTCACATTACAGCCAAGAACATGAATCAATTTCATTGGAATTCCACGTGAAAGACCAATACAAAGTGGTGTACACGTGAGAAGTGGAACGAAAATCATACATGATTCCAAAATTTTTTTACAAATAAATAACTGCAAAGTGGGGTGTGCGTAATTATTCAGCCCCCTTTGGTCTGAGTGCAGTCAGTTGCCCATAGACATTGCCTGATGAGTACTAATGACTAAATAGAGTGCACCTGTGTGTAATCTAATGTCAGTACAAATACAGCTGCTCTGTGACGGCCTCAGAGGTTGTCTAAGAGAATATTGGGAGCAACAACACCATGTAGTCCAAAGAACACACCAGACAGGTCAGGGATAAAGTTATTGAGAAATTTAAAGCAGGCTTAGGCTACAAAAAGATTTCCAAAGCCCTGAACATCCCATGGAGCACTGTTCAAGCGATCATTCAGAAATGGAAGGAGTATGGCACAACTGTAAACCTACCAAGACAAGGCCGTCCACCTAAACTCACAGGCCGAACAAGGAGAGCGCTGATCAGAAATGCAGCCAAGAGGCCCATGGTGACTCTGGACGAGCTGCAGAGATCTACAGCTCAGGTGGGGGAATCTGTCCATAGGACAACTATTAGTCGTGCACTGCACAAAGTTGGCCTTTATGGAAGAGTGGCAAGAAGAAAGCCATTTTTAACAGAAAACCATAAGAAGTCCCATTTGCAGTTTGCCACAAGCCATGTGGGGGACACAGCAAACATGTGGAAGAAGGTGCTCTGGTCAGATGAGACCAAAATGGAACTTTTTGGCCAAAATGCAAAACGCTATGTGTGGCGGAAAACTAACACTGCACATCACTCTGAACACACCATCCCCACTGTCAAATATGGTGGTGGCAGCATCATGCTCTGGGGGTGCTTCTCTTCAGCAGGGACAGGGAAGCTGGTCAGAGTTGATGGGAAGATGGATGGAGCCAAATACAGGGCAATCTTGGAATAAAACCTCTTGGAGTCTGCAAAAGACTTGAGACTGGGGCAGAGGTTCACCTTCCAGCAGGACAACGACCCTAAACATAAAGCCAAGGCAACAATGGAATGGTTCAAAACAAAACATATCCATGTGTTAGAATGGCCCAGTCAAAGTCCAGATCTAAATCCAATTGAGAATCTGTGGCAAGATCTGAAAACTGCTGTTCACAAATGCTGTCCATCTAATCTGACTGAGCTGGAGCTGTTTTGCAAAGAAGAATGGGCAAGGATTTCAGTCTCTTGATGTGCAAAGCTGGTAGAGACATACCCTAAAAGACTGGCAGCTGTAATTGCAGCAAAAGGTGGTTCTACAAAGTATTGACTCAGGGGGCTGAATAATTACGCACACCCCACTTTTCAGTTATTTATTTGTAAAAAATGTTTGGAATCATGTATGATTTTTGTTCCACTTCTCACGTGTACACCACTTTGTATTGGTCTTTCACGTGGAATTCCAATAAAATTGATTCATGTTTGTGGCTGTAATGTGACAAAATGTGGAAAAGTTCAAGGGGGTCGAATACCTTTGCAAGCCACTGTATAATATCCAGACTCTCTGTTAACAAGTCTGAGTCTTTCATTACTTTAAAAGCAAGTTTCTAATCATTGAAGTGAGAATTTCTTCTTGGAACAGGAAAAACGTGTTCAAACTTTCTACATGTCTGCTGTTGATCTTCATTTTTTCATAAATTGAACTAAAAAGTGCAACCTCAAATGTTCTAAATCTCTAAATATGAAACAGGAAGAGATGACTCTAATAAAAGTTTAAATGAAGAAATGGGGTTTATATTAATAAAACTGCTGAGAGATGTGAAAACGCCACTTTGGAATTGTTTGTGAAGATCAGCATTCGACATCATACTAAGCTTCAATCACAGTGTGAAAAATGACAACATCTGCTATGATTTCTTCCCACGGTCCGAAGACATGGAGGCAGACTAATCAATGTCTCTAAATAAGCCACGGTGTGTGACTGTGTACTCAGTGATGGACTGGCACACCATACAGGGTGATAAGTTATAAGTTCTCACCAGCATCAGTGATTAAAATATGCGTGGAAGATTTGTATGACGGGTGGCATGGTGGTGCAGTGGTTAGCACTGTTGCCTCACACCTCTGGGACCCGGGTTCGAGTCTCTGCCTGGGTCACATGTGTGCAGAGTTTGCATGTTCTCCCCATGTCGTCGTGGGGTTTCCTCCGGGTACTCCGGTTTCCCCCCACAGTCCAAAAACATGCTGAGACTAATTGGAGTCACTACATTGTCCATAGGTGTGCATGTGTGAGTGGATGGTGTGTGAGTGTGCCCTGCGATGGGCTGGCCCCCCATCCTGGGTTGTTCCCTGCCTCGTGCCCATTGCTTCCGGGATAGGCTCCGGACCCCCCGCGACCCAATAGGATAAGCGGTTTGGAAAATGGATGGATGGATGGATTACTAAACCATGCATCCATTTCCTAAAACCACTTGTCCTATTCAGGTCATGGGGGGGGGGTCTGCAGCCTATCCTGGAGGCTATGGCCGCAAGACAGGGAACGACCCAGGATGGGGCACCAACCCACTGCAGAACACACTCACACATGCACACTAATAGACAGTTTGTTAACTCCCATCAGCCTCGGCATATTTTTGGACTGTGGGGGGAAACTGGAATTCCTAGAAGAAACCCCACAATGACAGGTGAACTCCACACAGAGAATCTCAGGAAAGACTTACCAGGTTCCAGAGTTGTGAGGTGATGGTGCTAGCCATTGGTCCACCATGCAACCCCGCATTTCAGGCACCATATTTAATAACATGTAACCTTAGCAGAACACACACTGAAAAATGATCTAAGAAACAGCCAGATAAGCCCCAATCTTTATCACTTCTTTAGGTCACCTACTGGTTTAGGCACCACACAATGAGCAGAATGAATCTGCCTACTTTTTGGAGGTGTTCCTCCTGTGTTTATGACTGGTTCTGTCATGGTGGGGAAAGAGAGCAGCATAACAGACCTGCACCGTTACCCCACAGAGATGGTCTTGAGGAGGCTCTGGGTGCCCCTAGCTCAGTGCTCCAGAGAAAGCAAGCAGCCGTGAAGAATCACACGTTTCCAGTCTCTCTGGTGCCAAGTTCTTGAATTTTTTTTTTACTTTGATGCAGTTTTTCATAATTCCACTGCTGATTTCTTCCAGTCCAGAGGATTTAAGGGCTACTTGCACACATATTGAAAGTGTTGTAGAAAATCAGCAGAGGCCTTCATGACGTCAGGCTCTGGAAGACGTATGTTACAGCCATCCTGTCAAGCCATCCTATAGTCTTATTATTGTCCAGGATATTTGTGACATCTTACCATAGCTTGTCTTGTGCTAGGATGTAAAGCTGTCACGTATTATGCAATGACCTTGCAACCCTTCACTCATATCTACAATCAGGTACTCCTCTGGATGGATTTCCAGCAGATTTTGCAAGCTTTTTGGAATGGACTTGCAGGAAAGGACACAGTCCTCTGAATGGAGCAATGCAGGAGTTCTCTACAATATGAAGGTCAAGATAGTATATGAGGGGCAGGATCTCTGTACCATAATCCCATACATTTATAATCCTACAGAGCCATCTGTTCTCTTCAGTGTCAACCATGTCAGGAATTGCCCTCAAGAAATCACCCTAAAGATTATTTAGATTGATTCATTTGACATGATTAATGAAAAAAATGCTGTTATACTCTTTGCATTACAAAAATGAGCAATTACTCCTTTCTCTGGTTTCAAAACTCCAGGTAATATGAGTAAAAACTATCTATGCATATCAGTTTAATAGAGTGGCTTCCCATTCTCTTGAAACACATTTCTTCTCCTATTTGATTGAGTCCAGTATAATTTTCCCTTATACATGATTTATAAACATTTATGCACATCTTTCTATTTCCATGCCGCCTCTCCTCAGAATGATTGTGTCTGAATGTTTTCATTTGACAAAGACGCAGTAATAGCAGATCCACCCTGTGCATCGTTACCATAAGAGTAAGTTCACAGTCAGAAAAATTGAGCATTGTCTGTCAGTCTTCTGCAGCTCATTTCCGAATCTCCCTATCAGCCATGTACCGGTGCATAAATGAGAAGCAGAAAGCCCTGGAAGGCTGTTTTTTCCCATTCATATATTTATTGAAGCACAATTACCATTACTCACTCTACAAATAAAGTAGCAACAAAACCTGCTGAAAGGCAAATGTTTATGTTGCATCTTTGGAAATGTTTGCGTACACCGAAGTCAGTCTATGAGGCAGATTCCTTAAAATCTACGCCCACTGAGCAATACAGTCAGCCAAGGGTGCCTTCTAAGACATTGTTCTGACATTTAAATGCATATTTAAATACAGTTGGATAACAGTGTCTCAGAAAAGTGTCATGGCTTTGTAGACTTCTGCTTTTGGTCTTTTGTTCTAAGAATAGTTACTCTTAAGGTGGGATTTAAGTACTGGTGTCTGAGTAGACACACCTCACTGACAAAATCCCCGCATGTTTCTCCACCTACATTTATTTTATTTATTTTTCTTATAAGAGAAAAGTAGCATTGATCTTTAAGGTAAGCACCTTTCCAATGATATAATACTTGGCAAATCTAAAGTAAAGTAAAGCTTTATTACTGTAATACTTGCGTCTAAATTAAAGAGTTTTAGATTCATGAGGAATACTCTGTGACCTGTGAGATCTTTGACTTGAGTGTCCATGTCACGACCTTAGCAATAATTCTGGTATAATGTTCTAAATGTTTCCTCAAATGCAAAAAAATAATAAACTGGATTCAAAATCCCCTGCAAATCATTTGCCCAGGTTGGCAACTCAGATGCGTTTGACAAAACATATGTTTGCCGTTCCTGCCACAGAGCGTGGCTGGAAATCTGCTCTGCATGAAAGCTTTTAATCAGTAAGAAGCTTGCTGCAGGCAAATGTCTATTGAAGATTAACAGGCTGGACAGTTTGTGTTTTCTGACCATTTCAGCCTTGAAGTCATATCTGTGTGGCTGCAAGAAGCTGAATCTGCTAGAAAGAGCTTCGAATGGTCTGTGTATTTCTTAATGAAATGGAACAGAACATTCATTGTTGTTTCCACAAATAAATCACTTGGACTGTGCTTGTGATATTCAAACTCTGTGATGATTTGCTGCCTTGCACTGATCTTACATGCTTTACCTATGGTCATCCAAAGGACATCCACCTGTCAATGACTAACATCATTAGCAAACTTAAAAAAGTCAGATCAGACCTTGAAATACATCACCTCCATTCTACTTCTTTTGTTATTCTAAAAAGCTGCATTTATTTAAAGGTGCCATTTGATCTCTAAAAAGCCCATGCGTACTGTAGTCAGATAAAAGATTCAAAAACACTAACAAAGTGTCTCATCTGTGATGATCTCACCCTTTTTTGGTGGCCTGGTAAAATTTAAATCTGATGATGTCAATTCTGAGGTCTGGCGAAATTTCCTTACGGGAGGAGCTCATGGGTTTTATGTACAAAAAAATATTCTGAAGGAAGAATGAAAAATTACTGGTTCAGAGAGATAACCAATGAGATGGTAGAGGAGGTGGGTCCAAGCAATCTAGAGAAAGCAGGATCAAGACATGTGATTGGTTGGTTCCACCTCCTCTAGTCGCTGGTACCCACCTCCTCTACAATCTGATTGGTTCTCTCTCAAGCCAATCATCTTTCATTTTATTCTCAGAACTATTTTGGATAAGTAACTTTCCGACTAACCAGATCTTTGACTCTAAGTTACATTGACAGGGTTTTGCAGTATGGGTTACCTGGGACAAAACAGCTATCATTTAACATACCGTTTAGACAAGACGAGTGTCACTCCACGTACACAATCACTGCGCCAGAGCATTCCTATGCCTCCAGCGCTGCAACACACCTATTCACTGGTACCTGCACAATAATTTGGCACAGAACCATGCTGACCTGACTGCCACAACACGAACCGATGTGGCACAACTGTCACACAATAGCTGTCACGATCGCCGTTAATTAAGCGGGCGATCGCTCGGGCAAGCGAGCAAACAGGAAGCAGGCAGGCAGAATCAGGGGTAAACGGGGTTTAATCAGGAGCCGGGGACCAGGATACATCAGACGCCTACGAACATCAATGACAGACAAGGGAAACAGGTAAGACCAGGACATAAATAGGACGGGACTAATCAAAGTAAGTGGACAAAGCTGGAGACGATCAGGGAAGCACACGTGGGTAATCAGGGGGCGTGGCACACACAAGGAGCGGACGAGTCGGGCATGACAATAGCAATGTTCAGTATAATTATGAGAAACTCAAGTTTATGAGTATTCAGCTGGTTAATTCCAAGTCACTAAAAGCTGTACTGAATCTGTCCTTGCCGCAAATCATACGTAAATTAAATTGTTATTTTCGTCGTGCTATTTTAAGGCACAATGACAAGCTGAACAGTTCTTGGTTCATTGTTCTTAATTAGTTATTGTTCTAGCTGGGATATAAAACTGACTCTAAGCGTGGATATTGTAGGGTCCTTGAATAGAGTTGGCAAAGCCTGTTTTTCTGTTGTTAGTGTCATGTTAGCATGATGGAATTTCTGAAAGACCTTTCAGTGCTGTGGTCACCGGTGTCATTCTCTGAGACCAGGAAATCCGCACAAAAATATGTCCTCAAAATATCCTGAAGATATTTGTCAGATTTTTCTTAATAGATGGAACTCATGTGTCTTACCGGTTTTAATGCACTGCATTGAAACTTTTGGCTGGATATTCTTACCTTCACCACTCTCTGCTGATGGCGTTAAGTAAGTAACTGGATGACAAGATAATTAATCCTCATTGTTTCCTAAAAGTTAAGGCTGTCAAAGGGAAATGTTGGATTGTGGTAAACTGTTACTTCCTGTCAGCCTATAGTCATCCATGTCAAACTTTTGATGACTTTTATATTTTAAAGTTAACTGTGAATGTCATAATGCTAAGTTATTTTTAATTAGCTTGGTTGTCACTGTAATTATTTTATAACAATAATAACAACAGATCAACATGAATGCTAGACTGGCACAGATATCACCCAATTGTAGACTGGGTTGGGATTATGTTTCATAATTATCTCACCTCAGGCAGCTTTAGGATTATCCCTCAGAGACAATCAACTCACTCAAAAAGTGAGGGATTATCTCTCAAACCTAGTTTACAATTTTACTTTCAACAACTTCATAGGCATGAAATATCAGCTTGAACATTCAAACTGTTTCAACATCTGCAGAACTGTTAATAGAGAATGTAAGAAGCATTTATTCTCATTCTGATAAAATAAAGATCAAATTAAGCACATAAACAACAGGCATGATTGCTGTGTTTTTTGAACAGTTCATCACTGGTCTTTCATTAATTCTTAGAGTGCATGAGATTCTGCACTGCAAGATCTGTTGTATCCTTCCACTCATCCGCTTCCGGATATAGAATCCAGTCCAGATGTTCCACAGAACCGATCACCGGCAAATTAATCACCAGCATTTCCTCCATTTCCCAAATACTGTTTCTGTCCAGTATCCTGACATGAGGTATTGCGAGTCTCTCCGTATTGCACAGTTCCTGCATGTTTATCCCTGACCTCATACTGTGTGTATCGACTCCTTGCTTGTATTTCCTGACTCTATCTTACGGTTTGCGATTTGGATTTGGTACTGTTCCTGATATGTTATTGACCCTTCTCTGTCATTTCAGTTTATGGATTTCAGATGGCGTTGGTTCTGCTAAAATAGATGGATATGGATCATCCAGCACATGGACCTTCAAGCCTCCTTGTCGTATATAGAACCTCTTACAAAGAGTCCAGGGCTTTAGCCTTTTGTGGTGATGATAAAAATGTCTGTATTTGTATTTGTTTCTGAACTGATGTGTGTTAACTGAAATCTCTCCGAAATGAAAGGCAATTTCAGCTGCCTAGTCTTGTTCAGTACTGGGAGAAGCCCATGAGGTGCCCAGGGGAAGTTTCAGTGCAAGTGATCCCAGTCGGGAGGGGTCAGCAGTGTAGCCTGCTGGGTGGGGGCAATTGCTTCTACCCAGCAGCATCTCAGAAGATGGTGCCCTGGGCAGGGGGTCTTGCAGAGGGGGTAGTAAATTATTTTTTTTAAATAAACTATATATTTTCAGTTTCTTACAAACACTAATATATGCATGTTCTGTTCACATTGGGAAAAAAGTAAACAGTAAAAAGAAAACCTATGAAATTGGCGGTTGATCCGCCCTCACCCCTACCGATTGGCTGGTATATGCAATTTTTGTACGACGTAAACCTGCACCCAGTAGCAGCCCCATTAAACCCAGTGCCGTTTGATAAATCTGAGTGGAAATAAATACTGCTATTTAAGCTCATCTTTTACAAAGGGATGCATGCAGACGCATGCAGATGCATGCATCAGAAGGTTGGCAACCCCTGACATTGGAGGCTGCCTGTGTCTCCTAATGGGTAGACTGGCACTAGTCTTGGCCTAATCTTTTATGTTATACAGAACCTCACATGAAGCTCGAACGAAGACGTCACAATTTTAATAACTTCTGCAGAATTGAACTTTCTGTTACAGTTACAGTTCATTAATCTCACAGCACCTTTAAAATGCATTAAGTGTGACCTCATATTAAATGGACTGCTATTGTATAATCTAGGTAATATCTAAACTGGAGCCCTTTCAGTCCAGCAGCAGAGTGCAGCCACATGCCTTGTGAGCCTCAAGGGCACCGTTGAGTCAGTCTTATCCAACTCTAAAAACCAACATCACTGACCTCATCTGTACTGTATAACTTTTTCATTAAAAAAAACTTTAACAATATACTGCTTGTTGTATGAGATTGCGAGTCTCTCCTTGCTCCCTCCCTTTGTAAAAGATGAGCTTAAATGGCAGTATTTATTTCCACTCAGATTTATCAAACGGCACTGGGTTTAATGGGCCTGCCACTGGGAGCAGATTAAAGGCTGCGGCATGGAATCGACACGCTCGCCCGTTTTCCCAGTTGCTCTCGGACCCCCCCTGGATGCAGTCGCTGCATTTATGAGCAAACACCCGGCTCGGCGCTCGCTGCCACGCAGGCTGAAGCCCCCGTTTAGATTGCGGGTTCCCTCGGCGGGGAAATTCTCCCGGTGGTGATGCATTATACTGCAGGAAGGGATGTGGAGGGATTAGCCAGCCCAGTCATTTGTCAGCCAGGTGCCTTCCTGCTACAAGCAGCAGCTGGATATTCATAGCCAATACTTTTCTTATTTCTTCAATAAAGATATGTAAAATGCTTTGTGTGCTGTTTGCTAAATAAGACATTTCAATTTTACAACACATAAAGAGTAGATCACATATCAGAGGGCTTTCATGCAGAAATAGAGACGATTCTGAGGGATTCACAGATTTTTTTTCTCAGAAATGTATGGGACTCCCAGTCATTGGTTATAATACAGAAAACATAAAATACTGTGTATTTTTTAAAATTTTATTTAGAAATATTTGAAATATTGACTTAGGTATTTTTTCTCTCATGTATTCCCATGGTGAGTAAAGCACACACACATGTACACACACACATATATTTTTGGCGACCGCTCATTTATATGGGAAAAATGCTAACGCTAACTATGACAACCTTAACCCCTACCCAGCTCTAACCATATCCACAAGTAACCAAACAAAATGAGTTTTTGCATTTTTAGTTTTGTCATTGCAGTCACATATTATATAAAATAGAGTTTTCCCTTGTGGGGACCAGGAAACTGGTCCCATAAGGAAAAAGAAAACATCATCACATTGTGGGGACATTTGGTCCCCATAAGGTAAGGTATACCTGGACCACACACATGCACACACACACACATACCTCCACTACTGGGATGTCATCGCTGATCTTGGCTCTGGGTGTGTGGAGTTTGCATGTTCCAGTGTGGTTTGTGTAATCTTTTCTCATTTTGTTTGTTTGTGTGTGTGTGTGTGTGTGTGTGTCTTGTGATGGACTGGCATCCCATTCAGAGGGTCCAGTGATTCTTGCCCTGTGCTCCCAGATTACAGAACTCCTATACAGGATAAGTGCTTATGAGAGGTAGATGGATGCATTCATAGATTTTATTGCATATAAGATATAAAAGAAAGTTTAGACAGTATGAGCTGTATGTACTGCGTGACCTTGGACAATGTTCTACTTTTTTCTTCTCATATCTTATATTAACTACATCTTATATCTTTTATTAAATTCTGAGAGAAACAACACTATTATTTGTGCATAAAATTCACCTCCAGTATTTTCTGTACATTTTTTCTCAATGTGTTTATTGAACACATGACACCATCGCAATTTAGATATTACTTCCTGCTGTCGTTTCTACATTTTGTCAGAAATAAGCATCTAAATATGCATAAATAATTATAACTTAATGTTTGTCCATTATTAGCTCCCTGTTCCTCTCTCTTATGTTATGTCAGTGCCGGTCCGTGTCTGAAATCAGCCATAAAATACCCTCAAAACAATTATTCATCATCCAATTTATTTCTTACCTCTTGCTTACCTTGTTAGGCTTCCTTATCCATGAAAGATTGGTTTTAATATTTTTGGTGAGGCTTTCTGGACCTTTCTGGACAGCATACAGTACCTCTCATTTTCGATAAAAAATAATAATGATAAAATAGACCTCAAGAGAATTATATAAATACACTGAATTGGTCTTATCTTGCCTTACATGTATGGGTATGCCTTGCCTTGATTTTTTAAATTTTATTTTGTATAAATAGAGGTTCCTGACAAAGTCAAAAAGCCTTTATGCAGTGCCCAAATCTATGTGGTGCTTGTATGCATCGTAAACTTACAAACGGGTCGGCGCCGACCCCAACACGATAGCAAGGATAACTGGTGCCCAAAGGACAGAACATCATCTGAAAGACTGTAAGTTCATGTAACTACCATTACAATATGTAATTATGTTGCAATGACAAAATCCCAGAAGATTAGAAATGACATAATAATTTGTAAGACTGGAAAGCTGGAATGATGTAACATCAGTTCAAATCAAGATACTAGGAAGCAGAAATGTGAATAAACCCGAACTGCACAGGAAACAGGATGTTTTGGTCAATAAAGTTAGTCAAACCCATTATAGTGCCTTAGTGATCCATATAAAAAATAGCAGACCTGGCAACTTGCATAGAAGGAAATAGAACAAAACAATATCCTGGGTATATAAAGGTATAAAGTTAAAAACTCGTACATAAAAGTGATAAGCTGTATTACTTTCAGAGGCAGAGTACTTGCTGAGAGTAATAGCGGCTTCTGCTATTTTCTGGTAATCAAGAAATCTTAGTTTACGGCTTTTTTTGAGCAAGCAGTGTTTTCTATGTCTTTTTGGTTCTTTTAAAAACACTTTATGATTTGCCTCCAGCCCGTAGTGGCAGCTCTGTGAGGTGCTGGCATCTTATCCAAGGTTTCCTGGATAAACAGCATATAAAACAGACGGATGAATAGTATGGATTCAAAGTTAAAATCTGAAAAGATTTAATGATATTTAATGGCAGATTTATCCAATAAGGACCACTTACATATACATGCATTAAAACATGTTCAACGTTTGTGGTTCAGTTGATTAGTAATCTGTGTCTGATCGATTGTTGGTTTGAATCCCTCGCCCATCACCTTTGGCCCCTTAAGCATAACTCTCTGCTAAATAAAGGCAGCTATCGCTAACACTACAGTTGTGATGTTAGCGAGTGATTTACTGACCAGCAACAGCGAATGAAATAAACATATGGATCTTTTGATTTAAAAAACCCTATTTTTTTGTGTCATAGTGACTAAACCATGGATGATTCTCAGCACTGGACTGCTGAGATGTGTTTTCTGGTCATGATTTCCACATCATACATTTTACTTTGTCCTTTTCTGGCATTTTACAATGACAGACATGATTGTGGTGTATTTTCTCAATCGTCTACGGGCTGCACACAAGGCCAGTGTTTCATTTAGCGTCTCCTCTTATAATTCAACTGCATAAAAGAGGAATTCCACGGAAAATTATAATTCATTTGTAAGAAAACAAGGCACAAAAATGATATCATATATAGAAATTAGGCAAGTTTTAAATTAAGTCGTAAAATAAGTATTTTGTGTTTCCATTTAAAGAAGCCTAAGGGTTTTGTGTTTTTTCAATGGATTTTAGAGACTTCATGCATTGATCTTAACTCTTTGCAGGGCGAATAACGCGATAAGACCCCAGTGGAACATTGGACCTGACCAATGACGCATGCTTTGTCTTCATAAGCTGTCTTCTCAAGGTGGAGAACTTCAAGCATCTGTGAACAAGGCCCAGACTCATAGGATTAATTTCTGAAAGAAGCGGCACTGTAACAGCCTAACTGTTACTATAACACCAGTAGATTTGTTATATATTTGCATTTAGATTATAATTCATCTCAGCCGATTATAAATTTTCTTTTGTTTAAGTTTGGTCATGAACCATAAATTCTTGATTTGCTGATAAACGTATACTATGTGGGTCACCTGCCCATCACACCCACAGGAACAATTATGACATCCCATTCTAAATCCGTAGGCATCAATATGGAGTCCCCCCCCCCCCCCCCCCTCCTTTGCAACCATAACAGCTGCCTCTCTTATGGGGAGGCTTTCCACAAGATTTTGTGTGGAGTGTGTCTGTGGGAATTTTTGCCCATTCATGCAGAAGAGCATTTGTGAGGTCAAGCATTGATATTAGACATGAAGGCCTGGCTCCCAATCTCTGTTGTAGTTCATCCCAAAGATGTTTGATGGGGTTCAGCTCAGAATTCTGTGTGGGCCAGTCAAGTTCTTCAACATCAAACTCACCCAACCATGTCTTTACGGACCTTGCTTTGAGCACTGGGACAAAGTCATGCTGGAGCAGAAATGGGCCTTCCCAAAATTGTTCCCACAAAGTTGGAAGCCTAGGATTGTCCAAAATGTCTTGATACGCTTCCCATGTGAGATGTCATAAACATTCCTGTGGGTGTAATGGCCAAGTGTCACAACAGTTTTGTCTACCTGTATGTAGTATATGTATGTCCATTATTGTTTGTAAGTTTCAAGTTACTTCAACTTTAACTTTAAAATATTCATTTTTCCCCTATTATATGAATACAATCATATTACAGTTTAGAAATAATCTTATAATTAAAATGTTAAGCTCAGGCATTTAAGTTATTACTCAATTTTACTATGGTTGAATACATATGAATTTTGTAAATTAAGAAACTGGACAACATAGAAAGCATGGGGACACTTTGGCAGGGTGTTAGACTCTGAAAGTGTATTTGCCCTTTATCTGACTTTGATCAGATTATTTTGTAGTTTGCAATTAAACAGAGAAAATTTGAGTTCTAAGGCAATTAAACCTGCATTCTACAGGTGGGAAGAAGCACCCCCAAAAGTAATTCAAATAAAGGGATAATTGAGGTGAGTTGTTTGAACAAACTTGAGTAAACATTCAGATCTTGTCCAATAAAAGTCTTGCTTCTATTGTATGATTCTACAGAATGTAAGATTATTCAGGCATGAATAATCTTCAGTACGATTCTCTTTTAAGAGTATTGTGATGCAGATTCCATCCAAAATGTACTGACATACAGGAAATCAGACAGGGGGCAGTAACTTTCCGACTGTGCTGTACATACACATTGTTCATTTACATTGGGAATTTCCATATGACTTCCCCCCAAAACTGACCAGAACATGAACGAGAGCTTCAAAGGCTTCTTTGTGAAATCTGGGTATAACTCTGCCTCTACCAGACAGCAGACACCGTAAAGCATCACACAGTGTGGCTAAAACAATCCAGTAAATAATATACCTGTGCATTGAACCTTTTATTCCATGATTCAATTCAGCCTGGGGCCTTATTTCCCGGCCTGTGGACTACAGCCATGTTACCCATGTACTGATACAGACGGCTGATCTGATCTAAACTGCAGCCCAAGTGGTATCTTACAATCACATCATAACTCAACAATTAAAGACAGCTTTAGAGCAGGCAGGAGTTCATAATGTTATATAACACCCGTGCCATGTCAGAAGGCATTAAAATGACATGCTTGTAAATGTGTAAATACGTGCAATGCACTTATTTGTGCATTAAGCAGTTACATCTACCTTGTTGTAAGGTGGGGGTGGGGGGTGGATCTTCTGGGCTGGGGCCAAGTGCCACGGCCCTTTTTGGCTGCAGTCACTCCCCCAGGATATGAACGCTCAGGGTCTCTCCCACCTGGCCCTGGCACATTTCATGTCCCTACCCCTCAGCCTTTTTTACACATCCCCAGTTTGTCCCCAGGAAATGTGCCCCCAAACATGCATATTATTTTTTCCCTGCCTTTTTTTTCATTTGTTTTTGTTTAAATGTCACAAACCAGTGTAAAACCAGTTCCCCAAATAAAATCACCCATTCCTTGCTCTGATCCCAGTGTCTTATTGTATAAATCACTTTTTCATTTTGCTTTGCACAAAGAGCTGTGTAGCATTGATCCCACAGTACACTGCATCTCTGATTCGGAAAGAGTCATTAGCTAAAGTTAACATCATAGCATTTTAAATCAAACTTTTCAGCTTACGGTCAAACTCCGGAGTCTTGGTTCATGATATAATGAGCAGACAGTAATGGGCAGACTACAAATGAGATGAATCATGTCCTAAAGAGATTCTAAAAATTTAAAAGGATCAGCACAAATTTTGTCAACTTTTAAGAAATGTTTTTCTGCAAGGAGCCTATTTCATAGTGGGTTCATGTGTTTGCGCACCCATTGCTGTGCTGAGATTAATCATAATAGGGATGGTTTGTTGACTAGGGAATTTAACTAATTAAAATGTTTTGCACAATTAGTAGAATCAAAAGAAGCATATGAGGCTGTGAAAACAGCATTTAAATGTTAGATATTAAAGAATATTGTCTTCGATATGCATCCACTGACTTGAGAGCATTTAACTGTGCAAAGCAGTACATCTGAGCTATGAAACCACATTGTCCACACACATGTTTCACACATCTAATGCAAGCTTGTGTACAGATTATAACCACAGCCTGTCCTTAGGCTCCATATCTTGTAGCATTTGGCATAACCATTTAAACTACTTTTATATTGGAAAGCAAAATAAGTGACTATACTGCTGACACCTTGAAAAGGCCTATTTCACTTATAAATATAGGGGAAGTTTAAATTGCATGTCAGGTAAGAATGGCCTAATTTTTGCGTGAAACTGTCAAAGGGGACAATCTTACCATATTCTTCCTATTTCACGTCCTTTTAAAGAAAACTGCTGACATATATAGCTACAGGCCAGAATAAGAGTAGACTAGGCACAGGGCATCAAATATGTAGTTCAATTCAGCAGCATCTCATCAGCTGAGATGTTGACATTCTCTGTAGACCTTGTTGCTAGACATTGTTGCCAGCTGTAGTACAGTGGTCATTTTAATTGTTCCTTTATAGTCCTGTGTTGATTCTTCAGTCACTACATTACCCTTATACCCCCCAAATTCTTCCCTAATCCCCCCTCCCTGGTCCTCTATGCCTCGATTAATATGAAATTAAATTGGGGACACTCTGGCTTACGAGCTGCTTATTACAACCAACAAACAAAAGCAAATGGGAACTCTCTTTGTCATTTGAAAACACGATGAACACACATGCTGAAGCGTCGACAATGGAACTGATCTTCACTCTGCAGAATTTCTAGTGTATTAGCAGGGCACGCATGACAGGAACCGCTTATGGTTGCTCTTCATTGAGTAAACACCACGCTTTGCTCACTCGATATATAGACTCAACTAATGTTTTCCATCAGAATTTATTTAGCTGAAATGCTAGAAAGCACCCCTAATTCCCAATAACCCATCTTTAGAACGGGGTGCTGAAAATGATAAATACAGGGAATCCAAATGCGAAGCTTACTAGTTAGTTTTTCTGTCCATTTAATGCTGTAACGTGAGCAAAGGCTCCATGTATTACACGTATCTCTCTAGTCCAGCTATAAGTCTTGATCTCCAGCATCCCGGATCCATCTCTTAGAGGAGAGAAGCTTGGATGTGACCTTGGCCCGCCCTTGGCAGGTGCTCCAGCCTCCAGCGCAGTGGGACGCTGTCCTCCCTGACATTCCAGTATCCCGCTAATGATGCCAGTCCTAGGATGAACCAATACCACATTTAATATCCTGAAGCTAGTTTTGTTAATTTGATGTCTCATTTAATGCCAAGGCAGGTTGACATGTTCATGCTTAGGTAGCAGGTAACTGTTAATGTCTATTGTGAACACCTAGATCACAAATTTTCAATTTCAACTCATAATGCTGCTTTAGTTTGCTTATGCACAGAATCTTTGGCCTTTAACACATCATTTTAGCCTCATGTAATACCACGACACCCTGATGAAAAAAAAAACAGCTAAAATCCTCTTATGCTGATAGCTGATTTTAGCTGGCCTAAGATGGTCATGTTTCAGCTCTTGCTGCTCTTTGATGGTTTAACTGGGTGGTTTAATCTGGTCATGCTGGTGTGGCCAGATTATCAAGTTGTTCATGCTGATATAACCAGCTAAACCATCTAACAATCATGCAAAAACATACCTTAAGCTGGTCAACTACAGCAAATTGGTCAACCGGATAAATCAGCAGGCTGCTGTTTTTTTCTGTAGCTTTTCCCCAAAGGAGAGCCTCAGCTGAAGGTCATAAGGTTTGATGAGGCTTGGTTTCCTGTAAGGGAGAAGCTGGTTGATGAACTGGGCCGGAGTCAGTGCCATTTTAGCTTAAGGCATAGTCTGTAATCAGAGCCTTGTGCTCTTTTTCTCCCCATGGAAACCCCACAGGGAGGAGTGTAAGGGGGGCAGGCCTGCTTTGGCTGCACCTCCTCATAGGAGCTGCTCATCCGTCGGCCCGAATGGAGGTGCCCCGCTCACGTGCAGGACACGGCCTGATCCCGCAGCCCACTTTGCCTTGCTAAATTAAAGCATTAAGGTGGTCCTCGATAAAAACGCCATAACCTGATCTAGCCTATTGCTTCCATAATTGATTTAACAGAGGTTTACTAGATCCATAGTGAGGGCCACCCACGATGGCAGGAATCTATGTCGGGGTCAAAGGGGAAGGGGAGGGGTTGTAAATTACTCACATCCTCACTGTTGCTTCTCCAGTCTATTGCTTTTAGTGGCTGTAATTGATTAGGCAGCAGGTCAGAGTGTCGTGGAGGTGGTATTTCCTGTTCCTGTCTGCATCTATAATTCAGCAGTGTAACTGCGGTGGGCTGCAACCTGTCCATAGTCAGTCTGAGCTCACTGGCCCTTTACCTCAGCATGGCCTGCCAGCTGTCCCTGCTCTCCACAGCTGCTTCCATCCTCCGCACCTGGGCTGTGCGAATCAGATATGTGCTCTTCCTCCGATAAAAGGGACATATCGAAGTTCAAATCTGAACTCAGCTCAGTGCTGCGTATTACGGAATATTCCATCGGATTATTAGGACGTCCTGCGCAGCTGGTGGTGCTGAATGGAGTGAGTGCTTGTGGGGTCCGTCCATTAAAGGATCCACTTTCTATGGGGTTCTGGATGCTAAGCACCGACTGTCAAAACAGCTGAAGTGACTAACTGGATCTTATTGAGTAAAGCCAGTATTGAAGCCACCTGCCACTGACAATACATCTCACTTCACTCTCAACCAGTTTATTTGACAAAAGGTAAACGCTCCCCGATGAGTCTTAGAGCCTTATGGTGACAAGTGAAAGATCTGTTTCTTCGGTTAGGCCTTGCAGATGGAGACGCCTCGCAGGGATAGAGGCTGTCTGGCTGCCCCACACACCTGCAGCATAAAGCTCTAACAAAAAGCCCCCCGAGCGGGCTGCCGGAGGGCATGGGGAAGACACCAAGACAGCCCCCGGTCCCCTGTCACATCCCCACATCCAATTACAGTGAGTCCTCTGCAAGACAGCTCACCCAAGGACGTGCATAACCAGCCAGCTGGTGGTACTGAGGGTTAGAACCAGCGCCAGTCACTTTCATATTCAGATCCCAAGAGGGCGGGCTGGTGCACCTTTGTGTGGATACGTGACTAATTCCTATATTAAATAACCTGCTGAATAAATGGATAGAATTGTAAACATACATTTTGAATGTGACCTTAATCATAAAATATAAAGAATAATAATTAAATGCTGCTGAATATCTTTTCCAAATTTTAATTGGATGCCACGTTTCCGTTTTCATATAATATTAACAGTAATTAACCGCTTATCAAAATCAGTATAAGACATACCATAATTGACCTGGCTATTTTCTTGAGTTTCTGAGTGTATTATATGCTGACAGGGTACTTTCCATTTAGGCTCAGTAACTTGCATACAGTTGATTCTTAATTAAATCACTTTGCATAAGCATGTGTTATGTGCAGCGCTTTTCCATTAAAAGCATTTCACGGTCTGGGTAGGAATGCCATTTGCTTAATGCCTGCAATTCTGAAGGAAAACTTCTTTATCTCAAAATTTGTATTTTGTGCAAAATGGACTTAAGCACCGAAAACTACTTTTCGCTAAATGGTAAATAATGAATCTGAATTTCAGTTCTTTAGAGCAAGAGGATTGCTTTTAACATACCTGTATGTCAAGGCATATGGTTAGTGTGTTAAATGACGATGTGTATTTCTTATTCAATATGTTAATTTCTTTGTTCGTGGTCATATTTGTAAGCCATTATATTTTTAGACAGTGTCCACTTATATTCATATTCTGTAATTACATATGCATGATGTTTTTTGTATTAAATAAAATTGAAAAACAGTTCCTTCGTTGCTGTCTCTCACCCCATCTTCTGTTTTTGGCAAGAAGCAAAGGAAGAGGAAGCACTGAAGCCTGGTCCTGGTGGGGGGGGTGGCTCAGAGGAGGTGCCTCACTCACTGGGGAAGCTACAGCCAGGCCCATCCGACACGGGGAGCAGGTATGAGGCGCTGCAGTGTCTACAGGCGTCACTTAGAGGGGAATCGTACGTACCGTGGGGGATGGAAGACTCCTGTGGGACCAAAGGAGACTCACCAACCTTCATTTGCTACCAGCCAGATCAAGTTAAAAAACTTCATAATAAAATATTAATGGGTCTTTTGCGAGGCGCCTCATTAAATTCTACTGTATAAAATGTTAAACATTTTATAATGACATAAAGAACATATAAAATATAACAGCTACAGTGGGAGGTTGAAATGGAGCAGGTCCCGTTGGTCTTGTCAGTTAAGGCAGTCAGTTAGATCGGAGGTGGTTTTCTGGTGGAGATTCAGGCTCAGAAGGAGGGAAGCCTGCGGGGGGACCTGAGGGGGGGGCAGGTTTTTCACGCACAAGCTGAGCAGCTTATGGATCAAGTTCAATACAGTGCACTTAGGGTTTAGAGGAGGTGTTTGGGTAGGCACTGCAAGACGGGTACTCAGGCCAGGAAACGGGTCAGGCCATAATGTAGCTCTAAGCTGGGGGTGATGTTTCATCTAGCAGACTACAATCGGCACTTCTGCGGTTTCGATATATTGCCGGGTCGGCGTAAGAGATAACATGGGAACTTTTTTGGAGAGTCGCAAAAGCTGCAAACGACAAACAAAGGTTAGCAAAAGCTTAGTAGCTCATAAATGCATTAAACACCTGTACAGTGCAGGTTTGGAGGATGACAAGCATGTTTACCGCGACCTTTCATGTAACATCTCGCAGTGATCTTTGTATTGCTTGTCTCTTGTATTTTTTTGACTTCCCTTCGCTTGTCAAGGGGACCAAAAATGGGATTGTGTCCAGATTACAGACGGCATTAGCGCCCCTAATGGGGAAGGGTCGGCTGTAGATCATGGTAGCCCCCATAATCTGCTCTCTGGTTACTGCAAACCTCTCAATAAAGCTGACTGTGTGAGCTGAGGGGCACACAAAGGCTGAGGCTCCTAATCACTTAGTCACTCAGCAATTAATAATCAGAAAAGTCATCCCGCCCCGTGCCTTGTCCCCTGTGCTGCCTGGGACAGGCTCCAGGCTCAGAGTGACCCCGCGCTGGTCAAGCGGTTATGGAAGATGGATGGGCGGAATCAGTGAGCTTCATCCACTTTTAGAGTGGCCTGGCTGCCCTTCTATGTCCTACAACCTTGGGAATCACAGGGCCTAAGCGGCCATATTCCCAATCTGCTGGCTTCCTCAGAATAACATAGAGGGAAAATTTAGCATAGAAGAAATCATAACAAGTTCCATTTAAAGGCTTCTTTTAGGCTAAATGTAATCTATGCATGAATTCCCATAGCCCCTGACTTATTAAAATGGTCCCCAGTAACATTGTAGGTCTGGGTCTGCAGGATGAAGGTACGCGTGGGGGAAGGGGGTGTGTCGTGAGTAGAGCAAAGTCGAATGACTTCACCTCACCTCCATGTGTCTTGTTACTGTTGAGTGTATGGATTTAATTTCTTAGTTTCTCACGCCACAGAAAATGCCCCCAGACCTCGACGCCCACCCCACCTGCAGCCGCACCCCTGACCCGCTACCTTTTTATTTTTTGTTTTCCCTTGCGCTCATGCTGAAACCGCTGCCATTTTCCCATTATCCTCATGCAGCTTTTGTTATCCCAATCTCCCCCACCTGCCCCAGGATAAGTCCATAGTCCTCTCTCCCCATCCTGTGCTTGGTCCCACCTGGAGTAAATCCTTACAGGGACCTATTAAAATACAAGGCAGGTTTTTTTCTGGAGACCCACGACAGACACGGATTGCTTAAAACTGCAGTTTTCTTCTTACTCAGCAAGAAAAAAAAATATCTGAGGACCTAGTTGTTACATCAATAATTCATGAAGAAATTTAAGTGGCCACGATTTAGTAGTAAAAAGCCCCAGTAGCTCGAGCTTCCTGACCCTGAATGTAACAGAAAACACTTAGAAAGGCACCAGTATATTCATATATTTATTACTTAAAGAAGTTTGTCTTTAAATCTATAGCTGCAAGTGGGAAGTCAGTTATGAAAATCGTGAAATATTCCTACTTTACACTTTTAACAAATTAGGCATTCTGACAGCAAGATAAGGTGCAGGGATGGTGTACAACCACTTAAGAATAAACACCTTTGGTCTCAAACAGCACATTTTCATCAAGGCAGTGAAGGGATCCACATAATCTGATAAATATTTGATGAAAAGAGGCATTAAGAAATGCCATTCATAGTGTATCCAGCCATGCTTTCTGTCTGGCACCTTCATGAACATGGATGAAGAACAACATCCATGAAAGTTTTAATTCCCTGCAAAATTCCTACATGACAGCATTAATACTTTAGGAGCTGCTGCCTCCCTGGGTCTGCACAGACGGGTCCTCGGTGGCCTCGCCTGGGGAATCACATGGGCCTTTTGGGAGTAGTGCCCCGAAAAGAGTGCAGTGGGGCTGTTCATTCATTGTGATCTGGGATACACCTTGAAAAGTGTGCTTATCTTCCCAAAGTAAAACACCCCACTTCTCCTCCTATTGAGTGCTGGGCACTTACACTTCATCCCCCTGTCCAGTAGAAGATGAAGAACTATTAGAATATGATTATTTTACTCAATTCTGCCAAAACTGGGTAATAAAATACTGCAGTTTATGCGGGAGAAAGCCTATCAGATATGACTCAGAGAGAGAGAGAGAGACAGAGAGACAGAGAGAGTGAGAGAGAGATGGAAGCCGACTGCAGTACTTGCGGGGCTGTGCATCTAGTATGCTAATGACACCTACAATGACACAGTAAGTAATGGGGCACTTCCATGTTTATTGAATGATTAGCAAAATGGCAACAACATATCATTTGGTGCTTAGAGAACTCTTCTGTTGTCATGCTTTGGATCACAATACTCCCCTAACCCCCAATACCTGTTCAGAGGGTACTCCACAGGACATTTGTCTATGTAAAGCAGTGATTGGCTGCTACTTTGGATGACAGTTTTCCTTCACTTTCAACACCAAGGTTAAGCCACAAAGAAACTACTCAGCTATTTTTTCTTTAAGGAACCCAAAAAGAATTACCCGGAGCACACTATTACACAATCATTACATAATGTGTATGGATCTAGACACAAAATCAAGGCTGAGGGCTTTTCAAAGAAGGGATTTGTCATCCAGGAGGAACAATTCTGCCCAGAAAACGTAATGGTAAATTTCAAATTTGTGCATCGATTCACATGTAGAATGAGTTGTGTAAACAATTGATGATGCATTGTGGGAAACTAAGCATATGAACAGGACATGTCAGTGTCAACATTATGCAGAGTGTTTCCACTGGGTAAAGGCCATTGTTTAGCCCATTTGCATAGCATAAAATGAGCCACAGGATACACTACTAAAGATAGAAAAATGTATCCTGTAGGGGCTCCGTGATTATTGCTGCAACCACACATTTCCAGGGTTGGAGGCTTAATTCCCGCCCCCGGTTCTGTGTGTGTGCCGATTGCACGTTTCCTCCCACAGTTCCAAAAACATGTGGTTTAGGTGAATTAGTGTCTCTAAATTGCCTGTGGTGTGCCAGTGGGAGTGGGTGCTTCTGACCTGCGATGGCCTCATACCCTGGGCTTCCTGTGATACTTTACTGGCTCTCCTGGGTAAGTGGTGGTACCCAAAAATGCCATGGTAACAGTAAACAAAAACTAGTAGGTTTTATGATGCCAAAGAACTGAAGTCCATGCATCACTCATTGACTTTTGTCTAAACTTACCATTTTGTTGGGTAATTGAATACAGATCTCAAGGAGTGGAACGTACTCTCTCTCTCTCTCTCTCTCTCTCACACACACACACACACACACACACACATGTAGGGTATACCTATCCTTATGGGGCCCGCTCATTCACTTCTATAGGAAAAATGCTAACGCTAACAAACAAAATACAAGAGTTTTT
The DNA here is from genome assembly GCF_023856365.1 of Brienomyrus brachyistius. Taxonomy (NCBI): domain Eukaryota; kingdom Metazoa; phylum Chordata; class Actinopteri; order Osteoglossiformes; family Mormyridae; genus Brienomyrus; species Brienomyrus brachyistius. The sequence continues at coordinate 21,779,058 of NC_064544.1, forward strand.
ACACTTTTCACTTTGTCATAGAAGTCACCGATTTTTATAAAATACAGTTTTCCCTCATGGGGACCAGGAAACACACACACACATACACACACACACACACACACACACAGGTGGGACAATAGTCAGCTGCTGCTTCTGGTTAACACTTTACTTGAAGCTGTGATCTATAATGCGCTATAGATATCTTTATAATGCATTATAATGGTTGGTATAAGAAATAATAAAGGATTACAACATCTTCTATTGACAGTCATAAGTTATTATAATGTTGATCATTATACTTCATGAGGTCTAATTAAGCTGTCATCTTTAATGCACTATAATGCATTATAATGGTCAGTATAAGAATTATGGATGCTTTATACTGCATTATGAAGGTATCTAGACAAGAACTTCCTAATATATAACAAACAGGGTTATAATGTCTTAATATTATAATGTCAATATTAATAAATATTTATAGCTATGTTTAAAATGCTTTTTGAATGCATTGTAATGTGTTGTGAATGTGTTCACAGATTCTTCTAGATGTGGCATACATTGAAAATGTTACTGAAGATTGGGTAATGTTTTACATTAACTGCACCGTCATAATGCTTTTAATTGCATTCATAAAACATTCATAAACATCATGCATGTATACCTATACATCCTAACATCCCTTAACAGCTATAATATACATTAAAAACAAACATTATATAATAATAACAAACATTATAATTGCATAATCATGTGGTGTTTGTTATTAATGTATAGTAAAACTGTTAAGGGATGGTAGGATGTTAAAATGTACTTGCATGCTGCTTATGAATGTTCTATAAATGCATTATGACGGTGCAGTGAATGTTCTATGAATGCATAATGAATGCATTACGAAGGTGCACTTAATGTAGAGTGTTACCGAAAATTCTTTTCTGGCATTGTTCTGCTGTGTCATGTAAATCTTGTGGGTGGAAGGTGTTTTATATAAAAATGACAGGATATTTGTGGGATGCATGAACACAAACTGAGGATTTCCCATGAAGGTGTGGATGCGTTTACGAACTCTGGTTAAATTTGGTTATATACCTAATGTGACGCCCGCTCCGTCCGCTCCTCGTGTGTGCCACGCCCCCTAATTACCCACGTGTGATTTCCTGATCGTGCCCAGTCGTGTCTTGTTTCCTGCTGCCTTGTTTCTTGTATTTAAGTTCCTGTTGTGTACTAATCCAGTGTCTGTCATTGATGTTTCCCGATGTCTGTTCTCGCCCTGTGTCCCTGCCATCGTACCTAGAATAAACCCCGTTTTCCCGTATCCCGCTTGCCTGCCTGCTCCTTCCGCACGATCGCCGCTCTGCTCGCGATCGCTGCCGCCGTTCCCGTGACACCTAAAGCAGGTGAAGCGTGTGAGAGTGGAGCGGCGTGGCCATATCATCACTCTCATTCATGTCCCTTGCCCTTGGCTGAAAGAGGGTTGCCATATTCTGTTATTTGTCAGCCGTTCTCGTTCTTACTTAAAACAGTACCTTCAGCGTCCAAGTTTCTTCTCTTTTCCATGTTGAAAGCATCCCTGTATATTCTCCATAAACCTTAAAAGGGGTGAATCTGTCTGCCTAACCTCATCCCCTTGTGACGCGATTCGGTTCACAGCCTAGACTGGAGCGATTCTCACAAGCAATAAAACTGAAAGCAGAGAGATGCATGCGCACCACATGAACTATCAGCATCTCAGCCTCAGATGTGGTCACCTGAGTGCGATATGGCTATGGAGTATTGATCCAAAAGGCCCGCAAATGCGGAGAGATGAATGTATCAGGTGCAGTCTCTATGATGAACTCTTCAATTTCAATTATGTCTACCAATTTGTCAGTGTGTAAAGTGTATATGTGGACATCCTGGCACCAGGAATCAGACTGTCCAAGTGATTCTAGGCCAATCTGACGACTCATTGTTATTACATGTAAACTGCAGTCCGTTTTTGTGTGGTTAAACTCATCATAAGGGACAACACATGCAGCTAATTCAGGCTTTTTCAATGTAAATACTAACAGAGGTGCTCATGGGTACCATCTAGGAGTAAAACAAGGTCATTCTGGTTTAGCAGGATAGCCAAAATGTGGGTTAGATTAGCAAGCCTAGCTGAATAAGAGCATGCCCATTCAATTATTATCTTCAGGGCTAAAGTAATCAAAAGCAACAGGGCATAAAAGCACCACCCTGCTACGCCTGTGCAGCCAGCGCTACCCTGCAGATCTGCTAATACAAAAGCTAGCCTGCAAGGAGCTAATGATCGCTAACCAGACAAGCTGTGACCTTCCTTTCATGACCTTGCTCTCACGATGTAGCTATTTCATTCAATCACATTTAAAAAAAATGTGCAGAAAAGACCAGGTTTCAGAATAAGGCGCTTGAAAGACAGCCATCTGTCAAGGACAAAGAGGACAATGTCAATCAAATTAGCCGGTAATGAATGATGTGGAGCTGAGCCTTTCTTCGGTAATTTTAAATATTGGTTAGCCTTTGCTAAGGCGGAATAAATCTCATAAAATGAGGACATACAGTATTCCTGATGTCTGACAGTTCGTCCCTGAAGCGAAGGAGAACAGCCTGACACAGGCAGGTAGTGGAGAATGTTATACACTCACACACAGAAGATCCAGGGGGGGACTTAGCGTTTCATCCACAAATCCGCTAAGAAGCGCACTACGTACAAACTCTGTAAGCCTCTTTCAACTTCACAAATTCCATTTCAGTTGGCATAAGTCCTCTTTTCTAGAGACACCCCGGGAACAGAGGCTTGATGGGAATAAAACATTTCCTAAAGCTGTACCTGAGGTGGAGGGGTGGTGGTGGGTTTGGGGGGGGGTGGGGGGTCACCACTACTCAGTCAGCAAATTCCAGGGGTGACTGGGGACATCACCGCTAAAATGCTGGCTAGGGGAAGGAAGAACATATGAATCTGTGTGCTGCGAAGAGGTATGTAGCAGAATGGCCAATGCAGAAGGTGGCCACAGCAGGGAACACATGTAACAAGTATTAAAGTGGCCATCCAACCATACATTCATAAATCCATCAGCCTTTCAGATCGCTTACACAGGTGAGGGCTGCAGTCAATGTGATGTCATTTTATGAAATCTGCACCTATATGTGCTGCTGGATTGATTAAGCAAAAGCTTACATTATTACGTTAAACATGCTGACATGCAGGCCTTAACAGGTTATTAGACAACTTCCATTGCAAGTCTGTCCTGCACCGTGTGTACTATCCCCACTGTCTGATGGTGAGTCACCTTACTGTAAAGCTAACTGGCGTGTGCTATCGAACCTCAACCATGACCGGGGCTTGCACAGCAGCAAGTGCTCCCTGCTCGGAGTGCAGGCAGTGACATCACTCGCTTACTTGGCTGGTGCCCTCCAAAGTGGCAGCCTCTTGTATGCCCAAAGCAGGCCGTCTTCTGCCACCATAGATCATGATTGTTGAGTTTTCCTGAATAAGTGCTGTATCACGCACTCAAGAATGAATGTTAGGGAGGGTTCACGTCCACGAAACCCAGAATCAGTTGGCTGTGCTTAACACAGCTACCAAGTGATTCAGGGAACAGCCTCGCGTCCTGCGACCGTATTGTTTATTAAGAGGAGAAGTCCAGTGGACCAATGGGAACGTCAAGTAGGCCAGCTCATTAGGCTAGTTAAGGAAAGACAGGCTGCACATGGTTCTCAGCCCACTTGTTTGTCAGTGAAGCTTGGAACTAGCTTCAGGGCCAAACCCTGGGAGGGAAAGGAGGACATCATACAGGTGCGCAGGGAGCTGCAATGGAGGCAAGCGGCAATTTATAAGAAAAACACATATTCATAAATCTTGAAGGCATTTTGAAAGGCATTTTTTTCCAAGATGCACACTAAATTGCATGTATGTAATATATATATAGACATACTAGGACTGTAACGGTATACATATTTCTCATTATATGGTACACGGGTGGAACTTAAGGTCACAAGTAGAGTTGGGAAGCTGGTTATGGCTGATGCTGGTTACAGTAAATTATAAACAGCTGTTTAGGATCATTTTGGTTTCACAATTAATTACCTTAGCACTGGAGACAGAGTCTCCGCCTGGGTCACATGTGTGTGGAATTTGCATGTTCTCCCCATGTCGTCGTGGGGTTTTCTCCAGGTACTCCGGTTTCCCCCCACAGTCCAAAAACATGCTGAGGCTAATTGGAGTTACTAAATTGCCCGTAGGTGTGCATGTGTGAGTGAATGGTGTGTGTGTGCCCTGCGATGGGCTGGTCCCCCATCCTGGGTTGTTCCTGGCCTCGTGCCCATTCCTTCTGGGATAGGCTCCGGACCCTCCGCGAACCCAGTAGGATAAGCGGTTTGGAAAATGGATGGATGGATGGATGGATGGAGACAGAGTAGTTGATAAGACCAAGACAATCTGTCGACTCTGTTATACTGAACTTGGAGATGTTGCTGGAAACACATCATGCTAACTCGTTTGAGACGATATCATCTGAGTGTGTGTATAACGGGAGCAAGATAGACAAAGCATCTGCAAGTGAGTCACCCTATGGCATCTAAGGCGCCTTTACCAGGAAATTCTAAATTCTCATGGCTACAGATTTGCATCAGTATGTAGGATTTAGACAGGATTTAGTTCATTACGATTGTTATGATATTTATTTTTGATTTATTGTACATTAAATTTACAGTGTGCAAAGACATTTCTGTTAGATTTTGTCAATCAGACACGTTGACAGATGCGCATTGCTTTGGTTTACAGCTGTTCCTAATTGCATTTGTGTTTGCAATTTTAATAGTAAATAATTTCTTATTTTTTCCCCTGCTGTACTGAAATTTCACCAAACCGTGAACCAAAAACTGAGGTTTGTACCAAACTGTGAATTTTCTGTACATTAACACCCCTGATATGTACACAGTATATGTATATCAACAACTGATTGACCTGTGCAAACAGATGGATTTATAAATACATGGACACATGGATAAACCACTTAATGGATAATAACTTATCAGCCATCAGCCCAGTCATGTAAAACCAGCAGGCAGTGATGCCATTATAACTTATTACTGAATAATACGGCAGCACAACAGGATTTGTATTTTACATGAAGCCTGTAATTATCATGTTCAGTGGCAAGAGTGAATGCTTGAATTTTACTTAGTTATTTATGGCAAAATATCTAATATATAGTACACTTATGGTGCCTGAATACATCTATAATACATTCAGTCCAAATTCTGTAAGGTAATTTGTTTTATAATTGCTTTCAAATCATTCCTGATGAGGGTCATGTATCAAATGTATCTCTTTTCCATGTACAGTTTGCCTACAGCTGTCAGAAATAGGGAAACCACAGATTACTACATGCTTATGTGGTGTAACAAACTTGTTGCAAGGTAAAAGGGGAACAGGCAATGTTAATAAATTAACTACATCCAGCACTGAGAGATTATTAAAGAACAAGGCTATTATTCTTTGTTATTGGGTCAGTGGGATAGTGAATAGGGAAACTATTTGTGTCATGACAATGTTATTAGCCAGTGAAGCATGTCGAGAAGAGATAAGGAATAGATTGTGCTGGCCAGCAGTTTCTTTAGTTGGTCAGTCGAGATGATGAGGAAAGGAGGTCTACCTTATGTTTAGAGACTGTTTTTATGTTTAGGAGCAAGAGATACCTCCCACCTGCTCATGCCAGAGATTCCAGGGGAATTTACGTGGAAACCGTCATCCCCAAGCACAGCCACTGTAATCAAATGCTCAGATGCTGGATCATGAGCCTAGTTATGCTGCATATTCCGTGAATATATTTTATTTGTTGTGTTTTTTTCTCACTGCTGGGAAAGATTCCCGCATCTTCATCCGTTTTGGGGTTTTGCCATATTTCCGATCTTTGTGATGTCACTTACCCCTGTGGGCCCACTACCTGCAGGGGGAGCTGTGGGGGTCGGGTGGCATCCGAAGGCAGGGGCCTCGACGGACCGACATCAGCAGCCAAAACTGGCTTTCAGTACATGGAATGTAACCTCTCTAGTGGGAAAGGAGCCTAAGCTGGTGTGGGAGGTAGAGAGACATTGACTAGAAATAGTTGAGCTCACTTCATCACACAGGTCAGGCTTTGGAACTAAACTTCTGGAGAGGGGTTGGACTGAATTCCACTCTGGAGTTGCCCATGGGGAGAGGCACCAGGCAGGGGTGGGTCTGCTCATAGCCCTCCGGTTCAGTGCCAATGTGTTGGAGTTTACTCTGGTGAACGAGAGAGTCGCCTCCCTTCGACTTCGAGTCAGGGGAAGGACTCTGACTGGTGTGTGCCCGTATGCGCCAAATACCAGTCCAGAGTATCCGGCCTACTTGAAGACCCTGGAGGGGGTGCTGGAAGGCGCCCTTTGTGGGGACTCCATTATTCTGCTGGAGGACTTTAAAGCTCACATGGGTAATGACAATGAAACCTGGATGGGTGTGATTGGGAGGAATGGCCTGCCTGATCGGAATCCAAGCCGTGATTAATTATTGGACTTCTGTGCTAACCACAATTTGTCCGTAATGAACAGCATGCTCGAACATAAGGATGTTCATAAGTGCACCTGGCACCAGAGCACCCTAGGCTGCAGTTCGATGATCAACTTTGTAATTGTAGCATCAGATCTGCATCCATGTAGAGAGGAGCTAAGCTATTAACTGATCACCAGCTTGTGGTGAGTTGGATCTGGTGGTGGGGTAAGATGCTGAATGGACCTGATACACCTGAACGTGTAGTAAGGGTGTGCTGAGAGAGTCTGGTGGAGTCCCCTGTCTGGGAAATCTTCAACTTACACCTCTGACAGAAATTCTCTCCCAATGGAGTCAGGGGACATTGAGCCTGAATGGGCCATAGTCAGGGTCTCATTTGCTGAGGCAGCATTGCTGAGCTGTGGCCGAAAACCTGATGGTGGACACCATTGGTAAAGGGAGCTGTCAGGCTGAAGAAGGAAAGCTTCTGAGCTTGATTAGCTTGCAGGTCTCCTGAAGCAGCTGACTGGTACAGGCTGGCCAAGCGGAAAGCGATTTTGGTGGTTGCTGAGGCAAAAATTCGAGTGTGGGAGGAGTTTGGTGAGGCTATGGAGAAGGACTCGAAAAGGTTCTGGCAAACTGTCAGCTGACTCGCTTGGGGAGCAGGGCTTCACCAATGCTATTTGCAGCAGGGATTGAGAACTGTTGACCTCAACTGGAGACATAGTTGGGCAGTGAAAACAATACTTTGAGGATCTCCTGAATCCCATTGATATGCCTTCCTTTGAGGAGGCTGAGCTGAAAAGCCCGTGGGGGGACTTGCCATTCTTTGAGACAGAGGTAACTGAAGTAGACAAAAAACCCTTCAGTGGTGGGGCTGTGGAGATGGATGAGAGTTCTTGACAGCTCTTGGCTGATATGCCTCTTCAACATTGTGTAGATGTTGGGGACAGTCCTTTTGGATTGGCTGGAGTGGTGCTTCCAATCTTTGAGAAAGGGGACCAGAGGATGTGTTCCAACTTAATAATAATATACCCTTCATTATCCCTGTGGGGAAAATCTTTTTACGCCTCCCTCAACTTGCTCTTTATAGATCAAGCTGTCTGCGAAGGGCAGCCACCTGTTGGGGTACCCAGGAAGCTGGGGGTTAAGGGCCTTGCTCAAGGACTGGCAGACATGCTGAGGCTGGGTTTGAACCAGTGACCATGTGACTACAGTCACATAGGCTTAACCCACTGAGCGACACACTGCCCCCAGGGGGAACTTCAGGGGGGATCACATTCCTCAGCCACTCTGGGAAGATCTATGCTGGGGCACTGGAGAGGAGAGTCCGTCCTATGGTCGAACCTTGGATTCAGAAGGACCAATGCAAATTCCATCCCGGCCACCGAACACTGGATTGGCATTTCACCCTCACAAGGATACTGCAGGGTTCATGGGCATTTACCAAACCCTGTACAAACATTGTGAAAGATTGATTTGCATTGCCAGCAAGAAGCTATACTTGTTCCTGGTGGGTGTTGCACTCCATCACCAATTCTGTTCATAATTTTTATGGACAGAATTTTGGGCGTGGCGTGGAGGAGGGGGTCCAGGTCAGGGGTCTTAGGATCTTGGCTTTTTGTGGATGACTTGGTCCTGTTGGCGTTATTGGGCGATGACCTGCAGCATGCACTGGGCCACTTTGTGAAGTGTGAGACAGCCAAGATCATCACCTCCAAGTCTGATGCCATAGTTCTCGACCGGATAAAGGTGGTTTGCCTGCTCCAAGTGGGGGAGGAGTTGCTGCCCCAAGTGTAGGAGTTTAAGTATCTCAGGGTCTTGTTCACAAGTGAGGGAAGAACAGAGAGGGAGATCGACAGACTGATTGGTTCAGCGTTGGCAGTAATACGGACGCTGTACCATTCTGTCATGGTGAAGAGGAAGCTCAGTTGGAAGATAGAGACCTTAGTTTACCAGTTGATCTATGTTCCAACCCTCACCTGCGGTCATGAGCTCTGGGTATTGACCAATAGAATGAGATTGCACGTACAAGTGGCAGAAATTAGTTTCCTCCACAAGGTTGGCTGGGCACAGTCTTAGAGATAGGATGAATAGCTCAGATATTTGGGAGAGGCTCAAAGAAGAGCCGCTGCTCCTCCACATTGAAAGGAGCCAGTTGAGGTGGTTCGGGCATCTATCTAGGGTGCATTCTGGACGGCTCCTTGGGGAGATGTTTCGGATATGTCTAACTGGGAGGATGTCCCAGGGTAGACCCTGGACATGCTGGAGAGATTATATTTCTTGACTCCCCCGGGAATGCCAAAATAGAAAGTAAAAATACATCAAATAAATTAACCTACACATTACATTCGAAAAGAATCGTGGATGGTGTGAGGGAGACCAGAGAGGGGAAGTGGAGGGTTATTTTGTAGGATGACTTTCACTATAACTAACAGAATCACTGCTGTCTGTTGGCTCACTGGAATCTTTTTCCTTTTGTGTGACTTTAACAGGGAACCTATCCAGTGACAGCCGCTTTTGCCTCCATTTCGATTTCACGGAATTGTGGACATTGCATTGTCGTTAAACAGATTCATCACTTGCACTGCTATGCCCTTATTCGGGTGGTGCTTTTCTACTAAGTTTTGACTATACAGTACAAGTGAGGCACGCTGACTGAGTGTGGGAAATTATTACCCACAATCCCACAGCGAGAGAGAGAGAGGAGAACAATCAGCTCAGTCGTGATCACGTGACGCTCGACAGACAAAGCATATACGTAATACTCGTATTGCAAGACCTCGCCATTTATTAAGTAAAAATTTATTTACATTATTTTTCTCATCTTGCAAAACACTCGCAAACTAAGTTACTCGCAATCCGAGGTTTGACTGTAAGAAATAAGATTTCCGTGGTCAAAGGTTGATGGTATACTGCCTCTGTAGACACTAGTAATATATAAATTATCATTTGGTAACAATTATATGTATTTGAATATGCATAAACTAATCTGCTAAGTGTTATGTAATATTTGTCAATGACTTATTAATGAAAGTTATTATAAAGTGTTACCCTCTACGTGCTAACTGAATGGGCAGATGAGTCGTGTATATATATAGCTTCATTTTAAGCCACAGCAGAGTAAAACTAATAGAATCTGCTGCACCCAGCTAACAGCAAATGCATAACATCCATATGTGGTGCGTTTAAAGACCAACAGTAAACTAGGATTGCAACTTGGACCAGGGAAGCATTCCATGAAGAAGGATTAAGGAAAACTCCGATGTCTGGCTCATTTAAGTGGGAGTTCCGTTCCATCAGCGTGTCTTAAACAAATCCCTGGTGAGTTACCATGGTAACTTAGGTGAGTGAACAAGTTTGCTTCGAACCAGGTTAACTGTCTCGCTTAGTTGTCTCAAAGAACGTCCGACGTGTGGGAACAGATTTCCAAATGATTGTTCCGTTGGACGAAATTCCGCGTTCTCACTACTCATGTCATGTAATAAATATAATAAAGCTTATAAAAATCACGTCCAATGCACGTCCAATTCCAATTAATTCCAAAATAATTTTAAAAAAGAACGTACCCATATTACAAAGGTCAAACGTGAAAAGCAATGACTGAAATTTAAAATAATCTGTTAAAATAATATGAACAGAGGGTGGCATGGTGGTGCAGTGGTTAGCACTGTTGCCTCACACCTCTGGGACCCGGGTTCGAGTCTCCGCCTGGGTCACGTGTGCAGAGTTTGCATGTTCTCCCCAAGTCGTTGTTTCCTCCGGGTACTTCGGTTTCCCCCCACAGTCTAAAAACATGCGGAGGCTAATTGGACTTGCTAAATTGCCCGTAGGTGTGAATGGGTTGTGAGTGTGCCCTGTGATGGGCTGGCCCCCCATCCAAGGTTGTTCCCTACCTCGTGCCCATTGCTTCCGGGATAGGCTCCGGACCCCCCGTGACCCAGTAGGATAAGCGGTTTGGAAAATGGATGGATGGATAATATGAACAGGATAATATTTTTATATTTTATTTAGTCATTGTCTACTTTGAAAGTTTATTAGTAAAATGGCAAAGACAAGATACAGTTATTTGTGCAGATCATTTCACACAGATGTGACTGAAAGTATTTTACGTAGCTAAAATAATTCCGAATAACATTCAGTAAAAATGACACGTGCTCTCAACCCTGAAGGTTCCCTGTTGGCTAAAGGGATCGAACCAGGAACTTTTATGGTGTAAAGCAACAGCATAAACCACTGTACCACCATGCCACTGTACTAAGCACTTGTAACATTTACATAACTTACACATTTAGTCTGTCTGCAATCCTTTTCCAAGCCAACTCCTCTATTTATGGCCACAGTATTGCCTTTTTTGGCAATTATATCTTTGTATTTTTCATACAGCTCCATCAGCAGCGTTTGTTCTGTGGAGGAGAAAGAAACACCACTCTCGTTTTACACGCTTTCCAAATCATTTGATCGATCTATAGTTCATCTATTCATTTGGGTTTCTTAAATATCTCGGGTTTGTGCACTAAGTGAGACTATGCAAGTCTGTCTTGCATGAGCCTTCATTAGTTAAAGCTGAACTGCATTAGTGGAACGACCTGAGGTTAAATTTAGAGAGGCACTAGTTTGAGTCTGACTTTTCCAGGAAAGTCTGTCTTTCTTTAGCTACTTTCATGGAATAACCACCTAGTGAAGCATATTAAGTTATGATGCTGTATACTTGTTGTCCTGCTATTCGACGGGTTTTCCGGGAACTTTTATTGCCTTTAAACGAAGCTTCTGGCCATGCAGGAAGCTCTAGGTGTGATATGTGGGCCAACCTGCATGTCCATACTTAATTAATGGCCCTGCCTGCTTTTATCAAAGATCTAACACTGGCTGTCAGGCATGGGGCTGGGGTATGTTGTAGGAGGTAAAGGTCAGAGGTCACCAAGCTCGATTACATCAAATGGTCAAACACTCCCATGCTGTCTTGCAACATGGAGTGGAGACAGTCCCCCCACACGGGTCTGCATGCTGCCTCTTACTCATTGCTCTTAATGTGCTTGGACGGCATATTCTGGAAGTCAGGGCCTCGCAGCCAGCCTCACAGCTTCTCCCAGACACTCTGACACAGGAGACAGTGAGCCCCGTTGCTTGGCTCAGACCCACAGACACTGTAGGGGGCATCCTGCCAGTGTGCATTACCTCACATTCTACATAGATGTGCCCGGTTAATTAGCCACAGCTTGAGCCATTGCCAGAGTCTAGCATTTAAATATGCCTTTTTCAGGGGCCTGTCCCTGTTTCCATCATGCGCTGACTCTGTAGGAGGTGACAACATGAGATTAATACCAACACATGTAGAAGACAGCAGTTATGGATGACTTATAATTAATTTTTGACAGGCTCAAGTACCACTGACACTAAATGTAAACTTTTATTATACGCCATAAATCATTTCACATAGTTGTCCTAGTGGGCCAGTTTAAATTACTAGGCAACACAGATTAATTAAATTCCCTGTTTCCTATATTTCATACTGACCATTTATACGGTGCCAGACTATAAAAATAAGAAAACACAATGGAAATCAAACGTAATTAAATGGAAGAAACGTGATTTGCTCTTGAAAGCACTGCCCATCTACAGAATGTTATCTTGATATAGCTTAACAGCTCGGAACAGTTACATAACTGAGGTAGAGAGTTGGCAAGGGATGTGGGCTTTAATCCTTTATCACACATTTCAGCCGGGGTGCTGGAGACAAATCCCTTTTCATTTCAAAACAAATATCTTAATTACATGCAATTTTAATATGAAGTAACCAACCGTAAACTTAATCAAGTCACATGAGTGTCGGCCTTCATTTACCATTTTACTCTATTTTTACAACACAGTATCCTGGAATTTTGATAGACCATTATATACTATATTTTATACACTATATTACTCAGTTTGTGTCTGGTTTATGTTGAGCAAGGCTGGGTTAAATCAAGCTTGTTTACCAAAGTACCTAACTATAGTGATAAATTTAGTTTGTCTGAAATACTAGGAACGTTTTATAGCTAGAGAAAAAATTGTCATAGAAGAACCATACTTCGGTGCAGGCTCCCTCTTAAACTTCATCTATCTAATACAAATTCCCATAAATGCATCCATTTTCCTGACCCGTTATCGGTCCCTTATTAAGTTTATGGTCAGGATGATCCTGGAGCCTGTGCCAGGAAGCACATGGAGAGCCCCTTGGGCAACAGGAAAGCCGAGTACATAGAGGAACACTGGGCAACATGCAAAGGACATGCAAACCCCATACACACACTGGGCGCTAATGTCTGGGTTTGGAGAGAAGGCAGTTAGTGACCTGAGATGGTAGGAGGAAGCTCATTAACAAAGAATGATGCACACAATGCAAAATTAGTTCACCTGCACATAAAAATGTCTTTTGTTTTAAGAATAAAACATATATAATAATAAAATTAATAAAATAGTAAAAAACATCCATAGCTTGAACTAGTACAGGGCTATGATGAGCACAGAGAAGAAGAGAAGGATAAATTTAGATAGCAGTACATGCAACTCAATAATGTAACTAATAGTGTCGTCACTGATGGTGAACATGCCACGTGACAGAGATGACATCACTGATGGTGCACATGCCGCGTGACAGAGATGACATCACTGATGATGCACATGCCGCGTGACAGAGATGACATCACTGATGGTGCACATGCCGCGTGACAGAGATGACATCACTGATGGTGCACATGCCGCGTGACAGAGATGACATCACTGATGGTGCACATGCCGCGTGACAGAGATGACATCACTGATGGTGAATATGCCACGTGACAGAGATGACATCACTGATGGTGCACATGCCGCGTGACAGAGATGACATCACTGATGATGCACATGCCGCGTGACAGAGATGACATCACTGATGGTGCACATGCCGCGTGACAGAGATGACATCACTGATGATGCACATGCCGCGTGACAGAGATGACATCACTGATGCACTGGTGATAGCTCCATGTGACATGGGTCCTCATACTGTAGATGATGGGAGGCGTCCCAACTGACACTGTTTTCAAGGTTTCCTGAACCAGAACATTCCTCAAATACACTAATCTTTCTTAATTTATGCCATTAGTGTCTGCAGAGTTAGAAATTAAATAGCTGAAAAATAATTCCTTGCTAACAAATCACTCTCATACTTTCGATTTGGAAGGCACACACGCCCCCTGTCTTTGATTGGACTCCACCGCGATTTGATGTTTTTCCAGGCTTTGTAATTCAAGATGCGCTATGCTGTGAGTCATTTGCTAATAAACATTTTATGCTCCAGTGTTTGATAAATAAAACGATTAAGAGATTATTACTGGTATAAATATTATAGTGATTTATTTACCTGAGCGGATTCCGATTATGACGTTCAGGTTAAGGGACTTTTCACTGCTTCATAAATATGATTCACATTAAATGTTGTTATTGTCATATTATTCCTTGGTTTATTACCAGCACAGTGTCATGCTTAATTTATCATTTTTAATACAAAATGTAGTACAGAGTTTTGTAAAACAGGATTACAGGACTGAAGTTTTAGGGTTGAAGCCATATCTTATGGGAGTTTTACTTACATAAAAATATTCTGAGGGCAGCACAAAAAGTGATTGGTTTGATTGGAAAGGTAACCAATCAGAGTATAAAAGAGGTGGGTCCAAGACATCTCATTGGTTGGTCTCACCTCCTCTAGTTGGTTGGACTCACTTTCTCTACAATCCATCCTTCTGAACTAATCATTTTTCTTTCCTCTGAATATTTTAGTGTAAGTCAAACTCCCCTGGGTGAAACAGTATGAGTGAGATAATTATTGATGTTAATCTACCCCTTTTTGTCCCTCTGGTGGATAGTCTTATGTTCCCCTGTTCACTCCATGGCTGAATGGAGCCCACTCCCAGTGATAATCTTCTTTTTCCTCGTTCTGTCTTTTATTGGGTGATTTGTATCTGCTCGGCTGCATCTCCCTCTTCTCTGTGTTCCTGGATTGTGATAATCTGCTCTGAGTGGCATCACATCCCCCATAATAATCTGCTCTGTTTATTTGAAGTTCTCGATCTGCTGTAATAGTCTCTCTGGGCCTCCCTCAAGTTTAAAGTATGAATAATATAAAGAATGGGTCAAAACTGGGACTACAAACCACCTCAATACAAATTCACCGCTTTAGTTCATGAAAAGTCCACTCAGATCCATCTTTTTCAATTTGCTAAAGTTTCATTTAATGAATTTTCAAACCTTGCTATACCTTGCTTTTTTCTTAATACGATGTATCATCCGCTTATTTCTGGTTTGAAGATAAATAGATGGATGGTGGGATAATCAACGTTGTGCAAGCTTAAGTTTTTGAGTGTAGTGACTTTTTGCCTCTTCATCACTGGTTATAATTGAAAAAGTGCACATGAAAGGGAATTCATTAGCTAGTGCGCAGTGTAGCCCATTGCCCTGGGTCTATCGATTGTGATAGTTTGCTAACTGTACACTCTACAGCTTGTGCGATGTGACAGTTTGCCACCATATTGCTAAATGTGAACAGAATCCCTGTGATTGGTGTTATACTCTACACTCGCAAGCAAGTCAAATGAAGGCCTGGTCTTCAAATTAAAGTCTGCTATTTTTTGACAGCAGAATTAGAATTGAACTTTACAGTGCAGTCATTTTAGTGTGTTTTAAAGCGGGGTAATCTTATTTGAGTCGCTTTGACCTTTTTGCCTCCTTCCAACCGTGATGACGAGTGCTTTTAGTTGTTTAGCCAGTTGAAAAAAAGGGGGGTGGAACTGAGAAAAATAACATACCAGTAAAGGTCAGTCAGCTGACCAGACTGATTTGTTCTTACAGTGTGGACATTCTATAGCTCTTAAGGTCTCATGGAAGAGAAACCACAAAAGTGCCTCTAAGAAATGAAGAAAAAAAATTATGAAAAAATACCTCAAACTTTGATATGACAGATAATACTGTAGGAACATGAATGAAATGGTTAATTAGACTGACTTGTTAAGAAACCTTTTGGCCATCATCAGCACTCATCATACCTCAATAAAATTAGCTTCTGTAAGATCTCAGAATAAAAGTACTTGCTGGGACACAGGTTGGGGTTTGATCGACCCCGGCTAGGTCACCTGGGTGAGGGTGCATTATGTTGTGAAACCCAAAACACCCCATGAACTCAGGAAACATCACTGATGATGCATCTAGAGGATGTATCTTTGACCTACCTCAATTAAATTAGCTTTAGATCAAGAACAAAAGTAGAACCTTATTTAGACTGAAAAACCTTTTCAAACGTCTGAAGGCAGATTTCTTCATAATAATTGTTATTATAATTATTGTTATAATAATAATAATAATAATAATAATAATAATAATTGTAGGACATACTGCTAAAATCTCTCCAGGAGAAAGGAGGTCACAGAAATACTGCCCTGCAGTGTGTATGTATCTCTTACTATATAGATCAAACAGGTGGCATCTTTCAGAAGCTCACAATTTCACCTTCAGAAAAAGACACTGCGAAAATCTGACACATCTGACCTGATCTGTGAGAAGAACTGGGAAGCTCATCTTAGCTTTATTCACATCCACTATGTATCTTTTTACAGGTCTATGCATTAAAAGAATCTGATCTCAGAGGTCTACAAAGAGTTCCCAATATTTCCATAACCTGATTCTTACTCTGCCATGCATCGTGAACTGGGGGACTTTATAGAAACAGGTGTGGATATTTGTAGTGCATGTCCAGTTAAGTCAATTTGCCAAAGCTAGACTGCAATCAAGTTCTAACAATATATCAAAGACAGTCAAAGGAATTGCCTCTGAGCTCAATTTGTAGGGCCTCAGTATAGGGTTTGAATACTTATTTAAATTCTGATTTTATTTTTAATAAATTTGAACAAAAAAAATCATAACATATTTTCACTGTGCCTTTGGGGACTAATTTTTGTCAATTGATGGAAAAAAGGAATCAATTCCTTACATTTAAAATAAATTAATAGCACATTTGGAAAACATTTCCCTCGTGCCTTCCTGGAGATACCTTGTCAGGGCAGAGCAGCATACAAATAACATTCAAATAACATTCTGAGGGATAGCCAACAGGGATTTAGGAGAGGTAGATCCTGTTTAACTAATCTACTTCTTTGCGGAAGCTACAAGAGAAATTGATCACAAAACGGCCTACGATGTGATCAACTTAGATTTCCAGAAGGCCTTTGATGTTGTCCCCCACAAACGGCTCTTGCTTAAGTTTAAAGCTGCTGGGATTTTAGGAACTGTAGCACCCTCGATCAAAAACTGCTTAACAGACAGGAAACAGCGGGTAGTTATTAGACACAACATCGCAGTGGGCCTGCGTTCATAGTGAGGTACCACAGGGTTCAATTTTAGGACCACTTTTGTTCCTAATTTACATTAATGACACCAATACATACAGTAAACTGGTTAGATTTCCAGACACCAAGGTGGGTGGTGTAGCTGATATTGAACTAGCAACACAGAGGCTACAACAGAATCTTGATTTAGTTAGTGACTGAGCTGATACCTCGCAGGTAATCCATGCAGGGAGCAGAAATATAAAGTACAGATATTATATGGGTTCCACTGAAATAAAGGTAGCTGATTATGAGAAGGACCTCTGTGTGTATGTTGATGGTTCCATGTCCATCTCTAGGTTAAGGGAGGTGATGCTATGATTATATAATTCCTTGGTATGACCCCACCTACAATATTGTGTGCAGGTTTGGTCACCATACCTTAAGAAGGACATTGCTGCCTTAGAAAGGCAACGCAGAGCTACAAGAATGATTCCTGGCCTTAGAGGAATGTCTTATGAGGAGAGGTTGGCTGAGCTCAATCTGTTTAGCCTCGAGCAAAGGAGACTAATGGGGGACATGATCCAGGTATATAAGATTCTAATAGGTCTGGGTGCTGTACAGCCAAATGGCTACAACATTATTATGTTTAAATACTAGGACTCATGGCCATAAGTAGAAATTAGCGGGAGAACATTTTAAAATGAATTTGAGGAAGCACTTCTTTACACAGCATGTAGTTAGAGTATGGAATAGTCTTCCTGTTAGTGTAGCGCAAACTAAATCCCTGGGTTCCTTTAATTCTGAACTAGATAAGATATTAATATTTCTGAGCTATTAGTTAAGTTCTCCCCAAATTAGCTTGATGGGCTGAATGACCTCCTCTTGTTTGTAAATTTCTTATGTTCTTACAATATGCTCCCCTCCCAAAATGCCCCAAGACCACTTTGGGGCAAATGCTGATTTTTAATGAAATTGATTGAGTTTTATTTAATACGAAATACTAGGATGTGGCATGGGGGTTTGGTTCAGTATGGCGTTTTCGGAACAGGGTGGGAGGATGTCGCTGATCAAGGCATCGATCGACCCCGATTCGCGTATGACGCTGAGTGAAACATCACGCCAATGAGAAATGATGGTGGCATCAAATGCAAAAGGACAACTTCTTCACTGGCAGGACTTCGGCGCACCATAAATCTCCCCCAAGGTTCCCCTGAGCTCCTGTGAGGGGCAAGAGACAGGATTTATCACCCCAGCCATGAAAGATGAAGCCCCTTAGCATTCACTTTTACCCCGTGCCACAATTTATCGTGCCTCCGTCGTACAAACTGGAACTGCCGTCATATAACATTAGGAGCCCTCTTCAGTCGTATGTCACAGAAGTACTGGTGATTAGCCCTTTTTTGGTCATTAGCATTGTAAAGGTTTTTTATGCGAATTATTGATTTGTTTTCCTCACACGTTAGGCTGAACCGGCGATGATTTAACGTGCCGAATAGTATCTGAGGCCTTGGAACGGCAATCTGTTGGGGCACAACAGCTGTCAGAGAGGGGTGAGTGAGAACGTGTCTGTCAGGAAGCGGCCAAGCCGCACCATACCTGTCCTCTGTGCCATCCGCCAGCAGGATAGGGGGGGGCACACGTCTGTGAACAGACCGAGTGGCCACCGGTGGCACTCTCAGAGGTGACCATTAATGCTGTCTTTTGCTAATATTTGTTCACTGTTTTGACAGGGTGTTTTGAATAACCAAGAAAACAGATTTTTGTAACCTGCTAAATTCCAAATATAAAAAGCATAACTCTAGCTGAGAGAAAGGGAATTTAACAGTGGGACCATCTCAGGCAGGGACGACATTACAGCACCATAGCCTTGTATGTCCGAGACTGGGTGTTCCATTTCCAGCCGTAACTCTGAGTGTGCGGTCTACAGATCCTTTCAGTGCCCACACAGGGTTCCCAGGGGCATTGTGGCATTCTCCCACTGCCCAAAAATTGCCCACTGTGTGCGTTTGTGTCTATGTTCTGCTATGTTCCTGCCTCTCATTTCTTTGGGTAGACTCCAGGTTCACTGTAGCAAATCAGTTATGAAAAATATATTGAGGGAGGACCACCTATAGGTATACATAAGGATATGGGGAATATTTGGTAACACTTTCCTTGATGCTGTCATCTACAATGCATTACTTCATAATGCATTATAACTGTCGGTATAAGAAATAATAAAGAATTACAACATCTTTTATTATCGGTTATAAGGCATTATAGTGTTGATATACTGTATAAGGTTCAATGAAGCTCATGTCTATAATATATACCTCATGTCTATATAGATACCTTCATAACACATTATAATAGTTAAGATTTTTATACTGCATTATGAAGGTTGCTATATTGCGTTATAAATGACAGCTTCATAAAGCATTTATAATGGATAATAAACATGGCCATAATGTGTTATGCCTTTTTATATATAATTATACTTATATGCCACATTTATAATTCTTTATGAATATTGTTATGGATATATCCATAGATACATATAGACATGGTATTCATATAAAAACTTCTACTGGATATTTTTCTTGGTTCAAAATTTTGTTCCCAGTTCTTAGGTGTTGATCTGTATGGGTGGAATTACTTTATATTTCTGATAGCAGCGTTAAATTTAGAAGAGAATGTTTCTGCCCAATTACATTGTTACACTGTCTTATGTAATTTGTTCTATTCGGAAGACAATTACGATGACATGAAACTGGGTGTCATCATCTTCAAGTAAACTTTATCTGTTTGGTGCCTGGCCAACCATCAGCTGAAATGGACATCCAATATATTTATGAACCTTTTGTTATTGCTACTTAGACAATTTGACACTTTCTTTGTTTGCAAATTCTCTTTGTGCTTTGTTCTGCATAAGGTTGTTTTTTAATTATGGTGTTTTTCTGGTGTGGTGTCTGTCATGGTGCCTGTGGTGATCCTGTGCCTTAGTGCTGCTGTCTAACATGGTGCTTGTGATGAGACTGTGCCTTAGTGCTGCTGTCTGACATGGTGCCTGTGGTGATCCTGTGCCTTAGTGCTGCTGTCTGACATGGTGCTTGTGATGAGACTGTGCCTTA
Source organism: Brienomyrus brachyistius (assembly GCF_023856365.1). Lineage (NCBI taxonomy): Eukaryota > Metazoa > Chordata > Actinopteri > Osteoglossiformes > Mormyridae > Brienomyrus > Brienomyrus brachyistius. Next base: position 21,798,998 of record NC_064544.1, read on the forward strand.
GTGCCTGTATCTGACATGGTGCCTGTGATGAGACTGTGCTTTAGTGCTGCTGTCTGACATGGTACTTGTGATGAGACTGTGCCTTAGTGCTGCTGTCTGACATGGTGCCTGTTATGAGACTGTGCCGTAGTGCTGCTGTCTGACATGGTGCTTGTGATGAGACTGTGCCTTAGTGCTGCTGTCTGACATGGTGCCTGTGATGAGACTGTGCCTTAGTGCTGCTGTCTGACATGGTCCCTGTGGTGAGACTGTGCTTTAGTGCCTGTATCTGACATGGTGCCTGTGATGAGACAGTGCCTTAGTGCTGCTATCTGACATGGTGCCTGTAATGAGACTGTGCCTTAGTGCTGCTATCTGACATGGTGCCTGTGATGAGACTGTGCTTTAGTGCCTGTATCTGACATAGTGCCTGTGATGAGACTGTGCCTTAGTGCTGCTATCTGACATGGTGCCTGTGATGAGACTGTGCTTTAGTGCTGCTGTCTGACATGGTGCCTGTGATGAGACTGTGCTTTAGTGCTGCTGTCTGACATGGTGCCTGTGATGAGACTGTGCCTTAGTGCTGTTGTCTGACATGGTGCCTGTGATGAGACTGTGCTTTAGTGCTGCTGTCTGACATGGTGCCTGTGATGAGACTGTGCCTTAGTACTGCTGTCTGACATGATGCCTGTTATGAGACTGTGCCTTAGTGCTGCTGTCTGACATGGTGCCTGTGATGAGACTGTGCTTTACTACTGCTGTCTGACATGGTGCCTGTTATGAGACTGTGCCTTAGTGCTGCTGTCTGACATGGTGCCTGTGATGAGACTGTGCCTTAGTGCTGCTGTCTGACATGGTATGTGTTCAGCAGGAAGCTGTAGATCATGTGTCTGTCTAGTTTCCTGATCTGAGAGGTGATCAAATATAAAGGAGACCTCTTTGTTATATTAATTTCAACTGAAGTAGGGAACTTGAACTTGGAACACCTGGAACTTGGAATGAAACAGCACGGTTCATTTAAATATCATAATAGAATGACTAAAGTAGCCACAAGCAAAATTAAATCTATCTATCAGTCTTCCACTTCTGTATCTCTAGCTCCATGCAATTTGCAAGCCTGACCATGATAAACTGTTATAAGAAGGATAATAACTAATTGATTGCTTTTATTTCCAAATAAAAAAATAATTTTCGAAAGACAGAAATTTAAGAGCTGTTGTTGTGCAGAGAACAAAAGTTCAAATTCATAAATATGTTCTGCATTTTTAACTTTCAGATTGCATTAAAAGACCACCGTGAAACGTCACTGTTGTCATTACAATCAAAATAAATATAATGTATTTCATTCAGCTTGATTCAGCTGTTGACAGGGTCTGGCATGTGTAGATTAAAAAAGCATCTATTTTTTTATACCCATTTTCATTTAAATGCATGTTGAGCAAAATAATGCCTCGCTGCTTCCCATTCAGCAAACCATCAAGCGTGATGCGAGGAGATGCCCATTAGTAATCATACGAAGACGATAATGTGAGGAGGATGTCCATAAGGAATCGTGTGAGGAGGATGTCCAAAAGTAATCATGTGAAGAGGATATCTATAAGGAATCATGTGAGGAAGAAATCCTTAAGGAATCGGGCAAAGAGGATATCCATAAGGAATCATGCGAAGAGGATGTCTATAATGAATCATACGAATAGGATGTCCATAAGGAATCATGCGAAGAGGATGTCTATAATGAATGATACGAATAGGATGTCCATAAGGAATCATGTGAAGATGATATCCATAACAAATCATGCGAAGATGATGTCCATATGGAATCATGCAAGGAGGATGTGCATACAGAATCATATGAAAAGGATGTCCATAATGAATCATATGAGGTGGATATCCATAAGGAATAATGCGAGGAGTATATCTGTTAGCAAGGATTGACTGTCTGTCCCTTTACGTCCCCTTGCTAGGGTAAATTAAATTTGCTAGTGGGGGGAGCTGACGATTACATTCAAGTGGGTGGGTATTACTTACCCCCTACCTATTAAAGGGCAGTTCTTAGTCTGTGTGTTTAGCTTGTAATGTCGATACCACCCCTTTTACACGAATGTGTACAAACAAACCCACGTTAACTTGCTGGGCTGATAAATATAGTACCACTTAGCACTGACTGTGGCAGTCACGGTTTGTTAACTCAGCTCTACTGAGATATCCGTACTATGGATATGCAAAACTCACATAGTACACCCCACTGGACGAGTCGAGAAACAGCCCATTAATATTTACAGTATTATTGCTGTTATCAATAATTTCAATGAATAGCCATTATTACATATAGGGCAGCATAGCTGACTCATAACTTCAGTCATTGGTTCAGGTCCTTTGACTTGCTGTTTATATTAACTGAGAAATATGATAATCCACATGATTTTACACATAAATCTTTACATTTAGCATTTTCTTATAATTACACATCATATGAATAACTCTTTTCTTAGCAGAATGAATAAATCCTGGGGGGCGGGAGGGGGGTTAAGAATTATGCCTTAGGACGCCTACAAAATTTGCCCTAGTAAATACCTGATTAATTATAGTTACTGTTGGGCTAAAAAATAAAGCGATCCAGCTGGTTTTTGCAGGTGTAAATAACTTACTGATAGGGTCACTTTTCAGTCATGTTAAATTCTTACTGCCAAAATCAGCCAAAGTTATTTTCTACCCAAGTTATGACATTGATTAATCAGCTGAGACGCTACAGAAATACAGTGGCCTTATTAAGGTGTGACTGGACACCCCAGAATTAGACCACACAAATAAAGTGGGCCTACCTGTAAGTACTCAAAGTCAATAGCAGTACTGTCTAATGGATCCACAGAAAGGAGATGTTCCGGGCGGCTTATTGCGATTCACATGCCGTTTGCAGAAATTCACAAAGACATATGCAACGAAACATTATTGTAAGTAATAAATAAAGTTATTGGAAGTAATAAATGAAAGTAACATCATGACATACAGATACATGTATGCTGAATAAACATGGAAACAAACCAGTCGTAGATGACAAATAATACTGAATAGGATATTTGAAAGTAGTGATTACAGTTATTATTTTTATCAGTTCCTTAGTTTTCTTTATGTAGATGTCTAGAACCACATCAGAGTCAGGAAAGAATGAGCACAAGCTTCAAATTAAGGCTTATAGTCTTGTTTCTCTTATTGGCACCTATATTTAGATGCATATTTGTTATATGCTGTATAATCTGTATGATACCTTCCTATCATAGTCACATGATTTTTTTCAGCAGTTTTTTTCTACAGTAGCTCTGCTGTGGGATTGGATCAGACAGGCTAGCCTTCGCTCCCCAGCCTTGGGCCCCCAGAACCCCGTTGTTGGTTCGCCACTTAGCCTTCCTTGGGCCGCTTTTGGTAGGCACTGACCACTGTCGTTTTTGAGATGCTCCCTCCCAGTCGTCTACCTTTCACCATTTGGCCCTTATCACCCTCACTCAGATCCTTATACTCGCGCCCTTTTCCTGCTTCCAACACATCAACTTCATGAATGTTCTCTTACCTAGTATATAATGGCACTCTTGACATATGCCATTGTAACGAGAAAAGCAATGTAATTCACGTCACCTATCAGGTTATATTGTTATGGCTGATTGGTATAAATTACTCTTTGATATTTAAACTAAACATGTTGGTAATTTAAAAAAATGCAGAAATAGAAGGGTTATGTCATGCCCGGCTCGTCCGCTCCTCGTGTGTGCCACGCCCCCTGCTTACCCACGTGTACTTCCCTGATCGTCTCCTGCTGTGTCTGATTACTTTGATTAGTCTTGTCCTGTTTTAAGTCCTGGTCTTACCTGTGGTCCTCGTCCGTCATTGATGTTCGTAGGCGTTTGTTGTTTCCTGTTCCTGGTCCCCGTCTACCCAATAAACCCCAGTTTCGCCCTGATACCTGCTTATCTGTCTGCTCCTTCCACGCCAGCCCGCACGATCGCCGCGTTGTCAACCAGCGATCATGACAGGTTATATGAACTCTTTCTATAATGCAGGTGTTGAATCTTGATGATAGAGCTGCAGGACTGCACAATACTATGGTAAATCAATAACACTTTACTTGACTTGGCAAAAATAACATAGTATCATTCTGTTACTGATGTATTAATTAACCACAGACTCATTCTTAGTTACACATTAATATCTTGTTAATTCATCATTAATGAATCATGATGCATATTTTCTCAAGCAGTTACTATATCTGTTAATTCTGTAAACCTTTGTGAACTACTGAAGGAACTACCGAAGGAACTATTGAAGGAACTTATAAGGAAATACGGGGGGAATCATGAATTATACAAGAAATACTGATCTCATGTTTGTTCATTAATGAATCGTGATGCATCTTTTATCTCAAGTAGCAACTATATTTATTGATTTGTTCGTGATTTGTACTTCAGTAGTAAGTGAGGTATTACTCAGTATTTGTGCCCTGTCAAGTAAAATGTTACCATTAAATCTTTTTATCTAATTGCACACAATCAGAACATAGAAGATACCAGAAAAGTGTGGTGCATGGAATCACATAAAAATGCAGTGTTTTGGAGTACGTGCAACACATGGACTAGAATGAATTTTCAAAAAAAATAAATAAATACACACACATCACCTTGTGTCAGGATTTCCTGGGCAGGAAAGCACAGATCCAGGGATGCAAACCAGAACGGGGTTTATTAATTCGTACCAGGCAGAAGTAATGGAGGGGACAGGCGAATATCTTGGTCGGTAAACGAGCAGGTAAGTCAGAGGCCGGGGAGTCAGTCCTACGGGAAGGCACGGGACGGGACCACACAGGGGAGCGGGAACAGGACGTGCCGGGCTCGGCTGGGGAGACGGATCAGGTTCGGGAGCGGGTCTGGAAAAGGAAGATGAAACAGGTAAGGAACAAACACAGGGTAAACGGAACAGGTTGGGAATGAGGGTAACACAATGGACAAGTAAACGCTCGGTAAGGCTTGAAATCATTCGCGCAATACTTCGCGTTGAACTGAGGACTTTGGTTTGTTTATATGCGCCCTCTCATTAGCCGTAACCTAGCTCAGCTTGCGGTTCCAGTCTGTGAGGGCGTGACAGTACCCCCCCCCTGACGGCCGCCTCCCGGAGGCCGAGGGCGTTTGCGGGGCCGACCCCGGGGACGCGGAGCGGGACGGGCAGGGTGGGCAAGGTGAAAGGCCGCCTTGAGGGCAGGGTCAGAAATGGCGGCTGCTGGTGTCCAGCTGCGTTCCGCAGCGTCCGCCCCTACCCAGTCGACCAGGTACTGTAGTTGTCCTCTACGGCGGCGGGAGTCTAGCAGGGCGTGGATCTGAGTGGAGGAGTCCTCCTCTGACATCTCCACGGGGGGCTCCTCCACCTGCGGGATGCCTGGCCGCAGGGGACTGTGTTTTACGGGCTTAAGAAGAGACACATGGAAAGAGGGGCATATGCGGTACACCTTGGGCAGCTGAAGGCGAAAGGTCACCGGCCCCACTCGCCGTAGTATGCGGAAGGGTCCGATGTACCGGGCGGTTAGCTTTCGACATCCTGGTATGTGTAGATTGCGTGTGGACAACCATACTAACTGACCAACCCGATAAGAAGGTCCTGCTCGTCGTCGACGGTCTGCTTGGGTTTTCCGCTTCTGGGCTTGGTTCTCTAGAGTACCTTGTATCTGCTGCCACACTCGCCGACTCTCCTGATACCATTCCTCCACCTTGGGTACTGCTCCTTCCGGGGAGTCCCACGGGAAGAGCCTAGGCTGGTACCCTAGAACACATTGGAAAGGAGAAAGGCGGGTAACGGGACTCACCCGGGTGTTGAGGGCATATTCTACCCACACCAAGTGTGTTGACCATCCGGAAGGATTGGATCGACACAGTAGACGTAGGGCCTTGGCCACCTCCTGGTTAGTTCGTTCAGCCAGGCCGTTTGACTGAGGGTGGTAGGCGGATGAAAGGCTGAGGGTGATATTGAGCTTGCGACATAACTCTTTAAACACCCGAGAGTTAAACTGGGGTCCCCGGTCGCTGACAATGTCCTCCGGCAGTCCATAATATCTAAACAGACTCTCTATGACGGTCTCTGCCACCTCGGAAGCAGAGGGCAGTTTTGGAAGTGCGACCAGTCGGCACATTTTTGAGAACCGGTCAACCATGGTCAGAATGGTGGTTTCCCCCATCGACCGGGGAAGATCCGTAATGAAGTCCATGGCCATGTGGGACCATGGACGGGTGGGAGTTGGCAACGGAAGCAAAAGACCGGCGGGAGCTTGAGAAGGCGTCTTAGCCTGTGCACAGTCTGGACAGGACTCAACAAACTCCTGCACCTGCTTTCTCCAGTCTGGCCACCAATATCTGCGGGATACCAGTTGCTGAGTGGCCGCAGTCCCAGGGTGTCCCGTCCCTCGTTGGGAGTGTATCCAGTGGAGAAGGGCTCCGCGATGTTTCCGTGCAACGAATCGGGCCCTCTCTGGACAGCCAGTTGGAGGAGTTCTTCCCTCGCTTTCCTGGCGAATGGTCTCCTCTAGGTCCCAGGTGATAGTAGAAGCGAAGCAGGTGGGACTAAGGATTGGGTCGGTCTGTTCCAGGTTGGAGGGGGGGTCGAATTGTCGAGAGAGCGCGTCTGCTTTTATGTTCTTACTCCCAGGGAGATACCGTACCTGAAACTCGAACCGGGAAAACCATTGGGCCCAGCGTACTTGGCGAGCGGAGAGACGTTTAGCAGACTGGAGGTACTCCAGGTTACGGTGGTCCGTGAAGACAACGAAAGGGTGGCGTGCTCCCTCCAACCAGTGCCTCCATTCCTCTAGGGCCAGGCGAATTGCGAGCAGTTCCCTCTCCCCCACCGGATAGTTGTGCTCTGCAGCGGTCAATTTTTTGGAATAGTAGGCGCAGGGGTGCCGTCGGCCGGTCTGGGGATTCCGTTGGATAAGGATTGCACCCACTCTGGCCTCGGAGGCATCCACCTCAATTTCGAAGGGGAGATCAGTTTGTGGTTGGGCGAGAACGGGTGCTGAACAGAAGGCTTTCTTCAGCCGCATGAAGGCGGCCTCAGCTGTTGGGGACCAGGCCAATCGAGAGGTTCCACCCCGGGTTAGCGAGGTGAGAGGAGCTGCCACTTGACTAAAGTTGCGTATAAACCGTCGGTAGAAATTGGCAAACCCTAGAAAACGTTGCAGTTCTTTGAGGTTGCGTGGTCTCAGCCAGTCGCGAATGGCGGCTACCTTCTTCTCCTCCATAGCCACAGTTCCTTGACCGATAACGTATCCGAGAAATTGGACCCGGGTCTGGTGGAATTCACATTTTTCTCCTTTAGCGAAGAGGTGATGTTCCCTTAACCGTTGCAGGACCTGGCGGACGTGTTGGATGTGGGATCGCTCATCTGGTGAGTAAATGAGAATATCATCTATGTATACTATTACGCATTGATGGATGAGGTCCCTGAACACCTGGTTCATGAATGCCTGAAAGATGGAAGGACTGTTAGCTAAGCCGTAAGGCATCACGCGATACTCATATTGCCCTTTACTGGTAATGAAGGAGGTCTTCCATTCGTCCCCCGACTTTATCCGGATAAGGTTGTAAGCACTTCGGAGGTCGAGCTTGGTGAAGATGCGGGCCTCTCGTAGCTGTTCGAGAGAGGAAGGAATCAAAGGCAACGGTTCTCTTCATTTTACTGATATGGCATTGAGTGCTCGATAATCGATACAGGGACGGAGTCCTCCGTCCTTTTTTTTAACAAAGAAGAAACCTGCGGTCATGGGAGAGGTAGAGGGACGAATTATCCCCTGCTTAAGACCCTCCTGGATGTAGTCCTCCAGCGATTCCTCCTCCTGCAGGGAGATAGGGTATAACCTACCCTTGGGGGCCTTCACCCCCTCCTAGATCTCTATGGAGCAATCGCAGTCGCGGTGTGGAGGCAGGGTGAAGGCTTTTGCCTTGCTGAACACGTCCCCGTAGTCTTGATATTCCACAGGAATTCGGCTTGGATCCTCAGATCGGGGGCTTTCTACGCTGGAGGTTCGACATGGAGTAGACATGCAGGTGGACAAGCATTCGGAGGACCACTCAGTCAGCTCTCCCGTTCTCCAATCGAGTCTGGGATTGTGTTGACTTAGCCAGGGGTACCCCAGAATCAGGGGGTCTTTAGCCTGCGGTATAACATATACGACAATCTCCTCCGTATGGAGAGCGCCGGTGCACAGCGTGAAGGGCTGAGTGCAGAAACGAACGGTTCCTTCCTTCATTCTCTCGCCGGTTACCCCCAGCACAGAGAGCGGTTGTGCGAGTTTCTTCAGCGGTAACCCTAATTGCCGCGCGAGGGTGAGATCGATAAAATTCCCCACTGCCCCACTGTCTACCAGTGCCCGGACGGAAACCTGATTCCCCTCGGAACCCATAATCACCGGAACCGTGAGTTGTCGGCGGGCAGACGGCGCAATCGGTGAGTAACCTACCAGGGGGGTCTCTTCCTCCCGGAGCGGGCGCACTGGGCAGTGTCGAATAGAATGTCCAGCTTCCCCACAATAGAGGCAGAGTCCTCCCTGCGATCTCCTCCTGCGTTCGGTAGAGGTGAGGGGCGATCTACCCAGCTGCATCGGCTCTACTGCTTCCGGAGCCGACTCGGCGGAAATCGGCGGGCTTCGGTTTGGTGCCGACGGTGACGGCGATCTCTTACACTATTGTCCAAACGGACAGCCAGCCGGACGAACTCGTCGAAGGTCATCGCCTCCCCTCGGGACGCGAGTTCATCTTGGAGGTCCTGGTTTAAACCCCGACGGAAGATTGTCAGGAGTGTGTTATCCGTCCACTGAAGCCCCGCCGCTATGGTGCAGAACTCCAAGGAAAAGTCCGCCGCTGAGCGGTTTCCCTGACGGCAGTCGAGGAGTCGATCGCCGGCCCGGCGCCCCACCGCCGGGTGATCGAACACCTCCACCAGGGCACGATGAAAGTCTCGGAAGGAGTCTATGAGAGGGCTCTGATTTGCCCACAGGGCTGTCGCCCACTCCCGTGCACGTCCGGTAAGTAAGGAAATGACAAATCTTACTTCGGCTGCCGGAGTGCTGAACATGTCGGGATGTTCTTCGACGTAGATACCACATTGCATTAAGAAACCCCGACACTGATCGGGGTTGCCGTCATATCTTTCCGGCATTGCAATGGGAGTGGAGGCCGTCGGACGAGTAGGGGAAGTGGGCAGCGGGGTTCTAGTAGCCTGAGCCGCGAGAAGTTGTTCCACCGCAGATAGGCGGTCCTCCAGAGCCGAACGGTTTGCTGGATCCATCTTGAAGCGGCGAAGTATTCTGTCAGGATTTCCTGGGCAGGAAAGCACAGATCCAGGGATGCAAACCAGAACGGGGTTTATTAATTCGTACCAGGCAGAAGTAATGGAGGGGACAGGCGAATATCTTGGTCGGTAAACGAGCAGGTAAGTCAGAGGCCGGGGAGTCAGTCCTACGGGAAGGCACGGGACGGGACCACACAGGGGAGCGGGAACAGGACGTGCCGGGCTCGGCTGGGGAGACGGATCAGGTTCGGGAGCGGGTCTGGAAAAGGAAGATGAAACAGGTAAGGAACAAACACAGGGTAAACGGAACAGGTTGGGAATGAGGGTAACACAATGGACAAGTAAACGCTCGGTAAGGCTTGAAATCATTCGCGCAATACTTCGCGTTGAACTGAGGACTTTGGTTTGTTTATATGCGCCCTCTCATTAGCCGTAACCTAGCTCAGCTTGCGGTTCCAGTCTGTGAGGGCGTGACACCTTGCATCAATATACACTTTATGTCTGCATATATTAATGTATGTTTCTTCCTAAAATTTAGGAACAGTAGGTAAAATACCAGAAAAATGTGGGTGAGACGATTAATCAGATTCTCTGGTGTGTGTGTGTGTGTGTGTGTGGATTAGGACCATATACCCCCCACAATGTAATAAAAAAAACCTGTTTTTGTTTTTTTTTACGATATGGGGACCCCACAAAGGTCCATGAATCCAATAAAAAAAGCTCAAAATGCTATTTTGTTTGGTTACAAGGTTACGGCTGGGTTAAGCTCGTCATGTTGTGATTACAGTTTTTCCCATAGAAATGAGTGGAGAGTCCCCACAAAGACATAATTACAAACCTGTGTGTGTGTGTGTGTGTGTGTGTGTGTGTGTGCGTGTGTGTGTGTGTTGTCTGTGTCAGACTAGCTTTACGGGGGTAACTCTGGTCAAAGTGACACTAACATTCATAAGTAGTTTATCCAGATACATAGAAGATCAAGTTGAAGTTTTAAACATCTCAATTTTTGCCCTACAAGAAACTTGCTGGAAACTTAGAAGATCAAGTTGAAGTTTTAAATATAAGATAATATAAGTTTCCAGCAAGTTTCTTGTAGGACAAAAATTTAGGTCAGTAGTAGATTTCAGTAGATTTTTACAGAAATATCACTAAATGAACTGAATTTCTCTCAGACTCAAAAATGCCGTACGGCTTGAGCTTTACACCTTCAGCATGCCTGATTTCTTCCAAAAGAGGCACGGCGTCTCCAAAGTGACCCTGCTCAGATTCTCACTTATAACTTGTGCCATAAAAAGCAGGATGCATGTGCAATTAGAAGCAGGAAAGATTGCATGGTTCAGCTTGAAACGTATCCCTGTGCATTCACCAAAGCGGTCATTTTCAGCATCGCAGTATGACATCACGTAAATGTGGCAGGGCTGTTTATTTCCCTTCACCCGTACAAAGATTGCTTGACATTTGATGCGACATTCACTGCAATGTTTAATGGCGTAATTGAACACCATCGTCCGCTTCAAGGGGAAACAGTAACATTGAGTGAAGGCAGCGCAGGAATCTGTTAATGGGGTTATCTAGTACACGGGCCTTTATAGAGGCGTCAGGAAATGCGGCATGCGCTGTGCAGCTTCAGCAGAACGGGCGAGAAATGGGACACCACTTGTTTTCATTTCATATGTATCCTATGCTGTAATTTGGACAGTACTTGGTAAATGGCAGGGGCTTTCAGGAGCGGTTTCCCTGATGGGGATTTGGGTGGCATGAGGGAATTAGCATTACTGAGTCAATGAGCCAGTTTGCTGACAAACAGCAGTTTGCGACTCTGTCATCAGATACTGCCTCAGCTGTTACTGTCACTACTAGCATCTACATTTTCTACAGGGTACACCTCAGAGACCCCCCTGCGTCTAATATAACTTGGTATGTCCCACAAGCAAAGGTGATGTAAGGGGCGGGGGGACTTAGAATGATTCCAGGAAATGGTTTGTGGGGCCAATATGATAATCTTTAATGGTGCCCCTCGCTGCAAGTTAAAAAATTATAATAATCATTAAGCATCACAATTTAACAATGTCAAATCATCAGATCGCATCTTACCATTAAATTTATGTACTACAACTACCATTTTGGCCGTGGATAAAAAGTTTAAATTTAATTCATGCATATACTCACATAAATATTGATTAAACTATATATTTTCTTGAAATGGCTAAGCATTTTAAAGCCATTATCAGCACTCACTTGATAATCATATGCTATAGCTATAGTTAATACAGTTTAAAATTAAATGTCAGTGTTCTGAGTGAATGAGGCACAAGTTATAATACTGTTGTAATAGCTTTTTTAACTACAGGACAAAGAGGATTTGACACTCAGCCAAATGTAATTCTGACAAAACACTGGTGCAACACACAGGAGTTGTATAATTACAGAAGCAAAGAGATAGTCTTATTCATTTCTATGAGCACTAACATTGATGTCTTAGAGGAATTCCATCAGAGATTTTCTTGGTCCAGGTCCAGTTTAAACTGATTTTTTGAATTGTGTGCTACTATTCCAGTCTGAATTATAACAATTATATAGGCACAGAGAGATACATCAAAGACTCTCACAATGGGCATGTGCCATTGAAATGGGTCAGTTGTCTGAGTACAAATGGAAAGGATCTTGGCTCATAAGTACTCGACATCAGATATCAAATACTGTAATTATGTTTATCAGTCTCAATCAGATAAGTGTGTTTCTTTCAATACCAATTCATACAATCATCTGCCTTATAAATATTCATAACTATCTTTTTGCTCACTTTCATCTGCATTGAGATACGTACATGGCTGATCTTCATTAGAGGGAACTTTGATCAAAGACAATGCTTGGGTATATTTCCTCAACACTGAGCAGCAGTGAAGCATTTGTCAGAGAGCAACCATGTTTTAAAAAGCATCTTGTGTGATCGGATCACAAGCAGACAGCTGAGATATATCACCATTTGTATCTGTGTCTGTCACGAGTCCCCAAGGTGTCCAGGTGACCACTTGTGTTCAGATTTCATTACTGCCTACGTCACTTCGGGTAGAAGGTCAAATGGTCCCGTGCAGAGTTATTGTGACAACCTTGTCGGGGATGCATCAGGATGCATTAGCACTTACACTGCAAAAGATACACGATCAAATGCATCCCGGACCACCTAGGCAAGTGGTTTCAGTGATCCGATCACAATGTGTCTTGGTTGGAGGTCATTTAAATGTGTATTTAACACAGTCAACTTGCGGTCCGTTTACCCAAGACACAGTTTAAAACCAAGTGTAAACAGGAGCTTAGTGTCTCCTAATGATACATTGTCTTATAGGAGGGATTATGAGGGTACAATGTCACCCCCAGGGAAAATTACAACACCTACATGCATGGGCATAGGAACCGAAGGGGAGGAGGGATGTATCCCCCAATATTTAATTTGGCTCCATTCACCGGCCAATAAATAATCCTTTGCCTTCAACTTATATAGCCCTCCCCCAACAATATTACACTCTTTTATGCAGGAGTGTAGATGTACTATTAACACTGGGGGAAAGGATTTATCGGGGTCAGTGATGTGACGTCACATTGCCTTATAAGGCAATTCTGCAGTCACGCTATATACAGTTCTTTTTTTAACTATTGCTGTTATAAATGCAGTATATAAAGTGAAATTTATCTTTCCATTTTCCTGTTATTCATATTGACTAATATGGTAGTTTAAGTACGTTAAGTCGCCCATTATGTACGCTGACTTTGCGGGGCTTAATAAAATTACGCACAATTTGTGAGATTTCCCCTCAAATGTCGGGCCATTCATTGTGGAAAAATGAGCTCATCTCAGGTTTCCCTGATGCCCAGTCACTCTCCTGCACCCTGTCTCTCTCACAAACACATCCCAACTTTCCGCAAAGAGACAGAACAAACATAAAATAGCGACTAGCAGATCCTCTCCTGAAGCCCCATAGACGTAAGTACTGGAGATTTACTGAATCTCTTCTTGGTAATAAATGGGACTTTCTCACAGCACTATTTATGAACTAAATGAGCTTCTGGTAATTGAATAACTTTATGGCGCTTTCCAAATAAATGCCAGATCTGGCCCCATTTTGACGGGTTTCTTACTCATCCTTGTGCCGTAACAGCAAACACAGTGGGATGAGAATCATGATGTAACGCAAACGCCACATACCGCATTGCTTATTTCTGCTATGCTGTTAACTAAGCAAGCTAGTTGCAGTTTGCACAATCAAATAAGATAATATTTATGAAACTTAATCGACGTAAGACAATTAAATTACACCATTTCACATAAGTTTTTATTGATTGAGTGTTGGTTATGATGCAAGGTCTTCAGTGCTCCCTTTTTGTCTTCTTACTTGTGGGTCTGGAAGTGAGCATCTGCCTGATGGAGCGGGAATTGAGGAGAAACCGTCTTAACTGTAAGAAACTTTAAGAAAAAAACTTTCAATTATGTAATGAGATACAGTACATTAGTCACATGGGGTTTTTGTAAACATATAAAATTATATGTGATATTATTGATAACATTTGGGGGGCATGCCCCCCCATTCCCCCCCTAAGGCTTGTGCTCTTATGCCATTCCCTACATACAATGCACAAAAACCTGTTTTGAAAGCAAAATTGTATGTGACAATGAATTATTGCCCCAGTGAAGAGTCCCTGAAGATACCCAGACGATCTAGGGGATTTGTGGTGCAAAGACTCAGAAGCTCAGTTTTTACATTGAATGTGAGTTAGAAGGTGAATGTGCTACATACACTAAACTGGGTAAATAAACAGCACAGCAAATATAACACAAATGACGTCCTCACTAATTTTATGTGCTGCTATAAAAACATCCTGGACAGCATTAGCGGCTTAAATTTCTTTTCATTAATTCTGCATTCATTCTCCCGCAAAGCTGAAGGGAATGTATTCTGTATTTTAATCTCTGTGAACATAATATTATAATAAAGAGGAAACCAGGTTACTGAAATCAGTAATTTATGTTGTTTTTTTTTTTTAAAAAAAAGAGAGATTTACAGCTATATGAATCGAATTACAAACCCAGAAGCATTACATACAAACTTACTGTACACAAACAATTGCATCAGTTTGTCTGATTGCCCTACTATGATCTGAATTGTTAATTTGTAAATTGCATTCCTGGTGGCTTCTTAATAACCCTATTAACAGATATTAATATTAATGATTTTTTTCAGCTTGCTAAACCGAGGTTTTCCCTTGCATGTGTTTAATAAAAAAATGGACCAAGGCCAGAAACGAGAATACTTCCAGAAGTCTATATCTGTGAATGTCTTTGCAAATATGTGCGCGTTCCACATCTGGCATACATATTTATATTTTATATCTTCCCGCACTGTGTCACAGAGGGATTTAGACGATCAGGAAGGCAGGACATCGCGTTTTTGTTGGTGTTTATGGGTTTCACCCGTATGCTAATGTCGCTCTCGATGCTGGTTCAGGCACGCTTCTCCACCTAGTTACATGCCCCGAATAGGCTAGTGAACGCCCTGCACCTGAAATGATCTGAAGTGACAGTAACAGCTACAGATAATGCTCCACTTTAAACCAGAGAGGCGTGTCAGGCAGAAGAGTGGCACAGCCAGAGGCTTTTGTCTTCCTTTATCGGAAAGCATAGCATTTAATGAGGAGAATGCGTTCGCGATCGCTGTCAGAATCGCTCCATTAACGTATGTAAATATGCCGTCAGTGGGACGATTAAATGAATATCGGCTGCAATTAGCCACGTTTGTGATACACTCACAAGAGTTATCTGGCTACATAGTCACTCACAGTACATTGGAAATGAACACTTCATTATACTTCTAATGTCGATCTAAATCGTAATCAGAATTGCAGTAAAGTGCATAATGATCACTCCTAATCGGCCGTTATACGTATTATGGTGCTTTTAGGATATCCCCGGGCTTTTATGCTATCCCTGGAGACTGCCCCAGACCGCAAAGGGTACAAGGCAGGGGACACTATGAACCGGAAGCCAGTCTAAAGCGGCACACAGTTATACATTATGGGCAGTTTATAGCCACAAATTCTTCTAATTGCATGTCTTTGGACAATGAAGGAAACAGAAAGAATAAAATGTAGGAATTTTGTACATATGCAAATACTTTCAAAGCACCATGCAATGACATTGTGATCCATAAGGTAATTTTGTGCTAGTTATTTAGTTAATGCTATTTACATCTATTACACTGGTTTCACACTAGTGTTGAGTTATACAGTAATACAGTAATAAATTAGCAATGAAAAAAAATGAAAATTAGCAGTGAAAAAAAAATATTTTTTTGGTTTCATTTTGGTGAACTCTTACCTACATGCAAATCTACATACCGCCCTGCTTCATTATCATGTTGCAGCTATGCTAATCCTCTAAAGTCATCTAAAGTTTTGGAAGGTCACGCAAACAGAATATCTTATTAGTGTTACTTATTGTTATGTCCCGCCTCAAGGGTAAAACAGCAGAACCCTGCCTCGTACTTCATGCAGCGATTCCTTGGTTTGTATACTCGCTGCTTCAAAACAAAGACCCAAATGCACTATTGTCACGCCCAGCTCGTCCGATCCTCGTGTGTACCACGCCCCCTCATTAACCGCGTGTGCTGCCCCGATTGTGATCACCTGCTTCCTGTTATTTCGGCTTGTCCTGTGTATTTCAATCGGCGTTCAAGTCTGTTTCCCCAGGTCTGTCATTAACATAGTTTTTCATGCGCCATTGTTTTCGTTAATACTTAATTAATACGTTATAAAGGTGTACTGAACGTTTTATGAATGCGATATAAAAGCATTGTGAAGGGGCAGTTAATGCAAAGCGTTACCCATAATCTGTAGTATCACGCTGCATTTCTCCAGGGATTTATCTTATATTTCATTATACAGTTATTTGCTCAGTACACTAGCTGCCATCAATATAAGGAATATACTTTTATGCAAGTTAGCAAAAGTTTATCCTTCACTTACATTGCAGTCTTCACTGACATTTGAGGACACTGAACTGATGTCATTCCTTGGATGAAAAGATTGCAGTTAGTCCAGATTACCTGGTATTAACAGGTCAAATGTAGCTGTGATCTGGAAGTTATTTTGGTAGCACTTTACTTAAAGCTGTCATTTATATGGCATTATAGATAGCTTCCTAATGCATTATAATGGTATAAGAATTAATAAAGCATTACACCATCTTTTATTGAAAGTTATAAGGCATATTTATTTACAATACTTCATAAGCTCCAGGGAAGCTGTCATCCATAATGCACTATAGATACCTTCATAATGCATTATAATGGTTGGTATTAGAATTAACGATGCTTTATATTGCATTATGAAGGTACCTATAGTGAATTATAGATGACAGCTTCATAAACCATTCATAATGAATAATAAACATGGGTATAATGTGTTATACCTTTTTATAAATATTTGTAGCCATGTTATAATGCTTTATCAATGCATTATATTGTGTAATAAATTATATTGTGTTCATAGATTCTTATATACATGAAATTCATAGAAAATATTACCATTGGTTTTGGTTTCTTGTTATGATTAATGTTAAAATGTGAGCAACTGGCAATGTTTAACTATGCACAATTTAATATCTTAGTTCTGACACTCTACTTTATAGTCACAACATTCTATGCCTCTTAGGCAATTTATTGAATGTTTTCCTCTTTTTATATAGGTTAAGTGTAATTGTATGTTCAGAGACTCCACTGTGTTTTTAATGCTACTTCACTGTAGATGCGCTTATGTACCGTCACAGTACTGAGGGCCTATTACCAAGTCTTTCTCTGCAACATCACTAGCTCCTTGTCTACTGTATCATACAGTAGCAGGAGTGATTCATTTCCGCAGCCTGCTTTTCACTGAACCTGGCATACAGCACTAGGGATATGAGTTGATTCCAAGTGAGCCTTGTGTAGCCCATAACTCTGAATCAAGTGTTACCCTGAACGACTACGGCCTAATTTACAGTCGTCTTGTAGAGTCACATGTTCCTGACTTATAGGTTGGAACTAACATGCTGTAACTCAACAAGATGTATCCAGTGCAGAACTGCACCTTTCACTAGCATAAAAATAGAGTTTAAAATGCTGAAAGTGTATTTTTTGGTGCTTGCAACTAGAAGATTTCATGCTCCACATCATTCAAATAAGTGAGTCCACTTCCCAGTTCTAAAATAGAGTTATGCCTGGGGGATCAAGATGAGTTTTAACATTTATATTTCTACATGTCTCACCTGCTTTTCTGAAACACAAAAATTCACTATAGACTTTATTACAGAATTGTAAAATTTTTTTAAAATATATTTCTCATCCAGTCAATATCTTATCTGTTCAGTATATCTATTGAGAATAACCTAATGTAGTGTTTCCCCAACCCAGTTCTCGGGGACCCACAGACGATCCATGTTTTTGCTCCCTCCCAGCTCCTTGTAGGAGCAAAAAGGTGAACTGTATGCGGGTCCCCAAGGACCAGATTGGAAAACACTAATCTAATCAATAAATCAATCAATCAATCAATCAATCAATCAATCAATCAATCAATAAATAAATAAATCTATCTATCTATCTATCTATCTATCTATCTATCTATCTATCTATCTATCTATCTATCTATCTATCTATCTATCTATCTATCTATCTATCTATCTGGCACTGTTGAAAAGATCTTTATTGTCCATTTATTGTCCAGCAGCTAAGAGCAAGATACTGGCAATAGTGGACTGATAAATTATATTTAACTGTTTGCCACACACACCAAAGGACCTCCCATGAAGAAACATCTGCTTTGTCCTTTCCTGTAGAGTCCAGTCCAGTCTGTTGTTGATGCAGGATCCAATCTTCCCACTCAGTATTCTACACTTGGGCATCTGTTCATTGAAGACTGCTGCTGTTGGCTACCAAGTGGAAAGGATCAATCTGTAAAATGATGTGATTGTGATTGTAAAGGGCTGGAACATTTCTGGTAAATTTCCAAGATTTGTTTTTTTTTTTTCCATGACGACCCTCTTGGCAGACGTGTTTGCTCGCTCTGCTCTCAAATGCCGCCTTTCTTTTGTTCTTTGTCTGTTTTCTATTCTTTTTGTACTGAACAAGTGTTGTGCACTGCTAGCTTATAGCAGACAGGCACTACTAGACATCAGCAACTCACACAATCTTTTGGACTTTACTGGTTTTATACCACTGGAGCTTCAAGTCATTGTCCATCCCGGCCGAGGAAGACCCCGAAGCACCGAGTCTGAGTGAGTCAGCTGACCCCAGGGTAGCCAACCACCGCTACCCAGCCTCTTACTGGCCGATGTGCGGCCCCCGGAAAACAAACTGGACAAACTCCGAGCCAGGATCACAACACAGCAGGAAATATGTGAGTGCTACGCTCTTATTTTCCTCGAGACCTGGCTTTTGAAAGTTCCAGGATGCACCGTTGAACTACAGACTCACTCCATACAACATGGAGAGCAGACCGCAGCCTCCGGTAAGGCTAACAGGGGAGGTGTGTGTGCAATTATCAACAACTCATGGTGCAGAGATGTACAGACTGTCTATAAGTACTGTTCGCCAGGTGGCCAGTCTGGTGTCATGGTGTGAGGAGAACAACTGCACCCTCAACACGGAAAAGACGAAGGAGACGATAGCTGACATGAGGAAGAGGAGGAGGCCTCATCAGCCACTGTTCATCCGGGAGCTTTAAGTACCTGGGCGCCCACATCAGTGAGGACCTCACCTGGACACTGAACACCCGACGGCTGGGAGAAGGTTCAACCGTGGCTGTACTTCCTGAGGAGGCTTGTTGAGCCAGAACCCCACCCATCCAACACCTCAGCTGAAGCAAACGGTGACTACAACTGGGCATATTCTAACTCAGTTTGCCTGAGTATTTGCAACTTTGATCAGAGTATCCATATTATGGCTCTCACCATTAAGCCTCATGCCACACGCGATGTGTGTGTTCAGTAATGTTACCAAGGAATATCTGTCTTAAGTAAAATTGGTAACACTTTACTTAAGGCTATGATGTCAGTAATTTATAAACGCATTCATAATGCATGCCATGTTTATTATACATTATAACTGCCTTATGAAGTTCTCATCTATAATGCACTATTGATACCTATATAATGCAGTACAGAGCATCCTTAATGTTTATACTGACCATTATAATGCATTATAAAGGTATCCATAGTGCATAACTAGTTACCAGATTCATAGGATCCATTTAAGTTGCTAAGACACTCCACTGTAAGGCAGGGGTAGGCAATCTTATCCTGAAAGGGCCGGTGTGTATGCAGGTTTTTGGGATAAGCTTTAGATCATCTGTTCAATTAATTAATAAGGGAGTTGCAAATCTAGTGAGTGGCCCTTACTGAATAAGACTGGCAACTCCTGCTCTAAAGACAGCTCTCCTTTGAATGCATCATTTATGGCATTTAAAAAGTATGCACGGATAATCATGCATGGGAGTACAGTATTGTTAGGGTTATTGATTTCCCAAATTTAGGAGGAGGATCTGGTTGTCCTTTTCACTAGTGCCACAACCTAAATTAATTTAATTTGCCTGGTCTGTAATTCCTGAAGATTCATGGGTTTGTGCTTTTGCACATTTGTGTGCAAACAGTGAGGTAAGAAGCAATAAATCAGACCAAACAACCTCGTACCTCACGTCTCTCAAACTCTGCTAGCTTGTTCAAATGAGCTTAGATCCCTCCTAGGCATGTCTGACTATGATTTATGGCAGCAGTGGGACAGGGGATGTAACCTGAGATGAAAACATAGAGTATGTGAGACCTTTCCACAAGAGGGCCCAAACTGGCAGAGCAGAATTGTGGGTAATATCCAACACCATCGGTTCTAAGTGAAAGGCTCACCCATCATTTTTTTCATCATCTCCATTGTCAGAAATCACATAAAGTAAACCAGGAGTCCCATTTTCAAAACACTTTTCCTGGTTTGGGGGATGGAGTGAGGCTGGGGTACACCCTGGGTGGGATACCAGTCCAACACAGGGCACATGCACAGTCATATCCTATGGGCTATTGAGAGACTCCAGTTAGCCTAGCCGCACGTCACACAAACGGAGTGTCCATATTGATTACTTATTTATTGTTTGCGTATTCATACGTGTCACTGTTTTGTCCTGCCCTTCCTGTTTGTCCTATCCCAGATTCCCCTGCGGCATAAACATTCCACTGCATTCTTCCAAACACACATGACAGTGTACTGTAACTGGAAAGCTGAATTTCAGCCCCCAGTTCTGGAGGTTTCTGCCGAGGTGCTATGCCAACCCCCCCCCCCCCCCCCCCCCCCCACAACCAGGACAAGCCATGGAAAACACCGGAGTGACAGAACAAATAAGTTTTATTAAAAAATTAGAAAACAATATTATAAGAGATCTGAATGAACTCATATGGCTCTTTGGGTAATTATCACAGTTGCTTAGTTTTATGATTTTTTTCAAATGAACCCATTACACTGCTTTTATACATGCAAATACAAGGCATTTCCACTTCAAGCACTTAAGACAAGAATGGCTTCAAAGTCATAGCCTAATGGATATTTAGCTCTTGAAGTGACAGCCCCTTTACAAGCCGATGGCCTCCCATAGTTAAAGTGGGCTTTTAAAACCACTCTTACATGATGGCTGTGTTTTCTGTGGCCACTTGGATTAAACTTGCTTTCATGGACTTCCTTAATCAATGTAATACACGCTCTCTATCAGGCAGCCTCATTAAAGGGGACGCTAATTGTAAGCTGCCCCTAAGTAAATGCCTTCAATCTGGTTTTTGTTCAGTCAATGGCAAAGAAATAAAATATAAGCAGGGTGTGGAAAAAATGCATTGTAAACTTCAGTATCACATTGCTGCCTATTTCATTAAGAAGAAAAATGTCTAAACCTGAGAGATTCACAGACTTTGAAGTTCAATTTGGATTTCCAAATGCTGGATGTGCAGAAATTTTTCATTTCCTATACTTTGTCAGAAGAAGAAAAAAAAATTTTTTCTCAGCAGACTAATCACCTCTGATCACCCACATGAGTGTCTACATAAAAACATATTTATATTTCAGGAAGAACTTCTCCACATGCTGCCTTCAGCTTACCTGTCACGCCTCAACAAGTGTATGTCCTGGAAGCATTTTTACAAAAGCACTGAGAGCGAGAGGAACAAAAGAATTGTTTGCTTTTCCTTTTCTGCAAAGAGCTTTTTGTGGATCCATCAACAAACTGAGGTACCCACTCTCATAATAAAATCATATGGTAGAGCTGCTGGAGAAAAATGCTTGTAAGTTCCTGTTTGTTAAATAAGCTTCTGTCAAATATGTAGACAGTCACTGCTTGTCCAATAGAAGGCTACGGAGAGTCTGTCTAGGGAAGTGCAGGGCAAAAGGTGGGGGCGGGCGGCTGGGGGAGCGCCATGAAGAGACACAAAAACGTGTCACGTCACATTATGATTTTACGGAAAGTATTTGATTTAATTGGTGTACCAATAAAAAAGCATGATTTCCCAGTTCTTATAGATCTGATACCAAAATTTTAATAGTTGGATTGTCGACCGATCCTTCTTGTGTGGAAAGAAACATCCATGTGTAACTATTGTAAAACAATATTTCTCCAATTGACAAAGTCAAGTCTCAAGACAATAATGCATACATAGGATTCTTTTCTTAGAATGGGATCCAGGAAACTCAATGACAGAGTAAAAGAATAGCATCCGATAATGAGCATCTCTGTTTGTTATGTCAAATCGTAAACTGGATCTCCACAGACAGCATACCAATTAGAGAAGACAAGCTATTAAGAAATTCCTTCTATCTTTTGTTACTAACTAAATGGAAAAAACAGCTCAATCAGTGTTCAAAAACAACTCATGTCCTATATCCTCAAGCTATAATTCATATTGTACCAATAGAACATTAAAGGATTTGTGTGATGAGAAGGTAAGTGGTACACTGAAACCCAAAGATTCTTCCAAAATATAATACAATGATGATTCTGGCTTGTAAACAGACATTGAACATGCCCACTGAAATTATGGCTCATTATTTACTGTACATACCAAACCACACAATAATATAAATCGTGTGAGTGTGGGAAACTAAAGTTATCATGGGTATATTTTCTATTACTATCACTGAGGAAGATAGGATGGATTTTTCAAAGTATTCAGGCTCTATATCTATTTAAAACTTTTGATATTTTTCAACCTGACAGGAATATATACCATAATAAGTTCTGACAGATTTGATGGCACTTGTTCATTTACAGTTTTCTGTGTGAGGAACATGATTTTGCGGCATCTAATATGAAGCCAAAGGAGAGAAGCAAAGAATGAGCAAATTGACTGAGAGGAACGGACTTGAGACAAGTGTTGCTGTTGTCTGTTCTGTAGAATCTTAGGGTTGTGTGGGTTTATGGGTGGCTTTGTATTACAGTAATTCTGCCTTTGGGGCAGAAAAACATAAAGAAGTTTTCTGCATTGAAGCATAAAAGGCAAAGAGGAGTGGAACTGTAGTTGATCTGTAATTGGCCAGCCAGGATTCATATAGGTGTTATTTAAAATATGAAAGACAAACAGTCAAATTCTTATAAATTTTGCATGATGTTTCATGTGGTTTATGCAAGCAAAAGACATTAGATAACAAGTAAAAAAAATATATAACTATATAAATTTTAAATTAAAAGTTTTATGAGTAATATTAATTGCATTTTTAGCATGTACAGTAAAACGAGCATAATTCATTCCAGAAACGTGCTCGTAATCCATAGCACTCATATATCAAAGCGAATTGTCCCATTAGAAATAATGGAAACTCAAATGATTCGTTCCACAACCTAAAAATATTCATATAAAATGATTAAAGCAAAGTATAAAAGTAAAAATACATAAAACAAATTAACCTACACTTTACCTTTGAAAAGAATCGTGGATGGTGTGAGGAAGATGAGAGAGAGGAGAAGAGGAGGGTTATTTTGTAGGACTTTCACTATAACTAACGGAATCATCTGTTGGCTCACTGGAATCTTTTTCTTTTTGTGCAACTTTAACAAGGAATCTATCCAATGACAGGCACTTTTGCCTGCTTTTCAATTTCATGGAAATGTGGACATTGCATTGTCGTTAAACAGATTCACCGCTCGCACTGCTACGCCCTTATTCGGGAGGTGCTTTTCTACAAAATTTTGACTTGTGAGGCACACTGACTGAGACCAAGCATGGGAAACAATTACCCACAATCCCGCAGCGAGAGAGAGAGAGAAGAACCATCGGCTCATTTGTGATCACGTAACGCTCGGCAGACAAAGCGTATACGTAATACTTGTATTGCAAGACCTCGCTAGTTTATAAAGGTAAAACTTATAAAAAATTTTGCTCGTCTTACAAAACACACGCAAACCGAGGTTTGACTGTATTGTCATTGTTCACTAGTATATCAAATAAGGTGCGGGTGGTAGTTTGAATAAAGGATATGCTTACACAGTATCTACATGTCAGGAACGTGTTTGGATTGCTTCAAAGCTCGGATTTACTTTACAAAGCACGGGCACGAAGGTGCAAGGGGTAGAGGTGTACCCAGGTCAGTCTGAGCTGCTCAGCGAAGGTGAGGCCCTTTCCTTCAGCCTGGGGGTATAAAGGTCATGTGACTCAATAGCTGATCTTCTGCAGATTTCTCTGGTTAGTTCTTGCCTATTGGGGTACTAGCTGCCTAGATCAGCACTGGACAGTTCCCACATCTACTGTCTAGTAGGGCTGGAAAGTTGAGGTCCAGAATGTACAAATCCAGACTAAGGTTTTGTTTCAACCAACCAGTTGAGATTTCTGTGACTGTGACACTTTATGTGCAACTGGTTGTTTGGAACAATAACTTGATCTGTATTTGTACTTTCTGCACCTGAACTTTCCACTTCTGGTTTCTAAGACCATTCTGCTCTGTTCCTTATTCATTGCTATGTCACAAGCACATTGCATTGTCATTAACGGGTTTAATATAATTTCAGGGACACATATCTAATTATGTATTAGGGCAGACATATGAGGGTGTCCAAATCAATTTGAGGTGTCCATATTCATACAGTTTAAAATGATCATTAAAGAAGCAAAGCAGCAACCTGGCATTTTGCTCAGTCACAAATGTCACATGCAATCTTCCTCCCCAGTATCTCCTTAAGTGTCGCAAGACATCATGTCGAAACTTTATAAAATGGAAGATGGTGTTTAAATGAAGGCTTGTCAGGGAAAGGTTTCACCCAGCTTTCATGTAAATAGAGAGAATCCATTTTGTTTTAATGCAAAGATTATTAAATCATCTCTGAAGCTGGGATTAATTAATGGCACTAGTTATATGCAAGCATTTCCCCTCTCATTACTGATGCAGACTAGTATTTATTTTTACAAAAATACATGTTATATTATGTAATCATGAGTTACATAATCAGGTATAATTCATAAAATTGTGTGATCCTAGTTCAATTGCAAAATTTGCCTATCATCTATGTCTGGTCCTGATTACATTTCAATGTTTGTGCATGAAAAACTACCTTGGGAATTTGGTGTTTGGATGCTGCCATTTCCAGGCCTTTTAGGCATGAAAATAAAAGGAAAACTGAACATTTGGCCTTTTCCAAACAAACCCCTATAGCTGCTTCCTATCCACTGTCACTCCATTTGCATGTTCACATGGAGGGTCCACCGCATCAAGTGGCAACCTGAACCAGTGAGGGCAGAGTAAAAGTGGGCTATAGAACCCTCCAACACCGAGTCAGCATCAAAAGCTGACTTAATAACAACATGCAGCGTTATTTATGTTTGCCATGGAAGTTGTTCCGCACCAATGCAAGTGCGGTGGGACTACATGCAGTATACAAACATTTACTCCTAAATGGCTCAAACTAAGATTATACATTTAATATAGTTATATAGATATTAGCAACTTAAGGTTTACATTGTATTTCAGATCAAATACAGACACTCCCTGGGTTTCGAGGGACCATGTTCCGATATTTTTACTTTGCGATGGTTTTGATTATTCAATAAATTACATGAGATATTCAACACTTTACTAGTAAATAGGCTTTGTGTTAATGATGTTGCCCGACTCTAGGCTAATGTACGTAATCTATGCATGTTTAATATTGCTATCGTGTTGGGATCGGCACCAACCCGTTTGTAAGTTTAAAATGCATAAAAGCACCATATAAATTTGTGTACTGCATCACAGCTTTTTGACTTTGTCAGGAACCTCTATTTAAACATTTTTTATTTAAAAAAATAAAATAAATAAAAATTCACTAAATTATAAATGATCTGGTCAAGATTATATCCACTCTGGTGTTCGAGTCTGCACTGGCCCGTTTTTAAGTTTAAAATGCATAAAACCACCATATAAATTTGTGTACTGCATCAAGGCAAGACATGTAAGGCAAGATAAGATAAATTCAGTTTATTTATATAATTCTCTTGAGGTTGATTTTATCATAATTTTTTTTTTATTGAAAACGAGAGGTATGCTGTCCAGAAAGGTCCAGAAAGCCTCACCAAAAATATTAAAACCAATCTTTCATGGACAAGGAAGCCTAACAAGGTAAGCAAGAGGTAAGAAATAAATTGGATGATAAATAATTGTTTTGCGGGTATTTTATGATTTAAGACATGGGTCGGCACTGACCATATGAGATAGGAACAGAAAGCTAACATAGGACAAAAGTTAATGTAGGTTAGGCTAGGCTGTGATATTTGATAGATCATGTGCATTGTATTTAAATGCATTTTTGCCTTACGATACGTTACCCAGAACATGAACCCATCGTAACCTGGGGAGTGTCTATGTGCCTTTTCTAGTTTAGAAAACAATAGTCATTTTCGGATGATTGTAGTGTTATATTTATAGGAACTGTGGGAAAAACAAAACAACTGATGAAAAATGACCATATAAAATGGCCATATAAAAATCTAACATCTGTGCCTTCTGTAGGATCTTCTCCTCTCATTTTTCAGTAATTTGTTGATCATAGCAACAGGTACCGTTCCCAAAATGTTGATAGGAAACCATGGTGGCAACAGCTACGGTTCCTATTTCAGCCAAAGAAAATGAAGTTCGCCCTGAAGCTTGCCAGTGTATTTATACCCTACACCTTAAGGAAGGGAACTTTTTTCAGTTGTGGGTGTGACTACAAATGGATGGTACTCTGAGGCTATCTAGACCCAAGGACCAGGCTGAGAAACACTGATGTGCTTTATGTGGACAATTCTTGCTCCTTCCCTGCCCTGTGTTCCTCCTACTAACCTGTGCCTGCACTAGGACTACATCTTTGAATCACAATTTGGATTTATTTTTCCTTAATTTGTTTCATGGATTGCAACCCATTTCCTGTCTATGGATTATGACTCTGAAGAGTGAGATTGCATTTGGATCTTTCCCCCATGCAGTCAATACAAAGGAAATAACAACTGAAGGACATAAACTTGTAAGGTGAATTTGTACCTTCTGCAACCAAAAATGATTTTCCACGTTATATAAAAATGTTGTCGCATAGTATAATTGCTATTCTAATTTTCTACCTGTTTCATTCCATTAGAGGCATGGAATTAGTTACTCTTTCCTGAGAGGCCATGTACATACACTTTAAAACTGCACTGGTTATTTTATTTGTATAGATATATACTTCCTTAGAAAACCACAGCCAAACAACTCACATTAGCATTAAAATTACTGTCTTTAATCAATGAAATAATAAAAAATTAAAGTATATAATGGGAACTCATAGAATTGTTCATAGCTTAGCCCGCCTCAGTCTCCAGGACCACTCTACAGAGCTTTTAGAAAACACATTGTAATTAATGATCATTCTGCCATAGAACCATCACAATTGTAATACAAAAACCAGCAGTCTGAGTCCTACAAAAACGTGTTCATTTGCATTAAAAAAGAATGGAACTGGACACCATATGATTTATCCATCCATCTTCCAACCACATATCCTGGACAGGGCCACAGGAGATCTGGATCCCGTCCCAGGCAGCACAGAGCACAAGGCAGAACAACACCTGGGTGGATGCCAGTCCATTGGGGAGCACGCACACTATATAAGCAATTTAGAGACACTGATTACCCTGAGTGCATGTCCACAAATCAAAGAGACTGGAAGAGGGAGGGGTATGGAAACTCTTTCAATAATTTATTATTGACTATTTCAATAATAGTTTAAATACTAGAACGCGTGGCTATAAGTGGAAATTAGCAGGAGAACATCCATCCATCCATCCATTTTCCAAACCGCTTATCCTACTGGGTCGCGGGGGGTCCAGAGCCTATCCCGGAAGCAATGGGATGAGGCAGGGAACAACCCAGGATGGGGGGCCAGCCCATCGCAGGGCACACTCACACACCATTCACTCACACATGCTTACCTATGGGCAATTTAGCAACTCCAATTAGCCTCAGCATGTT
The DNA here is from genome assembly GCF_023856365.1 of Brienomyrus brachyistius. NCBI lineage: Eukaryota > Metazoa > Chordata > Actinopteri > Osteoglossiformes > Mormyridae > Brienomyrus > Brienomyrus brachyistius. The sequence goes on from NC_064544.1 coordinate 21,826,792, forward strand.
TTTGGACTGTGGGGGGAAACCGGAGTACCCGGAGGAAACCCCATGACGACATGGGGAGAACATGCAAACTCCGCACACATGTGACCCATATGGAGACTCGAACCAGGGTCCCAGAGGTGTGAGGCAACAGTGCTAACCACTGCACCACCATGCCGCCCGCAGGAGAACATATTAAAATGAATTTGAGGAAGCACTTCTTTACACAGAGTGTAGTTAGAGTATGGAATAGTCTTGTTGCTGGTGTACCGCAAGCTAAAACCCTGGGTTCCTTTAAATCAGAACTAGATAAGATTTTAACAACTCTGAGCTATTAGTTAAGCTCTCCTCGAATGAGCTTGATGGGCCGAATGGCCTCCTCTCCTTTGTAAATTTCTTATGTTCTTATGTTAAGTCCACGCCTGTTGATTGAGCCTGCCCCCTCTGTTTGTTCGCTTAGATTTTCTGGAATCTATCTTAGCCTGGACTTCAACAACAGCCATGGCTTAGACTACCCTATGAATATTTATCAGCTTTTGTTTCCATTTGCCACTTTGTGATGCTCTTCAGGGTCACGCAGATCCCTGGGGGGAGATGGGGCGGAGACTCAAACCCTTTTCTCCAGGCATCAGTGACATTTACTGTAAAACCCACACAAAGAAAAAATGATAATGTAGCCTATGTATTTTTTCCCCAATTCCTTATTCACAAGTAACTGCTTTACATGACCAAATAACAGTGGTTATGGACTATATTGGACCCTCCTGTGTCATTCTTCTCAGGCATTTCAAAGCAATACACTTAAAGGCTGTCTTTGTAATAAGCTTGACAATAATGCCTGATTATCATGTCTGCTTTCTTTCAGTGCATGCACAGCAAAGTAAACAATTCTATAAACCGTATAAGGACATAATGACTATCCTTGCAGTACCACACCTCCTGTGGGCAGGATGTCCATCCATGCTTATGGGTGAGGAAATTACACGTTTTTCCCTCAGACAAGGTCTCCATGCGTCCCAGAGCATGGATAGATGAGCTCTTGTAATACTTAATTTTTTATTATTATAATATAGATACACCTATTGCATGACTGTTAAACCACCGAGTCTTTGGCAAGATACACGATGAACAACACATCAGCTGGTCAAGATTCTGTCAGAGACTGCTGAAGCTTGAAATTGCACGGTAATATTACATCGTTTTAAAATTGAAATTAGTAATAGTATAGATACATACATCACAATGAAAAACAAGCTAATAAAACCAGTGCTAAAATGCTAAATAATGCTACATGTGTGAAAGTCCATAATATTCATACTTATCTTAGCCAAGGTCTCAAGAGCATGTCCTCTTGGATGCCAGTCCATAGCATGGCACATGCCTGCACGCTATAGGCAACTTTAAAACACCAATTAACCAATTCATTAATATATAACTTAAAATTAATTTGAGTTAAACATTGGAATAAATACTAGTTGAACTACAAAACTTTACATTTATAAAATAGGTGTTGTATGGTGTGTTGACATAGATCCTCCCGAATTATCTGACTTTTTATTTGAAAGGGATAAACCACACCTTAGATGTGTAAAAAGAACAAAAAAATCCAGTTTTTAGCCACAAAAATAGATGAGGTTACACAGCAGGTCGTTACAGCTTAATAATTAAAAGAAAATGTTGAAAAGACAGTAATATTTAAATTTTTTTTTGGCAAAGCAACAGAACCATCGGAACCCAGGCAGAGCAGCAACTAGAAAAGCTGACAGAAGAAGAGCAGCGACAGCGAGGAAGGGAGCAGCGTTTGCTGATGCTAATGAGGAGGATTTCAAAAGGTGCAAGTACAGTGCAGGCGAACAATTTGATGGAACTCACAGGTGTCGATAGAAAATATTGTATTGTTACACGTTAATAACTATATTAGTAACACATCATAACCCGAGTTGTGTGTGTGATGTCATTGTGGTCTCCAACACCTCTTAATCACTGGGGGACAGGCATAGCTACCTTGCAAATGAACATTAATTACAAAATTACAAAAAGAACAATGTCTTTCTCGTTATAACAGCATTTTGTCTGCAGTCACATAACCCTGAAAGATATTTCATCTTAAAGCACAATACACTAAATATGTAAACAACAACAACAACAATAATAATAATAATAATAATCATTATCATCATCATCATCATTATTATATTATTATTTAAGTTACTACAGACATCTCTGTTGGCTTTGCACTGCCCTATCAGTATGTACTGTAGGTGGGTAGTTCTCAGTACTTTTGTTGTAAATAGTATTTGAGAAGTGCCTACAATTCTTATTACATTTATGGGTAAAATTCATTAGACTCTGCAGAAGTATTGTTTGTTTGTTTGTTTATTGATTGCATGATTGATTGATTGATTGTATTAGTCTCCACAAAATCTCTTCCAAACCCTGCTGGGTATGACGCTGGAAATTTAAGTATGATTATCTTGGTCCAGCATCTCTCGCACTCCTAAATTAAAATTAAAATGCAATGAATCCTTACTGCTACCATCATACAAACGAAATGTATATAAAATAAGCACCACTGCTTACAGAATGTGCTTTTAACGGGCTCATATTGCTAATATTTTCAAAGGAATTCTTAAAGTGTTCTGTTTTTGATCTTTTAACTTCTTTGATCTCTTATTTTCTGACACTAACTGAAGAGATAGCGCTCATTCATTTGATATGCATGTAAACACTTTCCGTGTCATTGACTGAAATGATGACGCGTGCTAAGAAGTGAGCCTGCTTATGCTGACTGATTTACCATGTTACCAACTGAGGAGACACCAGCAAATAAATTACAAAATTGCAAATATATCTTTCGTTAATATAAATAGATTGTTTTTTTCCCTGCAAAATTAAAGGAGAATTGCATGATCCTATAACCAGACAATGGTAGTGATACACTTGCGATATTCACACATTTTTCACAAATAAATGATCAAACCATTGTTGGCATTCAGCATATTTTCTGTTCCATTTCAATAAATGTTATAATTAATTATTTTCTCCTAATTCTCTGTTGAAATCACATCTGTACATTAACAGTTAAGAGCGGGATTACCCTCTTGCTAGTTTTATATCTTTTATATCACAGTGTAAAAGGTTTTAAACATTTTAAAGGTATAATCAATATTTTATAATTCAACAACACATGAGAAAAGAAGAGCTAGCAATAAATGTGATTGGCTACTTGGCAACTAAGTGTGAGCTGTGATGGGATCATCATATGCTGAAAGGTTGCAGATTTGTTTCCAGGTACAGTTCTGCTTATACCTATAGACTGGACGAGCCTATTTGACAGACAGGCCATCGCCTGCCATCTGGATAGCATGCAGCACACCACTGTTCTGTTAATGGGGACACTCCCAGGGCCATCTGGACAGGCTTCGCAGATCAACTCACTGCTCCCTGACCGGAGATCAATGCTCTTAAGCTACTTCGCAAGCGAGGGCAATAAAAAGACACAGACAAAAACACTAGTCCAGTAACTATTTGAATTATTTACCACTAACTTGTAAAAAAATGATTATCGTAGAACTGAATCACCTGGTTCTTCCTCCAAATCTTTTGTCATGTACAAGCCGAACTCCCTCTGCCACAAAACTGCAGGTGTCTTAGCTATTAAAGGACAACATCAAATAGACCTTTGTTCCACCTGATCATTAAATCATGATTCAAAGAGCCTTCCGGCACTCCGTTAAAACTGAACATCAAACCCAAATTGTTCTAAGTGATAGTTTGTAGGTTGTACGTATCTGGGTCTCTATTTAGAACTTTCACAATCATCTCTACCCCCATTTTACTTATTTTAATACTTATTCAAACTTCCTTAGATATATATTTAATTACTGCCTATAACTAAAATATTTATGTGAAGTCAGGCTCCAGTCCTCCAGAGGAATGTATCTACATGCATCTCACCACTGTGACCCCCAGGTCAGCCTTGCACAGACCATTAGAGGGACCTTTTAGGATGAACATTATGGGGACGTGATGTTGCCTTTCCAGGCAGATTGTTTCCTGCACAGCCTTGGGGCATGACTATTTGCAAATTACAGATTTGCAAGAAAGAAGTCAAGATTTTTGCGCAAAGAATGGGATGTAAATTAAATATTATACAGTCAACTCTAGCATCACTGACAACACTCATGAAGAAACTGCAGCGTATACTGTAAAGATGTGAATTACACATGCAATGAGTGATATTTTGGACTTAAACAATAGTGCAATTCTTGTGTTTTAACTTTAACGTAAAGTTTTTGTTTTCTGTTTTTCTAAACAAAAACCATTATTTGGTAATAACGCTTTTAAAGGAACCCATTGAAAAAAATAATGTCTCACAAATATTGGCAACCCAATGCCTCATATTTAGTCAAGTCTTCCCCGGCAAGGAGAACAGCACTGAACCTCTTTCTGTTCCTTTTTACAATGTTGGAGAGCACTTGCAGAGGGATCATGGGTCTCTCCTCCATACAGTATAATTCCAGTTCCTTAATATTCTTGGGTTTACGCTGGTGGACTGCCCTCTGCAACTCACACCACGGGTTCTCAATTGAATTCAAATCTGGAGACTGAAATGGCCATTGCAAATCCTTGATTTTGTATTCTCGCCACCATGTCTGATTTATACCTCTTTTCCACTAGTGACATGCTAGTGCCGGGGCTGACAGGGAGACGGTTCTCAGGTGGGGCTGGAGTGGCACAACCTGAGAATTTACCTGCATTTCCAACGGTTCAAAATAGCATGTATGACAGACAGCAATACACGACAGACAGCATACACGACAGACAGGCATGTGATATTTTTGAGTTGGTTAACGTTTTTTTTTATTTTTTATGACGGAGTATGTTTAGGCTAATTGTAACTTCGGCTCTGCTTCGTAAGTTAGCGTTAGTTGAAACATTAATTTTTATGAAATGTTAGCTAGATACATTTCAAAGCATTTCTAATTAATATTTGATTAATATTTATTGAAAAAATGATTCCCCCCCCCCCCGGCTGTGTTAGACAGTGTCGCTGAACTCGGGGGATACCTTCCCTCATAATTGTGACCCTCCAGTACAGCATTCTTGCTGTGTAGATTTTGCAGTTGTACAGAAGACGGGCATCACCCCTTGTTTGGGGATATCCATGAACAAGACATTAAAACGACTGCAGTTCATCCAGATTTCAGCTTCACCAGAGTCGTTTGATTATACGTCACGGTCTGGAATACATACTTGGGAGAGCACAAGCACTGTTCGCTGTGCGCACCCATAAGGAAGGATGCTGCAGTTACACTTTAGAGGCTGACTATCAACAATGAATACAGAACAGTGGGGGACGTTTAAACTTTCCATCCCAGGTCGGATTGTGAAAGTTCTTTTTTTGTAGTTTTTAAATGTCTTCATAATTTGCTCCGTACTACAAATGTGGCCCCTGCTTTCTTCAGCTCTACACTGCAGCTGTTGAGAAATACTCTCCATAAACTATTTTCTAACTAATATTGAACTTCTGGTGATGACCAAATTTCCAATAAAGCATTTGTCTCATTAGTTGACCACTGATTTCATTTCTCCCCACTAGCGTCAATATCTGTGATGATAATAACAATAATAATAATAATAATAATAATAATAATAATAATAATAATAAATAAATAATAATACTTTATTGATCCTCACAGGGAAATCGTCTTTATGCCTCCCTGAACTTGCTCTTTGTAGAACAAGTTGCCTCTGAAGGGCGGCCACCTGTAGCAGAGCCCAGGAAGCTGGAGGTGAAGGGCCTCACTGTAGGACCCACAGATGAACTGAGGCTGGGTTTGAACCTGCGGCCGTCTGATTACAAGCACACAGGCTTAGCCCACTGAGTCTCACACTGCCCCCTTTTCAGCAAAAGGAGCTCTGCTGAAGTTTAAAGCCCCTCCCTGCAGGCTGATGTCACAGGTTCCTAATTTGGAGCGAACCACTTGTCCTCAAGGCATATCTAGGGTACGTCTTCTGTACACCCCATTTTGGTGTGCCTTGTGCTGGTTTTGTAGTGCACTATGTAGTGAATGAAGTTGAAATTTCCATCACCACTAAAAAAGGGTCAACTCACTGAATAGTGGACCATATGTGACCCTTCCGCACAAAACCGTATGGAAGTCGCACGGCCGTATTTTTAGATATTTTTTGAGGATTTTTTGTGCTCTTTGATTTGATACCATAATCCTAATTTCTAATTTTTGACCCAAGTGTACAGTTTTGTGTTGGAGGGTCACACACAAAGAGCTTTGTTCCTTTTGCTCTCGAGCAGAGCACGCGGGTAACGGGGACGTTAAAGCGCTAGAAGCTGCCTCGCGCTCTGAGATCTACGGTTCCTCGCACGACGACCATCAATAATCAGCGGACGGGGAACGTGCGGCTCGCGCCCGGAGCGCTTTCCTGACACATGCCCCCACCCACCCTCTGCTCCGTACGGGTGGCGCTCCCCCCCGCTGTTAGACAGCATGTGTTGCTGAACTCGGGGGTTACCTTCCCTCATAATTGTAATCCTCCAGTACAAAACTGTACACTTGGGTCAAAAATTAGAAATTAAGATTATGGTATCAAATGAAAGAGCACAAAAAAATGCTCAAAAAATATCTAAAAATATGACCATGCGACTTCCGTACGGTTTTGTGCTGGAGGGTCACATATAGTCGGCGAGTGGACATTTTGAATACAGCTCTATTTTGAGCCCCTGTTCATTCCTAAGTGCGTGAATCTCCTCTGTACTACGGTGTGTCTGTGACTCTCGATCCCCTGCCCAGACCCTACCTTTTGATGTTCTAACCCTGACATATACCTCTAACTGCGATGTCCATCTCTTGCCTCAGATTACCCTTGCCTCTGTGTCTGAATCCTTAGTCCCCAAGGTTTTCCTCATACAGTGTCATTGTCTCAGGACAGGGTTTGTCAAGAGACTCTTCTAAAACACATCTGGGGATGCAGTTGGCATCTGAAAGTCGATTTTGAAATATTAATTAAAGCCCCAAGATTCAAGAAAAATATGCAGTTTAGAAGCTGTGATTCTGGGTTCTTTTTTACATTTCTCACCATAAATCTCACTCTGTGTGAGGTAAGTATGTTGATGCATCCACTTCTTGGCAATTTTTCAACTGTTCCAGGCTTATTAATTAAAAAAAACAGAAATTCCTTGATTGTACTCAACGGTATTTTATTTGCTATAGCCGTTACCTAATTTGTAAAGGTTAAGAACCTCATTTGAGAATAACGTTTTACTCATGCTGATGAATAACAAAGAGATTTTTCCTGAATGTGACATCACATATGTACCCCAGAGAAACAGGAAATGGGTGTAAAAATGCAAATTTCTTTGGTCTTATTTGAGATATGCTTTAGCTTAGCCATTATTTTTAGCCCATGCATTTGTTTTTGGTAACACTATAGTACATCATCTATAGTGCACTATAGATACCAGTGCATTATAATGATTGATATAAGAGTTAATAAATGCATCTTTTGTTGACAGTCATAGGGCATTATAGTGTTGATTATAATACTTCATAAGCTCCAATGCAGCTCACGTTAATAATTTACTATAGATACCTTCATAAAGCATTATAATGGTCAGTATAACAATTAAAGATGCTTTGTACTGCATTTTGAAGGTATTAAAAGTGCATCATAGCTGAGAGCTGCGTAGAGCATTCATAATACATAACACACATAACAATAATGTGTTATGCCTTTTTAGAAATATTTATAGCCATGTTTATAATTCTTTATGGATGCATTATAAGATTCTTATAGATGTAGCATTCCTAGAAAGTGTTATAGATCTATTACCTGAAATATTCTTGAAGGAATGAATTTTTTTAGATAAATGGTAATCAATTTTGAGAGAAATTTGATGTTTTATGCCCTTTTCTTTAGGGTTGCCAGTAATTATGGAATTTACTGTAAAAGTACATTCTGTCTGTGAGTCTCTACTCACCATAATTACCTGTACCCTACTGGTGATATACTAACTGTCGAAAATAAGCATTTTATTGTGCGATGTTAATAACTGAAAGCTTTGGCAGTGACCTCTTTTCCTAACCCTGTTTCCTGACCATTGGCCTACTGGAGTCGTGCTGTTTCTAAGGACTGAGGCCTTTCTCTGGTGGCCTGTGAGGAAATTGTTGACAGAACAGTCCTGTCATCATTCTCTGGGACCCAGCTACTGCGGTAAAGATTTTGGTTTCATGTTCAAGGAAAAGCATAAAAAATAATTAGTAAGTTTCCTCTGATTAATGGAGGCAGAGGTGTAACCTGAAATTCAGCCCCCCCCCTCCCCGATAAAATGTCACCTAGGACCCCCTCCTCGCTTTGCTACTTTCAGTTTTAAGAAATATGGGTCCCCCCCGTATATATTATTTATTGAACTGTGGGGTCTCCCATGGTAAAATTTGCAGACAGATAATTTTTTTTATGATTTACAAAGTGCTGCGCCCCTGAACCCTCCATGGCACTGTAGGGAGCCGCCCACTGGCCCAATGGCGGAATCCAATGGCGCAGCCGAAGGCTGTGAATGCGTGTTGGTCCTTCCAAGCGCTCCTGGGAATTACTTACCCTTTTTAATATACAAGATATTCTTTTAGACACATATCTGACTCCATTTTATTAATGACCTTATTTCAGTATATTGTAGTCATGACGTTTATGTTGTTCGGATTACTTCGAGACTCTCCTTTAGATTACCAACTCTATTTTACCCCTGACGAAGGAGTCCACCAGATTCGCCTCGGCCGACAGGGCGATCCGTGGGCTTGTTCCACAGGGTTTGTCTTAGATGCACGGAAATCGCCACCATTTAAGACAATGTCAGCCTCTGATTATTCGGGTCCCTCGACCTATATAATTCCCCAAAGGCCCAGTGTCTGCCAATTACTGAGCATGTGGGTGCCTCGGAGATTAAGCAGATGTTTACCCGAACCACACGTACGTTCACCTCAGAGGCTCAGCCGGGGGCAGCCCATATCATAACATGTGTCAACCTCAGCGGCTGTGACGGCGCACCTTTTGTTGCGGTAGTTTGTACGAGGTTTTACTTTGGGCTCGTCTCAGGGACTCCGCCGATGCCGCCCATTGTCTTACCATGTGAGCGTCTCAGGGACTATGCCCGGTGCCTAGGAACATAGTGTGTACGCCCCTCAGAGGGTAGACCGGTACCTTTCATCAGCATGTGTTGACCTCAGAGGTTAAGTCGGCCCGTAACTGAGCGTGTGCGAACTCCAGAGGTGCGGTTTTGGTATCCACCTAACTTAACTTGGGCAGTCGAGTTTGGGACCCGGATAAAGGGGATTTAACCCAGAGGCTGCAAGATAGTAGTTACCACTTTAGTCCTAATCAGGATAGAAGCCCAATCTGGAAAGTTTATAAAGAAGTTAGCAAATCAGACAGTCATGAAGTAATCAAGACAACATTTATTAAACATATTACAATATATAATTATTGACATGTGGCCACATACTTGTAAATACATTTGGACAAATACAATATTAAACAATCACATTCCTCAGCTGAGAGTGCACAAAGTTCTGCGGAAAGTATCTGACTACAGATGGACTTTCACGCAGTTCTCTGTGGGAGCTCTGATTACAGAGTGACTCCCCGAATCCTTCTGAGGCCCTTCCTTAAGTATCCAAACCAGGTGATGGCATGTCTCTGAAGACTGACCAATTTCGGTCAACGGTTAATTTTAGGGGCATTGTTGGCCTTGGTTCTCAAGTCCTCAGCCAATCAGATCACTTTAGGGGGTGGTCGTAATTCCCTTGTTCTGCCATGTGAGAGGCTCTCTCAGTTTGGTGGGTTTAGCCGAAGTTTCTATAGTTCTCTTAGGGAAAACTATACTGCCTTAAATCTGAGTGTATAACACTCGCCGTCTCATGCCTATTCAAACGAGACCAAACATGCGTGTATTTGTCCCTAACATCTATGTGTGGTGAGTTATCCTATTTCTAGTGGAAAAGGTGTCTGTGTCTGGGGACTGACAGCTGTTGTTGCTGTGGATTGACTGTGGAACTCCGGCCACTCCAGGGGGTGAAAGGTCTTGCTTTTTCTGTATTGCTCCAGTTATTCTCAGGAGCCGGCAGGGCTTTGCCTTCCTTAAAAGGGATGGTTTGATGCGTGGAGTCCAATCTTGCCTGGGCCAGTGGATCCTTTTCTTGGAGTTCTGAAATAGACTGATGCAGGCTGATCAGAGTTGGGGCCTGCAGGACCTATAAGTTTTATGTCCTTACAGCACCCACGCCCCTATGACGCCCCTCACCAGAAGGTTATTAGGTTTATGCAGATGTGACTTGTGTCAGGCTTGTATGCAAAGTCAGTAACAGCACTTTATCAGACACATAAAGAATGCAAATTCAACCGAGCACACAAATCATTCTGGTTCTTATGCCAAATTGTTACTTCAATTCTTTCACCTGTTTTATATTCATGAAAGTCCTTCGGTGCTATAGGTATAAGCTGTCACTTCACACTCTCTTGACCCATGGAACCAGGTTTATTCTCTAATAAAAGGACAGCTTGACATAACACGCAGTTTGAGGGACATCTAGGCTGTCTGGAACTGGGTAGGTCAGCAGCCCGAATCCTTATAGTAACTTGTGATAACATCATGAATAAGGTAGCGCCCAAAAATCTAGCCTGGCCATCAAAGGCAACGGGGACTGACCTTATCCTGTCATATAAGTCAGCAGGATGAGAAATTCTAGCACACAAAAGAATTCATGGTGGACTTTTTAAAAGAAGCTTGGTACTTTTATGCTACATAAAAACCTTACGGCTTGGTGAGCAGTATATAGCCCCCCCCCCACACACACACACACACCCAGAATGGTGGGTTGGATTACTAACCATGTTCTGTGTGTCTGTAGCATGTTCTCATGTACCTAGGTGGATGTACTCCATGCCCTAAAATTGCCTGTAGTGTTATTGTGCACCCGGTGACAGAATGGCATCCTACCCAAGGTGTCCTGTGCCCTGTAGTGCTTGGAATGGCTACAGGGTCACTGTTACCCTACACCAGTGATTCCCTGTCCAGTCCTCGGGGACCCCTAGGCAGTCCATCCTTCTACTTCCTCCCTGGGTGTGGATTGTGTGGCTGGGAGGGGGCAAAAACATGGACCGTCTGGGGGTCCCCGAGGACTGCATTGGGAAACACTGCCATACACTGAATAAGTAACTCAAACAACTGCCTAACATAATGAGTTCACAATGACCAATTTAAGAAAAGACTTAAATGTTGAGATAAATCAGCTCTATGAGAAAGAATAAGCCATGTTCCCTGAAGAGAGACCGATGCAGTAAATGTTTAATTCAACCTACTATCGCTAATGGTGATGAAAGTTGCAGATATTTTTTCACAAAAAGGCATTGAATTTTATCTGATTAAAAAAATAATAATTAAAAGAGAGCTTTTGTGTGATCTGCGAAATCTGGTTAGTTTTATCCACTTTTAGTAAGTAAGGAGTAGCTGAATATTAAAAATGCCTAAAACCATTAAGCTTGCTCTCTTTTTAAACACAGTATATTTTACATGTTCTATTACTTATACAGTACTTATGCAAAACATGAACGTGATGTTCGTAAAATGCTGTTAAAATATTTTGCTTTTGATTATTCATAGGGTGGCTTATATGGGCAGTGATTCGTTTCCCATATCCGAAGCAGGAAGCCTGGGGTAAACGTTTACCACATTTTAATGAGACCATTTCCAGTGTAAAAATAACTCTGGTCTTGAGTGAGTCACAGTAGATGAGTGGTGGCCAGGTGTGGTGGCCATTTAGCGATTTTTGGGAGTGGAAATGAAGAGAAACAAGAGCTGCGATGTGACGCTCGGCCGCCGGTGATCAGGCGTCAAGGAGTGGAGTCAGGAGAAGGGGCCACATTTCTGACAGAAGGGTACCGGGGTGCAGAGATGTCAGCACTCTTCATGACGGTGAACAGTACTGCGCTCTTTGCCGTCTCTTCGCTAATGCAGTCAGACAGCATGACAGCCAGACAGAGAGTAACACAACAGTTACATCATCTCACTCTGTCCAATGACACTGCTCATGAAAAGGGAACAGATACTTTTCTATCTAAATAGGCTTTCAAGGGAAATTTTCATTATGGTGGTGCATCCTTAAGGCATTGCAGAAAACATTTGTTGAATTCTAGTCGGTCGCATTTGCTCAGCGGGGCAATTTCACTTGTGAATACCTTAGTTTGTTTAAGACAGATTTTAAGGAAACGTGTTTGAATGCAGAATGCAGCACCGTAACTCTGACTGAGCAGGTAAGCATTTAGATAAAGGATGCAGATTGTGTGTGTGTGGGAGTGAATGGAGCGCATCGCTGTGTGAAGTGACAGGGAATGTGTGTGTGTGAATGGTAACAGTAGCCACAGATGATAGCCAGCTTGGCTCTTTGACAATCCGTAGATGTCTTTCATTATCTGTACTCACAGCCCATTTCCCTTGCTGAACGATGGCTGATGTAAACCCTATCAACATAGAGTACCAGGTCATAAATAAACACATCATCAGCTAACACCAAGCATGCATTAAAATCAGAGAGCATAGCTGCTTTGCAGTAACTTTGCTTTCTCTGATTTGTGTATTTTGCTGACTCATTCACAGAGATACTGGCAAGTTTGCATTAAGTTAGACAGCCACTAAAGTCTGTATTTTTCCATTCTATCTAACACACCCCAGGTCACATGGGCCTTATTGATAACAGTCACTATCTTCTGATATAGTTTTCCATTACCAGTCTTCCATTATTTTCACTCTTAACATGCATGCTTACTCGTCGTCCTCTATCACATTAGTTGGAAGTACGCATGAACGAATTAGTCAAGTTGTCTGTCCTGTGTGAGCTATGAAGACAGCTTTAAAATTAAGCATCAGCCAGCAAATGTATTCACTGTTTGGAGACAGCAACAATTATTATATAAAATTCTGAAATTTGTCCTGGCTGCAGCTTCTGTTACAAATATAAAGTTTATTTTGTGTGAATCAGCTTTCAGTCTATAAATCTTGTTCCACCAGACAACCAAAGCACTCGCATCCCTGAGATCTGCGCAGGTAGAGGAGCCATTTTCAGTTTATATAACTAGTTCAATAGCTTCACTCTCCTGTCCCGCGGTCTCACATTTTGCTGGATGCCAACTCAATACATGCACTTAACTATTGTGCCGAGTGAATCACTCAGCTGACTCCACTCGTTCTCTGAAGGGATTCTTAGAAAGAACAATCTGTTTCACCCGCAAACCTCTGCGTGGTCCTTTTCCCTTTCTGCCTCCCGTCTGTCAAAGTTAACACATCGGGAAGTTCCGTAAAGTAGCAACAGATGCTAGAGCATAAAATAAGGGATGGCCGTTAACTGTAAATACCATGAATACACACAGGTCTGTTGGTCACATAGCACATGGTCATTGTGGGCAGTGTTTGTCTGTGGGGTTGATGATCCAAGCCTGGCCTCGACAGTCACATCTGTCGGCCCTGGAGCCAGGCCCTTAACCCCCAGCTCCATAGGCACCACTGAAGGTGGCTGCCTTTCACTGGCAAGCTTGCTCTCACCTACATATGTGTCATGGAGAGCAAGCTGGAGGTAGGCAAAACGAGGCTTCTCCCACATAGATCATTATCATTATCCATCCATCCATCCATTTTCCAAACCGCTTATCCTATTGGGTCGCGGGGGGTCCGGAGCCTATCCCGGAATCAACGGGCACGAGGCAGGGAACAACCCAGGATGGGGGGCCAGCCCATCGCAGGGCACACTCACACACCATTCACTCACACATGCACACCTACGGGCAATTCAGCAACTCCAATTAGCCTCAGCATGTTTTTGGACTGTGGGGGGAAACCGGAGTACCCGGAGGAAACCCCACGACGACACGGGGAGAACATGCAAACTCCGCACACATGTGACCCAGGCGGAGACTCGAACCCGGGTCCCAGAGGTGTGAGGCGACAGTGCTAACCACTGCACCACCATGCCACCCCCATTATCATTATCATTATTATTATATGTATAGTCAAATCTCTAGGAGACGTTCATGTTACTTGTGTGCACCAGAACAAAGCTAAGAGAACCATTAAAGATTCAGTCCAGCCCAAAAACGACCTTTTTCTCTCTGCTGCAGTCAGGAAGGCGCTACAGCAGCCTCAACGCCAAACAGAGAGGCTCAGAAGAAGCTTCTAGCCTCTGGCTGTCTGGACTCCCAAAACATGCCACTCTACATCATTCCTCACTTCTCTTAAATCACTGCCCTCATGTAAATAAAATTATGGATATCACAGTTTATTTAACCATTTTACTTTTTTTTATCGTTCTTATAATCCTGTTCTTTATGTTTATCTTTTTATACATTATATATGTTTTTTTTCGTACTTTTTCTATGTTTATTTGTCTTATTAGACGATTTTTCTTTGTGATTTTTTCCATGAAGCAGGTAGAAAAAGCATTTCACTAGACACGTGTGCAGTACATGTTTGTGTATGTGACACATAAAACTTGAGACTTAGTAATTGCCCATTTCTATTGATAGCCATGCTACTGCCCACACTCGTATCAGACTTACTAGACTGAATCAAGGCCTTGGCGTTCTCTAAAGGTCCATGCAGATTCAGACCCAGAACAGACAGGCAGCGGCCCTGTCAGCTAGCCCCTCGCAGATGTTGGACTGCGTCTACACTTCTGAGGCTGCCTTCTGTCCCTCTGACAGCTTTTCACCAGCTTCACCGACCCTTTCATGGTCCCTTTTTACTTAGATGTACACAGCAGAACCACAGCATTTAATGTGATGTATGACAAGGAGGTGATGAAAATGACGAAAGGCAGCAGTGCGGCATGATACTGGCCTTCCTCGTGTCAACAGGCCGCCGCGGCGGGATGCAAATCCGTGCCTTGAATCGCCGCTCTAAATTAGAACTGTCTATTCACACCTTGTTGCAGTGTTTGAGGGATGGCGTACAGGGAGGCCATTCTGCGATAGTAGTTCTCCCTCTGCAGGAACAGCTAACCTGCCCAGTGCAGCACTTCCCTTGAGGGGACTCCCTGGTGAGCCAAGCTTGAGATCCAGCACCAGCCAATGTCTCCAGAATCCTCACCAAATAACACTTTCACAAAGGCTATGCATTTACGTCTGTATTTTAAATGGTTGTAATTAATTCAGCATAGTTTAAGGCTTTTATCATTCTGAAATCACAATGCTAACAATAAAGAACTTTTAAAGCACTTGAATGGTTTGGATGGATGGATGGATGGATGGATGGATGGATGATTGGATGGATGGATGGATGCAGGAGGTTTTCGTCATAACAGTGCATTATGGTGTAACCAGTGAAGGCTGTTCATGTTCGAGCTGAAAGGAACTGCAATCAGTCAATATTAAACAATGACCACAGAGTGAGACCTCCACCAGAGATGGATGATGTTTCCCTTGAATGTAGAGACATACATTTCAGGATCTATTCTCTGGATATTATTGCTGTTGAACAGGGGCATTTAACTTCAGTGGTTACATAAAATGCTGAATTTCGGTCAGGCCTTTTTACCTGACTGACAGAATAGTATCAAAATTCTAGGGACGAGAAGAGAAATTAATTAAAAATTTTAATGGATGGTGATGATTACTGCTGGTGCTCTTTAAATATAATGACGTTACAGCAGAATTGGTCCTTTTTTGGTGAGTAGAAGCACTGTACCCCTCATGATTGCCATTCTTTGATAAGCATAATAGGGGTTACATGCCAATTGTTTAGAGGGGGAGCTAATGAATACCTACTGGAGAGTGCTGTTAATTATTATGCATCTAAATCAAATATCTATCCATCTATCTTCCAACCACTTATCCTGTACACATTGAGCCTGCAGTCTCTCTCAGGCAGTATAGGCAAGCTAGTCCACTTCAGGAGACACACACACGCACACAACCGTACCCCCTACCCAGCCCTAACCTTAATCACAAGCAACTGAACTAAATACAAGACTTTTAGCATTTTTTATTAGAGATTTTTTATAAAATTAAGGTCCAAATGGAGATCTGAAAAATGCCCGCAAAAGTAAGGGACTTTCAGGTATTACCACACTTTGTGCACATTCTTGTCACCAAATTCGATCTATGTTATCCCCCCCCCCCCCCCCCCCCCCCGCACACACGCACACACACACACACACACACACACGTACACACACACACACACACACAACAGCGAATTTAGGATTTAAGGAAACCAGTCAGCCTGACTGCATGTCTTTGGACTGTGGCAGGAAGCAGGAGTACCCCGAGAAATCGCACACAACATGGGGAGAATATCCAGACTTCGCACAAGTACATGGGGACTACAGAGGAGTTAAAGCTAAATGAAGGATGAGGCAATAGTACTACCCAGTGAGCCACCACATTGGCCTGCAATAATATTTTTAGTTTTATTAATTGAATTGTTCAACTTAGCGGAACACTTCACCCTAAATGGTAGAAAAGTATGGAAGCAGTTATTGGGATGAGATGATGGGAAGGGGGGGCATTTGATATATTAGTGTGAAAGGTTTAAGTATAGCTCATTATTCATGACTATTGGAATGAATGAATGCGTGAATAAATGAATGAATGAATGAATGAATGAATGAACAAAAAAACCGAACTAACAAAATGATCACTCAGAAATGAGAGAAAAAACAGGCAAAAGTAGTTAAACTTGCACACATTATTTTGCAGTATGTGGTATATTTTCCATCACAAGAAATCCATCCACCCATTTTCTGAAAACATTTACCCTATTCAGGGTCATGGGGGGCGTGTCCTGAGCCTAGCCCAGGGGCTATGGGCACATGGCAGACAACAGCCCAAGATGGGGCACCAACCCATCCCACACCATTCAGTCACACACACATGGGCAATTTGGTAACTGCAGTTACTCTCAGCATGTTTTTGGACAGTGAGGGAAACCAGAGTACCCAGAAGAAACCCCAGAACGACACAGAGAGAACAAGCAAACTCCACACACCTAGAACCCTGCTTGAAGCTTCAACCCAGATCTTAGAGGTGTGAGATGACAGTGCTAACCACTGCACCGCTTTATCACCCCCGGGAAGGAATCGCATAGGTGAGATGCAGAGAGCACTCTGCAAACAGCGTCGGCAGTGAAGCTGACGCAACATCATGTGAGCAGCCCCGACAACAGAGACCCTTTCGTCCTGCTACAGTTCTGTGGATGTGGTTTCCTGCCCCTGTATTGTAAATGTATTGTTGGTCCTGCAGACAAAAGTCTTGAATGCAGACGAAACCACAAAATTTCCATCTTGGGTTGCGTACATTTTTTGTTACTTTTGTGTTTCCCAAAAAGATTCCAGCACTAGGACTGTATGAATATGACCTTTTATTTAACACACATGCCCTACAGAAGCTTGCTCCATAGTGTCAAAGGAGCTCTTGAGAGGGAAAAAATGCTTATCTCCTATTTCCTCATCAGCTCCTTACAAATACGCTTGCAGGCTGGTCCAGTGTGTAAACCTCAAACATGGCTGAAGCATAATGAAGATCTGTTCAGCCTTTTTCTAAAGGTCAAAAACACCAAATACTTCATCTGTATGAGACTGAACTTATGGAATGCGCCTTTGTACGGGACAAAGAACAGAGATGTGATGCTAGATAAAACTAAGGTCTTTTTTTCTTTTCCATTTCCAAATGTTCCTCATCATTTACAGCGTGGGGGTTGACTTTACACTGCCCTGTGATGTTGTTAGTGCGCTTATTGTTCTTTTGAGCTTTCCAGACATTCGGATCAGTTCAGACACGCTGATTTTGCTTTTCATTTGCTGCGTCACCTATGAGCAACATTCCAGTGTGTGCAGCTCTGCCTGGAAAGTGACCAAGGCTTTTTCTGTAACACCCTTAACAGTTCTTTGAACTTATTTAAAGAATTAAAAAAACACATTCTGGGTGTGTTATGGTTTTGCAGTACTTCACACTGCTGCCTCACCTCTCTGGGACCTGGGTTTGAGTCTCCGCCATGGTTGTATGTTTGTAGAGTTTGCCTGTTCTCCTCCTGTTATTGTGGGGTTTCCTCTGGGTATACTTTGGTCCCCCCCAGTACAAAAACATGATGAGCGTAATTGGAGTTACCCTAAAGCCCACGGGGGTTCATGAGTTTTCCCTGTGATGCGTTTGCACCCCATCTTGGGTTGTTCCCTGCCCTACACTCAAAGGTCCAGACCCCCCACAGCCCTGAATAGGACAAGTTGTTACAGAAATTGAATGAAAAAACATGTACTGTTCTATTAATAACACAGGTATATCTTTTTTTTTTCAGGTGCCAAGGTTTTTTGAATGGATTTAGGGTATTTTGATGGTGCTGAATTAAAAAATCCCATTACTGGTTCTAGTTTTTGAGATAATGTACATCCATGAAAATAATGCATTCCCCCAATGTGACATGTGCACAACAAATGCAGTAGCTTTTGGTCTGTCTTTTGAATCTTTAACAGTGTCTTAGGTAATGAAATATCCCATATAATTACTTTGCATTTCAATTAGTCAGAATTTAACTGAATTTGCAGAGGAAAGAAGTGGGCTACAGTATAAGTTTGTCAACCCAGTCTTGGTTTATACCCAAAAAGTTCTGTCTTAATAAATATATAAATACATGTAGAAATTATGACTGCGAATATCATCAGGAAGGCACTGGTGGAAAACAAAATCATTCTCCCACCGCATCATACTAAGCTAGGATTGATGAAGCCATTTGTTAAGGCTTTGAACAAAACGGGTAATTGCTTCAAGTACAGTTGTAGATCATTCCTGGGACTGAGCATGGAAAAACTAGAAGCTGCAATCTTTGATGGTCCTCAGATTCGTAAACTCATGAACGATTCCAATTTTACCAAATGCATGAATGACACTGAGGCTTCGGCCTGGAAGAGTTTTGTCTCTGTTGTGAAGAACTACTTGGGTAATCACAGAGCAGACGATTATGAGGAACTGGTGCAAGATATGCTTGCTAACTTCAGAAATTTCTCCATAGTCATTTAAACAGATTTCCAGATAACTTTGGAGACCTCGGCGAGAAACAAGACGAGAGGTTCCACCAGGATATGAAGGTGATGGAGCAGAGATGATGGCATACTGCTGTTGGAGTCTCCAACGTGATTGTCCTGATGACACACATACACATACTGTAAAAGGAAATCGCATAAACAGCATTTTTTGAAGCATTGACATTAATAACAATTAATAACTAATTAATATTGTAGAAATTAATCAAATAATACATACATTTTTCATGTCACTTAGATTTTTTAAATTTATTTTTTGCATGATGTTAGACTGTTTGCTAATCATATTCTTAATCAGCACCATACATTTAATATAAAATCGTTCAGACATCGTTGGCACCAAAATCACTGTGTACCAGGGTAGTGGAAAATCTGCACTCTTCCTGCCATTTATTCTGGTTGAGGTTGCAGGGGCTGAGACGCACCTCTAGTGTGCCCAGCGCCCCGGGTAGGATGCCAGTACCCGTTGGTCATTAGACTCTGGATCACTTAAGAAGATGTCAAATTTACTACCATTATTGCCATAAAACAATGATTTTTTTGTCTCCTTAACTGACCCATCCTTAATGAAGAAATTGTCATAAAAAGGTTCCCCAAGGTCTTCCTCCTTCCTTGAATTTTCACACAATACGTTGTTTAGCGATTTGAGAGAATGATGCAATGAATAAAAGACACCCATGCAGGGTGAAGGCTCCATGCCAGTAAAACTGATCAGAGGGGAAACGTGTTGATTCATTAATTAACGAGAAGTGCACAGATATATATAAAAACAGCTCACTACAGCAATGCTCTGCAAAAAGGTTTTGATGATTGCAGAACCTAAAATTGAATGAGTGCTAAGATATTTATCGTACTGAAAATTTCTGGGAAAATGATTAGTAAAGTTATTATTGCACACACTATACCTACACATACTTCCAAATATTGTTACAATCTTGGAATAGATACAATGTAATGATAAAGTGTTTAACTCCTGCCTGGTTCCCTCTTTTTCTCATATCTACAGTATGACACTTAACTGTTTCTGGTCTTCAGATAAACTTAGGATGATAAAAAGGACAACCTGAGTAAACATACATCCATCCATTTTCTAAACCACTTAAACTAGCGCGTCGCGGGGGGTCCGGAGCCTATCTTGGAAGCAATGGGCACGAAACAACCCCGGATCGGGGGCCAGCCCATCGCAGGGCACACTCACACCTACGGGCAATTTAGTAACTCCAATTAGCCTTAGCATGTCTTTGGACTGTGGGGGGAAACCGGAGTACCAGGAGGAAACCCCACAATGACACGGGGAGTACATGCAAAGTACAGACACATGTAACCCAGGCAGAGACTCGAACCCGGGTCCCAGGGCTGTGAGGCAACAGTGCTAACCACTGCACCACCATGCCGCCCCTGAGAAGTTAATTATGTGAAAAATTATGTAAACATGAATATTTCACATTTTAAATTCCCTCCTGTTTATCTTTTTTTTTTAGTTCAGCTAATTGACTAATCTACTTATAGTTTAATTACATTTCAGTTAAATATCAAATCAAGCTATAATTGCAATAATAATAATTTCTTGATGTTAAAAGGTATGGCTTTGATCATATGACTCATGTGAAGTCGGTGAGTGCAAGTTAAGAAGATGAAGGGAGGAGCATCTGGTGCGAGGTGTGTTACCTGGGGGGCGGAGTCAGCAAAAGTGTAACGGACTACACTAAGTACAAGAAAAGAAACATTTACATGTTGTATTGAGATAAAATGAGATTAAAGCAATAATATGAGAACAAAAATTAAGTTCCTTAGTCTAGCAGTATGTTTGGCACAAATTCATGTTCTAGTGCCAGTCAATCATCACTGCACTCAATTGCACAGGTAAAATGTTAGACGTTGGGAGCCAAAGATTATAGCTTCATTTGAATGGTTCATGAATAAGAAAATGAAATTCCCTGACCCTGTGAAAGTCAAGATGAATGTGCCAAAGTTGCCCAAACCTGGTGTGAAAAGTGCAACATAATTATGCCCAAAAACTTGTAGGTGTAATTGCCAATGGGGCTACTTCATTAAATATCATTAAGTACAGAGTTCATGGTCCAAATGATTGAACCTATTTTTTCCCCCATTTAGCTTATTTTCTGAAATTTTTCCTTATATGTAGTTTTGCAAAAGTGCTCCACTGTCATAACTTTAAGTAAATATATACTTATTGAACTTCATAAATGGAACAAATATACAGTGAAATTTAGTGCAGCCCATCTGTTTTCAGTACTATCGCTTCATTCATACAGACTCATCAGAAGAAATCTGTGGCTACAGACACATAGAAATATTTTGTGGATGAATTTTAACCTCATGCATAGGATCTTATTATAAAACAAAACTTTTACATCAGTGGACACATTAACTATCACACTTTTAACATAGCATAACCAAAAGACAATTATATATTTCAGTTAATAAATATAATGCTTTTTGCAGATAAATGTAATATATGTCTTTTCAAATGAGTGAAAGGCAGAATACGGCATTCAGAGCGGCATTTCCAAAAGGCGTCTGTCTTCTGCATTGCAGGGACATTGTGGACGTATGTCATTCTATCACAAGGCTCATCCTCAGACACACAGTCATACACTGCAAGCAATTAAAAAAAAACTGGCAGACTTATTTGCTTGTTCTTGGTCTGTACTGCAGGATGTAACCCACACGGAGGGAGAGGAAACATTCAAACTGCACACACAGAAACACAGACACACGCATACACACACAGACACACGCAGACACACACAGACACACGCAGACACACGCAGACACACACAGAAACACAGACACACGCAGACACACACAGAAACAGAGACACACGCAGACACACACACACACAGACACACGCAGACACACGCAGACACACACAGACACACGCAGACACACACAGAAACAGAGACACACGCAGACACACACAGACACACACACACACACAGACACACGCAGACACACACAGAAACAGAGACACACGCAGACACACGCAGACACACACAGAAACAGAGACACACACAGACACACGCAGACACACACAGAAACAGAGACACACACAGACACACGCAGACACACAAACACACAGACACACGCAGACACACACACACAGACACACGCAGACACACACAGACACACACAGACACACGCAGACACACGCAGACACACACAGAAACACAGACACACGCAGACACACACAGAAACAGAGACACACGCAGACACACACACACACAGACACACGCAGACACACAAACACACAGACACACGCAGACACACACACACAGACACACGCAGACACACGCAGACACACACAGACACACGCAGACACACGCAGACACACACAGAAACACAGACACACGCAGACACACACAGAAACAGAGACACACGCAGACACACACACACACAGACACACGCAGACACACGCAGACACACACAGACACACGCAGACACACACAGAAACAGAGACACACGCAGACACACACAGACACACACACACACACAGACACACGCAGACACACACAGAAACAGAGACACACGCAGACACACGCAGACACACACAGAAACAGAGACACACACAGACACACGCAGACACACACAGAAACAGAGACACACACAGACACACGCAGACACACAAACACACAGACACACGCAGACACACACACACAGACACACGCAGACACACACAGACACACACAGCTCAACATTGCATGAGACTAAACTGCTACGGACTAGGGTGCCTCCCAAGAGACCAGACATGTGCAGGGGGGATGGGGGGGGGGGGGGGATGGTTGGAGGTGCCTGAGCATTTGTTCCTTTTGAAATGAAAGTGCCCCCCCCCCTTTGATGTGCCATGTGCTGCTTATTGATAACCAAGATAGCCAAATGGCCTTTTTATCGATCATACAAAATCTCTGATCCCTCCCAAATAGTTAAAATTTACCCAGGGGACCACCCCCCCCCCCCTGGCAGATGACATTTATTTATATATAAAGGACAGAAATATTAAGAGTTACAGCGAGTTACAGCAAGTTTTATATATCTTATAAAGGCTTAGGACTCATATTGTTAAATAAGAGCATTTGGTCATTTGCACAGGTTATTTAAACTAATGGACCTCAGGAACTAGTCAGCTGAAGCCTTTTCCATTAATATACTTAATTAATTAACCCAAGTACCCAATCCAAACAGATTATTTTTTCCAGGCTAGGGGGAAAAAGCAGACTCAGGCTTGAAAGTAACAGAACCAAACAAAGACACAGAACCAGGATAATGAAAGTGATAGAGATTCATCCTCAGACAGAGATACATAGACTGATACCTCCATGGATACCGATTCATATGTAGACACTGTCAGAAATCCGGTGCAACCATGGAAACCTGGCTACGTGATACACAGATTTCTGAAGTGACCAGAGCTGTACTTAGCCGTTCTCTTTCCAGGAACAGATGGGAGCTGCGAGTGAGTAAGACAACAAGAGTGATCAGCATAAACAAACGAAAATTGCCACAGTTACTATCAAGACACATGACACCATATCTGGATACTAGAATAAGGAAAATCTGGAACAAATTAATGCACACATCTTGTCCTCGCTCTACCTTTTGTCAATCTACTCCAGCAGCGGCTATAAGTCACCTCAAGGGTTCTCTTAGCAGTGGAAGCCCATACCCATAGCCTTTGAACTACCCAGAGGCAAAATGACTACAAAGATGCACAGAGTGATCTGGTTCAAACATGCGCAGGGCAGCACCACAGGAGGTAATGGGGAATGCGAGGACTGTGCTAGTCCGAGGGATTTTTTCTCTATAACATTTTACTCTGCATTATAGTCTAAGAGTTTTGTTCTATACTTCTGGTAAAGTACTGGGCATTCCAGCATTTCTGAATGTTTTAATTGCCATTTCATGTATAATGTTTGGTAGCACAACAAGTGAGTCCCCAGAATTTTCTGCCTTAATAGACAATCTCAATAAACAATGATGTCATCCTTGTACTGTTAGAAAACTGGGAGAGTGCATATGTTTCCTGAGACTCTGAAGGTAGCCTTTAGTTAAATACGGTGTCACATGAAAACCAGGCTGAATTGATCCAGGTGTAAGATTTAGACACCTCATTTACCTTTACATAAGCCACACAAAACCACACTGAGCCATACCGGGTTTCAAACCAAGCGCTGTGGGCCTTATCCAGTTTCTGTGTGACTGCCTGCATCTAACATTTTATTGAATTATTTGTGAACAGCTTGATCCGTGTAAGAGGATAACGGGCATGACTAGGATCTAACAATTGATTCCAGTGGGGTGTCTGATCCATATAAGATCCATACGACAAGGATGAAGACCAACATAAAATTCAACTGGATGGAATTGACTTGCTGTATCCTGTTTAGAAACCGTGTCCCAATAAGGGGCTAAAATGTAAATAGTTGTGAATATATCTCCTTGTTTAAGATGTATCACTAAAGCTAATACCACACACTTAAGACCAATATTCTTTCATAATTTTGAGGTGGTAAATTTGGAGAGTGTTCTCCTTGTGTTCTCATTACGCCCAGAACCTGCATCCTGAATGTGCTGCGTGACCTAAAATAACATTTTCTAATAATTTAGATGTAATCATAGGCCGTGACTGTCTAGCCTTATTTATTATGCATTTCTGTTGTCACTTTGGAGTCCAAAGCAAATGTTCAGTGAAAGGGGATTTGCTTTTAGGTCCAAGATGCACTGAATTTTTAGATGGCCTAGAACTCTCATCCCTAATGTGATCTAAGATGCCCCCAGAGCCAAGGTAAGTAGAACATTTCAAACTGGGAAAAAATGTACAGAGGCCAGAAGAACCTCTTATTATAAAACTAATCATAAGGAATCAATCGATCTGTTCTGATCTATACTGTGATTTTTCATATTAGCTCAAACAAAATGGGTTTTATGGAACTGTTTAAATAACCCAGGTAGAATACTCTTGTGTGTGTTCATTTAATCTCCAGTTCTTTCCATGTCTATGCCTTCATATATCACAATCTCCTTTATGATTCCAGTTCTGAAGAAAAATCTGAAAATGGCCACAGCAATCCTGCTTCTGGGTATTGTGTTGTAGGATCTAAAGGTGTTAAAAAAGACTGATTGCCTAATTGGGTCTAATGACCCAGTGAGTTTGGTCTAATGGTCCAATGAGTTCATCTCAAATTGCCACAGTTATCATAACTTTCAAGTGATGATGAGCTGTACAGAAAAAAACTATTCCAGATGACTCTAATAACAGTGAGGTTTCATTCGCTGTAACAATGTCCAGACTCACTAGATATGATCTATCATTAAGTCAAAAATGTCATTCCACAACCTAGAATTAAAGGGCACCTAAATGTTTTAATTGCGTGATCCGGAATGAAATGGACTTCAGCCTGGTAAATGTTCCCTCCTTGTCTCTCTTGATGGTCCTAGCGTATTTCAAAGGAAACAAAGGAGATCTATTCTCTGTAGTGCAGTACTGATTATGATTGCCAAATATGACCCTTCATTAGTGTCTAATTATCATCAGTTTTCAGGAAACAGAACAGAAATCCCATGAATTTCTTCATGCGGGGACAATGCTTGTGTGGGCATGATGGAAGCCAATCAAGTAACTCATCTACAGTAAGTACAGAGGCAAGTTATACGTGAAACGTTGCAAAATGTTTATTTAAATGGAAACAATGGTGCGTTTGAACACCCAGTTGTGTTATGCAAACACTGCAACTATGGCAAGCATGATCAAATGGAGCTTTGATTTTTTCCACTAATAGACCAATCTTCTTAAATCTGACAAGAAATGTGGTATTCTAACTCGCAAAGAATGCTGATGTTTAAATACTGTGCTTCCTGGGATAGACTCTGGACTCACTGTGACCTCGCGTTATACATGACAGATAGGCTACTATTCACTCATCTGTCTATCAAGTCTATTGTAAAAGCAAATGTGCTTTTTACATAAAAATGCAGGTTGTATGGCACTGTGGGTGAATCACTGGGAAAGTACATCTTTACTGCACCCACAGTCGCTTTGGGATCCAGCCAAAACACATCCTCCTTCCTTGTCTGCCATCACTAAGCCATCTAAGACAAGGCAATTCAGCCCCAAAAATCCACAGGAGAAAGAACAAGCGGATCTGGGACACAATCAGACAGCGGTACTCTCAGTTAAGAACAAGTAGTAAAGAAAAAAAAAGAAAAAATCAGCCATCAGGACAAGTGTGGCATCAAGGAGGGTTTCTGAGTGAAATAAATGAATGGAATGTTCTCACATCAGACGTTTAAGAGTAGGATCACTCTGTACATCTCTTTCTCTCCTAAACATGGAGAAGAAAGCATGCACAAAATCGCTTGTCATTAAACCGCACAGTGGTCTCGTACCTTGACACAAACATATGCAAAGGGACACCTGCCCCTTTCACCTGAATTACTGAAAGCCCCCCCGCTTAGATTATCCTTTTTGATAACTGACGAGCACGCTACATGTATATCTGCAAAAATTTACCACAATCCTTACCGAAACGTTATAGCACTTTAACTTGTGGACACTTCTTTCCACTTCAGTGACATACAGTCACAGAGACATTCATTTTTGTTCTGTTTTACTGCATTTTCACACGCGCAGTATCACTGAAAAACCTTGATTTTCAACTCAATAAAGTGTAATAACAGCCTTTCTAACGAGGAAATATTTGCTGGAGGGGGTTGATTAACTATGTAAATTTATACCGGCGTGTGAAACAGCTTAATGAAGAAAGTGCAGAGTGGAGACGCGTGCTGCCATTATTATTTCATTTCCCCTGCAGACCTTGGGAGCTCGTTCATAAATGCCAAAGCTTTGGAGTTTCGGAATCTGCTTATGTGTCATCCGATGTTGTTGCTCTGATAGGCCCGATGCTGGGCTTTGAAGACAATCAACTTTGATGTAGACACTCTTTTAGTGTAATTTTATTTCACCTGCAAAGGCACAAGGCGCTGTAAAATTTTACAGGACAAATGATCTCACTTCTGGATAAAACATTTGGAATCTGCGGAGCCAGGGACCTTTCTGCCAAAATTCAAAGGTAACAGCACTAGTTTATTATTATTATTGCTATTATTATTAATAATAATAGCAATGCACAAAGTATGGTTGTGTTATGTTGTGTAATCAGATATTTCTGTAAAATACATGCGGTCAAAACAATGAAGATCATAGCCCCAGCCATGGATAATACAAATGACTTTGTATTAGGCTTTCATCAGTGATGATAAGAAAATGAGAAGCTTTGGTGAATTGTCAATGAGGAACATTGTTTGATAGAAGACATCAGCCTATCATACCACAGAAATGAACGCAATTCTAACCAATCGTATGGTAGTCTTTTAGGAATGGACAATTTGTGCCCAACAAACGAACTGCAAGGTTGGTTGAGTTAGCGGAGCCACGTAACTATTTTGGTAATATCATGGAAGAGAGAAGCCCTCCCTGACAGGAACCTTCAGGTGTCGGTGATGAAAGAAACAGCTCAGTTGCCGCAACATCTTTTAAAAAAAGGAGATAAACAAAATAAAAAGACATCAGTGATGTAGCAGTATGAGGCAGTCAGAGAAAAGACCCAGAAACAAATCGAACTGTCTGCGTTTTCTAGTATTACGCCCTACAAGTAAAACGGGCTATTGATATATCATTTATTTATTAAAATTAGATTTCAGTTTAGAGTACACTCAATATGTCGTCTTTTTCATGTTCTAATGTACTCTCTTGGGGCAATTCTAAGGGGATTTGAAACAGAAATGGAGTATCAAAGTAAATATAATTATATGAATTTTATTGTGATAATTATCGAGGTCGACTGAAAGGAAAAGAAAAAAAATGACCTAACCCCCCCAGGGAACCTCCATATGAACACTAATTTAGTATTTAGCTTCAGAAGTGTCAGAACTTACAGTTTCCACAGCGCATTCTGAAACTCAAATCTGTTAACAAATTCAGCACAGACCACCCAGATCTGTTCACACTTACAGCATTGCTCATCGTACATACAGCCTCTTCTGCTAAACTTGGATATCGCTTTTTACAGGGAATTTCTCAGTCACAGAGAGGTAGTCACATGTGACCCAGATGGAGCATATTCATTGGACTTCACGTTCTGCACACATTCCACACAGGCCTCGGGCATCCACTTGCTCAATGTGTCCTCAGTATGATTGGAGGGTCATTGGAGTATCAGCATTTTATGTAGAATATAGCCTTGAACTAACACAGGCTAAGTTAAGCATAAATTTACCATGCATTCATAAGTATTTTTGGGATCTGCTTGGTGATTAGGTTGAGGATTGAGATGGCATTTAACATGGAAACTAATGTACTGTAAAGAACATATTCTGATGCCCTGATGTGACTCATGGCGCCTTAGGGGGGCGCTGTGTGGATCTGCAGGCTAGAACAATGAGACTGTGATTGAATGTCAGCAGCCTATTCTCAGTGTTGTCAGAGTGATGTCACCACTGGGACCCCCAGCAAGGCTCTTAGACCCCCCCTGCTGCTCCAGGGACTGGATGACCCTGCAAGCTCAGAAATATATGTCGCTAAGTAAGTAAATAAGCATCTTACTTGTACTTTGGGGTAGTCAGTCATCTCTGCCACACAGAGATATTTTAAATGGATGGTAATATTCTAACCCACATCAGTAAAATGAAAACACAGCAAATAAGTGAGCAGAAGAAGGTTCATATTATGTATGTTTCACTCCTTGAAGTTCTGCTAAGAGATATCGATATAAGAATGACTACAGTGGAGGCAATATTGTAAGTCACGGTCACAGAAGCAGTGATAATATGAAACAGTGCTAATCACTGAGAAACTCATTATACGGGTGGAGAGTAAAGATATCAGATACGGACAGGATGGGATGATTCATACCCTGACATGATTGAAAATCATAATCCATATTATGATAATCTACAATAAAGAATAGAGGTCGACTGATTGATCAGCCAGCAAAACAAAACAATGATTTTTAAGCATTTTATAGTAATCAGCATCAACTACATATTGGTTTCTCCTCTAATAAACAATGAAGAAAATCAAAATTTAAGTCCTATAATCAACTGACCATTGATCACGTTGTATATTCACCCCTCTCGATCTGAGGCTCACCGATACCTCATGAACTCAAGCACTGACTGAGAAAAATCCCCAAGACAATGAAAACTGAAATCTCACCATTCTATCCAGCTCTCACCTTTGTAGGTCAGTTTACAGTTCATAACCTGTTGCGAAATTTGCATAAAATGGTGACCCAGAGAAAATCCACTCCAGATCGACAGATACAGCACCGGATTAGAGCACATGCAGCATTATCCAGTAAGGCTACAGTGCTTAGGCAGAAGCTCACTCATACTGGGGAGAGCCTCATGAATGAAATCAGGCTTTAAAACCGGTCGGCAGTCACTGGGACGAGTGAAGCATTTTCAGCTTCAGGTTTATCTGTTCTGGCTTCACGAGTTTAAAGCGAAAGTGTTGAAAAGGTTTGGGAGAAAAGTTAACGTATTTCTTTATAGATAATAAAACGTAATGTTGTCTCAGCATCGTACATAACCTGAAAGCGAGGGTACCTGAAGGTGATGTAGATGCTCATGCTCGGAATAATATGTACTACGTGTGTCTTTTCGCTGAAAACCTATTGCTTGCATTTCAATATATTGGATTTTAAATGCACTCACTCAAAGAGGTGCCTTTTGAGGGGGAGAAGGCGCGATGATGATTTTTTTCATTACCACCACACTGCCTTTTATTTATACTCTGATCTGTGCTGTTTTGGCTCGGATTACAGGTTTGCTTTCATCGTGTCCCACATCTGTGCCCTGCTGTGCCCAAACTCGGGCCGCAGTGTCTGCTCGGTACCAGCGGCAATGCCCTTTTTGGATTCCCCTTCCAAGAATCCTATTGTTTTCATTCTTGTCAGGAGATTTTGCAAGCCGGCCCAATACACCAGAACAATATGGGAATTACTGAATCTTTAGTACTTTAGCATTTTGCTTTCAAAAATAGATATTTGTGACCTGCATCAAAGATTGTGTTTCCAAAAATGATACAGTACTGCAAAACGCTTATAGAAATGACATGATGTCTATGGATAAGTGCACAAGCAAGAGTATTATGTTCCTCATATCTATGCCCCCCCCCCCCCCCAAAAAAAAAAAAAAAAAAATATATATATATATATATATATATATAATAAAATTGAAATAAAAAATGAAACACTAACCCTAATGCAAAAAATGTTTAGTTCCAATATATATACAAATTGTGCAGGGGGATAAAACATAATGCTAATGTTACCAAGCTAATAGAGATAAAACCAGAGGAGCAGACATTCATTTCCATGCTGTGAACAAGTAACAGAAGAACTTCTGTACAGCATGATGGAGGTATCTCTCTGTGCACAGCAGACTCTATGAAGGACATTTTGTTTTGTTTTTCTGACTGAACTTCAAGTTTTCAGCATTTCTGTGAGGCAGGATTGATGTGGGCCGGGGGAGGTGGGGGGGGGTGGGGTCGACTGCCCAAAGTTTGAATTGACACACATATTCTGGTAACTTTTTGGATCTTCACCTTGCTATGCAACCTAACATCATTTCAACTCATACACTGATGACGTGACATTCAGTCAAACTCTCAGGTACAGAGCAGAATCCTATATTGGCTCCTATATTGGTATCATAAAGGTCTTGATAGACTAATCCTTATATTACGACAATATCGTTGCTGCTCAAAGTTCTTTCTATTGGTACATGTTTTAGCCTCAATCAGTCAACATACTACTGGGATCATGTCTCTTTAGGGCACACAACAGTCATGGAGGAGTATTCAGGGAGCAGCACTTTCTTTCCTGAGAGCCTTCAATGTATCCATGTGAACCTTAATGCAAATCATGACTACAAACCCTAGCATGGCAGCAGATGCCCGCATGTCACCATGTGTATTTTTAGAGGCTTCCTTCTCACTTCCTGGCCAATTCCGTGCCCTGCTGTCTGAGAGAATTTGGCAGGATGGCTCCTGTGAGAAAATTCGCTACCACCCCAAATTTTCTCTACTAGGAAAACATAGCTTTGAGCGGTTTGGTAGAGCTCACCTGAACTTAAACATTAGTGTCCCCCCAAAAAATTTTTCAGAAATTTTCTTCATCATGCCACTAGATGGCTTTAGAACCTGACAAGTGCCCAACTAAGCTGGATATATACTGGGGTGTCAGACCTGATGGTTTGGAAATACTCCACACAGCTGACCCTCATTATCTCCCTGTTTGTGTGATGTTAACCAGGAAGGTTTTTTTTTCTATTCCATACATTTCCTGTTTGATTACTATTGCAGTTATCAACCACAGCCTATGCACTGTGAGCTAGCTGTGCTATGATATCCCCTGCTTTTCAATCAGGCCATGTTTGTTTTAATTAAGTCTCCATGACATGTCATTTTCAGTATGAAAAATCATCGCTTATTGGCAGGGGAGCACACACCCACTGTGTAAACACTTCCTGGCATGTGCAGGGGACGTCCTAGTTTGTCAAACACTGGACAGAAGTGGCAGCGAATAAATTCAATAGAAAGCGGGTTAGTGTAATATTCATCTCTGTTAATTGGATATGAATCATTTAGTGGCTCACTCAATAGCTCTGGGTTTCTGCACAATTATGTACACCCGTGAAAAGAAGCCAGAGTCTCATAATCATTCCTTAGCTTTTATTTTTTTTTATTGCCCAAATACTAAACTATTTTGAATTGTTCCACTGAGTCGGAAAAGACAACTGAATTTGAAGTATATGCAGATCTCCTAAAGACAGTGCAGTAACAGATGTTAGTGCTCCAACAGGCAGCGTGAGCACAGACATGATCCTATACGACGCTTTGGAGTTCCAGCTGGATAAGTCTCACTTACAAACAGCGGGCCAAACTCTGCAAATATCATCTCATTAAGCAACACCTGCTTTCCATGCATGGGAACAGCCACTGATTCACTTCTCGCTTTCATGTTGACTTTGCATGAGTCAACTAGACTTGAGCACCGTGGTCATGAATATTTCTATAATGTTAATCGCCATTTGATATATCCATATACCCACTTACAGCGCATTATTGAATATCGAACGACGACTGTGGTAAGCCAGGGTTTAGGAAGTCGGAAAGGTGGGTGACACACAAGGGGCAGCAAACACAGGCACATAGCTGATATCATGGTCTTGCTCTGCATTTTCTGACCAAAGAGAATTATCATTGTCGTACCTAGACTGGGACTGCAGCAGAGGTGAGCCGATTCACTTTCCACTGAACCCCGCATGCCCTGGGACGGCCACCAAACCCATATTCAGACCATTACCCCGACAGAAAATAATGGTTAAAAGTGTTTACGCCAGGTCACTGTTAAGTCCAAATCAGCCACCGTCAAGTACTGCTGGGCACCTGGGACTCGACGATTCTGCCTCGACTCACCCATGTAAAACCCTCCTGTCCCCCCACCCCCCCCCCCCCCACACACACACACACACCTCGACATTTATCCATTACTAGCCTACATGATAAATGTCAGCATGTAGCTAATTGCCTCTAAATGTAAGGTCAACTTGCTATTGCAAACTTTTACAAATATATTGCATTAATATCAATCTTAGCAGGTAAATTCATTTCAAAAATAGCTTCTAGATAAGTACATGTATTTAGCACTTCCTAGAGGGTCTTATGTATAATCTTTGCAGAATGTTAAATTTACTACAGCTAAGCACTTAATAATTTATCAGCGACCTGCCTGATTAAAGGACATTTGAGCACTTTTTTCTTTTTGTTCAAAAAAGTTTTTGCTGATCAAAAAGAAAATTGTTGCCAGTACAGTTATGTAATAAAATATTCACTCATTTGTGACAGTTTGTGAAATTAGTGCTGGACTGGCACAAAAGCATTGCAGCCTTACAATGAACTTGCAAAGAGAGACGCTGAGAACTTCCTCCTTGAATACTGATGTTTTCAAACATTTTGGTATTGTTTCTTAGCTAAATATATTAGCAAAGCATTTTACCAGTTTATGTATCCAGATACTTGAGTGTTAACTTTCCCACGAAAAACAAAATAGTAAAGCTGAATCCTAGCCTATCGTCCAATGTGTCAAGAGTATTATCACACATGTGTCACCATAGCAACATGCCTCTAACTGCTACTCTAACCGCTGTTTGTTGTTTCAAGACGCAGGAAATGGTACCTGGTTTGTAGGAGCAAATATTGGATTAATGATAGTCCTGAGTATTGTAAAACACCAACATAAGGTGGAGTTGCGCTCCAGCATCCAAATTTGCACAATAATGGTGACTAACACTTAATGAAGGAATATCGTTCTTTGCATCCACCCTTACATCCATTTTTCATGTATGCTTATTCAGGATAGTTTATGTGGACAGCAGAGGATATACGACATTTTACCATTCACTGGCTGAATAGTACGGTATGTGTTCACAAAATGCCCTTTTTTTCTAGATCTAGAGTAACATTGAGAGTCATTTGAATCCTGCCAAAAAAAGCTACTTTCTACACACCAAGGGGAAATTTAGCATAGGATGAGGCTTTTCAGAGTTTTCTGAGCTTCAGGGCACAGTAAAAATTTCCCCACTGATCTGCTACATCCTGCCAAACTTACTCCCATTAAAGAGTTCTGCTCAGACAAAACCGCAGCAGTAATAAAATTGGTCGATGATGTAATCGAGGTTCATTGGACACATTTGGATGCTACAGTACATTTAAATCGTTCTAAATTTCCCTTACAGTGGGGGAAATAATTATTTGATCCCCTGCTGAATTTGTAAGTTTGCCCACTTACAAAGAAATGAACGGTTTGTAATTTTCTGGTAGGTTTATTTTAATGCAGAGAGACAGAATATTAACTCAAAATCCAGAAAAACACATTGCATAAGTTAGAAATTGATTGGCATTTGATTGAGTGAAATAAGGATTTGATCCCCTACTGTATAAACCAGACAGAATTCTGGCTCCCTATGATTGGTTATGTACCCCTGTGGCACACAGATTACAATTAATCAATCAATCCATCAATAATGATGCTCCTGATCTTTACTTGTTATGTGTATGAAATACACCTGTCTAAGGAGTATATTTCTTCCATTCCAACCTCTCCACCACTATGGGCCAAAGACCAAAGAACTGTCAAGGGACATAAGGGACAAGACAGACCTGCACAAGGCTGAAATGGGCTACAAACCATCAGCAAGAAGCTTGCTGAGAAAGTGACAGCTATTGGTGCGATTACTCGGAAATGGAAGAAGTGACAATCAATTGGCTTTGGTCTGGAGCTCTATGCAAGATCATGCCTCATGGCTGAGGATTATCATGAGAAAGTCGAGAGATCAGACCACATCTACATGGGAGAGGCTTGTTAATGAGGCAGTTTGAACCACAGTCACCAAGAACACAATTGTTAACACTCTACGCCATAATGTATTGAAATCTTGCAGTGCCTGCAAGGTCACCCTACTCAAGAAGGTACACGTACAAGCCCATCTCAAGTTTGCCAGTTAATATCTAAAGGGTTCAGAGAAGACTTGGGAGAAAGTGCTGTCGTCAGATGAAACCAAAATTGCACTCTTTGGCTTCAACTTGACTTATTGTGTTTTGAGGAAGAGAAATGCAGAGTATGACTTGAAGAATACCATCCCCACAGTCAAACACGGAGGAGGGAACATTATGCTTTGGGGCTGTTTTTCTGCTAAGGGTACAGGATGACTTCACCGCATTGAGGGGCCAATGGATGGGGCCATGTACCGTAAAATCTTGGATGTGAACCTCCTTCTCTCAGCCAAATCACTGAAGAGGGGTCATAGATGGGTTTTCCAGCATGATAATGACTCAAAACATACCCCCAAAGCAACAAAAACATGGCTAAAGAAGAAGAATAGTAAGGTCAAAGATGAAGGTTCGAGTTGCCTAGCAGCAGTCAAGAAACCTAAAAGATTTCAAGAGTTCCAGTAAAGAGGAGTGGGCCAAAATCCCTTCTGAGATGTGTGCAAACCTGGTGACCAGCTACAAGAAACATCTTACCGCTGTGTTTGCCAACAAGGGTTGGCCACCAAGTACTAAGTCATGCTTATTTCACTCAATGACATGCTAATCAATTTATAACTTTTAAGTAATGTGTTTTTTTTTTGTGGAGTTTTGATTGATATTCTGTCTCTCTACAATACAATAAACACACCAAAAAAAGTAACAAACTGTTAATTTCTTTGTAAGTGGGTAAACTTACAAATTCAGCAGGGGATCAAATAATTATTTTCCCCAGTGCATATTTTGATGATATTGAATATTGAATATTGGCCCTATAAGTGGGCCAATATTTCATCTAGGGTAGACATGCATATTTTGCCACAAATCATTGTAACTGAAATTACCCCAGTGGGAGTGGGTAGATGTAACATTCCTGCCTCATGCCCATTGCTTCCGGGATAGGCTCCAGACCCCCCGCGACCCAGTAGGATAAGCGGTTTGGAAAATGGATGGATGGATGGATAGATGTAACATAAGGTAACATAAGGCTCTGATCTTCCTAAAACAGCAAAAGAAAGAAAAAATGAATTATCTCTTTCATTTTGTAGTCAAATACAACTATGTGTAGGATTTCAGCCACTAGCACCAAATGGTTTATTGTTGAATGAAACTGTACTACAGGCCCAAGCTTGTTCCAAATTATAAATCCTAGCAAAATGTCCCCAGACCCCCCCCCTGTCACTGGAGGCTTGACTTTTTTTCTGGTGTCTCCTGGTAACGTACAGAAGAGCCAGACCCAGGAGAATAACAGCTGTGTGATTCAGGTGCTGCTGGAACCAGCACAGTAACAGGACGCTGTTGGCCGGATTCTGCCCAGGACCTGTATGATTGTGACCCACTGGGCTCTTTGCCCTGGGAAAGTTACAGATTCAGCCATGTAACCATTTTATGGGAGGTAAAACACTGCATTTTACAACCTAACACTCTGTTCACTCTTCAGACATATCATACCAATGATAGAGTATTACAGAGATTCAGACTATGCAAAATGGGGGGCATAAACATACTCAAAACAATAATTCATTATTATTTTATTTAAATGACTGTATGTCCTGCCTTTATTTTGCAAAGCAATGTTAGAAAATCTGAACATCTTGGGAATTATTACCGTACAGCAAAGCCCAACGTGAGTTAATAGCCCATATGACATATTCATTCATGAAACAACTTTTTTTATTATACAGAATGGGCATTGGGTAGCGTCGTGGTCTGGATATTTCCTTTTTATATACATTTATGGTGTGACGAACTACTTTGGGGGCGTGTCAGTTTTACCCAAAACAGGAGAACAAAAAGCTAAAATGCTAAATGCTAAAAAAAAAAAAAAAAAAAAAAAACACGATTTCTGGTCAAATCTGACATTTACACCTGAAGTATATAATCAATAGAAGACATTCTTGATAATGTGCGGGCAATATTTATCTTTTGAAGATTAGGTTGAGATAAGATGGTGCTGGCAAGATATGAAAGATATAAATTTCAAAATGATTCACAGATAAATATTCACTATAATTGTTTAATAACTAATATAAATAAACAGACCACACCTATGTGACTATACATTTGCAACAGACACATAAAAATTTTAGCTACATTGGCATGCTTTTAAATAATATGCCATAACATTGCTTACATATTGTCAGAGTTTGCGGGTAAGTGAACAGGCAGGCTGGCAGGTAGGCAGGGAAAGATCAGGCAGGCAGGCAGGCGAAAATCAGGGAAAAACTGGGGATATATTAAGGTACGGGCAGGGCAGGACGGAACAACTGCACTAAGACTAACTAACGTCAATGACAGCCAAACAACCAGGGCAAAACGTGGACTGAAATAGACAAGACTGGGCGAAAATAATCAGACACAGCTGGGCAAGATCGGGGAAGCACACGTGGATAATCAGGGGGCGTGGCACACACGAGGATAATCAGGGGGCGTGGCACACACGAGCAGCGGACGAGCCGGCATGACACTTACTGTATGGCATGTATGTGTTATACGCATTTTGGGAAGAGCTTTACAGATAAACTAATGGCTGCTGTTTATATCTGGGGGTAGCTTCCCCAATCTGCATTTTTTTTTTTTATATTTTTTCTTGTTTCTGGTAGACATTACTACAGCAAGATTATCTACTGTGTTAGAAAAAAATCATTGCAAAATGTTATCTACTAATAAAGTTTATCTATCTACATTGAAGCGAAATATATGTGTCCGAGAAGATAAGTCTGAAAGTCATACATTTATTTTCAGTCATGTAGAGAAATATTTAATGCACAGCCTTGGGTTACGTCCTGTTTGTTTTGTTTTTTGTTTGGTTCAGTGTTGCTGGACTTTTTAGATGATCTGTGTGTGGCCAGGAAATACAAAGTATTAGAGAAAGTTTAATAAAGGAAAACATTATGTGTATGTTAATTATGGATATGTTGCTGGCCCTGGGAGGAGCATTAAATGAATGGCTTGCTTATGAAGACCTGAGAAAGTCTCACGCCGGCAATGTGGTGTTAAAGTAGAATGTAAATGTAAAGCATTCATTCAGTACAGCATAACTCATCCACGATACCTTCAAAGTGCAGAATGATTCATCACTTAGTTTTATTCATTCAAGTATTTTCACCTCATTTTATAGTTATTTAAAGCGGTTACACAAATTAGTTGAAGTGATTTTTTTTTAACCAGAAAAAAACGATTTTAAAGCTATATTATTTTTCTCTCATGGGGACTGTCACGGGCGTGCAGAACAGAAGATCGCTCAGGAAGCGAGAGCGATCAGGAACAGGCAGGCAGGCAGGAATCGGGGCAAACGAGGGTTTAATTCGAGGTAGGCACGGACAAATACTGGATAACATCAATGACAGACAACCGGTTAGTGCACAACAGAGACCTAAATACAGGGAACTAATCAGAAAAGAACGAGACATGACTGGACACAATCAGGGAATCGCACGTGGGTAAATAGGGGGCGTGGCACACACGACCAGCGGACGGAGCAGGCGTCATAGGGACAAATATGTCAGCTACTTTTCCATTGAAAATGAGTTTCTGGTATTACCCATAAATGTCATGACCTGTTCGTATGATCCTTCTGTGTGCAACGCCCCCCTCATTACCTCGTGTGATATCTCAATGTGACCAGTCCTGTGTTATTTCTGATTAGTCTCTTGTAAGTTAAGTGCGCGTTCGAGTATGATTCCCCAGTCCCGTCATAGACGTTTTCACCGTGTTGTGCTCTGCCAGCAATAAACCCCCTTGTTTTGGATCTCCGTGTGCCTGACCCTGATTTCCCGCTTCCTGTTCGCTCACCCTGCACACAGTCATCACAGTATGACAAGACTCTGGAAAACAAAGCCTGGCAATCCGCCACTACAGCTGCCGGACGACAAGCTTTCCTGCATCCCGAGGATGATCCCAGAGAACTACGCGTTCTGTAATCTGGCTGGCGATCGGCGCCCAAAGGCTGCAATATGCTCCAGACAGCAGGTAAACATAAAAAGCGGAAGAACTGAAGACAAAAGTAGACACCGGAGCTCTTCTTAGGGGCCATCTCAGTCTCTGCAGCCTGCCCTGCTGTGTGTCGGGAGGAACCCATCCCAATCCTCAACCCGGCGGTGCTCGCTCGTGACGTCACCGCTGCCGCCTTACATCAGCCACCTGATGTCCATATCGCCACCTCTTTGTGGCCAGCATCAGCAGCCTGCCCCTTGCTCTGCACAGAATTGACTCTTAAAGTCCCTAAGCTCCATAAAGGAGCAGCGCCTCCTTTAGGAGCGGCTCCGCCGACTGCTGTTCCTGTGCCGCCGGATGATGCTCCGCCCCCTGAGGTTCCAGTGCCCGTGCTTTCTCATACGCCCCCTGAGGTTCGAGCTTTACCCCATGAGGACCCTGCCCTAATTTCTAAGTCCCCGGCTCCAGATCCAGACCCCCCATCTTCATCCAGTCCAAATTCAGGAGGTTGCGGACTGTCCGAGCACTGTTCCTTCCCCCTTGGAGGAGGAGTTCGAGTGGAAACCCTCAGGGATTCCCCTGAAAGTTCCATTGGACCCCTTCGGGGAAGTGACTCCTCATGCGCCACGGCAGGACAGATCCCAGCCAGGTTCCCACTTCTTAATCTCCCAGAAAGGGAGGGGACACCTATACCAGGGTCAGGTCCCAACTGCCCTGCCCCCTGGCTCGCCCTTGGTCCCGGTGGCTGTGGCTCAGCGGTCGCCTTGCAGGTCCCCCTCAGGTGCCTCGTCGGCAACCTTTGGTCCCGGCTCCGACGCCTTGTCGGTGGCCTGTGGGTTCCCCCGCTTCAATTCACCGAGAGTCTGTGGCCTATGGGTCCCCCTACTCTGACTCATCGGTCGGCTACGCCTTCGCCAACTGTGGCTATACTCTTGCCTGCCGTGGCTTCGCCTGCCTCCTCGCCCACACCGAGGTCCCCTCCGCCTTCCTTCTCACCTCCCTTGGTGCCCCCTCCTACTTCCTCCTCACCTCTTCCACCTGTCCCTCCACCTACCTCCTTGTCTCCTACGAGGGTCCCTCCGGCATCCATCCACTAATTGATTAATTCTTTTTTAAATAGAGGTTTCTGACAAAGTGAAAAAGCAATACATGCATTTTATGTCATGAACAATCGCTCACAAACCGGGGAATTCGGCGCAGGAGCTGGGAAGTCGGGAAACAAGGGATTTAGTTGCCGAACACATATTCAGGAAACGGTAATGACCGGACTGGGGAAAACATACCTAATGCAGACTTAAATATATTGGACTAATGACAGCAACAAGAAACAGCTGGTGAACATGGGGAATCCACATGGGGTAGATGAAGGGGAGTGGCACACAGAAGGAGTGGACAACTGGGGCATGACAGAATCCCCCCCCCAAAGGCACACACTCCAGGCACGCCTAAAGGGAGCGAGGGGCAACACAGGGAATGCAGGGTATAATGGGACGGCACTTGGGAGAACAAAGGAATAACATTAACACAGCACAGGGAACAGTACAGACACACAGAACAGGCACAAGGAGGACAACTCAAATAACAGCCGACATGACAGGGAATGCAGACAGACAAAGAGACACCAGAGACGGAAACACAAGACCCAGGAACACAAAAGGGGACAACGGAGGGACCACATCAGGGGGCACACCCACAGGAGGCACACAGGGACCAGAAGGGAACAAAGGCACAGAGGGACGTGGAGCAAATACAGGGGGCACAAAGGCAGGGGGCAGGGAGGCAAAGGGCGGGGGGTAACGGGAAGCCAGAGGGAACCCCAGTGGGCGCGAGGCGGAAGCTGTGGGTAGAGGGGATAACAGAGGAGGGAGGAAAAGCAGCCGCAGGCGAAGGTACAGGTAACCAACAAGTTGGAGCTGGGGGAACCACAGGTGACCGACGAGGCATCAGAGGAGGGACAGCAGCCACCCAACGAAGCACTGCTGGGGGACCCGCAGGCGACCACCAAGCAGGAGATAGATGACCCACAGGTGACCGCTGAGCTCAAGCCAGGGGGACCGAAGGTGAGCCAGGGGGCAAGGCAGCTCAGGTGCCTTCTTCCCCTCTAGGAAACCGAGAGGCAGGGGCCTGGCTAGGATCTACCACGCTGGGGTGGAGGCTGGGGTACTCCACCGTAGGAGTCTACTGGGGCCCCAAGGGGGAAGGAGTGGTGGTGTGATAGTCCGGGACCTCCTCAAGGACAGGGACTGGGGTCAGGGGCGCTGGGGGCATGGGAGCAGGGTCCAGGGGACTGGGTACTGGAGCAAGGTCCTCCTTGGTGGTGGGATCCGGGTGCACAGGAACTGGAACCTTGGGAGCGGGATCCCAGGGCATGGAAACTTGAAACTCGGGAGCATGTGCACAGGAACCTTGGGGGGCGCTGCAGGAACCACCGGCATAGGAACCTCGGGGGCGAAGCATCCACCGGCAGCATAGAAACCATGGAGGGCGAAGTCGAAGATTGCGCCTCAGTCACCGGCACCGCCTTTTTGGGGAATTTGGGGACCCGCGGGATGGCATCCCCAACAGACTTTGCCCTTAATGCATCCCTCGCAAGGGGCAAGCAGCTGGTACCGATAGCAAAGCGGAACGCTGACAATCCTTGGGTAAAGCGACAGGCGGCTGCTGTGAGGCGACAGCGATGATGTCAGGCATGAACACCTCTGGGTTGTGGATTGGGATGGGCTCCTCCCGACAAGCAGTAGGGTAGGCAGTGGAGACCTTGATAGCTCCTAGGAGGATCACCTAGGGCTGATCAAGCCAGTAAAACACCTCGTCAACTTCACCGAGGTATTTCGCTTTGGTCAGGTGAGGTGGAGTCAGGAAGTCGAGAAACAAGGTATTTAATCACCGAACACACATTCAGGAACACGTCACAACGTTAATGACCGGACTGCGTAAAACATACCTAACGCGGACTTAAATACATTGGACTAATGATAGCAACATAAATGATTTGGACCATACTGCTGCCCATTACTAAAATAAATGGACTCCACTATCAGGCCTTTTATACATGATTATTATTTTTATGGGACAGTTTTTCTTCCTACAGATGATTCACCGTCATTGATGGACTTGGGAATGGACTTGGGAAGTCTTGCTGTAAAACAGGAAAGGATAATATAATCCCTTAGTCAATAAAGCTGTGCTTAGCATTGGTACTAAAGAATTTTCCATTGTCCTTTGGCAGAAAATAAAAAAAAATAATAGAGGATTTCATTTTTTGATACTGCCAAAGTCCACTATTCAACTCAAAATACATGTTCTGAGACAATCTGAAATGGGTGATTTGTGCAAGACTAGAGAAAGAAATTCCACAAATTAACAAAAGGTACTAATTGCTAAATATAGGAGATCATAGTTTGCATAGGTTCCTTGCTACAGTCCTACAGTATGTGAGGTTGTGTGTTCTGCGATGTCCTGGAATCCAGTTCTGGATGTAACCTGTGTTTCCTCTTCTAGACTCATCAATGGAATGACGTCACAGGCAGCAGGGTGGGCAGGAAGGCAGGATGGTCGTCACAGGCAGCAGGGTGGGCAGGAAGGCAGGATGGACGTCACAGGCAGCAGGGTGGGCAGGAAGGCCATCAGGGATGAAGAACTGTTGACCTAAAATGGGCTCTGAGAGTGGATGAGATTCAGCCTAAGTTCTTGAAAGCTCTTGATGTTGTGGGGGTGTCTGGATGATACGCCTCTTCAACATTGCGTGGACATCGGGGACAGTGCCTTTAGATTAGCAGACTGGGGTGGTGTTCCAACTTCAGGGGATCACACTCAGCCTCCCTGGGAAGGTCTATGCCGGGGTACTGGAGAAGAGAGTGCATCCATTGCATGAACGTCGGATCCAGAAGGAACAATGCATATTCTGTCCTGAACACCCTCATAAGGACACTGGTGTTTTCATGGGAGTTTGCCTAACCAATGTAGATGTGTTTTTTGGAATTAGAAAAGGCATATGACCATGTCCCTTGGGGGTCCTGTGGGGACTGCTCCAGAAGTATGGGGTACGGGGTCCATTGTTGCGGGCCATCAGACCCCTGTACAAATGGACCAAGAGTTTAGTTCCCATTGCTAGCAGTAAGTCTCATTCCCAGTTGTTGTCGGGCTCTGCCAGGGCTGGCCTTTGTCATCAATTCTGTTCATAACTTTTATGGAATTTCTATACAGAGTGAAGGGGCAGAGGGGGTCTGGTTTGGGGCCTCAGGATCACATTGTTGCTTTTTGCAGATGATATGGCCCTATTGGTGTCATTGGCCTGTGACCTGCAGCATGCACTGGGGCAGTTTGCAGCTGAGTGTGAGGCGGCCAGGATTAGGATCAGCACATCCAAATGTGAGGCTATGGTTCTCGACTGGAAAAGGGTAGATTGCTCTCTCCTAGTGGCGGATGAGTTGCTACCTCAAGCGTAGGAGTTTAAATATCTTGGGATCTTGTAAGAGAAGGAGGGAGAGGGAGATTGATAGACAGATTGGTACAGTGTTGGAAGTATTAAGGAGGCTGTACCATTCTGTTTTGGAGAAGAGGGAGCTGAGCCAAAAGGCAAAGCTTGCAATTTACCAGTTGTTAAGGTCCAGTCTAGTGTTGGACGTAACAGAAAGGGAAGGGAAGAGGGTAAAACAGGACAACCAGGGGCGGAGGAAAGGGAACACGGGACACAAAGGGACCTTTTCTTATAGTTTTTTAATATTTTATACACACGTTCACAACAATAGGTGCAACAGACTTCGGGAGTGACACGGGCCAAAACAATAAACAAAACAGCACTACCGAATGATTGCCCAAGCTAAGCTAAACCTAAGTAAAAAGAACACAAACAAAAACGACAATACTACGTCCTATCTCTCTAGCCAAACCAACCAATAAGCCACCTGTCACACAGAAACAAAAAGGCAGTCACTCCTTACGCACCATAACACACACACATATGAAGCAAACACACAATCCAAAATACATTGTCCAAGGGAGCAAGTGAAAGAGTAGTCGGTAGTCAGGCAAGAGATTAAAGAAACCAGAAAAGCAATCAAACCAAAGCGAAAGTACAAAAGGGGTAAAGTGAGAAATCAGAAACCAATAAACCAAAACTGTCATGCACAATAATCCAAACCAAGAAAGCAAACCAACAATCCAAAATCAATGAGCAGAGCTCCCGATGTTCTTCCGCCATGGCCTTTTCAGTCCAGGACCCGGAAGTAGCATTGAAGGCCCGGGGGTGTGGCCAGGTCCGGGAGGCGGGGCCGAAAGGAGCAACCGGCGAATGGCGACGAGCAGGACCTGCAGGGCAACCCCTCCCCTGAACCATACGGCACGTAACACAGTCAATATGTGTTACTACCCTCACCTATGGTCATGAGTTCTAGGCAGTGACTGAAAGAACGAGATCGCAGATACAAGTGGCCGAATTGAGTTTCCTACCCAGGATGGCTGAGCTCAGCCTTAGCGATAGGGTGAGGAGCTCAGACATTCAGGAGAGGCTCAAAGTAGAGTCGCTGCTCCTCTATACCGAAAGGAGCCAGTTGAGGTGGTTTGGACAGCTATCTAGGATGCCTTCTGAATGGTTCCCTGGGGGGGTGTTTCGGCCATGTCCAAATGGGAGGAGGTCCTGAGGCAGATTTGGGACACTCTGGAGAGATTATATCTCTCGGCTGGCATGGGAACACCTTGGTATTCTCCTGGTGGAGCTAGAGGAGGTGGCTGGTGAAAGGGGGGTCTGGACATATCTGCTTAGACTCCTACTTCTGTGACCCAACCCCAGATAAGCGAAAGAAAATGGATGGAAGGATGGATGGATGGATGGATATAATTAGTAGGAATGATATGAATAATGTAATTGACATCGACATGTTTTGTTGTGCTACAATCATAAACAATTTCATTGTGAATCTGTTAAACAATCCAAGCCTCGGGGCTGACTTGTACCCTGTGTGTGGAATTCCACATGGAGCAATAACCGTATGATTCATTCCATAAAGACTTTTCACTACGCATGCATGACTAAACACTGTTTCAGGTTTCATGGCAGGTTTTGCTGCAGTGCTTTCAGTGAATGTATATGTATAAAAGAACTGGCCAGTGATATT
The DNA here is from genome assembly GCF_023856365.1 of Brienomyrus brachyistius. Classification (NCBI taxonomy): domain Eukaryota; kingdom Metazoa; phylum Chordata; class Actinopteri; order Osteoglossiformes; family Mormyridae; genus Brienomyrus; species Brienomyrus brachyistius. Next base: position 21,871,521 of record NC_064544.1, read on the forward strand.
TATGCATAAGTATGTTGGGTTCAGCTGCTTATGGATCCATCTGCAGAATCTCGGGGGCTGGTAGTGTAATCATTTTTTCCGCTGTGCCCTTCAGCAAGGCCCTTAACACCAGAAGCATGGACTGACCTGCCCTGTGATCCCAAGCATTATTCACTTTTACGTTGCTACTGAATAAATAAATATCGATGTTAACATGAGTTTTAGGTTTCCATCAGACAAATGGCACCAGTTTAATGTGAAGAGTGAGAATACCCAGATTTACATGAAATAATAACTCTGATTCTCAGAATAGAAGAGAAATTATGATATTGGGAAGGTGGTGATTTTATTGCAGTTGTTAGAGATAGATTATGCAGTTTGCTAAATAATTTAGCAATCACAGAACATCTCTGAACTATATTCCACATGCTTTGGGAAGGTTTCAAGGGGGATTTTTTTCTTCATCACAGTAAAAAGTACAATGAAATGAAAAGCACACGCAGATATGGGACATCATTAAGGAATCTGTAGGATAAACTGCCTTGATTCTGTATTGACACCTCCTGTGTTCTGACCATTTTGGCAGTTTTTTTGCACTTGGTGCCCTGTCTTGCTCTGGGTCGGTTTTGAACTTGGCTTATGTTTTTGAAGCTGATTCTTGGATGATGTCTTGGTGCTTGTCATTGAACCTGCTTGCTCTTCACTTGGATCTCCAAATTCTTCTATAACAATCTGTAGGACTTGACAGTCAAATTATAGACTCATTCTAGAAAAGATGAGAAATCAGTTGCTTCAGCAAAACTTTTGGCATGTAAGGAGCATAAGTGCACAGAACAGTTGATAAAACTGATTAAATGTTATGGACCTGCAAGCATTCCCAGCAATTTTCAGATAAATATGTTTTTTTTAATCAAATATATGCTGAATAATCTTCAGGTATAGTCTCTTTGTACTGTACTTTGTTAGTAAAATCCTAAAACTTACAGTACATTTCTAGCTGGATTATTATTTACATTTTTTGTCATTTTTGAGTTGCAAGCAAAGTCAAATTTTTCATTTCATGCAGTTTTTGACTTTGCGGTGTATTTTTGGCACAAGCCGTCCTCCCCTGACTGCCTGAGGTGGCACTTGTGGTCTTCAGTGATGCCCTCAGGCTAGATGTTGGCCAAAGTGTGAAGTGGCAATTTTGGATCGCACACTTTGCTATCCTCAGGGAGTACCCCTTTACTAGAGACAGACTAATACTCTGCCTACTTTTCATTGTGGCTATAAAATGTTTTGTCCTGTTGTCTCAATGAGCATAAAGATACTGTAAACAAAGAATGTAAAAAGACTGCAGACACAATGGCTCAGTGAGCAGCAGAGGTTGAAATTTCAGGTGCAGAAAGTAAAAATCTAGACCAAGATTTTGTTTTAACCAGCCAGTTGAGCATAAAGAGTCACAGTCACAGAGTACTCAACTGGTTGGTTGAAACAAAATCTTGGTCTGGATTTTTACTTTCTGAACCTGACATTTCCACCTTTAGTGAGCAGTGACCTGTTAGCTCAGACCTCTGTATTACTGACTGTGTTTCCCCTTGTCTCGGCATGTGTGGAGTTTTCATGTTCTCTCTATGTTGACGTGGGGTTCCGCTGGGCTATCCAGTTTCCTGTGGCAGACAAAGACTAGTTTAAGTGTATTGGTGTCTCTAAAATTACCCAATGTGTGTGAGTTTGTGTGTGACCTGAGATGGTCTGGAATCTTGCCCAGTGGGTCCCCTGTATTATACACGATGCATTCTGGGTTATGCTCCAGGCTCACAATGACTATGCACTGGAAATGTATTTCTGATACTACCAAAGATTCCAGTTTCATTGCAGATTCACATAAAAAGTGGATGTTGTCTTTTGTAAGGGGTAGCAGGGCTTACAGGCTTGGCCAAAAGTTTTGAGAATGACACAAATATTAATTTTCACAAAGTCTGCTGCCTCAGTTTTTATGATGGCAGTTTGCATATACTCCAGAATGTTATGAAAAGTGACCAGATGAATTGCAATTAATTGCAAAGTCCCTCTTTGCCATGAAAATGAACTTAATCCCAAAAATCCCATTTCCACTGCACTTCAGTCCTGGCACAAAAGGACCTGCTGACATCATTTCAGTGATTCTCCCATTGACACAGGTGAGAGTGTTGATGAGGACAAGGCTGAAGATCACTCTGTCATGCTGATTGAGTTAGAATAGCAGACTGGATGCTTTAAAAGGAGGGTGGTGCTTGAAATCATTGTCCGTCCTCTGTTACCCATGGTTACCTACAAGGAAACATGTGCAGTTATCATTGCTTTGCACAAAAGGGCTTCACAGGCAGGGATGTTGCTGCTAGTAAGACCTAAATCAACCATTTATTGGATAATCAAGAACATCAAGGAGAGAGGTTCAGTTGTTGTGAAGAAGGCTTCAGGGCGCCCAAGGACGTCCAGCAAGTGCCAGGACTGTCTGCTAAAGTTGACTCAGCTGTGGGATCGGGGCACCACCAGTGCAGAGCTGGCACAGCAATGGCAGCAGGCAGGTGTGAGCGCATCTGCACGCACAGTGAGGCAAAGACTTTTGGATGATGGCCTGGTGTCAAGAAGGGCAGCAAAGAAGCCACTTCTCTACAAGAAAAACATCAGGGACAGACTGATATTCTGCAAAAGATAAAGTACTACCATCAGTCCTGTGTCATGCCAGCAGTAAAGCATCCTGAGATGTGTGGAGTTGCTTCTCAGCGCAGGGAGTGGGCCCACTCACATCCTCTGAGAGAAACTTCTCCCAACTACCCAAGAATAGTTTGGTGACAAACAATGCCTTCTCCAGCGTGATGGAGCACCGTGCCATAAGGCAACAGTGATAAGTGGCTCGTGGAACAAAACATCAACATTTTGGGCCCATGGCCAGGAAACTCCCTTAATCAGACCTTAATCCCAGTGAGAACTTGTGGTCAATCCTCAAGAAGCGGGGGGACAAACAAAAACCCACAAATTCTGAAAAACTCCAAACATTGATTATGCAAGAATGGGCTGCCATCAGTCAGGATTTGGCCCATAAGTTGATTGACAGCAGCCAGGGCGAATTGCAGAGGTCTTCAAAAAGAACGGCTAACACTGCAAATACTGACTCTTTTCATAAATTTAATGTAATTGTCAATAAAAGCCTTTTACATTTTTGAAATAATTGTAATTATACTTCAGTATAACATAGAAACATTTGACAAAAAGATCTACCAACAGTGAAACTTTGTGAAAACCAATACTTCATTCTCAGCTTTTGCCCATGGCTGTACAGTACAAACTTTGATTAGCAGGCAGATTTAGCACGAACACTATAATGAAAGAAGCCCTTGACTTTCTTTTTAATTACATCTGATATTAAGTGTTTCTGAGACATGCGTATTTGCATATGCATCCATTACTTAATCACAGACAGACACCGTCACTATAAATCTCATCTTAAGGGCACATAGACAGCATAATACCTTTATAATGAATACCATCTGACAATTCAGAATCCTCAGCCTGGCCTGCTTAGTCTTAAAACAGAATTCTTTATTGCAAGACTAAGCCTTGACCCTAAAGAGATTTAAACATGAATTGCGTTATTTGTGTGTCTGATGTGCATGTATGTGATGTGCAGAGTCCATTAATTATTAAGTTTTTAGAAGCACAAGTCATATAAAAACTATACTTTTATCAGTAGCCCAGGTGAATTCAGTTTACTCTCATTGTGTCACTATAACATTCTCCAGATTGTCAGTCTCATGGTCAGACCGTCAAATTTATTAGTTGTTTGCTTCAAATCCCCACTGAGTGAAGACTATTGCTAGTCTTTATCACCTTTGAAGCAGTGGGTGATGGGAGATAACTGCATGATCTTTATTTCTCTCAGAAATTCTCATATGGACCATAAACATGCTGATAGATACTGGAGCATTGCTTCGTTAAAGGTGTGCTTGTAAGATATGACTCGATTTCTGCGCTTCAGGAAAATAGGAATGTTATATTTCCGGGGGGGGGGGGGGGGGTCTGTGGCTCAGTGTGTTAAGATCTGAGCTGAAAAGTTTTCAATTGTATGGTGTTGTGGATAAAATATATGGCAAATACACTATATGGACAAAAGTATTGGGTCATGCATCTTAATCATTGAATTCAGGTGTTTCATTCAGACCCAAGGCCACAGCTATACAAAATGAAGCACTTTGTCACGTTGCCAGGTTTACAAACATCTGTGAAAGAATAGGGGAGCTCAGTGAATTCAAGCTTCGTACTGTCATAGGATGCCACCTTTGCAATAAGTCAGCCTGTGAAATTTATTTCCTTAAGTAGTATTATTTCAAACTGGAAGTGCTTAGAATCAACAGATACTCAGCCAAGAAGTGACAAACCACGTAAAGTAATCGAGCGGAGTCATCAACTGCTGAGGCACATATTACGTAAAAATCGCCAACGCTCTGTTGACTCAACAGCTGCAGAGATCCCACCTCCCTTTGCCATTAACCCCAGCACAAAAAATGTGCACGGAGAGCTTCATGGAATGGACTTTCATGGCCAAGCAGCTGCATGCAAACCTTGCATCCCCAAGCACAATGGCAAGTGTCAAATGAAGTGAACAGCACCACTGCACTCTGCAGCAGTGGAAACATGTTCTGTGGCATGACGAATCACGCTTCTCTGCCTGGCAGTCTGATGGACGAATCTGGTTTTGGCAGATGCCAGGAGAACGTTACCTGCCTGACTGCATTGTGCCAAAAGAAAAGTTTAATGGAGGAGGGATAATGGTACGGGCCTGTTTTTTAGGAGTTGGACTAGGCCCCTTAGTTCCAGCAAAGGGAACTCTTAATGCTTCAGAATACCAAGATATTTCTGACAATTCCATGCTTCCAACTTTATGGGAACAGTTGGGGGCGGAGTTCTTTTTCTGTTCCAGCATGATTGTGCCCCAGTATCCAAAACAAGGTTCATAAGGACATGGTTGAGTGAGTTTGATGTGGAAGAACTCACACAGAGCCCTGACTTCAACCCCATCAAACACTTGTGGGATGAACTAGAATAGAGATTGTGAGCCAGGCCTTCATGCCCATCATCAGTGCCTGATCTCACAAATGCTCTTCTGGATGAATGGGGAAAAACTCATACATACTCCAAAATCTTGTGGAAAGCCTTCCCAGAAGAATGGCAGCTGTTGTAGCTGCAAAGGGGGGATCGACTCTTTATGCTTTTGGATTTAGAATGGGATGGCAAAGAGGTTCCTGTAGGTGTAATAGCCAAGTGTCCCAATACTTTTGTCCATATAATGTATATCTCAAGGGGTGCCAATAATTGAGGCCCGTGTTTTTTTGTTGAAAATAATTATTTCTTGATGACGAATTTATTTTTCTCTGATTAAATTAATTTCAATGAAAGGTTGGATTTTTTTCTATTGTTTTTCAGTGTGATATGAAGTTACTTCATCGAAAGGTGGTATGTAAAATTATGTTTTTTTTTCTACATTTCAGAAATATCAAAATATTGCTGATGGGTCAATTTGAATGTTATAATATGTAATAAAAATATATAGTAAAAGCTTAAATGCTGGACCGGCTTGGCTAATTTTGTCACCAAGATTTCAAAATAGGACTTGTGTACCCAAAATACACTGTACAGTGGTACCTCGACCCACGAACAGTCCTGTTCACAAACAAATCAGGTCACGAACCAGATGTTCGAAAATTTTTTTGTACTGGTTCGCGAACCATGTTTCAGGCTGCAGACACACAAACATCCCCCAAAAGCGCCCCAAAGAACCACCCGAAACACGAAGAAGTGTACATTATGCCCAGGAATGGTTGTGGAATGTATAAAAAACTTTTACTATATTTACGTCTTTACTATATCTCTTCAGAGGTTGGATCAAGGAGGCAGGCGGAGCCGCGGCAGGCGATGGCGCAGCTACAGCCAGCTAAGGCGCAGGCGACCGATGAGGCGTCGGAGGTGGGACCGAGGACGGACAATGACAGGCGGGGACCCGGCCGAGATCCACTGTGCTGGGGCGAAGGTGGAGGGGTCAGTCTCCTAGAGGAGTCCACTGAGGACATCAGGGAGATGCCCGAGGGGTCCCATTCCAGGTCCTCCTCTCCTTCCAGCAGAGGAGGAAGAGTTGTGACCTTGGGTGGAGCTGGAGTCTCTGAGACGGGCAGAGCAATTGCCTCAGGGATGGGTGGAACAGGGACAGCAGGAGCGGGCGGAGCAAGGATGGGCGGAGCAAGTGGAGGCGGCTCCTCTGGCAGTGCAGCAGGCGGAGGCGGCGCCTCGGACGGTGAGGCAGAGCAGTGGCCTCAGGTGGCGCCTCTGGCGGTGCAGCAGCTGGAGCAGTGGCCTCAGGCAGTGGTGTAGGAATCGGCAACTCAGGACCAGCAGGGGCCACCCTGGAACCACCGTCTCAGGACCAGCAGGGGGTGGCGCGGCAGCCGGAGCCTTGCTGGATGGAGCAGCAGCTGCCGGTACAAGCAGGTCGGGATCAGGCAAGACAAGTGGAACAGGCAGGACAGGCACGTCAGGCGCCTGCTGGACAGGCAGGACAGGGGCTAGAAAAGCGGGGGTTGTCCCTTTAATAGCATCCTATACGGCTCTGGACCCCCTATTAGCCAGACGCACAACTACATGTAAGTAACCAAGCCAAATAAAAGTCCTTTGGTATTTTTAGTTTCTTGATTGCAGTCACAGATTTTTATAAAACTTAACTTCCCCTTATGGAGATCGAAAAAATAATCCCCACAACATAAAGATAGCAGTTTTTTTTCAGATTGTAGGGACATTTGGTTCCCACAATGTAACGTATACCTGGACCACACACTCAGACATACAGATTAGCCACAATTTAACACCTGTCTAATATTGTGTAGGTCCTCCTCGTGCCACTAAAACAGCTCTGACCCATTGAGGCATGAGCTCCACAAGACCTCTGAAGGTGTCCTGTAGTATCTGGCACCAAGACATTAGCAGCAGGGCCTTTAAATCCTGTAAGTTGCTGCCTCCATGGGTTGGACATCTCACCAGCTCATCTCACATAAGTTCACATATGAACTTTTCTTCATGTTCTTCATTTGCCTTTGGACCTACTCTGGTTTCGCACAATTTTCCACTGCGTTTTTTCCTTTACATTTAACTGAATTTTTGTCTCGACACAAAATACGAATGGGAATGGGGGGGATGGGATTCCACAAAGCAGTATTTTTTTCATTAGCCAGAAAACTTAAGCCAATGAGGTTCTAGCAGTAGAAGGAAACCAAGTTGGATTTTATGTGAAGCTACAAAATTCTAAATCAGAAGTACTTTTTCACAAAAAAAAATAATATTAATTTTCTGAGAGAGTTGCTCATAAAAGAAGACAATCTCGGGGATTGGATGGCAACCCAATCCCATGAGTCAGCATGGGCATTCTGACTGGTCTGCAGCTACGCAGTGCCCTATACAACAAGTGCAATGCATTGTGAATTCTGGCACCTTTCTATGGCCAGCATTACCTTTTACAGTAGTTTGTACTGCAATAGCTCTCCTGTGGAATTGCACCAGACAGGCACTGGTTCACGGTTCACCTTCCTTTTGCCCATTTTTCCTTCATGAACTGACTAACTGTTCTTTTGCCTACTATATAATGGCACCTTTGACAGCTGCCATTTTAGTGAGATAATCAGTGTTGTTCACTTCACCTGTCCCCGGTGATGGTCGATCGGTGTATAATCTGTCCTTCGTGAAGTGGGTCATTCCAAATCATTATAAAAAGTGTAAACATATGTCTTATCACAATGTATTACAATTTTTCACCCTATTAAAAAAAGGAGTGGAAAAGGTGGGCACTAATTCTTCAGCTTCAGATAAATGACAATTAGGATAGTGAAAATCAGTAAACGGAGGGGTGCCAATGAGCTGTGAGCAAGTACAGGACTATTAGTGTCTGTTCAACCATCAAAACGATCTGTGTCTGTATCGGGAATGGGCAGGGCTTAACCATGGCACTGTAGTAGGTGTGGTTTTTCTCTCTTTTTTTGGTGTGGGATGAAACTACTTCACCAAAATGTGGATTTTTTTCTAAGCATTTTTACAAATCTTTACAAGGGGTGCCAATAATTGTGAATGGCACTGTATTCCCACACACACAGGATTGTAATTATATCTTTGTGGGGACTCTCCATTAATTAACCTTAACCATAAGTAACCAAACAAAAAATGAAACTTTTGGCATTTTTAAATTTTTGATTGCATTCACAGATCTTTGTTGTTACCTGTTGTTACAGTGGTCCCCGCAACATCAAAAATAGGTTTTTTTATTGTATTGTGGGGAACATTTGGTCCCCAAAATGTAATGTAAGCCTAATCCACACACACACACACACAATCCATGGGCTCGATTCTCCAGTCAAAAAAGCACTTCAAAAGTTATGTCTTTTCAGAAAGTATGGTGGTACTGTAACCTACTTCGCCAATATTTTTGTCTTTCTTACGGACATGACAATCCTTTGACAAAACCATAATATTTCAATAAAGTGAGGAAAAGGTCATTTTGTTAAGTGGGATTCTCCCAAACTGTTGGGAAGGTATGATATGAACTAAATTTACTTGGTGTGGTTTCTTGAAACTTAAAATTATTATTAAGGTGTAGTGTGTGTGACTGTGTCTGACTATGTGGAAGAAAAGAACAACGGGTCTTTCCAAATGCTGAATAAGAAGCTTGCAGAAAATGATACATGCGTCATTTTAATCTAGCTTGCAAAACTAATTGTATTAGATAGAAAACAAGAAAAGACCACATGAAGTGTGAACTATGCAAAGTAAACGTGCATCTAGTTTTGGGCAGTAATGAAAGATAGCATGGGGCACATGTCTTAATTGAGACAGAATGTTAAAATAACATTACTGAAGATGTTTTACAGTGGTAAATAACATAATTACAGTACAGTATCCACATAAGACAGATGAATTTGTCCCTTTTACTATAACATACTGGCTGGGGATCCTTTGCCTTTTAAACCATCTACTCTTACATTTTATATTCCAGAGTTAGATGCTATTTTAATAAACATGCAGTAATAGTTCTAACATTAATGCTCAAGCCACTGGATATTCCTGTGCTAAGCATCCAATTATTTGGGCTCGATTGATTAATTCTGCATTCTGTATCGTGAATGGTCTGTCATTCTGCACACCTCGGCAATGGCTGAAGTGGCTGAGGAGGGTTTACCCTCTTTGGCAGGGTTCCCCAATTCCGGTCCTGGAGGGTCAGAATACAACAGTCTGCAGATTTCCCTGTTCAAAAACTCTTACTAAACTTGGTAATTAGCTGATTATGATGTCTAGGCCTGGAATTGGGCAGCCCTTCCATATAACAAAGATGTTTCTTCAAAGTTTAACTTTTTTTTATAAACATTTTAGCTAGCTCATCAAGCATAATTATTTTGGGCAACGTAATTACTGTTGTCAGGAAATGGTTCCTAGCAAGGTCAATACCTCAATTAATTTCTTATTCTTATGATTTTGATACTTTTTCATGTTTCTTGAAAGAATGGAAAGTAAAAATGTATTCAAAAACACATTTATATAATGCACAGTAATTTTATTATTATTGAGGATGTTCTGAAATGTATCCCCCCCCCCAACAAAGTTGTATAAATAATGATAAGTACCAGCAATTGAAACATGTACTGTAAGCCACTGGAATGGAGTTCAATAAAAACCTGGAAGACAAGTTCCAACAAGATCTGCTTCCACTACCCATATCCTAGGGAATTAATGAGTGCCAAAAGCTAGTCAATGGATTACAAGATGAATAAAACTGGGTTTTGCCTGGAGAGTGTAAGTCAACCAAATTTAAATTAATCGTTAATTTATTTTCAAATTTCAAAAAATCTTTAACTTTTAATTTTGCTAGATGTAATATCTACATGACATAAAAAGATGTTTATGCAAATGGAGGCCCATTTGAAAGTTACTTCCAAGGACTTAAGGAAAAAAAATCAAAGGCTGTTTAGAGAATTATAACTCATGTGTGTTTTAGCAATGTTTTCTTTCATGGTGTCATGCCCTGCTTGTCGGCTCCTCATGTGTGCCACGCCCCCGGATTACCCACGTGTTCTTTCCCGATTTGTACCCAGCTGTGTCTGATTATTTTCAATCAGTCCTGTGTATTTCAGTCCGTGTCTTACCTGAGTCCTTCGTCCGTCATTGATGTCAGTCGGTGTGCTATGTTTCCTGATGCCCGGTTTCCCTTCCATGATTAAATCCCTGGTTTTGCCCCGACTTTGCCTGTCTGCCTGCTATTTGCTCGCCGCACCCGCACGATCGCCGCTTTGTCAGCCTGCGATCGTGACACATAGCCTAATCGATCTTATTTTGCTAGCATTAGATTTCATTATTATCAAAATGAATTTCAGCGCAAGTGTGTTTATACAGTGATGCTGTCAATCCTCATTGTCAACTAGAAGCTGAAGAAGAGAACAGACACTAAACGCATTGACACTGGGGTATGTGAAACAGCCTTTGGTTTAGGATCTTGGGGAACACAGAGTTTGGTTTGGGAGAATTGGCAGGATGGACAGTACAGTACACAGCATGTTAAGTTGAAAGGAAAGCTATTGTTTCCCAGGGATGGGAAAGATTGCTGAGGTATGTGGGCCAGACTTGTAGAGATGTATAGGTTGAGACTTCCTTCGAATGACTAGTGGGACACATCTATTCACACTGAGGGAGCAAGGGACAGGTGGAATTAATCAGGATGCCTAACCCAGGTCACATGGCACTGCCCCCTGCCACAGAAGGTTCTCACATAGTATTGTTTTGGTCTCCTGTGTTGGAAACTGAAATTCTACTTGTTCAAAAAATTTTACACAGAAAGCATTGGACCTTTCGGCTGAAAATCAACCTAATTTTAGCTATTTTGGTAATTGTGTTGATTTATAGATTAAAAGCTGACATAGGGGAATGGTGAGGGATGGTGCAGTGGTTATCACTGTCGCCTCACACCTCTGGGATCTGCACTCCGGTTTCTTCCATCACTCCATGAGTGTGTGGAGCTCGCATGTTCTTCCTGCATCATCGTGGGGTTTCCTCTAGGTACTCAGGTTTCCCCCCGATGTCCAAAAACAGGTGAACTGGAGCTGCCCAGTTTGCCTGTAGGTGTGCATGTATAACAGTAACTGGGATTTAGTAGTAAAGTCAAAAAAAAGTTTGAGCATATGTGCCTGAAATCATCTATTATATAAGCTTTAAGCTATAAGCATGTAAACATGTCTCTGTTAACAGGAAGAGAAAGTGGTCTTTTGGACATATGGGTCAAACTTTGGGCCCAATCACTATGATTCATGTAAGATGCAGAAAGGTGAGCACAGGAGTCAAGAATGGAATAGGCAGTGTCATGGTCTGCTTTGCTGGAGACCAAGCTGGTGATCTTTGAAAAATTCATGGTGATTTCAGACAGCAAACAATCATCAAACACTCCCAAGTTATACCCTTCCATCAAAGATTCCCAAGTTATACCATTCCATCCAGACTCCCAAGGTATACCATTCCATCAAGACTCCCAAGGTATACCATTCCATCAAAGACTCCCAAGTTATACCATTCCATCAAAGACTCCTAAGTTATACCATTCCATCAAAGACTCCTAAGTTATACCATTCCATCAAAGACTCCTAAGTTATACCATTCCATCAAAGACTCCCAAGTTATACCATTCCATCAAGACTCCCAAGTTATACCATTCCATCAAAGACTCCTAAGTTATACCATTCCATCAAAGACTCCCAAGTTATACCATTCCATCAAGACTCCCAAGTTATACCATTCCATCAAAGACTCCCAAGGTATACCATTCCATCAAGACTCCCAAGTTATACCATTCCATCAAAGACTCCCAAGTTATACCATTCCATCAAAGACTCCCAAGTTATACCATTCCATCAAGACTCCCAAGTTATACCATTCCATCAAAGACTCCTAAGTTATACCATTCCATCCAGACTCCCAAGGTATACCATTCCATCAAGACTCCCAAGTTATACCATTCCATCAAAGACTCCCAAGTTATACCATTCCATCAAAGACTCCCAAGGTATACCATTCCATCAAGACTCCCAAGTTATACCATTCTATCAAGACTCCCAAGTTATACCATTCCATCAAGATTAACCATTTTTTTAATTTTTCAGCAAGATAATGTCCCAGCTGAACATTGTGTAGGAACTTTCTGGCAAAGAAAGAAAGCAAAGGATAAAACACTGATGACTAGGCTTGCCCAGTCTCCAGACAGCAGTCCCATAGAGTGTCTATGGGAGAACCTGGACGGAAGCAAAATTACTGACAGGTGCCCTGCACTGCATGGAACTGTATGAGCTTTGAAGACACATTCCATGAATCTCCTCATTAATCACGTTAACTGAAATATTCATGTTTGTGAGGCTTTAATCAAGACAATCTAAAGACCTAGTTATAAGTTAATTCAACAAAGAAAACAGAAAAAAATGCTTTTAACATGAAAAAGAGCTATTTTATTTAAAAATTAAATGGTATGACTCAGAAGAAACAGATTTAATGTCATTTATAAATGCGTTGAAAAAACTGTAATTCAATGAAACTGACATTTAGAATCAAAGACGATCTCTAGGGAAGTTAAAATATTGAGTTTTAAAACTCATTTCATTGTCCTTAGTAGACAAAGCCTTACCTTTGGGGGCCTCTTATGTGTCTTTCCAGTTAGTAACCTGCTAACTGTCATAATTATCATGCTATCGTGATTCTGCCTGCACTGAACAGTCAGGAATGAGCCACCAATTTATATGTGATGTAAATGTCAGCAGTAGGTTAGTAGGTGGGCAGGAGAATTAATGAGGGAGGGCCAAGCTGATTCTGCTTTCTGATTCACCTGTTGTCAGCTGAAGGTGGCGTGTGATTCCTATGCGGGGGGGTGGGGGGAGACAGCATTTCTCTTCAGCGATGGCGAACCGCCACTCTGTCATGCCCCAATCATCCGCTCCTTCCATGTGCCACGCCCCCTCGTTAACCCCATGTGGATTCCCCGTGCTTAACAGCTGTTTCCTGTTACTGTCATTAGTGCGATGTATTTAAGTCTGCATTAGGTATGTTTTCCCCAGTCCGGTCATTGAAGTCTTCCGTCAGTCTTGTGCTTTGCCTTGCGCGTTTCTATAATAAATCCCTCATTCTCCGCTTCCTCGCCTCCCTGTCCTGCTTCCCTGGTCGACCTGCACGACACACACTTTGTCTTGCTCCCAAAAACACTCGCCTCACGGCGGATCCTGCCTCGTCATCCGCAGGGAGCCGTTTGCTTAAATGCGCCGCAGAGCCGGAGGTGAAGGTGGGCAGCCGATTTGATGGTAGGCAGCAGGAAAGCATGATGATATCTTTGAGGAAGGAGCACCTTAACTTGCAGTCTATTACCCTCCCGCTGCTCATAGCAAACCTGGGTGGATGAATGCTGGGAGAACAGCAGCACTGCGAGAAGGTTTCAACTGACGGCCCCTTACACAGATGAACTATGCAGCAGGACCATGCCAACAGCACTGTGGTTCTGCGATGGATGGCAGCTGGACTCTACAACCCCCTATTGCAATGTCAGCACAGACAGCACTCAAAATTCAGCCAGCTAAACATACCAATTGTGGCTGTTTTCCGAAAGGTTGTATTTTGCTGCTTAACACTTGTGGTGGAGTTCAATCAGCGAGTCACTCCTGCTAAATATTAAACGGTCTTCATTTCCCATTTCCTCAGCGTACCCATTTACAGGCAGCCGCTAGAAAGGCCAGCTGGGAAGGCTGAAATGTCGGTGGTGTGCACGAGCCACACCGGCCGGCCCTCTGGGTTTCTAGCACGTCGTGCTTCAGATGACGCCGAGCAGGAGAGCTATTACAGAGTTACGAAGCTCCCCGCGGCCCTCGCTGCCGGCACCCGAGAACCAGGCAGGTACCTGACATGCTCCTATGAGATCCCGAACGGCGGAGGCACGTCGGCAAACTGGACCCCCCCCCCCCCCCACCTCCCCCGATGGTGCAACAAAGTCAGTTACTCTCTGTTGCAGTAGAATTTCATGTTACAATTGACAGTGACATCACTGAGGCTCAAACCTCAGATGCAAGGGACTCTGCCTCCAATATGGATTCTGGAAACTGTTATTTCTGTGAAAGTGATTTGTTAAGTTAATAAAGATGCTGTATCGTTATTTGGTTTGTTTTGATGTTATAGTGATGATTTAAATACCAGAAAAGAAATTTCCAGGCACTCCATGTTTTGCACAGAAACCTTGTACAAACAGTGTTATTGTTTTATAAAGGGAATTATGGGGGGGGGGGGGGGGGTGTTGTGATTAACTTCCTCCATCATTTCCGTTTAGTTGTCAATAACATAATGTAATCATCTGTTTAGTCTCACATCATTGACCGGATCTGTTTGACTGAAATTAATCTTATTTTAAGTAGAAGCAGCACACCTGGTCTTTAATCACTTTGAGAATTCAAAAGCGAGGTCAACAAAATTCTGTGATTATACAGCAGCAGAACACATGGAATCAAGAGCTGAACGAAGGCTTATTTAGAGAAGCTAACCTCATTGTTCCCCAGTAACCGGTGTATGCTACTCATGAAAATTACAGAGAAAGTGAGAATCTGCTGACTTCATTCTAGCCCATAGATGCTTGACTACTGGCACTTGTGTTACAAAGCTAATGAAGCAAAAATATGTAAAATTAATACTAGGACAAAGTACAGAGACTGCTTTGAAGGGTAAAATATCCCCTAGACTTTCTCATTTTGCCTGAGTCACTTATTGAAACACGTCTCTCTGTTCTAAAATCATTTTCCTACAAGTTATCCACATTCTCTGCTCTAAAATACCTTTGCAGTCTCTTACAAGCATCTCATATGAATTTTTTTTATCAGTAAAACAGTAGGTGTCTGTGTCAGAAATGGGCTGATATAATGCGGTTCCTATTTTTACCTCAGTTTAACTATCAGACAGCATTCTTTTTCATGTTTGAGTCTGTAAGACTTGCCCCAGGCATGAAGATGAACAAAGTCACGTGCTGGGATGGGAGAAAGAAAATACTGGGGACTTTATTTGTGTGCGGGAGTTGAGATGAGTTTAATAAGACAGTGGGAAGGACTGGGGATAAAGGTTTCATGGATATGTACAGCAGCCATTTTGAATTCAGCAGAAGGAGAAACACACAGATTTGGGTTCATGGTCTCTTGGGCAACAGGTGCTATTCTGAGGGCAAGAGGAAAAGCAGCCAGTTTCTGTGTAATGTAATAAGGTACGTTCACTCCCCCCTACCCCTCCCCACACCCCATAATGTTTTATATATATTTCACCCGTCACTGGGAGCCAGCATGTTATCCTCTTCATTAAAGCGCTTGGGATTAAAACAAAAGAAGAAGTTCCTGAGAGGGAGACTGCATCTTTATAATGAGTGTGGTCCTTTTAGTTCCACCACCCCAAGAACCCAGCCTACCACATTCTTTTCCTGCTTTTGCAGTCGCTGTTCAGACCCACCTGGCATGAAAGCGAGGCCCTCTTATCTCCACGGGCCACTGAGCTGTGATGGATTCTTTAATTGAGATCCATGCACAGTTTTCCCCTCGAGGGATGCAGCCATTGCAATATTTAAGCGTGAGCCAGTGGTGCAGAAAGACAGATCTCTGCAGCTTTCACTCATGTCCAGATCCAAGAACACAAGTTTGCTTTGAGAGCGGAAACGCCCCCCTTTCCCCTAAACTCGGACAGACACCCTAACAGTTTGCATGGCATCCAGTTACTCTCTACTGCCCTGGGAACTCCACAGACAGCCTCCAATGTCAGTCTTCACTTCTCAGCTGCCATTAACTGAAGAAAACAAAAGTGATATATCCATTCATTAGCCTGTAATTAATACTTATTTATCAATACCTATGAATAATGGATAGCATTAGTGAGATTCAGTATTAATTTCCAGCACTCTTACAGCCTTATACAAGACAATAGCAGACTGATAGATATGTAAGAACTGATTAGGGAGGGTATTAAAACTGTTCATGCGAGGGGTCCGTCAGGAGGGCAGATAGAGGATATAGCCTCAGATATTAAATCTCTAAGGAGCTGTTTTGAAGGAGTCCTTCATGGTCTGTATCAATTAATATGACTAATAGAATAATTGAATTACAGCACTACTAATATTTATGAATATCTATGTTTTATACTGCCCTGTTTTTTCGGGGGCCTTTAAATAGACCTGCAGGACGCTTGTTATCAACAAACTGCCGGCCAGCTGCTTGGACTAATCACGTGACTTTATTTGCTTGTCAGCTCAGAGATCTGAGCGCTTTATCTGGTCATTAAATCACAGAAAACCTGGTTGATGGGCCACAAATCGCTCTCTTCTTAGTAATTGGGTGGTGGAGCTGTGATATAGTGCTCCCCGTTCCTCTTTAAGTGCCCCTTAATTTGCATGAGGATATTTGAAAATGTATTTTAATGTGCTTGTAATAAGCCGAATTTTGCTGGCGATGTCCGTTATGGGAAATTGAATGCTGGTGATCAGTGACGACGAGGGACAGACTCAGCATTGCTGATCTGTACGGTGTAAAATAGACACAAATACACCCATATGAAAGACTCCTCTGAAAAGCATAAAATTTAGATGCGAATTACGTTTTGCAGAAATGGACAGAAATAAGCACATGCAGCCTGTACCATATACTGACTACACAACAGCATTGTCTATTGCCTACGTCACAGTGTCCATATACTCAAATGACAGAGACTGCAATGACACAGGAAATAAATGGAAATAGCTGTAATAATGAACTGTGAGTACATTTTACTATCAAAGTTTTGGTGCTTGGCATTAATCATACTTCCTGTATTGGAAAACTATGCAGAGCAAATGTTTTTCTACTAAGAGGCAAAGGCTTTGGTATCACTGTCGCATTAGCAGGAAAAATTGACTCCCTCGACACAAAGCCCCATCCCATCCTACTTTAAATCGCACACTAAACACACACAGGGAGCATATCCTCCATCATTCCATTTCAGACTTACAGTGATTTGTGGACAGGACTGGGCTATAGCTCCTACTATTGACGGCATAAAGACTCCTTTGAATTGTATTTATTTTCATCAGGCCTTGCCCCAAGCCACCCGTCCTCCCACGAATGAGGACCCCACATTGTCTGGGGCTGTGCCCTCTGCCCTCTCTGGAGGCCCAGTGTGTGTCCCCCCCTCCCCCCCAGGCTGTACCGGTCCCCCTTATAGGAACAGGAAGTCCGTGTTCTGTAATCACACTGTGGGTGGAATGCAAAATGCCGGAGGCACGGAGATCCTGCCATATGTGCTTCGGGACATAGCTTCTTTTGTTTTTCAGGTGGAGGCTGAAATTAAATTATATTCATATGCATAGTTATAGTCAGGAGCCACAAAAAAACAATAATGGCATTTCTTCTGTGGAAACATTTCAATTTAAAAAAATTTATCTGTAGTCTTGTCTGCCGACTTTTCATTCATCATGTATTTATAATTCATAGTTTCCATTAAATTCCTTCAATTTTTAAAATTTTTTACACAAACAGGATTACGTCTCCTGTATTTTTAGTATCTAGTTTCCTAATTCTTAATTACACACTGAGCTGAATGAAGGTCAATATATTTGAAACCAGAAGTGTATACTAAATGACATTTTAAAGCATGGCTATCAGGAGGAAATGCTAAGAACTGGATCTAGAAATGGATGGAGGTTTGCGTATCAGATGATGCTACAGTATAACTCCCCCACAAAGTGGATTGGCTGGAGGCTGGGGGGTTCCGTCCGAGACAGGAAGTCACATCTACAGCGGCGATGCTGGCAAATAAATGATGAAGGCGAGGTTCTGCTGGGCCAGACGCTATTCAAAGGATATATTTTGGTCACATAGTCCACACTTTTCACTAGATGAAGGCTGATACAGAAATAACACGAAGGAATACTCCTCATTTCCATAGGCTGGCTAGCTAAGCTTTTAACGTTTCCGTGCGTATTGGTCATGGAGTGAAGTACTGACCTGCTTACAGAAAAGAAGGAAGTGGAAGGAAATAGAATAATGAGGAGCAGCCCTTAGAATGAAATCATTCCTATTTATGAGATGGTTGAATTTATTCTATTTCAGACAGCGAATAAGAAACGTCGAACTGGGCTCAGCCTACAACACATAATAATGCCACCAGGAGTGGGAATCTCCTCACCATTCACATGCACAATAAATTGATATTTCTTTCATTTTTTTAAAGTCACTTGGGAAAATATCCAAATCCTTAGATACTCATTTCATCACCAATTATGTTGCTTAATATAACAGTATCCCCCACAACTTTATTGCTCATTAGCAGAGATGATTAAATACAGCTAATGAGAGTCGAGCAGGCTAACTGTTTACTATGGAGCTGACTAAAGGCAATTGCAATGTGAATTTGTCAGATGTATAATACTGAAGTATATTTTTCTGATTACTTTAGGGGGCAATACAGTATGTGGCTCAGTGGGCTAAGCCTCTAAAATCAGAGGGTCATTAGTTCAAGCCTGACCTTGGCATGACTGTGGGCCCGTGAGCAAGGCAGAGATCACCAGCTGACTGGGTGTTGTGAAAGGTGACTGCCCTTCACACCCAAGCATGCTCTCATGGAGAGCAAGATGGGCGAGGTGAACAAAAAAGGGAGGTGAAAAGAGAATATCCCTTTGGAGATAAATAAATACAAGTATCAGTACCACTTTACTTAAAGATGTCATCTATAATCAATCCATCCATCCATTTTCCAAACCGCTTATCCTACTGGGTCGCGGGGGGTCCGGAGCCTATCCCGGAAGCAATGGGCTCGAAGGCAGGGAACAACCCAGGATGGGGGACCAGCCGATCTCATCTATAATGCATTATAGATACATTTATAATGCATTATAATAGTGTAACAATTAATGAAGCATTTCTCCATCTTCTATTGGCAGTCAGAAGGCATTACAGTGTTAATTATAATACTTCATAAGCTTCAGTGATGCTCTCATCTATGATGTACTATAAATGCTTTCATAATGCATTATAATGGTATATAAGAATTCATTATAAGAATTAAGGATGCTTTGTACTGTATTATGAAGGTATCTGTTGTGCATTATAGATGAGCCCTTCAATAAAACTTTGATAATGCAAAATACACATGGCTGCAATGTGTTATCCGTTTTGATAAATATTTATAGCCGTGTTCTTTATGAATGCATTATAATATAATATAATGTTATAATGTGTTATGAATGTGTTCATAGATTCTTATGGCCATGGCATTCATAGAAAGTGTTACCAAAGTATCTATTACTATTCAATCACTTGTGCTATTATGGTGTAATGATATTTTCTACGTACCTTAAATATTACAGATTTAACTTGCATGCTAACATTTCAAGTTGTTCTTGTTGAAGACTACACTGAAGAACCTTAATGTCTAACAACTGCTGCTTGACAAGTAAATGTGGTACACTTAGCCTCACATAGCCCATAATAACACCACATTTACATGTCAAACAGCAGTTGTTCCTCGAGGCTAAGTGTTCAGATAGCCCATAATAAAAGATTTTGAAAGGAATGGGTCAAAACTGCTCATTCTGTACAGATCAGGGTGAAGTCATTGACACAGTATCAACTGTTCTACCCTTCAACTAACAGTAGGACCATGGAGGTAAATAATGAGGGGGGGGGGGCAATGGAACCCCTAATTTGGATATGAATTTTGTTTTCTTGGTATGTCTCTTACCCTTAAAATTCATGTGAAACGGCCATTTGACAACCTTGCTGCAAAAAGAATCTCTGCGAGGAGGGGGTGCCCCTGGGCGCCCCTAAAAGCGCGCAGACATCAGCCCTCACAGTGTTCCACCCAAAGTTACACCCTTGAGTAGGGCAGGGAGTTTTATGGAGATCAGAGATACTGATGTATCCATGCACCACAGGTGTGAAAATAACGATCACCCTTGATCATAATGGTTCACTTTCTTTCTTATACTTTTGATTGAACTGCTTAAAGGTTTAAAAGTTGAAATGGCAGTCAGTAGGCTTTTCTTTTTATTTATAATAAGGTCAAATTCAATGTGTGGCCTTATAAATATGGCTGTGCTTCAACTACAGAGGTAAATATAATTAGAAACCATCCCACACATCCCTCTGTGACATCACAGCTGTATTCCACTTGCTACACACTCACACACACGTATAATAAAAATAAATCCTCTCATCAGGGGTGAATGTCTGGATATGATGCACACTGCTGGAAATTCGTCCTCTGTGCTTGAAACAAAGTGACTGAAAATGCCACAAACGATTGAAAGTTTCCCATTGCATATTTCATCAGTTTCATCAGCACTTATATTAAAATGTGGAGATACCCTTTTGGAAATAGAATAGGGGTTCGGTCACAGCTTGAGCCATCATTTGAGCTTTCTGTTATCAATGATGTATTATTATTATTATTATTATTAGTAGTAGTAGTAGTAGTAGTAGTAGTAGTATCCGTTGGATGGATGGATGGATGGATGGATGGCACAGAATCTGACAAGGCGCACTATTAACCGAAGATGCAAAGTTATGCAGCTTGAAAGGCCCAGTTGATTCAAACACTTTTAAAATAATGCATATTTTAATAGTGTATCCCTATAACTGAATGTGATGCAGCATGTGGGTGCACCATCCAGTTATAATAACAGGTTAGCAAAGAGTTAGCGCCCTCTGGTGGCTACTTAAGCAAGGGGGGTGTCACCATCCACATAGCAGCTGCCACTCACTATGCCACCCCACCACTAAATAGCCAGCTTCCTGTGACTGGACACGTCGACCAGACAACCTAAAACCCGTCCATCCAGTCATTGGTCTAGACCTTTTTTCCAGTCCAAGGTTGCCTAGAGTCTACCTGAGAGGTACGAGTCCTCCAAGGTTTACACTCAAATACACAATCACAAATGACGACCAATTTAGAGAATGCGATTCAATTAACTACATGTTTTTGGGCTTTGAGACTCCAAGCCAGAGCTGGTGGGGGACGACAGGGGGTAAAAACACAGCTGACCTGCAGTGGTCACTGAGTCCTAAAAACACATGTTTATATTTAATTGCATTGACAAAGCATTCATCATATCACCTGGAATCCCACACAGTTAAAAGATGATGCAGATTTACATATGCTCTTCTCATAAGATCCTCTCTCATTCATGTTACAACATTTAAGGGGAATCCCACACAGATAGGAGGTGATGCAGATTTACATATGCTCTTCTCATAAGATCCTCTCTCATTCATGTTACAACATTTAAAGGGGAATCCCACACAGATAGGAGGTGATGCAGATTTACATATGCTCTTCTCATAAGATCCTCTCTCATTCATGTTACAACATTTAAAGGGGAATCCCACACAGATAGGAGATGATGCAGATTTACATATGCTCTTCTCATAAGATCCTCTCTCATTCATGTTACAACATTTAAAGGGGAATCCCACACAGATAGGAGGTGATGCAGATTTACATATGCTCTTCTCATAAGATCCTCTCTCATTCATGTTACAACATTTAAAGGGGAATCCCACACAGATAGGAGGTGATGCAGATTTACATATGCTCTTCTCATAAGATCCTCTCTCATTCATGTTACAACATTTAAAGGGGAATCCCACACAGATAGGAGGTGATGCAGATTTACATATGCTCTTCTCATAAGATCCTCTCTCATTCATGTTACAACATTTAAAGGGGAATCCCACACAGATAGGAGGTGATGCAGATTTACATATGCTCTTCTCATAAGATCCTCTCTCATTCATGTTACAACATTTAAAGGGGAATCCCACACAGATAGGAGGTGATGCAGATTTACATATGCTCTTCTCATAAGATCCTCTCTCATTCATGTTACAACATTTAAAGGGGAATACCACTCAGGAATGATACAATTATCCGACAAATATACTGTACTGTAAAAGACTGTCCCCTAAACTTGTGAAAAAACCATCACAAGGTGAATTAAAACTTGCACTAAAAATGCATATATTGAAAAATATATTTTATTTGCAAATTGTAGGTATATTTTGCATCACTCATCAACACCTACTACATATATTTGACTTATTGTATTATAATTACTGTTTATCTACTTACTTAGGCTATAATTACTTAGGCTATTACAATTGGAAGGCCTAGTTCCTCATTCTCTCTTGGCTATCAGGAGTGTGATGCAGATTCTGCTGAAACATGTCTGCCATTTTAGGGCTTAACTGTTCTGTTCACCAGCAAACAGAAAATAAAAAATGCTCATTTTACTATCTACAATAGCAGGACCTGCTTGTTGATGTTCCGACAGCTGTGAGCGTGATGCAAACTGCATGAAATGAGTGAATCTCACCCCTTATTTCCCCAGACAGTTGCTGCAGGCTGACAGGGTGCTCTAGTATGTTCATGCGTGTAAATTATATGAGACGTATGGAGCAGGAATGAGAAACCCGTACAAGGGCGGCATCACCAGCAACATGAGCCCCATAGAAAGGGAAGTGACACAGATCTCAGATCAGCTGGGAACATGCACCAGGACAGAGCTTCTCATTCCTGCTCCTGGAGATCGACTGCTCTGCAGAGCGTAGGTACAGCCCTAATTTAACACACCTGATACAGATCACCAGGCCTTCAGTAGCATTACAGTATTAGAACTAGCTATGCTGATGCGAAGCTCTGCAGGCTGGTAGCTCTCCAGATGCAGGGATGAGCAGCCCGGCTCTAGGATATAGAGGAACTAGAGACTAAACATTGTACTGAGACAAAAAAATGTGTATTTCTAGGAGGTCAATCGTTTCATTCATTCAGCAATTATCTCTTCTGCCATTTGAATGGATGCTGACGTTTAATTATTAGAGCAGGGGTCAATTTAATCATAGACTCTCAGGCAGAGGACATTTCAGTTCTGTTAAGATTACTTGTTTGGGGACAGTAGTTACACCCAGTTTGAGATAAACACATAACATACCCAGTTATAGCACAATTAATCCCTTTAAATTAAGGTCTCCATATCCATGATCCATCCATCCATCCATTTTCCAAACCACTTATCCTACTGGGTCGTGGGGGGTCCGGAGCCTATCCCGGAAGCAATGGGCACGAGGCAGGGAACAACCCAGGATGGGGGGCCAGCCCATCGCAGGGCACACTCACACACCATTCACTCACACATGCACACCTATGGGCGATTTAGCGACTCCAATTAGCCTCAGCATGTTTTTGGACTGTGGGGGGAAACCGGAGTACCCGGAGGAAACCCCACGACGACATGGGGAGAACATGCCAACTCCACACACATGTGACCCAGGCGGAGACTCGAACCCAGGTCCTAGAGGTGTGAGGCAACAGTGCTAACCACTGCACCACCATGCCGCCCCCATATCCATGATTCTAAATGTAAATTAATAAAGATGATGTTGACAACGTAAATTGCTTAAATTTACAGGTGGTCATATATAACAATATATAAGCTCATTGTATAAAGCAATTGCTTGAAGTTCTTAATTCATGTAATT
This sequence comes from Brienomyrus brachyistius, assembly GCF_023856365.1. NCBI lineage: Eukaryota > Metazoa > Chordata > Actinopteri > Osteoglossiformes > Mormyridae > Brienomyrus > Brienomyrus brachyistius. Next base: position 21,895,094 of record NC_064544.1, read on the forward strand.
TAATATCATCAGTTGTGCCAGAGTCAATTACAATTGTTTACGAGCTTCAGCTAAACTTCAGTGCTGTTTCGTGTTATTGAAGTTTTCTCAGATACTGATTGAACAGAATCCGGGACCGAGACTGGGTCGGAGGATGCTGAGGCTGACCTGGTTACACCATCACTTAGTAACATCATTATTATTAACATCATAACTGCATACTTACATCACATTGACTCTATGACATTGAATACAGAAACGGTCTGGTTTCTTTGACCTCTGCTTCCCAAATAAAGGCAGTTTACTGGAAAAGCAAGTTTGATTTTTAAGCTTGCAATCTCATAGCTTTTCTGACATTTACCCTCGCTTCTGAAAGTAGAGTAGAGTAGAGATTTATGGGGATATATTCTGGTTCGGGGTGGCATGGCGGTACGGTTCAAAGACATGCTGTTAAGTGATTTGGCAACACTAAAACTGCCCGCGGTGTGTGAGTATATGTGCCCTGCCACTGCATCCAGGGTGTTCCTGTGCATTCTGGGATAGGCTCCAGGCAAATGCCAGGCTTGATGGTCACAACCTATCTATAGTTCACTTATTGCAGTTGTGGGGTTTGCCTGCAGCATCTGATATTAAATGTCCTCTATTGCATTTGCATATATAGCTGAACTTGGAGTTAGCTTGAAAATTTGGTAATACTTTACTTGAAGGTCTCACCTCTAATGCATTATACTGTAGATACCTTCAAAATGCATTATAATGGTCGGTATAAGAGTTAATAAAGCATTACAGCATTTTCTACTGACAGTCATAAGGCCAGAGTTGGGTAATTCGGGTCCAGAGAGTAAAAGTCTAGACCAAGATTTTTTTTCAAGCAACCAGTTGAACATAAAGATACACAGTCATAGAGTACTCAACTGCATGGTGGTTGAAACAAAATCCTGGTCTGGACTTTAACTCCCTGGACCTGAATTACCCAACTCTGCATATGCTATTATAGCATTGATTATAATATTTCATAAGCTCCAGTGAAGCTGTCATCTATTATGTACTATAGATACTTCCAGTATCCATTATAATGGTCGGTATAAGAATTAATAAGGCATTGCTGCATCTTCTACTGACTCGTAAGGCATTATTCCAAAAACAGACATTTCCATTTCATCTTCTCAGCTCTGCATCTTAGTGATTTTCACAAGGGCCAAATCATTATGGTCATGTATGCAACAGGACTTGATGCTCTATTTGTCATGCCACATTACTCCTGTGATCATCATCAAAATTATTTGCCATTTTTTGGTTTGTACCAGATGTGATAACCTTTGTTCCCATCAAGCACTGATGACTCCTGACCACCCAAAACATCCTCTTGGCACTTTATGTTTTTTTCCCTACTCCGATCTCTCTCAGTAGGTACTCTCCATGACGGACCATGACCACCCGGCAAACCTTGACATTTAGTAGATGTTCTGACCCAGCTGTTTGGCCTTGATGATCTAACCTTTCTCTAAATTACTTAGATCTTTCTCCCTGTCTATTTCTTCTGCATTCAACATGTCAGTTACGAGTATGGAATGTCCAAGACCTTGACCGTTTTTATGAGACAGTCAACATTATTCACTTCACATGGGGTGATCATATTCTTTTAGCTCATCGGTGTGTAGCTCATCATCTTCCTAATTATGGTAGGCCATTTTTGCTCCACTGTTTAGGCCATTTTGGATGTTGTGGTAGCATAAAGATTATGGCTGACGCCATCCTGTGTGTGGACTTTGCATGTTCTCTTATGTAGGTTTCCTGGGAGTATATGTGTCTATATTCTATATGCTTGGCTGGCAGCCCAACCAGGGTGTTGCTGATCTTCCTGGCTGAGGCTCCAGGTTCATTGTGACTTTGTATTGGATAAGTGATTATGGAAGATGGATGCTGAGGAAAAGGACAATTGCTAAGCTAATACTGAGAACCTGATCTTCATTGATATGGGGATGTTTTGTATACATTAGCATTGACAAAGGGCTGTTTTAAATATTTATAGATATTTTCATAACAAGGCCCCAAATGGAAGAGAACATGACGATATGTGAGTACAGAGGATGATAATCAAACAGGCTTAGCAACATGTTGCATCACCTTACACATCCTTCTATTATCAAAAAAACCGCCACAGGAAAAATTATTTCTGCTACACTGGGTAACGATGAGCCTAAGAAGTGCAACACAGCTGGAGAGATTCACATACAGCCCTTTGGAGGTGATTTGCAGTTCAAGAAAAGATGATTTATAGAACTTATTTAATGAATTAAAATATTTTATTTGCCAGATATCCTTTTACTGATAAGTTCCATTATCAAACAAAGAAAAAGTATGGAATGTATGGCACATCCATCCATCCATCCATCCATTTTCCAAACCGCTTATCCTACTGGGTCGCGGGAGGTCCGGAGCCTATCCCAGAAGCAATGGGCACGAGGCAGGGAACAACCCAGGATGGGGGGCCAGCCCATCACAGGGCACACTTATACACCATTCACTCACACATGCACACCTATGGGCAATTTAGCAACTCCAATTAGCCTCAGCATGTTTTTGGACTGTGGGGGGAAACCGGAGTACCCGGAGGAAACCCCACGACGACATGGGGAGAACATGCAAACTCCACACACATGTGACCCAGGCGGAGACTCGAACCCGGGTCCCAGAGGTGTGAGGGAACAGTGCTAACCACTGCACCACCATTGTCACGGTGCGGCTCGCGATCGCCTGGTGAGCGGGCAGAGAGGCGAGCGAGCGGAAGCAGGCACACAGGCAAGGTTCGGGAAAACAGGGTTTACTGGCAACAGGCACGGACTAACACTGGGTAACATCAATGACAGACACCCGGTGAGTGCACAACAGAGACCTAAATACAGGGAACTAATCAGAAAAGAACGAGACACGACGGGGCACAATCAGAGAATCACACTTGGGTAATTAGGGGGCGTGGCACACACGAGGAGCGGACGGAGCGGGCGTCACAACCATGCCGCCCCCTATTATTATTATTATTATTATTATTATTATTAGAAAAAAACCCATTCTATGGCTATTTGTAAATTTTAATAGGAATAACTGCAATGGTGAAAAGAGAAACCGCATTTTCATTCTATTCAAATCTATTATTAGTTTCAAATAAAAGCAACACAATTAATTTAACACATACAGCATTTGATGAGTATCACTATGTTCTGAATTAAATTAACATCATTTGATGAGAAAAGAAGTAATAAATCAAGCAAGATATACTGAGAAGGTATGATGTACACAAATCAAAGGACAGCAATGTAGCGCTGGACGGAGCGAGGCATCGCGAGGACGGCGCATGTAGACGAGGAGGTACGGAATCGCACAAGTTACTCTTTAATGTAGTCCTTAAAAGGACTGCAGCCCAGCATGAATGACACGGAGAAAAAGAATGGCAGGGAAACATGGGGAAGTTACACTAAGAACAGCAAGGTACATCAACGGCGGGTAATTACACCATGGCTACGACACGTCAGGATCAGGCACATGCGACAACTGAATGGCTGCTGCAAATACTGCGATGATTTGAGGGCAATTTTGATGCCTTGGCAGACATAAAGTCACAGTTTACATGAACATGAAAAACTTTTAAGGATTATTTTCTTTGACTGCCTAAGACTTTTAAGTGCTGGACATGTATCATTTTGAAAAAGGACAAATAACTGCAGTTAGATTCTTTGACTGGGATAGATGTTTAAAATGAATGGTTCTTCTAAAAAAAGAAGATAAAAACACATAAATGGATGCAGAGGGAACTTGGTGGTGGAGGGGGGTCCTTCTCCTTGACCATGTGCAGAACAATCATGTTTCCTGAACAAAACATCTGTGTAGAGCTGGGTTTTATAGACAGTTATTTGACGTGGTCAGCAATCAGCAATACTGGCCTGTGTAGTGGCCCCAGACAGAGAGTTTACTTTGTTGACCAACCTGGGATTTTGTAAGAATCTGGCTCAACAAAGCTACAGTACAACCCAGACTACAAGCATATCTATGTTTTCTTTGCTACATAAATGTCTTGCATTGTGTCGTTTTTTTTTCTGACTTACCTACAAATCTGACTTAAAGGCAGACTTAGCCAGTGGATCTTGTTCCATAACTTGGGGACTGCCTGTATTAAAGGAGTGATTTTGTTTGTTATTTTTCATAGCAGAAGTTTCATTAATTGAAAACAACTGAAATATGTATTTGTGTGCCTCATATTCCCTCCTGTTGCTACCTAAATAGTCTGTGATTTTTAACTTCTCATATTATTGCATTTTTATTTATTTTTTATTTTTGGCTACACTCAGGAGGGCATATGTGCATCATGATCAGACTGAAACCAGAAGACTGAAAAATTCATTTCAAAGGGAATTCAGCTGAAAAAAAGGGATGGGCTTTGGGAATTTATGTTTAAAACGCTTCATCAATATAGCTCCTAATATCCAGAAGGAAAAAAAAGTCTGATTAAACAAGCAAATCCCGTGAGAATCCCAATTTGCCCAATGGGCCAGCACTACAAAACAATCTCTCTCAATGCGCCGCTCCTCTCTGGCGAATTAAAAACATCAAACACGGTGTCAAGTCAGCATTCGCAGAGGCGTGGAGGGAAATGGAAGCGCCGAGATAAATTGCGGTGTGTTAAAAATCGATATGATGGGAGACCAACAAAAGTACAATTGAACAGGAAGTAGTGAAAAGGGTAGAATTCGGTGGCATAAACAATAACAGGTTACCACTCTGAAATCAACTTACTTTACCGAGGAGAAAATTAGAGCTTTATTGTTCCATTACGAAGTATGAACGCGGAGAGGAGGCAATGGGAACTTGAAGTAGTTTTCAAGGAACAGCATTGACCAGGGAAAGGAGGTAGTAACTCAGCACACCAAGTTTTAAAATAAATATTTGGAACTGAAATGTATGTGAAAATAATATGTATGAGGAGATAATGTGTCCTGAGTATTATGGATAAAGTTAAAGTGATTTCCTCCATCTCTGACCTCTTTATTGATGTCCCACAGCTTTCCGTGACAGATGATTTATTACTTCCCTTTGGGTTCCTGCCTCCTTGTCATGGAAGCTCTCTATGCCTGGGGTGTCCTGCTGGAGCTGTTAACACCCAAGAGCTCTGAGGGAAGCATGCAGCTTCTAGCTCTGCTGACTGTCCTCTCACACCATCAGCAATCCGTCCATCAGTCCATACAATTGGCCACTTATCCTGCTCAGGGTTATTGCAAGTCACGTTTGAAAAAAAAAAAACAATATTTCTGTACTTATTTCCAATGAAATCATTCCTGCCTGTGAGTCTCTTGTACACCTGCTATCCCAATTGTCACAAAACTGAAACAGAGAGATCCCCTTTAAAAAAATTCATCCACTCTCAAATTGTAGTGCTGACTTATATATTTTCTTGAATAAAATCCTGCAACTGTCAACTGAAAATAACTACAATAGAATTAATTTCTAGCATTCAGGTATTTTTGTTTACATTCAGCAAAACCAGAGGCTACATTCATTAGCTCCTATGACCACAATCAGACATGTGCTAAGAATACAGAAGTAAATACATCAGGCTTGGTTTCATGGCAGTGACTGTGAAGAGCATTCGGCTAGCAGTGGCTGATTAATTGTGTGTTAAGCATCTCTGCATTTCAGTGGATTAACCTACAGAAAAGCAATGGCAGCATATATTTTTAGTCCATTTCTCTCTTTCAGTAAAAGGGATTTTCCCATTTCTTCCGCTTGGTCTTGTTCATGACACTGGAGCTGGCTGTGGTTAGATAATTGGCAGGAGGCACAAGCAGGTGTTGTAAAAAATATATAAAACTAACATCAACTACAAAAAGCAGTACAAGTCTGCATGTAACAAGGATCTGGTGTGCGTGGCGTATAGCCCTGCTAAAGCTGCCCTTTGTCTAGCTGGTGCATTTTATTTTTGAATTTCTCAACAAAGTACAAAAAATACAATAAACAAATAGATGTACTTCGATCAATATTCAGCACAGCCTGTTCTTTGTGTCTTTCTGCTCGCGGTCAAACTCTTTTTTTTTTTTTTCTTTTGTTCTGGAATAGAAACAGAGTTGCTCTCGCAGCCTTCATTTGCCTGAACCTGAATCATTTCACCCTTCGCTTGGAATGTGTACTGGCAGCTCGAATGGAGCGAGGCGCTTCTGAAGACGCCCTCCGTCCATCTCATTTGAATCTAACTGACAGGACTTTATAAAGTCCCTCTCCGCACTAACAGGATTGTAAACCTTATAGACTGCCGTTACAGTAAGTTCCATTCATTGTGTATAACGAAAAGGAACAAAAGGGAATCAAAAGACAATGGAAAGGCCCCATATGTAATGAGAAACACCTTTATGAATGGCACATGGTGCGGCATTCTTTTTGTTTAGCTATCCAAAATCCACATTGTCAACTAGAAAAAAAAATCTAAAGCAGAATGACATAAAAACATGCTTTTTATGGGCATGGCTGGTATTAATTGTGCTGATTTCTATCTTCTTCACATGGCCTACGTTGAATGTGTGACTGGAAGTGAACCTGAGAAAGCTCACTCTTCCAGGTCTCTCAGCATGCAATATCCACACTCCATTTTTCATTGTCGTAGCTGCTGATTTCCATTTATACTTGCTGTTCGAAGAGTTTAGTGTTTTTGTTATTGTTGTTGAGGTTCCGAGTTGAGAATTCTGTTTCATACACAGTGCGTTGTTTGAGGAAATTACTTTGTTGTCTGTCCGCAGATACATACAAGCACATGTTCAACCATTAAACTGTCTGTTAGAATTATGTACTCGTCAACATCTTCTTTTTGTCTTTTGTAACACATCCGGATAACCGCATATCTCCACGATCCATTTAATGTAGCAATAAATCTGATTTGTTCTGCCTCAAGGAGACGGTAGTGGGACCACAGACAGAGAAAAACAAGCAGATTAGAAGAAAGAAAAGGCATTTAATTCAACAAGAATTGTGGAATTCACTTTTATTATTGAGAAGTATTTCTCTAAAGTGATAGATCGTACAAGATGACATCGTGTACTGATTATGTCAGGAGCTGTTCTATATGTGCACATACCAGATGCTTCCATTGACCATCCGAGGCCCTGATCTCTACAATTTCAACATAATGAGATACCAGCATGATCAAGTCACGTGTTTCTCTCTTCTTTGTCTGCTGAGTGGCTGTAGCTCTAAGGTACTTGTGATAAAAATTGGCGACGATTGTAATGCGCTGATACATCATTTTATAGTTACTATCCTACTCTCAGAAAAGTAGTGTCAGAAATGTTTGCTTGGTTGTTTGAGAATGTGAAATTATTTTATTTTCATAATCAAATTATTAAATATTTAGGAAGGAAGGTCGGAGTAAATTTGCATAGCTTTGTCCTCTAACATAAAGACAAGGTTAATACTCATCCATATTCCAACTGCTTATTCTGAGCAAATTCACTTAAAAAGTAAGTAGTTTCTTCCCATCCTGCTCCTACAAGTACATCTATCAGAAGAGTGTTTATAATTTCAGGTACCTGAAAAGCATCCCAAAGATTTAACAGACAATTTCAGTTTCCGAATACATTTGTATTGATGTATTCAGTTTAAATTACATCACTGTATTTGTTTGGTTTATTATAATCACAGTTAGTAGATTACTCAGAGTTGCATTTTAAGCTATTAAAAAGATAATTATATTATCTTTCAGTAATTGTAAGTGTTATAATCTATTAAACATGAGCTACAGTATTATAAATATATTTAAGTGAAATAAATTTCAGTTTTCAAATAAGTGACACTTATCTGCATAATTAGTAATACAGCAGGTAAGTGTAATCTATCAAGACTTAAGTTATTCAGAGGAAGACTGGAACTATTGTTCAGTGGATTCCAGTGCTAAAATCAAGCACACATTTCACTGGATTGATGGTTCATTGATGGAAAATGGGGAAGCTGGTCAAGCCTGAGCTGTAATTTGCTGAATTCTTGTGTTATTATTACTGTCTTTTTATTAATAATTAGTGAGGTTACTCTAACAAACTTCACACGTTTAACTGAAATGGTCAGGAGGACATGGGTAGCTTCTTATGCAGATCTTGTTGGTGTATCTTGCATGCATGTTTGCTATCTCTGAACACATGCTGCTGGATTTACATGGCACCACTCTTTTCTGGATTCAGCAGTTATTTAATGACAGACTTGAAAAAGAGTAATTTCACTTCCCACGTGCCACACATTTCAAATGCTACAAAAGTATTCATGTTCTCCTTATATATTACAATGCAGTGATTGTTACACATTCATTAGGGAATACTTTTATGCAAGCACATGCCTTCAAGTGCCTTAAGTTGATTGTTTACTGTCCTTGAAGGCACAGTTAACTGTTAGTAATGTTTAAAGCTGGTGATTGAGGACATCTACCTGTAAGTTCATCACAGTGCTGGTGTCCTCCTGGTGAGCTGTGAGACTGTATGTTCCTGCCTCATGTCTATTCCCGTCAAGGTTCCATCCCCTTATTCGGTCAAAAGTCTGCTAATGATTCTCTAGGGAGGCAGACGATTACACCTCGATAGGAAGGTGACCCGGGTTAGGACCCCTTTCAGGGAAAATATAGCAGTGGAAAATCACATAGTGTGGTTCCATTGCTTTTCATCGCTTTTAGTTAGAGCGGACAATGAGCCCAGAGAAGGGTTTAAGGAAATATGGAGGTGGCTGCCTCTATGATGTTCCCAAGGGGACTGGTGCTGTGTCCAATATCACACTGGGAAGGACAGCCCCTCTAATTTAATTAACATTAATAAGAACGTTAATGAGAAGAACATGCATCTGATTAGACCTGTCACCTTATTTGCTTATATTTGCATGCTAATTAAAGAGTAAGGCTGGTATCGCATTATGTTATCAATAAGTTATGTACATCATAATTGTTTAGGTGAAACAGTTGTTTCTAAATTCACTTGGCATAATTGTATGTCAGTGGTTCTCAAACTCGGTCCTCGGGCCCCACTGCCCTGCGTGTTTTCCAGCTATCCCTGCCCCACACACTGCTAATTACCTGGATCAGGTGTGTTTAGTCAATCAGAAGCTGAAAGACAGCTGGAACTTGTGTGTGGGGCAGGGATGTTATAGCAGGGCAGAGATTTAAATGTATAAAACTGCATTAAGGATTCTTAAAAATGGGTGCTATATGCTTTTATTTTTAAAGGCAAATGGTTCTTTTTAAGTAGAAACTGAAGTTTGACAGCTGACCTGTTTTGATGCATTTAGTTTTATATGCACTCTTTTTAATGAGAGGACATTAGCACCACATACAGTCACACCGACGTCAGACCCATTGCATGTAGCTCTGCTTGTCCAGCCATTAATTCGGCTGGACATTCAGTGAAACAAGATGCCCTCTAAAAGCTGCAAGAGGAAGGTCTCTCCTAGAATGCGAACCAACATCCTTTTGGTGAAAAGTTCATCTCTTCAGTAACTAGGGTAGCTTCTGCATATTAGATGTGCCCTTCTTTAAAACTAGTCAAAAATAAAGCCAGAACCAAATAAAATTACACCCATCCATCTATTTTTCCATGTCTCCTTTTCCAGTGCAGGATCACATTAAACCCAGAGCTTATCCCAAGAGTAAAAGAACAAATGGCAAGATATATCCTGGATGGAATGTTAGTATATTACAGGACAGACTCAATAACACACTAACTACACATTGTAATTTCTACACAATATTAAAACAATTATTTCACTTTTCTATAACTGATTCGTAGCAAATTGTTGGGAATTTAAATAAAATTTTTCGTATCGCTGGGAATGATGAAAGCTTACTGCAGGAAGAACTAGGAGAATTAGCAGATCTCAAATAAGCAAGGAAAAGCTCTTAAGTTTTCAGAGAGATAATTTGAAACCAATCCAATATTTCATAGTTAGGGATTCTCTCTTATTCCATCTCAGGCTGAGTAATAATGCTGTGTGATGTGGGGTTGACCCCAATCACTGACTGGCAAACAAAGACAGATTAGCTTCCCTGTATTAACAATATAATATCGAAATAGCACAGACCTCATTATTATAACATTATGAATAAGCATGCTTCCCAACCAGCTTATACTCTCTTGAACGTTTTCACCAGGCAGGAATTTTAATGAATGTCATTGAACAGAAATTCTGTCAACGCGCGCATTGCGGGTCTTTGTTGTCCTTCATATACATATATATTTCAGTCCATGTTACATTTGGACGAGGCTGTTACAGGACAGCTTACTATAAAGTGCGTAAAAAACCACAGTAACATTTCAGTAAGCGTAAATGCCAGCATATCAACTGCAAAAAGCATTGTTGTGCTGCCTTTTATTAAAGCTATGGAAGATCCTTCAGGAGCTGAAAGTTGCTGCCCTTTAGTGGATGAGAGGACTCCTGATGAGCAAACAGTATTTATTATTTTTTGAATTCCCGAGACTTGAAGTTGAATTTCTGATTCATCTGAATGCATGGCATCAACAAAAAATAGCTGTCACTGTGCTGCTTATTCAATCGGAAATTCTTATTAAAGTTACAGGAAGCTTCTTTTAGGTGCTTAGTGATCTGCATATTAAAGTTAGGAGATCTCTTGGTTGAGCCCACAGATGCCACCAGGACTAATGTTTGATCATCCAAACAGCTAAGATGCTAGACTCAAAAAACAAGCAGGCACAGGGGCCAGAGTGTGGACAGAAGGCACAGAAATACACATAAATACAAAATGTATTTGTCCCTTTTATTGAACCTGTAACCTCTTCAAAACTTTGGATGCGCACTGATACCAAAAAGGTGTTGCTCTCTAGTGGGCAGGAGGATAAATAACGGTTAATCTGTATTTATACTTGCATTGTTTCACTTAAACTTGGATTTTTGTGTGTTCCAACGTGGTGTGCTTGCGTGTTAATGTGTGCCCTGGGTTGGTGGGGTGGGGGCACTGCCTAGTGCCTTTTTAGATATACTGCAGGCTCACTGTGACCCTTTAATGTAGTGTTTTCCAATCTTTGGTGAGCCACAGACAGTCCACGTTTTACTGAGAGCTGGGAGGGAGCAAATTTGTGGACTGTCTGGCAGGGCGCTAGAAGGAGGCAAAAACATGGACCGGCTGTGGTTCCCTGAGGACCGGATTGGGAAACACAGCTGTACCAGATAAGCAGTTCTGGAAACTGGATGGAAGGATGTTTAATACATTGTGCCTCGAACTCTCTGCCTTTCTCAGTGCTCTTCAGGCATGTGGTCTTCAAGACTCCAGGGATGTCAGCCTGCATGTCATTATAGCAGATGGTTTTAGCTGAAATCGCATGTTATGTTGATTTTCAGCCCATACTATGGGGACTCAGCCAGTATGATTGTTAGTAAGGTGCAGTACGTGAAAACAAATAATTTCCTCCTGGCTCAGAACTGACTGTGTTTGCTTAACACTGAATTTCTTTAGTAAAAAAACATGCATGGATGCATAATGAGATATGTACAGTACATAGCTTTTGATTAATGAGTCTGCTAAGTAAGTAAAATACTATTTATATTGAAAAATCAGCACTTGCTAATCAAACACATAAAGGGCACCTATGTCTGTATGTTCGGCAGTAAGTCACAGGAGAGCAAATGAAACATTTTGTGCGGAGACAGCCGGCTACAATTAGCATACAGTTTAAGGAAATAACTTTGTAGCTATAAATTCCCACGAGAATCCCCATGTTGTACTTCTTAAGTTATCTACTTACGCTGAATTGCTTCTGTTAAGCCTTCAGATTATATGCATATGCAAAAACAAAATGCAAAAGTAGTATTTTAAAAAATGTTTTACCAAATACATTAATAATGATAAAAACAACAATAATAATAATAATAATAATAATAATAATAATAATAACAATAATATGTAGACCATAACTAAAGACTTGGATTGGCCTGTCTATGAGGATTCCCTGCTTCCCCCATCTGGAAGCCCTTTACTTCGATAAAAATAAAACAGCAGGTGGTTCCTGAGTTCCTGTCCGTGTCCCCGGCCCTGGGTCACCTCTTCTCAGAGGAACCGCAAGCCACAGGCACCATCTGGGATCATTTCAATAACTGAGAGGCCCAATATTACTTGGCCATTAAAAAAAACCCAGGGATTCATACCAGGTCAGATGAAATCTGGATCCGCTGAAGATGAATGTATCTGTCATCTCGGCTATCCCACTTCTCTGAGAAGAGCCTCGCTCCTGCCTGCCATTCCGAGATGTTTACACTGTCAGTGATTACATTCTAGCTTATGTGTGCCCTGAAATTACAAGTATCAAGCATTTTTGTGAACCAGGCATAGTAAGTCACTGAGGTCTGCAGCAGGCTTCCCTAGCAGAGACTTCAGGTGCTAATGCACTGCATGCATTATCAGGTGGATCCACACTGTGATCTTTACAGGGAATATCCATCGAAATTCTACCACCTACTGTATGTTGGTCTGGGCCACAGGGGACTTGGAATCTTTCCGAGGCAGCATAGAGGAGATGGGGTACACCCCAAATGGGACGTCCTTTACAGGAACCAGAAAATAATAAAAGAATATTAATAGAGTTAAAGTATGAAGTCTTTTTTTAACCTAAATCTACCTTTGTGCTATAAAAGCATCAACATTGATTGACATGCATTAAGACACTGGATGTGGTTTAATACAAACTATCCCGGTCGAATACAAATAAGATTAAACGGAGGAGACTGAAACCAAAAGGAAGAGAAAAATAAGCACCAAGCTTGGTTTTGTGAACTTCTGGATCATGTGAATAAGTTAAATACAAGGACAAATATCAGAACAATAAGTGGAAAGAACAGGCAAATCGCTGTCATATCACAGTGAGACATTATTCCACTATTGTGTTTTCCCTCAAAAGCATACAGTAATAATCAGCCGCAGACTTCATTAGTGCTTCTGCAAATCATGGGGCAGCTCATTTTATTTCTGCTATCATTACCATCCTCTAGGATTTTCAAGGCCGGGACAAGTACCCAGCGAGAGCATGTGTGCTGAGCAGAGGACGACGATTCAACGACAGCAAGAGGGAGAGGCTGCGTTTGGGCCAGTTCCCACTTGACGAGCCAGACAAAAATAAAAAACATGGGTAGATCTTTCAGGGACGTGGAGTGAAGGTGCCTGCTTTCAACGGGAAGTGTGAGATGCAGCTCCAGCCGCGTTCACGAGGTTTAATAAGATTCTGTTAGCTTCAAGCCAAAAAGCCTAGCCATTTGCTTCTCTTCCGGGCTGCCAGCGTCCAACCATTTCTGTGTTTATGTGCAGCCAGAAACAATACGGATGATGCATTTTCCTCTTAAAACATCAGAAGGATTTTTGACAGCTCTTTGGATGAATGGCTTTATTAATTAGAGGCCTATTTGAAGTGCATTGTGTGCCAACCTGAATGCCCAGGCAGTCGCCGAGGCTGATAAGCACAAGGATGTTTTTATCATTTGTAGCGGCCACGTTATCTGTCAGCTGGCAGCGGCAAAGCACTCACACCAACAGCACACTTTGAAAGTGTGAGGCGGGGGGGGCGACCGGCGTCACCGTGACCGCTGGTGCCCGCACCGGCGTCATCGCCAAGCACGCCAAGCGCTCGGCAGTGACGCCACCCGGTTCTGATATTACAACGGAATCGCGTTAAGTTGGACATTTCACGAGGATACTGTTTGCATCCACCTGCGACACGTCCACCTGTTAATTTATTATGCTTAACCAGCTCCGATGTGACAGACTGTGCACAGGACAAAAGAGAGACTGTTACAGGAACATCAGTTTTAATGGAGTGTGACGTTTACAAGGCAAATACCGGCCAAGATCACTAACCTTCAGAGTCTGTGCAGTTTAGTCTTTTATACAATTCTTCTATTTTGAAATTAAGTGGCTTCTATATGTTAAATATATAGTATGTATCTATACTGATGCACTTACACAGAAATCAATGCTTGCAATTCATCCCTATCATAGAGCTTCGACTTATGGCCACCGTTCGGTTTTTCCGGTGAAGTTTGGCTCATGCTGTCATGATTTTTGAGACATGATTCACCATGACACATTAAATCATTTTGCTGTTTTCATGAGTGATGCAGCTGTGATTCGGCTCTGACTCTTTGGCCTTTTTCAAACCCTTTCAGCTGCCTTTGAAAAACTCACATATTAAAGTGCTGATTTTCAAACCTCTTTTATATCTGACACATCCTCTTAACTGGCATTCAACCTATTGTGACTCACCTTTGTAGCTACACGTGTGATATTGCTGTTTTAAAGTCCCTTTTCCACATGATGTGGGCTGTAGCTTGTCGCTAATTTTAAGTGAGGTCATTTTTGCCTGCTGGAGGAAGGCATAAAAAGAACTCAATTCACAGGAGCTGTAACATTGACTGTTATTGTTATCATTAAAAAAAAGATTCAACATGAAATTAAACTTTTTAAATATACTTCAGTATCACTGAGAATGTGTGTACAGCATATATTACTTTGGGTTGGGCCATAAGGAAAAGATTGTAGCTGGGGGGCATCTTAGAGCAGGCCACCTTGCCACAGAATGCCCCCCCAGACTAACTCTGGCTGGGGAAATGTTACATGCACCAAACTTGCACCAGTTACTCATATTTACCCCTTATTTGTGCTGTATAAATTACTTTGGGAAGGGCCATAAGGAAAAGATTCTAGCTGGGGGGGGCATCTTAGAGCAGGCCACCTTGCCACAGAATGCCCCCCCAGACTAACTCTGGCTGGGGAAATGCTACATGCACCAAACTTGCACCAGATACTCATATTTACCCCTTATTTGTGCTGTATAAATTACTTTGGGCTGGGCCATAAGGAGAAGATTCTAGCTGGGGGGGGCATCTTAGAGCAGGCCACTTTGGAACAGAAAGCTTCTCTTGCCAAATCACGTTTTATCATAGCTTATTTATCATTTATCGCCTTGCATGTTCAAAATTCATTAACAATTTATTGAGTTTATCACTGAAGGCAAGGTCGATGCAGCAGGTCCATGTTTCCATGAACGTGTAGTGTGGCCAGTCCTCATGAACATTTGTTGGTTGTGCATGTCCTAAGGAAGATCTTAAATCTGCACGTTGCATAGAGCAGACAAGAGTATGACCCTCATGTCCGTCTGCATAAGAGTGTCACTGACTGTCACAGATGGACTTGTTTACATTTTTCCCAAACCTGTATATTATATGCATATAAATTAAGAAAGAAACTACACAGAAAATGCCCTCAGTGGTATATATATATACATATATAATGTATAATATAACATTATATTACATAACATATTTTTCCCGTTGCTTCATTCTTAGTATATACTGTGAAGAAAATAAAAAAAATTTGTGGAAGCTCAGCTTACGATAAACAATCAATAATACATAATGTGAATCCTCACACACACAAAAACAGTGTGTACCTGTGTTACCTGCGTTTCATTAGTTTTGGACATTTCATTGTGTGACGACAGCAGCCAGGATGACAGTAAATGATCAGCTTTCACTGCCTGGAAATCACAGGACCCCCCGAGGAGGAGTGGCAGTATACAGTATATAACCACTTACAGGTCCTGTCTTTATTTCCTTACATTATATATCCTGTATTTGTGGAGGCAGTGTTGACACATAAGAGAAAGTCCTTCCTTTGGCCTTTTTTACAGTTATCAGAGATTTGGTGACACCAACCTGACAGGCTACAAACAGCCAGAAGTAGTTTTCTGACAGTCTCTGTGAATATCTGACATGACCTGAGCAAGGTGGCTGAATTCATTGGTCTTTCTCACTAATTCATGGCTACAGTCGCATGAAAAGAACAGTGATTGAGAAGAAATTAAAGATAAGATAACACAACTAATGAAACTTTAATCTTGCTATATCAATACCCATTGTACCGGTTGTTGATAAGTGGATGTAGTTGTAATATGTTTATTTTGTGTTTTTCATTTCCTTCATTAGAATCATGGGAAACAGCAATGGGAAGCAAGCCTTAATCTATAGCTTAACAATGCCTCAGCTTTGCAGTCAAGCAAGTCTGTTCCATTTTAGCCATACTAACTCTGCAGTATATGTGCAGTCAGTACAATGTCCCAAATGGACCATGCCTGAGCAAGAAGGTGACTCACTCAGAGATCTAGGTGCGCTCCATGACAATGGTACAGGAGAGCGGAACAAACATGGTAATGGGTACTCTACTGTCAGAATGGGCTTCTGTCTTCCATGTAACTTATCCCTAAGGCCTACTTATTTTATTTAAAAAGGGAAAAGAACAGGATACAGAACGTTGTCTATAATGTTGCTGTCTTTAATTAACTTCTCTCTTGAGGTCATTCTGAGCACAGGTGCAATGAACCCTGCTATTATATCTTAGAATAAGTTCACTTGTCTAAATTGGTTTTTTTTCTTTTAAGAATCAGATGTACAGGTATAACTGTGTGAAGGTAAAGAGTCGTCCGAGCTCAAGGTATCTGCAGAGCATCTATACATAAACAGAAAGACACATCAGGTCTCTTCTGGCAACAGAGCAGAAACTGGAATGTACCTTTCTACAGTGGTCTTGACCCCCTCCCACATGGTTATGCTAATGTTGTCTAGCCTTTAGCCTGAGAGGAGTAAGTTCTCCTCCTTCACTCCAGTGAGGCCCCCACCTCCAGCGTATCGATGTGTCGTGCCCCGGCGTGTCACCAGCACGAAGACACCCTGGTAAAGGGTCAGATCCACTGACAATGTTGTGCTGTAGGTCACACATGTCTACAAGTAAATACTCTACAACATGGAGGGGAGAAGAGTTCAGACCTTTTGTGGTGTTTTAGATAATACAAACACACAAGCACACCATGACTAAGAGATGCCTTTTGGGCTGACATTTTCAGTTTAATATCATTAGTGTCTTATTCAGCAGCTTGCTATGGAGAATGTGGCTGTGCTCTAGCTGTTAGCTGTCTTCACATTGGATCCCTGCATCACCCTTCTTCTCACGTTTGGCAAAACAATCTCGACATGTTAGTCTATATTCTAAGAAATAGCATTTTGCGTATTTAAACCACGACTAGTTGAACAGGTATGGAAGATGGACGGGTTATGTAGCTTCTCTAGGTGTGTGGCGTTTAAGTCAAGGGAGGTGATGCTACGATTATATAATTCCTTGGTAAGACCCCACCTTGAATATTGTGTGCAGGTTTGGTCACCATGCCTTAAGAAGGACATTGCTGCCTTGGAAAAGGTGCAGCGTAGGGCGACGAGAATGATTCCTGGTCTCAGAGGAATGTCTTATGAGGAGAGGTTAGCTGAGCTGAATCTGTTCAACCTCGAGCAAAGGAGATTAAGGGGGGACATGATCCAGGTATATAAGATTCTAACAGGTCTGGATGCTGTTCAGCCAAATGGCTATTTCAGTATTACTTTAAATACTAGAACTCGTGGCCATAAGTGGAAATTAGCAGGAGAACATTTTAAAATGGATTTGAGGAAGCACTTCTTTACACAGCGTGTAGTTAGAGTATGGAATAGTCTCCCTGTTAGTGTAGCACAAGCTAAAACCCTGGGTTCCTTTAAATCAGAGCTAGATAAGGTTTTATCTGAGCTATTAGTTAAGTTCTCCCGAGCTTGATGGGCCGAATTTGTTTCTCTCATTTGTAAATTTCTTATGTTCTTATGTGTGCTAACATTTAGGCTAGCATGTCTATTTGAAATGAATGAGAAAAGGAGAAATATTACAGAAAATGACTAGAAATTTCTGTGAATCTACATTTTTGTGTAATACACTTATTGTAACTGGAACCCATTTTTGAGTAATATATTCAAGTATGGCTGGATGTCTTATATTATTATTATTAATTATTTAGACCAATTAGCTTGATAAAAATGAATGCATATGGTTGATTAAATTCCATTAGTCATTAAATCAAGTGTTTTATGTTCATTCCTATATGATTTATTAATAGCAGTCTGAAACTCTGTTTTAAATTCTGTTTTCATCATGTTTGGGTAAGATAATCTTTCATGTCTGCTCGATTTGTTCATTAACCCTGATCTAATCACTACTAGTGAAGAAAGCTTTAGTAAAAATTCTTTCATAAATACTAATGTACTGCATTGCATACGGATTCGCATTTTTAACCGGTCATAATGCTAAAGTCACGTTAGCCACACTTGATGAAGATGTCGATGACATTCACACGTGGCGCTCTGAAAAGATTAACTAGCAGTACTCATTAATCCCATTAACAGACTATGTCAAACTGATGTTTTGATATATGCTTTTTAACCTTTTATCTTGTCTACTCATTCGAGACATGGAGAAACCACAGTGAGTTTAGCACATGCCATTGGATTCAATAAAAGCTAAGCCCTATTGAAATGCCACTTCTGGAAAAGGGATGGAATTTCCACAGTCATCTGAAGACCTTTCCCTGCTGAGACACATGCGTGTGACAACATTCTGAATGTAGATCCTACTGCTGGCATTTTCACTCTGTCATTTGGGGGCCATAATATGAGCCAAATTGACAGTGAGCTTCAAGATGTTGCCATATTTTCACATATATATGTACACATAAATATAATCACACAGTGGGTTGAAAAAGTGTAGAATTTCTTGTGATATTTTTCTTTGAAAATGCATCTTTATTTTCATACTGTTACATACTAATGATGGACTCTTGGACAATAAATTTTCATTAAATCCTGAAAATCAAATTATGCAACAACAATAAGGAAAACATCAGTGAAATCTGCTGTTGAATAAGTATTCGACCACTAATAGCTTGGAGATTGTATTATTGTTAACAATCCAATGAGGTAAATGAAAATAGGTGTAAACAATCAATCAATTAATCCTCTAGTTGTTGATTGGTCTATAAGTGATTATTTAAGCCAGTTCTTAGGAACATACAACTAAGAAATCAGTACAAGTGGCATATTTGGCGAAACCTCAAAAACTGACAAAAAGGAAGAAAAGGGAACTGTCTAATGACTTGAGAAGCACTGTGATTAAGAAGTTTAAAGATGGCAGTGATGCCAAGAAGATTGCCAAGCTCCTTATCCTCAGTGCATCCACTGTGAAGGCCACCAATGCGAAGTGGAAGACAATTGGAGGCATAGTGAACCGACCTAGGTCAGGCCGCCCTTTTAAAATAACAAAGAAAATGTCAAGGAAACTAGTCAGAGAAGTAAGAGCAAAACCTAAGGTGACTCGCAGTGACCTGCAAAGCTCAATATCTGCAGCTGGAGTGGATGCGCACAAGACCACAACATCGAAGGTTTTGCACAGAGAGGAGCTGCATGGCAGTTGCCAGAAAAAGCCACTACTAAAAAATGTCATCTGAAAGCTCGATTAGAATTCGCTAACAGACATATCGACAAGAATCCTGCATTCTGGAGTCATGTACTTTGCTCTGAGGAGACCAAAATTGAACTTTTTGGCCTCAGAACAGATGTTTGTCTGGCGGATGGGACGGACTGCCAATGGTCCGGCAAACACCATACCTACCATCAAGCATGGAGGGGGGAGCATCATGCTTTGGGGTGGCTTCTCTAGGGCAGGCCCTGGGTCCCTTGTCTGTATTGAAGGAAGAATGGATAGTAAGAAGTATATCCTGATTTTGGAAGAAAACCTTCAAACTGACTCGGATGATGTTACCACTTTCAGCAGGACAATGACCCGAAACACTGTGCAAAAGTAACCAAAGCATGGTTTTACGAAATGAAGATCCAGGCTTTGCAGTAGCCTAGGCAGAGTCCAAATCTGAATCTGAATGAAAATTCGTGGCGTGATCTCAGAATTGCAGTTCACCAACTTGGCCCAGTTGGAGCAGTTCTGCAAGGAAGAATGGGGAAAATTGCCTCTATCCAGATGTGCTAAGCTCGTAGATGGCTATCCAAAGTGATTGCAAGCAGTTATTTCCCCAAAGGATGCAGCTACCAAGTATTGACTGTGTGTCATCTGAAGGGGTCAATTACTTTTTCAACAGCATTTTTCAAAACATGACTGTCAGTTTGCATTTGTTTAGTTCACCAAGCTTTATATTATTTCAACCCTCTGTATGTATGTACAGTAAAACCTTGGATTGCGAGTAACTTGGTTTGCGAGGGTTTTGCAAGATGAGCAAAATTTTTAAATAAATTTTAACTTGATAAACTAGCAAGGTTTTGCAATACGAGAATTACTTATACGGTTTGTCGGCCGAGCGTCACGTGCTCACAACTGAGCCAATGGTTCTTCTCTCTTTCTCACTGCGGGATTGCGAGTAATCATTTCCCATACTTGGTCTCAGTCGGCGTGCCTCACTTGTATAGTGAAAATTTAGTAGAAAAGCACCACCCAAGTAAAGGCGTAGCAGTGCGAGTGATGAATCTGTTCAACGACAATGCAATGTCCACATTTCCGTGAAATCGAAAAGGAGGCAAAAGCAGCTGTCATTGGATAGGTTCCCTGTTAAAGTCGCACAAAAAGAAAAAGTTTCCAGTGAGCCAACAGATAGCAGTGATTCCGTTAGTTATAGTGAAAGTCGTCCTACAAAATAACCCTCCTCTTTTCCTCTCTCTCGCCTCCCTCACACCATCCACGATTCTTTTCAAAGGTAAAGTGCAGGTTAATTTGTTTTATGTATTTTTACTATTTTGTATTGATAATTTTAATATGAATATTTTTGGGTTGTGGAATGAATCATCTGAGTTTCCATTTTTTCTAATGGGAAAATTCACTTTGATATACCAGTGCTTTGGATTACAAGCACGTTTCCGGAACAAATTATGCTCACAATCTGAGGTTTTACTGTGTATGTGTGTGTGTATGTATGTATATTTGAGTTGTTCATTTGTAACTGTGACAATCCATTTTGTCAGAATGGCCAACATACCCAGGTGTGAATCAGTCTAGGATTCTTAGGCTACGAAGAGGAAAAAATTATGGATTCAGCACCAAATACAGGCAAAAAGAATAAATAAAGAAGCCATTTTGTTGGCCAAGAAAATAAATGAAATGCACAAACTCTGGCTGGGGGGTGTCAAGGACAGACTTATTATACAAACACAGGACTGTTGGTTTCTAAAATGCAGGCAGGTCTTGCAGGGCCAGACCAATTTAAGTTATTTTTGGGAACAAGGGACAAGTGAAATAAAATTGTAAGAAAATCCCAGTGACCTATCTTCCTGTCATGCCAGCCACACCTCCCTTCCCTGCAGTAACATCTAAGCAATGGTCTGTCCTTTTATATATCTATGCCATGCTTAGATGTGGCAGATTTGCGTTTGAATTTGAATTTATCGTTTGCTAAATATTTATTAACATGTCAACAAGGGCTTTTGGTAGACCATATACAAGTCCAAAGTAGTATTATGGTAGTAGTTTTTAGTACTGGGGGGGGGGGGGTAGCACTGTTGTCTTACACCTTTAGCATTGGGGATCCAAATCCCATTCCTGTCATGCTGTCTTCTGGGTGAGCTGTGGGACATTGGCAGGGAGATGCGATTTGTTCCGTAATCCTGATCCTAAACAGATAGCCAATTCATTTAAAGTTAAAGGACAGCCTAATATCTGACTACGCCATCGCAACACAACTAGTTGATAGCATGTGAGACATGCACTGTTACATACTCTCTCTATATTATAAAGGAACGTTGTTTTATTTTACTTAAATTCTCATTTACAGTTCTTTACTGAACTTTCCAATTCTAGCATGAAAAATCTGCAGTTTATGAAATAATTGGAAAAGAATGGTAAATGGTAAAGAAATGGAAAAAACCTGTGATGTGCAAAAACTTTTGACGGATAGTGTAGATATTTCCTGACCCCAGGCAACCGAGGAATGATAAATAATGGAAGGGTGGGCCACGTGGTTGCAAAGGAGGACTTCCAGTGTTCTAGGCTACCTGGGAGTGGCTACAGCCCCCCCCCTCCCCAAAAAAAAAATAAAAAGTGTTTGGGAAATCAATATCATAGACTTATTTTAATTAGAAATGCATTGTTTGCTTGTGACCCAATCTTCTGTGTGTAAAATCAACGATAATTAGGATGATGCCTCAAAATTAAGTAAGGGTGTCCTGCTTTGAATAAAGTCACTATCTGGTTGGTTAAACCCTGTATTCAAATTTCTCAGCTCTAATGGTGAAACAAAAAGAACACCATATAGCAATGATACTAAAAATGAGGACGTTACACTCAACTATTTCAAATATCATCATCAGTTAATTAAATCTCTTTTCCTAGAAACATTATGTTAAAAACATATGCTGGCTTCTTGCGGATCACTGAATTACTGAAGTCTCATCCGCAGTGAAAGGCCATGAACACCAAAGAAAACGCTTTGATGTCCTATCCGATAATACTGTGGGCCACAGTCCATTGAAATGTCTCCGTTTCTTAGGACATTATGGATACCATCATTATAGAAGAAGCGCAGAATATTCATGATTAAAAACTGGCCATTCAGTCTATCCTGCACTTAACTTCTGTGTACGTGCCAAAGGTAGTGGAAAAAGGAGTATTAATGGAAAAATCTGTGCAATTACTTGCAAAACCTTATCTAATTATAAAAAACTGAGGTTGTTGCCTTTAAAACATCATGAATCGATGTGTTTTCATAAAATCTTGTATATTATTGTTATAAAAGCTGTGTATGCAGCAACATTCTGAGACTCATTTATATTAAATCATTTAAAATCACAGTATTTCTGTCCATTAAGTGACATTTATTTTAAATACATCTGTATATTGATTTATTCACATTATTGTTGACTGTTTATTTACTTGTTCATTATGAATAGCAGGCCAATTATTGAACCTAAATTTAAGCTTAATTTGAAATAAATTTCACAGTTATACTGAATTTCCAAATTAAAAATATTTTAACAGATTGCCCAGTGTTGGTTCCTGCCTATGTCCCTTGATCCCGGGATGGGCTCCGGTCCCCTTCACAACCCCAGTTGGGGTTAAGCGGTTACAGTGTTGGAAGGATGGATGGATGAAATATTTTTACTTATTAAAAAACTGAAAAAAAACCCCAAAACTTCTATACAGTAAACACGTGATGTATATTTTGTTTTATGATTTTGATGATTTTAATCCCCTCATCATCAAAGTGGTATCACCATTAGGCCCTTAAGCAGACCTGTAACCCCCATTCACCCCGGGGACTGCCTGACCCCATTTTCTCATTTCTCACATGATCAGTTGTTTAGGGAATTCTTCTCATTTCCAGTACCTGTGAGAGAGTTTCTGTGGTGTTGTTTGCGGGTTTGTGGTTTTGGCGGCACTGTGAAGTGGAGAGAGATATGCTGGCACGTCTTTGCAGACAGCAGGGGTTCGAAGCGGCCAAGCACATGCGTCAAAGACCCAGCAAAGATTACCATATATTTGCATGAATCACGATAAGCCTGATTAACAGCCCTCCCCCAACATGACAATGGCTGTCTGCATGTGAATTGAGGAGGGCAGCCTCCACCCTGAACTACAGACAGACAGTGAGGAGGACAGCCTGTACGCATCCTCCACCCTGAACTACAGACAGACAGTGAGGAGGACAGCCTGTACGCATCCTCCACCCTGAACTACAGACAGACAGTGAGGAGGACAGCCTGTACGCATCCTCCACCCTGAACTACAGACAGACAGTGAGGATGGCAGCCTGCACGCAGCCTTCACCTTGAACTACAGACAGACAGTGAGGAGGACAGCCTGTACGCATCCTCCACCCTGAACTACAGACAGGCAGTGAGGAGGACAGCCTGTACACAGCTTCCATCCTTCCATCCTGAACTACAGACAGACAGGGAAGAGGACAGCCTGCATGCAGCCTCCACCCTGAACTACAGACAGACAGTGAGGAGGACAGCCTGTACGCATCCTCCACCCTGAACTACAGACAGACAGTGAGGAGGACAGCCTGTACGCATCCTCCACCCTGAACTACAGACAGACAGTGAGGAGGACAGCCTGTACGCATCCTCCACCCTGAACTACAGACAGACAGTGAGGATGGCAGCCTGCACGCAGCCTCCACCTTGAACTACAGACAGACAGTGAGGAGGACAGCCTGTACGAATCCTCCACCCTGAACTACAGACAGGCAGTGAGGAGGACAGCCTGTACACAGCTTCCATCCTTCCATCCTGAACTACAGACAGACAGGGAAGAGGGCAGCCTGCATGCAGCCTCCACCCTGAACTACAGACAGACAGTGTGGAGGGCAGCCTGTACGCAGCCTCCAACCTGAACTACAGTCTGACAGTGAGGAGGGCAGCCTGCAAGCAGCCTGCACCCTGAACTACAGACAGACCGTGAGGAGGGCAGCCTGTATGCAGCCTCCAACCTGAACTACAGTCTGACAGTGAGGAGGGCAGCCTGCACCCTGAACTACAGACAGATCGTGAGGAGGGCAGCCTGTACGAATCCTCCACCCTGAACTACAGACAGGCAGTGAGGAGGACAGCCTGTACACAGCTTCCATCCTTCCATCCTGAACTACAGACAGACAGGGAAGAGGGCAGCCTGCATGCAGCCTCCACCCTGAACTACAGACAGACAGTGTGGAGGGCAGCCTGTACGCAGCCTCCAACCTGAACTACAGTCTGACAGTGAGGAGGGCAGCCTGCAAGCAGCCTGCACCCTGAACTACAGACAGACCGTGAGGAGGGCAGCCTGTATGCAGCCTCCAACCTGAACTACAGTCTGACAGTGAGGAGGGCAGCCTGCACCCTGAACTACAGACAGATCGTGAGGAGGGCAGCCTGTACGCAGCCTCCAACCTGAACTACAGACAGACCGTGAGGAGGGCAGCCTGTATGCAGCCTCCAACCTGAACTACAGTCTGACAGTGAGGAGGGCAGCCTGCACCCTGAACTACAGACAGACCGTGAGGAGGGCAGCCTGTATGCAGCCTCCAACCTGAACTACAGTCTGACAGTGAGGAGGGCAGCCTGCACCCTGAACTACAGACAGATCGTGAGGAGGGCAGCCTGTACGCAGCCTCCAACCTGAACTACAGTCTGACAGCGAGGAGGGCAGCCTGCACCCTGAACTACAGACAGATCGTGAGGAGGGCAGCCTGTATGCAGCCTCCAACCTGAACTACAGTCTGACAGTGAGGAGGGCAGCCTGCACCCTGAACTACAGACAGACCGTGAGGAGGGTAGCCTGTATGCAGCTTCCACCCTGAACTACAGACAGACAGCTCTGCTGCCTAATGAGACAAAGAACTACAACTTCATCCCCTCTAATATCAAATTTAAGCTCTAAAATTTCAATCTCTTTACAGAGCATCATCATAGAAGTTCAGGCACTTACAGCATAGATTTTTCAATTTGAAGTTTGCATATTTACAAGTGTAACTGTTATAACTTGTGTCTGGGTGGAGCTTTTATGTTAATTCTTAAAAATCAATGACTTTGACTACATGTGCATCCGATTAAGAACAATATATTTCTCTTTAATATGCAGTACTCCATTTTCCCTTTTATGACCCAATTAAACAACAGTCACCTGACCTTTATTGTGATGACCCAGTAATTGTCCATCCAGAAAGGGAAGTCTATATCAGTATCTACAGTGACTGTCTATGGAATCATGGGAATTACAAAATACCACACTGAGAGTAATATTAACATGGATACATTTGTAAAGTCAGTGATGGGGCTTAGCAAGAAGTGCAGATCAAAATGACTTAATGTACTGTGCTGATGGTATTTATGGTCAGCAGAACTGCTTCAATAATTGCATGGTCTGTCCTGTATAGTTATGTAACTTTCACTGTATTTCATTTGTATTGCAGATTTTTGATAGAATTGAGAAGTATGACATTTAAACGTATAAGGAAGAACAGCATGGATTTGTCACTCGGCGTGTGTGGGTATGGGGTGAGCTGACCTGGAGGGATTGCTGGCTTCGGCGTGTTACGTTATGCTGAAAGCCTGGAAGGAAGGTCACTTCCAACGCTGCTTCAGATTGTGAATGCTCCAGCATCTTACCCATTCCTCGGGTCAAAATGATTAAAATGACGACTCGCGGCATCATTTTTTTATTGTGATAGAAAGTGTACTTGTATGTATTTTATTATTGCCGTTTTACTCTGCTTGCTGTCTTCAACTTTCTTAGCTTTTCGTATAGTACACATAATAGATGTTATGCCAAGCAAGATCGGCTCTCTGCATATTAGCAGGAAAGAGGCTGTTGGGTTGAAGCAGGATGTTGCCAGAGTGTTTTAGAACTTGCTGGAGGCCAAATTTCAACTTGACTTCAGCTTCTATCAGGAAATGAGAGATATGTCTTTTTTCTGAGACAATATGAAGCTTCAAAGCCATTGTTTGTTCTGGGGAAAATGGGGACTTTGTCCTGTGGATGATTTAGTGTGACAGCTAAAGGTCTTTTTTTTGCATTTCTTTGGTTACTCTTCCCCCATTTTCTAGAACTATCAGTCGACAAAACAAACCCAGAAAAGAGAAGCTGTTTACTGCCGGCAGAACGAGCGCAATTTGCCAGCCGCGTCCAAGAGCCTGCTCGCATGACCCTAGAAAACGTTCGCTTCCAGGAATGCTTTTTCGGCAATCAGGAGTCTATCTTAGGAAGTGCAAAAAGCATTGGTAGCAGACAGGAGGACAGCACAGGGCAGACATAGCCTCAGTCATGCAGGAAGCCTTCAGTGAACTGTTTACATGCATCCCCACAGATCCCACCAGTTGTATTTCCTACCAGTTGCATTCCCTCACCCATCGTGCTTTTACTATAACCCCAGGGTTCTGCATCCCATCTCATTATTTTTCTTCTTGTTTTGACTGTCCAGGACGTTAGGTCTGCTGTGTGCTGTATCACATCCACTTTTTTAATTTAGTGCATAATGTCTGTACAAACATTGCTTGCTATCTTCTCCACAGTAACTAAAAACAGAGATGGCTGGCTTCAGTGTCCAAATATAACTTATAATAGCTAAATACAGCTTAGATTAAGAACAGCTGTACTGAAATATACATTATAGTATACATACAAGTGTATTACATGTGTCTTACAACCTTTTAACCAAGCAGGGTTGTGCTGCCTATCCTGGATAGCACAGGGTACAAGGCTGGGCTACAGCAAGTCTAGTCCATCATAGGGTGCACACACACTTACAAATTATGTGAAATTTAATGACACCAATTAGTCTAAGTGCATGTCTTTGGACACCCACTGAACCACTGTGTACCCCTAATAAAACAAAGGAACATATGCGATTACAGTTTTAACTAAATGTAAAGGTGATATTTGTGCATATTCCATTTAAGGAAACAAACATTGTTGCATCTGATCTCTGAGGGAACGGGGGTTGTGAACTACATTTAACCACAAAACTCCCAGCTCTTGTCCAGTTGTGGTGCTCTGTGTGGTGCTGAGAGGGAAATGAGCCGGGAAATGGAACATTCACGGGTCCTTCGTTATAATTGGATATACCCCTTCCACTCGCTGTTTTAATAAAGCTGTCATTTACCAACACCGTGAAAATTAAATCCCATGATTCTACAATGATATCAGCGCTGTGAAAGCATTGATTGAAATTACTTGAAATTACTTGAAATTGCTGAAAATATGTTTCAATGTTCCCATGGGGCTGAAATTGGTGATATTAAACTAGAAACAATGGCACATTTAATCACCTCATCACAATTATTCTCATACAACCATGAAAGTATGTATCAGGAAATGCAATGTGAAAAGTAAACATACTAATATATATACAGTATATAAACATATATATATATATATATATATATATATATATATATAATAGGTTAAGATAACCTACAACATTTAGTGTTATGGATAATTTTATTAAATGCATTTTAATGAGATGACAACTCTTTCAGGAATGGAAGTTGTCTACTTATTTGAAGCACTGGTCAGACAAACAGCAACACAGACATGGAAGGCAACAATTAACTTTACAGTCACGTTCACAGTTGGATGCTAACAAAACACACACACAGACAGACACATACACACACAGTACACAGTGAACTCCTAGGACTGCTTACAAATTTACTATTTACTCTACTATTTACTGGGAGCTCTGTTTTTCTGCTGGGGGACTTGCTTCTGTGGGTAGTGACAGTGAAACCTGGTAGGGTGTGATAGGGAGAAATGGCCTGCCTGACTGGAATTCGAGCAGTGAGCGTTTGGTGGAGGCCCTTGTCCATGAGATCATGCCTTTGGCATCCCGAGGAAGTCAGGGGACATTGAGCCTGAATAGGCCATGATACGGAGCTGTGAGCTCTGAGGCGGTGATACGGAGCTGAGGCCATAAGGTTGTTAGTGCCCATCGAGGTGATAATCCCCAAACCCGGTGGTGAACACCAGTGTTAAAGGGAGCTGTTAGGCTGAAGAAGGAGGCCTTCGTGGCTTGGTTAGCTTGTGGGTCTCCTGGAGTAGCTGACAGGTCCCTGGAGGCCAAGAAGCAGCTCTTGCGGTTTTCAAACAAAAACTTGTGAGAGGACCTTGGTGAGGCTATGGAGAAGGACTCGAAAAGGTTCTGGCAAAACATCAGGCAGCTCAGGAAGGGGAAGCTGGGCTTCACCAATGCTATTTACAGCAGCGATGGATAACTGTTGACCTCAACTGGAGATAAAGTTGGGCAGTTGATGGAATTTTTGGAGAATCTCCTAAATCCCACTAATACACCTTCCTTGGAGGAAGAAGGCCTGGAAAACTCAGAGAGGGACTTGCCCATCTCAAGGGCTGAGGTCACTGAAGTATTCAAAAAACTGGTAGGGCTCCGGGGATGGATGAGATTCTTCCTGAGTTCTTGAAAGCTCTTGATGTTGTTGGACAGTGAACCATCTCTTCACCCTCTCAAGGATACTGGAGGTTTTATTAGAGTTTTCCCATCCAGTATGCATGTGTTTTATGGAATGGAAAAAGGCATAATACCATGTCTCTTGGGAGGGTCCTCTGGGGGGTGCTCCAGGAGTTTGGGGTCCATTGCCAGCAGTGGGTGTTGGACTACATCAGGGCTGGCCTTTGTCACCACTGATTCTTCATAACTTTTAAGGACAGAATTCCTAGACATGGCCAAGGGGTGGAGGGGAGTGGGGGTGGCAAAGCTCTCAATTTACTGGTCAATCCACGTTTCTACCCTCATCTATGATCATGAGCTCTGGGCAGTGACAAAAAAGAATGAGATTGTTAATACAAGCAGCCGAAATGAGTCTTCTGAGTTTAGAGACAGGGTGAGGAGCTCAGACATTCTGGAGAGGCTCAAAGTACAGCCGCTTCTCCTCCACTTCGAAAGGAGCCAGTTGAGGTGGTTTGGGTTCCTATCTAGGATACCTCCTGGACGGCTCCTTGAAGAGGTATTTTGGCCATGTCCAACTAGAAGGAAGCCCTGGAGCAGACCCAGGACACACTGGAGAGATTATATGTCTTGGCTGACCTGGGAACACCTTGGTAATTCCCTCATGTAGCTAGAGGAGGTGGGTGGTGTGTAGGAGGTCTGGGCATCCCTGCTTAGACTGTTGCCCCCCTTGACCCGACTCTGGATAAGAGGCAGAAAATGGATGGATGGATGGATGGATGGATGGATGGTTGGATGGATGGAAGAAAAACGTAAGAATGCACATATTAATTGCATTACTGTGTTTACAGATATGTGCAGTGCTGAGCAAGGCATGCTGGTAAAATGCATAATTATTACTGCTAACCCCCTTGGCATCATAGTATTGCTGTACATGGCTCATGTCATTCCATGACGTTAAGGTTCCTGTAAAAACTGGAGCATAAAAATCAAGAATATAATGAAGCCTGGGTGACATATTTATAATTTAACCCTTTCATGGCTTAGTATAACACCACTATAACACCACTGGCAATGCTGAACATAGAGTTTAGTTCCTAATGGATGCTATTGGACCTCATTATGCTTGTCTGATTAAAATGATGAAAAGAATGATTTTGAATAATGTCTGTAAAATGGTGTGATGGTTATGTAGCTGCTTCATGTAATTAGGAAATGTCCTTCTTTCTGGACAGATTCCAGTTACATGAGAACAACAACCAGCTTATTTTCCTTTTTCCCACTGTCATTAAAAGTGCTGTTGAAATGCAGTTTTTTGTGCAGTTGAGAAGTAATTTTGCCAAGGATGATAAGACCGGAATTCGGGTAAGGCTTTAAGGGGCTTTGAGTGTACCAATTAATAGGAAAAAAACTGCTCAGAGTCAAGCTATTAATCTGAATTGGGGGCAAAAAATTGGTCTTTCTAGGTTATTGGGTGCAAACATAGTCTATGATTGACTGGTTTATACCCAGGCTGCATGAGTTGTGACTGGTTCCATATCAGCATGACCCAACATAATCCAGTTTGTGTTAAGCAGGATCAAATGCACTAAGACAATCTAATTGTATATGGTCATATGTTGATATTATACAGGGAACACATGATTGCATGTGTGTTTCAGCGTATATGCTGAGAGACTGACATCCCATCTATGGTGTATCTGTGCTGCCTTGGATAGACTCCAAATTCCATGACCCTGCTCAGAATAAGTGGTTGGAAGATGGAAGAATGGATGGTATACATTACTTCTGAAGAGTGCCAAGACTTTTTGCGAGATGATTACTCCGCCCTTTGGGAACAGCAACCCTGAAGCTGTTGTTAACAAATCAACATGCTAATAAGAGCACATCTCAACTGTTATAACCTGCAATTTCATAATAATTGCAGTCAACACTCAGCCATTTTCAGAGAGTTCAATGGAAAGTGGGCCTTGGCTTCTAAAGCTTTTAAAAGACACTTAATCGCTTCCTGGTTTTATTTTTTTCCCTTTTCCTGCAGTATGTTCTCACTGCTAACTCAGCATAGCACATTTCCAAACTTAGGAACCCAGCATTCATACATCTCATAATTTTATCTTCAGGTACATGAGCAATTGCACTCCTGGACCATCATCTTTAAAACTTTGAGATCTTGGGCAGCAAACCATAGCACCACAAAAAAGCCAAACCATAAGCACTGTATTCGCACTGTATTCGCAGTTTCACAGTACCATACAGCAGGTGTGGCCAATCTTATCCAGTAAGGGGCATTGTGGGTTTTCACTCCAACTCCCTATTTAGATTACTAATTAGAGGACTGATTGGCTGAAGAGTTGAGTGTGAACAGCTGACATAAAAATTATCCCAAAGACCTGCATACACACTGGCTCTTCGTGGATAAGATTATCCTCCCCTGATTTCCAGCTCCTGGGAGCATCTTTCATATAGACAATTAAGAAATTTTCTTGCCAGGGAAAATAACTTTATTAATGTGAGATGCAAATGGGCACCAAACAAGAATGTAAATGAAATTTAATTCTGTCATGTTTCCGGATCCAGAAGCCTGTATGGATCTTCTAGCATTGTCCCCTGTTAATTGAAAATACCTGTTACTCGTTTCCCACACAATCATTTAAATATCCCCTAGATCTGTCCGGTTATTGTGAGGTATTTTAAGTTACTTCTTACTGAGAATTCTTAGTGTAACTGTATTACATAGACTCGGGGGAGTACATATGATTTTGGCACCGGTCCGCCAAACATGCTTTGCTTGTTAAGGCGATTGTCACGTCCTGCTTGTCCGATCCTCCTGTGTGCCACACCCCCTCGTTAACCTCATGTGAAATCGCTGTTTTCAGCTGTTAATCCTGCATAATTGAGTCTCTTGGCTGATGAAGTGCACGACAACCTCCGGTGACTTAGAGAGAAGGCAGCAGAAGCGATGATGCGGCACGTGGACATCAACAGCAGGCTAACCTTCCGTCCACTGCCAGAAACACCCCAGAATTCTCAGCGAAACACATCATGGGGGCCGTATGGTGATCCGTGCCTGCCACCACCAACTTCGAGTCCTATATGGACTCAATGGCCAAGGTCTGATGCTGTGGCTGCTGTGACCTGTATGCTTATCCTGAATTCGTGGACACATCGTGGGACCCGGTCCTGAAAATGATGCCGTTAATTGATGAGCTCCGTGAGAGTTTTGATGCGCTGTATTTAGCAGAAGATTCTGTGGATGGGAGGATCACAACACCTGCCATGAAAATAATTAAAGGGGCACTGCCCTGTATTCTGCATCGGATAATCAAGGAGGACATGCAGGGGGACTGTCTTGGGTGTGCTGTAAGCCAACCAAGCCAGCGGTGACACTCGTGTCTGTACAACCCTTTTTACTTCTTTAACAATTCTGAAAAGTTGACCAAAAAACTGTATAGACCGTGGTTTAAAAATGTCATCATGAAAGCGGTCGCGATATTCAATGCACAAGTTGTCATGGAACGGGCCAGGGAAGCAGGAGCAGGGAGATAAGGAATCGGGGAATGAGGGATTTATTGTAGAAAATGACAAGGCAAGGCACACAAAACGGACTTCAGACTTCAATGACTGGACTGGGGGAACATACTTAAACGTGGACTTAAATACATAGGACTAATGACAGCAACAAGAAACTGGTAAACACGGGGATTCCACAAGAGGTTAACGAGGGGGTGTGGCACACGGAAGGATCGGACAAGCAGGGCATGACCCAAGTTCGAACAGACTCTGAGGGATGTGTAAACACTGAATTGATTACAAGTGTTTGCAATTGACTCTGGTCAAAAATGTGTCTGGCGATTTTTACATGCTTGTAATCTTGTAATAATGAGTTAGGTCAAAAACATTGTGTCATCATTAGAGGTTCATGATGGATAACAAGCACTTGAAATGTATTTATTATACGGCATCAAAGCCTGGGTCATTTGGAGGTACCGACAGACTATACAGGTCGCTGAAGAACGTGAGTGCAATATATATGCATCTGTAGTGGAAAGGTTTAACCGTATGACATGAATGTGGCTTTATTTTACAGCTTATAATACAAGAAGATATGTGGTGGTATGACTCCGTGGGATTTATGGGCAAACTGGCAGGCAGGAAGCAGGGAAGGATGAGGCAGGTAGGCAGGATACGGGCGAACGAGGGTTTATTAGGGCTGACGGGGGGTACACAGCGACGTGCTAACATCAACGACGGACACCCAACTGAGGAAGATGCGGCCTGATATACGCAAGACAGGGCAAAATAACAGGGAACAGCTGGGCACAATCGGGGAAGCACACATGGATGATGAGGGGGCGTGGCACACACGAGGACCGGACGCGCAGGTCATGACATTCTTAAAAAAAGATTTAGCATGCGCTTACAATAACACCTACCAAAGTACTATTAAAATGAAACCGGTTGAGATAAATACACAGAACGTGGCCCAAGTCTTTGACAACATATACGGCAAGATGTTGGGCCCATCTAAAAAATATCGGTGTCTGTACTTTTAAATGCACAAGCAGGTACCAGTAAGGGGGTATTGTTACATCTTCAAAAGCTTCTGGAAAAAAATTTTAATGTCTCAGATACATCTGACGTGCCAACAAACTCATCTGTAATTTATCTCTGGGGCTTTTAAACAAAACAATGTAATTGGTGTTAAGATTAATGGTACTAATTTTCTTACCTTGGAAGAAAAGGTTCTGTACCAGATATATAACACTTAAATTTCTATTGTGCATGTATTTGGTAAACGCTTTTTCCACTTCCTTGTTATCGCTGGCTTTTTCCATAAGGTTGTCAATGATGATAAGGTTAGTTTTATTTGTCGGCAAAAGTTCATCATCACACGTCTATTGGTATTCTTTCCAGAAATTGAATGTTCTTTATTTTGTACAATAATTCATCATAGAGGTTGCCAGCATGAATAGCACCACACACATTTTCAGACACTCTGGACAATGAATAATCTGGATTTTCTAAGAGTTTTTTAATGAAATACGACTTACCAGTTGCACGATCCTGATGCAGTACACGAGAAGGGGTGTTGAAGTCTCATTGTCGAAGCCCTTACTAGAATCCATAAGGTATGGTCGTGTGGTCTGGCTGAAGCTACCGTCCAGTAGGTTTTCTATCCTAACTGGCTTCTGATGAGCCACACCTGTTCTCAGGTAAATATCAGGAACAGCTGTGGCTCATCAGAAGCCAAGTGGGACAGAAAACCTACTGGATAGTAGCTCTCCAGGACCAGAGTTGGAGACCCCTTCTTTAGCGCACTATATTATGCACTATAAAGGTGTACCCCTCATATCTGGGGCGTGCGATACTTTACAAAAAATTCTGACACGCACCCACCACCCTCAGGCTGTCCAGCGTTAACCATTGAAGTCAATACAGCAGATGTAATTAGCCATATGCGATCCCTCGTCTTGCCGGCATTTAAAGTCATAAAACACATGACAGCTCAGGCATCGTCTGTTTCATGAAAAACTGGTGTTTGCACTCAGCAATCAAGTTCTGATTGCAAAAAGAACATCTTTTATATGGACATTTATGTGCCTTTGGCTTATTTATGTTAATAATCTATCTTCAGTTACACTTATCGCAGTATTTGATTGTATCGCACAAGCTGTGCACCCCAGCAGTGCCAGGTTGGGTCTTCGGGATTTTGTATTGCTCAAAACAATACTGTGAGCGACAAAAAGTCCCACAGTCCTCACACTAAAAATACTCTGATGTTTATGGTACTCCGGACTGACACACACATTGCAGTAATACTTGCACTTGCATTGAACGCTGTGTAACAATAACCGCAGATGTATATTAAGCAGAAAAACCCTTTCAAGCTTTCTATGCCTCAATAATGTTCATTCTTGAGATAAAGGGATATTGTTTTGTCACAAGGGAAGGTTGTTGTTTGAAACTTTATAAAAACATCAGTCTTGTCACAACAGTACCACATAACAATCTTGACCCCAAGCATTCGCTCAAACTCTGCTGTGTTTGAGAACGAGACCATATCGGTATCACGCAGACTGGCAGCGTTCTTCAGGCGTTTGGCTTCCAGTTCGACAGCGTAATGTGAGACATATGGCTTTAATGGACGTGCTACACAGTGCATAAAACAAAGATTATTCACAGAGTTGGAACTAACAATGACACCTGATGACACCTTTTCGCAGAATCTCTGACTTTAAAAGGTTTGCTAATTTCCGTCATGCAGCCACTCCACCATTAATATTGTGGACCATTTGAACAACTAGGTCCATTGTTTAATCAGAAAAGATCTTGGCCTTACTTTGTGAAAGATTCTCTATCATCGTAAGTAAATCATCGAAATTGATTACCTCTCTAGCACGTATGGTAACACACTTGGTTACTCAATCACCCTGCAGTTCAACTTGTGTAGCATCATTTGGACTCGCTAAAGTTGGCCCACAATATTTTGGAACATTTGTATCACCCCTCTGTAGAATTTAATTGTGTCATTGTGGTCTATACCAGGGGTGGCCAATCTTATCTGCAATGGGCCAGTGTGTATGCGGGTTTTCGCTACAACTCCCTAATTAGATTACTAATTAGAGGACTGATTGGCTAAAGAGTCCTCACACCTGAGTCTGAACAGATGGCCTACAGGTTACCCCAAAAACCTGCACACACACCAGCCCTTTACGTCTATTTCAGTTTATGTCTCGCTGATATCTTAATGTAGAATCAGGAAAAAAAATACTGACTAAATCTGTAATCTGTCTTCTATTCAAAACGTCCATTGTCGGAAGTATTAAAGTTTTTAAAATTAGGTTAAATCAGCAAAAAAACTAAACCATGTCACCTTTCTTTGTTTTACCTGCATCAGGGGCGTGTAGTGCCACCCTCACCTGAAGATCGCTATTCAGATTCTAAACAGCCGCATTTCCGCGTAGTCAAATCGCATTCGCATGCGAATGTACAGCGTTGACGTGAACACAGGTATGTGATTCGCTGCTGGAAGTAGCAACACTGGCGCACAGCTTCAGCAGCAGAGATGTATCCGTGTGCCATATTGTAGCCGATCACTGTAAACACTTCCCAGACATGTGCTCTTGTTTATTTGAGTCACAATGGGAGTATTCACATATTTCTTTACCCAATTCCAGCTGTTGGATTATCATGTTATTATCATGCGAATAGCATGATTTGCAAGTGGGAGGGCAATCAGAGCTGCTTCCAGATGCAGACGCTTCCAGATGCACAAGTCAGTCACTCTTGTTCTTTTTATTCATATCACGTATAAATATATTTAGTTTCGACCTATATACATTTGAAAAGTAGACCGTCCAAGGTTTCTGAGGGTGTATATGACAAAAAGTCACAGAGTTATTTAAACGATTTGGCGAAACTTCTGTCAGATCCCGCCAGCGGGATTGCCGATTCCAGAGGGTTAAACTCCTCCACTTGGGGAAGGACCCCCTCCCTGACCTAGGGGAGAGCACTCATCCTTTTCCGGCTGAGGACCATGCTCTCGGATTTGGAGGTGCTGATTCTCATCCCAGCCGCTTCACACTTGGCTGCGAAAATGATGGTCAGAGTGCAAAGGAGAGATAAACAGAATACAAATACCTAAACATCATAAATCTATATAAATATAAATTGTATAAATGACATTTTCAAGCATGGGCATTAAAATGCACATAAAGGAACATAAAAACCACATAATTGGTAAGAAATGATTCTGGAAATGTTCATATGCTGTAAGTAGAATATGAAATACATTAATAAGTATACTTTTAGACCTACATATCACAGTGACTTAGAGGATTCAGGTAAAAACACAGTTATTAACTTTCCCAACTCCAGATCTATCCAGTACTTCTGGAAACTGAACAAGTTGGTGTTATTGTGGGTCTAGTACAGAGCAGATGGTTGAAGCAAGTGACAGGAGTGTCCAGGGAATACAATACTGCCATTCCCACAGCCCCTTTCCAGCTTTAGTGACTTCTAAAGGCTTAGATATGTGTGTTTAATTAGGCAATATTGCTGCTTTGCTACCACTTTAATTAGCCAAGTATGTAATTTAGTTAACGTACCATTTTATTCACCAAGTAGACTTGGTGACTTTTTTGCTGCTGATTCCTTAGCCACCGTGCTACCTGCTAACCATAACGCTAATTTTTAAAAATAAACCTAGGAGCTGCAGGGGGAGCACGGGGTGAGGCGAGGCTGCAGACCCCACAGGAATCTGCGATCTTGGGAATCGTCACCCCCCCACCACCACATGACCCTTTTTATGACCATTTTTATATTGATTTACTGCTTGTCCTGTAACAGTGTTCCGACATGGGCTACTCCATACAATAAAAAGAAATAAATTATAGTAATGATTGGCTCTTTTGGCCGTACCCCTCTCTTTAGGCTCAGTATCCATCCAAAGTGAATAAATTAACTTGGAGCACAGCAATGTCATGTTTTGAAGCCCGAATGGAAATGTGTTGAGTCATTTAGCGCAATGCAATGCTTAGTCCAAGTCAATACAACTCATGAATGTGAAACTGGAACCGTTTCAGAAAGATTATTGAAACAATATGCCAAACACTGCCAGTTCTCAGATAAGGTTTTTCAGCGTGTTTTGCAGGTGCTGCTAACAGTGATGTTTATCCTTCCCATTTATAAATATTATGTGGCATCACTTTTTATACCTTTTCCAGATTTTTATGGTTTACTTTGTTCTTAATTTGCAGTGTATCATTCAATGAGATCAAACTTATACAACCATTCCATTTCTCTTCTTTTTGAGGGGGGGGGGTTGTACGGTTAGTGGGCTGCGCCTCTATACTTGTGATCTGAAGGTCACTGGCTTGAGCCCAGCCTCAGCATAAAGGGTATATGTCCATAGGTACTTCAGCGAGGTCCGTCACCCCCTGTTCCATGGGTGCCACAAGGTGGATTATCATTTCTGTGACCCTTAGGCTTGCACTGACCTATAGGGAGACCAAGCTGGGGCAAAGAGAGATTCCCCCATGGGGCTAATGAAGTATCACTAGTATGCTAATCTAACTCTTAACAATGTTTGCATTACAGGCAGCTGACAGATAGCTGCACCTGGATGGGACTGAGGTCTGCCTGCTAAGATTAAGCCCATTTCCCAAGTGCCTGTTAATCATATAATTAATAAAGCATTCTAGCCTTCTTACTCTACACGGAACCTAGAGCTTTATTTCTGAGTTTCTTAGCCATCCATGAGGAAATTTGCATGGCTTAACTTGAATGCAACTAAATGAATGTGAGTTCAATGTAATGTCCTTCTTTGAAGGAGCTTTGAAACATCCATCATGAGCGTATCTTTGATGGAGACAAATGCAATTACACCTCAGAAGCAAATTACTTCAAAAACTCTAGATAACCCAGAAAGCAAGATCCAAATGCAGAGAAATATTTGCATGTCAAAAATGCACATTAGAACTTCTATCTGATACATGGGATGTGAAATAGCTGATATTATAGGGGATTTCATGGTATGATTGTACAAAGGAATGATTGGGTGAGCCTGAAGCCCTGATGACAGAACATGACATTAAAAAAAGAGAATGTACAATTTCACTTAAATTTACAGCATCGGTAGGGGGGATGACAAAATGAGGTCAAATCCATACAAGCGATCTAACATCTTCCTCAGCTCACATGCAGAGAGAAGGATTATGGGAAGCCGCCTACGCAAGATCTGGAATAATGTGGTGCACATTTATTAAAAACTTAAAATAAATAAGGGCATTTTCAGATTCCTGTTGACCCAACTTTACAACAGCAAAATGTACTTTAGGAGCCCTTACACACCTTACCTTTAAGCATTGTTTTCCTTTGTAATACATTTGTATGAAATGATCATACGACAGCTGCATGAAAGCATTGCTTGATGTTTATGGTAATCTTTGATAATCTCAGATTAGATTTCACAGTCTTACGTTTTGAGAAACTCACTTGGAGAGTGACAGCAATCCTCAGTGGTACCTACAAATATAGAATTCAACTGATGCTTTTAAGGAGATGTCATGAGTTACAGGGGAACTTTTTCAACAAACAAATGTCATACCTTTTTTTTTCCTGAATGTTTTTTGTGTTACCATCTCTTTGGCCCTTTTGGCATCTAAAGGATGAATTGTTGTCGACGACATGCTTTTTTGTCCTACCCATCTTAAGTGGCAACATCAGAACAAACTGTCAATGGTAGCACCTGTGAACAATCTACTCACATAGGTTGCTATCTAACCCAGTGGTTTGATTGTTATGTTCTGGCTGCAGACAGTTGTAAGTATTAGTAAGTAAAATACTAGTCTGACAGCCAATCAGTTATAATTCCTGAATAGTTTTGGAAAAAAAAAAATCTTGTATATTTGTCCTTACAGTCTTTCCCCTTAGGGAGACAGTAGCTCCACAATTTTGGCTAAATAAATAACCTACTGTTCCAGGAGTGATAGGTATATCTTCCAAAAGGGTTTATTCTGTACAGGGTTACAGAGAACCTGGAGCAGTTTCCTAGGAAACATGAAGTGCAAGACAGGGGACACCAGGACAGGAAGTCCATCAATTACTAGGCACACACTCATGGTTTAAACCCACTAATTCACTAGACATATGTTTGGAAGGTGGGCAGTAACATGCCCAGGTAGCGCAAGGTAGGAATAAGTGGCGACAAAGCAAGGCAGCGATGCTAACCAGTGAGCCATTGTTCAACCTGAGGACCACTAGAAAACCCACAGGACATAACCGAGAAATTAATGTTTGCATGGGAGATTAGTAGAGAGGGCATTACACAGAGTGAGCCTTCCATATTCACGGGGGATTGGATGCAGGACCCTCCGCGAATACCAAAGTCCCTTACTGTACATAAAATGCTGTAGTATTTGCATATAACTTAAGCACATCCTCCCGTAGACATTAAATTATCTTTAGATTACTTATGATACGTAATACAAAGAAAATGCCATGTGAATACTGTAGTTTTATATTGTATTGTTCAGGGAATAATGACAAAAAAAAAAGTTCAGTACAGACGCAGCCACTAGTGCATATAGAAAACAGAAATACAGAAAATTTGAATGCATTCTCTCTCGCACTCATGCACACTGTTAACACTCACCTGCCCCCAAAACTGCACAAGGATCGATGATGGTTCTGAA
This sequence comes from Brienomyrus brachyistius, assembly GCF_023856365.1. Taxonomy (NCBI): domain Eukaryota; kingdom Metazoa; phylum Chordata; class Actinopteri; order Osteoglossiformes; family Mormyridae; genus Brienomyrus; species Brienomyrus brachyistius. Next base: position 21,935,058 of record NC_064544.1, read on the forward strand.
TTTTGCTTTTTTGTGACTGTCTTGATTTTTATTTCAAATCTGCAATTTTTGAATCTTAAACAGTTTCACAAAAAACTTAATTAAACATTTTCAGTACACATGGTCTCCTGAAAAATGGATTTCAGAGCCCGAATTCTAGTACATTTATCCATGGGTCATAGGGGTGTATCGGGTCACTTAACAGCATGTCTTTGACGGCAGGAGGGAATCAGACCACTCAGAAAAAAACTCATCCAACATACATAAAACACGCAAACTCCACCCAGAGCAAGAGGGGGATTTAAACTCCAAGATGTGGGGCAACAGGTCTACCCACTGAGACTAGCTGCTACAGGTTACCCAAAATAATTTTTATTCCTCCTGATCCATCTGACTGGTCCCACTACACAAGCCCACTTTCAGCACCTCTATTTAGTGTTATTCCCAACAGGCTGTTTTCTACAAGATCTGTCAATCCACCTAAAGAGATTTCTAGTGGGATAAACCTGTGGAGCCCAGAGGAAATCCACGCAATCATAGCAGGAACACAGCAACTCTCAAAGGGTATCATTAAAAGATATATTACTGAAAAGCCTCCATTTCACCATCTTAATGTTGCTCAAAACATGCTATGTGCTTCCTGGCAGAGGTATTTTGCTCAGCTTTTTGTTTATTTCTGTATGGCCTTTGTTTTAAGGACGTTTGCGCAGTGTCGTTTTAATGAATTAAAAATTGGAACTTTGTCATCTAAAGTTGGGCCTGCTTGGTGGCTTCACTCTCCAGACCTGTAGGTTTGTTTACCGTCCCTGTTGTGTGTATGTATGTTCAGCCTCTTTTGTGTGCTTTTCCCTTGTTAGTACTCCAGCAGTCCAAAGGCAGTCAGGTGAATTGGCATGTAGTTAGCTGAACTGGCAACTGTAAATTCCAGAGTTTGTGTGCCTTTTGTGCAATGAGCCAGCGTCCTACATAGATGGTCCTGCCTTCTGTCCTATTTTGCTGTTACTCTTCACTGGATATGCTGTGGAAAGACTGATGGATAGATGGGTGGATTTTCTTTGTATTTTTTCAGCCTTGGGCTAGTTAACTTTGAGAATGACAGAAGATAACAGCAAGATTAATCTTTCAATTAATCAAAAGGAACCTCTGAAGGGGTGGTGTTTGTTTTGTTGGCAGTCTAATTGTTTCCCTTCCCTAATGCACACACCTAGTCCTTGTTACCATTATCTTTCTTGCGATCAACAGCCCAAACTATCATAGTTTTTTTGCCTCATTAATCCCTGTTATCTTGTATTAATGCTATTCCAACCATGTCCCCGTAACCCTGAAAGGAAAACTTGTGGTTTTGGTTGCTCTCCTGTCCAGGGAAATATTTTACAGTTAATAAAGGGAATGTGTGAGTATTGTGTGGTCAGTGGGTTGGGATACTGTTCTGATAATCAGATGGTTGCTAGTTTGAATCCCAGGGTCAATTACAAATATCTACTCAATAAGTACGATAAAAATTGCAAACATTAAGATATTATGTATGAGCAATTACAATCCATGTCAATCAATCTCAAATGTAAATATGACAAATTAAGGATTGAGGGGCTTGTTATGCATTTAATGTTACAATGATTCAGCATACAAGAATTCAAGAAATTAGTGCTTTAAAATAAGAAGTATTAAACACAATAATGTGATCATATTAACGTTTTTCCCCAAAAAATAGTAGTGAAGGAGGCAGCCCCAGATGCTTGGCCATCATCTCATAGAACACAGAACAGCTGAATAGTAACACTTCATTTTTTTCTACCATTACTTTTTCAAATAACATGATATATCAAATTAATTCAAAATGAGGACACAAGTAATTTTTGTATCAGTTAACTAGGTACTTAAACCAATGGTTGGCAGTAGCCCTTTTCATTTAGATGCATTCGTACACTCATATATTTGTCATTCGCGATATTGCATGTGGCAGCTGGAAGTTCTACATAAATACCTCTGCAGGCCAAAGCCTTTGGCTTTGCTGTCAGAGGTGCCAAATTATTACAAATTCATTTTACTTACAAATTCACCCAAAGCGTGATTGTGTGACAGGTTAATAATGTGTCGCAAGCTGGTGTGAACTGCTCTTATGTGAACTGTGAGATCTAGTGTAACAACTTAGTGAGCTACAGTGTTATGATGACAGGAAAACAACCCAAAAGGATACACATATGTTTCTTCTTTTGACAGTGACTATATACATCCTTTCTGGAATGTTCCGGAATATTTTAAATAGGAAGCAAGCAGGCTAATCAGATGGAGTTGGCTTTCTATAGTAGAATCTTCTAGCGAGTTGGCTCTTATACACAGCAGTTGTCATGGATATGTTTCCATTTTTACACGCAATGAGTTATTTTTTTTCTTTCTCGCAACTTATCAAATGGGAAAAGTGTAGCAGTTCCTGTCTTGAACTGGTTGGTAAAGAGTTATAAAAATGTCACGAAAGATATGACAGCTATCATTATTCAGCTGGAAATCTGAGGGGAAAAAAAACAAAGTTTTATTATATTCAACTTTTCAGAAGTGTGAGTCAAAACATTGTAGGAGAGCGTATAATAAGTCAAAACCATGCAACTGAAGGGCTTGTCATCTCTGTTGCTAAATGAGTACATCCCACCCCATCACGGAAGACTGCACCTCTACTCCATTAACATAATATCAGCACTCTCAGCTGGATATACTGCCCTTATGTTTTGTGGGATATTTTTGTACTGAAGCTTTACAAGAGGAAAGGCGTAAATAAGGCAATAACAACAGACAATTGGCTAAATATAAAATTTGTCAATCACATAGCAAAGCATGACTGTATATATAAATTCAATGGTCAAGGAACACTAAGAAGTGAAAAGAAAAGTATTTTTTTGGAATCTCCCACGGAGGTGACTGGTTCTGCGAAACACATTTAAATCTATGAACCGGCAGATGTGTGCAACAGTAGAGAAGTGCAATAGAGAAGATTCAGAAGATCTCTGGGAGATAAGTCCAAGTTGAATTATGTTTCCCCAATCCGGTCATTAACCTTGTGTGATGACTGTCTGTTGTGTTGCCTCATGTTTGCTAATAAATCCCACGTTACCCGACTACCGCTTCTGTCCTGCTTGCCCCGCTCCGTGCCCGAGCGAAACGCCATGACATATATTTTTGTAAAAATTTTTGTAATCCTGGCAGTTCCTCATAATTTAAGTAGTTACGTTAATGTGTATATTTCCTAATCTCGTGTCAGTGAATTGCGAAACCTAATGTTTGTAATGTTGTTTGTAAGCTTATCTTGCTATGGACATTCCTGTCGATGTTCTTTTACCATACTTTCTATAATTATTCATTATCGCTAACAAAAAAGAAATATGAACTGCAGGAGTACTAGTACTTTTTACAACGATTGAAGAGTTGCAACCTTTAATTTTCAGACGTGAGAGACTTCACTGAGGAAATACGATAAAAAGACATCTCAAATTTTGGTAAGCAGTGACTTTGTAAATTACACGTTTTCTAATTTTTATTGTTACTGTAAAAACGTGTCTAACTAAAAAGAAAGTACTATATGCAAAATGTTGGTAACTAGGTTTTTCTTTTAGCATTTTTTGGACCCTTAAGACTTTTCTGCAGGTATACAACTACAGACTAATTGCTTTATTTAACTTATTATGTTTCTCAAAATACGGTCGTAAAATGGTTTAAAATAGCATAAACTGTATTTGCTAAAATAAAATATTTTAGGTAAAATATTCACTTTTGCACTTGAAACACTTGTGTAATTCACATAAATGATGCAACCTGCATGCTGTCTGTTCGTTCAAAAGCAGTAAGAGCAAAACTGCAGCACAAAATTAAAGAAACAAAAAAAGCGGAGTGTGGGCATGTTTCCAAAAAGCATTGGCTCTAATTACACGTTATCAACTTACACATTTAGAACCATGCAACTGAATGGTTTCAACTATCAAAACCAAGATGTTATATTAAAAAACAGCATGTGAACTTTCTAGAACTGTTTTATAATCCTTTCTCCTTGGGTCAATGCTGGTTCCATGTCTGTTTAAAACATATTCTAGAATTAAAATGCCTGTGATTTTGTATGGTTAGAAAAGATCAAATGATCGTTTTCTTGGGAAGTGGATGATGAAAGGAGCCTTGCCCTTTCTGAGAAAACTCTGGGAAGTCTGGATCATCTAACCTGGCTACAGCTGGTTTCAGAAATAACATGAGCACGTCATTCAGAAGAAAAAGTGAAGAGCAGTTGTGTCGGACAGTGAGCTGAATACCAAATGTTTGCTCGTATTCCCCCGCTCCTGCTCCGCCGTAACTACGAGATGGAAGGCTGACAATCCAACAACAACACTCTTCATTCTATTTGCTCTTCGGGCCACTTTTATTTACATTGCATCCCTGAGAACTTAGATGAAGTTCCAGGTTAAATCCAGCTCCTTTGCGTCTTAGCTGGGCTTTGCATTTAAACCAGCTCTGTAAACACAGGCAAAATCTGGCTCAACCAAAAAGTAGGTCAACATTTTTTTGCTTTGGGGTGACATATGAATCAATTCACCATTTCAAAGACGCCTTTGCTGAACGTAATGCAGATCAGGTTAATACTGCATGGTTTGGTCCAAAAGATACAATTATGAAATATGTCAACATATTATAAGACATTTGTTGAGAAGGTAGCTAGAAGTCGCAGGTAGAAAAAAATGGTCAGCTGATGCAAGTTTTTCGGTTGAGCTCCAGTTATCTCGTTCGTTGGGTAACTGGGAATACATTTGTTACTGGCAGTGCTTAAAGGGTAGTTATGTACAAGAACAGGAAAGGGATCTCATACGTAAAAAAAAAATAAATAGCATCCACCATGTTATAAGGCATATCAGAATATTACAGTCATAACCATACACTTTTATTATTTTTTCTCCACAAACGGCAGTATAAACGGGGTCCGGCTGGCTGAGGATGCGGCGACGGTGTCTCTGGGAGGTCATTCAGGTGAGGCTCCTAGGAATCATCCATCATTACAGATGACTTTCCCACTTGCCTTGCAGGATCCTTGAGGTTGGGTGATGCGCTCTCTATCCCTCGATCCCTGTAAATGTCTTCTTCTATTCCAGGTGCTGGCTGAAGGATGGCTAAATGACTGATGATTACAGGAGGATGGCTTTTGCTAGAAATCCACGTCCATCCATCCATTTTCTGTACCCGCTTGTCCTACGCAGGGTCATGAGGGGTGCAAAACCCATCCCAGAAGCTACCGGTACAGGCAGAGAACTACCCCAACCCACTTCAGCAAATCCTTACCCAACTCCCTCCATCCATCCATCCATAATGAAGGAATCATTCTTTTGAACTGGTTCTTTTCAGCATATCGGTCAAACGGTATTTCAAATCCAAAAGAATCCATCTTTTGTACATCCACATATTGCACAGGTCAAAGTCTTAGATTCTAATAATATATAAATTATCATATAAAAACAGCCTCTTTTAATTCACTTACATTTGCTTTTCATAGACTGTCTGTAGCCATGTTGCCTTCAGTGCCCCTCTGCATAACGTAATCTGTTGTATTTCTGCTGTGTCCCTGCTTGGTTTTTCAGTAACACATTAGTCGTGTTATAGCAGGACTGACTGTAAATGGAAAAATACATTTTAATTTAGGATAAATACAGTTGATTCCCATTTCAGCAGAATACCCAGTTTTGTTTTCAATATCATTACCATCTACAAAAAACAAGTGAAACATATTAGGGATGATTTACTCTGTAAATATGGATCCAGCAAGAGACATAGAGGAAGAAAGTGGTTGGGGGGGGGGGGGGAACAAATACATGGAAGAATAAGAGGAAGCTATGCGATTGGAATAAGAGCAACAGTGAATGTCTGAAGCCAGAGAAGGAGCAGCCTTGTAGTGTTTGCGGCTTTATCCAAAGGCAACTTGGTGTCACACCAAGCAGACATCGACCCAAACGGCACAAGGCACCTCATCCCGTTCTTAGATGAGCAAGATGGAAGAGAGAGATGGAGTGAGAAGAAACGTGCAGCCCTTTGCTGTTCTGTGGTGTAACATGACATGTCACCTCCCCGCTGCAGTCACAGGCTTCTTTGTGGCACCTCCCTGGATGTCCTCACTTATCCTGTCAACACGCTCCCCCTTCCACAACCGAAAATTAAGGATATATTTACAGTGTGGAGTAAACTAAATGCCCATATTGGATGCCATGAATGCTGGATGGGTAAATATATTTATCCTGAGAAAAGCAGAGATTGGATTAGGCATGGTAAAGGACACCTTCGCAGGTTTAACGCCAGGGAAGAGAGGAGAAGAAATGTGGGTGAGAACTTGTGGCTAAATCCAGGAGTAATGGTGGGCTAGCAGTATTATATATGTGTATGTGAGTGCGTGTGTGTGTGTGTGTGTGTGGATGTGGTCATGTTTGTGTTACATTTTGAGGACCAAATCCTCAGAATGTGATAAAAAAAAAACTTATATTAACATTTTTTTTTTTTCGGTTCCCACAAGAGGAAACTCAGTTTTAAAAAGATCTGTCAATGCAAATCTAAAAATGACTTGTATTTTGTTTGGTTGCTTGTTTGGTTAGGGCTGGGTAGAGTTAAGTTTGTCATTTGAGGATTAGAGCTTTCCCCAGACAAATGAATTGAGAGTCCCCACAAAAATATAATTACAAACCTGTATGTGTGTGCATGCAAGAACGTTGAAGCATATTGCAGCATTTCCAATTCAGTCCTGAAATGTATAGTATAACACATTCTATAGAGGCATAAGGTGTTACTCTCTAACAGCGCATTTATTTATGCGAAAAATTTAACATACCTCAAAGGCAAAATGAGGCATCTTTTACTCCTCCCCATTGCTAGCGTTTTTAGGTCAATGTGTTATGTGTGACAAAGTACGCTTGTCGGCTAAGAACTCCTGGCGGTGTTTGGTAGAATGACTATTTTGAGACATGCATAAAGTATTTTGGTGGTTCAATGCATGTTGGAGGTGAGATTAACTATTGGGCCATGTTGGTAATGCACGCTGTGTGAAGAGTTTTTAAAGAATGATTGCAGTATTGATAAACATGTGTTAGTAGTACTGTAAAACTGTAAAAACTACTTTTTGTGTTAGCAATTACGAGGGGAAAATGATATAAGTGTCTAATTTATTTATGGTGGCAGGTTACTGTTTCCTGGAAAATAAAACAGATTCTGTAGAGGTATTTTCCAATTGCAATTAAAAGAAGTGAATTGTGAAGCTTTAACAATAAGACTGGACAGTACAATCAAAAATATTTCCTGAAATTGGCAACTGTGAAAAATTAACTTATTTGGCATCCCATGGTAGAAAAATTGCCATGAAAATAGCAGATGGTAATGATTATACTCAGCCCTCCCAATGTTCCCTTTATCACAAAACACCAGTGAATGCAGGTTTAGGAAAAAAGAAAGCTAAATAAGGAAGCTGTAGCTCTATCGCCCCACTGGACGAAATGCTCTTTTGTTGTTGGTTTTATGTGCAGGCAATGAGGTGTGTTGTGAGGCAGTCATTGGCTCCAGTTAATGATTCTGTCTGTCATTGAAGGGGACATAGAGCGTGGCACCCCAGAGTTGCTGTAAACAGTGACAGGTTCTCCTAAGTCATGTCCATTATACCGATGGAGACTTCACTGTTCTGTCTGCTGTCTTATGTTATTCATTGCCCCATGGTCATAAGGGGTACCGGTAAGTGGGTCTTATGGGGAATAGTGATATTGTGGATATAAGATGTGGTTTTGCCTTGTTTATCAGTTACGGAAATGAGAAAAGTCTCTCCTTCCTGGGTGTTTAGATGAGCTTGGGGTTCATCACTAAATGTTGACGTTATTTCAAGCCTGGGAGCCTCTTGCCTCGCCTACAGTGTGCGAGGTTCCATCTCATGATGAAAGGAACAGACGGAGTTGCGACGTGTGTTGTTCAGCTTGACAGCAGTTCAGTGAGCTGCAGATATTATTGCCTTTAATTGCGTTATCAGCAAAAAATAGCACATGAAGTTTTACTTTATACTTCCACAACCAAGCAAGCTTAGCGAGATTTCTTGCTCAAAATATTAATATCCCCTCTAGCCCCTCCAGTCTTTCATCAAGTGTTAACAGGATCCCAGTTCAACAGTAAACTTTTTTGAATTCCAGGACAACATGAAATCTTAATTAATAAAACTTGTTGCAAGACAAGGTGCTTTCCGAGATATACTGTACTGGCAGAACTTGTATACAGTCTATAATTTCTCTTATAGCTTCTTAGAACACACTAGAAGGAAAATAGCTCTTAAAAAAATCCTAAATATTAAAATTAGACTGTTAATTTCCATTGCATGCTTGTTCCCTCCATATCTCAGAGACATTCTATTCAAGTGAAAGAATGTACCTAAGGTGCTGTAGGAAATAGTGTGTGAATGCGTGTGTACGTGTGCATCAGTGACTTGTGACTGCCTTGTGCCCCTACGTCAGATGTGTTGCTGTCTTCAAAAGGCTCTGGCTGACTGTTACCTCTCGAGGATAAAGACATCTGTGGAAGTGATTGAGTGAGAACGTTCAGCTAGGGAATTTCACTTAGCGGCGTTCAGGGGCTATTCTTTACCCGAGGCTAACGTGGGCCAGGCTTACAAAAGCAGATGGGAAGGAGTAGCAAGCTAGCCGCAGGCTATTCTTAAACCTGAATTTAGGCATTGAAGCCAAAAGTTTATTAAATTGCTGTCAGTGTTATCAAAATAGAACACCGAGTTATCAGCTGTCTGTGTTATCCTCTCCAAAATGATCCTCCCACTTTTATAATATGAGGTCATAATTTACTCAGTGCTTCAACAGACTACTCCCCCAAATAATAATTAATAATGACTGCCAAATCAATGTTAATGACACACAAAGTGGTCCTTGAAAGAGTATTCTACCTTGAAAAACTATAAATAATTCATGGTCATACGGAATGGAAATCCATGAGCTTGGTCAAAACCATTGAAATTATTGTTTGCGGCTATAAGCAATCGTTCCTCTGAGCTTGTGTGTAAAAATCCCAGTTACGCAGTGAGTTTTATCAATAAATAAAGATGGTGACTGGTGGTTTGGAGGTAGAGATGGGTGGAGTTCATGAAAGGACAGCTTGAGAGAAGGTGTAACCTGCAAGGGAAGGGAACGGAGAGACCCAAATGCAGCGCTGGAAATCTGAGGCAGGGGTTTGCAGGGATCCGAGATTTCACAGGCGTAGCCTGACAACAAGCAGCGGAAAGCACAGGATGCAGCATATAGCTGTGTGTCTGGAGTGGCATCAATCATGCAGTTCTGGGGAGTTCGAATAAATACTGCATGACCTTACATCACCATTCTTCCATACTTTTGTGCGAGAAGTTCTGCTATCCTTATATGTAATTATTCTAAGTGTGCTTATTTGGGAAAATAAAAGTATTTACAGTTAACTATTAAAAGGAATGATAGCTCACAATGGCATACTTTTCTGGGTGAAATTCAGACTAGAGTATAAGCAACCACTTGCTATGTGAATACTGTTTTGGTACAATTTGCTGGATACTGAATCTTCAAATGAAGGGGTAGCAGTGCAGCATCACAGGCATATTCAACGCAGAAAGATTCTCTAGTATGGGCACAATTATATATATATATATATATATATATATATATATATATATATATATAATTGTGCCCGTATATATATAGAGCCCTGCGATGGGCTGGCCCCCCATCCTGGGTTGTTCTCTGCCTCGTGCCCGTAGCTTGCGAGATAGGCTCCGGACCCCCCACGACCCAGTAGGATAAGCGGTTTGGAAAATGGATGGATATATATATATATATATATCAGGCTCACAAAACCACACAAGAGGAGACACATGCACTCTGGAAAATGCAGGGGTAAGAGTAGAAATGAGGAAACCGCTGAAATAAGTCCAGCAATTAATCTGAATGATCCACTGTTAGTGCTGAAGAGGAGGGAGCCCAGGCACAGAGTGTGGCAGCATTACAGAATTGAAGACCAACTCACACTATCCAGGGTCTGCTGTTGAACCAGTCTGTGACCCTCACTGGAATAAGTGGTAAACGTCTAGATGGATATTAAATTTATTGTAAATAGAACATTAAAATGCATTTGTTCTCTTGTTGGCAAGTTCAGAATTAGACAGTGACATTCAAGTGTTGTAATAAAAATAAATGTCCCCATATATGTGTCCTGACCCATCCACTGTACCAGTGTGTGTCCTGACCTATCCTCTGTGCCAGTGTGTGTCCTGACCTATCCTCTGTACCAGTGTGTGTCCTGACCCATCCTCTGTGCCAATGTGTGTCCTGACCCATCCACTGTACCAGTCTGTGTCCTGACCCATCCACTATACCAGTGTGTGTCCTGACCCATCTCTCTGTGCCAGTGTGTGTCCTGACCCATCTCTCTGTGCCAATGTGTGTCCTGACCCATCCTCTGTGCCAGTGTGTGTCCTGACCCATCCTCTGTACCAGTGTGTGTCCTGACCCATCCACTGTACCAGTGTGTGTCCTGACCCATCCACTGTGCCAATGTGTGTCCTGACCCATCCACTGTACCAGTGTGTGTCCTGAACCATCCTCTGTGCCAATGTGTGTCCTGACCCATCTTTCTGTGCCATTGTGGGTCCTGACCCATCCTCTGTACCAGTGTGTGTCCTGACCCATCTCTCTGTCCCAGTGTGGGTCCTGACCCATCTCTCTGTCCCAGTGTGGGTCCTGACCCATCTTCTGTGTGAGTGTGTGTCCTGACCCATCTGTCTATGTGAGTGTGTGTCTAGCTTCACAAGGGTCTGCACGTGTGTCTGCCTTACCCTGCACCCCTCAGAGAGATTTGCTGATTTTCCGACTGGCCTCAGACTACTACACCTGTTTAGCACCCTTGGCTACCGGCAACTATGCGCTTGCATCGGCCTGAGGCATCGTTATAGATACACAGGCAATCACAAATACACAATCATAAATTGCAGGAAATTTAGAATTTAGAGACACCAACTTCTCTTACTACATATATTTGCACTATGGGAGGAAACTCATGTGAAAAGCATGACAGACATGCAGAGGAGACTGGATTCAATCACTGGAGGCAAGACAGAACTGAGCTACCCACTGTGCCACGGTACATACATGTAAGTACATGCTGTTTTATCATTATTATTCTCATATTTTTTATATATATGTGGGTACAGTGAAGAGACATGGGAAGGATTCCACTGGTCACACTGGCTCAGTTTATATAATAGCACTTCTATCAGCATACTTATGCTGTTGTTCATTGCGAATAATATTAACCACACTGGGTAAAAAATTAAAGATCCCAGTAGGCCTCCTTTGAACAAGATAAGAAAAAGAAGAGCCCTGGAAGGTAATTCTGCACTTCATAGCGTCAGAGGAAGCCCTTTGATTTAGACCTGCGAATTGTGAACATGCACCATTGTTCCTTGAAAAGGCTCTTGATGTTTTCCTCACTTTCAAATGATGAAACATGATAGCTATTGTTTTATAGTACTCCTCACTAAACAGACACCGGTTATGATTAATGCAAACAGCAAATGACTCCCAATCAAACATCTGAAACGATATGCCTTACTGCATTTAATTGTTTTCAGCTATGGAATATAAATTTAGATACATGTGTTATTTTACTTTTGAAAAATAAATACTTATATTAGATCAAAAGTACTCCTTCGTTCTTTGGGTTGTCATTATGAATTAAGGGTAGACTAATTAGTTTACCTCAGAGCTTCCACGATTACTGATTGTTGTTGATGCTGTGGTTTTGACTGTTGCAGTCATTATGACGTGGGCCTTCTGTCCAAAACTGTCCCTTCTGGCCCATTGGACAGGACACTGCAGGAAACAGGTAACAGAGTGGACTTGGGTCCATTAACTAGATGGAAGGTTCCTAGGATTTCGTGACCTAGTGATGGTCATGGTATTAAAAGAGTAAAAAGCAAACAAACGATTTACAAAATCAAAGCTATAAACACTGACACAATACAGATGAAATGGAAGCACAAAATTGTGAGCTCTAGGAGTAACAGGAATCTCAAGCAAAGCTGATATTGATAGCTTTTTTTATTTATCCCCATGGGGAAAATCTTTTCATGCCTCCCCCAACTTGCTCTCTGTAAATGAGAGTAAGCTGGATGGGAAGGGCAACCACCCATAGCAGCAGCCAGGGAGCTAAGCATTATGGGTTTTGCTCCAGGACCTACAAACATGCTGAGGGGGAACTTGAACCAGCAACCTGTGAATCACAAGCACAGCAGCTTAGCCCACAGAAACACACATTGCCCCTTGGAAGAACATACAGTATTGAACCAGAGATGTCTGGTTCTCAGGCAACATGAATGTAACTTAGGCAACACTGGTGGGAAGAAGACATATCCATTAATCAATGCATTCCATTGTATTTAGATAAAGAGAGAACATTAAGCATCATTCACATAGTGTGCCAGATATATAAGCAGAAATCACTCGGTTGATTTTTACGATACTTGTGCATTCTTGACATCTGCCTGTATGAAGCCTTTTAAATACTTAATATGTCTTTAGATATAGTGATGTGCAGAGGACCAAACAATACACTTATACGACAAACACACTAGGCTTTGAGAACGACCACAAGGCTTTGGGCCCCCTGATGTGTTACTTTAAGCAAACCTCGTTAGATCAGCTGACCAGGACATTTTATTAGAAGGAATGCGTTTTTTGCGCTATAACTTAAATAGCCCTCTGCAGTCGTCTTTGAAGTGCAAACAATTGCTTCCTAACTAAAAGGTAAACTGATTAAAATATATTGCTACGATTAACTAAAGAAACTTTGATTTATTTTTCTTTTAAGTTCAGAGAACTGACACATGGTAGAAGTCTATCATTCAGATAATGACACGTGCACCTCAAAATATGCCTTTTTGCACAAGCGTAGTTGATTTTTAGAGTGGATTTTACTTACACACATTACAGCTTAGAACTATTACCACTGGGACTTTTCAAACATCCAAACTATACTTCTTGAAATATGTTTTTATTAAAACTTCATATTTATAGTAACAAGAGCAAATACCATTCAATGCTGATGCAAAGGGGTGTAACAGGGAAACCTTAAGCATTTATTTCCAAAAATATATCATTTTCTTACATTATTCTGATGATAATTGTAAAAACTATGAGGTAGAATTATTAAGTCATGCGTCCCCCAAAGCAAATAGCACTCAGCACGTGTAGATTGTATCCAGTAAATAAAGTAATGGATTTGCATTGTCTAATCCAGAGACCATTGGTAAGGAATTCCAGATGTTATTAAACTAGTTTGCATGACCTGAAGCCAGACATGTAGAGAATATGAAGGAAATAATGGATATTACTTCGGGGAGAATATGGGGTGTGAATAAACTCAGTTTTAAAACGTAGGCTACAGAAAATCTAAAACAAAGATATTTCACATACTCCTTGGTAATTGTCACGATCTCGCTGGATGCGGGTAATCGCACAGGTCGGCGAGCGAGCGGAAAGCAGGCAAACGGGCAGGATACAGGGTATACGGGGGTTTAATGGGGAGACTCAGGACTGAAAACATCTGACGCCAACCAACATCAATGACAGACAAGGGATACAGGCAAGACTTGGACTTAAATACACAAGACGAAGCAAAAATAACTAGACACAGCTGGGTACAATCAGGGAAGCACACGTGGATAATCAGGGGGGCGTGGCACAAACGAGGAGTGGACGAGCCGGGCATCACAGAACCCCTCCCCTAAAGGCGCGCGTCACCGGGCACGCCTAGGAAGGGGCGACGGACGGGACGAGGGAAAACAAGACCTGAAAAAGAACAGAATGATCAACTGAGAACCGGGAACAGGACCGAAGTACAAAAACACGACAAGGGACAAGACGTAGGACAAGACCTGACACAGGACCGGGAACGCCGAAAGACAGACCAGGAAGGGAGAAATAGCAGGGACATGCGGGACACAAGGAGCGGGAGTGCCAGAAGGGAACATCGGGGAACAAGGAGCATGAAAGGGCAGGACAGAGGGGCGAGGAGCTAAAGAAGGCGGGACAAAGATGGGAGGAGGAGCAAACAAAGGAGGGACTAGGGCAGGAGAGCAGGGAGAGAAGGAGGGGGAATAAAGGGGAGCCTGAGGGAGCCCCAGCGGGTGACGGGAGGCAGCCGGAGGGGCCGCAGGCGGCCGGGAGGCCGGAGCAGGAGGGGACCTCGGAGGGGCAGAGGAGGCAGGGCGAGGGACCGACGGAGGGGCCGAGGAGGGAGCAGGAGGGAGCACCAGGGAAGGGGACGAGGGAGCTGGAGGGGACCCTGGCGAGGGCAAGGAGCGGGAGGACCCGCAGGCGACAGAGGAGCCGCAGGTGGGGAGCCCGCAGGTGACCGACCGGGCACCGGAGTGGGGAGCGAGGCAGGGTGACGAGGCCGCGGAGGGGGCCCCGCAGGCGCCGACCGAGCCCCAGCGCTGGCGAGGGAGGACGAGCCAGGGGGTAGGGCGGGAGGGACCCCAGTCCTATGTCTGTGTCCCCTCCCCTTGCGGGACACAGACAGAACGACCCCCGGTCAGGGTCGAGGTCGCCGGGGCGAGGGCAGAGGAGTTACTGGGGGTAAAGTCACAAGGACAGGCAGCGGAAGGGGCACCTGCCCGGGAGCTGCAGGCTGATGCAGATGGGACGCCTGCTCCAGGGCTGCAGGCTGATGCAGGGCGGACGCCTGCTCCTGGGCTGCAGGCTGATGCAGGGGGGACGCCTGCTCCTGGGCTGCAGGCTGAGGAAGCTGCGCAGTTTCCACAGGCAGTGGACGGGACTGCTCCGGCTGCGCAGATTTCAAGGGAGGCGGTGCCGCCGGCAGTGCAGGCGGCGGTTGCTCGGAAGCGGGGTCCGCTGGAAAAAGCGGTTGCTCCGGCGCGGGGTCCGCGGGCAAAGGCGGCTGCTCCGGTGCGGGGTCCACCGTTCCACGGAGCTGGAGAAGCATCTGTAGGTCCTCCGCGAGGTTATCGAGGATCGTTCGTTCAGAGGTGGGAGTGAATGCCTCGAAGCCTTTGTTGAGCCGTTACAGGAGCTGCTCTGCCTCTGGGTTCGCGGGAGTCGGGAAGCTCTGTAATACCCTCCAATATAGACCCTGGAGGGCAAAGAACTAATTAATCAGACGCTCTGTCCTCTGACGGAGGCGAGGGGAGCGCCTGTGGGGTAGCTGCAGCTAAAGGCGGGACTGGCAAGTCCGGTGAGGGAGAGACGGACGCGGCCCCCTTTGAGCGGCGGGGCACACGCGGGATCGCGTCTCTTACCGCTCGGATCCCTCCCCAGTTATTCAGCCTTTCGGGCCGGTAACAGTACCTCTCGAGGGGCGGTAGCTGGTATGGGGGGGGGGATCAGCTCAAGGTCCGGGACTAAGACGAGCTCCTCTTCCTCATCGTCATTGGAAGCCCAGAGCCTGGCCAGGGAGCAGGCTCCTAGACGGAGCGATCCCACCTCCGGGCTCCTTCTAGCTCTCTGCGGGGAGCCAAGAGCTCGAGAGCGAGCAGGTACCCAGACAAATTGACTCCTCTGGAACTCTCTTCCTTCCTTGCTTCCTCTTCTTTCGGTCGGTCATTCTGTCACGATCTCGCTGGACGCGGGTAATCGCACAGGTCGGCGAGCGGGCGGAAAGCAGGCAAACGGGCAGGATTCAGGGTATACAGGGATTTAATGGGGAGACTCAGGACTGAAAACATCTGACGCCGACTAACATCAATGACAGACAAGGGATACAGGCAAGACTTGGACTTAAATACACAAGACGAAGCAAAAATAACTAGACACAGCTGGGTACAATCAGGGAAGCACACGTGGATAATCAGGGGGGCGTGGCACACACGAGGAGCGGACGAGCCGGGCATCACAGTAATAATAAGGCCTTGGTTGAGAAGGAGGCATTTTGAAGCTTCTGAAGATCCCCTTAGGTGATTTCATATCCACTTCATATCATAGTGACATTCAGATAGATCTAGAAACAACTAGAAAGTTACAGCAAAATACTTCACAAACAAGGGTGAGTGCAAGTATGAATCCAGGCAATTGAGCAATGAGATTTTATGACTTTTGACTTTGTCTTCTATGATCAGTTACCCTACAGTATCCCAAAATCATTTATTCACATAGACACAATGATACCGGTTACCTAAACTGCTATCTTTTGCATTTTTAAAGCAATAACTTGCCTGGAAACTGTAAAATCTTCCAAAGCTAGACTTAAGTGATTTGTCCTTGTTGAGTTTATCCTCTTTCAGTTCCTTTTTTAAGTCCTCATAAACCCTGACTGCCATGTTCAGTGTAAACTGCTAAGTTACATTCAGAATATTCTCTTTTCACGTACACAACATTTGCCTCTTCTATAGCATTGAATTTTATTGCCATATGAACTATGAACTCTGCTTTGCTTTCAGTGTATATAACATTGAAAGTAGTTACACGTACAGTACACTGATTGGAGGAGGTCTCGTGTAGCATCCATCATTAAAGGACCTTCTCTTTTTGCTATGCTTCATCCTCGCATGCACATCACATTACTCCACAAGTAGAGTAATATTCAATCAGCAGAAATACTCTCAAGTTGCACCTCTCCTTGTCTCTTCATTGGCTCCCTATAGGCACAGTTCAAGTCCTTGTTGCTGCCTTTGTCAGATGCTACATCTCACCCTCTGGTCAGCAAGCCAGTGTCACCATGTGATTGCATGAAAACCACACTCATACTGTATGACTCATGCGTGGTGCCTCAATGGTGGAACAAGGCATCTATCTCCACAACCTTTGAAAAACATTGTGAGAGCTATCAACTCTAGGAACATCTCTGACCTCACGTGACCTCTGACCCTCCCTATCCCACTGTCTTCACTCAGTAGTCTATTTAAAGAGTAGCCTATTAATTCATAATTACACGTAAAACCCCACTAGAACCTCTTAGTGCTATTTCTGTAGCTTTTTTGATACTTTGTATAGCTCTTGTTGCCCAAACTGTCTTGAATTTGTTACTTGTTACTCACCGGAAGAAACTAAGGTGGCTCCTTGACAGTGGTATAATCATGATGAATTACCAGCCTCACTTGTAGTACTATTACTAGGAATGAGAATGAGATATGATTTGGAAAAATCTAAAAACAATCAGTCAGTGCTGGGTCAAGGTGAGCCTGGAGCCTGTCCCAGGAAGCATTGGGCAGAAGGCAGGGAAGACCCTGGACAGGGTACCAGTCCATCAGGGGATCACAAAATATACGTAATTTATATGTAATGTCAAATCATCAAAGTGAATGTTAACACAAGGAGACCATGCCACCTATGAACAAGAATGGGGTCATGATTCAAACCCCTAACCCTGGAGCCAACATATCATTCCTATTAAGACAACAGTGCTTTCAAATGCGGGGGAAGTATGCTGGATTCTGAAATAATGTCATATGAAAAACATGAGGGCAAATCTATACTGTAATAGTTTCAGCTGAGCTGAAAGGAAAAAGTGGGTTGACACAGTGCTTCACAGTATCCCTTATTAAGTTACCTTTTCTCTGTTTTTATCCACTTTGGGATCAGAAGCACAGTGTGAATTTAATACTGGGAAAAAAGAACTAAATAGATGTATTGAGGACAATGGACGATATTAGGTGCTTTCCCACAACATGAACCATTTTCAAGAATGAGGAATTCAGGAACCAGGAACTTCTGGCCTGTTCCCACTGCAGGAACTCAGCTTGATTGCAGTTTTATGTTGGACATGAAGGCCTGTCTCATAATCTCCATTCTGGTTCATCCAAAAGTTCATACTGTGCGGTAGGAAAGCAAGACACAAAAGTATGGAGACAGCCCAGGAACTCAGAACCTGGTTCCTGAACTGCAGTGGGAAAGTGCTTAGTGTAGCTATGAATAGTGCAGTTATTTTTCTTATTGACTTTGACAATAAAGGAGAATAAAATGTTGGTTCTCTCAGCTTAAATACATTTCACCATTTGACTGTTGCCTCTGAGTAGGGTACTAAGAAATCAGCAATCAAGAGTAAGGCTCGGTCAAATGCGACCAAATTTCTTAAGTTTTTCTTAGAAATGGAGTTTTAAAAAAAATCATTGCTTCCCACCCAAACAGTGCCCCTGTGCACTGCAACCCTTAGATGTTAATTAGTTTATTTTTATATTTTTATTATTATTGTATAATAATTTCTATATTCCAGTCAAAGCTTTTTCAGTAAAGGATTTGTGTTTCATCTGAGCTACTTGGCATATTTTTCAACATGTCAAAATATATTAAGTCCAACATCCATCTTGAGAATGATATATTACTAACTTGTCATTCTCATCGTCAAGCCTCAGGACAAAATAATGGACTACTGGAAAATATTGAAGATAGAGAGGAAAATAATTTGCTGTCAGTGTTAAAATGCAATGAGAGAATAATGACCCATTTTTGGACATTATTCTATGAATGGACAGATGGAATTCACTGGGAGTGAAGGATCTTAATATAACACTTCTTAGGATTTCTGACCTGCCACAATTTGAGGCAAGTAGGACTCACTCCCTGTCTGAAGGAATTTCAGAGCTGAGGAGCCCTAAATGAAAATTTCCCTCCTTCGATTGAAACACAACAATGGGCCCTAATATTACATCTTTACTCTGAAGTTTATTTAAAAAAAAAAAACTCTAATCTGAAGTACTGTAGTTCGGCACATTGTGTTTGTGGTGAAGCGTACAACTTCAAAAATTAGAGTTTTAATCTATGCTCTTCTTACAAATGACCACATACTTGGTAGGGGTGGAAAACAGAAAAGCCTCTAGAATCATTTAAATGTGTGACATAGTGGTTAAGCAACTTAATTTAGGACCCATTTCTATAAAAATGGCTGTTAGGCTAAAATATATCAGCCATTTATATTTTGTGCTATATAATGTACATAATTTATGCTATATGATGTAGGTAATTTGTGCTATATAATGTAAGTAATCATAAAGCTACGACTACTAATATAACAAATAACAGCAACAATGATAACAATAGTAAAAATAATAATAACACCAAAACTGCTCCTACTACTACAACTACTACTAATAATAACAACAATTAAAATAATTCAGAATGGAAAGAAGCTGGAGATACACATGATTTGAAGCATTATTTTTGTTTTGATTCCATAAAACTTTTGCCTTTTGTTGTTTGTTTGCTTGCTTAGTCCCTCTTGACTGAGTTCTGTTATGATTTTAAGCAGAAGCTCCTATTTGAAATGCATTTTTATCATCCATAGATAATTCGCTTGTCAACAGGTGTGATCTGACTGGCTTCTCCTTTATTTACACTGGTTACAAAGTATTTCCCACGCGATTTGAAAATCGCACAGCCTATATGATTCATTCATAATAGATATACTCCTCAATGTTTTTTTTCAATGATAAGTAGTCATAGCAGCTTTGACATTAAATCATGTTTATGCCACACCCTTTTGTGAAATTGCAAACTTTTAAGAAGTTTCATAAATATGAAAACTAAATAGAAAGAAAAATATCAAATACACCTCTAAGTAAAAGTATCTTCCGCAGCCTATTATTGCATGAGGCATTCATGGTCGTAAGATTAACGAAGTTCTCTCACACTGTTTAAGGATAGTTCAAAATGTATACGGAGAGGCTAACTCTTATTTAATCACAACAAGAAGCAATTCTGTTACTGACAGTTAAATAATGTGAATGTAGTTTAGCTGTGTTACAGTTTTCTGGGACTTTTTGGGACTAGTACTACTCGACATAAACACCAACTACTTTGAATGCATTTTTAAAACAGTATAATGCTACATGATCTGAATCCGACACTTCCCTTCGTTCCCATCTTCCGCCCTGGGTTCTTTCTGGAAGATGTTTTGGATGTAGCCAGATGATACATATTTTCCTCCCATATCTTTCTTTAATCTCTCTAACTCTTCATAGTTGCATCTCTCACCAGTTTCCTCAGTGCCTCTTCACAGCCATTTCCTTTTATGTTTCCTGATCTGCTCCTCTCAGATTCTCAGGCTTTCAGTAACTTCATCCTCAACTTGCTTTTACAGCTCCAGGCTCTCCATGGTTTTGTCTCTCCTTTAAATTCACTACCCAACCATGATTACTCATGATTACTCATGATTACTCACACAGGCATTACTTAGATAATTATGTGGTTTGCTTAGCTGCATTGTACCGAAATTGATACTGGTTTATGAATTTTTTAGTTCATTTTGCATTGAATGCAAGGAACATACAATAGAAATTCATTGATACTTAGTTCAAAGTGTCACAAATGTGAGCCTTAAGGCAACTGCATGTGATCATTGATGAAGGTTCTGAATACTTTTGAAAGCCAAGAAAATCACATATGTTATGGATACTGGTGTATTAGTTCTGAAACTGAGATCAAAACTGCGATACAAACGACATTGTGTTGTTGTTCTGGAAGACAGAATCGCGACACATACAGCATAGCACAACAACACAAAATAAATGAGATAAGCGTCATTTGTTCAAGATGGGTAACCCTGAGACTGCAGCACATCCGGGCACATTCAAGTCAGCAGTGTGATAACATTGTTATAGAGAATAACAATTTATTTTTAAATGTATTTTTGTTTAAGTAGCTATTTTGTGTGAATTTTAGGTAATCTAATGTGTTCTTTAAGTGTCATTCTTTTTTTTGTCAATTGTTGATTAATGAAACCTAGAAATTTTAGGTAGATAGATAGATAGATAGATAGATAGATAGATAGATAGATAGATAGATAGATAGATAGATAGATAGATAGATAGATAGATTATTATCAAATAAAATAAAATAAAATAGTTATGAACAGGACCATGGACATGGGGAATCATTATGGATTCACTGGGCCTCGTTCAGTTGAAGAGTTCTCTAGATAAGCTCAGTGCCTAATTACAGCCTATATTAAGCCACATCATGAAGACTGTGGATATACATAGTAACACCAGCACCTTAAACTACAAAAATACCTCCCATCCCTTATGCTCCACGGCCAAATACATCCATTTCTCCCATTTCAGTCCGTGCCTTATGTCTGTGCTCTTATGATTCATTTTGTTTGCTGAGCATCATAGCATAATCTGAAGGCTTTCTCAACATATTGCCTCAATGTAAAACACCTGATGTGCTGGTTGTTTCTGAACCAGAGCACAGCTAAGGAGCTTATGTTCGCAGAAGCCGTGAAGCTTGAAGGTTAGCCATCATTACTGTGATGGAAAGTGCTGTTCCTGGTATGTCTGGCAGTGAGCCATAGTCTGGGCTGGAAGCTCAGCGATCAGGGCCGGAACCTCACAGCATGGTACAGATCATCCACAGCCATTTGTTAATAGTTAAATTGAAGCACACAGGAGACCTCGCGACCAGGATACTTGATGTTCATTCCTGATCATATCAGGCAATATTGAAGTAAAGGAAATGCACCAGAAGTGTAGCAAAAGCCCATCCCAAAACGAATCCAAAAACCCAGATTAAAATTTTTAGAACTAGTAATTGATGCTGGGGTGGCATGGTGGTGCAGTGGTTAGCACTGTTGCCTCACACCTCTGGGACCCGGGTTCGAGTCTCCGCCTGGGTCACATGTGTGTGGAGTTTGCATGTTCTCCCCATGTCGTCGTGGGGTTTCCTCCGGGTACTCCGGTTTCCCCCCACAGTCCAAAAACATGCTGAGGCTAATTGGACTTGCTAAATTGCCCGTAGGAATGTGTGTGTGAGTGACTGGTATGTGAGTGTGCCCTGCGATGGGCTGGCCCCCCATCCTGGGTTGTTTCCTGCCTCATGCCCATTGCTTCCGGGATAGGCTCCGGACCCCCCACGACCCAGTAGGATAAGTGGTTTGGAAACTGGATGATGCTTTATTTACCTTTTGATCAAGCAGGAGTTGTGGCACATAGGAGTTCTTTACTTTTAACATATGCTATAATGCTCTCATTTCAGACATGCACATGCCAAGCATAGGATTCAAACCGGCAACCTTCCGACCACAGACGCAGAGGGCTAACTGCCCCACCCCCATGATAAGAAGTGTAGCTTTATCATATATGAAATTCTGGTAGTGAAAATATACAACAAGAAGGCAGGATGTGTCACATGGGCAGGGCTCGCAGTTACAACTCTTCACGTCTGTGGTAGATCCTTCTATTTAGTGCTGGGAGAAGGATAGATGCTTTGACTGTTACATCTGAATACTGACTACTGCTTTTATGTGTTTCAGCGTTAAGTTTGTGATGTATGAATGGAACAAAATAGTTCTATATATTTACACTCAACTGTTTTCTTTAGTTGTATTGCTTATGTGATGTTCTGTGAATCACAAGAACAGTAAAGGGATTTTTGACAGTTTAAAATTCTGCAGGTGTTCCATCTCAAAAAATATACTCCGTTTTAGAAATAACGGTTTCTTTTATAAAGTTATGACTGTAGCAGGAGAAGTCAAATGAAAAGCATTTTGAGGAGCTAGATTAGTTTGAACTATTTTAATGCAGCTTGCATAAAGGTCTGATTTAGTGGACAAACGTCATAAATACATGCCTGGAATTCTTATACACACATGATACATGATAAGTATTAGATTAGGACTTTAATCAAGTAAGTGCTTGCAAATTGTTGGACACAAAAAATATCTATGTTCATGCAAAATGCAACCGTTCATGCAAAATTCAACTGTATTGAATATGTAGGATAATAATAATAACAATAATAATAATAATAAGCATCAGCATTCTTTTTAATATCTGTCTCTACCAGGCGGCACTTCTTATTCTGGGCAGTGTTGACAGGCACGATTCGGCATGATTAAGTCTGACACGCCCCCAAAGCCCTGACTGGCTAACTCAATCCCTCTGAGGGAGTCAATGAGAGGGCAGATGCGCTCGGAGAAGCTGGCACTGTGCCGGGCGGCCGCTCTCCACATAGCCTCCATGGGCCCCTGATTTGTATTCATTTTGGCAAAAAGCTGAAGAAGGCATTCCCTCATAACAATCAGGTTACTTTATGTAGTAGTTTTGTTACTGATATTAGTTTGTTACTTTTATTTAATGTGATTTTTTTAAAACTCAGTAACAATATAACATTTAAATATAACAATGAGACATATATCTATGCAATAACTTCAATAATCACTACTAATAACTACATAAATAATAACTACTCTTCTGGGATGGCTTTTCACATGATTTTGGAGTGTGTCTGCGGGAATTCATCCAGAAGAGCATTTGCGAGGTCATGCACTGATGTTGTGCATGAAGGCCGGGCTCGTAATCTCCATTCTATTTCATCCCAAAGGTGCTTGATGGGGTTGAGGTCAGGGCTCTGTGTCAGTAAGTCAAGTTCTTCCACACCAAACTTACCCAACCATGTCTTTATGGACCTTGCACAGTAAAACAGAAAAAGCACCTTCTGGGACCAGAAGTGTGATTTGTCACTCCACAGAACACATACCCACTGCTCCAGAGTCCAGTGGCGACATTCTTTACTCCACTCCATCCGACACTTGCCACTGCACTTGGTGATGTGAGGCTTGCATGCAGGTGCTCGGCCATTGAAGCCCATTCAATGAAATTCTTTGCGCACAGCTTCTGTTCTGGGGTTAGTGCCAGAGGAAGTTTGGAACTCTGCAGTTATTGATTCAGCAAAGAATTTTCAGGAAAACTACTTCATTTCATTATTTATCATAGTCATTTGGGATGGTGATCTGAAATTATTACCATGCACAGCATTAAGAACTTGAGCATAATGCGTACGTGCCACCATAGAATTGGATGAAACTTTGTTTGGACAAGTGCAAGGTCTAGCAGAATAAGACCAAACTGCATTGGGATACATCCATCCATCCATTTTCCAAACCGTTTATTCTACTGGGTCACGGGGGGTCCGGAGCCTATCCCGGAAGCAATGGGCACGAGGCAGGGAACAACCCAGGATGGGGGGCCAGCCCATCGCAGGGCACACTCAGGCACCATTCACTCACACATGCACACCTATGGGCAATTTAGCAACTCCAATTAGCCTCAGCATGTTTTTGGACTGTGGGGGGAAACCGGAGTACCCGGAGGAAACCCCACGACGACTTGGGGAGAACATGCAAACTCCACACACATGTAACCCAGGCGGAGATTCGAACCCGGGTCCCAAAGGTGTGAGGCAACAGTGCTAACCACTGCACCACCATGCCGCCATTGGGAGACATATTATACTATTATACACTATTAATGTATAATTATCATTATAAATATATATAATTATAATATATAATTATTGTAAAGCCTATACTGTAGTATTTATTTATTTCACTGGAGCTTCTGGCTTTGCAGTTACATTTTTGTTAGGCAAGAACACAAATAACCGAAATATTAAATTATACTAAACTGAAAATTAATTACTGCCTTGCGCTCATAGGTTCCGGGATAGGTTCCAGCCCCCTTGTGACCCTGAACAGGACAAGTGGTTACAGAAAATGCATGGATGGATGGATGGATGGAAATTAATTAGTGAGCTCGTATGGTCTGAGCCAATATTATAAATTTTGACGGGGCCCAAATTCTGTACCAGTGCCCCTAGTGTAACACACCTCCTCGGCTACTAGACACACAGCTCCTTTGCTAAATCACTTGACAGAGAATTATTCATTTTACACCAAACGTGGAGGTGTGTATTCCTGAAAAGACGGCAAACAAGATGATGTGACATGGAAATGTGAGGAAGAAACTGCTATTTTACTTGAGGACAGGAAGAGAGGGGTATGTAAGAACAGCAAGGAAATGAAAGACTGCAGCTTTGGTTTTGGCATCAACTTCACAAAAACACACACAGAAGAACAAAAGAGGTCACAAAATAGGGGATACACCGGAGATGAGGAGTCCGACTTTCAGCACAGTTTTGGGTCAGAGAAAACAAAACTCATTCTTATTTAATGAGTGGGAATATAGCCCAGGTAAGAGTCTGAGCAGACTGCCCCGGGGCACACCTGACCCCACTCCCGCACAGCACACAGAAACCTACAGCCTCACCCCTTCTTCCTGCTCCCTTCGGTTTTATGCATTTTCTTCATAACAGAATTGAGATTGTATCTGCTTCACACATTTCAAGTATCAAAAAAAATGGATCTACTGCGACATGCGCCTCAGTTAATTGCTTAATAATCACTAATTCTCAGTTAATCAGGCACGTCACCACACCTGTGTGAAGTTGGCCTCCCATATGTTTCACATTTTAACCAAGCCGGTCTCAGTCGTTTGTGCCGGTTTGCGCCGTTAACATTTGCACTGCTTTCGTTTCTGAGAATTAAATGCAGACGTCGCATTTGCATTTTCATGTCTAGTGTATAATTTTTGTGTATTTTTTTATTGCTCTCATTTTATTGTGGTTAATATTTTTATTGTTATCACTTTGTATTCATTTTATGCTACTACTGAGATTTTCGAATGACGAGAGTTCCTTGGGGGTGTTCACCAGGTTCAAAGCCAGAAAAAATGTAATGAGAGGGTGTTGAATTTTCACAGGGGGCAATAAAATTTGTGAAATTCGGGGATGTTGGGTGCCAGAAGTGAAATTGCCTAAGTTTATGACCAACAGAAGCAATACTTCATAGTTTATATTTTTTGGAACATGTTCCATTTTGAGAAGGCCCACATGTATGAATGATTAAAATCAATGGAAATGAGCACAGCTTCAGTATATGTATATATTCTAACTGTATATAGCACATAACTACTTGTTGCTGCTTTCAGTAAAATGTGCAAAATAAGTTTGTTCTTGAACTTTCTGTATTTCGCTTGAGTGCGTCGTGTGTATCTGCCTTCATACTAATTACTGTAATTCTACTGTGGCTTCTCGCTTTTTTTTTACCACCCAAATTTTACTTGTCTTTAAGGATGGTCTTCCAAAGTTGATAACTATTATGTCTTACAAAAATGACAGTGGTTTTAATTAATAACAATTACAGCAAGAATCATGCACTTTTTTCTGCTTTTTTAACGTTAACGAGTGTTTAGTATGTGTGAACACACCACCTGGGAATGCTCTGTTTCTGACCGTCTGCATTCTGGCACCTATTTGCATGGATACGGCAGCTCTCTGGTTAAAATAACACAAACAATAAAATAAAAAAATAACACTAAAGCAATAACATTAAAAAATAAAGTAAGTATGTATTTCACTTTACAGACCAATCACACAATTTCACATCCATTGTTTGTTTAGACTTATTCTTAAAAATACATTGCATGTCTTCCACCCCATGTTTTGTATGCATTCTGAGACCAGCACCCGCCTCGTTACTCCTCCGCTCCCAAATGCCCTGACTTACAAATGAAGCACTAGTGCTTACCGAGGAGTACACTAGCAAAGGTATGTAATGCCTGAAATGGCATTGGTCACCACTTTTAAACAACTCATTTGTGATTGGATATATGTTGATTCAGGTTGTGTGGAAGGAGAGACAAACCAGTCATTACGGAACATTTGGATGTACCACACCCTTGTGAATTAAGGTTGCCTGGTTTAAGATCCAGCTCTTTCTGCAATGCTGACCAGGACAAGCGTTTGGAGTATGGATGGATGGATGGAGGGACAGAAGGACACAAACACATAAAACTGTGACAAGAGATTGTTTAAGGTTTCCCATATATATTAACGGGTTTAAAAAGGAATAAAGGACATAATCAAAACAAACACACGGTTTACAAATCCACCTCTACAAAAACGGACCCAGTTTAAACCTTAATAAGGTGAGCAGTCCACTCTGTGACAAGCCTTCCTAGTAACATGACTACTGGTCTCAGGTAAGCTTGGCTTACTCTACCTCTGATCCCGCTGTCTCCTGATGCATTATGCTTGGGTAGATGTACATATAACATCTGAAATATTCGATATTGAGGAAAGTGAAATAAAATGCAACAGAAGCACAATAAATATTAAACACATGCAAAATACATGAAATAAGGACAGCAGAAAAGAGTAGAAAGGTAAAGTGTTCGATGGCGGACCTTTTCATTTATTTATTTACGGAAATTCTGACCATAAATGTCAGAAGAATTATCTGCCAATGCTTCAGAATGCCTACAGGAGTGGTCGGAAGTCCCCCGTACCCAGACAGTAGTGAGGCATTACCAGCACCCTTTCTCACTGAAGATGACAATTTTAGAGCACTGCAAGTGGCTTTGCTAATGCGCTGTCCCCTATTGGTTGATAAACATGTAGGCTCTATCTTTAGGTACGCCAGGCTAATGCCCGTGGTGTCACTCTTATACCTGCTGGGTTTGCTGTGTAGGACCTACAAGTTAATTAATTGGCTTTAGTCCTAGTGTTAGTCTTCCTTTGGTCCAATTCCAAAATCCAGATGCTGGGATAACACTGAGGTAGGAATCTGTAATATACATATTCTATTTGCAAACCAGATTTACAGTGGTTACCTAACAAACGGCATTATCCTGCCTGCCTGAAAGTGAATAACACTAATACAGCCGACCCTTCCCCATCGTCGGGGTTAGGAAAAACCTCGTGAAAATTTGTTGGTCCACTTGGAGAGCGGAGCGAAAAGATACGACAAACGAGTGAAACAAGGATCAGTGCGCGGTGTCACATGAGAGGGCGCCGTGATCACCATAGCAGTCCTGTAAACCAGCACTTTTATGCATTTATGAGTTACTAAACTTTTTGTGCGTCACCTGCCGCTTTCGCAAAACTGCCAGAAAAATTCCCATTTAAATCCGATCGCACGATATGCCCACACTGTGATCGGGAAAGTTGCGATGCAGAAGGATTGACTTTATTTATTTGGAGAAAGAATGCTTATTGCTATTTACTTACAGTCAGTTCTATAAAAAAAATAAATGTTTGTTTGGTAATACAAAAGGAAAGAAGATTTAGGCGGCTGGGAGGATTTGTGAAGGTGCAGTCAGCTGCCAATCATGTTCCCTCTGTCACCGTGTGTGTCTGTCGGTTCACTGGCAGTGAGGATATTCATGTCCTCTGCAAGTGTGTCACACTGTGACAGACCGTGGTCTATTAAGTAACTCATTTGAAAAGGCAACATGAATCTTGAACTGAATCTGAAGTAATGTTGTCTTTGGAGAACTTACTTCTTCATTCCCATCCTTCCAGTGCCACATGGTTGTATAATATCTATCACAACTACCATCCATAGATCCAGAGTTATCCTGAATAACCTTAAAGCATTCAGCTGTGTTTCCATAAGGGCAGGCTAGTGACCAGCCTTATTTTTCATAAAGTTCTGTGCCCGCAAATTCAAACTCAGTCCTATGTCCCTGTCCATCAAAATATCTCCATTACGGCTAATATTTATAAATATTGTAGAAGGACTGTTCCATTTATTTTAATGTAGAATCACTACATTTTACATTTTACAGAGAATATCTAATGAACAATTTTACCAAGTATCATAACTTGAAAAGTAAGTGTTCAATGCAATAAATAATGATTTATTGTGCCACGTTATGTCACGGAAATATTAAAAACACTTTTATTAAATTGTTTAGCATATTACAAAATATTCTATTCTGATAAAAGTTATTAATCAGCTTAACAGAGGACTGTTGCAAGTGTGAATTTACCAGAGTGTGATGTTATCGATTATAGACATACCTATTAATCTAGATTCAATGCAAGCTTCTGTCTAGCTGTATAAGTGAGGCATCTCATCCTATTTCATTGGGAAAATTCAACCTTCATCAAATGTCATTTTAATGTTAATTGTAGCACTGAGAATGTTTGAGTCCTACTACTTTTCCAGTCTTGTTAAAACAGTCAGGTTTGTAGCACATGCAATTTGGGGGACTGTGCTACTGAAAGCCCAGAACATTTCAATATTAACCCAATGCAAAAACATTAAAAAGACGCAAAAACATGAAAAAAATGCAAATACATCAAGACAAAGAATTAAGAAAATGTCATTTTTAAAATGTGTTTTTTTTATGTGTTGTTCTCTAAATGTGTTTTTTTTAATGGGTTTCAGTTTTCAAAGTATTAGGCCCACCGATCAAGGTTGTACAATAGTGATGGGAAGTTTGGTTTCATTCACAGAACCGAATTAACTCGTAATTTTAAATGAATCAAAAGTTCAATTCAAAGAGTCGGTTGGGCGGTGGGCGGGGGGGGGGGGGGGGGGTGGGGGTGGTTACTATATGCTGCTGCACTTTCTTCATTTTCTTTTACAGAAACTGCATGTTTATTTAAGTCATTTTTATTCAGCTCCCAAAAGCCTGATAAAATTTCATACATCAAGATCATGATCGTAAAATCAAATATATAGGGGTATGTCCATTTCGTACATTACATTTTACACATAATTCAGCAGATTACATAACACGAGTAGTGAGAGCGCGGAATTTTATCTGTCGGGATGATCTTTTGGGATGTTCTTTGAGATAACGCTTACCTAAGCGAGACAGTTAACCTCGTCCGGAGCAGACTTGCTCACTCGCCTAAGTTACTATGGTAGCTCAGCGGGATTCATTTAAGACACGATGATGGAGCGGAACTCCCACTTCAATGAACCAGAAGTCCAAATAAGTCAGACTTTCCCTTAATCCTGCACCCCCCTGATTACGGAGCTAGTCATGTAGACACAGTAATCATGTTACTAAAAACGCTTGACAACATTTTAATCAGGTTATCACATATAAATGTAGTCATAGTTAACACACACACACACAGAAAAGAGATCTCCCTCACTTTGTGACTTGGGAACCTGCATATTCCTCCCCTGTATGATCCGGAGGGCTGGGCAATATGGACCATTGGTAAAAATACCAACCAAATTGGTATTTTTAGGCAGTATAGCAATACACAATATTTTCTATGAAGTGTGTATGATCCGTTTTAAATTAAAACCACATGTGAGATGCAACAGTTTTATTAAAAAGATGTGTGGGCTTCCTTGTTTGCAAATATAGAACAACTATTCAATACAGATATTTTATTTATTCTTATCATAATTCTCGAAATAAAGACAAAAAAATCAGTGTATGTCTATAGGTTAAATAAAGCAGCCATGGCATAAAAGTGATTCACTCAAGTATGTCCACCAACAGACTCATTTTTTGTCAATTTATGACACAGCTCTCAAAACATAAGATCGATTTTTTTCTGTTCTTAAACAATCTAAACGTAAAACCTATTTAACATATGTGTAAATGTTTTCTGAGTTTGAAGCCCTACTAATCGATTACCATAGATATCGGTGTCAGAGGCACAATATTGAGAGTTGAATACTGCCCCTTGTGGCCTGGAGCACTTCTGCTTTGAAAACACAGTGATAAATCACAACTCAGTAAGGGAACACAGCACATTTAAAAATTCAATTTGGTTAATTTTTTTGTCCTTATGTTTTTGTGTTAATGTTCTTGCGTTGGGTTAATGTTGATGTGCTCTGGGTTTTCAGGGCCACCCTGGGGCATGGTGGGGGGGAGTGAATTTGTTAAATATTATTTTTAAATAAAACAATATTAAATGAATCTGTTTCCATAATTACAAGTCTAAATTTCACCAGTGCATGTAACATTCATACTTTAAACTGCTGCTTATTTATAGAGTTGGTTAAGAACTGAAGCAATTCATTTAAGGCATATTCCTAAAGGATATACTACTGCAATAATGCCAACTGGAATTTTATCCTGCAGTTATTCAGTAATAAATTCAGCTTTGTGACCATTACATGAACTGCTGCCCTACAAGTACCCAAACCAATTAAAATGGCTTCCCTTCACTCCAAAGTCGTGTAATTATAGAATCTGCTCTGTGGGTGATGCCTCTTGTTCCCCACATATCTCTGCCAAGGGCTGAACCAACATCGAGCTGCTTCTCTGTAGAGTTTCATGAAACAGAGCCGAAGTCCTGAAAATAACTGGACCATACGGCAACTTCCTGTCGCCGACGAGAAGCCTCCTAGTTCTGTGTCATACGTCCTGAAAAGTCCTTCAGAGTGATTCAGGGATGCCCTTGCTTTATCTTACGCAGCACTCCATGCTCATGCTGGCGGTAGCTATGATTTAGGCTCCCGATCAATGCCTAAGGGGTGGTACTTATTATTAACTGTGAGCTGCTGAGAATATTCATGGCATGCATTGTTACTTTGTTGCAAGAGGAGGCTCAGTTTTAATATTGCGGCTCTTTTATTAAATTGCATAAACATCTTGAGATAAGCTCCCATGTGGAGATGTGGGGACAGTAAACTCAATACACAGCACCTCAAAATATGCACATATTTCTTTTATTAATGTGCATAAACATCTGAAGACTGAGATAAATGGCTACAAAAGTCTTGCTTGTCCTTTAATTATCCTCCAACCACAATAACACCCCCAGTCTGTTGAATGGAGGGGGGGGGGGGGGGGGTACATGTAGCATTCTCTTGTCATTGCTATAACTCACCTGTCTTTTCTGATCTTCAGGTTCTGTTGAATTGAATTTCTACACAGTTAGTGTTACAGAGCCATTTATAACATAAAACCAATTTACTCTGAATACACTATGCATGGACTTGTAGTATTATGTGTTCCACTGAGGAATAATATAAATGATATTATTTCAAATTAATCCTAAATATTAAAGACATACTTTAAAAAGGCTGTTTGTAGACAGAAGACCGAGAACATCGAACAAAAAATACGAAAACGTACCTTACAAAGAACACAAACTGTCCCTGGTGGTGTTCCTGGCTCATTCTCACTTTGCAAGGATGAAATATTAAGTTTACCTCCTTTTCCGTCAGGATAGGAAATTACACTGCATGCTGCTTTTGGTGAAAACACCACCCGTACTCTTCAGTGAATTTTGACGTCAGCTTCATTTTGCTGATCTTAAGGTGCCATTCAAGGAAATTCGTGCATGAGTATTTTTTATGATCAACACACTATGTTCGCCAGTTCTTGTAACGATTGCATTCTGTGTTTACCAGCTTACAGCAATCTTGAGTAATGGAAATATTAAGGTAAAATACAAAATAAAACATCAGAGTTTGTGTAAATAATGCTCACCAAGGTGAACAGCACACTCAGTACCTGTTAGTCAACATGAATGTTATGGAGGGGTTACTGAAAATTTATTCATACCGTAAAAGTGGGCTGCTGAGCCATGCTTTGTATATTAATCAGTTACCCACATGAGGTGGTGTTTATTGCACTCGTACCAGTCATACTGACAACACACACTGCCCACAGATAACACAGTAAGCCTATCGTACTCCTAGCACACATGGTGGGCACATAGACACACTAAATACAACGACTAACATTAACACTACACTTCACATTACAACACAGCACAATTACATCACAATAACTGCAACTACGGAGAACTATTTACAAAGCTGGCATCAGTCCAACCTGCAGCGCTGCCGGCCAGTACCCCATCCTTACAATATATACGATTTGCTAATATGCATAAACGTCTGAAGACTGAGATAGCCGAAGGTGAGGAAGAATCTTGTCTAAACACAGAAATTTCCAGCAATAATGAGTCTCATGGTCTGCTGGCTAAAATGAGGGGGAGAAAACTTAGCTGTGACTCAGTCGCATGATTTCAGTCGCATGATTTCTTCAAAGTTTGCAAAGTAATTAATTGAATCTTGAAGGGTGTCAAACAAAAGGTCCTTGCTGCCAAGTAACTGATGAAAGCTGCTCATTAATGCAGCTATCGTCAACAGTAATAACCGCAGTACTGCCGCAGCCAAGTAAGAGTAATTCCCGTCCTTGCCTGGAACACCAAGGACGTTACAGAGTGGCTTCATAAATAAAAGACCCAAGCCTGCAGAGGATAGGCATGAAGAGGAAATATGACATTATCTGTGCAGATGACATGTAAAATATTGCCAAGATGTGCTGGCTTTGTGGTTAATGAAGATCCCTCTACCCCCAAGAGTGGAAGTTAGCACAGGGGTATCACAGCTCAAGAGGAAGAGTAAAAATAAAAGCAAGACCCAGAGAGCATGCTATGGTACTGTAAGAGTGCTTCTGTCTGTAGAACACCTCCCAATGGGCGCCCCCTTCCGAAAAGTCTTATAGGTGGGTTACATTGAAGGACAGATACGCATAGTGGGACTTCATTAAGAACATCCACAAATATTGTACTGTCACATGCCATGACACCAAAACCAACATGTCCCAGTTCCAGTGCCTTCTTTAGAGATATTTTTCTTATCAAATCTGTTACAAAAGATCCACACACACTGAATTGTTCATTTAATATACCTGAGCAGTGTATGGTTTTAATTTTGCTATGGCATTAACTTTGGGGTGTATTAGGAATCTAATTCCTCATGGTTACCCCATTTAGTATCTTTTTTTGGTGTAGTCATCTTAGGTCATGCCATCTTTTCTTCATTATAAAAAATTAAATCTTCATTTACATTAATACATATGTAGACTGAATTTTGTAGACTTAATATTTATTCGCTTTTCCTACCTTTAATTTTTAATGAAGCCAGGAATTAAAAATTTAAAGAAACAGATGTGGGACTTATTAATAATGTGTCATATATTCAGTTTAGTTGATGTATTAATCATTCATAATTCAGACAAGTAGCATGATGTTATGATGCCTTGGATAAAATCCGGTTTATTGGTTTAGGAGAGTTGTGTTTCTGTATCTCTCAGCACCTATTTTACCTGAATGAATTCTGTAGAAGTGATTTAATGTGAAGCATGTATTAGTTGTGGAAGTCATATGGAACCACCAGTTACAATAAATGATAATACCCCATCTATTCATTTCCAGGAAGAATTGGGTAATGACACCAATTTAAAATCTCCAATTCAAATGCCTTTTTGAAACATACCTGTATAAAAGCACATGGAGAAGTTGGAACACAGGGAAAACCTACATCACTCCAATAGTCCTTTTTATTCCCTGAGAGAAATGTTGATTTATTATCTCAGCAATTTTCCCCCTTTTCTCTGAATTATTCCTCCTTCAACTGCAAACCAAAATTTGTGTAATAAATGACATTAAAATAAAAGTTTTAAATGAGATATTGTCAAGTGACACAATAGATCTCTGAATGTCTATGGGAGATTATCAAATGGAAATGTATAAAAAGCAGTAGAGATCTTAAAGTAATTCTATTTTAAGATCTCCAGAGATATTTGGAATGGAAATACTATTAAGACTTATCTAAAACCCAGATGAGACCTATTTTTTTAGATTGAACAGGGAGTTCTTCGTAATGATTTTCTAGCCCAAACTTCAGATGTAATCTACCTCCACACTGTGGATTATAAATATATGGTAGTTATTACACCTAACCTGATTTATAGTGTGATTATAGCTCTGTGTGAAGGCATCTTGTTTCCCAAGGTGTATATAAAAAATATACACAACAGGCCATATACACACATACACACACAAGTTTTTTTGTTTTTTTTTTTTACCTTCCATCCATCCATTTTCCATAACCACTTGTCCAGTACAGGCTCAGTAATCCTACAGCCTGTCCCTAGAAACATAGGGTACAAGGCAGGGGGCACTGCACAGAAAGCCAATCCATCACCAGACAGACACATGCCATTAGCGGTTTAGACACACAATTTCACCTGACTGCACGCTTTGAACTGCGAAAAAAAAAACATGTAAACTCCACATAAAGAGCATAAACAGACATGCAACAGACATACAATGATCGATCTTCCCATCCATCCATCCATCCATCCATCCATCCAGTCATCTTCTGTACTGGTCAGGGTCGCAGGAGGACCTGGAAGCTATTGAGGCAGCAGGGAGGACCCCCCCTGCCTTGTAGGTTTGAGGCTACATTGCCAGCTACTCAGCTACCATGATGATTTCACAAAATATATTTAGAAAATTTTGGGTACAAACAATTCCAAACCTCTATGTTTTGAGCAGGAGTCCAGTCCAAATATGAAAACAGCAGAATCACATGTGATGACCAGTGATGTGGAATGGTTATATCATTAATAATATCAGAAGCCCTTAAATGTCTCACTTCTCTGCGTTTGTTTCTTTAATTTGTGAGCCACCAGATGGTCAATGTGATTGCAGTAGATTACACACTCAACAACAGCACATCAATTCTCAGACCATTTTATACAACTGTATACACTCAGGCAAAGCAATATTTACAGAATTTATTTATGTTTGCTTTGACAGCAAGTTGATTATAGCTTTAGCACATTCCATGTCTGCAATACTCTATCTCAAGTGGTTATTACTGCTGCAGATATTTTAAAACTGGCGTTTGCCTTTTGCCCTGTGTGAAAGCTAATGACATTAATTTTCAAACTATAAGGCAGAGGCATGTACAGTGGGCCATCAGCTAACTACTAGGGAAGAATGCATAGCAATTCATAAACAGACATGCATCCAATGATCGATCTGCCCATCCATCCATCCATCCATCCATCCAGTTATCTTCTGTACTGGTCAGGGTCTCAGGAGGACCTGGAAGCTTGAGGCAGCAGGGAGGACAAGGCTGGG
This sequence comes from Brienomyrus brachyistius, assembly GCF_023856365.1. Taxonomy (NCBI): domain Eukaryota; kingdom Metazoa; phylum Chordata; class Actinopteri; order Osteoglossiformes; family Mormyridae; genus Brienomyrus; species Brienomyrus brachyistius. The sequence goes on from NC_064544.1 coordinate 21,970,541, forward strand.
CTACACTGTGGACAGGATGAGAGAATAACTAGGTATATAACCAAGTGTCCTGAAAGATACTGGACTAAGGAAGAAGGCAAGCGATAGGTTACAGCTGAGCAAGTGCAGGGTGTTGTGCTGGTGCTGTTGTTATCAGTCAGGATGCGATGCCTGTCACATGGGCCTTTGTTACCAGGATGAAGCTGGAGCTGAAGTGAAACTAGTTCAAACTTGACAAAATATGGAGCGAAATAGATAGTAATACGACTGAAGATAAAGACAGATGTGTTCCCTCCTCTTGGTTCAAGTTCAAGAGTACAGACAATAAAGAGCAAGAAAGGAGAGAGGCGATGAGAATAATGACACTGGGTAATATTCTAGTTTGATGCAGACTCTGTAGTTGCTGTGCATATTTTGAATTTGTTTAAGGGATAGTTGGTAATTAAATAGGCATTCTTTATTTATTTAAATCAGAAATGCATGTTATTATAAGTTTTAATACCAATTCTGCCGAAGAAGATCAGACAGTAAAAGTGAAGTGTTTGCTAATAATAATAATAATAATAATGATAATAATATTGATAATAATAATAATGATAATAATAAAGATAATAATGACAAGAAGAAGAACATTCATCTATTCAAATAAATTGAACTCCCTTTTTTAAAAATAACTTTGTGGTCAGGTGACAGACAGCCCAGCTTGGTTCAGTCGATAACACAGATTATTCACACCTGATTTCCTATTTGAAGCCGTGGGTGAGCGATTCTACAAAAAAGCCCCCGAAAATAGGCCATTATCTTTTGTCAAAAAGCTGCAGAACGACCACCTTGGCTTCCTCAGCATTTTTAAGTTTTGTTCTCGACCCATGGGGAGACCTATTTAAATAAGAAAAGCAGATTTCTTACAAGCATCCCTGTGTGACATAAGTCTGTTCTCCTGGCTCAGAGAAAGAATTCACAGCTTGAATAAGAGAAAAAAAATAGCCTCACTTCAAACATTGGTAGTTCATGGAAGCTTTATCTGAAGATGCCCTGGTTTTGGTCGAGTGTGAGATGATGGGCAATGGGCAGGTGATACAACACAATCCGCATTGAGAGTCAAGAAATGCGCCGGCATTTTAGTTGAGAACTAAATATCCCTTCTTCTTGTCAAGGTAATTACTCTGAAGGAAGGAAATCTAGCCTCACTGCTTCTTCTACTTTTCCTTTTCTTTTTGTTTCAGTAACATTTAATCAGTCTCTGAAACCCAATCCAATCATACGCAGTAGTTCAGATTACATTTTATTTATTTAGCTTTCATGCAAAGCAACATAATTTGTATATTTATGTTTTGAGAAATCAGGGTCATACAGTTGCTGAAGCATTTGGGGGTTGTGGGCTTCGCTCTAAGGCATCAAACCCTGAAAACACTCTGCCACCCCTGGGATCTGAACCAATCACCATCCAATCACTGGCACAGTGTCCCAACCCAATGAGTCACGCTCTGCCAAGGCAGTCCAAAGTGTACAACAGCCTGAGTACTCTAAAAGCAAAAGTTCAGAATATGCTGTCATGCTTTGAGAAAGAATGATCCATTACTTCTGAGCAAAGTTGTAGCAGAAATCACTTTTAAGTTATTTGGTCTTTGATAGACAAAGCTTAGCCCAGTGCAGTACTCTGAAATCAATGAAGGATCAGATAAGGTCACTAGATCCAGTACCCAAGCACTCACAATATGTGCTGATTTCTGTGCACCAGTATCCTTCATGAAAAAGTCCTTTTTTTCAACTCTCAGATGATCAACAAAATCTTTTCCGCAAACAAATTTGTACTTATACCTAGAAAATATGAAGCAGTCCTGCAGACAGACAGTTTTTCCATTGCACAGCAGCATTATTCTACTTATGTTTTTTGAGAAAAACAATTAAGACGACCACTATGAGTGCTGAACAAAAAGGGGAAGACATGCCAATTCTTATTAGTTGGAAAGCAGAAGAATAGCGTAATGTTGGAAAAGCATGAGGTATGTGCAGTATTGGAATTCTAGATCTTTATGTGGGGAGTCTTTTATGGGCTATAGAAGGTGGTGTAGGAACAAGACTAACACAACAGTAAGGAAATATGCCAGTCTGGGGGCAGGAGCTGCCTCACAGAATCATGCGAGTTAAGAATGTGCACCCACCAAGGCATGAGGGACAGGTTAGATTAATCAGAAAACAACATTTCGTCACCTGACTCTCCTCTCCACGTAAACAATAAAATTTGCACTGAGGTGGTTCTCATTTGACTGACGGATATGACTTTACCGACAACAGACAGAACTAACTAAACATAATGGAAGCAAACTGAATAATCTAATTCAGTCGTAGACTAATGTGCAATAATTTAAGGTGCACAAATGAGCTAAATCAAGTTAAAGGAACATATGTCTCTTGTTCACTAAAATGATGTTTATGTGGTTTATTCATTCATCTACATCATTTTGAACCCATCAGGAGCTAACTAGGGTGTTGAATAGGAGGATGGAATGGAAAAAAAAAAAAAATAAAATAAATAAATAAATAAATAAATAAAAATATATATATATATATATATATATACATATATATATATATATATATAATTAAATTATTACTGTATATAACTCATATTGTTTAAATTTCCTTTTATTTTCTCTGATATTCTTTGGAGCAGGAAACAAATCAGCAGTCACTATTTGTGTTCCCTAAACATATCAGTACAGCACATTAGCGGTTATAAAGTAATTAACATTCACTGTCTGTGTTATCTTTAAATAGGGACTTGGAAATCCTGCTTTGGTCGCTCACTCTACTATTCTGTGTGATGACGTCATCATTTTTTCAGCGGTGGCTACGGGTTGGGTGCGAAAATGTGGTTTTCGCGGCTAGCTCTGCATTCAACTTATAAGATATCCGCCGTTTTGAATTTATTTATCCTTGATTTTCTTATTTTTACCGGATCAAAATCGGTTCAGTATTCGCGGAGCAACAACAATTTGAAACCAAGGTAACTTTCACACACTAAATAAAAATCGAAAGAATCGTGGGGCATCGATTATTTGTGCACAGGCGTATTTATTGCACCCTAAATGTGAAAATTGCCAACTATGATGACGACTGATGCATGCCCACACTATACAATCGTGTGCCCACTTCAGGATGATTGAAGATTGAAAGGATTTTATGTGCTGTACGGAGGATGGATCAATGTCACGTGACCACCTTACAGTTGTTTAAGTGCACCATACCCTATTTACAATTTCTTACATTTATTGAATGAGGCGCAGGCTGCCCTCCGCCTATGCAGAGCGAAGTTGTTCTAAGTAGTCACAGTTTTTTCTACAGTTCTAATTGTAATTACATTAGAACAAAAATCCGATTTCAGGCATATTAAATCTTCAATATCTCTGGTTCTTTTAAAGATATATTGACAAATGAGGTATCATTTTTTATGGTTTTTTTAATCTCTTTCCATTAAAATAGGTGTGAAGTTAATCAAGACACCTTGGTGAAAAATTTCCAAGTACCTACTTTAAAGTGTTACAATCGGCTGCGATCGCGCTGGTTAAAAGCGGGTGATTGCACAGGCAGGAAGCAGACAGGAAGCGAAATCGGGGTAACCAGGAATTTAATCAGAAAACGGGGTGCGGGAAACATCAGACGCCAACTACCATCAATGACAGACGAAGGACTAAGGCAAGACATGGACTCAAATAGACAGGATTGATCAAAACAACAAGACACAGCCGGGTACGATCGGGGAAGCACACGTGGATAATCAGGGGGCGTGGCACACATGAGGATCGTACGAGCCGGGCATGACATAAAGTATACCAGAAATCATTTACAGCCTATAAGGTGTTTTGTTCCCAAAAATAGAACTTAATTCAAACTTACAGAACTGCTCTAATAACAGTATGCTCCCTCAGCTGTTACAGGAATGAGTCTCAATGGTCACATTGATGAACCAGACAAAGCCCCCCATCATTATTTTAACATTAGAGCTAGTAAATTGCTTATTGTTTTACACTGATTCTGCCATCCACTGCCCATCGCAAAGCACACAAGCATGACATCCTGAGAAAGACATAGGGGGACTAAGTCTTGGTATTCATGGAGCAGAATTAGCATTAGCAGTGAGAGAGAGAGAGAAGAACCATCAGCTCAGTTGTGATTATGTGACGCTAGGCAGACAAAGCATTTGCGTAATACATATTACAAGACCTCGCTCGTTTATCAAGTTAAAATTTATTTTAAAATTTTGCTTGTCTTGCAAACGAAGTTACTCGCAATACAAGGTTTTAAATACAATCTGATCCTAAGGTTTGTGGTGGATGTGCAGACTATAAAACTCATCCTAGGAGTGAAGGTTAGAATCTTTAATAATATCAGGGCTAGGCCACAAGGACAGCTCAGCCACTTACAAGATAAAGTCTGTTGTCCAATCAGACCCATGATCACTCTGCTGTCCAATCAAACATCACCACAGCAGGGCCTTGTCTGAACAGCCTATTGATGAATTCCCTGTTTGCCAGCTTCTCCAATCCAATCTAATTTCTACACTTGACTGTGGTGTATTTCCACACTTGGTAATACTCTGCCCTTTCCTGAAGTTGCCCTCACCAGGTGTTTTAACAAATTAACAATAGCCATAAAAACAGGTTGTTACCAAAATAGAAAGTTTTTGGCCATCAGCCAATTTCATATCCTGTTCCCCCTGGTGGTGCAAATTTCAGTACCAGCCTCAGAGTTCTGGCAAAGTGCTGCTTACAGACCTGTGCTGAGACAAGTAACTCTCAGTGGACGCTATGCATGCATACTTGGATGGTATCTAGCTAGACATGAAATCATCAAATAATCCTTAAATGCAAATGTGTGTGTTTGTGTGTGTGTGTATACATACATACATACATGCGTACAGCATCCATTCCATAAAACAACTGCAACTCTCACCAGGCAAAGCATCTGGTAAATGAGATGAAGGGAGACCATAATATATCATGTTCAGGTTTATATTTACATGATTTCTCTTTCTTTTGGAATAAGTCTAAAAAGATGCTTGCTAATTTATGAGATGATGTTAATTATTGCTGTTTCCCTCTTTTTGTTCATGACACTCAAACTGCTGTTCCTCCTTAAAGGAGATGGGCATTGTAATTACCTTCCCAGTGAAGACAAGTCAAACTTTCAACTCATTATCTGATTCTACTCAGTTTACTAATTATTGTTTGTGAATGATGTTACACAACAGCTGGTATATGTCCAAATCAGAGTGAATTCCCTAACGAAAATCAGAAGAGGATCCTCTCATCACAGCTACATCACTCCTGACGGCTCTTCACTTATACAACCAGAGAGTTTAAAACAGCTTTAGTGAGAAATGAACAGCATTTCACCAGTATGAACTTCAGAGTAAACGGGTGATATTTCTGATGTTATATTTTACATTTGGCTGACTGCTCTATTAACCCCTCAATTTCTGCAGTTTTAGGACAATCCAATACATACAGAGTAAAAGATTCCCTTCAGAGCATGTTGGTCAGATTTGAAAAAAAAAAGTTTAAAGTTGTGTTGTAGTACTTGCTCATCACTGGCAGTATTAGATTGGCATCCCAGCCAGAGTGTATACAGCCTCCTGGAGTGTCTCCAAGCTCACCATTAGCCTTTAGTGGCTAAGTGGCTATGGAAGATTGATGGATGGACATCACTGACCTTGATAGGTTTCATAATAACAATTTTCAATATTTTTATCATCATTTATTATTAACACATCTATGTTGTTTGCACACAAACAGGCTACTACCATTAATTGACCCACATGGTTCTAGAACCAGGAAAAAGGTGACCACCCTCCCTACCACTTGGACTAGCATCACAGAGGAACATCATGTAGTTTAATTTCAAAGATTATCTGTAGTTTCAGTTCTGCGGAAGGGAGACAGACCAGGTACTTTATAAGGAACATATGATAAAACTGGCCTTTACAGATCAGATTTCCAGATTTACTGAATTGCAACTTGATAAATTATAAGGAAGAATCAGAACGACAAGATATCTGGGCGGTCCAAACTGCAACTTCTCTCTGCTCAGATAATCATTTTCAGGGATTGAAAAGTCTATATGATAATCATCACATTCCTCTCCATACTGAGCAGCTTTTTACCATGTAAGTTAACAATTAAATTTTTTTAATATGCAAAAAATAATAACAATAATAATAAAAATAAATTGAAAAGAAGACCTTTTTCACGATTCAAGATTTTATTTGTCACATGCATGAATGTAGTGGTACTGTTCACTCACAGTGAAATGGAATTGCAGCTACTGTAGACTGTGCAATAAACATAATGGATGGACAACAAAATCAATTAACATAAATTAACAAAAGAAATATAAAAAGTATAACACAGTTATTTATTTAGTGGATGCTTTTGTGCAATGTGATGTACAAGAGAAGTAAGCTTGGGGTTAGATGGCAGTGTCAATCAGCATCCTTGGAGTAGCTGGGGTTCTGGGTCTTATTCAAGGGACCAACTGTGATAATATTACTCTGCCAACCATGGGGTTCAAACCAATGATGTTCTGTACATGGACAAAGATCCGGAAATCATCGAGTTTACTGTACAGTATTTTGTTATTTTTTAGGTTACCAGTTCTAATGCTTGGGGTGATGAAATTTGTTTCTTTGATTGGTGCAGACATCCCAGTGCTGATACCTGAGAGACATACCTGAATGGGTGTCCAAGGATGTAAACCAGTGTTTTCCAATCCGGTCCTCAGGGACCCACAGCTGGTCCATGTTTTTGCTCCCTCTGAGCTCCCTGCCAGACAGTCCACATTTTTGCTCCCTCTGAGCTCCCTGCCAGACAGTCCACATTTTTGCTCGAGAAAATATGTTGTATAGCATCACAGTCAACTGTCCCTGAAAACAAATCTGACATGAATATTCATAATAATATTCATGGGGTTGGTGGCGGGATTGGCACTCCAGCCGCCATAAAACAGCTCAGAATAAACAGGTATGATACCCTTCTGCTCTCCGCGGAAGTCGCTTTGCTGTATCTGTTCACAGGTAGGTTGCACCCACCATGAAGGGTATGGGGGAAAACCTTTGGGAGCCTCATCCCCAGAGGAGTTGAATTCATCAGAGCGCAAAGAGGGTCAGGCCTGTTAGGGCTCAGGGCTGGTGTGGTGCTGAGGCATTTCCTGCTGCATGGCAGCACTTGGGTCCCAGTTTGAGGTGACCCATCTGGGTAGGCTTGTGGAATGTCTTGTCTCCCCAACAAGATGACCATCTTTCTCTCCTGTTCAGGGAGCTTTGTAAACTCTACATTTCGGTAGCAGCACTCTCTGAGGTATGCAGAAAGAGGGGTGGCCAATCTTTGTAGGTGTGTATACCTACTTCTGGTCTGCTTGCTCTTATGGCTGCCATCGTTAGGGAGTAGCTGTTGCTGTGGTGAATCGGCTCCTCCTGATGGTGTCTGATGTTACTCCTCTTAACGATTGTATTGTGAGACTCAGGCTAAGGCACTCTTTGGGTATCTTGTCTGTTGTCTCAGTGTATGCCCCAACTCGTTTAGGGAGACATTTTACTCGCAACTTCACTCGGTGGTTTATGGGTGCCCATGAGGTGACACTCCTCTGGTCAAGGGTGACTTCAATGCAACCCCTGGCACTGACAGGGCTGGTTATGAGGATTGTGTCAGTCCCCATGGGTCTGGAGACCGGGATTAGCCTTGAGCAACATCATTGGTACTCCAATACTGGTGGTACGGCAAAGGAGATTGATCACATCCTTGTGGGCAGATGTTGTGTGTGGTGCTCCCGATACCTTTACAAGAACATGAAGGTCCAAGTGTTTAGATTCCTGGTGCTCCCTGTCTTGCTGTATGGATGTGAGACACAGATGCTATTCAGTGACCTGAGACGAAGACTGGACTCCTTCAGTACTGTGTCTCTCCAGAGAGTCTTTGGGTACCGCTGGTTTGACTTTGTGTCGAATGACGGTTGCTAGAGGAGTCCTGAATGAGGCACATTACCTGCATTGTGAGGGAGCGTCAGTTATGGCACTTTCCCTGAAGGTGATCCGGCTCCCAGGATCCTCATTGCTGAGGACCCAAGTGGCAGGACCAGCCCGAGGGGACACCCCTGTCACATCTGGCTACGGCAGATGGACAACCATTTCCAGAGTGTGGGACTGGACCGTGCGTCTGTCTGAGGGGTCGCCAGCCAGAATCTTGAAGAGTTTCACCATGTGGTGGGTGCAGCAGCGCGCTGCATTAGTGCATGCTCCCCAACCTGACTGACCTGTAGCATAGCAATAACCTCACATTGGTTGCTATGTAAACGGTACACCATAGAACATGTACTGTAAGCATCAAAATAGACATTATTTGGACAATTACTGTCCTTAAATATTGAACATGCTTTCCAAAGTAGCAGATCTTAAAAGTAACCTCATTCGCCACCAGAATTCATATATACGTCAAATATTTAGAACTAACCTGTTTAACTGCCCTGTCTGCTTAATATCTAATAGATTCATTTCCTACAAGTTCTGATTAGCACCGCCTGTATCAAATTGAAGTATAATGAGCAAGTTATTTCTCAACAGTTCATCTTAGTTAAATGACTTCCATTTAAAATGGGAAAAAAAACATCTTAATCAGTTTACAGCAATTCATTACAAACCAACAAAGAAACACACGGTGTGTGAAAAATGACAATCGCAGTCAGTATGAAAATCCCAAAGTAATATAAACCTTGTTCTTAACACAGCAGAAAAACACAAGCAGTAAGTCTGTGACAGTTTGAAAAAGTCAGTCAGTCATAACCTTGGCTGGACATACTAACAAACGTCATGCTATCATTAATGTATACAAAAAGAGGATCAGTCAATAAACACTGCAAATGTCCTTGGGTGACAATGCAAAACATGACCAGCAGGAAATAGGATTTAGATAAGCACACTTATCAATATATCTTCCATAGCCGCTTACGCAGTACAGGGTCACAGTGACCCTGGAACGTACCTCAGGAGCTACACGGCAGAGGAAGCGAGGATGCTAGCCCATTAAAGGACATGCACGTTTGCATACTTAGGGAAACACAGGGATACCAGTTCTCCTAACTGCATTTTTTTGACCATGGAAGGAAACTCGCATGAATACAGGAATAATGTGCAAATTCCGCGCACATATAAAACAAAAGGCAACAATCGAATTGCAAGCCACAGAAGTGTGAGGCCATAATGCTACCCGCTGAGCTACTGTGCCAACCTCTCTCTCTCTCTCTCTCTCTCTCTCTCTCTCTCTCCAGCCATTCTCATTTAAAACAATATGTCCCCACTTTTATGCAGAGGAACAGCTCATCTGTCAACAATGATTTCAAGCCAATCAGAAAGCTGACAGTGGCCAACGCGTGCCGCCTCACTCCAGTGATTCCAGTCTGAACTGCCTCTCGCTGGTTTTCAGTCTGCAAATCACAGAGTCTGAGGACAAGGTTAAAAGCCAGATGGAGCCAGATTTAAAAGTTCCTGCTTTGGAGTTAAGCCTGATGTCGAGGCAGACCCTACTGTAGTGGGCTTTTTGGCCACCAGTGATACTTAAGGGCTTTATTACCTTCGAAACAGGTAAAAAAAAAACCTGTATATTATGAAAAACAGCCTTAATTCAGCTTTATATTATCTGTTAATGATATTCATACCATTTATTTCATTTTATAAAATTTCCTCAGAGGAAGGCAAGGTTTTGAAATATCACTGTAATAGTAAACAAATAAAAGAAAACTGCATGGTTAATTATATCTCACATTCCCCCTGAAATGTTTTTGTTATTGGTCCCAAAGTGGCTTCTAGAAAACCATGTATTCCTTAATTCCCTCCTCCTCTGTGAGTAAGCATACATAAGAAAGCCTCTGAAAATCCTAACTGATCCAATACAAGGTAATTGGGATGGTTTTTTTTTTTTGGGGGGGGGGGGGGGGGCTATCTCAGGCAGCACAGGAGATGGGGCAGGGGAGCCCAGGACAGGATGTCAGTCCATTGCAGGTCTCACACTGTGGGCAACTTACAGATACCAGTCTAACCAACTGCATGCCTTGAGACTGTGGGAAGACTCGGGGAGAACATGCAACTCTAACCGGAGGCAGGACTCGAACCCCCAGCCCGGGAGGTGCTGCAGCTCACATGCAGAAACCAGCAAACGGAACATAGCAGCGTAAACCTCAGGTCTCCCCCTGAGACCTCAGCCGTCCTTAGGGAAAGATTCTACTTGGAAAGATTGGAAGAGCTGTGTATATAAAAATGAGTAATGAAATTTCCTGATAAAACAGCAGCACTGCATATTGATTATAAAGCAAGAAAGGGATGTAATGCACTGTAGAAGCACTGGGAATCCATGGATGAATGTAAAGACACACGTGGAGCATTGTGCTGGAGGCAGCTGGTAATCTATTCAGCTTTTACAGCTTGTGGTCACAGCAGCCTCTTTTGATTTTATTTGTAGCTATTATCAGCATTGCGATAGAGCATCACAGGAGCTCTGGTCCCCACTGCTGTCACACCCAAGGATTACAGATACAGACGACTGAGAAGCACATTACGACCTACTGTATGAAGCAGCTGAGTAACAGGCGGGGAACAATGTCAGGCCACCTGACAATGGCTACGTTGGTTTCAATACAATGCGTAAGGATTTGGAATTAGATTACATTACATTAGCTTACATTACATTCATCCCAGAGGGAATTGTGTGTGCATACAGCAGCAGGTACTTTAAGCAGAGACCTTACATTTAGTGCGAAACAGGCATGAACAGTACACATACAGAAAACAAGTAAACATAGTTCAAACAATTTAAAACGTAGCAAACAAATACAATCTTGAAAAAACAGAATATCCATCCATCCATCCATTTTCCAAACCGCTTATCCTACTGGGTCGCAGGGGGTCCGGAGCCTATCCCGGAATCAATGGGCACGAGGCAAGGAACAACCCAGGATGGGGGGCCAGCCCATCGCAGGGCAAAACAGAATATAATGGACTTAAATAAATAAAATTATGGGGAAAATAATACTAAATGAGCAGATGGTAATGTGTAATTAAAAACAGACAGCATTGGACTTTGGCATATTATGACTTGGGATGCGGGGGTGACATGTCGGGAAAAGGAGATATAGTGCCTGAAGGCAGCAGGCAGGAAGGATCCCCAGTAGCACTTCTTAGCACAGCATAGTGGATGGAGCCAGTGGCTAGATGTGCTCCAGGATAGCACCCCCTAGAGGGGATGGGCAAAATTGTTCATAATGTTGTCCAACTCTGACAACACCATCGTCTCCACGCCTGCCTCCAGCGAGTCCAGGAAGCTGTCCCTAAAATGGGTAGTGAGGGACCGGTGGAGCTTTTCCAAGGGCGTGAGCTGGGTGGCTGATGCCCCTGAAGATGGACTAGATGGGTTGCAGGTGGGGAATATCTGTGGACAAAATTTTGAAAGCTGTTTGGAGAGTCCTACGTGGCATTTTGAAGTCCTGAGCCATTACGTTACCCAGCCACTCCATGATGCATCCACTAAGAATGCTATAGAACGGGGTGCCCACACTTCAACTTGTGAGCTGCTTATAAATGACCAAGTCAAAATGATCTACCTTCTATAAAAATGCAAAACATATATTTATGTATAGATATACCGAGAATTCTTTATTATTATTATTATTATTATTATTAATTTCCCTTTGGGATAAATAAAGTATTTTTGAATTGAACTGGGATTTTAGTTTCTTCTTTAGTTTCTCATTCTCAGCTCGCTTTTTGGAGGGAAGTTAATATCGTAGTTTTTATGAACAGTCCGAAAATGCCGCTCCATATTTCCCTTCTTCGGAATAGCAAAGGTAGACTGACAGATGAAGCAAACGCATTTTGAATATGACATTGTGGAAAAAAAGTCCTCCTCCCATTCCATATGGAAGTGGTAGGTTTTTGGCTTCTTACTTGGTCCGGCTCCCACATTCATTTTTATACCCTTTCTTAAGTTTAGTAGAAATGAACTGGAGGCGACTCAATTGTTTGGAGTTTTGCAGCAGCTGGCGCTGGTTGATCGCGTCATCCATCCTCTATTTTTAATGCCATACGATCTACCCACTCTACCTTTGCAATTCACCAGTAGATCACAATAGACGTATTGGACACCCCTGATCTAGATGGAGCAGCAGTTGAAGCTCACCAGGGTTTTGATTCTCAACCCAAAGCTCTTTAGCTTTCTCAAGAACAATAGCAAACAGTCGGTGATCTGAATGCCAAAGAACTCGAAGCTGCTGGCTATCTGAATGGGAGATCCATCAATGAATGTTGGGCAGTGTTTTTCCAAGCTGCTGGCTATCCGAATGGGAGATCCATGAATGAATGTTGGGCAGTGTACTGTACAACATCAATGAATGTTGGGCAGTGTTTTTCCAAGCTGCTGGCTATCTGAATGGGAGATCCATGAATGAATGTTGGGCAGTGTTTTTCCAAGCTGCTGGCTATCTGAATGGGAGATCCATGAATGAATGTTGGGCAGTGTACTGTACAACATCAATGGATGTTGGGCAGTGTTTTTCCAAGCTGCTGGCTATCTGAATGGGAGATCCATGAATGAATGTTGGGCAGTGTACTGTACAACATCAATGAATGTTGGGCAGTGGTTTTCCAAGCTGCTGAATTACAGTACAATATATACTGTAATGTTTCATGCATCTTTAAGTCTTTCTATGATGCATCACAGGATGCATCATAGAAGATTGTGATGGGACAGGGAACAGAGAGTAAACTGCTGGCTGTACTGGACAATGATTCCAAAATATAACTGCAAAGCATCCTGGCTAAACAGAGGATTACTTTTAGCAAAAGACTAGGTCAGTTATGCTGCTCCAGGTACAACTAAATGAAGTCATTCCTACTAGGGGTGAGCTGAATCTCCGGTTGAGTATCTGGTACGAACGATAGCTGATTATTACCAATAGATATCCATGTCTGTATGCAGTGTTTCTTTCCAAATTTCGATTTTATCTATCTACTGTATCTTTCCATTTTATCTATCTATCGATCTATCTATCTATCTATATATCTATCTATCGATCTATCTATCTAATCTCATCCTGTAACAAGATGCACTAACCAGTGGAAACACCCACCCCCCCAAAGCAAACACTATGCAGGTTGCCTCCCAATGTCTTTGCCTTATTAGTTGGCCCTTGTCATTGTGTTTCATTACAAGCTGCTAGATCTTGTTCTGAACTGTAATTCAAATTTGTGTTGAGAACTGAACACCAAACACCAAAGTGCCCCATCTCAAATAAACAGGGAATTAGATTGGAACCACTATGTAATAGACAAACTTCATTCATTCATGGACAGTAAACACAATTCGAAATATCGTCAACAAAGGATTTGTTTCTCTGGTGTCACAAAGATTATCTCTTGCATATAAAGGGGGTAATTATCATTGTCTCTCATTCATGTCGCTGAATGTGTAGCCTCTCCTATTTGTTCTAACTGGGAGATAGAGCTCGCTGTCAAACCCTCTCAAGGGATACAGATCCTGAGTAAATGATGGAGCCAGATATCACCATTTACAGTTGTTAGGCCACTGTGATCAGGCTGTCCACTCTTATTTATACCAATAAAGGGCAGCAGTTTGTTTCCATTCTTTCAAATGGCTCAATGCATGGATGTCTATGACCTGTACTACCACCACTAAATGGCCTTGTGACAAACTTTCCTGGCCAATCACTAAGATGGATACAAAATTCTATTAAGAGTAAGTCCATTGTCATTTAAAGGGAAAAGCATGCACATATTTGATATATAACGCATCACAGTGTTTAACTACAATCGGGTGCCTTTTGTGGAAAGGATTATGAAACCACTGCACACACAGTTACATTACCAGGTTAAAAGAATGAAAGGACACTATACCTGATTAACAATCAGATATGATTCCACTGATGGTGAATATAATAGATATTTCCCATTTTATCACTTTATACCATGACAGATACTGTAACAGAAAAAAAAATAAGTGTTAGGTTCCTTTTACGGCAGACCTCCAAATTTAACACTCATAAGTGCTCCTTAAATCCAAGTAAATCCTATCTCTTGAGAAAGTATACTGATATATATCAAAAACGTGTCTTTTTTTCTCCTGAAAAAGGAATGAAGGTCACTCAGCTTTTAAACTATAGAGAACCAGCAGTTTTTAGTTATATTTTGTCAGTTTCCATTTCGTCTTAATATGTTCATCAGATCCACAGCATTTTAACTCTTCTCTATTGGTGCTGCAATAATAAAAACATCTAAACATAGTTGACTTCACAGGTGATTTCAAAGGAATGTTGTATTTCCATTTAAATGCTAAATATATTGATATACAGCTTTCATAATATAACGCTCCAACATCATCAAGAAAAGCAGATTGGATCTGTATGGTTGGATGGATCACAACAGTTTCTAAAAAAAAAGGCAGTTAATATTAATTTGAATGTATTCGATGTCATTCCATCACAGAACACATACTGTATGGCCAATTAAAAAATAATACAAATTTAAAAATAAGGCCCTTTCTAAATATTTGTTGTGCTGTAGGCCTGTATGCAGGGTTAGATTAACAGGTTTTGTAATTCATTTTTGCACAAAACCCATCTCCTCATATTAAAAATATTGTCCTTCTCTTGATAAAGATAAAGATAAAGAGATAAAGCTGCTTTATTGTCATTGCACAAGTACAATGAGATTTCGATTGGAGCGCACCAGCAAATATGCAAAATTTGCAATAAAATCCAAAGAATAAAATATGTACATGCACACACACATCAAAAATATTGTCCTTCTCTTGATTGCTTCCTTTCAATTCCTTAAATGAACCTAAAACCTTATTATTCTGTGGAAGCAACACATACTTACCTGAAAGGTGATGATATGGCACTAGTCCATGAGGAGATTAAAAGGAAGTGAAGATTTATATGCCCAAGTATGAGATCAGGAACGTGTTAGTTTTGGACTATCCCACCTCACTCTGCTCTTTAAGACAGAGACAGAAAGAGGCATCCATAGAGCATATTTAAAGAGGTTAAGGACCTTGCTCAAGGGTTCTGCACAGATGTGGCTACTCCGCCGAGTTAGGGTTTTGAAATGACAGCCTTCAGATCACAGGCAGAGAAGCTTAACCCACTAAGGCGCACACCACTCACCCGGAATGTACCTCTCACTTTGGCTGCCTTGGTGTCTTGAATTACACTATATTGCCAAAAGTATTGGGACATCTGCCTTTATACACACATATGATAACGACATCCCATTCTTAATAGATAGGCTTTGATATGGAGTTAGCCCATCCTTTGCAGCTATAATAGCTTCAGCTCTTCTGGGAAGGCTGTCCATAAGGTTGGGGAGTGTGTTTATGGGAATTTTGACCATTCTTCCAGGAGAGCATTTGTGAGGTCAGGCACTGATGTTGGACGAGAAGGCCTGGCTCACAGTTTCCGGTCTAATTCATCCCAAAGGTGTTCTATCGGGTTGAGGTTAGGGCTCTGTGCAGGCCAGTCAAGTTCCTCCACACCAGACTCTTTCATTCATGTCATTATGGACCTTGCTTTGTGCACTGGTGCGTAGACATGTTGGATCAGGAAGGGCCATCCCCAAACTGTTCCCACAAATTTGGGAGCATGAAATTGTCTAAAATGGCTTTGAATGCTGCAGCATTAAGAATTTCTTTCACTGGAACTAAGGGGTCAAGCCCAACCCCTGAAAAACAACCCCACACCATAATCCCCCCTCCACCAAACTTTACACTTGGCACAATGCAATCAGGTAAGTACCGTTCTCCTGGTAACCACCAAAAACAGACTCATCCATCAGATTGCCAGGCAGAGAAGCGTGATTCATCACTCCAGAGAACCAGTCTCTACTGCTCTAGAGTCCAGTGTCGGTGTGCTTTACACCACTGCATCCGACGCTTTGTATTGTACATGGTGATATTAGGCTTGGATGGAGCTGCTTGGCCATAGAAACCCATTCCATAAAGTTCTCCATGCACTGTTCTTGACCTAATATGTAGACCACATGAAGCTAGGAGGTGTGTAGCTATTGACTCGGCAGACAGTTGGTGACTTCTGCACACTGTGCCTCAGCATACGTTGAGCATACGTCTGTGAGTTTACATGGCCTAGCACTTTATGGCTGAGATGCTGTCACTCCCAATTGCTTCCACTTTGTTATAATACCACTAACAGTTGACCATGGACTTTTTAGTAGTGAGGAAATTTCATGAATAGAATTATTGCACAGAAGGCATCCTATCACGGTACCACGCATGAATTCACTGAGCTCCTGAGAGCGACCCATTTCAATACATGCAAGCAGTCTGCATGCCTAGGTGCTTGATTTTATATATCTATGGTTTTGAAAGTGATCGGAACACCTGAAGTCAATGACTTGGAGTTGTGTCCCAATACTTTATACATTAGATAAAGTATATACAGTAATGTATCTTGCCCTTTGGAATTATGATGGCATGGCTCATAAAATTTCTGGGCTTTGTATTCCCAGACATTGGCAAAGGGTTTCAGACTTCTCTCTAGGTGTTATTCAGTCTTATACTACCGGACCGTTGAATGCTTGAATCTGATTGGCTGACGAACGTTCTGAGGTGTGCAATTATTTTCAGATAAACGCACGGCGAACGTAGTTCCAGGCAGCTCTCTTGACCGCATTACAGTTCCATATCACTTCGCATAGTTAACTGTAATAACGGAAATTAGCATACAGTACCTATACAGCACACAGGACTAACAAAAACAACAACATGACAGACAATTTTCCGAAAGTAAATTTTTACGAAATTTTCAAAAGTAAACTCCGGACCGTTGAATTATTAGAAAAATAATGCACACCCGAGGTGTAACGGCCACTCCGCTTCGCGTCGTGGCTGCATCACCACCTCGGGTGTGCATTATTTTCTAATAATTCAACGGCCCGTCGTCAATTATTCCTTACATTAACTCAGGGTCATAGGAACCTGGGAGGTTGGGGTCCCCCCCTATATTCAATTTGGCTTCATTCATCCCCAATACTCAGACCTTTGTATTTAAAATATGAGATGTGTCCCCCAATATTGAATTCTCTCCTATGCCATTGCATCAATTCAATCCATAGAGATTAAAGTAAATTACAAGAAAAGCTAAAGTTTGGTTATTATAGTCCCATCATACACTGTCAGAAATAAGGTACCAATTTGTACCTTTGAGGGTACAACTACAACTTCTGTACCTTCAAGGGTCTTCCAACTATACCCAGCTGCAGGGAAATGTACCTTTAAGTCTAATTTAAGGTACAGAAATGGATTCTCAGGAACACTGCGAGTTTGTACCGCTGTGTCACGATTGTGGATTGCGGGTAAGGCGCACGGACAGGCAGGCAGGCAAGGAAACAGGCAAGACAGGCAAGGTACACGGAAAACGGGGATTTAATAGTAGTACGGGGAGCAGGAAACATCGGATGATAACTAACATCAATGACAGACAATGGACACAGGCAAGACTTAGACTTAAAAAGACAGGATCAATCAAAATAACAAGACACAGCTGGGTACGATCGGGGAAGCACACATGGATAATTAAGGGGGCGTGGCACACACGAGGAGCGGACAAACCGGGCACGACAGAACCCCCCCCAAAGGCGCGCTTCTCCGGGCGTGCCTCAGAGGAGGCGACGGACGGGACGAGGGAACAGTAGAACAAAACCGTTAATGGGACACAGGAAACAGGACCGAGGTACAAAACATAGCGAGAGACAGGACATAGGACAGAAGCTGACAAAGGACTGGGAAGGCAGACAGACAGATGAGAAAGGGTGAAACAGAGGGCACAGGTGGGACAAAAGAACCAGGAGTGCTTGGAGGGAACACCAGGGGACGAGGAGCAGAGAAGGGTGGAACAAAGGGACGAGGAGCAAAAGACTGAGAGACAAAGACAGGAGGAGGAGGGAACACTGGAGGAACAGGGACAGGAAAGTCGGGAGAGAAGGAAGGGGAACTAAGGGGAGTCCGAGGGAGCCCCAGCGGGCGACGGGAGGTAGCCGGAGGGGCCGCAGGCGGCCGGGAGGCCAGAGCAGGAGGGGAACTCGGAGGGGCAGAGGAGGCAGGGCGAGGGACCGACAGAGGGGCCGAGGAGGGAGCAGGAGGGAGCACCAGGGAATGGGACGAGGGAGCTGGAGGAGACCCTGGCGAGGGCAAGGAGAGGAGGGGAGCCGCAGCAGGCGGCGACGTCCTCCGACGCGCTGAAACGGGGGGAGCCGCAGCAGTGGAGCCCGCAGGCGAATGATGAGGCACCGAAGTGGGGAGCGAGGCAGGGTGACGAGGCCGTGGAGGGGGACCCGCAGGCGACAGCCGACCTGGAGGGCCAGGACCCACAGGCACCGACCGAGCCTTAGCGCCGGCGAGGGAGGGCGAGCCAGGGGGCAGGGCGGGAGGGACCCCAGCCCTTCATCTGTGTCCTCTCCCCTTTCGGGACACAGACATTACGACCCCTGGTCGGGGTCGAGTTCGCCGGGGTGAGGGCCGAAGAGTCATAAGAAGGGTCTCCGAGGGGTCCCATTCCAGCTCCTCTACCTCCAAGGAGGGTGGAGCGGCGGTTGGACTGTCCGGGACCTTCTCGGGGACAGAAGGGACTGGAGAGGGGTCAGGAACGGGAGCTACAGGGGGCATAGTCATTGGAGGTGGAGGGAGCGCCTTGGGCGTGGGAGCTGCAGGCAGAGGGAGCGCCTGCTCGGGAGCTGCAGGTAGAGGGAGTGCCTGCTCGGGATGCGCAGGCGGCAGCGGAGGCGACTGCTTGGGATGCGCAGGCGGCTGCTTGGGCGGCGGATCCGCTGGCAGGGGCAGCTGCTCGGGCGGAGGATCCGCTGGCAGGGGCGGCTGCTAGGGCGCTGGAGCCACAGGCAGGGGCGGCTGCACTGGCTGCGCAGGCGGCAGCAGAGGTGGTTGCGTGGGATGCGCAGGTGGTGGCGGCTGCGCGGGATGCGCAGGCGGCAGGAGCGGAGGGAGCTCCTCAGGCCCGGTGGTCGCAGCTAGCAGCGGAGACGGCTGCTTAAGCTGCTCAGTGGACTGGTGTGATCTCCGGAAGGGGGAAGCTGCAAGGGGAGGCAGCTGAGCAGCATTGGGGACCCTCAGGAGGATCAGGAAGCCCTCCCGATCCTCCTCTGGAAGAGACTCAGGGACGAGGGAGCACGCCCCCAGGGCGATCGTCGGGGCGACTGCAGGTCTCCTCTTTTTCTTCCTCCGGCGCATGGCGGTGGCGGGAGGCGACGCTACATCCGCAAAAACGGACAGCAGTAGTATGGGTCCCAGCTCGCTGGGAGCGACATAGCGCTCTTTCCGGAGCTCGGTCACACGGCGGAGATTGTCACGCACCTCCTCTGCCAGGTGCGCGTCCTCCTCAAGTGATAGCTCATCCAAGATGGGCAGGGATATCATCGCGGATGCTGGGCCGGGCTATCCAAAAGAGCACCTGTTCCACGTAGCTGATGAAGTCCTCCTCAGCGACGGAAGATGCTTTGTTTCGTGGGTCTGTCATTCTGTCACGATCGTGGATTGCGGGTAAGGCGCACGGACAGGCAGGCAGGCAAGGAAGCAGGCAAGACAGGCAAGGTACGGGGAAAACAGGGATTTAATAGTAGTACGGGGAGCAGGAAACATCGGACGATAACTAACATCAATGACAGACAATGGACACAGGCAAGACTTAGACTTAAAAAGACAGGATCAATAAAAATAACAAGACACAGCTGGGTACGATCGGGGAAGCACACGTGGATAATCAGGGGGGCGTGGCACACACGAGGATCGTACGAGCTGGGCGTGACACACTGCGAGTGCATTATTGTTATTTGTACCATGGGGAATAAAACTGTACCTGGGCTCTGCCCTTTTTTCTGACAGTATAATGTTGAGTTAGTTAATCCAATTTAGCAATGTGACTGTAAGGAAAAGCCATTTTATTCTTACAATCCATCTGAGGTCTTATAGAGACCTTTCCCAGAAATGAATTCTTGTGGCTTTTTTTTTTGCTTTCAAATAACAAATAATTAATACAGGAGAAAGAGATTGAATAAATGTGTTTCTAATGACAGAATAGGGTGAGCTTTTGTTTTAAATCAAAATTATTTTAACATAGAGAATAATACCAGACAAGTTTAGTAAGAGAAAAAGAAGATGAAAACAATCTTTAGAACAACATATAAAACTTACGTGCCTAATAAAACACTTGATAAAGTTGTTAGCTTGATGTTTCAAAAAAGTATAGGCAACGTTCAGAATTACAATGCAGAAAAAATTAACAATGATATGCCATTTATTCTAGAAGAAGTAGTTGTTTGAAGTATTAAAATTACATTTAAAGGATATATTTCACAAAGTAAAGCAGTTTAGGTTTATCTAATGCAAATGATGTGGCTTAGACGATATTACAATAGACCAACTTGCCTCTAATAACAAAGGTAGCATTTAAAAAAAAAAAACATTAATTTATTATCCATTAAATATGATTTTGTTCTCTATGTGAAAGTGACTATTACATACTCTTACATGCTACCTGAAGGTATTTGTGAAATGAAGTGCAGGAGCTTTACCCCCCTCAGCTTGGATATAAGACTTTGGAAATGAATCTTTGCTACAAAGAAGAAATTTATCCCACTTAATTCACTGCTAGTGGGTCAATTTTTGAACTATAATGCTAAGATTGCATTTGCGATAATCCATCACATTTAATCAAGGATTAAATTTGAAGAGATAAATTAAATAGCAAGATGTTAACTAACTTAGTTTACTATGTCCTATGAGTAACAATCTTGCCACTTGCATCGATGTCTTGTCTGTTGGTTACTCCAGCCATATACAGAGGTACAAGCAGCCAGTTCTCCTCCTTCATTATGTCCTGCTGTGTGGTGTAAGTAAAAAATGAAATGGCAGGGATAGCCCATCCATATTCTCCTTGCGTGTACTTTTCAATGCATTTGAAGTATCTGTCATTATTTCTTTTTCACCAGGTAGCAGGTAGATGTATAGTCTTACTGTACAACACTTTCAAAGCCCTTGAACTGAAATGGCACCATTTATAACAGCAGCTAAACATTTGCATTAATACACAGTCATACCAGACGTATGACACGGGAAATACTGTTCCATTCATCTTTTTTTCCACAGAGCATATAAAATTGGAAACAAAGAAAATGTTAATCTTATCTAATTTCCCTCCAAATAGTTAAACAAAACAACATGCACTACTGTTAATGGATTAAGTGTGCTAGGAAACCATGGAACAATATGACAGAGAGGATAGATTGATAAAACAGGAGTATTTATGTGGACATCTACTCCCAGCAATAGACCCGGCAATCGGAAATATGCAGAAGGGAATATACATGTCTGCAGTGACTGATTTGCTGGTGTTTCTATGGACATTTTTAATCTCCTGGGGGTTAGTTATGCATTTCCCAGCTTCACTGTGTACTGAGTACCTTACTGACATAGCAGCATAGTCTAACACAAAGCTTAGCTCCTTTAAAGGCTCTGTGAGGATTAGGGGAGTGAGGGACGTGCACAAACGGGGACGCCCAAGCTGTCCCCCAGCTTCTGACAGACTCAGTGTTTATATACCAGAGTTCCTCTTATTCTGTAATCCTCTTAGTCCCTGTGTGTGGTAACATTAGCTGTTTACAATGATCTCATATTGTCTCTAATGGGATAAATGCCCTTTAATTGTGGATGAGAAGCTACGGTAAACAAATGCCATAAGGTTTGAGCATATCAATGCTTTCATAATGTATGATGGCCTCACACCTCCAGGGTTAGGAAATCTCACCCCCAGTCTGTTTGGAATTGACATGTTCACCATGTGTTACATACAGCGGGTATCCTTTGGGCACTCCAGTGTCCCTACATACAGTTAAGCTAATCTGCATCTCTAAATCGTCTGTAGGATGTGATTGTGTGCATGTATGTGCCCTGCAATGTACGGTACCTCCAGCCTCCCCCCCCCCCCTCCCCCATGACCCTGACCCCAGCAAATGGCTCAGAGATGGAGGGATGGCGGAATATAGCCCAAGATGCAATAACCAGTCACCTCTAGGTTTCCATTTGACCGGACAACTGAACGAAAGCTCGTGGGGGAAATAAGGAAGAGCGGAAAACGAACTGACCTCTAGGACCTAGCAAGGTAAATATCACTCAGCCAGATGACTAAAATAAACACAACAGAAATCTCGAAAGAGTACCAGAGATAAAAAAGCAGCATCTCACAGTTATTGCACCGCTGTGACTATGTAGTTCAGCCTCAGACAATTCCAAGCTTCGGGTGTCGATCGACTGCTTGGTGCTGGGTGGCTTTGGGGAGTCGTCCTCTGCTCTGGGGCTGCATGGCTTTCCAAGTGCTCATATTACAAGCAATTCACAGATGCCAGAATAAGTTAGCTAACATTAACTAGCTTTTGAAATGAGCCACTTACATATCTTCCATATTGTACAATATTTCAGTTTTCAAACATTATGAGTCACAGTTTTATTGCTTGCCGTTGTTTTGATATCATATAGAATATTAGGAAAATATATGTTGGGCTTTGCATGGCATGGTGGTTAGCACTGTTGCCTCAGCCCTCTGGGACCAGGATTCAAGCCTCCCCAATTGCTCCACGTGTGTGGAGTCTGCATAATCTCCCCAGGCAGTTTCAACTGGGTACTGTGGTTTTCCCCCGCAGTCCAAAAAAATGCTGAGGTTAATTGGAGCCACCAAGTAGTGAGTAATGTGTGAGTGTGCCCTGTGATGGTTTGAGATCCTGGGTTGTACCCAGTCTCACACTAGTAGGGTCTATACCTCCCCCACACGCCTGAGTAGGACGAGCTGTTGTAGAAAACGGATGGATAGTACTGTGCAAGAATCTTAGCCAGAAAAATGCATGTTTATGTTATTGAAAACTATATTTTTATGTCTGTCAAAGTGTGTCAGCTTAGCCATTCCAAACCCTACAGTCAGCCCAGTGTTCGTGGTAACCATCCAATACACCCAAGTATTTGTTGAATCGACCACTAGCTCACCATGTTTGGCTAATCAATACCTCATCAAATTATTTATCCAAGTCAGCCGATGATGGAATTTCAGAAATGCATGGAACGGCTGGGGTTTTCCCGAGATGAGGTTTGGGAACTGAAGCGGTGTTATTTTGTCATACACAAATTTTTGAGTAATTTTTGGAGAACACAAGCAATTCTTTAAATTATTTGTATTTTTGATTGTATTACTGTTTATTTGGATATATTATAGTGGTTAAATTCTGTTTTTTGTTAAACAAATAAATACCATTAAACATTCTCTTTGAATGTCTGAGACTTTTGTTCCGTAGTGTATGTTTTGTTATTAATATTACCTGACATCGCCGTGATTTCCCCTATTTGCCAGTTTCTCTGTCATGCTCTGTTCACCCAGCTGAAACCGGCCCTTTCAAATCTAAAGTTCCCACAGCTGTAATTAACCCACATGCCCCCCCGCCCCCAATTTGCAGGACTTTAACTCCTCCCCTTTGACAAAGTCCAGTTGTCATACCCATTGCTTCCCAAAAAAGACCGATTCTCACACTTTGAAAATTTCTGTTTCTGCCTGTGGAATTGACAATGTTTTATGTGGGTAGAATTGTTTTAGATATGGAATATAGGTTTTTCATTGTTGAGCATTGGCAAATGCCTCTGCTCCTTTGTAACTGCACAGAACAAAGGTTCATTTTGCATTCTGAATAGGTCTGAATTGCAGAACAAGGGTGCAGGCTTGGTTTCAACATTCGTAGGGACCAAACTGGCCCAAACTCTCCGCCCCCCTAAACGCACATGGTACTCCTGCAATATTAGTAGGGACCTGTTGCTGCCATCCACACCCAAATCTACACTCTTGTTGCTGAACAAACGCTCGGATTCCTCAAAGAAAATTCATACTTTAAAGTTCCATAAAGTATTTTTAATACCACAAATTATGCTATGACCCTGACGGATGGATGGAAAACGGATAGCATGCAGTGTTCATTTTCTCGATGAAAACTTTGACGATAAGTATACTTATTGACGATAAGTATACAACCTTTTATTTCATGACATTAAAACAACAACATAAATGGAAAAAACGATGAAAATTACTGTGAAATCTCCATTCATTATGCTCTGATGAGTAAAGAGGACATGGAATTACTGCTTCTGTTTGGGCAGACAATCTAGATCACAGTAGCCATAGCAAAGCAAGGCATTATCCTTTTTAACCATCATTTACATGTGCATAAGTCACGTACCAATTCTCACTGCCTCCACACATCTTTCTCATTGGATCATTTGATTTTCCCACTTGCTGGATGTCTGTGCAAAAGCCATTTTTGGGGACTGCTGACAGGACCCCCAGATCAGAAGCAAATCGGTGTGTGATTGGTGGTGGCATATTGTCGCTCGATCACTATGTGTGAATTCATCGAAGACGCGACCAGAGTCGCCAGTGCATAGCAGGCTAAATATCTGGACCTATCAGAGACACCAAATTCTGTAGGTGTGAAAAGTGCTGTGACTGACAATGAGTGCGACAACAAGCCGCAACCAATGAGAGCGCAAGAGATGAGGAATGAGGTGAAACCCGAGGGAAGAGTTTAAAAAGGTGTACAAAGTTTTTTTTTTCATGTAATCATATCTTTTTGGGGACCGCTCATTCATTTCTTTGGGAAAAATGCTAATGCTAACTACAGTATGACAACCTTAACCCCCACCCTGCCCTAACCATAACCATAAGTAACCAAGCAAAATACAAGTTTTTGCATTTTTAGTTTTTTCATTGCAGTCACAGATTTTTATAAAATAGAGCTTTCCAGGTATTCATCAGATATTCATCACGTTGTGGGGATATTTTGTCCCCCAAGGTAAGGTATAGTTGGACCACACTCACTCACACACACACACACATACGCGAGAGTCATCCTGGAGAGAAGTGTCTTTCTGAAACTAAACCCAGATAAGTAACTGATAAGTAAAGAGGAGCAAAGACACATACGATTAATGCTTAGCCCTAAATTCCAGATTAATGTGCCTTTTTGTCATTTCAGCAATCTTATTGTATTATATACTTTCTGTTTTTGAAGAAGGGTTATTGTAAATTGTGCAGACAGGTTTTGCACACGGTTAAATAGGTATTTGATAGGTGTTTTGCTATCCTAATATTAAAAATTATTACAGTGTAAAATGAGCATAGTTAAATTTGATGAGTGTTTTAATGCCCTAATAACAAAAATGAAACAGGGAAAACAGTATGTATGAGTTGTTGATATAAGCAGAAAATAAATATGACCTGTGAAGGAAATTTGATTGTATTGCACTTTTTCTATCAAACTTTGGGCATTCATTTTTATATATGAGAGAAGTATAGTAAGTCAGCAACACATTCTAAGCCCATATGCCTAAGCATCATTGGGTATAGTATTCTTACAGTATATACAGTATAAGGTATGCTTATGTATACAGTATGCTTATGTATACAGTGTGCCTATGTATACAGTATGCTTATGTATAACGTATGCTGACTTCTCAAGGGAATTTACAAAGCCTGGAGAAATATCCTTCAGTAAAATCCATTTACCTGTCTGAGATAATTATCACTAAAAACTTGACTAAAATTAAACTAAAATTAAACCTGATTTCCAATGACTAAATGTTGACTAAAACAAAACAAAATCAAAAGACTAACATGCGACTTTAATCCAACTACAATTTTCAGTAAATGACTAAGACTAAAGCTAAATACAGAATTCTTCCCAAAATGAACTCGGCATGCATGAAAAAATACATAGAATGGAGATATCCCATATATATGGAATTATAATGTCTTGTACTGTTTCTGTTATTGTTACTACAATAGAAAATCGCCAGTTTGACCCAGCTACTGAGAACAGTTCAAGCTTTCACTGTGGGTTAGCCTGGTTACAGTCAGTTATCCCCACAAGTAAAATGAAGTGAAGCAACACCATCAGGAGAAGTAATTTCAGTTTATTAACTCTTTCCAAGCCAGTTAGCTGTAATGCTGATTCGTTTAGCTTTTTCCATTCCAGGCTGCTAAATCACTAATGTGAGTAAGTACAGACAGTGAGAGTACTGTGGCTTTAAAGCAATAAAGAGTAGTGGATATGGAGCAGAGGTTAAAATGGGAAGATCCCCATCAATGTCAGCAATATGCATCTTGCCCGTGTTTAAGCCTTAGCGATACGAATTAAAATTTGATTGCATTTTAGCCAAATGCCAAATGTGATTCTATTCCTACACATAATCTAGTATTGTGCTTGGCATCCTTTTAAAGGATTTGATCATTCTAAATGGACAAGGCTATTTGGCCAAATATTGAGCATTTGTTCATCTATGGTTATGCATAGTCCTAAAGTCAATTAACTTTAATTTAGGTGTTAAATTGCCGTTTGCTTGATGTCTCTCTTAATTTCGGGTGATGGGCAAATGTAAAACAGATTCATTTATTTAAATCAATAGCCATGCAAATATATATAATCTTTTTGTTTATGCATGTCTTTATAATTTGTTTCAGCAAGCAATTAGGTTTAGCGACTTGCACAGATGTTACTATGCTGGTACCATTATTTTGGATGGAGGGAGTAATACTTTACGAGTCTGAACTGTCCAATTTGGTTTTCAGGTTTCCTAATAGGATTAGGCATATTGGGCAGTCGGCTTGGATCACTGTTTGTCAAAAAAACAAAAAGGATATTCCGGAGCAGGTTGCTGCATGAATTACATGGTTTCACTCTGTTCAACTCTTTAAATTAAATTTTAAATTAAACTCTTATTATAACAATGATTATAGAATGATATGCTGTTGCCAGAATCTTAGTGATGAACAATACTAATATTTTGTGTTACTATACATTGCAACTAGAATGAATCAAAATTAGCAAAAAGACTAGATTTCTTTGTTTTTAGAAAACTAATCAGCATTCATAAGTTTGAAATATGAAAGGACAATTCAAAAAATACGGATGGATTAGCGTTTTATAAGCTGAGAAGCATCTATACACAAAAGTGATTTATTACAGTAAACCCATATTGACAGTAATGTATCACCACTGGGCTCTTGAACAAGGTCCTTAACCCCAAAAAAACTGCCCCAGGGTCAGCAGATAAATGGCCAGACCCTGTACAGACCCCCCCAGCTCTGATTTCTCACTTCTATGTCTGTGTGTGTGTGTCAAGAAGAGCAGCATGTGAAGATTGAAATTTTGCTGCTACCCGTAAAATGACAAAAACAGACATCATATTCTGTTCTGTATTCTTTTCTACTCTCTGCTGCATTTTGCATGCCATAATTCAGTTATTAATGGTAGAGGGTAAGGAAAGGAAAATAAACTAATAACGTGCTGGAATTAGAAGAAAACCCCTGAACGCCACAGGGAATTACTGGAGAGTACCACATAAGGAATCCATGCTGGTTGGTTGGATGAAACTTCACAATGGAGTATTTTAATTAACTCCATCTGCAGTTTCAGGTTCCCCTCAGACACAAACTGCCCACTAAGGAGATAAAC
Source organism: Brienomyrus brachyistius (assembly GCF_023856365.1). NCBI lineage: Eukaryota > Metazoa > Chordata > Actinopteri > Osteoglossiformes > Mormyridae > Brienomyrus > Brienomyrus brachyistius. The sequence continues at coordinate 21,998,145 of NC_064544.1, forward strand.
AGCATAGGATAATGTTTTGGTCAGTTTGCGTGTTTATAACACGAGCAGAACATTGAAGTTCCACACACAGAACTACACGCCTAAAGCAGAACCTCCAGATCCAGCCAAAAAAGGCAAAATTAAAATTAAATAATAAAACTAAAATTACTTCAGATTGAAAAAAAGGAAGAACTGGAATTATTCCCTGACCTCATTTTGAAAAACTAAATCAAACAACTGGAAAATAAGGGGAATGTAAGCAAACCTGATGGAATATTTTCTTTGACAGCTGGGTGATCATCTCTGCTGCGCTCAGCAGCTACAAAACAACAACTGTGTCAATATGAATAAGGCACAGCAAGACTGGCACACGCTGGGCATCATTTCCCTTGGCACCTATCGGTGGGCGAGCACGCCAGCATGGCACTGCTGTGGAGAGCTCCGTCCAGGAAAGGACAATTATCACACCTCAACTGAGGGCCTGAACCAAAGCTGCAAGACCTTCTCGCTCTGAAGGGTCTGGCAGAATATTGGATTATTATACTACTCAATTTAACTTGAACAGTTCATGTAATAGTTGTACAACAGCTGCACATTTTTCTGTACTGTTTATGAAAATGCTAAGATGTAGTAGGTAGCTGCCCTTCACAGACAGTTTGTACTCCAAAGAGCAAATTGTGAAAACAATTTCCCCATGGGGATCAATAAAATATCAATTATTACTACATGTGTGAAAAGGCAACTCCAGAAAAGGTCTGGAACAGATTCGCTTTTGCAGTTCATGTGCAAAAACAGCTTATGGGAGTGTATGGGTTTTATGTAAAGGTGCATATAGCCTGTACAGACAAGACACGCACAAAGAAATGAATGACTACTGGTACACAGTTCTAGATTAATGATTATTGAGAATGATTCATTTGTGAGTTTTTAAGAAGAATAATACTTGTATTGATTGACTTGCTGTTTGATCCAGAATTGCAGACGACATAATGACAAACAATTAAGACTCTTACAGAAGTACCAGCTCAGAGCATAGAGATGTTAAGAAAATGGGAGTATTACAGTTATCATAAATTTGAGCTGAGGAGTGACATTTCACTATTAGCAATATAAGGAAATGCATGATTTGCATATGGATGGATGGATGGATGAATGATTTGCATATGGATGGCTGGATGGATGGGTGGGTGGAAAATGTAACCCTACTTGGTCCTTTTCCAAGCAGGACTACATGGACACCCCCACATGACGAGGAACAGCAGGTGTTCTGTTTTCGCTTGGGAAAGCGGAGTCTCAAGCATCATTGTTCAGAAGAGAGAGTGGAGGTCTGGAGCAGCAGTAGCAGCATGTGCTGTGTAAGCACCTTTCATGAATCACAACACCTGTGCTATTCTTAGAAAACAATTTGCACCTGGGGACAAGTTCACAAAGCTGTATAATAAAATGATGCAATAAAATGTGTCTTTTCTCCGAGGTTTTTGTAAGAAGTCGTCGCTCCAAAGCAAAAACTGGAAGGCGGGGAACTTTCTATTCAGGCCGCCAGCCCATACACACTCACAGAGACACACATTTACTATCAATATATTCAATATACACACACGTGTGAAGCGTCCCTGTGCAGAGGTTTGGGAACTAAAGTGGTGTTTTAGCTACCCAGAAAGTAACTTTTGGAGAATAGAAGAGACTCTTGTTCATTTCTTTATTGTAGAACTGCTGATTTCAACACATTGTAATGTTAAATTGTATTTTTTTCTGAGCTAATATACATTTACTACCCAATATGAATAGCTTAAAATGTTTTTTTTGACTGTCTAAGACCTGCCCTGCTGAGGAAGTTGTCCCAGGCCAGTAGAGGGTCAGGCTCATAGGGGTAGCACATAATGGAGACCTAGACACTTTGCATGGTGGTCCTGCCTAACTCTCTCTCTCTCTCTCTCTCTCTCTATATATATATATATATATATATATATGTGTGTGTGTGTGTGTGTGTGTGGTTCTGGCTGATAAAAATCATCTCTAGTTCATGCTCAGGTAAATTCCAGCTTAGTTTTACATGAATCATCAGGTTTTTTCCTCCCAGCTTAACCTTGGCTTATTTACATTACGACCTGAGCTCATCTTCAGCTTAGCCTTAGAGCTTTCAGATCCTTGTGTCACAGGAGAGTGAATAAGGATACCTTCCCTGGCCAGTAAAGACGCAACAGCACTTCTGTCACTGAATACCCATTTCTGGGCAAGGCTTGATGATATGTGTCCTCGTTTTACCTGCCTTTTCACTTTGTCAGTGCCAAAAAGGCACAGTAGTTGTAATCACGTTTCTATCACAGTTTTTAAATACAGTTTCTCTTTCACACAGGGAACCATTGATTTGCACTAAAATGTATAAATTGATTATAGCAGCCTTTCTGGCACATATTCAGATATAAATAGGTGACATCAACTCTTGGCAAAGCACAAAGTGTCAAAGGGCAAGATATAGACAGGACCCAGTTTGGAACGAAGTATCTCTCAAGTACATTGGGAGAATAGCAGTTTATGACAGTAAGTTAACTTGCCTGTACATGATGCAACGGTCTGACACAGGTAAGATTTGATTTGTCTGAATATTTATGCAGAATGCACTGAGATTGTGATGTGAGGTTTAGATAAAATAACCTGACATGTGGAAAGCGTTTGAAAATGTGGGTCTTTGTAGGCCCTAGTCAATGCGGACTAGTCTGACAATCTATTGTTATGTCAACCTGTTGTCATCCGACAGACATTAGATGTCCTAAAATGAAATTTATATTTTCTGATCTGATGTCATAATTTAAATAACAAGCAAGAACAATGATGGTTATCACTGAGATCTCACCCTTCCAGGGTTATGAATTCAGGCTAGAGGTATTAATCATTACCAGCCAATACAACCCCCTGGACCCCTTAAATGGGTGGAGTCCTCAACCCCCCCCCCCCCCATTGCTCAACCCAAAGTTATGCCCTTGCCCACAGCCAAGCTCTTAAGGGAGCAGACAGATTAATGAAACTGAAACAGACCCCCTTGGGGAATGATATTATTATACTAACACTGAAGGTGTCCATGCTGGAACATTAAGGGGTCTTCTTCTCAGAGTCATCAGGACAGTGTACCAAGATGGACAGATGGATGGATGGCCTGTGAGGGGGGGGGATAAAAGTCTTTGGCAGTAACAGCAGTGCAGTTTTATCAGCCCCCTTTTAACTGCTAATAACAGATGAACCATGAAGTAAATAAGGGAAGTAATTACTTCCATTTATCGAATTGTCTAACAGCTCAGATCCACAAGAATCTCACATACGTAAATAGCTGGCAGAACAAATGTTCAGGATCTCTCAGGTTTTGTAGACCAATAACAATACAGACAGTCCCAACTTAAAGGCAAGCAACTGTGAGTTTCATAAAGCTTCACGGAACAACACAACGATACAGGACGTATAATGAAATTCACTGTTAATGAGGAAGCTCTCTATTGGTTTACAGGTCAAAGCGATCTACATCCTGCACTGGGAATCTGGGACCAGCCGCTACCATGCCACATTAACTGTCTGTGGGACGTCCCGGAAATGCAAACTGACTTTGAATTTGTCTGCTGGGCTTCACCCCCTCTGCTGGACTTTCACTCCATTCACCGCCAGCTAAATAATGGCCGCTAGCCCTTTTAGAGATGAGATGGGGGGTATTTGGCTATTGAAAAACTTGCAAACCAGTGAACCTAGTCATGTGAACTAATATATGCAAAACATTGGACATATAAGTAATGTGAATAAATTCAATGAAAATTATAAAGTAAAGATGAAGAGAAGCTCTATGGTAAAAGAAACAATGGTATAGTACAAAGGTACAAAGCAAAAATAAAGTACCTCCAATGGTACAAAAATGTTCCGGAAAGTCCATTTCAAAACCTTACAAGGTACCTATCGCTAGAGTACAGTTGGCAGAGCCCTTAGGGTACATCCCCAGTTACAAGTCATTGTACCCTGAAAGGTATAAATTAGTATTTTTTTTTCTGACAGTGTATGAGCAGGACAGGGCCTTTACAAACTTTATCCAACACGTGATGTCCTTCAAGCTTGGCCGAGTTATTAGGCAGCCGTGTCAAATGAAGGGGCCGCCGGTCACGCAGGTTCTCCTGATGGAGCAGCTGGTGCACCAAAGCTCCATTTATCGAGGGCCCATCATGCATGGCGATGGGAGATTGCGCTCTCTTCCACACGCTAATAAAACTCCACTGGCTTGCAGTTAACAGGCGTCAGCAAGATGACGGCGCAGCAATAACGAGAGATGATTCTGAGGGTTTATGAGGCTACACTAATATTCAGGCAGGTAGGACAAGTTAGCGATCGGCTTCATTGTACCATGCAGGCAGAGTGTACAGAAAACATCCTACAAAGTGCAACATGTATTGCTCAGTAATTAGGATTTCAGTATGTTCTTCGTATAAAGCTGTCTTTTGCTTTTGCTTAAATATATTAAGTTTAAGGTAAACAGAGGTTTTTATCAGTAATGCACAGATCCTCAGTAATTAGAGATGAGCTCAAGCATGTCACATTTTTATTATTGTATGCAACATCATGATGTCATTTTTCACTTTTATTGGGTTGTTAGCATTTCAGCTATAAAACTAAGTTTGTTGCCTACAATGGAATAAATTTGAACAAAAAAGTCATTCCTGACATAAACATATACAGTAGTATAATTTTTATGGTAACACATCACTCAGTTCTAACTTGACCAGCATAAGCAGAAGTTGGGCGATGGATGGATCGCTGAAATCTGCCAAGTTGTCAGGATACCTCCATGTCCACAGCGACTAAATACTAGTGAATCTGTCCTGTACCCATAGCTGGGCATATAATCATGGTCCTGCATGAGTGAGGCATTTCTTCAGCCTCCTCTGAGAAACGGAGCTACAGATCAGTGTCCACACCGTTTCCCTGAGCCCTGCTCCTTGCGATTTTTTTAAGCAGTTATCAAAGCATGGATTCCTAACAGACACAATCAGATTACAGACCTTGGTCACGAGGTCTAACCTGTGACATCAAATCGCTTTAATCTGCTGATACTGAAAAGGTGTCTATGAAAGAACCATGAATACAGATGCTCCTCAGCTTACTAACTTTCAAATTACATTTCAGCATAAGAACGAAGAGGACCGTAAGTCCAAATTGTGTTCATTGGGCTCCTGTTTCCTGTCTGCAACATCAATTTTTTTTTCTGCGCGCCAATTCCGGGTAGTACGACTTCTAGTCGCTATTCCCACTGCGCAGCAGCGTAGCATGCGGTCTGTATTTAATCATAAAGTGTCATCCTCCAAAAAACATATATCAGTCCATGGAGTGCTATCGGTGAAAGCAGACCTTCTCTTCAAGAGGTTTCTCCTGCACAAGGCCACCACCAGGCCCTCCTGCCTTACTTACTAGAGTCTGGTCTTTGAAAACCTTTTTACTTATTAATGGAACACGCCAATCATAGCTGAGTAGAAACTAAATATATATTTTAGAGCTTTTTGAGGATAGTAAAAAAAACAAGAGTGATTGACTCGATTGTCTGAGTCTCGAAGCAGCACTGATCCACTAGCCATTTGATTCCTGATAATGTTATACTATCCATCCATCACCATAACCACTTAATCCCAAATGGACAAATTACATTGAAACTGTTTGTATGGTGCAACCGATTATTGGTCAATAGTGCATAGGGCTCGAGCATAGGGGCAGTTTACATCCACCACAGGCAGAGATCTAAGCTGGTGAATCCCAAACAGAAAACTTGTAAATCTCTGTATCCATGCAGATGGAGTGATCCGGGCTGTCAGGAGGAAATATTCAGTTTTGAATGTTACTTTACCTTTGGAAATGTTGAATATAAAAGAGGGTGACAAAGAGACTCAAATAAACAAAATAGTGAGAATTTGCCGTATTCTTCTGTTGTTCCAATTGAGTGAGAATGTCAAGTACTGGCAAACCGAATAATGACTGCTTCATTTGTAATGCCAGTTGGACATTTGTCAGATATTGTGCCTTTAAATACGGGTCAATGAGAATTCTCGTAAATCACGATCACTTTATTTACATGCATCATAGAACTCAGTGAAGGTGAAATTCTTGTGCCACAGTTACAGGGGAGGGAACATGTACATGGGGGACAACAGGGTAAAACAGTATAAACACTGCAAGAAGAGATGGGACAGTGTGGGGAGTGGAACAATAAATATATCCAGCACACATAAGTTTGTGCAGGTTAGGAAAAGTGCAAAGACCATTGATAAAAGTGTAAACAAATCTTTCCTGGCAAGGAAACAGGCTCTTCCACGAGTAATGGACGTTCACTGGGAGTGGTTAATCTAGTGAGTAATTATAAGAACACAACAGCAAAGTAATTGACCTTGAACCAAATAAATTAACCTGTATTTTACCTCTAAAACATTCACTTACTGTTTGTGCAATCAAACCAAATTTGTTCTAACGACCACGAAAACAGACAGAGCACCGAGAGCTTAACATTATAGCCCAGAACAAAGTAACGGCTTAACGTTGCCAGTACATGACAAGATAAAAATTATGATAATATGTAATAATAAACGATGAGTAAGAAAGTTATTTATATTTCTACTTATTTCTGAATACACCAAAACACCTCGTCTGCTACAGAGTCACCCCCAGTGTTTGAAAAACCATATAATTCACGATATCCTCAAAACTTGCAGCAGGAGGCTCACATCCATCAAAGCCTTTCTGCTTTCAATGTGTACAGTATGGCCACATCTAATAAGACTTGTTTTCTCTTTGTATCTTTTGCTTGCGTGTGGTATCTAAAGATGTACCTTTGGATTAACGATAGTTATGACTGTTAGCTGACTGACATGCTCCCTATCCATTTCCATTTTCAGTGCCACTAATGTTGTAATGTTTGCGTATTTGCTGGTGTGTTTTCCCATTTCTTGGCATGTTTTCATATTTGCTGGTGTGTTTTCATATTTCCTGGTATATTTTGCCTTTCAGGGCTTCCATAAAAAATAAATAAATAAATAAATAAATAAATAAATAAAAACTTTCAAATGCTTATTTTTAGTTTGAATAGATTGTTATGTTCTTAAAAGTTCAACATCTAAACTTTCAGTTTCAGTTCATATTTTCAAATTAACAAAACTATTGGCACTGATTTCGCTCCACAGGAACCATGAGAGAGAATATGTAGCACTTTGGGCGGAGCTTAGTAGGGGTCCGTTTATGACGTCATAAGCGGGAGGGGCGTGTCCTTTATTAAGATTGTCCATATATGGTATCAGATGTGCTTGGGTCACTTGGTGTGTCGTAATGTTGAAAAGGGGAACATGTGGTTTGTCAGACAGGGGGGCCGTTAAACGTTAAGAGAACAAAAATACATTACATGTATTATTAATTATTATTATTATTAATACATTATTAATGTGTTACTTTTAATTATGTATTAAGGAATAATAAAGAACATATAGCAGGATGAATGTAAACTAGAGCTTACACGTCCAGTAGGGATCAGGCCACAGCCACATGCTGTTAGGAGTAGGCACACGCGTCTCGACTTTCCGTATTTTAAAAGAAGAAAGTACTTAAACTCGATATGTTTAACCAACAAACCGACAAGGCAGGGCAAGCATGGAGTTCTGGGTAACATATTCACACATAATGATTGTGAGAATCTGTAGAAACTAGAGAATAAATTTGGAAGAAAACTGCAGGCATTTTTTTTTCTAACGATGATGACATTGTTAGTACAACCTCTCCTAGCCAATGAAACTAGCGAAGCCTGCACTTAACCATGTTGACTCAGCAGCAGCTATGCATCCACATAACGTACAATGGTAAGCGGACAGAAAACTTCACCTAGCCTGACATCTCCTGAAACCACCACTCGGTGGAACTCATCCTGCCCTCTTCTGATACTGCCAACAACTTTTGAACTACGAATGGACAGCTCACCAGAGCCTTCGCTTCAAGTCAACCCTCAGCAGAGAACATCATGGGGCCCGTATGGTGATCCATGCCTGCTACCGGCGCCATCTTAGAGTCCAACATGGGCACAATGGCCGATGTCTGAGGCGGCAGCTGCTGTGAACTCGCATGCTTGCATGAATTCATGGACACATCGCGGGACCAGGCTCTGAAAATGATGCCGTTTGACTTTGTTCACCCTGATATTTTCAGGGTTCAAACAGATATCGTTTGTTAGCCATAGTGAACATCTAGCAATAACAACACAATGTTTCAATTAGAATGATTAAAAATATCCAAACATATTTTTGATCGGAGTCAGGCACAGTTACATTCAGTTCACAACATCTGTCGGGGCCTGTTTGTCCCAGACCATATCCCAGAATGCCCCACCTGTTGCAGATACATCATTCACGTAATCTTTGACTATAATGGATCCTGTTAAATCATCCAATTTATAACGTATATCCCTCTCATTTTTCATCTTATTTAAAACTGTATCAGTGGTGGTATGAACAATCGCAGGGGTTGGTGGATTTGGGTTACTAAACTTTTGTAAAGCAAAGTTAACCCTTAAAACAAAACTGTTTTATACTTATTTTTAAATATCACATTAACAAAAAGAGTAAAATGTATTAATATATCCCAAATTCTTGGCCCTTTGGCCGTTCCTACCCCCCCTTATGTGTCACCCCCAACCCATCCATGGGTCCGGCAATATGAAAACACACTTCTGCCTGTCTGGTCAGTCATATAACGGTTATAGTGTGAGTGTTTATGGATCAATATCCTGTAATGTTTTGTAAAACAAAGCTAGACTATATATTTTCACCCTAAAACATAATGACAATGTTTTTACCATTAGAAAATAATACATTTGTTTAAAATAACACATTAACAAATGCACTTAATGTTTTTTATCCCTTAAATTATTACAACAATCATGGCAATATTCTGTCACAGTTTTTAAAAAATGTTTTTGATGTATGCTGATACTAGTACTACATACTAGTTCCTACAGATATTAAATGTAATTACATAAACTGGTCCACCTTATTTAATATTAACTGGAAATATACAGCTAAATTGTTTTATTCCTTAAATCTTATTGGTTTAAAATTTTATACTAATTTCTCATACACCGTTTAAGTTATAGTGCTTTATTCCATTTGATTAACCAAGTGTAGATAAACTTAGCTAAATGTAGCTAAACGAACAAGGGCTGTGGTGTTAGAGATGGACTTTTATTTAAATTAGAAACTGATTATTTTATACTATATATAAAGAAGACAGATTTATAAATAGAGTTAATGTGTTTTCTGCCAGAAAGGGATGTTGACTGTGTGACTTTGTTTCTAATTTGACTGCTGTTTGATGCAGGCTTTTTAAAGGATGGTTTTATGTTTCTATGCGCATGCGTCACAGGGTGAGAGATAGAGAATGCTGTGATATGATGTTTAATGGGGGTCGTGTCTCTGCGCGCACGTGTGACTTAGGGGAGAGAGAGAATGCTGGGATATGTCTTTTCGTGCAGAATTACGAAGACGTAATTCTTCCTAAAGGTTTGTTGGTTAAATGCTTTCTTCAACCTTAAACTGAAATAAAACATTAGCAAAATACTGCCAAAGTTTTTCTTTTTCTTTAAACATATTCGTTAAATATAATGAGTTTAAGTACTTTCTCTTTTAAAATGTGTCTTCTTTTAAAAGTCGGGTCGCCTGTGCCTACTCTTAACAGCACATGGCTACAGCCTGAAACCTGCTGGACGAGTATGCTCTAGTTTACATTCATCCTGCGATATGTTTTTTTGTTATTCCTTAAAACATAATTAAAAATAAAATATTAAGTACATATATTTTTATTCTCTTAAAGGTTAACGGCCCCCTGTCTAACGAAATCACATGTTCCCCTTTTCAACATAACAACATATACAACCACGTGTTCCCTAACGGACAAGCTTATCTGATACCATATATGGATTGTTATGGTGCATTCAATTATTTCTCTCCGACTCGGAACTCGGACAAAAACGTCACGAAAAACGTAACTCCCCGTCGGAAACACGCCTCTTTTATGATGTTGATGTCAGACAGAATTTTCTGGTGCGTTCGATTATTTCTCTCCAAGTCGGAACTCAGATGAAAACGTCACGAAAAACATCACTGCCCATCGGAAACACGCCTCTTTTATGACATTGATGTCGGACAGAATTTTCTTGTCCGAGTTGCCCCTGTGACGTAATTTCAACATGGCGGCTTACACACTCAGCAGTAATTCTATTTTATAAATCTTTAAAAATGTTTATTTTATTAAATGTAAATTTATGAAATAGTTATAAATGGAATTTCACATGTTCAATTTAGAGTAACCGTAAACAGCATCCTAGCATGCAATATCAGATTTTTACCAGATTTGTTAGTGTCTTTGGTTTGTTTGTTGTTTGCCTCTCGAAAAAAAGAATATCGCTATGAATGTACTAAAATATTTGATAAAGCTTTTAATGTAACTAGTTCTTGTTTCTTGTTTGTTTGTCTCTTGGAAAAATTATCTCACTCCAAAACTGCTAAAATATAAAGCAACAACAAATGCAGGGTGTTCGTGGAAGCAGCCATATTTGTTCCGAGATGTGGTAGCTCGAACGGGAGATTGACGGACCTGATGTCACTCAACTCGGAATTTCCAAGTTCCGAGAGAAAGCATGCTATTTGTCTTGCTTCTTCTATGGGGCTTTGTTCATTGGTCAGTTTAAACATTAGTGCAGTAGTACTTTCACCCTGTGCCACCTGGCTTATAGTTAGTGATTAGTCTTTTATTAGGCAGTATGCTATTGTTGGAAGAAAGTATGAATATCTTGTTGGAGAGTGTTGTACTGATGTAAATGTTTGTTTAGTTACAACACACCACACAGTGTGAATCTCAGAAGAAAACAGTAATGGAAACTGTGGGTGTCTGGTCGCTCCTTAATCTACTTTTCTGTTTACAAAACAAATATTCAATTCAATTTATCACACTGGTAGTTGTATTTTCTGTGCAAGATGTTGAGTAGGATACCGAATTGGAAAATGGGTGTATAGATTATTGTCAGTCTATGTCAGGGTTGCCCAACTCCTGGGTCCTGAATGGCCAGAATCCAACACTGTTTACAGATTTCCCTGCTCAAACACATGTACTAAACCTGGTAATTAGCTGTGTAAGATGTGTTTGAGCAAACCGTGCTGAATTCCGGCCTTTCAGGCCCTAAACTGGGGAACCCGGGTCTAAGTGCTTATCCAGGCAGCACAGGATAACAGAAGAAGGGTCCCGCCTCATTTTTCACAAGCAGAATGAGCGGTTAACCCACAGGCAAGATGAGAAAGGGATACTGTGTCATAACACTGGATCATAAATTCCCAAACTAAAACAATAATACAGTTCTACAGATAAGCATGATCTAGCTATGAACTCTTAGGATGGAATGAGAAACTGGGGAGAGCAAAAATTAACGACAATATACTCAATGACTCCCACCAAACCCAGAACTAACCAGAGTCTCAGTGCTGAAATCTACTCAGTGTTGCTGCATAGAGACGGGGCTCTACAACGAAAATTAATTTTAAATTAGCCTTTCAGTTCTGTTGCCATAGTGGCTAATCTGCCTAAGAAGTCCTGTGTTTTACTGCCTTTGTTCAACCACAGTCGGCATCCGTCTCCTCTTTTGATGGATTCTGAGAAGACCTGCTCCCCTCCTACTGCTGTGACATCTCAGAGCGAAAGCCCTCGCCTGCTCGCCTTGGAAATCCGGCAACTAATAATACAGAACTTTTGGATTTGTTCCAAAGGACACAAACAAAATGGCACCACTGAAAAAGAACACCAGGTGTTTAAACAGTTTCTCTCTCTTTCTCAGCAGTACTTTTGAAGCGTAAATGAAATACTGGAAAATACCGAAGGTGGGTGTCTTTGGTCTCTCATTCGCTTAACCATGTGACCTCAACCCACACACCTGCATTGTTCAGATAGTAGACCTCAGTATTATAGACTGATCAAGGCCATAAACAATTTGGCAGAGCCGTATTTGCTTGACAGATGACAAACTGCCGTCCCAGAAAAATGCTTCCTAAAACAGAACATACTGCCGAGGCAGCACTGAGTCCAGCTTGGAATTACTTTTCAACTTTTTTCCACTGAGCTCCATCTCAACAGATGAGCACTCAGTCAGACGTGCTTAGCTATTTTGGAATTATTTACAACATGTATGGTGGAAATTTGCAGTCCGGAAATAAGCACCTTTCTTAAAATCCCGTAATTTTCTTTTGGTACCACCAGTACTTATTCTTGTTTTTATTTTTTTTTAAGTGTTTTACATTTACTTGGTATAAAATCACTCCCCCAACAGCAGCAGTAGCAACAGTAGCATTATGGAAAATCATCACCTTATTTGGAAAGGATTATTGCCCAATCTACATTTACAGCTGATTTTCTGTAATTCTACAACCTTTTTTATTACATTTCACATTAAAATTTACCAAAAGACTGTCTAAAGTCGTCCTATGACGTGTGAAAGTAGGACATACATTCATTTTTTTTCTACGCTTGATTTTTAGTATACAAAAAATTGGCCAAGTCATGGCTGAATAACTGGATGAGATTGTGTGTTTTGTAAAGATCTATAAGAAATATGACATGACTGCTCAACAAATGGGTAAAATGTTCAGCTTCATGCTGAATAATTTCATGCTGAGTTGGTTTCCTCAGCATAGCAGTATGGGAGATGTGCATGCATAATGCCCCCCGGGGAGAGATCTGTCAGCAGCTGCCAGAACAAGCCGGTCTTAGCGTTGCATCATTGTTTTATATTTTTGATGGTTCAGGGTCAGTCTGAGGCTAGTTCACTGCACTTAGATATCGCAAAAAAAAAATAAATAATTCAAAGCCATATCCAGTATCCACATCTGGGGCATGTTTTTCTTGTAGTCACAAGTTTTATCTGCATCAATAATCCCCACTCAGATATCAAATCGATTTTTCTGTAAAATGCTATGTTTAGCTTTATATAACTTCGAGGCAGTCTGCTAGGTAGCACCTGTAGGATCAGGAGAATTGATTTGGTATGGTCTACATGATCGATTTTGTACATAATTAGGTAATTAACCATCTTTTAGGGGGTTGGCTGCTATCTTCTCTTCTACATTATTGCGCAGTCATTGATCAATAAAAAATAAAAAAATATCTAGGCATGAATTGCCTGTCTGCCATCTGTCAGAAGCAAAGGATTCTTAACAACATACAAAAGGTCTAAGTTCTAACCATCTATTACTCTATAATGGTAATATACAAGTTAATAGTAATATATTATTTTTAAAATGAAAGTATAGCGAAACACTAAGTCATGTGTAAAGTGATATATATTTAAACATTGCTTCAGCATTTCAGTTCTTTGTCTTTAGATTGCATTTTACATCAGCACATGCTCCGTACCTTACAAAGAACACAGTTCTTCAAAGAGGCTGCCTTATCCATTGTAACTGAATTTAAAGAGAACACTGGTGAAAGTTCTATGGAGAAATTGTGAATCATCCATCTGTACATTGTGAAACCCGCGATGCAGTCATGCTACAGTATAATTACCAAAGAACGCAAAGAAATAAATGTAAGAGAGAAATTTTACATGTATGCTTAAGAAGCATAAGAAAAAAATAGAACATCTTTTCTTTTGGGTAGTTATGCTCGGCAAACATTACATATGATAACCAACCATCACAAGATAACAAAATGATGAAGTGGGGAACATATGCTGGGAAGTTAAATGAGCGCTTTGAATGTTGTTTTATCTATACATCATGGCATTTGCTAACTGACCTCTGCTTTGATGTAGTTAATAAGTTTCTACACTCTCCCCAAATTTACAACAGAGAAGATCTATTGTTTTTACTTGCAATTAGTAGAATCATGCTTCAATTAGAGTAACTGAGGGCAACTAGAGGACTGATGTACACAAGCCCTAAACTTTTGACCAGTGGGTTTAGGTCTCGAATAACAACCTCTAAGGAATGTGGTGAAAACATTCCCACAGACTCACAACTGTACCAAATGTCATCCAGTGGCCATTAGTAGCAGAGAGTAATCCTCACTGACAGCACCTGCATTTGAGCTGAGCAGAATTACTGACCCGGTTGGGGCTGCTGGGAAATACGGAGCTCCGTTGGGAGTTGTGGATGGACGGCTTGTCGACTTGAATGCAATCATATTTTTCCAAGTAGATGCATCGTCGTTCTTCAAAAAGTGGAAACCGAGGAGACCTCACAAAGGTTGCGACTTCATCTTCACTCGATGGCCCAGATTTGGTCCAGGGCACCTGATAGAGAGTAGAAGCATGAACACGACATGGATGGCGAGTGCCTGCTTACATCCTCCTGCTTCTCAGTCACTTTATTCTGTGCAATGCGTGGAAAATGATCCACTCATATGCATGAATTGGGAGCGCATTGGCTGTCTGTCCATTGATACTCTCCCTGCTGTCTTAAACACCTCTGAGGGGACGTGTTGAAAACAAAGTCAATATTTATGAATATTTCAGCTGAGGGCTAACTTACTGCCCTGGCAGTATGGTGTCAGCAACACTCGAGCGTATCCATGGGAAGGGTGTTTGCCTGCCTGAGCTGAAAATTTTTGCCTTTTCATATTCTCACTTCCATCGATATGTGCCAGTGTTTCTCAGTAATGCCGGCCTAGGCAGACATCCATCTGCACAGCAGCTGCTAGCACTGTTGTCTGAAGGGCAAACAATGATTAGAGATGTGTGCTAATTTGAGCTTAAAGGATCGAAGGCGCTCAATATCCGGCAGTCAGCGGGGAAAAAAGATTAAGCTACTTGATATCGCAGCCGTGAGAAGTTCACAGTCTAAAGAACTGATGTGATAAGCTGTCCAGAGGGTAAAGACATTTACCAGAGATCATCCGTTGCGCAGGTTAGCCTTTAGCCTGTTCTGATGGTGGTAATTATATTATTCACCCCATAACCAGGGCCCTGACTTTGCTTTGTATGAATCGGATGAGAAAATGGGGGGGGGGGGGGGGGGGTCAGGGTTCCGGCCGTGTCATTAAGATGTATGCCACAACCAGCATGTCACTTACGTATATGCCGTAAGTTAACCAGTACCATGAGATCCAACATCCAGGGCCGCACATCCGATTCTCCTCCAGGGCAGTGCAGGCAAACATCTGTCTTTCCTCGATTTAAACACTTCCAGTTTTTGTTACAAAGAAACCTGATTATGATGATAATTAACGAGTATTAATTACCATTATGATGGTAAATAATGAATACTTCACCCTCAAAATCAACAATAAGAGAAGATGAAAATGGGACACTGCTTTTTATTTATATTTTACTTATATGACCTGCTTTTATGTTCATGATTCTTTGCAAATCTGGCCAGCAGATCGATCTTCCATTTTCCATAGAATGAAACAATATAATGCATACTGGCAAGTTTCACCACGCTGTAAAAAAGAAAAAGTTTAGACAACCTAAAATTTCAAAGCAACTTACTGCACGAGATTTTTGAGGTTTGAGGACTCGAACTTTTACGTTTTGAAGAACACCACCTGTTGTTATACCAACTAATTATTTTTTATTCAGGAAATCACATCTTTCATATCTTTATATTGATATTCATATATTGATTATATATGTGACCCATCACCACGAAATGAGTCTTATGGGTGCAGTTCTACCAGTGCGACTTAAGATTCATTTCATGGCGACGGGTCACATGTTTTGTATCTTTCATATCTATAAAAGCTTCTGACAGCAAACTTGACTGTGCCGGGCAGGTACCTCTTGTGGTGCCTATAGAGAGATGGGGGGGTCACAGACCTTCCCCAAACAGTTCCCACAAAGGTGGAACCATAGAATTGTCCAAAATGTCTTGGTATGCTGAAGCATTAAGAGTTCCCTTCACTGGAACTAAGGGGCCCAGCCCAACCCCTGAAAAACAACCCCATACTATTTTCCCTCCTCCACCAACCACACTTAACACGATGCAGTCAGGCAGGTAACGTTCTGGCATCAGCCAAACCCAGACTTATCCATCAGATTGCTAGACAGAGAAGCATGATTCGTTACTCTACAGAACGCCACTCCTTCTGACATCTGGCATTGCGCTTGATGATGTGATGCTTGCATACAGCTGCTCGGCCATGGAAGCCCATTCCATGAAGCTCTCAACACACAGTGTTTTGCTGGGGTTAATGCCAGAGAAAGTGTGAAACTCTGCAGTTGTTTAATCAATAGAGTGCTGGCAACTTTTACTCACTATGCACCTCAGTGCACTGTCACCCCGCTCTGTTACTTTACCAGCGCTGCCACTTTTCACATACTTACTGTAGGTGGCGTCCTATGACAGGACCACGTTTGAATTCACTGAGCTCTTCCGAACGACCCATTCTTTCAGAAATGCTTGTAAACCTAGTAGCATGACAAGGTGCTTGCTTTTATACACCTCTGGCAATGGGTCTGAATGAACACTTGAATTCAATGATTGAGAGGTATGTCCCAATACTTTTGTCCATATAGTGTAAGTCCGTGCGTGTGTTTCCTAGGAGAGCAACACGTGACATTTTGCTGCTACCTGTACAATGACAAAACAGACATGATATTCTGATTAAGAGGTGTGTCCCAAATCCTTTGTCCATATACAGTAGTGTATCTCAGTATGTACAGCTGCCTATAATTCCTATTTAATTGTGATTTGGCAAGCAGTAAAACTTTACTGTAGTTCTGTCACTAAGGCAGATTTTTCCATCTCCAGCACTGGAGCATAGCCAAACAGCAAACTTCAGCCCTGACTGAATGGGATTCCCGATACACTGAGCACTGTTATCCTACGGAAGCTCATCCTCAAATATTTCCCATGTGAGGAAATCTGTTTTCTTCATACAGTATGTGCTTTCCTGCGTATTAGAAACTATGGGCTATTTTTATAATTGCAAACCACAAAAATGCAACAAAAACAACTGTGTCCTTTATGATTAAGGAAGAATGGAATAAAATAAAAAGCTCATGACTAATTTTATAGACCATTTTAAATCGGCTCAGTAATTCCATAAGTGGAGTCAGACACAAAGGGGAATGGCATATCGTTTGTAATTATTTAAGCTTGTGAAACGTAAACAAAGAGATATTTGGAAATGAGAGTGATGGTGTTTAGTTAGTGTGATACGGCTGAGTAACTTGCATTTGAGTACACATGCTTTTGGTACCTGCTCCCTTGCTCCAACAACTGCTAACCTCTAAAGGTTGTGAATCATCTGTACAGCTTTTGCAGTTCACTCTGCATCTGGGAACAATATCTCTGGGCCAGAGTGCGACTTCACAACAAAGCAGGGGGCAAATAGCATGCATACTGAAATGTCGCAGTTTAGCTCAGGTCACAAGCATCTGCTTGCATTTATACAAATTATCTGATTAGTCTGATAAACATGGTTCTAAGTTCACAAGAAAGGCTTTCGTGTTCCTAAAAATGAGCTTTCAGTTGTGTGAAAAGGCACAGCCACCATTCGAAAAGCACTAGGGAAGAAAAGCAGAGATGAATGAGTCTGATTTATACATAATCTCTTTCAGCATATTGCACTTATACATAAAGCATATTGCATATCTTCCCACTGCTATTCTTCATATCACATGACCTCACAATAAAGTATTTTTGGAATTACTTTGTTTTTACTATATATTTTGTTTCACAAATTTTATCTCATAATGTTTTGATATTGTGATGCCAGCAAGCCAGTTTCCTTATTAGCAAATGGCTAATTTGCATGTCTCGGAATGCCTCTCTCTTCTTTTGTAATTAGCTTTGTATCTGGTGCCTGTAAATACTTGTAGCGTGTCCCAAAATCTGTTGTGTACTTTCCCTCGGATGTACTCAATCCCTACCTGTTTCACGTGTGATTCTGTTCTCTTAGTACTGTAAATATTCATCATCTGTTCTTCTGACTGTTAAATGTATGACCTCCTCACCGCTTCTTGTTGTGAACTATGGGTAGTGAGATTCACTTTCATTTGTTGGTTGTATAGTGTCCTTTTAAGGGTGAATAATAAAAAAGCGTTTTCAGGTTTGAGAACTGCCTAAGGGTCCCCTTACCATGCCTGGATCTAGTGAATACCACAGTATTAATGAATATAATGTTACCAAATACAACACATAAGCAGATGACCACACATTATTGTATTCGACTCTTTTTAGGCATTTAGAGCTACGTGAACTTTGTGAAGTCTGTCATGTTTATATAATGTGATGTGTCTGTGGCTGAAGCTACGCTCTCAGTGTCAGAGGAGTCGTTCACAAAGATCACACCCCATTAAGGGCCTTTGTGATATTCAACAGTGAGACTGTGCCTCGCTGTTTGGTTCCCATGGGACCAACTCCGACTGTCTAGGGAGAGATTCTGAGACACCTTGTTAGGTGCCTTTGGAACACCCACAAAGAGCAGTTTGTTAGAGACTAAAAGGACACATTCAGGGAGTGCAGACCAGGCCACTGTGAGCTCAGCTGGTTCCAAAGCCAATCTCCCATCTCTCCAAAGTCCCCACTGTCACTCCGCAGTTCCAGTCAGCACGTTGAGCCTGTCTCGACATAAAAGCCCTCCTCTTAATTTATTGATAACGAGGGATTTTGGGGGAGTTTAGATGCAGTGTGTTTGCATTCCTCAGTGTTAGTTTTACATTAGGCAATTGACCAAAAGGAATCCATTATTATAGCCTCTGGAATTCTGGTTTTTGACATAATTCCTCTGCTCAGCAATAAGGAGACGGAGGTTTATTTGAGGTGAAGGAGGAGTGACCATAGTAGTAGGGTTCATAATGACATGTTGGCCCAAAGTAATTGGTAGGTTACGTCACCTACTAAAATCAATGAGATTATAATGAACTTTTTATAAAGCGTTTCTTGCATCAAGTTAAGACACTTTCTCATTCAGCACATTCAAAGCTCACTTTAACTGTTCTCAGTCATTAATGCGATGCTTTATGGAGATTCTGTGAAGAGTTGCAAAGTCCGAAGGAAAGAAAAAAAAAATGTAAGGAGTCATTTTCTAAAATGCTCAGCATGGAAAACCGACGCTAATCAACATAAATCATGAAAAAACGAAAGAAGGATGAGCACACAAGGCCATATTTCACATCAAAAACATATTTTCAGAGCAGATGGGAATAAATGCAAGAAACCCAGGGGCTTGTTCATCTGAGCAAACACCCACTCAGAAATAACAGCATCCGACAGGAAGGGGAGCCGTCCCCAACACAGAGCCACTAACAGGACCAGCCAGTGAGAGCCTCCCTCTGATGTTTTAACAGAACTGAAATTAGATTCCCAAACAGCCCACTGAACTGAAACTTTACGCATCTGAGCAATGAAGACAGCACAGCCGGCACTGTACTTCTGCTGATCATACTAAAGGATTTGTTGTAGGAATCCCTCACTGCATCTTTCATGTTCCCTCCTTGCCTTTGACTGCTTCAAACCTAGTAATGTCGGAAATGGTTCATCTCCAGAGTTGCAAATAAATTAAAACTCAGTCTACTTCAATTGTATTGCGAGAAGCAGGATATGGATTCAGGCAGAGAAACCAACTCTTTCTTCTGCTTGGTTGGTCTGGTATTTTTCTCTTCCACCGGTGTGTGTGTGTGTTTCAGAAGTGTGCCAGAATCTATGCTAGGATACCTCTGTATTATGAATTGCATGACCCCAAATCCAGTGGAGGTAACGTAACTGGCTCTCAGTGTGGATTAATGACTACCTACATCAATGCCAGTGGTAGAAGAGATATTCCAGATCTGCTTTCCATAAAACACGGTCATTATTTTTCTGCCTAAGAGGGACAGGGAGTTTAGACATATCGCAGTTTTAATGCATTGTGACACTCTTCAATAAAGTTTCAGAAAGGACAGTGATAAATGTTATGTCATGAATGGCCTTTGGCTAAAGTTTTAAGGTTTTAAGTCCAACACAGGACACAGCATCCTGACTACAGTTGCCATTATCATTGTCCACACTGGGATACTTGACTCTGGACCTAAAACGTGTTGAGTTGAGTCCACAAAAGTGCACTTTCAGAGACGTGGATCAAATGGGGCTTAATTATTTAAATCCATCAACCACTAGAGGATAACTGAAATGACTGGTGTATAGCACACAGAAATAAGAAAAGACACTGCAGAGATTCCATAACTCTCATATGTCACATACTGTATATGCATACTTGGTTGACCAGATAGCTGCATCAGCTTCTAAATATGCACAGGTGTCTCTTGGATTTGTCAGTGTTTTCTCATGTGACCTGCTGTACACATCGCAGTACTAAATTATGTGAACTCATCTGATTCTATCTGTTCTGCTAGATGGTAGGTGTACTTCACTGTATGACTCATATTAAATTTTAATAGCAGGTTAATCTGATTACAGTTATTCTCCACGTAACATTTTAAGGTGACCCGGTCATGTTACAGATTGCTGCCATATTCACTGTCACTGTAACAACTTGGAAGGCTATTAAATTGGAGTGTGGGTTCAGTTGCAGTAATGCACATCTCTATCTATAACTGGCAAAATAATTATCTCATTAAAATGTTCGCCACACTGTGTACAGTGCATTTTTCACACTGCAAAAAAAGAGTCCAAAGTACTTGTCTGAATATGTTCATGACTAAATAACGCAGGGCTGGGCAGGAATAAACTGGATTGCTGTGGCTTTAGGATGGATAGGCCTAATAAGCTGGATATCACTGTGTGTCAAACAAACACATGAGATCAGAGCAATATATGATTGGCCTGGGTTAATCATGGGCAGCTGAGTAAAACATTCAAACCTATTTGATGTGGGCTCCGTCCCTCAGGTCATCTAGGCCTGTCAGCATCTCTAAAGTCCATGTGTGATTACATCAAATATTTTTGGAAACACGCAAATGAGGTGATGCAGTTGGTGCACAGCTTTAAAGGATGCCCCTACCCCCCAATGATCTGTCTGTCAGTATGGAGAACAGTCAGTAACACCTTACTTAAAGTCATGTGTTTAATCATTAACAAATAATTACGCATTCACAAAGCATTATAAACATGGCTATATACATTTATCAAAAGGCACTACAGATTATGGTCACGTGTATTATGCATTATGAGTGCTTTTTAAGTAAAGTGTTACAGAACAGTCTAACTGTAACAATGTAAGTGATATTAATGAAATGGTAGCCATTAATCTCATTGCCCTAGATGAAGAAATGCAGAACAACACAGTGGTTTGATTTGTCAGCAGTTAATTCCAGTCAGTGAAAGGTCACAGCAGAAAGCACGGACTTTGTACTCTGATCTATTCTGACTGAGCACATCTCCTTAATATCTCGTCTACTGTCGGCTTTCAGTCATGAATAGGAATGTAATCAAGTGCAGGAATTGGCAAAGCAGAAATATTACAAGGAGTGAAACTCCATGTCTTTGGGAGGGGCCGTGCCCATAAGCTAATGAGTGGGGGTGGACCCACTTTTTTCTTCAGCCAATGGCCACTCATATTTAATATCACTGCAAAATAATTAATATGAAAAAATGATTTACTTTATACTTAAAAAGCAATCTTTTCCCCAAAGCAGATCATTGGATAACAGCATGCTATGCAGGACTAAATTGCAGTATGCAATGTTAAAGTTTATATGAAATATACTCAAAGCCAAAGATAAGATTCCTCTGCTCCCCAAGCATAACCCCCATGCTTTCCCAGAATTTAAATACATACATTTTCTTTTCAATTCTGTGAAGGCTGTTTTGGCAAGATTACAATTTTGTCTTTGCTTATCCAATTATGAGGTGCTAAAATTAAAGAGAATATACTAGAAATGTGATTCACCTACCTGTTACTCAAAAGACAATCTGTGAGGCAGGCCGTTAATAAGAATGCTTTAATATATCCCTTTATACACAAATTCCATTATCTTAGAAGCAAGGTGTTTTCATCTTCAATATTGCAGTAGGGCAAATAGCAAATGTTTATATCTGGTTCCATCATCGCTTCCACCACTGTCTCCTTCTCTGTGTCAAATCATTTTCTTATATTAGGACAATGCGTGATGAGGATTTTGATGACTTTTATGGCAAAAGTTGCCTAACATTAAAATGCATCAAGGATGATTAGCTGTAGAAATCCATGGGAACACCCATTTTTAGTTTTCTAGAGAAAGTAAAGCGATGAGACAAATATATATTCAGTTTCTTTTCTGCCTTTCATAAATCATATCCATAATTGACAGACAGTTTTTATTTATCTTTATTTGTATCATTGTATATTTGTATGATTAATTTAATAGAGTGTCGCTGCCAAATAATTAAAAAATGTAGGTGATTTAATTTACAGCTGAAGTCATCTGCTAAAAAAATGGCAACCATTAGTGAACCAGCATCATATTTCATTCAATTATACACATACACACTGAACAGAGGCCATCGATGGTCTGGTTCAGAGAGAGGGTCCAAGCAACTAGAGGAGGCGGGACCAACCAATCAGATGTCTTGGTCCAGCCTCCTCTAGTTGCTTGGACCCACCCCCTCTACAATCTGATTGGTTTTTATCTCTCTGAACCAATTATTTTTCCTTCTGCCCTCAGGACATTTTTGTATGAGTAAAACTCCTACAAGCAAAGAAAAAATGGCTCTGAAGAAACCTAATACACAAATGCTCAATTCTACTGCTGTCTAATATGCCTAGATAACCACTACAGCATCCAGAACACCGTTGAAACACCAATCAAATTAGGGAACTATCCTTGGGATTGATAAACATGAGGGTGGCAAAATTTTGGACGTTACCAACATCAACGATATGAAAGGTAGTAAAGCCTGCAATGGTAAGGTAACAGATTATTTTGGAGTTCATTTACAGAAGGCAAAACACAAATCCAGTTCTGCAATTCATAAATCCGGCCCAAATTCTGGAGAATCCAGAATTGTAAGTCAAATACACAAAAAACAAGTCATACACAAGATGATTGGTAAAATTTTGGAAGGCATCTCAAACAACTTACAAGACTTTGCAACTACACCAAATGCACAGGGTTTTAAATGGACACACAGTAACTTAAACCTTAAAGATATTACAGATTCATTATGGATGTGGAGGAGGACAGATTAGAAGTCATCTGTGTCCCGGAGGGAGGGGAGTCACATGACTAACACCGGTAGAAAAGTATGAAAAGGAAGTGAAATATACAGAATAAAATGTACAGTAATCTGAGGTTTTCAGCTAAGAGCTCTGTCATTCACTTCAGACATGCAACTCCGTTATTTGCTAAAAGGAAAAAAAAGCCTGCATTCCCTGCTTTTAGACATATGAAATGACACTCACAAACACAGCGAATATGAACTGGAGAGAACAACCCAGTGCCATATTCGGCACAGTGAGACTCAGTAGTAGTGGCTTCTGTAGGAGGAGTGACTGGAAGAGAACCACCTCTGCACTGTCAATAAGACATAGAAAGTGACAGACTTCTTAACAGAACATTCTTGTATTTGAGAAGGTTTCATGAAGGTAAATTCCGAGAACTGCGAGTTGGAGAAGAAACCACGTCAAAGAGACTGGTGGAGAACATGCAGATAAATAAGTTTGCTGGTCCGAAGTGAAGAAAAGATGAGCTAATTAAGTGGGGAGTAAGAGGACTTGGTTTGTTATTCCAATAAATTATATTTTACACAAACTCTAAAAGTCTCACACTCACAATGCAAATTAGAGAATTTTCTAAAATACATAGCAGTCAAGCAGCTGTGTATTTAAGAATAATTACTTTATTCCCTACTCATTTCTGTAATACAACAAATTATTATTTTACACCTGCATTTATTCTGTGCTTTGTGTTTTACATTAATTTCCTTTCCTTTCTTCAACCCAGAAATCAGGATCCAGGGAAACTACAAGGCTAGACTCAAGCTCGGAACGTTCGTTCCTAAAAAGTGAAATCAATGGCATGCAGCTGCCTTCAAGATAGGGACCAAATCAATAGTGATTTGCCTGCCCCACTTCCTTGTTGAATTCCTTAAAGTACATAAATCATTCGGTCTTATGACACTTACGAATAAATTCAGAGGGCCTGTCACTCTTGAACTTTCTCGCTTTGCTTTTCTCAACTTGTGAAAAACTCCTATCCTGGAACAGATTTAAGGAAGAAGGGAAGGTGAAGATTCAGTATGATGGAAGAACATCCAAAAAGCTGAGCTAATTAAACTGCATCACACATTTCAGCAAGCTAAGAGATAAAGCAAGTCAGCATAACTACGCAGCATCATCCATTAGCATAAACCTGAGGATAATGAGAAAAGAAATTAAATAAGAAAGTGGTGGGATAAGGGCAATATTTAGTACTAGCTATGCCTCACTGGAACTAGCTTAAATAAAATAAAGATAAATAAAACTAAAATCTTACCTTACAACCCCTTAATCACTTTATTAATGAGAATTTCTTCATAATTACAGTACTACAATAATTTACAGCAGTAATACATTTAAAGCAAAGATTTAGAGCTGTTATGATTGCTTGATGAAACTGGATTGCTCAGTTTTTTTAAAGCATTAATTAAAATTTGTCTACTCGATTACCCGGCAACAGCAGAAGGAAGACAGTGCATAGTGTATGAGGGCATTGCTTAGTGTTAAATTATTTTGTTTAATTTACTTCCTATGATTCCAGTATCTCAAAATAATCACTGCTACAATCAACCCTCACATCCTCTCACGTAAAACAGTACATAATAATCATATATTATTACTTTTCTCTGAATGTACTGTGTGTTTTGAGTAGGGCTGAACTATATTTGAAAAAGTTCACACTTTAAACATTGAAGTTTTTCCAATATTTAAGATTTTGAAAATTAACTATAGCAAATGAACTTATCATCTACCAAAAGCGTCTGTCACATAAATTGGTCGTGTTTCCAGCAGACACAATGCAGTGCCAACAAATCACTTGCTTTTGCTCAATATTTTCTCTATGGAATACAAAATTCCTCTATACAGTGGAAGACAAATGTCTTTTTGTAAGCAGCTCTTGTTCGCTTTTACCCTCCTCGGTCATATTGTTAAATTTCTTTCAAATGCGTCACATTGTCTATGAGTAAGTCAAACAGCAGGGAAGATAATATTTATGATTGCACATGGAGAGCTCATGCAAGGGAAGCTACAGTAAACTTTAGACCAGTGGTGGCCAATCTTATCCGCAAAGGGCCGGTGTGTGTGCAGGTTTTTGAGGTAACCTGTAGGTCAGCTATTCAAATGCAGGCGTGAGGACTCTTCAGCCAATCAGTCTTCGAAATAGTGACCTAATTAGGAAGTTGCACTGAAAACCTGCATACACGCCGGCCCTTTGCGGATAAGATTGGCCACCCCTGCTTTAGACTGTTTTCTTAGCATAGTAATACTGAAATGAAAACATCATTAAAATCGCAAAGCTTGCTAAGTTTTGTTTCTTCTGATAGAACATAAGCACATAAGAAATTTACAGAAGAGAGGAGGCCATTTGGCCTATCAAGCTTGTTTGGGGAGAACTTAACTAATAGCTCAGAGTTTTTAAAATCTTATACAGCTCTGATTTAAAGGAACCCAGGGTTTTAGCTTGCGCTACACTAGCAGGAAGACTATTCCATACTAAGTACACGCTGTGTAAAGAAGTGCTTCCTCAAATTCATTTTAAAATGTTCTCCTGTTAATTTTCACTTATGGCCACAAGTTCTAGTGTTTAAACTAATATTGAAATAGTCATTTAGCTGAACAGCATCCAGACCTGTTAGAATCTTATATACCTTTATCAAGTCCCCCTTAGTCTCCTTTGCTTGAGGCTAAACATATTCAGCTCATAACTTCTCCTCATAAGACATTCCTCTAAGACCAGGAATCATTCTCGTAGCTCTACTTTGCACCCTTTCTAAGGCAGCAAACTGCTTCTTAAAGTATGCTGACCAAACCTCCACACAATATTCTAGGTGATGTCACACCCACACAGGCGGGGCAGAGCACCGGCCGCCAATCACCACCTGATTGGTCGGCTACTTCACCACTATTCACCCAGCAGGCAGTGCAAAGCATTGTTGCCATTCTAATGATGCACCGTACCAAGCGATCTCTCTGTGTATTTACTTCCCGGTTCGTCTTGCCCCCTGTGTCCTGCCCGATCACCTGCCTGCCTTTCCTGCTCGCCTCACCCTGCTCCCTCGTCGGCCCTCCTCCTCCCTCCCCGGATTCCCATCTCGTCCACTCGTGCCGGACTGATCTTCACGGTTCTTGACTCTCGCCTGCCTCTCGACCACGATTCAGCACATCCCCCTTGGCTTCTGTACAACCCAATCTCCTAAATAAAGGATTCTGCCTCCGCATTTCGGGGTCTGCCTCTTCCCTGCTCAGTGGGGTCTTACCAAGGAATTATATAATCGTAGCATCAGCTCCCTTGACTTAAACTGCACACACCTAGGGATGAAACCCAACATTCTATTGGCCTTTTTTATTGCTTCCCCACACTGGCGAGAGTGGGACATGGAACCATAAACATGCACACAGAGGTCTTTCTCATAATCAACTACCTTTATTTCAGTGGAACCCGTAAAAAATCTGTACTTTATATTTCTGCTCCCTGCATGGATTACCTGTGAGGTATCAGCTCGGTCGCTAACTAAATCAAGATCCCATTGTAGCCTCTCTGCTGCTAAATCAGTATCTGCTCCACCACTCACCTTGGTGTCATCTGCAAATTTAACCAGTTTACTGTAGTATTGGTGTCAATATCATTAATGTAAATTAGGAACAATAGTGGTCCTAAAATGGAACCGTGCAGTACACCACTATGAACGCAGGCCAACTATGACATTGTGCCTCTAATAACAACTCGACGCTTCCTGTCTGTTAACCAGTTTTCGATCCAAGCTGCCACAGTTCCTAAAATCCATGCAGCTTTGAGCTTAAGCAAGAGCCGTTTGTGAGGGACAACATCAAAGGTCTTCTGGAACTCTAAGTAGATCACATCGTATGTTATGATCGGCACAGGGAAGCAGGCGAAGGAAGCCGTGGATACGAAAAAGTTAGTTGTGGTAACACACTCTAGAACTCACATAACGTTAATGACAGGACTGGGGAAACATACTCTGACGTGGACTTAAACCTCTGGGGTCTATGGGTAGGGAACACACGTTCACTGACTGGGGCATGGTCACACATTTCATTCTATATCATAAAATTAATTCATGGCAAATAAATTATTTCTTATATATTCCTATATGTTCATTCCTATATATTTGTTTTGGCATTAAACTCATCTTTATTTTAATGTACTTTGTAAATATGTCAGATTTATGTGAAGTTTGTAATTTGACATCAAAGTATAGACATTGCAAAATGCAGATTGGAACACTTGCAGAAACATTATAAAAGTACATAGTAAGCAATGGTGGCAGTTTGTTTTGATCCCAGATATCTGATCACCAAAGTCTTGGCTACATGATGATGACTAAATGGTGTAGTTGCAACATTCAGGTGGATAAATAAATAAGAAAAACCTATTTCTGGCCACCTTCCACTGAATATGTAGGACCTTTAATGTATATGAAAGCTGATGGGGATGTATATGAATCGCGTTTCAATGTTGCGTTGTTCATCAAATTACCATGCAAATGCGATTTTAATATGCGGAAATGTGACTATTTAGAATGCGAATAGCGATCGTCAGGTGAGGGCGGCACTACCCCCCCCCCCCCCCCCCCCCCCCGATGCAGGTAAAACAAAGAAAGGTGACATGGTTTATTTTTTTGCTAATTTAACGTACTTCTAAAAACTTTAATACTTCTGACAATTGACATTTTGAGAAGATGGCAGATTACGGATTTAGTCAGCATTTTTTCATGATTCTACATAAACATTTCAGCGAGATATAAACTGAAATAGACGCGAAAAATAAGCTGCGATACCGATGACGCATTTCACCCCAGAGGGTTAAATACACTAAACTAATCAGAAAAAATGCGAAACAGCTGGTAAACACGGGGAATCCACATAAAGTAGATGATGATGGGCCGTGGCACACAGGAGGATCGGACAAGCGGGTCACGACATCGTAGGCCTTTTTGTGATCAATTTCTATTGCAGCTTCCTCAAAGAACTCAATTAAATTAGTTAAACAGGATCTACCTCTCCTAAATCCATGTTGGCTATCCCTCAGAATGTTATTTGTTTCCAGGTAATCTACTATTTTCATTTGGATTATAGCTTCCATTACTCTTCCAGTTATGCAAATTAAACTGATTAGCCTATAGTTTGCTGGATTACTTCTATTCCCTTTTTTGAATACGGGTGTTATATTAGCATGCTTCCAATCAGAAGGTACCACAGCAGTAGATAAGGATTTCTGGAATAGTAAAGTTAAAGGTTGGCTAATAATATCCCTCATCTCTTTTAAAACTATAGGTAAGATGCCATCAGGCCCCTGTGATTTATTTATTTTGAGCTTAGCTAGGCTTTGTACCACATCAGCCTCAGCTATACATATATTGGTCATAGACAACGCTGTATTCGTACTAAATGGTGGTAAGTTACTTGTGTTCCCTACTGTGAACACCCATGTAAAATAACAATTAAACTCATTTACTATATTAATTTCATTTTCAATTACAAGGCCCTTACTATCCTACAGATTAGTGATTTCAGCTTTTAGAGCTCTTGAAGTTAAAATATTGGAAGAAACTTTTAATGACATCCTTATCCTCCAATGCAATCTTCCTTTATACATGTTTTAGCTCAACTTATTGATGAAGTCAACCAGCTATCGCAATCTTTGTGTTGTGACAATTGCATGTGCATATCATGCAATGTAAATATTAACATGGGACCTAGTACTGCGGGTGACATGGCGGCACAGTGGCTAGCGCTGTCACCGCACACTGCCGCTTTGCGTGTGTGTGTGTGTGTGTGTGTGTGTGTGTCTGTGTGTGGATTAGGTTTATATTACATTGTGGTGACCAAATGTCCCCCAAAATGTAATAAAAACCACTTTTTGAAGTTGTGGGGGGCATTTTTCGGGTCCCCACAAAGATTTGTGAATGCAATCAAAAAACTAAAAATGCTATAACTGTATGTGAATTACAGTGCAATGGGCTGTCGTGCCATCCCAGGGTAATTCCCGCCTTGTGCCAATTGCAATACGTATTATATTATATTATATTATATTGTCACGATCGTGTTCGCGGCGAAGCAGCGATCGTGCGGGTAGGCAGGTATGGAGAGGCAAACAGGCAGTAATCAGGCTAAACGGGGGTTTATTACAACCGACAGGACCAGGAAACATTCACCACACCAATACCACAATGACAGACAAAGGGAACAGGTCAGACCAGGACTTAAATACAAGGAGACTAAGCAAAGAAATCAGACAACGCTGGAAACAATCAGGGAAGCACACGTGGGAATTCAGGGGGCGTGGCACACATGAGGAGCCGACGAGCAGGGCATGACTTATATTATCCATCCATCCATCCATTTTCCAAACCGCTTATCCTATTGGGTCGCGGGGGGTCCGGAGCCTATCCCGGAATCAATGGGCACGAGGCAGGGAACAACCCAGGATGGGGGGCCAGCCCATCGCAGGGCACACTCACACACCATTCACTCACACATGCACACCTATGGGCAATTCAGCAACTCCAATTAGCCTCAGCATGTTTTTTTTTGGACTGTGGGGGGAAACCGGAGTACCCGGAGGAAACCCCACGACGACACGGGGAGAACATGCAAACTCCGCACACATGTGACCCAGGCGGAGACTCGAACCCGGGTCCCAGAGGTGTGAGGCGACAGTGCTAACCACTGCACCACCATGGACTTATATTATATTATATTATATTATATTATATTATATTATATTATATTATATAAAAACAATGACTCGATTCATCATCAAATTAATCTATAGATTACCAGATTATTAAAATAATTGATGGTGACAGTCCTACAAAGATTGTTATGATATTGAGGCTTCAAAAAAATTGAGAACCTCCATCTATAAGTAGCACTCTCTCCCCCATTTTTTCATTAGCAATTGCATTTCCCTACACTATAGCCATATAGAATGTGTCACCTTGACCTGTTATAATATAACCGTAATCAATCCATCTATCTTCTATAAATGGTTCTCCAGTATATGGTGGTTTTAACAACCATTAATATTCTTTGATTACATGACTGTTACAGCCCTGCTTGGTCCTCTCCTTGTTTTGCGTTTCTCCTGCAGGGTGGAGAACTCTAGCAGGTGCAGGCATTTCCACTTAATTGCCCATCCACACCTCTAGGGGGCGATAAAGGCGTCTCCCTTCCTGACCAGCAGCTTTTGGATGTTTTAGCCCTTACTGATTGTCCAACACTTCTCCTTAGACTTTTCTATTACACCTCTGTCTTGCTTATGTTTAGATTTCGCTTTATTTGTCAATAAACATTATTAGAGACTAATCCATTTGTGGTCTCCTTTTCGTGTTGCATTGCCCTGAGCCAGACATGTAACATGACTAGATGTGATTCTGGAATAATAATGTTTCTCACCTGGCAAATTCATAATTTTAGGTAGCAGTTGCTTTTATGGGAGAACTTCCTCAAGCTGATAAAACTGTATTTAGCCTGACAGCCCCAATATCCATCTTCAGTAAATCTACTGCACACACTGCCACAGCAGTTCCCTCGCAGAAAATTTGCAGCCATGGGGTGATTCTGGATACTTCTCTTTTGTTAGATACTCATGTTGCTATACATCTACAGTACTGTGCAAAAGTCCAAAGCAGTCAAAGAAAATGATCTTTAAATGACCATCCTGTGGTGCAGAACTATGATATTATGTGGGTCAAAGTGTGCCTGCTTAGTCATTTCAAAACGCTCCTAAAGCCACCCCAGTATTCGCTGCAATTATCCAGTACACCCATCTACAGTGTATATTTTGACTCCTCCATCTCAAATGGCTACTCAATACTTCATTAACTTTTTTAATTACTTTAATTAATTAATTAAGTGAGCTGGTGGTGAATTTTAACAAATACATGTAATGGCTGAGGTGCCGCTGAGGAGAGCTTTGGGAACAGAAGTGGTGTTCATCTAACCATCCAACAGGATACAGTATCAGAAATTCTTTGGAGAACTGATTTTGCATGTGTTATAAGATTAAATAGTGTTTTTTGTTGTTCTGATTATACACTTATTACCCAAATAAGTAGTTTTAAACATTTACTTTGACTGCTTAAGACTTTTGCACAGTACTGTATGTCAGACGCATACAAACAAAATCCCAAACTCAAGTTTTTCAAGTCCGGCCATGTATCAGTTTTGCTGCCGCCACTGTAAGAGCAGAATCTAAAAGCCAATCATTATGAAAAAAAATGCAGATGTGGTCAATAGAGGCAGGTTCTTAACAACTGAAGGACTGTTTGCAGCCAAAACTAACCAAGTTTTTCCCAACCAAAAACCCCAATTAATAGAGAGATCCTTGTCAGACTCAGAGAACAGGGAATGGCCTTAGGTGACAAGACTTGGGAAAAAATATCATGATAGGTACTGGAGACGGCTGGCAGGGGAGCTAAAGCAATGGTTCTCAAGCTTTTCAACATTAAGGCCCACCTGTCTGTCACAGCATGTTTCCAAGCCCCCTGGCCCACAGTAGATGATATTTAATAAAGTGTTTTATTAATATGTAATAAAAAGTTAAATTTCTTTGGCACAAAAACATTTACATTTCAGAAAAAGATACCAACATACTGGGTACTGCAGATATAAGTAAAAAAAGTTTTATTAAGAAAAAAGTTTTATTTTATACATAACTCAAAAGCTAACAAAAACAGTCGCAAAACTGCTAAATTACTACAGTAAATGAGCTTTCAGTAGCAGAGGTCATCTCCTTTTCTGTATTGGGAACAAACATTTGCCAAAAATGTAACTTTAATATTCTGATTTTGTTTCAAAGCGCAATTCTGTAACTGTAATCTAAATTCTTAAAATAATAGTACTTTCTTGCTTTCCCACGGCAGATATCGATGGTGGTTGGCAGCACCAATTTTTCAGCGATGGTGGAAACTTTCTTCCACTGGGCAACACACTAAGGTACCAAGTAAGCTGGATTTCAGGTCACTGTTACACTGTGTCATAGGGAGATAATTGTCTTCTTCTGCAGTTGTAGTCCATCATGTTCTCACTGAAAGTACTCTAATGGTTTTCCGACAAGTCTTGGGTGCTTTGTTTCAATGTGCCGCTTGAGTTTTGACAGTTTTAGAGCCTCGTTTGAAAGCGTTAATCCACACTCCACGCTGTGCCTTGGGCTCCGTGTCATCACCTCCCCTGGCAAATCCATATTTCATGTATTCTGGGTTGCATTTGCAGAATTTGGGCTTTTTCTTTACCACTGCATCAACTTTTTTCTTTGTGAAACTCATCCATCATCACATTTACACATCGGCTGTGTTGGCTCAAATTGACGATGTTAGCCCCAGATGGCCAATAAATTATTAATTTTTTTTAGGGATTACATTGTAAAAAACACATCTTATTCACTTTTGTAGGAACTTTACTTAAGCGTCTTTGCATTATTTTTTACAATATTTTTATTCTATATTTATACAATAAAATCCCATTATAATGAACTGGCTTATAACGGAATATCGTCTTTAACGGACGAGGTCCGCTGGTCGCTAACGGAATTTTGCTTATAATGGATAAACAATTTGGTCCGCAGGGCTGCTTTTAACTGTAATTTTGTTTGGCTATAATGGACATGCAGGCTCCGCCTACAGGGCGTGTGTTGTGCCGGCGATATCCAGTGCAGATACATAGTCGGGATTATTAATAGTCACGAATCTGGTCAGGTAAAGTTGGATTACTACATGTAGAATATTATAATCAAGTGTGTCTGCTGGGGTGTGGCATGAGTAAATGGAGTCCTATAGTTGTGTTCTGGACATACAGCAACTCTAGATATAACAGACTTTGGATATAACAGACTGCTTTGCCAGGTCCCATGAAGTCCGTTATAACTGGATTTTACTGTAGCCCCAATTAAGTGTGGTGCTGGCAGCCCTATATGGACTAATGGCCAGTTTCGATTTTAAATTCGCGGCCCAATTAGTAGGCCCATTGGTTGAGAAACGTGGAGATAAAGGAACCTACAGAGCCAAACTGGAGCAATGCTACAGCAGCAAGATTCAAAAGCTTTATTTGTCATGTACCAAGCATGTAGTGAACCCTGGTCACTCCGAGCAGACGTGCATGACAAGAGAATAACAAAATACAAAAAAAAATAAAAATATAAAATAAAAATGATATGAGGTATGTGTGGCAAGGCTTACTGGTTATAACTAATCATAAAGGCTAACTGTTCAAAACTAACATTGTAACAACTAATGCCTCACTCTCCGATGACATTCTACACTCCTTTTGAGCATCAAACCATGGAAAAGGCTGCTAAGATCCCATGTCAACCAGGAGATCCCACTTTCCAGGTAACTGAGCAGGATGTGTGTAGGACACTGCAGTGCTGATCTTCATAAAGTTGTGGGACTGGATGGTCTACAACCAAGGGTGCTGAACATCTGCTCCTCTGAGCTGTCTGACGTATTCATGTCAATCTTCACCTCCTCATTCACACAGGCAACCATCCCAATGGTTTTGAGAATGACCACCATTATCTCAGTGCCCAAAAAGAGTCACGTGGCTGGATGGCTACCACCTCAGTGGCAATGAAATGCCTGGACAAGCCTGCATTGTAATGTATCAGCAGCATAGTTCCTGACTCCCCAGACCCTCTGCAGTTTGCTCACTGACCAAATTGATCCGTGGATGATTCCGTCTTCCTGGCCCTTCACACCTCTCTCCATCGCCAGGACAGTCCATACACATGCGGTCGGATGCTGCTTATTGATTACGACTCAGCCTTTAAAACTATCCTCCTTTCTATGTTGGCTTCTAAACCCAAGAAGCTAAGCTTGCCCACCCCCATTTGCGATTTGATATTGGATTGTTGACAAGAAGAACACAAGGGCTGAGCATTGGCAACAAAACATCATTGCCACTAAATACTGAGTCTCCACAAGACTGCGATCTGTCATCATTCACCTATGGCCGCACAGCTAGACACGATAGCCACCAATAGTTACATTTTCTGATGACACCACAGTCGATGGTCTCATCGACAGCAACGATGTGACTGTGTACTGCCAGGAAATCAGCAGTCGACTCAGCTGGTGTTGTACTCAGCCACATTTCCTATTTCAGCCATTTCTTTTATTTATTTCATATTTATTTCATATATTTATACTTTATTCAGTCATTTCTTTTGTTTCAGCAATTTATTCAATTTATTTCTTATTTATTCCATATATACAGTACTTACATCTGCAGTTCCAAGTTACTAACATGTACTTTGATGTTTTATAAGTGCCTTTGTTTTTGTCGTAGGCTGTCTAATTCTGTTACATGTTGCTTACTGGATGGTGCATGTTAGATTTCCTATGTAGTGATATAGAAAAGATAAATAAAGAATATTGAATCATCATGAAAGACTCCTTTTTCAGCCTAGGTACTATCCCCCACATCAAACCCTGTCTATATCAGACGCTGCCTCTCACAACCTGATGCTGAATCCTTCATTCACAGCTTCATCTCCAGTCACCTGTAAGTCCCTCCTGATGAGCATCAGCTCCAGGTCCCTTCACAGGCTTCAGCTGGTTCACATGTCTGCCGCCTGCCTCCTCCCCCATACCACTTTCTCATGATCTCTGCAGAGTGCACTTACTCCCCATGAAACATCACATCCACTTCAACGTTCTTAACCTTATTCTCTTAACTCTTAACGGTGTTGCGCCCCCCTATCTGTCTGATCTTCTCATGCCCTATCAGCCGCCTCGTACACTTAGATCTTCCTCTTCTGGGCTCCTCACTGTTCCTCTGTCCAAACTGCACAGCTCTGGTGTCTGAGGTTTCTCCAGGTAACCCCCTGCCTTCCCTTCCCTCAGATGTCCGTAACTCCCCTGTACTCCACGTCTTCAAATCCTGCCTAAAAAGCTTCTTGTTTTGCTGAGCTTTCCACTTCCCTTCACTTCACTTTCCTCACATTGATCCCTCTGTGCCCTCCTCGGTCGCTTCCCTACATTTTCTTCTGCATTTAAACAGTTGCCATGTACTACTTGTAATCCTCATTACTGTGTACTTGCTGTTTTCTATGTTGATTACTTCCTTTGCTGTACTCCGTGGTTTTGCCCATTGGACAGAATATTTGAGTTCATTAAGTGCTTTATGAATATATCGTGTTATCGATATAACAATAATAACAATAATAATAATAATAATAATAAATATTATAATTATTCACTTAATTAAGCAGGAACATTATGGAAAGGCATGAATTAAATTAATGCATATTGAATGTCAGGGTCAGCACCCGTTCTCCAGAACCTTTCACGTGT
The DNA here is from genome assembly GCF_023856365.1 of Brienomyrus brachyistius. Taxonomy (NCBI): domain Eukaryota; kingdom Metazoa; phylum Chordata; class Actinopteri; order Osteoglossiformes; family Mormyridae; genus Brienomyrus; species Brienomyrus brachyistius. The sequence goes on from NC_064544.1 coordinate 22,033,589, forward strand.
CCCCCCTACCCCCGTTTGGCCAGCAGGTGTCACTGGCCATCCTGTCCTCCCTGTTGTCCAAGTCCTTAGTGTTTTTCCCCAGCTCCCAAGAGTGCTACAAGTCTCTATAGGCTGAGCGTGTGCCTATGAACTCTGTACTCATGAGTTCAAATCAAGTCACCCCTGTTTTGCGTTTATTAGATATTGTTCCCTAGTGTTTGTTTAGTATTGCTTTTCTTGTCCTAGGTTTTCCCTGCTTGTGTTCTGCTTTGTTCCATCATGGTTCTGTTTTATTATCTTTGTTTTCCGTCCCTAGTGTTTTATTCCCAGTTAATGTTTTCTAGTTTTCAATATTTGTTAAGATCTCTAGTTTCTGTGTTTAATTATTATTAGTTCCACATGTTGCCTATTTTCTTGTGCCATCCCTTATTGATTGTTTCTCACCTGTCCTGCGTTATCTTGTTAGCCCTCAGTATTTAAGTTAAATACTGTAAATATCTAACATGTATATTGTCATGCAGCTAAAAATGTCACAGATTAGTTCCCTTTTAATGTTACTTTTTTAAATAAACACCAAAATCAGTCATATTCTCAGAAACAATATTTTTATACATGCATCTACAGCAACAGCAGGATTCCACGAAAGTAGAGGTCTGCATTCTCGTGGAACCTGCGCCAATAGAGTGCAGCACGGGACAGATTTTCATTTCTGAATGTGGGAGTGGATGGGAAGTGATGTGCATGAATCTGTGTCGGCGCATGTTACTATCCTGATGAAGTTCCCTGAAAATACCAATACCATTGACTTTAGACCAGTTCTTTGTTGGTCATTTTCCCCTGCTTCAAGATAGCAATGCACCAACAATGCACCCTTGGGGGATCAGAGGGGCTCAAGTACATTTACTATTTAAGAATCACTGTGGCAGGCTCATTCTAGGAAAGACACCGCTTTGCGCTGGGTGCAAAATAGGGCCCAAATTGTTTTTCCACAGTCAACATGCAGAGTAAATAATAATTAATTTATTTTATTCCCAGTCAAAGGTACAAACTATGGCAATATCATCATGATCACTAATAAAAAAATCGATAACAACATCTTCAAAATAATTCCGATCCTCGTGTGTGCCGCGCCCCCCTGATTATCCACGTGTGCTTCCCCGATCGTACCCAGCTGTGTCCGATTATTTTCGCCCAGTCCTGTCTATTTCAGTCCATGTCTTGCCTTCGTTCCTGGTCCGTCATTGATGTTAGTCAGTGTCTGATGTTTCCTGCTCCCTGTTCAGCGAATAAACCCCTAGTTTCCCCGACTTTTGCCTTCCTGCCTGATCCTTCCTGCCAGCCTGCCTGTGCTCTCACCCGCTTAACCAGAGCGATCACCGGCAATCCTGACAATCTGTATGTGGGTACTGATTATTTTGTTGTTGATTTTTTAGCCACCTAATAAAGAAAAATGACCTGTCTTGTGATTTGGACACAGGGCATGAACTGTATTTTATTTTAGTTCAAGATCTACTCATCAACATCGCATTAATTTTTAAGTTTAGTACCCAGTAGTGAATTGAGAACTAGATAATATTCTGAATAGACCTTTTAAAAAGAGCCTTCTAGAGCTGATTAAATATTTTAGAAATTATTGAAGTGGCATTTCCCATAGACTTAAGCAGCATGATAGTAAATATCACCACTAGCATTAAATTTCAAGTCCATTTTCATGCATTCACAATTTAAATTTATAGACCTAAAATCGGTCACCTTGCCCTGGCAGCATTTGATAAATAATAAATGCATGAGGAATGACCCCTTCTGTTCACCTTAGGTCATAAACATGGTACATTTCATGACAAGAGAAATCATCAAAAGACATTTGACGAGTGCCGGGGTGGGGACACTGCAGTGGTATAAATTGTTGTTTACACTACAGTGGCAGTGAGACAACTGACAGTTTTCCTGGCCTGTGTAATTAAAATGAAATGTTATGGTGCACTCTCTAATATACCTTCTCAAACGAGAGGAAATCATTACTTTGGGGGTAATTAGCAGCAAAGGAGAGTTGCACGTTCGCTGGATAGGCCATGCCCCCCGGCAAGTGATTAAGAAGAACAATATTTTAAATACATTTACAGACTATTAAAAATCCCTTTGGAAATAAATTCACATGTGTGACCAACAGCTGGGTATATCTGTAGGAAGCTGCTGTAAATGACTGTCCGCATATTATTAGGTGCCACAGATTATTATTTGACTACATGGACTGTCTCCAATATAGCTCCTCTTAACAAGAATAGCGAGAGAACTTGAATGTATTACATAGTCATATAGTGTATGGCCAGGGGAAAATAATTGTTTTTCTGGTTATGAATAATTAAACATTGTAAACATTAACTTTTTTTTCCCCCTGTGATACAATTTTTATTGTGAGTCTTCATCAAAAAGCTTTGATAGCTCAGTGCTGGAGCTTTCTGGCCGACAGTCAAAATTATGTAGCAGTGTGTTCTTTTTAAAAGGCAAATTTGTTCTTAATTTCTGAGCTCCTGTTGTGTCCCTGTACAAAGACACCTGACCTCTACAGTCTGGACATTTTTTCCCAGCAGCTATGAAAAAGGACATTGTCCAGATTACACTCAAAATGGAAGAAAAATCGTATAACTGGCAATTACAGATACAAACCTTTGACTGACAAGCCCATCTATATAAAACAACAGCTCTTATTCTGATTGGTAATTCCTGTTTGCCCCGTGTCTATATAAACACAAACATTCCACTTAGTCCAATTAATGTGTTCCAAACCAAGAAACAGCCTCATCAAATGAATGTTTTTATTTTTTTCACTGAGCTTTCCACTGGAGGCCTAGGAAGGCTGGACAGAGGGTACAGGTATGTCCCATAGCTAGAGATAGATGAATTACCTTAAAATTCCAGGTATACATTTCTATGGGAGAATCCAGCCATGCAGAGGCTCATTTAAATATAATCTAGTCGGTCAAATTGCAAAAACGCTTGCCAACGGAATATTTCAGCCGCCTGACCACTGATCCCTTACAATAAATAACAATCTCTTCTTTAGAAATTGCTGTAAAAAGTAGGCTTTCTGTTCATTAACAACGACAAAGGTCACTGAGTGATTGTCTGTATCTGAAACCGTGAGTGAAGGTTTAAGGCATCGCTAAGGAATGTTTGATACTGTTATCACTAAATAAATGTTGCTATTAAATGCTCAGCATTTCAGATGCTGGTGAAGGCTTCAAATAAATATGATGTATATACTCCATGACAGTTAAACAGTGCCGACTGTGTTTTATGTAACTAGGCTTTGCAGCTCCGAAACAGAGTGCTTTGTAGTTAAGAACGCATAGGGAATGCAAGGAGAAAGTGTGGACATGAAACTAGCATAAACACAGAAATACAAACAAAGTAGTGTATAAATCAGCAGAAACCAGCGTTGGAATCTAAGCATTCGTAATACCTTTGGGAAAGTTATTTATCCATTAACCATTTTTCACACCACTTACACCATGTGGGTTCAGAATTTAAAGTCACTTTTGTTTTACCATTTTGTGTAAAGTAACAAAAAAAACTTCTAATCTTATAAGTCCTTTCTTTTCCAAGAGTCACATGATCGGGTTCCTGCAGTCTGTATCAGATGAGAATGGAAACTGCCTCCAGTAATGATTTTGGATCTTTGCACGGTAATAAAATCAAGTTATATGACACCAATGAAATACTCTTTGAATATTCACACATTATCATTAAAATAGGAATCAAAAAAGCAGCATGCTTTTTATACGACAAGGTTACTTACTGTCTTGTAAAAAGGTCTTTTGGTTAGTGCAGAACCCTTGAGATTGACATGAAATTTTAGTTAATTGGGTGAAAAAACATTTCGTCACACACCGACTTCCTTCATGTTGAACATTTAATTGGATGCACACAAAAGACAATACGCAGATGTTCAATATTCCCTGGATTCCATTTTGTCCTCGCCCGGCAAAAATGAGAGTGTGACAGGTGTACGGGATAAACAAAATATTCTTGCTAATGAGCTGGCGAAACTGAAAAAGTTATGGGACCTTTGCCCCAGGACTGCCAGGTGCTGGGTAGAGGGAAAGCAGGCAGATGTTGCTGATTCACGAACCAGCATAACAACTGGTATCTCTGTAGCTTTTATATGTAGACATTTTGGTTGTGGGTAGATAACTAGACTCATTTTGTATGGATGCCAGTCAATTTCATTCAGCAGTAGGAACGTTTTTACTTTGTACCTGCATGAAACACTTCATGGACAATATAGCATCCTGCTCCATCTCAGATAGGCAAGACAGACGCTCAAAATGTCTTACAAACTTATGCAAAGTGAAACCTACTCAACATCTGGACTTACTACCACCATGGCAAAGTACTCCCTTAACTGGCAGTATCGACTCTCTGCAATCACCAGTGATGGAAGTTTTCCACGTAAGAGAGAGAGTGATATTTGAACTGCATTATTGCAAACTGACAGCTTATTGAATGCTCGAACATAGACAAATATTTAATGGCACACGTGCCAAAATTTTCCCTTGAGGCTCATGTTTTCATACAGACCAGAACGTCTCACAGCTATTACACGACTCACTGATTTGAAAATGACAATTTATGTCCCTGATTGTCATGCTAGATTTATTTTATTGTACTGTTTTAAAATAAATCATTGTGCAGACCTGACAACATGTTCCATGCTAGGGAAACCTGAGGCTGCCTGTGTGAGAAGAAGCTGCTCCCCACAGCTGAGTGAATCCCCTTTTCAAAAAACACTGGACTGCAAGAATCTCCAGTGGGTACCGTGATAAGAAGCTTGGCTTAATTCTCACTCTTCATACGAAACACCATGTTACAGTGTCCTGTTTCTGTTCTTCCTGATAGGAGACTAGGACCTCAGGATTAAATGCAAAATCAAGGCCTCAGGCGTGCGATATTATCCATTGATTATGCTTGTTTTTCTTTATCCCTGCTCAACACTGTACAAAACAGATAAGGAGAGCAAAAAGAAATCTGAGAGGATTAAAACATCACAATAGAGTTTCAAGTGCAAAACTTCTATGTTAGATCATTGACCTCGATTAACAAAAACGCATAGATATAACTATAATGTGCTGATGGGTTTATTGAAGCTATGATTTGCATCAATACATTGGTCCAGATTGACTGCACACGCTAAGATGAATTCTATTTCAAATCAATGAAAGGCAACACAAGATACAAACCAGATTCACACTTCTCACTCTTACAGACACCTTTTGTGACTCTGAGAAACCATCTAGTTATAACCATCTGATACTAGGATCGGATAGCGAAGTATTGACTGCAGTCGGGGAGATTCAAGCATACATGAAAAGAAGTTACATTTCTCGGCAAAAAAAGGGCATAGCTGTGAGGAACCAGGCTACAGTAACTATTGTAGATTGGTTGGGATATTTTTGGGTTTCCTGAGACAAACAGAAAGCATAACACAGCGTTTTATACATGTCCAGAATAAGAGACGGGTTATAACCATTTGCTGATACTCACAAATGGATCAGGAGGGAACCTGTTTTAAAGTGCTACCACAATCAGCTGCACAATGACCAGAATATGTGGTGCTTCTACTATTCTGTTCTACTATTCTTTGTTGTTAGTCAGTATTTGTCACTTTATGCCAAGTCTGTTTCATTCAAGCAGCCAGCTGTGGATCATGTTTCCACTCCATTAGCATCTGGAAATACAGCTAACTTGGGTAACAAGATAGACAGAGAACTTTTCCATCAATCGTTGAGCCTGTATTGGTTTAGGGGTTGAACCCCTTTTTAGTTTTAGTAGCAAGGTCCAATCATTGGGAGCAGTAATAGCCCTGGAAGATCAATAATCTTTCAGCTTTTCTTCTTACGCCTATTTTAGAATTCTGTCAAGAATCTCGCCCACTCAATGTATATACACACACATTTTTATTGTTCGACATAAAGGACCATTCAAAGTTCTCATAAATATTCAATCAATGAAGGGCATGGCAAGCCTAGAGGCTATCGTAGTTGGTAATAAATAAATACATAAATAAACAAATGAATAATAGACAATGTGTTTATTCAAAGATTGACCTCATGTTCATTTCACAAGGTGGATATTTCTGGAACAATCAGTTTTGATCATTCAAAACTTTTCAGCAAATTCATATTCTCGAGCAACAGATCAAACGTGGTTTCTGAACATTGGCATTACCTCCCAGCACAGTGTCACTTCATTGTGACGTATTGAGCATCATTTCAAATTTCGTTGAGTTCTTTTGAACCTCGGAGCCTTTGTATCTCACAGCTGCAGGCTTTCGTGTTGCTTAAGTCTACAGGTGATATTTAATCTGCTCATCAGCTCCTTCTTTTCTGAAAGACCTACCATACCAGCAAATATCTATATGACAGCCTTTGTCAAATGAGGTCAAACACATTGTATTTACCCAAGGGTAGGCTTGTCAATGAGCTTTCTGATTGCACGCTGCTTAAGGGCTACGGATTGCACTTGAATTACAACAGGGTAATTTTTCCCATTTTATAACATTTCATAGTATTATTCTATTCATAGAAAAATTCTAAACCATTTAAAATAATTTGCCTCTAGGGTATACTATATTACTATGGTTTTTACAGAAAGTTTGGAACAATTATATTCCATACAGAAAGTTGCAAAATGTACACAAGATGAGGTTTTTCAATGAAATCAGAAATATATTTCAGCTACTGTATTGTTTTAAATCTAAATTTTTCCGAACCACCATCCCAAAATGTTTGGCTTCCTTCCAACAGTGATACTTTTTTAAATCACTTTCTTAATGGGACTAAGGACTTGGGACTGAGCAGAACCCCTGTGTCTGGGATTTGGCCTTTCTGACTGGTTGCGGGCAGCCCCAGTTAGTGAATCCTCATTCTCAGCACAGGAACTCCTCAGGGGTGTGTTCTGAGCCCCCCTGCATTATTCCTTATACACACACAACTGTTGGTGGTTGAAATCTTCAACAATGATGGAAATGAGGTGGAAAACTTGGCATGAAAAACTTCCTTAAAAGTTCCTTTTAAGGGTAGGCAGATTGGTTAATTGGGGTTTTTTGGAGGAAACAGCTAAGGCAGAACAACCTCCTCATAATCAAGAAGTCACCTGTGGAGAAGGTACCCAACTTCAGATGCCTGGCTATTGTTACGATCCTCAGTCTAGGGTTGAGGACCGTCAGAAAGGTAAAGGGAAAGGAGAGGGGAAAACGAGACAACCGGGGGATGGGAAAGGGAACACGGGACACAAAGGGATCTTTTTTTGTATTTTTTTATATTTATTCACAACACTTTCACAAACAGTAGGGTAACAGACTTCGGGAGTGACACAGCCAAAACAATAAACAAACAGCACTAATGAACACGTCTCAACTAAGCTAATTCTAAACGAAAAGAAAACAGGAAAACAAAATGACAAAACTAACTCTGACTCCCTCACCAAACAATACAGTAAACCACACGGAAAAACAAATGGGCAGTCACTCCTTACACATTTAACAGACACGAACATACAGGAAACACCAAAGCTGAAACACAGTATCCTAGGGGTGAGGCAAAGAGTGGAGTCAGTAAGAAGGCAAGAGATCAAAACCAGAAGGCAGTCAAAACCGAAGGTACAGAAGGGCAAATCAAAAGTCAAAAACCAAGAAACCAAAAATGTCATACACCAATAATCAACACGCAAGCAAACCACATATAAACCAACCAAGAGCAGAGCTAATCTCCCACCTAGGCTTTTGCAATCATACATCCGGAAGCAACGTCGAAGATCGGGGTGTGGCCAGGTCCGGGAGGTGGAGTCGTAGGGAGCAACAGGCGACGATCAGGATCTGCAGAGCTACCCCTCCCCTGAACCTTACGGCACGTAACACTATCCATGTAATGAAGGACCTGACATGGGCAGTGCGTAGGTTTAAAAAGGCATGTCAATGCCACGCTACCTAAGTTCAAACTGGCTCCCAAGATCATCCAAACATTCTACACTTGCAATATCAAGAACATTATCACCTGGTTTGGGTGCGGTACCAAGTAGGAAAGCACAGCTGAACATAAAGCCGAACACACTATCTAGTATGTATTCCCTAACCTTTAGGTCACCTACAGAAGGTGTTCAATCTGTTATTTCTGTTTGCTGTTTTTTTATATTTTCTATGTAATTCACATATCCCTTTTGTGCATAATCGATAAAGCAGGTGGAAAAGCATTTAATTTGTCAATATCGTCCCTGCCTTGTTCCATTCTGTCTGTTCGTTGTCCCTTGGTTCCATGTTTGGCTACTAGGTGTGGCTGATCATCCCATTCTGATCCCTGTGTTCCCTGTGTATCTCCACTTACATTCCCCATTGTTCTCCCTATTCCGTGGTCCACTACTGACTGATAACCTTTTAGCCCAAACGACTTCAAGAACTTTGGACATTTTGGTTATTTGTGCCCCAGGACTGTTCTTTGTGTTAATATACTTTGGCTTGATCCTTGGTTTCAGGGTCCCTAATCTTGGTTAACCTCGTCTTAGCCCAGTTTGTATCTATGTCCTTTGTTCTTTGTATATTTGGGTGTCTTAGTCCCTAGTTCTTGTGTTGTTGTTAATGACCCACACCTACACCCCATTTAGGCCTTGTTACTCAACAGTGTTAAAATAGCATTTAAAACTATAAGCCATCCTCAATGGTAGCTTCACTTGTATAGAAAATATAGAATAGAGATGATAATTTGGACATAGTCTCAGGGTCAGCACCTGTTTGTCCCAGTCGTTTGTCTTCTCCCCATTTGGCCAGCAGGTGTCACTGGCCATCCTGTCCTCCCCGTTGTTAGTCTTTATTGTTTCCCCTACTTCCCTGATGACCGCATACCTACAGTACTTGTCAATTTCTCAGTCTTGTGTTAAAATCCCACCTCCTGTTTTTTGTATTTTTGTAGATTTTATTCCCTTGTCTATCATTTGTATCAATTTTCTAGTTCCTGCATTTTGTAACTTGCATTCGGATTTGGTTTTTTGCTTTGTGCCCGTGGTTGTGTTTTACCTGTCTGTTATTCCCCTAGTCTTATATTCTGTTTCTTAATTTCTCTGTTAGTTTGACTTCCTGTTGCTTGTTCTTGTGCTGATTCTTGTGTGTTTCCTGCTCGTTTTCCTGCACCCTCCCTGATTGGTTGATTGTTTCATATCTCACTCCTTGTATCGGTATCCATTTCAGTTTTTGTATTTAAGTTCATGTCTTAGTTCAGTTCCTTGGTGGGTCATTGTTGTATGTCAGGCATGTATTTCATGTGTATTTGAGAATGTTAGGAGTTACTCTGTTTAATTTTTGTGCATGTTCCCTCCCTGCCCGTCTACCTGCCCGCCCGCCCGCCTGCTCCTTGTTGCCCTAACCCTTTGTAGTTAGTCTTTATTTTTCCCATTTTTAGTTTTGACCCCTCATGTTCCTTTTCGTTTTGTAGTGATCCCCATGTTTTCTGTTCTGATAATAATCCTCTGTTTTGCGTAGCCGCCAGTGGATTGTCCACCTTCTTCCTGGCCTGCACCATGCCCAGCCCTCATGCTACAACCTCCCGGGTCCTTGAAATGTATTAAATTCTTAGATCATTGCTGAAATTATGTCTGTTGCCCATTGCTGTTCTTGCCGATTTATGAATTCCATGACTTACAGAGAGGAAATTTGCTGTGATCTCATTAACTTGAAATAATACCAAAATCTAGATCTGATAAAAACCAGCTTCAGGATTACCACCCCCTTAAAGACAGATCTCTTGAACATTCGACCGACATTGTCGAAATCGCCGTTTGGTAATGGTGAGATCTTTAATACGTAATGAGACTTTTCCGATGTGCTTCTCTGAGAATAAAAACTGTTGACTTTGGCTAATTTAAAACACATTGTGCTGGATCATCACCATATTGAGTACAGGCAAACTTGTCTTGAATGTAGAGATTTACACAAATCATTGTATTTCATCAAATAGTAATTTCCATTCAAATTTGAACCTTGTTTTGACTGGTGGAAATATACTTTAATTGTTTCATATTGCATATATATATAATTTTTTTTTTCATATGAACCCCTTTATCGTCTTTCTGTAGTATTCAGTTCAGACACATGAATTTAATGTCTAAATTACTATTTTCAAGTTAACTTAATAGATTAAATGATTTATTGGAGCAACAGTTTTGTCTGTTCATTCTCAAGAGAAATTCTAGTTGAAACTGAAGTCTTTAATATTTTACAAAAAATTTTATACATGCTCAAGTATAGCTTCTAAATTTTTCTTCCAGGAAATGTTCTGTTATCTTGCATATATACCGCTGTGGTTGCATACTATTGTTTAGGTACTTAGTAATTATTTGTTCTTATTGCCCCCAGCATCTCCTGAGTACCTTTTCAGGGAAAATAAATAAATAAAGACCGTTTTGGGGAGTTAATGAGATTGTGTTTAAAATGTAATTGTTCAGATACTGTGTACACAGCTTCATTACTGTAAAATGTGACATGGTATTTTACTTAGCATACAGTTTAATGTTTGCTGGCTAGCGATTTTTTCCCCCGTCAGTTAGTTTTCCTTTTGGCATTACCTGTATGGGTCCGCCAGCTTCCTGTTCTCCTGCTTCTCAGACAAGCAAAGTCAATCTCATTCTGAGCTGTTTTCATTCTAAAAATGTTTTTTCTTCTCCACTTGAGTAGGAAAATATTTCCCCTACTGTTTCTGCTAACAAAAAAAAGCTTCCAGGAGAGGATGACAAAATAAGGACCAATTTCATTTCATATGAAATACAAAAGAGACAAAAGCATTATTTATGTAGCGGGAAACAGTCTTTCCCTAGCTCCGTCTTTAAAAATCTGCTTCTGCCTTCCTCATTCATTGGATTTCATAAATTAGAGTAACAATTAATCACTGCTTGGCGAGTTGGCACTGACATCTTTTGTGTATTCTGGAGTTACAGTGACACTTCAAACTCATCCATTGCCAAAATGTGCACTAAGGCAAGTCTGACGCTCTTACACAAAGCTTCTCTTTTAATAAAACATTCAAAATTTCAATAAAATGTGATCTAATTTAAATGGAAACCAACCTCTATCTGCAATGGTAAAATCCTGTATGAAATTAAGTAGAACACACTATTTTAGACAAAAATCTAAGAAAATATTGAACTAGGCCAATCATGGACATCTTAAACTCTTTCTTATCCCTGCAAAAGATAAGAAAGGTTTTATTTGGAATAAAGAGAACCAGACATTTAACCAAACTTGTTTTATGGTTCAGTTAAATAAATTTAATATTATTTCATTTGACTGCATGCATTCTTTATTCCACAATGGCATCCCTTGTGTCCTGTCCTTCCTCACATAAGCACCATAAGCAGTTATGGAAGATGGGGGATGGATGTACATATTCAGCACTAAAAAAGTGTTTGTTTGTTTACTGTTTTTCCTGCAGGTTCTGTTACTGTTTCATCCCTCAAGGCATTTTCTCCTGTGTGATCTTAGGGGAGACTAAATGAATGTTGAAGCTTTTACGTTTTTGACATTCTCACTTTTACATTTTCAATTACTGCTGAATGTTTGAACAAATGTGTCTGTGCATTTATCACCACCCTCTGCCATGCTGTAGACAGCGAGGTATTCATGTTGTAATTCTAGAAATGCCCCGAGCTGGTGCATAAATCCCATCATGACAGATTTAAAGTATTTATACAAAGATAAACTTTCATAAATGGCTGCTACAGTATAACAGGAAAATATTATGTCTGGAATTTTATTTGAAATAACATGTTTTTACATCAATTCTGACTTTAAATGGAAGCCAAATTCAGCTTGATGTTGATGCTTCATTTGAGCCTTGACCCCCAAACCCAGACAGAGCATGAGAAATACTGACCCTTTGTTCTTAGTCTGAAAGGGTCAAGAATCACTGCTCAATTACATCAGCTGTCCTGGTGTCAACTTTAATTTATTGCATGTATGTCCTTAGCAGACCCTGTAGACTATTACTACACATATGACTTCCTTCCTAAATGTCTAGAAGAGAAGCAATTCATGGCAAGAGAAATTCTAAATGCGTTCTGACACAATGCTATGAGTTACCAAGGTAATATGGTGTCTCAGCCACCATCTGTCTGTGTTCCTTGGCTGGATTTAGGAAGCAACATTTCAGATTTATTCTACAAACGCATACAGGAGGTGTCAGCTTGGAGCCATGCAAGGGGTGAGGCTCTTGTATTTAGATTACAATGTCAGAGTAGGTTTAGCATAAGGCTATTACAGTATTAGCTCCTAGTATCACCAGAAAGTTGCCCGTCCATCTATCCATCTTCTGCTTATCCTGAAAAGAGGACAGGAGTTTCTCCTTGAATAATGCAGACATAAACACAATTCTTATACACTAGTTTTATTTTACTTTTGAATTTGTTTTAATTGTTCTTAATATCTGAAGTCAAGAAAGAATGGTTGATAGTCATCAAAGTGCGACTGAGCCCGTTTTCTTGTTATGCTCACATCAAAACAGCATTTACACAACGCTGACAAGAACTAATTGAATCATTTTGCTATTATCTTTTTAAATTTCCTTTGTGGTAGTATTGTATATCACTCTTTTCCTTTCTGTTACATATTTTATAGGCAGTTAATGGAAAAAAATACATAAATTAAACCACTGACTTGAAATGCCTGCCATATGTAATAGAACAGTTCAATTGACCCTCTGTCATGGTCTGTACTGCCTGAGCCCCACCCTCTGTGACCTTTCCCCATTTGACCAGTAGACATTGCTGGCCATTCCACCTTTTGCCCCCCTCTGTCTTAGATCCTAGTCCCCCCAAGTGTGTGTTCCTCAGACAGCCATGTACCACTGAAGGCTGAGTGCATGGCTCAGTGTGTAAACCTGTGGGTTGTGGGTTTAAGGCTGGCAAATCCCAACTTCATCTGTTCTGCATTTTTTGTTTGATTTTTGTCCTCAATGTTTGTAGTTTGGGTTTTTGTTTTGCCCAGTGGTAATTTTCTATCATAATTCTCCTGTTACATACGGACCTGGGAAGCAGGAGCAGGAAGATGAAGAATCATGTTACGAGGGTTTTATTGTAGAAAATAACAAGGCAAGGCACACAGACAGACGTTAGACTTCAATGACCGGACTGGGGAAACAAACTTAATGCGGACTTAAATACATAGAACTAATGACAGCAACAAGAAACAGCTGGTAACACGGGGATTCCACACGCGGTAGATGAGGGGGCGTGGCACATGGGGGGATCGAACAAGCGGGGCATGACAGGACCCCCCCCCAAAGGGGAGCGAAGAGACACAACTGGGCACACGACAGACCACAGGGAAACAAAAGCGAATACAATAATGAGGCACAGGGAACAAGACCGACACACAAAACAGGCACAAGGGTAACAACTCAGACAACAAATGACAAACCAGGGGGAACACACACAGACACAGAGGTACCAAAGATGGAAGCCGAGGTCAGGGGGGGCACAGGCGAGCCAGGGGGCAGGGTGGGCGTTTCCCAACAGCCCCTAGGAAGACCTCAGCCCCGTCCTTCCATCTTCAGTTTTTCTGCTTTTTCTTCCTTCCAGCAGCTAATGGCGGAGTCTGGAGCACCTCTGGTAGTTCGGACAGCGTACCATAGGGTAGTTCGCTGCCCATGGTTACCCGCTGCATCATGGACTCCGCCACCCCTCTTCTAAGCCGCCATATATTGTCGCGCACCTTCCTCCTGGACTTCGGGCTGTTGCAACCAGTAAATGACCTTGTTGGTCAGGCTGAGGTATTTTTCCTGAGTGAGACGAGGCATTTGTTTGTGCAGGCCCGTCATTCTGTCACGTATGGACTGGGGAAGCAGGAACAGGAAGACGAGGAATCAGGGAACGAGGGATTTACTGTAGAAAATAACAAGGCAAGGCAAACAGACAGATGTTAGACTTCAATGACCGGACTGGGGAAGCAAACTTAACTCAGACTTAAATACACAGAACATGGGAGGATCGGATGAGTGGGGTATGACATCTCACATCTGTGGTCCAGCCTCCTTCTTTAGGGTCTGGTTTTGTTTTGCACTTGTTATATTCTATATTACTGTTTTATTCATAGTGTTAAATTAGTATTTTCTAGTTGTCTGTTAACTTCCCTAGTTCTGTGATTATCTCTGTTCATTAGTTCCACCTGTTGCCTGTGTTCTCTAAGAACATAAGAAATTTACAAATGAGAGGAGGTGATTCGGCCCATCAAGCTCGTTTGGGGAGAACTCAACTAATAGCTCAGAGTTATTAAAATTTTATCTAGCTCTGATTTAAAGGAACTCAAGGTTTTAGCTTGCACTCCGCTAGCAGGAAGACTATTCCATACTCTGACTATATGCTGTGTAAAGAAGTGCTTTCTCAAATCAAGTTTAAAATGCTCTCCCGTTAATTTCCATCTATGGCCACAAGTTCTTGTATTTGAACTAATATTGAAGTAACTATTTGATTTAACAGCATCCAGACCTTTTAGAACCTTATACACCTGGATCATGTCCCCACTTAGTCTCTTTTTCTCGAAGCTGAACAGATTTAACTCAGCTAACCTCTCCTCATAAGACATTCCTCTAAGACCAGGAATCACTCTGTAGCCCTACGTTGAATCCTACACACACAATATTCTAGGTGGGGTCTTACCAAGAAAGTGTATAATCTTAGCATTACCTCTCTTGATTTAAACTTCACACACCTAGAGATGTAACCCAACATCCTATTAGCCTTTTTTATTGCTTCCGCACACTGGTGAGAGTGGGACATAGAAGCATCAACATACACACCGAGATCTTTCTCGTAATCAGCTACCTTTATTTCAAAAATTATTTTTACTTTATAAATTTCATCTGCCAGGTATCAGCCCAGTTACTAATTAAATAATGATCTAGTTGTAGCCTCTGTGCTGCTAAATCGGTATCTGCTACACCACCCACCTTGGTGTCATCTGCAAATTAAACCAGTTTACTGTATGTCTTGGTGTCAATATCGTTGATGTAAATTAGGAATAACAGTCGTTCTAAAATTGAACCCTGCGGTACCCCACTATGAACGCAGGCCCACTGTGACATTGTGCTCTAATAACTACCTGCTGCTTCCTGTCAATTAACCAGTTTTCGATCCAAGCTGCTACAGTTACTAAAATTCCTGCAGTTCTGAGCTTAAGCAGGAGCCATTTCTGGGGAACAACATCAAAGACCTTCTGCAAATCTAAGTAGATCACATCATAGGCTTTTTTGTGATCAATTTCTCTTATAGCTTCCTCAAAGAACTCAAGTAGATTAGTTAAACAGGATCTACCTCTCCTAAATCCATGTTGGCTATCCCTCAGAATGCTTCTTCAGTCCAGGTAATCTACTGCTTTCGCTTGGATTATATATTCCATTACTTTTCCAGTTATGCAAGTTAATCTCTGTGATTCTGTGGTCTCTGTAATTGGTTGTCCAGTTAATGTTTCTCTCCTGCATCCGTATTAGCTTAGTTTGGTTTGTGCATTTAAGTTCATTTCCCCAGTTGGTCATTGTATGTGGTTATCTAGGAGAACTGTGTGTCTGTTTCTATGCTTTTTGTTAAGCCCTTATACTGTCTTGCAGCCTCCAGTGAGTCGTCACCCCCTCTTCTCTGCCTGCACCATACCAACGTGCCGTAATACCTCTCATTTTAACAACATGTCAAAACTACCAACTCTGACCACATGGCAATATTTATTTCTTCAAATTCAACTTTATAGTTGTTCTAATATATTTTCAGTTGAATAATAACAGCAATTAATCCCCGTGGGGAAATTCTCTTTACGCCTCCCCCATCTTGCTCTCTGTAGGTGAGAGTAAGCTGGCCATGAAGGGCAGTCACCCATAGCAGCACCCAGGGAGCTGGGGGTTAAGGGCTTTGCTCCAGGACCTGCAGATGTGCCGAAGGCAAGGCTTGAACCAGCAGCCTTCTGATCACAGTCACAGAGGATTAGCCCATACAGTTTATGGCTGATATGCTGATTAAAAACGATAAAAAGGAACTGTTTTAAAGAAAAAATCAGGACCTCAGGATGACTGTTGAACCACGATAAAGAACATAGCAAAATGGATGTAATTACACATAATGCAATATGGGTGTAACTGGCCGCTATGAAAAGATCCCACACATTTGTTGTGAACATTCATAGAAAATCTGTGGCTTGATGAAAAAATTGTTTCCATGCTCAGAAATTACTATCCTGGAAAACAAGAGATATCAAAGCTAAGCTTGTAGCTCAGTGCTAGATAGTTAAATCATACTAATGTATGAGGTCAGAGTCTGTATTACCAGCCCCGAGTCTCATCAGTACTAGATGTCTAGATACAGAGATCAGGCATGCAAAAAATGCAGATGAGTGATTTGATGAGGATCACGTACAACAAAAGCCAAAATTAGGATACAGTCCCGAGAAATTAGACAGACTGACTGATCTCAACCTATTGACAACTAACTCTGCATACCAGTGCTTCATTGGCTGTTTCCTAGCAGAACTTCACCCTGAATCTACCCACATGTATATGTTAATGATTAAACTCATTACCCATTTGAGCATAATTGTTGAGTTTCACTGTAAAAGGTTGGTACAGTAATAATACTGATAATTATTGGCCATGACAATGCAACATCACTAAAACAGCCGCCACTCTGTAATTTTTGATATATTTTATTTACTTGTAATGTTATTTTCTATACTTGATATATACATTTATTAGCTATAATTATGCTTATTCCTGTTTACAAGGACATGGAAAACATTTTCAGTTTGTATTTTTTTCTGTGAAAGAATATACTGTGAATATAATTTTATATACTGTGTAATGATTTTGAAAGTTAAGGAATAAATCATTTAAACATGGGTCTAGAAGGCATAGAACAGCAGGAATGTTTGACTGATTAGATCATGTGAAAGTAGCTTGCCCACATGTTACATGTTTTTTGGTACAAGATCTGTGAGATACAGTCATTATACAGTAGTTTGCGGGTAACTTACACACACACACACACACACACACACACACACACACACATATATATATATATATATATATATATATATATATATATATATATATATATATATATATATATATATTACATATACTACTGTATGTATATAACTTCATGAAAAGAAAAGATCAAGAATCAAGAATTTCATGTCAGATTTTTAACCACACTGACAGTATACATATATTAATTATATATTAAACATGCAATTGGCCCTGGATATGATCAAGTTTAAGGTTAATTATCATCATAATACCTCACTAA
Organism: Brienomyrus brachyistius; assembly: GCF_023856365.1. NCBI lineage: Eukaryota > Metazoa > Chordata > Actinopteri > Osteoglossiformes > Mormyridae > Brienomyrus > Brienomyrus brachyistius. The sequence continues at coordinate 22,050,896 of NC_064544.1, forward strand.
TAAGTTTTGATCTACAGAGTATTGAAAAGTGTTTTTTTTTTCTTTTATGTAGTGTATTGAGCATTTCTTATGTTCTTTTGTGATGTCGCGTCATACACATTAGCACTGGACCATGTAGACTAAACACATCAATTGGCTAATGCACCTGAATGCATGTCCACATAAGTACAAACCTCAACAGTACCCCTTGTAAGGAGAAAAAAGCAATCACTTAAAGAGCAAAGAGAGCAGGAAAGAGAGATGTAGCTGTGAAAACATTTGTAAGCCAGCTAGCTGTGACTCCACCTTCAGAACCAAAGCTCCGTAACTGTACAGAAACTGTAAAGGAATGAATCAGAATCTTTGCTAACAGAAAGAACGAGAAAATGTTAAAGAAAAAAAAACCTGGGAAAAAATGTTCCCCATCTGATATTTTTAAGAATTTGCAGAATCAGAAGGGCCTTGTGAAGGTGAAATAGGAATGAGCTGAACACTGGATGACGTGAAGGTTGGTTTTTCTCAGACAGTCCCTCGCTACCTGGGTAGCTGTCTGAGCCATTCATTTTTTAAACAGTCTGCTTCAACACTGGAACAGAACACGTCTGTTCTTTGATGATGAAGGGTAGATTACTAATTCTGGGGATTTACATGGTTTTGGAAGGGGCGGGGTGCCAAACTTTTGGCAGCCACTATGATTTAGTGAAGTTGTCTCTCTTAGAGCAATTCAAACATGCTAAGTTTGAAGTTGCAAAGAAGATGTAAGGATCTGTTGTGAGTTTGTGAGAAGATGCTTCTTGAGTTACATTCTTTGGCATCACATCTTAAAACAGAATCCTCGTGTTTTTGTTCCAAGGAGTGCTGCAGGACAGTGACTAAAAACACAGCATGTTTAAATGAAAATGATAAAGTTAAATGCTTTGTGGTTACAAAAATCCTAAGTAAATACATACATCAGCCTTGACACCAGTTACACCATTTATTTAGTTATTTTTTTAACCGGTTAGTTACCAGCTGGGGGTGGCATATTGTAGTGATTAGCTCACACCGCTGGGACTGGGGTTCAAATCTCCTTCCTGACTCCTTGTGTTTGGAGTTTGCATGTTCTCTCTGGATGTTCCAGTGCCCCCCCCCCCCCCCCCCCCACACACACACACACAATCCAAAACATGCAGAGGTTAATAGGAGTTACCAAATTGCCCATGTGTGAGTGAATGGTGTGTGAGTGTGCCCTGCAATGGATCACTGCCTCATCCTAGGCTGTTCCCTGCCTTGCATCCTTAGGCTCCAGAGACCCTGAACAAGGCAAGTGGTTATGGAAAATGGATAGACGGTTGCAAGATGCGTGAAACCGGGCTATTTTTTTTACACAACTGTTGACAATTGTTATTCTGTTGAGTCGGAGCATGTTAGATTTTGGTTTTGAATAATTCATCTTTAACTTTTTTTTTTAACGTTGGACCCTAGTGTTAGATGGCTTTAAGGAAAATGCAAGTAATCCATACAACCTCTCTCTCATCACCACATATGGCAATCAAGGACATCGTTTAAAAGCTGAGACCAAAGGAAGGATTCCATAAAAGAGATAGCGAACAGGCAATTAACATATTTCATCAATGTGGCACGCCATGCATGACTGCTGGGCAAAGATAGGACACAGGGAATGAAGTGAAGGAAAACAGACCTCATATAACCATGTTTATTACACTAGCAAACTCAAAGGCAAAAATTAGAATAACCAAGCTTTTAGCCATAAACCAGATGGATATAATTTGTTCTATGAGCAACATGATTTTATTTTTCTGACTGCTTATGTGCTTGGTCTTGTGCGGGCGGCTCCTTTAATTTGCTGGAACTCAGTTTTGATGGCAAAATACACCATAGAACACATTTTTGGGGGACTGGCACGCTGAGATTTGGTGCCCTTGCCTGTAACCCCTGGCCTACTGCATGCATATGTCCCTCTCATATTCTGAAGTCATGTTTTTAAATGCATTTGGAGGTTTTGCTCCAGGAACTGCATTGACCATATCTGCATGGCAATGGGATGGGGGGAGGAGATTGCAGGGTCAAATTGCGGTGATTTAACAAAGCAGTGGTGAGAAATTGTGACATTACCCAGCTGCACCTGGCAGTCCGCTGCCACCATACCCCGGAGCACAGAGACGGCTCTAATCACCCTGGAACACACTGGGATTCACAAACACAAGCAGCCCGTAGAATGTCATCTTCTGCTGGCAGGTCTAATGCCAGCTTCATTCAGTGTAGCTTAAGTGTTTACAGCCATGTTTTATGGTGTGTGGTGTGGCTCTGGACATTTAGATAGGGGCAGTCATGTGGCTGGTCCACAATAAATGATTCCTAAAAGCATAAGCATTAATAGATGGGGGGGGGGGGGGTTAATAGATAAACCAAGTTAGGGCAGAGATTTTTGCATGCATGCATGATTTTAGCATGGGGCTATAGGAACATTGCTAGAGCATTACTTTGTATTTCCACCATACAGTAGGTTTCCCTATTGCAATTAATGTGACTCATGCCAAAATTCAACAAAATTATTTCAAGTGCCGTTTACTCTTGGGCATAACAGCCATAAAACCTGAATTATTCTCATAAATATGCATGCTGCGTGCCAGTAATTTGAAATAGAACTACGTTGATGAAAAGCTTTCAGTAAGAAGATACAGATCAGAACAGCAATAAGCTGCCACTTATTTTCAGTGCTATGGCTATGCACGCTGACAAGCAATCAGGTCAGCTTAAGAGAATCAGAAAGGGAATGGCTATCAAAAATAATGGTCTTTTGTAAACTGGAATGCAGGCTACACACAAGTAGGTAGCAAATAGAGTAGCTTTATTAGGAAGAGTGGATAAAAAAATACACCCCTTAGAATAAGTGAACATCAGTTGTTCCTGCAGTTATATTAGCAAATACATAATAAGGCATAGGGCTATTCTTTGTGCTCATGCATATTTTTTCCATATGGAATAATCTTTCCCACAGATGCATGTTTATTTCCCATGATACACAGGGATGCACTGATCATACAAGTTAAATTAGATCCATCAATTTCTTTCAGCAATTTCTGTCAGCAAAGAATCATCTATATCTTATATGAGTCCATGCTTGTATAAATAGGCTGCATCAGTAACTTCCATCACAGTCCCACATAATTTCATTCAGTAATGTTGCAATACAAAATGCATCCCATGGCATTTCCTTAAACAGTAACTCAGCATTTTTTGTCAAAAAGCAACGTCTTGTCTTACCATATTGCGAAATGATTTAACTATCTAGCCGAGACATTCTCATGTTGGGAACAGCACTGATATTGTCTGTGCAAATGAGAATCAGTGTGCTCAGCTCCGCTGACAGCTCGTAAATGTTGCAAAGACAGATGCACAGCTGCTGAAAGTCAGTGAGTATGCAGCCTCGAATTTGGATCTTCGGGGTCCACTCCCAGAACAGAAATGTCAAGCTTGTCCTCCATCACAAGAAGCTCAAAGGCCACATTTGTCTCGAGTTCATCGATACTGCTGGAATTCCTGTTAACGCATGACAGACAATGCCCTGACCTTGAATCCTGATCTGTGTATCCTCTTAGTCATCACTGAACATGTATCAGCGCTGGCATCTCTGAATGAACACTCTGATGATGATACGAACACCTGATTAGAGACCCCATAAGAGCATAAAGTTGGCAGGCATCAACGATTCCTGATGATTAACCTTCTCTGAAAAGTCTATGAGCCCTGTAGGGGTGAGTTTCAGCCTGCATGCTGAACTTTACTTTACTTCTCAGTCCTGTTGACAGCCACAATACAGTCAGTAGTGTCAGTGCTGGACTCCTTGAATCAGCGACCACATATTTCAAAGTGTGGCTCAGTGGTTTAGGCTTCTGTGCCTCTGATAGTAAAGTTACTAGATCAAATTGCATGCTTGGCAGAGTAGCCAAGTCCCCAATGGGTCCTTAACCCCCCAGAAATGCACCAGGGCACGTTAATGGATACCCGACCCTGTGCTGTGACCCCAAACTTTGCTTTCACCTCTACTGTATGTGTATGTACGCCTTAAAAAGAACCGCAAGATGGGATATGCAATGAGCAACACATTGCAATATAATTGCTCTCATACTTGGCAAATAATGATTCATTTAAAACTCATATTGTCATATTTAACATGACTTTGAGCAATGGCTACAGCCATTTCCTAGTCAGTGTCTAAGATAGGTACTAATCACAGAGTTTGATGTTGAGCCACCTTTCTTACACTTCTGTCTCAGGTACAATGATATACTCTGATGGTGGCTTAGTCAGTTGCATTTCGATTCTGGAACCATATTTACTGGGGTGCAAGTGAACCTCTCATCACTGACATTTCCTATCAGATGATAAAGTACAAGCAAGACTGTCTAAATCTGACACTTCCAGTTACTCAAATCAATTTTCTTTGAAGAGTGGCACCTTAAAATGTATTTGCACTGGGAAGCCTTAGATGCAGAATCTATTTTTTGTCACTGATAATGACAGGGGAAAGGGCCAAGCCTGTAGGGTACAGTGGTAGAAAATAAATAGCACACTCACTAACCTGTTTGTGGAATGCAGGCTGTGTGTGGACACAATTTTGAGCACAAGTGATGCTTCAATACCTCCCCACAGTGAACCATTGGGCTCTACCACTGATGAGATGCTGACACCAGTCAACAAAATTCTTCTATTTATTTATTTTTTGTCAGTAAGGCGTCTGAATAGCCGTTGTTGGGAAAAAAATTTTAAATGGCCCATTTTGTCCAAGAATCTAAGGTGACAAACTAGACTGAAATCACTGAACAAAAATGAATGTCTCAAAAAAAGAGAAATAAATATAATAAGACACAAATATTCAAATCATTCAGTTCCTGTTCACCGAAAAGGGAATTGTCTAAAGCCATGAATACTGGATGGGTGAACTATTAATGTGTTTGTGTGATGATTACCAGTCGGCGATGAGGTACGAAGCAGGAAAGGACGGGGATGCAGGACATGGGGTTTCTTAAAGGAAAACAGGATAGACGGCGACGAACTAACATTAATGACAGATCAACAGAGGAAGACGTGGACTGATATACACAAGACTAGGTAAAATAACAGGACACAGGTGATCACAATCGGGAATTCACATGAGGTAAATGAGGGGGCGTGGCACACATGAGGATCGGACGAGTGGATCATGACAGTTTGTTGTGTACATTCTGATCTCTGTTTTCATAGATTACATCACTATTACAAACAGTATAAAGGAACACTTCTGATTTTCTCAAACAAAGCTTTTTAAGGGCATAAGTTTATTTGCAAATATTTCAATATTTTCTTTTCTGTAGGTATGAACAGTAATATATCATCTAGATAGCACGAAAAGCTGAGAAAAATTATCACCAAATTGTCATCATTCTAATGAATCTGCCAGGATTGTTACAAAGCCCCTGAGGTAAATGATTGTATTCATAAAATCCAATTTATGTTATGAAAGCGAAATAATTCCCATCCTTCTTATACAGTAAAATATTTTAAAACGTGACACCATGACATCCATGTACTGAAGAAAGTACTTACTAGTGCTAATCAGTCAGCCTACTGTGACTAAGCCTCTGTGCCTGTGATCATAAGGTCACCGGTTTGAGCCCGGCCTCAGCACACCTGTGGGTCCTTGATCAAGCAAGTCCCTTACCCCCAGCTCCCTGGGTGCCGCTATGGTCTATCTACAGTATAGAGAGCAAGTTGGGGGAGGCGTAAAGATAATTTCCCCATGTGGATCAATAACAAGGATCAATTGCTATTAATGACACCTAGTGCACCACATTGTAATGGTCTTATTTTGGATTTCGTCAGAATCGCACAGCCTTTTGATTGCGGAATTGAACAGGGTCTGCGTGACCTCTGAACAGGATGTAGCTGCCTTCACAGTCTGGTGGGCAGTCTTATCCAGAAAGGGCTGCTGTGTGTGCAGGTTTTCACTGCAACTCCCTAATCAGATTACTAATCAGAGGATTGATTAGCTGTTGAGGCCTCACACCTGGGTTTGAATAGTAGATCTAAAGGTTACCCTAAAAACCTTCATACACACCGGCCCTTTCAGGATTAGATTGCCTACCCCTGCTCTAAGTTGAAGGCAGGACTGTATCTAATCTGTCAGTGTTTTGTCTCAGGTTTTTTAATTGGCTTTTCTGCCATTCCGTCTCTGGCTTTGCCAGCGCATTCTTTGCAGATCCATGGTTTTGATCAGTCGGATTTCCACGGCTGTTGTGTCAAACTGATTTAGATTCCTGGCTTCCCCGGTGCTCTGGACTTGTACTGGAGCAATCCATAAAGTCAGCAGGTACAAGTTCCACTGGCTAGCCAATTCTTGTTGTGTACTATCCAATGGTAAGGCCTCGGTAACAGGAAATTAGCATTGTGGGTAAACCACCCAGTTCAGGGTATCATGTTTTTGACTTTAGGTTGTGGAATTGAATAAAAAGTGTTTTGACCACAGCTCTCTCATCCAATCTATTAAGTGTATGGCAAAACCAAAGATGAAGGATGTCATTTTCAGAAACGTAGACAAACTCTTAAACCACAGTCAAAATGAAAAGGTATGGTTGTATCTGTGTATTCTTAAATATCTCTGCCTTGACATTTAGGTCATTCCAATGGTTGAACAATTCTTCAGGCTTGATTTAAGTGACTTACAAGTCTCTGTACAAGTAGGTAAAGACATGGGTTTTGAGGAACTGTACCCAATTGTGCGAAGAACTGTCATTATCCTTAAACCACAAAAGGTTTTCACTACAAGGACTTAACATAAGGGGTCTGCAGTAGTTTTTTCGGGAACCCTTAATTGAGCAACACAAAACAGGTGGCTCCTGCAAGCTTTAGTCATCCAAGTTTTGAGTATTTCAGTAATGAATGTTTCTTGTTGACTAGAGGCCTGGAGGATCCTGTAGAAAGCTAACAGTGGGCAACATAAAGAAAAAATATTTCAAAAGAATGTAGCAAAGTATGTCAAGTCATTGCTGAATATCAAAGGAAGTTCATTTCTGAGACCTGAGTTTTAGGTTAGTTTTAAGACATCACTAGCCTTATACATCATGGGCTCTCATCAGTCTGTATCCAATAATTGCCTATGACTACCCACAGAACCACTGTGCTACAAGCCGCATGGGTTAAACTACACTACCCACAGAGCCACTGTGCTGCAAGCCACATGGGTTAAACTACACTACTCACAGAGCCACTGTGCTGCAAGCCGCATGAGTTAAACTACACTACCCACAGAGCCACTGTGCTGCAAGCCACATGGGTTAAACTACACTACCCACAGAGCCACTGTGCTACAAGCCACATGGGTTAAACTACACTATTCACAGACCAACTGTGCTGTCATCTGCATGGGTCAAACAGATCTGCCCATAGAGATCCCTTGCTAGCAGCTACATGGCATAAACAACCCGATCAGCAGAGCCACTGTGCTGCATGGGATAAGCATCAGTATCCAGGGAGCAGCTCTGCTGCCAGCCACAAGGCTTCAACAGCTTTACATACAGAACCACGGGGATGCCAGTTAGATTAGTTAACTCTAAAGCATTGAAAAAATTAACAGAATATAGATTTCAATTAAAATAATATATATTTCAGCCAAGAGCTTGCAAAGATTTTATCAGTACAAAATTTGCAGATTTTATTGTTCTTATTCCAATTCCAAAAATTAACAGAGTATGTTTCACTGCTTCCACTGAAAAAAAATCAAACACATGACATTTTATAACAAAATGTAACCATGGGAGAAGTCAGTCCTTCAGTATTACTGCACTAGCATGGACTCAGATCATGTTTCCTTCAGTACACCAAGCTCAGGGCTGCCTGTTCACCAGCAAAGAGCTGAAGACCAGTATGTGAAGCTTACATTGGTATAAGGAGTACAGACTAACATGGAAACCCTAAAGGAAGTATCTGCGTTGTGCCAGTGAAACAGATATAAGCAATCATTTAAGGATATCAGACACCTACAATGGTGTCCAGGTGTTAACTGGATACATTCGGGGCAGAAAAATGCTGTTCTAATTAACTTTGTCTCTCAGCACTGATGCTAACAGCTTAAAGTGAGCTGGGAAAATACAGGCTTCTGTTCTGTACATGCAGGACTGTGATGGAACAGGTCTAATGCATTTTTGAGAACATTACCGGTATAGGATTGGATTGGCGGGGTTAACACCAGCTAGGATCTCGGGTTTGGGTTCTCTCAGGAATGTCCATAATTTTAAAAAATATCTGTCTGACAGCTATAAAGTTTCTGCGAACAGAAGCCATTATGAAGTCCGGACTTCTGTAATTTTAGTATCATGAAACTTGTTTCATAGACCACGATTCGAGAAAATGAATATTTTTGCAATTCAGAACAATCAGCCAACGCAGGTCAGACACCCAGTTTACATTTATGTGTATTGATGTCTTTACTGAAATTATTCTGTGTGGCGTTACTTTTTATTCGGTGTTAATTTATGTATTTATTCTACTCTAAGTTATAAATGGCTTCCTGTCTCTGCAGTGTATTTCTGTTAGTTTGAAGATGAAATGATGTAAAAGAACCTGCAGCATATGGTGCATATTGGAAAATGTTAGCAGCACAACCCTGTACTCAATACTCAGACTACGGCAAAGTCACTTTCAGAAACCTTATACTGTAAGCGGCACATACAAGTACTTTATAATCTGCTTCTATATACCTTGAAAAAACTGTAGCCTAAATTTTAGCTTACCATGCACTAATTTTAAGCTTAACACGAATTGAAAATCTTGTTCCAAGCTGGAGTACAACTGATATCCTCTATTCAATTTAACTCATCCAAACTTATTTTATCACAAAATCTTTAATCATACATTGAAGTAATGAAAATAATAAACTTTTGAAGAGCCTAATATAAGCCTTAAACAATGATAGGGAACTTTATAGAGCTTGGGGTTTTAAACTTAAACTAAGGCTGAACACATCTATCGGGCTTTTCGTTAATGGAGAAAATAAAAATCTAAGATTCGGTGTTCATAACAAAGTGAACCAGTTTTAGATGAGCTATCATATGGATTATGTCACCGGCTGTAGAGGAAACCTCACTTTGCATCTCTTAAATATAAAGTCAAATGCTCACAAAACCTGACAATCAAATAGCTGCCATATTTCTGAGGCACCTTTAAATAACTTGCTAAATCAGCCTAATTACAGTATTAGCAGATACAAAAATTCTAAGGAATTACAATTGAGAACAACAGTGATAGCTTATGTCTTTCTGAAAATACATCCCCACAAAGTAAAAATGTCTTTAAAAGATTATTCCATTTATCTCCTCACAATAACATCTGTAAAATAAAAGTTATAGCATTTTATATAAATAACACTATCAGCATGTGTAAGCTAGTCAGATTAAGACCGACTCTGAAGTGTTTTTGTGTCACTGTAAGAATTGATATGTAAATATAACTTGGCAGAAAAACCAATAGTAGTGTCCTTTCAGCTAAGCCCTGATTAATCCATATACAACCTACCTTCGGGAAGATATTAAGCCTTATTTACAATGCCCTGAAACCAAGTCGAAATTGCATATAAAAGATGGAAGTTTATTAGTGTGAGATAACTCATTATTTAAACCAGCTAAACCAGTAAAAACTACATATCCTCTGTGTCTCAGTGACTCCATTGGGGAATCTCCACAGGAACCACCGGTCTTTAAACCAGGCCTCCCCTGCAACTGTTTCCCATTACAGTTGACTAGTGGGTTCCATTTGCCCTCGGAACTTGGATTGCGAGTCGGATTTTGAAGCTGGAAGTGACGACACGCACGCTCCCATTTCTCAGAGATCCAAGAAAGAGTAGCACAGAGGAACCCGAGTTCAGAATCCAAGATGGCTGCACCCTTTATCAACAGAAGGGAAAGTTGTAGTTCTATGCTGTTTAAGCACTACTTCTCATTTGTGGCTCATTAAATCGGTGCACGCACTATACCGTCCAGCTTATCTGTGGACGTGTGGCTACGGAGTTTTATACGTAAAGCACCGTGCATAATGTGTTATCAACTGATATTGCTAACAATGGCTAACAATTAACTGGGTAAGAATTGGATTTCACGATTAGTCGGATTTAAGGTAGTTCGGACTTGAATTTGCTACTAACAAACAGTATCACGGCTTCACATAGCAATTAAGAACCAATGACTGGCTAATTAAGAAACCAGACTGAAAGATTTCACAGAGATGGGAGAGGGTACAAGTGCATCAGCAGGCTACTGAACGTTAGCTGAAATACAGATCCAGCAGAGGTTAGGAGGCATAGAAGAGTCATACTACCAACAACAGAAGATGCAGTGACCATCCTCGAAAAATGATGACATGCACAATTTGCTTTTTATGCAGCCTTGCATTGAAAGACAAATGGGCGAGTGCTTCTTACTTGGCACAGGGATTATCTGAGGAAATTAGTGTTTCAGTGACTGCTCATGGAGTGCGAAGGACCTTACATGAAGTAAATTTTGTCAGCACATTCTTTGGTCAGATGAAACCAAAATAAATTTGTTTGCATCAGATGGGGTCCAGCATGTTTAGTGTGGACCTGGCCAGGACAGTCATAGCGACTGCATTGCGCCGACCAAAGAACATTAAGGTGGAAGAGTGAAAATATGGGGTTGCATGAGTGCAGAAACTGTAGGATAGAGGGCATTTGTAGATGCAGGGGTAATCATACCATAATGCAAAGGTAGGCAGCTGTCTGGGGGCCCCAAAAGTGAGGGACCCCATGAAGACCGCATTTTCAGAAGTTACAATTATGGAAAATAGACAACATGATTGTTTAATTTACAGAAACATGTCTGTTTTTTTACATTTTTAGTGACAATTGTCAGTATAGACAAAGACATTTCCCCCCATCCTATAATGGACTATTCCAACATTGAGACTTAATGCCACCCAGCTTTCTTTTCACACGAGTCTGTTGGTACTGGTTGTTTCACTGCCAAGAGAACCAGCACAAAGTATCCTAACAAGAACAAAACGGCACAAAGATTAACCTCACATCTCCCCTGTCTTTGATACTATCCCGCTAGAGTGGTAGATACATTTTGAACAGACATGGAGAGAACACAATTAAATGAACATATGTAAAACCAGACTAACCTTTGCCTCAGGGGTGGAGTAAAGTATAGGCTGTGCTGGGCTACAGTCTAGGGTCATGGCAAAAGAGGGAAGGGTTAAACTTCTTAAATCTGATACCCCCCTCCCCCGATCGGCAAATTTTACTGACAGCTCCTCCGCGCCCATCCTGCTGTCGCCCCATGCTTTGAATAGCACATTATTGATGCTTCATCATTTTAATTCCCTCTTGCTCCTCTTTTGGCACCAAGAACTATCTCAAATTATCCACTTAGCCTCCCCCCCACCTATGTCAGCCTAGTGCCCCCAGAGAGGTTAGTCTGCCCCTTTGTTGATGGCAGCATAAATGCAAGTTTGTATGGCCAAATACCAACTGAAAAGAGGCACCCAATCTCAAGAAGCTTGGCAGGAGAGGAATTTTCTAGCGTAACAACGACCCTAAATGTATTTTAATGATGAAAAATGTGAAGAAAGAAAAAAAAAGTGAAAACTATAACCTGACCAAATACGTTGGCTTGACTTGAATCCTATAGATCACCTTGGGGGGTCTTTTAATGCATAATGTAGAGCAGCAAATGTAGAAAGTACACCTGAAAAAAATTATCTGTGAAGAACTGCAGAAAATCACTCCACAGCACTGTGCAGCACTGCTATCGTCAATGCCTACATCGGAAGTAAAGGTGGGCACGCAAAGTAGTTTAAAAATTAACAGAAATCACTAATATGCACTGATATGTTATGCTGGAGTTTGATCTTAGATATGTATTTTTATGTATGTGTAATTAGTCAGCCATTTCTGTTTTTTTAAATGAATTCATTATTCTTGGACAACTTGGACTCTTGACAACTAACAAATAAAAAGCATTAAAAGGACAGGATTTGTCATTACTTAATACTTTAGCAAGACAGACCAGGGGTCTACTCAGTTTTGTTATACACTGTTTATCACCCATAGCAATCACTGATGACAAAAGTAGAGTCATTGTGCCTTAATATTGCCAAGTACAAGTACCTTTGAGTTTCTTAAGGAAGACTTGAGCAAAAGCCCTGTGCTACATTATGTTTATGTGTCCAAGATGATGCTCCTGACACCTGTGCTTCTACCGCTACAGAATTGTGATGTGAAGTTTGCCAACAAATGTGGTACACAGTGAATATTTCACCTGCATACATGGGCCATGATACAGATGAAGACTTTCAGCTTAAACATGAAGTCACGACCGTCTGTGACTTCCAGTGAAGAGACTGAAAAATCTATAAAGTGCAGGAAAACATGACACTATAATTCATGATGAAGGTGAAGGAACCAATTGAAAGACCTAGTTAGTACCTACAGACCAATGAACATACATAATACAACAAAAAACAGGCAAAAAACAGCCTGAGCATTTAAGATGGAATTATAATTCTGGCAAAGCAGGAAGGGGAAGGGGGAGGTTGCATTATGTCCCCCCCACACACACACACACACACAAATAGCCCAACTACGCCACCCTAGAGGATGGTTAGAATAAACCCCCTCACCCCCCCCCAGGGATAAGTACAACATGACTACTTCCATAAGACATTTACAAACATAAGAAATTTACTAACGAGAGGAGGCCATTCGGCCCATCGAGCTCATTTGGGGAGAATTTAACTAATAGCTCAGAGTTGTTAAAATCTTATCTAGCTCTGATTTAAAGGACCCCAGGGTTTTAGCTTGTGCTACACTAACAGGAAGACTATTCCATACTAACTACACGCTGTGTAAAGAAGTGCTTCCTCAAATTCATTTAAAAATATTCTCCCGCTAATTTCCACTTATGGCCATGAGTTCTAGTATTTAAACTAATATTAAAATAGGCATTTGACTGAACAGCATCCTTGTGACGTCATGCAGGGTATGGACCAGGCGAGGCAAACGCAGGATCAGGGAAAGAGGACTTTAATGGGTAAATGGAGAGGCATAAACAACAGAACGGTACTCCCACACGAGAATCTTTAATGACAGGACTGGGGAAATAGTCCTGAATGCGGACTAAATATACAAGACTGAGGGCAGGAAACACGGAACCGCTGGTAACAATCAGGGTTTCATACGGGGTCAATGAGGGGCCATGGCACACGAGAGGACTGGACAAGCAGGTCATGACAATCCTAACTTGTTAGAATCTTATATACCTGGATCATGTCCCCCCTTAGTTTCCTTTGCTCGAGGCTAAAGAGATTCAGCTCAGCTAACCTCTCCTCATAAGACATTCGTCCAAGACCAGGAATCATTCTCGTCGCCCTACGTTGCTTCTTTTCCAAGGCAGCAATGTCCTTCTTAAGGTGTGGTGACCAAACCTGCAGACAATATTCTAGGTGGGGTCTTACCAAAGAATTATATAATCGCAACATCACCTCCCTTGACTTAAACTCCACACACCTAGAGATGTAACCCAACATTATATTGCCCTTTTTTATTGCTTCCCCACACTGGCGAGAATGGGACATGGAAGCATCAACATACACACCAAGGTCTTTCTCGTAATTAGCTACCATTATTTCTGTGGAACCTATAAAATATCTGTACTTTATATTTCTGCTCCCTGCATGGATTACCTTACATTTATGTATGTAAAATTTTATCTGCCAGGTTTCAGCCCAGTCGCTAGTTCAGTATCTGCTACACCACCCACCTTGGTGTCATATGCAAATTTAACCAGTTTATTGTATGTATTGGTGTCAATATCATTAATGTAAATTAGGAACAATAGTGGTCTTAAAATTGAACCCTGCGGTACCCCACTATGAACGCAGGTCCTCTGTGACATTGTGCCTCTAATAACTACTCGCTGCTACCTGTGTGTTAACCAGTTTTCGATCGAAACTGCTACAGTTCCTAAAATCCTTGCAGCTTTGAGCTTAAGAAAGAGCCGTTTGTGGGGGACAACATCAAAGGCCTTCTGTAAATCTAAGTAGATCACATCGTAGATTTTTAAATGTTTTTGTGATTAATTTCTCTTGTAGCGTCCTCAAAGAACTCAAATAAAGTAATTAAATAGGATTTACCTCTCCTAAATCCATGTTGGCTATCCCTCAGAATGTTATTTGTATCCAGGTAATCTACCATTTGCACTTGGATTATACCTTCCATTATTTTTCCAGTAATGCTAGTTAAACTGATTGGCCTATAGTTTGTTGGATTACTTCTATCCCCTTTTTTGAGTATGGGTGTTATATTAGCACGCTTACAATCAGAAGGTACCACACCAGCAGATAACGATTTCTGGAATATTAAAGTTAAAGCTTGGCTAATAATATCCCTCATCTCTTTTAAAACTATAGGTAAGATGCCATCAGGCCCCTGTGATTTATTTATTTTGAGCTTAGCTAGGCTTAGTACCACATCAGCCTCAGTTATACATATATTGGTCAAAGACAACGCTGTATTTGTACTAAATGGTGGTAAGTTACTCGTGTTCCCTACTGTGAACACCCATGTAAAATAATAATTAAATTCATTTACTATATCAATTTCAATTTCAATTATAAGGCCCTTACTATCCTGTAAATTAGTGATTTCAGCTTTTAGAGCTCTTTTGGAGTTAAAATATTGGAAGAAACTTTTATAGTCATCCTTAGCCTCCAATGTTACTTTTCTTTAGACATTCCTCTTAGAGAGTCTAATGCTATTTTTTAACTCAGAATTAGATACTCCTGCTTTATTTTGAAAATATTAGTTATTTTCCATTTGTGGAACAGAGCCCTTTTCCTCCTGACTTTATTCTTAATTTCCTTAGTAAACCATTTTACTTGTAGTTTCTTAGATTTAGTTTTGCTGGAAACACGTATGAAGTCTTCCAGTTGATCACAGACACAAGTCCAATGCACAATACAGGAGATGTGGATTCTCTTAAGAATTTAAGATCTCTTAACAAGTTTTATTACACAAAATTTCATAGTAAACAAAATGGAAAACTGATAAAAGATAACACAAAAGATATAAAACTCAAAGGAACAATACATATATATTTTCTGCCATTTTTTCTAAACAATCAGATAAGGTTTAAATATACTAAGATTACATAAACCACCAAAACAAAAATAATAAACAACTCAAAAATCTAAGAAATCAGTCGCAAGTAGGCAGGGCTGCCTTTACAAGGGGAGACAGACTAGCTGATGGTGCACCCCCATAGTCACACTACTCGTGCACACACTCGATGATGCGCCATCTGTGCAATAATCCACTACAAACAACACACATACACACTCCAAAAAGGCTCACCTACGCAACATTACATCCTTAAATACACAGGCATGCAGTGATTCGGTCCCACCACCAGATAACTCTAGCTGTCCACTAGAACCATCTGCACCTACCCAATCGATAAGAAAAGTTAAAAAGAAGAAAAACACAACCAATAACACAAGCAAAAATCCAACCAGAGCAAAACAGCAACACCTATGAAAATCAGCCTCTTAGCCCACGAGGCTACTCATCACTAATGTGCCGCTCCGGATTCAGTGATGACAAAGGCACAGAGCCTCCCCCAGTTAGCAGGGGGAACCAGTACACACCGCCGGAATAATGGAGGAAGGCGAAGCCATGAATCCATTCTACAAAACACAAAACCAGTGTAAATAAATACACACAAATAAGTGACATTATAATAGCACAAACCACGTACCTGCGCTAGGCAAAAACACGAAGGTAGCAATGAAAGCAACAAAACTGAAGGCTAGAAAATTACACAAAAAAACAAAAAAAATAAGCCCAACAGTAAAGAAAATAAGAAACCATAACACCCTAGTTAAAACAGCGACCTACCGTACTAAACGAAAGCCACAACAACAGGAGGGAAAGAGGAAGACAGACAAACACCGGCATCAGTCCCAATCATTCAGCCACGGCTTTTATCTACAGTTTTAGTCTTACAATTTGTTTTTATTCTGATTGTTTTCATTGTGTAATTCTGTGCAGTGTCCTTGTGTGCTTTTAAAGGCGCCTTTAAACAAAATGTATTATTATTATTATTATTATTATTAAATAGCAGCTGCTAATTACCGGAGAACTAGTCCCACTGTCTGATGAAAAACGTTTCTACTAAACCACATATTGAAAGAGTACAACACTGTAGTGCCTAACAGTCTAAGATTGAGACTGATACAACAAACTTACAGTGGGCATCTTTCATTCAGCTGCTTTACACTCCATAAAGACATTTATTTATTCTAGACTCTTTCAAAAAAGGGGATAGAAGTAATTTGTCTAACTATAGGCCAATCAGTCTAACTTGTATAACTGGTAAAGTTATGGAGGCTTTAATCAAAGAGAAAATGATAGATTACCTGGACTCCAATAACATTTTGCGGGATAGCCAGCATGGATTTAGGAGAGGTAGATCCTGTTTAACAAATCTGTTGGAGTTTTTTGAGGAAGCTACTCAGGAAGTTGATGATAAGAAGGCCTATGATGTCATCTACTTAGATTTCCAAAAGGCTTTTGATGTTGTCCCCCAGAAGAGGCTCCTACTTAAACTCAAAGCGACTGGCATTTTAGGTACCGTAGCGACCTGGATTGATAACTGGTTAACAGATAGGAAACAGCGAGTAGTTATAAGAGGCACAATGTCACAGTGGGCTTGCGTTCATAGTGGGGTACCGCAGGGTTCGATTTTAGGACCACTATTGTTCCTAATTTACATAAATGATATGGATACCAATATATACAGTAAACTGGTGAAATTTGCAGATGACACCAAGGTGGGTGGTGTAGCAGATACTGAATTAGTGGCTCAGCAGCTACAGCGGGATCTTGATTTAATTAGTGACTGGGCCGATACCTGGCAGATGAAATTTAACGTCGATAAATGTAAGGTACTCCATCTAGGGAGCAGAAATATAAAGTACAGGTATTTCATGGGTGTCACTGAAATAAAGGTAGCTGATCATGAGAAAGACCTTGGTGTGTATGTTGATGCTTCCATGTCCCATTCTCGCCAGTGTGGGGAAGCAATAAAAAAGGCCAATAGGATGTTGGGGTATATCTCCAGGTGTGTGGAGTTTAAGTCAAGGGAGGTAATGCTAAGATTATACAATTCCTTGGTGAGACCTCACCTAGAATATTGTGTGCAGGTTTGGTCACCATATCTTAAAAAGGACATTGTGGCCTTAGAAAAGGTGCAGCGTAGGGCCACAAAAATGATTCCTGGTCTTAGAGGAATGTCATACGAGGAACGGTTACTTGAGCTAAATCTGTTCAGTCTCAAGCAAAGGAGATTGAGGGGGGACATGATCCAGGTATATAAGATTCTAACAGGTTTGGATGCTGTTCAACCAAATAGTTACTTCAGCATTATTTAAATACACGAACTCGTGGCCATAGGTGGAAATTAGCGGGAGAACATTTCAAGCTGGATTTAAGGAAGCACTTCTTTACGCAGCGTGTAGTCAGAGTATGGAATAGCCTTCCTGATAATGTAGTGCAAGCTGAATCCTTGGGTTCCTTTAAATCAGAGCTAGATAAGATTTTAACGACTCTGAGCTATTAGTTTAGTTCTCCCCAAGCGAGCTTGATGGGCCGAATGGCCTCCTCTCGTTTGTATAGTTCTTATGTTCTTATGAACTGGACTCCCTCCTAAAAATTTTCCTACATATGGAATTCAAGTGAGAGTCACGAGTAACATTTTGCTTGTAAATGGAGTCTCCCTGCATAACCAGCCGTCCTGACTATCCACAACCTGACAGAATGGCCAAGAAGTTGAGTGTATCATACAAGCGTGATGCCACTTATTCTCTACTAGGTTTACTCAGTCTTTCTGCAATTCTCTTTAAGGATACTGCAGGATTCTCTTTGCGAGAGACCGCTCACCTACTGTCTGTTTCCATGACCTTGCAACCAACATGTTGTTGTACTTTGGTCATAATGTTGTATCCTAGTACAGTTTCCTCTACCCTTACCAGGAGAAAAAATATAATACTAAAACAGCCAGGGACCTAACAGCACTGCATCGGCCTTTGTTCAGAGCCAAGATAGTAGCCCCAGCCCGTATATAGTGTCTGACAAAGAGAATGATTTCAGGAAGAACAGAAGATGTCTTCTTTCTGTGAATGAGACCAAACCAAACAACAGCCCTTCAGAAGATGACCTTGATATGTTGCTTACCCTACCTGGACTAAAGCAGACATCAATAATGTCCTTTGAAAATCCACTGTATGTACCCTGTCAATATTCTCCTGTGTATGCCAGAGAGTTTGGATTTTATTCACTTTAAACATTGTCCCCTTTAAAATTAAGGGTTCATTGTTTCTATATAATATCACCGTTGATTTGTGTCTCTCTGCGTTTTGCTAAATTTATTAGTTGATTGAAATACATCCAACTGTCAATATTGTTTTTACATTTACCATTGGACTAAATGCCGAGGCATTCAGACAGCAAAGCGAAAAACAGCCTCCGCCATTCGATCTTTTCAGCTTGATAAGTCAAAAAATATATATTTTCCAGATCTTTTCCAATCTTTGCAGTCTCACTGTATGGGTGAATATCTGTAAATATTCAAATTTGGAGAAATTTCACCAAAACTAAAGCAATGCCACTTTGTGGCAACAAAGAGTAGGGTGACTGCGGAAGACAGGTCCTGCCTTGTCTCATTCAGTGTCATTTTCTGGTTTTGCCAGTGAGTGGCGATTCTCATCCTATTTTGTTCCCTGTTTTCCTCTATACTGTAAAAAAATGTTCAGCCAACTCAAAAATTCAAGGTAACATGCTTCAATACTTTTTTGAGTTAAGTCAGTTAAAAAAGTTCAACGAATCTATAGACAGAGGTTCAGCTAACTTTGACTTCAGAGTTAAGGCAACACTGTAATACAAGTTAGATTAACCTAGGTGCAAAGTTTCAATAAATTTGGATCGTTAAACTGCCAACACAATTTTGCGAGTTCGATTAATATAGGTACAGAAGTTTAGTCAACTTTGTTTGAGGAGTCAAATTAAATGTAAATAAACCTGCCTTGTTCAGGTGACATTTTAAGGGTTAATCCTCACTATTTCCCTTGTTCCTTGGGGTGCCACAAGGCAGGATGATGGGCTGAGCATGTGACTGCTAACTATGCATCGCATACTATCATGAATCCCACTTTGGACATTTCTGAGTTTTTCTAAAACATCATGTTAATTATGTTTCTTGTGTTCATGTATTATAGTATTTAATCCTTTCTAATCCATTAGATATATTGGCATATATCCGTTTTCACTTCCTGCAATCCGTTTTCTATCTATGTTCTGTGTCTCTAGTTCTCCTGATGTTTTAGTCCTCATGACACATTACTCCCGTGACCATCATTATAATTATCTATGATTTGTGCCACAGTAGGCCATCTGTTGGTTTGTACTGCATAGGATTCCCTTCATTCACATCCCCCATAAGTGAATCTTGGCTGCCCAACACTCCGACAAAATTATTCGCTTCATGTGGGGTTAGTCGTCGTGTTTTGACTTATTGGGGTATGTTGCTTTGGATAGAAGTGTCTGCTAAATAAGCAAATTGCAAGTTGATCTATAGAAGTAATATGGTATTATTGATATTTAAGATTGATGATGTTCATAACAGAGAGTAAATGAGATGCTGCCGGGAAAAGTACAATGTGTTCCCCAGAAATACATTGTTCTCCCCATCACCCCTCCCCCGTCCAATCCCTACTCATCCCATAACGCCCAACCTCTGCCATTCTCTTGCCCCTTTTCTGACTCTCCTCACCTCTACAAGGAAATCTTTATTAAAAGCCCAACTTGGTGTGACTTGTCTCAGTCTAATCAGTTTCACCAGATCGGTGTCTGTGGCTGTCCTTTCATGTGTTTTCATGTGCATATTGTGGCCCTGCTTCAATTTCCAGACAATGATATCTTAATCCTCCCTTGATGTTTCAAACAGACCCACTAAGTTATTATAAATATGAAAATCTTTAAAGTAATGGTTTTAAATAATGGAGAAATGAATAAACCAGTGAGTAAGGAAGGTATGCATGCACTCTGACAATTCAGACAGCCGACAGTTATAGACCTGCTGTTGAAGTCTCTAGAAGAATCCCTTATGGCAAATTGACTTTCCAGAAATTGAGTCCACTGGTCTTGAATAGTCCAGTACTGCCCAGGAAGGATATAATAAAAGGATTACTACTGGAGTCCTAGTGACAAGAAGGAGACTTATTGAACTAGAGAATATGCTGTGCTTGTCACAAGGAACAAAAATGACATAATCCCTGCATTGGCTAACCCATCTGCAGTCCAACACAAGGGCTGAGGCACCCTCTCCCCACACAGCTATATCAATGTTATACTTCCTGGCCATTGGGACAATTAAGGACCCAGTGATGAATTCAGGTGTGAAGTGAGACAATGACTGAGCACATATGGGGGCTGATTATCAGCTGCCCAACTGGTACATCATTTAATAACCTAAAAAGCTGTTGTCTGTGCCCATAATAGAATAATATGTTAGCATTTTATAATCTACAGATGCAATCTGTGCCACTAGGAAATTACTAAAAACAAAAAAGACCTTTGGCTGATCAGAATATACAATCAATGTACCTACTAAAGATGCATAGATCAGCAATGAAATATTGATTCTTTCAATCTGAATATTTGATTTTGAGAAGTGATTCTAATGTTAAAGTATCGACTTTTCACATGGTAATTAAGTGTTTATATAATTACAGGGAGCAGGACCCTACTAGAATATGTCAGTGTTAAGATAGGAGCTACTTCTCTTCCCTCATGTTCTCTCCGCTTCACACTGGGAACTGTGGTCTCGTGTGAGTCAGTCAAGAAAGTGGTGGGAAGAGAAAAGTTAAGAATATACTACCTACCTCAGTACGTTGCACTGATTACTATCTATTAGTGTAGGAAGTTGCACGATTCAGTTTTTTGGATGCTAGCATAATGAGACGGTGTACCTAATATTGCATGTAAGCCTATATATGGGCTATAGGGTTCAGTGTTAAGCTACCATGTAAAATACATTTAAGTATTAATAAAACATAAATCTGATATATTTAATACACAGACCGAAAAAAACACATATTGGCATCAGGATACCAACCCTGGTATCACTTGGCATCAAATTGACAAGATAATCACTGCTATTGCCCATCCCTAGTACCTACTGTCAGTTGTTTTCTATTTGTCATTATATACACCCACAAAATATCAGTAAGAAGAAGGTGCAGTAACTGTTTGTGATTTCTCCTACCAATCTGAATGAATTTCTCTGCTTTCAGTGAACATCTAATTCCGCAATTCTGTTTCAAGCTCATGTTATTTTCAAAGGTACACAGGCTTTAAAAATAGATGCAGTCCATGACTTTCATTTATTGTTTAAAATGCGCGGAAAGTGGAAAAGCCTCTGATCATGTCCCTGTTCTAATAGCCTGATGAGCACTGGGAGTCAGTGGTCACAGAACAAATGGTGATGTTTTTATTCTGCAAAGATAGACCACCTCAAGAAGGAGAGTGCCTTACATTTACTTTGGAAGGAAGCAAATGAGGGTTTGATTGTATTTTTGGAGTGGTAGACAGAGTTGTCCACTGCTGATGAAGTAATGACTGGCAAATATAATTGTAGGTCTATTCTAACAATTCTCAGATAGTACTTAGGCAGTTTGTAGTGTGTTATTGGAATATTTGCAGTGACTTCGAAGCTCATGCATAAAGACAGTCTAAGACCAGACTGGACCATTGTTCCATTGTAAGTAGTTGCCCCATGTGAAAAAATGACAAAAAAACAGAGATGACAATAGAAGCTGGAGCCTTTATCTCACCCTCCACTGTAGAGGTGCATGATCTGTAATCAAATGATAATTCTGACCTAAGTGACAATATTGTGGGGATTGAAGAGCCCACTTGACTGACAGTACCTGCTGTTCAATTGTGGAATATTTTTGTCCTTAGGCAACACTTTCTGACTGAGGTGGATGATTGTGGCTGACTTTCCTCCATATTACTCAAACGTAAGCTTTCCCTGGGCACCCTGCTAAAGTTCTACCATCCCGCAAAAGAATCCCTTGACTTCAGTTACGTTAACGTGCCAGAGCTTGAACTCCCCTTTTCCTTTGTTATATCTCATCTATTATAGTCCCATCAATCCAGTTTGGCTGACCTTAATGCTAAGCTGTCAATATTTTCAAAGGGCTTGTATTGTAGGATGGGCTATCCCATCATACCTATCATACCGATGGCACCTACACCAACACCTGCATACACGCAATGATGTCACAGCATTTCATTCATTAATTTTTTTCTTTGGGGGATTTCTATGTGCATCCTGGTTTTTGGGAACTTGCCCCTTTTTGGGTTCCCTGGTTCCTGGTTCTTCAATCCTCTGTATTTGACATTTCCTTCTGGTTCACTTCATCTTGGAACCATCCATCCAGTATTAACGTATAGCTATAACGTCTGTTGACAAAGGATACAGCCAAAATTCTGAGGTCAGGGTTGCAGAGACTTCAGGGGACGTTCCAGCTGAAATTTCCCACTTGGAACTCTGAATTTCTGACTTACAAGTTCAAGTGGAACACAGCTTGAGTCTGGGCCATGACAGATACAACAAGAAATATTTTACTAGCCATTGATGGAGGAGTTTTCAGAAGAGTTCAGAAGAATCTCAGCACCTATATGCCATCTATTGGCATTTTCCGAAGTTTCAGCAATGCGATATATTTTTTTTGCACAAATTAAAATCTGTGAAATCAATGTCCCTTGAAGTACAAAATATACCAGTAATGTACATTAGAATACAACACAACATTTTCTAATATTCACTGCATAACATAGCTGTATACATAACATAGCTTAAAAGGGAGACCTTTTTGCATTCCATGTCTGACACAGCAGCAATCTATAGCAGGTGCCAGCCTCTTCCACTTATAAGAGATGTGCTTCAGGCATCTGCTCTCATGCACTTACTTTTTTTTGCTAACTCGCATTTTTATAGCTGATTTATCAGAATTAGTATTCTACTGTGAAGCAAACTCTCGTCATTAAAGGAATTACAGTTTTCATAGCCTTTTTTTCATAGTGTTATATACGTACATTGTAGAGAATAATGTGTGAAGCAGTGTCTTCAACCTGAGATTACAACAACACATATACATTGCTGCTTAATTATATCAGCTAACTATTTTTGATAGTGAAGTATCATGTGCTGCAAGATTGTAAGAAAATGGGCACCAGATCTCACCAGAGATGCCCCCAGGTGAAAGAAAAGATTAAAACAGGAACAGTGATGATATTCAGGAAAAACTATGCATTATTCCTTACTAGTCACACCTTTTCCCTCAATTGATCTTCCATGACTACCTATCCAGTGAACTGTTGCTGCCTCTGAGCACCACTGCCTACCACTGGGTCTGTTTGTGCAACTTTGCTTGCTCCTACCATCTTACATGGCTTTCCACTGGTGTCATAAGCATGCAGTTAGACCAACTGGCATCCCATCCAGGGTGTTCCCCTGCATTGTACCTGTGTTGCCTGGAAAAGGCTCCCAGTGACCCAGTACAGCATAAATGACACAAAGATGTATGGATGTGATAATAAGTTACAGTAAGTCACAGCAAGTCAGGAGAATCAGTTCATCTGAGGGCGCACACACAACTGCAGACAATTACATCCTTGTGTGAAGTTGGCCCCCCACATTAACCAAACCAGTCTGAATTATTGCGCTGGCTTCTGCCATCAAAATTTTTATTTTGTGCTGCTTTAGTTTCTGATGATGACATCACCATTATGGAGTTCACACCCCATTCGCGTCTGATTTGGACCAAACCAGTTTCAGTCGTTTGTGTCATGTTTGTGTCGTTTAAATACATGTTGTTATTATTTCTGAGTTGTGCTTCGTGGTTTATGCCATTACATGCTACTGCATGGTGCTCATGCCCGTGTTTTTCATGCAAACAAAGGCTGGAATGTTTGAAGCCTTCATGACATAGTTGTAGACCAAGCCAGATATTCGCAACAACAAGAACAGCAATAATAGTAATGATAAGAAGAAGAATCAGGAGAAGAATCAGATTAATAATGGTTCAAACATTTTGAAATGGCTCAAACATGTTAACAAAGCGATTGAGCGATTTGTCCAAATCAGATACAAACGGGGTTCCAACCGCACAATGGTGATGTCACCACATAAACAATCATTTATATCTCAGAACAAAAGCGACACAAATAAAATTTTAAATGGTATAAAATGGTACAAATACAAAAGTACAAATTATTGAGATGGGTTTGGCTCAAATCGTATGCAAACGGGTTGCTGACTTCACACGTGTCAATTTCGAGTCCCGATCCACCCGGACTGCATGTACAGTATTGGTACTATGAGAGGAAACCAATACAAACAGGAATAATGTAAAACACCAGTCACAGTCAAAGGTAGGAGCTCAACTGACAACCTTGAAGGAAACATAAGGAGTACAGTAGACTACAGAATGCTGTACATTTTATAAAAATAAATCACACACAGATAGCTTTTACATATTCTCAAATTGTTCTTTTTTCTGACTAACTTTTTTGACAAGCATATTTATTTTTGTTGCGTCTTAAAATAACAAAAGCAAGAAAGTTAATACATTACAGAGATACCCTTTTATTGCGGGGATATCATGGATGCTTTTACAGAGTCGCTGTGTCCACTTATTTCCGACACAGAATTAATGCCTTCAGGTGTTCAGCGCGGAAATAACTGAGGAAAACAGTCCAGAAGAGAGCTTGTTGAAACAGTTCTGTAAAGGGTGATCTCAGAGGCCTTGCACTTTACGGCTTTTACATTCAGTCCTAAGGGGTTAGGGGACAGTAGCTGAATTATTTTTGTGGGAAGTTATGTACAGATACGTATTAGTGACACGATACCCAGGGTATTCCAAGTGTTCTATGAGTTCTTGGAGAAGGCATGACCTGCCAAGGTGTCCTCCATGCCAACACTGGTTTCGCTGGAATGCTGGAGAATGTCTAGTCGTGGACTGGCACCCAGGAGGATCATACACATGAAATTTCAGGGCACTTTATGGTGTTGGACGTGTCGCAGGCAGGCTTGGGCTGACACTACAGCTCTGGAGGCAGGATTACTCCTCACACACCCTTATTACAGATTCTGCCACAAAACCAAATTAAAAAACACAAACTAAGCAGTAGAAGGCTAAAGCAGCACACCGTCAGCTAAGAATGACCCAACCGCTTACATCTCCGTCTTCACTCCCACAGTCGACTGGTGACTCCCGGCTCCCCTCACTTTGCGTATGGTTCGGAGCACTCCTTCAGTTCCATCTCTATCACTCTAAAAGGGAACAAAAACTCCCCTCCCCCCACCCAGTAGTCTACACCTGAAAACACTAATAATGGTCGGCAATCTAACAGACCTCAATCAAAACACTCCATCCATTACTTTAGCCCTCCCATTTCACTCCCGAACCCCATTAGCTCCCCCCGGCCACTTTCACCCTATGACAGATGTACTACATGCCTGTAATTATTTAGCCTGGGATGGAATATTCTCCAGTGGAATGGGTACACGACAGGGCAGAACTTCTGAATGGTTTTAGTAGAAGTGGAAAAAGAATGGAGCTTCACTCTGAGGTGCAGGTGCCACTTTAAAGGACATTACGTCCCGAAGGTTTATTGATGACATACCCCCACGTTCTTTGTTGATTTTACTTTTTTTCTGGTGTGAAAAGACGTAAGTGTTCTGCAGTTACTGGCATTTCAGCAGCCACAATATCCAATAACATTGTGTCCATGGCGGTTGAGAAGGTCTCAATGTCAAAGTGAGAATAGAAGTATTTTAAACATAATACAAAGGTGTGGAAGTAGGTGACTGAAAATATTCCAGTCTATCTGTTTACAGAAAATGAAACATAAAAATCACTCAGTGCATTTGTGGTGGCAGAATGACAGGACCTTACCTAATCTGACCTCAGACTTATTTTAATCTTTTTGAAGTCCATTTACCAAGTAACTTTTTCAGGTACTTTTTCATGTAAATAATTTGCACGTCACAGTTATACAGCAAGACACTGATTCCTTTCATTTGATAAGATGTGAGAAAGAATCACTTAAGAGGATGCACTGAATTCTTTTTCTGTCCATATGAGATGTCAGTAATATTGTGAACTGATTCAATATTACAATAATATAATACACAACACAGTTCGTATTTTAAATACTGAATGAAAATTTCAGCCATAATTAAGAATCAATCAGTGCTATGAACAGATTTATTTGGAAAACACTGTTTTGCACGAGTACTAAAACAATAGCTGTCCTTCTGTGACCTAGATACTGTACAAAAGGCTACTGACAGTATCCAAGGAATTTATAACTCTTTGAATTTGAAGGTTTGACAGCATGAATGTGATATCCACTCAGTTCTTTATCTAACTATTCATTTTGTTCACTCTGCTTTTCTTCATGAATTGTATGAATGGCCTAAATATATTCCAGAAATAGCTTAACTTGAATGCTGAAGTAAACACTAATCTGAGTGTGGGCCAAAATAACAGCACGTTTTTAGAAATGGTATTTAAGATTCACCTAATGACTGAATAGAATGATTGTACCATAGATATTTTCTATAAGAAAAGATCCCAGCCTACCACACTAATCAGACATGCATAAAGGATATACTATTTTATGCTTATGTTTTGCTTATTCTGTAAGTAAAAGAAGGCAATGCAACTCTTACAGGGTACAAACTTAAACATAAAACAATTCTGCATCATATGCACAGTTACTATTTGTTACGTATTATTATTAGCATTTTAATATCTGATATACCAACCTATTTTGTTTTTACACTCCAAGCAGCTGAGGCAATTATCTTTAACCCTCTGCAATGATTTATGCACAATAAATCATTTATATGAACGGCATCATTAAATTGCAACTGCTCATTCAGTACGGGATCACCAGGAGCCTATCCCAGGCAGCTCATCTATTGAACGGGAAATAAACAAGAACAGTCACACAATATGGGCAATTTAAATATGTTATAAGGATTCATTCTTTTTTCTGTTTCACCAGCAGGTGATGCTGGCCATCCCAGTTTCCATGTGATTCCTTATGGTTTATCACCTTTTACTCTTCCTAATATGTTCACCTGCTCCATGGGCTGCCTCATGGCTGAATGGGCTAAGCGGACAGCTGAGAACCAGGCAACTCTATGGGTGCGTATTTGAGTTTATAATGATTGTTAATAACCCTTACCTGTTTCTTGTTACTCCTAGTTGCTAGTATTTGATTATTGTCATGGCCTGCACCTGTTCCTTGTCTAATCTTCAATACTGGTGGATATATGTGCCTGTACTTGCCCTGTTCCTTTATTGATTTTGCCTGTATTGTCTGTCTGTTGATGTACTATAGGTGTTAAGTTCTGTACTGTATGTGTTACCAGCCTGTGTTTGTAGTTCTCACCTGTGTTTCCTTTGCATTTCCTTGAATTGGATACTTTTTTTTACCCACCTGTCCGTGTTTTGACCCCTCGCGGTCCCCTTTGTTTCCTGCCTTTTTTTTCCTTCAAAGTGTAGTCTGTAATCCAGATGCTCTTGTTATCTTTAAGTTGCTCTGTGGATCCTCATTGACTATGCTCAGTCATAACACATGTCAACTCGTCTAATTTCATATACAGTAACCCCTTCTCATTTGTGAGGAAGATCCCCGCGAATATTAACATTTGCTAGTAATACCTGGGCCCTTACCTTAACCTATAACATTCCACTAGCCTGAATAATAATGTAAAAAGTAGAGATGCACCGATATTTAGTATGCACTTGCACTAACCAATATTATGCATTAGTAATATTTATATATTATAAAATCTTATGTGGTCCAAATAATTTTCAGTATCATTTTTGACTTACATGTCTTCTGCGAATTTCTGAGATCTTTCAGCAAGCTCCAAAAATGTTCCCATTTAATTGTTCACAGCCAGCTTGCAAATACAGTAAAATCCCATTATAATGGATTTCAAGGGACCTGGCAAAACAGTCAGTTATATCCAAAGTCCATTATATCCAAAGTTGCTGTACGCCCAGAACACAACTATAGGACACCATTTACTCCACATTTTGGCCACACCCCAGCAGACACACTTGTTGTATAGATTATTATATTGTAAATGTAGTAATCCAGCTTTACCTGACCAGATGCATGACTATTAATAATCCCGACTATGTATCTGTGCTGGATATCACCGGCACACCGCGTACCTTGTAGGCGGAGCCTGCATGTCCGTTACAGCCACACAAAACTACAACTAAAAGCGACCCTTGGAACCAAACTGTTTGTCTGTTATAAGCAAAATTCCATTATATGCGAGTCTGCTATATCCGATGTTTTTTCTGCATGTTCTTAAAGGTGCACGGTCGGGACCAGCGGACCTCGTCCGTTATAGACGATATTTCGTTTTAAGCGAGTCCACTATTACAGGATTTTACTGTTACCAAAACCACAAATATCAAATATATGGAGGTTGGTGTTCCCAACCCGAAGGTGTGAGGGAACAGTTTTACCCTCAGAGCCACCGTGTCATCCTGTCTCATCCTATCTCATCCTGTGTCATCCTGTGTCATCCTGTGCCATCCTGTCTCATCCTGTCTCATCCTATCTCATCCTGTGTCATCCTGTCTCATCCTATCTCATCCTGTGTCATCCTGTGTCATCCTGTCTCCTCCTATCTCATCCTGTGTCATCCTGTGTCATCCTGTCTCCTCCTGTCTCCTCCTATCTCATCCTGTGTCATCCTGTGTCATCCTGTGCCATCCTATGCCGTCCTGTGCCATCCGGCGTCATCCTGTGCCATCCTGTGTCATCCTGTGCCATCCTATCTCATCTTGTGTCATCCTGTGTCATCCTGTGCCATCCCGTGTCATCCTGTGTCATCCTATGCCATCCTATGCCATCCTGTGTCATCCTATGCCATCCTGTGTCATCCTATGCCATCCCGTGCCATCCTGTATCATCCTATGCCACCCTATGTCATCCTATGTCATCCTGTGCCATCTTGTGTCATCCTGTGCCGTCCTATGCCATCCTGTGTCATCCTGTGCCATCCTATGCCATCCTGTGTCATCCTGTATCATCCCATGTCATCCTGTGCCATCCTGTGTCATCCTGTGCCATCCTATGCCATCCTGTGTCATCCTGTGACACCCTATGCCATCCTGTGTCATCCTGTATCATCCCATGCCATCCTGTGTCATCCTGTGCCATCCTTTCAGATGAATAATAATTCTTTGCAGCGAATTAGCAGTATGGTTATAGACTAGAACAAAATTGTTCTTGTAGGAAATGCACATAAAAAAGTATTTGCTTTGGACAGGATTAGTGGAAATTGAAATGGAAAGACTGGCCCTAGGGAACTGCGAAAATTAAATGATCAAGCAATGATGGAGCCTCATGTTAAGTCACTAAATCAACAGAGCTGAAGTGATCTACAGCTGGCCTGACAAGTGCTACAAGCGCTGTGCTTCTCCTGTGGAGGAGGGGGGGGGGGGTTGTATTTGCACCACACAGCAAAACACCTAAAAGCTTGATGAAGGTGCTTTATGTATAAATTGGTTTGACCCTTTGCAGTATGTAGAAAATTGTGTGGCAGGTGCAGAAAGACACTGAGCCATTGTCCCTATACATCTGCTAAAATGATTCTGCTGTGAGGAGGACTTCTCATATTCCATTCATACATTCTTTTGTATCACCGTAATTGCAATATTATAAAATTACAGAAAAGAAAGCTTTACAAATGTAGAATACTAACAGTAAATATGGACATTATTTTGTTTATTTGTTTATTTGGAGTGGGGGGAGGGTAAATATTATATAATTACTCTAGCCACTGCAATGCTTAGGTAAAGCAAATCTCTAATATTGAGAGTAGGATCCACAGACCAACAGTGCAACAACAATGGAAAGAAACCTTCCGGCCAACTGCTCCAGTCATCTGACGTTGCATCAAAAATGTAAAGCCTGCCAAGCAGTAGCAGGTCTGTTACATTGGTCTAAGAAATATTCTACCGAAGGGTAACGTTAATCAGGACAATTACCATGTGTCCTCCATTTGGACATGTGTACATCTTGATGGTGTTCAAGATATGTTCTGCAGATCATGTTCCACAACCTCAAAAAACATAACAGCTGAAAGGGAGTGCAATTGGATATCAAGTCGGACGCATCCATGAATCCTCTGTGTCTGTGACATTCTAGCAAGGTAAGACTGATGTAAGCATTTTTGCTATGGGGGTATGACAGAGCTCCTGAATTTGGAATAGGAGTTAACAAGCTAAAGATAAGCAGTGGATGGTTGTGCACTGTAGGCAGTATGAAGTGCCTTACTTGGCCTTTGGTGCTACACACAGGCAAAAATCTCACCTGAAGAATTCTTCCACATTATGACAAGTTTGCTGTCATGTGCTGAATGTAGTTGGTCTAATATGCTGAGTTGACTTTCTGGCAGTTGATTAAGATTTCCTTACTTTAAGCTCCTGGATGATCTGACTACTGGCTTAAAAGCATCCACCCATCCATTTTCCAAACCGCTTATCCCACTGGGTTGCGGGGGGTCCGGAGCCTATCCCGGAAGCAATGGGCACGAGGCAGGGAACAACCCAGGATGGGGGGCCAGCCCATCACAGGGCACACCCACATACCATTCACACCTATGGGCAATTTTAGCAACTCCAATCAGCCTCAGCATATTTTTGGACTGTGGGGGGGGAAACCGGAGTACCTGGAGGAAACCCCACAACGACATGGGGAGAACATGCAAACTCCACATACATGTGACCCAGGTAGAGACTCGAACCTGGGTCCCAGATGTGTGAGGCGACAGTGCTAACCACTGCACCACCATGCCGCCACTGGCTTAAAAGCATTCAAGTTTTAAAGTAATTGATTTACTTTGAAACAACTGAAAAGCTCCTTTCTTATCCGAGAATGTTAAATAAGATCAATGGATTACATTAATTATATTCAATAACAAAAAATTAACTAATTACATTATTATATTATTATTTATTGTCTGGCCTTCACCTATAGTATATTGCTCAAAGCAAACCCCCCCAGTATCCATTATGTCCCCCATTCTGTTTCCTTGGATAAACCTTTACAAGCATTATAACCCACCCAACCATGCAGAACAAATGTAAACTCAAGACAAAGCAAATCACTGTATCACCCAGGATTAAAGGGAAAGGTTTTTGGCAAAACTTTACAAAGAAATAGTCCATAATCAACAAACACTCTGCTTCTCTTGAGATGAATATGGTTCTGTAAAATTTGTTTTAAAAATGTAAAAACTTCTCTGCTGTGCATTTTACTAAGTGCGTAGTTTCCCGAAAAGTATTGCAATTAGCATATTAAGTTTAAAAAACGACATTATATAAAGAACACCGGCTGTATGCAATGCCACATAAAAGTGTATTTTGTCATTTTATAAGCTGAAAGTAAAAGAAATTACAACTGAAAGCGAGACTCCAACCATCTACTGCTTACACTGCCTTCCTCTTCTCATCTACACCTTTTGTCATTTTCCATCTCTTCCCCGCAGGTAGCACAGCTGGCTTCCGCATCCCCGTCACATTCATTAATAAGTTTGTAGGAGGAACTTTACAGCCTCACGCAGGAGATGGAAATGAGTCAGTCCTGTCTGCTCAGCTTCAGGAGAAAAACAAAAAAAAATAATTAAATCCTATGCCTAAAAATAACTGGAACATGGCACACTTGCACCTGCCAGAATCTATACTTTTTCACCTATTTAAAAAGCCCCTGAGCAATGAGCTCTTAAAATAATAGGTAGGGAAATGACCAGTTTTTGAGTAGTTTGAGCCATAGAGGATCCTGACTTGTGAGGAGCAGCACAGCTTATATAGCATGAATATGTCATCAGATTAATAATAAAAAAAAAGTCGTCTTTTGAAGCTTTGAGCTGATCATTGAAGTCAGTGACCTTTCACACTTTAGAAATAGTTGTATATATAATATAATAAAATAGCCCATTGGTGACAAGACTGTTTTATTATTAGGTGCTGCCAAGTCAATGTTGACTCCTGGTGACCAGCATTCCCCTGGAAACGACTTCTTCTGTCCAGGCTTTCGGGTTTCCTAAGGCATGTTAATTATGTCCATCTGTTTTGTTGCTGGCTGTTGTCTTTCTCCTTTATCTTCTACTTTTCAAGTCATTATGGACTTCTCTAACTGATTGGGTCGTTCACTATATGCATAAAATAAGACTGAAGCTTTCTGTTCAGTTGTTTTTCAAGTGAAAGTTCCGACTTGATGTCCTCAAGACTCAACTTTTTTGATTTTGTTGCAGTCCGTGGTATTAAATTTTTCTCCATTAATAAAGTTCAATGGCATTAGTACTCTTCCTGTCCCATTTATTTGTTGTCTGGTTTCCCGTCCATGAAAAGTCACAGAAAAGACCATATTCTGAATAATTCTTGTCTTTCGCCTTAGATCAGTTCTTTTCTGGGGACTTTTTATCACAGTTGTGATGTACTTGCTCATTGTAGATTTTTTTTCCTTTGATGACTGTTCCAAGAAGCAAAAACTATCCTAAACATACATTTCTGCATTATAATTAACTACTGTTCTTGTCATCATAGCCTTTATATCCTTTACATTCCCCAGTAGGCTCCCTTTTTATTTTTATTAAAGCTTTGAGACGTTTATGGTACAGTAAAACCAGCTTTCCACATCTTGAGTGTTTCACCCTCCCTTCCCGGCTGTCACAACAGTTCAATGCTGCAATCTTCTATTTCCGCCACAGATTTTTACTGCGATTCAAGTCCATACTTTGACTTACCCATTCAAGGATTTCCACTTTCTTCTTTTAAATCCATGCAAGGGTCATGCTAGCTCTGTGTTGGGGGTCACCATATTGCTGAAAAATGCATCGCTGTCGTCGGTCTTTTTCCGACAGTTCAAGGTTTTGCACAAGGACCTGCCCTTCTTATGCTCCATCCATTCTGATTATCTTACCTGTTGGTTAAAGGCATACTTGCTCCTTACAAGTCTTGGCATCAAGGACAAATAACAAAATATGTCTCATACTGTTTTTTCATCTCGTAGTCCCTACATGCCATTCTGCCTTTCTTTTCCTCACTTCCCCACCATACAAGCTGAGCTATTTTTCCTTCTTTGTATATTTTCACATCCGACGTGAGGCATGCTAGATCTTTGTGGGTTGCCTTTACGTTTTTGATAACTTCTCTTCTAAATGCTGTTTTTTTCTGTGCCTTCCAAGACTACAGTGTTCTGTAGCACACTCCGTGCCTTTTCAATACGCATTCCTTGATTTCTGTTCATCTACAGCCTGCTGAGATTTTGGGAAAGCCCCCTTGTCTTCTTATAGCTGTGGTTGGACCTCACTCTGACAGGTGTACAGATTGGCTTTTATCACGTTTACCACAATGATTCTGGAGGGGAAAATCTCCCCTGAATAGTTTTACATTTTAACTACATGCAGGTAGAGTGCACAAATTCTGAAGGTAACTGGCTGGCACTATCATTCAGTGTAACACTACAAGTGAAATAATGAATTTGGAGATTAAACAATGTTATCCAGTGCCTCATTAATGTAATTAACAGCCAAATGGTTCTGAATTTTTTTTCTTGTTCCTAAACATAGTTAAGATTAATATGTCTATTTTTTATGTTTTTATCCAACCTTCTCATCCCATTTTTGTGTGTGAGTGTTGAATCTGGTCAATTAAAAAACCATCCACCCACCTTTGGATTGCTTATGCAGTGCAGGGTTACAGAAATGAAGCCGATGCCAGGTAGTTGTGGGCACAAGGTGGGGGTACAGCCAGATAGAGATGCCAGTTCAACACATAGCACGCATTCTACAATTCAGAGACATCCGTTCACCTAACTGCATGCCTTAGGAGTGTAGGAGGAAAAACAGATTACCCAGGAAAAACCCACGCAGTGCTGCAGATGCGGGGCAACAGTCCTTCCTAACTAAAAGTAAAATCCATAATCACAGTAAACATATCACAGTGAGACCCCCGAAGCCATGGTTTCAGTTATCCACAGTTTACCGTGGTCCGAAAAAAATTTGGAAAATTCCATAAATAAACGGTTCATAAGTTTAAAACTGTGTAACAAACAAGTACAGTTCATCTCCCTCTGTTTCATTACACACACTTTCCTGTAGAAGTCTCAACCAGTTTTCCGCCAGTGTTATCGCAGTGTCTGTGTAGTAAAATGTATAAAAGTTATAATTTTCATTGCTCTGTCCTTCTTAAATGGCTCTATCGTTTGTTGAAAATTAGGCTGAAACATCCGAATCCCATTCATTCAAGAGAGAGCACACTACTGTACAACACTGTATAATAATGTACAATGTACTTTATTATTACTGTATTTAGTTTTGGTAATGTCTTTCTGTGCATAAATTATCTATTATCTTTTACCATATGTATGAACACAAAAATCTCTTTATGTTTGGGGTCTATAGATAGTTCGCTGTTAATGGCTATCTGTGGTAGATCTTGGAACGTATTACCCTCAGATGCATGTTCATTGAAAACTGAAAGCAGAGGAGCATGCAACAGATACCTGCATGCATTGCCTACACATCCATCCATCCATCCATCTATCCATCCATCCATCCATCTTGTAAATGGTTACCCTGGTCATGGTTGCAGGAAGGAGTAGAGTCTATCCCAGTGTATACAGGGTACAAGGCTAGAATACACCAAGGATCATATACCAATTGCTGGCCCTCTAGTCAAGGAAAGCATAGCATTTGGACAAGGGACATTGCTACTCTGCACCTGTAGTCAAAGGAATGGATGAGAATCACATTTGTGAGTTTACAGAAGAGTAAAGTTTTAGTGGGAATGTCCACATTCTGTGTCATCCAGGAATATACAGTCACTAAAATAAATGGGGCCGATAAACATAAGCGTGGTTATCACATACAACCCTGGTTAACTGCAGCTGAGGAGGACAGCCTTGCGGTTTATCATGAACTTTACTGCTGTGGTCCTGCTTCTACAAGGGAAACCCTATAAGGGATGAATGTGTTTGCTTAGACACTCTGGGAGAATACCACCCTCTAGTGAGGAAACCCTTTCATTTCTCACTTTGTCTGCACATTTGTCAGACTTCTCAGTATACATTTTATATTACTATAAAGCTACTTTTTGTCTATGGGGTCTTTTATATTGCCTCACTCACATACATGCTTTTCCAATGGAATAATGCATTTAATAATTCTATGTGGGCTGACTGGGGGGTGTAAGTACACAGGAAAACACAATTATCTTGCACTTGTTTCTGATCAATCATTATAAGCTTATGCTAGCAGAACTTGTACGTAAATTGCATCCTTGACAGCTGTATGCTTGTTATGTATTATTTACCTCACCCATGTCGTTTTGGAGACGATTCTGCCAAGCAGCGTTCATAAAGTGATACAATTTTATAATATTCAGTTAGGTAGAATTAATTTTATCCCAGGACCCTAACAGAATAAGCAAGTGGATATGGATGGATGGATGGATGGATGGATGGATGGATGGATGGATGGATGTGTGCAAGGCCACTGATGGGGGTGGGGGGGGGGGGGAACCAGGTCAGTTGATCCTGGGCCCTGGGTGAAGGGGGAGCCGAAATGGGCCCTCTAAACTTTAAATAATAATAATAATTTGTCAAAGATACACATTTGTCAGAACTTTATATAGTTTGTGTGAATCTTATAAAAGCTTCTTAATTTTATCTTCCTGATTTTCCTTGACATGGTTCTAAGAAGTGTACTCTCCCTCCTTACAGGTATCCTGCAAAATGGTTTGTTCTGTCACATCATGCCAAGCCAAAAAGTCAAAGGTGTAATATTTAGCAAGACCCCCCCCCCCAAAGTCAACTGTCTAAAAGTGAAAGAGAAAATTATATTAGAAATTACTAAAAAGTGGTGGGTTATTAAAATTACTAAATTAATTGGTTTATAATGTGCAGTATGCAATAATTCTTTATAGGTGTGTGTTTGGGCTTTAGGTTCCAATATGTATTTCTGACATAGAGATCATTAAATAGCAAGTTTGTTGACAGACTTCTGTCGTATGACAGAATTTAGAATTTTGGCTGTGTGGTTTCCCTTTTAGTTAGCCTCTATTTTGATTAAATAGTGTAGTTTCTTTTAGTGAAAGCTCTTTTTCCATGTGCAAATAGAACATGCATTGCGTTTGCAGTCTGTCTGCGACTAGTGTGCAGTCAGGAAATACGTATGTGGAGGTGGGAGGGTGCAATGGAGATCATCTTGTCCCCAGGTGTGAGCAAGACAGACAGTGGGCATGGATGGATGGATGGATGGATCATTTTATCTAAATGTACCACAACACCAGAGAGTTCTTAAATCAAATCTCAGTTTCATTCATAGTGTACATAATAAAGTTCAAATATGATTTTTTTTTACATTAACAACTTATATTACTCTTTTGTGAGAAAGCTACCAGTAGACCTTGTTGGGATGAAGGTATCTAAGCCCTGTGTTTCCAAAGCATATGACTGTTTATGTGTTTGGAAAAAAAGGAAGTAGCCCATTGTTGTGTTCTGCCCATTGAGGGAATCACAGATGCATTATTATTTGGGTCACAGTCCCCTCTGCCTTTATGCTCCTTACTGCTCTGTGTAATTCACTCTGCGGAAGCTTTGGATATCATTTAATTTATTAATTTATTAATTTAATTTATTAATATCATTTAAACCCACTGCTGCCAACTTCAAATGGGGTCTAGTGGGAGGAGCCAAGTCTCAGCCAGGGGTTTATGGGATGTTATAGCAGGACAAACATTCTTTGCAAATTATCCTAGTTCTAATGTTATTTCACATAAAGAAACTGATTTTTCAGGATGTCAAATATCAGTTAAAGATGAATTATCCCTCTGGGATATGAATCTCCCCCCGGGATCCAGAGCCGGCTTGCCCTATCGGTGAGTTAGGCAATTGCTGAGGGCAGCATTTGATTGGGGGGCCCGGCGGAATCTCGCCCAGGGCACCAGAACACCAATAAGGGAATCAATAAAGTGTATATATCTATTTAAGATGTATTGATTTGCCCCATGAAGGTTGTCAGTTCAAGACCCAGGAAATTTCCAAAATGGAGTTATTATTATTTTTAGATTCTCCTTTTTAAAACCTTCAAAATTATGTATGGTTTGTTGAAATCGGACAAAAAATGACCGCATTACATCCGTTAGATGTTGTTTACATCAACAGGGCTTTATAAAATCGAGTTCTATTGGTTCAGAGTGATGTCATTGGAAATTCTATACAAATTTTTAGAAAATAGGTGAGCCTCACTTCACGGTGATACCAAATAATCAGTGGGGGGATTCCCAGTCATGCCGCGAGTGAGTGGAGAAAAACACGGATTTTCTAAGAAAATTTAAGATAAAGGACTAATTTCTGAAGACAAAGCCCGTACTAAACATTCAAATTATGATGGTTTAAGGTATTTATTTGCTATTTTGATTATTGGGATCGATAATACTTAATGGACTCATTTTTGGGAAAATCTCAATTTCGACGAAAATTGTCAAAAAAAATCTTTGACATTTTTGACTCTAGCTCATAATTAGCCTGTGCGCATTCCGACTTATTTTTCCAGCACAGGTCACAATTTTCACTGTTCTCGTAAAATACCCTATTGTGAAAATGGAAGATGTTTGGGATAAAGTTTGGATAAGTAACAGTCAAGTAATTTCAACATTTCACAGCATGACTGGTACATTCAATGATACAAGAAACATACAAGAAACATGAAATATTCTTGTCTGGCATTTTAGTGACTGCTGTTCTGCATCGGCAGTGTTTTGCATTTTCCAAGATTCTTAAAACGAACTAACAATATTCAGGTTTTAATTTGAAGATTTCAGTAACCTAAGCACGTCTTTATCACAGTAGTTTGAAATGTAACAACTATTTTTGTAAGTATATACTGTATTGCTAGTTGGATATGTGGGTAGGGAAAGATTTGAATGTGATACGCTAAATCTTGGGAAAAAATGTAAATATATGTTTCCATTTTAAGTACAGTGTAGCAAAGCTTATTTTAATTTCTGCATGTTTTTTTATAATAACATCATCATAGTGTAGTGCAAGGCAATAGGCACAACCACTCATTGTGTGTGGAATGTTGCTCTTAGAGACACATTAAAGGTTTAGAGCGAAACAGCCAGCTCAGGTCCTGGAGACAATATCCATGAAGGTTTTGAAGAATGCATTTATTAGTCATTCACTGGCAAATGAAACAGCAGCAACACCTGGGCATTTAGAACTATGAGCAAAGCCCACATTTCACTGCACATCGGCTGTCCCTTAGTTACCTGATGCCAATACAGATTAGGGACAATGTCAACCACCACTGTACAACGCGAACAGATTTCATTCGCAATGCTAGGCTATAAAGCAGGGGTAGGCAACCCTTTACTGGGAGTACTGGTACCCAGCAGGTTTTCCACCCTACCTGAAGAGACACTACCCCGCTATAAAAAAAACAAGCCACCACATGCACAGAGAAGAGCTTCAACCTGTCTGAGATTTAGAAAACTCATAGAAATACTGAAACATTAATAGCTCTCTGTTATATCAATATACAACTTAATCACAGTTGGGATGTTATAGGTTTTTTCTGTTAAACAATTTCAGTTTAACAGCTATATAACCGTATATTAGTTGCACTGACATGGCTTGTACATTGTTTAGTTTCACACTAACAACTATCAAATTCACACCTTCTGGCAGCAAATGTGAGATACTTGTTAGCTTGTGGGTAACAGGAGTACAGATTTATGAGATTTGTGTTTCTGTCACACAAAACATTGTATCTAAATGTTATGTCAGTTCACTATATTATTCACTATATAATATATATATATAACCTTTTCCCTGTGAATTCCCCACGGATCATGAGCATTTGTCGTGCAAATACTCAACAAAAGAGTCACAGAAGGATGACTGGTAAAACTTCAGTAATCAATGTACTGACCTCCATTTACACTCTGAGCTACTGTAGCTGTCAAGTGGTTAGATGCTGCCCCTGTGAAGGAAGTGAATATGTCCTTCTGTGAAAATTCACTGAGCTTGAAGATCATTTCTGCCTTCAGAAATCTCACTTTTTGGTTGACATCACTTCACATTTAAATTGCTTCGGGACGTTGCAGGAAGGGAGGTACAGTATAACCCACTCTATTTCAGAAGAAGAGCTGTCATTCAACCCAAAAGTAATTCTCATTGGAAAGAGCTCTAGAAACTTCCAAAAAGTCATAGGACAGAGCAGTGAGTTTGTTAGTGAGAATATGAGGCATGTGATTCTATAACTGAAATTATTGCTTGCTACGTGATTCCAAGGGCCAAGACAGATCACGACATGCATGTTTGTTTATGGCTGGAAACCATGCATCTGTTAATCATGTAATCCAAGGAGTTGCAAACTATGAAATATACTGGCTTTTCTACCAAAAGAAACTGAACATCTTAATGACATATTTGTCATCAATCCTACATATCAACACACTGTGCAACATAAAGGAATGAAAAGTGTTTTTTGGTGCAGAGTACAATGTATTTGAGGGAGATAAAAAAAAAACAAGTAAGTTAAAGGAATGGAATAAAAATTAATGAAGATATGAAACAACCAGTAAATATAAATGGAATGGTGCTGGAAAGTGAGAGTGCATTCTGAGAAAATGCAACGACACGCTAAATGACAAGGGTGTACAGAGTACCCAGTAGGTGTGTTGTGTGACAATGACAGTCTGTCTGTAGATAGTGGTGATGTCTATATTCGTGTTCAAAAGGCGTCATCAAAACACCCAAGAAACAAACTAATCATTTAACCTGTAAAAACAACAAATTAAAGCAACGAAAACTAAACACAAAGGCATGAAGGCCATTATAGGAAAAGAACATGATCATCTTGATCACCCCTTCAAAACAACAGATGAATATGAGACATGCAGGTTCTGCAGCACTGATTGTAATTTTTATAAGAAAATGACCAGATGAATGAGTCAGAACTGGAAAGGTAAATGATTAAAAGCAAGCCATTTCTCTCAAGCCCACTGCCAAAACTAATCTATTATGACTTTCAGAATCAGCATAGATTGATATTTATGCTGTTACTTTGGTGTTCCAATTAGATTTACAGAAGATTATAGAAGCATTATTAAAATATGTTGATGCTATCGCAGTAAATGGGTCTTAATTATCTGTGATTTTAGGAACAGATTACCTTTAGGTAAATAAGTACGATACGGATAAAACCAAAATAAAGGATTTCCTTGAGCTGTGTGAAAATGCCAGCTTCAGCTACCTCTGCGCTGCTCTCATTTGATTTATTTGCTTGTGTGTGTTTTGCTGACCTTCATAGGAAAACCAGCGTGATTTGTGATACCTTCAAACCACAATGTTGGTCGTCTTTAATGTTTGTTTGTTTTGCTGTAATTGTTCATATTTGCCTTTAATCAATGCGCCATCATTTGTTCTTTCCGCTGTAGTTTCTGAGGGAGCGGCCCTACCAGAGAGTTTGGTCAGACCAGACGTTTCCTGTAATGTTTTTATCCACACAACTTCTTATGTCGTTTTCTTCATTGCAGCTCTGTGGGAGGCAAGGTGGGCATCATTATCAACAGAAAACAACAACAAATAAGTCCAGTTCACTAAGGGTTTTCTGGATGAGGACCCCCTAGCTATGAATGGAGTTATAATTTTTAGGAGTAATTAAAAACATTGACAATATTGAGACTTTGCACTACCCAGCTTAACACTGGAACCTTCAGGTTGTCCACTGCCAAAAAATTGGAACAAATTAGCCTCACAGAAGAAGAAAATGGCACAAAGATCTAAGAACTTTACATATATGTCATGTCTTTGATTAATGATAGAGTGGTAGACAAACTGTGAACAGATGCAGAGAGAATGCAACTAAAGTAGTGTATACAAACATTCAAGACTAACCTTAGCTAAGAGGGAATGGTTAAACTTCTTAAATTTGGCAGATTGATCCTCCAGTGTGATATCCACCTCCCCCCCCCCCCCCCCGACTGACAAATTTCACTGACACCACTCCCACCCCATCCTGACACCCCATGCTTTGATTAGCATATTGTTCATGTTCCATCATTTATAATAATCTCTTATTTCGCTTTAGCTTCCAAAAAATAGCTGAAATGGTCCACTTAGGGAGGGGGCAGGGGGGGCTTACCCGTGTCAGCCTAGGGCCTTCAGAGAAGTTAGTCCACCCCCACCACAAGGGGAATCTCAATTTTATATATAAAAAAATCAATGACTGCGATCAAAAACCTGAAATGGTCAAAAGATTTGCATTTTGTTTGGCCATCTATGGTTATGGTTAAGAGATTAGAGTTTTCCCTAAAGAAATGAATGGAGAGTCCCCACAAAGATTTCATTACAAATCTCTGTGTGTGTGTGTGTGTGTGTGAGAGAGAGAGAGAGAGAGAGAGAGAGAGAGAGAGATTGTATAAGCGTGTGAGAGAGACGGAGAGTGTTTGGAGGGGGTAGGATCAAATAGTGCTTTTTCATGATTTTTATGAAGAATAAATCTGCCGGAATCACCTGTAAATATGATTTTAATGGACTTTCACCATTTTTATAGACAACCTCAGGATTTTACAGTCTTTTAAATCACATTTTGGGGCATCCATTAGGTTTGTTTGAGCAGCACTGTCACCTTTGTGTGATTTAAAGAGACGTTAAGATGTTACATCCTGGTCCCCTCTTGGCCCCAAACCAAACTGAAAATACTAAGCTTGCATCACAAACACACACACATGCATAGGGGATTACTGGTACTCAGCCAAGTTGGTTTTAAAATAAAGATAGCCCGCAATATTAACAGTTTCTGCGAAGCACATTTTCATTAATAAACTAGTCCGCACTACACCTGGTCCTGCCAAATGCTGTACAGCATAAAGTCATACTGTTTGCAAAGCTTTAATATTAATGCCATGGCAGAAGCAGGCCTGCAGCTGACAGAGGTATGTGTCCCTGCAGAGAGCTGGTTATATTTTAATGCAAGAGGACTCTCAGAAAAGCCATGAGCTGTGAGAATGACAGTCAGAGGATCCGGCACCTTGTTACGAGGCTGTGGCCACTCTCATTCACAAAAATACTCCATAGTGAAACACACTGTCAATTTTAACTCGACTTCTATTGTAAAAGTTTCATTCTGGGGCTCCTTCGACCACCTTCCACAAGAGCCCAGGGGTTCAGTCTGCAGCAGGTTTTTTGGCTGTCCGATCCCAGCGTCCGTAGGACAGAACACCACAGGAAGCTGAACTGGACAGGAGGTAACGGAACAAGGTGTGCTGGAAGTGGAGTGCAAAACCAAGACTATGACCAGACAACCACACAGAACAGGAGTCCAGGAGCCACGAGACAACAATGACCTTCACTCACTGATAAGGGTACTTTGAGTCTGGAACTTTTAATTAATCTCCAGGCTACACAGGTATAATGATGTTTGGTAACACTGTACATTAATTGCATTAATTCATAGAACGTTTATAATGCATTTATAGAACATTCAGTGCACCTTCCTAATGCATTCATAAAACATTGATAAGCAACATGTACAATTGTAATGTTTGTTATTATCATATAATGTTTGTTATTAATGTATTATTTAAGCTGTTAGAGTATGTTAGGATATTAAGGTATACTTACATGCAATTTTCTGCGAATGCATTATGAATGCATTATGAAAGTGCAGTCAATGTAAAGTGTTATCCAGTGTTTTTCGTCATATAAATCAAAAACCCATGTGTCCAAATGTGACTGTATAAAATGCCAAAGAAAGTTAGTTAGTGTACATAATAACAAGACATTTTCATTTTCATATACTGTACTGTTACAGACAACCAATAGGACAATAGGACATATAATAAGGAGGGTTGCCACAGGAACAGAATTGTTTTAAGAAAATCTTGTGTTATTAGTGAAAGATGGAGGTCATTGGCATTTATATACACTGGCCAGTGTCTGTGGGGTGTGGAGATAAGTCAATGCCAGCGGGCGTAAAGCGGACTGTGCTCCATTACCAGCAGGCCCAAGCTTATAGGGATCCCTGAGATCGTCATCCAGCATGGTTCACACACCCCCACTCTGCCATGCGGCGTGTTAATTTGGAAAAACAAGCACTCTGACTAAGACCCCTCTTGAGCCAGAAGAGGCCAGGTGGTGCCTGTCAATGGATGATCGCTGACAAGAACATGAGGAAATGGAAAAAGGTATCTCTGCATTCTGGAACAGTGTTTCCCAATCCGGTCCTCAGGGACCTGCACATTTTTGCTCGAGCTGAGAGGGAGCAAAAATGTGGACTGTCTGGCAGGCAGCTGGGATGAAGCAAAAATATGGACTGCTTGTGCATCCCCGAGACCCTGGTTGGGAAACACTGCAGGGAGCAAGAGAAACAAGCAGGCAGCTATAGTGAATAGCAGCCTGTGACATGAACAAGCGATTTGGGAACTGCAGGTTAATGCCATTTCATAATGGGCCGTGATCAGCCACATTTCAAATGTGTGACTTTTTTTCCGGAATCGTGTTTCCCTCACAACAGCGAGTCAGGCAGAGCGTTACAGCAATAGAGATATCCGGGGTCACTGAGTAAAAGGTTCACCGCTGTGTCAGGCTTTGATGACATCAGTTCATTTATTAAAGGTCTGGTCAGCCTGGCTTCTCAAACAGTATTCAGACGGTGACTAGAAGAACACACTCTGTACTACCAAAAAAAGGTTTTTAATGCCTGACTTATCAGGTCATTGTTCTCAATTGCTTTTTATTTTATTTTTCTTTGTTGAGTATATGCAGTAAACTGAGTATACTGATCCCACGTGATATATTAAAAGATTCCAAATTTTAAAAAGATTCTACAAATTAAAATGAATATGTATGATATTAATCGTCTGCGGGGCGGCATGGTGGTGCAGTGGTTAGCACTGTTGCCTCACACCTCTGGGACCCAGGTTCGAGTCTCCGCCTGGGTTACATGTGTGTGGAGTTTGCATGTTCTCCCCATGTCGTCATGGGGTTTCCTCTGGGTACTCCGGTTTCCCCCCACAGTCCAAAGACATGGTGAGGCTAATTTGACTTGCTAAATTGCCCGTAGGTGTGCATGCGTGAGTGAATGGTGTGTAAGTGTGCCCTGCGATGGGCTGGCCCCCCATCCTGGGTTGTTCCCTGCCTCGTGCTCATTGCTTCCGGGATAGGCTCCGGACCCCCCGCGACCCAGTAGGATAAGTTTGGAAAATGGATGGATGGATGGATTAATTGTCTGCCTCGTGCAAATGTGTCCTAATTTATATCGGTGTACATATACTTCATAACCATTCAGATGTGTAATTACTTGTGATATTGATATATCATGCTGACCTATTTGAAGGGAGTGTGGGGTTGGTTATACAGTGACTTCAGCCTCGCAACCCAGCTGTCAATGCATCGAAAAGAGTTGCCATGCTCAAATGTTCGGCCAATGACAAAACGCTTTTCTTAGCACCCTCACCAGCCAACAGCATGGGTATCCGGAGACTCGAGCAGCAGGAAGGAAGATTCTGACGCATGGACAAGCTGAGCCATGATGACCAACCAGAGGGCAGTGATCTGGACAACTGGTCACAGCCCAGTAACCTGCTGCTAAACAGCGGGCCGAAAAGGGGCG
Source organism: Brienomyrus brachyistius (assembly GCF_023856365.1). Classification (NCBI taxonomy): domain Eukaryota; kingdom Metazoa; phylum Chordata; class Actinopteri; order Osteoglossiformes; family Mormyridae; genus Brienomyrus; species Brienomyrus brachyistius. The sequence continues at coordinate 22,095,721 of NC_064544.1, forward strand.
TCAGCATCCAGCTTAACCAGAACCTTCTCACACTTCATAATGTTTATCTTAACATACCTTAACAGATTTATAACAATAATGAGACTTTATTGATCCCCATGCGGAAATCCTCCTTCTTCCTACCCCATTATGCTGTCCATGACACTCAGACACCTATATACAGTAGCTTTACAGGCAGCGAAGGGCGGCCACCTGCTGTAGTGGCCGTGGAGCTGGGGGTTCAGGGCCTTGCTTAAAGGCCCACATATGTGACTCTTCTGCCGAGGCAGGACTCAAGCACAGTCACTTAACCTGCAGAGCCACTTGCTACATTAACAGCAAACATTACATGATAATAAAAAAATGATAATCGTATTAAAGCTGATAAGGTATGTTAGGGTATTGAGGTATATAGGCAAAAAAATGGGCGAAACTGCAAAACATTAAGCTTTTAATGGTCTCAAGAACAAATAGCCTGGAGATATATATTGGAGAACTTTGCTTCTCATGCACGTGTTTATCTGAATTTTATATCATCAAATCTTTTCATTATTCTATCACTGCATGCAAGAATACTTCCAGCCCCACCTCACCCCCACCAAAAGTTCAATGCAGCAACAAGCAGTGACATTGCTTTTTTAATTCTCGCTAATTATTTGACCAATGACTTGTTGTTAAAGCCATTAAAACTTTAATATTTAGCAATTTTGGGTTTGACCCATTTTGTGCCCAGCAGTGTACTTACATGCTGCTTATGAATGTTCTATGAATGCATTATGGAGGTGCACTGAATTTTCTATGAATGCATTATGAAGGTGCACTGAATGTTCTATGAATGCATTATGAAGGTGCACTGAATGATCTATGAATGCATTATGAAGGTGCACTTAATGTTCTATGAATGTGTTATGAAGGTGCACTGACTGGGAAAATCACTCAAGGGCACATCAGCAGGGCAAAGCAGTGACAAATCCTGTACGTCTACTTATACTGTAGTAATACACACAGACATCATGGGCCTGAATTTAGCCTGTGATTGACATAAGGTTTATCACAAAGTATGTTGTGTGACTTTTTATAAGGGCAACATGGTGATCTCTTAGTGGAGTTTGCATGTTTTTTTCTGTGTTCACTTGGGTTTCCTTCAGACATTGTGGATTCTTCCTGTAAATATGCAAATATAGCGCCCTTCACAATTATTGGCACCCCTTGTAAATATTTGCAAAAAGGGTTAGAAAAAATCCACCTTTTGGTGAACCAGCCTCATGTCACACAGAAAAATTGAGAAAAATCCATCCTTTCATTAACATAAATTTATTGAAAGAAAAACAAATCCTTCATCAAGAAATAATTATCTTTAACAAAAACACATGTGCCACGATTATTGGCAGCCCTGCTTTTAATACTTTGTACAACATCCCTTTGCCAGTATAACAGCACCTATAACTTTTTATAAAGTTGGAGAATACAGAGCAGGGCATCTGAGACCATTCCATTACAGAATATCTCCAGATCATCCAGGGTCCTAAGTCCTCTCTTGTACACTCTGCTCTTCAGCTCAGCCCACAGGTTTTCATTGGGGTTCAGGTCAGGGGACTGAGATGGCTATGGCAGAAGCTTGATTCTGTGATCAGCTAACCATCTGAGTGCATTTATAACCCTTTTTACAAATCTTTACAAGGGGTGCCAATAATTGTGGAGGGCGCTGCATGGGATCCTGTAAGGTAAATGTGAGGGCCAGCCTTGCTATGTTCTACTGTTTCTTGCATGGTCTTCCCTGCTTTGTGCCCCATGCTTCCTTAGATGTACTCATCATCATGGATTTCCATTCATTTTATTGGTGCAAATAAAAATTACATTATTATTTATGAAATAAACACAACAAAGACGAAACAAGCGAGAGGGCTGCTTGGTATCTACATGCTTGCTGGGTAATAAAGGATAAAGGATATATTTTTACAGTTACGGTAAACATTGCATGCAGAGCACTGAATCTATCATTTCTATCTAATGTGTTTCCTGTGGCCTTATCCGCTTATAGGCTCATATTACTACATCTCTGTGGTCTTTCTAAACAGGCATCAAGAAGTCACATGTCAGCATTCAATAATGTGGCCCACAAACATTTACTATGCATGTTAGGTGGAAGGCAGCAGAATTTTTGCTGCGATGCGTTCGGCCTTTATGGGTGTTCTAGTCTGGGGCAAAAAATAAACACAGCTGGCATATCGGATGAGTCTGGCTGATTTACTGAAGTACTTTATGATGCGATTCTCCAAACGGTGCATGCACCTCGCATTTCCATTAGGCTGACCCCTTTTTGGCAAGCGTCATTGTATTTTTTCCTCGAAAACCTTAAAAGTCTCTACATGTAATACACAATAACGTGTTGTTAAACAGTCAAATACAATCTCCGCAGCCATATTGCATTCAAAAAGAGCACAGGGTTTATTTTTGTTTCACCTTTTTAAAAAATGAATTTTATTCCACATTGTAAGATTCGCTTCAGGCGGGATTATTCCATGTGACTTAGGAGGGTGAAACAGGGACTGTGGTTGGGGAATTTGACAAATTTAGGGAGAGAAACAAATATCAAGGACAGCCAAAAACATGGGAGATGAGTTTACAGGTCAGGACACAAGGGCAGAATGTGCGATCTCATCTATCTAGGCTGAGAGAGGAAACAGGAGACTTTCATGTTATTAGTAAAATGGCTGCTCATGAACAAAAGACCTGACTTCATCTCACCCTGGACAAGCATTAAGTTGCTCACCAAACCATTTACTAGGGGTTAGGGAAAATGGGTAGATTGCGATTCCTGTGTTCATTTAATTAACTTTACTAAATAGCAGCTCTAGAAAATGAATAATTGCTTTGTCCACACCATGGGCATTTTAGCCCTAGTGCAGAAAGCAGTGAGTGAACTATGCCTTATGCACACACAATTAGCAATTACAGCATGTTAACTGAATCTGTTGATGTTCTATGTTTATTTTTAGCAAATGCTGACACTGCTCTGAACAATTTCACTTTCGTAGAACCAGTCTCTAATCAGGCTTATTCCCTTCAGAAAGAATACATTTGTCTGGTAAATTGTTGGAAATAAACATCAGATTCAGATTCCGCCTGATCTATCATTTAAAGAGTTTAATTAAAACCTGCTCACAGATTCTGAGAAGGCTGCATTAGTGCGTTTATGGCATAGCCATATGCATACATTGGTGTGAACATACCTGTAAAGCATGCATTAGCGAAACCACAAGGCGTTTCCTGTGTCATTTACACCAACGAACAACTAATTTTAGCTTATCTGTTCACCCCCCTTAGCATTTATCCAGCAGATGATATTAACATGCTGTATGTAACAGAAGGTACAGATACACTGAGTGCTTGAAGAACACCAGATGAGTTCCCTGCTATGTTGGGTAATGCTTAAACAATTAAGTATTTTGAGTAATTTTATTGAACCCTGCAAGCACAGGACATGAGGCATGAATACACCTGGAAAGGGAAGCCAGGCCATCTCTGCTTATCTACCCTCTTTATTTAAAATTATTATTAGAGTTTGGGTCAGGGGACATTTTTGAGGTGATATTTGAGTCTCATGCTTGGTTATAATGTATAGCCAGGATGCCAGTGGATGCCACAGACTCACTTACGCATTTGCACAAGAGTAATTTAAACAAACCAGGTTATCTAACCACTTTTTGGACTGTGAATGGAAACTGTCTGTTCAGGGGAACTCCACACATGTAACAGATGGAATTATGACCCATGATCCATTGATGATGTCAGTCAGGTAATCGAGAACAATTAAAAAAATGATAGCTACTTCTGATACCCGATTATTGTGAGTGTTTTATTTGTTTTGCATTGAATAGGAATGCGCCAAGGCGATTACCCGCTGTCACCAATCCTAGCCGGTTCCTATTCTCGTAGCTTAATAATTAACATTTCTTTTATGTGCTTAGCTTTTTGCACACAAAATATTTGAAATAGCCTTTTCAAATAAAAATGTCTAAATTTGTGTTCCAGATGTTTCTGGGGTAGCACCTCCATGGTAATAATCTCCAAACAACAGCCACGATTCCGATATGTGTTTTATTTCACCTATCAGGCAACGGGGGGGGGGGGTGAAAGGCAGGGGGCACGACTGTGGTTGAAATCTGATTTGGGAGTAGGGGTGGGTGATATGGGCAAAAAGTCATATCACAATACGTTTGGTTATAATCTCAATACACAATATAAATAACGTTTTGGGAATGTACTGTATCTAGTGATGCTAATGAACTATTTAGCCACTTAACTAGCAAGTCTATCCTTAAACAAGAGACATCGCTTGTAGCATTATACTAATTAACTTTATTATTAAGGCATGTAAAATACTATATATATATAAAAGAAACAGAATCATTAAACCAAAAGAGTTTTTTACTATTACCTTTTATTGTTAAAGTTTCAAAGGTTTTGTATACAAATGAACATTTATCATTTATCAATCACTTATCTGACACATCAATAACTGAAGATTTCTGAGTTCAGTTTACATCAATGGATAAAAGAATGAAATAATAAATGTAAGACTTTTGGCTTTTTTACTTCAGAATGTGTGGAGGATGCATCGGGAATAACAGCCATTTGCAGGAAGGCGGATCTCACGGCTCCCTTCATTCCTCAGAACCATCATGCTGCTTTTCTCCTTTTTCTTCAGGGGTGGGGGGTCTCCACACAATAAAAGCAGAGCCTTTTTTGAAGCCAGCTGTCCCTCATTAGCCATGCTGCACACTCAGATCATTCTTTGGATCACGTGCTTATTACAGCATAATTTTTTTCGCAGGGCAATGGTATATAAAAATTGTTTGTTTCTTTTTTTCACCAAGTTACCTAGCTGGTTTAAAAAAGATGAATTGAGATTTTAGTTCAAGATGTACCTACTAAATTGAGATCAACTGAGACATAATTAAATTTAAGATGTTATGCAGGCTGAAATAGCTTTGTTTCCCATTGCTGTTTTTTGTAGCACCGTTGCAGTCTCTGAACACATAGGCACGTCAAGTGATGGTAAAGTATTGAGTGGTATGCTTGTAGCTGGGAATTCACTGGAAGCTCAACATAGTCACACTTAAGCCTAGTCGACTCTTCAACAGCACGCATGTTTGTAGTATATCCTCGAAACAGGCTGTAATAAGATTTCATCCACCAGTTGGGACAAAAAGTAATGTTACCTGGTAAAATAACTTGATTAGCTCAAAACTGAACGACTGGCTGATTGCCAGCACCAATCAGGGCGAATATCAGCCATTTCCGGTCACTGACAAACCAATCGGTGCATCCCTAGTTTTGGGTATGACTTTAAAGTATTACATATAAATTACTGCCTTACATTTGCTGAGAGATTGCAAAAGCTTGCATTAATAATAATAGAATATGACAATGTGTTGCGTGTTCAGCCTAATTACAAAACGTTTACAAAACCCTTGCAAGTTTAATGTCTTCCTTTGTCTTTTTCCCCATAACCAATACCTAAAAAAACTAAAGACTGCACCAAGAGAAAAACAATAATGGGGGGAAAGAAGGAAATGGACTAAAGGGCAGTTTTAATTTGTCACAACTGACAGTGGTGTTCCATGTTTGAGCTGGATTTGGGTTAGCAAAGCCCCAGTAGGGAGCCGAACACGCAGGAGAAGCCATTCATTACACACTTGGCTGGCTGCACAGATTTTTCCCAAAAAAATCTGACAGTGTATATTTAGATCAATACAATACAGACAGATATTCAGGACTCTAACCTACTGAAATCCACTGTCGGCTCGATGCTAATTTCTTTGATGGCCAATGGCTTGTCAGCTTTCTTATTGTGGCGAGGTACAGGTTTACTATTGATTTATGCTTATTCATACCGGGTTCAGATTCAAGCAATAGATCTCAGCAATTTCCCATTCACATTCATTCAAAGCATGAGTAATTTTGCAATGTGTTTGTTGCATTACAATAGTCTGTTTAATCAATACAGGGCAATTATTTATAAATGAGGTTGGAAGATGGAAGGATATCGAAAACAGGAAATCTATTATATTGTAGTTTTTATAAGGTTTATTATGTTGACACTCATGGGTAAAAACCTCTTGTGTTGGATGGAGTCATTTCAATAACAATTCTTGAAAGGACTGGTAACCATAGGTTTTCTGAAAAGAGTACATCAAAGAATCAAGCATCATGACAAGATAAATAGCAATAAAACTTGTCAGTTTAACCTTGAGTTACCCAGGGCTAAACAGAAACATCCACAAGTTAATTAAAGAAGCACAGACAGAAGTAATGGACAAGAAAAAAACACAGATAATGTTCACAGGCTGGGTTCCATGTCAGCCATTAATTATATAGAGTCTGTCTATTAGGAGACATTGGAGTGTGATTAATTTGAGCAAGAAAATAATTTGAAGAGAAAACAAATAAATTGTCACCCATAACTCAAGCCCTTAAACTGGCTAAAGATGGTAATACAGAAAGAGAGCACATTACTAGTTAGAGTATGGAATAGTCTCTCTGTTAGTGTAGTGCAAGCTAAAACCCTGGGTTCCTTTAAATCAGAGCTAGATAAGATTTTAACAACTCTGAGCTATTAGTTAAGTTCTCCCCAAATGAGTTTAATGGGTCGATTGGCCTTCTCTCGTTTGTAAATATCTTATGTTCTTATATATTTAGCATAATGTGATACTTAAATGATGCAAAATGCAGCCTTTAACAGATTACTACAGAATGACGATAATTAGCAAGATGATGCATTTAAGTACAAAATGTGCTTTTATGAATATTTAATCATTAATATTTTTAAGGGGTAAAGACCCCTACATTATGATATCAGCAGAGCTTGGCTTACTTTATTTTACTGTAAAAATATCCAGCTGCTTCAATTTGAAAACTTAAGTTCAATTGCCGTTTTAAAGTTTCAAGTAAATTCTGCTGCCTCGTGTTTTCTCCTGATTAACCAAGTATATTAGTGTCTTTTGTTCCTTGTCCAGTCATTGTTCCGTTTTCACCGGCTAGCTGCCCTGTCAGCCACATTAAAGTTCCCCGTGAGGGGTTTCCCCACTCAGCCTGCATTCCGGGTCATTCCTTCTGCTGTGGACGTGACAGTGTGTAACGATTGGCGAGACAGAGAGGAGAATGTTAACTGTCTTATTATTATTTTTATGTAAATTAATTTCTCATTTAAATTGAAACAAATTTAAAATCAGTTAATGTTACAGTCATGTACAAACTAGTGGTTGATTATGGCCCAGTGTGTAGAGAGCTACTACGTCTTCTGACCACCCGCTAATGCACAACTTGCCTCTGTAGGACTCAGTTCACTTGTTCTCCGTGACCCAGTTAGGCCTGGGCCCCCACAGTATTGTTACAGACTGGTGGCTCCCATCAGCCCGCTGTCCGGCGTCCCAGCCATCGCCAGCCTTCTGTCGGGTTTCTAGTGTGTGCTGGTTCTAAACCCTAACCTCCGGCTGTGGCCTGCCCAGAGGAGGAGGTTCCCTCCGAGGATGTTGAATGGGACCCTTTGCATATGGCCCTGAGTTCCGCTCCACGGCCTCCAGGCCAACAATACCATCATGTGAAGTCCCACGGGAGTCATTGACAGGAATGGGGCCGGCTGGGTCTTTGTCTCCCTAAGACACACCATACGAAGCAGTACTACAGCACCTGGCCTACAGGCTCTTTGGGGTATCCCTGTTTAGTGGACCCAATGGGGCTCGCAAATTCTGCTTCCTGCCCCTGTCGTTTTGACCCTGCATGTGTCCCAAGTTCTAGTCCTATGGATCCTCTAAGTTCTCCAGGCCCAGCCCGACTTTTCACATGGCGCCGCCTGATTCTGAACTACGAGGAACCCCCGGACCCTCTGGACCTGTAAAAGCATAGGAGGTCCTTCATTTTGAGACCACTACTTTTGTTTTTTCCCTCCACCATCCCCCTCTGTGGAGGACTGCTTTATTTATATTTATTTGTTTATTTATTTTTATTTCCTCGAGAAAAGGAGAGGGAGAGAGAGGGGGAAAGAAGGAAGAAAACGGAGAAGAAGGGGGATAGAGAGAGAGGGAGAACAAAAAAAAACACAGATAATCTGCTTCAATCCCTGCTGATGAGAGAAAACAACCAACATCTGTACGAATCACAATGAACATGTTAAGGAGCAACAGCCGATCAATACAGTGTGTGTCTGTGAGTACCAGTTTGTACACCTGTGTGTGTCTGTGAGTACCAGTTTGTACACCTGTATGTGTCTGTGAGTACCAGTTTGTACACCTGTATGTGTCTGTGAGTACCAGTTTGTACACCTGTATGTGTCTGTGAGTACCAGTTTGTACACCTGTATGTGTCTGTGAGTACCAGTTTGTACACCTGTTTGTGTCTGTGAGTACCAGTTTGTACCCCTGTGTCTGTGAGTGCGCTGGTGTTCAAAAGGTTTCTCCATGTAAATGTCAAGTAGTGTGTGTGGGAAGCCACAGCTCCGCCCCCCAGGACATGAAGCCGACACGGAGGAGACCCGGGCCCCAGACATCCAGAGGCCCCCCAGGGCATGGGAGCCCCCGGAGGACCACCGCAGGGAGTATTGCAGCCCCCACCCAGAAAAGGGCAGAGGAGAGCCCCAGAGTGAGGCCATCCAGCGGCCACAGTGCAGGAGCCCCAGGGGGCCGTGGCGGCGAGCCAGCAGGCTCCGCCGGCGGCCGGCCACACCAGGGCAGACCGGTCCCCGGGCCGGTCTTGGTCTTGTATAGGTCTCAGTGTGGTGTGTTCTCTGTCGATCATTTCGCCTTCCCTGTCATTGGTTGCATCCAGTTCATAGGTTCCTGTTAATTTCCAGTGTCTGTGTCCTTTTGTGCATTAATTTCTGTCCTAAGTCTTGTCCTGCCCTGCTTGACTCTGTACCATTCTGAGTCTCTCCTGGGCCCTGATTCAGTATTCATGCCCTGTTCTTGTCCTGTCTGCCTTAATTGAATCTGGTGTCATTTTTCTTTTCGCCTGGTCTTGTCCAGGTTCCCAGTTTTGTTTTGTCTCTCCAGGTCCTCCATCTTCTACAGAGCTCATGCATCTGGTGTACAACCCTGTCCTGTTTGCCGAGTTCGGCCCTGCATTCTGGCCCTCATGTTCCTATCCTCATGTTCGGTCCCCTGGGTCCCCTGCCTGGCCTTCCCTGCACATCCAGAGAATGTGCCTTTGGGAGGGGGAGGCTACTGTCACGTCCAGCCCACTCTGCCTGTCTGATCTCTGTGGTTTCCCTTGGCTGTGGCTCCAAATCAGCCACGTCTATGTTGTGTCAGTCTTACCTCTTGTTCCTGCCATCCTCTATGTCATTCACAGCTGCCCCGTGTTTTCTCTAGATTAACCAAGTATATTAGTGTCTCTTAGTGCAATGTTCCTTGTCCAGTCATTATTCCGTTTTCATCTGCTAGCTCCCCTGTCAGCCACATTAAGCTCCCTGTGAGGGGTTTCATTTTCTGTAGCTGCTTGTTCTATTTCAGGGTCACGGGGGGTCCAGAGCCTGTCCTGGGGGCTACAGGCACAAGGCCGGGAACAACCCAGGGTGGGACGCCAACCCATTGCAGTGCACACTCATGCAAAAGACTGCTAATTTATTAGGGATTCTGTGAATTTCCTTATTAAGTAATTTATCATTCAAAACCACATAGAAGTAAGAAATTTGAATGAAAATGCAGATACATTTTGTGTGCTCCAATGAGTTTATAATTTGACTCTTTATACTCAATTGCTTGATTGAAACAAAATCTCTGTCCCAAATTCTGTGCTTTCTGGACCAGAATATTCCACCTCTGCCTACAATGCCAGGAATACTGAAATAGATCTTGATTTTTAAAAAATATCTAGGTACAGACAATTAACAAATGAAGTAGTAGATAGTTTGCTTACAATAAAAACTGTGGTATTTTTTTACTTTCTTTACCTTACCTTCTGGTGTGGTTTTGGGTTCCAGCACCCCCAGTACAGTCATGTTTTTTCTATCACTCAAAAAAGTTATTTAACAACAGAGTACTTTAGGATTGTGAAAAAGTGACCTTAATGGCTTCTTAATGCAAGAACTACATATTTCCAAAGTAAATGAGTTACATATGCGACATGTGAATTTTAAATTTGCTATGAATGTATTTTCATTTTGAGAGCCATCTGTCTTTTTTTCTCACAATGATTATTTCATTTCAGAAAATGACTAAGTATTCAGACATAACATCCCATTTTAAATACAGTTGGCCCAGGCATGCTGTGCTTAAAGAGCAGCAAGACATCAAATTAACCCCTGCCCTATAGAATTATATGTACAGCCTACAGTGTATTTAAAAAACTATGCAAAAAAGAAAGAAAAAAGCAGAATCAAGATATCTTTAACAAACCAGAAAATTAACCAGGCTTTAATGTTCGCATTAAACAGGGCGGCCACTGGTATCTGCTGGGCTCCAGTGAAGCGGCTAGCCGGTCTGAGTCCAGACCTCCATTTGCTCGATGTTGCCCGTCCGGGGGACCCTTCTGCTCTCCTTCTGTGCCACCCGGGCCTGCTGGGCCTTTGGTTCTGCAGTCCGGAGGCCCCGGAACCACGTTCTCCAGGGTCCCCCATTTCCAGCCATAGCACTCTGTTCCTGTCCCATTGCCCGTCTGCCTTTGTACCTTCTGCCCGCTGTGGCCCTCTCCTGTTTCTCCAAGTATTTTGGGCAAGTCACATGTTTTTGTTCACTCGGTGGATTTGATTAGAATTCTAATTTCTTAATGGTGTTGAATTTAGAAATCTATGCACAATTCCACAAAAAGACTGTTCTGCACATGCATGTTTTGCCAGCATTTTCGATAAAAAAAAACTTTGGAATTTTGGATAAAAAGTTATATAACATATTATAAAAAAGTGAATATCACCTCAGATAATGATCATCATGTTTGACACGTCACATGTGGCTGCTGGTAAAAATAATGGGTGACTGACATTAGGATGCTTTACGTTAGTTAATGTTAACATGGACAATCAAATGATATTTTGAATCCAAACTAATTAAAACTGAAATTTAACATATTCTTTACTAACATAACTGAAATATTTATATTAGGTTTGGATGGTATAATGATATTATGGTACTCCCTGATACTTATAAATACCAAAGGTATTATTTTTAATTCTGTAAAAAAAAAAAAAATAAATAAATAAAAGATGCTTCTCTTTCTATGAAACTGATATGTAGATGTTGTATTGAGGAAATGTACTGTAGTGTGCAGCGTTACTGGTGATTAGGGCATCACTTAAGATAAAAAAAAATGTCAAAGAATAATACACATACACAAGTTAATGCCACAAAAACAAAATGCACTGTGAATGCGCTGTATACTGTTGAAGCACACACAGCATACCCGAAACCTTAACTCCTCTAAAAGGAGTTGTCTCCTTGTTTCCCTCTACTTCCATACTGATGAGCTTGTTTAGGTTATTTTCTGATTCTGTCATATACCATATACTGAGGTGAAAAGTCTAGAATGTATGACTGTATGAAAAAACAAATACCGCCCAAGCCTAATTCGGATTTATCAAGGCAAGTGTACGCACAATTCCCCTCAGAAATGTCAGAACTATCTTGTAAATGTGTGTAGATGCGAAAGCCTGAGATCCTGCTCAATTGTAGTGATCTCTGATTTGGGAAATAAACGTTCCTTTGCACAGGATCTTTTCAGTGAATTTGTCAAACCAGTTTCAGATCTAGATCTGTTCATATTGCTTTCGGTACCCCTACACATTCTATGGTGTTTGTCTCACTAATTCTCACTGCCATTGGGCAATAATTTTGTCATAAAAGGCTATACCAGGCATGCAACAATGTTTAGGTAGATGTCACGTCCCCCTGAATGCCAGCACCCAGGGTTACCCAGCAGAACATCGGCCAGAGCATCACACTGCCTCCGACGGTTTGCCTTCTTCCCATAATGCATCCTGGTGCCATCCCTTACCCAGATGAATGACGCACATGGACCTGGGCGTCCACATGATAACAGAAAATGTGACTCCAGACCAGGACACCTTTCTATCACAGCCAGCATTATCTTTTTCAGCAATTTGTGCTACAGTAGTTCTCCTGTGGGATCGGACCAGAGACGTTAGCCTTTGCTCCCCACACACATTAGTGAGCCAGTTCACCACTTAGCCTTCCTTGGACCACTTTTTGTAGGTACTGACCACTGCATAGCAGGAACACCCCACAAGACCTACCATTTCACAGATGATCTGACCCAGTCGTCTAGCTGTCACCATTTGGCCTTGTCAAAGTCACTCAGATCCTTATGCTCGCCCGTTTTTCCTTCTTCCAACACATCAACTTCAGGAACTGACTGTTCTCTTGCCTAGTATATAATGGCACCCTTGACAGGTACCATTGTAACAAGATAATCAGTGTTATTCTCTTCATCTTACTGTTTCTCACATGAAGGTGCAAGTCAATGGTATGAATTGTTTGCATGTGTGCGGTCATTTGTCTGGTTTACCTGCAGTTTACTGTTTTACAGTGGGTGTCACCTTTTCCTAATTTGTCCAAAATGTTGCATATACCTCCTCCTGAGTATTTCCCTGAAATTTTGTTTGACAAATTTGTAAACCAAATTTGAACCAAGATGGCTGCAGGCATAAGTGTGGATGCCAAGTAGATGTTATTATTATGTTGTGTAATATCCCTCTAACACCGATATACTACTGGATTCTTTGCTTCCAGGCATTTTATTCATCATGTTTATTTTTCTTAATTTTAGGTGTTTATACCTTATTTTATTTTATAATGTGTCTTTCCAGTACTTATAGTCCATAAGTGTTATACTTTTTTATTTTTTTTATTTTTCTTGCTCTTCTAAGAAAATTAAGAAAACACTCTCCAGCACAGATTCCATATGGCACAAAATTCCCTCAAACTCAGAGAGTTTCATGGCTTTGTCCCCATCAGTAGAAGTGTCACGCAGGGAACTGCAGGGCTGATAAAAGGCCAAATACCAAACTGTACAGGAAAAAACAATCAAGCACATTAAAGGAAGTGCTACCTGATGGGAGTGGAAAACAAAAGATTAATCTGTCGGCCAGATTAAATAATACATTCTAAATATTGCTGGTACTTTGAGACGTCTTCTATGTGATGAATGAGTCCACAAAATCTCTCCCCCTGGACTATGGAAAATAAACAGCAATATCAGACTGATGCTTGATAGACAAGGGCAACATCAGCAACTTTTCGAAACCAAAGGACGGGATTTTTTCACTGTGGAATTTGATCGTTTTATCATTTTTTAAACAAATATTAATTACTGTAATTTCAAATTATCATTGTTTACATACTGTTCATTCATGCACTATGTATAAAACCTCTAATGGCTAGTCCCCCACTTCACATTGTCTTGTGCAAAACCCTCCCCTTGGCACTTTCTGTATGTATACTCAGTGACCAAAAAAGTTAAGCACCTAGACGGAGTGGTGGAAATGAAATGAATCTGCACATGGTGAAAGGTCAGGGGGCTGTATCGTAATGAGTATAAAAGCCTTTACAGTTCTGGAACAACATCCTATGGACAGATGAGACAAAGATCAACTTGTACCAGAGTGATGGGAAGAGAAGAGTATGGAGAAGGAAAGGAACTGCTCACGATCCAAAACATACCACATCATCAGTGAAGTATGGTGGTGGTAGTGTCATGGCGTGGGCATGTATGGCTGCCACTGGAACTGGTTCCCTTGTATTTACTGATGATGTGCATGCTGACAAAAGCAACAGGTTGAATTCTTAAGTGTTTCGGGCAATATTATCTGCTCATATTCAGCCAAATGCTTCAGAACTCATTGGACGGTGCTTCATAGTGCAGATGGACAATGACCTGAAGCATACTGCGAAAGCAACCAAAGAGTTTTTTAAGGCAAAGAAGTAGAATGTTATGCAATGGCCAAGTCAATCACCTGACCTGAATCCAATTGAGCGTGCATTTCACTTGCTAAAGACAAATCTGAAGGGGAAATGCCCCAGGAACAAGCAGGAACAGAAGACAGTTGCAGTAGAGGCCTGGCAGAGCATCACTAGGGAGGTAACCCAACGTTTGATGATGCCTGTGCATTCCGGACTTCAGGCTGTAATTGACTGCAAAGGATTTGCAACCAAGTATTAAAAAGTGAAAGTTTGATTTATGATTGTTAATTTGTCCCATTACTTTTGGTCCCTTAAAAAGTGGGTGGCAGATATACAAACTGCTGTAATTCCTACACCGTTCACCTGATTTGTATGTAAGTACCCTCAAATTAAAGCTGAAAGTCTGCAGTTAAAGCACATCTTGTTCGTTTCACGTCAAATCCATTGTGGTGGTGTATAGAGCCAAAAAGATTAGAATTGTGTCGATGTCCCAATATTTATGGACCTGACTGTATATAATACCACTATAGTTTGTAGCTCGTAAAACTGTCTTCCGCTTACCTAATGATTTACCTTACAAGCTGGGCCACTTTGTCCAGCAGATGTTAACCACTCACAACAATTAAGTGATCACTTGAATAACAGCCAGTAATGAAGTCTCTGTAGAGCTCATTTGAGTATGTAATTCAGCTGCCCGTTGCTCCTGAATGGGGAGGTGTTTGTTAGTCTGGTCAGATAGAGGTGAGGGATAATTATCAGTAAAGTAGTCTGCCTTCGAAGAGCACAACTTAGCTCTTCCACTTGGAGCAGAGAGTCTGCACACCTGCTGTGATTTGCATTGCTTTATGTCTTGATATTCTTGGCTTTCAGGAATAATAACAGTCTCAGATTCAGACATTTCAAATATTCATCCTGCTTGAATTCTGACTTGGTGAATGACGGAAAGGCATTCATCATTCTACTATGCTCATCTTCATACCAAAATGTAGTTCAATCAAAGATTGTACTATTTTGGTGGGGTTTTAAGTACCTCTAGGATAAATCATGTTTTCTAAACTAAAGGTGAAATTATTAGACTTTAACTGTTACTTCTAGGTTTTGCAGGTGCAATGCCCTCAATAATCTTTGGGACAAAGACACATTTTTCATTGAAGTGCACATTCCAGGCTTTAAAGTTATTTGTATACATTTCGGTTTTACCATGTAGAAATTACAACACTTTTTATATATAGTTCCCCACATTTCAGGGCACCATAATGTTTGGGGCATTTGGCTTCACAGCTGTTTGTGATTACTCTGTGTGTTTCACTGCTTCATTAGAGCAGCGATGATACCCAGGCCTGCTTCTGCCATTTGAAGTATGTAGTTGCCATTGTTAAACATGAGGAGAAGAATGTGTCAATGAAAGTCAAAGAAGTTATTATGAGGCTGAAAAACAAGAATAAAATCATTATAAACATTGGTATAAAAAAAACAGAATTACAAAATCAACATTCTGGAATATCATTAAGAAGGAATAATGCACTGGTGAGCTCAGTAATCGCAAATGGACTGGTAGGGCCAGGAAGATCACTGCTGATGACACTTTTTCTTTCACTTTGGTAAAGAAAAATCCCCAAACGCCTGTCCAACAGATCAGAAATGGTCATCAGGAGGGAGGTGTGTCCTTGTCAGAGACTAATATCTGCAGAAGACTTCATGAACAAAAATAGAGAGGCTGCACTGCAAGACACAAACCGCTAGTTAACCACAAAAACAGGATGGCCAAATTACAGTTTGGGAAAAATTCTGGAAAAAGGTCTTATGAACAGTTGAGATCTGTATCAGAGTTATGGCAAGAGATAAGTGTGGAGACAAAAAGCAAAAGCCCAAGATCCAACGCATACAGGCTCATCCAGTGGTGGGGGTGCTATGGCTGGGACATGTATGGCTGCCACAGTTACTGGCACACTGGATGATCTAACTGCTGATGGTAGTCGCACAATGAAATCTGAGGTGTATTGAAACATCTCACCTGCTCAAATTCGAGTTTTCCACATTTTTCATTAACTACTCATTAGGTAATGATGAACTCATAATAGGATTACTCATAACTGCGAAGTGGCTAGAAGGGCTCAGGGCGTTGGAACCAGGATCCAGCAACTCGCAGCCCCTGACCTTTTGCAAAGTCAAGGAACGTGGAGCTGCTTTCACCGCGGTCTCCAGACCCATGGGGACCGACACAATCCTAATAGCCAGCCCTGTCAGTGCCAGGGGTTGCATTGAAGTCACCCATGACCAGAGGAGTGTTACCTCATGGGCACCCATCAACCACCGACCTAAGTTGCGAGTAAAATGTCTCCCTCAACGAGTTGGAGCATACACTGAGACAACAGACAAGATACCCAAGGAGTGCCTTAGCCTGAGTCTCATAATATGATCGTTAAAAGGAGTAACATCAGACACCATCAGGAGGAGCCGATTCACCACATCAATAGCTACTCCCTAACGATGGCAGCCATAAGAGCAAGCAGACCAGAAGTAGGTATACACACCTACAAAGATTGGCCACCCCTCTTTCTGTGTACCTCAGAGAGTGCTGCTACCGAAATGTAGAGTTTACAAAGCTCCCTCAACAGGAGAGAAAGATGGTCATCTTGCTAGGGAGACAAGATGTTCCACGCGCCTACCCAGATGGGTCCCCTGAAACTGGGACCCATGCAGCAGGCAACACCTCAGCACCACACCAGCCCCGATCCCCAAAAGGCCTGACCCTATTTGCTCTCCGACAGTTTCAACTCATCTGGGTATAGGGCTCCCGAAGGCTTTCCTCCATCCCCTTCATGGTGCGTGCAGCCTTCCTGTGGGTGGCTGCAGCAGAGCTACTCCCACAGAGCAGAAGAGTATTGTGCTTGTTTGTGTCGAGCACTTGTGAGTTGTTTTACAGTGGCTGGAGTGCTAATTCCACCACCAACCCCCAAAAAACTTGCTTGTAGGGCCCGGATGCAGTTTAAAGTCATACCCAGGACAGTGTGTGTGTGTGAGTATATATATATATATATATATATATATATATATATAGCAAATAGCCCTTGTTATACTGTTGTTGTTGGTAATGGTTGCATTTCCCTATTGTTACGTGTGTGTTTGCCTGTGTCTTGTGTTTACTCTGTCCAATCCTTGAGTGTATTTAGCTAGTGCAAATCTTCCACCGTGTGTGCTGCTTAGAATTCGGTGTCTGACAAACTTGTGTTTCCGCTCTGTGTAATGGGTTTGGTGCTCATTGGGTGGCCATTGTAATCCTTTTAAGGACTGCTAATAAAGAGTGTGATTTCCCTGGCATGCAAGTCTCCATGTCTCTCTCTGTTTCTGCGATGCCTCAGTCTGCCCGATGTTGCAATATATATATTCACAAACATGAACAAATATTAAACCTCCTTAGTCTGTGAAAGATGTGTTATAAAAAAGTTCCTGAGGAATAATGTTTGCATTTGGAAGAGGTGGATTGGAAGACTTACTCAATGACTGAATCCGGAACCAAAATGAAATTGAACTGCTTGCGAGGAACAGTGATATTTTCCATTGACTCAGGTGGAATTGCTATGCAAATACATATTTTTTCTTCTTCACAGGGCAACCATTTTAACCTTAAATGCAAAATCATAGCTCAGAGAGCTTTAAACATATCAGAGACAAACGAGGTTGACCCAATGAGATGGCCTGTTCAGGGTTGGAGTTTTCCCAAAAAACGCAAGAAAAACAACAGCCAAACGATTAGAAACACAAAAAGCACTGAACCACAGTTTGACCTAAACAGCTTATTCTTGGCAGGGAACCACTCAAGAGGGGAATGGAGACACAGGACTTAAATATGCTACTTAACTGATTGATGATGCTTCCCTTTCTCAACAGTTACAGTTTATTATACATTCCGCAAAAAAAAACAAAAAAACTCAATTTTCTCAGTGGTTTGATACTTCCTTAAACTTATAAAACAAAATAACTCTACTCAAATGCACCAAACTACACAATCAATACTCTCTTTGGAAAACATGACCACTATTTGAGTACATTATATTTTTTCTCTGTGATTCTTGGTGTAGAAATGATATACAAACCTGGAAAAAATGAAGAGACCAGTCTATATTGTTAAAAATATCCGTACTTTTTAATCCTGGTTTAATCCTGGTCCCGCTGGCAGAAGGCTACTCTGAGCAGCAGGGTACTTCCAGGTTCAGAATGTATAAGACGGCAGTACAGAAGAATAAGATGAAGCAGGAGACACTGGGAACAACCAGGAACCAGCCAAGAAAAGGGAAGAAACGACTTTCTAATGCCAGAGATGAGCATCAACTTATCAATATCAAGTGACCTTCCGAAGGAATGGGAAACATTAAGTGCAGGTGTGAAGTGCACTGCAAGGACAGTTTGTATCAGGCTCCTAGAAGCAGGACTGAAGTCCCACAAAGCAAGGAAGAAGAACAGGAACAGGGGAGATATATTCACAGACGCACACCCATAAAGGGAGAAAATTGATGTGGTCTCTTAATTTTTTCCAGAGCTGTATACTGTCCACCTCATATCAAGTATTGCATTTATTGGCTCATTTTATATGTGCTTTACATCGTAAAAAAATATCTTTTTCTAAATGCAGTCACATTTTCAATTGTTACCTTTATTTGCGTACACAATGTAACACAGGTTAGTTTCCCTTAATTTTTTATGGTCCTTGTGTAATTCTAAGTTGCTGATTATAATGGTTTTTATTTTCACGTACCATCTAAATTTTGACGTATATTTAGATTAAAACAAATGAGAATGTATTCATTTTGAAATCTGGGTTGTAGTAAAAATAAGGAACATTCTAGATGTTTCTGTAACATTCTGGAATATTCTGCAAGATTGAGATACAGAATGTCACTCAAGCTGCACTACTTGCACTCACATCTTAAGTTCTTTCAACCAAATCTTGGTGCTGATAGTGAGGGACGTGGAGAATGGCTTGATTATTATTAACATACATTTGATGGAGCAAACACATCAGGGAAGGCGGGAAGAAGCAATGATGGGTGACTGTGTCTGGAACCAAACGACTTGGTTCATGAGGACGGCATTACTCATAAAAGATAACAATCCAACAAACATTTCCAAAGTTTTGGATGACTCACCTTCCGGGATAGGCTCCGGACCCCCCGCGACCCAGTAGGATAAGCGGTTTGGAAAATGGATGTATGGATGGATGGATGACTCACCTGTTTATGTGAAACTGTTGTTGCTTTTTCTGCATTATTTATGTACCATGTAATTTTCACGAATGTGTAATGACAGATTAATGCAGCGTTCTTGTATATGTTCATGTCCATATTTGGTAATGCTGTACATTACCCATCCATTTCCCAAACCGCTTATCCTATTGGGTCGCAGGGGGTCCGGAGCCTATCCCGGAAACAATGGGAACGAGGCAGGGAACAACCCAGGATGGGGGGCCAGCCCATCGCAGGGCACACTCACACACCAGTCACTCACACATGCACGCCTATGGGCAATTTAGCAAGTCCAATTAGCCTCAGCATGTCTTTGGACTGTGGGGGGAAACCGGAGTACCCGGAGGAAACCCCACGACGACATGGGGAGAACATGCAAACTCCACACACATGTGACCCAGGCGGAGACTCGAACCCGGGTCCCAGAGGTGTGAGGCAACAGTGCTAACCACTGCACCACCATGCCGCCCCATATATATATATATATATATATATATATATATATATATATATATATATATATATATATATATATATATATATATATATATATATATATATATATATATATATATATATATATATATATATATATATATATATATATATATATATATATATATATATATATATATATATATATATATATATATATATATATATATATATATATATATATATATATATATATATATATATATATATATAGTCATGCCCGGCCCGTCCGCTCCTCGTGTGTGCCACGCCCCCTAATTACCCACGTGTGATTTCCTGATCCTGCCCAGTCGTGTCTTGTTTCCTGCTGTCTGGTTCCGTGTATTTAAGTCCTAGTCTCCCCAGTTTGCTTTGTCTGTCATTAATGTCAGTTGAAGTCAGTCTGCGTCCAGTGTTCCCGGCTCCCCGAAGCCAGAATAAACCCCCGTTTTCCCGTATACTGTTGCCTGCCTGCTCCTTTCCCGCACGATCGCCGCTCTGCTCGCGATCGCTCACCTCGTCCCGTGACACACATATATATATATATATATATATTAGTTTTTATGAGCATTGTTTATGATATACAATAACTAATGTGATTTACTTATTCAGCATGTCAAACTTTAAACATTAAAAACAAAAGCAAACCAAAACTTATGAAATTTGTAGCCTGGGTTTGTCTTTACTTTAAATGACCAGGACTTGGGGATGTATTGATTGGTACTAGGGAAGAGCGACAGGAGCAGGACCTGTATGTCAACGCTGTAAATTGCAAGAACATCCTTAATATAAAGTCCAGAAGAGCACAAATTTATATTTAAAGTTCATGACTTATAAAGCAAGCCCGTATCCAGAAATAAATTGTGTGTCCGGCATAAGTCTCCCTGGGGATGAAGGGGTCCCCCTTGTTAGACAGAACAGGGGATTCAAAGTTCAAACTAAATTGGGTGGGGGGTGTCAAACTCATAATTTTACTGTGTGACTATGTACCTTGTAAAGGCAGTCTACATTAACAGCACTGTAAATGTACAATGTAAGGAAATTGGATTAGAATTCCCTTTTGCACAACTGAAGGTAAACCCCATGTGGAATGATATCTGTAGGCAGAACCACTCAAAGCGCTTGTCACAATTATCAAAGGTGACAACAATGTCAAAAACAGGCAGTTCTGTCATCTACATCTGGCCTTTAAGAAGGTTAATCAGTCGAAATACATTTAAATCTTGTTGGAAATGTAGGTCAAGACTTCTAAAGAATTTCCTACATGATTTCATAGTTGTCTCAACAAAATCTCTATAGTATATCTGAAATGTGTTTGTTATGCTATCATTATTCACGGATTACATTTGCACTATAAATAGGGAAATAGCAGCTTTAGCCTAACAAAATAGTTAGTGCTGTAGTTAATAGCAGTAAGTAATAGTGTGTTACTGCTTATGCTATGTACACACATAATGTTTAAAGAAATATTAGATTTGGCAGAGTGTTTATGAGAAGTCCCAAGTTGGCAAAAGCCAGTATGAAAAATGTAGCTGTCTGGCTGTTAACACTGGGATTTTTTTAGGAACACCCAAAGCGGCACTGGCCACAATATCATGTTAGTTTTTTAGCAAAAAAAAAAAATAAAGTAACGTTAAGAGAAATTATGCCCCCTCCTGTATTTGTGAGAAAAACTACTGGTTTGACAGCAAATTTAATACCATTCCATTCAATGTGCTTTAGTGGGAATTGGGCACCATTGATCCTAGGTGACTTTTTCCATTGATTTATTGCAGCACTTTCAGCAAAGGTCATTTAACTAACATAAATAATGGTTTACATTTCATTATTCTTGGTTAGACAAATACATACTCTCTGTGGTAATTCTGCATTGTAAGGGGAACGATAAATCAATTTCGCAATTATTAACACTGCCAGAAAGACAAAGGTTGAATGTTACTTTATATACTTTGATCTTAAGAAGAAAAGGGGATTTGGCTGAATGTGGTAAAACAAAAATGCATCTTAAAGACGGCTGTTTTTAAAGTCTCAAAGAAAATAAGAAACAGGGTAAAAGGTATCACTGAAAGGTTAGATCATCTCCTACAAAGTTGATTTTATGCTAACTAATGCAAAATATTATTTTTTGCCCTCTAATGATACTATTACAAAATTGATATAATGGAACTTAAAAGCTGTAGTCAGTTTCCAGAGTGGAAAAATAAATTGGACCATTTGGATAAAAGAAAGAAATTCATATGCAGAGTACATTAAACTTCTAATATTAGGTATCTGCATGCTGTCATCAGATATAAAAAGCAAGCTGGCAGAGGTGTGAACTGGGGGGTGGGCACCCACTGCTCTGTGCGTTCCAGAACTTTCCAGGGGGTGTGAAGCTGAGTCGTGGCACAACTAGAAAGTGTTCATTGCAGAAATAGAGATCACGACGATGTATATGTAAGAGAATCAGAATCAAATTTCACTTTATTGGCCAGGTCCATGCTGCATCTACTAGGAATTTGTTTTGCCAGTAGACAACAACTTAAATTACAAAAAATATAAGAACAACAGTTTAAAAAATAATAATAAAATAGATCTGAGTATGTAAAAAGCACCGATAAGAAGCAGGTCCCCGATATAAATAAAAAAATACTGATTAGAAGCAGGTCCCCAATACAAATAAAAAAGTACTGATTAGAAGCAGGTCCCCGATATAAATAAAAAAGTACTGATTAGAAGCAGGTCCCCGATATAAATAAAAAAGTACTGATTAGAAGCAGGTCCCCAATATAAATAAAAAAGTACTGATTAGAAGCAGGTCCCCAATACAAATAAAAATGTACTGATTAGAAGAAGGTCCCCAATACAAATAAAAAAGTACTGATTAGAAGCAGGTCCCCAATATAAATAAAAAAGTACTGATTAGAAGCAGGTCCCCAATATAAATAAAAAGCACCAATAAGAAGCAGGTCCCCAATACAAATTAAAAAGTACTGATTAGAAGCAGGTCCCCAATATAAATACAAAAGTACCAATAAGAAGCAGGTCCCCAATATAAATAAAAAAAGTACCAATAAGAAGCAGGTCCCCAATATAAATAAAAAGTACTGATTAGAAGCAGGTCCCCAATATAAATAAAAAGTACTGATTAGAAGCAGGTCCCCAATATAAATAAAAAAGTACTGACTAGAAGCAGGTCCCCAGTATATACTAATAAATAGTGTTATACACTGAGTATTGGTATGTACACATAGCAGTAGCAATATGCAAAACTTCCGAGAATTAGTATAATGATGTATGGCTAGAGGTTCTGGACAGTTCAAATACTGTGGGAATTGATCACCATTATTGCATGTAGGAAGAAACTATTTAAGTGACATGTTGATTTGGTTTTCCATGTCTTTGGAATGGATGGTTGCCTGGTGAGAAGGATCAACATTGATCTTTGATGTTCGCCTCCTTATCCTGGACTCATTGAGGGCTTGGATAGGTGGCTGACTACAACCGATGATCTTATTACATACTCTGATGGTGCGCTGCAGTTCAGTCCTTAGCCTGGGCAGAGGCAGCCCCAATCCAGACATCTGTAGATCTGAATCTGTACTGCCTGTGGAACGTTGAATTTCTTCAGCTAGCGGAGGAAGACTGACTTCCGATGAGCTTTCTTTGTGATGAATGTAATGTTCACAACCCAATAAAGGTTACATGACAACATAGTACCCAAGAACTAAAATGACTCTTTTGTATTGACGAATGAATGGTGCTTTTACACCACACCAAGTGGCATGCTTTTTGTACTTCGAGAAAGGTGTTGAAAATCCCCTGACGTGCTCTCCCTGTTCCGATGGGCCAGAGCAGGTGGAGAGGATCTGGGAGGACCCGCTAGCAGTTCATCAACTGAGAGAGAGTCACTGGAGAAGAGACCTTTCCACCAGAAGAGGTCAAGTCTCAGGAGCCCCAGAAACAAGAGAAGACAGTCTCTCCGCTCGACGCTTCCCCACAGCGTGAAGCTGCTCAGCCTGTGTGTCTGCCCTGATATCCTCACCCCCTGTTCCTCTTCCCTGGTCATCCACCCTGCCCAGAGGTCATGCATCGGGGGGAGGTACTGTAACGTCCTGCCTACCACATCTGCCTGACCCTCCTGTCTCCTCCCTGACGCGACCCTGATGAGCCATGCCTCTTGTTTGTTGTCTCTCATTAGTCTTTGTACTTACAGTGTAAGTACCTTTCTGTTACCTGTGACCTACCTTATACTAATCTTCCCATTTTGAACCCTCATGGTCCTGTTTTTTTTCAGCCCCTGTTTGGTTTTGATTTAATAAACCCCATTTTATTCTCCTTAAGCCTGCCTTTGAGTCTGTCAGTTTTGTGTCATGACAATATACCCGGAGAACCGGTCTGGAGTACCCAGAACCCCAGAGATGAGAACATGCAAACTCCACATGCATGGAGCCACAGCAGAGACACAAACCCTGCTCCCAAAGGTGTGAGACAATAGTGCTAACCACTATGGCTCCATGCCACCCCATATTGCAATATTCATAGAGCAAAAAAGGACTTCAAAAGTCTAAAATTTAAACAGCACAGATGAAAATGATTATGATTGGCTCAGAAAGCTCATGCAGAGCTCATGCAAAAGCAGTGGAGGTAAACTTAACTGATTTTTAAACATATACTAAATAATCTTGAAAAGGAATAATCATTAAAATTGCAAAGTTTTGTTACCTATTAGAGGGCGGCATGGTGGTGCAGTGATTAGCACTGTTGCCTCACACCTCTGGGACCCGGGTTTGAGTCTCCGCCTGGGTCACATGTGTGTGGAGTTTGCATGTTCTCCCCATGTCGTCGTGGGGTTTCCTCCGGGTACTCTGGTTTACCCCCATAGTCCAAAAACATACTGAGGCTAATTGGAGTTACCAAATTGCCCGTAGGTGTGCGTATGAGAGTGAATGGTGTGTAAGTGTGCCCTGCGATGGGCTGGCCCCCCATCCTGGGTTGTTCCCTGCCTTGTGCCCATTACTTCCGGGATAGGCTCTGGACCCCCCGCGACCCAGTAGGATAAGCGGTTTGGAAAATGGATGGATGTTACCTATTACAGTATATAAATGTTTTGGTGAATTTTATCGCCAAGATTTCTAAATACCGGAACTGTATTGAAATATTACACCTTATAACACAGTACAGTGTCCATACAGTATGAAGATATGCAAAAGCCTGATCTCAGCCCAGCTGACTATTGTGGTCCTGCGATGTGAGAAATGCATTTGCATTACTAACAATGTCAATACTAATATCGCACATCATCCAGCTCTACCTGATATTTTTTGTATTGTAACGTTGCACTGTCTTGTTAATTGTCTGTAGTCTGCAGAGAAGGCATCCAAGTAAGAATTTCATTATACTTTGTACATATGACACTGCTTTCTTCGCTCAGATTGAACTAGGAAGCAGAAAAAGCTTAAACTGACATTAAATTTTGAAGATGCTGTACACAGATGTATAAAGTGCTGTTCGGAATATTTTTCCCTTGCCTCCAAATATATTCCTTTTTTAATATCTTCCACTGTGATGGGTGGGTGCCCATCCTGGGTTGTTCCCCGCCTCGTGCCCGTAGCCAATCTTCCGTTCACTCATCCTAAATAAAAAAAAATAACGACCAGATGCTACTTTAATATGAACTGTACTGTGTGTAAACACATTGTCCCATGACAAAAGTTGACCGTACTTGTGTTTTTTTTTTTTTTTGCAGTGGTGAAATTTTTTGGCAGAAGGAACATCTCGTAACTTGAATGAGCATATTTTAAAACAAAGAGATAGGTAATTGCAACCTTCTTCATACAATTATCAACTGACAGAATGTGGAGACCCCCTGACCTCACCACAAATATCCATTACCAGGCACATTCAAAGGATCTTTTTAGTTATTTATGGGGACTGGACAGAGACAGAGATGGACATCCGCAGCACTTAATTGCCACTGAAATGTTATTCAGGCACAGAAATAGTCCATTAATTTTGAGAATAATCAGATTATGAGAGCAAAACTGGGAAACTAGCCATCGAATCAAAACACTCCGGCTCACCTACAAATGATGTTCATAGAATGTGAGATAATATTCAAGAAATGTGTGTACAGTTGCAAGACACCGCATGAAATTTATTTCTGGCTATCGGCCTGCTGTAATGTGTACTAAAATACTGTAATGACATGGTGTCCATCATGCTAAACCATGCCAATACACCATTCTGTACTTGTATTATTCTCTGTAAACCAGTTATTTTAATATTTTCATACATTTTTTATTTACACCTGATACAGGATCTTAATCACTTCATCGTGTGATATGCAGTATGCTGGGGCGCTAACACATGCAAATAACATGCTAAGAGACAAATTACAAAAAGTGGATATTACTTGTTAACTTACATGGTTAGTTTCAGTCACATAGAGACGGCAGTTTGATGCCTCAGTCAGGTAGCTGTGGTTTTTCCCCATGGTAAGTATAAGTACTTTCTGCTTGTACCCGGTCTGTGTCATATAATACTTGGTTCTTCCTCATGTCAAAGCATAGTCAGAAATATATCGGCGGTTGGTTGCAGTACATGAGCATTGAATAACAGAATAATACTTCCTCCTCACGTAGGTTAAGATGATATAAAAATGTTGCATTTTGATTGCCGCATCTTCAAAACGTATGAATAATAGGAAACTATTGGTATGAATAATTTTGATTTGATTAGAGACTAATTCTCAAAGAAGTTTGGGTCAAATTCCAGTCTGCAGGAATCATAAAACAATTCCATTGATTAACATTTTATAAAACAAAAAACAAAGCCAATCCATCTATCATTCCAATCTACACAGGGCGTAACAGAGCAACAATCCACAGTGCAGCTAACTGACAAAAGAGGAATTTTATTAGAACAAAACTCAAGTGAGGGCAAGCAGAGGGGACACAAGCAAAACACCTATAAGCTGGATTATTCACATCAGAGACGCACACGAACCAAACACAGTGATCCACCAAGGCACAAAGCAATGGCAGGCACATATATACACACACAAAGTTAACAAGGGCTAAACAAGGAACAGGTATAACATTCAACCAAATACTAAAGACTAGGGGCAACAATAAGCAGGTGTGTGTCAATTAACAATTACCAAACAAGAAGCAGATGTATGTCAATTAACAATTACCAAACAAGAAGCAGGTCTGTGTCAATTAACAATTACCAAACAAGAAGCAGGTGTGTGTCAATTAACAATTACCAAAGAAGACGCAAGTGTGTGTCAATTAATCACAGAAAATTCAAACACTAGGAAAGCGGTGACCAGCGACACCTGCTAGCTTGGCAGGGGAATGACAGGGACTGATCCTGACACCATAAGAGCTTATCCAATACAGAATTGTGATGAATACAGGAAACATGTCAAAGTTGAAAATAACAAGGCTGTTTGTTGGAAGGCAGGATAACTATGCAAACACAACAGCAATATTTGTAAAAGCAAGTAGCTTTGTGTTCATGCTTGATCTCCAAGCTAAGTGCTGAAAAGTCAAGTGGAGTGACAGGTGGCACAGTCTTCCGACTGGAAAACAAAGTTGTCCAAGGGAAGTTAGACGCATGGTTTTAAGTCAGACAATCATGTTTCGACAGGGTGTCAACATTGCTTTTTAGTCAATTTCCTGCTGGATGCAGGAATTGGCTGAAATCAAGGGAAGTCTATCAGCTTCATCCACAACGTTGCCTGTAGCAGTAACAAAGTCTTTATGGATGGTCAAACTCAATACCTTTCTCACCTGCTAGCATGAGATCAGGGGTATCTGGATCATTTTGTACCATGTCATTTCCAAGCTTCACGTTAAGATTTTGTTCTTCAAAACATAAATGAATATTTTACAAAGATGATAGAGCTGTCAAAAAGTTGTTTATATCATATGTGTGGGTGGGATGTGTATAGATAGAATAAATCATAATTTAGCTGATCTACAGAAATGAACTGTAGCTGGTCACAGACAAACACTATAGCAGATATAAAAGTATTCCAGTACTTCTGTAATGACTCATATTGCTCTTAAATCTTAATATTTTAGATTCATTTGTAGTTCAGGCTAGCTAAATTTATGCCTAATTGACTCACTGACAGGTTTGTAACATATAATTAATCTCAGTTGTATCTCACTTTTGACAAAAGCATCTGCTAATTAAATAAGTGTAAAGGTATAATTCAACATCCAGCTCATTGGCAGATACCTGGATGAGCCTGTTTGTGTAAAGCATTGCAGTGGCTACCTGGAGATCAGCTCTTCTTTCAGAACCACTGACTTGGGACTGTTTAGCCATTAGGCAATTAAATATCGGTACAATGAAGGTCCCTGGGGTACTATCCTTCCTTCATTGTGGGAAGTGGCCCCCCACCTTCCACTTGTGAAGGAATGCTGGGTAATAGATAATTCTTACTGTGTTTATTTTATTGTAGGCTTTTATTTTGATGACTGTGCAAGTAACAAAGACAGTTTTGTCTTCTTCGTTCAAAATTGTGGAAGAAAATCAGACAAGCCCAGGAAGGGAATATATTGTTAAGAGGATAAGTCACTTTTAAATCCAGTGTCAGGTTGTGTTTTTTCACGGAAAGGTCTTTCAGTAATAAAAGGTCTGCCAGTCTTTATTTGAATGAATGGCATATCCTTGCCATTTTACATCCCCCCACAGGTGAGTGAGGTTTGATGTATGGGGGCAGATTTATTTACCCCTGACCATACGTTCTTCAAAAACTCCCAAGAACAACCATGGAAAGGAGACGAGAAAATCTACAAAATCTGTTTGCTGGTAAATTAGATTTTTATGTCCACAAATATGGAATGTCATTTATAAGTAGCCTTCACCTAAAGAAAAATAAGAGTGAATTCAGTATAAAAGATCTTTGAATCAACAACAAATTGATTTATGTTGCGTTATCACTGGGGCTATGTCAAGAGTGACTAAAACTATTCAAGAATTTTTGAAAATATGTAGCTAATCCCAGCTATGAACTCCTTGTGTTTGTCAAAATTTTAATTTCCTCAGTGGCATATTAAGAAATAGTATAAATTAATCCAAGAAGAAAAAATCATTGCTGGTTTGGTGGAGGTGAGACGGTAGATTGGATTGGCCAGAGGGAGTGATGCTTTAAACTCAACATCTTATAGTGTTATTTTGTATAAGTAGGTGTTTCCATCTCTAGGGTGGTTTGAGACTGAGTAATGATTTTGCAGGTGAATAACCTAAGATAAATCACTACCCACAGCTCTTCATCCTCAGAGACCCCCCAACAATCCACATTTCCGCTTCATCCCAGCTCTCGACACATCCATACCAGGCATTCGGTGTTCTTGATTGGCTGAGAGTGCGGAGGGAGCAAAAATGTGGACTGTCTGTGGGTTCCGGAGGACTGGGTTGGGAAATGCTGCCATAATCTACCAGATATTACTGCTTACAGATCTTACACTAGTAGAGCGCCACATGGGATGCATCCAGATCACCCTTATATGGAGAATTCACAGGAGCATATTACAGTCTAACCCTTTACAGCTAGTTGACTCATGCTTGACTCCCCTGAGTCCGAATGAAACATGGCTGGCAAAGTGTTTAGCACTCCACTGGTAGAAGGAACAGCAAAGGGCAAATACTTTCAGCTACTCTGCGGGTGTGGGTCATTTTTTTTTTTTTAATTTCCCATGTTCCTCGAGTAAATCTATAAAGAAATCATGTGATCCCAAGCCAAGTAACATTTTCTATGCATTCAGTCTGAGCCTAGCCAATGGAGTCCTAAAGGAAATCACTCAGAAGCTGCAGATATAATTCAGACCAGCTACTACTGAAGAATAAAATATCCTCCATGCAAATGTGCCACAGCAGACCCCGAAACCCCAGTGCCCTCGTAAGCTGGAACAGCATATGTGCTGCCCATCCACATCTGTTCACACTTTTCCTCCTTATCTATTTTCTCCCACTCTTCCTCAAGAACTTCCACTCGCCAGTAGCCACCGGAAAAGAACATATTACTGGAAAACCTTAAACGAGATAATCCAATGTTGTCCACATGAGAGACAGGACGATACTGTTAAATTGTTCACAATAAATTAAGTGTCATTGCCCATTTTTTAAGCCACTGCACAATGTCCATTAACTGCATTTGTCTTCAAAAAAATCCATCAGCTAGTAAGGCTGAATCTTGTCTTTCTCTTTCAGCCTGCTTGTCTGGCAATATACCACTATTTGTGTGGTATGCACAGTATTCTCAATGTGATACTTAACCAGCCTACACCTGCCTGTATATTTAAAACATTTCTTTCTTTAATTAAGTTATTCTCATATTTAAACTTATGTTAAAGCCTGCAACAGTGCTACTCTGAAGTCACAAGGGTACAAGAAAATGAAATTTCACTTTTTTGTTGAGCACATTTAAGCATATCGGAGTGGAGCCAAGACATTTCACAAGCTTTGCAAATAAAATGAGGTAATAAAATCCTTTTCTGATAAATTATGCATATAGCATATATCTATACCTTGGCAGATGTGCTTCAAGGTTGTTTTAACATCTAATGCAATGTCTATGTTGAGAATATTAGTTGCTTTTTCACTTGTACCATACATAGATAGGTTGGTGGTGCTCCATTGTAATTCCTCTGTGTGTTTCATCAGAAGGTATTAACTTATTTAGCTATGCCAGAACACCCAGGGACAGCCATGGATGCTAACCTGTTCCTGCAGTAGCAATGTATTTGCCATTATGCAAAGCAACACCCCCTTGTATTTAATATAAATGTTACCGCACTGTGTTAGTGTGGTAGAAGAGGGCAGAGGCACAGTGCACGGCCTAGAAAAGGCGCTGTGGAGGCATGTAATTGTAAAAATCACGTTGCCAGATTTCAAGGAAGAACATAAATATGTGGCTTCATCCTTGTCTGCATCTTTCATATCACCTGCCTGATGCACATTCACTCATCACTCATGCTTACCAGCATTGATCAAGACGAGTTTAACTGAGAACATGACGAACAATACCAGTGGTTCTCAGATTTGGCAGGTATAACTCGTTACATCACTTCTATTAGTTTTCGTCAATAAAATATTTTAAATGAATAAATTATGATTGTTCGTGGGGTTACTCTTTGGCCACTGCTATGACACCTAATATTTAAAAATTTATTAACTGAAAGGAGAAAATATTTGTTTTGGGTCAGGCTATGGATGGAGTTACATAAATACTGCAGAATAAAACACAAACGGCTCATTTTCTGTCTCCTTTTGTACCCCGTGACCCTGTGCACGAGATGAGCATGGTAGGCACCTCTGGCATCTACGTCATGTGAGCTTCTCCCACCTGCCTGAGACCCTGGGGCTACCTGGCGTGAATAATAGATTGGAGAGAATATATAATGTTAGACGTATCCAAATGCCACAGGTCTGGAATTTTTTCATTCTGCATTCTGCATTCTATAATCCCACAACCACTTGGGCAAAACCAGGCAGATCATCAAAAAACCCTTTAAAAATTATAACACAATAATATTAAAGTAATAGATATGCATAAAGAAAAGTTCAGTTGCAGGTGAAATTGCATATTCCACTGATCTGGCATTAGATAAGTGATCAGTCCTGTAACTCCAACGTACTGAATGTGTTTCACATTGATACTCATCATATGCGGCTTGGTCTTTAAAGCAAAACATCAAAGTCAAGTTACAATTACCTGAATCTGTAAGTTTTCCAGTACAAGAGACTTTAATAAGACAATTAATTATTAATTATTAAGGCAATTATATAATAGGGCATTATAGAGCAATTCACACCAGAACCTGTATGATGTGTAAACAGAATCTGAGTATCCTGCCAGGACTGAGGGCTCCAGCAATCACCCCTAAAGCCGGGCTGAATTACCCAACCCAGAAAGGTGATGTGGAGATACCTTGCAGGCTCGCCATTCATCTCTGTGCAATACTTCAAGGGCAATAAAAAGAAAGTGAATGTTTTGTTTTTGTGAAGCTGCCATCAAGGCAGGGATCCAAGGCAAACATTTTTTCTTTCACCGCTTTAGTACTCCTTCTGTTTTGTATGGAATGATGAGATTTCAGTTTCAAGTATTTAAGAAATGTACGAAGTATTTCATGTCCTATACATTTTGACTGGCGCTGTGAATACTAATGAATACTAATACTAACTAGAAAGGGGAACAGTCTGAAACAGCAGCGTTGTTTTCCTCAGACAGCACCGCAGCATGGACAATTTGTTTGTTTGTTTGTTTGTTTATTGGTGGGCACAAGGTATTAAACCACGCAATTTGGTTTAATGTTGCCACGAAATACAAAACCGAGTTCATGTAATCCCTAAAATGTGTACACTATATATTTTTTATCCTTTCAGTTTGCTATTAAGATCTTGGTTATTTGTGTTCTTGACTAAAGAAAATAAGACCACAAAGCCAGAAGCTCGCGTGAAATGAGCAAATATTATGAGTTTTACGGTAGTAAACGTACTCATTGAAATTTTTGTAAAAATGCATAACAGCAAAAATTTGCCACAGGGGATGAAGTATCTTACCTGTCCTTCACCTCGCTATCATTTTGTAGCACTGGCTGAATTTTGGTGTGATTTATACCAAAATCAGATCGAGTCCTGATTTTCATGCCTTGTTTGTAAAGGGTGAAAAAAATATTTGTAAAATACTTTTTGAATTATTCACTAATGGGATCAAATGTCTGAAACTACTCTTTTTGCTATCACTATGCAGCACTGCTTTAGTTTGGGCTGATTTGTTTAAATATGTGATCACTTCCAGGTTGTCACTCTTACAATGTGCTTGCAAAGTATTAAAAAGATTCGTAAAATACTTTTATAGTTACTATGTTCATGACTTAGTGTCTTCTACTGCTGCCATTTACTTCCATTTCTGGACAGCACTGCTGGGCAATTTGTCTGAAAATAAAACCAAGTGTAGATGTCCATCCATATAACTTTTTTGTGAAACAGTAATAAGATCCATCAGGTACTTTTTGACTTATAACATTCATAAGTCAAATGTTGTCTGCTTCCATCCTTCCTTTTGTTGGCATGAAGTGGTATTGCTTGACTTCTGGGGCAACCTGTCTCAAAATGTAATCAATTCCAGTTTGGCACCCATGCAATGCTTCTGCAAAGTTTGTAAAAGATCTGTAACATACTTTTGAAGTTATTGTTTTAATGGGATAACATGCAAAAAGTGGTCTTTGCTGCTATTACTATTCGGTGTGGCTTTGGTTTTAGGGTGATCTGTCTCAGAATATAAGTAGTTCCAGTTCATCATACAATGCTTCAGCAAAAATGTCCCTTAAACAGTTTTTGAGTTATAGTCTTGACAACTAAACACCTGAGGTGGTGTTCCAGTCCCAAAATCTTATGTATTCCCCAGAGTTTGGATAATGCAGTTAATGTTTCTTTAGGTCATGGAAACTACTGGGGCAGAATTTTTGAATTACATTTTTTTCCCAATCTTTTAAACTTTGTCTGTGTTGTTTGTGCATTGATTTTTTTTCAGTTTATATCACAAGTCCTCAGTTTGATACAGAGTGGAAGATGTAGTTCAGAGGGCTGATGCTGATATGGATGCATGTCAGAAATCACTACATTTCTGAAACACATTTGTGGTAAAACCTTATAGCCCTTCTATAGCCTCTTAACAGGATAGATATTGGAAAACTGCACATTGGATATTGTTGCTATGAGTGCGTTACACATAACCAAAGGATAAAGACAAAAATAAACAATAATCAAGCAAGACATTCATATATTAAGCTATATTATATCATGCCTAAAAAGACAGCACAGTAATATATAGTCAATAAATATGGATATCAGCCAATATATATGGATATAAGGCAACTGTTTACAGATAGTGGTCCTGATTAGCTAAAACTGAATAGTTTATCCATGTCTTTCCTGATCTGTTTGAATTATCTGGATTTTTACTATTAAGCAAGCAAACAACACTTGGAGAAAAGCTGTGCTATGACCAGGTTGATCCAATCTTAATGTTGTAGTTCGGTTTACCAGGTTATAGGTGTAAAAAGCCAAGTGAACATCCTCAGATGAATCTGATTGGTTCTAATTTATGTTTTTATAATCACTGCACAAGTTTACGAAGAGCACTGAGTAAAAGAGCAGTTAAGATATTTAAAATTATCTGAACAAGAATAATACATACTTTTTCCAAAGAAAACAATAGTTCTATTTTTGCTTCAGTACACTACCCACAAAGGCACTGACTGAGGCTGGGAGACTGGGTTGGCTGCTACGGGCCTGACAGCTGCAGATGACATATACTTTAAGGCTCTGGTATCATAATGACATCCTGGCGCTAAGCTACGAAGCGAGACGTCTGAAAGCAGTTTAATTCAGGGAACTCTCACACTGGCGTTGGCCCTTGTTGTGTTGTCTGTAATTCTGGGAGCATTAGCACCAATAAATGTCACCCTCTACAAGTCATGCCGGTCATATGGGATTAGTGCAGATCTTCGGCAGGAAGTTTAATTCAGAAGGGCTAAAAGCGCTAAAATGTGCAATGCAGTGCAGAAACCATTTTCCCAGGTGCTTTTTTCTGTCCGTGGTATAATAGAGTACAAAAATGGCTGTCCTGTATGTTTTTGAAAGGTTATTTGTTCCAAACAGGCGTGAACCTGAACTGCACTTCCTTCATACGTGTGATGGTGGAATCATTTGAACATCACCTCTGTCACTTTAAAATAGTGTTACAATCACGTTTCCAGGTCCGGTTGTTTTTCAACTACAACGTTTTGTAAGTGGTTGGTACCATATTTGTTTCGGTGGAGAGAGCCAGGATCCCTGACATTGATTCTTATAATGTAGCATATACAGGCTTATAAAACTTTCAGTGCCCGATACCACCAAGCTCAGAGGGAAATAACATTTACATTGATAAGGAAAGGGAGGAGAGGACTGATCAAATTGGAAAAAAAGAAGCATAACTTTAATATTTTATAACTCACTCTGCTGTAGCTGTTTAGAATAATGTTCAATAATCTGTTGCAGTTGAAGCCTGTGAAAAAACAGCATAGAACCATTGGGAGAAGCAGCAGAGGAAATGATCGGAATCTGCTAGCAGGCCATTTCAGGGAGGGATCTGTAGTGTGGTGTGTTTAGAATGTCTGATGTTTATCGGGAGTCATCTCTGATGATAGCAAGAATAATATTGCAGACGTGTGTCTACGTTTTGCAAGAGTATTAACTGTGCTTGATGCTGCAATATCTGCAATTATAATTAATCCACTCAATATAAGATAACAGAACCAAACTCTAGTGTACTTTCTTTATAACTGTAGCTATGTTAAATTAGCAGGAAAACAGGATTTTGGCATGAGTTGATTTGACAATATCGACAGATTTTTCCATGCCTTTGCTGTCCAAATATTATTGTGATGTTAAGGTGGTTATATGCGTGATCATCACACTAGTTTGTTCTTTATGTAATCTATTTGACCTGAGTAGTTAAGTAGGTGCACAAAGGATACTGTTAAGAACGTTTAAGGTAGCGTAGCATCAGTGGGGGTCAGCATATCCCAGCATGCTCATGGGCAATGTATATAGCCCCTGTCTGTATTTGTAAATACAATTACATTGTATTGTTGTTCTTATGGTTATAATTGCCTTCCCGGTCATGGCGTGTTTTTTCACCTGTGTCTTGTGTGTACCCTGTCTGATCCTCGCGTGTTCTTAGCTTGTGTAACTCTCCCACCGTGTGTGCGCCTTACAGTTTGGCGTCTGACCTTGTGTTCCCGCTGGCTGTATTTGGCTTCAGTGCTTGTTGAGTGCCTGTTACAGTCCTGTTCAGGATAATAATAAAGAGCGTGTTCTATTCCGACAAGCAAGACTCCTTGTCCGTCATTGCACTCATGATGCCTCGCTCTGTCCGGCACATTAATAATTTCCTGCTAAGAATTATGTAAAACACATGGCATGCCAAATTATTCTCTGTATTTTCATATCTTTAAGTGCTTGTCAAATTTATTTGTCAGGACATTAAAAACCAACAAGTTTCAGATATACTTAGAATAATTTAACATTAGAACATATAAAAATGAGCAATAATAAATAAGCAAGAATTACATATTACAATCAAGAATGGCATAATATATACTTATGACTAAAAAATTTTAGAGTGACACAAGTATTGGTTTTCACAAAGTTTGCTGCTTCAGTGTTTGTAGATCTTTTTGTCAGATATTTCTATGGTATACTGAAGTATAATTACAAGCATTTCATAAATGTCAAAGGCTTTTATTGACAATTTAGTTTAGTTTATATAAAGAGTCAATATTTGCAGTGTTAGCCCTTCTTTTTCAAAACCTCTGCAATTCACCCTGACATGCTGTCAATCAACTTCTGGACTAAATCCTGACTGACTGCTTCCCATTCTTGCATAATCAATACTTGCAGTTTATCAGAATTTGTGGGTTTCTGTTTATCCACCCACCTCTTGAGGATTGACCACAAGTTCTGCCTGGGATTAAGGTCTTGGGAGTTTCCTGGCCATGGTCCCAAAATGTTGATGTTTTGTTCCACGAGCCACTTATCACTGTTGCCTTATGGCACGGTGCTCCATCACGCTGGAGAAGGCATTGTTTGTCACCAAATTATTCTTGGGTAGTTGGGAGAAGTTGCTTTCAGAGGATGTTTTGGTACCAATCCTTATCCATGGCTGTGATCTTAGGCAAAATTCTGAGTGAGCCCACTGCCTGCGCTGAGAAGCAACCCCACGCATAAATGGTCTCAGGATGCTTTACTGCTGGCATGACACAGGACTGATGGTAGCACTCTCCTTTTCTTCTCCAGATGCCCCAAACAGTCTGAAAGGGGATTCATCAGGGAAAACGACTTTACACCAGTCCTCAGCAATCCAATCGCTGTACTTTTTGCAGAATATCAGTCTGTTCTTGATGTTTGTGGCTTCTTTGATGCCTTTCTTGACACCAGGCCATCCTCCAAAAGTTTTCGCCTCACTGTGCATGGAGATGCACTCACACCTGCCTGCTGCCATTAATGAGCAAGCTCTGCACTGGTGGTGCCCCGATCCCACAGCTGAATTATTTTTAGGAGACAGTCCTGGAGCTTGTTGGACTTTCTTGGCACCCTGAAGCCTTCTTCACAACAATTGGACCTGTATCCTTGAAGTGTTGGATGATCCAATTAATGGCTGATTTAGGTTCAATCTTACTAGCAGGAATATCCCTGCCTGTGAAGCCATTTCTGTGCAAAGTAATGATGGCTGTACATGTTTCCTTGTAGGTAACCGTGGGTAACAGAGGAAGAACAATGATTTCAAGCACCACCCTCCTTTTAAAGCATCCAGTCTGCTATTCTACCTCAATCAGCATGACAGAGTGATCTCCAGCCTTGTCCTCATCAATGCTGAAAGGCAGTGGAAATTGGTTTTTGGGGATTAAGTTCATTTTCATGGTAAAGAGGGACTTTGCAATTAATTGCAATTCATCAGATCATTCTTCATAACATTCAGGAGTATATGCAAATTTCCATAATAAAAACTAAGGCAGCAGACTTTTGGAAAATTAATACTTGTGTCATTCTCAAAACTTTTGTATGTATATATATATATATATATATATATATATATATATATATATATATATATATATATATATATATATATATATATATATATATTCACACTACCAGTGAAAAAATTTTGCACACACATAGATTTCCTACATTTGCATGTTACTCTCTTAATATTTACTAAAAATAGACTCAATATCCTTTGCAAACAAATAAATGTTTATGCATGTTTGGGGTCATTGTCCTGTTGCATAAAGAATGTCTCACCAATGACGGCATGTTGCTGCAGGATGCTACGGTGGCCTTTCAGATTCAAAATTCCAACAAAGCACCCCCAAACCATCACACTACCTCTTTCTCTACCAGTGGAAGTTATACACTATAGCAGCATCCTCTCCACAGTGTGACTCCACACAAAACACCTCCTTGAAGAACCGTAAACTTCAAACTTAGGTTCTTCAATTCACAGCACCATATATCATTCTTCTACACACTTGTTTCTGTGTTCTTTGGCCCATGCAAACCTTTTCCTCTTGTTAGGAACCCTCGAAGGTGGCTTTCTAGCTGAAACACAACTCTTTAGCCCCGCCTCCCTCAGTCTTCTGCACACAGTTGAAGTTGATGTTTTGGTGCCATGGCATTTATTCAGCTGCAGTTTGATTTCCAGTGTATTTAACCTTCTGTTAAATAAATTTATGACTCTTATGAACTTGTCTTGTGCTTTAGAAGTGGATCGAGACCTACTAGTCCTCTACGTCCTCTACCAGTCCTCTACGTCCTCTACCAGGCCTTTACTAGTCCTCTACCTGTCTTCAACCAATTCTCTATGTCCTCTACCTGTCCTCTATGTCCTCTACCAGTCCTCTATGTCCTCTACCAGTCCTCAACCAGTCCCCCATGCCCTCTACATGTGCAACTTTCCAAATGTTAAACAAGAATAAAAAATCTAGTTTATGAATTAAATGGAAAAGTGGTAAAATCCTGTGGTGTACAAAAACTTTTGACTGGCAGTGTGTCTGTTTGTGTGTGTCTGTGTGTGCGCGTGCAATACAGTTATATATATTACATGCACATGCCAAGGTACAGCTATTATCGCATCAATTTCAAGAGTGCAAAACATTGCAAACATGTTTAGCTTCAATTAACCAACTGTGCTTCTCACATACCTCCAAGCAGACAATAAAAGGAACACCAGTCTGCTCCCAAGGATGCAGGATGTTCTGCTCTGCTCTATCATTAGAATCAGAGGTCAGAGGTCACCACTGACTAAACCACTGAGGCAGCAGGTAACGATGGTGACTTTTAACCAGGCAGTTTTGTTATGTCCTTAAATGAGACATTTATCGCAAAGACCCTTGGTAAAGAACGTCAGCATATATATACCGTAAGAGGTTCCGAATGTCTCATGTCTTTATTTTACATGAGCAGGCTATTTCTGGCTATGTCTAGCAAGCCTCAAGCTCTTCTTTGAGTTCCGGCGCTGTAGCAAACCTGGGCACAGCCTGAGGAACAATGCGTGAAACCTTCACCCAGGGATGGAGTTTATAGCCAAGACCCTGTCACCATGTAGCTGAAGACCCAAACACAAGTTCAGTTAATGCTGTGGCAACCAACCATATCTCAAAATAACCACTGGCTGCCTTGGGAAGGGCAATTAAATCTCAGTCCAGCTAATTGAAGAACACCCTGTTTCAACTTGATAAGAGAGTTAGAATGCGAGAGACAGGAAAAAGAGGCACATTCAAAAAAATATATATTTGAAATATTTACCTTCCAGTAATTAAACCATCATTAATATGTATCAGGAATCAACATTAACTTACCACTTTGGGTGACACTTAAAAATATAAATCTGTTTTAGAGAGGATACAGGTTTCTGGCTCTCTTTGATAAAAAGGCAGTATAAATATTTTGTATTTAAATATTAATATCCAGTTACTTAAAGCAGATAATTTACAGGAAGCAGAGAAGGGTAATTAGACAGGACTACACTGCCCTTCAAAACTATGGGTAGCCTTATTAAAATTAACCTCCCTTTGCCAACATAATACTCGGGGAATACAATCTGAGACCATCCCTCAATCCAGAATCACTACAGGTCCTACACTGTCGGGGTAGAAGCTTAATTCTGTGGTCAATTAACCATTATTATATAGATTCGGAGGAAGGTTTTGGATCATTGTCCTGCTGGAAAATGGGATCATAGTCTCATTTTTAGTTCTTTGGCAGAGACAGATAGATTTTAATATAAAACATCCAGGCACGTCAGAGAGTTCATTGCCCCATGTATCCTAACACAACTTCCATGGCCTTTGGAGGAAAAAACAGCCGCACATGATCACAGATCCACCACCGTAGTTTGAGATCACAGCTGCGATCAGGATTTTTTTCTGAATGACCATCCTTATTCTTATACTAAAGTATAAAGCTGAAGGTGGTATGTAATTGTACTTTTAGAAAGCTGTTGACCACAAGATTCTACCATCTTCTATAAATCTCCAACCATGATCCATGACCTCCAGAGGGACCCGGAGATCCATCATATGGGTGGCACTCGGTGCACATGTTCCTTGTTATCCCAGTTATTTAACGTCCATCACATTTACCTTCCGTTTTCTGACATTGAACCTCTAGCATACTGTTATATTCTCCTGCTCTACCTTGCCTGGTTTTCTGTC
This sequence comes from Brienomyrus brachyistius, assembly GCF_023856365.1. Lineage (NCBI taxonomy): Eukaryota > Metazoa > Chordata > Actinopteri > Osteoglossiformes > Mormyridae > Brienomyrus > Brienomyrus brachyistius. Next base: position 22,135,594 of record NC_064544.1, read on the forward strand.
CTGTTCCTGTGTCTGCTCTGAGTCCCATGTTGTCCGTCTGGCATCCTGCTTCTCCAGTTATTGTTAGTTTCCTCCAGTCCTAACTCTCAATCTGCTCATTGCGGTTCTACAATTTAATCTTCTCCCCTGTCTGTGGCTCCTACTCTGCCTTTAGGTTCCGTCATCCTCCCATCCTCCCATTCTTTGCATCTCTAAGCATCACTATGTGTGAGGCAGTGAAGGTTTCTTTAGGACAACAGGTGAAGCAGAGCCTCACCAGAAAGCAAAGAAAATGCATTCATGTCACATTAAATATCATTTTAATGCCAATGTATGTTCACAACCATTTACATGAGAAACCGGAAACTGTATCATATGAAACATCCGCCCTTAGGTTGGTAAAAAACAAAGAACTTCAGTGAAGCAAAATATTTTTTTGCCTCATTAAAGTAATGAACTAATTTATTATATACTTCAGTGTATTTCTCAGAACCTTCTGGATAGTTATGGAATATGATGCAATTTTAACCTACTCAGTGATGAATGCCTCACCTAGTCTTTCCAGTCATGCACATTGTTACACTATGCAGGCTGAAGGGCACGGGAGCAGGAGTCGGGGGCTGACAAAATGGGTTTTATTACAAAAGGAAAAGAGCTGGAAAGCAACAGGATCATGGGGAAGTACAGACTGGGAGGAAAACACAGGCAAACAGGAGGACCAGCTTTAATGTCAGGACTTGGGAGCAGAGGACTGGGAAGCACTTTTACACAAGGACTAACAAGGAAGCAAACGAGGCAGAATCACACAAGGGCTGAAATGAGAGGCAAGACAAACGTGTAACAGGCATGACTCGTTCGAACCACGCTAAGGAGAACGCAGAATGAAGAAGTAGGCAGGGTGTAACATGCATTCTTATGCACTCTCAACACAAAAATGTGCACGTTTAAATATTCAGATTCAATTCTAGTAAAAAAAAATCAAGCACTAATTATTTTTTATAAATCAATAAAAACTCACCCCACATTGAAACAATTTCATAAACCTATTAGCAGGCATGAGGGGGATCTAGTCGTGAAGTGTGTGTCCATAATGAAGCTGTAATTGAAAACAAACAGGAACATCATCCTTTTTACAGGGATCTTCACGCTTTCGCTTTTGACTATGAATACTAGGGCAGACAAAACAATCATCAAAATCAAAAAAACTATTGTTTCTGGGCTTTCAAATAGCTTTAACACCTTATAAAACTGAAGTCGCACTAAAGTGCATATAATCATAGGCAGAAGGGGGTGCAGCGGTTGTGGTATTAGAGCTACAAAGGATTTGGATTAAAACCTCAGAAGGTGGTTATGGTTTTTTTTTCTTTTCATTTTTGTCAAGATAGTTAAATAACAGTGTAATTATCACATATTTCAAAATGTGACCTATTTATCCTCTTACTTAATAACTGTACTTCAGCAATGCTTTTATATTTCTGGTCAGTCAAAACAGCAAAGGATCGGTGATGTAAGCTCATATACGTGTGGTCTTTGACATGCATTGTAGGCATAACCCAGCAGTTAATAGATTTACAAAAATGTATGCGAAAGCCTAATTTTTCCACCAGCAACAAAATAACTGAGCGGTGGCAGCTGTTATGCATGATATACGGAAATGTCATCCTAAAAAGTTGTTTCATTGCGTTTGATGCTTCTGCATATGTATTGTGGTGATCTGTTATGTAATATGGCCTGTTTCCCTTGAGCATCAGTCTATGTTTGCTTTTTAAAATAATGATTCTCACCTCAGTCAGTCCCCTGCTTTGGAGGCTGCAGCCCCACCTTCGTCTTTTTTGGGATGCCAGAAATTTAGTCGCAGCTCATTTTGACATTCCATGTCCTGGGCTGAAATAGTTTTTTTTTTTACATCTTTCACTATCCATTTCACATCACTTTATCTGTTGGCAGGGGATAAATTAAATGAAAAATAATTAAAGGGAGGATTGACAGACTCATTAATGTGGCAATTCAAGGAAAATCCTTAAACATAAATATTAGCAATATTATGTATCTGTGATGACTTGCTCGTACGATCCTCCTGTGTGCCACGCCCCCTCGTTAATCACATGTACAATCCCGATTGTGAACAGCTGTTTCCTGTTAGTCCGATTTGTCCTGTGTATTTAAGTCCACGTCAGAGTCTGTATCCCCAGGTCTGTCATTGAAGTGTCTATTGTGTTGTTCTCTGTTGCTTGTTTTGCCGATAAATCCCGTGTTTTGGACTCCCGTTTTCCAACCCTGATTCCCCGCTTCCTGCTTGGACTGACGAACGTCACTGTATCAGTGTAAATACCAGTGACCATTGTAACAACCACTGTTTACATTGTTTCCAAGCTATAAGCTGGAAAACAAAAATGTGGCATTCATCCCTTATCCATAACTGCATATTCAGTAGAGATGTAGAGGGAGCCTATCCAGGGAATTATAGGTGACAAGGCAGGGGAAACCCTGGATGGGATACCACTCTCACACATAAAATATTGTACTGTGGACAATTTAAACACACCAATTGTTTTTGGACTGCACCAGCACAGGAGGAACCTGCAGGCTCCTTACGCACAGGCCCAGAAAATCATCCCACAACCTTGTAATGCAACTGTACACAATGCTTAACAAAGAAATCCTCTATGCAAGCGGAGCGTTTCACACTAGCTAGATGTCCTTCACAGGCCCAGTCGAAAGCTAATATAAAATTTACAGCACAATAAATGCAAAAGAAAAAAAACACAGCTAGCTTATGGCCGCATAACATGTTAGCAAAATATTATGAAACATAAAGTAAGGGATTGACATTCAGCACCCTCCACAATTATTGGCACCCCTTGTAAACATTTGTAAAAAGGGTTAGAAATTGAAAAATTTTATCAAAGAAAAACAGATATGGGCTGGCATGGTGGTGCAGTGGTTAGCACTGTTGCCTCACACCTCTGGGACCCGGGTTCGAGTCTCCACCTGGGTTACATGTGTGTGGAGTTTGCATGTTCTCCCCATGTCGTCGTAGGGTTTCCTCTGGGTACTCCGGTTTCCCCCCACAGTCCAAAAGCATGCTGAGGCTAATTGGAGTTCATAGGTGTGCATGTGTGAGTGACTGGTGTGCCCTGCGATGGGCTGGCCCCCCATCCTGGGTTGTTCCCTGCCTTGTGCCCATTGCTTTCGGGATAGGCTCTGGACCCCCCGTGACCCAGTAAGATAAATGGTTTGGAAAATGGATGGATGGAAAAACAGATACTTGTAAAAATAATAATTTTCAACAAAAACACATGTGCCACGATTATTGGCAGCCCTGCTTTTAATACTTTTTACAGCATCCCTTTGCCAGTATAACAGCACCTATAACTTTTTATAAAGTTGGAGAATACAGAGCAGGGCATCTGAGACCATTCCATTACAGAATATCTCCAGATCATCCAGGGTCCTAAGTCATGTCTTGTGCACTTTGCTCTTCAGCTCTTACTTGAGTTCTTTGAAGAAGCTACAAGAGAAACTGATCACAAAAAGGCCTACGACGTGATCTACTTAGATTTCCAGAAGGCCTGTGATGTTTTCCCCCACAAACGGCTCTTACTTAAGCTCAAAGCTGCAGGGATTTTAGGAACTGTAGCAGCTTGGATCGAAAACTGGTTAACTGAGAGAAAACAGCGAGTAGTTATTAGAGGCACAATGTCACAGTGGGCCGGCGTTCATAGTGGGGTACCGCAGGGTTTAATTTTAGGACCACTATTGTTCCTAATTTACATTAATGATATTGACACCAATACATACAGTAAACTGGTTAAATTTGCAGATGACACCAAGGTGAGTGGTGGAGCAGATACTGATCTAGCAGCACAGAGGCTAAAATGGGATCTTGATTTAATTAGCAACTAGGCTGTTACCTGGCAGATGAAATTAAACATAGATAAATGTAAGGTAATCCATGCAGGGAGCAGAAACATAAAGTACTGTACAGATATTTTATGGGTTCCACTGAAATAAAGGTAGCTGATTATGGGAAAGACCGCAGTGTATATGTTGATGCTTCCATGTCCCACTCTCACCAGTGTGGGGAAGCAATAAAAAATGCCAATAGGATGTTGGGTTACATCTCAAGGTGTGTGGAGTTTAAGTCAAGGGAGGTGATTATATAATTCCTTGGTAAGACCCCACCTATAATATTGTCTGCAGATTTGGTCACCATACCTTAAGAAGGACATTGCTGCCTTGGAAAAGATAAGATTAGATTAGATAAGATTTTAACAACTCTGAACTATTAGTTATGTTCTCCCCAAATGAGCTTGATGGGCCGAATGGCCTCCTCTCGTTTGGAAATTTCTTATGTTCTTATGTCTGCTAACCATTTTTGTTAAGGACATGTGTTTAGGACCATTGTCCTGCTGGAAGATCCAGTGAAGGCCCAATTTTAGTTTCCTGGCAGATGCAGCCAAGTTTTGATTTAAAATGTCCTGGTACTTCATGGAGTCCATAATGCCATGTACCCTAAGAAGGTTTCCACGGCCTTTGGAGGAGAAACAGCCCCACAACATCACAGAAGCTCCATCATATTTTACAGTTGGGATGAGGTTCTTTTCATTATTGCCATGCTTCTTTTTAAGCCAAACCCACCTTGAACGTTTATTACAAAAAGCTCCATTTTTGTTTCATCAGACCATTGAATTTGGTTCCAGTAAAAATTTGTAGCCGTTTTTCACAGACTTCAGACACTTGCATTTGTGGTTAACTGACATACCTTCCAAATAATCTGTTAGCATGAAGGTGGCATCTGATGGTGGTTTTGGAGACGTGGTAACTCCAAGATTTTACTTTGTCTTGTAACTCACCACCAGTGATGCTTGTGGATTTTTTTGCCTCTCTTACGATCATCCTCACAGTTTATGGGGGCAAAATAAACTTGGGTCCTCTTCCAGGCATGTTTGTAACAGTTTCAGTTGATGTACTGTTTTTTTTATTATTGCCCTAACATGGACATTTTCAGGCAAGCAGCTATTTTTAATACCTATTCCCTGACTTATGAAGGTCAGCACAGCATCTCATTTGGTTTGTGTGTCTCTTATCTTTCCCATGTTGATGGATGACTAAGGGAATTTGGCCTCTGTGTCACCCCATGCTTGTACCCCAGTTAATCAAGATGTCATGGATTACAGCTTGAAGGTTCCTATTCACTCCAATCACCTCAAATATGTACAATTTACATGCGAAACATGCTTCAGTTACATTGTGTTCACTGTAATTTCCAGTTGTGGCAATAATCATGGCCCATGTGTTTTTGTTAAAAATGACTTCTTGATGAAGGATTTGTTTTTCTTCCAGTAAATTTATTTCAATGAAAGGCTGGATTTTTCTCATTTTCAGTGTGAAGCTACTTCACCAAAAGGTAGATTTTTTCCTAACCATTTTTATAAATCTTTACAGCCGGTGTTAATAACTGTGGAGGGCACTGTGGGTGTATTTAGTGTGTATCATGTCATTGTGCTGTATGGTATGTGTGTGTGTCTGTATTATGTTTATATTACATTGCGGGGACCAAATGTTCTCCACAATATAATAAAAACCTGTTATTCTGACGTTGTGGAGACCATTTTTTAGGACCCCATAATGATATATGCATACTGTACAATCAAAAAATATTTTTTTTTCTTTTCCCAAATCATACTGTAAACACTAAAATGGTTCATGCAGATTTGGAGGTTTTTAAATTTGATTTGTGGAGCAAAGCCTATGGGCGCATTGGATATAAAAGAGAAAAAAAATCTAAGATACATTTATAAGCGTGTGTGTTTGTTTAGTAAAAGAACAGCGATGTTACAGACATGCTGTAGCAGCTGTTGTACATAATTCACTAACACACTCTTGAAATGAAATTATGATTATACTTGATTGGTCCCTGTGGGGAGAGTCTCTTTTTTCCTGCCCCATCTTGCTCTTTGTAGGGCAGCCACCTGTAGTGGCACCCAGAGATAGCTGGGGGTTAAGGACCTTGCTCAAGGGCCCACAGACATCCTAAGGTCAAGCTTCCACCAGCGACCTTCTGATCACAGGCACAGAGGTCTAGCCCCCTGAGCCACACGCGCCCCCCTAAGGAATCACTGATATGTAGGACGTACACTCATTAGCCACTTTATTAGGTACACCTTGCTAGCACTGGGCTGGACTCCCTTTTGCCTTCATAACTGGTTTAATTCTTCATAGCCTAGATTCAACAAGGTGCATGAAACATTCTTTGGAGACTTTGGTCCATGTTGACATGATAGTGTCACACAGTTGCTGCAGATTTGTCAGCTATACCTTCATGATGCAAATCTCCCATTGCACCACATCCCATACAGTGTCTAGCAAAAATGAGGACACCACAAAAGATTTCTCAGAATATCATTTATCTTTCTTTAGAATTTGTATTTTCTGTGGGATACTCTGCCATAAAATATTCCAGCCAATCTGTTTCTTTGGTTGCAAGAGATTTGTAAGTACAAAAAACAAAAATTGATTTTTTTTTTTTTTTTAAGAAAATAATTTAAGACCAAGGTGCAAAAATGAGAACACCCCAAAGAAGGCCTTAGGAAGAAAACTTTATAAAATGCCAATTAAGAACAATTCACCAATATATGTGCCATGGATCCGGGCGCATTCGGGGCGAGGATGTGGCATCTCGTGGGCTGTGAACAGAAATGGTGGACGACCCACTTGCAGCTCAAAGGACAAACGGGGTTTATTAACTGAACTAAAAAGCACAAAAAAAACACAAACAAAACAAAGGACCACGAGGGCTCGAAAGTAAATGGGGATAAACAAGACTAATTACAAACAGGCGGGTAAGCAGACCATACATCTATCAGGACCATAACAAGCAGAACATTCACAATGAACAAACCACTGGGGAACTAAACAGAAGCAGGGACTTAAATACTGAAACTAATACTCGGTAACAAGACTAACACAGAACAGGTGAGACTAATTAACAAAGACTGGGAAAACAGGCCACAGGTGAAACCAATTAGCTAAAACAAGAAACTCAAACTAGAAACAGAATCTAACAATGCGGAAAATTGACAGGTGAAAACACAATCAAGGGCAAAAACCAAAACCGAATAAAAATGAAAAACATAGGGACTAGAAAACTGACAATTGAAACACAAGGCAACAAACTCTACCAAACTACATAAACAGAGGAGGCAGGATTCGAACATGACAAGGAATCATAAGCAGCCGCATGCTCAATGCGTTGAACCATGTGGCCAACAGGGAACAGAGGAAAACATAAAAGACTGACAACACGAAGGACGGGATGACCAGCGACGCCTGCTGGCCAAACAGGGAAGGAAAAGAGTGGGACAACAGGGGCTGACCCTGACAATATGAGTCTATTCAATCATTACAGAGGTAGCCATCAGATATCATACATTAAGGGTGGTATTGTCATGCCCCAATCGTCCCCTCCTTCCATGTGCCACGCCCCCCTCGTTAACCTCGTGTGGATTCCTCATGTTTATCAGCTGTTTCCTGTTGCTGTCACTAGTTCAATATATTTAAGTCTGCATCATAGACTTCTGCTTCGGTGGATGCTGATACAGCCTCTGTCTAGCTCTGACATATGCAGATTGGCTGGTACCCATGTCCGCCATAACCCTCGCTCTGCAGGACTCCTCTCAGTTTGGGGCAGCTCTTTAAAAGTCAAGATTTCTGGGAAATAATAGAGTAGTACAAAGATATGCTCTCCACCAAACCACTTGAAACTGCAATGGCCCACTACCACATTGAGGCAACGCCTGGTGTTGTCGTAATAGGCAACAGCTCTAGTGTATACCAGAGGCCCAAGGGGTGGCTGTGGAAACCAAGATCTGGCAAATGCTACAGTTGATTGAAGAATCTCAGAACCTGTGGCCTACTCTGGTGCTGATGGTACCAAAAGCCCATCGAGTCGCTGAAGTTATGTAATGACTACTGGAGGCTGAAGGAGGTGGCAAACTTAGATATTGCCCGATTTATTAGTACCTTGGACCTCACAAATGGGTACTAAAAAGTGCCCTTCTCCAATGAGGCCAAGGAAAAAACTGCTTTTACCACACCTAGGGGCTGATGACAATATACAGTCCTCTTTTTGGTGTGCATGGGGTAACCACGTCTCAGCACATGATGGATGTTGTCCTTCACTAGCATCAAGTCTATGCAGCCACCTATCTGGATGGTGTGACAGTGAGCAATGACATATAGGAGGAACACCTCATTCACATCAGGAAGGTCCTGGATGCCATCTGTTGAGCTGGTCTAATCGCTAACCCAGGCTATTCTCACCTTGGCCCGATGCAGGCCCACTATCTGGAGTGCCTCATTGGATTTCACCTGCTCAGTCTGCTGGAGATGAAGGTAGAGCTTGTCTGCAATTACACTCAGCCGATCACTGAAACTATGCTATTAATATTCCTAGGGTTGCTCAAGTACAGTGCTGTGTGAAAGTCATAGGCAGTCAAATGAAATGTTTAAAGCTGTTTATCTGGCTAGTAAGTGCAAATTTGCTCAGAACAAAACAGAACAACCAATTTAACGTTAGAACATATGCAAATTAAAAATAAAAGTAAAAACTAGTAAAAATGTATCCTCTTTCTCTTCTACTGATATCTACCTGGATTTCCAGATAAACACCATTTCAGTTCCCAAACCTCTCCTCAGTGGCACACCAGCCATTCCATGCATTTATTAAGTTTCACCATCAGCTCACTTAATTGACTTAATTAGTTTAAAAAGTCAATGAGATATTGATTAGCTATTTGAGGTCTGTTAGTGGTCAAGTACAAACATACATGGGTGTATAATACATGGTTGCTGGAAATAATTGGATGATTTAGGAGAGATTTTGGGATGGTTAGCTTACACACTTTGATAAGCATAATCACATAATTTTACATCAACATTAAGATTATTTAAACATCCTTTTCTTTGTCTAAGACTTTTGAACGGTTCTGTACTTCCAGTGCCACCCGCCCAATGGACAACCTGAGCAGGTTGCCTGGAACGACCAAGCAGAGTGAGATTTTATGGCACTGTAACCAGCACTGATATCCGACCTGGTGCTGATAGCCCCTGGACCTTGGCTGACTATTTTCCCTGTGCACAGACATTTCAGTGATACGTCTGGGAGCTGTGATCTCACGGGAGAGGAATATTCTGCCCTGTATCTCTCCATGTAGTGGAATTACACCACCGTAGATTGTGAAGCACCATCAACTGGGTCCTAAAGGAGGTTTTTTTTACTTACTTCTAGGCTAGAAATTTATGCTTGTTACTGACCAAGCACCATTTCAATAAATGAACGAGGCTAAGAACACCAGCTCCCTTGTCTAGCAGGGGTTACTGGACCTACAGCCATCCTTCTTCAAGGTTTTGCACCGGGCCAGTTGGAAACATGGTGATGTCAATGTGTTGTTCTGAGCCAATTCCCTTTGTGGGGGGGTGGTGCTATAAGGGCTTGTACAAGAGATAATCATCTGACTGTATCTGCTGAGGTTTCAGCACCGCTGACCGCCGCTGCCACACCATAAATGTGCGATACAAAGTAAGTCACATATGGCAGGCAATAAGCTGCCCTTATTACCTTCCCTTTGCGGCTCTCATCTTATGGTATTTAAGCCTCTCAGTCCAGGAATTGTGTCCATGATTTCCAGGAAGGTAGACTCATTACCCTGCCCTGCCCAGCTCGCCAGCTGACATACAAATGTTGCATTTGTTTTACTCATAAATTCGTTTGTTTTATGTTGTGACACCTATTTATAGAAACTTCAACATGTGACTGGTCAAGTGTCACACATGTTAATTTGATCATGTGAATGACTTACATGACGTTGATAAAAAGTTAACTTTTAAGAATACACTTTTAGAAAGCAATTACTGGTCCTGTTGGCCAGTTCTTAAAATTTCAATGATCTGGCACTACAGTTATAGTTCATTTTAAGAGAATATTTCCAATAAATGTACCTGTTATATTTTACAGTGTGCAAACTAACACAATGGTGGCATTTGATTCATTCTTATATTGAATTTGTGCAACATATTGCAGTGATAGAGGATAATGCAAAACAAAGGTCTGCCTCTGATACAAATCTGCCTCAGATATAGGCAAGTTACCGCTGCGGCTTACATAAATAAAAGTCTGCCTCTGATACAAATCTGCCTCAGACAAAGGAAAGTTACCTCTGCGGCTTAGATAAAAAAAAAAGGTCTGCCTCTGATACAAATCTGCCTCAGACAAAGGCAAGTTACCTCTGCGGCTTAGATAAAAAAAGGTCTGCCTCTGATACAAATCTGCCTCAGATATAGGCAAGTTACCGCTGCGGCTTAGATAAAAAAAAAGGTCTGCCTCTGATACAAATCTGCCTCAGACAAAGGCAAGTTACCGCTGCGGCTTAGATAAATAAAGGTCTGCCTCTGATACAAATCTGCCTCAGACAAAGGCAAGTTACCTCTGCGGCTTAGATAAAAAAAGGTCTGCCTCTGATACAAATCTGCCTCAGACAAAGGCAAGTTACCGCTGCGGCTTAGATAAATAAAGGTCTGCCTCTGATACAAATCTGCCTCAGACAAAGGCAAGTTACCTCTGCGGCTTAGATAAATAAAGGTCTGCCTCTGATACAAATCTGCCTCAGATAAAGGCAAGTTAGCTCTGAGGCTTAGATAAATAAAGCTCTGCCTCTGATACAAATCTGCCTCAGATAAAGGCAAGTTACGTCTGAGGCTTAGATAAATAAAGCTCTGCCTCTGATACACATCTGCCTCAGATAAAGGCAAGTTACCTCTGCAGCTTAGATAAATAAAGGCCTGCCTCTGATACAAATCTGCCTCAGATAAAGGCAAGTTACCTCAGATAAATAAAGGCCCCGGCCACTATTTGAAGGAATACGGTATTTACACAATCCTGTATGACAAGCTAAGGTTTTTTTTAGACCAATTTAATTATCAGAAATATCAGGGAGATCAGGACAGCAAAAATTTGGTTAAACACATTTTGGTAGAAGTAATAACCATTTTTTCCATATTCAGTTGAATGACTTAGGACTATTATGGGATTTAGATGGTCTCAAAAGCTCTTAAGAGTTTCAGCAACATATCTTGTTCTTAAATGCAGCAAATGTTTTATCTGACAGATTCCAGAAATGAAACCAACCCACAGCGGATTTCAGTTGGGTTTCTAAATTATCAAAAACATATTGAATTGTGAGAGGAGCCAACTTCTTTGCACATCTTAGAAATATTTGCTTCCTACAGGCAGGGCTTTACTGAATATAACACATATGCTGCAATCTGCATTCTAGATGCATCTTAACCATTTTGATTGCTATTTGAGATCACTTTACCTTTACTGCAGAGTATTGCTCACAGCCTTCACCACTAATATGTAAACCATCTTGGCTTTGTGGTGGGGGTTGAATGACTCACACCTTTTACAGGTACAGAGTGAATCAAACCTTCATGTCTAATAGGTGAGTGATCCTCAACCTTCACTGCTAAACAGTGAACCAACCCACACTCTTTGCAAGTGACGAGACCCGCCGACACCATTCTAACAACCTAGGACTATTTCTAAAAATATGTGCTGAAATGCATTGACATGCTGCAGAAACTGCATAATCTTAGTAATGCCATTGCCGTCACATAAATGTATATTATTTTTGTCACTTGCAAAAAGAACAAAATTATGGAAATATATCTTGTTACACCTCTGTTAAATTTTGCAGCTGTCAAAACTTAATAAGCAGTGAATGAAGGTTAAAAACACTTTTTCCAGCACCCCCTCACCCTAATGAGCATCAGATTCTCACCTAGTCACCCAACTGCTGTGCCTGTAGCCCACCAGCACACAAGAAAATAAAAATCTATCACCTATTAGGGCACTTCTGGAAAAGGGGGGGGGGGGAAATCAGGTGACTGAGGTTTTTAATCTTGATTAAAAATACCTGTTCCTTGGGCCAAAAATTATTTCTTAGTTCTGGCGGTGTCAGGATTGCTAGGGTAGACGAGCAGGCTGGACGCGGGAAAGGATGAGGCAGGAGGGCGAGGATGAAGGAAACGGGGTTTTATTGGGAGGACGGGGCTAACGGCGAGGAACAATACAGCACATAACACCAATGACGGACACCCAACCGAGAAAGACGTGGACTGACATACGTAAGACAAGGAGAAATAACAGGGAACTGCTGGGCACGATCGGGGAAGCACACGTGGATGATGAGGAGGCGTGGCACACACCAGGATCGGACGAGCTGGGCGCGACAGGCGGTACACAAACTTAACATGAATTCCTTCGCTTTTTGTTTGTTTTCTCATATTCTACAACCTGCCCGATAATAAATGGCCATACCCAATCTTTGTGTCATGTGACCATTCCATCTTGGAGGGATTTTCCCAAATATATATGGAGAAGAAATAAGTCGTTCTGATCCTGGCATTTTTCATGGTTCTATCCATCGGCTATGGTAAACAGAACCAATAGCCAAGACAAGCGGATTATTATTTAGTTATTTTTATTTGTTGTTTTTTATTTTTCTGGGTTATTATAAGCGGCCCATGAACATTTCAACATCTAGTGACTTGTTGCATGAGGCATAGGTGCTCTTTTGCCAGTGGACTAAGATAGAACTTGACTCTGCCACAAAAAGAAGAAGAGGGTGAGGAAACAGGAGGCAATGGTGTTATCCAGAGAGAAGATAATGTCATGAGTGAAGCCCATCCTACTCTAGAGATCTTACCTGAGACTTTCCATCTTCTCTGATATTTTCAATGTATTTGCCAGGATGTCAAGGGAATATAGCAACGCCCATCAGTTAAAAAGTCTCTCAGCTGAGCAACTTAAAAGTCATTCCATGAAGCTGTAGACCATTATTAATCTCATTCTACTTACTTCTGGCTTTGACTGGAAAGCCAAAGGAGTGCATGGTGTTAGTTCCAATATGTTCTTCTACTTCATCTTTGAGGTTCTGGTAATATTCTCTCTTTTCACTGACCACTTTGGCAAGTGAGTTTACAGCCATATTCCTAGCGGACAGTGACAATTACGATGGTAACTCCATTCTTTTTAAACACCAGATCTGGTTTTCACAGCTCATCCTTAGCCACGATTCAGCGCGGTTCTCAGTAAGTCACCCAGTCCAGTTTATTGTGGGTACTGACCAAGTATTTCCAAGCAGGACTAATGGGCCACATTGCACATCCTACACTGAAGCCGGACTCCACTTCTGGCACGATTATGGCTGTTTCATGTTGGGTATATGTTTGCTGTCAATTGGATGGCGAATATAAAATGTGTCTCTGAACCGAAAGTGAGCCCCTACCCAGTAGTTACTAATTTTATGCTCTTGAACGCAAAAAATTCCCATGTCCTGCAAAGGTAAATAACACCAATGCTCAGGTTTGTGTTTTATTCAATCTGTAGGGACTGATTAGATGATTTTTCCAGGCAAAACTTGATTGGCACTGATACTGTTGACTCCTTGTGGAATAAAGTTCCTTCAGGGTTTCTGTGGTATGCTACCTGCTCACATCCATGCCCTTTCAAATTCCATTTGAGCATGCTATAAGGAGAAAGTGCTGATGGTAGGGTTTATGAACTGAGCAATCCCCTGATTCCATATGACATGTATTAATGGGATAAGGTTGCCCAGTGTCGGAATCTGCAGTCCTTCATCTCTTGTCCAGTAGTATATCAATTCATCACACATTGCATGCAGAAGATGTGGCCAGGCCTTTACGGCCCCCTTTACCGTCGCATAGAGATTGGTAGGTTTTGCACTTTTTTCATTTGTGACTCTCTGAACAGCCAGGAAATTTAACAAATCTGCTTTTTCTTAGATTCAGTGGGGATGCTATAGTAAGGCTCCTTGATAAAATGCTCGAAAGGAGTCGCAAGCAACCAGTCTGGCCCTATCTTTGAAACATAAACCTCAGAATCTTCCACATCTGGCTCCGCCAATTGCTACTCAGACCACCCTGGTAGCAGTATCCTAACAAGCAAAGGGATCGACTTCTTCATATTGAGGGACGGACAGGTACTAACTGCCTCCCTCATTTTCCTCCCCTTCATTGACACCTGCTTCTGGTTTTTGTTCCCCATCTCCTCTCCAATAAGCTTCTTATTTTTTTTGCCCTAAAACAGATGACTTCTAACTGAATGAGCCTCTCAGTTTCCCCTTCTGACCATAACTGAATGTTAAAGGCTCAAGCCCACAGAGGCTGGCCCTGTTCTCCCATTCCCAGTGTGAAGCACATCGGCCCAACTCTCCACCCTTGGTAAAATATGGATGGATTACAGATACATTAATAAAGTATGTGATTGCAGCTAGAATTCTCTTTTCTCCATTCCGTTCTGCCTCCTGACCTCTGTCCTACTTCACACAGAATGCTCTTTCGCATCAATAATTCTTCATGAAATTGTCGTCCCTGCAAACTTCCGAATGCCGTCGCAAGTTTTCTGTTTTAGAAAGGCAACAAAACAAGCAGAAAGCCACAGATAATAAATGAAGTCCTTCTGATTTCTGATGTTACATTTCTTGAATTACATGTATGACTAAATATAGTACCAGAATACAGACATACCTGCCATGATACCTGCCATGTATTTCATGTTTTCTAAAGTTCACACATATTTTGTGGAAAATGTCCCATTATAGACATTTGTATGACAAACATCTGGGTGTTGTTGTATGTATAACATTTATCTTAAGAATATACTTTCTTTCTGTGATATATTTGTATAGTGTATTTCTTTTTAAAAGTTTTTCATGACCTTAATATGTACATGTCATTCCTTGTTTGACCTAAAGATTTATGTAAAGAAAACCTCTACATAACTTTTTAGAACCTTGAAGGGAATAAAGGCTTCAGTGAATATCACCACTAACCTTGAACCCCAAGTCTGACTTTACTGTAGAGACTGAAACTCTAAACGTTGCTGTGACTCTTGTGAAAAACTAGGTTGGGCAAACGGTTGGTTGGGATATATGACATTCTCACTCCTGGCTGTAAATCTCACTGGGAAATATGTCCATGTACAAAAATAGCACAGAAAGAAAAAGCGAAGTGAAACAGGTGGACATTTTCACGACAGTATAAAGGTTTATGAGTAGAATGAAGTCTTTTGGGGTCTTGCTGGTCTGTATATTTCTGATGCAGCTCCATTCTCAGTGGAAAATTCTATTGAAGGGAACCTCAGCTCCAAGCAGACGCTGCTAAATTTAAGACCATTATATTGTAGCTGGAGCTCAGAGCAGGCGTGAGACATACCTGGCAAATGCTCTTGTCCTCATTCTATTTTCAGTAGAGTGTTTTCTTTTTGTTAGTCAGAGAGGGGAAAAGGGCTCAGAGTTCTCTTGCAATTAATTGGAGATTACTTAAATGGTCGGAAAATTCAATGGGCCATTAATCTAAGAGGGTTCCGAACAAACCTCATAAGTGTTGTGGCTGATTGCCTTGGCTTGCTCTACTCCTACATTTCACATTATAACTCTGGAACATAAGTGCCCTTTGAGTGACACTTTTGAATATCTGTCAAAAAGCCTGCTGTCTGCTCTGATGAGGTCCTCCAGGTGCAAGTTTTGCTGTGATGTACGAGCTTTTATGGAAGAGTTCTCTGGAAAAAAAAATTACTGCATAGAGAAACAAAAAACCTTTGTAATTAGCTGCAACCAGTTTAGGCGACTGACATCTTCCTGTGAAATCTGTGAGTATTTGTTAGTTCTCGGTAGCCATTAAATGTTCGTATGACGAGGCATCCAGAATATTGCATATCCCCAGCAGAGAGGCGTATTGTGGATGCAAGAATGAGCTACAATTACAATCCCAAGGGATCTGTCCTCTTTTTGTTTGATAACGAAAAACCAATGTTTCTATCAAACCACTCATTAAAGCAATGAAAACAAATCTTTCGTGCGCATTTTGTTTTGAAAGAGTCCTTTTGCATATTTATTATGAATGAAGCTCTTTCCTTATAAATGGAGCTCTGTGCCTTCCTGAATGATACAGCATACATTTCCGATTAATTCAAATATTCCTTTTGTTAATGTGAATGTATCAGGCCTCTGCAATGTCTCAGAGGAAGAATAAAAAGTAGAAAATAGTCTTTTGAGAACAAGGCTTTGTCCCTTAGGCTGATACTGTTTTCTGTTTACTTTTTGTATGTGCATCACAGTGGGCTTGGAGATTGTAGATGTCAGAGTGAATGTTTTATATTTTCTGCCCTTTGGTCAGCTCAGAAACTGAGCCAAAGGATGTTCACAGGTCAGTACAGAATGGGCTCTAACTCACACGAATGTGTAAATAGCATGATGCAGGCCATAGTCTTCAGATGGCGACCTGCCGCAGGATTTCACTGAAAAGAAAATGAAATCTACAGGCCCTGTTCCACCTCATCCAGGTTTTCTGCAATCAGCAGCAGATTAACCATCCATAAGACCCTGTGTTGTCTTGTTTTTGGCATTCTAATGTTATTACAGTACAGCCAAGTGCACTGAGCCTCTCTGCAGATCTGCTGGTCCAGCGTCTGATTTCCTTCAGGGCAGAAGAAAAGCAGCCACCTCAGTCTGGGAGGCACAGCTGTCATTCATCATCTGCACTGAACAAGCATCCCAGAAAATCAAGGCTTTTAAAAAAAAAAAAAAAAATGTGCTCAAATATTATTAATATAGAAGAATCCCAGAATGCCTATTTCATAAATTTTTAGCCTCTAAATATCTGAAAAATGAACCATTCTCTTTAAACTCACTATGAATTCCATATCTTTCATCAGTATCATCATGGGGCAAATTTGCAGTGGTAATAAATAAAAAAAAAAACTTCTACAAGCAGACATCCAGAGAGAGAGAGATGTGGCAATTGCTGAGATACATGGTCCAATTTAAAGCAAACGCAGTCAGGCTTTGGCCTGTGGTGTGTGATTGTCTTACTCAGAGATGGATGACCATCCCATCAATACTGCCAAGTTTTTCTGTTAACCATCTGGACTAGGGGTCTGGATGGAAGGTTCTGCAGTGATGTGGGTGGAGGAGGCTTCAAGTGCAGATGGCTGGAACCAGGGTAAACAAACACCCGGACATGGTACTAGTGCATCACCCATTTACACAGGAGCCATGCAGGGTATCAGCTCTGCAGCATGAAGTAAAAGCGCTATACAGGCAGTTACCCATTTTTTCCCCAACATTTGCTATCAAGGGTATAACTGGAAAAACAAAAACTCATTTTCTGTCAGTGATGTGAGAAACTGTTGTATCTACATGACATTATTTTCATTTTAATCACGATAAACAAACTAACACCTTTTGTGAAAGTGTGTCAGGGAAATAGACACAAAGTGTGGTACCAAAGAAGATTGTACTGTAACAGGACGTTGTGTGGAATCTTACCACTGTTGATCTTAGACAGACATGTTTTTTGTTTTGGTTTACTTGTATTCACAGCTGGTTGAATTTAATATCAGTCTACATGTACATCATCTATACAGTTGCCAGCTGCAGTTGCACCAGTGACCTTGTCACTTTAAGTCGGTGGTTCTCAAACTCGGTCCTCGGGCTCCACTGCCCTGCTTGTTTCCCAGCTATCCCTACCCTACACACTGCTGATTACCTGGATCAGGTGTGTTCAGTCAATCAGAAGCTGAAAGACAGCTGGGACTTGAGTGTGGGGCAGGGATAGCTGGAAAACAAGCAGGGATAGCTGGAAAACAAGCAGGGCAGTGGGGCCCGAGGACCGAGTTTGAGAACCACTGACTTAAATAGATCATAAATATATTCAGAGTAATCAATTGTTATTAAGTACAAGTACCATATTGACTTGAATATTTGATGACCCTGAATATAAGACGACCCCCCTTTTTCAGGTCTAATTTTTGAAAAGAAAAAAAATTAACTTTTTGTAGATCAAATCTTGTTTTTATACAGAAATTTATTTTATTTGAAAATATTGATGATTGATGATAGGCTTTTATTTTTAACATCATTTACATTAAACTAGGAAATAAATTTCATTCACCTTTTCGATTAATTTTTCACATTTAAAATTAAACTATTAAATTAAACATAGGCAAATAAATGACTTGGTATCCATCTACCATAAACATGCAAATAAACTTCATTTATGCCTTTTATTTTATTAGGCAAGAAGGTGAGAAAAGAACCAACTGCATTAAAGATACAAGTATAACTAGAACAGTCTTGAAACAAATCTGACAGTGAGAGGGAAAAACAGACTTGCAATAATAAAAGCTGTGTAAATTGGTAATAACTGATAGGAGTTTGGTTGCCAACATGACAGTGATTTGGCTTCCCTCTTTCCCGGTAGACTTCACAACAATTGATTTCGCACCTTACTTGGTAACAGTGGCAGATGTTGGCCTGTCAAAAAACATCGGCTTTGATTAGCATTGCCCATTTGAGTCACTGGGTTTGAGTGAGTTTTTCTTAAGTTTTTCACATACGTAGCACTATGTGAAGACAGTAGCTTCTCTTCAAAGTCTGAGAGCAAGCACTGGGCAAGACTAACACAGTGCTATTCCAGTGCGTGGCATCGTTCTCCTACACCCCCCGACGCTAGCTTTGAAGTCGTTGGTGGGTATGTTTAGCTCTTTAGTGATCTCCAAAGCCTTCAGCTGAATGATGGCTCTGGTAATGGGCATTCCATCTTTCCATTTTTCAGTCACATATCCACACACTCTCCTATCGATCTCTTGGAAGCGGCTGCTTTGAGGACCATGGTAAGATTATCTCCGACTGTTTGCATTAGCAGATCCGTTTGGACTCACCATCTTTGAACATTACATCCTACGACACCATGTTTCTCGGCTGCTTTAGAGTTCTTTGATGACTCCTGCTGCATTAATCACTATGATCTTCAAATTGGCATCATAACTCCTCCTCAATTGTTGGTTAACTTGACCTACTTTTGAACCACTTTGATGTTCACTGTCTCTCCATCATTCAGGCCTGTAGCACTGTGTACTATTTGTGAGGGATGTTGGTCGGCTCTCTTAAATCAAAACACTTGTTACAAAATATTATTTTTGGCACCATATATTCCCTTTTTTCTGTCTAAACCCTGAATATAAGACAACACCATGTTTTCAGACATATTTTGAGACAAAAAAGAAAAACATTTTATATTTGGGCCAACATGGTACTCAATGACTTAATATGATTTCTGTGATTGTTAAGTCATGCTTGCATGCTTGGGTTAATTTCAGACATTAGCTTGTGATCAACATTTCTAAATCATTGCTTCTAGGTTTGATCAGGCTGTAGGGCACTGTTTTACTGAAGTGTCCCACCTTTATTTCTGAGGCGACAGCGCTGGTCTGGGAGGGCTTTGCTTGTGTCATTTCTCAAAGCATTAACACCACAAAAACATGCCTCTTACTTCCTTTATCCCGCAGAATGTGAAGCCTTCAGTACACATATCAGCTTCCATTTGGCAGAACTATTTTGTTGCAAGGTAGCTTTTTCATTTCCTCTGTACATATGCTTCCAAGTGCTCCTGGCCTTCTGATGAAATTAATTTCGTGTAGTTTCTCTGTATGTGGACTTTACTCAGAAATAGCAGAATATCTTCTGTTATTATCTGCACAAAGAAAAACAAAGAGCGGGGGGGGGGGACATAGTTGTAGGCTCTGGTAAAGTAAGGCAGCAAAACTCGCATTCAAAAGAAAAACAGAACGGTACTTAGCAAAAATTGACATTTCTCTGAGCTGGAAAGTTGTGCATTCTCAAGTGATTTCTAACATGCAGTCTGAGTACTTTTGGCTTTTAGCACGTCAGGAAAAAGTTCACCAAGTCAATTTTGATTACATTAATTAAAAAAATTCACTGGATGATTTTTCGGCCCTGATGGCTTCTCTAGATACTGACCCTTAGAGGAAGACATTCTGAAAGAGTGATTACCTTCATATATTATGGTGCCTTTAGCACCCAGAAATACAGTGATTATCTGGGTAGTAAATGTATATTTGCTCAGAACACAATTTAATAGAATATATGCAAATGAACAAATAAACAATAAAAAAGTAACCTAGTGCAAGTAAAAAAAAATGACAGAAAGACAGATTTCTCATGGCAGTTAAGACCGACAGACTTATGTTGTCAACATTAGGGTGACAAAATTATTTGTTTTCCAAAATGCTACTGATATTTTGTTGGATGAAGAACATCACTTTAGTTCCCAAAGCTCTCCTCAGGGGCACCTCAGCCATTCCTTGTATCTTTTAAATTTCACCACCAGCTCATTTAATTAATTTAATTACTTAAATAACTTGTGGTATTGATTAGGCAAACATGGTAGGCTACTAGTTTAGTCATTAAATAAATACTGCAGGTATATCGCATGGCTAGCAAATACTGGGATGACTTTAGGACAGGATTTACACCAACATATATAATCATAGGTTTACACCAACATAAATACAATTTCACATAATTTTCTATGACAGTACTGTATTTCAGTGGCAAATTCAACTTTGTGATGTGTTACTGCCAAGCATCTGTTGTAGTAATGGTTGTAAAATCAGTAGTAAAACTAAGAGAAATTACCACTGTTTTTATGCAAATTAAGTTCAGACATGAATTTTTTTAATTACTGTTATAACCAGGAAAGGTTGTTTAGTTCACATTACAACACAGATGTGCTGCATTTTGAATCAGCCGCAAACACTCTCCTTTGTCGTCCATTTGAGATAAACCGCACTCCACACAGTCCAACACCAATTCCCCAGGATGTCCACCCGGAACATCAAGTCTACTCTGTCATAAGAGATAATTCATAAATTTATTTATCACAATGGATTCATCTATTTATTGTTGGGTACAATGAGGGACACTCTAAAGTGATCCTCCAATGAAACTGACAAGGAAAACTGAGGTATTAAAAGTAGCCACTAGAAAAAAGTTTCTATGTGGTCCCTTTTATGTCGAGACCCAAGTCACTGGTACTTTTATGTAGGTGAATCCAAGTTAATTGGATTTTTTTTATATAAATTTTGTGGTGTTTGTCAGTGGATGAGCTTTTTATCGGCGTTATTTAAATCAGGATTGCTTATACTGTCTGTATGTTTTTCCAACTATTCAAATACCTTGCAAGCATAATTCACAGTCAGCTTATTGCAGTTTTTCCCAAACCACTCTTCAAGAACCCTGAGACAGTCCATGTTTTTGCTTCCAGCTCCCAGCCAGACAGTCCATGTTTTTGCTTCCTCCCAGCCCCCAGCCAGACAGTCCATGTTTTTGCTCGGTCCCAGCTCCCCGCCAGACAGTCCATGTTTTTGCTCGGTCCCAGTTCCCTGCCAAATAGTTCATGTTTTTGCTCCCTGCTCACAGCCAGACAGTCCATGTTTTTGCTCGGTCCCAGCTCCCCGCCAGACAGTCCATGTTTTTGCTCGGTCCCAGTTCCCTGCCAAATAGTTCATGTTTTTGCTCCCTGCTCACAGCCAGACAGTCCATGTTTTTGCTCCCTCCCCAAGGACCAGATTGGGAAACACTGGCCTATGGTCCTGTCCTACTAACCCTGCATTCAGCACTGTGAAACAGAGCTTCAGCATTCCCATCTGAGAATCTCCAATCTTGGTGGCAGTTTTAAATTTTCAGTTTATCATTTACAGCCATCAAAAGGAATGGCCATGACTTACACAAAGCCAATGCTGCCGGAGATCTACCAAAAATAATGCAGATATATAGTGAGTCCACAATCCTCAGCTGTATAGCGAGGAAACAATACTCTGCTGTCCCCATATCTACTGGAACATCTGAATGCAGTTTGCGCGCAATGCTAATACGCTGCCTAACAAGCCGAAGGTCGTACATTTTCATGCAGGAAAGCGCTCTTAGGGGAGCAGCGCACTTTTAATTGCTAATCTATGAGAGTGAAGGAGGCTCAGCAAGGAGGTGTGAAGGTAACACAGCCAACTTCAGCCTGCAGACCCCACAGTGGTAACATGTCAGAAGCAGTACATGGTCAGCCATTGACAAATCAGTTCTGCCTCACCCTCCGTACTCAGATTCCTTTACACCACAGTTTGAACTGATTATTAGCTTGATTCTTCAAAATGTGACTAAACACTTCTGTTAAGCAGAAGACAATTTTATATACAGTAGCTTATATTTTATATACATGGTACTCTAACATAAATGTACATATTATAATTACTATAAGAATGGAGTAAGTTGTTCTTAAATTTTTTAATGTTTTGCAGTGATCACCAACAGGCAGACTCTTCAAAATCTACACCGCACAATCTATCCACGCCCCCCCCCCCTTCCCATCCTGGATCGGTAAATGTCATCATCATCCAAAAATAGTTGGGGACTTATGTATCAGTGCAAGTAATTGAACAGCAGAATCAGGCTTTTTATAGTTAGGTTCTTACACACAACATTCCATGATACTCAATAACATTCCCTGTTACTCAATAACATTCCATGTTACTCAATAACATTCCATGTTACACATTCATATATGCCAGTGATTAGTGGGGGATAATTCCTCAAATATGGTAATACAGTTTGGTATTTCTGGCTTCTTTATTCTATGTAATTAAGATGTCCTTTTTTAGTGACCAATCACAATTGTTTTAATAAAGATATCAGACACAATAATAATGACAGTGGAGAAGAATACACTTTACAGCTTAAGTGTCCGCATTCATCAAATATCCCATAAACATCATAACCTGTCTATAGGCTGTTCTGTTTTTTTAAGTTGTTTTTTTTTGCTTTTACTTTCCAGTGTTTCCCCTAGGTTTACAGCTTTTGTGGGGGGGGGGCTGATGAACATAAAATGAAAATAACATTTAAAAAAATTCCTTTGACCTTCAAGGGGGGGTGGGGCACCCCCCTACTATAATGGTAGAAGAAACACTGCTTTCGAACCATCAACTAGCGATTTCCACAATTCTGGGTTCTGTCAATGTTATTCAGTCTCCTCAATATTTTCTGTTATTTTTCTATGATATAATGTATTATATATTCCCATAATAGGAACAGTTTACTTGAAGGGTCACAGATACTTAGTAATAACTCAGTTACTATTTTAATACAAATCATGAACAAATATAGTCGCTACTCAAGATATATGTAACAATTCATTAATGAACAAACATGAGGTCAGTATTTCACTTCATTCATTCATTAATTTCACTCCAGTATTCATTAGTTGTTGCTTCAGTAGTTCCTTCAGTAGTTCACAAAGGTTTATAGAGTTAACAGATATAGTAACAAATATAGTAACTGCTGGAGATAAAATATGCATAACAGTTCATTAATGATGAATTAACATGAGATTAGTATGTAACTAAGGCTTAGTTTGTGGTTAATTAATACATAAGTAATAGTATAATACTACATTATTTGGACCCCATAAAGTTAAGTGTTACCAGTATATTGTGTTACCCTAGTGGGTCTTGTAATTACCTGTTATCCTGCCCTGATTGCCCTCATACTCTTCACCTGTGTCTTACCCTTTATATGTGAAGGTGTCGGCCCTGGCTGGTGAGTCGTGCATTAATTGCGTGTGGTAGTGGTCAGCGGTGCCGATGTAGGTGATGTTATGTCAGTGTAGCTGCCATGTTAGTGTTGTTGTTGGCAGCACTATAAGTGCTCTATCAATTTTATTCATCAACCATGTGTATCACCCAATAAACCCCAAGGACTCGCATGCTGGCCTCCCTATAGCCATGGCCGGAATGTAACAAATATACAGAATTACCACTGTAACATCAGAATTTCAACAACGAAAGTCATTCATTGCAAATGATATGATACATGTGAAATGCAAAAGTAACGAACATCAGTGATTAACCACCTCACCAGATCACTGCTGAACCACTCACCATGCACTAAAACTTACACAAATGCTCTAGATTACTCAAAAACAAGATGTGACATGTCTCATTGATCAACATGAAGAACAATCGAGAAAAGCTCCCTGCAACGGACTGGACTCCGCTCTTCCAGGACATCCAGCACTCCCTGCCCTCTGCTTCTCAGGATAGACTTCACACTCGCTGAACCACAGCACTAGATAAGAGGCATGAATAGATGGACTGCTTTCCAAATGTCTCCAGCTGGAATGGTGAACAGCATCACATGACATAGACACTTGGCAGATATGATGGCTCTATTTGCGATATTTTCACATTCCTAGATTAGACAGGGACAGGTGGGCTGGTCGTACAGAATGGAAATGGAAACTTGGAAAATGGAAAATGGCTAAGATCCTTTGGGGTGAACAGGACTCTCTTAAGGTCCTTCTATGACACTGTGGTAGCATCTGCTATCTTTTATGCTGTGGTCTGCTGGTGTGGTGGAATTGCAGAGAGGAACAGGGGGAAATTGGACAAACTGGTGAAGAGGGCCAGCTCTGTCCTGGGCTGCCCACTGAAATCCATCGAGCAGGTTGGGGATGAGAGGATGCGGTCTAAGCTAACATCCATTATGGACAACACCTCCCACCCCCTGCATGAGACTGTACGAGCTCTGAGCAGCTCATTCAGCAATAGACTTCTACACCCACAGTGTAGGAAGGAGCGCTACCGCAGGTCATTCTTACCAGCGGCTGTCAGACATTATAACAGTTTAGCGTGAGTATTTTTTACTCATATATGTTTAACTGACATATCACATGCTGTAACCAGGATCATTCACACCCCACCCCACCCCCGCACTTGTGTACATATCTCTGTACATTTTGTACATATCTCTGTACATCTTTATTTATTTCCAAAACTTTTGTACATTTGTATTTATATCTTTGTGTATCTACCTGCTCCTATTGTTCTATATTACGTTTTTGTGCAAGAGCTCTGTAACACCTAAATTTCTCATTCGTGGGATAATAAAGGTTTATTCTATTCTATTCTATTCTAAACAAAGAACAGGATTCAAGAAAAAAACCACAAATGCAATACTTAGGCTTCTCTACAGGCAGCAAAACAAAAGAACTGCAAATAATGAAACAGATGAAACCAAGTAAAGACACCCGACAAGACACTGCAACTACTGCAAAAACAGTAGTTAGATAAGCTAGCAGTATCCCATACCTGGGTCCAGCTTCAACACAAACATCCTGTACGTCAGCCTCATGCGGTAATGCATACACATGACAACAGCTCCCTATGTGAAGCATACAGGCCACATTACACCAGCCTTATCCCTCAGTTGGCAGCAGAATATAATTGTGTATCAGCCTGTGAATACCTAAAACCAAATTTAAAAATGATCACATCATAAGTGACTATAAACAGAGAAACTGAAAACAATCAACCCTGGGGCTCCAAAGAGATTTACTTCACTTTTATAAAGTGTGGTATGGATGTTATATTAAAAATAAGAGTTTTATGAAAAATAACTGACTGTGCATTATGTACATACAGTATACAAGACAGGGGTATTGTCGCTGACTAAAACACTTTTGTAAACTGAATAAAATCACATACGAAAATAAAATAAACTACAACTAAACTAAAACTATAAGTCTTCTATGCCTGTGAAACTAACAGAAATAAAATAAAAACAAATGTCAAATACTTTTCAGTACTGTTTTAAAATGCTATTTAGCTAAAGTAATGTTTTGTTTGTCTTTGGGCCTCTTGCATGCAATGCACATCGACCATCACAACATTTTGCAATAGCTAGCAAATTACTGCAACTTTCTGTATATCCCTATAAGAAATAAATAAAAGAAATAAAATTACAAAAAGTCAAGCTGAAACTAAAAAATATAAAAATTAAATAGATACACCTTTCTTCAAATCCGCTAGCCATATTTATTTTAAGTTTAATCTGAGAGGGTAAAAAAGGTGTTTATATACAATACAGGCATGGTTCAATGAACAGTCGCAACACATTTGCATCACTATACGGTGCATCTGCGTTGTTTCAACTTTCCAGCGATACATAACCTCGCACATGGCTCCCCAACACGGTCTCTGAACCTTGATATTTTACATCACCACAGTTGCACAATGTGGCACGTCTGTGTCCACAGTAAGTGTGAACCAGCCTTTTCAGTCATACATGAATGCAAATTAAATAAGCTATGCAGTCTACAGCAGTTCATCAGGGCAACCTGTGACATCGCGGCTACCTGTGACAGTCCCCTCTCTCTGTAGGCTACAGGAGACCTGCAGTAAGTGCCAGGGGCCTCGTGAATCATTTGATATATGTGAATGGTTCTTTCCTCTGCAGCTTCCACGTGCTTCAGTTCCCCCTGTGTATCACTTGACACAAATTGAACAACGTGCTTTGATGTTCTGGAGGCTTCCGTGAATGCTCAGGGGAGCCTATAAGGAAGCGGGAGGCTCACAAATGGACGGCCCAGACACTTCCATGTCAGAAATATAATGCACCAGCCCTGTGATGGAATGGGAAAACATTAGTATGTGAGATGGTTTTTAAATTGGGCTTCATCTTCCCAAGCTACATTCTCCAGGAGATACACAACTTTTATTGGGTGCAGCCATTTTTATGTATCAGGTGACTATTTTCGCTCTTTGTAACCAACGACAACCGAAGTAGACCTCTACTTATTATACACATGTGTATGAATTATCATTCACACGGCTGCTTTGCATTGCAGCACATATATATTACGTGAGATGTTGTCACATTCACATTGCTAACTATGGCGCCAGGGGAGTTCTCACCAGAGCCTGTGTGATGCTCAGCCTTTCAGACAGACAGCCCGGGTGGCATGCCTCAGCGCGATAACAGAGAGACTGACACCACATACGTATGTACAACATGGGGATGATCTGCTATCCCAAGCGTCAGAATCACCTCGCTCTCATCTCTGCTCGACTCTCCCAGGTCTAAGTGAACAAGCTTTATCTTTAATTATGCCCACAGGGTGGGACACCAGCTAATTACTCATCATAATTAAACTGAATAGTGAGAATACAAATCAATATTTCCACTTGCGACACAGCTTCATAATTAACGTGTCTGGGTGTCCGCTGCGTTCTGCATTAAAATGAAGAGATGGGAGGAGGCCAGACTGAATTGCAGATTCCCGCCTCATGTCACTTTGAGAGGGAGCATGTTAAGATCCTCAACAAAACAGTGCAACCGGGTCACCATTGTACTGGAAATAAATAAACTGGATTATCACTCGTGCTTTGTGGGTGACGTTGGGGAGCTTCTCTACTAATTGGTGCTCAGACTCCATGAATTACAGTCCTGATGGTTCCCACAATGACTGCAATGCATATGAAGGACAGCAGAGAGAGGATTACAGGAATCTTTGTAAATAACAAATAACAGTCTGCTTAGATAGAAACCTGTCAATCGTACACAGTAATAACTGCAGACAAAACCAGATGCTTACTCCTGTTCATGCAGGCTTTAGCGTCAAGTTTGGACAAATAGTCATAGGGCAAGTGAATCCCTTTATTTCCTAATGTATTTTTTGACCCCGTTAGATGATGCTCCCTGTTGAAAAAAGGACCCAAAGCAAACCAAGAGCAATATGTCCTGGGGTCAAAAAATACATCAAATGGTTCATGAAGTGTTATTTTGTCCATCATTAGATGGATGGATGGATGGATGGATGGATGGATGGATGGATGGATGGATGGATGGATGGATGGACAGCAGTGGGGACTCGAGTCACCAACTCTCAACTCGGACTCAACTTACAAATTTGATGACTTGTGACTTAACTTGGATTTGAGGGCAGAAGACTTGGGACTTGAACCTGACTTGGACCCTTTGACTCTAGAAGACTTGAGGTTATAGTCTCCTCACTGGATACTCTAACGTTAATTTTATCATTTCAATATATAGTAATTCTCTGCTATCTCCATTTTCATTTGGCTGCATGCAAAGTTTCCTGAGATGTATCACTGTATATCTATGGATGTAAAAACAGTGTGACATCACTCATGACAGAATGGAGACTCTCTTTTCAACATCTCTCTTCCTATGAAGGACTTAACCTACAATGTACTGTAGCAGGTTTTTGCTGAAGCAAGTTTTATTCAATAAAGCTAAAAAAAACTGACACAGGCAGTGACTCAACTTACATGACTCACAACAACTTGACTTGGACTTGATTCGCAAATTTGATGAATTGTGATTTGACAGCGAAAATGATGGAAAGACTTGAGCTCAACTTGGACTTGAGGGCACATGACTCAAGACTTGATTGGACTTGCAGTGTTTTGACTCCAGACTTGACTCGGACTCACCCAGAAGTGACTTGTTCCCGTCCCTGATGGATGAATGATTCCTCCTTCATGAGAACAGAATTCTCTTCAAAGCACCTTCGGTGTATCCATACACATTAATTTAGTTGAACTTACAAGTTTTACATAGGGTAATATATTATTTTGCTTATGAAAAAAAGACAGTCCTCATGGATCCCAGACAGTCCACATGTCCCAGCAGGCCGGAACTAAACAATCAGGAACACTGAATACCCGGTATGAGTGTGTTGGGAGCCAGCCCAAGGCCTGGATTGAGAACCACAGGCATAGAAGACAGATAGATATTTAAAAATAACTGCACAGAACTAAAATATGGTTTTTCAACATTTTAAAGAAGTATGATATATCCATGCATTTTCCAACTCTTTTCAGCAGAGTATAGGTAGGGCTATGGTCTGCTCCAGGCAGGCTGCCATTACCATTAACATCAGTGTATCCTACAAGCTAAATCAGCAAGATATTTTTTAATATTTATGACATTTAAAATATCTTACATAGTTCCTGAATACCAGCACTCTGGCCTCGCTACCCCACTCGCTCCCCTGTAACTCTGAGCAGGATAACTGCACTGGATAGATTCCTTAACTCTGAGCAGGATAACTGCACTGGATGGATTCCTTAACTCTGAGCAGGATAACTGCACTGGATGGATTCCTTAACTCTGAGTAGGATAACTGCACTGGATGGATTCCTTAACTCTGAGCAGCACTTACAGGGTTAACTTACATGGTCTGTTACTAGGTGGCATTCATTTCTCACCGCAGGTGGATCCAAACAGCAAATTATCACACTGTGGCAGAGAAAGGTGTCCATTGTGGGCGAGACGGCTAAAAGGCGTTATTGTACTCTGTGCATTTGGGGGGTGGGGTGCCAGAACTTGGAGTAAAACCAGAGAACTGGAATAAAAACATAGCCCTTGTGTGGCACAGCTTGTGAGGAGGAGAGCTGAGCGCAGCACACAGCCGCTCGGGGCTTATTTTCCTTCCTGAGCTCTGCTTTGAAGCACCGGTCCATTTCGAGACGAAGAAGTGAAGAATTAATCACCATTTTGCATTTAACAATGATCCATCTGTGAGAGAAACATCCAGTAGTCTGGTTTGTGAGTGTCCAGCCTATCCATGCTTATACATTATCAGATGAGAAGAGTCATTTCACCATGCAGGGAGGTGCTGGAGGCTGACAGACAGCGATGGTCCATCAATAACCATGATGATAACCCCAGTGGTTGGGATCCCATTCTTTGGTTAAATAAATAGATCAGTGCAAAGCAAATAAAATATCATGTCAGATTAAGAACATACATACAGTGTTAGAGAATTAAACCAGATTGACAGCCACGTGTTCATCCATCCATCCACCTATCCATCATCCCTCCATCTTCTATCTGCATATTTTGGTCAGTGCATTAAGCATTGTAGTAGTGCATTAAGCATTGTAGTAGTGTGTTAAGCATTGTAGTAGGCCTGTATAAGAACACACCAGGACAATAAAGGTAGTAGGACTACACATGCCTAATGTATGCCAAAATCAATAATTAACTATTCTTCTTATTATGCAAAATAACGTATATAAATATATACTGTACTTATGCATTGTCTTTTCCTTGGTTAAAAAGTAAATGGTTATTAAACATGGTTTGGGTGGAGGGCTGCCTATTCTTTACATGTATAATTTAAATTTACAATTACTATTATTCCATCTACCCATTTTCAATAATTGCCTAATCCATTACTGGGTCAGGGGAAGCAGAGGGCAGCAGGCGAGGGATACAGTCACGCAGTTTGAGCAATTTAACACCAGTATATCTATCTGAGTATATCTATCTGCAGGAGGGAGCCACAGTACAGCAGCTGTTAATGCTATTAAATATTTGTGTTCCTGTTACATTCGGCTTTACCTGAAATAATTTCTAACCTGACTTTTGACACATCACTTGCGTTGAGATAGAAAGCATCCATCAATATTGGATGTTTAGGTCATGTGATTCAATTCTACCTCTGTGTCATTCTTGTTCATCACTGACACACAACCAGATAACAAACCTGTTTTGACCTATGAGACATAATATCAGTTGGAAGTGAATAACATGGGATCTCCCTAGCCATTATAAACAAATGTTTAACCAAAAAAAAATATTGGAAATGAAGGGGAAAAATGCCTTTTCCATTCATTAAGTCTGAAAACAAACATTATAAAACTATGCATACAAGCCACCTGCTTGTAACAGAGCCTCAAACAGCTTGAAGAAACGCAGAAAATGGAGGGGTATATCCTGCAGGGACGGATTACGGACCGGGCCAGCGGGGCCACTGCCCAGGGGCCCTTGGGGTGCAGGGGGCCCATGGGGCCCCTAGCCCAAAACAATTTGCAACGCTTATCAACAATGTATTTTCGTTTGTCTATTTTAGAGGGCCTACATTCTTTGATCCTCTGCCTACAAGGGCCCCTGACCCTATACGGAGGGTGTTTGGCTGCCAAGGGCCCTTGAATTGTGGTGGTGGTGGTGGTGTGGGGGGGGGCCCTCATGAACGTTTTGCCCAGGGGCCCACGCAACCCATAATCCGTCCCTGAAATCCTGGTATAGATTTGTTTGAGTAGCATGGTTTGTGAGCACCAGGGGGCAGTAGGCAGGCCTCTCTGCAGATATGCCAAGGCCCACCACCTCCATATAGTAGCTGGGCACCCAGCCACGGGGGCACATTCAGGGCATATTTTACATCTCAGGATCTTACAGAGGCAAAAACATAGTAAATAGATCTGGATGTTCACTCAGCCCCTGAGCCTTGCATTGGCAGTGAGGGCTACTCATGCAAGCTGAAGACCCACAGAACCTGGCTGAGCTCGACTTCAGGAAAGATAGCTGACTTCACAAAAACACACACACAACAGAAATATACTGATACAGACAACTTCCACAAACTTGCCATTTTAGTACGCGTGTGCTGACTGAGCTGCATACCTGTTGGTACAGTAATTATAAGACCTGCTTCTTTGGAATCTGTTGCAGCGGGCAAATGCTCAGGACCAAATGCTCAGCTGGAGACCAGCTGGTAAATGACTTTCTAGGGTTTGAAGACTAACAACCGTTTTTCGTCCAACACCGAACATAAACTTAAGCTTTTATCCAGATCCTTATAATAAATAATTTATACTCTATATTTATAAATATCTTTTAATAACTTAAATATAAACTTAAAGCTGTTGTCAAAATGTGTGGATGACATCCATCCATCCATTTTCCAAACCACTTATCCTATTGGGTCGCGGGGGGTCCGGAGCCTATCCCGGAATCAATGGGCACGAGGCAGGGAACAACCCAGGATGGGGGGCCAGCCCATCGCAGGGCACACTCACACACCATTCACTCACACATGCACACCTACGGGCAATTCAGCAACTCCAATTAGCCTCAGCATGTTTTTGGACTGTGGGGGGAAACCGGAGTACCCGGAGGAAACCCCACGACGACACGGGGAGAACATGCAAACTCCACACACATGTGACCCAGGCGGAGACTCAAACCCGGGTCCCAGAGGTGTGAGGCGACAGTGCTAACCACTGCACCACCATGCCGCCCCCGTGTGGATGACATAAACACGGTAATAAATAAAATTGACCAAACATAAAACACGGTAATAAATAAAACTTAGCCTTAAAAACATGACTTTTTTTGACAGTTCAGTAAGCTCCAGCTTCTGGTAAGCCCGCTAACGGGGACAGCTCCTACATTCCGTCTGTAAATACTTTTGAGTGTCAACGGAGATTCGTGGTAACAAAACTGTTCAGCTAGGTGCTGCTACCCATCTGCTTTACAAGCTGTGCAGTAAAACGTAAATTACACACCAAGGCTATTGTATTTAACATGCTTTTATTTATTTCATGTACTACAACAAAAGCATTTAACGTAAACATAAAACTGAACAACAGAAGTACATTTTGAAAAGAAAAGGGTTAATGTTGCTGCTTTGCACACTGTTCTAAGCTTCTCTGATAATATTGTTCCTTTACTCAGTCTGCTCTTTGTTTCATTTTAATTGCTTTCAGTTTTTCTACAAATAATATCTGATTCTGTCTTTCTTTTGCCTGTAGGGCCTTCTGTTTGAAATTGCCTTCTTTTTCAGCCAGCGTTAGCATATTCCATACCCCCGAAAAAATGAGGAAGTGCTTTCCAGTGTACCGCTCTGCTCAGCTATACTAGCTCAGCTGCCCCCACCATGACACTCCCTTCCTCATGGTCAGTCTCTGGCTCCATCTTGGATCATACTTCTGTCTGACTAAGGCACCATCCACAAATTAATCTCTGGCTCCAATTTGGGTCATACTTCTGTCTGACTAAGGCACCATCCATAAATTGTCTTCCACATCTGAAATGATTTCCACATGCGATGCTGTTGCTGATGTGGTGTCTGCCGTGGGCGTGTGCTGTGATGATGCTGCTTGGATGTCACCATGCTCCACATGCTGATGCTTGTCCTCAGAGGCATAGTGGATAGTAAAGGTGCAGAAACATGGTATTATGAGAGTGGAGCTGTGTGAAAGTGTGTCTCCCTGGGGAACATGAGAATGACCAGCCATCCTTTCCCCTCCCATTTGGATGCTAAGTAACAGGGAAATGGTATGTTAAGGCTTTTAGGATGTAAAGCAATTCTAAAAATGATCATATTTTAGGTCAACGGGAAGTTATATTCTCACTTCTTAAACTTCCAGGTGATTGGGTACCATTTCCTGGATTTGAAGGTGCATTCTGGAAGAGAGGGTGCTGGGTGACTTTGTGTAATGTGCAATAGTGTTACGATTTTTCACCTTTTTTTCACCATATTGACCACAGTAAGGCAAGGTATGCTTATTTATATGCCACAATATCATATGCAGAGGTGGTTTACAGAAAAAATAAGCATACAAGAATACAGGAAAAATACACAAAAAAACAGCTCCGGTTTCTTCCCAAAATCCAAAAGTGAGCGCGATAGGTTAACTGGCAACTCTAAGTTGGCCCCTGTGAGTGTGTGTGATCTGCAGTGTGTTGGCAGCTTCTCAGGATTGGTTCCCACCTGTGCCCACTGTTCCCCCCTGCAGCCCCAGTTGGGATTAAGCGGTTACGGTAATGATGGATGTCTGATATTGATTGAGGACTGATAAAGCAAAACTAGAATCACACATTTTTATTGCTAGCATAATTCTGCATATTCAGTACACATAATGCGCGCATATTGACAGCAGTCATCTGAGGACTTTAAACAAGACTTTTACTGTGATGTGCTTGTGGGTGATCAGTGCTGTCCATTTTGAAGGTACCTTTTTACACCTGTTCACGATCCACCAACACCCCCCAAGGTCAGATATAGCAGAAGCCATTTGAAAGCTGGGATCCACATTTAAAGGGCTTTCAGCATTTTAAAATAGTATTTTGCCTGCCTTTCACTTGGTCTGCATACTAGTGCAGTTTGAACCAGCAACACCATTGTCTGTTCTCTACTCCATAACCTACTGTGTGAATTGACTGGGAGGAACCAGCAACTGCAGCTCTAAGGCATCCAGCACACATTGGCACCTTTGACACAGTTGACATTGTACAGCCAATGCAAAGGGAAGGTGTAGTGATTCAGGGCACTGGGCACACTTTTGAAAACAATAAAAACAGGTAAAAATTTAACATCAGCTCCTCACCCCAGTGACCATCTCAGACATCCCACCTCTCCCGGAAGTTCCGGGAGTCTCCCACAAATTGACAGCAATGAGTGATGTGTTATGTCCCAGAAATCTATCCTTCCACTATTCAGCGGCAGTAAAATTTGTCAGCAAAACTTTTCTGGCAACCTTAACCAACACTAGACTTGGCCAATATCTATTTTTTTATGCCATCATACAGTCAAGACATTGTGGTACCATATACAGTATTTCAGTGGCATTTTAAAAAGCAAATGCTATGAATTGCCCTCCACAAAGCAAAAGCATGAAGAATGTGAAGAGTTTGTTCCTACGCATGTTTATTGCTCTGTAGAATAATTTTGGAATTATGGCTAAAGATGCTGATCAGCTGCAGGTACATTGTATAGAATATAATTCAGCTGCAGCCTAATTTCAGTTTGAATTTACTTTTTGCCTTTAAATCTACATTCAATGTGAATGACAAGTTTTATTTATATTGTGTATGTACACTACCAGCCAAAAGCTTTTGCACATACTGAGATTTTCTACATTTGTATGTTACTCACTTAACATTTACTAAACATACACTCAATATTCTTTGCTAACAAACAAATATACAGTATGTTCACCATTTGAGAACCTTTATTAGCAAGAAAATGTCATATCTGTGATTCATCAAAGTAACCTTCGCTAGCTGTTATAACAAGAGAGAAAATTCAAGAAAATCTTCAATGGGCATTAAATAAAGCTCTGTTTCATGGAATTGAAACAGATATCTAGTGCATTTAAAGATAAAGGACAGCCTAGAATTTGACTACGCCATCACCACACAAGCAGTTAATAGGGTGTCAGATATGCACTGTTACATACATTTTCCATCTTAAGAAGGAAACTTGTTTTATTTGACTTACATTTCCATTTATAGTTGTTCATTCAACTTTCCAATGCTTAACAAGAATAAAAAATCTTCAGTTTATGAAATAAATGGTAAAAACCTTTGGTGTGCAGAAACGCCAATATACTCTAGAGCAGTAGAGACGTGTTCACTGGAGTGATGGATCATGTTTCTCTGTCAGGCAATACGATGGACGAGTCTGGGTTTGGCAGTTGCCATAAGATACTTGCCTGACTGCATTGTGTGAAGTGTAAAGTTTGGTGGAGGGGGAATTGTGGTGTGGGCTTGTTTTTCAGGAGTTGGGCTTGGCCCTTTAGTTCCAATAAAAGGAATTCTTAATGCTGCAGCATTCAAAGCCATTTTGGACAATTTCATGCTCCCAACTTTGTGGGAATAGTTTGGGAACGGCCCCTTCCTGTTCCAACATGTCTACGCACCAGTCCACAAAGCAAGGTCCATAAGGACATGGATGAGTGAGTCTGGTGTGGAGGAACTTGACTGGCCTGCACAGAGCCCTGACCTCAACCCGATAGAACACCGTTGGGATGAATTAGAGCGCAGACTTTGAACCAGCCCTTCTCACACAACATCAGTGCCTGACCTCACAAATCCTGGAAGAATGGTCAAACATTCCCATAAACACACTCCTAAACCTTATGGACAGCCTTCCCAGAAGAGCTGAATCTGTCATAGCTACAAAGGGCGGGCCAACTCCATATTAAATCCTATGTATTAAGTATGGGATGCCATTAAAATTCATGTATGTGTAAAGTTAGGTGTCCCAATACTTTTGGTAATATGGTATATATCATACAGCACTAGTTTAGAATTATACAACAAAAATATAAGAATAACCGTGTTACTGCTTGGTGATATTAATATTGTTCAAAACAATTGAGGTCATAATTATTTTGCAGAGTGCAATCAAGGGTCTGACTATGTCAGCAGTATATTAGTCCATATAAGGAATAGGATTTTATTTTTAGGATCCTACAGAGGGTAGCAGCTGTACTTTTGAGCTTGTTGCAATTGAAATCTTTTTAATCTATTTGTTGCCACTTTTTTCTGTGTTGGTTGCAACTGGCATCAAGATTCCATGCTAATTTTGCGCAAAGCTGTGCACTAACTAGGGGACCTTCTCCAGAACGTTCCATACTTTCTGTTAGCTGGAAGTGAAGACTGGAAGACTCAAATACTCAACATCCATGGATCTTTAAAACGATTTGAAAATCTTTTAAAACTACCATTCTGCTTTAACTGCCCTACAACTGCTTGTTGAAGCACATCCACTAGATGGACAAAAGTATTGGGACACCTGACCATTACACATACAGGAACTTTTATGACATCACATTGTAAATCCATAGGCATCAATATGGAGTTGGTCCCCCCATTGCAGCAATAACAGCTGCCAGTCTTCTGGGAAGGTTTTCCACAAGAATTTGCAGTGTGTCTGTGAGAGTTTATGCCCATGCCAAGGAAGAGGTCAGGGAAGAATGGCCTGACTGGTTCAAGCTGATATAAAGGTAACAGTAACTCAAATAACCACTCATTACAACCAAGGTATGCAGAAGAGCATTTCTGAATGCACAACACGTTGATCCTTGAAGTGCATGGACTACAGCAGCAGGAGACCACACCAGGTGTCCTTTCTGTCACAGGGAAGTGCAGCTACAGTGAGCACAGGCTTACCAAGACTAGACCATGGAAGACTGGAAAAAAGTTGCCAAATGAGTATCGATTTCTATTGCGATATTCTGATGGTACGGTCAATATTTGGTATAAACAACATGAAAGCATGGATCTATCCTGCCTTGCATCAACAATTCATGCTGCTGATCTTGTAATGGTGAGGGGGATATTTTATTTGCACAGTTTGGGCCCAGTAGTGCCAGTCGAGCACCGATTAAATGCCACAGCCTACCTGAAGTGTTGTTGCTGACCATGTCCATCCCTTGTGACCACAGTCTACCCAGCTTATAATGGGAAATTCCATCAAGATAATGTGTCATGTCACATATCATCCCAGACTGGTTTCTTGAATTTGACAATGAGTTCACTGTACTCAAATGACCTCCACTGTCACCAGATCTCAATCAATAGAGGACCTATGGGATGTGATGGAACAGGACATTTACATCATGAAGGTACAGCCAGCAAAGCATGGTGCTACCAGGTAAACATGGACCAAAGCCTCCAGAACAATGTTTGAGCACTATATATATATAAATGCACTAATGAAAAAGTATTTTGCGTAGACAATAAACAAAAGAAAGAAAAGATACATTTTAATGCAATTTCAGGGTCTGAAAAATTATCGACCATTACACCTCATGAAAAAAATTTGATGCAAAAAAAAAGTTTAATGCAAAAAATGCATCTTTTGAATAAGTTGCCATTACTTTTTCACAGATCACTACTTTATGCTTAGACATACATTCAGTGGAGCTAAGCACATAGGAGTAACCCTTCAGCAGCAGTGCAGGACACTGCACTGCCCCTGCAGCTGTTCTCTTTTGAAAGGGGGCAGAAGTCATGTCAGCTATCCATTTAGAAGCTGTGATTCTTGTGCAGATCACACTGCAGGTCCTTCCCATTGTCCCAGGCCTTCTGCAGTTTCAATTTCGGCTGAGCATGAGGAAGCCTAATAGTCTGAGAATGCAGCGAGACTGAATGCCAGCAGAGGTGATAATTGGCCTGTTAACGAGTGGATGGTTGTGTTTCCAGTCGCTTTACAATTAGTGGTGTTGAGATGTGTTTCACGGGTGTATAGAAATTCTTGTGTTTGTCCATTTTCAATAAACATTAAAGGTCAAAGCCGGGACCACAAAGTGCAGGGAACACCCTGGTTGAGAATCCAGTAAATACCAGGCGACACATACAAAATGAATGAGACACTAATATGCAGGACCTATTCATTCATTCAATCATTTGGACTGCAAATACAGAGCACATCTATGTTCGTTGCATGTACAAATTCAATTATAAAGTTCTAAATTTGTGAATTGGGATGCTGTCCTTTTTCTCGGTTGCAAAATTATGTGGGTAAAGTCGACTCTCACACGTATAATGGCTTCTAAAGTTGAGCTCCCAAGAGAGTCATGTTGAATATGTAACCAATTTGCTAATTTCTGCAGTCTAGTAAAGAGCTGTGACTTTGTTTTAAAGATTAAAGGCATAATTGCTTCTTCCAAAAAAAAGCTACTAATAAAGTGGTGAACATCGAAATGTGAGGTTTGATAATATTATTTTAGCGATCTAACCGAATAAAAAACGTCTACATTTGAAGTTGAGAACATTAAGTGAAGAAGATGTACTGCAATGGTTGCCACAAATAAATACTGCTGAATGAATAATTTATGCCTGAGATTTTTTAAGTATATAAAAATTGTTCAGTTCTATCTATGAAAAAAACAATCAATACAAAACATCAAAAAATCTTCATTTCACCACTGCATATATTTCTCCTTCAGTTTCCTGATTTCCTTGCTGGTTCTTTCTCCCCCCCCCATGTCACCCTATTAAAATGTTCTCCTAGAAATGCCTCTGTATAAAATTATACTGAGAGTGCAAAAGAGTGTGGTATACTGGAAGGAAGGGGTAGCAGTACCCTGTCTCCTATTTTAGTGAGAGGAGAACGGGCACCGCCATTGAGAGGGCACTACGCACCATAGTGAGAGGAGAACGGGCACCACCATTGAGAGGGCACTACGCACCATAGTGAGAGGAAAACGGGCACCACCATTGAGAGGGCACTGCGCACCATAGTGAGAGGAAAACGGGCACCACCATTGAGAGGGCACTACGCACCATAGTGAGAGGAGAACGGGCACCACCATTGAGAGGGCACTACGCACCATAGTGAGAGGAGAACGGGCACCACCATTGAGAGGGCACTACGCACCATAGTGAGAGGAAAACGGGCACCACCATTGAGAGGGCACTGCGCACCATAGTGAGAGGAAAACGGGCACCACCATTGAGAGGGCACTACGCACCATAGTGAGAGGAGAACGGGCACCACCATTGAGAGGGCACTACGCACCATAGTGAGAGGAGAACGGGCACCACCATTGAGAGGGCACTACGCACCATAGTGAGAGGAGAACGGGCACCACCATTGAGAGGGCACTACGCACCATAGTGAGAGGAGAACGGGCACCACCATTGAGAGGGCACTACGCACCATAGTGAGAGGAGAACGGGCACCGCCATTGAGAGGGCACTGCACACCATAGTGCGAGGAGAACGGGCACCACCATTGAGAGGGCACTACGCACCATAGTGAGAGGAGAACGGGCACCACCATTGAGAGGGCACTACGCACCATAGTGAGAGGAGAACGGGCACCACCATTGAGAGGGCACTACGCACCATAGTGAGAGGAGAACGGGCACCACCATTGAGAGGGCACTGCACACCATAGTGCGAGGAGAACGGGCACCACCATTGAGAGGGCACTACGCACCATAGTGAGAGGAGAACGGGCACCACCATTGAGAGGGCACTACGCACCATAGTGAGAGGAGAACGGGCACCGCCATTGAGAGGGCACTACACACCATAGTGAGAGGAGAACGGGCACCGCCATTGAGAGGGCACTGCGCACCATAGTGCGAGGAGAACGGGCACCGCCATTGAGAGGGCACTGCGCACCATAGTGAGAGGAGAACGGGCACCGCCATTGAGAGGGCACTACGCACCATAGTGAGAGGAGAACGGGCACCACCATTGAGAGGGCACTACGCACCATAGTGAAAGGAGAACGGGCACCACCATTGAGAGGGCACTACGCACCATAGTGAGAGGAGAACGGGCACCACCATTGAGAGGGCACTGCGCACCATAGTGAGAGGAGAACGGGCACCACCATTGAGAGGGCACTACGCACCATAGTGAGAGGAGAACGGGCACCACCATTGAGAGGGCACTACGCACCATAGTGAGAGGAGAACGGGCACCACCATTGAGAGGGCACTGCGCACCATAGTGAGAGGAGAACGGGCACCACCATTGAGAGGGCACTACGCACCATAGTGAGAGGAGAACGGGCACCACCATTGAGAGGGCACTACGCACCATAGTGAGAGGAAAACGGGCACCACCATTGAGAGGGCACTACGCACCATAGTGAGAGGAAAACGGGCACCACCATTGAGAGGGCACTACGCACCATAGTGAGAGGAAAACGGGCACCACCATTGAGAGGGCACTGCGCACCATAGTGAGAGGAGAACGGGCACCACCATTGAGAGGGCACTACGCACCATAGTGAGAGGAGAACGGGCACCACCATTGAGAGGGCACTACGCACCATAGTGAGAGGAGAACGGGCACCACCATTGAGAGGGCACTACACACCATAGTGAGAGGAGAACGGGCACCACCATTGAGAGGGCACTACACACCATAGTGAGAGGAGAACGGGCACCACCATTGAGAGGGCACTATACACCATAGTGAGAGGAGAACGAGCACCACCATTGAGAGGGCACTACACACCATAGTGAGAGGAGAAAGGGCACCACCATTGAGAGGGCACTACACACCATAGTGCGAGGAGAACGGGCACCACCATTGAGAGGGCACTACACACCTTTAGCATCTCAACTCGAATTGTTTGAAGGATAGATATGAAAATGTTCACTCATCAAAGGTGTCTTTTTCTGACATCTCCCCTTTAAAATGGCTACTGGAGAAATAATGAGTAATAGAGATATTCAGAAACACAATCGCAGTGATTCACATAAGAAATGACTGAGATTTTAGACTGATCAATACAAAACAGGTGAAAATTGATCTTACAATGATTTCATCTGACGACATCCTCATTTTCACACAGTGGAGATGAAGAGAGACATCGTCAAAAGATTCAGAGATTTTCTTTTCTTAAAGGAAAGAAGTGGAGTGGAGCAACCATGAATGGTTCTACAGCATTTATCTGAAAATGCCCCCCACCCCATAAAACACCGTAAACGAGGAAAGCTGGAGGTAGATGTGACTAGTCAATCCTGGATCTATGAGTGGTGAGTGAATTATGAAAATGGATTTTTGGCTGCGCTTAAAACACTCCCCTCCAAATCACTGTTAACATCATCTAAAATCTTTTGATTTCCTCTGGGTTTGCTTTGTGTTTCTACAGTTAACTCAAAAATAATAATTGCTAGTCAAGGGAACCACTTACATACAGGAAGTAACCAACAGGAAAACATGGGAGTTTCTTTTTAATGTCTTGCTTTAATATCAATAATAGTATATACATGATAGGCATAGTCGTTTATTACATTAATGAGGAGATGCATTGTAGCATGCATTCCATGTGCTGCACAGGAGAATATTTGTCTTTGATGTTATTCACATGATAAGACTCCAACTGTAAACAGAATAGCTAAAGAGCACGGCTC
The DNA here is from genome assembly GCF_023856365.1 of Brienomyrus brachyistius. Taxonomy (NCBI): domain Eukaryota; kingdom Metazoa; phylum Chordata; class Actinopteri; order Osteoglossiformes; family Mormyridae; genus Brienomyrus; species Brienomyrus brachyistius. Next base: position 22,176,770 of record NC_064544.1, read on the forward strand.
AGGCATTGCCTGTCTGTCTCTCAGCTTCTTCTGTTTACCTCTTTACAAAAAGTGTGTACAGAGAGCTTCGGATTTAAAATATATTATATTATGTGTGATTGTACAATAGTAATCAATAGTAATAGTTGCTCATAATGTTTTTAGTACCTTGCCTGGCATCTCAGTTCTTTGAGAATACAAGGAAAATGGCAAAAATATTAATCACACACATAGACATATATAATTATAAAACATTCATAAGAATGACTCTCACACACATATAAACAATGCATGCATGCCTCAGAGTGACTCAGTGGGTAGAACAACCACCTCCAGGTTTGGGAGCTTCTGCTCTATGTGGGTGGAACCTGTGTGTTCTCCTTGTATCCAGTGGAGTTACTACAGGTACTCTGGTTTCTTCCTGCAGTTCCCGGGGGGGGCTGGGGTGTCCAGGAGCATTACAAGAGTCAGAACATTAGACACCCAAAGGAAGAAAGAAGCATGAAACTGTATAGTACAGATCAGGCTGTACAAGTGACAAATACTGAAGCTGCATTAACTTTGTGCATGAGGGACAGTAGGACGGGAGGACTGAGTTAGCATTCTCCAAGCCGGTGGAGACACAGAGACAGGAACCACTGAACAAGTGAATGGCACAAAAGAGAGTCTGAGGTGTTCAGCTGATGTGTTCAGCTGTGCATCTCAGGGGGCTCAGCCAGTAAGTGAAGGTGTTTGTGAGTCCAGTTCTGGAGCATGATTTGGGCACCACTCCTTCCTCCACCACACTTGTAAGGTGTCAAGGCTACATGCCAGCACTAGTTTTTCTTAAGAGGTTGTTCAGTATAATGACTTATTCATTGCCACAGTTTTTAAACTATCTTGGTTCCTCTAGTGCATCGACTCCCATCAGGGTATGACTCTGTTCAGGATCCATAACTCTCTTCTTATGAAGAGTCTTTATCTACTTTACAAGTTTTTCTACTGAACTGTTATAATTACTAACATGTCCATCCTTTTATGACCACAGTGTACCCAGCTTCCAATAGCTACTCAGCAGGATAATGTGCTATGCCACAAACTTCATATCTCAGGCTGGTTTGCTGAACATGACAATGAGTTCACTGTAGTCAAATAGCCTCCACAGTAACCAGATCACAATCTAATACAGCATCTATCACATGTGGTGGAATGGGTGATTCACATTATGACGGTTCGGCCAACATATCTGCAGGAATTGCATGACGCTAACATGTCAACATGGGCCAGAGTCTCTGAGGACTGTTTTAAGCACCTTGTTGAATCTATGCCATGAAGTTCAAAGACAAAAAGGATCATAGCCAGCTATGAGCTCACTGGAGTTCGGACCTCAGCAATTTTTTGAGAGATAAAAATAAAAATTGAAGCTAAATATTCACTTGAATAAAAAATCAGCAGTTGAAAATGTTTCCGGGACAGGTGCATTCTTAATTCGGTTTGAATGTGTTATTAATAGTGTCTGCTGTGTGTGTGTGTGTGTGTGTGTGTGTGTGTGTGTGTGTGAGAGAGAGAGAGAGAGAGAGAGAGAGAGAGAGAGAGAGAGAGAGAGCATTCAGTATCAACATGATAGAGGATTCGCAACTGCTGAACCGCACACGCGCACTTCACTGACAGCGGCTCAAATTCACGTTGTGTGCATGTGACCTTGCAGCACTGTGAGGGAGGGGGCACAGGCAGTATATCATTCGGTAAAACAAAATAATAATCATTATCTGTAAAATATGTTCCAAAACTGCACCCCACTATATGTAATTGTACAAAACATGTGAAATACAAGTGCAAGCCAGGCTTCTCTGGCCGAGTTAAAGGCTGGGTTTCTTTCATATTACTCCAAATACGCTACATTAGGCTAACTAACGTTTCACATAATGTCATTAATAAAAACTAATAATAAACAGCTTATGAAGGGAACAGTATCAGTTTGGATATCGAAACAAATTTATTTGATGTCATCTTGTAATGGCGTGTTAAAAAAAAAATGTAACCTTTATTTTACCAGGAAGTTCCATTGAGATTAAATCATATCAAATCACTTATATTGTCACATCATTAGAATAGGTGAACTAGTGAGTGAAAGTCTTGGGTCACGAGTTCCTATCCACAGTGCAGTACATTAAACAAATGCAAACTGTATGGAAAACACCTGTACAACAGTGTACTGCACATAAAGGCTGTACATATCACAACTGTACAATAATATACAACTCTATATACAACACTGTAATACACAATATAATGCAGCATGTACATACGGCATCCATAAAATCTTTTTTACAAGAGAGACCTGGACAGGATGGCAGGCGTACAAACTAACGACATATACAATGTTATATAAAAAATCCACACTTTAGACAGCAATTTAAACACAATGGTCTCTCAAGAAAAACTACATATTTATGATGTATTTAAATTCATCAATGGAGAAAAATTTGTCTAACTTTAGCTCATTCTGCAGATTATTCCATGTCTTTGTGTTTTCAAGCATTTCTCTTTCATTTTTTTGTTTATATATGGTTACAAATAGCTTTATATTACATGCTCCATACCCAAATGTCCTTATGACGTAGAGCGAAATTCATTCAGTAAGGCACGTTCATATTACTCCACATAACTAGCTGTAACATTAACTATTAATTCATTGATATAAATGTTAATGATTGATTGACGAGACCCCCACTCTTTTTCAAACCCTGGCAACAGTCCTGCTGCTATTAGCAAGGTGCAGCTAATAAAGTGACCAGTGAGTTTATGTTGAAAAGGAGAGAGATTAACCACATTTAACCATTCAGAAGATGAGCTCAATCAGAATTTTATGTTGTTTTATACACCTCCCTTATTTCTTATGATTGAAAGTAGCAACCTTACTAAAAGTTAATTGGAGATGCATACCTTCCTCGATCCAACTGTTAGCCAGACACAACACTGTGAGGAGAAACCACAAGCTTCTGAAAAGGCTGATTAATTTGATTTAATTCGTGGGTCGTCAGTAGCTGCCGTTTAGGGAACACAATAATTATGAAAACTCTGACAGCAAAGGAAACTATACATGCGCTTTGTATTGCAATGAAATGTACAGCAAACCAGTAATATAAAGCTACACATTCAAATAAAATACAAATTCGTACAAAAAAAAAAACTACCTGATATGTAAATATGTAAATGGTAACTAAATGACCACATAGTGTAGCTTTTGTCTATTAATCAAAAATACTTGAGAATAAATTTAGAATAAAGATACAGGCTCAGCTATGTATGCATATATTGATTTTTACCGATATGCGTAATATTCTGAATTATATGACCATAATGCCTACAGTAAATAAGAGAAAAGTGGGAAAACACTTCAGGGGTTTCCAGGGGAAACAAAAACGATATCCCAACAAGTTCATTCACAGCAGAAAGGAAAGATGAACCACTGAATTCTACATTTCTCTTTCTTTTTATTGACGGGCCCAATAGAAATAAAAAATCTTTTTTAAAAAAAAAAAAAAAACAAACATTGGATTGTGGGGCTGTACCGGTTTTTATGACGCCCAATTGATTCAGTCTTAAAATGAATAACGGCATTATAGAGAAAATCTTCTTAAAGAGAAGATGATCAATTCAACACTTTTTCTGTGTCGACGCATTGAGATGTAATTGTAGCTGTAATTTATCAGTCCCTTTCAAACTGATTAACATACATGTGTGTGCATGTGTGTTGCCTGGTTTCTCTGTGTCATCATGTTGCGTTAGGTTGGAAATCCACCATGTCATTAGATAAGAGGTGGGAGTTGCAGGGGGGTGGAAATGACAGAAGAATGAACAGGGGACATCTTGCACTGGGAAGGTGAAACATATCACAGAGCACCTACCATATACTACCCAAATCACATCATATCTCTCCGAACTTCTATTCATTTCGTATTTTTTTGTTAATGGTAGAGCATAGAAAAAAAAATGCACATCTGAGAGAAATTCAGTTTCCATTCCCAATATCTTCTTTGAACGTGAATAATTTAAAAATAAATTGTAAGCATATATTGTAATTGTACCCGTGTGTTAACTAAATAGAAATGCACATACATGTTTTGCCGTTGTTTTCATATTGCTTAAAACTAGTTACTAGTTAAGATTATTCATGCACAGAATTTACTCCACAGAAAGAAACTAGTATTCAGGGCAGTTCTTTGACTCATCCAATCAAAGACTCTTGGCTACTCCAGTACAGTTTTTGATGTTTGAGACCTAGGAGAAAGAACACTGATGACAGCAGTTCAATACACCATGAGCTGAATACATACACCATGCCAGCTGTTCTGCCTCTCAGACGTTTCCCCTTTGACAGATCGGTCGCAGTTCTCAGTGCTGACAGGCACAGATCAGACAGCCTGGTTGAACTCGAGCACCGAGTTGCACAGGAGAAAGTAAGGATGAGATCGTAGAACAAATCAGGGTAAGGCGATCAGGAAACGGAAACCAGGACACTATGCTAGCAAGTGAACTAGAGAACTATTCCAAGGTCAAGTTCAACCTACCTAATTCACTACTGCAAATGCAATTAGAAAGTCAGATCAGGCAACCAATCTGCCAAGACTGAGCAAAGAAAAAGTTTATGTTTTAGAATCGATTAAAAAAAACTGAAGAAATCAGGTCATAGATGGGTTCACTTCCCTTTTCTGGCTTATGAAGGGATGAAGGAAAGAAATACGTTAACATGGAGGGAAAGCATTACAGGAAAAAAGGCAAACACTTCTGATCCTCTGACTCTCGCTCCCAGGATGGACACTCATGCAAGCTGTTATTGTTCCTCTTTTATCTATCTGAGGTTTGCAACTTCTGCTGAAACAAGGCCTGAATAAGTAATAATATTATAATTAACTCACAAACGCATCAAGGCAACAAAGAATGCAGTCATTTGCTGAAAAGTGACTGGTACCCCATACAGCCCAAAGGGGAGACTGTTAAATTAGTATAAACCAAAGAGAACAGAAAACATCGATAGGCCTAGTTCTTTGAACTTCTACTTGATCTTCAGATTCTGCCAATATTCCTTTAAATATTTCTGGAAAAAAATAAGAACTAAGATCAGAAAACTTCTGTTGAAGAGTTAAGCAGTACTAGTGCAACCTGGCACTGTCTGTGTCTATTATTTTGGTGTGTATGGTTAAATTGATTGGCATAATTTACAGTTTATGTTCCTGTTGTTCTTTGTGTAATGTTATGTAATCGATCGTTTCACCAGTAACGCTATATTTCACCAATGGGGGAAATCCCGTGAAGTGTGAAAAGGGGTGTGATTGGTTGAAGCCCACGTAAGAGACGAAGTAAGAGATGCAAGAGGTGACATGGGAGAAGATACATGGGAGGGAGATGTGGGAGAAGAAAGAAGACAGAACATCAGATTCGAAAACTTCGAAAGTCAACTTTACTAGCAAGTCTAAGTAGAGCACATCTGCTGTTAGAAAGGAAACCTAATCTATTGACTGTGGTGAAGCATCGTGTGTCTGACCAGTCATTTGCCCAGCATTCAGGATGAGGGAAAGAGGAGGGAGTTAACTGCAAGGCTTATATTTTATTTCCTCTGGCTCTTTGGGGTGAAATGGCTGTTGCATTTTTGGCCTCGTCGTACATGAGTGGCAGATCAGGCCTGTTACGATTTTTTCATTTCATTCAATTATTTGCCAGCCTGGCTTTTCTTGAGTGGGACGTGCAGCTAGTGTATATCTACTGATTTGTTCTTTCAATTTAAACTTTGGTGTGGGAAATAACTGACTAGAAACTATTATATATACATTACTGCATGTATCGTATATATTGAGAGTATTGTATATAGCCTCATTTATGTAGTAAAGTTCTTAAATTTATGTCCTGTTATGTTACATTATGTTAAATACCATGGAAAAGGTATTCAGGGTGGGCTTACTAGCCCTGCAATCGCCTGTAAGGGAGCATAGCCTCAAAACTGTGGCTTTGGCAAACTCGGGATTCCCATCTAGTGTTCATTAGCTTAGAGGGTTAAAGGGGGGCTTACAGTAGTTCCAGTGGGGGGGAGACCACTACAGGATGAATTTTTCCAGGAAGGTCCAGCCCCAACACTTTTTGGATTATTTCGAACCTCGGCAGAACATTTTCGGCATCAGCAATAATGTTAGACCAACATCTAAATGTTAGATTTAATCTCTTAATCTCTCTCAATAGGTTTGAATTGTGATTGGCCTATATTTTACTGCTGAGTGAATAAATTATATTTTTATTACTTTTTGGTTGTCTGAAATTGCTAACACTACCAAATACCAAGGGAGTAGTGTCACACTAGAGTGTCAGGATTAGTGCACAATAGAGCAGGGGTCTCCAACTCCGGTCCAGGAGGGCCAGTAGGTTTTCTGTTCCACTTGGCTTCTGATGAGCCACACCTGTTCCTGATATTTACCTGAGAACAGGTGTGGCTCATCAGAAGCCAGGTAGGATATAAAACCTACTGGACGGTAGCCCTCCAGGACCGGAGTTGGAAACCCCTGCACTAGAGTTTCAGTAAAACAGCATTTTTACACTCTAATGATTCTCCCTTTCGGAGGAATCACTTCAGTAGATTATACTAGAGGTGAGAGGCTACATTATATTACATAGTGATAAACTTGGGCAGTTGACTCAGTCAGACAAATTGCTAGTCCCTGAACTGGACTGATCAAACAAGCTCAGCCTTTGAGTTGGATCCATCAGATAAACAGAGAAACAGTGTCAGTCCCCAAGGTGACTTGAGTCAGCTTACACTGTCTTTGCAGCCTCTGCGTTGAATCACAGTTAAACTGGAGTCCCAGACCTGAATTGGCAGGACGTCTGATATTCATACAACCTAAACATTTTCTTGTAACGTCCTTCTTTGGCTTCTCTTCCCTGGAAAGCAAATTCTATGCAACAGAAAAAATTAGTGTAGTCAAAATAAAAGCATATAAGTAATCAGAACAACCCCTTATTAATTATAGATAGTAGACAAAGTACTTAAAAAACCCTGATCAGTAAAGTATATCTAACCACAAGCTTGATAGGAACTTATGCGTCATCTGATTATGCTTATACCAAGTTTTCAAAATTAGCCACTTGAAAACTGAAACAAATAGTATCCCTTTCGACACGCACTGCACGTCTCCCCAGATACAGCGTTAGACTTTCCACTGACAGTATTCAAAAGAACACGGTTCAGCAAAGATTCGGGGGTTCGGGTAATATGTGTGTATATATGCACAGACCTTTGGCCAGTAACTGCACAGACTGCATATTTACAGACCTTAGCCCAGTATCTGCACAGACTGCATATGCACAGACACTTGGCCAGTAACTGCACAGACTGCATATTTACAGACCTTAGCCCAGTATCTGCACAGACTGCATATGCACAGACCTTTGGCCAGTAACTGCACAGACTACATATTCATAGACCTTTGGCCAGTAACTGCACAGACTACATATTCATAGACCTTTGGCCAGTAACTGCACAGACTGCATATGCACAGACCTTTGGCCAGTAACTGCACAGACTGCATATGCACAGACCTTTGGCCAGTAACTGCACAGACTGCATATGCACAGACCTTTGGCCAGTAACTACACAGACTGCATATGCACAGACCTTTGGCCAGTAACTGCACAGACTGCATATTCACAGACCTTTGACCAGTAACTGCACAGACTGCATATGCACAGACCTTTGGCCAGTAACTGCACAGACTGCATATGCACAGACCTTTGGCCAGTAACTGCACAGACTGCATATGCACAGACCTTTGGCCAGTAACTACACAGACTGCATATGCACAGACCTTTGGCCAGTAACTGCACAGACTGCATATTCACAGACCTTTGACCAGTAACTGCACAGACTGCATATGCACAGACCTTTGGCCAGTAACTGCACAGACTGCATATGCACAGACCTTTGGCCAGTAACTGCACAGACTGCATATGCACAGGCCTATGGCCAGTATCTGCACAGACTGCATATGCACAGGCCTTTGGCCAGTAACTGCACAGACTGCATATGCACAGACCTTTGGCCAGTAACTGCACAGACTGCATATGCACAGACCTTTGGCCAGTAACTGCACAGAATGCATATGCACAGGCCTATAGCCAGTATCTGCACAGACTGCATATGCACAGGCCTGTGGCCAGTATCTGCACAGACTGCATATGCACAGGCCTATGGCCAGTAACTGCACAGACTGCATATGCACAGACCGTTGGCCAGTATCTGCACAGACTGCATATGCACAGACCGTTGGCCAGTAACTGCACAGACTGCATATGCACAGGCCTATGGCCAGTAACTGCACAGACTGCATATGCACAGCTGTAGAGCTGCTGAAGTTTTATTTATTTTATTTTTGTTGTGAAAAATTAGAGTTTGTGAATTTAAAGCAGTTTGTCTCAGAGCAGGATCATGCACAAATGTACCTGGATATTTGTCCAGAACTGTGTCAGAAACAGAGAGGAGCACATACCATGTACTACCCAATCGGACACCTCACCTAGATCCACTTACCACCAGACTAGCTTAGTAAAATCACATTTTTCTAGCATAGAATTCCCAGAATTCCCTGCGTGGTCCTCTTTACAATAATGTGTTTCTAAAACACCCTGTAAATAATAATGTTTTGTTGTTCATTGCCCAAGAAAAGGGAAGGCTCTCTTACCATTAAAACCTACATGTCTTAGATATAATACTGTGCAAAAAGCATCCAAAGGAAAATATGTTTAACCCATATTTGACATTGTGACATAGCAGGGGGCAGCTAATTCAGCAAGCGGGGGTGGTACCTTGCTGGTCAAGGATCTTTCAATTACAAGTGCACTTCCTTAACCATTAGGTCACCATTGCCCGAGGGGTAGCTGGGGGGTCATCAGCTGGGAGCCACCATTCATTGATGTTTCACTCTTTTAATCTCAGAACATCTCATGGTGGTGGATCAATGGCAACGACATCACCCTGCCGTCCCCTGCAGTTGACCCCAGTCTCCATACCTAGTCTTTTCTTCTTAGCCAAAGCCATAGATCCCCTGCTCTGCCTTCTCAGCCAAATCTCTCAGGGCCTTTTTGAGATTTGGACCAGTAACAATGTCAGCCCAGCTTACAGTCTTATCAATCACTCATTCCCAGGTCGTCCAGCCTCCTTGCTGACAATGGCTGAGAGCTCTGATCTTATACTGCTCCTCCTCTGTCCTGACCACCTCGCTGATCACTAGCTCCTTCCTCTCCTTCTTTGTGGATTTGGACCACATCTTCGGGGTAGCCCCCCACTCAAGACCCATTCTCCCTGACTGTATCCTGCCGACTGTTATGTGCCCTCGGGATAAAGTCTAGGGATGGAGGGGCATTAATAACATTTAAGTGTGGTGAACAGTAGGAGGAGCAGATAGTCCATGCACACACGCACGCATCTACTCACATCTACAGCCAGGGAGTAAATAAAAGCCTTCAGGCATAATTGGATCTGCTTCCGGATACACTCAGGCCTTCCCAGGGTGGAAAGCCTGCTTCTGAACTAGTCCCAGAGTGTCCCAGACCCCCCTTTTCATTGGCATCTGGCCTTTTTCCAGGACCACCTGAGGAGCCTCCTGTCCCTCACAAGGTTGAGAATCTAATGCTCATGCCGTCCAATCTCCCTGGGGATCTTCCTCCTCTTGACAATTTCCCTGAACCTCTCCTTGCCCTCCCCAAAAGCGATGCTACCAAAGAAGTTTCATTTGTTGGTTGTGCTGCCTCATAGTAACCTTTCAAGGATCACGTGCAGATTGTGGTCAAAGCCCCTCTGGGTAGCTTTATCAATGGACTTTGGCAATTTGACTTTGGCTCTTCTAGTTGGTCTCTCTTCCACTATTACTTGTGTTGTGGGTTCGCTGCTGGGTGGCTCCACATGACGCTCATGCTATGGGTAGTGCATGTGCTGTCTATGGACCCACTGGAGGCAAGGCTGCTCCACCTCCCTCTGACCATCTGCAAAATTGGAGTCAATAGCATTGTGGTGCTCAACTGGGCTCTGATTTCTCTTTGTCTGACCTGCTAGTGCAGTGCAAGTCTGCCTTTGGTCTCTCCCTCTCCACTTAGCCTTAAAATGGTATATTCAGAAGGCTCCTGTAAGTTGCCACTTTGGAGCACCCGCATCTACATTTCCTCAGGATTCTTTGTTCATTAGCCATTTCCATGCGGCTCCATGTTGTCTGTCCTTTTTGGTCCGTCTTCCATTCCGCTTCTCGGCGGATATCTAGGGTGGCCCCAGAGTGGGGACCTATGGAAAGGGTAACTAGCCCATCCACCCTTGTTGCAGTCTTTCCTGCCATCAGTCGATCTTTCCCGACTGTCCTGCAGTCGTTCCTGGATGCTAACTGCCCCATTCACAGTAGTAACTGGGGTTCCAAAAGTTGTAGGTAGATGCACAGGTAATAGCTACCTGCAGTACATTGCTGCCTGTCGCACCTCCTATGGTGCCATCAGGGGCAGCTGCAAGGTCATCAGCCAGGAGCCACCCTTCATTGATGTTTGACTCCTTTACCATCTCATGGTGGCAGAGCAACTAAGGCACAAATTGTTACGTCGAGGCATGGATGACATAAGTCACTATGTGGCTTACAAACACAGAAAACTATTTCAAACACAAACTGAAGGAACAGGAAACCATAGACACCATGAGGGGCAGGGGCAGACTATCAAAAAAAAGCAGCCTGGGAATTTTCAGCTGACCAGAGGAAGGTTGCCCCCCCTGGTATATTCTGCCACCGACTGAGGTGGAGGGTTCCCCATTGGTATATTTTGTTTTATATTTTATTTCACGATCAACCAGTTGTTGGCCATTGATGAAATAAAGGATTATTCAGTTATCTCTCAATCATCTCCTTTACACCACTGACGTTGAATACCGGATCGGGCACTCCTGGCTATACAATGCTTAGGTGGGCGAAGAAAGACCAGCCCCCCACAAGGCCGGTTCTCCAGCAAAATTTCCAAACTTCCCAATGGCCTGTCCGTGCCTGACATGGGGTCTAAGGCAGGTAAGAAATATGTGAACAAACAAAGTCTTAAATTAAACACAAAGAAAATGCAGAGGAGCTACATAAACGTAGAACAGGGTATATAGTGGTGCAAGGCCACAGGCCTTGCAGGCCCCAACGGTCTGAGCTCTGACATGCCTGCAATGTTCCACCCAGTGTCCTAAGGCAAAGGTCCACCGATCACTACATCAAAAGGGACTCCTCACCCCCACTGGTCGGCCAGAACCCTGCAGCCAAATTCCAGCAACAAGGCCTGGCTGCCTCAAGACACAGATGCATCCTACACTCGCTCACTCACACTAACACAGGAGGTATTACCCCAGACTGACATTAGGGACACATAGACCCATGTTTGGTCTCCTTTGAATGGTCACAGTACGACGAGTACAATACTCTCTATCTTAAAGCAGTATGTTTTACGTGGTGGAACAAAGGAATTCCCACATTCCTCCTAAAGTGATTCGATTGGCTGAGGGTCGGAGAATTGATAAGATCAGCAGTTCTCCAGTACACACACACAAGATCAAAACAGTCCCTAAAATAATCAATCACAATATTTGGTACATTCTGTCACTTGGTTTGAAATACTTAAGGAAGAGCTCCAGAGTAGCAAAGGGAGACACTCTGCAATCGGAGCTCCCACATAGCGCTGCGTGAATCTACATCTGTAATGAGATATTTTCTGCAGTGATTCTGTAGCCACTCAGCTGAGGTATGGAATTGTCTTGACTTGATGGTATAGTTAAGGAATTTATGGCCACATGTTAGAATTACATTAATGTTATATTTGGTTAAATTGATGTCTTGTATTAATTATGAATAAACTTTGTTTTGATCATTTCTTAGCTGTCTAACTTTGCTAACCACTGTATGTTTCCGGTAGATTGGGGTTATTTCCCCAGCCAGAGTTAAACTGCGTCAGGTATATTAACTTCATTACATCTAACACTCTCTTGCAGCCTCTGACTCATCCCTGTTCTTCTAGGACCCGATGCGACTGCCCAAGCTGAGTTACGTGGAATACCGGCTCAGCCTCTGAGGCTCAGTTACGGCAAAGATCGCTCAGCCTCTGAGGCGCGCACACGCTCAGTTACGGCAAAGACCGGCTCAGCCTCTGAGGCGCGCACACGCTGAGTTACGGCAAAGACCGGCTCAGCCTCTGAGGCGCGCACTCGCTGAGTTACGGCAAAGACCGGCTCAGCCTCTGAGGCGCACACGCTGAGTTACGGCAAAGATCGCCCAGACTCTGAGGTGCGCACACGCTGAGTTACGGCAAAGATCGCTCAGCCTCTGAGGCGCGCACACGCTGAGTTTCGGCAAAGACCGGCTCAGCCTCTGAGGCGCACACGCTGAGTTACGGCAAAGATCGCTCAGCCTCTGAGGCACGCACACGCTGAGTTACGGCAAAGACCGGCTCAGCCTCTGAGGCGCGCACACGCTGAGTTACGGCAAAGACCGGCTCAGCCTCTGAGGCGCGCACACGCTGAGTTACGGCAAAGACCGGCTCAGCCTCTGAGGCGCGCACACGCTGAGTTACGGCAAAGACCGGCTCAGCCTCTGAGGCGCGCACACGCTGAGTTACGGCAAAGACCGGCTCAGCCTCTGAGGCGCGCACACGCTGAGTTACGGCAAAGACCGGCTCAGCCTCTGAGGCGCGCACACGCTGAGTTACGGCAAAGACCGGCTCAGCCTCTGAGGCGCGCACACGCTGAGTTACGGCAAAGACCGGCTCAGCTAGATATAGGTCGCCGGGCCCGAACGGTCGTCTAGGCTGACATTGTGTTAAATTCTAGTGATTTCCCAATTTCTGAACCGAGTCCTACGTAGCAGATCCGCGGAGTAATCTGAATAACAGAAATGTCATGACTAAAACATCACAAAAGGTCTTTAATTAAATTGGAGTCAGACATAATTCAGTTTTACCTAAAACGGTAAGTAACTTTGCAGGAACACTCGGAAAGACTTACATGCATTCTAAGCCTTCGGCTGTCCAATTGGATTCCACCATTGGGCCAGTGGATGGTTCTCTACAGTAGGGAAGAACGAACAGCAACCACACTCATGCACATTCAGGGAAACAAGGCATGGACAAGTAGAAATATACACAGGTAACAAGGTCTGGAGTGGTGTTTCCTAACCCAGTCCTCGGGGAACTCTGTACAGTCCATGTTTTTGCTTCCTCTCAGCTCCTAGCACACCTGAAGCAGGTACAGTCGAACCTCGTTACTACGTACCCCGGATACAACGTTTTCACCTTTTCAGCGTACAGATATCTAATTCCCGTTTTTAGCCTATGTATTATTCCAATAGCAGCCATTGTTTACAGCGTACACCCTTACAGCGTGAAATACCGGTCATGCTGGTAATTGTGAATTCAGAATAATAATGGAAATAAAGGATTTGATGATTTAATTTGACCGATATTTCATTAATATTTTCGGGCCAAATGGCAATTTGGATGCGAATGTTTACTTTAAAAATCCATTTTGACCAGCCGTTGTGTATTTTCGTTGCCGTTTATCGCCGGCCGGCACTAAGTAACCGTGAGTAATATAAGGAAAATTTCAAGGATCCAAATGAGCTTTGTCGAATTATTTAACAAGTAATAATGTGTTCGTTTGTTTTGTAGTCAATTTAAGGGGCTGTTCTATTAAAGTTTTATCATTTACATGGATATTTCGTGAGTTCTTTCATCCATCTTGCACCAAGTGGTTACAACGTTCTATGCTTATAACGTACATGTTTTTGATATCCCGTCTTGTACGTAGTAACGAGGTTCGACTGTATTCGGTGTTCCTGATTGGCTGGGAGATGGGCCATTACCTCTGGTGCCATTTGATTAGCCAGAATGCCTGGAGTCTTCTGCTCTCCTCTTCCTTGTTTTGGAGCAGTCATGGGAATCCACAGGCTGGCTTCAAGTCACATGGGTCTGCAAACACAGGAAATGAATATTCTGGATGCACAGAGTACAGCAACTCCAGCATGCTACAGTACATTTGTTGTGGTCTGAGAAACTATGGATCCATCCTGCACCAGCGATCCTGCAGTATAGCAACAGCTTGCTGCAAAACCACATTTTATTAGTACGTGACTAAACCTTTATTTTCCTTATCTAAAATCATACAGAGGTAATACTACCAGCCTAAAGCTGGAAAATCTATGACTGCCATCCTTATGAGCAGGTTACCCTAATCCTTGGCCATGAATGAAGCATATATGTGTCATATATACAATGCCAACGCAGGGGGGTTTCTAGCTATTGAAAAGATCAGAGGCTAAGTCAAGTTTACCTGGGGCTTGACTTTTTTTTGTTTTTGAAGGAAGATTGGCATCGGGGCTAAAATATTCGGGACTAGGCTTAAAATACTAGGGGCTATAGCCCCAAGTGATTGGACGTAACGACGCCCATGTGGGAATTTATCACAACACAAGTACCTTGGGGTGACTCTCTGGTGAAAGGTGCTATATAAAATACATTGTATTGAATATATCAGTCCATTAAGCAATTTACAGTAGAAATACCAATTAGCCTAACTGCATGTCTTTGAACTGCGTGAAGAAACTGGAAATCCCCAATGAATTCCAGGAAGAACAAGCTAGCTACACATATACAGTGCTGAGGCTAGATTCACACCCCCCAACCCAGTGGGTGTGAGGCTACAGTGCTACCCATTGAGTGGTTAAAACCAGTTTTAATGTGCCATCATGCAAACAAGGCTATGTGTAGTGATATTGACTTTGGCAAGATGTAGACAAACAGTTAATTAAAAGTATAAATTAACATTTCATTTTGCATACATGCTTTTATTGTTAGCGTCACTATGTCATTGGGTTAATTTTGTATAAGACCATGATGCATAAATAAAGGAACTCACAATGTCATGGCGCATTTACATTTTGCACTGGTCATAGAGTTTTGTTCTTGGTTTATTAACATTGTACTGAACGTACTGCGGCAAATTAGATGTGTCAGTAAAACAGGTGACAGGTAGCTACAGTATGTGTGTTGTCCAGTCTGAGTACCATTCTGCTTTGGAGCTATTTGGCAGACGGATGACAAACACCATTCAGAGGGAGACTTTCCTTTATAATTACAGCTTCTCATGATTGCAGATTTATTTCCCACAGCAGACTTTAATGGAAAAGGTCCCTAATGCTTGAAGCCAACAGTCAACAATTTTGTATGAAGGCACTAAACATTCCAAATGAAAAATTCGAAATCACCGGCTCATTTCTCTCGATACAGGTACCTGGATTACAACAGAATTCATATCGCTATTATGAAACGTTTAGAACATTGTATGCATCCAACTCCATAACATTCTTCCAATAATGCAATGCAATACAAAGGTTAATCCACAACAGCAACTTCATAGGCCTAAAAGGCAGCATGAAAAACTGTTTGGCAGAGCAACACAGAGTACAAAACTTACACCGGGTTCATACTGTAGTTCTGCTTGTGCCCAAAGCGACACAAGGTAAAATGTTATGTTGTGTGCGAAATGCGATTAGCCATACTGACCGAGCATAGACTGAGCATTGTTTGACACTGATTTCCATGACAACTAGATCATCTGGTCTGTCATCGTAATCACTCTTTTCATGATGTTTTAATCTGTTTTGACATAGTTTAGGCTGCCTTAAATGGGGACCTTTAAGCAATATGACATTTTCTGCTCAAATTTACTTAATAGAAACTTTGAAAAAAATGGCACAGAAAACAGGTCAGTCACCACTGATATTTGTCAGGGGTTTGTATTCCAGACAGCTAATTGCACATCTTTTTCATTTCACATTTCAAGCACAAATAATCGAAAAATCATCTAAGCATGAAAAATCTGCAAAAATAAGTCTGCACCTTTATTACACATAGGTACTCAACAATTAGAAAAATCTGAGAAATCGATTTTGCTTTCTCTTTGGAATAGGGTATAATCGTCCAGTGATCATAGGATACAGATGCAGGGAACATATGAGCAGGGAGTGCATTTCAGGGAGTGCATTTCAGGGAGTGCATTTCAGAGCATGTTGAGCCAAAACAAAAACATGCAGCATGCAGATCACTTAAGTGAGTTGCTCTCCTGTACAACAAAACCCTGGAGTGGATGAACCTTCATTGCCACAATATCAATCATTACATGTACTTTGGTGTCCAAAGCCATCAGAGGAATTTAAGGGACCGTGCAGGCCTGCCAATGTACTGTAGGCATGAACATACACATTCAAAGTCAAGAGTCAGCCCAGGACATGACGGAGCCTTCAGAGCATTTCGGTTCACACAGGCATGCCAAACAGCATGTGTATACAATGGTTAACGCAAGCCTCACAAAGCCTCGGCCATTAGCTCTTTGGAGCACACCGATGTAGCTCCGGATCTGCAGGTTTCAGTTCTTCTCCTCATTAGGTGTCTGCTGCAGGCCCTGTTGGCAAGGTACTTCCTTTCTTTGAGGGTTAAGCTCCAGGCAGGAATATGAAGCTATATACACTCCTGGGGGGATATGGGCCAAACCCGAAATTGCAAAAAACATTAAGCTTTTAATGGTCTCAACAGCAAACAGCTAGAAGATATTTTGGAAAACTTTGCAGACCCATACATGTATTTGTCTGAATTTTATATCAAACATATAAATCTTTCCATGATTTTATGATCGCGTACAAGAAGACTATGTAAGTGAACGTCCAAAAATTAAAGTGGAACTTAAATTTGGAACTTGCCAAAATATTGCATAAATAGTTTTGTTATTTAATGTTTATTAGTGTACGTACATAAAGCAGACCATATCATTAATATTAAAAGTTATTTTTGGTAATACGGATGTACGCATTTTGGCTTGGGTGCACCGTTGTCTCGGCAACCAACCTCACTCATGCATTAGCTGTTTTTTTCACCGTGGAATCCTGCCTTTCTCGCAGTATCTTTTAAACTTTTCCCTACAGTTAATTTTGCATCTTTAATAATGGACACAAGTATTATTAGCATGTTCTAATCTTCCTCCCCTCACCCTCCTGAGTGTGAACTGGTGACTGTACCTCCATTGTGTGGCTTTTCCCCGGATGTAGACCAAGCTTTTGATGTGCAGAACTAAGTTTCAAATTCTTATTAAACCTCAGTTAGGAAAAAGCCACAAAGCAACACAGGTGTAGTGGGAGAAATATTCTTCTGGTCTTTTCATCACATTTATGCAGTTTTACCACCTATATAAGGGATGCTTGATCAAACACTGACCTCTTGTGGACAAATAATGTATTTTTTAGAATATTTGACCCAGGATCTTGCTCTGGGGAACAGTCAAGTTGTATCCTTACAAGGAAGAAAAACACAAAACTGCTTTTGTTATACCCCTTAGTATAAGCTCTAGGTCTCAAACTTATAGCAGAAGTATATCGTCAATTGACTAATTCTTAAAAGCAGTTCTCGAATGCTGCCATTGATATCCACGTTACATCATTGTCTCTGAGGCTTTGTTTCATGGGCTCTCTGTCTCTTTTCCTATTTCAACTGTTCACCACTTTGTCCTCCCTACAACCAACATTTCATTCTCCTACTCCAGTGTAAAAACTACAGCAATACGTGGCTCAAATCCAGCAAACGCAACATGAGATATCTAAATAGGCCATATATTTCTAGTTCATAACAACATGGTTAGGTGTTCGTTAAGCATACCATTAATGGGGCTGGTTTAATAAACTCCAACAGGTGGCAAAGGAGTCATGTTATATCCTTCAAATGTTGTACTGCAGTGCAAAAAAGGTCAATTAGTCATGAACTTACGCTAAAATTCAGTATGCAGTGGGTTTCATAGTGGCATACTTCGTTGGTACACTGGGGACAATCTGAACCAAGCTGGCGCCCCCTCAGAAGATGCCACCCGGGGTAATTACCTATCAGACCTTTACCAGGATCTGCGCCTGGGTTCATGAAAGCAAAAACAGTCTGATATTTTTAGAAGTGTTCGGAGATCTGTTGTTTTTACCATAAAAAGAATGGGGAAGAGATTATGTCAGAATGACGGATCTATAGCAACAGAAATTTTGAATACTGAATTATGTGAGCATATTTTTTGTTGGAACTTACCAAATGTGAGCTATACTAGGGGTGGGCGGTACACCGGTGTCAGTCATTACCGGTGTGATTGTCCGCCACGGTGTGGATTTACACTATACCGTTAACACCGCAAGAATGAAGTATTTTAATTATACAACAGCATATCTATAAAAATAAAGCATTTTTTTCTTCAAAGCATCATTTGTAATCTAAATACTTGTCGTTAAATAGTATATATGTAACCGGTTTATCTGCGTTGTGTCAATTTTCTATTAAACGCACTCCAACGAAGTGTTGAAACAGCAAATTAACAAATTCAAAATAAACTGATTTTGTGTAATTATATACATTAAACAGAATAACCTGGTTACATATATATATATATATATATATATATATATATATATATATATTAGATAAGTATACATAATATATAAATAATAATATTTGTTTATGAAATGGGAAAAAGTTGATAACTTGAATTTGTTCAATTATTTTAGTGTATAATGGCACCAAGGGAGGGAGAGGCAGAACAGAAAGATAAAGAGGTGAAGGAACAGAGAGCTACATGTATGGAGTGAGGAAAGGATGGCAGGTACAATAAAAACTGGAGCGGGAAAGACAGACGCCAATGCTAAGACTTTTAGCGCGGGCCTGGAATGTTCCAATATCTACTCTTCAGCGCAGAGTGAAGGACGCAGCTCAAGGCCATGAGCATGGAATAGGGAGAAATCCTGTGTTTTCAAAGGGGGGAGAAGAAAAGCTGGTAGACTTGACACACAGCTGCATGTTTCAATCCCACAGTCGTTCAGCAGTGGTTTGCAAACTATGAGGAGCTGTTGAGTGAACTGGAGATTCAGGGTGTGCCATCGCACATCTGGAATTGTGACGAAACTGGGCTCCAGGATCACTTTATCTCATCGAAGGTCATTTCTCAGGTAGGGACCCCATGTTACCTAATAACAGCGAGAGGGGTGAGACAACAACTGTTCTGGCCAGTTCAGGACAGTATGGTTCCCTCTTAATCTTTAAGGGGAAACGGCTCAGAATGACTGTTTGAGGCTCCAAACAATTGTATGGTGAAAGTGTCTGACAATGGTTGGATAAACTGAGCTGTTCTTGCAGTGGGGCAGACAGTTTGTTGCCATGCTCCCAAACGATGATCTCTGACCACGTGTGCTGCTGCTTGATGGACACAGCAGCCATGTTTTCAATCTGGTCTTCCTCATGCTAATGATGAACTCCAATGTGCATGTAGTATGTTTTCCACCTCACACCGCACACATTGTACAGCCAACAGATCGGTCCTTCTTCAAAAGCTTAAAACATAATTGGAACCTGGAGGGACAAAATATGACCAGGTAGACCGGAGGAAAGAAGCTACAAAGATTTTTTTTGCTGTTTTCTCCAAAGCATGGAAAAAACAGCAACTGTACAGACTGCTCAGGCTGGATTTAGAGGGAGTGGTATTTACCCAGTCGACTTAGATGCCCTGCGATGGGCTGGCCCCCCATCCTGGGTTGTTCCCTGCCTCGTGCCCATTGCTTCCGCAATAGGCTCCAGACCCCCCGTAACCCAGTAGAATAAGCGGTTTGGAAAATTGATGGATGGACTTAGATGCCATCAGTCCCTCTCATTCTGCCCCAAGCATGACCACAAAGCGGGTAATAGATCATACCTGCAACACCATTTACCATCATACCCAGCACTCATTTCACTGTCCTCCACCAAGCTTCTCCTCAGCACTTATCACCACAGAGCACTGCTTCACCCAGTGGAATGGAGATGTTAACTACACCCCCATCACCCATTTGTGAAGTTGAGGTGGGAACTGCAGGAACCACCTTTGCAGACTTTATCACAATACCTACCCGTGAAAGGTCAACTGTGAGAAACAGGGTAAAGCCCCTACCTTACAACTTAACAAGCACACAGCACTTTCAATCCATCAATGAAAAGGCTGCAGCAAAGGGAGTGCCGAAATCCAGAGCCATAGCCATTAACAAGAAAAAATATAAGCAAACCAAAGCACAGAATACAGCACAGGTCCCATGTGCTGTGTGCAGGTGGGTGTATGGAAACAAAGATGATTCCAAGTGTACAGAGGAATGGATTGGCTGTGTCGTTTACCATAGATGGTTTCACCAAAGCTGCAGTGAGAAAAATCGTATCATTGATGGTGATGATATCTGCAAGGCACAGAAAAAGGAGGAAAAGGTTGAATTTTTACATTTTAAAGTTCAGTTCATTTTTATTGAAGAAGCATGCAAAAACAATTGTTACTGTTATATTTTAAAAAGTTGACACAATGAAATATGAAGTTTTATGATTAAATCTGTTAGGCCTGTTTACTATTTTTACTGTTAGCTTAAGCTTTGCATGTAATTCATTAGTTGTCCTCTCCCCTCCCTTTGCAGCTATTACAGCTGCTACTCCAAGATTTTGGAGTGTGTCTATGTGAATTTTTCCCCATTCATCCAGAAGAGCATTTGTGAGGTCAGGCACTGATAATGGACATGAAGGGTCTGGCTCACAATCTCCATTCTAGTTCATACCAAAGGTGTTTGATTGGGTTGAGGTTCAGGTTCAGTGTGGGCCAGTCGGGTTCTTCCACACCAAACTCATCCACCCATGTCTTAATGGTCCTTGCTTTGTGCACTGGGACACAGTCATACTGGTACAGAAAAGGGCCTTCCCCAAACTGTTCCCTTCAAAGTTGGAAGCATAGAAATTCCACTTTAAGCTATGAATAGAAACCTTACTTGCCCTTGATGCAAAGAGAAAATTCTAAATAATATACCATCACAAGTTATCAATATGCTTCCTACACTCCTACAATACCTGTTGAGTAAAAATTGTGTAAAGTCAATTTTTACTGACAATATTTCATGAGGAATATTTGACTATCGATATAAGCTACCCTTGCTGTAATGAGAAAACCTAAATAAAGATATCTTAATATATTATCTGTCATGACCGATGGCAGACGAGCAGGCAGGAAGCGGGGAAGGAAGTGGCAGGCAGGCTAGAATGAAACGAACAGGGCAGACAGCGACAAACATCAATGACAAGTCTGGGGAATACGGACTCAGACGCGAACTAAATACACAGACTGATAGAAAACCAGGCACAATCAGGGAAACACACGAGGATGATCAGGGGGTGTGGCACACACGAGGACTGGACGCACAGGTCTTGACATTATCGAAAAATACTCCCCATACTCTTAAAATGCACCCAGGGTGTAATTATAAGATCCATAACAAAGCGTTTATCAATAGAGGAGCACATTGATTGCAGCGCACTGCGGTTGCGTAATTTGTCAAGGCAGCATTTTTTGACAGAACAGTGACACAGAAATGGGATGCTCACCATGCCTGCTTGGTCCCGTGAGACATAGACAGTGAACAAAGCAGCCAGTAATGGTTTCTTTCCCGGATTGCCAGACAAGGGCAGAACATGTAGGGGCATAAACCCATGGCATTTGAGGTTTATTGAGAGAAAACATTGAACAGGCAGTGAATCGGTAGGCAGAAATCGGTGCTGAGGTAGAAGAGTTGGAAGCCAGGGAAGGCAGTCCTACAACTATACAGAGAAGAGAAGGTAATGATACCGGGGAAATCAGAGGGAGGCTAGGATAGAGGCAATCAGGAGCTGAGGAGGAGAGGACAGCAAATCCAGGACGTAAGAGAGAGATAAACTGCTCAGTATTTCACATTCCACAAACGATACCTCACACTGAGTGCTTGGGCAGGTGAGTATCAATTAAGCTGCTTGTTAGTCCGCGAGCACATGTGAGAGATTTGGGGGAGAGTCCCATGAGACCAGTGATAGCTGGTACCTCAGGACACATTGGAAGACGCTCAGCCAAAAAGGCTGTTAGGCAAGCAATTTGTGTGTGTATTCAGCCCAGGAGAGGTAATGGACCCAGTCATGGGGAAAGGAGGCAGAGAGTAGTCAGTGAGTTTTGGTGACTTCTTGATTGGTCCTTTCGGTGAGATCATCGCTTTGAGGACGGTAACTAGAGGAGAGGCTGAGAGAATTGAAATGGGTACAGAAGAGACGGAAAGTTCACAAGGAGAACTGAGTTATTCTTCAGGTAGTCCATAGTATCAAAACATCCACTGGTAAGATCGACTTTCAGGTGCCCCATTACGAGCCTATTGAGGCACTTCTTCATGACAGATGCGAGTGCTACAGGGTGGTAGTCATTGAGTCAATGATACAGAAGACTTCTTTGGCATGGGTATAGTGGGGTGACCTTGTAGCACATGGGAATGACTGCCAGACTCTGGGAAATGTTAGGGTGTACTCAAACTAGGCAATCCTTATGTGCCTGAGAATGTATGAACTCCAAAGACCAATTTGTTTAGCTAGTGTGATCGGTCCATACTATGCCCAGGCACAGTATGCTGAACTTAAAGAGGTGGGCCTGACAAGGTTCAGATGGATTTGGGCACAGTACACATGTAGTGTGATCACTAACTGTGTCCGAGCACAGAACACAGGCATGATCCCAGTGAGGCAACTGGCACACGCATGCACACATGTACAGTATACGTGAACTAGACCGAGAAGGAATGGATTAAGTAGGCTGTACAAATTAAGCAGCGACAAACATTTAACAAACAATAATGGTAAAGAGATTACTTTGGTCTATGGCAGAGGTGCAGTGTTTGCTGGAAATCTAGGCTGACAAGCGTATCCAGGAAAAACTGAATGCGACACACAAAATCTCATAGATATTTGGTAAAATTCGGGACTATCTTCTTATACATGCAGCAAAATTGCACCATTGCATTGTCGTAAAATCTATTAAATGAAATTAAATAATCAATGACAGGGTCATGTGAAATCAGACCCAAAACTACTGCAAATAAGCTACAAAAAAGGACATTATTTGTGAATTTCATTGTGCTATGCGAGTCTATAGCGAAAGTAAATCTTCCCAGTGGATGTTTTGGTACTATGGACTACCTGAAGAAGACTTAATGAATACATTATGGAGGTGTACTGAACGTTTTATGAGTGCAGTATAAAAGCATTATGAAGGTGCAGTTAATGTAAAGCGTTACCATTTATTTATTTGAAGATTTGAAGATTTTAGTTTTTTTATTAATTTGATTCAGGATTTTGTTAAATTTCAGTTGCACTGTTAAGAAGAGGGCACATTTTGCACAGTTTAGAAAGATAAAGGAATATTTTTGAATTTGTCTGCAGCTCATTCTGTTAAAAAATCGTGAGAAAATCGTATCATGAACTCAGAATCGTGAACCGTATCGAATGGAGTTGAGTGCATCATTACATCCCTACTGAGCACACAGACAAGTATGTTGTCCGGTCCATCGGCTTTTCATGGGTACCTGTATAGCTCATTTAAATTTAACAATATTTTGAGTCAGGTTATTCTAAATTAAATCCTTTCTTTGCAACTGTTTATATGTATTTGTGTTACATTTTCCCCAATTTGTCTCATGTCAGTTGTGGACAAACACAGTACCTGCTCTTCAGGAGAAAGGATGGTTTTTCACATGAGCATATCGTTCAGGGCATCTAACTATGTGTAGAAGCTGTTCAGTGCATCTGGAAGGGAGGCATCAGTACTGCAGATGGGTAGTGTGGTCTTTCAGTGTGTGACATGCACAGTGAGTCTCTTGTGACTTATTGTTGTGTTACATTTAATCAGCAAAAGACCTTCAAAGGTTTTATTATTTAGATTTCAGCATTCTGGCCTGATTCTTTTTCCTTGTACACTGAAGATGCTCTCACTAGGTGCAGAGAAAGCAGCTGTAGCAAAGAATTTGCAGGAAAGGGTTAACTCAGGAAAGCTCGTGTGGTTTCCTTTCCAGTAGGCCAAAGGGTTGTAAATTATTTATTCTGCAACACTTCCAATGCTGCATTCTTTCATTCTAAATAACATGACATTTGTACTTACTGATGGTACTTTTAATTGCATTCTCTCACTTCCATTCAGACTCCCAGGGAGAGCAGATGGGGCAAATAATTAAACTGAAGTTGGGCTTCAAATCACCTCAGGAAAAAACTGACAGAACCTTGTAGAAAGTCCCGGAATGAGGCACTCCCAGGGAGGGGTTTGTTACCTACCCATTTTAACCCGAGACATAATTTTGGCTCAATCATAATCACTTATCTTTCAGTGGAATTGGGACATATTTGCATTGGTAAGTAAATTCAGCTGTGAAATTGGACATCCATTATAAAATTAAGTACCTGTGTAGCTCATTTAAATGTAACAATATTTTGAGTCAGGTTATTCTAAAATAAATACTTTCTTTGCAACTGTATATATGTATTTGTGTTACATTTTCCCCAATTTGTCTCCATGTCTGTCAGTTTCCTTCATTCATTAAGGAAAACATGTTGTGCCTCAATTTACCACAGACATCCAACCCATCACCTCTTTATATGCAAACACATAATTAAAGCTTCCTTTAGTCTCATCTCAAGAGAACATGCTCATCCATGCAGTCAGCCAATTGCCTCTTTAAAGACTAAAAATGCATCAGCAAGATGAAAATATCCTTAACAAAATGCCCCACTATTTCTTTTTTTTTTATTCCACATGCACTCCTGAGCAAAAAACGGGGCAAAGCTTAATGTTGTGCAATGTGCGTTTGGCCGATTTATTAATTTAAAAAAAAATTTTGCATGGGAATTGTTTTAGTCCAGCGAAACAAACTTCTGCAACATGAAGTGAAATCCACTAGATGGCGCTAATCACGTTAAATGCACAGCTTCCGGTTTCACCATGGTGCAGGTCCATCAGTTTGGCAAGACAGGCAACACGTCTGAAGAGGTGTTAAAGTTTATAATATCTATACCTAAAACCAGTTTAGTGACTATAATATACATATCAGTGTGATAATTATCTTTGAGATAAGAATACCTATTAAACCAAAACCTGAAAATATCAGCAAGACTCTGGTGCTCTGTGATTATTCACGATCCCATAGCACTCACTGAGAAGGGTATTACTCTCACAGAAAAGGATAAAGTTCATGTTCTATCAGAAAGACCACTGTACCTTGCAGTCGATAGGATCAAGTGACTCAGTCCCTTTCCATTTTTTCAAAGGCTCACCAGCAAGAAAATGAAAACATGCAGTATTTACGACCAACCATGTACCGCTTTCTATTTAAATGATTAATCACAAAACATGAGTTGCTTCACACTTTCAGGACTGCGACTTGACCTTTGAAGGTCAGCAGGTTCTTGTGTTTTTGTGCATATCCTGAGACACGGTGCTGATAAACACCGACAACTGAACTGTTTCCACACCACTTGACAAATTAATATCCCATTCCTACAAAGAAATGTTAAAGGTACTACTAAGCAGCTTAAAATATTACATGCAAAGTGTCCATAAAGTAATGATAAATCAGGAGATGAAAAACATTTCAGCTACTTGGCGTCTTTTGTGTGCAAAATCCAGAACGCCTTTAGAAGTGTCATTTGACATATGCTGATACTATGCTATACTCTTTGTATTTGTATCATCACAATGAAAAAATATGAAATGTTACATGTACAACGTGAAGGCACATTACAATTTCTGTAGTTTCTACCGGTTTTGATTGTCCACATTTTACGTCCTCAAAAGTTAATGCAAACTTCATCGCTACTTCATTCAATTAAAGTAATATAAATTAAATGAGGAATTGCTAGTAATTATCTAATAAAACTTATGTAGAATGTAAATATATAACAAATACATACGTACATAGATTATACACACAAACACACATACATACATACATATAAACATAATATATCTCACCAAACACTCTTCTAACTGCAGCTCAGTGGGTGTGTTTTCACTCATTGTACTGAGTATAACTGTATTTGATCAATAAAACACAGGTGTTTTACTCCAGAATAATCAACCTGACAGAACATCTTTGGGATGAGTTGTAACGCAAAAATACAGATCTACACATCAGAGACTTAAAAGGTGTCTTGAAACAACTCCAGCAGCTTTCTATCACACGAGAGCAGAGAGTTTTTAACAATGAGCCAAAATGGGCTTCAAGTGGCAAAGTGTGCCAAAATTCAGACATTCATTCGTCTATAAATATGCATGGGCCCAGTGCTTTAGGAATGATGCTATAAAGGAGCTATTATGAGGCGAAGAGGAAGAACAGAAATTTAAACGTAAACAGCTTCTGTGGCATGCTGAGCTCTGCATGTGTCTCCAAAGGGTTGGCTGCTGAAGGGGCGGACAGGAAAGCAGAGCGGGTGACTAAACTGGAAGCCAGTGAGGCTGTTCCTGTTACTGGAGGAAGATGCATGTTACCGTTTAGTCACCCTCTTTGCGGAAAAGAAAACTTTTTAAAGGTTAAGTGAAATACTATAACAGCAATAATCGATCGATTCAATCAAACCTCAGTGAGAAAGTTATTACAGACCATATATATAGAGGATCATAAGCAAGATTTAATCTGTAGGAGAGAAAAACAAAAGGAGAAACTGGTCAAAAAAAAGAGAGAGAGAGAGGGACTGAGTCACATGTTTTGGGACAGGAAAAGGAGATGGGGGGCATGGGTAAGCCAGGAGGGACAGCTGTCTTGGAGGGGACAGACAGGAACATCTGCCATGACATAAAAGCCATTGTTCCAATGTCTTATCAGTCAAATACTTCAAAGAACTTATGTCCTTTAGTCACAGGATGCATGCTTGAGTTGTGGGCTCCGACAGGAACCTCTTACACTAAGGAACATTAGAATTCAAAAATTCCCAAGTTTAATTTCAGTGTCACAAACTATTAGGGCATAAGCTCTGAAAAACTGGACGAAAGACTAAAAACAAGCACTGTTCCTGCCAAGTGAAGTGGAAATCTGTCATGGACAGTTACGTCAGGGGTTAAAACGGATGACGGCTGTTAGAATCATAGCTTGCAGTTGCATCAACCACACTGTGGCACCACTGAATTATTTCTGATCTGCAGGCTGGGTGTGACAGATCATTTGCAGAAAACACATTCAGAGGACAGGAACCGGCGCCCTTCTCTGCAAAGATGAAGGGAACACCAAGCACGTCAAAATGAAACTTAGCCATCATCAACTTCTGTTTCTCCACTTCCTGTACAAGTCTGACCTGTTTATGACATGCATTTCTCTGCTCAAACTACAAAGTAGCTTTGCCCAAATTCTTTTTCAGTTTCAGCTCCGCAAGATTGTAATACTACACCAAAACACAGTGCTATTTTTTTTTCCCTCTCAAAGAATTTTGCTAAGTAATCAAACTAGTGTACACTAGAAGAGGACCATACTTTCCTGTCTTAATTGGCATTGATTTGTGCTTTGTTTTTTCATAAGTGTGTGTTTTTCAGTTGTATATAATACATCAAAGGAGATCAGTTCTCTTTTATTGTATGATTTTTGTAATGATTTTCATCTTTGTGTGCTCTTAAGAGAAGATTCCAGGGAGAACAGATAAAAACATATGCTAGTTATTCAAGCTTGCAACAGTGTCATTAATATGCATTGCCCCTGTCAAACCAA
Source organism: Brienomyrus brachyistius (assembly GCF_023856365.1). NCBI lineage: Eukaryota > Metazoa > Chordata > Actinopteri > Osteoglossiformes > Mormyridae > Brienomyrus > Brienomyrus brachyistius. Next base: position 22,204,375 of record NC_064544.1, read on the forward strand.
AACACCATCTTAAATTAGACATACTGTATTTGTAAATTGCAAATGATCAAAACAGGCTTCTTTAGTAGTTATATTACAGATGTAAGCTAACCAACTTTAACATGAAACTGCAAACCCTCTAAAGCCGGTCTGTCATGCATAGCAGTCGGTAGGAATGAGGGGCTTGAAGAGTTTGAGGTCGGCATAAATCATTGGAGATGTCAGGGCATAGTGCACGTTACACTGCAAATGCCCATAGTGGTGCATAACAGTAGATGGTTTACTTGGATCCTTTGGCAATAGGCCTTTAAATTCCATATCGGTGAGTTCCATGCTTTTGCAACAACTGCAAGACAAAGTGAAAACTATAGCTATTGTGGCAGTGTGTAAACCTGACCAGCATCCACATGCCTAAGGGTGTGTGTGGGTGGTGCCTGGAATGCAAGACTGGCAGATGTCTAGGAAGCAACTGTGACAAGGGAGACTGGACTGAAAAGCAAATGTTCAACTATGACCACAAATCCAGAGCAAGGCACTCTGTGGAGGCACCACTTGCCAGTTTAACTTCTGCTGTATGCAGACTGATACAGCAAGGTTTGATAAACTGTACTATGCAATCAGATCTCGAAGCAACAATCCAGGGCCTTTTATCCACAACTTAGCGGGCGCAAAAAGGTTCAGTTTACTGACAAAGGCACACATATGAAAGGGCATCAATATTGGTATAACAAAATGTTTCCCAACTGCTATAGACAGTGTTACCAACCAACGGCAAGCGTCCTCCACCCAGATATTACTGTGGTGGTGGGGGTAATAGACCGGTTGCCACACCCATCTCCCCCCCCAAAAGAGAGGGGGGGAAAGAAAAAGAAAAAAAAAAAAAAAACCACCACCACACACCTAACCACCCCATCCAGTATTATAAAAAACAGACTTCCACAGCGAGGGAGTGGTGTTAAAGCAAAGACACAAGGACAGAGCATAGGTAAAATTCAAGTTTATATATATATATATAAAACAATTGGGTGGCAGTGACAGTTAAAACCCATGGACTGTAACGGCAGAACATCATATGACAACTTCAGGAGCAACAGACATGGTATCTTGACGGATCAGACTGATCCGAGCTGCAATGTACATCCTGAACCTTGGTCACAAACATACAGGGTGATGCCCATAAAGTCTTGATTACAATTTTTAAAAATAAAACTTAAAAAATTTAAACTTCCAAATGAAACCATTTGAGCCTGATGTGACAGACAGCCTAATTGAGAGACAGGAACATTCCCAAACACATTAAAAGGTACAACCTACAATTCTGATGGCAGTTCAACAACTCACAAACACAGCTTCCCTTAAATTCTGAGATATCGGGGCAGGACCAAACAGTCATCTTCCACCATATTTATATAAACATCATTTGAAATTAAGTGCTTCAACCAAAAGCAAGAACCAGGTCTCCATTTAATAGTCTAAACCTGAACACTTGACATTAATATAGTCAGCACTTACAGGTTAGCAATGAGGGGAACGGTTAAAGTTAGATTGGCAGTGACCCATTGTGCTCTGACCAATTCGTGCCGAGACTGGGATGGCGAGTCCACAAAATGGGGTGGGGGGGGGAGGGATTCCAGCATAATAAATACAGGTAGATTCGATGCGGCCGGGGCACGACCCAGGCTGCAGTCTGCACAAGCAGCAGTGGGCAGACACTCACAGCTTCTTCAGCCTGCTGTACTGGTCGCGCTTGCTGCGCTCCCCGGCCCAGGTGCGGCTCTTCAGGCGAAAGCGCCGCAGGTCCTCCTTGAAGTCTTCGTGAATCATGGGTCTGTAAGCCTGAGGCTCACACTGGGCCTAGAACATGAAGAACACAGGGCATCAGTGAAGCTACTTACCAGAACAATAAGCTATACTCGTGTCTTCGGGTTAATGAGCAAAAGTGAGAACCAAGACAAATCAGGTTTGCTACAAGTGCTCAGGAATATTCAGAAAGATCTTTGTAGGCCAGTGTCAGTGCTAGTCAACAGCCTGAACGGAATCAGTCTTGGGCAGCTGGCATTTCATCCCAGTCATACCCTAGGCTTGTTCTCCAAGTTCCCTGTACTGGCTCCTGTAACCCCCCACCTCTCCCTGATCAGGATAAGCAACAGGCAGCATTAACTCGCCAACAATGAAAAACCAGACCTGAAATTCCTTGTAAAACTCCTTGTAGCCACCCTTGAGCACATAGAGCTCAGGGTAATGCAGGCTAGGGTAGGGGTTGAGCAGACGGTCGCGTTCCCGTAAGTATCGGCACATGCGCGGCCCTCTCTCAGAGGAGAACTCGCAGTGGAAGATCAGCAGCACGCGCTTGTCCAGGCAGGAAGGGGTAATGGGCTGCTTCAAGAAGAACTCGTTCAGCTCCTCCTCCTGATGTAGGTTTATGGCTCCCTAGGAGAGGGACATAAGAGGGGTCAAAACAGTACATCAACCCATCAACTACAGGCAGAAGAGAAGTTACTGAATCTGTCTGCCCTATATCCAAATCTAACACTCTGAGCAGGTCACTTGAGGAAGATACTTAGATTTAGGGACCAAAAATGAAATGAACCTGAAAATCAGCAAAAATCATTTGCAGCTCAAGTCAGGATTGGTTGCATGGATGAAAATCATGGAGGGGGAGGGCGTCAAAACCAGCTAATGCATGCCCCTGGATGCCCTTAAATGGGTGGAAACCTCATCTCCATAATGTTCATCCCAAAGTAGTGCCTTTGATTCGATGTGCTAGAAGAAATCCAGTTTATAGAGTCACAAGTGCAGTTTGAGACTTCCTATCCTTAAAATTTGATAGGTTACGAGAGTAGGGCAGTACCTTGATGTGTCCGCCCTCAAACTCGTATGGATAGCGGCAGTCGATGACAATGAGGCGTTCCACAACATGCTCAAACTGCCCGTCCAGTGCTGTCGCCATCTGAGGAATGGAGGGATAGTTAGAGGTGAAAGAGCCTGAGATTGCCTCCACTTTACAAACAGCTTGAAAGACCTCTTGGGGCTTTCCCTCCTCAAGTATTACACACAGCATTGGCTCCATTGATCATCCCATTTACAGGGAACTTTCCCCATAGCGGGGACTGCAGTCTAAGTCATTGAGGTACTCTCACCACTTCCACCGTGATGTATTTGAGGTCTTGGTGTTTTCCTTCCACAGTTGGCAGGACAAATGGCTGCAAAGAAAAGGCACGGGAGGGTTTGTGAAAGGGACAAAACAGCACTAGGTGGATTAGTGAGTAGGAACATGCGAGGGATTAAATCGAATAAATGGTGTATGGATACCCTGCAATTAGCTTGGAATGCCCTAAGGTGGCCAAACAAAGGACCTTATAAATTGGATTTCAGGACATGGGGGGATTTTTCAGTTAGCCCAATAACATGGCGATTTACATAAAGGTGTGCGTGTTAGCATGGGCAGCTTCAGAGCTCCTCAGGATCCAGCATACCTTACTAAAATCCCCTATCAGCTCCTGTGCATCGTCATCCAACAATTTCTCTATCTCAACCTGGCTCAAGGACTTTGACCTCTGAACCACCCGACAAGCCTGTAAGGGGACAGAACAGAGTCCAACTTAAGCAGAAAGCAAACACCACTGCAATATAATTGGCTTTCCTCCCCTTTCAGATTCATAAAAGTAGTCTACACAAGGGACGGACATCAGCCGGCATTGGTACAGACCAGCTGCTCTTCCTCCTCAGAGGCCTGGGGTGACCCGGCCACACTGCGCCTCCTTTTCACCCTAACAGGTGTGATGTCATCACCAGGGCGACCTACTCGCTTCAGGACAGGGCGTGTGCTTGACGGGAGCGAGGGCGAGCGGAATAAGCCACGAGGACGACAGGTCATGGGCTGGACAGGCACAGGGGAAGAAAAAAAAAATTTTTTTTTTTTTAATTAAAAAAATTCAAAAAATTAGCCGTTATCAGGAGAATGTCATTACTGCCAGGAGTTAACAGCCTCATAGCACATTAACCTGGGAACTAGGTTAAACAAATGCTGATCAAGTAACACTTTAATTCCAATTTGACTTGTAGTCCTCAAAAGACTTCAAAAGAATTATAATCTACACAAAACAGTACAAGATTACTGGCTACCCAGTATGGTAGATCAGAATTTCCTTTTAGAAGCATCTATCAGTCAATGTCAGCAAAATCAAACACTAACAGCTGGAGATAGGAAGACAAACTTGATTCTCACCGAGGCAGAATTGTCCACTGCTTCTCCACCCACCAGGGGAGCGGTGAGCAGGCTGGCCATCCCCAAGGGCATGTCCGAGTCACTCTGGAAAACGAGGACATACGTTCGTGACTAGGAACATGAGATGACCCACCAGACCAGAAACAAAAGTGCATGTGTGTACTTTAAGAGACTTACCACCAGGTCACTGTCCAGGATCTCAAGGAAGCCATCGTCATCATCATTGAAGGAACAAGTGAGAGAGGAATGGCGGAGTATCACAGGACTGCAATCATCCGTTGGGTACAGCTGCCTTGTAGGCTCAGGGGACAGCTAGTGTGGAAGAGAATGCCAGGTGAGATACACAAAGCCATCAGGTAGGAAAAGTTTAAGTTCTTATTGGGCCATGGAGTTCCTGCACAACTCCCGAACATGACCAGCTAAGAGGCCACATGTACCATGAGTGCTGGAGCAGAGTTGGGACGGCGGGAGAACATTTCCCGGCCTCGGGCACCAGGTAGGGGCCGTGAATAGCACCGGGAAACAGGCCGGGTAGGCTTCTTAAACTCAAAGACCTCCTGGAAGGAAAAAGAATGGAAGGTCATGTAAACCAGCTTCAGGGTAACAAACACAGGAAAGCATCTATACCGGCCTGTAACTATGCCAACAGTGGTAAACACCTTGTACCCCCCCATCTGGCTACCTACAGACAAGGAACCTGATGACAACCAGCAAAAAAAAGACTCAAATAGGTCACAGCAAACTACGATCACCAACAACAGCATGTCATTTGATTGTTTAAGGATGACGACAAACGTAACACTGCGGAAGTGTGATTCCACCCTTAAATACACAAAAATAAATGGGTAACGCTTTGCTGAAATCTCTACAGGAGAGGAGTACAGATGCTTAAGAAGCTTAGTGCTGGTGAAAAATATCATTGACTGTATGGGAAAGAAAGGATTCTTACACAAAATCAAGCCTGAACTTTCATTGGGAATATAAATGACTGAACTAGTCCTATTTCGGTAACACGAGAACTGCATCGTAAAAGAATGTCTGAAAAAAGATGAAGGTAAAAGAACAGGACAACCAGGAAGATGGAGCTGTCAACCCTCATGATGAACATGCCACTGGAAACACCAGTGTGATAAAAGGACATTGTTGACTCCGTGCAATATGATGGCAATTATTGAGTTGAGCTCAAAATCTGGCAGGTCACAGTATAAAAATGTCAAAGCTGTGTTTAGGAGATAAATAGGGAACAGAAGACCCAGGAGAAAAGAGACTTACATCAGGCACGTTCTCCTTGTTGCTTTGCCCAGCAATGGCCACGGTCTGATGACTACAGTGCTCTGGGTCTCCTCCTTTTGCAATAGGACTGAATGATAACATCTGTATATGGAAGAGAGAGAACGAGTGATCACAGGTTTGGAAAGGAACCTCCAGGCAGGAAGAGGGAAAGACATGCAGAGGCTTTTAAAACACATATCAGCCTAGTTACCTAGAAACCAGATGAATTAAAGTTAAATCCATAAACATCTTCAGACACTGAGACTGAATATAGTTCTGCAAACAAGCCTTTAAGATCTGAAACTGCACTGATTTAAACATGGTTGTTATACACGTACTGGAAGCGAGTTGATTCTTCGGATTGGCATCTTGTTGCTAAAGTGAAGAAAGGACAGTAATCAGCCTTATGGATTAAGTCATTGTTTTAAAATAAAATTAACATAATGGATTAATAGAACAATAACTGTTAAGTGTGATGACCCCTGCTAAGAGGAAGGGTTCCTTCCAATAGGACCAGCCCAAGAAACTTGCTCTGCACAGGGACCGTTCAAAAATAGGACAATAACCTGGAAAGCTACAGACATCTTAGGGAAGCCTTATCCTCAAATGAGAGGAATGTCCAGGACCAACTGAACTGGCAAACAGACTATTCAAACAAATTACAGAACACTTACATATTGGAAACAGAATCCTCACCCATGAGAGGTTTTTCAAAGCTGTGAAAACAAAGAGCAGAATCAAATCAGCAAATAACATTGGTATGGAAGGACAGGGAGAATGTCTATTTCTATCATACAGGACAAAGACAGCTGTAGGCCAAGGATGAAGACTGATACTGAACGGGCTTCACTAAATCAGACAGTCTGTATAAAGCATTTCTATAGACAACCTGTGCATTTGGTCCTATTCAAAATCCAAAGAAAAAAAAACAGAAAGAACAAATGTAACAGGAAAACTCCAATCAAAAAAAATGTGAGAGTACATTATCATCACAATCCATATATTGTCATCAAAGCCCAATAGCTCAGGCCATTTAGCAACTGATGAGGTTAAGTAATCGCTTCAAGGGCACAGGGGGGGAGCTGCCCCGCTCGTGATCCAAACGTGTGACCTTTTGGTCTCAGCTGCAGCTCTAACAAAGGTGGAGGCAGCTGAGGGATGCAGGGGGAGCTCACAAATGTGGAACTGTGGGCAGATGGTCTTTTGAATTCCCTCAAAGGGGGGCTATTAAGAGTTCAGCCACCCAGGCAGCATCCAGCGATCAAAAGTACCTCAAGTGCCCCAGCGCGTCTTGTGTGCGAACAGCTAGCAATTCAAAAGGGGTTTTCAAAAAGGAGAGTCCAGTGAAAAGGCAAGGGTTCCACACAACCAGCCAGCCAGCCAGCCAGCAGCGGCCAAAATCTTCAAAGATAATGCCTGTCTGGTACAGGCAAACTGCACACCGCTACCAATCAGGCATTGGGGCATTCTGTCAGTCACAAAACAAATAAAGTTTCAGAGGGGTTGCTGTGTTCCATGTTAAAATTGTTAAATAAAAAATTTGATCACAAAGAGCTTAATATACACACCATCCTACAAAAACTTCATCCACAATGATGACGGAGAAAAAAAAAACACTTGGAGCACAATCTCCAAAAAAATTTAACTTAAAATCTTAATCATAACCTTAGAGCAAACCATTCAGAACCAAACTTAAAGATGACAGACGAATTTAAAATTCAACAGGACTTTCACAATTAAGTGGGACAGCGACTATTAGATTCAAAACTTTCCAATGACTTTCAAACGCAACAAAACTACTTGATCACAGATTCTAAAAGCTTAGTTACTGCACCTGCTGCCTATCCAAGCACCCCATGAAAGCTCATTGTGTGAGCTACCAAGACAGACATCTGTTTAACGAACACAAGGTCTCAAGAGTTAATCCTCACATAAGCAATGTTATATGTGCAATCTCAGGAACAGACACCCAATACAAGCTTTAAAAGACTTTGCAAACCACCACAGGGAGTAGCCAAAGAAAACATCACACATACACTTCCACAATGTCATCTGGGTCCACCGGGCTGGAGAAGTCCATTCCAAGTCCTGCAAACAGAACAAACAGTATTCCTCATGATCCCCACCCTGCAGAAACTGAGGTTCCGCCATGACTGCCTACCATGAATACCCATGGTTTATACACAAGGGAAACCAAAATACACCAGGCCTTGTGTGACTGTATTAAAAAGCACAAAACAGTGGTCCATGCGTGTCTAGACACTTGATGCATTGCACATCCAACATATTAGACCGATGTTTTGGTAAATGTACTTTTCATTTCTTAATCTGAAAATATATAGTTGAACGACGAGGACTTTACCTGCATCCGAGGACGTATCGGAGGCAAACGATGGGATTTTCGTGATGGGCATGATTCTCTTTCTCTTTGGAGTATCGCATTGGCTGCAACGTTAGACGATAAACACAAATACACATTAAAATGCTGGGTAACCCATCAGTTTGGAAAAAGAATATTCACAGCTTAGAGGATTGTGAGATCTCCGTGTAATGGAACAAATGTGCTGTCAAATAAACTGTAAAGGAAGGTATGCTCCCAACTACATTTAAAAAGCAAGTTTTGACAATTATCGGTTGTATCAACCATGTTAACTAGTTATAACACGTTACTTTGCAATGCGACGACACACTAGATAACACTCATGCACAGCACTAGTCCCAGGCGAAGGTCCACGTCTGAATACCTTCCGAGAACGGCGAGGTGGGTCATATTGAGGGCCAAGTCGGTCACAGGGGAAAGCACGGTCAATTGCTCTGCAGAGGAATCCATGCCGCCCCGGGAGGTTTTCGGTTTTATTTCCAGGAGCGAACGAGACTGTCTACTTCTGCAATTTTTCCCGCTGCGACCAGGGTTTTTGGTAACAGGACTCTGTTCTCCGTGGGCCAGCTGTAGCTCCATTTTCAGCTCAGCGAAAAACAAATATCAGAACTTAGCCAAGACGCCGAATAGATGGAAAATTAGCAACTGTATCCGGTCAATTAGTTGCCTTTGTTGATGAAGCAAACGGGAGCTGTTAGCGAATGCTAGCTGATCACATTGAGCTCGAGACTTTAAAAACAGCTACGATAACTGGCACCATTCGTGACCGAAAAGCGAACTACAAGGAGTAATATATTAGTGTATAAGTATGTTAGCCAGCATGCTATGATGCTGGCTATGAGAAAGGAATTCAAACAAAACCGCTCTCCCGCGCCACCATCCTCCCTAATCCTCTTCCGGCTTAGACGATATAGCTTGCTATATAAATATATGCAGCCCTTCGTTTTCTATTTATCTTCAAAAACACAAAGTAAGTAAGCGGCAATCTATATAACCAATCGGTGACGTTAAATTGCGCTGTGGTCATATCTCTATCCAATCAAAAGCGTTTCTATGGGAGGGCTCTCATATTAGTAACGGGATTGCCTGTGAGCCAATGAAAATCTTCTCGTCAGCGTGATGCTTTAGGATGTTGACCAATGACATATTTTGAAATTAGAATTCCGTAAAAGCGAAATACCTTTTTTCCCGCGGAACAGTTTTAGGGAACACCCGCACAAAGAATTTAGCCAATCAAACTGTAGAACGAGATGCTGCGAAGCAAAATGGAATGTACCATATGGAATTGTACTAAGGTACATATGTTGATTAATCGAACTAATAAAATAACGCATTATAAATAAATATCTACAGTTCTGATAAAGACACGACATATTTATTTAAATCTATTACCTGCATATTTTATGAAATATATTTTAACTTTCAAATATAATATGCGTAGGTTTTAATTTTGAACTCCCCCATATGACAATCGCAACAAAGACTGAAAAAAGGAGAGGGAGTTTTAAAATTGAAGTAAATGACAAGTAAGTACACCTAAAAGAACAATAGTAGGTACATACTGTCGTTTTGGTAAACCTTTTCAGGTCGTAATTTAAAATAATATAGGTGGTGTGGTAGTCAAACAGTTTTTGTCTTTGCTTATTAAGCAGCTGCGAAAAAATGTGCAGTCTAACAAGGCCATTTGCGCTCAATCACATTTTTGCTTTATTTTATATTGAGATGTTGAATAGTCATTTGTATTTTTCTATTAAACAACGCATTGCTGTTGAGTTTTCTACTGTAATTAGTACACCAGCATAAAAGGGGGTAGAAAGTAAAGAACTAAAGATTACTGCGCGCACTATGAAGACTATCTGGGTTTTAGAAAAGAGCACAACGCCATTGTGACATTTACCGAAATACCGGGCTGCACCCTCCTCCTACTCCCGGGGCACCGCAGATATTCCAGGGACTGCATTCCTACCACGAAAACTATTTGTATTTTGCTTAGAAAAGAGCGGGAAGGGACTGTTTTCCTACCAGCGATTAAGAAACATAAAGAATACAATAAGGATACATTATTATTTCGAGTCAGGTATTTTCTGCCTGTATACTGTTGAAAGTTTAAAAACGTGAAATTACAGTTACATGATATGCAACATGTTTTACGAAAGTGAGGTCTCATTGCCGTATCTTTTTTCCTGTAAATGCTTGTCCTTGAAAATAAAACAGCAGTTGGCTAAAAGTATTTTAATTGTATTTTTTTAGCGAACTGATTTGGAAATATGTAGTTTATTCTTTACAAATTTGATCGTTTTCGAAATCTGATTAAACACTGTTTAAGCTCTTTTTGAGTCATGGAAGCATTATTCCGCAATAATGAGGGGAATGCTTTAAAACAATGGGCAAAGTAGTACAATAGGATAGCCTGGATGTGAGTGGCCGTCTTTCTAAAGATCGCTTACCATCTGCCTAGCCAGCAGGGTAGGTCTTAACACAGGACTCAGTTCAGTGATTCAGGTCATCTGCTGCAAGTAAGCAGGCCTGCAGTAATTATCCAGGTTACTGCCTAGTAACCTTAACTCTGAAGTATATATTTTCATCTAACCGAATTCATCAGTATACATTGTTTTATTTGGTGCTCTACAGGATCTTTATAAAACGATACAGTAAATGCAAAATATACCAGAAGAGTAATCCATTAACCGTATACATAATGTAACTTTAGCACATTAGCAGCCATGTGTTTGTCATGTCATTAAAAACAGATGAAAGGGCTGAAGTGGTAAAAAAAAAAAAACGACGTGTTACATAACATGCAAAAACCCACACATTCAAATGGCCACCCAGCATTCTAAAGCACAGCATCCTGCCATCCACTTCCTTAAATCTTAAATTCCCGCTGATACAGAAAAGCCAGCAGCATCCTGAAGGACACATCAAATCCAGCACACCACCTGTTTGAACTGATGCCCTCAGGCAGGTGGCAGAGCAATCAAGGATCGTAAAAAACAGACTGAAAAACAGTACATATCCCAGGGCCATCACTGTTATGGACAATGAACTGAAACAAATGATCTTCCAGTCTCTCACTGGACAACTCTTGTTACTCTGTATAATATGCGCCTCCACTGCAATGTATGTCTGTCTTCACATATACATTACCTCATCTCCATGTGCAATATGGACTACACAGCAACTTCTTGCAACTGCCACAGTTGCGGCATAATCCACTTTAGATTTTTATTTTAATTTGCCTTTTTAAATCATTTTGCACTGAAAGGGACTGCATCCAATTTCGTTGTACTTGTACAATGATAATAAAGATTCTGATTCTAACTACAGCATAAAAACCAGTTAGGCTGGCCTGAAACATTTAATAATGTTTTGCACGTGGATTTAATAATTAATTTGTCCAGCTCCTAATCTGCTTGCCTTGGTCATGACATAATTAACATGAAGCAGCCTGTTTTATTATCATTAGAGTCAGCTTTGCTCTTTAGTATAATGACTGCTGTTAACTGATGCATTCTTCACACCCCAAGTGCATAGATCCTCAGCTGAAGAAGGTAGGCAGTGGAAATCAATTGTCTTTCACCTCTATGTGTGACTTGTAGGTTCCTCCCGCTAGGCAGCCAATCTTCTAAATTCTTGGCTCTGCACATTAGTCAGCCTTCTCTGCTGTGACCATGGGAAATCATCACCCCAAGGGGGCACTGATATCCATCTTTGACTTCCTGCCCTTCAGCCCTAAAGATATCTTGTTTTGTAGAGAATCCTTATTCTTATGCCCCCGGTGATAGACTCCTGGGGACAGGACAGTGCTGTGGGGTATTTGGGTGTTAGTCTGGCCTTGTACATTATATTTTCAGTCAGCGGCTGGAGTTGTTTCTTTGGCTTGGTGCCAATAGTAGGGCCCTCTGTGGCGTTTTAATGATCATGTCTGTCACAATTCAAATTATCATCCAGAAGTTTATTTAGTTCAGTTGCAGGCTGACATATTTATCAGCCATTGATTATTCTATGTATTCAACCATCTTCTCTACTCTGTATCCAGCACAGTCCCATAGGGACTGGAGTTTGTCCCAGAATGCATAGATCACCCCAAATGGTATTGCAGTTGATCACAGCACACACAGCCAACACAATCACATACTTTGAGCAATTTAGAGACACTGATTCACTTAACTAAATGTTTTGGACTGCCACAGAAGCATAACAACAAATCAGCTTCAAATACTTACAGCCAGTCATTTAATATATATTTTTGTTTGGGTGGTTAATAAATGCTAACAAATGTTGCTGCTAGACTTTTTAAGGGGCTTCTTATGCTGAATGAGATTTCATTATGGTTGTACAGTATACCGATTACTTCAGTGATTTCGGCTGCCAAAATGTGTTTTTCTTGATGTTAAAAATGGAATATTTATTTATTGAACTGTGGAGATGTAAGATAAAAACAACCCAATACCCCTGTTGGAATCATTAATTCTTCTTTGCTGTTCTTTATGCATGACAGAGGAAAGGCTTTAAGTTATACGTTTACTGTACTCCCAGTAACAGGCATAACTGTCAGTATCTCAGCCATCTGACTAGGAGTCTAGCTGATCTTTTAATCTGTTCATTTCGACTTGGTCTTCTTCGACTCTGACAGTCTGTCTGCTTTCCGTCTCTGAAGACCAGACACCTTGAGAACCCAGTGAGACAAATGGGAACTGTTTGTCGCAAGCATTTCCATACCAACCCAATTCCATGTCTCCCAGAAAGCATGCCAGAACACAGACCCAACCCCCAAACGCAGCGGCAGATCAGAGCCTCCCAGCAGGAGAGAGAACCCCAGCGTCTCCTCCCTTGATCAGCTTACTGCTGTTTCACAGGCAAGACTGCACCATCCTGCAAATCTATAGAGACCATTGAGATTCCAAACAAAGCCATTAGCAGGTACAGTCACAAATGTTAATTGTTGTAAATGTATCATAGTCTGCTATCTTGTTATGTTAATGTTAATATTTTGCTCCATCCATAGTGGATCCCACCATGTACAAATTCATATCAATCATATTCCTCTCATCTCCTATTGGGTCCCCATCCAAACATTCACCTCATAGCACCATTATGATTACAATCCATATGCTAGAAATGGCAAAGTATAATGGCAAAGAAAGCAACAGTACATTTCCAAAGTAAAAAAAAAACATTTTCTATAGATATTTAACTGAAACTCAGAATTTAGTGTTTGCATAAGTATTCCACCCCTACACATTAATAGTTTGTTGAGAACCCTTTTTCTGCAATAACAGCCTTAATTCTTTTGAAGTAAATATGTACCACTTTTGTGTATTGTTCAGAAGCAGAATTTACAGAGGTCCTCTAGGTTGGTGGGATAGCACCTCTGGGCAGCAGCTTTCAAATAGTGCCACAGATTCTCAATAGGGTTCAGATGAGGGCTGACTCGGCCATTCCCGGAACATTCACCTTTCTGTTTTTGAGCCATTCCAGTGTCGCTTTGGCCTTATGCTTAGGGTCATTGTCATGTTGAAAGATGAATCTTCTCCCAAAGCCGTAGGTTCATAGCAGACTTGAACAAGTTCTCCTGCAATATTCTATGGTATTTGTGTCCATCCATTGTCCCTTCAACTCTAACAGGATTCCCAGTCCCAGCACATAAAAATCATCCCCATAGTATGATGCTGCCAGCACTATATTACACCGTACTGTAGGTATGGTGTTTCTGGAGGCGTGGCCAGTGTTAGTTTAATATCACACTCAGACCTCTTTGAAGTCTGACAAAAAAGTTCTATTTTAGTCTCACCTAACCCTACTCCCACATCTTAACTGGGTCTTTCTCGTACGTTATAGCGAATGCCATACATGCTCTTAAGTGGATGTTCTTAAGAAATGGCTTCTTTCTCCCATACCATAGAGGCCAATTTTAAGGAGAGTTCTTGATATTGTGGACCCATGCACCTTCCCTCAGCCAAAGAGCACTGCAGACTCCTGAGAGTGCATTTTTAGTAGTCTTCTCTCACCAGTCGATGTGTTCCTCTGATTAGTTTTGAGGGACGTGTTTTCTAGTAAGGGTCTGGTGCTGTGATGAACCTTCTGCTTTCTGATGATGGATCCACAGCACTTAATGGGACATTCGAACTCTTCCATATCTTTACTGCCTTGTGCATTTCAATGACTTTGTTTCTCACATCAGTAGAATGCTCCTTTGTCTTCATTTTTGCAGTGATTGTCCAACAAAGACAATTGCCCTTCCAAGGGGCATTTTTTATAACCAGAGAGAAACATAAAGACTAAGTAGAACCTAATTATGTTCAATTATATGTATAATACAACACAGCATCCCAGTTTATGCAGAGTTAAGTGGTGACCTCTGTGTGCTCCTAGAAAGAAAGGAAAACACAATGTCAGGTGATTGGTTTGAGAGTTGTCACAGTTAGGCTTATTTGCATAACAGGTAATTGTTTCATGTTGACTCCAATTAACACAGCTTTCACATTGATACTCAAGATTTTTTGAATCAAACATTCTCTCCTTTTGATCCTTGTAATGTCAGCAGGAATTCTACATACTTATGAGGCTGCTTACATTTTCCCTTTATGAAACGTACATTCTTCAGGAATATTAATCCCATAAAGTTAAATGGACAACAATTCAACTCCTTAAGGGAGCCAAAGCATGGATCCATCTAAACGACCACAGGTTCTGCTCCCGATTCATTGTTAACCTTATACCCAGCAAACCCAATCATTAAGAATTACACAATCACATAGGAGTTAGAAGTGGAAAGAGGGAAGATTGTTCTGTAGCTGGGGTGGTGGGTCAGTAACTCTTGAGGACCAGGCCCCCAGAATACCTCTGAAATAGCATAATGAGACCCTGCAGATGCTTTAGTCCAAAGCAACGTACATCAAATTACAAACATACAGCTATCAAGGAGTCAATTACGCAAAAGGTTGGCTGGGCTGAGTTTCCAATCAATGCACAGTTACCAGCGTACATAGTAGCAAGAATTCTACTGTAGGAGCAAGAACCACATAACATCTTCCAACAAAACCAGAACCTAATATGACAATTCAGTGACAAAAACTGCAACATAGAGAACACAGTGAGACATTCTGTACAGTCAGATCCTCCGTACATTCTCTTCTCATGCATCCCTCAATGATGTAACTTATGAGTTACATCCAGCTAAATGGTCAATGTTGTTTTGTATTCTACTACTAGCAGACACTGGTTGTGCAGTGTGGGGTGGGGCAGTAGCTCCTCTACCTTTAAAGTTTAAACTGACTTCACTGCTCTGAACAGATGCCCAGATCATTGTTCAAGTAAAGACAGCACTCAGTTCATTTATGTGTGCCTTTGTCATGCGTCTCCAGCTTGTCTGAGGCCACGCCCACTCCTTTACACACACATGGTGAGGAATCATGGCCAGACACACATGACGGCAGTGATAAGACTGATCATCAGTTGTTGGGACTTTCACATAAAATGTGTATGGCTGTCTCTGGGCAGTTGATCAGTTTTCCCATTTCTCAGTTGTACAGCATGCCTTCATAGTAATTAGGGTTTTATTCTAATAAAAGGAAATGCCAAATTAATATTTTGCTAGTAAACCAGTAATCGTAATCCATGTATCTCATGCATCTCCTAACTTCTTCTCCAGTACAGGCGTGTAGTCAGTCTGGATCCCGTATGCATGGGACATAAGGCAGGAAACACGACAGATGGGATTCCAGCCTGTCATAGGGCTTATACTTAACAATGCATTTCAAAATGGCTCACATAGCACATAGATAATTCTGCATTTCGCCTTATTATCTTATGTATTTTACATAATTTCAAACTACTTTTGTAAGTTAATTCAGACGGGAAATACTTGTGAAATAAACGCCAATAAAGAACCAGAATTCATTGCACGTATGATATATAAATATACACATAGCTGAATATGTTGTGAGTGCGTTGCTCTGTAATTCACATGTCAAATTACCAGATTTTTCTTAAAAAACAAAAACAGTTCCTATGCCCAAATTCCAAAATGCAAAGGAATATAGTGACATTTGCGTCTACATGATCTTGGATTAATAAATTTGATGACAGTTGTCTACAGACTACAAATGTCTACGTCACACACGTCTGAAGCTGCAGTGCTCATAGACGGCTGATGTGCTTATGGTTCGATGGCTTATATCCATGGAGCATGAAGTCACTGGATTCATAGAGTAGAAGGGTCCCCTATGTCACACATTACTACACAAATCACCCCCAGCAGATTTTTCCTGTATATGGGTTGCCAGAACATACAATGCAACCACATTCACATCTGTAGACTTCCAGAATAGCATCCTGAACACAATTAGTGTACTGGGACATACAGCAAGTAACAGACTGGCAGAAAACTGTACATAAATTCACAATGGGCATGAACAAGCTCTCCAGTGCAGGAATGTAAGATGATGACAATATTTCTTTGTTCTTATTGCATCCATCTGCACCACAGGTCAGTCACCAGCTGATGTGAGCCGATACTGAATGAAGGGCATGAAAGATGGAAGGATTATTGTGAAGCACTCAACATGTTGAGATCTTCTACAGAGACATGGCTTCGAGAAACTGAATTCCTCAAATTGTCCCTACTAACATACATGTCTAACACTTTTGTGAGTGAATGTCTTTTTCTCCCGTATGGTTATAAATTCTTTGAATACACCTGGGGTGGCTGGTGTGAGGCTCTGTTATTTGCCCTGATGTGACCGTTTTGGTGCTACCTTCTGGAAATCCGTGCAGTCCTCTGGTCTGGGAATCCTTTAAGCTGAATGTCCTTTCTGGAAGATGTTCCAATATGACGGTCCAATATACTTAAATTCAAACATTTATATGTTGTGTATTTTTTTCATCCATCCATTTTCTGTATCCACTTGCCCTGTTCAGTGTCACGGGGGGTCTGGAGCCTATGGGTACAAGGCAGGGAACAATCCAGGATGGGGCACCAATCCATCACAGGACACATTCACACACCATTCACTCACACACCTACTGGTAATTTGGTAACTCCAGCTAACCACAGCATGTTTTTGAAATGTGGGGAGGAAACCAGATACCCAGAGGAAGCCCCACGACATCACAGAGGGAACTTGCAAAGTCCACATACTTAGAGTTATGGTGGAGACTCAAACCCTAGGCCCAGAGGTGTGAGACAACAGCACCAACCACAGCACCACCGTGCAAACACGTAGATTTTATTTACTTATAAAATTATGGTTGTTTTGGCCATGCAAGCATGCAGCCTCTTTCTGGATCATACCATTTGGTATTTGTTCAGCCATTACTATTAAGATTATTAGAACCCCCCCCTCATTCTACAGAAACCATCTTTGTTGCTCTCATATGCACTTCATGTTATATAATCTACTTTCCTCATAGTGGTGATTCTCCTATTTCCAAATGATCATGATGAATATCTCCCACAGTAGGGAGTTTGTACTTTCAGTACAGATGTTCTGTTAAGCTCATCATTTTTGTAAGCTTCTACTTCTCATCCTAACATAATACTAATTAACATGGTAGCTTTTATAAGGATATTGGCTGAATTCAGGCTTCTCAGAACAAAACAGATGTTGTTTGTGGCTTTAAGAAATCTTGTGATTTTAATATGTAGTTTTATAAAAGGCTGACAGAAAAAGAGGTAAACTGTTTCTCCCACACTACAAATAGCAAAATGAAGGTTTCTGAAGCACTACACATTTGAATCAGGTTTGTTCGGAAAAAAACATGCTTTGCTTATTTGAAGCTTCTAAACTGAGTGTGACACTGACGTCTATTGGACAAAATAAAGTATTGCACCCAGTACTACTGAAGAAGTGTATGTTCAGTAGAGTTGGATTCATACCAAAATCTGATAGTAATACCAGCTGTGGTACCTTGATATCGATACTAAAAGGAGTAAAATAGGCTTGGGCACTATCTAATTTTTCATACCATCCAGATATTATACAACGGTTCGTGGTAGGGTTTAGTTGGTGTGTTTAAGCAGGGAAATTTGCAAACTGTACTTTGCAAAAGACTTTGATATTAATTTGGCCTCAGTTGTCATAAAACCTCATTGATAATGTGCATGAGATATCGTTCACAGAATTTCAAAAGATAAAAAGATTAAAAAAAAATATATATATACACAATTCATTTATTCACAATGGTACGGAAACTGTGCCGGACTTACCCAGTGCGATCATCAACACGTCAGTCACTGCTGGCAGTGAGGCGTCCATCTTTGGTCTGATGCACTGCGCATATTCATGTTAGTCAGTTATGATGTCATAATATTCCCCCCAAGAGTGATCAGCAGCTGGATATGAATAATATGAAAGAAACCCAACCTTTAACTCGGCCAGAGTAGCCTAGCCTATGCTTATATTTAACGTTTCATACAATTATCTTTACTCCAAATGCTACAGCAGACCGCACTTTTGTAGCATTTTCTTTACAGATAATAATCATTACTTTGCCTTACCAAATGATATACTGCCTGTGCCCCCTCCCTCACAGTGCTGCAAGGTCACATGCACACAACGTGAATTCGAGCCGCTGTCAGTGAAGTGTGTGTATGCGTTTCACCAGTTGCAGATACTGATACTGAATGCTCTCTCTCTCGCCAGGTCAATGTGCGATCATGTCAGATTAGTCACACCAGTATTTATCTAAAAGAGGTGCAACCTGCCAGCGTTGGATGGACCGAAACATAATGTCCCAGAGGTGTTCTATTGGATTTAGGTAAGGCGAGTCTGGGGGCCAGTCAATGGTATCAATTCCTTCAGGAACTGCCTGCATACTCTCATCACATGAGGGTGGGCATTGTCGTGCACCAGGAGGAACCCAGGACCCACTGCACCAGCAAAGGGTCTGACAATGGGATCAAGGATTTCATCCTGATAACTAATGGCAGTCAAGGTGCCGTTGTCTAGCCTGCAGAGGTCTGTGCGTCCCTGCATACCTTGGTAATATATATGCAATACATATATATAATATATAATACTTAAATTGTGCATAATTGCAGGGTCCTAATTAAAGCTGAACATCCTTACGAAAGATTTAATTATATTTTAAGAATCAACAGACTTTCATTTTGATATTAATGCTAAATAAAGCTACATGTCATACATTAAAGTTGACATTCGCTGGCGAGGACCTACAGCCGGCCTCATTACCGGCTCCGGTGTGAACAGACTGAAGAGCCCTTGTCTGAGCTCTTCACATTCTACATACTGCTGCAATATGAAAAAAGCATAATAAATATCATTATTTACTTTCCTACATGTTATGCCTAAATGTAATAATGTATACATTTACCAAAAGATTAAATCTGACGCAATTTTGAATGGCCAAGCGAGCCCATTTTGTCTCTAACCTATTCCTTGGTATGAGAAGGTTTCTGAGATTCCAGCATAACACAAATGAGTAAACCGAGTGAAGTAGACATAAACTAGGTAAGATCATTTCCGTATCTAGTTACAGGTCTATGGATGAGCCAGTGGCACTGGGCTGTCCACCTTCCTGGAACAAAAGAAAGCAAACCCTAGTGGAGATCCCTGACCTTCAGGCACATGACTGTGTTCATAGGCCTGTACTTACCCTCTGCGCTACCTGTTGCCCCCTTCTGTCCCAAAAGAATACAGCACGTTAAGGTCTGCTTCGTGACTTTGGTTCTCTAATTGAATTGAGCTGCTCTCAGTCACAGCATGTTAAACCTCATCGCACCACAAATGTAGAAGCATTTCTCAGGGTTTCTCTAGAGGCTTACAGCTTTCTCATCAGTTGGCATAAGTGGCAAATTGACTTAATGTTATTAACAAGTATATCTAAATTCTGCTGACTTGTAAGTTTAAAACTCCCACAAAAGCCCATGTTGAATAGAGATTATGCTGCAAATGCCTTGTTAATATTTAATTTTAAAAAGCTTTTAATATATGCAACATCAATTTGCATTTAACTATAAATGCCAAATAGTTCTGAGTTCATATGAGCCATCTGTATTATATATTGAATTATTCTAACCCTAACGTCTACCACAAACTCTCAGATATAACTTATGTTTCTCAACCAGCACTTTCCGGCAAAACATTACAACCCATTTTACAGTTTTACTCACACAGCTAGATATTCTACTGACAACTTACAGGTCAGGGTCTCTGGTAAATTCTAAAACAGCTCCATCTACTGTACTACTTCAAATACTCACCTAAATTACCTAAATTAGTACAAAACATTCCATAGGATAGTAACTATTCTACAGCAAGCCTGTAAATCACCCAAAGCATACGGTCATATTCAAATAGCCAAGTGCCAATGCCACCACTAACAGTGGGATCTGAAACATCTAATGCAGAATTCAGCAGATACTCTTTTTTTCTGGTCTGCTGCAGTAGGCATTTAAACTTTCATGACCTGGGTTAGGTACGTAGATGAGAGACACTGTGAGGCATCCTTATATTCCACAGCAATCCAGCAATTAGCTAGTTTGGCAAAAGTGTCAAGCTGACGAAAACTGGGGCTCTCCTGACAAACAGGTATGACCTTCTGATGATCCTGGTGTGAGTTCTTCTATAATCCGAGAGTTACTGTGAGAGCTGTGAAGGGAAGAAAGATTTAAAAAGACCTAAAAGCATCTCAAAAAGTTATAGGAAGGATAAGGACTAAACACTTACAAATAATTACCCCTATCCTGTGTAGGGGTCACTCAAGCATCCTGAAATGTTTCCCCAAATTTAGCAACTCTCTGGCTTAGGTTGTTTTTCCAACAGACTGAATCTTTACCCCACAAACAATACATCAGACAAAGGTCACACTGAGTTGAGCATAAATCTTTATGAAAGGTTTGAGTTACACTGATAGCTGCAGAGATAAAAATGTCAGCCACAGATTGTTACCAACAACATATACTGGTGTTCCTTAAATTATTGCACAGGCCAGAACCTGAAAACCCCCAGTCTCCACAACAAAGACTGATGGCACCTGATACAAGCCTTCTTCAGCCACACTGCCATCTTGTGGTTGGAAGTATTAGCAGCCCTCAGAGAGACCAGAGGTCATATCCGCCTTCAGAACTAAAACAATGATTCCTGTACTTTAATGCCAATGATTGGCATGCCATATACAACATCAATGAGGAAAAAAAACCTTAAATTAGGTTCTTGTAGCTTTACAGGATTGCTGTAAGGTTGAATTTAACATACAGAGGTGTCAAAGTTTGTTCTATCAAAAGCCTAGTTTTACTCTGTTGCAATGCAGATCTGAATGCATCCAGCTGGTGTCCGACCAGATGATTTTAAGACATCATCAGCCACCTCGGTTATATCTTGAGGATAATTTGAGACTGTATTTGTGCCAAAGCAGGTCATGCTTCTAGAGCTTAGTAGAAGCCGAGATCAGAAGATGGTCATGTCACCGAATCGTTGCATTATTGCTACTGTACCACTGTGTAGCCCACAGAGCAAAGCCTTGGAGATGGACTGAATCCTTGGAGCTTTTCTTCATTGGATATGTTGTGTGACAGAATACGTGAACTGAAGAGGGGAGAGAAAGACAACGGTGGAAAGGATTTGACCCTGGTGGTCAGGGACAATGACGGGAAGGTTCAAAATGTGCTGTGAAATTGAACCCCAGAACAGATGAGCTTCCTGCACAAGCAAGGAAGATTGAGTCGATTAAGGGGGCAGATCTGACCTAGAATGAGGGGTATCGTGTCTAATATAGGGGTCACAGGTCTATAACTGGGGGAGGAGGGTAACCTCACCATGTAGACCCCTACAAAGCACCATGAAGGAGGACATGAAGAAGGACCCGCTAAGACTGGGTGAGGACACATCCTCCCGTCATACGTCTGTCATCTCATCCTCCAGTTCATCACCCTCCACATCACCCTCTGCTTCATCTTCCTCCTCCTCCTCAGAGGTCACGTCAGGCTCGTCCATCTGGGTCGCACATTTCGGACAGGAGCATGTAAACAGATAATTTTCCCTGACAAGAAAGAAAGAAAGGAGAGGAGGTGAAACATCTGTCCAACCTCTGGCCAAATAATAACCTCCTGACATCCAGCAATTCTGCATGTTTTAGCTCATCGCTGTCAAACTACACATGCCACTCTTGTGTTCTGTTGCTTTTTGAACATTTTCCCGGATCTCGGGGCAACTTTTAAAAGCAGCAATTAATGCATTAAGTTTTTAATTCAGCTACATCAGCTACCCCGTGAGACACTGAAAAGTCTGATTTTAGTTGTGAATGTTCTGAGTATGTGCAACGTCACGACCAAAGCCCCCACTGTGTTTACAACCAGTAATACTACTGGTTTTAATACAGAATAAAAGGTATATCGATATAAACACTATCTCATTATGTAAATATCTCGATATACCATGATAATTTGATATACTGTCCAGCCCTAGGCAACTGTGAAATTTGTTGATGGCGGGTGGGGAGGTCATAGGTAAGCAGACGATCTGCAGCCACGCCCCTATCACAGATCCGCTTGTTTTTGGATGAACGCCTTTATTAAAAAGTAAAACTGGCCTCTGCCCGTTACCGGAACAGTGTTACATAGTAATATGTAGTTACGGTTATACGTTACGTAATGTTATGTACGAATGTAGTGTGAACAGCAGCTCTGTTTGAAGAAGAAAGAAAATGGAAATAAAAAAAAAAAATAATAATGATTAGCATATTGGCCTAAACTGGTGAAAAACATATTTTCTCGAAATCTTAGGAGCAATTCTTGCCCCTCGATGACAGTTGCTAGGGGCATTTTTGCCATTTTGCCCCCATTAATCTCCAACACTGTTTGGAAGAAGAGATGATGGTGTCGTGGCCCCCAGGCTGACACCAGTGCAATGAGGCATTTTCCTCCTCAGCCATGTAGCTATGGCTGTACACTTTTGATATGGAGCCAGAACCATGGTGACAGGAAATCTGGCTGAACGGGCGCTAATGAAGCCGGCTGTAAAGCTCACAGACATGGGGTGACGCCGGCAGCCACGAGCCTCACCTCAGGATCTTCAGACGACTGTGCCGGCTCCTCTCTCGCTGACAGCAGTCCAGGTAGCTAATGCAGATCTCCTGGAATGAGGAGAGACATGGAAGGATCCATGAACATCACCATCCTGTACCAGATCAACCTTCAATGCTCTGTACTGCTCCGATTCATCAGCAATAAGACTTATAAAAAAAACTACAGCTTGAAAACTTTGTTAATTACAACTACTACCAACCATAACTGGCATTCTACTTCTACACCAGTTTTTGGTTACAAATTCATTTTTTTTCCCTATATGATTTGACAGTAAGGAAACAGATGCGCACCCTGAGAAGACAAAGTGGATGTCCAGACACAAAGCCACTCACTGAAGTCTTAACCATCTCAGCTGCACACCCACTGATCACTCGATCCTTAAGTACATCGGCTCTAAGGCCTGCAGTAGATGCTCCCCTTGTACTTCATAATCCCATGAGCCCCAGTCCTCACCTCACCAGGTCTGATGTCAGAGAGAGCTGTGAGGTGAAGAAAGAAGTTGTTCTCAGGAAAAGAGGCCTCAGCATTCGGCAGGCAGCTGTGGTTACCTAGACAACAGGGAACACACCTTCCAAATGAAGATGATGCCGTTTGTGCAACCCAGACATTCAGAATAATGCAGTGCCCCAGTAATCAACACTGGCGCGTTAAACCTCGCACTTTCTCCTTAAGGACTTGAAGATCATACCCTAGAGATAGCTAGGCAACTGCATTTGACTAAAATGAGGGAATGATTGAATGAATGTAGTTGATATGTTAAAAACCGACACCTAAATTTACTGATCATACTGAAACTGAACACAGCAATACCACAATAGGATCATTCCATTCTAAAATCAACAAATTTCCATTGCAATATCTATAAAATGGTCTAAAAGGTGTAAAGTATTTTGGGGGACTTTTCAGAGATTGGTTCCTTTGTTGTCAGATCAACGCCACACCTTCCATGAAAAAGTACTTGGAATTTCACAACAAGCTGTAATGGGGCCACATACTTGTACTGGTAAAAAAGTAATAGCTCACAAGAAATTGCTCTGATCACCTTTTTTTTTTTTTTGCTACCCGCAATGCAGAAAAGGCGCTATATCTCAAGTGGGGAAAAAAAACCTTTCTGAGCTGTGGAAGATGAAAAATTTGGCATGTCAATCATACATCATAAAAAACGGTAACACAAGGCCATTTGTTTAATTAAAATGGACAACAAGATTTCAGACTGGTGCAGTCAAAAGTCCCCTTTGAGCATCTTTGACATCCTAACACAGCAGCAATGGGGCAGGATGACGAAAGTGCATGCCGTGATACTCACAGGAGCTCTGGAGCAGGTAGAGACCAGATCCCTCGCAGTTCAGGAAGTCTCCAGTCTCTGTGAAGGTAAAGATGGTCATCATCTCCACCGTCAATCTGCCATGACCATGACACACTGCGCCGCTGATACTACATAGAAAAAGCAGGACAATCTGGAGCACTGGCTTATAACAGCATCTAGTGGTGAGGTTCCATCTTTCAGCCTCATTGAGGACATCACACTGTAAGCCTGAACCGGGCATCTGGCTTCCATAAATGCAGTGTTTCTCAGCCCGGTCCTTGGGGAACCTGAGACAATCCACGTTATTGCACCCTACCAGACAGTTAATGTTTTTGCTCCCTCCCAGCTCACAGGAGCAAAAACATGAACTGTCTAGGGGGATCCCCAAGAACCAGGCTTAGAAACACTCTTCCACAGCGAGTTTGGATGCATCATTAACTGTTCATGTATATGTAAATAAAAGACCATGTTCACATCTGTGCCCAGACATGTCAAATGTGGTGCTGTACGCAGCGACCTTTCTCAATGTCCTTGTACAACTGGTCGATGAAGGCGTCCAACTGCTCCCTCTGCTGGGCAGGCAGTTCCAGTGCGTCACAGCCATGGACCCACTGACTGAGGGAGCTGGAACAGATGGCGACTTAGGTGAGAACGTACAGGGCAGGGCTGCAACACACGGCACAGATTTACAAGGGGCAGCAGTAAGGTGAAAATGGATGGCAGGCCTGCTGGCTCAGACCTGGTGCCGATGCCTTGTCCGTTGGTTCCCACAAGGGAAAAGAGGGACCGGAAGCCCTCAGGAGTAAACCACTGTGACAAAAAAAGGAATAAAAATAGTTTCCTGAAAAAAACTGGGTCTCTATACTGAATGTGAGAGAGAAAGTTAAAACAAGGAAAGGTTTCAAATTGCATCTAGAGTTTATAAACTGCTACGCATACAGAAGCTCATTCCAAAAACGCAGTTTCAGACATTCTTTCCATCAAATTACTAATGTATCCAAGCAAACAAGGAGCTTCCTGGTGGAATCAATCAACACCTCACTGCTGTTACTCCTTCAACTGCTTTATTGTTGACAGATGCAGACACTCACCCGGCTCAGGTTGTCATCATACAAGGCTGTAGCGAAGAGGCTCCGCAGCAGCACTAACTGCCCCTGGAGGAGCACAGAGAGCATCGATAAATGTCCGGAACAGGACCACAGCACAGTACCAGCAGTACTCACACCGAAACAGATAAAATGTAGTGACTGTGGTTTCTGTTAATAACAACGTTAAGGCGTACATATCTGATCATTACTTTGTTACCAGTAGCCAAGCTGCCCCAGAAACCGGGGCAGTAAATTGAAATATGGGGCCTTGCAACTCCGCTCTCAGGCAGCAGGGGGCGCTCACCTGAAACTTCTCTCCCAGCAGCTTGTGGGCTATTTCCTCCTCTTCGTTCGCAGTGCGACTGCAGAACTGCGAGAAGAGATTGAGCCAATGGCCTTTATCTCGCGCCTGCAGGCAACATAAGGGAGGCAATCGTAAGCAATAACAGAAGAGACGCCGCAAGAAGAACAAGTCCGAAGAAAAGACGGAACAAATTCTAGTTGCAACCCGATGAACATTTTACCAAATGTGTTATGACACCTACGACAGATGTTTAGAGGAAGAACTGTGGAGGAAGGAGCAGAGTCACAGGAAAGCATGAAAGGGAACAAGGGAACGTGTCAAAAAGAAAGAGGGACGGCAGGCAGAGCGGCACCGACGCGATACAGCACCTGCTTTACAGAGGCCACCATTCTAGCCATCAGCATGATGCTGCAGGTCTCCGGGGGGTAATGGATGCTCCTAGGAGGCAGAGGGAGCACAGTCACACTCATGGGGGCACCTGTGTGATGCTACTCTGGTTAAATTATACACTAAATGTCTGAAAGGTACGAACATCTGCCACAAGACCACCAAGCATAGAAAAATGTATACTATTAAAAGAGAGAGATACAGACCAGCAAAAATCAACCTAGAAGCCCTTCATATTTTACCTACACCTGATACAGACCTCTTACTTACAGGAGGCACATAATGGGAGAGGCAGGAATTAACAGAGCCCAACTCCAGCACTGATGCTGGCTGAGGGTGGATTCTGCATGGGGCCCCTCTCCCAGCCCAAAGCATGCAGTTTAAGTGACGGTCTTGGATCTTGGATTGTGAGTCTTGGGTCACCAATGACCCCCAAGAAGCAATAATTGAAAACCAATTAATAGATACAATATAAAGCTTTAGAAAAAGAGTAAATCATGTGTAGTATTACTAGGAGAGAACACAAAGCTTGTGAGTAAGTTACTATTATACAGCCTCTCCCCGGGTTACATTCCGACAAATAAGGTAAAAAAAAAAAAATCATAAGGTAAAAATGCATTTTAATACAGTATAATACACTTAATACAGAGGGAAAAAATAGGCACTCTAACACTGATACAACTTAGTTCAGTGAGTCTTTGGCCAGAGTGAGGCATCACAGGGCGGGGGGTGCATACATCCCCGCAGTGTCCCAACGTATCGTACCTCATATGCTGCGATGCCTGGCTGCAAATCTTACAATATTTTACAATGTTTAGCGTATCGCAATCATCATGGAAAAATCGCAAGTTGGACCTTCGTAACTCAGGGACCATCTGCAATGCTCAGCGGTCAGAGCCCACCTCCATGCCTCCTGTAGCTTGTTCAGAGGGTGCTCTGGGTCTTCTCTGGACGGGCCCATGCACAGAACCTTGTGATACTGCTCCAAAGCAGCCTGCCGACACTCGCTGCTGCAGTACACCACCTTCAGAGAGGAGGGAGATGTGCAGTGAGCCGCATTAAACAAGAAGCGCGAAGGACAGCTTGAACTGGAGCATTTAGCCTTTACTGTATGTAAGGTTTCCACATTACTGCTCTAACTGCTGCTGCTGAATAGTTAAAACATCCGATTCTAATCCCACCATAAGCTCTGTTTTAAAAATGTTTACAAAAACACACATTGTCAAGAGATTAGAGACCATCAGTACACACACAGACAGGATGGGTGCACAAAAGATTTTGTGCGAATCTCTTACTCAGCGGTAAAAAAGATGTGTGCTGGGCAGGAGCGCATGCAGGCCCCCGACAGCTGAGATGTGTGCTGGGCAGGAGCGCATGTAGAACCCCAACAGCAAGGAAACGCACTGGTCAGAAGTGCATGCAGGCCCCTTACAGCTTGTTGCTGGAAGTGTGCTGAGCAGCAGTGCATGCAGGCCCCTGACAGCAGATTAGTGCGCTGGGCAGGATCGCATGCACACCCCCAACAACATGTCGATGGATGTGCACTGGGCAGGAGCGCATGCAGGCCCCTCACAGCGTGTCGCTGGAAGCGCGCTGGGCAGGAGCGCATGCAGGCCCTGACAGTGCATCGCCAGGAGCTAGTAAAGGCCCCCAGCAGTACATTGCCTGGAGTGTGTAGGCCCCGAACGCACCTGGCACTGAAGACACGGCAGGTGCCGCTCAGGCTGCACCAGGCACTGTTCTGGGTGGGGCAGCAGGAGGCTGGGGAGACCACTCAGACGCCTGGCATTCTCTTCAGCAGTTTCCAGAGACCTCAGGCAGTACTCACAGGCTACCAAAGACAAGCCAGTGAAAATTAACAGAGAGCAGGAAAGAATATTTCCAACCTACTGAAAGAAACCTGCAATAGCCATAGAACTATATCAATAATTCCCAACATTTCTGAGATTAAGGATCTTCATATCCACATTTGGGCCCTCACTACCCACTCACCTCGGTAATTGTACTTGGCATTCCAGAGAAATTGTGCGCACACCAGGGGGCGCTCTACAAAGATGGTTTCTCCTTTCCAGATGATCTTTTTGGCAAACAGACCTTTTCCCTGGATGATAACAATTATAAATGTCAGTCCTTCTGGAGTATCACATCCAAATGACATCTATCCATCATCCAACTGCTGATCCTGGATGACGTTACAATGGCGGTCTGGAGCCATCCCAGGCAACACAGAACACAAGGCCAGGGTACACTCTGGATGGGATACCAGCTTATGGTAAGCATCCATAAACTACAGATCATTTGGGTCACCAATTCACCTAAGTGTGTGTATATAAAGTGTGAGAGAAAACTCACACAACACCCAGAGTGGACTTGGGATTCCTCCAACCATGGAAGTGTGATGCAACAAGCCACACACAACGAGTCACCATCCTGCTCAAATTCACGTGTCCTTATTGTAAATAATGCATGGAAACAAAATACTTCTGGCTTACTTAAGAAACCGAAAAAAACATCAATTATCCAAAAGAGACTGAGTCCCGAATCCATTTTCTGTGTTTCCAGTGCAAATTCCAATACGTACAAATTTCTGATTCGCTTTTGGGAGGGTCATTTACTGATCAGTTACGCGTTACTTTCGAATGGTCAATTTTATAGGGATAGTAGTGCTGCCTTTTAATCTACTGCAATACTGCCAAATCCCTGACTTGCTGATCAGAAGAAACACTTCCGACGGCTTTTGTGAACGATTAGAGCTGCGACATGAACAGTTTAAATTACAATTTTTAATCATTTGGATAACTCCTGTTGTATTTCTGTTCATTAGCTTGTTATACTTTTGAATGATGCACACTTTAATACCCTGTTTTTGAATTGTCTTCGTATAGCTTTTGGGTGATATTTGGATAGCTATTGTCTACAATATGTATTTACCTGCGCTAAATAAGTACTCATTCCTTGGAAAATATATAATCAATCCATCAACAACATGCCTTCTTTTATATTACTGTAGCTACGGTATTTATCACACTTTGCAGTTCAAGTTTGCTTAGTCGAGAAGTCACCGAATAAGTCCACAGCTTATCAAATCCACGCAGATCATGTCACAGTGCCGCACAATGACAGCATGCTCGGACAGACAGCTCACCCTCCGCACCAAGTGTTACTTTACCGCATTATTTTATCCTTCAGTTCTCCTCAGACATACGTGCTTACTTGTCCCTCACCTTAATTTTGTCCACTGGGCGAACCTCCACATAACTGCAAACTCTGCTAGGCTCAACGCAGAAAGAAAACATGTCATTTATGGGGGCAGCCATTATTGCTGAGCTCACCCTTTGACCCAATGACGTTGGTATTTGACAAAAAAAAACGGAAAATTTACGCATGCGCGATGAAGCTTCATCTTTGCATAGTGTACTTTGTGTGTTTTGTTGAAGTTCTAATCTGTTTTAATCAATGGATGGACTTGGCATAATTTCAAACAAGCTAAATATCCTGTTAGTATAGGTATACATAATTTCATCAATGATCTTGGTTTGAAGAGACTTAAGTAAACTTAATTAAGTTAAGTCATTAATAAATGGAATTATTATCTTTGGTTAAAGTAATTACTCCTATGGGTTGAGAATTGTGAACTACATATAATGTGCAGTGAAACCTCACATGGTTAGGCTTTGAGATCCCTGTGTGTGATAGATTATGTCACTCAAAGTGGTCTTTAATTCTGACCCAGTTGCTAAAGCATGGTCTAATATTGATATAGACAGAAAGAGAGAGAAAAAATAGTTGATAGAAAAAAAGTGCACTGTCCCTAACTGGATAAAAATGTTTATATGGTTTATAGAAACTAGGTTTACGTGTCATTCCACTTCGACTGCCAAACTAGTTAGACGCTGCTCAGTAAAAACTTAACTGTTGTTGGATTCATTATTTTCCTGCTACTCTTCCATTGCTGCCTTGCCTTCATGTTAATCAGTCTTTAAGAATTACACTTTTGTCATTTGCAATAACATAATCTGAATGCATTATTCTCAGTTTATCAGATGTTCCTCCCAAGGCAATTTACAACATTGGGAATAAAGACAATAGAACAATAGAATAGATGAAGATACAGCAATAGATGCCAGCCAAGCAGAGAGTCACAGCAATCTATGCTATTACACAATTTTTAGGGCCGCTCACACTCAGGGGCCCCTGGAACTATCCAAACACGCCCCCCCCCACCCCCCCACCCACACAGCACCACTACAATCCTACAATATGGTCATCTTAACCATTAAAGAGTTTGGATGATCTAGATTAATTATCTTTAAAGATCAAACTGATTTAGTTTGTAGGGATAGTGAGGTTAATAACTGCCTTTAGATTTTATATAGTCCTATAAGAAAAATATTTATTGCCACTCCACATAGAGCTGTTAAATGCAGTTTAAACAGATTGTTACAAATATTTAATATTTAATAGTTAGACTATTTTGTTCGATAGATATTAAAGGGACTAAGTTCGTGGGATTTCAAGATCTCGCATTTGTTACCAGTAGGTGTCGCTACAGCCCAGGGACTGTGGTAAACGCCAAAGGACGACGGAGCATAGCGCACAAATCCTTGTTTGTCTCTGCATACCAAGATAGGTCTGTTTAATGGGCACTAAAAGCTTGGCGCAGATGTAAGCTGGGGGTAGAACCCCCCCCCCCCCCCCCCCCCCCCTTCCCTACTGTGTCTGGCGTTGTACCTTTAGAATGTCTTGGCTTTGTTTGGGCTGTTGCCATGGAGACCACCTTTGATTCTTTACAGGCCACCTCCTTGTGCTGCTGGGGCTCACTGTGCCATATTGTCCACTTTCTCTGGTACAAAGCCATGCTGGACCCTCTAGATTATCCCCTTTGGAGGTTGTTTAGCTAATTCGCTCTGAAGTCATTTACTAAGGGCGCGGCTCACAGGGATCACCAGACCACTTGATGACACCTAATCAGACATTGACATGGTGTGCATATAAATGTATAGCAGTATGCAAGGTCAATTTCAAACGTGGAAAAACACTAATACTTTAGGGATACTAAAGACTCATTTTACTTAATCATTGTCAATTTGTCTTTTATGACGGATGTAATCGTATATCATTCACATATTAATGGTAGCTTGGAAGAAGAGGTGCCAATTCTCTCTATATATAAAAGTGTGCAGAACACTGTTATTATAATGTCTATGCTACTCAAACATAATATTCCACAGTGTGATAATCTACCTTTTTTAAATCATTGTTTATATCGTTTCAGAAAGAAATATTTTAACTACATTATTTTTGCCTTATTTTACAGCGATGTCATTGACTTCAGATCTACTTTTTGGTGGAAGTATTCTTAGGAACTATTCATTATCTGCAGTCCTAAGAGAGTATGGTCCTTCACATGTCCTAATTGAATTATTTTAACTATGAATTTGGCAATATTAAGAGAGATAAGATAAACTTTATCCATGAAATCCATGTGCATTCAGTTGCAAAGTACGTAAAGTGCACAGATACAAACAAAGTCCAAAACCAAGACAGCCAAGTAAACACAGTGCAAACATATAAATCTCTGCAGTTAAAACCACACTGGTCACATGATACACCCTGCCAACCCGATCTTTCGGCCACAACCTTCAGGGATGATGTACGAAACTGCTAAAACGAGAACTTCAAGGCATAGAGACAGTTTCTCCCCACAGGTCCATAGCCCTGCTTAGTGACAGTATGTACAAACCCCTCCTCTGTAATATATATATGCTATAACTGAGTGACTGAACAGTAATGTGTTATACCTCTTCCAACGGGCTAGGGACATGCTATACCTGCTGATGGGCTAGGGAAGTGCTATACCTCCCGACGGGTTAGAGATATGCTATACCTGCCGACGGGCTAGGGAAGTGGTACACCTGCCGGCGACTAGGGACGTGCTATACCTCCTGATGTGTTAGGAACGTGCTATACCAGCTGACGTCTAGTGACGTGCTGTACCTTTCAACTGGCTAGGGACGTGCTATACCTGCCGACGACTAGGGATGTGCTATACCTCCAAACTGGCTAGGAACGTGCTATACCTTCCGATGGGCTAGGGACGTGCTATACCTGCTGACGGGCTAGGGAAATGCTATACCTGCCGATGGCTAGGGACATGCTATACCTCCCAACGGGTTAGGGATATGGTATACCTCCCGACAGGCTAGGGAAGTGCTATACCTGCTGGCAACTAGGGACATGCTATACCTCCTGATGTGTTAGGAACGTGCTATACCAGCCGACAGCTAGTGATGTGCTGTACCTCCCGACTGGCTAGGGACGTGCTATATCTGCCGACTACTAGGGACGTGCTATACCTCCTGACGGGCTAGGGACGTGCTGTACCTCCCGACGGGCTAGGGACGTGCTATACCTGCTGACGGGCTAGGGAAGTGCTATACCTGCCGATGACTAGGGACATGCTATACCTCCTGATGTGTTAGGAACGTGCTATACCAGCCGACGGCTAGTGACGTGCTGTACCTCCCGACTGGCTAGGGACGTGCTATACCTCCCGACGGGCTAGTGACGTGCTATACCTTCCAATGGGCTAGGGATGTGCTATACCACCTGACGAGTTAGGGATATGCTATACCTCCCGACGGGCTAGGGACGTGCTATACCTCCTGACGGGCTAGGGACGTGCTATACCTCCCGACGGGTTAGGGATATGCTATACCTCCCAACCGGCTAGGGACGTGCTATACCTTCATTGTCAAAATGGCATATCTGTTTTACCTAATACTTCTGAAATATTTGAATATTGTGGCAATATGTGGACATGAATGGTCAGTGGTGTTCCACATCTATCTGCTTGTTCTAGGTATTACTAATCTTTTGTAGTTACGTCTTTAAATGATCCTGTCCTAAGTGGTTAGAAGATGAAGTCCAAGTTTATGCTCCAAGGGCATAGATTGTTTGTGTGTGTGGCATATTCTTCTTCTGTGAATATAGATATATGTACATACACTGGACATGACACTGATCTTACCAGATAAAAGAGGAGAAGCGATGCATCGGTTCCTTAGGAAAAAAGAGGTGCTCATACCTCGTTATCCTATCACCTCCCCGTTGACACTAACCGACTTGTATGTTTTGCCGTTGAGTTTCAATGAGAGCCAAAGGTGCAGCCGGGAACAGCAAATAGAGGCTGACGTGTTAAAGGTCAGCCCTGTGCGTGTCACCTCCATTAAAGAGGGTGTGGGGGATGGCGGCTCGGCCACCTGCACGACGGGGAGTGCAGGGCCATCAAGTCCCCTCCTCCAGTGAGGAGACCCACACCCTCCATGGGTCACACTGCATTCAGCAATTGAAAGACTCTTTAAATGGGCTAAACATAGAACATGAGGTATGTATGCAGAGAGGTATGTATGTTAAATGGCAGTTACACCAGTGAAGTCTATAGCCCCCTTTTCATATTTTTACAAATAAGTTACAGATAAATATCACCACCAATGCAATAATAGAGTCACATTATCAGAATCAGACTCATAATCCATTGATCCTGGAGGGAAATTATGTATGATCTTAAAGCACAATGGCAAAATGAGTTGAGGTTGGTGAATAAATGAAAAGAAACTATTTCCGTTTCCATCAGAAAAAAATAACAAAAAGGTTTATTTCATGTGTTTTGCTGACTTGCCCAACCAGGCAATCTATTAATACTATCAGACGTTTTGTTGAACTGGATTTTGCCTTTTTCCATTGTGGTCCATCCCCTGCACGACAGTCCTCCACTGCTGAGTGCTGGCTCAGTTCTGCGATACTGGACTGTGTGGCCTTCTCTCTCTTGTTAAATGCAAGGGGCTATTGGCTTGTGCCAGACAGCCCCAATACGCAAGGCCCGCTGGCAGTGAGCAGGCGTGAGTGCACTTCCCAAGCAGAGAGTAATCCCTCATTAACTTGGTAATGACCCTGCTTCATTGTGACCTCAGCCCCCCCCAGTGCCCCATTGTATCTCACACACCTCAAACAGTAGCCATTCACAGCACCATATACAGCCCACCAGGGTAGATACCACCACAACCCCACCCTCCCCACACACACACACACATTCTGTAATGATACATTAAAGAATCTTACTGATTATTTACTGACCATCTGATAAAGCACAACATTCAAGATATAAACTTCTCGCTACTTCTGGTTTTCATTGTGCTTGACTGATTGACGCCAAATATTTTACAGAAAAAGATCAATCACATTTATCAAGGGCAAAAAACTGGGTATGTCCATCTCCTTTAAAGCTGGAAGTTCATGTTCTTAACAGTGATGCTACCTGATGCCTTTTAAGATAAACTAGGAAATGAATGAGAACTGCAATCAGTTTTAAAAACAGCTTCTCACTTTAAGAGCATGATGAAAGCCGTTCCTCATCTCCATCAATCAAGCCCCGCGAGGTGACTTTAACCTCTGTAGTAAAAGACAAAAAAAACACATTCTATTAATGATTTTCACACTCATTATAATAAGGAATGATGTCATACTTTACAGCCCATCCATCGGTCCATCAGCCATAACTGCTTATCGATTAGCGGGTCATGGGAAAACCTGAAGCCCATT
Source organism: Brienomyrus brachyistius (assembly GCF_023856365.1). Lineage (NCBI taxonomy): Eukaryota > Metazoa > Chordata > Actinopteri > Osteoglossiformes > Mormyridae > Brienomyrus > Brienomyrus brachyistius. The sequence continues at coordinate 22,238,969 of NC_064544.1, forward strand.
CCAGGAGGTACGGGGTTAGGGGACGATCCCAGGCAGGATGTCAAGTCCGTCACATGATTTTGTAGGTAAGTGGCACATTACAAGCAATACAGCTATCGAGGACCCAGCTAGGTATAAGTGAAACTATGCTTTCCCAGGTATACAAATCCAGTATGCATAGAATGCAGCGTTACTATCCAAAGGGATTTGCCGGTCACCGTCTTAATATTTCTAGAGTTTTGTAACCATCTGGTGACCTGCAGTCTATTACACCCAGTGTCTCATTCAGATTTAATAATAGGTCAACTGGACTTTTCATAAAAAGAACATAACCTTAAGTAAACATTTTGTATAAGTAGATGGGCTGATTAACACATAGTAAAGAAGTAATGGATAGTAATATAATTTTACCACTTAAGCTACATACTTAATTATGGGCAGACATGCCCCAACAAGTGGAAACCGAAGCATGGGTACGTTCACACGTCCTCTCAAAATCTCCCCCAGTTATGCCCCCATTTCCATAAAATACATTTGCACAAAACATTCAGGAGTGTATTTGGGCCAGACAGTAAATAAATGCTTTCATATGCCTCATTTCTTAGTCAAAGTGACTGGAAAGGCCTATCAGTTGTCATTGTCCCACTGATGATTGCCATGGCAACCAGGTAATGGGGACCAAAGAATCCACAAGCCTAAACAGGGTGTGGTGTTCAAAGCCATCAGCTGAGTCCCTCATTAGTGGCATGTGGCTATTAATAAGAAAAGAAAAGTCTGAGAGACCTGATAAAACAGTGGATCAGGTGAAGACAGTCCTTTCATATGGATCACAATTATGCAGCCATAACATGACAAGCAATCACATTGGTATTGCAGATGAGGTACTTGTCACCTACGCCTGTTTGTCCTGTGCAGAGTTATGGGAATCCAGAGCCAATCCCAGTAGCTACGGGTGCAAGGTGGGAAATAGCTCAGGTTGGGGTGCCAACCCATCTCAGGGTGCACACACCATTCACACACATATATACACCTATTGACAGCTGGATTACTGCAGCTCACGTCAGCATGTTTTGGACTGTGGGGGGTGGGGGACCTGAGAACCTAGAAGAACCCCCCCCCCCCCGTCCACACACACACACACACACAATAGCACAGGGAGTTTCAGTTTGGAGAGTAGTTTCAATCATTAACGTGAGGATATTATAATGACCATATACTCCATAAGCTGATATGGGAGATTGATTGGTGGATGGATGGATGGATGGATGGATGGATGGATGGATGGATGGATAATTGAGAACATTGATTTACTGATTTACAGTACTCTGGGGGTAGTCAGACACCTAAACCTAGGGCCAAAATCTTACTTTTAAATATTTTCTTGACATATTAAGCATAATAGTTTTAAGAGATTATCATCCGTCCGTCTTCTAACCACAAATCCTGCTCAGGATTGTATGTTTTTGGGTCCCTGATTTACCGGTGCGAGTCTCATAACACCTGCAGGACACTAGGCCACAGTGAAACCACATACTCGATGGACTGGTAAGGTTACCATGCTTCCTTGTTCATCTGTGGGAATCATGTGACTCCAGGAAATGACCCAAATATTTATGATCTGCATGCTTTCGGTGCTGGTCGCCATGCTAGAGGCCAAAGGAGGTATTTGTCAGCAAACTTTAAATATTGTCACATTGATTAATTTTGAATTTTGCCCCCCAAAATAAGGAAGGTGTCTCCCCTTATTTACAGGCAAAATACAAGCAACAGAAATTAGTTTAATATTCACTTCTTATTTACTGGATTTAATTTATTACTATTGGTACACTTATAGAATCAACCATAGACATAGTGTTTACCCAGGTTCATTTATTTTGTAACAACCTATTTTAAATTTTGTATAATTAACCTGGGATAAAACATGTAATGAACTAAAACAAACAAGTGGATGGGATAAAACAGTTACATTCTTAAAATTGCTAAGGAGATATAGGGAAAAGCATTTAGTATTCTAGCATTTAGAGCATTTAATGCCGTGTTAGTGCATCCAGCAATAACCAGCACCATCTTAAAAGTTTGTGTATTTGAGGCAGACTGCTGAGCAGCGTATCTCACCGTATGAAGAACATCCTAGTCGCCTTCATTGTCGCCGTTATCCTGTCCCTCCACCTGCATGCTCTCTCACTACAGCTCCCGATCGTCCAACTCACCCTGCAGGGTCGTTCACAAGACCCAAGCTGTAAAAGAAAGTACTGTTGTTGTCCTTAATTATGTGACAATTATTTGAATATTTCCTAAAGTATCACCTCTCAGCCGAAGTTTCACTTAGTGAAACAGAAATGTGTCAATATATGATAAACGGAAATCGTGACAATCGACTGCATCCAAATCTAAGTAATACTGATCTCAATACTAACATGATTTTTCAAAGTATAGTTTTCTGATGTCCAGACAGAAAATATCATGTTAACACTTCTGTAGCAGGTATTCACAATCTGTGTAGACCAATGGGCGGAGACAGCAGCATGTCTCTTTACGGTCTAAACCTCTTTTGCAATAGGCTGCCTTCGTCTTCTTTCCAGTTGTGAGAAATCCGCTAGCAAACTTCAGGACGGGAGGGGTGAATGGGAGTGAGATACGGGTGGTCGTACTCAGAAGTCCTGTCTTTGTTTGGACACTCCCGACCGCTATGTTTGTCCTGTCCATTAAGCATTCTGGTGTCAAGGAAAGGCCCATAATTAGAAAAGTCCGAGAGTCAAAAGAGAATCGCTGTTCCCGAGGCTGTTTGAACGTGTTTTAACAGTCATTTAAAGACCTAGCCTGGCTCTTTTTCAAACACCACTTCCAAATGATGGAAATGAGGTTGGCAAAGTTTGCAGAGCTGGCCATAATCTCGATTGAAAGCGAGGACGCGTCACCCCCTCGCACTGTCAGCAAGCAGACCGAGTCCTTTAAACACACCGCTGCGCGTTTCATCTTTTCCGCTTCGAGACTAATTACCATCTAATCATGGAAAATCACTTATGATTATAGGCTATTTATACAGGCCTTCTCTATATACTCAACGTGGTTTACAGATAAATATTCGTTGATGCCATTAGCCTATTTATGTGATTGCATATTAGGCTCGTAACATGATAATGCATATTGTTTAGGCCACTTCACGCACTAGTTTAGCGCTGCGAAACTCAAGTCTCATTTTCTATTGTTCTATACAATACAGACTGTAATGTACGGCATGAGACTCCCCACCACCCCAATATGCAGTGAACGAGCATTGCATGTTACTTGTTAATACAAAACTTTTTTCAATGAACTGGTTCCTTCGCTTGAGCTCAGTGTAACAATGCGCTTGTTAGCAGTTAATAAAATCAGTAATGTCCCCCTCTCATCAAGAGCAGGCCGTCGGATTTGACGCCTGGACGAGTCTTCGTTTTCTCCATTTTCTGCCAACACGGCAGATGTTAAAGAAACACTGTCAACAAGGCTCTACTTTCAAAGTCATCAGCGAGAGGAGGAGCGGCTGACCAGCCTGTTGACTTTAGTACACCCCACATGCCTCCTAATACACCCCCACGGAATTTAGCGTGCAGTTTAAGGATTATTTCAATTCAATAATAATAACAAAAAACTTGGTGCAAGCGCGTATGGAAAATTTACGGATGGATGGACTACTGTGAAACGAATCCATATATACGTGTAAAGTACATTACATTTCACGTGTAGTTCTACGCTTCTCTGTGTTGTATAAATGGATGATTGACGGACAGGTTTTATATTATCCTGTCTAAAATAATAGCCTACTATAGTCTGTGTCACTTTAAGGCTAATATAATGATGAAATACAAAAATGTGTTTTTCCGTGTTAGTAACCTATTGCATGAAACAAGTGAATAAAACAACCTCGTATTAAATGTTCTAAGTATTTGTTGTACTTTTGTAATTTGTATCTAGTTTTTGTCTACTTAAAATAGACCCATATTATAAATTCGCTCTTACAGTTTTTAGTGTATCATCCCATAGTGACCGAGTTTATTTGTTCCGCTGTTTGAATAGCATCTGCCGGCTTGCTTTGAGATTTAGGGCACGATATTACATAATTGCGCAACATCAAGGTTCCCTCAGCGGTAATGATTGCTTTTGGAGTTAAGATCCTTTCAAGAATTTGTACAAACCTCTCCCTCTGCCCCTATAGCCTTTCTGCGTCTTAGCTTCCTCCAGTAACTTGTCATGGAAAGGGCCATTAGAACATTGACAAGCCCAGCGTGTCACTAGTCAATCAATTAATTGGATCCCTTGTTGGGCCGGTCGTTTTCCTCATCGGCTACTTAGGAAGACAAAGGCGCAGCGGGGGTGGTTTGACACCTCTGAACTGAGTCTGGGTATAAAATGGGGCACCGGTCTTGGCAGAGAACTAGTCTAAGTTTCCTTGCAGTGGGCGAACACCTGAAATCCTTCAGAAAATACGCCTCTTTCTGAAGACTTTTGTGACGCATTTGAAGACATGGAAATCTCCGCCAGCGCCTTTGGAAATTACGGCTACAGCTGGCGCCCGTACGGCACCATCTATCCAGACTGCGCCAGCAGACAGTGCGCTGCCCCCACCAAGCCAAACAACGGGAAATCCTTCACCATCGACGCTATCCTTGGGAAGCCTGAGCAACCCGCAAATGGACAGGCGAACCCCTTGCGCAGCGGAGGATACCCGCCTGTTGCTTCTCCTTTGGCGCATCAAGGACAGATGTGTTCACCGCTGGCACAATACGTCTACACGCCGCACATCGTGCACTCTCAGCCCGGCTATCCTGCTTACTGCTCGCCATTCCAATACCAAGCTTTTCGTGGAAGTCTTTACGCCCAAGGTATACATGTTATCTTGATTATTTTCTCTTTTTTCACTTCACCGGAAATACTGTCCCATTATTATTAACTTAGTGAATCATAACACCATTCGTATAAACTGGATGATTTTCTATTCTCTCCTCAGAAACCCCATCAAAGAACAGCCTGCAGCCCCTTAAGCACAGAGGAGGGAAGTCGAAAAGGATGCGTACCAGCTTTACCAACGAGCAGCTCTCCCGTCTGGAGAAGGAGTTCGCCCGTCAGCAGTACATGGTGGGATCGGAAAGATTCGTTCTAGCCTCATCGCTGCAGCTTACCGAGGCTCAGGTAAACATCTTGATATTATGTTTTGCAAACACTTAGAATCTCTTTAATATAGGTGTGTGAAATGGCTTTAGGGATAAATGTTTTTAAATTGCATGAACGTTTGATGTTGAATTGGAAAAGGTTAACCCGTTTATAAATCTGATGTTTATGACATTTGTTTCCGTTGCAGGTTAAAGTCTGGTTTCAAAACAGACGCATCAAGTTCCGGAAGCAGAGTTTGGATCAGCAGCATGCGAAACTTGCCAAGCTGGGTCTGGCGGCCCCGCAGAGCAGCAAGAGCTCCCGAAGTCGTGAGGAAGAGGGTGAAGAAGATGAAGAAGAAGTCAGATTATCTGAGGAATCTGACGTGGACATTGAGGGGTCTGATCAATGAAGCAGCCCATATAGACCTTTAAACTCCCTTAACTGAATACGAACAACTGTATATAGACTATCGTACATAATTGTACATAATGTATAGTAACCTATTTCTATTTGTATGCATATTTAAAATAAATATATATATTTTCACCAAATTAAATCGTTTCTGTCGTTGTAATTGTACTTAAAACGCCAATCAATTGTACAGGCAAATATACTTTTACGTTCAAAGTGGGGGCAATAGAATTTCATCGGCGGAATAATACCTGTGCTGCGCAGGCGCGTACGGCTAATACGACATCCAAGCATTATTTATGGAAGTGGGCCTATAATTCATGTGACCAAACGTCCTATAATTTCGATGAGGATTTTAATGATAGTGATTAGTACTGATGCTTCCTGTCTCATCTTAAACAAACCAACATTTATAATGAGTGGTTCTAATTAGCCTAAGTATTATTCACAGTTTTTGCAGTTAAAATATTCCATCGGGAAATAACGAAAAATGTCTCTGATTAAAATGCCATGGTACTGTGAGCAACAATGAACAAATATTTCGCCTTTAATAATATGTCAGGTCTGTCCCGTAATTTACAGAAGATTTTATTTAAATAAAAAGCGAAAGTTAGGCGATGTGTATTCGATAAAAGCATTTGGTCTGTAATAAAGTCAAACAGGTCAAAAAAAGGAAGTGAACATTTTGCCCATCCAGACTATTATATAAATTAGAAAAAATGGTAGCCCTTTGTCGGACAAATGCTACTGTAGCTTAAGAGAATTTTTCTATTAAAGCAAGACATTACCACGACTTGCACAATGACATAATTTTGGAAAAAATGGTACTTTGAGATGTCAGCCATTTCCGATAAAAAAATCATGAAATAGGATTAGTATAGGCTACTTTTTCTTCGTTCTGCGTTATTTTTTCACATTAACCATCCATCCATTTCTATCCGCTATTTTATTTTGATGATTCCTGCAGTTACAATAGGCCTACCTACTAAAAAAAAACGAAGACGATTTTTTTGTTAACACTAATCATCACTAAAGCATAATGGGTGAGAGTTTAGTGATTACTGAAAAAGCTGACACTGGTTGGATCAGGACTATGCTATCAATTAGCTGATTTAATAATTAACGAACAACTTGGCCTTGCTTCAAAGGCTTCAGACTTATTTCTACTTACATGTTACGGTAATCTATTTCCCGATTACAGTAGACGATAATGCTTGGGAAGATGACTGTTTTCCTAGATTTGACTTTTACCCTCCCCGTCCTAATAAATAGAATAAAATTTGTATACGTACAATCCCAAACAAGATCGATCATCAAGTTTTAATATGTTCCACCATGCGATTATAATTTGTTATTATTTGACAATAAATCCACTTAAACGTTCCTTTGAAGAAAGAAACGGTAACAAAAGTTAGGAAAACAATCTCATGCGCCTCAACACAGCAGTACTAATCCGATTTAGTCCCTGATTCGCCTCATTAACCCGAACAGTGGACCCATCTCTTACCCGACAGAGCACAGTCTTTCGGGGTTGCGTTACTTTCGGGGGATAATACAATCGATACCGGAAGGTAAGTCACGGTTCTGCAATCTGCAGTCTTACAGCAATGTAATTATCCATTAATACATTTTTTTTATTTTTGCTGTTTGTCTTTTATTAGGCACCTAACTTAAAAGTCACAGACAAATATTTAACAGAGAAACAATTAACTCATGATCGTAATGCAAACTTTCATTAAGATTTTTATGTTTCAGTTGAATTTGTAAAAAATGCTCACTCAGTCTTTCTACTTATAGTTAGGCCTGTTGTTTCAGTGTTGCAGGTTATTTTTTTACCAGCATTCTTCTGGCTATTTGTTTGATTACTTCTCATACAACAAACTCGTTGTTATGATGTTAAAACTAAAATTCGTTCTTGCTTTTATTACAACTAAAATGGCTGACACCCTTTTTGCAAGAGTCCCACAAAACTTAGATACAAATGTGGTAGTTTATAGATATCACTTTATGTATCACTTTATGGAATCACTTTATGTAATTACTTTATATATTATTTTATGGAATTACTTTATGGAATCACTTCATGAAAAGTTCTAGAAAATCTTGAACAGGCAGAGATTCATTTATTATTTAATTGACTATCTACACCCAGATTTCTGTTATCTTTCTATCCAGGTTCCAAAGTGAAACACTGTTTAAAGCAGGGATATGCACAGGCTGAAACCATTTACATTAACATTTATTTCTTGAGCAAATGCTTTAGTCCAAAGCGATGTGCAATTGAGAATGAAGGGTCAGCTAGTGCCAGGAGAAGCTGAGGCTAAGGGCTGTGCTCAAGGACACAACAGTACAATCACTCTGCTAATGAACGACCTTCCGATCGTGACCACAGGACCTAACAAAACTGAACAAAGTGCGGCAGCCTGAGACAGCAGATGTACTATGTCTGTGGAATAAAAGACAACGAGATGTCTGAAACAATCACCTGCACTTGTATAGCGTTTGAAGTTTAAAGGATGATTACTGGTCGAACAGCATGATATATCCCTCCACCAAAAGCCCCTGGCTTAGACCACTGGTGGCAGTGTTGCTCTGGGCTACCATGGATAATCTGGGATACCCTGAGCCAGAGACGCCCGGCCGAGCAGCAGCGTATAATGTGGTTACAGTGGCCATCCGTGTGTCTCTGCCCACTCGGTCTGTAGGGACCGCCCACTCCGGGTTCAGTGCTGATCTGATCTCTGTGCAGGAAAAGCTGGGATCTCTGCTAACATATTAAAAGCTAATGTCCTTTTCCAGCAACAATGTGCCACCTGGGGACTTGGCAGACGGGGGCTGAATGGGGGGGGATTGGCGGAAGGAGATTCAAGGACTAAGAACATGTGAGTCCATCTGATATCAGTAGGAGAAGCGAAGAGAGGGGCATCCCGCCTGTCAGTGGAAACAGCAATGGCAGAGAGCCCCAGGGCTACGATCAGCAGGGGAATCTGCCAGAGGTCCTGCAGAGAGCCCAGCAGCATCTCAATAACATCACAGTTTCCATCAATTTACAAGAAAAAGATTAACTTTTCATCACCTCACCATATAATTTGAGGAGGATCCGATGCTGTAGCATTCCCAGCTACTTCATTCATTCAGTTTTGAGAATAATTATTTTCTCTTTGAAAAGGTGGATTACAATAATCCTATTATAATTATTGTGTTATAAAGTACAACTAAGGACAGAGACAGGGACATGGAATAAGACACCAAGTAAAATGGGACTATTTGACCTCAAAGACATATTTACATAATTATTCAATCTTAAAAGGAATGGCTGGGGGAAATCCACATGGTTTTATCCAGAAAGAGGCTGCATGCATGTATGGCCAAAACAATCAAATTATAATAAGCAAATGAAATCTATGGGGTCGCATGGTGGTGATTAGTACTGTCGCCTCACACCTCTGTGCCCAGGGTTTGAGTCTTCACTATGGTTCCACGTTCTCCCCGTGTCATTGTGGGGTTTCCTCCGGGTATGCCGGTTTCCCCCCACAGTCCAAAGACATGCTGAGGTTAATTGGAGTTACCAAATTGCCCAGGTGTGAATGTGTGAGTGAGTGATGTGTGAGTGTGCCCTGCCATAGATTGGTGCCCTGTCCTGGGTTGTTCCCTGCCTTGCTCCTGTAGCCCCCAGGACAGGCTCCAGGTGCCCCGTGACCTTGAATAGGGAAAGTGGTTACAGAAAATGGACGGAAGTAAAGGGAGCCTGAAATACATAGGAATGGTATCAAAATCACTTATTTCTCAAGAAGAGGGAAACAGCCAAATGTTTGCCTGTCTCCACTATTGTTTAGCTGGGTAATTAAAACAGAGGCTTTGGGTTTTAGTACAAGGGATGCAGCAAACCCCCTTCAGAGGGCAACTCTGATGTGATCAGCCTGGCTTTTCCCCGGCCAACCATAATCCCATTGTAGAGTGGAGCCATGTACCCTGCAGGCTTGTGGGAAGAGGCTGGGAACACAGGGGGCGCGTCCAGGGCCACCCCAATTAGTAAGAGGGAAGCAGATACTGAGTCTCCATCAGCTTAACCCTGCCTATGAATTAGGCTGCACCATAATCACATTGGGCCAGCGTTACATCTTCATTAGTCAGCCATGTCGCAGGAATGCCTAGCTTTGATCACCGTCACTAATGCAGCCGGTGTGCAGTCTGCAGACACATCAGGATAAGGGCATGGCTCCAGCTGTATCTGGAACGGATAGGTACAGAACTCATTGTGGAGACGGAGAATCCTGGAGGACTGAGTCAGCTTCTTAGGGGCATGATTATGACACTGTCAGTATTTCAGCCAAATACAACTCATTGCGGAAGTGTAAAAGTGCGTTGAGGTTTGTTTAGTAATATTGCATGTTTAAGTTCTCTTATTCACGTCGTATTTTTTTGGGGAAGGGGGCGGGCATAATTACCCTCATTAATATTAATGCACTTAATATTTGCAGGGTGAAAAAGTTGCCGTTCAAAGGCGAAATTAGGAATAGTTCACACGAAAAAATGGTTTTGAGATAAGTACTACTCACTATTAATATAGTCTATTGTGCGTACAGTCATCACAATGCACATATGAATTTGGATGCAATAGTTCAAATCCATTTTCAGTTTTTACCATTTTTACTTTTTATTCATTCTTGTGTGTGTGTGTGTGTGTGTGTGTGTGTGTGTGTGTGTGTGTGTGTGTGTGTGTGGCGGGGGGACATACACCCTTCATGTTATGACTTCTTTGTAATCTCACATCTTTCTCGATGTGTCGCATATCAGGATTTAGAAAGTCAAGGGATCGATTGATCAACGTATCAATGGCGCGATAACTGTTCTGAAGTAATTATATATCAGAACACTTACCACTTATTGCAGTTTAAGAATTTTAAATACAGAATGATACACGTTTTTCTTCTTTCTAGTGTAAACGCAACCGCTCATTTAAAAAACCCCAACTAACATTCGTCAGAGACAATTTGACGAACTATTTAAAAATCGAGGCGATCATATTCTAAATAGATTTTTAGGAGTAGCCTAGTTTTCACGTCAGCTTGCCTACAGGTGGAAATACAATTTTAAACTTCTACAGAAGACACTTCCGCTACAATCTTCTTCAACTTTTGGGAGAAAAAGAGCGTAAATTCTGCCTCGTATCAAATGGAAATTGGGGCCCGGGGTGCGATCAGAGAGGTTAGGTGTGAGAATTCACATGGAGCTAACATGTTTAAAAACTGCATGTGGTCCAACGGTAGCTGTTGGGCAATCCAGCAGGAAAAATGTGGGTCATTTTGTCTTGGGATTTTTTAGGGTAGGCTATTGTAAAATTCCCCTGGTGCATTTTGTTTGTGGTCCATGGGCGCGCAGTTCATCTAATAGTCATTAACATCCATTAGAATCGTTTGAAGTGGTGGAACTCCTTTGTCCCTTTGCAAAAGGTTTAATATGAAATACAATGACTTCTGACGCCAGGACAAGATGAGTAAAACGAGCCTGACAGAGGCCACCGTGTGGAATAGCCCCTCAATGGTAATGGAGAATTCCAATCAATTCGTTTTAACGCGTTTTTCAGGAAATAGGATGGTTCCTGTTGCCTCGGGAATTCAAAAGGGACCTGATAGTTTATTTGAAGGACCCATACGAGCCAAGTGCCATCTGTAAACAGAAGTTTTAAGGGGGATTTTCAAGTGGAGGATCTGTAGCGGAGTTGCAGTTTTCGCTGTTTACTTCTCCACAACAAGTCACATCTGCCGTCTCATACATTCACAAATCACATAGGAAATGGTCCAAAGATCTTAGTAAACTAACCCAAAATATGCCAGCCCAACGTCAAAATCACTCCGCTGACGTGATGAGAGAAAAGGATTTAAACTTCGCGATGTGATGGTGAGGTGATGGTGAGAAGTCCCTCATTCTCACACGACTGGCGTGAAAACAGGAAAGTGCTACTTTTACCATCTCATTCTGACGGGGTGAAAACTTCCAGGTTTTTAAGCGAAAAGGATTAGCTGAACACACTTACGTCCCGAGAAACAAAATAGTCAATTAGTTTATTTATGAATGTCACCCGAACGTTACCCATAAAACTGCATCTTCACCTGTCTCAGCCCGCAGGATGATTTTATTTTCATTGTACTTTCTGGTTAGTTTTTGGGAAGCGGATGAAAAATAAAATCGTATGGTTATGTAACAAAGGATATTCGTAATTAATTGATATACCACAGCAATTACTAACAACCCATTAAAGAGCATTTTATCGTATTATGTCTTAAGTAGCCTACGAAATCATTCACATGCTTTAAGTATAAATAGAATGTATGAAACATTTGAGTTTCATATTGTAGCCGCATATTGAGCATTAATATTGCTGGTTCCCATAAAAAGAAAAAAAGACAAACGGGCTGAACTGGTTTTAAGGATTTTCTTTTACACGAGACAAACAAAAGAGAAAAAACGTTCAGTATAGTTCAGTATAATTGTTAAGTATAATTTGATATATATTTTTCCGTTTCATACGCATCAGTCGAAATGGTAATTTGTAAGTAGATTATAAAGAATTTGCCGCAACATTTTGAATTAATCCTGCTCGACGGAAACACCGGCACACATCTGATGCTCCATTTAAATTGCATAGTTAAATGCAATTTGTTCTTTATGTTTGGGTGGCGGGGGGGGGGGGGGGGGGGGGGGCACAGCGAATCTGTTGTGCGAATTGACGTTGCGCTTCACACACAGTGTTACTTGTAGCCTACTTTCTATTTACATTAATCAAAAGAGCCACTATTAACGCTTCCGATAATGTACCACCAAATGTGATGAATTCATTCATTCATTATTGTTTTTATTAAGCATATTATTATTATTATTATTATTATTATTATTATTATTATTATTATTATCAGCAACAACAAAACAACAACAATAATAGTAGTAATAATAATAACAACGAAGTAGTAGTATTCACGCAAATATTAAAGTATCAGATGCTATTGCTTATGCTACATTAATAACAGCAGATGTCTGCAGCCAGTGGCGCTGCTAAGGCTTACCGTTAAGGGCATGAGCCCCAGTTCTTTTCAGTAGTATATTTAGCCGAATATTTTTGTATCAGAAAGTTAATTTTGTGTCATCCAGTTATAGTACATATTATTTAAGTGCTGCAGAGCGGAACCGTATAGATATCAAGAGTATTACAGCACACAGGCCTATTTTATGCCGAGGAGCTCAGGCGACACAACCTATATATGACAGCCAAAGAACAAGCCTGCCTTGTCGGATATTAAACGAAGACGATGTTTCTCCATCCTAGTCATGCCTTTCCCGTTTTATTTCTTTCCTCGCTAAATGTCGATAATTTATAAGCACAGAGACAATATTTTAAAAACACTAATCTTTGAATTATGAGGTATCGGTTATGTCTATATAAGTCCAATTTAATAAGCAAAAATGGGCAAAATTAGCCTGGATTGATTTTTAAACATGTTGATATATACTGCCGGAGCTCAGAAGTGTGTGTTGCGTGAGTATATTTTACGGTGGTTTTTTAAAGTTCCTCAGGCTCTGCCGATCACACAGTGATGGAAACAAGATGCTTTTGTAATTCACATTAGTAGGATTAGGGTTAGTTAGAAGATCAGAAGAATGGAACTTTTACAGTAAAATCATTTCAACCACAGTAAAGCAGTTATTGCGATAACTGTCATGATTTAGTTGATCACAATTGAATTGTGAAATTACAAATAAATATACTTGAAAGGTGAAATGTCCAGAAGTGAATCATACAACTTATACATTTCACAGTAGACAGAGTGTGTTATTTTGATGCTTTAATACGTTGATTTAATGGAGGGAAATAAAAGTGAACATTGTGAAGCAGAGCTGGAACGAGCAGGAGGGTTAGGGTTGTGGGGGTTAAGGTTGTTATAGTTAGCGTTAGCATTTTTCCCATAGAAGTGAATGAGTGGCCCCCATAAGGATAGCTATACCCAACTGTGTGTGTGTGTGTGTGTGTGTGTGTGTGTGTGTGTGTGTGTGTGTGTGTGTGGCCATATATATATTGCATTGTAGGGACCAAATATCCCTACAATGTGACAAAACTCTGTTAGCTTGAGATTGTGGGGGCAAAATTTATCTTATAAATCTCTGTGAAAGCAATAAAAAGATTAAAAATGTCAAAAGTATTTTGCTTGGTTACTAATGGCTGTTATAACCATGGTTGTTTGTTTAAGGGTATGGTTGTTTAAGGGTTATGGCCATAAAAATGAATGGGGAGTCCCCACACAGATATGAATGCAATCATATGTGTGAGTGACTGAGAGAGAGAGACAAGGAGAGACTAATGTTTACAATTTTATTATTGATATGGTACTTGTAAGTGGTATAGACTGTAAATATTCTTTTCAAAATGGTTCGATATGGGATTTGTAGATCTATCTCGGACTCCAGTACAAGGGTCAGAGAAAAGCCCTAGATATTATGGGATGTGCCCCAAATGTTTTTAGAAGCTAGAAATGCCTTGGACTGCAACTAACATTATAACATTATTATAAAAAGGCAGTGTTAATTCATTTAAACGGATTACGAACCTATTAATCACCACTTATTGCCCAATAAAAAGCTAGTGCCTCTTGTTCACTTTCTAATATTGAATTTTTATGGCTCTCAGGGGTGTCAGTGAAGAGCATGAACATTAATTCTTAAAAGAGAAACCCTTTTAGCTTCAAATGTCAGCTTAAATTTTAGCGTAAGCAGCGCAGCATCTTTCACGTTAACGGTGCATCATCAAAGCCCAGCAAGTTTGGCCACCGCTGCACAGGCTGTGCCTAGTAGCCCTCAGAGGGGAGATACAAGACTGATTCCTGCTCATCCCCTTCCCCCGACCGCCCATCTGAACAGGTCCTGAGGGGCCAGGGAGCGGCTCCCACGAAGTGAGGTGCCCAGGAGACCATCGGGCCAGCTGTCATCACAGGCGCCTAGCCCAGCTTTCTGTTTGCACACATTTCCCCAGGTGTTGGGTCATTCTTAGCTGTGCAAACAGGAAGCGTGTGAAGGTCCACACAGCCATAGCAGTCCCCCTCAGCACCGACATACTGCCCGCACCTGACAGACACTGATGGATCTAGAAGCTCATGCCAGATAATAAAAACTGTCCAGTCGGAGGAGAAGCAAGAGCATCACTAGAGATTTTGTAGCCCCATGAAAACATGTCATTGGGGCCAACAACCGAGTAATGTTCCAAGTTTTTTAGGGCTCCAGGAATCATCCTAACTCCCCCCCCCTTGTGGTGCTCCTGAGGGGAGGTAAGTGACATTCCTAATGGACAATCCATAAATTTGGCTTAAATTACTTGGCTAAGGAAAACAAAATGCTTTGTGAAGTCCTTAATCTCCATATTTGTTGACTGTTTTTGCTTTCCCTGTAGATCTGAAGAGTAAACCCCAATTACACACCGTTTTCCACTTGCCTGTGTAATGCTAGACTAGATAAATCACATTTTCACTAATGATGATGTTTGTTTTAGTGATTCTTTTAAAATAATTTGATATACAAGTTACAGTCGCTCCTCCACTTACAAACAAAGAGGACTGTAAGTCCAAATTGTGTTCCTTGGGCTCATGGGCATCGTTAGGCCTATTTAGGGTGGGCGTCAGCCCCCCCCCCCCCCCCCAAAAAAAAAAATATGATCCCAAGCCCTCCCTAAAAATATTTATCATACTATTTTTAAATTTTATATCCGTACATTTCGTACAAGGTATCACTGAGAGCAGGTACGCACTTAACAAATAGAAGCAAGACTACGAATTGAAATTAACAATAATATTGTAAGACCAGCTATCATTATTTAATTAAAATGATGTACTGACTGTTTAAGCTGCTATAGGTAGACGCGGGCATTAGGACCCAGGCGGAAGCTACATGTCGCTGCTTGTTAGCGAATAGCAACATTTATCCGCAGTTCAACAGAAAGAAGCGGCCAGATAATTATTAATTGTAAGACTAAATCCTCATTTGGGAAACTAAATCTTTGAGAAATATTCATGCTTCTTTTGTTCTGTCAGATTTTACTAGGAAATAAATTACCAGTGAATAAACTAATGATTGTACCACATCATTATGTTATCTTCTGTTCTGTGTTGGTAGTCTGTCTTCAGTTGCATAGAGAAATGGTTAATCAGTGGTAAAAACAAGCAAAAAGAAAGAGGAGTTGTGAAACTACATATTATATTATGTTTTACATTTAATATTATTAAATGCATTGTTGGATGTATTTGCTGGCATATTTTTAATAACAGAACGCCAACATGTAGGCTGTTAAAAAAATCTCATGGACTCATTTAGACTGTAATTAAAAAAAAAAAAAAAGATATACATCCTAAAGACTAAGGAGACCAAAGACAGAGAATCTTCCAGAGAAGCATGTGAAATAACGTGAACCAGATAACAGCATAATTTCTGTACATGAAATAATAAAATTAAAGAAGCCTGTTTAGGTTTGGTGAAAAATGTTCAACCCTCTATACGCACTAATTCGTTCTTACAACCCTGGGGGCTACACGCCCCATGTCTTCCAATCAGAGTGACGTCACTGCTCCCGTTTCCTGTCCGCAACATCATTTTTTTTCTGCGCGCCAGTTCCGCCCAGTACGACTTCTGGCCTCTACTCCCACCGCGCAGCGTAGTGTGCGTACTCCCAGCACCCTAGTTCGTTATACTTGCGTATCCCCTTAAAATGATGCTGAATAACGACTTACGAACATTTCAAGTTACGAGCGGCCGTTCGGAACGTAACTCATTCGTAAGTAGAGGAGCGTCCGTACACAGATATGGGAGAATTCAGTGACAAACTCATTTAATGACTTTGTGTAATTAAAATCAAAGGAATATCTGTGATTGGAATCTTATCGAGGCTTAGTTATCATTGTTTTAAAACGAAATGTTCTTTGTTGAACGCCGTTTCAAACTAAGTTGTTCAAATATTAATAAGACAATACCGCAATAAAAATAGCGCATTGAATATGGACAGTTTTCCATGACAGGTATAGCAAGCAAAATAATATTATACTTATTCCCCAAGGTTTCTTCCTTCTAGGGAGTTTTTCCTTGCCACTGCAGGATCTGGCTTGCTCCCCCGGGGGGGGGGGGGGGGGGGGGCTTTAAAGCGCTGTAAAGTGCTTTGAGACAAATGTAATATCGTGAAAACGCGCTATACAATTTTTTAAAAAGAAGACAGGAGGCAAGAGTTAAGCGGGAAGTTATGTTCTCTTAAGATTAGTTTTGCTTCCTTTTACTTGCATAGCAGACTAGACGTTTACGTGAAGTTGTTCTGGTTGTGTACATTATCCAAATGCACCACTTGCCTGCTTATAATAACGTTTCGCTTGGGCTGCAATGAGAAGTAGATACCGTGTGCTTGATTTTGTGGGAGTTTTTGATTGACATGTATGTAATACAGCTCACGGATGGACTGTTATCAGCTGTAATACTGTAATGCCACATAGGTTGTTCTGGACAAATAACTATTCAACAAGCTAGCCTTAGAAATTCTGCATGTCTTGTATTTACCCAATCAGTACATATCTTTGTGCAATAGCTACACCGATAACACCACATCGTTAGGTCTATATGTAGCTAATTTCCATTTGGTTTACGCCTATAATCAGAAAAAGACTGACTCACAGAATTAATAACTACTTGTATTTCTATTACCGTAAATTAAATTATATTTAAGTTTTACTGGAACTATGGCGACATCGTGTGGACAGTTTAAGTATTGTCAAAAACAACGAACATACTTATAAAAGCGACCACGGCGCCGCTAGAGATTTTGGAAGACATGAAATCACATCATATTGGGCCCTCAATCTAGAGCAATCGAATTATGTACAAGATTTTTTTTAATCATCCTAATTACCGTGCATTAGTTACGTACTGCCACATGTTCGTTAATCACTAATTATTCTATACTGTTTGTTCATGATTTGTACTTGAATAATAACTGAGTTACTAAGTTACTTGTGCCCTGAAGTGAAGTGATATTCGTATCAAACCATGATATGTAATACCAAATGAATACCAAAAATTATATGTAATATAATACACATAATATACAATATTATCAGAGCAAATTACGTCTAAAATAATATTTTAACTCGCATTAATTTAAAAACCATACATTAAAAGCACAACTGCTTATTAGCCTTTTTTTGAGGATAAAAGAGGGTTTTTTTTTACTCTTATTTGACTATCCCTGCCGCCCCCTGGAGGATGGGCTCCCCCTTTGAGTCTGGTCCCTCCCAAGGTTTCTTCCTTCTTGGGAGTTTTTCCTTGCCACTGTCGCCTTTGGCTTACTCACTGGGGGCTTTGGGCGAGGATACTGTAAAGCGCTTTGAGACAATGTAATGTTGTGATAATGCGCTATATAAAAGTAAATTTGTTGTTGTTGTAATTCAGTTCCCTGGCTGTACCTAGATAATTCAGTTAAATTGTATATGTCGGGTGGCAGAAAAGGCAAGCAAAGGTGGATGCAAATGCGAAAAAGCACTATGCATGGTGTCGGAGCTGTTATGATGTGGAAATTGCTATTAATCCTACACCCCTACCATTACCGTAAATGGGCTTTGTTACTTAGTGTTTTGTTTACTATATAGGCACAGTACTCAGAATTGTCTAGTATGATCTTTTGAAATATTATATTCTTGAACAGGGCTTGTCAATCCTGTAGAGAACACAAGTGGCTGCCTAGAGCTCCAACTTCTGAAGGATGCTTATGGGAGCCAATTTCATGGGCTGAGACAAAATGGACTTGGCTGGCCCTTGAAGTACTCACATCCTCTGCAGTGCTGGGACAGAACAGCTAAGTAATATATGGGAAGGGAGAAGGTATCAAGAATGCTTTAGTCACCAAAAAAAAAAATACACACATATAAACAACATTGTAAGTGAAGTGGGCCGTCACACGATTACTCACGATTAATGTGGCTGAGACGCAGTTGGCAACGAAGCTTGCCATATTCGAAAATTAAAACCTCTATCCATATTCCAGGCATTAATTCTGGTCAGAGTCGTGGGGGATAATTAACCCCGATGTGTTAATATGTTACACACCCTCAAAAGGCAGTGTAGTGGAAAAACACTGACTATTAGTTTAAAAAGTATTTTATTTGAGCAATAATTAGTTGTGTCTGGGTAACTCATTATCAGATTTATTGTTCCGGTCACCGAGTAATGTTACTCATTAAAAGGGCCACAATGAAGATTAAAGAAACACATATGCACTGAAAAGTAGGACAATTACAAATATAAATGTCCGTCTAGAAACAAGAAAACAACAGTTTCGATTACCTATACCGTTTTTTTTAATTATCTGGGCCCGGTTTATCGAAGCTTTTTAATACTACGTCGTTCATAAGTTCTATCTTTTAACATAGAACTGTACATCCATCAAGCGTCCTTAGGCATGTAGTCCAAATTTTTGTTGTTTTTAGTCTTGCCTTTTTTCTGGGGTGGAATGGCGGCGCAGGGCTATAGCACGTTGCTTCACACCTCTTGGACCAGGGTGCAGTGTTCATGTCGTCCCCGTGTGTTAAAGTGAAGTGGAGTTAGCAAAGGAATTCTGTCGTTTTCTTTTGGAAAGCTGATCAGTACTTTCAACTGATACGCTCTTCTATAAAAACGTTTTAATGAGACAAGGAAGCTACTATTCCTTTTCTTTTGATGAA
The DNA here is from genome assembly GCF_023856365.1 of Brienomyrus brachyistius. NCBI lineage: Eukaryota > Metazoa > Chordata > Actinopteri > Osteoglossiformes > Mormyridae > Brienomyrus > Brienomyrus brachyistius. The sequence continues at coordinate 22,258,225 of NC_064544.1, forward strand.
ATGTCGGATATGCCGGCAGAAGCTATAAACCTATAAAATGCAGAGTAATCATCATTAGGGGGCGCTATAACATAGCTCTGAACGTAGGTTCCATGCATCTCTTCAAAATCATTTGAGGGTTATGACTTTGACGTGGAACGTCAAAAAAATTAGTAAGTGGAATAATAAATTACTGTGCTAGAAGGTAAATGTTTTTCTTGAAGATTTAATTGTACAAGCAAGGAGATGGATACGCATGGCAACTTACTATTGTGAGTCTATGGTTAACTGGCCTTTTTTTCAGGATTTGGATAAAGCTACACTTTAACGAGACCATACGCTTTTTATAAAAACTGTTTAGCTGAAGGTGTAGTTTTAAAGTATGTCAAAGATTTCGTTTCCCTTGACTTACTGCAGCTGGGTTTAACGGTCTTGGGATAAAAAGTTCCAGGATTCAAGAAACAAGTCGTGGTCTACAAAGGAAACTCACCAAAAGCATAAACTGCTCCTGATCGTCTAGCAGTTAGGATTTGGTGATCTCCCCGCAGTCTAGCTTTCATTACAGTTCATTATTTTTTTGTTATTGCATTAATGTTAGCATTTAATAAAGAAAACAAAGAACACCTATACCACTGCACAAAATCACAGAGCAAGCGCGAGGCCGTCTTCCCAGTTTTACTTCTTATTATTTGTCTGATTTTAAACAATTTGAACTCATTTCAGCGCCACCAAATACTTTTGTTGGGATTTTGCTGTGAAAACCGAGACTTGCTCCTACGATCGAAATACTGAATAGGTTCCAAAGATTTCAACAGCGTGACATGATATCTGTTCATTGCTAAGGGATGTTTGGCTCTTTTGGGAGAAATATCACCTTTCTGTCTTTCTCTCTCACTTTTGTGTGCCGATGAACACTGATTTGCATGGCGTCCTGTCTGGTCAGCAATAGCAATAGCTGTCTATCTGTAGCTGTGTATGCATTTTGTAGAGACACTGGTGTGCCTGTACCTGTAACTGTTTAGTGTCCCGCGTCCTGTTGAGGGACTTTGGCGTATCCTTTGTCTTGCCGTATTGTAACATTGTATTGTAACAAGAGATTATACCTTTGTTTCTTACTGCAGTCTATTATTGACAGAATTGTTAAATAGTCTCTAATGCAGTGCCAGATTTGAAATCGCAGGCAGTAGACAATTTCAATGCCACCTGAGAGTTAGGAGCATTGAATGATAACTGTGGTATGATATGCAGACTCCATACACAAAAGCAAAGATGGCATTCCAGCCCCCAACCCTGGAGGTGAGGCAACAGGATGATGATAATGATGATGATGATGATGATGATGTTGATTGTTGTTGTTGCATGTTGGCTCAGTGGGTAGTGCTGTCAGTGTTGCGTATATGTCCCGTGATGGATTGGCATCTCGTTCATAACGTACCCCAACCTCGTACCCTATATGCTGCTTGGCATATGCTACATCAGTCTCATCCCACCTCCAACCCACGATCACGTACATGACAACCGTTTGAAAAATGAATGGAGAGTAAATGTTAAAAGCTACCACTAAATCTTAGCACATTCTCATTCCGGAAAGAACTGCTATTTTGGACAGAAGTCGTTGTTAAGTCATTAATGTAAAGCGCCGGCAAAGGCATTGGCTGCTGCAGACGCTGACTGGGAAGCTTCCCAAAGCACCGTGTGCCTGATCCACCCTTTCAGACAGGTATCGGTATCCAATCAGAGAGACTCTGCCAGGTGTCACTCGGCTCTCGCTCTCATTCCCGTCACTTCGTTGACCTTCCTGCAGATCGTAACACGTGTCGGCTTCTAATTGTCTTTAATGCTCTAACCATTTTCCACCCACCGTTTTCTGTATGAATCATTTGCTTTAAAATGCACTGAGGAGTGCACGAGGAAGCACTAACTTTTCCCTAGGACTTTTCAAAACGACAATGTTTCCGTCGGGTGGGAAGCGCTGCTTCACTATAGAGTCTTTAGTGTCTAAGGAGTCTCCAAAGCCGACTGAGAACCACATGCTGCCACCCGTTTTAAATTATCCCAGCTCGACAGAGGCCTTCGTGAACAGACTCCAAAGTCCAGCGGGTATTTCGTTAAACCCGAGCCCGGAATTTATCTACCCCGAGACGCTGAACTATCCATCACTTACAGTACACCCTCACCAGCTAGGGGGGCCACACATCCAGCACCCTGTCCCGTTCTTCGGAGTACAGCAACGCGACCAACTCAGTTTCTATCCATGGGTCATACGGAACAGATATTTCGGCCACAGAGTTCAAGGTAACGGCAAACCTCACCAGTCACCTTCTTTTTGACTTTGCATTATAATATTTTTTTATGATATACCATGTCCCATGAATTGCATTAGGCGCCGTAGTTGGAATAATATAGTAGTCGATAGTAAAATGCGGGTAAATCACATTTGATTAATGACAGGAATACCGAGATTGCTACAAAAAGAGTCGGAAATATAGAAATAAACTAAACGGCTATACCGTTGACATCTTTACGTAAAAAGTAAAAATGTTTTGAATAAAAGTGACAGGTTGAATTATAATTACAACTTAACAGTGTTACTTGTCTAAACAAGTTTAGGTGCAACGGTTGCTATACTTAAGAATTTACGTTAAAATCTGAAACTTGAAGATGCTTTTGAATAATGTATTCTGACGCAACCTAACTGAGAACATAATACGTTTCATTCGAAAGAAAGGGTTACTTTTATATTGTTTCGATGCATATAACTCATGGATAGCACCTGAAAAATAACTTTATTTAACTATATTTTTAATTTATGTTTTATACAACAAGCTAATGTTAATTCTGAACAGGTATCTGCGCGATCGTGCAAACTTCCTCATCGCGCTTTTGCCCGCTTTATCGAAAAAAACAGCAAAGTGTTATTGTGTTATTTCATAAAAGAGTTATAATCATTAATTATCAGTAGCGAATTTCACACATGTGAACAATTCGCCCGCAGTCATGCCTGCTCCGGAAACGAGCTGATGCAAGTTATAGATAAAAGGACTTTTGCCAAAAGCAGCGATGAAACAGTGCGATTAGCTTCAGTATCGTGGTAAGATCATGAGTATTTTATAAGGCACTTGCAGCAATCACACACGAACCCCCCATTCTTGAATTCAATCTGGCGGATAAAAATAAGATTGGGTCAATTATAGTTTATTAGAATTGATAAACATCTTATTTAATTCGGGAGGGTTCCCCTTCATTATGATTAAGAAAAACAGTTACGTGTACGAAACTGTATAATTGTTGTATTGTATTTCATTCAACCCTTTTTAAAATTCCATTGGAATTGTGTCAAATAGCTGGGGAACACGTTAAATAGGTTAAATAAATCAAAATGCACTTGGCAAATAATTGTAATGCGGTCAATAATTTATTTTCTTTGGTCATATTTACCTGATTTAGATCGAGTCAGTGGCCTTCTATCTTACTGCTTCGATTAATAATAAATTATCAAGTTGTGATGGTTTTCACATATTTTTGTTTCTTTTGGATTTCCTTTATTATTCTACGCTTTATTTAAACAACATACATCAATTTACATCACATAATAGACACGTACAAATTAGGCTAATTACTGCAAATTGGTTATTTTGTGCAGCATCGTGATATTCTAATCATTAATTTTATAATGGTCGAGCAGAAATACAAGGTGTAATATAGTATAATGCTTTAATCTCCGCTCTGTTCATTAAGATGTAGTGAAGCGGAGAAAGCAGGGTTGGGAAATAGTTGGTTATTTTCTCTCTGCATAGTCAATTTGTAAAGAAAATATTGTCTTTCCCGAAGACGGGGGTATTTCGCCTTTAATTACTCCACATTCCTACCCTCGCTGATTTACAACTGCTATTCGAATATAAATTACCTCGGATGGAGAAACTGGTTGAGCTTATCCTTTACAGCACGTTTTTCGCAGACAATTACTTTATACACTGAACCCTGTATATTTTACGGAATTTATCCGGTATCACAGAATCTGGTAACCTGCACTTCGTAAAATGTTCATAATAGAAATATTTGATTACAAATTAAAGAAACTAAAACTATATTAAGTGTTTTTATAGGCCTATAAAAGCGTTTTTATGTTTTGTAAAAAAGATTTTATATTTTGTAACCAAAATATTGCACGATTATGTTGAAATGAACGTTTTAAACATAAATTGATTTCGCCTTCAAACGTAACTGTAAACTTCACTCAGAAAGTCTAAATTTTCTAAAATTTAAATTTACATTTATTTTTTTAATTGGAAATCGTTGTTTTTGGTTTTATTTTACGTTGTAACATGTAAAATGACGTCTACGCTGAAGACAAATTCAAGGTTTTTGTATATTCATATTTCCATAATTATGCTGCATCGACCGATTATAGACATAGTGCAATTTGGCATAACGGTGAAACAACCTCAGAAATCAGCTTTTATTTTTTTAAATAATAATAATAAATGTGATGTTATTTTGGGATAACGAATGGGCAGTCATTGGTCGGTGTATGACGCAAATTGAGCACACTGGAAATTATTAGTACTACTGAGGAGTACAGAAAAGTTTCGTATCTGAACAGCAAGAGAAAGTGGACAATATTTTCGCCTAAACTGGATCGAAGTTACTCATTATTGTGACCTATATGTTGTGAACTATCTGATGGTAATCTCGGGTAATATATAATCCCCTTGATAATTTGGGAATTATGGGAGCATCGCTCAACCTGTTTCTAGTAGATTAATCGCCAAAAGGACGCCTTTCCCACGAGTGCAGGTGGGCGTATCCACGGCAACCCTCGCGACTGGTGCTGTGATTGTGTTCCCAGGAAACTGCGTCTCCCAAGACAGTCTACTTCTGCACGGACCCTTCTCAAGGAAACCCAAGCGAATCCGGACCGCCTTCTCCCCATCACAGCTCATGCAGTTAGAGAGGGCTTTTGAGAAGAACCACTACGTGGTGGGGACTGAGAGGAAGCAGTTAGCCAACAATCTCAGCCTATCTGAAACTCAGGTAACGTTACGCACAAAATGGCAATAAAATAATGTGGAACATGTATCTTATCTGACCTACAACACAGTTTGTCGGTCACCCCAGCTGTTCCTGGGAATCAACATTCTTCTTATAATCTGCTTTAATGTTTAATTGCTAGCGCAATATTTGTTTTTGCATTGGAGGTTTAGTGGCATTTTTATAGTTATTTTAAACACATTATGAATGCATATTTGAGTGAAGTAACATAAAGCCGGTTATAATAAAGGGGCAACTAACGAACTTACTGCAAATGATCTTACAATGGCACCATTCCAGAGTCACCCAGTCAAAATACTGAATATGCACATTTAATTTTCGTACGATAGATCAATAGGCATTCAACATAAGGCAGAGCAAAAGGCAATGTCTTCCCTAGAGTACTTTGCTGACGATGTCAAGCAGGGGATTTGGATGCCATGACATATGATAAAAGCCCGAGATCATCAATAACAGTTTCTCAGCCGAAGCAGGAAAGATTCCGTCTGTAAAGATACAAACAATTGTCTGCTGCCTGCACTCATCTAAAATTCACATGCATGTGACTCAAAATCTGTTTCTACATTATACTAATTTTATCGTGTTAGCCTCTATTACGGAGTCCGTTTATCCACTCTTAGGATTTCTGTTCATCACGGTGGGATACTTGTATTAAAAAAAAATCAGAAAATATCAAAGTGGAAAAGGCTGAAAGATAAATTATGGACAAGTTATTGACAGAATATATAGGACTGAACTATAGGACTGGATGTAAACTATAATGAGTATGACAAAAGCATAGGTTAATTCTTATAGTGACTTTCATGATGAAGGAATTATTCTAAATATTCGCTAATGACCGAATTACAGGAAGATTGGGTAAAACTCGGAGTTAAAGGAGAAATGGAGGTGAAATGGAGGGCGTGCAGTGAGTCACTTTTTCCTCACCCAATGGGCTTTCATGCAAACCCTGGCAAATACAAAACAACAGTAACCTAGAAAGATAACTAGAATCCATTGAGAGGCTGCTTTCCAGGATTTCAAAACTATAAACAATGCAGTATAAGCTCACAGTATAGCGGTCTCGCGATCACAGTCTAGAAATTTGCATAATTTAATATGCCAATAAGGTCGGGTTAAATTTTGCCGTAAGGGAAACAACAAAGATTTAAATATATTACAGAAACAATAATAATAAAGAAAAAAACAATATACTTTTCAGTAAAATCTATTGTTAGGTGCAATAGTTTGAAAATTATTTGTTAATTTTTTAGTGCATTTTAAAAATGCAGTTGAAAATCATGAAGAAATATCCGATGCTTACTAATGATAATTATCTTCTAATATGTATAATGTCTACTAAGTATCTTATATCAGTCTCATATCAAACAGTGTTTTAAAATATACAATGCAGAGCTACAGCAAATATCAGAAAAATTTGGCGAAGTTTTATGGTTTATACTGACTTGTATGATTGGCTGACGGCGTAGTTGTTGGGAAACTGCATAGTATGTACATTACTATATTCGATTATGGATTAACTGATCTAGTTACACGAGTACCTGCATGCCAAACATTAGCACCCTATTTTTTCTCTCTCATGAATACGTGATACATTAGACTCATCTTAGCTGCTTCAGTGTAGTTTTAATTACTTTAAACCAAAGAGACCCATAGTGTTTTATACTGTTTAAAAGCCTGCGACCTGTTCTATGACCTGGAAAGGATCCAGACCCATTACCTTAAATACTCTCACCTTAGCGTGCTCCAGATGAACACTGTGTAACACACACAGCCCCCCACCTCAGATGTAGGGGGGTGGAAGAGCTTCAGCACTCTGTTCTCAACACCTCCAGGTGAAGGTCTGGTTTCAGAACAGACGGACAAAGCACAAGCGACAGAAGATGGAGGAGGAGGGTCTGAGTGGACAGGAGAAGAACAAGTCCAGCCACCATATCAGCATGTGGAGACTCGCCACCGGGCAGGACAGCCAGAGCCTCATAAACGTTACGTCGGATGACTAGCCCAGCCACTCCCTCACTGCAGTCTCCGCCTCATTCACCTTATTTATTTCATAAATATAAAGACCAATGTTTCCAAATCCAGTGCTCGGGGACCCACAGACAATCCATATTTTTATTCCCTGGGAGGGAACAAAAATGTGGACTGTCTGGCAGGGAGCTGGGAAGGAGCAGAAACGTGGACTGTCTATGGGTTCCTGAGGACCAGCTGGAAAACACTGGTATAAATGTATGCGAATATGTCTGAGCATCCCTGAATTGTTGGGGGTTGTTCAGAAATCTTTCACTATGTGTGGGCAGCCCCCTTATTTCGTGAAGATTTTTAATTTTACAACTACTTCAGTTGCTTTGGCTAGAAAATCCACATATTAATGGTCTAGTGACACAAATTTAACTGATGATGTAAAATGGCATTCAGCCAATAAAGATGTTCATAAACGACAAGGCTCGGATTAAATGGGTGATTTCACAGATAGCTATGGAAGAACATTGTATACAAGGGTCAGTGCACGTTGTACTTGAGAAGGACTCCTGAATTAAAGTGTGAGATGGTTCTCCTTGGGATTAACACTGGTGAGTGTTGGTGTGCATTTGACCCAGACATGGTCATCTGTACTCTGAACCAGGTCAGTCCGAGATAGATGCTGAAGAACGCAACACATCCTCAGAATGGGAAGACAGACATTCAGACAGGTTCTTGAGAGACCCTGAGTTAGCACCAGCTCTCCAGGCAGTTTGCTTAAGTCTGGATTAGCCGCCTGTTTTGATTTTGAACCTTGGTTGTTTTGAAGTCTTCATTTGGCATAAAAGGATGTCTACTTCCTGATTATTTCATACCAGTCTGAGTCATCAGTGTTCGATTTGAAAGGTACTCTAATGTTACCATATCAACCACTCAAGCTCTAAGAGACTGAAATACTGCAGCAATTATGTAAACCTTTAGATTTAATAAACAACTGAAAATATAAAAGATACAGAAAAAATATCCATGACCCTTGCCAGGGGTAAACAACTGGAAAGTGGATGGACGCACAGACACAAAGGATTGGTGTACAAATATATTGCTTCACATTAGTACATTTTAAGACAGTGGTCAAAGTTAGCCAGATGCAGTTTTCCTCAGTTTTTAGCCACCAGAAAAAAAAATCAGTTAAAGTCATTAAAAACAAGTTAACTGCTATGATAAGATTAGAGCAAAATATCATTAACAGTTATTTGGTATGTATCACTGCATAACAAGTTCAGTATTTGTGAACGAAGCACAATGTTATGCACAATAAAGCAGGGTACCCACTTAATGTTCTGTCCTTTCTTTGTGTCCATGGATACTAAATTAGTCCTCTGCGATGTGTGAGCAAAACAGAAAACTTAAGTCTGACACAAAGTCTCTTACCCTGTTTGTCACTCCTCACTCTAAGTATCACGAAGCGTCAACAATGATCACGGTAAGAAGGCGAATTAAAAGAACCACAAGCTTGGAGAACTGGAATGCTATGTGGTTATAGCATGCTTTCTTTCACCATACAAAATTAAGACTGTTTACAGAAACAAACCATACTACCGACGAATAGTGATTTGCAGATCTTAAAAGAAAGAATTTTGAACAGAGACACAAATTGCCTAGCTGGACAAATCGATTAGTGCAGAAAAGCTATACCTGCCCAACTAGCTGATCCTAATGATGGTTAATGAATCAACTGAGAAAGACCCATTTCGACCTGGTTAGTGTGAGGTTATCCCTTAATTGCTACCCTGGACTATTCAGCATGTCTGAATAAGGGAATACATTATAGAAAACATGTATTCTTAAAAAGTAAGGATCTTCTCAGTGTGTAAGTTCCAGTCATTGATCTTTAGACTTTTAAAGTGCATTAGTGTGTATAATTTTACCTGAACACCGGTTAGAGAGAGAGAGATACCAGGCAGTGGTGGACACAAATCGGGAAGGAGCTACTGGAGCAGGCTGAAGAGGTTGAACTTAAAGCTGGAAGCCTGAGTCTAAGCTCCATCACAGAAGGTATTGCTACGCTGGCTTGTTGTTTTAGCACAGAGCTTGTGGGTGACTGCCACCGTTTCAGTGTACCTACCTGACCCTGCAGCTGCGTTCCTTCTTGCATAGCTGTCGGTAAAGGTGCAACTTTGACTTCTGGGTGAGGTTTTCCATGTTGGGTACGGACATGAGGGAAATCCACCAAGAAACAGCAGTATGTTAACCATCTCTCAACAGGACGTCTCTAAACTCCCTACACAACTTTTCGAACCAATAAGGGGGTTGATATGTTAATTGGCTTCCTCGTGTTATGGACCTATTTGAGGCCATATTGGATATTCAAGCCCGCCCACTCACCTGATTTCCATTCTAGTTTGTGCTGCATCCAAGTGTCAACCTAAGAAAGCCCAAAGAATTCTGTGTATCGCCTCCCTGCTCCGAATGAACTCTCACTGCTCAGTGCTGCATGAAATAAGCGTACTACTGTACGGCCAGCTGTGTTAGTCCGCGTCTCCGTTTAAAAGGCTTTACACTCTAAGTACCTGAACCCAATGGAGGCTAACTGGCTAATACTGAAGAAGTGCATACAACAAAGGAACTGGGCTTTGTTCCGTCTCTTCTGTTCCCCCTTCTTTCCACTGGCTACAGGCCCTTGTTGTAGGTCACCACCTTGCAGTCCGTTGCCAGGCCAATCTCAGGCTCCAGTTGGGACACCTCAATCTATACATTTTAACAAAAACAAAAAAAAAAGATTAAAGCTATTAACTTGAAGAATAAAAAAAAAAAAAACCTACTGGTGCTCCAGAAAACATCTTCAGCATGTACCACTGGAATCCTGGAGCTGTCTATGTGTAATTGAACATATCCATCCATCCATCCATCCATCCATCCATCCATTCATTACCATCTGCTTATCCGGGGTTCGGGTCGTGGGGGCAGCAATATCAGGAGACATATCCAGATCTCCCTCTCCCCAACTACCTCTACCAGCTCTTCGGGGGAGATGCCAAGGCGTCCCCAGGCCAACCAAGAGATATAATCCCTCCAGGGTGTCCTGTGTCTGCCCCGGGGCCTCCTCCCTGTAGGACATGCATGGAAAAACCTCTCCGGGTAGCCGCCCAGGAGGCATCTGCACCAGGTGTCCAAACCACCTCAACTGGCTCCTTTTGACATGGAGAAGCAGCAGTTCTACTCTGAGACGCTCCTGGATATCCGAACTTCTCACCCTATCTCTAAGGGAGAGCCCAGACAACATGCGGAGAAACCTCACTTTGGCCGCCTGTATCCACGATCTCATTCTTTCGGTCATAGCTCATGACCATAGGTGAGGGTAGGGACGAAGATGGACCAATAGATTGAGAGCTTTGCTTTCCGACTTAGTTCTTTCTTAGCCAGGACGAACCGGTTAAGCGCCTGCAAAACTGCAGACACCGGTCCGATCCATCTGTCCAGCTCTCGATCTCGCCTACCCTCGCTCGTGAACGACACCCTGAGATACTTTAACTACTTCACTTGGGGCAGTACCTCCTCCCTGACCTGAAGAGAGCCAAAATGAAATTTTGGAATAGTTGGGGAGTGGCAGAGAATTGAGAAAAACTCTAGAGAATGGTAGGTAGTAAGGCCAAGGTGAAAAGGTCTTTAAATCGATGATCTATATCACGGGTCACACTCATGGACAAAGCCCCTTCTCACTATGCCGATCTCAGAGTATCTTTCCACTGGTGCACGGTCATGTGTCAGGGTGTGTGTGTCAGGGTGTGTATCTGAGGAAACTCATTACCTGCCACAATCTAATGGAGGGAATGAGGGTGTAAATTAGCACTGATTGTGGGTGTAAATTACTTCTCTTGATTGGGGAAGAATGCACATCAAAGAAAGCCCCATCTGTCAAGTCCCCCAAAGTCCCTGAGGGGAAGGGGGGGGGGGGTGTGGCCCAAGATACCAACCCAGCTGCAGAACCACAATAAGTCCTGGGCAACATGAAGTGTATAATTAATGCAACATCTACTCTGGACAGACAAGCAAATTCACCAGTTTTTCTTAGGGTCTGCACAATCTGGAAGTACGTAGGATTATTAACAATGGGGCATAATTGCACTGCTAGTTGTAGTGGACCAAACTAGTTAGTTTTACACAGAGACGAAGTCCCATATTGCCATGTTGACAATGTTTGTGCAAATAATACAGGTACAGATAAGGCGATCAGCACTCGCAAAGTGCGTTTCCTGTGCACTCTGGGCCAAAATATGGGACAAAGATGAATGTTGTGCAGGTTGGGTTTGACCCATGTTTTTTTGTTCAGGAGCATACATGGAAAACACTCTAGTGGTTGGGATATACACGCACTGTTCCTGTATCTGGGCTATACAGTACACACATGCATCACAGTTGTAGTATACTGAAGAGTACACACACATCATACTTCATTATATGCACACATACTGCATGGTAGATATGGTATTAGTCTTACTCTGCCAATTGAAGGCAGGAAGCTTAAGTATCCATAGCAGTACCTGGGACATCTGAGGGAAGAGGCTGATGGCTAGAGGCAGGGCCAGGCCAAAGGCAGCCAAGCACACCAAGCTGTGGACGGGGAGCACCAGCCGCTTATGGGTCTGAAGGAGAGGAAGCCTGGGCGAGACACGGGGAGACATAGATCACTAAGCATAAATGAGACCAGAGCTCTGGTTACCGAAGACCTGAAAACACAGTCACTGATATGGACTGGAGATATACGAGTAGGACAGGAAATAGACACAGACACATGTGCAAGTCTTAACATGGCTAAAAATCCTGGACACAGATGCTGGCCTCATGCACAAATGTGACCAAGGGTAAACAGTTCCATTCCAATAATGGAAGCTATGGTCCAAATAAAAATACCTGGATTCAAATAATCTGAGGGATAGCCAACATGTACTTAGGAGAGGTAGATCCTGTTTAACGAATTTACTTGAGTTCTTTGAGGAAACTACAAGAGAAATTGATCACAAAAAGGCCTACGATGTGATCTACTTAGATTTCCAGAAGGCCTTTGATGTTGTCACCCACAAACGGCTCTTGATCAAAAATATATATAATATATAATAATATAAAAAAAATATGCAGTTTAGGAAATAAATGTGAAAGCAGCAAAAACCTGTAGTGGGTAAAGACTTTTGACACACACACACACACACACACACACACACACACACACACACACACACACACACACACACACACACACACCTCCCTCAAATCGCTCTCTGTAAGATGGAGAAAGCTGGCTGCGAAGGGCAGCCACCTGTAGCAACACCCAGGGAGCTGGGGGTTAAGGTTTGAGGCAGGGCCTTGAACCGTAGATGGGCTGACACTGGCTGCATAGCGGCACAGAGGCTTAGCCCACTGAACCACACACCACCCCCATGCGCTCAACGGGCTAAGAGTATGTATATATAATGTCCTTGTGAAGAGAATCATACAAACTGTCCAGTTCATTGCATTGCATTGCATTGTAAGGTATTCACCAGACAAATGACTTTGGCACACTGGCTACAAATGTGGACTTGCAAACGGATGGTTCCTGGTTCAAGCCTCAGGAAGGTGCTGCTGTTGAACCTTTCAAAGGTACTTAACATGAACCCTGTCAATTACACATCTAGTGAACATGTGGTTGAAAAGTTTCTTAAGAACATAAAGTTACAAAAGAGAGGAGGCCATTCGGCCCATCAAGCTCGTTTGGGGGAGAATCTAGCTAATAATCTAAAGTTGGCTGGATTTAGTCAATTTCAGATTTGAAGGAATCTAGGATTTTAGCTTGCACTACCAATTCAGACAGACTATTCCATACTCAACAAACACGGAGAAGTTCTTCCTCAGATCCTAACTAAAGTCTTACCTAACTAATTTCTTAGTGTCCTTTGCTTGAGGCTGAACATCCATCCATCCATCCATTTTCCACACCGCTTATCCTATTGGGTCGCGGGGGGTCCGGAGCCTATCCCGGAATCAATGGGCACGAGGCAGGGAACAACCCAGGATGGGGGGCCAGCCCATCGCAGGGCACACTCACACACCATTCACTCACACATGCACACCTACGGGCAATTCAGCAACTCCAATTAGCCTCAGCATGTTTTTGGACTGTGGGGGGAAACCGGAGTACCCGGAGGAAACCCCACGACGACACGGGGAGAACATGCAAACTCCGCACACATGTGACCCAGGCGGAGACTCGAACCCAGGTCCCAGAGGTGTGAGGCGACAGTGCTAACCACTGCACCACCATGCCGCCCCCTGAGGCTGAACATATTCTTTTATAAATAAACTCATACGTTTTGTATTTATTAGCTGTGGGAAATTAGAGAAAATCATAAAACCAATAACTTCAGACATGAGTGACTTTGTAATTTTAGAGTATGAGTAGCTGTGTCAGTGTGAGTGTGTGTGTGTGTGTGTGTGTGTGTGTGTGTGTGTGTGAGAGAGAGAGGCAGAGAGGCCAGAGTGCTCAGCGGGGCAGGTGAAGATTGCCAGCATCCTTGGCACCTAATGGAGGGGAGCTGTTGCTTAATGATGGAGCTAATTAACACATATGAGGACAGGGCCTAATTGGGGTCCCCATAAACACGGGAGGGAGAGTACGACGGCCTGACCATATCCACCGATTCTAATCAGAAAGTGTCCTGGGCTTCTGACAGAGATGGAGAAACAGCAGGTAAGTCGGATCTGCGATGAGGTCACTGGATTCGCTCAGAAACCCAAAATGTGAGCATGAGCGACATGGCAATCAGCTGGCAGCGTTTCGATACGCACAATCATGAGAAGGTCCAGGATCAGAGGAAAGCTTGACATGGACGACCAAAGGAAGACCAAAGGTAATCTCTCGTCAGAATACATTTCTATTATTATTACATTATTATTTTTTTTTTATCTTGGTCTCTTTTCGCTGGAACTCGAAAATTGCCTAATGAACACAACTATAATTCAATAGCCCTGTCACCCAGAGTCAGAGCTTCGACCTAAGTACCAGAGCCCGTCACCCAGAGTCAGAGCCTTGACCTAAGTACCAGAGCCCGTCACCCAGAGTCAGAGCCTTGACCTAAGTACCAGAGCCCGTCACCCAGAGTCAGAGCCTCGACCTAAGTACCAGAGCCCATCACCCACAGCCAGAGCCCCAGCCTAAGTACCAGAGCCCGTCACCCAGAGACCCGACCTAAGTACCAGAGCCCGTCACCCACAGCCAGAGCCCCGGCCTAAGTACCAGAGCCCGTCACCCACAGCCAGAGCCCCGACCTAAGTACCAGAGCCCGTCACCCACAGCCAGAGCCCCGACCTAAGTACCAGAGCCCGTCACCCACAGCCAGAGCCCCCTCACCACACAGACTTCACCCAGCATGAGAGACCCCTTGACCAACTCTAGAACCCCCTCACCTGTCTGCATCAATTGTACCTTAATAATACAGCAGCTGCAGAAACCATACAAGCTGTGAAGAGATGCAAGGTGATATCAGAGCAGCAGGCCCCCATTTTTCCCCTGTACCTCTTGCCTGGGAGGGGGCAGTCTTGCTGCAGAATCTATGGAGCAGTTTAAGTTTGGCTTCACAGAATGCAGGTGAGACTGAACAGGCCAAATGAACCTGGGGAGCAGACTAAGAATGGGGAGGCCTAGTGCTCCGCAGGGGTACAGTGAAGCACTGTACCTACAGACACGTGGGTACAGCCCAGTGGACACTACCACTGCTAACCAGCCTAACTTAGGACGTACTTGGGCTTCGCAGATTAGTCAATTTCCTTACAATCTTCCAAACTGAGTGTGAGTGTGCCTCCTGTGGATCAGAACAGGAAGTGGGAGACGACCTTGGGCGAAACCTACTTCTCCAAGAAGGCCATTATGATGGGTGGGAACACCAGGATTGGCATAGGGAGGACCACTCGCGTCAGGGCCGTCTCCATTAATGCCTGAACAAAAAAAACACACATTGCAAAGGAGCATTTTTACACGTCATAAAAGTGAATATTTCGGAAGATAAACAGCTGTTCACCTTGTACAGCTGGACTGCTGTTTGTGGTTTTGTAAGGAAAAAGAGAGACACACTTAGATACAGCCTGTCACTAACTAATGAGCACCACCTGACTGATTTGTACCTTGTATGTGCATGTTTGGGCAGCAATACACCACATCCAACTTTCTGGCACTGCACAGCTTGATTTTTCATTCTGCCATTTTACAGTAAACCATGTTGCCTAGATGAAGAACAAACTACACCAGCTGCTTTACCGTTTAGTGAGAAATGGTGTTCATAATTCCACTGAATGAAAACAAATCTCTTTTCCTAGTGTGTCGGTTTAAGTGTTCACCCTTTGGTTCCAGTTATCTATTTCTAATCTATTTTCTTAATGTTAAAAAATGTTAAAATATTAATTTATATTTCCATCAGTTGAAATTGCTGCTTTCTGGTGGTATAGTATCTTACAATACTTGTAGTTTTGGTTCATTCTGGGCTGAAATATAATGTTTAGTGTATTTTGCGTTGGTTGCAGCTATATTTTTATCACTCCAAATGAGTGGAATCAGGAAAAAAGTAACATACATGTCTGTAGTTATTTGTTTTATTGGCATAATCTACTGACTCTGCTGCAGCATACTGGCAGCTGTTAGGGACATATACAGTTACCCCACAATGGCTACCTAACAAGATAGAAAAATACACATGCAGACAGCTGCAGGCGCTATGCAGAACTTATGTTAGTAAGGGAACATGAAATAATCCAAAATCTGAATATCTGGCTTTTCATTTCCAAGTCTCCTAGGTAGAAACAGATGGACATTTCTCATCCATCCTTTTTCTGTACATTCTGTACCTGCTTGTCCAATGCAGAGATGCAGGGACTCCAGAAGCTAGAGGCTGTGGGTGCAAGGCAGGAAACAACCCAGGATGGGGCGCCAACCCATCGCAGGGCATGAGGCAGGAAACAACCCAGGATGGGGCGCCAACCCATCGCAGGGCATGAGGCAGGAAACAACCCAGGATGGGGCGCCAACCCATCGCAGGGCATGAGGCAGGAAACAACCCAGGATGGGGAGCCAACCCATCGCAGGGCACGAGGCAGGGAACAACCCAGGATGGGGAGCCAACCCATCGCAGGGCATGAAGCAGGGAACAACCCAGGATGGGGCGCCAACCCATCGCAGGGCACGAGGCAGGGAACAACCCAGGATGGGGAGCCAACCCATCGCAGGGCATGAAGCAGGGAACAACCCAGGATGGGGAGCCAACCCATCACAGGGCACGAGGCAGGGAACAACCCAGGATGGGGCGCCAACCCATCGCAGGGCACGAGGCAGGGAACAACCCAGGATGGGGAGCCAACCCATCGCAGGGCACGAGGCAGGGAACAACCCAGGATGGGGAGCCAACCCATCGCAGGGCATGAAGCAGGGAACAACCCAGGATGGGGAGCCAACCCATCACAGGGCACGAGGCAGGGAACAACCCAGGATGGGGAGCCAACCCATCGCAGGGCATGAAGCAGGGAACAACCCAGGATGGGGCGCCAACCCATCACAGGGCACGAGGCAGGAAACAACCCAGGATGGGGCGCCAACCCATCGCAGGGCATGAGGCAGGAAACAACCCAGGATGGGGCGCCAACCCATCGCAGGGCATGAGGCAGGAAACAACCCAGGATGGGGCGCCAACCCATCGCAGGGCATGAGGCAGGAAACAACCCAGGATGGGGAGCCAACCCATCGCAGGGCACGAGGCAGGGAACAACCCAGGATGGGGAGCCAACCCATCGCAGGGCATGAAGCAGGGAACAACCCAGGATGGGGCGCCAACCCATCGCAGGGCACGAGGCAGGGAACAACCCAGGATGGGGAGCCAACCCATCGCAGGGCATGAAGCAGGGAACAACCCAGGATGGGGAGCCAACCCATCACAGGGCACGAGGCAGGGAACAACCCAGGATGGGGCGCCAACCCATCACAGGGCACGAGGCAGGGAACAACCCAGGATGGGGAGCCAACCCATCACAGGGCACGAGGCAGGGAACAACCCAGGATGGGGAGCCAACCCATCGCAGGGCATGAAGCAGGGAACAACCCAGGATGGGGAGCCAACCCATCACAGGGCACGAGGCAGGAAACAACCCAGGATGGGGCGCCAACCCATCGCAGGGCATGAGGCAGGAAACAACCCAGGATGGGGCGCCAACCCATCGCAGGGCATGAGGCAGGAAACAACCCAGGATGGGGCGCCAACCCATCGCAGGGCATGAAGCAGGAAACAACCCAGGATGGGGCGCCAACCCATCGCAGGGCACGAGGCAGGGAACAACCCAGGATGGGGAGCCAACCCATCGCAGGGCACGAGGCAGGGAACAACCCAGGATGGGGAGCCAACCCATCGCAGGGCACAAGGCAGGGAACAACCCAGGATGGGGAGCCAACCCATCGCAGGGCACGAGGCAGGGAACAACCCAGGATGGGGAGCCAACCCATCGCAGGGTACGAGTCAGGGAACAACCCAGGATGGGGAGCCAATCCATCGAAGGGCACACTCACACACCACCTCTCTCCCTCACACACACCTATGGGCAATTTTTTTTTAATCTCCAATTCACCTTACCATGTCTTTGGACTGTGGGGGGAAACCAGTGTATCCTGAGGAAAGCCCACGATGACGCAGGGAGACTCGACACACACACACACACACAGATTGGAACCCAGGTCACAGAGGTGTAAGGCGACACTGTGCCACTGCGCTGCCCTGCATTTTCATTGCAGATCATTATTAATATCGGGGCTGATGTATTCATTAAAGAAGTCCTAACATTTAAATGTCTTCAAATTCAGAACTTGAATGAAACCTAATGATCAGGTGCAGGGTAACATGAGCCTGATGTCGTGAACAGAAAGGATAATGCGATTGTCTGTCACCTAAAGGAGAACTTGGTAAAATGTGCTGGAGGGGAAGGTCCCTTGGTGAATTTTGCAGTGAGCCCCCCCCCTGCCATGATGGCCTGCTGCTTCCTCGGCCACTGAGTGAAACGAAGCGCCACAAATCAGGTACTATCATAAAATAGGCCGCAAAGTGTAACACTGTCCATACAAGGTACGTGTGAGGTACAAATCGGGCAGATGGTGCGGATCAGGCAGTCGCGCAGTCCCCTGGGTGTTGCTGGGGGCACCACTCACGTGCTTGGCTGCGATTCTGGATGTCCCCACCACGTTGCCGCTGCTGTCCAACACGTCGATGCCCTCCTTTAGCTCGGTGTGCCTCATCAGCCCCACGTTGCAGATATTAGCACTGGCTGTGGAAAAGAGAAGGGTCACCAAGACAGGCTGATGGGGGGGGGGTGTGGAGCAATACGAGGGAGTGCAGGGGGGAACAAGCACTGCCCAGAAAGGAGCAGAGGGGCAATAAAAAAGGCTATAGGGAACTGGGGGGTAATAAAGATGAATAGGGAGAAATAGAGGGGTAATAACTACTTGCTGTACTGGGGAGAGGTATGGAGGAGGAGACACGGCATGCAGACAACTTGGCAGGATGTGACATCACAGGATATGATGCAAAGGCAGATTTCTTATACTCTCTAAATGCCATGTTATGTTAGGAACATATGCAAACCTGATAGACACCTAGAGAGTAAGATTAGTAAGACGGGGCTGTTAGGGAGGCTGGACTGAAGAACACGGAGGGGGGGGGAAGAGGTTCCATGAGGAAAAACCACATTCTGTAGTGTCTGGTGTTTCTGGACTGGTGGCTTTCACATGCTTGAAATGAATTTTAAAGTTTTTTTATGGCGGCTGCTGTGAGGTACTCAACCACGTCTGAGTCATTCAAAAAGAAAAACACACAGGAGATGCAGTAAATGTTAATAAAATAAGTGCACAGCTTTCAACTGCTATGATAATACTGACAACACTGATTCCAGACTCTGATTCCAGGTTTTCTAACAAACAGAGTCCTGTTCTGTCTGATGAAAATCATTCCCCATCAATCTTCATGCAAAAATGAGGCACTGAAAAACAAATCCTGTTCTTCGCTTAATGCACCTAATCTGTTGTTTTAGCCCTTTAATGTGAGATAAAAGGTACTAATACAGACTAGTACAAATAAACAAGGGGAAAAAACAAACAATTATAGCTGAGCTAGTAACCACAGCGGGGTAATTAGGCAGGTCGTTTGCTGCCTCCCTGACCTAACGACGTGATGATTACCAGAAAGGCCTGGGGAGAGGGAAACCTGCTTATTTTATTAAGAGGACGGCAAACAATTTAATTACAGCCGAGCAGCCGGGGATGGTGTCCTGGGGAGACACCTGTAACCCCACCTGGGGGAGGACAGGAGCAAGAGGGAGTCCCATGGAACGATAAAAGGGAAGAAAAAATAATGAATGAAATGTCTGTAACACAGGAGGCTAACTGAGAATGCAGGTGCACCGGTTACATGGACTAACAACTGACAGAACATTAACTGACCAAACTGATATAAGTCTAACACTGAGAACTAATACATCTGTAGCACCAGAAGATAGCTGATGAAACACAGAAAGCCAACTGGCAGAGTCAGTGGAACTAACACAGAGTGACAGCTAACAGAAACCTACACGGCGACATGTAGCTCACGATCCTTGGTCACCAGTGACAAAGCTGGTGGGTTGGGTTGGGGGCATGGGGGGGGGGGGGGGTACATACCCACAGCTGGAAAGGGGACCAGACGCTGGACCATCACTCGTGTGGCTGGGCTGAACCTGGCAGCTCTCTCAATCAGCATGTTCAGGCCCACCTAGGAAGCACAAACGTACAATCGCTGCCTTAGCTGCTGAACACAACAGCTGATCAACAGGAGCCTGGATACAACCAAGCACTGGTTTGTTGGTCTGTCAAATCTGTATTTCCTGCTGTGTTTTCATGTATTGAATAAAATACAGGCAGCCCAGTGCCCGATTCAAATGGTATACTATACTACTATATATTATACTACAAAGGAGTATTTATTCAAAATAACTGTGCAGAAAACTACCACGAAATAATACTCATTATCAATGAATGGAATGCTAAACAAATCCGCCAATCACGAGGCTATAAGTATATAAGTTTTCTAAGTACACAGTACAGTCTTCACACACATAAGGAAGCAGGCTGGACAGTGTGAAGATCTGCACATGTCCAATCCCGGCCATTTCTCTCCACAAATGAAACATCTCATTTCCACGCACCACTCTAACCCCGTTGCCCGTTTCCCCTCAGCTGGGTTTACATAAAGAGAGCTAAGGAGCCCAAAACTACCTGATCCTGTCAGTAGGTGGCGTAACTGCTGACAGTAGTGGGATAAACCGGGGTGAAAGAGCAGGCAGACAGAGGCAAAGACGAAGACCATGTCCTGCCATCCGCCATCATGGGAGCCGAGCTCCAAGTCACAAAAGGGTTGGCGGTTGTTATGACAACTAGCGCAGCAGGAAGTGAGGCCAGCTTTGCGGCAATCAAAAATAAACGTCACCTTGGGAGCAGCTCGTGTGGAAAACATGAAAAAAATCCTTTCCTGGTATCTTCCTATCCATGTCTCTTAGTTTTTTTTATTCCTTATACATTTTTTTTTTTTTTTTTTTTAAAGTAACACACACAATTCTATGCTAGTTGCCCACATATGCAATATGTTGCCCACATATTGCCCCATTCTGCCTTCATCACCCTTCTAGTGTGTATCCGAAATGCTCCGATTATGTCAAACCCCAGCAGAACTTTTCCGAGATCCCACCTTAACGCCCTGCATGGCAAATCCAACCAGTGGGTGACCACACTCCAATTAAACTTGGCTTCGTCGTAAAAGACTTCCAGGCTTGACCATCACCCATAGCCAGATTCCCAGAGATACCCTCATTACCTTCCTGGGGCAGGGGGCTGAGGGGTGAGTGGGGAGGTTGTTTTTAATTAGTCTTTGGCCCGGGAGGCTGAACAACACCAGGCATTTCTTCGCCCTGTGGGTCTAACAGCCCCCATGGTGAGCAGCTAATTAGTTCCCTCTGGCTAAGCGCTGTGATCAATGGAAGTCTGCGGGCTAGCTCGGACATGCCCCCCCAAGGAGGGGGGGTGGGAGGGTCACAATGGCTCCACCTGTGAAAGTGGAGAGGAGGTGGCACCCAGAACACCCTGACTGCCCCCCTGCCCCCAAACAGCCACCTGCCATCTCTCTCTTCACCTGTCACCCTCTATTGAATAACACCTTAAAGAAAACCAGCTTGTGAGGACTCACCGCAATGGAGACAGCACTGCTTACTGCACCTATATAGCCTTGGAGAAACTTGGAAGCTGGAGTGGGCTTAGGAGGACAACACAAGACACAGACAGACATCAAAGAGAGTCTGATCACATGTTCAACAGCTGAGTGAGAGTGGTCTACTCAGTAACCATGAACATGTGAGAGGAGCATCACTGAATGATAGAAACTATGGCCATGACCATGAGAGAGGTGGTCTACTAAGGGCCATGACTGTGGGAGAGGTGGTCTATATAGGGCCATGACCGTGGGAGAGGTGGTCTATGTAGGGCCATGACCCTGGGAGAGGTGGTCTATATAGGGCCATGACCGTGGGAGAGGTGGTCTATATAGGGCCATGACCGTGGGAGAGGTGGTCTATGAAGGGCCATGACCCTGGGAGAGGTGGTCTATGTAGGGCCATGACCCTGGGAGAGGTGGTCTATGTAGGGCCATGACCCTGGGAGAGGTGGTCTATGAAGGGCCATAACCCTGGGAGAGGTGGTCTATGAAGGGCCATGACCGTGGGAGAGGTGGTCTATGTAAGGCCATGACCCTGGGAGAGGTGGTCTATGAAGGGCCATGACCCTGGGAGAGGTGGTCTATGAAGGGCCATGACCCTGGGAGAGGTGGTCTATGAAGGGCCATGACCCTGGGAGAGGTGGTCTATGAAGGGCCATGACCCTGGGAGAGGTGGTCTATGTAGGGCCATGACCGTGGGAGAGGTGGTCTATGTAAGGCCATGACCCTGGGAGAGGTGGTCTATGAAGGGCCATGACCCTGGGAGAGGTGGTCTATGAAGGGCCATGACCGTGGGAGAGGTGGTCTATGTAAGGCCATGACCCTGGGAGAGGTGGTCTATGAAGGGCCATGACCCTGGGAGAGGTGGTCTATGAAGGGCCATGACCGTGGGAGAGGTGGTCTATGAAGGGCCATGACAATGGGAGAGGTGGTCTATGAAGGGCCATAACCCTGGGAGAGGTGGTCTATGAAGGGCCATGACCCTGGGAGAGGTGGTCTATGAAGGGCCATGACAATGGGAGAGGTGGTCTATGAAGGGCCATGACAATGGGAGAGGTGGTCTATGAAGGGCCATAACCCTGGGAGAGGTGGTCTATGAAGGGCCATGACCCTGGGAGAGGTGGTCTATGAAGGGCCATGACCCTGGGAGAGGTGGTCTATGAAGGGCCATGACCCTGGGAGAGGTGGTCTATGAAGGGCCATGACAATGGGAGAGGTGGTCTATGAAGGGCCATAACCCTGGGAGAGGTGGTCTATGAAGGGCCATGACCCTGGGAGAGGTGGTCTATGAAGGGCCATGACCCTGGGAGAGGTGGTCTATGAAGGGCCATGACCCTGGGAGAGGTGGTCTATGTAGGGCCATGACCCTGGGAGAGGTGGTCTATGTAGGGCCATGACCCTGGGAGAGGTGGTCTATGTAGGGCCATGACCCTGGGAGAGGTGGTCTATGAAGGGCCATGAGCCTTGGAGAGGTGGTCTACTGAAATGCCATGGACCTGGGAAAGGTCTACTGAAGGGTCATGACCATATGTGAGGTGTCAAATTAAATGATGGTAACAATTCCCATACCTTAGTGGCATTCCTGTTAGAGTAGTTCACGCAAGCGTTGTGACTCTGGTTTAACCACTAAGGAGAAATGGAAACCGGTTTTCTTGGTTAGTACCTAACCACTTATGTTGGGTAGCAAGTTTGCTGTTTTTGACTTCTTCAACCAAAGACGAAAGAAATGGCCATTTGTTACTTATGATAAGTGATAATATGGATATTTTACCAATACTGTAATTGAATAAAAAAAAACACACACACACACATATCACACTGTCAAGCAGTAGTGGAGACCCCTGACAAATTACATGCATGGCTAGACTGGAATATGGAGAACGAGAGTGTAACAGGATACTCAACATAACAAAACAAGTCACTGCGATGTCGAGCCACCTGAGAATATGGTTTTAATAATTCCACTTATACGTAAGAATAACAGCCGAACAGATATATTCGCTACCTACGTGCAGTCAACCATTTTAATGCTATCAGACACTTAGCTCACAGCTTTGGTAGGAAATGAAAGCAGACGTAAGATTTATTCCACTGTAAACATTAGTATGACGTGTGTACAAAGACCTAAGCCCTTGTTTTTTTCCTCTGGGTTTTTTTTTTCCAGAGACAAGACATGAACCCAGGTGTGACAAGGATGCTATTAGATAATTACAACTGACACCTGACACCATATTTGGACTGAGCTTAACAGCCAGCACAGATGACAGTCTACCTGCCAGAAGACTGTGGACCCGAGCGTCTGGTTTGGCAGGAGCAGACCCACAACCTGCAGGAAACCAAGAGGAAGTGATGTCACTAGGGCCAAGACACCGACTGGCTACTAGCATATGGATAAAAACATATCAACAGCATTCGGACAACAATGCAGTATTACAATGCAAAGCTTACTATTGGCGTTCCAAAAGGCACATAACCTGTGAAGGCCAAAATAAAAAGCAAAAATTTCGCTTTAATTAAAAATGAATGCAACTTTGTACATTGAAACAACAGCCCTGGTCACTTACTCTCAGGATATTTGTCATGGACACATGGTAAAGCAAAACAAACCAGCCCTGAAACACGCAATTAAGCAGATATACGGAGACAAAGGCTAAATTATGTCAAATTAAAAAATCATTTATATGTTCGTTTACTGGGTACAGTTACCCAACACTTTTTCATTCATTGCTATAATTATTTAAACATGGTTCTAGTAAACAGCAAAGAAATATGAGGAAGGAGCCTACAGTTAGGCAGGTGACTCACAGAGGCACAAACCTCTCAGAACCTGCAATCTCTAAAAGACTCATGAAAACACACTGATCATTTAAACCGGGATACTGCTGCCCTCCAATGAAAGGGCCGTGACCATGGCAACTGACCTACAATGACAATCACAGACATCGCTGCCCCAGTGTTTGGCCATAAATCAGAAGTGAAAGATGCCAGCACCGAGTGTCACAAAGTTCCTAATCAGCTGTATACCTTCTAAATGGGCTGTAAAACAAACTGTCTGAACATTTGGACAAAACATAAGAATATCACGAGCATGAAATTGAATGAAAAACTACCTAATATTTGCATAACTAACTTCCTTTTCTCCTTCTTACCATCCATCCATCCATCCATTTTCCAAACCGCTTATCTTACTGGGTCACGGGGGGTCCGGAGCCTATCACGGAAGCAATGGGCACGAGGCAGGGAACAACCCAGGATGAGGGGCCAGCCCATCGCAGGGCACACTCACGCACCATTCACTCACACATGCGCACCTATGGGTAATTTAGCAACTCCAATTACCCTCAGCATGTTTTTTGGACTGTGGGGGGGAAACCCCACGACGACATGGGGAGAATATGCAAACTCCGCACACATGTAACCCAGGCGGAGACTTGAACCCGGGTCCCAGAGGTGTGAGGCAACAGTGCTAACCACTGCACCACCATGCCGCCCCATCCTCCTTACTATTCCATCTAAATATTTTTTACATATTTAAATACAGGCCTGTTTATTATCTGCTCCAAATAACAAGGCCACAGAACATCACTGTCCTTTGGCCGATTTGAAAATGTATTTTTGTGGTGAAATGGAGCCCTCTTATTTGGGTCTGTGAGTGAGGTTTCATTGGCTCTGATGACAAAACAAATCCACCAATTAGGAAGCCGACAGACCCCACATTGATAGGAATAAGCTTGCGACCAGCTGGCGTACCTGACATCCGAAACGGCATGAAGATCTTCTCCCCAGTGTCGGGGTGGATGATGGCCTGTAATTAGCAGGATAACAGACTCACTGGCGTAGCAGAAATTTCTCATGGCGACCAGAGGGACATGCTAGGTGTCGTCATTAGCCAAGCTAGCCTCCAGATCTAAGAGAATAACACGCAGTACGGCCCCACAGGCTCTGAGGTACTGCATAACCGTTAACCATTAACAACTAACATGTAGCCCTGGTGAAAGGTGGCCCCCCCCGTCCCAGGAATGAGGAACAGGATGTTCACACTGAACTCGTGAACTTGTTGCTAACGACCAGGGCAGTGCAGATGTTCAGAGTTCAGCCGCGATGTCGCAGAATTAATTATGACCTGCAATTTCACTGGCTTACCTTTTATCTTTTAATCATTAGTAATGCATCTTAAGTGTCAATAACCTTATCTGGATTTGCATTCCCACAATCATCTCTCTGTCAATATTTCAAAAAAGATTTCTCTTTTGGAGGTAACCGCACATATGAATAAGACCTTCTCTGCAATGAGCTCTTGGTCTCTGACAATGTCAGGAAGGGTATTACAGAGATACTACAATGGTCTCAGGGGGCAAAACTCCACGTACAGGGGGTTCTAATGTCAATGCGGTGGACAAAAATGGACTTTAGCTCCAAACCAGCTGATGCTTGAGTAGTTTTCATTCATTCTCTTACCTGCTTTATCTTCTGAGCTTCCCAGAGCTGGGGAGACAAAGTCAACCAAGATGAATCACACTTAATAGCATTTAATAGCAGCTCCAGTTCATGTTAAACATGCTACATGAAAAACAAAGTGGCAGAAACCTGGGACTAATGACAGCAAAGCAGCCTCAGTCAGTGAGACGTTTGGGGAATGTCTAAGTAAAGAGGCCCCACCCATGTGACCTTCTCCTACACTGTCCTGTAAGCCCCTAACCCCTCAGAGTTCCACCTGAGGACACTGGAATTTAACCAGATGGGAGGAAATTGCCTCCTCCACTCTTTAACATCAAAAACATCACCACTCCCCCCCCTCCCCCACAGCCCAACACCCCTACTCGCCTCAAGCAAGGTGCTTACAAGTTAGTCCATCCTTATCTGTGAGTGTCTGCTTAATGCCATTCTCACCTGCTCATTTGACACTCCGGGTGGAAGAGTGCCGTGCTTAAAGTCATCCAGCAGCTTCATGCACTCTTTCAGACGAGTCTAAAGAGACAAACCAGTTTAGAGAGACTCTTAAATCACCGAGGACACCATGGCACGCACACTCCCCATTTGTACAGATGGGTCGTAGGATTATTAAACAGAGGCACACTCTGATGAACAAAGAATAACTAACCAACCAACTAACCAATTAACCAACCAACCAAATCAGCCAACCAACAAACCGAAGCATTTAAAAGAAATAATAAACTCATTCAGGGTTTTTTCCCCCCATATAAACTGAGCTCTTCATTTGTATTCCAGTAAAGTTCACATTCTTATTCTGCATGAATACTTAAGCACCTCACTGACCTAATTATGTCACTCTGCCTTCTGTGAGGAGAACTGTGTTGTTTTCCCGGCTATCATGTTTTGCTCGAAAGAAAGCGATAAACCGCAAACATTTCGACCCTGCCCCATACCAAGAACCTCTCCACACCAGCTGTGCTGGAGATCACCTTCAACCAGCCATCATGACACATTTTGGGTTAAATACCACACCTTCAAAGAGCCCAGAAAAGTCTTTAAAAAGGATTCTTTTATAGGCGGAAGCACTCAAGTCCAATACTTCAGCCCTGTTGCGACTGAAATTTGGCCGACTGATAATAAATTGAAGAACAAAAAGCTTTAGAAACCTAGTACCTTTAGTAATGTACAGCTCTAAAACCAGCTATGGAGAATGTAACTCTACTTCATGCCAGTTAAATTTTATGCCCTCAGAAAGAGCACAAATGCCCATACGAAGGTGGCACTAGATACACAGTCCAGAAATACGCTAGGCTGCTGTCGTTGAATTTCTCTGAGTATGACTGCATGTCCTGTGATGGACTGGCATCCCATCCAGGGTATACACCAGCCTTTTGTTCTATACTCCATGGAACAGGCTCCTCCCAAGCAATCCTCAGGATAAGTGGCTGGGTGGATGTGTTCAAATGAAGATGAACGCACAAGTAAGCGACACCCTCTAAGCACCACAGTCAGTAAAGGGCTCCATCACACTTGTGTTCATAGGCCTCAGGTCAAAGAGGTGGGCAGTGATTTATTCCTTGATCTCACCACTTTATATAAAATATTTATCAGAAATAATTTATTCTTATGGATCTAGATACCTGCACAGCATGCAGATCATGACATGAAGTCTCCAACAGCAACAGCCCCCAGCTCAGGGGTCAGAGGTCAGGGATAGGGCCCTCTCAGCCTATCGTGTGCAGAATTTTCATTTTCCTACTTTAATCGGTTGATTTATTTGTTATGAAAGATTAGGATTTTCATTAAAATGTTACAACTGAAATGCATCACGAGCTGGATCACTCTGCAGATACCAAGAAACATCTGTAGAAAGTGCAGTGACTTCTCAAAAATGCTGTGGCATGTCTGTCAACTCAACCTGTTTCTCCAACTCAACTTCCAAATATGATTGGTTGGCTTGGGTGCCTTAAGTCACACTATCATAATACGGACTTATTAAGGTTGTTGTAATTGGTAAGCAGGTAGGCCAGATCTGAGATGTTCTTTTGTACCTCAGACACAAACAGAGTCCGAGGATCGATCACATCCAGGAAGTGTCTCAGTCGCCCAGAAAAGGTTTTCTGTATGGGGGACAAAAAAAGCATTTTCAGGTCACTGCGTTGGAATAGCACAAGTGTAGAGGTTTGGGAATCAAGGGAATTTCACCAATACAAGCCCAAAATAAACAATTTAACATCTGAACACACATGAATATCAGATTTATTAATAGCCTAAAATAAGTTGAAGATTATAAATTATAAAAATGCAGAGGTTAAAGTGACTGGAGCAGACCGGTTGTTTCAGCTGTGTATCGGCACCAACACTATAAACCCTATACAGTG
The DNA here is from genome assembly GCF_023856365.1 of Brienomyrus brachyistius. Taxonomy (NCBI): domain Eukaryota; kingdom Metazoa; phylum Chordata; class Actinopteri; order Osteoglossiformes; family Mormyridae; genus Brienomyrus; species Brienomyrus brachyistius. The sequence goes on from NC_064544.1 coordinate 22,286,327, forward strand.
TGACAAGTGAGTGGGTACTGGTACCAATCCAATGATCTGAACGTAGAATTGGCACCAACCACGTCATCTGAACTCAGCATGACAGGTGTGTATCAGTACACATACCTTCTATTCTCATATCACAAATCTCTCCAAAATCTGAAATATACAAGAAGGCGACGAAATGCTTGTAGAGTGTAAAGTCTGGCACAAGAATGGTGTCGAAATGAACAAAGACGGATTAAGCGCGGTTCGCTCCTGCAGTCATCACATCATCCCAGTGCTAGTAACGGGGACAATCAGCAAGGACGGATTCGCTGGGAAACACCTGACCAAGCCGGGCGGATGTTTATGGTGTCCTCTGCGCTTTAGAATTAAATGCATGCAATAGCGCAGATCACAAAGTAAAAATTACGCTTTTGAATGAGATGATGACAATTAACAATGTAACATACGTCATTTATCGATGACTTCGTTCAAAAATATATATGTAAATAAGAAAATCCCCGGACAGCTCCGTTTTCTGGAAAAAAATGGATGAAAACTAATTTTCTTTCCGCAATCGAAGAGTTTACTCGTTATTTCCTTAAAAGGAGAAAGGGACATGGCCGAAGTCGCACACAACTTTATGAAAAACACGGTGCTTTTGACGATCGTGTGAAAAGCCATCCACAAAAATAATGCTAACGCTGTCGTTCTCGGTCCCAGAAAAAGTACCATAAGCGCAGCTAGCTAGCTCTGATTATACAGCACATTGTGCGATGCTTAGGAAAACAATAAGATAAAATCTTTTACCTGGTTATATTGCGACTTTCCTAGCTGAAATGCGGGACAAACTGCAGACTCCGCCATGACACCAAAGAAGTATTATTTATTAATGAATCATACGACAAAACGGGATTTTAAAGAGGGAGCAAAGTAGTCTTTCACTCCTCTGCGAAAGTTCTGGGGTAAATGTATCGCAGTGTTTCATGGGAAATGTAGTTAATTTCATTAGTGGTCGTGGAAGGGACAAATTCTTTTGACGGGTAAAACAACTACACATCCCATAACACGGAGGAATTACTTTTCTCATGGCGTGTTGGGAAATGTAGTTCAATTTGCGCCTGGATTTCTCTTGGTTTGGTTTATGTAGTCTGGTAAAGATTTTACACTAGACATTGAAAAATTCTTATTATTACATAATGTAGATTTATAATGTACAGCTTTGTAGCTGAAATTAAATGTCGCTTATTTATATATTGTTATTCTAGGTTTCTCACATGTTTATAACACCACTTCGAAGCATTCCCCAGTATGTAATGATATTATTTTGTTGCTAATTTTATAATAGTTATGCAATAATTATGTTTATAATTTGTTTAACAACGATCATTTGAAACCCTTGAGATAGGGAATAATTAAACGATGCCAACGTAATAATTATCTCATTAGCAGAATGAGAGAGGGAGAGAGCGACTCCTACGAGATATAAGCAAAACGACATCTAATTGCGGACAACTGTAACTAGGATAGATGTGTTGAGCTATAAGCCAAACTGCCCTACTTAAAACAATAATAACATTCCTACAGCAATAACGATATAAATAGAGCACTATGGGTATTTCCTAGTGTGACACTATAAATCTATGAATCAGAACACATACGTGCATTTGGTTTCCAAATAGATGTTAATTACTGTTAATTATCTGTTATTGTCATGAAGCTATGAAGTGGTGCCCCGCTACCCTTTCCTTTATTACTGCATTTATACATGGTAAAAAAAAAAACATATTTTGGATTATACATAAACAAGTTAATTTTCATGTCATGTTGAACGATTTAACAATATCGAGCTTTTAAATAACTTCTAATCAAGGGTTTCGATTCAGTTTCTAGAATTGTATCTGCTGTGAATAGATGTATTTAACCTGAACATTTTTGAAAACAAAAATCCGGTTTAATAAATAAGCTAAAGATTTTTAAGTACAAGAAATAGAACCGAGATATGAGCGGACCATCAGATTAATTATAGGGGTAATATTGCCCTCTGCTGGTAGAAATGTGAATGGTAGATTTTTTTTTCTAGGACAGTGGGATTTGCCGCATAATGGGCGTTACAAAAACCAACGTAGATTTGCGGTCTTAGAAGTGTTTTAAAGCAATAAAAATATGTTATAATGTAATATTACTGTTCAGTTAATTTTCAATTACTACTTGCTAAATTAACAGGACGTAACACATCGAGAAACTAAGCTTGAATTCAATGCAGTTTGAAATAATTCTTTAAAATGTCAACGTGTGAGTGCATATCTTATGCATGTTATATACGAATGCTCAAAGAAGACCACACACACCTGCAGTGAAATAGCAATGCTTTATTTTACATTACACAGTGCATAAGTTCAGCACGTTTGTGTACGTTGTCCTTATACTGGCAAAGCTGCACAGGACTGCAGTGGAGACAAGGCTAGACTGTAAGGGCTATGGGGACACAAACAGCAAATATTTCACAAGATTTAAATTGAAACCAAAGTATGAATATGTGAGGTGTTGACACCAGTGCAAAGAACAATCATCTTCAAGCGTTATATTCCAGATCATCCCCAGTATCCTACACCAGAAGTCAAGAAGGTGCCGATATTAAATAAGAACTGCTGTTCGGAGTTTATTTCATTAAATAAATGAAATTGACCATACATACTGTTATACTCAGAGAGTAGCTATAATATTGACTAAAACTGAAATTAGGCCTATAATACAGACCCTAAAAGACTGAGAATTACTGTTGTATGAAAAATATAACTGCACAGTTGGAAAGCAACTAAACAGTCAGTTTGACATTCAAAGTACAGCAGACGTGTTCTCTGAAGGACAGCAGAATGGAAACCTTTCCATGATGAAGATGTTTCAGCATTAATAGTTATAGTATTGTATATGGTACTTCAAATAAACGCTTTATTTTTTTTACTTTAAAACGTAGGACTTACATGGAGAAGCCAGTGACAGGAAAACGAAGCTGTAAAAACAGGCTGTGGAATAAGCATAGCCGTGATTATCGCACAGCTGTGAGTAACACTGTGCTCATGACCATTCAAGCACGCTTAATGTATCCTGGAAGACTTTCTACTGTGTTATAATGGGGAATGCTAAAAAGCTGGCGGTATTAATAATGACAAAAACGATCTTGGTCTTGCTTTAATTGTATTGAATTCACCCTGAAGGCATTTAATCAGATCAGGGTTTGTGGCTCTTTTTTACTCGCTGTGGCATTTCCAAGTCATTCACTGCAAAACAAAATATTTCCTCCACACTTGGGGAGCAATGTATTGACTTTTTGTGGGACGGTATTTTCTTTTTATTTTCATTCAGTATTTAAACGTACAATGTATTGATACAATTAATGCTATATAATCATGAAAGGAATAAAGAAAAAAACATTAAAATATGAAATAGGGAAAAAAACTAAAGGATCATTTTCACAACTGTAAACGGCAACTGGTTCATTCATGTACATTGCTTGGGCAAGAAAAAAAACTGAATAATTTTAAAATATTTTAGACACACAGCTAGAACGCTGGCTCCAAACGTAAGTGGAGACCTATGCAAGAAGAGAACCAGGGTCTACTTGGTGTTCTACGTGAAACGCAGGAGCTGTCAGAGCAAACAGAAACCCTTCCACGCAGTTAAACCAGTAGAAAAAGGCGAAGTGGCTGTGATCCTAGACCCTCTGAGAGCTATTTGGTCTCTGACTCATTTGGACTACTGTTGGAGCCAGTTCTGGAAAAGGCTTTCGTGAAACAGTATCTGGCATGTGTTATAATACTGTGCAGAACCAGTACATATAACAGCAAGAAGGTGCAAGGGGCAGAATTTATTAAGTTCATCTCTCGTAGTATTTTCACACAGATTCTTCTTCATTTAAGGATTACCTTCCTGTTTCACAATTTGTGACATGTGTTTGTTTGGCATTTCATGGGTATTGATGGAACACCTACATACCTCCTAATTTAAAATACTATCTTCAGAAACATGGCTGTGTTTTTTCTTGAAAGCATAGCTTGGCTCAGGGATGGTTTCAACAAACAAAACTCAGTCAGGTGGTACATATTTGCATCGAACCATTCTTAAACATTAAGTACTGAAAAAAAAAAAAAACTGCGAACTGGGCTAGTAAGGCAGTGCTCGGCACTGGCCCTCACAGCGTAGTTCATGCTCTGATACGCCCTGGTGACAGCACTCCATAAAGGATCAGATGTCAGGATCATATCTAATTCCTTGGCACTTCTCCAGCATCTCAGAGCTACAAAAAACCAAAAAAAAAAGCGACCTAAAGCTTAGGCTTAGCTGGGGCTCTGATGGCTTATCTACGCTCACTGTGAGCTAACTCTAACCCTAACCCTCCCTACACGTGACCGGGCCCGGCGGGCTCTGGGGCTCCCCGTATAGCGTGACAGGTCTTTGTTAGGCATGTGTGTCAGAGAGCCGGAAGCTGACGATGGCTGATGGGGCATCACATAAGCAGCTGAGAAGACAACGGCAAGGTAGGTCACAACCTAAGAGTAGGCTACACAGGCTGGATACATACAACCACTTGGGCCCCTGCTCTCAAATCCTGTCCTGCTGCTCTAGAAGCAAGCAAAGCAAAATGGCTCGAGAAACCCCATCTGAGGTAGCAACTTTCGTCACACGAAACAGCACCCCACCCCTCCCACCCCTGGAACTGAAGACTATGCATCGAACCTGGAGCCGTGCGGGTGCCCCAAACCCCTCCGTTCAAGCCCGACTCTCACTTGGGAACAGCTCCGTGGACATTAAGCATGCAGGCATGGCATTTACTGGCTTTGCAGTTGCATGGCAGTATAGGCGTGAGTAGACATGGAGCCTTCTGGTCGGGTCCGTGATACCGGGGCCTGCCAGCAGGGGGCCTCGGCCTGCCGCAATCCCGCCTGCGCCCGTCACTTGTACCTGGAGCGCACCTGCAAGAGCGCAGGTGTCTGCTCCATGATGCGCACCAGCAGCCGGTCGATGTAGTCCTCCAGGTCGCGCACCTGCATCTTCATCTTCTTCAGCTCCACTTCGCGCTTGTCCAGCAGCGCCCCCTGCTTCTCCAGCTCCGCTTTCTGCTTCTCCAGCTCCGCCTCCTTCTGCAGCAGTAGAGCGACCAGCTCGCTGTGTGTCAGGTGCTGATACTGGGCAGGGCTGTCGGGCTGGACGGGGGGGGAGGGGGGGGCAGCATGTGAAGGTACAGCAAGCATGTCACGTGTGTCAGTCTTTGATTTAGCCTTTTTATTAGCCCGCCTTTCTAACAAACATTAGTGCAGCATTCAGAATATCTCACTGATGAGAACTTAATTCCTTTGTGAGGAACCAGTATATATGCATATGAAGATGCATTTGGACACTGAATGGAGAGCAGGCCTACAGGGACACACACCATCTATACTGAGTACTGATGTCATTGGGTCCCCCCAGATTTAATTAGCCAGTTGATGGTTTATGTCCGGCATTCCTGACTTCTCAAAGCAAAGCTTCTAACACCCAAAAGCATACAACCGATCCCCATTCATGTATCTATTCTTACACAGATTTACCACAAGCTGAAAAACAAAACCATTCTCAAACTGGAGATCTTTAGTATACTGGTTCTATGGTTCATCGGTATTTTCAGGTTGTTAAGAGTGATGACATGTTAAGTATGATGACAGTCGTGCGTTAAACTAAAACTATATGATTATAACTATATAAGTAAAACTACAGCTGCCTTGAGCCACAGAAACAATAATAGAGACAAAGTGAATAGCTGATTATATTGAGATTACAGACGCTCCACAGGTTACGATGAGGTTGTGCTCCAATAAACCAAAATATCGTAAGAGGAAAATGTATTTTAATACAGTACACCTAAGCTAACGACCATCGTTGCCCATCTTAGCCTACCTTAACCATTCATACAATGCTTACATCTGCCAACAGCTGGGCAACATCATTAACACAAAGCCTGTTTCATAATGAAGTGCTGAATATCTCATATAGTTTACTGAATAATCATTCCCATCGTAACACAGACCCGGGAAGCGTCTGTATCCCGTTTTCCTGGCAATGTGCCAGCCTACCTTGCTCCGGTCAGCTTCCGTCTCACTCTGTGAGGCGGCCCACCTGGGATGGATGGTCGATCTTAGCTTCTCCAAGCCGCTCACTAAGACCGAACGACCCTCTGTCTTTTTCTCCCCCTGCTGCACTGTTGCAGTTAGGGGTTTCACTGGATGGGGGCTGTAGAGAGATAATCAGGTGGGGTGGGGGGTAAAACTCACTGAGGGATTTAGATAGGGCTGCGTGAACCACAGACATATACCCAGACAATTCATTTTTTACGAATCAGCTTCTTTCCACATCATTTTCCACTGAAAATCATTACAGCTCAACATGGGATTCCACGTCATTTATGTAGCCGCAACAAAGAAGAAAAAACCTCTGTATCCCAGGAGACAGCATTTGTCTCAAAGCACATTTAAAAGCCACACTTAAAGGGTATTTACAGGATAGGGTAACCATTAAATAAGGATGTTTGGAAAAAAACTGCATTTTTCCTTCAAACAAGAAAATTTTGTTTCTTCAGTTAAATCTTAAAAACATATTATTGCTTGTCCCAAATTAACATTATTCACAAGGAAATATGAAATACTTTTACAAAAAAAAGTTAGAGGTTTGTTTAGTTATAAATCCATATTAGTATGACTAATATTACATATTACCAAGAAGCCCACTGGTAGCTGTTCCTCCATATTTGAGTTCCCCTAAACATTTATCACACATACTTAAATGCTTGGCACCGTGCCAACCTGACACAGGTAAAATTCTACGTTCCAGCCGAGTTATGATCAGGAAGTAACTCAGGGATAGGCTGTCTGTCAGCAGAGCTAGAGCGGTCTTCAGGAGGAGAAGCTCCTCTTGGGATAGGAGATATGCTCCAAACACTCCGAAAATGTTACCGGAGGTGTTAACAGGTGCCCCAAGCATCTCCAGCGACCCCAAAAGGCTCAATGGGAAACAGGGAACGTGTTAGCAAAGGTCTCCTGCCTGCTAATCGGACTGGGCATCCCGTCACCCAAAAGCAGCTTCTCACGGCGGCCCTAAGGAGACGCGTCTGTGACCCAGGAAGCAGAGCATGGATACAACCACCAACATCAAGGTCCACTAGGGAGATGGTGGTGTGTGAAGGTGGGAGAGGGGAACCATTTGAGGGGAGGCAGGTCTGCGTGTGGTGGTATGGCAGGCCACCTCCAGGAGCTCTCCAATGCAGGCAAAATCTCACCCTTCATGTACGTGCCGGTAATGAGGTTCAAATACCTTGTAGAAAAATGACAGTGTCTAAGAGTGGGATGCCAATCTCTTTACCCAGCAGTGACATTTAAAAAACATCAGAAAAAAAGCCTAAATTCCTGACCTAAAATGACTAATTGAGAGTTTGTTCTTATCACGGCGTGTAGTTAGAGTATGGAATAGTCTTCCTGCTAGTGTAGCGCAAGCTAAAACCCTGGGCTCCTTTAAATCAGAGCTAGATAAGATTTTAACAACTCTGAGCTATTAGTTAAGTTCTCCCCAAATGAGCTTGATGGGCCGAATGGCCTCCTCTCGTTTGTAAATTTATTACGTTCTTATCAGGAGAATGACAACTAGAAGGATGTCAGACTGTATAACGCATTTTGCTTATTACTTAAAAACATGACTGCTGGCCTGTAGACGTTTGCTAGCTCACTTTAACCTTGTTGCTGATGCAGTTGTCATGGCCCCCAGGTTCTGTCTGTCCTTCATTATCATCTCACATCTCTCTCCATAACCTTGCACCCTCATTCCTTTCCAGTAGCTTCCACACAATTCCTCCATTTTGTTTGCTGGGTAACGGAAAGTGGAACACTGGCTATATGTCACAGTTTGAGCCTCTCATGGGTATTAACAGTGCAATTATGTAAAAAAAAAGAGTTCTGAAACTATGGGGGCAGATTCTACCATGATTTACCATTCCAAGAAACTATGGATACCTTGCTGTCGTCCAATTCGGCTCCTTTAAATAAGTGTAACCACTGTAATTTCTCAAGATGGTTTGGAGACAGGATCATACCCAGTCATTAGCAGCATGAGAAGCTCAGACCGACCAAAGTGGAGATTTATGCCATTTTACATCAGACACCAGCTTCTTGAAAAATGCAGGTCGCGCTGCTATGAACATTGTTCTAAAATAAGTGAACAACAGTATTCCTCTATTCATCAGTTCACCTTCATTCCGCACCACCATCAGAAAAACAGTTCACAATATCAGTCCTATCAGCACCTGCAAAGGTCCTTTTAAAACATTTTTATAACAGTTTGAAAGATCAATCTATATTTATTGTTATCTGAAATAGAGAGATATTCAGGTTTAGTTTCAGGTTCCTAGTAGATTTATATTTATTTCTATAGGTTTATATGTATTTTGATATGTTTGGTTCCCCACAACAACAGTATTGTGCATCGTAGCAGTGGATGGCCGCTTTGGATGGATGGAAACGGGACGAGATTGCAGGAAGAAACTGCTGAATCACTGCAGAGAGTAGAATGTAGAACCACTGGATCAGAGCACAATGTAATGTTAGGGACACAACTAGTACAACAGGAAACCTAACAGACTAGAAACAACTGACAATTACACGAGGAACGGGCAAACCGTTCAACAAGATCCCAGGCATGGATCAGGAACCAAGGATTAACTATGGAGACAATAATGATCAGCCTTGATCTGAGGAAAGGTGCTTCAAGACTAAGCGTGAAGCAGAGCTCTGCATGCAGTCTAAACAGAATTCCAATGAGGCCTGATTAGTGGGCATCTCATATTCATATCAACGGGAGTTTGCTCTTCATTGCAACTCGAGGTTGCCCTCTTGTGGCCAGGGAGAAAAAAAATATTTTTCACTTAAATTCAGACATTGCTTGCACGTCTTTCACTGACAGACTGAAGAAAAACAAAATCTGTATTTTAAAATTTACAAAAAATACAGAACAATGTGTGTGCTTGCGTGAGGCGTACCCAAGCACTGTAATTCTATTAGCATTGCTAGCATTGCTGCTAAACGCCCTTTATACCACCTGATAATTGCCACATATACTGCAACAAAATAAAACACCTTTTTAAGTATCATAATGATGCAATGTAATCTGTGTACTTCATTCTTCCTTCATTCAATTGACTTTTTAATTTAATTTCAGAGTCAGTTCTTGTTAACAAATAAAAAATGAAGGGAAACAACATAAACTTAAGAATTCGCTAGAAAGCCAAGGCTTGATAAACCACTCATACTAATAAACCTGCTATAATTATTGCAAGTGAATCTTAGGGTTAGTGAAATAACTCATTTATATAAATATGCAATCGGTTGTTATATTATTATGGTAGAAACTGCTCTACGTAGGTTTAATTAGGGTTATATTAAGGTTATAGGCTTATTTAATTGCTGTTGAGTGTTTTACACTAAATACCATAGCTGGAAATACAGTATATTCATTCAGCTCTGCAGCCTGCCATGCTGTTTAAGGTCATTTGTTAGTGAAGTGTTTAAAAACATTTTATTCAAGCCAATAAGATTAACGCTTTACTTCCAGTGAGGGCCCCTCCTCCCCCTCTGTACAGTGATATCCCCTGCAGCTGTAATACACTGATATTACTATAGCATAACATGAGGTGTACAGGTAAAATGAGTGGGATGGGCCCGCCACCAATGAGGGAGTGTTGGACTGTCTTCTAAGCTAGATGTTTGTCTCACCTGCTCTCATGACGGGACAGGATGCTGGAGGCCGGCTGTGTCTCCTCGGGCAAAACCGTGTGCGCTGCACCAATCAGTGGTAGGACAGTGGAGAAGGGGGCGGCGACCTTGGCGGTCCCTTCTGATGGCCTCACAGTCATGAGGGGCAAGATGGGAGAGGGGAAAAGGGCAGGCTGGGAATTAGTTTTAGCTACTGGGGAGGAGGTACAGGAAGCCTGGTGGGTACGGGCATGCAGAAGATCTCCAGAAGGAAAGTCATCTTTGAGGTTTCTACAGTCGGGGGCTAATTTGGCGTGAAGGTCTTTAAAGCTATTCTCCTTTGTGGTCTCTGAAAGAGGCTGCTCCATTGGAGTACATTCTTCATGGTCGTGTTTTGACTGGTCTTGGGAGACAGTTGAGGCAAGACTCAACGTAACAGGTGAAGAACACTCGTCTCTCTGCTGCTCGAGAGGCGACTGTAAAGGAACCTTCCTTCCAAGGGCTTCATTTCCATCCCTTGCAGCAGTCATCATCTGGCTTCTGAGACAATGCTCATCAGGATATGACCCTCTGGCATGTAATTCCTTGCTTTGCAATGTATCCTTATCTTCTATCACAGGGTGACTGCTGAACAGACTGGGTGGTGCATGGATCTCTTCTCCTTTCCATATCACAGTGGCTTTGGAGGGTCTGTTTGAAATTTGGAGCTCATTAGTAGAATCATCCGTTGTTCCAGATGAAGGCTCTTCTGGAGGAGGTATAGCCGTAGCATTCAAAGGCACCATCTCATTGCAAGTGTCCTTTCTTGAGGAGTTTTCAAATTCCTCATTTGTTGTTGCCTCAGAGAACCCATGTTCACTGGCAGTATTAAGGTTAACTACAAAGAAATCAGAGTTCACAGGAGCTGGCGGATTTGTTTCAGAGCAATCAAAGATTAAAGTGTTAGCAACATTTAAATTATTTCCAAAAACGTCTTTAGCATTTCCTTTAAAAGTGTTATTATAATGCATAATTGGCGAAGTTGATTCATTGAGGTTCATGTCAGTGTGCTGAAAGTCAAGCACCGAACATTGAAGTTTGTTATCTGGATTGACTTCAGCTCTTGAGGTCAGGCTGGGTGCTCTTTCGAAGCTTGATTCCTTTTCAGTTGCCCTTGTCAAATTGCATGCCGGCTGGAATTTATCCGCGGGAGGTAACACAAGGTTATTTGTGAGTTTCATAGGTTTTACAGAAACAGACAAATCTGGCTCCACAACAGATATTTCTGCAGCATTTCTGTAAATTTCTGATCTAAATTCAAGAGAAATGCTTTCAAGAGCACTAGATTCTGCAAAAGAACTTGAAGGTTTGGAGTAACTTTCAGTACTGATGGTCCCAGGAACACTGGCCACTATATTTTGGTAATTATTGTTAACTTCCTTTGTTTTGGGAACACCTTCAAGATCTGTAGTGGGATCTTGTAAGGCCAGGCAAAGTGAGTTGGTCATTGTATTGGTTCTTGGATAAACAGTGGCAATTTTAGAAGTTTTCTTGCAAGCAATATCTGTGATAACATCCAAGTCTTTAAAGCTAGCTTCTAAGAGTTTGTGAGATTGGATTCCGCCAACGTCATCTGATTTATTTGTTGCCATTTCAGTGACAAAATGGCTCAGTGTGTCACTCTGGAGTTCAGGTGTATTTATGGTAAGCTCTAAAGCTGAAATAGTTTTATCTTTCTTGGATTCTTCAGCAAAACCAGGACTACTAACACTTAAAGGTTTCTCAGATTCTCCCTCAAAGGCTTCAGACTTAAAGTTATTGAGATCATCCAAGTTACTTTCAGAAATACATTTGTCCTCTGATGAGGATTTCTTGTTTTCAGCTTTACTTCCAGTTGTCTCCAGACTACTGTTGTGGTGTCCAGTGGACCCTCTAGTGCTGTTGTTCGGTAAATTCGAAGGGGATGGACTACTTCTTGCATCTCCCTCTGTGAATAATTCTGTATCTGATGTGGGCTGCTGGGAAGGAGAGGTCATCATTCTCCCATAATCCGCCCCCTTCTGGTGCAGCATGGATGCTACATCTGTCTGGAACAACAAGCGTGCCTCTTTTTTCACTGCCAGCTCCTCAGCTCGGTCCAACCAGCTGTCTGGTCGCACCTCTTTGACGGGCCTGCGTGGGGGCAGCGGTGGAGCTTTCCCATCAGGCTCAAGGTCCGCAGACGTCTCCTCCTTAATGCAACATGTTGGTCTGCTTCGAGGGAGACTATTTGTTCTGTGAGGGGACAACGCTTTGGATGGCGAATGAGGGGTTGGGTCTTTCTGTGACCTCAGCCTGCTGGCAGCAAAGGCCTCAAATGAGTCGTCCCACTCTGCAGACATGGAGCGCGTGGCAGGCAAGCTGGGGGACAAGTTTGCTGCTAAACCAGGAGATCTTGGGAGAAGTTCAGGTAGGGATTGCTGTCTGCAGACACCTATGGGACGGTCCCTCTTGGAGGCAATATTTTCCTGCAGGGCTTGAGTGTTATTGTTGGAAGGACAGGTACTAGACCAGTTGGGGGGAGGTGCAGAAGGCCAGAGGGGAGAATTGGGGGGGCAGGGAGCAGGCGATACACTTTTAAGAGCCTGGTCAGCTATAAGCTCCTCAAAGAAAGGGTTATACTGTAGACGGGTAAAGAAGGGGTTTGAAGGAGATATTGGAGGGGTAGCTGGTGAAGGGGTGAAAGGGTTAGCATGGCGGGGGCTGCCCAGGGCAGTTGGGCTGGGGGCAAGAGCAGGACTAGGACTGGAGGAAAGGTGATTGGGGGAGTGAGGTGAGAGGTGAAAGGGTGCATCTGTGTTGGTTTCTACCTTAGGAGACACTTCCGGGCTGTGGAGGGAAGGCACAAATAGTCCTCTTAGTTAGTTCAGAGCCACGGACAAGCAACCAGCTTAGAGAAGGTCTGCAGTAAGTAAGGGGCGACAACACGACGGCCCCAGGTAGACAGGTTAAATATGTCTCTCTGAAACAGAAAATATCAGTACGGCTTTGTTACTTAGCTTACTGATCACTGATGTGGTGCATCTCTGCTTTTCAGCTTTCTTTGTGCATTATTTTTTGAGTAGGCTGATTAATTTTTAAAGGATTCATTCCATATTGCGCGGTGGGTGTTGATAAGAAGCATACAAACTCTGAGTTTAGTATAACAGAAACATTTTATTAGCTGCATTTGTTGTGGTTCTAGATAGGTAAGCTCTAATCAATACTGAAATATTGAAGGAGTTCGCAGTAAAAGATACAAGTCTATTTAATATGTTTGTTTTGAGGTAAGTCACGCTGTTTTAGATTCAGGTTTACAGTAAGCAACAAGAGGTCATCTTCAATTTCAAGCATTTAGCTGTATTTAAAGTGAAAAAATGAAATGTTAAAACTGACACTGCAGTAAAGATTACGGAGCTAAAAGAAGGGACAGGCATGACAAAGCCATTCCAAGGCAAAGGATTCCAATCCCCAAAAATGTTTTCAAGCGACCAAAGAGATAAGTGACTTTTTTTCAGTCATATTTCATCAGTCTTCATTTTACGATCTAATAAGGGAGGCAAATGCTCCCAGGCAACACATATCTTTTAAACTTGAGTGAAATCATTTGCGCTTAGTTTAATGCTTCAAATTTAATATTTCCAGAAATGTCAAATTTGTTTAAACATGATCACAGTGATGAGGCCTGGTACTGTGAAATTAAGAGATGGTTTAAAACACCATGTGAGAAAGATGTCTGGATCTGAAAGCAGCATGCAGAGATGATTTCAATGCACCAAATTAGCAAAAACGAAAACCCAAAGCCTCTTAAAGTTAGCAGTTTTCTGCGTGATCCAGGTTTGTGTCTCCTAGGTATGAGTCCAGAACCATGCAAACATACCATTAACGATGCCTAGCTGGGTATTATTAAAAACAGTATATTCTCACAGATAAAACAGCCAGCTGAACTGAAGACAGAGACAAGATCAGGAAATAGATAAGAATGCAGAACCTAGCCTCAGAATCTCCATAGAATCTCACTGAAGATTTTTTTTAAATAGCACAGAAGGAGACACTCTTTCATGTTCCAATTTTAATTTAGTGTTTTTGTTAGTAGTAACCAAATATCCCGACACCTACGATCACTTACAAAGAAAAGCAGAACTCTAATGACCTGGGAACCAACCCCTAGATTACTACTGTGTTTGGAACAAAGGGACTGGAATCGGACCCACATGAAATATCTGACAACATAAACAATGAAAGTCTCCATTCCGCATGGAAAATATTCAAAACTTGCTGCAGTACAGCATAGTTCCCAAAATGATCGCAATAAAAATATTCCTGAATCAGGAAACATTAGTTTGTCCGACCCCATCTGCAGTACTGCTAAAATTCTGCTGTATGCGGAAGCTGGTACTGTTTAGGATGGAACTGTGTTATGTCCCAGAACACAGGGCACTTCCTCAACACCATCACTTACACCCTGCAGTCATTACCTATACAGTACATTAGGAGCCAAGCGCAATTATCCATGTATGTGGTTACCATACACAGGTATCTGACGTATTTTAGTTTAAACATAAAACTCAGTGGGTGATTAGAGTTCCCAGCATACTCCAGGGGCTTCCCAGCATGCACCGGGGGCTTCCCAGCATGCTCTGGGGGCTTCCCAGCATGCTGTCACAGGACATAGGGTTCGGTAAAACCACAAAAAGAATGCAAGTGAGCAATTATGGAATAAGAGATAATCAAGCCAGGCCCTAATGCTGAACAACCCCACAATCAAAGCACATGTTTTGAACCGCGATGCAGGCCTGTGAAAGAGCTCTGCCACAACACCCCCATCTACAAAATAAATAAATCATCAGATCCTTGTTCTTATTAAGAAAGGTGCACCATTTTAACGTATTCTGGCCAGTAGGTGCAGTCTTCTTTACACGGAAAACTTTGCGGATAATTTTACCTGGGAATGACTGCCTCATGGGCATTTGACTGGGAAAGTTTCTATCAGGAACGACTGGCTCACTTTCAGGATGTTGCCCTCTTAAGGGGAACACATAGATTCGGTGTTTAATCCACGCATGCATTGGTCCTGATCCAGGATGTCCCTTCTGATAGTGTCCTACTTACAGTTGGCATTAAAGGTAAATGTAGTAAACTGTCATTATTAGCAGCAATTAATAATTAAAAAATGAAGATACAGTTTATAACGCTAAAAATTGAAAAATAACTTTTGGCAAGCTAAATTTAATATCCATATTGTGTACTTAGTGTACTTACCTTACTAATTTAATATTAATACCCAGTCTATCCAGTCTGTTCCTAGCGTTGGTGTGTAAAGACCAATGTATCAATCACCTGTTTATCCATTTATCTGGTTTAACCTCAATATGAAGCCTCTATAATCCTATGATGTTTTACAGTATCTAGCTTTGCATCTCTGGCCTTTATATTAATGGCCTATTTACTCACCTTAAGGTCCGCTACTGGTTAAAAGGATTTACCCCAGAAGTGGATACTTTTAAAAACCCAGGACAGGAAGGGCAAACACTTACCTTGGTTTGTTCTGTGGGTCCTTGGTTCCAAACCAGCCCCTGTGTCTCTCTTCGGTAGTGGGGCCACTTGGGTTCGGCTGGCTCTTGCCCAAGTCTATTCCCTTCCCAGTGGAATCGCTCTTGCCCTGGGAGAACAGGTTTTTTTTCGGTTTCTTTTCCTCACTAGCAGCTTCTGGCTTTACCACTGGGGCTGCAGGGGCCACCTGCCCCAGGACCTGGTCCTCCAGGCCCCCGACTGGCTGCTTTGGTGCGGGGGCCACGATGGACTTCTCCTCCTTTCCACCTCTGTCGAAAGACCAGCGCCTGACAGCCCCCACGGCCCTGGCGGGGTCCTCGCTGCGGCGAGTGAGATTCTGGAGCGAGCGGGAGAGGGGCGAGCACTTGTCCAGCAGGCCCAGCCGAGTCTGCAGGACGCTGACGCTGCGGGGCACGGCCGGCTCGCCTCCGTAAATGTGGCTCCCGTTGATGCACAGCGTGGAGCGTGAGAGCACTGCGCTCTGTACTTTCAGGTTCTCCACGGCACGGGGCCAGGGCAGGAAGGCTGTCACCTTGCTGGCCTCATCACTGAATGCCCTCTTGTGGGTCATCAGCAGCGGGGAGGGCTGTGTAGTGTGCACTGGGAGGGCAGACGAGAGCAGGAGGAGGACTACATCACACCATTCACATTCCTACGGTTTGTGCTTCCCTTTCCATATCAGGACATGCTTATCTTAAAAGCATACAAGTACAGGCAGTTGCCAGATTAAGAATGGCCGACTTACAGACTCATACTTACAAAGAGACTGTCAAAAGCCTATTATGTTACAAATTCAGGTTTAATACAATGGTTCGCAATAACGAATGTACACACTATTTTGTGATGCTCATGAAAACATTATGTGGCAACAGTTTATCAAATTGAGCTACAGCTCAGTGCCACATATAATTTAATATACTTTGATAATAATAATAAGAACAACAATAATAATAATTATTATTATTATTACTATGAACCGTATTATAATTTTTCCGACTTACCTGCAAATAGACTTAGGAAATGGATCTCTTTTGAAAACTGGGGACTGCCTGTACATCAATATTATAAAAATGTCATGCATTGTGAGCCACTAAGCACTACGAATCACTTCTAGCTTATAACCCAGACTTACAGGCCTTCCTTAATATACACAAGTACTTCATAATAAATAGTGTTACGCTTTGATGCTACTACTATGAAAGTGTTCGAGTAAAATGCTGCTGTTTTAGTAGCCAAGGCGGTATAGAACAAACTATGTGTGAATCACTAACTACAGCTTACAAAATCCTGCATGCTTAAGAGCAGGTCCTCACCAGGGCTGTTATCTGCCGTCAGGTTGCTGCTGTTGCTGGGGGAGTTGGAGAGGTCAGACACCACCATGCTGATACCGGCCGTGGGACTCAGGCTGCCGCCGGGTGAGGACAACGTGCTGCCCTCGGAGGTCAGGGACGTGCTGGAGCGTGTGTCTGAAGTCTTCCGCAACTTCCCCTTCCCAAAGAAGCCCTTTATCTTGCCCTTTCGAGTCAAGGCCCCCTCCTCGGCATCCTCGTCATCACCGCCATCACCCGTGAGGCGCCCCGAGCCCGAAAGGGCGGCATATCCTCTGGGCACGATGGCAGAGTTTGTCTCGGCGTCCCCCCTCTTCTTGCCCTTGACGCGGTCCTTCAGCTTGCCCAAGGCGGATCGCGGCTTGTCCTTCATGGAAAGGTCGTACATGCTGGCCGTCAGGTTGTTGCGGGTGAACTGGACGGTCACCTGGACCTCACCCCGTTCCTTCTCACGCTTCCCTGACTTGGAGTGCAGCTTATACCACCTGGGCCAATGCAAGAAGTGACAGTCAGTTTGTCATCCAGTCACAACACCTGTTACTCCCCAGCCAATAACTAAACCCCTAGGTCCCATTTCACATTCCTTAACTGAATTTTAGACTCTGAGGCTGGATTTGCAATATAGCTTTCAGAGTTAAACTCTGAAACTAGATCTACATCTGCAAGTTTGTGTCTGACACTCAGGCCAAGGCGGGGAAACATGATGAATCCCAGTTGATCACAGGACGAATACACATATACACTAGGGACAACTTCGGATGCCAGTCACCTACCTGCACGTCTCTGGACTGCAAGAGACAACTTATGTACTGGGAGAAAACCCACATGACATTGCGAGCGCATGCAAACTCCAAAAATATCAAAAGTATGCGGTGAGCAAGGAGGCACAAGAGACCAGCGTACAGGCAAATACTCCTTGAGAGGGAATGTTTATATAGATGAAAATATACAAAAGTAATGGGAGGAAGTAGTTCCCTCAGGGCAGTAATCCTCTTAGATTTATGAGTATAGAGAACGCTCCCTCTTAGGAGGGGCTTTAAGTCTTTCTAGGGACGACCGTCCTCCTGTTGTCCTGGCGGCAATTATTAGACACCAGCTAGCTATGTCTGGCTGCCACTCCTTTTGGCTAAAGGTGAGGAAACCTGTAACTGTACTGTGTGGTACTGGTTGCCCCCAGTGGACCATCACATTATAACCCCCTGAGCAGCATGTTGAGCCACCAAGCAAGATGCACAAGGGAAGGAGGACACATGGAGCATGGATGGAGGCAAACCCTCCATGGCAGCCCACAGACAGTGCATGTAGAAGGAGCCATCTTCATTTCCATGGACTGTTCTAGCATAGAGCTGCATTGTAGAAGTGAACTGTTGGAGGGTGAGGAACCAGCTGGTCATTTGGGTGTTGGTGACCTCTAAGGGTGAAGGGCTGCCCAAGGTACCTCAACTCTTGAATGGCCCATTTGATGCCTAGAGCCTCACAATCCATGCCAGTATAACTTTGGTAGGACTGAGCTTCCAAGAGATGAACAACATTGGGTTTTCCTCACCCTGAATTCCTCAGAGTGGACAGATAACAAGCTGATGTCTGAAGCTTCCATGTACAGCCTGGACAGCTCAAAATCTGGGGTAGAATGGCCCGGTTCAGTGGTGAGGGTCCCTTTTATTGGCTCAAAGGAAAGTTCAGCTTCCTCAGTTTACTGGCCATGGTTGAGTTGTTTCTTCCAAAGCTCAGAATGGGGTTGCTGTGGAGGAAAGGTCTGGAACAAAGGAAAGACCCCAGGACAGTCCCAGCAATGCCAATACCTGGTTCTTCATGACAGAGTCAGGGAAAACCCAGATAGCTTGGACCTTCATTTTGAGTCAGATGCTGAGCAGTGGCAGATACTCTGACAAGTACAGCATGGCTGAGTGACACTGTAGAGACTCGATGCAGGACATTTAATCAATCCTTTATTTTCCATTTGCACAAGTACAGGTACTTTGGGATTCTTCTCTTCACCAAACCCGTCTTGCTCTCCATAGCTTAGAGGTCACAGTGCAGGACCAGCCAACGTGCGGCCGCCGGAGCTGGGGGTTAAGGGCCTTGCTGAACGGTCCTCAGACATGTGACTGTTCTGCTGAGGCCGGGACTCAAACTGCTGATATCAGGCACAGGCCAGGTTCCACCCTGATTGATAGGCTCCTCCCCCAAAATGAGCTCAAAATGTATGCTGTGGCACTAGGGACACTCCTCACATTGCCAAGTACCGGGGGGGAGGGAATTATAGAGGACTAACTGGGCAAGGGTAAGGTTGCCAAAATCCAAGCAAGGTTGACACAAGGTAACCCTGTACCCAAAGCCTGCAGATTAGGGGGTGAAGCAGTTTACCCTGGTGTACGCAGCTAGTCATCCAGGCTTTAAGGCCTGCCCACAACCTGAGTTTCACAAGGAATGGGCTCATCCCACAGAAAGAGGTGGTTCCAGATCACCTGAGACTCCATAAATTGGTTAACTTCAGGTCCTGGTCATAGGGGTAAGTCTTGGGTGTGTTGTTGCTAGGCTCCTGTTGGTTTGTCAGGCCCAGGCTTCAGGAGCCGGAGCAATGCAATGACTAAGACTAACGACTTAATGGTATCAAGCATTTCAGCAGAGACTGGAGGGTCGTCAGAATGGCACAACTCAATGTGGGGGAGGGTGTATAGGAACGAGGCCAGAGCTACCTTTTCACCACTGTATTGCAGTGTGTGGCACTGCACCTGAAGCCAGCAGTGGGCCAGCCACACCAGCTGCCAGGCAGACTC
Organism: Brienomyrus brachyistius; assembly: GCF_023856365.1. Taxonomy (NCBI): domain Eukaryota; kingdom Metazoa; phylum Chordata; class Actinopteri; order Osteoglossiformes; family Mormyridae; genus Brienomyrus; species Brienomyrus brachyistius. The sequence continues at coordinate 22,305,719 of NC_064544.1, forward strand.
TCAGCGTTCCCTATCAGCAGGGTGCACAAACACAGTGAGGTACACCTCAATGTCATCCTCAGCAAGGGGCAGAGACAGACTAGACATTTTGGGAGATTGTACACAAACTGGCAATGACATCTTGGTCCCATGTAAGGGACATCTGCACTAGTTTCTGCACCACATTGGCTATTTGGGTACTTGCTGGCTCACAGGTTGCATGCAGCATCTTGTCCTATCTGCATCTGCTATCAGAGTGGCGTGCAAAGAGGGATTGGAGACAAAGGTGCGGGCAGATACCCCTCGAGGAGCAATTAAAACTGTATATTAAAATGATTTAAAATATTCAGAAGTGTTAATTAGGAGGCAGTTGTCGCTTCAGGGGAGCTTTCCTCTGATTCTTCTTTGCCAGTTCCTTTCTCCTGAGTTCCTGTGTAACACTGACTTAAATCCTTAATAGGGATCCCCGTTCTGCCCCTTACTGGGGCAACTATTGGCCACCACCCATGTCATGTTGGTGCTTCTTTAGGTAGATACTGAGAAAACCAAAGTCACCAACAGAATGTGTGGTGTTGGGCGCCCCCTATTGGTGCTTGGCCAATTTCTAGAGGACTGTCACATCCATCCATCCATCCATTTTCCAAGCCGCTTATCCTACTGGGTCGCGGGGGGTCCGGAGCCTATGGGCACGAGGCAGACTGTCACATAAGATTTCAAATAAAAGACAAGTTTGTCTCAACGTTTCTGCCATATTTCAAGAAAAAAAATGACATACAGCTTTCTGGATGTTTTGATGCCATCTGTTTATCCTGATGCTGTTGCTGCCGAGTGGGACAGTGTTTCACCCACATTTTGTGCAAGACAGAGTGTAGGCTGTAGGCAGTCTATTTTTGTTTGAATCCTTCCTGTGTTTCGAACTCCTACCCATTCTAACATTTATTTATATTCCTGCGCACTGTACACACAAATTACCTGCAGTTGTAATAGTTGTAATAAAACCATAAATTGCCCAAAAATACTGTGTTTTAAAGTCCAGATATTATGCTCAACTATAAATGCTGCTAAAATATAATCAGGCAGGAACAGTATGTCACTCTTTCAGCAGTCCAGTGAAATGCTGTTGTGTGGTTTTACCAGTTTTTACTGAAGGAGAGACGCACACTAAAGGGGAGTTTCTTGCCCCCGCAAAAGTTGGTGCCCTAAGTGGTCGCCTCTGCCACCGAATGGACTGATTGGCCCTAATTATAAGGTTGGGGTAAAGGGGGGGGTTGTCTTCTGCAGGGATATTAAGTGCCAGGCCAAACAGGCTTTAGTGCAACAGGTTTCCCAACTTTCACTGTAAAAAGATGCAATGGGCAGTCATTTCTGGTCCAGGTGATTCCTTAAATTGTCAGAAGCCTGCAGAGCCAAACCCTCCCTCTGCTCCTGGGCTAAGACCCTGACACAGAGTGATTCTTGAAGCCTAAATCCTCAAAAAGAGGCCACCTTAAACAGCCTACTAGCTTTTCAATATCACTTTGAAACACAACACATAGATAAATCCACCCAATCTCCTGATCCTACTATCCTCTCTACCTATTTAGAACATCTGAAATTATTACCTTTAGCCTGCTGCAAGTTCAAGGTGCTTTCTGGGAAGAGCATGGATGTGAGTTGGTACCTCAAACTCTAAATTGTGTCTTTCTAACATAGAGTAGAATCATAAAATCATCCCACCAATTCCTTGCATTTTGGGACATCCTCCCTCCAGCTTCCATCCATGTAACAATCACCCTCACAGCTGCATCAGAACCAGAACCCTCTGTACTGTAGGTTCCTCCTGACTACACAGATTTACCAGATATGCTCTTAATTTTGGGTGTCTTGGTGTGCAGTGGTTGGCTGTTAGTTCTCTTAATGATACCATTTAACTGAAATCTAAAATGGAATGTAAGCAATGTATCGAGACTATCTGATGCTCACTACACAGTGAATCGCAGGGCCTCTGTCATATTCTACCAAATCCATTAAAGCCATTAAACTGATGTGTCTGAACGAGAGGTGTAGATCACTGGCCCCAAGGAGATTCAATCTGATCTCAATTATTGAGGGAACAATTCTATGTATCCGAAATCTTTCATTTGTAACACAATTCGATTTCATTAATCAATTATTTAACCTCAATTGAAACCTTTTTTAACTTAGTTGAAAACTACTGAACTAGAAAAACACAACAGGAAAGTGCTATAGGCAAGCCAGTAATTGGTGAATGATTCGATAAAATCCTTCATCCTTCACTATGTAAAACGGCTGATCGTCCAACGCAGTCATCTCCATTATTTTAGTAGCCGTGTCTTTAGCTCTGATGCTGCTAACTTTGCATGTTATTGAAGTAAATATCAGCCAAGAATGACCAACTGAACCAATGCAGATATCATGATTTTTGAAGAATTTCGACTGGCACTGATATGTTAACCAATGCATCTTGCATCTCTAAGGCTGAGACGTTTCACATAGCAAGCTAGTTAGCTACCTCAGATTCTTGACCATGGCTACAGTAGCTAACAAAAAAACTGACTTTGTTGCGTTACAAAACAGTGTTGTTGAGCAAAGTTTTAACTATGAGAGATCATTCTGTGCTACAAAACAGTGGTGAGCTTCTGAAACGTGGCACTTCCTTTAATAATATTAATGAACTTTTCCTGCCATCCTGCATTTTGGAAATTCGCACAACTTAGAAGTTGGAAAATCTTTAAGAAAAAGATTCTGACATTACAGACTCAGTCGAATTACCAGCATAGTAATCAATTCATCACGATGCATCGACGCATCTTTGCACCCTGGGCCTCAGCCACTCTGCTTCCAGCATAGCTCACCAGACAACTTTCACTAAGAGGAATTATGGTCTCTGCTTATATTCCTCATAAAAATGCCACTTTTTTATGCCTGTTATGGTTCTTGACTGAATACAGAGTCTACCATTTTATGTATTGCAATAAGTTATGATGTCTCATTTTATCTCTCAAGACAAAAGATAGTCATTTAGCTAAAGAACCACACAGAAGCATAACACATAAATCTCACTTTTTAAAGAAAATCCAAGGTTCAGATTCCCTATTTGTGGATGAGCTTGATACCTTTTGATATGTTGATATGTTTTGGGGACCCTTCAAAATAATAGAAACTGCAAGAGATTTTATGCTAAACATTCCATTGTTCCAGAGGATTCTATTCTATAGGATCCAGAGGATGTCTATTCAGAAACAAATGGCAGCATGTATGGGGCTGAACTGAACTGATCTTCTCACCCTTACTCGCAAAACAAAAGGCCGTCGTGATTCTTTTGATCATCATTAATGGTGCTAGACATCCGAAAGATGAGAAAGAGAGAAAAGCTTTACGAGAAACACGTGGAGATGTTCAGCGGAAGATATCTAAAGGTCCAAGGATTCATTGCAAAGAGAGAATCCTATTTTTAGAAACTAATAAGAGACAACCACCCTGCAGAACTATCAGCTATCTATTTATTCATTACATTCTTTCAAAAGTGTGACTTGATAACGGATCATTTAGGAAGCATTCCGCATCATAATGACCAGTGCTTTTCATGAAGGCCAGTCTTCAGAGCTTCATATATTTCACCAGTTATAGCAGTTTTATGAAAACCAAGCAAAACTCTAGAGTACAGTAACATTCTGTATGATTTAACACAATTGAGCGAAAACCTGCAGAGTTCAAGCTGTTCAGAGCTAAGCAGCTTGTCCCACTAGATTGGGTAACAGCTTGGGAAAGGTTAAGGACTGCTTCACACTGTTCTCAGTTTTCAGGAGAGGTCAGAAGTGTAGAACAGCACTCTATATGGCCCAGAGACAGCCATAATGTGGAATCCCCATGAGAGTCAATGGGCCCACATCATGCAACATAAATCGCTGACATACTGTCGATATATTCACTTGAAATATCAGCTGTCAAATGGTCAGCAGAAACCAATAAATAATAATAGACATTTCCAAGTTCTCAGGGACTATTTCAGCATATTTCTAACCTGTTCATAGAGTGACAAAGCAACGGGAGACATAAAGTACATAAATAGAGGGGAGAAGATCAGGTACCCATGCTGCCACTGACTTGATATTCAAATTTGTAAAATTTTGACAATTTCTGAAAAATCAGATTTGCGGTTTTCCTGAGGACAAAAAGTCATTATCTGGAGAGAAATGATAAACCCGACATCATTTTAGAGGAGACTTTCCCTTTAAAACTACAGAGCAGAAGCAAACACAAGTTTCAAAGCTAAGGGCTGCACCCCACATGCTAACACCCATGTGGCCATTTCTGCGGGCTGAATATTCTTGGCAATCCACACCTTGGTGCTCATCACCCACAGTCTAGCTAGTGTTCTTTGCTGCCTGACTGCAGATGACGACAGTGTTCAAAAAAGAACTAGGATTATAACAGCGTACGGCTAGGTCACCATACCTCTCTCAAATCTGGAATGCAATACACCCCCTGTATACGTAATTTTAGTATGGAAAGTAAGATATCTTTCAGTTTCCTCTTTAATTGGTTGTTTTCAGATAAATATGAAATCTAGTCAGTAAAATGTTGGTCATGAATACAATCTGAATCCTATGTTTAGAGGAGAAAACATTACTGAAAAAAATGATACATTTGAAATGACGGTTCTGAGGTCAGGATTGGCTGCCAGCCAGATAGCTGAGCAATGATGTCACCAGCATGCCTGCGTGTGCCACTCCCTCATTACATGCAGGCGCTCACCCCAGTTAGTGGGGTTTCTCCACCACAGGAAGGAGCTGCTTCCAGAGGGAGGCCAAGGAATAACAATGGGATTAAACACGCATTGTTACTACGTTCCACAAAGTCCCGTGGAGTTTTCGTCCGGGACTGCTGGACGGAGGACTGCTGAAATCGGGCACTAAACATTGGCATCTCTCACCAGCATGAGAAGCCAATCAGCGGGCCGCAGTGCTGACCGATGAATCAGCAACTGGATCCCTAACGTACTGCAGAACTCACCGCAAGTGCACTCTCACAAGCTGCAAACATCTTTAAGATCCAGAAAGGAACACTGTACATGGATCTGATCGCAAAGTATGCTGCCTGAACAGCAGGATATACTCTGCCCACCGCAGCAGAGGGCCTCGTGTGAAAATGATGGCAGGCAGCACCAGTAAAGGGATGATGAAACAAGACAGATCTTTGTTGCAGAGGCAGCTTCTTCAAAGTTCCTGCTAGCGCAGCTCAGCCCCGTGTCCAGGGGGCCTCGGGCACTTTTCAGAGCCCCGCGTGATCTGGCCGTGTGGCCGGCCCGGCCCAGAAACGCTCCCGCTGCATCTCTCCTTCAGGAACAACAGGCGCTCTTGAGTGGGCCGGGTGGATTCTCGGCACTGACCCAAGCCAGCTGAGAGAGAAGCGGCAGGGGAATTAGAGCCAGATGTGCAGTGCTGGGTTACCATCCCAGCCTTACAATACTCCCAGGACAGCAGTAAGTTTTAACTGACGCATTTCTCTTCGAGAACCTCTACCAGCCTCAAACTGAGTCAGGTGGAACCACTAGAGGCAGAAGGGAGAGACTCATTCCTCCGAACGCAGAGGGGAACCTCTGTACCTGCTTACTTGTGATGAGGCTTCCTTGCCGCTAGGACATAAATCAAAGTGACAGAATAATTTATATGACAAGATAGTGTGTGGTCTTGTGAGTTCCTTGTAGTGTCCATGCAAAAGTGAGCCATGGAACTCTAGTGTTTCTATGACTTTACATTCAGATAATGAAGTTTTAAAACATTCATTCACTAGTTAAACAAATGGTAAATAGGATTTGAAGGCTTCAGTCTTCCTCACAGATAAGCAGAAACCAAGAGTTTTAAAAAATAATCCACTACAAACATACACACACACAAATACTAGGGCTGCTTGATTATGGCTAAAATCATAATCACGATTGTTTTGGTCAATATTGAGATCACAATTATTCAAAATGACTACTTACTGACCTTGGAAATATTACACATTTATTGACTGTTTAAAAAAACTTAGCTTTTTTAACAGCAGATTTCCTTGAACTTTAAATATCATTTAACAAGGAAACAAATAAAAAGGCGTTGAAGAGAGGCGTGCTGGATTTAAACACAGAAGCATTACTGTGAAATGAAATCATTTTCATCATCATTTCAATTATTTTGTTTTGAAGATTGTCGGAAGCCAAAATTGTAACTGAAATTAATAACTGATCTTAATACATACAGTCACACACACACAAACCATGGAGCCCAGAGAGGTATAAATGTTGTGTATTCAACAATCCATCTCTACCATTGTCACCCTAATACTTCCCTTGCCGTACCAGTCCTTGAATAGCTGCCTCTCTGAAGCTCAGTCTTTCCCTCTCCTGTCTGACAGACCGACATCATGCGGAGAACTGACATGATGACTAGCAAAGTGTGAACAACTAGAAACTCATCAGCAGATGCTTCAGTTCAACTCACAGTGTATCATGCATACAGCTGAGCGCAAGGTGGAGAGGGAATGTTTAGGACACAATCAAGAGGGACTCCAAGGCTGCAGTGAAGGCTAAACCCAGTTTACTGACAGGACGTCAGCTGTGTCTACTGCACAGCAGAATGCCCAGCACATGGAGGAGTTCAGGTACACCATGTCAGTCCCAGAGAGTCTTGCATGTAAACACAGTGCATTGCAGAGCCACTGTCATCTCTACCATCTCCAAAACAGGAACTATGTGACCTACACCAGTCATTTGGAGCTCATTAGCCACTTACATAAACCAAAGGGGATGTTTGGTGGGGGAGGTGGGTAATCAGATGTAAACCCCGGTAGCACGAGCTCCTAATCTGTACCATTTAGGAGTCTCAGAAACCACCAACAGCACCTTCCCAGAATCTACGCTTGACAGACACACTTATACAGTCCTTGGGAAACTGTACAGATCATATAGGAGGATCTCACAGAGAAAAACAGGGGTAAACAATTCATTCATTGTTTAAAGAAAGCTAAGGCTTCTCCTAGCCAAATCAAAATGATGGACATCTTGGGAAAATTAGGGTTGGGATAAGAGCATGGATAGATAATCACATCCTCTTGGCATGCTGCACGAAACCTCCGTAAATAGGAGGGGAGAAATTTCAAATTCCAAACAGGAAGAGACTCACCTACCCCTCTGCCCACTGGTATTTCAAAACACTACAGCTTCTACAGGGAGAAGTAGACTGGTTTAGTGATGCAACTGCCATTTTATAAAGCAACCTAGGATAGGCTTTGGAAATCTGAAAGGAAATGCAAAAAATAACATTACACAGGAAAGGAAAAGGCCTTTCAAACCATATAAATAATGCTCATCTACTGTAATGGACTGTTTGGCAACCTTTTAAAATGAGCACTGGTCATAAATTTTTATGATTTTTAAAAAACCTTATGTAAATACGTCAGAAGAACTCAGTTTGCTTAAATCAAAACAAGATAATTCCTGAGGTGAACATGTGGTTTGTATGTAGTGACAATGGTTTATTTTTGGTCAGTTTTTTGTGAGACTGGAGTGTGGGAGCGCATTGTGAAATGGTGAAAGGACGCATACAGATCTCGCAATAAAACTAAATGTCAGAATTAGAATTTAGAAATGAGTCATGCAGGAAATCTTTATAAGCATATGCACGAGTAGAACAATATTCTTGGGAGCTGAATTCAACAACATAAAATTTAACTTTAAATTTAACCGGTTAGGGAAATAAATGCCTATACGAATGCGTACTGGAGGGGTCCAGCATCTGAGACAGAGATTCATACAGACCAATAAAAGGCAATTTCTTGAGACATCAATTCATCAAAACCATATGTTCCTGGACTGTGAGAAAACAGCCACACAAACACAGAGAGAACATGCAGAACGCAAACTCGGCACTGGAAAGAAAAAGCTCTGAAAGTAATCGCTGGCAAGTTAAGAACTGCCATTTTGTTTTAATAAACGAACGTGGATGTAATGTACTGCATGGAAACGATATCCAATATTTTGTTTTTTGACAAGATTTTTAAATGAAGAGGTAGATCACAGAGCCACTCTGGTACTATAACTCTGCAGAATCACAGAAATGTAAACATACCGCATGTGTAACTTGTTAAATCTGTGAGTGTTAAATGATTCTCACTGTTTTGCAGAACTCTGCACGTGCTTCTCAGAGATTATCATTCAGAAAATGCTGTGCGTGAGCCATTCAAAATAAATCTCCACGAAAAACAAAGATACTTGTGACACCACAAAAAACAAACAACTATGAATATCGTGTCTTTTTCACAGGAAGTTGTGGTTCAGCAAAAAAACAGTATATTCAGGTGCACAAATAAAAGTACATTTTCCAAAACATTTTCCAATTGGCTGCATTTAAATACTTAAAGCTCTGGGAGATGCTTGCTGAACATTCCGCAGAGATAAATAAAGAACTTGTTGTTAATAGCCTTACATTATTACGTTAAATGCACCAAAAATGTACCAATGGACCATGGGCCTTTATTATAACAGAGAGACAGACAACAGATTTACTGTGTGGAAAAAACCTACCACATCCGATTAATCAAATTTAAAATGCCAAAAACATACCATTCAATACAAAACTACCACCAATATAACATGTCTTTGTTAACTGTTTCAACCCTGCTTTTGCAGAATATGGTGATTTTAAAATTGATCTACCAGGCAAGGAAGATGCATGAACCATCTTCTCAATACACTGTCCTGTGGTAACCCAGGATGCAGAGCAGTGCTAACCTTCACAGTGTAAATAATTCATATTCAGATCGAGATTCAACTAGGTTTGTCATTTGGACATATCCAGTAATGCTGTTAGAGTCTCAGAGACCGAAACCCTGCTGCTCTGTCCTCTACCTCCTTTATTTATTTTACAGACATATTGACAATGAGTAGAAACCCCAGCACTTAAGCTAAGGTTCCCCAATTCCCATCCTGGAGGGTCGGAATCCAACACATTTTGCAGATTTCCCTGTTCAGACACACCTACTCAGCCTGGTAATTAACCGTGTAAGATGTGTTTGAGCAGGGAGATCTGCAAACTGTGTTGGATTCTGGCCCTCCAGGCCCAGAATTGGGGAAATGCCCTAAGTTATATGCAAATGTGAACCACGTGCATATCAAGATCTCCACAAAGTTGGCAAATAACGTTCTTTCTGTAATGTTAACGTTATTTCCACGTTTGACATATTAACATAGGTTTTGTCAGTATGCTAAAATTATTACCTAAACATCATTTTAATGCATTTTACAAATATTGCTTTATAATAAAACATTATTTTCTAAAAGTCTTATAAGTATTTACCATGAATGTGGCATCTGGCCTTGAACCCATGATCTTTAGATCTAGATTATCTACTGTCCTCCCACACCCTTCCGTTAGCTTGGTATTATTAGTCATAGTTGTAGCGGGATAGCATTGGGATAGTAGGATGGTAGTGGAATAACGTTCTGGGAACATCAAGAAAACTGGACGCTTTGATCATTTCCATAACTGAACCATAACGTTCGGAAAACGTTACTGGAATGAAAAATTGTTATTGAGGCTGGTACCATGCAGTGAAGCCCCATTGCAACACGGTGAAGAAACAAGCATAGAGTGTAGGTCACGGAGACATGCAGGGAGCTTGTGGTCACTTCTCTCAAGGTTGCTCCCCTGTCCTGTAATCAGGCAAATGACACGGGACCTTAAGCACTTAGATCTTAAGATGCAGGGGCATTTTGACTCATGGGCAATTAGCCTTCTAAACAATTACACAATTAACACTCTGACACTTTATGCTGCAGGGTCCTCAAAGCACTTCATGAGTGTTTAAAAGCTAAGTGTTTCTTTATCTTGGTGTCACGAATTTATTGTCAGCTGCTGTAAGGATTTCATTCAACTGAGTACCCATAATGATAAATGAACCTTCAACCCTGGACCACTGAGTACAATTCTACTAACAGAAAAGAGATATATGCAGAACAATGGCTGAAGGGCCCTCTTCGTATATGTGGGTCTATTATATGCGTCATACATTATGTAGAATAACACCTGAATGATGCTTTCTACTTCACAGTTTGTCAGGACAGTCAAGAGAACTCAGCAATTCAAAATTCAGTTTCTGCAATAAAACATCTGCTTACCAAGTAATAGTAAACATTTGCATTCAATGGCAGCTAAATTTCCCACATGCAATTAAGCAAAACCTTTTCTGAATGGTGAGCAAAAGAAGAATTTCTGAAAATCCCATAACTCCCTGGATCCTAACTCTCCATTCAGCCACCTCCTACCGCTTCAGACAAGAGTTGTATTCCACCAGCAGTTCATCAACCAAGACCAAAACTGTGACACAAACATTCAAAAGTGCAAGTCGCAATACTCCCCCAACCTGTAGGGAGAACAGAGAGTACTGAGAGAAAACCGCACAACAACACAGGGAGAATGTCTACACACACACACATATGTAGGGTATACCTATCCTTATGGGGCCCGCTCATTTACTTCTATGGGAAAAATGCTAATGCTAACTATGACAACCTTAACCCCCACCCTGCCTTAACCATAACCATAAGTTATAAGTTAGTTTTTGCATTTTTAACTTTTTCATAGCAGTCACTGATTTTTATAAAATAGAATTTTCCCTTATGGGGACCAGGAAATCGGTCCCCATAAGGGAAAAAAACGGATATTGTGTCCCCATAAGGATAGGTATACCCGCTCGCTCGCACACACACACACACACACACACACACAAACCATGGCCCCAGAGGTGAGGCAACAGTGCTAACCACTGTACCACCATACCAGCCTGAAAATTAATTTTTCATTTCAAAATTAACACTACAACAAATCTCAAAATTATTCCATAAAAGTTAGTTGAAGTGGAAAATTTTACAAATATTACACATTACATTTATTTTATTGTCTTCCAACTGCATGTGTCACGTGACCATTTTGGTGATCATGCCTGCAGCAAAAGCTCGGCCAGTTTCATTAGCTCAACATGGAAAACAAGCCTCTTCAGTGTGTCAAATTGTTGGTGATTAATAGCCTAAAACCCAAGAAAATGTTTCCTCATTTTTTATCTTTCACCCCCCCCCCCCCCCCAAAAAAAAATAACCAAGGTAGGAACAAAACTGTGCTTCCAGAATCAAGGTCTGAACCAGACAATTTAAACTGTGCTGTTTTCAAGTAACATCCAGTGGGTCACTGGCAGCCCATACGTCTGTACCTGCACCACTTCCTCCAGCTGCCGTTGTCCCACTGATATCAGAGGCAAGCATTTCCAACAAACCTGGTTATTACTTTTCAAGGACCTTTCTAAAAACAGGTGATTTCTCAAACAGCCTATATTAGCTCAAAAGATATTAAAGCACTTGCCACAACCTGAAGGACATCTATGGGCAAGCAAGGAAACTGATGAGAGAGAGACTGAATCATGAATGTAACTCAGGAGGCAACAGTTACCCGGTCATCTTGGGTAAGCTGAATCAAAAGGGGAAACTGCCAGGTCGATCCCAGGAGGTGATCCAGACCTCAAACAGAAGTTAGGCCTGCAGGCTGGAGTGCAAAGCATAGCTACAGAGAGCTACTCCATTAGGAACTTCATCAACCTAAACTGTGTACCCTTACAGTGAGGATCTACTGCTCAAAGTATTGATACATTATCAGGTCTTGTCTAGTTAAGATCCTTTTTTTAATCCAGCAGATACTTTTCTCCAAAACAACTCACAAGTGAGGAAAGTTTGAGGTCACAGAGCTGGGTCAGCCAGTGTCCAGCATCCCTTTGGGTTGAGAGTTACTCAATCACCCAACCACAATATAATCCTTCAGCCAGCCGCAGGAATTGAATCCACAACCTTCCATTGACACAGATTCATAATCCACTGATCTACTCATCACCCATGGAGACAGTATAGACGGCATTCTGCAAGTTCTATCTTCTCATTAGCTCTGCGAGCTTCCCAACAGCATGTTCATACCTGTGACAGACCATAGAATGTTGTGATTTTGCAATGATGAACAGACCTATGTTATATGAGGACCGGAGGATGATCACCCTTAGCACCCTCAGGGTACAACAGTATGGCTAGACACAGCAAGCTTCTCAGACTGGAGCTTTCCATTGCTGTGACACCTAACCTACATTATATTCCTCACAGTTACAAATTGATTGCAGGTAAATGGAGGAGCTTGTTCCCTGACCTTGTCCATGCCCCCACCCCCATCCCCCACTTCTCAGCTAACAATTCTTCCCAGATACATGCCTGCAACAATGTAGGATCATAGTACTCCTGCTATTGTTGGGTGGAAACTCAAGCTCTTTCTGGCAGAACCCTCCAACTTGTTTCCTATACAAACTTCTTTGTTAGCCATTTTGCAAACCGGCTTTGATGGTCAGAGTAAAAGCCTCCAGCTACTAAGAGCAAAAATGAGCAAGATTACACTAGCATGCCAGCATCCCTTTTCCAATCTTATTACAGTGTATACATCAAGACTAGTGCTGTCAGGCAGTACCAAGAGTTTGTGGGAAAATACTACTTCACTGTTTCAATGCCTGGAAAAACAAACACCAGTATTAGCTTCATGAAATATCCAAATATAGCTACACTCAGAATGTAATTAATTAAATTATATGTACATTCATTAGCAAAAAGAACCTTGAATTTCATTTTACTCAATCAAATAGAAATGATTCACCTTTCAGTGATGTATAGCAGAAAAACACATTAACTTTCTTACATTTATTCTACTGCCACCAAGTCCTTGCTAGCACGCTTTGCTTAGCACGATTCCCCCCGACTCAATCTGTACCTGCCGCGAACAAGACGACAGCCCGCGACTCGACGCCTCCCTTTTCATGACTCTCAGCAGCATTGTCAGCGACCCCACAGATTCAGAAACCGCTTTGTTCTCCATCCTCACATTACCTTGCTTGCTTGCTATTCTTGGCTAAGTCTCAGGCAGCCAATCTGAGTGGTCTACAGCATGCAGGGCAATGTTATAGAGATGCCAGGGATCATTATCCTGTTTCAACAGAACACAGACTAAAGCAACACCATCAGTCTGAGACTGGAGCCTCTTCATGGCTGACCTTGCCTATCACCATACAGGCCTGGCCAGGCTTCCATGACGATTGTTTAATTTGGCACATTCTCCCCGCTCAGTCAGACACCTACAAAGTAAGATGAGTCAAAACCATTTATTTATTTTTTTATTTCACTGGATTACATTCATCAAAACACTTGCAGGAAGAAATACGAAACCCACCATACAAGCTAGGGAGCTATTTTATTTGAACAACATGCATATATGCATCTGTTCATAATTAAACAGTTGTGCACCCAATAAGAAAGCGCACAGTAGAATGCAGATTACAGTAACCAAGGATGGAATCGTCCAAGAACAGGGGAGAAATAAATTGGCAGAATCCAAAAAGGGAAAATGATACAATAGTAGCATTCAGGAACAAAGGGCCGTAACACAATGGTAGAATCCCAAAGTGAGGAACAGTACGAGGGCCAAATCCAGTTAAGAAGGGAATGGTACAATAGTAGAATCCAGGAAAGAGGAGAATGGTACAATGATTCTATTCTCAACGCAGCTTGATTCAATCATAACAAATCTACTAATCGAGCTGTTTTGCATATGAGAACCGGCAGCTAGTTGCTTTCTTTTAAGAGACACAAATTTGGAAGCAATAATTATATTATAACTAAGTAATAGGATATCAATCTCCCTTTTATCAAATACACTAATTCATTCAATGTTTCCAAACCCAGTACTCAGGGACCCCCAGAGAGTCAAGTTTTTGCTCCCTCCCAGGTCCTGTTCAACCCTTACTGTAAGGGTAGAGGAAGGAGCAAATTGTGGACTGTCTGGGGGTCCCTGAGGACCCGGTTGGGAAACAATTTATTAATTTAAATGACAGCATGACTAAAACAACTACTGGAGGGGCGAGGCATGATAAAACAGCCACTTCATACTCACCTGACACTAACAATTATCATGAGGAATGCAGGCAGGTCTCTATGCATCATTACATGTATATTAAATGCTCTGACTGTTGTTTCTTCCATGTCAATTGGTTGGAAAGGATGGTCACTCAATTCTTCCACAGGAAGGCAACAACAAACATATAGCCTAAACCACAAAGAACTGCCTTTCCATGAAAATAATGTGCAATCCAGCACAGCAAAGGCAGGGAATGAATAAATGCTGGCAAATCAGGTTGCTTTGCATGCAAAGATCTGGACATAAACATTGACTGAGAGCTGGACTTAACCTAATTTGGTTCAGTGTATTTTCTAAGCTTGATGAATGAATAAAATAAGCTTTCCAACCCAAACTCTGGATTTAAGCTGAGATGTTGCTGGAAAAGTCTCTCCACATGCCCGCTCATTCTTCTTAGCACCACGCCAGACTCGCGCAAGTCAGTCCCGTAACGAAACGTGTGTGCAACTGGGCAAGAATAACAAATGTAACGAATGTGAGCAACATAATTACAGTTAACTGCATTTAGACTGATATTTAAAAATCAATTTTTAACTCTTGTGGCAATCTAAAAATCCCCACCTTAAAGAAACGCAATTTGGAACTGAATCGATTGTCCCCCACCCTCAGCTCTGGCCTTCACAGGACTGTGTCAACCAAACAGCAAAGGCAGCTCTGCCTGAAATAACAAGACACGTTCAAAGACACTGTACACTCTATAAAATACTGTTAAGCTTATAACGCTCAGTCATCATGGGCCATTGTTTATCCTCATAAAGGTCAATGGTAATTAATGAGCCTCCATATTCATTCTAGTCCTTCACTTTAAATGTATTGGCTGCACACAGTTTATTGAAAAATATAATAATGGTGCATTAATTCAATTACATTAGTGCTCTGTACAGTAAAACACTGACTGTCGCTTCAGTGGGGTAAAGAGAGTGCCAAGGTTCCAGAAGCGTCTGTAAACCACTGCATCTAAACTCCTAATATTACCCTCACTGCATTGATTAGACGAGAGAGGATCCAAACATGGAGGTACCAGGTTCCATTCTGCAATCCAAACCCACTTTCCGAAGCACAGGGGAACCGGTGTTCTGACGAGTTGAACTACCTATGGAGACGTGCTATCGAGCCTTTCTGCGCATGTGCAGTTCCACCGTTTCGGGATTAGGTTTAGGTTTTAGGGGTTAGAGTTAGGGTTTTAGGCGGGTTTTTGGGGGTAAAGGTTAGGGTAAGTGTTTTAGTGGTAAGAGCTCGGGTTAGGGCTATGGATTAATTAGCACTACGGTAGCCCAACTGGACAAAGTAGCTCAACTCGTCAGAACACCGGTAACAGGACAGGAAGGAAACCAAATGCAAATCATATTCCTAAAGCTGTAGTGCAAACACAGTCCGATTGTCAGAAGAAGTCAATCCATCAGGCAGAGGTCACACGTAGAAACAGGCTAGTCATAAATCAAACCAAACATTCACTACGGTAAAGGCATTTAATACTTTTCAAGCAGTCAACTGACAAACCAGACACTTTTAATACATGTCTCCCACCAGGCTGATGATCTAAAGCAGTGCTTTTCAAACCAGTCATCATTTTTTGCCCTCCCCCAGCTTCCAAGACATCTGTACTGGGTATTTGGTTCTCTTGATTGTTTGGTTCAGGCCGGCTGGGAGCTGGGAGAGAGCAAACATGTGGACCGTCTGGGGTCCTACAGGACTGGGCTGGGAAACATTGACCTAAAAGTATGAATAGGGTCTGAATGGAGGCTGTGTTTAATGCAGGAGTGACATGTTTAAAACAATTTCCTAAGTGACCCAGAACCTCACCTGTCAGTGGAAACAAACAAGCAAACAAATACAATTAAGTTAAATTTTTGTGCAATAACAATAATAATAAAAACATGCAATTTTTTTTCTTGAGGTAATCCTGTGATGTCACCATCTGTAACAACATCACAATCTAATAACACCATCTGTGACATAAACCCAGTTTAATACAGCGCTAATTTATAATTACGACACCTAAGTTACTACTGAAATAAGCGTTTGTCCGGGGGGGGGGGGGGGGGGGGTTAAATGCTGAGGGCGTGTCTGAGAACGATGAAGACCCTGCAACTGACGATGATGGTTATAATAATAATAATAATAATAATAATAAAAACAACAATAATAATAATAATAATAATAATTATTATTATTATTATTATTAATCATCCTTATTATAATTTATTATTATTGTAACTTTGACTGCGTTGTATATTGAATATATTAAATATATGCTCAATGTCTCCTACGGATCGTTTCGTTAAATTAATGCAATCCCATGCAACTGTAGTCATTATTATCGGTTACAACTATGACTTTACCCCATTTCAGATTAATGTATGACTCACAACTCAACTTGCTCACCATCGCCTTCGGGGTATGTGACAGTCATGTAACAATCCGGCAGTGAACGCGAATTAAGAAAGACTGGAAGTAAGTGAAACATACTCGTTTTTCGGATATATCCTCTCCTGGAAGACTTTATCCAACGGGATAACCGTTTGCCCAAGAAACACATCGAGTCCGATCAAAGCCCGGTGCATCAGCGTCAGGACCAGGTCGCCGCTCCCCGGCGGATAGGCGCTGCGTCCCTTCGGCTCCAGCACCCCGGGGAGCAGCTCGAAAATGCATTCTTCATTCCACTCCGGGGATGTCGTTTTCTCGACTACGGCCGTAGTGAATTTCTCCTTTCCGACTTGTATAATGGTGTAGACGTCGCTTGTCCCATGCTTGCCCTTCGCTCTCAGTCCCCTGCCTCGGAGAACCGTCACCTGGACGTGAGTGGGCACCCACCTCTGCTCACTGTCAATGTTTACCAGCGACATCTCATCAGATATTCAAAGCAAGCATGCGATCGCGATACACAGCGTCCAGGTTACGACAGTCCGCGGACAATGAGCTATATTTATATATTAAAAATCTGTTTAGTCACCGATTTAGTTTCCAGAGCGAAGCTAGCCTGCAGGATGGCTATTGCGCATTATGCTGTTTCTCTCGCCGAAAGTTGTCCTCTGCGATCTCCGCTAGTCGCCCTTAGTGTTTCAAGCTATCGAGGCTCCAAACGTTCCCGGCGAGACCCGTTTCGTAGCCCCCGCCCTGCAGAACCAGCCCAGAACCAGCCGGGCGGATAAATGCAGCCCAAGCCCGAGCCGACGTCACTCCGGGAGGAAGCGTCCCCGGCCCCACGCTACGCCGCCTGCCCTCCAACTTCGCAGCCCGGAGCTTTGCTGACTTATTTAAAATGCCTCGTTTTCGTTACTTCCATCGCATCCCCGGCTTGTTTTTACTAAAACGTCCGATAGGATCGTTTCCTATTCCAGATGCTTTCAGATGACTGTCTGATTGTCGACTTAGCCGCTGTTAATAAAAGGCATTTTCTGAAGTCGTACTGCGGGGTTACGGAGAAAAGCTGCTCCGGGATGACATAACATTGCAGATGCCGTGATCAACTGTATTCAGTCCCTAGAAAAAATGAAATTATTTGCAGTTAGCTATAAAAAATTTCATTTATATATTAAAGGATATGTATTTATTTCCTATGCAGTTTTGGGAGCTGAGACGACGCGTGTTCGATGTTGCCCAGATGGGTAGTGCGGCTGGATTGAGTAGCGCATGAGTACAAGTTACGAGCCGAAACAACCCGCAAGGGTGCGGCTCTGGCTGGGAAACCTGACCGTGAAGCTGCCCTGTATCATGTCCCACGCGATGCATTAATCAATAACGAGTTACAATTAAACATAATTACTATCTGTGGACGGGATTGTGAAGACGGCATAATGAGAGGAGGGAGTTAATGTTAAAAAAAAGAAACCTCTTAACGTGCGGCATTCATTAGAGGCAAATTAATTGTCTTAGAATGTTGCATCTCAATCATCAACATAAGTCCTCATGATGATGAAAAACTCTAAATTATTGTATTTTTGTCCTGGTCTTTTTTTATGACAGTGAACAGGATTTGAAAACGTAGCCTTAAAACCAAAATGATGGAGTAAGTCCTGGAAACATCCCCGCTGCGCTATCTGTAGGCCTGTGCGTTATCCGTCTGTGTGTGATGTGCATTTAGTCACGATAACCGTGTAATAATCCCACCAAATATACCAGTTGTGAGAAAATCCCAGTGACACTCACACATGTAGATATAAAAATGTTTGTATAAAAAATTATTCCTGCACTCTTGCACTACTTCCTCTTACTTAATGCTGATTTTGCACACTATAGATATGGCGATTATAATCTATGCCTATTGTCTGTAATACGTGCTGTCTCCGTTTTACCTCTCAAACTTGTGTCTCTCACTACCATTCTTTTCCCATAGTATGGAGTTAAGCAACCTGCCATTTCACTGTACAATGTACTCAGTATAACTGTGTATGTGAGAAATATAATTTAGAAACTTTATTTACTTTTGAATTACACTATGTAAGGAGTCTAAACTAAGGTGAAATCCGAATGGGGAGCCCATAACCAAAGGGTGGGGTGCGGTAGGGCACTCACACATACGCTCAAAGTAATTCCGCCCAGAATTATTACATTTTTAGGTTCTTGTGCCTGGGATCGGCTCCAGGCCCCCGTGACCCTCAGCAGAAGAAGCGGTCAGAAGATGGCTGGATAGAATACTTCTATTTATATACGTCTGTTTATCCATGGAAAAAAATATCCTGAGGTGAACCGCTGTCTAAAGAGTAACTGAAAAGTTTAGAATATGAATATCAGGGTTTGTCTATAGCAGCAATGCAGCAAGGCAGTCAATTAGAGGCTTTGCTGTGCTGAGTACCGCACAGTTAAGAAATGGCCTACATCTGCAAAAGCAAGAGGGCGTGACTGTCGATGAAGTGTAGCATTCATTTCATCAATGCGTTCAAAGAAATACATATAAGAGTAAAACCTGAGTAGATCTTGGGGGTGTCTCTAATGTGATATTTTCACCTCATAAGACATGACATAGAGCATCCTGGGACCAAACACTACAAGCGTACTGAGCATGAAATACATCTCACATCTCTGTGTCCCTACTTTTATCACAATAATAAAGGTGAGATACAAAATGTCCTTTTAAACATTAATCAGAAATACTCACCAGCAATTGTCACACGTTTATGTGTGTGTGTGTAATATATATGATGTAACATTTAAATGTCACCCTCGGTCGTGCACAAACCCAATAAAAAGGCCAGCACAGAGTAGATATGGCTCATTTGAGAGCATCGTAGACCCCCACTCCCCCCATGGTCTCCTGCTGCAGATAGACGGCAGGCAGCCAAGCGGCCGGCAGTGGCGGAGGGGGAGGGACGGTGCTGGGCTGTTCTGCTGAAAGCTCTCCACTGCAGAGGTGCAGTGTGCGGGCTCCGGCGAGGCAGTTAGGCGTTAGCCATCGTTCCGTAGCACAGTGTTGTGCCATTTCTATCTCAAGGCTCTACATGTTTCAGCAGAGAAAAGCCGTCAGTGAACCTTGCACCAGTATCTTACTCAATTCAACTCAAATTGATGTAAATGTTTAAAAATTAACAGCATGGGGGCATTTTAAAAATGTTTTTCAGTGCTAATTTTATAAAAGTGCAACATAGAACAGAATTTTTTTTTTTTTTTTTTAACCAAACAGAAAATTATTATTAGCGTTGTTATTGTTATTGTTGTTGAAATGACAAATTATGGCTGGTTTAACATTTAAAGGAATGACTGATGAGCATTGCTTTACACTGGTGACCACAGTAATCCTAGCATCTAGGGCAGAATTGTCAAATCACAGTCCTCAGGTTCCCTGCACTGAAGCCTCTGTGGCCAATCAGAATCCTTAATTATTAAACTAACTACCTGGGAGAACTGAAAAAAAGGACTGGATTTGGAATTGTGGTCCAGATTTGAAGAGCCTTGATCTAGACTGATTGAATTACCATTATAGTCAGTTAAATTGATCTTTAAATGGAAAAACTGGTCAGACACAGGGTTTGGCACTTAAAGTAAAAATAAGTGCATCACAACTCTTATCCATGTTGTTGGGCATGGGGGCTGCCTTGGGCCGGCGTTGATTTCACACAGTCTCGGGCTCACCAGACATGCAAACCAAATCTAATCCAGCTGGAGCATATGCTGCAAACAGCCCCAAAGCCTAACACAGGGGTGTGCCTTAACATTTGGCAAATTAGTGTGTATCCTACAGTCGGCGCTGCTTAGCAAATTGTGCTACACCTGCAACTGCCAGAAGGACAGTATGGCTTATAGCTAAGCTAAAGGCAAAGCCATTATCCTACAGATCAATACAGTGACTGGAATCAGATCAGGGATCGGATGCAATGCCTGTACCTGACAGAGAGGTTTTCCCAGTTGGGTTTCATTACCTCTGCTTTACAGTGGATGGAATCAGAGAGATCTCTGCATCTGGAGGAGACGTTGACTGTTAATAATCCAAGCAATGGATCTAAGCTTTCAGCTACACCTTAACCCCTAAATAGGCTAATATGTTTAATGTATGTAAAGTGGATAGGACCACACAGTATATTAAGCTGTGATTTATGTCACACACATTAAAGACTCTGATTCCATGTCACCAATGGCTGTCCTATTTTAAACAAAGTGTATAACCCCCCCATCCCCCAAAGCTGTAAGTTAAGTTATACTCATTACATGAATACACTTTCCTTCTTCCACAAATACAAAAAAAAAATTATGTTATTATGTCATTTAAGCAAGAGTAATTAGAAAATATTTTGCACAATGTTCTCATAATATTTGGGAGCGGGATAAGGGTAGCTTTGCATCAGGGTAATTTCACAAAGATGTTCAATTATTTCGTCATCATATTAAAAATGCAGTGGCTGACGTCCTGCGTCTGGCTTTTGTTAGTCGACAAACAAGCTGCAAGCTGTGGATTCTCATCATAAGGTTTAATAGTGAGGTCTCTGGCGTGCGGAGATCTCTGTGTGAAAGGGGAAGGCAGAGAGCGCTGCCGGGTTTGGCTGGTTGAGTGCGGCATGCTGGGTGTTAGTCACACTGGGGTTTGTGATGGAGGGCGGGGGGCCGGAGAGTCCCTCATTAAGCAGGATGCCAAGTCACAGGACAGCATCAGTTGACCAGCGATCCCATGGTCTTCTTCTAAAAGAAGCCAGAGCCTCTGGCCCATTAGTGTGTCCGATGGAATCTCACATAATTTTTTGGGTATCTCCTATTTTCGCCATGTTTTACTATATCCAGTTATGCAGAATTACTGAAGTATTCATATCTCCTTTATGTTTCACGTTGATTTAGCATGTTTTGGAGCCCCCTGCTGCATTTCATGGAAAACTGCAGCCACAATGAAAACTCTCCCTTGGCGGTTAAACACAGGCTAATATCGACCCCTGCTGTATATTATAGGACACTGCAGCCACATTTTCATACTTAAAGATTTTCCACCTACTTATTTCACTGCAATGCATTCCACATACATGCAGAAATTTCAAGTTAGCAAAAACGGAATGAAATAACTGTTGCAAGTGCACAAGTAATACATGACACTAACACTTTCGATTTGCACAAAAGAAACATTGGTGTCCATAGGCATTGCGATGTACTGTGATTTAGCTGGTATGGGACAACATGTGATTCAAAATAACGTTCAGCTAAAAGGCTGGACCATAACTAGACAGCTAGACTATCCACACACACACACACACACTCA
Organism: Brienomyrus brachyistius; assembly: GCF_023856365.1. Lineage (NCBI taxonomy): Eukaryota > Metazoa > Chordata > Actinopteri > Osteoglossiformes > Mormyridae > Brienomyrus > Brienomyrus brachyistius. The sequence goes on from NC_064544.1 coordinate 22,327,403, forward strand.
CATATATACAATGTACATGTGTATGTGTGTGTGTGTGTGAGAGAGAGAGAGAGAGAGAGAGAGAGAAAGAGAGAAATTAAGAGACCACTCTATATTTTGATTCACAAATGCATTTTCAAATCCTGTTTTTTCATGTTTCTGCTGGAACCAGCCAGGTAAAGGGCAGAAGCGACTTCCTAAAGCCAGAGATGACCGTTAACTAACAAACAGAATTAGTTCATGCAAGAAAGATAAATAACACACTAACAGTTATCCAATTTCATCAATACTAATCATTACAAATCATGCGTTCCTGGTAGTTTCTGTTCTCACTTAAAACCTTTACATACAGATTATTCAGTAGCATAACACAATCAAAGATACAGCCCCCCACAATAAATTTTAATTTACAAAGATTCCAGGACATTTACAAATTTTACATGATCGATGTAAAAATAAACTGGCAAACTATTTTAAAACCTTTTGTCTGAAATAATAAAAGTATAAATAATATCCTGTGGGTCACCCATCCATTTTCTGTAACTGCTTGCTCTATTCAGGGTCATTGGGAATCCAGAGACACACATGGAACCCTGAAAGAGACTTGAACCGTAACCCCAAAGGTAGAAGGCAACAGTGCTAACCGATATCAGAGTATAAGATATCAGATGTTGTGAAAATTGTAATATTTATAAAGGATAGTTGTGTGGTTAATCTGTTAATAGGATTTTTGGTTTTCAAACTAGATTGCAATTGGTGGCTGTTTCTGGTTCCGAATAGATGAGTTTGCATTTCGCTTCTGAGGACATGCTGGTTTGGTAACCATAGAGTTGGAGAGCTTCTCTGTTCTACCTGTTGACCCTGGGTCACTCATCTCAAACTTGAGACTCTGCGAGCTACTGATAGTCCCCTGCCCAGAGTCTCTGGAGCTGTCTGGAGAGCAAGCACCAAGCGAGTCACCATTACTCATTTGCATGCTGCTGAGAACAGAAGACAAAGGGTAGTTGTTGGGGTCAGAGCGGTACCTAGACTGCTTGGCTCTTTTCAGAGATGCTTGGTCTACTCGGGTAAAGCAGATGCAGCTGGCAGAGGAGTATCGTGGAATATCGTAGATGTCCTCGTCAGCCATGCCTCGGATAAGACTGTCGATCCCACAGGACCTCATGTGCATGTACGGGGAGTTTGGGTCATCATCTGTGGTCAAGTCGATGGTGGACATGTCCTCCTTGGGCAGGCCCTGGGATACGTTGCCTTCTTTAGCCCTTCTGGACATGGTGTATGCATAGTCAGGAGGGGATAGTTGTCGAAACAGGCTAGGATTCGAGCCCTGCATGCCGGAATAGTGCTCTGACAGCTGGCTTGATTCCTGCTTCTCTGTGTTTGGGAGTTTGATGGACGAAGGCCGTGTTGGTGTCTGATTGGTGTGATCTGGGCTCTCTTTGTTCATCTCATTGTTCTCCTGAAAAGGCTTAGACGCATTTTGCGTGATGTGATGGTCAGTGACAGTTTCATTCTTTGCAAACTTCATCCTGATCTGCAGAAAAACATTTGCATTTTATTTTTCTGGATTTATTTAACACATCCTTTGTCCAAAGCATCGTGGGAATCAGAGAGCAGGGTTAGCCAGACCCTGAAGCCATTGGGGTTAAGAACCTTGCTCAAGGACCTAATAGTGAAATCAATTTGCCAGCCTTGGAATTTCAACCAGCAACCTTCTCATCTCAAGTACAAGATCCTAACCCACAAAACAACACACAACTGCAACTGATTTAAAGAAGTATACTGTAAAAAATAAATGTTTGCATACTTTATTACTGTATTAAATAATGCAAATTGCACATTTGGAAAAGTCAACCTTAAGTTGGACTGGCACTCCACCAAGCTTCAGCTCTACCATCCCCCGTGAGGTTGGAAGATGAATAAATGGAATTTTAAATTGGAATGTATGATGAATTGAATAACCAAAAAGGGAGGTAACCTCTGGATGTAATTTTTCCATCTGCTAAGATAATTTAAGTGACTTACCTGACTAACTTTGTTGAACAGTATGCAAATTCCTATTATAGTTGCAATGCAGAGTGTAGCATTGACCACGACTAAAGCAAGGACAGAAACCTCAAGAAGAGTAACTCCCTCGAGAGAGGAGGAGTTGTATGTTTGGCCACGAGCTGTATCCTAAAACAGAACACAAGACAGTACATCAGCAGAGCAGGCAGTAGAATTACCGCAGTTACCACCAACGGGACAAAACTGATCGCAAGACATTATTTGGGTTTCAGAGGAAAACAGTCAAATCAACAGTTGTACCACTGATATGCTATTCAGTTCAGGACCCTTTTGTGCTGGAAACAGCTCAGGGAACAAAGACTGTTGTCTAGCTGTGTGTCTAAGAGCAGATTTTATTTGTGTGTAAAAACATTTAGAAAAGAAACACGGTTCAGATTATCCCAGAAACAGTTCATAAGGACGTTCCCCTTGGTGACCTTAACCTAGCAGTTTATCCAGTGCAACTCATGACCAATGGTGTAGGAGTATGATACTGCAATTTCATTATTTTTATGCAGAGATCTATTTCTTGGGGGAGGGGGGGACAGGAGTGAATGAAGTCAAATTAAATATTGGCAGGTACGCGTCCCCCTCCATTCCCCTGGTTCCAAAGCCCCTGCCCACCACACTTTGCGAAGATGTAGCCTTTACAGGGTGGATGTCCCAGGCCAGAGTGAGTCGAAGTTTTGAGTCGATTCAGTCTCCTTTTCATAAGTCCCCATTATATAAACCAGACTGGGTGGTATGTGCCTCCCTTCTGTGTGTGTGGAGTTTGCTTGATTTCCTGATGTTATGCGGTTATCCTGCATGTATGTAGGGTGCCACGTGTGATCCAAAGACGTCCTGTTAGCTAAACTGGCATCTCTAAATTGGCCACAGTGCCATGCGTGTGCCCTGTAACGGACTGGTATTTGTTCCCCAGCATCGTGCCCTGTGCTGCCTGGGATGGTCTGCCCCTCATCCACCGCTACTCCTTTGATTTTATCCCAGTCAACAGTCACGTTAATCCTGTAACCCAAACCAAGCACAAATTTCACCCTCACATACTTGTGTCACATGTTTCAGTGAATCCTCCCAGAAATTAAACCAAAAAAAATAACCTAATTCTATAGAAGACCTGTGTGCCTTCCAGCAGAACACACACAACAATTAAGGTATCTGCAGTATCTGCTTGAGAAGATGAATTACATGGTATAATCAGAACATATGGGTCAAGCCATATCTGTGAGTCTGTGAGGCTGCTTATCAAATATCAGCTTAATGTGAAAAATATCATTGATATCATTTGTTTTTCCTGGAACATTCATAACCTATTGTTCTACCAGTGACGCAAATAGCAGTAAATTATGTGAATAAATGAGCAGCTCTTAGTTCCCCCTGTTTGTCATCTGATTTGCCCAGCGATTTGTGCCTTCAGGTGAGCTGAGCAGCTGCTATAAGCACAATGGCCTTTAGGACTGGGAAGTTTTTACAGGTCACTGCGGTCCAAGTTCCCCTAAAGCTCCATACTAAGTGATGAAAATTCAGTCTATGCTGACAAATCTGCACAAACACATTAATAGCATACATGTCTATGAGGTGTAAATACAATCAGTGACCACTTTAATAGGTACACTTATTAGCATGCTTTCCTGTTAGCTAAACGTATTTGGTCGCTCTCCTCTGCCGTCCCTCTGCCACAGAATTTCCACTGACCATTTGCTTTAAACTCCAGGCACTGCAGTGTGCAGGAAATCCCAGGAGGCTGATCCCTGGTGCTGGAACCACCACATCTGACACCGACAATCACACCACTTTCCAAATCTTCGATCACACATCTTACCCTAACAGTAACAGCCTTGACCCTGGCTGTGTGCTGTCTGCATTTATTTGCAGCCACATGATTCACTGCTTGGGGGAACAAGCTGTTTGCATCCACAGACAAATGTTGGCAACGTGTGGCTCAGTGGGCTAAGCCTGTGTGCTTGTAATCAGAAGGTCGCCAGTTTGAACCCAGCCTCGGCACATCGATTAGTGAAATCCTTAACCCCCAGCTCCCTAACAGGTGGCTGAGCTTCACAGCCAGCTTACACTATAAATTTCCCCAGAGGGATCAATGAAGTATCTAATCCACTGGGTATAGTTTTTAATTGGTATCTATGAATTGCCTGTAGAACTTATGTGTGTGTCCTGCAGTGGGCTGGCTTGCCATTTGGCTGTCCCCTGCATTACCACCACAGATAAACATAAAGAATTACCAGGAATCTTTCTACAAGAGACTGGTGTCTAACTGCACAACATAAATTATATACACATAACACATTATATATCACATAATTACAACTTCATGCTAAACCAATAGACTAGCATATTGTCAGATGGAAAGACACATACCTTTAAAAGAACACAGAAAAAGAGAAGTATGAAGCTCTCCATTCTTCTCTGACAAGTGAAAGGCAAAGAGGCAGTGGGTGGATTTACAGGAAACCTTCTTTTATATGTGCCTGGAAACAGGAACCTAAAGACAGCAGGTGCGCTGCAGTGTGTTTTAAAAGAGCCCATATTATCCTTAATGTTCCCCACCTTTCTGTAAAGTGGTATACAACTCCTGTTCATAAATACTGTACCACTGTAATCTAACCATCATACTATAGCAGTCACAGACCCTCTAGCATCTCCCTCCATGAGAAGAATAAAATAATGTGGAATCACTGATTTCTCCTGGATGGTCTTAAGAGTGTAAGAAGTTTCTTCCCATAAGAGATATAATCAGTTTTATTGTTTAGCATTATTTTATTAGTCTTTATAGGGGAATCATTATAAAACGCAATTTATGGGCACCCAGGACACACATTATTTGTAAATTGACATTATTACCGTGTTCTGCTAAAACATCTTATAGATGTGATGTGTATGTGTAAGAGGTACTTGAGAACTTGAGGTGTGGACTTAGTCTGGCAGTGCAGGCAGACGCCGCCAGGCATCTGTAATCATTCCGGGTCATGTAAATAAAAGGTTAGACATGTTTACATTAGATATTAGACACAGGATGATCCCTGCTTCATGGGTAGGGCTATAATGGCACATGTATCTGTTGTGTACCATTCGGTTACATCACTTTTGGTTCGCAACGGACAATGAAATGAATACATTTCTTGACATGGGTGAAACCTGAATTCACAAGTATGGAAAATATTATGCTAATTGCGGTGGTGAGTTAGTCACTGAGTCATATGAAATTGGCTGTTTGGGAACATCTTGGTTCCCCAATAAATTACACCAACACTGGAGAGAGAGAGTAGTTGATAAGACGTAGACCGACACCTATATAAGTTATAGAACACAAGATTTGTCTGTTTATTTTTCCAAACACCAACAAAATATAAACAGAATACATACGACCATTAAATATGTGATTGATTGAAATGTATATCTTTAAGACAAGTTTCTATATATATTGACATATATTTTTACACTACATACTGAAATGATGAACTTCACAACTGAGAGCAGCAGAAGACAAATTTTGCCAGTGTATATGTTTAAAAACATTGCATTACCACAGGGTACTAGCATCTTTCATAAGAAGAGTAGTGAAATATTAAAAATAATACAGCTAACTAGCTGCTATAGCAAAATACCACTGACTCACTATTTTTTCCTTTTCTTACTTTTAGTGTTTCCTTCCCGGGACCCCAGATTATTTTGGCCGTTTAATTTTCTTGCCAATTTTTTTTTTGTACAATAAATAAACCACAATAAATGTGACCATTGGTTTTGCAACAGCAGATAAGGGAGAAATACTACGTAAATATGAATATCTTCTCATGAATAAGAAAAAAACAAATAAATAAAAAAATAGGCCTAATAAAAGTAAAACCATACTTTGGTTTGCATAGCATCTTTCATAGAAGGTAAAGTGATCTATTGGGATTTATAAATAAATAAATTTTGTCATGATGTGTTAGGAAAGTTGAAGATTTTTTTGTCAATGCATTAGTTTATATGTTTCAATAAAGCAATAAAATTCTGCACAAAACTGATGTACAGTAGGAATAGCTGATGAAAGTTTCTGTTTAAGAATATAAAATTTAGCCAGCAGAAAAGACTAGGGGCGGCATGGTGGTGCAGTGATTAGTACTATTGCCTCATGCCTCTAGGACCCGGGTTTGAGTCTCCGCCTGGGTTACATGTGCGTGGAGTTTGCATGTTCTCCCCATGTCCCCCCATCCTGGGTTGTTCCCTGCCTCATGCCCATTGCTTCCGGGATAGGCTCCGGACCCCCCACGACCCAGTAGGATAAGCAGTTTGGAAAATGAATGGATGGATGGATATTTTTTACAACGTGCAAATAAGTGTTTTGTTATTCAGATACATTGACTTCAGACACATTGTCTTTGCTGTTCCTAATTGTTTGAATTTACATTTCTATTAAGAAATAATCTAAACAAAACTATTTGATTTTCCATGATGTACAAAACTGCACCAAACTTTGAACCCAACAGACTTAGACTCATTTTGCAGGCCATGAAAAATTGTGCTGTGTGCCAGATGTGTCCCGCTGGCCTTGAGTTTAACATATGCACACCTGACAGGTATGAATATCATCAGTCCGCATATTGTGTATACAGCATCTTTACATTTGTGAAACATGGTGGAAAAATATAACTGAATGGAAAATTAAAATCACTGCAAAAATGTCAAATAGGCCATTTAGAGCAGTATTTCTCAACTTGGTCTTTGGAGACCTTCAAACAGTCTGTTTTTGCTCCCTCCTAGCTCCTGGGAGCCAAACTGTGGACTATCTGGCAGGGGCTGGGAGGGAGCAAAAACAGTGAACTGAGAGACACTGATTAGGACAATAAGTATAGTAGCTGGGACTTCCCGGTATTCAGAAAGATTCACAAAGGTGCTCAGGTATTCTGGTATCTTCAGGAATAAATTGAGCTGTATGTTGGTACCTTGGACTTTATAATTGGCAGGCTCTCCTAAAATCAGGACAACACCAGGTAAGAAAAACTTATATACAAGCAGAGGAGAGAACTACATATTTACTGTCCATTTCATACATGGAGAAAATACTCCAGACAATAGACTTTTTGCATTCCTTATAAAGCAAAGTTTCTATATTCATTTACATCTGTCCAATCACATATATAGAGTGTATAGAGTCTGAATTGTTAAACACGCAGAAAGGCTTCCAGAGGAATATGTGACACACCTTGCCTCCATTTCTCTCCAGTGTCTGCAGGGCCAAGGTCACCTTCTCTCTGTATTTCTTCTGCATGTATTTCTTTGAGATCTGAAAAGTTATTCATTACACACAAAATCTGCCAAAGCTGACTGAATATCAGGTCATAAATTTTATAGAGTAACATCCTTTGTAACATTGTATGCTGGTTTGGTCATCATACCTTAAGAAGGACATTGCTACCTTGGAAAAGGTACAATGTAGGGCTACGAAAATGACTCCTGGTCTTAGAGGAATGTCTTATGAGGAGAGGTTAGCTGAGCTGAAGCTGTTTAGCCTCGAGCAAACGAGACTAAGGGGGGACATGATCCAGGTATATAAAATTCTAACGGGTCTGGATGCTATTCAGCAAAATGGTCATTTCAATATTAGTTTAATTACTAGAACTTGTGGCTATAAGTGTAAATTAGCGGGAGAACATTTTAAAATGAATTTGAGGAAGCACTTCTTTACACAGTGTATAGATAAAGTATGGAATAGTCTTCCTGCTAGCGGAGTGCAAGCTAAAACCTTGAGTTCCTTTGAATCAGAGCTAGATAAGATTTTAACAACTCTGAGCTATTAGTTAAGTTCTCCCCAAACGAGCTTGATGGGCCGAATGGCCTCCTCTCGTTTGTAAATTTCTTATATCCTGAAATACTATATCAATATTGTTAAAATGCACCCTCACTCAATAGAATTCTATTAGGATGGTAAGCAAGGGAGGAGTGACAATCCATATGTAGCCTGGTAGTGAATTGAAGGGGTTTTATTACTGAAGTAAGCCATACACAAACCACGAGGGGTCAGAGCAGGAGGCAGAGAGGAGCAACTAGGAGGGTCATGGGCTAACCTAACATGGGGAGCAGCTCGGGTGAGACCATAATGAGGAACACAAATTACCGTGAGTGGGAACAGACATGCACGACCAACACTAACTGCTACAGCAGTAACAATGACCAAACTAGGAAACAACACAAAGGCAGGTACTAATATACCAGGGTAATGAGGATCAGATGAGGGACAGGTACGAGTGATTTGGAGCAAGAGAGAAACAGAGAGAAATGGGAACACAGCAGGAATGACAGACACGGATCATGACAAATTCATAATTCAATTAAAGCACTATTCTCAAAGCCTGAATTAAAAGCGTCTACCTTTCTTTTAATCCCATATGGTACAAAATATAGCAAACAGCACCTTTTCCAGCATACACAGAGACCAAAATTAGTGTGATTTGTTTGGCATAACATGCTAATTCCTAACATTTCGCTAAAATACCTGTGCTGTGATCTCTACCCACTGATGAATTGGATTGTGTGACTACTTACACAGGTAAGCACATGCTTGAGGTGGCCATTGAGCTCACGTCGGGCTGTGCCACTGAGCTGTACGAGACCATCTAGCCCTCTCTCAAAGACTTCGGTGTCTGCATGGGCCTGAGAGAAGACACAATACTACTGCAGTTACGAAGGCCTTCCACATTGCTCTCATCAGAAGATGTAATTGAATCTCCTTTTGCAAAAATTATAATATATATGGCAGGGGTGGGGAGAGCTGCTGTGGGTGCAGGTTTTTGGGATGACCAACCAATAACAGTGGGTTGGCAGGACTGGAGTTGAGAACCACTGCTTTATTATTGGTTGATTGATCGGTCACCCCAAAAACATACACCCAGAGCGGCTCTCCATGGATCAGGTTTGCCTTCCCTGACGTAAAGCGTAGAATGTACACAACTGAACTGAACAGAATATAACTGTTTAAAATATCAGAATGATCCTATGCATTGTCAATATCCCATGCCACTCTAACATTTTACAGAACACCATTGGGTCTGTGCTCAGCAAATTATAAAGATCAAATAATTAGCATCACTATATGCTAACAAACTATATTCACACATTTCTTTTAACTGCCATACATAAAAAAGGTTTCTTGGAATATATCTATCACAACTGGGTAGAGAAATTTCATTCTGCTATCCATTTATACAACAGAATACACCTGAGTGATTGAAGGTTAAAATGACAATTTCAGTAAAGGGTCAGCACACGGTAGAGTGCAGTAGAGGCCAAGGTGATGCATGACACTAACAAAAAGTCTAATAGCGATCAGTGTTGTCAGGAGCACACTTATGGTAGAATAGTACAGACAAATAATCAAAGGAGATCCCCCCTTTACCTCGGTACAGCTTGAGTAAGGAGAGTTTGGTACATGGCACTGATGTACCATGACTCCCATACACTGTTGTTCCTTCTTTTGAATATTAAATCCCACATACTTAAAAGGTGGTAAAACAGGCTGATTCAAAAATCATAGGTTGTTATAGAACAGTCTTAACTACACCCCCCAAAATTAAGACATACCAGTTCACTTCTAACCCCAACGTTCCTGCACAACCTGCAGTATATATTTTCTCTCTCAATGGGCATGCATGCAGTCTCCATAAAGACACCCAGTGAGGGAAGAAATGTATACCAACAGCCACTGATATAAGATTATTTATTACTAGTAGGCTAAGAAGTTGAGTCCTATTCAGGGGCATGTTTTCCAAAAGACCCGATTATCAACTTACATACGCTACATGGACAAAAAGCCATTACACCTACAGGAACTTTTATGACATCACATTCTAAATCCATAGGCATCAATATGGAGTTGGTTCACTCTGTGCAGCTGTAACTCTTCTGAGGAGGCATTCCACAAGATTTTGGAGTGCATTTGTGGGAATTTTACCTATTCATAGAGCAGAGCATTTGTGAACTGAGACAATGCTGTTGGGTGTGAAGGTCTGGCTTAAAATCTCTGTTTTAGTTCTTCTCAAAGGTGTTCAGTGGAGTTGGGGTCAGGGCTCAAGGCAGGCCAGTGAAGTTCTTCCATACCAAACTCACAGGGATGGGAACAAGTAATTCCTTGGCAAATCTGAGTCAAGTCTCGAGTCCAAACATTGTAGTCCAAGTCAAGTCTTGAGTCATTTACCCTCAAGTCCAAGTCATTCCATCATTTTTGTTGACAAGTCATCAAATTTCCTGACTCGAGTCCAAGTCAAGTTGTGAGTCATGCAACTTGAATCCCTACCTATGTCGGGGTTTTTTTTTTACCTTTAGTGATTAAAACTTAGTGCAGCAAAAACTACAATGCACTGTAGTGGGTTTAAGTCCTTCATAGTCAGAGTGTGTCCATTCTGTCGCAACTGTCCTCACTGTTTTTATGTTCATGTATATGCAGGAAGTCATGCATCTTCCCAACAATCTCAGAAGACCTTGCATCCAGCCAATTGGAAATGCAGACAGCAGAGAATTAGTAAACACAGAAATGGTCAAATTGACTTTATGGCAACCAAAGGGGGATTACAATCTCAAGTCATAGGATCCAAGTCAGGTTCCAGTCTTGAGTCGTTGAGCTCAAGTCCAAGTCTTTCTATCAGTTTCGCCAAGTCACAAGTCAAATTTGTGACTAGAGTTCAAGTTGAATTACAAGTCAGCGACCTCAACCTCTGCCAACTTACCCAACCATGTCTTTATGGACATTGCTTTGTGCAATGGAGCATAGACATGTGGGAATAGAAAAGGACCTTCCTCAAACTGTTCCTTCAAAGTTGTAAGCATAGAATTGTCCAAAATGTCTTGGTATGCTGAAGAATTAAGTTCCCTTCACCATGGAACTAAGGGGCCAAGCCCAGCGCCTGGAAAAACAACCCCATACCATTACCCCTCCACAATCAAACTTTACAGTTTGCACAATGCATTCTGGCTGGTAATGTTCTCCTGGCATCAGCCAAACCTTGACTCTTGGCATTGCACTTGGTGATGTCAGGCTTGCATGCAGCTACTTGGCTATGGAAGACCATTACAGGAAGCTCCCGGTACACAGTTTTAATGCTGGGGTAAATGCCAGAGGAAGTTTAGAACTCTGCAATTACTGAGTGAACAGAGCCTGGCAACTTTTTACCTACTACAAGCCTCAGCGACCCTGCTCTGTAACTTTACGTAGTCTGGTAATTCGTGGCTGAATTTCTGTTGTTCCTAAACACTTCTATGTTACAGTGATACCACATAAATTTGACCATGGAATATATCGTCAGAAAGAAATTTCACAAACTGACCTTTTGTGGTTTTTAGAATATTTACACACAGTAGGCATATACATTACCAGAGCTGCTCTAAGGGCAGGAACCACCTTCGGAAGGAGTGGCCTGATTTTCTCACTGGCGCCCTCTACCAGGAGTAACTCTCTGAAACCCTCTCTGGACACAAATGTGTAAGGGTATTTGGTTTCTCTCAAACCCTGGAAAAGCACAAAGAATGCCTAAGGTAACTATGGGGGAAACTACCCCATACTGTACATGGTATGGCTGTACCCTGTGTGTTCATCAACAACAACTATGAAGTGATTATATATATATATATATATATATATATATATATATATATATATATATATATATATATATATATATAACCATGATTAACATGGAAATAATTTCCTAAATCTTCATTTAGGTGCAAGTGAAATTATTTAAAATGCAAAAGCAAACAATTTATCAAGCAAAGCAATAAAACCAAACAAACCCTTGCATTATACCAAAAGGACAAGCTGTAAGAATCTAAAAATCACAGAGCTATTTAATGAGAAGTAACCCCACAATTTCATTGAAGAGGAAACATAAAAGGTAATAGGTGGAACTACGTGTGTTGCTCAGTCTAATAGTGTTAAACAATACTTTTGTCCCCATCTTGGGACAGTTTATGGCTGTTTTTACTGAAATCGGGCACATCCTATAACAGCAGATATTTCCCTTAGCTATGACTCTGCTCACAGGTCAAGCTGAAGGCGCAATTTACAACATCTTACCTCAGCAAGGATCACAAGCAGTGGGTCAAAGGCAATGGATTCTGGAGGAGTTTCCCAGTGTAACTTGTGTTTAACGGATCCATGGACCAATCTTAAACATTTACAACAGTACAAAGAAGTCAAACCATCAGCACTCCTTTCTAAATGACCAGCAGTGCAGGCAGTTTGAAGCTGCCTTGCGACAATTCATAAGGGCCTATTACACCTAATAATGGAACAGAATAGCATTTAGCGATACCATCCCATTCTGTCCAATTTGGCAGCAATAACAGAATTGAGACAATACATACGAAAAAAGTGCAATTTCAGTAGTTTCTCTTGATAATAATATCAGGATGGGAAGGAGAAAAAAAATACCATCAGATTATTCAATTTTTGATACATCAGACTGTTAAAGCAAGTAAAATTAATTAGGAACAATAATCACATTGTTACACGTCTTGCATAACGTTGCTTGATCTGAACTATCGCTAACGTGCTGTTTCCTTTCATGTACCGTCTTCAGTCCTGTCACGACCGCTGTAAAATAAGCGGGCGATCGCTCGGGCAAGCGAGCAAGCCGCAAGCAGGCAGGCAGAATACGAGGCAAAAGAAGGGGTTTAATCGGAAACTGGGGATCAGGAAACATCACACGTCAACTAACATCAATGACAGACAAAGGACTCAGGTAAGACACAGACTGAAATACACAGGACTGATCAAAGTAACTAGACACAGCTGTATACAATCGGGGAAGAACACGTGGGTAATCAGGGGGGCGTGGCACACAGGAGGAGCCGACGAGCAGGTCATGACAAGTCCAGTGAAGGATTATATATATATAATCACACACACACACACACACACACACACACACACACACACACACACACACACACACACACACACACACACACACACACACAGTTTTGCAATTGCAGCAAATAGGGATTGTAGATCATGTTTTTTTACACTTTTTCTCGATTGCTTTGGAGCATTTCTCAAATGACAGTTAACATTTGCAAGTGTAATCCCCACACCATAATGTCACTTCTGCACAACAGAACGTCATTTCTCATTGCTTCACACAAATTTACAATTTTTTAGTAATACATGCAAATAGTTTTGTTCAATTGTCATCACTTGGCACAATTTTCATTTGCTTTAGTCTAGTTAGTTAAAATAGATTATGTCGTTTCCAAATGTGATTATTTTACAACCAAAACAACATGAATGTGACCATTATGTTAGCCACCACATGCAAAATAGTTAACCAAACTTTCAAAACGATTTTAAAATATATTCTATCAATTGCAGCGATACGCCTTGTATTTTGGTTCCTACAGTAGATGATTTTGTTGTTCTTGTATTTTGCTGTTTTTGTGTTATACAGTGCTGTGCAATTTTTTGGTTTGCTGTTGTACTGTGTCTTAATATCTGCAGTAGTAACATGAGCATGTGATTGCTTTCTCTTGCCAGTGAATTTGACATACCGCAATGTTGAAACTGGTGTCGTTCATATGAATAAGTAAAATGACCAGTCATTAACAATGAGAAAGTGGGAACCGACTATCATTCAGCATTGTGGAGCTCGGTAGCTTTCTTACACTGACATACCGACCATATGTCCAAGCTTTTTGAGTCTCAGGGTTAGAACGATGCAGATTGTACTTTTCATTGTGGTGGCACTGATTAAATTCATCGGTGGAATTATTTGCCTTTGAAACATTAGTTAATCGTTTTGGGTTGTAGCGGACATTAATAACACTCTCCATGACAGTTTAAGGTTAAGTATATTACGAGCATTATTCACCATAGTTAGAGTTCGGGGTGGGTCATTTTATCGTACTTCAGGCGTCATACAGGGACGCAGCAGATAATGTGTGCTGGGTGAGTGCGGTCTCTTTAAGTGCCGGGTGTTTCGGTGGGGTAGGGGGACATCTTAAAAAGTTACGTCAGTTGTTGGTTAATGAATGAGACTGAAGTGCGTCCTCGCTTATGAGAAATTGTCCGACTTTTTCTTCCAGTTTCTACAGTGCCAGGCGTTTTCAACGAAACCTTAGTGTTGTACTATTTGCATGAACTGTTTTGAGAAATGCTCTTATAACCTTGAGAGTGTTAGGAAATAATCGAGAAGAACTGTAATAAAAAACTGATAAACGGTTCTATAAAACACCTTTACTGTCCCCTCTTGAAGCCTTTATTATCAGCGCACTACAAATACGGAAGTCGACACTTTACACTCACTCTACCTGCAAGGTATACCTCCTTTGGCGTAGACTGCAGCAAACGGCGACTGCGCCTTTCGGGGGCTGCTGAACTGTAAGAAAATGGAAAAGTGCATAGTGTCGGTGTCTGGTGCTCACGTTTAGAAATGAACTTTTACAATTAAATCACCAATATAGTTCTTTCTCGAGACGTTATGTCAAGTTGTTGTTTACATTAACAGCATCATAATAATGATGATTATGATTTGATGATAGATAGATAGATAGATAGATAGATAGATAGATAGATAGATAGATAGATAGATAGATAGATAGATAGATAGATAGATATTTCGTTGTATGCAGAGGCAAAAGGAACACAAAGTGCACAGATACAAATACATACTACTAATAATAATAATGATGTGAGGAGTGGACGACTCACGGGATCTGCTGTGCTCGGGGTGAGCCGGTCGCTGATCCTGCTTTGCGGCTGCCGAGCAGCGCAGCTTTCTGTGGCCGGGGCAGAGCGCACGCCGGGCGACGCCGACATGACCTCGGGGTGTGGATATCGGCTTCGGAAAGCAGGCAAACCCCATGAAGCATCTGCATGACTTTATTCATTATATTTTAATTATGCTTTCAAAGGCCTTCATTAGCACATTTACTCATTTACCTGAAGATCAAGTTAACTGTATAATAGTAAGAATAATTATAATTATTAAAGATTATCGTATAGAAGTAATAAAATCATTTAAATTTACTTCCAGATATCTGTACAGTTATCATCGACATCCCCTACTTGTATTTGTCGTTACCGTACAAATAATCATCAGCTAATAGTTCTATTATATTCTTTTATTCTATATATCACAGGTTCATATTCTATATATATTTCTTTTATTTGTGAAAATTCACGATATCCTGCTTCAAACGTCATTGCGAACGGTATAAATCAGCATCACGAATGATAGCGGACAATTACTTTAATGTCACTACGAAATACACCGCTATGTAATTTTTGTTTTAGTGTAATATTTTGTTTTTATAAGCAAGTTAAGCAAGTTACCTTTTCTCCAAGACGTAAACAACTAGTTGCTAGGATACTGTGCTACGGCGTCGCAAGAGGGCACTTTTCTCTTTGACCGCGTCTCGCGTTTTTCAATGATATCACAGTCCATCCGTCCTCTAACTGCTTGTCTCGGTCAGGGTCATTTTTTAGATGATGGTTCTGTGAAAGCATAGCGTGCAAGGCCTACAACCTGGACAGGATGCCAGTCCATCACAAGGCACATACTCACATACACAATCATTCGTTATGGACCAGTTAGCTTAACTTTGGACAGTGGAAACTGGAGTACCCAGAGGAAAACTGCACAACATGGGAAGAACATGAAAACATGCAAAAACATGCATCACTTCAGGGTGTTTCTACAAACATGACAGTAAATTCAGATTGCTCCAGTGACCCCATATGGAAAAGTTTTTAAAAATAACTTGTGTGTTATTTGTGTGATAACACATGATTCTTGTGTGTTTTACCCGAATCATATAAGCTCTTTATATGACACTCAAAATAAATATACAATGCATATTAACTTAACATGACATTAGACATATATTTCCTTTATTCATGTAAAATACAATCAAAATGAATGTTTAGTCAATGAATGAACTCGTATGAATCATGAACAGTGGTTCCACACAAGTAGACAGTATTTTGAAAAGGAAACATTTTTTTCTGCTAATGTATTCATGAGAACGTAACATAATTGACTTAATCTCACTGAATTTTCTCATGTCTAATTAAACCAACTGAATGTGGAGAGATAAGCATCTTTCATAAGAATAATATACAAATATATGTTTATTTAGAAACAACAAACAATAAAAATGTATTTCCTACTAAAGCCACGCGTTATCAGATATGGTAAAATGTAAAGGTAATGTAAAAGTTCATATTTTTCCTGTAGTATTTTTCCTTGAGTGCCTCACATGTGAAGTGTGTTTTTTCCTATGAATGTAACCATAATCATACAAGAAAGTCAAATCATACAAAAAAGTCACTTGTCATATATAATTGAAATAAGAAAAATGCTTGATATCCTTATATGAACCCTGCTGTTTTTTTCATATGGGACCTGCACAGTTCCCAGATCTCAACCCAATAAAGCACATTTGGGACCATGTGTGGGTGCCATGGTGGTGCAGTGATTAGTGCTGCTGCCTCACAGCGAGAAGGTTCTGGGTTCGGTTGGATGTAGGACCTTCCTGTGTGGAGTTCGTGTGGGCTTCCTCCGGGGTCCACAGTCCAAAAGCGACTCTAAGTTGGCCCTGGGAGTGTGTATATGCTGCGGTGTTTTGGCAACTGCCCAGGACTGGTTCCTGCCTGTGCTCATTGTTCCTGGGATAGGCTCTGGTCCACCCCCCCCCCCATGACCCCTGTTGGGATTAAGTGGTTACAGTGATGAATGGATGGAATTGGGTACAATAGGATGTGTGCTAAGTATTCATCTTTCTGAATCAACACCCTATAGGGTTGGGTATCATTTGAGTTTTTTTGTAAAACTGTTCACACAGTACCAATGCCAAAATGCCTAAACAGGTACTTAAAAACCACACACACACAATGAAGGTCGACGAAATTAAAGAACAGCTGTTTTATTTTTAAGGCAAATTTGAACTTAGAATCCATTTTCCAAACCGCTTATTCTACTGGGTCACGGGGGGGGTCCAGAGCCTATCCTAGAAGCAATGGGCACGAGGCAGGGAATAACCCAGGATAGTGGGCCAGCCCATCGCAGGGCACATTCACACATCATTCACTCACACATGCACTCCTATGGGCAATTTAGTAACTCCAATTAGCCTCAGCATGTTTTTGGACTGTGGGGGGGAAACCGGAGTACCCGGAGGAAACCCCACAAGGACATGGGGAGAACATGCAAACTCCACATACATGTGATCCAGGCGGAGACTCGAACCCGGGTTCCAGAGGTGTGATGCAACAGTGCTAACCACTGCACCACCATGCCGCCCCCTGAACTTAGCATTGAATCACATATTAACATCTTAAATATATAAATATTACTAAGTATATAAATGTAGCTAGGCAATGTAACTGTGTTTAATGTAGCTATTAGCTAACGGTAGGCATTTGCTGACATAAGTACAAGTGAAATGTTAACTAGTGACAGCATGTGAAGTGCAGTGATGCATCTTTTACCTGAGTACCAGAAGGCAAATATTAACAGTTCAGGCATTTAAGGGACAGTAAAATGGGGAACCGAAATCTGCATTGCATTTCTGACGCAGTGCCTGGTCCACACTGACTGGCACCGGGTTTATGTATCCACACCTATATCCTGACATTAAATAGTTGTACGTAGTAAAGTAATCACTGAATGTCCGTCAGATATTCACAAAATTCGGGACATTTTCATCAGGAGTCAGAATATTTTGCCTGTAAGTAGAAGCATGTGGCTAGATCCACACAGAGTGTAGTATGAGGACCAGGAGAGGGAGACCAAAGTAAAAACAATGAATGAAATTTAATCCAATATAGAATTTTAAAGTAACAACAATAAAAACAATGAAAAAAAAATGAGACAAGATTTTCATCAGTGAAATATTTACTGTGAAGCATAAGAAGCATTCTAAAGACTACATGTTGTTACAATGACAACTGACAACAATGTATTCCCCAGACTGCCCTATCACCCGGTCATGATCTGCCTCCATCTTGTCCTCGTTTGGCCAGAAGAGGTCAGTGGTCACCCCATAATCACCTTATTCCCAGCCCTCATGTCTTGCCTCATCACACCTATTTCTTGTCTGCCAATCCTGTTCCCTGTATAGGTGTGCTCCCCCGTTTCCCAGCTCGGTCACTGTCATGTGCCATTTTCCATCGTTCCCTGTGCTGTTCCCAGTGTGAGTATTCCTTGTATTTCCGCGTTGGTCAGGCCTCCCTCTTAGGTGCTATTAGTTTCTTTTTTCTTGCAATTTTTTCCTTATTCTGCAGATTCCAGTGCAAAACGCAAAAGTAACTCAAAATATTTTAGCTTAAATTGCTTTTTTTAAACAAGCCCTACCTTTTTGAAACTAAAAGGAAAAATAAGACAAATCAGAATGTTATTAATGTATAAATGATATATAAGACTGAAAACAAGTTAAGATGTCACTGTTCTTATTTATTCTCTTTCAGGGATATACATTTACAAAAAAGGTGTGTTTAAACTATTTCCTTTTTGCAGGTTTTTTCTTAGTCTTCAGACTCCAGCGCAAAATGCAAAAAACAACATCTCAAAGCAAAACTGAAATTATTCCTGCTGCGCCTCTTTGCATTGACATTAATAAATGATTTCATGCCACGGTGCATTGTTACACCTGTACAATGTGACCGGCAGAGTGATCCCAAAACCATATGTAGTTCACATCTGGGAAGTATAGTTATACAAAATGTAGAAATTAGCACAGCAAGACTCAATACACCACAGATGGATAAACTTGTATTTAAAGGGAGCATAATTATGGCAAACAAGCATCAGGTATTACTCACTGATAACAGGTTCTGCTGGAGTGGTATCTCTCTGCTGCCATCAAGTGGTGAAACTGAACCACGACACACTTCGCGATAGATGCTAAAACACAAGTCTTTGGTCCTTGTACCCCAATAATCATTTGTATAAAGGCTGGTACTCTTCAATAACCTTCATTAAACTTAAAAATTAATAAGTCAACAAACTCTTACATTTAATATAGAATGACATAACAAACCCAAGGAATCATTTTGTAAGAGCAGACATAAAGAATTACTGCAAAAAAAAGATATTTGAAATAAATATGCAACCAACCTGTGATTGTATTTAAAATCAAATATTTAAAATTAAATATCTGTATCCACTAAAATCACCTGATCACTATTAACAGGCAGGTGATCTTTGGTAGATTCAAGTAGAGATAGTATGTACCGTATGCAATCATTATAATCTCCCAGTTCAGTTAATGCTGTTGGCACTGGCAAAACATTTAGAAAAACAAATATCACAGAAAAAAACAAGAGCAATATTATATCAAATGGACAGTTATTAATCCTTGTCTGTGTGTAAACTGCTGTTTCAGATCAGTCTGTGTGACTGACAGGAGAAATGATCAGGGGACCTGATGTCATACTGTTACAGGGATTAACAGCTGGATAGAGTTTCTCACTGAAGCTGTAACCAGTAAAAGAGTAGATATGGGACCTGGTGCCCACATTGTAAAAGGAAACCTGCCCCTTGTCATAGTCCACATACACCCCCACATTGTTAGGGGGCTCGTTCAGAGAGAGGGAGGTGGGGGGGGTTGTAGAAACATTGCACACATTCTTCTCGATTATGAACATCAGGAAGCCACTCTCTGAAGTTACAGTATACTTCATCTTTTCAACAGACTCTTTCACAAATCCAACTGAAAAGCAGTCCCTTGTCCCAACCTGAACCTCATAGTAATGTCTCCCTGAAGAGAAACTCTCTTTTCCCTGGATCCCGTACCAATTACTGAACCTCAATGGGCTGCCAGGTAGGAGGCCACCACTGAATCTCACTTGTTTGCCGTCCTCAGAAACAGTAAGATTACGATGTGCTGTTCTGGGGTCCAGAATGACATTAGCTGCAAATAATAAATATAAGTGTTACTTTAGGTTCCTTCATAGATCACCCTGCAACAGAGAGGACACAGTAGACAGTACAGTATGGCACATCTATGAATGATTCCTTTATGCTTTAAGCTGATTGAACAAATTTAGCTGTCGAAGCATCTCAATTAAATAATACATTCATACATTTACAAAATTTTCTGACTTATTTTTCTAATATGAATGTTAGTTACCTAAAAAAAACCCTGAATCAACTCAGTCCTACCTGCTGCTTTACGGATCCACTTCCACACTTCTTGTCGGACAATTCCTTGTTTATCTAAACAGATTCCATTAATGACGTCAGATTGCAGGCTCACTCTCGTTCAAAATTATTAAATGTGCAACGTCTTTTCATATATGATTCCCTCCTTTTTCCTAATATAGTGAGGTTTCAACATTTATTCATCTAAAGAAGTCTATACAGCTCATTTTCCTTTAATCCTCTCAGTAGAATAATGCAAGCAGTATATTTTGAAACTGGGGAAAAAATGTAGAAAGTGGCTTTCAAGTGAGTGAAAACCAATCAGAAGTTACATTAAGATAACATTTGAAAAAAAACTTACTTGTCCATTTAGCAAAACCATCCTCAGCTGAAATAAAAAATCAAGTGTGAAAAAATGTATTTTGTCAAGAGAAAAACAACTGAAGTCTGATATTTGAAATATTGTTTACATTGTATGAATAACCTACATTTCAACAAAAGGGCAAAAAATGACACATTACAGTATGTGACCAAACACAAATCTAATATGTTCACAATAACAATCATTACAAACACATCATCATAGCAATCATAGAAAGCATTACGACATTCAGCCTCCTCGTGCTGCTACCTGTCTTATTCTCTTTGATCTACCACACTTTATGGGTGTGATATGGAAAATGGGAAATAAATTTAAATAGATTTTTTGGGAGTTAGCAATGGTGTTATGTGGAACAAGTTGATATAATGAAAACACAACCCTTGTCCATAAATAATTATCTTGTACAAGGTTATAGCGAGCCTGATCCACACGCATTACAAGATTTGGCGACATTTCTTACTCTGAGATCATAAGTGAACAGTTATTATTGCAATATTAATGCTGTTAATCCATCCATCCATTTTCCAAACCACTTATCCTACTGGGTCGCGGGGGGTCCAGAGCCTATCCCGGAAGCTATGGGCACGAGGCAGGGAACAAACCAGGAGGGGGGGCTAGCCCATTGCAGGGCACACTCACACACAATTCACTCACACATGCACACCTACAGGCAATTTAGCAGCTCCAATTAGCCTCAGCATGTTTTTGGACTGTGGGGGGAAACCGGAGTACTCGAAAGAAACCCCACGACGACGTGGAGAGAACATGCAAACTCCGCACACATGTAACCCAGGCAGAGACTTGAACCCGGGTCTCAGAGGTATGAGGCAACAGTGCTAACCACTGCACCACCATGCCACCCATAATGTTGTTAATGCCATTGTTATTTTTGCACTGACACTGCTTGGTAATTCAGCTACTACACTATGACAGCTCAGATGACGGTACAGTTTTAGCATTTACTACCCCTTATTCATTTTATTTTAATTTATTGTATTTTGTAAATTCATTGTTCTTATTGCACTGTACTGTGATGAACTTGTCGTCATTTTATAATCTGCAAAGCGGGCATGCAAGTCAAGGTAACAATTTTGATGAATGCCACATTTATAAGAATCTATGAACACATTCATAGCATATTATAATACATTCATAAAGCATTATAAACACAGATATAAATATTTAGGAAAAACCTAACATATTTTAGCCTTGATTATTATGCATTTTGACTGCCTTATGAAGCTTAATGCACGTCCTGTGCAGGATGTCTGGCTTCAACCTTAGGTATCGGTCACAGGCATCAAATTCCAGTCCTGGGGGGCCAGAGCCCTGAACATTTTTGGGTTTCCCCTCATTTAAAACACCTGATTCAACTCCTTGTACTAATTACCACACCGCTCTTGAGGTGAATCATTTATGGTGGATCAGGGAAAGAACTAAGCTACACAGGGCTCCGGCCCTCCAGCACTGCAGTTTGACACCCCTGGTATAGGGTGAGGAGCTCGGAGCACTGGAAGGGGTGGATTGGGCATCTGTTTAGGATGCACCCTGGGAAAGTGCTTCACTTATGTCCAACTGGGAGAACACCCTGGGGCAGATCCAAGACACACTGGGGAGATCATATCTACACACATGATTATACCCCTGGAGGAGGTGGAGGAGATGGATGGAGAGAGGGAGATATGGGCATCTCTGCTCAGATTGCCCCTGTGCCCTGGGCCTGAATAGCAGTAAAAAATGGATTTTTTACTAATACAGTTTATGTACTCTGAATGCCACACACAAAAGAAATAAGATATAGAATGAGAAAATGAGAAATGAGAAAAGAATATAGAATGGCAAATAAAGACACCAAAGTAGGCAGACGACATGGCCACCATGATCGGCCTCAAAAGTGGGAGCGACAGGAGGTCAGAGAGGTGCTGGAGTGGTGCAAGGTCCACAATATGATTCTCAGCATCAACAAGAGAAACAAGATGTTTGTGTGCTTCAGAAGAACGTGGGGGGAGTAAAGCCCTCTATACATCAGTGGCTCTGCTGTCAGCAGACCTCTACGTGCTGAGTATCTCCCCTGGAACCAGCATATTTATCCTCCCTGGCCAAGAAGGTCCAGCAGTGACCATATCTCCTTTCGGCACTTGATACAAATGAGGCTGCTTCTTCTCATCCTGTCCACCTTCTACAGAGGCACCAGTAACTGTGTCCTTGCAAACTGCATCATGGCCTGGTTTGGGTCCTGCAATGCCTCAGACCACCAGTCCCTCCAGCAAGAATTTTCGACTGATGAACAGTTTGGCAACTCTCAGTCTAAGGCTAATAACTCAAGACTCAGAACTCTGAAACTACACCTATTCATTTACTGCAGACTCTGCTTCCATACCACAGCCATTTGCCGGTTCTCAGCTATTTTTTTGATGTTTCTGTTTTCTCGCACTCATTGGTTATTTTCTAAACTTGGCTGTTTGATAACTTAAGCCCTCTTCCTTTGCTACTCCTCTCTGACTGCATCTGTGGTGAGTGAGCTTTTCCCCATTGTTTCATTGCTGTTGCCAGTTTTGGGTTGGCTAACGTGCCATTGTCTGTTTAGCATGGTGTTGTTACTTGGCATCTTGTCTTGAGTACTGTTGGTATCTTGAGTTTCATTACTCATTTTACTCTGCAGTCTGGAATTTTGCTGCATTTGTATGGTTTTTACTATGATCAGTATAACCAACTTTTTCCTTTTTCTTTATGTTTCAAGCAGATAAATATACAAACGTCAATTAGATGGTAATTACATGAATACGAGGTAATGAAACGGACAGTGTCGCTATTCGCTTTATTTTTAGAGTCAATAGAATTCAGTACAGCTGTTTCAAATGCTCTTCAAATTACAGTACTGAGCAAATTAAATAACGGAACTGTAATTCAAATACACTATAATACAGTACAGTACTATCCATAAAATATAAAAATATAAGATATTGTTATATAAAATAGATTTGCTGCTGCATCTTATTTGTTTATTTTTTGCTTTGATGAGTCTATATTTGTCGCTGAGAGAAAATGTCTTTCTTTTTCCCGTCATGTTTCCTGTGCATGCAGCATTAGCCTCAGGTAGCTAGCCAGAAGTAGCCAGGTTACCACAAGGCAAAGTAGATCTATCAAAGTAAAGCTAAAAAAAATGAATTACCATAGTTAAATTTTATACATAACAACATATGGAAAAAAGGCCCAAAATTTACACTGTAAGAGGACAACTTGATTACTATATGCAAATTTAAACTGTAATCGTACAGGAATTCTGTCCCAAGTTTTTTGATCGATATGAGAGGTCAATCACCATAACCATGATCAGTGTAAGCAATTTCCACTGTATTTATTTCACAGTTTTAGAATGATGCTTCTTATATATGAGTGTTAAGGTATGTAAAATGCATCCAGACATTTTTTCCCAAAGTAGTATTTTCTGTTTTGTTGTTAAAAAAAAAAGAGACAGAGACTATAATGGATTTGTACTGGCAGATATAGAAATTTAAATATCAGAAAATGATTAACCCAAAACAGTGTTCCAGGACACAAACATGGTAAATGTCCAAAATAACTCACGACGGATTGGGCTACTTGGCTTGCAGCCACATGCTCAGCCCATTGAGCCACATGGTGGGGAAACTAAGAGGAAATTAACTGGGGTAAACCTTGGGGAACAAAAGGAACAGAATAGGATGACTGGCGACACCCTCTGGCCATACAGGGAAGCAACTGGCAGAACAGGATAAGATGGGGACCATCCATCCATTTTCCAAACCGCTTATCCTATTGGGTCGCGGGGGGTCCGGAGCCTATCCCGGAATCAATGGGCACGAGGCAGGGAACAACCCAGGATGGGGGGCCAGCCCATCGCAGGGCACACTCACACACCATACACTCACACATGCACACCTACGGGCAATTCAGCAACTCCAATTAGCCTCAGCATGTTTTTGGACCGTGGGGGGAAACCGGAGTACCCGGAGGAAACCCCACGACGACACGGGGAGAACATGCAAACTCCGCACACATGTGACCCAGGCGGAGACTCGAACCCGGGTCCCAGAGGTGTGAAGCGACAGTGCTAACCACTGCACCACCATGCCGCCCCAAGATGGGGACCAATCCTTACAATATGGTTTTTCACATACAACTGGATTTTGTCAGCCAAATTTAGCAATTGACTTTTAGAGAAAGATCCATTGAAACACAAACAATGTGTGAAGGAATAGGTGAAGGTTAATAACACTTACCAATGATCAGTAGCTCCTTCACCTCATTCTGCAGGTTCGATATCTGTTGGGCTATTATACAGTATAGTAATATTGTTACCAAACTGATTTGGGTACAAGGAAAATGCTTCACAGATATTTCACACTGATTAGTGCACATCTATGAACAGACAACTCATAAAACACAGGTTTGAGTTTTCTCTGTTCTTGGTCTCCAGCTGCTTGTTCTTGTCTTCTAGGCGTGCTTGTATTTCTGCCAGACAAGTATTGAGAATAATACATACTGACTGCAAATGCACATGTGTTTGTATATAACATATCATTTGTGGTTATTCTTTATAGCTCCTTCCGCAGATTCTACAGGCCAGTGCCCATATTTATAAAGTGTCTCATAATCAGTCCTAAGAATCATGCTAAGTGTCTCAGGTAGGAGTTGGAGTTCACGTGTGAGAGAAAGTGATGTCACAATTTGAAGACCCCAAGCAGACAAACTGCATTAATGGAGGCATTTTGTAGTCCCCCTTTGAAATTTCGGTGAAGTTATTTAGTTCTCTGCGGCGATTTCAGTGGATAGCACGTGATATCTTCTTGTAGATGGAATTTATGTACTAGATTCATGATTTTCCCACTAAATCATCATTTTCTGATTCTCCCGCTAAATAAATAGCATACAGATAAAGTATAAGAACTGTAATGAACAAAACCTGTTACTACCATTAAAAATAATAGTGCATAGTATAGTAATGTATACTACAAAGAATTCTGGGAAACCAAGGGGTGTTGCTTTTGTTGACCAACATTACGGCTGAAAAACTAAATATAAAACTGATTTCTTCATCGTGGTGTCAGAGTTTTAGAGCTTTAAACTTGCACCTGCTTTTGAGAATACCTCCCTGCATGGGATTCTCACTTGAAGATGTATTTAGGGATTACTAATTAATGTGTACCAGTAATAATAATTGAAATGTGTCAATTCAACACCAGTGACTGTAAGTGAGTGACAGCCGGTTTTCCAGATTTTTGTATGGGAATTTTAATTAATATTTCAAAATTTGCATATGCCTATATTACACTGTGTCGCTTACAGTCACTGGTGATGAATGGACACAGTGCAGTTAACAAATATATATGAAAATACACAATCTGGAAGTTAAATGGTGTGTATTGTTCCCCATAGTTTAATGCTTAAAGCCTACTTTCCTGGACACGTCTGTGTCATTTGGTTTTATACTAATTAGTCCATGAATTCTGTCCTTTGTACTGAGAACTGACACAACACCGTTATTAATGGTAACGTAAAACTATTGCAAGATCTTGCAAAAGAACTCATTATTTTTACTTCTTCATTGATTTTTGTCTACTTCCATGTCTCCTTAGGTGTTCCGTAAAAGTGCATTAGGTGCAAGATAGCAAATATTGCATCACTGTCAAGCTGCTATCTTTTTGTAAGATCTGTGCTGTCCAATGTTTCCAACTTGTTCCTCCTCTCCTAGAATGTGCATGCCAGTCTTCGCCGGAACGTCATCATCTGGCTGCTCCTAGCAGGATAAGACAGCTCAGGAGCTCCCCTATATCCTGCTACAGTTGGGAGAACTTTCCTAGGCTGAATAAATAATGAATTTAATGCTCCTACTGCTACTCTTAAAAGTCGGACCAAAATCGCGTCACTTGGGACCGATTTCCTACTCTGGGACGCATTATAAAAACGGGCACAGATGTTTCTTGGACTAGATGACAAAAGTAAAACTTCCTTCTTCAAATCACTGTGACACTGTTTTTATAATGAGGATTTCACCACTAGGAAAATACTTCGTAAGTGTGTAGGATGGATTAGTGCACTTGTAGGTACAGATAACCTGTAAATATTTACTCCGATTTGAGATTCCCTTGTTCTCAGTCTCTGGCAGGTTGTTCTTGTCTTCCAGTTGTGTCTGTATTTCTGATAGATGAGTACTCAGACAAGTAAATATTAGAAGTATGTTTACAGTATCCGGCAGTAATGCTCACCCGAGATATTGATTGAGGTTGTCCATTGTAGATCCAGTTCATTCTGCAGGGCTGATTTTTGTAGGACTAGAAAACCAAAAGAAATTTTAAATGTAATTTTTACTATCCAGCAGTGGTGGGCACATTTAAATGAAAAGTTACCTTCCATAACTGCTAATCTGCTAACAAAGTTTAATTTTGTTACACTTAACCAATAAATTAATTAAAAATTTCATGGAAGCTAACGGTAACCACTACAACTAACTTTTACTAACTTTTATATTATGAATTTAACTTTGGTTTGACTTTTTCCCTCTGAAACCCTTAAAAACATACCCAGAGAGACAAAATTTTAACCTGTTTAACAATTAAGTCCCATCTGTGGGACTAGAGTGATTACCAGGGGATATTTAGGATTTACCCAGTTGTGTATTGTTGGATTCTGTACAGACTCCAGAATAAACCCACATTGATTTTTTTTCCATGATATTCCATTTGTGAGATATAAACATATAAGACTAGTGGTACAGCCTAGACAGTCTACTTTGGAAGAACTTGACTGACCTGCATAGAGCCCTGACCTCAACCTCAACCTCAACACCTTTGGGATGAGCCAGGCCTTCTCGTCCAACATGAGTGCCTGACCACACAAATGCTCTACTGGAAGAATGGCCAAAAATTCCCATAAAAACACTCCTTAACCTTGTGGACCGCCTTTCTCGAAGAGTTGAAGCTGTTATAGCTGCAAAGGGTGGGCCAACTCCATATTAAAGCCTATGCATTAAGAATTGGATGTCAAAGTTCATGTGTGTGTAAAGGCAGGTGTCCCAATACTTTTGGCAATATAGTATATTCAGCAGCCAACTTAACATGCCTATTACTGTACTCCTCACCCTAGACATTACTAATCCATAGCTTATTAATGCGACAATGTCTAATGGCAAACAGGCAGTATGTAAAATAAGTGTGTGTAAATCAATTTTAATATCAGCCTATGGCTGGGTGATATGGAAAAATATTCAATCATGTTTTTTCTTGTAGTGTAGTGTCGGCAGGAGTCAGCATATCCTGACATGCTCACGGGCAATGTAAATAGCCCCTCTCAATAATTGTAAATAGCCCTTGTATTGTTGTTATGGTTATATTTGCCTTCCCAATCGTGGTGTGTTTTTTTACCTGTGTCTTGTGTGTACCCTGTCTGATCCTCGCGTGTTCTTAGCTTGTATAACTCTCCCACCGTGTGTGCGCCTTACAGTTTGGCGTCTGACCTTGTGTTTCTGCTGGGTGTATTTGGCTCTGGTGCCCGTTGACTGTCTGTTACAGTGCAGTTCAGGATAATAATAGAGTGTTCTCTTCCAGCAAGCAAGTCTCATGATGCCTCGCTCTGCCAAATGCTACAATATCAAACTCTATCATCCATCCATCCATTCATTTTCCAAACCGCTTATCCTGCTGGGTCGCGGGGGGTCCGGAGCCTATCCTGGAAGCAATGGGCACGAGGCAGAGAACAACCCAGGATGGGGGGCCAGCCCATCGCAGGGCACACTCACACACCATTCACTCACACATGCACTCCTATGGGCAATTTAACAAGTACGATTAGCCTCAGCATGTTTTTGGACTGTGGGGGGAAACCGGAGTACCCGGAGGAAACCCCACGACGACATGGGGAGAATGTGCAAACTCCACACACATGTAACCCAGGCGGAGACTCGAACCCGGGTCCCAGAGGTGTGAGGCAACAGTGCTGACCACTGCACCACCATGCTGCCCCTGCCAAGCTACAGTTTAAGCTAAAATTAAAATAAAATTGCTTCCTCTTTTGGACCGAGTGGTGAGTGACTTCATTGAAGCGAGGTGAAAATTGTCCGGTGTGGGGAGCGATAACAAGCGGAGCGGTCTGCAGTAGCTGGGGGGGAGGCAGCAGCTTACCGCTCGTGTGCAATGAGCAGAAATTCTCTTCACTCAGCTTCGCTCACATGCTCTGGTTGCACTGGTCTTAGCACACTCTCACATGTCAAAAATCATGTCGCTACCACTGTTCTGCTAAAACACAGCGCAATATGGGGCGCCGTTTGTAAAGGTACTAAACATTTTTGTACTTGCCACTTTTTCAACATTTAGTGCATTTTTCTGACACTTAGCTAGAAGTCAATGGTGTGAATCATCAGGTTTTTTTGCTGTGTAGATTATGTTCAAAATTGTTTATCATATGTAAATATACAGTCAGGTCTATAAATATTGGGACATCGACACAATTCTAATCTTTTTGGCTCTATACACCACCACAATGGATTTGAAATGAAACGAACAAGATATGTTTTAACTAGAGACGTTCAGCTTTAATTTGAGGGTACTTACATACAAATCAGTCGAACGGTGTAGGAATTTCAGCAGTTTGCATATCTGCCACCCACTTTTTACGGGACCAAAAGTAATGGGACAATTGGCTGCCCAGCTGTTCCATGGCCAAGTGTGTGTCATTCCCTCATTATCTAATTTACGAGGAGCAGATAAAAGGTCTAGAGTTCATTTCAAGTGTGCCATTTGCATTTGGAATCCGTTGCTGTCAACTCTCAATATGAGATGCAAAGACCTATCACTATCAGTGAAGCAAGCCATCATTAGGCTGAAAAATAAAAATAAACCCATCAGAGAGATAGCAAATACATTAGGTGTAGCCAAATCAACTGTTTGGAACATTCTTAAAAAGAAAGATCGCACCGGTGAGCTCAGCAACACCAAAAGAGTTGCAAGACCACGGAAAACAACTGTGGTGGATGACCGAAGAAATCTTTCCCTGGTGAAGAAAAACCCCTTCAGAGCAGTTGGCCAGATCAAGAACACTCTCCAGGAAGTAGGTGTATGTGTGTCAAGGTCAACAATCAAGAGAAGACTTCACCAGAGTGAATACAGAGGGTTCAACTAAAGATGTAAACCATTGGTGAGCCTCAAAAACAGGAAGGCCAGATTAGAGTTTGCCAAACAACATCTAAAAAAGCCTTTACAGTTCTGGAACAACATCCTATGGACAGATGAGACAAAGATCAACTTGTACCAGAGTGATGGGAAGAGAAGAGTATGGAGAAGGAAAGGAACTGCTCACGATCCAAAACATACCACATCATCAGTGAAGTATGGTGGTGGTAGTGTCATGGCGTGGGCATGTATGGCTGCCACTGGAACTGGTTCCCTTGTATTTATTGATGATGTGCCTGCTGACAAAAGCAGCAGGATGAATTCTGAAGTGTTTCGGGCAATATTATCTGCTCATATTCAGCCAAATGCTTCAGAACTCATTGGACGGTGCTTCATAGTGCAGATGGACAATGACCTGAAGCATATTGCGAAAGCAACCAAAGAGTTTTTTAAGGCAAAGAAGTGGAATATTATGCAATGGCCAAGTCAATCACCTGACCTGAATCCGATTGAGCATGTATTTCACTTGCTAAAGACAAAACTGAAGGGGAAATGCCCCAAGAACAAGCAGGAAAGAAGACAGTTGCAGTAGAGGCCTGGCAGAGCATCACTAGGGAGGTAACCCAGCGTTTGATGATGCCTGTGCATTCCGGACTTCAGGCTGTAATTGACTGCAAAGGATTTGCAACCAAGTATTAAAAAGTGAAAGTTTGATTTATGATTGTTAATTTGTCCCATTACTTTTGGTCCCTTAAAAAGTGGGTGGCAGATATACAAACTGCTGTAATTCCTACACCGTTCACCTAATTTGTATGTAAATACCCTAAAATTAAAGCTGAAAGTCTGCAGTTAAAGCACATCTTGTTCTTTCCATTTCAAATCCATTGAGGTGGTGTATAGAGCCAAAAAGATTAGAATTGTGTCGATGTCCCAATATTTATGGACCTGACTGTAAATGGTATGTCTATATATAAATATGAAATGTCCATCCATCCATTTTCCAAACCACTTATCCTACTGGGTTGCAGGGGGTCCAGAGCCTATCCTGGGAGCAATGGGCACGAGGCAGGGAATAACCCAGGATGGGGGGCCAGCCCATCGCAGGGCACACTCACACACCATTCACTCACACATGCACGACTATGGGCAATTTAGCAAGTCCAATTACATACAAATCAGGTGAACGGTGTTTTTGGAATGTGGGGGGAAACCGGAGAACCTAGAGGAAACCCCACGACGACGTGGGGAGAACATGCAAATTCTGCACACATGTGACCCAGGCAGAGACTCGAACCCGGGTCCCAGAGGTGTGAGGCAACAGTGCTAACCAATATTATTTTTAAAACTAAAGAAAACAAAATACTCTCTCAAAGGATCAAATAAAAATTTCACTAAAAATTGGGTACCCATGATTTCCCATTTTGAAAAAATGAAAACCCTCCTTCCAAATTAATTAAGGTAATGAATAAAAAATTAAATATATCTGATTTAAAATACACACGAATACACAAACAGATTATTATCTTCTAATACTCCTCCATTTACCCTAGAGCTAAAGCCTACTGCAGTATAATTGACAGTGTTTGCACTTTAATCACTTAAACTACTTACACAGGACACTCAGTCTAGCGATGAGAATGATCAGTGTGATGATCCACAGAGAGATGAACACTGCCGATGTCCTCTTATACAGAGTCTCTAGGCCAGAAGTGCTTTGTGGTTCTGAGGGTTTAAAATAAAGCAATTATTAGCATTCCAGGTCACATTTCCATGCAGTCCTATTCAGACTGATAAGATCAATTCTTGCGCATATCTTGATGGCTTTTCTCAAATTAATTGAAATTTATATTAAAAGTCTAGTGTTCACTGTCAGCATAACAGAAACAGAGTGACACTGCGCCTCAATGATGACATTCATTTAGCAGACGCTATTGTTTAAAGCAAAGTACAAATGAGGCAGAAAGTGCATTCAAGGAGCCAATTAGCCAGAAGTAAATGAAGGCAGATGATGGTGATGATGTTACATCCAGTAGTTTCAGCAACAGATCAATTAAAGACTCAAAGCTTTAGCAGATGAATCCTTTTGTCAGTACAGGCCTAATTTACGGTCAACACCAAAGCTGTTTACTTATAGCTGATAATTTGTGCACTAACAAAACACTTTAAAAATGCTACTGATACATGCAACGTATGAATAGCATCAGTTACTCTCACCACGGTCTGGCTGAATACTGCCTCTTCCAACAGGAGTAAACTGCTTTCCTGATCCAGATAAATTAACTGAATGTTGCGAATGATCAGTTGTGAGAGTCAGCTCGATGTTCTCATATAGGGTATCCATTTCTGCTAAAAGTAGAAGTAAGAACAGATAAAGCTAAGAGAATTCAATCACACATTATGGGCAGCCTAGAGACACTAGTTCATATAACAGGAAACACTGGTCATGCGGCTAGTGGTGGTGGTTTGGGGAGGGACTCACACAGATACAGAGAGAACATGCATGGTCCACATGCAAAGAGGAAGCATGAGAATCAAATCTGGTTGAAAGGCAGCTGTTTCATTCCAGTTCTTATACATACCTAGTGTTACATACGATTGTGAAAGTACAATATTACACATTATATAATATTGGGGCATGGTATCAATTGATCATCCAAAGGCAACTTTCTAAATAATAAATAATAATTTGTTGCAGAAAGGCCAGGAACACACTGCAGTTATTCACTGCAGAAGTTGGTCATCATATGACATTCAATCAATTAATCCACTACAAGTGTGCCAAGGAAGTTATGTTTAAAGTTTTCAGCTTTCCAGTAAGTGTATATTTGTTCAGAAACACGTTTTATGAAGAACATATACAAATAAACATAATACAATGAAAAGTACAAGAATGTCCTTTGTTCCTGATGTCAGAGAGGACGCTTTGAGCTAGGGCAGGATTTGTAAACTTATATTTCAATTAAAAGGACCTGTATTGCACTTAAGCACTGAGTTCTTGCTGTGTGCTGATTGGTCAGTTTCTTACAATCGCGCATGCATCACTAATGTTAATGTGAAACAGTCAGATAAGTCTCTTAATCAATTAAACAACCCTGTTAAAGCACAAAAAGAACAGACCCATATAGCCGAACACATGAGCCTTTCAGATGTAGTTTGTAAAACCTGAAGTAGCTGAAAGTGTCCTCCCTGACATGGATTATCTGCTCACCCTAATCGTGTGGTTAGAGGAACAAAACAATTAGTCCTAAATTTCTCCTCAGGGCCATCCCATGCATTCCATGTATTTCCTAAATTTCATCATCAGCTCATTTAATTCATTAATTACTGAACTAACTTCATGAAGCATTAATTACTCAAATAAGCTGTAGAAGTGGGTGTACATGGGGATATTGGATACTAACTACAAATTCTGGGTTGACTTTAGCAGTTTTAAAATGGTTGATCTGATATTTCTATTGATCTCTATTGAGAACTGTTAGGTTGAAGAAACTGTTATTAATCATTTTGTTATCATTCCTGTATGATTAGCTATGAGTGTAAATATATATTACATATATAGTATATATAGTATAAATAGTATATACATTATTTTGTCTTCTTCTAACCTCATAGTCTAGATTATATTAATAATAGTATTTAGCTTGCACGTTCCCTGAGTATGTGCTCAACAGCTGTACACTTAGGTAAAAAACTTTTCTTGTTCTCACCTCCCTATTCTGCATGACTCTTGTGCCTCCCACTGACTATAAATAAAGGAGCCAAGGGGAATCACCCTTTGTAACACATTCTGCTGTAGTTTGCATTGCAGAGAGTGTGGGTACCCTTGCAAGTAAAAACTGTAACCTGTGTGTGTCTCATAAAAGGTGGAGTTGGGGTGGAAACCCCGGGCGCTTTCCCCAACAAGAACTCAATACCAATACAAGCATATCTCAGTTTCCTTTGGCTGCCAAAGACCTCTGCACAGTTCTGTATATGCATTTAATGCTAGAAGTACTAGCAGGCCTTACTATTAGTACTGTGTGTGTTTCCTGTACACTAAGTGGCCGCTTTAAAAAGTACAACAACCCCTAAGTAGCTGAGGTATAGCCCCTTCTTATAAGATTAACAAGTTGTGTGTGAGAGAAGCATTTTTTCTTCTACTGAGCTGCCGCATTTGTGGTTTTCCTGTTAGCTATAGCAAGTGTGGGGGATCTGAAATGGCCAGCAGGAGTGGTCACATGACACTGGTAATTGCATAGCATATGCAATCATATGAGCCAGGAAATTATAAAAATTGAGGGGTAACAAGCCTAACATAGGGCAGGTGAAACTAATAATTAAATCAAGCGACTGGGAGGGGAAAACTAAGACACTGACAGAAACAAGGAAATAGAATCTAACACTGGGAATGACAGACCGGTAGAAACAGAATCAAGGGCATAAAGGCAAAAAAAAAACGAATACAAAACAAAACACAGGTACTAGAAAACTGATACAATTAAAACACAAGGGAACCAAATCTACAAAAACAGAGGAAGCAGGACTTGAACATGCGACAGAAGGGTTCATAAGCAGCTATATCTGCAACTCGTTGAGTCGTGTGGCCAACAGGGAGCAGGGGAGAAGACAAAGACTGACAGGAGGGACAGGATGGCCAGCGACACCTGCTGGCGAAACGGGGAAGGGACACGAAAGAATTGGATACCTGGAGCTGACCCTGACAGCTACTGGACGTGGGTTGCCCCCCCTTTCCTGTGGGGTGATTGCTAGAAGCGTATGACTCTTCATGGAGGACACAGAGGTGGAATTTTATCATTTGACGTGATCCTCTACGAGCTGCTGAGCTACAGATGTTGAGGCTCAGCATTGGAACGCTTTTTCCCTCTCCTGGAGTTACGGGGGCATTAAGCGTTGCTGCAAAGGGCCAGACCAGCCACTGTTTTATGGTTATTTGATAGGGCTTTTGATTTGTTTTTTTCTTTTATTGGTTGCCCTGGTTGCTGCTATGGGTCAAGTTATATGATAGTAATTTAGTCTTTTTGTGGTGGATACCGGTTGCTCCCCTCCCCTTATGTTTGTACATGAGATCTTTCCGTCCAAGGCCGGATCCACACAGGCTTTTGCTGCTCGCTGCTGGGGTGCCACACTGAGGGGGCATTGCATCGGTGGGTGTTTGTAATTTTCACATTGAGTTGTGTCTTACAGTGGTATTTATGTATGTTATGCGTGTAGTGCTTGTAGTGTTGCATGCCTGTGTGGTGTTGGGCTTTGCTGAGCTATATGGAAGGACATTAGGACAAAGTGCAACAAGAGATGAGATGGTGCAATATGGGGAGGGAAACAATAAATATGTAACAAATATATTCATGGTGCATACATGTGTACAGCATAGGCAAAATTCAACAACCATTGATAAAAGAGCAAATAAATATGTAGACAGTTTACAGTAGTGTGTAAGCTGGGTGGCACAGAGGTACAGTGGTTAGCACTGTTGCCTCACACCTCTGGGACCCTGGTTTAAATCTCTGCCATAGCTCTAAGTGTGTGGAGTTTGCACAGTACGTTCTCTCTGTGTTGTTGTGGGGTTTCCTCTGGGTTCTCCGTTTTCCCTCCACAGTCCAAAAACATGATGAGGCTAATTGGAGTTGCTAAATTGCCCGTAGGTGTGCATGTGTGCGTGACTGGTGTGTAAGTGTGCCCTGCGATGGGCTGGATCCCCATCCTGGGTAGTTCCTGCCTTGTGCACATAGCCTATAGGATAAGCTCCAGCCCACCCCATGACCCAATAAGGTTACAGAAACTGGATGGATGTATATACACAAGCGTGTGAACTTCTCAATCTTTCTTGGTAAGGGGCCGGTTGAACAAAACACCTTAAGTTTTTCCCTTAAGTATAACACTTAAGGTTTAATTTCTTCTTAGTTAAGGGATTTATTTAAGGCTGTTTCACAGAACCTCTTAAAAGGTTTCCTTAGTTAAGGAAAAACATTAAGGGATTTACAACATTGAAAGACGTTTTACAGCAGTAAAATGGTCCCGTTTCCATGGAGACCGTTCAAACACTTGCACTTGCGCCTGCTTGTGATTCCCTTTATCGTCTCACAAAGTTACTCACAAAGTCAAAAAAATGGGAGAAAAGAAGACAAGAAAGCCAAATTGGTCAGAGGAGAAAAATATGACTTTTAGAGGAATGCAATAAAAGAAAGAACATACTAAAAAGTAAATTTGATCTGCAAATAACAGCAAACAGAAGGAAACTGCAATGAAAATTAATTCAAGAAATCTGGTGAAAAGGTCCATCCAAGAGGTCCAGAAAATGACAACTTATATGTTATATGTGCCTGGGTCACATGTATGTGGAGTTTGCATGTTCTCCCCATGTCGTCGTGGGGTTTCCTCCGGGTACTCCGGTTTCCCCCCACAGTCCAAAAACATGCTGAGGCTAATTGGAGCTGCTAAATTGCCCATAGGAGTACATGTGTGAGTGAATGGTGTGTGAATGTGCCCTGCGATGGGCTGGCCCCCCATCCTGGGTTGTTCCCTGCCTCGTGCTCATTGCTTCTGGGGTAGGCTTTGGACCCCCCGCGACCCAGTAGGATAAGCGGTTTGGAAAATGGATGGATGGATGGAATTCTAAGTTCAAATTTGCCTTAAAAATAAAACAGCTGTTCTTTAATGTCGTCGACCTTCGTTTTGTGTGTGTGGTTTTTAAGTACCTGTTAAATCATCAAATCCTTTACTTCCATTATTATTCTGAATTCACAATTACCAGCATGACCGATATTTCACGCTGTAAGGCTGTACGCTGTAAACAATGGCTGCTATTGGAATAATACATAGGCTAAAAACGGGAATTAGAAACCTGTATGTTGAAAAGGTGAAAACGTTGTATCCGGGGTACGTAGTAACGAGGTTCGACTGTATATGGGTTTATCCCCTGCGTCATGCATTTTCATGCATGAATATGCAGGCGTAAAAAGAAATCTTTTACTTATTTTATTTTCTCAGACTTAATATAAACACAAGGTCTATTAAACATGTAAATAAACTAAATAAATAATTAAGATATAAAAATTTTGCAAAATAATGTGTGTCCTTTAATTTGATGTCCTGGGTGTCATTGATAGTAAAACTGACATTTTGAAAGTACAAAAAGTGGTACATAAGTACTTCATAGGTCCAAGTTCACAGGACGAAGAGGCCGTTGAAATGAGGTTCTTAGTCAGAATCACCTCATTCTATAAGTTATACATTTACATTTAGGTTTTTTTTTACATGGTTCATTTAATTGTGCCATTGGTGTTACATGATTTTATGCTCTTGGAAAACAAATTTATAACAAAAAAATGTAATGGGATAATACATTGATGTTAGTGTCTTTTAATGATTGACAGGTCAAGGGGCTATTAATGCCA
Organism: Brienomyrus brachyistius; assembly: GCF_023856365.1. Classification (NCBI taxonomy): domain Eukaryota; kingdom Metazoa; phylum Chordata; class Actinopteri; order Osteoglossiformes; family Mormyridae; genus Brienomyrus; species Brienomyrus brachyistius. The sequence continues at coordinate 22,364,478 of NC_064544.1, forward strand.
TCTTGTAAAATGCACTTTTTATGCAAGTTTGTCATTGGCATTATTATCACTGATGTTACATGTCAAGCAGTATATTAGGCAAGTGGACCATAGATTTTTTTGGAAGCAGGAAAAAAGGCAAGGGCACAGATCTGAGTGACTGACAAGCAATTCTGCAAAAAAAAGGTTTGATTTGAACATCCATGTTATAAGGTCACCCATATTCAATTTTAATTATTTAAACTCAATAATTTGTCATTTTATATTAAATTCTACGGTGGTCCAGATGGCTCACATACTGTAATACAGAAGCCACAATACGAATACAAAAACCACAATGGAAGTGCAGCGGCCCATCTATATTATTGGTCTAGGATTCCCGGTACTATTGTTGCTGGCAGACAGGTGGCCATTTGGAAATGGAAAAACTAGACATTATCTATTTTCTCACACTGGTTGACATTTACTTCACCTTTATTATACAAAACATGTATATGAAATGGTGCATTATGGATGTATATAATTGTAAATGGTGTGTTTACTGGGAGCATATGAAGTTAATAAATTTGATTTATTGGAAACTATCAAGACCCCTTGCCATTCTTCCTATTATTACCAATTTCTGTGTTATTTCTATGTTCTGGTCAGCCTGCTTTAATGCAACTGAATTCTCTCAATTTTGTGTTTGCAAAGAGGCTATGCAGAGCATGGAAAACATTGTGCTAATTGTGGCTTCCCAATAAATTACGCCAACACCAGACACAGGGCGTAGTTAATAAGACTGTCTGTTCACCCCGTTAAACTGAATTTTGATATTTTTCTGGAAATGCATCTAACATGCTGACTCATTTTACACAACATCGTTTGAATGTGTGCTTTTTCCATTAAAATCAGACCAGGCTAAAAAAGTAAGAAAAGTTTATTACAGTATGTGAATTATTATATACAAACTCTACTATATTATACATTATACATACAAACTATTATATTATAAATTCCATTATTCACAAAAGTCTCAGGATTCATGGTGTCCTGATCTCGGTCACTTCAGCTTAGGGTGCTTTTCCACCGCACACAGTATGATACTTTCGCTTTTCCATTGCCTTCTGGTCGAGTACCAGTACTGAAAGTGCCAAACCAGCTGGGGTACTTCTTTGGTACTTTTGGGTGGGACTGGCAAACATATTTGCTGTTGATTGCTTATGCAAGTAGCCTGCCGCTAAAACACAAAATACAACCGGCATCTTTGGAAACACACAGCGAACAGCGAGAAACAAAATAAAAAACAGCAGAAACAAAAATATTAAAAAAAAGTAAAATTGAAGGATGGACAAACACAGGCTTTAATCGCCATATGGTCAGATTAACAGATCCAGCAGGATTAAGATGGCACGACTCGAAATAAAAAAGTATTTGCCATAATATCAAGCCTCTTGGAAGAAATGGGACACACGCGAAACACCCAACAATGCCGCTTGAAAATAAAAAAACTTAAGCAGGACTACAGGAAAGTGAAAGATCATAATATGTTTAAATACAGCGAAAGAAATACCGCACCACGCTCTGTGATGTCAGTCAGGGGCGGGCACTGATGATGTCATTTGGCACTGGTACCAGTTTTTATGCCAGCGGAAAAACCAACACAAAAGAAGTACCATACTTTTGGCACATTATGAAAGTACCGAAAGTACGGTACCTGGTGCGGTGGAAAAGCGCCCTTAGATGTTGTCCAGGTCATATCGTCCCTCTGTGCGATACAGTCTACTGGGAGTCAGGGAAATACTGCTGGCCATTGCTTCACTTTGCTCTCCCTCCTTCAGTTCCTCATAACGCCTCATTGACTCTTAATATGAGCTCCAGACACCTGCGTAGATGGTGCACAAGGAAAGGCAGTTATACGGTGGGGGTTCGATGCAGCCTACAGCCTTTTGGGGGAACAAGCCCAGAAGCCTTGGTGGTCTGTGCCTGAAGGATAAGCGAGGTACTCACATCGTGATGTTGCTTATGTCCTTCGCTACTTCAAGGGGGTTTGTGGTGTCAGGAGGGCGAAATATGGAGGGGGCAAACACTATGGCCAGCGAATGTAGTGACATCCTGTTTTGGCCTTCCTCACTGGCCACCCTGAGAAGGAGAAGATTGTCAGAGGTCAGGCAAGGCAGAGGTGGAGTCCAGCTTTCAATTCAATTCAATGTGAAGGATATCTGGGAAGTGAGCAAGGGCTGCCGTCCCACCTGATTAAGTGGAAAAGTACTCTCTCCAACATATCAATGTTGTCTGGAGGGAGCATGTCCAGCACTTGGTAGAGGCTCCTCAGTTGATCTGACTTTTCTTTCAGTTCTGGGGTGGGGGTGGAGATATGTTTCATTTCATCATTTGGTACTGGATAGGAGAACTGACCTCCCTGCCCCATACAGAAGCAGTCAGGCCTTACCCATGGCATGCAGGAAGCCACTGTATTGGCTGAACGTTGATAGCGGTTCAGGCAGAATCCGGAGCCATTCACTGACTACGCCGGTGAGGGAATGAATGGGAAAATCCTCCAAGCATACCGCTGTTGGGTCTGGATGGTGCACAGAACCAGCATTGTTATGGATACTGAAATGAGCAGCCCAGCTCTGAGAGAGCCTTCCCAGAAGGGGAAGCAGTGCCAGCTGACTCACCTTTCTCCAGCTGTTGGCGCAGCTCCCTCATTTTGATGGCACTACCAGGCTTACGGTAAATGCCCTCAGTGTGGAGGCCATGCAGCTCTATATGGTCCAACAGCTGGTTAATGGTCTCCTTCTTCATGGCCTGCAATACACGAAGATGCAAGTGCAATCATATGTGTGGAACATGTAGGTCGTATACCTGTGTGAAGTTCCCCCCCATATGTTTCAGATTTCAACGAAACTGGTCTCAATCGTATATGTCGCGTTTGTGCCGGATTGTGCTGTTAAAGTTATCCTTTGTGCTGCTGTAGTTTCTGAGATACAAATGTTTGTTTATATGGTCACGCTGGACATAGACTTATTCAGATACCGCCTTTCACAAGTTTACCTTTCTCTTCTGGACTTCTTTATGGGGATGCTTCTTCTGAAGCTTCCGGAAAAAACTACACTTTGCAAAACGACAAGAAGATGATGACAAACCCATGATTTCCACAACAACAAACCGCTAGTGATAACCGTTCAGAGTTGCACAAGATTTATAAAAAAATATGTACTGCGATTCGGAACTCATAACTGGCATATCATTGGTTGTACTCAAGCACAAGGTTATTTGCTGACTGGTCAAAGAAAATGCAAATATACACAGTATATCTTGATATATCGCAACTGGTTTGGGTGTTCTACGCGCTTTATTTCGGGATGGTGCAATCATTAGTGCTCATTAGTAAGGATAAATAGAAGTCCAAAAATTCTGGGACACCGCTTCAAATGCTCATTTTGTCTCCTTTATTAAACCATACATGTATATGATATGGCGCATTATGGATGTGTATAATTTTAAATGGTGTGTTTACATATCAAGTTAATACGTACGTTTGATTTATTGGAAACTGTCAAGATCCTTTGTCATTCTTCCTGTTATTCCTGATTTCTATGTTATTTCAATGTTCTGGTCAGCTTGCTTGAATGTAACTGAATTGTCAATCGCACAGAGCAGGGCTGCCCAAATATTTAGCACACAAACATGTCAGAATCTAAACGATCAAAAACGTTTAGTTTTTATTCAGAGTGGGATTTTTATTTACTCAAATTTGAAGTCCATATGTCATATGCAATGCGAGCGTGGCTTTACCGAAGAAGGGCAGTTTGGAGCGGCATTTCAAAACGGTGCACAAAAGCTCCCCGCTAAAACAGCCATACGTCGCCGGAAAGTGCCAGAACTGAAAAGTCAGTCAGCAGCACGGCAGTCAATTTTTACCCAGCTGCATCTTCCAAGTGGCAGCGATCCGGCGAAGGTAGAGAAATATATTTATTTACACTTTTACAATTAGTATGGAATATTGTTTAGCACGGCGCCATGGTGGTGCGGTGGTTAGCACTGTTGCCTCACACCTCTGGGACCCAGGTTACATGTGAGAACTTTGCATGTTCTCCCCGTGTCATCGTGGGGTGTCCTCCGGGTACTCCAGTTTCCCCCTACAGTCCAAAGACATGCTGAGGTTAATTGATGTTACTAAATTAACCAAAGGTGTGCACGTGTGATTGCGCTAGTCCCCCATCCTGGGTTGTTCCTCGACTCTTGCCCGTAGCTTCCAGGATAGGTTCTTGCCCCCCCCCTCCCCCTGACCCAAAAGGATAAGCGGTTTGGAAAATGGATGGATGGAATGTAATCATTCTGACTCTATTAAGAAGTTGATGTAAACCGTGTAGAGCACCTTAGCACCTGTTAGAAGTTTCTGTATCTGTTAGGTATCTTATACATTTGATGTATAAATGAATATGTACTTTATTAGTGCTGCAGCTTATCACTATGTTGAACGATAGATATATTATTAGCCGTCTAGCGTGCCACAAGCAGAAGCTGCCAAGGTTTGCTACTGAAGGAAGGGATTCGCCTGAGTTAACCAAAAGTTCACGGCTGGGTATTTAAAAATACCGAGTAGAGATGGTCGCACCACCATTATGTTCAGCTGAGGGATCAAACAGTAAAAGATGATTGGCAAAGTTATCAGCTAGAGGTGGGGATCAAGGGAGAAAACGTGGTGAATGGTTGAAGAAATGATGATGCTTAAATGACATGAAAATATATAAAAGTTAGTGTAAAACAGTATTGGACACACTCCTGCAGGGTGTCAGCCTTGGTTGTAACCTCGCTGTTACAAAAGAGACAGAATCTGAAGATCTACACAAGCAGCTCCTGACTCCTGATTGGTGGGGGAAACCGCACAACAAAACCACAACATAATTTGGCGTCACGTACAGGATCGGAGAAGAGACCCAGGGAGGCGAGCATATTAAAGGTGGCAGCACCGAACCCATTCTAGTTTTATGATTATATTAGATCGTTATATGTACACAGACTGGACTCAGGGACGGATTATGGACCGGGCCAGCGGGGCCGCTGCCCAGAGGCCCTTGGGGTGCAAGGGGCCAATGGGGCCCCTAGCCCAAAACAATTTGCAACGCTTATCAACAATGTATTTTCGTTTGTCTATTTTAGAGGGCCTACATTCTTTGATCCTCTGCCTACAAGGGCCCCTGACCCTATAGGGAGGGCGTTTGGCTGCCAAGGGCCCTTGAATTGTGGTGGTTGTGGTGGTGGTGCTGGTAGTGGTGGGAGGGGGGGGGCCCTCGCGAACGTTTTGCCCAGGGACCAACACAACCCACAATCCGTCCCTGACTGGACTGCATGTAAATTGATGTGTGGATCGCAGACTGCTCAGAGAAATATTCCTGTATTTTTGTTGGACATTTGACTGCTAATGTACTGTACAAAATATCTATGTTAAACTTTAATAGAGAGAAGTTCAAAATATAAAAAGCTCGTGAATACTTCCTTCTGCGTCTCTATCAATTCACCTCCTACCAATTTAGACCCTACAGTTTTTATTACTGAAACAACTATTTCTGCACATTTAATGCTCAACTTATCTTCTAATTGTACACACTCTTCCTGTTTTGACCCAAATCCATGTATGTTCATTCTAATGCTCTCCATTCTCCCCAATAAGGATAGAGGGAGGATTTCCCATCTTTGGAGATAATTCTTTATTTCACATAGTAATTTACCATAATTAGTTTTGTATAAGTATCATATACCAGGATCCCTATGTATCTAAAGCCATAACTGTGGAATTGAATTTTAGTATTTGCGAGCTTTAATGCAAAAACATTCTCTATAGTATACGTGTGGGTAGGTTACTATAAAATTTGGAGAAATCTTAAACTTAAAGCAACAGTAAGGTGTAGTGATTAGGGAGTTCAGTGTAGGACTAAACATGCAAGGGAAGAAGTAGATAATTAGTGAAACTTTTGACTGGGCTGGAGATCTGAGGAGTCATACATAGATGTATGGCACAGCAGATATTTTTGTCTGCTTTTCAGGTGGTTGACGTGACATATTTTCCGACGCGAGCTTTCTGTCCGCTGGTGGGAGTGTGCTCACCTATGTGCATCGGGGCAGACCTCTGCCATGCGCGATACAGAGAGTAGAGGAGAATTGTAAATGCGCGACCATGTAGAGACAAAAACGACAAGCTTTTGTGTAAATAAGATAAATAGCATAAGGCTATTTAGTTTGTTTAATAAAAGGACAATGTATAGACTTGTTCTATAGGAAAAGTAACCTTGACAACATAAGAAATTTACAAACGAGAGGAGGCCATTCGGCCCATCAAGCTCATTTGGGGAGAACTTAACTAATAGCTCAGAGTTGATAAAACCTTATCTAGCTCTGATTTAAAGGAACCCAGGGTTTTAGCCTGCACTACACTAACAGGAAGACTATTCCATACTCTAACTACATGCTGTATAAAGAAGTGCTTCCTCAAATCCAGTTTAAAATGTTGTTCTGCTAATTTCCACTTATGGCCACGAGTTCTAGTATTTTAACTAATACTGAAATAGCCATTTGGCTGAGCAGCATCCAGACCTGTTAGAATCTTATATACCTACATCATGTCCCCCCTTAGTCTCCTTTGCTCGAGGCTAAACAGATTCAGCTCAGCTAACCTCTCCTCATAAGACATTCCTCTAAGACCAGGAATCATTCTCGTAGCCCTACATTGCACCTTTTCCAAGGCAGCAATGTCCTTCTTAAGGTATGGTGACCAAACCTGCACACAATATTCTAGGTGGGGTCGTACCAAGGAATTATATAATCGTAGCATCACCTCCCTTGACTTAAACTCCACACACCTAGAGATGTAACCCGACATTCTATTGGCCTTTTTTATTGCTTCCCCACACTGGCGAGAGTGGGACATGGAAGCATCAACATACATACCGAGATCTTTCTCGTAATCAGCTACCTTTATTTCAGTGGAACCCATAAAATATCTGTACTTTATATTTCTGCTATATTTCTGGATGCGGCAGCGTGTGAGGAGATGGAGACTCTGATAAAGTATCATAAGGCTAATAAGAACACAGAAAGGCGTAACAAGAAAAGGAGTGAGCAACTGGAGGTTCTGAGGTTATGGCAAAGGGAGAGGCCTGGAGAAAAGAGCAGAAAGTGAGAGAGTGATGAGTGAGAATCAGGCAGGAGTCAAAGGTGAAACAGAGCAGGAGGAGTTACGACTTCCTCTGTATCAGGGACTGTATCTGTTAATAGAAGGGCCACCTCTGATATATAAGGGCCACTTTCCAGTAATAGAGAGCAAGATAAAGTTCAGAGGGGAAGAAACAAAAGGATGAAGCAATTAGGGAACAGACAGAGTCAGCAAGTTGTTTATATGGGTCCAGGAAAGTGAGCGACCTGCAGCATCAGGCCATGAAGAAAGGACTGCAAGGGAGTGGATTATAACAGAAGGCCAGGCATGTGGGTTTGAGAAAAAAGGGAGTGATATAAAGGTCGGGTACGGAGCAAGTGGTAGTGATGCAGAAGGACTGATGCATCTGATGGACAGCCCTAACCCTCCATGTAGAGGATGGAGTCAGTGTCAGGAGGAGATAGAAACGGGGAGTGAGGAAGGAGTAGAGGAGGATAATGTAGATCATAGAACAGCGGGAGGCAGGAGGGCTGTGAGACCCCCCATAGGGACACTCTGATGCTCCCCCTGGTGGTGAAAGGAGCACAGACACAGTGTGTGCCATGGGCAGAACAGTCCTGGCAGACGGGGTTTGAAAGTGGATGAAAGTATTTGAGGAGGAAACTATGGGACGGCTCTTGGTGATGGGGGACATAAAGGCGGTTCAGGCTCGTGTCCTGGGGGTAGACGGAATGGAGAGAATGCTGGCAGTGGTGACAGGGACTCCTGTGCTAACCACCGTGACTGAGTGTGGCTGAAATGAAGGTGGAGCCCATAAAGGAGGGGGGAGCCCAGCTGCCTATCTGCAAGCCCAAGAAAAGTGGTGGAGCACTGAGACAGAGCAGGACCCACAGGATTCGGTGTTCAGAGGTCTGTACCGGAGGGCACTGCAGGACACGCTCCCGAAGCCAGTGAGAAGCAGGCTAAGGCAAGTAGTGGGGCTTATTACTATCCTGAGGAGCAGCTGATCCACGCTATTGACTTGTACAGAGAGGAGGAGGACTCTGCTGAAGAGCATGAGAGGGAGCTGACGAAGAAATTGAGTCAGTCACTGCCAAAAAAACAAGGACACTAATTGGCCATCGGTCCCTAATTGGAACAGAGTGAGTAGATACAATGGAATGGGGTTTCCTCAGAGGGCACCCATTTACTCACAAATTTGATTATCCTAGACCCTGGGGAGACTGGGGAACAGGCTGATTCAGCTGGTGTGCTGGAGCTGTGATCAGCCAGGACACACCTGTCCAACCTGCATGTTCCAGAATCTTGTTTAGTAGAAGTTCAGATAGGGGACAAAAAACCTTCTGTGACAAAGTTTGTTGTCAAGCAGGGATAGTATAGCTTATACGGATTAGAAGATGTTACTGGAAAGGTTTAGGAAATCCTAGAAGAGTTGGGACCATTTATACAGGAATAATATAGCAATGTTCTAAACTGGAAATAGGATAAATATAGTTGTTAGTTGCGATACGAGATTTCAGTGATCCTGGAGTGAGGGATGAGTGGGATCGGCTGATAGATCCACTGCCTGGCAGAGAGAAAGATGGGATGCGCATGACGGCAGACTGGATAATATTAGGCCCTGAGGGAGTAGCCATTCAGATACGGAGGACAGGAGTAGTGGGAGAATGGTACAACACACCAGAGGAGGAGCCCCCCTTAGCAGTGGTTTTTAATCAGCCCATGCTGGATCTGGGAGAAATGATGGGGCGAGCAAAGCAGGTGGTTTGGGTGCCGACAGAACATGAAGGAGTGCAGGCAGCGGCAGGAGAGAAGCTGGTAAGGAGTCAGTCGAGTGCAGAGAGTGTAGGAGATTTCAGAGGTTTGTGGTTGTGGAGCATGATAGGAGTGCAGTGTGAAGGGAAATAAAGGACAGAGGAATGTTGGCAGGTGATGGAAGTGCCTGAGCAGGTGTGGTTCCGCTTTGGAACCCTGCTCCTCCCATCTGTGTTAAACCTTCCCCTTCTCAGTCTCTTATTTCTGGCCAGACGTGAGATCTTCATGGTTTATCCAGTGTGCAAGTGTTTTTCCCCTCCTTGTGTTCCTCTCTTCCTGTGTACCGATCTCTGCATCGCCTCCTAGGCTCTGAGTCATGGCTGGAGCGCTTACTGCCATCCACTATACGATCAGTCGACCTGGATTACCGACTGCGACTGCCGTCTCAGCCCTCTGACAGCCGACGCTGGTCGCTGGACCCCTGGTTACAGAGGATGGATGGATGGATGGATGGATGGATGGATTCGAGCTTAGATTTGACATATAAACATCGCAGCAGTTCCCAGGCAAGAGCTGGACATATTTGTTTTTCAGCTTGGAGTTGTCTGGTTTTAAACGATTACCTTCACATTGAAGCAGTTTTACTTGTTTTTAGTAAAAGCAAGAAATATAAGCTTTGTGCGTCTGTACTCTGGTCTTACTCCCTGCACACATTGATGGCACAGAAGGACAGTCACTGCAGTCACCTATTCTCACAGACTGCCTTTCTCCTTTAAGTGCTGATAATGCAGAAGAAGATGGATCATTTGCTTGCTTGCTTAATAACCACCAGCACCGATATTGCAGAATGAATGAGACTGAAGTGGATGGAAGGTCACGTCATTCTGTCTGCAGTGAAAGAAATAATAGCAGGAGTTGGAATTGATTATAATTATGGAGAAAATGGCTGGCTCTGGTGAGAAAGCTGTGGAAATTTGTACCAATTCACATCAGGGACGGCATAAAGGGTTGTTTCACATATTTGTGCAAGGAAGGTAAGTACACTATATTAACTTTGAATATTTTTAATTAAAATGTTATGTACAGTATAACACTGCACCTTTTAACACGTTGCATGTCTGGCAGTGAAGGTCACATTCAGTTTGCTGAATGTATTCTCTGTCTTAAATGGTCGGCCTATTTTTCCTTCTGCTGGATGATGTACCCAGTTTTCCAATAAACAAAGAGTATAATGAACAAGTTGATGTTCCGTGTGTCTGATTCCTGTACCTGTTTGGCAAAGCAGTATATAGTTACTGCCTACATTTTTGGCTGTGCACGTGTGATTTTAATGAGAATATTACATTTTTATATATTTTTTTCAGCAATAATTGAGTTTATCCTTGTGTATTTAAGGTTTTGGTAATTCATGATTACAAAATCAGATTTGGTGTCATTCTACGAATACAACAAGATTGTATTTGTGCAGTGTGCAGTTACCAGGTTACAAATAAATAAGTAAACGAATAAATAAATGTGACATCAGAAGAGATGTACAATGACAGTAAAATGTATGATAGTAATGGAATGTGAAAAATGTGTGTGCGTATAAGTCTCCACATGTATAAAGCGGCTGTATACCATAAGGAAAAGGAGCAATGGATGAATTACATCAAGTGCTTACTGTCCAAAGTGACAATGAGTCATGTACAGCGTAAGATAAATATTAAATGAGTTAACCCTTCGAACTCCACAAACGCAAAATGCATTTTGTGTTTTTTGCATCCATTAATCTGAAGCTCTTAACTTTGGATATGCATAATGCACAGACCCATCATATGTCTTTATCATCATATGTCAAATTATGTCAAATCATATGTCAAATTGCCAAATGGATGCAAAATCAAAGATAGGCTATTAATTTCTGCCTGGCACTAACCACGTATTCCTCTGTCACGTCACCGGTGGGAAGTAGGACCCGAATGCAAGCTGTAGGGCAGAATCCCCTTCGTGGGGAGTTTTATTGAGAGGCAGGTTTGGGCACAGAGATGCAAACAGACACGGACTCAACTGGAGAAGATAGGACTGGGCACTTTACCAGACTAAGGAATGGGAAAACACAAGGAAACTGATAGTGACTCACAGAAGGGGAGGAACATGGGGTGAGACTAATAGACACCAAGCGTGGCTCATCAGGGAGGAGAACTGGAGGGTAAGGTTGACTAAATGGGCAGGACATGACAGTAAACCCCCCCCTCCCAATCCTGTGCCCTCCAGGTGCAAGGGCATCATTAAGGGGACACAAAGACCAGGGCAAACCCAAGGACAGCAGGGGAGACAAATCCCCAGGACAACTCATGACAGGCCAGGTAATCCAACAGGGATGCCGACTATGGACCAAAAGGCAGACAGTGGGTGTCAGTGGGTGTTAGGAGAAAGCGCCGTAGCTTTCACTCCTACAATCTCCTGTGTGAGGAAGCGCCGCAGCTTACTACTCACACACTTCCACTTTTAGGACCCAGGAATAACGAGACAGCACACGTCTTTCTGTTTTACTTGCGCAAGGGTGCCCACTTCAGGTGCAACAGACAGTATCTGCGCCTCTGTTGAGTGTCACACCGGACAGTCCCTTGGCTTCTTTATTTATAGGGTAGGGGAGGGGTTACATGGGTCTTGTCTTTAACTAGTCAATGCTGTGTGAGGCCTCCGTGAAACAGGGTTAATACAAAGCATTACATTTCTCAAGGTGGGCCCCCTGCTATGTTGACAGAATCTGTTTCCTTTCTCAAGGTCTCTTATTCCTGCGTCACAATCTGGTAGGCCCCTGTGAGGACATCTTGTCTGCAACCCTTTCTGGGCCATGGGTTAGTTGTTATGGGTTGCACGTACACATATAGGAGGATAATAATATGATAAAATACACAGATACACTCTAACATTCCCTCCTGTTTATCATGTTAATTATACATTTGCTTGTGAACAGACAGGAGCAAGGGTGTTGCGCCAGTATGCTTCAGGATCGGGCCATGCCGTTGAGGATTTCGGCTCGTCCGTCATGGTGCGTCATGCATCCACCCCTGCTCCTCTTCATCTGCATCTGTTTCCATGTTTTGGGTGAGGGACAAAAACATATTCTCCTGGGCTCGGAAAGCAGAGCTCAGGGCAGAATTAATCATTATACGAAAACAAGGTATCACTGTGATACAACAACAGAAGAACATCACAAAGAATGCAAAAAATGGTATACTCAATTTGAGTAATATGGACCACCAAGACCCGGTAGTGAACCAGGACATCCAATAGTCGTTCTGCGTCCTTGTGTCGGTGGTCATAGCAATTTGCAAGTCCTTCAGCCTTTGCATTGCCTTAGTCATGTTGGGTGAATGCACATGGTCAGGAATGTATGTACAACAGGTTTGGTTCAACAGCACGCACACTCCTCCTTGTGCTGCAGTGAGGAGATCTAGCACCATGCGATTCTCTATCACCATTTGCCTTTGTAGCAGTTAGTCAAATTCTTATTGGATACCACATCATATACATATCGATACCAATAGTTCTGTAGGAATGGATGGGTTTCGTCTCCTTTTATGCTAGTGAGGTGCACTCCGTCCGGAGTCCACCTTTTCTTCTCCTGCACCTCAGTGTCTGGTACCAGCCATAGAATCAATATTACCATAAGACAGAAAAGACTTCCTAATATTCCCTTAGCCCACCACGGACACCCTACCAGAGCCATCCTAAAGGAGTACAGTTCAGCTGTTTTCTTCACCGGGTTGAGACAACGAAAACCTATTGTTTCTTCGTGCCTTTGTAGCGGACTTCCACTGTTACTCCGCGAATGAGGCGTCTGGTAAGGGTTGAATGAGCTTACAGTGGCTCTTGTGGATCCAGGAAGGTCTTTCCGCGATTTTCAAGGCTGTTGGTGTCGTCAGGAGGACTTGGTATGGCCCGTCCCACCGAGGTGAGGTCCAGTCTTTCCTTTGTAGTACTCTTATCAGCACCCAATCCCCAGGCTTCACCGTCTCCTGTAAAGTAGACACAGACGCTTCTGGCAGATTACCAGGGTGCTGGGTGTTTTGTTTGGAGATCAGCTTACGCATCCAATCGGCAAGTGTGTGTTCATGAGCCGCCTTTCCTACATCAGTTGCTTCCCCCAGCAACGGAAACGGTCTTCCGTGCACGATTTCAAAAGGGGTTAACCCATTCGCTGTGGGTGTTATTCTCATCCACAGTTTTACTAATGCTAAGCATTCTGGCCACGGTCTGCCTGTTTCTTCCATAGTTTTTCTCAATCTATTTTTTACTGTCCCGTTTGTTCTTTCCACCAAACCTGCACTTTGCGGATGATATGCACAGTGATTTTTTTAATACAAAACCCAATGTTTGTGAGCATAAATCTAGCACCTTGTTCACAAAATGCGATCCGTTATCTGACCGTATTACTTCCGGTATTCCATATGTGGGGAAGAAATGGGACACCAGACACTTGGCCACTGTGACTGCATCACAGTGTTTTACTGGGTATATCTCCACCCACTTTGAAAAAGTGTCTATTATCACTAGGCAGTATTTCACTCCCTGTGACCATGTTAATTCCACAAAGTCCATATGTATTGCCTGAAACGGTTGTGTAGGGTTAGGGAATTGGCCTCGTTTGGGTCTTAGATTGCCCTGCGCATTATGTTTACAACATATAAGGCATGCTCTACAGTAGTTTTTTGCAAAATTGGAAAAATTTATAGTGTAAAAATGTTGTTGTAATATATGTACCATCCCTCCTGTTGAGACATGGGTTACCCCATGACTCACAACCGCGGCGGTTTTATACAGGCTGCGGGGTAAGATAGGTTTTCCGTCTAACTTGAATAGGTCTTTCTCTTGTGTGGCTCCTCGCGAAATCCACTTGTCTTTCTCTGACGTAGGAGCTTGTTGTTGTGCATCATATAGTACATCTTGTTCTATAAGGAATAACCCCTTCTCTGTTTTTTCTGGCGTTTGCTGGGCTGCTGCCTTTGCGGCTTGGTCAGCAAACGCATTGCCTTTCGTTTCCTCTGAATTATCAGTCTGGTGTGCTTTGCATTTACATAACGCGAGTGTCTTTGGTTTTTGTACAACGTCTAACAATCGAAGTAGAAGTGCTGCGTGTGTCAAGGTTGTTCCTTGAGAACTTTTAACCCTCTGTTTTTCCACACTGCTGCGTGGTGGTGCACTGCAGAGAACACGTATTGACTGTCCGTATATATTGTAATCTCCTGTCCTTCATGTATTTCACAGGCTCTGATTACAGCATATAATTCTGCTGCTTGGGCTGAGCATGTGGATGGTAAGGCTCCTGCCTCAATTACTTTGTCTTTAGTCACAACTGCGTATCCAACCTTATTTTCCCCGTATCTGTCTTTGGCTGCAGAGCCATCGACAAATAAGGTTATGGCGCTTGGAATTGGAGTTAGTGCAATGTCAGCGCGAGGTTTTGTCTGTTCCTGTATTTCAGTTTTGCATACGCCACTATTTGATCTCCTCGGGCTACGAATGTTGCTTCTGGTTTAGTTTTTTTTTAGCTTTCTGAGCGTGTTGGGCATACTCAACGGCTTTCTGCACTGTACCTGTGTTTTGATGGACCCAGTATTTATCAATATACTTCTTTAATTCAGGTTTTAACCCTGCTAGGAAAGCCCGTTTTAATTGTTGTTGGTACACCCCGTTCTCGTCCTCCCCATGAGGAATCCCAGAGTTTGTCCTGAACAACGGGCGTACCCTGTCCAAGAAATCCTCTGGCTCTTCGCCTTCCTTTTGCTTACATTGGGCTATTCTCCCATAATCAACTCGTCTTGTAAATGTTGTTTCTAGTCTCTGTCTCAAGTCGCCCAATGCTAGTTGTAATTGTGGGTCATCGTGACCGAGGGGCAAATTGTTTGCTCCTTGTCCAGTAAAGTCTCCAGCCACCCGGCCCCATTTATGATTAAGTAATTGTCTAAAACAGCGGAATAGCTCTCTTCCATTCAAGTGAAAACTGGCCTGTAACTCAGTCATAGCGGACCAGAATTCAGGCACTCCATCCTCTATGGGTGGGATGCCTTTCAGAGCGGCTGCCCTATCTTCTGCTGTCCAGGGGCGGTATACTAATATTGTGGCTGGTGGGGCCTGGCCCTCTTCACCTGGGGCTGTACGGGGATTTGCAACCTCTACCATGGGAGCAAGCAATTCGGATTCATCTTCGGACTCCGATCGGTGCCATTGTGTTTTTTTATTCTCGGGATTTATTCGCATTCGTAAATGCGGGTCTGTCGCTCTCGTTTGGTGTGGCCTTGCACTCCCTCCTTCAGCTCCCCGCACAGCAGGAAGTGGGAGGTCTGGCATGTTATGATATGGTGGGGGTTGCTGTAGTACTGGTGGGCCGTCCGCTGGTGTCTGCGGGGGAGCAGACGGCGGTGTTTCCTCGTCTATGTTAACAAGGGCCGCTTGCAGCGTCTCCTTTTTCTTTTCCTGTTTCTTTTTCCTGGCCATATCTCGAAGTTTGCTTTGTTCTAACCATGCGTTAGATAAGACATATTCTCGCCTTTTCTGCACAATATCTTTGGTCGTACAGCGGCTCGACATCATTTCTAATTTCAATTCTGTTTGTAATTTCAGAATACCCTCTGTATTCAGAGTTCCTGAAAACCCATGCTTTTTTCGCCACTTTTGGTTGCTTATTATTCCTGCCCCCTCCTTATATTTTTCCATGAATTTCTCATCACCCGCCAATTCTACCTTGCTTTGACTTTGTCCCATTATTGTATATACAAAAAATAATAACCCCTAAGTGCAAATCCCTGGCATGAGACCTCGGGAGGACACTGGCACGGCCTTCTACTGTCCTCTAAAGAGACAGCGGTGTCAGTTTTCAGGGGTGAAACCCGTCCTTTTTCCCTTGGTCACCAGTATGTTGTTGCACCTAGGCCGGGTGTATGGGGCCGCTACTGCCCTCTCAACTCACACCCGCTTTCCCTGCTGCAGCGTCGTGCTTCTCACCTGGTCCTTCCTCTATGACGAAGTGGCTCTAGTTCTTGTCCGGGGACCCGTCAGGCGCCAGCCCAGCCGCCCGGGAACAGTTCTAACCACCGGCCTGTGGCGAATTCACGTCGCAGGTCTTTCACTCACTCCCTATGAGCGAGACTGTCGACAGCTTTCGGTGTCGTTCGTCGGCGGACTGGTTGGCGCCCTCTGGTATCTCTCTCCGGATCCGGCTCGAAGGACCAATTTATGTTAGGAGAAAGCGCCGTAGCTTTCACTCCTACAATCTCCTGTGTGAGGAAGCGCCGCAGCTTACTACTCACACACTTCCACTTTTAGGACCCAGGAATAACGAGACAGCACACGTCTTTCTGTTTTACTTGCGCAAGGGTGCCCACTTCAGGTGCAACAGACAGTATCTGCGCCTCTGTTGAGTGTCACACCGGACAGTCCCTTGGCTTCTTTATTTATAGGGTAGGGGAGGGGTTACATGGGTCTTGTCTTTAACTAGTCAATGCTGTGTGAGGCCTCCGTGAAACAGGGTTAATACAAAGCATTACATTTCTCAAGGTGGGCCCCCTGCTATGTTGACAGAATCTGTTTCCTTTCTCAAGGTCTCTTATTCCTGCGTCACAATCTGGTAGGCCCCTGTGAGGACATCTTGTCTGCAACCCTTTCTGGGCCATGGGTTAGTTGTTAAGGGTTGCACGTACACATATAGGAGGATAATAATATGATAAAATACACAGATACACTCTAACAGTGGGTAAGCGGGAACAAAGGAAACAGGAGACAAAAGGGAGGGATTGGGCATCAAATGGACCAAAGATGGCACAGGGACAGACAGGGCAGAAAAGCAATGGAACCAGTGCAATAATAGGGCCAGGAGAGGGAGCCAAGGGGAACCTAAAGTGGGAAGCAAGAGTAACTGGAGTGGGGGCTGGAACAGTGAAATCAGGCTAAGAGGTGAAACCAGGGAGAGCCATGGGGAGGCAAGACTACAGACCAAAGACTGAGGTATTAAGAGGAGCAAGACACTAGGTGCATGGGAGGTGAAGTGAACAGTTCAGGGCCTTTGTTGAGTAGTAACAATAATTTAACAAACATCGTGGCAAAGGGATCACTTTGATCTATGGCAGAGGTGCAGTGTTTGCTGGAAATTTGGGCTGACAAGAGTATCCAAGAACAACTGGATGCAACATACAAAATGACTGAGGTATCTGGTAAAAAAAATCTTCATATACATGCAGCACAATGAAATGTTGCAAATTCAATAAATCTATAACAGGGCCATGTGGTATCGCAACCAAAATGACACCAAAATGACTGTTCAAGCTGCTCACTGTGACAAGTTCTGGGGTTTGACCCATGGCTCAGGGCCTTGTTCCTCATCTTCATGCGCTGGTAGACGTAGTCGGGGAAGGGTTTGTCTGAGATGAAGTGTCCAGTTCCTTGTTGCATGGACAGGTTAGCACCTTGGAAAGCGATCTTTCCCTGGCTGATGACCACCAACGGCCCCCCTCGACATTCCATGCCCTCAAAGATGTTGTGCCCCACAGCCTGAATCGGGGTAGAAGAGGGAAAGCGAATCCTTAAACAAAAGGCATCTTCCATCCAGCAAGCCATCACCCATCTCACTGACTGCTGTGTCTTGGTCGTGATGGTCTTCATCTTGTCAAGGTCCTAGATAACTATGTTGGCATCGGAGCCCACTGCTATCCGGCATTTTCGGGGGAACAGATTGAAGACATTGGCAGTATTGGTGCTGGTCATGGCCACAAACTGGTTTTCATCCATCTTGCCCACAGCCTAAAAGTGAAACGTGAGGGAAGGTGGGTAAGATATAAAAGTAAATCTGCTGGCTACGTGCTTAGTACAGTTGGGAAGATGTTTTAAGCCATTGGCTTCATAAGCAACAGGCAGTTCTCATGTAGCAAATTTTCACATGTTAGTATTGCAACTATTTAAGCTTCCATGTCACAAAATACTTTAACCACTATCACCACTATTGCTCCTGAATATTATTTCATTCAGCTGACCACACCCTTGTCCCACACGAAGGACATCGCTCCTCTACCCCTTTGGTGCCTTCAGGAATGAGTGTGAAGTTGTCCTTCCCAATGGCCTTCTGGGAAGTGCTGTAACCACAGTGGGAGCTGCCCATTGAATGGAGGTCCCCACTGCTGGGTGCAGCACAGCACAGCGTAAACACAGGAGGTAAGTATTACCAGCAGGACGACAGCACAACGTGAAACAGCTTCAGCAGCACATCCACCTACCGAGACGGAGCAAAAAAGGCTGAAGGTTATTCCCACTTTCAGAGAGGCCCAGATTCACTCCACCCATAAGTCCAGGGCTGTCATGTTAACTACATATTTAATTACTGTCAGATTATTGCACTTTCTGGATTTTTAAAAATGCATTACATTCCTCAGAACAATAATCAGCTACTCTGCCTTTCCTTAGTAAATAAAACACATGAGCTGCTTTCACCACTGGAAAGCCAGCAGGCAGGATTCCCCTGGCTGCAGCGTGTGACCCCTGTGTGACAATGGGCTGTAACAGGGTTCCCACTTTTTTTAAGGAATCATTTCCAGAGTTTTCTCTGGAAATTCATGACAGGATCTGGTCATACAGTCATACACTTTAGACACAGGTTTAACGGCATTTTAAGTTCTCCTTGATTATGCATGGACTTAATGTCACCGATATGCTAAATTACATAAAGGCAGGACCAATTAATGCACTGATGTATAGTGGGATTGTTTGACCTCTTTTTCTTACACACGGTTTTAAACTGCAAAACTCTTTTAAAGAAATATATGCTTCTTGAATTGTGGAAAACTATCCAAACATTGGCATATACTGAGCAATTCCATAATATTCAGTATAGAGCTGTTGATCACACCATGAAATAGGCTACCATAGTGGCCTAATTTCAGTAAGGTTTCTTAAACAAGAGCGAAATGCCTCAAGAATTACATTGTCCATTTAGAAAAGTATGCCAGTAATTTGAGAGCTACAAGAACTGAAAACATCTAAATGCAATGCACCAATACCTGTGAAACATTAAAATTGTGTAAAGGTAAACAATAACAGCCCCAAATACAATTTTAGTATCAATAAAAATATCAACTTGCATTAAAACAGTACAATAGCTAAACTGTACATCAAATGGAACTCTACATGAGAGCTAAGAGCATTCAGCAACTAGGAACACAGATAATTCTTCAGTCTCTGAACTTTGGCTGTAAGGGTTCCAGGATCCAGCTCCATCAGTACTTTTTGGAAGACCTCAAAGCTATATTTGAGATTCTTTGGCGATCTTAGATCCAAGACGCAGGATAGATTCAGCAGATAGCAGCAGACTCTGCTAAGGTCCCCCAGACTGCTGAGGACAGTGGTGCCCTCAATCACAATCCCTACATCAGTAGGTTCATTGACAGATCCGTCTTGGTTCCACAGTACGTAAATCTTTATTGGCTTGTTTACCATCTCCTCTTGCACAGACACATCAGTTGGATCCTGCAGACATCGTAAAAATAACTGGTTAAAGCATAGATATTTAATAATCAATCCCAAAGATCTGAGAATCATCCATGATAAAACTTCAAAACTAACACTGCTAAAAAATCCTTATAACTATTAATTGTACTAACCTCGATGTCCTTGATCAAGGAGCTTGCATCTTCACCTAGATGGTCAATAAGACAGTGGATGATGACCTCTCGAATTCGCTACACAGGAATTCCACTCTGCAGAAAAGAATGTCTTTCAACATCAGGGCTCTTCCAATCTGGCCCACAATTCCAAATCCAGATGTTGTTTTTTGTTCCTCCAGGCAGTTAGTTTAATAATTACTGATTCTGATTGGTTACAGAGGCTACACATCTGGCTCACAGGTAAAAGAAGTTTGGAAAATCAGCAGTGCTCGGCCCTTAAGGACCATGATTTGAATAGTCCTTCTCTACACATTCAAACATGATTCATTAGACAAGGCTACCTTCTTCCTTAGATCTATGTTCTAGTTCTGTTGCTCAAATGCCCCTTGTAGGCACTTTCAGTGGTTAACAATGGGCACTGACTGCCCCATAAGCAGCAAGTTGTTATGCTCTGTGCTCTGGCACCTTTCTGTCATAAACAGCAGTAACATTTTTAGCAATTTGCTAGAGTGCCTCTTTTGTGGGACTGGACCAGATGGGGTAGCTTTCACTCCCCACACACATCAATGAGCCTTTTGCACTCATTTACAGGGTCCAGTTATCCCTCCTTGGAGCACTTTTGGTAAGTACTAACCACTGTATACCAGCAACGTCCAAGACCTGACATTTTGGAGATGCTCTGACCCCATCATCACAATTTGGCCCTTGTCAAAGTCACTCAGATCCTTACACTCCTCACATGTATTTTTTCTGCTTCCAAAACTTCAAGAATTGACTGTTCACTCGCTGACTAATATATCCTCCCTTGACAGATGTAATGACAATCAATGTTATTCACTTCATGCCAGTTGTTTTGAAGACATGACTCACCAGTGTAGTAATTAGTGATGGTAATTAACATAAAGCAGAGAAATGTGAGTGATAGGGGTGAATTTATGATTAAAGCAGACAACGAAATAACTGAATAAGTGCATGAAAAGATTGTATTACCTGTAAGTAAAATCCTCATTTGTGCCCGATGATGCTCTCCTGCAGTACCCTTCTCTGCCTGAAACAGCGTCAGCAGTTTGGGAGAATAGAAGTCCAACATGGACATGAATTTTGGCTCTAGATTCAGTGTGGTGATCCTCAGAAACTCAACACTGACCTAAAAGGAAGAGATGAGAACAGCAACAACAAAAACATTGGTGATGCAATCTACTGCTAAACCTCTATATAAATTTGAGTAGCATGGTAAACTATGAAACACGCAGGATTTATGTCCATAATATCTGTGTTGACCACTCTGCTACAAAAAAACTCCATTTACTCACTTGTGAGACATCAAACAGGCCATTGGACCTTGATATCTTGGATGCTCATCTGTAAGTTGGTGACATGTCTTCTATGTGCAAAGGTTCTGCACATTAAGTCACTGATGATTGCGCTGTCTTTCTTCTTTAATTCAGTAATTAGTTGGAAACTATAATACGAATCCAGCTTCAGTTAATTACACAACAGTGCAGTAACTTAGATTGATTAGACAAGTTATTTCAGAGTTTTATAGTAAACGGCTCTGCTGCATCTGAACATTTCATAAAAATAGGCAATGCTAGTTACAGCTGCCAAACTGCGGATACAGGCAGGCGCTAGTATCGGCAACCACACTATGGAAAGCCGTTTTTACATTTAGCTAGATTAGCTGTTTATTGCGGATATCTGTAATGCCATTCTGATTCTGTTAGAAAACTTGATAGCTATGTGGTTTAATTAAATGTTAAAACAGCTTGCTATAACACACTTCATTCATGCATTCTATCAAGTGCATCATTCAAAGTAAATGGCAGCCACTTTATACACACCTTGGACACGGAGAAATCTGATGCAAACATTTTTTGCACAGTGTTCAAACAAGAATAAATTGCACATTTACATCAAATTTTGGTAAGCTGTATTAACCGTGGGCTAGCTGTCCAGTTTGGTTATCGAAACAGACAAAGTAAGGTTGAATCTAACATCAAGAATTGTCCACTGTAGAAGGTAGTTAGGTTAACGCGCTAACATTCAATAACATGACTGTGACAGTATTCGGAATATTACACACAATAAAGTTGTGTATGCACGAGGACATGGCCATTAATATTAACTTTTCCTACTTGCCAAAATTTAAAGAAGTATTCTTCAAAGTGTATCCGTCGCTGCACTTCTCTGGCCACCTGTTGGCAGATAAAAAGGCTCACTTCTCTTAGCGCGCTATCGTTAATGGCGTCCAGTTTATGACGTGTATTAAAACTTAATCAATTTCTTACGTTGGAGAGGAAGATGAAAAATAATGATTTGGAATCACAAATAATTGTATTTCATGAAATCGATCAGTGTAATGAATCATTTCTCAAATATTTAGATTTAAATGTACCAAAAATATTAATGACTTATAATTTGTTTGTTACATTTTTATTTATTCCTGTAATGTTAACTTAAAACAATATTTAGGTTTGAGTCAAAATGGACTGTTGGACTTTTTGTCATTTATTATGGTATGTCCAACTCAAACAATCACTTAAGTGATATTTAGAAATTTTATTAAGGTATTATAACTTTGTATTATTGTGATATTTACAAAGCCACTCAATTTTTGTTAGGGTGTAGCTCAGCTACTTACGAACAGCAAGCTATTTCAAACAGAAAAATTAAAAAGTGAAAACAAATAAAATTCCAGGACAAGAAAGATTATTTCCAGGACATTTGGCCATTTCTATCAGTTTCCAGGTCATTTCAATGACTGGAAAGTAACCCTCAAAATGTTCAGGTTTTCCAGGACGCGTGGGAACCCTGCTAATGTTTGTAATTTTATCATTAAAGAAGCTCATAAAGTGCCCAATGAAGGGCTAGTTTATACTGTTGCACGCTGTCAGACCATGCTAGCTTGAAAACTTCTAAGTCCGTGGATTTCCATTTGTGCTCCAATCTGCGGCACTCCTGTTTACTTTACTTCATTTTTCAAAGGAGCAGTTTCATATAAAATCTGCCTAAGCACTGTATTGAATTCATGGGTGAATTCATTGACATCTGTACTAGACATGAAGTTCACATTACTTACTGCAATAATAAATCATAGCGACTTTCTATAATTTAGGTGACGTGTCCTAATAATCCACTCAGCCATAGTCAAAGAAGGTGGTTCAACCATGAAGGTGATTAGAAAATAGTTGGAGAAAGACTTATTCAATGGACAGACAGATACATAACGAGCAGAAACTCGGTAATAATCAAGTCTAGTGTATGATTGTGAATATGAATTGGTCCTGTTACATGTTGGTGACATTCAACAGAGTACACTTTTGCTGAAGACATCAATCTCTATGTCCATGTGTATATTGAAGACTCCAAGTATTATAATATTCTCTAAGTTAATCACTAAGTCAGACAGAAGTTCCCCAAATTCTGCCAGAATAAAATGTATGATCCCAGTTGTATGTAAACTATAAGCAAATAGATGGGCGGGTCAGACACCAAGTGGATTAGCATTGCTTAAAATGTTATAAAATCTCTGCTAATCTTGGGTTCAACTTTTAACATTGTGTTAAAAATAGTTGCCAGGCCGCCCCCACACCCAGAACCACGTGGTTTCTGTACGAAACTAAACCAATCAGGCTTCAACAAGACTTCATCAAGAGGCATAGTATCTGTGGGTCTGAGCCAGGTCTCAGTTAAAAAACACAGGTCTGCACCAGTGTCCAGCACCATATCATTAACAAGAAGTGACTTACTCCCTAAAGAGCGCAAAGATGAGGTCTGGCCGGTGCTCTCAGTCAGGCAGGTAATTTACTAGACATGTTTTGGGATAACATAAATGATCGTCTCCAGTTAGGATGAAGACCGACCCCTTTATAAAAACCAGGCCGTTCCCAGTAAAGGTCCCAATTATCAATAAAAGGAATGTTTTGAGGTGCACACCAAGTCTCTATCCAGTGGTACAGCGAGAGTAACCTGCTATAGGCTACATCCCTTCTATAGAGAACTGGTAAGGGGACCAGAGACAATTAGATTCTGGCATTTAGTTTTAGCTTTTGCACACATAGAGAGGAAGTTCCTCTTTAATACCTCAGATTGTCGGGACTTTATGTCATTAGTTCCAGTGTGAACAACCAAGGTGGAGACTTCATTGCTGTAGAGGGTATAAGTACAGATACCCTCCCAAAAATTTACTTTGATAAAAGTTCAAGTCACCATCTAGAATTTCACTCAAGTAAAAGTCTTAAAGTATCTAGTACTCACTGTACTTAAGTATTAATCTATAGTAATCTATAACTAACTGTACTTGAGTAATGAAAGTACATGTGCAAGTAAATGTAAATAACAACAGAACGTTGTCTAAACTTTTAATGTTTACTCAGCATTTTAAAGCATGGAAACTAAATTTTGCCTATATCACACATTTCAAAAACAGGGCTTTGAAAACCTAAACAGGAGTAGGCTATTGTTAAAAAAGAAGTACAGGTTAATGTTAACGTATTTTAAAGCCATTTCTGAAAACACAAGTCACTGTTTTTCCTATTACCAGCATGGGGTTCATTATTTCAGTCACAAAACCCTGTTTTTCAGTATTAATAACAATTTCAATGTTCATTGTTCAAAAGTCCAAGTTAATATTAGTGATTTAAATGCCATAACCAGCTTATCACCAAGAGAAGAAAACGTTCACCTAACATCAGACACAATGCTCACCTCAAGCTTTTATCCAGGCTAAAATTTCGATGTCTTTAGGCAGGCACAAGAGGCATTTCATCTGATAGGACAAATCTTTCCCTCCACGTAAGAAAACATTGTGTTTAAGTATGGCCAGGGGTGCTGCTCCTCTTCTTCTCCGTCGTTTGTAGCCGACGTTGCTTCCGTTATTTCTTCCTCCATGACTGTTTGTGGGATGGCTGCTCATGGCTCACATTGACAGGTAACCGACAGGTTGAGTGTGGAATGATCTGTGTGCACGTCGTGTTATGTGATTCATAGAACAATTTTTTGTATATTCATTAAAAAGTTGATGTAGACCTTGAAAATGATACATCGCTACTAATCGGAAGAATCTTTTCGTAATTAAATGTACA
Organism: Brienomyrus brachyistius; assembly: GCF_023856365.1. Classification (NCBI taxonomy): domain Eukaryota; kingdom Metazoa; phylum Chordata; class Actinopteri; order Osteoglossiformes; family Mormyridae; genus Brienomyrus; species Brienomyrus brachyistius. The sequence continues at coordinate 22,389,071 of NC_064544.1, forward strand.
ACAATAATAATAATATGATATTTGTGACACCTAATATGTCTTATTTTCTCTTATTTTGTCTAATATATTGGGTAATACGAGTGTAATTGTCATGACCTGCCTGTACGATCCTCTTGTGCGCCACGCCCCCTTATTAAGCACACGTGCAACCCAGATGGTGATCAGCTGTTTTCTGTCAGTTTGATTCCTCTGGTGTATTTAAGTCACGTCAGAGGCTGTAAACCCAGGTCTGTCACTGATATTTTGATGTTACATGGTCCTGTGTCCTGCATTTGGAGCGATTCCTCTTCTCACCGTTCCTGCTTCCGTGTCCAGCAATCGTAACAGTAATGGTGACTAAAGGGTGTTATTTCATGTCTAATAATGTTAAAAAACGTATTTAGAAGGTCGTAAACATGTTTTATATGCTCTACGAAAATATTTTCTTTATAAATAATCCTACTTCGCGGAAATTCACTTATCGCGCTAGCGTCTGGAATTTAATTAATGGAGAGCTCACTATCCATTTCAAGCACTCGACGGATTCGTTACTGATCGCTGCTTCTCTTGAGGAATCATGGCTGTCAATGAATCTGCCCCTGCTCAGATGCTACCCGAAGTGGCTGAGATTGTGATAGATCCCAGCACGTTAAGGTCTTACAGTAGAGATGAGCTTTTGGGACAGGTGTGCACCATAAAGTTCTTGTTGAAAGTGATTTAAGTTTATCTTTTTCTGCAGAGAGGAGATGCTTGAACAGGGTCAATCAGAAATAGCCACGGCAGAATTTTTTATTGGTAACATGTTGAAATGTTTTTTAGGGTGCTGTCTGCAAGTGCTACCGGATGACAGACCTTGTTAGCGATGACACCTTTGCTGTGAAGGTCATACCTCTGTATTCCTGGGGACTGCAAGAGGTATGTGGTATGGATTGTGCTTAATGTCATCCATCTTTGCAGTTCATCTGCATTCCCCTGTTACTTGATGAGATGGTGTGTTTGACATTTCACTCGGGTGTACCAAGAAGTGGAGATTTTGCGGACACTGAAGCACATGAACGTGGTGGGCTTCTCCCACTGTTTTGAAGACCACCAGTACATGTACATATTCATGAAGTTGTGCAGTAGGCAGGTGAGTCCCTGACTTTTGTAGACATTTTACTAAGGCTATTACTCTGTAATGAATCAGACTGCCCCTGTTTCTCTCTGCTCAGACACTAGGCGACATCCTCAAAGCTCGAGGGACCCTGACTGACCCTGAAGTCCGTTACTATATGCGACAGCTGATTTCGGGATTGAAATACATCCACGGCCACGGTTATATCCACAGGGACATCAAGTTGGGTCTGTGTACATCCATACATGATTTACTCAGTTCTCTGTACAATAATGCTGGCATTTCACATGGCATTGCCAGTGTCGGTCGCCTGGATTTCAGTGTAGTGTTAATTTTGCAATTTGGCAAAGTCTGCAGTTTGCCAGAGTATTTGAGTCTATACTTCATGCAAATTCATTGCCTTTCAGATAATTTGTAAATGAGAAAATGGAGTTAAAAATTGGGGATTTTGGACTGGCGACCAAGCTGGAGCCGAGGGGGAAGTAGGTGTTTTTTGCAGAATCCCTGGCAAAGCTTTCAAATCGTTTATACAGCAAGCTAAAACGCTTTAATGTTTTTCATTTGTGCGTGTTTGTGGAATACAATGTTATATGGCCCCAGAAGTTTGGAAACGGGAAGGTCATGAAGCAAAAGTCTGGGCACTGGGCTGTGTCATGTATGTATACCCTATCAAGCCTCCTCCCTGCCAAAGATCGGCATGGCTACTAAAATCTGTTTAGCATTTTAAGAAGACACACTTGAAACAGGCATAAATGTTTTTCTCTCCTTAAAAGTGAAAATAAATACTGGCACACAGCTGAAAATTTAGCATTGTGTCTTCTTTCAGTGGATACAGTTAATGCTGGTCTCATGCTACAGGTACCAGTTTCTAGTTGGGGAAATCCCCTTTTATCTTGACGGTTACTGGGAGGTGGTTGAAAACATCAAAGGAGCCAAATATGCTCTTCCCAAAAACCTCTCTATGGCAGCGGGAAAACTGCTGGGAAAGATATTCCAAATCCTCAGGATCGCCCTTTGCAGAAGATCCGTCGGGATGAGTTTCACAAAGGTTGGTCCACTTGCAAACTGTTGGGATGTGGATGACTTGCTGGGGTCACCGGTATTTACTCTTCCTTTAAAATTAGAGTAACGGAAAATAGATGGGTGGATGGAATTGCTTTGCTTAACTGATACATATTAAACCAACCCTAGGGGTTTACTCCTAAAAAGCTACCACCTAGTAGCTGTCATGCAATGCCACAGCTCAAAGCAGAGAAGAACCGTGTTGTCAAATTCTTCAACTGCTTGGCCCAACGGCTCTTTCAAAAGAAGCGATCCAGAGGTAACCTGTCAGCATAAATACCACCAGTAGATCATCTCTCTGTTCCTCAGGCTTAGACACTACGAGGCATCCTCTGTCTGGTGGTTAGACGTGCCAGCTCCTTGCAAATTGAATCATGTACATACCCATCACTGGTCTGCATGTGTACCAAATTACAGTGGTACCTTGGTTTGTGAGCATAATTCGTTCTGTAAACGTACTTGTAATCCAAAACACTCATATCAAAGCGAATTTTCCCATTAGAAATAATGGAAACTCAGATGATCTTTGGCAGGGAGGAGGCTTGATAGGGTATACATACATGACACTGCCCAGACTTGGGCTTCATGACCTTCCCGTTTCCAAACTTTTGGGGCCATATAACATTGTATTCCACAAACCTCTCTACAACACACACAAATAAAAACGTTAAGCGCATATGTGCTTTAGCTTTGAGGATGTCGCCTAGTGTCTGAGCAGAGAGAAACAGGGGCAGTCTGATTCATTACAGAGTCTTAGCCTTGGTAAAATGTCTACAAAAGTCAGGGACTCACCTGCCTACTGCACAACTCCATGAATATGTACATGTACTGGTGGTCTTCAAAACAGTGGGAGAAGCCCACCACATTCATGTGCTTCAGTGTCTGCAAAATCTCCACTTCTTGATACACCTGAGTGAAATGTCAAACACACCATCTCATCAAGTAACAGGGGAATGCAGATGAACTGCAAAGATGGACGACTAAGCACAATCCATATCACATACCTCTTCCAGTCCCCAGGAATACAGAGGTATGACCTTCACAGCAAAGGTGTCATCGCTAACAAGGTCTGTCATCCTGTAGCACTTGCCAACAGCGCCCTAAAAAACAAACAAAAAAAAAACAAAAAAAAAAACATTTCAACATGTTACCAGTAAAAGAAATTCTGCCATGGCTATTTCTGTTTCACCCTGTTCAAGCATCTCCTCTCCGCAGAAAAAGATAAACTTCAATCACTTTCAACAAGAACTTTATGGTGCACACCTGTCCCAAAAGCTCATCTCTACTGCAAGACTTTAACGTGCTGGGATCGATCACAATCTCAGCCACTTCGGGTCGCATCTGAGCGACAGCCATCATTGACAGCCATGATTCCTCAAGAGAAGCAGCGATCAGTAACGAATCCGTCGAGTGTTTGAAATGGATAGTGAGCTCTCCATTAATTAGTTACAGACGCTTAGCGCGATAAGTGAATTTCCGCGAAGTAGGATTATTTATAAAGAAAATATTTTCGTAGAGCATATAAAACATGTTTACGACCTTCTAAATACGTTTTTTAACATTATTAGACATGAAATAACACCCTTTAGTCACCATTACTGTTACGATTGCTGGACACGGAAGCAGGAACGGTGAGAAGAGGAATCAGGATCGAAGGGTTTATTTGGAATCACTCCAAATGCAGGACACAGGACCATGTAACATCAAAACATCAGTGACAGACCAGGGTTTACAGCCTCTGACGTGACTTAAATACACCAGAGGAATCAAACTGACAGAAAACAGCTGATCACCATCTGGGTTGCACGTGTGCTTAATAAGGGGGTGTGACGCACAAGAGGATCGTACAGGCAGGTCATGACAATTACACTCGTATTACCCAATATATTAGACAAAATAAGAGAAAATAAGACATATTAGATGTCACAAATATCATATTATTATTATTGTACATTTAATTACGAAAAGATTCTTCAGATGCGTAGCGATGTATCATTTTCAAGGTCTCCATCAACTTTTTAATGAATATACAAAAAATTGTTCTATGAATCACATAACACGACGTGCACACAGATTATTCCACACTCAACCTGTCGGTTACCTGTCAATGTGAGCTATGAGCAGCCATCCCACAAACAGTCATGGAGGAAGAAATAACGGAAGCAACGTCAGCTACAAACGACGGAGAAGAAGATGAGCAGCACCCCTGGCCATACTTAAACACAATGTTTTCTTACGTGGAGGGAAAGATTTGTCCTATCAGATGAAATGCCTCTTGTGCCTGCCTAAAGACATCGAAATTTTAGCCTGGATAAAAGCTTGAGGTGGGCTTTGTGTCTGATGTTAGGTGAACGTTTTCTTCTCTTGGTGATAAGCTGGTTATGGCATTTAAATCACTAATATTAACTTGGACTTTTGAATAATGAACATTGAAATAGTTATTTAAGCTGAAAAACAGGGTTTTGTGACTGAAATAATGAACCCCATGCTGGTAATAGGAAAAACTGTGACTTGTGTTTTCAGAAATGGCTTTAAAATACGTTAACATTAACCTGTACTTCTTTTTTAACAATAGCCTACTCCTGTTCAGGTTTTCAAAGCCCTGTTTTTGAAGTGTGTGATATAGGCAAAATTTCGTTTCCATGCTTTAAAATGTTGAGTAAACATTTTAATATTAAAAGTTTAGACAACGTTCTGTTGTTATTTACATTTACTTGCACATGTACTTTCATTACTCAAGTACAGTTAGTTATAGATTACTTGTAGTATTTAAGTACAGTAAGTACTAGATACTTTAAGACTTTTACTTGAGTGGAATTCTAGTTGGTGACTTGAACTTTTATCAAAGTAAATTTTTGGGAGGGTATCTGTACTTATACCCTCTACAGCAATGAAGTCTCCACCTTGGTTGTTCACACTGGAACTAAAGTCCCGACAATCTGAGGTATTAAAGAGGAACTTCCTCTCTATGTGTGCAAAAGCTAAAACTAAATGCCTGAATCTAATTGTCTCTGGTCCCTTACCAGTTCTCTATAGAAGGGATGTAGCCTATAGCAGGTTACTCTCCCTGTACCGCTGGATAGAGACTTGGTGTGCACCTCAAAACATTCCTTTTTTTGATAATTGGGACCTTTACTGGGAACGGCCTGGTTTTTATAAAGGGGACGGTCTTCATCCTAACTGGAGACGATCATTTATGTTATCCCAAAACATGTCTAGTAAATTACCTGCCTGACTGAGAGCACCAGCCAGACCTCAGCTTTGCGCTCTTTAGGGAGTAAGTCACTTCTTGTTAATGATATGGTGCTGGACACTGGTGCAGACCTGTGTTTTTTAACTGAGACCTGGCTCAGACCCACAGATACTATGCCTCTTGTTGAAGTCTTGTTGAAGCCTGGTTGGTTTAGTTTCGTACAGAAACCACGTGGTTCTGGGTGTGGGGGCGGCCTGGCAACTATTTTTAACACAATGTTAAAAGTTGAACCCAAGATTAGCAGAGATTTTATAACATTTTAAGCAATGCTAATCCACTTGGTGTCTGACCCACCCATCTATTTGCTTATAGTTTACATACAACTGGGATCATACATTTCATTCTGGCAGAATTTGGGGAACTTCTGTCTGACTTAGTGATTAACTTAGAGAATATTATAATACTTGGAGTCTTCAACATACACGTGGACATAAAGATTGATGTCTTCAGCAAAAGTTTACTCTGTTGAATGTCACCAACATGTAACAGGACCAATTTATATTCACAATCATACACTAGACTTGATTATTACGGAGTTTTTGCCAAATGGCCAAATGTCCTGGAAATAATCTTTCTTGTCCTGGAATTTTATTTCTGTTTTCGCTTTTTAATTTTTCTGTTTGAAATAGCTCGCTGTTCGTAAGTAGCTGAGCTACACCCTAAAAAACAATTGAGTGGCTTTGTAAATATCACAATAATACAAAGTTATACTACCTTAATAAAATTTCTAAATATCACTTATGTGATTGTTTGAGTTGGACATACCATAATAAATGACAAAAAAATCCAACAGTTCATTTTGACTCAAACCTAAATATTGTTTTAAGTTAACATTACAGGAATAAATAAAAATGTAACTAACAAATTATGTTTTTAAGTCATTAATATTTTTGGTACATTTAAATCTAAATATTTGAGAAATGATTCATTACACTGATCGATTTTATGAAATACAATTATTTGTGATTCCAAATCATTATTTTTCATCTTCCTCTACAACGTAAGAAATTGATTAAGTTTTAATAAACGTCATGAACTGGACGCCATTAACGATAGTGCGCTAAGAGAAGTGAGCCTTTTTATCTGCCAACAGGTGGCCAGAGAAGCGCAGCGACAGATACACTTTGAAGAATACTTGCAGATTTTGGTAAGTAGGAAAAGTTCATATTAATGGCCATGTCCTCGTGCATACACAACTTTATTGTGTGTAATTTTCCGAATACTGTCACAGCCATGTTATTGAATGTTAGCGCGTTAACCTAACTACCTTCTACAGTGGGCAATTCTTGATGTTAGATTCAACCTTACTTTGTCTGTTTCGATAAGCAAACTGGACAGCTAGCCCACGGTTAATACAGCTTCCCAAAATTTGATGTAAATGTGCAATTTATTCTTGTTTGAACACTGTGCAAAAAATGTTTGCATCAGATTTCTCCGTGTCCAAGGTGTGTATAAAGTGGCTGCCATTTACTTTGAATGATGCACTTGATAGAATGCATGAATGAAGTGTGTTATAGCAAGCTGTTTTAACATTTAATTAAACCACATAGCTATCAAGTTTTCTAACAGAATCAGAATGGCATTACAGATATCCGCAATAAACAGCTAATCTAGCTAAATGTAAAAACGGCTTTCCATAGTGTGGTTGCCGATACTAGCGCCTGCCTGTATCCGCAGTTTGGCAGCTGTAACTACCATTGCCTATTTTTATGAAATGTTCAGATGCAGCAGAGCCGTTTACTAAACTCTGAAATAACTTGTCTAATCAATCTAAGTTACTGCACTGTTGTGTAATTAACTGAAGCTGGATTCGTATTATAGTTTCCAACTAATTACTGAATTAAAGAAGAAAGACAGCACAACCATCAGTGACTTAATGTGCAGAACCTTTGCACATAGAAGACATGTCACCAACTTACAGATGAGCATCCAAGATATCAAGGTCCAATGGCCTGTTTGATGTCTCACAAGAGAGTAAATGGAGTTTTTTGTAGCAGAGTGGTCAACACAGATATTATGGACATAAATCCTGCGTGTTTCATAGTTTACCATGCTACTCAAATTTATATAGAGGTTTAGCAGTAGATTGCATCACCAATGTTTTTGTTGTTGCTGTTCTCATCTCTTCCTTTTAGGTCAGTGTTGAGTTTCTGAGGATCACCACACTGAATCTAGAGCCAAAATTCATGCCCATGTTGGACTTCTATTCTCCCAAACTGCTGACGCTGTTTCAGGCAGAGAAGGGTACTGCAGGAGAGCATCATCGGGCACAAATGAGGATTTTACTTACAGGTAATACAATCTTTTCATGCACTTATTCAGTTATTTCGTTGTCTGCTTTAATCATAAATTCACCCCTATCACTCACATTTCTCTGCTTTATGTTAATTACCATCACTAATTACTACACTGGTGAGTCATGTCTTCAAAACAACTGGCATGAAGTGAATAACATTGATTGTCATTACATCTGTCAAGGGAGGATATATTAGTCAGCGAGTGAACAGTCAATTCTTGAAGTTTTGGAAGCAGAAAAAATGCATGTGAGGAGTGTAAGGATCTGAGTGACTTTGACAAGGGCCAAATTGTGATGATGGGGTCAGAGCATCTCCAAAATGTCAGGTCTTGGACGTTGCTGGTATACAGTGGTTAGTACTTACCAAAAGTGCTCCAAGGAGGGATAACTGGACCCTGTAAATGAGTGCAAAAGGCTCATTGATGTGTGTGGGGAGTGAAAGCTACCCCATCTGGTCCAGTCCCACAAAAGAGGCACTCTAGCAAATTGCTAAAAATGTTACTGCTGTTTATGACAGAAAGGTGCCAGAGCACAGAGCATAACAACTTGCTGCTTATGGGGCAGTCAGTGCCCATTGTTAACCACTGAAAGTGCCTACAGGGGGCATTTGAGCAACAGAACTAGAACATAGATCTAAGGAAGAAGGTAGCCTTGTCTAATGAATCATGTTTGAATGTGTAGAGAAGGACTATTCAAATCATGGTCCTTAAGGGCCGAGCACTGCTGATTTTCCAAACTTCTTTTACCTGTGAGCCAGATGTGTAGCCTCTGTAACCAATCAGAATCAGTAATTATTAAACTAACTGCCTGGAGGAACAAAAAACAACATCTGGATTTGGAATTGTGGGCCAGATTGGAAGAGCCCTGATGTTGAAAGACATTCTTTTCTGCAGAGTGGAATTCCTGTGTAGCGAATTCGAGAGGTCATCATCCACTGTCTTATTGACCATCTAGGTGAAGATGCAAGCTCCTTGATCAAGGACATTGAGGTTAGTACAATTAATAGTTTTAAGGATTTTTTTTAGCAGTGTTAGTTTTTAAGTTTTATCATGGATGATTCTCAGATCTTTGGGATTGATTATTAAATATCTATGCTTTAACCAGTTATTTTTACGATGTCTGCAGGATCCAACTGATGTGTCTGTGCAAGAGGAGATGGTAAACAAGCCAATAAAGATTTACGTACTGTGGAACTAAGACGGATCTGTCAATGAACCTACTGATGTAGGGATTGTGATTGAGGGCACCACTGTCCTTAGCAGTCTGGGGGACCTTAGCAGAGCCTGCTGCTATCTGTTGAATCTATCCTGCGTCTTGGATCTAAGATCGCCAAAGAATCTCAAATATAGCTTTGAGGTCTTCCAAAAAGTACTGATGGAGCTGGATCCTGGAACCCTTCCAGCCAAAGTTCAGAGACTGAAGAATTATCTGTGTTCCTAGTTGCTGAATGCTCTTAGCTCTCATGTAGAGTTCCATTTGATGTACAATTTAGCTATTGTACTGTTTTAATGCAAGTTGATATTTTTATTGATACTAAAATTGTATTTGGGGCTGTTATTGTTTACCTTTACACAATTTTAATGTTTGACAGTTGTAACCTGGATAAATAATACCTATTGTTAATGTCTTTATATTTGTGTAATTAAGTTGCTTTATTCGAGAAAGGTGAGATATGTTATGGTGGTTTAATCGGTGTTAATTTATGATTGGTTGTTCAGTTTGATGTCTGTCTGTTAGCCCATTCACTGTTAAGCTGGGGCGGGGAAAAAAAGAGAGCGAGAGCGGGAAGGACTAGAAGGAAAGGGTGGAGTTTTGTCTGTGTTCGGGACGAGATATAGTTTTTATAACTACGTAGTCCCTGTGTTTAGGGGGGAAAAGCTTAAGAAGTCAGTGGCGTATGTGTGCAGTGAACGGACAGTGAATGTGCTTATGTCCCCACTGGGTTTTACGGTTCCTAAAACGCCATTCGAAAGAATAGGTTAATGTTTGCTTGCCAACGCGGGGAGATGACGCCATGATAGAAGCTGAACAGTCGAAAGCTAAGCGAACGGCGAAGTTTTCACAGTGGAATAACCAAGGGGACTGACGTCCGTCCGGAAGACCGAGAGAGGGGCAGCGGTGAGAACCGGCGTGGGACGTGCACTGGAGGGGACTTTTGGACACCTGTTCGCCTCGTGGAGAGGATAGAGCTACTTTTTCAACCGAAGAATCAGGCCTGCCTCGTTCAGTAAATGGGTACCCTATTCGTTTAATTTCATGTGAAATCGATGTAATGTTATTCTCGATTTATTTTCCATTTTTTCTGTGGTTTAGGGTTATCCAATGTTTAAGGAGTTTGTGGGGTACGGGACTGATTTATATTAAATGGTGTTATATTTAAATTGTGATTGTCGACTGTATTGCGGGGGAAGGTTTTACTGGAGGGAAAGTCTGTGTGCGTTTAATATACAGGGGAACGGGACAAAGAGACAAAGTGGTTGTAACATATGGTATATTTGGGTTAGTTAAATATATACAGATTATGAACCCAGTGCTCTGCCGCAGCAACCTCGGATTTAGTTAGACCGGGGAGGGGAGGGAGCGCTACACAGGTATTGGTGCATTGCATTTAGATGTTTTCAGTTCTTGTAGCTCTCAAATTACTGGCATACTTTTCTAAATGGACAATGTAAAGCATCTTCCTAACTGTACTAAGCACGTAGCCAGCAGATTTACTTTTATATCTTACCCACCTTCCCTCACTTTTCACTTTTAGGCTGTGGGCAAGATAGATGAAAACCAGTTTGTGGCCGTGACCAGCACCAACACTGCCAATGTCTTCAATCTGTTCCCCCGAAAGTGCCGGATAGCAGTGGGCTCCGATGCCAACATAGTTATCTAGGACCTTGACAAGATGAAGACCATCACGACCAAGACACAGCAGTCAGTGAGATGGGTAATGGCTCGCTGGATGGAAGATGCCTTTTGTGTAAGGATTCGCTTTCCCTCTTCTACCCTGATTCAGGCTGTGGGGCACAACATCTTTGAGGGCATGGAATGTCGAGGGGGGCCGTTGGTGGTCATCAGCCAGGGAAAGATCGCTTTCCAAGGTGCTAACCTGTCCATGCAGCAGGGAGCCGGACACTTCATCTGACGCAAACCCTTCCCCGACTACGTCTACCAGCGCATCAAGATGAGGAACAAGGCCCTGAGCCATGGGTCAAACCCCAGAGCTTGTCACAGTGAGCAGCTTGAACAGTCATTTTGGAGTCATTTTGGTTGCGATACCACATGGCCCTGTTATAGATTTATTGAATTTGCAACATTTCATTGTGCTGCATGTATATGAAGATTTTTTTTTACCAGATGCCTCAGTCGTTTTGTATGTTGTATCCAGTTGTTCTTGGATAACCCAAATTTCCAGCAAACACTGCACCTCTGCCATAGACCAAAGTGATCCCTTTGCCATGATGTTTGTTAAATTATTGTTACTACTTGTCAGAGGCCCTGAACTGTTCACTTTACCTCCCATGCTACCTAGTGTCTTGCCCCTCTTAATACCTGCCTCTCAATAAAACTCCCCACGAAGGGGATTCTGCCCTACAGCTTGCATTCGGGTCCTACTTCCCACCGGTGACGTGACAGAGGAATACGTGGTTAGTGCCAGGCAGAAATTAATAGCCTATCTTTGATTTTGCATCCATTTGGCAATTTGACATATGATTTGACATATGATAAAGACATATGATGGGTCTGTGCATTATGCATATCCAAAGTTAAGAGCTTCAGATTAATGGGTGCAAAAAACACAAAATGCATTTTGCGTTTGTGGAGTTCGAATGGTTAACTCATTTAATATTTTTCTTGCGCTGTACATGACTCATTGTCACTTTGGACAGTAAGCACTTCATGTAATTCATCCATTGCTCCTTTTCCTTATGGTATACAGCCGCTTTATACATGTGCGCACACACATTTTTCACATTCCATTACTTTCACACATTTTACTGTTATTGTATTGATTATTACATCTCTTCTGATGCCACATTTATTTATTCGTTTACTTATTTATTTGTAACCTGGTAACTGCACACTGCACAAATACAATCTTCTTGTATTTGTAGAATGACACCAAATCTGATTTTGTAATCATGAATTACCTAAACCTTAAATACACAAGGATAAACTCAATTATTGCTGAAAAAATCTACACACAGTTATAAAAATGTAATATTCTCATCAAAATCACACGTGCACAGCCAAAAATGTAGGCAGTAACTATATACTGCTTTGCCAAACAGGTACAGGTATCAGACACACAGAACATCAACTTGTTCATTATACTCTTTGTTTATTGGAAAACTGGGTACATCATCCAGCAGAAGGAAAAATTGGCCGACCATTTAAGACGGAATACATTGAGCAAACTCAATGTGACCTTCACTACCAGACATGCAACGTTTTAAAAGGTGCAGTGTTATACTGTACAAAACATTTTAATTAAAGATATTCAAAGTTAATATAGTGTACTTACCTTCCTCGCACAAATATGTGAAACAACCCTTTATGCCCTCCCTGATGTGAATTGGTACAAATTTCCACAGCTTTCTCACCAGAGCCAGCCATTTTCTCCATAATCATAATCAATTCCAACTCCTGCTATTATTTCTTTCACTGCAGACAGAATGACGTGGCTTTCCATCCACTTCAGTCTCATTCATTCTGCAATATGGGTGCTTGTGGTTATTAAGCAAGCAAGTAAATGATCCATCTTCTGCATTATCAGCACTTAAAGGAGAAAGTCAGTCTGTGAGAACAGGTGACTGCAGTGACTGTCCTTCTGTGCCATCAATGTGTGCAGGGAGTAAGACCAGAGTACAGACGCACAAAGCTTATATTTCTTGCTTTTACCAAAAACAAGTACCTCTGCTTCAATGTGAAGGTAATCGTTTAAAACCAGACAACTCCAAGCTGAAAAACAAATATGTCTAGCTCTTGCCTGGGAACTGCTGCGATGTTTATATTTCAAATCTAAGCCCGAATCCATCCATCCATCCTCTGTAACCAGCGGTCCGGCGACCGGCGTCGGCTGTCAGAGGGCTTAGATGGCAGTCGCATTCGGTAATCCAGGTCGACTGATCGTATAGTGGATGGCAGTAAGCGCTCCAGCCATGACTCAGAGCCTAGGAGGCGAAGCAGAGATCGGTACACAGGAAGACAGGAACACAAGGAGGGGAAAAACGCTTGCACGCTGGATAAACCATGAAGATCTCACGTCTGGCCAGAAATAAGAGACTGAGAAGGGGAAGGTTTAACACAGATGGGAGGAGCAGGGTTCCAAAGCGGAACCACACCTGCTCAGGCACTTCCATCACCTGCCAACATTCCTCTGTCCTTTATTTCCCTTCACACTGCACTCCTATCATGCTCCACAACCACAAACCTCTGAAATCACCTACATTCTCTGCACTCGACTGACTCCTTACCAGCTTCTTTCCTGCCGCTGCCTGCACTCCTTCATGTTCTGTCGGCATCCAAACCACCTGCTTTGCTCGCCCCATCATTTCTCCCAGATCCAGTGTGGGCTGATTAAAAGCCACTGCTAAGGGGGGCTCCTCCTCTGGTGTGTTGTACCATTCTCCCACTACTCCCATCCTCCGTATCTGAATGGCTACTCCCTCAGGGCCTAATATTATCCAGTCTGCCATCATGCGCATCCCGTCTTTCTCTCTGCCAGGCAGCGTATCTATCAGCTGGTCCCACTCATCCCTCACTCCAGGATCACTGAAATCTTCCATCACAACTAACAACTGTATTTATCCTATTTCCAATTTAGCACATTGCTATATTATTCCTGTATAAATGGCCCCAACTCTTCTAGGATTTCCCAAACCTTTCCAGTAACCTTTACAGTAACTCTTCTAATCAGTATAAGCTATACTATCCCTGCTGGACAACAAATTTGGTTGTAGAAGGTTTTTTGTCCCCTATCTGAACTTCTACTAAACAAGATTCTGGAACATGCAAGTTGGACAGGTGTGTCCAGGCTGATCACAGCTCCAGCACACCAGCTGAATCAGCCTGTTCCCCAGTCTCCCCAGGGTCTAGGATCATCAAATTTGTGAGTAAATGGGTGCCCTCTGAGGAAACCCCCATCCATTGTATCTACTCACTCTGTTCCAATTAGGGACCGGAGGCCAATTAGTGTCCTTGTTTTTTTGGCGGTGACTGACTCAATATCTTCGTCAGCTTCCTCTCATGCTCTTCAGCAGAGTCCTCCTCCTCTCTGTACAAGTCAATAGTATGGATCAGCTGCTCCTCAGGCATAGTAATAAGCCCCACTACTTGCCTTAGCCTGCTTCTCACTGGCTTCGGGAGCGTGTCCTGCAGTGCCCTCCGGTACAGACCTCTGAACACCGAATCCTGCGGGTCCTGCTTTGTCTCAGTGCTCCACCACTTTTCTTGGGCTTGCAGATAAGCAGCTGGGCTTCCCCCTTCTTTACGGGCTCCACCTTCATTTCAGCCACACTCAGTCACAGAGGTTAGCACAGGAGTCCCTGTCACCACTGCCAGCATTCTCTCTACTCCGTTTACCCCCAGGACACAAGCCTGAACCGCCTTTATGTCCCCCATCAGCAGGAGCTGTCCCATAGTTTCCTCCTCAAATACTATCATCCACTTTCAAACCCCGTCTGCCAGGACTGTTCTGCCCATGGCACACACTGTGTCTGTGCTCCTTTCACCACCAGGGGGAGCATCAGAGTGTCCCTATCGGGGGTCTCACAGCCCTCCTACTTCCCGCTGTTCTATGATCTACATTATCCTCCTCTACTCCTTCCTCACTCTCCGTTTCTATCTCCTCCTGACACTGACTCCATCCTCTACATGGAGGGTTAGGGCTGTCCATCAGATGCATCAGCCCTTCTGCATCACTACCACTTGCTCTGTACCCCACCTTTATATCACTCCCTTTTTCCTCAAACACACATGCCTGGCCTTCTGTTATAATCCACTCCCTCGCAGTCCTTCCTTCACGGCCTGATGCCGCAGGTCGCTCACTTCCCGGTACCCATATAACAAATTGCGACCATTTTAGTCGCGTATGCTCCCGAAATGTCATCTATGCGACTTCAAAATATATTTGGGAGCATTGGTGCGAGTACATGTAATTGTTGTCATGCTACCTGTTTTAATTTCTCTAAAAAATGTTAAAAGTATATGTGTGTTCTGTGTGCTGAATGCTGATACGGTGACCGTTCTGCAGTTGAGATTCTAGAATGGTTAATAATAGCTGTCAATCAATCAGTCAGGTGACGGCGCTAACTACAGCGGGGAAATGTAAATGTAAAGAGGTGAAGAAGAGGGAAAATGAAAAGAACACTGACAGATTTCTTTTGCAAACCACCTAAAGTTACAAATAATGGCGTTGGTGATAGTGATCATGTGGTGAATGTTGATTCACCAGCCGAAAAGAAGGCGTACAGTTTTCGGAGAGAATGGTTGAAAGACTTCGAGTGGCTCCGCTATGAAAATGGCTATATGCACTGCATTCACTGTAAAACCTGTGGGACGGAGTTTGCAGTTAACACAGTGTTCGACACTGAATCTACGCACTTTAAGCGCGGGAGCTTGGTCAAACACTGCGAGAGTGCCAAACAAGAAATGCAGGGACAAGTGTTTGGCAAAAAGTTCAGTATCATCAGGTTCGATCGTTAAGGCTTTTAATCGTCAGGATACTGCCAGCCATTCCGCGCACGTAACGAACGTAAAATTTAACACCGCATACACTATCGCCAAAGAAGAGCTCGCCTTCACTAAATTTAAACCCATGTTGCAGCTAATGAAAAAGAACGGTATTGCAATTAACATGACATATGCAAATGACAAGTCATGTGCCAATATCATCGGCGTAATAGCAGATACCATCTGCAGAACGCTGCAGTTAAAGTATCATCAGCCCAGTACATCTCATTCATGATCGATGGAGACACCGACCTGTCTGTCAAGGAGTGCGTGATTGTGTATGTCCGCATCCTGCTTGACGGACAACCCACGACCATCCTCATCGGGCATGTTGAGGTGGAACATGCTAATGCTGATGGTAAGTTGTTTCTTCTTCTTTTTTCTAATTAATTAATTAATAGCCTATTTGGTATTGCATAGTTATTGTATGTATATATATATATATATGGTGGTGGTAGTGCGGCCACGACGCGAAGCGGAGTGGCCGTTACACCTCGGGTGTGCATTATTTTCTAATAATTCAACGGTCCGGAGTCAATTATTCCGCTTATACTACGGTTGCCACACCTCAAGACATCGATCAGATGATATATTTCAAGGGATTCGTCCGGTTTTTCTACTTAAATCGCTATTGTGAGTAGGATTATTTCTTCCGCATCTCATCCAACGACTCTTGCTAGTTCCAAAACGTCATTTTAAAGCTGGCAATGGAGGCTTGAGCCGTTGATAGCAGACTAATGCAGTTAATAATGAAGTTATTAGAAAGAGAGCGAGAGACACAGAGAAAGAGAAACAGAGAGAGAGCTTGTATGAATTAGGCTACCTCTGTGTGTCCCTCAACAGTGTTCTGAAGCACCGTCTCTAAACTGTAAGTCTGCTTTAAGATGCAGCGCTGTTATTACCTCGCTAGTGAGAAATGTCATGTGTAGCCTTTAAGTTGGTACACTAGGCTAACTAATACTGCTGCAGCTCAGTTGTTGAAAGTTTCATATTCACCGTAAATATAAAAATTTACTTTCGGAAAATCGTCTGTCATGTTGTTGTTTTTGTTAGTCCTGTGTGCTGTATAGGTACTGTATGCTAATTTCCGTTATTACAGTTAACTATGCGAAGTGATATGGAACTGTAATGCGGTCAAGAGAGCTACCTGGAACTACGTTCGCCGTGCGTTTATCTGAAAATAATTGCACACCTCAGAACGTTCGTCAGCCAATCAGATTAAAGCATTCAACGGTCCCGTAGTATAAGTAAGGAATAACTGACGACGGGCCGTTGAATTATTAGAAAATAATGCACACCCGAGGTGTAACGGCCACTCCGCTTCGCGTCGTCGCCGCATTACCACCTCGGGTGTGCATTATTTTCTAATAATTCAACGGTCCGGAGTCAATTATTCCGCTTATACTACGGTTGCCACACCTCAAGACATCGATCAGATGATATATTTCAAGGGATTCGTCCGGTTTTTCTACTTAAATCGCTATTGTGAATAGGATTATTTCTTCCGCATCTCATCCAACGACTCTTTTGCTAGTTCCAAAACGTCATTTTAAAGCTGGCAATGGAGGCTTCAGCCGTTGATAGCAGACTAATGCAGTTAATAATGAAGTTATTAGAAAGAGAGCGAGAGAGAGAGAGAGAGAGCTTGTATGAATTAGGCTACCTCTGTGTGTCCCTCAACAGTGTTCTGAAGCACCGTCTCTAAACTGTAAGTCTGCTTTAAGATGCAGCGCTGTTATTACCTCGCTAGTGAGAAATGTCATTTGTAGCCTTTAAGTTGGTACACTAGGCTAACTAATACTGCTGCAGCCCAGTTGTTGAAAGTTTCATATTCGCCGTAAATATTAAAATTGACTTTCGGAAAATCGTCTATCATGTTGTTGTTTTTGTTAGTCCTGTGTGCTGTATAGGTACTGCATGCTAATTTCCGTTATTACAGTTAACTATGCGAAGTTATATGGAACTGTAATGCGGTCAAGAGAGCTACCTGGAACTACGTTCGCCGTGCGTTTATCTGAAAATAATTGCACACCTCAGAACGTTCGTCAGCCAATCAGATTCAAGCATTCAACGGTCCCGTAGTATAAATTTAAAAATAAAGGTAGTTGTGGTATAAATAATATTACAAATTAAGCTACAAACACACACACTCCCCCCCCCCCCCCCATGATCAGTGATACAGAATAATGAGTGATACAGAGAGTACTTCAGCTGACACTGCACCACCGGTCAGAGTTTGCTTAACCTTGCAGGACAGCGAGGGTCAAATCAGTGACAATGAAAACAGTGGCAGTAGCACCCACCTTTCCCCCACTGAGACCAATATTGCATCTTGGGATGGAGGTCCTCCTCCACTAAAGATCAAGAGGACTTCTGCAGTATGGAACTCTTTCACTGTTTCTGAAAATGATCCCTCCAAAGCCATTTGCAAGCTTTGCAAGTCCAAGCTAAGCAGAGGTAGAGATGCAAAACATTACAACACAACATCTCTACATAACCATCTGCTATATGTTCATCACATGAGAAAGCCCACTGTATCAGCCACCTCCTCTCCTCTTCCTTCTCGGGTCACTGGTGTTCATCTGGGTGCTGCTAAGGGCTCACATTCATCTTCCTCTTCACCAATACTCACTGCATTTGCAGCAAAGCAGCCATTCTCAGCAAACCATCCCTGGTCAAAACAAATTACAGAGATGATTGGTAAAATGATCTGCACTGATCTTGAACCTTTCTCTGTGGTGGAGAGGAGTGGCTTCAAGATACTTGTGGGCTTTTTAGAGCCCAAGTAAAAGATACCTTCGAGACACTATTTCAGTCGAACTGTAGTGCCTGAGCTGTATGAGGCAATGAGAGGGGAGATGGTCCAGTCGCTTAAGGCAGCTGAAGGAGGTGTCATCAACCTCACTACAGATCTCTGGACCAGCAATCACAACGCACATGCATATCTATCTTACTGGGCACTGGTGTGAACGTGTAGGGGAAGCTTCAGTACAGAGGAAAGCAGGGCTGCTAAATGTTGGTGTGCTGGACATTGAGCACGCATCAAACAACATTCTGTGCTGCCTTAAGGAAAAGATGAGAGTGGGAAGAGTCTGTTGGTCAGTCTGTCACAATACGATTTGTTGTTTCAGATAATGCAGCAAAAATGGTTGAAAGCTTTGACTGAATATGGGCACATCCGTTGCGTGTCCCATATGCTTCACTTGGTGGTGATCAAAGCACTGGAGAAGGACAGGGTTGGGACATCCCTTCTCTCCAAAGCCAGGAGCATATCTGGCCATGTTCATCGCTCAAGCAAAGCCAGCAACAGACTACATGAGCTGCAAACACAGTTGAACTTCCCCCAGCACATGCTCATAACAGATGTAAAAACAAGGTGGAACTATACGTTCTATATGCTCCAGCGGCTGGTGGAGCAGCGCAGGGCTGTGCAGATTATGACACAGTCTAACATGGGTAAAGCTCCAACAATCACCTATCCAAATGAGTGGGGGTTAGCAACAGACATGCTCACTGTTCTTAGTCCTTTTGAGGAGGTCACACAGGTGCTCTCAAAACACAGCGCCTCCATCTCTGAGGTCATCCCCCTCCTGCATGGCTTGTGCTCCATCATCAGGTCACTGCATGCTGGTGAGGAATCTGAGGATGAATCTGATCAGTTCATGGCTGGTGATGACGATCAGGATGCCACAGTGGGGCTGGACCAAGATGTTGCGGCTGAGTCCAGGGAAAGGTTAGGCACAGCAGCAAGGAAACTGGCAGCCAATCTGAGCAAAGAACTAAAATGGCGTTTCGAACCAATTTTTGCAAACTCCACATTTCTGCTTGCCACTCTCCTTGACCCCAAATATAAGGCCAGCTGTTTTCCAAACAATGTTGATGTGGAGGCACTGAAGAGGACATTACTCCTCAGGATGGAGTTCTGTGACCCTGTGGCTACACCTGCAAGAAACACAGAAGAGACACCTGCCACCAGCAGCACTTCAGTCTTGTCTTTCCTGCAGAAAAAGAAATCAGCTATTCCAATGAGGACACATTTATCCATCAGGTGATGTGGAGGCCTACCTGGCAGATGGGGACATCAGCCTCACTGATAACCCAGTGAAATACTGGTCAGGCAAGCTTCAGTGCTGACCCAATCTTACACGCTTTGCACTGCAGCATCTCAGTTGTCAACCTACAAGTGCCCAGTCTGAGCGTGTTTTTAGCACAGCTGGAAATGTGGTCAGTCCACAGCGTGCAAACTTAGACCCTAGCCATGTGGAACAACTGGTCTTCATTAAAGTCAATGCAGATCTGAAAAACAGCGTTGGACTATTTGATCCATAGAACACAGTCCTCCCCGCCCCCCTCTCTCTCTTTCTCTCTCTCTCTGTCTCTCTTACTCACTCACTCACACATACCTGGTGTGGAAATAAAAAAAATAAAAAAGAACCAAAAAAAATCACACTGATCATAAAAAAATTTAAAGTTAAAAAAAGAAAGTTATGTTGAGATGAAAACTCTTGTTCATTACATTTTACTTCATAATTGCAACCGCATGTGTTGTATTCATTGTTGCAAAACTTGTTCTGTATATAGTTCGTTTATCGTGATCAAAACCAGTGATCTGAAGCTCAATGCTGATGCTGTCATGTAAATAGTTTTCTAATCAGCAATAAATATAACAATTTCTGATCAACCCATATCAATTGCATGCTCAAAATAACGTACCGGTTAAAGCCCCGCCCATTTCAAGACAACCCGACCCACTTCCAGGTTAAATCCCGCCCACTTCTGGGTTATGCCCCGCCCAGTCCGAGTACAGATGCAGATAATTCATATGGTTAACAGATACAGATAATGCTGTACTCGCTCATCCCTAATAATAATGTAACTTATTAAGCTATATTATTTATTGCACTGTGAAATTAAATACCAATCTTTACTGCTTTACTCGCAGCGTTTCTATTTTGGCCACGACGTTGTACATGTTCTATAACATCTAAACATTATAACTGATGATGCAGAACCTCAAAATGCGGTGGGGGCCATATTTAATGTGGAAAAAAATCAGGTTAATTCAGTCAGTAATCACGAAATGTCACTGTTACTGGGTCATATATGGTACAATGGGCTGTAAAGCAAAAAAAAACAATTCTTAACTTTGAATGCAAGGCAGAAATAAAAGGAAGGGTCATATATGACCCCATGGGTTCCCCAGAGCTACAAGTCTAGAATTGGACAAACATTCATACAGTAATAAGTCAATTGGCTGATCATACAACTCTCTTCTTAAAATACAAATCTCAAATTAGCACCAAAACCATCAACTTTTTTTCCACACAGACATCTGGACTACGACTAAATCTAAGTAATTAGTAAAAAATTATCTGAATAAAGATTTTATTATTAGTATTATTATTAACAAAGACCAGACTGCAAGAATGCTGGATGATTTTACACCCTTGATTACTTCTCTGGAAAAAAGACTCAATCTCTGGCTTCAGAGGGATCTCTCCATTACAGGTCAGACCTTGTTATCCAAAGTTGAAGGTTTTTCCAGGTTGATTTATGCATCTATGGCTCTTGAGGTATCAGAGGAGTTGTGTGAATGATAGATAAAATTCTTTATCTTCATATGGAACTAATTAATTAATTAATTAATTTGGTTTTTTATAATAACGTATTTTTTCAAGGATTATGGGGGACTTCATTTTCTTTTGAGGTGTAACTGCAATATTTTGAAGCTACCTGAGAAGCTCTCCAGTTAACATGAACAGATAGGTGCTTTTATGTTGGTCCTTGATGCACTCACAATTTCTCTCCACACAAATACTTTATCTTGAATAATCAGGGCAAAACTTTTAAAAACAAGTCAGAATATTGAGAGATGGGTTGACAACAATATAATATTAGTTAGCCAGCTGCTAAATAATGGCTTTTTATTTACTTTGCTCAAAGCCTGTAAAATTTACTAGGCAAAACCAAACTTTACAGCTTTTAAGGCCTACTTTGTGTCATATATAAATATGTTGGTATCTTGTAAACATGCAAAAGCCATAAAAACCTGTCTCAGTTTGACCTGGTGGAAAGCTTCCTTACCAGGCTGCAGATGGTTCAGCTCTTCTGCCAGCTGATCCCTCCTTGCCCGCGCTGTTGCCGGCGTACACTCCTTTGTGGGCATCGCCACATGCAGTTCAGCATCATGCCTGCTAAAGTCCTCTAATGTGTCCTCATTTATGTCCAACAGACATCCATCATGCCTGGCAGTTACACATACAACATGCCACAAAAAATGCTGCGACCTTCTGAGGGCTGTATTGTAATGTTCCACCTGACTTATCTAAATATCTGAAACACATTTTCAGCAATCCAGATGTCCTTTCAATTAAGCATATCTTAATTCTGATAATTAACTCAAAAGATTTAATGGCGTGGTTTGTTCTGAACTTGTGTGTGTGTATATATATACATATACAGTCAGGTCCATAAATATTGGGACATCGACACAATTCTAATCTTTTTGGCTCTATACACCACCTCAATGGATTTGAAATGGAATGAACAAGATGTGCTTTAACTGCAGACTTTCAGCTTTAATTTGAGGGTATTTACATACAAATCAGGTGAACGGTGTAGGAATTACAGCAGTTTGTATATCTGCCACCCACTTTTTAAGGGACCAAAAGTAATGGGACAATTGGCTGCTCCGCTGTTCCATGGCCAAGTGTGTGTCATTCCCTCATTATCTAATTTACAAGGAGCAGATAAAAGGTCTAGAGTTCATTTCAAGTGTGCTATTTTCATTTGGAATCCGTTCCAAAATTTCCTTTTATTCTTCAAATTATGTTATGCTACTTTATACTCTTTATTTATTTACTCTTTTATACTATTCTAACATAGTTCATGTCGATAAAATTATTGCATGTTTTTAATGTCATTAAAACTTGTGGTCTTTATTTTTATTTGGGGTGCTCTTATATCGAAGTGATGACAGACAGCTATTTGGTTGGTAAATTCTTCTCAAACAGGCTAGTTTAGTTGGGCGTTCAAATCTTATACTGTATATATGTTTCAAAAAAAGTCACTGACCCCTAAAACGGCGGTGTAATCTGCCGGTGTGTTCACGATAAAATATGCCGAGAGGTGGGGGATTGGTGATGTGAACGGAAATCCATCACTTAACAATACAGTTTTCTTTTTAATAGCATCCCGAACCCGTAATAAACGGGACGGTAGGCTTTTTTTAATAGCGCAAACCCGTAATAAACTGGCACCGCCCCCCCGGAACGCTGAGCGCGGACGGTGCATATGGGGAGCATGGTTTGATACTCTATAGTCTATACTTACACTGAACAAAAATATAAGTCTAAGGCACACCTGTGCAATATTCATGCTGTCTAATCAGCACCTTCATATGCCACACCTGTGAGGTGGGATGGATTATCTCGGCAAAGGAGAAGTGCTCACTAACACAGATTTAGACAGATTTGTGAACAATATTTGAGAGTAATGGGTCTTTTGTGTATGTAGAAAATGTTTCAGATCTTTGAGTTCAGCTCATGCAAAATGGGAGCAAAATCGAAAGTGTTGCATTTATATTTTTGTTCAGTGTATATTAGCATGTTTTTTAAATTGTATGTGTAGCAGAATTTGATAGACTAATATCCCTTATAAAATAATGCTTACAGTGCAACACAAAGTGATTTTGTGCTATTAGGATGGCATCAAATTATCTGTAATGTTTTGTTCTATACCAAAAATTATATGTATCAATTTATAACAAATCTAAAGCATTGTGTAGTAAAAGTTATTTATCCATCCATTTTCCAAACCACTTATCCTACTGGGTCACGTGGGGTCCGGAGCCTATCCCAGATCCCAATGGGCACGAGGCAGGGAACAACCCAGGATGGGGGGCCAGCCCATCGCAGGGCACACTCACACACCATTCACTTACACATGCACACCTACGGGCAATTTAGCAACTCAAATTATCCTCAGCACGTTTTTGGACTGTGGGGGGAAACCAGAGTACCCGGAGGAAACCCCACGACGACATGGGGACAACATGCAAACTCCGCACATGTAACTCAGGCAGAGACTCGAACCCGGGTCCCAAAGGCGTGAGGTACACAGTGCTAACCACTGCACCACCATGCCGCCCAAAAGTTATTTATTTAAATGTATTTTGAATAACATCTTTACTTAAAAAAGCAATACACCAACAGTCCAAACCAAAATAATGCTTCTACTTTTTTATTGCACCAGTACTTGTAAAATATGTCAAACTCGTTAAAAAAAAATTTTATGTAAAAAAGAAAATATAAATAAAACATACAAAATATGGGAAACTCTAAGGACATTCTAAACAGGGCTTACACAGTATGAAATCATTGAGAACATTATTCTTTTTTCTGACACTTTTTGCACAGATATGGCAAACAACTGTCTTTCTCATATTGGGCACATTCAAAATGTGCCCACCTACTGCACATATCACACTGCACCTACAGGTGAGAAAAGCAAAAAAAATAACAATTAGGTACATATAATTACACAATGAGACGAATTATATGTCACTATGCAGACATGCTAAAGTAAATTAATAGTACAAAACACACATTCTTTTATACATTACCATTTCAATCATGCTCTTATCAGCATCAGTTTCCAGCAATGAGCAAACCACACAAAAGTCATCTGCATTCCCTAGAAACAATGTTTCATTGAGTATTAGGTTGCATTGAGTATTAGGTGGCTACCATTTCGTCACCATTTCATATTTACACTAAAAGGTAAATTGCTTTATTATTCGTACGGTAAACCTTTTCACCAGGGTAATGGCGCAGAAATTAGTTAGGAGTTCATTCGCACTTATTGTTACTAACGTTTGTGTAAAGTTAATAAATGCTGACCGAAATTATTGGAAAAACTACTCTGTGGACATTCAATGTTATTAGAAGAGCTGTTCGTTTTTATTAGCATTATCATACATTTAATCAAAAGGTAGCTGATCGCATATGTCATCACGTGCGTAAGCATTTACGTATGAACCACACTGTGCACTGAATAGCGCTGCACACATATGATAACCACAAGATATTCAAGTTTACAAAAAAAGATGTAAACGTAGGTGTTTAAATTTGGGAGCCTAAACCAGTTTCGGTCTGCGGATCCGTGGGCTGGCAGGGAATTGTTGGTTGGATCGCAATAAAGCTTTTCCACTATAATTTTCTTCACTAAGTTTTTATTTCACTCAACCTTAAGGCTCATTCACAACAGTTTAGCAGAAATTCAAATGTTTCGGTCAAATTAAGCAAAAAAAAAAAACGGTTTAAACTCACCTTTTTAAACCGAAGTCTCAGCACCAAGGTAGCACGGATTCATGGGCGTGGAAACAGAGTGCAAACTTGTGGGACTGCGCATGCGCAGATCCGCTAAGTAGCACTATTCAATGGGTAGCATGTTTCGACAGAACACCGGTACACTAACCGGGGGCTGGGAACCCTTACGGTAATGGATGGTAAAATGTTTTAGTAATTTGGGGTATTGCTTTCGGAATAAAGTAAATGCTTCGAGCTGACTATTACATTTAAAAAAATCAATGTTGCGCAGAATAAAAATAAAATATTCTTAGTTTCATCAGTGTTAACACAGTTCTTAGTAGCATTCATCTGGGTTTTCGCTTCCTTTGGAGCGCTATTGTTTCCTGTTTGATGTTAGTTATAATTCGGTGTCATTTGCTGTTTATTGTGCTTATGGTGTATTGGGTCATTCCTTGTCAAATTATCACACTTTTGGACCTCATCTTCACGGATTTTAACTACATTTGGCATGCTGAATTGGTCACATGAGTGACTCATGAAACTGAAATTGGGCGAATCTTGGATCAATATTTAAAGAGATTTAAGCGAAATTTTTTTTTACTTTTTTGGGGGAGGGACTATGAATTTGACCGTCTATATTAACCTTAATATAAGCTGCACAGAAAAGGTCCTCATATTTTTTTAAAGCTATTGTCCAGCTCTATACATTGAACAAATGAAATGCCTTCCTTGTATGAATAATTAAAATATTTAAAATATTTAAATATTAAAAATTCAATAACAAAAAATCTATATTTCAGAATTTATCATTTTTTTTACCAAAGCTACTGAATGTGTACTTGTTCTCATGAACATCTCCAGAAAATTGGGTCTTCGGTTTTTGAGTTGTTGCTGAGATATCATTACTTATGTGAAATGTGTATCAAAACCACAGTTCCTTACAATTCTGTTAGCAGTTAGTGATCAATGCATGGTACAGGGTTATTATTTGTCATGACAACTACAACTTTTGCCAGAACTAGCTGTGGAAATATAATAATATTAAAACACGTTAAATTACCATTAAAAATGAATAAAAATACAACATTGCCAAAGTAACTGGAAAAAAAGAGAATTAATGGTACTGTCACGCCTGGACGGACGGGTCAGCGGAGCAGGCGTGGTGGGTATGGCTCAAAGAGCAGAGAAAGCAAGTTTGCAGGCAAGATGAGGAACGAACTGGGTTTTAATGCAGGGATCGGGACAGGAAACGGGGTACAACGACAGGTCTCACCAACACTGACGGGTCTTACGCAACACATCCAATGACAGACAACGGGTTAGTACAAATCAGGAACTGAAATACATGGAACAAGGCAGCAGGAAACAAGACACGACTGGGCACGATCAGGAAATCACACGTGGGTAATTAGGGGGGCGTGGCACACACGAGGAGCGGACAGGCCGGGCGTCACAGAACCCCCCCCCAAAGGTGCGCTTCACCGGGCGCGCCAGGGAGGGGTGCCGGACGAGACGAGACGGGGAACACAGGACCTGGAAAACAAGAGCAAAAAAAAGTCAACAGGACACCGGGAACTGGACAGACAAACAGAACTGACAAAGAGGAAAAAGCCAGGACAGGATGCGACATAGGACAGGGAAAGCCGACAGACAGACCAGAAACGGGGACACGAAGGGAACAGACGGAACAAAAGGGTCGGGAGTGAACAGAGGGAACCCAGGGAGAGAAGGAGGAACAGGAGGAGTGACGGGACGAGGGACAGAGAAAGGGGAAGCAGGGACAGAAGGGAAGGAGGCAGGAGTAAAGGGAAAGAAGGCGGGGGATCGAAGGGGAGCCCGAGGGAAACCCAGCGGGCGACGGGAGCTGGCCGGAGGGGCCGCAGACGGCCGGGAGGCCGGAGCCGGGGAAGACCCTGGAGGGGCCGAGGAGCCCGGGCGAGGGACCGGGAAAGGGGCCGAGGAGGGGGCCGAAGGGGCCACCGGGGAAGGGGACGAGGAAGCAGGAGGGGGACCAGGCGAATGGCAGGAACAGGGGGGAGCCGCAGCAGGCGGCGACGTCCTCGGACGAACAGGAGGTAAGGACCCCGCAGGCGACCGAGGCGCCGCCGACGGGGGGCCCTCAGGAGTCCGACGAGGCACCAAAGGAGGGAGAGAGGACGGGAGACGAGACGGCGGCAGGGGCCGCACCGGGGACGACCGCCCTGGCAGGCAAGGAGCTGCAGGCGCCGAGCGAGCCCCAGCGCAGGCGACGGAGGGCGAGCCAGGGGGCAGGGCGGGAGGGACCCCAGTCCGGCGTCTATGTCCCCTCCCCTTACGGGATACTGACATGGTACCCCCCACTCGGGGTCGGGTACATCGGGGTGCCGGGATTGGTGTCACCAGTTCCGTCCCCGAGGGGTCCCATTCTAGCTCCTCCACCTCCGGAGATGGAGGAGCCGTGATGGAGTCTTCGGGGACCTCCTCGGGGACTGGAGCCAAGGGACGCGGGGCTGGGCCAGGAACAGAACCAGAAAGTAGAGTCACAGAAAACGCCCTGGTCAAGGGCATAGGAGCTGCTGCAGGTGCCTCTGGGGCCGCTGCAGGCACTGGGGGCGCCACTGGGGCCGCTGCAGGCACTGGGGGCGCCTCTGGGGCCGCTGCAGGCACTGGGGGCGCCAGCGGGGGTGGCTGCGACGGCGGCAGCGGGGCCGGCTGCGACGGCGGCAGCGGGGCCGGCTGCGCAGACGGCTGCGACGGCGGCGGCTGAGCTGGAGTGAGGTCCGCTGGCGGTAGCGACTGTTCCAGCGCGGAGACCGACGCGCTCTGGAGCAGGAGCAGCTGTCGGAGGTCCTCCGCCAAGCCCTCGAGTACTTCCGGACCAGAGGCGGGCGTAAACGCGTCAAAGCCTCGCCTCAAACGCGCAACGAGAGCCTCAATCCTCCGGTCTCCTGGGGCTGTCGGCCCTTCCATTACCCTTAGGAATAAACCCTGGAGGGTAAAAAACTGGTTCGCCAGGGCAGCCGTCCTCCCTGGGAGAGGCGTGGTGTACGCCTCCGGGGTGGCTGCCACTGGACACGGGGCAGGATCGTCCGGTTCAGGCATGATGGATGTGGCCCTAGCCGGAATGCGGGGCACACGCGAGATGGCGTCTCTACCCTTCCGGATTCCCCCCAATTGTCCAGGCGTTCCGGCCGATAATGGTACTGCTCTAGGGGTGGTAAGAGGACTGGTCTTCTCCGGGCTTAGTCCGCGAGAAGGAGGGGTGCCTCCTCCTCGTCCTCAGACGGGAGCCATAGCCTGGCTAGCGTGCAGGCTCCAAGCTGGATCTCCGGCTCCTTCAGGAGCTTTCTTGCCCGCTTGCTTTTCTTGCGGTCTGTCATTCTGTCACGCCTGGACGGACGGGTCAGCGGAGCAGGCGTGGTGGGTATGGCTCAAAGAGCAGAGAAAGCAAGTTTGCAGGCAAGATGAGGAACGAACTGGGTTTTAATGCAGGGATCGGGACAGGAAACGGGGTACAACGACAGGTCTCACCAACACTGACGGGTCTTACGCAACACATCCAATGACAGACAACAGGTTAGTACAAATCAGGAACTGAAATACATGGAACAAGGCAGCAGGAAACGACACGACTGGGCACGATCAGGAAATCATACGTGGGTAATTAGGGGGGCGTGGCACACACAAGGAGCGGACGGGCCGGGCGTCACAGGTACAATCAGAATAGTTTATTTTCCTCTTTAGTTTATACGGTAAACAGTACAGTACACTAATGTTTTACCAGTCAGTGGTTGCTGGAGTACTTTTCTATGCTGTGGTGTGTTGGGGGAGCAGCACAGCAAAGAAGGACTCATCCAGGCTGGAAAAACTGATCAGGAAGGCTAGCTCTGTGGTCGGCACGACGCTGGACACTATGGCGACAGTGGCAGAGAAAAGGACACTAAAAAAATTGCTGGACATTATGGACAATGCTGGGCATCCTCTGCACACGGCCAAAAACAACCAGAGGAGTCTGTTCAGTGACAGGTTGCTTCTCCCAAAGACAAGAACCAACAGACTTAAAAACTCCTTTGTCCCATACGCCATCAAGCTGTTTAACTCCTCTCTGGAGGGGAGAGGGAGGGGAAACAGGTGGACAAAGGAGGGGGGGACAACTTAGCTGTAGTGCCTCTTCACTCTATCTATCTATCTCTCTATCTATCTGTTACCCCTACTATTTCATAGAACACGGCATTCATTGGCTGCCGTTTTCTTTTGCATTCACAGTAAGGTAAAATGAGTAAACGAGCGGGACTGTAAACTTATTGACAGAAGTCATATATGTAACCAAGTTACAATTCAATAAAATACGTAAAGGAAACGTACATGTCATTTTTGCGGATCTGTGAATTCGTGAATCACGAAGCGCGAATGCACGGGGGCTGACTGTACTCTCAATTTATAGTCCAGCAGAGCTTTTGATGCAGCTATTGAGTCTTTGCTTGAAACTGTGTATGTCCACCCTGTTGCTGTCACAGGTTCAGCCACTAAAAGCACATTCTGATGATCCATAACAAGTCTATCAGAATGGCATGGGAATGAATAGGATGGAGATGGTACATGAGGATGTAAAAAGCTCAGTCTCAACTCTCCAGTGCTGGGCAACTTCCTGTCTAAGAATGTTTTTTTCATTTTTTATGTTGCAAAAGTCAGAGCCAGCTCAGGCTCATCAAACCTGTATGTCTGTCCGTTTGGCAATGACATGTGCAACATTGCGGGCTTCAGCTCATGTGAAAGCCGAGGTTTGCTGTGGCCCACTTTTTGACATCACATTTAGATTGGCCAGCCATCATAACTATTACCAAAAAGGGAGAAGTTGATGAAATGTAATAATATGCTGAGTTATTGTAAAAAAGGGTTTGAAATGACATATGCACAAGAAAAGTACAACTTAAAAAGTCATGTTCCTAAAGAGCTACTATGAAACACATCTCACTGACTCATTGTTGCCCAGCCACTCAACCAGTATTTTTAAATAATCATCATGGCATTTATTAAACAATTTCATAAATGATTGACCAATCAAAACTGAACAAAAGTGCTTTAACCTAAAAAAAACAATAACTGTAACAGGAATAAACTGGGTTAGAGGAATGAGTACAGAGCAAGAGGAATGAGGATTAAACAAAGAAAGGAGGAGAGAGAGGTAAGGAGCATGCACTGATGCAGCATGTTGCCGCATCCACCACACAACAAACCACCTCAGGGATGAGAACCTGGGTGCAGCCATGTGACTGGTGATACCTCAGCACCACATTAGTCTGAATGGACTAATGTGAGTGTTTTTCTGGTGGCTGGAGTGCCAATCCTGCTAACAATCCCCAAGTTATTCCCTGTGAGTTTATAGAACCTCCTTATAGGGCTGGATGCAGGTTCATGTCATACCCATTATGAAATAATTGCAGGTTAAGGGCCTTGCTCAAGGGCCCAATGGAGTAAAATGACTCTGGGCATTCATGGGATTTGAATCAGCAACCTTCCCGGTACTGCTACAGATACCTAGCCTCAGAGCCACCACTGCACCTGTCAGGTGGACCATAAGAAAACTGATATGAAAGTCAAGGCAGAAATTTCTGTAAGAATAAGCATTCAAGAGAGCTTTATTTTTGTGTGTGCAAGTGAGTTTCTGTGTATGTGTGGGTGCATGGATTAGGGTTATATTACATTGTGGAGACCAAGTGTCTCCCAAAATGTAATAAAAACCTGTTATTTTGATGTCGTGGGACCATTTTTTAGGTCCACACAAAGATCTGTGAATGCAATCAAAAAAGTAACAATGCCAAAAGTCTTCTATTTTGTTTGTTTAGGGTTAAGGTCATTATGTTGGGATAAATTTTTTCTCCATAGAAATGGATAGAGAGTCCTCACAAAGATGTAATTACAAACCTCTGTGTGTGTGAGCGTGTGTGTGCGTGTGTGTGTGCGTGTGTATCGGTCCAGTCTGATTTTTCAGGAATGAATGTGTTTCCATGTGAGTGTGCATGAGTATTAGTGACCATATATGGATGTTTGTGTGTGTGTGCATCGTTCCATGTGTGTGTTTACGTGTGAGAGTGAGGGGTGGGTTCTGAGAAAGAGAGAAAGGGAGTGTGTCTCTGTACGGAATTCCTCAATCTTCCTCCATCTTCCTCAATGAAAGGCAAGAAAAGCAACAAAGACAAAAAACAACATAATGCTCAAGTCCTCATATCCGAAACTTGAAAATGTTTTTGCCTGTTACAATTCAAAACAATTCTTTTGCAAACACTATAAACAAACATTTTAATTAACTATCCATCCCTTCTCCAAACTGCTTATCCTACTGGGTCGCGGGAGGTCCGGAGCCTATCCCGGAAGCAATGGGCACGAGGCAGGGAACAACCCAGGATGGGGGGCCAGCCCATCGCAGGGCACATTCACACACCATTCACTCACACATGCACTCCTACGGGCAATTTAGTAACTCCAATTAGCCTCAGCATGTTTTTGGACTGTGCGGGGAAACCGGAGTACCCGGAGGAAACCCCAAAATGACATGGGGAGAACATGCAAACTCCACGCACATGTAACCCAGGCGGAGACTTGAACCTGGGTCCCAGAGGTGTGAGGCAGCAGTGCTAACCACTGCACCACCATGCCGCCCCCTTTAATTAACTAATTATAATTAATTAAAAATACTTTCTTTGCCTTTTCTAAGAAAAGTCCTCTAGTTTAGTCCAGACTTCTTCGTTAGCTTCCATGTGACAGCCCAGGACTGGCCTCGCTGGTGGGGTGATACGTAGGACGTAGGTGAAATGCTGGAGGCCTTGTGAGTGTAGCCTGTGATGATGCACTATGAGTTCATACAGAGCATAAGAAACATGTGAAAGACATGTTACCCTATCTGGCCTGCTGCATGGATCAACATGGATAGTGTGTTATTCAGGGCTGTAGCCTTGTGCTCGGGGTCACGTGTAACTATGACTGTCACACTCGATCGCGGGTAGAGCGGCGATCGTGCGGGCGAGCAGGCAGAAACGGGCAAACACGCCGTAATCAGGGCAAACAGGGGTTTATTCAGGGGATCCGGGACAGGGAACAGAAGACGCCGACTAACATCAATGACAGACACTGGATTAGTACACAACAGGAACTTAAATACAAGAAACAAGGCAGCAGGAAACAAGACACGACTGGGCACGATCAGGAAATCACACGTGGGTAATTAGGGGGCGTGGCACACACGAGGAGCGGACGGAGCGGGCGTCACAATGACCCCCTTTGTTAAAATACACAACACAATGTGATGTAAATATAACACAAAACAAAATAGGTCGCTGATCTGAAAATGGTTTGTTACTTAATAGGATGTCACGTGCCTGTTAATATCGATTCAAAAGTTCAAAACAGCAGACATGAACGTGGCAATTTAAAGCTTGTTACATTATAAGTGTGTATCAGATGCACAGTAACACTGTTTTTTCACGAAAAAAATAATCAAGTTGTTACTCAATCTTTTTAAAATGTCTGGGTCTCGTTTTAATTAATGGCTAAAATAGTGTTGCACCATGTAGCTCAGATGACACTGACCTGTCTCCGAATTGTATTAGTTAAAAATGCATGATGCTGGGGTCAGTGCAAATATAATGATGAAGTTGGTGAGGGGATATAGTTTTGTGTAGGGGGCAGCGTGTGTGTGGCTTGATCGGCTAAGCCTGTGTCCATGTAATCAGAAGGTCAGTAGTTCAAACGCAGCCTCAGCATGTCTGCAGGTTCTTGAGCAAGGCTCTTAACCCCCAGCTTCCTGGGTGTCTCACCAGATGGCTACCCTTTGCAAACAACTTACTCTATAAATAGGGAGGTGTAAAGACAATTTCCCCATGAGTATCAATGAATTATTATTATTATGTACTTGATGATGGGAGCTGCAGAAATGAAAAATCCAAGGGGATGTCTTTTTTGGCAACCGCCTGCCAGAAAAGGCATCCCCCTGTTAAAACTGCATCTACTGCAGCTACACCGCTGAAACTTACAGGTTAGTGAACACTCTCTCAAATACAAACTGCCAAAGGCACTTGATGGGAGCTTTTCAAATCAAAGAGGATGCCTTTTCCGGCAGGTGGTTGCTGAAAAAGGCATCCCCTTTGATTTTGCATTTCTGCAGCTTGCCTGACAGCCTAAGTGACAAACTCTTTTCAGAACAGCAACCTATTTTATTTGTTTTATGTTTTATGAATTAAGGACTTGATCTTTCTATACAAATTTTGGGTTGTAATCATTTACAGGCTCTGGTATTTATAGTAGTTTTCTGCTTCATTAGAAAACCCACATCTATGACAATAATATGGAAATCACGTTTGTCAGCTTCTAGAATGGATATTTTCCACGTTTCAGCTATTAGGGATTCCTCATTAAACCCATATTCTATATCCCTTTTGTACATCTTTATACATGTTATAACGAAGTTATTTAAGCTGAGAATCAGCCAGTTAACCTTCACTTAAGCGATTTGCATTTGATCATGAAAAATCAGCCATGAGATCCACCCTTTGCCGTAATTCAGGTGTTGGGCGTGTTTCAGCTCCAGGTGTAAAATGAAAGTTAAAGTATGGTCAGGAAGACGGCATTTCGTG
The DNA here is from genome assembly GCF_023856365.1 of Brienomyrus brachyistius. Classification (NCBI taxonomy): domain Eukaryota; kingdom Metazoa; phylum Chordata; class Actinopteri; order Osteoglossiformes; family Mormyridae; genus Brienomyrus; species Brienomyrus brachyistius. The sequence continues at coordinate 22,422,417 of NC_064544.1, forward strand.
TAGGGATGTAACTGTGTTAATAAAAGCGCATATAGGCTGTTTATAAAAACGAAAATATACAGCAAAATTTGCCTTTTGCATTATAGAAACAGTTCTTTGTAGAACAATAAAGGTGGCGATGCAGATCAAAACTTTCAGCGCTATTTTGATCGTGTTGAAGTTCGTCATTAATTCTGATGGTATGTACATTATGAAGACAGTTTTACGTGTCTGGTAACTCGTACAATAATGTTGAAGAAATTTAATTGAGTACGTTGTTCATATTTTGGGTGTACAAATTTTTATACAAATATTTGCTTACCAAATATTCAAATAACTGTATTGTAGCCTAATTGATATTTCGCGCTTATTATTTAATGCTTTGAGGCATTAAGTGATTTTATATCTCTTATCCCTGTAGCAGGTTTCCTGCTACACGGATCTGCTGGTCCTCTAACAGCCCGGCTGGGAGGAGCTGTTCTGCTGCCCTGCTTTGTGGACAGACCCCTGCCTTTGGAGGAGCTGGAGGTGGACTGGAGAAGGACTGATTCAGACACCATCGTGCACCTATTCCAGGGGGGTCTGAGCAGACCTGAATCACAGGGAGACGCATACAAGGGCAGAGCCCACTTCTTCCCTCAGGAAATCGCCAAAGGCAACTTCTCTCTGCTGCTTGAGGGTGTGAGGACTGCAGATGCTGGAGAGTACAAGTGTGTGGTTTATACAGAGCAGGAGAACCATGAAACACGGGTGGACATACGGGAAGTAGGCAAGTGAACCTTTCTGTTTTATGACTTAAGACACATGGACCCAGGGGCGTACGTTTCTTATTAACATTGGGGGAGGCGAGTATATCGGTGTCCGAGGTGTGACGTCATCTCGGTAGTGGCGCTTTGTACAGTTCATTATATATAAAGTGATATTCATCTTTCCATTTTATTACATACGCTGAATTTACGGGAATTCTGGCAGACCTGTTTATGAACTGAATGGTTTCATGTTTCTGGTAACTGAGTAACTTACTTTATGGTATTTTACAAATAAATGCCAGGTCTGTCCCCCTTTTTACGGGCTTCTTAAACTTTATATCCTTACAGCAAACACAGTATAATGAGAATTGCAGGGTTGCCAACTGTGGTCAGCTGGCTGGAGTGAGATTTTCAGGTTGAGACAAGTCTGCACACACATGCGCACGCATTTACATGCATGTAACAGTTGTATTACCTTGCAAATTGTCTGTATTGTTAGCAAACTGCCCCAACGCTTTTGATGTACAGTTTTTAATTTTAGGTTTACAGTGGGTTAATAGATTTGCCGTAAGATTTAAGTGAGTCCTGCATGAGTCTGAAAGTGTATCACGCCACATGCATCCGTGAGAGCTGGCAATCCTGGAATTTTGAATGCTATTACAGTAACTAACCAGGCTATTTGCAGTTCGTACAATCAAATGAGATAATCTTTATGAAATTTGATCGACAAGTAACTACTACATATCACCATTTGAGAGAGTCTTTTTTGTAATTACCCGTCGGTTATGATAAACGCGGTCTTCCGTGAGTTAAGTTTACAGATAAAGCCATTCAATGTGTTTCCACTCGCCGCTCATAATGTCTCTTTGCTCGACGAGGCTGAAGCTGGCTCCTTTTTCGCATCTCCTTATTCAAAATTTTCGGTCCACCTTAAATACTGCGCAGCCGAATGCAATGACGCGATTGCGCCTGTAGGGAGACTCATTTAACGAGGCCTACCTTCAGCACTTCATTTGGCTTTCGATTCGTATTAACTGAACACGATAAAGTACATATCTGGACTGTTTCAGTGATAGTGTGTGTGTACTTCATTAGAAAATGAGTCAGTCGAGCTCATAGGACTTGATGTTACAATTACAAATCCTGGCACTTTGGGATTATATACCTGGGATTGTCAATTCATTGGGGTCATCTGTGTTTCGTTGATGGGCCTACAACACCTCCACAGGACTCATCCGCAACACCTGGTGTATTACAGTATTTGAGCATTTAAGTCCGTTGTTCCATTGATTTTGGGTAATGAATCAAAAGAAATCACATCCATCTTATATATAATACAGAAATAAACATAAAATGTAGATAAACATTTCTATACAATGTTCTATGGTGTCTGTATGGTTAAGAATATTTTTGTTCATCTACAGAATAATTCACTATATAGACGGACAGAGAGAATTCAGAATTGGGAGCACATAGGTAAATAAAATATCAAATAAGTAATTAATAGTGTTCGCTACTATGCACGGTTTGCCCACGAGGTGACACTCCTCTGGTCATGGGTGACTTCAATGTGACCACTGGGACAGACAGGGCTGGCTACGAGGACCTCCATTCTCCATGGGTCTGGAGACCGCGGTGAAAGCAGCTCCATATTCCTTGACTTTGCAAAAGGTCAGGGGCTGCGAGTCGCTGGATCCTGGTTCCAACGCCCTGAGCAACATCGTTGGACTTGGTACTCAGATACTGGTGGTGCAGCGAAGGAGACTGATCACATCCTCGTGGGCAGATGCTGGAGGCTCCTGCAGAACGGCAGGATCTACGGAAGTGCCCAGTTTGTGAATTCTGACCACAGACTTGTTGTTGCTACTCTGAAAATTCCGCTTAGATCCAGTTGGCTACTACCTACTAGGAGAATGAGGCTGGACTTAGACAGACTCCAAGATCAAGCTGTTTCTGAATAGTTTGCATGCAGTTTGAGTGAGGAACTTGCAGACTTGGGTGCGATTGCTGACTTTAATGTAATGCCTGAAGGTTGCTGAGGGTTGTGTTGGTGTTGCCAGTGTTCCCAGAAGGACGTGTTTCATCTCGCAGGGCACCTTGGATATTATCTAGAGGAGTCACAGTGCACGACTTGGTGGCAACTCCAATCTCCAATCTTTAGAAGGGGTGCCAATAATTGTGGAGGGAGCTGTACTATTACTGAAACTGCCCAGATATGTACTTTCCTCAGTGTGGTAAAAAGTCAGTTGAATCGTTTTCAGCTAATACGAATCAAAAACCAAATGAAGTTCTGAAGGTAGGCCTCGCTAATTGAGTCCCCCTACAGGTGCAATTGCATCATTGTATTCGGCTGCACAGCATTAAGGTGGAACGGAAAATCGGAATAAGGAGATACGAAATAGGAACCAACTTCAGCTTCGTCTTAGTCAGCTCGCTGGTTTGGAAGTGTCTGTCAGCTGGTATGGAGGGTGTTTTGTGACAATATTCTATAAATATCAATAGCATGTCTTAGATGATTATTGAATTATAGGCCTGATTTAAATTATCATGTAAATGATTAATTATTTAAATTGGCATTTAAATGATTATGTAAATAATCGTTTAAATTGTGCTTTAAATGCTTGTTTAAATGAATTAAATGATACCAGCAACCATTAAAATGATCTGTCAACGTCATCCATCAAACTCAGTGGGCGGGCTCGAAATAAGTCCTAACATCTAATTGGTTAGATTACAAACAAAAAAGTCACAAAAGATCAATCTCGTGTACTCGATTAAATTATCATTCATAACTGTGTTTTGTGTGTTCCGTCCAAGGGCCGCATTACAGAAACTTGCAGGTCCTGTCTTAGATAGATGGATGGATAACTTTATTAATCCCCAGAAGGAAATTATGTTGCCAAACCAGGCAGGTACATTTAAATTAAACAATAAAGTTGTAATGCAATACAATATGATAAAAGAATAAAATGAGATTAAAATAAAACAGAATGCAATAAAATACTGAAATAGGATACCACAATAGACAAGGTGTAAAGATGCAATTAGGATATGCAGGAATCTGAGTTGCAATAGATGTAACTAGTCCAGTTTGGTCACCACAGGTGTGTCATGGGCAGTTGAGTTATAGAGTCTAATAGCACTGGGCAGAAATGATTTTCTGTATCATTCCTTAATGCAGCAGGGTTAAGTTAGTCGGTTGCTGAAGCTATTATGGGGGGTAAGAGGCATTGTCCATAACTGCCAACAGCTTCACCAGTATTCTGCAACTGGCAGACAATACAAAACACTGTGAAGGGGTGTTTTTGTGTCTACTCTGTGGAACCGTGTTAAACGAAGCCCGAACCATCTGCTTTTGTGAGGGAAAAGCACGTAAAGTAGTGAGTTTAAATGTTTAAATAAATGAAATAAATGCTCTAATAATAAACGTAAGTTAGTTGTTTATTTATTGTTAGTTACTGTAATGTTGTGCTGCTTTATCTGTTTAATCGTCTAGTCTGTGAAGAAGGCATTCAAGTAAGAATTGCATTGTACTCTGTACATGACAATATAAACTTAGAATACTTGAAGTAAATGTATTTGATCTTTCCCTGGCAGCTATCTTTTTACACAGGGCCATTATACACAATAGTATTTTTTTTCACTGCTAATAGTTGGGATCAGGAGCTGGTTATTGTAAAAGAAGTAATGTGCATGCAGAGATATTTGTATAGATTTATCGACAGCCTTCTGGCAGTGTTGCCATTGCAGAAAGGTCTCGCACTATGAGGAGTAGAGGTTGTGTGACTTGGCTGCAGTCAGTTTATACTCCACCCCTGCAGCCGCTGGCAGAACTATCTCCACGTCACGTCAGCTGCAGACAGACCTAAGCCCAAGTCGAATGCACGCATTGGGTGCCAGATTGTATGATCTTCCTCTTCTTGTTCCAGAGCGGTTGGTGGTGACGGGTGCAGATGAGCCTGTCTATGCACATGCTGGAGAGGATGTGACTCTCAGCTGCTCTCTGGACACCCATGTTAATGTGACAGAGCTTCAGGTGAAATGGATAAAGACCGACGATGACAGTGAGATATTGGTGCTTCTGTTCGCTGATGGAGAGAACAGACCAGAGTCACAGAATCGGAGATACTCTGGAAGAGCTGAATTCTTCACAGAGGAAATTCCCAAAGGAAACTTCTCAATGAAACTGAGGAAAGTCAGGACTGAAGACAAAGGAGAGTTCAGGTGTGAAGTCCACTCAGATACTGATTCTGCAAGTACAACTGCCAGGATAGCAGCACTGGGTGAGTCACTAGAAGGACTGGTTTTAACATGCATCTCAACATAGTTTTGGGTGATTAAATAACATTTTCAAGTCTCAATGGTTCTGCTGCAGACTGACCTTTATGCACATACCATAGGGTTTAATCTGCTCAGTGAAACAGTAGAAATTTAGTTCATTTTTAAAGATAGAAAATGCATTAAATGAATGAATGAATGAATGAATGTTTGTTTCAGGCTTCAGCTTTAGTGCAGTTTCCAGCTCTATCATAACAGGTATTTTATTAGAGTGATGCAGTGTAATGTGTAATTATGGTTTTATTATTAATGTTCAATTAGGAGTTACAGAGACCATGAGAGTACGACTGAGAAAAAATACAGTAATTTTTATTAACTGTACATTACATTGTGTGACTGGTTAATACAGTTAAAATGCCCTTTGCAATATGTTGTGTAAATATATCCTAATCATATATGGGGATATGAAAAATCTTATATATTAAATTTATATGTTTTCAGGCTAGAGACAGTTAGGACTTACAGTATGCACTTATGGACAAAGATTTGTTTATAAATTTCTGCTCCACTTTGTGAGTCTAAATGGTGTGGACGTGTTGATTATGCTGCCGCATGGCAAACAGCCTGTTTTAGAAAATAACTAATGGAATGTTATTCTGAATATTTTAGGTTATTCATCCCTGCATTGGCTGATTCTGGGGCTGTGCATCGCTGTCACACCTGTAGTCCTACTTACTGGTGCTTTATCTGTCAGGTATTTAAGAAGGGAAGGTAAGTGTAGCATCTGCTCTGTCATTTCTAGTAATTATGATGACATCAGTGGACCCATGTTTGCAGCCACTTATCCTGTAGAGGGCATCTCAGCAGACATGGGGCATCAGGCAGGACTCCATCTACACAGGGTGTCTGTCCACTGCAGGGTTTAACTGTGATGTAATTAACATACTTTGATCCTTTGTCTTTGGTAATAAACACATATGTGTGAATATGAATTATTTCAGAAAGTTTTATTACTATAAACCCCTGCAAACTAAAACAATGAACCAAAGCGGATGTCCTCATTGAAATTATACTAAAAATAATGTAGGATCTTCATCTGGTGAGATTAACAGTCTGTACTGGGTGTCTGTACTGTAGGTGAGCATGCAACAGTATGAACATCTGAGGATGGCTGTAGATTATTAAACTTTGCATGAACCATCATCTAATTTTAAGCAACATGTGGTTAAATTTGGTTCTACTTCCTGTCCATAGATAAAAGCAAACAGGCTCTGCTGAGTCACTGCTCACATGTCACAGTCCCACCAATCATGGTTTCTGCAGCCTTCATCCTGTGGGGTGTAACTGAAGGTGAGCCCATTGAATATGGTTTAAAGCAGCTTTACAAAGAGACAGATTTTATTGTTTTTGTTGTGCAGGCAGTAAGAAATAAACAGCAGCAGCATAAACAGCAACCTGCTGGGGATTAATTATGTAAATGAATGACTCTGTAATTTGAGGCTGATACCTAATATTTGTAATTAATACTGTGGTGATTCAATTTTAAGGTGAATAAGTATCCATCATAAATTAACTGATAGATATTTATAGTTTGATATGTATTTCCTAAAAGATTGTTTTATTGATACTGTGAGTCTGTGTAGGATAATTTTGTTCACTTAAAATGAGCACTTTTTTGGATTACCTGCAAGTACAGGGAGATTAAACACACTGTAATGAAATAAAGATATATTTTACATCAGCAGAGACAGCGCCCCCTGGTGACTAATCATAGAATTTTAGATGTCAGCAGACGGTAATAAAGTGACAGGTAACATGAAATCCAATGTAAAGTTCAGCAGAGTAGAAGGAAGGCAGTTATGAAAAGCTAAGTAATTTAAACAGGAATAACAGGGATCCTAGTGCCGCATTCAGAACTGGGGAACAATTCTATGACTGCCCATATAAATACTGTATGAGGAAATGATTTCTTCAGTTTTATCAGTGATGGGGGGGGGGGATGTGGCTCAGTGGGTTAGGATGTTTCCCCTTCATTTGGACAGTCGCTGGTTCAAATCTCAGACTTGACAGAGTGATTTTACACATGGGCCCCTCAGCAAGGACCTGAACCCCTAATTGCTCCCAGTATGTTCTGACCCTGCTTGACTCTGCTCAATAAATATAACGTAATGTTACCTGTTTCCCAGGATCCACAGAAGAGGCTGTTACTTGTCCTGCCATCAGTCTGATGAATATCCTGCTGCTGTTTCTTATGGCTCCATATCAGAAATCATTCACAGGTATGTTTACATATTTCCATGTTTCTCTCCTGTCTCCTACACTTCATATTAAAGGAGGCTGTCACTGTTTGGCAAGAGAAACTGTAAAATAAAGGCAGGTGTTTATAATTAGCTTGACCATGACAGCGATCATTGTCACTGGTGTGCCACAGCGATTTGGAGAGGAGCAGCCAAGAACTTACAAAGGATTATATGTAAAGAACCAAAGAGCAGTGAAGATCCATAGTATCAGGCAGGAGATGGAAACCCTCAGGTCCCAATACATACAGGAAAAAGAAGAGGAGAACAGTGACTTGGCTCAGCTGATGTACATCCTACACAAGAAGATCAGGGTGCTCTGCTGGGTAGAGTGGCATCGTGGACGATGCCGTGAAAGAGCCTGAAAGCACGGCATTCATCACCAAGCCATTCAAGTTCATGAAGGATCTGTTAGGGCAGAAGCATAGCAGCAAGCTGGCCTGTTCACAGGAGGAGAGGGACCAGCATCTGAAGTAGATGTATAGTGACCCAGTAAGAGATCAGGACCTGGGAGAGTGCAGCACAGTGATACAGCCGACCGAGGCAGCTGTGCAGTTTGACATGTCAGACCTGCAGCTGAAAGAGGTTCCTGAGGTAGTCAAGAGAGGATGATCAAGCTCAGCTCCAGGCCTGAGGGGCATTCTCACAAAGAGTACAAGAATTGGCCTAAACGCTTCCTGCGTCCATGGAAGCTCCTTCGAGTTGTCTGGAGAAGGGCCTATATTCCCAGCAGAGGGTTGCTGATGGGGTTTGGATACCAAAGGAGGAGAATTGAAAATAAACCAAATCTGTCTCATCTTTCTGTTGAATGTTGAAGCAAAGATCATCCTCAGTGCTGTTTGTAACCGGCTATGCACCTTTCATGTGAAGTTCAGTTACATCGATACATCGGGCCAGAAAGGGGGCATATCAGGAATGGCCGGATGCCTGGAGCACATGGGTGTGATGTGCGGATCGCAGTTATATCCGGGGGGGGGTTCATAAAAATGACTATTCTGATTAATAACAGAAGGGTTGCACATGGGTGATATATAGCATAAATGAGGAAAATATTCATTACATTGTCTAAAATGTGAACATATTTTAAGCTTCTTTTTACATCTGGTACGAATCAGCAGACTAGACTCTTGTTGCGGGTCCGTTTGTCTTAAGCAGCAATGGAGGCAAAAATGATTTGAGTGAAAATCAAATAAGGAGAATTAAAAACAAATAAAAAGGAAGTTTTGTGTGGGAGTGATTTAGTAAAATAGTTACCATGGTGAGTAAAGTGCTGGTAATGTCATATGCAACATGGTATTAGTATGCTTAACCCTAGGATGCATGAGTGATATGACCCTACACTCTTCCATAAGTGGGTCATTTTTGACCCACTTGTGCATCCTAGGGTTAATGGAAGATGCAGTGACAAGCAGAATTACAGTTTGAAGGCATTAAAAAGTTATCCTGGTTTACAAAGTGCGAATTCCGACAGTAGAGGCTGTCGCCAGGGCTGCTGCATAATGGTGAAGACTGGTAGGAAGTGGAGGGCAGAGGAAGCTGTCAAGGCTGAGCTGGATTAGGATCCTTCCCACCTTAATCACCCAAGGGAAGCAGGAAAACTTCCTGCTCCAGCAGGAAGTGAGAGATGCAGTGAAGGAGGTGAGACAATGCTGGATGGTGGGAATGGGAGGGCTTAGTCAAAATGGGAAAATGCAGTAAAGTGGAAGGTGACCTGAGCTGAGCTGTGGAAAGCTGAGCCGCACAGCATCAAATTCCTCATCCAGGCTATTTGTGATGCTCCCCAGCCCATCCAGTCTACAGGTGGGGCAAGGCAGAGACACCAACCTGTCCTCTGTGCTCCAAGCTAGGAACCTGCAGCACATCCTGAGATGCTGCCCAAAGGCACTGAGTGAGGGGCCCTGCTCCTGGAGGCATGACCTGCTCCTGAAGGTCATTGTGAAGGCATCAGCTCAGGAGCAGAATGGCCTAAACATTCCCGCCCCTTAGAGGCTGGTCATCACCTTCATTAGAGCAGGGAGTAACCAAGATCTGCAGCAAGAATCTCAGCTGGTATTCAGGACCAAGGTGGATGGAGAGCAAAGTCGAGGTCCGCCGCAGGGGCTTTGCAGCCCGATATTTAACTAAAGTCTTCAGTTGGTTGGCTATTGAAGGTGAGAGGAAGAGAAGAGCCACAACACCACCGATGCGGCGGAGAAAGCCTCAAGATGGCTGTGGTTCAAGAGAGAGGAGTCCTGGGCGAAGAGTAGCCATTTAACCACTGGAACACACACATGTTGAATGACCTGAAACATCTGGTGATTCCAGGAGCATCACTAGATGTACTTGAACAGCAACAGAAGAATTTAGGAATTGATATTTGTCTATTTCTCCAAATTTCTGTAGTTTACAAAATATACATTAAAACTTTTTACTACATTTTACATTTAAAAGTCCATCAGTACTTTTTCCATGAGGTGTTTCCATATGATTGCTGGTTCTCTCACATCCCAGTTACTGTTGGTATTACAGTTCTATCAGTGCACTGTCCAGCTCTTACACTGTAATGTGGGTCACAGAGGCTTTTATTTTTAATAAGAATGTCTTCTGCTGCTAATTTGTGTAAAATTATCATCTAACAGCTCATGATCATATATGATGAATTTTAGTTTATTTTGTCTTTATGGAAAGAATGGTCATTAATGGTCTGACATTGTTAAATAATGTCGCTATAATTAAAGATAGCTGGTGTAACGTATGATGGGTTGAATTTAACATATAATTATAAATCCCATTTTTGTTTTATTTAAAAAATAACTTTTCATTTTGCAGCTACGTGGCAGAATATTCTACTCAACACTCTGACAGCTGCATTTCCCATCGTTATGGTTTGTGTCCTAACAGGTAAGTTTAAGTGTAATTAATGCATAAGAAACAGCTCCTGGTAAAACATTAAACACACTGTGGTGCATCTTTGAAGATGGCAAACATACTTCAGTGTTTTAGCACATGCTGCTCATTTTTCATCTCATTACTGTACAGAGTTTATTTTGATGATTTTGTTGCTCAGGTTTTAAAATACCTTTAAATCAAAACTTCTGAACTTCACAACTGAATCCCCAGCTTACTCACACATGCAGTAACCCAGTTAAGAGGGATGGTCCTTAGCATGATGGGTAAGACAAGGGCCTGTATGTAACCTGAAGTTTCCCAGCCCAGGTCCGGGGTGAAACTCGGCCTGTTTACCTTTAGACAGCTGCTTAACCTGAACTGCTCCGGTGCCCAGCTGTCTGACAGGGGACGGTTTTAAATAGCTAAGTACTGAGGATTATTTAAAATTAGGGCTGCCAGATTACTGGAAAAAAATCACATCATAATGTTTGATATTTTTGTAATAAATGTTGCAATATTTATTAAACAAAAAAGAAGCTGAAAATAAGCTAAAGCCTGTCATATAAGTCGGTTGTGTTACCACGAATTGTAATGATAAATAACACATTTATAGTTACATTTATACATATAGTTACATTTATATAGCGCCTTTCACAATCCCAAGGTCGCTTTACAGAAAAAATAGATAAATAAGAAAGAGAGATCAGTAATCGGTAAAGGAGGAAGAGACAGAAGACAAATCTCTAATTCAGATTTGAATGGTAGAAAGTCTGGTGTGTGGAACAGTGAGGAGATTATTATTAGAGTATCTGAGAGAGCGAGAGGGTGAGCAGGGAGTCAGTAGTTCACTGAGGTAGTGAGGAGTGAGGTTATGCAGAGCTTTATAAGCGACAAGTAATATTTATAATTTGATGTGAGACTGAAATGGTAACCAGTGTAGCTGAGAGAGGATGGCTGTGATGTCAGTGGAGCGTTTGGTGTGAGTGAGAACTCAGGCTGCTGAGTTCTGAACATATCGAAGCTTTTATATAAATTCTGAGGGGATCCCAATGAAAAGGGGGCTGCTGTCATCAATATGGCACGTAATAAAAGCATGAAGCAGAATTTGGGCATCAGTATTGGACAGAAATGGGTGTAGACAAGCGATATTATGGAGGGGAAAGGATGTCGTTTTGGAGAGGAAATTTATATGAAGATCAAAGAAGTTAAGAGTCAAATAGCACACGGTGATTTTTGATAACTGTAGCAGGTTTTACAGGGACACCATTCAGGACATTATCCGGAAGAGAGATGTGTTTATCAGTGATGCAATTGGAGAACTGATTATGGAAGGACATGCTTTAAGTAGAGGTGTAGCGGCTGGTCGAGCTGACCAGGATAACAAAGATGTCAGGGTCAGCTCCTGTTCCACTCTGTGCCCCTTCCCCGTTTGGCCAGCAGGCGTTGATGGTCATCTCCTCCCTTGTGTTGTCAGTCTTTGTGTCTTCCCCTGCTCCCTATCAGCTGCAAGGAACGCATTGAACATGCAGCTGCCTGTGATTCCCTCTGTCTTATGTTCGAATCCCACCTCCTCTGTTTTTGTGGATTTTGTTCCCTAGTGTTTTATTGTATGAGTTTTTCTAGTTCCTGTTTCTTCTGATTTGTATTTGGTTTTGGTTTCGTTCTTTGTGCCTGTGCTTGTGTTTCTACCTGTCTGTTCCCCAGCGTTAGTTCCTGTTTCCCTGTTTCCTTGGTTAGTTCTTAGTTTCCCTGTTCAGTTCCCTGAGTTAGTTTCACCTGTTACCTGTTCTTGTGTGTTTTCCTGATTTGCTTGTTGTCCTGCACCTTCTCCTATTGGTTAATTGTCTGTTTCACTCCTGATTGTCATCACCTTGTTCAGCTTTTGTATTTAAGTTCTTGCCTAAGTTTTAGTCCCTAGTAGTTCATTGTTTGTGATGGTTTATGTTTGTTGCCTCCTTGCCTGATTCCCCCTTTGCAAATTTAGTTTTTCTTTATCCCCTTTAATTTTTTGACCCCTTGTGATCCTTTTGGTTTTTTTGTAGTGATCTTAATGTTTCTGTTTTGCGTAATAAATCCCCATTTGTCCCGTGAGCCGAAAGTGGGTCGTCCATTGCTGTTCAAACCTGCACTATGCCTCGTACTCGCTCCAAACCCGCCCAAATTCCTGACAAAGGAGTTTTATAGCTGGAGTAGCACAATCAAGGTTAAAAGGTGAGAATGATTGAGAAAAAGGAGGGAAATTATGAAAGATTTGGTTAATTTTGACTTAAAAAAAGTAAAAATGCCTGCCACTACTCAGCTCTATTGGGCCATGCTTGTACAGGAGGTCTGAGGAGTTTGTTTACAGTGTTAAGGAGTGTCTGTGGCCTAGACTTAGCCCCACTTATGATGAAGTTTGAGCGAGCAGTATTTAGGGCGTCTGTTAGGAATAGCTGAGAGGCCAGAGGCTTCAGGAACCAGAGAAGGCCATGTAGTTCCAAAAGGTGCAAACATTTATTATCCTCTCGCAGAAGAGGGCACAAATACAAAGTATTAACAACAAAAAAATTACCCCAAACAGGCTATATCCTGGCAGCCTCTGGATCCATAACAACTTTTTCCTTTAGCACCTTCTGCGGGGTTTAAATAGATTCCAACCCCTCCCCTTGGGACAATTAATCTAACAATTATCTTCAATACATCCCACATACACAGTTCTAAAATATACCATCCAAACCACAATTTTATTCGGATTTATTCATAATACCAACAAGGACTAAAATATCAGTCTTATTGTAATATGTAAAAATTCTCCCCCCCCCCTCCCCACTTGGTTTTACCCAACAATTGTGAACACCCTTCCCCACCCAAATCACACAATTGCAATGGTACAATCCATGCACAATCTTGGTCAGCATCCATAGTGGAAGGGAAATACCCAAGATATCCGCATCCTCCCCATCACTATACTTAATTTTATAAAATGTTGGCCAATTAATATTAACATACAGTAACATAACAATATTGTCAGGTTCCAATCCGTGACAGCGTCCCTATGCTTTTGGATGTGCTTGGTGTATAGAAGCATGTGCACAGTGAGACCAGGGGTGAACCAAGGACAAGAGTGAGTCTTTAGAGGGCCTGGATCATTAAGCAGTACAGAGATAGCGTCATTATAGAAAGAAACCATAGTATCAGGAAAAGAGAGTTTATGTAAGTCAGACAGGGAAGGAGGTTACAACTGACAGAGCTGATATTGCAATAAGTGACAGAGATTTTCTTAGAAGGAGGAGTATTAGTGTGAAAACTGCATTCAATAAGCTTATGATCAGAAATACCAGAGACATAAATGTCATTCAAACCAATAGAATAGAATAGAATAACTATTGTCATTCAGAATACACACCGGTTACATATTCAGAATGAATATGTCTGAAACAGCGATGTACGCTGCTTATTGCTGCTTTAGTGTTAATATATTTTTATTTATATTCTATGTTAATTCCTCTCTGTATTCTTTTTTTCTATTTATTTTCTATTTAGATTGACTTTTCATGACACTTATTAATCTGCTTCCTAATCTGTGTGGCTCTATAGGTTAGAACTTAACCGCAGGATGATTCTGCTCTCTGATCATTACTTGCACATTACTATGGACAAAAGTGTCTGATACACAGATGAACCACTGAATGCATTTGTTTTTTCTTGTGTCTAACATTAATTACTTTTTGGCTGACTATTATTATCTTATTTCAGGTTCTTTCATTGAGTTCTCAGCAAAATATTCCCCAACTCCAGCTGAGAAAGCAACATTTAGAGGAATGTCTGGTGGAATCATATTTATTTTCATCTTTTTTGTTATATTCCGAGGTGAGTACATTTAGAAATGGATTTCAGGAATATTGGACTATATGATTATGTCTAAAGATTTATTTTCTACTTTGTATTTAAACACAGAAAGGTGTGACGATTTACATAATAAAATTTTTTATAATGCAGTATCCGTTTTGTTCATTGTTAATCTGTATCCATGGGGCAGCACAGTGGCTCAGTGGTCAGCACTGCTGCCTAACACCTCCAGGCTGCTGGTTTGAGTCCCCCTCCTCTGTGTCTGTGTGCAGTTTGCATGTGCTCCCCATGTCATGTGGGTTTGAGTCCCCCCTCCTCTGTGTCTGTGTGCAGTTTGCATGTGCTCCCCATGTCATGTGGGTTTGAGCCCCCCTCCTCTGTGTCTCTATACAGTCTGCATGTGCTCCCCATGTCTTGTGGGTTTGAGCCCCCCTCCTCTGTGTCTGTATACAGTCTGCATGTGCTCCCTATGTCTTGTGGGTTTGAGCCCCCCTCCTCTGTGCCTGTATATAGTCTGCATGTGCTCCCCATGTCATGTGGGTTTGAGCCCCCCTCCTCTGTGCCTGTATATAGTCTGCATGTGCTCCCCATGTCTTGTGGGTTTGAGCCCCCCTCCTCTGTGCCTGTATATAGTCTGCATGTGCTCCCCATGTCATTTGAGTTTTCTCCAGCTACTCAAGTTTCCTCCTGAAGCCCACAGTCTCCCTCTCAGGTTAACTGGTGCCTGTAAATTGCCCATAGCATGTGATTGTGTGTGTATGGCCTCCCATCCAAGCTGTACCTCTGCCCTCTGCTGCTTGGAAGAGGCTCCAGGCCCCCTGTGACCCTGCCCACTGCTATTCTCATTAAAGCTGTACTTGTCTAGGTCATTGGGGGGGTGGTCCTTTTTTAGCAGAGACCCCTGGCTAAGCCTGTGCATTAAAGCTCCCCTGCCCCCCAGCACCTTGGGTTACATTTTGTTACCCTATTTATATCTTCAAATGAAGTTTTTTTTTTAACCATATGGGATTTAACCCCTTATCCACCAGGTGACAGGGCTGTGCAAAGCAGCACCTTAAACACAGGACACTCAGCACATTTGTTCTATATTCTCTGTCTGAAATGAATTTTATGTTTGCTAACTGTTTTATTCTTGTTTCAGTTGTCGACTTTGTGGTTTGGACAAAATATTCCAAAGACAGAGAAAAAAGAGATAAAATACTTGCCATCATAGCAGGAATAACTGGAGTTACATTTCTGGTCATCATGGCTTCATCCATCAGTAAGTCTGTGTATTGTATAAGTTCCCATGTGTGCTATTAGCATTTTCTCCCCGTGTTTGCACTGGTTTCCTCCATGCAGGGGCGTTATTTTTTTGTGGGCGTGCAGCTTCATCGGCAACATACACTCACTGGCGACTTTATTAGGTTCACCTGTTTAACTGCTTATTGAAGAAAATATGTAATCAACCAATCATATGTCAGCAGGACATTGTATAAAATCATGCTGATACAGGTCTGGAGCTTCAGGTAATGTTCACATCAAACACTAGAATGGGGAAGAAAGCTGATTTATATGACTTTGAACATGGCATGGTTGCTGGTGACAGACATGCTGGAATGAGTACTTCAGAAACTGCTGACCTGCTGGGATTTTCACGTACAACCATCCTAGGGTTTGCAGAAAATGGGCCAAAAAAGAGAACATCCAGTGAGTGATGATCCCATGTCGGTTTTTGACAAACTTTAGTGCTGAGAAGAACCTTTTATTGGTACAAGAGGTGACTGGCAGAGTGATAATAGGCTGGCAGAGTGATAATAGGCTGGCAGAGTGATAATAGGCTGGCAGAGTGATAATAGGCTGGCAGAGTGAGCCTAAGTCAGGATCGGCTTGCAGAAGGTTGTTTTCCACAAGAAATATATAAAGACCCAATAAGGAATTTGGAGGACTTTCTTCCCATTGTTATTTATGTATGAACAGCTTGTACTCTGTCCCTGCCTGGGTGGTGGACACACCCCCCTGTAATACCCACACATCTGAAGGGGATGGGGGATTTTCTCCCTTCTGAGGTGAACAGACTGCCTCACAAACCTCAGAAGCTGTAAAGTGGCATGACTAACCATGTCTGTAATGCCCTGTATGCTGAAGCTAATTACTAAAAAGTCACTGTGAAGATTCCGTACAAAGCCACCAGCTGCAACCAAAACTCAAGCAGTGGCCATGCTTAGGGCTAATACTGTACCAAAGGAGTCACGATCAAACTATTGCTTGTCTGGATCTGATACGCATTTACCACTACAGGAACAATGGACACAAGAACATTGCAATTATTAATCCTGGAAGACCATCTTGTCACGCTAAGAACATGCAGGGTTTTGTATCTCCCTGTCCCTGACTCTCGCACTACAGTACTTGTTGAACCTCAATGAAAAGGCCATGTCGCTTCACAGAGCCTCTCATGATGGTAGAAACACCAAAGGATTTACATGAAGCTGAAGCACACGTCCACAACAAGGGTCAGTCTCTGGGCAAAGCACAAAACAGACCTTCTCATTGGTCTCGTCCTGAGTATGACGTTAATCTACATACAACCCTATAAGGAGGTCCTCCAACTTACAGGGAATAATTTAGGGGTTCATGGTAGGATTGGCACTCCAGCCACCAGAAAGAACCTCTCACTGGTCCATTCGGACTAGTGTGATGCTGAGGTGTCGCCTATCACATGACTGCACTCAGGTTCTCAACCCTGAGGTGGTTTGTCATGTGGCAATTACAGCAACGCACTGTAATCAGCTCTCATTGTTCTCCTGTATGACAGCTTGCACACCTCTGTAAATGGCTGACAGAGCAGCACAGCCAGTGTAGCCCTGTCTCTTATATTGTTGGTATACAGACCAAAGTGTATAATGTCTGGCTAAGACATTTGGCAAGAGCAGCTCCATTTGTGTCCTTTACATGGACTAAATCAAGAAAACACCCTTCAGTCTTTGCTGTTGTCTTCATATCATAAAATTACAGGCAGCTGATCCCTTGTGTTTCAGGGCCAATTCATACTAATGTCACGCTTACCGTCTGTGCACAGTGTGAGGGCTGTAAATTTCATCATCAGGTGTGTCTAGCAGACATTTTGTGTGCCAGTGCACGTCACCTGTGCATGTGCATAGAATTTCACTGGGTGTTTCCAGTATCAACAGATCATGCAAACACTGCTGGCTGCGATGGAAAAATATTGTTTGATATGTTCTGCACTATAAGAACATTGTATATATAGTGTACTTTAGTATTTTTGTGCATTTTTGTGTTTATGAAGTTTATTCATTTTGTCACATTACAGTTTAACTAAGAAGTAAACTTGAGCCATATTTCATTTTTCAAACCTCCAGACAATATACTGTGGTATACAATATTTTCAAAAGCAATGCTATTCTGGCATTTTGAGATCTTGCCGATAAAATTCATTGCGAGGGAGGGGGTCCCGGCTAATTTCAAAGTTCCCTGGTATACTGTATTACCTAAATACCAGCCAGGCCTGGTAACTTTAGAACTGTGCATAGAAGTTTACCCATTTTACTACACTATTTGTACTGCTGTACAGATGTTGCAATACATCCCTCCTCTACTGGTTTGAGGGAGTATTACTGTAATACTGGCCAAGACTGGTAACTTTAAAACAAATAGAAGTTTACCCATTTCAGTACACTGCTTGTATTTGTGTTTGTTGCAATACATCTGCCCTCTACTGGTCTGGAGGAGTATCATCGCTGTATGTATGTGACCGTCTGAATCCACAGACAAATGTAGCATGTACACAACCGTGCACGGACCATAACGGCACAAGGAAAAGTGGAGTATGAACTTTGCTTCAAGGGACACAGAGAGATACTTGGCTTTCTTCACTTCCTCACTAATATCCTTCTACTTTGTTTGATGCACAGTCTGGAGTCGTGGAAATTCATATCACTGCTGGTGTAGCAGGACATTCATGCATGTGGCAAATAAAAATCTGCATCTTGACCTCATTCATCACCAGTGTTAGGGTCAGCACTAAAAAAAAGTAATGTATTACGTATTACTCATTACTTTTTGAAAAAGTAATGGATTACTTTACTTTCCACGGGGAGTAATTAAGTACAGTAATTAGTTACACTACTCGTTGCATTACTTTGCAGTGATGCATTGCTTTATTTAATTGCCAGTCACTAATTGCTTATATCATTAAACCTTATATATACCCATATATCAGCTTCCCAGTTTTAATAAGGATGACGTTTAAAAATTCTTCATTTTATGTTCTATAATAAAGTAAAGAAAGGAAATAGAATGGTTTCAGAGGGGATGAAAACCAGTCAAAAGAGCACAGAACAAGACCCAACTGTATGTTTCATGCATTTCAAACAGGCCAGTCTATAAGCCATAAAATAAACCTATATTAATATATAATGAAAATAATAAAAGCAATTGGGTTTTCTAATGCCACATAATGAAAATGACCCCAAAATAAAATATAAATATATAAAATAGTAGGGGGACCAGGTGGTGCAGTAGTTAGCGCTGTTGTCTCACACCTCTGGGACCAGGTGTACCATAAAACAGGACCAGGACAGGGAATTCCAGGCAAGCAGGTTTATTAATGTAAGACAGAGAGAAGTCAGAAGCCGTTGCAGGGTTGTAAGCAGAAGCCGTCCGTACAAAACACCAGAAGCTGAGACGTATCCAAAAGTCGTGGTCGTAATGGGAATAGTTGAGGGTCGAAGAGCTAGGGAGTCATTCAGAAGACGCAGACGAACAGAGATGGAGAATCCGCGAGGGGCGTCACAGGGAGGGCGGAAAGGACGGAGGGCAGGCAGCAGGCGTGGGTAGTTCAGGAAGGGCCATACGGACAGAATGCAACTGTGGGAAGAACAAATGTTTAGATCGCTGAGTAGTGGCATGCCAACAATACCTCATAAGTAGGAAGTTCTACGGATTATCCCTAAGCGGGATCAGCTGCGGTTGCCGCCTCCACAAGGTGGGTGTGACACCAGGGTTTGAGTCTCTGCCATGGCTCCGTGTGTGTGGAGTTTGCATGTTCTCCCCGTGTCAGTGTGTCCAGTTGCTTATTCATCAGTAAACTAGTGGTTATATCTCTGGAAGAGTCTCTCACATCGTTTGTCAGACAGTCTATTTCTCCTTGGAGTTAACACTAGATTTCCCATCCTGAAAAGCCTCTCCACTGGCCCACTAGATGGCGCTGCTGTGTTAAATTTCAACAATACAGCGTTTATTGTAGGGAATGGTACAAGATCTCCATCTCTGACCTTGACTTCAAATATTGAATGACTTCAGCATTCAAACAGTCTATTTCATCATCAAAAGCAAAGAATTTATTTTCAATGGAACTGCTACTGGGTGCAGGTTACGTTTTGCGCCGAGCTCATTGCGAGGAAAAGCACGACACTCGGCAGTCTGCAGTGTCCTCAGGGCTGCTCTCCTGTCCTCTTCCCTTTGCCACTGCAGTTTGGCAGTGTGACAGCAGTGAGGAGAGCTTCTATGCTACCAAACACATTCACACATCTTGTCTTGACCGCCTGCAGTATAAAGATTGGATAAGGTCGGCTGTGTAAGATGCGCTTGCACTGATTTGTCGACGTCACATTCACACATTACACTGCATATTTAAAAGCAGATACGGTATATGACTAACGTGGCCTATTTTCATTATACACGTTTTATGTGGAACAGTCAAAGTAATGTGCATATCGCCAACAAACGCTGACATCAACTGATTGTATCACAAGTGAACACAGTAACTGCAATGTAATTATTGAATTTAAGAACAGTGATGTGATACACTGCTGCATTACAGACAAATGTAATATGATTACAGTAATGTATTACTTTATAAGGTGTCACACCCAACACTGTTTCTCACAAATAAAGTCGTCTGATTCTGGCTGCTTGCAGAGAGGCACTGGGGACACATTTTGCTTCGTTTTTGCCAGGTCCAGGTCTGCATGCAGTGTGTCATCATATCTGCTGGCCAATGCTGTGATTTCTCTAAAGTCTCAGCTGAGCTAAAGTGCTGGTTATTTCTGCTAATCTAAGGACAGCTTTGTATCGGTTTCCTCTTTCCTTTGTTTTGTGTCCAATCTGTCTGTCTCTCTGTTGTGACAGTTACTAATAAATAAAGGGGCAGCTTATGTTCATCCCACTTTTTGCAGTTACCATGGTGCATTTGTTGAGCACTGTGCCTTGCAAAGCCTCTTCCAATCTCTGAATCCAGCAGTCGATAATATGGATTCTTAACTTGCAGCTGACCACCCAAGCAAAAGGCTGAATCCTCCTTATATCCCAGCCAGTGGCATTTCTGATGCCACTCTTTGCTGCATGTGGTAGGTCGGCCACTGCCAAGGTTAAGGTCCCCTCATGGTTTTCCAATGAGAATGACTGAGGAAGTTACTCGGCAAAGCAGCCATGCAAAGCAAAACAACGCAACACAGCAGTGCACAGCAAAGCAAATCAGAACAAGTTCCTGCAAAGAGAAAAATAAAAATTATACTCCATAATAATGATAGATAAAATATACACTGAGGATTGAAGATTTTCTGTATTCAGCTGTATGGGTTACATTAAAATAATGTTACAAAATATTAAAATAATACTATGCTTGCTCATATTCTTTTATCATGCAGTCCCTTCAGGATTCCGAGATTTTGTGATATTTGAGATCAAAATGACATTTTTTGTTGGCGTTTTCTTCAAATTTGAGAAGAATTTTGCGATTTTAGTCTACATTTATCTCTGTTTAACTGAATTTCAATGTGAATTTCATGAAATTCTGTTTTATTTATTTATTTTCCCCACCCGATTTTCTCAACGCATGTCCTACAGTTTTATGGTATGCTACTAGCCTACATTATAAACTCAATCTGGTCATCCAGCAGTCGCAAAATATAATTTTAATGCTGATCAAGGACAAAAAAAGATTTAACTTGCTGATAGTGAGGTGGAGCCAGTGAAGAGGCTTTTCAGGCTGGCCAATCTACCCAAACAGCAGAAGGTGTCTGTGCCAGATATTGGATAGAATTTGGTGCAGATCCGCAAAACGGGTCTTTCTTTCCAACGGCCCAATACCGGTACGGATTTGGATTAGGGATCAGGAACAGACCCTGGCCAGTACTGGCCCAATACAGTTATTAATGCTGCCATATATGGTGTGGATCTGGCCCAGATCCATGACTCAAACTTTACATCTGGGGCTCATCTGGCCCTGGTCTGTGATACATTTTTTCCGCTACGCCAGGGCCAAACAAGCCCAAAGAAATCCCCACACATTTCTCATCTTCAAAGCACTTTATTGTATTTTTTCATCCATTTATAAATTTCAGTTTCATTAAGAGAACATATAACATATTTTATTTATTACAAAAACTCCAGTCATATGAAAAATGTAAAAAATATACCAAAAACATTGTGACAAGCTTGCGTGGAATAAATTAATTGAATATCATTTGTATTTTTTTTAAATAGTGTGCTCTTAAAGGAGACCGCATTGATGGGTAAATATGCCACCCCTCCATCTTTGGCCCCATTAAGCATCATCCTACAACATGCAGCTTCCTTGTTTGCCTCCAAAGAGTGTTTTGGCAGAGCTTCCTACTTCCACTTGAATATGGCGTCTCTTATTGTAACTGTCCCTCCCCAGTCGCTCTCTGGGAATCACTAAATCGATCTCCTTGTTCAGAATTAATTTAAACACCATAAATACAGTGTCACGATCGCTCGCGGAGGTAACGGCAGTGAGCAGCGATCGTGCGGGTAAGGAGCAGGCAAGCAAGCGGGATACGGGGAAAACGGGGGTTTATTTGGAGGACAACGAGGTGCAGGGAACATCAGATGCTGACTTACATCAATGACGGACACTGGACTCGGGTAAGACACTGACTGAAATACACAGGACTGATTGAAAATAAACGGAACCAGCTGGGTACGAGTCGGGAAACACACGTGGGTAAGCAGGGGGCGTGGCACACAGGAGGAGCGGACGAGCTGGGCGTGACAGAACCCCCCCCCAAAGGCGCGCTTCACCGGGCGCGCCCGGGAGGAGGCGAAGGACGGGACGAGACCGGGGAACCAAAACCTGAAAAACAAGAACCAAAACCATCAAGGGACAGGGAACAAGACAGACAGGCAAAACTGACACAGAGGCAGAAGCCAGGACAAGACACGACACAGGACAGGAAAGGCAGAGAGACAGATCAGGAAGGGAGAAACAGAGGGAACAGGAGGAACAAAAGGAGCAGGAGTGACGGGAGGGAACGACGGGAAACCAGGAGCGGAGTGGGGCAGAACAAAGGGACCAAGAACAGAGGACAGCGGGACAGAGGCAGGAGGAGGGACAAACACCGGCGGGACTGGGGCAGGAGAGAAGGGAGAGAAGGCGGGGGAACCAAGGGGAGCCCGTGGGAGCCCCAGCGGGCGACGGGCGGCAGCCGGAGGGGCCGCAGACGGCCGGGAGGCCGGAGCCAGAGGGGACCACGGAGGGGCAGAGGAGACAGGGCGAGGGACCCACGGAGGGGCCAGGGAGGGAGCAGGAGGGAGCACCAGGGAAGGGGACGAGGGAGTTGGAAGGGGCCAGGGCGAAGGCAAGGCGAGGGGGGGAGCCGCAGCAGGCGGCGACGTCCTCCGACGGGCCGAAGGTGGGGGCCCCGCAGGCGACCGAGGAGCCGCCGTCGGGAAACCCCCAGGCGACCGACCAGGCACCGAAGGGGGGAGCGAGGCAGGGCGACGAGGCACCGGAGAGGGACCCGCAGGCGACAGCCGACCCGGAGGGCCAGGACCCGCAGGCGCCAACCGAGCCCCAGCGCAGGCGAGGCAGGGCGAGCCAGGGGGCAGGGCGGGCGGGACCCCAGCCCTGCGTCTGTGTCCCCTCCCTTTACGGGACACAGACATGATGACCCCAGGTCGGGGTCGATGGCGCCAGGGCGAGGGCAGAGGAGTCACTGGGGGAGAAGGGACAGGAGCTGGAGCTGCTGCAGGCGGAGGGGGCGCCTCTGGAGCGCGGTCAGGAACTGGAGCGCGGTCAGGAACTGGAGGCTGTGGGGGCGCCTGCCCGGGAGCTGCAGGCTGCTGCAGTGGGGGCGCCTGCCCGGGAGCTGCAGGCTGCTGCAGTGGGGGCGCCTGCCCGGGAGCTGCAGGCTGCTGCAGTGGGGGCGCCTGCCCGGGAGCTGCAGGCTGCTGCAGTGGGGGCGCCTGCCCGGGAGCTGCAGGCAGGGGGAGCTGCACAGGCGATAGCTGCGCAGGCGGCTGCGAAGGCGGCTGCACGGGAGCGGGGTCCGCGGGTGACGGTGTCGGCTGCCGCTGCTCAGAAGCTGAAGCCGGTGCTCTCCGGAGCTTGATCAGCCTCCTAAGGTCCTCAGCCATTCTCTCCAGGTCGGAATACGGGGAGTCAGGAGAGAAGGCGGCGAAGTCCTGCCCCAGCTGTGCGGCGAGTCTTTCCCCCTCCAGGGGGGCCTGTGGGGCCGGTTCTCCCATCACCCTCCAATAAAGCCCCTGGAGGGTGAAGTATCGGTCAGCTAGGACCGCGGGTGAAATCTCCGGGGCCCCTTTAAGAAAGTTGGGGACTCGCGGGATGGCTTCCCGCACCGCTCTGGCCCCCCCATTGGCCAGCTGCTCGGGCCGGTTATCGCACCGCTTGGGGGGCGGTAGCTGTTCCGCAGGGAGGGGCTCTGGGTCTGGGAAGACGAAGGGCTCGTCCTCTTCATCCTCGCTCGGAGCCCAGAGCCTCGCCAGGGAGCAGGGTCCCAGACCGTACGGTCCCAGGTCGGGACCCAGGACGAGCTCCTCCTCCTGAGGGAGCCAAGGGCTGGAGAGCGAGCAGGCGCCCAGACAGATCGGCTCTTCTGGGAGCTTCTTCCTCCTTCTCTGCTTCTTCTTATGGTCCGTCATTCTGTCACGATCGCTCGCGGAGGTAACGGCAGCGAGCAGCGATCGTGCGGGTAAGGAGCAGGCAAGCAAGCGGGATACGGGGAAAACGGGGGTTTATTTGGAGGACAACGAGGTGCAGGGAACATCAGACGCTGACTTACATCAATGACGGACACTGGACTCGGGTAAGACACTAACTGAAATACACAGGACTGATTGAAAATAAACGGAACCAGCTGGGTACGAGTCGGGAAACACACGTGGGTAAGCAGGGGGCGTGGCACACAGGAGGAGCGGACGAGCTGGGCGTGACATACAGAAAAAAAATCTATCACTAGCAATGATAATTATATGATCATTTTATGCACTGTCACTTGAGAAATATTGTGAAACAGGCTAAACAGTGTAGAACAGGGGTCCCCAAACTACGGCCCGCAGGCCGATTGTGGCCCGCCCCCACATTTGAACCGGCCCTCTGAACATTGCCAGCGACATAGTTTATAATTTTAAAATGTAATTTTAAATATACCTGTCTGTATTTGATAATAAAGGTTGGCTTTAAAACTAAAATTTCCCTTAGTTATTAACGTAGCCTAATTCATTTTAAAAATCACATACCAACAGAATGGTACATTCTAGTAATGTGCCACTGCGATCGAACAGATGATGTACGAGCTGAAAGAGAAGACAAAATGGTGAAACGGTCGGGAAAGAGGAAGGTTTATTCAGAATGCAGGATATTTAACCAAAAGTGGACAAGTGATTATTTTTTTGTTCAGTGCAAAGAAGTGGCAGTTTGTCTCATCTGTCAAGAAACAGTGTCTGTGTTCAAAGAATACAATCTGCACCGACACTATGAAACCCGCCACAGAGAAAAGCATGCAAGCTTGCAAGACCAAATTAGAGCAAAGTGTCGAAGCTAAAAAGTGCACTATTAGCTCAGCAGATTACGTTTTTACGCCAAATCCAGTTGAACCAGTCATCCGTTCCAGCTAGCCTTCAGGTAGCTAAACTGATTGCAAGCAGCGGTCGGCCATTCAGTGACGGTGAATTCGTCAAGAAATGTATGAATGCTGTTGTGCCCCAATAAAAAAAGACATCTTAAATACGGTAGGTCTGCACGCAACTACAATCACCAGATGAATTGAAGAAATGGGGAATAATGTATATGCCCAGCTGCAGGAGAAAGTTAAAGAATTAGAATTTTTTGCATTAGCACTGGATGAGAGCAATGACGTACAGGACACGGCACAGCTGCTAATTTTTCTTTGTGGGAAGCGAAGTGTGCGAGGAGCTGGCAGCCCTACAAGTCTAAAAGGCACTACGACAGGGGAGGAAATTTTTGGTAAAGTGTGCCAAACGATGGGAGAGCTGGGTCTAGACTGGTCTAAGCTGGCCGGCATCACTACCGATGGAGCTCCTAGTATGGTTGGCGAAAAATCCGTGGAAGCGCTGGAAATGCTGAAGGCGGAGTTTGACGTGCAATTCCGTGAGCTACTGTACATGTCAAACGCCTTTTCCAGAATCCCTCCGCTGCCGACAGTGATGAAGCCTTGCTTCTTATCAGTTTGAATTGGCTGAGTTACAGAACTGTGATGTTCTGAAAGACGCATTTCAGCCCAACGGTCTCATTGAATTCTATGCTACCCTCCCAAACAAGACATACCCAAACATCAAGAAGCATGCAATGACGATGTCCACACTTTTTGGCATCACGTATATCTGTGAGCAAACCTTTTCATGTATGAAACTGATGAAAACTGATGAGCTCAAGACTCACTGATGAGCATTTGAGGCTGGCTGTGACAGGACTGGAACCTGACATTGGACATCTCACCAGCCAGAAGCAAGCCCACAGTTCACACTAATTAATATGCATATGCAAAATCAATTATTTGATTTTGAATATCACTGAAAAGTAATGATCATTTGTCTGTATGGTGCATAACAAAATAATACACTTTTCTAGCATTAGGAGGCATAATAAATTTAAATTAAAATCATAAAAAAATCTCCACAATAATAGTGTAATTTTCACAAAAAGAAAAAAGTTTGGGGACCCTTGATCTAGAATCTAAATCTAAAACCCTGAGGGGCCCCGAACCCCTTCAGTCTCTATCAGCATGACGCCTCTGCCTGCAGGTGCTCTGGTCCCCCCACTACACACACACACACAAAACATGCATTTAGGTAAAATGGGGTCTAAAATGGCCCATTGTGTGCGAGTGGATGTGCTCTGTGATGGACTGACACCCCACTAGGCTGTACCCTGCTCTGGGCTTTTTAGGGATAGTCTCACCATGGGACTCTACTTGAGAAGTGGTTATGGATGGATGGATGGATGGATAATGTATATTTTAATTTAGTTTCTTGTGGCTGCTAGGATTGTTTAATTATTTTTTCACAATTAATATGTACATTTAGGGATGTGTGATCAAATGTCCAATTCAAACTGATATGTGTTTCATACCACAATGTTCAATAAGGGATTCAAACCCAGAACTTCCAGTTGGCCTGTGTTGGACCAGTGAACATATCTGTGTTTGTACTCTGTCTGACATATATTTCATGGTGATTGACTCTATTATTACTTTTTTTTTAGTTGCTGTCGGTGGTTATCTGGCAAAATACTCAGCTCTAGCTTGGAAAGAACAACTTGCAACATTTTCCACTTTATTAATGTTGCCAGTCATCATGGTTTTATTCCCATGTAAGTATGTTTTCAGGTTTTGTAAAGTATGTATTTAAAATGTTTGTTTTAGACTTTGGAATATCAGGAACACTGAGGCAGAACTTGGTATACAGGTATTTATTGTCATGCTTCGCGGAGGCATGGAACGGGAGCAGGAGTCGCAGGATCGGGGAACGAGGGATTTACAGTATTAGGAAAGTCACACTGAACATGAGGGAAAAGCAGACTGTAACGTCAGTGACGGGACTAGGGAAACATACTCAAACGCGGACTGAAATGCATATGATTAATTAAAAACGCAAAGCAGCTGATCACATAGGGATTCCACACGAGGTTAACGAGGGGGCGTGGCACACAGGGGGATTGGATGAGCAGGGCATGAAATTTATTTGCTACATTGTAGTGAATTAGACACACAAACGTTAAACTGGAGCATTGAAATTATGTTGATATTTATAAGTGTGTTTTCCGTAATTAAAATCTACACAATTAGGGTGTTATTGATACAATACCCAACTGAAACATCCTTTCATAACCAATTTAAATCTGCTGGGGGATTCAAACTCAGAAACTAGATGACAGTGCTCTGCAGGGATTTAAACACAGGACCACTGAATACATCTGTCTTTTCACTCTGTGTCTGGTGTCTGAAACGCATCTTCCCTTATTTCAGTTGGCCTCGGTCTGTTTCGAATAATACGCTCCCGAAGGTTGGGAAGAACAGGACGACTTAGAGACATTTTTGTAATCATGGGTTATTTCCTGTGTAAGTATACTTATGTGTATTTATTTGTTCACATTAACATTTATGTCCATTGGCATAATACAAATTCTGACCGGAGTGCGGTTTAGAGCTGTTTCATTTTCCGTGGCACACAGGGCCAGAGGGCAGCACTGCTGTTTCTTAACTCCAGGGCTGGGGGTTCGAGTCCCACCTCTGCTCTTTGTGTGGAGTTTGTAGGTTCTGGTGTTTAACAATTTACATTTGTACCCTGGGCACCTGAAATTTTACCCAGTAGGATGTTACTGTGTGGACCTGATGTAAGGTGACATGTATGGTGTACGGGCTGGGGGGGGACACCTGGCTGCCATGTGGGATGGTCCGGGATCCCCCCCCTGCCGACACTTGCTGGTCCCCACCAACATCACGCCACTGGGTTCCAAGGGACCCTCTGACTCGTCAGGGCATTAGATTCCTTGGCCTGTGTTTTGGCCCCCGCTGACTCCGGATCATGGGCCTTACTGTGCATGACCTCACAGTGCGGTCGGGCCCTGGGGATGACAGGATTAATCTCAGGGGAAGAAAAGCCCAAGGACACTTTGTTATTGAATATTATGTTATATCTGTATAGACTGATGAGAGGATGAGGATGTCTGACGTGATCTGTTTGCCTTACAGATGATCCTGTACTGTTTAACATGCTGTTCCTTGTTATTTATTCCCAACTGTTTGCCTGGGTTAATAACACATTTAAATTAGGTGAGTCTCCCTGCATTTTCATACTTATTATATGTGTAAATGGAGGTGGGTGTTTCTGATACATTTAATAACTTCTGCTGTGTGGAGGCTCAGTGTGTCACTACTGGGAGTAAGGGGGGGGGGGGCAGAAAAGGAGGCAGAGATCCAGAGGTGAGGAAGGAGGAGAACAGGGTTTAATAAGGTAAAATCAGGGTATGGGACAGGAACAGCAGGGACAGGGCAACTGGGACACAGCAGAACCAGGTGCAAACACAGAGAGCAAGGACTAGCACAGGTAGGGAAACACAGGCTAGAAGTTTACAGTCTAAATGAGGACTGCTGGGGAGCTGGGGCTTAAACAGGCAGAGGGGAAAGGAGGGAACTAGAGGCTGGTGCACTGATAGGAACCGGTGGAACTGGTATGGTGAGCTCTGAGTGGTGCAGGGAGGAGAGATTGTGAGTGCTGTCTGCTGGTTCCCAGAGGTGTTCTGATACAGTGGGCAGTATTGTGTGCTTCACAATGAGGGTTTGATTCCTGGTTCTGTGTATGTGGGTCTGAGCCCTGATTGGCCTAATCCCATTAATTCTGAGTTATGTGTGGGCCTGAACAGCAGGGAGATGGATGGATAAAACACATCTGTGTTCACAGTGAAAAGTGAGGTTATGACACTGTTGCATTTACTCGTCTTTGTCAGTGTGAGGGTTGAGGGTCACGCAGGTTTGGGCAGAATACTATGAATAAGCACATAGTCTGAATGCTGAATACACAGTCCTGAATGTATTCAGTATTGTATTCTGGTAGATACTCAAAATGTACCTTATTCAAAATACCCTTAGTGTAGCAGGGTAGTCAGCGGCGGAGTAAATAAAAAAGGCCCCAAAGGTTTCCCACAAAAATTAAGCGTTTTATTTTTCAATTTTTTTTTTCACTTGCAAACCATGCAGGCAACAACAGTGTAATAGCAATAACCAAGAAGCCCAAACAAAAACTGAGCAAAACAAAAACAAACAGGCATAAGTCTGCCAGCTATGTCTTACTGGACTCTGTTCAAACTAGCCATCACACACCTGCAACCACACGTTACCTCCATCACCAAACCCCCCCCCCCTCAAACTGATCCTTGGAGCCCAATACAGCCTAAAGAAAGCTGTAGGCCTGCCCACCAATTAACTAAATAACAACACTGTTATTCCAAAATAGTAAATCAAACAAACAAATACAAAATAAACAATAACACACAACCAACTTTGATCACCAAATGCCCCATATGCACCTAAAAATACATTTTAGGTAATAACAATTAAAACACCCCTTTCTAA
The DNA here is from genome assembly GCF_023856365.1 of Brienomyrus brachyistius. Classification (NCBI taxonomy): domain Eukaryota; kingdom Metazoa; phylum Chordata; class Actinopteri; order Osteoglossiformes; family Mormyridae; genus Brienomyrus; species Brienomyrus brachyistius. The sequence goes on from NC_064544.1 coordinate 22,451,772, forward strand.
CTAGCTTCATCCACCAACTTCCCACAAAACCCCTCTATTTCACTAATGCGGTTCAGTCCCTCGGTTTCTTCATGTAAACCCGGAAGTTTGGGAAGTTTGAACGGTGGTAAGTAAACTGTATTCAATTACAGTATTACAAGTTTTATCAATAAATAAAAATTATTTTAACAGCCAGTGTGTTTATTTACAACTATTGCTACTAGATATAAAATAACACAGATGAGAGGAACAATGACAATGAATATGAAATGAGTATTTTAGCCAAAGCTAAACACACAAACATTGCTAAGTTAAAATGCTGGTAGGCCTTTCCCTGCATCTCAACTAACGAATTGGTCCAATGTAAATTACATGCATGTCTGAGCTCTTCCAAGCTGTAAAGTGCTCAGAGCAATCTCAAACCACAATAGCTGGAAGGATAGCGAAGATCAGTACATTTGCTTTAATTGCAGGACTTATGGTCAGTTTTAGTAAATGGTGCCGAAGCCAGGAGTACAGTTGGAGTCCAAGAAAGCTAATGAAATAATGGGTAGTGGGGCAGGGGACGGCTTAAGGGGTAATCAAAAGAAGCACAGTGTCTCATTAGTGAGGGACAGAAGGAAAGCGGGGGGAGCAGATGGCCTGGGGATATCAGAGCTTCAGGATCATGCTTTTGGGGACTGCTTGACTGTGGAAGTTGTTATCACTCGAGTCAAATCCAACTGTCTTTTAAATACTGGCTCAGAAGTTACTAGAATCACTGAGACATATTATTGAACATATTACGAGGGAGCAGAGCCACCCCTCACAATGGCCAGGTGGATCATATTGACAGCAGTCGTGAAAATGCTTTTGATATCCCTGTAGTAGGGTGTGTGCAAATGGTCATTGAGTTGTTGGGTAGGGTGCTTCCCAGGAAATGTGTGTTTGTCATAAAGGATGTCAAATCTGGTGATAGAACAGAGAAGATTCCTGGTATTATTGGCATGAATGACATTGGGGAGTTGCAGGATGTTTCCTTTGGTGCTGAAGGGATCAACAGGATGTGCCCCCAGGGCAGCTGCAGCCAAGTTGAAGTGGATAATGGGTCAGGTAGAAAAGAGAGCACATTTAGCTGGTCCTGATGGAAAGATAGGGTGTTAAGGTTGCGGGGAGACATCCTGTTACCATTCCTCCATGTAGTGAAAGAGTAATCTGGGGGCGATGCCAAATACCCGAGATCAAGTGTCTGGTGTTGGTAGTGAACTCTGGGGGGACTACCCTTCTGAAGGGATTGTTAGTTGCTGGAGAAGCACAAGGATGTATGTACAAGCTATCATTGTAAGGAAAAAGGATGGCAGTATTTGTTTTTGCTGCAACTACAGAAAACTGAACCAAGTGATCTGTAAGAATGCCTACCCTCTTCCTCATGTGGAGGAATTTCTTGATGCCTTAGGAAAAGCCAGGCTCTTTTCCACCTTGGACTTGAATGCTGGTTATTTCCAGGTGGCTGTAAGTGAGCAGGATAGTCCAAAAACAGCAGTGATTACATCCTTTGACCTGTATGAAGGGACTCATATGCCTTTTGGGCTTTGTAATGCCCCTGCCACGTTTCAGAGATTAATTGAGGTGGTACTGGGTGATCTTGATTTCGACATTCTCCTCATTTACTTGGGTGATATCATAATCTTCTCTGAGGACTTCAAGAGCCACTATATTTAGTTTCCAGTTGTTAGAAGCAACATGGCCTTAAGCTGAAGCCCAGGGGAATAGAAGTTGAACGGGAGAAGGCGAGTGCGCTGGAGACCTGGCCCGTGCCAAAAAGTTCAAAAGAGATTAGGCAAGTCTTACGATTCATGAGCTATTACTGTCATTTTGTGCTAGGCTTTGCTCAGATTTCCAAACCCCTCCATGCTTTGGTAGAGAAGGGGAATGAAAGAGACTCTTCCCAACCACTCTTTTGGAGTGATGACGGCCAGGCTGCCTTTGACCTCCTTAGAGAGCATGCAGTGTAATTGCCTATCCCGATTTAAGTGTGCCTTTCATCTTGACAACCGATGGGAGCCTTTGAGGCCTTGGAACTGTACTTAGTCAGAGGCAGGGAGGTGTGGAAAGGGTTATTGCATTCGCTAGTTGGGGCCTGAGTGGTGCCGAAAGGAATGACAAAAACTATAGTGTCTTTAATCTCTGCCTATTTCTTCTGCATTCAGCCTGTCAACTACGAGTATCAAATGCTGTCTAATACATCCCAGACCTTGACATGTGCAGTTTTCACATGGGGGTAGTCATAATTAGAGATGGGCTGATCCAACTTTATATTAATCCCAAAGGTGTTCTGTTGGGTTGAGGTCAGGGCCAGTCAAGTTTCTCCACACCAGACTTGCTCATCCATGAACAGGACGGAGCCATCCCCAAAATGTTCCCACAAAGTTCTTGCAAACTCATTTCTAGACAGAGAAGCGAGATTCGTCACTCCAGAGAACACGTCTCCACTGCTCTAGAGTCCAATGGCAACGTGCTTTACACCACTGCATCCGATGCTTTGCATTGCACTTGGCGATGTAAGACTTGGATGCAGCTGCTTTGGTCATGGAGACCCATTCCATGAAGTTCTCTATGCCTTGTTCTTGAGCTAATCTGAAGGCCAAACGAAGTTTGGAGGTCTGTAGTTGTTGACTCTGCAGAAAATTGGCAACTTCTGCACACTGTGCATCTCAGCATGCATTGTCCCATCTCTCCAGTTGACCGTGGAATATTTAGTAGCAAGGAAATATCACAAATTGACTTATTGCACAGGTTGCATCCTATCACAGTACCACAGTTAAATTTGAATATCTTCCACGTGAGGATATGCAGGATTCGAATGCTTAAAATGCCCCACAGTTTTTCTCCCACAGGCAACAGTGTGGCACTAGCAGCCCCTCTTGTATCACAGGCTGTAGTGAGTGAGGAAAACAGTTCAAGCTAGTTTCATATTACTTGCGTTGTCTTGCACACTTGTGTGCACTTTGTTTAGTGGATTTTGTCACTAAATGCTACTCCCACCTCTCAAAACTTTGAACATTGGTTTTATAAAGGTTGCAAATTGCTCAACTAAGTGCTGTTAAAAGTGTACAATATTTTCAGACCGTCACCCTCTTATCTGCTGTTTTAACGCTTCTCTTGCTGCAAAGGATATTTACATGATGTCTCAGCAGACAGAAGTATCTGCGCTTACACCCATCTGAGAAAACAGAAAATCAGAAAAACTGAGTACCAGCGTTAGCGTTCAGTTTTAATGCTGCAAAACACACATCTAAATTGGTAAAGAGCTGTCATGTAAGTGATTGAACAAATCAATTTGAGAAAAGTAGGAGCTAACTTTGTGAAATAAATAAGTAAGGATCGGTCACATGTGGACGATACTAGTTCCATTGAATAGGTCAGGATCGATGCTAGTACCAATCTGAATATCGGACCGGTGCACCTCTAGTGATAGTATCTTGGCTCATCAGTATATTAATATATAATAATACTATTTAGGGGCGGCATGGTGGTGCAGTGGTTAGCACTGTCGCCTCATACCTCTGGGACCCGGGTTCGAGTCTCCACCTGGGTTACATGTGTGTGGAGTTTGCATGTTCCCCCCACAGTCCAAAAACATGCTGAGGCTAATTGGACTTGCTAAATAGCCCGTAGGTGTGAATTGGTGTGTGAGTGTGCCTTGTGATGGGCTGGCCCCCCATCCTGGGTTGTTCCCTGCCTCATGCCCATTGCTTCCGGGATAGGCTCCGGACCCCCCACGACCCAGTAGGATAAGCAGTTTGGAAAATGGATGGATAGATGGATAAAACTATTTATTCATTTTCTTAATATTCCAATATCCTGTTTGCATGCTTTTTTATGTGTACTTTTTAATTTGTTTGCACCACATTTAGTTCTTTTCACTGCTTAGTGTCTTTTTGCTTTGTCTGTTTTGCACTATATGTATGTCCGTCTGTGCTCTTTGCACTTGCTGCCGTTTGCGCAAAGATTTCCCCTTGAGATCAGTAAAGTTTACTGTATATTAATCTTATCTTTTGATGCAGACAGTTTTTTTCTAGCTGCTGCACACTGAAATTTTTTAAAGAAAAATATTCAGCTTAAATTTCATAAAGAGGTACGCGGGACTGTGCCCAGGTGGGCCCACCACCCGCAAGGGGAATGTCAGGGGTTGGGTGCATTGTGGATCGGGTGGCGGCAAAGGGACGCCATGGCGGACCGAACTCTGGCTGACAAAACTGGCTTTCGGGACATGGAATATCACCTCTCTGGTGGGGAAGGAACCTGAAATTGTGCGTGAAATTGAGAAATACTGACTCGATGTAGTCGGGCTCACCTCAACGCATAGCATGGGTTCTGGAACCAATCTCCTGGAGAGGGGCCGGGTGCTCTTTTCTTCTGGAGTTGTAGCGGGTGAGCAGGTGGCCCCACAGCTCGGTGCATTAACAACGGAGTTGTTTACCCTGGTGAACAAAAAGGCTGTCTCCCTGCGCCTTCGTTTTGGGGCGAGGTCTCTGACTGTCATCTGCACTTATGCGCCGAATGACAGTTCGGAGTACCCGGCCGTCTTGGATTCCCTCAGTGGTTCCTGGTTAGCACACCATGAGGAGATTCCAAGGCACGACAGAATGACAGAACTCGAAACCAAGACACCTAGACTCACAGAGGAAGAATACCTCAACCTAATCGATGGGGTGATCTATTTGCTCACACAGTCCGAGGTCAAAAAGGACCCCGCGGCTGGAGCCCTTCTACTCGGTCGAAGGAGATCCTGAAGCAGATCTCCCTGCCTAATAACTTGCACCTCGTGGAGGAGGTGTGAGCCAACTTACGGCACTTAAGGGGAGGGGTGGCAGAAGCCATGATATGGAAGATGCATTTGGACTGTGGGCTGCCTCAAGTCACAGCTGTAGCACTGCCCGAGCTGTCCTCTCCTCCAGTATACTCGACGCCGGAGAAAAAAGAAGTGGAAGGGTCACAAACAGGAGGGCATGTCGGAAGCCCTTCCGGGATCCACAGTTTTGCCACCACCTGTGCCCGAAGCTTGTCTGCCTGCCAAATCATGGCCGACACTAGAGGCTCATCTGCTCACTGCCTCGCCTGTGTCCAAGACTCTGGCCAGAAAGTTCTTTGCCCTCCAGGGTCTATACTGGCGGGTGATGGAGGATCCAGACACCGGAGGTGAGGGCGGCTGTCAAGCCGAAAAAGGAGACCTACCAGGAATTGTTAGCCTGGGGGTCTCCGGAGGCAGCTGACGGATACCGGCAGGCCAGGCGGAATGCAGCTCGAGCGGTTGTGTTAGCAAAAACCCAAGCATGGGAGGAGTTTGGTGAGGCTATGGAAAGTTACTTTCGGTTTACCTCAAAAAGGTTCTGGCAAACCATCCGGAATATCAGGAGGGGGAAGCAGCTTCTGGTTCCTAAAATTTATAGTGGGGAGGGGGTGCTGTTGACCTAACCTGAGGACATTACCCGGTGGTGGAAAGAATACTTTGAGGACCTCCTCAGCTCTGCCTCAGATACATCTATGCGCACTGCCTTAGACATCAGGGCACAGAGCCCTGAGGGGGCTGGAGTGGACTTGCCCATCACTGGGGTTGTGGTGGCCAGGTGTTAAAGGGCTACGTGGTGGCCAGGCCCCAGGGGTGGACGAGAGGAGGGTGAGCAACAATGTGGTTTTTGTCCGTGCCGTGGAACGCTGGACCAACTTTTTACCCTTGTGAGGGCACTGGAGGGGGCCTGGGAGTTTGCCTATCCAGTCTACATGTGTTTTGTGGACTTGGAAAAGGCTTATGACTGGGTACCCTGAAGTGCTCTGTGGGGGGTGCTTTGGGAATATGGGGTTCAGGGCCCGCTACTGTGGGCGATTCGGTCCCTGTATGAACGGAGCAGAAGCTTGGTCCGTATTGCAGGTAATAAGTCGGACGTGTTCCCAGTGTGAGTTGGGCTCCACTAGGGCTGCCCTTTGTCATCGGTCTTGTTTGTAATATTTATGGACGGGATTTCTAGGTGCAGTCAGGGTGTTGAGGGCGTCCAGTTTGGTGGCCTCAGGATTGCGTTGCTGCTTCTTGTGGATGATGTCGTCCTGTTGGCTTCATCTGCTGGGGACCTCCAGCATGCTCTGGGGCGGTTCACAGCCTTGTGCGAGGCTGCAGGGATGAGGATTAGCACCTCCAAGTCTGAGACCATGGTTCTCAGCTGGAAATGGGTGGATTGCCCTCTCCAGGTCAGGGAGGAGGTACTGCCTCAAGTGGAGGAGTTCAAGTATCCAGGAGTCTCGTTCATGAGTGAGGGTAGGCGAGATCGAGAGCTGGACAGATGGATCGGAGTGGTGTCTGCAGTTTTGCAGGCGCTTAACCAGTTCGTCCTGGCTAAGAAAGAACAGAGCCGAAAAGCAAAGCTCTCGATCTATTGGTCCCTCTTTGTTCTTACCCTCACCTATGGTTATGAACTACTGTATGGGTAAAAAAAAATGAGATTGTGGATACAGGAGGCCTAAATGAGATAGGATGAGAAGTTTGGATATCCGGGAGAATCTCTGTACATCTGTACAGATGTACATTTGTACATCTGGTGCGGATACCTGGCTACCCAGAGAGTTTTTTAGTGCATGTCCTGCAGGGAGGAGGTCCGGGGACAGACCCAGGACACCCTGGAGGGATTATATCTCTCGGTTGGCATGGGAACGCCTTGACCCAAACACCAGTCAAGCAGAAGTTAAGGGATGGATGGATTGATGGAAATTTAATAAAGTATCTGTATTCTCGAATACTGTTTCATAAACATAAAGTGAGCTGAATACAGAGTATGCAGAGGTCATGTATGTAACATATGTAACACCTGTCTTCCAGTACAATCCAACCCTGGCATCATGTGACTGGGAATGTGTGAACTGTACCTTTGTAAAGGGAGCTGAAGGAAAGACAACGATTGTTTAACTGAGAAAACCTTTGGTTTATTAAACACAGACAGTCGTGATGTTACATTTTATATTCATGATAATGACAGGATAAGCCACTAGTGTGGATAATTATATACCGCAGACTAATGTTACATTTTATATCCATAATAATGATAGGATAAGGCACTAGTGTGGAAAATTATACACCACTGTCAGGGTCAGCACCCGTCTGTCTGAGTTTTTCATGTCTTCTACCCCGTTTGGCCAGCAGGTGTTGCTGGCCATTCTGGCCTCCCTGTTGTTAGTCTTTAGCGTGTTTCCCAGCTCTCCAGATAGCCACATAGCTCAATGAGCCTGAACAATGTTAGAGAAACCCGCGAGTCCGTGACAACCACCAATGTAATCTTTCTGTTTTCAGAATATACAATTCCGATTACAGTGGCTGCTTTGGCAATATGTGTCTGCATCATTATTAAAGATTATTTATTGTATCATGAAGAAAAGCGCTTGGAGGGATTTTACTGTAAGTATGAAATTTTGTACTGAATTCAGCCTGTTCGTTACTTATAATTTACATGAGTCAGTCTTTAAATTGAGTCATCAGAGTACAATTAAAATGTATTTCCATGTAGTTCTCAAAATTAAACTCTCCCCTATTTATATGTAGTTTAAAATCGTAATGCTCTGCATGGTCCTATAACAGCCAAGGAACATGAGGGCTTTTTACAAGAGCAGCTGCTCCCTGTGGCTCAGACACTGTTCCCTCATGATGTTTCCTCATTCCAAGATGATAATGCCCCCATACACACTGCTAAACACATTCAGGAGAGGTTTCATGAGCACCGGGATGATGTCAGATGCCTTCCTTGGCCTCCCAGCCACCAGATCTAAACACCATTAAAGCTTTATGAGAGGTTCTGGAGCACAGTGTGTGAAGTCGATTTCCACCTTATTCATCTTGCAAAGAACTGAAAGCTTTTCTTTCTGAAGATCAGTCCAGTGTCCCACTCCGCATATCAGGATTCCATCACCACATTATAAGAGGATCTGAACGTATTATTGAAGCTAGAAGGGCCTAATAAGGGAACTCCTTATTAGGTTCTTGAAATTAATATACGGATGTTTCCACTATTTTGTCCACCCCCTGTAAGTGCCCACCCCTCAAAGATACAACAGCCAAAAGTAAACAGAGAGATAATGTTTAATGGGGGCCTGTTTATGTTTATTTAATCTGTTTTACATGTTTTATTACTTTTCAGATTTTGTTCAGAAAATCCTTTTGGGGATTTTCTTCATGTTTCACCTAATAATAAGTTTCCTGTATCTAAGTGTAATTCTTGAAAATGACAAAGGTAAGGAAAACCTTTAACTGTAAGGAACCCATTTGATTCTAATAGAGCTTTAATTGCAGTCAGTCATTTTTGGTAAATGATGTTTGTAAAATGTTGATAAACCTGAAATTATTTTGGGATGCAGTTAACAGTAATGTACTATAACTGTTTTTAGTATTAAGTCATTATTGAGTTACACCTTATTAATAAAGTCATATACTTTGATGTAATAAATACGAAAGAGACAGTAATACATTCTGTGTAAGCGGTAAAAAAGACACTTCCAATAGTGGAGCGGTTTTATTTTATTTGTTCTGTGTGTCTTCAGAGATGAATTTACTGATTTTATAGGAACAGAATGTTGATCGTTTCATGAATATCCCTTGTTGTATTAAACAGAAATTAACTTCGACTATTTCTGACTACAGGACGACCAGTAAAGATCTGCGAGTTTGTGTTTGTCTACATTCTGAGTGTCACAACACTCTTTGTATTCTGGGAGCGGGGACATTTACTTGGTTTGTATTTGTTTTACTATAAAAATCATTTTTTAAAAACCTTTTCATTGATGAGGTGTTTAAATATTGTGTTTCTTAAATACTTTTTATATTTTAAATAAAATATTGTGATTTGTTTTTTTTTTTATTTGTAAACACAGCATTATTTTTTATTTAATTAAGCAAAATACCCAATGGCTGTTTTATTGTATATACAGTGCTGTGACAAAGTAATTGGTCACTCAATCAACTAATTAACAAAACCTAAATGATAATGGGTTAAATTAAACTAGACACGCCCAGGCTTGATTGTTGCCAGCCCTGATGAATCTACACATCACTACAACTTTTTGCACAACACATTGCACTGTTGCACTTTACACTTAGTGTCACGAAACGAGGCGGTTCGGGATCGAGAATGAGGCATGGTGCAGGCAGAAATGGTGGACGACCCACTTGCGGTTCAAAGAACAAATGGGGTTTATTAACTAAACTAAAAATACACAAGAAAACACTAAAAAACAAAGGACCACGAGGGGTCAAAAGTAAATGGGGATAAACAAGACTAATTACAAAATGGGGGCTTGTAAGCAGACCAAACAGTAACAATCACAATCAACAGAACATTCAAAGAACCGCTAGTGAACTAAACAGAGGCAGGGACTTAAATACAGAGGGGTAACAAAACTAACAAGGGGCAGGTGAGATTAATCAACAAGGGTTGGGAAAACAGGTGAAACTAATTAATTCAAAAGGAACTAAATGGGGAAACCAAGAACTAACCAAGAAACCAGGAAAAACAGAATCTAACACTGGGGAATAACAGACAGATAGAAACACAAGCACAGGCACAAAGAATTTAACCAAAACCAAATACAAATCAGAAGACACAGGAAAACTCATACAATGAAACGCTAGGGAACAAAATACGAAAAGAGAGGAGGTGGGATTCGACACACATGATGAAAGGGATTTACAGGTAGCTGCATGCTCAACATGTTGACCCATGTGGCTGACAGATAACAGGGAAATCGCAAAGACTGACAGGAGGGACAGGATGGCCAGTGACACCTGCTGGCCAAACGGGGAAGGGACACAAAAGACTGAGACAACAGGAGCTGACCCTGACACTTAGCCTCTCTTACACATCATCATCTCTTCTATTTCCTCTATTGCACTGTTGCACTGTTTTTGCAATGTTTGCACTTTTTGCACACTTGCACTTTATGTAGTCCTGTGTTGATGTAGTGTTATATGTAGCACCATGGTCCTGGAGGAAGGTTGTCTCCATTCGCTATGTACTGTATCATTGTGTATGGTTGAAATAACAATAAAAACCAACTGACTTGACTTGACATCATAAATAATAATAAATAGAACCATTGCAGCAATGTGGAGCTGGATAAGGGGTCTCAAGAAGCAGGACACCATGCCTCAATCTGAGGAACTTCCTGTGAGAGCCGCCATATTCAGATGAAAAAACTTGGAAAAATGGCAAATCTGCCCAGGAGTGGCTGCCATACCAAAATTACTCAAAAAGCGCATAGGAAACTAAATCAAGGAAGCTGCAGCAGACCCCTCTGTCAGATCAGTTAATGTCTGCGTTCATGATTCCATGATTAGAAAGACGCTGGGAGAGTGGGAGAGTTACAAGGCAGAAACCACAGCTAAAGGAGAAGAACATGAAGGCTCATCTAACATTCGCCAAAAAGCACCTCGATTACCCCCAACACTTTTGGGAGAATGTTCTGTGGGCTGATGAGTCAAAAGTGGAGCTATCTTGAAGACATGGGCCCTACTACATCTGACGTGAAGCTAACACAGCTTCCACACAAGACACATCATGGCCACAGTCAGACATGCTGCAGGCAGTGTGATGCTGTGGGGAGGCTTTGCTGCTGCTTGGCCTGGGCGACTTGCTGTAATTGAGGGACACATGAATTCAGCGCTCTGCCAGAAAGTACTGAAGGAGAACGTCCATCAGTCTGTGGTCTGAAGCTCAAATGCAATTAGGTTATGCAGCAGGGCAATGATCTGAACCACAAGAGCAAGTCCACCTCTGAATGGCAGAAAAGGAAAAAAAATGTTTAGTTATCTAATACAAAAATAGAGGGAATCAGGGCAAATGCATCATCACTGCACTGTATGTAGCTTTATGACTAATGCTCTTCTCTCTATCTTTCAGCCAAACCCCGTAAATATGTATATTTCTCAGGGGCTTTTGGTGTCCCTCTCGTGAATTCTGTTTCCCTGGCTGTAGTATTAATACTCAAAGCAGGTAAATACACTATAGATTTGAGATGTTTCTCCTGCAATTTCACTTTTACTATGTAAATTTAACCACACAATAAATTGTACAAACCATTTAGGACATATATGGATTCCTGTGGTTTAATATCTGTCACTTACTGCTCATTTACTGACCTCAGGTCTCAGTAACTTTTGTGATGATGTCATTTCAGACACAGGAAAACAGTCACTGGACCTGCGGCTGATTGTCCTGATTTCTGGGTCTGTCTTCCTCTTTAGCTGGTTTGTTATGCAGGTGTCTGCATATTGTAAGTATAACAGAAATATGATGATATGATATGATGTATAACGTCCCATAAATGTTGAATATGTGTACTGCGAATTTTCCAGCATGTTGGCAGCTTTCCAGTCATTGTTTACATCTCCACATGCTCAGCACTAAAGCTGGATGAATATTACATTTATAGCTAGATGGTTATTTATTCACTATAGCTGTGGCTCAGGACGTGACATTTGATATCAATGCTGCAATTAATTCTTTTGGGTTTTTCTGTTCTTCTTTTATGATGCTGATGTTATGACTCTTACACGTTTCTCACCAATTTCATTACTAATTAAAGTACTTATAACCTGGCAGCTACAGTAAACTCCTATTGATGTCTTAGTATTTTGAGCTCCAACATAGTTAATTGTATATATTTTTAATTACAGGGTTGGATAAAAAAGAAAAGTAAGTAGATATTTATGTAGTACATGTACAAGCCATTTATTTGACACAAAAGGTATCAATGTACAAAAAAAATCATCCATCCATCCTTTGTGGTGAGTCTGGCACCTGTGACAGGAAGCACAGGACACAAGGCAGGGGACACCCTGGGCAGGATGCCGGTCCAACACAGAGCAAACACACATTCACCTGTGAGGGGACATTTAAACCTCATGTTTTGGGACTAGGAGGAAACCGGAGTATCTGGGGAAACATGGAGAGAGCATGTAAACTACACAGAGCCCAAGCCGGGGGGTGTGAGGTGTCAGTGTTACCCACTGAGTCACCATGTAAACTACACAGAGCCCAAGCCGGGGGGTGTGAGGTGTCAGTGTTACCCACTGAGTCACCATGTAAACTACACAGAGGCCAAGCCGGGTGGTGTGAGGTGTCAGTGTTACCCACTGAGTCACCATGTAAACTACACAGAGCCCAAGCCGGGGGGTGTGAGGTGTCAGTGTTACCCACTGAGTCACCATGTAAACTACACAGAGCCCAAGCCGGTGGGTGTGAGGTGTCAGTGTTACCCACTGAGTCACCATGTAAACTACACAGAGCCCAAGTCGGGAGGTGTGAGGTGTCAGTGTTACCCACTGAGTCACCATGTTAACTACACAGAGCCCAAGCCGGGAGGTGTGAGGTGTCAGTGTTACCCACTGAGTCACCATGTAAACTACACAGAGCCCAAGTCGGGAGGTGTGAGGTGTCAGTGTTACCCACTGAGTCACCATGTTAACTACACAGAGCCCAAGCCGGTGGGTGTGAGGTGTCAGTGTTACCCACCGAATCACCATGCAGCAATGTTACAAATGAGTGACATCATGTGTTAAACTGTTAAAATGTAGATTCATCTGAGTTCAGTTCCATAATCCAGCTCTTATATGGGAACCAAACACTTAATCGGATAATTAACAGAATTATCTAAATTTAAACCGTTAATGGGAATTCGTAAAATGGTCATAAAATTTAATTTAAAATGTGATATTCTGACAAAGCTCCATTGTAATTACTGTATTATAATTTCCTTAGAATAAAAGAAGAGATGGGCTTGATTCAGAGACGGCAAGATACTGAGCTGGACCAGGTAGGTGTCCAAGATACATCAGCCCCCCTGGTTGGTGTCCTGGGGCCTGTTTCCCTACATCAGTCTGACCATCTTCCCTCAGATTATTATACATAATTGTGTCTGTGGCAGATCTGTGGCCCTTGTGTTCTTCCTCCTTCCATGTAAGTATGGAGTTTGTTGAGGTAGAGGAAGAGCCCTTAGTATGACTCCTGCACACATAACATGTCAGAACATTCTTCATTTTCATGGTCCCCTGTTGTTAAACATGGTAGGGAAGACTGTCTCAAAACTTGAGCACATAAAAACCATGCAGGAGAAACGCCATCATCTCTATGCGTTTGTGTCTGCACAACACTGCACAAGCTGGAGCTGGGAACAGTGGCTGATTTCTCCACTTCGTTAATTGGTCACTTTGAATCTCGTGATTGGCTGTTTGCTTTGGAAATGGATGAAGATGACCACTCTCATCTCATATATCCCTAACATTATCATGCGCCATTTTTACGAGATCATAAAAACCAAACGTTACCTAAACCTCCAGTTTTTGCTGTAATATGAAAAGTAAAACCACTTCATGGTCACTACTTGTTGTTTAGAGGAACCTGAAAATATGAAATTTACTAGCTGATATATATATATATATATATATATATATATATATATATACATTATTTTTGCTACAGAGATCACATGACAGTCACAAGACTGAGGCGTCATCATCCACTGATCCCCAAGAACTGAAGGCAGAAGAGGTAAAACAAAGGACTCTGTGATTCTCAGAGATAATGTAATGGAACCTCCCTGGGTCATTAGGTGCTGATATAGCTGCAGTGTGATTCGGAAGTAGGAAGTTGGCTTCTTACCAACAGTCTCCATGCAAAGGCATTGTGAATATTTTAAAAGTCTGAATTCTTAAATAGCTTCTATAGATGTTGGTTTGTAGATTGCTGGTAATTCCAACATTTCATTAATATTCGGTTACATGAAAACAAAGTAATGTAAACTGAAAGGTAAATATTACTTCATGGTCGCTGCACTGTGTTTGGTGAAACCTAGTAATATGAAATATTTAAGTGAATATTGTCGCTTCTGTAGGGATCACATGACAATGAGGAGACTGAAGCATTGTCCCCCCCTGATCACAATGGACCAAACACAGAGGAGGTAAACAGAGGAACAAGAACTCTGTGATTCTCAGGGTTCCTGTCATTTACTCTACTTTGGATCCAAGGACACTGTTACCTGTCAGTTTTTACAATGCATTTCAAAAGAATAAGGAAGTTAGCTTCTTAATGAAAGTCTGTATGCACGAGAGTTTGAGTATTTCATTCATACTATAATGTTTGAGATGTCAACCTTTTAAATATTTGGTCCCATTAAACTAAGTCCCATAACCTGGTAGGTATAGTAAACAAAATTATGTGGTGGCTACGTTACTTGTTTGATGAAAAAAGCATATAAAATGTGTCAACTAACACACTTTTGCAGGGATCACATGACAATCAGGCATCATCAATCAGGCATGATCACAATGAACCAAACCCAGAGGATGTATTACTGGGGGAGAAGAACACAGAAGCCTGAAGGATCTATAGAGTTTAATTTTATGTGTTTTGCCTGCAGTCCCAAGTTTACCAGGTCCAACTGGATCAACAAGCTACTCGTGTTAGCAGTCATCAGATTATTGATGCTCATTTACAGTTAACTATCTGAAGAGTTGATGGACTTTGCTGGGTAGCAGATAAGCTTTTCTAAGACAAGTAGATGTTCATCTGCAGAGCAGCACCCTGGGAAGGACCATTATGCTGCATCTATAGTCAGTCACCTGAGGATAAAGTCAGCTGTGTAGATCAATACAGGGTCCTTCATGTCATCCTGTTTCTTCCAAACTGAACTTTGTATGTTATGCTTTTGTTACAAAGAACTTTTCACCATTTTATGTGTTTCAGAATATCTGCTTAACAAAAAAGCTTGATGACTTAATGTGAAGAGACTCTGCTTAGTGAAACAATGTATTTGGAAAGTTACAAGTCAAGTAAACTGGTTTCAGGACATAATAGAAACCTTCCTGTGTAAATAGTTGTACATCATACTGTATGATTATCTGACTTACCTTTGCAGTGTTGTTTGCAGTATTGAAATATACAGTGTCATTACCAACATTCTGAATAAATACTCACTGCTCACTGGCTTCAGCTCTATCGTGTTCATTTGGACACGTTGTTTAAGCTTGACTGTGTGTCAATCTAATTCCCCCACTGGCCTTTGGAATCAGCGCCAAGGGCATTTTTCCTGAATTAGAGAAAAATAAAACTTGACACTAAGGTAGCAGCAAAGTGATTGGATGCATATCACCTGACTTTGCCTTGTGTAACCATAGAAATGGCAGCCTGTCATTCTCTAGGGGTGCAATGATTCTCCAAATCCACAGTTTGGGTCAGGCCCAGGGATCGGATCATGTGATTTTGTGAGGTTTTTTAAAATATATTTTTAATATACTGGTTGCATTTAATTAATAAAATCTGGGATTTATTAATTACCAGCAGTTTGAAACTAAAGAGAAGAGAACTAAAGTGCAGTGAAGAGAAGTAAAGTGGGTACTTTTACCCAATGTTTTAGTTTTGTGATAAATCTCGTGTCTCACAGTGCGACAGTGGCTCATCACCTTCTCTTTCTGCCTGCACCATGCCTCACTCCCGTAACACCGGAAGAATTCATTATCTTGTTTCTGCTTTGATAAACCTGCCTGACAGAGTGTTGAAAAGGAGCAGCTTCATTTCCCAACACGAGTCACCAGCCCGACCTCCTTAGATGGGACAGCCACACTTCGCCCAGGCCTGCCCAAGTGTTGGGGAATGCAGTACAAACAAGCCCTAGCAAACAAACCTTAATATTAGGGCCCAAGACAGTGTCCTAATGATTCATTACCGTTACTCATGAACTTTGGTCCATGCTTTATAAATACTTACTACATAAACAATGTCACTCGTGAATTGTTACAATCATTGACAGCATCTTTCTTTTTCCAGCTATTTGCTTTTTCTATATGGGAGTGAATAATTTCCCTCAATCTATATCACGCATTGACTGTGAGACGCACGCTTTTCAACCAGAACATGCTCACACACCACACCTTGTTTTTCTCACGCTAAAAAGTAAGGGATAACCCCCACCAAGGTGCCCGTTATATGGAATTAATGGATGTGGCGCAGGCATATGGAGTGGAGTTTTCCACTGACTTCATAACTGTCCAAAGTTATACGGAGTTAGTAGCCACATATCAGCCAATCAGAAAATAGCATTTGTTGTTTCTGGGTAAATTCCAAAATAAATTACATGTGATCCCACTGCAAGCACGTTATTACATGGATGCCTGCACAGATGGGGGGCAGACAAGGTGGAAGTGGAAGAGCAATATAATAATAATATGATATTAGTAACATCTAATATGTCTTATTTTCTCTTATTCTGTCTAATATATTGGGTAATACGAGTGTAATTGTCATGACCTGCCTATATGATCTTTTTGTGCGCCACGCCCCCTTATTAACCACGTGTGCAATCCCGATGGTGATCAGCTGTTTTCTGTCAGTTTGATTTCTCTGGTGTATTTAAGTCACGTCAGAGGCTGTAAACCCAGGCCTGTCATTGGTGTTTTGATGTTACATGTTCCTGTGTCCTGCATTTGGAGTGATTCCAAATAAACCTTTCAATCCTGATTCCGTGTCCAGCAATCATAACAGTAATGGTGATTAACGGCTGTTATCTCATGTATAATCATGTTAAAAACCATATTTAGAAGGTCATAAACAGGTTTTCTATGCTCTAACTATGAAAATATTCGATTTATAAATGAATCCTCCTTCGCGGAAATTCACTTATCACGATAGAGTCTGGAACTGATTAACCACGATAAACGAGGGGCGACTGTGTATATAATTTACTATACAGGTCAAACAACTTAAATTGACTTCCAACATGACTTGCAACTCGTTGACAACCATCCCTGAAAAATACGGGTCTTTAAGGCTCTATTGAAATTACTGCACATGCCAAGCATTAAGTGTACAACTCTCCCCACCATGATGTGCGGCTGTGCACAGAGCATAAGAACTGGAGCCCGCAGAATCGTGACGGTATCAACAATCTCTAACGTGCCTTTTCTGTTTTGCCACTAGTTCAAATTGAGTGTTACTTTACATTAGATGGCACCCCTTACAAAGCGTTACTTAGCCTGTTTTGTAAATTATGTATAACCCACATTGTGTTGTTATACAGTGACACGGATCGGCACAGATTGCCATAAAACCGATCATTTAGCAGGTATGTCCCAAAAACATAATTTAGCAGTTACATCCCAAAGACATGTCTGACATACCCTTCCAAGTCAAGGGCTGTATTTTCTTAAAAAGTGCCTGCACCGTTTCATAAAGTCCCGCATACGGCCCATAGTGTTACGCCTTAAATTATTCAGATTGTCATCAAGCACTTAATTTTTAATGGTTTTAAATAAATTAAAGACATCCATCCACCCATTTTCCAAACCGCTTATCATACTGGGTCGCGGGGAAATTAAAGACATAACTCCAGCAAATATTTCGACTGAACAGTAATATCACTGACCGCCCTACCATAACTAAAAGACTGGTACGGCTGCACACATTATTTTAAATTTTTAACATGGAGTTTGCGGTGTTACTTGCATAATCTATTTTTTTTTTTACTTACACATACACGAGCTGAGAGACAAATCAATTTTTCCATTATTTGGAGTTCTGGATTCAGAACGATGTGTAAAATTAAAGCACAACAAACGGCGTCTTGGTTATGCTTATTCATTAGCCAATCACATCACTTTAACGCTGAGTCTCGTAGACCACTAAGAATATTTTTCAAGCCCATTACTCCAAGACAATAGACCGGACTCTAGCCCTGTACTGTAGCCCTGTATTTGCATTGTAAATATCGTAACTGTGTCATGTTTACCATGTAATGTGTGTGTTTTGTTAGCATGCAACTGTGAACGTGATTATAATGTTATTTGTTCTCTTCAATGTCTGTGCTGCTGCTGTCATGCCCTGCTCGTCGGCTCCTCCTGTGTGCCACGCCCCCTGCCTACCCACGTGTTTTCTCCCGATTGTACCCAGCTGTATCTAGTTCATTTGCTCAGTCCTGTGTATATCAGTCCGTGTCTTACCCGAGTCCAGTTTCCGTCATTGATGTCTGTTGCCGTCCTGTATTCCCTGCCCCGGATTGCTCCTTATAAACCCCCGTTTTCCCGTATCCTGCTCGCTCTGCCCGCTTCGCCCGACCGTATCCCGTGACAGCTGCTAGTCCGACCAGTGCTGGCTATCAGTAAAGAGAATTTCTTTCACTTTTAAAACAGCTGTCTTCTCTTTCATTAAAATGTCTTACTATTTGCAAAAAAAGTATGCACTGTACCTCAGTGAAGCAGCAAACAGGTAAAGTTGTTGCAGAGTGAAGACTGGCCTGCATTCCATGGCGATCAGATTGTAACAATTGACGCACTATAGACAAGACACATTTATGCTAGATCTGTGTATGCGAGCTTGACATTGTGGCTGTATGTGTATTATAATACTTCTCACTCTTTAGTTAAAATATTTTAAATATTTTTAGTTAAAATATTTTTGGGGGCAATAATATAGTGATTTAGAAAAATAAATCCGCACCCGTGGCTGCAAGCATGTATAGAAGATTCATGAAGGTAACGGTGCACAGATTTATTAAACTAGATGAGCACTTCAGTGGTTTCATTGAATAAAAAAATAGTGTCAGTTCGGTGATTTTAATACATATTACACTTTAGTTTTAAAGTCCTGGTTTTGTATAACGTGTTACACATTGTATCTGTAGCATGTTTTCTAAATGTAACTGAATGTGTATGTGTTTATTTAAATAAGAATACTGAGATTTCCACGGATATTTGTGTTAAACTTGAACAAAGACATCCGTTGCTCATTCTCTTTTTCATAGACTAAATCTCTGAAGGCCATTCAAAGTATTTATTCAAGATAACAATCAGTTGCTTAACTGGTATTTCACTACTTGCATTCCATCAGGGAACAAAATCAAACATGTAATCCACCCATTGTAGGAGGTCAGGTGTGTTGGGTGTGTTTCAGCTATAAGCATGTAAACTGAAAGTATGGCTAGAAAGGTGACATTAGGTGCAGAGATGTAGCTGCATTAATCAAAGCATGCGTCGAATGCTGTTCGTCTTCTGGAAATGGTTCTTTGAGTTAGAAAAACGTTAATCAGCACTTAGATGGAGACACAGATCAAAAGTCTCAGCATTATTCTGGTCTTGTTCAAGTTTGTAATTAACTCTGATGGTACGTACATTTTGAAGAAGTTTCATGTGTCTGCTAACTTATATCGTAATGTTTAAGAAATGCAATTGAGTTCTTGTTTGGAGTGCACTAGTTAATGTAATGTGTGTGTTGTAATGGATGTATTGCACTTATTTAATGCGTTGTTGTCATAAAGATATGTTTATATCAGTAACACTATTTGTAACGCAAATACTTAGCTCTGTTACTACTGAAGTACAAATCATGAATAAATACTGTTGCTACTTGAGATGAAAGATGTTATGCTTCACTGATGATGAACAAACATGACATCAGCATTTTCACTTGTGTTATTCATTACTTGTTCCTTGCTCCTAATTGTTCCTTAGTAGTTCCTGAGACATTGATATTATGCTACTATTCATGGTATCCATGTGTAACACACCTTTAAAAAGTACTCACCTTCTGTTTTACAGCTGGCTTTACAGGACATATTATGTCATTTTATGTCACTCTGAAACACCGAAATGTAGAGTGACTCATAACCTTTTATGTCACTTGAATGAAAAAAGTGTCATAACACAAATTTATGTCAGAATAAACCTATGACAGTTGACACAGCTGATATGTCAACTTCACACAGGAGTTGCCAATGTCAGCATATACGACAACTACAAAAGTTGGAACGAACCTTTATGCTTTTGTTAAGATATGTCAGCTGTCATAAAGGGCTTATGTATGTACCTGTCATAGAGCACCCTTAAGTATCCTTACCAAGAGTTTATATCTTATCCCTGTGGCAGGTTTCCTGCTACACGGCTCTGCTGGTCCTCTAACAGCCCGGCTGGGAGGAGCTGTTCTGCTGCCCTGCTTTGTGGACAGACCCCTGCCTTTGGAGGAGCTGGAGGTGGACTGGAGAAGGACTGATTCAGACACCATCGTGTATCTATTCCAGGACGGTCAAAGCAGACCTGAATCACAGGGGGAGGCATACAGGGGCAGAGCGCACCTCTTCTCTCAGGAAATCCCCAAAGGCAACTTCTCTCTGCTGCTTGAGGGTGTGAGGACTGCAGATGCAGGAGAGTACAAGTGTGTGGTTTATACAGAGCAGGAGAACCATGAAACACGGGTGGAAATACGGGAAGTAGGCAAGTGAACCTTTCTGTTTTATGACTTAAGACATAAGACGTTCTGTTATTATTTGAGTTGATCATTATGTTGATGAAGGTGGAGTAGGAGTCCTTTTACAAAGGTATTTGAATTTTAATAATAAAACAGATTTATCATTTGATAAAATTTGAATATGATGGATATAAAGGCCGTAGGAGAGAGTTTGGGGGTGGAGGGGGCACAACTTAATTATTTAAATGCAAAGGTGCTTTTGGAAGAGACGAATGAAAAACAAAAATAATTTTTACAGTACGATAACACAGGGTAGGCCTTTTATTAATTTCTGATTTGGGAGCAACTTGTGTTATTAATGCTTTTGTAGATCATTATGCTTCCGGACCACGGGAGGGCACGTCTTTTATCGCATACCTGCTAGCGTTTGTAAGCTGTTGCACGAAGAAGCAAACTCTCCTTTGTGTCCGTTTCTGAATGGAAATATTTGCAGTTCGTCCATATGTTTAAAGCAAAGTAGATTCTGTATCACAGTGCAAAGTTTTTTTTTTTGCTTTTTTAAGTAAAAATTTTTTAAGATTTAGACCTATAAGCTACTCTTTAGTTTTATTTTGTTGTTAATTAAGTCATATTCATCTCCAGGCTGTAGTCACCATAACCTACCTCTCCCATCATACTGCACTCCCCATTGGGTCAGATCAACTGAAGTCAGACGGTTACTGCTGCTATGCTGCACCTGGGCCTGCACCTCCCTCACCATGCCACATCACATCACATGACCAACATACCAAAACACAATGCAGTGTGCCACAATGGGAGGGTCCCGGGCCTGGCCTGCCCTGTCCACTGGAGTTATCGAGCAGGATGCAGTGCACAGCCAGGTTTACATTAATATATAATTATTAGTAGAGGCCCTACTTCTTTATTAATTAGAAAATGTAACCAAAGATTTCTCTTGCCTCCCTTTCCTACCCTCATGTTACCCATTCACAGCTAGCTCTTTTCTGCCTCTTCGTCAGTTCTGTCTCTAAGTGCTCCACAACTGTCTCAAGTTCTCCGGTTCAGTCATTATTACCTGTCGCTGCTCCCAGACCCCTGTTTAATAACGTGCCCTGTGAAGGTTTGCACACACCACAGTCTGCTTTTTGGGTCATGCTTCCCTGACAGGACATCACACTCTCTCATCTCCTGTTCTCCGCTCCTGTCAGTGGCCAATTCTCCATAAGTCTCTAGGCCAGGTCTTGCATGAGTTGGAGGTGTGGCCAGTGATGCACTGCATCCTATCATGTGAAGTTGCACTGTATCACAATTGGGGTGAATCATATTGTATTGCAATAGTAATTGTTTCATATGTATCATTAATATATCAGATCATTGCCAATGCAATGAGATATGTGTGGCATTACCTCAGTGATGGAGATTCACATCCCTAGTGCAGACCCAGCCCATAATCATGCAGAAGATGATGCCAGTTGTGTGCAACAGACCGTGGAAGATGAAAGCTGCAGTGTCGTGTTGTACAGCACACCGAGTGCAGACGAAACAGCAGGACACCAGGAATCAGGAAAACACGGGGTTTTAATGAAAGGCAGTGGAGACTGACAATGCAATGACCGGATTAAACGGAAACACAGACTAAATATATTGTACTAATGACAACAATGAGAAACAGCTGGTAAACACGGGGAATCCACTCGGGGTTAACGAGGGGGCATGGCACACGGAAGGAGTGGACAATCAGGGAATTCAATTCAATTTTATTTATATAGCGCATTTAACTAGGAGATGAGACCAAGGACACGGTGAAACCTGATGAAACAAAAGCAAAAAACATTAATGCACCACGGGGAACAACACAGACACACAGAACTGGCACAAGGAGGACAACTCAAACAATAAGCTACAAACCACGGGGAACGCAGACAAAGACACCAAAGACGGAAACACAGGACCGGGGAACACTAAAGCGGACAACGGAGGGCAGACCCACAGGAGGCACACAGGGACCAGAAGGGTACCAAGGCACAGAGGGACAAGGAGGAAACACAGAGGGACCATCAGGGAATGAAGATACAGAGGGACGGGAAGGAAACACAGGGGGCACAAAGGAACCAGAAGGTACTGAAGGACGAAGGGGAAACACAGAGGGCACAAAGGGACCAGAAGGGAACGATGGTGGAGCAGGACGGGGAGTGAAGGAAAGGGGCAAGGAAACCAAGGGCAAGGGGCAACAGGGATCTTTGGGACCCTCGGTGGGTATAGCGCGGGGACTGCCAGAGCAGCAGGCGACTGCGAGGCCAGAACTGCAGCCAAAGGGGAAGCAAAAAGTGACGAGGAGGAAGGCAAAGGGGCTAGAGGAGATGGCGAGGAGGGAGATGAAGGGGACAGTGACGGAGGGGAGGAGGGAACCATAGCCATGGCAGGCGGAGGTGCAGCCACAGCCAGCCCAAACACAGGCGACCGATGGGGAAGCCACAGGCTGTCGAGGAAGTGCCAAAGGCCGGGCCGTAGCTGGCTGACAAGGCGCCACAGGTGAAGCTGGGGAGACCCGTCAAGCTGGTCCCTAGGGAAGAGAAGGCGAGCCAGGGTGTCCACCCTGGCGCCGGTGTCCGCTCCCTTTCCGGGAGACTGAGAGATGAGGTGAACCATGGGAGGGGTCCACTGGGACAGTCAGTGCAATCCCCAAGGAGTCCCACTCCAGCTACTCCTCCAGCTCCAACAAGGAGGGTGAAGCGGTAGACAGGCCATTTGGGGCTTCCAGAGGGATTGAAACCTGCGGGTCGGGGACCAGGGACACTGGGGCTGATGCTCGCATACAAAACACTGATGCTCGCATACAAAGCCAAAAATGGTCTGGCACCATCCTGCCTAAAAGACCTCATTACATCCCGCACTGCACCACGATCTCTCCGATCCTCCAGGACTGGTCCCACCACCCCTCAAGGCACAAGGAAGACACACATCTCAGCTCTTCTCTGTCCTGGCACCTAGTTGGTGGAATGAACTCCCCCTTGATGTCCGAACAGTTGAATCCTTGAATGTCTTCAAGCGACAACTGAAAACATTCCTTTTTCAGAAATACCTGAAGTAGTACTTCTGGTGTCTTACTCTGAGCTCTTTTCCTTAAAAAAAAAAAAATAATAATAATAATTTTTGCATTTTCCCAACAGAGTATTCAGGTAGATGCCTGGGTCCTTATTGAGCTAGTATCGGAAAAATTCATTGCAGAGTCATAAAGCACTTATGTAAGTCGCTCTGGCTAAGGGTGTCTGCCAAATGCTGTAAATGTAAATGTACAGGAAGTTGCGGCACTGCAGGAACCTTGGGCAAGGGTGCTACAGGTGGCGCTGCAGGAACCTTGGGCAAGGGCGCTACAGGAGGTGGTGGTGCTGCAGGAACCTTAGGCGAGGGCACTACAGGAGGTGGCAGCACTGCAGGAACCTTGGGCGATGGTGCTACAGGAGGCAGTGGCGCTGCAGGAACCTTGGCCGGTGGCGGCACAGGAACCTTGGGCAATGGTGGCGCAGCCAGAATGGACAGCGCAGGGACCTTCGGGGGCACAGCCAAAGCCACTAGGTCTGGAGCCATGGGGAACAGAGCAGGACCTGGTGTCATGGGGAACAGGGCAGGAACCACGGGGGGCGAAGCAGGAAACACAGGAACCACGGGTGGGCGAAGCAGGAACTTGAACCACAGGGGGCGAAGTAGTGGCCACCGGCACAGGAACTACGGAGGGTGGAGCATCCACCGCCGGCACAGGAACCTCTGGGGGCAGGGGAGGAGGAACTGCTGGTGCAGAAACCATGGGGAGCAGTGGAGCATGCACCTCAGGGGAGGCGGCTGTGGCTGGGGGTTGCACCTTGGGGGAAGCCTGCCTTGTCCTAAAACGGAGCAGCTTCCTCAGGCTCTCCGCCATCTTCCTTATTTCACCAGGTGGGGAAGTTGCTGTAAACTCCCCTTGCAGCCGTTGACAGAGCAGGGCAGTCTCTGGAGAGTCTCGCAACGTCGAATCCCCCATCACCTGCCACATGCCCCCATCACCTGTAAATAAATCACAGGGCCCTGATGGCATCTTACCTATAGTGTTAAAAGAGATGAGGGATATTATTTGCCGACCCTTAACTTTACTGTTTCAAAAATCCTTATCTGAAGGTGTGGTACCTTCTGATTGGAAGCACGCCTTCATAACGCCTATTTTCAAAAAAGGGGATAGAAGTAATTTGTCTAACTATAGGCCAATCAGTCTAACTTGTATAACTGGTAAAGTTATGGAGGCTATAATCAAAGAGAAAATGATAGATTACCTGGACTCCAATAACATTTTGCGGGATAGCCAGCATGGATTTAGAAGAGGTAGATCCTGTTTAACAAATCTGTTGGAGTTTTTTGAGGAAGCTACTCAGGAAGTTGATGATAAGAAGGCCTATGATGTCATCTACTTAGATTTCCAAAAGGCTTTTGATGTTGTCCCCCACAAGAGGCTCCTACTTAAACTCAAAGCGACTGGTATTTTAGGTACCGTAGCGACCTGGATTGATAACTGGTTAACAGATAGGAAACAGCGAGTAGTTATAAGAGGCACAATGTCACAGTGGGCTTGCGTTCATAGTGGGGTACCGCAGGGTTCGATTTTAGGACCACTATTGTTCCTAATTTACATAAATGATATGGATACCAATATATACAGTAAACTGGTGAAATTTGCAGATGACACCAAGGTGGGTGGTGTAGCAGATACTGAATTAGTGGCTCAGCAGCTACAGCGGGATCTTGATTTAATTAGTGACTGGGCCGATACCTGGCAGATGAAATTTAACGTCGATAAATGTAAGGTACTCCATCTAGGGAGCAGAAATATAAAGTACAGGTATTTCATGGGTGTCACTGAAATAAAGGTAGCTGATCATGAGAAAGACCTTGGTGTGTATGTTGATGCTTCCATGTCCCATTCTCGCCAGTGTGGGGAAGCAATAAAAAAGGCCAATAGGATGTTGGGGTATATCTCCAGGTGTGTGGAGTTTAAGTCAAGGGAGGTAATGCTAAGATTATACAATTCCTTGGTGGACCTCACCTAGAATATTGTGTGCAGGTTTGGTCACCATATCTTAAAAAGGACATTGTGGCCTTAGAAAAGGTGCAGCGTAGGGCCACAAAAATGATTCCTGGTCTTAGAGGAATGTCATACGAGGAACGGTTACTTGAGCTAAATCTGTTCAGTCTCAAGCAAAGGAGATTGAGGGGGGACATGATCCAGGTATATAAGATTCTAACAGGTTTGGATGCTGTTCAACCAAATAGTTACTTCAGCATTAGTTTAAATACACGAACTCGTGGCCATAGGTGGAAATTAGCGGGAGAACATTTCAAGCTGGATTTAAGGAAGCACTTCTTTACGCAGCGTGTAGTCAGAGTATGGAATAGCCTTCCTGATAATGTAGTTCAAGCTGAATCCTTGGGTTCCTTTAAATCAGAGCTAGATAAGATTTTAACGACTCTGAGCTATTAGTTTAGTTCTCCCCAAGCGAGCTTGATGGGCCGAATGGCCTCCTCTCGTTTGTATAGTTCTTATGTTCTTATGTTCTTATATACCTCGGAGAGCAAAGAATTTTCGGGTCTCTGGTGCAGGTGCTGCAGCGGGCAGATGATCCTCGGCCGCTGGTGCCGCTGCAGGCAAAGGCAAAACTGCAGGCAGAGGCAAAGCTGCAGGCAGAGGGGCGAAGCACAGACAAAGAAACTGGCAGATGGGTTCCGGGTGCAGGTGAAGCAACAGGCAGGTGGTTTCCGAGCGTAGGCGAAGCAACAGGCAGGCATACTTGTTGGGAAAGCGACGAAGCTGCGCAGGCGTTGGGCGCCAGCTCGAGGAGGGCGGCGTCCGTGAAGAAATTGGGCGTCTGCGAAGACGTCAGGCGTCTCTGGAGAAGTGGGAGATCCCAGTAGGGGTTCAACGCTTCCACTTCTTTCATAGAGCAGATGCAGCAGGGGCGACGAGGAGTTCGGGCTGCCTGGACAGGCAACCCACAGTCCAGATACACCTGCTGTATCATTGCTTCTGCGGTCCCACCTCTTAGTCGCGCCAGATTCAGCTATACCTCATCTGCTCCGTGCGAGTCTTCCGACTGGCAGATCTCCTCCAGAATCTCCCTTGAACGGAAAGCCAGAGCTCTGGCAGCTGGATCTTCCCTCACCTCAGGCTGCTGGAGCCAGTAAATCACCTTCTCGTCAGCTTGAGGTATTCTACCTCCATGAGACGAGGCGTTTGTTTTCAGAGTCCGGTCATTCTGTCGTGTTGTACAGTGCACCAAGCGCAGACGAAAGAGAAGGACACCAGGAATCAAGAAAACACAGGGTTTTAATGAAAGGCAACGCAGACTGACAATACAATGACCGGACTCCGGAAACAAATGGAAAGGCAGACTAAATACATTGGACTAATGACAACAATCAGAAACAGCTGGTAAACATGGGCAATCCACACGGGGTTAACAAGGGGGTGTGTCACACAGAAGGAGAGGACGATCGGGGCATGACATGCAGCGTTAGCCTGAAAAATTACAAGGAGGAAATAATATATAATAAACACATTTTTGTTATTTTCATGACAGAAATGCCTGCAGCAACAACAAAAAGGTGTTTAAATCAAAAACAAAATAATGGCAATAGACATTTGTGCAGCTGGTACAGGTTTAGCTGCACAAAATAACTTAAAACTTAACCAATGACATCATACAATCAAATACTTCTTTCAGTTTAGACTACATCTACAGTAACTAGGATTGGACGGTATATCATTTTTCATACTGTCACACTGTTCATACAGTACATGATTCTGTGGTATATGATATTTTGATTTTCCTAATAAATGCTACTGCTGAGTAAATCCAAACAACCAAACTACACTTTTCAGGTTTTTGGGACTTGGCATATCACTTAATTCTTCTGAGTCATGTATGTCAAAAGTCACGTCTTAAAAAGTTATGTATGTTGAAATGGAAACAATCACACATACCTGAGTTTCATCTCAGTGTAGAAAGGGAAAACACACAGATGACAGATTGCCAGATTGTATGATCTTCCTCTTCTTGTTCCAGAGCGGCTGGTGGTGACGGGTGCAGATGAGCCTGTCTATGCACATGCTGGAGAGGATGTGACTCTCAGCTGCTCTCTGGACACCCATGTTAATGTGACAGAGCTTCAGGTGAAATGGATAAAGACCGACGATGACAGTGAGATATTGGTGCTTCTGTTCACTGATGGAGAGAACAGACCAGAGTCACAGAATCGGAGATACTCTGGAAGAGCTGAATTCTTCACAGAGGAAATTCCCAAAGGAAACTTCTCAATGAAACTGAGGAAAGTCAGGACTGAAGACAAAGGAGAGTTCAGGTGTGAAGTCCACTCAGATACTGATTCTGCCAGTACAACTGCCAGGATAGCAGCACTGGGTGAGTCACTAGAAGGACTGGTTTTTATATGCATCTCAGCATAGTTTTGGGCAATTAAATCACATTTTCATTCCACTGAGGGTCAGTGGTTTTGCTGCAGTCTGACCTTTATGCAAATGCCATAGGGTTTGATCTGCTCAGTTTAACAATAGAAATTGTCAAATTTAGCTCAGTTTTAAAGACAGAAAATGCATTAAATAAATGAATGAATATTTCACCTTTAGTGCAGTTTTAAGCTCTGTCATAACAGGTATTTTATTAGAGTGATGCACTGTAATGAGTAATTATGGTTTTATTATTAATATTCTCTTAGGAGCTACAGAGATCATGAGAGTGTGACTGGGAAAAATGCAGTAATAAAACAGTATTTTTCTTAACTGCACATTACATTGTGTGACTGGTTAAACAGCCTCTTGTTACATGTTGCGTAAATATATCCAAAAGATAATTGGGAATATGAAAAATCTCATATATTAAATCTGTATGTTTTCAGGCTGAAAAACAGTTAGGAATCACACACCCATGGACAAAGATTTAATCATAACTTTCTGTTCCACTTACTAATCTAAATGGTGTGGATGTGTTGATTATGCTGCAGCAATACAAGCAGCATATTTAGAAAATGAATAATGGAATGTTATTCTGAATATTTTAGGTTATTCATCCCTGCATTGGCTGATCCTGGGGCTGTGCATCGCTGTCACACCTGTAGTCATACTTACTGGTGCTTTATCTGTCAGGCATTTAATAAGGGAAGGTAAGTGTAGCATCTGCTCTGTCATTTGTAGTAATTATGATGACATAATGTATGTGGATCCATGTATGAACCCACTTATCCTGTAGAGGGCATCTCAGCAGACGTGGGGCATTAGGCAAGACTGTATCAACTAGTGGTGGTTTTTGACATGGGTGACATGGGCCGTTGCCCAGGGCAGCATCGTGGGTTGGGGCGGCATCACGGGCATTGGCAACAAAATTATTATTTTTTTTTTGTGTGCACCCATGCTGCCCCAACATCAAACCAGCGCATTTTTGGGACTGCATGGGCACTGACCGGTTTTCTATTGCCCATTCGCGGGGAGTAAACGCACCCTCCATTTGCGGGAATGAGGGCCCCCTCCATTCGCGGGGAGCGAGGGCGCCCTCCATTTGCGGGAATGAGGGCCCCCTCCATTCGCGGGAATGAGGGCCCCCTCCATTCGCGGGGAGCGAGGGCCTCCTCCATTCGCGGGGAGCGAGGGCCCCCTCCATTCGCGGGAGTGAGGGCCCCCTCCATTCGCGGGAGTGAGGGCCCCCTCCATTCGCGGGAGTGAGGGCCCCCTCCATTTGCGGGGAGTGAGGGCCTCCTCCATTTGCGGGGAGTGAGGGCGCCCTCCATTCGCAGGGAGCGAGGGCCTCCTCCATTCGCGGGAGCGAGGGCCCCCTCCATTCGCGGGAGTGAGGGCCCCCTCCATTCGCGGGAGTGAGGGCCCCCTCCATTCGCGGGGAGCGAGGGCCCCCTCCATTCGCGGGGAGCGAGGGCCTCCTCCATTCGCGGGGAGCGAGGGCGCCCTCCATTCGCGGGGAGTGAGGGCGCCCTCCATTCGCGGGGAGTGAGGGCGCCCTCCATTCGCGGGGAGCGAGGGCCCCCTCCATTCGCGGGAGCGAGGGCCCCCTCCATTCGCGGGGAGTGAGGGCCCCCTCCATTCGCGGGGAGTGAGGGCCCCCTCCATTCGCGGGGAGTGAGGGCGCCCTCCATTCGCGGGGAGCGAGGGCCCCCTCCATTCGCGGGGAGCGAGGGCCCCCTCCATTCGCGGGAGCGAGGGCCCCCTCCATTCGCGGGGAGCGAGGGCCTCCTCCATTCGCGGGGAGCGAGGGCCCCCTCCATTCGCGGGGAGCGAGGGCCCCCTCCATTCGCGGGAAGCGAGGGCCCCCTCCATTCGCGGGGAGCGAGGGCCTCCTCCATTCGCGGGAGTGAGGGCCCCCTCCATTCGCGGGGAGCGAGGGCCCCCTCCATTCGCGGGGAGCGAGGGCCCCCTCCATTCGCGGGGAGCGAGGGCCCCCTCCATTCGCGGGGAGCGAGGGCCTCCTCCATTCGCGGGGAGCGAGGGCCCCCTCCATTCGCGGGGAGCGAGGGCCCCCTCCATTCGCGGGGAGCGAGGGCACCCTCCATTCGCGGGGAGCGAGGGCACCCTCTATTCGCGGGAGTGAGGGCCCCCTCCATTCGCGGGGAGCGAGGGCACCCTCCATTCGCGGGGAGCGAGGGCACCCTCCATTCGCGGGGAGCGAGGGCCTCCTCCATTCGCGGGAGCGAGGGCCCCCTCCATTCGCGGGGAGCGAGGGCCTCCTCCATTCGCGGGGAGCGAGCGCCCCCTCCATTCGCGGGGAGCGAGGGCCCCCTCCATTCGCGGGGAGCGAGGGCCCCCTCCATTCGCGGGGAGCGAGCGCCTCCTCCATTCGCGGGAGCGAGGGCCCCCTCCATTCGCGGGGAGCGAGGGCCCCCTCCATTCGCGGGAGCGAGGGCCCCCTCCATTCGCGGGGAGCGAGGGCCCCCTCCATTCGCGGGGAGCGAGGGCGCCCTCCTCCGGGAGCAGAGGGGAGGGGCGGAGCAGCGGGGGATTCCCTGGCTGGCTGGAGCGGCATCTAATAACCAGCTTGCAAAATAAACCAAAATAAAAACAAACACAAAAGCCAGACATTATGATATAGACTTATAATTTGCACCGTTTTCTAAATTCTATCACACCCATATATGCGGGAAGTGAGCACGAGGGCCCTCAGGGCCCCCTTTCAAATAAAGCACATTTCATTCATGATATTGTCAGTCCAAGCCCATTATGTCACAATTAATTTTTCCTGGGTTGTGCGAAATCGAAAAAAAACCCTATTCAAACAGAATCCGCGCACTAAGGTTGGGGGATGGGTGTTGATACTGGAGTGTAAAATTAACACAGATGGAAGATGGACAAGAAAAGGTCAAAGCCATCAGGTGCTCAGTTTAGAAAAGAAGAGGATGAGAAACGAGCATCATTGGATAATGCCCGGTATTATGCATGACATGTATCCTGAAACAAGATAAAATAAAGTAGTAGGGATAAGGAAAACGGGGGCGGGTTCGAGTCTCCGCCTGGGTCACATGTGTGTGGAGTTTGCATGTTCTCCCCATGTCGTCGTGGGGTTTCCTCCGGGTACTCCGGTTTCCCCCCACAGTCCAAAAACATGCTGAGGCTAATTGGAGTTGCTAAATTGCCCATAGGAGTGCATGTGTGAGTGAATGGTGTGTGAGTGTGCCCTGCGATGGGCTGGCCCCCCATCCTGGGTTGTTCCCTGCCTCGTGCCCATTGCTTCCGGGATAGGCTCCGGGCCCCCGCGACCCAATAGGATAAGCGGTTTGGAAAATGGATGGATGGATGGATGGATAAGGAAAACTTCTGTTTATGTTTGTTAGCCACTTGGCTATGATAGTAAACAGTAGACAGGCAGTAGACACTGATGTGGCTTATTGAATCTTTGGGACCGTGTTGTCAGGGTACAGGTAAGCGTACGGGCAGGCGGGCTAGAAGGATCAGACAAGGAAGAGGCAGGCAGGCGGAATATGGGGAGAACTGGGGATTTATTCGGGGAAGAAGACTACGGGCAGGACAGATCAATGATACAGACATCTAACATCAATGACGGACGAAAAACCGGGGCAAGACGTGGACTGAAATAGACAAGACATGGCAAAACAACAGGGTACAGCTGGGTACAATCAGAGAAGCACACGTGAATAATCAGGGGGGCGTGGCACACATGAGGATCGGACGAGCCGGTCATGACACGTGTTCAGCATAATATTAATTAGCCATTAATTGGAAGAGGTGTATTGTTGATTTGTCTCCTATTCTCCATGTATGATGAATTATTATGGTTTGTTAGCCGTTTGCATACTGTGTTACGCTAAAACCGGACAATAGTATTCTGTTGTAGTCTAGCTGACTTAGCAAAAAAAATTCCTTACAATATTAGGCTACATTATTTAGGAAAATTATCTTAATGTTATTACAGAATAATGTACTACTTCAAACACTGATGTTGTGATAGCATATTCAATAAAATGTTTGTTATACATATAATTTTGAATATTTGATAAATTGGGCAAAATTATATGTTTGTTTTAATTATGAAAATGATGCATGCATGTATCAGAGTTTTATATTGGGTTTCTATTCAGGGGCACTGAAACATTTTGGAGCACCCTCTGCCACTGCCACCGCCCAAGATGAGGAGCCATCCACCTCCTCAGCCACATATGTGTCTCCACAAATGTCTGATCCCAAGGATGAAGACCCAATTGCGGCCACTTCAGGTGTGATTGTGCGTAGCCTGAGTGTGTGTGTCGCCTAATATTTTGCAAAGACTGTTCCGCCACTATGCTGTGTATTCCAAATTACTTGTGTATACTAATGCAAATGTATGCTCAAAAAATGTCTGGAACTAAACCCCCTGAGGATAAGCCCCTGACTACAGACCCTGTTGACTGGCCTTCAGATGTCACTGACAGCATTCGAATACAGCTGGTTTGCAAAGGACCAAGTAAGGTAGCACCTGACTTTGTTTTCCCTAGAAATGAGGGTGATGGAAGAAGTTGCCACCAGCAGTATTTTAAAAAAACACTAGTTAGCGGTGAAAAGATGCCTAGAAGCTGGCTAGTATATTCTGAGAATAACAACAGCCTTTTTTGCTTCTGCTGCAAGCTGTTTTCTAAAAGACACATCAATTTAACAAGTTCTGGACTGACAGATTGGAAGCATGCCAGTTCTCTTCTCACCTCACGTGACAATAGTCCTGAACACCATAACTCCATGAAAGCATGGAAAGACCTGGTAGTGAGCATTAAAAAGGGGAAACAATTAACAAACAAGAGATGGCAGTTCTGCAGGCTGAGAAAATAAGATGGAGAGCGGCGCTTACTCGTCTCATTGCTATCATTCAGTCTCTCGCAATCAGAAATTTACAACTAAGGGGACACACGCAAACATTGTTTTCTGTATCAAATGGCAGTTTTCTAAAAGAACTTGAACTCATGGCAAGGTTTGATCCCATAATGCACGAGCACATTGACCGTGTCCAGAAAGGCACTTGCAGGCACACCAGCTCGGTCACCGTATACAAAACGAACTCATTGATTTGTTGAGTAGCAAGATCACTTCAACAATGGTTGATGATATCAAGCTGGCAAAGCTTTTCTCCATAATTCTAGATTTTACTCCAGATATTAGCCACACTGAACAGCTGTCAGTTGTGATTCGCATTGTATCATTACAAGAGAAGCCCCATGTTAGCTAGTATTTTATGGGTTTTTTGGAAGCTGACGAATCCACAGGGAAACATTTCGCATAGATGATTTTAAACCGGTTGGAAGAGCTGAAAAATCCCTTTGAGGACTGCAGAGGTCAGTCATATGACAATGGGGCCAACATGAGGGGAACAAACAGGGCCGTTCAAGCCAGGCTCCTGGAACTGAATCTCTCTTTGTTCCCCGTGGAGCTCATACACTGAATTTGGTTGTGGCTGATGCTGCACAGGGATCTATTGATGCCACGAGTTACTTTGGGATTTTGCAAAAACTTTACAATTTGTTTTCAGCCTGCACTCAGAGATGGGCCATCCTGAAAACACATGCTAACATTACACTGAAGATGTGGTCTGAAACAAGGTGGGAAAGTAAGATCAACAGGGTTGAGCCCCTGAGGTACCAAGCATCTGCAGTGAGAGAGGCTTTCATTGAGGTGAGAGACCAAACCAAAGACTCAGTCATAACGACTGAGGCCCAGTCTTTGTCTGAGGAGGTGGGATCATACAGATTCAGCATTTGTACAGCGGTGTGGTATGACATCCTGAACCAAACCCACCATGTGAGCAAGCTCATGCAGTATCCCAACATGAATGTGGATATAGCAGTCAATCTCCACAAAAAGACAGGGAGAGGTCTCCGCAACTACAGGGCAACAGGCTTTGCATCTGCACAAATGTCAGCCAAGGATATGTGTGAGGACATGAATGTAGAGGCTGTTTTGCAACAGAAAAGACTGAGATCTACAAAGCGACACTTCTGATGAGCCATTGAGTGATGCCCTAAAGAAGCTGAAACTTGTGAAGACATATCTGAGGTCTACTATGTCTCAGTAACGCCTCACTGGCCTTGCCAACATCAGAATCAATCATGCAATTGCTGACCAGATTTCATATGATGACATTATTGATGACTTTGCATCAAGGAAGGCAAGAAAGGTGCTGATTTAGATGACAATTATTTCATATCAGTGTGTGTTGTGCAGAGTGAAATCGTGTTATCTGGTTAAATTCAGTATGGTTCTGTTTTTACAATAAAATATGTTAATGTACGTGTGTGTGTAGGGGTGGAGGGAGTGTTCGCCCTGGGCACCAAACAGCCTAGGACCGCCCCTGTTACACAGGGTGCCTGTCCATTGCAGGGCTTAACTGTGATGTAATTAACATATTCGACCATACCTGTAATGTAAATAACATACTAAACCGAAACAATGAACCAAAGCTGATGTCCTCACTGAAATTATACTAAAAATAATGCAGGAGCTGCATCTATAGAGACTGACAGTCCGTCCTGGGTGTCTGTAGGTGAGCATGCAGCAGAATGACCATCTGAGGATGGCTGTAGATCATTAAACTTTGCCTGAACCATCATCTAATTTTAAGCAGCATGTGGTTAAATCTGATTCTACAGTACTTTCTCTCTACAGATAAAAGCAAACAGGCTCTGCTGAGTCACTGCTCACATGTCACAGTCCCACCAATCATGGTTTCTGCAGCCTTCATCCTGTGGGGTGTAACCGAAGGTGAGCCCATTGAATATGGTTTAAAGAAGCTTTTTACAAAGAGACAGATTTGATTGTTTTTGTTGTGCAGGCAGTAAGAAATAAACAGCAGCAGCATAAACAGCAACCTGCTGGGGATTAATTATGTAAATGAGTCACTCTGTAATTTGAGGCTGATACCTAATATTTGTAATTAATACTGTGGTGATTCAATTTTAAGATGAATAAGTATCCATCATAAATTAACTGATAGTTATTTATAGTTTGATTTGTATTTCCTAAAAGATTAATTTATTGATAATTATTTTGTGTTTGCTCAAAATAGGGACCTGCTTTTCTCCAAGAACAGGGAGAGCAGTAAACACACTATGGTGAAAAATATAGTTACTATTTAAAATAGCAGGGGCTACTGGTGACTAATAGAATTTTAGAAGTTAGCAGTCAGTAATGAAGTGACAGGTAACATAAAATCCAATGCAGATGTAACCGGGTGATCTACGGATTGTGACCATAAGCAGTTAAACTGCATCTGGGAACGATGAGGAATAGGTGTTTGCGCCTTTAAGTAAGATGATGACATCATCGCCTAAAGGAGAGCGCGAAAAGCCACTGTCTGGAAGCGCCATTTTGAGCTGTATGAGCTGGGCTGCGGACAGTTTTCCGAGTGGTGCGAGAGTTTCCCAAAGTACCAGAGAGCGGTGTTTCAGAGCGGTTTACTGACCACGCCTTAAAGTTTAGCTGTGTGCCACTGCCATTTTCCCTTTTATTACTGCATACTCGTTTATATGAGATTAGCCTCAAGTGGTTTTGTGTATTTAATTTTGCTTTTACACTGTGCCAGTCCCACCCGAGTGTGGAGTTTTATTTTCCCCGTTTGAGAATCACCTGTAAGGGAAGATTGTAAAGTGAAACTGTTTACGTAAATCTTCTTATCTTCCAACAAAAACATCTATTCAATTAGATCTATGGAATAAATTAGACCCAAAAAGAGTGTTTGTGTTTCTGAGTGTTATTTCTCGGGCCACACAGAGTTCATCAGAGTAGAGAGTTCTGCAACTCCCCAGCACGGTGTACAGCTCGGCAGGTTAGGGCAGTTTGTCTGTGATTGAAGGGTCACTTATTCAAATCCCAAATTCGACAGTATCACGTCACGGGCAAAGATGGAGGCGAAGGCAGGCGTGGGGAAAACCAAAGTGGGTTTTATTAAATGAAATTACAGGCAAGGCAAAAAGAAACCAGACCATGAGTGATCAAAACAGGGTTGAGAGGATCAGGCGAGAGCACAGGTCATACTGGGAAGCACATGTAGGCAGCAACATCAATGACTGGACTGAGGAGATCAAGACAACAGAGCAGACGAGGGGCAAGATTAAACAAGTAACAGGTGTGGCTTGTTAGAACCACACAACAGAGAGGACCAGATAGAAGGGATGTGGGGTATGACAGACAGAGTGATTTCACCCCTGGGCCTTTGAGTAAAGACTTTAACAATCAATTACTTCAGGTATTTTCTGACTCGGCTAAATAAATATAACATAATGTTCACTGTTGCCCAGGATCCAAAGGAGAGGCTGTTACTGGTACTGCCGTCAATCTGCTGTATATCCTGGTGTTGATTAATATGGCTCCATATCGGAACTTATTTAAAGGTATGTTTACATATTTTCTGTCCTTTTTCCGACATTTAATATTACATGCGGTTGTCACTGTTTAGAAAAACAAGTGTTTGCAAAGAAATGCTGAAAAAAAAACTGGATTTTAGAATTAACCAGTATTAGACATCAATCATTCTCAGCATTGCGTGAGAGCGATTTGGAGAGGAGCAGCCTAGAACTTCCAAAGGACCATACTGTATGTGAAGAACCAAAGAGCAGTGAAGATCCATATTATCAGGCAGGAGATGGAGACCCTCAGGTCCCAAAGCAAACAGGCAAAAGAAGAGGAGCGCAGAGGTTTGGCTCAGCTGATGTACATCCTACACAAGAAGATCAGGGTCCTCTGCTGGGCAGAGTGGCATTGTGGATGACGCTGTGTAAGAGCCTGAAAGCACTGCATTCATCACCAAGCCCTTCAAGTTCATGAAAGAACTGTTAGAGCAAAAGCATAGCAGCAAGATGGCCTGTTCACAGGAGGAGACAGACCAGGCCCGAGTGGCACCCATACAAAGGGTATAAGAATTGGCTGAAATTCTTCCTGAAGCTTCTCTGAGTCGTCTGGAGAAGAGAAGAGTATTCCTGACCAGTGGAGGTTTGGATCCCAAAGGAGGAGAACTCAAGGCGAATGGACCAGTTCTGCCTCATTTCTCTGTGTGTTGAAGCAAAAATCATCTTTAGTGCTGTTTCTAACCTGCAGTTCACCATTCTTGTGAAGAACAGTTAAAATACATAATTTCAGAAAGAAGACCTTTCAGGAATGGCCGTATGCCTGGAGCATGCCGGTTTGGTGACTAGTGATGCGTGGATTGCATATCTACAGGCACCGTGTTTATTCTGTGGATCGGGTCATAAAATTAATATTCTGATTAATTGTGTATGAGTTGTGGGTCAGTGATATATAATAAATGAGGAAAATAATAATTACATTCTCAAAAATGTAAACATATTTCAAGCTTCATTTTACATCAGGTACAAATTAACAGACTAGACTTGTCTTTAGCAGCAACTGAAGCAAAAAAGATTCAAGTGAAAATCAAAGAAACAGAATTCAAACAAGAAAGGAAGGGCAGAATAGGTCTGTGTTGGAGTGATTTAGTGAAATAATGAACCCTGACGAGTGCGCTGCTGGGTTTGGTATATATGACATGGTATTTGGTATTACAGTTTTATCAGTGTACTGTCCAGCTCTTACACTGTAATGTGGGTCACAGAGGCTTTTACTTTGAATAAGGATCTTATTCTCTTAGTCTTCTGCGGCTTATGTGTGTAAAATTATAAACTAACAGCTCATGATCAGGGATGATGAATTTGAATGTAATTTGTTCTCATTGAATGAATGGTCATTAATGGTCTGACATTGCTACATATTTTTCCTATAATTAGACGTAGCTGTTGTGATGTGTGATGGGCTGAATGCAACATCTATTAAATTATTCCATTTTTATTTCATTTTAAAATTAACTCTTCTTTTCATTTTGCAGATACAGGGCAATTAATTATATGCATCACCTTGAGAACTGCATTTCCCATCATTCTGGTGGGTGCCCTAACAGGTAAGTTTAAGTGTAATTAATAGATATGAATCATTAAAGTAACACAGGATAAAGTAGCATCTTCTGGTAAAACATTAAACACACTGTGGTGCATCTTTGAAGATGGCAAACATACTTCAGTGTTTTAGCACATGCTGCTCATTTTCTGTACATTACTGTACAGAGTTTCTTGTGATTTTGTCACTCTGGTTGTAAAATACCCCTAAATCAGAACTTGATTCCCACCTGAATCCCCAGGTTATTCCCCCATACAGTGACCCAGTTAAGAGGGATGGGTCTTAGCATGG
Source organism: Brienomyrus brachyistius (assembly GCF_023856365.1). Classification (NCBI taxonomy): domain Eukaryota; kingdom Metazoa; phylum Chordata; class Actinopteri; order Osteoglossiformes; family Mormyridae; genus Brienomyrus; species Brienomyrus brachyistius. The sequence continues at coordinate 22,489,749 of NC_064544.1, forward strand.
TGGGTAAGACAAGGACCTGTATGTAACCTGAAGTTTCCCAGCCCAGGTCCTGGGTGAAACTCGGCCTGTTTACCTTTAGACAGCTGCTTAACCTGAACTGCTCCAGTGCCCAGCTGTCTGAAAGGGGACGGTTTTAAATAGCTAAGTATTGAGGTTTATTTAAAATAATAATAAGCAGAGGAAAAGTAGCATGAAGTAGCTGCTCCACAGCTCTGTATGTTTTCCTGTGTCTGACATTAATTGCATAGTGACTCACTATTTTTACATCATTTCAGGTTCTTTCATTGAGTTTTCAGCAAAATATTCCCCATTTCCAGCTGAGAAAGCAACATTTGGAGGATTTTTTAGTGGAATGATATTTATGTTTGTCCTTTTTCTTATATTCCGAAGTGAGTATGTTTATAAATGGATTTCTGGAATATTGGAGTTACAAATTTCTTTTTTGCTTTGTATTTAAACACAAAAATGTGTTTTGAGTTACATAGTTTCATCCATCCATCCATTTTCCAAACCGCTAATCCTACTGGCTCACAGGGGGTCTGGAGCCTATCCTGGAAGCTACGGGCACGAGGCAGGGAATAACCCAGCATGGGGGGCCAGCCCATCGCAGGGCACACTCACACACCATTCACTCACACATGCACACCTACGGGCAATTTAGCAACTGCAATTAGCCTCAGCATGTTTTTGGATTTTTGGACCCTACGACGACATGGGGAGAACATGCAAACTCCGCACACATGTAACCCAGGGGCAGACTTGAACCTGGGTCCCAGAGGTGTGAGTGTGAGTCTGCATGTGCTCCTCATGTCTTGTAGGTTTGAGTCCCCCTCCTCTGTGTCTCTATACAGTCTGCATGTGCTCCCCATATTTTGTGGGTTTGAGCCCCCCTCGTCTGTGTCTGTATACAGTCTGCATGTGCTCCCCATGTCTTGTGGGTTTGAGCCCCCCTCCTCTGTGTCTGTATACAGTTTGCATGTGCTCCCCATATCTTGTGGGTTTGAGCCCCCCTCCTTTGTGTCTGTATACAGTCTGCATGTTCTCCCCATGTCATGTGGGTTTCTATCAGTTACTTCAGTTTCCTCCAGAAGCCCAAAGCCTCACTCTCAAGTTAACTGGTGTCTGTAAATAGCCCATAGCATGCGACTGTGTGTATGGCCTCCCCTCCAAGGTGTACCTCTGCCCTGTGCTGCTTGGCATGGGCTCCAGGCCCCCTGTGACCCTGTGCAGGATGGGTGGATGCATATTAATGTGTTACACAATTTGTGATATACTGTAACATCTCCCCAAGCACAGGCACATTAATTGCTATTTTCTTCAAAGCTGTATTTTTGGGTGGGTGGCAACGATCAGTGTTGTGATACTGTAAGCCTGTGCATTAGAGCGCCCCTGCCCCCCAGGCATCCTTTGTTACCTTTTAATACCCCATTTATGTCTGCAGATTTTATTGTTTTTTTATCCTCCTTGTTATCTGTTCTGACTTAAATTTTATTATGGTGACTGACTCTATTCTCACCCCCATTTTCAGTCGTTGACATGGTGGTTTGGAGAATATATCCCAAAGAAAAATATGAGAAAATACTTGCCTACATAGCAGGAATAACTGGAGTTATATTTCTGTTCGTCTTGGCTTCATCCATCAGTAAGTCTGTATAAGTTCCCATATGTGCTGTTAGCATGTTCTCCCCGTGTTTGCACTGGTTCCCTCCATGCAGGGGCGTCATGCACCTTATTTTTTTGAGAGTTCACAGCTTCATATGCAAAATGTATAATTGCCAAAACATGAAATTCACTTGCAGACTGAGCTAGGACAGTCAGATTGAGTTACATAATATGCCTGATGAGCAGAACATTTCCCAAAACATAATCACACATCCCAAATGTGGTTCATCTGTAATGTAAGCCTGTTTGTAGCAATTAGATTGTAACACTACATATCATACAGCTGCACTCATCTGCTCCAACCTTTCATGTCTCCACCCCATTTGGCCAGCAGGGGTCGCTGGCCATTCTGTTCTCCCTGTGCCCAAGTCCTTTGCGTGTTTCCCTTGCTCCATAGATTGCTGTGTGGTGCTATGGACTGAGCCTGCAGCTACTAACCTGTTAGTCATGTGTTCAAGCCAGTCACATTTTGTGTTCATTAGATATTGTTCCCTAGTGTTTCTTTTTTATTAGTTTTCTTGTCTTGTTCTGTTTAATTATCCTTGTGTTCTGTTCCTAGTGTTTAATTCCCTGTTAATGTTTTCTTTAGCTCTCTATCTTCTGCATTTAATTACTATTCATTCTTCCTGTTGCCCATTTTCTTGTGCCAATTGTTGTTGATTGTTCCCACCTGTCCTGCATTATCTTGTTTGCCCTCTGTATTTAAGTACTTGTGCCTGTGATGTTGCTTATTCTGATTAGCTGTGTGCTTGGTTTGCTTCGCTGCTTGTTCTCTGTGTTTCCAGTTTCCCCTTGTAGATCATTTTTTGTTCTGTTTGTTACATCATTCCCCTGTTTAGTTTTTATCCCTTGTGGTGTGTTTTGCTTGTAGTGTTCCCAGTGTTTTATCTGTAATAAACTTTTTAGTTTTATGGAGCCATAAAATAGAGTGTCACCTTCCTTTTCCCGCCTTTACCTTGCCATGTTTCCATGACAACAACTTTGGTGACCATGGTTGTTGATGGTAAATTTATATCTTTAAACAGCTGAAGATACAGTATTTTAAGTCAAACTGTGAAATACTGTATCTTCTGACATTTTCTCCAATCTCCTGATTAAATCTACTGTAAATTAATATATTACTGTCCTGTCCCTGTCCTGTTTTGGTCAAATTCAGTTTCTTTTCTCTGACAAGTACACCAAAACTACACCGCTAACTGTTACTAAAGGCTGCTGACCTTAACAGCAGTTATCAAGCCTCCAAAAGGCATTCCTCACTTTCCCCAGGCCAGCTGACTGTAACCTCTCTGCCTCAGCTTCTTTTAACATTAGTTCAGCCATCCTACTAGGCTTCATGGCTGTTGTCAGTCTTGATATATTTTTGTTGCAGATGTCCAAAACAACAAGGGTCAGTCTCTGAGCAAAGAACAGCACTAATCAGGCCTCCTCATTGTTCTCCTTTATGACAGCTTGCACACCTCTGTAAAGCAGCCAGTGTAGCCCTGCCTCTTATATTGTTGGTTTATAATGTCTGGCTAAGACATTTGGCAAGAGCAGCTCCAGCTGTGTCCTTTACATGCACTAAATCAAGAAAACACTCTTGTCTTTTAATATTGTTATCATATAAAAAAATTAGGCGCCTGATCCTGTTTGTAAGGGCCGATTCATACGTACTGTCCATGCAAAGTGTGAGTGATGTAAATTTAGTCATGAGAGGTGTCCAGCGGACATGTTGTACACCAGTGCACGTCAGTTGCACATGTGCAATGAAATTGACAGTAGGAGGTAGAAGGAGAAGAAGAAAAATTGGTGTAGTTGTAGTTACAGACACTTTCGGTAAGTAGCTGTGTGAGGAGGTGTGAAGTTTCCCGCAGACGCATAACTCATTATTGAAGGAGCACAGAGTCGCGTTCCGGTGCAAGATTTTGTATAAACAGATCATCCAAACACTGCTGGCTGAGATGGAAATTGTTCTGGCTTTGGGCAGGGAAACAGCACAGACACCGTGAAGTCGGGGAAAAGGGGGTTTATTCGGGGAAAATCACCAAATACAGAACAAACGCATGAACAAAGTTGCAATAGAGAAATCACAGCATCAGTAAGATATGATGACACACTGCATACACACCTGGACCAAAATGTGTCCCTAGTGCCTTTCTGCAAGCAGCTAGTATCACTTTGTGCGATGAATGAGGTGAACATTCAGATTTTTATTTGTCACTTGCATGAATGTCCTGCTACACCAGCAGTGAGATTAATTTCCACGACTCCAGACTGTGCTAAACTAAGCAAAGCTTTGTATCTTTGCTGCTTTTGTCTTTCCTTTGTTTTGAGTCCAATCTGTTTGTCTCTCTGTTTGTCTGACAGATACTCATAAATAAAGGGGGGGGGGGGGGGGCTCATGCTCATCCTTTTGCAAGTGTTCCAGGAGCCACTCTACTTTATAAGTGACAAAATCCTCGCTCACAGCATCAGTTTCTACCTGCTGGAGCAGGGAGGATGTTTCTTGCCTAATTATTTCTGTAATAGACTTTCTGAAGTGAGGCAGCCGGACACAGCTGGGCTGTAGCGGTTGTGGCCGTAGCCTGTCGTATAGCGGCTGTCACCTCATCCATTAGATCTTAAGCGACTGTCCCAGCCCGGTTTCCACGGCCACATCCCCAGCTTGCTAAAAAGCTGTGATTGGACAGTTATTGCATTTCAGCATGTACTTTTCAAAAATGAGCCGATGCAGCAGACCAAGGAAGGCCAGTACAATTCTGTGTGATTTGGATTTCTTCATTTAATTGTGTGTAATGTAAACCTTTCTAATTGTTTTTCTGGATGGTAGTTAAATAAGATGCATAGCAGTGGAATGATGGTTTTGCTGTTCATTGTGTCATGACATTCATTGAAAAGCAGTGCTTCTTCTGCATTGCATTTCCACATGGCACGGTTTCTGCCTGCTGCACACTGCAAAACAAAATGTCACGTCGATTGTTTTCCCGTACATGCTGAAGTCGTATTTGCAGTTCAAGGTGGCATGAATTCTGCTCTTCAGTGTGAAACAGGCTAAACAATCTGGAGCCTAAATCTAAAACCCTGAGCGGCCCTGAGCCCCTTCAGTCTCTATCAGCATGACGCCTCTGCCTGCAGGTGCTCCGGTTCCCCCCCCCCCTCCAAAAAAAACATGCATTTAGGTAAAATGGGGTCTAAAATGGCCCGTTGTGTGTGACTGGATGTGCCCTGTGATGGACTGGCACCCGACCACGGTGTACCCTGCTCTGGGCTTTTTAGGGAAAGACTCACCATGGAACTGTACTTGAGAAGGGGTTATGATGGATGGAAAATGTCACTGGGATTTCAGAAATGTACAAAATGGATTGTTAAAATGCGTTTTCACGTTTGATATGTACATTTAGGGATGTATGATGAAATGGCCAACCCAAGCACTCTGGGATGTACTTTTCATACGAGAATGTTAAATAAGGGATTCAAAACCAGAACCCCCAGGTGACAGACCAGTGCAGGACCAGTGAAGATATCTGTGTATGTATTCTGTCTGACATGAATTCCATGGTGACTGACTCTGCTCTTACATTATTTTAGTTGCGGTCAGTGTTTTCCTGGCAAAATTCTCAGCTGCAGCTTGGAAAGAACAACTTGGAACATTTTTCATTTTGTTAGTGTTTCCAATCTTCATGATTTTATTCCCAGGTAAGTATGTTTTCAGGTTAATGTATTTATTTAAATTTTTGATTTAGACTTTGGAACATCAAGAACACTGGAGCAGAATTCGGTATTGAGGTATTTAGTTGCTACACTGTAGTGAATTAAACACACAAACGTTAAACTTAATCCTTTGAATGACATAGATATTTAAAGGTGTGCTTTCCATATTTAATATAAACACAATTAGGGTATTATGATGCAATAGTCAACTGAAACACCCTTATTTAACCTTCCATAACCAATTTTAATCTGCTTTTAAGATTGGGATGTACTTTTATGCATGCCAGAATTCTGTGGTTCACAATTAGATTAGTTTCTATAATTTGACAGGACTTGGGTTTTCTGTCATTTTCTTCAGTGTCTTCAGTGCTGAAATTGTTTCTCTGCATCTTGACCTGGATATAACGAATGTAACCTGTGGCGTTAAAAGCTTTCAGCTCATTGTCGTGATATTCCCAGGGCTCTCCTTCAATAATGTTAAATAGGATGCTATGCTATTACAGGTCACGACTAGCTAGCAGGCCAGAAGGCTAAGCATTCGGATTGAGGGATGGCTAAATTTAGCTGGTACAGCAAAAGAAACCACAATGTTTTGAGAAATTCACCATTATAGACTGATTTTGTGATGATGGAAATGTAAAACAAATGCATTAAACAATGTTCAGACTGAATGCAGAACTTTATTTGACAGTAATTTTACTGTGTGGTAACCTAAGTTTGTTCAAATCACTAAATCTGTGATCTGAAATCGTGAATTTCTGAACAACAGATGATGCTTTGACCATTTCAGATTGAATTTATAAACACTCCTATAATGATGTGCTGGCTAGTGGTTACTTTTAATCATTAATAAATATTCCTATATTTTGATTAACTCCATATGTAGACTCCATGCTGTTAGCATGTATAACATACCTGTGGCAACAGCAGATAAACTATGATCTAGGCCAGGTGTTGTGTTACTTGATGATAATTGCATTAGGTGCCCCCTAGTGGCTGCCTAAAAAATCTGCAGCCAGTTTGGTATATTGTAATGTTACCTCCTGTTGGTTATTTGTAATCACATGGGTAAGGTTATAGTTCAGACAGGACAGTTTGTTGGAAGTTTTCACACAGCAAGGCACACTGTCTGATCCTTTGCATCAACCTGTGTTGAGACTTGGAAAACCTTTGTAAGTTATATTCATATGTCTCTTGTTAACGATTAAGGATTAATGTATATTTGTGATATTGTTTTATATTTGAGAAAATTTATGGATGATTATCCAAACCTTATTTGATATGTGTAATGTGGCTGAGTATGTACAATTAAGCAACTGTTACACTATTAAGGGTTTATTCGACATTGAGGCATTTTTGTGTATTTAGTTTCACAAGAACGTGAAAGAATGTTTGTAACCACAGAAACAATGTAAGAAAGAGTTGATAAAGACTAACAAGTAAAACAGCCCTCAACTTTGCTTCAACGTCTGAGTCAGCATTTAATCCTTACAGTGGCCAGCATGACTGTTTAGCTATAATGCTAATGTCACTTAATGCAAGCTACACAAGCAGGGAATAGAATGCCAGGTCTATTCAAATCATGGTCCTCAAGGTCCAAGCACTGCTGATGTTCAAGCCCTCCTTTACCTGCAAGCCAGGTGTGAATCTTACACCCCCCCCCCCCCCCTTACACACAGGCAATTATCATCAAGTAACATGTACGCTGCCCTCTGCCCCGCCTCTCACACGCAGGCGGCCCCATTCCTCCACCCTTCACACGAAGGCCGCCCCGTGCCCCGCCTCTCACGCAGGCGGCCCGTGCCCCGCCTCTCACACGCAGGCCGCCCCGTGCCCCGCCTCTCACACGCCGGTTCCCCGTGCCCCGCCTCTCAAACGCAGGCCGCCCAGTGCCCCGCCTCTCACACGCAGGCCGCCCAGTGCCCCGCCTCTCACACGCAGGCCGCCCCGTGCCCCGCCTCTCAAACGCAGGCCGCCCCGTGCCCCGCCTCTCAAACGCAGGCCGCCCCGTGCCCCGCCTCTCAAACGCAGGCCGCCCCGTGCCCCGACTCTCACACGCAGGCCGCCCCGTGCCCCGACTCTCACACGCAGGCCGCCCCGTGCCCCGCCTCTCACACGCAGGCCGCCCCGTGCCCCGCCTCTCACACGCAGGCCGCCTCGTGCCCCGCCTCCCACACGCAGGCGGCCTCGTGCCCCGACTCTCACACGCAGGCCGCCCCGTGCCCCGCCTCTCACACGCCGGCTCCCCGTGCCCCGCCTCTCAAACGCAGGCCGCCCCGTGCCCCGACTCTCACACGCAGGCCGCCCCGTGCCCCGACTCTCACACGCAGGCCGCCCCGTGCCCCGCCTCTCAAACGCAGGCCGCCCCGTGCCCCGCCTCTCACACGCAGGCCGCCCCGTGCCCCGCCTCCCACACGCAGGCCGCCCCGTGCCCCGCCTCTCACACGCCGGCTCCCCGTGCCCCGCCTCTCACACGCAGGCCGCCCCATGCCCCGCCTCTCACACGCCGGTTCCCCGTGCCCCGCCTCTCAAACGCAGGCCGCCCAGTGCCCCGCCTCTCACACGCAGGCCGCCCAGTGCCCCGCCTCTCACACGCAGGCCGCCCCGTGCCCCGCCTCTCACACGCAGGCCGCCCCATGCCCCGCCTCTCACACGCAGGCCGCCCCATGCCCCGCCTCTCACACGCCGGCTCCCCGTGCCCCGCCTCTCAAACGCAGGCCGCCCCGTGCCCCGACTCTCACACGCAGGCCGCCCCGTGCCCCGACTCTCACACGCAGGCCGCCCCGTGCCCCGCCTCTCAAACGCAGGCCGCCCCGTGCCCCGCCTCTCACACGCAGGCCGCCCCGTGCCCCGCCTCTCACACGCCGGCTCCCCGTGCCCCGCCTCTCACACGCAGGCTGCCCCATGCCCCGCCTCTCACACGCCGGCTCCCCGTGCCCCGCCTGTCAAACGCAGGCCGCCCCGTGCCCCGACTCTCACACGCAGGCCGCCCCGTGCCCCGCCTCTCACACGCCGGCTCCCCGTGCCCCGCCTCTCAAACGCAGGCCGCCCCGTGCCCCGACTCTCACACGCAGGCCGCCCCGTGCCCCGACTCTCACACGCAGGCCGCCCCGTGCCCCGCCTCTCACACGCCGGCTCCCCGTGCCCCGCCTCTCAAACGCAGGCCGCCCCGTGCCCCGACTCTCACACGCAGGCCGCCCCGTGCCCCGACTCTCACACGCAGGCCGCCCCGTGCCCCGCCTCTCACACGCAGGCCGCCCCGTGCCCCGCCTCCCACACGCAGGCGGCCCCGTGCCCCGCCTCTCACACGCTGGCTCCCCGTGCCCCGCCTCTCACACGCAGGCCGCCCCGTGCCCCGCCTCTCACACGCAGGCCGCCCCGTGCCCCGCCTCTCACACGCAGGCCGCCCCGTGCCCCGCCTCTCAAACGCAGGCCGCCCCGTGCCCCGCCTCTCACACGCCGGCTCCCCGTGCCCCGCCTCTCACACGCAGGCCGCCCCGCGTCTTGCACATAGGCTACCGGTACCCCCAGAGTGCTCTATTGACTGTAAAACCAGTCCACGAGTGCCCATCCCTAGTTCTGAGTGCCTGCCTACCTGCTGTTGTGAGAATTGAAGGAAAACAGCAATCTGTCAATAAATCATTCAATTTATTATTGCAAAACATATTTCAATTTATATTTCATTATTTATCGACACATTTAATGAATTAGATATAGATTATTTATTTTATTATGAAGTCACCCTCTAAACTAAGTCATTAGAGTACATTATAATCTGTGTAGTTCTCAAAATTCAATCATGCTTATATGTAGTTTAAAATTGCAATGAAGGCCTGTTATGACAGAGCATGGTGATGGAAAGGAGGGACAATCTATGGCAGCGGGTCACAGCAATGCGGTGGACATTATGAACACAAAAAAATGAACCAAAAGGGATAAACCACCAAAATAAAGAGGCCACATGGAGTCAAAATAAACTGGGGAAAAAACACAAAAGACAAATAAAGCAAGTATAATTTATCCAGAAGATGAAACTAGTCAGCCTCAAACACATTTCTCTAATGCAATTATGTGTAAATAATTGCATTTTTCAAACACATTTGAAAAAGGGCTTGGGCCCCTCAGCGTCCGATATAGGATTCAGGCTCAGAACCCCCAGGTGACGGTGCTGTGCAGGGTTTTAAACACAGAACTCTGTGCTCTGCAGGGTTTTAAACACAGAACTCTGTGCTCTGCATGGTTTTAAACACAGAACTCTGTGCTCTGCAGGGTTTTAAACACAGGACCACTGAACATATCTGGTTTTTTCTTTGTGTTTGGTGACTGAAACTCTTCTTTCCTTTATTTCATTTGGTCTAGGTGTGCTTTGGGTAATACACTCCAGAAGGATGGAAAGACCAGTACAACTTAGAGGCATTCTAGTAATCATGTTTGATTTCATGTGTAAGTATATATTTCTGGATTTATTTGTTCACACAGGCCTCACCTTCATCACGCCACAGTGTTTCGAAGGATCCTCTCAGTTGCAGGGGCATTAGACTCCTTCGCCTGTGTTTTGGCCCCTGCTGCCTCCGGATCATGGGCCTTACTGTGCATGACCTCACAGTGCAGCCGGGCCCTGGGGACGGCAGGATTAATCTCAGGGGAAGAAAAGCCCAAGGACACTTTGTTATTTAATATCATGTTATATCTGTATAGACTGATGAGGGAATGAAGGTGTCTGATTTGCTCTGTTTGCCTTACAGATAATCACAAACTGTTTAACATGCTGTTCCTTATTATCTATTCCCAACTTTTTACTTGGATTAGCAACACATTCAAACTAGGTGAGTCTCCCTGCATTTTCATACTTATTATGTGTGTAAATGGAGGTGGGTGTTTCTAATACATTTAATAACTTCTGCTGTGTGGAGGCTCAGTGTGTCACGACCGGGTGTAGGGGGGGGGGGGGGGGGCGGGGGAGCAGAAAAGGAAGCAGAGATCCAGAGGTGAGGAAGGATGAGAACAGGGTTTAATATGGTAACATCAGGGTATGGGAGAGGAACAGCAGAGACAGAGTAACGGATACAGCAGAACCAGGTGCAAACACAGAGAGCAAGGACTAGCACAGGTAGGGAAACACAGGCCAGGGGTTCAAGGTTCAAACGAGGACTGCTGGGTTGCTGGAGCTTAAACAGGCAGAGGGGAAAGGAGGGAACTAGAGGCTGATGCACTGATAGGAACCGGTGGAACCAGTCTGGCGAGCTGAGTACTGCAGAGAGGTGAGGTTAAATTTGACTTATGTGTAGGTCTGGACAGCAGGGGGACGGACGGATCAAAACACGTCTGTGTTCACGGTGAAAAGTTAGTTTATGACACTGTCTCTCTTTTGTTATTGTTACTCGTCTGTGTAAATGTCAGGGTTGAGGGTTTTTTTCACTGTCTTTGCACTTTGTCCGTTTTGTACTACATGTAATTCCATTTGTGCTCGTCCCATTTACTGCTCTATGCCTAAGGATTTGCCCATGGAATAAGTTTATCTTATTCTTAATCTCTTGATGCAGACAGGTTTTATTCAAGCTGGTAAGTGCAGCTGGCATTCCACAAATGAAACCTTTGCCATCTTTTACTATGTTGGATTTATAATGATAATCTTACCAAAAGCCAAATGCACGGAGCCAGACATCGCTGTCCTGTTTAGTAACGTGCTCTAATTGTTAAGCCACCGCACAGACATTAAGAAAGGAAGTAATGCAGGCAGAAAGAAAGCATAATGTTCAGGCAGGGACAGTTCTGCTGCTTTATGAATTAGACTAATGTAGGCTTAAGAAGATGTGTTTTAAAAGTATTCAGCATTCATTAAGTTTTTGTATTCTCTAATACTGTTGTAAACATAATGTGAGCTGAATACAGAATACACATTTTGTACGTGACTGGGAATGTGTGAATTGCACCATTATAAAGTGAGCCAAAGGAGTTTTTTAGTAGGGAATTATTATATATTTTATTATACATTTTATATTTTCTATTCTATCTTGAAAGCTAACTCTTTGAGCTATGCACAAATATTCCAGCGGAATTTGTTATATATTTCTTTTGGCATTACACTCATCTTAATTTTAATGTAAATTATAAATATGTCAGATACCTGTACAAATGGCAATAAAGTCTATCTATCTGTCTATGATGTTACATTTATATTCATAATAGTGATAGAATGTGATACAAGTATGGATAATTATACACCACAGACTAATGTAATCTTTCTCTTTTCAGAGTATTCAATTCCGATTGCAGTAGCTGCTTTGGGAATGTGTGCCTGCATAATTATCAAGGATTATTTATTGTATCGTGAAGAAACGCGCTTGGAGGGATTTTACTGTAAGCATGAAATTCTGTACTGAACCATTTTCAGCCTGTTTGTCACTGATAACTTACATGAGTCACCAGAGTACAATTAAAATCCATTCTCAAAGTTCAATTTTATGTGTAGTTAAAAATGATGCTTACAATGATGTTTATTTAAAAATACATTTTATGATTATTTTTGAGCAAAATTTAAGTATTTTCAAGATTCCCTTTTCCTCCTACATACAAATTGACCTGCATTGTGCATAAACACTTCGGTTGATTAATGTTTATCATAATAAATGTTGTTCTGGTACAGATGCTCCTCTACTCATGAATGAGTTACGTTCCGAATGGCCGTTCATAATTTGAATCATATGCCGTTATTCAGCATCATTTTAAGGGCACTCATATCTACATACATAAGCACGCACAGTACTGTATGTGTCATTCCCTGCTCGTGCTGATCCTCCTGTGAGCCACGTCCCCCTCGCTACCTCGAATGGAATCCTGTTTCTAGTTCTGTTAATTAGTTTTGTGTATTTAAGTCAGTGTGAGAGTATGTTTCCCCAATCTAGTCATCAATGTCTTGAGGTAGTTTTCATGTTCCTGAGTGTGTTTCCCCGAAATAAACCCTGTGTTTCGCCGGCTCCTTCCCCGCGCCGAATGTGTGACAGAATGACCAGACTCGGGAAACATTCTCTTACATGGACTTAAATGCACAAGACTAATTAACATGACTAAACAACAGCTGATGACACGGAGATTCCACACGAGGTAGCGAGGGAGGCGTGGCACACTGGAGGATCAGCACCAGTAGGGCATGACAAATACTTATGCATGTAGATTTGAGTGCCCTTGAAATGATGTTGAATAACGACTTACGGACATTTCAAATTACGAACGGCTGTTTGGAACAAATCTCGTTAGTAAGTAGAGGATCGTCTGTACATGTAAACTTTAATCTTAAGAGAGCAGATCTTACTGATACGCAAGTACAAAGAACTGGGATGCTGGGAGTACGCACGCTACACCGCCGTGCGGCGAGAGTAGCGGCCAGAATTCTTACTAGGCGTAATTGGCGCACAGAACAAACTTTGATATTGCGGACAGGAAACGGGAGCCTAAAGAACGCAATTTGGACTCTTCGTTCGTATGTCTGAAAGTTCATAAATAGAGGAGCGTCTGTATTATTCCTGGTTCTTTGGAGACGCCATGATGAGCCAGATGTTCCCCATGCGGCTGAGACTGCAGCCTCTCCTAAGTGTCGTTTCTCCTCACTTCTCTCCCCTGAGCTGCCTTACAGCCTCACATCAGCCTTTCTCCTCATCATCCTGCTGCCTCTTGGCCTCGTCTCCTCATAATTGTCCTATAATATGTCCTATTGTTTGCATTCCTTTGCTAAATCTTAGTATTTCAGTCAGACTCAATATAAAACAGTCGGAAAGTACAGCTCTGAATGATAAATCAACATTATACACCATAACTTCTGGGGTGTCACAGAGTCGGGCATCCTGAGTGAACCCTTGGAAAGGTCTAGGGCTGCATTATATCACATTGCGATTATGTGGAGCATCACAATAATTGAAAGGGCTTTAGATGATGGGCATAAAAATTGTCCAAACATTTGCTTTCCAGCACAATATGGATGTTTACTTACCCCCACGATTTGGTAAGCACATCAGTAGTATGCCTAAAATATTTATGAGAGGTGTATCTGTCACGATCCGGAAATACTGGAGACGGCGATCGTGCGGGAAACAGGCAAGGGAAACCAGGTACGGGGAATAACGGGGTTTTATTGGAGTAACGGGGACTAGGGAACATCGGACAGGGACTAGCAAACATCCACAATGACGGACAAGGGTAACAGGCAAGACCAGGACTTAAAACAGGACAAGACTAAGCAAAGTAATCAGACAAGGCTGGAGACAATCAGGGACGCACACGCGGGTAATCAGGGGGCGTGGCACACACGAGGAGCCGACGAGCCGGGTCATGACAGAACCCCCCCCCAAAGGCGCGCTTCACCGGGCGCGCCAGGGAGGAGGCGACGAACGGGACACAGGAACCGGGACCGAGAAAAGAACAAAACTAACGAGAGACCGGAAACAGGACAGAGGCACAAAACATAGCGAGAGACAGAACGTAAGACACGACTCGACACAGGACCGGGAAAGCGGAGAGACAGACCAGGAAGGGAGAGATAGGAGGGACAGGCGGGACACTAGGAGCGGGAGTGCAAGGAGGGAACATCGGGAAACGAGGAGCAGGAAAGGGCGGAACAGACGGGCGAGGAACAAAAGCAGACGGGGCAAAGACATGAGGTACGAAGGCAGAGGCATAGGGCGAGAAGGAGGGGGTACCAAGGGGAGCCCGAGGGAGCCCCAGCGGGCGACGGGAGGCAGCCGGAGGGGCCGCAGGCGGCCGGGAGGCCGGAGCCGGAGGGGACCCCGGAGGGGCCGAGGAGACAGGGCGAGGGACCCGCGGAGGGGCCAGGGAGGGAGCAGGAGGGAGCACCGGGGAAGGGGACGAGGGAGTAGGAAGGGGCCAGGGCGAAGGCCCGGAGGAGGGGGGAGCCGCAGCAGGCGGCGACGTCCGGGAAAGGGCCGGAGGTAAGGGCCCCGCAGGCGACCGAGGAGCCGCCGTCGGGGAACCCCCAGGCGACCGACCAGGACCCAGAGAGGGGAGCGAGGCAGGGCGACGAGGCACCGGAGAGGGACCTGCAGGCGACAGCCGACGCGGAGGGCCAGGACCCGCAGGCGCCAACCGAGCCCCAGCGCAGGCGAGGGAGGGCGAGCCAGGGGGCAGGGCGGGCGGGACCCCAGCCCTGCGTCTGTGTCCCCTTCCCCTGCGGGACACAGACAAGCCGACCCTAGTTCGGGGTCGATCTCGCCGGGGCGAAGGACAAGGGGTTACGAGTTCTGTCCCCGAGGGGTCCCATTCCAGCTCCTCCACCTCCGAAGAGGGAGGAGCCAAGATGGAGTTGTCCAGGACCACCTCGGGGACTAGGACAGGGACTGGAGCTGCTGCAGGCGGAGGGGGCGCCTCTGGAGCTGCTGCAGGCGGAGGGGGCGCCTCTGGAGCTGCTGCAGGCGGAGGGGGCGCCTCTGGAGCTGCTGCAGGCGGAGGGGGCGCCTCTGGAGCTGCTGCAGGCGGAGGGGGCGCCTCTGGAGCTGCTGCAGGCGGAGGGGGCGCCTCTGGAGCTGCTGCAGGCGGAGGGGGCGCCTCTGGAGCTGCTGCATGCCGCCGGGGCGCCGGGACAGGAACACGGTCAGGTCGCCGGGGCGCCGGGACAGGAACACGGTCAGGTCGCCGGGGCGCCGGGACAGGAACACGGTCAGGCCGCGGGGGGGGGCGCCTGCCCGGGAACTGGAGCGCGGTCAGGAACTGGAGCGCGGTCAGGAACTGGAGCGCGGTCAGGAACTGGAGCGCGGTCAGGAACTGGAGCGCGGTCAGGAACTGGAGGTGGCTGCAGTGGGGGCGCCGGCCCGGGAGCTGCAGCAGGTGGCTGCAGAGGGGGCGCCTGCCCGGGAGCTGCAGCAGGCGGCTGCAGAGGGGGTGCCTCTGCAGGAACTGGAGCACTGTCAGGAACTGGAGCGCGGTCAGGAACTGGAGCGCGGTCAGGAACTGGAGCGCGGTCAGGAACTGGAGCGCGGTCAGGAACTGGAGGTGGCTGCAGTGGGGGCGCCGGCCCGGGAGCTGCAGCAGGCGGCTGCAGAGGGGGCGCCTGCCCTGGAGCTGCAGGTGGCTGCAGTGGGGGCACCTGCCCTGGAGCTGCAGCAGGCGGCTGCAGTGGGGGCGCCTGCCCGGGAGCTGCAGCAGGCGGCTGCAGAGGGGGTGCCTCTGCAGGAACTGGAGCACGGTCAGGAACTGGAGCGCGGTCAGGAACTGGAGCGCGGTCAGGAACTGGAGGTGGCTGCAGTGGGGGCGCCGGCCCGGGAGCTGCAGCAGGTGGCTGCAGAGGGGGCGCCTGCCCGGGAGCTGCAGCAGGCGGCTGCAGAGGGGGTGCCTCTGCAGGAACTGGAGCACGGTCAGGAACTGGAGGTAGCTGCAGTGGGGGCGCCGGCCCGGGAGCTGCAGCAGGCGGCTGCAGAGGGGGCGCCTGCCCTGGAGCTGCAGGTGGCTGCAGTGGGGGCACCTGCCCTGGAGCTGCAGCAGGTGGCTGCAGTGGGGGGCGCCTGCCCGGGAGCTGCAGCAGGTGGCTGCAGTGGGGGCGCCTGCCCGGGAGCTGCAGCAGGCGGCTGCAGAGGGGGTGCCTCTGCAGGAACTGGAGCACGGTCAGGAACTGGAGGCAGTGGGGGCGCCTGCCCTGGAGCTGCAGGCTGCTGCAGTGGGGGCGCCTGCCCTGGAGCTGCAGGCGGAGGGGGCGCTTCCGGAGCTCTCCGGAGCTTGATCAGCCTCCGGAGGTCTTCAGCCATCCTCTCCAGATCTGAATACGGGGATTCTGGAGTGAAAGAGGCGAAATCCTGCCCTAGTTGCACTGCGAGCTTTTCCCCCTCCGGAGGGCCCTGTGGGGCCGGTTCTCCCATCACCCTCCAATACAGTCCTTGGAGGGTGAAGTACCTGTCAGCGAGGATCATGGGTGGCGGCGGCAGCGAAGACGGCTGCGCAGGCGGCGGCGGCCGCACGGGAACGGGGTCCGCCGGCAATGGCGGCCGCACTGGAACGGTGTCCGCCGGCAATGGAGGCCGCACGGGAGCGGTGTCCGCCGGCAATGGCGGCCGCACGGGAGCGGGGTCCGCCGGCAATGGCGGCCGCACGGGAGCGGGGTCCGCCGGCAATGACGGAGGGAGGTCCTCCGTACGGGCGATCGCCGTTCTCCTCCGTCTCCCTCGCAGGCGCCTGGCGGTTGCGGGAGGCGGCGCGATGTCCGTAAAAACGGACGGTGGAAAAAAGGCTTCTGGCTCCGGGTAGTGGAAGGGCTCCTCGTCCTCGTCCTCACTTGAGAGCCAGTACTTCCACGCAGGATCGGGGACGCGTGTGGTCGGCCCCCGGGCTGGAGGTAGGGCAGGTACCTCCCTCTCGTCCTCCGCCGGAAGCCAAAGCCTGGAGAGCGAGCAGGCGCCGAGAGAGATCGGCTCTTGAGGGAGCCTCTTCCTTTCTCTCTGCTTCTTCTTTGGGTCCGTCATTCTGTCACGATCCGGAAATACTGGAGACGGCGATCGTGCGGGAAACAGGCAAGGGAAACCAGGTACGGGGAATAACGGGGTTTTATTGGAGTAACGGGGACTAGGGAACATCGGACAGGGACTAGCAAACATCCACAATGACGGACAAGGGTAACAGGCAAGACCAGGACTTAAAACAGGACAAGACTAAGCAAAGTAATCAGACAAGGCTGGAGACAATCAGGGACGCACACGCGGGTAATCAGGGGGCGTGGCACACACGAGGAGCCGACGAGCCGGGTCATGACAGTATCGTGACCCCCAAAACTTAATAATCTGTGCAAATTCAGGGTATCCTTATTTTTAATAAACATGTCAGACTTTAAACTTCAAAAAGTACCACCATACTACTGCCTCATTATCTTGTTCGTACACAATATCTCCTATTTTAAAAAATGGCTGCTGAGCTGTCCCTTTCTTCACCGCCACTTCAGTGCTTATGGCTTTCATGATTTACCAAAACAGCAGTTTGTTGTGTGTTCCGCTAACCAAATTCAATAAACATAAGGTAATGCCAAATTTAAACATTGCATGTAATTTTGGGTGTAAGTAGATGACCAGGTTAGACTGAAAAGCTGGTGTCCGGACAAATATTTATGTAGTGCTAGGATCCATCAGTAAATACCTTCCTTCTGTCCAGACGGTGATTCCCCCTGTTTAGACAGCAGTACAAACAGTGCATAATGTCAGAGTGGATATATTAGAGTTCTGTGTGTGCGGCACAGTTCAGCTTTAAGTGATGATAATATACAGTATGATGTACAGTGATCTGGATTCAGTTTGATTACCTGTTTTACTGTTAGCTTTCATGCTGTTTTCCTCCCTTTATATACTATATTACAATGCAAAAAGGCATCATGCAAAATCATTTTAATAGCAAAATAAATGTATACTTATCTAAAAACAAGTTACTATCTAAAGGTCTACAAACCTCTATTTGTCTCCAAGTTAAGTAAAAAAAACTCTAATTTCAGTGGTGTTGGAAGCAGTAGTTGTATAAACTGCTGTCATACAGGCCAATGGATTAGGTCTGGATTTTACACAAAGTATAGCACAAGCAACAAAGTATCTGTTTGTTCAATAAATTTGAACAATTTCAAACCTGCTCCCCAATTTTTACTGAATATTTTCATTAAGACATACAAGGGGTGGGAGGCGGCATGGTGGTGCAGTGGTTTTTGGATGTTGTTGGAGTATGTCAAGCTTCAAAATAAACGCCTCAAAAAATAAAATTGTTTTGTTTAGCTGATAAGAATATGCAATGTTGTAGACATGATACAGAGGCAACCAAACACCAATGGACAAAGAAATGTCTGTCTCTCCATTGTCCATCATCATTTAGTGTCCATCCATCATAACAATAACAGCTATGCTGTCACTCAGGGGCTTTCCTTCAGTACCGATCAAGATGCTCATAGGGTTATCAGATCCTGAAACAAAACATTTGAGACTTAAAGCTGTATTCTGTAAGACTGTAATGATTATAAATTATGATTACAAATCATATTCAGGTTAGGTCAGGTTGGGGAGCATGCGTTGAAGCAGTGGGTTGCCGCACCCACCACACGGCGAAACTCCTCAGGATCCCAGCCAGCAATTCCCCAGAAAGACACACATTTTAGTTCCACCCTCCAGAAATGGCCATCCATCTGCCGCAGCCATGTGTTATGTGAGCATCCCCTTGGCCTGGTCCAGTCACTCCAAATGCACGTAATGTGCCTCATTCGGGACTCCTCTAACAACCGCTCATTCGACACAAAATCAAACCAGCAGTACCTAAGACTTCTGCAAAGAAAAACAGTACCGAAGGAGTCCAGTCTTAGCCTCTGCTTACTGGATAGTGTCCATATCTCACAGCAAGACAGGGAGCAACAGGACTCTAAAGCCTTGGACCTTTGTCCTCTTGCAAAGATATCGGGAATGCCACACACACCATGCAACGCACCATTTTCCAGCAACCTCATCACCCATGCTCATCCAATCCGTTTGTTGACTTCATAGAAAGAGTCACCAGAGACATAAATGTTGTGGTCGACGTAGATAAATCTCTCAACAAGGTTGACATTCTCCCCCCAAACAGACACACTACTGAGGACTATGTCGAAGAAGTCATTAAATGCCTGGATCTTGGTCTGGACCCAGGACACCTGCAATCCCAGACAATCCAACTCCTGGCTCAGTCTCTCGAGAGCCCCGATCAGACCCTCCATTGACTCTGCTAAGATCACAGCATCGTTGGCAAAGTCAAGATCAATAAATCTTCACCAACAGACACCCCACAGCTACTGGACCCCACAACCCTGCCCAAGACGCAGTCCATATAAGCATTGAACGGAGTAGGAGCAAGAACACACCTGTGGTGAACCCCAGAGTCAACTGGGGTGCTTTCTCCAATCTGCACAGCAGTCACAGTACCAGTGTACAAGCCAGCCATGATGTCCAGCAACTTTGGGGAGATCCGGTGAAGTCTCAGGATGTCCCACAGGCCAACTCAATCAATTCAGTCAATTCACTTTACGAAAATCGACAAGGCTGCAAAGAACCTATGCCAATATTTGCGGTTGAGCTCGATGATAACCCTCATTGCCAGGATAAGGTCAATGGTAAACTTCTTAGGCGTAAAACCAATCTGCTCCAGTCTCTGACAGGCAAGTAAGTGATCACGGATCCTGTTAAGGATAACTCTACCAAGGGCCTTACCCGGCACTGAAAGCAATATTATCCCCCTGAAGTTCCTGCAATCCAGGCAATAACCATGTCCTTTCACCTCATGACACCATCGAGAGGAACCATTCTGCTACAGCAACAGCTACTCCCTGAGTATGGCAGCCATCAGACCGACCAGACCAAAAGTACGTATACCCACCTACTGGGATCTGGCCAATCTCCAGTCTACATACTTCAGAGAGTGCTGCCACAAAAATGCACAGTTTACGAAGCTCCCCTGACAGCAGAAGAAGATGGTCATCTTGCTGGAGAGACCAGACGTTCCACGTGCCTATCCGGATGCGCCAAACTGGGAGCCGACACCTCAGCACCATGCCATCCTCGATCCCCAACAGGTTTCACCCTATTAGCTCTCCGACAGTTTTGACTCATCTGGGATGAGGCTACCGAAGGTTTTCCCCCATCCCCTACATGGTGCGTGCAGACTTCCTGTGGGTGGTTGCAGCAGAGCAACTCCCACGTAGAGCAGAAGAGTATCATGCCTGTTTAAATTGAGCAGTTGTGTATATATGTTTGTGTGTAAAAAAATCTCAGAATACATGAGACAATGTGTTTTGTTAACATACAACACATTCCTGTCTGGCAGCATAGCGGTATGAATAACATGGAGGAGTTCGATTTTGGTAATATGGAACTTCTTTGGATTCTCCAAAACCAACAAGGTGCAATTAGAGGACAGGTACTGGCAGTCCAAGTGGGATGTGGCTCTGCCGGTTGCTGAAGAAAACAATCGAGTGTGGGAGGAGTTTGGTGAGGCTATGGAGAAGGACTTTCAGTCGGCCTCAAAGGTTCTGGCAAACCATCAGGCAACTCAGGAAGGGGAAGCAGAGCTTCACTAATGCTTTTTATGGCAGGCCTGGGGAGCTGCTGACCTCAACTGAGGACATAGTCAGGCAGTGGAAGGAATGTTTCGACGATCTCCTAAATCCCACTGATACACCTTCCTCAGAGGAAGTAGAGCTGGAAGACTCAGAAGAGGAATTGACTGGTTGAGGTCAGTAGTGAAACAACTGCTTGGTGGTAGGGATCTAGGGGTGAATGAGTTCTTGAACGCTCTTGATGTTATTGAGCTGTCTTGGCTGACATGCTTCTTCAACATTACGTGGACAGTGCCTTTGGATTGGCAGACTGGGCTGGTGGTCCCAATCTTTAAGAAAGGGGACCGGAGGAACTTTAGGGAGATCACACTCCTCAGTCTCCCTGGGAAGATCTATGCTGGAGTACTGAAGAGGAGGGTCCGTCCGTTTTGACATATGTATTTTTATTGTCCAAGGGAGGCAGTACTATATGGAGTGTGGAAGATACGGCCTCTTCTATAAACTAGTTAGGATGATAAGCAAACTGGAGTGAATCCAATTAAATGGGAAGGTTTGCAGTGACAATTAACAAGCCATTCTCAGCATTTCATTATGACTGGCATCAAGGCAACAGGCCTGAAGTCATTCAAGCACGTTGCAGCTGTTTTCTTTGCTACTGGAATGACTAATGGTTTTGAAGCACTTAGGGACTGTGGCCTGGCTCAAGAAGACATTAAAGATGTTTGCTGAAACATCTATCAGTTTATCAGCACAGTTACTAAGCACATGTTCCCAGGTCATGCTACTTCCCTTGGATTGACCTTAGCCAGGGTCTTCTGCATGTCAGCTGTGGTGATAGTAAAGATGAGGTCCCGAGATAGTCATGGAGGTCTCACCCCTAATGTGATTTCTGGTGCCTCAAAGCATGCAAAGACTTCATTGAGCCTGTTCAGAAGTGTAGTGTCACAGTCATCAATCTGTAGCCAGCTTTTATAACCTATGACCTGGATTCCCTGGCTGTTTGTCTTTCTGATATTTTTGATGAACGATAGATCAGCCCTTCCTGAGTGGAGAGCAACCTTGTCGTCAGATCTGAAGGCTGCATTCCAGGTTTTCGATAGTGTATATGAACCTCTGTTAATAAGCTTCTCAACGTATTCTTGGATGTTTATATGATGGTCATGGGAAGCTGTAGCTCTGTAAATGTTTTAAGTTTGTCATCGCGTACTAAAGATTGCTTGATTGCTTATTAGCATGCGTTTCCAGAAAGCCTTCATAACTAATGTAGGAAAAATTATTATGCTTGAATTGTTCAGTTACTGGGGGGCGGCATGGTGGTGCAGTGGTTAGCACTGTTGCCTCACACCTCTGGGACCCGGGTTCGAGTCTCCGCCTGTGTCACATGTGTGTGGAGTTTGCATGTTCTCCCCATGTCGTCGTGGGGTTTTCTCCGGGTACTCCGGTTTCCCCCCACAGTCCAAAAACATGCTGAGGCTAATTGGAATCGCTAAATTCCCCATAGGTGTGCATGTGTGAGTGAATGGTGTGTGAGTGTGCCCTGCGATGGGCTGGCCCCCCATCCTGGGTTGTTTCCTGCCTCGTGCCCATTGCTTCCGGGATAGGCTCCGGACCCCCCGTGACCCAATAGGATAAACGGTTTGGAAAATGGATGGATGGATGTTCAGTTACTGGAAGATTTTGTTTCAGGATATAAATGGAATCCATTAATTACAGTATAACTACTGACCTGGGTTCAAAAGTTTGTCCCGCAAACATAACTCTCACCAGTGATGTAGCAACTCTATAACAAAACTCTATTCACGGCCGTAGAAAGAGTCTCACAATACTTTAGGATAAGCTTGGAACTTCAGAATCTTAGTAGTGATTTCGCACTTAGTAGTGAAGTGACAATTATGAGCCAGTCATTCAGCTGGTGATTCAAAATGTATAAAAGGCAGGCATTTATTCATAACACTACAACTAACACACGACATACATTACACTTAACATGAAAGAAAGACAAAATAACAGGACTAGACAATAAAATCAATGAGCAGGGATGAAATATGAGATTAGCAAATGGATGAAAAGGAGTCTACGTGGTTGCGGATGGAGTCTTTGGAAGCTTGTTGTGGAGGTGATGAGATGACAGAGAGCGCTCGGGTCTGGAGCAGCTCTCTGCGTACTTTGCGGTTTCTTCCTTCTCCGCCCTTTCTTTTCTGCAGCTGGTTTATACGCAGGTATCTTCAGTCTTTTGGTTCTGCTTCAGCCCCAGAGGAATCCGAGGTGTGTGATTTTAAAGTCTAAAGTCCATGAATATTGATCATTGGGAATTCAACATTTGGACCAATGATCTGGAATGATCTGGAACATCCGACCGGAGTCCTGGTCTAGGGGCCTTTATATCAGTCCAATGGATTTACGACCATATAATGAAGCAACTTTATACCTAATTTCAATAAAAGTATTTAACTTTAGATACATGCAACTACGTGAAGATCCATGATCAGATTCGGATTTATGAGAATTTATCCGTCAGTTTGATAGCAAACATGCCATCTGGAGGTTTACAAATCTTATGGTCTGAATTAAATTCATTTTATGAAATTATGAAATTAAATTCATAATTTAAAATGCCATCGTAATGAAATCACACAAAACCTTTAATATTTCCATGGAAATGACCATAACAAAAAAAAACTGTTAATACTTGTTGTGACGCCCGCTCCGTCCGCTCCTCGTGTGTGCCACGCCCCCTAATTACCCACGTGTGATTTCCTGATCGTGCCCAGTCGTGTCTTGTTTCCTGCTGCCTTGTTTCATGTATTTAAGTGCCTGATTTGTACTAACCCGTGTCTGTCATTGATGTTAGTTGGCGTCTTCTGTTCCCTGCCCCGTCTTTCGGAATAAACCCCTTGTTTGCCCTGATTACGGCGTGTTTGCCCGTTTCTGCCTGCTCGCCCGCACGATCGCCGCTCTGCCCGCGATCCAGTGTGACAGAATGACAGACCACAACAAGGCTGCATACATCTCCGAGGAGGAGTACTTCCGCCTCGGAGAACAGGTAGCGTACTGGAGATCCCAACCCGGTATCACTGAGGATCGTCCAGCGTGGAGCCTCGTCCGCGGGTGTGAGAAGACCCTCGGCCAGCTAGCCCTCGACCTAGAAGCCCGCTTGGCCGAGGAGCTGCACGAGGGTCTCCTGCGGATAGCTCAGCTCCGGACCAAGCGCTCCGTCGCTCCCAGCGAGCGGGGACCAGTCCTTCCGCCGTCCGCATTGGCGGACGTAGCTCCACCTCCCGCCGCTATCAAGAGCCGGAGGAGGAGACGGAAGGAACCGGCGATCGCCCCGACGATCGCCTTAAGGGCATGTGCCCTCATCCCGGCGGCCCTCCCGGAGGAGGATCGGGATATCTCCCCAATCGCCCGGATGGTCCCTAGCTCTGCTAGGCTGTCTCCCCAGGCAGCCTTTCCTGTCCGGAGAGCACCGGTCCCGGCTACGCCGTCGGAACGGCCGCCGCCGCCCGCGGACCCCGCTCCCGTGCAGCCGCCATTACCGGCGGACCCCGCTCCCGTGCAGCCGCCATTACCGGCGGACCCCGCTCCCGTGCGGTCGCCGCTGCCTGCGCAGCCGCCTTCGCCCGCGGATCCCTATCCCGTGCGGCCTTCGCTGCCTGCGCAGCCGCCTTCGCCTGCTGCAGCTCCAGGGCAGGCGCCCCCACTGCAGCCACCTGCTGCAGCTCCAGGGCAGGCGCCCCCACTGCAGCCACCTGCTGCAGCTCCAGGGCAGGCGCCCCCACTGCAGCCACCTGCTGCAGCTCCAGGGCAGGCGCCCCCACTGCAGCCACCTGCTGCAGCTCCCGGGCAGGCGCCCCCACTGCAGCCAGCTCCTGTTCCTGACCGCGCTCCTGTTCCTGCAGAGGCGCCCCCTCTGCAGCCGCCTGCTGCAGCTCCCGGGCAGGTGCCCCCACTGCAGCCACCTGCTGCAGCTCCCGGGCAGGCGCCCCCACTGCAGCCAGCTCCTGTTCCTGACCGTGCTCCTGTTCCTGCAGAGGCGCCCCCTCTGCAACCGCCTGCTGCAGCTCCCGGGCAGGCGCCCCCACTGCAGCCACCTGCTGCAGCTCCCGGGCAGGCGCCCCCACTGCAGCCAGCTCCTGTTCCTGACCGTGCTCCTGTTCCTGCAGAGGCGCCCCCTCTGCAGCCGCCTGCTGCAGCTCCCGGGCAGGCGCCCCCACTGCAGCCACCTGCTGCAGCTCCCGGGCAGGCGCCCCCACTGCAGCCAGCTCCTGTTCCTGACCGTGCTCCTGTTCCTGCAGAGGCGCCCCCTCTGCAGCCGCCTGCTGCAGCTCCCGGGCAGGCGCCCCCTCTGCAGCCGCCTGCTGCAGTTCCCGGGCAGGCGCCCCCTCTGCAGCCGCCTGCTGCAGTTCCCGGGCAGGCGCCCCCACTGCAGCCGCCTGCTGCAGCTCCCGGGCAGGCGCCCCCACTGCAGTCAGCTCCTGTTCCTGACCGCGCTCCTGTTCCTGCAGAGGCGCCCCCTCTGCAGCCGCCTGCTGCAGCTCCCGGGCAGGCGCCCCCACTGCAGCCAGCTCCTGTTCCTGACCGCGCTCCTGTTCCTGACCCGGCGCCCCCTGACCGCGCTGCAGCAGCTCCCGAGGCGCCCCCTGACCGCGCTGCAGCAGCTCCCGAGGCGCCCCCTGACCGCGCTGCAGCAGCTCCCGAGGCGCCCCCTGACCGCGCTGCAGCAGCTCCCGAGGCGCCCCCTGACCGCGCTGCAGCAGCTCCCGAGGCGCCCCCTCCGCCTGCTGACCCGGTTCCTGTCCCTGGCCCCGCTCCTGTCCCTGGCCCCGCTCCTGTGACTCCTTCACCCTCACCCCGGCGACATCGACCCCGACCGGGGGTCGGTATGTCTGTGTCCCGCAGAGGGAGGGGACACAGACGTCGGACTGGGGTCCCTCCCGCCCTGCCCCCTGGCTCGCCCTCCCTCGCCTGCGCTCTGGCTCGGTTGGCGCCTGCAGGTCCTGGCCCTCCGGGTCGGCTGTCGCCTACGGGTCCCCCTCCGATGCCTCGTCACCCTGCCTCGCTCCCCCCTCCGGTGCCTGGTCGGTCGCCTGCGGGCTCCCCGACGGCGGCTCCTCGGTTGCCTGCGGGGCCCCTACCTCCGGCCCTCCACCGGACGTCGCCGCCTGCTGCGGCTCCCCCCTCCTCCGGACCTTCGCCGTGGGCCCCTCCTGCTCCCTCGTCCCCTTCCCCGGTGCTCCCTCCTGCTTCCTCCCTGGCCCCTCCGCGGGTCCCTCGCCCTGCCTCCTCGGCCCCTCCGAGGTCCCCTCCGGCTCCGGCCTCCCGGCCGCCTGCGGCCCCTCCGGCTGCCTCCCGTCGCCCGCTGGGGCTCCCTCGGGCTCCCCTTCCTTCCTCCTCCTTCTCTCCCTTCTTTCCTGTCCCTGTCCCGCCTGTCTTTGTTCCTCCTCCTGCCTTTGTCCCGCCGTCCTCTGTTCCTGGTCCCTTTGTTCCGCCCCGCTCTGTTCCTGGTTTCCCGTCGTTCCCTCCCGTCACTCCCGCTCCTTTTGTTCCTCCTGTTCCCGCTGTTTCTCCCTTCCTGGTCTGTCTGTCGGCCTTTCCTGTCTTGTGTAGTGTCCTGTCCTGGCTCCTGCCTCTGTGTCAGTTTTGCCTGTCTGTCTTGTTCCCGGTTCCCCATTGATTTTTGCTCTTGTCTTTCAGGTCCTGTTCTCCCTCGTCCCGTTCGTCGCCCCCTTCCTGGGCGCGCCCGGTGTAGCGCGCCTTTGGGGGGGGGTTCTGTGACGCCCGCTCCGTCCGCTCCTCGTGTGTGCCACGCCCCCTAATTACCCACGTGTGATTTCCTGATCGTGCCCAGTCGTGTCTTGTTTCCTGCTGCCTTGTTTCATGTATTTAAGTGCCTGATTTGTACTAACCCGTGTCTGTCATTGATGTTAGTTGGCGTCTTCTGTTCCCTGCCCCGTCTTTCGGAATAAACCCCTTGTTTGCCCTGATTACGGCGTGTTTGCCCGTTTCTGCCTGCTCGCCCGCACGATCGCCGCTCTGCCCGCGATCGAGCGTGACACTTGTATTGCTCTTAAAATAGCAAAGACAAAATCTCCACAAAGTTTGATTAAGATATTCTATTGATGTGCTGAATTTTAACAAGAAAATTAAAAAATGACAAGGCCAAAATTATTAACCCCCCTGACATTTAACGGTCAATAGTGTGGCCTCTTTGTCTTACAACTTACAACTTATTATTGCTGTAAGCTCAGGCCCTTAATTCAAGGCCAGGTTATTCTAAATCTAAAGGGTTCTAAATCTCTGAGCCATACAAGTTGGAATTCTGGCCTTCCTTTGCCTTGTTATTTGAGTTGCCTTGAGTGTGCGTGTGTGTATGTGTGTGTGCATGAGAGATCCAACACTAAAGTAATTCATTATTTCATTCATGGATTTATGAGTGCTCCGACCCACTCGTTATTTTCTGTTAATTTTATTTTCAGTTTCGCTCAGGCTCTTCAACAAACCAAACTGTCCCAGTTCCTCCATATTGCACAAAATACACAGGCAGAGCTAAACTTTCCATTGCAAATAGCTAGAACATGCATCAATATTCCTCGATCATATTTTTGATGACAAAGGATGGACACCATTTATTGTAGGGCAGTATTTCAGAGTATGTTTAGCAGTGCAGTATTAAAGCAGCAGTTGCTCCAAATACTTTCGGAAATATAGTGTATAATAGCAAAACGTAAATGTAGACAATATATTTAATGTAGGCCTATTTTATAATCTGTTTATTTAATCTGTTGTTTTACATGTTTTATTTGTTTTCAGATTTTGCTCAGAAAGTCCTTTTGGGGATTTTCTTTATGCTTCACCTAATATTATGCTGCCTGTATCTAAATGTGATTCTAGAAAATGACAAAGGTAAGGAAACCTCTTAACAGTAGTGAATTGTAAAATGTTTTGAAACCTGTAAAATATTTGTAGAATTTTATAAACTTGATTTTTTTAGTGTAGTAAACAATAATGCAATGTAACTCCTAGTATCAAGTCATCCTTGAATTACTCCTTACTAATAAAGGCATGTATTTTGATATATGTTAATCAATACGAAACAGATAGTAATACATTCTATGTGAGCTGTAAAAAGGACACTTCCCGTGATGGAGCGGTTTTGATATTTAATTTGTTCTGCGTGTCTTCAGAGACGTATTTACTGATTTTAGAGGAACAGGAAGCTGTTTATTTAATTAATAACCTTTGTTGTATTAAAAGCTGCAATTAACTGCAACTAATTCTGACCACAGGACGACCTGTAAAAATCTGCGAGCTTGTGTTCATCTACATCCTGAGTGTCACATTTCTCTTTCGATTCTGGATTCGGCAAGATTTTCTTGGTACAAATTTGTTTTATTTTTTAATTTTGTGATTTAATATTGTGATTATATATTTTATAAACAGAGCATTAAAAATGTTTGCATTAATGAGAGCATCCAATGACAGATGTACAGCTGTTCGAAGGTATGCAAAAGTGCCTTGACTAAGTATTCTGATCTTGATTCCCTCTGCTTTTTCTTGTTTATAACACTTAATAGTTTCTGATCCCCAAGCAAATTTAGCATAATACTAAGGAAAACCTACATAAACACAACACACTGATTTTAAATGACCATTCATTGAAGGAAAAAAAATCCCCAACATGCATTTCACCTATGTGACAAAGTATTTACCTTCTTAGTCGCTCAATCAACCAAGGAACCAACTGTTACTGATAATGGATTAAATTGAACAAAACACATCCATGTTTGATTGCTACCAGCCCCTTTGAGCTTGCACAACACTTAAATAGAAACACGGCAGTAAGGTTGACTCTATGATCAAAACTTCCTCCAGGCTTTGAAAAAGAAAGTTATTGAAATACATCAGTCAGGAAAGACATACAAAACACTCCCTTAAGCCCTTCGACTCCAGTGAGTCACTGTCAGAGCCGTCATCTGCAGATAGAAAAAACTTGGAAACATGGCAAATCTGTCCAGAAGGACTAGCAGAGTTACTCCACGGGTGCATAGAAACCTCATCAGGGAAGGTACAACAGACCCCAGACGAAGATTTAAGGTACAACAGGTCTCTCTCAGATCAGTTAACGTCAGATTCCATGATTAGAAAGACACTGTGCAATTAAGGTGTCTATGGGAGAGATGCAAGGCAGAAACTACAGCTAAATAAGAAGAACATGAAGACTCATCTAATATTCACTAAAAACACCTTGATTACCCCCAACACTTTTGGGAGAATGTTCTGTGGGCTGATGAATCAAAAGTGGAGCTATTTGGAAGACATGGGTCCTGCTACATCTGGCGTGAAGCTAACACAGCTTCCACACACAGAACATCATGGCCACAGTCAGACATGATGACAGAGTGATGCTGTGGGGAGGCTTTGCTGCTGCTCGGCCTTCAGAAAGTACTGAAGGAGAACGTCCATCACTCTGTGATCCTGAAGCTCATGTGCAACTGGTTCATGAAACAAGACAATAATCCAAAGCATAAAAGCAAGTCCACCTCTGAATGGCTGACCAAAAAAATACATTAAGGTTTTGGAGTGGCCTAGTCAAAGTCCTTACTGGAATCCCTTTGACATACAGTATTATGGCAGGACCTTAAATGGGCAGTTTATACCTGAAAACCCTCCAACATGGCTGAATTTAAACAATTCTGTGGAGAAGAGTATCCACAGTGAGGGTAGCAATTAAGTGTTATGGATAAGCAAACATAGTGGGAGTTGGGGCAAATACTTTATCATAGTATAGTAGTCAGTAGCTGTATAACTAATGCGTGTTCTTTGTACCTTTCAGCCGAACCCCGTAAATATAT
The DNA here is from genome assembly GCF_023856365.1 of Brienomyrus brachyistius. Lineage (NCBI taxonomy): Eukaryota > Metazoa > Chordata > Actinopteri > Osteoglossiformes > Mormyridae > Brienomyrus > Brienomyrus brachyistius. Next base: position 22,518,996 of record NC_064544.1, read on the forward strand.
ATATTTCTCAGGGACTTTTGGTCTCCCTCTCCTGAATTCTGTTGCCCTGGCTGTAGCATTAAAAATCAAAGCAGGTAAATACACTAGAACTTTGAGATGTTTTTCCTGCAATTTTACTTTTACTGTAAACTTAACCATACAGATAAATCGTACAAACCATTCAGGAAATATATGGATTCCCGTGGTTTAATATCTGTCACTTACTGCTCATTCACTGATCTCAGCCCTCAGTGATTTTTGTGATCATGTCATTTCAGACACAGGAAAACAGCCACTTGATCTTCGGCTGATTGTCCTGATATCTGGGTCTGTCTTCCTCTTTGGCTGCTTTGTTATAGAGATGTCAGCATACTGTAAGTATAACAGATACATGAATAACTTCCCATAAATGTTGAATATGTGTACTGGGACTTTTCCAGCATGCTGGTACTGCAGCTTTTCCATACTCAGCACTTAATCAGAATCAGAATCATAAAAATCTTTATTGATTCCATAAGGAAATTGCTACAACTGAACAGACAGACACTATTATACACATTGAACACTATATAGTGGGAAGGAAACGTAATATCATAAACAGAAGTTACAGAATTAAATTAAATCTAAAATATAAAAGACAAAACAGGTATCAAATAAACCTGAGGTAGTCTCTCACCTAGGATTATAACATGATGATATTGCACATTGTGTCACAGTATTTCACAATCAGCAAGACTGCACAAATTAGTGGCAACTGGCCAGTTATTGCACAACTTAGAAGCATGTAAGAACACATACCAATAGACAGCAAATGGAGGGGCAGGGAGGGAGGGAAACAGCTTATTTTGTGGAAGAGGAAGGTTGGGAGGAGTTATAGAGTCTGATGGCTGTGAGGAGGAAGGGTTTCCTGGGGCTTTTAGTGGAGCACTTCATGCTGCTATGTCTACCGGGGAAGAGGCTTCTCTGTCTGGATGAATATTACATCTGTAACAACTTAATGTTATTTATTCACTATATAATGTGGCTCATGATGTAACATTTCATTACAGACATTTTTGCTATAATTGTTTTGAGCTTTTTGGTTCTTTATGATGCTGTTTCAGTGCTGTAGGATTGTAATGGCCTCCTGGCCAGCAGGGGGCACTGAGACTGAAATGGGGACCCTGACTAAGGAAGGGAGATAATATTAACACATCCTTAGTGATGCAACCCATGTGTCTGTGTAATACAGAAAACCTTAATGGTCATTAATCATTATTAAATACTAATTATAAAAATGCACATAATCATTAGTTCTCATTACACAGTATCATCGCTCATTACTTACAAGCTGGCAGGTACAAAAAGCTCCTATTGTCTTAGTATTTTGAGCTCCAACACTGTTAATTGAATCTTTTTAATTATAGGGATGGCCAAAAATGAAAAGTAAGTAGACTTTTTTTCTACATAGTATATGTGCAAGTAATTTTTTCTGATAAAGTGATATGAATGTACAAAAGAATTCATACATCTATTGATGCTGATCCATTGATGCATTGGTGAGCCTGACACCTGTTAAAGGAAGCACATGGCACACCCTGGGCAGGATGCCAGTCCATCGCAGAGAACACACACATTCACATACGATGGGACATTTCTAGATGCCAGTTGGCCTAACCTTATGTTTTGGGACTGGGAGAAAAATGGAGTATCTGGGGAAACATGGGGAGAGCAAGTAAACTACACAGAGCCCAAGTCAGGAGGTGTGAGGTACCAGTGTTACCCATTGAGTCACCATGCAAACTACACAGAGCCCAAGCCGGGAGGTGTGAGGTGTCAGTGTTACCCACTGAGTCACCATGTAAACTACACAGAGCCCAAGCCGGGAGGTGTGAGGTGTCAGTGTTACCCACTGAGTCACCATGTAAACTACACAGAGCCCAAGCCGGGAGGTGTGAGGTGTCAGTGTTACCCACTGAGTCACCATGCAAACTACACAGAGCCCAAGTCGGGGGGTGTGAGGTGCCAGTGTTACCCACTGAGTCACCATGTAAACCACACAGAGCCCAAGCCGGGGGGTGTGAGGTGTCAGTGTTACCCACTGAGTCACCATGTAAACTACACAGAGCCCAAGCCGGGAGGTGTGAGGTGTCAGTGTTACTCACTGAGTCACCATGTAAACTACACAGAGCCCAAGCCGGGGGGTGTGAGGTGTCAGTGTTACTCACTGAGTCACCATGTAAACTACAAAGAGCCCAAGCCGGGAGGTGTGAGGTGTCAGTGTTACTCACTGAGTCACCATGTAAACTACACAGAGCCCAAGCCGGGGGGTGTGAGGTGTCAGTGTTACTCACTGAGTCACCATGTAAACTACACAGAGCCCAAGCCGGGAGGTGTGAGGAGTCAGTGTTACCCACTGAGTCACCATGTAAACTACACAGAGCCCAAGCCGGTGGGTGTGAGGTGTCAGTGTTACCCACTGAGTCACCATGTAAACCACACAGAGCCCAAGCCGGGGGGTGTGAGGTGTCAGTGTTACCCACTGAGTCACCATGTAAACTACACAGAGCCCAAGCCGGGAGGTGTGAGGTGTCAGTGTTACCCACTGAGTCACCATGTAAACCACACAGAGCCCAAGCCGGGGGGTGTGAGGTGTCAGTGTTACCCACTGAGTCACCATGTAAATCACACAGAGCCCAAGCCAGGGGGTGTGAGGTGTCAGTGTTACCCACTGAGTCACCATGTAAACCACACAGAGCCCAAGCCGGGGGGTGTGAGGTGTCAGTGTTACTCACTGAGTCACCATGTAAACTACACAGAGCCCAAGCCGGGAGGTGTGAGGTGCCAGTGTTACCCACTGAGTCACCATGCAAACTACACCGAGCCCAAGCCGGGGGGTGTGAGGTGCCAGTGTTACCCACTGAGTCACCATGTAAACTACACAGAGCCCAAGCCGGGGGGTGTGAGGTATCAGTGTTACCCACTGAGTCACCATGTAAACTACACAGAGCCCAAGCCGGTGGGTGTGAGGTGTCAGTGTTACCCACTGAGTCACCATGTAAACTACACAGAGCCCAAGCCGGGGGGTGTGAGGTGTCAGTGTTACCCACTGAGTAACCATGCAAACTACACTGAGCCCAAGCCGGGGGGTGTGAGGTGTCAGTGTTACCCACTGAGTCACCATGTAAACTACACAGAGCCCAAGCCGGGGGGTGTGAGGTGTCAGTGTTACCCACTGAGTAACCATGCAAACTACACAGAGCCCAAGCCGGGGGGTGTGAGGTGTCAGTGTTACCCACTGAGTCACCATGTAAACTACACAGAGCCCAAGCCGGGGGGTGTGAGGTGCCAGTGTTACCCACTGAGTCACCATGTAAACTACACAGAGCCCAAGCCGGGGGGTGTGAGGTGCCAGTGTTACCCACTGAGTCACCATGTAAACTACACAGAGCCCAAGCCGGGGGGTGTGAGGTGCCAGTGTTACCCACTGAGTCACCATGTAAACAACACAGAGCCCAAGCCGGGGGGTGTGAGGTGCCAGTGTTACCCACTGAGTCACCATGTAAACAACACAGAGCCCAAGCCGGGGGGTGTGAGGTGTCAGTGTTACCCACTGAGCAGTTACTGTACAAAAATGTTACAGATGAGTGTCACCATGTGTTACTATTAAAGCGTATGGGAACCGTCATTTATTAATTCTGTTACTTTATGTAATTGCTGGAATTGGCTAAATTTATGGTGATATTGGGCATCAGTAATATGCACATAAAAACAGCATTATTTTACTTAAAATGCGATAGTCAGGCCTCTGAACTCTGTTGTAATAACTTTATGTTTTTTCTTAGAATAAAAAGACAGCTGGGCTTGTTTGAGAGACTCCAAGATGCCGAGCTGGAACTGGTAGATGCCTAAGATGCATCTGCTCCTCTGGCTGGTGTCTGACCATCTTCATCTTCAGATTATTATACATAATTGTAAATGGAAAATGTACTGCATTTATATAGTGCTTTTCTACTCCTACGAGTACTCAAAGCACTTTACATCTTATGCCTCACATTCACCCATCCACACACCTATTCATACACCGGTGGCGAAGGCTGCCGTACAAGGCGCCAACCTGCTCACCCGGAGCAATTTGGGGTTCAGTGTCTTGCTCAAGGACACTTTTATGGGGTCAGGAGGAACTACGGTTCCGACCTGCAACCCTCCAGTTGCCAAACGATAGCACTACCTCCTGCGCCACCATCTTCCCCAATTATTGCGTCTGTAGCAGATCTGTGGCCCTTGTGCTCTTCCTCCTTCCCTTTAAATACGGAGGCCGTTGAGACAGCAGGGTAGTGAGAAGTCTGACTGCCTGGGGGAAGAAGCTCTAGCAGTGTCTAGCAGTGATGGATCGGATGCTCCGGAACCTTCTGCCAGGTGACATTGGATGAACAGTCCGTGGGATGGGTGGGAGGGGTCTGCCTCAGTGCTGTTTGCATGTAGCTTTCATGGGTGGGGGTGGGGGGGGGTAGATGATTGTGTTGAATGCTGAATTGAAGCCAATGAACATCATTCTGACACAGCTCTCCTTTCCATCCGGGTGTGAGGAGGTGAGGGGGAGAGCAATGGAATAATTGGTGTATCATACATTCTTTGAATTTCCATTTCAAAATCAAATTGTAAAAATAAAAAAATTGGCATTTTTTTGTGTTATTTTAAAATCAGAACGGTAAAGAAAAGAATTAGGCTTTATGTTTTGTTTTTCTGTTTTGAAACCAAATGAGAAAACTGTGAAATTACATCCCTGGTTACTCGACCGGGTACTTTTGTAGCTGCGGGCCACTTTCATGTGTCACTTTCACACCACACAACAAAACAGAGACCTTTATGCTAAATAAACATGGGGGATGTAAAAAGCTCACAAGTTGAATTTCACACACTATTCAAAACTACACGGCCACCCCAAAATAATGGAGGATGAACAAGTTGTTTTGTGATATGTTTGTTTTGGGGTGAGCGATCGCTATCAAAACAGGACAGTCTTTTATTTATATTTTATTCATATGACCCACAACGTCCCTCCTGAAAAAAACAGCATAGACCAGCTATACTGGTCCACCAGCCAGACCAGCACTAACCAGCACAGACTAACATGGAAATCATGGTGGTCAGCTGGGGTCCAGACTGGCGACTCCCTTCCTTGATTCATGTATTAGTGATAATTTGACAGGCCTTCACATCTATATCTATTGTTCATATTTATCATTATTTACCGCAGGATAAAACGTACCAAGTGTTTGTTACTGCAGCAGTATGGTTATTGTGGTATGAGAGTTCAGGGAGCAGCGCCCTCTGCAGGGTGAAAGCACCATGGCGCTCCTCTCAAATGGATGTACATACTGTGATGATACGTAACAGGGGGTTTTGATGGTGAAGCTTCCTGGGGGGGACACCGTTGCTGCTAAATGTATAGTGAAGAGTAAAAGATAATTGTGAGACTCTTTGACTGATTTATTTTTATTTCATTTTGTAGTAATTAAAGAGGCTAATGTTTAGTGCAGTATCTCATTGTTACCGGTCCAGGGAGAGACCGTTAAGCACGTCGAGCCATAGAACTTTTCGGTCACTACAAATGTTTTGTACATTTGCAATTTTGACAAATTTAAAGAAGTATTTTGTATTTTTATATTCTTGTGAATTTATCTTTCTGTTAGTTACTAATATAACTACAGTCTATGGAATACTTGAATGTGATTATACTCACTTTGAATGTATTTACAGTTTCACATCTGCAACTCTATACTTGGAACTTGATATTTTTATGATTTTTATTGTACAAGTAAATTGTTTAAGAACATGATTTGAACTAATTAATACAAGGTGTTGGTTAGTAATAATTCATGGGGAACAAGAGTATGAATGTAACAAGCCATTTGGATCTTATCTGAAATGGTTATAGGCCAGGTTTTTGGTGGCACCATAAAAAATCAAAGGGGACACAGCTGCTCGCACACCATCCGCCAGAACCTTCCTGCTAGTTTGTGCGAGGGTTCAGGTTCCCAGATCCAGAGGCGATTCCCAGATTCGAAGACCCAGGAATTCCCAGTGCGAACTGGGTGGCGAGTCGAACTGAACCCAGAGACTTGTGAGGTATTCCTTAATCCTCACGGACCGTGTGGTAGGAAGGAGGACCGACATCGATCGAGAAGAGCCCTAAGGAGGACTAGTTTAGGGAGTAGAAGGATTTTATTTTGCCAGCTTTATCATTTAGCTGTTGTTCTTCCTAATTGTTTTCTAACAAACTGTTGTGTTTTGAATGTCATCAATCTTTAATGTTAATTGCAAAAAAACCCCAAAAAAAAAAAAACACAAAACCCAAACGATCTCTGTGTGTTTCATTATTGATATTCACTGTACTGGCTCTTAAAAACGTACTTCTATCTTCTGTCATTGGCCCAGCAATCAATATTGACTATCACCTACCTGTACCCCACCAGCACACTGTGGAACAACCTCCACGATTCTTACCATGATCCAAGGGTTTCAAGGTGCCGAATCATCAACAATCAATACAGTGTCCCGTGGAATAAAGATTTCTGGGCATTTGACTGCTTCTGATGCTCCTGAAGATGTGGCAGATGCCCTTCAATCCATTTCTTCCAGAATAAATATGACATATAGTGAACTTTCCATTTCCAATGAGAGTAGATTTCATCTTTGTGAATTATTCCTGTTGGAAATGTTGGATGAGACTTGAGAAGCAGTGATTGGGAGTTAAAGCTTCAAGATCATTTAGATCTGTAGACACCTTAGTGAGAGGTCTACTATTAAGAATGGCTTCTACTTCACAGAAAACCATATAAAGACCATCTACGTGTGTTGTGCCTTTAGTGTGGAATAAAGAACTTTCCTCACAGAGCAAATTAATCTCTCCAAGCTTCTACACAATGAGATCCACCTGGCAGATCAACATCCACATAACATTTAAGGATAAACAACAGAAAATATTGCTTCGTGGACAGAAACTAAAAAACAATAAACATAAGCACTTTGAAACTAAACATTATTTGAACTAAACTAACCATCTCATTTTGTTCATGATTATCCCAGCCATCACTATCACACAAAAGGCTAAAGGTTGACAAAGTCTACGAAGCCAAGTCCAACAAAATTAGGAAAACGCATTACACTGACATAAATACACCAGTTATACAACATGTAATGCCACTTCATTTAAATGTGCTACATTAATTATGCAAACAGTAGATTCAAACTTAAACATAAACGATTGCTTCTTTTGATACTCATTAAATGCTTATGACATAACACCTTTAACTAACAGCCATGTACTTCTCTATGAACAAGTATACTCAATTTATGCATTCCAAACTTAATTTCAACATTTTAAATGTCCATCTCCTTACCAGTTGTGTCTCCGGTGTGTTTGACAATGAGCTGAGTGATCTTTTGCTCATTGAGATATCCCAGTGAAGTCTCCTTCCAAACCTTTCTTCAGTGGTGCACAGGTATAGATGTCCCCCAAGAAACACTGACTCAACTTTAGGTTTGCTAATGAACACAGGTTGTTCTCTCTGCTCCCTACAGGTTAGGAGGCTTGGAGCAGTTTCCATGAGGGCTCATATTTGTGTGTTGTCTGAGTTTGACACAACACCTCCCATTTGACCTCCTGATTCTTGAACCCAAGGAGGTCACATCAAGCACTTGTCATGGAAAAGCAGAGTCTGCTTCACTCTTGATGGCTTGATTTTTTTTCTTCTACAGGTAGTAGAACGATGACACATCTGACATCCCTGTGAAGAATTATAGCAGGGATTTTGGTTAAGTGCTTCTTTGTTTTCTCTCTTTGATATGGTTTCATTGTTGAGACTGTATAGCTGGGGAAGGTTCAGACGTGAACATCTCTGACAATGCCCTTCTTATCAGTGCTGATGCTGACAACTCAAGTCTGTACTGACCCCTCAAAGGATTTTGGTCACCTAACCAGACGACATCTCCAACAGCCACATTCCTGTGTGTTGTGTCCCACTTACTCCTCATGAATAGATTAGGCCTAGCTAAGTGACTCCACTTCTTCCAGAACCGGTCAACCTCAGTTGGGATGGCTCTTAATCTTTTGTAGTGCTAGTCTTTAAACTCAAAGCTTCCCAAATCTCCTCCAGGTCCAGTCCTTCCAAGCAGAAGGGAATTAGGACTGATGTATTCTACACAGTCCTCCTGGCTCTGCGTCCTGGCATCTATGGGTCCTTCATTAGTAAGGTTAGCAGCCATGTTGAGGAAGGTTTGGAATTCACTCCATGTAAAACGTCCATTCCCTCCCAAGTTGTGCAAGGCCCGCTTCACTGCACGAACGGCTGCCTCTGCAGCCCCATTCCTATGAGTAGAGTCTGCTGGGTGAAGTTTCCAACTCCATTCCATTCCATGCTTTGAGGCTTCATCTTCAAGTTCGGAATTTTCCAGTTGGTCCTGAAATAGGTGACCTCTTAGGGCAGGTCTGGCTCCCACAAAGTTCTCTTCAGGATCTGACCACAGTTTCCTTGGATGCCCTCTTGTAGGCCAGCAGGAAACTTTCAGCTGATTGGTCACTGTCAACATCTGCGTGCAGAGCTATGGATGCCACACAGCAAAAGAGAATTCCCATACCTTGAGCTTTACTATTTTCCTCACTTCATCCTTTACTTCGTAAGGCCCAAAGAAATCCACTGTTGTGTATTCAAATGGCTTAGCTGCTGTTATTCGCTCTGGTGGAAGGTCACTTATGATTTGCTGGCACTTCTTGTCCTGGCCTTCCTGCATGTCACACAGTTGTCAACAATCTTTTGAGCTAATCTCTGACCTTTTATCACCCAGGCTCTCTTTCTCATCAGGAGAAGTGCATTCGCTATTTCCTCATGGTTTGCATTGTGGTCTTCCTGAGCTAGAAGACTGGATAGCCATGCATTATAAGGTAGGATTGGTACGGTAATTTTTTCCTCATTGAAAATCTGGAATCATCCTCCACCAAGAGTCCAGTTTCTCCATCTCTATACACAGCAGGTCTGCTGAGGGTGGTGTCTTGAAAGGCTACACCTTCTTGAGCTGCAAGGAAAAGATCTCTGAGTGTCTTCACACTCCCTAATGGTAAGTACAGCTTGACTCTGTACTTACCTCCAGTGTGAGGTATTGTTGCAATGCACATGCCGAGCGCTTTAACTCTTCGTTGTCTCCCCAGTTACGTTCCGTCTTCCTTGCCCTGCCCGAACCTCCCGCACCTCCTGCCTTCCCTCCTGCCCTACCACCCCTCTTGGATCTCCCTGTGTTTGTCCTCCGAGTCTCCAGACTGACCCCCTGGCGTTTCGACCTTCAGCTTCCCTTTCCCCGACGACGACCTTGGATTACGTTATGCCTTCTGGTGTAGGATTTCTGGCTACGACTTGGACACGGCTAACGATTTCCCCATGTTCAACCCCAAATAAACCTGGTCGTCTTGATTCAACCTCCGCTTGCTTTATTAAGCAGGACAGTACTAATTTGTGTGCACAGTTTAGTGCATTTTGGCTGCAAAATAAATAAATAAAAATAAAAACATTAACATGTGTAGTATCGACCAGTTCCGGTATGGCCGCAAGCTAGACGGTCACGTTCGAGCCTGCTCTCTACAACAATCCTGTTTAATCCTTATACTTGAACCAAAAAAAAAAAAAAAAAAAACTCTTCGAAACTGTGGAATTGAGGCAAAAATGTCTAGTATTGGAAGAGGCAGTAGAGGAAAGCCTAAATCAACAACGCAATCCAAATTAACAAACTTTGGAGCGCATGGCACAGAGCAACCAACTAGCAGGGATGCTAACGCTACGAAGGACGCTGATGCCGCTATCACAGAAGCTAAGTGAATAATGAGGCGCCAATTTTACCCAGCAAAGACCAACAGCTCCTAAATATGGCTAAAGATGAAATATTGGGAGAAATACGCAATTTGAAAAGCGAGTTCACCGGAAGATTTGACGGGGTACTTAAAGCTATAGAAGAAACAAGAAAGGAGGTGACTGAATGTACAGAGCGGATGGCTGGGGTAGAAGTGCGTCTGTCTAACGTGGAAGACGAGCAGGTTGACTTGAAAGCGGTGGTCGAGAGCTTACAGACAAGAAACAAACACCTTGAGAACAAAGTGGTCGATATGGAAAATAGATCACGTTTGAATAATCTGAGGCTGGTGGATCTCCCTGAAAATTCTGAGGGATTTGACGTGTGCGGTTTTTTGGAGAGTTGGTTGCCAGACGCGCTGGAGCTAAACCCAATGCGTCACCCTTTAGTCCTGGAAAGGGCCCACCGCATCGGACCAAAGAGAGACACCAATACCTCACCGAGAACGGTAATTATGAGATTTCTTAACTACAAGCAGAAAGAAATCGTACTAAGAACTGCCAAATCAAAGAAGAATATCTTTTACAAGAACCAGCGTGTGAAGTTGTTTGCTGATGTCGCTACGGAGGTGCACAGGCAGCGCAAGCAGTTCGATGTTGTTCGCGATCAACTACGTAAACTAGGAGTGAGGCATGGCATTCTTTCCCCGTCCACGTTGGTGCTGACATATAAGGAGAAAGTCCACAAGTTCACTTCCCCAACGGAGGCCAAACTCTTTGCCCAGAAGATCCAAATGGAAACGGTAGAAGCAGAATGACTTATGTTAATAGGTACTGCCAATGCCAATTACACAGTGTAGGTATTTTGATAAGGCATAACTGAAGTTACAAATGCAATTACTGTTCAAAAAGGATGGATTACTTGAATACAGTCGCAGGTGAATGTTGGGACAAAAGTTCAGATTCTAGGAATCTAACGATGTTCGCGGTTGGAAGTAGGGTACTTCAGGGTTTCACCCAGCTAGCTGGGTTGGGGGGTTTTGTTGTTGTGATGTTTGTAATGTTTGTAGCTTTTAGTTCTAATGTTCTAATGTGTGTTAACTCTCGGACATATATATTTAGAGCAAAAATAAAACTATTGTATGTTATTTAGATGACACAAAAATTTGAAATTAAATATACTTCCTGGAATTGCAGAGGCTTGGGTACACCTAAAAAGATTAAGCAGGTTATGAACAAAATAAAAGATCTGGGCTCTAAAATAGTCTTCCTGCAGGAAACCCACACTCTTGAGGAGGAAAATATCAGAATTAGCAGGAGGTGGCAGGGATCGTTGTATGCATCATCATTTACATTAAGAGCCCGAGGAGTAATTACACTGATTCATAAATCGGTGCCTTTGCATGTTACAAATATTATAAAAGATAGATTTGGAAGATATTTGATTATTCAGGGATCAATTTTACATGAAAATTTCAATTTAGTGAATGTATATGGACCGAATATAGATGATGATCGATTCTTTACAAATTTATTTCTAACCATTTCTTCTCTCTCAGGTAAAACTATTATTGGTGGAGATTGGAACTGTGTTTTGAATCCAATCCTAGACCGATCTACTGGAACTGACCAGACGCATCATAAAAGCAGAGAAATCATCCAGAATTTTATGAAGGAATTACGGATGGTAGATATTTGGCGACATCAAAATCCTACCGATATTACATACTCTTGTCACTCTAAAACATTTAATACATACTCCCGCATAGATTACTTTCTGATTTCGGCAGATTTGTTGCCTAATATGGGAGATAGTTTCTATGATAGTATAACAATTTCAGACCATGCTTCATGTAACATAAAATATACTCATAAAGATTTATTGATAGACCGTCCTAGGTGGTGTTTACATCAAAAATGGCTCAAAGATGAATCTTTCATAGGATATGTAGGGAATAAAATTGATGAATATTTTTGTTTAAACACAACACAGACCACAGCCAGTATCAAGTGGGATGCCTTTAAGGCTTGTATAAGGGGTTATATCATTTCCTATACCTCTTCAAAATCTAAAGAACAGCGTAAGAAAAGACAACAGTTGGAAGAAAAAATAAAATATTTAGAGGAACAAATGTTTAGAGATAAAAATTCATATGTAGAAAAGGAGCTGTTGCTGTTAAAAGCACAATATAATAAAGCTACAGCGGACAGGGCAGCCTCTAACATACTTAGGTTAAATCAGTCTTTTTATGAACAGGGAGAAAAGCCCGGTAAGATTTTAGCATGGCAAATAAAAAAACTGGAAGCACAAAAAGACATAACAACAATAATAAATACAAATGGGGAGACAGTTGTGGATCCAATAGAGATAAATAATGAATTTAGAAATTATTATGAAAAACTTTATGATTCTCAAGACCATACAGACCTAAACACAAGAAAACTATTTTTAGACAAATTAAACATACCAACTATCACAGAAGAACTTGGCCTACAATTAGACTCAGACATTAGAGAAGATGAAATAACCAAAGTAATTGACAACATGAGCACAGGAAAAAAAGCTGGACCTGATGGGTTTCCAATCGACTTTTATAAAAAATTTAAAGGAAAGTTGGTAAGGCCAATATTGGAAATGTTACAGGAGGCTTTTATAGTTGGGGACCTCCCTAACTCAATGGCAAATGCATTAATTATTCTATTGCCTAAGCCTGGAAAATCTAGGGATAAATGTGAGAATATGAGGCCAATAAGCCTGCTTAATTCAGATCTTAAGATAATCAGCAAATTACTAGCAACTCGTTTACAGGAAACCCTTCCATTGATTATACATGGGGATCAAAATGGCTTTGTGTCAGGTCGGCAAGGTCTATACAATGTTAGGAGGGTTCTTAATGTTATTCAAGCATTAGATAACACTAAGGATACGGCCCTCCTATCCCTGGATGCTGAAAAAGCGTTTGATAGGATAGAATGGGCCTATCTTTTTGACGTGTTAAAACGATTTGGATTGGGACCAAAATTTCGAAAGTGGATACAACTATTATATTTACACCCAACTGCAGAGATTCTAACAAATAAGAACGTGTCTAAACCAATTTTAGTTAAATGTGGTTGTCGACAGGGATGTCCGTTATCCCCGTTGCTCTTTACTTTAGCAATGGAGCCCTTGGCTATAGCTGTACGGTCACATTCACACATAACCGGAATCATGGTTGGTCAGGTAGAACACAAGTTGTCGCTATATGCAGATGATATCATTTTATTCCTTTCACGACTAAATTCATCAATCCCAGCTTTGTTAAAACTAATTGATGGGTTTGGTCATATTTCAGGATATGTAATTAACAGATTAAAACCATCAATCTTATTGCTAGATAAAGGAGAGAGAGAAAATCCACCAGTAGCCGTTTCACAATTCAAATCAGTTTCTAAATTTACTTACTTAGGAATACTTATCCTTCCAAATTTAGATTTAATTGTTCAACATAATTACAAATCGATAAATAACGAAATTAAAGATAGTGTCAATAGATGGAGTCTTCTCCCCATGTCCCTTATAGGTCGAATTAATATTTACAAAATGAATATACTTCCAAAATTGTTGTATGTTTTTCAGAATATTCCCTTGCCACCCCCTGCTGATTGGTTTAAAGCATTTAAGAAACTGCTTCTTGATTTTATATGGTCAAACAAACGTGCTAAAATAAGACTGTCACTACTCCATTTACCCTACGACGAAGGAGGCTTGATGTGCCCAAACATAGAATGGTACTATTGGGCAGCTCAGCTCAGATCTATAGGGTGCTATTTTTGTAAAAAGGACCCTCCCCAGTGGACAGAAATGGAAAGTGACATCTTGAGCCCTCCATTACCTTTGTACCTTCTTTCTGATACAGAAGTTAATTTGATGAAGAAAACTAAAAACCCAATAGTTAAAAACATGGTTAAAGTGTGGTATAATGTTAAAAGGCACATTAAAGAACCAGTTATTTTATCACGGCTAACCCCAATTTGGGGAAATCAGAACTTCCCCCCGGGGAGAGCCGATGCAGTGTTTAAACAATGGGCTTTAAATGGATTGGAGAAAATTCAAGATCTATATCCCACTGGCTCTGATAACATGATGTCATTTGACATGCTTAGACACAAATATAACATTCAAAGAAAATATTTTTTCAAGTATCTCCAACTTAGAAGTTATATAGGAACAAAAGAAAAAAACCTGTTGAAACCACCCAAATCTAAATTAGAAGAAATGATAAGTGAAAGTAGCCTTAAAAGAGGAGCAATCTCACAATTTTATAAATTATTGTTATCACACTCCCCAGATAATTCAACCTTGAAATTAGAAGCTTGGAAGAAAGATCTGAAAATAAATTTGTCACTAGATGAGTGGCAAGTGGTTTGCCGTAAGGCATATAAGCAAACTATAAACTCTCGGTTGAGATTGTTACAGTACAAGTGGCTTATGCGTGTTTAGTGTTAGACTAAACCAATACAATCCGAATATCCCAGACATATGTACAAAGTGTGGGGACGAAAAGGGTACACTGTTTCACTGTGTTTGGGAATGTAGAGAAATTAAAACATTTTGGGGTGAAATAAAGGAAACGGTGAAGTCTATTATTTCTAAAGACCTTCCTTTGGAACCTTCCTTTATAATTTTAGGTTTATACCCCAAGCACACAGTATATGCAAAAAATGAGAAGTTGTTTATTGATATTTGTTTATTACAAGCTAAAATGTTGATTGCACTGCATTGGAAATGTAAAAAACGACCGAGTATTGGACAATGGGTTAAACAGATGTTGGCTACTCTTCCATTGGAACGCATTACATACTTGTTAAAAAGAAAAAAGGACTTGTTTGAAAGTATTTGGAGGCCTTTCATGCTTTTTGCAGAAGGCACAGACTTAACTGAAGATCAAGAGGAGGAAGATGGTTAGGAAACATTACTCATTCACGGAACAGCTCGATATGAGCTGGTTGATACCTGATATCTTGTGTCAAAGGGCATTATTGAGGTTATATATGGTATAATTGTATTTTGTGTCTGAGAGGATGTTCTGTTGTATGTAAAAAAAAAAAAAAAAGACAAATAAACATATTGTTGGAAAAAAACATGTGTAGTATCAGAGTTTCAACTGGGACTCAGGGTGTTCTGGTAAAGACACATTTATTGGCTTTCATGTTTCCAGTTGATTCATCTAGTAATTCAATAAAATAGAGATCATGTGGGCAGAGCAGGAGATGGGGCTATCGTGGGAATACAATGTGATCATCTCAAACAGCCCCCTATCTAGTTTCATGTGGGAATCAGTAGATGGATGTCTGATCTCAATGAACCAAAAATAACCTCAGGAACCAAGGTTCGAGTCAGGAGTCTCCCCCACAGACCAAAGACACACTAAGGTGAACTGGAGGTGCCAAATTGTCCATTGGTGTAAATGGTCTGTGCACTGCACTGGGTTGCTGACCTGTCCTGCATAACTCCCTGCATTGTGGCTGTGGCTTCCTGCATTACTTGTTTGACAAAACCTATTCATATGAAATGTCTCAGGTAATAGTCACACTTTTTGCAGAAGTCACATGACAATCAGGAAACGGTGTCATCATCACCTAATAATAATAAACCAAATGAACTGCAGATCAGGTAAATAAGCATTAGAGGGCAGTATTGGAAAGAAAATCGTAATGGCACATGGAATACATGTTTAATCATATTTCAATGTATTTCAGCTATACTGTAATTTAACCATTGTCAGGCTAAGTTTAGGTAGGGAAATAGTATTAAAGGCACTATCTCACATTGATGTCTAGTCTTGTGCTCTGAACACAATCTACTCTTCCTTATACTGACATCACATTTTGAGATGTCACAGAGTATTTTCATTTTCAATACAGTGTTACTTTCTCCAATTCACATGTTATAGAGACACACAGAGTTCTGAAGGATTATAAAGACAGTCTGTACTTTTTTTTATATAGTTATATATTTTGCCGTCAGTTCACCAAGTCCTGTTTAAAAACCATGCCATCTATTACAATGATCTGTGACAGTCCATTTGACTTGAAAGACTGTATCGGTTTAATATCCTGGTCACTGAAGGATAATGCGGACACCAGAGTATGGGGGTATAATCCTGTTTGTATGTGGTCGTCTGCGATAACACCGACCCCGCTCCATAAGGCGATGCATCACAGGACAGAATTAGTGGTTTCTGGCTGTCGTAATGCACTAACACATCCGACGACTGCATGAGACTTTTAGACTCTTCAAAAGCTCTCTCTTGCTCCTCTGTCCATTCCCATTTGCTGTCTTTCCTTAACAGTTTGTGCAAGGGAAATAGCAAGGTTGACAAGTTTGGCAATAATCTATTGTAATAATCCAGATACGCTCGTAGTTCTGATACATTTGCCGGCACGGGAGCCTTCTGTATCGCCAGTACCTTGTGTGCAATGGGGTGGAGCCCAGAGGCATCCACCTGGAGTCCTAGGAACTCTGCCTCTTGTTACATGAAGGCGCACTTGCTATGCTTTAAATGAAGACCTGCCTCTCATAGCCGTCTCTGGACCTCGTTCAATGTTTCCAGATGCTCCCGGTCACTCCATCCTGTCAGCATAATGTCATCTAAGTAAACAGCGACATTAGGAATTCCTGCAACCATACCCTCCATCATTCGTTGGAAAATTGCTGGACTGGAGGAAACGCTGAATGGAAGGTGATTCACCTGGAAAAGCCCCTTGTGCGTGTTAATAGTGACATATGGCTTGGACCCCTCATCCAGAGTGACTTGTTGATATGCATGACTCAGGGCAAGTTTGCTAAACTTTCCACCTCCAGTCAACTTCTCAAACAAGTCTTCCAATTTCGGTATCGGATATTGTTCAAGCTTGGATACTAGGTTTACGGAGAGCTTATAGTCTCCACAGATGTGCACAGACTTGTCTGGTTTCAACACTGGCACTATTGGTGCCGCCCACTGTCATAATTGTCACACCACATCCTGTATCCACTTCGAAATCCACTATTTTCCCATTTACCTCTAATTGTGTGGTGATGGGGTCAACTTTTGTTATTTCTGAATCTTCCAGATTGTGCACTTTATCATCGCTGGCTTGAATATCAGGTGATTCGCTCATCTGATGTGTTGACTGCCTTTTTTCCTTCTTACTCTAATTATCTACATTCTGATGCCTCCCTACCCCAATTGCTGCTTGCCAATGGGAGCTGAGGACTTGCATATCTTCTTCACATGACCGTTTTTTTCCACAACCATGACACTTGTCATTTATGAACCGACAGTTTCGTGCCCAGTGGTCACCACCACACCTATAACAAACCACCGAGGCCGCTTTGCCTTGCCCTATATTCACCTTATGCACCGACAGCGGAGAAGTATCTTTACTTATAGTACCAGCCAGTGCCGTCGATTGCAATTGCTGGTCATGAACATCTCTGTTTGCCGTTTCCATGGCTTGCGTGACTGCCAAAGCTTTGTCGAAAGATAGTTCTGGCTCCGCCAACAGCCGTCTTTGTATGTGGTCGTCTGCGATAATGCACACCAACCTGTCGCACAGCATTTCTTCATAATTGCAGTGCTGTGCTAGTTCCCTTAACACCGCCACATACTCCAACACCGTATCCGTCGCTGCCCTAATCCGTGAATTAAATTTGAATCTCTGGACTATTTCGCTGGGCTTTGGGTTGTAGTGCGACTGAAGCAGGTCCATTAAGTCCTTATATTATTTAGCACCCGGCTTGTCTGGGCTCAGCAAGTTCATCATTAAACTGTATGTCTTGCTGCCTACCAAGCGCAATATTATAGCCCTCTTATGTGCTTCATCAGTAATGCCATTAGCTTCAAAGAAATGGTCCAACATTTCGCAGTATTCTTCCCAAGCCTGAGTCTGACCATCAAAAGCAATAAGTGTTCCTACCATTGAAGTAGCCATTTCGCCGCTTCCTAGCTTCCTCTCTGTGCTACTCCGGCTAAGATGCTGCATTGTTGACTTTTCACCCTATTCGTCCATTTCCAGTGGCTGCCAAGCTCACCCATTATCCTTGTTGCCAAATGTAATATCCTGGTCACTGAAGGATAATGCGGACACCAGAGTATGGGGGTATAATCCAGTTTTTACTGAGAGCACGTTGTCACCGAACATATACACACATTCACACAGCAATAGACTAATTGTATCATTTTTACCCTTTTTTATATTGCCCCCTACAGTCTGGGCTAATTCTTAACCTAACACTCCACCATCTACTACATTCATCCCCCCTTAAGCTATCATATCCCCCTTAACTTTGAAATGGAAGGTGCTTTTTTATATATAAATATATATGAACATATGAAACAGAACAAAACCAGTCATCACAACAATGAACTGTGCCACCACCTCAGGTTAACCAACACAAACACAATTGTAGTTAACAATCATAATTTCATAACAATCAAAATAAACACTCCACCATCTACTATAATCTGTAGCATATGGAATATTGCCTTTACAGCTAGCCTGGGAAAAAAATATCTGCAGACATATACAGTCCTGGGAAGGACCAGCAGCTCCATTTCATACCAGTCATGTATCAAGTCACCTGGGAAGAGCATCATAGGGTCTTTCAGGTTGTCCTGTTTTTTTCAAACTTAATTCTGTGTATTATCCTGTTGTTACATGAGATTTTGTCACCGTTTCATACCTGTCTTAGAGGCTAGTTTACTGAATTTGAAGAGCCACTGCTTAGCAAAACAATGTATTACTTGGAAAGTTAGTCACAAGCAAACAGGTTTCAGGACAACATCGTGGAATACTTCCTGTGTAAATATTTGCACATTAGAAGATGAGTATTTGACTGACCACAGGTATCCAAATTTGCCACAGCATTGAGGGAGGTGGGTGAATGGACATTGTGAAATCTCAATAAGTACACAATGGGTCATATCGTGAATGGAGGTTAAGTAAGAAAGATTTTTAAATAATTTTAAAAGCATGAAGATTTCATTATTTAATATTATTTAAGACTGACACTGTTTTGGCTACAGTTTCACAACAAAACATAAGTTTAAAAGAATAACTGAGCCATATTATAAAATGAGTTTGTCTGATTGTGAACTATAGTATTCCTTAGGTAGGTCTATATGTGGGTTGTGGAGAGCAATAACTGCAGGGGAACAAGGACACGTAGGGAGGCTCTGTGCGTACCAAAATTAACCTATTGATGCAGACTGTGCTGGCAGGATAGTAGGATGGTAGGATAACGTACCGAATAACATGGTGTACCAGATAAGGCGAAATTGCCAGAAAGTGGAAAAGTACGGACAGGGGCGGGGGGCGCTTGTAGAAGGATAAAAGGTTATTGGAATAAATGGTTATTGGATTAACTCATCCACGCCTTCAGGCGATCTCTTCTCATCTACGGACCCGGTGGACTTGGCGTATGCAATTTTTTTTTTGGGTGGGGGGGAGTTCACTTTATTTCCAATGAACTGACAATCAAAATAAAATCTTAAGTTTTAAGCAGAGTGTCATTGTTATAGTGTTACAGTCACTGGTGTTACACTATATCTGTGATACCAGTGATTAATGTCAATGTCACGAATTATCAAACCACTTAAAAGCTAAAAAATATGTAAATTATATTGTAGCATGTCCCAGCATGCACCGCGTGTAGTTGCAATAGTCCTTGTATTGTTGTTGTTGATGATGTTTATGGTTGCTTTTCCATATTGTTGCGCGTGTTTGCATGTGTCTTGTGTGTAAATCTCCCACCGTGTGTGCATCTTGCAGTTAGGTGTCTGACAACCTTGTGTTTCCTATCTATATATTAGGTTCAGTGCTCTTTGCGTGCCCGTTGTAGCTCCTTTCAGAACTGCTAAAAAATAGCGTGTTATCCCCGGCAAGCGAGTCTCCTTATCTCTCCGTGCACTCGCGACACCTTAGTTCACCGGCGTCACAATATGATTTTTTTTCGACTTTTGGAACAGAAATTGCTCGTGTTTGATTTAGTAATTAGGAATTCCTTGCTAAACTGGTTTTGTAACCGTCCCCCGTTTTTTGTATATTTTTCAATATGTAATGCGAAGTTTTCATGAAGTTAACAATCAGCCATAATAAGCGATTGGCATTTGATCGGGTTAAAAAACAGCCACGCGACCCACCCTTTGCCGTAGTCCAGGCGTATTTCAGGTAAATGGAAACTAGAAATGAAAGTATGGCCAACAAGACAGCATTTCGTGTAGGGATGTAACCGCATATAGGCTGTTTATTAAAACGGATCTTTATATAAAAGTATGGGTGGAGATGCAGATAAGAAGTCTTATCGTTATTTTGATCTTGTTTAAGTTCGTAATTAAATTTGATGGTATGTACATTTTCAAGACAGTTTTATGTGTCTGATAGCTCGTATAATAATTTTGGAGAAATACAATTGAGTTGCTCCTGTTGTTACTAATTAATGTATGTACATGCAATGCTTTGTTGTCATAAAGAGATTTAATATCTCTTATCCCTGTGGTAGGTTTCGTGCTACACGGCTCTGCTGGTCCTCTAACAGCCCGGCTGGGAGGAGCTGTTCTGCTGCCCTGCTTTGTGGACAGACCCCTGCCTTTGGAGGAGCTGGAGGTGGACTGGAGAAGGACTGATTCAGACACCATTGTGCACCTATTCCAGGATGGTCAAAGCAGACCTGAATCACAGGGAGACGCATACAGGGGCAGAGCCCATTTTTTCCCTCAGGAAATCGCCAAAGGCAACTTCTCTCTGCTGCTTGAGGGTGTGAGGACTGCAGATGCAGGAGAGTACAAGTGTGTGGTTTATACAGAGCAGGAGAACCATGAAACACGGGTGGACATACGGGAAGTAGGCAAGTGAACCTTTCTGTTTTATGGCTTAAGAGACATGGGCTTGTATTATCTTTTAAGGTAATTATTATATTGGTGTATGTGGAGTAGGGCTGGGAAACTCCTTTTAAATAGGTATTTGAATTTTAATTATAGGCCTATAACAGATTTATGATTCTAAATTTGAATATTAAGGATACCAAGGCCATCAAAGACAGTTGATGTTTGGGGGGGGGCACAACTTAATCATTTAAATGCATAAATTGTTTACTATATAAAGGTGTGTGTAAATAAATATATATATATATATATTTATATTTAGGGGGGGAAGAGTAAATGAAATCCATAAAATATTGGGGGGTACAGGTTCCTACGGCCCTGAAGTAGTCCTATATATTTATAGTACAGACTAAGCCCATCATTGCACATTTGCCTACACTACAGTAGTTGTGTGCAACTGACTGTGAAAGGTGAGACCTGCAACGTTAACCTGCCACTGTTTTAAGTAAGGAAATCGTTGAGGAGGTAATAATAGATAATAACATAAATAAAAGAATAGCAACAGCAAAATATTCATTTAATCTGGCATGGACCATTATATGAATGACATCAGACAACTGACACAGGCTTATGTGCAAAAAATTGCTTAATTTATCTGATGGTATTATACAAACAATTACTTCTATCAGTTTAGGGAATGTTTAACTAGGTTTGGGTAGTATATAGTGTTTTATACCATCATATTGTCCATACATGATACGTTGATATGGTGTTTTTATGGTATTTTCCAAAGTGACACTATTGCCTGTGAAATCTAATTTCAGTCTGCACTTTTCAGTGTTTTGGGAGTTAGTGTGTCACCACATTCTTCCTGAGTCATTTATTCTGTCACTGACTTCCTTGTTCGATTGTTTCAGTCATTCTTGTTTGCTGAATTATTTTATGCAAATCTGCCCCTAGTGGCATGTCCCTCATTCTACGTTAAATGCAAGGTCCGTTAGGCAAATCAAAAATTAAGAAATGCGTTAGATGATCGGTAGTAGCCTACATAAATTTTTAATAATTAAGGGTCCAAAGCACGTAGTGCTATGGAGCCTTATTGTTTTTCTGAGAGTTTTTCTCTTATTACTGTATTTTTCTTCCTTAACTGAATGGACAGCTTAAACCCGTAACAGCTAGACCGACCAGATTTAGTAGGATGATGGCAATTCCTACTCACTACTGAGACCATCTGACCCAAGTCTGTCAGCCAGATGGGGGCGCTGTAGCACCCCCCAACACGTTTCGGTCGATATCTCCTGTCCTGTTAGTCCTAAAATTGATTTATTTTCTTCAGATGCACACAGCCATGCCCTACCAACTTGCCATTTGGATTATGAAGCTCCACCTACTTAGACTTTTTGCTAATTTGCATAATTTGCAAAACATTCTTTCATACTTAAGTCCTACCCCGTCCAACCAAATCAGACAAATGAGGTGTCAAACCAACCAGTCCTTTGAGCTGATCAGTAGATAATGAAAAAAGTCTGACATTTGCTATCGTGCAGCCACTAGCCACACCCAGATCATGCCGAAATTTGGCCAGTTTTAGTCTGACTGCTATAACTCGACCTTGCCTTAACCTTTCTTTAACCAAATTTGAAATCCGGCCTCTCAGCCCTGTTCTGGGGACATAATACAAGGCTGGCCTGATTTCGTCAATAGGGGGCGCTACAATTAAAAACTGCCAATATCTCCTGACCTCCTGAGCCAATCCAAGTGAAATTTGGCGCACATGTACTATGCTGAAGCCTTAAATGAGACATGTATCTTGGCAGTCATTAGTCATAAAATCCTGGCTACCATCAGCCAATCAAAATCAAGCAGCATTTTGACAGGCTTAACAATAGCCAATCTGAACCAAAACTGGTACGTTTGTCTCCAGACGTTTAGCTTACCCTGTTATGGACACCCCAATTGGCCAGATGGGGACGCTACAGCGATAAGTTTTGCATTTCTGCCTATTTCTCCTGAACTGTTAAGGATAAAATTGAGATTTGTGTTTTATGCCAAATTCAATGCCATATAGAACTTTATGCTAACTCTTTCCGTTTTTGCCTGTTTTTGTCTGAAAACAGTTTTTTTTTCCATTAACCTCCTAGGATTTTCACCCAACCTACGTAAATATGGTATCATTAAAATCAGGAGACAGTCCTTATAAATAATGATAAAAAATTCTAAAGTTTCTGTAAGGTACGGCCACCAGCCACACCCAGACTATATGGGTGCCACGTCCATTTCAAGCAGACAGCTATATCTCAGGCCTGCCTCAGCCAATTATCACCAAACTTCAATATGTCTTGTAGGACTGTAGCGGGGAAGGGCCCTCCAAATTTGACGCTGATCAGTCAATAGGGGGCGCTACAGCAATGTAACGTGTAAGTTGCCCTGGATTTGCAGGTTTAGATATTTTTCTCATTTGCATTCCGGTCAAACGGGGGCACTACGGCCATGTCCACCTTTGACTAATTCAGCTGAAATGACTTACCACATCAGGTAGGAAGGTACCTATTTCTACCAACTACTCAGACCATCAGACCCAAACCAGAAAGGCTCAGACACTGCACCAGACGGTTCTACATTCTGTTCTACATCTACTGACCTGTTAGACTTACACTCAACAATCTCCATCCTGATTTCTACCTAATACTCGGACCACCTCACCCAAACCAGTCCTGTTCTGTCCGACATCTGCTGACCTGTCAGGCCTACATTCACAAATCTCCATCCTGTTACAGGACTATGTACCTCTGTCAGGCTTTTTTGTACCATCCTCTACTGTTTGTCCAACCAGGATGATCATCCTACGCTTTGGACCCTTCAGTCACTGCCTGCAGTTACTAGTTTTGAACTTGAATTTTTGCTGTTAAATAAGTAAATATTTTTAAAATTCAAACTTATTTTTAACCTTAAGTTCGACCTACCATGCCTAATGTGGAGAGTAATAGAATTGTTTTTTAAAAACTACAGTTGAGTTGTTTGTACTTTGCAAATGTTTTTTTTTTTTTAATTCTATCTTTGTTGTGAAACTTGTTCTTACCTGTAATGTTCCAGAGCGGCTGGTGGTGACGGGTGCAGATGAGCCTGTCTATGCACATGCTGGAGAGGATGTGACTCTCAGCTGCTCTGTGGACACCCATGTTAATGTGACAGAGCTTCAGGTGAAATGGATAAAGACCGACGATGACAGTGACATCATGCTGCTTCTGTTCGCTGATGGAGAGAACAGACCAGAGTCACAGGATGGGAGATACTCTGGAAGAGCTGAATTCTTCACAGAGGAAATTCCCAAAGGAAACTTCTCAATGAAACTGAGGAAAGTCAGGACTGAAGACAAAGGAGAGTTCAGGTGTGAAGTCCACTCAGATACTGATTCTGCCAATACAACTGCCAGGATAGCAGCACTGGGTGAGTCACTAGAGGGACTGGTTTTAACATGCATCTCAACAGTTTGGGGTGATTAAATCACATTTTCATTCCCCTGAGGGTCAGTAGTTCAACTGCAGACTGATCTTTATGCAAATGCCATAGGGTTTGATCTGCTCAGTGTAACAGTAGAAATAGTGAAATGTAATATAGTTTAAAGCTGGAAGTATACTAGGAGTAGTCACAGTTTTGGCGCACCGCCTGTGAAGGGTCCCCAAGGAAACTTTTTAGTTTGCTTTAAACCCACCCGCTGTCCACAGTTGGCTGACATAAATATGAGGTCGCAAGGCTGGTCAGCAGGGCTAATTATATAGTTACCAGCGTGCTTTGCAATGCACCACATTTTAAATATTGTAGATTAATATGTTTGTGTGTTTATGTTAATAGTGTCATGACTGTGTTTGATTGCCATAGAATGTTTGTGTTTTGTTAGTGTGTAACTGAGACTGTTTGTTGAAATTGTTGGCTTCTCTGTCTGTACTGCTTTTAATATTAAACCAATAGTGGTTGTTGTTAAAGAGAGAAACTTCCTTTATACAAGAGCGGCCATCTCCTTTATTTATTATTGATTTCATTACAATGATTAAGACATTCACCAGTTTTACTTGAGCTCTGTATCTGGGTTTGCTGCATTGAAAACATTGTACGTCCTCTAGGGTTGTGGCATAGAATTCATAAAATGAACAAGGTGGCTCCATCGTTATAAGTATGTCACAGATTATTTACGCTCACGTGTTCAAATTAGTCTTGTAAATGTTTTTATTTTTATTTATTTTATTTTATCTTTGTGAATCTTAAAAGCCAGAAAATGCATTAAATAAATGAATGTTTGTTTCCGGCTTCAGCTTTAGTGCAGTTTCATAACAGGTATTATATTAGAGTGATGCAGTGTAATGTGTAATTATGGTTTTATTATTAATATTCATTTAGGAACGACAGAGATCATGAGAGTGAGACTGGGAACAAAACTGCAATAATAACACTATTTTTATTAATTGTACATAAAATTGTGTGACTGGTAATGCAATTACAGCTTTTTTTGTTGTGGGTTTCATATATCCAAATCATACATGTGAATATGAAAAGTCAGGCTGGACAACATTTCACACACAGGTATCACACAGCCAAGGATTTAATGATTCATTTCTAAATAGTGTGGACGTGTTGATTATGCTGCAGCATGACAAACAGCCTGTTTTAGAAAATGACTAATGGAATGTTATTCGGAATATTTTAGGTTATTCATCCCTGCATTGGCTGATTCTGGGGCTGTGCATCGCTGTCACACCTGTAGTCATACTTACTGGTGCTTTATCTGTCAGGTATTTAAGAAGGGAAGGTAAGTGTAGCATCTGCTCTGTCATTTCTAGTAATTATGATGACATCAGTGGATACATGTTTGCAGCCACTTATCCTGTAGAGGGCATCTCAGCAGACATGGGGCATCAGGCAGGACTCTATCTACACAGGGTGTCTGTCCTTTGCAGGGCTTAACTGTGATGTAATTAACATAATTTGATCCTGTTTCTCTGGTAACAAACATATATGTGTGAATATGAACTGTTTCAGAAAGTTTTATTACTGTAAACCACTGCAAACTAAAACAATGAACCAAAGCTGTCCTCACTGAAATTATACAAAAAATAATGCAATAGCTGCATCTATAGAGACTGACAGTCCATCTTGGGTGTCTGTACAGTAGGTGAGCATGCAGCAGAATGACCATCTGAGGATGGCTGTAGATCTTTAAACTTTGCATGAACCATCATCTAATTTTAAGCAGCATGTGGTTAAATTTGGTTCTACTTTCTGTCTATAGATAAAAGCAAACGGGCTCTGTTGAGTCACTGCTCACACGTCACAGTTCCACAGATCATGGTTTCCGCAGCCTTCATCCTGTGGGGTGTAACTGAAGGTGAGCCCATTGAATATGGTTTAAAGAAGCTTTACAAAGAGACAGATTTTATTAATTGCTTGTGTTATGCAGGCAGTAAGAATCAAACAGTAGGATAAACAGCAACCTGCTGGGGATTCATCATATAAATTAGAGACTCTGACATTTGAGGCTTATATTTAGTATTTGTAATCTATACTGTGGTGATCCACTTAAATAAGAATACTTCAAAAAATAATTTAAAGTAACTACTTATAGTACTCATGCAGGGTTTACTTTATGTGTATTCATAATCAACATCTGCTTTCCTGTATTTCCTCCAAGTACAGGGAGATCATAAGTAACCCTTTACTGGCCATTGCACAAATAATGCAGGAGCTGCATCTAGTCTGTACCGGGTGTCACACAACATTCTGCTCATCATAGCTTGGGGGTCATGGCACAGGGTCAACCATCATGTGCTGCCCCTGGATCTGGGGGTTAAGGGCCTTGCTCAAGGGCCCACGGACATGTGACTACTCTGCCAAGGCTCAAACCAGAGACTTAGGCCGTTGAGCCACATAATACAATGAAATAGTGATGCATTTTACAACAGCAGAGGCAGCACCCACTGGTGACTGTAGAATTTTAGATGCTAGCAATTGGTCGTGAGGTGACAGATAACATGAAATCCAAAGTGCAGCAGAATAGAGGAAAAGGAAGTGAGAAGCTAAGAAATTAAAACAGAAAGATCTGGATTTCTACTGCTGCAGTCAGGACTGTAAATACTGTAAGAGGAAAGGATTTCTTCAGATTTATCAGTGACTCCGCAGTGTGGTGTCTAGCTTCATGGGTTATGATGCTCTGCCTGTCAATTGAGTCATTGGATCAAATCCCAGACTTGATAGAGTGATTTTACACACGGTCCCCTGAGCAAGGCCCTTAATCTTAAATTTCTCCGGATATTTTCTGACCCTACTAGACTCTGGTAAATAAATAAAACGTAATGTTAACCATCTCCCAGGATCCACAGAGGAAATTGTTACTTGTTCTGCCATCAGTCTGCTGTATATCTTTGTGCTGTTCATGATGGCTCCATATTACAGAATTATTAAAGGTATGTAGACATTTTTCCATGTTTCCTACACTTAATATTAAAGGAGGTTGTCACTGTTTGGTGAAATAAAAACAAGTTCTAAGAAATTGTAAAACAATCACAGATTTGTTGAATTAGTTTAACCGTGACAGCGATCATTGTCACCGGTGTGCCAGAGCGGTTTGGAGAGGAGCAACTGAGAGCTACCAAAGGACCATATGTAAAGAACCAAGGAACAATGAAGATCCATAGTATCAGGCAGGAGATGGAGACCCTCAGGTCCCAATACATACAGGAAAAAGAAGAGGAGTGCAGAGGCTTGGCTCAGCTGATGTACATCCTACACAAGAAGATCAGGGTCCTCCAGTGGGCAGAGTGGCATCAGAGACGACACTGTGAAAGAGCCTGAAAGCACTGCATTCATCACCAAGCCCTTCAGGTTCATGAAGGATCTGTTAGGGCAGAAGCATAGCAGCAAGATGGCCTGTTCACACGAGGAGATGGACCAGCATCTGAAGTAGATGTATAGCGACCCAGCAGGAGATCAGGACCTGGGAGAGTGCAGCACACTGATACAGCCGACCGAGGCAGCTGTGCAGTTTGACACATCTGACACATCTGACCTGCAGCTGAAAGAGGTTCCTGAGGTAGTCAGGAAAGCAAAAGCAACTCAGCTCCAAGCCCAAGTGGCACCTCATTCAGTCTGTACAAGAATTGCACTAAACTCTTCCTGTGTCTGTGGAAGATCCTGCAAGTCGTCCGGTGAAGGGCCAGTATTCCAGACCAGTGGAGAGTTCCTAAGGGGTTTGGATCCCAAAGGAGGAGAACTCGAATCAAATACACCAGTTTGGCCTCATTTATCTGGTAAATGTTGAAGCAAAAATCATCTTCAGTGCTATTTCTAATTGGCAGTGCACCTTTCTTGTGAAGAACATTTACATTGATTCACCAGTTCAGAAGGGGGATACTTCAGGAATGCCTGGATACCTGTAGCACATGGGCGTGGTTAGTTGTGATGCCCAGACCGCAGTTATATCCACTGGAAAGCAGTTTAACCATGGATCTGAAAGGTTGAGTCATAAAAATTTAAGAGTAGTGGATACAGTTCGTCTAGCGATCTGAAGGTGGCCAGAGCTGGGTGTGGACTGACAATATTTGGAGGGCAGAGGAAGCTGTTTTGCAAGCTGAGTCAAGGCTGGGTCACAAGATAATGGTAGGAGTGGTGATGCAAGGCCAAACTGGACTAGGATCCTTCTGAACAACCTACTTTAATCATCAAAGGGAAGGAGGAAAATTTCCTGGTCCAGCAGGAAGTTAGAGTAGCAGTGGAAAAGGAGAGATTGTGTTGGATGGTGGGAATGAGGCAAGAGGGGGTTTAATCATGATGGGAAAATGTAGTAAAGAGGAAGGTGACCTGAGCTGAGCTGTGGAAAGTTGAGCCACACAGCATCAAATTCCTCATCCAGGCTATTTATGATGCTCCCCAGCCAATTCAATGTACACAAGTGGAGCAAGACGGAGACACCAGCCTGTCCTCTGTGCTCCAAGCTAGGAACCCTGCAGCACATCCTGAGATGCTGCCCAAAGGCACTGAGTGAGGGGCCCTGCTCCTGGAGGCATGACCTGCTCCTGAAGGCCGTTGTGAAGGCATCAGCTCAGGAGCAGAATGGCCTAAACATTCCCGCCTTTACAGGCTGGTCATCACCTTCATTAGAGCAGGGAGTAACCAAGATCTGCAGCAAGAACCTCAGCTGGTATTCAGGACCAAGGTGGATGGAGATCAAAGTCGAGGTCCGCCGCAGGGGCTTTGCAACCTGATATTTAACTAAAGTCTTCAGTTGGTTGGCCATTGAAGGTGAGAGGAAGAGAAGAGCCACAACACCACCGATGCGGCGGAGAAAGCCTCAAGATGGCTGTGGTTAGAGAGAGAGGAGTCCTGGGCGAAGAGTAGCCATTTAACCACTGGAACACAAGCTGATCAACCCCAGCGAGATCACCTGGAGGAGGATGTGTGATGTTGAATGACCTGAAACACACGGTGATTCCAGGAACATCACTAGATATATAGATACAACAGAAGAATTTAGGAATTAATATTTGTCTATTTGTCAATCTCTATAGTTTATGAAATATGCACATTAAAAACACATTAATACAATCCATTAGTACATTTTTTTCATATGATTGCTGGTTCATTATCCAGCTCTTACACTGTAATGTGGGTCACAGAGGCTTTTACTTTTAATAAGCATGTCTTCTGCTGCTAATATGTGTAAAATGATTATCTAACAGCACATGATCAGATATGAATTTTTATTTAATTTGTCCTTATGGAATGAATGGTTACTAATGGTCTGAAATGCTAAATTTTTCTCCTATAATTGTGGGCAGCTGGTGCGATATATGATTAGCTTAATGCAGCATCTATTAAATTATCTTATGTAAAATGTTTTCATTTTGTAGCTACAAAGCAATTAATTATACGCATCACTCTGAGAACTGCATTTGCCATCATTATGGGAGGTGCACTAACAGGTAAGTGTAATTAATAGATATGAATCATTAAAGTCTCCTGGTAAAATATTAAACACACTGTGGTGCATCTTTGAAGATACCAGACATACTTCAGTGTTTACTGTGCAGAATTTCTTGTGATTTTTGTCTCTCTGGTTGTAAAATACCCCTAAATCAGAACTTGATTCCCACCTGAATCCCCAGGTTACTCCCCCATAGTGACCCAGTTAAGAGGGATGGGTTTTAGCATGGTGGGTAAGACAAGGACCTGTATGTAACCTGAAGTTTCCCAGCCCAGGTCCTGGGTGATACTCGGTCTGTTTACCTTTAGACAGCTGCTTAACCTGAACTGTTCCAGTGCCCAGCTGTCTGAAAGGGGACGGTTTTAAATAGCTAAGTATTGAGGTTTACTTAAGATAATAATTAAGTAGAGGAAAAGCAGCATGAAGTAGCTGCTCCACAGCTCTGCAGGCCTGGAGGTTCCTGTCAGCACCTGGACCAGAGGGAGGCTGATGGATTAAGGGAGTAAACTGCCTTTGTTTAGACTGGGGGCAGTTTGGCTTTATAGCTGTTTGGAAGCATGATTTAGGGTGAATAATGTCTCCCAGCCAAACACCCTCACTGACTTTTCATGACCCTTATTAATCTGCTTCCTAACCTGTGTGACTCTATGGGTTAGAACTTAACCGCAGTCTGATCCTGCTCTCTGATCCTGCTCTCTGATCCTTATTTGCACCTTAAATTTGGACAAAAGCTTCTGCTAAGTAAATGATCCACTGAATGCATTTGTATGTTTTCCTGTGTCTGACATTAATTACTTGTTGACTGACTATTTTTACATAATTTCAGGTTCTTTCATTGAGTTTTCAGCAAAATATTCCCCATCTCCAGCTGAGAAAGCAGCATTTGGAGGCATTATTGGTGGAATCATATTTATGTTCGTCTTTTATCTTGTACTCCGAAGTGAGTATGTTTATAAGTGGATTTCAGGAATATTGGACTAAAATTACTTACACATTTCTAATTTGCATTTAACCAAAGAAATGTCTGATTATTTTCTTCATTTAAATTAGTATAATATCTGTTTTGTTCACTGTTAATCTCTATCCCTGGGGCAACGGGGGAACTCAATGGTCAGCACTGCTGCCTGACACCTCCAGGCTGCTGATTTGAGTCCCCCTCTTCTGTGTCTGTGTACAGTTGGCATGTGCTCCCCATGTCATGTGGGTTTGAGTCCCCCCTCCTCTGTGTCTGTGTGCAGTTTGCATGTGCTCCCCATGATATGTGGGTTTGAGTCCCCCCTCCTCTGTGTCTGTGTGCAGTCTGCATGTGCTCCCCATGTCATGTGGGTTTGAGTCCCCCCTCCTCTGTGTCTGTGTGCAGTTTGCATGTGCTCCCCATGATATGTGGGTTTGAGTCCCCCTCCTCTCTGTCTGTGTGCAGTTTGCATATGCTCCCCATGATATGTGGGTTTGAGTCCCCCCTCCTCTGTGTCTGTGTGCAGTTTGCATATGCTCCCCATGATATGTGGGTTTGAGTCCCCCTCCTCTCTGTCTGTGTGCAGTTTGCATATGCTCCCCATGATATGTGGGTTTGAGTCCCCCCTCCTCTGTGTCTGTGTGCAGTCTGCATGTGCTCCCCATGTCATGTGGGTTTGAGTCCCCCCTCCTCTGTGTCTGTGTGCAGTTTGCATGTGCTCCCCATGATATGTGGGTTTGAGTCCCCCTCCTCTCTGTCTGTGTGCAGTTTGCATGTGCTCCCCATGTCATGTGGGTTTGAGTCCCCCCTCCTCTGTGTCTGTGTGCAGTTTGCATGTGCTCCCCATGATATGTGGGTTTGAGTCCCCCTCCTCTCTGTCTGTGTGCAGTTTGCATATGCTCCCCATGATATGTGGGTTTGAGTCCCCCCTCCTCTGTGTCTGTGTGCAGTTTGCATATGCTCCCCATGTCATGTGGGTTTGAATCCCCCCTCTTTTGTGTCTGTATACAGTCTTCATGTGCTTCCCGTGTGATGTGGGTTTGAGTCCCCCTCTGTGTCTGTGTGTAGTTTGCATGTGCTGCCCATGTCATGCCCAAAGTCTCTCTCAGGTGGCAACGATCAGTGTTGTGATAAGCCTGTGCATTACAGCACCCCTGCCCACCAGGCATCCTTTGTTACCTTTTAATACCCCCCTTAATGTCCGCAAATTTCATAGTTTTTTTCCCTACACTGCACCCATCTACCTAATGGATTTACCTTATACAAACCCAACTGCACCTTACGCTCTACTGATGCACACCTTCTACCCCCCCCTCCCCCCGCTCATCTCCATTCCGTGGGTGACAGGGCATTTTGTGTGGCTGGCCCTAAACCCTGGAAAACCCTCCCACTTGCATTACGTACATGCACTTCACTCTCCATATTTAAATCCATGCTCAAAACACACCTCTTCACTCTGGCCTTCTCAGCCTAGTCTTGACTTTTATGAGATTTTCTTTTATATTATATGTTTGTTTTGGTTGAATCTGGCGCTTGTGTGTTTTTAATCAATGTGTCCTTGTCTCTACATGCTACCTATTTGTTGTTTATAGCCTAAATACTTTTATATTTTATTCTTTACTTTTACTGTCCAGTGTCCTTAGGTACTTTGAAAGGCGCTTCAAATAAAATGTATTATATTTATTGGGCCGGCATGGTGGTGCAGTGGTTAGCCCTGTTGCCTCACACCTGGGTCACATGTGTGTGGAGTTTGCATGTTCTCCCCATGTCGTCGTGGGGTTTCCTCCTGGTACTCTGGTTTCCCCCCACAGTCCAAAAACATGCTGAGGCTAATTGGACTTGCTAAATTGCCCATAGGTGTGTACTGTATGTGTGAGTGCATGCTGTGTGAGTGTGCCCTGTGATGGGCTGGCCCCCCATCCTGGGTTGTTCCCTGCCTCATGCCCATTGCTTCCGGGATAGGCTCCGGACCTCCCGCGACCCAGTAGGATAAGCGGTTTGGAAAATGGATGGATGGATGGATGGATGGATGGATGGATTATTATTATTATTATTTATTGTCTGATGTGGGATTTTATCTGTTCTGACTTAAATTTTATTATGGTGACTGACTCTATTCTCACCCCCGTTTTCAGTCTTCGACATGGTGGTTTGGACAATATATTCCAAAGAAAAATATGAGAAAATATTTGCCTACATAGCAGGAATAACTGTAGTTACATTTCTGGTCATCTTGATTTCATCCATCAGTAAGTCTGTATAAGTTCCCATATGTGCTGTTAGCATGTTCTCCCCGTGTTTACACTGGTTCCCTCCACGCAGGGGCGTCATGCACCTTATTTTTTTGAGGGTTCACAGCTTCATATGCAACATGTATAATTTCCAAAACTTGAAATTCACTTGCTGACTGAGCTGGGACAGTCAGATTGAGTTCCATAATATGCCTGATGGCATAATACTTCCTGAAATATAATCACACATCCCAAATGTGGTTCCTCTGTAAAGTCCTATCTAAAGTCCAAATCCTATTTGTACCAGTTAGATAGAATGTAAGACCACACACCATATAGCTTTACTGGATGTGGTAATTGATGGTATATTTGTATCTTTAAACAGCTGAAGACAGATACAGTATTTTAAGTCAAACCATGAAATAATGTCCCTTCATACATTTTTTTCCAATCTCCAATCTCCAGATTAAATCTGGTTTTGCTGTTCATTGTGTCATGACATTCATTGAAAAGCAGTGCTTCTTCTGCATTGCATTTCCACATGGCACGGTTTCTGCCTGCTGCACACTGCAAAACAAAATGTCACGTCGATTGTTTTCCCGTACATGCTGAAGTGGTATTTGCAGTTCAAGGTGGCATGAATTCTGCTCTTCAGTGTGAAACAGGCTAAACAATCTGGAGCCTAAATCTAAAACCCTGAGGGACCCCAAGCCCCTTCAGTCTCTATCAGCATGACACCTCTGCCTGCAGGTGCTCTGCCCCCCCCCAACCCCCCAAAACATGTATTTAGGTAAAATGGGTTCTAAAATGGCCCATTGTGTGTGAGTGGATGTGCCCTGCGATGGATTGGCACCCCACCAGGCTGTACCTTGCTCTGGTCTTTTTAGGTATAGTTTCACCATGGAACTGTACTTGAGAAGTGGTTATGGATGGATGGATGGATGGATGGATGGATGGATGGAAAATATGTTTGTTTTTTTTTGGCCGCTGGGATTTCAGAAATGTACAGCATGGGTTGCTAAAATGTTTCACAATACAAAATGTTTCACAATTAATATGTACATTTAGGGATGTATGAAATATCCAACTCAAACACTGTGGGATGTGCTTTTCATACCACAATGTTTAATAAGGAATTCAGACCCAGAACCCCGAGATGACAGGCTTATGCAGGACCAGTGGACACGTCTGTGTTTGTACTATCTGACATGGATTTCATGGTGACTGACTCTATTCTTATATTATTTTAGTTACTGTCAGTGGTTATCTGGAAAAATATCACTCGGCTGCAGCTTGGAAAGAAAAACTTGGAATATTTTTCACTTTATTAATTTTTCCAATAATTATGGTTTTATTCCTAGGTAAGTATGTTTTCAGGTTTTGTTAAAGTATGTCTTTAAAATTTATTTTAGACTTGGTATAGAACTATTTATCTGCAACACTGTAGCGAATTAAACACAAAAACGTTAATCTTGGGCATTTGAATGACATTTATACTTAAAAGTGTGTGATTAATAAGTGCAATAAAATGCAGTTTAGGGTACAATGGTGCAGTAGCCAACTGAAACAGTCGTGTTTAACCTTTCTGCTATTTAAAGTGGGATGCACTTTCAATGTGGGATTTAAACCCAGAACTCTGTGCTCTGCAGGGTTTTAAACACAGGACCACTGAACACATCTGTTTTTTCACTCTGTGTCTGGTGACTGAAACTTATCTTCCCTTATTACAGCTGGTCTTTGTCTGGTTTGGATAATATGCTCCCGAAGAATAGGAAGACCAGTACAATACAGAGACATTCTTGGAATCATGGGTGATTTCCTGCGTAAGTATATTTATGTGGATTTATTTGTTCACACAGCCCTCCCCTTCATCACGTCACAGAGTTTCGAGGGACCTCTGACAGGGCATTATACTCCTTGGCCTGTGTTTTGGCCCCCGCTGCCTCCGGATCATGGGCCTTATTGTGCATGACCTCTCAGTGCAGCCGGGCCCTGGGGACGGCAGGATTAATCTCAGGGGAAGAAAAGCCCAAGGACACTTTGTTATTTAATATCATGTTATATCTGTATAGACTGATGAGGGAATGAAGGTGTCTGATTTGCTCTGTTTGCCTTACAGATAATCGCAAACTCTTTAACATGCTGTTCCTTGTTATTTACTTCCAATTGTTTGCCTGGATTAGCAACACATTTAAATTAGGTGAGTCTCCCTGCATTTTCATACTTATTATGTGTGGTGGAGGAGGGAGGTGGGTGTTTCTGATACATTTAATAACTTCTGCTGTGTGGAGGCTCAGTGTGTCACAACCGGCTGTAAAGGGGGTGGGGGGGGGGGGTGGGCAGAAAAGGAAGCAGAGATAGAGAGGTGAGGAAGGATGAGAACAGGGTTTAATAAGGTAAAATCAGGGTACGGGACAGGAACAGCAGAGACAGGGTAACGGATACAGCAGAACCAGGTGCAAACACAGAGAGCAAGGACTAGCACAGGTAGGGAAACACAGTGGAACCGGTCTGGTGAGCTCTGAGTGGTACAGGGATGAGAGACTGTGAGCGCCATCTGCTGGGTCCCGGAGGTGTTCTGTGTGTATGGGACCTGATTGGTCCAAACCCATGAAATCTTACTTACATGTATATATGGGGCTGAACAGCAGGGGGATGGATGGATAAAAACACGTCTGTGTTCACGGTGAGAAATTAGTTTATGACACTGTCTCTCTTATTTTTACTCGTCTGTATAAATGTGAGGGTTGAGGGTCATGCAGGTTTGAGCAGAATACTATGAATAAGCACATAGTGTCTGAATGCTGAATACACAGTCCTGAATGATTTCACTATTGTATTGTATGGTAGGGTATTCAAAATGTGTACCTTATTCAGAAAACCTTGTCGTGGCAATGCACAGCCTAACACACAGGCCTTCCAACAACTCCCTAACCAAAAGAATTTGAGTGGGCTGGTGATTATTCTGTCTCTAGAAGAGCCCCCTCCTTAGCTAAGGGTAGCAGCTCCCAAAACAAAGTTCTGAAGATGGCCTGGGTGCAGGGGAATGAGATGCGCGTCTTATGTATGCCCAGCTGGCTGCACAGGGGGGCGAACTCAGCAGACTCAGAGTTCCTCCCCAGGTCACTGTGCAGGGTCTCTGACTCCCCAAACCAATTAAACAGACATCCGCAGCTGTCCTCCCCTACTGGTCAGGGGTGATGTAGGCTCCTGGCCACCTGGTGAAGTAGTCCATTCCTATGAACACCTGCTACCCCTGTCAAAATGGGAAACTGGGCCCAAACAGTCCACCACCACTCTGTCCATTATGGCCCCACTGGGAGCTGCTGGAACCGGATGAGTGACTTGCCCATAGGGCAGTCCTTAATGTACTGCCCCCTGCAGACCAACTTGAACACACAGCTGTGATACACTACCCCTTCCTCTCCATTTACCCCCCCCCCCCGGGATAGCACCCCCCCCAACCTCTACACCACTGGCATCAGTATCTAATATAAAGGGCATGGATGGGTCAGTAGGGGCAGCACCGGAGCCTCACTCAGGGCCGTTTGCAGAATGCAGAAGGCCTCTTGGCACTGAGGTGACCAGACAAACTCCCTGACCCTCTGGAGCAGCTGGAACAGAGGGGTGGTCGTGTAGGCAAAAACCCCCAGGAACCTCCTGTAATAGGAGGCCAGGTGCAGGGAGCTCTGGAGCTGCTTCTGGGTGGTGGGAGTGGGCCAGCTCACTCTGGACAGGCAGTTTCACAGGGGGCTGTGGCAGACTCTGAGGGCTGTCGGTCTGAGTTCCAGCCACAATGACTG
Organism: Brienomyrus brachyistius; assembly: GCF_023856365.1. Lineage (NCBI taxonomy): Eukaryota > Metazoa > Chordata > Actinopteri > Osteoglossiformes > Mormyridae > Brienomyrus > Brienomyrus brachyistius. The sequence continues at coordinate 22,555,606 of NC_064544.1, forward strand.
CCTGAGTGGGTGGGGAGCGACCACAGGGGCCAGCGTAGTAGCAGGCCCTCCCCGGAAGCTTAGAGTCTTGCACTCTAGGCCTGGCTGGCAGCCTGTAGCCCTGGTGAAGTCTAACCCCCGGATGCAGTGATCTTGCACTGCTGCTACCCACAGTGGGTGACATACTGTCCTGTTCCCAACAACCATGGACAGCATCTCCGTGCCACTCATGGGGGTCACCTCACTGCTCACTTGTTCAGATCAGTTGCAGCTGAGTTCAGGCGGCCCCACGTCAGGCCTCACCAGCATCACAGTGGCCTGTGTGACCACTAGGGCAAAGCAGGGGACTCTCTCCACTGGCACATGGCAAGTCCCAAGGGCAGGTATGGCCCGCCACTGCCACTGGGGGGCGTCATCATCGGCTTTTGGGGGGAGTGGAGTTGGACTCTCCTGTCTGTGCTGCTGGGCCCCTCCTGTGGCATGTGGAATCCAAGCGAGTATGCTAGGGGTTCGTACAGCCCCCTCTACGTGGACCCTGTGTCATTTTCCCCATGCTGGCCACACCCCCCAGCAGATCCTGGGGCCCGAGTGCAGGGGGTGACTCTCCTGGAGCCACGCGGCCCGTTACAACTCAGCCACTTTGGTTGCTCACGTGGGTCTCCCCAGCTCTGAGCTGTTACTGCACACGGCCCATGCAACAGGTATGTCCTCTCTGTGGGATTGGGGCCCTGGCCAGCTTGGCCCACACAATCTCTCTTTCCATCGCCAGCCCCAGGGCTGCCTGCAGGGGGCAAGGCTGCTCCAGCTGAATATGGAGCAGCTGCTTTGGGGACAGAGCCCCCAAAGGATGAGTGGTTCCTTTCCAGCTTACTCTGTAATTTGTGGGAAATGTGTGCATAGATCCATCGCAAAGGTCCTCAGTGTTGTTGGCTGATGTCTGAAGAGGCTCAGCTGGCTGTATGCAGCAAAGTCTCCAAGTCACCTTAAAGGAGATCTGGTTGAAGACACTGCCCAAACCAGCTCTTGGGCACCCCTACTAGTACAGCATAGCTGTGTCTGTCCCCAGGGCTGAGAATCAGGAGGCAGGACGGCGTCATTCATGTGCCACATTGCCAGCTGCACGGCCTTTTCCTCCAGCTCCTTCCCTTGCTGATGTCGAGGGTGAACCAGGGCGGGGAGCAGTAGGTGGAGTTGAACCGGTTTCCTTGGACATCCTGACCATGTCCTTTCCAGGCAGAGCAGCGTTCGATGCCCTGTGTGTCGTGACCATCATTAAAATTATCTGCCATTTGTGTCACAGTCACCCTTCTGTTAGTTTGTATCAGACGGGATCGTCTTCACTCACATCTCACATCGATCAGTCATGGCCACCCAACACCCTGTCAGCAGGTCGTGGTTTTTCCCTCCTCAGACTCTCTCAGTAGCTTCTCACCACGGCTGGCTGTCAGCTCCCCACAAGCCTTGCTGTATCGGAGATGCTCTGACCCAGTCGTCTGACCATAATGATTTGTGGTGCGTTTGATTATCTATCGGAACTCGGAAATTCCGAGTTGAGTAACATCACATCCGACAATCTCCCGTTCGAGTTACCACAACTCGGAACAAACATGGCTGCCTCCATGACTACACTGCTGTGTGTTATTGCTTTATATTTTAGCAGTTTTGGAGTAAGATTATTATTTCCGAGAGACAGACAAACAAGAAACACGAACTTCGTCAAACCACATTAAAAGCTTTATAAAATATTTTTGTACATTCATAGAGATATTCTTTTTTTGAGAGGCAAATAAACTACAAACAAGCCAAAGACACTAACAAGGTAAAAATCTGATATTGCAGCTAGGATACTATTTACGGTCATGATACGGTATTCTCTAAATCGAACACATGCAATTAGCATTTTAAAAGATTTGTAAAATACAATTACTGTTGAGTGTGTAAGCCGCCGTGTTGAAATTACGTCACAGGGGCAACTCAGACAAGAAATTCTGTCCGACATCAATGTCATAAAAGAGGCGTGTTTCCGACGGGAAGTGACGTTTTTCGTGACGTTTCGTGACGTTTTCATCTGAGTTGGAGAGAAATAATCGAATGCACCATTTGTCCTTGTCAAAGTCACTGTGATCTTTATCTCTTCCCATTTATTCGGCATTCAGCATGTCGACTGCGATTATCAAATATTATCTAATATATCCCAGATCTTGACATTGCCATTTTCACCAGATAGTAAACATTATCTATCTATCTAATCATCTGACCACAAACTAATATGATCCTTCTGTTCTCAGAATATTCCATTCCGATTACAGTAGCTGCATTGGGAATGTGTGCCTGCATCTTTGTCAAGGATTATTTATTCTCTCGTGAAGAAAAGCGCTTGGAAGGATTTTACTGTAAGTATGAAATTCTGTACTATACCATATTCAACCTGTTTGTCACTGATAATTTACATGTCACCTTTTATATTTAGTTACTGTAACACAGTACAACTACTCCATGTAGTTCTCAATATTCAACTGATTATATGTAGTTTAAAGCCGCAATGACTTGCACAATGATGCTTATTCAAATATTCCTTTGCTAATGATTTTTAGCCATATTTTTCACTATGATTCCAAAAAGTACCATTAAACATCGTATCAGTTTCCATAAAGCTCACCTTCTGCTAAATATTATATACTGACCTGTATTTGACCTTCACACCCTTGAAAAGGACCTGAGGTCTTATCTATGACCACGATTACTTTTCAGATTTTGCTCAGAAAATCCTTTTGGGGATTTTCTTCCTGCTTCACCTAATATTAAGTTTCCTGTATCTAAATGTGATTCTAGAAAATGACAAAGGTAAGGAAAACCTTTGAATGTAAGGAAACAATTTGATTGTAATAAAGCTTTAATTTTCAGCTATTTGGCAAATTGTGTTTGTAAAATGTTTAGAAACCAGAAATATTTTTGGGCTGCTGTTAACAATAATGCAATATAACCATTTCTAGTTTTAAGTTATTATTGAATTACACCTTACAAATAAAGGCATAGACTGTGATGTAATCAATATGAAATAGACAGTAACATATTATGCATGAGCTGTAAAATGGACACTTCTAGTGATGGAGTGGTTTTGTTATTTAACTCATTCTGTGTTTTTTTTGAGATGCATTTATTGATTTTAGGGGAACAGGAAGCTGTTTATTTCATTAATAAACTTTGTTGTATTAAAAAGTGTAATTAACTGCAACTAATTCTAACCACAGGACGACCTGTAAAGATCTGCGAGTTTGTGTTTGTCTACATTCTGACTGTCATATTCCTCTTTTTATTCTGGAATCGGTTTCATTTACTTGGTATGTATTTGTTTTACTTAAAAATAATTTTAAATATCGCTTTTATTGATATGTTTAAATATTTTGTTGAATAAATATCCTTTTATATGTTAAATGAAATATTATGATTTCTTTTTTTATTTTGTAAACAGAGCATTACAGATGTTTTAATGAAATACCTAATGGCTGTTTGACTGTATATATAGTGTTGTGACAAGTAATTGTCAATCAATCAACCTAAGTGTCACGGGTCGAGGGCAACGATCGCGAGCAGAGCGGCGATCGTGCGGGTAAGGAGAAGGCAGGCAAGCGGGATACGGGAAAACGGGGGTTTAATCGGGGAACAGGACGGGTAACAGGCATTGACTCACAAACATCAATGACAGACAAAGCAAACTGGGGAGACCAGGACTTAAATACACGGAACAAGGCAGCAGGAAACAAGACACGACTGGGCAGGATCAGGAAATCACACGTGGGTAATTAGGGGGCGTGGCACACAGGAGGAGCGGACGAGCCGGGCATGACAGAACCCCCCCCCCAAAGGCGCGCTACACCGGGCGCGCCTAGGAAGGGGGCGACGGACGGGACGAGGCAGGACAGGACCTAGAAAACAAGAACAGAATTAACGCAGGACAGGGAACAGGACCGAGGTACAAAACAGAGCGAGGGACAAGACAAAAGACAAAACCTGACAGAGGGTCGGGAAGGCAGACAGGCAAACCAGGAAGGGAGACACAGAAGGAACGGGCGGAACAAAGGGGCCAGGAGTGCAAGGCGGGTACACCGGGGCACCAGGAACAGAGACGGGAGGAACAAAGGAACGAGGAACGGAGAAAGGAGGAAAGACAGGAGGAGGAGCAAACAAAGGAGGGACCAGGGCAGGAGAGAAGGGAGAGAAGGCGGGGGAACAAAGGGGAGCCCGTGGGAGCCCCAGCGGGCGACGGGCGGCAGCCGGAGGGGCCGCAGGCGGCCGGGAGGCCGGAGCCGAAGGGGACCGAGAAGGGGCAGAGGAGAACGGGCGAGGGACCCGTGGAGGGGCCAGGGAGGGAGCAGGAGGGAGCACCAGGGCAGGGGACGAGGGAGCTGGAAGGGGCCAGGGTGAAGGCACGGAGGAGGGGGGAGCCGCAGCAGGCGGCGATGTCCGGGGGAGGGCCGGAGGTAGGGGCCCCGCAGGCGACCGAGGAGCCGCCGTCGGAGAACCCCCAGGCGACCGACCAGGACCCGGAGAGGGGAGCGAGGCAGGGCGACGAGGCACCGGAGAGGGACCCGCAGGCGACAGCCGACCCGGAGGGCCAGGACCCGCAGGCGCCAACCGAGCCCCAGCGCAGGCGAGGCAGGGCGAGCCAGGGGGCAGGGCGGGCGGGACCCCAGCCCTGCGTCTGTGTCCCCTCCCTTTACGGGACACAGACATGACCCCAGGTTGGGGTCGAGTTCGCCGGGGCGAGGGAGAAACTGTCACTGGGGGCGCCTCGGGAGCTGCTGCAGCGCGGTCAGGAACTGGATCGCTGACAGGAGCTGCAGGTGGCTGCAGTGGGGGCGCCTGCCCGGGAGCTGCAGCAGGTGGCTGCAGTGGGGGCGCCTGCCCGGGAGCTGCAGCAGGTGGCTGCAGTGGGGGCGCCTGCCCGGGAGCTGCAGCAGGTGGCTGCAGTGGGGGCGCCTGCCCGGGAGCTGCAGCAGGTGGCTGCAGTGGGGGCGCCTCTGCAGGGACAGGAGAGCGGTCAGGAACAGGAGCGCGGTCAGGAACAGGAGCGCGGTCAGGAACAGGAGCTGGCTGCAGTGGGGGCGCCTGCCCGGGAGCTGCAGCAGGTGGCTGCAGAGGGGGCGCCTGCCCGGGAGCTGCAGCAGGTGGCTGCAGAGGGGGCGCCTGCCCGGGAGCTGCAGCAGGCGGCTGCAGAGGGGGCGCCTCTGCAGGAACTGGAGCGCGGTCAGGAACAGGAGCGCAGTCAGGAACGGGAGCTGGCTGCAGTGGGGGCGCCGGCCCGGGAGCTGCAGCAGGCGGCTGCAGAGGGGGCGCCGGCCCGGGAGCTGCAGCAGGCGGAGGGAGCGCCGGGACAGGAACAGGAGCGCGGTCAGGAACAGGAGGTGGCTGCAGTGGGGGCGCCGGCCCGGGAGCTGCAGCAGGCGGCTGCAGAGGGGGCGCCTGCCCGGGAGCTGCAGCAGGCGGCTGCAGAGGGGGCGCCTCTGCAGGAACTGGAGCGCGGTCAGGAACAGCAGGTGGCTGCAGTGGGGGCGCCGGCCCGGGAGCTGCAGCAGGCGGCTGCAGAGGGGGCGCCTGCCCGGGAGCTGCAGCAGGCGGCTGCAGAGGGGGCGCCTCTGCAGGAACTGGAGCGCGGTCAGGAACAGCAGGCGGCTGCAGAGGGGGCGCCGGCCCGGGAGCTGCAGGTGGCTGCAGTGGGGGCGCCGGCCCGGGAGCTGCAGGTTGCTGCAGTGGGGGCGCCGGCCCGGGAGCTGCAGGTTGCTGCAGTGGGGGCGCCGGCCCGGGAGCTGCAGGTTGCTGCAGTGGGGGCGCCGGCCCGGGAGCTGCAGGTTGCTGCAGTGGGGGCGCCGGCCCGGGAGCTGCAGGTTGCTGCAGTGGGGGCGCCGGCCCGGGAGCTGCAGCAGGCGGCGGCGGCTGCACGGGAGCGGGGTCCGCCGGCAATGGCGGCTGCACGGGCGCGGGGTCCGCCGGCAATGGCGGCTGCACGGGCGCGGGGTCCGCCGGCAATGGCGGCTGCACGGGCGCGGGGTCCGCCGGCAATGGCGGCTGCACGGGCGCGGGGTCCGCCGGCAATGGCGGCTGCACGGGCGCGGGGTCTGCAGCCCTCTGGAGCAGTAGGAGCTGCCGCACGTCCTCTGTCATACTCTCCAGCTGCTCGAGGTCGGAAGCGGGAGTAAACGCTGCAAAGCTCCTCTGGAGTCGCTCCGTTAGCTCCCCTACCTCCGGACTTACTGGAGGGACCAGTTCCCCCCAGATCCTCCAGAACAACCCCTGAAGGGCAAAGAACTGGGAGGCGCAGTTCACCGGCTTCCCTGGGTGAGGCGCGGGTAGCGCCTCCGGGGTGGTTACTGCGGGAGGTGGAACTGAGACGTCCGGCGTGGGTAGGGCAGAAGTAGCCCTTATCAGAGCGCGGGGTACCCGGGGAATAACGTCCCTCATCGCTCTGACACCTCGGTTACCCAGCCGCTCGGGCCGGTAATCACACCGCTCGAGGGGCGGCAGCAGTTCCGTGGGGAGGGGCTCCAGGTCTGGGAAGACGAAGGACTCGTCCTCTTCATCCTCACTTGGAGCCCAGAGCCTGGCCAAGGAGCAGGGACCCAGACCGTACAGTCCCAGGTCGGGACCTAGGACGAGCTCCTCTTCCTCCTGAGGGAGCCCGGGGCTGGAGAGCGAGCAGGCGCCCAGATAAAGAGGCGGCGCTTCCGGGATTCGCCTTCCCCTGCGTCTCCTTTTCTTTGTTGGGTCTGTCATTCTGTCACGGGTCGAGGGCAACGATCGCGAGCAGAGCGGCGATCGTGCGGGTAAGGAGAAGGCAGGCAAGCGGGATACGGGAAAACGGGGGTTTAATCGGGGAACGGGGAGCAGGAGACATGGAACGCCAACTAACATCAATGACAGACAAAGCAAACTGGGGAGACCAGGACTTAAATACACGGAACAAGGCAGCAGGAAACAAGACACGACTGGGCAGGATCAGGAAATCACACGTGGGTAATTAGGGGGCGTGGCACACAGGAGGAGCGGACGAGCCGGGCATGACACTAAGAACCAAATCTAAATGATAATAAAATTAAACTAGACTCACCCAAGCTTAATTGCTGCCAGTGTTGTTGCATTTATACAACCACTGCAGCAATGTGGAGCTGTAATAGGGGTATCAAGATCAGAAGAACTTCCTGAAGACCTAAGAAAGAAAATCACTGAAATATATCAGTCAGGAAAGGGGTACAAAACACTCTAAAACCCTTGGCTTTTCTCTCTCCCTTTCAGCCAAACCCCGTAAATATGTATATTTCTCAGGGACTTTGGGTCTCCCTCTCCTGAATTCTGCTGCTCTGGCTGTAGCATTAAAACTCAAAGCAGGTAAATACACTAGAACTCTGAGATGTTTATCCGGCAATTTTACTTTTACTACGTAAACTTAACATTATCTAAATTGAACAAACCATTTAGGACATATATGGATTCCTGTGGTATAATATATGTCACTTACTGTTCATTTGCTGACCTCAGTTCTCAGTGGTTTTTGTGATCATGTCATTTCAGATACAGGAAAACAGTCACTGGATCTACGGCTGATTGTCCTGATTTCTGGGTCTGTCTTCATCTTTAGCTGGTTTGTTATAGAGATGTCAGCATACTGTAAGTATAACAGATACATGAATAACTTCCCATAAATGTTGAATATGTGTACTGGGACTTTTCCAGCATGTTGGCAGCTTTCCAGTCATTGTTTACATCTCCACATGCTCAGCACTAAAGCTAGATGAATATTACATTTATAACCACATTATTATTTATTTACTACATGATGTGGCTCAGGATGCAACATTCCATAGCAATGCTGCTTTCATTCTTTTCAGCTTTTCTGTTCTTCCTTTCTGGTACTGATGCTATCATGATTACACATTATCATCACTCATTACTTATAACCTGGCAGCTACAATAAGCTCCTGTTGATATAGTATTTTAAGATCCATCATAATTAATTGTATCTTTTTTTAATTACAGGGTTGGATAAAAAAGAAAAGTGAGTAGACATTGTATGGTAGTACATACACAAGAGGAGTTGATCACAAAAAGGCCTACGATGTGATCTACTTAGATTTCCAGAAGGCCTTTTTTGTTGTCCCCCACAAATGGCTGTTACTTAAGCTCAAAGCTGCAGGGATTTTAGGAACTGTGGCAGCTTGGATCGAAAACTGGTTAATCCTCTGGGGTCTAAGGGTAGGGAACACACTTTCACTGACTGGGGCATGGTCACACATTTCATTCAATATCATAAACTTAATTCATGGCAAATAAAGTATTTCTTATATATTTGTTTTGGCATTAAACTCACCTTAATCTTAGTGTACTTTGTAAATATGTATATTATAAAAGTACATAGTAAGCAATGGTGGCAGTTTCTTTTGATCCCAGATATCTGATCACCAAAGTCAGGGCTACATGAAGATGACTAAATGGTGTAGTTGCAACATTCAGTTATATAAATTCTCATGTCACTATTTCTGGTCTCCTTTCATTGAAAATGTAGCAACTTTCATGTGTATGCATGAGCCATTGACACCTGGCCAGACCCCCCCCCCCCCCCCCCATTTTATGGTGCTGATAGGGATGTATCTTGATCGCGTTTCACCGTTGGGCTGTTCATCTGATTACCATGTGAACGTGATTTGAATATGTGGAAATGCGGCTATTTATAATGCGAATAGCGATCTTCAGGTGAGGGCGGCACTACACACCCCTGATGCAGGTAAAACAAAGAAAGGTGACATGGTTTAGTTTTTTGCCTAACCTAATTTTAAAGACTTTAATACTTCAGACAATGGACGTTTTGAAAATAAGACAGATTACGGATTTAGTCAACGCTTTTTTCATGTTTTTACTTAAAGATTTCAGAGAGATTTCAACTGAAATAGATGCGAAAAATATGCTGCATTGTCGCTGATGCACTCGACCCCAGAGGGTTAATAGACAGGAAGCAGCGGGTAGTTCTTAGAGGCACAATGTCGCAGTGGGCCTGTGTTCATAGTGGGACACTGCAGGGTTCAATTTAGGACCAGTATTGTTCCTATTGCCAGTGTGGGGAAGCAATTAAAAAGGCCAAAAGGATATTGGATTACATCTCTAGGTATGTGGAATTTTAGTCAAGGGAGGTTATATAAATCCCTGGTAAGACCCCACCTAGAATATTCTGTGCAGGTTTGGTCACCACACCTTAAGAAGGACATTGCTGCCTTGGAAAAGGTGCAATGTAGGGCTACGAGAATGATTCCTGGTCTTAGAGGAATGTCTTATGAGGAGAGGTTAGCTGAGCTGAATCTGTTTAGCCTCGAGCGAAGGAGACTAAGGGGGGACATGATCCAGCTATATAAGATTCTAACAGGTCGGGATGCTGTTCAGCTAAATGGCTACTTCAATATTAGTTTAAATACTAGAACTCATGGCCATAGGTGAAAATTAGCGGGAGAACATTTTAAACTGAATTTGAGAAAACACTTCTTTACATAGCGTGTAGTTGGAGTATGGAATAGTCTTCCTGTTAGTGTAGTGCAGGCTAAAACCCTGGGTTCCTTTAAATCAGAGCTAGATAAGATTTTATCAACTCATTGTAATAAGATCTGAACCTATTATTGCAGCCAAAGGGGGCTATGAAGATTTTTATCAAGCCATTTTTGACAAAATGGTAGAAATGTAGAAGAAAAATCTATCCATCCATCCATCTATCCATCCATCCATCCATCCATCCATCATGCGCCATAGGGCACAAGGCACAAGACACCTTGGAAAGGTTTTGGGACCCAAAACCTTTGTTGAAATCTTGTAATTGCCAGAATTATTTGAATTTATGGTGGTAATAGTAATTTAGGTGGTGATGGGAAAATTTGATTCTTTTACATAAAATGTGATATTCTTACAAACCTCTGCTGTAATGACCATATTATCTTTTCCTTAGAATAAAAAACATGTTCGCCCATGTTCAGAGATCCAAAGATCCTCAGCCAGACCAGGTAGGTGCTCAAGATGTATCTGCCCCTCTGGTTGGTGTCCTGGGGCCTGTTTCTCTACATCTGTTTCTCTAAAGCTGACTGATCAGATTATTATACATAACTGTGTCTATAGCTAATCTGAGGCCTTAAAAGAATAAAATGGTATTTCCCTTTAATAAAATGGTGCTTTTCCTCCCGTGTTTGATGATTAGTTGTGTATGTAGACTGCTGGTTGGTCATAAGTTTATTTGATTACATTAAAACTAGCTTTAAACTGAAAGGGAAATACCATTTTATTCTTTTAAGTAAAGTGTCACCAAAGTTAGCTTTTTCAAAATGCATGCACCTCCTTGATGGGGAGGTGATGTGGAGGAGAGCTGTTCACAAGCAGTGCTCCCCTACGCTTCCCGCGTCAATTTTAAATTCATCTTAGTTTCTCAACAGTCATACTCACCCCTACACACATACATCTCCACATGCATCCAACACTCTACCTCTCTCACAGGTGCATGGGGGAGGAGAGTGGGAGGGTCTTCCTACACCCCTGCTCTCCGCCGGGGGTGGGGGGGGCGCTTGGGTGGCCGCTCGGCTGTCGGCGCCCTGGGGTCGCGACTGGCGCTGGGAGTCACATACGTTCTCTCGCATGTTGGAGGGCAGTCCGGAGTGAATGGGCCTGTGTCTTTTTGTCTGTGTGTGTGGGTGTCTGTGTATGTTGTGGGGATGTGTGTATGGTGTATGCGCATGGCTGAGAGGTGTGTTTGCGGGGTGTCTGTGTGGATGGTGGCGGCCTGGGTCCGGGGCTTGCTGCTCCGTCCTGGGTGCGGTTGATCTCCTGGGCATGGTTGCTGGCCCCTTTCCTCGGGGTGGTGGCCCGGGGGGGCTCGGGCCTCTCCGGCATGGGTGGGGCTCTCTGCCGGGGGCTGGTCGGCCTCCAGCCACCTGGGGTTCTAGGGGCCCTGGCCTTGGCTCGTACGGGAGCAGCCGCATCCTCACGAGGTCAGCTGCCTGTTGCCTCTGGTTCTCTGTGACTCATGCCTTTTTGGCTGTGGGGGCTGCGTTTGGGACCTCCCTCCTCCCCCGGCTGGAGTGGGGGCGCGGCTGTCATTGGGACGTGGAGCCCCGGCTCTTCAGGGGCTGCGGACATCCTGGGCTTCCTGGGCCTGTCTCCGCCGACCTCTGGCTCTTGTGGGGTGTCGTTGCGGCCTCCCAGCCTTGCTATTTAATACATTCCATGTTGAAAACGCACACACACAACACAGACAACACACGCACACAACACACGCACACTACACACACACACTAGCCCGCAGCTCGCCTACACAGTTGAGCACGCATGTACATATACTTGCATGCACCCCTCCAAGCACACACTAAGATTTTATATGTTTGTATAGTTGTGTTACTTTCTACACTCCTTAATTTAGTTTGTTGCTGAATTTATCAATTTCTAAATAAATTCACATTTCTGAATTTATCCACTCTTGACATGCTTCTCACTTAATCCTTTTTTCTTTTTTTCTTTTTCCCTCCTAATCTGTCCCTCCTCTTCGGTCAGCTCACCCGTTGCAATATTTTACATGTGTTAAAAATGAAATAAATAAATAAAATAAAAAGAAATCAATCAACATGAGGCCCCTATAGAGAGTTTATAGAGCCCCTCATGGTAAAGCAAACATGTTTGGAACCACAGTGCATTCAGACCATGATTCTGTAGGGTAAAGCTGCCGGACAGGACAAAGAGGAAAAAAAAGAATGTATGCATGCATGGGTGTTAAAATTTTTGTTTATGCTGTATAGGAGGCAAATGGGGGGCTAACTTAACGGCAGAGTCACGTCACCATGTAAATAAGCAATATCTCTGCACTGAAGCAGCGAAAAGGACCGTTTTAACGGTACAAACCAGCACAAACGCAGCACACGCGATTGTGATCGGTCTTGTGGAAATCAGACGCAAATGGGGGGCCAACTTCACGCTGATGGTGTAACCATGTAAACAAACATTTATATATCAGAAACTAAAAAAGAACAAACAAAAATTTTAATAGCACAATCTGGCATAAACGCGGCACATACGATTAAGACCAGTTTGGTTGAAATCTGAAACATAAGCAGGGTCAACTTCACACAGGTCTGCAGCCTGATAGGTAAATGCCATTTCAATAATTGATTGATGGAAAAAATAATATAAAATGTATCAATTCACACACTTTTTCAGGGATCACATGACAATCAGGAAATGGATACATTATCACCTGCTGATCTCAATGAACCAAACAGAAAGGAGGTTTTACTGGGAGAGAAGAACGCAGAAGGCTGAAGGATCTACAGAGTTTAATTTTATTTGCTTTGCCTACAGTTCCAAGTTTGCCAGATTTGGCTGGATAAACAGATTATGCTGTCAGTCATGAGATTATTGGTGATATGATACAGCTCCTTTTATCTGAACACTTGATGGACTTTGCTGGGTAGCAGACAAACATTTGTAGGACAAGCTGCACATGCAGCATTCCTCAGAATATCTGCTTAGTACAAAAGCTTATTTACTTCACTTGAACAGACATTGCTTAGCAAAACAATGCATTACTGGTTAGTCAAGTTACAAGCGGTTTCAGGACAACATTTCAGAAACATTCCTGTGTAAATATTTGTACATTATTTGATGATTTTCTGACTTACCTTTGCTTGTTGTTTGCAGTGTTGAAATGTATAGTTTACTAATAATGAGGGCAGTGTGTGGTTCAGTGAGCTATGTCTGTATTTGTGATCAAAAAGTCACCAGTTTGACAGCCTCGGCACATCTGCAGGTCCTTGAGCAAGGCCCTTAACCCCCAGCTCCCTGGGTGCTGCTATGGGTGGCTGCCTTTCAGGGCCAGCTTACTCTCACCTACAGAGAGCAAGATGGGGGAGGCGTAAAGAGAATTATCAGTAAAATAGTAAAAACAGTAAAATATCTATTATTATTCTGAATAAATCCTCACTGCTCAGTTTTCAGCTCCAGAATGTTTATTGTGACATGTTGTGTTTAAGCTTGACTACTTGTTTTTACCTTGACTACTAGTGTAATTACCTCACTGCTAACTACAACTGGGGTTTAGTATCAACTCTGGGTGCCATTTTCTTTAATGAGAAACGCTTTGAAACGTAACGTTTGGAAGCACAGTGCACAGCCTGCTGGCAGAAATCTGAACTGCAGCTATAGTAAAAACGATTGAACAAGAAAACTGCTGCTGGGTCAGGAAGCTCAAACGGACTGTCAAAAATATGTATAATAAATTATTTCATTTTTGATTATTTTTTTAATTTATCATAGGTAGCCTACATCTGCAATTGCTTTTTACAAATCTTTTTATCAATTCAATGAGTAAAAATCTTAACATTATAAATTTCTCTTGTTTATGGCGGCAAGTTCATTCTTGCAATAATACCAATAGTAGAGAAGAGGATATTTGCAAGATAGTATAATATGGAAAATTCGGCACATCTGTTTCAGTGGCCGCTATCCTGGAACACATTTAGCTACCAGCTCATTCCACCAGGCTGTGCTAAATACGCTACTGGGGATTATTGCAGCCTGGTGACCTGCACCCCGCCTTCCTCTGACCCGCACCCTGCCTATCCCTCCAGTCATAACACGCCAGTAAGGATCCTCTCTTGTTACAGTACATTCCGATGTCTTATGTTCCAACCACACATCATTTATTTGCACATAATTATTCTCATCTTTAAATATTTATTTTTAGTCTCCCATTCTGCTCTCTTTTAAATCTGTTGCAGTATATTTACTTTGTTTGCACTATGTGTACTGTCTTTGTACCTTATCTGTTTGGCATGAAATGCATGGTTTTCTGTATGTGCCAGAATCCCCCCCCAGGATCAGTACAATCAGTCTTAACCTAAATTGGCTCTCATGATGAGATTCTTTGTGACTTTGTTCCCATGCTTGTGTATTCAGTTAAAACATAATTGCTATATTTACATACCATGTCAGGACTGAGTGTGTGTAAAAATACCTTATCCAGGTTTATGTATGTTCTGCAGGTTATTGGAATTATTCAGTTTTAATTATTTAGTAAAAATAAAACAGGCCATTGCAAAAAATGCTGTTTCAGACAACATTTTTAAAGGCTTTTATTCAAGAACATAATTTATCCATGTTTTGGGGCTTCAGTCGATTCCTCCTTTTGTCTGTTACCTGAACTGAAATGATACCTGTTTAAAAGATACTTTGCAAAGAGGGAGAAAACTCTAATAATTTTATTACCAGGGCAGCTTTTAAAAAATGCTAGAATAGACAGGAACACCCCGGCCAGCTGGTACTGGTGGGAGAAAACCCCGGTGTTCTGCTCCCAGTGTGCATTTGGGTCTTCACCTCTATCCAACTATCCATCAGCTCAAAAATGCTGAACTTCCATAATGGCATCTGCTGTAGGATTTTGTCATCTTAACTGGTGAAGTTTCGGGTCAAAGACCTGCCAGGTCTTGGATAAAGTTGGCAAAAAGGTAACATCTGTATTTGTATGAAAAGTATGACAAATTAAACATTGAAAATATACATTTGGTTGTTCTGACTGTATGGGGCAGCATGGTGGTGCAGTGGTTAGCACTGTTGCCTCACACCTCTGGGACCCGGGTTCGAGTCTCCGCCTAGGTTACATGTGTGTGGAGTTTGCATGTTCTCCCCATGTCATCGTGGGGTTTCCTCCGGGTACTCCGGTTTCCCCCCACAGTCCAAAAACATGCTGAGGCTAATTGGAGTTACTAAGTTGCCCATAGGAGTACATGTGTGAGTGACTGGTATGTGAGTGTGCCCTGCGATGGGCTGGCCCTCCATCCTGGGTTGTTCCCTGCCTCGTGCCCATTGCTTCCGGGATAGGCTCCGGACCCCCCGTGACCCAGTAGGATAAGCGGTTTGGAAAATGGATGGATGGATGGATGATTTCATGCCACAGTGCATTGTTACACCCCTACAATGTGACTGGTAGATCCCAAAACCACATGTATTCCCGGTCTAGGGAACATAACAATACAAAATGCAGAAATGAACACGTCAAGATTCAATACACCACAGATGGATAAGCCTGTATTTAAAGGGTGGATAATTAATGGCAAGCAAGCGTCAGGAATTACATATAGACACTGTGTTCTGCTGGAGTGAACTCTCTGCTGCCATCAGGTGATGAAACTGAGCCATGACATACTTCCTGACAAAATAATGCTAAAACATAGGTTAGTCTTTGGTCCTTATACCAGAATAATCTGTAAGAAAGGTAAAGGTACCCAATAATGCTGGTATCAAAAAAGCTGGTACTCTTCAATAAGTTAAACTTAAAAAATTATAAGTAAACAAACTTGCATTTAGTATAAAATGAGACGAGGTAACAAACCAAGGAAATAATTTTTTAACAGCAGACATACAGAATTACTGCAAAAAACTGATAGTTCAAAGAAATGTGCAAGCAGCCTGTAATTGTATTTAAAATCATTAAATATCTGCATCCACTAAAATTACCCGATCACTATTAACAGGCAGGTGATCTTTGGTAGATTCAAGTAGAGATAGTATGTACTGTATGCAATCATTATAATCTCTCAGTTCAGTTAATGCTGTTGGCACTGGCAAAACATTTAGAAAAACAAATATCACAGAAAAAAATAAGCCCAATATTATATCAAATGGACAGTTATTAATCCTTGTCTGTGTGTAAACTGCTGTTTCAGATCAGGCTGTGTGACTGACAGGAGAAATGATCAGGGGACCTGATGTCATACTGTTACAGGAGTTAACAGCTGGATAGAGTTTCTCACTGAAGTTGTAACCAGTAAAAGAGTAGATATGGGACCTGGTGCCCACATTGTAAAAGGAAACCTGCCCCTTGTCATAGTCCACATACACCCCCACATTGTTAGGGGGCTCATTCAGAGAGAGGGAGGTGGGGGGGGTTGTTGAAACTTTGTACACATTCTTCTCGAGTATGAACATCAGGAAGCCACTCTCTGAAGTTACAGTATACTTCATCTTTTCAACAGACTCTTTCACAAATCCAACTGAAAAGCATCCCCTTGTCCCAACCTGAACCTCATAGTAATGTCTCCCTGAAGAGAAACTCTCTTTTCCCTGGATCCCGTACCAATTACTGAACCTCAATGGGCTGTCAGGTAGGAGGCCACCACTGAATGTCACTTGTTTGCCGTCCTCAGAAACAGTAAGATTACGATGTGCTGTTCTGGGGTCCAGAATGACAGTAGCTGCAAATAATAAATATAAGTGTTACTTTAGGTTCCTTCATAGATCACCATGCAACAGAGAGGACACAGTGGACAGTACAGTATGGTACATCTATGAATGATTCCTTTATGCTTTAAAGCTGATTGAACAAATTTAGCTGTCGAAGCATCTCAATTAAATAATACATTCATACATTTACAAAATTTTCTGACTTGTTTTTCTAATATGAATCTTAATTACCTAAAAAAACCCTGAATCAACTCAGTCCTACCTGCTGCTTTACGGATCCACTTCCACACTTCTTGTCGGACAATTCCTTGTTTACCTAAACAGATTCCATTAATGACGTCAGATTGCAGGCTCACTCTCGTTCAAAATAATCAAATGTGCAACGTCTTTTCATATATTCCCTCATTTTTCCTAATATAGTAATGTTGGGACATTTATTCATCTAAACAAGTCTATACCGTCTACTTTCGTTTGATACTCTCTGCTGGAAGTATATTTTGAGAGACAGAGAAAGAAAACCTTCATCCATCTGACAAGTCAGAAGGTTAATTTAATAACACTGAAAACAAAAATATAGAAAGTGGCTTTCAAGTGAGTGAAAACCAATAATGAGTTACATGAAGATAACATTTGAATATTGAAAAACTTACTTGTCCATTTAGCAAATCCATCTTCAGCTGAAATAAAACATCTTGTGTGAATAAAATGTATTTGCATCCTTAATCCTTATTCCATCCACTATAATGCATTTCCTTATGTCCTGGCTAAAATTGCCCACTGTGGCCCTATAAAATCTGGCCTCCTAATCATAACCTATATCTAGCTGGTGAATTCTCTCCTGCCCCTTCACCACCTTTGTTACTGTGTGGGATGCATGCTGGCGCCGAATGGCTGCTGTCACATCATTCAGGTGGGTGCTACATCATTATAGGTGTCAGCTACACAGTGGTGCTGAATGAAGAGGCTCCCATTGGTTTTGTAAAGCGCTATATAAATGTAACATTCACTCATTCATTCATTATGCATGTATCTATAGTGAATTTTCGATGAGAGTTTCACTGGAGCTTATGAAGTATTATAATCAACAGTATAATGCCTCATGACTGTCAATGGAAAATGCTGTAATTCTTTGTTAATTGTTATACAAGCCATTATAATGCACCATGAAGGTATCTATAATGCATTATAGATGATGGCTAAGCAAAGGGTTACCAAATTTAATACTACTTCAAACATTGTGTTCTGTGCACATTACAATAACGCTCCAAATCTTGAACCTTTAATAGATTCTATTTATCAATATATTTGTTACTGTTTTATTATGCTTTTCATTGACCATTATTTAAATTATACTTTTATAAGTTAATCAAACACAATGATACCTGTTTAAATCTTCATTGTATCGTGTACTTGAATTAGCAACATTCATATTGCCACTAAAACATTTTTTTGCCATTTTGAGCTCATGTCCCCACTATGACCTAATCATCGTGGAGGTGTTTTTGTGTCTCAGTGATCCTAGAAGCTGTTTTCCCCATGTAAGAGCCATATGGGAAAAATAGGTTTTTGTTCTTTGTTTAAATTATTACGTTATTCATTAGAATATGTGAAACAGTATTGTTTAGTTCATTATTGTGGAGTGCATTTCTTAGTTTAACCACGAGGTGGAAAGCACTTGCGTAAAGGCACGCAATATGTCACATGATATACATTTTTTTTTTCTTATGAGACGGTCAGGTGTAGAAGTAACACAGTTTTCTGACTGACTACGATTAAACTTAACAAATTAATTAGTAGAAGTATAAACATCTTCAATGTTTTTCAAATGACGATTTTGAGGTCGGGATCTTTTTGTCGCGTCAGACTATTTGCTGAACACCTGCCCCATTAGTGGCATAAAGAAGAAGAAGGATTGTCACTTACACCCCTGGTAGGGACTCACAATAAACTGGTCCTATAGGTGGGGGGTCAGAATAAGTGCAATTCAAAATAATCATACATGGGATCATTGTCATGTGGCTCCACCACTTGCAGGAGGAGCCATAAGGGTCCATTGCAATGTGTATCAGGCGACAGCTGAAGGCAGGAGTCATAGTGGAGTGATCCCTGGCTACCGAAACTATGACCATAGTTAGGTATGGACCATAAGGCCTCCGGTGAGAACAGAACCTGAACGAGTGCATGTGGTTGAGAGATATCTTAAGGTACAGAGGCGGCTCAAGATCCAAACTCCTGGATATGGGCCAAACTCTGTTCCACTCTGGAGTTGCCCTGGGTGAGAGGTGTCAGCCAAGAATGGGTTTACTCATAGGATTGGTAATTATACACTGGAGTTCACTTCAGTGATTAAGAGGGGCTCCTCCCTACAACTTCAGGTCAGGGGATGGGCTTTGACTGTTCTATGTGCTTATGTATCTGGCCTTCTTGGAGACCCTCGGCACAGTGCTAGAAGGTACCCCTGCCTTGGACACCATTGTTGTATTTGGGGTCTTTAATGCTCACATGGGTAATGATAGTGAAACCTGGAAGGGTGTGATTTGAAGGATCGGCTTGCCCAATCTTAACCTGAGCAGTGCTCTGTTCGGTGGTAATTATTGTGTGTCCATAACGAACATCATCTGGCACCATAACACCCTAGGCCGCAGCTTGAAGTATCATTGGTTCTGAAACTATATCTCTTGGACACTGGAGTGAAGAAAGGACCTGAGCTGTCAACTAATGACCACTAGTTGGTGTGTTTCATTAGCTGGTGGGGGAAAATGCTGGACAGACCTGGCAGACCTAAATATATAGTAAGCATGTATTGGGAGAATTTGATAGAGACCCGTGTCTGGGAGATCTTCAAATCACACCTTCAGCAGAACTACTCTTGCATTCCGAGGGAGACTGGAGACACTGAACCAGAATGGACAATGTTCAGGGCCTCCATTGCTGAGGTAGTTGTGCAAAACTGTGGCCATAAGTGTTAGTACCTGTTACAGCAGCAACCACCGAACCTGGTGGTGGACGCCAGCAGTAAAGGGAACTTAGCGAGCACATGGGACTTTGGAGGCAGTAAATTAACAGGCACCAGCAGGCCCAGCAGAGTGCAGCTTTAGCAGTTGAATAAACAAAAACTCAGGAGTGGGAGGAGTTTGATGATGTCATGGAAAATTACTTTTTGTTGACCTTGAAGAAATTCTGGAAAACTGTCAGGTGACTTAGGAGGGGAGGAGCTGGGCTTTGTCCATACTATTTATGTGAAGGCTAGACTGGCAGACTGGGGTGGTGGTCCGGAGGATGAGGACCGGAGGATGTGTTCCAACTTCTGGGAGATCACACTCCTCAGCTTCCCTAGAAAGGTCTATGCCACAGTATTGGAGAGAAGGGCACATCCATTGGTTAAACCTTGGATCCAGAAGAAGCAATGTGGAGTTCATTGTGGTTGTGGGACTCTTAACCAGCTTTTTACCCTTACAAGGATACTGGAGAGTTCATGGGAGTTTGTCCAACCAGGCTACATGTGTTTTGTGGACTTGGAAAAGGCATATGCGCTTGTCCCTTGGGGGTCCTCCTTTGGGAATAGAGGGTGCTGGGCCATTAGGTCCCTGCATAACTGGAGTGAATGCGAGCTTGGTTCACATGACCAGCAGTAAGTCAGACTCGTTCCCAGAGGGTGGTGGACTTTGCTAGGGCTGCCCTTTCTAATCAAGTCTATTCAGAATTTCTAGGCACAGCCAAGGAGTGGAGGGTGTCCAGTACAGTGACATCAGGATTGCATCTTTGCTTTTTGCAAATGATGTGATTCTGTTAGCTTCATCAAGCTGTGGCCTCCAGCATGCACAAGGGCAATTTACAGCTGAGTATGAAGCGGATGGGATGAGGAGCAGCACCTCCAAGTTTGAGGCCATGGCTCTGAACTGGAGAAGGGTAGATTGGCCCCTTCAGGTTGGGGATGAGTTATTGCCTCAAGTGGAGGAGTGTAAGTATCTTGGGATCTTGTTCTCAAGTGAGGGAAAACTAAAGCAGGAGATTGACAGGTGGATCGGTGCAGCATCAGAAATTATGCAGATATTGTAGTGGTCTGTCGTGGTGAAGAGAGCACAGAGTCAAAATGCAAAGCTTTGCATTTACTGGCCGATCAGTGTTCTAACTCTCACCTATAGTAACAAGCTCTGGGTTGTGACCGAAAGAATGAGATCCTGGATGCAAGCAGCAGAAATAGGAATCCTTTGCAGATGTTTGGCTTCAGCCTTTGAGATAGGGTGAGGAGCTCAGAGAACCGGGAGGGCTCAAAGCTCTGCTGCTGCCCCTCTGTGTCTAAAAGAGCCAGCTGATGTGGTTCGGGTATCTGATATATCTGGTATAGGATGCACCCTAGGAAGGCACTTTGGTCATGGTTAAATGATTCCTGGTCTTAGAGGAATGTCATACGAGGAACGGTTACTTGAGCTAAATCTGTTCAGTCTCAAGCAAAGGAGACTGAGGGGGGACATGATCCAGGTATATAAGATTCTAACAGGTTTGGATGCTGTTCAACCAAATAGTTACTTCAGCATTAGTTTAAATACACAAACTCGTGGCCATAGGTGGAAATTAGCGGGAGAACATTTCAAGCTGGATTTAAGGAAGCACTTCTTTACACAGCGTGTAGTCAGAGTATGGAATAGCCTTCCTGATAATGCAGTGCAAGCTGAATCCTTGGGTTCCTTTAAATCAGAGCTAGATAAGATTTTAACGACTCTGAGTTATTAGTTTAGTTCTCCCCAAGTGAGCTTGATGGGCTGAATAGCCTCCTCTCGTTTGTATAGTTCTTATGTTCTTATGTCATGATTAACACCATGAGACAGATCCAACACACTGGAGATCATATCTGATTATACCCCTGGAGAAGGTGGAGGAGATGGCTGGGGAGAGGGAGGTCTGGGCATCTCTGCTCAGACTGTCCCTGTGCTCTGGGCCTGAATAAGCAAATGGATTGATGGATGTTTTTTTTACTAATATAGTTTATGCAGGGGGCGGCATGGTGGTTCAGTGGTTAGCACTATTGCCTCACACCTCTGGGACCTGGGTTCGAGTCTCCGCCAGGGTCACATGTGTGTTGAGTTTGCATGTTCTCCCCATGTCGTTGTGGGGTTTCCTCCGGGTACTCCGGTTTCCCCCCACAATCCAAAAACATGCTGAGGCTAATTGGAGTTGCTAAATTGCCCATAGGTGTGCATGTGTGCGTGAATGGTGTGTGAGTGTGCCCTGCGATGGGCTGACCCCCCATCCTGGGTTGTTCCCTGCCTCGTGCCCATTGCTTCTGGGATAGGCTCCGGACCCCCCGCGACCCAGTAGGATAAGCGGTTTGGAAAATGAATGGATGGATGGATAGTTTATGCACTATCAGTGCCACACACAAAAGGAATAAGAAATAGCAATTTGGCAATTAAGGACAATGAAGAATGCAGATGACGCCACCATGATCAGCCTCAAAAGTGGGAGAGACAAGAGGTCAGAGAGCTGGTGGAGTGATGCAAGGTCCACAATATGATTCTCAGCATCAGCAAGAGAAACAAGATGTTTATGTGCTTCAGAGGAACCCAAGGGGAGTAAAGCTCTCTATATATCAGTGGCAGAAAGCATCAAATAACTGGACATTCACTTTGTTAAAAGGATTATTCATCCAGGCTGCAGAATATTCAAGGAGTGTCAAATTAAAGAAGGTAGACTTCCAGACAGAGGGAATTGCACGGTCAGGAGATTTCCAACAGGAGGCTAATAACAACTTAGGATAACTGCCAAGGAGGCAGATATCAGGAGCCTCTGCTGGGAGCGAGAAAGGGAAAGAGAAGAGAAGTCCAGACGAAGAAGAAGGACTGCAGGGGACAGAGGAATAGAAGAGGAAAGAACTGATTAGAGAGATCTGGTCACATGATACAAAGAGCAACAACAGGAGGAGAGTCCCAGAACATATGAAGAAAGGTGCCAGAGGCTTTAAGGGGCCAGAGATGACAAAGAAGGTCTGACTCTCATCCCATGAGATAGCAGTTCCTGGGAGTGGGGTACAGTCTGCAAATAAATTTAAATTGTGTTTGCTGATGAATGGAATTTTTAGGACTATTTATATTATTCTGAAAAATGACACTCCAGGACAAAAATAATAATAAGTTAAAATAAATAAAATAATAAGTCAAAAGCATCACACAGCTGGTCAGTACAAAGCACAGAACCCATGGTAATCACAGTAACCTGCAAGAAATGACCGGCAAACTCGGTGCAGATCAAAAGAATCAAGCAGGGACAGTCTCAAGAGATTGGAAATGATCCATGGCTGTTTTTGCATCCTCAGGATTAATATACTAAATATGCAGACTTTCAAAGAAAAGCTTCAGGTGCACAGGAAAGATCAAAAAAAGAGAAACTCCAACTCCTTTGTTGTCCTGATTGGGGCATTTATCACTTTCCCAGCAACAGCTGTTTTAGCGCTAAAGTCTTGGTAAAAAAAAAGAAGATTCTCCCACCTTCAAAGTTGAGGTCTTGGATTTTGTGGGCTTCGCAAATCACTGTCCGTTGGTCACAAAAGTCCATGAAGAGCATAAGGATGAGAGGGGGACGAGAAGAGTTTTCTGATATACCGTACAGCCTGTGAGTAAGGTCAATGACTGGGTGAAAGTCAGAGAGATGAGGGAAAATAGTAGGCCACAGCTTCGCAACCAAGCTTAACACCAATTAATTTCGGGCCAAGGCGACAGCTTCTGTCTTTAATCTGTTATTCTGTTGTCCAGAGAAAGCAGTCCCTTATTAAAATCAGCCAGCTCCTTGGAGTGCTGATTGGTTTTCAGAACTGATGTAAAGTCAGCCTTCAGTGCATTTAAGTCAACTTCAAGCTCCAAATAGTATTGCAGGAGTAAGACACCTAGAGAGTTTACTTGCTCGGATACAACGTTTAGTAACGTTTTACCTTAACTGCACCTTCATGATGCCTTTATAATGCGTTCATCGAACATTCAGTGCCCCTACATAATGCATTTATAGAGCATTCATAAGAAGCATGTAAGTATACCTTAATGTCCTAACATACCGTAACAGCCTTAATGTACACTAAAAACAAACATATGATAATAACAAACATTATAATGATTTAATCTGATAATGTTTGTTATTAATATATATTAAAACTGTTAAGGTATTTTAGAATGTTGAACTTGCTGAGTGTTCTATAAATGCATTATGAATGTATTATGACAGTGCACTGAATGTTCTATTAATGCATAATGAATGCTTTATGAAGGTACAGTTAATGTAAAGCATTGCCCGTCGTTTTTCATCTCCTCATGTAAAGGGGCCAGGCAAGGGCGTCCTCACTTACATCGCCATCAAAGCACGGCGAATTGTTCTCCGGACTGCAAAGAGCAGATGAGGTCGGCGCTGACTAGCAGCCATCAGGAGGGACAACCAGATGGTCCAGCAAATCTGAGCTAATTTACTGACATGGAAGTGGCTAAGGCACTATGGAAAGGGGGAAAAGGGTGAAAGGGATGCCTGTAAGTGCAGAGCAAGTCAGCCATCAGTGGTGAGCATCACGTAACTCACTGCATTGACCTTTCTTTCCATCCATCCATCCATCCATTTTCCAAACCGCTTATCCTATTGGGTCGCGGGGGGTCTGGAGCCTATCCTGGAATCAATGGGCACGAGGCAGGGAACAACCCAGGATGGGGGGCCAGCCCATCGCAGGGCACACTCACACACCATTCACTCACACACCATTCACTCACACATGCACACCTACGGGCAATTCAGCAACTCCAATTAGCTTCAGCATGTTTTTGGACTGTGGGGGGAAACCGGAGTACCCGGAGGAAACCCCACGACGACACGGGGAGAACATGCAAACTCCGCACACATGTGACCCAGGCGGAGACTCGAACCCGGGTCCCAGAGGTGTGAGGCGACAGTGCTAACCACTGCACCACCATGCCGCCCCCCCTTTCTTTCCATTCCACCTCAAATCCGCGCAATGAGGTTAAGGTCAGGTAATTGTACAGACCATGTCATCACTTTCAATTCATTCATGTCACTCCCTTTATCTTCCTCCTTCTGTAGATAGTTCTGACAGGGTATTTACATTGACTGTACTGGTTAGCCAGAGTTTACCCAAAAATGATAAAATATAGGGTGTTCAAAAATCTGGCAATATAGCTGTCATATGACCAGACATGATTCATTTTTATGTAATCATAATGGAAGCTTAAAACAAACAGTGAAGGAATAGGTGAAGGTATGCATCACTCACCAATGGTCTGTAGCTCCTGTACCTCGTTCTGCAAGTCAGACCTCTGTTGGACTGTAAAATAAAAAAAAGGAGCAGTAACATGTTTCAGAGACTCATTGAAAAGAGATTCCTCATACAGATCAGTCTGAAACAGTTTCTATAATACATTGTTTCAGCACAGTGAAAATGGTTCAAAAATGTTTGTGTTTGGGGTGGACTAATTGAAGCACTTGAATATATCGATATATCATAAAACACTCACTCAGATTTGAGTTTTCTCTATTTTTAGTCGCCAACTGCTTGTTCTTGTCTTCCAGTTGTGCCTGCAGTCCTGATAGACAAGTACTGAGATGGGTAAATACTGAGAGCAGGTGTTGAGTACTGATTGGTTAGTAAGTGAAAGAAAGTGAACTCAGTGACACTCACCAGAGATATTGCTTGAGGTCCTCATTTGTAGCTCCTTCAGCTGATTCTGCAGGCCAGATCTTTCTTGGACTTGATGACCAAAGTAATAATTAGCTGTGATATTTGTGGGAGGCACTCCGGTTTCCCCCCGCAGTCCAAAAATATGCTGAGGCTAATTGGAGTTGCTAAATTGCCCATAGGTGTGCATGTGAGAGTGAATGGTGTATGAGTGTGCCATGCGATGGGCTGGCCCCCC
Organism: Brienomyrus brachyistius; assembly: GCF_023856365.1. Taxonomy (NCBI): domain Eukaryota; kingdom Metazoa; phylum Chordata; class Actinopteri; order Osteoglossiformes; family Mormyridae; genus Brienomyrus; species Brienomyrus brachyistius. The sequence continues at coordinate 22,580,733 of NC_064544.1, forward strand.
ATCCTGTGTTGTTCCCTGCCTAGTGCCCGTTGCTTCCCGGATAGGCTCCTGACCACCCGCGACCCAGTAGGATAAGCGGTTTGGAAAATGGAGGGATGGATGGATTTGTGGTAGGCACACTAAAGAGATTCAGACTTCAAATCACTGTGACACTGTTTGACCATCAGGGATTTCAGAACAGGAAATATGTTTCACAAAATACTGACTTGTATGCCAACTAAGCTGTTTGTGTTTTCAAGCTGAACTAGAGGTTTTGAAGCAACTTGGCAGGTAGTGTAGCTAATGTTGACTTCATTCGAAAGAAGTACTTTGATGAAGGAGAACAAAATTTACATATAAGGAGTTTATCTACTAAAATGAGAAAGAAAGATCTTTTTGTGGTCATACTGCCAACAGTCCACAGTCTGCTTTCCCCCATTTTGAAAATCACTGTCCACCACTGTCAGACACTGTTATCATAACATGGATTTCAACACAAGGAAAATTCTTCTCAAGACTGATTAGTGGAAAATGTATGGACAGCCTGTTAAACACTCACTCAGATTTGAGTTTTCTCTGTTCTTAGTCTCCAGCTGCTTGTTCTTGTCTTCCAGTTGTACCTGCAGTCCTGATAGACAAGTACTGAGATGGGTAAATACTGAGAGCAGGTGTTGAGTACTGTTTGGTTAGTAAATGAAAGATAGTGAACTAAGTGATACTCACCAGAGATATTGTTTGAGGTCCTCATTTGTAGGTCCTTCAGCTGATTCTGCAGGCCAGATTTCTCTTGGACTAGATGACCAAAGTAATAATTAGCTGTGATATTTGTGGGAGGCGAACTAAAGAGATTCGGACTTCAAATCATTGTGACACTGTTTGAACATCATGGATTTCAGAACAGAAAATATGTTTCACAAAATACTGACTTGTATGCCAACTAAGCTGTTTGTGTTTTCAAGCTGAACTAGAGGTTTTGAAGCAACTTGGCAGGTAGTGTAGCTAATGTTGACTTCATTCGAAAGAAGTACTTTGATGAAGGAGAACAAAATTTACATATAAGGAGTTTATCTACTAAAATGAGAAAGAAAGATCTTTTTGTGGTCATACTGCCAACAGTCCACAGTCTGCTTTCATCCATTTTAAAAATCACAGTCCACCACTGTCAGACACTTATTATAAAATGGATTTCAACACAAGGAAAATGCTTCTCAAGACTGATTAGTGGAAAATGTATGGACAGCCTGTTAAACACTCACTCAGATTTGAGTTTTCTCTGTTCTTAGTCTCCAGCTGATTGTTCTTGTCTTCCAGTTGTACCTGCAGTCCTGATAGACAAGTAATGAGATGGGTAAAGACTGAGAGCAGGTGTTGAGTACTGTTTGGTTAGTAAATGAAAGATAGTGAACTAAGTGATACTCACCAGAGATATTGTTTGAGGTCCTCATTTGTAGCTCCTTCAGCTGATTCTGCAGGCCAGATTTCTCTTGGACTAGATGACCAAAGTAAAAATTAGCTGCGATATTTGTGGGTGGCGTACTAAAGAGATTCGGACTTCAAATCACTGTGACACTGTTTGAACATCATGGATTTCAGAACAGGAAATATGTTTCACAAAATACTGACTTGTATGCTAACTAAGCTGTTTGTGTTTTCGAGCTGAACTAGAGGTTTTGAAGTAACTTGGCAGGTAGTGTAGCTAATGTTGACTTCATTCGAAAGAAGTACTTTGATGAAGGAGAACAAAATTTACATATAAGGAGTTTATCTACTAAAATGAGAAAGAAAGACTTTTTTGTGGTCATACTGCCAACAGTCCACAGTCTGCTTTGCCCCATTTTAAAAATCACTGTCCACCACTGTCAGACACTGTCATCATAACATGGATTTCAACACAAGGAAAATGCTTCTCAAGACTGATTAGTGGAAAATGTATGGACAGCCTGTTAAACACTCACTCAGATTTGAGTTTTCTCTGTTCTTAGTCTCCAGCTGATTGTTCTTGTCTTCCAGTTGTACCTGCAGTCCTGATAGACAAGTAATGAGATGGGTAAAGACTGAGAGCAGGTGTTGAGTACTGTTTGGTTAGTAAATGAAAGATAGTGAACTAAGTGATACTCACCAGAGATATTGTTTGAGGTCCTCATTTGTAGCTCCTTCAGCTGATTCTGCAGGCCAGATTTCTCTTGGACTAGATGACCAAAGTAAAAATTAGCTGCGATATTTGTGGGTGGCGCACTAAAGAGATTCGGACTTCAAATCACTGTGACACTGTTTGAACATCATGGATTTCAGAACAGGAAATATGTTTCACAAAATACTGACTTGTATGCTAACTAAGCTGTTTGTGTTTTCGAGCTGAACTAGAGGTTTTGAAGTAACTTGGCAGGTAGTGTAGCTAATGTTGACTTCATTCGAAAGAAGTACTTTGATGAAGGAGAACAAAATTTACATATAAGGAGTTTATCTACTAAAATGAGAAAGAAAGACTTTTTTGTGGTCATACTGCCAACAGTCCACAGTCTGCTTTGCCCCATTTTAAAAATCACTGTCCACCACTGTCAGACACTGTCATCATAACATGGATTTCAACACAAGAAAAATTCTTCTCAAGACTGATTAGTGGAAAATGTATGGACAGCCTGTTAAACACTCACTCAGATTTGAGTTTTCTCTGTTCTTAGTCTCCAGCTGCTTGTTCTTGTCTTCCAGTTGTACCTGCAGTCCTGATAGACAAGTACTGAGATGGGTAAATACTGAGAGCAGGTGTTGAGTACTGTTTGGTTAGTAAATGAAAGATAGTGAACTAAGTGATACTCACCAGAGATATTGTTTGAGGTCCTCATTTGTAGGTCCTTCAGCTGATTCTGCAGGCCAGATTTCTCTTGGACTAGATGACCAAAGTAATAATTAGCTGTGATATTTGTGGGAGGCGAACTAAAGAGATTCGGACTTCAAATCATTGTGACACTGTTTGAACATCATGGATTTCAGAACAGAAAATATGTTTCACAAAATACTGACTTGTATGCCAACTAAGCTGTTTGTGTTTTCAAGCTGAACTAGAGGTTTTGAAGTAACTTGGCAGGTAGTGTAGCTAATGTTGACTTCATTCGAAAGAAGTACTTTGATGAAGGAGAACAAAATTTACATATAAGGAGTTTATCTACTAAAATGAGAAAGAAAGACTTTTTTGTGGTCATACTGCCAACAGTCCACAGTCTGCTTTGCCCCATTTTAAAAATCACTGTCCACCACTGTCAGACACTGTCATCATAACATGGATTTCAACACAAGAAAAATTCTTCTCAAGACTGATTAGTGGAAAATGTATGGACAGCCTGTTAAACACTCACTCAGATTTGAGTTTTCTCTGTTCTTAGTCTCCAGCTGCTTGTTCTTGTCTTCCAGTTGTACCTGCAGTCCTGATAGACAAGTACTGAGATGGGTAAATACTGACAGCAGGTGTTGAGTACTGTTTGGTTAGTAAATGAAAGATAGTGAACTAAGTGATACTCACCAGAGATATTGTTTGAGGTCCTCATTTGTAGCTCCTTCAGCTGATTCTGCAGGCCAGATTTCTCTTGGACTAGATGACCAAAGTAATAATTAGCTGTGATATTTGTGGGAGGCGAACTAAAGAGATTCGGACTTCAAATCACTGTGACACTGTTTGAACATCATGGATTTCAGAACAGGAAATATGTTTCACAAAATACTGACTTGTATGCTAACTAAGCTGTTTGTGTTTTCGAGCTGAACTAGAGGTTTTGAAGCAACTTGGCAGGTAGTGTAGCTAATGTTGACTTCATTCGAAAGAAGTACTTTGATGAAGGAGAACAAAATTTACATATAAGGAGTTTATCTACTAAAATGAGAAAGAAAGACTTTTTTGTGGTCATACTGCCAACAGTCCACAGTCTGCTTTGCCCCATTTTAAAAATCACAGTCCACCACTGTCAGACTCTGTTATTATAAAATGGATTTCAATACAAGGAAAATGCGTCTCAAGACTGATTAGTGGAAAATGTACGGACAGCCTGTTAAACACTCTCTCAGATTTGAGTTTTCTCTATTCTTAGTCTCCAGCTGCTTGTTCTTGTCTTCCAAGTGTGCTTGTATTTCTGACAGAAAAGCATTCATACAGATAAACACTGACAGTAGGTGTAAAGTACCAATCCTGTATGATTATGGAAAATAGAGTGGAATCAGTGACATTCACCCAAGATACTGCTTGATGTCATCCTTTGTAAGTCCGTCATCTCATTCTGCAGGCTAGATCCTTGTAGAACTAGAAGAGCCAAAGGAAAAGTTAACAGTAAGTTCTCAGAATATGTGAGGCTGTCTTCTTCCAAGTTCTGTCAAGCTAATATTTATCACGATTTATCCAAACCCTCCTTTCGGTGAACCTCCAGGGTATACCATACAGTCCATCACCAGGCAAGTACACACACAAAAAATATAAATATCACATCCATGGAACAGTTGCACTTTGGTATATATGATTTACTCATTGTTATTTATTGTATTATACAGTTTTGTATTATGCATTTAATTTTATATTATACATATAAAATTGCAGTCGTGTAATGGATAGATTTGAGTTGAGATTTACAGATTTACATATGAAAATTCTTTTTTGAAAATAAAAATTTACTCTACACATATAGCCCATTGAAGTATAGTTTTGCCAGTGTTCACATTGTAAAACTTTTTGCAAACACTACTTACATGAGACACTGAGTACAGCACCAAGAATGATCAGTGTGATGATCCACAGAGAGATGAACACCACCATTGTCCTTCTGTACAGAGACTCTCTCCCAGAAGTGCTTTGTGGTTCTGAGAGTTTTAAAAAATGGTTATTGCCTCTCCATGCAATCCTATTAATTATTATTAGTATTTTTTCTGGCTAACAAATGATTCTTGCATATATCTTGAACGTTTTTCTCAGATTTATATTCATATGATAATATTCAGTGATCAGTGGTTCACGATGATGAGTTCACCTTCAGCAAGAGATTGATCATTAGAGACTGAGATATTTTAGTCGATTGTTAGTCGACAGTTTAGTCGATTGTCAATGTCGGTTGAATCTCCGGTAAATGCCACACTAACTATAATTTTAGCTGGTAATCTGTGTAACAAAATACATCTGAGCTCCTACAAGATATAACAACACCAGAGTTACACTCACCAAAGCCTGGCTGGGTACACAATTCTCCAACATGACTGTATTCTGTTTTTTGTTCACACGACATGCTGCACTTTTGCAAATGATCATTTGCAAAATTCATCTCGATGTTCGTATACCGGCCATCCATCGCTGCTCCAGGAAGAAGTGAGAACAGATAAATCAATGACTCACCCACACACTATGGGCAGCTTAGTGACATGAATTAATATAACAGGAAGCCTTGGGGAGGAAACTCATTCAAACACCCCTTGCAAAGTCAACACCCCGTGAGGCTGCGTCAGAATCAAATCCACAAGTCTGGACGCTACAGCACAATACTGTACAGTAAGGCACTGAGCCACTGCTCTGCCCTGCTAAACTCTGAATAGTACAAAAACTGAAAGGCAAAAGAATACCAAAGGTGTGACTGATCGATTGCTTTGGAATCAACATTTACATGCTGAAGTTATGTAATTATTGTCTAAATACATAAATATTGGTGTAAATAAGCATATTTATATGTACTACATTTACATTTAACCAGTTTTTCAACACTGTTTATTTAGATATATTACCATATTCATCTATCACTTCTGCTATGAACTGGGTATCACAGATGTTTTAAGTAAAGATGTTTATTTTATTCCAGTTCTTCTACAGCCTACTGTTATATATGATGCAGTGTTTTCATAGTTTAATTTTTTTTTAGTTAGTTTTTATTTTATATTATTTTCATTTGAAATCCAGCTTAGTTTTTAGTATGGGATCATTCATTTTTATTAGGTTTTATTTAAAAATATTTTTATTTATTTTTATATGTTTTGGTTTCAGATTAAGTAATTCGACTATCTGGCACTGCTTCACTCCTGATGTTGCCAGACATGACACATTCTGCTGTAAATGGTGTTAAAAACTAGTAATGGGAAGTATTTCACATTTGTTTTTATTGCATTTTAGCTAGTTTTGAAGCAATGGTTATAGCATTTTTTGTATTTCAGTTTTAATTTAAAATTTTATTTTTCATTAACAATTTGATAATGATAAAATCATAATATTATACATTAAAAACATAAAGGCCATGGTGCCAGTCCATCAAAAATATTTTTGTTACAGTCAACAGGAAGGTCAAGAACACAGGCCAGATATTCAGGACTGGATTTGGATACACCTGGTCTAAGACAAATTTTGCTTCAGTTTCCCATAGATTCCCCCAAGATTCAGTATAATTAGTATCATCTAAGAATCAATATAATTTCAAATAAAATCAAACAAATTTCAGTTTACCGAAAAATTAAAAAATATATTTTTCCCTTCCTGTTCTTCACATCTTCCTGTTCTCCAATAAGTCTGGTCATTCTCCTCTAACAACTCTGTTTTTTTACTGCAGCTTTCTCTGGAAATTCATCAAATGTTAAAGCAGAGGAGTGACAACACTTTACCATAATGGGAACAGAGGAACTAAGAACAGAGGAAGCTACAGAGGACATGAGGTGACAGAAACTGTAATGTTTAACAGTGGAAAAAAGTCTTGTCTAATAAATCTTGATTTATTTTGCCGCATAGTGATGGCTGGGTCAGATTGGTACAATGAGCAGGAATGCATGGTGCCTCCATCCATCCATCCATTTTCCCAACCGCTTATCCTTCTGGGTCACGGGGGGTCTGGAGCCTATCCCGGAAGTTACGGACACGAGGCGGGGAACAACCCAGGATGGGGGGCCAGCCCATCGCAGGGCACACTCACACACCAGTCACTCACACATGCACACCTATGGGCAATTTACTTCAATTAGCCTCAGCATGTTTTTGCACTGTGGGGGGAGGAAAAATACAATTGAAAGGAAAAAAATAAATCAGTAAATCAGAAGCTTGAACAAAACAAGATCGGACAAAATGTTTGGTGGGAACCAAATTGAAGGAGGAGTAGACCTTCAGCTTCTTTTTTTTTTGACAATTTGTTTAAATTTTTTTCTCAGCTTTTATGGAATTTGGTGAGACAGACAATTCAGAACAGAAACAATGAAAATCACTGAAATGTTTGGTGGTGAAACCAAAAATGAAAAGAAAGGTCATTTGAGTAGGACTGAGGGAATGAGTAACAGGACTCACTCCAACAAGAGGCCTGCCCAGCCCATAACCTACATATAGCTGTAAGTGAAAGATAGTGAACTCAGTGGCATAGGGCCTTATAATTGGCCTTGTCCCTATCCATCCAGGGGGATGTCGGGGAGTATTTCATAGCCTGGCCTTAGATTGTCAGTGTATGAGCGGCAACCGACTACCAGTTGACCTTCCTCTCTACCAGGTCCCAAGTGACTATGGTCCCATATTACCCTGGATTTTGTTTCAGGCCATCCAGATTGAGATGGTAACATTGTGTTTATGACCCGTCATCAATGGCTTCTCCATGGCAGCCCATTTCATATCTCTTCCCAAACTCGTCCTCTAAGGAGACGGGCAACTAACCATCCTCCACATTTTCAGGATCAATGAGTGTCCAAAAGAGATCAGTAGTTCACTGCTGGGTTTTGGAAAATTATTATGGAGCTGGACAATCACTCATCAGGATTTCACCCTCAGACTCATGATTAAATTTAACGCACCAGTCAAGAACTAGAGGTAGCTCTTTGCTGCCTGGAATTTCAGAATCCCTTTTCCTGAGCAGCTGCTGTAGGTGGAGCAGGTCCACAGTTCCATGCTTGTATCCATTACTGGATTGTCTTTTCCAGTGTTCTGTTGGCCACCCTCTTATCAGCCCAGGAACAAGAGAGTACATCCCCATTTGCCCAGTCCTTTGCTCCACAGTGTCACAGAACCTAGAACTCTGTGGTTCTATTCATGTGTTATGCAGATTGCTGTCATTGGACCCCCCCCCCCCCCCCCCCAAGTCTATTACCCTGGACAGAACATTTGGCTCTCCACTGGTGACATTCCTCTAGATGTTACCTCATGTAAAGTAGCTCCATGTTTAATTGGCAATGTAGAAGTTTAGGCATCTGTCAATGAGGTCCTGGAAGATGGCATTTATAAAGCACTGGCACAGAAGAGGGGGTGATAGTGAGCCTGAATGGCCTTACAAAATACTCATAGTGATGGTGGCTGGTAACATGTGGTTTTCTATCCATCCTCCACTAGAATATGAATCAGGTTCTAGGTAATCTGTAAATCTAATTTTCTAAAAGAAAAAAAAACGTTCTTACAGGATAAACTTAACTTGTTCTAAAGCAGCCAGACTCAGAGAATCGGAGAGAGAGGGAAACTGAACTTTTTTGTTACCTTGTTCAGGTCATGGTACTGTAAGTGATTTAAGGTCACAACCCCACATCAGTCTTTTCAATTAAACAAATCCTGGCTGCTACAGGAGAGCTGGATGTCAGATGAACCCGGGCTGTGAACCCTCTCTATGTATTGCTAACAAGGTACAGTAGTAGTTTCAACTCCTTTTGAAAAAAGTTTTTGTTTTAATATGTTATTTCAGTTTAGTTTCCCTTTCAGTTGCAGCAACTTCTCTAAAAATTTGTGATGCAGCTTGTCGAGTTCAATGTGCTCTTTTTACAGCAACGTTGCATAAATTGGCAAGATATCAGATTTTTTTTAACTACTACTACTGAAGAAAGACATAAAAACTATTTTTCGTATATTACATTTCAGTGTTCATTTTTATTTAATTTTTTTTTTACAGAATTCATGAACCATGTGCTTGGTTATATGTAAAAGAAAATACTTTTTTTTAGTTCTAGTTAGTTCTCAGTTAGGCATTAACAGCAAATAAAATTAAATATATTAAAAGAAAAATGTAGTTTCATTTCCAAAGTCCTTATTGTTTATGTAGACTGTGTTCATCTATGCTCATTTCAATGCATCTAGTAGTGGTACTCAAACTAATATACTTAAGTAAAAATACAGACACCATACCAAAATGTTACTCAAGTAAAGGTAAAAGGTAAAATACATCCAGTAAAAAAAAGCCTGACCATAAAAGTCTTTAAGTATCAAAAGTAAAAAATACTACACATTCAAATCTATTGATCTTATAAAAAGCAGCATATCCTTTTAAATTTACTGAAAATGGGTTTTGAAATAGCATTGCAAGTTGCAGTGCATGACAATAAGCAGGAAAACTGAGTTGCAAGAAGATAATCAGATATTTTCTTTATCTTCAGAAAAAGTGGGGCAACTTGCCAAGGGTGCCGGTGCAGATTTGTGGAATGATGTTACAATGTTTTTTTAATATGAGGAAAATGGCAGATCAATCTACGCAGAGCTGCTGTTGGACATTTTGGTGCCATAAGCATTCAGCATCAGGTATACACACAGGTAAGTAGCTCCTATAGAGCAGAAGCCTCAGTAGTAATGCACTGTTCTCTGTAACTCTTATAATTCTTATACTGCCACCACTGCAATAATAAGGAGAAGGACAACACAGGAGCAGTTTATTTGCGCTGATTCAGAGAGGACCCTAAACACTGTACAGGCCCCTGATTACGAACAATATCTAAGTCTGGCTTTAAGTCGAATTTGTAAGAACAGGGTTCTTATTTAGCTTCAGTTAGTGAAATGTTTGTCTTAGTAATGATGTGACGTTCGCAAATGATTTGTTTGCGGGGAACAAGTCCCGTTAACAGCAAATAAGATTAAATATATTAAAACTTCCCAGCACAGATTCTTCCTCTTCTCATCAGAAATGCGACTTGAAAGCTGCTTCCCCCCTCTTGCACTCACAAACTCGGTCCACAACATCTGTATCCAGAACGAGTATTCAAATGCTGACTGTATACTATTGTGCAAACATTTAGTCAGAATTGGGTGCCGGGACACCCCTCCATTTCCGAGTAGCCCTACCTCCAGCCTCCCCTCCCAAAGAATAAGGATATGGAAACATTTATAATGTGCTTACTATGTTATATTGGTTGGGTGGTTTGCATTTAAGGCTTTCACAACTGAAAATCACTAAGGCAAATTTGCTTTCAATCATAAATCTTGGTGTATGTGTCACACCCTGCATCCCTTCCATCTCATTATCTCCACACCTGTTACTTGTTAAATCTTGTCTCTCATTACAGCCCTTGTGTGGATCACCCCAGGTGCCTCTCGCCTGCTCCCTCGTCAATCGTGTATATAGTGCCTCCCTGTCTTGCACTCCCCAGTCCAATCATTAATGTTGCTACCTGCATGCGCTCCCTAGTGGTCTTGCCTGATCCTCCCTACCCTGTTTGACCCCTTGTGGTCTGTTTCCTTTATGCTGCCTCTTTCATTTAATGAAGCCCCTTTTGGTTTTCCCCACACCTGCCTCCATTTCCATCCTTACCTGCAATGTGACAGAATGACTGGACTGTGGCAACAAAACCCTGGCAGCTCCCTAGCCCTCCAGACACTGTATGCTCCTGCCTTCATTCCTTGTTTGATCCCGGAGAACTTCTCGTTGTGCGATCCCCACCTCTATTGGAGAGAGTCCTACCGAAGACCGGGACTTGAGGACTGTGGCATGCCTTGGGATGCTGCTCCTTCTGTTTTGCCCTCACAGACCCTGGCAGAGAAATACATTGGACTCCAGGGTCTGTACTGGATGACCTGACAGTGCAAGGTTCTCCAGAGGTTGCCCAGCTCCTGGTTTACCTATGAAAGGAGCTGGTGGCTATAACCCTGATGTCCCAGCTCCAAGAGCTGGAGACCCTGAGGAGGGTCCTCTGCTAGAGAGAGGGACAGAGTGCCAATGTTGCCCTCTTCTGATGTCTCTCCTCCCCCCATAGACCCAGGTGAAACAGCTGCTGAGCTTAATATCTCCCTGGCTGTTCCTGATATAGGTGGTTTCCCAGCTGCCCAATCCCTGGCTCTACTGATCAGCACAGAGCTCCTGGATGCTGACTCCTTGCCCTTGTCTGTCCAAGAGAGCTCTGCCTGACTCTGGGTGGTATCTTAGCTTGGCCTACCTCAAGATCCCGCAACAAGCCCTGTCATTCTCCTGAGGCCCTGTCTGAACTCTGCCAGCCCTGGTGAGGCTGCTCTGCTAGCACCTAGCCCTGGTACGGCCACCACCTTCCTGCTAGTTCCCTGCTTTGATGGATCCCGAAAGCCCTGGTTCTACTCTGCTTGCCACTGGGTGCCTTGGCTGTGTTCTGTTTGCAGACATTGGCTCCTGCTTGTGGCCTCCACCTTATTGGCCCCTGCTCCAGCATGCTAGCTTGCGGCCACTGGTCTCCAGCCCAAAGTCTAACTTTCTGGCGGCTGCCTGCTTAGAAGTTGAACCCAGAGGATGGCCCTCTGAATGACCTGGAATGGGACACCTTGGATCTGAGTGCTGCACTGTGGACCCTGGTTCTGATCCCTAACTCAAGCCATGCATGTCCCCTGTCCCAAAGTGACCTCTGTCATGAGAGCTCCAAGAATGGAGCTGACCATGTTCAGGGAGCTGACCAGGGAGATGGGGGGGCACACCATCTGTGGCCACTGCTCCAGCCCCTCTGGTTCACGTTACCTGTCACCTTCAGGTTCCTTCCTGGCAGCACCCCTTTACCCTGTGGTCCTGGTGGCTCCCACAGTGCCTCCTGACCCGAAATCTACCATCACTTTCGCTTGACCGGGGGGGTTCATTTCCCAGGGTCAATGCTCTGCTTTCACGGGTCAGGTAATTACACAAGCCATGTTATCACTTTCAATTTCCCTTCACCTTCCTCCTTCTTTAAATAGTACTGAAAGGGTATTTCCAGTGAGTGCACAGCTTAACCAAAGTTTAAACAGAAATATAATAAAACATAAGGGCTCAATTGTACCTACTTAGAATATGGTACTTTCTAGATCTGGTACCCTAATAGCACACAGCTTAGCACCAAATTAGCACAGAATCTTCACACCAGTTGCAAACATCTTAGTCATGGAACAAAGTCCCAGCCGATAGCCTCAATAAAGATCCTAACTGCAGCAAACACAAAAGTACAGCCGCTGTCTATAGGATCCTAAAATGAAAATCTTACTGCTGATGTGGTGGACTAACCTCAGCATCACGTTCTCTGGCCCATTATAGCACTGTAAATCAGGGCTGCTCAATAATAGGCGTAGCCAACATAATGATTTTGTGCAATTGAAATGAAAAATCAATAACAGATATTCTTGTATTTTTGTTGCATAATTCTAAATAGAGAACTACCTTTTTCACATTGTATTTAATTAGCGTATATGTTTAAATAGCTTATTGAAAATAACATGTGTCATTCACATTAATTGCATATTTTTAATGCTAAATGTCATAACTTCATAAGAAATATAATGAATTAAATACCATATTCTCTACTACCATGTATGCTTGCATATCTGTAGCTGAATTTGCTAACAAAAACGCCTTAAGTGACACGAGGAGACTAACTTTCTGCATTAACATCCTCGGTGTATTTAGTCTCCAATGAGTTAGCACAGGGATGGCTAATCTTATCTGCAAAGTGTATGCAAGTTTTTGGGATAACCTTTAGGTCATCTGTTCAAACCCAGGTGTGAGGACTCTTCAGCCAATCAGTCCTCTAATTAGTAATCTAATTAGGGAGTTGTAGTGAAAACCTTCATACACAACAGCCCTTTATGGTTTAGATTGAGTGGTTTGGTGTTCTCAGAGGATTATTTGAGTTGAGCTTCCCTCCCTTCGGGACTTGGGGGAAAGTGGGGAAGATCATTAAAGACGCCAGTCACCCCAGTCATAAACCATTAGGCAGACGGTACTGCAGCATCCGGTCCTGGACCAGCAGACTGAGGGACAGTTTCTTCCACCAGGCCATCAGACTGCTGAACTCTGACCATTAACAATGGGCACCGACACTGAGCACATTATTGAACTGTACATTCTTACTGCATGCACTTTTGTACGTACGCAGATTTGTCAAATGTTTATGTGTTATAGTTATATATTACGTATTATATTTCTTTTGCATGTTAATTTGTGACATGTTACATACAGCTGCTTCTAGAGGCTTTGCACACAAACATATGACTGACATATAGTACCTGTGTACTGCTGACAAGTGCCATTACAATAAAAGTGATTTGATTTAGCCACCCTCGAGTTGACATGTTTGATCTGTTTCCAGCAACACATCCAAGTTTGCCAGCACACAATAGACTGGACCTGCAAAAACACGTGACGACCACTTACAGTGAAAGACTCACATGAGAAAGATAGAGACAAGAAGCAAATTAGCGCAAGACGCTCACTCTAGCAAAGTCTTGGTCATGCAAACAAATCAGCTGAAACAAGACGTGAGTTTACTGAAGATTTCGTTGCTCTGTGTGCAGAGTCAGACATTCCTTTAGAAAAAAAAAGAAAAAAAAAAAAAAACTACGTCCGTTTTCGGTCAAGCACTGTAAACAAGGAGGAGCGCTGCCAGAACACGAGAGTAGCCTCCGTCAAATCCACTTACCCAGTGTGTTCGAGCAGCATAGGGAGGCTGTGCGACAGAAGCTGAAAAAATATCAGTCATTGTTGAAGAAACTACCAATGCAAGACACTGCAGCGTTCTCAACATCATCATTGGTGAGTGAATTAAGTAGATAGCATTTACACCAGTAAATTAAAATACATTATACTTATAAGAATGTATATGCCAATAAGTAAAAATGTACATATTTCTTGTGGAAATTTTTTTTGTAAAAATGAACTGTATCTGAATGACTAATAATTATTAGGTGATTGCTGGTGATTATCCATTGTTATTCTGATGCTAATTAAAATAAAGTTAACTAAAAGTTTCTTCTTTTTTCTCTTATTTGTGCAGGTTTTGAAGGCCAGTACTTCCTGGTGGATGTAATTTTCATGGAGTGATGTAACTACTCAACCTTTGCCCAAGCAGTATTAGGCTCCCTCCACAACAACAAACTGGATCTCAGTTATGTCTGTGCAGTGGTCACAGGCAATGCTGATGTGAAATACATAAATTTCTTTCTTTTGCATGAAAAACGAATGTTTTTTTACCAAAGCAGTAAATGTTCTGCTGAGCCCTGCACTTTGTTGAATAACAGTCATTAAATGTGAGATTTTTTCCTATTGCATTATTCTTTTTTCCCATCCATTCCATAATTAGACACATTTTAGGTGAATAAATATGATTATAACATGGACTTAAGAAGAATAAAATGGAATTTAGGAAAAAAACAAAACGCATTAGGGCCCTACTATTCTTCTTCAATCATAAATTGCATTTATATAGATTTGAAAATGACAATATCTAAAAAAAAGCATTTAAAAGATGTTTAATATACAAGATTTAAGATGAGTGTATGAAACTGGCAGCCCTCCGTTTGGCGTTTGGCTCAGTACGCGTATTAGCTCTTCGTTTCAGTAAGGTTGGTGACCCCTGATCTAGTCATTAAGTGTTTTTTTTTTATGTAAACGGTCGCGGTTAGCAAGTTAGTTCAGTCAGCTAGCTCCTGTTAGCGCTTCAGTCAGCCATCCCGATTGTAAACTGTGAAATGTACTTTGTGTGTGTGTTACATCTGATATTCATTGCCTACTGATTTATTTTATTTCCAACTCTTTCCCTGTTAGTTTGCACTATCGTTCTGCCCCTCCAGTCAGAGCTGGTTATTGTTCTCCCTTAGCTTTCCAGCACAGGACGTTAATGAGCGTGCGTGTGCATGTAGCCACATAGCGTGGGGACCTACAGTTTCAGGCACTAAAACTAATAGTATTTATAAATACAAGAGTATCCTAAGATGTGTATTATATTCAGATCTCTGTTTATATTTATATGTATTGTGGTATTTGTTTAAACCACATGTTTTAAACTCAAGGCCCGCGGGGCATGTCCCACCCGGCGTACAATTATATCTGGTGTCACTACCAAAAATGCATTATGTTTTAGTTTTTTTGGTGTATTTGTTAGTAAACTACTTACCTTTTCTTAATGACCTGATTTGAGTGTCCTTTTTATTTCTTAAATCCATCCCTTTCTATTAGTATATATAGATATATTACATCCATCCATCCATTTTCCAAACCACTTATCCTACTGGGTCGCGGGGGGTCCGGAGCCTATCCCGGAAGCAATGGGCATGAGGCAGGGAACAACCCCAGATAGGGGGCCAGCCCATCGCAGGGCACACGCACACACCATTCACACCTACGTGGCAATTTAGCAACTCCAATTAGCCTCAGCATGGTTTTGGACTGGGGGTGGGGGGAACTGGAGTACCCGGAGGAAACCCCACGATGACATGGGGAGAACATGCAAACTCCGCACACATGTGACCCAAGCGGAGACTCGAACCCGGGTCCCAGAGGTGTGAGGCAACAGGGCTAAACCACTGCACCACCATGCCGCCCCAAGTCGTTTTATATATCTTTTTATTTATTGGCCCAGCAATGTGAAGCGCCGATAACACACAAACTACAAATCCCATAATGCAGCGCAACAGCTGCCTTACCGAACGATAGGCTACCTGCCATCATTCCTGCGTCTGTCAGATCGATCAAGCGTTTGTTGGCGTGTACAACCCAGATTTCAAGTCAAAGCTAGCCTCTAATAATGGGGAAAAGTTGATTCTGGAAACCTTCCAAAACCGGTGGGAGGCTGAGTATATGTTTACTGATATTACTGGTAAACCCGTGTGCCTTATTTGTGGAGCTAATTTTGACAGGAGACAGTTTCATGGAAAGTAAAATATTTTAAGTTTAAACTTGTTTATTTTGGAATAATATTGTATCTTGTCTGTTTCGATTTATATTTATATTCAAAAAACGTTTAGTTTTAATCTGTTCAGTAAATGTTTATCCTGTTTGGCCCGGGACCAACAGTGTGTTTTGAGTTTTGGCTCCGTGTCCGACTGAGTTTGACACCCCTGGTTTATATGTGATATTGTGGGTATGTCATTTTGCTGTTATACACTGCATACATTTATGTATGTACAGTATAATAAGTGAAGAACAAACCGTGTCATTAAATCTTTTGAGTTAATTATCAGAATTAAGATATGCTTAATTGAAAGGACATCTGGATTGCTGAAAATGTGTTTCAGATATTTAGATAAGTCAGGTGGAACATTACAATACAGCCCTTAGAAGGTCGCAGCATTTTTTGTGGCATGTTGTATGTGTAACTGCCAGGCATGATGGATGTCTGTTGGACATAAATGAGGACACATTAGAGGACTTTAGAAGGCATGATGCTGAACTGCATGTGGCGATGCCCACAAAGGAGTGTACGCCGGCAACAACGCGGGCAAGGAGGGATCAGCTGGCAGAAGAGCTGAACCATCTGCAGCCTGGTAAGGAAGCTTTCCACCAGGTCAAACAGACAGGTTTTTATGGCTTTTGCATGTTTATAAGATACCAACATATTTATGTATGACACAAAGTAGTCCACTTACTTTGATTAGTCCCGTCCTATTTAAGTCCTGGTCTTACCTGTTTCCCTTCTCTGTCATTGATGTTCGTATGCGTCAGATGTTTCCTGATCCCCAGTTCGCCATTAAATCCCCATATACCCCGTATTCCGCCTGTCTGCCTGCTCCTTGCCCGCCTTGCACACTCTATCGCCTGTGTCAGCTACGGCAATCGTGACAACCAGCATAAAAGCATCTGTTTATGTTAAGTGGTGAATTTCTCAGGTAGCTTTAAAATATTGTAGTTACACCTCAAAAGAAAATGAAGCCCCCCTGGATCCTTGAAAAAATACATTGTTATAGAAAACCAATTTTAAAGGAGGTGTTTAATTTATTTTATTTGGAAACATCCAAAACATTGAATCCAGCAGAATAAAATGTGTTAATCATGACCAGTTTTATTAATATAATGAATTATTTTGTTCCAGATGAAGTTAAAGAATTTTATCTATCCTTTCACACAACTCCTCTGATACCTCAAGAGCCATAGATGCATAAATCAACCTGGAAAAACCTTCAACTTTGGATAACAAGGTCTGACCTGTAATGGAGAGATCCCTCTGAAGCCAGAGATTGAGTCTTTTTTCCAGGGAAGTAAGCAAGGGTGTAAAATTATCCAGCATTCTTGCAGTCTGGTCTTTCTGTTTTAATAATTACTTAAATGCCTCTGGGGAAAAAAAGTTTCTGGTTTTGTTTGCTAATTTGAGATTTTAAGAAGAGGGTTGTATCATCAGCCAATTGACATGAATGTTTGGTCAATTTTAGACCTTTAATATTATAATTTACGTACTGGATGGACAAGTGCATGGGCAGTAAAAAGAGAGAAGGTGATACAGGACGTCTGTGACGTATCCCTCTACCAATATTAAAATGTTTCATAGCACCAAAAGGAAGTTTTATATCACAATTTGTGTGTGTGTGTATATATATAGATCAGTGTATTCCAAAATATCTAAAACTAACCTAATATTGTTCATAATATGCCTGCCAGACATAAACCCAAACTAGGTTTCATCAGTTATATAATTTAGTGAGACTACATTTTGTCGCTTAAACAAAGGGCAATAATTTTATAATCATTATTCAGTAACTTGAATAATACAAAGCTGGAGACGATCAGGGAAGCACACATGGGTAATCAGGGGGCGTGACACGAGGAGCCGACGAGCCGGGCATAACAGAACCCCCCTAAAGGCGCGCTTCTCCAGGCGCGCCTAGGAGGAGGCGACGGACGGGACGAGGGAAAACAAGACCTGAAAAACAAAAACAAGAACAAAATGGTCAACGCAGGACTGGAAACAAGACCGAGGTACAGAACATAGCGAGGGACAAGACATAGGACAAAATCTGAGAGAGGGCAGGGAAGGCAGACAGACAGAGGAAGAAGGGTGAAACAGAAGGATCGGGCGGAACAAAAGGACCAGGAGTGTGTGGAGGGAACATCGAGGAGCAAGGAGCAAAGAAGGGCGGAACAGAGGGACGAGGAGCAAACGAAGGAGGGACGAAGCGAGGGGGGGCAGAGACAGGAGGGACAAAGCAGGGTGGCCAGGGAGAGGAGGATGGGTAATGCAGGGGAGCCCGAGGGAGCCCCAGCGGGCGACGGGAGGCAGGAGCAGGAGGGGACCTCGGAGGGGCAGAGGAGGCCGGGCGAGGGACCGACGGAGGGGACGAGGAGGAAGTCGAAGGGGGAGCTAGGGAAGGGGACGAGGGAGCTGAAGGGACCACCGGCGAGGGCAAGGAGAGGGGGGGAGCCGCAGCAGGCGGCGACGTCCTCCTACGCGCTGGAGTGGGGGGGACCGTAGGCCACTGAGGAGCCACAGCGGGCGAGCCCGCCAGCGACCGACAATCAGCCAGCGGAGGGAGCGAGGCAGGGCGACGAGGCTTCGGAGGGGAACCCGCAGCTTTATTTTTTTCTCTCCTCCATTTCTCGTTCTGTAAGAGAAGCACCACATTTCATAAAGTATTACCGTGCCTGATATTTAAGTAGCTCTCAATACCTACCCAAATTATTGGTAGCATTAGCCCTGGCAAAATGAGATTTTCTTTCTTTATTTGATCAATAACTTCCTCCTTCTAAAGCAAAGAGTTATTAAGCTACCAGTATGAGTTTAGATTTTTATTATAATTGGTATTATATGGATTTATAATGGTAATTGGATTTATAGGCAAAGTCATCGCTTTGTGATCTGTCAGGATTTGGTGTTTTGTATCCGAGACTGTTACAAGAAGATGCTTCAAACATTAAAATAATGAGCACATTTAATTTATTCATTAATATACTTTCATTAATTATATTTTTTCACTCATGTATTTTCACTTTTGCAGCAAATAATCATTACCTGTTCAAATTTCGCATAACTATGATTACATCTCTCATGCCTAAATATCTTTCAGAAATAGTGAAAATGTGTTATACGTGATGCAGGAATGTCTAGGTATTTGGAATCTGGCTAGATATTAGCATGTTTGCCCAAGTAAGGGAACTCGTTCTGGTTGTGTTTCCAGTACCTGAAAGGATCAAACTCCTTACCATGACATGATTGGCTCAGATGACTTGATAGCTGCTGATAACTGTGTAAAACATCAAGTCAAAGTTCCCTGTACTAAACTAACAGTCTCACAATATTAACACAGGCACAGTTGACACTTTTTAACCCAAAAGATTAGGACCCATGACTGAGAATTCATTATATTGGAAAAAGAAATTCAGAACCACTACGTAAAATCCTGGGAAGGCAAGATGATTCATGACGGAGGTGAGATCAAGGGACACGCCCTCGGTGGTAGATAGAGTACCTGAAAACCATCCTTGAATACAAGTCAAGATACCTTACTAGGAGAATGACTGGGTAGATGCTGAAAGGCATCCATCGAAATACCACTTGGGTAAATGTCTTAAAGTAACTGATAGTAACAGTACTTTAGTATCAAAAGTATTTACCTGGCATTAAATATAGGCTTCAGTAATGTGGTGGTAGAAATATGTAAATATGCCTGAGCAGCCATATCCTGTTGGATGCCATTGTAGCCGTCTCTACAGCAATAAACAGGAAACTTCTCCTACCTTAAGGTGTGAACTGCTTCACCTGAGAAAACTACTCGTAGTAGTAAACAGGGAGCATCACTGACAAGTCAATTCAGCAGCAAATGTTCCACTGAGAATTAATATATAGGGCAGTAACCTGACTGATATTTCATACAGCCATATTGCAAACAAATTCACGCATAATAAAGACACAGCATGCAACAGTCTGGGGAAGGGGAAAACATTTTCACATGTAGGGGGCTGGTGGCATTTAATTATTTACAAAAAATTAGTTTTGAACCAATGTAGGAACCTGAGGTCAGTTTAACACAGGTCACTGTCCTTGGTTCTGAAATCTGTACTTGACAGGCTGGTACTGAACGATTAGGACAGCATTGTGTAATTAGCTTCTTTTTTCTAAAGTAGCCATGGAAGCGAAATTTAAAGACAGTTGGTCCCCCAAATAAAGCTGAGGGCTGCAGGGATCGCTATCAATGTCTCATTTGTGCCGTATGGGTTGTGCTGCAACAGATTCAAGTTATGAGATAAGGGGACCTGCATCTGCTCATGTCATTAGTGCTACACAAGATATTGTCATGACCTGGCTCAGGACCGTAACAAACAGCGGACCATCACACCAAGTAATTACAATATGGCTTTTATTAATAAGCTATCGTTAAAATGACGTACACTTTGTGCATGGTCCGTTAGTATGCCAGTTTGTAAGCAAAGCATTGGATAGGTGGCAATGTGTGCAAATATTTAAGACAAAGCAAAACTAAAGACAGCACTATAATCCGTGCCCATAGTGTAACAATAAAACATAACTTTTATGGACAGAATTTCTATAGGCACAGGTGTCCGGTTTGGTGACCTCAGGATTAGGTCTCTGCTTGTCGCAGATGATGTGGTTCTGTTGGCTTCATCGGACCGTGATCTTTGGCTCTCACTGGAGCAGTTTGCAGCCGAGTGTGAAGCGGCTGGGATGAGAATCAGCACCTCCAAATCCGAGAGCGTGGTCCTCAGCCGGAAAAGGATGAGTGCTCTCTCCAGGTCGGGGAGGGGGTCCTTCCCCAAGTGGAGGAGTTTAAGTATCTCGGGGTCTTGTTCACGAGTGAAGGAAGGATGGAGCTAGAGATCGCCAGGCTGATCGGTGTGGCGTCAGCAGTGATGCATTAGTCTGTCATAGTGAAGAAGAAGCTGAACCAAAAGGCAAAGCTCTCGATTTACCAGTCGATCTACATTCCTACCCTCACCTATGATCATAAGCTGTGGGTAGTGACCGAAAGAACGAAATTGCAAATGCAAGCAGCTGAAATGAGATTCCTCTGCAGGGTGGCTGGGCTCTCCCTTAGAGATAGGGTGAGAAGCTCGCTCATTCGGGAGGGACTCCTCCGCTGCTGCTATGCTTTGAGAGGAGCCAGATGAGGTGGCTTGGGCATCTGGTCAGGATGCCTCCTGGACGCCTCCCTGGCGAGGTGCTACAGGCATGTCCCACTAGGAGGAGGCCCCGGGGAAGACCCAGGACATGCTGGAGGGATTATGTCTCTTGGCTGGCCTGGGAACAGCTCGGGATTCCCCCGGAGGAGCTGGACAAAGTGGCCGGGGAGAGGGAAGTCTGGGTTTCACTGCTTAGACTGTTGCCCCCCGCGACCCGACCCGGAAAAGCGGTACAAAATGGATGGATGGATAATGCATTTTTATTTTTTTAGTTGCCTGACAAAGGACCTAGCCCACAGGAGTTCACTATTGATGACCCTCTTTTATGCCAGACTAGCTCACTTATCGTTAAGCGTAAAGGAGGGCTATTGACTAACTTAGGCTGGCTGTATTGAGGTGTTTTAACAATGGTTCAATTTCACAACAGTAACCAAAAGTAGCAAGCCTTAAGGCAAACACTATCATTACCTGGCAGTCACCAGTGAGGGGAGGTCAAGGACACATGGATGGTGCTCCGAAGGATGCTGGATTTGTGTTGGGGAAAGCTCCTGGCGTTTCCACCCCAACTCCACATTTACGAGACACACACTTTACAATTTTACTTGCGCAAGGGTACCCACACTCTCAGCAGAGTGTGCTACAAAGGGTGGTTCCCCTTGGCTTCTTTATTTATAGTCAATGGGAGGCGCAAGAGAGGGAAGTGAGAAATCTTATCTAAGTAGGCAGCTGTTAACCACCTACTTAGAGTACAATAGCTAAGAGTATGTGCCTAGAAGATAAGAAATAACATATACATGTATTTACACTCATTGCCGATCATACAGAAATGATTAACAACTGGTTTCTTCAACCTAACAATTTGCGTGCATTAACCGTGGTGGTTGTGAAAAGGGAAGCCGGGTAAGGACACTTATCTAATCAGAGGCCAAAAGGGCAGGAGCACCACTTGGGGTGTATCTGTGCATGTGCCTTGCAACATCTATATATTCCAGCGCCTAAATATGAACAAGTAGCATGCCAAATAGATATACAGAAATATATACAGATATGTAAAGAAATAAAATAAATGAGAAAAACGCCGGAAAAAATGGGAAAATAGCTTAAATATGCACCGCAGAGCTCTAAAGAAATATCGGCAACTGTTGCTAGATGGCTGGGGTCCTGGTGACCCCTGTCCTCCTCCACCCCTCTCCGGGCCCTCCCCAGGTGGCCTCTGTCCTCGACCCCTTTCTGGGTAGTCCCCAGGTGGCAGGTCCCTATTTGCAGCTCTTTCTGGGTCTGGCATCGGTCTCACCAGTTCACTATCTGACTTAGTGCGTTTTGGAACTGGTCTTCTTCTGTCCAGTTGCCTCATTGGTCTTGATCTTTGCTTCTCAGTGATTTTCCCCAAATCACTCTGATTTTCACATGATTGAAAAGAAAAATGCTTGATAAATGTATGGTTCATATCCATTCTTTTTCATATGTGATAAAATGACACATGCTTTTAGAAGGTGGGCCCTTTGTGATGTCACAGAACAGAATGGAATGGCGGGTGACATCATTAACCAGTGAATGATGTCACCCGCCATTCCATTCCATGTCATAGAACGAAGATTCTAGAACCCAGATTTCCTAGATAGAGGGAAATTTCACCTTCACATTTCAGTCTGAGAGAACATTTCAAAGGAGACACACCTGAAAATGTGGCTCAACTTTTTCACTTGCATCTGCTCCACAGCAGTGGAGGAAGAGGCAAGCCACACAGAAGGCAGATTCAAGGAGAAGAAGCCTGGACAAAAGAGTTCAAAGATGTGCATGGATTCCATTGACACAAAGGAGCAGGGACACAAAGAAAGGCCAACCAAGAAGGATACTCATGTCAGTTTGTGGAAGATGGTGCGGAAATTTGGACTCTCCCGAATATTAGGGCGAAGACAAAAAGATATGTTTAGAACTGATAAGGTGAAAACTGACTTAGCCAGAAGCTGTACAGAAGAGATTAAATCAAATGAAAATGTACAGCAGGTGAGAAGCAAACTGGAGAAGGGAAAAAGCAAGTCAGAGAGTGATTTGGGGAAAATCACTGAGAAGCAAAGATCAAGACCAATGAGGCAACTGGACAGAAGAAGACCAGTTCCAAAACGCACTAAGTCAGATAGTGAACTGGTGAGACCGATGCCAGACCCAGAAAGAGCTGCAAATAGGGACCTGCCACCTGGGGACTACCCAGAAAGGGGTCGAGGACAGAGGCCACCTGGGGAGGGCCCGGAGAGGGGTGGAGGAGGACAGGGGTCACCAGGACCCCAGCCATCTAGCAACAGTTGCCGATATTTCTTTAGAGCTCTGCGGTGCATATTTAAGCTATTTTCCCATTTTTTCCGGCGTTTTTCTCATTTATTTTATTTCTTTACATATCTGTATATATTGCTGTATATCTATTTGGCATGCTACTTGTTCATATTTAGGCGCTGGAATATATAGATGTTGCAAGGCACATGCACAGATACACCCCAAGTGGTGCTCCTGCCCTTTTGGCCTCTGATTAGATAAGTGTCCTTACCCGGCTTCCCTTTTCACAACCACCACGGTTAATGCACGCAAATTGTTAGGTTGAAGAAACCAGTTGTTAATCATTTCTGTATGATCGGCAATGAGTGTAAATACATGTATATGTTATTTCTTATCTTCTAGGCACATACTCTTAGCTATTGTACTCTAAGTAGGTGGTTAACAGCTGCCTACTTAGATAAGATTTCTCACTTCCCTCTCTTGCGCCTCCCATTGACTATAAATAAAGAAGCCAAGGGGAACCACCCTTTGTAGCACACTCTGCTGAGAGTGTGGGTACCCTTGCGCAAGTAAAATTGTAAAGTGTGTGTCTCGTAAATGTGGAGTTGGGGTGGAAACGCCAGGAGCTTTCCCCAACACAAATCCAGCATCCTTCGGAGCACCATCCATGTGTCCTTGACCTCCCCTCACTGGTGACTGCCAGGTAATGATAGTGTTTGCCTTAAGGCTTGCTACTTTTGGTTACTGTTGTGAAATTGAACCATTGTTAAAACACCTCAATACAGCCAGCCTAAGTTAGTCAATAGCCCTCCTTTACGCTTAACGATAAGTGAGCTAGTCTGGCATAAAAGAGGGTCATCAATAGTGAACTCCTGTGGGCTAGGTCCTTTGTCAGGCAACTAAAAAAATAAAAATGCATTATCCATCCATCCATTTTGTACCGCTTTTCCGGGTCGGGTCGCGGGGGCAACAGTCTAAGCAGTGAAACCCAGACTTCCCTCTCCCCGGCCACTTTGTCCAGCTCCTCCGGGGGAATCCCGAGCTGTTCCCAGGCCAGCCAAGAGACATAATCCCTCCAGCATGTCCTGGGTCTTCCCCGGGGCCTCCTCCTAGTGGGACATGCCTGTAGCACCTCGCCAGGGAGGCGTCCAGGAGGCATCCTGACCAGATGCCCAAGCCACCTCATCTGGCTCCTCTCAAAGCATAGCAGCAGCGGAGGAGTCCCTCCCGAATGAGCGAGCTTCTCACCCTATCTCTAAGGGAGAGCCCAGCCACCCTGCAGAGGAATCTCATTTCAGCTGCTTGCATTTGCAATTTCGTTCTTTCGGTCACTACCCACAGCTTATGATCATAGGTGAGGGTAGGAATGTAGATCGACTGGTAAATCGAGAGCTTTGCCTTTTGGTTCAGCTTCTTCTTCACTATGACAGACTAATGCATCACTGCTGACGCCACACCGATCAGCCTGGCGATCTCTAGCTCCATCCTTCCTTCACTCGTGAACAAGACCCCGAGATACTTAAACTCCTCCACTTGGGGAAGGACCCCCTCCCCGACCTGGAGAGAGCACTCATCCTTTTCCGGCTGAGGACCACGCTCTCGGATTTGGAGGTGCTGATTCTCATCCCAGCCGCTTCACACTCGGCTGCAAACTGCTCCAGTGAGAGCCAAAGATCACGGTCCGATGAAGCCAACAGAACCACATCATCTGCGACAAGCAGAGACCTAATCCTGAGGTCACCAAACCGGACACCTGTGCCTATAGAAATTCTGTCCATAAAAGTTATGTTTTATTGTTACACTATGGGCACGGATTATAGTGCTGTCTTTAGTTTTGCTTTGTCTTAAATATTTGCACACATTGCCACCTATCCAATGCTTTGCTTACAAACTGGCATACTAACGGACCATGCACAAAGTGTACGTCATTTTAACGATAGCTTATTAATAAAAGCCATATTGTAATTACTTGGTGTGATGGTCCGCTGTTTGTTACGGTCCTGAGCCAGGTCATGACAATATCTTGTGTAGCACTAATGACATGAGCAGATGCAGGTCCCCTTATCTCATAACTTGAATCTGTTGCAGCACAACCCATACGGCACAAATGAGACATTGATAGCGATCCCTGCAGCCCTCAGCTTTATTTGGGGGACCAACTGTCTTTAAATTTCGCTTCCATGGCTACTTTAGAAAAAAGAAGCTAATTACACAATGCTGTCCTAATCGTTCAGTACCAGCCTGTCAAGTACAGATTTCAGAACCAAGGACAGTGACCTGTGTTAAACTGACCTCAGGTTCCTACATTGGTTCAAAACTAATTTTTTGTAAATAATTAAATGCCACCAGCCCCCTACATGTGAAAATGTTTTCCCCTTCCCCAGACTGTTGCATGCTGTGTCTTTATTATGCGTGAATTTGTTTGCAATATGGCTGTATGAAATATCAGTCAGGTTACTGCCCTATATATTAATTCTCAGTGGAACATTTGCTGCTGAATTGACTTGTCAGTGATGCTCCCTGTTTACTACTACGAGTAGTTTTCTCAGGTGAAGCAGTTCACACCTTAAGGTAGGAGAAGTTTCCTGTTTATTGCTGTAGAGACGGCTACAATGGCATCCAACAGGATATGGCTGCTCAGGCATCCATCCATCCATCCATCCATCCATCCATTTTCTTAACCGCTTATCCTACTGGGTCGCGGGGGGTCCGGAGCCTATCCCAGAAGCAACGGGCACGAGGCAGGGAACAACCCAGGATGGGGGGCCAGCCCATCGCAGGGCACACTTGCACACCATTCACACCTACGGGCAATTTAGTAACTCCAATTAGCCTCAGCATGTCTTTGGACTGTGGGGGGAAACCGGAGTACCCGGAGGAAACCCCATGACGACATGGGGAGAACATGCAAACTCCACACACATGTGACCCAGGCGGAGATTCGAACCCGGGTCCCAGAGGTGTGAGGCAACAGTGCGAACCACTGCACCACCATGCCGCCCCCCTGCTCAGGCATATTTACATATTTCTACCACCACATTACTGAAGCCTATATTTAATGCCAGGTAAATACTTTTGATACTAAAGTACTGTTACTATCAGTTACTTTAAGACATTTACCCAAGTGGTATTTCGATGGATGACTTTCAGCATCTACCCAGTCATTCTCCTAGTAAGGTATCTTGACTTGTATTCAAGGATGGTTTTCAGGTACTCTATCTGCCACCGAGGGCATGTCCCTTGATCTCACCTCCGTCATGAATCATTTTGCCTTCCCAGGATTTTACATAGTGGTTCTGAATTTTTTTTTCCAATATAATGAATTCTCAGTCATGGGTCCTAATCTTTTGGGTTAAAAAGTGTCAACTGTGCCTGTGTTGATATTGTGAGACTGTTAGTTTAGTACAGGGAACTTTGACTTGATGTTTTACAGTTATCAGCAGCTATCAAGTCATCTGAGCCAATCATGTCATGGTAAGGAGTTTGATCCTTTCAGGTACTGGAAACACAACCAGAACGAGTTCCCTTACTTGGGCAAACATGCTAATATCTAGCCAGATTCCTAATACCTAGACATTCCTGCATCACGTATAACATTTTCATTATTTCTGAAAGATATTTAGGCATGAGAGATGTAATCATAGTTATGCGAAATTTGAACAGGTAATGATTATTTGCTGCAAAAGTGAAAATACATGAGTGAAAAAATATAATTAATGAAAGTATATTAATGAATAAATTAAATGTGCTCATTATTTTAATGTTTGAAGCATCTTCTTGTAACAGTCTCGGATACAAAACACCAAATCCTGACAGATCACAAAGCGATGACTTTGCCTATAAATCTAACTAATACCAATTATAATAAAAATCTAAACTCATACTGGTAGCTTAATAACTCTTTGCTTTAGAAGGAGGAAGTTATTGATCAAATAAAGAAAGAAAATCTCATTTTGCCAGGGCTAATGCTACCAATAATTTGGGTAGGTATTGAGAGCTACTTAAATATCAGGCACGGTAATACTTTATGAAATGTGGTGCTTCTCTTACAGAACGAGAAATGGAGGAGAGAAAAAAATAAAGCTGCGGGTTCCCCTCCGAAGCCTCGTCGCCCTGCCTCGCTCCCTCCGCTGGCTGATTGTCGGTCGCTGGCGGGCTCGCCCGCTGTGGCTCCTCAGTGGCCTACGGTCCCCCCCACTCCAGCGCGTAGGAGGACGTCGCCGCCTGCTGCGGCTCCCCCCCCTCCTTGCCCTCGCCGGTGGTCCCTTCAGCTCCCTCGTCCCCTTCCCTAGCTCCCCCTTCGACTTCCTCCTCGTCCCCTCCGTCGGTCCCTCGCCCGGCCTCCTCTGCCCCTCCGAGGTCCCCTCCTGCTCCTGCCTCCCGTCGCCCGCTGGGGCTCCCTCGGGCTCCCCTGCATTACCCATCCTCCTCTCCCTGGCCACCCTGCTTTGTCCCTCCTGTCTCTGCCCCCCCTCGCTTCGTCCCTCCTTCGTTTGCTCCTCGTCCCTCTGTTCCGCCCTTCTTTGCTCCTTGCTCCTCGATGTTCCCTCCACACACTCCTGGTCCTTTTGTTCCGCCCGATCCTTCTGTTTCACCCTTCTTCCTCTGTCTGTCTGCCTTCCCTGCCCTCTCTCAGATTTTGTCCTATGTCTTGTCCCTCGCTATGTTCTGTACCTCGGTCTTGTTTCCAGTCCTGCGTTGACCATTTTGTTCTTGTTTTTGTTTTTCAGGTCCCGTCCGTCGCCTCCTCCTAGGCGCGCCTGGAGAAGCGCGCCTTTAGGGGGGTTCTGTTATGCCCGGCTCGTCGGCTCCTCGTGTCACGCCCCCTGATTACCCATGTGTGCTTCCCTGATCGTCTCCAGCTTTGTATTATTCAAGTTACTGAATAATGATTATAAAATTATTGCCCTTTGTTTAAGCGACAAAATGTAGTCTCACTAAATTATATAACTGATGAAACCTAGTTTGGGTTTATGTCTGGCAGGCATATTATGAACAATATTAGGTTAGTTTTAGATATTTTGGAATACACTGATCTATATATATACACACACACACAAATTGTGATATAAAACTTCCTTTTGGTGCTATGAAACATTTTAATATTGGTAGAGGAATACGTCACAGACGTCCTGTATCACCTTCTCTCTTTTTACTGCCCATGCACTTGTCCATCCAGTACGTAAATTATAATATTAAAGGTCTAAAATTGACCAAACATTCATGTCAATTGGCTGATGATACAACCCTCTTCTTAAAATCTCAAATTAGCAAACAAAACCAGAAACTTTTTTTCCCCAGAGGCATTTAAGTAATTATTAAAACAGAAAGACCAGACTGCAAGAATGCTGGATAATTTTACACCCTTGCTTACTTCCCTGGAAAAAAGACTCAATCTCTGGCTTCAGAGGGATCTCTCCATTACAGGTCAGACCTTGTTATCCAAAGTTGAAGGTTTTTCCAGGTTGATTTATGCATCTATGGCTCTTGAGGTATCAGAGGAGTTGTGTGAAAGGATAGATAAAATTCTTTAACTTCATCTGGAACAAAATAATTCATTATATTAATAAAACTGGTCATGATTAACACATTTTATTCTGCTGGATTCAATGTTTTGGATGTTTCCAAATAAAATAAATTAAACACCTCCTTTAAAATTGGTTTTCTATAACAATGTATTTTTTTCAAGGATCCAGGGGGGCTTCATTTTCTTTTGAGGTGTAACTACAATATTTTGAAGCTACCTGAGAAATTCACCACTTAACATAAACAGATGCTTTTATGCTGGTTGTCACGATTGCCGTAGCTGACACAGGCGATAGAGTGTGCAAGGCGGGCAAGGAGCAGGCAGACAGAAAAATGCTGCGACCTTCTAAGGGCTGTATTGTAATGTTCCACCTGACTTATCTAAATATCTGAAACACATTTTCAGCAATCCAGATGTCCTTTCAATTAAGCATATCTTAATTCTGATAATTAACTCAAAAGATTTAATGACACGGTTTGTTCTTCACTTATTATACTGTACATACATAAATGTATGCAGTGTATAACAGCAAAATGACTTACCCACAATATCACATATAAACCAGGGGTGTCAAACTCAGTTGGACACGGAGCCAAAACTCAAAACACACTGTTGGTCTCGGGCCAAACAGGATAAACATTTACTGAACAGATTAAAACTAAACGTTTTTTGAATATAAATATAAATCGAAACAGACAAGATACAATATTATTCCAAAATAAACAAGTTTAAACTTAAAATATTTTACTTTCCATGAAACTGTCTCCTGTCAAAATTAGCTCCACAAATAAGGCACACGGGTTTACCGGTAATATCAGTAAACATATACTCAGCCTCCCACCGGTTTTGGAAGGTTTCCAGAATCAACTTTTCTCCATTATTAGAGGCTAGCTTTGACTTGAAATCTGGGTTGTACACGCCAACAAACGCTTGATCGATCTGACAGACGCAGGAATGATGGCAGGTAGCCTATCGTTCGGTAAGGCAGCTGTTGCGCTGCATTATGGGATTTGTAGTTTGTGTGTTATCGGCGCTTCACATCGCTGGGCCAATAAATAAAAAGATATATAAAACGACTTGGGGCGGCATGGTGGTGCAGTGGTTTAGCCCTGTTGCCTCACACCTCTGGGACCCGGGTTCGAGTCTCCGCTTGGGTCACATGTGTGCGGAGTTTGCATGTTCTCCCCATGTCATCGTGGGGTTTCCTCCGGGTACTCCAGTTCCCCCCACCCCCAGTCCAAAACCATGCTGAGGCTAATTGGAGTTGCTAAATTGCCACGTAGGTGTGAATGGTGTGTGAGTGTGCCCTGCGATGGGCTGGCCCCCTATCCGGGGTTGTTCCCTGCCTCATGCCCATTGCTTCCGGGATAGGCTCCGGACCCCCCGCGACCCAGTAGGATAAGTGGTTTGGAAAATGGATGGATGGATGTAATATATCTATATATACTAATAGAAAGGGATGGATTTAAGAAATAAAAAGGACACTCAAATCAGGTCATTACGAAAAGGTAAGTAGTTTACTAACAAATACACAGAGAAAACTAAAACATAATGCATTTTTGGTAGTGACACCAGATATAATTGTACGCCGGGTGGGACATGTCCCGCGGGCCTTGAGTTTAAAACATGTGGTTTAAACAAATACCACAATACATATAAATATAAACAGAGATCTGAATATAATACACATCTTAGGATACTCTTGTATTTATAAATACTATTAGTTTTAATGCTTGAAACTGTAGGTCCCCACGCTATGTGGCTACATGCACACGCACGCTCATTAACGTCCTGTACTGGGAAGCTAAGGGAGAACAATAACCAGCTCTGACAGGAGGGGCAGAGCGATAGTGCAAACTAACAGGGAAAGAGTTGGAAATAAAATAAATCAGTAGGCAAACATGAATATCAGATGTAACATTAAAGTCCACACGCACAAAGTACATTTCACAGTTTACAATCGGGATGGCTGACTGAAGCGCTAACAGGAGATAGCTGACTGAACTAACTTGCTAACCGCGACCGTTTACATAAAAAAAACACTTAATGACTAGATCAGGGGTCACCAACCTTACTGAAACTAAGAGCTAATACGCGTACTGAGCCAAACGCCTAACGGAGGGCTGCCAGTTTCATACACTCATCTTAAATCTTGTATATTAAACATCTTTTAAATGCTTTTTTTTTAGATATTGTCATTTTCAAATCTAAATAAATGCAATTTATGATTGAAGAAGAATAGTAGGGCCCTAATGCGTTTTGTTTTTTTTCCTAAATTCCATTTTATTCTTCTAAATTCCATGTTTTACGTTATAATCATATTTATTCACCTAAAATGTGTCTAATTATGGAATGGATGGGAAAAAAGAATAATGCAATAGGAAAAAATCTCACATTTAATGACTGTTATTCAACAAAGTGCAGGGCTCAGCAGAACATTTACTGCTTTGGTAAAAAAAGAAATGTATGTATTTCACATTAGCATTGCCTGTGACCACTGCACAGACATAACTGAGATTCAGTTTGTTGTTGTGGAGGGAGCCTAATACTGCTTGGGCAAAGGATGAGTAGTTGCATCACTCCATGAAAATTACATCCACCAGGAAGTACTGGCCTTCAAAACCTGCACAAATAAGAGAAAAAAGAAGAAACTTTTAGTTAACTTTATTTTAATTAGCATCAGAATAACAATGGATAATCACCAGCAATCACCTAATAATTATTAGTCATTCAGATACAGTTCATTTTTACAAAAAAATTTTCCACAAGAAATATGTACATTTTTACTTATTGGCATATACATTCTTATAAGTATAATGTATTTTAATTTACTGGTGTAAATGCTATCTACTTAATTCACTCCCCAATGATGATGTTGAGAACGCTGCAGTGTCTTGCATTGGTAGTTTCTTCAACAATGACTGATATTTTTTCAGCTTCTGTCGCACAGCCTCCCTATGCTGCTCGAACACACGGGGTAAGTGGATTTGACGGAGGCTACTCTCGTGTTCTGGCAGCGCTCCTCCTTGTTTACAGTGCTTGACCGAAAACGGACATAGTTTTTTTTTTCTTCATTTTTTTCTAAAGGAATTTCTGACTCTGCACACAGAGCAACGAAATCTTCAGTAAACTTACGTCTTGTTTCAGCTGATTTGTTTGCATGACCAAGACTTTGCTAGAGTGAGCGTCTTGCGCTAATTTGCTTCTTGTCTCTATCTTTCTCATGTGAGTCTTTCACTGTAAGTGGTCGTCACGTGTTTTTGCAGGTCCAGTCTATTGTGTGCTGGCAAACTTGGATGTGTTGCTGGAAACAGATTAAACATGCCAACTTGAGGGTGGCTAAATCAAATCACTTTTATTGTAATGGCACTTGTCAGCAGTACACAGGTACTATATGTCAGTCATATGTTTGTGTGCAAAGCCTCTAGAAGCAGCTGTATGTAACGTCACAAATTAACATGCAAAAGAAATATAATACGTAATATATAACTATAACACATAAACATTTGACAAATCTGCGTACGTACAAAAGTGCATGCAGTAAGAATGTACAGTTCAATAATGTGCAGAAGAGAATCATGTGCAATGTGTAGTAAATGGCTCAGTGTCGGTGCCCATTGTTAATGGTCAGAGTTCAGCAGTCTGATGGCCTGGTGGAAGAAACTGTCCCTCAGTCTGCTGGTCCAGGACCGGATGCTGCAGTACCGTCTGCCTAATGGTTTATGACTGGGGTGACTGGCGTCTTTAATGATCTTCCCCACTTTCCCCCAAGTCCCGAAGGGAGGGAAGCTCAACTCAAATAATCCTCTGAGAACACCGAACCACTCAATCTAAACCATAAAGGGCTGTTGTGTATGAAGGTTTTCACTACAACTCCCTAATTAGATTACTAATTAGAGGACTGATTGGCTGAAGAGTCCTCACACCTGGGTTTGAACAGATGACCTAAAGGTTATCCCAAAAACTTGCATACACACCGGCCCTTTGCAGATAAGATTAGCCATCCCTGAGCTAACTCATCGGAGACTAAATACACCGAGGATGTTAATGCAGAAAGTTAGTCTCCTCGTGTCACTTAAGGCGTTTTTGTTAGCAAATTCAGCTACAGATATGCAAGCATACATGGTAGTAGAGAACATGGTATTTAATTCATTATATATCTTATGAAGTTATGACATTTAGCATTAAAAATATGCAATTAATGTGAATGACACATGTTATTTTCAGTAAGCTATTTAAACATATACGCTAATTAAATACAATGTGAAAAAGGTAGTTCTCTATTTAGAATCATGCAACAAAAATACAAGAATATCTGTTATATCGTGTTGTATCGGGACATCTCTAGTGCTAAGGAGTAAGCTAAATACCAGCAATAAGTCATGAGACAAAATTGATATTTCATTTTGCATTATTGTTTAAGTTTTGGCAACACTGTACCTTAGCTACTCATGCTAGTTAAAAACACAAATCTAAGAGCTCACCACAGAAAGCTAACAAGTGCAAATGCTAATGAACCTTGGTTAAAATCATTTTAAATAATCTCTAAAATCCAGTAGCAGCATGTGGGAAGTCACTGCATTTGTAGGCCATATACTACACTAGTAGATGGTGC
Source organism: Brienomyrus brachyistius (assembly GCF_023856365.1). Classification (NCBI taxonomy): domain Eukaryota; kingdom Metazoa; phylum Chordata; class Actinopteri; order Osteoglossiformes; family Mormyridae; genus Brienomyrus; species Brienomyrus brachyistius. The sequence goes on from NC_064544.1 coordinate 22,614,124, forward strand.
ATTTTTAGTGACAACCGAGATATGGGTCTCTTGTTCAGTCATGACCAAGGAGTGGTCTATCTATCCATCCATCCATCCACCATCACTCACTCACTCACTCACTCACTCACTCAAAAAAGCTCTTCCAGCCTTTTCTGGTTATAATATTTGTTTACTCTGTATGGTTATTGTTCGATTTAAATTTACATTTAGTACTAAAAATGTACAATTAATGAGAATGACACATCTTATTTTGAATAAGCTATTTAAAAATATACGCTAATTAAATACAATGTGAAAAAGGTAGTTCTCTATTTAGAATTATGGAACAAAAATACAAGAATATCTGTTATTGATTTTTCATTTCAGTTGCACAAAATCATTATGTTGGCTACGCCTATTATTGAGCAGCCCTGATTTACAGTGCTATAATGGGCCAGAGAACGTGATGCTGAGGTTAGTCCACCACATCAGCAGTAAGATTTTCATTTTAGGATCCTATAGACAGCGACTGTACTTTTGTGTTTGCTGCAGTTAGGATCTTTATTGAGGCTATCAGCTGGGACTTTGTTCCATGACTAAGATGTTTGCAACTGGTGTGAAGATTCTGTGCTAATTTGGTGCTAAGCTGTGTGCTATTAGGGTACCAGATCTAGAAAGTACCATATTCTAAGTAGGTACAATTGAGCCCTTATGTTTTATTATATTTCTGTTTAAACTTTGGTTAAGCTGTGCACTCACTGGAAATACCCTTTCAGTACTATTTAAAGAAGGAGGAAGGTGAAGGGAAATTGAAAGTGATAACATGGCTTGTGTAATTACCTCACCCGTGAAAGCAGAGCATTGACCATGGGAAATGAACCCCCCCGGTCAAGCGAAAGTGATGGTAGATTTCGGGTCAGGAGGCACTGTGGGAGCCACCAGGACCACAGGGTAAAGGGGAAATGGGGGGGTGTCCCGGCACCTGATTCTGACTAAATGTTTGCACAATAGTATACAGTCAGCATTTGAATACATGTGATTTTCAGCTGTTTCTGTTAATTTCATTACATTATGCAAGTATGGCCATGGTGAGAGATATGGAGAAAAATACGTCAAAATATATTTTCATAACAAATACAGAATACCCTTTATAAGTGTATCAAAATAAACTACAAAATATAACCACAAAGCGAAGTATCAAAATAAGCTACAATATTTTGTATTTAAAAAATACAAAAATATATTTCACATATCAGTTTCTTTACAAGCACATTTACTCAAATAGTCAAGCAAAAGAGTAACATTTTTTCATTGCTTAACGAGATGCAACAGAAATATGAAACTGAACAAAGAATCTTTTGGGAAATCTGCCGTTTCCATAGTGATGCCGATTCCATAATGATTTCATTGGCTCATTCACTATACCTACTTGTAGAAGAGATCTCAAAGTACCAGTATGTGAGATGTTTATAATTCATTTTTAAATCTTTCCCACAAAGCAATCTTTAATTTTCCACAGAATAAAAACAAACAAAACAATGTAAAGCCATTTCATTAATCTGCACTGGTAAACTTAAGTTTCACTGCCGACCACCATAATTTGTTAATATCCACTTTTTATGTGGGATTTTGTCTGTTCATTCACCTCCTGGATGAGATATCAAAGTACTGGCCCATGACAAAATTATAATTTATTATTAAATGTAGGCCACAGATTCAGTGCAACCGATACATACACATGCATCACACACCCTGTGTAAGGCACCAAGTGCTGGAGGGGAAACAAAGATAGGCGAATGATCATCATCCATCCATCACTGTAACCTCTTAATCCCCACTGGGGTCATGGGGAAGGGGGGGATTTATACTTTCTTTCTTTCTTTCTTTCTTTCTTTCTTTCTATCATCACTCACCACTTTTTCTGAAGATAAAGAAAATATCTGATTATCTTCTTGCAACTCAGTTTTCCTGCTTATTGTCATGCACTGCAACTTGCAATGCTATTTCAAAACCCATTTTCAGTAAATTTAAAAGGATATGTTCCTTTTTATAAGATCAATAGATTTGAATGTGTAGTATTTTTTACTTTTGATACTTAAAGACTTTTATGGTCAGGCTTTTTTTTACTGGATGTATTTTACCTTTTACCTTTACTTGAGTAACATTGTCTGTATTTTTACTAAAGTATATTAGTTTGAGTACCACTAGTAGAGGCATTGAAAAGAGCATAGATGAACACAGTCTACATAAACAATAGGGACTTTGGAAATGAAACTACATTTTTCTTTTAATATATTTAATTTTATTTGCTGTTAATGCCTACTGATAACTGATAACTAACTGGAACTAAAAAAAGTGTTTTCTTTTACATATAACCAAGCACATGGTTCATGAATTCTGTAAAAAATAAAATTAAACAAAAATGAACACTGAAATGTAATATACGAAAAATAGTTTTTATGTCTTTCTTCAGTAGTAGTAGTTTAAAAAAATCTGATATCTTGCCAATTTATGCAACGTTGCTGTAAAAAGAGCACATTGAACTCGACAAGCTGCATCACAAATTTTTAGAGAAGTTGCTGCAACTGAAAGGGAAACTAAACTGAAATAACATATTAAAACAAAAACTTTTTTCAAAAGGAGTTAAAACTACTACTGTACCTTGTTAGCAATACATAGAGAGGGTTCACAGCCCGGGTTCATCTGACATCCAGCTCTCCTGTAGCAGCCAGGATTTGTTTAATTGAAAAGACTGATGTGGGGTTGTGACCTTAAATCACTTACAGTACCATGACCTGAACAAGGTAACAAAAACGTTCAGTTTCCCTCTCTCTCCGATTCTCTGAGTCTGGCTGCTTTAGAACAAGTTAAGTTTATCCTGTAAGAACGTTTTTTTTTCTTTTAGAAAATTAGATTTACAGATTACCTAGAACCTGATTCATATTCTAGTGGAGGATGGGTAGAAAACCACATGTTACCAGCCACCATCACTATGAGTATTTTGTAAGGCCATTCAGGCTCACTATCACCCCCTCTTCTGTGCCAGTGCTTTATAAATGCCATCTTCCAGGACCTCATTGACAGATGCCTAAACTTCTACATTGCCAATTAAACATGGAGCTACTTTACATGAGGTAACATCTAGAGGAATGTCACCAGTGGAGAGCCAAATGTTCTGTCCAGGGTAATAGACTTGGGGGGGGGGGGGTCCAATGACAGCAATCTGCATAACACATGAATAGAACCACAGAGTTCTAGGTTCTGTGACACTGTGGAGCAAAGGACTGGGCAAATGGGGATGTACTCTCTTGTTCCTGGGCTGATAAGAGGGTGGCCAACAGAACACTGGAAAAGACAAACCAGTAATGGATACAAGCATGGAACTGTGGACCTGCTCCACCTACAGCAGCTGCTGAGAGCAGGAAAAGGGATTCTGAAATTCCAGGCAGCAAAGAGCTACCTCTAGTTCTTGACTGGTGCGTTAAATTTAATCATGAGTCTGAGGGTGAAATCCTGATGAGTGATTGTCCAGCTCCATAATAAGAGAGCTGAAAGTTTTCCAAAACCCAGCAGTGAACTACTGATCTCTTTTGGACACTCATTGAGCCTGAAAATGTGGAGGATGGTGAGTTGCCCGTCTCCTTAGAGGACGAGTTTGGGAAGAGATATGAAATTGGCTGCCATGGAGAAGCCATTGATGATGGGTCATAAACACAATGTTACCATCTCAATCTGGATGGCCTGAAACAAAATGCAGGGCAATATGGGACCATAGTCACTTGGGACCTGGTAGAGAGGAAGGTCAACTGGTAGTCGGTTGCCGCTCATACACTGACAATCTAAGGCCAGGCTATGAAATACTCCCCGACATCCCCCTGGATGGATAGATACCAAAAACACAGTAACAAAGGCTACCATGGCAATGGCAGGATTCCAGGATGGACAAGACAGCCTGGAGGAATGGGCCCACTGCAGAATCTGTGAGTGGACAGGGCAGAGAACATAGAGGCAATTGGGCAAGCCATTATCTGATCCAGACTCTCATATTCCCACCTCCTGCAGAAAACAAGCACTGGAATGATAGAATAGTTTCTGGGTTTGAAGGCAAACTCCAAGCATGGCTCCAGACAAAAAAATCTGAGTTGAATTCCAGCAAAACACTAATTATGACATCCCTAATTAATCCTCGTGGGTTCTGCCTGAGTGTGTCTATTTAAGTCAGAGTCTCCCCTTTGTCTTTGTTTGTGTAATGACCGTGTGCAAGGGGAGCGAGCAGGGAGCAGGGAATCAGGGTCAGGCAGACGGAAATCCAAAGACAAGGGGTTTATTGCAGGCAAAGCATATAAACACGGTGAAAACTTCTTGAACACGGACTGAAATACACTGGACTCAATGGGAATAACAAGAAATGGCTGATAACAATTGGGATTGTACGTGAGGTTAATAAGGGGGCGTGGCACATGAGACGAGCAGTTTATGACAGTTTCCTTATGTCTGTTCAGTGCAGAAATGGTTCCTCTATATTGAGTAGAGCTAACTGAGAAGTACAGCTTGGGGGGAAAATTGTTTTTCTTCATCTGATCCAGAGGAGCAGAATATTGTAAGCGCTTTGAGACAATAATAAGCGCTTTGAGACAATGTAATGTTGTGATAATGCGCTATATAAAAATAAATTTGTTGTTGTTGTTGTTGTATTGTGATTCTGAGTAACCTTTTCTGGGCTATCTCACAGGGACAAGGCCAATTATAAGGCCCTATGCCACTGAGTTCACTATCTTTCACTTACAGCTATACGTAGGTTATGGGCTAGGCAGGCCTCTTGTTGGAGTGAGTCCTGTTACTCATTCCCTCAGTCCTACTCAAATGACCTTTCCTTTTCATTTTTGGTTTCACCACCAAACATTTCAGTGATTTTCATTGTTTCTGTTCTGAATTGTCTCAGTCTCACCAAATTCCATAAAAGCTGAGAAAAAAAATTAAATAAATTGTCAAAAAAAGAAGCTGAAGGTCTACTCCTCCTTCAATTTGGTTCCCACCAAACATTTTGTCCAATCTTGTTTTGTTCAAGCTTCTGATTTACTGATTTATTTTTTTCCTTTCAATTGTATTTTTCCTCCCCCCACAGTGCAAAAACATGCTGAGGCTAATTGAAGTAAATTGCCCATAGGTGTGCATGTGTGAGTGACTGGTGTGTGAGTGTGCCCTGCGATGGGCTGGCCCCCCATCCTGGGTTGTTCCCCGCCTCGTGTCCGTAACTTCCGGGATAGGCTCCAGACCCCCTGCAACCCAGAAGGATAAGCGTTTGGGAAAATGGATGGATGGATGGAGGCACCATGCATTCCTGCTCATTATACCAATCTGACCCAGCCGTCACTGTGATGCCCGACCCGTCCGCTCCTCATGTGTGCCACGCCCCCTGATTACCCACGTGTGCTTCCCCGATTGTTTCCAGCCCCATCTGATTATGTTGCCCAGCTTTAATGTATTTAAGTCCTGGTCTCCCCTGTTTCCATGTCTGTCATTAATGTTACTAACGTTACCTGATGTTTCCTGCTCCCTGTTCATCGAATAAATCCCCGTTCGCTCTACTTTTGCCTGCGAGCCTGTTGCTTGGTTGCTCACACTGCCTGAGCATTGCCCCGTCCAGCGTTTCACGTGACAATCACTATGCGACAAAATAAATCAAGATTTATTAGACTAGACAAGACATTTTTCCACTCTTAAACATTACAGTTTCTGTCACCTCATGTCCTCTGTAGCTTCCTCTGTTTTTAGTTCCTCTGTTCCCATTATGGTAGAGTGTTGTCACTCTTCTGCTATAACATTTAATGAATTTCCAGAGAAAGCTGCATTAAAAAAACAGAGAGGTTAGAGGAGAATGGCCAGACTTATTGGAGAACAGGAAGATTTGAAGAACAGGAAGGGAAAAATATATAAAAAAATTTCGGTTAACTGAAATTTGTTTGATTTTATTTTAAATTATATTGATTCTTAGATGATACTAATTATACTGAATCTTGGGGGAATCTATGGGGACCTGAAGCAAAATTTGTCTTAGACCAGGTGTATCCAAATCCAGTCCTGAATATCTGGCCTGTGTTCTTGACCTTCCTGTTGACTGTAACAAAAATATTTTTGATGGACTGGCACCATGGCCTTTATGTTTTTAATGTATAATATTATGATTTTATCATTATCAAATTGTTAATGAAAAATCCATCCATCCATCCATCCATCATCTCCCACTTAATCCGGGGTCGGGTCGCGGGGGCAGCAGCCTCAGCAGGGAGACCCAGACTTCCCTCTCCCCAGCCACTTCGTCCAGCTCCTCTGGGGGGATCCCGAGGCGTTCCCAGGCCAGCCGAGAGACATAGTCTCTCCAGCGTGTCCTGGGTCTTCCCCGGGGCCTCCTCCCAGTGGGACATGCCCGGAATACCTCCCCAGGGAGGCGTCCCGGAGGCATCCTGATCAGATGCCCGAGCCACCTCATCTGGCTCCTCTCGATGCGGAGGAGCAGCGGCTCTACCCTGAGTCCCTCCCGAATGACTGAGCTCCTCACCCTATCTCTAAGGGAGAGCCCAGCCACCCTGCGGAGGAAACTCATTTCGGCCGCTTGTACCCGCGATCTCGTTCTTTCGGTCACTACCCATAGCTTATTACCCCAAGGGACACGGTCGAATGCCTTCTCCAAGTCCACAAAACACATGTAGACTGGTCGGGCAAACTCCCATGAACCCTCCAGAACCCTGCTGAGAGTATAGAGCTGGTCCACTGTTCCACGGCCAGGGCGAAAACCACACTGCTCCTCCTGAATCCGAGGTTCGACAATCCGGCGGACCCTCCTTTCCAGGACCCCCGAATAGACCTTGCCAGGGAGGCTGAGGAGTGTGATCCCCCTATAGTTGGAACACACCCTCCGGTCCCCCTTCTTAAAGAGGGGGACCACCACCCCGGTCTGCCAATCCAGAGGCACTGCCCCCGATGTCCACACGATGCTGCAGATGCGTGTCAACCAGGACAGCCCCGCAGCATCCAGAGCCTTGAGGAACTCTGGGCAAATCTCGTCCACCCCTGGGGCCCGGCCACCGAGGAGCTTTTTGACCACCTCAGCGACCTCCACCCCCGAGATAGGCGAGTCCACCCCCAAGTCCCCACACTCTGCTTCCATATCGGAAGGCGTGTCGGTGGGATTGAGGAGGTCTTCGAAGTACTCCCTCCACCGACCCAAAACGTCCCGAGCTGAGGTCAGCAGCGCACCATCCCCACCATAAATAGTGTTGATGCTGCACCGCTTTCCCGCCCGGAGCCGCCGGATGGTGGACCAGAATCTCCTCGAAGCCGTCCGGAAGTTGTTCTCCATGGCCTCACCAAACTCCTCCCAGACCCGAGTTTTTGCCTCAGCGACCGCCAAAGCCGCATCCCGCTTGGCCTGCCGGTAGCCGACAGCTGCGTCTGGAGTCCCACAGGCCAGAAAGGCCCGATAAGACTCCTTCTTCAGCTTGACGGCATCCCTTACCACCGGCGTCCACCAGCGGGTTCGGGGATTGCCGCCGCGACAGGCACCAACCACCTTACGGCCGCAGCTCCGGTCAGCCGCCTCCACAATGGAGGCACGGAACATGGCCCATTCGGACTCAATGTCCCCCGCCTCCCCCGAGATATGGGAGAAGTTCTGCTGGAGGTAGGAGTTGAAACTCTCCCTGACAGGGGATTCCGCCAGACGTTCCCAGCAGACCCTCACTATACGCTTGGGCCTGCCAGGCCTGGCCGGCTTCCTCCCCCACCAGCGGAGCCAACCCACCACCAGGTAGTGATCGGTTGACAGCTCCGCCCCTCTCTTCACCCGAGTGTCCAAAACATGCGGCCGCAAGTCCGACGACACGACTACAAAGTCGATCATCGAACTGCGGCCTAGGGTGTCCTGGTGCCAAGTGCACATATGGACACCCTTATGCTTGAACATGGTGTTCATTATGGACAGTCCGTGACGAGCACAGAAGTCCTCGGGTTCAGATCGGGGGGGCCGTTCCTCCCAATCACGCCCCTCCAGGTCTCACTGTCGTTGCCCACGTGAGCATTGAAGTCCACCAGCAGAACAAGGGAGTCCCCAGGAGGAGCGCTCTCCAACACCCCTTCCAAGGACTCCAAAAAGGGTGGGTATTCTGAACTGCTGTTTGGCGCATAAGCCCAAACAACAGTCAGGACCCGTCCCCCCACCCGAAGGCGGAGGGAGGCTACCCTCTCGTCCACTGCAGTAAACCCCAATGTACAGGCACCCAGCCTGGGGGCAATAAGTATGCCCACGCCCACTCGGCGCCTCTCCCCGCGGGCAACTCCAGAGTGGAAAAGGGTCCAACCCCCCTCAAGGAGACTGGTTCCAGAGCCCAAGCCGTGGGTCGAGGTGAGTCCAACTATATCTAGCCGGAACTTCACAACTTCGCGCACCAGCTCAGGCTCTTTCCCCATCAGAGAGGTGACATTCCATGTCCCTAGAGCCAGCTTCTGCAGCCGAGGATCAGACCGCCAAGGTCCCCGCCTTTGGCCACCGCCCAGATCACCTCGCACCCGACCCCTATGGCCCCTCCCATGGGTGGTGAGCCCATTGTAGGGGGGACCCACGTGCCTTGTTCGGGCTGCGCCCGACCAGGCCCCATGGGTGCAGGCCTGGCCACCAGGCGCTCGCCATCGAGCCCCACCCCCAGGCCTGGCTCCAGGGGGGGGCCCCGGTGACCCGCGTCCGGGCAAGGGAAACCGTGGTTCTAAAATTTTCTTCATCATGAGGGGTCTTTTGAGCCGCACTTCGTCTGGTTCCTCACCCAGGACCTGTTTGCCTTGGCATAAAGCCCCAGACAACATAGCTCCTGGGATCATTGTAACACGCAAACCCCTCCACCACGATAAGGTGTCGGCTCCAGGAGAGGTTAATGAAAAATAAAATTACAAATTTTTTTTTTTGTATTTCAGTTTTTAATTAAAAATTTTTTTTTAATGAAAAATAAAATTTTAAATTAAAACTGAAATACAAAAAATGCTATAACCATTGCTTCAAAACTAGCCAAAATGCAATAAAAACAAATGTGAAATACTTCCCATTACTAGTTTTTAACACTATTTACAGCAGAATGTGTCATGTCTGGCCACATCAGGAGTGAAGCAGTGCCAGATACTCGAATTACTTAATCTGAAACTAAAACATACAAAAATAAATAAAAATATTTTTAAATAAAAACTAATAAAAATGAATGATCCCATACTAAAAACTAGGCTGGATTTCAAATGAAAATAATATGAAATAAAAACTAACTAAAAAAAAATTTAACTATGAAAACACTGCATCATATATAACAGTAGGCTGTAGATGAACTGGAATAAAATAAACATCTTTACTTAAAACATCTGTGATACCCAGTTCATAGCAGAAGTGATAGATGAGTATGGTAATATATCTAAATAAACAGTGTTGAAAAACTGGTTAAATGTAAATGTAGTACATATAAATATGCTTATTTACACCAATATTTATGTATTTAGACAATAATTACATAACTTCAGCATGTAAATGTTGATTCCAAAGCAATCAATCAGTCACACCTTTGGTATTCTTTTGCCTTTCAGTTTTTGTACTATTCAGAGTTTAGCAGGGCAGAGCAGTGGCTCAGTGCCTTACTGTACAGTATTGTGCTGTAGCGTCCAGACTTGTGGATTTGATTCTGACGCAGCCTCACGGGGTGTTGACTTTGCAAGGGGTGTTTGAATGAGTTTCCTCCCCAAGGCTTCCTGTTATATTAATTCATGTCACTAAGCTGCCCATAGTGTGTGGGTGAGTCATTGATTTATCTGTTCTCACTTCTTCCTGGAGCAGCGATGGATGGCCGGTATACGAACATCGAGATGAATTTCGCAAATGATCATTTGCAAAAGTGCAGCATGTCGTGTGAACAAAAAACAGAATACAGTCATGTTGGAGAATTGTGTACCCAGCCAGGCTTTGGTGAGTGTAACTCTGGTGTTGTTATATCTTCTAGGAGCTCAGATGTATTTTGTTACACAGATTACCAGCTAAAATTATAGTTAGTGTGGCATTTACCGGAGATTCAACCGACACTGAAAATCGACTAAACTGTCGACTAACAATCGACTAAAATATCTCAGTCTCTAATGATCAATCTCTTGCTGAAGGTGAACTCATCATCGTGAACCACTGATCACTGAATGTTATCATATGAATATAAATCTGAGAAAAACTTTCAAGATATATGCAAGAATCATTTGTTAGCCAGAAAAATTACTAATAATAATTAATGGGATTGCATGGAGAGGCAATAACCATTTTTTAAAACTCTCAGAGCCACAAAGCACTTCTGGGAGAGAGTCTCTGTACAGAAGGACAATGGTGGTGTTCATCTCTCTGTGGATCATCACACTGATCATTCTTGGTGCTGTACTCAGTGTCTCATGTAAGTAGTGTTTGCAAAAAGTTTTACAATGTGAACACTGGCAAAACTATACTTCAATGGGCTATATGTGTAGAGTAAATTTTTATTTTCAAAAAAGAATTTTCATATGTAAATCTGTAAATCTCTGTTACAACTCAAATCTATCCATTACACGACTGCAATTTTATATGTATAATATAAAATTAAATGCATAATACAAAACTGTATAATACAATAAATAACAATGAGTAAATCATATATACCAAAGTGCAACTGTTCCATGGATGTGATATTTATAATTTTTGTGTGTGTACTTGCCTGGTGATGCACTGTATGGTATACCCTGGAGGTTCACCGAAAGGAGGGTTTGGATAAATCGTGATAAATATTAGCTTGACAGAACTTGGAAGAAGACAGCCTCACATATTCTGAGAACTTACTGTTAACTTTTCCTTTGGCTCTTCTAGTTCTACCAGGATCTGGCCTGCAGAATGAGATGACAGACTTACAAAGGATGACATCAAGCAGTATCTTGGGTGAATGTCACTAATTCCACTATATTTTCCATAATCATACAGGATTGGTACTTTACACCTACTGTCAGTGTTTATCTGTATGAATGCTTTTCTGTCAGAAATACAAGCACGCTTGGAAGACAAGAACAAGCAGCTGGAGACTAAGAATAGAGAAAACTCAAATCTGAGTGAGTGTTTAACAGGCTGTCCGTACATTTTCCACTAATCAGTCTTGAGACGCATTTTCCTTGTGTTGAAATCCATTTTATAATAACAGTCTGGCAGTGGTGGACTGTGATTTTTAAAATGGATGAAAGCAGACTGTGGACTGTTGGCAGTATGACCACAAAAAAGTCTTTCTTTCTCATGTTAGCAGATAAACTTCTTATATTTAAATTTTGTTCTCCTTCATCAAAGTACTTCTTTCGAATGAAGTCAACATTAGCTACACTACCTGCCAAGTTGCTTCAAAACCTCTAGTTCAGCTTGAAAACACAAATAGCTTAGTTAGCATACAAGTCAGTATTTTGTGAAACATAATTCCTGTTCTGAAATCCATGATGTTCAAACAGTGTCACAGTGATTTGAAGTCCGAATCTCTTTAGTGCGCCTCCCACAAATATCACAGCTAATTTTTACTTTGGTCATCTAGTCCAAGAGAAATCTGGCCTGCAGAATCAGCTGAAGGAGCTACAAATGAGGACCTCAAACAATATCTCTGGTGAGTGTCACTCAGTTCACTATCTTTCATTTACTAACCAAACAGTACTCAACACCTGCTCTCAGTATTTACCCATCTCAGTACTTGCCTATCAGGACTGCAGGTACAACTGGAAGACAAGAACAAGCAGCTGGAGACTAAGAACAGAGAAAACTCAAATCTGAGTGAGTGTTTAACAGGCTGTCCGTATATCCCTCCATCCATCCATGTTCCAAACCGCTTATCCTACTGGGTTGAGGAGGGTCCGGAGCCTATCCGGGAAGCAACGGGCATGAGGCAGAGAACAACACAGGATGGGGGGCCAGCCCATCGCAGGGCACATTCATACACCATTCACTCACGCATGCACTCCTACGGACAATTTAAAAACTCCAATTAGCCTCAGCATGTTTTTGGACTGTGGGGGGAAACCGGAGTACCTGGAGGAAACCCCACGACGATATGGGGAGAACATGCAAACTCCGTACACATGTGACCCAGGTGGAGACTCAAACCCGGGTCTTGTAGGTGTGAGGCAACAGCGCTAACCACTGCACCACCATGCTGCCCCCGCTGTCCATACATTTTCCACTAATCAGTCTTGAGAAGCATTTTCCTTGTATTGAAATCCATTTTATAATAACAGAGTCTGACAGTGGTGGACTGTGATTTTTAAAATGGATGAAAGCAGACTGTGGACTGTTGGCAATATGACCACAAAAGGTCTTTCTTTCTCATTTTAGCAGATAAACTCCTTATATTTAAATTTTGTTCTCCTTCGTCAAAGTACTTCTTTCGAATGAAGTCCACATTAGCTACACTACCTGCCAAGTTGCTTCAAAACCTCTAGTTCAGCTTGAAAACACAAACAGCTTAGTTAGCATACAAGTCAATATTTTGTGAAACATATTTCCTGTTCTGAAATCCATGATGTTCAAACAGTGTCACAGTGATTTGAAGTCCGAATCTCTTTAGTGCGCCACCCACAAATATCACAGCTAATTATTTCTTTGGTCATCTAGTCCAAGAAAGATCTGGCCTGCAGATTCAGCTGAAGGAGATACAAATGAAGACCTCGAGCAATATCTCTGGTGAGTATCACTTAGTTCACTATCTTTCACTTACTAACCAAACAGTACTCAACACCTGCTCTCAGTCTTTACCCATCTCAGTACTTGTCTATCAGGACTGCAGGTACAACTGGAAGACAAGAACAAGCAGCTGGAGACTAAGAACAGAGAAAACTCAAATCTGAGTGAGTGTTTAACAGGCTGTCCGTATATCCATCCATCCATCCATGTTCCAAACCGCTTGTCCTACTGGGTTGAGGGGGGTCCGGAGCCTATCCGGGAAACAACGGGCACGAGGCAGAGAACGACACAGGATGGGGGGCCAGCCCATCGCAGGGCACAGTCATACACCATTCACTCACGCATGCACTCCTACGGACAATTTAACAACTCCAATTAGCCTCAGCATGTTTTTGGACTGTGGGGGGAAACCGGAGTACCTGGAGGAAACCCCACGACGACATGGGGAGAACATGCAAACTCCGTACAAATGTGACACAGGTGGAGACTCAAATCCGGTTCCTAGTGGTGTGAGGCAACAGTGCTAACCACTGCACCACTATGCTGCCCCCGGTGTCCATACATTTTCCACTAATCGGTCTTGAGAAGCATTTTCCTTGTATTGAAATCCATTTTATAATAACAGAGTCAGACAGTGGTGGACTGTGATTTTAAAAATGGATGAAAGCAGACTGTGGACTGTTGGCAGTATGACCACAAAAAAGTCTTTCTTTCTCATTTTAGCAGATAAACTCCTTATATTTTAATTTTGTTCTCCTTCGTCAAAGTACTTCTTTCGAATGAAGTCAACATTAGCTACACTACCTGCCAAGTTGCTTCAAAACCTCTAGTTCAGCTTGAAAACACAAACAGCTTAGTTAGCATACAAGTCAATATTTTGTGAAACATATTTCCTGTTCTGAAATCCATGATGTTCAAACAGTGTCACAGTGATTTGAAGTCCGAATCTCTTTAGTGCACCTTCCACAAATATCACAGCTAATTTTTACTTTGGTCATCTAGTCCAAGAGAAATCTGGCCTGCAGAATCAGCTGAAGGAGCTACAAATGAGGACCTCAAACAATATCTCTGGTGAGTGTTACTGAGTTCACTATCTTTCATTTACTAACCAAACAGTACTCAACACCTGCTCTCAGTATTTACCCATCTCAGTACTTGCCTATCAGGACTGCAGGTACAACTGGAAGACAAGAACAAGCAGCTGGAGACTAAGAACAGAGAAAACTCAAATCTGAGTGAGTGTTTAACAGGCTGTCCGTATATCCATCCATCCATCCATCCATGTTCCAAACCGCTTACCCTACTGGGTTGAGGAGTGTCCGGAGCCTATCCGGGAAGCAACGGCACGAGGCAGAGAACAACCCAGGATGGGGGGCCAGCCCATCGCAGGGCACAGTCATACACCATTCACTCACGCATGCACTCCTACGGACAATTTAACAACTCCAATTAGCCTCAGCATGTTTTTGGACTGTGGGGGGAAACCGGAGTACCTGGAGGAAACCCCACGACGACATGGGGAGAACATGCAAACTCCGTACAAATGTGACCCAGGTGGAGACTCAAATCCGGTTCCTAGAGGTGTGAGGCAACAGTGCTAACCACTGCACCACCATGCTGCCCCCGCTGTCTATACATTTTCCACTAATCAGTCTTGAGAAGCATTTTCCTTGTATTGAAATCCATTTTATAATAACAGTCTGACAGTGGTGGACTGTGATTTTTAAAATGGATGAAAGCAGACTGTGGACTGTTGGCAGTATGACCACAAAAAAGTCTTTCTTTCTCATGTTAGCAGATAAACTCCTTATATTTAAATTTTGTTCTCCTTCATCAAAGTACTTCTTTAGAATGAAGTCCACATTAGCTACACTACCTGCCAAGTTGCTTCAAAACCTCTAGTTCAGCTTGAAAACACAAACACCTTAGTTAGCATTCAAGTCAATATTTTGTGAAACATATTTCCTGTTCTGAAATCCATGATGTTCAAACAGTGTCACAGTGATTTGAAGTCCGAATCTCTTTAGTGCGCCTTCCACAAATATCACAGCTAATTATTTCTTTGGTCATCTAGTCCAAGAAAGATCTGGCCTGCAGATTCAGCTGAAGGAGATACAAATGAAGACCTTGAGCAATATCTCTGGTGAGTGTCACTGAGTTCACTATCTTTCACTTACTAACCAAACAGTACTCAACACCTGCTCTCAGTATTTACCCATCTCAGTACTTGTCTATCAGGACTGCAGGTACAACTGGAAGACAAGAACAAGCAGCTGGAGACTAAGAACAGAGAAAACTCAAATCTGAGTGAGTGTTTAACAGGCTGTCCGTATATCCATCCATCCATCCATGTTCCAAACCACTTATCCTACTGGGTTGAGGGGGGTCCGGAGCCTATCCGGGAAACAACGGGCACGAGGCAGAGAACGACACAGGATGGGGGGCCAGCCCATCGCAGGGCACTGTCATACACCATTCACTCACGCATGCACTCCTACGGACAATTTAACAACTCCAATTAGCCTCAGCATGTTTTTGGACTGTGGGGGGAAACCGGAGTACCTGGAGGAAACCCCACGACGACATGGGGAGAACATGCAAACTCCGTACAAATGTGACCCAGGTGGAGACTCAAATCCGGTTCCTAGAGGTGTGAGGCAACAGTGCTAACCACTGCACCACTATGCTGCCCCCGCTGTCCATACATTTTCCACTAATCGGTCTTGAGAAGCATTTTCCTTGTATTGAAATCCATTTTTTAATAACAGAGTCAGACAGTGGTGGACTGTGATTTTAAAAATGGATGAAAGCAGACTGTGGACTGTTGGCAGTATGACCACAAAAAGGTCTTTCTTTCTCATTTTAGCAGATAAACTCCTTATATTTAAATTTTGTTCTCCTTCGTCAAAGTACTTCTTTCGAATGAAGTCAACATTAGGTACACTACCTGCCAAGTTGCTTCAAAACCTCTAGTTCAGCTTGAAAACACAAATAGCTTAGTTAGCATACAAGTCAGTATTTTGTGAAACATAATTCCTGTTCTGAAATCCATGATGTTCAAACAGTGTCACAGTGATTTGAAGTCCGAATCTCTTTAGTGCGCCTCCCACAAATATCACAGCTAATTTCTACTTTGGTCATCTAGTCCAAGAGAAATCTGGCCTGCAGAATCAGCTGAAGGAGCTACAAATGAGGACCTCAAACAATATCTCTGGTGAGTGTTACTGAGTTCACTATCTTTCATTTACTAACCAAACAGTACTCAACACCTGCTCTCAGTATTTACCCATCTCAGTACTTGTCTATCAGGACTGCAGGTACAACTGGAAGACAAGAACAAGCAGCTGGAGACTAAGAACAGAGAAAACTCAAATCTGAGTGAGTGTTTAATAGGCTGTCCGTATATCCATCCATGATCCAAACCGCTTATCCTACTGGGTTGAGGGGGCTCCGGAGCCTATCCCGGAAGCAACGGGCACGAGGCAGGGAACAACACAGGATGGGGGGCCAGCCCATCGCAGGGCACACTCATACACCATTCACTCACGCATGCACTCCTATGGGCAATTTAGCAACTCCAATTAGCCTCAGCATGTTTTTGGACTGTGGGGGCAAACCGGAGTACCTGGAAAAAACCCCACGACGACATGGGGAGAACATGCAAACTCCGTACAAATGTGACCCAGGTGGAGACTCAAACCCGGTTCTTGGAGGTGTGAGGCAACAGTGCTAACCACTGCACCACCATGCTGTCCCCGCTGTCCATACATTTTCCACTAATCAGTCTTGAGACGCATTTTCCTTGTGTTGAAATCCATGTTATAATAACAGTCTGACAGTGGTGGACAGTGATTTTTAAAATGGATGAAAACAGACTGTGGACTGTTGGCAGTATGACCACAAAAAGGTCTTTATTTTTCATTTCAGCAGATAAACTCCTTATATGTAAATTTTGTTCTCCTTCATCAAAGTACTTCTTTCGAATGAAGTCAACATTAGGTACACTACCTGCCAAGTTCCTTCAAAACCTCTAGTTCAGCTTGAAAACACAAACAGCTTAGTTAGCATACAAGTCAATATTTTGTGAAACATATTTCCTGTTCTGAAATCCATGATGTTTAAACAGTGTCACAGTGATTTGAAGTCCGAATCTCTTTAGTGCGCCTTCCACAAATATCACAGCTAATTATTTCTTTGGTCATCTAGTCCAAGAAAGATCTGGCCTGCAGATTCAGCTGAAGGAGCTACAAATGAAGACCTCGAGCAATATCTCCGGTGAGTGTCACTGAGTTCACTATCTTTCACTTACGAATCAAACAGTACTCAACACTTGCTCTCAGTATTTACCCATCTCAGTACTTGTCTATCAGGACTGCAGGTACAACTGGAAGACAAGAACAAGCAGCTGGAGATTAAGAACAGAGTAATCTCAAAACTGAGTGAGTATGTTATTAAATATCAATATTTTCAAGTGCTTCAATCAATGCAACCCAAACACAAACATTTTTGAACCATTTTCACTGTGCTGAAACAATGTATTATAGAAACTGTTTCAGACTGATCTGTATGAGGAATCTCTTTTCAATGAGCCTCTGAAACATGTTATTGCTACTTTTTATTTGATTTTACAGTCCTACAGAAGTTTGACTTGCAGAATGAGGTTCGGGAGCTACAGACCATTGGTGAGTGATGCATACATTCTCCCATTTCTTCGCTGTTTGTTTTAAGCTTCCATTATGATTACATAAAAATGAATCATGTCTGGTCATATGACAGCTATATTGCCAGAATTTTGAACACCCTATATTTTATCATTTTTGGGTAAACTCTGGCTAAGCAGTACAGTCAATGTAAATACCCTGTCAGAACTATTTAAAGAAGGTGGAAGATAAAGGGAGTGACATGAATGAATTGAAAGTGATGACATGGTCTGTACAATTACCTGACCTTAACCTCATTGCGCTGATTTGAGGTGGAATGGAAAGAAAGGTCAATGCAGTGAGTTACGTGATGCTCACCACTGATGGCTGCCTTGCTCTGCACTTACAGGCATCCCTTTCACCCTTTTCCCCCCATCCATAGTGCCTTAGCCACTTCCATGTCAGTAAATTAGCTCAGATTTGCTGGACCATCTGGTTGTCCCTCCTGATGGCTGCTAGTCAGCGCCGACCTCATCTGCTCTTTGCAGTCCGGAGAACAATTCGCCGTGCTTTGATGGCGATGTAAGTGAGGACGCCCTTGCCTGGCTCCTTTACATGAGGAGATGAAAAACGTCGGGCAATGCTTTACATTAACTGTACCTTCATAAAGCATTCATTATGCATTAATAGAACATTCAGTGCTCTGTCATAATACATTCATATGCATGTTTTTAGTGTATATTAAGGCTGTTAAGGTATGTTAGGATATTAAGGTATACTTACATGCTTCTTTTGAATGCTCTATAAATGCATTATGTAGGGGCACTGAATGTTTGATGAATGCATTATAAAGGCATCATGAAGGTGCAGTTAAGGTAAAGCGTTACTAAACGTTGTATCCGAGCAGGTAAACTCACTAGGTGTCTTACTCCTGCAATACTATTTGGAGCTTGAAGTTGACTTGAATGCACCTCAGTAAAGGCTGAAACCAATCAGCACTCCAAGGAGCTGGCTGATTTTAATAAGGGACTGCTTTCTCTGGACAACAGAATAACAGATTAAAGACAGAAGCTGTCGCCTTGGCCCGAAATTAATTGGTGTTAAGCTTGGTTGCGAAGCTGTAGCCTACTATTTTCCCTCATCTCTCTGATTTTCACCCAGTCATTGACCTTACTCACAGGCTGTACGGTATATCAGAAAACTCTTCTCGTCCCCCTCTCATCCTTATGCACTTCATGGACTTTTGTGACCAATGGACAGTGATTTGCGAAGCCCACAAAATCCAAGACCTCAACTTTGAAGGCGGGAGAATCTTCTTTTTTTTTTACACGACTTTAGCGCTAAAACAGCTGTTGCTGGGAAAGTGATAAATGCCCCAATCAGGACAACAAAGGAGTTGGAGTTTCTCTTTTTTTGATCTTTCCCGTGCACCTGAAGCTCTCCTTTGAAAGTCTGCATATTTAGTATATTAATCCTGAGGATCCAAAAACCGCCATGGATCATTTCCAATCTCTTGAGACTGTCCCTACTTGATTCTTTTGATCTGCACCGAGTTTGCCGGTAATTTCTTGCAGGTTACTGTGATTACCATGGGCTCTGTGCTTTGTACTGCCCTGTTGTGTGATGCTTTTGACTTTCAGCTTATTTTTGTCCTGGAGTGTCATTTTTCAGAATAATATAAATAGTCCTAAAAATTCCATTCATCAGCCAACGCAATTTAAATTTATTTGCAGACTGTACCCCACTCCCAGGAACCGCTATCTCATGGGATGAGAGTCAGACCTTCTTTGTCATCTCTGGCCCCTTAAAGCCTCTGGTACCTTTCTTCATATGTTCTGGGACTCTCCTCCTGTTGTTGCTCTTTGGTATCATGTGACCAGATCTCTCTAATCTCTAATCTATTCCTCTGTCCCCTGCAGTCCTTCTTCTTCATCTGGACTTCTCTTCTCTTTCCCTTTCTCACTCCCAGCAGAAGCTTCTGACGTTTGCCTCCTTGGCAGTTATCCTAAGTTGTTATTAGCCTCCTGTTGGAAATCTTCTGACCGTGCAATTCCCTCTGTCTGGAAGTCTACCTTCTTTAATTTGACACTCCTTGAATATTCTGCAGCCTGGATGAATAATCCTTTCAGCAAAGTGAATGTCCAGTTATTTGATGCTTTCTGCCACTGATGTATAGAGAGCTTTACTCCCCCTGGGTTCCTCTGAAGCACATAAACATCTTTTTTGTCATGTTGATGCTGAGAATCATATTGTGGACCTTGCATCACTCCAGCAGCTCTCTGACCTCCTTTCTCTCCCACTTTTGAGGCTGATCATGGTGGCGTCATCTGCCAACTTCGTTGTCCTTTATTGCCAATTCGCTATTTCTTATTCCTTTTGTGTGTGGCACTGATAGTGCATAAACTATATTAGTAAAAAAAACATCCATCAATCCATTGGCTTATTCAGGGCCAGAGCACAGGGGCAGTCTGAGCAGAGATGCCCAGACCTCCCTCTCCCCAGCCATCTCCTCCACCTTCTCCAGGGGTATAATCAGATATGATCTCCAGTGTGTTGGATCTGCCTCATGGTGTTAATCATGACATGACCAAAGTGCCTTCCTAGGGTGCATCCTATACCAGATATATCAGATACCCGAACCACATCAGCTGGCTCTTTTCGACACAGAGGGGCAGCAGCAGAGCTTTGAGCCCTTCCGGTTCTCTGAGCTCCTCACCCTATCCCAAAGGCTGAAGCCAAACATCTGCAAAGGATTCCCATTTCTGCTGCTTGCATCCAGGATCTCATTCTTTCGGTCACAACCCAGAGCTTGTGACTATAGGTGAGAGTTAGAAGACTGATCGGCCAGTAAATCCAAAGCTTTGCATTTTGACTCTGTGCTCTCTTCACCATGACAGACCACTACAATATCTGCATAATTTCTGATGCTGCACTGATCCACCTGTCAATCTCCTGCTTCAGTTCTCTCTCACTTGAGAACAAGATCCCAAGATACTTACACTCCTCTACTTGAGGCAATAACTCATCCCCAACCTGGAGGGGCCAATCTACCCTTCTAGAAATTCTGAATAGACTTGATTAGAAAGGGCAGCCCTGGCAAAGTCCACCACCCTCTGGGAATGAGTCTGACTTACTGCTGGTCATGTGAAACAAGCTCACATTCACTCCAGTTATGCAGGGACCTAATGGCCCGGCACCCACAATTCCCAAAGGAGGACCCCCAAGGGACAAGCGCATATGCCTTTTCCAAGTCCACAAAACACATGTAGCCTGGTTGGACAAACTCCCATGAACTCTCCAGTATCCTTGTAAGGGTAAAAAGCTGGTTAAGAGTCCCACAACCACAATGAACTCCACATTGCTTCTTCTGGATCCAAGGTTTAACCAATGGATGTGCCCATCTCTCCAATACTGTGGCATAGACCTTTCTAGGGAAGCTGAGGAGTGTGATCTCCCAGAAGTTGGAACACATCCTCTGGTCTTCATCCTCCGGACCACCACCCCAGTCTGCCAGTCTAGCCTTCACATAAATAGTATGGACAAAGCCCAGCTCCTCCCCTCCTAAGTCACCTGACAGTTTTCCAGAATTTCTTCAAGGTCAACAAAAAGTAATTTTCCATGACATCATCAAACTCCTCCCACTCCTGAGTTTTTGTTTATTCAACTGCTAAAGCTGCACTCTGCTGGGCCTGCTGGTGCCTGTTAATTTACTGCCTCCAAAGTCCCATGTGCTCGCTAAGTTCCCTTTACTGCTGGCGTCCACCACCAGGTTCGGTGGTTGCTGCTGTAACAGGTACCAACACTTATGGCCACAGTTTTGCACAACCACCTCAGCAATGGAGGCCCTGAACATTGTCTATTCTGGTTCAGTGTCTCCAGTCTCCCTTGGAATGCAAGAGTAGTTCTGCTGAAGGTGTGATCTGAAGATCTCCCAGACACGGGTCTCTATCAAATTCTCCCAATACATGCTTACTATGTATTTAGGTCTGCCAGGTCTGTCCAACATTTTCGCCCACCAGCTAATGAAACACACCACCTAGTGGTCATTAGTTGACAGCTCAGGTCCTTTCTTCACTCCAGAGTCCAAGAGATATAGTTTCAGAACCAATGATATTTCAAGCTGCGTCCTAGGGTGTTATGGTGGCAGATGATGTTCATTATGGACACACAATAATTACCACCGAACAGAGCACTGCTCAGGTTCAGATTGGGCAAGCCGATCCTCCAAAATCACACCCTTCCAGGTTTCACTATCATTACCCATCTGAGCATTAAAGACCCCAAATACAACAATGGTGTCCAAGGCAGGGGTACCTTCTAGCACTGCGCCGAGGGTCTTCAAGAAGGCCAGATACATAAGCACATAGAACAGTCAAAGCCCATCCCCTGACCTGAAGTTGTAGGGAGGTTACCCTCTTATTAACTCCAATGTATAATTACTAATCTTATCCTATGAGTAAACCCATTCTTGGCTGACACCTCTCACCCAGGGCAACTCCAGAGTGGAACAGAGTTTGGCCCATATCCAGGAGTTTGGATCTTGAGCCGCCTCTGTACCTTAAGATATCTCTCAACCACATGCACTCGTTCAGGTTCTGTTCTCACCGGAGGCCTTATGGTCCATACCTAACTATGGTTATAGTTTCGGTAGCCAGGGATCACTCCACTATGACTCCTGCCTTCAGCTGTCGCCTGATCCACATTGCAATGGACCCTTATGGCTCCTCCTGCAAGTGGTGGGGCCACATGACAATGATCCCATGTATGATTATTTTGAATTGCACTTATTCTGACCCCCCACCTATAGGACCAGTTTATTGTGAGTCCCTACCAGGGGTGTAAGTGACAATCCTTCTTCTTCTTTATGCCACTAATGGGGCAGGTGTTCAGCAAATAGTCTGACGCGACAAAAAGTTCCAGAACTCAAAATCGTCATTTAAAAAACATTTACTAATAAAATATATCAAAAGGAAACATTTACAAAACAAAACATTTAAGATGTTTATACTTCCACTAATTAATTTGTTAAGTTTAATCGTAGTCAGTAGGAAAACATGTATATCATGTGACATATTGCGTGCCGTTACGCAAGTGCTTTCCACCTAGTGGTTAAACTAACAAATGCACTCCACAATAATGAACTAAACAATACTGTTTCACATATTCTAATGAATAACATAATAATTTAAACAATGAACAAAAACCTATTTTTCCCATATGGCTCTTACATGGGGAAAACAGCTTCTAGGATCACTGAGACACAAAAACACCTCCACGATGATTAGGTGGCGATTCATAGAGGGTACATGACCTCAAAATGGCAACAAAAATGTTTTAGTGGCAATATGAATGTTGCCGATTCAACTACATGATACAATGAAGATTTAAACAGGTATCATTGTGTTTGATTAACTTATAAAAGTATAATTTAAATAAGGGTCAGTGAAAATCATAATAAAACAGTAACAAATATAGTGATAAATAGAATCTATTAAAGATTCAAGATTTGGAGCATTATTGAAATGTGCACAGAACACAATGTTCAAAATAGTATTAAATTTGGTAATCCTTCACTTAAAGCCATCATCTATAATGCATTATAGATACCTTCATCGTGCATTATAATGTCTTGTATAACAATTAACAAAGAATTACAGCATCTTCCATTGACAGTCATGAGGCATTATACTGTTCATTATAATACTTCATAAGCTCCAGTGAAACTGTCATCTAAAATTCACTATAGATACCTTCATAATGAGTGAATGAGTGAATGTTACATTTCTATAGCGCTTTACAAAACCAATGGGAGCCATTTCATTCAGCACCACTGTGTAGCTGACACCTATAATGATGTAGCACCCACCTGAATGATGTGACAGCAGCCATTCGGTGCCAGCATGCATCCCACACAGTAACAAAGGTGGTGAAGGGGCAGGAGAGAATTCACCAGCTAGATATAGGTTATGATTAGGAGGCCAGATTTTATAGGGCCACAGTGGGCAATTTTAGCCAGGACATAAGGAAATGCATTATAGTGGATGGAATAAGGATTAAGGATGCAAATACATTTTATTTACACAAGATGTTTTATTTCAGCTGAAGATGGATTTGCCAAATGGACAAGTAAGTTTTTCAATATTCAAATGTTATCTTAATGTAACTCATTATTGGTTTTCACTCACTTGAAAGCCACTTTCTATATTTTTGTTTTCAGTGTTATTAAATTAACCTTCTGACTTGTCAGATGGATGAAGGTTTTCTTTTTCTGTCTCTCAAAATATACTGCCAGCATTTTTCTGCTGAGAGTATCAAAAGAAAGTAGACGGTATAGACTTGTTTAAATGAATTTATATAAATTATTTATTAAATAACTGTCCCAACATTACTATATTAGGAAAAAGGAGGGAATCATATATGAAAAGACGTTGCACATTTAATAATTTTGAACGAGAGTGAGCCTGCAATCTGACGTCATTAATGGAATCTGTTTAGATAAACAAGGAATTGTCCGACAAGAAGTGTGGAAGTGGATCCGTAAAGCAGCAGGTAGGACTGAGTTGATTCAGGGTTTTTTTTAGGTAATTAATATTTATATTAGAAAAATAAGTCAGAAAATTTTGTAAATGTATGAATGTATTATTTAATTGAGATGCTTCGACAGCTAAATTTGTTCAATCAGCTTTAAAGCATAAAGGAATCATTCGTAGATGTACCATACTGTACTGTCTACTGTGTCCTCTCTGTTGCAGGGTGATCTATGAAGGAACCTAAAGTAACACTTATATTTATTATTTGCAGCTAATGTCATTCTGGACCCCAGAACAGCACATCGTAATCTTACTGTTTCTGAGGACGGCAAACAAGTGACATTCAGTGGTGGCCTCCTACCTGACAGCCCATTGAGGTTCAGTAATTGGTACGGGATCCAGGGAAAAGAGAGTTTCTCTTCAGGGAGACATTACTATGAGGTTCAGGTTGGGACAAGGGGATGCTTTTCAGTTGGATTTGTGAAAGAGTCTGTTGAAAAGATGAAGTATACTGTAACTTCAGAGAGTGGCTTCCTGATGTTCATACTCGAGAAGAATGTGTACAAAGTTTCAACAACCCCCCCCACCTCCCTCTCTCTGAACGAGCCCCCTAACAATGTGGGGGTGTATGTGGACTATGACAAGGGGCAGGTTTCCTTTTACAATGTGGGCACCAGGTCCCATATCTACTCTTTTACTGGTTACAACTTCAGTGAGAAACTCTATCCAGCTGTTAACTCCTGTAACAGTATGACATCAGGTCCCCTGATCATTTCTCCTGTCAGTCACACAGCCTGATCTGAAACAGCAGTTTACACACAGACAAGGATTAATAACTGTCCATTTGATATAATATTGGGCTTATTTTTTTCTGTGATATTTGTTTTTCTAAATGTTTTGCCAGTGCCAACAGCATTAACTGAACTGAGAGATTATAATGATTGCATACAGTACATACTATCTCTACTTGAATCTACCAAAGATCACCTGCCTGTTAATAGTGATCGGGTAATTTTAGTGGATGCAGATATTTAATGATTTTAAATACAATTACAGGCTGCTTGCACATTTCTTTGAACTATCAGTTTTTTGCAGTAATTCTGTATGTCTGCTGTTAAAAAATTATTTCCTTGGTTTGTTACCTCGTCTCATTTTATACTAAATGCAAGTTTGTTTACTTATAATTTTTTAAGTCTAACTTATTGAAGAGTACCAGCTTTTTTGATACCAGCATTATTGTGGTACCTTTACCTTTCTTACAGATTATTCTGGTATAAGGACCAAAGACTAACCTATGTTTTAGCATTATTTTGTCAGGAAGTATGTCATGGCTCAGTTTCATCACCTGATGGCAGCAGAGAGTTCACTCCAGCAGAACACAGTGTCAATGTGTAATTCCTGATGCTTGCTTGCCATTAATTATCCAACCTTTAAATACAGGCTTATCCATCTGTGGTGTATTGAATCTTGACATGTTAATTTCTGTATTTTGTATTATTATGTTCACTAGACCTATACATGTGGTTTTGGGATCTGCCCGTCACATTGTAGGGGTGTAACAATGCACTGTGGCATGAAATCATTCATTTATTAACATTAATTCAAAGAGGCGTAATAGGCATAACTTGAGTTTTGCTTTGAGATTTTATTTTTGAATTGTGCACTGGAGTCTGCAGAATAAAGAAAAAACTGTAAGCAAAAAGAAATGGTTTGGAAACTGTTTTTTTTAAGCACATGTATTTGAATAAAGAACTATGAGATCTTAATATATTTTCAGTCTTATTTTGTTTGAGCCATGAGCCCTGAATCATCTGTCAAACCAAATTGTGAATAGACTATCGTTACACCCCTATGGCACAGACACTTATTTCTTTTAGTGTCTTATTACCATTTTGTCATTTTGAGACAAATTGCAGCAAAAGTGAAGCAGCAGCACTAGATGGCAGCAAAGGAAGGAAAGGACAGCTCTAGAAGACTCTTGAACTTTTGCACACAGTAACTTTAAAAGTATTTCATGGATCTTTTTCAAGAAACATTGTATAAATGATGATCAGTGATCGGGGGGCGGCATGGTGGTGCAGTGGTTAGCACTGTCGCCTCACACCTCTGGGACCCGGGTTCGAGTCTCCGCCTGGGTCACATGTGTGCGGAGTTTGCATGTTGTCGTCGTGGGGTTTCCTCCGGGTACTCCGGTTTTCCCCCACAGTCCAAAAACATGCTGAGGCTAATTGGAGTTGCTGAATTGCCCATAGGTGTGCATGTGTGAGTGCATGGTGTGTGAGTGTGCCCTGCGATGGGCTGGCCCCCCATCCTGGGTTGTTCCCTGCCTCGTGCCCATTGATTCCGGGATAGGCTCCGGACCCCCCGCGACCCAATAGGATAAGTGGTTTGGAAAATGGATGGATGGATGGATGATCAGTGATCAATTTCATTTTGAGACAAATTGCACAAGAATTAGAGCAGTGTCACTTAGTAGTGGCACATGAAAGGGCAAATACAGATCTGGTGAACATGATGACACAGACACAAAGTTGGGCTTTTAATGAAGATTATTTGGAGAGGGGAGACAGTGTGTGGGGGGGGGGTCTACAGATTGTAGTGGTTGGGGGATGTACTGTAGGAGGATTAGGGATGAGATGGGGAGGGGGTTTTACATCTAAGGAGGGAACAACTTCAAGGCAGCCAAAGGGCAAACAGAAAAGGACTTTATTATTATAAACAAAGTTAAACAAAACAAAGGACCATGAGAGGTACAACCTAGAAACTAATGACACCTAAGGGGGAGGCCTGACCAAATCAGGGAATATTCACATAGGGAACAGTGCAGAGAATGACAGAGCTGGGAGATGGGAAGTGCGGGCACGTATACACAGGGAATAGGATTGGCAGATGAGCCACAGGTGTGACGGAGCAAGACATGATAAGGAGATGAGACCACAGGAAAACCAAGAGGAACTAGACATCTGAACAAGTCTGAGTTATACCTGGTGATTGTTTGCCATTAATTATCCTCCTTTTAAAAATAGGCTTATCCAACTGTGGTATATTCAGTCTGGATGTGCTAACTTCTGTATTCTATGTACAGTAATTATTGATATTTTCCATATTTCTGATGGGGAACACATATGGCTTTGTGTCTTTTGGCACAGACATTTATCTCTTCAGGGTGATAACTTAAGAATAGATCATTTTTGACATGTGAGGTGCTGTGTGGTGCTGCTCCAATTTTGGTGTGACTTGTCCTAAAATTCAATCAGTTCCAAAATTTGATAAAATGTTGATGATCTGAGACCAATTTCATTTTTAGACACATCA
Organism: Brienomyrus brachyistius; assembly: GCF_023856365.1. Lineage (NCBI taxonomy): Eukaryota > Metazoa > Chordata > Actinopteri > Osteoglossiformes > Mormyridae > Brienomyrus > Brienomyrus brachyistius. The sequence goes on from NC_064544.1 coordinate 22,641,312, forward strand.
CACCAAAATTGAAGAAGTTTCACTTAGCGGTATCAAATGAAAGGGCAAGAACAGATTCAGATCAGGTGAACCTGATTATCCAGGTCCGGCGCTGGAGAAAGAGCACTTCCGGGGGTTCAGCCATAGTCCTGCCTGCTGGATTGTGGAGAACACAGTCCTTACAGTAGGTTCCAGATTACCCCAGCAAAGTCAGGAGCGTGGACCAGGAGATCGTCAACGTAGACGATGCACTTTGTTTATGGGACGTGGGAGAGGATTCTCCTCATGAGCCTCTTCTAGGCGTTACACAGGCTGAACAGTATTAAATGAAAGTGCCTTAATCTCTGCCCGATGGAGAATGTTGTCTTGGGGCGAGCTCCCAGGGCCAGTTTTACTTGCCAGTAGCCAGTCTGGAGGTCCATGGTGCTGAACCACGTCAACCCAGCAATGTAGTTCAGTGCATCATCGATGCGTGGCTTCAGTCTTTCTTCATCACCACGTTCAGCCATTGATAGTCGACGCAGAACTGCCATATTCCATCCTTATTGGACTGCTAGGGCCACCCCTAGGCTGTTGGACAGTTCTATGACTCCTGCCACTGCTATCTCTCTGATCCTCTGCTCCGTCGTTTGTCACTTCGCCAGGGGCAGTGTGTGAGGACACAGACGAATGGGCGGGGCAACCCCCTGTGGTGCTGCACCAGGGAAGTGGGATGGCAATCTCTGTCTCTGGTGGCAAAGATGCCCTGGAATGAGTCCAGTAAAGCTTGGAGCTCGTTCTACAGTTCTGGCATCAGGTCCCACCTGCTACGCTACCACACATCCTGTACAGCTTGCACCGTCTTCAGAGACACCCCCGCTGCAATTTTCCGTGATTGGGGCAGGGCTTGGGGCTGTGTTGGTAATGTTCTTCCCCAGGTGCTGCAGGCCACCCCCTCTCCACAGCAAGTGGTCTTCCTCAGTCTCCGCCAGCGGCAGCCACTGCCATGCTGAAGGGGCACCACGTCTGCGCTGAGGTGGAGAGCTGCCCCTGGCATGTCAGTGGTGACCCCTAGTCAAGTCAGCAGGTCCAGCCCAATGATGCAGGGGCCGCCGATATTGACAAGCCAGACACCTTGCATTAATTAATCTTTGCAGACTCCGGCCAGCTGTACAGGCAACCGCCTCTTCCCTCTTATGGCCTTACGCCTCTTACGCTCACCAACGTTAACTGGATGATTGGTGCGGCTCCAGTGGTACCTGGTAGCATGGGCTGGATTAGGGTGATGGTGGATCCCGTGTCCACCAGGGCTCAGCAGGGTGTTTTCGCTACCAGGCTGTCAGGGTCAGCTCCTGTTGTCTCAGTCTTTTGTGTCCCTTCCCCGTTTGGCCAGCAGGTGTCGCTGGCTATCCTGTCCCTCCTGTCAGTCTTTGTGATTTCCCTGTTATCTATCAGCCGCATGAGTCAATGTATTAAGCATGCAGCTACCTACAAATCCCTTTTGTTGTGTGTTCGAATTATGCCTCCTCTGTTTTTGTATTATGTTTTATTGTATGAGTTTTCCTGTGTCTTCTGATTTGTATTTGGTTTTGGTTAAATTCTTTGTGCCCGTGCTTGTCTGTTATTCCCCCAGTGTTAGATTCTGTTTTTCTGGTTTCTTGGTTAGTTCTTGGATCCCCCATTTAGTTCCTTTTGAGTTAGTTAGTTAGTTTAACCTGTTTTCCCAACCCTTGTTAGTTAATCGCACCTGCCCCTTGTCTGTCTTATCACCCCTCTGTATTTAAGTCCCTGCCTCTCTTTAGTTTGCTAGTGGTTTGTTGAATATCTGATGTTCGTGATAGTTGATGTCAGTTAAGTTTGTGAATATTCTGTTTCTAGCTTGTCTGCCTCAACCCTTTTGTAGATTTAGTCTTTGTTTATCCCCTTTTGTTTTTGAACCCTCGTGATCCTTTTGTTCTTAGTGTTTCTGTTTTGTTTAATAAACCCCTTTCTGGTGAGCCGCGAGTGGGTCGTCCACATTTCTGTTCCGACCTGCACTATACCTCGTCCTTGCACGAGATCTGTCTGGAACTGGCAGTTGATGTGCAGAGCCGTGGCCTGACCAAACTAGTTCCCTCTAGGTGGAGCTGTTGGGGTTTAACTGGCAGGTGATCAGCTTGATGTTGCCGCTAATTTCCATTAAAGTATTTAACGTAAGATAACGTGCAGTTACATGATAATCCATGATTAGATATGGCAATAGTGACAACCAGGGGGTTGAGTACAGTGAAACCACTGTAGAACTGCTAAAATGAAAGCAAAATTACTTACATTCATTTAATAACGGTTGTAAATAAGCAGCATAAAATGAAGCTGGTTCAGAGTTAAAGTTAATTCCCGTAACATGTTAACAAAGTTAAGTTCCTTCCCAACTTTCCAAAAGGAGAGAATGAGGCTACTCTGAAATAGATGAGCAAATCATACAAGAAGTTGAAACCAGTTTAATTAATAGAAAAACTCATGCAGAAAACCTTTGCTCTTCATCGACAAGAAATTAAGGGAGACCTACTGGTTAGGGACTTTTTGAATAGCTGGCTGGCCCTACTGGAATGGAATCACAGATAAAAACTGTTTTTCTTAGTCTGCCCTTCCTCAAACATTTTTGTAAGGCATTGAAGTCTTGGTTTATTGTTTGTTTTAACGTGTGATTTTGGCAATAGCACTTAAAATAACACCGCCCTTATCTGTACAGTTTGTATGTGAAATATGTTCATAATTCAGTTGACTATAAATTCAGTTTACTATTTATGCTTTTTTGAATTGAAGGTTGTGTGTTTGGTCTGTTTTCATGTGAAATTATTTAGAAAACTAAATGAAGTTGCTTACTGCATCAAATAAATTGTAATAGGACCAATAAAATGATTGTAATGGAATCTATAAGGAAAGGTGGTTTGTTGTTTTAATTAATTGGTCTGTCTACAATTGAACCTCACAATGATTTTTGATGCATCTCAATACTGGTAAAGTATTTAGTTTTATGCAATTTGGAATGGGACTACATCCAACAAAATACTTTCCCAGTGGTAGGTGCATGAAAACGAGGGTGTGTTGGTAGTCTAGTGCTTAGGATGCTTGCTTTTGAACCAAGAGGTTATAGGTTTGAGTTCCACCTATAATGGCATTGCCTCCTTGAGTAAAACACTTAATGTTAAGTTGAAAATGGAAGTTGCTCTGGATATGAGTGTCTGCTAAATGCTGTAAATGTAAAGGGTGTGTCCACCTCAAGAAGACAGTACCCACCCTGCACCAGACGTCCATGGACATTGGACTTTTGTTGTTTTTAAACACATTTGAAACCTGATCAAGGACTGTATGTAGTTCCTGTTGAAAAGTAGCTTTTATGAGGTTTATGTCTGTGAGATTCTAAACCTGGTAATGGGTCACAATAGGGCCAGATCTCAGACAGAGCTTGGCCAATTGTGGCTAACATAAGGCCCTGCTCTGACCCAGATGCGGCAACTGAGAGTGGTCCGCTCAATCGCCATCATTCCATGTGGTATGTGGGCCACATCCGGGCCGAAAAGATTTTGTTATCTGGGTGGGGATCTGCCGCCCTAAATCTCAAAAATGTGAAGAGGTTACTATACTATTGTGTTATATCATTCTTATATTATCCATACATAATTATATGCATTATTCACCTGCATTTTGGATTTGACTGTCTTTCATTTTGTTACATGTTTGTCACGCCCCACTTGCCTTTTTCCCCCGTGTTCCCTGTGTTCCCTGTTGTGTGCCTCTAATGAACCTCACCTGTTCCTCGTTTCAGCCCTCGTGTGGATGATCCCAGGTGACTCTTGTCTGTTTCCTTGTCTGTGGTGTATATAGTGCCTCCTTGTCTTGAGCTCCCCAGTCCAGTCATTGTTGTGTTACTGACTGCATGTGCCCCTCTGTTTGTCCTGTGCCTCTAGCTTTCCCTGCCTACTTTTGACCCTTTGTGGTAGAGTCATGTAGAGGCGCATGACTTAACACAGCCCTCCAGAGCATGTACTGAAAAATGCATTCAATTAGTGGCAGAATACAAGTAAGGATCATTTACAGACACCGTGCCCATATCTTATGTTTCTCTGCTCAAAATATTTATCTGACCCAAGACTCCCCAACTAAAGTTACAAGCAGCTATGCTCTTTTCTGATTTATTCTGTAGTCCCGTCCAAAAAGACAAAGGATCTAGGAAATCGTTCCGCTCTTTATAGGTCCTCTGACTTATAGCTTGTAGACCTTTCATCCTGGGGCATCCTGGGATTGCTGCGAGAGATTGCTGGGATACTGTGAGAGAGTGGTATTGAGCTGCAGCGATTGTTTTGGGATTGTTTGTGATTGTTTTTGGGGTGTTTGGAACGTATTTTCTGAGTGTTTGTGTGCTTTAATTGTTTAGTGGGTGGCTGTGTTATTTCTATTTATTGTTCTTATTTTGGTCGGCGTGAGTGCTTGTCTGTCCTGTCTGTTTATTAACAGCGCGATTGTTACGGGCAGTGAGCTGCGTTTTCTGTTCGCGTTTAACTCCGTAAAAAACACCGGCGGGGCGAAATAGCTAATAATATCTAACGTCGGTAACGTTACTCAGCGCCAGAAAAGGACAGTTGCTCCTGAGCTTTGCTCGGTCGCCAGTCGGGGCCGGGAGGACATTTTCCACTTTTTTCCCCGCTCCGGCAGTAGCCTGCTGTGAGGGGGTTTTTGTGGTTTTTCGACCTCCTAAGAGCAACTTCGATTTCGTTTTGTTTTTAGTTCATACTTGGTTCAGGCAGAAGTTCTTTTGGTAAGTAGTAGTAAATTTATCGGATTTAAAATTTTAAACAAAAATAATAATTAAGTTCCGTTTCAACCCAAGTAACTTATTTTAGTGTACTCGGCACTTTATTGCATTTAACGGTACGCGAATTAATCTTTAAAGTTAAATACGCTATATAAATTTACTGGGCTGGGAGTACGGGGTCATAGTGAGTTAGTTAATTATGGGGCCGGCTCAGTGTTGCGTTTGCAACATGTTTGCCCTTCTGGACGTTAGTGTCCAGTCGGACTTCATCTGCGAGCGATGTAAGCTAGTGGACTCGCTCATGGTCAAGGTTCGCGACCTTGAGGAGCAACTGGCTCTCATCCAATGCAACAGTGAGTTAGAGGAGCAAGTTCATACGCCTTTTAGGGAGAAGGTGTGTACGCCACTAGCCGGGAGGGGGGAGAATGAAGAGCAGAGAGGTCGAGAGAGCTGGGTGACTGTAGGTCGTAGACGCAGGAAGGGGCGTACACACGTTGCAGAGGCGGCATCACCTGAGGTGACTGTGTCGAACAGGTTTCAGGTTCTTCCAGCTTTAGAGCCGGAAGGGACTGGGGAGGCAGGTGGGCCCTTGGGCACTGAGGAGCCCCCTCCCCCCAGGAAGAGGGAGGTTGTGGTAGTGGGGGATTCCATTATTAGGGGAGTAGACAGTTATGTGTGCACGCGTGATAGAGGGTCCCGTACGGTGTCTTGCCTGCCTGGTGCCCAGGTAGGAGACCTTCCAGATCGTGTGGATAAGCTTTTGGCCCCAGCTGGGGTGGATCCAGTTGTCGTGGTGCATGTTGGCACCAACGACATAGGCAAGGGTAGAAGGGCTGTTCTGCAGGATAAATTTATAGAAGTTGCCAATAAGCTTAGAAGCAGAACGTCCACGGTGGTATTCTCCGAAATACTCCCCGTGCCACGTGCAAGTCAGGCTAAGTTAGCTGAGATAAGGAAATTAAATGCGTGGCTAAAAGGATGGTGTAGGAAAGAGGGGTTTAGGTTCATGGGGCATTGGAGGACCTTCTGGAACAGGTGGGACCTGTTCAAGCCGGATGGGTTGCACCTGAACCAGAGGGGAACCAGTGTATTGGGGAGGCGTATGTGTAGAGTCGTTGAGGAATGTTTAAACTAGGGACTGGGGGGGCAGGGAGGTTAGTTAACTATGTCAGTGGGGGGAAACGGAAAGCCCCAAATCATATTGTAAGTGGGCACCGTAATAGGCCTACCCTTTGTTGTCTGTATTTAAACGCCAGAAGTATTAGGAATAAAATTCATGATTTAGAGGCTTTTATCTCATCGGACTCTTATGATATTATAGGAATAACTGAAACGTGGTTGAGTGAAAAGGATGGACAAGAATATAATATGGATGGTTACACGTTGTTCCGTAAGGATCGTATAGGAAAAAAGGGAGGTGGTGTTGCAGTATATGTAAAGGAAAACTTGCAGGCAAGGGAACTTACTGATATAAATAAAACTACGGAAGCAATATGGGTAAAATTAGATGCTAAAAACTCAAATAGCCTAATTGTCGGTGTTTGTTACAGAACACCTAATATAGCTGCTGAGGAAAGCAGATTGTTATACAGTGATATTAGGACTATGAGCAATAAAAATGATGTGGTAGTTATGGGTGATTTTAATCTACCAGGAATGCAGTGGGACATTGTCACTGGCTCTTCAGAAAATGAACTGGAGATGGTGGAATTAGTACAGGATTGTTTTTTTACTCAGTTTGTTAACACCCCTACCAGGGGAGATGCCATTCTTGATCTTGTTCTCTCTAATAACCAGGACAGGATTGGTAAATTAGACGTTTTAGAACCACTTGACAGTAGCGATCATAACATGGTCAAATTTGAGGTTAAGTTTAGTGTTCGAAGAGCTAAGTCCAAATCAAAAATATATAATGTTAGGAAGGCTGACTTTAAGTGTATGAGACTAAAACTAGAAACTGTGAACTGGATGGAGTTAAATAACAAAACTGTTGAAGAGGCCTGGGAATTTTTTAAAAGCACATTATTGCAAGTGCAAGAGGACTTCATACCTGTTTCCAGCAAGAATAAATCTAGGAAATTGCAACCTAGGTGGTTTACTAGGGAAATAAAGCATAAAGTAAGGAGGAAAAGGGCTTTGTTCCAGCAATGGAAAATAACTGACGATGACAGAATTAAGCAGGAATATCTAAGTCTACAGACTGAGTTAAAAAATGATATTAGACGAGCTAAAAGAAATGTCGAAAGGATGGTTGCATTGGAAGCTAAGGATGACGTTAAAAGTTTCTTCCAGTATTTTAACTCTAAAAGAGCTCTAAAACCTGAAATTACTAATCTGCAGGATAGTAAGGCTCTTATAATAGTAAACGACATTGATATAGTAAATGAGTTCAATGATAGTTTTGCACGGGTATTCACTGTTGAGGACCTTAGTAATTTACCAGTTATTACCTATCCAGCATTGTCTATAGCTAATATATATATAACTGAAGCAGATGTTTTGCAAAGCCTAGCTAAGCTCAAAATAAATAAATCACAGGGTCCTGATGGCATCTTACCTATAGTGTTAAAAGAGATGAGGGATATTATTTGCCGACCCTTAACTTTACTGTTTCAAAAATCCTTATCTGAAGGTGTGGTACCTTCTGATTGGAAGCACGCCTTCATAACGCCTATTTTTAAAAAAGGGGATAGAAGTAATTTGTCTAACTATAGGCCAATCAGTCTAACTTGTATAACTGGTAAAGTTATGGAGGCTATAATCAAAGAGAAAATGGTAGATTACCTGGACTCTAATAACATTTTGCGGGATAGCCAGCATGGATTTAGGAGAGGTAGATCCTGTTTAACAAATCTGTTGGAGTTTTTTGAGGAAGCTACTCAGGAAGTTGATGATAAGAAGGCCTATGATGTCATCTACTTAGATTTCCAAAAGGCTTTTGATGTTGTCCCCCACAAGAGGCTCCTACTTAAACTCAAAGCGACAGGTATTTTAAGTACCGTAGCGACCTGGATTGATAACTGGTTAACAGATAGGAAACAGCGAGTAGTTATAAGAGGCACAATGTCAAAGTGGGCTTGCGTTCATAGTGGGGTACCGCAGGGTTCGATTTTAGGACCACTATTGTTCCTAATTTACATAAATGATATGGATACCAATATATACAGTAAACTGGTGAAATTTGCAGATGACACCAAGGTGGGTGGTGTAGCAGATACTGAATTAGTGGCTCAGCAGCTACAGCGGGATCTTGATTTAATTTGTGACTGGGCCGATACCTGGCAGATGAAATTTAACATCGATAAATGTAAGGTACTCCATCTAGGGAGCAGAAATATAAAGTACAGGTATTTCATGGGTGTCACTGAAATAAAGGTAGCTGATCATGAGAAAGACCTTGGTGTGTATGTTGATGCTTCCATGTCCCATTCTCGCCAGTGTGGGGAAGCAATAAAAAAGGCCAATAGGATGTTGGGGTATATCTCCAGGTGTGTGGAGTTTAAGTCAAGGGAGGTAATGCTAAGATTATACAATTCCTTGGTGAGACCTCACCTAGAATATTGTGTGCAAGTTTGGTCACCATATCTTAAAAAGGACATTGTGGCCTTAGAAAAGGTGCAGCGTAGGGCCACAAAAATGATTCCTGGTCTTAGAGGAATGTCATACGAGGAACGGTTACTTGAGCTAAATCTGTTCAGTCTCAAGCAAAGGAGACTGAGGGGGGACATGATCCAGGTATATAAGATTCTAACAGGTTTGGATGCTGTTCAAGCAAATAGTTACTTCAGCATTAGTTTAAATACACGAACTCGTGGCCATAGGTGGAAATTAGCGGGAGAACACTTCAAGCTGGATTTAAGGAAGCACTTCTTTACACAGCGTGTAGTCAGAGTATGGAATACCCTTCCTGATAATGTAGTGCAAGCTGAATCCTTGGGTTCCTTTAAATCAGAGCTAGATAAGATTTTAACGACTCTGAGCTATTAGTTTAGTTCTCCCCAAGCGAGCTTGATGGGCCGAATGGCCTCCTCTCGTTTGTATAGTTCTTATGTTCTTATGTTCTTATGTATATGGGAGAATTGAGCCTAAAATGCAGAAGTTGGTTACTAACCACAGTGTGCAGCTGTGACCCTTCTGATTTCACAAATGCCTTTTTGCACACCACTGTTCTAGTTATTTTTGCACTTGTGGCCACTGACCAGGGGCCTCATGTAAAACGACGTGCATAGAATTCACACTAAAACATGGCGTACAGACAAAACTAGGAATATGCGTAAACAAGAAAAAATCTAGATGCACAAAATTGTGCGTAAGCACAGATCGACGCACATTCCCTTATAAATCCCAATGAGTGTGAAATTTTACACAACGAGCCCACAGCCACCCCCCCAACCCGTCCATAATTATGTATATTTGCATATGTAAATCTGTATAAAAACCCATTTTGTTCTATGTTTTTCTTAAACAACAATGGATAAACCACGTGGGAAAAATAAGTATTTCAGCGAGTGCGAAGTGGAGGTCATGTTATCAGAAATTGAGAAAAGCGATATTATTTGGTGGTTTAAGTAGTGGCATCAGCAATAAACGAAAGTTGACGGAGGGGTAGAGCGTGGCGGAGTCAGTTAAAAGTGTTGATTCTGGAATTCACACAGCGGCCAAAATTATAAAGAAGTGGATGGACATTAAAGTTGACGTGAAAAGACGAGTGGCTGCTCACCGTAAGAGTCTTAACAGCACAGGCGGAGGGAGCAGAATTCCCGGTCTCACAGTCTTTGAGTAACGAGTCGCTGCGATGATTGGGGGGACACTTTTATCGGGTGAGGGGGACGCCGATGTCAGCGCGGGTTTTTTCTCGTACCATCCGTCTTTGAATTACTTGCATGTTTATGAATAACAAGTAGGGCGCAGATGCGGTGTTACTTTTGTTTATTCTGTTTGTTTATTCTTACAGACAATAGTACAAGAGGTGCCCCCAGTGCCGAGGACGACACAGACGGCGATGGTGCTGCTGTGCCGAGCACATCTTTGGGCGCTGGCTGCACACATTCCCGTGCTTCGGAAACCGGGGGGCGACCATCCGCCTGTGTGCTAACTGAAGCTGTGCTGCAGTCACAAAAAGAAATCATGAATGCTGTGAGAGATGTTACCAATGAATGAAAACATATAAATGATTCGCTGTGTGATATTAACAACACATTAAAAGAATTAGTTAAAAAATAAATGCAGTGTTTGGTTACCTTTACATTCTTGCTATTACATTCAAAGGAATTTGTAACGCTGTTCCATTTGGCGGAAAATTAGGTGGCTCAGGGTCAGGTTCATCTTGCCTAAGCTCTTCAGATACCGGCAAGCCACAATTTTGTTCCAGATTATGCAGCACGCTACACACGAAACTCCGGTTTCCCCCCACAGACCTAAACAATCTGAGGCTCATTGGAATTGCTAAATTGCCCGTAGGAGTGCATGTGTGAGTGAGTGGTGTGTGAGTGTGCCCTGCGATGGGCTCGCCCCCCATCCTGGGTTGTTCCCTGCCTCGTGCCCATTGCTTCCGGGATAGGTTCCGGACCCCCCACGACCCAGTAGGATAAGCGGTTTGGAAAATGGATGGATGTTACCCCAACTGGATTGGGGAGACCGGGGCCTTGTCATGGAGCCAGATCAGGGGTGGGAGGTTGAATGCGAATGCCTGGTAGCTGGACCTCCACCCTTGGAGCACGGTCAGGCATAGCCTGAAGCAGGGATGGATTACGGACCGGGCCAGCGGGGCCGCTGCCCAGGGGCCCTTGGGGTGCAGGGGGCCCGTGGGGCCCCTAGCCCAAAACAATTTGCAACGCTTATCAACAATGTATTTTCGTTTGTCTATTTTAGAGGCCCTACATTCTTTGATCCTCTGCCTACAAGGGCCCCTGACCCTATATGGAGGGTGTTTGGCTGACAAGGGCCCTTGAATTGTGGTGGTTGTGGTGGTGGTGCTGGTGGTGGTGGTGGGGGGGGCTCACAAATGTTTTGCCCAGGGGCCCACACAACCCATAATCCGTCCCTGGCCTGAAGGGATAACATGGGTTTGCCCTCCTTTGGACCTACAGGGAGAGCCATGGAGGTCGGGTGCAACGTAGATCTTTAACCCTCTGTAGTCGACGGTATCGTCAGCGATACCACATATCTTAATTCAATTCATAACTCGCTGAAATCGTATTGTAGAAACATGAAAAAAAACATTGACTAAATCCATAATCTTTCTACATCGGGGGCGTGTAGTACCTCCCTCACCTTGAAGATCACAATTCGCATTCTAAATATCCACATTATCGCATATTCAAATTGCATTCATATGGTAATTTGATGAACAACGCAACAGTGAAATGCAATCCAGCGCCATAAAAGACGGGGGATGTGGTCAGGTGTGAATGGCTCATGCATACACATAGGAGCTGAACTGAATGTTGCAACCTTTAGTCATCTTCATGTAGCCAAGACTTTGCTGTTCAGATATCTGGGATCAAAACAAACTGCCACTATTGCTTACTATGTACTTATATAATGTTTCTGCAAGTGTTTCAAATTGCATCTTGCAATGTCTATACTTGGATATCAGATTGCGAACTTAACATAAATCTGACATATATGCAATATACATTAAAATTAAGATGAATGTAATGCCAAAACAAATATATAACAAATAATTTATTTGCCATGAACTGATATGATATAGAAAGACATGTGTGATCATGCCCCAATCAGCCAAAGTGTGTTTCCTACCCCAAGTTCTCAGAGGGTTAACTCACACCTCTGGCACAACTTCTCTTGCATCCTGAGGGAGTCAGGGCACATTGAGCCTGAAAGGGCCATGTTCCAGGACTCCATTGCTGAGGCGGCTGTAAGGTGGCAATCCTCGAACCTGGTGGTGAACACCAGCGGTAAAGGGAGCTGTCAAGCTGACGAATGGGAGCCTTCTGAGCTTGCTTAGCTTGAAGCAGCTGACAGGTATTGGCTGGCTAAGCGGAAAGCAGATTTACTGGTTTCTGGAGGAAGGAGTTTGGTGAGGCTATGGAGATGGATTTTTGGCCGGCCTAAAAAAGGTTCTGGTAAACAAATCCGACGACTTAGGATGGAGATGCAGGGTTTGAACCATGCTATTTACAGGAGAACTATTGACTTCAAATGGGGATACAGTCAGACAGTGGAAAGAATATTTCTCCTGAATCCCATTGATGTGCCTTCCTTGGAGGAAGTGGAGCTGGAAGACTCAGAGGGGGGTTTGCCTAGAACTCTAGAGCTAAGGTCACTGACGTACTGTAGTCAAAAAAAATCTTTGGTAGTGAGGCTCTGGGGGTGGATGAGATTTGCCCTTGAGTTCTTGAAAGCTCTTGATGTTGTTGGCCTGTCTTGACTGATTTGCCTTTTCAACATTGCATGGTTGTCAGGGAAGGTGTCTTTGGATTTCCATATTGGGGTGGTGGTTCCAATATTTAAGAAAGATGACCAGGGGATATGTTCCAACTTCAGGCGGATCATGCTCCTCAGCCTACCTTGGAAGGTCTATGCCGGCATACTGTAGAGGAGGGTCTGCCCGTTGATCAAACCTTGGATACAGGAGGAACAATGTGGATTACTTCTTCGTTGTGGAATTCTGGACCAACTTTTCACCCTCACAAGGATAGTGGAGGGTTCTTGGGCATTTGCCCAACCAGTCTACATATATGTTGTGCACTTGGATACGATCATGTCCTTAAGGAGGTCCTGTGGAAGGGTGCTTCAGTAATATGGGGTACAGGGTCCATTGTTAAAGGCCATCAGGTACCTGTACAAACAGAGCAAGAGTTTGGTTCAAGTTCACGCCTCGTTCCTGGTGGGTGTTGGACTCCACCAGGGCTACCCTTTGTCACAGATTCTGTTCATAGCTTTTGGACAGAATTTCTAGGCATAGCCAAGGGGCAGAGAGGGCTGTACTACAGGGGCCTCAAGATTGCATCTTTGCAGATGACGTGGTCCTGTTGTTGTCATCAGGCAGTGACTTGCAACATGCCCTGGGGTAGTTTGCAGCTGTGTGTGAAGCAATGGGGATGAGGATCAGCACCTCCAAGTCTGAGGCCATGGTTCTTGACCAGAAAAGGGTAGATTTCCCTCTACTGGAGGGAGTTTAAGTAGCAGAGGAGTTTAAGTATCTTGGAGTCATGAGTTCATGAGTGAAAGTTCAGGGGAGTGGGAAATGGGTCGGTGCAGCATCGGCATCATTGTGGATGCTGTACGGTTCTATTGTGATAAACAGGGAGCTGAGCTGGAAGGCGAAGCTTTCGATTTACCAATTGATCTACATTCCTGTCCTTACCTATGGTCATAAGGACACAAGTGGCAGAAATGAATTTCCTCTGCAGAGTGTTTGGGTTCAACGTGAGGAGCTCGGACATTCGGGAGAGACTCAAAGTAGCGCCACTGGTCTTCTGCATCAAAAGGAGCCAGTTGAGGGTGATTTGGGTAACTTTCTAGGATGCCACCTGGGTGGCTCCCTAGGGAGGTGTTTTTGGCATGTCTATGCAAGAGGAGGCAGACCAAGGACACACTAGAGAGATTATATCTCTCGGACGGCCTGGGAACACCATGGTGTTCCCTCTGTGGAGCTGAAGAAGATGGTTGGTGAGAGGGTGGTCTGGGCATCGCTGCTTAGACTGCTCCCCCAGTGCCCAAACCCCAGATAAGCGGTGGATAATGGATGCTTGGATGGATGGATGGAACATATAGGGATATAAAATACCACACAAATATGATAGTTCTCTGTTTATAATTATGCAACAAAAAAACAAGAATAATTGTATTACTGATTTTTCATTTCAATATTGTATAAAATCATATTGTTAGCTATTATCGAGCAGCCCTAATTTGCATTGTGCTATAATGGGCCAGGGTGCATGATGCGGAGGTTAGTCCATATCAGGAATAAAAGTTTAATTTTAGGACCCTATAGAGGGTGTCTGTACTTCTGTGTTTTCTGCACTTACGATCTTTTTCAGGGTTAGGGACTTTTTTCTGTGACTAAGATGGTTGCAAATGGCATTAAGGTTCTGTGCTAACTTGGTGCTAAGTTGTGCACTACTAGGGTATCATCTCTGGAAAGATGCATACCTTGCAATTTACCCCTTATTTTTTATAATAATATTTTTGCTTAAATTTTGGTTAAACAGTGCATTTACTGGAAATACCCTGTCAGTACTATTTAAAGAAGGAGGAAGGTGAAGGGAAATTGAAAGTGATACAGTAACATAGCTTGTGTAATCACTTGACCTTAACCTAAATGAGTTGCTTTGTAATGGAATGAAAACAAAGGTGAAACCTACAGGGCTGAATAGTGCAGATCATTTGTGGGGACTTTTCAAGTGGCAATTTGGAGTAGATTTTCAGAAATATAACTGTGAGTCTAAGAGTCATCATGCGTTTTATTACATAAAAAGTCAACAGGTTTCTCCTGTTTTTCGTTAACTGCCATTCTTATTTTTTTCTTTTATGTGTGGTATTGAACTAAACTAGTTAATACAGCCATCCAGAGTGTGTAATGAAAAATGCAATTAACAGCACTTATGTTAGTGGCAGAATGCGAATAAGAATCATTTCCATGCGACCCTCCCCTGTCTTGGTCTTTCTCTGGTCAAAGTACATATCTGGCCTAAGTCCTTGACTTAAAGCAATGTGAGAATACATGTATGACTGAGTGCACTTTTTCATCTTGAAGATGAGAATCGAAACCAAAGAGCACTACTGGGAAATTGATCACAGTGTGCAACTGTGACGCATCCGCTTTAGGATTTCATAAAAAATGAGCTCAGAGATCCCTTACTGCACACCACTGCACACCACTGTTCTAGCGTTATTTTTCACTTGACCGGATGAATTTTTCATTGCATAGTGTAAAAGCTGTACATGCTGTATTGAACAAAAATCCAAGAGCATTTTTTTTCTAACATGCAAAAGCCAGTGCATCTGTCACCAATAATGATACCATTAAGGTGACCAGGATAATTCCTGTTAGGGAGGACACTACTTTAGGTTTTATTACTACTGAAAAGCTCTAGTTCTTCTTGTACTTTGGTTTATTTCCTTGATTGAAAGATTCATCTAGCTGTGTCACATTAGCATTAGTGATGTATGCCTGGTTTTAGAAGACTGACCAATCAGTTCAAACAAAAATTTGCTGCTTAATTGAAATCCAGGTCCTTTTAATTAAAATGGTAGTTTACAAATCCTGTCCTAGCTCAAAGTGTCCCCTGACATGGATTATCTGGTCACCCTTCATACGATATTCATTCACTTAGATGATGTGTCTTGCTACCTGAGACCTCTAGACCCCATGCTGCATATACATAGTTGCAACCACATGATTCACTAAATGGAGGAGCAGGCTGTTTGTTGAGATGTTTGATCTAAGTAACTTTAAATACGATAGGATTGTTGGTGCCAGATATTTTGATTCTATCATCTCAGAAACAGCTTCCCTTCCAGAGCCTGTCACATTTTACAATGTCTACAGTTTGCAAAGAATGTTGCAAGAACAGTGTTGCAAAATGACTCCCCTCATTACTGGGAAAAGTCAGACGAGAACGGCCAAATTTGCGACAGCTAGCAGGAAACCACAAATGTAAAAGTGACAGCTCAGTGCTGTGAAGAAATGCTTCTCCAAAGACACAACTTGTTAACATTAAAAGTGATGTGGTCACTTAGGCCTTGTTCACACCTGGTAATAACATGATTAATGTGATCCAATCACAAGTGGACAGGGCTAAATACAGGTGTGAAAGACCCAAAACCTATTAAGGTAAGGTAAGGTAAGGTAAGGTAAGGTAAGGTAAGGTAAGGTAAGGTAAGGTAAGGTAAGATAAGATAAGATAAGATAAGATAAGATAAGATAAGATAAGATAAGATAAGACTTTATTGATCCCACAGTGGGGAAATTAGTGTGTTAACGCAGCTCCAGACAGATAGCAAGAAAGAGTTACAAGAGTAAAGAATATAAAAAATACAAGAATAAGAATACAGAATAAAAATAATATAAAATAAGATAGAACACTAATACAATAGTAGTAATAATGCCTATGTACACCCATACCCCGTATGAAATATGGATAGTGGGTTGTGGAAAAGTGCAAGTAATAATAAATATCAACTATTTAACTACTATAGCTACAATTTACTATTGAGAAAGTATTGAGATCCAATCACTCAAACCACATTTGAAGGTGGTCTGGAACACATATGGCCACATTTTTATAGATGTGTGAATGCAAATGTGTTCCAGGCCCCTCTGCACTGCCTACTCAGTTGACATCCTCTTGTGAGCAGAAGTATGTTCGTACTCATTACACGTGTGAACAGTATTTGACATATGATTTGTGTCAGAATGAAGCTTCCTTATTTACGTCAAAGGTGCTCCATGCTTTATTAATATTGGTGAAACGCACCAGTAAAAATTAGGCAAAATTAAATTGTGCAGGTTAGAATGTGCATTCAATATAATGGATATGTCAATAGAAACATATGATACTAGTGTGATGGTTTATAGGGGCAGCATGGTAGTATAGTGGTTAGTACTGTTGCCTCACAACTCTGGGACCAGGGGTCCATGTGTGTGGAGTTTGCATGCTCTCCCCATATCATCATGTGGTTTCCTTCTGGAACTACAGTTTCCCCCCGCAGTCCAAAATCATGCTGAGGCTAATTGGAATTACCAAAATGTCTATAGGTATGTATGCATGTGTGAGTGAATGGTGTGTGTGAGTGTGCCCTATGATGGGTCGGCACCCCATCCTGGGTTGTTCCCTGCTTTCTGCCCTATGATGGGTAGGCATCCCATCCTGGGTTGTTCCCTGCCTCGTGCCCATTGCTTCCGGGATAGGCTCCGGACCACCAGCGACCCAGTAGGATAAGCGATTTGGAAAATGGACGGATGGATGGATATCCCATATCCTATAATAATTTATTTTATTTTACGTCTATAATAATTTTGTCTCCATTCCTGAAATTTGCATAACGGCATTCTCTGGCCAGGAGTGGAGGTCATGTGATTTCCAGCCCCCCACAGTGGAGATCCTCCTAGGAAAGGATACCCAGTGTTCTGCAGCCAGGTTCTCTTGGCCCTACCTGGTGGGTGCTCCAATGGAGCATGAGGGGGTGAATGTGCTGGGTCTCTTCTCCCGCACTGAGGCTGGGAGCTGCTACATACTCATGGCCATGGATGAAGTGGCCTGACGCAGTTCCCAAGCAGAGCGCCACTTAGGACCCCAGAAGAGTTGTAGAATATTATACCTTCAGAATTGTATACAACAATATGTTGTATAAGGACTGGAATAAAACAGCTGCCTTTGAACCAGCCTTGATTCTCATGCTTCCTCTTTGCATGTGGACCATGCATGTTCTTTCTGTATCTGTGTGAGTCCCTCCCCCCACAAACCAACACCACCAGCCCCATGACCAATGCTTCCTGTTATATGAATCGGGGTCTCTAAGCTGCCCATAGCGCATGAGGGAATACTCATAGTTTTATCTGTTCTTAATTCTACTTATACCAGAAATGGATAACATATATGAAAACATGGAGCTGAATCTCACAACTGATCATTCACAACATTCAGTTAATTTATCTGGATCAGGAAAGCAGTTTACTCCTGCTAGAAAAATCAGTGCCCAGCCAGACCACGGTGAGAGTAACTTGAATGCTTTTCATACCTTGCATGTATCGGCAAATTTCTGATTTGTTTTGTTAGTGCACAAATTATTAGTTGTGAGTAAACAGGTTTGGTGTTGATCATAGATTAGGTTTGCATTGGGGTTCATCTACTAAAGATCTTACTCTTTAGATTAATCTCTTGCTGCAACTCCTGGATGTAACATCCTCGACCTAGATTGGCTCCTTGAATGCTGTATGTGTGTAGCACACTGTCTGTCTCATTTTATATGTTGCTTTGAACAAAAACTTCTGCTAAAGAAATGTCATCATTGTGAGGTGCAATGGCTTCTGATGCTGAATACTGGATTTTTAATGTGAATTTCATTAAATTAAATCAAGATATGTGCAAGAATCAGTTCAGAAAAACATATGTCTGAATAGGACAGCATGGACATGTGACTCGGTGTGCTAAGAATTACATAATTTAATTTGAAACCCTCAGAACCACAAAGCACTTCTGGCCGAGAGACTCTGTATAAGAGGACATCGGCAGTGTTCATCTCTCTGTGGATCATCACACTGATCATTCTCATCGCTGGACTGAGTGTCCTGTGTAAGTAGTTTAAGTGATTAGCTTAACCGTTAAAGTGTAAACACTGTAAATTATACTGCAGTAAGCTTTAGCTCTAGGGTAAATGAACTTTTAGAAGATTATAAAACATCTATTGTGTATTGTTTTATGTGTGCACCCATGATAGAGGGTCCCGTATGGTGTCTTGCCTGCCTGGTGCCCAGGTAGGGGACCTTCCGGCTTTTGGCCCCAGTCGGGGTGGATCCAGAGGTCGTGGTGCATTTTGGCACTAATGACTTTGGAAAGGGCAGGAGGGCTATTCTGCAGGACGAATTTAGTCGCGGATATGCTTAGAAGCAGAACATCCATGGTGGTATTCTCTGGAATACTTTCCGTGCCACGTGCAAGCCAGGCTAAGTTAGCTGAGATAAGGGGATTAAATGTGTGGCTAAAATGGTGGTGTAGGAAAGAGGGGCTTAGGTTTATGAGGCACTGGAAAACCTCCTGGAACAGGTGGAACCTGTTCATGCCGGACGGGATACATCTGAACCAGAGGGGAACCAGTATGTTGGGGAAGCATATGTGTAGAATAGTTGAGGAATGTTTAACCTAGTGACTGGGGGGGCAGGGAGGTTAGTTAAGAATATAAGTGGGGAGAGACGGAAAGCCCAAATTAATATTAAAGACACTGTAAAAGGCCTACCCTTGTCGGTCTGTATCTAAATGCTAGGAGTATTAGAAACAAAATTCATGATTTAGAGGCTTTAATTTCATCAGACTCTTATGACATTATAGGAATAACTGAAGCATGGATGAGCGACAATGATGGAGAAGAATATAATATGGATGGTTACACGTTGTTCCGTAGAGACCAGATAGGCAAGAAGGGAGGTGGTGTTGCAATATACGTAAAAGAAAATTTGCAGGCAAGGGAGCTTACTGGTAAAAAATAAAAGTACAGAAGCTGTATGGATAAAAGTAGATGCTAAAAACTCAAATAGTCTAATTGTCAGTGTTTGTTATAGAGCATCTAATGTAGCTGCAGAAGAAAGCAGAATGTTATATGACGATATCAGGATTATGAGTAATAAAAATGATGTGGTGGTTATGGGTGATTTTAATTTACTTGGGATTCAGTGGGACACAGTCTCTGGCTCTTCTGTAAATGAACTTGAGATGGTAGAATTAGTACAGGATTGTTTCTTTACTCAGTTTGTTAATACCCCTACCAGGGGAGAAGCCCCTCTTGGTTTTGTTTTCTCTAATAAACAGGATAGGATTGGAAAATTAGAGGTTTTAGAACCACTTGATGGTAGTATTCATAACATGGTTAAATTTGAGGTTAATTTTAGTGTCCGAAAAGCAAAGTTCAAAACAAAAGTATACAATGTTAGGAAGAGTAACTTTAATGGTATGAGACTGAAACTAGAAAATGTAAACTGGATGGAGTTAAACAGCAAAACAGTTGAAGAGGCATGGGAATTTTTTAAAAGCTCATTGTTGCAAGTGCAAGAGGACTTCATACCTGTTTCCAGCAAAACTAAATCTAGGAAACTACAAGCAAGGTGGTTTACTAAGGAAATTAAGAATAAAGTCAGGAGGAAACGGGTTCTGTTCCACAAATGGGAATTAACTAATGATTTAGATACAGGAGTATCTAAGTCTACAGGTCGAGTTAAAAAATAACATTAGATACTCCAAGAGGAATATAGAAAGAAAGATTGCATTGGAGGCTAAGGATGACAATAAAAGTTTCTTCCAATACTTTAACTCCAAAAGAGCTCTAAAAGCTGAAATCACTAATTTGCAGGATAGTAAGGGCCTTATAATTGAAAATGAAATTGATATAGTAAATGAGTTGAATGATTATTTTACACAGCTGTTCACAGTAGAGAACACGATTAACTTACCACCATTTAGTATGAATACAGCGTTGTCTATGACCAATATATGTATAACTGAGGCTGATGTGGTACTAAGCCTAGCTAAGCTCAAAATAAATAAATCACAGGGGCCTGATGGCATCTTACCTATAGTTTTAAAAGAGATGAGGGATATTATTAGCCAACCTTTAACTTTAATATTCCAGAAATCGTTATCTGCGGGTGTGGTACCTTCTGATTGGAAGCATGCTAATATAACACCCGTATTCAAAAAAGGGGATAGAAGTAATCCAGCAAACTATAGGCCAATCAGTTTAACTAGCATTACTGGAAAAATAATGGAAGCTATAACCTAAATGAAAATGGTAGATTACCTGGATTCAAATAACAATCTGAGGGATAGCCAACATGGATTTAGGATAGGTAGATCCTGTTTAGCTAATTTATTTGAGTCCTTTGAGGAAGCTACAAGAGAATTTCATCACAAAAAGCTTACGATGTTATCTGTGTAGATTTACAGAAGGCCTTTGAAGTTGTCTGCCACAAACGGCTTCCATGTCTCACTCTCGCCAGTGTGGGGAAGCAATTAAAAAGGCCAATAGGATGTTGGGTTACATCTCTAGGTGTGTGGAGGTCAAGGAAGGTGATGCTACGATTATATAATTCCTTGGTAAGACCTCACCTAGAATATTGTGTGCAGGTTTGGTCACAATACCTTAAGAAGAACATTGCTGCTTTGGATAAGGTGCAATGTAGGGCTACGAGAATGGTTCCTGGTCTTAGAGGAATGTCTTATGAGGAGAGGTTACCTGAGCTGAACCTGTTTAGCCTCGAGCAAAGGAGACTAAGGGGGGACATGATCCAGCTATATAAGATTCTAACAGGTCGGGATGCTGTTCAGCCAAATGACTATTTTAATATTAGTTTAAATACTAGCACTCGCGGCCATAAGTGGAAATTAGCGGGAGAACATTATAAAACGAATTTGAGGAAGCATTTATTTACACAGCGTGTAGTTAGAGTATGGAATAGTCTTGTTGCTAGTGTAGTGCAAGCTAAAACCTTGGGTTCCTTTAAATCAGAGCTAGATAAGATTTTAACAACTCTGAGCTATTAGTTAAGTTCTCCCCAAATGAGCTTGATGGGCCAAATGGCCTCCTCTCGTTTGTAAATTTCTTATGTTCTTATGTATTTATATGCACTAGGGTGGTCCAAAATGTTTGACTTTCAAAAAGTCCACTTCCTACACTATTATTTTCATCTGCCACCAGAATTATAAATGTGGGGAAAATTGTTTCAATATTACTTAATATTTAGGTATACTCAATGTAAGAAAAGTTTCACATATAAGTGATTATTGCTGTCCATGGCTGATAATTCTCACTACACTGATATACACATATCCCAACATGAAATACAGATACATACAATAAAACCATTTAATTACATCTACGTTTTGGGTGTTGGTGCCGGAATTGGCACTCCAGCCACTGTCAAACAACTCACAACAGCTTGAAATAAACAAGCATGATACCCTTCTGCTCTACGTTTGAGTGTCTCTGCTGCAGCCACCCACAGGAAGGTGCAATTCTGGTGGTTTAGCAAAGGAGATTGATGACATCCTCGTAGGCAGACGCTGGAAACTCCTGCAGAACTGCAGGGTCTACACAAGTGCCCAGTTTGTTAATTTTGTCCACAGACTTGTTGTTGCTACTTTGAAGATTCAGCTTAAATCCAGTAGACTACCACCTACGAGGTGAATGAGGCTAGACTTCGCAAGACTCCAATATTAACCCTCTGGGGTCCATGGGTAGGGAACACACTTTCACTGACTGGGGCATGGTCACACATTTCTTATTATATCATAATATCAATTCATGGCAAATAAATTATTTCTTCTATATTTGTTTTGGCATTACATTCATCTTAATTTGAATGTATATTGCATATATGTCTGATTTATGTTAAGTTTGCAATCAGACATCAAAATATAGACATTGCAAAATGCAGTTTGGAACACTTGCAGAAACATTATAAAAGTACATAGTAAGCAATGGAGGAAGTTTGTTTTTGATCCCAGATATCTGATCACCAAAGTCTTGGCTACATGAAGATGACTAAAAGTTGCAGCATTCAGTTCAGCTCCTATGTGTATGCATGAGCCATTCACACCTGGCCACATCCCCCCCGTCTTTTATGGCGCTGGATTGCATTTCACTGGTGAAATGGTGTAGTTGCAACATTCAGTTGGATAAATAAATAAGAAACACCAAACTAATGTCACTATTTCTGGGCTCCTTTCATTGAATATGTAGCAACTTTCATATGTATACATGAGCTATTGACACCTGGCCACATCCCCCTTCCTGTTTTATGGCCCTGATGGGGATGTATATGAATTGCGTTTCACCGTTGCGTTGTTCATCTAATTACCATGCGAATGTGATTTGCATACGCGGAAAAACGGCTATTTTGTAATGCGTATAGCGATCATCAGGTGAGGGCGGCACTACACGCCCCTGATGCAGGTAAAACAAAGAAAGGTGACATGCTTTACTTTTTTGGTGGTTTAACCTAATTTTTAAAACTTTTGACAATTGACATTTTGAAAAGAAGACAGATTACGGATTTAGTCAGCATTTTTTTCATATTTCTACGTAAAGATTTCAGCGAGTTATGAATTGAATTACACGAGAAAGATACGCGGCATGCCGTCGACTCCAGAGGGCTAGGATGTTTCTAATGAGCTTGCATGCAGTTTGTGTGAGGAACTTACAGAGTTGGGTGTGACTGCTGACTCTAATGTGATGTTGGAGACCTTCTGTGATAAGGCCCTGAAGGTTGCTGAGGGCTCCCAGAAGGAGGTGTTATATCTCGCAAGGCACCCTGGACATTATCGAGAGGAGTCACAGTGCACGACTTGGTGGCAACTTCAGTCTGTACAGGGAACTGAGGAGGATGGCTGTGAGGGCTCTGAGTGCAGATAAGCAGGCGTTTGTTAGACAAATCTGTAAGCAGGTAACACACCATTTGTGGTCTAGTGACCCACGTCCTGCTTACATAAGAATCAAAACATTACGCACATCTAAATCTGTTCCTCAGAGACTTGCAGTAAGGGTGGGTGATGGAACAGTTCTTTCGGATGACACTGCAGTTGTGACCCGCTGGGCTGGCTACTTCCAGCGGTTATTTAAACCTGACCCTCCGGCTAGGACGTTGGACATCTCTGGGTCCATGATTCTCGAGGCTGATCCTCCAATCAGCTGTGAACCATCCAATCTCAAAAGACCAAGATCCAGGCATTTAATGACTTTTAGGCATAGCCATCAGGAGTGTGTTTGTCTGCAGAGAAAATGTCAACTTTGTCGAGAGATTTACTTACCTTGGCAGCGACATTCATTTCTCTGGTGACTCTTCCTATGAATTCAGCAGATTTATTAGGAGAGCATGGGGGGGTCATGAAGTCACTGGCACTCCCGATATCTTTGCAAGAGGACAAAGAAAGTCTTTAGAGTCCTGGTGTTCCCATTCATGCCGCATGGACCCCTTTGGTACTGTATCTCTTCAGAGAATCCTTGGGTACCGCTGGTTTTACTTTGTGTTGAACAAACGTTTGCTAGAGGAGTCCCGATTGAGGCACATTGTGCAATGTGAAGGAGCGTCAGTTATGACATTACGCCAGCATGTGGCGCGTTTCCTTGAGGGTGATCCGACTCACAGGATCCTCATTGTTGAAAACCCAAGCGGCTGGATCAGGCTTGAGCAGACATGCACGTAACACCTGGCTGCGGCAGATGGATGGCTATTTCCGGACTGTGGGACTTGACCATGTGTCTGCCTGGGGGGTTTCGCCGTGTGGTGGGTGTGGCGACGCACTGCGTCAGCGCATTCTCCCCAACCTGACCTCACCTGACCTGACCTACATTGCTGTATCATGTTTGGTTCTGGCTAACTTCAGCTTATGCATATTAAGTTGCAGAACATCACCGATGGAGGGTAACTTTGAACCAGAGAGAGCTTCTTTGTTTGAGCCAGACATGAAGCAGATATACTTCTGTTTGTTGACGTTACCATGACTGTGAAACAAAAACAACATTGTCAGTATTTAGCAATTTACCATATCACCAGTGCTGACAAATGACAAAGGTATTGTCTATTAAAATACATAATACTGTTAACATGCAAGTTGTAAGCATTTGAGAATCCATACACTGTTTAATAGAAACTTTGCTATACATTGCCTAATATATGAATAGATAAAACACTCTAATGACTGATTGCCTGCCAGCCCAAATAGCGTGAAATACTCAATTTGTTTAATTCACATATGGATTCTCATTTCACTTGAACTGAACATTCCCCAAATATCAAGTTATCTTGATAATAAATGACACTTCTACATTCCTGTAATTTTTTTCCCATACATTTTTGGACCACCCTAATGTGCCCTTTCAAATCGGTTTCACTGATTTATCACTAAAGCAGAAATATAACTTTATATTCTATGTTATCTAAAAAAAAAATCTGGTTATAACCCACTGGAATTTTGTATGTAAAATGTAGGAGAAATACAGTCTGAGTCAGACCAGCTTATTAATACAATATATAACAGCGAGTAATACATTTATACCTGTGTACTGTTATACACCACAGTCTAACAACTCCATGGTTGTAATATTCATTTTTGATAGTTGTTCTATACATGGCCGAGGCTGCTCGGGCGGGGAGTACCCTCTAATTCCTTAGATAGGGTACAAGTTCACAGAAACCTTGGTGTGGATGGTGGTGGTACTGGATGGTAGAAATCACTATTAAAATTTCTTTTGGTTTCCTAGTAATACAAAAATCTGACCTGCAGAATCAGCTGAAGGATTTACAAAGGATGACCTCAAACAATATATCTGGTGAGCATTACTGACAGATACTGTACACCTACTCATAGTATTTGCCTGTATGAATACTCACCCATCAGAAATACAGACACAGCTGGAAAATAACCAGCCAATGACTAAGAACCAGGAAATCTCAAGAATATTTACAAATTATCTGTACCTACATGTGCACTAATCCATCTTAGGCAATTATAAAGTGTTTTCCACGTCACAAAAAAGTGTCACAGTGAGCCTCCCATAGATATTGCTGCTAACTTATACTTTGGTCGTCTAATCCAAGAAAGATGTGACATGTATGAAACAGCCAATCAGATTTATTTATGTACTTAACCCCTGTTGTTTCATCTGTGTTACGACAGACATTAAATGAAAAAATCCGATGTCATGCACACGATCGTAAAACTGAAAAATATCACAATGTTATTCTCATTTTTTATTCTTTAGCCCTAAATAGATATCTGTTCATGTACTGAGGATGTGATCCTGGGGGGGGGGGGGTCATAAACAATACCTCTGAGTTCACTATTTTTCATGTACATGCAAGTTTGGTATTCTGCATCTGCTCTCTGTTTTTACCCATCTTAATACTTGTCTGTCAGAAATGCAGGCACAACTGGAAGACAAGGACAAGCAGCTAGAGTCTAAGAACAGGGAAAACTCAAATCTGAGTGAGTGTTTAAGCTGCTCATACATAAGTCATGCTAATCAGTAATAAATATTTGTGAAATATTACGATTGTGCTTAAATCCATTTTGTAAAAAGACTTTCTAATAGTCCAACAGAGATCTGACCTGCAGAATGAGGTGAAGGAGCTACACACCATTGGTAAGTTTCATTAACATTAACCTTCACCCATTCGCCTGCTTATCTGCCCTCAGTTTGTACAAATCATGGGCTTCCTTTACCAATATCATTCTAATTGTACATCAGTATAATGAGGAGGTTGAAATGTTGTAATGTTTTCTGTAATTGATGTAATGATGTGTTTGTATGGTTTGTTATTGTAATATATTGGAATCTTAGATTTATGTTTGATTATCTAAGGTGTCCCTGTTTGCTCTTCTGTTGAAATATGGGTTATTCATGCAATGTAAACAGTATTGCTTTATAAAATACATTTTTTTGTCACTTGATTTTTATTTCAGCTGAAGATGGCTTTGCTAAATGGTCATGTAAGTTTTTCAATCAGATTTTTTTCCAAGTTATATATATATATATCCATCCATCCATCCATTTTCCAAACCGCTTATCCTACTGGGTCGCGGGGGGTCCGGAGCCTATCCCGGAAGCAATGGGCACGAGGCTGGGAACAACCTAGGATGAGGGTCCAGCCCATCACAGGGCACACTCATACACCATTCACTCTCACATGCATTCCTACGGGCAATTTAGCAAGTCCAATTAGCCTCAGCATGTTTTTGGACTGTGGGGGGAAACCAGAGTACCCGGAGAAAACCCCACAACGACATGGGGAGAACATGCAAACTCCACACACATGCGACCCAGGCGGAGATTCGAACCCGGGTCCCAGAGGTGTAAGACAACAGTGCTAACCACTGTACCACCATGCCACCCCATGAGAACACATACCTTTGTGAAATCAATAGAGAACACATTCGGAAATATAATTATCACCGTAAGACCAAGCCTAACAAGGGAGAAATAAACTGAGATAATGTAGGCTGCTTTACAAGAATACGCAGCTGCAAAACAATGTGGCTAGCTGGTTAGCTATCCCGTGCTCCCAAATTCCACTTTAGAAATAAAAGTTACACAAAACAACCCTCTTCTCAAGCCCTCATATCATGTATGTAATAATCAATGTATAAATTACTTTTAGAAATAAGAAGCTGGTATTCTTTTCTATCAAGCTGCCTGAGATACATAAATCTCAACGTCAGGTAGAATTTTATTTTATATAGAAGGTTATTATTATTATTATTATTATTATTATTATTATTATTATTATATATTAAATTAAGTTTCTGACTTCTGAGATGGATGAAAATTCCCTTTTCTGTCTCGCAAAATATACTGCCGCCATTATTCTGCTGAGAGTATTAATGGAAAGTAGACGGTATAAGCTTGTTAAAATGAATAAATATCTAAACCTGATTGTTAGAAAAAATGAGGGAATCATATATGAATAGATTTTGCACATTTGATAATTCTGGATCAGAGTGAGGCTGCAATCTGACGTCATTAATGGAATCTGTTTAGATAAACAAGGGATTGTCCGACAAGAAGTGTGGAAGTGGATCCGTAAAGCAGCAGGTAGGACTGAGTTGATTCAGGGTTTTTTTAGGTAATTAATATTTATATTAGAAAAATAAGTCAGAAAATTTTGTAAATGTATGAATGTATTATTTAATTGAGATGCTTCGACAGCTAAATTTGTTCAATCAGCTTTAAAGCATAAAGGAATCATTCATAGATGTACCATATTGTACTGTCTACTGTGTCCTCTCTGTTGCAGGGTGATCTATGAAGGAACCTAAAGTAACACTTATATTTATTATTTGCAGCTAATGTCATTCTGGACCCCAGAACAGCACATCGTAATCTTACTGTTTCTGAGGATGGAAAACAAGTGAGATTCAATGACCACCTCCTACCTGACGGCCCACTGAGGTTCAGTAATTGGTACGGGATCCAGGGAAAAGAGAGTTTCTCTTCAGGGAGACATTACTATGAGGTTCAGGTTGGGGCAAAGACATGTTATGTAGTTGGTTTTGCAAAAGAGTCTGTCAAAAGGAAGGAGAAGTTTAATAAAACCTCAGAGGAAGGCTTCTGGACCTTCAAACGGCAGACGGGGTATGAGGTTTCTACAACCCCCCCGAGCTCCCTTTCTCTCAACGAGCCCCCTAACAAGGTGGGGATTTATGTTGACTATGATAGGGGGCAAATATCCTTCTACAATGTGGGCACCAGGTCCCATATCTACTCTTTTACTGGTTACAACTTCAGTGATAAACTCTATCCAGCTTTTAATCCCTGTAAAAGTTTGACAATTCCACTGATCATCTCTCCTGTCAAACACACAGACTGATCTGAAACAGCAATTTCCAAACAGACAAAGATTAGTGACAGTCTGATTATTATAATAATATTGGCCTTATTTTTTTCGTTTGCAATTATTCTGTATGTCTGCTGTTAAAAAAAGTCATGCTTATTTCCTTTGTGTTGCATCTCATCTCATTTTATATTGAAAACTCATACTTACACTAAGAGTTTGCGTGCATTTACTTATTAATTTTAGCTTGTTATAGAACACTTCCAACTCTTTGATAAATAATAACTGTGCTCCAAGGACCACAGAATAAACCATGTTTTAACATTATTTTGTTAATTTTTTAAAGACGATTTATAGTAGCGTCAAGCATTCTGTTAGAAGTGTAGATTTAAAATTAATCTTAGGCACACAGCTGTGTAGAGAATTGTACATCGTATTTACATTAAGACGCGACTTTATCATATTAGCTGTACAACTTAAAGCTGTGGTTTTGGTTTGTGGTTGTGTGTGATTCCCTTGAACGTGAATATAGAAGGATATTAGTGGGTGTATCTCTTAGTGTAAGTATGAGTCATTATACTATTAGCTGTATAATGACCCGTACTCCATTTCTAACTTGTAATATAGTATGCATACAGTAATGTGTATGTGACTGCAGCTCTATGCAAGGCTGTTCTTTTGGCTAGATTTAATTTTCCAATTGTAAAATAACAGCCTTACATCAACTTTGGGAGCAGGACCACTGGAGGCAGAGTAATTTGGGCATTGTCAATATTGTTGCTGATTATCTGATATAGGTGTGATAGGACTCAATCAGGTATAACTTTATGTAAGACTGTATGTGATTCTAATCTGAACTCTATAGTTCTATAGCTAATTATGGGGCCAGCTCAGGGTTGTACTTGCAAGATATTTGGATGCTTGTGTCCAGTCGGACTTTATCTGCAAGTGATGCTAGCTGGTGGACTCACTCATGGTCAAGGTTCGTCATCCGACAAACAGGGGGGAGAATGAGGAACAGAGAGGTCGCGAGATTGGGTGACTGCAAGTCCTAGATGGAAGAAAGTGTGTACACAGTTCACAGATGTGGCGTCACCTGAACTGACTGTGTAAAACCACTTTCAGATGCTTTCAGCTTTAGAACCAGAGGAGACTGGGGAAGCAGGTAAGTCCTTGGGCACCGAGGATCCCCCTGCACCTAGGAAGAGGGATGTTGTGGTAGTGAGGGATTCAATTATTAGAGGTGTCCTGATAGAGGGTCCTGTATGGTGTCTTGTCTGCTCAGTGCCCAGGTAGGGGACCTTCTGGAATGTGTGCACAAGCTTTTGGCCCCAGCTGAGGTGGATCCAGTGGTCATGGTGCATGTTGGCACCAACAACATAGGCAAGGGCAGGAGGGCTGTTCTGCAAGAAAAATGTATCTTGTCGCAGATAAGCTTAGAGGCAGAACATCCACGATGATATTCTCTCAAAATACTTTCCATGCCACACACAAGCCAGGCTACATTAGCTGAGATAAGAAGATTAAATACGTGGCTAAAACGGTGATGTAGGAAAGAGGGGTTCAGGTTGATGCGGCACTGGATGACCTTCTGGAACCGGTGGGACCTGATCAAGCCGGATGTTGCATCTGAACCAGAGGACATCAATGCCATAAAAGAGGCATGGAAATGACGTTTTTTGTGACATTTCGTGACGTTTTCATCTGAGTTCTGACTCTGAGAGAAATAATCGAATGCAGGATTATGCTGCAATACATGTAGCAGGTTTGATTTGATGGTGCGTCCGAATTTTCAATACCTACTTAAAAATCAAAGTGGTGCACTTTTCACCTTAGTCTGTTCTAAAGCACTCTGGATTTGCTGCTATAATATTGATTTTTGTGTGCTTCTAACCCAAAAATTCTTTTATATGGGCAATTGTGAATAAATATTTATTTTGGAGTTCATGCAAATCTTTCATTGTTTGTAGCAAGTGCATGACAAAGAGAGAAGGAACTCTAAGAAAGTACGGCTGGAGTTCAGGGCAGGTTCTTCTGAGCATTGGAAAAACCTGACCCCTGACACCTATCAATACAGTATGTATAAAATGGAGTACATGCACACTCCATAGGACATGCCGGCCTTACAGGATTTTGTTTCACAGCTATTTGCCCCAATGGCATATATTATGGATACAATGTAATAATTAATAACTGTTATTAATGAAAGTGATCCTGAAAATCCAAGGGGTGTGCATTGTCCCCCAGGTTCCCCTGATCAAGGCACACTTCACAGGACATGACTATATCATTTTGTTTTAGAGCTATTAACCCCTTAGTGTGATGCCCCATTGCTCTTTAAGTGGATGCAATATAATAAAAACTATTACAGACAAAAATAATCTGAAAATCCAAGGTGTGTGCATTGTTCCCTGTAGTCCACTGATCAAAACACACTTCACTAGATGTGCCTGTCTTATCTAGTTTTAAAGTTATTAACCCATTCATGTGGTTTCCCAATGCACATTATACAGATACATTTGAACATCCATCCATCTTCCAAACCGTTTATCCTACCGGGTCGCGGGGGTCCAGAGCCTATCCCAGAAACAATGGGCACGAGGCAAGGAACAACCCAGGATGGGGGGCCAGCCCATCGCAGGGCACACTCACACACCATTCACTCACACATGCACACCTATGGGTAATTTAGCAAGTCCAATTAGCCTCAGTACCAGGAGGAAACCCCACGACGACATGGGGAGAACATGCACGCACATGTAACCCAGGCGGAGACTCGAACCCAGGTCCCAGAGGTGTGAGGCAACAGTGCTAACCACTGTACCACCATGCCACCCCATGAGAACACATACCTTTGTGAAATCAATAGAGAGCACATTCGGAGATATAATCGTCACCGTAAGACCAAGCCTAACATAGGAGAAATAAACTGAGATAATGTAGGCTGCTTTACAAGAATACGCAGCTGCATAACAATGTGGCTAGCTGGTTAGCTATCTCGTGCTCCCAAATTCCACTTTAGAAATAAAAGTTACACAAAACAACCCTCTTCTCAAGCCCTCATATCATGTATGTAATAATCAATGTATAAATTACTTTTAGAAATAAGAAACTGGTATTCTTTTTTTACGATCAAGCTGCCTGAGATGCATACCTCTCAACGTCAGGTAGAACACAGACTGTCCGTGAATATTGCGGTGCAAACCCTGTTGACCCTCAGGGGGCGCTATTATGCCAACCGTAAAACACTCAATACTAGAGCCAGGTTTTAAAATAACAAAACAAAAGAAGGATTTTGGTTAAATAAACACCACACCAGTCATATAAAATAGAAAATAAAGAAAATGAGTAAAACAAAATTCCCTGCCCTTTTCTTTTCCCTGTTATACACTCAACAAAATCTGACATGTTCCATTGGAAGCACGTGCTGAGGTGATACACATTCTGACATCCCTAAACATAAATAAGTATGTCATCTCCTTCAAAAAGAATTTTTAATCAAATCTTTAAAGGTGTTCTTTCTCATCATAAACTGCAGCTTTTTTACTGCCTCGTTTTTTTTGCTGCCATTGAAGCAAGGGGGACATAGTTTAAAATCTTTACCATGATTCATGTTTTCATATATATTGTTTTGCTGTTATGACTTTTAATGATGCTTTATAATAATGATTGCAGATTTTATCTGGTTGCCTAGATGTGTGAGTTATCAGATGGCGGCGTGAACAAGACGTGTATTCCGTGTAGCAACAGACACTGTCCTAACATCACTCCCACTAGTAATACGGGTATAATCTATTCACTCCTGAATCGTTCAACGTCCATATACCATGGAGGTATAGCGGCCTCTACTGGACAAACAACGCTATCACTTAGTCAAATGATCTACATCCCTTTCCTTAATTCACATCCTTTATATAAAAGAACGAATAACATTATCAGGTGTAAGCATCACAAATTATTCCTGTAGGGTCTTATGGTTACAGATAACTCAGTGCTTACAGGTGAAATTCGGAATAATTCCACTGTAAGTAAAATGAGCAAACTTATTACTAAAGAAACGGGTTTATCTATAAGTACAGCCAGCTTGGATTTATAAACAAAACATCCAAACGCAGATATCCAGCAATTGGTACCAGAATGGTGCCTCAGCAACAGGAAGAATGTGGTGACAATTTCTCCTGTACATCTTCCCATTGAACTGTATGATGTAGGAATGTGGTTCCTTACTTTTCTCCTTTACAGTACCGAGTTGATCATAATCTTTTGGGGTTTGCATATGAACCTCCTGTCCTTCCTCTAAAGGCTGTAGAGGACGACTTGACTTGTCATACTGGTGTTTCTGGGTGAGGCGTTTGTGCAGAAGTTGTGCGCTGAGACTGGGTGTTCTGTGGAGGCAGTTCCAGCAGTTTGGTACACACTGGAATAGCTGCACGTGTCTGCCGTGACATCAGACGTTCGGCAGGGGAACCCAGATCTGAGTCACAAGGGACATTTCAAAGATTGAGGAAATCCTCAAATCCGTCTCTGTGTGATTTTTCCCTCAGCTGCTTGGCACTCCGAACCGCTCTTTCTGCTAGCCCATTGGACAGTCGGAATTCAGGGCTACTGGTGGCATGAGTCCCACTGCTTGGCAAAGTCCATAAAACGCTGACTGGTGTAATGCCTAGCATTGTCAGAAAACAGCATGTGCGGTATTGCATGAACTGAGAAGTGTCTCTTCAGTTTGCATATCACAGCTGATGTGAGATTAGAAAGAAAATCAATTTCAAACCATCAAGAATATGAATCAACCAGCACTGGGTAGCGAAAAGGTTGGAGCTGGAAAGGTTCCTTTTGTTGATGGGGTCTAGTGCTATTACACAGTGCACAGCCGAGTAGCTCTGTGGCAATGTCATTCGACATACATGGCCAAAATATGATGTTTGTAGCTCTACGCTTGGTCGCGTCAACATCTGGGTGTCCCTTGTGCATAATATTAATGTTTGTGCATAAAATTAAAGTTTGAGGGATGACACTTTTGTGACCATGATGATCCCTTCCTTCACCATGAGCTCATCTCTGTATGGGAAGAATGGAACCATAGCAGGGTGGAGCTGGGTTTCCTTGTTGAGCCGTCCCCTGCGAATTCGTCCTCTGCTGTGTGTTGTCTGAGTTCCACTAGATGAGCTGTGGAGATGGAACTCACTGACATGACTTCATAATCATAGTTCTCAGCCGGGCACTGAGAAACATGCACATCAGGTGCCCTTAAAAGGGTGTCCGCCAAGTACATGTGCTTGCCCTTCTTGTAAACAAAAGTGAGGTCATAACTTTGAAGGCGTAATACCATCCTTTGAAGGTGGGTAGGTGTGGTTTGAATGTACTTCAACAGAGAGAATGAGGGGGAAGGGATGTAGGGTATGACAATCTGAATATATTGCAAGTATCACACATTACACCTCTTCAATTTTTGACCAACTCGGTTTGTCACGTGACTGTTTTGGTCTAACTACCATTGAGTGATCACACCTGCTGTAAAACCTAGGCTAGGTTCATTAGCTAAAGATGAATGATAACCCTGAAACTACAGACCCCCCCGTTCAAGTCAATGATGTGCAAACATTTTGGTTACAGTTGGAGTACAGGCATGGCAGTTGTATTGTAGACAAAAAGCACAAAATTTGTTGTTTTCAAAAACTTCCTCAGTCATGCAATTATTTTGTCTACATAGTTATATGTGAAGTTAACTAGTTAAGTACATATTAGATTAAATTATCTTCTCTTTAGTGTTCCAAACTGTTGGTAATTAATAAAACGCAGATTTTATGAATTACATGTAACCAGTACATTAAAAAATATGTTTTAAAAAACCTCACAAAATCACATGATCCGATCCCTGGGCCTGACCAAAACTGTGGATTTGGAGAATCATTGCACCCCTAGAGAATGACAGGCTGCCATTTCTATGGTTACACAAGGCAAAGTCAGGTGATATGCATCCAATCACTTTGCTGCTACCTTAGTGTCAAGTTTTATTTTTCTCTAATTCAGGAAAAATGCCCTTGGCGCTGAGTCCAAAGCCCAGTGGGGGAATTAGATTGACACACAGTCAAGCTTAAACATAACGTGTCAAAATGAACATGATGGAGCTGAAGCCAGTGAGCAGTGAGTATTTATTCAGAATGTTGATAATGACACTGTACATTTCAATACTGCAAAAAACACTGCAAAGGTAAGTCAGATAATCATACAGTATGATGTACAACTATTTACACAGGAAGGTTTCTATTATGTCCTGAAACCAGTTTGCTTGACTTGTAACTTTCCAAATACATTGTTTCACTAAGCAGAGTCTCTTCACATTAAGTCATCAAGCTTTTTTGTTAAGCAGATATTCTGAAACACATAAAATGGTGAAAAGTTATTTGTAACAAAAGCATAACATACAAAGTTCAGTTTGGAAGAAACAGGATGACATGAAGGACCCTGTATTGATCTACACAGCTGACTTTATCCTCAGGTGACTGACTACAGATACAGCATAATGGTCCTTCCCAGGGTGCTGCTCTGCAGATGAACATCTACTTGTCTTAGAAAAGCTTATCTGCTACCCAGCAAAGTCCATCAACTCTTCAGATAGTTAACTGTAAATGAGCATCAATAATCTGATGACTGCTAACACGAGTAGCTTGTTGATCCAGTTGGACCTGGTAAACTTGGGACTGCAGGCAAAACACATAAAATTAAACTCTATAGATCCTTCAGGCTTCTGTGTTCTTCTCCCCCAGTAATACCTCCTCTGGGTTTGTGATCATTGTGATCAGCAAGCGATGATGCCTGATTGTCATGTGATCCCTGCAAAAGTGTGTTAGTTGACACATTTTATATGCTTTTTTCATCAAACAAGTAACGTAGCCACCACATAATTTTGTTTACTATAACTACCAGGTTATGGGACTTAGTTTAATGGGACCAAATATTTAAAAGGTTGACATCTCAAAAATTATAATATGAATGAAATACTCAAACTCTCATGCATACAGACTTTCATTAAGAAGCTAACTTCCTTTTTCTTTTGAAATACATTGTACAAACTGACAGGTAACAGTGTCCTTGGATCCAAAGTAGAGTAAATGACAGGAACCCTGAGAATCACAGAGTTCTTGTTCCTCTGTTTACCTCCTCTGTGTTTGGTCCATTGTGATCAGGGGGGGACAATGCTTCAGTCTCCTCATTGTCATGTGATCCCTACAGAAGCGACAATATTCACTTAAATATTTCATATTACTGAGTTTCACCAAACACAGTGCAGTGACCATGAAGTGATATTTACCTTTCAGTTTACATTATTTTGTTTTCATGTAACCGAATATTAATGAAATGTTGGAATTACCAATAGTCTACAACCCAACATCTACAGAAGCTATTTAAGAATTCAGACTTTTAAAATATTCACAATGCCTTCGCATGGAGACTGTTGGTAAGAAGCCAACTTCCTACTTCCGAATCACACTGCAGCTACATCAGCACCTAATGACCCAGGGAGGTTCCATTACATTATCTCTGAGAGTCACAAAGTCCTTTGTTTTACCTCCTCTGCCTTCAGTTCTTGGGGATCAGTGGATGATGACGCCTCAGTCTTGTGACTGTCATGTGATCTCTGCAAAAATAATAGTATCAGCTGATAAAATTAATATTTTCAGGTTCCTCTAAACAACAAGTAGTGACCATGAAGTGGTTTTACTTTTCATATTACAGCAAAAACTGGAGGTCACCATGATAGGGTTTAGGTACTTTATCTTTCAAAAACCCCTGGATGCAATTTACAGTCCTATGGCATAGAAATCAAACAGTCCAAACAGTTGAAGTTAATATATCATATATAAATTACCATCTCTCTACCAAAGCTCAGTCCGAAACTGATTAAATTGCAATATAGTTTTATTAAATCAATATACACCAACAAGCCAAAAATTATGCCACCCCCCCGGCATGAAGCAAATAACATTTGCTTTTTATGATCTCGTAAATGATACATGATAATGTCAGGGATATATGAAATGCTAAGCTAACACTTGGTATTCATAGTCGACATTTTGAATCCATAAGAAATAAAGGGGTACAGTGGGGCAAAAAAATATTTAGTCAGCCACCAATTGTGCAAGTTCTCCCAGTTAAAAAGATGAGAGAGGCCTGTAATTTTCACCATAGATATACCTCAACTGTGAGAGACAAAATGAGACAAAGAAATCCAGATAATCACATTGACTGAATTTTAAAGAATTTATTTGCAAAGTATGGTGGAAGATAAGTATTAAAGATTTCTGGCTGTCACAGACCCGTAACGTCTGCTGTAAGAGGCTCCTCTGTCCTCCACTCGTCACCTGTATTAATGGCACCTGTCTGAACTCGTTAGCAGTATAAAAGACACCTGTCCAAATACAAGAATGTATTTGCAAAGTATGGTGGAAAATAAGTATTTCGTTAATAACAAAAGTCCATCTCAATACTTTGTAATGAAACCTTTGTTGGCAATGACAGAGGTCAAATGTCTTCTGTAAGTCTTCACAAGGTTGTCACACACTGTTGCTGGTATTTTGGCCCATTGCTCCATGCAGATCTCCTCTAGATGTTTCGGGGCTGCTCATTTTTTTAAGTGGGAGAATTTGCACAATTGATGGCTGACTAAATACATTTTTGCCCCACTGTAAATGGGTAAAGTGACTCTGATATGGGCCAAACCATTATGGCTGGATGACTGGGTCAGAGCATCTCCAAACCACAGGCGAACCTCTTTGGACATTGCTTAATGACACCGAGAACCTGATGAGGCAGGCGTACGTGCACATATAGAGTGAGCTGCCAAGGATCAGCCCATCAGGGCTCTCTCCCCTAAGTGGTTGGCCCATAATCAGCCAAAGCAACCGCGCTTTCGGCACACAGCCAAGGTGCTGGCGGTGGAGAGAGAGAGATCATGTGGGGTGAGTCAGGCTGGACCCCCCAGTGAGGACACAGCTGTTTGGACGACAGGTCACAGCTGGGTAGGTCTGTGTGGGCGACTGAAGTGCCTGAGCTATTATGGGCCACGTGCCTCCAAGTGAGACACCCCCACGTCGTGGCCCCAGACTCTGCTGGGGGGTGTGGCCAACCTGGACATATCATCAGGGAACACCCCATGCAGGGGCAGGCATGGGGAACTGGCCCAGGCTCCATGTAGAGGGGGCTGTACGCACCCCAAGCACACTTGCCCCATCAGTACATGCTGCAGGAGGGGCTCAGCAACACAGATGGGGGAGTCCGATGATCAATGGTAGCAATGGTGGGGGATGCTGTCTGTGGCTCTCAGGGGCAAGACAGTGCATCACCCAGTATGGGTAGTAGCAGTGCAGGACCCCTATATCCTGGGGTTAGACTTCTTCAGGGCTACGGGCTGCCGGCTAGATCTCAAGTGTGGGACTATGAGCTTTCTGGGAGGGCCTGCCATCATGCTGGCCCCTGTGATCACATGTTATAGGTCCACTTCCTTGTTCTGACAGGGGTAACAGGTACATGCTCATGGGGTTAGGTTATTTCACCTGGTGGCCGGAAGCCTATGCCACCCCTGACCAGGAGGGGGAGACACAGATGCTCTGGTGCAGCTGCCACATAGGGGGAGGATGCGGGTCCCCTTATAAGGGAGACACCACCACCTAAGGTCCAGGAGCCCTGGTTTCCTCTCCCCTCCTATGCTCTGCACCATGCCAATCAAAGGAAGACATGTGTATTAGGCATGTGTAATCGCCCTGAATGGGGGGTTGATTTGAGGGAAGTGGCTGAACTGAACGCCAAGAGTGTTATTCGGTTTTGGCTTTGGGTTTGTTGATGACACAGATACCTCAGTGTACATGCAGATTATCCAAGCCGGTCATCAACAACAAACATTTTCTTTGTTTAATCTTTGTCAGCATTACAGTATTAAATTCCATACCATGTTTAAAAATAGGGGACCATGAAAATGAAGAATGTACCGGACTGAGATGTTCCTGTGTGCTAGAGTCATAATAAGGGCTCTTCCTCTACCTCAACAGACTCCATAGTTACAGGGAAGGAGGAAGAACACAAGGGCCACAGATTTACTAGAGACACAATTATGTATAATAATCTGAGGAAAGACGATCAGACTGATGTAGAGAAACAGGCCCCAGGACACCAACCAGGGGGGCTGATGCATCTTGGACACCTACCTGGTCCAGGTCGGTATCTTGGTGTCTCTTAACCAAACCCATCTCTTCTTTTATTCTAAGGAAATTGTAATACAATAATTACAACTGAGCTTTGTCACAGTATTACATTTTAAGTTAAATTTTATGACTATTTTACCAGTTCTGAAAAACACCTTAAATGTAAATTCTGGAAATTATGTGATTTTCAACTATGGGTTTGGTTCCCATATAAGAGCTGGATTATGGAGTTGAACTCAGATGAATATACAGTTTAACACATGGTGTCACCCCCTTCTTGGGCTCTGTGTAGTTTACCTGGTGACTCAGTGGGTAACACTGGCACCTCACACCCCCCCGCTTGGGCTCTGTGTAGTTTACATGGTGACTCAGTGGGTAACACTGACACCTCTCACCTCCCGGCTTGGGCTCTGTGTAGTTTGCATGGTGACTCAGTGGGTAACACTGGCACCTCACACCCCCCGGCTTGGGCTCTGTGTAGTTTACATGGTGACTCAGTGGGTAACACTGGCACCTCACACCCCCCGGCTTGAGCTCTGTGTAGTTTACATGGTGACTCAGTGGGTAACACTGACACCTCACACCTCCCAGCTTGGGCTCTGTGTAGTTTACATGGTGACTCAGTGGGTAACACTGGCACCTCACACCCCCCGGCTTGGGCTCTGTGTGGTTTACATGGTTACTCAGTGGGTAACACTGACACCTCACACCTCCCGGCTTGGGTTCTGTGTAGTTTACATGGTGACTCAGTGGGTAACACTGACACCTCACACCCCCCGGCTTGGGCTCTGTGTAGTTTGCATGGTTACTCAGTGGGTAACACTGACACCTCACACCTCCCGGTTTGGGTTCTGTGTAGTTTACATGGTGACTCAGTGGGTAACACTGACACCTCACACCCCCCGGCTTGGGCTCTGTGTAGTTTGCATGGTTACTCAGTGGGTAACACTGACACCTCACACCCCCCGGCTTGGGTTCTGTGTAGTTTACATGGTGACTCAGTGGGTAACACTGGCACCTCACACCCCCCGGCTTGGGTTCTGTGCACTTTACATGGTGACTCAGTGGGTAACACTGACACCTCACACCTCCCGGCTTGGGCTCTGTGTAGTTTACATGGTGACTCAGTGGGCAACACTGACACCTCACACCCCCCGGCTTGGGCTCTGTGTAGTTTACATGGTGACTCAGTGGGTAACACTGGCACCTCACAGCCCCCGGCTTGGGTTCTGTGTAGTTTACATGGTGACTCAGTGAGCAACACTGACACCTCACACCCCCCGGCTTGGGCTCTGTGTAGTTTATATGGTGACTCAGTGGGTAACACTGGCACCTCACACCCCCCGGCTTGGGTTCTGTGCAGTTTACATGGTGACTCAGTGGGTAACACTGACACCTCACACCTCCCGGCTTGGGTTCTGTGCAGTTTACATGGTGACTCAGTGGGTAACACTGGCACCTCATACCTCCCGGCTTGGGCTCTGTGTAGTTTGCATGGTTACTCAGTGGGTAACACTGGCACCTCACAGCCCCCGGCTTGGGTTCTGTGCAGTTTACATGGTGACTCAGTGGGTAACACTGACACCTCACACCTCCCGGCTTGGGCTCTGTGTAGTTTACATGGTGACTCAGTGGGTAACACTGGCACCTCACACCCCCCGGCTTGGGCTCTGTGTAGTTTACATGGTGACTCAGTGGGTAACACTGGCACCTCACACCCCCCGGCTTGGGCTCTGTGTAGTTTACATGGTTACTCAGTGGGTAACACTGACACCTCACACCCCCCGGCTTGGGCTCTGTGTAGTTTACATGGTGACTCAGTGGGTAACACTGGTACCTCACACCTCCCGGCTTGGGCTCTGTGTAGTTTACATGGTGACTCAGTGGGTAACACTGGTACCTCACACCCCCCGGCTTGGGTTCTGTGTAGTTTACATGGTGACTCAGTGGGTAACACTGACACCTCACACCCCCCGGCTTGGGTTCTGTGTAGTTTACATGGTGACTCAGTGGGTAACACTGGTACCTCACACCCCCCGGCTTGGGTTCTGTGTAGTTTACATGGTGACTCAGTGGGTAACACTGGCACCTCACACCCCCCGGCTTGGGCTCTGTGTAGTTTACATGGTGACTCAGTGGGTAACACTGACACCTCACACCTCCCGGCTTGGGCTCTGTGTAGTTTACATGGTGACTCAGTGGGTAACACTGGCACCTCACACCCCCCGGCTTGGGTTCTGTGTAGTTTACATGGTGACTCAGTGGGTAACATTGGCACCTCACACCCCCCGGCTTGGGCTCTGTGCAGTTTACATGGTGACTCAGTGGGTAACACTGACACCTCACACCTCCCGGCTTGGGCTCTGTGTAGTTTACATGGTGACTCAGTGGGTAACACTGGCACCTCACACCCCCCGGCTTGGGCTCTGTGTAGTTTACATGGTGACTCAGTGGGTAACACTGGCACCTCACACCCCCCGGCTTGGGCTCTGTGTAGTTTACATGGTTACTCAGTGGGTAACACTGACACCTCACACCCCCCGGCTTGGGCTCTGTGTAGTTTACATGGTGACTCAGTGGGTAACACTGGTACCTCACACCTCCCGGCTTGGGCTCTGTGTAGTTTACATGGTGACTCAGTGGGTAACACTGGTACCTCACACCCCCCGGCTTGGGTTCTGTGTAGTTTACATGGTGACTCAGTGGGTAACACTGACACCTCACACCCCCCGGCTTGGGTTCTGTGTAGTTTACATGGTGACTCAGTGGGTAACACTGGTACCTCACACCCCCCGGCTTGGGTTCTGTGTAGTTTACATGGTGACTCAGTGGGTAACACTGGCACCTCACACCCCCCGGCTTGGGCTCTGTGTAGTTTACATGGTGACTCAGTGGGTAACACTGACACCTCACACCTCCCGGCTTGGGCTCTGTGTAGTTTACATGGTGACTCAGTGGGTAACACTGGCACCTCACACCCCCCGGCTTGGGTTCTGTGTAGTTTACATGGTGACTCAGTGGGTAACATTGGCACCTCACACCCCCCGGCTTGGGCTCTGTGTAGTTTACATGGTGACTCAGTGAGCAACACTGGCACCTCACACCCCCCGGCTTGGGCTCTGTGTAGTTTACATGGTGACTCAGTGGGTAACACTGACACCTCACACCCCCCGGCTTGGGCTCTGTGTAGTTTACATGGTGACTCAGTGGGTAACACTGGCACCTCACACCCCCCCGGCTTGGGCTCTGTGTAGTTTGCATGGTGACTCAGTGGGTAACACTGACACCTCACACCTCCCTGCTTGGGTTCTGTGTAGTTTGCATGCTCTCTCCATGTTTCCCCAGGTACTCCAGATTCCTCTCAGTCCCAAAACATGCGGTTTGGCCAAATGGCATCTCTAAATGTCCCATCCTATGTGATGTTGTGTTTACTCTGTGTTGGACTGGCATCCTGCCCATGATGTCCCCTGCCTTGTGTTCTGTGCTTCCTGTGACATGTGCCAGGCTCACCACAATGGATGGATCGATTTTTTTTCTATCTCTCTATATTTCTTCCGTTTTATCATAAAAAAATAACTGGTACCTATACTATGTAGAACAATGTCTACTCACTTTTCTTTTTTGACCAAACCTATAATTTACAAGATGCAAAAGCAACATGTTAAAATAACGAATAACATATTAGTAATACGATACCAGTAATACGTAGGATATCAATATGGAGTTTAACATCCAGTACTGTGCAAAAGTCCTAGGCAGCAAAAGAAAATATCTAAAAGATCTTCATGTTGGTGTACAATGCATCGTGTATTTTTTGAACCGACCAATAGCACACCTCATGTACTGTAGCTAATCAATACTTCATTCATTCTTTTAAACTAATTTAACTAATTAATTAAATGAGATGGTGCATGGTGAATTTTAATAAATACATCGAATGGCTGAGGTGCCTATGTGGAGAGGTTAGTGAAACTAAATCCATCTAGCCGTCTCAAAAGATGTCAGTAACTTTTTGGAGAACGGAAGACGTTTTTAGTTTTTATTGTTATTCCTAATTTGTATATGTTCTAATATTATATTGTGTTTTCTGTTCTGAGCAAATGTGCACGTACTACCCAGATATGTAGCTTTAAACATTTCTTTTGACTATCTACAACTTTTGCACAGCACTGTAGCTGCTAGGTTATTAAAATTGCTGAGTAATATTGTGTAAGTGATTACTTACATATTTACAATAATTTTATAATAATGATTACTGACAGTTTTCTATTGATGTGTGCTGCATTACGGAGGTTGTGTTTATTTTAACTTCCTTTCATTTGTAATAGTCATTAGTCCCCATTACGACCTCAGTGCCCCCTACTGGCAGGAGGCCATTACAGTCCTACACCACTGAAACAGCATCATCAAGGAAGAACAAAAAAGCTCATTTGGAGATGCTGGAAAAGTCCCAGTACACAAATTAAATTTTTATGGTAAGTAATGTATCATGTCTCTCTCATACTTACAATATGCAGACATCTGTATAACCATCCAGCTAAAGAGGATGACAGATCCAGAAATCAGGACAATCAGCCGTAGATCCAATAGCTGTTTTCCTGTGTCTGAAATGACATGATCACAAAAGTTACAGAGAACTGAAGACAGCAAATGAGCAGTAAGTGACAGATATAAAACCACAGGAATCTACATATTTCCTAAAAGATTTGCACAATTTAGCTTAATTTGTTAAGTTTCATCCACCCATC
This sequence comes from Brienomyrus brachyistius, assembly GCF_023856365.1. Lineage (NCBI taxonomy): Eukaryota > Metazoa > Chordata > Actinopteri > Osteoglossiformes > Mormyridae > Brienomyrus > Brienomyrus brachyistius. Next base: position 22,684,026 of record NC_064544.1, read on the forward strand.
CATCCATCCATCCATCCATCCATCCATCCATCATCTTCCGCTTAATCCGGGGTCGGGTCGCGGGGTCAGCAGTCTCAGCAGGGAAACCCAGACTTCCTTCTCCCCGGCCACTTCGTCGAGCTCCTCTGGGGGGATCCCGAGGCGTTCCCAGGCCAGCCGAGAGACATAGTCTCTCCAGCGTGTCCTGGGTCTTCCCTGGGGTCTCCCCTCAGTGGGACATGCCCGGAACACCTCACCAGGGAGGCGTCCAGGAGGCATCCTAATCAGATGCCCGAACCACCTCATCTGGCTCCTCTCAATGCGGAGGAGCAGCGGCTCTACTCTGAGTCCATCCCGAATGACTGAGCTCCTCACCCTATCTCTAAGGGAGAGTCCAGCCACCCTGCGGAGGAAACTCATTTCGGCCGCTTGCACCCGCGATCTCGTTCTTTCGGTCACTACCCATAGCTCATGACCATAGGTGAGGGTAGGAACGTAGATCGACTGGTAAATCAAGAGCTTTGCCTTTTGGCTCAGCTCTCTCTTCACCATGACAGACCGATGCAGCGCCCGCATGACTGCTGATGCCGCACCGATCCGCCTGTCGACCTCCCGCTCCATCGTTCCCCCACTCGTGAACAAGATCCCGAGATACTTAAACAATCTCGGGATCTTGGCTAATGAGTTGTATTAATCTACATGCGCATTGCGTCACAATTTGTGTGTAGTGGCCATTTTACCAGGCAATTTCGAAGATGTACTATGTAGCTCAGATGCAGAAAGTTCTGCATTTCTTTTCAATGTTAAAGAAAGTTCCATAAAAACAAAATTGATAGTTTATGTTTAGGACCATAAAAAACTTAATTTTTTCAGGGAAAAGGGGCTGAGGCATTTCTTCATAACATTTGAAGAAAATAATCTTCCACCACAGTTCACCATAAAGTCTAAATATACGTGCTTCATTACACAATACCGCTTTCTTAAATTAATTATCATGATGTGTGAATGTCTCGCTTTGTCTTATTATAAGGTAAGCTCAGTGGCTATAAAAACTCATACATTTAGCTGATAGAAATTAATCGTTAGGAACAAAGTTAGCTGATTTATTGCTAATGTAGGCTTCCATAAATGACAAACCACAAGATGCCACTGCCTGAGCATGTCTGTTGAAATGAACTAGAATACCAATAGCAGGCTTAATTCAAGTTAATTCATATGTTCTTGAGCACAGCACTGCTGTTTGCTAATCACTCTAATTTTCTGTCCTATACTGACATTCTGTAAGCAATATAGGTCTACTTTACTACATACTGCCCGACGAGACGCCGGACGAGGGACAGAGGCAGGGGGACAAGGCATCGGAGGGGAACCAGCAGGCGACTGCCGACCCGGCGGGCAAGCACCCGCAGGCGCCACGCGAGCCACAGCGCAGGCGAGAGAGGGCGAACCAGGGGGCCGGGCGGGAGGGACCCCCGCCCTTCGTCTATGCCCTCTCCCCCTATGGGACACAGACAGAAGGCCCCTTGGTCGGGGTCGGGACGAGGAGTCACGAAGAAGGTTCAAGCTCCTCCACCTCCGGAGAGGGAGGAGCCAAGATGGAGTCCTCTGGGACCTCCTCGGGGACTAGGGCAGAAGGGACTGGAGCTGCAGGCGGAGGGAGCGCCTCGGGAGCTGCTGCAGGCGGAGGGGGCGCCTCGGGAGCTGCTGCAGGCGGAGGGGGCGCCTCGGGAGCGGGGTCCGTGGGCGGCGGCGGCTGCACGGGAGCGGGGTCCGTGGGCGGCGGCGGCTGCACGGGAGCGGGGTCCGTGGGCGGCGGCGGCTGCACGGGAGCGGGGTCCGCGGGCAGGGGCGGCTGCACGGGAACGAGGTCCGCGGGCAGGGGCGGCTGCACGGGAACGGGGTCCGCGGGCAGGGGCGGCTGCACGGGAACGGGGTCCGCGGGCGGCAGGAGCGGAGGGAGCTCCTCTGGTCCGGCGGTTGCAGCGAGCAGCGAAGGCGGCTGCTCAAGCTGCTCAGCGGCCCGGCGTGTTCTCCGGATAGGGGAAGCTGCCCTGGGAGACAGCTTTGTAGCACTGGGGACGTCCGGGGTGATCGGGATACACTCCCGATCCTCTCCAGGAAGAGAAGCGGGGACGATGGAACACGCCCCCAGGACGATCGTCGGGGCGATTGCCGGTCTCTTCCTCCTCCTCCGGCGCCCGGTGGTGGCGGGAGGTGGCGCTATGTCCGCAAAGACGGACGGCGAGAGGATCGTCCCCGGCTCGCTAGACGCGACGTAGCGCTCCTCCCGGAGCTCGGCCAGCTGCCAGAAATTTTCGCGCACCTCTCACGAGGTGCGCGCCCTCCTCGAGGGACAGTTAGTCCAGAATATCCCAATTCCGGCTCACCAGTCTCCATGCCGGCGAATTCTCCCGAATGCCGGGCTGGGCTTTCCAGAATAGCAGCTGATCGACGTAACTGCGGTAGTCCTCCACAGTTGCGGAAGCTGCTTCTTTCGGGTCCGTCATTCTGTCACGATCGGGGTGCAGCAGACAGGCGATCGTGCGGGCAAGCAGGAAGCAGACAGCAGGCAGCCAGGATTCGGGACGAACGGGGTTTATTCTTAGGGTACGGAGGCACGAACATCGACTGACATCAATGACGGACAAGGGAAACCGGGGAGACCAGGACTTATATACACAGGACTAAATCAAAGTAACTAGACACAGCTGGGTATAATTGGGGAAGTACACGTGGGTAATCAGGGGGCGTGGCACACACGAGGAGTGGACGAGCCGGGCATGACACATACTTTATGCCAAGGCAATTTGCACCGATCACCAATAGCAGCTTCCTTGTTTGGACTGTTGCTAAAGACGGTGATTGGCTATACTAAGTCTGTAAGCCTGATGATGGTTATTAAAATGACATTTTTTTTAAGTCTTTTAAATAGATGAAATACAATCTGTCAAAGTATACTCCATTACAAACTACATCTGATTTTTTTGCCGCCCAAAAAAATACAATTCATAAAATACTCATGAAGTAAATAAACACATATTTTAAATACATTTCGCTGAAATACTGCCCATCTCCGCCTGTAAGGAATTACAGCTCAGAACACACAAGGTGCTACTTCTTCACAGTACCGTCATTTGAATTTGAAAATTTCAATTGATGGCTTTTAGCAAAGCTTTCCGTCGCCTTTCCAGTTGTTTTTTTCTTTTTGTGCCTTGATACTTCATGTCAGCTTAATGCGACCCATAGATCCCCATGCAGTAAGTGGCCAAAGACCTCTTTCTCACGTACCACTCTGGAGATGCCCCTTCAACATCTCAACATCTACTCCCACTGACAGGACACACCAGCTGTTCGGGGAAGCCCTGTCCATCAAGCTCAGTGATGACAGTGGTAGTTCCGCTTTGGAACCATGTCCCTCCCATCTGTGTTCAGTCTTCCCCTTGTCAGTCTCCTATTTCTGGATGAGCCAGATGCAAGATCTTCATGGTTTTTCCTGTGTGCAAGCGTTTCCCCCCTCTGTGTGTTCCTGTCCTCCTGTGTACCAACCTGTATATTTTATTCAGCATTAATGGTGCCTTATTAGCTGTGAAAGCTACCCAAGCCATGGGCACTAATGCACCCCCATACAATCAAGGATGTTGACTTTTGAACTGTCTGCCGATAACACGCTGGATCTTCCCTCTCCTCTTTGGCCCAAAGAATGCGGTGTCCATGATTTGAAGAATTTAAAATTTTGATTCGCCAGACCACAGAACAGTTTTCCATTTTGCTTCTGTCCATCTTAAATGAGCCGGAGCCCAGAGAAGTCGGTGCCACTTCTAGATCACTTTTAGATATGGTTCCTCTTTACATGGTAAGCATTTCATCCTGCATTTGTGGATGCAGTGACAAAATGTGTTCACAGACAATGGTTGTCGAAAGTGTTTCTGAGCAAATGCAGTGATTTGCACTATAGAATCGTGTCTGTTTTTAATGCAGTGCTGCCACAGGACCCAAAAGATCATGGCTATCCAATATTGCCTTGTCCCTCGCGTACAGAGATTTCTCAGGATTCACTGAATTGTTTGATATCATGTACCATGGATGATGAAATTCCCAAATTCTTTGCAATTTTATGTTGAACATTATTCTTAAATTGTCGCACTATTTGGCTACGCAGTCTTTCACAGAGTGGTGAACCTCTCCTCAACTTCACTGCACAGAGGCTCCGCCTCTCTGGGAGGCTCTTTTTATACCCAAACATTTTACTGACCTGCTGCCAATTAACCAAATTACGTAGTTGTAACATATTCAACCAGGTGTTTTGTTTTAGCATACAATTTTCCAGTCTTAGTCATTATTTTGAAGGAATGCCAAAGTCCTGCTTCATCAGATGCAGGTGACCTGGGTAAGCTTCTGTTTGACTCAGCAGTCAATTGCTCCCCCTGCTGGGCACTTTGGCCACTGCAGCCAGCCGTGACATGAAGGTCTCTTCAGCTTCCTATGGAGAAAGAAGCCCTTTAAGATGGCAGTCCTATGCACAATCCCTTTCACACATGAATCCGTCTCATGGGAGAATGTACATCATTTGTAAAATGGTTAGTGATCTGGCACAATTCTCTGATTTAATCTAATGTATTTTTAAACATCTCTAAATGTTCTGGGGTGAGTTTCCTGAAGGCTTCTTAATACTATGTAGATCGCAAGTTCTATCTTTTAACACAGAACTTATGCAAAGACAGAGCGTGAAGGCGGCTTCGGGAAACTCACCCCAGGCCATTATTTTGGTATTTACCACATATTCTGGTTGTTACCTGAAGTCTTCCTTCAAGAGTGTTCATCACATAGTTGATGACGGATTTCTTCTTCCTCAGTTTGTCGTAAGCAGCCTTAAGTTCCAAATCATATTGGTTCAAAATCTTCATCTTCTGACTTTCCATCCTGATATTCCAAAAGCAAGGCAAAATTAGCAAGTCATTTTACTGAATTAGATGTTTATCCATTTTCCATAATCAGTCCCCCAGGCTCATGGTGAAGCTGGAACTTCTCCGCATGGAAGAAAAGGGTACATCTTGGATAAATGAAGGGAAACAGTCCAGGGCTCCAAAGTCGAACATGCGCCCGAAACTTTATTGAGTGCAACAAAATTTTTTCATTGGTTGCACAGGTGCACCCAACATTTCGCAGGTCTATCTGTTTTTTTTTTCCCAGGGTCAGAGGCAGACAAGGGATTTCTGCACTAAAACCTGCTTCAAACACACCAAGCACACAAGTATTCAATTCAGCTCTGTGAATAATTAGGAATTGGTCCATATTTTCTTGGAAAACTCTACACTCACTGTCCACTTTTCTCTTCTTTGACAAAGACATTTTGGGTAATGACCACATAAAATACATCAAAAGATATGGCAAAATTGGCACTTGACCCTTTGGAGGGCCGGTTCTGGCCCGTAGGCCGTATGTTTGACACCCCTGTATTAGACGGATTGGGAATCAGCCATATGTGACCAATCCACATCTGATTCTTAATTATTTAGTTTTTGGCAGTCTCTAAAACGATAGCTCCTATTTTTTGTTAAATTGATTAGTACAATCAATTGTACGACAGTTATTTCCCATTTTAGATGTTTTTTTGTGGCATTCAAGAAGAACGCTAATGTTGCCACTTAGTTTTTTGCCCCTCAGTGAGTACGAGCGCAGTGACTTGTCACACCACAACGAACAGTGCTCAACAAGGAAATGTGTCCTCTGCATTTAACCCATGTTACAATATGACATAGCAGGGGGCAGCTAATTCAGCACCCGGGGAACAGTGCTGGGGGGCGGTACTAAATAAATGAGAAAAACCTTATGTCACTATTTCTGGTCTCCTGTCATTGAATATTTAGAAACTCTTACAGTATGTGTATGCACACCTGGCCACACCCCCATCCCCATTGTATGGTGCTGATGGGGATGTATCTGGATTGCATTTCACCATTGCATTATCAAATTACCATGCGAATGTGATCTGAATACGCGGAAATTTGGCCATTTACAGTATAATGCGATCTTCAGGTGAGGGCGGCACTACACGCCCCCGATGCAGGTAAAACAAAGAAAGGTGACATGGTTTAGTTTTTTTCCCGATTTAACCTAATTTTAAAAACTTTAACACTTCCGACAATGGACATTTTGAAAAGAGGACAGATTATGGATTTAGTTTGCGTTTTTTTCATGTTTCTACAATACATTTTTAGCGCGTTATGAATTGAATTGCTGACGATGCCGTCTACTCCAGAGGGTTAAATACTGTGGATGCTATTGCAACCAGTTATGATTATTGTAATATCAATAATATGTAATATGTTAAATTAATTTGTGTGATTAAGGATGCAACAGGTTACAAATCCCATGGTTCGGACTGCATCGTGTTTTTTGAGTTACAGATTGGATTATTTTTCTACAAAGACCCTGAAGGGACCTGTGCGAAAAAATAAAATGCTCTTACTTTCACGTGTGCATATGAAAGTATCTTGTATACAGTGTGTCCTGGGTCTGCCACAGGGTCTCCTCCCAGTTGGGATAGAGGCCCGGCCACCAGGCACTCACCTTTGAGCTGCCGCCCCAGGCCTGGCTCCAGGGTGAGGCCCCGGTCTCCCCAGTCCAGGTGGGGTAACATGATCCCTTGTATTTTCTGTTACAAGGGGTTTTCTGAATCGCTCTTAGTTTGGCTGCTCACCTACAGTAAGACCAATTTGCTTTGGAATATCACCAGGCCCACGACAACATAGCTCCTAGGATCATGGAGTCACACAAACCCCTCCTCCATGATAAGGTTAATATAACTTCAAATCAATGAGATCAGAAGAAAATTATTTAAGAAAAAAAACCTAGTTGTTTGTCCTATTGCTATGATCTACTAACTTTCCTGCAAAATAATAATGGCAGCCATGAGGAATCAAGCCTGCAGGAACAAACAGAAATCTCACGAAATTGGTTAAAAAAACATTGAAAAAACACCCCTGAAAATGGTCCCCATGCTAACTAGGAAAACTTTCACAAAAATTACATAAGGCAGTACCTGTGCTGGAATTCGCTAGAGATGGGTTTCCTCTCCCAGTTCATTAACTCCTTCTGCAGCGTCCACATCAGCTGGTTCCTGCCCATCTGCTTGTCACCCTCTGAGATTGACAGAGCAGAACTGTATCACAGTTCACATCACAGCATGATCATAAGATTCACTTTTGCCTTGCTGAAATGCTTTTTGACACTGCACATCTGAAGCAAATGGAAAGAAAGACCTTATGTTTATACATAAGAAAAAAAATCTAGCAGTTTTTATTAACAGCTCAGCTCACCTAAAGCCCTGACTGATATCACTACTCCTCTCTCCCTTTGAGAATCACTGGTTACAGTATTATTGCTTCTCACCATGCTGCAGGACGTGCTGCTGGTCTTGCCGCAACGTCCTGATGATGCTCTGTATCTGGGCGTAGTAGTCACGGATCAGGACGTTTATGGAGTCCCGAGTCACATACACGCTCTCAGAAACTGCTTCCACCAGGTCCTGCTGTTTCATCACAACCAGAACTATAATGAATCTTGCAACTTCAGTTGCTAAGATTTTGTGGTGGCATGTACACAAGTGAAATGCACACTTCTTTAAGCTGCTTAAAGCAGCCATCTTTACCTTGTTTCGATCAGAATATTGTTGGTGGAACCTTGTCTTGCTATGCTGCCGCCGCACACTCTGAGCAAAGGTATGGCCCACCAACAGCTGGGCATGTTCCTGAAGAAATTCTGTCCCTGTGTCCAACTCCGACAGAAACTCCTGCTGAAAGCCTTGGCTAATCAGCTGACTCTCTGGACCCAGGCGTTTCTCTGCCTCAGTGGAGCATGGCTCCTATTGGTGCCAAGGACGTAAAAGGTTTGTTAAGGCAATCCTCAGCTTGGTGCAGTGCAGTGCATGCATAGATGAAAGAATGGCTGATCCCTTAGTGATGCTGGGCTGCTAGCTGTGAGTCTTGGTGGACAAGACCTTTATTTTCCATAGGTCACGCAAGTAGTGTCATACAGATCTGCTTGCATGGTGGCTAATATGCTACCTTGTTAGACATGCTGCTTCTCTAGCTTGCTGTATATAATTAATTTTTTATCTATTAAACCCCAATTTTTATCTGCAGCCAGTTTGTGTTAATATGAGAGGGAAGGGATTATGGGGAATAAAAGACAAAATATCATTGTATCACTGTAATGTCTGCACTACCTTACATAAATTAAAGCTATAGTGCAGGTCTGTATGTGGAAAAAGGTGATCATGTTCACAGTAATGGTCACGGATCACAGTAAATGGCTGGCACTGTTGTGGGACAGGGCAGTACCTTGAGGCCACCACGGGGCATTTGGTGGGCCTGGCTAGAGCTCTCCAGCTCCAGAGCTCCAATGTCACAGTGAGCGTGCTTCAGCCGTGATAGTCTCATCTCCTTCAACATCCGTAAGCTAAAATGGCGTGCAGTGAACAGCCTCTGCACTGCCATAAGAAGAAGTTGCTGCTTTTCCTCCACCAGAGTGCCAATATCACTGTGGAAGGCAGGAGAGTCAGTTTTATGCAGTTACACCCACTTGGCCACTTGAGCTGCTCATATCAAGTCTCACCTTTCCTGCATATCCATTTGTCTCACCAGCATCCCTCTGAGGATCTTCAGCTGCTGTTCAGCCAGATGAGCCAGACTGGCTGACACCAAGGCCTCTTCCTTAGCCCACGTCTATGGCACAATCCAAAGGTTTGAACAGCACAGGCAGGAAGATCTCACCTGTATTATGCTAAAGGGATGTTTCATAATTTATACAGATGATGGCATCTCCTTTATGGTGATCCCTGAGGATGAAAGACCTGCTAAGCAACTGAAATTAATTCTGCTGCTTACAGAAAGTGCCTAGTGCTACCTTCCCTTCCATAAGAACATAAGAACTATACAAACGAGAGGAGGCCATTCGGCCATGTACCTGTCTGTCCTGCTCCAATTGTTCCCGGATCCACTCCAGATGTTTCCGGGTGAAGGACTCCTCCTGACGTAGCTGGGTGCCCAGGTCCTGCTCAGCCTCCTGTCGGAGCTGCTGGCAGCACTCCCTAGACAGACTGGCCTGCTCGGGCACAGCCGTCTGGAACAAACCCCACACCCGTGCTGCCAACCTCTCAGACCAGGACAAATGGAGCTTCTGGGGAAGCAGAGCAAATTGTTAGTCTATTACCTCACATACATTGCCTCCTTGTGCCATGTGTGTCTCATGGGACAGCAGGAAGGGAAGATACAGTATATGAAAAAAACAATACTTATGCACTTGTACTGGTGGAAAATAAGATGTCATGCCACACAGCTCCCAAGAGACCCATGAGCTGAACAGCATTGAAATAAATGAACAATAAGAATGCAGAGTTACCAAAATATTTTGTTTCAAAGAACCAACATTTGTTGCAATACACACCTAACATTAACTGAGCAGCAAATTCACCACCAAAACACTCACCTCATATTCTTCTGCCATCCGATTAAATTCAGTTCATTTGTATAGTGTATTTTCACATCAACATTACAGTGTCTCAAAGTGCTTTACAGTATTCCTGTCCAAACCGCCCAGGGAGTAAGTCAGAAACAATAATGGCAAGGAAATACTGCCGAGAAGTAAGAAACCTTGGGCGGAACCAAACTCAACATGGGAGTCTATCCTCCAAGGGCTGGCAGAGGAAGTCAAATGAACAAGATGGCAAAATTCTAATGTACACCGTTCAAATGCTAAGCTTTGAGTATCAATACGGAAGGCAGGTAGGGGATAGTATGTAGATGTTAACCACCTGTAACTCACCACCAGCTGGTGATCTGAAGAGTGCCTCTCTTTACCTGAGTATCCAAAGCATGTGGACACAGACCCAACAATAACGATAACAAAATCGGTCATTGAACTTCATCCAAGGGTGGTCTGGTGCCATAGGCATCTATGTTTGAACATGGTGTTCATTACAGACAAACTGCGGTCAACACAAATGTCCAATAACTGAGCACTGGTCAGGTTCAGATCGGACAGGCCATTCCTCCTAATGGCAGGGGAAAATGCCGGATTGATCTTGTAGACCCAAAAGCACAGTGAGGATGTGTGGGGAGTGTCTAGCAGATATTCCCCAATCTGGGAAATATTCAACTCACACATCTAGCAGAACTTCTCATGTATCCTGAGGGAGGCTGGGGACATTGAGCCTGAATGGGAGAAATTCTGAGCCTTCATTAGTGAGTGGCTGTGCAGAGCTGCGGCCTTTGGTAAAGGGAGCAGTCAGGCTGAAATAGGAGCCCTTCTGAGCTTGGTTTCATCCACATCTCAGAATGCTAGACCAGCTCTTCACGCTAACAAGGATACTGCAGGGTTCATGGGAGTTTGTCCAACCAGTCAACATGTGTTTTGTGGACTTGAAAAAGGCATACGACCTTGTCCCTTGGGAGGTCCTGTGGGGGGTGCCTCAGGAGTATGGGGTCTGTTGTTATGGACCATTAGGTCCCCATATAACCAGAGCACAGTTTTGGTTCACATTGCCAGCAGTAAGTTAGACTTGTTCCCAGGGAATGCTGGACTCCTCCAAGGCTGCCCTTTGTTACCAATTCTGCTCATAACAATTATGGACAGAAGTTTTCGGCATAGCCAAGGAGAGGTGGGTGTCCAGTTCAGTGATTGCAGGATTGTGTCTTTGCTGATTGCAGATGGTGTGATCCTGTTGGCTTCATGGGGCTGTGACCTGCAGCATGCACTGGGGTGGTTTGCAGCTGAGTATGAAGTGGCTGGGATGAGGACCAGTAGCTCCAAATCTGAGGATGCGGTTCTCAAATGGAAAAGGGTGGATTGTCCCATCCTGGTTGTGGATGAATTACTGCCTCATGTGTAGGAGTTTAAGTATCTCAGGGTATCAGGGTTCATAAGTGAGGGAAGAGGGGAGCGGGAGATTGACAGGCAGATCAGCAAAACTATCGATTTACTGGCTGATCAACGTTCCTAACCTCACCAAGCGTCATGAGCATTGGGTAGTGACAGAAAAAATGAGATCACAGATACAAGTGGCAGAAAGTTTCCTTCTTAGAATGTCTGGGCTCAGCCTTAGGGATGGGATGAGGTGCTTGGACATTCAGGAGGAGGTTAAAGTAGAACTGCTGGCCCTCTACTTCAAAAAGGAGCCAGTTGTGGTGATTTTGGCATATATCTAGGATGCCTCCTGGATGCCTCCCTGGGGAAGGTGTGTCAGGTATGTCCAACCAGGAGAAGACCATGGGGCATACCAGGGACATGCTGGAGAGATTACACTCCTTGGCAATAAACTGGCCAAACCCTAACTGTAAATCATTATTCTTTGGTCAATTTTTTGTGTCTAAGAGTGTATATCTCTTGGCTAGCCTGGGAACGCCTTTGCATTCCCCCGGAGGAGCTGGATGGGGAGAGGAAGGTCTAGAAATCCCTATTTAGACTACTGCCCCCGCAACTCAGCCCTGGATATGTGGCAGAAAATGGATGGATGGAACACTCACACCAATCTGGGAAAAGATGGGATAGCACCTCCTCATACCCCATCCCCGCTTCAATTACACTTGAACCCACTTGTTGTTTTGTGCATTAAAATGTGCTACATGCTGCCGTAACTTCATGTGTCTCAACTAATAAATCCCATGCATGGATATTTGCTCCATTTTCATGCAGACCTCATTAAAGTGAAATGGAAAATAAGAGACAATTTAACCACCAGGAGAGATGAAACATAGTTTTTGTAATTATTTCTCAAAGAAATCACAAAACATGTACAACTGTGCAAGCACGCATGAGCGAAAGCACATTCACACACACAGACACACACAGACACACACACGCACGCACATCCCTCACCTTCCACAGATCACACACAGCCTCTGTCAGTTTCCAGTCTTGCTGCTCCTCCAGGTCAGTGCTCTCCTTCCGCTGCCTAACCAGCAGAGCCTGGTACACCTTCACAGGGAGAAATCCAAACATCATGGGACATCCTTAATTAGGCTTCATGAGTAACAAAACAGCTGACCCTACCTAAATGTGCAGTGAGGGATACTACTATAGACTGCTGAAGTAGTCTAAACTGAAGACAAAACTCTGAAAAGTCATATTTCTGTAAGGCACCTTGAGAAATTCCTGGGGGTCCCTATACTGGACCACAGTATCCAGGATGCTGTTCCGCTCTTTGGCCTGGGCTTTCAGCTGACGCCTCCTTTTAGCGTCTATCTTCTTACCCCGCTCATTAACCATCTCCTTCAACTGGCCAATGCACTCTGAGGAAAGACCACAGAGAGGAAAAGATGAATTTGCCGCATATGACAGCAAGATACTATGGGAAGCTGCTGCCGCAATAGAAGTTATAGTGTTAATGTACAGCAGTGGTCAGATCGGGCATTCCTATGGCCTCACCCTCATTGCACTGCTGTAACTCATCTCGCAGCATCCCCTTTAGCTCAGACAGCAAGCCCTCCATGTGGGAGAAGCTGAGCTGCCCATCGCTGGTCAGCTGCTCCAAGGCCTTAGCTACTAGTCTCAGCCTGCACATTGCCTCCTGCCTCAGCAGCGCTGCCCGGGACTGCAGCCAGGCCGCAAGCTCTTCCCACCACAGCAGCTTCTCCTGAATGCTCTACACAGCAGACATCACTTTCAGTAGGATGGCTTTGCAGGTGGGGCTATAAAATCTTAAGGAATTGCTTGAGAAATACAGAGAAATGGTTTTGACTAACTAAGAGAGTAGCATGTGAACTATGGGGACAGTGGGGGTGGTGATGATGCATTAGCTAAGCAGGGACCAACAGGCAATAATAGGCATAGAAACTTATGTATTGTGAGGACGTGACTGGTGTGCTGTAGAGTTGGGAGGTTGAGTAAAAATCATTTATAATCGTGCCAAGGTAAGTAAATATATCAGCTAAAAAAATAGGATGTGTAAATGTTACCTTCTTTTGAGCGTTCTGAACTTCTGCCAGCTCCCTTTCAACCAATAGGAGGCTGCAGATGAGGGTGCACATCATTTGCCCAGCACCCTCTGTTGGGGGAGCACCAACTCTGCCCTGCAGGTGCTGGCATAGCCGTTCCAACTGCTTACTAAAGCCCACAACCTGTAAAAAAAGAAAGCTTTTCAGGTTAACAGATCCATACAGTGAAATGAAGACTTAATCTCTCCACTAAGGAATAATACAAATGCCAAAATGAACTGCCTGGTGCCAGGGATTGTCAACCTGTTCAAAGACGGACAAGCGACTGTGGAAAAATGTTTCGCTAAAAAAAAAGCACAAAAAACAACTACATAGGCTACATTTTTAAATGCCATATTGATGCTGAATTTTTTTAGAATGTGCATCTGAATTCGCCATGGTGTTGACCACTTTCTGCTACTACAAGAAAGTCAACCCTCATAGAATCGTTTTCACTACTAGATTAAAACATAGAGACAAACCCTGAGCATGAGACCCTAACCATTCCATGGGTCCAAAAAGTGAGGACCCAGGTCCAAAAGAATGTGGTCCAGCACCCAAAGTCATTGCCAGGGACCCCTCCTCTTCCTCCCAAGCAGCACAGGATGTACTGCAGGTAAGTGTTTAAAGGAGAAGATGCCTGATTCTGCTGTACACTGATTGCACATTATTTCTATTTTATCGTTTCACATAGCAGTGATTCAGGCCAGTGCTAGGTCAGGCAAAGCAGGTGGGAGCATAGCTCCAGTAATGAAATGAGATCATCACAGTAGTAGGGGGTATGTCCAACCAGGGTATGACATCTACTTTCAAAGCATCATAATTCACCAAGAACTACCAAGACAAGGAATTGCAAGTAGACTACACCTCCCCCATTAGATATGGGACTAATATACAGGTTTCAATGTTATCCTCTGCCATTAGAAAATAAAATGGAGCAACTGGTAAGGTCTTACAGTTCCTATCTAGCCTCAGGATCACTGCAGCCTTGAGGTCCTAGGAGATCACACCAAGTCAAGGTATAGTCCCCTGTTCCCTCCTCAGGGGACATCAATGATCAGCCCTCCCCATGCCCTCTGATAATGGAAGAGATTAATATCCATTAATATCCGAATTACAAGAAGTGTAGCAAAAATCATGTGTAAAAAGAGGCCCGTCTGAGTTGTAACTAATGACTTGTCTGTATTTCCAGCTCCTGGAGCAAAGTTCTTAGACTTTTTATCCATTAATACCTATGTACACATTTACAGATTTTTCTACACATTCACACTTGCAAATCTCATTACACATTTAGAGATTCTTTTGCAGGTTTACTAGTGTGATTATACACATGGGTTCTGAAGACACATTTACAGATTCCTGTACACATTTGCGAATCTCAGTACGCATGTATAAATTCTTTTACACATTTACAAATTTGATTACGCACACATGGACTGTACAACTCTCCAAACACATTTGCAAGTAGTTTTGCTACAGTAATAGCCCCATACTGATACTAGGACAGGAGAAGGTGTTACAAGATTGATTTTGCTCCAGCGTTGCTATGCTTCATACCATTTATTCTATGTTTTGGATACTTCACAGAACTGAACTTACATTCTGGACAAATTTCATCCCTACATTTCTGAGTATAACTCATTAGGTAAGAAAAATAAAACTTTGTACTACTGTTTGTAAAGATTCATGCATTTGTGTTTGTAATATGCTAGTTTTGCCCAGCTAGACCCTGTGGTTAAAAATGCAACCCTAGCAGGCAGATCTCTGAAGCCACAGAACCCGAACAACAACTGGCATCAGATTACTGAAGGTGGACCCATGACCATGCTAATATCGCTACATTTAAAGGTGGCATTGGCCATTCACAGGAAAGACTACCATCTGAAGCCCATGCTCCAGCCTGTCCCTTCCAGCTCTTTCCATCTCTTCCAGGGTGGAGCAGCCTGAACTGACATCTTCGTTTCTTTCTGCATTTAACAGTTTCACAGATGCCTCCTTCTTCAGTTCTTCCAGCTCCTGCAAATGAAATAGCCCATTACCATAAACACTCTATAACCAAACAAATTAGAATAAACAGTGATGCTTCACTTGTAAAAGTACATAGGAATTAGGTTTTAATATGTCCCATCTTTCGCCCCAATGAGACTGACATACAGAGGTAAGAATGACCACTGTGCCACCCATATCTTCCATCCATCCATTTTCCAAACCGCTTATCCTACTGGGTCGCGGGGGGTCCGGAGCCTATCCCGGAAGCAATGGGCACGAGGCAGGGAACAACCCAGGATGGGGGGCCAGCCCATCGCAGGGCACACTCACACACCAGTCACTCACACATGCACACCTATGGGCAATTTAGTAACTCCAGTTAGCCTCAGCATGTTTTTGGACTGTGGGGGGAAACCGGAGTACCCGGAGGAAACCCCACGATGACATGGGGAGAACATGCAAACTCCGCACACATGTGACCCAGGCGGAGACTCGAACCCGGGTCCCAGAGGTGTGAGGCAACAGTGCTAACCACTGCACCACCATGCCGCCCTCCACCCATATCTTGAAACTGCTAATTGATCACAAGTCCTGACTCAAAGAGTCAAACATTTACCACAATGACCATTCTAAATGAATTTCAGGAAAACCTGAACTCTAAACATCATCTAATACCCAACATCCATTCAATGAAACAATCACAAAGCTTGTCAGAGACAGTTTCACCTTATGCTGCATCAGAAGGACATTGCTGGAAAAGGCTGAATCCATTTCCTCCTTCTGAAAGCATTCATTTAAAATAATTCTAAGAATCTGGAGAAAGCTCTGCAAAAGAAAGAATGCCGCAGAACGAATAGGTGACCAGAGTACATTTAATAATATTACATTTGGCAGCAACAGTGTACAGCAGTTTATCACTGCTGTGTCACAGCTCTATGGCTGGGGGCTTGAACTTGCTTTCACTTTCACTATGTGTATAACTTGCATGTTCTCCCCATGTTGCATGCGCTTCTCCCCACAGGACAAAGACATGACATTACTAGTTAGCGTCAATGTGTGATGGTGTGCATGTTACCGTCTTAAGACTGGGTGCTCCCCTGCCTTGTGTGGTTAAGATAGGCCTCAGTGACCTACAGCCCTGTATTGCCAATATGGTTGGAAAATGAACAATGGTACATAGTATTTTAAGGTTAAAAAAATAATCCAAGGCTGTCTTTATAAATACTACCTTTTATATGGGTTACAATGTTCAAAACAAACAAATTGAAACAAAGATAAATAAATAGATTAGGGCTGAATGATTTATTGATTGCAAACCAAAATCGCGATTGGAAACAACATAATTGGCAAATGGCAAACACCATGATTTAGGAAATACAGCATGTCTGACCCAGGGCTTAAAACTCTTGTAAGAATCATTTTACAAATTCATGTCATCCTCCTTGTGTGACAATCATTCTCACTAAATAACTAATATAGATTAAATCTAGTTTAGCGAAACTAATCTAACTCCTCGCATGCCAGTCATGCTCACCAACAGAAGTGGCCCAAGGCTACTGCGTATATTTTGCCCAAAAACAACAAACGTGAAACCCAAGGAAAATGTTACACTTCCAAAAACCTCCGCTGCTGAGCTCCAAGTGAATTACCTACATATTTAATGGGCATAGATTGTTTACAGGAAGTTCCGAATATTAGGGCTACAAGCAGAGTTAGCTGCAGCATCCCCATTGTTTTGTTTTTCTTTCCTACTGGAACTTTCTTTTACTATTTCTACTTTAACACAGTCACAACTTTTGTGACACTTGCTTTATGTTCGTTTTCTGCTAATTTAAAAAGTAATAAATACATATTGGAAGTAATTCTTATCTAAATTCTCCTCCATTCATTAAAATATCCATCCATCCATTATCCACACTGCTTATCCTACTGGGTTGCAGAAAGCCCGGAGCCTATCCCGGAAGCTATGGTCACTAGGCGGGGAACAACCCAGGATGGGGGGGCAGCCCATCGCAGGGCACACTCACACACCATTCACTCACACATGCACATCTACGGGCAATTTAGCAACTCCAATTAGCTTCAGCATGTTTTTGGACTGTGGGGGGGAACCAGAGTTCCCGGAGGAAACCTCATTAAAATATGGACCAGTTAATATTTTGTTTGTATCTCATGTGGAAATGCTGTGATATATGTTTTAAATATATTAAGCACTGAATATTGAACTGAAGCCTGTCTATTAAAAAATATCGTACATTAAATTACAACCGCAGTATCTGTCAGGAAAATTGCAATTAGATATTTTGCCCAAATCGTTCAGCCCTACAATCAATAAACAACTACGCAAACCTACCGTATGCCTCTCCTCCTGAAGTTCAGAACAGAACTGCTGAAAGCTTTGCAAGCCCAAACAGTAGAGACCAATCCTGCCTTCAAAACTAAAAAACAGAGATCATCAGCAAAAGGGTTAAGCACAATGTCTAGGGCTGTAATGGTACACATATTCATGATGTACCATTCAGTCAAATTATTTTCAGTTCAGAATGCAACATGAAATGAAAGAATACATGTCTTGACACGGGCAGAACCAAAATTCACAAGTGGATGTTCAACACTAAAATTATTGTGGCTATGAGTTGGTTATGAGTAGTGCTAGTTACAGTCAATCATTTTGGCAAATGAGAGCTGCTGTCATCACATCCAACATGCTAACTCATTTGCAATGACATCATCCAAGTGTGTGTAAACCAGAGGAAGGCACTTTTTTGCTTACACCCTATGTAATTACCATTTTGAACTACTACTTCAGCATATTCTGTATGATTTATGTCTATGTTATGTTTAGTCTACTTTAGTCTACTTGTGACATTTAAGGCACTTCTGCCAGGAAATTCAGAACAGGCCAAAAGAGTAGCTGAGGCTATTAGGGATGTTTAGACACCACAGATTAGGAATGGGTGACATGGTAGGTTGGTATCACCTTGATGACACTCATATACAGCGCCAATCTAACCCTGACGATAAAAATTTCCTAGCGGACGGGGGTGGGGGGGCTGAATGTTTCTTCCATCTTCCCCTTTTTCATTCATGGGCAGCCCTGCCTGGTAGTAGTTAAAAATCATTAATGTTAGTGTCGATATTCAAAATGAAAACATTTAGAAAGAATTTATATTTCAGTTTGGATCCGTACAACCCAACTACAGATGTGCAACCACAGTCAGTAGTAGAGAACAGGATTTAGTTCATTATGAGTCTTATTTTGGAATTTATTTTATATTTTTATTTTTTAGTTCCAATAAGTGGCTTCTAGGTTTTGTTATTCAGACATATTAATGGATAGATTATTTTTGGTTTACTGGTACCTAATTGAGTTTTACTGATAAATTATTTCAGTTCTGATTTCCCTGATGTACTCAAATAGCACCAAACCCTAAACCCAAAACCAAGGTATGTACCAAACTGTGAATTTCGTTTACCATTACACCCCATCAAATGTTCCAAATGAACTGCGAGAAGTCAACTGTTGAGTCAACTGCTTAATGTTAAAAATGATGAAGGGGTGACATAAATCCTCACTGGAAATCAGCAGGAAGTACTGCAGAGTGCTGTAGCATTTAGGTTTAATGTCAGACAACCTTTGAAGCAATTATCAGGCCAATGGGCCTCGTGTGCGACCTGCTGAACCCTCTTTCTCCAGCCTACCCGGTGCAGCAGAGGGTCTCTGAAAAACGGCTGACCCTGACGAATCTCTCATTCTGGAAGGTCTTGGGGACAGGGGATGAGGAAACAAACTGACTGCTGTCGTCATCATTGTTGTCCTGGCTCAGGGACTCCAGACTTGAGGATGACAGGGATTCTGGGTGGTGCATCATCGTCAGCTTGGAGTTCTCGTGCAGGGATGGGTTGGAGGCGCCATCAGCCAGGGGCTACTCATGATGCAAAGCAGAGAACAATGGTTTTGAAGATGTATGAAAGTATTGCCAGTATGAAATCATTGGCAATAAGTTCAATGTAACAGACTTTTTTTCTTCAAAATATCAAAACAGCTGTACAATGAGCAAAATGTAACTTTGCAAATACCAGTAAAGTCCATTTCTACTAGACCTTAACATCATATGACATCTTTTCTTATTCTGTATCTTGTTTTTGCTAGTTTATTCTAGTAATTCTAGTCATGATTATGATTTTCTTTATATATCTAACTGTGAATATCACATTTATTACTCTCATTTGCACTTTGTCCAACATTTTTTGTGACATAACAGTAAAAGCTGTAACAAAGACACCACTGGTTTTACCAACTACCATGTATTGTGAAACAGGCAGACAGAGACCCCATTGTGATTTCCTTCTGAGAACAAATGTTACTACTGCCTAGACTGTTTTGACTATACACACACTAGCTCCAGTTAGAATGTTCTCCTCCAATAAGTCCAGTTTCCTTTTACATTACGTGGATGGGTGTGTGATGCATTTCCTCCAGGAAAAGAAACACTATATATTGCCAAAAGTATTGGGACACCTACCTTTACACACACATGAACTTTAATGGCATCCCATTCTGAATACATAGGCTATAATATGGAGTTGACTGACTCTTTGCAGCTATAACAGCTTCACATCTTCTGGGAAGGCTGTCCACAAAGTTTTGGTGTGTGTTTATGGGAATTTTTGACAATTCTTCCAGGAGAGCATTTGTGAGGTCAGGCACTGATGTTGGACGAGAAGGCCTGGCTTGCAGTCTGCGCTCTAATTCATCCCAAAGGTGTACTGTCGAGTTGAGGTCAGGGCTCTGTGCAGGTCAGTTGAATTCCTCCACACCAGACTCGCTCATCCATGTCCTTATGGACCTTGCTTTGTGCACTGGTGTGTAGTCATGTTGGAACAGGAAGGGGTCGTCCCCACACTGTTCCCACAAAGTTGGAAGCATGAAATTGTCCAAAATGGCTTCGAATGCTGCAGCATTAAGAATTCCTTTCACTGGAACTAAGGGGTCAAGTATATTTAGTATCATCTAAATTTCACGAATGGATTTATTGAACAGGTGGCATCGAATCACGGTACCACACTTGAATCCACTGAACTCCTGAGAGCAACCCATTCCTTTGCAAAGGTTTGTGAAAGCAGTCTGCATGCCTTGGTGCTTGATTTTATACACCCATGGCTATAGAAGTGATTGGAACGTCTTAATTCAATGATTTGGAGGGGTATCCCAGTACTTTTAGCAATATAGTGTAGCACCAGGATGACCGTAGGAAGAAGACTGATGGGCTCTGAGAAATGTCCTGTTGGGTCATGGTTTTGGCAGCCTCCCATAATGAGGAATTTTTGTTCTGAATATTGTGGTCTTTCCCTCCTCGGACCACTGTCGGCAGGTACTCACCATGGTGAACCATGAGCACCGCACAATATGTGTAAAACAGTAAACTAGTTATGCATACATACATGCTGACAAAAAAATGACAATTGTATTGCCTGGAGGGCCCCACCATCCCCTCCTCCATCCAACTACCACTCCTCTCACACCCCCCCCCAACCTCTATCTCTAGACCCCCTACAGTATTCTTGGGCAGTATCGCGCACGATAAATTTTGGCAAATAAAAATCCCAAAGTAAACTGAAAACATTACTGTAATACAGACCACACCTGTCCTGCAAACTATGTCCACCTCTCAAAACTCTTTATTAAAATTCCAAATTTGTATAATTTGCCTCAAGGAAATGCTGGTAAAATCGTAACAGAAATATGGTCAGAAAAACTGAGGCGATTGTGAAGAGCAAGTTTGTTCTCCCTACTTGCTGGAAAGTTCACATGGTGGTAGAGCTTGAGTAGAGCTGTCTTCTGATTCTTCTCATTAAAGAACAAAACAAAAAAAACCAACTGGGTGTGCCGATTGCCCCATAAAGCCCACACAGAGCCTCTTCATCGTTAACCATCGGGAGGGATGTAAACAGTCACTACAATCATGGCGGTAAAAAGGATAAAACTTTATACATAAACTCCACTGTCGGTGAGCAGCGGCTTCTGATTACTGCAGCACGTCACCATCATTCTTTGTTAACATAGACAGATAAACCTCTTCTGCAGGATTTTCTGCATGCTAAAGCAACTCTGTCCGCTCGGAACGAAGTTAGTCCACCTTGCTGAATGACTCCGTTGGGGATGTTATTATGTCTCCTTATAAATAAAGATGCAGCAGCCCCTCATTTCATGCTAGGTAATCAGCTGGAGTCTCATGTTGCCCAGTTTGTTGTCCAATGAGTGAAGATTCACATGGAAGATGAAGGGAAAAGCCAGCTTGGTTGGGTTTGCTTTGAGCCTGTTGCAGATGCCGGCTCATTTACCATGTTTCTGTTTCCGCTCACAGCTCTTGTGGCAAATGCTCATGCCTTCAGCCGCCTCAGGATGGGATGCGGTCAGGTGGCCTAAAACTGTCCAGCTTCTCTCTTCGTGCCATGTTCAAGTGGTGCACTGGGCTGTGTTCACCGATATTCTACCAGCATTCGGTGACTGTAATGTGTGTTTCTTTCTGATTACACTGCAGTGTTTCTGCTATGTACATTTTGCAATGGTGGCCCTCCGCTGCAAAATTATTGCCACTGCTGCTTCGGAATTTCATGAAATGTGAAGTCGCAATAACACAACTGTGCAGAGGCATTCAATTTGAAATGAAGAATATAGCAAGTGGAGACATGTGCATCCATGCAGGCTCCTGAACCAGTAGTCTATGGTCTATGTGCCCAACAAGAGAGTAAAAAAAGAGAAATATTATGCTAATATGATAAAGTGCCTAAAAATGCCCTTTTCTGGGATTTTACTATGCAGTGCTGCTTTAATTTTGGTGAGAACCATTTCAAAATTTCGGCACATCCAGTTCATCAGCCAAACAATCTGTCTGCAAAGATTGCGAAAGATCCATCAAATACATTTTTAATTATCTTGATAATGATAAAGTATCTTTGGCAATAGCAGATTGAATACACATAGTTTTGGGGCCAAAGTCCAGAAAATTAAATAATTCTCATACTAGTTTTTTTCTCAAACTGAAAATTGCTTACATATTTGTTTTGGAAATGGGTTGCTATGGAAAATAATTGGCAGTAACTGATCCACTGGTGTGTCAGCATTGTTAAATAGGCTGAACAAAAAATGCTAATTAGAAACAGACAGCCAATTTCCTGTCCTCTTGTCCTCCAGGCTACTTATCTGTTTTTCAATCCATACTAATTACCATTTTACAAGTAATTTACTTGTAACAGATAAAACCATTAAGTCAATCAAGCTATGGCTGTAAAAAAGCAAGCCCATCACATCCACCAGCCCTGACAGATCACTATCCATTTGAACCTGGCTAGAATGTTGCGCCCCAATACATACTTTTGCAATGGATATTAAGTGAAATAGAACAGAAAATGTTTAGTCAAAATAAGAATTTGTGGGACCATCTTACCCTGTATCGTTGGTTGATGGGGTACACCACCTTTGCCTTCAGAGCAAAAGCAGCGACATCACTACTGGCTGGTGGCTGAGGTTTCTCCTGTTAGAGGGTTAAAGGCTGAGTGGTGCATGTTTATGCATAATTTCAACACATTACTTGTATTAGTTTGCATTGTTCTGTGCCATCAGAGGTCCATTTTTGTTGTCATCCTACCATATGGCATATACAATTCAAGCTTATTCAATACAAATCATCCACCCTGGGCACTGCCACTCCATGGTTACTGGAAACCATGTCAGATATACGCATCAGCCTCACATACCATGTTTTTTTGGGTTCGACGCTCCCTCCTTCCAGTGCTCGCACCATTGCTGCAACTGTCATCTTTGTCCTCCTCGCTGATCTCAAATAGACTTCTGGGGTTACAGCCCTGAAACTGAATTTAAGAGGTTTATATCATCTAACGATAAACAATTAAGACAGTACACTAAACTAAAGGGGTCTTTTAAGAACCATAACAACAACAGAAAATGGGAAAACATTAAGAATCCAGAGCAGGTTTAAAGGCAATTTATCCACCCATAACTAACAGAGGGTTATAGCGATTTGATCTGTGATATCCAACAACATACATGCTAATCGATTTCCATGCATCGTGTCAATGAATCCTTGGATGGAGTAGTGCACTTCTGTTTAGTTGTGTATGGGTATGAAAATTTGTTTATATGTCATTATTCGTCCTTGCACACCATTGTCTGCACTGTGCACTGCCTTTGCACTTTGTTCTTATTTATATCAAGGACGCAGATTTGGGTTTGGAATGTAACGACATGTCCGGACCAATAATGTTGGTGTACCGTGTGTGTTTATTGGGGGTTCGGAGCCACTGAAGTCCCTATCAATGTTAAAATTAAACCGACACCCTTGCTGTACGCCTGTATCTGTGCACTTTATGTTCCATTGCTGGGGGAAAAAATCCCCTGGGAATTACATCTTAAAAAGTAGCATTTTCTTTAAAGTTTTTATATAAACAGTACATATGCAACTGTCTGGAGAAACAAACATATCCTACCTTCGAGGTCACAATCTCAGGCTTCAAAAAATGTCCGTAAAGCAGCAACACGACGACAAACCCCAAAAAAACCCCGGACACGACGGCCACAGCAAGCAGCCCTGGGAAAACTTTCAAAGATTCAGCAAGACCTACTAAAATATCATTTGAACATTCAAGTGTGTCCATATTTTCCACGGTTCGTTAAGAGGCTCCAGGATTAATGCTGCACCCGTTTATCTCAAGAATCAAAAGCTCACTGTTTCCATAAAACGCTTCACAAACCCGAAAAAAGTTGCGAAAGTTAAGATCACCCCTAAGTTTTTCCTAATGCCAATAAGGCATCTAAGTTAAATGTTTCAGGGAATTAAATGGCACATAATCATTATTCCGGACATGGGTTTCTTGGTACATTATCTTCATAACACCATCCGACATACCACAGGGCTGATGAAGGGGACACTACGACACCCACAACAGCATTCCAACATCTTAAAAGCGTCCAAAATAACTCCTGAATGGCAGAGGGCTAAACCAATAGAACTGCGGAAAAAAACGCGCGTATGACGCAGTGCCAATAGAGGACAAGGAAATACAAATCGAGGAGGGACTTCAGGAGTTAAGTGAAAGAAAATCACTAAGGAAGCAGTGGAGTCTACGTGAGTTTAAGGGGAAAAATTAGGCTTTGTTTATGCACAACTGGATTAGAAGGGAAAACAATATAAAGGTACATTTTTATTTAGCTAGTTCATATTTAAGTATGACTTTTTCTTTTTTTTGAAAACTGTGATCGAAAAATCACGAATGCATAAGCATTTCTGTTTAGCGTAAAGTCTGCGAGACGGAACTTCAAAGAGAAAATTTAGATGAGTTTCCTCTGGATAACGTTTTCACTCGAATGCTGAAGTCCAGTCCTCGCGCGGTACTGGTATCGGTGATCACATTGGTGCTTTTTATTACAACCACATTCACATGTGGGCCCAAGTGTTATTCTCCCAGAACAGGCGCTTGCCATAATGTAACCATTCCTGTGCCGCGGTCCTGTCCCGCCGTCAAGGCGAACTGGAGAAAGAAATGCTCGGCCCCGATGACCGAGAGTCTCCTGGAAGCTGATTGGTTGCTTTCGTCCGGCGTGACAGTTACTTTCATCAGGTGTCATCGGGAGCGAGACTGTGCGCGTCCGCCAGCGCATCCTTCAGCCCTCGCATTTTCTATGACTAAGGTATGTGTATGCCAGATTCGTGTTGTAATCTGGCAGTTTGCTTGCTCTATAAATGTATTATATAAATATAATAATATCGTCAGGGAATGCTCTCACTGTGTGCTTTATGTGCATGAACTACTGTTCTTTAATTTAGCTTCAGTCCGCCCGGGGTAAACGGATCCATTTGATGTTATGTATCCTGTACCTATGCCTTCGTGAAGTATAACTGCAATATACTACATATAGCACTTATATATAGCACTTATTGGGTATGAACAACTGCAAAATATACAGGGGGTGGACTAAATAAGACTAAATAATGACACATAGAAGAGGACTTTAAAGTAACTAAGGCATGATTGCAGATGCATTTTTTTGAAAAAGGATCATGACCGCAAGGCAAAGATTTGCCACACACTGCAAAAGTTACCACAGAACTGAACTGGATCTTCATTGATTCAGTATCTACAAAAACTGTATGTCATGAGTTTCACCAAACTGGAATTTATAGCAAGGCTGCCATTCAGTAACCACTGGTATCCAAGGCCAGTGCACCCATATGTATAACCTTGTATGTAAAGCACCAAATTTGGGGCCCTGAGCACTGGAAAATAGTACAGTACCTTGGGTGGCTCTAGCTATAACCAGAATTGGCTGGGTCCTTGGCTCCCTGAACTACCTGCATTGTGGAGGAAGTTTTTTGATAGGCCGCTGCTTTGCCTTGGGGCTCTGAAAAGGTACAGCCAGCCCCCATAATACATTCTCTTTTATTTATCTAAGAGAGAATTTCCTAGTTACCTGAGTAATTATTTCAGGGGTGTCAAAGTCCAGTCCTGGGGGGGCGGATCCCTGTGTAGTTTTTCCATGTTCCACCACAAATGATTAAGCTCAAGAGCTGTGTGGTAATGAGCATTAAAACCAAAGGAGTTTTCTCAGGTGTGTTAAATAAGGGAAAACCCAAAAATGAGCAGGGCCCCGGCCCTCTGACACCCCTGATTTATAATATAAGGTCGTTTACAAAAATACATTTATAGACTGTGATTTGGAATATATTGTGAGTATACATGAGTGTGTTTAGATACAGTATTTTGTAGTGGCATGCAACATTTAGATAACTGCACTAAGAGGTGAAACACTTACAGCACAATCCATTACGGTAGAGTGGTTAATTCAGACTGCAGAATTGTAATACAGAATAATTGTATGAGAGCCCTCTAGCGGCCACTCTTAGAATCAGCCAGCAAAATAATTCACAATTTTACCTAGATTAGGGGGGTCTAACTTGCATCCTGTTTACGAACAACTACATTGTATTAAGAATTTTTCGCATCTTTTGCCCACAAAACCCGCATCCAGATGGGTTTGTGATTAGAGAAAGCAAATGGATGCTATAGTGGGTGTCATTAGGTCTGATGACTGATCTGCACGATAGCATAATAGGCAAGGAATTTGAGGCCATTTTACAGGATCAAGTCTGCATTATGATGCAAGCCCTCTGCTCCCTCCTGATGCCCCCCCATGATGATTATTGACTCTCTTCACACTGCTAAATGGATTCAAGAGTGATTTCATGAACATCCTATTTAGTTATAAAGTTTCCCCAATCATCAAATCGATCAGTTCCCAGGCTAGCGAAATATCACATGATACTTTTTACTAATGCCGGGGTGGCACATCCACGTAGTCATGCTTCCAGCCTCTGTAGTGATCATGTGTGTAAATATCTTGTACAGTGAACTTTTGAACTTTTATAGAAAGTTCAGGAGCATAGAATGCAAAGTAGATTTCCAACACTTTCTTCTCGAAGAGAGCTACTGCATCCCTGTCTCAGACAGCATTCCAAGAAGGATGAAATTCCTTATTCGGCAAATACAATAAAAATATTCGTGCGTGTTTCTGTTATCTTGTCCATCCCCTGTAAAATCTTTGTGCTGATTGTGAAGTAAAGAGAAAAGTAGACTTTATATCAGCCAAGCAAAATGCTATGGTTGAAATACAGTACAGATGCAAATGCTTTGACTTGTTCCATTATTTTTTGTTTAATGGATTGATAATGCATACTGTTTTTATAATAGGTCTGCTTGGTTCCAGTACAAAGGCAACAGATTTTCAGCAGAAAGTCAGATGAATGTAAGTGGCATTATGTGTGAGTGTTTTTGGCAGGGTTGGGTTTATCTTTTCAGGGTAGGTCAGCCTAAAGGGATGTAAGCAGAAAGCTAATATCGGGAGACTGAAACAAGAATAAATCATTTATTTGAGTAATTATGAACTGCTTTCTATGAAAAATGTGACTGCTGTTTGTGTATCTCTTTTGTCTCCAAAACTGTTATTTAACTGCCTTGTCGCTCTTCAAGGGCAAAGAGACGCCCCAGAGCACAGGCCAGGAAGCCATTTTGTGGAAGACCGCCCCCTTTGCTCTTCTGCGCCTGCGAGTCCCTGGAGCCACTCCCTTTACGCCCTGGTCCACCCCCTCACTGGCGGCATGCTCCCCCGAGACAGACGCCACTCTCCCACTCAACACAAAAATGTACGTTTCACACCTTCTGGAAGGACACCTCCAGCAGGGTATATTCTGGCCCACAAAAGCTGCTTGCAGAGGAGGGAAGTCCACTGGTCACTGTGGAATGTTGATACATTTTTGGCACGTTAAAACATTCTCCCTACCATTGTTGGTAATCTGATCACCAAGTGACATTTAATTTTTAGCTTATCATCACGATAATCCAGATACTATATTTCTGCTGTGGGTGGTTGATTTGTGTAAACAGAATAATTTTTTATGCTTCTTTAATGGTGACAACACCTGTTAAATGAGGCTTTATTATTGAAGCTCTGTGATTCTAGCCAACAGGGGCCCCTGGAGGTAGACAGTTGGTGTCACAGTTAAATAGAAAAAATGCTTTATTTGTCGCATGCATGAGTACAGCTACATTGGCATTCTTCTCTTTGCCTACTAAATCTTGCTCTCCATGGCTTGGGGGTCACAGTGCAGGGTATATCCAACGTGTGGCACCCCTGGAGCTGGGGGATACCGACCTTGCTTAAGGGCCCACGGATATGTGATTATTTTGCCAGGGATGGGGCTTGAACTGAGTACATTCCGATCACACACACAGAGACTTAGCTCACTGAGTCACTCACTGCATTACAGGTTCTCTTTGAGTTACAATGGATTTACGTTCCAATAAACCCATTGTAAGTGGAAAATATCTTAAGTCAAATATGAATTAAAATATGTTAAGTAAATAAATAACTACATTCACTACATTCACTGATTAAGTAATTAATTACTTCAGCTAACAACCAGTAATTGGAAAAGTATATAAAGGAATACAAGTTTTAGTTAAACACAGAAAGAAAAAGTTAGATATGTTGTTAAACACGAGATATTTACGCAAACGATCACTACAGAGGCTGGAAGCATGGCTACGTGGATGTTGCCCTCCTGGCATTAGTAAAAAGTATCATGTGGTATTCGCTAGCCTGGGAACTGATCAAAATTCAAGAATTCAAAATTAAGTTGGCTGCTGAATGCTCTCTGTCTCCCCATTGTAAGTCGAACCAACGTAAAGAAAATAGCAGCTGTAAATTGTGAAATTTTATCCTTATGCTTTATTTATATAGTTTGCTATTTGTTTTTCTAATACCTAATTTGTTTCCTGCTTTCATAAAGGGCCATTGTACCATTTTCTCACTCACAGTTGATGAATTCTAAGGATTTTTTACATCTTGTGTGATTGCTGTCACTGCGCAGCTGGCCACAATGCTTATACTGTACAGTATAAGGTGCTGCGGATGTTAAGACCCATCGTCTCTTGTGTTACAGATAAGAAGTTTGGTGAAGCCACCACCATTTGGGCTTACGTTCCGTAAATGTGCACAGGTAATATACATAACCTATACAGACTTATATAGAGTTTTGTTTTAATCATAGTACAGTTTTCTTAGCTCTTATTTTGAGTAAAAGTTGTATGAACAAAATTTGTGGTTTTTGGTAGTTGGTACCTTATAGAGCTATTATTATTATTATTATCCATCCATCCATCCATTTTCCAAACCGCTTATCCTACTGGGTCGCGGGTGGTCCGGAGCCTATCCCGGAAGCAATGGGCACGAGGCAGAGAACAACCCAGGATGGGGGGCCAGCCCATCGCAGGGCACACTCACACACTATTCACTCACACATGCACACCTACGGGCAATTTAGCAACTCCAATTGGCTTCAGCATGTTTTTGGACTGTGGGGGGAACCTGGAGTACCCGGAGGAAACCCCACGACGACATGAGGAGAACATGCGAACTCCACACACATCTAACCCAGGGGGAGACTCGAACCTGGGTCCCGGATATGTGAGGCAACAGTGCTAACCACTGCACCACCATGCCGCCTCTATAATAATAATAATAATAATAATAACAATAATAATAATAATAATAATAATAATAATAATAATAATAATAATAATAATAATCCATCCATCCATCCATTTTCCAAACCGCTTATCCTACTGGGTCGAGGGGGGTCTGGAGCCTATCCCGGAAGCAATGGGCACGAGGCAGGGAACAAAACTGGATAGGGGGCCAGCCCATCGCAGGCCATTTATTATTATTATTATTATTATTAATGTTATTACATTATTATTAATGTTATTACATTATTATTATCTATTATGTTATTATGTTATCTGTTACAGTTAGAGCTCTGTTTTTTCATGTAAAATTTTTATGTGTTTCTCTTACCAGACCTCAAAATGAATCATAATTTGTTACCACAGATCACAGAAATACATTTAGAATTGAAAAGGCAACTTTAAATTTGAGCATAAGTAATAAAGCCTTTGTTATATGGTATTGCTAATTATTCATTTTATGATTATTCATTTATGGCACACTTAAGACATTGTTTGATGTATCTGGTATTTTACACGTCGATACTGATTAGAACTGCAACATCCAATTATTCCCTTTGCCCATATTTTTTAGCAGAGAGGAAAAAGTCTCTTTCTTAAATTTGTTCTTCCCAGAGCCTGTGTGTGATCCGAGTGAGCAGGCCGGTCTGTATTGTGCTGTCTTCCCTGGAGCAGGTGGAAGTTGGTCTGGAGTTCCCCCGGGTGACCATCTACCTGCTGATTAACAACACAGGCACGCCCGCCGGCGCCCACCTCACCCAGCTCAGCGTCCGAGACACCGTGTCCGGCCTGTCACTCCTGGAAAACCATGGCAAAGTGCTGGAGAAGGGCTTCTTGACTTTTGCTGAGGATTCCCTATCGGGTATAGAATACCACTCCGATACTAAGGCAGTGTGACATAGACAGTACTGCATACATGTCAGAAACACGCAAACAGACCTTCCTTCCATCCATTTTCCAAACCGCTTATCCTACTGGGTCGCAGGAGGTCCGGAGCCTATCCCGGAAGCAATGGGCACGAGGCTGGGAACAACCCAGGATGAGGGGCCAGCCCATTGCAGGGCACACTCACACACCATGCACTCTCACATGCATTCCTACGGGCAATTTAGCAAGTCCAATTAGACTCAGCATGTTTTTAGACTGTGGGGGGAAACCAGAGTACCCGGAGGAAACCCCACGACGACATGGGGAGAACATGCAAACTCCACACACATGATACCCAGGGAGAGACTCGAACCCGGGTCCCAGAGGTGTGAGGCAACAGTGCTAACCACTGCACCACCATGCCGCCCCGACCTTCCTTCCACAAAGTGGTATTTTTGAGGCACACAAGCAACAAAACAACTAAACAAACGTTGTATTACTGTTCAATTTAATCTTTTAAGTTTCTAGGAGGTTGACACCATCAGAATATCAAGTAAATCAGACACATGCATCCATGTCTTATTTTGGTCCTACACCTGCAGACAGCTGAATCATTCTTCTGTACGCTTCCACTATTCTCTACTCTGCTAAGAATAACATTCTCAAAGGGTATGATGTATTAAACTTCCATCCATCCATTTTCCAAACCGCTTATCCTACTGGGTCGTGGGGGGGGCAGAGCCTATCCCGGAAGCAATGGGCACGAGGCAGGGAACAACCCAGGATGGGGGGCCAGCCCATCGCAAGGCACACTCACACACCATTCACTCACACATGCACTCCCACGGGCAATTTAGCAAGTCCAATTAGCCTCAGCATGTTTTTGGACTGTGGGGGGAAACTCGAGTACCCGGAGGAAACCCATGACGACATGGGGAGAACATGCAAACTCCACACACATGTATCCCAGGCGAAGACTTTAACCCAGGTCCCAGAGGTGTGAGACAATAGTGCTAACCACTGCACCACCATGCCACCCCTTGCACTAAACTTGATATTGTTAATTAGTGACATTTCCTCTGAGGATCATAGCTAACATTCAGATGTTCAGCTATTTATGTTCCAGTTTATTTATTCAGTATTTATCTAGCTGCATCAGTTTGTGTGCGGATCAAATTTTTAGTTGCGTGGCCAATACCTGGTTTATTAATTTTCAATGCAGACATGCAGCCATATCTCACAGAAACATCAAACAGCTCTTCCCAGCATGCCCTGCTGCTTGCAGGAAGTGGATCTGATATTGCACTAATTCTTAACCTTTTCAAATCTGCTTGGCACTCTGGAGCTATTTACGGGTTGTGCGCTCTGGAATATTATTTTTATATTATAATAAAAAGATTATTTGATTTTAAAAAGTATTTGCTTGAGGTTGTTATTATTCTTATTTTTTGCAGCTGGTTTTCACTACTCACTGAATTACAGCGCCATCATCAGGGCCCACAGAGATGAGATCCTGGAACTGCCTGCCTACCTGACGTTTTCCAACGCCTCTCAGGTAAACCCCAATGTCATGACCTTCCCTATGAGTGCTTTCCAAACAGGACTTGAAATCTGATAAGTGAATTTGTGGTTTTGCCTTCCTGTGTCCAACAGCATGTTCCCATGTTTCATTTCTAGAATGATATCAACTTGTTTGGTCCTGTGGTTGCCAATCTTACAATTAGGATCAATTCTACTGAGAAGGTAAATTCCCAAATTTACCATGTTTCCATCATTTTTGGTTGCAGTTTGCTAATTTAATTAGCAGTTTTCTGTGCTTGTTTAAGAATTCTTAATCGAGAACCACTATAATGCAAAAATTCTTTGGCTTGCTGTAGCTTACGACAGGGGTGGGCAGTGTTATCCAGACAGGCCCATTGGGTACGTGGGTTTTCACTGCAACTCCATAATAAGATTACTAATTAGAGGACTGATTGGCTGAAGCGTCATCACACCTGGGTTTACACAGCTGACCTAAAGGTTACCCCAAAAACCCACATACACCCTGGCCCTTTGTGGATAAGATAGTCCATCCCTAGCTTAAGCTTAACCATAAACTTTAGCAAAAGATTGTAAGCATATAATGCATTCTGTACACCAGGGGGCAGTCTTAGGCTACTTTTTTTCTTAGTACTTCGAAACATTGTTTTGCATGTTGTACACTTGGGCACATTGCTATTCTGAGGAAAGGATTAGAGTAGACCCATGAAGCATAGCTATTATTTAAAAATATTCACCTGTTTTGTAGTTTTTCATTTAACATTACTGAATTGAATGCATGAAATAAATGTGTTTTCCGATTCAGGACACAACGTGCCAGTTAGCTGTTTGATTCTAGTACACCCTGGCTGCCTCTGAGGAGCCCTTACGGTGTACCGTATCTCATCGTTAGTCTGAAGCGGCCATCTGATTTTCTGATTCATATTCTGCATGGCATACATTTTAACTTATTTATCTAACCTCCCCTTCTGAAGTGGTGGATTTTTCAGAGCAAATCCTTTTTTCTTAAAGCTTTTTGATGCTAGTTCAGGTTTTTTTGGCCCAGAATTCATAGCGTTTGAACTCAGTTGATGGCTTTTGAGACGAAAGGTATTTAAATAATCATTTTCCTCTTCCAAACACTGTTGGAGTGAGATTAGAGGATGTCTGAATCCCCCTCTTCTCTCAGAAGGGACTCGTCTGTGGTGTGAGGGGTGTGTTGTCTTCTCTGTATGAATTGTGGCACAGAGTAGGCCAGTGGTATTTATTTCAGTAAATGCCCTGACATTTGCATGTGTTCCAGTCCGGTCCATGACAAGGCTGAATCTAGAAAGCTGCCACAGTGAACTCCTCAGCTAGCTGCTTTGGGATTATTCACGCTTTCGGTTAAAATGATTTCGACGTGACTTCTTTCCCTGTCACCTTCATTTTCTCAGGTATACCCAAACCACGGCATCCACTTTGCCGGTTTTCTGGGCTCCTTCACGTCGGTGGTGTTTCTGGGCCTTCTCCTCATCCACAGGCTGTACACTGTTGCCCGGAGGAACACGCTGCAGCAACGGGTAATCCCATCAGGGGGCGCCGTGTTGGGAAGCTCCGCTGCACTTCTTTGTGACAGCAATGGCTGAACTGCAATGAAAAGGTACAAATTAGACATGCATTACTAAGGGCGGCTGGAGGCAGGAGGGAGTCTTTGGAGATAACGACCCTCTCCTTTCCCCCCATGACTCTGACATAGAAACACTATCAGATATTACAGAAAAAGTTAGACAATTTGTAGAAATGTTTGAGTAAGCAGCTGTCCAGCTGAAGTTAAGCAGTTTTGGGCCTGGCCAGTACTTGGATGGGAGACCAACTCGGGAAACTGGTTTGCTGCTGGAAGAAGAGCTGGTGGCCAACAGGGTAGCCCAGTGCCCTAGTGCAGTGATGGGGACACTGTGCTGTAGAAATACGGCCGTCCTTCAGATGAGGTCCTGACTCTAGGAGGTCATAAAAGATGCCTGGGGGTATTTCGGAAGAGTAGGGGTGATTCCCAATTCTCTGGCTAAAATTTCCCACTGTGGCCCTATCAGATCTGGCTTACTGATCATCTCATGCATCTTATTGGTAAATTCTGTGCTGCTCCTTCACCACCTTAGCTACTGTGTGGTGAGCATACTGGTGCAAATTTGGCAGCCGTTGATTCATCCAGGTGGGTGAAAAACAGTGGGGGTGGTTGAAGTGACACCCTACTGATTCTGTAAATTGCTTTGCTTTTGAAAAGCACTATATAAACGTGGCCTTCCTTCCTTTATTTATTTGATATGTAAAATCTATATGCATAATCTTATTATGTGGGCATAGTATGTAGTACTTTTGCTTTCAGTAAAGCTGTTTGGAGGTTCATCCACTAGAAAGAAATATTCTATTCTCTGGAAAAATGTTCTGCCTCAATATTGCTGACTCTTTATTAGCTTTGCGAGTATTTGCATACAGTACACTGATAGAACCAACAAAAATATAATGAAAAGTAGGTAATGAGACAATGGGGGATAAACATATCAGAAGCCAGTATTAGTGTTTACTGCTGCACGGAGCAGTTGGCTTTTCAATGAACAATCTTTCCTCACTCCAGAATCTCTTTTGTCAGAAAAAATAGAAGAGGGATGGTTGAGTTTAATGGCTTCTTAATTTCTATAAGTTTTAAAAATGAAATGCAAGGTTGTAAGCAAATTCTGTACGTTCAGCCTGTTAATGCAACATTGACATATCGTGTTTCGTTCCCAGCTACTTGACAAATTGCCATGCCCTTGATGCAGGCAGCCACTTAGCTATGTTAGCCTATGTGAACTTTGCTGTTGCACATACTGTATGTTGGCCGGCTGCTTGAATGTCTTGGTTGGCTTTCTTTCAGTGAAATCTCTGGGCTCACGTGTGCTGTAGTTGAAGTGAGCCTTGAGCTTTAGCACTTGAAGGTAATAAATTGAGTATTTTTATGTTTCACTGTCCGATGTGTTGGAATTTTAATTGCAATTTTTCACCAAAGTGAAGACTGGCTGTGTCGGCACCCATATTAATGATGTATATTCTTTGTGTAATAGAGAAACCTGAGGGGAAAACGTCAATATCCTTTCTAACATGTAACTTGAGTTGAAATTGAGCTGAACAGATAAGCCATTCATTTAATTTCCAGGGATGACAGATTCATCTGTTTTTACCTCCATTTTGGCAGCGTTGGGTGTTTAAATAGAAGTGTGACTGACTCCATTTGTGGCTGTTTTCACAGAGTGTTAACACTGAATTTCCCTTGTAGTAGGGCTGGAGGGTGTGGCAAAATATTTCAATATGATCATTTTTTTTAACATCAGCCAATATGGACCAGTGTTTCCCCTACAATTATATTGGGGGGGGGGGGGGCCGCCCCTTCTCCCAACGGCACCACCTGCCCCAAAGAAGGTCAAGTTAATTTTATTTCATTGTATTTTCTAGCGCCAGGTCACAGAAGTCATTTAAGGTTACCTTTCCTATAGAACAGGTCTATACATTGCACTTTTATTAAACAAACCAAATAGCCTTGTGTTATTTATTTTATTTAAGCAACAACTTGTCATTTTTGTCTCTACGTGGTCGTGCATTTACAATTCTCCTCTGCTCTCTGTATCGCGCATGGCAGAGGTCTGCCCTGATGCACATAGGTGAGCACACTCCCACCAGCGGACAGTGAGCGCGTGTCGGAAAATATGTGGTGTCAACCACCTGAAAAGCAGACAAAAATATCTGCGTTTTTTTAAATGCTCCCAGGGTGGTGAATAAAAAAAAATGTTCTGATGTTTAGTTCAGTTGTTATATTGACTGCTGTCATTAAAAGAAACATATGAACACCATGAATCCTGTCGGTGTCCCCCCCCCGTCCCCCTCAAAGCTGTAAACCTAGGGGAAACGCTGCTCACAATTATCACAATATATTTCAAGTTGTAATTTTTTTTACTGCCCCTTCGAGTCTGATGGTCAGACATCGTTCACTTGGGTCCCTTGCGTTCGTGATGTGCGAGAGCACAGCCAATTTATACAGAGGGGCCAACCGTATCATAAGCCAATGATATGTTTTGAGTCGGTGAGTGGCAGTGGAGGGTGATCTCTCAGGGCCAATCAGCTTTCAGCTAGAGCCAGTGGCCCTATCGCTGCGCCCGTGTATGTGCCTTTCGATAAGCTCTCCCACTGATAAGCGGAGCTATGAAGGTGCCCATGTGATCAGGTGGATAAGGGGCTGCAGCATAAGTGGTAAGGCTGTAGGGCATTTTCCTTCACCACCTGTCTCTGTTGAGCCTGTTTGTGTAGCTGAACTAAAGATGTTTCCTGTGTCTCTGCTTCTGTGACTAGCTGTGTAATCTTATTGTGTTGTTTCTTTTTTTAATGTTTTGGGTTCTCACAGAGAAGGGCAGGAGTTCTGAACGGCGACCCAGATCCAGAGTATGCCGTTTGCAACATCAGTGAGACTGCCAAGGAGGAGGCGGCCTTTGAGGACAAGATAGTGGACATCATGGTACTGGAGGATCCCCAGAATATGCGCCAAGCCCTGGAGAAGTGAGTTGGTGGCCTGGACCTGGCAGGTTTTTATAATGGCACCTTCAGGTTCCCCTGCTGTGGTTCCCCTGCAGGTGGCCATGATGAATGTTTCTAAGAAAATTTCATTATGTACATTAGATCTCACGTTTTGTTATCATAAGTTGTAATGTGAGAACCAGTAGAAATCAGTCAGGCAGGATGGGAGGATGCCAACCAGGGGGTGTAGGGCAGCAACATCTGGGAAAGCCTTATGTAACTCTCCATAGTGTCACTACTATGTTATTAAACACGAGCTGTTCAAAATGAATTGACTGCACATAAACCGTGTTTATTTTTTTACGTGAGGTGCATCCAGCTTAATTTTGAAGCTATTCTTGCTGCCAGTGCTGAAACGACTCCCCTCTGATGTGAAGGCAGTGTTACTTCTGCCCTGACCTGTGGGCTTAATTAACGTTTGCAGGCAGTCTGCTTGCTTCCGAGTCACGACCTTGCAAATGGCGATCCTACCCTCCCTCCCTTTTCCTGGTGGTTCTCCTTGGTTCTGCCAAAAGCAAAATTATTCAAGGACTGATAGTTGGGCGACTCACCCCCAGAGTGAGGTTGACTTCCTCTCCTCTCTCTTGGATAATTACCATCATTACGCTCGTCTCCCA
Source organism: Brienomyrus brachyistius (assembly GCF_023856365.1). Taxonomy (NCBI): domain Eukaryota; kingdom Metazoa; phylum Chordata; class Actinopteri; order Osteoglossiformes; family Mormyridae; genus Brienomyrus; species Brienomyrus brachyistius. The sequence goes on from NC_064544.1 coordinate 22,720,654, forward strand.
CAGGGACATGTTCCCCCTTTTCTTGCTTGGGTCCTCGGGCTCGGAGGCATGGAACATACGGGAGCGTACAAGAAGTGCTTTCCTTTCCGGCTCTGTGTGTGTGTCAGCCTTGCTGGCTGAAGAAGAGGGGGCTTGGGAGGCAGACTGAAGGGGTGAGGGAGGAGGACAGGGAGGGGCGAGGGAGGCAGACGCAAGGTGGACAGGAAAGCGTGGGAAGAGACAGGAAGAGGTGTGGGAGATGGATAGGAAGGGGCGAGGGAGACGGATGAGAAGGCGCATGGGAGGCGGACAGGAAGGGGCGAGGGAGGCAGATGGGAGGTGGACAGGAAGGCGTGGGAGGAGACAAGATGGGGTGTGGGAGGTGGACGGGAGGTGGACAGGAAGGCATGGGAGGAGACAGGAAGGGGTGTGGGAGGTGGATGGAAGGTGAACAGGAAGGGGTGTGGGAGGTGGATAGGAAGGGGCGAGGGAGGCGGATGAGAAGGCGCATGGGAGGTGGACAGGAAGGGGCGAGGGAGGAGGACATGGAGGGGCGAGGGAGGCAGATGGGAGGTGGACAGGAAGGCGTGGGAGGAGACAGAAAGGGGTGTGGGAGGTGGACGGGAGGTGGACAGAAAGGGGTGTGGGAGGTGAACGAGAGGTGGACAGGAAGGGGTGTGGGAGGCGGACGGGAGGCGGACAGGAAGGGGTGTGGGAGGCAGATGGGAGGTGGACAGGAAGGGGTGTGGGAGGTGGACGGGAGGCGGACAGAAAGGGGTGTGGGAGGTGGACAGGGAGGGGTGTATTAGGTGGACTGGAGGCGGACAGGAAGGGGTGTGGGAGGTGGACAGGGAGGGGTGTATTAGGTGGACTGGAGGTGGACAGGAAGGGGTGTGGGAGGTGGACGAGAGGCGGACAGAAAGGGGTGTGGGAGGCAGATGGGAGGCGGACAGAAAGGGGTGTGGGAGGTGGACAGGGAGGGGTGTATTAGGTGGACGGGAGGTGGACAGAAAGGGGTGTGGGAGGTGAACGAGAGGTGGACAGGAAGGGGTGTGGGAGGCAGATGGGAGGTGGACAGGAAGGGGTGTGGGAGGTGGACGGGAGGCGGACAGAAAGGGGTGTGGGAGGTGGACAGGGAGGGGTGTATTAGGTGGACGGGAGGTGGACAGAAAGGGGTGTGGGAGGTGAACGAGAGGTGGACAGGAAGGGGTGTGGGAGGCAGATGGGAGGTGGACAGGAAGGGGTGTGGGAGGTGGACGGGAGGCGGACAGAAAGGGGTGTGGGAGGTGGACTGGAGGAGCATGGGAGGCGGATGGGAAGGGGCATAAACTACCCCCATAGTTACATAATAATATTGAAGAAAAACATTTCTTAAAATGAACTGAAGTGTTTTAGAAATAATAAAGGTAGTTTAATTAAAATAATTTTTAAAAACGATGCATCGATTTAAAATATTGATGTCGACGCATTTTCAGTCTCCTGGTTCCAAGAGCCCTAGATAGGACACATTATGATGTTGTTATTGCGCATCAGGCTTAGACAAAGACCTGGCAAAATGAAGACTGTAAATTAGGTGTCAGTGTGTGAGTCATTGGTGACTCAGAGGGAAGCACTGTTGAGTCTCAGCTCCAGGGCAGGGAGTTTGAATCCCACCCCGGCTCTCTGTGTGCCGTTTACATGTTTGCCCCGTGGCATGCTGGTCTGCTCCCGCTGGCCGAAGCCATGCAGTTTGGGTAACTGCCATCTCTAGCCACACTGGATGATATATAATGAGTCTGTTATGTATTGGCATCCCATCCCTGGTGTACCCCAGCCTCAGGGTCCAGCCCCCCTCCCCCACGACCCTGAGTAGGATAAGCGGTTGGAAGACTGATGGACGGTTAGATAAACCCTCATACTTCACCCTGAGCTGCCAGTAGCTGCTCCTGCAGGTGGGGGACGGCCGTTCATCCATGTCTCAACAGGCAGCAGATCGCCTTCAGAGGCTCGAGATGAATGGCCGTGAGATGTCATCCTTCTCTCTTTTATTCTTTAGAAAGGGTCCACAGCTCGCTCTCCCTAGGCAGTAAAATGTTTTCCACTCTCACTCTCCTTCGCTCATGCCCCCTCTCTTTGTCCCTCCCCCCTCCCTCCTTTCCCCATCCACATTCAAATTCAGTCCGAAATGAGTTTCCCTGGCAGGAAAAAACAAACTAATCAATTAGAATGACAAAGATGTAGATGTGAAGATGTAGATAAGAGAGGATCGCAGTTCTTTCCTTTGTAATATTCCTGCTCTCTCTTCCTCTCTCTCCCTCTCTCTTTCTCATTTTATTCACCAAAAGCATAATGATAGGGAGTCAGACATGCATTGGTATTGCCCTACCTGCTCTTGGAGGTTACGAGCTTTAGTCACCCCCCCCCCCCCCCATAAGGGTAACATTTCAAGGATTGTTTTTCTTCCTGCCTTCTGACTAACTGGACCATGTGGAGTGCATTTTAATTTCGCCTATGATGCAAGAGAAGGATGATATTCGACAAGAAAAGTACATCACAAATCACGCCATGTGGATAGTTTCAAGCATTGCATTTGACTTTTATGATGCCAGGTTAAAGTAATTACATTGGAACCTGTAAAACCAAAACTATAGGTAGATGATTTAAGTAAAACCGGATGGTTTCTGCTGGGTGAGTGTTGCGGATGGGGATCCGCGGCCCAGGAGAACGCATCAAAACGCAAAGATTCAAAGCTGATTTTTTTTCTGTTTGATTCTCAGATTTAGGCTATTCAGGCCCCAGGGAAATTGCTTGGAAACCAATAATGAATAATTAGGGAGGTGACATCATGGCTGACTGTTCTTTGCCAGCGGAGGTCAGGCAGACATGCGGGAGTGTGGTGAGGTTTAGCTTCTGCCAGCATTAGCTATTGGCCCAGGCGTAGAGAGCAGGAAGTAGGACACCTGGGGTAATCAGCTGGCGAGTCTTTGTAGTAATGTTAACTCTGCTGCCTCAAGTTGGAGATGGTCCTGAACGAATCCTGCTGAATGGAGAGGCCTTTTCTGTTGACATTTGCGTTTGCATGGAGCCCGATGGAGGAGCTGTGAAGGGTGGGAGGAAACAGAGAGGTCAACGAGGTGTAGCGGTGAGATTGACTTTTGGATGAGGTGTAGCTAAGGTTGGGGGTGGGGTGGGTAGAGAGTGATGGCCTGCCTCTCAGCCACACGCCCCCCTGATGCCTTCCACCCAGTGGTCACTTTTTATTCCAGTGCTCATGCTTTTCATCCACATTTTCCTGTGCTTATTTTTGAACAGATTTTCCATGTGACTCACCGGTTATAAATGGGCTCAGTTCTGCCTGTTCAGACTGACCCAGGACGCCCTCCAACATGGTACTAAGTCACGCAGCCGATTGGGCTTTTGTTCTGTGACAGCCTGGTAGGAGCATGGTGCTGTATGCTGCGGTTGCCGTGGATGCAAATGAGGACTCATGCAGCTACTTTTGGCTCAGCCATTCTGATGTGTAGTATTGCACCCCCCCCCCCTGCTGCCAGGCTGAAATGCAGTGGGTTTGTTCAAGGCTCTGGGATTGTGTTTGTTTGTTTGTGGATCTGAGGGGCTGGAGCTCTCTTAACCCCATGGAGCTGGATAACTCTAAAGGACACACTTTTGTGAGCTTGGTGTCAAAGTGGAAATGAGACTCAAGGTGAGCTGCCAGTGTCTGCCTGCAGGGGTCACTGTGTTTCAATCGCACATAATGGGCTGCAACAAACTTTGAGGGCTTTCATTTGTTTGTTTGTTTATCTTTCCTTTTTTTAGACCTATAAAAATCTACCACCACGTTTTGTTGTGTAAAAGCATTGTTTGAGCATTAAAGCTAGTTGTGTTTTTGAACTGATGTTTGGGCCATTCAGCTGCTGAATGTCTGGGTGTGTTTCACTGAGCAGCTGGGAGTCTGCACCTGAATATCTGAGTGTATATAGCCTTTTTCCGATTCTGTTTAACTTTATTTTTGCAGCTATCCGTTTGATACTTGTGTGGGTCGCGTGCATGTTGTGCATTGTGTATTGCAGGGTAGCCGGTGTAGCTACATGCACCCTTTCTTCCCCACCTGACTCCCCCTTGTGTTCACCCCACAGTTTGCACATGTCTGATCTGCTGCGAGCGGCGGCCGGCCTGGAGAGCAGCCGAGTGCAGATCCACAAAGACCTGGCAGCGGCGTTGCTGCGAGGCCCCCGCCTGCAGGGACAGCTGTCTGCCCAGGCCGAGGGCCGGCTACTGGGCGTGCTGCACGGGCAGCTGATGGGCATGGAGGGCAAGCTGAAGGAGGAGCACGTGGCACGAGTGGCGGCGCTGGCGGCCCAGTGCGGCCTGGAGACGCGCGAGGAGATGGAGGCTGAGCACCGGAGGCAGGCCGCCCAGAAGGCCCTAGCTGAGCGCCTCTTACAGCAGGCTCCACGGCAGGTGACGTGTCCCCACCTCTTCCCCATAGCTTCCTGCAGTCCAGGGCTCACCTCACCTACTTGACCATTTTATAAATGCTAGGGCATCGTGGGTATTTAGCTCAAAGGTTAAGCAGTGGAGGCCCTCTCGGGATCTGAATTGGCAACCTTCCGTTTGCAAACATATGACCATGCGACCACCTGTAGTCTCACTTCCGAAATCTTTAGCGTTTAGAATCACAGTCTCGCATGAGCCCTGTGACCCTGCCAGCTGTTTGACACAAGCCCTCCACAGTGGAGGTTTGCTAATGTGAGTGGTATGTACTTATGCTCTGTGGTGTACAGCAATAACAAAGTACATCTTACATTATAACTGCATAGTTCTTGCTTTTACCCCAGTAGTTTTAATAATCCAGTTATATTGCTGGATATTTGTAGTTAATTGCCTCGTATTGAGATGTTGTTGTAGGATGTCCTCAGGACTTGAACCAGCATACTTCAGGCTAAGAATTTAACCAATTATTTTAAAATTTAAATTCTGTGAATGTAAACACTATTTTGCATTTGAAATAGAGGAGACAGATACCTGGCACGGTTCTCCATACACACATCAGCCATATCAGTACCTGACGCAGTGATGCATAGGGCCCCCTGGTGATGTCACATCTTAATTGGGGACTGGAAGGTGGACGTTCCTGGGCGTCCCATCGGTGACTGTCTGAGACACCTAGGCGAGCTGCCACCTTCCAGGCTGCTCGTTATCTCTCAGTGCCAATCTAATTGACAGTGTTTGTTTGGAGGCTCAGCCCCGATGCCTGTTAATTAAAAATCTTGGGGTTGCGCACAGTCACTCACAAAGGGCAGCTTTTAATGCGGCGCGTAGCGGCCCAGCGGTGAACGTTACTCATGGTGTCCGGTCTCGGGAAACGTGGCCATCAGTCAGAGGGATTCTGGAATGTGTCACAGGTGCTGTAGAGGGATTCTACAGCGAAGAACTGCGTTTGCCTGTACTGGGGGTCACATGGTATTTTGAAATTAACGAATCGTGACAATGGGATGCTGGTTATCCATCATTTTAATTAATTTTTCAATTTCCTTTTTTCTAGAAATGGTTTAAACCCTTTAAGTCCGTGTCGCGACCGGGCAGCAGTCTGAGCCGTGCCCAGTCCCCCCGCATCGGTATTCTGTGAGTGTTCCCTAAACGCCAGCCACGCTTGATAAAAATAGCCTTGGCCCCAAGCCCCCAGCCGCTTTGTTCGTGTGACAGCCGCTATGCGATGGCTGCAGGGGACAGGGGCCATGAGGAGACCGGAGCGGCCGGTCAGCTGTCGTGACCGGGCCCAGAGACTGGAGCCGTTGCCGTGGAGACTCCGCGCCGTATCGTCTCTCCCTAGGGAAGAGAACCTTAATGGAAACGCCTGTCGGGCAGTTTCTGCTTCAGAAGTGATGTTGGCTCTGGATGACTGTACATTTTAATGGAAGAGAAATTTGTTATCATTAATCACTTCAGTGCAATGGAAGATTTTACTACCCTAAGTCAGAAGGACATGCACTGTAGGCTTACATGGGGTGAGTGAACAAGGGAACAGATAGTGTAATAGGTAGAGGTCTAGCAGTAAAGGAAAATGTGGGAATAATGTAACAATGCAACACACAAAAAGCCGGTTTTCATGGGGTGGCTCAAAGTCAGCATGGACATCGACTGATGTAACTAATCGGTTCCCCAAACCCTTACATATGTCAAGTTTTACATGTTAGATTTAAACCACCACCACCCCCCCCGCATTCAACTGTCACCTGACAGCAAAAAATATACACTGGTAATATGTACTGAAGAACACAAATAAATTAAAAGATGAGTGAGATGATTGTAAATTTACTTTCAAAATATTTGTAAATCTTGAAGTGCTGCAGAGAAGTGGATCTCGGGGATTTTTTACATACATCTGGATCTACATGCCTGTAAATGTCACTATGTCGTTTTCCCAACTATTAACTGGAGAATTTGGTTCCCATGTCAAGCGGTTCCTTTATGCATCCTGCCTGAAGCACATCTCTAAGCGATTAAATGATCTGTTACTTTCATAGGTAGCAATATAACAATTTATATTAACAGCTCCCCAACCAGTTGTAATCGATTTTTTTCCAAGCTGGTTCTTTTTGAAGAACCTAAGTGACTACAATAATGGTCGGCACCTGTTCTTGATGGAGTGGAAATGCAGAAATCAGTGGAATTTCTGCCATCCGGGAAGCACTGGAGAGCAGACAAGTTTATAGATGGTATCTGAGTCTCACAGGTGCGGTGGGACTGAGCTGTTAATTGTCATGTCTTTTATTACATAAAATTCTGTCATCAACAGACATGGTGAGAAACTGAATGTATCCATTCATCTCATAATTAATGATGATTATTTATGTCCAGTAAATACTGATGTAAGAGTCAGTATGAACAGTTCCACAGTTTATGGGCTAATTTGATGGTCCTGATTAAAGTGGTGGTTTAGTAATTTGGGAGTTTTGTTGCAATTGGTAAAATCTCTTCATTGCACTTAAAGCCACTGAACCTGTTGTGAGTTACCCATGAGACCTGACTCTTACTGAACTGGCAGCCCTTAGACTACATTTTGCAGGGTGCTTGTCTGCTGTCCTCTGTAATCAGGCTCTGCGCTGCCCATCTGTCCCCTTGGCACTTTGTTGCCAGGCTGTTTGTCCTCTAGATGAATTACTAGCTAAGAGCTGCATGTACCTCATGCTGGGCTTTTCTTGCTGGGGCTGCCGCCCCCTCTTTACAGACTGAGAGTACATGTTCTCATTTTGGCATTTTGGCCTCTCCTGCTCCTTGCAGGCTGTAGGTGGCTGGTCTGCTTGTCGTGTGGTTTGTTTCCTCATTTTCCTGCTCTTTGGTCCACAGCTGGCCCTGGAATGCAGCATGCTGCTGGACAAGCTGCATGAGCTGGACCAGGACCGGCTCAGGAGGGGTCTGCTGGCCCGTCACGAGGAGGCCTCGGCCCGCGTTCAGAGGCAGGCCGTGGTGCAACGACGGGCCGAGCTGCACAAGATCTTCTCTGAGGAGCTGGAGGAGGCCACCCGGATGGGGGAGATGGACAGGGGTGTGGCCAATGGTCTTCTGCACACCTACTTCACCTGCCAGGTGGGATGATGCCCTGAGATCGCTCTTGCTAGAGCTAAGCACAAGCCTGTTTCTCAGTTGGACATGCAGTCCTCTGTTTCTGCAACTTGATTCACAAAGAAAACCTTTGAACAGTCAGCAACATAGCAAAGCTAAAAACAATTTAAATAATGTTTCGGTAACTACAGTGAGCATACACTCACTATTTGTCTGCCTGGTGCTCCGACAGGAGCTTCTGTAGTGTTATGGCTCTATAATGCTCTTTGTGTGACGTTTATGGCTACAGATTTTCTTTCTGTATCACTTAGTGCTAAAATGGCCTCTGAGTCATGCATCGATTCTTCTCCATGTGAATGGCATCTGCTTTTATTGCGTGTGAAGGCTAGACTGCCTGAGATTGTTTGATATGGACATCGAGATACTCTAATAATAACACAATCAATTAAAATCAGTTAAATGAATGAAAATTAATTTATCAATTCGTTTTATTAAATGTTACATTTTGCAAATGTAACCTTAGTTGCTGCACCTGCTTGTGAACAGGGATTACCAGAGATGCCGATGCATCGTATGATGCTTTTTAAATATCTCCTTTTATTGGTGCAAATCATTTTGTATGGCGTCGCTTCATGCTGACACACAGCCTTGAACTTGAAATCGAGTTGGATGGTGTGGTCACTGTCCTTCAGGATCAGCTGGAGGAAGTGCTAGATGTATTCCTGGCCAATCAGAGGAGCGTCCTCGGGGAGCGCCACGCCCAGAGACAGTTCCTTGTGCACAGCCTCCAGAGTCTGAAGAGTCTAATGTGCGAGGTGTTTGCCAAGACGTCAGCCCAGATGGAGAGCTGGTTCCGGGAACTGAGGAAGTGAGTGACCTGGTCTGTTTCGAGTCATAGTCAGTCTCCCCAAGGTTCCTCATGTTCTCAGCATGTTTGATTGAACGAGTGTCCAATAGTCCTTTGTCCTTATAGTACAAACACATCTATTCTTACTGCGAAATTCATTTGAGACAATTTGCCTGTGCTGTGAAGTTGTGGTTTTAAGAAATGTACAGCACTGCAGCGTGTCAGGATTAGAATGATATTTACATATAGTGTAAAGTGTAAAAATGTTGTTTTGAAATTTCATGTTTTCTAATCTAACGTTTTCACCATTTTATTGCGTTTGTTTTAGTAGCTGCTAGACATCAGTGCTTATGGACATATAATCTTGAACATACATGTGTAACTATTTTTATAGTCAAGCTGAAAGGGTGTGACTTACCCAGAATTAGATTTATTTTCTACAAGTGTAAAAAGTCTAGATATTGACAGCCATCCCTGCGTTATGGAAAAACCTTCATTAAGTTTCAAGACAGAGATACAAGTGACACATCTCCCTTCAGCTTAGCTCTACAAAGATCATTGTGTTGAGTAAACCATCTGCATACTTCTTGAGAATATGATCGCATTTTAAATAACAGAGATTTATAAAATGGCACTAAGCTGTTCACTTCAAGTCTCACCTGCTCCATATTCTTAATATTCTCAAACTGTGGGCTTCTCCCTGTTGTGTTAATTTTGGGATAAATTTGGATGCAGTGTAACCCAAAGCTTCCACGTTTTTATACTACGTTGGACTCCAAGGCTGACCTGTTTCATTATCCGTGTGGCTCAGAAAGCAGGTGTCCTGTACTGGTTGCTCCCGCCAGACTACTTAATGAAAGGCGACATCATGACTCCAATGTGTGGAAGATGGTGGACAACTGAAGGCTTCGACAGGGCATCTCCCTGCTGTCTGGGGATTAAATATTCACACACTTTTGAAGTTCAATGATTGCTATAGATCATTGGTCTGCACTTAGTTATTTTCTGTTCTTTTCATATGAATACAGGGATTCTGTTAAGACAAGCATGTTTGGAGTAGTTCAATAGCAATAGCAGATGTACTCTATCAACCTTAGAAAATCATTCTGCGAGAGAAGCATGGAATGTTTACTAACGAGCCATATCGCAGCTGCTCCAACTTCAGATCATGCTGTCATCCATAGGAAAATAACTGTCTGCCCAGTCAAGTTTGTTTCACTTTATCTGTTTATTTCACTTTATTGGTTCATTGGTTTATTGCCCCATCCTGTGTTGCTCCTTGCCTTGTGCCTGTATCCTCCAAGATAGGCTCTAGACCCCTCGCGACCCTGAATAAGATAAGCAGCTACAGAGAATGGAGGGACGGATGGTTTTTGTATTCGGGTCAAGCTGTGTGGTGGCCCAGTCAGTCCAGCCCCTGCTGAGTAGCAAAGCTCCCATGCTTTGCAGGACAGTGCAATATAGATGAGAAATAAAACTTCCCTCAGAATTCCTCCTTCTGCTGCAGCTTACCTGCCTGGAAACACAAACAGTAAAACAACCTTTTCGGGGTAACAGCTTGACCACCATCTCTGTTCACTGTCTCATTATCTCAAGTGGAGCTTGAAAGCGGTAACACTGCTGTTGCTAACCCATGATTCCCATATGGATTCTGCGGCCAGCAGAGAAATCGTATTGCTGTAAGGTCTTTGAACAAGGCCCATAATTCCAAAGTCTGCCCCGGGGTTCCAGATAAATGGCTGGCCCGGCTGTCTGACCCCAAACTGTACTCTCACCTGCGTATGTGTGTCACATGGAGAGCGGGAAGGGCTGCGTGGAAAATCAGTCTTTGTTGTATGACATCATGGCACTAATTAAAAGCAGTGCTTTCTGTTAAGCGACAAGGTGCACAGATTTGTAAAGTACCCTTTTTATTGTGTAAGCCTTTTGTTACGATGCAAAACATAGGAACGCGCTTACTTGCAAAGGCTATGCAGAGCGACGTAAAGGCGTATCTATATTTCATGATGATGATGATGATGATGATGAAAACAATAATAAACCATGATTAAGGGGCCTGGCGCAAGGGCCCACAGCCATGTGGTTATTCTGCTTGAGGCCAAGTTTGAAATGGTGCCTTTCCGATCACAGGCACAGAGACTTCGTAGGTTGCTGAGCCACAAATCACACCCAGCTCGTTGGCTGGAGATCTTGAGTTTGAATATGAGACAAAACGGACCAATATGGTGATGTCGTATGATGAAGAATGTGACTGGTTGATGAAATTAATCCCCCCACCCCCACTCTCCGTTAACCCAGGAGTACAATGAACTCCAGAAAATCAGGATATCCACATAAAAATCAAGGAATTTGTACTTACCCTTATTTGTACAAAATGCAAATGAAAGCATCTTTTCTTCTACCTACAAACACTGTAGTCAGAAGCAGCCTCAGTGTGGCACATTACTAAGATCGGTAACCCTGTGTGGAGCTGAACCTAGCTCTAAATCATCATGGCTGACCCTATCTCCACCCGTCTGCCCCCCCCCCCCCCCCCCCAGAAAGGCCTGTGTGGCTGAGGAGCAGTTGGAGCAGCTTCTGGAAAAGGCCAAGAAGGAACTTCTGCTGGTGAAACAGGGCCTGGATGAGGTTCTGACGCAAGAGCGCAGCTCTATGCACTGCGAGCTAGTGAAGAAGAGGAGGGGCCTCATCTCTGACAAGGTAGGTCTTTGGTCAGCAGAAACACGGGTGGGGGGGTCCCAACAGCTCTCTGCACCCACATTAGTCCTCCACCTTCTACTCAGTGACATGACTTTAGAGATCTGTTTAATCACATTGTTAAGCAGATTCATTAAAAATCCGTATATGTGAATATGCATCCATCTGTATAGCAACACTTAGGGTGCCTGGGGGCCTGTACCATGCAGCACAGGGTACTAGGTGGGGGGATTCTCTACATGGCATGCCAGTCGAGCACAGGGCACATGCACAAAATTATAGGTGCCAGTTAACCTAACCATGTGTGTTTGGACAGTGGGAGGAAACGTCCACAGCACAGGGAGACCATATGAACTCCACGTGCAAAGAGCCAGAGACAGGATCTGAAGTCTGAATGCTGATGCTGTGGCAGCCCTGTGTTTGATCATGCTGAATGAATTTCAGTGTATTTTACATCAGTATTCACGTCAGTGCAGTTCAGCGCAGTAAATGACTTTTCTCTAATGTATGTATAATTATCTCAAAATATCCGGTTTTTCACTCTGCCCGCTCCTATGAAGCATTTTAACATTCTGCTCAAAGCAAGCCATCAGAAGAGTGCTTTTAGTTATGCATTTGTTTTCCAAATGGTTTTCTTCCTTGAATACAAACCATTGTGTTTCAGTGTAGATGATTTCACTGAATGCATTTCATTGAAGTTAGTTCTGAGGATGGTTTCCTTTTTTCCTTCCAGAATGTAGCATTTCATTTTTGAATTTCAGTAAACCTTAAATATTACTTGAAAATTATGATATATTCTGTACATTCCCATTTATTTCCACACTACACACATACACAAACGCACGCATATATGCACACAAACACGCACACACTGTCTCTCTCTCCCACACACACACACACACACACACATATACACACTCAGAGACCTGTACTCATATTTTTGTGGGGACCGTCCATTAATTTCTATGGGCAAAAACCTAATCCCAACAATCACAACCTTAACCATAAGTAATCAAATAAAATACAAAACTTTTGGTATTTTTTTTTTTTTTTTTTTTTTATTGCTGAAACGTGAGCTTTACTGACCTCGCGAAATTTCCCATAAAGACCGGGATGTCGGTCTTTAAGATGCTTCGCCAGGTTTGACGTGCTACTTGACTTCGTCACCACAACTTTGTAGCACTGTTAGCACAGAGGCTTATCGACATCCTTAGCCTTTCCATGCTTGTCTGAAAAATACTTCCAAATGGCACTTTTGCATTTTTTTTTCACTTACGAAGTGCCTTCAGCTGCAGCATATGCCATGTTTCTCCAACTCGGTATGTGTGTGTTAACCAGCGCGAATGCAGCGGCTATTGTGAGGAGCAGAGGAGCTGCGTGAGTGTGTGCATGTGTGCACGCGCGCCTGCGCTGTAGTGGTGCTGTGTGAGGCGAAAACCGCACTATTGGTATCAATAATGGTGAAAATGAGTATCTGATGGATTTCTTTAGTGGAAACCAAGTTCCTTAAGCTTAAGCAGTTTATTAAGACAGAATGAAGATGTTACAGAAAGATGTTTCACACGGCCGGTTCAGTGTCTGTCTGTGTCAGACGGCCTTGGTGAGAGTAAATTGTATGAGAGGCAAAGAACATGATGAGCAAGGACAGAAATAAATATAAAAATAAGAAATATGAAAGCTATAAATGACTAATTAATGGACTAAATGAACATAATTAAATAACTACAAATTAAGTAGGGAAATCCCTCATATGTAATCAGATACTAATTTTTAATATGGATTAGTATCTGAGAATCTTTTTTTTTTGACAACCCCAGTGTCTCATTATTTTCTCCATTGTCAGCGATATCTTCCATTTCTGATCTTTCGCGGTACACTTTTAGTGGTGCAGCAGTGACAAAGGTCCCCCATTAAACAGTTCCCAGCTGCGCCAGTTTCCGAATGTTGTGTATTTAAACCGGTATTGCGGTATAAGTAATATTCATTTCATAACGATAATAAAAAACAGTTTCCGGTATGAACCAGTATACCAACCCAGCACTAGTTCCAGCCATTTATTGAGTAGTGGGTCGCAGAGGAAAATGCTGGATCCTGTGCCAGAGAGCAAGCAGGGGTACCCCGATGGAATGCTTACTTCGCAGGGCCTACAACTTACTGCTGTGTTATTGGTCAACGGCTCAGGAACACCAACCTGTATTAACCCCATAGAGCCAGAAGCACCTGTCTGGTGGTCCCACCATGCAAAAAGCAATTGCAGATCTTTGTTGGAAAGATCTGCTAACATACACAGCAGTCCCAAAGGTACCACTGGAAGTTCAAAGTGACCCCCGCAAGTCACCGATTAGTGATCTCCACTCAGTCCTCGTCTTGTCCTTTTCTTTCTGTTCTGTCCGTCTTACTGTTTTTATGTATTGCGAATTATTTAGGCTGTTTATCTTGTATTTTATTACAATATTTACATTGTTATTAATGGTCATGATGATGAGATTGAGTATGAAAATGACATTTTTGCTTTGGTGAGTTAAGTCTGCAAGAACTACTGATTTTAGGTTTTTTTTTAGATGGATTATTTTCTGTAGCATTCCATGTGCTTATGAAAGTCTATGTACTCATTCGCTGTGATTCCTCTCATGTGATTTTATTTAGTTCTCACTGAAGGAAAATGTTCAGGCTTCCTAATCAGCATGAAACCATATTCACACACACACACACACACACACACACACACACCTCTCCATATATTCCTATTTTCTGTCATTACTAGAATGCTTGAACGAGAATACTTGAACTTTTTGTCTGTCCGTCTGGTTCGTTCTGTACTTGTTCCCCCGGCAACAAATGGAAGCTTCCATTTGCCGCAAGTTCTGTGGTGATGGATGCAGGGAGGAAGGGATGATGTCCGAACAAATTGAAAATGGTGTTGCAGAAAGCTGCTTCTCAGTTAACCTTATTCACAGCAGTGGTCGAGTAATCATTTTTAGACTGCTTATTGTTGATGATGATTCAGCTTGCAAAGTAGGTTCTGCTTGGTTTGATTGAATCACAAATTGACATTTTTGCTTGCTTGGTGTATTCTTATGTCTGTCTAATTGACAGCATTCATCTTCAATTGTAGCATTCAAAACCAATGAGATACTCCAAAATGTATGTGCAAATTTTTACTTCAATCTTCTGTATATGGCAGAGGAAGGTTATAAATGTTTAATTACATCTTCATTATTTCTGTGTGTCATTTAGTAAATAAAAGCACGAAAAACCAAGAATTGGGCAAACCAAGAGGCGTCATAGACAGATCACACAAGATGAGCATTGTGAATGTGGGGCACCAGCAGGGGGCAGCAGAGGACCTCAGCTTTGGATTAGAGCAGAGGTTTTCAACTTCTTTTGAACCAGGGACCTCCAAATGAAAACGGAGCAAAGCTAGCTGCCCCCCTACCACAAATGTGTGATCACATAAATCACGGTGGATCGTGGGGGAAGCTTTAATACTTTTTTCCCGGGTGAGGGCTCACCATGAATATTGAATGTTAGTATTATGGAACCAGAGGGTTAGGTCTGTGAGGAGTAGAATAAACCATCATGAACTGATTCCAGAACCTGGATATTTCAATTTGTGTCCTGATGACACCCATTGCCATAGAAACCAGGGGCTGATAAATAAGGAAAGGTAGCTACAATATTAATTTCTATGTCCTATCATTTTTCACAGCAAATGGCTGTAAATTCGTCTGGTAATTTAGTCAAGGTGAATGGGGGGCTGTCAAGGTGGAGGGCACTGTAATGTTTGCAGTATTTGGGGGGTGGCCGTCACCTTCAGTTCTGTGTTTCCAGTGGAAACTGAATAGAGTAAGGAAGAGGGTCTGATGGGTGGATGAAGTAGGGTGGGCAAGGTGGTTACAGTCACCTTCGGAGCTCATATGTCTTATATGCAATGAGAGCATGGCTTTACCATAGAAGGGCAGTTTGGAGCGGCATTTCAAAACGGTGCACAAAAGCTAGGAGACCGAGTTCCCTGCTAAAACAACCATACGTCGCCGGAAAGTGCCAGAACTGAAAAGTCAGTCAGCAGCACGGCAGTCAATTTTTACCCAGCTGCATCTTCCCAGTGGCAGCGATCCCGCTAAGGTTGAGAAATATATTTATTTACACTTTTACAATTTGGAGAATTACCTGGATTTTCTGTGCACATGTTGACTATGTATGACGGCAATAGCTAGAGAGTAAAAGATTAATAGCTATGGCTCCCCATTGAACTGGTAGATCTCGGCACACTGGCCACTTGAAAAGTAGATCTTGGGGGTCTATCCCAAGCAGCAATGGGCTGGGGTCCAGCCTGCATCCATCACAAGGAATATAGTCACACACAATCACACACTAAAGGCAATGTCAATACACCACTTAGCCTAACTGCATCTCTTTGGACTGTAGCCCCTGACCATGGAGCCACCGTAAGGAATACATAAATAAAATCTGTTGCATCATCTGGCAGCCCAGTCACCTGTAGCTAAATGTGGCTACAGAGGTTATACTGCACCACCCCCCCTCCCCTCTACACGCTGCACCAGACAGTCGTTTTGTCTACGGTCATGACCTGTTGGAATTGATCCTGATTTATGTCTCCCTCCCGAGCTGAATGAATTATGAGCCGAATAGATGTGCACTGTTTAGATGTTAGATGCGCAAGTTTATAATACCAGATTTTTGGTTTCTGCACTAATACATAAAAAAAAAAATTACGGTAGGATCTTGTTCAAAGTCTACTTTGTGAACCAATAAAAACATTTGGGTCTTAATCTGCATGTAAGTCCATTTCCTACCTTCCTTTTAATTTGGGGGAGGCGTGTGACATTCATTCTCAAACTTGATAATATTTTCAGTGGATGCTGCTGGATTCCTTAGAAAAGGCAGCATTTCCATGAGGTCTTTGCCCAGACAGCCTCAATCTTAAAATGTAGTTTGTCCTGAGAGGTATTTAAATGATGGGGGTAATTACCAGAAGGAGGGGTTCTGAGAAAGGGCCATGAGTGTTCATGGCCAAATCCAGAGATACAGCAAAGCTGTGTAGATGTCAGTGGAGGCTTACCCCCCCCCCCCCCCCCCCCCAGCCCTAATTGCTCATACTTCCATTTTTTTGGTTGAATGAATAATGAAACGTGCTGCCCATTTCACATTTAGGTGTTCTTTTAAAGCCTTTGGTATTCGTCAGTATAACTGCTTCTGTCCCAAATGCTGTTGTGATTGCAAAATGAACCCAGATGAACCCAGTGAAAGCTCTGCATTGAACACCGATTGCTGCTTTCAGTACCCAGAAAGAACATGTCCCCCATCATCTGCTTTAAAAACAAGAAACACCTTGTTTCCACTTTTACTTCACTCTCTGAGACGGCCTTAGGCCTTTAATTGTTACCCCAGCAAAACTTCAGTATCTTTGCTCCAGCCTAAAATGTGGCTCCATCAGGCAATCAAGATCTTGATCGCCTTGATCATCAATTAACTTAATTAAAAAAGGAGCTAAGGGCTCAGGTTTCTTTGCGCTCATTAGGCCAAATTCATTTGTCAGGCGTCAAATGCGCCAGACATTCTAGGGATCCTCTGACTTGGATGACCCTGATTGTCAAACGTAATATAATATGAGTAATATGCTGGATGGTCCTTTGATCCAACCAAACAGATCTTCGGCCTGTTTAAAGTTTGCTGAACTGATCAGTGATCAGCTGCATGTAGCTGTTAAAATGAAACATGATCTGTGAGAAGTGCTCTGGTCTCAATGAGAAACAACTGTGTGAAATAACGACTGAGCAGGGAATGGCAAGATTACGGCACAGAGGGTAGGGATGAGATCAACACAACACACGCAGGATGAACTTGGGAGGGGCTGTTGTGGACAAATGATTTAATTACACAGCTCTCAAGCCAGACATGGTGCAGGGTCCGGTTTATCGAGGGTGAAAAAAAGCAGAACTCGACAAATTATACATAATGCAGGAAATTATGGCCTAGCAAAACTAATAAGTTTGACAAACTCCAGTAATCTGACTCTCTCTGATTGTGGATGTTAACCACGTCCCTCTCCATAAGGCAAACTGCCCCCCCCCAGCCTCTGTACATCTATCCTACATACTTGGTATGGGAAATTTAGTTCCAGCCTCTGCTCCCAGTTAGAAAGACAGCTGCAGAATTTTTATGTTTGATTTTTTTTTTAACAGTATATATTTGCGAACTTCATCTGTTTTGCGCTGTCTTTAAAGAGAAATGACATCCGGTGTTTTCAGTGATGAAGTTGTTCGTAACTAGACAATTTCTCACTTATCTGAAAGAAACTGTCATGATGGACTTCCTGCAGGAAGCTAAGATGAAAATATATCTTCTCTTATGCAAATATCTGAAATTCACATAATTTATTATTTTGTAGCAACTGCTAGTAAACAGCTTCATTTTCTTAGGCAAATACTGTATTCAGTTTTTAATATTTGGATTCATAATGTATGTCTATATTTATACCTGGAGCTTTTATATGAGGGGAATGGTTGTATTGGTCATACTGAGTGTACCATCAGTGTACCATGTCTGCCCCCCCAGCTGCAAGAGCACAAGCGCAAGCAGAAGGAACTGTCAGCTCTGGGACGGGTCTGGGCAGAGGGTACTGACCTGGCCCCTTACCTGCTTCGTTGGCACAGCCTGCTCACCTCGCAGTGCCTGGAACTGGGCGAGCTCATCAACAACCTGGACGAGGAGGCAGCCGCTGACATCCGCAAGGTGTTGCATGGCAGTTGCACGGGGGTCACATGGGGGTCGTGAAGAGAGACGTGAAGGAGACGCGGTTTTGGGAGTCAGTGGGCACATCTGCTCAACATTTACCTCTGAACCTTAGGTATGCAGGTCGTACTGACTTTGAGGCTCCGAAACTTGTCCTGGAAACAGAGCGTGTGCTGTTATTCAAGAGGGGTATGATCAAGTGAGAAACAAAGGAGACAATGGATATGTTCCATGTTGGACCCAGGTGACGATGCGGGCGATCCATAGCTCCATGGTGGAGGTGAAGGCCATCCTGCCTGAGGCAGCCGGCGCGTTGCTGGGCCCGGGGTCGACATGCTTCCTGCCGCAGCGGGAGCCAGTGGGCGCCGCCCTGGCTGAGGCCCAGGAGCGGCTGCATGGTGAGGGCAAGGCAGCACAGCGCCTCCTACAGGCTACCCGTGATGACCTGCAGCACTGCCTGGAGCAGGAGCTGCATGAGCAGCGGGAGCTCCGGCTGCATGCCAGGGGATACTTCCAGTGAGTGCAGCTGCACCCGGCCTGATTAGCTTCCCGAAAAAAGGCAGCCGTACTTTCACACATTCCCGGCCTGTGATGTGTTTTTTCCCAGGACCCTCTGTGCCTCCCAGCTCACTCTGTCCGAGGAGGAGTTGCTCCGATTGAAGCTGGCATTCCAGAATTGCCTGTCCCAGATGGACCACTGCCTGGTGCTGCCTCGAGCCCATTCCCGCTGCCGGCTGCAGGCCCTGCTTTCCCAGTGGAGGCGAGAGCAGCTCCTGGAGGTCGGTGCTCGTTTCAGACATGCTGAACCACCCCTCGACAATCTTTTTTTCCAGACAGGCAAAAGTCAAGATATAGTTTAACAAACACCCCACAATTATTGCCATACTATGTTATAAATGATAGCGTAATCTGTAATCCAGAATATTATAGCTCAGCAGAGAGCTGTGGTCCTTTATTTCCATAATCCCCAACTCCCGCAAACCTGGAGATTCGCGCGTGTGACACCTGCTTTGCTGGCAGGCCTGCTAAGCCACACAGATGGAAGCGTCCTTCTGCAGGCAAGAAATTTTAACAAGAATCACATTCTTGTTTTAATTTCATGATTATGTTTGATTAATTTCAGTTATTGCTTAGAGCTTTACTTTAATCTTTTATACTTGTTAATATATTATTTTTAGATCTGTTACGTGGGGCTTGCCATGTACTCCCCATGTTCAGAAAGGATTTTTGCAGCAGTCCAAAGCTCTTAGTAGATCTGTGACTGTCTCTTGTCCTTGAGCTCACTATGAAATGCATGAATGTTTTGAATTATTTGTTTATTGGCTTTTGTAGGAAGGCTGATCATTGTCTGAATCTGTTATTACATTAGTGAAGCATAGATGCAACACTCGGTAATGGAGGTTGTTTTGTCGAACAACCTTCATTCATTGCTTTGTGTGTTGAAACATAATTCGTCTGACATGTTTAGTATTTGTTTGCCATACGACCAGGTCACCCAGACTGTTAGGCTTTCAACGGTATGAGATTTTCACGATATGATATCCATCTCGGGGAATATCACGTTTTCACAGTATCATGGTATGTAATATTCCACAATTATTGTCATTATCCATTTTAATGACCCTTAAAGGAATGAAAACAAGGGTCATTTTGCTAAAAAAAATGCTTTTTCATTGCTGAAACTTGAAACAGTTTTTAAAAAAGAGTGACTTTACAAAAAGTGTCCCTTTTTTTAAAAAAAAAAATTAAACATCTCCTGTTTGAACAAAAGAAATTAGGAGGGAAAAAGGAACAGGATATTTAGATAATTATCAATAAAACATAATGCTGCCGAACTAAATTTACATTAATTCCATAATACCAAAAGTACTATGTCGCTGGATTGATGAAAAACTAAAAATAGATTGAATGCTTAAAATGACAAGTAAAGAAATCGCTTTTTTTTTCAGAGTCAAACATTTTTTTTTACCTTGAAATGGAAGTATGAACAGATCGGGCAGTGCCAAGAAATGTAATGCATTGTACACATGCTTGAAAATGCAGGCACAGATGTGCAGGGTACAAATCAGGCAGGGGGTACGGATTGGGCAGTGACACAGTGAAAGAGATTTCGCATGGCTGTGCCAGTTGCCAAGTCTTACTATGAGATGGCTGCTCACGTGCAGGTGAAATTCACTATTTGGTTGCAATGGTGTATACCAGTAATAAGCAAATGAACATGGTGTGAACCATCAATTTTCATCCTGGGGTGTACCATGAAACTCTTAACCCAACTGTCCATGTTGTCCCAACATTAGAAAAGGACTCAGCCTTTTGGTCTGCCGGTGGAGGAGAGATGGGAAACGTGTCCATCAGAGCTCCTGGCACTCAGGAAGCAGACCGAGACACAACTTCAGATCTATGAGCAGGAGGAGGAGGAGGAGAGCACGGCCATGAAGAAGGTGAGGAGAAACCACACTGGAAAGGGGAGAGTGAAAAAGAGACAACAGGTGAAGGTCAGGCAGTTGAGTAATAGAGGAACATGATGGGAAATGACAAGGACGTGGAGAAATAGAAGTCCAAGGCTGTTGGCATTCCGCTCCAGGTTTATGACTTTGATGGATTTTATGGATGGAATTATTACGTTTATGCCTCAATCTGAATTATCATGATTATAACATCTTTATTTCCATGGGAAAAAACTGTGTCTTGTACATCTATTGAGCTCTATGGTTCTTTAATTAACTAATCATGCCCAATCTAGTGGGTGTAAATGAAAAGCAAAGCTTCCACCATTAGACAACTTGCAGTTGGACCGTGAGTCTTTAGTAAACAACATGACTAAGCAAGTGGCCAGCAAAAAAACAGCAGATGTGAGAAGCTTCTGAGTATCTAGAATCAGGTCCCTGTGCACATTCAGAGGGCAGATCTCCCATGATTCACATGTAACACAGTTCGCCTGCCAGGGAGAAAAACCATTAGCTAAAAAAAATAGAGCTAATTCGCGATATACTGGTGCGTGAAGTATGCCCAATTTGCTAGGTAATATTGACATGCTCGTGAACCACTGACCTGTGTTATGTACTGTAGAGGGCCTCACATAGGCCTTGGCCTGTGGAGTCGTACTTTGTCTGAGTCACTCGCTGAACTCCAGTTTCATCTTCGTACCTTGTGTCTGCGATCTGGGAGTTGATGCATCAAGGTCATGTCTTTTAATGGTAATGGCTTCCTGTGTGCCTGAACCATTAACCAATCCTGCACAAAGGCGGCCAGCTTGCTTTAAATTTGCACGGCTTATGTCCGAGGTCATTGCGCCCCTGTAGTTATTGTTACACTCCTGCTCAACGGCATCTCTCCGAATCGGATTGCTTCATTATTCCTAGAGATTTTTTATGCCATGTCAAAGTACCAACAAAAGTTATAATGTCATTTCCGATATCACGAGTGGGTGCAAAACACTGAAAGGAGTTAAGGTAGCAGATTCAAATCTGAAAGTTCAGCCTTATTCTCCTTCTGACTGCTCAGTAAAGTTTCCTTGCTCTTTACCATGGTGTAACACTTTGAACTTTGCTGGAAACTGCACAGCTCTTAGTGTCTTATGTGTCTACAATTTAATGGTGTATCTAATAAAGGGCTATTTTTTTATCCATCAAATTTATTTTTCATCTTGACACACTGATGAATCAGCAGATCATCTATGGCACAGTATTTTCCATTAAGAGATTAAATGCACTGGGTGTCCAGCCTCCTGATTGTAATTGCGGAGTAAGAGGTTTCTGGCATGTGAAAAGGTTTATGCAGACTGGAAGCACCCCCCGTTTTTGTCCCATGTCCCAATAACAGATTTTGTCAGGCCAAACGTAGATTGTAGAGAGCGTGGCTTAATGAGCTGTGCAAAATTCAGTGCAGAACTCACACGACAGGTAAAATCTGCTTGTTAAAACAATCACTCGTGAAATAAGTGCTTGTATATAGCACACTTTGTAAAGTAAGACAGCAGAAGGGCCGGTGAGACCGAAAAGCCTGTTTTCTGTGTTCAGCTGCCTGGCTGGTGAATCAGTTGGGGAATCTAGCTGGGATCGATTGCCTCTCTCAGCCATGCCAGCAAGCTGGCAGCTGTGTGCCATCCTGGATCAGTGTGGGCCGTAAACGAGGGGCTGCCCTGCCCTCTGTTGCACATCCCCAGGGCACCCCTTATCCACTGCCTGTTGGCCAGGCCTTTTTCCTGGCCAGGATGCCCTTGAGCGCCTCAGGGACGTTTGATCATGCTCCGGAGACTTCAGGCTGTTCCTCCCTCCCCGAAAAAGAAAAACAAAACAAAAAAATGAAGAAAATTATCAGCCAGGGATTATTTCACATGCAATGCAGGCATGGAAGAGGGTGGGAAACAACTATAAACAGACTGCTAATTATGTTTGTTAGAGCTTAACGCTCCTCCAACCACAAGCACCAGGGAAATCTGTAGCCATACTGAAGCTGGCTTTGGAGATTTCAGGTCCTGATCTGTGACATCACGTCAAAGGGTTATGTTGGACTGAAGTAGATTCCCGAGTGCTGGGCCCCCCAAAGCCTTATGGGTCACAATTCCAAATTAAAGGCGTTCACACTGAGTTGAACTCCCCATACGATTGCAGTTATTGTTCCCCTCTTTCCCACCTCCAGGTGCTGGAGGAGATGCGTCTGGAGCGGGAGGAGGAGTTACAGGTCCAGGAGGAGGACCTGGCAGTGCAGGCAGCTGTCGTCCACTTCCAGCGGGCAGAGAAAAGGACAAGGGCTTTAGAGACATATGGGGCCATTCTCAAGCTGCAGGGCCACCTGGTGGAGGAGATGCGTCCCACTGGGGCCCTGGGAGCACCCGAAGTGGCCCAGAGTATTCGCAACCACCGGCAGGTGAGAAGCTTGCACACACACACGTTGGCTTACCTATTGGCTTTCCTTCCGTTCATTTAGATAGGAAAAACTATAGTCCCAGTCATGACAATCTTAACCCCAACCCAGCCCTAACCTTGGCCATAACTAACTAAACAAAATACAAGATTTTTGTATTTTTTACTTTTTTGAGTGCAGTCACCAGTTTTTATAATATTGAGGTTATCCAATTGGGGATCTGAAAAGTGTCAACCAAAGTAAGGAAGTTAGAATTTACTGCAATTTGGGGACATTTTGGTCCCCAAATGTGATCTATGCAAACCCCCACACACACACTATATGAACAATAGTATTAGGACACCTGGCCATTACACCTACAGGAACTTTCATGACATCTGTAGGCATCAATATGGAGTTGGTCCCCCTTTTGCAGCACGTCTAGGAATGCTATCAACAAAATTTTTAAGTGTGTCTGTGGGAATGTTTGCCCATTCATCCAGAAGAACATTCGTGAGGTCAAGCACTGGTGT
The DNA here is from genome assembly GCF_023856365.1 of Brienomyrus brachyistius. Taxonomy (NCBI): domain Eukaryota; kingdom Metazoa; phylum Chordata; class Actinopteri; order Osteoglossiformes; family Mormyridae; genus Brienomyrus; species Brienomyrus brachyistius. The sequence continues at coordinate 22,743,856 of NC_064544.1, forward strand.
TGGACATCAGTCTGGCTCACAATCTCCATTCTAGTTCATCCCAAAGGTATTCAGTGGGGTTGAGGTCAGGGCTCTGTGCGGGCCAGTGAAGTTCTTCCTCACCAAACTCACCCAACCATGTCTTTATAGATCTTGCTTTTGCACTGGGGCACTGTCATGCTGCAACAGAAAAGGAGCTTCCCCAGGCTGTTCCCATAAAGTTGGAAGCATAAAATTGTCCAAAATATTTTGATATGCATACCAAATTTTCGCAGTACCTTTGACCATGAAGTATGTTTCAAGAGCTTTGCTAAATTATGTTGCCACAAAAACAGTAAAACTGTAAATGCTAAGAGTTTATACTTGCATGTCAATAAACAGATATAGATCAACACTTGTGGATATGTGTGGGCAGAAGCTAACCAGTGATTTTGCAGATCTTTGGAAAATTGACCGAACGAAAGGATTATACACTATAGAATGATCGTGCCTGGCATTTGAATACAGATGCCTAATTGTTTTATGTGTTTTTGCACAGAAGCAAGTTCTATAAGTAATTTTCACTGAGCATGTAGCATGTAAATTGATTTTTTATTATTTACGATACACTTGTTGCTGTTCTTAATTTACCTTCAGCCAGAAATTCAGATTGTAGATCAATAAAACACTAGCAAGGAACTTCTCCTTTAACTGAGGTATGTCATAACATTTTGATCTTGTATCCAAGGAAATGAGTAGGGTATCTTTGTGTGTTTGTGAGTTTTCCTGAATGAACTGGGTTTTAATTGAAGACATTGTATGGGTAATACTGTGGTAGAAATTTCAAATAAGTCGATTTGTTTAAGAGTCTGACAAAACTTTATTACCGTAAAGCTTCAGGGGAGCAGACACTCATCAGTATTTCATGCGTCTCGTGATCTGCTCCCCGAACAACAAGTGCATACACCTTTTATAGCCAAAACACGACAGTTTACAGTCAGTTCAGGGAGGGGTCAGATATCTGCAGACACCAGCTACTTCTGCTTATAGAGGTCCAAGGCCGAGTCAACCTATAGAAGCCGGTTGTTCTCATGGTTTCACTACCTCATCTCGACAAGCTGTTTCCAGTTACTTTCTCCATCTTACTTCCCCTATATTCCCTTACTGTATGTCCCTCTCTACTTATCCTTGACATATGACATCAGCACAGAAATTTCTAATATTGGTATCTGTAACAGTTCTAACTTCTTGGATCAGGTTTATACCTTTATCTTGTCCTTTTGCAGATTAAGCTATCAGATGTTACTTCCTCATAAAATGCTTCTAATTTTAAAAGTGAAAAACCCATTTCTTCAGCAAGCTTGTATTATTGCATTACATGTTTTGTGTTATAACCTATCCAAAGTGTAAATTAATCATTATAATCATTGTAATTAAATCAACAGTGTCATTATGAATTTCTTTTGTAATTACTGATTGAAATTAGAATTCTATTTGCATTATCATTGTTTTTTCTACCATAATGCCTTGCTCAGTCTGCTTACCTGTGCAGTTATGCTTTAAATGTAGATATTTAGAAAGTAAATCTTTGCTTATAATTAATGTACAGTTACAAATATCAGTAAAGACTGTATTATTTGGCGCAAACGACCAGTGACTCCCTACAGTGCTCTTGCGCGGAGAGACAGCATCTTCTCTGACCTGCCTTCTGTCACCCTCTGCCTCCAGGGCCTTGAAGAGGCAGACCTCCTGTTGCAGAGGGAGAGGACAGAATGGGAGGCCTTAGCGACAGGCAACCCAGAGTCTGATGACATTCTGGACAAAGCGGGAGAGAACGGCATGTTCCATGTAGAAGAAGACTGCAGGATTTCCGTGGGCCTCCAGGAGGCGCTGCGCATGTGCGAGCAGGTCACCAGAGCACTCACAGAGAGGTGTGTTTGTTTGCCGTGAGCTTTCTGTGCTAATCTGCCTGAAGGTGGCACTACAGAGAATGGGGTTCATAGGATCTTGGAAAGACAGCTGCTGGGATGCTCTGCTGGTTCTTACCCCCTTTGGTCTTTGGCATCACTCTCCCATGTTTGCTTAAATTATCACCGTCCCACCCGAAATGTCACCATCCATTAGGTTTGTACCTTCCTCCTCAACCTATCCTGTCCCTGCCTTTCTGCTTGGCACAGCTCCCACCCAGGCAGAAAGTCAACAGCCGGAGCCTATTATAGAGTCAGGAGAACAACAAAGGCCCTGGTGGCACCAGCAGGGGTGGGGGGGCAGAGGTACAGGCAGGGCAGTAAGTCAGTGGAGACCGAGAAGAACAAGACTCCTCGCTGTTGCACTTGGCGAAGCTGAGTTACAGAGGTTTGTATGGAGATTCTGTACGTCACAGCAAATAAAAAACATGGGCATCCAGTAGGAGAATCAGAAATAAGGTCATTTGAGAGTCTTCCAAGGATGAAATAGATATGATGACTGTTTAAATTTGCAAGGCATGGAGAACAAATTATACAGCTGCAGGATGTACAAGATAGAGATGACATAGCTCTGGAAATAGATGTGTGTTTACCCCTCAGCACATGTGAACGCTTATTTGATTCGGCTAACTCAATTAGATGGCTTGACGCACAACTTTGCCGAAAGCTGATTGGTGGGGTAAGTGGTCCTTAAGAGGTTTCAGGGTGTTCATTAGACAGTGGCATAATGAAATGGAGCGCCTGGGAAGGCCAGCATAAACCTACAGCATTATGATTTTCCCCTCTCTAGAAAATAATACCTGGTGTTTACTTCTCTCTCTCCTCATTCAAACCACCATCCAGGTTGCGTGATGAGAATGAAAGAAGCCAGGTGATCGAAGATCTTAAGGAGCAGTTGGAGCTGAAGGGCATCTACACACACCTGGACCAGGTAAACATCAGTAGGCCCTCCAGAGGCACGCAGAGTTGGGTGGGTAGGGCTTGTGCTTGCAGCCACCTGGGTTGTGGAGCAAAAGTGGCTTTGGCTTCTCCAGACTGGAGGAGTGGGCAGCACAGCTGAGGCCTTTGAGCCATGAACGCCTCCACTTCGCCTTGGTACTGAAGCTGGTTTTTCAAGGAATCCTGAGGAAAGTGGCAGACGGTCCCTTCAGAAAGCTTCGTGAGGTTTCTCTCTGCATGCCGGTGTGCTTGCGTCTGCGGGGGCAAATTCTGATATACAGGCAGTCGGCAGGTTATGAATGCGATCCTAATTCTGTCTTTAAGTCAAAATTGTAGGTAAATCGGAAAAATAATAATACAGTACATAATAATAATAACAATAATAACTAATAGTAATAATAGGGTAATAATAATATGGTACTGTACTGTACCTCGAAACGAACCTCTTAAGCTCCACAATGTTTTTACAAGCATGACAAAGTAGTGTGTGCATTCATTATTTCAAACGATTTTATATTTGCGTATTTAACCTACATTTTTGTATAATAGTACGAGTACGAGTTGTCTATAAGACAGACATTCTTAACCTGGCAGCCGCCCGTATTGCCAGGGTGAGCAAGTAATCTAAACCAGATTTAGTAGGGCAACATACAATGATCAAGTTATCATCTTAAAAATGTCTTGAGTAAAAATTGTCCTTATTAGAAATTAAAAGATATTCTCCAGTGTGTGTGTGTGTGTGTGTGTGTGTGTGTGCGTGTGAACGGGTATACCTATCCTTATGGGGACACAATGTCCCCATAACGTGATAAATATCAGTGTTTTTAGAGGGAAAACTCTATTTTATAAAAATCAGTGACTGCTATGAAAAAACTAAAAATGTAAAAACTCTTGTATTTTGTTTGGTTACTTATGGTTATGGATAGGGCAGGGTGGGGGTTAAGGTTGTCATAGTTAGCGTTAGCATTTTTCCCATAGAAGTGAATGAGCGGTCCCCATAAGGATAGGTATACCCTACGTGTGTGTGTGTCTGTGTCTGTGTCTGTGTGTGTGTGTGTGTGTGTGTCTGTATGTGTGAAGCTGCTTCTTGGTTTAACATGCTGTGGTTCCCTACTTACTCCCTGCTGTATTTTCTGTGTAACTTGGTATGTGTGTGCGGAAGTGAAACGGGCCTAAATCCAGTTAAAGCCCGCCGACAAGGAGTATGTCCGCAGTCAGTCTGTGGCAAGATGCCTTCCAGGGAGCATTCCCAGCCCTATTGGTCAGACAGGATGGATTGCGGGAGCACAGATCGGAATTAATTAGCACATCAACATCCTTGAGTTGTGACAAGAGTGATGCCGAAAATCCCCTGCACACGGCCTGTTTCCTCTGCACTCGTGTTAGGTTCCTTATGTTCGTTCACTTTGTCGATTCTGAATGGATTAATAGTGAGTTTGAGCGGGGAGCCGTTACACACTGGATAGTGTGACTTAGCAGATGACGTAGCATGTATAAGCAGTTATAAAACGGATACTTTTTCCTTCACTTCTGCCTGTGTCGTCCGCGTACGTCTAACCGTAGCCTGTAATTTGATGGGTGTATGGTCACAGGGAGATGGCATCATGCGTATCCGTGGCGTTTCATACAGTCCAGCGGGTCGCCGATTTGGTCAGTTGACATTAATCATTTACAGGAGGTCCTGATCCAACACCATGTTTACCAGCATGGTGGCAATTTATTAAGCGCAGTTCGTATACTCCTGGGTCTGTTACTGAGATGGGAACAAAAAGATTTACTACTTCTACAGAAAGACTTGGTAATTTGATAGATTATTTTCATAACAGAAGTAATTCAATATTGGGTAGCAGTGATATATACATACACACACACATACAAATATGTTTTTTATGTTAATTATACAGTACTTTATTGCGTACTCTTTTTGCGTACTTCTAGAAAGTTCTTTTCAGGTCATAGGCATCAAGGAGTAAATTGTTAACTAGAGGATGAAGTTTAGGACCTGGGTTTTTCAAGTCCTACATGAAATAGTTGTTATGCGACGGTAACGGAAAGATCCAGGGAAAGTTTATGGGAGCATGAGCCATCTGAAAGATTAAGACTGCAGGAGAAAATATAGAGATATTTTCATTAAAAAGTGATGCAGAAAAGAACGTGCTGAGTGGACATAAGTAGTCTGTGAAATCCTAGCAATGGAAACACGAGAGACCATTGCTCCAGACTCTGACCATTTAGTCACATTTTGTGACCATTTTTGGAGCAACTAAATTGTACTATAAACTAAATATCGCCAGTATGACTTGCCATTTATTTGTTTGTTTTTTTTATTTTTAAAACCATCATTGTTGATACCATATTACATGAAGCACCAGGAGGGAGTGAGGATCGGTGTGTAAGGTCGGGTATTGAGAACTGGTTCCAAATTATAAACTATTCAAAATTTTTAAGAACCGGGAATTCAGTAACATGTTTCAATTACGGTCCCACATGTCGATTCGTACGCTCACATCAGCTATGTAAGGGTTAATGCACCACAACTCCGCTTACACTATTTAACTCAAAATTATTTTCAGTTACAAACCAAAAACGCATTTATTTGCAGAAGTGCTATTTAGGCTTTGGCAGTATAAGGATAGCATGTCATGGCATTCCCTTTTGGCTAGACTGTATATTGGGGCATTACAAAATATCAGAATGCCATCGCCTTTTAAAATACAAATACGGTTTACCTGAACGTAATGTCAGGACGCCATCAAGAATTGAACATCACCTTTTACTATTAAATTGGGTATATATGACCCAATACTCCGTTGCTAAGATGGTAAGCCAGTCATTGGATTGGAAATTACCTGCTGTTAAATCCAAAGGCCAGTCTTTACGTACAAGCGTGTAAGCTACATATGTAATAACCATGGTTTAAGTGGGTATTGTGCATTTTAAAATGCACGGCTACAGAGGGGAAGTGTGCTGGCGTTCCTGAAATTTTCAGTAAGGAGCACCAGTGCTGCTAGTGTTAGTTAGTCTGGAGCCCAGAAGACCCTTAAATGCTGCCAACATCCTGCATGCCTCAGGTTAATTCAAGCCACACCAGAGGTCACACCACTTGTGTGTTTGTATTGGCCACCTTCAGGCCTCAGTCCAGTCCCTGACGATACTTTTCACCCCTGCAGGAGCTGGACTTCATGGCAGGCCTACTGAAGCGGACCCAGGTGTCAGCTGGCACCCTCCTAGAGACCCTGGGGCTTCTACTGCCTACCTCCCCAGAGGCCGATCTGCTCTCCCTGGTGGACGTGCTGTATCCCAGGCAGTCCCTGTCCTTAGCAGCAGCTGAGCGGGACAGAGGGTAAGATAGCATATCCACTGCTCCCCTGATTCACTCCAGCCACACACCAGGATCTTCTCACCGATCCATCCATCCATCCATTCATCCATTCATCTCCTAACTGTCAGGGGTGTTTGTTCCTAGGAGCAAAGGGCACAGGACAGAGGCAGACCCTCAATGGGATGCTAGTCCATCCGAGGGCACATACACAAAGAGTAGAATGTGGAATATATGAATGTAGGTTTTAAATGTCATTCTGCCTTCTGTAAGCCTGCTTTGGCTTCATCTCTATCTCAAAAACAGGGGGAACTAATCTGATATTTTACCTTTAAGGGCATTATGTGTCCTGCGGTCTTTCATCCAGTAACACAGTTTAAACAAAAATAAAAATTCCCTGAGACCCATCTGTGCCGTCATTCTTATTCGGCTTACACATGTGATCCAAGACGTTCCCGGGTCACCGCTGCCCGTGCGTCACGTTTTCCTTTGGAAAAAGGAAAAAGATGATTGATGGTGAACAGCTTCCGTTCACTGCCGCCCCACGCAGATGGCATTTTGTTTAAACCTCCGCTCTGGCTTCTGCACAATCCCAGCAGACGGGCATCATCCCAGCTGCGTTTGCAGCCCTGTCTGGCACAGACATGTCCACCGAGGTGGGTGAACAGTCTGACAGCGTGCACCCCATTACATAGACCTCAAAACCATAAAGTAATGCTTTACAGCCCCAATTCGGGATCCCCCCCCCACACCCCCTCTTTGTGTACCTCCAGCTGCCCCTTTGCCGTTAATTAAGTCTGACCCAGTGGTCAAATGAAGATTGGACTTAAGAACTTCTGATTTATGTCATACGTCAAAACAGCACAGTAATACTTGGGATATGGAAGGGAACTAAATAATATATTTGACAGTCGCTGGAAAAGTTCCTGCTACCTTTTTTTAGGTTTTATGTGGGCTTGGGAGCTGGAGAGCTCATCCCAGCCTCGGCGTCTCGTTTCGGCTCAGGTCTCCTGCTGTTACCCACCCCACATGTTCTGCAGCCATTGGCTACGCATCTGTTTTCATCCCCCATCTGAGTTTAAACCTGCTGTTATGGCCTCAGGCTTTTGGGGGGGGTTTGGCGTTGTGTTGGTTTTATTTCGTACAGCAAGTAGAGGAGAGTCAATACATACCAATATTTTGACCTGGATACTAAATCGATTATGTAAAATAGTCCCTTTTAAAAATGATAAACAAACAATTCTATTTATAAATTAAAGCAACAGTAATAATCTATGACACAACTTGAACATTATTAGTGAAATGCACATTGATTAATTAAACTATTCAACGCATTGATTTTGATATTAAAATGGCCTCATCTGTTACATACGTCATGGATAATACAGTCATGTTACATTTATATTTGTGTTTGTTCTGACATTTCGCCCAGCCTCCTTTTTGTTTCTGCGGGAACTCGCATGTAGGCTAAACATGTTTTTAAACAGAAACATGATACCTAATATCCAGTGAATAGCACAACTGTCACATCTTACAGTACACTGGTTGTCATGCACTACTGATGAACTTTAAGCTCGTTATTAATGCATTCTGGGGCTGCGGATTCACCCTCTTCTTTCAGTTTAGAACCAGAGTAATACAATGTCTCACTGCTGCCGCCCTGCTTATTAGCTAGAGATGGGTAGTGGGCAACACATACGATCCATCCATCATTACCCAGCGTTCATGAGTGTCCATATTGTATGATGACGATGGCTTTTCCCTCAAATCTCTAGGCTTCATTTCAAGTTGAACTATACAGCTTTCTCTGCTGATGAAAAAAAAATCAAGATTATCTTCTGTGATGAACTGAACACTCTGATACTGCTGCTCATGAATATTCATAAGGTTTCTGAGACTTTAGCACACCCCCCCCCCCCCCCAGCTCATTTTCTGTTACTATCCATTTCCTGTTTATAACAGGTGGGCTGACGGAACAAGAGCAGCTCTCTTGAGTAGACTGAGGGACGACATCATCCGTCGGAATATTCTAACACCTCCACAGGGCAAAGAGAGAGAGAGGTATACTGGCTACCTCGTTCCATGCAATCATTGCATATAATATCAATCACCACGTATCGCCTTTGGAATGCTTTTCCCGCACTTCCTTCCCTGAGGTCATAAAGAAACCTAATATGCATTTGGGTCCTGGAAATGCAGCTGGATGAGTCATGTCGTGCAACACTGAGGGACAAAAGGTTTTAAGGGGTTGTTTCTGAAACACGTTTAACTGAGGTATTAAATTAAGGAAAAGTATTTCACCATATATAATACAAACACACACACACACGCACATGTAGGGTATACCTATCCTTATAGGGACCGCTCATTCAATTCTATGGGAAAAATGCTAACGCTAACTATGACAACCTTAACCCCCACCCAGCACTAACCATAACCATAAGTAACCAAGCAAAATGCAAGAGTTCTTGCATTTTTAATTTTTTCATAGCAGTCACCGATTTTTATAAAATAGAGTTTTCCCTTATGGGGACCAGGAAACCGGTCCCCATAAGGGAAAAAAAACTAACATTTATAACGTTATGGGGACATTGTGTCCCCATAAGGATGGGTATACCCACTCATACACACACACACTGGCTGGTTTGGGCCCAAACTCTAATTTTTTTTTTTTTAATAAATGACACACTGCTTTTTCTTTTATTTTAAGTTTTATTAAGTTCAATCGTTAGCTGTGCCTGTCTAGCTGTTGCAGTCACAAAACTAAATATTTGTCAAAAGTTCACACACTGATCTGGGACAAGGCAGACAAGTCCTTTAATTTATTAAGACATAGTCAATAGAGCCTAAGAGCAAACTTTGAGTAGGTATACTGCACAGACATGAATCGCATATATTTGCACTTGAAAGAACCTACTTGATTCGATTGTCCAAGTTGCAGCATTGTGTAATAAAATAGTCCAGAATAAAACATTCATAATACCTGAGAAATATGGCTATAATGTGTTATGACATTTTATAAATATCTATAGCTGTGTCTATAATACTTTATGTATGTTGTAATGAATTATAATAACAGTTATTAGGCTTTATAAATATGGGCTGCAGCATTAGCAAAATGTTTATTTTAGAATTTATTATAAGCCTATAAATAAAGGGATAGAGAAACACTCCAAGTTCTACTAGAAATAACAACAAAACACAGCATCCTTTATTAGGAAGACAATTACTTGATATTTTCACAATATTTATTCACAAAACTTTGTATATCTTTGTTTGATGTCAACTCCATCAAAACAGTTGAAATAAAATGCACCCATTGTGCAATTGTAACACTTCCTACATGTAAACATAATGATGTGCTACAGCATTAGTTTGTTGTTTGAGGGTAAAATGCTGACTAAAAGTTTCATTTTCATTTCAATTCACTTTATCAATCATAGTGTATAGGCGGAAAAACAATAGCGATAAACATTTAGTATTAGACTCTAAAACCATCTGTGTTTTATTTAATTAGTTTAAAATAGTTTATTCAGTGGATCAAATTAAACAATACTTTTGTATTTCAATTCCTTTCAGATGTTATAAAGAAATAAATATGTATAAATATGTAAAACCATGCATTGCTGTCTATCGGATAATTTCAGCAAGTTATCAAATGGATGCAAAATCAAAGATATTCATTTCCACCTGGCACTAACCATGTATTCCTTCATAATACTAAGCCGTAGAAAGCTCCCCAATGATACATCTGCATTCCCACATCATAGAGCCTTTAATCTCAACATTTATAAGATTATATTGTAGTGCCTGCAAATTTTTATATTAGATGAGACTAAAAAATGTCAATAGACGTGAGCAGTTTTTCCTCATAAGATGGATGATATCAAGACTGTGTCAACATTTAAACATCAAATTATATCATATCTGAGTAGCATAGAATGTCATGACAACAAGACCATAAAGCATATGTGACTAACTCATATACATACAATGTATTAAGCCTAAAATCAAAGGAGTTGAAAAACACTCAAAAATGGATATGGTTCAAAGGGTAGCACACTACAAAACGTCCTGCTTCAAAGATGAAATGAATATTAATTTGAAATGAATAATATTTGAAAAAATATTACTGTCAGAGTTTGCGGGTGTAGACGGGCAGGTAGGCGGGTAGGAGGCAGGGAAGGACGAAGCAGGCAGGCGGAATACGGGGAAAACTGGGGATTTATTAAGGGGAAGATGGTTACGGGCAGAACGGGAGATCACGGACATCAACTAACATCATCTAATATCAATGACGGACAAAAGGCAGGGCAAGACGTGGACTGATATAGGACAAAGACAGGGCAAAACGACAGGATACAGCTGGGCATGGTTAGGGAAGCACACGTGGATAATCAGGGGGCGTGGCACACACGAGGATCGTACGAGCCGGGCGTGACAATTACATTTGTACAGAAGCATTTGTATTGAAATTTTAAGAAAAAACATCCATGATTCAAATTGTATACTGTGACACAAATTTTAGGCCATATTGACTACTCAAAGATGGTGCCTATGCTCCACATTTTATAGTGTGTAGTGTTATGTTGTCTGCTTCTGATATTTATTTGCCCTGCCTTGATCTTGGTCTTGTCTTGGTCTTGCCCTGCCTTGGTCTTGGTCTTGCCATGGTCTCGCCCTGCCTTGGTCTTGGCCTTGTTTCTGTCTCAATATATTCTGGTTTTGGTAATGACTTGGTCTTGGTTTGACTACATCACTTTTACAAGCTATAAAATACTGAGAACCTGTCAGTTACATTTGTTTTAAATATGTCTAAAATTTTCTTGTAATAAGAGTTTCACAAAGCAGTGTATCATTTATTGAAAATAACAGGATGGGCCCAAACTTCTTGCCTGTAGTGTGTGTGTTTGTGTATATAATATATATTCATACACACACACACAGAGCCTGCGTGTGTGTGTACCTATTGTAAAAAAAAATGACTGCGTGTGTGCTGTACATGATCCCGTACAAAGACTAGCAAGCTTAGGCTCTGTCATCCCTGATGATCTGTAATTTGTTGTGGTTTGTTTGCTTATGCTTTTTCCTGTTATACAGTTATCTGCATTTGTGTTGAATGTTTAGGATCCTGAAGAAGAGACAAAGCCTTCTGGAGAAGCTCTTCTCTCCTCCACGAGCTGAGAGTTCCGGAAGCACTCATCAAATTTTGGTTGAGGAGAAACCCCTAGAGGTGTCAGGCAGACCATCAGTGTCGCATCCCAACCCAACCTCTATATCGGAGCGTGAGATTGCGGATGCGAGACAGGCTTCTGGCCAGGATATGGAAGTGGATGTCAGTGTGAGCACACAAGCCACCCAGAGCTGGGACCCCTCTGACACAGAGGGAAAGGTGTTTGTCTTCAAGCTGCAGCCTGAGGTGACTGATTTGGCAGGCACAGCACCAAAGAAAGAACGAAGGAAAAAGAGAAACTACCTCAACTTCAAGAAGGGGGCTGTAGCTCCACAGGAAGAAGAGTGACGTAGCTGACCAGGCCGGATTGGTTCTAGAGTCGCTGAACACCACTGGCCAGACCATCCTGTTTAAAAGCCTCTGCTCTGTACTTAGCAATCAGTATTATTCACATCTGCATGTCTGCATGTCTCCATTTCGAATGTTAATCTCATGTAATGTTCCACTTTTTTACGTATATTTTTATTATTCTTAATTTTTATTATTTTTTGTTTTCATTATTAATATAATTTTTTACATGTATTATACATGTACCTTTTACACATATTTATGCATAAGTCTGTTGTCCTTAGTTAGTTGTCTTAAGCTAGTTGTCTTTCAGGAATTATAGTTGTAATATTGTGCTTTAATAATATTAGTTTTTACTGTTTATATTAGTACAGGTAAAATTTTATTTGGATAGTCCCCCTTCAGAGCGTATACAGAGTATTTGTAACATCTCAACAACTTATTAGTTGCGATTCAGCAATTCATATAACATTGGTTGAGTGAGTAGTCAAAATGAATTAAATTATTCTAAGAATATACTGGGTACTGTATGTTTCTGAATTGTTACATATACTCTGTATACTGTGTATTCTGTTGAACATCTACAGACACAGCAAAACAGCTGAATTTTTCAATCTCATCTAAGTTTTTCAGATGTTACAAATACTCAGTCTGCCTACAAAGGGTTAACAATCTAAATAAAGTGTTACCCCATTAAATAATAAACAGTTTTATAGTAGTAATACTAATCTATTTGTTGCATGTCTAACTTTCCTAGATATTTCTAGAATTTCTTTGGGTATTTATTCGCAATGTCTGAATTTATTTAAGTGAACTATACTTGGCGTGCAGTTTATCACCTATGCCTGCTTGTTAATGCGCACAGTCCGCTCTTCTCTACACTTTGGAGTAATGTGGTTGTAACTGACTATGTTGAATATATCCAACTGAATTTGTATTCTAGGCCTGGGTTCCCCTATTGGAGGGTCAGAATCCAATAGTCTAGATTTCCCTGCTGAAACACACCTACTAAAGCTGGTGATTGGCTAATTAAGACGTGAGTGCAGCAGCGAGATCTGCAGACTGTGTTGGATGCTGGAACCCAGTTCAAGTGAGTTAATCATTCTTTGGGGCATCCAGGGCGTGTCTCCATGGAACTAGGTGTGTACAACTATACAGTTCTTCCCAAATACACAAAAATGTACGTCTGTCCTCCCCAAAAGATCTTATATTATCCTCCCAATAAATATCTGTATTACAGTACTATTTAAATCCTTTGAAGTCTGCCTATCAGACTCATCAGTATGACTCTTGTCAAGATTCCAGTTCTGCAGTAATTTATACAAATCTGAAGAAGCCCTTAACTAGTTCATCCTAATATTAGCAGTTCACAACATAAATGTTCAGCATTAGACTATAAAGCCAAGTGAACTGATTTTATATATTGTTTTCCTGGTGTACAATCACACATACTAATCAGTAAATTCAACCGGATGGTCATTGCATCTTATTTGTGATGTCAAATCAAGAACAGTTTTAGTTGGTTGAGGCAGCAGGAAATGAAGTAGGAAAAATAATACTCTTTACTGCCTCCCTGAAATAGAATAATGACATAGTGATATCTGAGTCTGATAGAATGACATTTGGGTTGGAAATAAAGCTGTCTGCTTGGATTGATAAGGAAGTCCTTTATGCATAGATCCCATTGTCCCCCATTGACAGCAGAATATTCAAGTGTGAGAATATTTTTCCATGTTTCTTCTGTCGCTGTGCCATGTTTAGTGGCTGTGGAGCTTTTCCCATCACCACTGGCACGTGGCTTCCAGTCCTGATGCAGGCCACAGTAAGGAATGTGCTGTTGGTCGAGCACACGCCGGGCTCGCAGAAAGGAGCCCCACATGGACAATTGAACTCGCAGAGGTGAGCTATTCACTTGTTCCTGGTGGGAGCTCCCAACTACTAAAAGGAGAGCAAGATTTTTTTTTATATGTGCAAGCCGCTCCCTGCTAGGCCTTTGTATCTCTTCACGTTGGGATTCTTTCCTCATTATTCTTGTAGGTTGTCATTTTTTGATATGACAGGACATTTGCAGCCCCAGCTATAAACGGAGTGTCTAATTGCCTATTGCACAATGCAGCCACGGCCACACACTGTGGTTACATTAGAGACCCCAAGAGACTTGCAAATTTCACACAGAGAGCAGAGAATGGGATTCAAACCATGAATACTGGACATGTGCAGCGGCCGGTACAGCCACTGCACCAAAAACCCTTTTCTTTTTGTTTTATTACGCTGAATTTTCTTAAGAAAATTCTTTAACAAAAAATTGCCTAAAACAAATGATTCTATTGCTAATATTCTGGATTGAAGTTTTTCCACAATATCCCTTCATCATGTATCAAAAATAAGGGAGACTCTCAGAACAACAGCATTATATTCCCCAGACAGCCCTGTCACTTGCTCCACCCATCTAATCCATACTCATCCCAGACTCTCCAACCTGTACAATTTATAAAAGTACTGGTTACATCAACTGTAAATGTAAAAGCCAATAAATATGTTTTTACCTAAATGCGTCCTTCTTGTTACATGTGAACCTAAAAATACAATTTCAACAATTATATAACAAATATGTAATTAGAATCTTTAATTCTAACAAACGTTACTGAACAGAAACAATATAAGCACGTCCAGGTATTTTAGGCTGAGGATCAGTGCCTTTGGTCAATGATTAAATACCAAAATGATTTATTGACGTAATTTACTGACTTGCATACCATCTAAAATGCAGTCAAACCGTGCAGCCCTGTTTAACCTGTCAAAACAAGATGGTAGGCAAGTTTGCTTTTAATAGCTTATTTTGTAAATAAATCAGGTTTTACCCATAATGCAGCTGAATGCCAGAAGGTCGATAAAGCTAAATTAATATTTCAGTGGCGGATATATACATTTACATTTCTATGCCTTTTTAGCAGCTGGCAAACAACTGCCACAAACCCCGGAGGGGACACAAACAGTCTATTTGTTTGTTTTTTTATGTGTTTGTTATTGTTATTTTTTCTCCCTCTGATCAGGGATGCAGGGTCTCAGCCACACGCTTAGCCCAGTTAGCCATGCAGGGGGCCAGTAGGAACAGAGAAGGGTGCTAAACCTAAAGAAAGAGAGAAAAGGACAGTATGTCCAGCACCACCATGGCCAAATGGAGAAATGACAGATAAGGTAGGGAATGAGCCTAACATACAGGTTGATTATCTAGTAAACATTTAAATTGAAGTATGCTAAGATGTCCACAAAAGAAATTTTACGATAATTAACACATTTTGTTTGCACAAAGCCATGCTGTCTTATATCGATGTTTAGCCTGAAGTACAAAACCTTGCTTTACACGATAATAGTCTCTTTTTACCAACGAATTTCAATTGATGGCTGTTCTTGTTCCATCCATCCATCCATCATCTTCCGCTTAATCCGGGATAGGGTCACGGGGGCAGCAGTCTCAGCAGGGAGGTCCAGACTTCCCTCTCCCCGGCCACTTCATCCAGCTCCTCTGGGGGGATCCCGAGGCGTTCCCAGGCCAACCGGGAGACATAGTCTCTCCAGCGTGTCCTGGGTCTTCCCCGGGGTCTCCTCCCAGTGGGACATGCCCGGAACACCTCCCCAGGGAGGCGTACCGGAGGCATCCTAATCAGATGCCCGAGCCACCTCATCTGGCTCCTCTTGATGCGGAGAAGCAGCAGCTCTACTCTGAGTCCCTCCCGAATGACTGAACTCCTCACCCTATCTCTAAGGGAGAGTCCAGCCACCCTGCGGAGGAAACTCATTTTGGCCGCTTGCACCCGCGATCTCGTTCTTTCGGTCACTACCCATAGCTCATGACCATAGGTGAGGGTAGGAACGTAGATCGACTGGTAAATCAAGAGCTTTGCCTTTTGGCTCAGCTCTTTCTTCACCATGACAGACCGATGCAGCGCCCGCATGACTGCTGACGCCGCACCGATCCGCCTGTCGACCTCCCGTTCCATCTTTCCCCACTCGTGAACAAGATCCCGAGATACTTAAACTCCTCCACTTGGGGGAGGACTGATTCTCATCCCAGTCGCTTCACACTCGGCTGCGAACTGCTCCAGTGAGAGCTGAAGGTCACGGTCCGATGAGGCCAACAGAACCACATCATCTGCAAAAAGCAGAGACCTAATCCTGAGGTCACCGAACCGGATACCCTCAACGCCCTGGCTGCGCCTAGAAATTCTGTCCAATAAAGCTATGAACAGAATTGATGACAAAGGGCAGCCCTGACGGAGTCCAACCCTCACCGGAAACAAGTCCGACTTATTGCTGCCCATGCGGACCAGACTCTGGCACCGGTCATACAGGGACCGAACCACCCTTAAAAGGAAGCCCAGCACCTCATACTCCCGGAGCACTCCCCACAGGACTCCCCGAGGGACACGGTCAAATGCCCTCTCCAAGTCCACAAAACACATGTAGACTGGTTGGGCAAACTCCCATGAACCCTCCAAAACCCTGCTGAGAGTATAGAGTTGGTCCACTGTTCCACGGCCAGGGCGAAAACCACACTGCTCCTCCTGAATCCGAGGTTCGACAATCTGGCGGACCCTCTTCTCCAGGCCCCCGAATAGACCTTACCAGGGATGCTGAGGAGTGTGATCCCCCTATAGTTGGAGCACACCCTCCAGTCCCCTTTCTTAAAGAGGGGGACCACCACCCCGGGCTGCCAGTCCAGAGGCACTGCCCCCGATGTCCACGCGATGCCGCAGATGCGTGTCAGCCAGGACAGCCCCACAGCATCCAGAGCCTTGAGGAACTCCGGGCGAATCTCATCCACCCCCGGGGCCCGGCCACCGAGGAGCTTTTTGACCACCTCAGTGACCTCCGCCCCAGAAATAGGCGAGTCCACCCCTGCTTCCATATCGGAAGGCGTGTCGGTGGGATTGAGGAGGTCTTCGAAGTATTCCTTCCACCGACCCAAAACGTCCCGAGTTGAGGTCAGCAGCGCACCATCCCCACCATAAATAGTGTTGATGCTGCACCGCTTTCCCGCCCGGAGCCGCCGGATGGTGGACCAGAATCTCCTCGAAGCCGTCCGGAAGTTTTTCTCCATGGCCTCGCCAAACTCCTCCCACACCCGAGTTTTTGCCTCAGCAACCGCCAAAGCCGCATCCCGCTTGGCCTGCCGGTACCTGTCAGCTGCGTCTGGAGTCCCACAGGCAAAAAAGGCCCGATAGGACTCCTTCTTCAGCTTGATGGCGTCCCTTACCACCGCTGTCCACCAGCGGGTTCGGGGATTGCCGCCGCGACAGGCACTGACCACCTTACGGCCGCAGCTCCGGTCAGCCGCCTCCACAATGGAGGCACGGAACATGGCCCATTCGGACTCAATGTCCCCCGCCTCCCCCGGGATATGGGAGAAGTTCTGCCGGAGGTAGGAGTTGAAACTCTCCCTGACAGGGGATTCTGCCAGATGTTCCCAGCAGACCCTCACTATACGCTTGGGCCTGCCAGGCCTGGCCGGCTTCCTCCCCCACCAGCGGAGCTAACCCACCACCAGGTAGTGATCGGTTGATAGCTCCGCCCCTCTCTTCACCTGAGTGTCCAAGACATGCGGCCGCAAGTCCGACGACACGACTACAAAGTCGATCATCGAACTGCGGCCTAGGGTGTCCTGGTGCCAATTGCACATATGGACACCCTTATGCTTGAACATGGTGTTCATTATGGACAATCCGTGACAAGCACAGAAGTCCAATAACAAAACACCACTCGGGTTCAGATCGGGGGAGCCGTTCCTCCCAATCACGCCCCTCCAGGTTTCACTGTCATTGCCCACGTGAGCATTGAAGTCCCCCAGCTGAACAAGAGAGTCCCCAGGAGGAGCGCTCTCCAACACCCCTTCCAAGGACTCCAAAAAGGGTGGGTATTATGAACTGCCGTTTGGCGCATAAGCGCAAACAACAGTCAGAACCCGTCCCCCCACCCGAAGGCAAAGGGAGGCTACCCTCTTGTCCACTGCGGTAAACCCCAATGTACAGGCACCCAGCCTGGGGGCAATAAGTATGCCCACGCCCGCTCGGCGCCTCTCCCCGTGGGCAACTCCAGAGTGGAAATGGGTCCAACCCCCCTCAAGGAGACTGGTTCCAGAGCCCAAGCCATGCGTCGAGGCTAGTCCGACTATATCTAGCCGGAACTAGAACAAGCTGTTCTTGTTAGCTAGCTAAAATCCATCTTTAGCATTCAAGGGTTTAGGTTGTTTATTAAATACATTTTTGTGGCTGTGTAAACATGGAGTAATGGATGCTGAACAGAATGACAGATTTGAAAAGGACTTTTGACAGTTGTGAGGTAGAACATATTTAAATATTTATGTCAACTGGTGATGCACTAGCATTATTAAGAAACCAGGTGCAGTGAATCCAGCTTATTATTGTTTTGACACAGTGTCATCATAAATTGAAGGAAATATTTCTTTTAAGATACTATTTAATAGTAAACATTCATAAGCTTATGAAACTTAATACTTGATTTAAGTTTTGGACAATTAAATGTTAATAAATAAAATAATAATATTAAAGTAATTTAAACAGTGATAAGCAATAGCAACGCAATGTTTAGGATCAGAAAATACAAATCTAGGCGAAGATTTTGTTTCAACCAATTGGTTGAACATTAAGAGTCACATTCAAAGACTATTCAACTGGTTGGTTGAAACAAAATTTTGGTCTGTATTTTTACTCTCTGAACCTGAACTTTCCACCTCTGGTAAACAACATGAATTTAAAGTAAAACTCCTATAAGACATTTACACCAGCGGCTGTAGGACCAGAGCAACAAAATCTCCAAGGACCCCTTCCACTTCAATAACTCTGGTTTGCCTGTTGAATTTAGGCAAACGGTTCAGCAACCTCATGAACAGAACTGTAAGGTCAAGGCTTCTAAACCAGGACCAGTCTCAGTGCCCTTAGGTCTTCCACAGGACAGTCACTGTAACACTGACATCACTCTCTGCACAGGTGTACGAGTGCCCATAATCCTATGAGTACTGCTTACATTCCAGTAACCAGGGTTACATTTCACTACATGTTGTACGTGTACAACTGTGTACATGACGAATAAACCTCTTGAATCTTGAATCCATAAATAGGAAGATTTGGGTTTATCAATTGATTCACCTATAGTTAGATATACTTGGTTGTTAATGCAAACTGCCTGCTCTACCAACAATAAATTAGGTAGCTGAGACTGAATATGTACAGTAAAACAAAATTATCTAACCATTTTCTATACTCCCTTGTCCTAAGATGGGTATCAGGAGGGTGGAGCCTATATGGGCACAAGGTAGGGAATAACCCAGGATGGGGCACCCACCCATTACAGTCCCAGCTATAATAATAATATAATATACATATTATATACTAATATAATAGTGTCACGCACACAGCAGAGTTGCCAGCTCAATCTACAGTATTACACGCTTTCTGACTCTCTCACACACACACAAGAAATCATATGGCAAATCTATATTATTCCATTATAAGCCTAAAATTAGCTAAATCATAAAACCGAATATATAAAACAACAAATATAATGCAATAAATATTTTTAATGTTTTGGCCAGGGTGTTTAATAAATGAATAGTGCACTGAGTGATATGTAAGAAAATCTCTGTCCTCCAATCAGCCAGGTTGAATAGGAGACACCCCAGGAGAGAAAAATAATAACTTCCATGCCATTGCTGAGTTCCCAGGACCTGCTTGGCCTGGAAGCAAAGTTCTGGTGTCATGAATCACATCACCAGGGTCTAATCAGCTTAGTCTGTTCCATGTTCTTCTGGCAGGCAATCCAAGGCTTGCATGGAAAAGTCCCTCCAGTGTATTGCTCAAATCGTGATTAAATTAAAGGAAAATATGTTTCTAATAAATGAAGAATACTCCACTGCTGAAAGATTAGAAACAGAGAAAATTGACAGGAAAGAACTTATATGTAGACAGTTGGTATTCTTAGCACTTTGCTGGTTTAAAGTGAAGTATGACACGGTATCAGACACCCACTTTTGGATGGATTATGAAAAGAGAACTGTTTCTGTTCTGTTTGCAAACTTCCATCCGGTGCTAATATGTTAAATCCCACTTTGTGTTAAACACAAATATACCACAGAGTGGAACAGTATCTCCAGGTTTTTGGGAAACCTCAGCCAACGTCGCAAGCCTCATATTTGGGGTGGTGATTGGCACTAGTATCTATATGGGAGACCCAACTGCAGGAAAGCATTCTAAAAACATGGGTCTTTAGTCCAGTCTAGAGCTGGAAAACATTTGAAATTTTTGCAATAAATATTATATATGTAAGTGCACTCATTGCACTATTCATTTATTAAACACTCTCGCCAAAACATTAAAAATATTTATTGCATTATATTTGTTGTATTATATATTTAGCTTTTGAATATAAATATAAAATGAAAAATGAGTTGAAAATGTAGTAACAATAGTCAAAGCCAAATAGAATGTTATTATCTACCAACAAAGTCCGTCAGATAAGTGGGGGTGCCAACAGACACATAGCAGTACTGACAAATGACTTGCTTTTGCTCAATATCATCTCTGTGGAGCCCAAAATATTTCCATGCAGCAGAAGATGAATGTCTTTTGATGTCGAGTATTTCTTAACTTTTCTTATTCTCACTCATTTTTGTTAAATTTCTCACAACTGTGCCATAATGTTTTGAGCGAATCTGACAGCAAGCACAAAAAATATTATGATTGGCTTGAGGAGCGCATACAGAGCTCATATATAGAGTGATTTTTTAAATATGTACTGGATAATCTTGTAAAGGAATGATCAAAAATGCAAAACTGCCTAAGGTTTGCTTCCTATGACAGTAAAAAATATTGGTTACACTTAAAGCAGTCACCATAATGCATTATAATACATTCATATAGTATTATAAACACTGTTATAACTATTTATAAAAAGGCATAAAACATTATAGTAATGCATATTATGCATTATGAATATCTATGAAGCTCACATCTATAATGTACTGTGGATAACTTCTTAATGCATTATAATGGTCAGCAAAAGCCACTATAATGCATTATGAAGGTATCTGTAATTCATTATACATGGGTGCTTTAAGTAAAGTGTTACCAAAATATTTTAGCATAACTTACAGTCCCAACCCAGATAACTGTTATGACTCTTGCAATGTGACAATTACATATGCATAACATGCGATACTGATATCAACATCACATTCTGCATCGTCCAGTCCATTATTGGCTGAAGTTTATTCAATAAGGCAGCTGGAAGGAGTTAAAGGTCTGAATACTTGGCCAATTAGTGTGTGTAAGACTTTTCTTTAATCAGGTAAATATCAGAAAAAAACCTTCAATCTGGGGATTCTGATTTCAGAAATAGATTTTTAAAAATCCATATGGAAAATGTTGCCATTTCTCAAGAGCTGACAGAGTACCAGAAAACTTTTGCAAGACAATACATTTATTTGTTGACTTGTTCATGTCATGAAAGATGAAATGCCAAACTCTTATGCTTGTCTAGTGGAATCTGTCAAACTATATAATCTTCTCTTCACATTAGTGAGAATTAGCGGCGGAAGATCCCCACAAATGTGAATGTGACAAAACTTGAAATAAACCTAGAATACAACTTGGGATGGTTGCTTCATGGTCCCTACTATAGAGGAAGTGGAATATAGCATGTAGGTAGCAGTTCAAAGGCCTCCCGAGGGCTGTACTATCAGAAAGGTGTCTCACCTGGAACATTTCTGTTAATTATTCCACTGTATTCTGCCTTTTTTGTTTTGGATAAAAAAATATTCCTAGTGAGTAAGATAAACAGAGTAAGATATTGTTGTGAATGAAACCACAGCAGGAGATGAAGTGGATTTTTTTTTTTTCAAAGAAAAAGGTTAAACAGTCAATTCATTCTAATCATTTTGTTGGGACCCAGTTTTTTATTAGTCATTGACTAAACTTCCATTAGTCATACTGTCACTCATCATAGCTGTGAGCTGCATATGAATGGGTTGCAAAGAGGCATTGTGGCACCAGGTGTGTTCTGTAAGTGTGTAACCACCGTGGCCACTGCTCCACTCTTCCACCATTTGGTTTATCGAGCTGTTGGTGCAAATTAAATGCAATTAGCGAATGTCAAAAGAGGTCGCCCTTCACATAGTTAAAATGTTACATCGTAGCCCCGTCCTGTCTAGGGTGTACCCCAGCCTTATGCCTTTCGCTGCCTGGGATAGGCTGCAGGCCCTAAGCAGATAGGAAATGAAGATACCGGACCCTTCATGGAAAAAGCACAGAAGTGGGGGGAGGGTGCCTTGTTAATTTCCTGCAAACTCTGTGTGTATAATTTATCTGAGTGTGACTGTCCACTGATTTGTAGGATTAGGACTTGGGCGCTTTATTATCGTTTCACTTATTTGTTTCATGGCACTACTTGTGGCATTTAATTTAAAGAGCTGTTCAGCAGAGGTGATTGCACTTTGTTCAGGGCCTGGATGTACCCTGCTTCTCTGAGTAATATCGCCCATGGCCACAAGGACATATCAATTTCCCTAAACAGTGGTGGGGAAGGGTCTGGTGTCTCGTCTACCCCCACCTAGGAATGAACCCTGAGTCCTGAACCTGGTATACCACAGTTATGCCCACCATGCAGTGGTTTACCACCATGGTACTGAGTATTCCGTAGGGCTGTCACCACTACAGTGGACAGCTCCTGCTCTTCATGACACTGACAGTGCTGGAATGCTGATGTTACGCAGGAATGTCACAACAGAGCACCAACGCTGACATGGAACTGGCCAGTTCAGGGAAGGATCTCAAAGGGATTGTCTTGAAGGACCACTAGCCACTGAGCCACCTGGCCCTCTGGGTCCTTGAAGTTGGGGAGCCAGGTAAGGGAAGCATGGTCCATCTGCCTGGACCCACTCCATATGGTATTCGAATGTTGCAAGGGAATTACAGAACCCAAATAGCACCACTGTGAACTGCCAGAGCCCCTGGTTGATGGGGAGGGTGGCATACAGAGCTCCACCTGTCAGTTGTTGCTGTATATGTCAAAGAAGCTGTAGTAGTGGCACCCAGCAATGTCATCGAGAGTGTCATCAATGCAGGGCAGTGGGTATAATTCTTTCCTGGTGATAGTATTGAGCCGTCGATAGTCCAACCAAACATTCCAACTGCTGTCCTTTCTTCTGACTGGGACAGCTGACACCATTCAGGAATTACTGAACCATTTGATAACACCAGCCTCTGCCATCTCCTTCATCTTCTGCTACAGAGCAGCTCTCTTGGTGAGAGGCAGATGGTGGGGACAGAGGCAGACCTGACAGGTGGCCCCAGTGTCAACATCATGCTGCCCCAGATTAGTGCGAGTACAGTCCTCATCCCTCGTAGTAAAGATGTCAACAAACTTCTAGTAGGCTCTGCATCTGGGTGTCTCTGACTTCACCCCAAGCCTTCACAGTTCCTCTCATACACCTCGTTGATGGACTGCTGGGTCTCTGCTGTCGCTGGAGTAGTCAGTATCAGCTGCAGTGGTGTGGTGGGACCCTCAGCTGGCAGTGCTGGAAATGGTGGGGTACTAGCCCACCACATCCCATCACCACTGGCGTTGTGAAAACCACAGTTCCCATACCCAGGCGAAGCACAGACCTGAGCACATGCTCCCTCATGTGGTCAGGAGGTCCAAGCTGATGGTGCAGAGGTCTTCTAAGAGGACCAGCCAGAACTAGTGGTCAATGCTGACTCCAGTAATTGTCAACCAGAGAGGCTTCCTTCTGTGGAACCACGTCTACTAAAACCTAACAGTGGGTTCACTCAAAATCCAGATATAACCCATGAACCCGGCGAAGCCAACCAAGCCTCTGCTGCCACCTCAGGAAGGAAGTGTTGTAGGGTGTAGGGTGTTGTAGAGTGGCAGCCCCTTATCCTGCTTCCTGTCCTAGCTTGTACTTGGGTGGTATACATCTATAGCCCCACTATAGCCGGTAATTTAGCCACGTGCTGCTGGACGGTAACTGGTGGTGACAGTACCAGTTTAATGTCCCTTGTCTCTTAATGGCTGGAATGAGACAAGCCCTATATGTAGTTAAACAAAGGCCTGGATTTTGTGGTCTGGAGGTGCTGTTTTGCTCACTGGTTACCCTGCATGTACTCTGTCTCTCTCTCTAGCTCCCACTATGGGCTCATGTGTGTAAGGGGTTAATGCTAAAAAGTTATTAGAACACAGTTCCTGCTTGGCGGGGGTCTGCTGGCTTACCCACTGTGCTTATTGGGGAACACTGGGGCCATTTGGAAGCATCATCCTGTCCCTCGGGGTTAGCTATTCTTCAGAGGAACTCCTAACTCTCACCTGTGTTCACTGCTCCCCACTCTACCACAAAGCTGTGTGCACAGCTGTTGCACATGCACCTGCAGCACAACAAGTTCTTCTTTAAGAAGAGCTACAATACATTGGGATCCTACAATACATTGGGATCCTACAATACATTGACTTCGGGATAAATGATCCCTTAATGTGGTATGAAGCTACTCAATTTAAATGTTGAAATATGTCAACAGGTATGGATTCTGAAACTAACATGAAATGGTAATGTGGCATAAACAAATGCATCGAAGGTAAAGATTTAGTTTAGCTTGTTCGTGTATTGATGCAATTTAACATTGAGTTTCTTACTGAATATGTATGTAAACAGATTTAAGCATTCATTCAACTTTAGTCACTTTAGTCACACACAGCAGCTTTCTCCAACACTGATGAAATAATCTGACTAATGGTTAGATTGGAGTCTTGTTTTCCTGGCACTCCAGTATGCGTGTAGCTCGCACGCAACACTTCTATGGCAGGAGTGTCTGTAATTTGTGGTTAGACTTTGGTAAAAGCACATTATTCATCTCTTGTTTTATTACCTATCTATGCTAAAAGATTAAAAACTAGCAAGTTCTGTTTTTAATGTATTTTCTGGACCAATGGTCATTGTTGGTCCTGTGCTTCAGGTTGAGAAAAAAAATTGCAGTTTGGAGCACAAACATGTTTGGCTGAGCGTGTCGATCGATCATTGCTTTGCTGTGCTGCTCCATTTGGCTAAAGGAGACGCTTCGATGCACATCCAGGAATGACTCATCGTCTCCGTGGAGACACAGAGGAGTGAACGGAGAATGGCAACCAACTGTTGTTGTGTCTCTCTCTCTATGGAAACAGGATGGCTTGCCCTCATCACCTTCTTCTCAAAAAAAATAACACGCTCATGAGTGGTTTACAGCTTGCAATGTCACATCTGGTTTGTGGTAACAACCAAGTCAGCGCACAAGGCTTGGTTGTCCTTGGTTGTTTATCAGTTTACCTTCCTGTTAAGAATGCCCAACATCTTCCAATACTGTCTTTTCCCTACTGGTGGCTAATGTGGTTTAATTTACATCCTCCTTCAGTTCCAGGCTCAGTTGACCCCTGCTTCTATATCTTTCATTAGTACAATGTTACACTATATAAAACTGAAATATTTCCACTTTACTGTATTCCCAGTAATCTTTCATTGTACTAACTCTGCTATGTGGTAGACATTATTAATTGTTTTTCAGAAACCGTGTCCTAGCTCTGTTCTGGTGTCTGATAAGGGTGTAACATGGATTCATCTGAAGAGGACTGGGGGATGGCCACTTGGGAGGGGGGCAGGTGTCCATTTGTGTGGAGGGGGAATGTCCACTTGCCTTTTGCATTTTAAAATCTCAGTTATTACCAATGCCTCTCACTTCAAGA
The DNA here is from genome assembly GCF_023856365.1 of Brienomyrus brachyistius. Taxonomy (NCBI): domain Eukaryota; kingdom Metazoa; phylum Chordata; class Actinopteri; order Osteoglossiformes; family Mormyridae; genus Brienomyrus; species Brienomyrus brachyistius. Next base: position 22,769,342 of record NC_064544.1, read on the forward strand.
TCAACTTTTTTTGTTTGCTATAAATAGTTGGATTTTTCATCAATGCATTCTTAATGGTGTACAAAAATGTACTGCCTCATAGAGACAGTATCGCAGCACCATCCATATCTTACTTAGTTTGATCAGAATGTTCTTTTTTTTACTATTTCAGCTGAGTTTTTAAATGGGTTGGTGTTTTCAAATGTGTTACCTCTTATACGAGAGAGAAGTAAGAAGGTTTGGAAGAGAAGCAAAGCTCTGCTGGATGACAAATGCTAGCTGGCCTTGTAGTTTGACAGTTGTCAGATCCTACGACCTGCTTCAGGTGACCATGGGATGTCATTTGCTAAGCGCTTGTGGTTCTGGGCCGCAAAGTCGATTGACATTCCATACGAACATGTTGTTGGGGTACTCATCTTTTTACTCTTCCGTTTCTACTGAAGCATCTAAAAGTACATTTTTCATGTAAATGAATAACCCAAAACATGCCATTTTCTATTTCTTTAACTGCTGCACCCTCTGCTACCCTGCCTCACCACCGCTGTTTAACTCTGACAAAGCAATCATTTTTCATCCCTTACACATCAGATTGATGTTGAAGTTTTGCTACCCAAATGGACTAATTTATTCAAAGAAGTATCTTTTGGGGATGCATGTTTACAGAAGGCAACTGTCATACATAATTCATTACGTATTAAATTTACCGTAAATCTGAAGGACTCTTTCGCTAATATACAGATGAAATCCCATAATGCACTAATTTGTGCTGAATTCCTTATTAATGTGGTGCCTGTAAAGCATTGGGGTGAACCTCTCCATTCCCATCCCTTGTCAGTACTTAGTTCTGATTACAAATAGCACAGTATAGCCCCCATCTGACCATTCCAAGTAATAAAGCCTTCAATTTATCAGTATTATTAGTGAGACTTCAGTCACAGGACTTATTCAGCAGGTCAATTAGTGCTCAAAATAATGGGGCTCGCTTGACACCTTGAAGAGCTCAAGAGTAATAGACTGAACAACAGAGCCCTAGAGTGAGACAGAAAGATACTGACAGATGGTTGGGACATGCATACCTCACTCTGCATCCAGGGCGGTGTCCATATCTGCTACAATGCAAAGAGCAGTCTGCTAACATGTGTGTTTGTGTGTGTGATTGATGCTGAACTGGCATGTCAGTGCAGAACCAGTCATCACTAAGGAGGCTACAATTTTCCCTTGTCTATCACCTTCTTAGTCTACAATTTCCATAGATATGCTTTCTCCAGGGTTTCAACAAAGAGGATGTTGATTAATTTCATGTTCTGTGTTTTCGGACCCGGTTCTTCCATAATGAAGTGACGATGGATCCAGGAGAGTTGAAATTATGTGGGTGGTGTTTACTTTCATGGAAGCAGAAATGTCAATAGGAGACCAAGGGGAACATCATAAACCCCAAGTTAATAAATACTTTGACATTTCACAGCACATATCTATCAGGTTCCGTGTGGAAAAAAAACCTTTTGTTCAAGCAAAACCAAGTCTGACGAGCGTTCAGTCATAAGAAACTATTATTCCATATCATTTCTGGCTGGAACATTTAAATCAAGGCGTGTCCTTTGATAATTTCATACTGCAAAATGCAACATCCATTTGGTTTCTAATGGACAAAACTGATGACAAGGTTTGTCCATTCTCCACTTAGTGTGACGATGCAGGTTATTAAATGTACTCTTTATAGGTAAGTAAAATCTGTGTACGATCACAGTGACATACTCAACCAAAAGAGTGACACAGCTATTTGAAAGACACTTTTAAAAATTTGAGGCATGACCTTTATTTATTTTTGTAGTTTTTTGGAAAAACATCACCTAGTTTTGCATGTTATTGTGCTTGGTAAACAGCCAGCAATGTAAACCATTATAATACTGTAGAAACATTTAAACAGTGAAGCATAACTACACATAAACGTGTCGAACACATGCACAAAAGCAAAGCAGCTCTTTGCCATGAAATGAACAGATATATGAGTCATTCGACACGCCGCACAGAAAGGCCATGTTTAGTCCTCAAGCAGAAGGAACATGAGCACACAAAAAGCTTGCTTTACGTTCAGATGGAGATGGTCAGCTGCTGTGTGATTTCTGATAAAGGCTTCCCTCTTAAACAAGCTTAAAATGGCCTTGATAAATGTGAACAATAAGAACTCCTGAAGACCCATTAAATGTTGTTTTCTCCCTCCAGTATCCTGGTTCACCAGATATGTAGACTCTGCTTGGATGAGCTAGTACTTCTAGCTGAATCACAGGAAGTGTATTGAGATATTTGTGTTCTCAGTTAGAGTGCGTCCTCAATATTGGAGGGTGTCCCCTCTCACCCACTCCTGGAACCAGGCAGCTGAGTCATAGCAACGACAAGACAACAGAGCAACTGCTTATCTGCATACTGTGGTCTAGCTTTCCCTTTTATCCATTAACCACTCCATCTCCTGGGCTACGTGAGTATTCAAGTTGCCTGCTCTTCAAGCATCATCATCATCTCATCTGTGCCTTTGTACATCCAGGTAATAACAGGTAACAAGATGGAAAGAGATCAGCAGGACGTCCTAAATGAAATATTTTTACCCCAGTAAAAAGCTACTTGAAGACAAAGGAAAGTAGATAAGCTTGTTTTTTTTTTTGGATCAAAAGTTTGTGTATTTAGTGTCTTTGTATACAGTATATCTATATATTTTGAAACTTTACAACAAGCTTATCTGCTTTTTCGTGATTAACATACATAAATTATTTAAAAAGGTTGCACCACATGCACAGATATATATATACAGTCAAACCTCGGATTGCGAATAACTTGCGAGTGTTTTGCAAGATGAGCAAATTTTTAAAATAAATTTAAAATAAACTTTTTAAATAAACTTAAACGAGCGAGGTCTTGCAATATGAGTATTATGTATACGCTTTGACTGCCGAGCGTCGCGTAATCACAACTGAGCCAATGGGTCTTCTCTCTCTCTCTCTCTCTCACTGTGGGATTGTGGGTAATAATCTCCCATGCTCGGTCTCAGTCAGTGTCCCTCATTCGTATAGTCAAAATTTAGTAGAAAAGCACCACCCGAATAAGGGTGTAGCAGTGCGAGCAATGCATCTGTGTAACGACGATGCAGTGTCCACATTTCCGCGAAATCAAACAGGAGGCAAAAGCAGCTGTCATTGGATAGGTTCCTCATTAAAGTCGCACAAAAAGAAAAAGATTCCAGTGAGCCAACAGATAGCAGTGATTCCGTTAGTTATAGTGAAAGTCGTCCTACAAAATAACCCTCCTCTTCTCCTCTCTCTCGTTTCCCTCAGACCATCCACGATTCTTTTCAAAGGGAAAGTGCAGGTTAATTTCTTTTATGTATTTTTACTTTATATTTTGTATTAATCATTTTTAAATGGATATTTTTGGGTTGTGGAACGAATCATCTGAGTTTCCATTATTTCTAATGGGACAATTCGCTTTGGATTACGAGCACGTTTCCGGAACGAATTATGCTCGCAATCCGAGGTTTTACTGTATTAGGATTCAGGATACTGAAAGTATTCTGACTTGTTCTAAATGCTCACGCGGAACACTCCAAATCTCCTGATGGACATGTTTCCATCTACGGTTGTTGCCCAGTCATGCTACATTGCTGCTGAAGGATTAAAGAGCACCAGTTTCATTTCCTGTGCGTCTTAATCATTTTTGTTCCAAAGAGTCCTTTGGCAAATGTGAAACACTGCTTTTGGCAAGGCTGTAGTCCTGTAAGTGTTATAGTGAGGGCTAGAGGAAACGACAATGAAGGGGCAAGGCGGCCACTTAACAGGCTAATCAGTAGCACCAATCATTATCCTGGTTATGCTCTGTGGTAACTCAGAAATTATGACCAGCTTACCATCTCTTCTGTAACTATAATTGAAGGCGATCCGTCGGTAGCTTCATGGAGGTACACTGTGTAGCTTAGTTCTTTCCCTGCTCCACCATAAATTATTCAGCTCAGGAGTGGTGTGGTAATTAGCACAAGGAGTTAAATCAGGTGTGTGAAATGAGGGGAAACCCAAAAATGTGCAGGGTTCTGGCCCTCCAGGACTGGAGTTGGGCACCCCTGCCCTAACTCAAGGGTAGTTCCCGGCCAACCTGAGCCCTACTCCTTTCCCTGCCCTTTTTGGCTCACAGAAGCCAACTGACCATTCCTTCATCTACAATGACAGCCACCTCTCTTCCTGTGCCAACATACACAGTGATGTTGTCCTTGCGTCGCTTGAGTAAGCTGCCCTTTAGCAAAACTGCCACTGGAGCAGAAGACGTCAACCTGACTATGACGTGAGACAAAGGAATGTAGTGACCTTTAAGGACAGGTGGGGGCTGCTTGCATTGCAGAGCATTGACACTGATGTCGCACATTGCAGAGTGTGGCGCTGATGTCATCAGAATGGAGCACTCCCCTGGTTAATACACCTTGTCCCAGGATATTCAGTCAGATGGAAGAAAACCGGCGTCTTAATGCTGCACTGTGAATACGACACAACAAGAGCGACAATAAACATCTAAGCCAACTAATGGAAACTAAAATATTAAGGGCCATCAGGTTTGCTTTGCCCCAGGTGCCTCGAGAGAGGTAAGAGTGGTCAGGCACAGAACACAGTGAAGCTCCTCCATTATTAAAATGCAACCTCCCCACAGCCTGATCAGACACAGGCAATTCTATTGGTCTAAATATGGTAAAAGGAGAGATCTGCTAGTCTATGGAGGCTGCTGTTTTGGTCAGACCTCGGTTATAAAAATGAACAGAAACGGCTGTTTAAAAAAAGCCAATATATATTAGAGGATCCTTAGAATGCGAGTTTTCCCCCATCAGACAATATGTCCTCTGATTCTGTTTATTAAACCGCAAACATTCTACAACATTATAGAGACAGAGGTTTTCATTAAAATCGACCTGCAGCTGAATATGTGGTTCTATTGAATTCCATTGATCCCGGGACTGCTTTCAGGTGAAATTAGAGAATGCGGTGCTCAACTTGTGAAAATAAATAAGGCATTTTAAATGTTAATTTTGAACAAATGAAAAGTGCAAACCCTCATATGCTACAGGGTTTTGAAATTGAACAAAAATAACGCAGGTTTTATTTGCCTCAGTGGCTCAGAGTGTTCCCACCGGTGATGAGACTTTTTGTACTTCTTACTTGTCACTACTTCTTATAATCACTGTCTGCATCTCTGCACTGGGGTACTTGTTTTAAGACACTGGGCACAGTGGGAGCTGCACTGACCAATTAAAGAACAGCACCAGACGGTTGTAAGCTCACATCTCAGGAGGGTAGCTTCTGTCGTACCATTTAAAAGGCTCGCCAAAGTCGACCTGTGGGTGTCGCTCTGGATTAAAACACCTGTCAGCATTGTTGTGATGTAACGTCAGGTACTGATGAGGGTTGGCTTTCATTTCAGAGTTTCTCCAGTAAGTTTATGGCACACAGTGATGCAGGAGAGAGAGGCAGGTGAAGGTTCTCACACACACACACACACACACACACACACGCACATGCACACACATAGGCCCTTGAGTATCCAAAGGGACACACTTGTAAGGCAAAGCAGCAGCCGACTGAAGACAATGGTTAAGGAGCCAAACTTCATTGTTTCCTTTTTCTTTTTCTTGTTTGTCTTTTTTTTGGGCGTTAGGCAGTGAGCAGCCAGGTGATTTCACAGTCCGCGCTGGAGGCTCCGGGTAGCCATGCGCCATGTTTCGTTGCCGTACCAACCAAAAGAGTAATAATAACACATGCAGAGAAGTAAAACACAGGGAGTCATGGTTGGCGGCTTCTCCCCATGCTCTGAAGCTTGAGCGCCTCGTCCTGCCCCCATCCTCATCTCCAGCTTAGCTTCCATACACGCCGGTCTCCTCTGAAGCCGGGAGCATGTTGTTGTTATGCCCATCTTGCGTCTTCCTCTGGACCTGTGGTGAGGGGTCCAGGAATGGTGTACTGGCTGGCTGGTCGGTGGATGCTTGCTGCCGTAACCTGGGGAAGAGAGGCGGTCTGGGCCACTGCAGACTTGCATGACTCAGAATGTCAGGCCTTGCTAAGACAGTGAAGCCACAGCATGTTCAGTTAGCAACACCTTAGCATTGGATGTATTCCGGACCTTTAAAAAGCAACTGCTTAATGTCAGCTTGTGATTCATAGGGTCTATAATTGGGTTTAGTGCCAAAAATAAATCTTATTAAAATCAGTTGTGCGTGACATTGCAATTCGCAGGGGGATCGTTACGGAGCAGCTACGAAAGCAGAGTTAGCGCTGTTACTTTTTACCGTCATGCTAATCCAATCATTTAATTTTACGCTGAATATCCTTCCTAATTATCCACGGTGAAAATTTGGACGACTTGCCCAGTAGGTTAGTAAGACCATCACCCACACAGATTCTTACTGTATTGCTGGGCCTCATGATCAAACCTTAAGTGACACTGCTGGAGGAATATAGCGCCGATTTACCTCCAACGCATGCCTTCCTCCCAACGCATTACACTCATCAACACCATGGAGCAGCCTCCCCCACCCAAATTCATAAGGTCCCAGTTACTTGATTTGTTCCAATTTACAGGCCCTGGGTGTCCTTCAGTGACCTAAAAGCCTCGCTGTCCAGAGCCAACAGCAGATGTTGATGTTGAGTGATAGGAGGACCAGGTCGTCTGATCCCAACCAAATGAACGCAAGCCAGTATATGTCCTCTGCGATACAGACAGCATAGGTAGCATTGTAGAAACTGTCTTTTGACTCTTAAAACTGAACTGATCTAGGTCTGAAAAATTTTATGATAAAAAATTATGATGAGATTCCGTGGACCGAAACGTCTGCCAAATGACGATGGTTTCCATCTTTGCTCCACTCTGATGGCATTTCCTTCAGAAGATACCCAGCAGAGATCACAGTGCCGTATCTGGGTCCTGAGATGCATGCTTAGACTGCCACCCCCCCCCCCAGAAAAAAGCTCTATTTCTGTCTTTGCTCTTTGGAAAATGCCCCCACCTCCTGATAGCTTGGCCGAAGTCCCGAGCATGTATAGTGTGGAGGCCAGCAGTAAATGAATGACTACTTTAGGGATCCATCTGCCTGATCCAGGACCTCCTTTATCTGCATAGCCCCCTGCCGTTCCTGGGGTCTCCTTTTATGTCCTTCCTTTGAAAGACAGCGGCTGGACATGGAGCTGAGTGCACGCAGCTGGTATCGCATGCCATCCAGTGCCCTCTGTTGATGAGGGGCACCTGGGGGGAGCTTGGTGAGTAATTCTTTAATTCTGGCCCGCCGGTTATAACACGACGTGCCATCTAGCCTCCTCCCTCATGTTTTCCCAGATTAATGAGGCTTCCCTGCATGCCACCTTTCCAAAGTCAACTACAGCCACACATGCCCTGCCTTATTATCTCCCCAGCCAATTAGGGGCCTTCCTTCTGATGCTGACTTGTATTATTCATGAGTGCGGGAGCTCATTATGCGACTGTGTATTTGGGGTTTCTCTTGATTGACAGTTCTGTGCTGTGTGGTGTTCTGCAAAAACCCTCCCCCCTCCCCCCACCAGCCTCCCGTCGTGCCCCAAGGACACCCGCTTACTTCTCCCTGTTGAAGATGATGAACTCCTGGCGTACCGTTTCCAGGCACTGCTGCAGATGGGCAGGCTTTTGTAGGGGCGGAATGATTGACAGTGGTCCAGTCCAATGAAGGTGCACACAAAAGAAACAGCTTATTATAGTTTGGCTCACAGAATGATGCCTTAAAGACTGAGCTCTGCAAATCATAGTTTTAATGCAAGGACACATTAGAGCAGCCCCCAACTTTGCCCATTAGTAATCTAAATGTCTCAAATGGCGATGGACAATGTTACAACAATCTTAAGAACTGATTTACTGTCTATTCAAAGAAAATGAAATATGAAATTCTCCTCTGGCCAGAATAATCATCCTATCTATAATACAATACAGTTTTACGACTATGGAAGACATAGATCTGGGCCAGAAGGTAGGTGCATCTATCTTACAGAAATGTTCAGTAAATAGCACACTATATAAATAACTAGGTTATTGTCTTGGCCTTCTCTGGATACAGACATTAGCAGAGATAATCATGCATTCCAGCCTGTGCATTCTCTGTAATAAGCAAATAAAAACAGGGCCAACTGACCAAGGGAGACGACTCTTTGGTTGCGTCACGTGACTTGCTCTTAGCGAGACGTTTCTTCTTCTTGTGCAAAGGCTTAGATTCCAGAATCATCTCTTCAAGCTCGAAAGTAGGGTCACAGTTTAGCCTTCCCTTCTGGACAGATGAGACAGGTCAACCTTGGGGTTTCTAATGCTTCATTTGCATTTCGTTTGTAATAACCCCGGATATGTGACATGTGAAGGACCATTGAGCTGTCCACCTCCATGCTTACTCTCCTGAAACAGTAGCTTGACTGGAACTCTCAGTGTGATTCATAAATAATCTCAAGGTGCAGAATGAACTATAAAAGAACACCTGTCAATCACAATGAATAACTCTTCAGATTTTCCATATTTGAGGTCTGTCTAATTCTGCCTAATTACCAGGAGAAACTCACAGGGACTCCCGGACAACTTCAGGTAATTCTAAAATTACATCCAAATGCTGCCAGACACCACATCCTTGCCACACCCACATCAAGCCAGCCATCCATTCAGCCACACCCGGTCATTTCTTGCTCTGCCTCCCCTGAATATTTACACACACCTGAAGCTCATCAACCTGCTCAGTTGGTATAAATTAAACACTCTTGGTCTCCTTTAACTACTTGGAGACATTGATTGTCCCAGCATGCTAAGTGTTTGTTTCAAGACCTATTTTCAGTGTATGATGCTTGCTTGCTTTCCTGGTTTTTCTGCTCTTTGTCTTGTAATTCAAATTGAATTATTTCCTCTATGCTCCCTATGTTGGCTTTATGGTTTCCTGCCTCTGATTGGACCATGCGTTTGGATCACAATTTGTATCTATTTGCCTCACCTTGCTTCTCCTTGGTTTTCGACCTTTTGCCTTTCTGTGGACCACAATTCTAGCAATTCTAGCACTTGGGTCACCTCCCTCTCCAATCATTACAATTCTAAAGATTGCCCCAGCATCTAGTAAAAAAACAATTTTATTAGGTACATCTGCCTAGTACTGGGTAGGACCCCCTTTTCCCTACAGTACCGGCAGAATTCCTAGAGAAATGTATGCTGGAACCTTTTGAGTCCCATAACCGATAACAAAAAATGTCCCTATGGAGTATTAAATTTTTGCAAATATACCCTTTGTGCTACTTATAATACCTATGACCATTCCCATCTTACCACTATCATTAACAAAGTGTTTTTGACATACTGTTATACAGTAAGGCAGGAGGTGATGACATCCATAGATGGTATATCTCAGTCGTGTGGTACGTCATAGTCATGTGGTACATCTCAGTCATGTGATACATCTCAGTCATGTGGTACGTCTCAGTCATGTGGTACGTCTGAATCATGTGATACATCTCAGGTGTGTGGTTCGTCTCAGTCATGTGGTACGTCTGAGTTGTGTGGTACGTCTGAGTCATGTGATACATCTCAGGTGTGTGGTTCGTCTCAGGTTCCTCCCCCTAGGTAGAATTACACATATTTTGGATGATTATTGAGTGGGGCTTAAAAAAAATTACAAAAGTGCTTCCCATATTGTGTTTTCCATTGTTTCTAACCTATATTGTCGATTTTGCTTTTTGCTCATTCTTGCTTTGCTCTTCAGCTACTCTGTTCCCAGAATCAATTAAATGTGTTCTTTTCTGTGTGATCAAAGCTGAGTCAGAATTCATTCCCCTGTGGGAAGTCTTTTACCTTAATAAGTCCTATGTAGTTAAGCACGGCATTACAAGGAGCCATATTTCACTAAACATGGTCTTTATAAAGTACGACATGCAGTACAATTATTTGGATGTTATTTCACACCGGAGGGAATTATTTAGTCCTTGTTTTACAGCCTAATGCACAACAAAAGATGAGTATTCGATGCAGATGAGAGGGAGCAAGATGTAAGACAGGGACATAAGGGATGAGAAATGAAAGCCGGTCCATTAAATGTTTGCTTCGCTCAGATGTGCACGTGGGATGGCAGAAAGATGAAAGCAAAGGTATTCAAATCATTTTGAATGTCAAGCACTACTCTCATCATTATGTCCCCATGCAGTTTTGGCTGAAACATGTGTGTCTTGGCTCTGAGTTCAGATTTCACTCATGTTCATAGCTGAGCTGTAAAAAAAGCAATGGGCAAAGAATATGTTGTAATCATCTGTGCTGTATATGGTCCGTTCAACATCGTGGGTATGCTTCAAAGGGCAGAGATGATACTGATAGGAATATTTAGTTTGGTCACACCCAGTGGATCTCACAGTAAATGCACAGTAGGCCTTGATGGCCACCATTCATTGCAATTAGGACAATGATGATGCTAATAACTAATGACAGAGAAAAACTCACATTTGGAACAAAGCCAGGGGGGACAGCTTTCTCCAAGATGGCGTCCCAGTTGACATCAGCCAAGTACGGAGAATTCTGGATGTCACTGATGGTTGAAAGCCTGCCTTCTGGGTCTTTGTCTAAAAGCTGGGAAGATGGGAACAAAGGTATGCAGTTACCATCTCTCTAATGAAACTGCCAGAGTGATATCCAGGAGAAGAGAATGTCAGCACAGCCCTTGTCTATACTGTGGAACAGCCCCCTGTGTCTTATAACCTGCCGCTTGCCACCATATGCCGGTTACTAAGCATGTTTGGGAGAGTGGTGCACGCGCTTGGAACATTATGCAGACACGTGCCTGCAGTGCCTGGAAGTTGAAGATGCCAAGGGCAATTCCCTTGCATTTGTCAGGTTTATTAGCTCAGAAAACACGATGTGTGTGTTTTTAGGACAGAGCACATCTTACTCCGATTATGTCACATCTTACCTGGGAAATCCCCTTACAACCCCTTAAGGAAATTGAACAATTAATTTGTGAACAAGCTATGCACATTCCCATGGGTATGAAATACTTGTGTAAATCACTGGCCCCAAGGCCATTCGACTTGATCATTTTTATTTAGGGAATGATTGAATGCATTGAAAATCTTTCATTTCTGCCACATTCTGCCAAAGGTCTCCAATCTTTTTTACAATGAGAGATACATTTACAAATAAAATAATCTGGGGAGCTTCTGATGGTATATTTTGATGATCAGGGAGGTGGGAGGATCACCCTAAGCATGGGTGGCACTAGGGAGGGGCTTGAGGATGTTGAAGTTCCCCCTACAATAGCCATAGCACCCCCCTTAGCACCCACAAGAAACTTTGGTGGTTTATTTAGAATTGTTTATTATTAATATTTGAATTGAATAATATCATTTACACTTTGAAAAATAAATGCATTAATAAAATTAATCAGTTATTATTATACATGTGTCGGGGGTGTTGCAGGAAAAACGCTAAATTTCAGAGCACACAGGCTGAAACGTCAAGCAACCCCATAGAACCAGCAAAAAATAAATCTCTGACGCCACTCCTGACCCTAAGTGAATCTCGCCAGTGTAAGGGAGGAGGGAGGAGGGGGGGGGGGGGGGGGGGAAGGCATAAGTGTTGGTTGATGGTATCACGATTTAGATACTAGACCTAGGTTAACCTGTGGTACACCAATCTGGAACAAGTCAGACTTGGTATGAAAGATTTCATTGAAATAAAGCTGTTCGTTTGGTGTGAAATGGATTTAAGGCTAACATTTATTTTTCCTTACCTAGTTTTGAACATTTCTACTGTAGCTAGCATTTTCACTACAATAGAGGGGTGTTTCCCAAAAGCATCTTAGTACAAATATTATCTTAACCATTACAGAATGTGTTCTGTGTAGGGCCAAGTTTCCTAAAAGTGTCATACTTCCTGTATGAATATTAATGAGCCTCTCCTTGCCATCCTATGTTTCAAAAATTCACATGCCAGCACTGTTACTTCTTGTCTACCTGCAGTATGTGAGTGTGAGACCATACAACCTGAAAGTAAGCGTAACTTTAAGGGGGATTTTGCCTCCAAAAAATGACTTATAACTGATGATTACAGATCAATTCACCATGACGCATCAATAGATTTTTACAATCCTAGCATGGAACACTAATGACAATGTTCAGTTACTGAAATAAGGAAATTCATCCAATGGGAAGGGTAAAAAATAAATATTTCAACATTAGTCATAGATTTACTTTTACTACATCCGTAGAGGGCATATCGGTCATATAACTTCAGTGGTTTGGGTTGTTTTAGTACAGCTGAACGGGGCAGATTCCAGCAGGAACTCACTCTGCGCAGTAGCGACACCATGCCCTTGGACCAGGTGGAGGAGTAGTGCACACGCTCGCCGCGGAATATGTTAGTGACGTCATCCACAGCTAGGCTAGAGTGGATGTCGTAAGGCCGCTGAGAAACAAAAACACACAGAAATGCAGCAGAATTTTCAAATATGACCTAGCTGGCTGGCCTCATAGCATCATTTATATAATTAACACTTACTGTATATCGAACTATGACTGCAATCAATCCTTTATCCATCTTTGTTTATGTGACCAGAAGGATAAACGCAACTTTTGTTTCCTTCAATTGACTTGTCATAGTAAGTATTAAAATCTCTTTTTTCACAGTTTAATAAATATATTTAGAAGAATTATGAAAGCAAGTAAAATGAAACCAAAGTCATCAAGGCATTTCTGCTCATCTGAAACCTTAATTGTTGCAACGAATACCCAGTACAGGTATCCCCCGTTTAAAGTCCATACGATCAACGTCCATTAACGACTGTGCAATAACAACATACAACATACAACTGTGCAACATACAATAAGAAAATAAATTCTGTGTTTTAATTTTGGACGTAACGCCTGCTGTTTTTTAAAATGCGCGGGCAAGATCTGGGTAGCGTTGACAGTCAACAAAGACAGTACTGTACAACGCTGCCTAAATTTTTTGTGTTTTAATAATCCATATCTCCTTTAAGTGTCTAACATGTGAAAAACGAAAAAGTTACAGAAGGTAGTGTTCTGTGATAAACAAAATGAAGAACGTTTTACTTTATTATAAAAAGTCTTTGAATACAAAACTTCTTAAAACTGACTTGTTATGATGTAATGCACAGTGTTTCGTGTTTTATAAAATATAAAAAGATAAGAATTATTGTACAGTACTGTACTTAATGTTTTAATATTGTGCTTTAATAATCCATAATAAAGTTTAAAATATAGCATCTGCGAAGTATCTAAGCTACTTAGTACAGTAATTAAAGGCATATTACACAACGTGCAGAGTAGCCTAAATATTCTAAGCAACTGTAGTAATATTAGATCAACGTCCAAATCGTCTAACGTCCTGTTTTATAGAACGAAATTTGGACATTAAGCAGGAGATACCTGCAGGAAAAAATATAAAATGTGTACTGGATCTTATGCTAGTCAGCACAGGGCACAATGTCCAGTTATCGCAGGGCACACACTTACACTCTATAGGCAATGCTGAGACCCCAGCTAGCCTAACTGCATGTCTATAAGCATGTAAACTCCCCACTCCCCGAGCCCTGAAGGTCTGGTGCAACAGTGCTTTCAACTGAGCTACCACAACACACAAGCTTTCATCAACCTAACTGTACAGCCCTTGGCATGCACAGTGTTAGAATTAATGGAATTAATTCAGTATAACTGTGTTACATATAAAAAAAACATCTTGGATCCTCTATCAAACTGGGCTGGGTGTTGTTTTACTACAATATATTATGGCAGTAAAGGAGGGAGCCACCCACCAACACCAAGGACACATGATTGTCTAAGAGCACTTCTCCCTGATCTATGAACATGCCTAGTTACTGACATAAAATGATGCAAATGGACACTTTTTGTTTGAGCTGCCAAAACGTGAGTACAGCTATTTTGACATGTAAATTAAATTGTAGATTTAATTAAATTGTAGAGTCAGATTAGTAATTTAACTTTTATAAACCAGTTTTGGTACCATGATCGGTGTGACATTTTCTATTTTTTCTTCCGTGAAAAGCAGCTATTTTGTCTTAGAATTTTACAGTTGGAAATATGCACAGTGGCTACATCATAACTGTTGCAGATGGAGGTGCTCTGCAGTGCTTACCCATCCACGGAGCAGTTCATAAGCTGTGATCCCCAGTGACCACCAGTCCACAGGGTAAGAGTAGCCGGGGCCTCCATCTATGAAGGACTGGAATACCTCTGGAGCTGTGAGATGCACAAGCAGTGGATGGACTTACTGTATTTGAAATAATATTACAGTGTTAAAGTGTAAGTTTAATGTGTTGGACAACCAATTATAGAAGATGTATGGACAGGTATATGTCCAAATGTACTGTGAGGTAGGGCTGGGTGATATAAACATCATTTCATCATATAAAATTTAAACAATAAGAAAATGAGTAACAGATAAATACTCAATAACAAACATTGCCTGGTAGCAACCATCAACTTATTACATAACAGAGACCAATTGAATCCAAACCAATCATATTTTAGTGCTTTGAGATGAGCAGAGCACACCACACACATCCATCTAGGTAATATCATGGAGGAGAGATGTGCTTCCTCTGAGGAAGCTGAGTGCCAGTGACGAAAGCGACAGCTCAGCAGCCTCATCTTTTATTTAAGGGATATTGTGGATAAATATGGTAAAGAGAATTCACTGGTGCATTGGTACCTTTCACAGTTTTAAGTCCAACACACAACAGACTGGGCTGTGTACTGTCTTGTGCCTACTAAAACTGGAAATATTGCAAACATTTCACTACTTCCCCTCCATGAATTGCCACTTTATTGTGGTGGTGGGGTTTATGTGCCTCCATGATCCTAGGAGCTATGTTGCTATGGGCAATTGCCCCTGGTAGAGACTCCCAAGGCAAATTGGTCATAGGTGAGTGGCTAGCATAAGTGCGAATCAGAGCACCCTCATGATGACTAATAATACAATGGATCATGTTACCCCACCCAGACTGGGGAGACCAGGGCCTCACCCTGGAGCCAGGCCTTGGGCAGGAGGCGAGTGCCTGGTGTTCTGGTCTCTACCCATGGAGCCTGGCCAGGCCTAGCCCAAAAAAATAACATGGGTCCATCCTCCTGTTGGCCCACCACCTGCAGGGGGTGCTGTGGGGGTCGGGTGTAATATACGTCGGGTAGCAGTTGAAGGCAGGGGCCTCAAAAGATCGATTATTGGCTACCAAAACTGGCTCTTGGTACATGGAATGTAACTTCTCTGGAGGGAAAGGGGTCTGAGCTGGGGTGGGAAGTAGAGCGATACCGACTAAATATATTCTGGATCACATCAATGCATGGCTCAGATCCTGGAACCAAACTCCTGGAAAGGGGATGGACTCTATTCCACTGTGAAGTTGCTGATAGTGAGAGGCAGGGGTGGGTCTACTTATAGCCCCTCAGGGTTAAATTATGTATGTAGGACCTTACTTACTTATGTAAGTAAGTATGTTGGAGTTCATCCTAATGAATGGTCGGGGGATGGGCTCTGACAGTTGTCTGTGCATATGAACTGAAAAGCAGCTCAGAGTATCTGGCCTTCTTGGAAAGCTTCGGAGGGGTGCTGGAAGGCACTCCTACTGGGGACTTGATTGTTCTGCTGGGGGACTTTAATGCTCACGTTGGTAATGACTTTGTAACCTGAAAGGGTGCAACTGGGAGGAATAGTCTGCTCGACTGGAATCCAAATAGAAAACAGTTATTGGACTTTTGTGCTAACCATAATTTGTCCATAACAAACACCATGCTTGAACATAAGGTTACTCCTAAGTGCACGTGTCACCAGAACACCCCAAACCATAGTTCTATGATCGATTTTATAATTGTATCATCAGGTCTGCATTTGTATGTTTTGGACACTCAGGTGAAGAGAGGAGCTGAGCTGTCAGCTAATCACCACCTGGTGGTGATCCAATGGCAGGGAAGGTGCCAGATAGACATGGTAGATATAAATGCATAGTGAAAGTATGCAAGGAGCATCTGGTGGAGGCCTCTGTCCAAGAGATCGTCTACTCACACCTCTGGCAGAACTTCTCTTGCATCCCAAAGGAGCCAGGGAACACTGAGCCTGAAAGGGGCTATGCCCATCTCTAGAGCTGAAGTTACTGTCAAAAAAGTACTCAAAAACCTATTTAGTGGTAAGGCTCCAGGGGTGGATGAGCTCCAGGGGTGGATGAGATTTACCTTGAGTTCTCGAAAACTCGTGGTTTAGTTGGGCTGTCTTGGCTGACACGCTTCCTCAACATTGCGTGGACGTTGGGGACAACGCCTTTAAAATGGGGTGGTGGTCCCAATCTTTAAGAAAGGGGACTGGAGGATGTGTTCCAACTTCAGGGGGATCACTCCTCAGCTTCCCTAGGATGGTCTATGCTAGGGTACTAGAGAGGAAGGTCCGCCCAATGGTTGAACCTCAAATCCAGGGGGAATAATGCAGATTATATCCTAGTTGCGGAATGCTGGACCGGCTCTTCACCATCACAAGGATAATTGCTGTGTTCATGCAACTTTGCCCAACCAGTCTACATGTGTTGTGTGGACTTGGAAAATGTGTACACTCATGTCTCTTGAGGGATCCTATGGGGGTGCTTTCAAAAGTTTGGGGTACAGGGTTCGTTGTTGTGGGCCATCAGACCCTTGCACACACAGAGCGAGAGCTTGGTTCGCTTTGCCAGCAGTAAGTTGACTTGTTCCCAGTGGGTGGTGGGCTCTACCAGGGCTGATCTTTCATGGACATATTTTCTAGGCATAGCTAAGGGGCAGACGGGGTCTGGTTTGGAGGCCTCAGGATTTCTTCTTTGTTTTTTGCAGATGATGTAGTCCTGCTGACCTGCAGCATTCAATGGGGTGGTTTGCAGCTAAGTGTAAGGTGGCTCCGACGACGATCAGCACCTCCAAGTCTGTGGCTATGGTTCGAAGGATGATTTGCTCTCTTCTGGTAGGAGATGAATTGCGGCAAAAAAATTCCTCCGCATGGTGGCTGGGCTCAGTCTTAGAGGAGGTGAGGAGCTCAGACATTCAGGAGGGGCTGAAAGCAGAGCCGCTGCTCCTCCGCATCAAACAGAGCCAGTTGAGGTGGTTCAAGTATCTTTCTAGGATGCCTTCTGGACACCTCCCTGGGGAGGTGTTTCGGGCAAGTCTAACCAGGAGGAGATCCCGGGGCAGGCCCAAGACCAAGATCTCTAGGCTGGATTTCACCACTTGAAGCACTACCATCTAGTACAACATACAGAATGCAAGCCCTTACAATCACAAACACAAGCAATTAGGGTTTCCACTTTCACTCTGAAAAAATATGGAACAAGCCACATCCTGAATTGGTTAAAAACGGGACATAGAACTTTATTTTTTATTACAGAACGAGTAACAACTGTCGCGTCCCTCCACCCAGCCTTCTCATGTGCCACGCTCACCTCGTTACCCTCGTGTGAATTCCCTACGTATCAGCTGCCCTGCGTTCATTCTGATGTCCTGTCCTGTATGTTAGTCTGTGTTCAAGTCTGTTTCCCCAGATCTGTCATTTTAGTTTCGTGTCTTCGTCCGCCGTGTGATCCCTGTCTGCTAGTTCTCCCTAAATAAACCCCATCCTGTGGATTTCCGTCTCCCTGATCCTGCTTCCCCGCACCATGCTCGCTCGCCCATCACACGATCACAACAACTGTATCAGCAAAGTCAACCCTCTTCCTTGCACTAAGCAGCAAGGCAGTCAGAGAAAAATCCTAGCAAAAAAACGTATTGTCTGTGTTTTCTAGTATTATGTCCTGCAACAAAAAAGTTTATTTTTGAAATAAAATTAGATTTCATTTTGCATTGCATTGAATTTGTCACTTGTCTCATGTTTTGCAATTCTAAGGGAACAAAAGTGGAGCACTGAAATAAAGAAATAATGACTTGAATTGTATTGTGATAATTATCAATATCAACTGATATGAGCAAAATTTTATGGTGAAATATTTTTACATTAAAATTATATGATAAAATATTTTGCCATATCGCCCAGCTATATCGTGAAATTAAACTTTACTTACAGGAATTCTGTTTTTGCATAATCCTCTTTGCTCACTCCTTGCCAGTAACAGCAAAATTTGGGATCAGAGCACAGGGTGTTTATCCTGTACCCTAGATGTTAAGGGTCCTTGCTAAATGGAAAATGGTTGCGTGACTATTCTGCCAAACCGCGAGTTTTAAATCAGAGACCTTCCAATTACAGACACAGAGGTCTGTTCCACAAAGCCACACACCATGCCCAGTTCACCAAGAAGGCACCTCCAGGACCCTCACACTCATGCCAGTGTAAAGGTGGCCATGTGCTTATAGCAGGACCTCGGACAGCACCCACCTGTCAAATTTCAAGACTAGTGTTTTGGAGAGCAGAGCAACATGTGACCACAGGGCCACACCCACAATGACCCACTGGCCAATGGTCACACCAGCTGCTCCAACGTCCCCAGCACCACAGTTCCCTGTAAGAAAGCCTCCCTGACCAGACTTAGGAAGAGAGCTGGACCTACTGCCTTCATAACTAGCTATTCTAGCTGTTGTGTCTGGAGTTTGCAGTGGGGTGCATGTTTCTCCATTTCTTTGTCTAAGCCTTCTGCGTTGATCCTTAATAAATACAGCCTCTGCAAGGCTGATTCTCATTAACCCTAAGTGCTTTAATTCACCTTAACCCTGTGACACATCTTTTTTTCTTGTTCCTACTGTAGTGATCATTCATAGTTTGTCACAGATCTGGCTGTACATGCAATATGTTTTGATTTCTGCTGTATAACGTTAAAAGTGGAGCTACCTTTGTTGTGCTTCTATCTGTTAAGAACTATGAATCTCCACAGGCATCTCTATGAGTAGCAGGAATGGGGGGTTGACCCTGATCCTTCAATCCTGAGCCACATCCACAGTGACCTTACTTCTCCACCCAGTGATTTGCTTGCTCCAGTTAGCCTGTCTGCTGCATCATCAGCTTTGACCATTACCTTAGAGAGAAGATTCTATCCAAGAAACTAAGATACTAAGAACTAAGAAGGGTTTCCACCTTATTCTTTTTAAGGTGTATTTGCTCTCTTTTCTATAATATTAGCATGTTGGTGGGGGGGGGTGTCTGGAGTTTTTGGTTCTCATCCTTAGTTGTCTCTTGACATTCTTTCTTTCACATTTCCCTTTTCCCTGTTTTATGCACCATTTTGTATAAATGATGTAGTAATGCATTACCACACACTCTTGTTAAGTGCCTTGGGGCGACAGTATTGTGAAAAGCACTACATAAAATAAACTGAACTGAATTTTTAAAAAGATGTAGGAAAAACCATTACTGAAAGAATTATGGGAGTCTGGAGCTGCACTAGATTCTGGAAGTTTTCGGTGGTGTGGTTTCCTCGGTCAATCCTCAGGAGAGGGTGACTACATTTCTTCTCTGCCTGCTTGCCTTTTTAAGTAGCAAATCTCAGGAACATACAAGCAAAAGACGGGGAATGTTTCTCGTCTCCCTCTGCATAACTCTGTAGTGGAAGCTTTTTGAAAAAAGTTATTTTCTGAACCACAGATGTCTCCCTACTGCCTGGCCGCAAGACTTGCAGTGTTGAAGCCTGGTTCCCTGAGGGTTTCCTGAATGCCGGATGCAGCTCTGTCACTGGCTTCTTCAGGCACAGAAACACAGGACCAGAAAGTGGCTTCCAGGCCCTGTGGGAACCTCCTCTAACAGCTTCCCCTCCAACAACAGGGCCGTTCAGGGACAGTTTACAGTCCACTGCCAGAGCCTTTTCCTGAGTACCAGCCATACTCAAATATGCTTGTTTTCATATCTAAATTAAAATATTTAAGCACCGTGATAAAGAAAGAGAGGTTTGATTTTCAGACATGAGTGCAAAATTGCAATCTGCACTTTATGTGGTCATACTCATGTTTGTAAAGGTGCATACTTTATGTAATTGCCCATACTAGAGTCTCTAGCAAGTTACTCTGGTGATTTTTACAGATGTTTTTGCATCTGACAGGTCTCAAGATCACTCTTAAATGCCTTTGCTATTTGGTTATAACTTGGAAAGTGAGATTCTATCTAATCTATTTTAGATTACTGGCTGTAGCAAAAAGTCCCTGACCACAAAAAAAAATTAATTGATTTTGGCTTGTTCCCAAGTATGAAAGCGAAGGCTTGCTGTTTATCACCTTGTTTGTTGCAGCAGATGTTAGTGTTTGGGGGAGGATTAAACAGTGTGTAAATTCATTCTGGTCCAAATCTGAAACTTAGCTTAGGCGGGGGAGGTGAAAATAAAATGGACAAATGCATCATTAAAGAGTTATTACAACTAAGCTTTGAAAATTACTAACAGATGCGACGAAGGGTATTGGTCCACTTGTAAAGATGGATATTTCCATCACTTTTCAAGTCTGGAACACAAAATGACACCTAATAAACTTTGCAAGGGTGACAGTGCCTGATTCCCCAAATATGAAAGTACTGATTCGGGCCAGAAATTGTGTCTGTCACCAATGATCCATTATGCAGCATCTTTGAAAATGGAGAAAGAGTAAAGGACTGCCTTTGAAGATGGACCACCAGCTCTTCTGATCCTCTGTGGGCTTTTCATCTCTCTGATAAAAATCTGCTGCTTACGCATCATTTATTTGGCACATTTATCAGACATTGTGTGACCTCCTTCTGTAGGTGGACTTGAAGAACGTGATGGAAACCAATGTGTGAATTTACAGTTCGGTACAATGATACGGGGGAAAAATATTCCTCAGCAAAACCAGATCCCCCCTCAGTTTTAACTAACAGTATCACGTTTTAAGTAAAGATCAGAATGAGAATTGTATCACATGTTAGCCGTCCTTAAAAATGTTCCTCTATGACTAAAACTAACATAGGCCACTGATAACACAAATGGTGGTGCAGCTCTAGTTCCACTCACCCATATAGGGTTTGGTCCCAGCCATGGACATTGCCTTCTCGGAGTCCTTCAAAACAGTGGCGATATTGAAGTCCGTGATGTGCACGTGACCTGCAGGGAACAAAAACGAGAGCCGCTGTCTGTTTGGTACCTCAGTTGCCCCAAGCACGGGCCTCCAGGTCCAGGTGAACATCCAACTGGGCTGGATAGAGCTTTAGAGCTTAACTAGAACAACAGTGACATATGGTCATAATTTTACTGTTCTTTCATTATAATAAATGAGACTGAATGTTAGGCAGTGCCAGTGATTGTGTGCCTAAATGAAGACACAGAATTCCCTGTGCTGTGCTATTTGCTCGAATGTGTGCTACTGGCCTGTGATGAACTCACGGCCCTTCCAGTGTAGACTCTCTGTATGCCTCCTATTATAAGATATCTGGAACCCTGTAGAACTACCCTGATTAGAAAACCAGGCAGTGAAAACCTTTAAGCATAATATGAATATAATATAAACATATATAGGGTGGGCGAAAAGTAAGTATACAGTTTTTATTTTCTTACAAAGTAGATGCTATTTGGAAAGTAAAGTTTTAATTTTGCAAAGTGTTGCAAGGTAGGTATGATGATTTCATTTTACAGTACTTATTGGGTCATCTTTAGCCTCTCAGTTGTTTGAAATGTTCTCCGTCAACGTCGCTACTTTCCTGGAGCCTGTCCCTGACACTGTGACATGCGTTAGCCACCACGCTCACCCGACTGGACGCCTGTGCACTATTTTGGGGGCATAGTAAAGAAGAAGGCTTTTGGGAGGAAGCCCCACACAATGGGGGGATTGAAGGAGTTCATCTTGCAAGCATTTGTGGGCATTGATGCTAACTGGGATTTGTGTGCTAAAGTGTGTCACAGTGTTAGAAACAAGCTCTAGTAATGTATCAAACACTGACATTTCAAACGCCGAAGAAACTAAACATGACCCAATGAGTTGTGGAAAATTAAAACTGTTTACCTACTTTTGCCCCCCCCCCCCCCCCCATATAATGTGTGTGCTATAGTGCCTCAGTATGTAACACTGTAGGCTCAGTTGGTTGGTTTCATTTATGCTACCAGTTCTGTAAAAGAAAGTCAATTTCCTACCCCAGTCCAAAGACACGCATTCATGTGATTTGATGACTCTAAGTTGTCCATACTGTGCTCTAAGTTGCCCATACTGTGCTCTAAGTTGCCCATACTGTGCTCTAAGTTGCCCATACTGCGCTGCGTGCCCATACTGCGTGATGACCTGACTGCCTGTCTAGGCTTCTTGAGATATGTTTCTTGAGATAAGCTCACAGCTCACCACAATCCCTAAGCTTTTGTGGAAAGCAGAAGGATCGTCATACAGTATATAATGTGATATATGATAATATGGCAGACGATATTACAAAACATATTTCAGAACGGGCAATGCTGTGAGAGTGGTAAGTTCTGGCCAGCATAGAGGTTCCCCCAGCCCTTCACCCTGTGCTGAACAAGTGCTTCCATCCGTATGTCTGTCCATTCGCCCTTAACATGAGCATTTTGTCTCGCTGGTTTGACATTAACCCCCTTCAAACCAAAGACCACCATGATGAGCTTCTAATAATGCTAGGATAAAATATTACACAGTAATATATTGCTGCACTGAGGGTTTATGAAGAAGGGAGTCTTTAGCAAACAGTTTTAAGAGCCATCAAAATTTATAGTGTCCAAGAGGGAGGGAGTGGATTTCGAATGTTCTTCATAAATCAGTGTCCACATGACATCCAGTAGTCTGAGAAATATGTTCTTGGCTCATGTGCTTCCATCCATGAAAATGTGGAACACTAGGAAAATCCAGTGAAGTTACTGGCATTGTGTAACAATTTTTTGATTGTTGAATATACTCCAGGCGATTTAATGTAATTACATTGGTTTTTTTTTACTTTCCATGCATCTGTTCATTTATGGTCCATTATTTCTTATGTAGCGTTAGGTAATACACAAGTGCCACTATTAATTTCACCAATAGTTCGGCATTTACCCATCAGAAGGGCTGGCACTCGGCATCAGGGTGCAGAGGAGCAACCTGAAAACAGCTAAGGACTGAATCAAGTTTCCTCCTTCACCCACCTTTCACATTTCTGTGATTTTCTGTGTTTGCTTTGAAGACCAGTCCAAGGCTGGAGCTTAATATCTCTGTGCCAGCTGGAACATGGGCTGCTGGGTGAGGGAAGCTCACTGCAGGACATAGCCACTGAACGTGAGGCTAACATGCAACAGAATCGACCCACAGCCACTAGAGCTGTGTAGGTAGGAGTGCTTCGGAGATGACATTCTGGATTTAATGCATGCTAGTCTGACGGATATCTAGTAAACAAACAAGGCATCAAATTGGTGTGTTACGTTTGATAACTTTTTAAAACCCAGACTCATGTAAAAGAAAGTAATGCAGTCCTTTAGCTCAACTTACCATGCTCATCCAGAAGAATGTTATCTGGTTTTATATCCCTAGAAAGGGGAAATAGAAGGAAAGGTACGTATGAGACATACTGTCCTATAAGTTCATTCATCAGGTATTAGCCAGCTGTACACTGGTGGGGAGGGACCCTTATGGCGCAGTGTGGACAATGCACTGCTCATAAGAAGCTGCCTGTTGCATTACTGATTTAGCTACCAACACACACACACAGAGTAATCCATCAGATGTCAAGATAGATGCATATCAGGGGCAGGTGGGAGTATTTTTAGACAGGCAAATTGCATTTGCATCTCAATTTTAATGAGTGTGCAGTCCAATTAAAACGAAGTAAAGAATTTGCATAAACATCCCCAAAGGGCAATCAGCTATATTTCAATCTGAGGTCTGTTCTTAATTGTCTATTTAATGAGACACCACACTGTGGTATCTGCTATATGGGTATGCAAGATAAATCAGAGCCCTTTAGAAATCAAGATAGTCGAGTCTTTGTGAGGGGGAATGGGAAATTCCCACTAAAATAATGCAAATTGTCTTGCGAGGCATTTATGTAAATGAGCAGAGTCCCCTTTGGAAGAGTAAATGTGCATTCATTTCCATTTCTGTACACTGGATTCCATTTCTGTGAACTTGCAGTGATGTCCAAAGGTGAAGGCATGAAATAAAAGAGGTAATCCGAGACTATACCCAGAGATTATTTATTTATTCTAATTTGTTTGGAAGTGGGGTAAATGGTAATATTTACTTAAGTCCCTATTTGGGTTATATGTAACACATTCCCACACACAGAAAGTTGTATTTCTCATCAGACTCTGTGAAAAACATTCAATCTCATGTGCAATAGTCTCAGTGGAGGTATAAAGATATAATGGAAACACCCCCCACACTCCCCAGTGCAGACATTAGTCTGCCCATCAATAATTTCTATGTAAAAATTGCATTCAGTCAGACAAAGGTCAGGATAGGACAGACATAATATGTACTAGGGCGGTTTACTGTGGCTATCTCTTCGCCTAACTCAAGCAGGTCTCTAAAAACGAGGCAAGTCAGAGTCTCACATTCGCAGAGATGTTATCCAAGCAAAATCAGACTGTATTGATGGATTTTTCTGAAAGGATTCTCCTCATTATTGTTGAGCTACTGTTGATATTTCAATTTTAATCATGCTGGGACCTAAAATGGAATTGGTTGTTTATTTTTCCTGATGTGTAAAGCCAGTGGGATTTATTTAAAATGAATACATTTAAATTTAATATAACTAAAATAATTTATTTTCTCACCCTTTTGTCTGTAACAATGTGGGTATATTTAGAAATAACTCGCATGCATTCTGGGGTCCTATTGGACAGCTTGGGAAGCAGCAGTGGTCTGCAGGGGTCGCCAATGAGGGAAACATGACCTCAAATCCAGGTCGATCCCTGACCTATATTATTGATTAAGGAGGTAGGGGGCAATGTCATTTTTGATGAGGGATATAGGGAATCAATTTCCAAGTATCCTGGCTGGATGTCATTTAAGGATTATGTGAATATTTTACTCCGACAGTTCATGTAAGGGACACCTGTAATTTCATCCTTGATTATCAATATGTCTGTATGTTAACTTGGTACTTCGCAATTTTTTCATTTAAAACCCTTAGTTCAGCACATTCCTTCCATATTTTATTTAAATATTCCATGACTCCATCACTCTTTTGCTTATAATACTACTTAGACTCTTGTAACACATTAGGGAGTATTTGGATAAATTAGCCTACTTTCAAATGAGTAAAATTTGGATCCAGCCTGCATACAAGACAGACAGTAGCACTGTCCATGCATTTCAAGGACACTATTTCATTTAGACAATAAACAACAAATGCTTCTAGCGGCTGTTCAGTTTAACACAGATTCTAGAACTCTTTTTCAGGCTTGAAGAAAACACAAGATAGTTCAGTTAATTACAAAAGACCCGAGATCCCATTTTGTAAATGAGTCTCCATGGCAACCTAGAGAGGTTATCAGTGTTCTCACATTTTGCCCAGAAAAAAGCAGCTTTTACCACATCTTGGTACTGTTGTTGTACAAAGTATATGGTTGCCTGTGCAAATACCTTTTCTGTTGAAAACATGCTTTAAAAAATAACACTGCATCCATTCATTCAAACTGGCAGTTCTGTGCTTTTTTCATTAACTGAGGTAAATGAGAAGTCTGCAGAGATAATGGTGGTTGATAGAGATTTGATCTTGATCAGCCTATCTAGCATCTTTCAGTCCTGAAACTACTGGCTAAAGCTTTACAAGACTGTTGACTATTGATCCATCTGATGACCTATATTTCAGTCATCCAGTGTCATCAAAAAGAAACTCGTATACTTCACACAAAAATATCTTTCTGTATAACATGGGTAATATGTAAAACAAACAGAATATATGCTTGATACCTCAGTCAAAATACATAATAATAAAAGCAATTGAGTTTTTTAGATAAAATAATATAATATATCCCACAGTATTTAAATAATTTAAGACAATTAAAAGCATTTCAAGCCTTAATCTGCTACATCACTTATAAAGGTATTCGTGATTTATAATAGTCATATTTAGTATTTAGACAAATCCTTGAAGGTCAAGGGTTTCACATTTCTGCAAAAAATATAATGTCTAGGTATTATTGTATTCATGAGTCACGGACAAGATTATCATCTTTGGCCATCTTCTAATAGTCGGCTGACTAGATATTTAGTAAATGCATAAATGTTATAGTAAATCATTCCCAGTGTCACAATAATACCTTTAATAGTTTTTGGCATTTTGTTTATTTTTAAGATATTGCCTTCCAGAGATAACAGATACCTCAGTAAAACGAACGAAATGAGTGAGAAACTCAGAAACAATCTGGAACCTAGAGATGAATGAAAATGAAAGTACTCTTTAAAACATCGTGTAATTATTTCAGGCTTTGCTGGGTGGCTTACGAACATTGACCGTTCATTGAGGGTAATGATGCCAAGTTACGAAAATGAGTCCTCTGTGATGTTCCAACCCTTGACCAATGACTGCTGGGGCCTCTGTGACGTTCCAACCTTTGGCCAATGACTGTCGGGGCCCCCGTAACATTCCTCTCCTTGACCAATGGTTGTCCTTCATGTGAAGCTGCTTCAGTTACAACTCCTAGTATCTCTCAAGTTTAGAACTCCAAGGGATCAACGAGACATAGAGTGAACCGAACAACACCAAGATTGCCGAGGATAATAATGTGGACTCGCCTCAGTGCCCACTGTGTAAGTGTGGCCTGTCCTGTGTGGCTGAGCTGCTGTTGACACTGCAGAGCCGGGGGTCATTATCTCTAGCAGAGTGAGCACAAATCCCAACATGGTTACTTACAGTGTATTCTCTGGTCTCCAACTGTATAATGGAGCGAGTAAATAAACCCCACAGAACATGATTGACTCAGTTGAGCAAACAATAATCCCGAGATTCCATGAGGGAGGCAAAATTTATATCAAGTCTGTTTCTGTACAAAAATCCCTCTAGAAAAAAATGAACAATGCTTACAAAACCAGTACACGACAGCAATAATAAGCAACAGGTAGACATCTTGCCGCCAAGTGACCTACCTAAATACAGTTTTACCTTGTCAATAGCACTTTTATTTGAATTTCATGGTCGAAGCTGCTTGTTTGTTGCAATTTATTTGAGCGATAGAGAAAGGCAGCCACGACAATGCGTTGTGCAGAAACAAATCAGGGAAAATCGATGTCTGAGATTCATGTGCAGCCTTTCATATATGCGGGATACTCCGATTTTTTTGGATCTGTGAGGTGAGTAACCAAGGGAATTTGAATTATACAGATGACTGTATGCATGGCAGTTTTTGAATTACTCTGCCATCCCTCAGGGACTTTGCAAGAGGTGAGTTTTTGAGTAGAGTGAAAATCATCTTTGTAGTTCAGTACTGAAGAAGTAGAGATTGTTATTTCGGTGCTTAAACGGCAAAGGAAATCCACAGATTTCTTTTAGTATTCTCTGAGGACTCCTAACATAAACAGGGCTCCATTTGACAACAGAGCAATTTTGCACTTGTTAATGAGCCACTCACTTGAAACTTAGCTTGGAAGCACTTGTACCTAAATAGGCTCCTTGATAACTGTACACTTGTGTTGCCTCCCTCGTACTCACTTTGGACAAATGTCTGTGAAATAAATATAAATGAAAACTATATTGGGTTTATGTTAATTAACTAACTACACATAATTTCATGTTAGAAATCCACATTGTAATGAGCTACTAACATTTTTACCACTTCAATAAGGTATGGCATGTCTGTAAGAATATCAAATATATGTACATGTTAAAAAGAAAAGCAAATCTTTTTTGCTCTCGCTTCCAATTAGGACAATAGTGAAATCCTTGTCATCTGAGATTTTGAGATAATAATTCATCCTGTCAATTCTCCCTTGCAGCCAAGTGTAGGATGAATAGCAATTTCTTGTCATCCTTGTTACTAATGCTAGTCTTTCCTGCTTGGCTGTCTAGCTTTTCAAGATGAAAGAGTCATGTTAGAGATAATGTCAAGGGATGATCTTGTGAAAATAGTTCTCTTCTTCAATTAGCAGTGGCGAAATAGGGCTTTTTCACCAGTCCGATAAGAATGATACTTCTCTTTTGAACAGCCAAGAAGATAACAGTTGTTAAATCGCTTCCCTTATTCACCCTTTTTTTGTGAATAACGAACTAAATTGAGTTATTTCCTAATCAATTAAACAGATGGTCTGTAAATGTTCAAACAAAACTTAATACTTTGATTGAGAGGATTTCTGTTACATTGTTTATTCAGAGTCCTTGCTGTTTTGAAATGATTCATCTTCTGCTTATAGTACCATTCAGCAAAGCTATTCTTTTTCTTGGCATATGCTGTAGAGTTAAAGTCTGTTCTCTGTGTTTTCTGCAGAAGTCTAGATTGTAGCCTTGCCTCTAATTACAAGACAGATACCATCACTGGTGTTTAATTCAAAGAGGCTTTTTATACTAGATTATTGTAGTTCTATTTTTGCTTGCGGTGCCTTTAAGACCAGTCATTTGCTTCAAATAAACCAGTCACTCACTTGATAAGCATTACAACCAAAAAAGGGAAAATGTGCAATTCATTTAAATATGCACTAAATATATTACAATTGTTTTTATGGGATTTTGACAACATAAGCAATTTCCAATAGCACAAACATCTGCTGCATTTTTTATTGTATTTTGTAACAGCCTGCAGTTATACTGCTGGGATGGCTAAGAAACTGAATGATTGTTTAACACAAGCTGCAAAGGTTTATTCACAAGGAAAATAGCCTTTGATTCTTTACTGTGACACCATCAGGTATAAGTATTGCCTTCAACAATATGTTCATTCATATGATCACAACAATAATAACCATTACAATGATAAATATCATTAATGATAAGAACAATGAGATCTGATTATGGCAACAATAATATCAATGATAATGACAATGAGAACATGCAGTAGTGTGTCAGTGTTTTCGGTTGCCATGGTAAGAGCACTCACCGATGGATAATGTGGCAGCATTGTAGGTAGTAGAGGGCTAAGGCCAGCTCACAGATGTACAGCTTCACGGTTTCCTCCTTGAACTGTACATTCTGCTGCAGGTGGTAACGCAAGTCTCCCCCGAGCAGAAGGTCCACCACCATGAACATGTCCTCCTCATCCTGAAAGGAGTACCTGGAAGGTGAAGAGGAGGCACCACTCACAATGAAAATCTGACTGCTTTAAGCTGGACGTCAGACTTGTTCTAATACAAAGAAAGTCCTGTCTGTATACATAGAAAACAGTGTTATTCCATCCATCCATTTTCCAAACCGCTTATCCTACTGCGGAAGCAATGGGCACGAGGCAGGGAACAACCCTGGATGGGGGGCCAGCCCATCGCAGCAGTGTTATTCCCCTGTGTTAAAATGAAAAAATGGCTTTAAAATAAAACTAACCCAATAAGTGAAATAATTAGTATCGTCAGTTCTATAGCATTTTTTAGGAAAATATACAAAATGTATGCATTGATTATATCCGTGCCACATTCACTTTAGCTGATAATATTTTTTTTCCCTATGGAGTCCTAGAGGGGCCACTTTATTTGTCCTGCAAGGGCCAACCAGTTGTTTGCCAAAGACATTTTGCTGAAAATATTAGTTGTGATGTCACAGTCACCTATGAAATATTATTGGAGTCACATGTCAGTCCAGGAGAGGATCCTCCCTCATGAAGGTTAAAGGTCAAATACCTCTGAAAGAATATACTCCCTGTCTGTGGAATGAAAATTTTCATGATTTGATTGTATGTGCAATAATGACACAAAAAGAGACTAATTGGAACCATTTCCTTGACACTAGGATCAAAAGAATCCAGTCCCATAAATCCTAGCAAAGAGAGAAATCCATTGTTGTAAAACATCTAAGGAAATCCATTCTTGGTAAGACAGATGATCATTAAAATGTCCTAAAGCTGGAATACTTTATAGTTTGACAAAAAAAGAAAACTCTGCAAGTCTTTCTCAAGCTCCTTTATTTCTTGTTTTATAACTAGAACAAAAATATCCTCGACCTGCATTCCATATTCAATTGACTTAAAAACTAAAACCAAACTGGACCAGAACCCACAGCCCTCCGATGTCAGGCTACACAGCTTAACATGAACAATCTCTGTAATAAGTATCTTGTTAATGCAAAATTTAAAAATGTAAAAAACTGACATAAAAGCTCAAAGATAAAAAGTAGACTTTTCTATTATAAGGGGGCAGTTATATGGGAAAATTACTGTGGAGATCATTAACAAGCTAAAAAAGCATCTTGGAAATGATCATGTTTGAGACTATGATTCAAAACCCAGGTTATTTTGGACACCTGAGTTTCCTGGGAGGTGTGTACAGAGCAGAGAACAACAAGGCCCTTGACTAACAGAGGACATCCTGGTCTGGCCCATGTGTCACAGCTGCGGAGTGGGAAGTGGGAAGTGGGAAATACTGGGGAGCAGCTGATGGGAGGACAGACTCGCGGGGCGGGGGGGCTTTCATGGTGCAACATTCATTTTTATTTACAATTAAGATAATAAAGCAATAAAAACACCGCCTGTTCCCATAATTTTGGAAACTCAACTGGAACATGATATAGTGTCATTATTAAAGTAAATTGTATTTCAAGCTATTACATTTGTTTTCCTCTGAAATCTGCCGGAACGTTTGGCCACATGTTAAATATAATCCATAATAATTTTTGGCTTGGCAGCATTGCGAATTGATTAGGGAAGTCAATTACGTTGAATTAATTTGCTGTGGAAATGTTACCTGAAGGTTGACTATTAACTGAGCCCCACAAGTCCAAGAGAGAGACTGGAAAAGCATGCAAACTGTCTCTGCCACGCCATCCCAGTTATGTTAACTGTCATCTCTAAGTTGCTTGTAGCATGTGCTTGTGTAGGATTCTGTGTGTGCTGAGCAATAGACTGATTTCCCATGCATGGTGTATTCCTACCTTGAGCCTTGTGCTCATAATCCCAAAAAACATAAGCGGTTGGATTCAGAATGATCTGTCAGGCCTTGACTGGTTGCTGATGTCAGAGATGCAGGATGATGACTGCCTCCTACAGTCAGGTCTCTTTGACCCTACTGAAGGACTGCCTCTTGATTAGCCAGTATAGAAAACTACAAAATAAGAACTGTTTCCCAGCTCAGTGTATGTTTCATGCTATGAGCCTCACCATTAGCCAGATGTAAGATAAGTCTGAAGCAAGACTTAGAATCATTTTATCACCATAACATCACTAACATTGTGGCACGGGGCAGACTGAAGTATTGTCGCAGCACCGAATGATGAGGTAGCTTGCTTCCAGGGAAGACCAGGTTCTTTTATTATAGCCCATACAATGACTCACACAAGCACCAAACACACACTGAACCAAATGTAATGGGGGAAAATGGAATTTGCATAAGACACGAGCAAACACACATGCCACAATAGGAGAGTACAACAAGTATTAAGGATAACACAACACTACAAGGGGGCTATTTACAGTCACTCATGGGGCATGTTTAGACATGGTTCCAGGGACCCCCGCTCTGGGGAACATCACACCCAGTGATTCCCACAGCCAACACCCCTTCTCCGGGGACTGCCAATGCATGGAACAGCTATGGATCTCTGGAGGAGCCGGGCTCCTAGTGGGTGCTGGGAGGCTAGCAAAATCTGATGGTGCTGGTCCCCCCAGCCTCAGTTCATCTTCTGTGACTTTAGGGTGTATCAGCTGTTTACCACCAGGCTGATTCCCTGCAGGGCCTCCTGCTCCGCACCTTAGGTGGTCTCGCCCAGCTGCTCAATCTCCGCCAGCCACTCTTGCGGCTGCTCCATGCTGCGTCTCCCGTGCTCCAGGAACTCACACTGTTGGTTCCGCTTGCCCTGCTCCCATTGCTCCATCTGCTACCGGCCGAGCAGCGCCTTCTTGTGGCCACTTAATGCCGCCTCTGCTGCCTCGGTCAGGCGCTTCTGGCGGTTGCACTCACACTCTTAGGTTGACCTGTTCCTGCTGAATTTTGCTCCTGGCCCTGCTGGTTCTGCCGTCACTGGTCATCCAGCTGATGCCGCTCCTGAGCCAGCCAGGCCTCCAGTATGCGGCATGACTCTTCATGACTGAGAAGAGCAGCCTCAGCCTGCTGCCTCCGCTGGGCAGTCTCACGGCTGGGATCGCTCCACTGCTCGCGGCTGGAAAGCAGGCAGAGCCTCTGGGAGCACACACCTTCCTCAGTTACCGACGCATTCTCGGACGGGGAGCTGGCTGGATGACAAAAGCAGCTTCAGGGCATGCTACAGTAATACAGGAATCTGGTGGGCTCCCAGGGGCAGCTTCAGGGTATGCTGCAGTAATACAGGGATCTGGTGGGCTGCCAAGGGCAACTTCACAGCATGCTGCAGTAAACAGGGATCTGGTGGGCTCCCAGGGGCAGGTTCAGGGCATGCTGCAGTAATACAGGGATTTGGTGGGCTGCCAGGGGCAGCTTCAGGGCATGCAGCAGTAATACAGGGATCTGGTGGGCTGCCAGGGGCAGCTTCAGGGCATGCTGCAGTAATACAGGGATCTGGTGGGCTCCCAGGGGCAGCTTCAGGGCATGCTGCAGTAACACGGGGATCTGGTGGGCTCCCAGGGGCAGCTTCAGGGCATGCTGCAGTCATACGGGGATCTGGTGGGATGCCAGGGGCAGCTTCATGGCATGCTGCAATAATACGGGGATCTGGTGGGCTCCCAGGGGCAACTTCAGGGCATGCTGCAGTAATACGGGGATCTGGTGGGCTGCCAGGGGCAGCTTCAGCGCATGCTGCAGTAATACGGGGATCTGGTGGGCTGCCAGGGGCAGCTTCAGGGAATGCTGCAGTACTACGGGGATCTGGTG
The DNA here is from genome assembly GCF_023856365.1 of Brienomyrus brachyistius. Classification (NCBI taxonomy): domain Eukaryota; kingdom Metazoa; phylum Chordata; class Actinopteri; order Osteoglossiformes; family Mormyridae; genus Brienomyrus; species Brienomyrus brachyistius. The sequence continues at coordinate 22,802,173 of NC_064544.1, forward strand.
GGCTGCCAGGGGCAGCTGCAGGGCATGCTGCAGTAATACGGGGATCTGGTGGGCTCCCAGGGGCAGCTTCAGGGCATGCTGTAGTAACACAGGGATCTGGTGGGCTGCCAGGGGCAGCTTCAGGGCATGCTGCAGTAATATGGGGATCTGGTGGGCTGCCAGGGGCAGCTTCATGGTGCACTGCAGAGGCCCAGAGTTTCTCTTGCGGTGCCTCTCTCTTTGTGGTGCTTTCTGCTGGCTGGTCTAGGGCGGGCTTCTGGCCAGAAGTGGAACTGGTGTCCTACAGCAGAGAAGCTTCTCCCGGGCCAGCTTTGTTGTAAAATGGCAACGCTTCAATGCTTCAGTGTTGCCTGCAGGTATTCCAGGCTACAGTGGACTTGCTGCACTATGTAGGGCCACTTATAGCATTCCATTTCTGACACCAGTGTGGCTCTGGGCAGACCCAAGAACCGCAGCAGCAGCAAAGAATAGAAAAGGCCTGCTTGTAGGGAAGAACTGGCTTTTTTATTAATGCCCTTACAAGGACTTACACAAGCACCCAACAAGCCCCCAACGGAACAGTACATAAGGAAAAGCAGGGAGGCTAGACGCCAGACAGTAAGGTACACGCACAGTGGGTAGTATACACAATGCTAAAGACACGCGAGGAGTGGACAGGGTTCACATAAGACACAGGCAAGAACACACACAACAAATGTGAACACAAGTATTAACACACAACAATACTGCTAGGGGCTATCCACAGTCATTCGCAGGGCATGCTGGGACACGCAAATTTTGCCCAGTCGGAGCTTGGGCCACCAACACCACAATATTTTATAAAACTTGCATAAGTCTTTAGGCAGTGCATTTGGCTTAATATGATTTTAATGAAAAGCTATTCAAATTTTAATGTAAATGATTCATTCAAACAACACCATAGGTCATTTTTATTAAGTGCTTAGCTAAACTGAAACCTATGGACAGTAGAGATGGGACTTATAAAAGAATGGGTGAATACAACTTGTATTTAAAAGTCATATTTAAAGTACAATATATAAATATATTAATATTTAAAAATGCTCATTTAGTAGACACTTCGTCTAAAGCAACATGCAAATGAGGATCAGAGAGCAGGGTTAGCCAGTAACCCTAGAGCAGTTGGAACAAAAGGCCTTGCACAAGGGCTGAGCCATAATATGATTACTCTGCAGACCATGGGATTTGAACCCACTGCCTTCCAAAGACTGCCACTGATCCCCAACCCGTGGAGCTACTTAACAAAAGAATGGAACTTGAAAGGGTGGTCTGAATGATATTCCTATAATGTTGTCGCTTTGCATTCATTCACTAGTTACAGTAACCATAAACACCTAGTTAGGCTTATGATTGCCAGTATAGTCAAATGGCTTGCATATGCGTTTTGCGCACAATTAATCATGAGATAAGAGCTTCTTTAAGATAAATATCTAAACTCAGTAGATGGAACTTATTTGCTGTTGTTGGCCTCTCGAGAGACAATACGTCAGTCTCTGGGTAAAAAAGATCTCTGAAAAGCGTGAGTCATCCGTCCCTATGTCAATGCGGCTAGTTAATGGAGCTTGGCCTGATGTTAGGAGAGCTGGCATCAGACAAGGGCCAGCGCATCACTGGAGCCTTAAAGATTATGCCCGGCTGAGCAGAGAATATCCACCGTGTCGGAGAGAAGGTGCAGGCCCCTGAGGACTGCAAACCCTCAACTCCACCCCTCCCCCTCACCACAGCCTCAGATTCGCTTTCTGCTCTTCAGTGCTGGATCGAGACGCATATTCCGAGCGAGAATACAGCACCTTCCGACCACTGAAGATGCTAAAGTGTGAATGTAGAATTTGAACCTTAAGTGGGCTCAGCTCCCAGTAAGCTACCCCCAGATCCCCAACAATAACGTTTTTAGGGTGGCTGAAGTCCCCCTTAGTAGGGTGTACAATCATCTATGATGACACCAGTAATAGAAAGTGTCAGGATTAGTCTCTGCCCCATGTCTGTTCCCTGTCTGGAACAGCAGGTTACTGGCTATCCCATGTCTTTAGTACCTACTGTGTTCCCTTCTTCCCCACGCCATTGTGTGGCTCAATGGGCTAAGTGGACATCATCATGGGTTTGAGGCTGGTTAGAGACCAGCCTCACCCTCTTTGATATTCCTATGCCCTGCTTACTGCTGTGCTTCTACAAATAGTTTATTTCAGTTGCTTTGATACATTTCTCAGATCAGAAATGAAATTCTCATAACTGCCTGTACAATCTCTACATCATCAAGTCGCTTGTGTGCATAAATGTGAAGTCTCATTCATTTGGTAAAATGTCATGAAAATGATTATATACAATCATCTGCTGATTCCTACATCAGTCAGTTATGTTATGTTGATCAAAATTTATTATAGCAGTTCTCTGTTGAATATCCATCCATCCATCCATTTTCAAAACTGCTTATCCTACTGGGTTCCTGAGTCCAGAGCCTATCCCGGAAGCAATGGGCACGAGGCAGGGAACAACCCAGGATGGGGGGCCAGCCCATCGCAGGGCACACTCACACACCATTCACTCACACATGCACTCCTATGGGCAATTTAGCAACTCCAATTAGCCTCAGCATGTTTTTGGACTGTGGGGGGAAACCGGAGTACCCGGAGGAAACCCCATGACGACATGGGGAGAACATGTAAACTCCGCACACATGTGACCCAGGCGGATCTGTTGAATATCTTACCCCCTAAACCATCTAGGCATTAGTTCATTGTATAAGTCATTACATGCAAAATGGTTGTCAAAGTTGTCATAATCTGTCACGTATATTTTCTATAGATCTCATTTTTTTATAAATGTGTCCTGAATTTCTCTCAGTTGACCAATGATCAACCAGTTCTCTAAAATATCTCAGAGGTGCATCTCAGGAACTTTCATTTGGGAAGCATACATGGACAGAGCACAATACAATGTTGCAATTTGACGATGGAAGAACAACAAGGAAATGAACAGGATCAACAGCTAGTAAGAAGAAGAGGAGTAAGGCTGTATGGTGGAAGGGTATGGAGGCAAAACAGGAAGGGGTGGAAGAGGCCAAGAACAGAGGTGTGTTCCTGATGAAATAAGGGCCACAATTGTGTGTCCTCAGTCATGACCTTACAACGACTGAAGCTGATCGAAGGGTGCAGCCGAATGTTTGGATAACAAGAGAGATTCTGTGGGGAAGCCCTAAGAAAGGAATGGTGACAGGGGCTGTGTGTAGCTAAGGGGGGTAGATGTATGTCTGAAAGGTTGTCAGCCTGAATCCCATTGCTGCACTTTTCACCCATATTATTGACACTTTGACCCTAATTGCCCCAGGGAGGCTTGTTTTGCTCTCTTATCCCCAAAGCTGTGTAAGTAACTGCTAACTATATAGAAGGATAATGAGTCTGCTGACTAAAGGCCAGGTGCAGCTTCAAGAGAGTCCTAAGTATGAGCCTCCTGATGGCGCCTTGACCCACCAGGCCAGCGTCAGGGCTCCCAAGCCCACGTATCAGTGCAGGCTGCTGCGATGCCAGGAGGAGGCCATCAGCAGGCACTAATCACTGGCTGGGAGGCAGTCAGGGTCAAAGCCTGAAGCGCTGAGTCTGTCACCCTGGAAAGCACATGTGTGGAAAGGCAGACTCTTCCCTGCCATCACAAAACAGGCCTGGCTTCCTGTATCCTACCTCATTAGCCCATGGCTGATCGATCAAGCGTTTTAAAGTAAGCTTGAGTAACTAGAGAGCTATGCGATTTAAAACTCTAGTCCATTCTAAAACTTCTTGTTACATAACATAAGAAGCATGATCCATATGATGCGAAACAGAACTCAACTGCGGGGATCCCATCTGGGATCAAGCCCCAGACCTGACTGGGAGCAGACTCTGGTGCCTTAACCGCTTCTATACCCACACAGCAAGGGTGCCTCATCATCCCCAGGACAGGCTCCCCCCCATGCCAGCCTCAGGAATCACACCCCCTCTTCACTTAATCCAGTGATCGAAACTCTACATCCATCTACATCCACGCCCCTCTCCCTACCACACCCAGAATAAAAAGTCATTGTGTATTTTCCTCTGAAAGAGATTGACCATGGGGAGTGAAACTTTCGAGTCTGACTTCCAGGATTATCCCTTATCTCTATACTTCCCCATCAGAATGTCTGATCAGCATATTACATGCAACCACATTCCCAGGCCAAAATGCCTTACATACAAACCCACACTCTTATCATGATTTAAAAATACCCTTCCTTTGCAGTTTTATGATTTAAATGAGTAATTCTATTTGAATAGCCCAACATTATATCTGTGGGTAGAATGTGGTCTTGGTTGTCAATTTTATGTTGTCTCATCACAATACAAGAAATACTTTTGAAAGTGACAGATAAACATCAGTAACAAACAAAAAACAATAAAGACAAAAAACAAATAGAAACCCTGAACTGGATCCCTTCTGTGAGGAAAGTGCTGGCAACAGCTTGACCCAAGGCCAATTATCGATGGTGCAGGGACCCTCGCAAAAACATTTTCTAGACGTGTACTGACAGCCCAGCAAAGGCATTGTGGGTAGAAGCGAAACAATCCCCCTCTCCAGTCCAAGCAAAAAAAGAGACAGAGGGACGGACGGACGGACAGACAAACAGAGAGATAGAGAGATAAATGCAAGATGGATGGATGGATGGATGGATGGATAGATGGATGTAGGACAAGGGAAGTCACACAGATTTGCACTCCATCCAGAACTGGTGTGTGTTGGGGTTTATAGACATGTCCCAGCAGGGCTTGGCTGTCTGCCGTCTTTGGTTTCCATGGCAAAACTGCCAATTTTGTCCAGGTCAAAAATGCAGGCCTGTGCAGATCTGTGAGCTAAGAATTTAAGTTGCTGTTTTTAGCTTCCTGCGGATTTATGCAGCAGACTCTGCACTGACGAGAGCACTGCACTACAATCGCTTGGAGATGCTCTGGCAGACGACGCAGGAGCCTCATAATGATAAACAGTCTGTGTTTGAATTGTCTGAATTGTCTTTTCCAGTCTTTCCCACTGCAGCATTGGACTGCATCCACTGAAGATCCTTTGCATGATTTTTAAGGTTCGCATACTTTGACTAAAGGCAATAAGAAGGCTAAGCTTATGTTACTTTGGCAGCCCTTGAAACCATTTTCAAGTACAATGACACAATATGCAGCACAGAAGGTTGGTCTTTGAGGCTAAGAATTCAGATGGGGGGGGCTGGGAGGGGGGGGCTGGGAGGGGGGGGAGGTCCAACTCACCACAGATTGACAAGAAATGGGTGTTCCAGACCCTGCATCACCTGCAGCTCCCTGAAGACATTGCGCACCTCGTCCCTCTCGATGCACTTCTGCTTGTTCATGTACTTCATGGCGTACATCTTCTTGGTGTCCCTCTTCTGCACGATACATACCTGGGTGGAGCAAAGACCAAAGGTCGACTTCCTTCATGCAAGACCCCCCCCACCTCCGAACTGCACTTTTACTTCTAAATCAAATTTCTTTTTTAAAAAAAAAAAAAAAACATAAGAGTTTTAGTTAGAGGTTCATATAATGAATAACTGTATTGTTATACACAAACTCTGTAGCGGAAAGCTGCCTCATTAGCTACAAAGTAGGATTTCACCCACTTGAGAACAGTAAGGTTTGTAGAAATAATGACCCAATTTGCTGTTCAAAAGGTTTATTTCCCCTTTTAAGGATGAAGTGAAGAACCTGTAGGACCTTCGTTAAACCTGACACTCGCTGTCATTGTACCAGAGTGCCATAAATTGCCGTGATGTGCTCACACTTGGCTCGCAGTGACATTAGCGTCACTTAGCTTAGCCGATTAGCTGACATGTAAATACTCCCAGACTCAGGGTACCAATAGCCTCCTGTATCTATATTATTATTATTATTATTATTATCTTCATGTCCTTCACCTGAGTTTGAACCACAGAACTCGACCCTATACAAGTCTTATCTCAGTGACCCCATCCCCATCCCCTGCACAGAGCACACCCAGCTCTGTCCATTTACACTGAAACCCACCTCCACACATAACTCCCTCTATTGATGCGCAGCAACATCAAATCACAGTGCACCACTACATGACACACACCTACAACAAGCACGTCCCTGCACCTGAAAGACGTTAATGATTACTGTCTGATTTGTTTTCCCTCTGTAAGAAGGAGCAACCCACCTTGTTTCTGAACAAAAGCAATTACTATACAATTGTAATGATCACTATTAAAATTATGGGCAGCGTGGCATCTCAGACTGCTATCCCATTCAGTGCGGTACCACTGCCTTCTGTCCTATACTGACTGGAATAGGCTCCAGATCCCCATTTACTCTGTACTGAAAAATAGATGCACAGATGGATGGAATGATGTCTAAGAGGTCAGCCTTCGCACCTCCACTCCAATGCGTGTGGAGTATTCATGTTCTCCTCAAGCTGTGCGGCTTTAATTCGGGTACTTTGGTTTCTTACACCAGGCTAAATTGTCCATAGTGTGTGTATGTGTATGCCCTGAGAGTATAAGGCTCGTGGCATACGTTGCAAACACTTATCCTTAGCTGAAAGGTCTTGCTCCATTTGTTCAGGGATCTGATGGCCTGCAACAAGGGAACCCATTCCCCTACTCCTGGAGCAGCCCCTACAGGACCTCTCAAAGGACATGCTCATTTGCCTTTTCCAAGTCCACAAACACATGTAGACTGGTTGGGAAAATGCCCATGAACCCTCCAGTATCCTTGCGAGGGTAAAGAGATGGTCCATTGTTCAGTGACTAGGATAGAATCCACATTGTTCCTCCTAGATCTGAGGTTTGACCAACAGACGGACCCTGGCATAGACCTTCCCAGGGAGTCTGAGGAGGATGATCCCCCTAAAGTTGGAACACATCCTCTGGTCCCCTTTCTTAAATATTGGGGCCACCACCACAGTCTGACAATCCAAAGGCACTTTCCCCGATGTCCATGCAATGTTGAAGAGGCATATCAGCCAAGACAGCCAACATCAAGAGCTTTCAAGAACTCAGGGTGAACCTCATCCACACCTGGAACCTTACCAGCAAGTAGTCGTTTGACTATTTCACTGACCTCAGCCCCAGAGATGGGCAAGTCCTCCTCCAAGTCTTCCAGCTCTACTTCCTCTACCCCTCCATGAACCACTACCTTATCATGTTGGAGGGGTTTGTGTACAACCATGATCATAGGAGCTATGTTGTTCAGGGCAACTGCCCCTGGTAGGGTCTCCCCAGGCAAATTGGTCCTAGGTGAACGGCCAGACTAAGTGCGATTCAAACAGACTCCTATGATGACTGCAATAAAGGAGCATGTTATCCCATCCGGATTGGGGAGACTGGGGCCTCGCCCGGGAACCAGGCCTGAGGCGGGAGCTCAAGGGCGGGCGCCTGGTGGCTGGGTCTTCCTCCATAGGGCCCGATCAGACATTGCCTGAAAAAATAACATGGATCCACCCGCCTATGGGCCCACCGCCTGCAGGGGGAGTCGTGGGGGTGCATTGTAGCTCGGGTGACAGTTGTAGGCAGGAGCCTCGACAGACCGATTGTCAGCTATCAAAATACACATGCACACACACACACACACACACACACACACATGTAGGGTATACCTATCCTTATGGGGCCTGCTCATTCACTTCTATGGGATAAAAGCTAATGCTAACTACAGTATGATAACCTTAACCCCCACCCAGCCCTAACCATAACCATAAGTAACCAAGCAAAATACAAGAGTTTTTGCATTTTTAACTTTTTCATAGCAGTCACTGATTTTTATAAAATACAGTTTTCCCTTATGGGGACCAGGAAACCGGTCCCCATAAGGGAAAAAAAATGGATATTTATCACGTTATGGGGACATTTTGTCCCCATAAGGATAGGTATACCCGCTCACAGACACACACACACACACACATGCATACATAGACAATTATTATTATATCCTGCAGACTCGGAATATCACAGCAAGGGACCATAATTCCTAGCATAATCGCTCTGAGTTCTGATATCTAACTAGTTCTGTTTTTGATGCCTGCACCGGTGGTATACACACGTTTCATTTCTAAAAAGCCTCATGTCCTTGTGTAGGCTGTGCTCCAATACACATTCAGCCATTTCATCTAGAAAGGGCAAGGCAGAGGTTCACATATCATCAGAACAGAACAATGCTTCATTTTCTTCCATGTACTTATAACACAGTGTGTCTGGCCCCATACAGCACAAGAAAATGTACTAGAAGAAGGCGTCTGACATTGTGAACAAAGCTGAAGACTGCAGCTTATGATTTATCGAACATCAAGCAGGCAAGCAAGAAAAAAACTGCAATTTCCTGAATGGACAGAATTGAAAATCAAGCATGTCATTATTTATCACAGTGAGCATAACAATTCAATAATTGATCCTGATGAAAATAATACAACAAAACCATTGTTAGTCATGGTAGGGCGAACTGCCACAATAATGGAAATCTTGCTTGATTGAATGCCAGCAAGATCACTATGTCTTGTCACAGTAATGACTCAGAGAGCTTTGCGTACATTGATATAGGATGACTAGCTCTGCAGTTGTGAGCTGCAGTGTGACTTGGCACACTTGTCACCAAGTGTGGATTTCATCTTTCAGGTATCCCCTAATTCAGACTTCACTTCACTCATGATGTCAAGGTGACGAGTGAAACCCCATGATACAGGAATGTGACAGAAGCGGTTAGTTAGGGATGCATGTCTTTTATCAGGGACATATATGTGGCATGGGAGGTAGGTCAACCCAGTATAGAGTTGAAAGATGAAGATAAAACGAAAATTGAAACACGCTGTAGGGACAGTCATGCCCCCCACAGAGACTTGTACATAACATGAGTTTTATGTTCATGGTGTGGTTTTTGTACTCGTGAATGGGTTCATTTGTGCATGGGTTACAGGGTATGTGTGTGTGTGTATTCGTGTAAGGTGGATGCAGGTAGGTGTCAGCATGTGTGTCTGCCTTTTGATGGAAATGTTGAAGCCTGTGCATTTGTGTCTGTGTTTATTTAAGAATTGCTGGTGAGGTTTTGCCAGTTTCGCTGGTCATCTAATTTTAACTTGAATTGCCCCAGAATAGATTCAATATATTGTCAACAATTCACTTAATAAAGCGTATTTTCACTTTTCATTTTCAGCAAATGAAAGAATGATTTATATATATGTGTGTGTGTGTGTGTGTGTGTGTGTGTGTGTGCGTGTGTGTGTGTGTGCAACAATATGTCCACGGCAGATCCAAACTGTGACGGAAGCCTTTCCAGCCACTCATTCCTGCCGTCATCTCCTTTCAAAGTCTCAATTGAAACGGCAGGGAGTTGACGTGTGTACATCACCATGACGACTGTGCCAAATATCCCTAACGAGCTGCCCTTTGTTACCCAACTGTGTGGAGCACAGAAGGCATTTGTACGGCGTTAAGCCATTTGCTACAGCTCTAGAGAGCTTCCTTTGCCTGGCAGTCAACGTCAAGTACTGACAACGTCACGGAAAGATGTGACTTGGGCAGTGACAGTGATGCAGAAAGACAGTGCTGCCTGTTTCAGTGCTACACTGTATGTTTATTTATACTCTGACATCCATTATCAAATACTGCATTGCATGGTACCACACTATTCTCACTAATTATGGTCACAATTTTCTTTTTACAGGCACAATTAAACATGACGTTTCCACGTAAGATCAGTCGTGGTGGATGGCAGGCATTAGACCAGCACCAAACTTACGCACAAAATCTTAATGTGTGGGTCAGTCATTCATCACCACTATTCATACTGTATATGACATATTAAAACCAAATGGAGGTAAAACAATGGACCAGCACTGATTTATGCCACATAATTAACACCAAGGCTCTGAATGTTCTTCAGGTGTTTTTCTCCAATGTGAGTCATTCAGAGTTGGTGGAAAAACTAAGAGACTCCATACACCATATAGCCTGGAAACACAGCATATCTACGAATGGGCAGATACACAGTCCTGTTCTTTATACTGTTGGGAGTGATATTCTGGTGTGTTTTGGCTGTCAGAGGATCATTGTTCACTTACCTTCCCAAAGCTTCCCTTCCCAATGGCTCTGAGAATCTGGAAGTGGTCAAAGTTAACTGGAAGAAAATGAAAAGCATTCGAGGTTAATTTTAATATATATAATACATTCCACATCAACAGGAGATTTTTATACAACAAAATAAATGACTCAAAATTTTTGGGCAGCAGGAAAAGCCATTAAGGAACAAGAATGGTAATCAAAGACTTTAGGGGAATCTTCAGTATAATGCTTATGTATAATGCTTCAGTATAAAGCTATAATGCTTTGATCAAAGGGCAGCTGGTTGTGTGAATTTTGTGCTGTAGAAGTGACTTATACTGCAAGATAAGCACACTGATATAAAAATACAGAAAAACCATCAGGCTGAAAGTGATGCATTTGCTTCTGAACTGAAGATCGCAATAATCTGCAATGAATTTTAATTGGTTGAATGTTTACCTTGTAATTATGCAGACAGGCATTAATACTGTAATGTGAAACATTACAGGATTACATGACAGGGCACTGTCAGCTCTATTAAATGTAGAACAATGAGCAAAGATGGGTCAAATTAGAACTAGGTTTGAAAGTAAGAGCACCACATTTTCAAAGGCTTTCAGCATCACAAAAATAAATAATAGGCACCCAACCCGACCCAGAATATGCCTCGAACATCTCAAATACATAGTCGCATGTGGGGTTCAGAGGTTTAGACTGCCTGCGCCGAGGAAATGTTACCCTGGTGACCTAAATGCTAAGCACTGCTGACCAAAATGATGAGATTCATTCATGTGCACTCATGAGGTCACGATGAGGAAAGGAATCACATGACATGGCATGACATAGAACGAGGGGTTCTCTCACCCCCTTTTGAAGTGGAGGAGCAATTGTTTATTGTTTATCTGCCTATAGGCATATAGACACGTAATAGGTAAGAAAGAGTAAATCAGACTTGTATACAGGGATGTTTGAGGTGTGTCTGTTTGTGTCATTTGTGTGGTGGGCAAATGCGAGGCTGTAGAGACCACCGTACGCATCCACTTGGCCAGACCTCTCTTCTGCTAGTCACTTCTGCCCCTGAGGGGGCCAGAACAACCCAAATGACAAAGTCGACTGCCTCACATGACATCAAGCAAGCGACAAACCACTGATCTGGCGCTGGCGTGGGATGAAGTGAGCTGCTCAGCCTCCCCCAGTAATAAAAAGGTAAAGAGGAAATGAGACAGCGAGGAGCCTCCTCCCCAACGGACCTGCTGTTTTCCTTACCACTTTAGATGCTCCCCCCTCCCTCCACTTCACTCTGAAAATGAGGTCTTTGATATCTCATTGGTGAGAGAGCCAACTGCCTCTGGTGCCTCTGGGGCTGCTGCAGGGAGTTGGGGGGGGGAGGGGGGGGCAGGGTTTCATTCAGTCATGGGAGCGGAGAAGGATCTCAGCTCATTGAAGGCATGCTCCTGGGGGTAGCTGATCGAGATGATGCCAATAAATTGTGTAAAAACTGCCGGCTTTGTGTGTATTTGTACGGTTGCATCTGTGTGAATATTCCTCCCATTAACACTTGTGAATGCTGTCCCCCCCCCCCCCATAGCTGAGGCCATGTTATAAGAACTAATATGTCTACAAGACAAAATGAATTCCAAAGTGGAGAGCCGTTCGCTATGACAACAGGGTCCTTACACATGTTTCGCTCAGAGGTGCCCTTCCACGTGCATGTTAGAAACCTGGTAATGGTGGTGTCTGTGTTAGTGATATATGCGTATGCCTCCATGTATGCTGTCTGCTCAGCATCTTCTACACCACCCAATTCTTCAGGAGGAAGACAAAGCCTGCATTCAGTTACAGGCAGTGGCCTTCACATTTCAGACAGGCCAGCAACCAAAGCCATATAAAGAATAAAATGTGGATTTTTAGATCTGTAATGTTTCTGAGTGTGTGAAGATTAGGTATTAAACTTTCCTAAACTAACAGGGTTTCCATTACTACCATGGCCTTCTGTGACATCACAAACTTGGCTTCCCCCGCTGTGAAAACTTCATACAAGAAAGCAAAACACATCACAGTCTCCTCCAACCGCATGAGAGAGAAGAATTTAAACAGGTCAATTGCTGTATGCAGTGTTAGCCGAGATGGAGACGCATCCGCTTTGTATCTACAGAGAGAACAGCACAAACACCAAGGTTCAAATGTCTGAAAGCATCAATGTTCAAGCATAAACACTGACACACATGTGGCAGTTCTGCTCACACATCTACACACACGCATTCTCAAGCACATATACATTCATCCATCTTCTATTATGGCATCACATCAATGTCAAAACTAGAAGGCAATAAAAAACAATGTGAAAAATATAATCCTGCAAGTTTAAACATTTTGCAGGTGTAAGAATCCCATTCACAAGCACAAATGTTAAACTCACAAGCACAGAAAGAATAATCGTGTGTATCATAAAATCACGATCAAATTGTCTTTTTTCCTTGAATGTTTTTTTCCTTCTCAATTTGATAGTTATCCTGGCACACCAAGTAGATTACCTTCCGCAGCTCTCTGCACGCAAATAAAAAATTTTCATTCAAGTATTGGTAGTTTGGGGAGGGGCTCATGACCAAGTTCTATCATCAAATGCTATTGGCTGATGGCTCCTAGTTTTGCGACTGACTGCCTATTATTATTAGAGAAAAGCTTCTCCAGAAGACAAAGATAGCAGATGATAGTGATGGGAATTCAGGCTCTTTTTAGAGAGCCAGGTCATTTTAGTGATGGGAATAACAGCTCTTTGAAAGAGGCTGAATATTATGGCTCGATTAGTTCTCTAGGGGGTGAGGGTTACTAGGCTTATCTATGAAATATTCAATATGAAAATATTGAAATATTCAAGATAATGATAGGGCAAGATTTGGATCAGATTCAGACTTAGACATATACCAATAATATTTAATTTTACATGTGTAGACTAGGTTTAGCAGCACTAAATTAATCGTACTGTCAGGCCTAATGTGAATGATCTGCAATATCCCTCTGCTGAATTTACCCACTGTATGAAATATGTTGTAAAGTTGGGATACCTTGAAGGCAATTCATGCAGTACTTTCTAACTTTCTTTGGTACAAATTCTGCTCATTCTGCCTTTAAGAAAACAAACATGAAAAGGGGCTTCATTGAAATGAACACAGAAAGTGGACAAAACAAGGCAGACCACAAGGGGTCAAGCAGGGAGGTTAACACAGGAAAAACTCTGAAGTACACACATGGAATGACAGGACTGGGGAGCACAGGACTGGGAAACCCTTTTATCCAGAACTGATGAGGGAGTAAACGAGAAGCAGATGGAGTGATCCAGACAAGGGCAGAAACGAGAGGTAAGATGCACATAGAACAGGTGTAGCTCATTAGAGCCACACTAGGGGACACAACGAGAGGGGCAAGAATGCAGGGCATGACACCATTGCATGAACGACACAGTAGTAATGTGAATAGTTGATCCTATTATTATCTTGTATTAATTAACAAACCAAAAGAAAAGGAAAGTAAATCAGCTCTCAGATGTGACCAACACATCACTAGAGGACAAAGAAGAACGTTGACAAGTAGCTAGGTTAAAAGAAACCCATGGTTTAGCTGTCATATAATAGTAATGATAATTTAATAATGAACTCTTTTTTATGAGCATACATTCACTTGTTGCCCATTTGCTTGTTCCCCACATCAACATGAAAATAGCATCTATAAAACCAGTCTATTTTTATGTTGATAGAGGAACGTGAGCAATGGGAATCATTGAAACCGTGCTCATAAAAGAGTTAAAGCTTGGGTATTAAATTATTATTATAAAATAGATAAACTATGATTTGCTTTTATGAGCTGCACTTCCAACATCTCTCACATATATTCATTTGCTCCCAAATGTCTCGTTTTGTCTGTTTCTGTCAGGTTTGCCACCTCATAGAAGGTAACCCACTTGGCGCATGAGGATACCTATCAGTTTGAGCGTAATAGTATGATACAGAGGCTTAAAGAAGCTGCCATTTCTGCTTCAGCTTTGCACCAGCCTTCAAGCCACGTGGCCAATAAGATGATGCAGATGCAAGAATGTGCCATGTGTGCTGCAGTCTCATGTTTCACTGTGATTTCTCATAAAAATATTAAATAAAAGAACTCACTGTCAGTGCAAGTCACTCATAGTGCAGATTTAAATACTGAGGAGACATTTCCCTTGCAACCCAAGCAAGAAATACATTCCCTTATGTTGTTGCCAAGCTGGTTGATAGAGGGGGGGGGGGGGGGTTACAATTCTGAATTGTCAATTTAAGCACATTTTCCTGCAGTCAGTCAAGCAAGCATAAAGGGAGGTACTCATGACATAAGGAATCAATTTACAGATCTGCCACCTCACACACAGCCCTGTGTAGCCGGAAGAAAGTTTGTGTGTGTGTGTGTGTGTGCATGTGAGCGGGTATACCTATCCTTATGGGGACACAATGTCCTCATAACGTGATAAATATCCATTTTTTTCCCTTATGGGGACCAGGAAACCGGTCCCCATAAGGGAAAACTATTTTATAAAAATCAGTGACTGCTATGAAAAAACTAAAAATGCAAATACTTGTATTTTGCTCGGTTACTTATGGTTATGGTTTGGGCCGGTGGGGGTTAAGGTTGTCATAGTTAACGTTAGCATTTTTCCCATAGAAGTGAATGAACGGGCCCCATAAGGATAGGCATACCCTACATGTATGTGTCTGTGTATATAATTTGTGGAGCTTGGTGTTGAAGTATCAGTGTTAATGCACCATCAAACGTCTAAATGCTATTATATCCAACCACATGGGCACTTAAATGCCCGCAGAGGTAAAAACGAAACGGAAATGACTGTCCGGGAAATGTAATCCAGGTTACAGCAGATGGTGGTGACTTAGCAATGGCCGTATTGCACTTGCCACTCATAATGCACCTTCAGCTGCTCCCATTTGATCAAGAAAGGACAAGTGGGGGGTTAAAATGTGAGACTGAGGCAAGAATATGGCTGCCACACAGAAAAAATACATACGCCTACACAGTGGATGAAAACAGATACTATTTCTCAATGTAAAAGAGTGGAATTCATTTGCCCACATTGAGGGGATGATCCAGGTGAGTCTGAAGATCTTTCCAGAGACTGCTGCCTAATATTAGAGGACATGGAAAAATAAACCTGCTTATATTTTGCTTTTGCAGCAACACTACCCTACAGGTTTACTCAAAATAAACAAGTTGGATTGACGTGAGATGGCAGTAAGATGAGAGAGAGTCTTCCAGCTCTAAACAGCAGAAATATATTGCCCTAGTATGAATGGATTGTTCAGAAAATAAGGGAGAGCCTGGTGTCACAACTCCTGATCTACTGGTTCTTGAGGTTCCATGTCAGGATCTGGTGACTCCCAGATCCCCAGTATACTTGTACTTCAAGTTGTCAAAGCTCCAGTCACAGTGACTGTCACTGTTTTTGAGAACCTGTGCTCCTGGTTCTGGCCCTTTGACCACCCATCCTTGTATATCAATGTCTTAGCTGCTCAATGCTACTTTGGTGGCTGTTAGCAGTTTCGGCTCTCTCTGTGACACCCCTGGTGATGTGAGATGACAAATGCTTCTCTCCTCCTGCAGATTTAGCACTCTGCCCTCAAGTGGAGGACTGTGTTTACCGGATAAATACTGGCACACCGGTGAGAGCTGTAAAACCTTCTCACCCTCTAACATGAGAGGTGCCTGAGATGCAGTACAAACAGAAACATGTAATGATGCCCAAGGGACCAAACAGTTTGTACATTCTAATATTGCTCATCTCACAATAGCCAGAGCACTGCACATAAATATCTGGCATGTGTTGGGTACCAAGACATGGAAAAGAAAGGGGATGGTGATGTCAGTTTGAAAATGAATATCCAGCATAAGGGCTGATGTCTTCCTGTTGCTCTGTCCTACAATCTCCACCCCTTTCACGAATCTCCAACAAATGTGCAATGATATCCATCACAGCCTCCTCATCTTTAACAAGGTTTAGGGACCTGTAATTGAGCTCCCTTCGGCTCCAAAACATCCTGTAGCAGTGAGTGGTTGCTTGGCCAGGACACCAGTGTATTGATTTCTTGTCCCAGTTGTGTTCTCTCCTAGCAACAGGCCGAACACAGCCAAGCTAACGGCTGCCATCTGTGTCTCCAGCTGCATCAAAGAGCAGGTCCCTACCCCACAGGCCAAAGCACGCGTCGGTTCACTTCCCCCGGCATGCACCGTTTCCTCCCTGAAAGAGGGCATTCATCATCGATCCATCTCAACACAGGGCTGTTTCTTTTGGATGCACTCATGGCCATCTAAACAAGAGACAAAAGCTGCCTCAACAAATACAAACACCGGGCTGCCTCCATCAAACAGGACTTCCAAACGACTGATCCAATTGACATTGACAATGTTCAACGACTGTGAAAGGAGGGCCAAGAGCCTTTATCTCAACAACAAGGTACTGCCTTCAAACTCCAGAAAGAATGCTGTGCCTTGAACCGAACCTAGGGCAAATATTTTCTTTCACTGGAATGTCTTCAAATGTTAGGATTTACCCAAGAGGGTTATTGTTTCAACTGGCTTGAGTTAATAGATGATACTAAGGCACAATTCATAAATTGATGTTAATAACCACCACACCTGGGGAATTCTGTGTTGCTTTCTTGGTATGATTCAATATTTTGGGGTTCTTGTTTAAGATCCATTATTTGGTAAATAAAAGAAAAAGCTTTAACAGCCAAAAGTGTCCGGATAGAAATACAGTAGTTAAGACAATGTTGTGAGCTGAGCTGTCTCCCTCATCCGTATCTCTCTCTGACAGCTGAAGAGTTTCATGGTCTCGCTGCATTAAACAACACTGCAGACAGACAAAGATGGGAGACTATTAGGCCCTTCTCTTTGCAGCTTTTCATCACAAATGTTACTAGTGAACATTACCCTTGGTACACAAACTGACACGCACGGTTCCCCTTCATAGCTGTTCCGCCATCTGACAAATCTTAGTTATTCAGATACTTAAACTCTTCCAAAGACATCTTCATCTGAACAATGTGTGTTTGAACAGCTGACCAACTGAAAATGACAGAATGATGACAACCAATTCATAAAATTACAGTGAATGAAATTCAAAGTTCAAAGAAAAATCAGCTAGAAAACAAATTTTACGTACCTTATGCCAGTTAGCTTCCTTAAATCCCAATGCTACAAGATAACATGCAAGTACCAATGATCTACAGTAAGAGTGAGAACATCATCTCTTAAAGCATAATACGGTCATTAGTAGCCAGGCAACACAAATAAAGTGAAAGGCTCAATGATTCATCAGAATAAGACTCCCCAAACTCTGACTTGAGGGTCTACAGTCTAGGCCAGTGAGTCTCAATTCATGGATTACAACCCAAACTTAGGTTGGAAATGTAAGCATTTTAAAACCAGCAAGCTCCTATGATCAGATTTCCCATCCAAAGTCTTAAATTTAATCTATATAAATGTGTTTTGAGTCTACAACTACTTATCCCAAGTCTAGTGAAAACAACCAATCAAAGAAGCCAAACCACAGACGCTTAATTTAAAATTCACTGGCACATCCACACTTGCAAGTTTATATAGGCATTGATTGGTGTGAATTGTACAATGTACAAAGTGCAATGTACATTTGATCATAGCATTAAGTTAGACCTGTACTTGATAGAGGGTCGCCACTGAGGGTCGCCACTGAGCTGGCACGGTAAAAATTGGGGTTGTGGTGCAAAAAAAAATTGAGAGCCACTGGCCTAAGCCATGAGGTATGCCAGAGGCATGGGGGGGGGCAACAAGATCATCTTAGACTTAAGTAGTCTACGTCACTATGATGGGCTGGCCCCCCAGCCTGGGTTATTCTCTGCCTCGTGCTCATTGCTTCCAGGATAGGCTCCGGACCCCCCGCGACCCAGTAGGATAAGCGGTTTGGAAAATGGATGGATGGATAGTCTACGTCACCGGTGTTATGAAAAATCCATTTAAAGTTCCCTTCTACTAAGTTGATGATGGTGTGCTTCTGTAAACCCTGTAACCGTGAAATGACATGGAGAAGCTAGAAAGCTAGAGGGCCCCAATGTGGGCACCTGAGTATCCCGTAGAGGTGCCTGTCACCTCCACAGGAACCTGAATGTGAAGAGTGAAGGCATTTACTTATGGTTATGGTGCTACATTTACCAAAGGTGAAAATGCAACTTTTTCCCATAATAAATGAAAAAAATGCTGGTCTAATATTAATATTAATATTAATATTTAAAGCATAAAGACAGCTGTCCTTATTCATTACAACACCAGTAGATTGCTTATACAATTCAGTTTCAGCCCTTATTTTAAATGGTAAAACAGCAGGAATCCATAGTGAACATTTCACTCTGCCCTGCTCCCCTAAGACCTAAAAATAAGAGATTATGTGATGAGTGCTTTACAAAGCTCTAGATGATGAACCTGACAAGGCTGATTGTTCATTTGCTGCGAAGGAGCCTCGTGCTCCATCCCTGCATCATAGTTAATCTCCAAATATGTCAATTTTGGCATTTTTAAGAGTCACGCACGTTTTCTTAATCTCCTATTGCTTCTCTAGTCTTCTTCTTCTCACCTGGAAACAGCACACTCTCAGAATTTATGCTAATTGAGAAATGAATGCCAAATTGGCACCACCCATCACATACATACACAGTTAGTACTTCTGCTATGCTTACAGGAGACTCCTAATATTGCAAAGGTGTGAT
The DNA here is from genome assembly GCF_023856365.1 of Brienomyrus brachyistius. Taxonomy (NCBI): domain Eukaryota; kingdom Metazoa; phylum Chordata; class Actinopteri; order Osteoglossiformes; family Mormyridae; genus Brienomyrus; species Brienomyrus brachyistius. The sequence continues at coordinate 22,821,025 of NC_064544.1, forward strand.
TATTACATTATACATATGCGTAGCGTTTGCTAATACCTAGCTACCTGTAAGCACCTGTTTCCACAACTGATAAGGAAATAACCTGTAGGTTAGCTGATTAGCATGAATTTAGGAGCGCTGCCCAGTTTTCCCTTGGACAACTGCCTGGTGAAGCCATGAATAATGTATCCGTCCTCCAAAGTATTCCGGCCACTGCCTGGTCGCTAACCAAACACTGACTGTTTACCATATTTTATCGCCTCAACACAATCTAGACCCGTTTTAGGTTAAATCAATTGTTAGTAATATATTTTAGCAGCGTATTTAGCATTTTTTATACAATGGGAGTTGTACATCTTTATAACAAGAGAAACGTTGCCATATCATGTGAATTAGCTACCTGGAACAGAAGTGTTTCAAACAGATATACAGTACCAAGCGGAAACTGAATCAGTTCGCTTCATATCGTAAATCGCTAATGCTAACCCTTTTAAACATGACAACAATGCACCTATACATAGATATTGATTAAAATCTGTTATTTATAAACCTGATGTTTCTGAAAGAAACACTTGAGTTATACAACAAAAAGGTCAAATAAAACTGATGTATATTTTTAAACCAAGTAGGATCAGTATAACATGAACAGAAATATTATGAAGTCTCAGCCCAGATCTATTGCATTTGCAGTGGCTTTACTTCTGTTGTCCAGATTACATAGCTGCTTTTCACATTTACGCTGAGAGCGTTGCCGTATCCTTAATTTAGTTTGCTGCCGCTCAGAGCTGACAGCGTGTGGCATAAATAATTTATTCTTTTAAAACATGCTCTTAGATCTCGGTTGTGTGATGAGCATTGCTGTTTCTTCACTGGAGAATGTACCAAAGGGGCCATCTGCAATGCAGGTGACCACGGGCGTCGATTAATAAGCAACGGTTTTCTGAATAATATAATCACGCAATATTATAACAATCAGAATAGCTGATGTTCAAATGTTCAAATTAAAAGAGAAACACAAGAGATTTCAGAAAGTGCACTAGAAGGATGTTCAGCCTTAAGAAACATGAAAATGGCGTTTCTGATGTGAACTACCATCGAGTGAGGCTTCGCCACTGTGGCTGAACAGGGAGCTGGACCCTTGTGTCGCTCAGATGCTGTCTTGTGAAAGCTGACTGTAGTAGCATGTCTCTGCAGATTAACTCAATCGGGAAGTGGGAACCCACAAGCGTCAAAGACAGGGTCCAAAGACCACCAAACCGAAGCCAACAAGATGGAGGAAGCACGTGGAGATTCAGTACCAGCACAGCTTGTCCACCTCTGTGCTCCCAATAGGCCTCCAGCTAACCTTGTTTGTCACTTTATTTATTTATTTATTTGATTCCCTTACATGGTTACAGCTGATAAACCTGTGTGATTCTTTGATAATAAGCTGGTCTTTATCAGCCATCCCTCGCAATATTTTGCAGCTGCTGCTTTCATCCCTAATTAATTCTGAGGAATATGTTGTTATCTTTCTATGCCCGTGGTGGGCGACTTATTAAAATTAGATTTTCTTTGAGGAGTTAAATAACAGATTCTACCCTTGCATTTCATCTGTCTTTACTGATAGACTTTCAAATACAACCCAGTTTGATTTGATCAGCTGAGAAGTGTGTGTGTGTGTGTGTGTTTGTGAGTGTGTATGTATGTGTGTGTGTTTGTGTCAAAGACAGGAGTAATAGGATAATAATTTTTGCACAAAACCTTCACTGACAAATTTCTGCGTTTTCAATTTATGGTTACTTTTTAATGCAGCCTAACGCCAAAGAAGCCTACAGCAGAGCCGGAAAAGTCTGATAGAGGTTTGTTATTGCTTCAGATGACCCACTATGGAAGAGGTTAGCCAGTAATTCCAGTTCTTGTGTTACTGAAATCTGACTAAACACACGAGAATTCAATAACACTTACCTTAACCTCCACCTTCCGTTACCTCAAATCGGTACCATTGCTGACATACGATCCACCGTGACAGACCCATATATTTCAGAAAACTCCATGCTACAAAAAATACATTCATCCTTCTTCCAGCCATTAATCCAGCACGGACACTGGATCGTATTCCAGGCAGGTTAGGGCACAAGGTAGGAGACATCAGACATGGGATGCCAGTCCATCGCAGCGAAACACGCACTCTCACAAACACAATCACACACTGTATATACTGTACAATCTCAGTACACATCTCAGAAAAGCAAAATCAATGTCTAAATACGTGAAATAAGTAATATCTTGAAAGACACCATGTAGAACGCTACATTTATGTATCTAAATTGTCGTACTAGCATTATCCAAGTGTCTCGCTAAACTATAGCTACTAGATTTACAACCGAAACATCGAAGAGTGCCGGTAAGGAAACATCATGGCACGTATAGAAAAAAAAGTAGTTATTCATTTATGTTTGATGAGTGGAATTAATAAATCATCTCACTACAGAGAAAAAAGTTTAGGTTTTTTAGGCACAAATGTACGATTAGGCTTTCGCTTTTTGAACATATTGTTGAGGATGCATGCGCTGCACGGATAAGCTGAGCCCCGCGAGCAGGAACAGTACGCTGGACAGCTCCTTACCGTCCTCGTCCTCATCAAACACGGGAGTTTTGTGGGAGTGATTTGCGCCCATATTCCGGAGCTTTTCTCCACAACCCACAGGGAGTCGTCCGATAAGTCAGTTACGGGCATCCCACGAAAAGTAAAATATTTTTTCTGTTTTTTTATTATTGTTGTTATTGCATTCCGGGATAAAAGAAGTCCATACGATTTCCTATTTCATTCTTTCTCCTATTCACTATGCCACAAACAAAGTGAAGCCCCACACCTTTTCGTTCATGCTCACAAACTGATCTCTCTTTAACTACCCAGGACCTAAACAGAAGCGCTGATGTGTTAGACGAGAATAAAAGGAAATCCCAGCTGTATATGAGGACGATCCATTGCACCTTAAAACAATCGCATCCAGCTTCTGAATAATTCGGTATTATTTCGGTGCGGGGGACTACGAAAGGACTGATAGTGAATGAAAATGAAAAGGAACGAGGTCCTCTCTGAGCCGAAAAAGGGATGTAGTGGAAAGCCTACTGGCAGGTCCTGCAAACGCGATTTCCCCGTCAGTCTGCAGGAAACCCCACTCCGCCCCCAGCCCAAGGCAAAGAATAAATCTGATAAAGCATGGATCATTTATGTGGGGTTGGGAGAGAGAGGAGTCATTTAATGCAATTTAATTGTATTTCTGCTTGAAGACAAGTGTGACCAGGCTGGCAGTTAATATTTCTACGTTAAGATTCATTAATTCAGATAATTCAGCGAAACTGTGTACATCTATCGATAATTTTTATTAGTTTTAAATATTTTTTAACGAGATTTCAGGGTGCAAAGTTTCTGAACAGTTCTATTTACTACATTTATTTAAAAAAAATATACCAGATACATCAAATGTTTCTTCCAATTTGTAAACAACCTAATATTTTTTCTTTGTATTAATTTATCCAAAATAGAATCAAAATAATACATTTTACTGTTGATAATTAGCTGCTTCTGAGTTGATCCACATTGTAGGCCACATAAGATAATATGCCACTACTCTATTAGCCTCGTGCCTCTTGTCGTTAAACTGCCTAATTATACTGTTCCTCGGGGGGATATATATTTTCTGCGAGTTTAATTAGGTAAAAAAACAATTTAGTTTAATATCCTAATTATTGGAATTCCGCCGAAATCAAGCAACTTTAAAAATAGTAAAACAACCAGAACATAAAAATGTTAGACAAGAAATAACTCAGCAATTATATTGGTTCAGTCTGGTTCATGTCAGGTTCTGTGGTGGTGGCTGTTCCGTATAATAGTCTTTGGAAGTGTTCTGCCCACTCGGTTTCTTAATTTACCAGTATTTAAGAACGACGCATCTCTGCTAAAGGCACCTCCATCACCACACCACCAGGGGCCTCCTCAGAAGGGGAGATGGGGAGGATCATAAATGAGACATTCCCATGCCCAAGCAAACAGCAGTTGTATATGATTTGTTTCAGCAGCAAAGCCTTTCTAAATAAACACTAAAAATCCTTAGGTGTGAAGATGCCATAGATCTTATTTGCTCTGTTGAGAGAAGCTAATACATTGTGACTTACATGATGCCAGTGAGTCACTAATTAACTATATTCTCTAAATTCTGCAAGATTCTACCTTTAATAGTCACGGTTGGTGCCAATTGGTTTTGAGGGTCATACCAAGTTAGTTTGAAGTAACATTTATTTGTGCGATCATTTCTGGCGTGTAAATTAAACGAAACTAAAGCTTTAGGAGGTGGAGATCACTCTGAAAATGTGACTGCATGAGTGCTAAATGAGATGGAGTCCATCATGGAGACAATGCTGGCTTGTAAGACACTCAGCAGCACAGAAAACCCCCCCTACCCAGGCCAAGGCTACACTGAGCGAATTCTGTGCAGGCCATGTGTGAATATGCTTACATTTTCCTCATATATATCTCCCTCATGCATTTTACTCTGAATGTTATCTAGTTACATGACATACATATCGCTGATGGAGGCTTGGCTCTCAGCCTAAGAGTTCTAAATTATCCCTTCTCATCTCTACTATAGCAATCAGCAACTACCCAACTCTTCTACAAAAATCACCCTTTAAAACACAAATACTCTGTGCACATTTTTGATTGTACCTTCACCTTCTAACTCTATTAAGGCAAAGCAGGGCTTTTCCCCTGCATTCCTAATACATGCTATGTATTAGGAGTGCAATGGTATGATAGCATACCATGATAAAAATCTGCAATAGCTATGCATTAGTGCCGTTCTATTTTACAGTTTACAGTTTAAATGATGACATCACCACACATTAATATACACATATATGTACATGATACATATGCCAATAACATATAATTATCAAAAGAAATAATTGTTACATATTATGTTCCCAGTTCATGTCAGTTCAGATTGAATTCCTAAAACTTGCAATTTGCTGTCATTTTCCTGACATGTAGAGGTGTGACACTTCCCGCATGCAATGGACAATATGCATTGGATAGCTGGCTAGCTAGTAAATAACAGTCTGAAGATGTCAGCGTGTTCTGAGGAAATGGAGGCTGCAAGTAACATTATCAGAGAGCTGCACGCTTCTCAAAAAGTACCTGTTCAGCCTTTCAGACGCATTTGGAATTCAGAAAGAAAGATAGAGTTATTGTTGTGAATGACTTACCAATTTGTAGATAAGGCTGCCAACTCCCTCTGACAGCATTCTTTCATATTTTTTTTTTTTTGGGGGGGGGGGGGGGGGGGGGTTTACACAACTTGCCGATTAATTGCTTATACAGTCATGTTAAATACCATCCAAAAAAAGAAATATTCAGTAGAGAAATTTATTTAATCCACGGAGAAGTCTCAAAATAAAGATAAAAATAAATAGTGCTGGGGGCAGCATGGTGGTGTGCAGTGGTTAGCATTGTTGCCTCACACCTCTGGGACCCGGGTTCGAGTCTCCGCCTGGGTTACATGTGTGTGGAGTTTGCATGTTCTCCCCATGTCATCGTGGGGTTTCCTCTGGGTACTCCCGTTTCCCCCCCCCAGTCCAAAAACATGCTGAGGCTAATTGGTGTTACTAAATTGCCCATAGGAGTGCATGTATGAGTGACTGGTGTGTGAGTGTGCCCTGCGATGGGCTGGCCCCCCATCCTGGGTTGTTCCCTGTCTTGTGCCCACTGCTTCCAGGATAGGCTCCAGACTCCCCGTGACCCAGTAGGATAAGCAGTTTAGGAAATGGATGGATGGATGGATGGATGGATGGATGGATAAATAGTGCCTATCTCAGTTTTGCATGGGTTTAGTAAAGCTGCTAAGAAATAAATGTTCCACTCCACCATGTCCTCCAACAGACTCATTTTATTCTCAGTTTATAACACTGAACTCAAAACAGAAGATGAATGTTTTAATACAATATAAAGCCTGCTTTGCTGCCTTTGCCCTCTATCAGCTTCCCCATGAGATGCTAAGCTCCCATGATGTTTATAACCAGGAAGGAATACTATAGGTCTCTGTGTAATTTTTCATTATACATTTTTCTCATACTATTCCTCCATCTGCTTATTAAAATACTGCACTGTCAGCACAAAATAACACATTATGATAAAGATACTGCTAATGTAGGATGACCAGATACAATGTTTTCAAAGTCCTAAACCGGGACACTTATGTAGATTTTCAGATGGTGAAATATTTCAGTAATATCTCAGAACACCATGATAAATAGCCTAAAATTGAAACTGTCTCAGTCAAACCGGGATATCTTATAATAATAATGGTTTTCTGTGGCTTAGTAACCTTCTAAAACAATGCATAGGTTAACATTCACACAAACCACGTCACTGATGCTGGCAATTTATGATTAGACATTTTTTTTAAAGACAGGATATATTTCATGCAAATAAACAAACTAATAATTGCATTTTAAAATGGAGCCCTCCTATATGCATGTATGACACATTTTTGACACGTCTCCCTACTGTCAAATGAATAGAAGTTCCCATACTTGTACATAGCAAATAAGAAACATTTGCATGCAAAATATAAATTAATATAAAGGAATACACAAAGAAAATTTCAGTAAAAACATCTTATTCCAATTACTAATATCAATATATCAATCATTAATAACTGTGTGTGTGTATGTGTGTGTGTGTGTGTGGGGGGGGGGGGGGTAATCCTATTCCAGGAAACGTAAGGTACAAGGCTAGGATACCAGTCCATTGCACAGCGCACACCCAAACACACACAAATCATACTCTCTGGATAATTCAGAGACACGTATTAGGATATCTGCATGTCTTTGGAAAGCACAAGGACACTGGGGTACCAGGGTAAAACCACACAGCACAGAAAAAAAAACCCCTAGCTCTTTTCATGAGTAGAACTATAGATAGAAGATCTACACATTTTCCATAAATGTTTTTATTACCAGTGACTTTCTGCTGGTGGTGAGATCATTAAAAACACTCCTTACGTCCATCCATCCATCCAGTTTCTGAAGCCTCTTAATCCAAACCGGGGTCGCAGGGGGAACCGGAGCCTATCCCGGGAACAATGGGCACAGGCGGGAGCACATTGCAGGGCGCGCACACTCACATGCACAATCACACTCACATGCACAATCACACTCACATACACAATCACACTCACATGCACAATCACACTCACACAACTACAGGGCCAATTTAGACTCACCAACACTCCTTACAAAACTCATCAAATCTAGAAATCCCGGTCCATATCATTTTGTCCAAAATGGGGCTTTTTGAGCCTGGAAACCTCCCAGAAAGCAATGGTTATCAATCAGGGGATACCATGGGCGGCATATGGGCCACTGCAAGGCATTCGGGGAAACGTTAGTGAAATACGTGCACTCAGTGGAGCTTGTCTGGGCTGCTTCCATAATGTCATTAGATACTTAGGTCTGAGGCATAGTACAGGCATTCACTTGTACCCAGTGGTTACCACAGCTGTCGCAGTGAAGACTGGGCACCCTCACTCCAAAAGAGCTCCTCAAAAGCTTCTTTGACCTACTAAAGGTGGGCCTGCCCTTCTTCTCTACTGCTGGCTGAATGCTTGATTTCATTCAATTCCTCATACAGTTCCTGCCTTGACTTTTATTCCTGGCTTTAATCATAAGCCTCATGAGTTCACTTCCTATCAGTAAAATCATCAGAAGTGTCAACATAGCGGAAATTTGGATGAAAGAAGGCAACCGCATGAAAATATGGAGTTGCTGCTAGACATCCATGATAAACCAAGCAGTGGTTCCTCTGTGGTCCATATGGCTCACAGAGACCCATACACCTTACCATGTTACATGCGCCATGTTACATGCGCCAAGGCCCAGTGACTGTAAGTCAATTAGATGGTTTAGCTCAGCAAGATGTACGATGGTTGATGCTGAAGCTGACCTTAAATAACAGAAGGTCGACAGAACCACCATTCAGACCGTCTTCCCCCGGCCTGCCTCCAGAACTCCATCAACAGATTATCAAATAGATAAATAGGTATTAAATAAATCCAACTGTAACATATTAAGAACCTGCTGTGACAACAAGTTTATTTCTAATATGTTAGAGGAATGAACACCAAATAATGACAAATTTAAAATTTGTCTGATTTAAGTTGTCCGATAGTCACCCTACAGCACTGACCTCCAATTAAAATAACTGTATTACCTCAATTACCTCAAATTTAATTTAAGTCAGATCCAGATACTGAGATGTCTTCAGATATGAATTGCTGTTGGATATTTACAATACCAATAGAACCAGCTAAAAAACTGTGTATTGTTATTTGAGAGAAGGATCTATGTACACACCTGCATTCACAAATTGTGCAAAAATGGCAGTATGTCACTCTTTCAAAATGCAGTAACACTTCATTTGAGGGGGCACAAATAATGTATTAGTACACTCTTACTTAATGTACTAATTAACCAGAAACTAAGTGTTAGTTGCGTATTGATCGAATGTTCCTTCATGATTAACCATGAAATACATGAATTGGTTCATGTATTTCATGCAGTTACTATATTTGTTCATGACTTATACTTGAGTAGTAACTGAGTTACTAAGTTACTTGTGCCCGCTCAAATAAAGTGTTACCCAGAATGCTTTCTGTCCAAATACCGGTGTTTAATTAAATATGAAAACTTGGATTAAAAGCGATAAGGCTGGGCATGTATTCATTATTTGTCATACTAAGTAAAAGGCTGCCCATTAATTATGCCAGAATGTGACTGTGTCACATATTTATTATCACTTCATTTCAAACTGTCAGACCTGGAACATACAGCGCTAATAGGGAATAACTTTCCACAGCTCTCCCCAGACATGTCATGCGCTTCTTCAGTTTCTTAACGATCATGACAAAATATGATTCCGTAGAGCTTCGCGCATTAAACTGTATGCTAGACAGCCCTTGAGGGTTTCTGCAGCCTTAATCGAAAGTAGCTTGGTCACCGTATTCACAATATTGCAAGTTTAAAATTTGACACTCGTTAGTATCGTTGCGCATATTTAACCTATGGGGATTGAGAAATGCTGGAACAGCTGATTAGAATTATGCAGCTTTCCTATGTAACTTCTGGAATTTATATGTGCTGTTCTCCCAGTCGTGAAACCAGCAAATAAATCATTGCATGAATTTTGGCTTGCAAAAGGTATTACTGCAGAGTGACCCCTAGCGACAAGATTTTGTAAAGCATTCATCTTAGAGGGTTTTTTTTTTTAATGTTAAATAAACGTAGTTTTGATCTTACGGATAGTAAATATACAGAGGAAAATGCCTCAAGTTTATATTTAATCAATTATTAACAAGGATTTTTTAAATTAGTATTATTAATTGTAAAAAAAAGCTTATAATACTTATACTAAAGCTTATAATGCTGTTAGTAGCCTAGTTTGTGAAGGTATGTAAAGTCATTAAAACTGTTAATAGCAGAGACATTATGTTTATTATCTGAAATATTCAATTAACACTAATGTCAAATATATGAAATATATAATGAAGTTTTTAATTCTGAGATACACTAGAGTTAGAATAAAATGAACGTAATAAACCCACATACATTTTTTTTCAACATACAGAATGTTTTTAGAACAAAATAACGAGCCACAAATGTGCATGCAGATATGTAATTATTAACATGTAATTTCGCTTGACCTTCTGTAAAAAATAACCAAAAACCAAAAAACCAAAGTGTTAAAAAGTACCTATATAGTTGGTGTAATAGTGGTACGGTTGTAACTATTAACTTGTTGGGAAATTTAATATTATTTTCTGTTAGGCAATGTAAGCTTTCTGTATTCATAAAGATAATTGATTTTCATGCAGTTCTTGGCTGCAACTCAACATTAAAATAACTTGGAGCATTTAAGCAGAGTTACCGGAATGTCAGAAGGTATAGCTAGTAATAACAAACAAGTTAATTTTACAATCACCAGTGCAAATAAATAAATACTATTGCAAACATAAAAATTTCCGTGTAATTGCTTCCCAGCCTGTCAACAGATTTTAAAGTAAACGTCTTAGTCATTTGGCAGAAATGTGCCCGTCTTGCTAAAGAAACTTTTTCTTTTTTGTAAAAATCCGACGTGTATATCTGTTTGACGTCATCGGTATTCTTCTCCTCCAAATGTTGAAAAACTGGGAGCGCACGCAGAGTAAAACCACTTAGTCAACCGACGTCCACTAACCAAGGGAAGGTCCGGCAGCAAGATCCAGGATGAAAATAAGCCCAGTGGCTTTGCTTTTTTTCGTCAGTATTATTTGGATGGCGAGATGTGCTCCGCCGACGTGTTATTCTAGAGTGTTGAGTTTGAGCAAAGAAATTATGGATTTAGTGGGGAAATTGAAAAAATATAATCTTGTGGTAAGTCACTTGACGCATGCGTCCACCTCATCAGTTCGCATGACCACTGAAAATACCGTAATCAGTTTTTACTTCTCTTTGCAGAAAGTCTGTATGGATTTTTTACCTCCACTGTATCTGGATGTGCACGTAAGTTACATTACGCATTCAGCAAATTCAGTCCGCGTTACCAATGATGGTGAAGATCAAATCCACTGAAAATAAGACCTGAACATGCCTTTCGGGCTTCTTTTAAAGGTAGATTTATTAATCTTGAGGACGGTATCACAGAACTCTGTGTTATCCTCTGTATTTTTAAAAACTGAAATAGCTGTTGTTAAGAGAGTTTAATAGAAATTACATGATGCTGTAACGTGTTAATATGTTTTTTTGTCATTCCCTAATGTTAATATATGTTTGCTATTTTTATTTACCAAAATCTCGATTACAATCAACACAGAACTTTTTTTTTTGGAGGCTGAGATTTGGTGGCTGAATCTAACTATTTCCGCGGTTACTTTCCCAGAATTCCTGCATATTGACCAAGCTCCGGGATTATGTCTTCGTGTTGGAGAGCTTGCCAACCGAGTTCTGCAGGGAGCGTCCCAGGATCGCTCATTTGAAGCGCCAAGCCCGAATCCTCTACATCATCATCAATCGATTCTGCTATCGGGTACCGGCACTTGAGAAGTGTTGCTCTCCCCAACATCATTCCACACTCACACAAACATACATACCATAGATTCCACCCCTAATGCAAATTCATATATCCATTTGCCTTCTCTGCAGGACCTAGTGTTCATGTCAGATGACTGTGAAGCCCTAGACTCTGGTCAGAGTGTCCCAAGGTATGGAGAAGATCGACTGGAACTTCTGCAGGAGAACTGAGTGCAAGCTGTCTCCACCTATTGTGCGTGAGCACAAATACATGCCCCCAAGACTCATTATTTCACATCTGATTGCAATAAATCACATTTACAAGCTGTGAGGATTCAGCATTTGATTGCTGCTAAATTGCATGTGAAAAACAAACCACACGCATTTATTTTTCCAGTCACGAGGGCCACCCATGCTATGCTATTCACCCTTACATTACACACACAGCACCTGTAGTGTCAAGCAGAGCCCAAGTGACATTTTGCTAAATGCATTTCAGACTGTTATGCAAAATATGACAGAATATTTGTGGTTTAAATCCAACAGCTAGCCCTAAAACTATCCACAGGAAATTTGCCAAATGCCATTCATTCCATAGGAAACCCTGAAATAATGTTCTGAATAGGTTTGTGTGTCCTTCACCCTGTTACATATTGACCATATAAAACAAGCTTGATTGCCTTTCATAATGGGTCCAGTGATTCAGTTCTCTTCAGACCAGGCTACTGCACATCTATTCAGCTCTGTCTTTTCAATAGCACTGACTCAAATATATATTGTACACGTCTTTTCAGATCACAGTTCAGAAGTGAAATGCTTGTGCTCTTCCTTGAATTTAATACCTCAGATATGTTTTACTTCATTTCAGAATATATGAAAAACTTCAAAACTTGGAAATGCAGCTTTCATTTTATTATATTCTTTATGTATTGTGACTGTAACATAAAAAAAGCTTTTTTACCTGGTATTTCAGTTTATGCATACATAATAAAAGAATTCTAATTTGTAACCTTGTGAAAGCTTATTTTATCACCATACAAACTGCTTTCAACAGTCGAACAAATACTGTATGTTTCCTTTAAATTAATGAGCAAGATGATTATTTTGTTGTCATGCTGCGAAAAGCTAGTGGAGACTCCAGCAAAAGATTTTCAGCTTAATGAAGAGGTGCTTGACTGTGCAGTTATTGTGCAATTTGAATTAATTAGTTCAATGAAATGTCCAAGAGCTTGTATTAGATAAGCGGCTAGAAGATGAACGGGGGAAATGTGTTGAGATGGAGATTTTGTAATAGTAAGGAACTGAGTTTGGGAGTCTGGTCCAATAAAAGTGTTACCCAGGATGTCCTGAAGAATATCACAAAGTATTACTCATACATAACCTATTCAGGTGCTCAAAATAGACCTGTAATATAAAATATTGTAAACCAATGGCAAACTGTTATTTATTCGTTTACTTTGTGATTGGCTGAAATCTACCTTGTGACATCAAAATAAGGTCATTAATCAGTACTGTATCTGGAAAGAGAGGTATTAAGAAAGATCATTTAAAACTAAAAAAGGTTTTTGGCAAGACCCACCCAATACCGTCTGTAGAGCTAAACTTTCCCTGAATCTTGGATATCATATCAAAATGAGCCAGTTAAGGTGGTTTGGGCATCTATCCAGGATGCCTCTTGCATGCCTCCCTGAGGCGGTGTGCCTGATATGTCCAATCAGTAGACATCCCTCTGGTAAGCTCAGGACGCACTTGGCTGGCCTGGGAACATCTTGGTATTCCCTCAAAGGAGCTGGAGTTGGTGGCTGATGAAAGGGAGATCTCAGCATCCCTGCTGAGACTGTTACTCCCCCCCCCCCCAACATTACCCCAGATAGATACTGTATACCGTATGTAGTAAAGGGTATGAAGATGTACGTGGATTTAGGGTATGCTGTATGTAGTAACGGGTATGAACATGTACGTGGGTTTAGGGTATGTTGTATGCTGTATACTGTATGGAGTAACGGGTATGAACATGTACGTGGGTTTAGGGCATGATGTATACTGTATGTAGTAACGGATATGAACATGTACGTGGGTTTAGGGTATGCTGTATGCTGTATACTGTATGTAGTAACGGGTATGAACATATACGTGGGTTTAGGGTATGCTGTATACTGTATGTAGTAAGGGGTATGAACATGTACGTGGGTTTAGGGTATGCTGTATGCTGTATACTGTATGTAGTAACGGGTATGAACATGTACGTGGATTTAGGGTATGCTGTATACTGTATGTAGTAAGGGGTATGAACATGTACGTGGGTTTAGGGTATGCTGTATGCTGTATACTGTATGTAGTAAGGGGTATGAACATGTACGTGGGTTTAGGGTATGCTGTATACTGTATGTAGTAAGGGGTATGAACATGTACGTGGGTTTAGGGTATGCTGTATGCTGTATACTGTATGTAGTAAGGGGTATGAACATGTACGTGGGTTTAGGGTATGCTGTATACTGTATGTAGTAAGGGGTATGAACATGTACGTGGGTTTAGGGTATGCTGTATGCTGTATACTGTATGTAGTAAGGGGTATGAACATGTACGTGGGTTTAGGGTATGCTGTATGCTGTATACTGTATGTAGTACTCCAATGGGACACTAGTATGTTGCATGGTTCTGTGTCACTAGCAAGTTGATTTTGTGAAGGAACCACTGCAGGACTAATGTAATACACTTTTTCCTCTGTTCACAAACATACTACATTAAAATTTTTACTCTACGAAATTAGCCCTTTCAATTTCCTGTTCAATGCTGGTTCAGGCACAAAAAAGATCTGCTGCTTTAAACTGAAACCTTCTGTGTAACCTCATCATTTCCATCTGTCTTCACTATGTTTTACTTATATTAAATATTATTAAATTCCATGTACACAAATTACATAGATATGGATTTTTTTTTTAAAGGTCAAAATCCCCTACATACAATTTTCATAACTGACTTGCCTAACTATTTATGAGACGGACACTTTTTAAAAAGCAGCTTTAACAATCTTAACGATTGTGTGTGTTTTGATGTATTTTTTTGGGATACTTCTTTGGGCATGAAATGTTTTGTGAATTCCCATAACATATAATTAGATTATCCCATTTATGTATTCTCACTGTCTGAACCAATTCCATGGATCAAATTATATTCATAAAGTGAGGGATGGAAACACAGGCTTTTCTACTGGTTTTTTCATTGCAACAATTGACACTTTTATACAGCCAGCTGTTGTTAAACAGAATTCTATTGCAGAAAGACCACAGCAGGATATGATAAACATCCTCCGAATTATTGTTCTACCTTTGGGACACCCTATCTGCCCCTCTGAAGACGAGCGTCTCTGGCCAGCAAAATCCAGAGTTCCACCATCCTTAAAAAGAAACATAAAAGATACGTAAAGAGAGCTGAACAGCCGTGAACCCTAATATGGAAAATGCATTATAAATTTGATTAAAAATTTGTCAGCTTTGCAAATTATGCAATTTTTGTAGACCTTGATGTACATATTTTCCTATTTGCTAAATATCCTCCTTAGAGAATTACACAGAGTATACACAAGGTCTTGTTGAGACTTGGCTGTTTTTTCTTTGTTTTTCTTGGAGTTAAAAGAGAAGAGAAGGAAAAACATTATTCTTGTATTCTGCATATTATCCGTGAGCGAACTGGACAGAGGATCGCAGCAACACAAAGGTCTGTTATTGGCAGCACTGTGGGATGTCGGATGTAGCTTGGGAGACTTTTATGAATACACAAGATGTCTTTTGTAAATAAACCTTGCAAACTCTTGTTCAATCAGTATTTAACAGTTGCTGCTATGCCCAGACTTATTATTGCCCCAAGAGACCATTAACATTTTTAATAAAGAAACTCAGGTTGATTACCTTGTGTGTATGGATGAGTGCGCCTGCCATTTACTCCCTCCGGCCTTCTGGCTTTCGGCTTCTTTGGTTCCTTTTTCACTGCTGATGCACTTTGATGTTAGCGGTAAATATCTCAAAATGAACACGACGCTCACATAAAACTATGCATATATGAATTTCAGCTACAAGAAATACATCAGTTTGTGTAGCACAGGGTTACAGCTAGGAAAAAAAAATCTTTAATTTCATTTTATGTCTATATTTGCACCATAACACGGTAGAATTCACTTTGCATATCTTGGCATATTCACAATGACAAACCATTTAACCCAGAATTCTGCAGGGTGCTATGACAGCAAGTCCCAAATAACAACTTGGAGTCACAGAAATAAGCATCTACCCAAAAAGCACTATGGGAAATGTAGGCAGCATGTTGAAAAGACTTCCAGGGAATTTAGATAGGAATATATGGAGGCCCTTCAACTTTTATATGCAGTGTCATTTGGGTTCAGAGCCTATCCCAGAAGCCACAGGAGTAACGCAAGGAATAATCCAGGACAGGGCATCAACCCCCATCACAGGGCACACATTCACACACATACAATTTGGTAACTGTAATTCGCCTTAGCTTGTTTTTGGGCTGTGGAGAAAGCTGAGTACTCAGAAACAAAACACCCCATGACGACATGGAGTGAATATGCAAACCCCCCATGCAGAGCCAGAGAGGAAGGGCACATCCGAGAAGAGTGAAACAATCTTTTTATTTTCTCTGGTCTTCTAGCAGGGTTTTCCCCTCAAACAACAGTTTTGTGTTTTATTCACAGTCACTGGCATAGATGAGACCAGATATATCCATAATTTACATAAGTGTGTTTACTCATGGACACGTTTGACTACAGCATTGATTACACATGGCCGCTAAGTTTGTGGAATGGCTGGGAACAGTGCCTTAAGGTTACTGCAGTCCTACAAAACAATTCATGAGAAGCGTTCACCACTTGGCCAAATGACTTCCTCTCTAGTTGAATAACGCTTTGAAAAGCACATAGCAGCCCACATTTCTGTCTCTGCTTCTCGGTAAGTCTTTGCTCTCTGAAAACCACAGCGGAGAGTTCCTTGGCTGCCTCCGTAGAGCTAACAGAGAAGCAGGGGAAGAAGGAAAAATAAAAAGACAAATGTAGGTTTTCATTCGGCGCCATTTGCTTCAGAATTGCTGGCTATGTGGAATCCGGGGGTTTGGCTGGGTTTAAAGCTGCCAACATTGCTTAAAAAAAGCTGGTTTGAAAGACCAAGGAAATCTCCCTGATCTACACTTTAATCCTATCTTATTCAGCAGGAGATATTACACAACTCACCTTTTCTGACCTTGTCCGAAGTGTAGTGTTCCAGGTATAATTTGTTCCTGTAGAATTCAGTGCTAACTATCTAGAGAGTTGTTCTGCCCTCTCATTGCTACAGGGAAAACTGTGAGATCCAGACACAGCTCAAGCTGCTGGATAAGAAGAAGTACAATGCTGAGACACATTCACACACATCCTGTACAGCTCGAGTATTCTAAGCCATAAAAGCCAGTAACTCACTTGATTCATAAGATCTTAGGACTCCAAGGGACCCCACACCCCACCTTGACTGAAGGCTGAAGAATCCGAAGTAGCATAATCTCTTCTCACTCTGCAGTTTGGCTGCAGCCTTAATGAGTTGGCCAAACTGCTTGATTTTTCTATTTCCATTACTGACTCTGAGTCACTTCAGCAATGGATCTGATTGCATCGGTTGCAATAAAATAATGTATATTATACAAAGTCAGAGCTGCCTCCAATGCCACTATATCTGCAGTGGAAAATTGGTAGGAACATTCTGCATCACTCAGTAACCTCTACTGTACCGCAGGTTGAGTCAGCATCTCCAAATCCCAGACATTAGATAGGCATTGGATAGATATTCACCAAATAGCCTATCAGCAGCTCGTGCAATGGACAGCACTAAAGCCACACTGGATGCTAAGATGAGGATCTCGGAGCCGATCGTTGGATTTGGTACTCCAATATTAACGGTGCAGCGAAGGAGACTGATCACATCCTCATGGCCAGACTTTCGAGACTTCTGCAGAACTGCAGGCTCTACCTGCTAGTTTGTGAATTCTGACCACAGACATGTTGTTGCTACTCTATGATGGCTACAGCCACACAGTAAGATCTCAAACATTCTCACATCCTTAGTTGATTACTTGTATGCTTTCTTTAATCAAACTGCTTTATTTACAATAACAATTCATAGTTCTTAGTTGATGTGCTTTGCCTCATGTTATGTGCATTGTACATATTTTGATATTGTAGGTTTGTGTGCAGTGTTTGCCTAATCAATCCTTTGTTGTTGCAGTTACTTTCGTTGTGGGGGGTGGTCTTTTCTATCCAGCATAAAGGTGTGGCTGAGGGCGGAGGTGTTTCAAAGGACAACTCCTGGAGCAAGATTGAACCATGTGCTGCCATGGCAAGAGGGGAGAGTTGGGGTTTAGCTGTGTTTTGCTTTGTTCAGTTATATGTAGTTTTCATTTGGTTTACCCATTTTGTGTGTTAATTGGTTTGGGCAAACCGCTATATATGTTCCCTCATATCTCCTTATTGGAAGGTCAGTTTGTTTCAGTTAATATCTTGCTTTGTAATATTAAGTTTTGTTGGTTTTTTTTAACCTCTTTTATAGCCCCTGTTATTAAGGTCTTGAGATTAACTGCTTGTGTTTTTGGGAGTCAGT
The DNA here is from genome assembly GCF_023856365.1 of Brienomyrus brachyistius. Taxonomy (NCBI): domain Eukaryota; kingdom Metazoa; phylum Chordata; class Actinopteri; order Osteoglossiformes; family Mormyridae; genus Brienomyrus; species Brienomyrus brachyistius. Next base: position 22,838,730 of record NC_064544.1, read on the forward strand.
AAAGCCCTATTTTCTTTAGTCAGGCTCCTGTGTATGTGTCGCTTTACTGTTTGGTCCCTCACATAATCTGAAGATTCAACTTAGACCCAGTAGGCTACCACCTACTCTGAGAATGAGGCTAGACATGGCCAGACTCCAAGATCAGGCTGTTTTTTATGAGTTTGGATATAATTGATGTAAGAAACCTTCAGACGTGGGTGCGAATGCTGACTCTAATGTGATGTGGGAGACCTTCTGTGACTTGACCGTGAAGGTTGCCGAGGGTTGTGATGGTGTTGCAGATGTTCCCAGGAGGTTTTTCACCTTGCAAGGCACCCTGGATATTATTGAGAGGAGTCGCTGTGCGCGACTTGGTGACAACTTCAGTCTGTACCAGGAACTGAGGAGGTCGGCTGTGAAGGATCTGAGGTCAGATAAGGAGGCAGTGTTTAGATGAATTTATGAGCAGATGACACACCATCTGTGGTCTAGTGACCTACATCCTGCTTCCAGAGGAATCAAACATCTGAATCTGTTCCTCTGAGACCTGCAGCTGATCCTCCAGCTAGGACGATGGACATCTCTGCGTTCTAAGGCTGATCCTCCAGTCAGCTGTGAACCACCCAGTCTCACTGAGATTGCAAGGGGGGTGAATCAGCTGTTAGTATTAAAGGCTGCAGGGATCTGTGGTATCCAGGATGAACTTCTCTAGGCTGGTGGAAAGGCTGTACTCCTGGCATTGAAAGCATTCTTTGCTTCCATTTGGGAGATGAACATTATTCTAACTGACTGGAAAATGGGACTTGTAGTCCCTATCTGGAAAGGGAAGGGTGATCGCCTGGATTGCGGCAACTACAGGGGGATTAACAGGTTCCGTGATCACTTACTCATCTACCAGTAACTGGAACGGTTTGGTTTTCCGCCTATGAAGTCTACCATCGACCGCATCCTGGCACTGAGGGCTTTCATCAAGCATAAGTTTACATGCCCTCTCCGTGTCATCTTGGGGTTTCCTCCAGGTACTCCGGTTTCCCCCCACAGTCTGAAGACATGCTGAGGCTAATTGAAGTTACTAAATTACCCATAGGAGTACATGTGTGAGTGAATGGTGTGTGAGTGTGCCCTGTGATGGGCTGCCCCCCCCCCCCCCGTACTGGGTTGTTCCCCACCTTATGTCCATAGCTTCCGGGATAGGCTCTGGACCTCCTGCGACCCAGAAAGGTAAGCAATTTGGAAAATGGACGGATGGAGTCCATCGGAATCAATGGAGGCTCTGATCGGGGGTCACGAGAGATTGAGTGTCTGGGATTGTGAGTGTCTTAGATAAAAACCAAGATCCAGGCATTTAATGACTTATTAGAGGAGTCCAGATTGAGGCACATTCCCTGTCAGGTACGGCATGTGATTACAAATGCCATAATAGAATAAATGTTACCAAAACATTTTAGGATGTTTACTTTAAATGTTTTGAGATTGTATAAAATAATTAAGATATATTTCCTATGCCCAAGTATCAAAAGTGAGGTTTCACAAATTTTCAAGTGTTCGTTATACTCCAAATATTTCAGAACATATATATATGCAGAATATATGCAGTTTCAGTTTTATGAAACTTCACTTCATAAGCAAGAATAATAGTGAAATATAGTAACAATTTACAAAAACTGATGATTATAAACATTGACTCAGCTGACACACACGCGTTTGAATATAAATATCCTCGCATGGACAGGTCTACAGATGGATATTCATTCTCACACACACAGAGGCGATTTCACACATATACACACACATACACACACAGTCGTATAATCATATACTTTTTTGGGACCACTCATTAATTTCTATGGGAAAAATGCTAATGCTAACTATGACAACCTTAACCCCCAACCCAGCCCAACCCCTTACCCTAAAGTAACCAAACAAAATACAAGACTTTTGGCATTTTTAGTTTTTTGACTGCATTCACAGATTTTTACAAAATTGAGTTTCCCCTTGTAGGGACCAAAAAAAATGTCCCCACATCAAAATCAATCCATCCATCCATCCATCCATCCATCCATCCATTCATCCATCCATCCATTCATTTTCTGAAACCGCTTGTCCTACTCAGGGTCATGGGGGGCCTGCAGCCCCATATATACATGACCCTCCCGCTCCATCACTCTACGGAACATGCTTCCGAGTCCAGAGTCCAGTGGCAGTGTGCTTTACACCACTGAATCTGATGACTGGCATTACACTTCATGATGTGAGGCTTGCATGCAGCTGCTCGGCCATGGAAGCCCATTTCATGAAGCTCCCAGCGCACAGTTTTTGTGTTGGGTTAATGCCAGAGGAAGTTTGTAAAAGCAGTTATTGAATCAACAGAGCTTTGGCGACTTTTATGCACTACGTGCGTCAGCACTGGGTGACCTTGCTCTGTTACTTTACGCAGTCTACTATTCTACTATTCACTTCTACTTTGCAATAATGCCACTTACAGTTCACATGGAATATCTAGAAGGGAAGGGTAACACTTTATTTGAGGGGGCACAAATAATATAATATTATGCTATTACTTAGCTAGCCTCATGCCCATTGCTTCCGGGATAGGCTCCGGACCCCCCGCGACCCAGTAGAATAAGCGGTTTGGAAAATGGATGGATGGATTACTTAGCTATTAATTAACCACAAACTAAGTGTTAGTTACATATTAACATTAATTCATCATTAATGAATTGTGACGCATGTTTTATCTCAAGCAAGTACTATATTTGTTACTTTATCTGTTAATTCTGTAAACCTTTGTAAAATACTGAAGGAACCACTGTAAACTACTGAAGCAAGTACTGTAGGAACAAATAATGAATAACAAATGTAAAATACTGATCTCATGTTTGTTCATTGTTAATTAATTGTCACACATCATTTATCTCAAACAGTTACTATATTTGTTACTATATGTGTTCATTCTGAGCTGACTTATTGCAAAGATGGCATCCAATAACAGTCCGACGCTTCACACGTTTGTAAACCTGACTGCATGGCTGGGTGCTGGATTTCATGCACCTGTGGCAATGGGTCTGAATGAAACACCTGAATTCAGTGATTGAGAGATGTGTCCCAGTAATACTATCCATATAGTTCCTACCATTGTGGGGACTCCCTATTTCTATGGATACAACCCTAATGCTGTGCACTAAGCAGCTCTCAGGAGTTCTCCAACACTTATTCAATCTGAGCCTGAGCCTGGGGGGTGTCCCAGCGGTGTGCTTCATACCTGGTTCCTGTCCCCACGAAGAAGCAACCCTCAGCCCATAATTACAATCACAGATTATATTGTGATGACCTGAAATATCTCCACAAGTTAAAAAGTAACAGGTTTTACCACATTGTGGGGACTTTTAGTGAGTAGAAACTCATACACACATAAGCACACATCTTCAAATTTTCATGAATGAAGCTACTGCTGACCATTTATGAGACAGTGTGATGTTGTCTGATGGCATAGCATAATGTTGTAAATTCTGGGCACTGAGTCGAAGGCACTGAATTGCATACCTTCATTCACAGCTGAAAGGAAAAACTATTGATTTGCAATAATGCAGGGGTTCTTATGAACACAAAACTGTGTAATTTTCTGACTGAATTGTTGATTTCACTTTTCCATGCTCAAGAGGGAGAATGCTTTGCACACCATTACCCTGAAAGCCAAGAAAATGTGTATTAAGCCAGAATCACTACTGAGAATGCATAGTTTATTTGTATTGTTAGAAATGTGTAATGTCCATAGCAGAGCCAGGCGTAATACACAGCTCCTGGTACGGTTTGTTTAGCTGGTTAAATGGTTAATTTGGCAGAAAGCTCAGAGGCCCGCAGTAAACATTGTTAGAAGTTTCCATTTTTAGATGAGAAATGTATACTTGAATGTCAATATCCTTGGAAGAACAAAAATCCGACTCAAATCATCCCCAGAATAAACACTGAAAAAAAAAGTGCTTAATGCCTGTTTGCTCGTTTTTCAGAGGTTGCCAGTTCTCTGGAGATAAATGTTATGTTGATGGTAATTGTACACATGGTGTTCATTGCAGTTAGGGGTGGACTCACTAAACAGGGATGCAGTTACACAAGATTTATTCTGAGGAAATCTGGAATCGCTAAAAGCAAGCTTTTACAGACCTTCTTAGAGAAGGTATTTCATTGAGAAGCCACCAGCAAATATCAATAGAGTTTATGAAGAATTTTTTGGGATGACTATAAGCTAAACACAGTCAGTCATTAAATTAATATAGACTTTGACATCCATTTGTAAATAACCCCTTACAGAGATGATGATGGAAAGCCTGAAGCCTGTCCCACTGTGGAGGGGGGGGCTGAGCCTCCATCCATCCATCTCCCAACATTTTGTCCTGGTCAGGGTCACCTTGAACCTATTCCAGCTAGCATAGGACATGCTAGGGGAACATCATGTAAGTATACCTTAACATCCTAACATACTTTTACAGCTGTAAAATACACCAGTAAATGTCATAGGACAATTATATCACATTATGTAATTACATTATAATAGTATAATCATACAATGTTTGTTATGACTGTAAGATTGTTCCATAGATTGTCACCTTATCATGGTGGAGGGGTTTGCAGGCCCCTGGTAGGGACTCCTAAGGAAAATTGGTCCTAGATGAGTGGTCAGACTAAGTGCAATTCACATAGACCCTCTATAATGATTGGCGGTAAGGACCATGATACACTGCCCGGACTGGGGAGACCAGTTACCACGTCGGAACATGAATGTGTCGGTGTTCAGGTACAAAATGACGAACTTTATGTGCATTTGTTACGGTGACCAAAAAGTGAATAAAAAGCAGAATAATATGATGAATATATGACAGGTTATTGCATTGCTTCTGTTCTCAGACAAGACATAAATCTGACAGCAGAAAGGCATGTGGCAATGTCTTCTAAGAGTCACAAGAATATACATAAAAACAGTCATTGGGGAACACTGGTTAACATCTATGTACTGTATGACGTTTTTGGATTATTCACCTCATATGTTTCATAATCAAGTATATCTGTTCTCCAGCCATGGTGCTTCCCGTATGGTTGTTTTGGAGTGTGTTTTATATTTTGAATGGTGTTTTGTATTGGATGAATTTACATATCATTAGGCATCAGTTGCAATAATCCGAGATCAAGGGATAATCCTTATTGGCGGTAAATAGTTTTGCTGTAAAGTAACAGGAAACATTAATAAACAATGATTTATCTCCATGGAGGACATATGAACTCTGCTAAAAATGTGAAACCTGCAAGTGGAAACAATAACAGATTGTTTTGCTTGATGAAGATCGCCCTCTAGTGGTCTTCATGTAAAATACCAGCACATCGACTCAATAGACTGCTTATGCAACACGATGTCACATTGAGCTTTAGCGGGTAACACCCTTCATGTGATGAACGTATATTGCTGGGAACGGTAAAGGACAATGCAGAGATGCAAACACTGTATATCGCTGGACTGCAGGCAAAAGCCACAACAGAACAGAACAGCAGAACAGAAGCACATAAAAACTCCACACAGTAACCAGGGGCAGGATACAGCCCCCCCACTCACTACAAGTTATTACGGTTCAACAGTAATAAACCTGCAAGATGTATGGGTAAACTTCAGAAAAGCCAATCCACAGGCAGCCATGGGATCTAGCTGGAGATGGAGGAGGATGGTACAGCGGACAGTGGGCGATGACCCCGTGACCTCTGTGCTTCAGCATTCCACCGCTGCAGCTCGCTGTGATAGTGCTTCAAATGTGCTTCAATGTCAGCAGCCAGGCTGGGAGTTTCTGTTCAGGTGCTGAGTGCTGGGAGTGTCAAAGTAACTCATACCCACCAATGCTCCGAGCTGCTATTTAAAAGAACGTAACTTTTAAGGTCACACTTTAACTATGCTGAGAATATTTGCCAGGATGTGCTGACCCCCCATCCTGGGTTGTTCCCGGCCTTGTGCCCGTAGCTTCCAGGATAGGCTCCGGAGCCCCCCGCAACCCAGAAGGTTAAGTGGTTTGGAAAATGGATGGATGGATTTGCCAGGATGCAAAAACTCTCACTTTATATTGAGTAGCAAAGTTATTATTATTTGTATTTAGAAAAATTTTTATATAAAACATCTAACTATTTTTGAACTGTATAATTTCAAACTAAGTGGGCGATAATATCTTATTTTACAGCATTTAAGCTTGATACTGCTGCTTTACTAACCTAATTCAGATTATTAACATATGAAAAGTTTTTTTAAAAAGTGCACATAAAGACAAATACTTCAGTGTACTGTCACACTAACCACTGATCTCTCTGTGTTTTATAAACTTGTCTAACATGTGGACACAGAATGACATTAACATGACGTTAAAAGAAATTGAGGTATTTTCCCATAAGAAACGGTCAGTGCAACCTGCCCTTTGCATTTTCCCCTAACCTTTCCTGAATCATCATTACATTAAAGAAACACACAAATGAATAAAACAACAACAAAAAAAGTTAATGCACACAGAGATGAAGATCTTAGCTTTGTAATAAGCATTTGCTCTGATTGGTAGGGAGAGAAAATGGCTGTGTTGGTCATAAGCGCTGGTAGAGTATCCATTAAGATCAGAACTAGAATGCATTCAGCCTCTGGAATCAGGCTCTGGAATCAGGCTCTGATCTGCAGTGTAGAATAAGAGCATTTACTACACAAACAGAACTAAGGATTCAGCCAACAGCTGTCAATCACAGATCAATGTACAATTTGCTCTAAAAGAGTATGCTAGTCATGAATGTGCTGTCCAGGATACTTGCTGATCTATTTACTTCTTTCTGTTTGTTCTCATTGTCTCATTGTCTCATTGCAGTGCTTGGGAGTCTTGCTTAATGTCTTTCATCACTGGTGTTGCTTGTGGCTCTTTTGCCGGGTGTCCTTTTTAAAGTGCAATCATCTACAATTGCAAACACACCGCTGAAGAATGTGTCACACATACCATAACCGGAGCAAGCTTTCATTTCGTCAATGGCTTTGTTGTTCTGCTGAAGCCATCCATGGATGGATGTGAGTTCTATGGGTTGTTGTCAATGAAGATCAGTTTTTGTCCTAAATACATGTGAGATGGTAAGATGCAGGAGATAAGTGGATAGTACCCATTGTCTGTTTGAGTTTCTCTCAGTTAGAGCTTGCATGTCCCGTATGGATCCCCTGGAGCAATCAAAAGACAGGTCAAGAAAACCCACTAGATTGTTTAGTTTGTCTTAAGTGTTTGAATGAATACTCTGGTGTGTTGTAGTTATACTCATAGCCAGTAAAATAAGTTCACAGTAATCTCAATAGCTGTGAGGGGGGGGGAAGTTAAGGGCTAACCTTAAGGGGGGTGTGCCATAACGGGGTGAGGGGGGAAGTTAGGATGATTTCAAGGGCCCCTGAGTGACCGGGGCCATACAAATTTTCAAACATAATTGGATTGGAGGCCCAAAATCTGTAGCAGCACCCCTGCCTGTTAGCACTTTGAAGTTGAAGCAGCAGACCGCAGTGTATCGTGGGTCGAATCGCCATTTTGGTTGTATGCAATGCAAGAGTGAGCATTTGCGTCCGGCATTATCTTTGGTAAGATAGGACATTTGTGCTGTGTGAAAAGGCACCATACTAAGTCACATAGTGGAAATGGCAGAAAGGTGGACTACAACATGAGATTTTTTCAGTTTCACTTGGAAAAGAGGATATGGGCAGCAGGTAGAGAAGGTAACAAAGAGGCGTCGGGTGATATCTCCCTTAATGCGAGTTTGCTCTCGGCATTTTCATAAAATGTTTTTTAAGTAATATTACTGAATATGCATTTTTTTTTGTCTTCTGAAGTTGTTATTTACATATTGGTTAACCTACGCTAGCAGGCTAGCCTCACTACAGAGGGTAGCAGAAATGGGTTAATCTGTTAAACTAGAGTTACAGAGTGAATGCTTTTTAAAGACAAAAGTAAACAGTAAAACCATAATGGCATGTTTATCAATGCATGTATGTGTATATTCCCATGCATGGATTATAAGCCGCAATGCTGGATAAGGTTGTCACTCTGTGCTGTGCCCTGACAAACCAATGCTCAAGTATAGTGTAAGTTTAGAAGCATTTGCAAATACGGTTTTTAACATTTTACATGAGGTCTGGAAGGATCTATATAAACTCGTTGTATACCGAGCCTGTATTCTGCTTGGCACTTATATTTCAGAATTAGAATTTAGAGATCAGTGGTCATTGTTAACACACCAAAGCACACAGTGCTCAACAACGAAATGCATCCTCTGCATTTAACACATAGGTGACTTTCGTGACTTAGCAGGGGGCAGCTAATTCAGCTGCCTGGGAGCAGTGTTTGGGGGTGGTAGCTTGCTCAGGGTACCTCAGTGGTGCCTTGCTGGTCGGGGATTCGAACCCTCAATCTTTCAATTGCAAATACGCTTCCCTAAGCATCAAGCCGTCACTGCCCAGTTTTTTTTTTTATTTATATTAAAAATTACCAATAAACTTATTTCCAATGACATTTTTCTGGTGTTCTTGACTATTTATTCTTTATTGAACACCTATATGACTGGTGTGTTTTCGTAATGAAAATTATGGTAATGAAAATCAGAGCTCGTGATTGCTGTTAGCTCTTCATTTTACATTGCTGGAGAACAGCTGGAGAGCTCCTGATAGCTGCTAGCTTCTCCATTTACAATACTTGGGAACAGCCAGAGACCTCCTGATAGCTTCTCCTTTTACCATGCTTGGGAACAGCCAAAGAGCTCCTGATAGCTGTTAGCCCTTCATTTTACCATGCTTGGGAACAGTCAGATAGCTCCGGATAGCTGTTAACTTCTCCTTTTACCATGCTTGAGAGAAGCCAAAGAGCTCCTGATAGCTGTTAGCTCTTCATTTTACCATGCTTGGGAACAGTCAGATAGCTCCTGATAGCTGTTAGCTTCTCCTTTTACCATGCTTGAGAGCAACCAAAGAGCTCCTGATAGCTGTTAGCTCTTCATTTTACCATGCTTGGGAACAGCCAAAGAGCTCCTGATAGCTGTTAGCTTCTCCTTTTACCATGCTTGGGAACAGCCAGAGACCTCCTGATAGCTTCTCCTTTTACCATGTCTGGGAACAGTCAGAAAGCTCCTGATAGCTGTTAGCTCTTCATTTTACCATGCTTAGGAACAGTCAGATAGCTCCTGATAGCTGTTAGCTTCGCCTTTTACCATGCTTGGGAACATCCAGAGAGCTCCTGATAGCTGTTAGCTCTTCATTTTACCATACTTGGGAACAGTCAGATAGCTCCTGATAGCTGTTAGCTTCTCCTTTTACCGTGCTTGGGAATAGCCAAAGAGCTCCTGATAGCTGTTAGCTCTTCATTTTACTATGCTTGGGAACAGTCAGATAGCTCCTGATAGCTGTTAGCTTCTCCTTTTACCATGCTTGGGAGCAGCCAGAGAGCTCCTGATATCTGTTAGCTCTTTATTTTACCATGCTTGGGAACAGCCAGAGAGCTCCTGATAACTGTTAGCTTCTCCTTTTACCATACTAGGGAGCAGCCAGAGAGCTCCTGATAGCTGTTAGCTCTTTATTTTACCATGCTTGGGAACAGCTAAAGAGCTCCTGATAGCTGTTAGCTTCTCCTTTTACCATGCTTGAGAGCAGCCAGAGAGCTTAGGATAGCTGTTAGCTTCTCCTTTTACCATACTTGGGAGCAGCCAGAGAGCTCCTGATAGCTGTTAGCTCTTTATTTTACCATGCTTGGGAACAGCTAAAGAGCTCTTGATTGCTGTTAGCTCTTTATTTTACCATGCTTGGGAACAGCCAGAGAGCTCCTGATAACTGTTAGCTTCTCCTTTTACCATACTTGGGAGCAGCCAGAGAGCTCCTGATAGCTGTTAGCTCTTTATTTTACCATGCTTGGGAACAGCTAAAGAGCTCCTGATAGCTGTTAGCTTCTCCTTTTACCATGCTTGAGAGCAGCCAAAGAGCTCCTGATACCTGTTAGCGCTTCATTTTTCCATGCTTGGGATCAGCCAGAGAGCTCCTGATAGCTCTTAGCCCTTCATTTTATCATGGTTAGGAGCAGCCAAAGTCCTCCTGACAAGTGTTAGCTCTTCATTTTACCAAGCTTGGCAGCAGCCAAAGAGCTCCTGATAACTGTTAGCTCTTCAATTCATCATGCTTGGGAGCAGCCAAAGAGCTCCTGATAGCTGTTAGCTTCTCCTTTTACCATGCTTGAGAGCAGCCAGAGAGCTCCTGATAGCTGTTAGCTCTTTATTTTACCATGTTTGTGAGCCGCCAAAGAGCTCCTGGTAGCTGTTTGCTTCTCCTTTTAACATGCTTGGGAGCAGCCAGAGAGCTCCTGATAGCTGTTCTCTTCATTTTACCCTGGTTGGGAGTAGCCAATGTTGGGTTTCCCAGACACATCCTCTTTTTGGGGCCCTATCCAGACGTATGTGTGGTTTTTCAAAAATCAGCAGTTTGTCCAGGTTTAGCACTACAAGCCATATGACTTATTGTTGCAAATTACAGTAAGTACCAAGCAAAGGAATAGGCACCAATTTCTAATAGGCTATAAATCACCCACTTAGTATCATTGCCCAGCATTTGCAAGACTGCTTTCAGACTTTGGTTTCATGTGAACGTGTATCACATTGATTGCTTGAAGTTTGACAAACTGTAGCTTATAATTTTGTAACTATTTTTGAAAAATACTTCAATTTACAGATATTGTGTCAATTGTGTGTAGATTGTAAAATGAGAGTTTTACCCGGACAACATTTTTGTTTTAACGGTGTGGTTAGGGAAACCTCATTAATATTCATGAGAGAAGTACTACCTGATTGGTCGGTGAATGTAAAAACTCATTAATATTCTGCACCCGAGCCACATCCTCTTTTCGTCTCACCAAATATGGTAACTCTAAGCTTCATTTTACTATACATGGGCCATCTGAAGTGCTCTAGCTTCCAACCACTTCACCCAGTCAGGCTTCGGGGTGGGGAGCCCATCCCAAGCAGCACAGTGCACAAGAGTGCAGTACATCAGTCGATAACGTGACACATTCACAGTCACACATCCATCCATCCATCCATACCTGTTTGTACTGTGCAGGGTCATGGTCGTCTGGAGCCTATCCCAGAAGCTATGGGCGTAAGGCTGGAAATAAGCCAGGATGAGGCACCAACTCATCACCACACAATCGTACACTACAAGCAATTTAGAAATGCTTTTGTTGTGTATAAAATGAGATCTGTGACTTCTGCGTGCTGAATTACATGCCGCCCTCTCCCCCTAAAAGCTGTCACCCTGCAAGTACTGGTACTGGTACAAGCTCATGCTCCATGAAATGGGTTTCCTACTGCTAAAACTGGAAATGAAAGTGCAAGTTCCTCCACAGCACTTCTCCCAGGGGCCAAGCAGGCCAAATGTCACGGTCAAGTCTTTCTTTTATTAATCCGAGACATCCAGGGCTCTTGGCGTCGCCATAAAACTATTACGAATTAATAGTCCGTGTTTCTTTGCTAAAGTATCAAACGCAGTTTAATCGCACAACCATGCATGCGTGCCTGTAAAAATGGAAATTCCTAACCAATCGCCCGCAGCTGGCCATCCTTGTACTGCAGTTAGCTCGGTGTAATTACACTGCTGATTAATCACCATTAGGGGCGAGTTTTTTTTTAACTGTGTCACAAAGCCAAAAACGCCGATCGCTCTACTTAAGCAGTAGGGGTCAAGCTGTTTTGTGTTTTTATGTTCTGTGACATTGCGCTGAAATATGTAAAGTACTCCATTGTAAAAGTCAACTATTTCGCCCACGGGTGGCAGAAGTAATTCTGTTTGATAAATTAAACCGGGCTGTAAAAGAAAGATCAGAAAAAAACCCGCTTTCCTCCCCTATTAAAAGGCATGCTGAAGCAGAATATATGTATATTTATTTATGCATCATGTTTTAATTGTTGCCGTTTACGAGGGTTTCAGGCAATTTTCCATCGCATTTAGTACTTTATTGTGTCTGTAAAAATACTGCTTCGTAAGCTCACTTAAGAAAATATTTCCCCTTAAATTTAAAGAAACTTAAGATATAATCCTAAGAAATTGTAATGACACCCAACAGATATGGCGGTGATTAGCCGCGCCGTACAGCCCCGCTGATAGGTAGTTGTGAAAAAGCGCCATTACGAGTCCATTCAGATCATAAACATCACAAGCGATATGTACCCTTCCCAAAAAAACACACAGCTTTTCGCTGCTGGGTCTCTGCAGGGGAGTACTATAGCACGGACTATATATCCATATATTAAAAGAATATGAAAAAGAAACCAATTCTGCAGCATGCTTTGCTGAGGTATACGATATAGGCAAGACCCAACATGCCTAGGTGTATTTTTGACTGTGTTAATGGTCCTCCGGTAACACTAGAAACCTGAGGTGGGTTGGGGTTATTATACTACAATTTAGTGTCCTTCTTATTTGATTCCAGTTTTATTTTTAAACTGAAGGACAACCTATAGCTGGCAGACTTTCCACATCTGGGTCACAGCAGTGAAAGGCCATTGAAAGACGACTTTGCTCTCAATCAATTGATGCAATGTTAGAGACTCAATGACTCCATTGAACATGGTCCAGAGAAATTTCTGAGAAACACACACACGGGAATGGACTGGACTGTCAGCGGTGAAAAATATGACAGGGCACCGAGTGGCATTTCGCAGACTGTACCTTCAGAGGCATCTAGTTTGCCAAGAGTTGCTCTTGGTTTCCAGGATGTGTATCTAATTAAACCAAAAGTGTTAGTATTGGATTTAAAACGTGTGGAGGCCAATTACGGTGAGTAAATAAAACATAACATCAGCCAAGGGATACATTCAGGTCAAACTAGAGTCCGTCGTGAAGGAAATTCATCTGCCTAGTCACTGAGCCCAAGGAAGTGCTGTTTCGTGCGCTTATCCCGAGAAGGATCACAGACGTCAGTTCACTGTTAATGACGGCCGGTTTACAAACACTGCATGTTTGCATATGTCCGAATTAAATGACACGCTCGATTTGTCCGGCAGAACATTTGCTGGCTTGTATTAAAAGTACCAAAAAAAAAACGACGCGGAGAGCGCGGAAAAGGTGGATTTTTGTTGAAGAACACCTACGGCATCCAACACCCTTGCACTTTAATATGCAGGACAATCTGCCCGAAGACTCCACGGTTTCAGTCTGACGCGTTTGTAACTGTAATGACATAAATGTATGACTATATGTTCTTTGGTTGAATAGACCTTCTGTTTTCATGCAGGGTTTACTGGAAACCTCTGGAAAAGGTTATTGAGTTTGCATTATGCTGTCAGCTTAGACGCCTTGGATCACATAGATCTCTCTAGTATAGATTTCTAAGTTGTTATATTTTTTGCATAACTTGTAGAATATTATTCTCAACATTAACTCGTGCATTTGTATCAACAAAATCGTCTGTCACGAATAAATGTCTTAGTGAGTGATAACATTGTGGCTGGAAAGAATCGGGACTATCTGGGACTATCTAATATGTTAATTAAATTGGGATGTAGTCTTGAACAGGCTTTGCTGAATTATTTGAGCAAAACCAGATCTTCGATCCTTCCTTGTGTAAATCACGACTTCTTATTGTTGTTTTACGGCAGAATAGAGATGGCGTCGGCAGATGTACACACGAATATTTTGCGATGATGAGCTGTTAACAGGAGAAGGTGAACGAGCTTCTCAGTGGGACCAGATAGGATCTAATCGTACGCTAACATATTGCTCATTACCGTGCCGCCTGCTTTGCTCCAGGTTCTGTTATATTTCAGCTGTGGCCGTGAAATTCTCTAAATCAATCTTTGTGCACCATTAACACGTTCATAGCGTTTGTTTACTCAACGGATAAAGACCCGTCAATAACACAGCTCAACCTTAACGTGACTAATAGTTACTTATTTTACAAATACTTTTTGGAAATGTTACGTAAACCGCTGAGAAACATGTTGCAGGTATAATTACAAACTCCTGCATGGAGAGGGTTATTAAAGTAATTATTTCAGCTAGTTTGAAATTGGCAGTAAAACCCACCTCTGGTCTACGTGTGCAGTTTGCATGTTTTCCCTGTTTCATGTGGGCTTCCTTTAGCAGTATAATGATATGTAGTTAGGCTAACTGCATGGAGTCTCTAACTTGACCATAGTGCATGTGTCTGTGCTATGATGGATCCAAATCCCATTCCGGGTATAAACCTGTGCCGCCTCACATAGACTCCTGACTTGCTATGACCCTGTACTAGATGAGTGGGTTTATAATGGATTTATTAAGCTAACATGCACATTAGCAGACATTTGCTTACTTGCTATATCATAAATATCTGTTGCTCTTCTACTTCCGTTATGACTCTTCACCGGGACTGGATTGTTCTATTAAAAATCTACCTTGGAATTTGGGGTCCCTCCAAGGTAAATTTTGCAGTCCCCATTCTGAATTTCATAGTCACATATTCACATGAGCCTGCTGGGAAACTGCCCAGAATTCCACATGGCCAGTCCAACCCTTCACACACATGCTGCGCACTATTTAGTGAGTCCTGTTCCGTGTCTTTCCCATGTCTTTGCGGCACGCATGAGTCATCTAGCACACATCGGTGGAGCTGAAGCAGCTAATTGAAGAGCAGTTTGTAGAAGCCAGTCCGTTAATGTGTGATAAAATGGGTGTTTGACACGGGCAGCTGAGCAGTTGTCTCACCTTTTGAGAAAATTTGTATAAAAAATTGTGTAATTTTAATGTTCCATTAATGTTTAATGGGAGAACACTGAAAATTACCTCCTGATGTTACCTGTAAATATTGTATGAAACTGTAAATCTCTTGTAAAGCATTTTCTGAAAGAATAACTGCTTACTTAGTTTGTCTTATAATAATGAACATTCACTGTATATAACAAGATTTCTTAATAAGGGACCCCAATGGCTAGTGAAGCTCATTTTTGTTCCTGAATAAATTGTGATTTTGGAATTTCTCAGTTGTAGTGTTTTTTTCGGTAAAGAAAATGACCACCTTACCTTCAACAAAGAACATGTATAATCCATCACAAAATCCAGACTAGGTAGCTGTAGGCTTACAGTGAGATCCGACATTACTGGAGTGGGGGGCAATGTGAATTAATAAGGAGCACTGAATTGAATTTTACCTATTGAAAATAATACTATTCGGCGTGTTCATTGCACCTTTAAATATTATTGAAACCTTTCCTTAAGACTGTCCTGAGCTGACTTCGGAGCCGGCTCGTCTACGTTTGTGCGTCTGCCGACCGATTCCTTTTTTCAACAGAAGGTGGTGCCATCGTATTTGTACAAAACAACCCCCCCCCCCTCCCCCGCAGTCCACGAGCGCACACAGGCACACACATCCAGGGACATCGCACATACACGCGCTCCAACACCTGCCTTGAAGTAATAAAAAAAGGATAAATAGATATAATAATATACATTACTGCCGTATGAGTTTTTACTATTTCCTACTTTTTAAAACCAACACTGTATTTTGATACATGTCCATTAGATTTTAAAGTGCAAACAATATTATTCTTCGCAGTATTAAAACATTATTATTATTATTATTATTATTATTATTATTATTGTTGTTGTTGTTGTTGTTATTGTTGTTGCTGTTTCTGCTATTCTTGTTCTTTTTTAATAGTGGCAGACGTTGTTGTGTCTCATATCATATTATCGCAGGTTAAAAATGTTTTTTGATACACGACATATATTTTCAGTGTTAGCTTTAGTATCTATTTAGTATCTATTTGCCTCAGTATTTAAGAGTCTAAGATGTTTCTTATCATAATTTAATTCTTCCGCAGTGCTGTGCTGGGTTCTTAAATTCGCTGTATAGCGATAACAGCAGTCACGGCTGAAAAGTTAAAGCATTTAAAAATAAATTCGATATAAAACTGATACGGAATAATAAACCCGTTAAAAAAAATATGGAAAAACTAAGAATTGTACTCTATGACAAGGTGCGTTCACGAACGCATTGACACATTAATGCGATTGAATCGTTTAAAATAATAAGAAATGGGATCGTTTGCTGTTTAGAAGTTTGACCGTTGCAGTATTTGTTAAAACTATATTTAAAAAGAGTGTTTTTAAAAGAAAGAAAATCATACATGGGTGACGTGATTTTTGTGTTCAAGTAGAATGTGATGGAATGTTATGTACATGCCCTAAACGTGACTAGGCCAAATTAAACAACAGAATTATTATTAAAATATATATATTGAATAGCCCACAGGGCTTAGGAAGCACTTCTGCCGGATCCTTTATCGGTATAAAATCTCTTAACGATGTTCAGAGTTTCTTCAGAGTTTCTTTTTATCTTCGCTCCTCCACGCGTAATCGCTGGTCCTTTCTGTATTTCATGTAGGGTGCAGTTATTGCTGAATGATGATGAAAACCTTGCCCATCCGTCGATAGATTTGATTTTAAATATCACCATATCATGTCAAACGTGAAACCGGCTGTAATCTCGTTAATTTTAACCTGAACGCTACATACTTTATACATGAAAAACGTGTACATTTTTGTGAAAATTAAATCGTTCGGTGGTATTTTAATAAAAGAACAATACGGTACATCATTTGCTATACAGTGTGTACTAATCACTCCAAGTGCAGCTTTGGGAGGAAGAAAATCCTAACATGATATACGCAACTACATAGCTAAACACACAAAAATGGGCTTGCAGATGGAAACAGGTCGGGATATTGATTTGAAATATGAAATGATTGTATGGTATATGATAAATGTTGTATTGATTGTGTATCTGGGATATTGAGGGCTTTACCATTTTAAAGTATCTTTATCATTATTATTATGATTATTATTATTATTATTATTATTATTATTATTATTATTATTATTATTATTATAAGACTTTGCCCAGTTGAAATCCCTTATATCGCATTTAAAAAGCAATTTAAAAAGTGCCCATGGGCGAGAATATTAGACGTTTATCCTTGCTACAGTATATAGAAACTCCTAAAACACGAATCTACATTATATCATAAAGGCTACTCTGCTATTTAGCAAACTGCGAGGAAAGCATCGCATGCTTTTCGGATTTTTAAGCATGATGTCCAAGTGACCTTTTATGTTTTTCTTGCGTGCGGCAAAGGCCTAGCTAAACTGAATATTTTTTCTTCACATGTCTTCCCGCAGAAGATGTCATTCCACATGCAACTGAATACATGGATTTTGGTGTTCGGTAAACGACGTGTGATCGTTATCCTGCTGTTGGGGCTCTCGCCAACCGTGGGTCTACGTGGCGCCAAGTACCACGAGTAGAAAGGAAAATAGTGATTCTCTCTGCTAACTACCCGTTGTGATCTTTTGGTTGATAAAAACAAAAGTAAGTTTTGTTTTCTCTTCGGCCTCGGGCAAGAAGAGGGGAATAAGAAAAAGGAGGGGGGATTCCCTTGAAAAGAACCGACAGATCTTTTTACTCTTTTGTGTGAACTTTTCTTTTCAGGTCGAGCGCTCATCCGTGTGATTCTCAACTTATTGTCATTACTTATTTATTAATTGTTCCCTCCTGGGTGTAATTGAGCAAGGAGCGACTTCTACCCCAGAGGGAGGACAAGCTGGTGCCTAGAGCGAAACCTGTCACGTTGCAAAGCCTTGTCTATCTGACAGCTGTCTGTGATAGATCGGGCTTCATTCCAAAAAGCAGTACTACAAATGATACCGGTTAACACTCTGCTCGTATTTTTTCCTCATCATAACTTATTCATGTTCATGTAACTTCACATGTAATTTGTAATTTAGTCACCTAAATGATAAGGCTCGGGACATGTATGTAGTATAAAAGCTGCGAATGCGTGAGTGAGCGAGAGAGAGAGAGAAAAAAAAAACAAAACTGTTGCGCATCTCAGATGCCGAAAGTTTCATTGACATTTTCTAAATGATAAAAGTTCCGCCTTGCCTGCAGCTACAGCCTAACTGGAGCCAACGTGAGTCTGCGGAAGACAGTCTTTGCTCATTACAGCAATTATATCGCTCCAATTTAACCTCAACCTAAAACTTTAGGAATGTCTGAAAATTGCCTTGTAAAAGTAATAAAAGTAATTTAATACATAGCGTGGAGTGTAATTATTCCTAATTAGCTTGTTTTTATTTTTAAGTGTTAGAAAAGTATTTTTGAAATGCAGAAATATACAGTACTTGTATCGTTTCCACTGTGCCACGACATGAGTGTAAAGGATTTCAGTCGCCTTTCCAAAGCACAAGGAATACTACCTGTATAATATAATATCTAAACGACAGTGTAATGGGACTCAAACCTAATAATTCGGGCCTCGATCCAATCTCTAATTTAACCAAGTTTTTTGAAGCCCCACTGACTCGTAAGGTCCCTCTGAGCTTGCCCGGCGCCAAGAAAATCTATGGGGGTTATTTCAAAGCAATAGGTAACAGCTGTAGAAATACATTCCGGGTTTTGTTCAGTGAAATGATACGTGACAGTTTAAATACACACTGTAACATTTAAACTGCTAAAATCGTGGACTGGTGGTTCGCATATATAAACCCCAAACGTCAAATGCAAATCGGCGTATAGTCGATAAATAAACTTCGATTAAGGATATGTATTGAGAAATTTCTTCATTTGCTATCTTAATTGCATAGCTGAATCTTTATGTCATTACATCTAGAGTAACAAAATAAATGTTTCAACTCTGGAAGTCCCTATAAATGGAAGATAATCATGGAACCATATAATAAAAGCTGCATTTTTACTACTTCTATACTCAACATGGAAGCAGAATGAAAAGGAGATGCCTAATATGTTTTAAAAATAGATGCTAGTCTATAATTTAACAAACATGCAAGTAAGCTTTAGTATTTTTGGGAAAACTGCACATTTGCTTTTTTGTTAAAGATGTGTCTATTGCATTTCGATTTCATTCAAAGCTGACTTAATTAAAACATGGGATTCTTAATAATCCGCGTTTCACACCCATGCATAATTGTACTTTCCTCACTTGGGACAAAGAAAAATGAATGTGTCAAGTCTTTGCTTATATAAAATTTTGTTTTCAGCTCATTGTACGTGGTACGTGGGATACTAGTACTGGGACACAAGTTTTGTGGCAACGTCGAAGAAAACAATGTGAGTTTCATAATTTAGTCGCATCCCTTAAAAAGCAGTCAATGGCAGCGCTAAAATGTAATCTCATTTCGAGCTGTATGTGGTGTCTCACTCATCAGTCGTTCACTTCCTGTTGAAATCGTGAATGTTGCGGTACATAAAAATGATGCGTAACAAAAAAATGAACTAGTTATGTGAATTTTGTCGAAATGCACAGACGTTAGGATTTTTAATCAACATTGACAACTACCATAATGAAAAAGAATAAATTTTTTATTGTTAATTTATTTAAGAAATATATTCATAATATAAATGATGATATTTTCAAATATACAGTATATTACAGTACACAAATCCCTTTCGAAGGGAACAGTTATTAAACAGACAGTGCTGTTAAATTAAAAATGCTATGGTTTACGAAAGAGCAAACAGCTGCTTATCAAATTTAGAAACCCACACTTTTTTCTTGCATGTTAAGAATGCAAATAAAATTGCTTGACCCTTTCTAGATTTAGAGTGTAATAATTACCTTAATTAGTGGTGAAAGCACAAGCTATTTGGGGGATTAAGGCCTGTTCGGGCACAACGCCATTAAAGACAGTGGTATTATAAAACGTCAGCCGTATAAGACGCCTGCGGGTTTCTAGTTTAATTGTTTTTCCGTGTTTTCTCGATACAAGATCGGATACGGCATGGTCAGGCATGGCATCGTTAGTACAGGTGTGCAATTGCCAAAATATATTACCTGCTCGAGCCAAAATGAGTTTCGCTTTATATTACTTTTTTCCCGCATTAGACTACTGGTCCAATTATTACACATTGGAGATACGACACTTTTGAGTCTCTTTTCCCCACGCACTCCTGTTTGCTGGCGGAGCTTGAAATCTTCGGCAAGAGCTCCTATTAAGCGCGGCCTTGCTCTTCAGGCCAGGTGATACATGCTGTATCCAACATGTGCGGCATACAGTCCAACGGGCGACACCGGTAAGGTATGCCTCTGGAAAGGGTGCGATGCTCCATACGATGCTGGGACGTGGGCGCCGAGGGGAAACGAAATCCCAAATGCTGGGGGCAGCATCGGCTTGGCTGCCATTTTCAGCTTTTCCAGTTCTGCTTCCTGTAGGCGTTTGGCTTTTGCCCGCCGGTTCTGGAACCAGATCTTGACCTGGGTTTCAGTCAGGTTCAAGGAACTAGAGAACTCGGCCCGCTCGGCGATTGACAGGTACTGCTTCTGTCGGAACTTTCTCTCCAGTGCCAAGAGCTGCGATGTGGTAAAGGGGGTCCTCGGTTTCCTATTAGTTTTATGTTTTCTCAAGGGACAGGCGGGCGGGCTAAGTCTTCCTAAAGTAAGCAAAGAAAGACAAAATTAATTAGATTTCCTTTGGGAGAAATGCAAAACAAATTGCTCGTGCTATGGATGTGAGATGGGTGTTTATAATAAAGGGTTATTCTGAATGGCTTAAAGTAACGTAAAACGGATAAATGTGACATTTATAATCATCTGACACTGACAGTGATTTGCTTTGAATGACTTACCAATGCGCCGGACAGCTTTTTTGTAATACTCATTAGTCAGCTATAACATTTATTTGACGTGTATTAAAACAATTTTGTGATTGGTCCAAATATAGCATTCAGCATTTTAGATGTTTTTTTAAATATATTATATTTACATCCGCCATTCTATTTTGAGAGTTTACATACATCAGCAACAAACTTACTTGCGGGAGGAGGCGAGAACCGAGGACTTTGTATCCAAGAAGTTCTGTCTTGTTTGTCTGGGCTTTCTGATTTGACAAGTGCGTCTTCCTGCATTTTCATCATTCCTCCCACTGAAAATGGCGAGCCCATACCTAACGGCGAAACCGCAGTTTCTGTTCCACTTAGCGATCCCCTTCTTGGACTCAGGGCATGGGATGTCCCCGCGACAGGCGTCCCATCAGAAGCTGACAAGTCTCTGCTGGGTTTCCGATCAGCCATGAGAGCCTCGACACTAAAGGGAAGAATTGCAACTTTTGGCTTCTCCGTCTCCTCTTCGCTTGACATGTTCAGATTGGTCTGCATCTCGCTCCTGCCGCCGATGACACCACGTGAAGAATCTTCAGCTTTCAAGCCAATTGGTAATGTAGACATAGCGATACTTGGGGCCATACAGAGACGATCTTGCCTGAAATTACTACTACAGGGCTTAAAATGCAATTGGGTACAGAGGCTGAAGACCTCCTGCACTTACAGCATAGTCACGTTTCTCCTAAGTTAGAGCGAAGGGCATTTATTAAGGCAGGCAGGGGAGAGCGTAGTCCAATCAACGGAATGGTAGGCGTGGCTTGGTCATTCCGCTCGCTTTTACACGGTTTTGCCAGTAAACTTGTACTTCTGGGTTATTTGTCGGTATTGCGATTGTAAACAATTAAACTAAATATTACAACTGGGAATAAATAAAAATGTATGTTAGAAATAAAAGCACTATAGTGTATAACGGGGAGAAAATTCGAGTCTAAAGGACGGAGGCTGCAGGATGATATATAAACTTCTACGTTGTAACTGTACTGAATTATTTTATTGTCGTTATTCTAATTGATGTGATTCCCGTTACTATCGTTGTTTCTGTTTATATATATATATATATATATATATATATATATATATATATATATATATATATATATATATATATATATATATATATATATATATTGACCATCTCGTCATATATTATTTATGAAGCATTATTTACCGAGTCTGTTCTGCAGTTGTACTGTTCTACCTATTACCCAATAACCACCTCTTCTGCACATGCAGGTTGCACAATGTATACGGCTTTCTTTAATGTAATCGGCCACTTGCTGGGAAAAGTTTATTGATAGCTGCAGGGCTGTAATCACATAGAAACACACAGGGCCTTCAAGTCATTTTAGGGTAATTATCGGGCTTGGGGGAGGATCGTCGGGATTTTCTTCCTTTGACTAGATCCATTAAAATCAGAAATTATGTGCATTCGAGAGGGGGTCGGGGGTAACATGGGGCAAACGCTATATTAAACTGCTTGTCACAGGCGTATTTCAAACTTATCTCTGTTATCGCAACAGAAACACGTTTGCTTAAGCGAGATTTTCGTTTAATGAAAGTGTTGCAAGGCATGCAGGATGTTGGGTTTCCAGTGCACAAAATTAAAAAGTTGAATATTTATCCAGATACAATTTAGAAATAGTACATTTATTTTAATGTCCTTGTTTTTATATTAAGTTGTTCTTGGTCCTTAAAAACGCAAGAATTATTTGCAACCATCGTTTTGGTTCTTTTCAAATTAAATCTGTTAAAATTTCAGCCTGCCTAGTCGCATGGAAATGTAACAAGTATTTCCTACTTGCATTGGTTTTAATGCCTTCTCTGGGAAGCGTCTGCATTGCTAATTGCTAAGTATAAACAATCTGTCACGATTAGTCAGTCCCTCTAATAGGCAGACAAGTTATGTTGTTTTAGGCGCCAGCAGCGGCTTGATCAAAGAGTCCTACTTCAGGGAGACTATTGAAAAACTTTAACCCGCATCAAGAGCGCAACCCGCCTCCCCCTGCCCGCCCTAGCCCTGGGACATTAGGCTATTCAGCCTGAAAAATTAGCTTTCTCAGCCGATCGCACGCCATTTTCCAACTTTTTTTTTCATATGGACTAGTTTAATAATGCTCAAAGAAAAAGGTCAGTACCCCCCACTAGTCTTCATGAGAGCGCCCCCAAAGAAAAAGATTCCTTGGAACAAACTCGGGGGCAGTGCTCTCAGATATGCAATGTTATGTTACGCACCGCTTGGCATTTACTTTGTGAACTACGGCAGTCTTACAACAAAGGCATATCAAAAACATGCAAAATATACATTCCATTTGAAAAAAAAAAAGATTTTAAAAAATGTACACGGTTTTTTTAAAAGACGGGCTGCCTTTTAAACTTGAAAATTTACAATGCACTGGAATGCATATAAACCCAAGGGTGTGTATCATTATTTGCCTCTTTTTTCTTTTCTCTTTGGGTAAACAGTAATTGGTTTGTAACTGATATAAAATGACATGCAAACAGTAATTTAGCATTTCCTTAATTCCACATCCGGAACTCAGAAGAAATAAATCTGCAATTAAGTTTGGAAACACTTAGAGCCTATTACATAAAATGAGTAGCAGTGTGTGTTCACCCTCTCGTTCCCTTTGATGTGCACAGATCTCGTAAGTAACAGGTCTGTTTGAAGTAAGTCCCTCGACGAGCTTCTGCCCGCTCGCACTTAGGCATTTTCGGACGTGCACTCGTAAAACGGTCCGCATAAACACAAATATGCACACACGAAACACATTAACGCGTCTGCGTCTCTCCTAACATATACGCCTGTCTGTCGCGGTGTGCACGATTAAAATCAGTTCAAATAAGCAAGGGGCTGTAGTGAGATTTCAAGAAAACTGGGAGAAGACTGTCCGAAATGTGCGTTTTGAGCCATATGCGAAAACGGCATCCTTCGTGTTTACTTCAGTTTATGTGTGTAGGGGCCAGAAGGACATTGGCATTTGAGAACAATATGGGGGGGCAATTAGCATCCCAAACACTGCCTTTATTAAAGTAATGAATGTGCCACGAAAAAGACGATTACCATACCGTTTTATTTTAATCTCAAGGCAACAAATGAGGGTTGAACTGGGGTACAAAACAACAACGAGCCACTTCGGAGCTTTGTTTAACTTTATAAACTCAACCTTTGATACGGAGTCCGGAGGCAGGGACGCAGGACAAAGACCCTTTGTCGTCCTCCCACTGAAAGTTGTCTTAACCCTTTTCATGCAAAGTCTGTCAATTTTGACTTTAAAGACTTAAAAGGCATGATGGCTATCAAACGGAGTTTCGGGCCGGGATGTTTGCCCTCTGTGAAAGTGAAATCTAAATGACTTCATAACAACCAGTTGAACACACATGTGTCTTATTAAACGTAGAGGCCTGATTTTTTATTTTTTTTTTGCGATGTGTAGACTTGATCATGTGTACTATTTATTTATTAAATTCAATTTTGAATTGAACACAATAATAACAAAAGTAGACGGATAAACAGAGAATTGTGCCTTGTGGATTTAAAGTGTGTAATTTATAGATACTCTATTGTTATCTTTAAAATATTATAACGCGCATTTCTGAAAGGAATTTGTCTTTTTTCCTTTTTTTGAATGGCCGAAATTAATTTGATCACGACATTTTGATGCACTTGCAAAAGATAAAAGGAAGGGCCGGTCGTCTCCTTCAAGATCTCTATAATTATAGATAATATATCCTATTTCAAAGCAATTAGCCCAATCAGGCGTAACGAGGCACTTTGCTGCCAGAGAGTAACAATGCCTTACGGTTATTTAAGCTTTAAGATGTCATGCAGACTCTACGGCTCTTCTGTTTGCCTTACGGTCTTGGCTCTGGTGGTAGATCCGTGGCAAGCTTGGTGTTTTTAACTGGCACATTTCACTGTAATTAATAATAGGGGTTATTATGCTGCTAGCCAGTCAATACTGAGTTTATAATGCTAGGGTGCTTTTTGCTGAGAAAACGGAGTTGACACAAGAGAAACGCCCGCTTTAATCACTGTCACTCGTGCCTTAATGTTTTTAGTGGACATTACATATAGGTTAACGCCCGATGCTTTAACCCTCAATGGACATGTCAGTGTTACATTAATGGAGTCTCGGTTTAGTGAAGAAGTCACAGAGCCATGTGTCAGGGATTAACAGACTCACGTTTGCAAATGTCAAAGCATCTCACCTTGTCAAGCCTTACTGGAGAGCGAGGTATGTCAGTGTGCGCGTGTTAATGAGACGTACGCACAGAAACGTGCTTCTGCTAATTGTGTATTTTATTACCCCGTCAAATTTCCTTCCAATTCCAAGAAAAATATGGCAAATAGAAAATTATTTTACATAAATTTGATCAAAAGTATATGACTTTCCTATATATTCGTTTTTGATGTATCCAGTTAATATCTGCCTGAAAGATCATCTCCTCCGTACGGTTCATTACTAATAAAATTCTGTTAAACCAACAAACAAATGACCTTTGCATTTCCAGGGTGTGTCTATGCAGATCCACGATGATTTCACTTACAACGTGCAAAAACGTTCATTTAAACTTTTTTAAAAAAATATATATTTTCAAACTATGCTTGTTTAAAAAGAAGGCTACGTTAGCCACTAATACTGAGCTTGCAGAGTTTCCTATGAGGCTTCCACATACCCCAAAGTTTTAAAAAGGGTAATTTCTCAGGTTGATTGTCACGAGCGATGCAGGAAGGCTTGTCTGTGCGTCATTGTTATTCAAGGAAATACCGGTTTGCCTGTGATTGTCCAGCTTTTGGGGAAAGCCGCAGTACAGATACAGATAGTGGGCTTTTATGTGGATGGTAAGCAGGTGAAGACCTGCAAGTAGCCCTTGGAGAATCCAGCTGGAACAATGTCCGTTTAATACTTAATTTGGGAAAAATCCACGCAACTGTTGCGCATTCATCATCATCATCATCATCATCATCATCATCGTTATTATTATCAATAATGATAATAATAATAATAATAATAATAATAATAATAATAATAATAATAATAATAATAATAATAAATAGTTTTTGTATATAATGCTGATTTGTTCAGTCAATCAATCTTATTCAGGAACAACTTAGAATCTCAAACGTTAAGTTATCTTAAATGCATTGAAATATATATTTTATTGAGCAAAATACAAAATTCCCTGAATATAATTCTGTTGCGACCCAAATTCAGTCTTTAGTATTGTGGTGCTGTATTCCCCATGTTTTAAAAATCGTGTTTTGTTCCAGTATAAGTGTCACACATCAGCAGCCCATCAGACAAACGCTATTTATAAAACGCTACGCCAACTATCATTTATCATATTAATGAAGGTGGACATTTGTTGAAATTTATTTAGAGATAAACTTCACGTGTTCTTCTAAGCCAAAAAATAAGCAATAATATATATCAGAAGCAGGTGGCTATATATATATATATATATATATATATATATATATATATATAACATTGCATACTTCTGTAATTTTTATTGTACATGGGCTACACCATTATACAATACTGTACTATAAAACTATAGCTAATAGGTGTTTAAAAGTGTGTCAATGAGTAGTAATACTATTACTAAAACTACTACTACTACTACTACTACTACTACTACGACTACTACTAATAATAATAATAATAATAATAATATTAATAATGCTATAGGCGATGAAGCATTTCTTCTTATGTCCGACGCTGCTGGGAAACTTTTCCAGCGGATGCAGCGGTTTCCGCGTCCTGCTTGTATCTCCTGTGAATACAGGCTACAGAAAGCAACCGCTTCGTTTCAGCTTCAAGAGCTCTAGAATTACGCCGAACGACGGTCATTAAATCGTGGATTTATGTACATCGTTCTGCTGTCCCTTCTGTCGCTAATATTATTCTTCGGTTTTCACCGACAATTTATTATTATTATTATTATTATTATTATTATTATTATTATTATTATTATTTGCTTCTTGGTGGAGTAAATGAATGTCTCATATCTTTTCTTTATTCGCTCAATTTCAAATCTGGATTCAAGATCAGATTGATTTTTAATTTGGCCTGCGCCTGGGGTTTCCGTTCACCTGCTTATGTTCATTGTGTAGCGTTTAAATAATGCTCAGTCAGTATAATTATTACCCATTAACGAATATTTCTGCATAGTTTTTGTCACTACAGCGGACTCTGATTTAATCATTTTGGGAATCATTTTACTATGCTGAGCATTGGATAAATATTGGTTTATCAAACGAAAACACACATACTAAGTTGTAATTTAATTCTGTTCTATCAATTGTAAATTTATATAATATCTTCTGAATTCTGCCTTGTTCTAAAATCAGAGCCGTAACTATATATCATTGTTCGAAGTCTAATTAAATTTAGTACAGTGATCTCTGTCTTCAATACAAGACGTGAAACTAAAAAACAAAATGACCTGACAAAATGCAGGGACGTGACTGGGTCTTTGTTTATTTTTGTTAATAAAAAAGCGAATCGGATCCACCATGGTAATATGCAAAAACGGCGCAGAATATGTGTGCTTAGAAAACAGTTTAGCCTGCTTAAATTAATATAGTATATAATGCATGTAAATGAAAAACTGAATGACAACAATTAGTGTTATTACAGTAATGCACACGTGCATGGGTATTTAAAACGGGAGGGGAAGATTTTGGAAACGCTAATAATTTTGATCTGACGAAATATGACCTCTAGGTGACACTTCAAAGGAAACGAATTTCGGTTTGTTTATAACCCTGAACCCTTAACCCCTGGTTATAATGTGACGTTGTTTAACCCCTGTAAATTTGAGATAAAACAGCGTTACTTTTTATGAATTGGATCAAGCCATCCCTCACACAGAAACCTTTGAAACAGATAATTGAAGTAGATTTAATTAGCAAACGGTATTTCTTTTCAGGTCATTACACAGAAAGCATTTTTATATAAGTGAATATGATCCACTGGACTGGTTAATGTGATATTAAGCATGCAAATGGTTTGATTTAATGTTGGCGATAAAACCATTACTGAATTAAGTACGAGGGATAATTTCTAGCATGCTGAATGAATTCTGTGAAAAGTTGACGAATGCCCAAAATCCGTAATAAGCAATCAATTTTAGTAAGCAATTTTAAAGGATTTCGGAGTCACACATTTTAATTTGTAAAACAAATTAAATTGCCTCACAAACAATAGGTTATAAAGCAACTGAACGATAATTTCCACAAACTTTTATTATTATTATTATTATTATTATTATTATTATTATTATTGCACTACACTTAGCTTCTCCGCACGATAACGAATGTGGAAGAATAAAAAAAAACCTATAATACTTATAAAATTGAATATCAAGAAATCTTTAGGTTTTGTAGTCTCCGCCCATATACAGATCATCAAAACGTCCGAAAATAGTTTCCGAACAAACAGAGGTTTTGTTTAACGTTAATATAATTACGTTGCCCGGTGGGCTTGTACAGGATAAACCGGGTAGAAGACGCATGGGCTGATGGATAATTCGTTTATCATATTTAATTTTTTTTAGTTGACACGGTTTATTTCAGTCTATTAATCCACATCTACATAATAAACGCGAAACACCAAATCCATGCCGGACCGGAAGTAAGTGTGGGAAAAGGATTGGAACCAATGGTCTATTATCGAATACATTTTATCCAAATTTCTGTTATTTTGTCTGGCAATAGCATAAACAAATATTGTCAGTTAATTTCCAAATACGTCAGAAGCCAACAAGATCTTTTCTGGCTGAAGACCCTCTGGTTAATTTGCTGGATACATGACAGGAGGCATCTCCCTGCCCCATAGCCAAAGAGGCATGGCAGAGAAACTGCATCCTACCATCTAGAGGACAGGGTTGAAACCCAGACATCACGGACTCTGTGAATGGGGGCATAGGTAGTGCTTAATGTCTTGTGGTTAGGGAAGGGGGGGGGGCATTTGTTTCCATTTTCCCTCATACAGTGGAGAGAAAGGTTCAGCTTCAGGTTACTCCCCAGACACTCGATGGTCCCTCTTCAGGGGAAGCTGAAAAGCTTCACTGTGGCCCAATGTAAGGTCCAGAGACCAGGTGGCGCAGACCTGGTGAATTGCAGTCTCAGTGGTAGCCAGTACTTCACAGATGTGAGCGATGGGTCAGTAAGCTGATGCTAAATGGGTCGTAGCCAGTTTGTAAGAGGATTTTGGCCACTTTCTTCAAGGAGTGCAGAGCTTTGTAAGCTCATGTGTGACCTCTGCAGGTGTGCGTATTTTAGGCACCGCATGCAGCCTTTCGAAGGGAACACCACGGTACCACCCAGACATTACCAACCTTTCAGCTCTATGCTTTTATGCCAGCCGTTGGTGCTTATTAAGAAATGCCAAACAGAATGTTTTTGTGATTTTTTTGTGAAAGCGCACTTTACCTTTAGCCAGAGTAGGTGATGTGAGTGCTTAAGACCTAAATAGTCTCATTAATATAGGCCCAAGTAGTGTTAGAAGTAAAACCAAGACTATATGTCTTATATAAAAATGTGTGGCTTCTCTGTAGTCTTCATTGCTTTTTATTTGTGAAGTGCTCTTCCTAACTTTCTGTGTGCTTTACCATATCCTACTGGCAGAAACTGCTCATTTCTCATTGAAATACTTAAACGTACACACCCACATACAGTAAAAACATGTATTGAATTTGATTCTTAAGAGAGCAATGAATTGGTTCTAATCTGTGCAATCACATATTGGGGAATATTTTGAGTTGGATTCTGGTAGTATCTGCAAACTGCTCCTTTGAGAAGAACGTTAAAGCCCCCAAGAAAACTGCGCAATATGCTACAGAGGTGCAGTGGATGGTGGAGCATGGCTGGGTGAGACTTGCTGGTCAACACATCTAAGCAAATGTCCATGTTATAGGCAGAGAAACCCTGAGGATAGTGTCAAACTGGAGAAATTGCATATATTTAGAAATATGTTTATAATTTGAGCAGTTATACCCATGGCTGACAGAATATTTATGCAAAGGTTTGTGTTCCTGGAACTGATCATTTAATATTATATATGTTGAAGGGACACTGACATAGCAATAGTCCATTCATTTCACCCACCATCAGATCAGTTGTTCTGGACTGGGCTGGAACACACCCTAGGCAGAACGGGATACAACTGAAGGGTATTCTCCAGTCCATCATAGGACACATACCCACATCACAGAGGAATCTAATGCAGCTACAGAAGAACATGAAAACTCCCAACCCAGCGTCATGGGTGAACATTGGAAAGGAGAGAAGATCCATTTACTGGCTTTTAAATAAACTGAAAGTTACTTCCAGAGAAATATTTATAAAGAAGCAAGAAACAAAAGGAGTATGAGTGGTCAAAACAAAAGGCATGGAGAATCAATTAGGAGGGGATAAGACTAACTAAAACACATGGTGAGGTAGGGAGAACCGCAACACAAAACACTATTACTGACACCGACAATCCAAGAGTGGGAACTAATAGGGAGCACAGCACTAACAGTGACCAATGGATAACCAGAGCAGAGGTAGGTACTTATATACTTAAACAAGGAACAGGTGTGAGTAATGAATCACTTCATAAGCACATTAGGACTGGGAATAGGGAGGAAGACGAGATGACCAGCGACATCTGCTGGACTAACGGGAACATGATGGACACAGTAGGGACTGGTTCTGACACCCAAGGTGGCGTAAGGCCATCATGCATTATATATCGCATAAAAAAATGACCGAAATTATCATCATTGTCATCTTGGTGTAGTTTAAGAGCTTCTCAGTTCTTTAAAGTCAGATTTTAGTAAAAAACAATTGGGCTCCTAAAATAGATTGTGCAGCTTACTCTTTTCTTGTCATAAAACTACCCACAGTTCACTGCACAGTGTGTCATGTGTGTCCTGGAATGTGGGTGTCAGCCAGTCTGGCTTATCATACACTTATCATACACTCCACTCATACAGGAAGCAGTGAGGAATCATTACACCAATATGGCTGAAGGGAGGTGACATTCAGATCTGGTTTTCCCCGATGGCTGGGGCACAGGTTGCATTTTCTGTGATGCTGGCTTGGACCTCATTCGAGATTAGAATGGACCTGTACTTTAGACCAGAGCACTGGCAGTGTTGATACAAGTTAATGCTACCTCATCTAGTTATATCAACTGCAGTTCATGCTACCTCAACTGTTTGCATCTGTTGCAGTTAATGCACTTTATCACTTTATATCAGCCACAATTAATGTCACCTTGTCTATTTATATCAGCTGCAGTTAATACCAGCTCATCTGTTTGTATCAATTGCAGTTAATGCCAGCTTGCTGGGGTGTAGAGATGAATGGATAGGGAGGCTGAGCTTTTACTAGGGGGAACTTAAGTCATGACTTAAGTCAATAAATACACATTTATTTAGCGGGGGGGCAAAAAAAATAATTTAAGGGGCTAAAATCCCCTTTATGTAGGCCTAAAGATGCCCCTGCCACCTTGCCTATTCAAAACAACAGTAGTTATGTATTTACCCTAACTGTAGTTAATGCCACTTTGTTTATATCAACTGCTTTACTGCAATGTGATCAACATCCAAACTATAGCAGAACCAACCAACTTGAATTTCCATCCATCCACCCATTTTCCAAACCACTTATCCTTTTGGAACATGTTGGGGTGGGGGGGGGTCTGGTTAGGAACCTGTCCCAGAGGCTATGGGCACGAGGTGGGGAAAACTCTGAGGGTTGAGGTGGGGGACTCAAACCCTGGTCCCAGAGATGTGAGGCAACAGTGCTAACCACTGCACCACCATGGCACCCCCCAACTTGCATTTGTAATCTAAATTGTACAGTGTCTTCAAAGGACAATATAAAGCTATACAGGACAGAAACAAAAGAAGTTAATGAAACTTTTTTGGCACTGGGATAATTCTCACAGAAATTGGTTGCAGATTAATCCTGTAAAACAGGTTGAGCTTGTGTCGTCAGATGTTAAGAAAGGGGACTAAGGTTCAAGGAGATGGATCTGCTGTGGAAACCCCTGAACGCACTTGCTGACGGACAGTCCCCCCCGGGTTAGGTGGGCCCCACCAGTCGGTATTCCAAAACTTTGGCGTCTGCTTCCAGCGGGCTCCGTCTGCAATCCGTTGCCAGGGAAACACACCGGGCGTTCCACAGGAATTCGTTCCAATAATCGCGGCCCTCAGATCTCGGACAGGCCCGCGATGAATGGCCAGGCGGTTATCACACAGCTGGAGCAAAATCAAACGGTCCCTACGAGCAGGGGACAGCTTCTGAGCGGCGCCCCCAGCAGGGGACATGTGTGCTGCACTCAGCTTTACAAGGGCAAGATTTCTGTTGATAGCCTGGTTTGGGGAAGGAGAAGAGGAATTCACTTGGGCCCCATATCCCTTAGACCTCAGTACAGCACTAACATCAGCTGCAGCACTGATCTCCCTGTAAATGAGAGTTTTCACCTTAAGTTTAAAGGGGAGCTGTTGAATTATCCCGGCTAAACACATCTTGCACAGCAGCATGGGAGAGGAAACACCACTGGATACTCGAGGAGTGGCTCTTTCCTGTAGCAGCAACTGTGTGACTGGAGCCAAATATCGGGTGCGACCATGTGCAATCACACCTTGAGTGGGGACATTAATCTGTGGCCCTGGTTTGAATGCAGCGCCAAATTGTTTATTAAGGATATACTCGCATGGTTGGGTATGCACATATTCTCACACAGGCAGAGGCCATTACATGCACACATACATCACACATAAGCAGCATACACTGTGCTAAAATTGTGCAAATTTGTGTAACAAAATACCTGTGTGTGCTGGTGTTTTAAATGTATCCTTGGTCTCTCTCAAATCCTCCAAATTGACATTTACATCTATCTACAGGCCCAAAGCCATCACACATACACACACACACACACACACACACACACACACACACACACACACACACACGCACACACACACACACATATGTCGGGTAAACATATCTATATGGGGAGAAATATTTCATTTCTATGGAAAAAATGCTAATGCTAACTATGACAAGGTTAACCCCTACCCAGCCCCAACCGAGGGAAAAAAGGGGATTCATCACGTTGTGGGGACATTGTGTGCCCATAATGTAAGGTATACCCGCTAACACACACACACGGGAGCCTAAACTCTAATCCCAACATGATGACCATAAGTAACAAATCAAAATAGAATACTTCTGGTATCTTTAGTTTTGAATTTCCCCTTGTGGGAACAGAAAAAAAATTGTCCCCACAATGTCCAAACAACAGGTTTTTATCACATTGTGAAGACATTAGGTCCCCACAATGTCCAAATAACAGGTTTTTATCACACTGTGAAGACATTTGGTCCCCACAATGTAATATATTTATATATATCACCCCCCCCCCCCCCATGCACACACACACACGACCATTCTCCTCCACAGCCCCAGCCCTGCATGATGGGGGTCAGGGGGGGCCGTTTGCCACCCCGCCTCTGCTCATCCTCCAAACGAACTTAATTTAATTAAGCCTGTCAGCACTATTGATTTTGGCACTTTCAATTATGGCTCCTTCATGGCCCCTGGATCTACTGATCTGTGATGAAGGCCCTATCAGCATGGGCACACATGGAGCCGAGCGCCTTTGTCTCCGAAGTGCCCTGCCTCGGACTGCCACTGGAGCTGACGTATGGCTCTCCGCGCGGCCCCTCTCCCCTGCCGGCCCCCATAATTAATTCCTCATTAGACAGCTCTTTATTGTTTAATTTGTGCAGTTTATAATCAAATTGGGCAGATTAATTGTGGCCAAATTCAAGCCGGCTGTCGAAAAATAAACGTTTCTCTCCCCCCCCCATAACTTACACTTCACTTACCCCAGGGGACAAAGTAAAATATAACACTTTAACTGTTTGTCTGCATTTTGAGTAATAAATGGGGGCATTTAAAGTGCAGAGGCATTTAACAAGCATTTATGAAACACTTCTTTATGCTATATATTTTCTTTCATTCCCTAATTGCAAAAGTCACTCTTACACATGCATGTGTGTATTTATGACTCTGCCTGGGCTGTTTCTGACTGTACCTGCATCCAGGCTGTTGGTTTATGCGTAAAAAACTTGTTTATTCAAGAAAACCATCTGCCCTGTGCGTGTTGGTTTCTACCAGCGTGCAGAGTGTGATCGCCCAAATGTGAGCATGACTGCATTATTCATTTGAATATTAGACACACAGTTAACAGCTTGACCACAATCCCAGCAGAACTTGCTTTTTTCTTTTCAGAAATTGAGCACTGATTAGTGGCAGGTGAAGACGGGGGTCTCCAAGGCGCCGTCTGATTGGCGATGCTCACAAGGGAAGTCGATCGATGATCAGAGGAGAGCAGCTCTCACGGTTCACATTACGGTGAGAAAAGCAATTTGTACCAAGCGTTTACAGCGCATGCTAAATTGGTGCCTGAAACACCAGCCGCCTTTAACACTTAATAAAACGGTAATGAAAGCGGGTCTTAAATGGGGGGGGCTTCCACACTGATGGAGACTCAGAGTCCCGGTCTGCTGTGCCCAAGCGGCCCGTAAAGTCAGACTCTCCCAACAGGGTTTAAGTGAAAACAGACATGGCTTTTCCTGACGTCCCTACCTGGTGTACATCAGCTAATTTCTTCTGATTCAACAACGTGAAAGAAATAGAGGTTCTGGCTCTTAAAGGCATAATGAAAACAGACTCCTAATGGAGTGCAGGGTTCTTCATGGATGCCTAAATCTGTGGACATCCCTATGTATTCCTTGCCATAATGTATTCCAGTACCCATAATGCACAGCGTGGTCTTCATGGTCAGCCTGAAGGCTAGCATCCCCAAAAGGCAGCGCGTGGTCCTCGCACTGTCCCCATGGTAACTGTGGTAGTACGCTGTTATGGACATCAGTTTGAATATTAAATATTACTCATAACACAGTAGGAGGAGAAATGTATTATAGATCCTGTCATTGAGTCTGGGTAAGAAATGGAAACTATGTGAGGTGAACACAGCAAAATTTGAGGAAGACATTTAGCTATAAAATTATTCAGGTTAATAAAAAGATAATTAGCATGGTACAATACACTGAAGCAATTATCATGTCATTCATTGTTTGGGTAAAGTCAGTAATTAGAAATGGTGTAAGGAAGCAACCCTGCATACTAATTATGCACAGATAGTGTGTGTGTGTGTGTGTGTGTGTGTGTGTGCGGATTTGGTTTGTGGGGACCAAAGAATAGGGCTGGGTTGGGGTTAAGGTCTTCATGTTGTGATAAGAGTTTTCCCCATAGAAATGAATGGAAAGTCCCCACAAAGATATAAGTACAAACCTCTGTGTATGTGTGTGTGTGAGTGTATGTCTGTGTGTGTGTGACTTTGTGTTTGTGAGGGATTAACACTGAAGGAAGTAAAGCGCGACACAGTTAAAACCAGACAGAATTCCCTTTCTGCAGCTAAGCCAATAGTCCTAATTAGTTGAGCTGTACTCCCGCTTTATAACTCTATAAAGCTGTTGTCAGTGAACTCTGATTGGGGCTGATAACTTATCTCACTCTCATCAGAGCCGGCTCTGAAATCTCCTTTACACACTGTCCCAGCCTTTTAAGGAAAATGGCCACTTTGATGCTCTCCGAGGGCTAAAATGGGAGGCCTCGACCTGCATATATCTTAATATTCCTCCATGTAATGTCCTCCATAATATACAAGGGTAAGCTGTGACCTCATAGCTACATTACTTTAATGTTAAACAAGAACAAAACTCAGATGTAGAATGGTCTGCTCTTACCTCAGGCTGAACTGACTGTTAATCTCCTCAGGTTAATTGTATTAGATGATATGGAGCCTACAGATTACCACAGTTGCTACCCCTTCACAATGGCACCGTATAGGGAAGCAAATGCTAATTATATTTTATGGCAAACTGTTGTTCCAGTCAGTGGTGGTTTAATGAATGATTAGGGATGTGTACTTGTAATTGAAAGATTTCAGCTTCGAATCTCTGACCAGCAAGGCACCTCAGAGGTACTCTGAGCAAGGTACTGCCCCCAAGCACTGCTCCCTGGGCGCTATGTCCCAACATCACATGTGGGTTAAATGCAGAGGACGCATTTTGTTGTTGTGTGCTGTGGTGTGTCGACAATGATTACTAAATTCTCTAATTTTTGTATTGTTTGGGCCATAATGGTAATTGAGTGTGCCATTGGTACTTAAGAGATATTGGCATTTAAATCATGGCATTTAAGTCGCTGCTTCGTTTGGACGTGGGATCAAATCATTGTTAGGTCTAGTCTGCCAATGTGGTTGTATGCAGTGAGGTAAACATGGCCTGCTTTGGCTCTTGCTCGTTTCAGATGTTTTCCAGGTCCAGCTCGGGCTTCCTGGAGATGCCTGCAGCCTCTGTTGTGATGCTGTCAGGCCACCTCAAATACTCCTTGTGTGCCCGGCCCTGAGAGAATGGTGGAATGAGGAGGGTGAAGGACAGCAAGTAGGTGCCCTGTGCTCCCTCTTCGTGATTTTTAGGGCCCTTACCTGATACCCAAATCGCAGAGCCCCTGAAATGGTCCTTTGGGAAGGTGCGTCCACAAGTAGCCCTGACAGCGACGTGTCCCGGTCACGGGGCAGAGCATTACTGGTTATGCAAACATTACTCCCCGGGGCGCTGCATGTCAGGGTCCCATGGACGAATGCATTGGCACAAACACTGTGAGTGTCCGTGGCTGGTGGGGGAGTGACGTTAATTATATTTTTGCCCCTGTACCTCTGCCCTGCACCCCCTCGCCTAGAAAAACAGGATACTGATGTACCCGCACTAATCCATGAGTTAAACACGAAAAACGGGGGGGTTTATTTTCTCTGCCATTAAGGGGCACTTCACAGTTTTAAACAGTCTTTAAAAACTAGTACAGATGCCTGTTTAATGCTCCCCCCACCCCCAGCCTTTTTGCTGTTACATTTCTGCTCCTGTTTTTTCAGGAGCCAATGGTTAGCAGGGAGATAGAATCAGCATAAAGTAATAATCTCCATTTTATACTGAAACATTCAATTCAACTCAAAATACAGAAGGCTACTGTACTTTTAGTTTGGTTAAATTCATTTTCAGTAATTAATGAGCTGTAATTATAACTTTTCACTTCCATTTTCGTTTTACTGGGCTCCATTCTATATTAATTAATGATTCATGCAGTTGAATCCCTTGTGGAGCTTTTCTGTCCATGTTTTCCTTTTGGTCATAATAAAAATTAGGTTCCCAAGAGCCGAAAAACCACACTATGAATTTTTATCATGATTACAAACGCTTCCCGGACCTGATTCTAATCTCTCACAAAGGTGAGAGGTGCACCGCTGTCGCAAACACCTAAATTCTGGCAAAGACTTTTGTTTTTCACACTTTTGAAAGTAGCTAATTTATGGCAATAAGGTAGGCTATTTATTTTTCATTTTTACTTACTTAATGGTTTTCATGCATTTATCATACATTTTTCACTCTCCTTTCAGTCTGTCAAATGACCTGGTTAAACGGGCAATTGTTCTCGCGAGCCTGGCCTTGGCGCGCGGTACAGTAGACGGAGCGGGCTGATCGATGTCACGGGCAACATGCCGCGACACTTTGAGTGAAACATAAAGGCTCACCCAGTCTGCGCTCTGGAATCCCTGTGATGAAATGTCCCGGCTTTGTTCCTTTCCGAGGCGGTGCGCTGTTCCATTCTGCATGGGTAATCATGTGACGAATGACCCTGATTGGCTCCAACAAAGGCCCGTCAAAGGTGAGACGTCTGGCTGACAAAGGAACAATGTCCCACCCCCCAGGCATACTGTATTAATAACGCTGGGCTTTAATATCCATTGCTCATGA
This sequence comes from Brienomyrus brachyistius, assembly GCF_023856365.1. Lineage (NCBI taxonomy): Eukaryota > Metazoa > Chordata > Actinopteri > Osteoglossiformes > Mormyridae > Brienomyrus > Brienomyrus brachyistius. The sequence goes on from NC_064544.1 coordinate 22,876,316, forward strand.
TGCTTGAAATCTGCAAACAGCTTAATAATAAGCGCCAGTTGGACTATGTTGTTCTGCATGAGTCTTGTTCATTATGAGATTTAATTTACATAAATATTATTACTGTTGATATCATTAGTGGTGACTATGATGACAGGCCACTTAAGATTTGGCACTTTTTAATGCTTATGTATGTGTTTTTATTTTACTGAGGCTTTCTTTGACGTGGACTTGGAGCTTTTGGTCTTCAGCCCCGCCTGTCAGACGCCACGGTGGCAGCTGATTGGCAGAGCTGTGTCTGGGGCCTCCTGGAAAGGATGCCCCGCCATGGACATTCCTGTAAAGTGGGCACGCGCGCCAGAACATGGGTGGGAGTGATCTGCCCTGCCACAAACCACAACGATCTTCACAATCATCAGAATCAAAACAGTGGTCATTTAAGTCTCGTCACATTGTCAATTGTTTTGTAATGACTTTAAAAAAAAAACAACCCAAATCTGACCTGTTCCTCCATAAGTGAAACATTTGGGCTCTGAAATGTCAGAGGAGATTGCAGGTTGGTGTCACCTTGTAATTACAGACCATCTGTGGCTGGCGGACTGAGCTCTGTGAAAAGTATAGGACTCAAGTTGTGTTGGAAGCCAACAGCTAAACCAGGAAGCTTCACCAGAAAGGGCTGATTTTATGGCTATATTGTAGGGCAATCAATGTGTTGTACTATTATCAGTCATGTCTGTTATTCGCATCATTATACATCTTTTTTATTATAAATTTGTGTTAAATGCTCCTTTTGATCATCAGCAAAGAGAAAAGGGATGTTTAAGTTTGACCTTAAGGAAAATATCAATATCATGCACACATATGCACACAAACACTTTTATGTTGCCATAGCAGGAAAATATATATTCATTGTGTCTGATGTGTCATTGGACAAGTATTTGCATTTTCATAAGCATGTGCCTCATGAATATGGAAATATTTACATACATCGATGAGAACAGCACACAAGTCACAAGCTGCCCTCTCTCTGATGTTATTCCGGAAGCCTAATATCTTGATAGAAAGAAAACTGAATATCCTGCTTGTGATCGATACAGCCCTTTCAGGAGGCGTCCGAGGTCTGCACTCATATCTGCTCAATGTTCTCTTTTTCGCAGCTGGAGGAATGAAAAGGCGCATGCAGCCGGTGAGGTGAGAAGGTCTCCCTGACGATGGCAGATCAGGCCTGCAAATGAACAGGGGAATGAAGTGTGATGACGTCTTTATTGGGCCACAATGAGATTAGCACGCCTGAATAAAGAGGCAACACACAGACGTACACGATTAAGGGATGCCCCCCCGCCTCCCCCTGACTCCCAGGGGTCCAGGATGAAGCATGGGGAGAGAAGCCTGGGGGCAGGGCTGCTCGGAAAGGCCGGGATCTGCGCCTCCCCGCTGTTCCGCCTCCACCCGCCGAGGGCTGCATCTGCCCTTGTTGGCCCCAGCTCACAGGGCAGAGAGACACAATGAAATTGGGGTAACCTGTAGCTAGGGGCCGGACGCTGGCCTGATGGGCTTATAGGCCAGGATGATTCTAATTGCTGTCATTTTCCCGCAGCTAATCCAAGGGACTGTTGGGTGGGATGCCGGGCTAGAAGGGCGGGGAAGCACAGGAAGTACAGGTGGACACAGCATCAGGAAGAGCTGGGTGAGAGGGGGCCGCCCTCTGCAGTCTCTGATGGCTGTTCATGGGGCCTAACCAAGTAGCTCACTTAGACCTTCTGCTCATTCTTATGCGGTTATATCTGGGTGGGCAGGAAATCACACTGATATCCTTCCTCTGTGTTTCCCAGCTGCCCCCCACTTATCACAATATGCTGTGAAACCTTGTAGGTTGGCACCTTCTACCTGGGTGAGACCTTCTCGATTCAGTGCAGTTTCAGTGCAGAAACAATGTAGTAGATCTGTGTTGATTTGGGTCATCTTTAGGCTGAAAGTAGCAAGGCGCAAGCCCCCCCCCACCCCTCCCAACCCCTCCCACTTCCCCATCCCCACACACATCTTATTTGTTTTGGCTTTATTAAAAGAAATCAGCTCATTTGCACCAGTGACCAAAATGGTTCCCAGTTCTGAAGTCACTGTCTGTAATCAGTACAATTAGACTTTGGTTTCCCGTAATTGGAGAACGGCGCTCTCATTTGACGCATATTATTATGTCGTTAAGTAGATGGAGAGAAGACGTTTGGATGTTAGGGCTCCGCCACCCGCAGTGATGCCTGGCACAGGCGTCCGCACACATGCTCTTGGGTGCCACCGCTTTCATCTCCCAGGACAATCACAGATGCGCCACCCAACAGCCCAACTGGGTGCCATTTATATGCCTGTTGGCTCTTTATGTGTTAAAATGGACGGAAATACTTAGTATTTCTTTAGAAACAATCAACATGTTGTCTGGTTTCTTCTCAAAGCATCTGCTTTTCATTTGCGACCACTTAAACAAGGGACTTTACACTATAACTACTAATAGGTTTCTCTTGGACAGGACTGGCTGTCTCATGAAATCTGTAAAGCTAAACCGGATGCCTACCAAGACACAGACACACTATACTAAGATATAGCAGCTCATCTCAAACGTCTCGTCCGTGGCTGAGTTCGTGCAGCGCTGGCATACGAGCTTTAACTGTGACCAAATGGCTGAGAAATGAATCACCCAGATTTCCTAGCAAAATATCCAGCCCGATAAATCAGCAATGAATCAGTGCATAGCGTTGGATAAAAGCTAATATTTTTAGCGAATACAGTGCCTTCCTTTGCAAAAATACTTTTCTTGGCGGAATTTTATTTAGCCTCTGGGACCCAGGTTCGAGTCTCCACCTGGGTTACACGTGTGTGGAGTTTGCATGTTCTCCTCATGTCATCGTGGGGTTTCCTCCGGGTCCTCTGGCTTCCCCCCACAGTCCAAAAACATGCTGAGGCTAATTGGAGTTGCTAAATTGCCCGTAGGTGTGCATGTGTGAGTGAATGGTGTGTGAGTGTGCCCTGTGATGAGCTGGCCCCCCGTCCTGGGTTGTTCCCTGCCTCGTGCCCATTGCTTCTGGGATAGGCTCCAGATCCCCCGCGACCCAGTAGGATAAGCGGTTTGGAAAATGAATGGATGGATGGATGGAATTTTATTTATGTTTTTTCGAAGGTCATTCTTCTCTCTGCAGACATCTTCAGTAGAATGAAAACCTGATTTGTATTATTACACCCCACTTCCATAGCGGATTTAGCTGCACCGGTGAGGATTACCAGGTGGAGGCCCAATCTCAGGCCCTGAAGCTTGGGATTGTTTTAAAATTTATCCCCAGGCCTGAGACCTGGAGGCCTCAGCCTTTATCAGCAGCCGCTAATGGCATGTCTGCAATGTGACTGGCCACTGCTAAATTTTTGTTCTCATTTTACAGTCCCCAAACAGAAAGGACATAACCAGAGTCTCGCCTGCTGAGATTGCCCCTCAGGTTTACCCAGATAAGGCATGACCCCAAACATCTCGCTAACTAATGGCACCCCCCCGCCACCCTCCAACTCCTACTGCGATGCCAGCCAAGATTAACAGGCGGGCTGTCGGCATGGTGATACAACAGGGTCTTTTCTTCCAGCTACCTGCGTCCGTTTCAGCAGGATACCCCCTCACCTCCATCCACCCCACTCTCCAATACAAACCCACTGGCTGAGAGCATTCCCTGCAGGTCTGAAAAAGCTACACACAGGACTTAAGCCCGAAGTGCAGCCTGTTATCAGGTCTGTGATGGGGGGGTGGGGGAGAGGTCGGATGTCCTTGGGTTTTGCCTGCAACATAAAGCAAACCGGAAAGGTGAAGTGGTGCATAAATGGGGTGTGAGCAAAGCGGACCCCCCTGGATAAGCAGAGGTAATGAGAGAGCAGAGCACAATAGGGCTGGCGGACTGGGTGGAGAGGCTGTCCGTATGGGGGGGGCAGCGGCCTGCCATTGTTTACCATGCTATGTCTCTCGTGGGAGCTGCCACAGGGGGCTTCATGCCTCTACAAACCCCCACCTGGACTACATGCCCCAGGCTAAACACCCCCTACTTCCCAGGTGGGCGGAGCCGTAACCGTCCCACCCTGGTGTATACTGACTTCAGTTCCCCGTGACAGAAAGAAGCACGCAAATTTTCCCAGAGTCCACAACAACCCCCCGCCCCCACTCCAGAGAGAGAGATAAGCAGCTGTTTTATACTGATATTTTTGCAAAACGTGTAAAAGATCTATAGGTTTGGTCAGAGGGGTCATTTGCTTGAAGGACCTTTTGAAGTAAAATACTTTTTAATTTTTATGTACAAATATTTATTAAATTAATGGAGATTAAAAAACACACTGAAACAGATGCTTTGAATATAACATAGCTGATGGCGTTTAGCCAAAGGCTATTTTCCAACATTTACCACTAATCGGTTTTTATATGGATGATTGAGATTTCAGGCACAAGGGAACAAATCATCCGTCAAAGCCAGTCACCAAACAAATCGCTGTATCACGTTCCTATAGCATTAGCCATTGAAAGTTATCATGCAGACATTTGCATACATTTGTCACAGCCAGATTTTTTCCTTTTTCCTCTATACTTCTGGTCATGCGCTTCAGCGAGATGTCAGGCAGATTAGTAGTGATATGTCTGCCAAAAGCATGTCGGAGAGGTTTGCATGGTGTTTCTGTTCTTAACTGAGTTCAGCCCAGTGCATGCTGGCTGGGTGAGAGCTTCCCAGGAGTTCTGCTCTTTGACAGGGGGGGGTCCAGATTCTGGTACCATTCAGACCCTACGATACTGGCAGGTATCCAGAAGGACTCGTCTGCCATGCCCTGCTCCAAGCATCCAGAGCATAGGACTTGCAGGAAGCGAGCCCCCATGGGGTTCAATAAGGTTTTCCCCTCCCCAACTCCCCTAACACTCGCCCCCCCCCCCCCATCTGAAATCCCAAACCCCAGCAATCTTCCCATCACTGATAAAACAGATTTAGTGCAGCTCATAAGAAACAAAGCAAATTGTGCATTCTGGGCCAAGTCTTTTCAAGTCCCGTAATAGGCTGTTCTAAATCACAGTGACAAATACCAGAAGTTATGGGGTGAGCCGGGCTCCTGACCCGTATCAGCCTGGCTGACGATGTTCCGGTCAGGGAGGGGAGGGCTGTGCAGAGACGAGACTGCTGTGTTTGGGCTCCTCTGACGACAGCCAGTGATTCTCCCATGGTAATGAAAGAGTCACTCATGTGAAGTGGCCACATTGCTGGCAGGGATACATGAAGAAAACCTGCATCAGAAATCCAATAAAAGAGAAACCGTCCCTTTGCACGAATGCGGTAGCTGACGGGCCCCTTGCACCGGTACCCTACCTGCTTTGAGCTGTTATAGAGAGCCCGGCACTGTCCTCAGATCAGCATGGGGTCAGTGACCAGGAAGGTAGTCCTGGGATGAGTCAAAGCATCTGAGGTTGAAGCCTATCACAGGTCTGCCTCACTTCCTCTTCCTGCTCTGGACATTTAGTTGTCGGCTGTAAATATGAGTGCGTGGAGGTCATGGGCTGGGCTGAGCCGGGGTGACCTGAGGGGGGATGTGAGATTGTGAGTCCCCGGATGTCCTGCAGTGGACTCTCCTTGCGTGTCCGAAGCTGTAGACGTGTCCCATGGGCTGCACTGTGTTGGGTGTCACTAAGCCCCACTGGACCCCTAGCTCTAGCTCACTGCCGTGCTTATGAAATACGCTGAGGGGACAAAAGCGCTGTCCCACTGCTCAGCACGGTGACGGGGGGGTGGCACAAGAGCCCCGAGACTGGAGCCAGAGACGCTTCAGCAACAATGATGGCTGCTCTGTGCCCCAGCCTGCGAAAGTGAGCCAGGGTGGGGGGGGAGGGGGGGGCGCAGCATCGAAATGATTAGACCGCTTCCCTTTCAAGCCTGCGCACCCAGTGCTGTGACTTGATATGATTTTTATCAGATGCTGAAATGCTACATTACCAAGTGAGCAGTAAATTATGTCTAAACCAATTATGGCTGGACCCCGAGCAGGCCGGCGGCCCCTGCAGGCCTGGGGGGTGGTGGACTGGGGGGGGGGATGGGGGGCAGCAAGCAGGAATGAGAAAGGAGTGCAAGGGAGGGGCCGCCGTTTGTCTTGATTAGGGTCTGTAACTGCATGAAAGACTGGCGATAAGCCTGAACGTTGTTGGGGGGGGGGGGGGGGGCGCTGGGGAGGTAGTTATCATTGCTCAGTGAGCTGAGCCAACTGCCCACTCTGCTGTTTTTGGAGTAATGGGAATATGCAGTATATGGGTACAGACACGATATAAAATGTGCCCCAGTGAAGATACATCTAGCTAGGAACCATCTTCGCCTCCAGAAGTATCTGAGCAACTGTGTGAAATTTCAAGGAATTTTTTTAATTTTGTGGGGGCGGGGGGGGGCTTCCTGGGCTTCTCTGCCATGAATCAGCAGTGATATAGCCAGCGTCTGTCCCAGGGTGAGATTAAAATGCCACTGCCTGCAGCCCAGAGGTCAAGCGACCCTGAGACTTCCCCCATTTCCGCACTGCACTCCCCTCCACCATCACCCCACCAGCCTATTTGAAGCTTTTCCAATTTATAGAAATATACCGCTGAGACGTTCATGTCTGCAGCACTATCTCATCCGCTGTTTTCTCACAGATAACGTGCTTTGGTGTTGCTTGCTGCAGGAAGTCAAGGGAGCATCACCCTTCATACCAGCTGTGAAGAAACCATAGGATGACATTTCAGCACATACAACCCATTTGTTGTTGTACACAGAGATTAAGGTCAATGACAACTGAATTCCACAATTTCTTAATCTAATCTAATCTAATCTAATCTAATCTAATCTAATCTAATCTAATGACACAAATACACTGTATAATCCTGCATTATCATATCCAGTGTCTTTGACAACATTGCCTCACTGTATAATCCTTAATTTTCACATCCAGTGTCTTTGATGACACTGCCTCACTGTAGAATAGCAGTGACCACATCTCCATGTGCACAAACTCTATTTTCCACTCAACACTGTGACTATGTTTGTGTTCAGAATCTGCTTTTGTGATCTACTGTATTTTTCCCCCCAAAATAAGCAGTGGGAAAAAATGAGACTTCAAAAAGAAGTATGGCATTTTGGGCTCCCCCCTTCAGCTGTGGCTTCCCGTTTTGGGAATACCAAATCCAGAGAGAAAAAAATGTTAATGTAAAGAGCAGCATTAGCATAATCTAATGTCTTTCTGTGGGCCTGATTCAGTTAAGGAAATGCCCCTCACTGTGATGAGACCACAAATACACTCCAGGTGAAGTACTGCATAAGGAGCTATCCTTTGGAATCCTAGAAGGGCAAGTCCTTGAACCTTTGAAATGGGTATTTGCCCTGCATTGCTTGGGTGATGCAAGGGACGTGTGGCCACACCGAGACCCTGCAGATAGAAGGACCTGTAGTAGGATGTGCTTGAAGTAATGCCAGGATCTCACAGGACAGGCACAAGCGGCTGGGGGAAAGGGGTGATGGATGCATGCTGTCGCTGTGGCGATCACACGCCTCTCATGCCATAAATCTCCCCTCAGGCAGCAGTGGTTGGGGGGGGGGGGCAGGAGGGGTATGTGTTCAAGCACTAGATGTCTAATTAAAAACACTGCCACAAACACACAAACATATATAATCCTCTGAAGTGGAATCAGAACCAAACCCAGGCCACGGACCCAGATCTGGCGTCCCTGTGATGAACATCGGTGCCTGTTTCAGAGGAGTTAATGCAAAATGCCTGTGTTATTTCTTCTGTTTACTAGAAGTATGATTTGTTCATTAGATTTGCCGGCCGGTTGTTTTAAAGCGTGGCTCATGCGGTCGCATGGCATGCAATGCAACGCAATTGAATATACAAACAAAGGTAAGAAACTCCGCATGGAGTGCCCGCTTTAAACCTGAAGCACATGGTGGAAGAGAGCAAACAAGGTATTTCTCCCACAATGCACTGGACTCTGCCAGCCCCAGCCCCGCCCCCAAGTCTTCTGTCATCAGCAGGGAAGGTGTGCTTTGCTTTACCGTAATTGGCAGCAGTAAATGTGAACACCCGATACTAAATCTTACCTACGGAGCTTGTGCTCATTAAAAAAAAAAACTCTTTTAACTGTCTACACAGCAGTTTCCCCTTTCCGCAGCCGCCCCCCACTGGCACCCTCTCCTATCCCAGTCCCCCATACCATAGACTGTCGGCTCTAGTCTATGAAATGGTAAAAAGGCAAATGAAATAGCAAGCGAATGGCATAAAATCTGTTGGAGGGGTGTCATTAGCCTGCCATACAGTAGGTGGCACAGTGGTTAAGACTCCCAGCCAGTGCTGAAGATTTTGCATGGCAGACAGGTAAAAATGCCTTTGACAACGTACCAAAGACACATGTAATAAGGAACAGATGAAAGGGGCTATTAAGCAAAAGAGCACAGTAATCGTAATGCGAGTGGAAGCAGACGGACCAGACCAGGTTCCCCACAGCTCGTCGTCATCGGACGGAAACAGGGTTCAAAGGTTAAGGATCAGGAGCGCCAGGCTCCAGTGCCCCTTCAGCGCGTGCTGGGCTACCTGGCTAGGCAGGTGCCCTGGGTTTCCTATGGAGCCCGGGGCTGGCCATACTGAGTGCGGTGGTAACGTTAGCTGGGTGCGGCTGATGAGAGGCAGATGTGCTGCTCTCTCTCCCCCCCCCAATTCTCTGGATTGTTTTGCGGTTCCCATGCAGGTATTTGGATTTTATCAAACTGACAATCTACAATATACTAAATTTGTTTTACAAGAGTCTCCAAACTGGTGATCTGTGTCTGGATTTTAATAATTTTTTTTTCATATCTTGGGTGCCCTGTGAGCTGGGTGATAAGCCTCTGATCCCGATCAGTCGGTACCGCGTTCAAGATTGAAAATCTGTACATGCATGCACACACATATACATGTATATGATAATTGTGTTAATTGTAAATAGTTTGTAGAATCTGCAAACTACCCCAGCGCTAAATTTGATGTAGCTAATTTTAATGTAGCTAATTTTAGGTTTATAATGGAATAATACAGATTTGCATTAGAACCTGAATGTGTGAGTGTCACGCCAGATGTGTGAGAGCTGGCAATCATGCAATAGGATGACGATTCCCCAGCCAATCACGCTGAGGGTCTCAGCAGCTATATGTGACCAGGACCCTAGCCAATCACAGCCCATCTGACACCCTTCCACTTGTATACCTGCCAGCTCATAAGTGAACACTTACATCCTGCCCCCCCCCCTCCACACCGCCATCATCGGAAGCATAGAAGGTAGCTCTGGTCAGACCTGCTGCCCTCTTCCTGATTCGGGGAGGCTTCCCAGGCTACAGAGGCACCCATTTGGCACTTGGACAAACAGACTAGAGGCCGTCCTGTCTGACCATTTTACACTTTAGCCTTTGACACCTCATACACAAATATTTCCCAAATATTGTAGAACAGCAGCCCCATTCCAAGCCTGACTTCTCCTTGCCCCAGTGACTCGGGCCTTGTGATTGGCTGATGAGACTCAATGAAGCCCAGTGAGCAGAGCTTGAAATCTGTGTTTGAAGCCCATCACCCTGACAAAGAGAGACACCTGGAGCGGCTGCTCGCTTATGTCATGTCTGCACGTTTGCTCCTCGACGTCTCTGCCTGCTCAGCCGTGTGCGCTGGAACAGAAACAGCCGCAGTTCCTGTGTTTTCAGAAGGGAAATAAAAGGCCAGTATTCGGTCTGTGAAAGTCGCCCTCTGTCCTCGAATGTTTGGCCACATTATGCGCTGACATTCTTCTCCGTGGTGCTCAGGGGCAGTGCAGAGCAGACACTTAAGTCCAGTAGCACAGCAAGGCCAGTGAATGGCTGCAGAGCCTCTGGCCGCAACAGCCGTCCTCAGAGTACAATAATCAGTAACAGGGGCGAGAGGCAGAGAGAGAGTAGAAGAGGAGAGAGATGGAGAGAGGGAGAGCGGGGGTGAGGGGGGGAAGGAGGGATAGACAGAGGGTGACAGGAAAAGGTGGAGAGAGGGATAAGGGAAAAAGAAGAAAGGGCAAAAGCTATGAGAGAGGGGGACGGGGAAGGAGGGAGAGACAGGGAGAAAGAGAGGGAGAGAGGGATGGGGAGATGGAGGAAGATAGAGATGAGAAACGGAGGGAGAGAGAATGGTAGGGAAAAGGAGGGATAAACCGAGAGCAGCAGAAAAAAAGGGGAGAGATGAACAGGGGGGATAGAGCGAGAGAAAGAGTGAAAGATGTGAGAGAGATAGAGGGATGGGGAAAAGGAGGGAGCGGTTGCAGTTGCAACTCAAGGGAGAGAGGGGGCGATGCTGTCCACCTACGCCACCCCCAACATAAATGGCAGGCGCCTCACGCATGACTGGCAGCAATTTCCCCCAATGTGTAAATGAGTGCGTGGCGGAGTCAGTAAAGCAGCCTTTGAAGGGGAACATTAGCGAAGAGCCACTGCGAGCTCCTGGCTCTGCTTGCTGCCAACCCCGACTCCAGAGCGCAATGAGAGGGGGAGAGACGGAAGGGGAGTGGAAGGAACGAGAGGTATAGACGAAGATGGAGGGGGAAAAAGGAGGCTTCCTTTTCTTTAGAAGTCAGTCGGTGTGCTGGCCGTGGGGGGGCAGGGAGGAAGGAATGGGAGAGGCAGTGAGGGCTGCGCAGAGGACTGGCACTTCAAAGGGCAGACTGGAGTAAATTGAGTAAATTGCTGTGGACTACTTCATTCAGATGGACTCCCGTGTGGGTGACAGTTCCTTGGTGACAAAGTTCAATTGGCGCTGGGAGCAGGGGGTGAGATCAAAGCAGGGGCCTTTGTGCTGCTTTTGTCCCGTGAAGAATCGCTCATTGTCCTGGGCCGTTTCAAGCCTCCACTGGCTCCAGCCTCGTAATGGGATTGCTCTCCCCATCAGCTGGGGGTGGGGGTGAGGGTGGTTTGGAAGGGGAACTGAGAACAGCAACCCCCCCACCCCAAAAGTGCACTTTTATTAATAACAAAATTAATCATGTTTTAGTAACAGTAGTGATACGGAGGGGCCTGTCATGTCACCGTATGGTATTACCCCTAGCATGGGACGCTAAAGGAAGATGAATCCAGCCGCGTCTCTCCCTCTCTGCATCCCCCCCCGCCGCATCTCCCCATTCGCCCCGTCCTGCATCTGGCCTCTCGACGGGCTCCGCCCAAACACCCTGTGGGCGTGTTTGAACGGCGCCAAACGGTTGGAGCTGTTTTGTTTACACCAAGCGGACTGAAAGGGAGACACCGACTGGGACCCGGTCAGAAGCCAAACGACGGGGCAGTCCCTCCTGGCTGGACCATAAAAACACGCCTGGCTGCTTATTAGTGCTGCTGTGGGAGCTTCATACTGGCCGAGAGCAGCAGGCTACATCCTGCGCACAATGACTGAATATTTTATATGAGAAGCACCACGTAAAAATCATACAGCACTGTGATTGTTGCTTGACCTATGAGATGGCGCTGTGTTATTTTACACTTTAGCACCACACAAAATATTAGTATTTAGCTGTTAGCATCGAGATGCTGGTTAGCGCCTCAATGTTGGTTTCTGTTCTGCTATGGTTGACTGCTGAGTCCTGTTATTTTTTTCATGCCCGGGTACCTGCCCACCCCCCAACCCCCCAAATGAAGGAACACCCTCAAAAGAAAATAAAAAAAATTATCTTTGATCCCCCTCACCTCTTTTAACTCTGCGTAGTCAGCATAGCTATTTTCAGATTGGTATGTGAGGGCCCGGCCTACTCCTGCCTTTGGGAGACGGTAACTGTATCACCCCGTTTCCAGGGCGGACAGATGGATCGCCACGGCAACGGGTGCTTCCGAAGCCAGCAGTGCCCTAAGACCACAACACTGCTTTCTGCTGCCTCTAAGTAGAAACAGATGGACCACTTAACGATCATACGACAAACTGAAAATTCCTCCCCAAATGTATGCTTCCATGACTTGACTTTTGGCATTTTTCCCCCCCTTTTTCCCGAAAGAAAGGAAAATTGCAGTAGCGTACAGTAGATTAGAGGAACCAGGACAGAGTTCCTGCAGAGTAACAGTGTGATTAGCGCGAGAAGCTCACATTCGTGCATTTGAGTTTTGTGTTTATAAATGGCAAGGCCTCCACTGAAAGAGTTCTCATGGTGACAGTGTGACTCCTGCACTATCGTCACCACCATTTCTCCATGCACCATGACCTTCACTGTATGAAATGTCCTTGAACCCTGGAATCATGCCAGATATGTCTTCAGACATGTTTAAGATTCATGCTACATTTATGTAAGTCCACAGTTGTGCTTTAAAAGCCATGTGTCCTGTGGTTTAGATGCTTCACTGTGTGCAATGTGCAAAAGAGAGACGGTTTATCCTCAAAAAGTGCGGGAGGCAGTGATGGACGTGTTGCATATATCCGACTCAACCGCAGCACACGATTCACGTACACCTCCAGCACCAAAAGTTGCCCCCACCCCAAAAGGAGTAGTGCTATTGCTTCAAAGGCCCCATTTGAGAATGTTTGCAAGCCTGTAATTGCCACGGAAAACGTTGGCCTACCTGCCAAGCCAAACACGGACTCGAGAAGGAATTCAGGGTAGTGTAAACAGCGGAGTAAGCCATTCCCCGTGAAGTCGGCGGGTTAGGGATCACAGAGCGGCGGCGTGGCAGCCAGTCTCATGAAAGTAATCGTTTTCAGATTTAATTATGTAATCGGGGACAAATTACCACATGTTTAATATAAATAATACACTCCCACTTTCATGCTTGCTTCAAAAAGAGCATAATGTTACTACTGCTATTCGGAGGCTGTTCGCAAGGAGGGAGCACTGGGGGGGTTTTTCTCACTCTGAATGTTAAATGAAGTGTAGAAAGATTACAATCACAATATACAGGGAAAACCTTTAAGTCCTCAGACTTAACAATGTGTGTTATTTTCCCCAGTGCTATCCCAGAATAGCTCCCTTTACACAGTTTATGATCCCCGCGAACATTATTTTTTTTTACATGTCGACACAATATTTTTCCAGTGTTGTCAAATAAAAGCCAGCGCCTGTTATTGTATGGTGACCCCCTGTCCCGTTTTAATGGCCTGCTTTGCGGTATTTCAGAGGAGGACCCGTTAAGATCCAGCCGGGGTTCAGCGCGGCCCGAACTGCTACCACGTTCTCTTCACTTTTCCAAAAACCAAAATCCCCCGGCACCAATTGGGGAAAAACTGAGAAAGAAACAGAACAGAACAGAACAGAAATATCCAGCCTGACATGACATTTACAGGCAAGAACCGTTCAAATCCTCCTCTGCTGTTCTTCCTCTGTCCTCCTCTTGCTCTAACACTGTTTTCAGATCAAACACGTGTCGCCTGTAAATCTGGTAGCAAGAAACTTTTGAAAATCTTTAGACAAACACACATAACAAAAATCAGCCCAGTGTAAGACACCAGGACTATAAAAATATAACGGCACAATTTGCAGTTTCTCACCACAATTTAAACGTATTGCAAGCTTTATCCTGGAGCTCTTTATTGAATGAAAAATCCCATCAGATGTGAACAATATTCCATTGATGTAAAATGATCTTTCAGAGCAATTATATTGGGGATTTCATTTTCTGAAGCATTGCGTTCTGTGGTTTTCAGAACAGAAGGATAGATTTGCACATCCAGGCTTTTTCAAAAATCCCACACACACGAGAATTGCCGATTGGGTACTCCAGTGACATGGTGTGTGTTGAGGGCGATACTTCCCAACACATACTCATGCACACTGATGCAGGTAATATGGCCGATTTTGCCGAGTGTGTGTTTAGGGAAATGGGCTTAAAGAGACACGCTGCATCCCGACACGGCCACCCGCATGCTTGCGGAACCCAACTGACAGACGGCGTTGAAGGTAAATATTTTGCCTCTCCCACTCGGCGATGCCGCTAGGGCCACGAGACAGGCCTGATTAGAGGTCCGCTGGGTGGGGCTTTCCCACCCCTCCCTTCCCAGACGGCCACGCCTCAGAAAACCCCGCCCTCGCAATCGGTCGCCACAGCCCCACAGCCAATTAGATGTCGGGGTGGCCGTGGTGGAGCACTGGCCGCAGGAAACATATCCTTCGTGCGCACGCTGCCGTGTCGCCCCTTCAATCAAGCTCCATACATATACAAAGCGCCAGGCGGGTAATTACAAATAATGAGATTAATTAGAGCCAGTCTCTCCCTCGCCACTCCTTGGCGGGTGTAAGCTACCCATGACTTTTTAACTGCGGGACGCAAACATAGTCATTTTCATTCCCTCCCCAATGAGCGTCCTGGCGTCGGCACTCAGATTCACCGCTGTGCGAAAGCTAGATGACGCTCCAGCATTAACTAGGCTACATGCCCTTCCTTCCTGAGGAAGACTGCAATTAAATTCCAATCCTAGCTTCTGCACGATTTGAAAGCCCGTAAATCGCTTTAAAATCGTGTTTTAGCAGATAAATATCTGGCGCTTTTGGTGTCACGGTTGGCGGCCCGCGAGTCAGATCGGTACATTTAACTTGATCGAGTCCTGGGGGGCAGAGTGGAGCCAAAGTGACTGGGACGCAGAGGGCCAGGGGAAGGATGAGCTTAGAACATTCAGAGATACCCAAGGGGTGAGAGGCCCAGAGAACAAGCAGAGCTTCCTCTCAAGATACTTTAAGATAAGTCTATGATTTCTGAGATCAGAAGCGGATAGATCAAGTCCAGAAAGTAAAAATCCAGGCCAAGATTTTGTTTCAACCAACCAGTTGAGCATAAAGAGCTGAAGTCACACTCGTGTTGGTGAAACTAGTTGGTTGAAACAAAATCTGAAACAAAGTCTGATATCTACTCCCTGGACCTAGCTCTGTCTGAGACTGGTTTTCCTGGTGAGAAACAGAGTAGATTGGCGTAGCTTGGGGTCAATTATCAATTATATTTTTATGCAAAAAAAATAATAAAAATATGGACATGGTGCAAAAGTGAGCTCAAGGAAACAATTGGATTTATGGATAATATAGTAGTAGAACTGTGTAATTAAAAGGTGTCAAACCTTTCTAACCTTAGTGATTAACCTTAGCCATTTCTCACGCTTAGTGACTTTTTTGCGATTAGCCAAGCCTGATCTCTATTACCGCCTCATTAATTCACTGTGGCTGGCAAGGTCTGGCTCAGAGAAGACGGTTGGGGTGGGGGCCCTTTTATCAGATGCAGGTTTTGTAGGCCGAGACGCCCACCGCAGGGGGTGGCAGCGGCCACTGTGGCAAGCTGATAAACGAGAGATTTAAGCGCTCCAACATTTACGAGTCCATCATGCACTAATTACCGCTGCTGCTGCCATCCTGACAGACTGAATGGGCAGGAGACATCTGAGAGCCTGAGAGGAGACTACATGCATTCTTCGTAAGCTATTTGGCACCTAAAAATCCAACTGAAAGATAACTAATCACATAGATATAGTGGTTCAGAGAGTCTATCATCAAACCTCCATGGTATTGACTTCAATTCCCAACTTATCTGTGTGTGCGGAGATTATGTTCTTCCAATGTTTTGTTGGTGTCTTCTCAGTGTCCAAAGATGTGTGGTTAGGTGAGTTGGCATCTCTGCATTCCGTATAGTGTCAGCATGTACCCTGAAACAGGCTGGGACCCCTTACTAGGTGTCTCCTGTTTCACTCTATGAGCTTCCTGGGGTAGGATTCAGGCTTTCTGTAACCGTCCACTGGTTAAGCTTTCATGGAGAAGGGAAGGACTATTTTTATGCATGGGGAATTTTATGTGGTCACTTAAAAATGTCACTTATTTATATAGCTTACATCTATGTCCATTGACACAGCTGTATATTTCAGTGGTTGTTCAGGGCAAATTTCTTTCTGAAAGATACAACAGCAAATCTCTCTCAGGTCTCAAACCAGAAAACTTTAATACAAGTACTGTCACTGTGTATTGTGTCTAAACAGTGTTGTGTGTAGAGTTTCGAATCACAGATAATGACCAATCCAGTGGAATCAGCGACCACTGCAGATGGCCATGAGTCCTCTGTGGACGCATAGCAGAACCCAGATGAGACGATTCCCAATGTTCTTGTTCTCTTTTGAGGTTTGGACTTAAAGGAGCCAATATTCCAAAACCACAATCAAGCAATGTATGCCATCACAAACACCCTTCTTGTCTGCACTGAAATTGTAAGTGCAACAAGCAATTTTGTCTGTCAAAACTTTTACACACACAGGCCTACTTCCAGCAAAATTTCCATGCAATCTCTATACCTTGGGAATTAAGCCCATAAACATACAAATCCAAATGCTGCACTCTAAATACACTTCACCTCTAAAAACACAGAATCCCCCCAAAAGTTTGCTGCAGTTCACCAAACTTCAGCATGCAGATCAAAGTCACATAAAGCCCCGGGGATGATGTTGGACATAAACAGAAGCAGGAGAAGATGGAAGATGCCATAGAAGCACAGAACGTGAGACGAAAGCACAGAAGAAGACACCAAATACTACAGATGGGATAAAAATACTGATGCCATGCAGTGACATAAATCATAAGGAAATATAGATCAGTGATTATCAATGACAGCACTTTCATGCTGTCTGTGCACCATATAGCATCAGTTCTGAGTGAATACTATAACTGCAAGTGTAATAAGGTGTATATATCGTCTGTTTTCTATGTTTGCATCAAACAGAATTCTAAGTCTTTATTTCACCATATGTTGTTAAACTGTACTGGTACACTGCAGTGAAGAGTGAAGCCTGAGCTTATTAGAAGCCGACATGCTCCCTTCACAGAAGAAGAATGTAGTAACACTTTATAAATTTTAAATACCTTCATAATGCATAATAATGGTTGGTATAAGAATTACTAAAGCATTACAGCATTTTCTATTGACAGTCTTAAGGCATTATAGTGTTGAATATAATACTTCAGAAGATCCAGTGGAGTTCTCATCTATAATGCACTATAGCTAACTTGATAGCACATTATAATGGTCAATATAAGAATTAAGTATGTTTTGTGCTGCATTGTGAAGGTATATAGTGCATTATGGATGAGAACTTCATCAAGCATTCATAATGGATAATAAACAAGGCTATAATGTGTTATGTCTTTTTTAATAAATATTTATAGCCATGTTTATAATCCTTTATGGATGCATCATAATGTGTTGTGAATGTGTTCATAGATTCTTATAGACCTAGCATTCATAGAAAGTGTTGAGAATTCCACTATACCTAAAAGTCCAATGGAATAAACATAGAGATTTTTGGCATCAGGTGTTGGTCATCTCTGAAGATGCACACAGTCTATACAAGATAGATTTCTTTTGTGCGAGTGGCAGACATGGAATATCTTTATGTAGAGGTGAGTGCTGTGTTTTTATTACCAATCACTCTTCACTATTCACATTTACTTCTTGCTGACATGGGCCTCCTCTGTGTACTGAGTACTGGGTCATCATCATACCGGGCCTCCTTCGCATGGGACTGTCCCAGATGAAAATCCCTCTACCCTATCAGTGGATGACTGACTTCCCGACGGACAGCAAACGGCATGTGTAGCTGATCCCCGACCTGTCAGACACCTTCTTCAGGAAGAAGGCTGAGGCACAGCCAGACTGTCTGCTCTTCCGGCTTTAGTTCTGCTCCTACACAAACCACTTTATCTTCACAGCCAAGAATGGAAACAAGACCTGGTGATTTTGGCTACCGTGAAGTAACACATTAGAACTATGGAAATGCTTATTGATTAACACCCACTTCTCCCCTACTAATAATGTGACGGTGAATACAGTGGACTTATCTAAGTTTCCGTGAACTATCATCTCCAGTGCCCTCAGATGCGATAAAAAGACCAGCATCACAATGAAGCACAGTAGATAATGTACTTTAGCTAGTAACCGAAAAGCTCAATCTTCTTGAAGTTCATTCCTCTTGAAGTTTATGGCACCCCCATGGAGCAATCTCAAGCTCCGAAAAGAAACTGTGGATAGGATCATCATCTGCAGCGTGTTCGACACTGGGAACCTGCAACTGCAATCCCAGAGTGACATTCAAGAGACAAATGAACTCTCCTCAGAAGAGCTTTATCAGTCCCTCAATTCCAAAATCACCAAGCCCAGGACTGTCTCCACTCTCCATAAAGCCTCAAACATGTTTACACTACATACCATTTTTCATGATGCATATGTTACTATTTGTCTCAGCACCAGATACAGCAACATACCCTCTTGGTACATAGTTACAATCTGGAGAAATACTAGCTGGTCCTGAATCAGAGTCTGATTTTAATACATGTCTGTGAAGATTCTCAGTCATCCAGGTCATGGTTATTCCAAGAAAGGTTATTCATTGGCAACTGGACTTGTTTAGTTCCTTGACAACAACCCACGGGTGACCATTAAGTATTAATGACTTGAGGGCTCTGCAGGATTTATAAAACAACTATTCTAACCAGTAAATCAGAATTGAGAAAGCCCTCTGGAATGAAAGGTGAAACGTTTTCAAGGAACTAAACAAGTCCAGTTGCCACTGAATAACCTTTCTTGGGATTTTAATACATGATTTCTTTCCAAGAGGATCCTGGAGGTTGATGGATACATTGTTCCCCAGGATATAAGATACTTTGGGCTATTAAATTCAAGAAGACTATCCAATCGTTAGCTTGTGTTTTCAGTTTCTTTTTTTTATTTTGGGAAGTTTGTTTCATTTTTGCTTGGTTCTTGGTTAGAGCAGGAAATCCTATAGAAAAAGTCTCAATCTGCCTCTTATGTGAGAAATAGATGCTCCCATAATCACAACTGAAACCAAGCCCGAGTGTGGATGATGTGAAAGGCTCTTAGCCTCTACCTTTGCGAGTCTTCTGCTATGTTTGAAGGTCCATTTCTTCCTATCTGTCCTGTTTCAAAGCTAAATTACCCAGAGTCATCTATGTGTCATGGTTATTTATGTTTATTGATTACCGACAATGATTTTCAATGTAAACCGTTTTATGTACCCAATGAAAAACACAACACAAACATGTATCTCATCAGTCTCCAGACAACAATTATTCACTTTGTGGGCTCCAAACGTTCAGAAAGTCACTCACCGGTGGAGCAATGATTGACGTACCAGATTCTATGGATCGATTGGGGGCAGAGCCAGGAACAGTCATCAACCTACCAGAATCTATAGAACAATTGGGGGTGAAGCCTGGGGATGGGCATAATCTGCTGGTGCTCCCTCCCTGTATCGTCTTATTGAATTACCCAAATGACCCATGGACTCTAGACTGAGGCTGTTTGGCATTTGGCATTTTGAAATTATCTTGAGGTTGAAGAGCTTTTGGGCGAGGGGGTTGGGGGTGGGGGGGTTGCTTTTGATGTCTTAAGCAAAAACATCAGAAAACAAACAAACGAATGCAAGACAAAATAGGAAAAAGGCAGGAAACTCTGTTACTGATGGAAAAGTGGGATCAGCACTTATTGCTTCCTGCTGAAGATGAGAGGCGTGCGTGTCTGTGTTTCTGGGAAGTAATTGTGTGGATATCTTGTGTATCTGTGTGACATTTTATCCCTGTTTATGTGAAATTAAGGAAGGAATAGAGCCTGTTTGGACACTTCTAGGAGTGTGTTAGTGCGATGAAGTTTGTTTTGATTCTCCTGTGTGTTTGACAGGGAGAGAGTACATGTTCTGTGTAGAAAACAGAGCGGACAAGGAGCAGAGATATGTCCCAGTGGGTCTGTTGACATACATGCGTGTGTCTCCATGGCAAGAACAATATCCAGGCTGACAGGTGCTTCTGGATATCTGTCATTGCAAATGAATAACTCCTAACAAAACACATGGAAATGAAACAGGAAGGAAGCAGACATTGTCTCTTCAGGCCTGCGTGGATGCAGTGCAGAGACCTGAGTCTGAAATCCACATTATGCTAAATGATGCTAAAGCACAATACATAATGGCCAGTTTCATTACGCATGGAGTCAAGAAGTAAAGGGTCAGGTAAGCTGGACCTCTGGTCACTTCAGATTATCCTTCACTCAGGCCAGGCAGGTGAGCTGCAGGTGCGAGACAGTGTCAGTGCTTATCTCCTAGCTGGAGGCCATCTGGGAGTAGGTTTGGTCTCATAGGAAGTCAAAAAGCTTTGGGGTTAATTCTGGGTGTCGAAGGAACTTAACGGTGGTATCAGACAGTGTATGATGTGCTGCCGTTTACACAGAAGGTGTGGGGTATGATACCGGGGAAAAAAAAGATTGAGTACTGAGTATTCAAACAGAATCAGGAAGTCTTTCAAAACCTTACGTCTCTAAAATAGATACAGTGACGTACTATATATTCATATAAATAATGCATTACCTTTTCCATCTATGACTTATATTCCGTAATACTATTACATTTAGTAATAATAGTAGAGATGGTTTTTCCTGCAAATTAAAAAAAAACATAATGCTTAGATTTAAACAGTCGTGGTTTGTTCACCACTTCTGCTGACGACAACATGCCAACAAAGCAATCTGGGGCTGATTCCAACTTGTTATGTATAACCAGCTAAGGAGGAGTGCGAATGCGCTGGGACGCGGGTCCAGTGGGGAGAGCATCACGTCCATTGACATAATGGAAAAGGCTGAAATGCAATTAGAGGCTCGATGGTGGCAGGAGGCGGTGGCTGATTCGAACCACATGCTGCGCCGCACGGCGCGTCTCGCTCAGCCACCTTTCCACGCTCCCCTCGCGTTTTCCAGAGAAACTTGCCGTCGCCCCAGGCCCGTTTGATGTCCGTCATTTATCAGCCACACAGAGGCCACGTTTCCAGAGCTATTTTTTCCCCCCAAAGCGTCCAAAGCGAAAGATTAGAGGTGAAACTCTCAGGGACGGAAGTCACCACGCTTCAGTGAGTCCACCAACAACTGTCGAGGGACCTTGTGGAGTCTTTCAAACCTTTTGACTGTTGTTTTTTTCCCTCCCTTCTTCCGAAACCCACCCTTACAACACCCCCACCCCCCAATCCCCTCAGGCGTCTGGCCATATACAAGCCAGAACCCCCCGACCCCCCCACTCAGCCCCCTGAAGTGACGCACCCACTCTCCCTGTCCAGAGTTTCACAGCTCCGAACCGGTCAAGTGGGAGTTCCTCTTTTTAGCTATTCTTGTTTTTGTTGGCCTTGCCTGACCGTGACTGGCCATAATACGGAAGAATTTGCCGTTTGCTCAATGGCTTTCTGATGTGTGTTTATGCCTTATTTGCAAGGGAGCAGCTTTCAGCTTCTCACAGACCCATGTAGCTATTTAAACTGTAACTCCAAACAAATACGTTTTTGTATTGGAAGAATCTGTCTGCCTACATGCCGGCCAAAGACACACGGCCAAATACGTTAAGCAGATGCATTCGTGTTAAGCATGGATACTGGAAAGCAGACTGCTTTCTGAGCAAAAGTAGAACAGAGATGGCCAGCAGCTCCAGAAAGCAGTTTCCTGGAGAAGACACTGTAATGTGGGTCTGAGCTAACTGCCGGCAAAGCTAACAGATCTGCACCACTGAGACACCCTCCTTCCTGCCCCAAAGAGCCACAGGATGGCTTGTCTGGTCAATGCACCCACTCCTAACCCCCCCACCCTGCCTGTGGAGTCAGTGTCCAGGAGAAGTGGATTGGGAATGACATGCGGCACTCTGATAAAAATGGATTTGGTTTCCCAGCCTATCCTGTACGAGGACTGGGTGGCTCTGGCTGGGACATGTGGACGGGGTATGGCGGGGGTGGGGTGGTGTCTGTAAATAGGAACCAGCACCCCCCCGACACGAACGTTACTCCAGCTCTTTCATCACCCTCTCAGCCTTAAGCACCCCCTTTCCGATTATAATTTACTTTAAACACTCACATTAGTCTCATCAATAAAACCTAATGGCTCTTTATAAAACAGACGTCTATTTCCCATTTGGTAATGAATGCCCCGTATCCTGAACCAGTATGAGATGTTTTTAATCTTTCAGAGCCCCCCCCCCATTCCACAAAATAACCTCCCTCTCCGTTTCTAAGTGCTGGATTTTTGGAAAATTAAAATGAGAAAAAAAAATTAAACCTTTATGAACAACACGCAAACCATAGGAGAAGACCCAGCTTCTTCACCAACTCAGGGGATTGTGGGAAAAGAAGATGAAGAGGAGAGACTCCTCTATTTATGTCTGTAAGTGGATGTTCAGTTTATGGATTTATTAGGAAGAGTTTTAGTGTTGGGGACCACTAATACTTTTTTTTTTCAAACATTTTCCCCATGTTCGTTTTTTCATTGCATATATGGCTGTAAAGATTTTTCATTGGATTATCTGCCTCTCTGTGTCTGTCTGTCGAAATACCTCTCTGTCTGAATGTGCCACCATTTTGGCTGCCTATGTGTCTGTGGCTGTCCATTGATATACCTATCCTCCTGTTTGCACCAACTGAAATGCCTGTGTGTCCGTCTGTGTGTCCGTGGCTATCTGTTGACCTGCCTGTCTCTTCGTATGTGTGCCGGTTTGTCTGTGTGGTTGCCTCTCGTTCCAGTCATTCTGTGTTCTCTCTGTTCCGTTACTTTCCTACATCACTACTGCTCTTGTTCTCACTGTCTTCCCTTAGTCTCTTCTATATTCTGTTCATTTCCTTCCTCTCTTCTTACCTGCTTACTTTTCTTACCTCATTCCCTAATTTCTTGCCTGCACGCATCTATTTTTGCTTGCATTCAGAAACTGGCACTTGTAATCTGCCTGTTGTAATATTTCATTCCCGCCTCACTTTTCTTATATTATTTCCTGGTTTGAAGCTCCGGTTCACCACTCTGCCCCCCACCCAGGTCTCCTGTGAAGTTAGTCTTTGTGTCTTTATGCTGTGTGTTTTTAGAGCATATTGACCATTCAAGGAAAAAAAAAGTTTAGGAGGGAGTTTAGGGGGCCATACCCCACCCGTCCTTTTCAAGGGAATTACGGGTTTAGTCCTCTCAACTTGACCTTGGCTGCTAATTGCTTGTAGGATAAGTCTTTTGGCTCCTGACAGAGTGTTGTCTTAACCTCCCGTGTCTACTGTGTGTCCAAACTCTGAGCAAGGAAAACACAAGCCTCAGGAAAGGGGGGGCTTATTGACAGTGGCGTCCATGTAGTGCTTCCACGGGGGAAGGTTTGGTGGGGTACAGTCCTGCTCTTATTCTTCCCCTCCTGGCCTTGTATCGTCGACTTTATCACAGTGGAATACTTTTTAACTGTGAATCATAGGTTTCCCTCGTTGATGCGCTTTTACTTGGAGTCTCTGGAAAATGTACGGTAAACTGACAGTTCAGAGGCAGATGCCCAAACAGCAGCTTTCATTCTGCTTTTAAAGTATTCATGCGTTTTTCTGTTCATCTAGCATTACTCATTAATGTGCTTCTTACTAATAACTTGTTTATATATATACTGTATGTATAAATACTGTGTGGAGAATTGCATACATAGATCTAGAGTCATAGAAAAGGAAATATATAACGACGCATACTGTAATGTGCTTTACATCTAAAACATCTACAATTACAAAATATTATTTTATGTTACTGATAATTATTTCCATTTTCACTGATCTGATTAAAATTGCATTTAAAAATAAAACAAATATTGTACAAATACTGGGTTGTTTCACAAATATAACAAAGATTCTAATTTGTCAAATTATTTGTAAAAGTTGAACTTTTAAAATGTGATAGAAAAAATAATGTATACGTTTTCTATGTTTATCCAAGGTGAAAATGTAACTTTCTATCAAATACTAACTGCGATAAAGATTATTTTTAATGAGAATATTAGAATTGACATTCATATTATTGGGCTATTGCTATATTATATAAACGGAATACTGAATAAACGCTTTTTCACGCGTCAGTGCATAGACGTTTTGGAAGAAATAAAATATAAATCAGATTATGCGTAGTGCGATCCTTTTCTTGTTTGTTTATTTTTGCCATATCACCATTGTTTTCATACGACAAAGGTAAATAAAGTGGTAAAACAGCATTCAGTTACCTATGATCTACAATCT
Source organism: Brienomyrus brachyistius (assembly GCF_023856365.1). Classification (NCBI taxonomy): domain Eukaryota; kingdom Metazoa; phylum Chordata; class Actinopteri; order Osteoglossiformes; family Mormyridae; genus Brienomyrus; species Brienomyrus brachyistius. Next base: position 22,900,338 of record NC_064544.1, read on the forward strand.
ATGTTATCTATTCAAATATATGGATGAAAACTTAGAAAGGTTAAGTCTGCATGAAATGGCTACAGAAAAGCAGGATGGCAACTGGCTCTGAGTGTGTGGTGTAACTTAACCTCACCCTTATCTTCAGATTTTGCGGGGTCCTTTTCGGCTTTCTGTGTCTATCTTAGCTAATTCATAGCCGCCTTTTGATGTAACTTGTTTAACATGTCGTGAAGCCCACTTTTCTAATTTCCCAGTCTCACCGTTTCAACACGTTAAATGCTAAATATGTTGTCCACTCTTCTGGCCGCACCTTTCCGGTACGCGGATCCCGCAGCTGTACGCGGACCCAGCAGCAGTGCGCGCAGACGCATGCCGTGACGCAGGTGAACGCGCTAAATTAAGCGTTACTTGTTCTAATTCTGTTTATGTGCATTAATTATTATTTTAAATTGTTGCACTTCCAACATTAACGTGTAGACTATTAACAATAATCCATCTCTTAAATACCAGTCTCTATATTGTATGTGTATTACACTGCACTATTTTATATTATTATTGTCCATCCATCCATCTATCGTCCCTTCAATGTTGTAATCGCTTATCACGTCTTTATTGCTTTTTTTTATTTGTTGTTATATAACTTTATAGCAGCTCTTGGAATTCATTACTCTGTAACTCTTGTGTGTGTCTGTGTGAGTGTGTGTGTGTGTGTGTGTGTGTGTGTGTGTGTGTGTGTGTGTGTGTGTGTGTGTGAGAGAGAGAGATCAATCGGTGCTGATTTGAAAAACATCGCATTTTATGACAGTTCTTCAGGCTTGCATATAGGTCTTGGTATGACTGCTGAAAGGTTGCCATATGGTCCTCCTATTTAAATTGTATTTTGTTCATACACTGAGGTAAAGATTTTCTTCTTCCATGGTCATAAAAGATAATGATAGCTTGAGTCACAGGTCTGTAGCACACCCCAGCCTGGGTGTCAGCGCAGTGGCTGTCTGCTGGGCCATCGATGGCCTATATTCCAGTAGGACTTGAAAAAATAAACCCAGGAAAAGTGTTTCGCTGGGTAATTGCTCGGGTAATGGATAAGCCAACCAAATTCTTTCCCTGGGTTTAAAAAATAATTCCAGATAATTTGAGAACAGAAGAATCATTGTGTTATAGTTATGAATACACAGGGGAAACATTCACCAAAATCGCAGCGTCCTCGATACACATGAAGAACACTTCGCAAAGGTATTTATTGCTTTAAATGATGCTGTCCACTTTTGGTCTATTTATTGACTATTTTTTTTTTTTACTTTTTTTATAATTCATTGCTGAGTGCGCATCCAAACGCCGACTCCTTTCTGAGGCCCTGGGGTAGCTGACCTTCACAATAGCATCACTGCTACATCTGCCATCATGTGCATAATATACATCAAATAGCAATAAACAAACATACTGCGAATGTATAGGTTTTTTAGTGGTATGGGAAAATGAAATGAAAGGCTTGTGCCTATTTATTTTGGATCCTGCTGTGGGGAAGACGGAGAGGTTCACAGAAATTGTTTATGTATTATCGTTTCGCTATTATTCATGGCAGCTTTTCCGGGCTTGGCTCCTGCAGGACCCCCTCGCACGCTGGCGTTCCTGCCAGCAGAGTCTCTTATTAATTCTGCTCCATTCGACTGCTCTCTGAGTTCACATAGTAATAAGTTATTCTTTGTGGAAGTTTTTTTCATGTGTTTGTGCTTATATGGCTGAATAATTTGTACTGTTTTATGAAGTGAATGAACCGTCTATCTCAGAAACAAATTTTACCGCTAAAATTACCAAAATATTACTCTTTAGTCTGTTATAAATTTCTAGATGCACTGTAGTCTGACTATTGATTGATGTGAATAGAAAACAAATATATTACTATTAGATATGTTAGAAGATCTGGACAAATAGTTTGTAGAGTAACAAGTGTTACTCTTATTCTTAGTTTATTTTTCTTTTTGATGAATAATTATTTTTATTTATATACTTTTAACCAAAGATTATTTTGAAAATGACAGACTTTTCCTGAGAAAATGAATATGTTCATATTCATACTCATTTAAGGTTATTTACACAGAAGCTCTCGGTGGATAATCGACATTTGACACAAGATCAGCTTCAGGATTCACAGGGTGTGCTTGTGGCTTGAGGACCAGCCAAGGCATGTTGGTTATCATCTGGAGATCTTACCAAAGGTGCACAGCGGAAATCATCTTAACTTTGCTGTAATAATTGCATATAAGAGGACAGCGGTGTGTATCCTGACATCGAGCCTGAGCGCTGTTTAGGTGTAACCCCCACCCGCCCATAAACTCAGGGGCAGTAACACAAGGAGTTTATATACAATTTTTGTCTTGTTTTGATGGTTTTCCCCTGTATTTTAAATTATTATGAACATTAGGCATCAATTATGACATTTCTCCTTAATAATTTGATTTGATTGGCGCTTCCCTCTTTGTACATAAAGAATACTACTTGCACGATTTATTAGATGTACTCTTTGTGCAATACCAGTTCTTTTCTGTACTGTTTATGGATGCAACTTATCTGTAATAATACATAAAAAATAAATAGAGATTAAAGTTGAATGTATTTCGCTGGGCTAATTTAGTTCTGTTGATGTAGATTTCAATATTTTTTGACTTGTAGATAATTGATTCATCCTCTTTGCTTTTATGGGGAGATTTTCCATCATAGAAGGGGTGGGGGGCTTGGCGGCACTGAGTCTCGAAGGGCCAGGGAGCACTAATGCAGACCAAACATTCCCGGGGGTCTGGCCTCCCACGTCACAGACGCCTGGTGTGCCCCTCCCCCCAGCCCTCGACCCTGCGTCCGGGAGCCACAGCGCCTGTCTGCCCTTCCCTTGGTGTGACCAGACCCATCCATGCTCTTATAAGATGGCTTTTAAATGACCGCTTCGTTTTCACTCACCAACGATGTATATGTAAATATCTCATTGACAACAGAGTAATTTGACTTGGTCTCGTTCCTCCGCTGTCAGTAAGTACTGCCTGATTAGGTCTTGACGTGCGACCCAGTCTTATCCAAACCTCCCAGACCGCATCCGGTCATCAGATCCCTCTCAACCTTCAAGAAACGCCTGAGGACCCATGTGTTCCGGGATCACCTCCACTAGTCTGCAGCACTCTAGGCTCCCTCAGTGCTTTGAGTGTACATTGTCATTTGCACGTTGTCTTTTGATTTAAAGAGTTACTCTGTTACTTTGTCAGATTCTCCCTGCTAAATCTTTTACATCTCTATGTTTGCAGCTGCCTTGAACAAAAAATTCTACTAAATAGATGGAACTGAATTCCACAAGCTCACTGACTGTGGGAGACGCCCTGTTTTTGGCATATGTGACTGACCTGGTTTGAGGTTACATGGTGGCACGTGGGAACTTTGATAGCACTGGCCTGTAAGACAACAGCAGGAAGCTTTCGGTAGAGGGGGAGCGAGTTGGGCCTTGAAGACACCCCACCGGCTCCAGCGAACACTGAGGCTTGTAACTTAGCTAATGACAGCATGTAAACAGGGACAGCTATATAGGTAGTATATGTATTTATTCTTTAATGGATTATATAACAGTCCTTATTTACTCCCAGTGAAGTCTATTTGGAGGGAAAACTTACAAAAGGGTTACTCATTGGCTGTCATACATACATGCTGTGCTCTGGGGCTCGTGACGTAGCCTAGTTAGATTTTCCTCTCCAGGGGCGTCCGCTAAAAGTCACTTTAATTAGAGATAATTTGACATGCGGCGCCTGAGCCAGTCGCAGACGGAATCTTGTGAAATGAATTTTAGCAAAGCACTTTGCTGAGGTGGCAATTGCTGAGATGCGGCTTGGAGTTAATGGGGCGGTTTTCAGTTAACTCAGTGATTCCAGTTTAATTTCAGACTAAAATCACTTATAAGTTTATACCTGTAGTATGTCAGTGAGATTTGTCAGTGAGTTTGTATTGTGTATAGTTAAATAGCTAGCTAAAGTTAGAAAATATCGTTGTCAGAGTTAAAACAGTTTTGAAAATATAAACACATTCCTGTTTCATTTTTGTGGAGGGAAATTTACAAAATATGAACTTTAAGAAGTGTTACTGGCATACATTAAAAATAAATCACTGTATTCATTTTTCCCCCAGAAAAATAAACATGAAAATTCCAACAGCCTCTTTTCATATGTGAAATATAAGTGAATACCAGTGTGAAAACAGGCCTCTTTGATGAAATGAAGAAACAGTATTAAAGATGGGCACCATTTTTCCAGTTATGGAGTTCAGTTTGAGACTTTCAGGGCCTCTGAACCAAGTTGACATGAACTCACAAACATAATTCCAGCCCCGACACGGAGCCTATTACTGTTCCTCTCCTTGGAAAGTCACATCCAAACAGACAAACGAAAGACTGAACGCAAACGCTGATTGGGTAACTCTAGCGGCCCTGTTCTTTTGCTTCATCACCTAAAAACACAATTCCATCCAATCAAAATGCATGAACCAAAATCCGTTGCCAAAATCAACTAAAGGTGTGGCAAAAAGCGAGCTTTATCTTTCTATCAGGAGCTGCGCAGATGAGAAGGCCCCAGCAGTGAGGAGGCACAGTGGGGGTCAGGCTCCGGTGAAGCGCTCCCCAGCGGATGGCCCCACCAGGCCGCCCGTCGCCATTGCCATTGTCATGTGACGTGGGTCGGTTGTTTAGTCTCTAGTCTCGATGTACCTTAGAGTTCTTTTTCATTACAGCCACTTAGAGCTTGTTATTTTGGACTCTAAATAGCCAGTCCTTTTTGTTGTTTTTCCTCTGGTAGTTATATTATTTGCTTGCTTTCACCCCATCAGAAAATAATAATGTTCTCAGAAGACTTCCAGAGACAGAACCCTGCTCAATTCCCGTAATGTTAAACCTCAATAACCAATCAGGTAAAGCAGACAGTAATGGGCAGTAAATCAAGTGCAGATTGACCAAGGTATACAGTCAAGGTCACCGTGCTAGGAGCACTGCAGACATGACCTTCGGGGAGAAGTGTGAAAAACAAAAGGAAAAGGTTAGGGAATTTGTGCTGAAAATTGGAAGCACGGAAAGAGTCACTGCAACGTGACAAATTCAACAATTCAGGAAAAACAGCAAATTACCTCAAATGTCACTCTGCTTTTTGTACTTTGTAATCTGATTTTTCTTTCTGAAAATCAGAGATATCTGTTATATAACATTTTCATTTGCAGAGACAAAAAGGATTGTGTCCCCATCTCTTCATTAATATAACGTTTTAACCAATACCTTGTTCTTAATACAGACAATTTCATTATAGCACTGCGTCTGAAGCACATTTATCGCTCGAAAATGTTTTGATAGTTGTAATCAAAGTTGATTACACTTTACTCAATTGAGTCGCTTATAAAACGTAAACTCAGTTAATAAAGTAAGCATGATGGAATTCATGGTAAATATAAGGTAACTATATGCAAAAGTGATTTTTGAAGTACACATTACTTCAATTGCCTTAAAATAACATATTTGTACATTGATGGGCAAACCAGCAAACCATTCTGTGAAACTGAGACTGCAGAATGTGGTTATGAAGGCTTATGGTCCAACATAAAGATTATTTTATCCAGTGAGTGATATGTTTCTTCTTGCCCCCCTCCAGAATTCTGTTTTGACCTGGGGAAGTGCTAACTTCAAAGGAAGCGAGACTTTATCTGTGTAACAGAGGCCTGCCATCCTGCCGGGAGAGCCCACGTCAATGCCCCCTCATCCCCTGGCTCCTGTGCCCCCTCATCCCCTGGCTCCTGTGCCCCCTCATCCCCTGGCTCCTGTGCCCCCTCATCCCCTGGCTCCTGTGCCCCCTCATCCCCTGGCTCCTGTGCCCCCTCATCCCCTGGCTCCTGTGCCCCCTCATCCCCTGGCTCCTGTGCCCCCTCATCCCCTGGCTCCTGTGCCCCCTCATCCCCTGTCTTCTGTGCCCCCTTATCTCCAGGCTTCTGTGCCCCCTCATCCCCTGGCTTCTGTGCCCCCTCATCCCCTGGCTCCTGTGCCCCCTCATCCCCTGGCTCCTGTGCCCCCTCATCCCCTGTCTTCTGTGCCCCCTTATCTCCAGGCTTCTGTGCCCCCTCATCCCCTGGCTCCTGTGCCCCCTCATCCCCTGGCTTCTGTGCCCCCTTATCTCCAGGCTTCTGTGCCCCCTCATCCCCTGGCTTCTGTGCCCCCTCACCCCCTGTCTCCTGTGCCCTCTCATCCCCTGGCTCCTGTGCCCTCTCATCCCCTGGCTCCTGTGCCCCCTCATCTCCTGGCTTCTGTGCCCCCTCATCCCCTGGCTTCTGTGCCCCCTCACCCCCTGTCTCCTGTGCCCCCTCATCTCCAGGCTTCTGTGCCCCCTCATCCCCTGGCTCCTGTGCCCCCTCATCCCTTGGCTCCTGTGCCCCCTCATCTCCAGGCTTCTGTGCCCCCTCATCCACTAGCTTCTGTGCCCCCTCATCCCCTGGCTTCTGTGCCCCCTCCTTCCCTGGCTCCTGTGCTCCCTCATCCCCTGGCTCCTGTGCCTCCTCATCCACTGGCTACTGTGCCCCCTCATCCCCAGGTTTCTCTGCCCTCTCATCCCCTGGCTCCTGTGCCCTCTCATCCCCTGGCTCCTGTGCCCTCTCATCCCCTGGCTCCTGTGCCCCCTCATCTCCTGGCTCCTGTGCCCCCTCATCCCTTGGCTCCTGTGCCCCCTCATCCCCTGGCTCCTGTGCCCCCTCATCTGCTGGCTCCTGTGCCCTCTCATCCCCTGGCTCCTGTGCCCCCTCATCTCCAGGCTTCTGTGCCCCCTCATCCACTAGCTTCTGTGCCCCCTCATCCCCTGGCTTCTGTGCCCCCTCCTTCCCTGGCTCCTGTGCTCCCTCATCCCCTGGCTCCTGTGCCTCCTCATCCACTGGCTACTGTGCCCCCTCATCCCCAGGTTTCTCTGCCCTCTCATCCCCTGGCTCCTGTGCCCTCTCATCCCCTGGCTCCTGTGCCCTCTCATCCCCTGGCTCCTGTGCCCCCTCATCTCCTGGCTCCTGTGCCCCCTCATCCCTTGGCTCCTGTGCCCCCTCATCCCCTGGCTCCTGTGCCCCCTCATCTGCTGGCTACTGTGCCCCCTCATCTCCTGGCTCCTGTGCCCCCTCATCTCCTGGCTCCTGTGCCCCCTCATCTCCTGGCTCCTGTGCTCACTCTGTCCCTTGGCTCCTGTGCCCCCTCATCCCCTGGCTTATGTGCCCCCTTATCTCCTGGCTCATGTGCCCCCTCATCCCCTGGCTCCTGTGTTCGCTCTGTCCCTTGGCTCCTGTTCCCCCTCATCCCCTGGCTTCTGTGCCCCTTCCTACCCTGGCTTCTGTGCCCCCTCATCTCCAGGCTTCTGTGCCCGCTCTGTCCCTTGGCTCCTGTTCCCCATCATTCCCTGTCTCCTGTGCCAGCTCTTCCCCCAACTTCTGTGCCCACTCCGTCCCTCGGCACCTTTGCCCGCTCATCCCCTCCCCTGTGCCCGCTTGTCCCCCAGCTCTTGTGCCCACAGGTCATTTCCCGCAAAAAGAAGAGTCCCGAGTCATAGGAAAGCTGTCTCAGCTATGCATTACAGGTGGGCAGTTTTGGAGAACCCTCAATTGCATCTACACACACACACACACATGTCGGGTAAACATATCTTTATGGGGGCCGCTCATTTACTTCTATGGGAAAAATGCTAATGCTAACTATGACAGCGTTACACTCACCCTGCCCTAACCATAACCATAAGTAACCAAGCAAAATACAAGAGTTTTTGCATTTTTAGTTTTTCTCACTGCAGTCACTGATTATTTACTACATTGTAGGAGCATTGTGTCCCCATAAGGTAAGGTATACCCCCACCCCCACACACACACACACACACACACACACACAGGTTTGTAATTATATCTTTGTGGGGACTCTCCATTAATTTCTATGGGGAAAACTAATCCCACCAATGATGACTTTAACCCCTAATCATCCTTAACCTTAAGCATAAGTAACCAATCTAAATACAGACGTTTGGTATTTTTAGTTATTTGATTGCCTTCGCAGAAAATGTCCCCAAAATCAATAAAATGACAGGTCATTTGGTCCTCAAAATACATTAAATACAAATACATGCAGACAGACACATACAAACACACACACACATACACAGCTGTCCCTCACAAGGTTCAGGCACATACACACACACACACACACCCCTTTATTACACTGCATACCTGAAATTCCTTCCGGGTGTCTCTCACATAATAACACACAGACATCGTAATGTGACTCTACCTGACAGCTCAGACTCGCTACTCCCATTCAGGGGTAAGCAACCACACAAGCACATACATGTAATCAATCAAAGACATGCATATACAGGTTTACAGTATTTTTTTCTGAGAGCAAATGTACAATAATGAAGTATTTCTATCACCTCAACCGTACAACTCATGTGTGGTATTATATGCAGCTAAAGAAGCTAATACTGAGCCAAAACCCATAAGCCTTCTTCATCACGTACACATTACGGTCAAACATTTGTTCATTTTGTACCAGTTGTACCATACTATGACCTCAGAGAAGTTTTGCCCTATTTGAAACTTTGGCTTTATTCTTCAGCCCCCCCATGGCATCGATATGTAGACATTTTGTCATTTTCCAAGCCTTCTGCACGCGCAGATAATTGGATAATTGAGTACGGATGAAGGAAAATCAATATGCAAAGGCAACTGATCTCTGTAAAGGGAATGTCACACTTGGCTTTTGTTTGCCGTCATTAGCATGGATTTTGTGAGTCATGTTGTCTCGCTTTAATCAGCTGTGTTTCGTAACTGCTAATCATTCATGGGAACATAATTCCTGGGATAGTCTCACCACCCAGAATGCTTTGCCTGCTTTGCATGGCCTGACAGCCTGTAAGCTGCATCAATTCCACTGTTATGTTCACACAGGTTCCCTGGAGACCTCTCCATGACCCCATTGCTGGGATTCATGTCGCCTCTCCTGGGCCTTTGAAAATCACGGGCCCAGCGCGACACATGTGCTCATGTCCATGTTTATGTGTGTTTTGAGTTACGCGTCTCTCTGCCAAGATTAACAGCAGATTAACAAACCCAGTGACAGGGTGACATATTTGTTTACTCCCCCATGATCTCAGTCGTTTCGGTTTATCACTTAATTTTTTGTTTGCACCTTGAAAAATAATTACTAGTTATTTGAGGTCATTGCAATAGCTAATATTATAAATGGAAAAAGAAACATCTCTGGAACATTGTTGACGTAATACAATGAAAGTGCTAGTACACTGCACAAACATTCATATTTAATTTTTAATTACTCTGTAATATTGCCCTAAAAATTACCATAAGACAAGGCGAGACCACCCAGGAATGGTCCTGAATGGACAGCTGTTTGTGTTTCACGTGCAGAATCAAATAAACATCCCTGTCTCTCATTTAGTGGTCACCTGATATTGGATTATTGCAAATGTCTCTCCCTGTTAGGAAACCGGATTAGTGATAAGGGTCAGGGAGGGAAGATGTGACGGGTACTGTCAAGAGAAATAGGGGACAAGGGAAGATAAAGGGGATCATACAGTCCTTTTCGTCCTTAAGTCATATTGTGGTCCGATGTTCATTGTGCAAATATGTTTATGTGGTGTATGATTACTATCCTTAAGAACAAACATTTGGAAATGGATGCTGGATTCGTTAGTATCCATGTGGAAATGATTTTGAAAGGTTCTGACGGAAGATTAAACATTCCCCTCCCTGCAATGAGGTGCTTTCGTGATGAAGGACAAAGTGTCTTTTTGTTTCGTGTTCCTTGCCTCATTGATCCAATGCGATTTTGACACGTTGTTCGTTTTTCGCTTGTCCTGTTACACGCCTTACGGTTTATATCAACATCGTTCAGCGATCACAATCACAGTGGCCACAATGTGTTCTGAACAGTATTAGTCCTGTTGTCGCTTCCCTGGAGATGAGTACACTGTCTCTGGAGAAAAAAAAATATTGGTGCCCTCCTGTGTTACATTTGAGTATTGCATCTCGACAAATTATGTCCAAAGCCTCCTCTGTATTGAGATTTTTATTACATTACTGTTCCCAGTTTTCTTCATTGATTTCTTGATCTGTGTCATAATAGAGAAAATTAAACTGTAAATGCTTCAGTTCTGTATCCCAATTAATATTTGACATTGTGTCTCCTGCAGGAAGTGGAACCCAGTGATAATATCGGGGATGAAGGGATGAGAAGACAAGTCGCTTGGTTTGGGGAGATCTGCATTTCCTTTTGTCCTCAGTAAATAAAACACCAATTTAAATGGCACTTACAGAGCTTGTTTATGATTTTGTGAAATTACTTTGGAGCAAACAGCCAGTTATTCATGGACCTGGAGTGTACATATTGGTTCTCATTCGCTAAGGGTTGTGCTGTAGAGTTTGTGGGTTCGAAGCCAGTAGAGCACTCCGACCGAATTCACCTTCAGCATGATAGCTTCGACAGAGCTGGAACATGGGAAAATAAGAGTCTGAAAGCACGTTTTATACTGGAACATGCAGCCACCTTTCTGAAATGTAAATGAAGACTATTATCTGTCCAGCACCAGAGTTTCTCGTTCAAACTCTTTTAATGACATGCATATGTTTTCTGCCCAGGGTTTCTTCATTGATTTGTTAATCTATGTGTTAATGAAGAAAATTAACCTGAAAATGCTTCAGCTCTGCGTCCCAATTAATATTTGTGTGTGTGTGTGTGCGTGTGTGTGTATATATATATATAATTTGCACACTTGAAAATACTTTATTAATTTTGTGATTTTCTGGAAAGGGTTGTTACTCTGTTTACTCTGGGAAAAGTATTTGTTTTATTTGAAACACTCTGCTTACATCAGGCATATGCTAATATGTTAATAATCTGGATAGATGGTTGGATAAAGGTATAAATATGTAATATATATGTTTATAATATGATATATATCCTATATATCCTGCACTCAGAATTCAGGCATTCTGTTACCTGTTACTGGCGTGTGGCGCTCCCAGGCCAAGGTAAGAAGTGGCTGTATTTTTATATGGAACATCTATATGTTAAACCATGGAGGCTGTGTTGAGTCATTGAGCGTCGTTTATCTAATGTGGCAACATCATTACTAATGTCTGATTTGTTCACTTCAGCCTAATCTCCTGCTTCATTTAGGAGTTGCTCTAGCAAACTAAAAGTTGCTGTCAGATTCCACTGTTATATTCCAGGCATAGAGAAAGTTCTAGAAAATCACTCAGTTGCCCAAATAACTTTTTTCCCCAGCATATCTCACTGTTACTTTTAAATATAATGTGTTCTCCCTGAAATATTTAAAATGCATCGCTGCAATGAAAATATCAGTATTTTGAAAATGTCATGGGTGTCATTTTAGAGATTTTAGACTCTGGTAGTTTGATCAGCGGAGGTCAGGAGAAGAAACTGACATATTACAATGTAAAAAAAAACTTCTTTCATTTTTTTGCAATGTGATAAAATAAGACTTATTCGAGACCATGCAGAGATCTGTTTTTCAGACCTGAGAAAAAAATCACAGATTTTTTTGTTCACTGACTTCTTACTAGAATAATCTGTGGACTGCCAGCGTCGTCTGTGGGCTACATTAGTCTGGCAGCATAATGTGGAGAAAAAGCAGAGGGTCCTTCCTTCCTTGCCCTCTGCGGTGCTGGAAGACCTGTCCTCGTTTTTAGGGCTTAACCTGGAAAACCTCTGGCAGAAGTGGCGGCGTGCCGATCAGTGAGTGGGGCGAGAAAACGCAGTGCCGATTAATGCGGAATAACGAGGAGCCTCTTCGTGTAAACGGCTTGTTTTCTCAGCGCATTTCCTTATTACAGGCCTACTAAGGCTTAAGGTCAAGCAATTAGGCAGCCTTGTGTTATTAATTAAGCCATCAAACATTTCCTCAAAGATATTTTATTTGTTTTGGGAGGAAGTTCAAGCCATAAAAAGTTTTCCTTTTTCCAACATCAGTGAAGCAGAAACACTTAATGTCCAGAAAACATGATTAATATGCTTATAACTGAATTCTGTAATAACGCACTAGTGTGTACTCCAGCCTGCGATGGGATGATGTTATTGGTTGAAGCCGGGGCTGTCCTGAGCGAGCCCACGATGTAGTACTAGACGTAGGGACACGCGACCCATTGGATTTGGGGTTCAGCTAAACCCCATTACCCCATTAAACTCGTGGTGGAAAGGCCTAAATTTGGAATATCTGGAGAGCTGTGAGATAAAAGTAATTACGGGCCAGCAAACAGCTCAGGAAACATAAAGGGAGGAAATTCTGTGAAGTGTTTTACTGTGAAAATGCCAGCAGCCAAATGAAAGTAATTAAGGCCACAAATATTCTTGTCGGTGACGGCCTTGCTGCTGTACCAGCTGTCGCGTTTGTCTTTAACCCTTTAACTTTCCTGGCAACAACTTTAATTAGACAGTGGACACACTTTACCGTCGAAAATATCCGACTTGCATCTTCCAATTGCTTTACTGATACAGGTCACAGGGCAAAAGGCAGGGGAAGGTCATGGAAAGGATAGGGGGACACCTGCATTCTTAACAATGACCATCGTTTAAATGATGCCATGCTATGTAATATTGGAAGACTGTACTATTATTAATTATGTTTAATTTGTTTTATTTTGGAAAATGTATCAGTAATATTATTATATTCCATGTCCAACTAGGAAAATTATGTTGGCATTCCATTTGAATTATCCATCCATCCATCCATTTTCCAACCCGCTTATCCTACTGGGTCACAGGGGGTCCAGAGCCTATCCCGGAAGTTATGGGCACGAGGCAGGGAACAACCCAAGATGGGGGGCCAGCCCATCTCAGGGCACACTCACACTCCTACAGGCAATGTAGTAACTCCAATCAGCCTCAGCATGTCTTTGGACTGTGGGGGGAAACCGGAGTACCCGGAGGAAACCCCACGACCACAATGGGAGAACATGCAAACTCCACATACATGTAACCCAGGCGGAGACTCGAATCCGGGTCCCAGAGGTGTGAGGCAGCAGTGCTAACCACTGCACCACCATGCCACCCCCATTTGAATTATTATTATTGTTATTATTAATAATAATAATAATAATTATTATTATTATTATTATTATTATTATAATAATTATAATGATAATGTTGTTGTTGTTGTTTTACTTGTCACACAACAGTATATTACCAACTTGAAATCAGAAAAATGTGTTAATCTGACATTTGAGGTACTTATACCAGAAACTGCTGAAGCTGCTCACCCATAAAACACCAGTGGACCTTCAGGGAGGCAGCTGGGAAGTTTATGGAAAAATCCTTTTCCTCACTTTCAGGATAAAATGATTGTTTTCATTGGCAGTCATGATTCCATAAGAAATTAAGTCCCGTGGTTGAAGAAAATTGTTATTGATGAAGAAAAACAATAAAAAAATTTTATAACATCACTTTCTTTTTACAGCACAAAATCTCATTAATATGTTACATTGCTCAAACTGAAATGAGCTGCCCTTTAAGGGACATCTTTGGAACAGCTCAGCGACCCCTGAATTCAACAGGAAATGTTTAGTGTAATTCCCTGACAATCGGGACATTTATATTTGAAGGATGTGAAAATGTCAGCATTTAAATGACAGTTGCAAACGAGAGCTGTTGACTTTGTTAGTCTTGTATTTATTTTATATGTTTTTTTGCTTTTCATTATTATAATCCTTCCCCTTAAGCTCGTGGATGGAGCTGCTTTTCGCTGTAATGCCGTACCACTTCGGCGTGGATTGTGCTTGTTGGTTTGGGCAACTCACACACTCAGCTGAGTGCTTTCCTCTACCACCTCTATACCTGCCCCCCCATTCCACACTCATACCTACCTGAGCAGACCTGAGGCCTGACTGCAGCCCCTTTATCCTGCTCTCAGCCCACAACAGTTCCCTAAACAACGACAATTTGTTTTCATTTAGGAAACAAGGCTGGAGGGCATCTTTCCAACACCATCTTTAGCTCATAAAGAATTTTTGTCCTCTGCTATTTAGACTCCCTCCTTCGAGCTAGAGCGGGAAAAAACAATTAAAGAACCTTGCCTTGGCAGGGGAGCTTTTTCCATAAACTGTTTCAAGGGATCTGCCTCTGTGAAACTCAGAGGTATTATTGGCTGTGGCGTCCGCAGGCGGCGAGCTTTGGCACGGAGATGATCCTTGTAGCATTAATAATGAAACAGCACCTTTTAATTGCAAATGGCTTTGGATGAGAGCAGATGCCAAGCTACAGTTATTTATTTAGCAGATGCTTTTATCCAAAGAGATGTTCATTTAAGAGAGTCAGTCGGTCCCAGGAGCAAATGGGGATATGGGCCGTGATCAAGGACCAACACTCTACCAGCCACAGGATTTGAACCAGTGACCTTCTCGTCAACATGCAGAGTCCTGAGACACAGCATGACAACATCATACAGTCCCTATTACAGGCATGGGATATTAGATGCTGATTTATGTACATTCAGCAGATAAAACATACACGATACTGCTTGCTTAGCACAACTGCTTGAGAGATACCAGCAGTTGCACGGGCAGGAGAAGTCATCAGTACACACATCAAACACCACTGGGGGGGGGGGGGGGGGGGCGCAGGATTACAAACACACCACAATAGGGAAACACGACACGTTGCACTTCCCAAGAAGGTGACACCTACCTTCACTGACATAACTACATATCACGGACATTATTTACAAAAGTATTTACGTTATGTACAGTCCAGTGCAATGCATGCTGGTCCGCATGAATATGTTTCAACAGAAGACCTCAAACTGCTTTGTCATTGGCATTATCACTTCATATGGTCACATGGATGCTGTGTATGTTGTATTTGCTTGAACAGCAGAATACAAAGTGAAGACGAGTTGCATGCCAACAGCGGATAGCCACAAATACACACCAGACTGCTAGTTAATGTTACTCAGTATACTTTTACATCCTACTGATCATTCAACTGAGCATTTTTAACCATCCGTCTTCCAACCCCTTATCCTGGACAGGGTGAGGGGGTGGGCTTGGAGCCTCTCCCAGGTAGCATAGGCCTGAAGGTTGGGGTATTCCCTGGATGGGATGTCTGTCCATGTTAGGGGGAGTATTTAATGATATGTCAAATATTTAAAGGTTTTGTATGTTGTGCATGAAAGCACAACAGAGCGTTTCCTTTGACAAGTGAAAAACCTAGTTTTGCTCCAGTTCTACAGAACTGACGCTGAGAGCATCGTCGCATCGTACATCATGGTTTGGTTGGCACTGCATCTGGTCACTGCCATGATGGTCATCGACTGGCAGCCCCCTTCTCTCCAGTGCCTGTACCAGTCCAGGTCAAAGACGTGTGTAGAGAAAAAAATCTAAACTGCTGTCGGGGAAACATTCCCGGTCAGAACCAAAACAAGACAACCTTCAAAGAGCATCTTTCTTATAGTCGATACCATGGCGAACCAACTCTCATTACCGCCACATGTACTGCATACAAAGCAGCCCCACAAGGCCCACGGTGGACACTTCACTTCCTGTACCCCATAACATGCCGGGACATAGACAAAGACACGCCCCACCCAAATTTTCTATCGGTTTAATTTCAGTTTAACTGTGTTTGATAGGGTCATTAAGGCAATTTACATTTTCCCATGATTAAAATGACTTATTCTAAATATGTAGCAGCTGTTACATTAGTGAGGTTTTGTTTTGTTTACTGTTGGATTATGGGAAGGAGATCACATGACTCATGAGATATATTGCTTGTGTACTGAGCATCTTTTATTACAGAGTTATAGAATCGATAAGCTTTCTGTTCCATCTTTCTGAGAGTCTTTTAATGATTCAAAGCCCTTATGCCTTCTCTCACAAAATAAAATGAAAATGGCAGCATTTTCAGCTAAGCCAGAGGTGCAGTCAGATGTGGCTCCTCTTTGTGTCACATGACTAACTAACAAACAAACGGTTTTTAAAAATTTTAGTGGACAAAGCCAATAACACGGTTGCTTGATGATGACCAGAGAGAGGAGGCCGTATCCCTGTGGCTGAGGGTGGGGTTACAGGATGCGATGGCACAGATCCACCCAATCATGTATGAGTCTGTGGGAGTAGGTTTAAGATGTACGCACACACACCCCCCCCCCTCTCCCGCCGTCTCTTTGAGACAGTGAGATTCCACAATCAGAACTTCACAAACAAGGCCTTTAGAGGTTCCACATGTCCACTGGCACCAGACTGGGGGCACTTGTTAATTACAACAACATCCCTGTAGCAGATCATGCAGTGCTGCAGTTATTACAACATTCCTGTACTCCAGCACCCACTGGTTCCACCCCTCCAGCCATGTTTCACCCAGTCGCAGCTCCTCATCTGCTCACCTGCCCAATGACATCCCAGTGCGCCCCAAGCATTCTCCAATCAGGGCCCATTGTGTTTCACAGCCAATGTTCAACGTTGGTGTGTCTGCCCAGTGAACAGACATTGTGCCTATCGCCCAGCTCAGTTAACAAAACAAGTACATCTGGAGCTTTTTAAATCCCAGCTTTGTAGTCAAAACATATATAAAAGTATATTATATGACTATATATGTGCAAAGTTTCACTTATGCAGGAAAACAACAGTGGTTTTTAAACTGTAGATTGCAAACATTTATGTGTGACCCCTTTGCTGTCAAAATGGTAATTTTTTAAATTATTATTAACTGGAGGTGGATGACACCAGGAACAAAACACACACGGTTCCCCAGGCCATTACAACAATTGCATACATCACTGCGAAAGTGTGTGACACGTTAATGTTACTTTCAAATATGCTACAGAAAGGACTGGCATGAAAGATCAGAAGTGTTCTTCTTCTCCTGCCTTTCATCAAAGCCCTTGGCTGGTGTAGCTGTGGTCCAGGGGAGAGAAGGAAGTAGTGGGCACGGTTATCTGAAAACCTGTCTGTGGCTGGCAGTTCAAATGTGAACAATGGGGAGCAAACAGCTAACATGTGACTGCTGTGCTCTGTTTTGATTGGAGGAACTTTCTTTTGAAGATTAAATAAATGGAAGCTCATTAGGTCCATTTGATTTCTATCATTGTCTCTTGATGCCAGTCAAAGATATGGCAAAAGATCTGATGTTTGTTTTTGCCTTCAGGAGACACTGAAACTAGATCAAGCTGAGACTAGAAACGAGTGACATTACGAGTTATGAGCCATTCAGGACTTTTAAGAAGACGGGTTGGGAACCTGGTGAGCCAGAGGAAATATGTTCATATGAGCTGAAGTTCTTATTTTTCCAGAGCCAAGAAAAGGAACTCCAGTTAGCAATTACTGGAGATTGCAACGTCAGGTAATTACCTGCTGGAGATTCAAAATTGGCTGAATTGAGGTTCAGCTGAGGTTAAACTGAGCAGTTTGGCTATTACCCTCTTGGGTAATTTAACAGTCTCTAAGGTCATGTGGGGTGGGAGGTGTCATACTTGAAGACAAAGAGCTGGTCTCTGGTCCTTTTTGCATGGCAGCTTTAGTTGCTATTCTTCCATTAATCTCCAGTTGGGCTAGATTCACCCAACTGAGGACTAGTCACCTGGTCTATGGGTGGATAGCTCAGGTCCAGAAAGTAAAAATGCTGATTTCATTTCAACCAACCAGCTGAGCATAAAGAGTCACAGTCTGAGAGTACACAGAGATTTGACATATCAAACTGTTAAATCCACCTCTACCTGGGTCAAACTTGGAATTCAATTTCATTTACCTCCAGGTGCTTTTAATTCATGATGATTTTATATACAGGCAAACCTCGGATTGTGAGTAACTTGGTTTGCAAGTGTTTTGCAAGATGAGCAAAATTTTTAAATAAATTTTAACTTGATAAACGAGCGAGGTCTTGCATACCCCACAAATACAAGTGTTATGTATACGCTTTGTCTGCCGGGCGTCACGTAATCACAACTGAGTCAATGGTTCTTCTCGCTCTCTCTTGCCGTGGAATTGTGGGTAATCATCTCCCATGCTCAGTCTCAGTTGGCGTCCCTCACTCGTATAATCAAAATTTGGTACAAACGCACCACCCGAATAAGGGTGTAGCAGTGCGAGCGATGCATCTGTGTAACGACGATGCAGTGTCCACATTTCCGCGAAATCAAAAAGGAGGCAAAAGCAGCTGTCATTGGACAGGTTCCTTGTTAAAGTCGTACAAAAAGAAAAAGATTCCAGTGAACCAACAGATAGCAGTGATTCCATTAGTTATAGTGAAAATCTTAGTACAAAATAATCCTCCTCTTCTCCTCTCTCTCGTCTCCTTCACATCGTCCACGATTCTTTTCAAAGGTAAAGTGCAGGTTAATTTGTGAGTGTGTGAAAATGGAGGGATCTTCCCTGTAGCATCAGGACCTCAGGGCTCTGTCTGCCCTGTGGAGATGTCATAATAACTCGAGTGTTAAAAGGAGCGATTCTGCACTGGAAAAAGCTTCCTGCATCTGCACAGATCCTGTCCTTGCGCCTCTGCATGTAGCAGTCAGCATTATCCGTCTGAAGCAGGGAGATGCTCAAAGGTCTCGTTCCGGCTTCTAGCCTGGTAGGCCCCCTGATCCTAAGGTTACAAAGGCACACTGTCAGACAGCGAGATAAGATAACTCTTCATTTTGCGTATGCCAGTCAAATCCCCAAATCTGCCATTCTGCGTTTCCTCCGCTGGTATGAAGCGCCCCATTCAGCAGTCTGCCCGAGGACAAATCTTGTACACTTTAATCATACGCTTTCGCAAGATGCAGTTCCAAGATAGAGTTCCGCACGCTGGGTGCTCGCCACCCCACCTGATGGTCACATGACCTTTTCAGGGCACATCTGATGAAGGGGGCCTTTCTAGAAATAAATAACCCAATACAAGCCCCATTGAATTTTAACAGCTTTTTCAGTCCAACAAAATCAACACGAAAATCCCTGGCCAAGCCTCTGATCCTGGATCTTTTTCCCGAAATCCCACAAGACCTCCAAAAATAAGCAGACTCGCAGTTCCACACATACTTTTCATTTATTTTTCTCATTTAGTCTGCCCATCATTCTCAGATTGAGGAGAGGGTCAAAGTGGCATGTTTTTACTAACCACACGCATGACAACCCCCCTGTTCAAATGAGCGCCGTTCGTTATTACGGCTGAACGCGGCCTCTTCAGCTTTGGTAAGGAAACACCTCTGGGACTCGCTGATTAAACAGATTCACCTGTTTTTTTTTTTTTTTTTTTTTTACCTCTGTCGTGTTTTCTGACCATTTAAATACTTTTCGGGCTGCACTGCGAAGCCTGCGAAATTCATCACAAATTCATTAGCCTACTCACCTACACAGGTGGGCAGTAAGCATGTGAGAAGTCTGAGGGCCGGGAATTAATCGGAGGTTAATTAGGCATTGTCCTGCTCAGTCTATTCAGAGGGAAGTGAATAGGGCCCTAAACATGGACCCTGCAACGCGAAACTACCAAACTATTAGCATGTTAGCAGGTTTCAGTGCAATGTAAACCTGACAATACTGTACATATCTCAGCTCTTCATGCTTCATTACTGTTCACTGTCTTACCTGGTAAAAAAACGGAAAGACAGAACTGACTTGATTAAGCACAACAGAAGATGAAATTTATGACATATCAGTTTATTTGAGAGATTTAAAATGAAAATACTCTTTTCTTTTTGTTTGAAGTTCAGCCCCTGACGCCTTGCTGGACAGGTCAGAGCAGGAGACAATGTTTACCTTACAATTAACACGGCATTTATCGAGACCCTGCTCTCCATGACAGAAGGGCCTGAAGCATTTTGGAGCAAAATCAACTATGATCTGGACTTGATCTGGGATCGACGCGGGAAGCAGGAAAAATAGAAGCTAATCTCATGGAGGGAATTACGCTGCAACTGGTTACTCCTTCAGACCCGCCAGCAAGAATAGGGTCAGTGACGCTGTTTACATTTTTCATGGGTCAATTATGCTTCATTAAAGCTTCACCGCATTTTTTTGGTGTGGCTGTTGCTAATAGAAGCGTTGGATCTGGGGGTGGGGGCAAGCGGGAGGGTTGGGTGTCTGTCAATAGGCCTTGTATGTGTGCTTGTATAACAGATGGTGGGGCAGCTTGTCGGCTGTGATTTAGATGTGTAGCAGTGTGTGTGTGCATCTGTGTGTGCGTGTGGGAGGGTGTGTGTGGATTATGTTTATATTACCTTGTGGGGACCAAATGTACCCCACAATGTCACAAAAACCTGTTATTTTGACATTGTGGGGACCATTTTTGAGGTTCCCACCAAGATCTGTGAATGCAAAAACAAAAAAATGGCAGAAGTCTCATATTTGTTTGGTTACTTATTATTGGTTATTACTTTTAAGTAGTTGGGCAGGGGTTAAGGTCTTCATGTTGGGATTAGAGTTTTCCCCAGAGAAATGAATGGAGAGTCCCTACAAAGATAAAATTACCTGTGTGTGTCTGTGTGTGTGTGTGTGTGTGTGTGTGTGTGTGTGTGTGTGTGTGTGTGTGTGTGTGTGTGCGTTTTTATACACAGAGGGTGACAGGGCAGGTACAGAACAGAAACAGAACATCCTGTTGATGTTGCTATTATTCTTATTGTTATTATTATTATAAAAAATCATTCATACAGGTTTTGAAGGTTATTCAGTGCCACCTTCGTGAATGAATGAGTCCTCATTCTTTCCAACTCCATTCCGTCACACGCCAAACAGTCCAGTGATAAAGCGATTCATGGCTCTGCTGCAAAGATGGGGACCATGGACTGACAGAACAATGCAGCAAACCAGCAGGACCAGAAGGTCCAGTTGTTCCTCCAGGGTGGTTCCCAGCTAACGCAATAGCTCACAGGAGTCCAGATTTTCGCACGCCATCATCAACTCACTGCCGGACTCATCCATCGCCAGGTCGTTTGGCACAATTCTGAGGCGGGATGGGGAGAGGACTCACTGGGGGGTCAGATTGGGAATGCTGAGGTAAGAATGTTCAGCTGGATACAAGAACTTTTTTGTGATAGGTGGTGAACCCCCCCCTCCAAGAGGTACCTCATCCCTGCTCAGAGATGGCATGCGGAAGGGTTAATTAGGTCATTTAGCATCAATGATTATCTCCCATAACAGCTGTCCTGTCATGTGACCTTACAGTGAGGCCACGGGCTGGCAGCCCTAGGGTGCTACAGTAACAACAAGTCATGTGTCATAAAATCACAGAGCTTTATAAGCCCTTTAGTCGGCTACAACTCCTGAAAACAGGCAGACTGTCGAAACGGTCTCTCCGAACAGGATTAGTCCCTCAAGGATTCCCAGAAAGCCACTGACTGCACTGTGAACTTTGCAGACATTGGCCAGACTGAGGAATATGACTTAAAGTGGACGGCAACACATGAGGGTCACACTGAGCAGGCGGTCAACGCACTGCTGGATCCTGAGGCTCGGGGACCAAACGGCTCATTCAATCGAGAACAGGCTTTGCCACGGGTGACGGCCTGACGCGTACGGTGCGTGAGGTGATCAATGGTTAGGCCTGTGCAGGATAGCCCGTCCCGCGATGGCATTTCACCCAGAGGGTCTGAACTGACAAATGGGGCCTCCTGATTGATTATCACTGCTGAAGTCTGATTTGTTTTGAAAGGGTCATGTCCACCCCCACGGGCCATGTCAATGCTTCAGTTAAATCAGCTTCTGTTAATAACAGCTCTGTAATGTACATGTCAGAATATCTATGCTAGGTGTTTGTGAGAATATCTATGCTAGCTGTTTGTGAGAATATCTATGCTAGGTGTTTGTAGCGACTTATTCCAGCTACAGCTGTGTAACTTTGCTTAGTATGATTTCATGTGAATACCAGTGGTTCTATATATGATTAGCATATTCTGGTAGTTATTTATGCTAAATACTATATAAAATATTTAGCAAACTTTAATTTGGCCTAGTGCACGTCTGCAGTAGACATCACAAAGGCAAGAGAGGATTTCTTGCTTTGCCGAATAACTTGTCAGATTTAAGGTACTCCAGTTTAAATGGCCTTAACCTTTGTTTGCTTACGTTTAGCCCCAAATACCTTAAATCCAACAAGTTATCCGGCTGTGCTTCGTAATACAGGGTCCAGGTCTTTAGCCTGTGAGAGGAAACCGGCATGACACAGAGAGAACATGTCAACTCCCCAAACACACAGGGGGGATTTGAACCCCGGACTGCAGAGGCATGACAGCTACCAAACGAGCCTAGATCTAAATGTACAATGTGGCATAAAATCTTATTAGAATGCATAAGAAAATGAGAATAGGCAATGTACATATTTTTAAACAAGAAACAAGTGTGTGTGAGTATTATTATATATAAATATATATATCCATAGGGGCGGCATGGTGGTGCAGTGGTTAGCACTGTTGCCTCACACCTCTGGGACCCGGGTTCAAATCTCCGCCTGGGTCACATGTGTGTGGAGTTTGCATGTTAGGCTCCGGACCCCCCGCGACCCAATAGGATAAGCGGTTTGGAAAATGGATGGATGGATGGATGGATGGATGGATATATATCCATCCATCCTCCAAACCGCTTATCCTACTGAGTCGGATCCTGGGGGCCTGGAGCCTATCCCGGAAGCAATGGGCACGAGGCAGAGAACAACCCAGGATGGGGGGCCAGCCCATCACAGGGCACACTCACACACCATTCACTCTCATACGCACACCTACGGGCGTTTTAGCAACTCCAATTAGCCTCAGCATGTTTTTGGACTGTGGGGGGAAACCAGAGGACCCGGAGGAAACCCCACGACGACATGGGGAGAACATGCAAACTCCACACACATGTAACCCAGGCGGAGACTCGAACCCGGGTCCCAGAGGTGTGAGGGAACAGTGCTAACCACTGCACCACCATGTCACCCCATATATATATATAGGGCTCCCCTTAGCTGGGCTTTTCTCCTCATTCTGGCATTTGTGCCATTTTGGCAGCCTGTAAATGAGAATCAACAGGTTCCATGCAAAGACCAAAGACTCACTCACCAGCCACATCCGGCTCTCACGTACGGGTCTCTGTTAGGAAGGAGGGGGGGGACATGCGCCTTAGCACAGAGCTCGTCATGTTACTGCTCAGGCTCTGCGGACAGAAGTCCCGATATAGACCAGTCATACTTTATGGGCACAGCAGAACATATTAATAATTTATTTACATATAGATTTATTTGCTAATAAAATGTTTTATACATATCTTATATTTTATCAGAGGTGGGGATTTCAGGTCAAGAGAGTAAAAATCCAAATCATGATTTGTTTCAACCAACCAGTTGAGTATTTTCGTACCAAAATCCGTACAGGGTGTTGCTGAGGTATAAAAAAACGTTATCATAGTTGGCTTATGTGTTTGTTGTTGACGCCGTGGTTTGTTCAGTTGTAGTGTATTTGTATTTCTCATACCCAATGTGCTACACAGTAAAGTAAAATAATATAAATCAGAAGCTAGAAGTAATAGGGAAAAGGTATAGCTTAATAAAAAGACATCAATAATAATAATAAGAAGAAGAAGAACAAGAAGACTGATAAAAGATAGATAAATAAATAAAAATAAAAACATAATAGTTAGAACTGTAGGAAAGTCAATTTAAATAAGTGAGCCTTGGATTTTTTCTTAAAAACTTTAAATAATACACACTGTTGCTTATATGTAGGAGCATTAGTGAAGAGGGAGAGAGGGGAAGTAAAGGGGGATTGGGGAGGGAAAGAGAGAGAGATAGAGAGCTTAGTCTGCAGAAGTCTTGCTTGGTCTGTGTCGACTCTTGGGGATAAACGGCACCCGTTCTAACCCAAACCCACCATACACATGGAAAGGACACCATACTGGGGCCAAGATCCACAAGCCACAATAAAGACAGTCCTAGCACATCTCTGCCATAGCATCTTCACATGCCACGTTCAAAATCCACAAAAACTTCCATCTGTCTTCCACTTACCTTATACAGGGGTGTTTTGGGGGCTGCAGCCTATCCCACAGGAAAGGGCTTGTGGCTGGGGTACAGCCTGGACAGGATGCCAGTCCATCACAGGGCACACACACTACTTGAATTGTAGAGGCCTAGGTCACATGACTGCATGCCTTTGAGTGGTGGGAGGAAACCAGGGTACCTGGAGCAATCCTGCGGGGGCACTGTGAGGAAGCGAGAGGTGATGGTGCTACCCACTGTGCCGGCCTCCCCAAAATCCAGTTAAATCTGAAGATATCCGTCTAAATGTGTGTGAGCAGACACACAGAAACATCACGTATGTTTAACTTTCAGGGCCATCAAAAGTATGCAAGTAAATATTTGGTGTATTGACTGTTAGGTGTCTCCTTTAATCATGCTGCCTTTGTCCTGGGGGGCTGTTCAAAAGGCCTTCATTACTTTGTTCCTATAGGCTAACAGTCCCCCTGACCCCCCCCCCCCCCCAAGCCCCCCGCCATGCCTGTCAAACACTAAACAGAACCTGCTTTGACTGTCAGTTAATTACACACTATTTTACTGCAGTGTTTACCAGTCAAAGGGGCCAGCGGCGCTGCAATCACATGCCCTCCATCAATGTCCGCGGCCTGCAAAGGCCACAATGAAGATGCCCCCTAACGTCAGCTAGTGTCTGATGCTCAAAGCCATCCATTCCTAATTGCCTTTAGAGATGGCTGATAAAGGTGCCTTTGAAGTGAAACTAGGCCTAATGAGAGGCCTTAGCTGGGGGGGGGGGCTGAGTGTAGCAGAGGGCCACAGGGAGGGGGGACATGGGAGGGAGAGGCTGCCTCTCTGTGCCCGCGGGACCGCGGTGAGCCCGAGATGCTGGTCCAGCAGCGTGCCGCTACGCTCCATCCATCTTCCGGCCCTGACCGCCCCCACCCTGCCAGCCCCATCCCTGGGCGTCGGCCCTGCTCTCATTAGCACCACACCCCCCCCTTCTCCACTGCCAGCGAGGGCATTATAATACTGGACTGGAGGGGGGGGATTGGATGCCTCACATTCTCTGTGAGCGCCTGCACGCTTTCGAGTGCTGGGAATGCCTTTGGAAAAGTGCTGGGGGCTGGAATGTCGATTAGCATACTGAGCGCCTTGGGGCCCCCCCTGCTGGGCTGGACTGCTCACCACAGAACATGCACACTCACGGTCTAAAAACATGCCAGAGCAACAAGAAACCTGCTAAGCTGGCAAATAATATGACTGTCAAAACAATGCGTTTTACAACAAAAATGGCTTCCTCCGCGGCCTCTCACAATGGCATGCTTTTAGTAGTCGATGTATAATTAAATCCTGCTCTGTTTATGTTTTTTGATAAATTTTTTTAATTGTCCCAGCCAGGATGCCGACATACAGTATGTAACAGCACACAAATTCACAGGTCTCCGCACTGTCCGAAGAGGCTGCATCCTGAAACAAGACCAGCGTCGTCCTGGTTCGAATGACAAAAGAGACCCCCAACAGCTGGTATTTACTACCAAGTAAGTGAAGTGCTTATAAGAGCTGGAAACTTGATATTTTTTCGTGCTCTAATTCCTATTAGTGCCTGATGAGACGAAAAAGAAAACTGAAAACAATCAAAGAGTGGAGACCCTCCTCTGAAAGTCATGGGCTTGCCTTCACAAACGGGGATCTTTAGAGGTCCAAGTGTCTTGATTTAGACCCCAGTGTTGGGCGGGACAGAAACTCCATCCATCTGGTGAGATGTGGGACTTATGGTGCAGTGTCACTTTGTGATAATCAAGGGTACTCGTCAATGTCTCTGACGCTTCACCCCTGTAAAATAAGTGAGCCGACCACTTTTGGCTTTCAGAACAGCCCACACTACTATGTTTAATTCAAAATCAAGGATTGTTCATCTAGTAGAAGCCCATCACTCTCTATTAAAGGGGAGTTCCAGTATTAGACAAATTTAATTTTTGACTTGTTACCAATTACAATTACAATTTTCTTAAAGGGATGTGCCAAACCCAAAGGGAAGTTCTCGTACAGCGCGCCCTTCAGAGACATGAAAGGCCAGATTCCTGGGGAGAGAGAAGCCCCCAAGGCTTCCTACTGCATTGTGCTCCCTCGGGGTGACAGAAATCCTTTTCAAAGAGCCTCCCGGCTCCTGGCTGCCAGGCAGGAACAGGCAGAAAAGCAGAGCAGAGGCAGTGCAGCTACACCCCTTTAATCGGTAAATTATGGAGGCACATATCCACTGATTTCCCTGTGCCATTTTAGCAATTGCAGTGTCCCTGGAGACGAGAGTCGACCAGTTAGTCTCCAGGTCTGGAAAGGCTGTGACAGCCCTGGTTTAAGTATTAAACCAGTCAATTATGGTCAGAATGTCCTCTGTTTCCATACAAATTTGTCATTTGCGTAAATTCTTCCAATTCTCATGTCAGGTGACCTGGGCCTGGATAGTGTTCTGCTTTCTAGGCGGGGGTGCCCGGGGATCCAATGGGACGTCAGGGCATTCTGATCATTGTGTTATGCGTCTCCTGCAATTTGCGCTACCCCTAAGACGTCACACAGTCGGGTGTCTGTGGCTGTGGGCACTTTGAATTAAGTAAAAGTCACGTTACACAGAAATCAAAAGAAAGCCATGCAATTCTGCACAGTGCTCGTCAACCCATTGCACAGCACAGACCACTGTCTAGGGCGCCATCTTCTGAGGGGGTACTGACTTAGCTAGGCAGTTCCTCTTTGTCTCTGACAGTGTACACTCTACATGCTCCCTGTACCCCTAGGAGTACTCAGGCTGGGCCCTCTGCAGTGCTGGCAGAGAGCAGCACCACTTGGGCTTTGACCCATTTTTGTCACCAACCCCCAGCCCCCCCGCTGACAGAGGCTACTGTCACTCATAATCCACAGGAGTGCTAAGTAGGAAGGAAAACCAGCTCACAGGCACCTGGCTGACTATTGGTGCTTTTCCACTGCAAAACAGGAACTGAGCCGTTCCCAAGCCGTACCGTCATGAGAGACTAGTTACCTCACGGTTCCAGCTCGCTTTGGTTTTCCACTGCAGAAGGGACGGTAAAGATGTTGTTTCTAGCCCATCTGTGAGAATTGCTGTGCTAGCATCAAAAGCTAGCAAAATTAGCATTCCCTTTCGCAAAATTTGAATCCATTCCGTTCAGCAGTTCTATAGTATATTTTCCTTTAAATAGTAGATTAGAACTTTTCAGGTTCCAAGTTATCAGGAATGCATCAATATATTTAAATGTATGATAATACTAATGAAGAAATATATATAGCCTATAAGCATTTTCCGTCAGATTTCTTCATGCATGTCGACCAATCAGATGGTGGTGATGAAACCAGTTTAGTTTGGTCACACTAGCAAGCAGGACCATGTCAGCGCAAGTATTGCTCGCATACTTTACAATGGAAAACCGTCAGTTTGGGGTGCGGCTCGGGTACAGCTCAGTTCTTGGTGGCAGTGGAAAAGCACCACATGAAAGTGCCCGGCACTACTGCAAGACCCCCTACCCCGCTTAAGCTGCAGGACTTGACTAAGCCATTCCAAAATTTAATTTTTTTTTTAATACCTTCTGATGTAGGCTTGCTTGGGATCATTGTCTTGCTCTGTGCCCCAGTTATGATTCAGCTTCAGATTGTTAATGGATGACGTTATATTGTCCTTTAGAATTCCTGGATAAAGAACAAAATTAATAATTCCATCAATGATTCCAAGGTAACAAGGCAGCAAAGCATCCCAAACCACCATGTGTGACTACTGTTGGTTTCTTAATGTGCAAAGCAAGAAGTGGACCTTTGTAGGACTAGGTCTGTAGAACATTCTTGGATAAGCATTCAGGTAATCATTCAATGATTCTTGATAGGCTTGACATTAGTATTCACGTTCTTCTTAGTGAGCAGCGGTTTCCACTTTGCTTACTCTCCCAGGAATCAGTCTTTGCTGAGTATCTTTCTGATTTTGGAGTCATGAACATTCACTTTATTTGAATGTTCATGAGAATCCTGCAGTTCTGTCAATGTTATTTTAGGATTCCTGGTGACTTCCAGCAAGACTTTCGGAGAGATCGTGGCAGACCAGCCACTCCTGGGAAGATTCACTTGATTATATCCATTGGTGTGGTTTGGCAGAACCCAGGAGCCTTAGAAATGGCTCTGTAACCCCTTCCAGAATGATAGATAACAACAACTTTGAATTCCTTCAGGAATTTTCTTTGATCATGTTGAATGTACTTATTGAAGCTTTGCAATGGCAACTTCACTCTGATTTCAAGATCAAAATAACAGGGATTTCTATTGAGCAGACCAGGCTGTAATCATGCATAGTTGCTTTCAATCACCTATAATTGGGTTGATTTAATTTTGATGTAATTACTTTTTCACACAGAGGTAATTGGTGTAACTAAAAAATAAATAAAAAAATGGGCTCCCTGATATTAGATCTTGTCAGAATATCTGAAAACATTCAGTGTCAAAAATATTAAATAAGAGGAAATGAGGACAGCTGTAGCCTTGCACCAGCCCCAGAATCATATCACCGCTTGTCCACAGAGTTTGACCCGACATACAGCAGCTGTTAGCCCTGCTAGGACGAGGTTTATGAAGTGAAAAGAGCAGGTTGTAATGAACCTCTGCTGACAGCATGTAATTGGGGTATATTTTCCTTCACAGAGACTCTAAAGACGGTTGTTTATGGCTGTTTATACTGAATTTCCAGGCGCATAATGGAGCACACCTCTGAGACTGGCCTGGCCCGACCCACGGCTGATTTATTTTCATTGTGAAAGTGCTTGAAAGTGGGCTTCTGGATCTACAGATGATTGTGTGGAAAATACAGGCAAAACCTCATTAAACAACTACAAATGAACAGTTTTACAATAATCTAAAAAAACTCATTAATTTATCAACTAACGATGTTCCCCCATTTTAATGTATATCATTTGTAACATGTGATTTTCCTTTGACAGACTTATTAGCACCATTCAATACATCCCTGGGCTTGTATGTGTATGTGTGTGTGGATTATTTTTATATTGCATTGTGGGGACCAAATTTTCCATACAATGTGATAAAAACCTGTTTTCAGGTCCCCAGAAAGATCTGTGAATGCAATCAAAAAAATAAATTTAGTCTCACATTTAGTTTGATTACATATGGTTAAGGTTAGGGCTGGGTAGGGGTTTAGGTCATCATATTGGGATTAGAGTTTTCCCCATGAAATGATTATATTATGATGATATAAGACATGTGTGTGTCCATGTGTGTGTGTGTGAGTGCGTGTGTGTGTCTGACATGTGTGTGTGTGTGTGTGTGTGTGCGTGTGTGTGTGGCGCTTACATGTTCTCCCGGTGCTTGCTTGTGTTCCCTCCCATCATCTGTTATGTGTCTATAAGGTGCCCTTGTTGAGTGAGGGTGAGCCCTGTGATTGGTCGGATCACCCTTCCCGCCTTCACCCTGTACCTCTGTGGATAGGCTCCATGCTCAGCATGACCCCTGACTGGAGAAGCGGTTAAAACATGGATGGATTTAATTCACGGGGTGACAGTCCAGGTTGATAATAGGAGCTACAGTATTATTATTGTTATTATTTTTCACTTACCAGTGGAGACCTCTAGGCAGCCCACATTGGTGGAAAACTCAAACAAACCTCAATGTCTGTCAAGGTCATGAACTTTTCTTGTCCAGCAAATGACTTTCCTGGGCCTGATTAGTGAAGCCAGTACAATCCTCCTGTCAGTAATTCACAAAGGCTGGTGGAGGTGTGGCATCCCTCCCTCCAGAGGCGCACGTGAGCAGTGGCAGCAGCCCGATAAGCCTTGGTGATGTCATCTCTCCCAGGATTTCACGCATCCTTCAGCGGCCAGTTCCCAGTCAGGCAGCTTCTCGACGCCGACCGTTTGCAATACGGGCCGATCGTCTCGCAGGAACCTCGCTCTCTCACTGCGCTTTGGCAGCACAATAGCTAAAGCAAACATGCCGAGCGGGATATTGTGACTGAGCCTGCAGGATATGCAGACATTCAGGATGTCAAAATCAAACCCAAAACGGCTTTAACCAGTCAGGAACAGAGCTTGCGGTCTGAAATTTCTTAGCTGAATTTTCTTAGGAAAACTTTCTGTAACATCAGTAGTCTAACTCAGATAAACGCCTAATTTCTCTTTTTATACTGAGCTGAGTATGACACATTTCGGGGATTAAGAAAATCATTTTAATGGCTAACTACACCCCACCACGTACACAGTTGTTGGTTGTTTGCTTGTATGTTACGAGTGGTCTGGTTTTGTCCCTACAAAGGACTTACATTTTCAACATGCTGTCTCACTACCCTGTTACTAAAGATATATTTTCATCTGGAGACAGGATCGCGGGTTTCAGGTTTTAATAACTTGGGGCCGCTGACCGGTTCCAGCGTTGGGGTCTCCTCGCTCCACGCTGCCTCCAGATCAAGGAGATGGCTGTCGCGTAAAATCAGGGAGCCCGGTTTCCGTCTAGACGCACGGCCGAAGCTAATGAACACAAGCTGCCGGCACTTTGGCTTCGGACCCGTCCAGCTGAACCCTGGCTCAGGCATCCACCCTCGTCCACTGGAGGGGCAAAACCAGCGTTACGTCGTGGCCGATCCAATGTTGGGCTTTTGGTGGCTGATCGCCCGGGAACAGAGTGGCCAGTCGCAGGGATCAGAGTGAAAGGAGCCCCAAAGTCTCCAACGAGCGATCGAGAAAAAAAAATCCACTTGAAAGCTAACAGGCAGCAGAATCAGTAGCGATGAAAAGCCCATTCATGGGAGATTCTGGGCCGCTGTACCGTGTCTAACTTTCTTGATTGCAAACCATATGATATTTTCTTGGTACTGACATGATATTTTCATTCATTCCTTCCCTAATTTCCTTTAGAACTTAAGTCATGACCATAAGATACTGAGTCAGATGCCCAAAAACACGCCTATCAACAGGAAACCATACTGTTAAACACAACACCGACTGACACTGAGCATGCAGACTTTTATTACTCTCCTAAAAGGCTTATTAAGGCAGTTTTCAAAGACTTCCCTCCAAAACACCACATTGACTCTGATATACATAAGTTCGTGAAAGCTCTTCATATGAAAGGTTTCTATATGAAAGGATCTGTAAGAGAACTTGGAGCCTCCGTTGTCAGATCAATGAGCAGATTACCTGTTATAATGCATAACTGACACACTAAATGGCATTAATTATTAGTCATTTTGAAAGGTTAATGACTATTTTGGGGACTCCTCAGTGGAACAAATCAAATTAAACAATCAACTGGACAGTAAATACCAGGCAGCAACCTCAAGACCTAGCTTATCCTACCCTGATTTCAATCGGTTTTACTCTCCCCATGTCCATCTCCATATGAAGAACAACTGCACTGTGCTTTTTTTTAGGCTGCCATAGAAACATTCTGTGTCCTTGTCCTGGAAGTTCAAAGAGTTTCTAACTGGCGGACTCCCGTGGTGGCGTGAGACGCGGGTCTGAGGAACGCTAAACGTCACATTATGGTTTCCCAAATGCCTGGGAGAGGAGGCAGGAAGAATGAGGGGATGAAATAGATGGCAAGGCCGAATCTATGGAGAAGTCATCGAAGGATGAAGGGCCGAGAAGGGGGACAGTATCCATTTCACATTGTACCATGAGTTGTTTGTAAACCACCCCAACAGGGACGGTTAGCCTTATGAAAGGAAAAACCTCATAAAAAAATGGAATAAACCAGCCTCCAAGGTTGAATTATTATAATTACGTCTAATTGGCTGTTTGGCGGTAAAGCCATTTCCTCCTTAGATCCAGCATGCACTGCAAATCACAGTGACTTTGTTCTCCGCTTACCCACGGACTGACCTTCTCTAGTTACGCTGTCTCTGACGAGTGCCTTTGACATCAGAACTCGCTGGAGAGGAATGGAGGAGCTACGCTGTCGCAAGGCGACTTACTCTCCGCACAACATATGGTTTCAGTCATGTGTTTGCCTTAAAAAATGAAAAAAACATGAAGGAAAAAATTAAATCTCAATTGCTCTCATACATTGAGAAGATCCGTCCTAAGTATGCAGCTCAATATAATGGAAACCACCAAAAGATGATACTAAGACACAAAAGCTTTAGTACAAACATGACATTCATAGTCATACGACTCAAGTTTGGATGATTAAACAAACAAAAATTTTAAGTGTTGCACCGTGGTGTTTTGTAAATGTTCTGCAGTTTGGTTTCATATGTTAGTCTTCTTAAACTTTTACGTTGTAGAGAAAAATAAGTCCCATTACACCCTGAGAAGTTTCAAGAAAAAAATTACTCAATTATAGTTAAACGCAGAGTTTTGGAGTGATATTTGTTTTGTGTGTTTTAGAGAGTAATGATCACTCTGAATATCCCCATCTTCCTAGCACCAGTCTGATTATGGTATATCTAGCTAAGCTTATGGAATGAATGAATTTGGTTGTCGTGTCTCAAGAGTGTCATTGTCACCCATCTCACGGTCTCATGGCCCAAGATTTTTAAGATGAAATCGATGGAATTGATGTAATTTTGGCAATACGACGTTGTATGATGCGTAATCACCACAGTGATCACCATTTTGGTGCACTGCCTGTGCAGGGTCCCTAAGGCCAAAAACGTTTGTTTTGTCCATGATTGGCTGACATAAATGTGATGCCATGCAGTTGGTCAGCAGGACTAATTATGCAGTATGTATCTTTAAATAGTATAAATTAATATATGTATCCATAATAGTAAACGTCATAACTGTGTAATACATGTCATGGAATGTGTGTTTCGTTAATGTGTAACCATGAGTGTCATGTAGATTGTTGGCTTCCCTGTCTGTGCCACTGCTAGTATTAAACCAATAGTGGCTGTTATTAAAGAGATTGACTTCTATTTTACGATCCATCATCTGCTTTATTAAAATGACTCACACACTCACAACAATATTCGCTCTGTATGTGGCTCTGCAGCATCGACGACATTCTGAGCCCTATAGGGTTGCGGGGTGACATAGAACGGTGGCAGCTTTTAAATCTGAGACAGAATGTTCTTATTGACCTGTTTGATTTTCCTTTGTCTGGACATTGTCTGAAATATGCAGCCAACATTTGGGATATTTCAACACAGTCAGCGGAAGGAGGGAAGGGTAGGGTAGGGGCAAGGCCAGACTTGACTGAAATGTACTGACTCGCTGAATGACTCTGCTGCCCCTCTCAAGGCTCCTGTGGAGGCTCTTTCCAAAAATACATTTGCTATGTATCCCCAACTAAAATCCATGACTTTTGCCATTAGGATGAGGAATAATCGTGCGCAGTGCCATCCCAGCGAACTGCTTTGTGATGGATTAGTGTTGTATGATGAAGGCTTCTGTGGTTTGGGAACAGCCATTACTCGTCAGTCTCCAGGCTTCTTCTGACACATCAGAGCTGGAACAAAAGACAGATTAATCAAAGAGAAACGTAATGCAAATAATGTCCCCATAGTGGACATTCAAAACTATGATAATACATTCCAGAAGAATACATTGTAACAAAGAGCAGGACTATATTTTCTGAAATCTCTGTAAAAACATTTGATAATCCATCGATCTTCCAAACACTCCTCCTGTTCTGAGTCACTGGGAGTTGAATTCTGGTAGCATAGGGCACGAGGCCAGGTTGTATGCACAAATATACACTATATTGGTCAATTTAGAGCAGTGGCCCCCAACTTCAGGCCTGGAAGCCCAAATCCAACATAGTTTCCAGGTTTCCCTGCTCAAGCACATATTAACCAGCTAATTACCAGGAACAGTTACCAGGTACAGGAAATTAGGAAACCCTTATTTAGAAGCTTCAGTCAGCCTGAGTGCATGTCTTTGGACTGTGGGAAAATGTCTATTGTGATAGAGAGCAAACACACAACATAAGTGGGATCTGAACCCAAAATGCTATACAGTAGGTGTGAGGCCACAGTTCAATAATAGCTTACCTTCTAAGCACTCAGCCTGCAGCGGGTCTGGAGCCTTTTCCCGGGTAAATGACTGACAAGAATAATTATTATTGTTATATTGATAGGAATAGATTCTTCCAGCTATTTTCAATATTCTGTTTATCACAAGTTTCAAGTTGGATTAGAGCTTAAGTTTGTGTTACTACAGAAGGCAAAAAATTGAAAAAACGGCTCTCTCATTCTTTCTCTCTTTTGAGCAGCGCATCTCTCTCTCTCTCTTCATCTGCGCTCTCTCTGATGATTGTCTGACGAAAGCCATAATTTAGAACCGTCAGAAAGACTTCAAAGGTATAAACGACAACATTATTATATAGGTATGCAAAGGGAAATCATGCGAAAAATAAATGCAATTTTCTTTATGGTTTAATTACGTGGAGGATTCTGTTTCACGGGAGAATAATTCCTGTCCGCTTTGTTGGCCAAACTTCAGGTTCAACTGCAACTTGACTCTGGGGCGTAATCGAAATCTTTTCTCCGAGCACTCTGAATAACACAAGTGAATGGAAGTGAATGGAAACGACTGGACATATTTTTTTAGGAATGTGTTCTACTGTTAAATTACTACTTGAACCATTAGTTTTTTACATAGAGTGTTGAGGAAAACTCCAGTGTTGGACAAGTCAGCCCTGGAACATTTTATATTACGACACATGTTGGTTAAGTCCAGTGACATCTCCCTGTAATACATGTGTAACCTATAGTAACACATAAATAAAGCAAAAACAGAAGTAATTTGATTGGTATCGTGTTTTTTTTGTGCTCATGAGAACAATTTTCCATCTAAAGCATTCAAACAAAATACCAACGAGTGAAAGTAAAAGTTTAACCATGAAAGACAAGGTTTGTCTGTATCACTCCAAATTAAAAAAACACAGTACACAGTGGAATAAAAGGATCTTTGTCTTCAATCATTTTTTTGTACCATATTCACCATTTTGATTGACACGTAAATAATGGGAGAGATTTCAGCATAATATAAGACCTCCAGGGTTTGCACGTTCTCCCCGTGTCACCCGGGTCTTCCCCAGTAGTCCAGGGTTTGTGCGTTCTCCCCGTGTCACTCGGCTCTACCCCAGTAGTCCAGGGTTTTTGCGTTTTCCCCGTGTCACCCAGCTCTACCCCAGTAGTCCAGGGTTTGTGCGTTTTCCCAGTGTCACCCGGCTCTACCCCAGTAGTCCAGGGTTTGCGCATTCTTCCCATGTCACCCGGGTCTTCCCCAGTAGTCCAGGGATTGCGTGTTCTCCCAATGTCACCTGGCTCTGCCCCAGTAGTCCAGGGTTTTTGCGTTTTCCCCGTGTCACCCAGCTCTACCCCAGTAGTCCAGGGTTTGTGCGTTTTCCCAGTGTCACCCGGCTCTACCCCAGTAGTCCAGGGTTTGCGCGGTCTCCCCATGTTACCTGGGTCTCCCCCAGTAGTCCAGGTTTTGCGCGTTCTCCCCGTGTCACCAGGATCTCCCCCAGTAGTCCAGGGTTTGCGCGTTTTCCCCGTGTCACCCAGCTCTACCCCAGTAGTCCAGGGTTTGTGCGTTCTCCCCGTGTCACTCGGCTCTACTCCAGTAGTCCAGGGTTTTTGCGTTTTCCCCGTGTCACCCAGCTCTACCCCAGTAGTCCAGGGTTTGTGCGTTTTCCCAGTGTCACCCAGCTCTACCCCAGTAGTCCAGGGTTTGCGCATTCTTCCCATGTCACCCGGGTCTTCCCCAGTAGTCCAGGGATTGCGTGTTCTCCCAATGTCACCTGGCTCTGCCCCAGTAGTCCAGGGTTTTTGCGTTTTCCCCGTGTCACGCAGCTCTACCCCAGTAGTCCAGGGTTTGTGATTTTTCCCAGTGTCACCCGGCTCTACCCCAGTAGTCCAGGGTTTGCGCGGTCTCCCCATGTTACCTGGGTCTCCCCCAGTAGTCAAGGGTTTGCGTGTTCTCGCCGTTTCACCCGGCTCTCCCCCAGTAGTCCAGGTTTTGCGCATTCTCCCCGTGTCACCAGGGTCTCCCCCAGTAGTCCAGGGTTTGTGGGTTTCCCCGTGTCACCCAGCTCTACCCCAGTAGTCCAGGGTTTGTGCGTTCTCCCCGTGTCACTCGGCTCTACCCCAGTAGTCCAGGGTTTGTGCGTTCTCCCCGTTTCACTCGGCTCTACCCCAGTAGTCCAGGGTTTGTGCTTTCTCCCTGTGTCACCCGGCTCAACCCCAGTAGTCCAGGGTTTTTGCGTTTTCCCCGTGTCACCCAGCTCTACCCCAGAAGTCCAGGTTTTGTGCGTTTTCCCAGTGTCACCCGGCTCTACCCCAGTAGTCCAGGGTTTGCGCATTCTCCCCATGTCACCCGGGTCTTCCCCAGTAGTCCAGGGATTGCGCGGTCTCCCCATGTTACCTGGGTCTCCCCCAGTAGTCCAGGGTTTGCGCGTTCTCCCCGTGTCACCCGGGTCTGCCCCAGTAGTCCAGGGTTTGCGCGTTCTCCCCGTGTCACCCGGGTCTCGCCCAGTGGTCCAGGGTTTGCGTGTTCTCCTCATGTCACCAGGGTCTCCCCCAGTAGTCAAGGGTTTGCACGTTTTCCCCGTGACACCCGGGTCTCCCCCAGTAGTCCAGGGTTTGCGTGTTCTCCCTGTGTCACCCGGGTGTCCTCTAGTAGTCCAGGGTTTGTGTGTTCTCCCCGTGTCACCCGGGTCTCCCCCAGTAGTCCAGGGTTTGCGCGTTCTCCCCATGTCACTCGGGTCTCCCCCAGTAGTCCAGGGTTTGCGTGTTCTCCCAAAGTCACCTGGCTCTGCCCCAGTAGTCCAGGGTTTGCGCGTTCTCCCCGTGTCACCCGGGTCTCACCCAGTAGTCTAGGGTTTGCGCGTTCTCCTCGTGTCACCAGGGTCTCCCCCAGTAGTCCAGGGTTTGCGTGTTCTCCCCATTTCACCCGGATCTCCCCCAGTAGTCCAGGGTTTGCGCGTTCTCCTCGTGTCACCAGGGTCTCCCCCAGTAGTCCAGGTTTTGCGCGTTCTCCTCGTGTCACCAGGGTCTCCCCCAGTAGTCCAGGGTTTGTGTATTCTCCCCGTGTCACCCGGCTCTCTCCCAGTAGTCCAGGGTTTGCGCGTTCTCCCCATGTCACTCGGGTCTCCCCCAGTGGTCCAGGGTTTGTGCGTTCTCCCAATGTCACCTGGCTCTCCCCCAGTAGTCCAGGGTTTGCGCGTTCTCCCAATGTCACCTGGCTCTCCCCCAGTAGTCCAGGGTTTGCGCGTTCTCCCTGTGTCACCCGGGTCTTCCCCAGTAGTCCAGGGTTTGCGCGTTCTCCCCGTGTCACCCTGGTCTCCCCCAGTAGTCCAGGGTTTGCGAGTTCTCCCCGTGTCACCCGGGTCTCCTCCAGTAGCCCAGCGTTTGCGCGTTCTCCCCGTGTCACCCTGGTCTCCCCCAGTAGTCCAGGGTTTTTGCGTTTTCCCCGTGTCACCCAGCTCTACCCCAGTAGTCCAGGGTTTGTGCGTTTTCCCAGTGTCACCCAGCTCTACCCCAGTAGTCCAGGGTTTGCGCATTCTTCCCATGTCACCCGGGTCTTCCCCAGTAGTCCAGGGATTGCGTGTTCTCCCAATGTCACCTGGCTCTGCCCCAGTAGTCCAGGGTTTTTGCGTTTTCCCCGTGTCACGCAGCTCTACCCCAGTAGTCCAGGGTTTGTGATTTTTCCCAGTGTCACCCGGCTCTACCCCAGTAGTCCAGGGTTTGCGCGGTCTCCCCAAGTTACCTGGGTCTCCCCCAGTAGTCAAGGGTTTGCGTGTTCTCGCCGTTTCACCCGGCTCTCCCCCAGTAGTCCAGGTTTTGCGCATTCTCCCCGTGTCACCAGGGGCTCCCCCAGTAGTCCAGGGTTTGTGGGTTTCCCCGTGTCACCCAGCTCTACCCCAGTAGTCCAGGGTTTGTGCGTTCTCCCCGTTTCACTCGGCTCTACCCCAGTAGTCCAGGGTTTGTGCTTTCTCCCTGTGTCACCCGGCTCAACCCCAGTAGTCCAGGGTTTTTGCGTTTTCCCCGTGTCACCCAGCTCTACCCCAGAAGTCCAGGGTTTGTGCGTTTTCCCAGTGTCACCCGGCTCTACCCCAGTAGTCCAGGGTTTGCGCATTCTCCCCATGTCACCCGGGTCTTCCCCAGTAGTCCAGGGATTGCGCGGTCTCCCCATGTTACCTGGGTCTCCCCCAGTAGTCCAGGGTTTGTGCGTTCTCCCCGTGTCACCCGGGTCTGCCCCAGTAGTCCAGGGTTTGCGCGTTCTCCCCGTGTCACCCGGGTCTCGCCCAGTGGTCCAGGGTTTGCGTGTTCTCCTCATGTCACCAGGGTCTCCCCCAGTAGTCCAGGGTTTGCACGTTTTCCCCGTGACACCCGGGTCTCCCCCAGTAGTCCAGGGTTTGCGTGTTCTCCCTGTGTCACCCGGGTGTCCTCTAGTAGTCCAGGGTTTGTGTGTTCTCCACATGTCACCCGGCTCTCTCCCTGTAGTACAGGGTTTGCGCGTTCTCCCCGTGTCACCCGGGTCTCCCCCAGTAGTCCAGGGTTTGCGCGTTCTCCCCATGTCACTCGGGTCTCCCCCAGTAGTCCAGGGTTTGCGTGTTCTCCCAAAGTCACCTGGCTCTGCCCCAGTAGTCCAGGGTTTGCGCGTTCTCCCCGTGTCACCCGGGTCTCGCCCAGTGGTCTAGGGTTTGCGCGTTCTCCTCGTGTCACCAGGGTCTCCCCCAGTAGTCCAGGGTTTGCGTGTTCTCCCCATTTCACCCGGATCTCCCCCAGTAGTCCAGGGTTTGCGCGTTCTCCTCGTGTCACCAGGGTCTCCCCCAGTAGTCCAGGGTTTGCGTGTTCTCCTCGTGTCACCAGGGTCTCCCCCAGTAGTCCAGGGTTTGTGTATTCTCCCCGTGTCACCCGGCTCTCTCCCAGTAGTCCAGGGTTTGCGCGTTCTCCCCATGTCACTCGGGTCTCCCCCAGTGGTCCAGGGTTTGTGCGTTCTCCCAATGTCACCTGGCTCTCCCCCAGTAGTCCAGGGTTTGCGCGTTCTCCCTGTGTCACCCGGGTCTTCCCCAGTAGTCCAGGGTTTGCGCATTCTCCCCGTGTCACCCTGGTCTCCCCCAGTAGTCCAGGGTTTGCGTGTTCTCCCCGTGTCACCCGGGTCTCCTCCAGTAGCCCAGCGTTTGCGCGTTCTCCCCGTGTCACCCTGGTCTCCCCCAGTAGTCCAGGGTTTGCGCGTTCTCCCCGTGTCACCCGGGTGTCCACCAGTAGCCCAGCCTTTGCGCGTTCTCCCTGTGTCACCCGGGTGTCCTCTAGTAGTCCAGGGTTTGAGTGTTCTCTCCGTGTCACCCGGCTCTCTCCCAGTAGTACAGGGTTTGTGCGTTCTCCCCGTGTCACCCTGGTTTTCCCCAGTAGTCCAGGGTTTGCGCGTTCTCCCCGTGTCACCCTGGTCTCCCCCAGTAGGCCAGGGTTTGCGCGTTCTCCCCTTGTCACCCGGGTGTCCACCAGCAGCCCAGCCTTTGCGCGTTCTCCCTGTGTCACCCGGGTGTCCTCTAGTAGTCCAGGGTTTGTGTGTTCTCCCCGTGTCACCCGGCTCTCTCCCTGTAGTACAGGGTTTGTGCGTTCTCCCCGTGTCACCCGGCTCTCCCCCAGTGGTCCAGGGTTTGCGTGTTCTCCCAAAGTCACCGGGCTCTGCCCCAGTAGTCCAGGGTTTGCGCGTTCTCCCCGTGTCACCCGGGTCTCGCCCAGTGGTCTAGGGTTTGCGCGTTCTCCTCGTGTCACCAGGGTCTCCCCCAGTAGTCCAGGGTTTGCGTGTTCTCCCCATTTCACCCGGATCTCCCCCAGTAGTCCAGGGTTTGCGCGTTCTCCTCGTGTCACCAGGGTCTCCCCCAGTAGTCCAGGTTTTGCGCGTTCTCCTCGTGTCACCAGGGTCTCCCCCAGTAGTCCAGGGTTTGTGTATTCTCCCCGTGTCACCCGGCTCTCTCCCAGTAGTCCAGGGTTTGCGCGTTCTCCCCATGTCACTCGGGTCTCCCCCAGTGGTCCAGGGTTTGTGCGTTCTCCAAATGTCACCTGGCTCTCCCCCAGTAGTCCAGGGTTTGCGCGTTCTCCCTGTGTCACCCGGGTCTTCCCCAGTAGTCCAGGGTTTGCGCGTTCTCCACATGTCACCCTGGTCTCCCCCAGTAGTCCAGGGTTTGCGTGTTCTCCCCGTGTCACCCGGGTCTCCTCCAGTAGCCCAGCGTTTGCGCGTTCTCCCTGTGTCACCCGGGTCTTCCCCAGTAGTCCAGGGTTTGCGCGTTCTCCCCGTGTCAACCTGGTCTCCCCCAGTAGTCTAGGGTTTGCGCGTTCTCCCCGTGTCACCCGGGTGTCCACCAGTAGCCCAGCCTTTGCGCGTTCTCCCTGTGTCACCCGGGTGTCCTCTGGTAGTCCAGGGTTTGAGTGTTCTCTCCGTGTCACCCGGCTCTCTCCCAGTAGTACAGGGTTTGTGCGTTCTCCCCGTGTCACCCTGGTTTTCCCCAGTAGTCCAGGGTTTGCGCGTTCTCCCCGTGTCACCCTGGTCTCCCCCAGTAGGCCAGGGTTTGCGCGTTCTCCCCGTGTCACCCGGGTGTCCACCAGCAGCCCAGCCTTTGCGCGTTCTCCCTGTGTCACCCGGGTGTCCTCTAGTAGTCCAGGGTTTTTGCGTTCTCCCCGTGTCACCCTGGTCTCCCCCAGTAGTCCAGGGTTTGCGCATTCTCCCCGTGTCACCCGGGTCTCCCCCAGTACTCCAGGGTTTGGGCGTTTTCCCCGTGTTACTGAGGTCTCCCCCAGTAGTCCAGGGGTTGCGTGTTCTCCCCGTGTCACCCGGGTCTCCCCCAGTAGCCCAGCGTTTACGCGTTCTCCCTGTGTCACCCGGGTCTTCCCCAGTAGTCCAGGGTTTGAGCGTTCTCCCCGTGTCACCCTGGTCTCCCCCAGTAGTCCAGGGTTTGCGCGTTCTCCCCGTGTCACCCGGGTGTCCACCAGTAGCCCAGCCTTTGCGTGTTCTCCCCGTGTCACCCGGCTCTCTCCCTGTAGTACAGGGTTTGCGCGTTCTCCCCGTGTCACCCGGCTCTCCCCCAGTAGTCCAGGGTTTGCGCATTCTCCCCGTGTCACCCGGGTCTCCCCCAGTACTCCAGGGTTTGGGCGTTTTCCCCGTGTTACTGAGGTCTCCCCCAGTAGTCCAGGGGTTGCGTGTTCTCCCCGTGTCACCCGGGTCTCCCCCAGTAGCCCAGCGTTTGCGCGTTCTCCCTGTGTCACCCGGGTCTTCCCCAGTAGTCCAGGGTTTGAGCGTTCTCCCCGTGTCACCCTGGTCTCCCCCAGTAGTCCAGGGTTTGCGCGTTCTCCCCGTGTCACCCGGGTGTCCACCAGTAGCCCAGCCTTTGCGCGGTCTCCCTGTGTCACCCGGGTGTCCTCTAGTAGTCCAGGGTTTGTGTGTTCTCCCCGTGTCACCCGGCTCTCTCCCTGTAGTACAGGGTTTGCGCGTTCTCCCCGTGTCACCCAGGTCTCCCCCAGTAGTCCAGGGTTTGTGCATTCTCCCCGTGTCACCCGTTTTCCCCGTGTCACTGAGGTCTCACCTAGTAGTCCAGGGTTTGCGCGTTCTCCCCGTGTCACCCGGGTGTCCACCAGTAGCCCAGCCTTTGCGCGTTCTCCCTGTGTCACCCGGGTGTCCTCTAGTAGTCCAGGGTTTGCGCGTTCTCCCCGTGTCACCTGGGTCTCCCCCAGTAGTCCAGGGTTTGCGCGTTCTCCCCATGTCACTCTGGTCTCCCCCAGTAGTCCAGGGTTTGCGCGTTCTCCCCGTGTCACCCGGGTGTCCACCAGTAGCCCAGCCTTTGCGCGTTCTCCCTGTGTCACCCGGGTGTCCTCTAGTAGTCCAGGGTTTGTGTGTTCTCCCCGTGTCACCCGGCTCTCTCCCTGTAGTACAGGGTTTGCGCGTTCTCCCCGTGTCACCCGGCTCTCCCCCAGTAGTCCAGGGTTTGTGTATTCTCCCCGTGTCACCCGGCTCTCTCCCAGTAGTCCAGGTTTTGCGCGTTCTCGCCGTGTCACCCAGGTCTCCCCCAGTAGTCCAGGGTTTGCACGTTCTCCCCATGTCACTCGGGTCTCCCCCAGTAGTCCAGGGTTTGTGCGTTCTCCCAATGTCACCTGGCTCTCCCCCAGTAGTCCAGGGTTTGCGCATTTTCCCCGTGTGACCCGGGTCTCCCCCAGTAGTCCAGGGTTTGCGCGTTCTCGCAGTGTCACCCGGGTCTCCCCCAGTAGTCCAGGGTTTGTTCGTTCTCCCCGTGTCACCCTGATCTCCCCCAGTAGTCCAGGGTTTGCGTGTTCTCCCCGTGTCACCTGGTTTTCCCCCCAGTAGTCCAGGGTTTGCACGTTTTCCCCGTGTCACTGAGGTCTCACCTAGTAGTCCAGGGTTTGCGCGTTCTCCCCGTGTCACCCGGGTGTCCACCAGTAGCCCAGCCTTTGCGCGTTCTCCCTGTGTCACCCGGGTGTCCTCTAGTAGTCCAGGGTTTGTGTGTTCTCCCCGTGTCACCCGGCTCTCTCCCTGTAGTACAGGGTTTGCGCGTTCTCCCCGTGTCACCCGGGTCTCCCCCAGTAGTCCAGGGTTTGCGCGTTCTCCCCATGTCACTCGGGTCTCCCCCAGTAGTCCAGGGTTTGCGTGTTCTCCCAATGTCACCTGGCTCTGCCCCAGTAGTCCAGGGTTTGCGTGTTCTCCCCGTGTCACCCGGGTCTCGCCCAGTAGTCCAGGGTTTGCGCATTCTCCCAATGTCACCTGGCTCTGCCCCTGTAGTCCAGGGTTTGCGCGTTCTCCCCGTGTCACCCGGCTCTCCCCCAGTAGTCCAGGGTTTGCGTGTTCTCCCCTTGTCACCTGGGTGTCCTCTAGTAGTCCAGGGTTTGTGTGTTCTTCCCGTGTCACTCGGGTCTCCCCCTGTAGTCCAGGGTTTGCGTGTTCTCCCAATGTCACCTGGCTCTGCCCCAGTAGTCCAGGGTTTGCGCGTTCTCCCAATGTCACCTGGCTCTCCCACAGTAGTCCAGGGTTTGCGTGTTCTCCCCTTGTCACCTGGGTGTCCTCTAGTAGTCCAGGGTTTGCGTGTTCTCCCCGTGTCACCCGGCTCTCCCCCAGTAGTCCAGGGTTTGCGTGTTCTCCCCTTGTCACCTGGGTGTCCTCTAGTAGTCCAGGGTTTGTGTGTTCTTCCCGTGTCACTCGGGTCTCCCCCAGTAGTCCAGGGTTTGCGCGTTCTCCCCGTGTCACCCGGCTCTCCCCCAGTAGTCCAGGGTTTGCGTGTTCTCCCCTTGTCACCTGGGTGTCCTCTAGTAGTCCAGGGTTTGTGTGTTCTTCCCGTGTCACTCGGGTCTCCCCCTGTAGTCCAGGGTTTGCGTGTTCTCCCAATGTCACCTGGCTCTGCCCCAGTAGTCCAGGGTTTGCGCGTTCTCCCAATGTCACCTGGCTCTCCCACAGTAGTCCAGGGTTTGCGTGTTCTCCCCTTGTCACCTGGGTGTCCTCTAGTAGTCCAGGGTTTGCGTGTTCTCCCCGTGTCACCCGGCTCTCCCCCAGTAGTCCAGGGTTTGCGTGTTCTCCCCTTGTCACCTGGGTGTCCTCTAGTAGTCCAGGGTTTGTGTGTTCTTCCCGTGTCACTCGGGTCTCCCCCAGTAGTCCAGGGTTTGCGTGTTCTCCCCGTTTCACCCGGCTCTCCCCCAGTAATCCAGGGTTTGTGCGTTCTCCCCGTGTCACCAGGGTCTCCCCCAGTAGTCCAGGGTTTGCGCGTTCTCGCCATGTCATCTGGGTCTCCC
The DNA here is from genome assembly GCF_023856365.1 of Brienomyrus brachyistius. Taxonomy (NCBI): domain Eukaryota; kingdom Metazoa; phylum Chordata; class Actinopteri; order Osteoglossiformes; family Mormyridae; genus Brienomyrus; species Brienomyrus brachyistius. The sequence goes on from NC_064544.1 coordinate 22,944,023, forward strand.
CCAGTAGTCCAGGGTTTGCGCGTTCTCCCCGTGTCACCTGGGTCTCCCCTAGTAGTCCAGGGTTTGCGCGTTCCCCCAATGTCACCAGGGTCTCCCCCAGTAGTCCAGGGTTTGCGCGTTCTCCCCGTGTCACCCGGGTCTCCCCCAGTAGTCCAGGGTTTGCGCGTTCTCCCCGTGTTACCCGGGTCTCCCCCAGTAGTCCAGGGTTTGCGCGTTCTCCCCATGTCACTCTGGTCTCCCCCAGTAGTCCAGGGTTTGCGCGTTCTCCCAATGTCACCTGGCTCTGTCCCAGTAGTCCAGGGTTTGTGCATTCTCCCCGTGTCCCCAGGGTCTCCCCCTGTAGTCCAGGGTTTGCGTTTTCTCCCCGTGTCACCCGGGTCTCCCCCAGTAGTCCAGAGTTTGCGCGTTCTCCCCATGTCACTCGGGTCTCCCCCAGTAGTCCAGGGTTTGTGCGTTCTCCCAATGTCACCTGGCTCTCCCCCAGCAGTACAGGGTTTGCGCATTTTCCCCGTGTCACCCGGGTCTCCCCCAGTAGCCCAGCGTTTGCGCGTTCTCGCAATGTCACTCGGGTCTCCCCCAGTAGTCCAGGGTTTCCACATTCTCCCCGTGTCACCCGGGTCTCCCCCAGTAGTCGAGGGTTTGCGCGTTCTCCCCGTGTTACCCGGGTCTCCCTCAGTAGTCCAGGGTTTGCGCGTTTTCCCCGTGTCACCCAGGTCTCCCCCAGTAGTCCAGGGTTTGCGCGTTTTCCCCGTGTCACCCAGGTCTCCCACAGTAGTCCAGGGTTTGCGCGTTCTCCCCATGTCACCCGGCTCTCCCCCGCAGTAGTCCAGGGTTGGCGCGTTCTCCCCGTGTCACCCGGGTCTCCCTCAGTAGTCCAGGGTTTGCGCGTTCTCCCCGTGTCACCAGGGTCTCCCCCAGTAGTTCAGGGTTTGCGCGTTCTCCCCATGTCACCCGGGTTTCCTCCAGTAGTCCAGGGTTTGCGCGTTCTCTCCGTGTCACCCGGGTCTCCCCCAGTAGTCCAGGGTTTGCGTGTTCTCCCTGTTTCACCCAGGTGTCCCCTAGTAGTCCAGGGTTTGCGTGTTCTCCCTGTGTCACCCGGCTGTCCCCCAATAGTTCAAAGGCATGCGGTTAGTCTAACTGATGTCTTTAATTTGGACACAGAGTATTATCAATCAGTCCATCCCTCCATCCATCCATTTTCTAGCTGCTAATCCCAGTCAGCATCACAGGGGGGCCTGGAGCCTACCTATCACAAGCAGTACAGGGCACAAGGCTGGGGTACAGCCTGGAAGTGATGCCAATCCATCAGAAGACATATACATGCACACAAACACAGACACAATCACAGCAGAGAAATCACAGCATGTACTCTGCACTGCATTCAATAGTCAGGACACTAATAAAAGAAAGTCATACTTCAGGTCCCTATTCATGGTGGCACCTGTGTCCCCCCCCCCCCCCCCCCCCCAGTCGATATTGGCAGATCGGCATGGATTCTGTCCCAGGGACTCTGACAACTGCACATAACCCTTACAAAGTGATATCTGATTATGAAAGTTCATATGAAAATCTTACCACCCCCCAGTCTGTCATATGAAGTGCTCTGGACTGAAGCCCAATTGAGTTAATGACAGGAGAAGGGAGACTCTACAGAGTGAAATAGCCTGGAGAACAATAGATTAGATCCAGAGATAACAACCCCCCCCACCCCAAGTGATAGATGAAACCCCATCAGATAGAAGAGTCTAGACAGACAGCCCCCTGCTTGTGGAGAAGTGACATAGAGGAGGGAAAGTGGAGATTAAGAGACTTCAGAAGCAACAAGGCGCGTTGACTAACCTGTCACTGATTGTATCAAACACACTCACAGGAGTAACATAAACATCTTGCTGTGACCTGCTATAGCTTAAAAAGTATTTAATAATAGGTTGTAAAGCTACTGTGTACTGTCAGCTTTCTACACTTTAGGTGCCGATAAGATTTGTTATAGAAATGGGAGATCTGCTGCGCAACACAACATTACCAGTGGATTTCATTCAACTGCAAACTCCAAATGTTGATCTTGGACGATATCACGAAGGGGGGCAGGGGATGTGGAGACTGTCCCAAGAAGCATGGAGCAACACGAGTCTGGGGACACCCTGGATGGGATGTCAGTCCAATGCAAGGCACACACACACAGACAGACACACACAGACAGACAGGCACACACACACTAGGTACTTCATTTCATACAAAAACATCTTAATGATGCAATAAACATCATCAGTAAGGAATAGGGGATCACCTGGTTTCACACCCATGATATTCAGGAAAAAAGTCAAAATCTCCAGAGACACTTGAAATGCAGAGAAAATGAGAGTCTTACAGAGTTTACAAAATGCTTTTACACAGCAGAAAAACCCAGTAAGAAAAACCTAAAGCAGGATGCCTCACTTGATGTGTCTTTATCTGTGAGATACAGAGGAAAAACCCCACAGGTCCGTGGGTCTCTCTGCCTGCCACCCCACCCCCCCCCAAACTTTATCTGCCCAAAGCGTATTAGACATGAAGCTCTAGCAGGTCAGCCCCCATGACTTCTTCCAAACTATCAGCCCCCAGACATCAGACGGTGTCCTCAGTTCAGGCCATGAAATGGCCCATTCTCACAACGCAGGCGGAAGAAAGGGCTGAGGTGGCAGGAGGCGGCGGCAGTAGCGTTGCAGAGGAACCGAGGCTGACGCAGAGCTAATAACGGAAATGAGAAAACCACAGGGTGAACGGAGAGGCTGCGCTTCACAGCGGGCCTCGCGCTCGGAGAGGCCTGCCAGCCTAAGGACGCCGCGAGAAATATTATGTACAAATTACTACATACGTCTAGACAGGACATTATTTAGTTCTGCTGGCAGCTCCAAGGTGCAGTTTTTTATGAAATGTTGTGGTTATTTCAAATAAACATATAATGTTTCTTTAAAAGTCCAAACTAAATACTCTTAAGGAGATCATACCCAAAGAAAAGGGATCTTCACAGACTAACTCGGATATATTCATTAAAAAGCAGGAGAGGACCAGCCGTATCTCCGACGCTAACTACATTTGCATTAAAGGAGATGGCTTATCGTCAGGAAATGTTTCTTTTTGTTGATGTCTGCTTTTCATTTCACTTCAGCATGTTTTAAACTGGCATGCAGGTTTCCTGACAGACGCCTGTTTTCCTGTGTCTGATAAACCCGTGGGGTCAGAGGTTACGGCTGATTCCCAACGTCAAGATCGGTTACATGGCCCACAGGGGCCGTAACACGCACGGGCGAGCTGGGTCCTTCTGGAGCCCGCGGTGCGGCCTCTTTGTATTTGGAAGGAGGTGATCATCAGCAAGGGGCAGCAATACTAGCCCCAACCCTCCCCCTCTGGAGCCAGATCAGGGCTGGGGCCTGCAATGGGCAAAACATGGCCCAGAGCACCCAGGCAACAGACATACAGGTCTTCATGGGGGTCGCCATGGTGATTACTGTCATGGATTATTACTCAGTGTTTCAGTCTTCGGTCAAGGGAAACCATGTCAAACATGGGGAGATTAATTATTCAGTGGTCAAATATAATTACCTGTATAAGTTACCCTCTTACACATTTTCAATTAAATATAATTTAGTAAGACTGTTTGGCTCTGTCAAATTTTTCAGGATGCCCCAGGAAACATACTTAACACTGACTGTTATGGCCTGTATTACAGACACAACTTAATGGCAGAATATTTCAAGGGTTTTTATCACAGGAGGGACTTTCTGTTTTTACCTGCATTTTATTGCCATTGATCAATGTTCTAACCAATAAACATTGAATAACAAACCACAATTTATAACCAAATTGATCATTTGGACTGTATCATCCAGAGAGTTTGCAGCTATGGTTTTAAGAAGAAAACAACTAAATGTTGTTTTTTTCCAAAATGAGAGCTTTACTTGTCTGACAGTTGAGGTAAAGGGGTAAACAGCTCTATTGTAAGTTTTTTTGGTCTGGGGAAGGATTGTCCGTGGAGAAAAAGCAGAAAGGTTGGCAGACCCAGAGGGCTGTTTACCTTTGTGACCGAAGAAAAGAAGAATTTGGAGTGTTGCCTCAAAAGCTTTTGTGATTCATGCCCTAAGCCCATTTTTATGTCATTTTTTAATTGATGGACATAAACGTACATTCAAACTTCGTGATGGTATTTTCCTGCATAAACCCTGCTATTAAGGAAGGCAAACTAGCCATTTTTCGGAGTTATTTACGACGCTCAGACCGCTGACATTGTAAATTAGGGGATAACAGAGTCATTCTTTGAGTGCGCCCAATGATAAATCCCCCAATAAAACTTTCCAGAAGCTTAGTAATAATGTCGATAGCTGCACCAGCCTTCCCCTTGGTCTCGGCTGACTAACAGATGTTGTGAGAGCCGCCCGGGATCCGCACGAGAGTGGTACAGTATGTTACACGCAAACCATCATTTTATTTCAGTCTAGCGTGGCAACAACAAGACTGATTAAACTCCAACCATCCCGTTGATGTTTTAATGGGATGTAATGATTACCATTAAATCACCATTCCCTTGGAAACCGCATTGTTCATTAGAGAAACGCAAAACCCGAAGTGTAAGTTATGTGTCGTAAATATTCAGCCTCAAAATTTACGTTACTGGGCTTTATTTATTTTTACAGACAGATGAAGAGCCCCCAGACTGTGGCCTGGCCACGCTGTTGCTGCGAAATGATCAGAGGGTGCAGAGCAGATAACATATCGCAGTGGGATTTTCCAACCAGCCATGCGGCCTGTAGCTTATAACATGCACATGGCTCCTGGGTATGTTTCGGATACTGTTACCTGAGAAAAACAGTCCCACATCTTTCCTCCTACCATTCAATGAGTTTATTGTATGCTTTCTGAAATTAACTGATTGCAGGCTTTGTTGTACTTCTTATTCTTTTGTGTGTTTTCCATGAGTAGTTATCCAGTGAAGCCTGGGAACCATCCAAGGAAGTACAGGGTACGATGCAGGGCACATGGGAAGCCACTCCAGTGCTGTGTAAACACACACACACACAGACACACACATACTGCAGGTTTGTAAGTACATCTTTGTGGGGACTCTCCATTCATTTCTAAGAGGAAACTCTAATCCCAACATGACAACATTAACCTCTACCCAGCCCTAACCTTATCCATAAGTAATCAAATCTAGTACAAGACTTTTGGCATTTTTAGGTTTTTGGCAGTAGTCACAGATTGTTCAAAAAAATTGAGCTTCCCCTTGTGGGGACCGAAAAAGAAGGATCCACACAACATCAAAATAACAGACATTTGGTCCCCACAATGTATTTTACATATACCCCCTATTTGATCTTCTACACAATGCAATATATACAGATTTCAAGTATCATTCAATTTGGCCTCAGGCTTCAGTAAACTGGACATTATTTCGCACTATTGGGGATCTAATGATTTGTGCTGATGATCGCCCCCTTTTAGTACAACTGATAAGGTAATAAAAACTAATGTAGGAATATAAAAACAGACACAAACCTGCTAATAATAACAAGTATGCATTTTAAAGGATTACAAAAATACATGAAAAGTGATGCATGCTGGGAGCTGCCTTGGTTTGTTTTGAAATGGCAACAGTGTGTAAAATTAGGCGTTTCCTTTGCCTCAACAGAGCTGCCAATCATGCGTCAGCATAACCAGTGACCTCAGAAAATGGAAATCTTCAGGCTGCACCTTTTACAGTCTTCTGTTATAGTTTCCCACCTAGTTAAAATTCCAAGAAACATGCCATTGAACTTGATTTTGATACAGTTTATTTCCTTCCTGACTAACATTACATCACTTTATCAAAATACACTTCAGCAATTTAACGTCAATGACTGAGTGAGCACTGAGCAGTCTCTAAAAATCAAGGGATTCATATTTTTAATTGGCCATTTAACACAGTTTGTATTATTTATATATGAGTGGCATCTATATTTTTAACAAAATATTAACCACTTTTACTACACAATATACTGCGATGGGCTGGCCCCCCATCCTGGGTTGTTCCCTGCCTCGTGGCCATTGCTTCCGGGATAGGCTCCGGACCCCCCACAACCCAGTAGGATAAGCGGTTTGGAAAATGGATGGATGGATGGAGTATATCAGTTATTCTCAATATATCCATATGAATATATCAGTTATTTTCAATGACAATAAAGATATTCTATTGTATTCAATATATGCTCTCATATAACATCGATTTATGTATGATATTCTGTTTATAACATCATGAGGTCACATGCTTAGGGGGCATAATAGCTTTATATGCATATGTCATTTTTAATTCTATGAAAATTGGACAAGACGAATATTTCAAAAACAAGCCTGGTGGCTCATGACCCACAGTAGTCTGTATGCTACACAGTTGGACTGACATCTTCCGCTGAAATAGTTGAAGTTTGTAATAGGTTCGTATTTTGAATGTCAAATGTTGAATATTAAACTAACTTTCCCTTAGTAAAAAGTAGTTTATTCAAGTGTATGAGTATACTTATTTTATACTAAAACTCAGGCAGTATCCTTGAAGTTTACTTTTTATATACTATATTTTATATACTTAAGAACAGTATAGTGAAGTACAGTATAAGACTAAGACGAAGTGCATTAATACTTACACTTATACTTTAATAATAAAGCTTATACTTTGGTGTACTTTACTTCTCAACATTCTGTCTGGTGATTTTGTAAATAGATTGCAGTCTAGCGTACATACAGTATGAGTTAAATTTAAGAATGCTTTAAGAAGTATATTTCAAGTATATACATAGTATGCTACAAGTAATGTGCTAAGCAAACTTACAAGGAGTGGGATGGTGGTGCAGGAGGTAGTGCTATTATTTGGCAACCAGAGGGTTGCAGGTTTAAGCCTTGGTTCCTTTTGACCCCATCAAAGTGTCCTTGAGCAAGACACTGAACCCCAAATTGCTTCCAGTGTGCAGACAGCCTCCTCCACCGGTGTGTGGATAGGTGAATATGAGGCATGTATTGTAAAATGCTTTGAGTACTTGTAGGAGTAGAAATGCACTATCAAATGCAGTCCATTTACAAGTATATTTAAAGTATAACAACAACTGAACTAGTAAAATAGCAAAAATATATTTTTTTTTTAGTTTTAGTAATTCTAAGTTCATAAAAGTATACTTCGACTGTACTTCAATTAACTAAAATGTGGACTAGAAGTATATAGCTAGTACACTAGTAGTATATAGATGAGTGTACTTGTATACTTAAAGTATACTTTTATAAACTTAAAAATGTTCGAATTTAGTCCAAAGTATTAAATTGGTATACTTTCTAGTACAAGTACATGGTCCGTAGTATACTTACTATACTTATACTCAAGCATACTTAATAACATGAACTTCAAATATACTAATTTCTGCTATGGGTTACCTTGGTAGCACTTAAAGCAAAACCCCCAATTGTGGAGGACTGAAATAACGTGGGTTAGGTACTGCTCATCGGGCATGGAACCAGCTGTGAGAGGAGAATTATTCGAGTGCCAAACTAACAAAATGATTTTATGCCTGTTTATTCCTCTAGGGTCACCATATGTCCTCTTTTCCCTGGACTTGTCCTCTTTTTTGGGACCGATGTCGCTTTGTTTCATGTTGACATTTGCTTTCTACAATCAGAATATTTTCTTAATGCATATTTACATTGCTTTAACGCCTTTTTTGCGCCCTGCCTCCGCTACCCTCCTTTTTCCTTTGACTTTTTAGGCCTGTATCGATCGTGAAGATAGTAGAGTACAGAAATTCTGCCCAGTGGTTTGTGGAGAAGGAAAAGGAAATACCACCTTGATTAAATTACGAACACGGGAACACAGTCCTTTATATTCACCAACAGCACATACTCAATAGAAAGACAAAGTCAATAGAAAGACAAAGTATAAAACACTGCCTTGAGACGTGAAAAGAAAATTGTGCAGTACCAAGCCATTCCACGTGGCGAACCAAAACACGTCGCGTAAAGATGACGAGACACAGATGACGTGTCGATGTCGACAGTAAACCGTGGCTAGAGCATCAAAGGGAAGTGTCCCCCTGTCAGAAATGGCAGCTGACATTACATTATTGTTCAAAGCCAGTGTAAAAACGGTCAAAACGCGAAATAAAGCTATAGGAGTTGGATTTGATTCCGCGAAAGACGAAATATTGAAGAAGAGCAGACCGAAGAATGGCTTCTCAACCAGGGCGAAAGAGGTGGTGAGTATCTGCAAGTAAGTAAAATATGGCAAAACCGGCTTCTGCAGCTCGTATATCACAGTTTTATATACCTGTTAAACATGAACTTGGTAAATAAATTAACTAAAATAAATGTACAGCTTACTAGCGATAACTACGTCTTTGACGTGGCCACGTATGGTTGTCTTGGGCATGTAGAGTACGTTAGCCCTGGTTACTCTCTTCCCTGTTTATACTGCTTATTGCGGTGTTCAGGAGCGCCTTTTTGAAACACGCCGATCGGCCGACCATTGTGGCTCCAGAATAGAGCCAACATGGCGCCTGGCCACGTAAGATTGCACCTCTGCAAAGTTTTGGATGTGCTTCAGCAAAATCCGAGGTCCGGTCAGGCGATAGACAAGATTGTGAAGATGCTCTGATGTTGTCCACTAAGCCAACAGTCTTTTAAGGTAAAAGGGACTTAAGAGAAATGACAGGGTGCAGCAGTGATGATGTTCTCTCCAGTGAAGTGTGGCCGTTGTCACTCATGCCGGTGAACTTGACTCACCTGACACAGTGAGAATATGAGAACTCCACACACACACACACACACACACACACACACACACACACACACACACACACACACACACACACACACACACAGACAGACAGAGAGCGGAGGTTATGTTAGAGGCGTGAGTACCCAAATTGTAATCCTTTTGTTTTTAAATTCTCTCTGTTTTGCCACCTTTTTCGGGCGTTTATTTGATAATCGGTTTATTTTTGCTTAGTATTGCTGATACCAGTAACTGGCTAACAACTTGATTGGTTCACTTGGAAGCATCCTTTTTTTTCTTGATGGGGATGAACAAAGCGTACATCCCTGGTGTATTTATATTGCTGATTGAAACTGAACCGCTATTTATATCTAGCATTAAATAACCCACTCTAGGCATCGTAGCAGCAGTTATACAAAACACTCAGGCATAGGCTCAACACAGGTATAAATCAGCCTGTAGTCTGACTGGGACACAGAGAGCATGTTGGCTGTACAGCATTATTGTGCCTGAGTCACAGAGAACGTTGGCTGTACAGCATTATTGTACCCGAGTCACAGAGAGCCCATTCGCTGTACATCATTATTGTGCCTGAGTCACAGGGAGCCCGTTGGCTGTACAGCATTATTGTGCCTGAGTCACAGAGAGCCCATTGGCTGTATAGCATTACTTTATCTGAGTGACAATAGCCATTTTATATGAACATGTTAAATATTCTTGTTGTTGTTGTTTTAACATATTGTTTACATATATTTCATATAGTTGATATAAAACACACTTGCTGGTAGTTAGTGCCAAATACTGGCTTTAATGGCTCATACAGTAGGGCAAACATAAAGTGTTGAAATAGCTGTCATGGGACTGTGTGTGTGACTTCTAAAATAATAAATCAATCGATAGCAGCCCTGTCCAGGCACATTTGCCCACCAGATGCCCTGCTCCCCAGTTCGCGTGTCAGTAATGACCTGTTTAACAGTTTTACCCATACTGAGCCATTGTCAACAAAGTCGGGAATTAGGTTTAGTTTGACAAAAGAAGCTGAGCCCCTGATGGGTGTTGTGGCTGCTTGTGGCAGGTCAAGCTGCTCGTCACTCCTTGGGACTGGGACTGCGGAAGTGCTAACTTTGGAAACTGAAATTGTCCTTGGAATGTCTGGCTGTGGTTTCTGGGTTTGTGTGTGTGTGTGTGTGTGTGTGTGTGTGTGGGGGTGGGGGTGGGGATTGCAAAGATCACATTCGGGGACCAAAATGTCCCCAAAGTGCGGTATAATCTGAAGCTTCTTACTTTTGGGGACACTTCTTCAGGTCCCCATTTGGATAACTTCAATTTTATAAAAATCCGCGGATGCAATCAAAAAAGTAAAAGTACTAAAAGTCTTGTATTTTGGTTGGTTACTTATGGTTAAGGTTACGGCTGTGTGGGGTTAAGGGTGTCATGATTGGGATTAGGGGTATTCCCATAGAAATGAATGGACGGTCCCCATTTAGATTTGAAGACCAACTTGTGTGTGTCTGTGTGTGTGGAGAGAGCACTCATGAAACATTTTTTGGAGAGTCCCTTTCAAAAGTATGATTTCATAAACTTGCTGCAATAACATTTTTTTTTCAGCTTTTAACCGTTTCTTTGGGAAAACCGATCCTCTCCAGAGTCCGTGATTAAAGGTAGAAGATCAAAACAGAAAAAATATTCAATTAGGTCTCCTGCATCAATGTTGACGGTTCGCTCATAATGCTCAACAGATGTGAGAGCCTTTTAAGACTTGTATTGCTTTCCTCCCTCAGTGACAGTCAAAGATATTGATTAAAAAAAGAACGAAGGAAAACAAATAGAATATAATATGTTTTTTTTTTCCATTTAAATGTGAGTCCTCATGGAAACATCACATGGTGCATCGCTGACCTGAAAGCCAGCTTTGCTAATGAGAAGTGAAGGTGCTCCGACTGTCCCGGCGTGCGACGCAGCCCCCGCCTCTCTGATCTCCGCTTCAATGCGTGCTTTATCCTGCGGTGAGGTGCCCTCTCATGTCGAACATCAGAGCTGATCGGCGGGGGGTGGGAGGGGGGTTGGTGGGTCTAGTAACTGTGAATAGGAATCACTGGCAGCTTGGTGGTATTTTCTTTGCATTCCCCAAACCGAGAGAACGCAATTTTCACAGCGCGCTGGCCAAAATGTGCATGCCGCTCCGTCTCCTGGGTACTTATTTTTCCTAAACTGTGAATACATTAATTTATCCATGTCCATGGATTATTGGCCCAATGTATTGGCTCTCTCTTGAGCTCTAGAAGAGCAGACTGGCCCATTTGGTCTTGTAGCATTTCTGTTGGCCTGTGGAAATATGTATGGCCTGTTAGATTACAGATGGTGGGGTTTCGTCTGTTCCCAATCAGGTAGTTGATGTTGAATATGAGGGTGGTGGAGTCACCATGCGGGCCCGGTGCCCTTTGCTAGCTGTCGCTGCTCTGGGTAGCAGAGTTTTCACATTCTGCTGACTTTCGGGTTTTCACTGCCTTCCTGATTTTTAAGCGGAGCCTGTTTGTGAGGTTCCTGCAGGAGCCTCACTTCCAGCTGTGGTGCACAGGCTTGTCGTTCCCATCAGGAGATTCTGAGAAGCACTTGGTGCTGATTGAAGACCCCATGGAGCTGTGGTGGGTAATTGAACTAAAAGGCTTCTACAAAGCCGGACTTCTTAAGGACTTTATAAGTGTGTTGAATCTGTCATGAAAAACTTATTGGATGAAATGTTTTAGATGTAGAGGAAATAAAGGGATCAAGAATAGGTTATTCTTCAAGTTAGAATTGGTGGTGTTTCCCAAACAAGCTGCCCAGTGCTGTTTGGTTACATTTAAAAGACCAGTGGTCACGCAGGGTTGGTCTCTAAACAAGCTGAATGAAGGGTGAACCCCTGTATCTCAGCTGGCCTGGTTTGGGTCACTGGCCCAGTGAAGGGTGAACCCCTGTATCTCAGCTGGCCCGGTTTGGGTCACTGGCCCAGTGAAGGGTGAACCCCTGTATCTCAGCTGGCCCGGTTTGGGTCACTGGCCCAGTGAAGGGTGAACCCCTGTATCTCAGCTGGCCCGGTTTGGGTCACTGGCCCAGTGAAGGGTGATCCCCAGTATCTCAGCTGGCCGGTTTTGGTCACAGGCCCAATGAAGGGTGATCCCCAGTATCTCAGCTGGCCCGGTTTAGGTCACTGGCTCAGTGAAGGGTGATCCTCTGTATCTCAGCTGGCCCGGTTTGGGTCACTGGCCCAGTGAAGGGTGATCCTCTGTATCTCAGCTGGCCCGGTTTGGGTCACAGACCCAATGAAGGGTAATCCTCTGTATCTCAGCTGGCCCCGTTTGGGTCACAGACCCAGTGAAGGGTGATTCTCTGTATCTCAGCTGGCCCCATTTGGGTCACAGGCCCAGTGAAGGGTGATCCTCTGTATCTCAGCTGGCCCCGTTTGGGTCACAGACCCAGTGAAGGGTGATCCTCTATGTCTCAGCTAGCATGACTTGCATCATCGCCCTGGCTTGGTTCTCAATGTCCTTAGGAATAACCCTTTCAGACACTGGGCCCCATGAGGAGAAGAGGCACGGGAATTGCTGTCTTGCCAGGCTGAAATCACAGCAGGCTGTCCTCTGTCTGAGCGCTGGCCGAAGCTCTTACAGATCACATCGACTTCAGTGGCCACTCAGGGCTCTGCCCCATTATGGACATTATTCTCATTTTCTCAGCCACGTTACTTGCTTCCCGCCGCTCTTAATGCTTAAAGGTGGGGTACAATTGCCCCAAATTGCTTCAAATAGCGCAGTTACCTGGACTGGTTCCTCTCTGGGGGATTCAAAAACCATTAAACAGATGAAAGAATTGTGAACACGGTGACCTCACCATGCTGCCAAATCTGAGCAGCACCATCTCCACCGTTTTCCTGAAGTATGTGTGCTGTCCATCTGTGTCCAATCCAGTAATTACAGCCTGACTCTACCTAAAGACCGGAGACCGTGCAGCACAGTTAGTTTAAGGCTTGTGTCTGTACCGCAAATTGACCGCAGTCTAAAATGTCGAGTGTTCCTGTTTTGTAAGCTGTCTCTCATCCTCACTTCATATATGTTTGCTCTCTGAAGTGAAAAATGGGATATTTAACAGTGTTTTCCAGTGACTGATTATTGACAGCACTCTCGACTTCAGGTACCTCTCAATCAGGTTTAAACAGAAAGATCCGTGCCTTGAAACTGTCTCGTTAGCAAGGGCTCCTTTTCAAAGCAGTCTGCTGCTCAAGCAGTGGATTGCAAACCCCATACGTTTGAGAATGAGCTGACATGGACTTTCTTTTATTAAACCAGGAAAATGGCCAGGCTTGGCCACGCAGTGCAGGAGTCTTTATAGGAGATGTAACCGAAGCGTTTTTCCATCGAGGCCTTTAGACGGATGCCCACTGGCACCCCCTGCTGACCCTGTAAAACTCTCACTGTTGTGCTGGAAATGCCTATCTTAATGGGTTTTGGGTGCTGGTGCCTGATAATTTAGGTATTTGTGTCTTTTTTATCAGTTTATCTGTTTGCTGTTTTTATCTTAGAAGCACTTTGATTTATAATGCCCCCTACAGGCAATGAAAGCACCATACATTTCTGTACAGGAGCCTGGATCCTTGACCAGGACATACTCATGTCATTTGTGGCACTTTGGACGGGTATATGAGAAGTGTATGTATTTCCTATATAAAACCTATTCAAAACCTGTACCTGTGAGATTAAAAGGACATATTTGCTGTATAAATACTCCTGAGAAGTTTAGATTTCCTTAGGTTCTTAGAGTCTTGGAGTTAATTTACATGCCCCTAGAATATTCAGGTTTCCTACAGTCTTTCCCAGTCAGGATCCCTAGAGCTCTTACCAGCAATGGAGCCCCCACCAATTGAGGAAGTTGCCGGGGGGGTGTGCCACTTGACCAATAAGAACACACAAACAGGCAGTTGTATCTGTGGGCCACCCATCTCCTGCGAGATACATGAATGTGCCCCAGAGAGCTGTGTCCCAGTGCGGAGGCCAACTACTGGCACCCGGAGTGCCCCTTTCCCTCGGCATCAAGCGTGGCACTGGGGAAGGAGGGTGACTGGCACCCGGAGTGCCCCTTTCTCTCTGCACCAATCGTGACACTTGGGAAGGAGGGCGACTGGCACCCGGAGTGCCCCTTTCTCTCTGCACCAAGCGCGGCACTGGGGAAGGAGGGCGACTGGGACCCGGAGTGCCCCTTTCTCTCTGCACCAAGCGCGGCACTGGGGAAGGAGGGCGACTGGGACCCAGAGTGCCCCTATCTCTCAGCACCAAGCGCGGCACTGGGGAAGGAGGGTGACTGAGACCCGGAGTGCCCCTATCTCTCGGCACCAATCGTGGCACTTGGGAAGGAGGGTGACTGAGACTCGGAGTGCCCCTTTCCTTCGTCACCAATCGTGGCACTTGGGAAGGAGGGCGACTGGGACCTGGGGTGCCCCTTTCCCTCGGCACCAAGCGTGGCGCTGGGGAAGGAGGCTGGCGGGCCTTCAGATCCTACTGATGCTTTGGATGGATGCCTGTCCTCCGCCGCTGTGAGGAGTAGTGGCTCGCTGGGCTCTCACGCGCTTCATGGGATTTCCGCTGCTTCTTCTGGCATGGCTAAGCTGTTAATGATATCTTGTCTTAATTAGACGCTGGGTGCTGTTCACAGGCCCTCTTGAGGGCATCTTTGGAAATACTTATTTTCCGCCAGACTCCATCTCCGCTGGGTCTGTAGGGAGAAGAGGGACGTAAACTGACATTGTGAGAACCACTTGGCTGGAAGGTATTCTGCATTGGTATGAGAAGCTGGCATTTACAGACACCTAAGTGATGTCATGCCAGGTCAGTTCCAGTCTGATGAGGGTAGTGTAACCGTCAACAGATCAGACTAAGAAAGATTACATTATCCGGTTTTCATCCATCTTGGACAAGGTAGGGCTGGGGTGGGGGCTAGAGTCTATCCCAGGCAGCATCGGCTTAGGTTTATCCCTGGATGGGATGGATTTATTGGCTTTATTTTCTTAAAACTGCATAGGACAAGCAAGCATGGAAAATGAACGGATGGATCCACCCCCATTAAACTGACCCGCTGCTTTCTCACCCTATATCCCTTGGATTAGTTTTTTGTGAAATAAAACTGTTAAAACCTGTTTAGGTTGTGAGTTTAGCACGTCTGTGATGGGGTGATGAAATCCAGTGACACAAAAAAATGTCTAATATTCATATGCATGTGTCTCCGACCTAGGATTTTTACAACGTTAAATTTTTTTGTTGTTTTCATCTGGTTTTCTTCTTATTTTATTCATTTTTGGTTTGCTATCATCCACTCTTGTTATCATCAGCTGTCCATAAATCAGCACTTTTAGTCAGCTGTGGGATGGAGTAGCCTCTAACCATCATGCAATGGGAGCTTAAAATTCCAGCCTGGCTGAATTAGGGCTCTGGGGATGAGATAACGGCGCCCACCTCTGGTCTGGAGGAGCAAGTTATCCATACAGCCCATCAGATACACCAGTGATAAAAGACACACCACCTTAAAAGCCAGTTCATGCTTCACTTTTCACATATGCAAGGAAATTGACTAGGTGTTTGCTGTAGGTATCAGCACTGACTTTCACACAGCAAACATCAAACAAGAAAGAATAGAAGAAGAATTATTGTAGGTGAGGAGGTATCCACATATCTAAATGTTAATGTCCTGATCATTTATACTGTCCGGCCATTATGTATTTTCAACAGCAACTAGTGTTTATTTATTTTATAGTGTTTATTTTCAACGGCATTTTGAAATCTTGGTGATGAAATTCAACGTTGTGGGGGGGGGGTCACTGGCTTGTCTTGTCATAAGAATTTTGGATTTGAAAATGCCACAGTATGCTGCATTAATACCATTCAAACAACTTTAAACTTCATAAAAAGTTGACCGATTTCACTGCATTGCTTTTACCTGAGTTTGTTGCAATAGATCTGCCCTTTGCTGGTCTGGTAAAATATCCCTTCTGGTAGAATATCACTGACCGCCACCGACAAATGTTGTATGAACAGAAGATTCCTTACATCCACAGCCCAAAAGTGCACATGGAAAAGTGAAGTATGAACTAACCTTAAGCCATATGCACTCTATTCAGTTTCCCTTTCCAGTTAATTAAGAGCCGATCGTTAGCTTGGCAGCGTTATTTTCCATTCTTTAGCACGCCGGGAAACAGCCTGAATTAATGAAGCATGATAAGCGTTTTATTAAGATGGATGCAGTTCTGTAGCCATGAGAGCAGGGGCCTCACCACTGCATTTGACTGCACTTTTAGTCTGCTGAGAGTAAGCATAATTTCCAAACGCACTGTAAGCAGGTTCGTTATGGTAAATGATCAAAAGGGGGCAGCAGAGGCATTGCTGCCATGTCAGTGATCTCTGACATTTTGTTGCTACCGGGTTCTCCATGTAAGAAGCGTCTGCTTTTCATCACGCCACTCGACGTGGGTATAACTCACAGCTGGAGTGACCTGCAGTAGAGCCTGTCTGCTCCCCTGAGGATTCTTGCTCCTCGGAACCTCCAGAATTGTGCCTGGACTGTTCGCAGTGAGCTCTTGATAACGATGGACTTGGTTGATGAAGCCCAAGGGCTCATAAATGTCCTCAGCCGTGAGTTGCACAGGGATGGGAGAGACCATTTAGCAGTGAGGCAGCTGTGTAGGACACCAGGCCTTCAGCCATGCAGTTGTGTGATTTTCCGGTTCCAGCTGTCAGAGTTCCAGCTGCACATCATGGCTACTCTTCCCTGCAAGAGCCTTCCTGATCCTCACAGAGATGAGTCAGCTTCCAAGTTCTGGAGACCGTAATGGGAAACATGGACGCTTCTTTTGAAGTGTGCCTTTTAAACATAGCGTGGGACATTCAATACCACCATTAAAGTATTTCCATTATCTTAACTAGATAACATTAATGTCAGTTAGTGCAAGGAGCGTATGACGTTTTGTCAACGGATATGTTAAATAACTGCCTGGTAATATGTAGTCATTTTGTCAGTGGAGATGTTGAGATGAAACCCCAGTGCTGCAGGTGCTTTGCAGGCCTCACTGCTCTCTCTTCATTCTTACTCCTTCAGCTGGCTCCTTCTGGAAGGTATAACATGTCTTTTTACATCTCTGTCCTCTTCCTCTGTTGTGTATTGAAGGTTATTTTTGGTAAAAATAAATTTTCTGAAGAGGGGAAGTGAAATGCTAACCTTCAGCGAGAGGTTTAGGGAAAATGCACTTCCTTTTATAGTGTGTGACTGAAGATCAGGATGAGATGATAAACAGGATGTCTGGGGGGGGGGTCGACCTGGTTTTATTTTTCAGACATTCTCTCTGCAGCAGAACGTTAAGTCAGGTTCAGAATTGAGACCCGCGTCGCTCAGAAAGCGCACGCCTGTCTGATTCTGTCCGCATGAGAAGGACACAGAGGAATGTGTTTCCACTGTGAGGTTAATATTGCAGTTTATGTACCGCATTAAGCCTAAGAGCCCCATCCGCACTGCCCCCCCCTAACCCCCCCCCGGTCACAAGCACGCGGCTCCGGCTTTCATTACGGCTCCATGCAGCTCCCTCAGCCTTTCTCTCCGCCCCCCCCCCCCCCCCCCCCCCCCCCAAACCCACATCACTTTCTTGTGATCCGGGAAACATGAAAACTCTTACTGGAGTATAATTTAATGTAGCTGTCCCCACCGCGTTGATTACCGAAGGTGATATATGTGTGCCCTCCCCCAGCATATATTCAGCTGCAGACAGTGTGGGTAACCCTCAGTACAGAGTCCGTCCTTCTGCATGCGGAATGCATTTCCACTGTGCTGAAAGCCTCTGCAGTCTGGCATTAATAACTCAGGTTTTACAGTCAGTGAATTATGGTGTTGCACACTCTCCGTGTGAGAGGTTTATGTGGCTTCGAATGGTATATTGACATTTCCCCCCCCCACGTCACGCCACCCCCAAACTGAACATGATTGCACATTAGGCGTGAAAACAGTCACCCCGAACAGCGGAGTTGGCGGTGGAAACCCGCTTGATAGGCTGCTTCAGACAGGCGAGTCCGGCTCAGGTAGAGAGAAGGGGGGGTGGGACATCAGGACTCTAAAAGCGTCTCTCAGAGCCGTGCCTTATTACTGAAACTCTGCTCTTACGATCCTTATCAGAGCCTTTGAATTACCTGTTCTCCCAAAAATGCTCCTGATAGCCAGGTTGCCAGGCTGGGCTTTAAAAGCCTTCATCTAATTCTATTCCTTTTATTTTCATAATAATAACTGCCCTCACTCCCCCCCCCCCCACCACCATCCCCAAAGGCTTTGACTTCCTGCCATTTTGTTTATGCATGATTTGCTGATCTGAAACAGAAAGTGAAAAGGTAAAGGGGGTTTGGCGGGGTGCAGATGATGAGATTAGATGTAGCCAGGCTGACTGTCTCCTACAGTCCCAGACCCCACCCCATGCACCCTTCCACAAACCCCTCCTCATGTGCACAAGGCCACCCCTACCTCATTGTTTGGGTATTACTTGCTCTTTAGGGTGTTAAATTACAAGAGCAATTGATCCCAGTGACCTCATACAAAGCCCTCTTGGCAGCAGTGGGAATCTGAGCCTAAATGTATACCCACAGGAGGTAGATCGGCTCCCCTTCACAGGGCCCGGGGAACCAATGCTGGGAACGTAGCACCATCTGCTGGACGAGGACTGTCTTGCAGTCTGGAGGCTGAAGTAAGTTGAATAGGGATGATCTGGGCACAGTTAGCTCAACTAAAAACAAGAGGGTTAGTGATTGAGTTTAGTAGTAATCTATGGTAGGTGGATGTGAATTCTAATAAATCTCTGCCCTTTATCTGAAAGTTTAGTATTAGCCGATTGTTTCCCTTAGTGGTTCTTCCTCAGCCTGGACGTCGTGTTGGGTCAGTCCCTGATCAGTCTGCCCCCGGCTCTGTTCCTGAAGGAGGCCACCCAGCCAGGCCCCTTTCGTCAGCACTAGTGCCCTCCAGTGTCTTTCAGCTCTTTACTGAAGTCCGGATGCTTCAGTATTGCATACTGGCCTGTTTTGATGCTGCCAGGCTGCGGTACTCAGCCTGTTCCGTTAAACTTCCCCCCGTCCAGTCTGAGGGTGGTGTTGGCAATAGGGTCCGCCAGTTGCCGCCATCATCATGGACACCTCTGCCATTCCCACAGTCTGAGAAATATGTGTGCAGTTAGGAGACCCTGGTTACAGCCTTACAGCTCCAGTAATTTAGTAATTACTGTAATTAAGGGTGGGGGGGGTGGGCTTGTTCCTGACTAAAAATATTCCCAGCCATCCTAGGCCACAGACTGGCTCATTGTGATGTGATTTCTGCTGGTTTTTGATTGTTTGTTCTCACACCATGCAAACATCTCCCCCTGGAGGTATAAGGTGGCACGCGCCAAATTACATAAGTAAACACCGGCATGCCGGATGCTTCCTGTGACCAAGCCACTGAGCCCAAAATACATGTTCAGCTTTAATCGGCCCCGGTTTCGTTCGAGCCACCATACCATCCCATCATGAAACCCTCCTTACTGTTTATTTTACCTCTTCCCCCCAACACAGACACACACATATACACAGAGTTTCCATTGCCAGATTTCGCTAAACCGCCACACCGCACTTCAGCGTGCCGTGCGTAAGCTTTCAATCCGCTGTACGTCATGTGGAATAGTTCCCGGATGAGGCATCAGTTGTTTGTTTAGCTGTACCCAGGATGAAACGCGGTGTCCATTTTTAATAGCTAGTCTCATTATGAGTATTAGCGTGTGATTATGTCAGATTAGCTGACAAATAGCCTCGAGCTGCAGAAAGAGCCCATTGAAGACGTGGCCTCCTGGCTAAGAGGCTGGTGGGGGCGGTATTCATCCTGTAGGACTGCAGTTTGGTAGGGTGAGATTTGTAAGTCGAATGCTCTGGGCCTTGACCGTCCCCTTGATCTCCTCTTTCCCAGATCTCCAACATCACAAAGCTGAAGGACTTCCTGTTGCAGCACAGGAAGGATTATGTGAACGCCGACAGGTACGGTCTGCTGTTCTAACACTAAGGGTTCCAGAGCTACTGCACTAAAGGGACTGGTGGTTGGGGGGCTTATGAAGTCTTAGCCCAGTTGTGCAGAAGAATCAATGCAAATTCTGAGCCCCTGGCATCCTGTCTGAGACCCTCTTTGGATGTGCCTCGTGTGCCTTGCCGAGACGGCTCGCGAATGACAGGAGTCTTAAATCATGAAGGCCTCTACATGGCTTAATTGAGCTTAGAGCACCCTTATTCTGTCGGGTAGGAATCTCCCCTAAGGCGAGTGCAGCCTGTGGCAAGCTGGAGATTAGCTCTCATTAGAGGATGGCCTTTTATCTCGCATTTCTTCAAGGGTGTTGTAATAGCTCTTCATCTTCGAAGAACTTCAAAGTCCTGGCAGGGTTTTCTATGGTCAGTGGCTTTTTTGTGTTGTGTTAAATGTTTGTTTATTCCATCTGATGAGGACTGGTCATAACATATTTGTTCTAACTTGTTTGACAAAGCATGAGCCATTTTTATCACTACAGATAGCTTATATATCTTGCCACTCGCTTAACAATACAAGACAAATTCGAACTCCAGAAGCAAAGATAGGGTTATGCAGTTATTCCTAATACCACTAGAGGGAGACAGACTCCCGTATGTCCTCATTTCTAAAGCCTAATTCTTACTTCACTAGACTGCATGCTATTATGGTCCCCACACAGTGCATGTTATATATTTTTTTTTTATGAGAGGTATCCCCACGAACTGAGCTTGTACAGCCCAGATTTTGGGTCTAAGTGGACTTTTTGCATGCCAGTACATTTAGACTGTAATTGTGCAAGGAACTGATAGTCTGTTGGTCTGGTGGAATATCATTGCAGTACACATGTGCCAAATTGTCAGTGTCAGTGGGCACGACCGTGTACGGACCATAACATCATGTGGACAAGTATGAACTAGGCTTAAAACACATGTCTAAGTAGAAATTTTACTCCATCTCCCTGCTCAGCTCTACTGTGGTTATAACTGTTGCTCTGCAGCCTCGTCTCCTCCAGTGTGTCACGGATGACGGACACAGAGCGGGACCAGATCGACCAGGACGCGCAGATCTTCATGCGGACGTGCTCGGACGCTATCAAGCAGCTCCGAGCAGAGGGTGAGTGTGCGCGCCCTACCTCGCTGTTAAAGCCCCATGCATGTTCTCATAGAGAGGAGCTCACATTATGTCTGCATGTGTCTGTGGCCCACAGCTGAGAAGAACGTCATCTCCACCCAGGTGAAGGAACACAGGGGAGCCATTCTGAACCTGATTGAGGAGTACCTGAAAGGTGGGTGAGCACTTCCCTTTAGCGCTTGAACTATGGCCTCCTGCAGGGGATTGAAGGGCTTGGGGTGTGGTCTTGGTTGTCATTGCTTGTTCTGGTGACATTTAGGCTATAGTGGTTATTGTACCCTGGTGAACTCTTTGGATGTTTCTAAAGTGTTTCTAGCTGCGTGCACAACATGGTCACGAGCACCCTCATTGTCAACTTTTGGTGCTGCAATGCTGTGGTCTGGTTTGTACAAAACAAGGCTTAGTTTGTGGTCCGGAGAATTAGGGTGAAGCTACAATATATTACTGTGCTGTTGTTCAGCCATGGATTTGAGTCTCCTTCAGAAGCCCCTGCTCATAACCTGTATGGGTCTTTGAAAATACTTCTGTTACAATTCTTTGAATTGTCCAGCACCAAACCGGAATGCAAGTGACTATCTTTTCTAGGTTTGGATGACTGAGAACCGTCAGAGCTGATGGATCACATACTGTCTTTTTTTGACAATCACCAGCCTTGTTTTCTCTTCAGGATTTGTGAGACCTGGCTAGGGTGGCAGAGAAAGTTCTTTCAGTCAGGCAGAGTATCTGCAGAGTTGCGCTCATGGCGGGGAGGCACAGCAAGTTGCTGTTCTTGTGTTTTTACCATGCGTGTTTCATCCCCCAAGTTAGGAGATGCTGCTTACCCAGCCATTTCAAGGAGCTGGGAAACAGGACAGCCATTCAGGCAGCTTACTGGTCATCAAGAATTCTGACATTGGGTGTCATTTCCTATGTGACAAGGACACTCGAGTGAGTGTTCATATCTGCTGTGGATTTGGTCGAGGGTGGGGCACATGGCAACAGGCTCATGTCAGTTCTGTTAAGATTTTCAGCATCTTTTGCATCATATTTCAGAGGATTAATGGAGCATCATTGTGGCAAAGCAGTGTACTCCCATTTTCGGGGTGGACTTCCTCTGCATTACCATCCTCCTGGTGGATGTTAAGAACTGGGTCTCATCAGTACAGAGACTTTCCGTTCACTTCCATGCTTGTGCAGTGGGGCTGATTCTTAGAAGTTAGCAAGCATCATCACCTCTTCAGACAGCTTTTTGCATCTCCTCACTGAGTTGAGAGACCTGCCTAAGGCCACTTTCACATCCATTATTTCCAGGCATCTTATAACTACAGTCGAACTGTCCATCATCATCTTGATGCCACAGTCCATGACCACTACCTAGTTCCTCACATTCAGGATTTTTCTACCCCTCTAGTCGGAAAAACAGGATCCCCCCTTTGGGCTCCATATGGGTGGTGCATCCATCTGTCCACTAAGGTAGAAGCCATAAGTGTTACCATACCCTGTCATGGGCAGTGTGCTACAGAAGTTTTTGGGCACTGCAGTCCTACAACTTTTACCATCGATTTTGCAGGTTGCTCAGCTTATGCTTCTACTTTATGATTCCCTCAATGGTAAAGCAGCCACAAAGTGTAGCACGTTTAACCACAAGCTCTTTAGTCTGTTTCAGGCTGTGCATCATTTTCATTTTTTTCTGGAGGGTCATCCTTTCACCACCTTTGTTGACCATAAGCCATTGACCTTTGCCATAGCTAAAACTGATCTGCCTGCCAATAGTGTCGTCTATCCTTTGTCTCCATTCACAGCAGATATCCAGTATAACTAGGTAGCTGCCTGTTTCATGCGTTCTGTGGCTGGTTCCATCCATTTTGGCATCAACTATGCACAAATGGTGGCTGATCAAGTCTCTGACTTGTGACAGGTCTGAGTTTAAAGATGTTCTTTTAAGGAATGTGGGTATCACACCGCTGTGACATCTTGATGGGTCATCCTTAGTCTATTGTCTCGGCGGGCTGGCATGAGTGCCTGTTTGTCACTGTGTTAGTGTGGCCTTTCTCATTCGGGCATGAGGGAATCGCTGCAGTTAGTGCCATCCAAGATTGTCTGGCATGGTGTCCAGATAGACAGGTGGACTTCTGGCAGTGTCTGCATGGTCTGTCAGCAAGCAAAGCTGCAGCAGCATGTCACAGCACATTTGGCACCATTCAATGTGCTTGAATGACATTCCAACCAGGTACATGTGGACCTGGTGGGGCCCCTTCCCAACTCTCACTGGGTTTCTCACCTCCTGATGGTTATCAACAGGACCATCAAAGCTTCCCCACTGTCTTTAAAGTTTACCGGGGAACTCGCATATATGAGCTTTGGAATGCCATCACACCCCCCCTCCCCATGGTGCTGATAGGGATGTGTCTGGATCACATTTCACCACTGCGCTGTTCATCTAATTACCATGCGAATGCAATTTGAATACACGGAAATGCGGCTGTTTTAGAATGTGATTCTTAAACTCCAAACACCTAGAGATGTAACCCAACATTCTATTGCCCTTTTTTATTGCTTCCCCACACTGGCAAGAGTGGGACATGGAAGCCTCAACATACACACTGAGATCTTTCTTGTAATCAGCTACCTTTATTTCAGTGGAACCCATAAAATATCTGTACTTTATATTTTTGCTCCCTGCATGCATTACCTTACATTTATCTATGTTAAATTTCATCTGCCAGGTATCAGCCCAGTTAAATTAATTAAATTCAGATCCCGTTGTAGCCTCTGTGCTGCTAGATCAATATCTGCTACAGCATGCACCTTGGTGTCGTCTGTAAATTTAACCAGTTTACTGTACGTATTGGTGTCAATATCAGTAATGTAAATTAGGAACAATAGTGGTCCTAAAATTGAACCCTGCGTTACCCCACTTTGAACGCAGTTTGAAACCAGTTTTTGATCCAAGCTGCTACAGTTCCTAAAATCCCTGCAGCCTTGATCTTAAGCAAGAGCCGTTTGTGAGGGACAACAACTTCTGGAAATCTAAGTAGATCACGTTGTAGGCCTTTTTGTGATCAATTTCTCTTGTAACTTCCTCAAAGAACTCAAGTAAATTCGTTAAACAGGATCTTCCTCTCCTAAATCCACATTGGCTATCCCTCAGAATGTTATTTGAATCCAGGTAATCTACCATTTTCACTTGGATTATAGCTTCCATTATTTTTCCAGTAATGCTAATTAAACTGATTGGCCTGGAAGGCTGTGCTCCATGCTTGACTCTGCAATGATGGCTGAAGAGACAGGCTCCCGTGGGTCTTGCTGGGCTTCAGCATGGCTCCCAAGGTCATTCTCAGCTGAATAGGTCTACAGACAAGCCTTGAGGGGACCTGCTGTTTTCTGTCTTCGATTAATTGTCTGTGGTCCACCAGTCAGTAACATTTCGCCCTGCTGGATAGTGCCAAAACATTTGCCCCAGTCCCACATCCCTTTCTGTTTGTGGGGTGTGGATTATATGTTTATGTAACATGATGCTCATCGTGGGCCTCTGCCGGCAGCTTATGATGGGACATTCCATATGTTCAAGCCTGGTGACAAGTTCTTTGTTGTCGATTTTGGATGTAATCTGAGCTACGTTTCAGTGGCCACCTGAAACCTGCTCACTCAGATCTGGATGGGCTTGCTCCATGTTGCCTCCATGTGTTGTGACTCATTTTGGCCACGGTAGCATTATGTGATTTCAGTGAATTCTGGGGTTATGTGTGAGAGGTATGGTGTATAATTTACTTGCACTGTCTAGCCAGTGGGGTATTTATGCAAAAGTGGTTCTAAGTTGTAGCTATTGTTAAAGCTCCCGTTATGGATATTCTTAGTTGTCATTCCCAGCTCAATTCGCTCCACACCCAAACTCTTACAGAGCTTTAAGTAAAACTGATGAAAAGTATGTCTAATGACTGGGTCACTGGATCATGGGATGTAAGGCCTCAACATCTTCCAGTGCCCTGAGGAATCCAGTCAACATGAACAAGTCTCAGAGTAACTGCTCAGTGGTTACCACGGACTGTCCTGGAGTTTTCTGGTTTCTTTCTTTGTTTGATTTTTCCATCTTGAGTTATTCTCGTGTTTGCAGGTATATGCAAGCTGTACTCAGAGCAGAGAGCAATCCGAGTGAAGAGAGTTGTGGACAGGAAGAGGCTGTAAGTAGCATCTGCATCCCTCCAGACACCATCCTGTATTCTCTTCCCAGAGGGCACTAAAGAACGTGGTTGACACCCTGCAGATCACGCTTGGAGCCCGAGCAGCACAGCAGGAGCAGCATGCAGCAGAGCCCCGTCACAGAGAAGACAGAGGAGGAGAAGGAGCCGATGGAGGAGACCAGCGGTGAGTAGGAGCTGCAGAAGGTGGGCAGACTCGAGGAAGACATTGAGCAGGGATTTGTGTCATTATCTTCATGCTTTAGTGCAGACAGTACATACCAAGATCACTAATTATTAAAGAGCTTATGACGAACCTGGTTCTGTGTCCCTGACTGACTCTTGCATATATGGGTGGGAGTTTTTAACAAATAAGTTTGAGAATCTCATTTATAGTTTCAGTAGGGATCCTGATGTTGTTCCACTGGACCTGAATCATATCAGGAAATATGATTCAGTTATTAAAAGTCAGGGGATGGGAAAGGGTAATACTAGGGACTGCTTCTGAGCATCTGCAATATGATTATAATAAGAAGATTATAGTAAGAAGATTTCCTTTAAGAGCGGGATTAGTATTGGATCCAGAAGAGAACTACATGAAAGGCCAGCAGAGAGCTGATGTGTGACTGGTCCGTGCGCATGTCACTCTGGTTGCAGAAAAGGTATTGTCAGAGGTTGCGGAGGACAGTGTCAGCACCTGGGAGGAGGCCAAAGTGGAGGACGAGTTGTCACCAGAGGAAATTCAGATGGTGGGTATACTCAAACTCCCCGTATCTTATACATCACCTGCGTGTGGGTGGTGTGAGGTTCCCCCATAACCCCATCCCCAACCTAACGCGCTCATTCTCAGTGTAGATGTAGCCTCACCTGTCTTCAGCATTCCCAAATGAGCCTAAATTCTGTGAAAAGCATAGCTTGTAAGCATTATAGCGAATGCTCCAGTAGCTTAAGACGTAGAGCATTGTGCTAACAACGCAAAGGTTGTGGAGTACATAGAAACCGTAACCCTTCCCGGTACTGCAAGTCACTTTAGACAAAAGCTTCAGCTAAATGAATAAATTAATTTGATTAAATGAAATTCCCTTTTGATGTGAGTAAGACTTGATATACCCAGTGTTTCACCTCCCTGCCCCTCTATGTGCCCATGTGACACTGTTCTGGTCTGACTGATCTGCTATTCCCCACATCTGTCCTGCAGTTTGAACAGGAGAACCAGAGACTAGTTAGCGAGATGAGCAACCTGGTGGATGAAGTAAGGTAGGTTATGGACTAAAGGTCCCCTCCGTATGACATTGAACTGTCTCTGTTGTTTAAAATGTCTGTGTTTGAGCTCTCCTGTGCCGCGAGATAGTAGCTCCGCTTCCTGCGAATCATGTGACTCCCTTCATCAACGCTTGCTTCATCGGCCTTATTTATAGCCCCCTGTTGCTAGGATACCTGTTTACAAGTGGCTAGTAAATGGATAGCGCTGTTAAGCAGGGCGTGAGGAGAGGATGGAGGGGTTGTTGAGATTTCTGAGCCTGAAATATGGCAGTGAAGAATTCAGTTACCTCTTTACAAAAGGAAAATATTGAATGTGGAAGTTTACTAGACTCTGGTTACACAAGATCAAGGGACGTGGTTGGACGCACACTTAAAGGCAACCACTTTATTAAACGGTGACTAGCCCTGGCCGGCGATGGGTGTGGTGCCCCAGCCAGGGTTATTATCTGTCTTCCGCCCATAATTTCCCTGATAGACTCCAGTCCCCTACTACTCTGCATAGGACAAGTAGGTATAGAGAATGGATGGACGGACGGTCGGACAGACAGACGGACAGACGAACTAGCCTTGGCTCTAGCAGTGTATCTTGGGAGCCATTTAACATGTCTCCCGACCCCCACCCAATGCAGAAAGATCGAGGGCAAAGTGGTGGAGATCTCTCGGCTCCAGGAGATTTTTGCTGAAAAGGTCCTGCAGCAGGTAAGCTCCTCCCACCCGCTGAGTCTCTCCAATCAGTGGTAGGCTCTGGTTCATGGCCAGCGCTAAAATTAGAAATGCATCTTTAGAGCAAAACCTGCAGAGAGGGTGTAATTAAACACCGCTGTGGACATCTCAGAGATTTGACTGTTTTATTCATAAAGCCATAGCGATTAGGCCATGTGTGCGAATGTGGGTGTTCCCCCTCACAGAGGATTAGAGCCCCCCCCCCCCCCCCCCAAATCTGACTCCACACTGTATCTTTTGCCTCCTCCAGGAAACGGAGATAGATAACATCCACCAGCTTGTTGTAGGAGCCACAGAAAATGTCAAAGAAGGGAATGAGGACATTAGAGAGGTAATTCCCAACCACTTCAATGTCCTATTACTGTGTGTTGCGCTCATGTGTTGTCTTCCTCGATTTATGTGGGGTTTTCACCATGTACAGAAGCATGAGCTGTTGCATGTCTTCCACATCAGGCCATCAAGAACAATGCCGGGTTCCGTGTGTGGATCCTCTTCTTCCTCGTCATGTGCTCCTTCTCACTGCTCTTCCTGGACTGGTATGACAGCTAGCCTATCATGAGCAGCACCACAGCACATGGATGCCCTGGCAGTCTGGTGCCACGACAGTAGGCCATTGGTTGAAGCTCCACTCTGTTTACCATACCCACCCATAAAGGAAGTCTAGTCCTTGACATCTTGGCTTTTCCTGTCCTGGCCTCTCCTTGTCCTCCTCCTCTTCATTACAGGAAAAGCATAACCTATCAGGGAGTCTGTATTATGTTATTTCGTCTCTGATTCCATGCTCTGCTTCACACTAAGATGAGATTGTCGGTCCGTGGGGATGACTGACTCTACATAAAGGGTGCCTTGATGGTGTCATGTTAACTGTAACGTCCTTTTTACCTGAGCTGCATGGGGAGCCTCTCAATAATGTTCAGCCAGGCTGGCATAGCGCTTCACACTTTGGGAATAAATGTGTCTGATTTATTCAGTGATTGATTGATTGGTCTTTTAACACTTCGAAGACTCCGAGATTTAGGTTGTCCACTGACACTCGGGAGACAGGAAGACGTGCCCCTGTTAGTATTTGGGAGGTTGTCTTTATCATCATCTTCGTCATCATCTTGAGAAGACGCTGGGATTTGACTGTGGGTGGGGTCAGCATGATGTAACCGAGCCTGAAAATCAGGGGGCCCTAGACTGATATCAACCTGGACACTCATGTGTCGCCAATTCATTTATCTGTTTCATTTTTCATCTCAGTGATTGTCGGGGTCCTGGACTATAGCCTAGAATGGCCTATGCAATAACCTGCCCTTGGTGAAGATAATTAAAGCATGACTCATGAAGTCCAAGCGACTGCTAGTGAGATTGCAATGAGTAGGAGTCACACATGGCTGCTACTTTGATATCGAGGAGAATATTGTGTGATTCATTCTGTCACTTAAAAAAGGAAAGCTGTGAATTTGTGAGGAAAGATATTAAAACATCTGTTTGAACAGCAGGAAACAGAAAATTGCCATAGTGTGCAGCTGGTTGGTGTGTTTGTGGTGAGTTGCATCCTTGTGAGAAGGGATGTTTGCACCCATATACATACAGTCAGTCCAGAACCAGACTAAGCTTCATGTTGAGAAAAATGGCTTCTTTCCGTGTACTCATGACACACTAGAGTATACAGTCGGTCCCCCATCTGCGGATTGGTTCCATGATCTCCTGCAGATGCCAAACAAATCCTCCCATATACTTTAAATCAAATCTATATTATGTATAATACATAATGCAATGTAAATGATATATAAATAGCTGTTACACTCTTGTTAAGGGAATAATGAAAAGAAAAAGTACACGTTCAATACAGGTGCAGCCATCATAGTAAATCTAGAAAATATAATGAAAGAATGTATAAATTCATTGTCTCTCTCACGCACACTGTGTTAACATTCACCAAAACCCAAAACTACACATCATCCTCATGGATTCAGCCGACTGCTTGGTGTGCAGAAAATTCAAGTTTTGTGTCATGCTTTATGTAATTTTTTTTCCCTCAATGTTTTCAATTTGCAATTGGTTGAATCCACAGATACAGATATACAGATATGTGGCAGGAAATCATAGCCAGGGGCAATTAGGGGTATAAGAAGTGATAACAGAAACCACACCATAGTACAGGTGATGTGCACAGTGTTGTGTGCAAGGTGCCTACGCACATCACTCTCATCACAGCTGATGTGCACGGTGTTGTGTGCAAGGTGCCTACGCACATCACTCTCATCACAGCTGATGTGCACGGTGTTGTGTGCAAGGTGCCTACGCACATTACTCTCATCACAGCTGATGTGCACGGTGTTGTGTGCAAGGTGCCTACGCACATCACTCTCATCACAGCTGATGTGCACGGTGTTGTGTGCAAGGTGCCTACGCACATCACTCTCATCACAGCTGATGTGCACGGTGTTGTGTGCAAGGTGCCTATGCACATCACTCTCATCACAGCTGATGTGCACGGTGTTGTGTGCAAGGTGCCTACGCACATCACTCTCATCACAGTTGGCAGACAAGCGATGACCCTGCAGGTTTTCACTCAGTCTTTATTTAACTTCATGTTTGCCAGTGAAATCACCATCTCTACCAACTTCTCCAGACCGTTGCAACAAAATATACTCTGATTTCCTCCACCCAAAACATGCCACAAATATACGTTTTAAACAATTATGTGAAATATGCAATTTTTTCTTTTTTTTTTAGTCTAAACTGAAAAATATCTCAATGCTTGCTTAAAATCTTTGATTATAATACGAACAGGAAAGCTAAGTCGATTCTCTCCCCCCATTTTGTAAGCAAGGGTTGCAGACTGACCAGCCTGAGATGACAGGAATGGTGTGACGGCTAAAGGTACAGGCCTATTTGGAGAGGGGTGGGGGTACTCCCAGGGTGGCTGTGATACTCTGGCATCGACAGGCCAGGCCCACAAGCATGAAGAGGTGTGGTGAGCAGGTGAGGTTTCGAAATGAAAAGTGAGGAAGAAGCTAACGGTCAAGGAAACTCAAAGCTGACAGCTAATTCCCAAGCGAGCAGATTAGCGTGTTTGCCTGGTAAGCTGGGTGGACATGGCATGGGCTATGGGCTCCACCCAAAGGAGGGGGTGGTGGGCTTGCGGCCCTTTCACTGAAGGCAGACAACATAATAAAGCTTACAGCTGTAGTACTTCATGAGGTCTGTGAGGGGTGCTAATGGATGTGGGCATTGCAGACACCTGAGAAGGTGAAGTCAAATGACTTTTGAAACTGGGGTTTTGGACCTCAAGGGAAGCAGACGGTACCCTTGGGGGGCTAGATGATGATACTCTGTGATGAGCTATCACTACAAGCCCCAAGAATCCCCAGCCACATGTTGTGGAAAGTAGGTGGTGTGCTGGCTTATGGTGCATTGTGGGTAATGTGTGAAATTAAAACCATAAACCATATAATGTAGAACACAGGTCGACAGATACAATACTGATGAAGTTCTCGGCTGCTCTATGAAGATGAAGCTCCTTTCAGACTCACTGTACTGCTGGATTACCTGAAGGAAACTCGGGACCTGTGTGTGCGCGTGTTTGTGATGACTTAAGTGTGACAGGAAGTGAACATATCCATGGTCAGGTGTGTTTGGGTATCTTACTGTGGATGGAGAGGAGAGTGTAGATCTGTGTGTGCACTTGGGTGTGTTGTGTGTGAGCATCATGCATTGGTCATTTTCTGTATAGCTGTGTGTGTGTGTGTGGGAGTGTATGTGTGCTTGGGGGGAGGGGTCTGCCTGTGGGGTCTCCTAGGCCAGCTTCTGGGACGTCTCCATCTCCTGCTGGGAGACCTTTTCCTCAGACATGACTGTCATCCAGGGCGAGACTGAGCGGGTGATGGTCTGCTTGGCTACGTTGTAGTGGTTGATGATGGTGAAGAGCCGGCCACGGCCCCCGGGCCCCTGGGGCGGGTAGTAGCTGTACACCCCGGCTGGCATGCAGCGTCCCTGCTACAGAGGAAGGGGGGGAGAGACAGCCTGTCAGCTCGACAGTGTGCCGCACACGCCCGTTGTCAAAAAAAATAGGCCATCATGCCATATGACTGGCCCCAGCTGCACAGGGCATTAGGGTCAGTGTGCCACATATGCCCGTGATCGAAGGGCAGACCATCATGTCATATGACCGACCCCAGCCACACAGGTCATTACAGTCAGTGTGCTGCATATGCCCGTGATCGACGGGCAGGCCATCATGTCATATGACCAACCCTGGCCACACAGAGCATTAGAGTCAGTGTGCTGCACGCACCCGTGATCGAAGGGCAGGCCATCATGCCATATGACCGACCCCAGCCACACAGGGCGTTAGGGTCAGTGTGCTGCATATGCCCGTGATCGAAAGGCAGGCCATCATGCCGTATGACCGATCCCGGCCACACAGGATATTAGCGTTAGTGTGCTGCACGTGGCTGTGATCGAAGGGCAGGCCACCATGTCATACGGTCAAACCCGGCCACACAGAGCATTAGAGTCAGTGTGCCGCATGTGCCTGTAATCGAAGGGCAGGCCGCCATGCCGGATGACCGATCCCGGCCACACAGGACATTAGCGTTAGTGTGCTGCACGTGGCTGTGATCGAAGGGCAGGCCGCCATGTCATACGGTCGAACCCGGCCACACAGAGCATTAGAGTCAGTGTGCCGCACGTGCCTGTAATCGAAGGGCAGGCCGCCATGCCGGATGACCGATCCCGGCCACACAGGACATTAGCGTTAGTGTGCTGCACGTGCCTGTAATCGAAGGGCAGGCCGCCATGCCGGATGACCGATCCCGGCCACACAGGACATTATCGTTAGTGTGCTGCACGTGGCTGTGATCGAAGGGCAGGCCGCCATGTCATACGGTCGAACCCGGCCACACAGAGCATTAGAGTCAGTGTGCTGCACGCGCCCGTGATCGAAGGGCAGGCCATCATGTCATACGACCGACCCCAGCCACACAGGGCGTTAGGGTCAGTGTGCTGCATATGCCCGTGATCGAAAGGCAGGCCATCATGCCGTATGACCGATCCCGGCCACACAGGATATTAGCGTTAGTGTGCCGCACGTGCCTGTAATCGAAGGGCAGGCCGCCATGCCGGATGACCTATCCCGGCCACACAGGACATTAGCGTTAGTGTGCTGCACGTGCCTGTAATCGAAGGGCAGGCCGCCATGCCGGATGACCGATCCCGGCCACACAGGACATTAGCGTTACTGTGCTGCACGTGGCTGTGATCGAAGGGCAGGCCGCCATGTCATATGGTCGAACCCGGCCACACAGAGCATTAGAGTCAGTGTGCTGCACGCGCCCGTGATCGAAGGGCAGGCCATCATGTCATACGACCGACCCCGGCCACACAGGGCGTTAGGGTCAGTGTGCTGCATATGCCCGTGATCGAAAGGCAGGCCATCATGCCGTATGACCGATCCCGGCCACACAGGATATTAGCGTTAGTGTGCTGCACGTGGCTGTGATCGAAGGGCAGGCCACCATGTCATACGGTCAAACCCGGCCACACAGAGCATTAGAGTCAGTGTGCCGCACGTGCCTGTAATTCAAGGGCAGGTCGCCATGCCGGATGACCGATCCCGGCCACACAGGACATTAGCGTTAGTGTGCTGCACGTGGCTGTGATCGAAGGGCAGGCCGCCATGTCATACGGTCGAACCCGGCCACACAGAGCATTAGAGTCAGTGTGCTGCACGCGCCCGTGATCGAAGGGCAGGCCATCATGTCATACGACCGACCCCGGCCACACAGGGCGTTAGGCTTAGTGTGCTGCACGTGCCTGTAATCGAAGGGCAGGCCGCCATGCCGGATGACCGATCCCGGCCACACAGGACATTAGCGTTAGTGTGCTGCACGTGGCTGTGATCGAAGGGCAGGCCGCCATGTCATACGGTCGAACCCGGCCACAGAGAGCATTAGAGTCAGTGTGCTGCACGCGCCCGTGATCGAAGGGCAGGCCATCATGTCATACGACCGACCCCGGCCACACAGGGCGTTAGGCTTAGTGTGCTGCACGTGCCTGTAATCGAAGGGCAGGCCGCCATGCCGGATGACCGATCCCGGCCACACAGGACATTAGCGTTAGTGTGCTGCACGTGGTTGTGATCGAAGGGCAGGCCGCCATGTCATACGGTCGAACCCGGCCACACAGAGCATTAGAGTCAGTGTGCTGCACGCGCCCGTGATCGAAGGGCAGGCCATCATGTCATACGACCGACCCCGGCCACACAGGGCGTTAGGCTTAGTGTGCTGCAAGTGCCTGTGATCGAAGGGCAGGCCACCATGCTGTATGACCCACGCTGGCTACACAGGATGTTAGGGTTAGTGTGCCACACGCGCCCATGATCAAAGGGCAGGCCACCATGCCGTACGACTGGCCCCAGCCACACAGAGCATTAGAGTCAGTGTGCCGCACGCGCTCGTAATCGAAGGGCAGGCCACCATGCCGCACGACCAACCCTGGCCACACAGGGCGTTAGGGTTAGGGTGCCGCAAACTCCCGTGATCGAAGGGCGGGCCATCATGCCGTATGACCGACCCCGGCCACACAGAGCATTAGGGTCAGTGTGCCGCATGAGATCGAATGGCCGGCCAATACGCTGTACGATGTTCCTGCACCCCGAGGATGGGGCTTGGGATGGGGGTGTCAGAAAATAAAGCTCAGGAAAAAAATGACACCCCACCTTCATGATGCATTCTCAAAATGCATCAGAATTTGGAACCCAAGCAGAAAAAGACTATCTGTGTGAGCTGTGGGGGGAGGGGAGGGGGGTGAGAGACACAAGCCATGCGGATTAACGGCACCAGCGGGAACACAGTCAGCGGCCTCCCCCTCAACATGGCCTCAAAGCGCCTGATACGGTACGACCCGGCAGGGCCCGGGAGCCCATCCAGGTCCACGGTGCACAGTGTGGGGAGCCATCCTCTTTAGAGCTGGCAGCAGGTCGATCTGGACAGAACCGGCGAGGTCTAAATGGCTCCACTGAGAGCCGGGCCAAGCCCCGCAGGGTCCAGTGAAGTCATGAGGAAGATCAGAGCCTCTTCTGTACTTGTCACTCCTTTGGTTGTGAAATGGCTGCATGCTGCCTGGCTTTGCAAAGGACACTTTCAGTTTAAGGTTAGTTTTCTTGTAGGGTGGTCACCTTCTGGGTGCACACTGAGGGCCACCAAGGCCCCCCCATCGCTTCTGTCCCGGACACGTGCTGCTCAGTTGCCCGATGACACCCCCTCCTGAAAATCAGGATCCTGGCCCAACAGTGCCCTTGTTCTGACACGTGCCTTCAGTGGGGCTTGTTTGCCACACTTTTTGGCATTTTTGGCTATGCTCAGACCTTTCTGTTCTACACCTAGTCCCTATAGGGGGCAGGGATTCGGAACAGGGCCCCCGAGGTATGGTTGGCACCCCCAGGAAGGACCAGGATACCCCCCTCCCCAGTGAGTGTTGAAGCAGATCGGAGGTGTACATACCGTGTACATGAATCCCTCGGGGCATGGCTGCTCATACTGGTACACTTTGTAGACCACCAGGAACACGACGCAAACCAGAAACGCCAACGCACAGATCACCAGCAGGGTGACCTGACAGCGAAAGAGAAACCCACCCCCACAAAGGAACCATTCCAGTTAGCACTCAGACTTGAGAAAACGAAAAAAAAAATCGTCAGTCTTTACAGATTACATATAATAAATAAATGAAATATAGAAACGGTTTCTGGCTGTAACATGTGTGCAGCACTAGATGGCGCCAACACTTTATTAGATTAGATTGCAGCAGCAATGATTAAATTGCCATGATGGATGGCAGCCCAGTACATGTAATTCTTAAAAAAAAAATAACAACATTCATTGGGAAGATGCTTTTGAACATAAATTAGTGGGTCCCAGATAAATATTTCTGTTTTGATGCTTAGTGCTTTTGTTTTTGTTAAAATTCACTCACTTCGCAAATACTGAAGAGCTTGCTTACCCAGACAATTATGGGTAATCATACTAATGGTCTGGATTATTATAGAGGCATAACGAAAGCGACTGCAATGACACACTGAAACCAGTAAAGAAGTTTGTCTTTATGATTATGCATATTTTATAATCATTATCATGAAAGCGAACAGAAAAACCCTTACCAGTCATTACCAGTCAGCATTTTTCCTTTAACAATAAATATGTTTCCATGCACAAAGAGTCTCGGGTACGTTACGGAAAGAAAATGTCTTTATGCTTCATCTGCATTTTACGTTCGGCAAGAGTGGTGTTTGCGGTATCAAATTCCCAGGCAAACACCATCCCGCATATCCCGCTCTAATCTTCTGTCCGTGCGTTCGTCCTTATTCCCCAATTCTTACATAAACTTGATTGTTTGACGGTGATTGCAGGAATTACAAATCACATTGTGAAACAGCGCGTCAATCGTCTGCTAGCGCCCGTGGAAACGTGCTTTTATAGTCAATTTTACAACTGAGCCCAGGCTGCCATCCTGCTCCACCGCTGTTGCCTGTTATTCAGTTGGAACTGCGTCTAGCTGCGGAGATAAGGACTAATCAGGACCCAGACGGCATGCTGAGCTCCACCTAAATGTACTTACAAAACCCAGCAGAATTAAATGGTTGAGCTATTAACACGCCGGCAAAGGGCACTGACTAAGCAAATAAATAATCTGGGACAAAACACCAAAAAACCTGACGCGCCCGTGTATTAAACTCAGCATTTAACCTGGAAAACGCACCTTCAGACCTCATCATGCCTAAATAAAGTGTTGCTCCGCTAAAAAAAAAAAAAAAACTCACTAGAAAAAGGAGGTTCCCATTAATCCATTTTGTTAATTCCTTGACTGAACCAAAAAAGCTGCAGAATAAACTGGATCGGGTGACTATCTGGTTGATGTAGTAACATCTCCTGGATCTTGGGCATTTACTACCAAAGTGACCTACAGACCAGGTTTAACGTACAGAGAGCCTCAACCAGTTCCACCACAAGCATATGTTACAAGTTGCATGGGTGGTGTGGGTTTTCATCCTGTAAGGATAATGGTATGTCTGACGAACCCTCAGCCAGCTGACCCTGCACTGTGACTCCAAGCTTTCCTCTACTGTATGTTGCTTTGGACAAAGGTATCAGCTGTACCGTCTTTCACATGAACACCCATAGATTTTAGGCTCCAGTTGGAATTCTCAGCTGCTGATTATAATCAGAGGAACCTCGACTTGTCAGTCTGTGCCGGCTTTTCTCCCTTACTTGTAGAACAGTACAGAGACACACGGGATTCTCCTTGATTCTTATTCAGCCGCTGACACAACCGGCAGGGAACAAAAGGCAGTCAGACATGCTTTTAGTCTGACTTGACAGGTACAGATCTCTCCCTCTGGATCTTCACTTTGCTGCAATCCCCAGGTCACTCTGAATATATTAATGCCTGTAAAGTAAATGACTACCTTTTACTGTTACTAACACTCTCTGAGCTCCAGACGATTCCCGACTCCCAGGAGGAAGTGTAGGTGAATTGATGCTAATGCGATGGCTCCCTTTTGATCTGATAGCCACATCTTTGCGGAATAAACAGCAGTGCATGTTTGGGGTTTGCCTGCCCGCAGGGGGCACCTGATAGCTGGTGCCCAAAGCAAAAATGACAGGTGGGTTTGACGGGATAATTACTGGTGCATCCTCCTTGAATTCTCCCTGCCATGAGCCATGGTGTGCTAGTAGGAATCATGGAGGTGGGGGGGGAAGCTGGGGGATGGATGGAAGGGGTGTGTCCTGAACATCTTCTCCAATGAAAAGCTCTGAGGGGGAAGTGGGTGGAGACAGAGTGACCCAGAACATTAGGCATGTCCTTCTTAAAAAATCACCACTGGCAGCAAACTGAGCTGCTGCGTGGACTCGGGGGGCTGCCGCATTTCCTGAGATCACAGCCCTGACGAGGCCTGGCTCATAATTAGCCCCTGTGCCAGGAGAAGCACCTGTTTGTCCTTTCCGCAGGAAGGCTCACATTCCTCAGCCTTGCTGGTATCTTAACCAGAAACAAACGCGAGGCTACCGCAGCCCAATCTCCTGCAAATTCACATTCACCACAACAATCACGGTGATCATCTCAAATTTTACATTAAATTATTTTACATTAAAATGCTTAATAAATCAAGTTCAAGAGTCATTTGCATAAAACTACTAACATGTCAGGCAGGTGCACGCATTTGAGCTGAACTGCAGCATTATTTTTGTCTGGGCCCAAGAGGGGCAAATGCAGAGCAGACCCCAATCTCACGGCGGCAAAGCAAAGGTCAGCAAACATCACTGTCCACAGTGGGCTGAACGGGCGGAGAAATCAGACTGGAGAACACAAGGGATGGTCAGTTCTTGG
Organism: Brienomyrus brachyistius; assembly: GCF_023856365.1. Classification (NCBI taxonomy): domain Eukaryota; kingdom Metazoa; phylum Chordata; class Actinopteri; order Osteoglossiformes; family Mormyridae; genus Brienomyrus; species Brienomyrus brachyistius. The sequence continues at coordinate 22,981,514 of NC_064544.1, forward strand.
CTTGGCCACTCAAAGGAGGATCACAGCCGCTGAGGGGGTGTAGTTTATTCTAAGCCTGTTCGTTTTACCGCGCGAAGGACTCGCCACTGCGGACACAGAGTGGGAGAGGTGGCAGATTGTGCTGGGAGAAGGTGGGTTTCCGTCATTTCCAGATACCGCTTACTAAAGGCTCAATCTGAAAAGCCAATCATCACGGTACAGGTGACACAGCTGTCACCGTAGTGCCTGTGTGACACATGTCTAATGAGAGATCACAGCCCCACCCACCATCTCCACCTCCCCCATAATCTCCCTACCACCATCATACCCACCAGGATTCCATTATGGGACATCCGGTAGCACCTCCTCAAAGCCCAGAAGGAAGACTTGCCATTTCCACCTCTCCTCCAGACATCCAGCCCCTCCTCTACAAGCCTCAGCTCCTTTGGTTACCTGGCAACACAACCTAGCAACCCAGCAGCAGGGGTTCCCGTGTTTGGTGCAACGGATCGGAAAAGAAATTCCGTATTTGCATCCAAATAAATGCAGAACCTCTTTTTCCGCTACTGTTGGTGAAAACTGCCTGGCGTCTTTGACATTTCCTTTGAAGATAATCACCCAAGAATTTTACCTCACTGTTTTCTGAAGCCTATTGTTCCAGTGTTAAGAAATATTGCTTTCTGAAAACACAATCATATCTTACTTTAAGCCGTTCAGACACGCCTTCGATGATGCTTATTGTGAATTCGGCAATTTTGGGGGAACGAAATTTGCCTTTCTTGTGGGTACCATCATAGTCTGTCTTGGTTTTCACCACCACCTACAGGAAAGAGGGCAGAGTCAAGCGTTAATAGCATCATCGTGGCTCTGTTCATTTCTACTGCTTTGCAAACACACGTCCTTTTCGACGCTGAAGTGGGATTTGAAGACCGTGCAAAGTGGTGTCCTTGGCGCTGCAAACGGAGGGCTACTGCAGTATGCTCGACCAAGACCCTCCGCGATAGCGGGAGCCCGAAATGTGCAGTGTCCTTGTTCGCCTACGTTTTATAGTCAAAGCACATTTCGCACATTTGCGACGGGTTGCATATTTTCATAACCGGGTACTGCGTTTTATATCTGACTGCTGAGTGGGGAATCACTTAAGACAGATGCAGATATCATGTCCTAACGACTCGAAACCAAATCAGATACAGGAATCGCGGAAATCACAAGAAAAAAAACATCACCATCCAGGTTTAAACATGAACACATCATGCGGCAACCTTCCGCAATATTTACCGAGTGTTAATTAAAATAATACATCTTACCTTGTTGGGCGGAGGAAATTGCAGTTGATTGACGTCCAGAGGTGTTATGAGAGGAATGGTGTCGAATCCGTCTTCCGAGACGGGCTTCGCATTATTTTTTTCGCAAAAATTGTTTCCCAGTTTCACCATTTTCTGTCTGAAATTATTTCCCAAACTGTTAGAGAAACAAAAAAAGTAAATGCGCTTTAAGCAGGACAAGGGCTTGCGAGCATGCAGTCCTTTCACACGTGAATAACTGAATAACTGGAATCGTTTATCATATTTCACTCATGTACAGGAAAATGAAAGGGTGAAACATTTCGACTACATATTATCCATCCGATTGCTATGCACATCACACACGCCTGAGGTACAGTCATCTCTAACCAAGGTTTAGCCTAATAATAAGACTATCCAACGTCGTTCCTGTTTCAGTTTTGATGTTGGATTTGGTCTCACCTAGCAGAACAATATATTGTATTTTTTCAGTGATATAAAATGCATTCGATAAATCGCTCGTTAGACGCAGCACAGTTACAGTCAATGAGGAGGCACCACACGGGCCATATAAATCATACATAACCATTCGATCAAAAGACTTACCTTGGCAATGAAAGGCAAAGGTGCAGCGAGGAGGGCACGACGGCGACGTGGAGCCCTTAATGAAACCGATTGAACGTGTTAATCCTGTGCCAGCGGTCCAGGGATGACGCAGCTGATTTGATGCTGCGAGGGGCGCTTCTGCGGACTCCGGAGCGGGGCAGCGCCGTTTAACGGTGATGTAACGGCGGCAGGGATCGGCCCGGTGCGAAAGGCGGCATCGCCGGCTGCAAGCGCAATAACCTCAGTAAAATCGCACCGATGTACGTTTAAAGTAATGCACACAATGGACATGACACTCAGTTCCCTTGAGCATTACTTATGGGTGAGACACACAGGTCCCTATAGTGCATGTTTGTATTATGACTTTATTAAGGTAAAAGTTGATGGCTCAAGAGTATATTATGTATTGTTTTAACAGAAATTATATTGTATTATATTATATTATATTATATGACGCATTTTTTGTTGTGCATTACACATTTTCGATGGTATTTTTTTCAGCCAGTTAGCTATTGAACGTTCCTCTGCAACCCTCTATTTCCCTGTTTCAATTCACCGAGGTAGAGACCTGTTGGTGATCCCTGTTTTGAGGATTATAATGTAATTTGGTTAGTACCACCTGCGGTTCGATGTCATATTTGGGTATAAGGCCAGGATGCCACGTTTGGGCGTGAGGAATAAGCGGAGTTGGTAGCCCCCTAAAAGCAGCCTGCATGGTGTTTATGAAAGCGGCAGTAATAAAGCTTTTTAATGAGATTGGTTCTCGGGCTGCGTGGAGTGCATCTGCTTGATACCTTTTGTAATCGCTTTATTCCTATTATTTATCAGAGTTCCTATCCTCTGAATCTATTGCCCAAGTAATTGATGCAGTTTTAGTAGTAAATCAGCTTGGTTTTATTCTTTGTCAAATGCAAAGAAATTAATATTGTGGATTCTTCTTAACCTCATGATGTTTTTATGGTGAATCGTAATAAATATAGACCTCGACATAGCATTGTACTTGGTGGTCAGATATAAGTTATTTTAATTAGTCCCACAGAGCATTGCAGAAGCATACATTCGCAAGCTTATCTTATCTAGAAGGAATTATGTTGTTGAACCTCTTTAAACCAGGGGCGGGTATCAGTATCCATTAATTGAACTGTATGCTTAGTAATTATCCTATTTTCAGTCGGTTGCTAGGCTACCGTCTCCGCTGGAGGCTTTAACAGCAGCAGTCAGGGTGCATATCCACCATGCCCTGCTTTGTGGAGATAACAGGGGCGGTGCCCTGTAGCTGGGACAATTGAAAGGGGTGGGGGGCGAAAGCGATGCCCACGGTCATAATAAGCTGTCATTCCATCCTAGATGGGAATGCTGGAGTGAAGAGTTTGTCATTGATATTCAGTATCACTTCACTCATCCGGTCAGGATGATGGTATTGCATTAATGCGGACATGACAGCCACTGGGAAATGAATACCATGTTTCATTTCTCTGTGTTTAAAACATCAAACCCGTCACATTTGAGGCTTAAACCCCAAACTGTCCTTCTTCTGGCCGTTCTGCCCCCCAAAACCCCTCAAATACTTCTGTTTTTCATTTTTGTTCATTTGGGAGTCACTTTACGAGGAGTATTAAACAAAAAGGAAGATCAGAGATGAAATGTCTCCCCTCTGTGGATAAATTAAAAAGTAAAACATGAATTTCCAAGGGGGTGGTCAGTGGTTTGCACCACTGGGACCAAGATCTGAATCTCTGTGTGTGGCGTTTGCATGTTCTCCCCTTGTCATTTGCCCCCCGTGATCTATAAACATGCAGATGTTAATTTTAGTTGCCAAATTGCCTGTAAGTGGGAGTTGTGTGTGGCTAGTGAGGGAGTGAGCCCTGTGATGGCTTGGCACCCCATCCTGGGTTATTCTCTGCATTGCCGACCCTTGCAACCCTGAATAGCGTAAGTGGGTACAGAAAATGTTTCATATCCTGCTCTGCCCAATCCGCCTGTCTTCTCTCACACCTGTCCCTCATTAGCCTTACCGCTCATTTCTGCCCTCTTGTGATCCATACCAGCTGCCTCTCGTTAAACCTCCTTGTTATTTTATTATTTAAGTGCTTCTTAGGCTTGTGATCGTCAGATATGTCATTGGAGTTGTGCAGTCCTGGTTTTTGTGTGCTAGCCTCCCCTCTTGATCCCCTGTGATACTTTTTGTTTGCCTGTTCTGGTTTAGTTAATAAAACCCCTTTTATTTACCCTCATGCCTGCTCCTGTATCCTCTGTTCTGCCCTCACATGACAAAATGGATGGAGCTTGACTTTAGAGTAACACTATGGAATTTAACACAAATGCACTCAAGGCTTTAAGTGATAAGATTCAGCACTATATTATTCCAGATGGAAGAAAAACACTGATTTGTTTGAGACAGATCTGATGGTTGAGCATCAGAGGAGTTATTATAGGAAAAGCAGAGCAGTGGTGTGCAGGCTGCTGCGTGGCTGCATCTTGAGGGGGCAGGGTTTCCATTTTTACGCGATGTGCCAGACATAAAGGTTAATCAGACAGCAAGGAAACAAACAGATCGACCGTTTCTGTGAAAATTGCATTTTCTTGACACATCTCCATGGTCCATTCAAGCTTGTTGAGACAGGAGGTGCGTGATTGAGTTTGAGCCTGAGTCACGGATATTCATAAACCAGCCTTGGCCATTTCACCTGCCACAAGCGCTCCATAAACGTTTCCCATAACTATATCTTATGACACACATAATACCACATGCTAGTACAGATGAGCAGTCAGGTAAATACACGGTTGTTATGACACCTACACACTTGTGACTCGTATAGGAAAACAGGTGGCTTTGCACCCAATAAGCAAGGCTTTTCAACCAAGGGCCTTTAGATGATGATTGTATATTTTGTCACTGCTTTTGTGAATTTGTGCACGTTTCTCACTCGGTTGTACTTACCGTGTCATGTGATTTGAGAAATAAAGTTTGGTTTTAATTTCAAATTAAACTAGATTTCAGCTGGGATCCCCTTCCACTAATTCATAATTACATAAGTACATAAGCCGAGTGTCTGGCATTTGCCAAAAGCCTCTATGGACCCCCTACAACACCCAGGGACAGACTATCACAGCAGTTTTATTCTTTTCTTTTTCACTGTCATTTTCTGGCTTTCATGTCTCCCTCGTCAGTTTTTTCTAACTGCTGAACTGAATAGGATTAACAGTTGCTACAACCCCTGGTAAAAAACATGGAATCACTATGCTTAGAGGATGTTCAGTCAGTTGTTTTACTTTGTAGTCCAAAAAACAAATCAAACATATAACACAAAACTATTTTACCTAACAGTTGAACACTCTGGCTTCTCATTCTGGTCTAATTATGCATATTATTCTGCAGTTAAAAGTGAGTGTTTACAAACCTTAATGAGCTGTTGCACCTGGCTGATTGACATGAAACATGGCCCAAACAAGAGAGAAAAAATGTGAAGGATTATAAAACTCCTTCAAGAAGATAAATCAGTACGGAGTGTGGCAAAAGATGTTGGTTGTTCCCAGTCAGCTGTGTCTAAAATTTGGAGCAAGTACAAACAAAATGGGAAGGTTGTAAAAGGAAAACATACAGGTAGACCAAGGAAGACATCAAAACGTCAGGACAGAGAACTCAAAGCAATACGTCTTGAATATAGAAAATTCACAAAAAAAGAAATGAAAGACAAATGGGCAGAAATAGGAACCACTGTTTGTGACTGAACTGTAAGACATCGACTGAGGGAAAGGGGATTTAGGTACCGGAAAGCCAAACGTAAATCATCATTAACACCTAATCAGAAGAAAACAAGGTTATAGTGGGTTAAAGCGAAGCAGTCATGGACTGTGGATGAATTCCGAGTCTGCATTGGCCAAGGAGATGATGCTGGAACATTTGTTTGGTGCCATCCCAATGAAACATATAAAGACAACTGCCTGAAGAACACAAGTATATTTCCTCAGTCATTGATGATATGCGGTTGCGTGTCAGGTAAATAGGGGTCCCCAACCACGAATACTTCTCATTTTGTGCCGGGCCGCGGTGAACGGATAAAAGGCTGTTTTATTTTGGAAAACACTTCCATCTGTGGCTCATAGGTGGCGATAAGGCAACGCACTTGGTGATTACAGTAAAATCCCGTTATAATGGACTCGCTTATAACGGAATATTGTCTATAACGGTTGAATTCCGCTGGTCACAGTGTTATGCCCTAAACTGCTCCCCTGTCACGGATTGCCTCCCATGACGTCATCGCTCAATTTAAAGGCAAAGTCGCTTCTCCAGCGCAGCAGAAGCGAACGCTCGCTATAAATTTATTTTCTTGGCCTAAACCGACTGAAAAAACTCAAAGTAGTTGTTTATTATGTCTTTTACATTCCAACCTTAAGTTTATCATTCACAACCTCAAGACCACAGACCAAAAGTCACCAAAATTTCACCAATGACTCTAAACCTCCTGTGTGCAATACAGCTAACAAGTCCTATTTCAAGTCTTCCAGCCATAAGAAAAGGGCTCTGGGGGGGGCTGGGAAAATCCTACATGCACCAAACTTGCACCAGATACTCATATTTAACCCTTATTCGTGTTGTATAAATTACTTTGGGCTGGGCCATAAGGAAAAGATTCTAGCTGGGGGGAATCTTAGAGCAGGCCACCCTACCACAGAATGCCCCCCTGTCTAACTCTGGCTGGGAAAAGCCCACATGCACCAAACTTGCACCAGATACTCATATTTACCCCTTATTTGTGCTGTATAAATTACTTTGGGCTGGGACATAAGGTAAATATTTCAGCTGGGGGTGGGCGGGGCATCTTAGAGCAGGCCACCCTACCACAGAATGCCCCCCGTCTAACTCTGGCTGCGAAAATCCCACATGCACCAAACTTGCACCACTTACTCATATTTACCCCTTATTTGTGCTGTATAAATTACTTTGGGCTGCGACTTAAGGAAAAAATTCTAACTGGGTGGGCATCTTAGAGCAGGCCACCCTGCCACAGAATGTCCCCCTGTCTAACTCTGGCTGCGAAAATCCCACATGCACCAAACTTCCACCAGTTACTCAAATTTGTCCCTTATTTGTGCTTTCTAAATCACTTTGGGCTGGGACATAAGGTAAATATTCCAGCTGGGAGGGGGGGGGCATCTTATAGCATACCACCCTACCACAGAATGCCCCCCTGTCTAACTCTGGCTGCGAAAATCCCACATGCACCAAACTTGCACCAGTTACTCAAATTTGTCCCTTATTTGTATTGTATAAATTACTTTGGGCTGGGACATAAGGAAAAGATTTTAGCTAGGGGGGAGGCATTTTATAGCAAGCCACCTTGCCAAAGAATGCCTCCCCCGTCTAACTCTGGCTAGGAAAATGCTACATAGACGAAACTTGCACTAGTTACTCATATTTACCCCTTGTTTGTGCTGTAGAAATTACTTTGGGCTGGAACATAAGGAAAAGATTCTAGCTGGGGGGCATCTTAGAGCAGGGCACCCTGTGAGAAAATGACCCCCCTGTTTAACTCTGACTGGGAAAATCCCACATACATCAAACTTGCACCACTTACTCATATTTACCCCTTATTTGTGCTGTATAAATTACTTTGGGCTGGGACTTCAGGAAAAAATTCTAACTGGGTGGGCATCTTAGAGCAGGCCACCCTGCCACAGAATGTCCCCCGTCTAACTCTGGCTGGGAAAAGCCCACATGCGCCAAACTTCCACCAGTTACTCAAATTTGTCCCTTATTTGTGCTTTCTAAATCACTTTGGGCTGGGACATAAGGTAAATATTCCAGCTGGGAGGGGGGGGGGCATCTTATAGCATACCACCCTACCACAGAATGCCCTCCTGTCTAACTCTGGATAGGAAAATGCTACATGCACCAAACTTGCAGCAGTTACTCAAATTTGACCCTTACTTATGCTATATAAATTACTTTGGGCTGGGCCATTAGGAAAAGATTCTAGCTGGGCGGGCATTTTAGAGCTGGCGACCAACCCACGGAATGCCCCCCCTGTCTAACTCTGGCTGGGAAAATCCCACATGCACCAAACTTGCACCAGATACTCATGTTTGCCCCTTACTTCTGCTAGAGAAATTACTTTGGGCTGGGCCATTGGGAAAAGATTCGAGCTGGGGGAGCATTTTAGAGCAGGCGACCCAGCCAAGGAATGCCCCCCCTGTCTAACTCTGGCTAGGAAAATGCTACATGCACCAAACTTGCACCAGATACTCATATTTATCCCTTATTTGTGGTGGAGAATTTACTTTGAGCTGGACCATAAGGAAAAAATTCTAACTGGGGGAGCATCTTTGAGCAGGACACCCTGCCACAAAATGACCCCCCTGTTTAACTCTGGCTAGGAAAATGCTACATGCACCAAACTTGCACCACATACTCATATTTACCCCTTAGTTGCGCTGAAAATCCCACATGCTCCAAACTTGCACAAGTCACTGATATTTGTCCCTTATTTATGATGGAGAAATTACTTTGGGCTGGGCCATAAGGAAAAGATTCTAGATCGAGGGGCATTTTATAACAAATCACTCTGCTACAGAATGCCCCCCTTATCTAATTCTGGCTAGGAAAATGCTACATGCACCAAACTTGCACCAGATACTCATATATACCCCTTATTTGTGCTGTATAAATTACTTTGGGTTGGGCCATAAGCAACAGTTTCTAGCCTGGGGGGGGGTCATTTTAGACCGGGCCACCCTGCCACAGAATGCCCCCCCCCCCCCCCCCGTCTAACTCTGGCTAGGAAAATGCTACATGCACCAAACTTGCACCAGTTACTCAAATTTGACCCTTACTTATGCTATATAAATTACTTTGGGCTGGGCCATTAGGAAAAGATTCTAGCTGGGGGGGGCATTTTAGAGCAGGCGACTTAGCCACGGAATGCCCCCCCCTGTCTAACTCTGGCTGGGAAAATCCCACATGCACCAAACTTGCACCAGATACTCATATTTGCCCCTTACTTCTGCTGTATAAATTACTTTGGGCTGGGCCATTGGGAAAAGATTCTAGCTGGGGGGGCATTTTAGAGCAGGCGACCCAGCCACAGAATGCTGCCCTTGTCTAACTCCATCCATTCATTTTCCAATCCGCTTATCCTACTGGGTCGCGGGGCGTCCAGAGCCTATCCCGGAAGCAATGGGCATGAGGCAGAGAACAAGCCAGGATGGAGGGCTAGCCCATTGCAGGGCACACTCACACATCATACACTCATACATACACACCTATGGAGAATTTAGCAACTCCAATTAGCCTCAGCATGTTTTTGGACTGTGGGGGGAAACCGGAGTACCCAGAGGAAACCCCATGATGACATTGGGAGAACATGCAAACTCCACACACATGTAACCCAGGCGGAGACTCGAACCCGGGTCCCAGAGGTGTGAGGCAACAGTGCTAACCACTGCACCACCATGCCGCCCCCTGCCTAACCCTGGCTGGGAAAATCACACATGCATCAAACTTGCACCAGATACTCATATTTGTCCCTTACTTCTGCTAGAGAAATTATTTTGGGCTGGGCCATTAGGAAAAGATTCGAGCTGGGCGGGCATTTTATAGGAAGCGACCTTGCCACAGAATGCCCCCCTGTCTAATTATTAATAGTCACGCATCTGGTCAGGTGAAGTTGGATTACTACTTGTGCAATATAATAATCTATACCACAAGTGTGTCTGCTGGGGTGTGGCATGAGTAAATGGTGTCCTGTAGTTGTGTTCTGGCCATACAGCAACTCTGGATATAACGGATATGCCCATTGCTTCCGGGATAGGCTCCGGACCACCCGCGACCCAGTAGGATAAGCGGTTTGGAAAATGGAGGGATGGATGGATGGATGGATGGATGGTTCATGGCACAAAAAAGGTAGGGGACTTCTGGGCCTTTTCAGTGATTGACGGCCCACTGCACTCTGTATCTACAGCCTTCAAGAGGGCCTGATCTTCATCTTTGAAGAGCTCCTTATGAGCTGAAAGTTTTTTTTTTGCAAACAGAAAAATTAATTATATTCCACACCACAATGGATCTTATCCATCAGACCAGCTGGCTACGGTTTTCAGACTGTATAGCTTTTGAGCAGCTACATTAAGCATGTGTGCAAAACACCCCATCTTCATGATTTGCATCCACTTCAGTGCTACATCCATGTTTGCTGCATTGTCAACAGTAATTCCTACCACTTTTGACTTCGCCCCAAAATCTTCAAAAATGGTATCTATCTCTTCAGCTATTGCTGGCCCTGTCTGTGAGATATAAACTGTGCGTGTATGAAGCACTTTTTCCCTGAGCTTGGCCTCCACATGCACATGTAATGCACAGTGACTGTCAGGCAGTGGTCTCGGGCCAGACCACTCCATCCATCTGCAGTCACTGCGACATGGTCAACAGCTTGGAGTTCCCTCTTTTCTTTTGCCATGTCATACCAAGTTGGTATGAAGGTGTTTGAGAGAAGATCTCTGGATGAGGGGTGGTATTTTGGGTTCAGGGTCCCTATCATTTCCTTATCATCATAAAAAGACAGTATATAAATAATAACATTGCTTATCTTCTTTTCATCACCATAATAATCATACACATAAACCTTCATTTACAATAGGCCATATGATAAGTTACCTAAAGCTTGTGGACTCCACAGTGGAGAAGGACACCATCTCTTTGACAATGAACGAGGTCACTGCCCTGTGGCACTTTTTGAAGAGACAAGACCCCCTTCTGAGCAAGGGTGACGGGTGTCACTTGTGCTGTGTCACTGTGACACGAGGAAGATTTGTCAATTGAAGCAAGTGTCACACAAGCTGCTGTTCTTGTGTTACAACTACAATATCAATTTATTGCAGTTTTTATAAAAATATCCCCGAACAATAACTAAAACAGATAGTTCACTAATTACCTGAAGCTGCAGTAGAACTTCCCTTACAAAAATTAACCATGAATTTACTATGATTAAATAACCATGGTTTACAGTGGTTTGCCATTTTTCATGGTCTTTTGGGTAACTATGGAAACCATGACTATGGCTTTATCATGCTACAGTTAAACCCTAGAATAATCATGGTCATTAACCATGGTATATATATATATACACACACGAGAACTGTGATATGAGACCTGGAAAAATCTGCGACATAGCGGGGGATCACTGCATATGACAAGACTCCATCCTGCTAAGCTGATCTGTCAACTGCTATATGAGAATGTTGCAACCTGATTCAAGAAGAATATTGTTTTTCATTAGTCCATGTCTCAAAGAATTCAAGCTGTCATAGAGGAGCACAAATTGTGTATTTTTTTATTCTTGATTCCATAATTTTTTCCTCTAATTGATTTGAAAAAAAATGTGCCATTAATTACAACAACATATTTTTTTGGAGGTATGTTTTACAAAGCCAGAATGATCAGCTGTTAGGTTAAGTAGTTTTGTGTCATATCTGTGAATTGTTATTTACAAAGTAAAACAACTGACTGAACATTATCCAAGAATAGTGATTCCATTTTTTTTGCCAGGGGTTGTACAATGTATAGTAAAATCTAAAAATAGATGCAACTGAATTTTGGGGCATGTATGTATTGCACACATTTTACTGGGAGAGTAACAGCGCCCTCTAGACACGTATTGCAGCAAGTGTTACAGTGTAATAAGCTACGTCCCGTAGCTTACACTGTAATACTTGCTGCAATACGTGCCAACTGTCCCGCATTGACCGTTACACTATGCTGTCTTGCTAAGCATGTAATATCTCCTGTAAATTTTATAATTCCATCTAACTGCATTATTTACTAGGGGAAATCCGAATATACAGTTGAAACGAGGAGCCTGTCCCGTTAATTGTCTTCCGATAATTACTGATGAACATCCATGTCTGTATTCAATGTTTTTTTTTTTTCAGTTTTATCACTAGCTTTTGGGGAAGCAACGATGCTCACTGACCTGCTACACATACTGTCCCTTTGACATAACCATTAACTACACAATACTCTTGTAATCTGACACCAGTCACTCATGTGCATCTCTGAGTAAGCTTTTGGTGTTTGACCTGCAAAACATGCAAAAACATTGCATCACATGTACACTATATGGACAAAAGTATTGGAACATCTGGCTGTTACAACTATACTTTTATGACACTCCATTCTAAATACATAGGCATGAATATGGAGTTGCCCCTCTATCCCACCCCCCACCCTCTTTACAGCTACAACAGCTGCCACATCTCTGGGAAGGCTTTCCACAGGCGTTTGGAGTGTGTCTGTGGGAATTTTTGCCCATTCTTCAAGAAGAACATCTGTGTGGTCAGGCATTGATGTTGGAGGTGAAGACCTGGCTTACAATCTCGATTCTAGTCCATCCGGAGGATTTCTTCCACATCAAACTCACCCAACCATCTCTTTATGGAACAGAAAAGGACCTTCCCCAAACTGTTCCCACAAAGTTGGAATCATAGAATTGTCCAAAATGTCTTGGTATGCTGAAGCAGTAAGAGTTCTCTTTGCTGGAACTAAGGGGCCCAGCCCAAACCCTGAAAAACAACCCCACAGCATAATCCCCCCTTCACCAAACTTTACACTTGGCACAGCGCAGTCAGGCAAGTACCGTTCTCCTGGCAACTGCCAAACCCAGACTCGCCCATCAGACTGCCAGACAGAGATGTGCTATTCATCCACGGAACATGTTTCCACTGCTTTAGAGTCCAATGGCGGCGTGCTTTACGCCACTGCATCTGATGCTTGCCATTGTGTTGGTGATGCATGAAGTTCCCAGTACACAGTTTATGTGCTGGGATTAGGAAGTTTGGAATTCTGCAGCTACTGAGTCAACAGTGGTGATTTTTATGCACTATGTGCCTCAGAACTCGGCAACCCTGCTCTGTTACTTTATGTGGTCTGACAATTTGTGACTAAGTTTCTGTTGTTCCTCAACACTTCCATTTTGCAGTAATACCACTTACAGCTGTCCATGAAAGATCTAGCAGGGAAGAAATTTCACAAACTGACTTATTTTGAAGGTTATGACAGAAACACCCTTGAATTCACTGAGCTCTTCAGAATGACCCATTCTTTCACAAATGTTTGTAAAACTGATTGTATGACTAGGTACTTGATTTTATACACCTGTGGCAATGGATCTGAATGAAACACTGGAAATCATGGAATGATTAAGAGGTGTGTCTCAATACTTTTGTCCATATAGTGCATGAACACTGTTATTGTGATACCCTGCTCGTCTGATCCTCCTGTGTGCCACGCCCCCTCATTTACCACGTGTGCAATCCCAATTGTGGCCAGCTGTTTCCTGTTACTTCGATGTGTCCTATGTATTTACGTCCGCGTTCAGTCTGTCTCCCTAGATCCGTCATTGAAATCTTACTGTGCAGTGTTGCAGTGCGTTGCGTGTTTCATGTCCCCGCTTCCATTCACCATTAACTCCCTTATTCCCCAGACCTACGCCTGCTTCCCTGTCTTGCACACCACCACTCAGCAGTTATATTGTGTTCAAAATCTTTAAAACAAAGATGTTTTAAAATCTTCTTAGTGTATTGTGCTTATTCATTTGCTTTGCACATTTACTTTCAGTTTTTCACGTTCATCTCAATTTCAATTTAGCATCTTTGACAACTCAGTCACCCTAAGGCGCTTTACACGGGTGTGTTGTGATACATTACAACGTCAATAAGAGAGAGTAATACAGAACAGGGAAAAGGAAAGACAAAGAAAATAAAAAAAAGAAAGCTAGATGACAACGGAGGAGAGGAACCAAAAACTCCCAAATAAGGAGAAAAAAAACCTCTGGAGGTCCGAGGTCAACTGGCTGCCCACCCCCTCCCCAGGCACTAACGTTACTGAAAGCAGAAAAGAGTGGACTTGCTTGCTAAAAGCAAGGTGTAAACTGTGATTAAGGTCCAGCCAAAATTCATGAATGAGTCTATTCTCAATGCCGGCTCGTGTGGGGTGGCAGATTAAAGGGTGCATGCATAATCTTACAGTTCATCCCTCCATGGGGCTGAGCCAGGACTCCAGCTCAAATGGTGCACACCCCAGGCACCATCCAGACGTGTGGTAAGGCAGAGAGCATGGATGGACAGAACGTACATTGGCACATTGGTGGACAAGCATAATAGATAAAAATGGCATGTACAGAAGCACCAGAAGCCATAGTTACGGTGTGATATGTTAGGTTGCAGGTAAGATAAACTCAAGTAATAGGTCTTCAGGTGGAGATTTAAAGACTGAGACCGAATCGGCATCCGGTTGATAAACCATAACACAATACAGGAGCCCTGTAGTAGAATGCATCACTGCCCACTGTCACTTTATATGTGGGACGACGAAGGACCCTGCATTCTGTGATCTGAGTGGACAATGCGGCTTGTAAACTTGAAGTAGTTCTGTTAAGTAGACAGAGAGCTTTATATGTTGTAGAAGTAGGAGAACTTCGAAGTTAGTCCTGAACCTAACAGGAAGCCAGGGAGCTAAAAACAGGGGATATGTGTTCTTACTTCCTGCTCCTGGTGACAATTGGAGGTGCTGCATTTTGAATAAGCTGCAAGGTATTTAATGTGCAGTGCGTGCTGCCAGATAGCAGAGCATCACAGTGGTCTAACCTACTGTAGATAAAGGCATATATCAATTCTTTGGTATCTTGAATAGCAAGAAATCGTCACCGTTTGGCGATGCTGCATAGTTGTAGGAAGAATACCTTTGATACTGCATCCACATGCGATTTGAATTAGAGGCTTGTATCTAAGATGCTGAGGGAAAAGTTTAGCCCTTTGGAGTATGGAGATTATGACATTTCTATCCATGGACTTGCCACCAAACTACAGAACCTCAGTTTTCTGAGTGTAAAATGATACAAAGTTTTCAGCCATCCAGGTCTTGTGCTGTTTGTAATTTTTTCTACCTCCTATATGCATCTATCCAATTCTTTTCAATCTAACATGCATTTTTCACTTGCAGTTTTGATCAATAAAAATAACTCAAATATAAGATTGCAAACAATTTTTATATGCTGATAATTTATTTCCACAAGTGTGACTAATAAATCTCTATTTACATATTTATGTCATCCAAAAAAAAAAAAGCAATTTTCTCTCTATGATGAAATTCACATATAAAAATAAGCCTTATAAATGGTGCAAATTTGTGTCTATGGGATCTGACAGGGATCACTGTTCCATGTCATTGTCATTCTGCAGGGTCTTCATGGCCAGACCCCAAAGTGTAACGCTGGAGAAGAATGGTCCCTCATTGTTCCTATAGGGGGTGCTGTTGGACCGGTTGCCTAGTGGGTGCCCACAGTGATTGTCCAATACCGACATTGTAGGACGCATCATGGAGACCCCTGGTCCCTGAAGGGTCTCCTCCCCTGCCTGGCTGTTCTCCTCAGCGTAGTTGAAGGAGTCGTGATGGAGGTGAGCTTTATGGATTTTCATCGGGTCCGGTTGGGTGCACATCTCCTGCTGACAGGGGATCAGGTGGTGAGGACCCATAGACCGCAGCTCTGAGAAGGATGTCGAGGAGGAGGGACTGAGGGTAACAGTGGGTGGGGCATTGCTGTGAGGGGGAGGTGGCTTGTCAGGCCCAGGGGGCAGCAGGCCAGAGAATGGCTCCGTATCCTGTGCGCCCTTGCCCTTATCTGGCTCTGATTCATCTCCAGCCGGGCTCTGGGCCCCGGTCCGGCAGTGTGTGCCACGGTGACGCCTGAGCACAGCGGAGCGGGTGAAGCACTTCCCACAGGTGTCGCAGGTGTATGGTCTCTCTCCTGTGTGCGTCCATACATGCCTCCGTAGGTCACCTGACCCAGCAAAGCTCTTACCTGAAAAAAACACGGGCAATCAACTGAAGATCATCTGCAAAAAAACAATTCCCATATGCATCTTCATCTGCAAGTTTTTCTCTACACCCCCTGGTGGTCAGGAGGACCAGTCATGCTGAGGTCTGACTGTGAATTTCGGGCTGGATTCAGGGCTCACCACAAGTCTGGCAGCTGTAGGGTCTCTCCCCGGAGTGCCGCACCCGGTGCTTCAGTAGTTTCCTCTGCATATTGAAAGACTTGCCACACTGGTCGCACGTGAACACCTTGTCGGTTGTGTGGGTCTTCTTGTGCTCTTTCAGGTTACTGAAGTTGCTGAAGCCTGGTGTGTGTGTGTGGGGGGGGGATTGTTAGCTGTGATGCTCAGAAGCGGTTATGACCAGTATAGGCATCCTAAATCTGCCCTCTTCTGATTAATCATTTCAAGTCTTTCTTCTGTTTTAGATTGAAAGGCCACCTGGCTTTTAAATAGCAAAATCATCTTACAAATTAAAAGCTAATATTCTCCAGTAATGCACTAATCTCAACAGAAAACTGTACAGGAGACAGCACCGTGCTCAGTGTCTCTCTTGAGCGGAGCAGATATTCTTACCTTGCTGCCTTGCGATTTACCACAGTAAGGTAAGTAAAGTGAAGAGTATTCCACTGCAGTATGTGACATATGATAGATGGCAGACTAAAAGGTTTTGGTATTTGTGGAGTACAAGGCAAACCAGGGCAAACAAACCTACCGGCACTTTTAAAAGTTTAACAGTCAATGCAGCACACACACACCCCTATCCACTGGGTTTCTGTCCTCCAGCGAGTATCTCCAAGCAAACTGAGCTCACCTCGCCCGCAGATATCACACAAGTGAGGCCTTTCTCCAGTGTGGATCGCAATGTGGCGCTGAACATCCCCAGAGGCCGCAAAACTTGGGGGGGGGGGGGCAGTGTTAGTAAACAGCCCTGTCACTCCCCCCAGGAGGAGAGAAATGCCATGTTCTATGAATGACAGATCCATGTGCACATTGGGACATTTACCTTTTCCCACAGATCTCACAGATGTACGGCTTCTCCCCCGAATGTCGACGCAGATGGGTCTGCAGATTTCCAGCCTGTTCAAAAATAAGCTCAAATTATCACCATTTTTTCCACAAAAGTGAGACCGAGCGATGCAATGAAAGTAAAAGCTGGCAGTGAATACCTGAGAGAAGTTCTTTCCACAAATGTTGCACTGGAAAGGCTTCTCACCTGTCAGAAGCAGAGAAAAGGAAACACACAGAGGTGGAGCATGAGAGTGAGGGACACATGCAGAGCTCTGGCGCCTCCTTGTGAGCAGTGCACGCGATGGGGATTGGACACGACGTACCTGTGTGTGAGCGTTTGTGGAGCTCCAGGTTACTGGGGTGCTTGAAGGTTTTGCCACACATCTCACAGCAGTACTGCTTCACCTGAGTCTGCTGTACTGCATCGCTGGAGGTCTTCTGGTGAGCCTCCTCTGGATTAGCTGATGGGGGACTAGGGGCTTGGATACCTGCTGCAAGCTCAGGCTCTGGCTCTGCCTCCACTGCCTCGCCAGTGACAGAGGGGTTTGCTGGGCTGCCTGGAGTCTCCCCATGGCTGGTCTCTGCGTGACAAGTCCCCGGGATGTCGTCATCACCCCCCGCCATGTCTTCCAGGGCCTTCTGAGACCTCAAGTAGTTGTATTTCTTCAGGTAGACGGTCTTCTTGGGCCGGAGCTGCCTGCTCACCGGAGACCCTTTCCCCGCTGGACTTGCCTGCCTGGCTGAAGTTTCCTTGCAGGGGGTCGCAAATTCCACATCAGCCAGGATGGCCGGAGCCGGAGCCGAAGCCTGATCAGCCCCCGGACATGCGCCAACATCTGGAGGAGCTCCAGCCTCTGTAATGGTTGGAGGGAAGGGTTCCTCCACCACAACCAGGGGGCTGGAGGCCAGTGTCGAGTTCCCACTCAGGGAGGTGCTCTGTTTGAAGTACTGCTTACTGTAAAGGTTGCGTAGCTTGTACCTGTGATTTAGCTGCTTCTCTGGAGTGCAGGATGTGCCCCCAGGGGCCTCAAAGGTAGGCAGCCTCCGGGGGAGCTCCAGGTCCGGGTTGCTGCAGGACAGCTTGTGGAGAACCTCAGAGGTTGGGCCATGGGGGTCACCGTCTGGGGGTATGCCCGACGTCAGCACGCATTCGGGGTCAGAGGTCAGCGTGCCCGGTAACGTGAAGGACGGCTCGCTGGCAGGAACACATGGCTTCAAGAAGCCATTACACAGGCTCAGGATGTTGGGCACCTGGAGGCACTGGGCGATGTCCAGCAGCGCCTGCACGTTGTCCTGGTTCACCTCCAGGTGCGAGGTGTACATGTAGTCCAAGATCTGCCCGATACCACTCACATCTTGAATGACAAGGTGGAAAACATCGTTCTTCTGACCGGGGGAGTTCTGGAACAAGGACCTGTGGGGTGGACCACAAACAGGGTGTTGCAGAGTGCCTGACCAGTCTGAACATCTGCCAAGTCACAAGTATGAGAGTATTAAAGAGAGCATCCACTTGCTAATGATCTCCACAGCAACAAGTGAATCTAACAAACAAATTGTAACACACTGGGAGCACACTCATCTCCCACCTGAAGTAGGAACTGAAGGCAGCCAGGACATTCTTGTGGGCCTTGAAACACACGCCTTTCACCACCAGCATGCAGTCACACAGCAGGCCCTGGATACGCTGCTCCTGCAGCTGCTGGAGGAGGTATGAGCTGTGACTGGACACGGAGTCCATGACCTGCTCACGGCAGATGGCGGGGATTTAGGAACATCGCGGCTGGGGAAGTACAGGAGATAAGCTTAATTAGAGTTCATTTAATAAAGATAGCTCAGTTCTTTTTTGATAGGCTAACTATTAATACTATTAAATACAAATAGAATGTTCCTAACTTCAATAAAAAGTAATGTACTGTAAGGGGATTTTTTTCCATAATCTGTCACATGTATTGCGCTGAGTATTTAAATCCTAAAAGGCCACAGCTGGATGCGTAAACACGTGGTAAAGACTGCCCGGACCTCCAGAGATAAATACCTTCACTCAGAGAGGCTTCTCTTACACTTAATTTGCGTTGTGATCAAAATATTCACGCGAAGCACTAATCCCTCACCCGGGACTCATACAAGCATAGGTGCCTGAACTACTGAAACGACAGTAAAACCAGCCAAATGTGTCATGCACTGGCGAGATGATACACCCAGGTACGTTGTAAATAATTTCAGCAGCTATGCGACATAAATAAGCTGCATATAACCTCATTAAGAAAACAGCCATTGTGCGATCCTGTTCAAAGCGGGAAGTCAATGTGGGAAAACGTGCATCTGTCATCAGAAGCCAGCGGGCACCTTCGGGCTCCCATGCAGAGACCAGCCAGGACAAAATTGGACTCAGCATCCAGTAGGATCATATGATCTAGGAAGATCACTACCTAACGACACTAGGTGATTTACAAAGTGCTCCCGGATACGACGCGTTTAAAAGACGGCGAAATGTATAACTGCCATAAACATACAGAAACAGTCAATGTAATGAGTATTTCAAGTAGTTGTCTACTAATATACGATCTCACCAGTTTTATGTGGATGATCAGTCACCAAATATTCGCCAACGCTTATGTCACTTCCGGTATAGTTGACGATAGTGTTGTGAACAGCGTCATCTACCGTTGAAAAGTATTCCTTACCTTATATATATGAGGGCAAAATATTTCTGAATATATCGACACGTGCCCGGTGTATTAAATATAACTGTAAATATGACTGGTTAAAAAACAAATAACATTTTTTTTTAAAAATGGTAGAAAATTCACCGGTGATCTATTAGTTAGTTATAGTTTTAGGGATAAGGAACACAAATATTTATCGTTAAAATCAGTAGTAAACTGTTGTAGTTATAGAATCATTAAGATGATCAGTTTGAGCAAAACTTGTATACACATTGCATAGGATCCATTAATACATTTTAGCCTGTACACTTATAAATACTTAAATCTTGTGCTTTATTTCCTCATTCTATAATACACTGTGTGCAGAATCATTAGGCAAAGTATTATTCCATCCATCCATCCTCCAAACCACTTACCCTACTGAGTCAGATCCTGGGGGCCCGGAGCCTATCCCGGAAGCAATGGGCACGAGGCAGAGAACAACCCAGGATGGGGGGCCACCCCATCGCAGGGCACACTCACACACCATTCACTCTCATACGCACACCTCCGGGCAATTTAGCAACTCCAATTAGCCTCAGCATGTTTTTGGACTGTGGGAGGAAACTGGAGTACCCGGAGAAAACCCCATGATGACATGGGGAGAACATGCAAACTCCACACACATGTAATCCCAGAGGTGTGAGGACATGCTGCCCCCGCAAAGTATTATTCCTGGAGATAATTTTTAAAAGTTGGGCAGACTTATAAAAAGGAATTCAGAAGTTTTATTGTACACAAAGTAAATTTATTTATAGAGAAAATGTGACATTTGACTTTCGCAAACAAAAATAAAAGAAAAACACTTAATTATCAGTGTGCTGAATGATTAGGCAATTAGAAACTAAGTGCATTTTCTCTATTCATCATCAACAGACATAATAATAAGAAACAATTTCTTGTTATTAAGTGTATATATGAGGAATAACAAGCTTTCAGTCGTTCGATCTATGCAGCCCACTTCATCAAGTTTAATGTCCAGTATAGCCAATGACCATCATGAGCCTGTTGCCCACTGAACCCATCAGGTTTTTGATTTGATCCTGTCCTATATTAGCTGAGGCAGCTGGGACCGCCCCCCAGACATTGCCCTGAGAAAGGTACTGTGTGCTACCTTGGTAAATCTAACACTCAGTCAGGCGATGAAGGGGGGGCAGGTCATAATTCAATGACGTTTCAAGCATTTCTAGGCCAATCTATGAAATATTTTGACGCATGGGGAGGGACATTGTCCTGCAGGAATATCATAACCTTTTAGAAAGCTGCTGACTTCTTGTGTCAGTGTTCGAAGAAGTCAGAAAGGTCTGATAAGTCATCACTGATAATTGCAGCCTACGTCATCTCTCCTCCACCACCTTGATGGTGCGTGAAGAGGATCTCCATCCACTGGCCCATCTGTCTGCTGTCTGCTGCTTACTGTAATGTTATACCTTATTGAGCGAAGGTCATGCTTCAGCATTTATGACATTAGGAACGTACACACATCACACAACACCTAGTACTTCCGGAGATTCTGTTCAGACTGCAGTTTTAGACTATAATAGCATTTGATGCTCAAGATTTTCTGGAAGATTCCCCTTTAAATTTGACACTGAACTTTGGCAGTTTATTTATGTCATCTTCTCTCTACATGCTTCTTCAGTCCTCTTTGGCTGTTGGTAAGAAAACACTTAATTGTACAGTGATCACGTTTCAAAACTCTGGCAGTTTCGGTCGTTTTGCACCCCTCTGACGGGTACTTTACTGTTTTGTTTTTTCCTGTTCTCTGTAAGGTCCTGTTCTGCCCATTCTAATAGTAATAATGATTTGCTTAATAATTCTGCACAGGAAAGTGTCTATGTCTATCCAAAAAGAAAGTACTCAGACCAAATAATGAATATTTTGCAGTTTTTAAACAGTTGATTCTTAATTAGAGATTCATCTAGACTGAAAGTATTGGTCGGATGAGAAGATAAAAGCAAAATACACACTTGCCTGATAATTCTGCACACAGTGTAGATTATAGTGTTCACTGGCTGGTATGTCCATCACATTGTCTCTGCCTGTGGTTACGCTTTGCGTACAAGGGTTTATCAATTTTGACACACTTCATGGACAACAATAGCGCGCTCACAATAATAAGTAAATCTATTAAACGTGCATTGTAATTACACGTATATAAAATATACATATTTTTACTGCAAAGTAATGGCATTCAATGACTGCAACCAAACAGACAAAACCATTCCGGAACCTTGTCGCCGAAACTTTTCTCCCCGCGGAACGTAAACAGCGTGACACTTCCTGCGCTTAGGGGATCCAACGTGACTTTTTGGCTTCAGCAAAAGTTAACCGAAAACCGGAGTGGAGAGTTCACGTCATCATCCTTCTAAACCATGTAACCTAGTGTTTTAAAATTGCATTTGGCACAATGTTAGTTAAAACCATCCGGTTTCTGTGTGTACGAGAGTGTGCGGCAGACCGGTTTAGTCCATAAATCGGATCTGCACTCGCCACTATTTCATGTTGCTAACCTCAGTACAGTGGGGTGCGAGAGTGCAAATCGTATTATTATTTAGTACAGCATCTTTGTAATATCGGGGGTTTGAGATAACCCCACAGAGCGAGTAGAGTGTCGGTTTCCTGTCGCTATGGTGTTCTTCACGTGCAACGCATGTGGCGAGTCGCTGAAGAAAGCTCAGGTGGACAAGCATGTGTTCATCTGCAGGGGCTGTGAGGTTTTATCGTGTATTGACTGTGGAAAAGATTTCTGGTAAGTATTAAAACCCTTAGCCAGCATGTGGTTTGTTTGCTGTTCATAGGGCTACAAGGGTTTGAATGCTTGATCTCCAGACACAATTTACCCGTGTTAAATGCCTTATGTCCGATAATCATCTTTAAGTTAATCACTAGAGTAGTCAAGCAAAATTTCCCTGCCATAGAATCGTAAAATAATGTAATACATTTAATTATTGCAGTTATGAATATTATAAGAAAATCTCACGCTGTACTGTATAATAACCATTGATACTAAGTTTTTCACCCCCACAAATATGTACCTTCAGCCAGCGCATGAGTTGCAGTTAATGTTTTTATGTTAGTTTTAATATTTCTACTTCTGTTTTCTAACACTACAGGGGAGATGATTATAAAAATCACACCCAGTGCATCAGTGAAGACCAGAAGTATGGTGGTAAGGGATATGAGGCCAAATCAAAGAAGGGAGACGTGAAACAGCAGCAGTGGATTCAGGTGAGTTTGCTTTAACTCCAGTAAAAGTTGGTCAGCAGTTTTCTGAAACTGAATTACCATTTTTTTTTCTTTTACCTCTGTTAGAGGTCTTTCTCTGTTTGGTTGACTTATCATGCTTTGCAAACAAAGGTGCTGATATTTCAATGCAGAGAATTCACGAAGCAATGAATAAACCAGGCATTAATCCAAAGCTGAAGGATGTTCTTAATCAAGTCAGCTCCTACGAGAATGTGCCAAGGAAGAAGGCAAAGTTTCAGGTGAGGTTGAATAAGTTTTCTTCCCTGTGGTTCTCTTAGGCTTCCGCGAGTCTCCCTCATTTCCGACCAAAATCTTAAGCTGCTGCTTCTATTTTTCTGTTTCCTGTTTCCTGTCTGCCTCATTTAGATTGAACAGGAACTTGGGTTATCTGGAGCCTTAAGTATAGTTTATTCAAAGGGAATCGGTATACCCATGTAGGAAACCAGTACACCCATATAGCCTTACAGGTCTATAATAAAATCTTCATTGTCTTTTCTGTTGCTTAACTAAACTGTTATTGCTAATAAGAAAATTAGGACTGAATTGGATCTCCTTCAGCTCCGGTTTCCCCCCACAGTCCAAAAAACATGCTGAGGCTAATTGGAGTTACTAAATTGCCCGTAGGTGTGCATGTGTGAGTGAATGGTGTGTGAGTGTGCCCTGCGATGGGCTGGCCCCCCATCCTGGGTTGTTCCCTGCCTCGTGCCCATTGCTTCCGGGATAGGCTCTGGACCCCCCGCAACCCAGTAAGATAAGCGGTTTGGAAGATGGATGGATGGATCACCTTCAAATGCTGAGCACCAAACACTTATTTTACTTTTAATGTAAAATAGTGTTACAGCTACTGAATACTTGCTAATTGAAAATTCATGCATTATTGGTTTGTATGTATTTTGGCATATTTTTTCAAAGGGTGTGTCTGCGTATATTGTCTGGTTAAGAATTTTATTTCAATGTTTCTGCTTTTCCTCTTCCTTGGATGTGGGCAGAACTGGATGAAGAACAGTTTAAGGATCCACAGTGCTGCCTTGCAAGATCAAGTGTGGGAGATCTTCTCAGCAGCCAGTGGCTCGCAGCCTGAGAGCGAGTCACGATGGGAGAGTGAGTCGCAACAGGAGAGCGAGCCACAGCGGTTGGCCCAGGACAAGGCCCCGAAGGCGCGGCAGAATGGCAATGGGACTGCAGCCCCATTGCAAAAGAAGAGCAAACAGGAGCGCAAGGAGGACAGGCGGCAACGATCCGGCCTTTATGGTGTGGGGGCGGAGGACGAAGGCGATTCCACTGAGAGGACGAAGAAGAAGAAGAAGAGGAAGAGGGGTGAGGAGGACAGCAATGCTGCTGAGGGAGAAGGGCACACCAAAAAACAGAAGAAGCACAAACCAAATGGCACAGGAGGTAGGAGAGGAAGCAGATTGGTGCTTGGGGTGTTGGGGAGGTTTGGGGATGTGGGGGCGACTGGGTAAAAAAAACCATTCTCATTAACTCACTGACACATTGAATTATCATTCCTTGTTGAATCCTCTTCAGTAAGTGTAGACGAAGGGGAGAAAACAAATATGGGTTTATAAGGCTGCAGGCTACTGAGATGTGGATTGTATAAGTGTAGGATAAAGAGTGATGCTCTAAGTCGCTTTAGGCAGAACTGTAACACTGCTGGGTTCTTCCAGTTCAGAGGTGCCCAGCACAAATCTGTGATGGACCTCGTTCTGAAAGACATACAGCCAGGGGGCAGGCTGGGTGACTGATGAAGTGAAAGAGGTCTGAGATGTTATTCAGTCAGCAGAGGGTCCATCTTTCCATGTGACAACATGGCAGGCCGCTGGCAGTGATTTGAGGGGGTCGGGTGTAATTTCACGGTCCAGTCCAGGTCCCTTGATAAATGTAGGGCAATGAGTGAATGTCACAGGATATGTGGACAAACAGTGTATCCATCTAAAATACGGGTAAGATTGTCTGGTCTTTGCATAAATCCATAAAACTTACACTAAAATCAGCTGAATGTGGGGACATGCTCAGCTGTCTGGTGTTGGTTTGCTCTGTAGGATGAGACTGAATTAGAGATCTAGCAGAGCTATGAGAAGCCCTGAAGTCTCCCTTGGCCTGAGTCCCTGTGTCATGCCTTCATGCTTGGGCAACATGGACTTTTGTGCCGGTTGTTGCTGTATTGCATGTAAATGTCATCTTTGTTGTCCCAGTTTCCATTATTCTAGTTGGCTGTGTCCTTGTGTGCTTATCCCCAAGGATGGGGGGGAGTGCTGCTCACTGACCCCTGCTTCATCTTCCTCTCCATCAGAGTACCTCTTGGCCATTGAGGATGAGGAGAAAGCTGAAGAGGATGAAGGCCAGCCCAGTAGCAAAGGTACTGTCCGTATGATTTATAGTGGGTCTTCACTAGTCTCATTGTATGGACACAACTTTATTCCTTCAATGACTAGTATATGTTGGCTACGGCACTTAGAAATTATTTCTGCCATCACATCATAACCTTAGGGTGCCATTATTTCCTGCGTATCAGCCTCATACAGATGGATGTAGCCAGGCCTGGATCCAGCTGTGTAATATGAGGGCGTGCAGGATTCCCTGAAGGAGCTCTATAGTGTTTCGGTTCTTATTTACAAATCATTAGAACAAGTCTGTGATTGGTTGGAGTTTCCTCGGCATTGGATTGAACCAGCTGCCACTAGATGGCAGTGCCGCTTCAGTCTGCTGAGATGATTCCACTTTAAGATGGTTTTACTTGCCATTTGTGCAGATACAGGTACATGGAAGTTCTTTGGTCCAATTATCTTCCAATGTTTTTAGAGCCCCCTTCACTTAGGGGTGTTTCACTTGAGGTTTATGGTGTGTTACAACAAATTGAACCAGAATGCACTGTTTCAAGGTTTAAAATTAATCACATTGACCATAGTTTGCATCACAAAACCCTCACAGGTATTGAATCCTGTTGAACATTTGTCTTTAGATGCAACACACTACAGTATCCTTACTTGGATGGAAATACGGAAGGTCATTCTGGGGGTTTGTGTTTCTGGTCTTTCTTTGGGGTGAAGTTTTCAAAGAAGCCCATTAAACATCACCTCCCCTTTTAGGGGACATCAAAGTAGTTTCAGTCAAACACCCTGTCTGCCCAGGGCTGCAGTTTACTGGACCTCTGAAGGCTGGATTAAATCCTTGTACTGATAGCATTTTATCTATTTCATCCCCTAAGGTAAATTTAATTGGAAGGGAACCATGAAAGCAATTCTGAGACAGTCCCCGGAGGAAGGAATATCAATAAAGAAACTGAAAAAAAAGGTAAGCTAGGACATTGGGTCTGTAACCATTCTTTATTGTAAAACATTTAAGCATCTCTGCCATTTCCAGGTGTGTCTGTGGGTGTGAACGGTATCTAGGCTTGAATAGGTCAATGGGTTTATCACAGGATCAAGTGAAGGTCATCTGATTTTTGTGTGATTTGCATTGCTGGTATTGTTTATTTTTTAGGTCCTAGCAGAATATTACACCTTCACCGGAGAGGGGAACTTCCGGTCCGAGGAAGAGCTGATATCGCTCTTCAACAAGAAAGTCAACAACAACCCCAAGTTTCGTGTCCTCAAGGACAAAGTCAGACTTGTGAAATGATTTCCTTGGTGCCTGACCGTAAAGGTGACTGTAGACCAACATGCACATTCTGCCTTAGTACATGCTGTCATTAGCTGAGTTTTTAAATAAATTTTCAAACAAACTGAGTTTTCTTTTAGTGGGGGGGGGCCCTTCCGGGCACACTTATGTGTGCTCTTTCTGTGTCCTCTCGTTTCTGGTTAATCTCATTAAAATAGCCTTTTCACATCAGGTTGCTTTCACTCATCCGGATGGTCCTGATCTACTGCACTGCAATTTGCCTGGGGGCTACTGTGTCCAATTTGACTCGGGTCAAACCCTGGTCAGCAGAGATGGTATCCGAAAAGGCAGGGAAATCTGCCAAAACTCTGTATCCGTCTGAAGCAGGTGGGGGGTTCCTTCATGGTTGCGTGCTGTTTGTGTCCTCTGTCCTTGGAGACGTTATGCTTGCATGTTAATGATGTATTGCGGATTGTGCTCCTCATTGCCACCCAAAAAGTCAAACACTGATGCTGCATTCCAAGGACTGGTCCAGATCGGTCTGACTTCCAGCCTTGGTGTGACATTAAGCCGTGGCTTCAATAGTTGCTGCTGTGATTTCCCTACTAAGCATGAAGATTTAAATCTCTAGGACTGGGAATTAGGAAGTAATTTCAAGGTAGCTTCGGTGAGCCACTTCTGGTCTTTCATTCACATTTGTTTACTTGAAAGATGCTTTAATTCAAAGCAGGCAAGGATCTGACAGTATTCATCTCAGGAGTGTGGGCTTTGGGGAGCTCACTAGGTATAGGATGCTGTGCCTGTGATTGAGAGGGTGCTGGTTCAAATCCTGGAGTTGGCAGAGTGATTTCACTCTTGGGTCCTTGAACAACCACTCTAACCCCCAATCCTGGTGCTGGTTGACCTACCCTGCTTTCAGTTGTATGTCGCTTTGGTTTAATGCATTTGCTAAATAAATTATTGTTGGATTAAGGGCCTAGCAGTTATATGATTAAGTTGCCAGCCATGAGACTTGCACCCATGCCCTGCTGGCTAGTCACAGAGCACCAACATTCAAAGCTACACACTACCCCAGCTGTAGATTTCTGCTGCCTTTTGTGGCATCATAATTGTCTTCAGAACCTCTGTATGTCTTCCAGAATGGAGCATTTCCCCCTGGTATGATCAATGAGGGTCGTTATTCTTGGCCCCTGGGCTGGAACTCGTTCTTTCTGAGTGATGCGGAACAATGGGGCTGCCTTTCTTTTGATATGTAACCCGATAGGTGTTAAACTGGGAGGGAAACATGCCACACGGGAAGATATTTGACCTTACCTGAGGGCAGTTAGATGTACAGCTGTACAAAGGGTTAAAGAGGGTCTTCAGCATGTGAAGATCTTGATTCCCAGTAAAGGTCCTTTCCCATTACAGGAATTTTTTTTTAGGAACTTTTGTTACATTCACCCTGTAGGAACTCGGCATGTGTAGTCTATCTGGGAGATAGTTCCTGAACCTGTTTCTTAGTCCCTACTCTTGGGTAGGTTTTTTTTGTCGACCATGAACTACTGGGACGGAACTTAGAGTGGTAAAGTTGGTTGGTTGACCAGAAGTACCAACTCCAACTTCAAAGTTACGGGGAAAGAAATAGAAGTAGTGCAGCAAAAATGGAGCTGATGGAATTATTTTTATATTTCAGTTACATTACATGTATTGATGTACGTGTCCTCTCCATACTTCTACTCTGAAATATCTGATGTAAAAGTGTTTATATATATATATATATATATATATATATATATATATATATATATATATATATATATATATATATATATATATATATATATATATTTAGTGGTGCACTTATCTCTAATTGTCTATGGGATGTGCAGTGCTGGATGTCAAGCAATTTCAAACTTAAGACAAAACTGATATTATCTTTGGGATGCCTGATGTTGTCAGAGTTAGAGCAAGTGGTTTGGGCCCGCTGTCAGCTAATTTACACAGCCATGTATAAAATCTGGGTATTATATTCGATTCTACTCTTAAGTTTGATAAATAAACTCAATGGTTCGTGGTAGTTTCATTCAACTTAATATAGCGAAACTCAGACATATTTTGTCATTTAAAGACTTTTTCAGTGATCACTGTTTCGAAGTACTGTGATTCTCTCTACTTGGGAAGCTGTCATTCAAGCTTGGTACGTCTATAGTTGGTCCAAAATGCAGCTGTGAGACTCCTAACAGGTACCAAAAAAAGAGAGAGCATTACTCCCATACAGAGCAATACTCCCGCAGAAAGTATTACTCCCACATAAAGCATTACTCCTGTATAGAGCATTAATCCCACATAAAGCATTACTCCCGTATGGAGCATTACTTCCATATAGATCATTACTCCCGCATAAAGCATTACTCCCATGTAGACCATTACTCCCATGTAGACCATTACTCCCGTATAGAGCATTACTCCCGTATAGAGCATTACTCCCGCATAAAGCATTACTCCCGTATAGAGCATTACTCCTGCATGAAGCATTACTCCCATATAGACCATTACTCCCACATAAAACATTACTCCTGTATAGAGCATTGTTCCTGCATGAAGCATTACTCCCATATAGAGCATTAATTCCACATAAAGCATTACTCCCGTATAGAGTATTACTCCCGCATAAAGCATTACTCCCATATACAGCATTACACCCATATAAAGCATTACTCCCGCATGAAGCATTACTCCCATATAGACCATTACTCCCACATAAAACATTACTTCCATATAGACCATTACTCCCGCATAGAGCATTAGTCCAATGTAGACCATTACTCCCGCATAAAGCATTACTCCCATATAGAGCATTACTCTCACATAAAGCATTAATCCCGTATAGAGCATTACTCCCGCATAAAGCATTACTCCCGTATAGAGTATTGCTCCTGCATAAAGCATTACTCCCGTATGGAGCATTATTCCCATATAGAGCATTACTCCCGCATAAAGCATTACTCCCGTATAGACCATTACTCCCGCATAAAGCATTACTCCAGTATGGAGCATTACTCTCAGTGCTCGCATCCATGCAGTGGCCCCTGGTCAAATATAAAGGTTTTATTATTTTTTAAGTTTTATTATTTGTTTTAAAGTTCTTCATAGCATGGCTCCCGGCTACATCTCTGACCTTATCAGTCTCCATTCTAATGCTCGAGCCCTATGATCCTCTGACCAGATGTTTTTAGATGTTCCACATTCTCACTTGAAGTTTAAAGGTAATCGGGCCTGCTCGAAGACTCTGGAGCGATCTTCCATCCTCCATAAAATTATCCCCTACAATTGATATTTTAAGGCCTTTTTATTTTCCCAAACGGTTCAGCCACTTTAAAGACTCAAGTCGGCTGTCTGTTCTGTCTTGGTTTCTTCTCTCTTGGTGTCACTTGTTCACGTTTTTCTAATTTCATTTAATCTGGTAGATGTTTATTTTACATGGAGTTTAAAATTTCTTATAGCTTTGGCTTTTACTCTTAGTTTTAAATTAGCTATAATTTTGTTTTAAACCTCAGTTTTACATTACTTACTCTCTCTTTTAAATTGTTTAAATGATTAAATGTCCTTTACATTAGTTGATTTTATTGTGCAGCACTTCGGTTCACATTTGCAGCCTTTTAAGTGTGCCACATAAATTAAGATTACTTCACTTGACCGATGTTTCCTTGTCTCCTTTGTATTATAGTGCGACACCATATTTTTAGACAATGTGATCGATCCCCCCAATATCTAACAAATAGCTAACAAAACAATTTGGTCATTCTCCATTGATTTGGGGTGGCAGTATAATTTCATTTAAAATTGTGTATGAAATGTTACCTTTGGGCTTTTTGCATCTGCCATGTTTATTTAGCATAAAGGTCATAGTTGCTGTGTGGTGGGAAAGCAACACAGAACAACAAAAGTTTCCGGTCGAGACAGCTCAGAAACTCAGAACCGGGAACCAGGCTCCTGAACTTCAGTGGGAAAGCGTCTTATGAGTCTCTGGAAGAAGATCCATGCTTTGTAGAAGCTTCAGGGTGGTGTACCTCCAACTTCCGCAGCCTCACTGACCTGTCAGTCTGGAGGAAATGGCATTTCTAAGGCAGTGTATAACCTGGTGTGAGAAGCAGACGCTAATGTGTCGAGATCTGGATCAGTGGTTTGGCTTCAGGAAGCGTTGGGTTCAGCTCATCCCACACGCAGCATTTCAGACTTATCGAGCCAGTCAGTCAGCACTGCTGGACACCATCTTCTCTGCTCGCTGTCCTATCATATTCTGGCCTGAGTGAAAGGCGGCTGAAGATGTCTCCACCCCCCCCCCCCCCCCACCCCCCGCAACACCATCATGTAAAAACATTAATAGTAGAAAACCTCAGACTGTCATCCAAGCAGCACTATCATCTGTATTGATTTTTCGACCAGATCAGCAACTTGCAGCCCCTCACTTCCTCAGTGGCTGCCGGGAAACTGACTACATATCTTCAGGGATTAATTATTGGTGAGGTGGGGCGCAGGGGTGAATTTGACTCTTGCACAGTGCAGGCTAATGCACATTCCTCTGTGCCTAGATCAAGGTTTCTTTGGCTACGGACACAGAAGACCCATAGAGGCAAGTCCCTGGTGTGGGCCTCCTGTTCCGTTTCAGTACCGGCTGACCCCTCCTTTCTGGTCACACACACACACACCCGCACAGATAGACATACGCGCTTCGGACTGACGCTGGAGGAGATATCTCCTTCTTCATGAAGTCCTGCTAATCCTTCAGGTCTCATTCTGGCCTTATTCATCCTGGTTCTTACCTGTAATTATATATCACATACCTTCAGTATTAAAGAGGCTGTGACGTGTGGTGATTGGTATTAAAGTTGTGTTTTCTGGTTGAAATGAGGTTTTAAGCCCTGGTATTAATGTATGCTGGACTTCAAAGGCAGTAAAACGATCCCACCCCATATTGACTGTCTGTCAGGTAAAATCCTATCTTCCGTTACACATTAACCTATTTACAGGACCCTCACAAGACACTCGGGACACTAGGAAAATATCTTTGTCCTGATCCATTTTATGAGGATCCAGGAACTTTGCTGGGATATTTATAAAAGCAAATAATCTCCGGTCTCATTGTTTTTAGTAATAAAATTCTCATTTATATTTTCATAGCAACTGTAAGATTTTAAATAAATATGTAAATTGAATTTGGTGTAAATGGACACAGGGATAAGTATGAAGAAAACACAACATCCAGCTTGGAGAAGGATTTTGACCACTGGTCTTGATCGTCCCCAGTACAGTAAAGTCATTTGAGCATTGATCCTCCTGACCAGTAGGGGCATGGCAGTTCATTGTTTGAATTCTTTGAATCACGGGCGGCACAATGAGCTCAAAGGTAGCACAGTGTTGTGAGTGAGGTGTTTCCACATGGACCCAGACAATGAGGGTGTAAATTCCCTGAGGTGTGCAGAGCCTGAAGTGCCCAGGAGGCTTTGAATAACCTGTTTATTGGGGGATGGGTGATGTATACATTGACCTGTTACATGATAGAGGTCAGAACATCAACTGGATCGTGACTTTCCAGGCCACATGTGCTCAGGCTCATCACTTAATGATGTAATGTCTCTGTCTGAGAACATCCAAATGCTGAGAGAGGATTAAAATCACAAAGAGGATTAAAAAGTAATTATTTGGCAGAAATGGGTCTTCAGCGTCTTTATAAGTCATTCAGAGAGCTGGGCAGAAGGCGGGCACTTCTGGGCTAAACACTTTCCAGGGCCGTCAGAGATTCAGACACACCTGACTGAACTGCAGCTTCACCTCTCTGTGCCTCACATCCCAGCCTTTCTGCTCACTATTTCTGCCCTTCTACACCATTTATGTTACTATATTTCCATGTAACCATTCTTAAAGGAGAGCTGACCTGTCTTATGGCACACTGGCTTGACCAAGAGGTGCCGTTGAGACACAAAGGGAGCGAGGAAAGTTGAAGGCACGAACACAAGGATAAAATGGCGGGGGATATCTTTGGAGATGTACAGTGGTGTACAGGTTAACGTCACTGGATACATTCCAGTGGTAATGAGGAAAGGCTGATATCTGAAAAGCAGGTTCAGCATCTGCCTGTCAGTTTTTCGCTTATATATGTATCTAAATGCTTACGGGGCGGCTAACCTGCTCCATGAGCACCTGTGCCCCGCCCACCCCCCCCACCCCCCCGCATGCTGCACTGAGTCGCCCCCTCACCCCCCTCGCAGTAGCTGGAGGGCCAGCTGAGGTGAACCAAGCGTAGGTAGCGGCCACCCTTACAACAGGGCGGCACTCAAATTCTGCCGGCAGGAGTTCAGATCAGTGTGCAGGGATAATCTTACCCCCTCCCTGGTCTGCACTGACAGATTCTTGCCAGTTGCTGGTCAGTGGGTCTTGGGTTGCAGGGCACGGCAGCATAGAGGAAAAGTATGTAAAACTATACATTCACTGATAAGCGCCTCTTCCAAGCTGACTAGGGCGTATTGTCTCAAGAGAAAAGCCAATAAGGCGGATTTGAATTTTCCAAATTAATGCTTAAAATGAATTTCTTTCAATTGCTCTAAGTTTAATTCCCAATTTGCTTACTTTATTTTTCTACAGAACAACAGCCCGGTGAAAGTGTCCCGGTTCACGGGGCCCATCCTAGGTCCCCTGTGGCCCTCTGAATGCTTCCAGCTGCATGTGCTCACGGCAGCTGGGGGATCATAAACTCCGGTTTACTGTGATTATAAACTCCAGTTTACTGTGATTATAAACTCCAGTTTACTGTGATTATAAACTCCGGCTTACTGTGATGACGGGTGTGTTTCCTCTATCTGTTGTCTTCTCTATCAGCACTGCTGTGGACTACAGGTATCATTTTAGTGAAGGAGATTTTCTGTGGCATTTTCTTTCCAAAACTGAGTAAAGCAAATCTATCATGCAATTTACAGTCAGGTCCAGGTTGTACTGTATGTGTTAATGAAACTTTACCCTCTAGTTATTAAAGATTAAACCCTTATACCCAAAGCTATAAATAGCATGCAACAAGAAACCATATATTCATGCGTCAAAGAATTGACCTACAAACCCCAGTTAGTCTGATGATGTTCACTGGACTGAATGTCAACTAACTTTAAATAATGCATAATAATAACCAGTAATGTCTCCCCGTGATACTGTTCTTAATTTGTCTTCATTTAACTTGTAATGTTGCTAATTCTTTGTTAAGTGCTTCAGGGCAACTATATGGGGAAGGGTGAAGCAGCAGCTGCACGCTTGGGGGGGTTCTCACCTCACAGAGGCCGGGACCCAGCAGGCCACAGGGATGCCCGACCGGGGGCTGGAGCATCGCCCGCTCCGCACCTCTGCTTAATCTCTAATCTGCTTTTGGGAAACAGTGCTACGCAAGGTTCAATCTCTTCGTATTTGGTCGCCCTTTGTT
Organism: Brienomyrus brachyistius; assembly: GCF_023856365.1. Classification (NCBI taxonomy): domain Eukaryota; kingdom Metazoa; phylum Chordata; class Actinopteri; order Osteoglossiformes; family Mormyridae; genus Brienomyrus; species Brienomyrus brachyistius. The sequence goes on from NC_064544.1 coordinate 23,015,257, forward strand.
CTATTAAAGTGCATCACCCCCCCCCCCCCACACTTCCCTTTCTGACTCCCCCCCCCCTCCCCCCGGTATCATTTGCTCCTAAAAGTCTTTTGCACCTGAAACCCTGATCCTCTTAAAGTCAGCTTGCCAACAAACCCTCCTCTGTAGTTTTTAAATCTATTGTGTGTTATGCACATCAGAATTTGGCCCACGGGCTATGGAAATACTAGCCCCCCCCCCCCCACCCCCCACCCCACCAATGTCCGAACATGGCCTACAGCAATGCCAGCCTTTATCAAACCTTTCTTGGAATGCTTGCTCCCTGCTTTCCGGGCTCCTTTTTCCCTCTGGGTGCTCCTTGCTTTCTGGGATGTGGCGAGATGGGATCACAGCCAGGACAAATGCAGGATGGGACAGGGCTCACTTATCTACTCCGCTTTCTAGGAAACTCACAGGGAATTTTCAATACACAGAAATCCTGGAACTGTTAAATTTAGCCTGGCAACAGTGCTCTGAAGCCCTCACTGTCTCTTTCAGAAATCTGACTGTCTGTTCATCTCTATTATAAAATGGCCCTTTAAATAAATTATTATTGCAGGGCGGCATGTTGGCTGGTGGGTAGCACTGTTGCCGCATGTAATGCAAGCAGGGGCACCATAAATCAGGGGAAAGTTAGGACAATTCCAAGGGCCCCTGAGTGACAGGGAGCCTAGAAAATTTGGAAACTGGATTGGTCTGGATTGAGGGTTCAATATAATATGCCTTCTTGAGGCATAGCAACGCTCCTGCATGCATGCCCTCCTGTGACGACACCCGGCGCATATCCTTCCGTTGTACCCTGTGGTCCAGGCCCTTTTGTGACCCTCTACAGCAGGGGCCACCAACCTTTTTGAAATTGAGAGCTACTTCATGGGTACTGAGCGATACAAAGGGCTATCAGTTTGATACACTCTTCTTAAATCATGTATAATAAACATGTTTTAAATGTTTTTTTAGATAGTCATTTTCTAATCTATATAAATGCAAATGTGATTAAAAAAGAACAGCAACAGGATAACATTAAATTTTAGATGCTGCTCAATGGTGAGTTGTGCTATTTTTAGAACAGGTTCGCGGGCGACTCATGCGGCCCTTGGGGGCACCGTGTTGGGGACCCCTGCTCTACAGGATAAGCAGCTGGAAGATGCATGAATGGGCAATGGGTAACAATACAACTTCCCAAGAATTAAAAGCCTAGAAATGGTAGCAAAAAGCAGGATTTGGTTTATAAAAAAGACAGTGACGTATCAGGCTAAATGGCAAAATATAGACTTGGGTGATGGCAACATCTCAAGTTTAAAATTTTAAAATGCAGCATTCCGAGGTGATACTAATTACACCTTGAATTATACAAATGGAACATAACATGAGTGTATGGATATGCATGAGTAACAAACTGTTCCCGTAGTATAAAGCTGAACTTGAGCTGTGGTCTCACGGCAGATAAACACTGAGTGACAGCATACCATGTATTTCCACAGTTGCCTCACAGGACTTACGTACATGAACTTGCCCCGTTCCTCTCTACTTGGCATCTGTCTTTTCCTGCGTCAAGACCTTCCTGTCCTAATCTTTTCACCCTCATTGCCTCTGGTTGTGAGCTCACCCACTGACGGCTCGTTACGCAACTCATACTCTCTGTTACTTGGTGCTCATTGACTCTGAGAAAGCTGTGTTTTTAGTTACACTAAAAAGAGTGCCTTGCTGTTGACTCATTCACACACACACACACACACAAGTTTAATACTATAAAAAATTAAGAAAATCTACCAGTTATTTCTGTTTGTATTTTACAACAGCTTTCTCGTGTTTATAAAACCATTTCCAACACTCGTTGCTCCTAGGTGTGGTGTGGGGTGGGAGGGCGTTTAAACGCATTATTGTAATTCGGGTGATATAACTTTAAGGTTACCGCGCAACGGCGTTCAACAGGAAGCCGGAAGTTGGCTTCTTTCACGAGCAACATGGCGGGCGCGTTAGCAGACAGCGAGCTGCAAAGTCTTCGGAATCGTTTCAAAAAAGATGCAGAGTTTGTTTTGCGCGGGGTTTCTGAAAATGACACTGGAGAGAAGAGTAAGTGTGAGCCCATCATATGTTGGTTGGAAAACCCTCCGTGTCAGCACAGAAATGAATGTTCATTCAAGTACAAAAAATACCACGGACTGCTATACTGCTAAATGTTTACTAAAAGTTCAATTCCAGTAGCCTGTACTACGAAAGGGGGTTACTGGCTTATCGGGGTAACTTGTCTGGTTAGAGGAAACTCGATTAAGTTTAAATATGTATCTAATCTGTTTTTCTCCCTGTCCAACTGGCTTGCAATACAAACTCATGGCCAGTTCTGATAAAGTACCTTGCAATGGTGATTTGTGGCTTTTCGGTGGCCTAATTACCATGGTGCAGTTGTGTTCACGGCACTATAATAGTCATTTTATTGCCAAGCAATTGCAAATGTCATAATTTGCAGCGTTATTTGGCGTGGTGAGTAATTCAATTAGTCTCTTTAATCTCCAGCGTGCAAGACCTGCGTTTTGGTCCAGATGTCACTTTTAATAACCAATTGTGATGCACCCTTACTATGCAAAGAAAATGAACTAACTAACATTTACAATCCTGAGCAGTGTAGAAATATTTTTTTTTTATGTCAATCACAGTTTGTGGCTCTGATGTAATTGGAACACCCAGAATTAAGTTTCTAGTTAAAGAGAAAAGTGGCTACAAAGCTCCAACAATATATTCATTGCATGCTATAATGAAAAGCTATGTGGCATGTTTGTTTCCTTGAATGGTTTCTTATATATGCAAGTGTTAAGCTGGTATCGGTAAGTTAGAGTATGTGAGGCTATTAAATGGCTCTCTGTTGGTGTAGATAGTGTTCAGTTGTTCTTTGAGGGCAGAATTGGGCACAGTGCCATACTGCTGATTGTTCTTCCTGGCTTGCGTTGTCCTGACCATCTTATGGTTCAGTTGAGTGTTGGCACATTGCCGGCCTGCAGCTGTCTTTCAATAGGGCCATCGTTGGCTGTCACAGTATACGCTGCATTTTGTAACTGCTTCCTGGAATGGTTTTTTGGGGTGTGGCTGGAACGTGTCACTGTTTCCTGTTAACGGAAGATGGTGCAGCAGATGAAGTTTGTCATGTCGGCCTTTTCGAAGAAGCTGACTTTGTCTGACATTGTCAGGGTCCTGAGCCCTGTAGCTACAGCTAAGATGAACCCGAGCATCGCGGGGCAATCTGTTCCGACATCTGCAATTAGTGCCTTTTTAAGCCATTTTCAGACAGGCTTTCCCTGGTGCCCCCAAGCACAGCGAGCCTCACCATGTTTTCAGAAGCTTCTGCTGCCATCTCCACATTAGCTCACGGTAATGAGGTCGATCTGATGCCTCCACACAAAGTTAAACCCATATGTTTAATACACTGTTTCTCAAACTGGTTCTTGGGGACCGCGAGCTAAGAGGGGGGAAATACATGGACTGTCTGGAGGCCCCCCATTTTGGGATGCAAGCAGGCAGGCTGTGTTATTCATTGGTGATTAATATTTCATCGATTGGCTGATACCAGAAGTGAATGAAGTTTGAGAGAATTCACCCTCTGACTTGCTGTTCTGTTTATTACCCATGAGAGATGGCCAGACCTAAGAGTAAAAGTGTGCTGTGTCTTTCAGGTTCGGAGGACAAAGATGCAAAACCTCTCCCTCGGTTTAACCGTCACTCTATCTTCTGGATTGTGGCTTCCATCGGGCTGACTTACTACACTGATTTTGTCTCTGTCCTCATGAAAGATGAGAACATTAAAAGGTAAAATTGTTGCATCATGTTTCCTAAACACTTGCTTGAAAGCTTGAGAAGGAATAATGATAATGAAGCAAGGTTCTGAACTTCCTCCTTCATTGCATTGTCATGGGAGAAACAGTGTTGCCCTTTTAAGAAGTTGTCAGTGTCGTCATGCTCTTCTTGGAGACGAGTTCTAGGGAATAAATAAATGTGGTTACCATTTCTGTGCTGGGTAATTAAGCAGGGTAATGTTGGTCATGGAACTCTGTGAAGTTCAGTAGGTAGTAGGTCACATTTTTATGGTAATTGTGAATCAGCCTCCTTGATTTATGGTTTTCCCACAAGTCTTGTCTCAATATAAAACCTTTGATCTACATTCTGCATGCAGGGAAAAAGCAAGAAATTACCATCAATGATTTAAATTTGCTTCAATATAGGTGCATGTCCGGCTTTAGCTGACTAACGACACCTTCCTAGGTCAGATCGTAATTATGCAGGGCCGTTTTATCCTCACTGAACTCTAATTGTGAGGGTGTCTAAAAAGAGGTACTTTGTGCCAGGTGCAGTTCACTGTGCACTGTTATGTTACAGTCCTTAGACTAATATCAGCTATGCAGCCTGTATTTTCCCCTCTTGCCACAATTTCCCGTCATTCTTTTTAGTAAGATTTGAAGATGGTTCTATTGTTGTAAAAAGTTTGCTTTAATTGCAGCTAAAAGCTGCCGTTCATGGACTTTTTTTGAGTCTAGTCTTTCATGGAGAACAGTAGTGGTGGATTGAAAGTACTAGTCACTAATGTATCTTGTTTTTTTCAATCCAGGAAGTTACGTCCTCATTCCATGCATTATGGTCTGTCTTTTCCGCAGCCGGCATTTCTGAGATCTGGTTTTGAGACTAGGCTCCATCTCGCCTACCCGAGTGAGCTCAGACCATCAGGTCTGACCTCCATTTAACTTTTTTTCCAGTACTGACCATCCTGACAGGGCTTTCACACTTCCAGGGGCTGCCTCCTCCTTATTTAAAGCAGTTGCCACTCTCTGGAACTCTTGTTAATTTCCAGACACTGTCTGGTTGTGACGTTTCTAAAAGACTGTCAATAATGTTCCACTCTTACAAACCCCATAATATGATATATTGCGTATTGAACAACACAGGACTGAATATCTGTGAAAGGCTGCATTCAGTCTGGTAATAGCTCTTTCAGAAATGTAGCCCCAAGGGCTACTTCGTCATTACATTGCTTAAGGCTAAATGTGGAAATTCCACCTGGAAAGCTTCCCATTTTGGCCTTACTGGACCTTACTGCAGAGGGTTTAATCATCCCTCTGTTAATTAACCTACCTGCAAAGTGCTGCTGTGGCATGGATCTCATGTATGTGCTGTCATAGTGAAATCCCACAGATGGTGCCACATGGTGGAGGTGGAGTCTCTCACCCCTGTTGTTTCTGTGTGTTCTTATCATTAATAATTCATCTCTGAAAGGGGAGATTCATTTTATCGTAACATCAGTCTGCACCATCTCCATCCCCACTGTGTGGCCACTTTGTCCACCCACCTGCCCGTCTCTATCTCCGCCAGCTGGTGGTTCAACGTGGGTGTGGCCCTGCTGGGAGTGAGCCTGGCGATGGCGCTCTTCAGCATCGTCTACCTCGACTGGTTCCGGGGGGTCCGGCAGTATGACGTTCAGTACCCAGCCATCGCACCCGTGACCACTGCCACCTTCATCGCCGCCTCCTGCAGGTGAGTTCACCCCGTGGGGGGGGGGCAGCACTTAGATGAATCACTAGGAAAGTTCGAGGTGTTTACGGGTGTTTTTGGAGAAATTGGAAGAAGGTGTGAACATTAAGTATAATTTACCAATAAGTTTTCTGAATAGGCCCTTAACTGTTGCTAATTGTAGTTTTAGTTTTGAAAATTCAGTATTAATCACTGAAAGGAGGGTCCGGATGACCCCTAAATTAACATTACTGTCCCCTCTCCCTCAGCTTCAATATAGCGCTTTGGCCCGTGTGGTCAATCTGCACTCCCATTATCCTCTTCACCCAGTTCATGGGAATTGTGATGTTCATCTCCCTACTTGGCTGAGATATGAAGGTAAGGACAACCTTTGTTGTAGGACATGGTGAGGTGAACCATTCTGTTGGTTCAGTAGTAAACCAATACAGGATGTGTCTAGTGATCCAGCTAGAGTTACCTTGCTCAAGTCCCACAGCGAGGACTCTGCAAGCTAAGCTTGGCCAGTATGATGGTATGATGGCATACCCTGATATTTAGAAATCCCAAAGGTATTACTTTTAATACTGTTAAAAATACAGGTGCTGGTGTGTCTATTAAACTGATGCAGAGATGCTGCATTGTAGTGCACTGCTTTAGTGGTGATTGCCTCCCCTAATTACAGAAAAAAATACACGGTCAAAGAATAACGCACAAAGCACGCCGTGAATGCACTGTAAACTGCTGGAGCATGTGCAGCATACCTGAAAGCAAGTGTGCGTGCAGCTGCACATTGGCCAGTGACAGTGGTGTCAGTAAATGAAGGAGTTCATTTCTGTAAGTTCATTTCTGGAGTTCATGTCAGTAAACCCTTCAAGAAGGAGTTGTCTTCCCGATTCCCTGCTGCTCAGGTTGCACACTGATGATTTCTGATTCTGGACTTTACAGTAGCCTACATAATTACCTTTTTTTCTTTTTAATTAAGTAGCATGTATACCACCAGCGTGAAATGTCTAGAAGGTATGATGGTATGAAAAATTAGATACGGCTCAAGCCTATTGCAAGCTAAATCCTTAGTGTTTGGATCCTTAGTCACTTATGGTTTTTGCTCATTTGTCTGTTTTGAAGTGGCCATTGCTGTACTTTCATTTTCTTTTGCTTCTTAATATCATTGTTGATCATCGTCATAATTTAAAGAGATTGTTTAAACACCCATAAAATAATTACGTATCTTAATGATTTACTGATGCTATTGATTGAATATTCTTACTATTATGTGAGGTCCAGTTAATGTCAGTTTAGTGAGGTTCCATGCCATAAACTGGGATTTATTATATCATCTTGATTATAATTTAACAGGGTTTGATGACCTCTGTTCCAGAAGGATTTGTAGCTTGTTCATATGTGCATAAAACACTGTAATTACTTTTGCATGACAAGGCAGCAGCAGCCCTTCTAAGAAACTAGGTAACTGTTTTGTTTAAATAAATTTTTTTCTCTTGTGTCCTTCTGTTACGCAGGGCTCTTCTGAAGAAGCACATACCATTGAACTAGATCAAGATCAACTTGAAAAATGTCTATACACTGACGAAATGTATATATTTTGTATTGGTTTAACCTGTCACACTTATATTTTGTATCTGCTACACAAAAGACCTGATGTTTCTATTGATTTTCAGGATGTTTCTGTATAGATTTCTGGGACAGGCATATCGGTTGTGGACAGCTAGTTACTTGCAGTGCTTCCATGAAAGACAGGCTTGCTGTAACCAGCAGTGTTGCATGTGGTCCTGTGGCTTTCTCTGTTTTCGCTGCTGTTTCTAGTACAATATGAATGGCCTAACATCATTGCCGTAACGTTCAACACAACATTTCCAAAAGCATAACGCTCAGTACATTTCTCAGAATTGGGAGTAGCCTGCTGTACATTAATAGGATTACCTAATGTCATGCAAGCAGTGTTGTTTGTTTGTAAGTGTTGTCATTCAATGGAAGGTATCATAGTTTTGGAAAGGGCTCCAAGATTGCCATGACAAAACCATAATGAAAAAATCATGCCCCACATTTTGAAGTAGCCACCTTGTGGACATTTAAGCAACTTCATGCTAATTAAGACAGCGATAATGTTGATTCATTACAGTGCTTGGTGTAACGTGATGTCAGGTCACTATAACAACCCCAGGAGTAAACGCTAAACATACGTGATTTCCTACTAAGCTGTCCACCATTACTCATACTGTATCTCAATGAGGGTTTCTGTATGGTGATTTTTAAGCTATTCCACTGCGTCACCTTGATGAATAGCCTGTACAAATGAGAAAGTCACACATTACGTGACCTTAGTGACAAACTCCCCATTGTTAAGATTTAATTTTACCTAACCTGTAGGACAGTTACATTTTAACCTTGCACAACACATTCACTTGATCTTAGTTGCTGAATTCAATAACTTTTTGTATGACCTATGATCATTTTCACATATACAATGGCAAGTGGAACTGTTCATTTTCTCTGTTTAGTATGCATTCATAGCTTTACATTTGCTTATAAATCCATGTGGCTCAGGTGAACAGTTTATTTTTTGCAGATTTTTGTATAGTATGAGATGACTCATGAGTAAAGCTTTTCACACTAACTTCAATCATTTGCAATCTAAGTAGTTTTGAGCGAAATTGAATTACATATTACAGATTTGTGTACTTATTCAGTAGTAATCCTTCTTTAAAAAACTAATATTGTATTTATATTTTATCTCTGCATGCAAACATCTATATTTTTTAAATATCCTGTGCATAGCCAATTTCTCACATTTGCATTTCAGGATATTTTCTTAGCTCTTTATATTTCTTTATATTCATCCACTGCTCAGACCTACAGCTCACTGCATTTTGTGTGTAATTTTTATGTCATTCAGATGCAATTTAAAATAAAACTAATTACTTCATAAATAATTAACCTGTAGTTTACAAAATGCAATGAGGTAATTCAGAAAATGCCATTTGATCAGTAAAAGACACCAATAAAGTGTCTTTTGGGTGCAGTAGAGTGTCATCTGGTTTAAGAAGATTGGAGAAAAGCTAGCCAGCATCCTCTGTACCAGTCAAATTAATAAAAATGTTCTGGTTCGACCAATCAGGCAATATTGATACAACACGTTTAGTTGAATAATTATTAAATTGAACTTGTCCTGCCCACCAAAAACTGCCAGTTGTCTGGGACAGGTGAGCAGTTTAAAACTTTTCAAGTCGGGGTCCCTAGATTAATTGTATGTTACTCCCTCTCCCATCTCAAGACTGAATCTGAATTAATTGTGTGACAAGGATTTGAAAAGTCACTAAGTCTGGCATTTCTTAAAAACAATGTAACAAGCTTTGTCCACTATCAACTCCCATCCTCAGAAAACACTATTTTTGAATTCGTGCAACAGATTTTACTGAAACAATTCACCTGAAACTACTGGCTATCACACACGGACGGGCTTGGGCAGAAATCAATAGACTGAGTTTAGGTTGTTCATTTTGTTCACATTTTCCCGGAGGTGAAAGAGAATGGGATCTATTGAGAAGGTGTACCGGCATCAGTTTCACTAAATTACACTGCAGTCTATAATTTGCCACACGTTGGCATTGCAACTGACAAGTTTAAAACCTTACATATAAAAACGAAAAAAATTAAGTTTACTATTTTTTGTGTCCTGTAGTTCATCCATTCTTCCACAATTTCCACAAACCCGTACGTTCTCGTTTACTTTCTTACGATACCCAAAACTGTAGTGAAATCGCTATTATCCGCTTAATGATAATAATATAACAATAATAATATAATAAAACAATATAGTAATACAATTGCATATAAATAGCATAAAATTCAAATAACGATCGATTCTCTCCCGCATTTCCCGCATTTCGGTCGCTTGTATGTCTATGGGTCATTTAAAAAGCAGCGTATTTAGATTCGGAAATAGGAGCCTGGTTGTCAGTATTCAATGGTGTGTTTACAAAGGTAAACAGATTATGATGAAGGCATCAACGGGCCGGATAATTGCACGGATAGCAGCCTGATTGGGTCTTTCTGAAAGGTGTATGCCGGAGGGGCTGAGCGTTACTTGCAGATCAGGCAGTCGTTTATTGTGGTTTGCACACTAATCTATACATGAAGTGCATCATGGACATGGATGTGGCATGGTTTTTAAATGCGTGACAGTGGGCATCTGTGTGCACCGATTTATTAACTTGACGTGAAGCTTTTCATCTTACGAGGGGAAAACTTTTTTTAAATATTAAGGTAAGAGCTCATTTTATCCATCGATTTCAGGAAAACCTATAGCGGCTCCAGTGATGCGAACTGGGACAGAGGACAACTGAAACCCTATCTATACAGCCTAATCTCCGTGACTCAGCAAGGAGGTATAAAGGCACGGGCTATGAAGTAATTTTAGTTCATTGTTACACGAAAACAACAGGACATTTGTATCAGCATCAGTCTGGACCTTTTTACTGAGATCGGAACGGGAAGAAAAAGAAAAAAGAAAAAAAACGAACATTTCCTCCTGACCTGGGACTTATATAGCCTGATATGAAGGTGCCGCGGTCTTTATTTTACTCAGTTATGCTGTAAAGAGTAACTTAAAGTAGTTTTTTACTTGGATTTTACTGGGGAATGGTAGAGCACAACGGTATGGATATTACCTCCCTGAACAAGTACAGATCTGGTCCCGCTGTTCATCCCGGTCCAGCCAAGGTTAAAGATGTGTTTATAAGGGGCTGGAGTGATTACCCGGAGAGGACCTCCAGGCTGCTTAGCGCCCAGTATGGCCTCAATCTGTTCATGATGGGGTCGTCCTTGATGCTAGCCTTCTCACATGAGGGCACCCCTATCCATGAGGAGCACGTCATGGTCTTCATGTCGGGTGTCATGCTCATCCAGCTGATCTGGATGTTGTGGTATGCCTTGAAAAAGTTTACAGTCCGGAGAGGAGTCGAGCAAGATATCGATGTGCACGCCGGCCCATGGTACATAAGAGGTACGATCACGCCCAGTAACCTCATAAAATCATGTGCAAAATGTATGGCTTATTGACAATAACTCTGACTGGACACATTAAAATACATGCGATTTACACTTCATTTCAGATGTGAAAACCACACTTTTACAACTTGTGGCAAAAATTTGCCGAGACGCTATAAAAGTCAACAAAAAAAGAGATGGCATACTCACAGACATATACTCCGCAATGAATTTCTTGCAATTTCTCAATGCATTAATTTACCTATTGACCTGCTGTTCAATTTGAATTGTTTAATTTATTTGTAATTTTTGTTTGAATTACTTTAACTTTTGCTTGTTGATTCACTTGCTCATCTATGTAGGGTCCTGCCAGCCCATGCAGAAATGTTCGTTATGATTGAAAATGAACTAAAAATAAAGGGGAAAAAAGTGTTTCTTTTTGTTGTCCCCCCCAGCCGGTTTAACAGTTCTGGCGCTGCTTTCCTTATGCTTGGATGTTTTACGAATCGGTTACTACATGGGCCACAGAGTTTGCCTTGACACCCGTTTCGGGTTCTTCGCCTTCGTTAAATGTTTTCACACAGCTGCACAGGTAAGCATCAAAGTCTGCAGTGCCTGTGCCTTTCCATTTGTCAGTAACTGTGCCTTATTTAAGCCTGTCAAAGAGTGGCTTCCACTGAGAATAATACCTGCTTTGTTTAGTGGGATCAAACAGTTGCATGACCTATAATAAGCTTCTGATTCTCTAATTGCTTTGAAATATAAAACAGGCTTAAATTCACCTGTCACCTGTCAGTACATGGGTGAGATGCATCGCATATATCCCAAAATCCTATTATATCCCAACATTATTTCTCTTATATGTCTATATAACATCTCAGAATTGACTAAGCAAGAATGTATGAAGGGATATCACTTAGAAATGTCTTTGCACTTTTCATGTTTTGAAGTTGATCTTGTTTTAGGTGTATTTCCTTTGGTTTCACGTATGTGACGTCGTCATGGGCTTAGAGACTTTCGAAAGGTATGAAGATGTCTTCAGAAATGAAGATAAGATCCAGGTTTCCAGCTGATATGCACAATAAGTTAAAATGACTAACAGAACATAAGATTAGTATAAGTATTTTACATATGCCATATAAAGATTATTCTTCATATTTATTTTAACAGCTTTTTGCAGGCTATGAATGATTTATGAATCTAGTCTTTCCATTAGTCACTGATCCTTATAAAGCTGACAGGAGTCATGTGTGCTTGTATGGTTGGCTAATCCTGTCATGTTGTGTATTGATGTTCCTCAGGTTTGGTGTGATGCACGCCATTTTCACCAACCTTATTGTTTGGGGCAATGGTGTTATGGTAGAGTCTGACCACTACCTGGACTTAGCACTGGCTTTCGTGAACTTCACTGTAGGTAAGCTGCTAGCTTTCTCAGAGCTGGATCTAGTAGATAAGTTTGCTTTACAATTGGCCCCGCTGTGTGTGTGTGTGTGTATGTGTGTGTGTCTCCATGGGGCAGGGAGCAGAGCATGCGGACAAGCGGGTGTTGTGTAGGTGTGTGGGAGTATGTTTGGGCATATGTGTGTGAACGGTTAAGGGGGCGGGGGGTTAGGGTTAGGGGTGCCATGATAATTTGCAAGCTGGGGCCCCTCTTGGGTTTCACTCAATGCAATTGTTGGCTTCCAGTGACTCCATCAGGGCAGATTTGTGTTAGAGGTCCCCAGGAGGAGGGGGTTCAGGTGATGTAACTGATACTCTCTCATATCCACTAGTGTCAGTCTCCGCTTAGCTGGCTAACTGGCTATCCTGTTAATTAAACAGAGGAGTAGGCGGGGTCATCTGACACAAGGAAGTGATTTACCTTCCACATGATTCCCAGTGAGGCCAGCTTAGACTGAAGAGAGGCCTGCTGTGTTGTGTGCTTAGAAAGGGCCGCTGGGAAAAGAGCAGGGAGGGATTTCAGCACTGGGAAGCGTTAACAAGCAGCAGCAATGTCAGAGGGGCGGAGGCAAGCAGGATATGGCATTAATCTCCGGGGGCTGCACCTGAACAAAAGGTTTGAGGGACTTTTGGACATGTTCTCCAGTCTGCAAACTGGCACCAATTTACGCTGCGTCCTACTGGTCAGCCACAGAAACAGCACAGTGCTTCTGCCCAGAGGACCGTAACAATGCAGAAAAAGCAGCCTTTTCAGAACATGCAGAACTTCATAAAAATGCAGAAAGTAGCCATCTCAGCATATTGGGGTGTCGACCTGAATAACTATGTAAAAAAACAGAGCAGTGTTTTGCGAAGGGCCTCATTGTAATGCATTCACCTGTAAGAAAATCACTTTTTCAGCTCAGCTGTGGTTAGGTATGGATGTACAAAAGCTAACTAAAGGTTAAATGTTCCTTTGTAAAGGACAAAGGGGACTTTCTTCTTCCTGCCTCTAGGGCTGAAGCCTTCAAGCTGGGAGTCCCAAGAGAGGAAGGAACAGTGTCTTTGCTTTAGAGCAATATCCAATTAAAACCATATCTCACCTTATAGTTAGTTAACTTTTATATTAGATACATAGCAAGACACCCTTATCCTACTTTTGGGCCCCTATTGGGATTTGACAATAAAGTAATGTTTAAAAGTTTTTAAATCAGAATTAAGGGCTACTCTTACTTAGAGATGACAGGATGACCATTGATCAACCAACACACACACACACACACACACACACACACACCACATTAGGTCCCAGGTCAAATGTCCTTGAGATATATCAAAGGCTGTTAGACTTCGGGTTCTCTGAACTTGTGTAAACCTTATGATCTCTGCTTATTGGCTGGGCTTCACAGGACATCCTGTGTTTGCAGGAGTGATCCTCATTCTCTGAGTGGGCTCATCTGTGTGTATATTCTCTTTCCCTTTATCCCTAACCAAAAGCATAAGAGCATACTTGTTATCATATATCTATGTGAATGAAGTGCAAAGTGACATTTACAAATCATTCACAGGATGTACAAAATAAAGTGTAATATTCTTGAAAAATTTGATGATAGAATGGTTATGATTGGAGAACAAGCACATCGATTAATATGTGTTTCCTCTTTTCATTAGTTTTTAAGCTCAAAATGTTTGTAACTAAAATCAGTACTTTGTTTTCCGGTCAATATCTGTTCACAGAACTATGATTAGAGAAACTAAATGTTTTTTTTTTAGTTGACTACATCCTCATAATTTGAATACATTTATTTATTTTATTGTTTGGTGTTAATAATGGATCTTGGCTGTGTATATGCATGTGTATAATCAGTAGAGATGAAATAGTTGACGTAATGTTTTGATTTTTCTCTTACCAGATGCCCACGTACCTGACTGTAACTGCAGTAGTGGCATCTGCACTGCATACACTAAAAGTGTCTACTATCTGTACCCGTTCAACGTCGAATACCACGTAATAGTATCTGCCATACTTTTTTGCATGTGGATGAACATCGGCCAGATCCTTGAACACCAGATCCCTCGAGGAACAACCAAAGTCAAGCCAGTGGCAGTGATCATAGGCCCGGTGCTGGGTGTGCTTGCCCTTTGCAGCACCATCGCAGTCTTGGTGATTTACCTCTCCAAGATGGGTGGAAACACGGAAACGCGAGATTGGGCCATCTCAATGTTTTACATCTACGGCATTGTCATGCTCTTTTCCATGAGCGTAGCGGCGATAGTGGGCCTCCTGTTCTACCGGATGGACCATTCGCGATTGGACAACTTACAGATCACCTCAAGGGGGCTGGATGCACATCTACTCTTTGCCACGTCCATGGGAGCCTGGCTCTTGTCCTGGTGCAGCATCGTGGCTGTTTTAGCTAACCCGACTTACGAGAGCTACCGCTGGACTAACTTTACGTACTCTCTTCTGATGGTTATTGAGAAGTATGTGCAGAACCTCTACATCATCGAGGCGCTCTATCGCTCTGCTGGGGAGGGAGCAACTGAGCCTCCCTCACAGGTCTTCTCAGTGACTACCCCAGATGCGTCCCATAATGGAGCTGTGAATCCAGCCTTTGAAGACCAGGAGGCAGGTGCATCTCATGGTGCATCCCATGAACATGAGCAGGCCCAACCCCCTCTCCCACCAGGCCCCAATCCAGAAAGGCCTTCTCCTGATTTCCTGAGAGTAAAACAAGAAGCCCTGAAGAACGTCTCCATCTTCTTGCTCCTCTGCAATGTCTCTGTAAGTTCCTGCTTTACAGCATGGTGCTCTACAGCCATGTCAGCTTAACTGCACTGATAAAATATCCACTCTCTCATTTCACACACAACCTTGTGCTTTCTACTCTTCCAGATCTTTGAGACTGAATTATATTTTCACAGCAGTTTTCTTCTAGACCGTTTCAGGATGTTTGCAGATGAGTTGTTCGGTGTCTGTATTTGCATAAATGCTAATTGTGTGTCCTCTGTCTTTCCCCATGGTCTCTGTAGCTGTGGATAATTCCAGCATTTGGCTGCCGACCCCAGTATGATAATGAGCTGGAGCAAGAGACCTTTGGCTTTGAGATGTGGACCACGTTGGTGAACATTGCCATGCCTGTGAACCTCTTCTACCGCATGCACTCCGTCGGGGCCCTCTTTGATGTCTATATCAGGGTGTGAACCATGGAAACAGAAGTCCTCCTGGTGCAGCATGTCCTGTCGAGAATCGAGGCATTCTTCATGCCATGCTGCTGTCCCGGACCAGTATAGAGTATAGAAAACCATGTAGGGTGAGAAGAAAGGTGCGTCGGTCACAAACGAACATCACACTTGGTGCTCTCTTTTCTGTATGAGTCGCTGAAACACCACCAAAAAAAAAAACAGAAAATGGTAGATTGGACTGTAAAGTTATATACTTGAATTTCTTTTCACTCAGTCACCTTTGATTGTCATTTTAATAAGTGATGTTTTGCATGGGATCCCAATTATGTTGATTTTTTTTGCTGTTTTAACGCACAGTGCCTTTCACATATGGACAACAACAAGAAACAAAAGAAAATGATGGGATGGATGTTTAGCAAGATATTTTTAAAATAGCGTGAGTTCCAAATGTTGGAGAGAAGTCCTGCCCGAGTTTTGTTGCGATGAAGATGCAATTTAATCGTCGTGGTTGCTTTAAATTTTATGTACTGTCAGAGAACATTTATGAAGCATTGTGACAGCGTTGTGATCGTGATACCTAACTTACCACCTCACACTGACAAAGACATCAAGTGAGAACTGAAAAGGTGTATATGTATATTGTGTATAATATAAATCAACAGTAAATCATATCTAAATAAAGGACCATCGTGACTCAACTGAACTAAACCATTGTTTTTAGAAAGTCCCTACTGGTCAATATTGACTAAACCGAAAACGAGTCACTTGTCAATTTTTTGTGAACTTGTAATTCTTTGCTGATGAAGATGCTTTGGAAAGTACACATCGCAAATTTTACCTGTAATGTTAATGTTAGCATAGCACCACCGTCATCATTTTTTATGCAATCTTTTATTGTGAGCATGTTTCGAACATAGCGACTTAGAACTGAATACGTAATCCTGTGGGACACTTGAAACCTGTGGCCGACCAACGAGATGTGTACTCTTGTTACATACATGTTGTCTTTGATAAGAATCATTTTTGCCTGTTTATTTTTTACATAGTGTTTTATAGTCATGTCGATATTTTCTGTTAGAATGTCATTGAACAGTTGGTTTGTGCTCTGCTGCTTCTGAAGAGATGAGTTTCGTCCACTGGCAGTCCAGCCTTTTCATACCATATCTCTCACTGTAGTCACGCATCTTCCTTTAACCACAAAGGACTAAAAGGATGGTGGGTGGAGATTTTGGGGTTTTATCTGACCACAGCATCGTGGAGAAGAATAGTTTGGTCAAGCTGAAATCTCATCCTTTAGAGGGGGCTGGGGGATTGAGCTTCATTCCAAGCCTCCCACCAAAGATCATGGTCCTCCAGTTCATTTTAAACCCTGTTTGGCCATCTGGATGTTTCACTGCAGCCTGGCGTGTACCTCTCCCAAATTCACACCAGTGCAGGGCTCCTCATGGGGCATGGGAGCTGACAGTCTTTTCGGCACAAGTTTGGGACCTTGGCTGTGGGGGGAACACCTTGTTGCCCTGTTTTCCAAGAGGAAGGCTGCCTCACATCTAAGCCCACTTTGTGAGCTTTAGCCATGAGCCCCCGTCAGAGCAGGGAACCAGCAGAACTCATGTTTCCAGAGCCCACTGTGGACATTCCCATGGTCAGAATTCCACTACAGAGAGTTACATCCCACCTCCTTGAGGTCTCCTCTCCAGCACTGAGAGTGTCTGTGAAGCTCCACGTGCATCACCAGCTTGGGCCTGGGGGGATGTTCCGTTGATTTTGCAATGAAATGATAATGTAATTGGTGTCGCTACTGCTTCATTTACTTCATCAAGGTTTTGAAAAATATATTACAACCCTAATCTGGTGGTATGATCTTATCCTTGTGAGACTTTATGTTTTTAATATTAGCCTTCTCTCACTGCAATGGTTTTATTTTTCTCAATGTCTGTTTTACTGATTATTCACTTATTTTACTTCTCTGACAAGTAATTTGACAGTCCAGTGATATATTGGACGTTTGAATAAAACACTTGATTTCGAGATTTGTCATATTGGTTGTACATGAATCCTCTGTTTGAACTCATTCTAATTTTGGGGCATTTGAGTTTTTGATTAACTCCTGGCTCATTTCACATAATTCACAGAGCACTGGGCCCACTCCACATTGGTTTATCCCTGCTAGTTCTGTCTCTGGTATAATTATTTCCTAATTCTGGTTTAACTGGTTTCTGTTTGGGGCCAGTGATCCCAAACACATCTACATAGAAATAAAAATTATTTAAGCTATTCACTCTTAAATGTTATATGAAGGGGAAGCCCCCTGTGCTCTATGCTATGTGTCTGAGGAAAAGTTGCTTTATTCATCAATGAAAAACATTTATCTTCTATCTTCGCAATGATATGCATTTAGCATTGAGCCTAGAAATGCCCATTGAATACATTTTGGACCATGTTCAAATATCAAATGTCAATTTCTCTTTACCTCCTTTAGTAAAGGCACATTACATGCCCTCATAAAGAATATCAAGTGTAAGAACCTGAGAATTTCATGCAATTAAAAGCAGACCTGGACAGTTGTCTTCTTTCTCGCAGATGATTGTTTTCACCACTAGGTGGGGCCATGGATTTTTCTCTTCCTTTTGAGCTTTGCTGTTTGGAAGGCCTGTAAAAACACCTTCAGATGTGGCGGCACTGCTGTGCAATTTGTTTCAGCCAGATACTCTGCTACAAGTAATACAAGTAGTAGAAACTTCCAGGACATTTCACACTGTCAGATCCCATCACAACCACATCACCATGACCATGAAATGCATTGGCAGAACATTCAGATCACACTCAGTTGCAAGACTCTCATGAAGTTTACATAGTACATTTGAATACATATGCAGTAGTATCCATTAAAATCTATAGCATTAGCAAGGTGGCGTGATGGTAAGCACTGATTCCTAGCTCTAGGACTGGGGGTCAAGTCTCTGCCCTGGCTCAGTGTTTGCATGTTCTCCCTGGGTATTTGGGGAGGGTGGGTTCCTCTGGATACTCCAGTTCCTCCACAGTCCAAAAACATGCTTGAGGTTTCGGTGACGTTTTGGCATTCCGTCCTTGGTTATTCCATGCCTTGCTTGGAGAGTACTTGCCAAGTTGCACCATGGCCCTGTAGATATTGATAAGATTTTAGGAATGATTGTACAGCAATCCTCCATCTTGCCCCCCCCCCCCACACACCAAAGTACATTATCCTATTATCTTAAAGATGTATCCTTGAACTCAATGACTTGCATGTGTTCCTATGCCAGAAAGTAGACCTATTTGTTTAATAGGTGGATTCAGCCTTTGAACTCCAAATATGCCATTTTCCATCAGCATCTTTTTTAAGATCTTAGGTTAAGGCAACTCATAACAACTTGGATTTTGTATTCATTAGTTCTGCTGTCCAGGGGATTAGATAAAATAGGCTACATCACTTGACCTGCACTTGAGCTGCAAACTGCAACATATCAGCCAGGAGCAGACAGGAAAGTTTCTCCATGTCAAATATTTATGTGACATCCAGAATACCAGGTTTTTCCGGGATAGACCTATGGATCGCTACAGAGCATCCACAATTTTCACAGTCGCTCGTAAAAGGCAAAAATATATAGATTTAAAATAAATTAATGATGCGCCTTCTTTGTCCCAAGAGCGCTTCGTGTATCGACAAGTTTGATTTCAATAGTGTCGAGATATGTCACCTTAATCGTTTGTTAAAATCGTGTAAGATTTGCAATGTCAGTCGTTTCATTTCACTTATCAAGTCTCGTTAAGCTTCTGAATATCGCTTACGAATAGTCTAAACAGCTTGACAGGAATATTAGTTTTTTCGCCTTCCCTAGGAATATATGTGTTTTTTAGTAGAAGCGTATGTTACGTAACATATTGGTAAGATATGTGTACTCTTAATGTGAACGTCCGTTATTAAATAAGTGCGATTCCTGCAGAATGGTTAATATTACCAAACACGAATATATATATGAATGAATATGAATATATATTTCACTGAATGAAATAGACTCATATATACCTGCCATTATTTAAAACCAACCACGTGGTTCAGCACCAGTGACAGCGCCTCCCATATAAAACAGCGCATATCGAGTGTATCGCACACGTATTATCAAGCAAGGCTGTGTC
Organism: Brienomyrus brachyistius; assembly: GCF_023856365.1. NCBI lineage: Eukaryota > Metazoa > Chordata > Actinopteri > Osteoglossiformes > Mormyridae > Brienomyrus > Brienomyrus brachyistius. The sequence continues at coordinate 23,034,529 of NC_064544.1, forward strand.
CAGGATTTGACGACGCCTAATAATTAAATTACTTCTAGTTCAACAACTTCAAGTTGTTCGGCGTAAATCTGATAAGTCGTACCCAGAATTTATAAAAGCATGTGCTAAAAATAATAATGTGTTGCACAGTCGTCAGCGTGTATAATTTACAATTTCATATAATTCCTTATAACGAACGAAAGCATGATTTAATTATATTGCGGTTTATAAAAATAAAAGACACTACAAAACATGAAGAACTCTGTATACATTATGCATATCTTAATATGCTATAAAATATTCAATTTAGAAATGTATTACTTGGATTACTTGTTTCACCGGATTTTAATGTTAAGTGTAGGTGCGCATCCTGATGCAGGGTGGGTTGGGGGGGGGGGGGGGGGGGGAGTTTAAACGCTCCAGACCCCCCTCCCCCCCTTTCCTGCCGATGTCTCAAAAATAGCTCACTTGGACAGTTACATAGCTGATGTCCTGCGTTATATCGGCAATGCTGGGCGCAGGACCGGCAAAGCATCGCCATGCGCTCCTCGGTGACAAGGTGCCTTCATTTCTTTGGCGTGCAACTTGCCCCTGCCGGCTTTGCGCTCGCCGGTAGGATTGTAAGGGAAAGGACGGCTTGCTTTTTAAGCAAAGACGCCTTTTTAGTTTGAATATGTTAGAGGATGAGAAAACGGCACTCACTAAGTCGCCCGTCCCTATTTGTTAAGCCCGCATGGGACAATGTGTCTCTTTACAACCTGATCAGGTGCATCAGTACACGGAAGTCAGTCCGTTCCGTTTTCTTTCGGAGAAATAATGTGGAACACGACCGAGTTGGAGGCGACATCGGATGATAAAAAACAGCTGGTAATACGGACGCTGACCGGCTCTTTACTCTCCCTCCTCATCCTGTGGACGCTGCTCGGGAACATTTTGGTGTGCTCCGCGGTGATCAAGTTCAGGCACTTGCGAACTAAAGTCACCAACATTTTCATTGTCTCTCTCGCCGTGTCGGATCTCTTTGTCGCCGTTCTCGTCATGCCCTGGAAGGCTGTCGCCGAGATCGCGGGCTACTGGCCCTTCGGCAGTTTCTGCAACATCTGGGTCGCTTCTGACATTATGTGCTCCACGGCTTCTATCCTCAACCTCTGCATCATCAGCGTGGACAGGTACTGGGCCATATCAAGCCCCTTCCGATACGAGAGAAAAATGACTCAGAGAGTGGCCTTTGTCATGATAAGTGTGACATGGACACTGTCCATTTTAATCTCATTCATACCGGTACAACTCAACTGGCATAAAGCCAAAGATGAGGTAGGCGGCAGCAATTACAGCACGTCGGTGGGAAAGGCGGAAAACTGCGACTCCAGCCTGAACAGAGAGTACGCGATTTCCTCGTCTTTGATAAGCTTTTACATCCCTGTGGCCATTATGATCGTCACTTATACCAGAATATACCGTATCGCTCAGATCCAGATCCGGAGGATTGCGTCTTTAGAGAGGGCAGCGGAACACGCACAAAGTTGCAGAAGCAACAGACTCGAGTGCCAGCACCACAACACACTGAAAACGTCCATCAAGAGGGAAACCAAAGTCCTAAAAACTTTATCAGTGATAATGGGCGTATTCGTGTGCTGCTGGTTACCTTTTTTCATTTTAAACTGCATGGTGCCCTTCTGTAACAGGCCATCTGCCGACCAGAAAGCCGGTCTTCCCTGCGTAAGCGAGACGACTTTTGACGTTTTCGTGTGGTTCGGATGGACCAATTCATCCCTGAATCCAATTATCTATGCTTTCAATGCTGACTTCCGAAAAGCCTTCGCTAATCTACTGGGTTGCCGTCATTTCTGTTCCAGCACGCCCGTCGAAACTGTGAATATAAGTAATGAACTCGTCTCTTACAATCAAGACACTTTGTTTCATAAAGAAATTGTGACTGCCTATGTGAACATGATCCCTAACGTGGTGGACTGTATTGACAACGAAGACACTTTCGATAGGATATCCCAGTTCTCACATCAAAATGAAATTGCCACCGATTCCGTGTGCGACTTGGATGACTGTGATGCAGATATTTGTCTGGACAGGATAACACCATTCACACCAAATGGTTTACAATAATTGTGCAGGCTAATTGTCCAAAACCATTCGTAAAATGATATTGTCCAGTAATTATATTTAAAGTTGTTGTTATGACAGGCACATGGTGATGTCGTATTATTGTGAAAATAGATCTAGGAAAAAAATCTCTGTAGCTTATCCGTGGGACGGATATGTTTATGTCTGTTTACATCATTGCTTCTTAATGGTTAAGAGTTATTGATTTATTCTAAAGTTTTAAGCCAATACGCAGTATCGTAAGGTCAAGAAAACGCATCAGGTTCATTGACATTAGTGATTATAATCACTCGACATAAGTGGCCGATTTTATGTAAATGGAAGATGGCTTTGAAGCAAATTCGTGTTTTCTGCAGGCAATCTATTAATGAATATAATCCTATTAGCCTGATGGTGTTGAGGGGTACAAGGTGTCTGTGACATGAAGTCCAGTAACCTAAATGGTGCAAGCCTTACAGAAGTCAAGCATCATAATGCCTTATTTCCTGAGAGAAAGTGTGCAATACAAAGAAAGGTATACAGTTTTGATGCATTATTATGAGGAATGCCAAATATGTAAGCGCCCTCCAAACACCGCCCTGCGAAACGCTGGCAGTTGTTTTTTGCTAAAATATAGACACGTGCAAATTTTTTTTATGAGTTTAAGCAAATTTTCCCAAATTCAACTATGCGAAACCTAATGCGAAGAAATAATTATTGCCATGATAACATTATAACTGTATTTCTTTCTTTCTTTCTTTCTTTCTTTCTTTCTTTCTTTCTTTCTTTCTTTCTTTCTTTCTTTCTTTCTTTCTTTCTCTATTTATTTGTTTTTTTGTTTGTTTGCTTGCTTATTTTTTCCCTGTCGAACTTTACCAAAAACCTTTACCATAAACTTTTATATTCATATGCAATAAGAGTTTGGTATATGCGAAACATGTAAGACGCAGAGCTTTGGAGTGAATGAACTGGATGCGGCTTGGCGTTAATATTTTGCCAGCGCTTCTGCCCGCAGCCGCCTTTTTCCTATTGATTTGTTTCCCTTTGTAAGGCTTTGTAAGGAATGTAAGGTGGAGACGCTACGAGGCATCTTAGGTAAATCGAATCAGGACATAGAAATATGAGCTGGGGAGGATTTATATTCTCTTGTGATCCGCACGCCACATCCACATGTTTATGAAGGAGCTTTGCGTTTGTGTTAATTAAATGCATCACCGAAGAACGAAAGATGTATTTTCATTCGTATATTAGGATAGAGCGACCATGAGGGAGTTCTTTGTACGAATAATAGACTATTCCGAGTTTTTATAAACCTTACTCGATCACAGAACGAAGTTATTACAAGATGGAGTATTAAAGAATGTACACAAAATGTATACACATCAAATGAAAATATGGGTATCATTCAGTTGGATGTAAACCTTACATAACATTTTCATCTTTTTTAAGATGTACGGAAGACACCTTATGAATGTAAGACGTTCGTCACGCACACCAGTTTTAAAATAAAATCCTCTTGTCAAAAAGTGCACTGCCTCATTCAGCTGTGAGCTTTGTCTCAAGCAACAGTAGTTCTTGCTAATATATCACATTATATTATAAAAATTATCTACTCAATATGACCAGTTTAGTATTTGGAGCTAACCTGGTAAGCAGGTGTAACACAATTAAAAAAAAAAAAGTAAAGGAATTCTTTTAACATATTAATTCAATTAATATCCTCCTGCCAAAGACTTTCACTTCATCCTGGAAAACTTTTTTCCATGATTGTTGTTATTGAGTAATTTCAAGGCATTTAATGATATTTATTTCCTTTGTATCACTGCAGTGAACCTGTACATTTTAGAAATATTTAGATAATTCGCCTTGGGAATTAGTGTCTCTAAACTGCTCACGCTGTGTGTCCTGTGATGGACTGGCATGCTATACAGGGTGTATCCTGGGATAATCCCTCAACACCGAATATATATATATATATATATATATATATATATATATACATATATACACACACATACAGACACAAGATGCTTTTTTCACTTTTCCTCTTTTGATTGCATTCACAGATCTTTGTGGGGACCTGAAATATTGTCCCCATATCATCCAAACTACATTACATTACATTGTAGGAGACATTTGGTCCCTGAAAAATAATATAATATAAACCTAATTGAGACACACACTATATATATATATATAGGTTTCGTATAACCAACACTTTGATCATAACTCCAGCTTCACAATCGCTTCTCTACCCAGAATGCGGTGCCCAAGATGTAACTTAAAATCAGTCTGAGTGAGAAGAGAGCTTTCTGATTCCAGATTGCCTAAGGGGTCCTGCCATCCCAAGCTCTACGTCCACATGGGTCATGCTCTTCGGCTGGGTCTGGGTCTCCATAGTGCTGTAGGTTTTCACTGTCAGGATCTCTCCAGCTATTCTGCTATGCAAACCGTAGCACCAGTATTGGTGTCTGGGTAGCCCGGGAGCATTAGCTTTGCATAACTATGCGTCCGTGTCTCCACTGACAGAACATAAAGAACATTTTAGCAGTACTGGAAAGAGCCGCCCATTCGAGATCACAGGCAGCCACTGTACCCTACAGTTCAGGTGACTGAGTTTTTTTTTGTAGTCCAAGTCAGCCAGTATGTTTCCCCATCTGTGAGTTGATTGACACCCCTGAACATCACAGAGAAAAGTCATGAAAGTTTATCACGCTCTCCATGCTGTCGATATCCAGTCTGCTCTTATCCTAGGGAATTACTTTCTCTTTCCCTTTCATTTTGGTTTTTTTCTTCCTTCTTCACTAATTTCGCTGCTTCTCCCTCCCTGGGTTCTCCTTCTGTCATTCACTCGCTTTCTGCTGTGTCTGTGCAAACAGCATTTCTTCATTTTTAATGCCACATCAGTCCTGTTTATAGGACATTGCTTCTTTTTTATGTTAATTCAACATCATTAATTTCATTCTTCTTCTGCCCGCTTAGGTGCGCAAGAGTAAATCGTTTCTCCTCTAGCCTCTGCACTGTTGTCTTCTCTTGATTTCTTTCACAATTGAAAGCTCTGAGCTGATGATTAAAACCAGCGGGTGGCTGCTTTGACTGATTGAACAGGATACAATGAAGTCCAGTGAAAGTATAAGACTAAGTGTCCGTATCTAGTTATGTAGGAGCACCATGTCCAGGGGTCACTCCAGCCCCGTGACCTTCATGACCTGTAATATGCTTCAGTCTGTCTGTGACCCCCTAAAATATAGTGAAGGGGGAACCAACCCCCTCTTGGAAAAGCTCAAAGAAAATGACACGACCCAAGATCCGTGTAGTTATTCGCCGATTGGCAAACGGTGCCATTTAAGGTAGACTGAATTATTTTCCGGTCTTGTGCTCTTCTGCAAGGTGTCACAATGACACATAAAAGCCCAGGCAGGTTGAAAATCCATGTCACTGACTAAGCATTAATATTTCATCCATCCATCATCCAGTCACTGTCCTCTGCAGGGTTATTTGGGGGGCTGGGAGCCCATCCCAGGTGACACAGGGCACAAAGCAGGGATACACCCATGGCAGGATGCCAGTCCATCACTGGCCAAACACAATGGGTTGTACAGAGATGCTAATTAGCCTAACTGCATGTCTCTGGATAGCAGGAGGAAACGCATGATACAGGAAAAATATGCAAACTCGATACACAGAATGGAGGTAGGATTCAAACCGTCACGTCCCGTGTTGTTGGATAGGGTGCAGGCTTACTGCAGCCCTGTTTGGATGAGCAATTATGAAAAATGTGGGAGCACCTGAAATATAACATCACAATGACAAATACAGTGATATAATTTTGACAGATCCTTTTCAAAAGGTCTTTACATCATTACCAACATCGTCTTTGAAGGCTATTATTATTTATCTGTTCAATCATTTTTGAACTGCTTATCCAGGACAGTGTTATGGTTCATGTCTAAGACAGTGAGAGATTACCATTTGGGTTCATAAAGTAAAATGTATATTTGAACTATGACAAATTGTAAATTGACATTCAAATGCATGCTGGGAATGGTAGTTCATCAGTGGCACAACAGTGCCTCACAAAAGGACTAATTAGATTTTCATGTTCTGTAGACAATTTTATAAAACTGAAAACCAGATTTTTTTTCTTTGCAGATGGCAGCTGTCTACCTTCCATTGGGCTGCCAGAACACTGTCTTGAACAGTCATGGGCTCCAACACACTGTGCGTGCACAGTGCACCAGCCATGCTATGAACAAAACACTGTATTTTCTTGGAATTGAGTTTGGAATTGAGAAAAAGCCCTAGTGAAGATGAATGTACAGCACGGCAAATGCCACCATGCATCGATCACCACAGTCCTCATTAACTCGTTTTTCTGAAGGCAGAAGTCTGAGAGCAGCAAGATGTCAGACAACAGGCACATTTCTGAACAGCCCCATTTTGGGTCTTCTTTTCGTTTTATTACTTGTGCCCATGGCTATTCAGAACAAAGGGTTCTTATTCCAGCACGGTTATAATATTTCCATCCAGATTGATAGCTTTCTAAAAAAGAAGATAAATAAAAATGCCCATCAGACCACAAACCAAAAAAATCAGACTTATTACCCAAAATCGTATTTTAATGATAAAAGACATAAGAAAATTCAGAGGGGACAAAAAGTGCAAAAAAGAGATTAGAAAGAAGATTATTTTAATATGAGAAAAAGAACAGTAAGAGACACTGTGTCATGCGCATGCATTTACACAGACACACTGAGAACACAGCTTACATCGGGAAGATCCAAAGCTAGACACCGCATCTTAACGAGCATGGGATTGTGAGGCCAGCAGCTAATGGCAGTTTCATAAACTATACAAACCTTCATTTTGGAAAATAACAGCTCTTTAATCTTAATGTTTTGCTCAGTGGACATACTGAGATCGTTTCCCACAGTGTCAGGAGAGCCGGTAAACAGTTTGTTTACGTGTTGAATTGTGGGGTAAATCAGGCGCACCTCACCAGACAGTGTTAGTTCTCCTGAGCCAATGAGGATGCACCAGCAAGTCTTTCATCCTTCTACAAGGCTTTGTGGAGAATTCATAGCAATTTGTCATACCTCAGAGTGAGGTGTAGATAGAAAGCCACACACACTCCCCCTATACCTGCTGAAAATGTCTTTCTTAAAAACATGAGGATTGAACAACTAGGGATCAAAGTCGACCATATCCCACGAACCATGGCGACTAACATAGAGCAACATTTAAAGAAGGTACAGTGTATACATTCATCCTGCCTGACATAGATAATTATTATGAACGTTAAATAAGTTGCTTATCTCAACATTGTTTGGATGGTGGGTTTAACTTAGTGTCTGGAATAACTGAGGAAAGGTTGGTCTTTAAGGTGCTATCTTGAAGTTGGCCCTGTACTCTGGATAGCTACAGTTCGATTCTGGAAGCAAACAAACGGTCTTACACAGATATCAGCCAGCTTCACTGAACCATTTTCTTGCATTTACTTATTTAGTAGCACACAAGTAAGGATCAGAGGGCCAGGTCAGTTAGCTGCTGGGGGCCACGCAGGGTTAAGGTCCTTACTCTGGGGCCATTCTGTCATAGACACTACTTCCTACCCCCCAGAGATACACCCCCCCCCAAAAGCTGTCTGTATTTGTTTTATAGCAATGAAAAACAGTACATTTCCTCTACCCTCTAGTAGTATTTCTGACAATAACTTTTTTAAATAAAACAACACATCTGGTAACACAAATGATGTGATAGTACTCTTCTTACTTAAAGTATTAATTAACCAGAAAGTGTAAGTTACATACTGGTCCAATGTTCGTCCATCATCAATAAGTCATAACGGCTCAAGTATTTCATGCAGTTACTACATTTGTTCATGAGTAGATCTACTAAATTACCCCCTCAAGTAAAACGTTGCCAAACATCTCCTGAATGTATTGTAAGCATAAATTCATTGACAAGAGGATTGAAAATCTAATTAAAACTGGTTTAGGGCAGTTAAGGTCTGCTCTTTTATTGAATCTTGTCCACCTGATTAGCTTTTCAATGTAAAGCCTCATTGTACAGACTGTGAGGACAGTGCTGCAGGCAGTTATGGGCCTGGTCTTTAAAAGATTGACTCCTAATCTTCTTCTCTGCTTTCTGTTTGTTACTCCTTATAGACTTCCTGTTCCATTCTCTGTTTTTAAAGTCCACTTTCCCGTCTTAAAAATTTGTTTTGCCTATGAAAAAATTATAAGTACAGGAGATTTTAAATAGAACTAATATATAATTTACTTGGCATTCCTGAAAATGCAAATAGTAATTTTAGGTCTAGATGTTGATGAACCTGTTGACTTAAACAGAAACGTAAAAGGTCCTACATACCAAGCATGTGCTCTAGTCACACTTGAGGTATCTGCTTACAGTTTGCATTGATAATGCTCCTATGCTTAACCTTTTTGCTTCTGATCACATCTTAAAATCTTAAGATTGTGTCACATCTTATAATTTCTCAACTTTCCAATAATGGTGAAGCTTATTTGAAAGACTCCTTAAGCACCAAACACCTAATTAAATTAAGGAAATTACAGAGGAATTAGCTTGAACTCTGAAAACTGCTAAATGTTGATAGTCTCCTTAAGTGCCAAGCACCAAATGAAATTGAAAAACTTGGTAATGAATTTGCTCGCACTCTAAAAACTGTTAAATGTAAAAGACACTAAAATAGCTTCACTTACCCACAAAAGCAGGGTCTTCGGGGGTGTGACATGAACGGCACTTTACCGAACAGAGAAATTCCATCTTACCTAGGAAAACAGTCAAGTAATCTGTAAAAGGCCACTCTAGCTTTCCCGTTCAGTGTAATTGAAGGTAATAAGGTGAAACCTAGATTTCTGTTCATCAAAGTAACAGACACGTTTGACCAAAGCGATGTACAAGTGAGAAATCTCTCAGAGCGAGGGAGAGAGTGGGCAGTATTTCTGATACATTTTGTTACATTTTTACCCATTTCTGTGTGCTGGGAGGGGTGTTGCTTTGTTTTTTGTCTCTGAAAGGCAAGTGAGGTGGCTGCCCCTGTTTGCCATTGATTCACCTTGCTGGCCCTTTAATGTAGATGTTTGTTTTATGAATGTGTATGTGTTTATTATCTCAATAATCCCCAGCATGGAGCCAAAGGTGCCAGACCTGTGCATTAGCAGAGCTGCCCATGTGTCGCTCATCCACAGAAAGACAGGCTTCAGTTTGTCACTCACATATGCCTTCTTGAATTCTGAAGCCCACATTTACAGCATTTAGAGATTCCGTCCAGCTGTCTTCAGTCTGTTTATACAGTCTGGCAATGTCCATAATCAGTTTCAGTGAGAGATTAATGGACACCATATCAGTGAGACAGTACAGTGTAACAAACAAGCTGCTTCACTGCTCTACTTACTGTGCTAATGTAATGGCCAGACCTCAGAAATTGGGGATTCAAATGCAGAACATCGCAGATCAGAATCACAGGCCAGAAGTTATTGTCATGGAACCAAGCAGGGGTCAAAAAGCAGGGCAAGGGATCAGGGACCACGGGCACACAGGAGAACAGCAAAGGAGAAACTCGCACTAGGGGACGAACTGAGCTGTAATAGAATGCTCGGCAATTGATCATAGAACAAGTTCCTTGCAATTACTGAGGGATCTGACCTGTATATATGTACCTCAGATGGTCAGGGGTAATGGTAATGAAATGAGCTCCAGCTGGCAATATTCCAGGGAGTTGGATCACAAAAGAGGTGAGTACAGTTGTGGTTAACTTAGCTGAGATCAAGAGATTCAATGCATGTCTAAGAAGGTGTTGTAGGAAAGAGGGCTTTTGGTTTATGGGGGCACTGGAAGACCTTCTGGAACAGGTCAGACCTGTTCAAGCCGGACGAGTTGTATCTGAACCAGAAAGGAACCAGTGTATTGGGGAGGTGTATGTGTAGAGGAATGTTTAAACTAGGGACTGGGGAGGCAGGGAAGTTAGTTAAGAATTTAGGTGGGGAGAGACGGAAAGCCCCAATAAATATTAAAAGTGGGCACTATGAAAGGCCTACCCTTTGCGGTCTGTATCTAAATGCTATTAGAAACAAAATTCATGATTTAGAGGCTTTAATTTCATCAGACACTTATGACATTACCTGCGACCCAGTAGGATAAGCGGCTTGGAAAATGGATGGATGGATGGATGGATGGATGGATGGACTTACAACATTATAGGAAAACTGAAACATGGATGTTGGAGAAGAATATAATATGGATGGTTACACGTTGTTCTGTAGAGACCAGATAGGCAAGAAGGGAGGTGGTGTTGCAGTATACGTAAAAGAAAACTTGCAGGCAAGGGAGCTCACTGATAAAAATAAAAGTACAGAAGCTGTATGGATAAAAGTAGATGCTAAAATCTCAAATGGCCTAATTGTCGGTGTTTGTTATAGAGCATCTAATGTAGCTGCAGAGGAAAGCAGAATGTTATATGACGATATCAGGATTATGAGTAATAAAAATGATGTGGTGGTTATGGGTGATTTTAATTTACATGGGATTCAGTGGGACACAGTCTCTGGCTCTTCTGTAAATGAACTTGAGATGGTGGAATTAGTACAGGATTGTTTCTTTACTCAGTTTGTTAATACCTCTACCAGGGGAGAAGCCCTTCTTGGTCTTGTTTTCTCTAATAACCAGGAAAGGGTTGGAAAATTAGAGATTTTAGAACCACTGGACAGTAGTGATTATAACATGGTTAAAGTTGAGGTCAATTTTAGTGTCCGAAGAGCAAAGCCCAAAACAAAAGTATTCAATTTTAGAAAGGCTAACTTTAATGGTACGAGACTGAAACTAGAAACGTAAACTGGATGGAGTTAAATAGCTAAACAGAGGCATGGGAATTTTTAAAAGATAATTGTTGCAAGTGCAAGAGGACTTCATACCTGTTTCCAGCAAAACTAAACCTAGGAAACTGCAGCCAAAGTGGTTTACTAAGGAAATTAAGGATAAAGTCAGGAGAAAAAGGGTTCTGTTCCACAAATGGAAATTAACTAATGATTTCAAAATAAAGCAGGAGTATCGAAGTCTACAGGTCGAGTTAAAAAATAACATTAGATACTCCAAGAGGAATATAGAAAGAAAGATCACATTAGAGACTAAGGATGACAATAAAAGCTTCTTCCAATACATTAACTCCGAAAGAGCTTTAAAAGCTGAAATCACTAATTTTCTGGATAGTAAGGGCCTTATAATTGAAAATGAAATTGATTTAGTAAATATTTAATGGTTTAATGATTATTTTACACGGGTGTTCACAGTATAGAACACGAGTAACTTACCACCATTTAGTACAAATACAGCGTCGTCTTTGACCAATATATGTATAACTGAGGCTGATGTGGTACATAGCCTAGCTAAGCTCAAAATAAATAAATCACAGGGCCCTGATGGCATCTTACCTATAGTGTTAAAAGAGATGAGGGATATTATTAGCCAACCTTTAACTTTATTATTCTAGAAACTCTTATCTGCAGGTGTGGTACCTTCTGATTGGAAGGATGCTTATATAACGCCCATATTCAAAAAATGGGATAGAAGTAACCCAGCAAATTATAGGCCAATCAGTTTAACTAGCATTACTGGAAAAATAATGGGAGGTATAAACCAAGCGAAAATGGTAGATTACCTGGATGCAAATAATATTTTGAGGGATAGCCAACATGGAATTAGGAGAGGTAGATCCTATTTAACGAATTAACGAAGTTCTTTGAGGAAGCTACAAGAGAAATTGATCACAAAAAGGCCTACGATGTGATATACTTAGATTTCCAGAAGGCCTTTGATGTTGTCCCCCACAAATGGCTCTTGCTTAAGCTCAAAGCTGTAGGGATATTACTTGGAACAAATAAAGCCACGCTACAATAACAGTCAGACTCACAAAGTGGTTCGTAATAAGCGTGGAGTGTAGGAAACCGTTATATAGGATCGTTGTACATCAGCAAACAGGGAGAAGGACAGAATGAGCCAAGGAGGAGACGTTAGCGGCGGGAGCCAACCGCCAGCAGCAGCTGCGCCTGCACAGGGAATCGCTGCGGGGACGGGGCTGTGCGCTACGTTTAATATCCAGCCACCGGAGTCCTTCGACTTTTTAAAGCCGCAAGGGTGGGACAAATGGATCCAAAGATATGAAAGATTTCGCCTGACAAGTAACCTGAATGTAAGCTCAGAATAAAATCGAGTTAACATTCTGGTATATTGCATGGGGGACAAGGCAGACGATATCTTACAGGAACTCACTCTGAGTGCTGCTGACAGAGACACTTACAAGGGAGTGCGTGACAGCTTTCAAAGGTTTTTCGTGGTCAAGAAAAACGTAATATGCAAGCGTGCTAAGTTCAATATGTGCAACAGAGAGAAGGAGAGTTAGTGGATGCGTTTGTTACTGTATTATACGTGCTAGCTGAACACTGCAACTACGGTGCGTTACATGATGAGCTGATCAGGGACAGACTCGTTGTCGGACTGCTAGACAAAGGGCTGTTTGAACGCATGCAGCTGGATGCAGAACTAACTTTGGAGAAAGCTGTTAGGATGGCACGTCAAAGTGAGGAGGTGAAAAAGCAGCAAGCTTCTCTGCGAGGTGACGCCGGAGCACAAGCAAGTGATGGAAAGTCTGTGGACAGAGTCAGGGTGCTCAAGCACAGCAAGTCTGCTAAAAACAAACCTCAGCATGCTAGTAAGCCACACTATCCCCAGAACAGCAAAGGTAAAGCTTCACAGCTGCAGTATCACAAATGTGGCAGTTCTCCATCACATCCAAAACGAGACTGTCCTGCAAATGAAGGGAAATGTCATGCAGGTGGCAGAAAAGGACATTATAGTCGTGTGTGCAGGGCGCCAAAATCTGTGCATGAGGTTGAAAGAGAAGAGGAGGATGCAGTTCTCCTCGGCAGCATCACGACAGATGGCGATCCTTGGTTGGTCAACATCGACATCAATAACAGTAAGGTGATGTTCAAAATCGACACAGGTTTCGACGTTACAGTCTTGCCACACACTGTGTTTAAGAACATATATAAGGACAATCCACCCATGCTCTTCAAAGCAACAAAGTCACTCCTCGGACCGGGGAGGAGCCCACTTGATGTTGTGGGTGTCCCCAGGCTGCCCCTGAGAAGTGGTGAGAAAGAGGAGATGGAGGATATGTATGTAGTTCGTCATCTGCATACTGCTTTGCTGGGAAGACCCATGAGCTGTAGGCTGGGGCTTGTTGCACGCCTAGACAGTCTCACTGTAGAGAGATTAAAGCAAACTTACCCAAAACTATGCAACGGTCTCCAAGAAGTTAACCAGCCATATGCCATAAAGCTGAAACCAGGAGCTCAACCGTTCTCACTCAAAACACCAAGGAGGATCCCATTCCCACTGCTTGACAAAGTCTAGCAGGAACTGTCCTGCATGGAAGGCCTCTGGGTTATATGCGGAGTTGAGGAGCTGGTGTGCTGGCATCGTGGTAGTGCCCAAGAAGACGGGTGCTGTGCGCACATGTGTTGATCTCACCAGACTGAACGAGTCAGTTTGTCGAGAGAAGTTTATAGTGGAAGAAACACTGGGATTTGAGCCAGAATTTTTTGTAAGCTGGATGCAAATTCAGAGGTTTTAGCAAATTCCCCTTATGGAAGATTCAGCCAAATTAACAACCTTCATCACACCCTTCGGACGCTATTTCTTCAAAGGGCTACCCTTTGGCATAGCATCAGCTCCTGAACACTTTCAAAATAGAATGGTGACATAAGTCACAGATGGGCTAGAAGGCATGGTTTGCCATATTGATGATGTGCTGGTATGGGGTCGCACACAAGAGGAGCATGACGCTCGCCTGCATGCTGTACTGGAGAAGATCCAGAAGGCAGGCATCACCCTAAACACTGACAGGTGTGACCTGTCAAAGTCAGAGGTGAGCTTCCTTGGTCATGTAGTCTCTGCCAGTGACATCAGCCCATATCCATGCAAAACAGAGGCTATGAAGAGGATGCAGGAGCCGACGCCAGTGAGCAAATTAAGGTCCTTTATCGGAATGGTGAACCAGCTGGGCAAGTTTATCCCGCAGTTGGCGGAGAGAGACAAACCCCTGCGTGATCTCTTATCGAAGAGAAACTGCTGGAGAGACTGGAAAGTTAAGGTTAGGGGGAAAAAAATGTGTTCAAGATTGTGAATGAGCTACTTCATGTTTTGCACTATTCAAATGTAAACATTCAGGTATTACAGTCTAGAGTGATGACAGGCAGCACGGGGCTGGAATTGTATTTGTAATTTATTGTTCCAAGCTGAGGTTAAAATGCCATGTGTCTGTGTCGGAGTGGTTCAGGATTCAGAGGGAGCGAACCTTCCAGCCACTGGGGCAGAATAATCCCCTAAGGTCCTGCTGAATCAATGGTAGTCTACCCATTGATTCTAAAAAGGAGAGATGTGGTGTAATTGGATATTGAGATGGAGAGTCGGGGAGTGATGACGTGAGAGCGAGGGGACAGACTAGAGTAGCGGGGAAGCAGCAGAGAGGAATCGGAGACTTGGAACAAATAAAGACACGCTACAATAATAGTCAGACTCATAAAGTGGTTTGTAATGACACAACAATTAGGAACTGTAGCAGCTTGGATCGAAAACTGGTTAACAGACAGGAAGCAGGGAGTAGTTATTAGAGGCACAATGTCACAGTGGGCCTGCGTTCATAGTGGGGTACCGCAGGGTTCAATTTTAGGACCACTGTTCTTCCTAATTTACATTACTGATATTGACACCAATACGTACAGTAAACTGGTTAAATTTACAGACAACACCAAGGTGGGTGGTGTGGCAGATACTGATCTAGCAGCACAGAGGCTACAACAGGATCTGGATTTAATTAGTGACTAGGCTAATACCGGGCAGATGAAATATAACATAGATAAATGTAAGGTAATCCATGCAGATAGCAGAAATATAAAGTACAGATATTTTATAGGGTTCCACTGAAATAAAAGTAGCTGATTATGAGAAAGATCTCGGTGTGTATGTTGATGCTTCCATGTTTCACTCTCGCCAGTGTGGGGAAGCAATAAAAAAGGCAAATAGAATGTTGGGTTACATCTCTACTGTAGGTGTGTGGAGTTTAAATAAAGGTAGATGATGCTACAATTATATAATTCCTTGGTAAGACTCCACCTAGAATATTGTGTGCAGGTTTGGTCACCATACCTTAAGAAGGACATTGCTGCCTTGGAAAGGGTGCAATGTAGGGCTACGAGAATGATTCCTGATCTTAGAGGAATGTCTTATGAGGAGAGGTTAGCTGAGCTGAATCTGTTTAGCCTCGAGCAAAGGAGACTAAGGGGGGACATGATACAGGTGTATAAGATTCTTACAGGTCTGGATGCTGTTAAGCCAAATGGCTATTTAAATATTAGTTTAAATACTAGCACTCCTGGCCATAAGTGGAAATTAGTGGGAGAACATTTTAAAATGAATTTGAGGAAGCACTTCTTTACACAGCGTGTAGTTAGAGTATGGAAGAGTCTTGTTGCTAGTGTATCGCAAGTTAAAACCCTGGGTTCCTTTATATCAGAGCTAGATAAGATTTTAACAACTCTGAGCTATTAGTTAAGTTCTCCCCACACGAGCTTGATGGGCCAAATGACCTCTCATTTGTAAATGTCTTATGTTCTTATATATGGGGGAGGATGATGTCCAATAAAGTGGATCCGGTGTTTTTGTTAAACTGCCGCAAGAAGGCATCAGCTTTGGAGTTTATTTGACCTGGTCTGTATGTAACCATGAATCAAAATCAAAAACATGGCCTAGTGAGCTTTGTGTGGATTCAGATGTTTAGTGTTGCAGACATAGTACTTGAAATGGTATTTGAATCCCTTGAGCCCTCTCCTCTTGAGCTCATTTAACGGCCAAGAGTTTGCTGTTGTAGTTCGTTCAGTGTCTGACAGTCTATAAAAAGTTCATGGGTGTAATTTGTGGGGCATGCTACGGTGTTGGGAAAGTACAGTGCCTAGTCCCACATTGCATCTGTTAGCCTCCACCACAAAATGGAGGGAAGGTCAAAGAATGACATAGTCAACCTCAAGTGGTTTGAAGAACAGGGCAAGAAAGGGCGCACCTACTGTATGAGGCAAGTTTGCTTAATTATTAGGAGACATTATATAGCACTATATCACATTTTTACATCTGGGGACAATTCCCTACATTCTCACATATGGGTAAATACCCTATGCAGCACTGCATCTCATTTCCTGCACTGGAGGGGCACCTATTTGAGGACGTAAACGTGTTTTCTCGCCGCTTAGGAGTGCCTTACACAGGATCAGGGCTTTGTCCATCCTTTTCCCTATTTGTCTGGTGGATTCTTGTGGGGGTGGGTGGTTTGTACAGTAGTGCAGTGAAATGTACACTGTGTGCTGAATTATTAGGCAAGTACTATTCCTGGAGCAAATTTTTAACAAAGGATGCGTGTAAAGGATCCGAGTCAATTTAGAGAAAAATGCTAAGTCTGTCACAAACAAAAAAAAAGAAAAAGACTTGATCATCAGTGTGCACAATTATCGGAAGCTAAGTGGATTTTTCTCTCTTGACCATCAACAGAAATAATGTAAAACAGTTTTAGTTATTCAGTCTATATAAGGAATAACAGACTATCGGCTGTTATATAAAGTCCACATTACCAAGTTTAGTGTCCTGTATAGCCACCTTTCTTCTCAATGACCATCATGAACCTGTTGTCCATTGAACCAGTCAAGTTTTTGATTTGATCACATTCCATATAAGCTGAGGCAGCTGGGACCGCCTGTCAGACACTGCTCTGAGAAGGGTACTCCTTGCCACTTTGGTAAGTCTCACGTCAGTAAGGCCCAGTAGTTTCCAGTGGGGGTTAAGTTAGGCAATGAAGGGGGGCAGGAAATTATCTACTCACCTTTCAAGTTTGTCTTAGCAATCTATGAAATACAGTACTTTGATGTATGGGAAGGGGCAGTGTCCTGAAAGAATATCAAAACCTTTTTGAAAGCTGCTGACTTTTGCTTGATTTTTTTGACTATAGTGTTTGAAGAAGGAATCTTCTAGAAATTGCTGGTGGATATTGGAATTAATTTTTACGCCATCTGGAAGTTGAAAAGGGGGCAGCATGGTGGTGCAGTGGTTAGCACTGCCTGGGTTACATGTGTGTGGAGTTTGCATGTGCTCCCCATGTCGTCGTGGGGTTTCCTCTGGGTCCTCCAGTTTCCCCCCACAGTCCAAAAACATGCTGAGGCTGATCGGAGTTACTGAATTGCCCATAGGAGTGTATGTGTAAGTGAAAGGTGTGTGAGTGTGCCCTGCAATGGGCTGCCCCCCACCCTGGGTTGTTCCCTGCCTTGTGCCCATTGATTCCGGGATAGGCTCCAGATCCCCCACAACACAGTAGGATAAGTGGTTGGAAAATGGATGGATGGAAGTTGAAAGGTTCTACAAGTTCTTCACTGATAATTGCAGCCCACATCATCACTCCTTGTAGGTGGTTGAAGGAGCCTATCCATCAAAAGTCACTCTCATCTCATTTGTCCACAAAAACTTTGTAAAATCAGTCCTGAGATTTGTCTGTGCCTACTCTTGATGGTTTAGCTTGAGTGCCTTTTTGAGTTGAGGTCGTGTTTCAGACTTTGTGAGTTTGGCAATGTCATGTAGTACACTGCACCTAGTATTTTCAGAGATTCCGTTAAGATTGCAGTTTTGAAAAATGGAGGCATTTGATTCTAAAGAGTTTCTGGATGTCTCTCCTTGAATTTGACATATTTGGCAGTTATCTCTTCTGAATACATCCATCCTTCTTCTTATTCTATTTTAAAAGTCTGGCAATAAAAGTCATTGCTTTGAACCCCTCTGACTGGCACTTTACTATTTTGTTTTTTCCCCCATTCTCTGTAAGGTCCTACTTGGCCCATTTTAAAAGTAATATTGATTTTCTTAATAATTCTGCACAGATAAGCATCTATGGTTTCCTGTTTTATTTCAAACAGAAAGTACTCAGACAAAATACTGAGCATGGTATATTTTTAAGTCTGTTCTTATTTGGCGATTAATCTGGGTGGAAACTATTGGTCAGAAGAGAAAATACAACCAAAATATACACTTGCCTAATAATTTTGTAATTCTGCATGCAGTATACTTTGGGGGGAGGGGGTAATATCCAAGTTCAACCTCCATGAGTTCACCACTTCCCCAACACAAGACAAATCTGATCAGGAGATCTTTACTGAACTGGAAAGTTCCTTGGGTGCTGCAGCACCCCCCCCCCATGTGGACTCCAACAGTGGCAGAGGCTGACAATGGATCTGAGCAGGGGATCTGCATGGATCGCGGTGGTGCCTGCTCATCATTCAAGGACACTCTTTTGGTGATCCATCTAAAGAAAACATTATACTGATTAAAATGTACACCTGAAAATGTACATTTCACCAGATTCAGAATTGTAACTGCAACAACAGTTATCATTCGAGTCTGGTAGCCAGTTTAACGAAAAGTATAGTGGAGTACTTTGTGAAATTCATTGTGGGAGAATTCAATTTGTAATCTGGGTTTTGCACACGTTGTCCGGCACAAACACCTGATGACTCACCCTTGCCTGCGCAGACTGAAAGTGCACATGGAGAAGTAAAGCCTTTAGGTACAGGAGGATAAACTGGGCAGTGCTGGTTTATAACCGTGTGCTTCAGGTTGGATAGCATATTGAATGTGTTTCCAGTATCATATCTGAGTTCAGCATAACATCAAAGACAATGTTGGTCTTAACTACACTCTCTCCGGTGCTGCTGTAATTTATTTGGAAATTAAATGCTCCCAAACTACCACTTATGACATTAATGACCATTAGCTATAACCAACTCATAGCCAGTTTCACACCAAATTTTACCATGAAAAAAAACTAACATCATTCTGAGATGATTGAACATTTTTCTATGACGGCATTCATGCCAAGTCTCACAAATTTGTATTTGTATTGTCATGATGCATCATGTTTTCAGTCACAAACTACCAATAGGATATTTCAGTTTTTACACATATGCTCATTTCTTATTTATGATTAAATAGGAAAAACACCTTTCATTTGTTTTGGAATGCTAGTCTGTCTTGTTTGTGGTCATGTTGGTTTTAGCTTCAGTTGAAAGTACTCACCCCCTACATCACATACAGTCACTTACATCACCACACGCATCCAACACTCTACCTCTCACACAGGTGCATGGGGGAGGAGAGCGGGAGGGTCTTCCTACACCCCTGCTCCCCGCCGGAGATGGGGGGGGGGGGGCCCTTGGGTGGCCGCTCGGCTGGTGGCACCCTGGGGTCGTGACTGGCGCCGGGAGTCACATCCGTTCTCCCGCACGTCAGAGGGCAGTCCGGAGTGAATGGGCCTATGTCTTTGTGTCTCTGTGTGTGGGTGTCTGTGTATGTTGTGGGGATGTGTGTATGGTGTATGTGCATGGCTGAGAGGTGTGTTTGCAGGGGGTCTGTGTGGATGGTAGGGGCCTGGGACTGGGGCTTGCTGCTCCGTGCTAGGTGCGGTTGGTCTCCTGGGCATGGTTGCTGGTCCCTTTCCTTGCGGTGGTGACACAGGGGGGACTTGGGCCTCTCCGGCGTGGGTGGGGCTCTCTACCGGGGGCTGTTCGGCCCTCGGCCGTCTGGGGTCCTAGGGGCCCTGGCCTTGGCTCGTACAGGAGCGGCCACATCCTTGCGGGGTTGGCTGCCTCTGGTTCTCTAGGGCTCATGCCTTTTTGGCTGCGCGGGCTGGAGTGGGGACGCGGCTGTCATTGGGACGTGGAGCCCCGGCTCTTCGGGGGCTGCGGACATTCTGGGCCTGCAGTGTCTGTCTCCGCCGACCTCTGGCTCTTGTGGGGTGTGGTTGTGGCCTCCCTTCCTTTCTATATTCCATGTTGAAAACGCACACACACAACACACACAACGCACGCACACTAGCCCCTCTCTCGCCTACACAATTGAGCACGCATGTACATAGACTTGCACGCACACATCGAATCACACACAAAGATTTTATATGCTTGTATAGTTGTGTTACTTTCTTCACTCTCTATTTTTGTTTGTTCCTGAATTTATCCATTACTGCACTTCTCTCAGATGCTGTTGATCTTTTGTCTTTCTTCTTCCTCCTCCTTTACAGATGCAGCAAATGGAGATCGTGTTTTCTACTCTACTCATATCACTCGTGACTTATGTTTCTCACTATTTATTGTTCTTCTCTTTTATTTCTTTTTTCCCTCCTAATCTGTCCCTCCTCTTTGGCCAGCTCAGCCACTGCAATATGTTACATGTGCTAAAAATGAAATAAATAAAATAAAAAGAAATCGATCAACATGAGGCCCCTATACAGAGTTTATAGGCCCCTCATGGTAAAGCAAACATGTTTGGAGCCGCAGTGCATTTAGACCATGATTCTGCTTGCTAAAGCTGCCGGACAGGACAAAAGTAAAAAAAAACAAACAAACAAATAAAATATATATATATAATAAAATAAAATGGTGGCATGGTGGTGCAGTGGTTAGCACTGTTGCCTCACACCTCTGGGACCTGGGTTCGAGTCTCCGCCTGGGTCACGTGTGTGGAGTTTGCATGTTCTTCCCATGTCGTCGTGGGGTTTCCTACGGGTGCTCTGGTTCCCCCCCACAGTCCAAAAACATACTGAGGCTAATTGGACTTGCTAAATTGCCCGTAGGAGTGCATGTGTGAGTGAATGGTGTGTGAGTGTGCCCTGCGATGGGCTGGCCCCCCATCCTGGGTTGTTCCCTGCCTCGTGCCCGTAACTTCCGGGATAGGCTCCGGACCACTCGCGACCCAGTAGGATAAGCGGTTTGGAAAATGGATGGACGGATGGAAAACATACTGGTATATTTAAAGTAGGATGGGCTTAATGTACGTGAACAAAGATAAAGTCCATTTAAATTGGATTACATTAAATTCAATGAGTTATCTAGCTAACCAAGAAATCTTACTTAGTGATTCAGGCCCTTGTCCTAACACAGAGGGGATGAGAGGCAGGAATAAGCTAAACTTAGAAGCAACCTTGTTTAGGGCTCTGTAATCAATACAGGGGATAAGTCCACCATCCTTCTTCTCGACAAAGAAAAATGCAGAGGAAACCAGGGAGGTGTATGGTTGCATAAATCCTGACTGAAGGGCGTCTTCTATGTAACGCTCCATTGCTTGGGACTCTGAAAGGATGAGGGGGTAGGGAGAAGGTGAACAGCACAGTCCCAGGGATGATGTGAAGGCAGCTTTGCGGCATTCGCTTTGCTAAAGACATCCTGGAAATCATAGTAATTTGTACCTCTTGAGAGGTTTCTAGGCTTTCAATGGTAGTGGAGAGAAAGGGGACTTGGAGGCAATATGATGAGGCATGCAGGATTCCAAGTGGTGATTTTACGTGTACACAGGAGATCTGGACGTTGTCTTGACACAGCCACGGGTGACCTACAGCAATCAGTTTGTATTTCCACCTTGTGGAAGAACCCCAGCTGGAGGGTTATGGGCTTGTTAAGGTGGATAATCAGCCCTACTCCCTTGGGTGTTCCATCTAGGGCTGTGATGTGTAATGGGGGTTCAATGCGTTGCAGTTGAAGGTTCAGGTCATGGGCAAGGACAAAGTCAATGAAAGTGCTCTGGAATAAATTATGGGCGAGGACACATGAGAATAAGAGTTATAAGTGAGGATTACAGGCATGGTCAGCTGTTTGTAGATTATGCTGAGGATAACAGATGTGCTGACCTGGGTGGTAGTGATGTGGAGGATGAGAGAAACAGCTGGATCTCATACGGCCTGCCTCACTGCCATGTAGGCAGAGCCTCTTACTGAAGCACCTCTGTCTTTGTGCAATAGTGAGAGGAGTTCTTCCTAGCTGCATGGCTTCAGCCCTATTAAGTGGAGGAGGAGGAGATGAGGGTGCCAGTGTAACATGGATAATAAATATTTGTACTTGCCACTGTGTCAGAGCTGTATATACGTGTGCGCATTTCAGTTTAGTGTTCTTTAAAAAACGACACATGCACTTTATATTTTCTTCAGTTTAGAACTGCCCGTGCAAGTGGTAGGTCGTGCTTATAATTTTCTGTCATTTTAAAATTTTTTTTATGGACAATTTTGTTATATTAAAGTATATGTACCTGAATGAGTTTAAATATGGACAAAGTTTTGTGAGGCTGAACAACTGTATATGTATTCTATCTGTTCTGTGAATCTTGGCCCATAGGCTATGTTGG
This sequence comes from Brienomyrus brachyistius, assembly GCF_023856365.1. Taxonomy (NCBI): domain Eukaryota; kingdom Metazoa; phylum Chordata; class Actinopteri; order Osteoglossiformes; family Mormyridae; genus Brienomyrus; species Brienomyrus brachyistius. The sequence continues at coordinate 23,056,885 of NC_064544.1, forward strand.
TAGACAAGTAGACAGTTACCAAGTTATGTGTGTGTGTGTGTGCGTGCGCGTGTGTGTGTGTGTTAGCGGGTATACCTATCCTTATGTCCCCATAATGTGATAAACATACGTTTTTTTTTTCCCGTAAGGGAAAACTCTATTTTATAAAAATCAGTGACTGCTATGAAAAAGTTAAAAATGCAAAAACTAACTTATAACTTATGGTTATGGTTAGGGCTGGGTGGGGGTTAAGGTTGTCATAGTTAGCGTTAGCATTTTTCCCATAGAAGCGAATGAGCGGGCTCCATAAGGATAGGTATACCCTACATGTGCGTGTGTGTGTGTGTGGTAAAGTGTTTTTTGTATTTCCAGAACAGTGCTGTGATTGCAGTGTTCATCTTTTCCACAGGTACATATTTACACTGTAATTGATATTGCTATATTTTCTTCAGTTTGGAACTGCCTGTCGAAGCGAACAGTGCTGTGATTGCAGTGTTCGTCTTCTCCACAGAATAAACTAGTTCGATTAGGATCTTGAGTTACGGTGCATTCAATTACCACAACGCAAGATCATGACAGTTACACCAGGAGTGGGATGACTGGAGGGCATGGCTGGCTTGATCTGGGTGGAAGTAGCTGGTGTTGGTCCTGGAGAACATTATGCAAGCAAATAGACAGCTGGATAAACTCCTCAGCTAGGAAGGGTTTTGATGGATAAACAGGTTGCATTCCATTAGGAAGGCTCTGCTGTGTTTGTGAGCTAGTATCTTAAAATCATCATTCTAGGTGTGCAACGTGCCATGTAGGTTTGCTGGAGTTATGGTCAGTAGCAAGAAATTCTGTAATGCTCAGACCTCGGGAACCGAGGATTCAAACACAGAGCAGTCATTGATCAGAATTATAGGGCAGAAGTAAAACAAGCAGGGTTTAAAAAGCTGGAGGATCTGTGCTTGAGGTGAAGGAAAAGACAAGCACTCGTGCAGATTTAGGGAGGCTGAAACACACACTGATGCAGGAAGTAGGACGTACTGTATGGCAGGATATCAGGTAACACTTTACTTCACGGGCCACAAATGCATACTCAGTTACTACTGAAGTGAAATCAACAAATATAGTCAGTACTTGAGATAAAAAATGAAACAGAATTAACATGAAATAAGTATGCAACTAACTTTGTGGCTAATTAATACATAAGTACTAGCATAATACTATATTATTTGTGCCTGGTAAAGTGTTCCTGGATTATCACACTCACAGGGCAAGGGACTGAGGATAAGAAACACATGGGAGAACACAAAAGGTGAAACACTAGGGAAAGAACTGGGGTGTAATAGAATTTTCAGCATTTCATCATAAAAGCAATTCTGTGCAAAGACACAGGGAACTGACCTGGATATATGTACACCAGAGGACCATATGTTATCGAAAACTGGATCGAAAACTGGTTAACTGACAGGAAGCAGCTAGTAGTTATTAGAGGCACAACGTCACAGTGGGCCTGTGTTCATTGTGGGGTACCGCAGGGTTCAATTTTAGGACCACTCTTCTTCCTAATTTACATTAATGATATTGACACCCCTCTCCTGGAGCCGACACCATATCGTGGTGGAGAGGTTTGCGTGTTCCAGTGATCTCAGGAGCTATGTTGTCTGGGGCTTTATGCCCCTGGTAGGGTCACCCAAGGCAAACAGGTCCTGGATGAGGAACCAGACAAAGTGCGGCTCAGAAGAACCCCTATGAAGAAAACAAGTTTGGAACCACGATTTCCCTTGCCTGGACGCGGGTTACCAGGGCCCCCCCCCTGGAGCCAGGCCTGGGGGTGGGGCTCGATGGCGAGCGCCTGGTGGCCAGGCCTACACCCATGGAGCCTGGTCGGGCACAGCCCGAACAAGGCACGTGGGTGCCCCTTCCAATGGGCTCACCACCCATGGGAGGGGCCATAGGGGTCGGGTGCAATGTGATCTGGGCAGCGGCCGAAGGCAGGGACCTTGGCGGTCCGATCCTCGGCTACAGAAGCTAGCTCTAGGGACATGGAATATCACCTCTCTGATGGGGAAGGAGCCTGAGCTGGTGTGCGAGGTTGTGAAGTTCCGGCTAGATATAGTCAGACTCAACTCGATGCACGGCTTGGGCTCTGGAACCAGTCTCCTTGAGGGGGGTTGGACCCTTTTCCACTCTGGAGTTGCCCGCGGGGAGAGGCGCCGAGCGGGCGTGGGCATACTTATTGCCCCCAGGATGGGTGCCTGTACATTGGGGTTTACTGCAGTAGACGAGAGGGTAGCCTCCCTCCGCCTTCGGGTGGGGGGGACGGGTTCTGACTGTTGTTTGCGCTTATGCGCCAAATGGCAGTTCAGAATACCCACCCTTTTTGGAGTCCTTGGAAGGGGTGTTGGAGAGCGCTCCTCCTGGGGACTCTCTTGTTCTACTGGGGGACTTCAATGCTCACGTGGGCAGCGACAGTGAGACCTGGAGGGGCGTGATTGGGAGGAACGGCCCCCCCGATCTGAACCCGAGCGGTGTTTTGTTATTGGACTTCTGTGCTCATCACGGATTGTCCATAATGAACACCATGTTCAAGCATAAGGGTGTCCATATGTGCACTTGGCACCAGGACACCCTAGGCCGCAGTTCGATGATCGACTTTGTAGTCGTGTCGTTGGACTTGCGGCCGCATGTCTTGGACACTCGGGTGAAGAGAGGGGCGGAGCTGTCAACCGATCACTACCTGGTGGTGGGTTGGCTCCGCTGGTGGGGGAGGAAGCCGGCCAGGCCTGGCAGGCCCAAGCATATAGTGAGGGTCTGCTGGGAACGTCTGGCGGAATCCCCTGTCAGGGAGAGTTTCAACTCCTACCTCCGGCAGAACTTCTCCCATATCCCGGGGAAGGCGGGGGACATCGAGTCCGAATGGACCATGTTCCGTGCCTCCATTTTGGAGGCAGCTGACCGGAGCTGCGGCCGTAAGGTGGTCGGTGCCTGTCGCGGTGGCAATCCCCGAACCCGCTTTTGGACAGCGGTGGTAAGGGATGCCGTCAAGCTGAAGAAGGAGTCCTATCGGGCCTTTTTGGCCTGTGGGACTCCAGATGCAGCTGACAGCTACCGGCAGGCCAAGCGGAATGCGGCTTTGACGGTTGCCGAGGCAAAAACTCGGGTGTGGGAGGAGTTTGGCGAGGCCATGGAGAACGACTTACGGACGGCTTCGAGGAGATTCTGGTCCACCATCCGGCGGCTCCGGGTGGGAAAGCGGTGCAGCATCAACACTATTTATGGTGGGGATGGTGCGCTGCTGACCTCAACTCGGGACGTCTTGGGTCGGTGGAAGGAATACTTTGAAGACCTCCTCAATCCCACCGACACGCCTTCCGATATGGAAGCAGAGTGTGGGGACTTGGTGGTGGACTCGCCTATTTCTGGGGCGGAGGCCACTGAGGTGGTCAAAAAGCTCCTCGGTGGCCGGGCCCCGGGGGTGAATGAGATTCGCCCGGAGTTCCTCAAGGCTCTGGATGCTGTGGGGCTGTCCTGGCTGACACGCATCTGCGGCATCGCATGGACATCAGGGGCAGTGCCTCTGGACTGGCAGACCGGGGTGGTGGTACCCCTCTTTAAGAAAGGGGACCGGAGGGTGTGCTCCAACTATAGGGGGATCATACTCCTCAGCCTCCCTGGTAAGGTCTATTCGGGGGTCCTGGAGAGGAGGGTCCGCCGGATTGTCGAACCTCGGATTCAGGAGGAGCAGTGTGGTTTTCGCCCTGGCCATGGAACAGTGGACCAGCTCTATACTCTCAGCAGAGTTTTGGAGGGTTCATGGGAGTTTGCCCAACCAGTCTACATGTGTTTTGTGGACTTGGAGAGGGCATTCGACCGTGTCCCTCAGGGAGTCCTGTGGGGAGTGCTCCGGGAGTATGGGGTTCCGGGGCCCCTTTTAAGGGCGGTTCGGTCCCTGTATGACCGGTGCCAGAGCCTGGTCCGCATGGGCGGCAATAAGTCGGACTTGTTTCCGGTGAGGGTTGGACTCCATCAGGGCTGCCCTTTGTCACCGATTCTGTTCATAGCTTTAATGGACAGAATTTCTAGGGGCAGCCAGGGCGTTGAGGGTGTCCGGTTCGGTGACCTCAGGATTAGGTCTCTGCTTTTTGCGGATGATGTGGTTCTGTTGGCCTCATCGGACCGTGACCTTCAGCTCTCACTGGGGCAGTTTGCAGCCGAGTGTGGAGCGGCTGGGATGAGAATCAGCACCTCCAAATTCGAGACCATGGTTCTCAGCCAGAAAAGGGTAGAATGCTCTCGCCGGGTTGGGGATGGGGTCCTCCCTCAAGTGGAGGAGTTTAAATATCTCGGGATCTTGTTCACGAGTGGGGGAACGATGGAACGGGAGGTCGACAGGCGGATCGGTGCGGCGTCAGCAGTCATGCAGGCGCTGCATCGGTCTGTCATGGTGAAGAGAGAGCTGAGCCAAAAGGCAAAGCTCTCGATTTACCAGTCGATCTACGTTCCTACCCTCACCTATGGTCATGAGCTATGGGTAGTGACCGAAAGAACGAGATCGCGGGTGCAAGCGCCCGAAATGAGTTTCCTCCGCAGGGTGGCTGGGCTCTCCCTTAGAGATAGGGTGAGGAGTTCAGTCATTCGGGAGGGACTCAGAGTAGAGCCGCTGCTCCTCCGCATCGAGAGGAGCCAGATGAGGTGGCTCGGGCATCTGATTCGGATGCGTCCGGGACGCCTCCCTGGGGAGTTGTTCTGGGCATGTCCCACTGGGAGGAGACCCCAGGGAAGACCCAGGACACGCTGGAGAGACTATGTCTCTCGGCTGGCCTGGGAACGCCTCGGGATCCCCCCAGAGGAGCTAGATGAAGTGGCCGGGGAGAGGGAAGTTTGGGCTTCCCTGCTGAGACTGCTGCCCCCGCGACCCGAACCCGGATAAGCGGAAGATAATGGATGGATGGATGGATATTGACACCAATACATACAGTAAACTGGTAAAATTTTCAGATGACACCAAGGTGGGTGGTGTAGCAGTTACTGATCTAGCAGCAGAGAGTACTACCTGGCAGTGTTGTGCCATATAGCGCACAGAGCGCAGACAGAAGAGCAGGACAACAGGATTTGTGGAAAATGCGGGGTTTAATAGAAACGCTGGCAAATGCAGACTGACAATACAACATTAATGATCGGACTAGGGAAACAATCGGAAACAAAGACTAAATACGTTGGACTAATGACAACGGTCAGAAACAGCTGGTAAACATGCGGAATCCACATGGGGTTAATGAGGGGGCGTGGCACACAGAAGGAGCGGACGATCGGGTAATGACAGGCAGATGAAATTGAACATAGATAAATGTAAGGTAATCCATGCAGGGAGCAGAAATATAAAGTACAGATATTTTATGGGTTCCACTGAAATAAAGGTAGCTGATTACGAGAAAGACCTCGGTGTGTATGTTGATGCTTTCATGTACCATGCTGCCTTGGAAAAGGCGCAACGTAGGGCTACAAGAATGATTCCTGGTCTTAGAGAAATGTCTTATGAGGAGAGGTTAGCTGAGCTGAATCTGTTTAGCCTCCAGCAAAGGAGACTAAGGGGGGGACATGATCCAGGTGTATAAGATTCTAACAGGTTTGGATGCTGTTCAGGCAAATGGCTACTTCAATATTAGTTTAAATACTAGAACTCGTGGCCATAAGTGGAAATTAGCAGGAAAACATTTTTTAATGAATTTGAGGAAGCACTTCTTTGCACAGCGTGTAATTTGAGTATGGAATTGTCTTCCTGTTAGTGTAGCGCAAGTTAAACCCTGGGTTCCTTTAAATTAGAGCTAGATAAGATTTTAACAACTCTGAGCTATTAATTAAGTTCTCCCCAAACGAGCTTGATGGGCCGAATGGCCTCCTCTCGTTTGTAAATGTCTTATGTTATTATAGAGAAATTAGCTTAGCTGTCAATATTCCTGGGAGCTGGATGAACAGAGGTGGCAGACTGGAGGTGTCTTACAACTTTTTGATTGTTTCTGGACTGAAGTGCTATTTTTACTGTAATCTTCAAAATCAAGTCGTTGAAATAGCAATCATTTTTGGAGTTTCACATGACGGAGTTAGACGGATGGAGTTGGAACCATGATTCAGTGACCTGCAGCCCCTGACCTTTTGCAAAATCAAGGCACATGGAGCCACTCCACACCAGTCCCCAGAGCCATGGGCACCAACACAATCCTCATAGGCATCCCTGTCAATGTCAATGGTCACACTGAAGTCACTCATGATCAGAGGAGTCTCAGCTTGTGGGCACCCATGAACCACCGAATGAAGTTGCAAGTAAAATGTCTCCCTCAACAAGAGATCACTCACCGCGGTCAGAGTATACACTGAGACAACAGACGATACACCCAAGAACTGCCTTAGACTGAGCCTCATAATATGCTTGTTGAAAAGAGTGCTATCAGACACCATCGGGAGGAACTGATCAACCACAGCTACTCCCCGAGGATGGCAACCATAAGAGTGACCAGACCAAAACCACAGTAGGGGTATCCACCTACAGAGATTTAGCCACTCCCCGGTCTGCTTACCTCATGAAAGTGCTGCTACCAACAGCAGAGGAAGATGGTCAACTTGTCAGAGAGACGCAATGTTTCATGTACCTATGCTGTTGGCCCACCTCAAACTGGGGCCCAAGCACCGCCATGCAGCAAGTGATGCCACAGCACCACATCAGCTCCAATCCCCAACAGACCTGAACCTATTTGCTCGCCGACGGTTACAATCCTTCTGGGGATGATGCTTTTGAAGGCTTTCCCCCATCACTTTCATGATGCTTACAGATTTCCAGCGGACTGTTGCAGCAGAGGTACTCCCGAATAGAGCGGATGGGTGCCGTGCCTGTTTGGACCTTGGAACTGCCGTGAAAAGTTTTACAGTGGCTGGAGTTCCAATCCTGCCACCAACCCCCAAAATTTTTCCCTGCAAGTACAAGGACCCCTTGCAGGACCGGATGCACTTCAAGGTCATACCGAGGAATTAGTCACTCAGACTCAAACTCAATCAATGCTGATACCTTATTTGAAAATCTTACCTTTACAACTTAAGAGGACACCACAGCTGAAATGTAAACTGGATGTAAATGTAAAGTGTATTTTTTTTTCATCTATGGTCTATAGAAACAATTAAGAAATTCTGCAAATATCTATAAATTATACTGGGTAGCTGATCCACAGACTTCTTACCACTTCATTCTTTGCTGCTTTGCTTCACAAACATGCCCTAAAGCATCTTCTGCTGTTGAGAACTGACAAAACTGTGTAGCCTTAAAAAAACTAGCACTGATGTATCTTAAATATTTATTCTTTCCATATATTTTCACTGTACATGATTGATTCACTTGCATATCTGATATAACACCAAAAATATAAGAGCAGAGCTCCTGCTTTATGGAATAGTTTACATCCTGTTTTAGACTTAAGAAGTCCCAAGTAAAAATAAACCTCTGTACATTCTTTCATCTGGCCATGAGCTTGCAGACCATCAACTGGACCCAAACTGTCACACTGCAGTAGTGTGTGAACGATGGATCCCTGTTCATGTTAGCCTGAGTTCTTACACCGATGCCCCCACTGTCAGTCCTCATTCCCCTGCTTGAAGACTTGGGTCACCCATATTCACCAGCAGTCAGATTTATGTATGCATAAACAAATCTTTTGGCAGAATTATTATTCACTACCTTAAAAAACCTAGAAAACAATTTTCAGGTTTCGTTCCAGATATAAACATTTAGGTTAGTCCTTTTTACAGTTACCATAATAATTGGGCAAGTCAATGAGAGTGCTTCATGACAAATTACCTTAACAAATAAGCGAGATAATAGATGCAGACCTGGATGACACACTTGTCACACTGCTGCAGTGACAGGCTCAGTTTCCCGTGGTAACCATTGTGTCTTGGATTGCTGTAATAAATAATGCGAAGTGATGCTTCTAGATGAAGAAATATTCAAGAGAACAGAGAAATTATGTTTATTAATATGAAACGTGTTGTTCCAAGCCAGATCTCAAACCATAAAGTCTCCAGGATGGAAAAAGCATGAATTGAAAGAACAAAAAAGAGAGTAAACTGGAGACTGGGCTATGCATAAGTCTCATAGACTCATATGGACTATTACATGGACCAGTATGAAGTGGACATTAGACTTGATAATAACAACAATAACCTAAACATATGTTTTATGATACTTAATTCTGCTATTTGAACAGGTAACTGACTATTTCATTTTGAGCCAGATTTGATGAATGAGAGTCTGCAGCCCACAGGGAGCCACCAGTTGCTTGAAAAGACCATCGATGGGAAACCAGGGAGCAGATAAAGAAAGATGGTCAGATGGGGCTGGTGCAGGCTTGACAGGGGAAGGACCAGTTGGTCTGAGTGGTGGCACCAAGGGAGCTGGTAAGGAGGGAATGGGCACAAGACTTGAAGGCATGTTCTGGAGGCACTACAGAGACGAGGACAGGATGACCAGGCCCCTATGAGCCTGACTTTGGAGGCTTGGGCAGAGTGGGCCCCTGCAGGCTGGGCTCAGGAAACTCAGGCAGGGCCAGCCCATTCTGGGCCAGACTTGGGAGGATCGGGACAAGTGGTGGCCTCATCTGGGTTGAACTCAAGAGGCTTGGGTGGAGCAGAGCCTTGGAGTGCAGACTTTGGACGAGCAGCTGCCCTTTCTGGGCTGGGCTCTGGAGACTTCGGTCGAGCAGTGGCCTCACCTGGCCAGGGATCAGGAGGCTTGGGTACAACAGAAGCCTCCCCTGGGCAGGAATCTAGAGACTGAGGTGAGGTGGCAGCCTTGCCTGGGCAGGTAATTGGAGGTACAGGCAGGTTGGTGGCCCCTTCTGGGTCGGGATCAGAAGATTCAAGTGAATCGGCCAGGTTCTTCAGAAGCTAGAGGACTCCTTCGAGCCAATTTATCTCAATCTATCCAGAAGACAGCTGTAGGAGTTGTCCTCCTGCGATACAGCTCAATGAAAACCAGACACCAGGTAATACAAAAAACAAACTAAATCAATTACAAAAAAACAGTAAAAAAAAAACAGTAAACTACAACTAGACAGGGAGCAAGGAACAACAAAACCATAAATCAGTGAGAAGTCAAAGAAAAAAAATCACAGCTACAAACACCACGTAAAAACAACAGTCATTGACTAATGAATAGAACAAGGGCAGGCACTTAAATACACTGATCACAGCGACTAACAAGGGGCTTGTGTGGGCCATACAGCACTAAGGGCAACGAGGAGCAGGTGAAGTTAATTAATGGGTACAGCAGGTTCAAACACCAAAGGAAACTGATCAAGGAAAACCATAATAAAGCAGGGAGCAAACAGAAGGGATTGTAAATGGAATGCACAAGTAAACCAAAAGAACATAAAATAACAAATATTAAACAAACAAACAAAAAAAACAACTAATTGAGACTAGTCAAACACAACAAAAGTTGGAATAGTGGCTGACTACTTAGTCTGTTAAACCACACAGCATTCTGGGGAGCAGGCAACACACTAGGAAATAAGGGCTACAAGACAGAGGGGGGAACAAGGATGATCAGTGACACCTGCTGTCCAAACAGGGACAAAACACATGGAACAGGGCCAGAAGGGCACCAATCCTGACACAGCTAGCACCCAGTACTGCTCCTCTGGGCTGTAACCCTCTCAGTCCACCAGGTGCTCGAGTTGCCCCCCAAGACATTGTGAGTTCAACAGGGAATTAACAGTGTAAACAGGTGCTCCATCAATCTCCAGCAGCAGTAGGTGCTGGTGGTTCGGTCACAGGATACAGAAGGTTGTAACACACTAGCTTGAGACGAGATACATTAAACACAGGGGATATTGTGCAAGCAACTGGAGTTGCCAAGTCACAGAATTAACCCAGTGGTGAATCTTAAATTTCGTGATTTATTTAGTGGTTGGTTTTTTCAGGGGAGAGAGCCGGATATCTCTAATTGAGAGCCAAACGTAGTGTCCAGGTTGGAGAAGCAGAAAGGAACAATGGTGATGATCTACCATGATATTTTGTCATTAGACTGTGTGTCACAGCTGGACATGAGCTGTCTCCCAGATTTCCCTTCCCATCATTCACCCACTGCTTGTGTGTTGCAGCTGCCTCACAACCATTATACAGTATTGGGACATCAGCTGTACATGCAGTCATTTATGCAGGGGGAGGGCCCATACTAGCAGTTTCTCTAAATCTAGATGACCATTGTATACCACTTTTGGTAAGCCCCTGCTGTTACAGCATCCTGTAGCCACACTCTATGGTTATGGCTGGGTTAAGAATAATGTTTTGGTCTCCTTTGGCTTTCAGTGTGATATGGCCCCTCGTCAATTGCCACGTTTCTGTTCCACTTCACCCAACATGGGGCCAACATAATGGGGTTAGACCGTTTCACAGTCTAGCCTACGCTGTTTCATGGATTTGGGTGTATGAAAAATTCTCATCACTTCAACCACTATCCCTCTTGTCCTTGGCAGAAAATTGGCAACACCCCTTTCACTCTCCTCAGAGACTTCAAACTCCCCCTCAATAAGCTCCATTCCTCCTGCCTTCTCCCTGTTCTCTATTCCTTCTCTCTGACATCCATCAACTGCTCTCTCACGCACAAAGGAGGAAACACCCTGGACCTGGTCTTCAGCCATCTTTTTTCAGCTTCTGGTATTATCGCTATCCGTCTTCACATCTCTGATCATCATTTTGTATCCTTTACCATCACCCTACCTATCCTGCCTAAACCCAGCTATGAATATTTCTCCTCCACTCAACAAAACCTCCACTGTCTCCCTATCATCTGTTGCTTCCTTCATTCTAACCTTCCAGGCCTTGACTCCTTCTCCTCTCTACCACTAGAGTCAACAACTAATACTCTTCTCTCCTGACTTTATTCATCCATGGATTGCCTCTGCCCACTATCTTCCACACCCAGGAAGACAACTCGCCCTGCTCCGTTGCTATGAGATGCATTGAATATCAATTCAAGAGATTGAATGACGGATTGAACAGCTGAGAGGAAGTGGAAGAAATCACAACTCGACACAGATTTGTCTTATTACCATACACTCCTGTCCAAATTCTCATCTGACGTGACTGCTGCTAAGATGAGCTTCTACAAGGAGGAACTTAAAACCTCTGAACATAATTCTTGTAAACTCCATAACATCTTTTCGTCGTTACTTAAACTGCAAACTCCCCCTGCACCTGCAAACTCGACTGCTAAAGACTTCTCCTGTCAGGGTAGCTCAGTCTTTTTTTTTGTCTCAGTCTCAGCAGACATCCCTCCTGTCAGTCCTTGCATTTCCCCTGTTTCTTGTTAGCCACATAGCTCAACTTGTTGAGCATGTGGTTGTCTGTGAATCCTTCAGTCCCTGGTTCAAATCCCACCACCTCTGCTCTTGTATTTCGTTCCTAGTGTTTTCACTTCCTGTTTTCACGATCCTTCTTAATTAATCTCACCTGCCCCTTGTTAGTCTCGTTACCCCTCTGTATTTAAGTCCCTGCCTCTGTTTAGTTCACAAGTGGTTCATTGTTTGTGATGGTTTGTATTTGTTGCCTACTTTTTTTTATAGTTTTCTTAGTGTTTTCTGTTTTGTTTAATAAATCTCCATTTGTCCCGTGAGTGTCAGCTTTCAGGTAAGCGGACGGGCAGGTGGGCAGGAAGGATCAGGCGGGCAAGCAGGCAGGCAGGGAATTCGGGGTTTATTAGGGATACGAGGAATCATCGGACATCAACTAACATCTAACATCAATGACGGACATCAAGGCAGGGCAAGATGTGGACTAATGAAGAAAAGACAAGGCGAAAATAATCAGACACAGCTGGGCAAGATTGGGGAAGCACACGTGGATAATCAGGGGGCGTGGGACACAGGAGGATCGGACGAGCCGGGCATGACAGAACCCCCCCCCCCCCCCAAAGGCATGCACTCCGAGCGCGCCTCAGGGGAGACGACAGACGAGACGAGGGATACGGGACCTGGAAAACAAGAACGGAACCATTAACGGGGCACAGGGAACAGAACGGAAAGATTAACAGGCATAGGGGCAAAAGCCACGACAGGATTGACAAAGGACGGGGAACGCGGACAGACAGATCAGGAACGGAGGGTGGAGCAGAGACAGGAGGAACAAAGGGACAAGGAATAAACATGGGAGAGACAGGAGACCAAGGAGAGAAGGATGGGGGACAAAGGGGAGCCCGAGGGAGCCACGGCGGGCGATGGGCAGCAGCCGGCGGGGCCGCAGGTGACCAGGAGGCCAGAGCAGGACGGGACCTTGGAGAGGCCGAGGAGGCAGGGCGAGGGACAGGTGAAGGGGACGAGGAGGAAGTCGGAGGGGGCACCTGGGAAGGCAAAGCGGGAGCTGAAGGGGGAACCGGTGAAGGCAAGGAGGGAGGGGGAGCCGCAGCAGGCGACGGCGAAGCCACAGCTGGCCAAGGCGACGTCCCCTGAAGCACTGGAGTGGGGGGACCCGCAGGCGACGGAGAAGCCGCAGCAGGGGAATCCGCAGGCGACCGACGAGGAGTCAGAGGTGGGACTGAGGCAGGGTGAGGAGGCTTCGGAGGGGGACCTGCAGGCGACCTGGAGTGCCAGGACCTGTAGGCGCCCTCCGAGCCCTAGCCAAGGCGAGCGAGGGCGAGCCAGGGGGCAGGGCGGGTGGGACCCCAGCCCTGCGTCTGTGTCCTCTTCCCTTACAGGACACAGACATGCGGAGTTCAGGCTTGGGTCGACCTCGCAGGGGTGAAGGAAGAGGGGTCACAAAGAAGGTCCCCGAGGACCTCCAAGGAGGGAGAAGCGGTGGTGGGCTTGTCCGAGACCTCCACGGGGACTGGAGCTGGAGGGACTGGAGAAGGGTCAGGGACTGGAGCCATAGGGGTTGCTGTCACAGGTGGAGGCCGAGGCTGAGGGACCTCGGGCGTAGCTGCAGCAGGTGGCAGGACAGACGGAGGCGGCTGCTAGGAGGTAGGTGCCGGAGGCAGCTGCTCAGGCGTAGGAGGCGGAGGCGGCTCCTTGGGCGCAGGTGCCTGAGGAGGAGGCGGCTGCTCAGGCACAGGTGCCGGAGGAGGAGGTGCAGCTCTCCATAACAGGAGAAGCCTCCTCAAGTCCTCCGCTAACCTCTCCAAGTCACCTCGAGGAGAGGTGGGTGAGAACGCGGTGAAGCCACGCCGCAGCTGCGCGGTTAGCTGGTCCCCCTCCGGGGAGCCCTGTGTGGCGGGTTCCTCCATCACCCTCCAGTAAAGTCCCTTCTCATATTGCTAATCTTTCCAACTCATGTCGATTTCTCCTCTTCAACATAAGAAGGGTTCGTTCATTCCTTTCTTTCCAGGTACTAGTTCTATCTACATCTCGAGACTAGAGTACAATAACTCACTCTTAGCTGGTCTGCTTCCCAGTGCCATTTGCCCTCTGTAACTGATCCAGAATGCTGCTGCCTGACTTGTTTTTAATCTTCTACCACACCTCACCACTGTTATGCTCCCTCCACTGGCTTTCTGTACCTGCCTGCATCATATTCAAGATACTGATGCTTGCCTACAAAGCCAAAAATGTACCAGCACCCTCCTACCTACAAGAACTTATGTCACCCTATACTGCACCACACTCTCTCCGATCCTCCAGCACCACTTGACTGGTCCCACTATCTCTCAAGGTGGAAGGAAGACGTGCATCTAGACTGTCTCTGTTTTGGCACCTATGTGGTGGAATGAACTCCCCCTAGATGTGTAAACAGCTGAGGTCATTGGGTGCCTTCAAACAATGACTAAAAACCTACCTTTTTTAGAAGTACTTGGATGAGCACTTACAGGCTTATACTCTTATTATTAAAAAAAGAATTGTATTACTTACCAATAGAGATTTTTAGAGTGAGAGTGTTCTTAGCTGGGTCCTGTTGAACCAGTATCAGGATGTATTCACTGATGAGACTACTAATCACTAAGTCTCTCTGGCTACGAGTGTCTGCCAATTGCCATAATTATTCATATAAATGAGGACATCATTGATGAACTCCTATGCCTTCAGACAGACAAAATAATTGAGTGGATTTCCTATCATGCCCTGTGGTTCAACAGACACAACGAAGACTGATCACCCCGTATATTCCATCTTGAAGGACCCTGTATCAATAAAAGATATTGTGTGCATGCATCAGCTGCTGGGCCCTCATTCACGTTGCTGAGAGAATACATTACATAGATGGTCATCCCATTTTGCCTCTGAATCGGAGCAATTCTCACAGGTAAAATTACGGCAATGTATTCATTGCTTGTGATTACTGCATCATCATACCTCAAAGCCTCGTATGATGACAATGGCACATGAGGGCCGCTTTCGTATTCAAACACCACTGCCAGGAAACAGTGTAGTGGCAAACCCCCACTACTTCAGGTACAGCCATTTTCCCGTCCCCTACACAACAGGAACATCTGAGGAGAGCATTACAACATGCCATACCTGTAGCCTTCCCAGCGTGAGCAGGGAGCGGGGAAGCAACTCCAGGAGCCAGGAATCCAAACAGACGGATTTATTATGGGGAAACGAGGGCAATACAGGACAGACGGTAACGAACATCAATGACAGATTGGGAAACTGACTCGGATGCAGACTTAAATACACAGGACTAAACAAGCAAAACAGGAAACAGCTGGTTACAATCGGGGTTTCACACAAGGTAAATCAGGGGATGTGGCACACAGGAGGATCGGACGAGCCGGGCGTGACAATACCATTGAAGATTTTTCTGATAATGGCCCACAATATTTTTTTTCTTTATTCACATCCTACCTTGCGGCCAATGGCATTTACCTCATTTGCACTACCTTCTACCATCCACAGGCTTATAGGAGTGTAGAAAGGTTCATCCACTCTCTGGAAAATGAACTACATATACGTATTTCATGGCTGCGTTCACTCAGACCCTTCCCCATTACCATGCATCCTGTCATTCCACAACAGGACAATCCCCTGCCTCTCTCATGCTGGGCCATGTGCTAGTGCTTCCCGGTCATAGACTCCGCCCACAGAATAATCTTACTACCTTAACTAAAGGCTGGACTGGTGGTCTACCACCTCCAGCAAGACATGAAGAAAAGGTCTGGTGCAAAGCACAGAGTTAGGGTGCGGTCACACTAGTGCAAAAAAAAAAATTGCAGCATCAAGTGAAAGTGGGTGTGGTACGGGATCTTACGTTTTGTTTCAAGACAGTGTTGGTGCAGTGATGTTAATAAGGAATAACGTTAATAATGAATAAGTCATGTATAGTATGCCTTTAAAATATACATTTGAAAACCCCCTTTTTTGTTGTACTTCACAAGTAGTACTGGTGGAAGTAGCACACAGTAGAATAAATGCATTTTGTAATATTAGCCTTCTAGCTTGGTAAGTTAGGTGTAAAGCATACTAATTAGCGTTGTTATAAAATGCACTGTAGTATGCTTTCTACCTTCAAGACCAGTTTCAATGCTCACTGCCAGTCATGCAGCTTTTCTCCTGTTTACAGATACAGTATATCAAGATCAAGTCAAAATTGGTTTATTGTCAATACAACGATATACACAGTATACAGTGTATTGAAATGTCGTTCCACACAGGTCCTCCATGGTGCATTATAAAGATATAAAATATACCAAGAAATATAAAACAGAAATTTCACATTAATAGTAAATCAAACTAAATTTTTATGAATAAAAACAAACTAGTTCTAACTAACTATCTATGCACAGTAAACAGGACAGAGACAATTCAAGGTGGTCATGTGTTCAAGTGAAATGTGCAGGTAGTATTTAAAATACCATATACCTGAAATACCTTGTGAATATGCCATATTCTAGTAATCGGCATTTAAAATGAATTGGTTGATCCACAGCCCACAGCTGCTGAAGCTGAAAGGTCAACCCTAACACAATATACCTGACTGGTTGAGCAACGCAAATTCACAGGTCAAAAATCAATGAAGATGAAATTGCTTTGTAAAATCGCTATGCTACTGGAAGTGAGGAATCATGGGTAATAATGGAAGTGGATGAAAATGTTACCTCTCAGTGAGGTTTTTTGAGTCACAAGTTTTCGAGTCAAGACTGAGGAAAAATTCACTTGAGTACGTGACAAGACTACGTACCTTCATATGTGGACTCAAGACAGACCTGGAGTACAACACCCTAGTTAGAAGCACACAGATATGCCTTTCGTACACTCACCACCTCTCCCTTACTGCCCCCCCAGCTTCTTTCTGTTGCCCCCCACCCCTATATTTTGGCCATACCTGGCATAGATGGATTGGGTATAATACCTGCTTTGTTCTACCACTCTTTAAACTTATCTGCTCTTCTCTGCCTCACCTAAGGATTCCTCTCACGTCTCTGTAGTGGGATGAGTTTATTATTTTCCTCATGCTGCTCCATTACTGCAATATAGTTGCTGTCATGCACAAACTGTCACCTTAATCATCTTTTCTTCCACATTTAGACCCCAATATCAAGACTCAAATGCTATTTTGTCACTGATCTGTGCTTGCAAAGTGATTTATCAGCAGCTGGAAAAGCTCCTTTGTGGTGTTTAAGATGCGATTAATGATTGTGTGAAATAGCAGGTCGACTATTGAAGAAGCAGGCCAAGGTGTAGCACATTTTTATGCAGAGCTGTGTGCTTCTAGCAAGGAGAAGACACAGCGAGGAGAGGAGCAGAGTAAGAGGAGGAGGCAGACTTTTCAGGGCATGTAGTTCATGCTGCCCCCGCTTTCAGTTGGAGACATCTAGTGGTGCTTCTGGTAACCTTTCCCACAGACACATCTACCTAAAAGCCACACTTCAAGCTGATACCCACACAGAACCATAACCCACATTCATGGCATCCACCAATGAGCAGAGGAGAAGCAGCGAAGGACTCAAAATTTACATTAAGGATGAGATCCATGTCCTTTGTGTTACTTGGGGACTCTTTAAAAATGACTGACACTTAATAACCTTAGTAAAAGAGATAAACTTGGCATATACAGCTAAAATGTAAAGCTGATATGTCAGTTAACTGCATTTACTTTTTAACTACAAGTAGGCAAACTCAGATGGGTCATGCCTGTTACTGTGAAGTACCAGTGACTGTGCTGTACTTTAATAAACCTGAGAGCTCTTCACCCACCCCCTTCAAAACAACTGGGCCCTTTGCTTATGTCATATGTGACTATGGAGAATAAATACATTTCTTCTTTTCATTTGGCCATTCCACGTCAATGGAGAATGTGACGTACATGTGCACCACATGTGTCCAGTGAAAGACATTCTTTCCATTGATACAATGGGATTGGGACTCAAATCACGCAGGGAAAGGGGATTTTGACAGTTTCTCTTCTGGGAAATGAACCGACATCCTGCTTGATTTCACATCCAGTTAACTTCTCTTCTCATCTATATTGGTCTCTCCACATTAGGTGTTCACAAATCCCCAGCTATCCTGTTTTATTGTTACCCGTCGTTCACACATACACGGCACTACTGCATCTACCAGCCCCCTAACCGTGTCCAGCCTGCTGAGACGTGTTGAGACAAATAAGGCTTTTGTATTTGTTGTCATGGGCTGTTTACTCGTGGCTGGGGAGTTACACATGGCAGAAAGTGTGCTTTGCTTGTTTGATTTAGAATATGGAGTAATCAGTCATGCTTTTATCCACAAATGCTCCCCCATGTAATGCTACAGAAAAATCCCCCAGGGACCATTTGCCAGTTTGGATGCAGTAAACAGCACATTATCCATGTGCTCCTCTTATGGTGCTTCTGCAGATTTGCGTGGGCTCAGATTGCACTGTACCGCCACCACAGGACCATATCACTTCAGGATGTTGTGGTGTCCCTTGGCCTCTCAACATGCAAATGCTTCCACTTTTGGGACACGCCGCATGCAGTCTATGGTATATTTTCAGTTATTGTTCCTATGTTTTACCCTGCAGCATGACATCCATGTATCTAGTCCTGATTTATGCACTTCTGACTGCTGTTGTTTTCAGACCTCCGGGATATGCTATGAGCTGTTCAGAGGCTCTAGTCATGCTGAGATATTTAATGAGAGATGTTCATTTTGTCTCAACTGTGTATCTCCTGTTTACATCATCAGCATAACTGTTTAGTGTTCCAGTATGTCCATCCATCCATCCAACCATCCATCCATGCATTTTCTAAAGCTCTTATCCTACTGTGTCGTGGGCAATGGGCACGAGGCAGGGAACAACCCAGGATGGGGGGCCAGCCCATCGCAGGGCACACTCACACACCATTCACTCACACATGCACACCTACGGGCAATTTAGTAACTCCAATTAGCCTCAGCATGTCTTTGGACTGTGGGGGGAAACCGGAGAACCCGGAGGAAACCCCACGACGACATGGGGAGAGGCAACAGTGCTGACCACTGCACCACCCTGCCGCCCTGTTCCAGTATGTTTCTAGATTAAACGTCTCCTTAGATAATGGTATGAGTCAGATAAATAAGGATTAAAATAGTAATAAGAGCAACAATGGCATCTAACACCTGTCTTTGCTGCACTGACTTTTTCTCCAAACAGAATTATAAGGCTGGTCAGCCTTTGACACAGAATCACCCTCTAAATGCAGCATTGAAAGTCGCTGCCATCTTCAGTTGTACTCATGCTGGTTAACAGAGCAGAATGATTCATCACCTGCGTTCGTCCGTGGGGAATCACTGAGAAGATGCTAGTCATATACGTGCAGACACTTTATCCTTCACACACTTCTTGAACACCATTCAGGCTTGCAATGCCACTGTTGCACTGGCCTGTCATTGAAATGCACTGCATTATCGGGATACAGCATTAATTTGCCATTTGCACAAGTGTAGGTCATTTTAACAGATCCCACCTTGCTCTCCTTTGAGATGTCTACCCAAATACTAGTGAGAATGAAGCTTGGGGTCAGAGCAGTGGGTCAGGCCATTTATCCGGTCCATTTTTCTGGGGTTAAGTGGCATTCATTCAGCCCACATCATAACACAGCATCATGTGACTATTCTGCTAAGCACAGGACTTGAAACTGCGATCTTTTAATCACAGACATGACAGGTATTGGCATCCATCTACTTTCAGAAACTGCTTGTCCTATTCAGGGTCATGGGGGGCTCCAGAGTCTATCCTGGAGGCTATGGGTGCAAGGCAAGGAACAACCCAGGATGGAGTGCCAACCCATCACAGAGAACACTTGCACACCATTCACTCACACATGCACACCTACGGGCAATTTGGTAACTTCAATCAATCTCATCATGTTTTCAGATTGTGGGGGAAAAGCGGAGAAACTAGAAGAAACCCTATAAGGACATGGGGAGAACATGCAAACTCCACACACACACAGCCAAGGCGAAGACTCAAACCCTGGTCCCAAAGGTGTGAGGTGAGAGTATTAAGCACTGCACCACCATGCCACCCCCCAATACATTGGCAGTGTTCGCTAGTTCTTTCTAAGTCAAACTTAGATATTTTCAGATTTCTTACCTTATGAGCTTATTGTGTTTGTTCTTTTAGATCTTTATGACATCCTTAGGTGTTTTACACACAGGGAACAATCTGTTGTTAGCTCATTCAGGTTTAAGCGTGTACTCCTGCCTGGGGAGATTTATAGCAAAAGACTACATCTGTTTCCTTCAGTTTTGTTCTCCTCATGGCCAGAAATGAGTCGGTGGAGCAGTGTGGGAGAGAAAGCCCCAGAGAGCAGGCTGGACAGATCATTAGAGCGGTGTTGCATGGCTCTGTTCAATTGCTTGACCTGGGCACACGTTTCGCGATGAAAAATGAAGAACCCTTTTTGCTAGGTCGTTTCACCCACAGCAGATATTCTGCCCACACACGGGAAGGTCTGCGAATCTGACTGAATTGGAATCAATAGCCTTGGCATCAGCAACACTATGGACAGGGCATGTTATTAAGCACTTGACCAGTGTAAGGTCCTGAGTTTCCTCAGGCTGAAGTACCAATTCAGTTCAGCTATTGGCCATGCTTCCAAAATTGACAAATGTGTTATATGGAAGAGCCTGTATATGTTGACCTCAGCTGAACTGAAGAAGCTGCAAAGCTCACCTACATGCTCAGTAGGAATCCCAACCAGAGCAGTGGTGCACAACCTCCTTTTCCTTGTCCATGCCTAGCCTTATCACCCCCTTATTGTTAGCACTGTATTTTATCGTTATCTTAGTCAGTATGTGTCGATATGAGAAATAAAGGATTTTAGAGATCTCCTTATCTGGCTGAAGGAAGGGCCTGGGAAGCTGAGAGAGATTTCAGGAGCACTTGAGAACAATCAGATAAAATCCACTTTTCACCACAATCAATGCAGACCGAACGGAAGCCAACAGGCCATGTTATTCTATGGGGTAAATGATCCGTTGAAATAGTGGTTCCAGTTCATGGATCCCACTGGAGTGGAATATCACTCCCTGCTTTTCATTCCTCCTTTGTTCTGCTCACTCCAGGCCAGCTGCTTTCTCTTGGGAACGTGTGAGTGTGTGTGTGGGGGATGGACCACTTATCCAGGTTTCGTTCGGACACTTCAGCTTTCCAACCCTCTGCCTGGATTGTGGTTCAGTGTCCTCCTTTTAGCCCCTTTGTCCTCCTTTTTACCTCCCACCCCCCATCAACAACTGGCGCCAATCTCTCCCACCCCAGGCTGCACAAAAAACCTGAAACCCCCACATACACATACTACGGAGGCTGAGAAGAACATGCTTACAATTTATTTTTTCGTGCCGGTCTACGTAATAGGATAAATACTGAGATAGGTATACCATTCTCTGCTTTCATAGCATGTGCATGTCTTTTCATGGGGTCCTCCTTTTTATGCCTTATTCCTCCTTTTTGGACACAAGTGTCCTCCTTTTTAGTCATGCTGGTGGTCACCCTACCTGTAGCTGACAGTGACTGGGTTATAGGTTTAAGTCTCTGGAAGGGATAGACTGGCACAATGCCATTTGAACAGAGAAGTAATTAAGCCAAACTGCATTTGTATAAAATGAGTAAATGAATAAAATTCTAAGGCGAGTAAACTGCTTATGATTCACACAGATGTTAACCAACAAGGATTTATCAAAGCTGACATACACATAAATGTACGTGATTTCCCCTTGATAAATCTTGTAAATGTGCATAAGTGGTCAATGCAAATGACCTGTATTGCCATACAATATGTAAATCAAGTCATTCTTATTGCGGAGTCCCATAATCGTTACTGTATATAAAAAATAAAAAAGGGATTTTTGAACAATACAGGCAGGACAAAATGTCATGTTATGGGGCCTAAACACCTTTATCACAAATAAGAAAAGGTACATTTTAATTATTTATTTCTCTTTCAATCTCTCTGTCTCACACACACACACACACACACACACACACAAGGCAGACAGGCAAATGATGCCTGTCTGCCTGCTGCGCCGAGAGCCCGCCTTCCTGTTGCTGCTTTGCCTGTGCTCAGAGCCCGTCTGCCTGTTGCTGCTTTGCCTGTGCTCGGAGCCCACATGCCTGTTGTTCTTTCGCCTGCGGCAGAGGCTGCCACTATGTTACCAGCGCCGAGAACTCACTCCTTAAAGGGGCCAGGTCTGTGAGGGATGCTATCCCGTGGATACCCGAGATCCCCAAGCGGCCGGTGCCTGCTTCTAAAGCGCAAGCCCCTTCCCCAGCCCCTCTGCCTGCTCTGGCCCCCGTGGTTCTTGCTCTGGCCCCTGAGGTTCCTGCTCTGACCCCTGAGGTTCCTGTTGTGCCCAAGGTGCCAGTCATGGACCCTGTGACTCCAGTTCCCCTATCTCCTGACCCTGTTCCCGTGGCGCCTGACCCTGCTCCCATGGCCACTGTCCCCGAGGATGTCCCTGACTGTCGGAAAACACTCCTCCTCCCTTGGTGGAGATGGAGGAGGAGCTTGAGTGGGACCCCTCAGGGATCACCCTGACTTCCCTAGTGACTCCTCCTCTTCCACTACTGCCACAGCATGACAGATCCCGGCCGGGTCCCCGGCTTTCTGTGTCCCGTAAGGGTAGGGGACATCTACGTAGGGGTCGAGTCCCACCTGCCCTGCCCCCTGGCTCGCCTTCTGTCCCCCTGGCTTTGGCTCAACGGTCACCTGCGGGTCCTCTGGTGCCTGCTCAGCAGTCACCTGTGGTTCCCCTAGCTTCGGCTCGGGGCTCGCCTTCGGTTCTACCTGCGGCACCTCGTCGGTCGCCTGCAGATCCCCTTGCTCCGACTCGTCAGTCGCTTGCGCCTTTGCCGGCTGTGGCTACACCTTCGTCTTCTGCGGCTTCTGCTCCCTCTTCCCCTCCGCTATTGTCCCCTTCACCTTCCTCCTCGCCTTCTTCGGAGTCCCCTCCGGCTCTTGCCTGGCGGCCGCTGAGAGTCCCACCTTCTGCATGCCGAGGTTTCGTCCTCCTCCCTGTTTACCCCCGCCTTTTGCTTCCTTGCCCCCTGTGTTTGCTCCTTGTTTGTTTGCTCCGCCCTTGTTCCCTCCTGGTCCCTTTGTTCCTCCTGTTGGTTTGCCCGCTGGTGTTTTTCCTTTATTGTTCCCCTTCTTGGGTTCTGTGTTTCCGTCATTGGTGCCTCTGTGTCTGTGTTCCCTGTAGTGTATCTTGGTTTCCTCGTTGATGTTTTTGTTTTCTCAGGTCCTGTTTTTGTACCTCTGGTCCCTTTAGGCACGCCCGGAATGCGCGCCTTTGGGGGGGGGCTTCTGTCATGCCCTGTTCATCTGATCCTTCTGTGTACCACGCCCCCCTCAATTACCTCATGTTGAATCCCGGTGTTCCCAGCTGTGTCTAGTTGTTGTTAATCGATTCTTTGTATTTAGTGCTTCGGCGTCTGTCTTACCCCTGTCCGGTCACTGACGTTTGTGCTTGCGTTGTCTCCTGTGGTTATGTAATTTCTAATAAATCCCCGTTTACCCAACTTCACAGCGTTTGTGCTGCTTCCCCAGACAGATCCATAACAGTAAAGTTGTCTCTAGCACTCTTGCAGTTTCAGATTAGATTTCAAAATGCATTTTGTTGTTCTCTGTGCAATGATAATAAAGTAAAATCTTAAAAAGTGTGTTGAATGACAAACACATTGCCACTGCAATAGACTGAAAAAAAAGTAGCTGGATCTGAAAATACAGAGACAACTTGCTGCAGACAGAGCCAGTGTGGCTGCAATTAATTATCAGGGGCAGATCCACAAATTTCAGCATGCATATGGCATCTTTAAGTGGCGGCTGCACTATTATGCGGTGTTGTGCCAGCACAGTTGGGAGATACTTATGTGGTACGTGAAACTAAGAATGAATGAATCATAATATGAGTGACATGTCAGCATCACAGATGACTTGCATATTAATAGAATGAAAAGGCTTTCGATTGACAAAAGTAGCTCGATTGGCACTTATTTCATTGTCTGCATCTACTGCTGCATGCTCTACTGTTGTGCATTTGATATAAGAAAACTTTTGGCTTGATCTGAGGTGCCCTTATTACAGTGTCAGTGCAGTTGATTGCCTAGAACACAGTGCACAATGCAAGGTCCATAAACACATGCTTAAGTGAATTTGGTGTGAAAGAACTTGACTGGCTCACATAGAGCTCTGACCTCAACGCCATCGACCACCTTTGGGATGAACTAGAACAGAGATTGTGAGCCAGGTCTTCATATCCTACATCAGTGCCGGACCTGACAAATTCTCTTCTGGATGAATGGGGAAAAATTTCCACACATACTCCAAAGTATTGTGGACGGCCTTTCCAGAAAAGTGGCAGCTCTTTTCCATATTGATGCCTATGGTTCTAGAATGGGATGTCATAGAATCTCCTGTGGGTGTGATGGCCAGGAGTCCCAATGCTTTGGTCCATATGGTGTACATTTAATGCAAAACAGGCAAAGAGCAAACACATTACACACAATGCAGCCAGTCCCGCTCTTCACAGTGAGCGTTTACTCCACTGTTTGCAGTTAGTGCTTATTTCAGCTAGCGGTAACGGTCTCAGAGGCTGTGGGCATATCTAACGTTAGGAATCCCATTATGCCTGGAAGCATCGTGGATGGCAGAAGGACAGAGAGTAAGTTGACAAGCGTGACGTGATTCCTTAATTATCGTCTGCTGCAGCTGAGTGAAATTACCCACCGTCTCGTTAAGTATGTTCAACATCCGCTCCACGGTGTAGGACACACTTATTATTTCTGCTTTGATTTGTACAGATCGAGCTCCATATACAATTTATCTTCTCCTAAATTGGAATCCTTTTCCGTATGATGTTTACACAGTTCTGGAGTAATAGTTTAGCGGGTAGAGAGACACTCTACCTATTGTTCGGCTGCTTTGCTTATTTTCATTGAGCCTACAGTATACAGCCAGATAAAGCACAGTACAGGAAGCTCACAGCTCCGATCAGGCTGTGATGTCACGTTTGCTCAGTTCAGTAGACTCTCTATGAATAATAACGGTGGCACAGGTGCCTTTCTGTATGCTGCTGGGACATGAGGCGTCCGTCACTGAGCCTCTGTGCCGTGTGCAAAGGCATCCCTGCAGGTGTGGACAGCCGGGAAGTTTCTGCTGCTGCACTTGGCTCAGCAAGTAAAGGATTGGTTAAACACTCTCTCTCACACACATATGCATGCTCACACACCTTTGCAATTTATATCTTACAGAGAATGTAATAACTCATTTTAATGCAATGAGGCATTGTAATTGCAATAAGACATGAAAGGATATATGAATCGACTGATAGATAACTGAACTGAACTATGCTGTTCAGTGGTAGAGAGCAGTGCTCTAGAGCCCAAAGGAGACCTCGTGGGGCAGGTGGAGGCCGACCACGAGAGTCAGGCACCGATCTGGCCTGCAGTGTGCAAAGAAAGCAAGGGGGGATGGTGTGTATTGGGCGAGGGGGCACACAATAGATAAGGGAATACACTTTCGGCGAGGGGGCATGCTTAGGGTGAAGGGGTGTACATTTGGCTAGGATGTGTACAGGGGGTGCACATTGGTTGAGGTGGTGTCCATTGGCTGAAGGGGTCATATTGGGTGTGGGGGGGTCACATTGGGTGTGGGGGGGGGGTCACATTGGGTGTGGGAGTGCAAGCTAGATAGAAAAGAGCTTCTTGATTATTTATAACTGGATTTTGTATTGGATATTGATTTATACAGATTACAATTCAATATTGAAAACTTAAAATTTAAGGAAAACCAACATAAAACAACCAATTTTTAATACATCCAGAAACTGCAGTTATAAAAGTCTCTCCAAATAAAAATATAATGGATCATGAGAATATGGATCTGTCAGACTTGGTATTAAAGCCGACACAGAAATATGCTTGTTCGTTTCAGAATGATGTTGTATAGTTTTTTTCATGTGAACAAAATCAGACCTTTAGGACTCGTCCTCATCCTGCAGCCTCGATGACATGTTTTCTGATGTGCCCTGATTCAGGTCGCAATCTAATGTGCAGTCTCTGCAATTTGCTTGTCACAAAATAGTCACGGAGCTGTCACTGCAGACTTAACGAGTCTTTTCATTTTGCTGTATTTATTACCAAAAATTCACAAACCTTTACAAACAAAAATTACAAACCTGTTCATGACATGTCACTCTCATATCATGATATGTGTTTCAGTTTTTATAGATATCCAGTCTTTAGAAATAATATTGATTCATCACCGAGAAGGTGGTTTAGTATAGATTTTGTGTAAACGATTCAGAGAATCCTCAGGGATTCCTCTGCACATTTTATATCACACTTTGCTCCAGAGTGTTGCTTAATTATTTAAATGAATATGGGTGTCACGACTGGTGGACGGGTACGCTGGAGAGCGTAGCTTGTGCGGCTCGGAGAGCAATCAAGAAGCGAGCCCCAGGCAGGATACGGGACGAACGGGGTTTATTCAGGAGATCAGAACAGGAAACGTAGCACGATAACTGACATCAATGACAGACCAGGACCACAGGTAAGACCAGGACTTAAAACAGGACAAGACTAATCAAAGTAATCAGACACAGCAGGAGACGATCAGGGAAGTACACGTGGGTAAGCAGGGGGCGTGGCACACACGAGGAGCGGACGAGCCGGGCATGACAATGGGAGCTTTTAAAATACATTTCAGCGTCTAAATGACTCAAGGCGGCTCTAGGATTTTGTGTGTTTATTGTCACTTATGTGAGGAGCTGAACAGTAATTTGAAATTTCGATTACTGACCCCAATATGATGGTTCATTTATCACAAAAAACCCAAAAAGAATGAAAAACAGGTTGATTAGTTGGGTAGTTAGACTTGAAGGCTTTGAAAATGGCATATTTGTGAATAAACAGTTTTGATATTTTATATAAATATATACATTTTATAAATAAGGACAGATTGGCTGCGTTGAGGGTGGGTCTGCATCAAGTTCAAGGCCTTGATTTTTATCCGTGAAAGGATGTAAAAGTCATCCTGATATCTGAGATATCCAGCCGGGATGTGGGCTGCAATCCATCACACTGAAGGAAGGACTCTGGCCTCCTTCTCTTCCCATGGAAGTGGGCTGGCCTAGATACAGAGCAAATTGAAACAGTGAAGCAGGTGAAGGCCAAGCTCAGGTCGGCTGCTTCTGAACCGGATATGGCTCCACCGGCATCCAGTGTGGTGTACTAAGGGAGTTACATGAAATCTGGATTACGTAATATGATTACAAAAACCAAGTATTTGTAATTAGAGTAAATTACATTTAGAAAGACTCATAATTGGAGTACAATTACATTTTTAAGAATGACTATTTTTAAACATAAAATTTTGAGTTAGGCTTATACAAATGTGAATAAATCAATCAATAATGAATTAATAAAGCAATTCAGTGTCCCTGAAGCCTGTAACTGTGGAAATGTTATAATGACTGCTAAGCTAACCATTTTGATAAAATGGAGAAGGCAGGGGTATAGAACACTTGTGATGCTTGTGAGAGCGGAAGGCAAGATGGAGGGATCTGTGTTTACCTCTGGATGCACAAACATCGTTTTGCTTTCAGGGGAACCCAAAGGAAAATTGTAGTGGTGCAATGAAATCTTTGTTTTCCAACATTCATAGCGTATTATAGAGTGAAGGATTCAACATCCATTTAAAAAACATCTGGAGGTACGTTTTGCATGCCCTTGTTTGCTAGCTAGTTTACTTTAGCTAGTTATCTGAATTCCATGAGATATATCTAGCTGCCTACTATTTAGATAGCTAGTTGGTTAAAATGATGTCTAAGTTTTCACATACAGTTGTACTTATGCAACACAGAGTGAAATGCGTGTTCTGGCAGGTCACTGACTGTGCAATATAAAATTAGGGAATATATAATCTAAAAATATACAGAATATCATAATTGATACTTTATTGATCCCCATAGGGAAATTCTCTTTACACGTCCCCCAACTTGTTCACTGAAGATGAGCGCAAGCTGGCCACAAAGGGCAGCCACCTGTTGTAGCATCCAGGAAGCTGGGGGATAAAGGCCTTGCTCAAGGACCCACAGATATGCTGAGGCTGGACGTGAACCAGTGATCTTCCAATCATAGGCATAGAGGCTTTGCCTGCTCTGATAAAATATGCTACACATATGAAATATATCAACAAAACAATAATAAAATCCAATAAAATAATATAATAAAAACAACACTTCTGTAATAGTGGGTGCAAGTGTGCAACAATAAATAGATGCGTGCGCAAAATGCACGTGCAGGTGAAATGGGAGTGGGAGACAATCAAGGAGAGAGAGAGAGAGTGTGCATTATGTGCTGTTGTTGAGAAGTCTTGTCATGTGTGGATAAAAGCTTCTTGTCATGCCCTGCTCGTGCCAATCCTCCTGTGTGCCATGCCCCCCTCATTACCTCGTATGGAATCCCTGTGTTCCCAACTGTTCTAGTTGTGTTAAGCAGTCCTGTGTATTTAAGTCCACATTAGAGTATGTTTCCCCAGTCTGGTCATTGACATTGTGAAGTTGTTTCATGTTCCTGAGTGAGTTTAATCCCTGATTAAACCTCGTATTCAGCCGATTTCCCCGGGTCCTGTGCTGCTTCCCCGCTCTGTGCCTGCAGAGTCATGACAGAATGACTGGACTCTACAAGATGACGCCTCGTCTGTCTGAGGAGGAATACCAAGGCCTGACAAAAGAGATCATCAGCCCAAGGTTTGGGACGACCCCATGGATCTAGCTCTCGCTTACCGGACCAGGGATATCCTGGAGGAGATGTTCATGTCCGAGAACTCGCACCTCGCTGAAGAGATGCGAGAGAACTTGCAGCAGCTAAGGAGAGGGGTGGCGGAGTCAATGATGTGGCGGGTAGCCCTGGACTGTGGACTGCCCTATGGTCTGCTGACGGAGGTGCTGCTCCAGTCCCCATGGTTCCTGCTTCCGTGATCCCGGTCGGACCACCGCGAGATGGAGGAGGAGCTCAAGTGGGATCCCTTGGGGATTTCCCTGACTCTTGCCCCTACGATGCCCATCGGTGGGCTTGGCTGATGTAACTCCCTCCAAAATAACCACCTCGCTTCCATAGGAATCCCCAGCAGCAGATCCCGCCCATGAGGAAAAGCCTGGTGCGACCTGCACCCTGAGATTGCGACCTGACTTACTAGCGGCTCCACTTCTTCTTGACACATCCTGACACTCCTGGGACATGCATAGTTACTGACTATTTCCCCTATTTTAGCTTGTGAGACAGTGCTTTTCCTGTGAGTTTCCTAGTCTTCCTGGTTTTCTGATCTGACCTCTGTAGACCCCTAGTGAACCTTCATTCGCTAATCGCCTGACCATCACCCATCCTTTGATAGCATCTGAAAGTGGGGGGAGGGACACATTAGATTTGTTTAGGAGGGTTTAATTAAAAATATCCAGGGTAAGTTTTGTCCCATCATTTCCTGTGATACATTAAACATCCCATAATCTCATAATCTTTAGAAAGATAAACCCAGGAAATAAAGAGACTGAGTGGGGAGATGGGCTGATGTGTCCTGGGGGGGCGGGGATTGGAGGGTAACTGAGAGGCAGTGTAGGAACACGGGGGCCGAGCCTTCAATTCACCTTGGCAATCTGTCATTTCCAGCTGGCTTAAACGGACTCCCCCCAAAAGTTTCCTATGGGGTAAAAGGCCCACGCTTTCTCCTTCCTTGGAAACTGACTGGGATATGAAGGGGGTAGATTAAGGGTGATGCCAGTGGGGCAGCTGGTAGCGATCCCCCAGCCTGCCTGTCACACTCACACACACTCTGCTGGCCAGGTAGGGGCAGCAGTGAGCATTCTGTTTACGGACACTGAGGGGGAACTTGAAGGTTGTTCGAGGGCAGGAAGAGCTTCAGAATCTGCACCTGAATGGGGTATCAGCTATGATTGGCTAAAAGGTGCTTCACATGACATGACTGCCCTTGTTTAGTTTTGTTTAGTTTTGAGAGGAACATGGGTACACTTTCCACACTGTACTCTCTGTAGCTCTCTTTATCCTAATGTTATGTCCACCACCTATATTCAGGATAGATTTTATATGCTGTATGCTCTCCCCTTGTCTGGGTTATAACTACAATGCATTTCTAAATACAGATGTCCATGGACCAGTCCAAACTATCTCTTAAAGTAGCATTCACTCACATCAGGTTATGTCCACCGGGGGAGGGCTAGAGGTGACTGAGTGCCGCTTTTCGAATTTTGTTGAGGACCTCCTCCCCACCCAGATTTTGAGTACAAATGATCATTCTAATTTAACCGAGTCAAGCACCTGCCTCTCAAAAAGTCTAAATGAAGGGCTCTTAGGACTGCAAGGATTTTACCATTAAAACATCAAACCTTTACAGTATAAACATCACACCATCCCGCTCAGGTTCAGGTTACTTTATTTGTACCCATAGGTAGATTTGGGGCGCAGTCATGAGTCGTACATCCTACGTACACACGTCATCACAGGAACAAATGACAACAAAAACAGATTAAAAAATGCTATGATCTATTTATCAGAGTGATGGCTGCTGGAACAAAGCTGTCTTTAAATCTGTTCGTTTTACATTTTGGGACCATTAACCTTCGTCCAGAGGGAAGAAACTGAAACTCACTGTGCAGAGGCTGTAAAACTCCTCCACTTGGGGGATGACCCCATCTCCGACCCGAAGAAAGCACTCCACCCTTTTCCGACTGAGGACCATGGTCTCGGATTTGGAGGTGCTGATTTTCATCCCAGCCGCTTCACACTCGGATGCAAACTGTCCCAGTGAGAGTACCCCATACTCTCGGAGCACCCCCCACAGGACTCCTTGAGGGACACAGTCGAATGCCTTCTCCAAGTCCACAAACACATGTAGACTGGTTGGGCAAACTCCCACGCACCCTCCAGGACGCTGCTGAGAGTATAGAGCTGGTCCACTGTTCCACGACCAGGGTCGAAAACCACACTGCTCTTCCTGAATCCGAGGTTTGACTATCCAATGGACCCTCCTCTCCAGCACCCCCTTACCAGGGAGGCTGAGGAGTGTGATCCCTCTCTACTTGGTACACACCCTCCGGTCCCTTTTCTTGAAGAGGGAGACTACCACGCCGGTCTGCCAGTCCAGAGGCACTGCCCCGATGTCCACGCAATGCGTGTCAACCAAGACAGCCCCGCAACATCCAGAGCCTTGAGGAACTCATGTTGGTGGGATTGAGGAGGTCTTCGAAGTATTCCTTCCACCAACCCAAAATGTCCCGAGCTGAGGTCAGCAGCGCACCATCCCCACCATAAACATTGTTGATGTTGCACCGCTTTCCCACCCTGAGCCGCCGGATGGTGGACCAGAACCTCCTCGAAGCCGTCCGGAAGTCGTTCCCCATGATCTCGTCAAACTCCTCCCACACCCGAGTTTTTGCCTCAGCGACCGCCGAAGACGCGTTCCGCTTGGCCTGCTGGTACTCATCAGCTACCTCTGGAGTCCCACAGGCCAAAAAGGACTCCTTCTTCAACTTGACGGCATCCCTCACCGCCAGTGTCCACCAGTGAGTTTGGGGATTGCCGCTGTGACAGGCACCAACGACCTTACGGTCACAGCTCCGGTCAGCCGCTTCCACAATGGAGGCGCAGTACATGGCCCATTTGGACTCAATGTCCCCCGCCTCCCCCGAGACATGGGTGAAGTTCTGCCACTGATTTAATTTTAGATTATTTCTATTAGGCACCTAAGTGGTCAGCCACCTTCACAATTAAAAATTCATCCGCACAACCTGCATATACATCCACAAAGGTTTTCTTTCACCAATATGATTTGAGGGGCCCAGGCTAAGCTGAGGACTCAGAAACACTTCATTCACCAGGTATATCAAGCATACTACAAAGTTTTTCTACCAGTTATAATGTGTGCGGCACAGAGCACAGACATACAACATCAGACAGGTTACATAAAACATACATAAATATACATGTAAGGTGCAGTTCCATAGAAAATGCAATAATGTTATGAGGAATGTCTACAAAAAGGAGAGAGCACTAAGGTGCATGGTGGCAGTGGGATACCACCAGTGCTAATGCAGAGATGCAGCTTTAGTAAAGAAGTTGCTGGCCTGTCTGTGTGACCTTGTCTTCAGGCCTCTAAGCCTCTTGCCAAAAGGAAGGGCTAGAAACAGGTGAAGCCCAGGGTGATAAATGTCCCACATTATCTAACTAGCATGCTTTAGGGCCCTGCTGTGCTGTAGGCAGGGCAGATTGCAGCCGATGATTTTTTTCTGCTAATCGCCATTTGCAGTCTCGCTCATTCGGGTGAGGAGGAAGAGCTGAACCATACTGTTATGTAGGAGGTGAGGAGGGATTCAATGATTGCAGCTTAAACCTGAATCAGTAAAACCTGCAGTCTACTGAATTAATGATGTTGTCTCATAAAGCAAAGTCTTTGTTGTACTTTTTTGATTATGGAGTCCATATTACATTCCTACTTCAGGTTTCTGAATATGGTGATACCCAGAAACGTCTGTGACTCTGCAGTGCCTTTGATGCTGAGGTGGAGTCGGGGGGGGTGGGGGGTGCCTTCTGAAATCGACGATCATCTCATCAGTCTTCTGGGCATCGAGCATCAGATGATTATGACTGCAGCAAGACGCTAACTACATGGCTTGGTT
Source organism: Brienomyrus brachyistius (assembly GCF_023856365.1). Taxonomy (NCBI): domain Eukaryota; kingdom Metazoa; phylum Chordata; class Actinopteri; order Osteoglossiformes; family Mormyridae; genus Brienomyrus; species Brienomyrus brachyistius. Next base: position 23,088,981 of record NC_064544.1, read on the forward strand.
TCTGTAGCTATATTCATGACTGTTAGTTATGAAAACGACCAAAGTAGTGTCATCAGCAAATTTCAGGATTTTCACTGAAGGGTCATTGGAAGTCCAATCGGTGGTATATAAACTGAAGAGCAGGGGTGACAAAACAAGTACCAGTGCTATCAACAGAGAACATCGCAAACAATACAACTGAGGTACACACGAGCACATGTTAAATGCCTTCATAAATGCTGCCTGTGAAGACAGCCTTGGCTTTATGTTCCTCTGAGTGTGGAGGTGTGTGAGAGCACATCACTCCTTCAACTGAGCTGCAACATGGATATCATATGGCAAAATGACGGAGCAGAAACTGGTACGCCGCTTGGTTGAGGAAATTTTTGCTTATCTTAGTTGTAGAACAAGAACAACAATGACGAAATGATTTCATGATGAAATCCAAAAGAGCACATTACCATCAAAACTCATTATGCATTATTACCTCAATTATTTGGTAATCAAACACAGCACACTGTTAATTACAGTGAACACTGCTGATTTACTGTAACCTTTTAAGAGGAGAGGACTGAAGTGAAACCTGGAAGTGAATGTAAAAAAAAAATGAATGATACGATGCACAGTGAACTTTGTCACTTTATGTCACCATCACATAGAACAATTTGCAGCTAAATCTAGAGCAACAAGATCAGCACTTTCTGTAGGAACAACTCTGACATTAAATATTCAAGGTAAAGCCCTGCGGTGTGAATGCATTTGTGCCAGTTTCCAGGTGGCTTTGCAACACATTACAAGACATTTTCAAAAATCAGGGCTGGACTGACAGTAAAATGCAACCCCGGAAACGAGTCCATCAAGGTCAACCAATGGGTTATGGCCCGTGGTACAGTATATACCACGCAGAAAGACCTGCCCTCACAAGACCGCCCCGCTGGGAAAATTCCAGAATGTTCTGATGGCCAGTCTGTACCTGTCAAAAAGTGATTTGATGAACCTTTATGGTGGTGTATAAGCTGGGCATAAAAACCAACCAGAATTTCCCATTTTCTGCTGACAGAGAAATATTACTTTTCCCCAGCACCTTGGTTTTCTTAATTATATTTCCTCCTTGTCAGTCACACATAGTCTAAAGCTAAATAATACTACTCTGGGGTTTGAATGCTCTGCTGCTAAGCCCCGCCTTTGCATATTGTATCTTACACTCCAAACATCAGCATGACCATCTGAATAACCTCTAGGAGCAGCGGGATGAACACCTTGAGGAACGAGTGCATTATGGGAACGATGAGCTCAGCTGTCAGGAGTAATATTTCTGCTGTCTGTGTTCGAGTGCGATGGTGAGGATTTGAGCTTTATGTAGTGTAGTTATCATGTTTTTCAAACTTTAAGCATACTTACAGACATAAACATACACCATTCTATTAATAGTTGAGTGCAAACCATGCAGAAATACTGATAAATTTATTGGTACCCCTTACAGCTCATTGAAACAATGCTTCATTCCTCCTGAAAGGTGACTAAATTAAAAGTAATTGTGTCAAGTATATCTGCATGCCTTTAGTATTTGAGAGTAAACCAATCAAATTGTGAAAAGTAATTATTTATTGTTTATTTTACAGATATGCCAAAATAGCCTAGACAGATTTTTTTGTACCCCTATAAAGGATCATAAAGCATTTAGTCACTTTTTTCGTTGTGTTTTACCTTAATTGGTATCACAGGCATTCTCAATCATTTTATCAGCTATTAAGCCCTTTTAAAGTTAGAAAACTTGTCATAATGTTGTTTGGTATCATTATGTGCACCTTGGTGAACATGGACCAAAGAAAGTAAAGGAGAGAGCTGTCTGGGGAGCTCAGAAAGAAAACTGTAGATAACCATGTTAAAGGTAAAGGCTATAAAGCCATCTCCAAGCAGCTTCATGTTCCTGTGACTACAGCTGCGAATATGATAAGGTCCATGGGACTGTGGGCAATCTCTCAGGACATCGCCGCAATTGGAAATGCAGTCCCAGGATGATCAGATGGATAATGCGGACGGTAGACAAATAGCCAAGGAAAACATCCAAAGCCATTCAAGCTGAGCTCTAAGGTCACAGTATGTCACTGTCTGATTGCACCATCACTGGCTATTGAACAATGGGAAGAAAACCCAGAAATACTCCACTATTGAAAGGAAAATAAAAATATGAGACTGGAATTTGGAATTTGCTAAAATGCATGCTGACAAGCCAAAAATTTCTGGAAGAATGTCCTTTGGACTGATGCGTCCAGGCATCCAGGAGCAAAACGTACTGCCCAGTGTCAGAAAGTTCAGCCTCAATCGCAGGTCATGGGTCCTTCAACAGGATAATGACCTGAAACACACAACTAAAAGCACTCAAGAATGGCTGGTAAAAAAACATTGAGCTATTTTTTAATGGCCCTCTATGAGCCCTGATCTTAAGCCTGTTGAATATCTGTAGAAATATCTGCATGCAGTGTGGAGAAAGCAGCTGGAGCAGTTTACTCAGGAAGAGAGAGCCAAACTACCTCTTGGCAGATGCAAAATTCTCACTGCAAACAACAGAGATGTTGCACCACCTTTAGTAACAGTGACTGTTACTAAAGGTGGTGCAACAAAATATGAAGTTAAGGGGAGCATCATTTTGTGCCAGTCATGCCGTTTTCATTTGTATTATTATGCAAAATATTTAGTTGAATCAAAACTCAAAAGCAACATCTGATTTGTATTAAACATGGAATAACAGTGGTGGATGGTGTTAACTATTGTCAGTTTCAAGTAATCTCAGAAATAGTTGTGGGTTCTTTTTTCATGGAAGGGTACCAACAAATCTGTCCACATCCGTAACTTAAAAAATAAAACTCAAATACTTGGCCTCATTCCATTATAAGCTACCAGCAAGGACAGGTGAGTTATAGGCTCTGTTGCTGAAAACAGGTTGTGCTGTGCAATTGGACTTGGTGCACAAACCCATTCTAAGTTAATCACTTTTTACCAGGGGCATTTTAATTTTTCTACGGGGAAGGTCATTTCAATTGATATATATCTAAAATTGCACATTTTTTTATTAGGCAACACACATGGAAAACTAACATTGTTGGAACAAATGACTTGGTGGATAATAACTTTGCAGTTTCATTTTTCGGAATGAACAAAATCTTTCCTGCCGATATAATTCTTAATGACAAACAGGTGGTTCATTATGTTCATGTTGTGACATGTTGTGCTTCAAAATACAATTGCTTTTTTTGAATTGCAGTGCTAATGTGCTTTGTATGATTTCATTTAAAAAAACAAGCCTTTTCTCAACATGTTCACTGTCAAGGAAACAATTTAAATTGTTGTACCAAGGGAACAACTCCTCTTTGATTAGATTTGGAGAAAAAAAAGCTATGCTGAGGTTGGATGAAACTTCAAAAGAAATGTTTTGAAGACATTTATACAATTGAAACCAGACGTTTACATACATTTCAGAAAAAGACAGAAAAACTTTTTTTCCCACATTAAATCAGAGTAAACTTATTCTGTTTTAGTCAGTTACCATCACCAAAGTGTTTTGTATTTGTGAAATGTCAGAATATATAGAGAGAATTTTATTTTTTTATTTTATTTTATTTTTATTACTTTCATCAAAGGCAGAAGTTTACATACACTTCCTTACAATTTGGTATCAATGCCTTGAAACTGTTGTGGATTTCATCCCACAAGCTTCGCACAATAGTTTGCTGGAATTTTGGCTCATTCCTCTTGACAGAACTGGTGTAACTGAGTCAGGTTTGTAGGCCGCCTTGCTCACACACGCCTTTTCAGTTCTGCCCACAAATTTTTATGGGATTGAGATCAGGGCTTTGTGAAGGCCACTCTAACACATTGACTTTCTTGTCCTTAAGCCACTTTGTAACTAATTTGGAGGTATGCTTGGGGTCATTGTCCATTTGGAGACCCATTTGTGCCCAAGCTTTAACTTCCTGGCTGATGTCTACAGGTGTTGCTTCAATACTGTACATCCACATAAGTTTCTTTCCTCACAATGCCATCTATTTTGGAAAGTGCACCAGTCCGTGCTGCAGCTAAGCAGCCCCACACCACGATGCTGCCACCCCCGTACCTCATGGGTGGGATGGTGTTCTCAGGCTTGCAAGCTTCCCCCTTTGTCCTCCAAATATACTGTTAATCATTATGGCCAACCAGTTCAATTGTAGTTTCATCAGACCACAGGACATGACTCCAAAAATTAAGATCTTTCTGCACAAACTGTAGTCTGGCTTTGTTATGGTGGTATTGAAGTAATGGCTTTCTCCTCCTAGAGTGGCCTTTTTATCTCATGTTGGTACAGGACTCATTTTACTCTGGATAATGATACTATCTTACCAGTTTCAGGCAGCATTTTCACAAGGTTTTTTGCTGTTGTCCTGCGGTTCATTTGCACATTTTGCCCCAGAAACGTTCATCTCTGGGACTCAGAATACGTCTCCTTTCTGAACAGTACGATGGCTGTATACTACCATGGTTTTTATACTTGCATACTATTGTTTGAATGAATGAACGTGGAACCTTCAGGCATCTGGAAATTGAACCTAAGGATGAACCAGTCTTGTTTAGGTCCACGATTGTTTTCCTGATGTGTTGGTTGATTTCTCTTGATTTTCCCATGATGTCACAGAATGAGGCTCTTTGTTTGAGAGGTGCCTTAAAATACATCCACAGGTGTGCCACCAGTTAACTCAAATGGTGTCAATTAACCTATCAGAAGCTTCTAGAGCTCAGATTGGAATCATCTTGAATTTTCTATGTTTTTTTAAGACATAATAAATTTAGTGTATGTAAACTTCTGACTTTAAAGTAATAAAAATAAAAAATTAAATTTTCTCTATCTTTATACTGACATATTTAATCTGATTAAATCTGATTTAATGTTCAACAGTAAAAAAAAAAAAAGTTTTTTGTGTATTTTTCTGAAGTGTATATAAACTTCTGGTTTCAACTGTATATACACTGTATATTCGCTTAGTGTAAGATTTCTTTTACATAAGAGCATAAGAAATTTACAAACAAGAGGAGGCCATTCAGCCCATCAAGCTATTTTAAGGAGAACTTAACTAATAGCTCAGAGTTGATAAAATCTTATCTATCTCTGATTTAAAGGAACCCAGGGTTTTAGCCTGCACTACACTAACAGAAAGACTATTCCATACTAACTACACGCTGTGTAAAGAAGTGCTTCCTCAAATTCATTTTAAAATGTTCTCCCGCTAATTTCCACTTATGGCCACGAGTGCTAGTATTTAAACTAATATTGAAATACCCATTTGGCTGAACAGCATCCAGACCTGTTAGAATCTTATATACCTGGATCATTTCCCCCCTTAGTCTCCTTTGCTCGAGGCTAAACAGATTCAGCTCAGCTAACCTTTCCTCATAAGATATTCCTCTAAGACCAGGAATCATTCTCGTAGCCCTACATTGCAACTTTTCCAAGGCGTGAGACATGGAAGCATCAACATACACGTTGAGGTCCATAATCAGCTACTTTCATTTCCGTGGAACCCATAAAATATCTGTACTTTATATTTCTGCTCCCTGCATGGATTACCTTACATTTATCTATGTTAAATTTCATCTGCCAGGTATCAGCCCAGTCGTTAAATCAAGATCCCACTGTAGCCTCTGTGCTGCTAGTTTAGTATATGTTACACGACCCACCTTGGTGTGTTCTGCAAATTTAACCAGTTTACTGTATGTATTGGTGTCAAAATCATTAATGTAAATTAGGAATAATAGTGGTCCTAAAATTAAACCCTGTGGTACCCCACTATGAATGCAGGCCCACTGTGACATTGTGCCTCTAATAACTACTCGCTGCTTCCTGTCTGTTAACCAGTTTTCGATCCAAGCCGCTATACTTCCTAAAATCCCTGCTTTGAGCTTAAGCAAGAGCCATTTGTGGGTGACAACAACAAAGGCCTTCTGGAAATCTAAGTAGATCACATCGTAGGCCTTTTTGTTATCAATTTCTCTTGTAGCTTCCTCAAAGAACTCAAGTGAATTAATTAAACAGGATCTACCTCTCTTAAATCCATGTTGGCTATCCCTCAGAATGTTATTTGAATCCAGGTAATCTATCGTTTTCACTTGGATTATAGCTTCCATTATTTTTACAGTAATGCTAGTTAAGCTGATTGGCCTATAGTTTGCTGGATTACTTCTATCCCCTTTTTTGAATATGGGTGTTATATTAGCATGCTTCCAATCAGAAGGTACCACACCAGCAGATAACGATTTCTTGAATATTAAAGTTAAAGGTTGGCTAATAATATCCCTCATCTCTTTTAAAACTATAGGTAAGATGCCATCAGGCCCCTGTGATTTATTTATTTTGAGCTTAGCTAGGCTTAGTACCACATCAGCCTCAGTTAAACATATATTGGTCATAGACGATGTTGTATTCATACTAAATAGTGGAAAGTTACTCGTGTTTTCTACTGTGAACAGCCGTGTAAAATAATCATTAACCTCATTTACTATATCAATTTCATTTTAAATGATAAGGCCCTTACTATCCTGCAAATTAGGAATAAAATTAGTAATAAATAAATTAGTAATAAACTATAGGTAAGATGCCAACAGGGCCCTGCGATATATGGATTTCATACCTTATGGATTTTATACCTTTATATCTTTGGCTATGGAAGTGATTGGAACACCTGAATTCAATGATTTGGAGGGGTGTCCCAATACTTTTGGTAATATAGTGTATAGATAGATAGATAGATAGATAGATAGATAGATAGATAGATAGATAGATAGATAGATAGATAGTGTTACTTCATTTGTAAAGCGATTTCTTTCAAAATTTTATTAGGTCCAGATTTTCACCCATACAATGTGACTGATAAGTTCTATAAAAGATATATAAAATAATTTTGGAATTTGGTCAGTCATAATCCTACACAGTATTTCTGTCTCAGTCCATATTGATGAGTGTAACATTTCTGTGCTGTACTGTGTGTGCTGTACTGTGTGAAAATTCTCGTGTCAGTCTCCACCTGTCTCACGAACTTCTGAATGTCTTTTGACTACAGAACCAATTAATAAAATAGACACGTCCACATGACAATGTTTCTATTGGATAGTTATCTCTCCTGACCTTTTCAGTTCCCATTCCTGAATCCCTCATGAATGTTTAGTGCTTATAAATAGTGGAGTTGTTATTAAATTCAGTGTGAGCAGTACGCAAAATACCATTACAGATTGGGATCCAGCCTATGAAAGTATTATTCCCATTTAACTGATGCCTGGTGAAGAAACTTTATCAAATAATATTCTCTTGACTGAGTAACACAGTGGTCATACATTGATACAATATGCCTCCATCCATCCATCCATCCATCCATCCATCATCCCTCCATTTTCTTTACCCTCTTGTCCTATCCAGGGTTACGGGGGTTCCGGAGCCCAGAAGCTACAGGCACAGCAAACTGCTTCATAATCATTCAAATGTATCCTTTTCACACAACAGACACATCTGTGACAATTTAATTTGGTGGGTTCTCTCATTGAAAATTGCATGTTTGAGTAGCTCCTGGGTTTTGAGGAGGGGGGTGTTTGTTTAAAACAGTGTAAATAACAACTGAACCACAAAACTATCAGCACTTTAGCCCAGCAACCCTTACCTACATGGAGTTAAATTTCAGGCAGTATTGATGAATAAAACATCAGATCAATATGACAAAATGACCAGCGCTGAACATGTGGACCCACATCCTTTATGGAGGCATAAATTACAAAGAGATAACCACAAAAGAAAAGACACGACCTCCATGAGGGTGAAAACCAGATGGTCCATTTTGTCCTACCGCTATTGTGCAGTTGATGGATGTCATTGTGTGAATTATTGAATGAATTCAAGATGGTTAACAGCAGCTCATTGAAAAGGGAATGGAGTCTTGCTTGAACAATAAACAGAAATTTGTTTTACAGTAGGTAGGTAGTGTCATCAATCTGGTCAATTTTAAATTTCATTTTCCCTGCTGTGTGCTCCTTAGCCAGTTACACCAATAAATTTTGAATAGGAGACATCTAGAGATGGACTGTGTTCCAGTTCAAGGGCTGCATCCTTCTAACACTGCATTCGAAGACCGAATGCATCATGGCGGTGCAACAAGGCCGTTACATTTCAAAGGTGGTCTAGAAATGAGTTATACTTTACCTGAGCCGTGAAGGATCCACCTGATGGATCGTAGCCCAACCTATCCCAAGATTCACTGTGTGGATTTTTGAAGGACCCAGCCTGCAAAGGTCAAGCAGATTACATCCTATGAAGGATGTAGCTCCCAAATAGGGACACAGCTAATGTCTCTCCCCCAGCCTCCATGCCATTAGGGGCACTGCCATCAGTGGTTTAAGAGACTATCATGCTTATCAAAGGTCCCCCACTGCAAGTAGAGGGCCTTGGTCTCCAGGTCAAGTGCAGGGACTTCCCTCCACTCCAGTTGCCTCCCCACCTGCAGCCATCCCTTCACTTGGGCCAGTACCGGGTTGTTCACTTGTGCCACCTGTAGTCTCTCACAATCAATGGCCTGCAGTCCCTCACCATCAGTGTCCTCCTGTGCTGCCTCTGCTACAAAGCACATCTCGCTATGCTCTTCAGCACAGCACTAGTCACAGCAGCTAACAGACCCAGAGGAGCAGTGAAAAAGGGCATCTACATTGCTGCAGAGCCTGCCCAGCCAGTGCTGGACCTCAAAGTCTTACCTCATGATGGCCTACCACCAACACACCAGATGTCCCTTGGGTTTGCGGAAGCTTAACAAACAGATGAGGGATGCATGGTCAGTATATAGGTGGAAGCGCCGTCCACAGGGGTAAGGGAGCAGCTGGTGACAGACTTGGAGTTTGTGGCAGGTCACTATGTAGTTAAAGCTTTATGCAGCTCAGCATTTGGATTAAGTAAGCCACCATCCTATGACATCACTGCTCCAAGCGCCTTGTTGCTGGCATCAGTGTCCATGATGAATCGGAACACCGGGCTGTGCTCTACCAGTACTGAAAGCAGTTGGAAGTACAGTCCATTCAAAGAATTGCCATTGTGGGTGAGTAGATCCTTCAGGTACATGACACATATGACTCTCAAAGATGGCTGGGGCATTACAGAATTTCAAAGCTATTAACAGGAAGTGCTATAGACCCTGACCAATGCGGCCATTTTGGCCTTCCAGCAGCCACTTTAGAGGTCTAAGGAACTGAAGCACTTATATCAGGTGATGTGATGTAACACATCATCACTAAGGGACAGTGAGTAAGAATCCTTCTGGGTCATGGCATTCAGACACTGGATGTCCACAGAAAAGCACTAGGATCCATCCTTTTTCTTGATCATGGCTGCCAGTGCAGTTCATAGACTGTCTGACTGCTCAATGACACCTGCTGCCACCATTTTCTGGATCTTCTCAGCTCCCTGATGCAGTTAGGTCACAGACAAATGGGGCTGGCTGCTCAGAGCCTGGAAAGACGCCCAGGCAGTTGAGTGTAATGGTGGACCCCATGTCCACCAGGGTTTGACATCTGGTGTCCTCCATGACACAGTCCACGTAGAGGTCCCACTTGACCCAGTCGACCCACTTGATGAAATGGTGGGGGGTCTTGTTTGTGGGCGAGGTCTCAATCATAGGACGGTTCACCTTGATTCTTCCATCAGCACTCCTAGAGTCCCAGGTGTAGCCTCTTGGCAAGCGGTCTAGCATAACTGGCAGTCGACAGAATTGTTTCAACTCTGCCTCTGCCAATCCGTGGGTGTTTGCGGTTGCAGCTGGATGCACTTGCGAAGCTGCTCTGTTGTTAATGCCTTGACATAGGCATGGAGGGCTAGCTACTCCTGCAAGGCACAGGGAATATGTGAGTAACTCCATCAAGCATAATCGTAGAGATCCACAGCGAACATGTCTAGTGTCTTTCTCTCCCCCATCTTTGCAGACTTGCCAGCTTCTTCCTCATTGAGTCTTTATACAGCTACTGGTGGAAACACTGTTCCAGTGCAGAGTATTCCCACTGCTCATTTGAGGCGAGGACCTGGAGTGCCTCCCCTTGCAGTGCCAGGTGAACTGTCATCTTCATGAAAGACCAACCATTGTGCCTCACTGAAAGACACACTTGGCCTAGTTAGGGCTCCGGGGACTCTTTTCCACTGTACCGGGGGAGATTCACAGCAGTCTCCACCCCACTACTCACTACTTTCAAATATGGTGGTGCATCTTGGTATGGCACCATAGCTCCCTCTGCCATCTTTGCAGTGCAGCATGTTAGCTCCATCGGGTTGACCCAGGAAAGCACAATGCTTGGTTCTAGGGGTCTCATAATGGGCTGCCAGCCTCCTTAATGTGCCATATTAGGGTTCATAGACAACCTAGATCCCACTTCTGACACCAGTGTCATGCTCACAGACAAAATATTACTCGTTACACTACTCATGGGATCCATACTTTGATGTATAAACCGGCACAAAGACTAACTGATCATAATCATATAATTTTATTTAAAAAATCTTAACTATCAGAATTAAACTTTCTGTGCATTTTTTAAATACATTTTTATTGTAACAATGCATCATCTACAAAACTCCTTACTAGTCATTTAGCCATATTTCATTTATATACTGTACATTTCAAACCAAGTAACAATGATAAAACACAAGTATACAAACAACAAGGACTTCAGAATGGAACACTGCCTCTCTCCCATGCATGAAATAGCTTTTTGGATGTACAAAAAGACATCCCAGTCATTCTGCTGGTTCTGTACAATTTTTTGAGGTATTCAGTCCACATTTGAATGGACTTGACTTTATCAGGCACTTGAGTTAAATATTTACTTAGTTTGAAGCAGGTTCAAACACTTGTGATTTGAAAAACCTTCCTGAGTGAGTCTGGGTCTATAGTGTATGTCTGCAGCCTGTAAGCAGCCACCTAATTTAACACTGTGCACACAGCCATGCAGTTACCTCACGTCCTCATCATGTCTGCCAATTCAGCTATTATCTGCTTCGTATACATAAATCAATAGTTGTAAATCAACAGTAAAAAGAAACACAGTGTAGAATGCAAATATTGCAAATTAGTCACTGAGGTGGCTGGCAAATCATGTAGTTCATACAGACATATGGAAAGAGAACATGAAGACAGGAACAAAATGCTAGTGAACTCAGTTTGTCAAAATGCAATATGTGAAACAGTTGGATGAGTTTTTCAATCGAGGAAACTAATCAAAGCACAAGAAGAACTGAACTATTTAGCCAAGCCTTTCAGTTTTCAAATAGTTTGTTGAGTATTCCCCGACATTAAGAGGTCACCCCATCTGCCACTGAATATTGTGCTGCATTTTATAAACATAAAGATGTAACAAAACATTTCGCTTAGTTAAAAAACCTTTAAAACATAAGAATATAAGAAATATACAAATGAGAGGAGGCCATTCGGCCCATGGAGCTCGTTTGGGAAGAACTTAAATAATAGCTCAGAGTTGATAAAATCTTATCTAGCTCTGATTTAAATTAACCCAGGGTTTTAGCCTGCACTACACTAACAGGAAGACTATTCCATACTCTAACTACACGCTGTGTAAAGAAGTGCTTCCTCAAATTCATTTTAAAATGTTCTCCTGCTTATCATATCATAGCATCACCTCCCTTGACTTAAACTCCACACACCTAGAGATGTGATCCAACATCCTATTGGCCTTTTTTATTGCTTCCCCACACTGGCGAGAGTGGGACATGGAAGCATCAACATACACACCGCCTTAATTCATGTTAGTTCCTGCATGTTAGTTAATGTATTAATTAACACTTTGCGGTAAACTAAATCAAACATGTTCTAAAAGAAAGATGGCACAATGCAAAATCGTTTAGAAATTTGTCACCTGCAGCTGTCACAAACATCAGTGAATGATTTCACGTAACTCATCCAACATACAGTGATGCATACAGTGATTTTGCATTGTGCCATCTTTCTTTTAGAACATGTTTGATTTAGTTTACCGCAAAGTGTTAATTAATACATTAACTAACATGCAGGAACTAACATGAATTAAGGCGGTGCTATTCATGCCTTAATTCATATGACTCATGTCGTAGTTACGTTAGTTCTTCATTAGTTCTTGATTAATACATGTCTTAGCTCATCATTAGTTCATAGTCAAGAAATTACTAATTCACGTATTAGTACATGCTAATTCATGTAGTGTTATTATAAAGTGTTACCGTTATTTGCATCCAAGTATTCTATCATTTTCACTTGGATTATAACTTCCATTACTTTTCCAGTAATGCTAGTTAAACTGATTTGCCTATAGTTTGCAGGATTAATTCTATTCCCATTTTTGAATATGGGTGTTATATTAGCATGCTTCCAATCAGAAGGTACCACACCAGCAGATAACGATTTCTGGAATATTAAAGTTAAAGGTTGGCTAATAATATCCCTCATCTCTTTTAAATCTATAGGTAAGATGCCATCAGGCCTCTGTGATTTATTTATTTATATCTTAGCTAGGCTTAGTACCACATCAGCCTCAGTTATACATATATTGGTCATAGACGATGCTGTATTCATACTAAATAGTGGAAAGTTACTTGTGTTTTCTACTGTGAACACCCGTGTAAAATAATCATTAAACTCATTTACTATATCAATTTTATTTTCAATCATAAGGCCCTTGCTCTCCTGCAAATTAGTCATTTCAGCTTTTAGAGCTGTTTTGGAGTTAAAGTATTGAAAGAAACTTTTATTGTCATCCTTAGTCTCTAATGCAATCTTTCTTTCTGTATTCCTCTTGGAGTATCTAAAGTTATTGTTTAACTCAACCTGTAGACTTAGATGCACCTGCTTAGTTTTTAAATCAGTAGTTAATTTCCATTTGTGGAACAGAGCCTTTTTCTCCTGACTTTATCCTTAATTTCCTTAGTAAACCACTTTGGCTGCAGTTTCTTGGATTTAGTTTTGCTGGAAACAGGTATGAAGTCCTCTTGCACTTGCAAGAATCCCATGCCTCTTCAACCATTTTGCTATTTAACTCCATCCAGTTTAAAGTTTCTAGTTTCAGTCTCATACCATTAAAGTTAGCCTTCCTAACATTGTATACTTTTGTTTTGGACTTTGCTCTTCGGACACTAAAATTAACCTCAAACTTAACCATGTTATAATCACTACTGTCCAGTGGTTGTAAAACCTCTAATATTCCAATCCTATCCTGTTTATTAGAGAAAACAAGATCAAGAAGGGCTTCTCCCCTGGTAGGGGTGTTAACAAACTGAGTAAAGAAACAATCCTGTACTAATTCTACCATCTCAAGTTCATTTACAGAAGAGCCAGGGACTGTGTCCCACTGAATCCCAAGTAAATTAAAATCACCCATAACCACCACATCATTTTTATTACTCATAATCCTGATATCATCATATAACATTCTGCTTTCCTCTGCAGTTACATTAGATGCTCTATAACAAACACCGACAATTAGGCCATTTGAATTTTTAGCATCTACTTTTATCCATACAGCTTCTGTACGTTTATTTTTTACCAGTAAGCTCCCTTGCCTGCAAATTTTCTTTTACATATACTGCAACACCACCTCCCTTCTTTCCTATACGCTCTCTACGGAACAACATATCCATCCATATTATATTCTTCTCCAACATTGTCGCTCCTCCATGTTTGAGGGGTGGGATGGGGGGGGTGAATGTGTTCAGAAGGTTCAGTCATGTTACAGTGAAAGCAATAATTACTAGAAGATTCAGTGGAGGACTTTTTCTGTTATCTTTCTCAATTTAAAATATGTTTCTTAGTTGGCTGTCATATTAAATAATTTAAATGTAAAACCTTGATGTACTGTTTTGTTTACACTTTAAAGATTTCAGATTCAGGGTGTAGAACTTTTTTCTGGCCTTAGACTCACCTACACATCTCTGGTAATGGATTTGGTCTCCCCTAGGACTCGCTCCGAGAAGGTACACTTAATCCAAGAGGATTTGTTTGGCACAGCCATGTCTGTATATAAAAGAGTGAAAATTTGTACCAACTTGCGCTGATAATTTTGTTTTTAATGGAAATGCCTCATCCCGCTTTGAAAAGTAATCTGTCATAGAGTAAATGTACTGGAATATATTTGCAGTTTTGGGTAATGGTCAATCCAGTCAACTCCCAGACAGCAGAGACCTATATGACAAAATGTATAAAATTCATATTGATTAGAATAAATGTCTATGCATTTAATACAAAAATCATGCACAGTACTTTGACACTTAACTAAGTTTACTGCACACTAAATATATGGTAATCATTTATAAAACCTAAAGCCTTTATTCTTTATTCTGAACTTGGAGACATATCTTCTATGATTCCTACTGTATGTGACTTTTCATAACCTGATGAATATGATCCCTCCATTAGAAAATGGTGGATTTATTCCTACTTCTTTTCCTCCTTCCTTTATAAATAAAAACATTTCTGTAGATTCCAATCATAAGTTTTTGAGCCCCTTTACTGACATTTGATCCACAAGCATGAATTCAAGTCGAGTCTTCTTTCTTATTGAATGATTAATTTACACTATTTACAAGTAGACTGAGATTCCTTTATTGCCTCATCAATATTCATTGTGTAGGCTAATGGCTTTGAAAGAAATAGTGTCACTCCAGAGTTCTAACACTTTAGTAATCAAACCAAATGACGTTTGGATGCTTCTGGATGTTTTAATCACCTGTGTGTTGCCAACACCACGTGCTCCAGGGTTCAAAAGTCTTACCCAGAAATGCTTATAGTGGGTTTTTTACAAAATCTCTACCTCTGAAAAATTATTTTTGAAAAGTGTATGTTTCAGTTGACTTACAAAAAAATAGGATCTTAGGGAGGTGGCACTTTGGGCTGTGTCATGGCCTGCTTGTTCGATCCTCCTGTGTGTAACGCCCATTTTCCTCACGAATTCCTGATTGTTATCAGCTGTTTCCTGTTTTGCCATTGAATCCTGTGTATTTTAGTACATGTATGAGTCCGTTTCCCTAGGTCTGCCATTGAAGTCTGTACTGTGTCTGTACCGTGATCTGCCTACAATAAACCCCTTGTCTTTGGATTTCCTTCTGCCTGACCCTGATTCCCCTCTCCCTGCTCGCTTGTCCTGCGCGTGGTTCTGACTGGATGTCTTTCAGATATGTGAAATATATAAACATGTCAAGGCATATCAGACTACCTCAGTTCACGCAACTGACGCACATATTTTTTTCTACTGAAAATATTAATTAATTAAAAGGTATGCTTTAAGGGTAAATCTGACAATGAATAGTTTGAAGAGAAAAAAATTTGTGTTAATCATAAAATTTTAAGAAAAACATGTAAGACATATAACTTCAGGACGAGTGTGTTGCTAAAAATGATTGGCATGTGTGCTTGCACTATAGTGGTAGGATGAAATGTCAGAAAACCAGATAAAAATTTGGACACTAAAAACACAAAACCTGAATCTTTTTGTTCATTTATTTAGTTTATTTGGTTAGTTGCTTGTTTATTTTTCCATTGATGAGGTAACTGAAACTTATCCAGGTCCAGGTTGCAGGGTCAGCAGTCTGAGCAGAGATTTCCAAAGTGCATAAATAGTTATCACAGTAATCATAAATTAAACTTGTAGTCACAGTAAATCCATCCATCCATCCGTCTGTTTTCCAAACTGCTTATCCTACTGGGTTGCAGGGGGTCCAGCACCTATCCCGGAAGCAATGGGCATGAGGCAGGGAACAACCCAGGATGGGGGACTAGTCCATTGCAGGGCACACTCACACACCATTCACTCACACATGCACACCTACGGGCAATTTAGCAACTACAATTAGTCTCGGCATGTTTTTGGACTGTGGGAGGAAACCGGAGTACCTGGAGGAAACCCCATGACGACATGGGGAGAACATGCAAACTCCACATACATGTGACCCAGGCGGAGACTCGAACCCAGGCCCTAGAGGTGTGAGGCACCAGTGCTAACCACTGCATCACCATGCCGCCCCTTCACCATAAATCAATGTTTATATCCATATCTCAAGTAGAAGTCTAGCAGTCGATACATGTTTTGAGAAATTGAGCAAAATGGTTGGATGTACCCTGTTACCAAGGTGGGCCAATAGATGTGGAGAATTATGTTTGTTATATGTTTGAGATTAGTTTGTTAGTGTTTTGTGACCAATTAGAACTTAAACGTCCTTATAGTGATGGTTTATCAACTGGTTTCTCTTTGTGCTTGGGGCACCTGGTGCCACAGTGTGACTGCAGTGCTTTCCTGAATTGCTTGAATAAAGGAGATATCTTTGCTCACCAACTGTGAGGTTTGGAATTTTAACTGGCTTAACTAGAGTTATTAGAGTGGTTGATTTATAATTTTTGTTCCACAAATCTGACTCCCGACATGGAGCAACTGAGTTCTCTGTTTGATTTGGATGCAGGGATCCTGCAAGAGAAGCGGGTATGACGTAGCATAGCATAGAGCCAGACGGGACCAGATCTGGACAAGATCAAGGATTGACTTGGTTCCTCATCAAGGAACAACTGGCTAAATTGGCTGGACCAGCATTGGTGAAGTAAAGGCTTCTTTGTGTATTCATTCATGCTGCCGTTTTTTGCTTTTTGCTGAAGGTTATGTATTTCATGGCATTTGAGTGTGGAGTTGAGTGTATGTAGGAGTACCCCATGGCTGAGTGATCCAAGGACGGGTCAGGAAAGCGCAGATAGCGCCAGGTTATACTTGGTTCTTCTATCATTTCTCAGCTCCAAGTGACAAGGAGCCTTGTTGCTTCGTGAGCACGCAGCAGCTGTGTGCCAGAAATGATGGTGAAGACTTAGTGCAAAAAGGGCCAGAGGGCGGTGCAGTGTGTGTTCTAGCACAGCACTGCGTAACAAGCCTATGACAGGTAAAATTCCTATGTAAGGATAGGAACAACCTAAGACAGGTGCTGTTGTAGACCCCTGGCACTGGGTCAAGGGACTGTTCGGAGTTTGATCCACTCCCGGCCCCACGGGAGTTACAGGTAGTGTATGACAATAAGACTGTATGTGTTGCTTTCAAAAAATGTGTATGCGATAAATGGTGTCGTGTAAGTGGTTTCCTAGATACAGTATCCTCAGTGGGATAAAAAGACATATCAAGTTGATTTTGCTTTGTGCTTTTGCATGCAAGTGTCAACATTAAATGGGATAGACCTGTGGATTAATATACCACAGAAGTATCTGGGATGTCAGGTGCTGGATTTGAGATATACAGACTGGGTTGAGCTTATTAATCTTGTTTTCAAAACACCCAGTGTTTGGAGTTATACTTGGTTCTTCTATCATTTCTGATCTCCCAGTGACAAGGAGCCTTGTTGTTTAGTGGCCACCCAGCAGCTGTGTGTTTTGTACAGATGGCAGCTACCTTGGCCATGGGGAGAGGGCAGAAGAGGGGTGTGTGGGGTATCAGAGCCAGAACAGATATGTCATAGGTCCTGTGATCAACGCCGTTTGTTAAAAGGTAAATACAAAGGAGGTAACAGATAGTCCACCCCAAATCTGACTTTCAGCCTCATAAGACCCAGTAGGAGGTTTGTACAAGATCAGACGGGTGTCAATGCAGCCATACAGCCCCGGGCTCCTATTGTACCCAACCCGGTTATGATACTGGCTTCCATACCAGCAGAGGCCAAATGGTTTTCTATCATTGACCTGGCTAATACATTCTTTTCTATCCTAATAGATCCAGATTCCCAGTACTGTTTCGCCTTCACTTTTCTGGGGAGGAGGTTGACCTAGACAGTGATGCCCCAGGGTTACACAGAGATACCTAGTCTGTATGGACAGGAGCTGGCAAAAAATTTGGAGGGGTTTACTGCGTCTGGGGGCAGCACACTGGTACAGTATGTAGATGGTTTGCTGCTTTGCTCTCACACTCGCGAGTCTTATACACAGGACACCAGAGCTCTGTTAGACTGCCTAGCAAAAAATGGGCACAAAGCTTCCAAAGAAAAGCTGTAGCTGGTGTCACAGAGGGTGAAATGACAAGCAAGGGAAGGTCATTAGGACCAGATCAAGTGGCCTCCATACAGGAGATGCCCAAACCAGAGACTAAACGGCAATTGCTTTTACTCCTAGGCATGATTAGCTATTGTAGGCCTTGGATTCAGAATTATGCTCAGAGTTCACAGCCTCTGGTTGATCTGAGAATTGGGCTAGGACTGACAGACAGACTGCCGCAGACACCTGAAGCTGAAGATGCTCTGACCGATTTAAAACAGACGTTAATGTGAGCCCCAGCCTTGCAGGTGCCCGACCATAAAAAGCCATTCGTTCAGTATGTGGATGAAAAGAAGGGGTTCATGACCTCAGTTCTGACTCAGTATCAAGGGGGAAGGTGTAAACCGATTGCATTGTACTCAAAGCATTTGGTCTTGGAGGCTCAAGCATTACCCCCCTGTCTTAGAGCGGTGGCTACAGCAGCTGAGGCAGTGATGGCAAATGCAGACCTAGTCCAGCTGCATCTATTAAAACTTTGAGTTCCCCATGTGGTACATGCAGTCATGACACAGGTCAGGACATCTCAGTTGACGCTTGCACAATCAGTACATGTGTTACTAACATTAACAAATGTGACTGTGGAAAGGTGTTCTGCTTTGAACCCAACAAACCTCATACCCACGAGGGAGGATGGGGAACCACATGATTGTTTACAAGTAACTGACTGTGTGTGCAGACCTAGACCAGGTCTGCCTGACATCCCACTGGAAGGGGGCACTTTCCTGATTGTCGACGGGAGCTCTTGAGGCTGGAGGATGGATCACCAGCAACTTCTTATGCAGTGTTCCTGCAAGATGGATCACTTGTGGACAGAGTGCATCTGCCCAGACATTAACCCACACAAGTGGCTGAGCTGTTTGCAGTGCAACAGGCCTGTAAACTGGCTGAAGGACAGAAAGTCACTATCTACACAGACTCGAGATATCTATAGAGGCAGAGAGGTTTTCTGACCAGCACTGGGAAACCCATTCAGCATCACCAGTTGGTGGAACAATTGCTGGACGCTCTCATGCTACCTGAGCAGGTGGCAGTAGTGAAGTGCCAGGCACACACAAAGGAGGCTAATGAAATCCATTGGGGGAACGATTTAGCCATCCAGTGGGCTAAGAATTTAGCTATGGGGATTGGGAATAAGGTTATTCTGGGAAAGATTGTTGATAACCCATGCGTTGGAAATGATCTTGTTTTGATTCAAACAGGTGCAACGGAGGGTGAGCTTCATGGATGGAAAAGGAACAGAGCATGGTGTGATGGGGAAAGCATGTGGTGGCATCCTGGGAATAACCGACTTTATCTCTCTAGGTCTGCAAATCCAGGGATGGCCAAAGCTGTCCATGACCTGGATCATGTGTCTCATGATGGGATGGTGGCAGCCGTGACTCGGGTGTGGCATGCCTCTCGGTTTGCCGCAGCTGCTGCCCAATTCTGCATGGTGTGCATGAAATTCACACCAGCCGACCCTGCAGTGACTCCGAGTTCCAATGGCCTGTTCACTCACCTATAGATGGATTGCACTGAACTGATGCCATGCAAGGCATATAACTATTGTTTGGTGACTGAAGATCTGTTTTCATGATGGGTGGAGGCATTCCCTTGCCATCTCCTTGATGCTCTGAGCGTAGCTAAATGTCTGTTAAAAGAAGGTGATTCCTTGATGAGGTGTTCCATCTAAAATCACGACAGACGATGGTCCTGCATTTGTCGAAGAGACCCTGGCTAAGGTGTATCATTGGATGCAAATTGATTTGAAGCATTTGTGTGCATATCACCCCTCCAGTGGAGGGATGGTGGAGAGGGCAAATCAAAAACTTAAATTAAAATTATCTAAGATTTCGGAGACTGCCCTGGTTGATGCCCTGCCCCTGGCTTTGGTGTTCATGCATGCCAGGACACATCGGCAAATCGGGTTGTTGAAGTGTTGACAGGAAGGCCAATGCATGTTTTGTCTCCCTCACGATATGTTACACTAGAAACAGTGGATGGAGATTTTCTGACTTATCTTACAGGATTACGGCAAGCAATAGGTGCAGAAGGGACCAGGTTCACGCCAATTGGAGGATTCCAGAGGAGGAGCCACGACGAGCTGTGACATCGCTCAAAGCAGGAGACTAGGTGTTAGTCTGTGATTTGAGGGGGAAGAGATGGAATACGTCAAGATGGAGGGGGCCACACCAGGTCCTGATGGTGACCCCTCATGCAGTGAAGGTGGAGGGAATGAACGTGTGGGTCCACCAAGCCCGTTTTCCCCCCACCATCTGATCCAACTCACCACCAGCTAGTGATCAGTTGACAGATCAGCTCCTCTCTGCACCTGAGTGTCCAAGACATATGGTCACAGATCTGATGATATGATTACAAAATAAATTGAGCTACGGCCTAGGGTACTCTGGTGCCAGGTGTACTTATAAACACTTTGGCTGTGTCCTAATTCAGGGGCTGCATCCTTCAGAGGCTGCATTTGAAGACCAAATCTGTCACAGCAGCACTGCAAGGCTGTCCCATTTCGAAGGCACCTTCAAATGCAGCCTAGAAATGTATTATTCCTTCGCCTAGAACCCAAGGTTCATTGCTCAAACCTTTGAAGGGTGCAGCCTGCAAAGGCTAAATTGACCAAATATGCAGCCCCTGAATTCGGACAGAGCTCCTTATGCTTGAACATGGAGTTCATTTTGGACAAATCAATGTTAGCACAGAAGCCCAATAACAGAACCGCTCGGGATCAGATCGAGCAGGTTGATCCTCCCAATCACACCCTTCAAGGTTTCAATGTCGTTAGCCATACAAGCATTAAGTCTCCCCAGTTAAAAAAATTGAGTACCCAGAAGGGGAGCCACTCACTAAGATCAAATCCAGAGTGCAACAGAATTCAGCCCCTCTCCAGGAGTTTGGTTGCAGATCCCGCACTAGCTCAAGCTCCTTTGCAAACAGAGGGGTCATATTCCATGTCCCTAAAGCCAGTTTCAGTGGCAGGGGATAGGTCCCCCAAGGCCACTGCCTTTGACTGCTGCCCCATCCGTAAAGCACTGAACCCTTATCGAACCTCCTGAAGGTGGTGAGTCCTTGTGCAAGAACTTTGGTCATGGAAATGGCAGCGCTGCGCCTCAGTGGCAAACATCATTTATATCAGTAAGGGGCAGTTCCTTAATTATTAACAAATTTGCCTAGTGACCAAGTCCTAGGTATGGAACTCGTCGTTAAGTGAGGAGTGTCTGTATATGGAAAGTGGGGTCTGGGGAAGCAGGAAAATAATTAAATTCATTTTCACGTCCTTCTTTCTTTGAAATTATGAAAATATGTATTTATTTCTCCCAGTTGCACTAAATGTTTATGATGAGCATGCAAAACTAGCAGCAGAAACATCCATTTTGAGTTCCTTTTAGTAGTGGAATCTGTTCCAGTAAATATAATCAATTTCCATTGACATTAATGTGAAATAAGCCTAAGTTTGCAGGAAGGGGGAATGCAGAGAATAGCTTAATATTAACTCATTTTAATGAGTTGAGAATCATAACCTACTGAAGTGCAGTTGGTAGAGTGCTTGTAGTACAGATATTCTTAATAACTAAATATAAAGGAAATTTCACAAAAGAACATGATTATGGTCAATTTCACTGCATGAATTATTAAGTTAATTTAAAACGTACAGAGGGCAGCGGCATCTAAAAGGAAAATGTTTATGATCAGACTAGGGCCTTTACATGAGGCTATTTTCAAAAACTGATTCATTTTAAAGGCTTTAATACTTTTGCCTCCAACCATATTTCCCTCTCTGTAATTAGCAAGTTGCATAACAAGACAGCAAATCTGCATTTAGCTTAGCAACCAGCTCTGAGCCCCATGTGTATAATAGACTATGACTGACATGTGCATCATACTCATGGTCCGCAGACCACATCCGGCCTGCAGCACAATTCTTTACAGCGGGCAAAATTATTTTGATATTTTGTTAAAATCCCGTAGTTAGAGGTGTAATGGTATACAGTACAACTTTCACGGATCGGTACCGATGTCAGTTTTGGGTTCACACTCTGGTGCAGTTTCAGTACAACAGATTCAAGATTCAAGACGTTTATCAGGGAAATTTAAGAACATAAGAACTATACAAACGAGAGGAGGCCATTCGGCCCATCAAGCTCGCTTGGGGAGAACTAAACTAATAGCTCAGAGTCGTTAAAATCTTATCTAGCTCTGATTTAAAGGAACCCAAGGATTCAGCTTGCACTACGTTATCAGGAAGGCTATTCCATACTCTGACTACGCACTGTGTAAAGAAGTGCTTCCTTAAATCCAGCTTGAAATGTTCTCCCGCTAATTTCCACCTATGGCCACGAGTTCGTGCATTTAAACTAATGCTGAAGTAACTATTTGGTTGAACAGCATCCAAACCTGTTAGAATCTTATATACCTGGATCATGTCCCCCCTCAGTCTCCTTTGCTTGAGACTGAACAGATTTAGCTCAAGTAACCGTTCCTCGTATGACATTCCTCTAAGACCAGGAATCATTTTTGTGGCCCTACGCTGCACCTTTTCTAAGGCCACAATGTCCTTTTTAAGATATGGTGACCAAACCTGCACACAATATTCTAGGTGAGGTCTCACCAAGGAATTGTATAATCTTAGCATTACCTCCCTTGACTTAAACTCCACACACCTGGAGATATACCCCAACATCCTATTGGCCTTTTTTATTGCTTCCCCACACTGGCGAGAATGGAACGTGGAAGCATCAACATACACACCAAGGTCTTTCTCATTTGATTTTGTGAATCCAGTTTATTACTAAAATTGCACAAACAAAATTAGGAACAGGTGTAAACCCAAGTCAACACGTCTGTCGACCTGTCTGAAAAACAAAATCATGTAAAAATAAATAAGTAAAATATATGAAAATATTTTTTGTTTAAATACTGCATCATAACAATCATAGTGAACTAAATCCCCTCTAAATCCCATATTCTCTATTATATCCTATCCATAGTGGTAAACACCCCTGCAGATGTATATTTTTTGTAGCCCAATCTGAAAGAAACATGAGTTAGTATGTTGGATGTGTTTCCAGCAACATGTCTATGTTTGGTATAACAGAGCCTACAGACAGTCTCAGTCTTATCAGCTGCTCTCTCTCCAACTGGAGTTGCACAGTGTGGCGCAGTCAGTTAAAAGTGTTTTTATCTATTCGCACGGTGGCCGAAATTAAAAAGAAGAGGTCAGACATTAAAGTCGACGTGAAAAGACGAGTGGCTGCTCACCGTAAGAGTCTTAACAGCACAGGTGGAGGGAGCGGAATTCCCGGTCTCACAGTCTTTGAGTAACGAGTCGCTGCGATGATTGGGGGGACACTTTTATCGGGTGAGGGGGACGCCGATGTCAGCCGGGTGACTTTTTCTCGTACCATCCGTCTTTGAATTACTTGCATGTTTATGAATAACAAGTAGGGCGCAGATGCGGTGTTACTTTTGTTTATTCTGTTTGTTTATTCTTACAGACAATAGTACAAGAAGGTGCCTCCAGTGCCGAGGGTGACACAGGCGGTGATGGTGCTGCTGTGCCGAGCACATCTTTGGGCGCTGGCTGCACACATTCCCGTGCTTCGGAAACCGGGGGACGACCATCCGGCCGTGTTCTGACCGAAGCTGTGCTGCAGTCACAAAAAGAAATCGTGAATGCTGTAAGAGATGAATGAATGAAAACATTTAAATAATACGCGGTGTGATATTAACAACACATTAAAAGAATTAGTTAAAAAATAAATGCAGTGTTCGGTTACCTGCTTTACATTATTGCTATTACATTCAAACGAATTTGTAACGCTGTTCCAGTTGGCGGAAAATTAGGTGGCTCAGGGTCAGGTTCATCTTGCCTAAGCTCTTCAGATACCGGCAAGCCACGATTTTGTGCCAGATTATGCAGCACGCTATATGCGTGTACAATGCGACACTTTTTGTGGTCTGTATAGCGGCACCCCACCGGTCTTGTCCAGGCAGCGCTAGCAACCTTTAAGCTGCCCTATAGTGCGCTCTGCCACCACCCGAGCCCGAGAATGGGGGGCATCATTATATCAGCCACAACTTCAGTGGGCACCCACTGTCCCCTAAGGAACTGTCAAATGGTTGAATCAAACAAAGCTTACAATATTGGGCCAAATTATAAAATGGGAAATATCTTCTTACTAAGCAGACAGCCATCACGTACCACCCCATTTTCAAGTTTGTTTCCATCATTTGGGAAATGAACGGAATATGTGAGATAGGTCTATAATTTCCTAAAACACTAAGTCCAAGATTTGGTTTAACACATTTAACAGGGTACTGCTAATCTGCAGTGCAATTTCCTTGAAGAATTTTGTAGGAATTGGGTCTACGATGAGAGAATTTACAGGAGGAAACTATGCTCAAAAGTTCTGAGTGTTTCATATGAAGGAAAGATTCAAAGGTCTCATTACTGATAGGCATAAGACTAGCCAGAGGCTGGCAGGCATAAAGTAGCTAAGGACATGCACTAGAGGGTCTGTCTGATCTTAGTTATTTTACCATTAAAAAATGTAATAAAGTCATCACTCTTAAGAGCTTGTGGGACTTGCGAGTTTGGCAAAGAATTGTGTGTTAACCTAGCCATGGATTCAAATAGGAATTTAGGATTGGTTTTGTTCACACCTATTAATCTGGAGAGATACAGAGGCCTAGCAGTCACTAGTGCTTGTCTGTATTTAGAGAGGCTCTCTTTCCATGCAGATTTGAAAACTTCTAGTTTAGTTGAGCGCCATTTGCACTCTAGCTTGCGTGATGCCTGTTTGAGTTCACGTGTATGATCAGAGTACAAGGGGGGAGGTTTCTTATCTCTATTCTCTATGCTTCTTCTTAAGTGGAGCTAACAGGATCACTGTCTTTCTCCATATGAATGTTAAAATCACCAACAATAACAGCTTTGTCAGTACTGACCACCAGGTTTGTTAAAAAATCAGCAAACTCCTTAAGAAAATTACTGTACCGGCCAGGTGGTCTATGCACAATAACAATGGTGATTTGGGGTGAAGAACTAGAAAGAGATTTGCCAGCAAGGCTAAGAACAAGAGTTTCAAATGTGCTGAAACTCACACCACATTTCTCAGACACTCCTAAGTTGGACTGAAAAATTGCAGCAACACCACCACCTTTGCGATTTGGTCGAGGGTTATGCTTATAACTGTATTCCGCTGGAGTAGATTCATCTAGTGCCATGAATTCATCCGGTTTAAGCCAGGTCTCAGTAAGGCATAGGGCACCAAGACTAAAATCAGTAATTATTTCATTTATTAATAGTGCTTTAGGAGCCAGTGATCTTATATTCAGAAGTCCAAGTTTAAGTTTAAATATTGCATCACAACTGTTTTCTAGTAACGGATTCATTGTGATTTTTATTAAGTTATTATGGCACACTCCACGGTGGAATAGTCTTCCATGATTGAAGACGCGGGGAACAGTCTCAATAAAATGAACCCTATGTGACGAATCTAAGCAACTGGCAGGCGGTGATTTGTCTTGAGGCTATGAGCTATGCTTTTAGTCAGGAGGTTGGCACCAGCCCGCGAGGGGTGAATACCGTCCCTCTTCAAAAGCCCAGGCCTACCCCAGAACATCTGCCAGTTGTCCATATAACCCACACCATTTATCGGGCACCATTCTGACAGCCAGCAATGTAGCGACGATAATCTGCTGTACATTTCATCACCACGCCTAGCAGGGATGGGGCCAGAGCACGTTACTGACACACACATCTTCTTCACAAGGTTTCACACCTCTTTAAAATTTGCCTTAATGATCTCTGATTATCTCAGTTGGACATTATTAGAGCCGACGTAAGATAATAATCTTAGAGTATTTCTGCTTACTGTTAGCTAGCACTTTTAAATTTGTTGAGATGTCGGTTGCTCTGGCACCAGGGAGACAATTTACTATAGTTGCTGGAGTCACTACTCTCATGTTTATTAGCGTAGAATCGCTAATTACTAGAGCACTTTCAACATGTTTCTCGGCGAGTGGGGAGAACCTGTTGGAAACGCGAATAAGCGAATGGTGCCGATGTCAGTTCGGTTTGGAATTACAACCTTGCCGCCGGGTCGTTATCCACTCGCCTTGCTGCGAAGGCTCTGATGCCGGAGCAGTGGGAGACTGATTAGCTATCGCGGACATATCCAGAGCCGCTAACACTGAATCAATAAAACCCTCATTCACCTGAATGTCCCATAACGTCCGGATACGTCCCTCTAACATTACAATCTTCTCCATCAGCCTGGCGACTAACTGACACTTCTCACATGTAAATGTACCTCTAATGACTGGAGAAGAATAACTTAACATATTGCATTCGGAACATGAAACAGGAGACATGGCCTTGTACTCACGTAAAATGGGAAAACTGAGACTGATGTTTTTAAATTCATGACATGAAGCTGAAGTCCAAGTCACAGATCCCAGTATTAGCTTGCTAGTGTCTTTATGGCTATAATGGATGACACAGGCTCAAATTTTTAGCAAGGTGCAGTGCTTAGTCATCTCAGCAGATACCTTATATCTGCCTTAGCAGTAGTGAAAGCTTGTTTGGAAAAGAGTTTAACAGCAGCATCCCTAAGCAGACATTACATAGGGGCCCCTCAGGGCATCTATGTTTTTGGAGCCAAGGGACAAACAAGAGGGAATTAAAAATAGAATATCAATAATATGTTAATCAAAGTGAGGGATGCCAGCAGTAAAACTTACCGATGATGGTGGGGATGGGAGTGTTGTCGGTAAAATTTGGTATCGGGGGGAGTTTGCACTGGTGGATCAATGAGGTGAATTTAAGAAGTTTAATCATTCCCTCTTTTGCCATGGTACAGTACTGTAGCCAAGAGTAGCCTATGCACTAGTCTGCCCCTAAGACTATATATAGTCTTACATTTTTGCATATGTTAATGTAGCAGGTCACACCTTCTCGGGGTTGCTGCTTGACATTGTGTGTTAATTAGTGGGCGCCGCCGGGGTGGAACCGTGTATATTGGTGCATGAAAACGTCACCGAATGTCACGAAAAAAATCACTTCTGTCAGAAACACGCCTCTTTTGACGTTGATGTCGGACAGAATTTTCTTGTCCGAGTTGCCCCTGTCACGTAATTTCAACATGGCGGCTTACACACTCAACAGTAATTCTATTTTACAAATCTTTAAAAATGTTTATTTTGTTAAATGTATTAATAATTATAAATGTAATTGCACTTGTTCGATTTAGAGAATACCATAACGTGACCGTAAATAGTATCCTAGTGTCACGATCCGTCGCGGAGGTAAGCGGTGATCGTGCGGGCAGGTGAGCAAGGGAAAGGCAAACCGGTGGAATACGGGGTAAACTACGGGGTTTAATGGGAACAGGGATCAGGAAACAGCAAACGGGAGGTAACATCCACCAAACCACAACTAACTACAATGACGGACAAGGGGAACAGGTCAGACCAGGACTTAAATACACAAAGACTAATCAAAGGAAGCGGACACAGCAGGAAACGATCAGGGTAGTACACGTGGGTAATCAGGGGGCGTGGCACACACGAGGAGCGGACGAGCTGGGCATGACACCTAGCATAAAATATCAGATTTTATCTTTGGTTTGTTTTTAGTTTGCCTCTCGAAAAAAGAATATTGCTATGAATGTACTAAAATATTTTATAAAGCTTTCAATATGGTTTGACTAGTTTGTGTTTCTTGTTTGTTTGTCTCTCAGAAATAATAATCTTACTCCAAAACTGCTAAAATATAAAATTACAACACATAGCAGCGTATTCATGGAAGCAGCCATGTTTGTTCCGAGTTGTGGTAGCTCGAACGGGAGATTGTCAGACGTGATGTCACTCAACTGGGAATTTCCGAGTTCCGAGAGATAATCGAACGCGCCATATATAACCAAGTAGAATGCACACACCTAGTTTCTGGAGCCCCAGGTGGCTGCCTACCCTCTCTTTATGGTAAGTCTGCCCCTGCTCTCCACAGTAAGAATAAATGTTATACTTGGTATGTATCATTAAAAATAGAATTAAGAGGAATCCAGCTGCATTCTCACTTTATGTCTCTTCTTCTCAGTCAGCATTAGTATGTCCAAAAGCAACGTCTTTTCAAAGCTATGAATTTCAAAGCTCAAAAGCTTCACCTGCTAAATGGTGATGCCCATTCTGAATTTTGAACAAACAGTATACTTCAACAATTCCTCAAGAGACGCTCTTGTGTGCACAGTTAAGCAGTATGAAAAAGTTAGTGGTCTGCTGCTAGACTGAGTGGCAGGTCTTGACCATTTCCTGGGTCCTCGCCATGATCAAATGACACTAAGGGCAAAGGCCATCAACCAGGACTAAAACCCGTAATGGATTGTTGTGGTCTGGTGAAGCCAAGGCTCCTGAATGTGTCAGTGGCAGGCATACAAGCAGAAAGGCACCTGATGGAACTGTGCCTACTGAGATCAGTTTCCATCATACCCCATAAATAATGTCCTGGACAGACAGTGAACATTGTACCCTACAATCTACATCCTGAACATCCTGAAAAGAGAAGTGCTCATTTATATGCTATAATCTATATTGTGAAAAGATTATCTCCCATAATATGGCATAATTTACATCCTAGACAGTGATCATCATACCCTATAAATATCTCCAGGAGAGACCAGCCCCCATGTTGAAGTCTTGACTACAATATAGTATTCTGGACCATACACTTCATTTCTGACTGAATTTAGGGAACTTCTTACTGACTTAGTCATTAACTTAGAGAATATTAAAATACTTGAAGATTTCAATATGCATGCAGACATAGAGATTGATACCTTCAACAAAGGTTTCCTGAACATTTTTTAATCTCCTTCTTGATTGAGCCATCGCCTTTGACTATGGCAGAGAAGATCATTACAACAGATCAGCTAAATGATAGAAATTCCCTATGATTTATTAATACAGTAAGTAATGTGAATCTCTAGTACAAATGTCAACAAAGTCACAGAGTACTTTAATATAGTGGTTAATGAGATTTTGGAGCCTTTGAAATTACTATTACTGTAACCTTATTGATTGCAATAGAAATAATGCTCACTACTTTTTTAAGACAATAGCTTAAAAAATGACAAAAATAACATGTAAGGCTGAAACTCTGCTACCAACTAATACCAGCAGTGAATATTTTATGAACTGCTTTAACAATAAAATTACAAATATGAGACTTCATTCATTTTCAAATAGCTCATAAGTAACCCTGGGACAACGACAACATGCACACACTCTTAATGTAATTGAACAAGTTGGATGAATTATGAATGAATGCGGTCCCTGTTTTCAGGTGATGTACTTGACCAAGATTAAGATGAGTTTAATGCCAAAACAAATATATATGAAATAATTTATTTGCCATGAATTAAGTTTATGATATGGATTGAAATGTGTGACCATGCCCCAGTCAGTAAAAGTGTGTTCCCCTCCCCTAGACCCCAGAGGGTCAATGTATCAGGCATCAGACCACAACTGAAGAAACCACGTTTGAATGAATCATTATATCCATCCATCCATCCATTTTCCAAATCGCTTATCCTACTGGGTCGCGGGGGGTCCGGAGCCTATCCCGGAAGCAATGGGCACAAGGCAGTGAATCATTATATTTCATGGTAAATTGTAGCATTAGTGAGCAGAGACAGATGACTTACTCTATTTATTCAGTGTTCTATGTAGTTTTCATTAATGTTTTACAACATTTACAAATTTGCATTGGGGACATTGGGAGGATATTTTACTTAATAATAGCATGTAATTTAAAGCTACTTTTCATGCACATTTATACATATAACGTCCTTGGGACAGAAGTGACACCGATTCGGTGGAATGACACTATCAAAATTCGTCCAACTGTAATATTTATTAAAGGTAATAGGTCATATACCTGGTGTTCTGCGACGTAAATGGGAGTGAAAGTTTACTAAACAGTGAAAGAGTATTTGTTGTTAAAATGAGTTCAGAAATGCAATTACTGACCAAAGTGGTAAATGTTCATTTGTATTTGAAACTTTTAGATTATAGTATAAAATTAAATGCAAAGTACCTTTTGTCACGCCCAGCTCGTGTGTGCCACGCCCCCCTGATTATCCACGTGTGCTTCCCTGATTGTACCCAGCTATACCCTGTTGTTTGGTCTATTTCAGTCCGTGTCTTACCTCAGTTCCTCGTCTGTCATTGATGTTGGTGAGCCTCGTTTCTAGTGTTCCGTCTTGCCCGTCCTGTTTGCCCAAATAAATCCCGTTTTTCCCCGATTCTGCCTGCCTGCCTGCCTGCTTCCTACGAGCTCGCCTGCACGCTTGATCGCCTGCTTTGTCCGCGATCGTGACAGAATGACAGACCCTAAGAAAAAAGCAGCTTCCATGACTGAGGAGGACTACCTCGATTACGTTGACCAGCTGCTATTCTGGATAGCCCAGCCCGGCCTCCGGGAAGATCCCTCGGTATGGGATCTCGTCAGCCGAAGCTGGGACATCCTGGACCGGCTGTCCCTGGAAGAGGATGCGCACCTGGCGGAGGAGGTGCGCGATAACTTCTGGCGGGTGGCCGAGCTCCGGACGGAGCGGTGGGTTAGGCCACGCGAACCAAGGACCATCCTCCCGCCGTCCGCATTCGCGGACAGCACGCAGCCTACCTCCCGGTCGGACTTTGCAGCGGTCCCGCAGCAACCGGGCGACAAAGGAGGAATAGGAGGAAGCAGACGATCGCACCCACGATCGTCCTGGGTGCGTGTGCGCTTGGCCCCGCTTCCCTCCCAGCTGGTGAGCCAGAGGACTCCCCGGCTGTTCCTGAGGTCCCCAGCGCTGCTAAGCTTCCCCCGTCCGGAGAACACGCCGGGCCGCTGTGCAGCCTGAGTAGCCGCCGCCGCTGCTCGCTGCAGCTGCCTGGTCTGAGGAGCTTCCTCCGATCCTGCCGCCTGCGCAGCCCGAGCAGCTGCCTCTGCCTGCGGCTCCAGCGCCCGAGGCGCTCCCTCTGCCTGCAGCTCCCGCGCCCATGCCCGAGGCGCTCCCTCCGCCTCAAGTAACTGTGTCCCCAGTGACTCCCGTTCCTTGCCCTACTCCAGTCCCTTCTTCCCCAGTCCCCGAGGAGGTCCCGGAGGACCCCACCGTCGCTCCTCCCTCCTCAGAGGTGGAGGAGCTTGAGTGGGACCCCTCGGGGACCCTTCTAATGACTCCTCTGCCCTCACCCCGGCGAGCTGGACCCTGACCAAAGACCCCCATGTCTGTGTCCCGCAGTGGGAGAGGACACAGATGCAGGGCTGGAGTCCCTCCCACCCGGCCCCCTGGCTAGCCCTCCCTCGCTGGGGCTCGGTCGGTGCCTGCGGGTCCTGGCCCTCCGGGTCGGCTGTTGCCTGCGGGTCCCCCTCCACAGCCTCGTCACCCTGCCTCGCTCCCTCCGCCGGCTCCTCGTCGGTCGCCTGCGGGCTCCCCTGAGGCGGCTCCTCAGTCGCCTGCGGGTCCTCCTGCTCCTGCGCGTCGGAGGACGTCGCCACCTGCTGTTGCTCCCCCCCTCTCCTTGCCCTCACCAGGGTCCCCTTCAACTCCCTCGTCCCCTTCCCTGGGTCTCCCTCCGCCTCCCTCCTCGGCCCCTCCGTCAATCCCTCGCCCTGCCTCCTCTGCCGCTCCGAGGTCCCCTCCTGCTCCGGCCTCCCGGCCGCCTGCAGCCCCTCCGGCTGCTGCCCGTCGCCCGCTGGGGCTCCCTCAGGCTCCCCTTTACTCCCCCTCCTTCTCTCCCTGGCCTCCCATCTTTGTCCCTCCTGTCTCTGCTCCTCATCTTCCTGTATGTCCTTCGTTCACTCCCGCTCCTTTTGTCCCGCCTGTGTCCCCTTTTCTGATCTGTCTGTCCGCCTTCCCTGTCCTGTGTCAAGTTTTGTCTTACTTCCTGTCTCTGTGCCTGTTCTGTGTCTCGGTCCTGTTTCCGGTGTCTCGTTAATGGTTTTGTTCTGTTCCAGGTCCCGTCTCCCTCGTGTCGTCTGTCGCCTCCTCTGAGGCGCGCCCGGAGAGTGCGCCTTTGGGGTGGGGTTCTGTCACGCCCAGCTCGTATGATCCTCATGTGTGCCACGCCCCCCTGATTATCCACGTGTGCTTCCCTGATTGTACCCAGCTGTACCCTGTTTGGTCTATTTTAGTCCGTGTCTTACCTCAGTTCCTAGTCTGTCATTGATGTTGGTGAACATCGTTTCTAGAGTTCCATCTTGCCCGTCCTGTTTGCCCAAATAAATCCCCGTTTTTCCCCGATTCTGCCTGCCTGCCTGCTTCCTACGAGCTCGCCTGCACGCTCGATCGCCCGCTTTGTCCGCGATTGTGACACCTTTTATATGCACGGTATGTTACATACCTTAATAATGAATTAAGCTTGTTATTATGCCACATGCCGTGTTTCCTGTAAAGATAGAATTGCTGATAAAATGGTTAGATATACAAGAGTGTATAGATCCCCACAGGAGGAATTCCAGTATTACAGCAGCTAAACAGAATAGCAATAAAACAAATATGTGGCACCCCACAATCGAGCTGCCCTTCTTCAGCGGTTTGTTTGTTTTCTTTTTTCCCTCTCAGTAAGCCCACCTCCCCAACATACCGTGTCTTAAAATGTCCATAAGAATGACCTGCACAGAGCAAAGGACTATAGTTTTCACAACAAATGAAGACATCCCCAGCCCTTTCTATCCAGCACACCTGTGCTATCTGACCAGTTCACTTCATTGTTAAGATGTACACCCAGGTACCTGTAAGAACCAGCTGTCCAGGCCCTGGATATTTACTGGTTTATTCTGTGGCTTCCTCCTGTGGAAATCTAACACCATCTTCTTCTATTTGCTAGCATTTTGGTAGAGGAAATTTAGCTCACATCAGTTGTTAATTAACCATACTGCAAACATCCATCCATCCATCCATCCATCCATCACTGTGACCTCTTAAAGCCAACTGGGGTCGTGGGGGGGACGGGAGGCTATCCAGGGAACAAGGGGCACCGGCGGGAACCCACCCTGGGCAGTCGGCAACATACCACAGGGCTCACACACAAACACTCACATTTACAGGGCCAATTTAGACCTGCACGCTTTCGGAATGTGGGAGGAAACCGGAGCCCCCGACGGAAACCCACGCAAACACAGGGAAAGCGTGCGAACTTCACACAGAAAGGACCCGGGTCATGCATACATTAAATGGTTCATTTACATTAATACATGCATTCCAAATTGGTTGTTTTCTAAACAAAACAACAAAAATAAATTGTGGATTGTGATTCTAAGCAAAAATATCCTGATATAAAATTCTGGCCATGTCGCCGACCTCTATATTCATCATCCATTTCCACTTGCATTCTGCATGAAATTCTCACTGCAGAACCAGGAGAAGAGAACCACTGGCTTGCTTCTCTCTTTTTATTTTTATTTCTAAGGGGGAGCTGCGGAAATATCAAGGCACCACCCTATGTGCAGGGGAATTCCTGCGTTATGGATGAAATGTTTTTAAATATCTCCTAAAATTTACTACCAAACATATATAAGGTTTGAGTCTCTGCCTGGGTCACATGTGTGTGGAGTTTGCATGTTCTCCCCATGTTGTCGTGGGGTTTCCCCCCACAGTCCAAAAAACATGCTGAAGCCAATTGGAGTTGCTAAATTGCCCGTAGGTGTGCATGTGTGAGTGAATGGTGTGTGAGTGTGCCCTGCGATGGGCTGGCCCTCCATCCTGGGTTGTTCCCTGCCTCATGCCCATTTCTTCTGGGATAGGCTCCGGACCCCCCGCGACCCAGTAGGATAAGCGGTTTGGAAAATGGATGGATGGATGAAAATATATTATATAAATATATGGTTTGTGTTTATTTCTGGGAAAGTGTATTTCCTGGGTTGGTCTTTGGAGAGGATAATGGTTTGGGCAGAGGGGCGGGGCTACAATTATCCAAAGGCTATATAAGGCCACTGGGCTCAGTTATAAATAAGGAGGACAGCCTGGATTAAGGGCCGTGATGCTGGTGTAGATGTAGGGGTGTGAGCAATGTAAACAAGGTCTTCAAACACAAAGATAAATACAGAACCGAATATTTTCTCTTAAAATCCCATTGGTTTGTTATCACTGGGAGTCCCTGGTTTACGAACGTCTGATTTACAGACGACTCATACTTACAAAGGACTGCCATAAAGCCTATTATATAAAAAATTTGGGTTATATACAATGGTTCTTAATAACAAATGCCTAAATCATAACTGTATAATTATTATCATTATTATCCATCCATCCATCCATCATCTCCCGCTTAATCCGGAGTCGGGTCGCGGGGGTAGCAGCCTCAGCAGGGAGACCCAGACTTCCCTCTCCCCGGCCACTTCGTCTAGCTCCTCTGGGGGGACGCCGAGGCGTTCCCAGGCCAGCCGAGAGACATAGTCTCTCCAGCGTGTCCTGGGTCTTCCCCGGGGCCTCCTCCCAGTGGGACATGCCCGGAATACCTCCCCAGGGAGGCGTCCCGGAGGCATCCTGATCAGATGCCCGAGCCACCTCATCTGGCTCCTCTCGATGCGGAGGAGCAGCGGCTCTACTCTGAGTCCTTCCCGAATGACTGAGCTCCTCACCCTATCTCTAAGGGAGAGCCCAGCCACCCTGCGGAGGAAACTCATTTCGGCCGCTTGTACCCGCGATCTCGTTCTTTCGGTCACTACCCAAAGCTCATGACCATAGGTGAGGGTAGGAACGTAGATCGACTGGTAAATCGAGAGCTTCGCCTTTTGGCTCAGCTCTCTCTTCACCATGACAGACCGATGCAGCGCCCGCATGACTGCTGACGCCGCACCGATCCGCCTGTCGATCTCCCGCTCCATCGTTCCCCCACTCGTGAACAAGATCCCGAGATACTTAAACTCCTCCACTTGGGGGAGGACCCCATCCCCAACCCGGAGAGAGCACTCTACCCTTTTCCGGCTGAGAACCATGGTCTCGGATTTGGAGGCACTGATTCTCATCCCAGCCGCTTCGCACTCGGCTGCGAACTGCTCCAGTGAGAGCCGAAGGTCACGGCTCGATGAGGCCAACAGAACCACATCATCCGCAAAAAGCAGAGACCTAATCCTGAGGTCACCGAACCGGACACCCTCAACGCCCTGGCTGCGCCTAGAAATTCTGTCCATAAAAACTATGAACAGAATCGGTGACAAAGGGCAGCTCTGACGGAGTCCAACCCTCACCGGAAACGAGTCCGACTTATTGCCGCCCATGCGGACCAAACTCTGGCACCGGTCATACAGGGACCGAACCGCCCTTAAAAGGGAGCCCGGTACCCCATACTCCCGGAGCACTCCCCACAGGACCCCACGAGGGACACGGTCGAATGCCTTTTCCAAGTCCACAAAACACATGTAGACTGGTCGGGCAAACTCCCATGAACCCTCCAGAACCCTGCTGAGAGTATAGAGCTGGTCCACTGTTCCACGGCCAGGGCGAAAACCACACTGCTCCTCCTGAATCCGAGGTTCGACAATCCGGTGGACCCTCCTTTCCAGGACCCCCGAATAGACCTTACCAGGGAGGCTGAGGAGTGTGATCCCCCTGTAGTTGGAGCACACCCTCCGGTCCCCCTTCTTAAAGAGGGGGACCACCACCCCGGTCTGCCAGTCCAGAGGTACTGCCCCCGATGTCCACGCGATGCTGCAGATGCGTGTCAACCAGGACAGCCCCGCAGCATCCAGAGCCTTGAGGAACTCTGGGCGAATCTCGTCCACCCCCGGGGCCCGGCCACCGAGGAGCTTTTTGACCACCTCAGCGACCTCCACCCCCGAGATAGGCGAGTCCACCCCCAAGTCCCCACACTCTGCTTCCATATTGGAAGGCGTGTCGGTGGGATTGAGGAGGTCTTCGAAGTACTCCCTCCACCGACCCAAAACGTCCCGAGCTGAGGTCAGCAGCGCACCATCCCCACCATAAATAGTGTTGATGCTGCACCGCTTTCCCGCCCGGAGCCGCCGGATGGTGGACCAGAATCTCCTTGAAGCCGTCCGGAAGTCGTTCTCCATGGCCTCACCAAACTCCTCCCACACCCGAGTTTTTGCCTCAGCGACCGCCAAAGCCGCATTCCGCTTGGCCTGCCGGTAGCCGTCAGCTGCGTCTGGAGTCCCACAGGCCAGAAAGGCCCGATAAGACTCCTTCTTCAGCTTTAAGAAGACCGGTGTCCACCAGCGGGTTCGGGGATTACCGCCGCGACAGGCACCGACCACCTTGCGGCCGCAGCTCCGGTCAGCCGCCTCCACAATGGAGGCACGGAACATGGCCCATTCGGACTCAATGTCCCCCGCCTCCCCCGGGATATGGGAGAAGTTCTGCTGGAGGTAGGAGTTGAAACTCTCCCTGACAGGGGATTCCGCCAGATGTTCCCAGCAGACCCTCACTATACGCTTGGGCCTGCCAGGCCTGGCCGGCTTCCTCCCCCACCAGCGGAGCCAACCCACCACCAGGTAGTGATCGGTTGACAGCTCCGCCCCTCTCTTCACCCGAGTGTCCAAAACATGCGGCCGCAAGTCCGACGACACGACTACAAAGTCGATCATCGAACTGCGGCCTAGGGTGTCCTGGTGCCAAGTGCACATATGGACACCCTTATGCTTGAACATGGTGTTCATTATGGACAGTCCGTGACGAGCACAGAAGTCCAATAACAAAACACCGCTCGGGTTCAGATCGGTTGGGCCGTTCCTCCCAGTCACGCCCCTCCAGGTCTCACTGTCGCTGCCTACGTGAGCATTGAAGTCCCCCAGCAGAACAAGGGAGTCCCCAGGAGG
Organism: Brienomyrus brachyistius; assembly: GCF_023856365.1. NCBI lineage: Eukaryota > Metazoa > Chordata > Actinopteri > Osteoglossiformes > Mormyridae > Brienomyrus > Brienomyrus brachyistius. The sequence goes on from NC_064544.1 coordinate 23,125,854, forward strand.
AGCGCTCTCCAACACCCCTTCCAAGGACTCCAAAAAGGGTGGGTATTCCGAACTGCTGTTTGGCGCATAAGCGCAAACAACAGTCAGGACCCGTCCCCCCACCCGAAGGCGGAGGGAGGCTACCCTCTCATCCACTGCGGTAAACCCCAATGTACAGGCGCCCAGCCTGGGGGCAATAAGTATGCCCACGCCCGCTCGGCGCCTCTCCCCGCGGGCAACTCCAGAGTGGAAAAGGGTCCAACCCCCCTCAAGGAGACTGGTTCCAGAGCCCAAGCCGTGCGTCGAGGTGAGTCCGACTATATCTAGCCGGAACTTCACAACCTCGCGCACCAGCTCAGGCTCTTTCCCCATCAGAGAGGTGACATTCCATGTCCCTAGAGCTAGCTTCTGCAGCCGAGGATCGGACCGCCAAGGTCCCCGCCTTTGGCCGCCGCCCAGATCACTTCGCACCCGACCCCTATGGCCCCTCCCATGGGTGGTGAGCCCATTGGAGGGGGGACCCACGTGCCTTGTTCGGGCTGCGCCCGACCAGGCCCCATGGGTGTAGGCCTGGCCGCCAGGCGCTCGCCATCGAGCCCCACCCCCAGGCCTGGCTCCAGGGGGGGGCCCCGGTGACCCGCGTCCGGGCAAGGGAAACCGTGAATCCAAGATTTTTCTCATCATAAGGGGTTTTTGAGCCGTACTTCGTCTGGTTCCTCACCCAGGACCTGTTTGCCTTGGGTGACCCTACCAGGGGCATAAAGCCCCAGACAACATAGCTCCTGGGATCATTGTAACACGCAAACCCCTCCACCACGATAAGGTGTCGGCTCCAGGAGGGGTATCATTATTATGTACAGTCTTAATATTTTTCTGATTGACCTAAATATTTGACTTATATACTGACCTAGAGAACAGATCTAGTTTGTAATCCAAAGACTGCCTGTGTTTTGGTTACATTTTATGCATCAAATCAAATGCTCCGTCTGCTTACAGCCTGGTGACAGACAAGCAGGGGCCCAGGTATCTTGTCCCTTGTGCTCCCCAGGATGAGCTTCAGGCTGCCTACCTCCCTGTGCTTGATAAGCAGTTCCATTATAGGAATGAGAATAATAACATTGGTGTTTCTGCCCAGCAAGCCACCAACCCATTGACATATTTAACCGGTACTCTCTGGGGCCTAATACCATATGCATGTATAAAATGATACAGACTTTCCTCTGTAATTAATAACCAGTTATCTATAATAAACTGCTAAGCACTCCAGGAAACCAAAATCACTGTCCGTTCTGTTTTTCCATAAATAAACTTTGTCGTTTACAGTAATTCTATCCTATGAAAGCACAATTATTCAAGTCTGCTGTTACTCCATGAAGAAATGCTCTCCCCCCATGAAGGAGACATAGAGCTGGTGGGATGGAGTATCAGTTTAAGGTATGAGGAGTAGCACCTGAAGCCATTTAACTCATATAATTTTAGGAAGCTCTATCTGATGATCTTTGAGCAACGACTCAACGACTTTTGGGAAACCTGACCCTTGTTTTTAGTTAGTTACCCCTGTGTCAGACTTGGTCGATACTGCCAGCCAATGTTTAAGCTTTATCAAAGTTAGCAGGTTCAGAGAAGAGACAACTACTAAAATAATGGAGATGACTGAACTGGAAAATGGATTTTGTCAGCTCATTCCACGACATCTTTACAATTCAGTATTAAATCTGGCCTGCAGGTCGATCTCTTCTTTTCTACAGAAAAAAACAACAATATAACATTATTCTAACCTGCCCCCCCCCCCCCCCCCAAATCAGATAGTCCTTCCTTTATGTGTTGTTTTTCTGTACAGTTCTGTAATTGGCTTTTTTACTATTTACTTGTTCTCTGTGTTCAACTATAACAATAAAAATTCAAATTTCTTCATATTGCATTAATTGTGTTTAAGTAAGTTTCTATGGTAACACGTGATTTTTTTTTCAGCTAAAAAAAGATTTAAATTTAGGTCAAAATAATCAAAATAATTGAAATTATTGAATTTAATCATGATAGAAAAAGATTTCCGATTATCAATAATCATAATCAAGTGACTTACTTTTATAAACCTCCATCGCTTGATAAGCCTACATCCATCCATCCATCCATCCATCCATCCATCCCATTTCCAGGAAGCAATGGGCACAAGGCAGGGAACAACCCTGGATGGGGGGACCAGCTCATCGCAGGGCACACTCACACATCATTCACTCACGCACACCTATGGGCAATTTAGCAACTCCAATTAGCCTCAGCATGTCTTTGGACTGTGGGGGGAAACCGGAGTACCAGGAGGAAACCCCACGACGACATGGGGAGAACATGCAAACTCCACACACATGTAACCCAGGCAGAGACTCGAACCCGGGTCCCAGAGGTGTGAGGCAACAGTGCTAACCACTGCACCACCATGCCGCTCTATAAGCTTACATATTTACCAAATATCATACCCATCCTCCCTGGGTGCCTCTGACAGCTGCCTGGTAGGAATTTCTGATTTTGGATGGTTGCAAGGACAATGTCAGGGCTGCAGGGGGCTCACCCTCAGGAAATGTGCTGACTGGGGCGGGTCCCCTTGGCCAACCAACACAAAATTTGACTGGGTTACAGTGATTGTTGATTGCAATGATTGTAGAACCACAAAAGGGGGGGCACTTTCAATCGCTTGGGTAAAAGGGGCAGAAGTGCCCCCCCCCCCCCCCCCCGTTGTCCCTGGTTATGGATAGCAGCAGCCTGTCAGGAACTCTTATGGTCTTAGAAGAAGGTTCCTCTTTCCAGTCCCAGGCCCCAGCCCCACACTCCTACAATTCATGCTGCACTGAGATGCTCATCTAGGTGCTGCATCTATAACATGCTCTTCAGGATCCACCACAGCAATAAACGGAATCCCTTAGCAATATGCCTGGAAGGAAATGATAAAAAGCAATAAAAGATAAAAGATCAAAGTGCCTTTTAAGGATCTACCAGATCTGGGTCCCCAGGGAGCATCTGTCAACACAGGCTTCCCGACCTCCAGGTACAGTCATGCTGCACCCTCAGGAAGTCACTCTGGAGATGGTGGGGAGGTGAGGGGAGAGGGCTAGAAATGCTGAAGTACACCTCAGTCCTCAGGTCCTCCAACAGCGCCAGTGAAGGTCAGGACCTAGGATGTCTTCATGCACTGGTTTTCCAACATAAGGCACAGCACAAGCAGGAGGCAGCCGGGGACTGAGGTGTAGCTCACTACTGCCATGGACATCAGGTCTTCAAGTACTGATTCATTAATTAATTGATGATTAGTCCATCTGCTGTCTTGTTTTGAAATTCTGCCTCATCAGTGTCACCCTGTATCTCCCTGTTTCTATGACAATTTGGACCATTTATTGTGTCAATAGCATGAGGGGGGGTCAGTGACATGTCCTTGGAGAGATCTGTAGCTTGGGGACTGTGTGCAAAGCATGTCACCTCTAAAGGTCATATTATTGACATTAACAATCACTTTCCAGCATGTACGTATGCGTATGTGTGTGTGTGTGTGTGTGTGTGTGTGTGTGTGTGTGTGTGAGCGGGTATACAATGTCCCCATAACGTGATAAATATCCGTTTTTTTTCCCTTATGGGGACCGGTTTCCTGGTCTCCATAAGGGAAAATGCTATTTTTATAAAAAACAGTGACTGAAAATGCAAAAACTCTTGTATTTTGCTTGGTTACTTATGGTCATGGTTAGGGCAGGGTGGGGGTTAAGGTTGTCATAATTAGCATTAGCATTTTTCCCATAGAAGTGAATGAGCGGGCCCCATAAGGATAGGTATACTCTACATGTGCGTGTGTGTGTGTGCCTATGCCCTGCAATGGATTGGCCTGCACAGGACAGTGACTGGATGATGGATAGATGAAATATTAATGCTTAGTCAGTGACATGGATTTTCAGCCTGCCTGGGTTTTTATGTGTCATTGTGACACCTTGCAGAAGAGCAGAAGACCTGAAAATATTTCAGTCTACCTTAAATGGCACCATGTGCCAACCACCTCATAACTATGCAGGACTTGGGTGTTAGGGGGACTAAAACTGTTCCAGTTTTCCAACATCCATCTATCCATTACCAATACTGGGAGAGGACTGTGTTGCCCTCATCTCCTGAAGCACATCCTAGCACTCAGAGGTGATGAGGTCAAACTGACTAAGGATTTGCATCCATCTTTATGTGTCTATTAGACCAAGCTTCACCTTAAAGAATAAACTGCACACTAATGCTAATTGCATTTTTATTCAAAAATCAGACCTGCAACCAGTTTTACAAGTATTACCTAAAACCATAGAAAAGTAATTTCTAAAACAATTAAAATGACAGTTAAGGCACATACTGTTGGCATGTAATAAGGCTCAGACTGATCCTCCGTTAAAAGGAGCTCTCCATCTCGACAGCGTTGCTTGTTCTAATAGCCATTGTATCCTTGGCGCCCGGTTTGACGGACAGCGCAATCTCCGTCTCCGGGGAGCTGCACTCCACCCGGTTGATCTTGGAGAAGCTCTGGCTGATCTCCATGAAGGTCTTGTTCTTGGTCTCAGGCAGGATGAAATAGAGGTAGCCAGCTCCCAGAAGGCAGAACACGGTGAACACGAGGAAGCAGTAAGTCTGTAGGGCTTCCTGTAGCGGCAACATTAGGGCAGCAGAGGGCAGAATGGTTATGGGCTAAATATGAATATATTTATGAAGATATGAATCAGTTAACAATTACGATATTAAAGGACTGGCCTCATGAATTTCAGGGTTAAAATGAACAAGTATTACATTATGGTTTACGGCTAAGCACTATATTTAAAACATATGAAATTACAAGACGGTTCTCTGCCCCTTCTCCATGTGTGGATTTTGCAGGTTCTCCCCATGTTACCATGGGGATTCCAGATACTCCAGTTTCCCCCCACAGCTGAGGTGAATTGGAATTACCAAACTGGCCATTGGCGTGATTGTGTCTGTGTGAATGGTGTGTGAATGAGCCCTGCAATGGGTTGGCGCCCCATCCAGGATTGTTCTCTGTGTTGCATCCACAATGCTACAAATCTGTACAGGAGAACCGGATATAGAAGATGGATGGAAATTACGAAATGGAAAATGTTCAGCTGCAGCAGTGATACCAAGAACTTACCAAGCGAGAGCAGTTCCCTCTGGTGGCATTTGTTTTTCATTAAAATATTCATTATATACTTTTTCTTAGTTTTCAATTAAAATCATAACTGATTTCCATATAAAAATCCAAATGTAAGTTTATGTATAAGAGCCAGAGGATATATTCACGGGAATCTATTCAGATTTCACATTCCTCTGCTTTGTTGAGGTTGTCCTTCTTCATCAGATGCAGATTTTTCACGTTGCCCTTCCCTGCATCCCATCCCCACACCAAATATCATGTATGTTTCTGCTGTGTCTCCCAGTATTCCTGTAGCCCTGGAATGACAGATGTGGAATGACTATGTTTGTGAACATCTACTATATCTGCCCTTACAGCAAGAAGGACACTGAGGTTTTACATCTGCCAAATCATCCCACACACTGTCAGAACAGAGTTCCCTTTTGGTACCTTTGCTTCTCACTGGGGCTGTTACCCTCAAGAGTCTGAAAATTGTACCCTAGTTGTAGGCAACATTAAAAATTAGGTGAATCGAGACGAGTGACTCCTGTCTGACACACTCCCCTCACAATGTGCCCCAAAACACCTGAACCTGGGGGTTGAAATGATGAGGTTTAAGGTCCTACGTCTCCCCATCACAGGCCTGAAAATTCAGCAATGTCAGAGGCACAGCCTGCCTCAGTGCAAGAAAAAGGAGCAGGAATCACATCCTCCATGTGCATTACTATCGGAAGATCAACTCATCAAACAGCCCTGTCCATATAAAAATGTGTGTCGTCTCATTGTCGATCCAACATCTTCCTGATAGATTATATCATGGTAGATTACAGACTTGGGGGTCAGTATGATCAATCTTGAGCCAGTGGATTTGCAGATTTAATTGAAATGAATGGATTTAACAGCGGCCTATCAGCAGCTGGCTGCTGGTTGAGAATGTGATGGGTCGTTCCATCATGCGACGTGAATCATGTTGGGCTGACCCACAATGGCTGACCTCATGGGGGTCATGCTATGGGGATGCTGGTGGTCAGCTGGTCAATAAAGGGGGTCGTGGGCCAGTGATGGGTACAGTCTGGCAGTGATCTGGGGCGGGACTGTTACCATGACACCAGGAGGAACAAAGTGGATCAAGGTCCAGGCACATTTAATTTAGTGTGCCTTTCCACCAATGATCTGCCATGAAAAAGTTACTTCAGCCTTTGTCTGCCAGAATTAGGCTACAATTTTCCAGCAAATTCCATCTCGAGTCAGAGTGAGTGTAAACATTTTGGCTACTTGCTATTCCACAGAGGTAACTGAGGAAAGAAGAACAATTCATACCTGACCTGAAGCCTGTCATGCTTATTAACATCAGACATTTCTTTGCTAATTTTTGGCACAATGCTTTAAGCCAGCCTCCTTCAGTCAGCTTGGATGCGGGGCTGATATCAAATCACCAAGCGCTGTGCCCTCCAAGAAGCATTGGCAAAATCAGGTGCTATCCGTTCTGGATCTTTGAAATTTTCATCAGTCATATAATTAGCAGGAAAATACAGAGTGACACACCTTACATGACATTCATCTTCAATCTATTATGGCCCTTAAGGGGACAGTTAAAGGGGTGTTCAACCATCTGGTTGAGAACTAGAGTCATCCAGCTGTGTCAAGACGGGAAATGGGGGCTGATGTAGCTGGCTGGACAGAACCGGGTCCATTCGGATGCTGTTCAAGGACAGACCCAGATTTAATTCCGCACCCCTGAGACACTCTAGCTGTGGCTGCATTTTTCATGGCCGTCCCCAGCCAGGTTCCATGGTCAGTGGTGACATTTCCCCGTGCTCTCCATCACCACCCTGCTGTCGCGTCTCCGGGGATTTTTCTTTTTAATTCATTTTTTTTCAGGACAGATTCACCTCTCAGTCTTCATTAAATGCAAACGTCAGATGCACTACAGCCGTCTGGACGTCCTTAGCACTCCTTGACATTCCTCTGCTTGCCCAGTTGCTAACCCCCACAAAAGGTTCCAAGCAACCCCCCCCCCCCACCCTTTTCGAGATAAATAAAGCTCATGCCGATCCAACTCATTTCACTCCGATCGCTTTGCCATGCCAGTATGATGTACCTTCAATTTAGGGAAAAGGGAAGCCAACAAGAGTTTCTTGGACAGTGATTCCTGACATAACTTTTTTCTCTTTTTTTGCTTGTGTGCCCCACCGAAGGTCGTCTCCTGTAGGTCTGACGGTGCAGATGACCATCCGCCTCTTTTATACAGCTCAGCACTTTTTTCCATTGGAATGCCACCAGAAGCACTTTACATAAGTAATTCATTATCTCACAAGGGCAGGAATAAACAGGAACAAAGCAGACTATTGACAGTCCGGCTGATATTAAGGATGGTATTAAGCTGGCAGGATGGCTGCAGGGATTTAGGCAACATTCTGGGCAAACTTTTTAACAGAAAGACCTGTCATTCACCGGCCTATCAAACAGACAGAGATGCAGAAGATCAAACTACAGGATAAACTATCTCGGAACATCTAGGAGTCCAAGGAACAACATTAATGGAAATGGAGGCTGAACCTTCTGACATAGTCAAGTTAATGTTAACTAGCTGCTGTTAGTGGTTGCTGTGTTATGATATACTACTTAAGCTTAAGTATCTTGCTAAAATGAAATTTCTTCAGCTAAAACAAATTTAGCTAATAAGTGTGCAAAATAAAAAACACAATAATTTCTTAAATTACTCAGTAATTATGGCATTGACTGGTATATATTTATGCGATTCTGCAGACATGTGTGCACTTGGAAAAACTGTAATTCACATCGCTCAGAGCCAATGAAAATCAGGAGGCTAGTGTCACTCTGTCTCCCTATTGGCTCTGCCACTTGCCACTGGCCTTACACCCCCTGCCCGCAGCACAAGATGAACTGGATGTCTCCACCAGCTGGCAGCTTTACAAACACTAATGACAGAGCAATGAAGAGTAGCCGATGTCTCATTACACGTGACAGGGATAACCACCTGAGCCTCCAGCACAAAGGTCCAGCCTCACTACCACCCAGTTTCCAGTCCTCCCAGCTTCCATTCCTTCTAGCTTTCCAAAGTTACAAGTTTCCCAGCCTCCACTCCTCCCTGCCTCCCAACTTCCACCCCTCCCAGCTTTCCAGCCTCCTTCCCTCGCAAGCAGCTCTGCAATCTCTGCTCTTCCTTTCACCCCATTTGCCAGCCTCTGAGTCACTGATATTTTTACCTTATTTTTCCTCTCTTCTCTGCCATTAATCACAGCCGGATATGGAGAGCAGGTCCTTCTCCAATATTTCCGATAGCAACCTGTTACCAAACTTTACCAACAGTAAAATCCGGAGTGGGAGTCTTATTGTATTCTGAACATCATATTGAGTCCCCTGCTAATTATCTGGCAACCCTGGTGGAAGGCCCACAGTTTGAGAACCACTTCTCAGGAGTTACTAAATGGAACTTTGGTGCCGTGAGCCTCAGACAGCATCCCCATCAGCTTCCTCTAGGATGGACTCCCAATAGGAATATATGTTCATGAGGATAAATCCCAGCTGGGTCTGCTGACACGTCCCAGGGCACTTGACATCCCCATTGCTCAGTAACTACATATGTAGCCTAGGTGTCACAAAGCCATAGCCTCATGCATCCCAGACATTACAAGGTCAGTCAAACTGGTACAGCACTTCCAGCATGAGATCTGAGAAACAAAACATTAATTATACTGGATTCACCAATTCAAAAAGTAGGTCCATTAGTCTGTGGGCAGTGGTGGTTTAATGCTTAGGGAAACACACTTGTAATTGAAAGATTGCTGGTTCCAATCCCTGACCAGCAAGGCACCACTAAGGTACCCAGAGCAAGATGCTGCCCTCAAGTACGGTTTCCTGGGCGATGAATTAACTGCCCCCTGCAATGTCACATATGGGTTAAATGCAGAGGACACATTTTGTTCTTGTGTGCTGTGGTGCGTCAACAATGACCACTGATCACAAAATTTTATTTGTACATCTATGAGATTCAGACACTCACCTCTAGAAATATGTCTAGACATCCCTGTCCTAGTGTAGTTTGTGTGATGATGGCACAGGGCCAGGTACTTGCCCACCCCTCAATGGAACACTGCCTTACACATATTATGGTGAGCTCACAGAATCTGTCTTTTTCAGAGACAGCTCATGACTGCAGATCCAGTGACTGCAGATCCAGTGACTGCAGATCCAGTCACGCAGCACGGAGCATAGTGGCAGGAGACAGAAATCAGAGACCGGGGCCTCACACACCTAACAACCACAACCCTGCAACCGGTCATTGCTGATATTCCCAGCATCCTTTCCCACTTCGCAAAGCATGTACAGAGTCATAACGTAAACCACAAATAAAGTATTACTCTTTAGCACTGATCCACTCTTTAAATAGATACTTGTGCCCTTTGTGTATGCCACCTGGGGACACAAGTCAAAATAATACCAATTAGCTTCTGCCTAGACACTGCACTAACAGAGTAACAAAGTTACTGTTTTTCTCACAGCATGACAGTCTTTGTTTGCCTCTCCTCCTGTTAAAGGAAACTGAGGTTTTATTATATTATACATGCTGGGAAAGTCACCCAGCCAGGTGGTGAGTTTGATATTACAGGCCGGCACAGCGGCATCCTGGGAGGCAAGCCGCAGGCGATCTGCTTGATCTCCGTGTCCAATGAGACGTGTCGCTTTTCCCCCTAATTTTTAAATTCTTTTTGTTTTTTAAATTAGCCACTGTTCCTTCATCCTCTGTGTCCCAATGGCTCACTGCACAGGGTCAGAGGTCACGGTTGGCATCGCTTTCAGTCCTCCCACTTCCTGGGGATTTGTTCAGGCATGATCAGTTCCATGAAGGCAAAGGACCGGATGAGCAGGATATTGACAGAAGAGTCTGAGATCAAGGAGGGGAGGCTCTCCAAGGTGCGTTTTTCTCAGAAAACTCACCGTAAGGTTGTGTGATTTAACCCCAAATGGGCAGGGAATGTAAATTAATGGACATTTAATAAAAGTGAAGGTGCATGTCTGGGATGAGAGTAGGAAGTCAAAAGAAAGATTCATAGCCTGAAAAAAGACAGGCTTAACTTAAAAGGGACATTTTTAATTTTTCAGAGGGGGCAGGAGGTGTGGGGGGGCTGGGCCTTCTTGGAGCCCTCGGGGATGTGACTGAGGCGGTAATCTTCACTGTCTGCTCTATTTTTGGCCATGCCAATTAGGAGTCAGACACACGCTCCAAACGAATTACAGATAAGTGCCTTTTATTATACCCAATTTGTGTACCTCTGCATGGGAGGGCTTAATTAAAACTGGGGTTTCACAATTGGGAAAATGGAAAAGGCTCCCTTCCTGTTCAGCGCTGGAGCAGTGGGGGATGGGGAGGGGGCACGTCTGACTCTCCTTCATCAAAGCGGGTGGGGGATTTAAGCGAGATCCCCACAGAGGAAATCCTCACTGACGCATCAATACCAAACTGACAGAGCGGTTGAGTGTCTGAAGGGCAGCAGACTAATTAAAGCTAAAGTATCCAAAAACAGAAGCAATGGTGGGTTTATGGGACTGAATCTGGATATCTGACAAGTCTGATAACTATAACTCTGTCTGAAAGACTCATTTGTAAAGGTCACCATGGTTTGCATGAGATTAGAACCCATATTCAACTCTAACTGGTCTTGACCTGGATGGCTTCACACATAACATGACCCAGAGCCAGATGGCATGTTAGGGGCATCGATATCCTTGTGAGTAGAGCACTCAGCTATGGGGTCCCCTCCCCCCACCCCCACAGGGATAAACGATTTCCATTCCCTACCATGGAATCATTACATATTGAACAGAGAATCCCAGGAAATTCGGAATGGCAGGAAAAATCAAAGTCCAGTCGCAGCTGCCCGTCACACGGCTGGATCACAGCCTTAAGGGGACCCGACACCTGCCTTTGACACAGAGGATAAAGTGGGTCAGACTGAAGCCATTCGTTCCAACGTAAGTCCAAGTGTACGAGGAGGCTGTACCTTAACCCCCAACAACTTGTGGGCCGGTAGGGGATAACAGCATTTTCCTAGCTGGTATTTCTGCTTATTCATTTGGCAGCTGCTTTTAAAGCCTTATGCCTTTATCTACCAGGCAACCCTGGCATGTCTTTCCCAGAAGTACACAAATCATACCTGCCCTGTGTGGCCAACTGATTTCTCTGCCCAGTCGGCATCTGACTCTCATCCTGAATCTCATCATCATTTCCAATATACGTCTAGATCTGCCCAGGCAAAGAGAAAGACTATTTGTTCTGTATTTGATGAGACAAATCTCTGTACCGGAAGCAATTATACACATGAATGCATCCATTCATGGCTGATAGTTAAGCAGTCGTGAGACAGAAATGACCTTGACACAGGAACCTGTCTTACATTTAGTAGTGGGGCAGGCTGTTGTCTTTCATATTGTATGGGGAGATAGAGTTAGACTAAGGTGAAAAGATTCCTACAGTGCATTTTCCTGTTAATGGGGGGGGGGGGGGGCAAATATGCAGAGCTTTTGCTACCAAGTTATAAAGGAAACACCTCAGTCATGGGTATAGGAGAGTGTTTGAGGTTGGACACAATTTAATAATTCAAATGCAAAGGTTTAATTCTCTGAGGCGGAAAACCAATCCTGCCATTGCATCCCGCCACATTTACAGATACTCACGACGCGCAAAAAGATATAAGTTATCACAGAGAGCAGGGGGGGGTCTGCAGAGCAATACGGGGAGAGAGACAGAAAAAGAGAGACAGAGATTATTTTTAGAAAGAGAATAGGAGATGAAAGAAGATGAGATGTTTCAGACAGACAGATATAAATATGAGGGAAACATAGAGGGGCGTGTGACATCATAAGAGGAGCGACACCCACGTCACCACTGCTATTATCCTGCTGTGCTCAGCTTCATGGGGACACCTTCAGAGGGCATGTACTGTAGGTACAAATAATGCAGGAACGAGGAAGACAAAAGGAAGATAGAAGGATATGTAAATTCAGATGGAAGACTTATCAGGATGGATCTCTGTCTGACGCGTCAGAGATGCCAGGTGACGTCGAGCATTTCCCGGGGGGCGGCTGTTTTCATTTGAACCCCCCTTCCTCAGTTAAGGCCCCAAAGGAGCATGAATGGCTGGTGTTTTTCAGCAGGAAGCTCCAGAACATCGCTTAACAGTAGCCATTTCTTCCTGTTGCTCAATCTTGCTCAAAATCAACCTCTCGCTGTCAGGAAAAGTTGCGTCACTGATGTTTTATTGGGAGATGGGCTGCAAATATACAGTTAATGGTTATTTAATTGTAAGTCTGCTCCCCCTCCCAATCTCTGGATCAATCTCAGCTGCTCTCTGCTCGACCTGCTCCACCCCGTTGGCCTTGAAGAACCTCCCTCCCCTATGGAGGGAGCTGTGGGGCTGCAATGTGAGATCTTTTTTTAACTGCCCTGTGCTTTTTAAAGCTGCCCCAGGGTTTGTAGTAATATAAGTTTATGGTGGAAACTGCAATACGTGTGATATACAGGAGATTCCAGTGAAAATTTAGCCCAGCATTAACAAAACTCTGAGATTTTTCTGCACATATAGGAGGTGCCGTTGGGTAAATCTATGCAGGTCAGGTAATCATAAAAAAGCAATTTCACCTCTATCATCTTCCAGTATGTATGACTAGTCCTGAGCTCTGTATGCTTTCCTTGGACTGAGCTAAGCTAATCTGTCTCCCAGAGAAAACACCGGTGTTGCTGTCTATGGGACAGAGAAGGCATAAATAGGTAATTTCAGCTCTGAGAGCAGCGAGCCGGCTGACAGGCTCTGCAGAAACAGGAATGCAGCCAGGCTTCTTTATCTGGTTATCAAATTATGCCACTGATTTAAAGTGAAAAAATTTCCGCTGTCTGATCAGCTCTTTAAATACATCGCCATCTGCTGTCAGATGGCCGCAGTGTCACCGTGTGCTGTCTGAGATGGTCCTCTAGGCAGCTCAATCAAAAATCATGAGTGACCAAGTACACTAAGGACTTCACGGGAGATGGGATCAGCTAGAATCTGCAAGGTTCTGGGGCAGGACCAAGGGGGTGGAGAGAGACAGTGACAGTCCAGACATTTAGGGTGATGATGAGAATCCTAAACATACAGTTTTTTTCATGGGTTACACATTTCAATGTTTCTGCAGTGTCATTGAAACATATTTACAGTGAGCCCCCGCTAGATGCTCATTGGCTGCGATGGCAACACCGGCGGACTCAAAGCACAGAGGTGGAACAACCAGGTAAATCATTCCTGTCAAACAGTGAGACTCATTGAGCAGAAAAACCTCAACACTTGCAGTGGGGGCTTTTGAATGGTTTAGCATTGGGACAGACACGATTCCTGGGTCAGTATGTCATGATCCAAATTTACGATAAAGTTTTGGGGGGTGGCAATGATAAAAGTTCATTCAGTAATCATGTTATGTTTCAATACACCTTTCAACAAAGATTTATATAGTCATGGTCATGGAATATAACTCACATACTGTAAATAATTCCAGTGCCCAGTTTTTGGATGTAAGTCAGGTGCCTGACTACCTGCAAGTGCATGGTTCATTGATGGTGGATGTTTTCAGAACCGTGCTGCCTAGCAGTACATCTCTGTTCCCTGTTCTCACTGAGGCATGCATGCTCTTGTCAGTAGAAGATCAGGCCTAACATGTATTATCTGAAGCTGCCTGATCCTACACGCTGGTACGTTCTTACAGTATTTCTGTGTGCTTTTATGAGTGTTCCTGCAGGGCTGCATCTCCTGAAACACAACAGGCCATCACTGCTGTTTACACATTTCAATCCCCCTACCTTTCAGTTAGGGAATCCATGGTATTGTTATCTGTAAGCTGCATGAATGTAGAGAGCGCCTGAAAGGTGTTCATAACCACACATGTGTTCATCCTCAAACTCCTCAAACTCTCACTCTAACAACCAAACAAAAAAGCTCTATAAAGCCAGTTTATATGATGAACACTCTGTTGTAGTGAAAGAGAGAAGTAATCTGAATTAGCTTGAATGATGCCGGATTTTTTGGATACTCATAGCTCATCTGACAGCTGCAGATGCTTTGGTTGCACAGGGTACAATCTTTGTCCTGAGGGGAAACTTTTTTCCAGCACATCAGAGTCAAACTCAGGATCTCTGTGAGCAAAGCACGCAGACCGGCGGTGAGCAGTGAGCCTCAGATGGTAGCTTGAAATCCTGTCACTGTCCCCCGACGCATCAGGAAACACCACAAACCTTAATGTTATGTTCAACAGCGGATGCTGTTTTTGTCCACCCACTGTGAAACTATCTTTTGATTCATATCTGTGAGTTTAGCTTCCTCCAGAAGATACATGTCGCACTGCCTCCTGCTTTACGAGGGAATGCCTGCACCTCCAGAGCATTTGCCTGAGAACTCGCCACCCCAAAAGGCTTATAATGTCTGTCCAAACATCCATCCAATCATCCATCCATCCATCCATCCATCCATCCATCCAATCATCCATTTTCTGAAACTGCTTGTCCTAGTCAGGGTTGCAGGAGGGTCCAGAGCCTATTCCAGAAGCTATGGGCGCAAGGCAGGAAACAACCCAGGATTGGGCACTATCCTATCGCAGGGCACACTCAACACTCAACTCAATATTAATAACATCAACATTAGCAATAAGTGCAAAATGACATTAAATTCATGTAACTGTGACAATGACATTTCCTACACTGACTCTTTGTGGCTCACACCTGCTTTAGTGTATTGAGTTCTCTTGGTTATGCAAGAGAAACCATGGCAACATTAAGGCAACCGTCACCGACCATAGCGACATAAGGACGACTCTCACCAGCCATAGCAATGTTAGAATGACAGTAATGCAGCCAGGAGCATGACATGACGCGTTAATTACGTGTCTGTTTCTCTGAGACTCAGACGATGTGCAGACTGCGGTGAACATGAAGCACCCGTGGACAGATAAATCCCACCAACACATACTGCACATCAGAGGGGCCCCTGTTTCTGTGTATGACACACCAGGTACAACGGAAGACTTATCCCATTGGCAAAATAACTGTGTTATATTAAACATCTGGCGGACTGAGGGACCTCTCCCATTAGCAGAATAATTGTGTTATATTAAACATCTGGCTGATTGAGGGACCTCTCCCATTGGTAGTGACTGTGTTACATTAAACATCTGGATGATTGAGGGACCTGTTCTGTTAGTAGAGTGACAGTGTGATATCAAACACCGGTATAATTTAGGGAATGTGTGATATTAAACACCTCCGCTGTGGGTGGAATTCTTTACAGTATCTGGAACATCGAATATTCTCAGCTGTCTTGGATGTTGCATCAGGCCCAAGGGGACAGCATACGCACCTGGATGAAGGGAAACAGCAGGCCCACAGAGAAGTTGGACAGCCAGTTAACGGTTCCGGCAATCATGAAGGCAGCAGATCGATATGACTGCTCAAAGAGCTCTCCCGTGAGGATGAAGGGGATCCCACCTGAGGGGGGAGGGAGAACAAACACTGTGAGCTCACCAGGCACCTGCATTCTGCTCAAACACCCCCCAGCCAATGTGAAAAGTAGGGTTAATTCAACACCCCCAGCCACCTCCTGCAGATTCCCAGCATGAGAGATAGTCTACCAGGGGACAACAGCTCTGTCAACGGTATTTGGTCGCAAAAATTTTGAACTCTGCACCTTTTCCTTGTACTCATAAATATTCATGAGCAGCCTCGCCCAAAGCACATTTACATTCCTCTGATTGGTTCCTTGCTTCTATAATTCACCACAGACTACAGCAGTAATTAAGGTCAGGAGCACACAGACAGTCATGCTAACAGCTGTCCTGGGTATAGCGTCACAACCACATACAATTACATGGCTTTGAGAACTATCTGTACGTAGATACAGGGCAAGCCATGCATGACCATCTCATGGACTTGTCCTATATACAAAATGTCCACAGGTGTGATTGCCTGAGGCCCAAATATGATAACATAGATAACAAACAGAGTGACATCAAGATACTGCATTGGGAATTACATATGCACACCCCAGGCACTGGGCAAAACCCCGTCACTGACAGTCAGTATTGGTCCTGATGTGGCCTTTGGGGCCATACTTTTTGTACGTACGCACATTTTACCGATTTTTTGGACCCCCCCCGTACGCACACATACGCTAGGTAGTTGACCCCCCCCCCCCGCGCGTACGTACGCATGGGCGATAGCTAGTCAGTAGACTTATGCACTGCTTTTTGGAGCTACAAACATTCCTGTTAACTTTAGGGATAACAAAAGAATAATCATGAGATTTACTGTAATAAAATCACTTTCAAATAAAACAAAATGGGTCGCCATTTCCATAACGTTACAGCGCCTTTTAAAGCAGATATTTCGGAGATCCGTGGTGCATTGCAAACCTGTTTTTTTAGATCATTTATGAGATATTGTTTAAACAGAGACCGATCGTCCTAAAAAACTTATGTCGCACTCAGGAGCTGT
Source organism: Brienomyrus brachyistius (assembly GCF_023856365.1). Lineage (NCBI taxonomy): Eukaryota > Metazoa > Chordata > Actinopteri > Osteoglossiformes > Mormyridae > Brienomyrus > Brienomyrus brachyistius. Next base: position 23,142,503 of record NC_064544.1, read on the forward strand.
GGCCGTGTAAAAGCTAAACATGATGTGGGGAAGCCCCGACCGTGGTCGTTTTGTCTGACGGCGTTTGCACTTCCCACCTTAAAGTCATAAACTCGGCCCCATTGTCATTTGTTACATTGCATTCAGGGGCAATGGGGCTCGGCTGTAAGAGAGTGGTAATTTATAACAGAATAAAAATAACGTCAAACTTTCTATTCAACTTGTATTTATTCGACTATGTATGTCAGGCGAACAGTTGTTACAGACATTAATAATAATGGTTAGTGTTGCATGCTTATAATTCTGCTTTCGCGTTGATTCGATGTTGATGGACTATCCGCCGGCCGGCCGGCTGATGATCGGGAGATGAACTAAAGACGTTTTGAGTTATATGCACGTATGGAATGCAGTCCAGCAGGTCAGGTATCGTGAACGAAACACTTAACTTTAAAATTTCTCAAGTTGATTAACCCCCCCCCCCCCCCGCCCCAGCATACCGACACGTACACAAAATTCTGTGAAATTTTTAGACCCCCCCCCATCCGTGCGGTACGTACTAAAAGTATGGCCCCTTTTCAAGTTCATCATTTGCAGTAAGATAGGCCAGTGATGAAAGAAGTACAATGTCGACGCGGGATACCTTGGAGCCAAGACGAGTTCCCTGCTTCTATAATTCACCACAGACTTCAGTAGTAATTAAGGTAGCAGCCACAGCTGCATACTTCTTACTCAGAGGATTTACGTGTATTGGACTTGAACATGACAATTATGTATGGAAATGCTGAACAGCTGAGCTTCATTTTCAGAGGAACTGATGCCTTCGAGATTAACTTTGCAGTAAAAAAATCATAGTCATGCCTTTCATTGACTTCAAATTCCTGCTTTTTTATCTTATAACGGGAAATATTAACGATATTAAAGCCGACTCAATGCTGAAACCTCAGTTTAATAAGTGATGTAATAAGAGCAGTGAAAGCCAGTTCCCGAGGTCAGCATCTATACCAAGCCCCCGCATGAGGCTGCCTCATGGTCTTTGAACTCGCCCCCCGGACGCCCAGGGCCCCTGCTTATCTCTCAGCTTCAGTTTTAGAAAGGACCTGACTGCCAGGGAAGTCCAAGTCGCAGTAGGATTACTCAGGGCAAATGAGACAGCCAGCTTGTTTATTGTAAACCAGGGGATTCCATTTAACAAAATTAATGATTGGGGGTGGGGGGGGCTGTTTAGGGTGCAAGAGGATGGGCATGAGATTGTTAACTTGCCAGATTGATGGAGGCAAGATTTGGGGACATGATGTGATGTTATCTTTGTTCAGTTTGCTGCTGAAGGAACTGCACCCAAAGCCTGACATTGCTGATCCCATGGAGGATACTGTGTTTGGACCCTAGAGTTCTGGGAAGGTCAGACATAAATTCTGCATAAATGAGTAATGCTATGTAAATTACCTTTCCTACTAGTGACACTGAATAACTATAATAATGTTAAACTGCAAAAAGGATAAATAATAGATGGTGAGCAAGTGGCATCATTCTCCAGCACAGGACAACTAAGATATGTGTCATATGTGATAATAAATGCGATCACACTGCAGATGTGCGGCTGCCTGCCTCATTATTCAGTCACCTGGAGCGCTGTCACTCCCCCTGCTGGGGACACACCACAGTGGACCTGGCAGCAATGGGGAGTGGGGAATGGCAGGTAATGGCTGTGGGTATACAAACACACACACACGCTGACAATCACATAGGTGACGGGGCTTTGAATCTCAGGGGAAATGGTGAGTGCAGGATCCAAGCTGCCTGCATGCATTTTTAACAGGAAGTGCAACTTTGTTGTCATTTTCAGCACTTCCTGTCCCAGAGGCATCGACTTTACGTCAGCAGCTGTCAGGTCCCCACTCTGGCTCCTGGAGAATCTCACCCAGATGATTTTCCCCGTGGAACTGAGGGCTACTTCAGTGTTTTACCACGGGGCAAAATTCTCAGAAAGTTCCAGCCACCTTATTTTACATCCCTTTAAAAACTTTCCATCTTTATCAATTTATTATTTTTTCCAATTTTTCGGAAAGAATGCCGTCATATCCTCCGTTTTATATGAGATGTTTTAATTCATTAAACTCTATTAAATTCAAGCTTTTCAGACACTGAATAATACATACAGTACTATTAAATAATAAATGAGATATATTTTTTGCCTCAGTTTATCTAATGCCATTTTAAATTTAAATAAGACATTCAGTGATCTTACAAGCTGATCCAACATTTGATTTACAAAAAAGATTATTCTTGCATGCACAGATCAAACACCCATTCAGTCAACTACAAGCGGAAACTATGAAATTAAATTTGATGTTTAGCTATTCCCAGTGAGAATTACACTTCTTTTAATTGTGCCCTCTATGTCTGCATTGCTGCGCCAACTCTTTAGTCTTTTGAGTAATTAGAGCTGTTGTCTATAAATAGCTATGACGTAATAATAAAAAAAGACTCACAATACCTTATTTGGGTTGAGCTTCCCAGAACAGAGGTCAAACAAACTGTCTCGCTACATGTAACCGTCAATCGTAGAATGAGAAAACCTCACGGCAGGCCTGGCTTGTCCGCTGCAAAGGCCGTGTATTCAGTCACCACTCACACGATTTGGGGCAGTACTCCAAAGCTGAGTATTGTTCAAGCTCGGGGTAATGCTGATGACCCCCCTAGTGGCTGTAAGCTGCTATGACGCTGGGAACAACTGTTGCCTGACTGAATGAGTGAACAATGTACTCATTGTATAAGCAGCACCATGTGCACCAATGTCATGGTGACTCAAGGTGTCCTTCTCTGTACCTAACTTCAGACAGCCTCATTAGACTCAACTCCTGTTCCTAATCATTCTGATTTGCTCCTGACTGACCTGAGCCCGAAAGAAGCATGAGGGACAGGAGGGACCTGCATGTGTGTGTGTGACTATGTGTGTCACTATTACAGTCCCTCCCTAATAGTGTTCTCGGGGATCTCTGATAGTGAGGGAGGCTTCCGCTTGGGGGGCAGTAGCCTGGCAGGACTCTGGATGTCAGAATGCCTACATTCAGGGAGATGGATAAGAGCTGTGACTCCTTTAAAAAGCTTTGTCCTTCCTGACATCTGTCCATCCAATCATCCATCTTCTACACTAACTGCTTCTCTGAGTCAGTGTCACTGGGTCACCCCGGACGAGAGGCTTTTATTTACCATTTTCCAGCCCAATGCCAGGACCTCCTGGACCTAGACCAAGATACACAGTTGGAAGATAAACGAATGAATAAATGTTACATTTATATAGTGCTTTTCAAGACTCTCAAAGAGCCAGTGGGGAGCCACTTCAACCAGAAGCACTGTGTAGCAGCCACCTGGATGATGCGATGCTCATCACATGGTAGCTAAGGTGGTGAAGGGGCAGGAGAGAATTCACCAATTAGATACAAGGGATATAGGGGACTAGGAGGCCAGATTTGATAGGGCCACAGTGGGCAATTTTCACCAGATCATCGGGAAGCACCCCTACCCTTCTGAAAGATGGATGGACTGATTATCTACTGTATGATACTCTAGTGAGCCCTGAATGCACACATAGCTGGATGAATCTCAGCAACGTGAACAACCTCTTATCACACAAAATCAGAAAATTTACCCTTGAAATCCTGACAAATGCACCCAGTCAGTTTACTCCTACGACTTTTTGAACCTACTTGCCTGGCATCAAAACCACTTTTGCTTTCTTCCTGCCACTGAGATGATAAGATGTTTCAGCTCAAGGAGCAAATCAGAATGTGACCTTGAAGAGAAACAGTTCCTACAAACGAAAACCCTGAAATCTGCAGCCTCCGCCTGAGCTGCGGAGGAACCCTCGCCCGTTCACGGCTCCTCCAGGAAATTTCAGGGCTTTGAAATTACACACAGAAGCGTAGCCTAATAGACCAAGCGTGGCTACAGAGGGACCCAGCCCGCCTACCTCTGGGTGAAACGGTCCCTCTGTGGACTCACAGCTCCACTAAAAGCAAGCGCTTTTGAAGAACTCTGAGTCACTAGAAGGGAATGGCGCAATCAAGCCAGTCTGTCACCATTATGCAGTGGGGGGCAGGCCGGTTATCAAAGTATCAAGCATACAAAGGTGAAAATGGGTGCTTAAAATGCTTTAAATTCAGATTCACACCTGGGGGAGGGTGGTTTGTAGACGGTGGTTTATACTTCTGAGTGTCTTCGCAGAGGGGGGACTGCGAATGCTGAGAAGCACAGGGGAGGTGACCTACAGGTCAATCCACACACACCAAGGAGACACGTGAACAGTGGAACGACTCATGGGGAAGGTCATTGCACTGTCTGTCCCGCAGTGCCTGGAGTGGAGCGGAGGGGGGGGTCTGTAAACAAATAAACAGACAGTCTGGTGGTGCCATCTCCAATCTCCCTGTCTACCAGCCTGTCTGTTCATCCACAGCAAACCGGCGATTCTTCATCTCTGGTCCGGAGTCTAAGATCCACAGCAAAGCTGCTAGGTCTTCTTTCTCCGCTGAGAGACCCCTCAGTCATCCCCCTTAATCCCCATCTGTTCCACACTGTCCATTTCTACTCTACACCATCCCTGAACCTTCCTCTCATACCACTGGGAATGACCCAAATGAACAGAACTGCCCATGAGGCACTTGTGAAAGAAGGGACCACATCTTACTGCTGGCAATGGAATATTACTGAATATTATTGATTGAAATGAACTTTGCACCACTGACCTCGAAAGGGAAAGGTCTCCCAACACTAATTCAAGGCTGTGACCCCTGGACTAGTTGTACCGTATTTCTGCTGACCAGACATAAGACCTTGAACACTGTGGTGCAAAGGGCCACCAAGGAGCAGAGTGACTGAGTGGGACATGCCATGCAGTGGGAGAGGCTGAAGCTGAAATGATTATGGGCTTAAACAAACGTCTTATCAAATGGACCATGACCGGAAGGGTGGGGGGTGGGGGTGGCACTGTCTCACAAAGCTCTAGGCAGAATATCTCTCTAGGACGCTATCGCGAGCCCCCCTCTATAAAACTTCAATGTCTCTGTACGAACCCTAGCAAAGAGGCACAGGAGGACTCCAAGTCGTCTGGCAGGTGACTGGTGAAGCCCAGCAGCCGCATTTGCATTTTATGGGTATGTGGGGTCTGTGCTGTTAAGGTCTGTGCCTTTCATATTAACTGTTGCCTTCAGTTTTGCCTTCTACAGTGATTAGTACCAGTCAAGAAGCCTCTTAAACTAATGGTGTCTTAAACCAGATACTGGATAACTGTGACAGACAACAAAACAATCAGCCTCAGATATCAATTGATAATCAGAGACAGTCAGACAGTGGACAAAGGGATTTGGTGGGTCACAGAGGAGTAGCCACCCTGCAACAATATAACTGTGAAAGTGCTTAATCAGTGGTGCTGATTAAAAACCTGAGGAAATTATGCTAATTTCGCAAACCCATTGTCTGATGACCATTGTTCGGTTTTAGCTGTGTTTTCCTGTCCTGTGTGTGGCCAGAGTAAAAGGGAAAACAAAGTAAGGTGCTTATCAGTATACATTTGACAGCTTATAATGGATTCCCTGCAAATGCAGATGAGTGTTTTTATGAAACTCAGGTATTTCAATGAAGCGCAAACACCATGAAAGCCTAAACATTTATATTGACTAACTGTTATTATTGTATAATGGAAATCTAACTGAGAAAAGGCAGTTATAATAAAGTTTGGTGTGAAATTTCCTTTAGCATATTGATCCCACTAAAAAGTTGATACGTTTTCTTATCTACAGACTGATTTTTCTTTCTGTGAATCAGTGAAAACTTGTATATTTCAAGCACCTTATAGGGTTCAGCACCTCACCTGCACCCAGGTGACTGAGTGAGAAAGGTCTGAATAACACGACCAGTCAAAGGGAATGATATCCCTCTGTATGTGTGTCTCATAGGAAACTAAGATGGGAAGCCTGGATTTCACTGCACTTGCCACCTGTACAATGACAATAAAGGAATTCTCTACTTTATAATAGTGTTAACATTCTGCATACGAAGGTACACTGAGTCAGGATCAGAAACTAAACACATTAAACCTTTAGAGTGCAAATCAAAGACAACTTTTATGAAGCATCTGTTGCTAATTGTAAATGTGCATGTTGCCAGTGCTCTGAAGGTGTTTCAGAAGCTTTATTTATGACTCAGTTGTGCATTTTAAATGCTGTTAGCATCAGACCTGTGACCCGATAATCTGATTTAAAGTATAATTACTGTATTGCTCTGGGCAGGTAGCAGCTCGCAGCTGTAAGGGCTCTACGTTGCCTCACTGTCAGGATCCTGAGGGCGGTTTAAGGATCTAGACGGTGGGAAACCACTTTACTCCATTATCTGTCCTTATAATCTGTGCAGATTTTATTCTCGTCTAGGGACAGTGATAGGAAAAAAATAGCAAATTACTTGTACCTAGAGAACTTCAGATCATCATGAAATACGCCAATGTTTTTTCTAAGAATTCAATAAAAGTTACTCGAGTGGGAAACAAATCTCTCCTGATGTTAGTGTTAATCGTTTCCCAGATTAAATGTTATTCTGAAAGCAGCAGGGCTTGTGACCTCTCCGGTCAAAATGCCCTCTGCTGAGATGGGAACAGGCGTCTGACGTTTTCGCACAAGCAGACAGGCTTATACCCCGAGTGCTTTTAAAGCCCCCAGAGAGTGAAGCACATTTTTGATGAGTGTGTGAAGAAAATCTTGGCATGTGTCACAGACTCAGGTCACACGTTGCTATGTACAAGGGGCTTCAGTTTCTTCATGAGTGGATCTTACTCAGCCCCTCCACAGAATGGCCTCCCATGCAATGAGCTTGCAAAAGAGAGACCTGTCTCTCATTGCACCTGTCCTGACTGCCCTTACACTTCATTTTATTTATGTCTCTCTGCCCATTTATTTAATTTCCCATTGAAGATTACATGTTTTATTTATGCTTTATTCACCTGTTCACCCTGCCCCTGCCCAGCCTCTTGGGAAATGCCCTAGGTCCCGACCTTCATGCAAAGGGCCACCAGCACAGGCGAGGGGGCCACAGCGGACACGACACGACTGAAGGACTGCGAGGAAACTCGCAACGGGTTGGGATTTGCCTCTGAGGCTTGCTCCCATTTAACAGACAGGGAAGAACATACGATAACTGGTAGCACAGCAGCTCGGATTGCACCCATTACGCAGCCAGCAGGTAGTGCGACACCAAGGAACCTGGGACACTGGGAGAGTACAGAGGACAGTAAGGCCTCCATCTGCTGGGGAGAGCAGAGGGTCTGAGGCGATTACTGATCCGGCACTACTGGATGCTAAGCAAAGCTAGAAACAGGCTGTGGGAGATAAAGGCCCCCTTCATGGAGGCTAAAGCTGTTAGCGGTTTGCTGAACATGTGGCAAAATAGACCATGTATGGAGGGACGCCTTCATCCAAATTGAAAAACTGTAGACAATACTAAACTATTAATCTGATTATATTATATGCTGATAAAATCCCCACTGGGAACCTTCCTTACCCCACTGCCTAACCACTGCGCCCCCTTGTGTCCGTGCACACAAGGCAGTAGCAGGATTCTCACAACAGAAGCTGAACCTGTATCTCTATCTGTATCTGTACTCCATCACAGTGTTATATCAGGTGCAGGATGGGGGGTGGGTCATATTAATCATATTGATTTGGGAGACATTAACCTGTTATATTGTGATTATATTGCTATAAATTGCACCTGTATTTTGTAATCTGAAGTAACATTTGGGGTGTTATGTGAAACATAACAGGCACCTTTATCTCCTATTACACAATTTGTACTAATTCTGCATTTGCTGTTATTTTTAAAGCATCTTTCAGATTTATAAACCTGCCAGACACTTTGAACTTGCAGATGTTCTGTCTTACAATATCTTTGCTTATTTCTTGTACAGGAAGGGGTAACTTAATGTTTGCACTGGAGATACACCGTAAAATGCTGACCCATTAGCCGTCAGATCACGGAGAGGACATCCCACTCTTCAAAGAAGAAACGGGAGGCCTGGCTGAGTCTCCCGTGAAGAGGCACAGCCTGGGCCATCAAAGGCCGTTTTATGCCTTTTTTCCTGAATAAATAACCGGCATCTTTATTTTAAAAGGTTTGAAATCATTTTCTGTGGTCACGTTGAAATATTGAAAATAATTCAAAAAGGATTAGCGGATTTTGAATTTCACAAGGCCAGCCCATGTACTCGTTCTCTTTTAGGGCTTCCCGAATCCTCTTGGAGCTAACCCGTGTTCAGCCCCCCCCACCACTGGAGTTATCACACTGCCACATCCTCATTCATTCAGAGGATGTCAGATGAAGCACAGGGTCACACTCCCAATCCAATCATATCACTTCCTGCAGGTCGTAATCCGACTGTCCAAGCACAGCAGTGCGGGAGACCGTATCAATAGAGTCTCCCCACTGGACGCCCTCATTACATGTGGCATAATCCCCCCCGGACGAGCAGGGCATCCACGGGACCCTGATCTGGCCTCATCCATTTATTTCCTGCTGAGAAATTAGTTTTGGGATTTCATAGGGGCGGAAGGGGGATAAAATTACAATAAAGCATGTTACCCCGAATTGCTGCGAGACTCTAGGATGGCAGGAATCGGGGGGTCCGGACAGAATTGGGAGGCTATTTAAAGGCCTTGTTAAAAGGAGCAGAACAGCACACAGTGGGATGGGGGGGGGGGTTCACAAGCAAACTGTCGGCTACAATGGCCCTACAGGCAAGCTGCACTCGGCTGGGGATCTACCGCTAGGTTTTAATGATCATAGCCCCATCTTCAGGGGCTTCCTCCCAGCATGTAGGGGCTGCTCTGCTTCTGCTTCCAGCCACTCTCAGCAGTAAGCGACGTCAGCAGGTCACGCTCCTCCAGCTGTGACAATTTAAGGCCCCCTACCAATGCAGCTGTTTCAGGGCACCCCAACGCTGAGTTTAAATCACAGAGACCTCCCACCCTCCTTTGACCAAAATGAAAGGAAATCCGGGTGATACTGTTCCCTGATCCCCTCTGCACATATGACTTTGGTGTAAATCAAGGTGTCTCTGAATAGACACTTCTGGAACATCTCTCTGCTAAACTGGTCGACCTGCTAACAAGCCAGCCTCGTTAAAACTGATCCTCCAGTTAAGGAACATATAAATCACTAAAGAGCACTGAATCCTCTGTGTCATTCCATCACAAAGAGCGACTCATTTCAGAATTCAATTTTATTTATATAGCGCTTCTGACAACAGTCATTGTCACAAAGCACTTTACATTTAACTGGCCCGAACCCCACTGAGCAAGCCTGAGGCGACAGTGGCAAGGAAAAACTCCCTCTAGCAGGAAGAAACCTTGAGAGGAACCTAGACCCAGAATAGGACCCCATCCTCCTCTGGGCGAATAAAAAGTCATCCATCTTCTCACTGCTTCTGCAGTACAGAGTCATGGGCGGATTAGAGCCCATCTCAGGCAGGAGATAGGCAGCGGTCAACCCTGGCTGTGACCCGCCCACTGCAAGGCAATAACAAATCAGAGTAATAAAAATACCGTCAAATCTATCAGCTGTCAAAGCTGCCAGGAGACTTGTGAGAAAGTGCTGAACCACCTTATTATTTCACCCAGCTGAAAGGAGGGGCTCAAGGGCGGCTGATCTGGGAAAGGTCAGCGAGGGGCACGGCCGACTCACTGACATTTTGACTTTATGAATAAATATTTCCCTACTGAGAGAACTCAGAGGCATAGAATAATTGAAAGATTTCAATACAATCATCAACATGAGTAACCTTACAGTCAGTGTCACTCATTTACGGAAGGCCAGGTACCAGGAGAGGAATACGGACCTGTTTACACATGGGGAATTTCTCACAGCTTGTAGAGTTATTTGGGGGGCTGTCTGATTAGGGAGCTGGACCTGTGGCAGGCAGGAGGGCTGGTACTGGCTATGCAGGAGCAAACGCTGAAGATGCTGAGGAGAGAAGGTGCAGTGTGTTTCCTTACCATCCAACACCATTTACTCAGCTAGCATTAGCACCATGTTACTAACTCTGAACATCCATTTACCAATAAACAGAAAAGTTCCACCATGCAGCATGACCCCAACTCTAGACTCCTTTCCAACAAACACTTCCTGTCTGACATCTACAAGCACCCCCTTGATGTTGGCCATCATACCTCCCAGATATTTGCTACCTCTTTTTACTGTGAAAACAGGCATGTTCCATGCAACGCAGAGCACCCCCAGCCCCATGAATAAAGGGAGAGAATGCAGGAAGGGACAGTTTAGTTGAAAAAAGGTTAGTCCTGTATTTAACTGCCATGCTGGGAAGGTTCTCCATGTGACAGGGCACCATTACAGCTCTGCTACGTGGTCATTCCCAGATCAAAGCATTTAGCGCATAAACATGACATGGTTTCACGGCCCACGGATCTCCACACTGGCATCCTCAGGGAGAGCCCGAGCTTTGGCAGGGTGCCACACAGGCCCATCCGTGGGAGAGAAACACATTTGGTGCAGGCAGATTCATGCCTCTCACAGTCAGGCCGGCATGAGGTCATACGAGATTTAGAAGGTGCCAAAATGAGTCGCACACCTACATGTACAGCAAAAGCTTGGAGTTCTGACACATGATTTGCTGAAGCCTTTTCACACTGTAAACAAAAACCATTGAAAATGGCCGATTTGCAAAACTCCTGAAGTATAGGCTGGACAATGAATTAGCCTCATTGAGCACAAGTGATACAGACTTTGCATGATGATGTCCTGCTTTTCATGGGACTTTCATTCTTCATCAGTGTTAACTGATGCAACCTGAAACAACTATTTGTGGTTTAGTAAAGTCTAAACTGCACACCATTCAGACTAAATCCCAGGACCCTCTCAGGAACTCCAGGTGGGGGGGGGGTGTCCATCACGGACTCAGGGCATGTACAGTCAGAAAAGGAAGGTGATGATCCACTTGCAGCTCCACAAGATAAACAGGGGTTTTATTACAGAAACTGATAACACTACAAACAAAAACGAGGGGTTAAAACTGAAAAGGGGCACAAGTAAAGTAACAGAATCAAAAATACCTACAAGGGGTAAACTGGTAACATAGAGAACAAGCAAGAAAACAGAGAACACAGCAGATCAGAATAATCAGCATCAGGGAAATTATGAAAACGGACAATGACTCCACTGGGGAACAAAGCAGGATCGGGTACTTAAATACAGAGGGTTAACAAGACAATGCAGGACAGGTGAGAACAATCAACAAGGGTCGGCACAAGGAATCTGGCAACAGGTGGAACTAAAACACAGAAACTAGACAAATACCAAAAACACTAACTGGGAATAGAACAAAAGAGTAATTAAACAGAACCAGAAAGGAAAAAAGCAGAACAGAAGCAGGGGAAAAAAACCTAGGACAAGAAAACTAATACTAAGGAAACAATATTTAATAAATATAAAAACAGAGGAGGTTAGATTCAAACTCACAAGTACAGGGTTTATAGGTGCACACTCAGTCCATCGAGCCATGCGACACTCAAAGGAGCTGGGGAAACACTCACAACAGGGAGGACAGGATGGCCAGCAATACCTGCTGGTCAAAGGGAGGGGTATAGGGGACAGACACGAAAGGCTAGAACAGACGGGTACTGACCCTGACAGCCCCAGTTCCGGGACTCCAGGAAACTAGACTGCACCCTTCTGGTCTGATGACTTCTATCACATTTTCATAAATGCCATCCTCCACATTACATCTGGCTTATTCCTATGCATCACAGCATACCCAGCTATGAAACCCCAAACACTGAAGTATTTCGACAAGGCACTCTGGCTCAGGGTGGTACAAACTCCCGTCTCCTACATAGCATCTTAGTTTACCTGCTTCAAAATTTCATCTTCCACCACTACAAGCTTCAGGCCTGGAAAGACAACAGCCCTGCTAAAGGCACAAACTCCCCCTAGCATCACAAATTTAGGAAATCATTTTAGAAAGTCCCCCTAAATCATAAGTGTTGCCAGTCAGACAGAAGAAGGTCACCCTAAAGGGATCTCAGCTGCCGCTGCTAATTCCCAAACCAGAAACATGCAGCGATAAAATGAGCCATGGCTGGCAAACAATTCTCTCCCCAAGCTGACTAACTGAAGCGACAGACACACTCCTTTGGCTGCACTATACAATAGCAGCCCAATTAAACTTCTGGGGTGTCATTTATCAAACTTAAATTTAAAAGTTGCACACATATATGTAGGCAATTTCCTGTTGATAAATCAGAATTATCTCGGCAACGATCCTACGTGCACAAGCCTCAGACCACACCCAGTCACCACCCTCAATTAGCCATATCCAATCGTGCACAAGCCTCAGACCACACCCAGTCACCACCCTCAATTAGCCATATCCAATCGTGCACAAGCCTCAGACCACACCCAGTCACCACCCTCAATTAGCCATATCCAATCGTGCACAAGCCTCAGACCACACCCAGTCACCACCCTCAATTAGTCATATCCAATCGTGCACAAGCCTCAGACCACACCCAGTCACCAACCTCAATTAGTCATATCCAATCGTGCACAAGCCTCAGACCACACCCAGTCACCACCCTCAATTAGTCATATCCAATCGTGCACAAGCCTCAGACCACACCCAGTCACCACCCTCAATTAGTCATATCCAATCGTGCACAAGCCTCAGACCACACCCAGTCACCAACCTCAATTAGTCATATCCAATCGTGCACAAGCCTCAGACCACACCCAGTCACCACCCTCAATTAGTCATATCCAATCGTGCACAAGCCTCAGACCACACCCAGTCACCAACCTCAATTAGCCACAGTCAATCGTGCACAAGCCTCAGACCACACCCAGTCACCAACCTCAATTAGCCACAGTCAATCGTGCACAAGCCTCAGACCACACCCAGTCACCACCCTCAATTAGCCATAGTCAATGCAAACTGACTGCCTGCTAACATAATATGCAAATCAAACAGTTCTGCATGCAAGGTACGGTGACAAAAGACAGGAGAAAAAAAGAGAATTTTGACCAGTGTGAGGTAGACGTCTTGCTCTTGGAGGCAGATGTACAGAAAGATGTTTTATTTGGGGGGCTAGACAAAGGCATCACAAATTTAATAAAAAGTTTTCTGTGTGGTAACAAGTCGCCGTAGCAGTTAATGCTGCCAGCTCAACAAGACGCAAGACACCCGAGCTCAGGAAGAAGTGGTCCGATATGAAGGTGGCGGCAAAGAGACGAATTGCTGCATAGTCAGCGTCACTGCAACCTGCTGGAGCAGAACTACAGCTTCACCCTGTGGGGATGGCATCAATGACAGGAGATGCCCTGGGATGAGCTGGAGCATACAGTATGTGGGACACTGATGCAGAAGGCCAAACAACTGCAGAAAAAAGTATTAATAAAAAGGTAAAAGTAATTCTTTCCTGAATGAAAGATGCTAATTTCCATACATTAACAAAACTAATGCGTAGATAATTTAATGGCTTTGATAATCATAAAATAACTCTTTCCCCCAGTCATGGTTGTTGAAAATGAAGCAGGACTGGCTGATGAGGGCTGCAGAAGACAGTGAAGCTATCTCCATGTGTTCCATCAGCCCCAAGCAGTGGGGGCAAAGGGGGACGATAACCATGATCTGAGAGGTGGCCAGGGAAGCTCGGTGACATCAAATGCATATTACATGACATTTAGGTTTCATTAAAATAACTTGCTAAAAGATATCTCTGATCTTGTTCTTCAGAAGAGACACATCACGTGCACACACAGTCACCCAGCTGAAAGAGCATCAGACTCATTTGGGGGCATTTATACTCGATGCTCGCGATAAATTTGTTTACGCATCATGGCTACTGCGCATGTCCTGCATTTATTTCACACGTTGTTTGTGCAGCTACCCATCAAATGAATACTATGCATATATGACATGCAGTACCGCCAAAAAATCTTGTGGGTATTATGGTGAACTTTTTCATGGGACTAAGTGTCTATATACAGTACAGTTGGTATTAAAGTAGCATCTTCTAAATATAAATTTACATCATTTAATGGCAGTTAAACTTTCTTCTGCTTCCCAGTTCAATCTGACTACAGACAATTAACAAGACAGTGCAACATTACTGAACAAAAAATAGTAAGTAGGGCTGGGTGATGTACAATATTAATATCGACATTGTAAATTATTCACATGCAATTTTTACATCATGACCGTGATAGTCAGCTTCATACTGTTTGGACATCATACCGCAGTATAAGGTATTTTCATAAGCAACATTATTTTTCAATGCAGTTTTGGTATTCAGAAATCTTGCTAATTAAATTGGCTGACAGAGTGGAGTTTATGCACTGCTATTCTGTCACAGGAAACAAAACTTATCAATCATTGTTCAAGATTATCTAACACGTTTTTCTTTTCTTAAAGTTTACTGTCGCTACTTTTGCATAAGCTCTGAAAGTGCTCTCCACGCCAGGCATAATCATTTATATTCTTGCTGTTTAAATCACTCGTACATGGGTTTGAGAGAAATTTATATATTTACAGTACAACTCCTTTTTTGCTTTTAAATATTGCAATATTTATATATTTATTTTTCCTCCAGTATCTTACAGCCATAAACCTAAGTACAAAAAACTAACTATTACGAGATATAACACATAATACAACATTCGACATAAGGTAGTAAAGTGATATGGTGCTTTGTTCATATTCTTGCAAATATAATAAGCATCACTGATGTTTATCTTTGGTGACTTGTGGTGGCAATGATTGTACCACATTTTAGGTCAACTTAGGACAAATAAGTAAGACTGGAAACAATGGAGCTAACCAAGATGGTTTTGTTGTACTGCCCTCTAGTGGACATAACTTTTAATCCTCCAGATTGACGTAAACTACTCGCGCAAGTAAGAGCATCAACACTGCTTGAGTAGCAACTGTAAGCATAAGCGTACACATTTCAAGCGTCAAGTACAAATCAACCCTTATGTACATTAGGCTGTAATTCAGGGTCATCTGGCTGCACCTCAATGGTGTCAGGGGTTGGCAGGTTGTTCTGCACATGCGACCATAATACTGCACACACCTTGGCTGGGCTGTGCAGCATTCTCCCAAGTGACGCATGCGAACACTACCACCTGCACTGGAAGAGCCTTATTATGCGCTCTACCACTGAACACACTACTGCACACAGATCATTGTAGCACCTCTCTCTCGTGCTCTGGGAGTGACAGGAAGGGATTAGGAGCCAGCGTCTGAGGGAGAAATGAGGCAATGATTAATGCTGCCATGAGTAAAACGGCTGTCAATCATTTTATTTATAAAGCACATTCAAAAACAACATATGTTTACCAATGTGCTGTACGACACAGTGAATAGACAATGTACATATCATCCTACCATAAAATATATAACAGTAAATCGAATAATAGCAATCACTATACAGAGAATCCAACAACAAAATGTAATCTCATGATGACATGAAACACTAACATTTAAGGTGGAAATGTTAATGAGTAAAAATAAGTCGTTAATCTGGATTTTAAAACTGTGACTGATGTATCTGATCTAATCCGAAATGTACTATTCCAAAGGGTCAGAGCAGCAGCTGCTAAGGCACAGTCACCCTTTTCACTGAGACCATGGGATGGACAACAGCAACTGATCGGATGCAGACCTCAAGGTTCTGACAGAGACTTAAAGGTTAGTAGATCAACAATATACGATGGGGCAAGCCCATTTAAGGCTTTGCACACAGAAAGTAAAACCTGATACTTGACCCTAAAATTCGCTGGAAGCCAAGGTAAAGAAGCTAGAACTGGTGTGATATGATCTCTTTTCTTTGTGTTAGTCAATAATCTTGCAGCAGCATTCTGTACAAGCTGGAAACAGGACAGCACTGCTACGTACAATGCATT
Organism: Brienomyrus brachyistius; assembly: GCF_023856365.1. Taxonomy (NCBI): domain Eukaryota; kingdom Metazoa; phylum Chordata; class Actinopteri; order Osteoglossiformes; family Mormyridae; genus Brienomyrus; species Brienomyrus brachyistius. The sequence goes on from NC_064544.1 coordinate 23,158,439, forward strand.
ACAATAGTATATGTGAAAAGAACTAAAAGCATGAATAGGTTTCTCAAGATCGTAAGGAGAGGAAAAGCTTAACCTTAGCTACCCTCTTCAACTGAAAAAAAGCTTCCGTTAACCACTGAATTGATTCATCCATCAAACTCCAGTTATGCATCAAAAATTACTCCAAGACTTTTTGCTCATGGTTTAACATAAGGGGGCAGCTGACTAAGCTTCAATAAGAGGGTCTTCATGAGGGTCAAAATCATGCATCCTGTAATATTCAGTCATCTTACCAACAAGCCAACCATCATGTCCAGCCCCACCTGTCACTCTTCTGCGATGATGCTGTGCCTCAAAATGAAGGAGTCATGGCCAGACCTGGGCCATTGAGCTACAACATTTGTGACTATCATGCTGAGATCACACTAATTTACACACTGATTGAAAGAAACTGCTGTTGATTCACAAGAGCAGATCGTGGGCACTGGCTGCCCTTATTGTTTCCTAACTACAGGTGATCCCCGATCACAATGAGGAATCCAGACATCCCTGCAAATTTGGTTTCCACCCCTATCTGATCAGCCGCAGCATAGGGAAACCAGAGGTAGTGCTCTGCCAAATGGGTAATGCCACCCAGAATGACAGGCATAAAGAAACAGTAAAATGGCTGGGATACCCCTGCTCTGCCGGCCAGTTCTGTCTGGTAGGTGCCTGTCGCCATGAACCCAGCCATGGCCAGAACCCTTACATGGACAGGAAAAGCCCCAGTTGGAGTGGTTGCTTGCTCTACTGCAGGCCCCACTTCAGGACATAATTGCAATAGCATGGCTCTTGGAAGACTAAATCGGCTCATAAACCAATTATCTGTGTATAATGAAGGTAGACGGGGAGACCCTCTCATTGGCGAGTTTTTTCCAGCAACTTCTGCAGGTATTTCTCCAGAGGGATCATGATCCATTCTGGGGCTCTTACCTAGCATCTTATTGATAACCCCACCTTGCCTTCACAATTGGCTGAGGGTGTTGTCTGTTACAGAGCCCACTAGATGCTCACAAAACTCACCGAGGTGGATGATAGTGAAGCATTCCTCACTACCTTTGAGCAGACAGCCAAGAGGGAGAGGAGCCTGCATTGTGACTGGGCAAAAATCCTGACCCCATCCCTAGCTGGGGAAGCTCAGGCTGCCTAACATGCCTTGCCCTGGTTGGCCTTTGATGCTTTGAGAGCAGAGATCCTTGTCTGCTCAGGTTTGTTAGTCATTATGGTCACGCAGAAGTTACATTACTGTGTATATATGAACAATCAGCCAATACAGGCTCAGTTCAGCCAGCACTTCCAGATTATATAGAACTGGCTACAGCTAGACTGGCACATTCCATCACAGACTGTAAAGAAAGTCACCATGGACCTATTCTTCCTGGCCCCCACCTCAATGACTGAAGTGACAAATGCCAGAGGCAGCTAACCATGCCCACCCTCCCCTGCTCAAAGAGGATGTAGCCCTCTTGATAATCCAAGGGAGAGGAGAACTCAGGAGAGCCCCCATCTGTGAAAGAACAGTAGCTTTGATTTTCCCCAAGGCAAGCTTATACCAACGGTCTGGGGTTGGCATCAGTCACCAAGACTTAGATCATCAGTCGCAGCATCAGCGGCAGCATTCATCAGCCTTCCACCATACTCATGATGAGGATCCGGGCCCAAGGCTGCCACTACCAGGATGCCTGTCAACAGGAACCACCCCATTCCGAATCTACCTCTCCAGCTAGTGAGAGAGGGGATCTCGATATTGAGCCTCCTGCCTTTAACTCTGAACAGCTTTCAGAGTTCTTTCAGTAAAGGTATGCAAAATTACATTAATGTGAGGTCCCCAAGCAGGCAGAGTGAGGGTGGGATGGGATGCCCTAGGTGTGTCAATAAGTCTTCACAGATCCTTTGCAAGTTACGCATATGTCAGTACTGATCCCCATCTGGAACATCCTTTGCCTTGTGTAGTGTGTTCTGTGTAAAATTTTGTACTGTAATAGCTGCAAGTTGGAGTTCTGAGTCATTCTAAAGGTATTCAAGAAATTTGCCTCCAGAAGTTAGTGTCTGGGTTGATGAGTAAATCCCTTTCCCGTTTGTGGGTAGGGAGTGAGAGCATTGCATTAGATTCTGCTAGATGCTCATAAATCCTAAACAGTTTTTTAGTTGGAGTTATTAAGAAGTTTGCTACTTTAACTGAAAGCTCCAGATATAATTGCTTACAGCACCATCTATTATGTATTATTGATTTAAGCTGAAGATATTCTAAGTATTTGTTTTTCTCAATGCCATAGGTTTCTGCTATATTATTATATATCATGCGATTCTCTTGGATTATATGTTCAAGGCGCTTGATTGCTTTATTATGCCATGCAAGGAAGTTTATCATTTTTTATTTAACAGGATGTCAGGGTTGTTCCAGATGGGTGTTAGTTTGCATGGGACCAGTGAAATTTGGTTCATTTTAAGAAATTCCCACCATGCTGTCAGCAATGTGCTGATGTTAATGCTCTTAAAACAGCAAAGTTGTTTAAGTATGTGACTGATAAATGGCAGGTCCTGGATTCGAATATCGTTACAGAAAGTTTGCTCAATATCCAGCCAGTTAAGGTCTAAGTTGTTTTGCGGAGTCCATTTTAGGACAAATATCAATCTATTGGCAAGAAAGTAGTTGTACAAATTAGGAAGCTCCATACCTCCACAGTTTTTGGGTTTCTGTAAAGTTTTCAAACTTATTCCTGATATCTTGGATTTCCATAAATATTTTGAAATTAAGGAGTCCAGTGATTTGAACCAAGTCAGCGGAGGTTGACTCGGAACCATTGAGTACATGTAGTCAATTTTGGCAAGATCATCATTTTGATTGTTGCTACTGTTCCCATAATTGACATTGGCCTATATTCTACCATGCAAAGTCACCTTTTTAAGCAGAGGACTGTGATTTAATCGCGTCAGAACAGCTTGGCAGATATGTGAATACCAAGGTATCTAATGTTTCCAGATTGAAGTGGGATAGTTGGATTGGACTGGAAGTCACAAGATATTGGAAGAATAGTTGACTTGTTCCAATTAATAGAGAAATCTGAGATTGAGGGGAACTTATCTATGAATCTTATAGCCTCAGAGAGAGCCCTGTGTATTTTGAAGAAAAAGTAATACATCATCCGCATAAATTTTATGGGTTATTTTGCTGTTTGGATACCTTTGATATTATTATGTTTCCGAATTGCTGCTGCCAATGGTTTGATAAATATAGCAAATAGTCATGGAGAAAGTGGACAACCTTGCCTAGTGCCCCATCTGAGAATGAAGCTTGGGGAGATTTGGTCATTCGTTTTTACGCAGGCTTTAAGTGAACTGTATAAAATTTTAATCCAGGTTACAAAGTTCTCGCTTAATCCAAATTTTAGTAAGGCTGCCAGTAGAAATTTTCAATTTACCCTGTCAAACGCCTTCTGTGTCCAATGAGACGATTATGACTTCCTTATTTTGAATGTTGCAGTAGTCTATCACGCCAATTAGTCTCCTCATGTTGTTAGTGGACTGTCTGCCTTTAATGAAACCCGTTTGATCTGGATGTATTATATAAGGTGTTACTCTTATATAAGAATTACTTTTTCAATTGTACTAGCCAGAGCCTTGCTGATGAGATCCGCATTTATGAGTGATATTGGTCGATAGCTAGAGGGGAAAGCAGGGTCTTTGTCAGGTTTGAGGAGCAGGTTAATATCTGTACAATTCATATTTGGAGGGATGCTGCAAGTTTCTTTAATTTCTATAACCATTCTACGGAATAGTGGTGCTAGCAGAGAGGCCAAAATGTTTTGTAAGATTCTGCTGGAAATCCATCTGGACCTGGGGCTTTCCCGTCAGGCATATATTGTAGTGCATCGTGAAGTTCCGCTATTGAGAGAGGTAACTCTAATGCCGTTATTTGTTCATTATTTAATTTTGGTAGGTCGATGTTGTTTAAGAACTCTTCTATTTCAGAATCAGTTGGATTAATATTAGGTGGGTATAAAAGGGAGGGTTACTGATGTGTCCTCCACAATGGCAGGTTGCACTGCAGTGGTCCATCATCATATTGATATTCCCCCTGGTGTGATTGTGAGGCCGGAGGGGCAAGCTATAATCGAAAAATTTCTACAGCTTCTACAGTTTCAAAGCTCCTAGCACAGTTCATTAGTGATGCTACCAAAGTCTGACAGGTCTTTATGGTTCTGCGATGAATCGCAGAGGCTGAACAAAATGGCAAAATTTGAGCGCTACCCCCTTCCTCGGTTCGATGAGCTGGTGGAATAATTAGGTACGGTAAAGGCTCCAGAAGGTCTAGGAGGCCATCAGTCGGGCAAGCCTGACCTGTAACCCAGCCAAACGTCACCTTGGCTTGGTGTAGGCCCATTACCTAAATGGATATGGCCTTTTCTGAACACAGATTTGCCGCCTGCAAATATCCTTGGCCAGCCACCAAAACCCAAGTACAGACTTTTCTAGGGTTGGTGGGATATTATCAGTGCTTTGTTCCCCTTTTCTCCTCTAGAGTCAAACCCTTATGAGATCTCAGGAGGAAGCGACAGCCTGCCCGGTTTATCTAGAAGGACCAAGCTGAATGAGCCTTTGCCAAAGTAAAAATGGTGGTAACATCTGACCCAGTGATCAGGGTCCTGGACTTTGGTTAACCATTTTTCCTGCACACATGGCCAGGATGTGGACCTGGGGGCCATATTCTATCAGGACTTTGGAGGAGAAAAACACCCCATCCTATTTCTCTCCAGGAAGCTAAATGCCATTATAGAACGTGAAGCCGTGACTGTCAGCTAGGCCATGAAAGAGCTCCAGCATTATAAGTTAAGATAAGATAAGATAGGATTTTATTGATCGCACAGTGGGGAAATTTGTGTGTTAACGCAGCTCCAGACAGATAGCAAGAAAGAGTTACAAGAGTAAAGAATATAAAAATACAAGAATAAGAATTCAGAATAAAAAAATAATATAAAATAAGATAGAACACTGATACAATAGTAGTAATAATGCCTATGTACACTCATACACCGTATGAAATATGGATAGTGGGTTATGGAAAAGTGCAAGTAATAATACTGTAGATATCAACTATGAGTAAAAGTATCTCCTGAGTAAAGCCTTCATGCTCATCACTGAGCCCCCTACAGTGGATCGAACAGGGCACCAGCCCCCATGTCACTGGGTGGGTCCTTGACCAACAGGACTAGCCCTGCACAGGGTCAGGCAGAAACAAGGTAATGCCAAGGGATTGCCCAGAGCCATCAATTCTGTGCAGGACCATTGGCCTACCCACGCTCCGGTCACCCCTGCCCGGTGCTTGTGGATGGCATTGTGGCACTTGGGGGTGCACCTGTTGAAGGCCAGACAGTAGAAGGTCACTTTTCAAGCATTTCAGCCACGCAGACAACTGCTGTTAACTGCCATACCAGAAATGTGTGGCAGCAAAACGACCCCCTGTTGGCAATCTGCCACTTCCATTCCCACCCATTGTGGCTCTCCCTGAAAGGTATTTAAACCATTTCAGAGAGATCAGAGGGAAGGGAAAGGCCAGGTGGCTATTTAGTAATGGGTTTTTGTTTTGATTTTATTGCGCTAAACATAGAGCTCGTAAGCCTGCTTACATAAAATCATGAGCTGATTCCAATACGCAGCACCTCAACAGATTCAGCCATAACTATAATTGTTTCTCAGTCTCTCTCGTTATTCTGAAGCGACCAGTTCATTCCACCGGGGATTGACCTCACAGCGCTACCACCCGCGTTCCTTCCACAGCCATTTAGGCAGCCACTGAACGTGATGCGGTGCAGATCCATCTCCAGAGTTGCCGAGTTTAGTCGTAAGGTTTTTATTTGAGACAAGTTTAAACACTCATTCACATGTAACTTGTAAATTGTGTGTAAGGTTTGCAAACTACCCCAACACTTCTGATGTATCTAATTTTAGGTTTGTAATGGAATAATATCGATTTTCCATAAGATTTCTTGTGTGAGCGTGACACTCTGAAAGCATGAGTGTCACGCCAGGTGCATAAGAGCAGCAACCCTGGATACCAGGCCCAGCAAATTACAAATTACAGTCTGAATGCGGCGAAAATTGCAGATGATAGTTACAGTCTGCTGACTACCCCTGCCAATCTCACTGCATTAGACATGACCCCGACACGTACAGCTTCAATAGACGCCCCTTCCTAGCCAAGCAAACCCTATAAGCAATATGACGAGCATTATAGTAAAATACAGGAGAGCCTGAGGTGAAGTCAGGTGACAACCACATTCTTTCACTTCACTAGTAGCTCATCATCATATAAGACTGAGTTGAGGGCTCTCTAATTTCCACTAAATGCACCAAGATGTTTAAGTCCCCACCCTTTCTGTGACAGCTGTTTCCTCCTGTGTGCGGATGCCAGCATGGGGAATATGCAAATTTCACACACACTCATATAACAATTCAAACCTTCTACCTTGAGCCTCCATGTACCCCTTAGACTGGACAGGAGCACTAGAATTTTCAGGAACAACATCCTTTTCAAATGCATAAAACATTAGACAGTCATCCGAACCACCCACACACCGGTAAACATGAATCACATGCAAATTATGGCATATGTAACAAACGAAGATACATGAACTTTGCTAAATTTTAACAAAAAAGTGAACAAATACATGGCGCAGTATTAAAATTTGGATGTAGCCTTGTCCTGTAAGTCAAGAAAGCATTTTACACTTCCAAGTTATTATGAGTTTTTCCATTTGTGATCTTTCTATAGGCAGGTTAATGGAGGCCAAAGAAAGGTTTTGTGACAAACTGATGTCTGTAACAAGAAAATGTAACAAGACTGTAACAATGTAACAAGACTGAAATGTTTAACAATGCGTCCAGTTGTTACACAGTTCAGCTAATTGGCAAACGCTGGCACTAGACTCAGTTCTGCAGTCCAAGCCCAACCTTTTAATCTTTTTGGTGCCCGGTTTTGTGCATTCTGCCGCTGTCTCTCGGTTACCATGGTGACGTCTTGAAAGAGACTGGGGGGGGGGGGGGGTGCACTGAGGACTTCCAAGAAGACGCCCTCCCCTACATTTAAAGTCTTCAGGTACAGAAAAATGCCACCATTAGCTGTCAGAGACTTCATCTTCATCAGTGACATCACCTTGGCTTGTCGGGGTCTAAGCTGCGTCACTCTGCCCCCCCAGAAGCCGCCAGTGGCTGCCCTCTCCTGCGATGATGGTAACTGGGCCCGACGAGAACATTATTAAGGGGCATGTCATGTTTGCCAGCTTGTCGGCAGTACTAGGGTGGTGCTATTTTAACATCTAACAGGGATCCGATACTTGTTTGAGTCCCCCCCCCCCCTACCAGCAGGGTGATCGCCCCCTGCTGTGGTGAAATGGACACTGCCACTGAAACCTGCTGTGTCGCTGTCTCTTTTCTGCTACCTGACTGTGGTCGGGGGTGCGGACTGTAATTATCAGTTCAGACAACACAGGCGAGCTTTGGCAGTAATGAGGGAATCAGGGAAGTGTGGGGTACTGAGCTAAGCATTTAAACCCTAACATGTCAAAGGCCCAGACCTGTACTGGGGGGGGGGGGGGGCAAGTGTCATAAATACCTAACGAGGCATTGGGGGGGGGGGCAGGGGGTCTGGGGGATACAGGGGGTCCAGACAGGGACCAGGGTGGTTACGGGTGATTTAGATAATGGTGGCAGATGAACACATTTGGTAAAAGGCGAGGGGGGTTTCTGTGTGACAGATGAGCCCCCAAAACGCCACCTACCTGGACCAGAACAGAAGGAGGCGATGACAGCCAGGATGCAGCCGAAGCTAAGGTACGCCATCCAGGGCACCCGCGCCTGAGGTGGGAGGGAGAGGGGAGGGGATAGGGGATAGGGGATAGGACAAGAAATATGGGATAGGGGAGTGGAGACAGGGGAGAGGAGACAGGGAATATAGGATAGGGAAGAGGGGATACGGTATTGGGGAGAGAAGATAGGAGACAGGGTATATGGGATAGGGAAGGGGGGATAGAGTATAGAGGACAGAGGAGAAGGGAAAGGGGAGTGAGCAGAGGGGACAGGGGAGAGGGTAGAGAGAGACATTAGAAATGCCTGAATGTGATAATAATGTGACAATACTGTGCTCATCCCCTGGCAGTTATGGAATAATCCCATCCAAGGCAGGCTGTTGTGTGACGTAAAATATGGTAGCATGGTTCGGTGGCCACATACTAATGACCTGACGAGACACTCAGCTGCACTCATTAAAAAGGCTGGAATGAGAAGAGTGCCCCCTAATCTCCTCAGGGAATTCGGGGCTAAGGACGCTGACCAGATCCTCCAGCTAAAGGGCTGGGACTTCCACAGTTTATTACAGCCAGAGTGATTATTCACGCTCGTTAGGGCTGGAGGGGGCATGCTTTTATGAGCTGGCCTCATTGAAATTATTAACCAGGCAATGGCAAGCTCACTCTCACCAGACCAGAAAGCACACTCTGCAGTGTAATATTCAGTGTGTCCGGTTCACACTCGCCAGCAGAATGGAAAGCCTGCTCAGACATCACTGGGTCCTCATTCACAAATGGTCTACGTCTCAATTACTTGATTAAACTTTGAACTGAAGTACAGCTGTGACAAAACTATTTTGACAATGCGATTGTCTGTCGATTGCTCACCTGACAAAACATTTGTCTGTCAATTCAACTTTAATCTGTACTTTTGTCGACTTGTGAATTATGCTTTGTCGTCTGACTGCATCTTTATGCATGTCATCCTGATATATTGTCTGACTGTCTTATTGTCTTCACGTGTTGTTTGTCTGTGTTGTTTTGCTTTTAGTCCTGCTGTATCGTCCATAAAAACACAGTCAAGCGACAAGGAAATATATATATATATATGATTATTCATCAAATCAACTGCATATTACTCAATGATTAATATAATCGATAGTGAGAGCCCTAGTGTGGTGGCCAAAAGTGACATTCTGGAAGGTTCTGAGTGATCCCTGCTGGAATGATATGGCGTGTATCTGTTTCCATGCCAGTGACATAAGCAGTTCTTTACTGGCCATGTGTCAGGCCCAATCCACATACCAGCCACAGAGATGCAGTGACACTTTTTGGCTTTTTTCCAGTGCCCCATGCTTCCCTGCTAACTTACCTGCAGCCCTATATCTGGAGCCTGTTGTCTTTTCAATAGCAGAAAGCTTACATTTGTTTTTCAAAATCTGTACTTTGTCAGTCTAGAACAGGCGATTTTTTTATTCTGACAATAAAGTCCGTTAGACTGGTTAAACCAAGCTGTCCATCTCCTCTGTCCCGCCTCTACAGTAGACCTCTGTGCCATGATTTGCCCTCGAAATCTCACATTTGTTACTCATTTACCTTCTCTCACACAACACGTACATATTCTGCAGCTTAAACCAAATTTACTTTACTGTGTCCCTTGAATATTTTTTTGCAGTATAACCAGGTATGACTGTTGGCCAGTGTGCATGTTGAGCTGACATTTTGAATGTGAGATATCTATGGCCAAACACAAGGTAAGGTGTCCAAAATCTTTACCTGGAGGTTGAGAAAAATGGTGAGCAGGCTGAAAGAGGCGGCCATGGAGCTGAAGCCAAAGATGAGGAGTGGTCTCCGGCCAATGCGCTCGATCACGAGCCCCTGTGGTGTAGAACCATAAGGAAGAGAAAGGAGAGAGAAACCTCAAGAGACTCTGCTAGTTAACATGCATATCCCATTGGAGGAAATGACCAATGACCAACCAATAAGCACTCAGTAGAGGTGGGTCTCACCACAACAATGCATGAGGTCAATCTCTAACAAACAATAGAACATTACATATAAACCCAGAGCTAGAAACATTAGGAATCTCGCCGACCACACAATAATCATCTGTAGCGAGGATCTGAGGCCAGTGGACCGTTTTACCCACCACTCTGACAAAGTGTCCCCCCCCCACCACCGCTGTCATCGAGACACCCAAGAAAGCTGCCCACTCAAACTGGGATGGCAGCAGAAATGATTTTTCCTTTCAGAAATAATGAAAAAGGTACAGTGTGATGCTGCGATGTTTTCCACACTCCACCGCCCACCCCCTCGTCTATCAGGCCCTGACAGACCCCCAAAACAACAGCCCAGCCAGAAGACGCGTGTGCACCAGGTCTGGGTGTCTATTTCTCTCTGTTTTTCTATGTAAATCTGTGCACATCTGTGTTACTCACACACACACACACACACACACACACACACATACAGTTCATATATTTCTAATATTGTGGAGACTTTCCATTCAGTTCCATGGGCATAATCCATCATAACCCTAACCCTAACCCTAACTCCTACCCAACCCTGACCTTAACTATAAGTATCCACACAAATCAGGTGACTGGCAATTTTAGTTTTATTTTTTTATTGTAATCAGTTTCCCCTCGTGGGGACCAAAAAAATGGTCTCTACAAAGTAAAAATAAGAGGGTTTTAACACGATATGAGGACATATGGTCCCCACAGTATAATGTATACATAACCCACACACACACATACACACACACACACACGCACACCCACACAGAGCAGCCCATCATGCCCCCCAGCCCAGACGAAATGTTCCAGTGTGTGACAGCTGTCACCCCTCCATGCAGAAATGAGGAAGAGCTCAGCGTTGAGACAGGTGACCCGTGTCTGAATGACACTGAGTAAAAACTGGGTAAACCAACCCAAGGCGGGGGGGGGGGGGGGGGGGGGGACTGCCGCTCTGTGGCTCAGCCCACTCTGAGGTAACACCTGTCGTGGTCAATCGGCCTCAGACGTTCTGGGGGAGGGAGAGGGCTCCCGGTAAGGGGGAAGGCAGGTGGGCGATGCAGTATGCACCACGCCTGAAAGGAGACACAGCCGGACACCTGCCCCTCCCAGCCCTCCCTGCAGGAGAGCTCAGACCAAGTGATGTGGTCCACCTCCCTGTCCTGTGCACTTGTGTATTTTTATCTCATTTCTGCTATCCTGTCTACTCGCATGGTTCAGTGAGAATGGTGCTTTGCTGAGTGCATCTGTGCGCATGTACACATGCCCGCATCTGCCTGAGAGGCGGGGCCATACCTGAGGGGCGGGGCCATACCCGAGGGGCATGGTAGTGCCATCTGGCGGCACAAGGTTTTCATTTACCGTGTGATTCTATGCACCCCTGATGTTCAGTTATTTACTTGTTCTTCAGGCCTCAAAAGGCTCCCATTGTTACATAGGGTAGCAAACTGACTGATCTGAGGACATTTCCAGCAGGAGTAATGTAAGAACATGCAGAGGAGCATATGGGACACCTCCCAGTCCCACATGGCTAGCTCATGTGACAGCATTTTCATGCCCCACTGATGCCCTCTCCTGGTTATCATAGATGAATGCTGATGGATGGACAACAGGTCCATCACCAAATCCCCTGCCACCACCTAAAGTGACCTGGCACCCCTCCCATCAGAGGTGCCACTTATTCCTGTGCCAGAGACTTCTTAAAAGCTTGTCCGTTGACCTTTTAGCCTAGGCTCGCATCATGGTGCAATCAATGACAGGCACTTTGCCCACAAGCACAACCTACTGGATCTCCATCAGAGTCCTTTAACTACTATGCCCCCTGCTGGTGCAAAGAGCACATCCCTAGAAGCAGAAGATCTTAAGGTGCACATCGTCCTGCAAATACATGCCAGACGTCAGACTCCCCCTGCCATAGAGAAGCTAATCAACCCTTGAGTCAGGCTGCAGTTTCCATCAGCTCGCGCTACAAATATCTGGCTCCAGTCTCCCCTGTTATTTGGGGAACTGCCCTTCTTCCCGCACTGCCGTGGGAAATCTGTAGGGGCGCCACCTGTGCACAGCAGCCCCGAAACAACAGTGGCAACAAGTAGCAACGTCACATATTTTTGAAGGACGGCTAATTAACAGATTGCTTATATGCTGGGAGTGCTGTTACTGTCACTGCGGTGTCACTGCTGGGCTGATGGGCTCCACCCTAGTTGTCACCTCGATGTGACACCTAATAGGATGACAACAGAGCATGAAAGCCTCCAAAGAGAACAGTGTTCACTTAAGGTTAGGCAAATAAATTACACAAAATGCTCTGTCCCTGGAAGCTGCCTGTTGAAATAGCAAGTGAGTTTAATTAATGGAAACCTAAACAAACCAAGGGGTTGGCAAAGGCACATTATAGTTATTACCTGATGTATGAGAAACACTCAAGTTGCAGCACATTGGGAGGATTCTGGGGTGTGAAGATGGTTTAATGTAAAGGTGTGGTTTCATGTATGTGAAGGTACGTTTAATGTAAGCAGCGGGGAGTTTCCACACTGGGAAAGAGGCAGGCTGTGTATTTAGAATACGGGGTCTGACGTGGGGGTGGGGGGGCATGTTCAGGGGGTTGAGGGATGAAGAGGAGCCCAGACTTATCAGGCACGGGAACAGTAAAAGAACGGGCTGATCATCGCCAGGGGAACAGCCGTGAACCTTTTCGACCAAATCAAACCAAAACGAGCAGGCAGAAGGCTGAGCTTTCAGGTGCATTATGGGTACAGGAAAAGTCCAGTCATCCTTTACACCATTGGTTCTCAACCTTTTTTGCACTGTGAATCATTTTTTACCATGGCAGTTACTGTAGGTCACAACCCTATATCAAGAATAGGTGTAAAGTAATGATATGATCAAGCATGCAGTGCACTCTGCAATTTACGGCAATCAATGCAAAAATCTGATTGGGTGTGCCAGTGAACTTTAAATTAAGCATCTGTGGTTTGGCTTCTTGGATTGGTTGAGTTTTCACTAATTTTGCACTAAGCATTTGCAGACCCAAGACCTGTTTATATGGGTCAAATCTAGGACTGGCGCTGGGAAATCTGATCATGGATCAGCTTAGAAGCTTGCTGGTTTTAAAATGCTTACATTTCCAACTCTGCTTCGCGACCCCTTCAGAACTTGCCACGATCCAGATTTGAGAACTGTTGCAATTCTACAATTCCCTGAAAAAGAAGATACTGAGGACTTACGGGGGTGTTTTTATGAAGGAGCTGTATGAAGAGCTGGTTTTGCACTCTGACTGGCATGGTTTTGGGGGGGGGGGGAGAGCGCATCAGGGGTGAGGAGACAGGTGATAAACACAAAATCTCATCCTGAAAGTGACCCCATGGGGTCTGTCCAGTCAGAGGCCAGACAGCAACAGAGCCCCTCCCTGTCGTACCTCCCGCTGGCTACGGATCTCATCTTCTGAAATCCCAGAAACATTTCCGCACATTTTCAGATTCGAGCCCGTTGCCCATATTGTCAGAGGTCAGAAAAGGTCTGTGGTAAAATCACGGTGCACTGCTTTGATGCTGAATTAAAACACAGTGGCCTGGCTGAGCTCTGTGGCGCAGATTCACAGACAAAAGGCACCGCCCTGCACTTCTGCATGGGGGGAGTGGGCTTACCCCTGGTACATCTGTAACCCCAAAGCAGCTAAAATCTGCGTATAAAACACAACAGAGGTGATGTGAAGCTCAGCTGGTTGCGCACTGTTTACAAAACATGAACATATGACTTTGCAAGCTTCAGATTGCCTGTCTATTTCTATGATGCGTTGACGTGTTCTGTGATGATGATTGATTTTGATGCTATGTTTTGTTAACACTGTTTCCATATCCCAACACATCACAGAGCATTTTTTCTGACCCGTGAGCTCTGATGCTCCCCCCCTGCAGGAGGCGCTATCACGGACGACTGTGTGACTGTCCATCCGAGGACAAGCTTGTGACCTACTGCCCATGAAATCTTCACGTGTCACCTTCTTGCCATGTTGTCGTTTAAAGCTCCCTGAACAGGTCCCATTATTGGGGATCCCACCAAAGTCTGACTCAGACTGAACCTAGACTGACTGGACCCACCATCAGCTCTGTTTTAAATGTCACAGCTCATGAGGTATATGCAGAGGGTGCGCTGTAACATTTTCGACTGAAAGTACCTTTTGAGGTTCTGAGCGCAAGTCTGCCCATTAAAAATCTCTAAAGATTACCTCAGTTTTAGGTACATAACAGCATATAACACACGTAACAGAGCACATAACAAATGAAAACTCCCTAACACTCCTGCCCTCCATAACGACATCTCCATAGAGACGCGTCTGTGCTCCAACAACCAAACAGAGACTCAGTGGAAAGAACCCAAAGGCCCCTTTCTGAAAAGTACCATCTGCCAGCGTTAACGACAACATGACCAGCGGATGACTGACAGTAGCGGCTGGTATTACTCACAAACGGATCACTAAGGGAGCTTTTTAAGGTTCCATAAGCAGGCGCACTGAGGGAAAATGAGCTGTGAAAATGGAATTCTGCCAGGACATTTAGGTCGCCGATGCTTATCCACGCACTGCTTAAAAACAGCCCTGAACAGTTTAATCTGCAGCTTTGCGAATGTCTGCCTCCCTCTTTCTCACCTGGGGAAAGAGCTGGACTTTTTGAGAAGAGGGCAATTTGAAAAGAGGAAGAGACTGCACAATTTAGAAGAGATCTGGCTGAAAACTGGAGAGAGAAACACCCCCCACACACATGTGGCTGGGATTGTGTGGTGGTTGGTGTTTACTGCAGCCAGCAAGGCTTGGAGTAGAACTCTGAGCTGTGGCTGCTCTCCCATGGGAGGATTTCACCAAGAGCATCTGATGTTAGCAGAGCTCTTCATCAAACGCAGCCCACAGACGCGTCGCCGGGCCGAGATCCCACTAACCGCCGGGGCAGCAGCGCTGGTGACTGTCAGGCCGGCCTTAAAGCTGAGGGTCAGTGGGAGCTCAGAAGCTGCGTTCTCACCACAAAGGCCTGCCGGCTCAGTCTCTGGGGGCGCCTGCTCTTGTACCTTTGAGCCTTTGCAACCTAAGTTTCAGCACAATAGAAATGATAAATAAGAAACCCTAAAGCATCCAGTGGGCCAGCACAGACAATGACTGCAAACAGGCTGCATCCTTAATGATTTTCCTAATGATTTTTTCAGATGATTTCAGGTCTGCAATGCCTGTGTTTGTCCAGGGAGAGGCTCATGTGGGATATATTTCTGATCTGCACCCCCACCGATCCGTTTCTTCATTCATGCACTGACTAATCTAGACTGAACTGATTGACAGACACTGCATGATTAACCTAGACAGTGGTCGACTGAGACAGCACTGAATATCCTAGACTGGAGTGACCCTAATTAACTGTGTTAAATAACACTGAGCTGGTCTTCAACCAAATGTCAATGGAGAACACAGGTGCATTTTGGGTAGGACAACGCCATTGCCCCCATGTTTGACAGTTAATTGTACATTGGGATCTCACCTGGGAGCCTTAATGGTCACTGTGAGCCCCACTGATGTCTGAAAAACCAAGGGACACCAAGCTGTCATTATGTTAACAGGGAGACAAAAGCAGAGGGTGTGAATGTGTAGGGTTAGCTAAGGACACCCAGAGCAGAACATGTGGAACTATAAGTATTTCAGTGGCAAATCCCATAATGCACTGCATCACGATTCGAGTAAAGCAGACACCTGTACCTGTAAAGATGCAGATAAAGGTGGCGTGCCCCACAAATCCAACTCAGAAAGCCAGCAGATGTGATGGCCTCCTATCAGGATGTCTTGAACTATTATATCCTTAAAACTTCTTCAGACTTGTTTGTTTTTTATCAGTTCCTCTCTGCAAATTGCTCATCCCATCTGAAACCATTTTGATGGGGGGGCAGTCCTTATCTTTGTGGCATTTATTTTCCATAAGCCTCTGTGATGAGGGGGACATGACTCACGGCCCAGTGACTCAGAAGTATGCACACAGGGCAGCTGACGTGAATTTGCTTATGGATTTTCCGCTTTTCACTGAGTGGAAGGGACAAGGCACAGGTCTAACCCATTCCTGGGACTGGACTGCCGTCAGAAAACGCAACATGTCGGAAACTGACCTTTCCGTCAGGGAAGAATCAACAAGACATTGTATGCAATGTGACATACGATGCTAACATTTCACCTCAGTGATGTCCAATCCACAGACGCCATTACGGCAAGCCAAACATTCAAGGGACATCTTGGCGTAACCAATAAAGGCCTGAAATTGTAGAAGTTCTACAAGAAGAGAAACAGTGACCTTCGACCTTTCAAGTTCATCTGTGGTTCGCTGTGGAAAGTTATATGTTTTGTGTGCATCCAAGCACTGCTAATGACTGTGTTAACAGGCACTGCAGCCCGGAATAATAGTGGGTGGGGCTTCTCACAAAGGCAAGCTAATCCATCAGCTAGAAAAGGGAGAATGGATGGCACAGGTGACCAATGAAGCATGAAGTGTGAATGGCCAGTAAATTCACACACTTCCGTGCAGATGCCCGAAGAAGGCTGCCAGGTCAAACCCTTAACCCTTAACAATAACCCTTAACCCTTAACTTCTCCAGGGACCGTCGAACTCTCTTTTCTTAATGGTACATCCCTTTGAATAAAAGCAGCCCAATAAATAAATGCGCACACATGTTGGTGAAATATGGTGTTATGGTCAGATTGTGCGAATAAGGGATCATGAACATGATCATCTGTGACTCACGGCATGGAGCCAGGCCGTCACCTGCAGCATGATGTCATGGATTTTTCCGGAAACCTCTACACATCTGTTAAGAAAAACTTCCTTTGCCCCATCACTCACTCAAATGCCACTCCATCCGGGCATGGGGGAGCCGAGCCACACTCACCGAACAGATGGCCGCCAGGGTCTCCACACCCCCTGTGGTCAGGGTGATGTAAGGGATCGTGTTCTCTGCAAAGCCCGCCTCCCGAAGGATCCCATTGGTGTAGTACCAGATCTGTTAACAGACATGAGAACACAAAGGCACCCAATGGATTTGATTCAGGTATTCACAAAACCAGTCTCCCGCACATTCCCACTGATCCATGGCCATTCCTCCAGAAGCACATTTGTGAGGTCAGGTAGTGATGTTGGACGTGAAGGTTCATTGCAAAGGTGCTTGATGGGGTAAAGGTTAGGACTCAGTGCGGGCCAATCAAGTTCTTCCACACCAAACTCACACAACCATGTCTTTAAGGACCTTGCTTTGTGCACTGGGGCACAGTCATGCTGGAACAGCAAAGGGCCTTCCCCAAACTGTTCCTACAAAGTCAGAAGCAAAGATTTGTCCAAAACGTCTTGGTATGCTGAAGCATTAAGAGTTCCCTTCATTTTTAACTAAGGGGCCCAGCCCAACCCCTGAAAAACAACCCCATACCATTATTCCTCCTCCACCAAACTTTACAGTTGGTATAAAGCAGTCAGGCAGGTAACGTTCTCCTGGCATCCGCCAAATCTAGATTCATCCATCAGACTGTCAGACAGAGAGGTGTGATTCATCACTCTGCAGAACACCTTATCACTGCTCCAGAGTCCAATGGTGGCGTGCTTTACACCACTCCATCTGACGTTTGGCATTGAGCTTGGTGAGGTGAGGCTTGCATGCAGCTGCGCGACCATGGAAGCACATTCCATGAAGCTCCTGGTGCACAGTTTTTGTGTTGGGGTTTGGAACTCTGCAGTCACTGAGTCATAAGAGCTTTGGCAACTTTTACACGCTATGCGCTTCAGCACTGGCCCTGTTACTTTACGTGGTCTGCCACTTCATGGCTGAATTTCTGTTGTTTCTAAACAATTCCACTTTGTAGTAACACCAGTTACATTTGACCATGAAATATATAGCATGGAAGAAATTTCACAAACTGACTTATTGCAAAGGTTCCATTTATGCCAGTACTACGATTAAATTCACTGAGCTCTTCGGAATGACCTATTCTTTCACAAATGTAACCTGACTGCATGGCTGGGTGCTTTATTTTGTACACCTGAATGAAACACTTAAATTCAGTGGACTTTTGTCCCTATAGAATATATATAATTTGTAATATTTCCATAACACTATTTGTTAGACGCTGACACTTTTTTTATAACTAAATCTGTTACCTCACTCTAAATACCCTCAGGAACTGACAGCAGAAGTTCTAAGATCTCTTAAGTTGCTTCCAGACATTTTGACAAACAGGTTACCATGGAGCCTGCAGGCCATTTTTAGAGTGAGGGCAATTTAGGAAGGATGCAGAGAGGCAACTGGTTTAAATATCAATGGTTCTGCTGCAGTCACTAATCCCAAGGTCTAATTATGCGCCCAAGTCTTTGGTGTCGAGCTGGACCTGCCAATGGCTGCAGGGGTCCCAAGTTGAAAAGTTTCCCTCCTCTTCTCCATCAGATCAGTAGCTTAGGTTTGTAACTGGAACTCACAGCACCGACTCGAGAATATAAGGCCAGAACAAATGATGTCACAGCTCAGCCCTGCCCTGGTTGTCTGGGGTAAATATAATAGAAGAGTGTTAATGCAGCAGCACCGGCAAAATCAGGAGGCACTAAGAAATGTGCTTCATTACGCTGACTCTCTGTCCTCTCACCCAAGGGAATCTCTGACTTGTGAGGTTTCCAGCCATTGAAAGCCCTCTCCCCCATAGAATATAAACAACCTCCAATTTTATTTATGAAAAAATCATCCAGGAAAAATAAGCATGCATAACCATTTTCAAACTGAGGGACCTGATTTGTAAAAAATGCATCTGAAAGACACAATCGTGCTTCTCGCTGTTCCCATTACCGTGCAGATCCAGGAGAAAATTCAGACGCACATTGACTATTCATTGAATTTCTGCCATCTGTAATGCAAAGTACTGCAAAGATAAAATATTGAAAATAACTCATCTCTTTGGAATGAAAGCC
The DNA here is from genome assembly GCF_023856365.1 of Brienomyrus brachyistius. Lineage (NCBI taxonomy): Eukaryota > Metazoa > Chordata > Actinopteri > Osteoglossiformes > Mormyridae > Brienomyrus > Brienomyrus brachyistius. Next base: position 23,177,219 of record NC_064544.1, read on the forward strand.
AGTTCTTCTTCCATGTCAAGCAGAAGTGGTTTTGAGGCAAGTGGCCCTTCAGTGCAGAGGGGAAGGTGTGGGCAGAGTTATGTGTGGGAAGCAGGGGGTGGGGCTACCCGCTAGAGACAGAGATTGGCCAGGCTTGGCTTCAGTCTAGTTATCTGATTAGCAAGTTGACTCACTTGGGACGCCATTTTTTATAAACTGTAGAAACTCTAAAAAATGGTAGAAAAACAGCCTCCCAGAAGGTACATATGCCTACATGCACCAACCTGCAGGTGTCTCTTGGAAACCCCACAAACCATATAAATAGCAGAAACCCCACAAACCATACAAACAGCAGAAACCCCACAAACTATTAACAGCAGAAACCCCACAAACCATATAAACAGCAGAAACCCCACAAACCATACAAACAGCAGAAACCCCACAAACAGCAGAAACCCCACAAACCATACAAACAACAGAAACCCCACAAACCATACAAACAGCAGAAACCCCACAAACCATATAAACAGCAGAAACCCCACAAACCATTAACAGCAGCTTCAGGGATCCAGCCAAAGGTGTGCATGACCTGCTAAGGCAAAACATCAGCTGCCCTCCGCGGAAACTGCAGCACGTGGCGAATTGCGTGTCGGCACAGGCCGAGGGGGCTGACACCCAAAGGAGCTCACTCAGGGTGCGCTGCCATTCAGTCCCGTCCCCACCGTCCCTTAGCCTGTTCCATCCGTTTTCCCCATTCCATCCATTTACCCCTTAACGATGGCATCACACCATTTCAAAGGCATTTCTCTATACAACACTACAGTTTAGTAATTCAACACCGGCCTGTTAATTATTCATATATGACTGGCAGCTTATATTTCAATAGCTGGTGTACAATGTTTATTCGGCAATGTAGGTAAACAGAATGTCACCGCTGCCAGTTCCCATATCTGCTGCTTCGAAGCAAAACGTTATCTCATTTTTCACTGAAGTAAATATCACACTATCGACTCACAGTCCATAGCCACCGATTTCCCAGTTTTTTTCTTTGATCACAATTCACCAGTCCGTCAAGTAAACACAGAAAAGTGTTTATAAGGTTATTTTTTATTATCAAAATCGGACTAGGAGCATGGCACCGTAATTCATGGTAATGATTTCAATCACGGTTCCTGTAGTGTGACTGATAGAAGACTGAATGGGGAAGACAGTACAGCTCCAGAAGCCCGTCTCCCACAATGCACGGCGATCACACAGGAAAAGAAAACACCAATTAAAGAGAATCTTTTCCTGCTGCTTTCACAGCATGTGCGGTGAGCTGAGATTATTACCTACGGGCCACTGCTGCCTGGGCGTACAGCCTTTTGTGCTTTTGAATGAAAGGTGAGATTGTGTACAAAGTGACTTGCTTTCAGTCAGCGCTTAGTTTTGAGGATTAATCTAGTTACTCCGATCATCCCAAACAGGCAGATTCCCTCTTTCATCTCGCCAGCCACACAGGTGCCTGATCTCGTGGCTGCGGAGGGGTATGGCCTGAAATTAAAATATGCAAATGCTAATGAAGAGTCCCGTCCTGGAACAGAAGCCAATGCGACCTGGCAGCTGTGGAGAAGGACAAGAAACTGACAGAAAGGGGGTGCAAGGGGAAATGCGAGACACCGGGGGGCATCAGAAACTGGAAAAACCACAAAAGGAGTGTCCGGAGGTATGATATCCGATCATGCTTAGAGTTAGGTGAAACATGCTGGGTGGGGCCACTTTCTCATTATTTTGGTCAATCTAGACTGAGGTACCTGTTTTTGCTAGTTGTCTCTTACTACTACGGTGATCCTGCTGCACTAGTACTAGTCTACAAGGATAACTATTATGGCAAAGGCACTGGGACTGAGGAGGGAGAGTCAGGCAGGCAAGCAGGTTTGGGGAGTTTATAACTTCAGGCCTGTCCTGTAACTGACACGTGACCCCGTCAGAGATTCTGCTCCTGTTTTCCTGGGCAGCTTTTGGACAGCTCCGTCCTCGGAGACCGGCCGGCAGGTACTCACCGCGTTCAGGCCACACAGCTGGTAGCAGGCCATGGTCACCACAACCGTGACCACCTGCCAGCGCACGGCACGGCACCGGAGCAGCTGGCCCACCGAGGCAGTGCGCATGGTGGTCTGGGCCCGGCTCTCAGCGTGGACCTCCTCCAGCTCCGCCGACACGTCCTCCTTACCCAGGAAGGCCTGAAACGCTGTGGGGCGGGGGAGGAGGAGGTGTCAGGAAACGGAAATAAGCCCTTCTCTGAGTTCCATCACCAGCTCCCATGGGGCTGGACGCAAACCTAGCTCATTGTGACCCATTCGTGCATCATAACCAGCCCAATTAGCAGAGCACAGGCACACTCGTTATAGGGAGCAGGCCAACGGGGAAATCCCCTGCTGTAATTTATCCTTTAGCAAAATGTCAAAACCATTAAAATAATGGAGGCAATTTGGTAACTATGATAGGAAGGTGGGGTGGGGGGGTCAGCATACTCCTGACCTTGAAGGAAGCCAGCCTAGCGCCCCCCTCTGACAGGTTGTTCGCGGGCGGAAAGCGATACAGCACTGAACAAGTGACAGCTGAATGTCACTTTGATGTGCAGGATCTCGCTGGTATTCGAAAGCTGTGTGCAGTGATTGAGAGAGGCTTCCCTCCCTTTGTACTCCCTTCATGTTTCTTCATGTTTTCTCGCATTCTTACCACCATTATAATACCATGAAGCTGGTCTCGCTGTATCGCCCCCCCCCACTGTTCACCTTCAAAACTGCAATTTCTCACAGATACTTGCTAATGCTATTGAGACTTGGGAAGCGATGAAATACAAATAACTGCCTTATGTAACCTGCCAAAATATCCCTCTAGTCATTTTTTTCTCTCACAACTCCTAAATAATAAATCTGAAAAAGAGGGATGTTTTCTGATGTGTTTATGAAGAAGGTGAAACTGATCTCACGCCACCTTCTGCAGACACAGCACCTCTCACAGGATGTGTTGATGTTCCTCCCTCCTACTGACAGCATAAGCCCCTCCCACTGGCACATAACTCCAGGCTGCAGGCTTAACTTTCTCACCGTCAATGTGCTTTTTTCTGTTTTTTTTTTTGCCAAACCCCATTCGGTGAGAGCGAAGCGGCTGTTCCAGCTGGATGTCTGTCAAAAAAACTATCAAATTTGTGGACATTTTACAGCTATTTTGTCTTTAAGGAGGAGAGGCGAAATATCACACTGCCATGCATATTATGTGGTCCAGCTGTCAAAATCCTGGCAACATTAAGGAGCTCAACGTCAAGCTTAAAGTAACATTTAGACGTAAAACTAGACGACCAACCGCTAACATTAGCTACCCAGAGTTAGTTGGTATTATGCTCTTTACACAAAGCCTGACAGGCACATAGGCTACCTGTATATCAATATTACTTCTACAAATTAAGACAATACTGTACTGTACTTCAGTTTTATTTGTAGAGCCCAAAATCACATGGACAACACATAGAACACTGTCTGTCCTTAATCTTCCATACAGGATTGAATAATTTCCTCATTAGCGTGATTATTATTAGGCCAAACTGCATTATATGAGTACTGTTACTTGCTCTTTGCCGTGTCTAGAGGGGGAAAATGCCATGTGGAGACTTTCTGTCTCACGGTTTTTACCCTGACAGCATTCCATAATAATGTATGTATTTTATTATTTTAATAACACATGTCCTGTTACCTATCCAAGCTCCTCCCCCTATCTCTAAGAGAGAGCCCAGCCACCCTGTGGAGGAAACTCATTTCGGCCACTTGCACTCGTGATTTCATTCTTTCAGTCACTACCCACAGCTCGTGACCATCGTTGCCTTTTGGCTCAGCTCTTTCTTCACCATGACAGACCGATGCAGTGCCTGCATCACTGCTGATGCCGCACCGATCCGCCTGTTGATCCCCCGCTCCATCCTTCCCTCACTCGTGAACAAGACCCCAAGATACTTAAACTCTTCCACTTGGGGGAGGACCCCATCCCCGACCCGGAGAGAGCATTCTACCCTTTTCCGGCTGAGGACCATGATCTCAGATTTGGAGGTGCTGATTCTCATCCCAGCCGCTTCACACTCGGCTGCAAACTGTCCCAGTGAGAGCCAAAGATCACGGTCCGATGAAGCCAACAGAACCACATCATCTACAAAAAGCAGAAACCTAATCCTGAGGTCACCAAACCTCAGCACTCTCAATGCCCTGGCTGTGCCTAGAAATTCTGTCCATAAAAACTATGAGCAGAATTGGTGACAAAGGGCAGCCCTGGCAGAGTCCAACCTTCACCGTAAACTAATCTGACTTAGTGTCACCTATGCGGACCAGGCTCTGGCACTCGTCATACAGGGACCGAACCGCCCTTAAAAGGAACCCCGGCATCCCATACTCCCGGAGCACCCTCCACAGGACTCCCCGAGGGACACAATCGAATGCCTTCTCCAAGTCCACAAAACACATGTAGACTGGTTGGGCAAACTCCCATGAATCCTTCAAAACCCTGCAGAGAGTATAGAGCTGGTCCACTGTTCCACGGCCAGGGCGAAAACACACTGCTCCTCCTGAATCCGAGATACGACAATCTGAAGGACCATCCACTCCAGAACCCCCGAATAGACCTTACCAGGGAGGCTGAGGAGTTTGATCCCCCTATAGTTGGAGTCCATTTTCTTAAAGGGGGGACCACCACCCCGGTCTGCCAGTCCAGAGGCACTGCCCCCGATGTCAACACAATGCTGCAGATGAGTGTCAACCAGGACAGTCCCATGGCATCCAGAGCCTTAAGGAACTCCGGGCGGATCTCATCCACCCCCGGGGCCCGGCCACCGAGGAGCTTTTTAACACCTCAGTGACCCCCGCCCCAGAAATAGGGGAGTCCACACCCAAATCCCCATACTCTGCTTCCACGCTGAAAGGCGTGTTGGTGGGATTGAGGAGGCCTTCAAAGTATTCCCTCCACCGACCCAAAATGTCCCGAGTTGAGGTCAGCAGCACCCCATCCCCACCATAAACAGTGTTGATGTTGCACCGCTTTCTTTCCCAGAGCCGCCGGATGGTGGATCAGAATCTCCTCGAAGCCGTTTGGAAGTCATTTTCCATGGCCTGGCCAAACTCCTCCCACACCCAAGTTTTTGCCTCAGCGACCGCCGAAGCCACATTCTGCTTGGCCTGCCAGTAGCTGTCAGCTGCCTCTGGAGTCCCACAGGCCAAAAAGGCCTGATAGGACTCCTTCTTCAGCTTGACGGCATCCCTCACCACTGGTGTCCACCAGCAGGTTCGGGGATTGCCGCTGCGACAGGCACCAACCACCTTACGGCCACAGCTCCAGTCAGCTGCCTCCACAATGCAGCCGCGGAACATGGCCCATTCGGACTCAATGTCCCCCGCCTCACCTGGGATAGGGGAGAAATTCTGCCGGAAGTTCTGCACCATGGGTACATGCCTGGCCACCAGGCGTTCATCATTGAGCCCCACCCCCAGGCCTGGCTCCTGGCAAGGGAAACCGTGGATCCAATATCTTTTTCGTCATTAAAAGTCTTGTGAGCCGCACTTCGTCTGGTTCCTACTCACGACCTGTTTGCCTTGGGTGACCCTACCAGGCACATAAATACCCGGGCAACATAGCTCCTGGGATCATTGGAACACGCAAACCCCTCCACCACGATAAGGTGTCGGCTCTAGGAGAAGGTCCTGTTGCCTAATAAAAAGTAATCTTTTCACATTTCCGTACTTTTGTCTTGTGTTTTTTGCCATTGATGTAATCCAGAAGTAACTAAAACTAATTAGTTACATAACTTTTATTTGGAGATACTTAGATTACATTACTGATTACATTTGTCAACAGGCAATTGGTAACTGTACTGTATTCCATGTTTAAAGCAACTTACCCAACACTGCTCACAACTAAGTCGTTGTTTTATTTAGATTTATATAGAGGATGATTCCTTCCCCCTGCAGACCATTAGAACGCTGAGCTGTTAGGAGAGTGGGTGGCTTATGAGTGACCCCCACAGCATGAGGCGACAGTTTGGTCTCTAGAGGAAAGATGCTCCTGTCAGGGGGCTCATTCACCATCTAAACATGGTCATGTTCCTCAGGATTGGCCCAGCGGTGGGGGCTCGAAATGTGCTCAGCAGTCCCCTCAACCAAACGAAAAGAAGAAACAGCAAGGAAATACACCCTAATAGACAGGAAGATGGAACAAGTCCATCTTATGTCACTGACCAATATCTGACTATATTAAGGTTTAACTGCTGCATTCAATGGAAACGAAATGCACAAGTGACAATAAATATAAGGCAAGATCATGCAGAGCTCACACGCTTACTCTGACTCATTAGTCTGCGGAGGTCACAAGCTCACTCTGATTCATTAGTCTGCAGAGTGCCACATGCTCACTCTGATTCATTAGTCTGCGGAGCTCACACGCTCACTCTGATTCATTAGTCTGCGGAGCTCACACGCTCACTCTGATTCATTAGTCTGCGGAGCTCACACGCTCACTCTGATTCATTAGTCTGCGGAGGTCACACACTCACTCTGATTCATTAGTCTGCAGAGTGCCACATGCTCACTCTGACTCATTAGTCTGCGGAGGTCACACACTCACTCTGATTCATTAGTCTGCAGAGTGCCACATGCTCACTCTGACTCATTAGTCTGCGGAGGTCACAAGCTCACTCTGATTCATTAGTCTGCAGAGTGCCACATGTTCACTCTGATTCATTAGTCTGCGGAGCTCACACACTCACTCTGATTCATTAGTCTGCAGAGTGCCACATGCTCACTCTGACTCATTAGTCTGCGGAGGTCACAAGCTCACTCTGATTCATTAGTCTGCAGAGTGCCACATGCTCACTCTGATTCATTAGTCTGCGGAGGTCACAAGCTCACTCTGAGTCATTAGTCTGCGGAGGTCACAAGCTCACTCTGATTCATTAGTCTGCAGAGTGCCACATGCTCACTCTGATTCATTAGTCTGCGAAGGTCACAAGCTCACTCTGATTCATTAGTCTGCGGAGCTCACACACTCACTCTGATTCATTAGTCTGCAGAGTGCCACATGCTCACTCTGATTCATTAGTCTGCGGAGGTCACAAACTCACTCTGATTCATTAGTCTGCGGAGCTCACACGCTGACTCTGATTCATTAGTCTGCAGAGTGCCACATGCTCACTCTGATTCATTAGTCTGCAGAGGTCACACGCTCACTCTGATTCATTAGTCTGCAGAGTGCCACATGCTCACTCTGATTCATTAGTCTGCAGAGGTCACAAGCTCACTCTGATTCATTAGTCTGCAGAGTGCCACATGCTCACTCTGATTCATTAGCCTGCGGAGGTCACACACTCACTCTGATTCATTAGTCTGCGGAGGTCACACGCTCACTCTGATTCATTAGTCTGCAGAGTGCCACATGCTCACTCTGATTCATTAGTCTGCGGAGGTCACACGCTCACTCTGATTCATTAGTCTGCGGAGGTCACACGCTCACTCTGATTCATTAGTCTGCAGAGGTAACACGCTCACTCTGATTCATTAGTCTGCAGAGTGCTACATGCTCACTCTGATTCATTAGTCTGCGGAGTGCCACATGTTCACTCTGATTCATTAGTCTGCGGAGCTCACACACTCACTCTGATTCATTAGTCTGCAGAGTGCCACATGCTCACTCTGACTCATTAGTCTGCGGAGGTCACAAGCTCACTCTGATTCATTAGTCTGCAGAGTGCCACATGCTCACTCTGATTCATTAGTCTGCGGAGGTCACAAGCTCACTCTGAGTCATTAGTCTGCGGAGGTCACAAGCTCACTCTGATTCATTAGTCTGCAGAGTGCCACATGCTCACTCTGATTCATTAGTCTGCGAAGGTCACAAGCTCACTCTGATTCATTAGTCTGCGGAGCTCACACACTCACTCTGATTCATTAGTCTGCAGAGTGCCACATGCTCACTCTGATTCATTAGTCTGCGGAGGTCACAAACTCACTCTGATTCATTAGTCTGTGGAGCTAACACGCTGACTCTGATTCATTAGTCTGCAGAGTGCCACATGCTCACTCTGATTCATTAGTCTGCAGAGTGCCACACGCTCACTCTGATTCATTAGTCTGCAGAGGTCACACGCTCACTCTGATTCATTAGTCTGCAGAGTGCCACATGCTCACTCTGATTCATTAGTCTGCAGAGGTCACAAGCTCACTCTGATTCATTAGTCTGCAGAGTGCCACATGCTCACTCTGATTCATTAGTCTGCAGAGTGCCACATGCTCACTCTGATTCATTAGTCTGCGAAGGTCACAAGCTCACTCTGATTCATTAGTCTGCGGAGCTCACACACTCACTCTGATTCATTAGTCTGCAGAGTGCCACATGCTCACTCTGATTCATTAGTCTGCAGAGTGCTACATGCTCACTCTGGTTCATTAGTCTGCGGAGGTCACACGCTCACTCTGATTCATTAGTCTGCAGAGGTCACACGCTCACTCTGATTCATTAGTCTGCAGAGTGCTACATGCTCACTCTGATTCATTAGTCTGCGGAGCTCACACGCTCACTCTGATTCATAAGTCTGCGGAGCTCGCATGCTCATTCTGACTCATTTGTCTGCGGAGCTCACACGCTCACTCTGATTCATTAGTCTGCAGAGGTCACACACTCACTCTGATTCATTAGTCTGCAGAGTGCCATATGCTCACTCTGATTCATTAGTCTGCGGAGGTCACACACTCACTCTGATTCATTAGTCTGCGGAGATCACACGCTCACTCTGATTCATTAGTCTGCAGAGTGCCATATGCTCACTCTGATTCATTAGTCTGCGGAGCTCGCATGCTCATTCTCACTCATTTGTCTGCGGAGCTCGCATGCTCATTCTGACTCATTTGTCTGCGGAGCTCACACGCTCACTCTGATTCATTAGTCTGCAGAGTGCTACATGCTCACTCTGATTCATTAGTCTGCGGAGGTCACACGCTCACTCTGATTCATTAGTCTGTGGAGCTCACACGCTCACTCTGATTCATTAGTCTGCGGAGCTCGCATGCTCATTCTCACTCATTTGTCTGCGGAGCTCACACGCTCACTCTGATTCATTAGTCTGCAGAGGTCACACGCTCACTCTGATTCATTAGTCTGCAGAGTGCCATATGCTCACTCTGATTCATTAGTCTGCGGAGGTCACACGCTCACTCTGATTCATTAGTCTGCAGAGTGCCACATGCTCACTCTGATTCATTAGTCTGCAGAGTGCTACATGCTCACTCTCATTCATTAGTCTGCGGAGGTCACACGCTCACTCTGATTCATTAGTCTGCGGAGCTCACACGCTCACTCTGATTCATTAGTCTGCAGAGGTCACACACTCACTCTGATTCATTAGTCTGCGGAGATCACACGCTCACTCTGATTCATTAGTCTGCAGAGTGCCATATGCTCACTCTGATTCATTAGTCTGCGGAGCTCGCATGCTCATTCTCACTCATTTGTCTGCGGAGCTCGCATGCTCATTCTGACTCATTTGTCTGCGGAGCTCACACGCTCACTCTGATTCATTAGTCTGCAGAGTGCTACATGCTCACTCTGATTCATTAGTCTGCGGAGGTCACACGCTCACTCTGATTCATTAGTCTGTGGAGCTCACACGCTCACTCTGATTCATTAGTCTGCGGAGCTCGCATGCTCATTCTCACTCATTTGTCTGCGGAGCTCACACGCTCACTCTGATTCATTAGTCTGCAGAGGTCACACGCTCACTCTGATTCATTAGTCTGCAGAGTGCCATATGCTCACTCTGATTCATTAGTCTGCGGAGGTCACACGCTCACTCTGATTCATTAGTCTGCAGAGTGCCACATGCTCACTCTGATTCATTAGTCTGCAGAGTGCTACATGCTCACTCTCATTCATTAGTCTGCGGAGGTCACACGCTCACTCTGATTCATTAGTCTGCGGAGCTCACACGCTCACTCTGATTCATTAGTCTGCGGAGCTCACACGCTCACTCTGATTCATTAGTCTGCGGAGCTCGCATGCTCATTCTCACTCATTTGTCTGCGGAGCTCGCATGCTCATTCTGACTCATTTGTCTGCGGAGCTCACACGCTCACTCTGATTCATTAGTCTGCAGAGTGCTACATGCTCACTCTGATTCATTAGTCTGCGGAGGTCACACGCTCACTCTGATTCATTAGTCTGTGGAGCTCACACGCTCACTCTGATTCATTAGTCTGCGGAGCTCGCATGCTCATTCTCACTCATTTGTCTGCGGAGCTCACACGCTCACTCTGATTCATTAGTCTGCAGAGGTCACACGCTCACTCTGATTCATTAGTCTGCAGAGTGCCATATGCTCACTCTGATTCATTAGTCTGCAGAGGTCACATGCTCACTCTGATTCATTAGTCTGCAGAGTGTTACATGCTCACTCTGATTCATTAGTCTGCGGAGGTCACACGCTCACTCTGATTCATTAGTCTGTGGAGCTCACACGCTCACTCTGATTCATTAGTCTGCGGAGCTCGCATGCTCATTCTGACTCATTTGTCTGCGGAGCTCACACGCTCACTCTGATTCATTAGTCTGTAGAGGTCACACGCTCACTCTGATTCATTAGTCTGCAGAGTGCCATATGCTCACTCTGATTCATTAGTTTGCAGAGGTCACATGCTCACTCTGATTCATTAGTCTGCAGAGTGTTACATGCTCACTCTGATTCATTAGTCTGCAGAGCTCACACGCTCACTCTGATTCATTAGTCTGCAGAGGTCACACGCTCACTCTGATTCATTAGTCTGCAGAGTGCCATATGCTCACTCTGATTCATTAGTCTGCAGAGTGCCATATGCTCACTCTGATTCATTAGTCTGCAGAGGTCACACGCTCACTCTGATTCATTAGTCTGCGTACTGCCACATGCTCATTCTGACTTATTAGTGTATGGAGTTCACACGCCTATCCCTCTGACTCATTAGTCTGTGAGCCTGACTTCCACTCCTGTTAAAATGCCAGTGGGGCAGAACTGGGCTGACTGATGACCCCCCTCACATCCTCACATCTCGGCCAGAAGCCAGGACCCAATCCTTTCTCTAGACTGCAAAAAATAGCCTTAAGGGCTGGGCAACATCAATATTCAGATGAAGCCTCTCTCAGGTTGTGAACTCCCTATGGGAAATCACCTGTCTTAATTCAAAATGCAAATCAAAATCTGCGATGAAACTTTTCATACATTCCAGATGCATCAAGGAGAATTTCCCCAAAGTAAATTTAAAAGCGAGTGTCAGAGACGTAAAGCCCTTCACATTTCCAAGTAAACACAGCCAACTCACTGGACCCCCACCCCCCATTTCCCGTTTGATCACAACCAGATGGCTAATCAGAATATCTCAAATGGACAGCATGCACACCAAACATATCACTTCTTTTGTCCGAGTGATGGACATCACCGCGCCTGCGTTCACACATGTCCAGCTGGGATACCTTCAGGGTGTCAGCTAAACATCTCACTGGACAAACTGGAACAACAACTGGAAAATGGTAGGAAAAATATAAAACTAATAAAATATAAGAAAAAGCAGCTATAAAGGGCTTTTCAGTCAGTTGCGTTTCATACAGAACGTATGACCCCCAGAAGGCCGCAGGGGATCAGCACATCCCAGTCCGGCCTGACAGAATGAGGCCTCATCCTCAGATCAGCCCTGTTAGTGGCTATAGCCCCCCCTTTCGAGGTTGATGTCTAGCTTTTCTTCCTCCTTTCGGGACTGACATCTTCTTTCTCTTACGCACATGGATCTCTTTGTGCCTTCGCCACTTCTCAGTGGATAAAACTAATCTAGTGGACTGAAAAAGACTGAAGTTTTTTTGAGAGTGATAAATAATCCTGAGCATCCCCCAGGATCCCTGGGGGTGAAGAGCCATGAGGTACAGTGGACAGAGAATGGGATCACAAGATCAGCATGGCATATGTGGAGCAACAGAGCTGTGCAGGGTCTGAGCATAGCCTCAGGCATCTATGTCTGTCTGTCCACTCTTTAAACTGTATAACCAGAAAAGCATGATTTAAAAGAAGTGGAAACTGTTTTATGGACTAATGGAGCAAAATGTGCAATATTTGGGGGTAACAGCAGTGTATTTGTAAGCTGTAGAGAAAGTGAGCACATGATTGCTGCATGTGTAGATTCCCCTGTTGAGTTTGGAGGGGGCAAAGTCATGGTGTGTTACTGCGTTGAATGTGACCCCCTCCCCCATTCTGATGCCCCACTATTTATGTAACTGAATGCACAGCAGAAAGTAAACTTCACAGCGAGTTTCAGCGCAGGACATGCAGTTGCCATTCTCCCTAATTACCGTGAGATGCTGAATGTAGCCGTTAGTAGCTAAGGCAGCACCAGCTGGAATTTGTTGAATTATTTATAGCTATGCATAAGCTAGGTCCAGATGTGCAGGTTATATATGTTATATGTTTACCTGCACGGGTCTCGCCCCCCTGCTCCATGGGCAGATACACATGTTATGCATGATATACATAGCATGTTTCCTATACATGTACCTATGCAGGCCTCATCCCACTATATGCAGGTACATATATAGCCGGGGAAAACATAAAGACAACGCTCTCTATTTTTAAACAAATCTGTACTTTCCCTCCGCTCCATCTGCAGGTATATATATGTTATGTATGATGTACACTGTATGTTTCCTGTACAGGTACCTGTGCAGGTGCAGGCCTCATCCCTTCACTTCATGTGCAGGTATATATATGTTATATATGATACACACAGTATGTTTCCTGTACAGGTACCTGTGCAGGTGCGGGCCTCATCCCTTCACTTCATGTGCAGGTATATATATGTTACATATGATACACACAGTATGTTTCCTGTACAGGTACCTGTGCAGGTGCGGGCCTCATCCCTTCACTTCATGTGCAGGTATATATATATGTTATATATGATATACACAGTATGTTTCCTGTACAGGTACCTGCGCGGGCACGGGCCTCGTCCCTCCGCTCCATGAGCAGGAAGCGTGGGCTCTCTGGCAGGAAAGGCAGGGCACACAGCTGCAGCAGGGTGGGCAGCGCCACAAATCCCAGCAAGTAGTTCCAACGTGACTCCTGCAAAAGACAAAACAGTGTCAACCTCTGCCCATCTCTGCCCACTAGCCACCAGATAAAAGACCTCCATGCTAAAAAACACTCTGTGATCTTATAGAATATTTTGCATTACAGGACACATGCACCCTCTCCACAGCTCAACACATATTCATTTGGTAAAAAAGATGGACATATTTGACGAGTCAGACGTTCACCAGTCATCAAACAGATGGCACGAAGGACCTTAAGAGGACAGAACATTGATCAGCCAGATTCCTCCTTGATGCTGGTGGATGCTTTTCTTGAGGAACCTGTCAAGAGCCCCCCAGAACACCACTGTATCATTCATTAAACAGACCACAACACTTGGGCCCTAATGCCCCCCCTCCCCATTATGCACTTCAGCGGAGGACAGGATGCTGTCCAGCCCGCGGATGATCACATATAGTGCCTCTCACTTGCCTCACATCTACCTTACAGAGCTCTGGCTGGACAGAAGAGCACATTCAGCCGCAGACTGCTTTGCATAAAATGCTGCACTGAACGCCTCCGGAAGTCATTCTTCCAGACAACCCTCAGTGAATCACTCAGGAGCATGTGCAATATTCCCTATTTTTATCAATTTTATTTTATCTGCGCAATATTTGACATTATTTCACCACAGTACTGTACTTATTTTCATATTTACCCACTTATTACCATCTACATATGTCATACTTATTTTTATGAAGAGACTGTGTGTGGTACTGTGTTGTCCATTTTATTATTTTTTTTTTACAAACCATTTCCAACCAGAATAAAAGGTATTCTGATTCTGGAAGCCCCACCACCCATGAGTCCCAAAACCTTGCCACACACTCATTTGGCTGCTGACGTGCCACCCCCCCCCCCCCCCCCCCATTGGCGTGGTGGGGTTAGGGTTAGAGGGGGGCGTCTTTCCCATCACAGAAACGCTCCCTGTGCCCTTGCAGCGTGGACTGCAGAGTCAGAAAACCCCAATGGCAATCCACTGCTGGCGAGCTCCTACTCATTCGCTGTTTAGTATCCTTAATACAGTCTCATTTTCACAGGAAAGCTGCAGGTGACATGTGCATGCAGGGTCTGACTATGCTGTCGTGGTAAAGTCAGAATGGCATGAAAAACGCCTTGGGGCAACTCTGTTGTTAAAGGTGCCATATGAAAATACACTCGGAGACAAAAAAAAACATCCAGACAGGGTGGTGGAAATGAAATGAATCTGCATGTGGTGAAAGGTCATGTGACTGAATCACGATGATTATAATATCAGATCAAACGGACAGCAGAGTTGGCAGTATGGACACACTGCTGGTCCCATGTCAGTAGGGCCTGGATACATGTGGTGATATGGTGCAGGAGGGAATCGTACAGCCATTGTATCCTCTCCTGTGTCAAGTCGGCCCACAACTGTTGTAACTGACCCTCAAGATTGGCACTGACATCTGAGCTAATCCCACATGTTTGGAGAAAGATCAGGAGACCTGGCTAGCCATGGGAGGACCTCAACATGAGGTGGGCAGTCCATAGACTGACATGCCTTGTTTGGACAGGTGATGTCTTGTTGAAGGACTGTACCAGGTTGCTGTCTCAGGAGGGGTAAGACATGTGGATGTAGGATGTCACTAATATAGCACTGTGCCATCAGAGTTCCCCGAATCACTATCTGATGACCTGAAGTTATACCCTATGTCTCCCCACACCATGATGTCACACCCTATAGCTCCCCACACCATGATGCTAGGAGTAACGCAGGTGTGTCTCTCCACAACATTGGCAGGATTGGTCCTCACCCCTCGACGCAGCTATATGCACACGATAGTCATCCATGGTAATGCAGAACCGAGATTCATTGCTGAACATGGTAGGAAGGCACTCGTCATCAGTCTATGCCTCCCGGTTATAGCACACCTCCAAACGCAGCCGTCTCTGGATTGATAACAGTAGCTTACGCATGGGATGGTGAACCTATTGTCCAGCTCGTCGAGTCGTCGAGACACGGGATGACACGAGGTGTTGCAGAGAGTCCAATACCTGTGTCCGGATGGCAGACACAGATGTCATGGGGTTCTGTAATGCCTGTCGCGGAATATGACGATCCTCCCTTGAAGATCTGTCTTGAGCGACTGGAACCTTCACGACGTGTGTGGATCCCCTCACATGCCCATTGGTTCCAGCATCAGGTGACTGACATCTGCATGCCCCACATGCCGGGCAATTGCACGATAGAACCACCGGGCTTCAGGCAAACCCACAATGCGACCCCTAACAAACCCCATCAAGTGTAATGCTAATGCTGTCTAATGTGTCTGAGAGGCATCCTGTGTGTCTGGTGACTAGATGTGCCAATTCCTTGTAAATCAAATCATTTACATACCCATTGCTGGTCTGCATGTGTACCAAATTCCATCCAAATCGGACCATTATTTCTGGAGGCTTAACTTTTTTTATCACTGAGTATAAATTGAATTGAAAAACTACATTGTGCAAACCCTGGGTTCCATATTCCTCTAAATTAACTCAAAATGATAAACCTGAATTTCATAATATAACATACATTATGACATACTGTATACTGGTATAATAAAACAATTAGCCTGGATGTTTTGGAAAAAGACTAAATAAAGTATTAATAACAGGTTATGACCATAATTAAAGTGATTAAAGTCATGCACTTAGTTCTGCAGAACAAACTGCAAGGTGCTGGCAAACCTTGCCCAGGGATACCAACATAACGCCGATTTACAGACTTGTTATAATCAGCTCTGATGCCAGAACAGGCAACAGGTCGTACATGGGGGGCAGAGTTTAACCCACCAAGAGTAATACTAGTAATACTACTATGATGTTAATAATAATAATAATAATAATAATAATAATAATAATGTTAATGTTAATAATAATGTTAAAGCAGCAACTGACACACACTCACTGGTGAAGCAAATGACAAACTGACCTGTCAGAATCACAGGTAGCACCACCACCACAATGGAGTCTGTTTTTATGCTGTATATTGTACTTTTAGTTTGCATAATTAAAACTACATGCATATAATACAAATGCAACAGTTGCTAAAAAAACAGCCTATGTTTTGTTCTTAAAGAGGCTAAGAAACCAAAGTCAACTGATCCCTCATTACAGCAGAGATCACCTCTTTTCTTAGATATTAATAAGATTTAGCACATAGAGCAGAAGGGGCTTCTGGGATGGCCAACCCGATTGTAGGGAAAACCCCTTTAAAACCGCACATGGAGTGGAGAGCTGTGACCATAGCATCCTTCATAGACCACATGGCCCTGCAGGCATATTGATGCTGATCCAGAGAGGGAGGCAGGATTGATTTATTATGCCTTAAGATCAACCTCTCAAAGCACTTCATGACATTCAGGGTTCTAATCCACTGATCTGAAGTCAATGGGACTGCTGGTTGTTGCCTACTTGGGTACTGGGACAATGGTAGCACACTTCAGGCATTTAGGGACGATGCATTGTGACAGGGAGAGATGAAAGATGCTGGTGAAGACTTCTGCTAGCCGATCATCGCAGACTCTGAATGCCCTTCCTGGTATTCCACCAAGGCCGGGCGCTTTAAGAGGAATCTTCTGGTATCATCTGTCTTCATAGAGAATGACAGAATTTGGTAGCTGGCAGTGCTGTGCTCTCAGTCTCTGTCTTGTTCACTTTGAAGTGGGTGAAAAAAGCTCCTCGGCTAGTGACCCACTGCCGCTGGTGGGCAGAGCCTTTGTGGTCTGTAAGGTGCCGAATGCCTCACCATGTTAAAGGGGGATCTCCGCAGGTAAAGTGACCCAACGCCTTGTGACTATTGGCTGCCTTGCCATCTGTGACAGCTCTCTTGGGGTTAGACCTGCCAGTGCTTGTTGCCAGACCTGCAGGCGGCATTACAGTCTCTCAGCAGAGACTCTATGTCCTTGTCATCCATGGCTTATTGTTGGCAAAGGTGCGGATACACCTGTCAACACAGCTCTGTACGCAAAACAGCACAATGTACTGTACTTTAGGGAGTAACCCTCTATGTTGTGCTGTGTGAATAAGTCCCAACAAGTGCATTTCTATTTCTATTTCTATTCATCCCTAATACTGCTGCAAACACGGCCTGATACGTTTTGACCTCTTCTGGGATGTGGTACATGCTGGCAAAATTTCGGAAGGACACCTGGTCTCCAGCTAGAATAAGAATCGCATGGACGTAAATAGTCTGTTTGTTGATAGCTGTTAGGTAGGTAGATGGTCGCACACGCAGACACACGGATGCGGGCCTGGGAGCCTCATCTGGGTCCTCTCGTTTGGCCCATCTACTAAGCCGCCATGCCACCTGCTGACCCCTAGTGATCACCAGAGGGTCCTGGGGGGGTACAGGCCCAGACTCTCCCAGCCGACCTCCTACTCACCCCTAGATGAGAGGCAAGCAGGAACTGACCCTATCCCTTCCCCAGGAGGGTGAAGTGCCTTACATGGAGGCAGATTTGTGAGAGATGTCAGTCACATAGGGGGGTAATGAGCATGCTTTTCCCCTGCTGTACTCCCTCCCAGCACAGACAAGCCTGATAATAAATTGAGCATCCTCTCTCCTGTTTATAGTCAGGGTGGGGGTTATATGGAGCCAGTCCAGGAAGACGAGAGGCAGGCAGGAGTCCATCAAACTATGCTTATCCCCCAAGCTTCATGGGGGACACTGCTGATTGGGTCATGAGAGAAAACCAGACCATGTGATCGAATCCTGGACTGCTCATCAATGCCTGATTTGCCCCCATGAAGCTGGGGGGGTCACACTGCCACCTCCTGGGCCAACAGCACAACAGTCAATAAAACAAGAATTAAGGACAAAGCCTTATGAGGTCACAGAACTGTAATGTAGGACTGATCGTCTACGTCTCCTGGGACTGAATTCGGTGCAATTACCAATAGCTGGGCAGGATCTGACTGTTTCCTCCTACATTAATGCATATGCCGAAGCACAGCATGAACATGGTAGTGAACTCAGCTCATTAAAACGCAGAAACCCTCAGTATGACAGAGTGCTCACTGTAAATAACAGCCAAGGCTCTAATTACCGACATTAGAACAATCTGGCAAACTTTCCCAGTCAGCCAGATGCAGTACCATCAGCAAGCTTGCGACCCCGAAGTCGCGCTGAAGTTACAGCTGAAGTTACAGCTGAAGTTTCTGTTGTTTTAACCAGCAGAGTATGGGGCAGAGGATGCTGGGATTTCTGCATGTAAACAAGCTGCGAAGAGGCCGTTCAAGAGCCAGCGGCGCGGGGGAGAGACGCTTACAGAACAAAGTGTCTTCTTATAACAGTGGCTCCACAGCATAGTTATAGTGATAGTTATAGCATTATCCGCTACTGCACGAGAGTTACGGCATGATCCGCTAAAGCACGAGAGTTACGGCATGATCCGCTAAAGCACGAGAGTTACGGCATGATCCGCTACAGCACGAGAGTTAAGGCATGATCCGCTACAGCACGAGAGTTACGGCATGATCCGCTACAGCACGAGAGTTACGGCATGATCCGCTACAGCACGAGAGTTACGGCATGATCCGCTACAGCACGAGAGATACGGCATGATCCGCTACAGCACGAGAGTTACGGCATGATCCGCTACAGCACGAGAGTTAAGGCATGATCCGCTACAGCACGAGAGTTAAGGCATGATCCGCTACAGCACGAGAGTTACGGCATGATCCGCTAAAGCACGAGAGTTACGGCATGATCCGCTAAAGCACGAGAGTTACGGCATGATCCGCTAAAGCACGAGAGTTACGGCATGATCCACTACAGCACGAGAGTTACTGCGAGATCCGCTACAGCACGAGAGTTACGGCATGATCCGCTACAGCACGAGAGTTACGGCATGATCCGCTAAAGTACGAGAGTTACGGCAAGATCCGCTACAGCACGAGAGTTACGGCATGATCCGCTAAAGCACGAGAGTTAAGGCATGATCCGCTACAGCACGAGAGTTACGGCATGATCCGCTACAGCACGAGAGTTACGGCATGATCCGCTACAGCACGAGAGTTAAGGCATGATCCGCTACAGCACGAGAGTTACTGCGAGATCCGCTACAGCACGAGAGTTACGGTATGATCCGCTACAGCACGAGAGTTACGGCATGATCCGCTAAAGCACGAGAGTTACGGCATGATCCGCTACAGCACGAGAGTTACGGCATGATCCGCTACAGCACAAGAGTTACGGCAAGATCCGCTAAAGCACGAGAGTTACGGCATGATCCGCTAAAGCACGAGAGTTACGGCATGATCCGCTACAGCACGAGAGTTACTGCGAGATCCGCTACAGCAGGGGTAGGGAACCTGATCCATGGAGTGGCTGCGGGTTTTTGGGATGGCCTCTCAATCAGCCAATAATAAAGCAGCGATTCTCAACTCCAGTCCTTGGAATCCACTGTTATTGGCTGATTGAGAGGCCATCAAAAAACCCGCACCCACACTTGCTCTCCATTTATCAGGTTCCCTACCCCTGTGCTACAGCATGAGAGTTACGGCATGATCTGCTACAGTGTGAGAATCGCGGAGTCCTCATGCGATCGCCCAGAAAACTGCTTCAAAAATGCGATCGCTTGTTTTTTTAGTCTGTTCCTTAAAGCTCACAAACAGCAACAATATTCTGCATTTATAACTTGCATACATATACAGACAGATCTTTAGTGAGATACATACACAGCATATAAGAGGAATAAAGCTGTTGGCATGGCTGCTTAAACTGGTATAAAAAATCTGCCACACCGTAACCCTTCATATCTTTTCCTCAATGCCTACATGCATATCTCTTACTGCTTGTAAGCATGGGTTTAATTGCTTAGCTGATCCTTTAGCTAAAAAATGCAACCTATTGCTTCAACCACTCTGCCACCTGCTGGTCATTGCAAACATGCCCAGTTTAGATAATTTAGCTGGGGATCCCAAACCAAATTGCATGTATGGTGCTCACCACGCTAACTGCTGCATACTGGCATAGAGCAATCTCATTTGTTAGTTTAAAGGCAGTTTTACACTAAGAAATGCTGCAAACTAACATCCTTATGGGAACTGACTCACCATCTACTTTTGAAAAGTTGAAGACAGTCAGTCGCTGTGGGCCACAACAGAGGCAAGACATAAAACACTGTTTAAAGTGCAGTTACTAACTCCATAAAAGAAAAAAGAGGTGGATCTCGGAAGAATTTGGAAAAAAAACAAGCTTTACCTGAGTGTGCTGGGGACCCCAGACTGAAAATCGATTACCTGCTTTGGCAGGGAAGGTTTTGTTCATTTGATTCTTGAGTCAGCCCCCGGAGATGGAGAGCAGATGGGCTGTGATAGAAAGCTCTCAGGGAAAACTTAACACTCCCCCTCCACTCAACAGCTTTGTGGTGTTGGTTTTTTTTTTTTTAACTTTTGGGGGTGTGCGTCTGATTTGTATCCAATATAGATTTTGGGGCAGGGATACTGAGCTCGTCCTATGATGGTTTTCTGTCTTGAATGGCATCCTGGCACTTCTCAAGCCAGTCGTTAATTAAACATAACTCCCATAAAACAAACACAACGGAGAAGCATGGCAATAATGAATATATGCAAATATATCTGCAGAATGAGATATTTCCGCTCCCCCAGGAGAGGAAAGCCCCCCCCCTCCCCTCAGAAAAGCAAAATTATGCAGTCTTTGCTCCCTGAAAACAAATACAGGAATTCATGAAAACAAACACTGTGAAACAGCCCCCCCCCACACACACACCCCCAACATTCATTTGTATTCCGGCTGCTGTCCCAGAAGCCCTCAGTCTCTGCCCTGACTGGGGCTCAGAGCTAATGAAGTGTCAGATCAATTATGCAGCAAGAAAAGCTCCAGCATCTACTCTAGGAAAGAAATATGAAAGCAAGTTTGTCTGTCGGCCTCCACACCTTAATCGAGGCTCCATAGATCAGGGTGGACGTTAACTGAATGGGAAGACAATAATGGTGTGAGTGTCCCGTCCAGATTGAATTCCCTGGGTATACATTATTAAATCGAGTGCTTATTCCACTACATTCTGTGATTAAATCAGACAGGAAAGCGGAACAGTGCACAGTAACTGGATGGAAGAGACTGCAAGGCAAAGCGTCTGTGTTTAACAAGGATTTCTACTGTTCTAACAATAAAGACTGATCATTTCCCATAGAGGAGGGTCTTTACTGTTTGCTTTAAACAAGAATGTAATCTAAGGGCCACACCTCGGCCGTTTCTCCACCTCGGCAAAGCAGGATGTAATGACTCTGTAAATACAAAAACAGTTTTCACTGGGGGGAGATTATCCATGTGTAATCCATAATAAATCAAAAGATTCTGTCCTTAGTTTAAACTCAGAATTATTTATTATAGACATAGACTAGAAAAAAAAGAAAAAAGCACCTAATCTTTCCATCTCAGTTGTGTTGCGTACTTACACTGCTTATAGTGCAAAACCACTGTACCTCCCAGGACTGCACTTGATCCACCTGTGGGTCATTAATCTAAGACAGCCAGAGTCTACATTATGTCCCACATGGGGTGATGTGTCACACCCTGCAGGCAAATCTATTGTACATTCCTTTGTAGCATCATTTTAGATTATTCTAATGTTAATTTAAATCCCAAACACAGAAAAACTCTCATCAGAAAAGCGATCTGCAATAATCACCTGTGATACAGACACAGGCCCTGCAGTTATCTCAGAGGATCCCACAGCGTACCAGAGAGCATCCGAAGTGCGTCAGAGCGCAGAAAGAGCATCCAGAGATTGACAGAGACCTTCCAGATGCCCTTGTTATGAGGGTCCATTACCCTGCAAAGAACTAATTAACTGTTTAAAAACACACAAATGTAGACATAAAATTGTCAGCCTGTTGGGGAGGGGGGTTTGTGTCAAAGCCTGGTGCCAGCAAACTGTACTGCCAGTGATTAATTTTTTATTTTCTGTGGAAACCAATCAATTTATTCATTAGTGGGGTGGATTTAACAATAATTTCAAACCACCGGTACTTTGAGACCCCTGGGGAAGAGCTACAATACGTCTGGAAAGTGTATTAGCTTGGCCACGTCAAAACCAACTCCTACAGTCGCCCGACTATTTACAGTTATTATACTAATGAGGCAAACTAAATGAATTGAGATGGTGGTGAAATTAAATGAACACAAGGAACGGCTGGGGTGCCCCTGAGGAGAGATTTGGGAACTGAAGTGGTGCTCTAGCTATCCAACAAGATATCACTAAGTTTTTGGAGATATATTTATATATTAGGGCTGGGACTTTAACGCGTTAATTTCGATTAATTAATTATGGAAAAAGATGACGAATTTAAAAAATGAGCGCATTTTACTCACACTATTCTGTCCTTGCTTATGTGAATGCACAGTTTTTAGCTTGACAGATGGCTAAACAGGCTCCTCCAATAAACATCTGGGAGGCAAATATTGCAGTTTGAGATGTTTACTTAAAAAGGCATTGTGAAAATGAAAACACAATACATATATTACAACTAAAACAATACACAATAAATACTTTGCACTTACAAGCGGTTAAATTAACTAGCTACTAGTGGGATGCTAATATAACATTGTAAATCCCATTGGTGCGTTTGCGCGATTAGCACATCATGTTTACATTTATGTTACCTTTTTCACAGATCGCGAACCACTTAACAGCTTATCGGGTAAGTATATAAAGTAAGTAATTATACCATTTTAGATGGTAGACATAGCACTTTATCTTGAACTGTTGGAGTGTTTATTTTTGGCCAGGGATACTTGAGGGAGTTTTTGACTGAAATGGGATTGTTTGGTTTTTCATAAACGATGTTTGAAAAATGGGAGCAATTGTCAATCAGTACTTTGGCATTTTTGGTCAAAATTTCGTCTGCTGAAAACAGTTTTCTCTGTGTTTTCTACACTCGTCTATTGGTCTGTGTAGTAGACTGATGGGAAAATAAACAAGATTTTGAAGTTTAAGCTTAAATTTCTTATTTCTTATATATATGTGTGCCTGTGATGGGCTGGCCCCCCATCCTGGGTTGTTCCCTGCCTCGTGCCCATTGCTTCAAGGATAGGCTCCGGACCCCCCGCAACCCAGTAGGATAAGCAGATTGGAAAATGGATGGATATACACATACACACACACACACACACACACACACACACACACACACACACACACACACACACACACACACACACACACACACCGGCCACTTTATTAGGTACACCTTGCTAGTACCGGGTTGCGCCCCCTTTTGCCTTCAGAACTGCCTTAATCTTTCGTGGCATACATTCAACAAGCTACTGGAAACATTCCTCAGAGATATTGGTCCATACTGACATGATAGCATCAGGCAGTTGCTGCAGATTTATCGGCTGCACATCCATGATGTAAATCTCCCGTTCCACCACATCCCAAAGGTGCTCTATTGGATTGAGATCTGGTGACTGTGGAGGCCATTTGAGTACAGTGAACTCATTGTCATGTTCAAGAAACCAGTCTGAGATGATTCGAGCTTTATGACATGGTGCATTATCCTGCTGGAAGTAGCCATCAGAAGATGGGTACACTGTGGTCATAAAGGGATGGACATGGTCAGCAACAATACTCAGGTAGGCTGTGGCGTTGCAACGATGATAAATTTGTACTAAGGGGCCCAAAGTGTGCCAAGAAAATGTCCCCCACACCATTACACCACCAGCACCAGCCTGAACCGTTGATACAAGGCAGGATGGATCCATGCTTTCATGTTGTTGATGCCAAATTCTGACCCTACCATCCTGTAGGATTTCCTGTTCTTTGTGTGTGTGTGTGTGTGTGTGTGTGTATGAATATATGTCTAGTTTTTTCTGAGCAAGAATGCACTGACTGCACAGATAAATAGCTTTAGACATTTATGCTGATGATTCTGCACGGTATTGTATATAATCTGCATTGGCGGACACTCGCTAATGCACTTGACCAATCAGGTGCAGGTTCTCGCAAACCCCAGGGCACCTGGCACGCAGGCTGGCCTCACGGACACACTCACCTGTCCCAGAATTTCGGGCAGGCCGAGCACCTGCCCTGTGAACACCCCCAAGCACATGAAGACCGAGTTGAACTGGCCGATGGAGCCACGGATCTGTCTGGGGGAGATCTCGCCCAGGTACATGGGGAGGGCGCTGAGGCCGATCCCTGCAGGGACACGGAGACAAACATCCTCATGGCAACAGCAGCCATGTCTGAGGTGTCAACAGTAGCACTCAGCATCACTCTTCACATACTACAGACCAACACCCCACTAACAAAAAGCCGCCCATCAGCAGGTTTGGTGTGGAGGCAATATGGCCGCTGGGGTCACCACCAGCCAGTGTTCAAAGGCAACCGCAAATGCTATGGACCATTCCGGAAAGCAAGCAGAGGACACAGGGGCAGTTGGTCACCCACGACGAAGGATCTGCCTTCAGATGGTTTCATCTTGTTCTCTTAGATGTGGAGATTTGCTTTGTTCAAATTGGTGAGATTCTGAAGGCCTTAGAGATCTCCTGCAGCTTGATGGAACATGACCGGGGGGTTCTCCTTAATTTATTTTTTGTTAGGCTGTCAGGCAGTAGGCTTAATATCCATCATAAATAATTCTTGGCCCGGAACTCATCAATTCAGCTCGACCTTGACAGGAAGGACGGTGACGATTACCCACAGGCTGGCCGGTCTGTCCTGCTCTGTGAAGCATCTCCAAAGTTCAGCACTAAGAGAGAAAGTTCAGCACTGACGAGGTACCACGGGAACTCCCAGGCTCTGGGTCAGCATGTTGCCAGCTACCCAATAACACAGCCTAAAAGTGATGGGATTACTCTGACGGCCACAGGCTTCGAACTAGCGACCTTCCGGACACAAGCGCAGAATGCTAAGAGGACGAGTCACACAAAGAAATCACACAGAGAAAATGCAGCATTTCTCATCTGGTCCTAAAATAATGCTAAATTAATTTCTGTTGAACCCATCATTCAAGCCAGACCGGTCATTTTAGTTTGATGCACATGGTCCTTCTGGTTGCCCAGGAGACCAAGATGGCTCTGTGTCCCCTGGGTTTCCTATGGACTTGGTACACCCACTATATCCCAGATGCTCAGAGAGAACTAAACCACATAGTTACCTTGCTCTTTAAGGCAGTGACCGACACAGATGCAACTTGTACGTGCCGTCACCATGGGCAACAGAGCGTTAGACATAACAGCAGAGTATGCAGAGCGTTCATATCAAAGCTGTGCAGAGACTGATGGGCACGTGCTTCTGTGCTTGGTGTGGTCCTGGTGTGATGTGGTGGACATGAGCATATGACTACAGTCGAACCTCGTTACTACGTACCCCGGACACAACGTTTTCACCTTTTCAATGTACAAGTTTCTAATTCCCGTTTTTAGCCTATGTATTATTCCAATAGCAGCCATTGTTTACAGCGTACACCCTTACAGCGTAAACTTCGATACAACATCCAAATTTCCAGAGAAAATACAAAAACTAACCATCGTTACAATGTACAGCGCTCTCCCTGGCCACCACAACTTCTGTCGCTACATCTACCTGTATCTACCTGATCTTCGCCCGACAATGCACATTTGTCTATTGCGTTGATTTAATTTGACCAATATTTCATTAATATTTTCAGGCCAAATGCCAATTTGGATGCGAATGTTTATTTTAAAAATCCATTTTGACCAGCCGTTGTGTATTTTCGTTGCCGTTTATCGCACTAAGTAATCGTGAGTAATTTAAAGAAAATTTCAAGGATCCAAATGAGCTTGGTTGAATTATTTAACAAGTAATATTGTATTTGTTTGTTTTGTAGTCAACTTAAGGGTCTGTTATATAAAAGTTTTATCATTTACATGGATATTTAGTGAGTTCTTTCATCCATCTTGCACTAAGTGGTTACAACGTTCTATGCTTATAACGTACATGTTTTTGATATCCCGTCTTGTACGTAGTAACGAGGTTCGACTGTATATGGGAATTTGTTATGGGGGAATGACGGCAGGAGTGACCATGTGGGCATGGTTATAGGAGTGCAATAGTGGGCAGAGGCTTGTGTGGACATGGTTACGGGGATGTAATAGTGGGCGTAGGCTTGTGTGGACATGGTTACGGGGATGTAATAGTGGGCGTAGGCTTGTGTGGAATTGGTTACAGGGGTGTAATAGTGAGTGTTGGGGAAAGCGCCCGGCGTTTCCACCCCAACTCCACATTTATGAGACACACACAGGTTACAGTTTTACTTGCAAGGGTACCCACACTCTCTGCAATGCAAACTACAGCAGAATGTGTTACAAAGGGTGGTTCCCCTTGACTTCTTTATTTATAGTCAATGGGGGGCGCAAGAGAGGGAAGTGAGATTCTTATCTAAGTAGGCAGCTGTTAACCACCTACTTAGAGTACAATAGCTAAGAGTATGTGGCTAGAAGATAAGAAATAACGTATACATATATATTTACACTCATTGCTGATCATACAGAAATGATTAACAACTGTTTCTTCAACCTAACAGTGAGCGTAGGCTTGTGTGGACATGGTTACGGGGGTGTAATAGTGGGCGTAGGCTAGTGTGGACATGGTTACGGGGATGTAATAGTGGGCGTAGGCTTGTGTGGACATGGTTACGGGGCTGTAATAGTGGGCGTAGGCTTGTGTGGACATGGTTACAGGGGTGTAATAGTGAGCGTAGGCTTGTGTGTACATGGTTACGGGGATGTAATAGTGGACAGAGGCTTGTCTGGAGATGGTTACGGGGGTGTAATAGTGGACAGAGGCTTGTGTGGACATGGTTACAGGGGTGTAATAGTGGGCGTAGGCTTGTGTGGACATGGTTACGGGGATGTAATAGTGGACAGAGGCTTGTGTGGACATGGTTACAATGGTGTAATAGTGGGCGTAGGCTTGTGTGGACATGGTTATGGGGGTGTAATAGTGGACAGAGGTTTGTGTGGACATGGTTACGGGGGTGTAATAGTGGGCGTAGGCTTGTGTGGACATGGTTACGGGGATGTAATAGTGGGCGTAGGCTTGTGTGGACATGGTTACGGGCGCGTAATAGTGGACAGAGGCTTGTGTGGACATGGTTACGGGGGTGTAATAGTGAGCGTAGGCTTGTGTGGACATGGTTACAGGGGTGTAAAAGTGGGCGTAGGCTTGTGTGCACATGGTTACGGGGATGTAATAGTGGGCGTAGGCTTGTGTGGACATGGTTACGGGGATGTAATAGTGGGCTTAGGCTTGTGTCGACATGGTTATGGGGGTGTAATAGTGGGCGTAGGCTTGTGTGGACATGGTTACGGGGGTATAATAGTGGACAGAGGCTTGTGTGGGCATGGTTACGGGGGTGTAATAGTGGGAATAGGCTAGTGTGGGCATGGTTAAGGGGATGTAATAGCGGACAGAGGCTTGTGTGGGCATGGTTACGGGGGTGTAATAGTGGGCAGAGGCTTGTGAGGACATGGTTACAGGGGTGTAATAGTGGGCGTAGGCTTGTGTGGACATGGTTACGGGGGTGTAATAGTGGGCAGAGGCTTGTGAGGACATGGTTACGGGCGTGTAATAGTGGGCATAGGCTTGTGTGGACATGGTTACAGGGTTGTAATAGTGGGCAGAGGCTTGTGTGGGCATGGTTACAGGGGTGTAATATTGGACAGAAGCTTGTGTGGACATGGTTACAGGGGTGTAATAGTGGGCGTAGGTTTGTGTGGACATGGTTACGGGGCTGTAATAGTGGGCGTAGGATTGTGTGGACATGGTTACGGGGGTGTAATAGTGGAACAGAGGCTTGTGAGGACATGGTTACAGGGATATAATAGTGGACAGAGGCTTGTGTGGGCATGGTTATGGGGGTGCAATAGTGGGCAGAGGCTTGTGAAGAAATGGTTACGGGGGTGTAATAGTGGACAGAGGCTTGTGTGGCCATGGTTACGGGGATGTAATAGTGGACAGAGCCTTGTGTAAGGGGGCGTAATCTGGGTCTGGTGATGGGGGGAGAGATGGGACAGGCTTTGTTGGGCATAATGGTGGGTGTGGTCAATTGGGTGCTGTTGTGTGGGGGGGGAGTGGCTATGTGACACCATGAGTCCCAATTCGACAGTTTCCTTCTGCAATAATGATCACACCGCTGAAGCAAGCAAGGGAGCCGTTGTTGATAGGGACTGTGCTCCTGGCTTGATGATGTCTTCACTAATGGTGGGGCGGGACTTCATCAACAGGGTCAAAAAAACCCCGCACCCACATGATGGCGAAGGGGAGGGGGAACTGAATACCCCAAGCGAGGCCGCCAGTGAGTCACTGCAGCAGAGCTGCTCTGGATGAGAACCAAAAATGTCACTTTGCATTAAAGCATCAACCAAGAAGTTACATCTAAACGCAGCGACACGGATGCACCAATGATCACCAGCATCAGTCACCGGCGGGGCCACGGTGGAGGGAGACAGTTGGTCGTCACGGTGATCATTATTAACAGGTTCCTCAACAGCTCAAAACACAGTCCCATATTAATAACAACATGCTCTGCTGCAGACGAGTAAATCCAGCTGACCGTCTTCTCATTCCCATGGCAACCAAACTACCACAAACTGTTTCCAAATGCTTTTCCATCCAGCACAGAATTGCAGGAAGCAGAAGTTTTGTCCTCCATTGCCAAACTCACATAAATAACTAAGCTTTTGAAATTAAATTTTGGTCAAACTGAAGGTGGCTCCCCTCCACCTCCTTTAAAAGTGACTTTTCATTCCTGCTTTCCTGTGAAGTGAGCAGATTTTACCTGGCTGTCACCTATCTCCTTTCGTTAACACTTTCTCGCCAGGCTCATGGTCTTTGATTTTACATGCCATCAACAATGTTTACTAAATGACCCTTTTCAGCGTCATGCTGAAGGAATCCTTCTCAAAGAGGAGGACCGTGTTGGAAAAAGCAAATACACTTTATTCTGGTCACATTCTTACAAGCAGCCATCAGTCACACTTTCTTTGTTTAGACGCCTACATTTGCATTTAAAATGCACTCAGATGCCCAGCTACTAACATGTATACCCTGTTTAACAGCCCCCATCTGAATAATGCAGAGTATTTAATGCTATTTATGAAAGTTTTGTAAAAAAAAAAAAAAAAAAGAAAAGAAAAGTGTGATGTCGTGTTATATTTTGGATTTTGAGTTGAATTTTTCATACTGTGGTACTGATATTTTTATACTGAATTGTGTTGTTGTTGTGTAGTTTTGTAATGCTTTTGAAAGGTGTGTTTCACAATAAACTAATATGGCTACTCACCATTCAAAGGCCCAAAACGACGGCAACACCACTGCTCACCTGAGTCCATGCCGATAACAAAACGGCCCACAATGAGCATCTCGAAGGAGCCTGCCCGCTCGCCCAGAGCCAGGAGCACAGCGGACATCAGGGCCAAGCTGGTGTTCAGGAGCAGGGTTCCCTTCCTGAAAGCACATGGGGCGGGGGAGGGGGGCAGAGCTGTCACATGAGCAGCTTAGATCATACACACTCAAACAAAAAGCAAAACAAAAAAAAAATTGCCTCACAACCGCAGGGTAGTGGGTTTGAATCCTACCTCATTCCAAGCTCTCTTCCTCAGCGTACTCTGGGTTCTCACACAGTGTGTTTAATAAGAACTTATGTGTGAGCTTTAAATGAAACGAGTGCCCCTTCTTTAAACTTTGAGCACCTGCTCCACAAAAAGTGTCTGTACAACGCTGCTTTACCCTTCCACACCTCCACAGAATATATGAGGGAAAACTTTAAAGCAAAAGTTGGAGAGAAGAGGACACCTTTTGCCGTCCCTATCACTCGCCGGAGAAGATAAACAAGAAAAGTCCCAAAGGGGTTCCTCTGATTAGGAGATCCGAAAGGCACCGAGATCATTCCCTCCACAGCAAAAGTCATAATGACTTATATCAGCTGGCTTTTCCGAGAGAACCTCCAAAACACCTTCACCAGCACCTGTCAGCAGGACTGTCACTCAGAATCAATACTCAAGGCTAAATGGTTGTTTTTGGACAACAAAGCTTCTAAGCAAGGAAAAATCGATCCAGAGGCACTAAAACAAGATGTTTTCTGGCCAAAATTCAGTCTTGCATGATCAAAACACATCTCGGGGAATCAGATTTCCGAGAGAAATTAACCGAGAACATCTTCAAGAAGGATCAAATGAAAAGGCACTACAGATAGGGTACTGTCTGAGACCTGACACCCCTATTGCTCTCAGAAGATGCACGACCCTGTGGAGAATTATATTCAGGGTGTGTTGATCCAGAAGACCCCCCCCCGTCCCCTCCGGCCTGTGTTACTCCATGCTAATGCTGCTACAATGCTGCAGACTGAGATCAGGCTTTTTCATACCTTCATTCTGTACATTATAGTGCAGGGGTTTAAGTTCTGAAGAAAGCATTTGCAAGTCCCACCCTTAAGTACCAATAAAGTACCTCAGCTCCACCACAGAGAGACTGCCACCTCCTCAGCTCTGTCAGAGAGAGGCGGTCACCTCCTCAGCTCTGTTAGAGAGAGGCGGTCACCTCCTCAGATCCACCAGAGAGAGGCGGTCACCTCCTCAGATCCGCCAGAGAGAGACAGGCACCTCCTCAGATCCGTCAGAGAGAGGCGGTCACCTCCTCAGATCCATCAGAGATAGACGGTCACCTCCTCAGATCTGCCAGAGAGAAGCGGTCACCTCCTCAGATGCGCCACAGATAGGCGGTCACCTCCTCAGATCCGTCAGAGATAGACCGTCACCTACTCATCTCTGCCAGAGATAGACTGTCACCTCCTCAGATCTGTCAGAGAGAGGCGGTCACCTCCTTAGATGTGCCAGAGATAGACGGTCACCTCCTCAGATCCGTCAGAGATAGACGGTCACCTACTCATCTCTGCCAGAGAGAGGCGGTCAGTGATTGGACATGGGGGATGGAGAGATGTGTGTGACTGGAAAGGCAAATAGGTGAATGTGATGTTGGACATGGGGCATAGGTGTGTGTGTGTGTGTGTGTCTGTGTGTGTATGAAAAAGAGAGAGAGTGACAGAGAGCACTCTGAAGGTCTCTCTCCTATAATCCATCATCCTCCTCATTTCCCACTAATTAACAGTGGTGGAAAAGTCCCATCACTTCTAGAAGGTGAATTTTAATTCCACAAACAAGCCACCTAAGCCTGCTTTCTTGCTAATGGGGGAACTGTTGCCATGGTGTGCATCTAGGGGGCTGAGGAGTAAATCCCTGCAGCAACCAGCCCCTATATGCATAATACACAAGCTCTGCTTTCATATGCATGTATATTTGTACACCCTCTTTATTCTTCACTGTATCCACAGGGTCACTCTCATATGGTCACTGGACTTATGAGGATGAAGAAAGTCAAGCCCTAGAAACAAAGATTGCGTGAGAAAGGTCCCTGATCCGTGGCTGAAACATCCCTGATTCCATGGGCCGGCATGCCATGATTAAACGGCTGCACCACGATCACTCTCGCCCTCATGGCCGGTTTGGAGATATCGCATTCGTCTCCCGCAGCTTTCGATTCTCCGCTACTGTAAGCATCCATCCACCTCCCTGGCTCCCAAGGTGCCGGGAAAGATCCCTATGGAGATCGAGGTTTCTCTTTGCCATTCATTCTCTTCTTTCTCATTTCCATCTCCCCTTAGTTCTCTCCTCTTGTATTTTTCTTTCCCATTATATATAGGTAAACGTACACCAACACACACGGTCACACACACACACACACACACACACACACACACACACACACACACAGTGTCAGGCCTGTCCTTCATAGTTACGCACAGTTTGCATGCATCTTCCACACACACCACTCCACACACAGAACCCTGGCGGAGACTCGAACGCATAAATATTGCTTAATTATGCATATTGGTTTTGTCATTGCAGTTTTGAGCTTGAATGGTTTCTTTTAATTCTTCTGTTGTTTTGCTTTTCCTTCCAAGTAACAGTTTATTCTCACCTTGTCATTAATAAAAAAAGAAAGGAAAGAAATCGAGAAGAGAAAGGTGCTGGAGAGAATGAGTGAGCAGCAGATGAGGATGAAGAGGATGAGGAGAAAGGACATGCTTCCTGAGAATCTGACCTACCTTCCAAGGATCTTCATGAGCAAAGAGGCCCCCAGCGCCCCTACGAGCCCCCCAATGGCGAAGATGGAGACGGTGACGGACCACAGCAGGGTGAGCACCTCCGGCCCAGCGGGCTTGCCATACCGCTGGATCCACGTCTCGTTGTAGAACGCCTTAATATACTGAGAGTGGAGAGGGACATGGGTCACTGGCACTGGGGGTCATTACAAGGTCAATCCCTAGAGTCGGGCATCAAGAAAACATGTTGTTCTGATGGGTCAGAGGAAAAGATTTGCTTTGATGTTGATTAATAACAAGATTAATTACAGAAACAGAAAGTATAGAAAATAACCATAAACCAATCAAAGGCCCAGCAGGAACCACACCATAGTGGAGGCGTAGCGCAGATGTGATACCCGCAAGCTGTAAATCCTCAAAGAGGCGAAGCGGACCAAAACATAAGCGGAAAGACTTAACCACGCAATCAGCAGGGGTGGTACAGACTAAGGGAAACCTGCAGTGTGGACCGACAGATGGAAGGACAGACTGAAGGGGCTCCATCCAGCCATATCTCACATGTATGAACAACACAGCGACTGCACACAGACAGAAGAGTAATGAAGTAAATAACCCGAACAACTAAAACCACACAGAATGTCAAGCGCCATAGAAAACATGTGCATCTCTCCTGGGAATTCTTTGCTTTATTATTATTCCATCCATTTTCCAAATCGCTTATCCTACTGTGTCACGGGGGGTCCGGAGCCTATCCCGGAAGCAATGGGCACGAGGCAGGGAACAACCCAGGATGGGGGGCCAGCCCATCGCAGGGCACACTCACACAGGCACACCTACGGGCAATTTTGCAACTCCAATTAGCCTCAGCATGTTTTTGGACTGTGGGGGGAAACCGGAGTACCCGGAGGAAACCCCATGACGACATGGGGAGAACATGCATTCTACCCCCCGCGACCCAGTAGAATAAAGCGGTTTGGAAAATGGATGGATAATAAGTTTGTTTTTTTGCTGGGGGGGTTTTTTCTCTGACTGCCTCACTGCTTGTTAGAGGGTTACACAGTGAAAAATATAATGAAAAATAACCTGTATAGGACACAGTTTGTCCCGTATTTCTTAAGAATGAAAGTGGAAACTCTAATTGCCTGACACTGTATGTTCTAGTGGGTGAAAATGCTTCCCGTGGTGAAGGAAGTTTGAAATATTTGCAGTTTTTGCTGGCACACATTTCTGGCAGAGTTTGCAAAACGCAGCACCAGTCTGTTGTGTGTCACACTTTAAACTGCAAAAGCTACAACCACCCCACCAACATCATTTTACCTTGTTTATCCATAATATCTTTTTTTAAAAGATGTTCTGGCTGCTGAGCTGTTGCTTTCATCACAGACACCTGAAGGTTCCTGTGAGGGAGGGCTTCTCTCTTCCATGATATTACCAAAATAGTAATGTGGCTCCGCTAACTCAACCAACCTTGCAGTGCGTTTGTTGGGCACACATTGTCCATTCCTAAAAGACTACCATATGATTGGTTGGAACTGCCTTTGTTTCTGTGATGTGATAGGCTGATGTGTGCTATCAAACAATGAGTCTATAATGAAATCCCAGAGTCGTGACTTTCTCACAGAGTAGACGCTGGAAACCCAGAACCCAGAGAGGCTACAAGTGTAGACAGAGACACCAGTTCCTGGTTTCCTGCCATTATCTGGGTTATACACTTAAAACACACCAATTTCTACTGGTTATTTATAACAGTGATATAACAGTTAACCAAGGTCAGGATTAGCTAGTCCACAAAAAGCTTCTTTGCTAGGTTTCATCGCAAGCGATTTACGCAGAATACCCTTGACCCATTTCCACAGCTGGGAGCTGTTACTGCCTCCATTCCTGCTAAGCACCTTGCGAAGCTCCTGGTTAGAGACAGCTTATTATCCACTCTGCCACCTGCTGTTAAAACGTATGAAGTGCACCACCACATTAACCTCCTCTGGTTTGCAGTAAATATTGGTGTTATACCAGTAACAATGTCTATAATAATACCTCTGTTACCCGTAGACTTGGCTTTTCCAAAAAATTTACAGACAGGAAAACATACTAATTCATTACAAAACCTTGTTTCTTCAATCCCCAAAAACACACATTTAAAATGTAATTACCTATGAATCAATACATTTCACACATTCTAGTAATGCTTAATGAATGGTGTCGACACAAACACATTTAGAAGTACAAGCAGTGAAGCTGCTCCATCAATATTGTTTTTTGTTTTCTTATTTTTTTTAAATTGTAGACAAATTGTTACACTGATTTTTAGCATCCTGAGTTTACCCTCTTTGGTGATGCTAAAAAATCACACTGTCCAGTTAATTTAATGGAGAGGCTTGTCTTTCTATTACAACCTGAACATCTCTGCAACCTACCGAAGAAGCGTTAACTTCAGGGTGAAGAACAGCTCCAGCTGCTAATCTGTTACCCGCGGAAACAGGACTGTGACGTCCAAGGAGTGAGATAAGAGTGCTTAATGGTGTAGAGCAGTGTTTCCCACCCTGCTCCTTGGAGATCCCCAGATGGTTCACGTTTGTGCTCCCTCCCAGGCCCTCATCCAAGCAAGGGTTTGTTTCCCCAACACTGAGTTGCTAACTACATTGGTATGAACCACCGTTAAGTGACACAGGTGTTTCCCAATACTATACTTCAAACGAACGTTCACAAGCGCTTTGGTTAAGTTCCAGCTGCAGCTAGAAGCTTAGTTTTTGGTGTGAGTCATCAATGGAAGAAGACATCATCGAAGAAGAGTAATTAATCGTGATTAATCGGAAAATATTTGATGATCCTGCAGTACAAACATGCATAATACCAAGAGCTTTGAAAATATAGCTGTAAAAGAACTTTTAATTTATTTCTCTGTTCACGAGTATAGCATAATTGTAGTGTAAACCCAACATACAACCGGTCCCAGGATTCCTTTAGTCTGTCTAAATCTAATTTGTAGGTAAGTCGGGAAAAAAATAATACAGCACAAATATTAATAATATCGCCAGAGTGCTCGTGCTCGTATCTTCTGCGCAGTGATCCGATTGGTGTGTGGACTTTGGTAGAAGAAAACAGTTCCTACATTAAATTGCTCACTACAAAGTCTGTGGTTTATCTTGAGTAACGGGTCTTGATTTCTGGTAAAAGAAATCGCTGTTGGATTTTTTCAAATGTATTTTTCCGGCGCTTTAATCACTCCCCATTATATTCGAGAGAAGTCCAACATTTCTATGGCCGATATTTCTGAAACTAGGCAACTCCCAGCAAAACAACCTAAATGGATAGACAGCAACTAATGACCCTCTATATCAGGGGTGGGCAATGTTATCCACAAAGGGCCGGTGTGTATGCGGGTTTTTGGGATAACCTGTAGTTCAGCTGTTCAAATCAGGTGTGAGTACTCTTCAATCAGTCCTCTAATTAATAATCTAATTACGGAGTTGCAGCAAAAACACACACACACACACAGCAGCCCTTTCTGGGTAAGATTGGCCACCCCTGCTCTAAAACATACATTTTTTTTCCAGTTTTGAACTGTCCCTTTAAATCACAGAGCTTTCATTGCTATTATGAAAAGAACACATCACTGCTCAGATTACAAACCCATGGTTGTGTGTGAGAGGAATCATGTCTACAGTACCGAGGCGAAGAACCAAATGTGCCTGTCTGTCCCACTGAGGCGCTAACACACTGTTCAACGGAATCGGGCCAGGAGTTAATAAGTGTTTAAAGTCCGAATGTTATTTAAAAACTTAATTACAGATAGAGCCTAATTCACAAAATGCAGTGTTAATAGTTCTATTTTTTCCTCTAAAAAGCTTATCATATATAATTTTATTATTATTAGGCTTTTGCTAATAATTATAATATAATAATTATTGTCGACACACCCCCACCTTTCCAGTTGACACTTTGTACCACCGCCAACCACAGTTGATATGACCTTCTATCAAACACTCATCTCCCCAGATTACTTTCTTTGTAGCAGTAGCTATGTAAACTCTGGTCTAGTTAAATACAAAACCAATCTATCTGTCTTACTGTATAAATATACCAACACAGAAACACATGAACCAAGATCTATTAACTGATGTTAATGAAATAATTAGCAATATAATACACAGAATTTAATTACTGAAAGACAACAAAACACTTTGTATACATCACATTAATCACAGTCCCACACTTCCCATCGTAGATTACAGTTACGAGGATCTAAGCTTTAGCTGTGGTTCCGACATACATTTTCTCCATGCCAATACAGGCAGAAAGGCCCAGGGCACAAAATGTGACCTCTGACCTGTCCCATATCCTCAGAGCTGCCCCATGTGAGCTTGTGTCTGGGGTAGGGGTGCGTGTCTGGCTCCAATGGCCTTTTCCCCATTCAGAGCTCAAAAATGCCCTTGAGTCAGGAGGAACCTCTGTTACTCTGTAGTCTCCCTGCTCATTAGTGCTAAAGTAACACAACTAACGAAAACTAAGAAAACAAATAAAATGTCAGGCCTGTGTATCAGAAGTTAGTCTCCATTGTTACCCGACTCCTGGAACAGCCCTCCTACCCTCCCCAACACAAGTCAAGGCAGTGGAACAGTTTATGTTGCAGCATTTCATGCTTCGCCGAACATGCCAACATGCTAACAGACTCGAGCTATTGTGTCAGCAAATGCCACACGCACTTATCACCTTAAAAATGGGGAAGTGGCCCATCCGTCACTGCCTAGACTTCTCACAGTGTCTCACCGCAAAAGACGCCAAGCCGCCTCCCTGTGACTAACACACCGTTGGAACTGGAGAAATTAGCGACGACGTTACATCACAGCAGTTGTGCTCTGTCTACATTACTTATTTATATACAGAATAGATACTTGCTTATCATGTGATTTCGCAGGCAGCAGCAGAGTTAGGGGACGAGGGGATGAGGTGTATGGAAGGAAAGCAGAATGCTAGCTAACCCCGCTAAATGAAAAGACTCTGCATGATGTAATTCTACTGCGGGAAGCCAAGGGTATCCGAGCCATATTTTGTTTTCAGTTAGAGTTGTTTTTGCTTGCAGAAACACTAGGGTTTGCTAAAATGTATTCAGCTGTGAGTTAAATCCTCTTCATGCAGGGAACTGAAACCCATCCTTGTTTTACTAACCATTCAGACTTTGATGATAAGAAGAATTAATTAGCTGCAAAACTAAACACGGTTGCAAAAGCTCAACAACATTCTGCAAAGTTTAGACTTAAGTATCTCAAGGTTGTGCAGCTGTCTGATATATCCCAAAAGCCCCTATAATTGTCCCGAGGAGCTGATCTGTGATCACTGCCTTAGCACTTGTTGATGCGTGTGTGTGCAGAGCTGAACTGCCAAGCTAAAATTAAATATGGTCTTTGCTTCAGGACTCCAGTTGAAAGAGCTACAACATCTGCATGTCCATTTAGGTGCTCCCCATATCCACCAGGGGGCACTGTCACTAATCCATTGGACGGTGATGGCAGCCTGGACCATGGCACCTCTCTGACAACCTGGCATCCAGCATTCCTGAGGTCACCTCAGCCACGCCACAGCACCCCCTCCTTCCTGCACTGGATCCAAAACATTACCGATCATGGAGCTTGCGTCATTATACGCCTGACGTATGTGTATCAGCCATAATTATGCATCCCGGCGAGGTGTCGGGCTTCAGTCTGAAAAGAGGAGCACGTCATGGTGTTTTAACACTTGAGACCCGTAACCATGACAAGCCGTCACGCTTTAGGCCTTTATTTTGTAACGTTTCTAAGCTTTTTGCAGTTACCATTTGCACACGTGCTCGCCCCACTCCAACTCTGTCCCAGTCTGACCTCAACCTGGGAAAGGCCACCCGCCCTCCCCCGCACAGAAAGCCCACATGAAGCGTGACTCATGGCTGACATGGGGACTTGCTCCCTCCAGCTCCATGTGCGTTTGACCCAATAGCTATTTTAAGGACATGCTTCAGACCCCAGCCAGAAATTGGTGCCACTATGCTAAACATCAGAGAGTTAACATGGAGCCCTGCTTATGTGCACAGCCGTATTTTTACCGCCCTGAAGCGAATCTTAGAGAGGATCGTGCCAGTCTGCAGTGATTTAAGTGACTTAAAAAGGAGGCGATAAGGAGGCGGACAGATTTTTAACGGTACAGAAAGCTAACATTGAAGACACACTAGCAGGGGCCCATCTGCTGCTGCTGCAACTAGGGTCAGTCGATCCTCTAGGTGACATAGCTGGTCATTTAGAGCAGTGTTCCTCAACCCGGTCCTCGGAGGCCCCTGCACAGCTGCGCCGCCTGCTGGCTGTTGGTGGTACTCACCCGAGCAGGAGCATTGACCACAGAGAGGCTGTAGCCATAGAGGAATGAGGAGCCAAGGCAGCCGAACAGGGCAGCGGACACCAGGCAGACTGTGAGGCGCTGGTGGAAAAGAAATGGGGGGGGGGGGGGGGGGGGCAAAAATCAGGGGTGGGAGTCACTTCACACACCATTCAGCAAGACCTTTATATTTAAAACACAGTCACTGCCCTGGATTACAAAAGATGAGCTTATGGACAGAAATAAAGAAATAACTCCTGTTTAATGGAGAAAGCTTCTGCCAGCAGGGGCAGAGTAACTAAGGAAGATGTGTTGGCTGCTGGGCACACAGCACTTTTGAGTTGATGGCAGTGACCAGAACCCTTCCTGGCATTCCGTGAAAGGTGCCCCACATGTTCCAGAGCTTAACTACTGCCTCCCTTCTCCAGCAGGTTACGCCAGGGGCAGTGTGCTGGATGACATCATTGAAGGAGATGCACCATTTGGAAACAGTGCTGACTGTGAGGTCAGGCGACTGTGAGGTCAGGCGCCCGGCAGCATGACAG
Organism: Brienomyrus brachyistius; assembly: GCF_023856365.1. Taxonomy (NCBI): domain Eukaryota; kingdom Metazoa; phylum Chordata; class Actinopteri; order Osteoglossiformes; family Mormyridae; genus Brienomyrus; species Brienomyrus brachyistius. The sequence continues at coordinate 23,216,345 of NC_064544.1, forward strand.
AGGTGTCAGGAGTGACAGCAGTCAGGTGACTGTGAGGTCAGGCACCTTCAACATGACCCATCTCCCTTAAACCGTCATGCTGACTCACGCTGTTACAGCTGCACCTGTGACAGGCCTCTAGCTCGTCCCTGAGGTGACCTAGGAGTTCAGCCTTTCCCTACAGAGATTGCAGCTTCAGGTCCATGATTAAGCTTCTCGTTACAGCTCATGGAAAACTTAGCGAATCTGTGTGTGCATGTGCACCTGCGAGTATGTGTGTTTGTGTGCCCGTGTGTGTGTGTGCCTGTGAGCTCATTTTAAGAGAGATCCATGTCACCAGGGACAAAACATCTCAGAAAGATGTATTATGCTCTGCAAACCGAAACAGAATCAAGAGAGAAGAGTAAAATTTGTGGATGCTGCCACTTTTAATAAATAGAAAGGTAATCTCTGTGTCTGGCAGGGACTCAAAGCGGGACTAGAGTTGAGAACCATTGCTTTGTTATTGACTGATTGAGAGGTCATCCCAAAAACCCACACCCACAGCAGCCCTCCATGGAATAGGTTCCCCACCCCTGTCATAAAGGGAGGGCCTGAGTAGTCAGCGATGGGGGGTTGGGGGCAGGCCATTGAAGGAGAGGGCAGAGACAAAGGGACAGCACAGCAACTGGCTGCCTCTGTAACAGGTCAGCAGCAGCAGAACAGGTGATGATAGGATTGATTCAGATACAGAAACAGCGCGAGTCATTTCCCTGCATTTGGCAAAGAAAAATGATTTCTGCTAAAAAAAAATATGACGTTACAGTGGATTTAGTAGTGCTGCTACCTAACAAACTGGCCTCTCTTCTAACGAGTTTCTTAATTAATCTGTTCCATTTCAGTATGAGTGCGCCGCAAAAAAATTTGCATATCTCAGGGAGAGCTAGAGAATCCTGTCATTTCTACTTTGTACTGTGGATCCGCCTCATCCCGAAGATGTGAACAAAAAAACAAACAATTTTCACACCCTGCAGTTAGCATTTTCAGATATCTACCCAGGTTTTTCAGCTCACATATTTAATTCAAGGGTACAACAGCAATCCAGGTTCTTGCACTGGGACACAGAACCCACTGGTCACCAACCATAACAAATCCATGAAATAGGATGCTCCACTGGTGGAAATACCTTAACTGTTGTGAATGGCAGGAACACTCAGGAAAAATTCTGAAAAATCATAAAAGGCTGATAAAAATCACTTTAAAAAGTGATCTCAGGTGGAGACTTTACTCTCCAGGAAGAACTTTGAAGTGCTTCCCCTGAGCTTAATTTCTGCCACAGAAAGATTCTGAAAGAGCAGGGAAAAGTATACCAGGAGAGCAATTTTCAGCTCTCTAGCATGCTTAGAAACGAAGATATGGTCTCCTGAAAACCCTTACAAATTACATGCGTGATTCGCGAGTGCAAAAAAGGGGCGTGGCACCCAAATTTGAAAGGGCCATAACTTTGGACTGCTTCAGAATTTTTCAATAAAACTTGGGGAATTTTCAGTGTTCTCTATAAGGATCGAAATACCAAGTTTTCATCAAAATCAGGAATGATGCCCATGAAACTTTTCTGGACATTGGTTGATTTAGCATGGACTGACCCAGGAATTTTGAGCAAAAAAATTACGCATCCCTTCCAGACAGTTCAGGTTTTTGCTCCCAGAAACACTCCAGAAGACTGAACTATAGAGAGCAGAGTGCAAACTGAGTCTGAAAACACTCCCAGCATCAGTCCAGAGTTCCTCCCCATAACAGAATAATTCATACGGAGTGCAAGGCAGAAAGTCAGGGACGGGCCCCCAGTCCATGGCAAACCAGCAGTGATCTGTCCATTTCTGATGACATGTAATTGCTGTCACGCTCCGGTTCGGGCGAACAGGCGATGGTGCGGGCGGTTGGCCAAAAATCAGGCAGACGCGGCAGGATCGGGGAGATCAGGGGTTTATTAGGGGAAAGAAACACCGAGAACATGGAAACTAAGGGAGACCAACTAACATCACGCACAAGAGTCACGCAATGACGAACGAGGGTAACAGGCAAGACCAGGATTTAAATAGGACATGACTAAATCAAAATAATCGGACACAGCAGGAGACAATTAGAGAATCACACGTGGGTAATCAGGGGGCGTGGCACACACGAGGAGCGGACGAGCCGGGCATCACAATTGCCCACTCAGAAATGGGCTACCCCACGGTGACCATGACAGCGATCGCCCAACTTAGCGAAGGGGCTGATCGCAGCGAGCACCTCATCACTCATTCGGGAGACAAGCCAGTCCCTGGCGGAGAGCACTACAGCGATGGGTCTCACTGAACATGAGAAAGCTAACGTGGCACCTTCGGGGCTGACTGTGGGGGGTACATGGATGCAGCAATGGGGCATCTCACCTTTTCTGTGGGCTTCGGAATGTCGGCCTTGTGATTTCCAGTATGCTGGCTTTCCTGAAATTTATCCATTTTTGAGTGTCAGAGCACTGGGGGAAAATAACAAAGAAAAACTCACACTGTAGCACATCTGAGTGTTTACTCAGCGCAAGCGGACCAAAAACAGAACATGTTTTTTTTTGGAACATTGTCAAACCTAACATTTACCATAACAACAGACTTAGCACCCTCTCTAAAAAAACGTCATTAAAATGAACACCTAAAAAATTTGCTGTACCATTTTACTACAAGTTTAGAAAAGGGTAGCCAACTTACGAGACAAGTCCGCACACACATTTACATGTATGTAACAATTGTATTACATAGTTAATATTAATAGTCCGTACGGTTGGCAAACTATCCCAATGTTTTTAATGTATTAAATGTTCTAGGTTTTTAATGGGATAATATAGATTTGCTATTATATTTCTTGTGTGAGGGTCTGAAAGTGTGTGACACCAGATGTTTGAGATTTAGCAATCCTGGTTTAATACAACATAAAATCCAAGAAAGTCTATAAATCTTCAATAAGCTTCTCTCAAAGAAGGTCGCAGAGAGGTAGAAAAAATCACAAATTAAATGCTTATTGATGTTTTGCAGTGAGGTTTTCAGTACTTCCCATACCAGCATGGCAATTGAATTCACTACTGGAATTCAGTACTTCAGTCCATCCTAAAGGCCACCACACAGACACAGTGCATTGAGGTACATAAGTAGCCTGCCACTCTGTGGCAGTTTATGGAATTGCCTGCTTCTGTTAGGCTAAATCAGGAGTGACTTTTCTGAGGAATTGAGAAAACGAACAGATTTTCAAGTTCTGTTTTTTTTTATTTTTTTGTCCATAGATGAGGACCATGTTACCAGTGGACCATGACAGGGTTGAGATGGAAAGTAGAAGTGCATTGTTTTCTTTCACAAAATCCATTGATCCGTATTAAGTCATTATTCATTAGTCTTATGTTTTTCTTTTTCCTCAGCGCTAGTATGGGAGAACAATACTGACCACATCATAAAGGAAGCACAGAAGAAGTACTTCCTACAGCAGCTGAAGAAATCTCAGCTCCACACAGCCATCACTGAGTCCATCCTCATGTCAGCACTGACAGTCAAGTCCATCACAACATGGGACACCAGTCTCAAATGCATTATCAATGCAGCTCAGAAGATCGCCGGCTGTGACCTGCCCTCGCTTGAAACCTTTATGCCTCCAGGGCCAAGAAACAAATTGGGATCATTCCTAACCCCTTCATCCTGCCCATAGCATCTATCTTCTGGGATGAGATTTCAGTCACAAAACAAACAGAATATCAAGATACATTTTCCTGAGCAGTGGTCGCACTGAAACAGTTATTTTACTTGCGTATGACCTTGTGTTGGCTGAAAGTTGAGATGTTTTAAGTCTCTCTGTTCTGTGTTTAGCTCACACACTCCTTTTAGGTCTGAAAGTACATGGCCAATACACCTCATTCTGAAGTTCAACCCTTGTGGGTCTCAGGGTCTAGACTTTTTTTTGTTTTGTATTTTTTTAGACCTCCAGCAACTCACAGGATTAAATTATCAGTATAATCCCATCAGTCGCACAGCAGCAGGTCAAGGAATGTGTTTATTAGAAAGTGAAAATTGGCATTCATTCTCATTACCTGACTCACGTGGCATTACAGCCTTCAGAGCCAGCACCAATAAGCAAATGATGCACCGAAAGTCCTCTATTTACCTCCAGATCTTTTACACACAGTAAGAGAAGCCATATCCCTTGTGTCCCAGGAAACTGCAGGCGCCAAAGCGCCCATTGGCGAGTCACTTAGACCCCATAACAGCCTGCCTTGTGCGGCCTGTCTAAAAACCTCCTTTAATTACAGCAACAGCATCTGGCTTTAAACACAGTATATGGTGAGACTGAGCTATTCTCCATCTGTATTTCTGTCATTCTTATTTAAACACAGTATATGGTGGGAATGAGCTGTTCTCCATCTATATTTCCATCATTTTTAGTATATGCTGAGACTGAGCTCTTCTCCATATATATTTCTATCATTCTTATTTAAACCCCCCGCGACCCAGTAGGATAAGCGGTTTGGAAAATGGATGTATTTAATTATATGGTTTTGTACTTGGGGAGGCCATTCGTGTGAAGAGGGAACATGCAATTTCTACACACCCTGGGTGTGAGGCTACAGTGCTGCCCACTGTGATCCCCTCCAAGGCCAACCTAAAGAAACATGCGAGTTCTGCAGTGCGAGCCCAGCTGAAAACTTCCCTGTTATACTTAGTCAATCTATAAATCTCATTAAGTTGTTGTCAGGAAGAATCCGTCACAGAAAAAGATGAGGAACAAAGTAACTTGCCAGATTTAGGTCACAGCTACTGTCCTTTACGTTACAGTGCCCCTCAAACCCAGGCCCGCTGGGGGGGGGAGCTCCACAATCAATCAGAGGAGTTTTTAAATGTCTTTGATTTTGTATTCATATGTGATTACCCCGGCTGGCGGGGAGTGACGTCCCCACAGGGACACCCTCTGCAAGCCAACGAGCTGCAGGAACTCAGCCACCTCTCTTCCTCCGTCACAGATCCATACTGCTGCAGCCTGCCAGCAGGAGGACACTTCTGGACCTTCAGACATCTGAAACTCGCTCATGGTTAACCGGCAGTCTGCCTGTAGCAGCCATTTTTACCAAAAGCATCTTACATGCGGATTAAAATGTTCCTCTCATTTGAGTACTGATGCAACTCGGATTTAACGGTGCACCCAGCTTAAGGACACAATGGCTGCTGGACCTTCTGGATCTTGAACATATTTAATGACTGTTTGCGTTTCATGCCATGCCATCGTGCGGGACAGACAGGCTGTGCTGTGTCACTCTACCCCACCAAAAAGCTCTGATCCCCCGCAGCCAGCAGGTTAGGGAGCAGGGTGGCCTGGATTCCCTGCCTTGCAAGGCTTATGAAGCAGGCATGGAACTGACAGCCTTCACAGCCACCAGCGGACCAGGCCACGGCAGGTCCAGTCTGAGGTCACACAGTACTGCATTCTCTCCTCTACGCAGCAGAGTCCAAATCTACTGTGTAACAGGGAGGCCGAAAGGCAGGCAGAGCTAAATACAAACAGCGGGAGCCTCCAAAGTCAAGGCCAGTCAGTACACCCTGGCAGAGAGCCAGTCACGTCGAGTTGGGGGCGCGTGCCAGACACCCAGCCGCGCACCCCCATCCCCGCCAGAACTGCAGGCGCTTTCCAATATTTTCACTGCAGCTCATTTTCATTACATGTTAAATTATGTTAATTATGCAGCTTCTGCGTCTGAAATTACAGGATGCGAGGAGAGTACGTTTTGAATTGGGCCTCGCAGGCAGTGAGGGAGGGTATCTAATGGATTTTGTGGCAGGCAAGCGACCCGGGCACGCCTGCAGGGAGCGGTGTTGCATGCCTTTTTGTAATGTTTACTTGGGGTTGGGGTGATCCAGTATAAATAGACATTTGAGGTCAAACTCTAGCCTAGAGGCCCAGTCACCTCTCCTGCAAGAGCAAGCAAACGTACTCTGCCAACCCCCAAATACTTCCCTCAATCTGTAAACAATTATATCCCTGACAGCAACTGATAAATAAAACCGGAAATGAGCTAAAATTACAAATAATATATTTTCTCTAAATGAATACAGAAACACCATGTTTGCAATGGCAAAAGGGAGACAGAAACTAAACATGATTGATCAGTTCAAGAGATCATGTGAACTTTACATACAACACCATTGGTTAACGGCACATACTGAGCATAAGCTGGGGAACCTGGGAAAGGACAAGCTGATCCACCTGCGGGAGCAGCCCCACCACGCTGATTATGGTGACCCTCATAGATCCCTTCACCTGCCTGCATTACACGGTTGTCTGGGAAACTGTGGCAATGCACGCATCTGAAGCTATCTGGGTCAGGTGCCTGGCTTGGAGGTGCACCTGCCGCTCTCCCCCAGGGGAGAGGGATCATAGTAGCACCAGTCAAAGCTTTAAACACCACCTGGCGCCCCCTGCAGGTTAGGCGTGGGAGTATGAGGTGTTTACGGTGGTGCCCCAGCCGAGCCTCTGGCGTTTCATAGGAGCACCTGTGCTCCTGGAGCCCGACGATGTCAGGTAATAAATCTTAGGCTGCACGCTCGGCCTGGCCGGGGCCGCGAGCCACCTTTACCGCGGTTAATCTCCAGCACTCACCCTGAGGCGGATCCTTCCGGAGCTCCTGTCTGCACGCTGTGTGCCAGGCCCATGGCCACCCAGCCTGCACTGCTGCCCCCAAGCCTCGCCAATGATTAACATGGCCCCTCCCCAGTCACACTATGCTGAGAGCACAAGATGAGTGGGCGTGCCTTCGATCTGCCACTGGGACCGCTTGTGCAATCATATCCCTCTCTGTTAACGGTGGTTGCCTTTCTCTGCTGTTCCGGCATCATACATCAGTAAGTCCACTGCAATTTCTGTAAAATAAAAATGTGCAGTATAATTCCTAACCTATGGGTGGCACTGTTGCCTTACATCTCCAGGGATGGGGGTTCAAATCCCACTCAAAAAGTGTTAAAATGTACAGTTGGGTAAATTGCTGGAAATAGCTTGCCCATTGTGAAAGTGTCCTGCAGTGGTCTGCTATCATTGTCAGGTTGTACCCGAGCCAGGTATGCTATTCTGCCTGGGATCGGCTCCAGCTCCCCCACATAGGATGAATCGCACACTGTTTGGCATCTTAAGTTGTTCACAACCTTGAAGTTTTGATTTTCCCCTTTTATTCTGGGAAATAGAAGAGCGTTTGAGTGCTCAGGCAGACTGAAGCCGCCGGGAATGCCAATCTCACAGCCATTAGTCACCCACATGCTCCTGTACGCAAGCTGACTTACAGAGCACACATGGTTTCATTAAAGTCAGCAGTGGTCATTTGTGCAAAAGCTTCCCTGTTTCTCACTTATTACCAGCTAATTAAAAAACTCCTGCTTTCACCCTCTAGTGGTCTGTGATGCTACATATCTACTGATATAAGGGTACAACCACCAAACCCTGACTCAGCAGGTTTTTGTTGCAAGTACACATTCTTAATCAATACGCCCCCTGCTTGTCAGACACATATCTGCATGACTAACAGGAGCACTGCTGCATGAAAACAGTCACCTGCTTTCATATCTTATTGTGAGCATGCAGGACGAAAAATATATATAAGAACAATTGGGATTCAGGGCAGTACCCACACAAGCCTGCTGCGGTGGACTTCGTTAGTCTGCTATCTCTGCACCGTTCCTGAAAAGACTGCGTGGTAAGCTTAGTCTTCATTGTGAACTGGAGATTTAATACATCTCAGCAACACCCATCTAAGGCAGAAAATAGGGAGGGAGGGAATGAAAAGGGGCAGGAGAGAGAGATGGCGTGGGCAGCCACCTAAACAACGTGCCGCAGGTGCTGTTAGTACGCTGTGCACGATGGCGGAACATCGGGACTCTGCCTGAAGAATCAATGCCCTTATCAAACGCCTGACCTCCACAGTCATTACATTAGCAACCTTTGGCGTAACACGTTTATTGTTCATTTCTAGTGTCGAAGTTCAGCTGCCACCGATAGCGTCGCTTCCCAACACGGGTTTCTTACAAGAACCACTAGGGTTACAACACTGACGAGAATTCAAATATTGAATTTCTCCATTGAAGAGCATGACTTATAAGTAGGAATCCATTTTTTAAAACTAGAAATCATAGAAGTTCTTTTGTGATGTCACTCACTCACACACACACACACACACACACTGTTGCCTCCTTGCGGCCATTTTCAGTATTGCTAGGAAATTGTACATACATAGTCTACTACCTGTTATTAAACTTAATACAACAGTCATTGCGGATGACATATAGAAACACTGTTCTTTAATAAAAAGTTTGATTTTTGGGAGAGAATTTCCCTTAAATTCATATGAGCTACACTTGAAAAAGGATAAGACTAACATCCATTCAGCGGCTGTTGCCATTGACAGTGAGTTATGCATTACTGTGCAAAATAACTCTCCTTTGTAAATACTCCGTACAGCTGCATATTTCACATGTTCCTGTAAAACTAAGGATAAGACTTCTCCGCACTTTATTGTTTTAACTATACGTTAATTAGATCAACTAAAAGTTAAATACGCTATATTAATATACTGGGCTGGGAGTACGGTATGGAATTATAGCGAGCTAGTTAATTATGGGGCCAGCTCAGTGTTGTGTTTGCCCTTCTGGATGTTTGCGTCCAGTCGGACTTCGTCTGCGAGCGATGTAAGTTAGCGGACTCACTTATGGTCTTCCAGCTGTACAAGAGGAGATGGCTCTCATTCAGCACAACAATCAGTTAAAGGAGAGAGTTAGTACGCCTTTTAGGGAGACGGTGTGTACGCCACAGGTGGGGAGGGGGGATAGTGAAGAACAGGTAGGTCAAGAGAGCTGGGTGAGCGTAGGTCGATCATCCACAGTGGTATTCTCTGGAATACTTCCCGTGCCACGTGCAAGCCAGGCTAAATTAGCTGAGATAAGGAGATTAAATGTGTGGCTAAAATGGTGGTGTAGGAAATAGGGGTTTAGATTTATGGGGCACTGGAAGACCTTCTAGAACAAGTGGGACCTGTTCAAGCCGGACGGGTTGTATCTGAACCAGAAAGGAACCAGTGTATTGGGGAGGCGTATGTGTAGAGTTGAGGAATGTTTAAACTAGGGATTGGGGGGTCAGGGAGGTTAGTTATGAATTTAGGTGGGGAGAGACGGAAAGCCCCAATAAATATTAGAAGTGGGCAGTATGAAAGGCCTACCCTTTGCTGTCTGTATTTAAATGCTAGGAGTATTAGAAACAAAATTCATGATTTAGAAACTTTAATTTCATCAGACACTTATGACATTATAGGAATAATTGAAACATGGATGAGCAACAATGATGAAGAATATAATATGGATGGTTACACGTTGTTCTGTAGAGACCGGATAGGCAAGAAGGGAGGTGGTGTTGCAGTGTACGTAAAAGAAAACTTGCAGGCAAGGGAGCTCACTGATAAAAATAAAAGTACAGAAGCTGTATGGATAAAAGTAGATGCTAAAAACTCAAATGGCCTAATTGTTGGGGTTTGTTATAGAGCATCTAATGTAACTGCAGAGAAAAGCAGAATGTTATATGACGATATCAGGATTATAAGTAATAAAAATGATGTGGTGGTTATGGGTGATTTTAATTTACCTGGGATGCAGTGGGACACAGTCCCTGGCTCTTCTGTAAATGAACTTGAGATGGTGGAATTAGTACAGGATTGTTTTTTTACTCAGTTTGTTAACACCCCTACCAGGGGAGAAGCCCTTCTTGATCTTGTTTTCTCTAATAACCAGGATTGGATTGGAAAATTAGAGGTTTTAGAACCACTGGAAGGTAGTGATCATAACATGGTTAAATTTGAGGTAAATTTTAGTGTCCGAAAAGCAAAGTTCAAAACAAAAGTATACAATGTTAGGAAGGCTAACTTTAATGGTATGAGACTGAAACTAGAAACTGTAAACTGAATGGAGCAAAATGGTTCAAGAGGCATGGGAATTTTTTAAAAGCACATTGTTGCAAGTGCAAGAGGACTTCATACCTGTTTATAGCAAAACTAAACCTAGGAAACTACAACCAAGGTGGTTTACTAAGGAAATTAAGAATAAAGTCAGGAGGAAAAGGGCTCTGTTCCACAAATGGAAATTAACTAATGATTTAAAAACTAAGCAGGAGTATCTAAGTCTACAGGTTAAGTTAAACAATACCTTTAGATACTCCAAGAGGAATATAGAAAGAAAGATTGCATTAGAGACTAAGGATGACAATAAAAGTTTCTTTCAATACTTTAACTCCAAAAGAGCTCTAAAAGCTGAAATGACTAATTTGCAGAATAGTAAGGGCCTTATGACTGAAAATGAAATTGATATAGTAAATGAGTTTAATGATTATTTTACACGGGTGTTCACAGTAGAAAACACAAGTAACTTTCTACTATTTAGTATGAATATAGCATCGTCTATGACCAATATATGTATAACTGAGGCTGATGTGGTGCTAAGCCTAGCTAAGCTCAAAATAAATAAATCACAGGGGCCTGATGGCATCTTACCTATAGTTTTAAAAGAGATGAGGGATATTATTAGCCAACCATTAACTTTAATATTCCAGATATCGTTATCTGCGGATGTGGTACCTTCTGATTGGAAGCGTGCTAATATAACACCCATATTCAAAAAAGGGGATTGAAGTAATCCAGCAAACTATAGGTCAATCAGTTTAACTGGCCAACATGGATTTAGGAGAGGTAGATCCTGTTTAACTATTTTACTTGAGTTTGTTGAGGAAGCTACAAGAGAAATCGATCACAAAAAGGCCTACGATGTGATCTACTTAAATTTCCAGAAAGCCTTTGATGTTGTCCACCACAAAAGGCTATTGCTTAAGCTCAAGGCTGCAGGGATTTTAGGATTGAAAACTGGTTAACTGACACAGTGGCACAATGTCACAGTGGGCCTGCGTTCATAGTGGGGTACCGAAGGGTTCAATTTTAGGACCACTATTGTTCCTAATTTGCATTAATGATATTGACACCAATACGTACAGTAAACTGGTTAAATTTGCAGATGATACCAAGGTGGGAGGTGTGGCAGATACTGATATAACAACAGAGAGGCTACAACGGGATCTGGATTTAACTAGTGACAAGGCTGATACCGGGCAGATGAAATATAACATAAATAAATGTAAGGTAATCCATGCAGGGAGCAGAAATATAAAGTACAGATATTTTATGGGTTCCACTGAAATAAAAGGTAGCTGATTACGAGAAAGATCTCAGTGTGTTTGTTGATGTTTCCATGTCCCACTCTCACCAGTGTGGGGAAGCAATAAAAAAGGCCAATAGGATGTTCTGTTACATTTCTAGGTGTGAAGTTTAAGTCAAGGGAGGTGATGCTACGATTACATAATTCCTTGGTAAGACTCCACCTAGAATATTGTCTGCAGGTTTGGTCACCATACCTTAAGGATATTGCTGCCTTGGAAAAGGTGCAATGTAGGGCTATGAGAATGATTCCTGGTCTTAGAGGAATGTCTTATGAGGAGAGGTTAGCTGAGCTGAATCTGTTTAGCCTCGAGCAAAGGACATGATCCAGGTATATAAGATTCTAAACAGTCTGGATGTTGTTCAGCCAAATGGCTATTTCAATATTAGTTTAAATACTAGCACTCTTGGCCATAAGTGGAAATTAGCGGAAGAACATTTAAAAATAAATTTGAGGAAGCACTTCTTTACTCAGCGTGTAGTTAGTATGGAATAGTCTTCCTGCTAGTGTAGCGCAAGCTAAAACCCTGGGTTCCTTTTAATCAGAGATAGACAAGATTTTAACATCTCTGAGCTATTAGTTAAGTTTTCCCCAAACGAGCTTGATGGGCCGAATGGCCTCCTCTCGTTTGTAAATTTCTTATGTGACGCGTAGTGGTAGCCATGGCAACAGCTTTCACTTGCTGTAGAAAGGTGGTCCATTTCCTCATTGATATTGGAGGAGATTTGGGATTAAATGTATCCGAACCTGAGATATGATGGAGCGCCGTTTCCCTCCCTCATTCATCAAGGTGTTTTTTATAAGCATGTTAGATAATCACATGGCTATGTCACACTGCAGTGTTACGCCCCAGAGTGCGTCATTTCGGCTACTGGATGGACACAACGTACAAACACACACCTATTTGACATGTATTAACCTGCAATACAAGGAATTACTAGGCAAATATGTATTTTGCCTCTTCTGGCCAACTATTTCAGTCCAGATTAATTTCCAAATAAGAATGGATTGTTTAAAAAAAAAAGAGCATGATTGGAATTTGGTCTGAGTATTTTCCTAAGTAAAACAGGAAAGCGTACATACTTTTGTGTGCAGATTTGTTAAGCAAATTATTATTACTATGACAACAGGCCAAAAAAATTAGAGTGGAAAAAACAACAGTAAAGTTAACAGTAAACTGTAATCTGAACATAATCTCCGGAAGTACTAGGTGCAGTGTGAGGTGACAGTGCTAAAATCAAAGGCTGAAACACAACCTCAACTCTGTAAGGCACACAAGCTAAACCATCAAGAATGGGCATGGACACGTCGTGAGACTGATTTTACTAAGTTTTTGCCGACAGATGAGATTAGTGTGACTCCTGAAGGAGCAGATGGCGAGGCCTGGAGATGGACACCTTCAAGCACCAGCAAGTGGGCAGACAAGCGATGCTGTGGGCTGCAGTTACCAGGCATGAACTTCTTGGATCTTCACAACTTACCATTGATAACGTCACAAATAATCATAATGAACTAAATCCCATATTCTCCGCTACCAAGTATGGTCACATATCTGTAACCATAAATACCCCCTACAGCTGTAACTAGCCTGGTCTAAATTACCTGGCACAAGTGCCTTATGCCACAGGCAGACCAACTTACAGAGGTTGTTTTTGCCTTGCTCTGGATGTACACACACTGAGATGATCGTCTTGAATGAGTCAGGTATATCAACAACGTAGAGTTCAATCTAACAGAGCCGACAAACAGTCTTGGACTTATCAGCTACTCACTCTCCGGTGTTGGTGTATTTTACTGGGTAACCAAAATGTCCCAAATCCACCAATTACGACTAAATGTTACAAGCATTAGCAATGATCATCTCACACCCACAATTATCATAATGTTTTTCATGTTGAACATCCATCCATCCATCCATTTTCCAAACCGCTTATCCTATTGGGTCGCGGGGGGTCCGGAGCCTATCCCGGAATCAATGGGCACGAGGCAGGGAACAACCCAGGATGGGGGGCCAGCCCATCGCAGGGCACACTCACACACCATTCACTCACACATGCACACCTATGGGCAATTCAGCAACTCCAATTAGCCTCAGCATGTTTTTGGACTGTGGGGGGAAACCGGAGTACCCGGAGGAAACCCCACGACGACACGGGGAGAACATGCAAACTCCGCACACATGTGACCCAGGCGGAGACTCGAACCCGGGTCCCAGAGGTGTGAGGCGACAGTGCTAACCACTGCACCACCATGCCGCCCCATGTTGAACATCTACTTGTGAATTTAAGTTCTGCTTGTGTCAATGGCTGGCTGCATCCTTCAATGGCTGCTTTCGAAGGCTAAATGAATCAGAGCAGCACCACAATTCTGTCCCATTTCAAAGGCTCCTTCAAATGAGGCCTAGGAATGAGTCCTTTTCCCGTTTCACGCAGGATGCGCCCATTCCGTGAAGGTAAAGTGGGTGTGTCCCAGTAAGGTGACAGGATCAGCACTTCGTGATGCATGGGTAAGGGCGGGAACAGCTGGTGATGCAAATAGGAAATCATACGTACGTCAGATCATCCCATTCATCCATGCTTTCTTTTTCACCTTCGAAGGCTGCAGACGCAGAATTGGGGCAAAGCGAATGAATGAATTTATGCGTTTCATTGTGCATAGTGAACCGAACATAATGCAGTAAGGCTGTAAACGGTAAACGTATTCGTTGTGTACCGTTACAGCCGTTCTATATGCACACCCCCATTTTGGTGACATGTATCAACCTTTGTCATCAAGCCATGGACAAACAGGACACAAGGTCAAGTCACTGCAAGAGTTCAGCTTGGGGGGGTTCCCAACGTTTTCTAAATAAGTAATCATGGAATACCACTGAGGCTGGTTTAACAGTTTTAATTTATCTTTTTGCAAAGCATCATGGGACTGCATATGCAGCACCATTATGCAGCATAACAAGAGAGCCACCAGCCCCGCAGTCAGCCCTTCAGAGCTGAGTCCTTTCAGCCACAGAGGCTCACAGACATCTGGGTCTCCTATACAAACTTTTGCCTTGACTGCACTCACCAGGTGAACCACCTCATTAAGAGCTTCATTAATGCAGTGCTGTGGCAGAATGAAGACCAGCAGCTACAGCAGCCTGTGCAATTATAAGTCCTGGAGAGGGTCCTCAGATTGCCCTGCTCCTCATTATGGCTCCACAGAGACAAGTCTCTAATTTATTTTCACCATTCATATCACATAGGCTGCTGAGTATTATTCTGCAAATCCTAATTTCTAATAACTGAAAAGGTAAATCTGCACTGTGACATGTAAAACTCACTTACTAAATCTTTGTTTAGGGAACCAACTTTATAAAACAGTGTTTCAGTTCAGGTCTGAATGAACGGGTCTTGAATAAAATTGCATCAAAATAACTCAAATTATTAAAAATAATTATTCTTGGCCCTTGACCTGTAGCAACTCGACTAATTTTACTAAAAAATCATTCACTCGAGTGTCTGTCCCAGAAAACTCTTCAGTTTTTTCCCTTGACGAATGAATAATAAATGAACACTTACCGGCTATATTACAGTGTCCCTTAAAGGCATAAAGTTACATTTGCTTACGTTTCAAACACTTCCAACAAGTGCTGGATTAACAGAAAAATCTAAAGGACTCGAAACTTAAATAAAAAGTTTTTCTCCATCGAGTCACTGAGGTATAACGTGGACGGCATCAGCAACGTAATACAAACGCAACTAAAATATAATACAAAGAGTCCAGGCGAAAACGTAGGAAAGAAAGTGAAAGGGACGGGACTCACGTTACTTTTTAAAATGTTTCCGGATACTCTCCTCAACAGCGTTCCCGACCCCCGGCGGCAACCTTGTGCCAGGCTCGCATTTAATGCGATTTCCGCCGTCACATGGCCATATTTCGTGAAACTCAATTTAGAAAATGCTCCAGAGATCCCTAAAGAATGGAGGCGGATCACATATGTGACTCAGGGGAGTCTCTGGAACTCAGCTTCAAGTAAAACAGCCGGTTCTCGGCTGGAGCTCAGCAGGACAATGCAATGGATGGGGGCGCAATTAAATATGCCTCGAATTCGTAACACAAAGTAGTAAAAACAAAGTAATGACTCCATGTACAGATGCGTGATTACAGGAACATGCATGGTCGATCATGCTGTAGTACACCTCGCCGTTACCTTGTGAAAACAGAACTCTGACTCCCTCTGGAGGGCAAACTGTGTATAACAAGCACTTTTCAAAACTTTCCGTGGTTCGATCATTCGGGCCCCAAGCCGGCCAACATTTTTGTCCTAGTCCGTCACCCGTACACCTGCAATTATTAAGTCATCATAAAGCATTTGCTTACCTGGATCCGGCTTGCAGGCGGTGGAACAAAACCCACAGGAGGCTAAGGACCAAATCAAAAGACATAAAAGATGTGGGAAATGCGGAATGAAATGATTGCCAAAAATCTGATCTGAAAGCAGTTTCAAATTGTTGGGTGCATAGGTGAAGCTCCGTGGGACCTCCGTTTGTCTCCTTAATCCAGCCCCACCGTCTCTCGTGCCACGTATAGTCCTTTATCATACTGCGGAACTTGACTCCACATTACTTTAATGTAGTAACATGCGCATTAATTCTGGGCGCTTTCGTAGCTAAGGAGACCACCTCCTTAAAGCTTTAGCGCTGATGTCATAAGCGTTTGCTTTTTAGTCTTGTTAGCATCAATTTATGATCACATTTTGAGAAGCGCTTCTTAGAAAAAACTATAGTTCTTCATTTCATGGGTAGCCATATAGATTATCCGCGGTTGTGTTTCTATTTGTAATTGTTTTCCGGCAAGTTACAGTCTCCTTTCCGTGCTCTTTAGGCTTTCTCCACATGCTGTCTAGAGATACATATACTGATGATGCATCAATACCCAGTACACTTTAAATAAGTAGGTCTACGCCCCTGTGCTAGTTGTAAAATTTGTAAGGGTTTTGTATGGCACGGTGCTTGAATCCATTTGCAAAAATGCTGAATTGAACACGGAAAATTCGCTTTATCCAACATATAAGCTAAACTTAACAGATCTGAAGAAAACCTTAGCAGAGGATGGTTTCGATCCATCGACCTCTGGGTTATGGGCCCAGCACGCTTCCGCTGCGCCACTCTGCTGTATGCTAACGGAACCATTTACAGAAGCATATGTACAATATTTGATGTAATAAAAAATCTGCATGTGCATGCATATATATATATATATACACGTACATATAAATGCGCACATGTGTATATATATATGCGGGCTGCCCGATAACTCCCAACCCAATAACAACGGTAACTAACGGCTCATAGAAATGTATTTATTAAAGAAAAAAATGGGCCATATGTCTCAAAACCGGGATTACAGGATGCGCGTATACCGTCCGAATTGTGCAAAAAAATGGTTTTATATTCATTTATTTTAGTCATTCATTTACCCATAAAAACACCGCAGAAACAATGAGTGAGATACAAAAAGCATTATGCGATTCTGAAAACCATACAAAGCGTCACCAAGAACACAGTATTTCCATCATAAACCTTATTTTAATATCTTCTTTTTCACTTTTCACCCCATCCCTTCCCCCAAACCCCAGTCTGAGTGTGACCACTGTGGATGATAGAGAAACAACCTGCAGTCAGAGGGGTGAGACAGACCCGGCCCCACACCAGAGCGGGGGGGCACAGCCTCTGGAATGTCGAGCACTGAGCGGGAGTGGGAAGCCCGCAGAATGACACAGTAAGTGCCGCTTACTCTGATCTCACTCATGTAAGAGTTACCCCACTACAGCCTTTAAGGTGAAGGAAAAGACATTTTAGGCACGAGCTGCATAGCGATGACGGTGGTGAGGGTGAGCCGAGGGGCCGAAATGGGGGGGGGGGTTTAAATTAAAATAAAAATGCCACGACTTCTACAGCAGTTCTAGTCCCTGACGGTGCTTCCGGCCCCAGGGCTGGTTTAGAATTTGACAGTCCACTGCTTGACGCTGGCATCGTGGGAGGCTGTCACCAGGGTGTGCTCATCCAGCCAGGCCAGGCCGCTGACATGGTGGAGGCGGTGGGCATCTGGGGGGGTGGGACAGAGGGTCTGTGAGGCTGGGTATTCACAACAAGGACTACTGTGGGAGTTTTTAGACAGATAGACATTGAACCCCAATACTGGTGTTAAGAGTTGCTCCAGCTCTGCCCAGTGAGCCAAGAGTCCAGCTTAGGTTCTGCATTTCCCCATTTCTCTATCAGAATTTTATTTTTAGTAATTAAATCTCAGTTGATTTAACTTGGAGTGATACCACAATGTCATCATTCATATTTAATACACAGATGCACATTTCATTGCATGCCACCGGTCTCACTTAAAAGGACACACAATCCCATATCTCAAATTAGATGCAGTCCCACAGAACTGGGCTGCCATCTGGATTCAGGCATACAGCTGACTGAGGGCTTATGCTAAGGGGGGAGGTCTCTGATCCCAAGGAAAGCAAGGGCTGCTGACACCCCCGCGCCATACGCCAGCCAACGCTACCCCATGGTATCGGGAGTTCCCAAGGAAGCAGACTTACCTGGGATCTTGACCCGCTTATCCGAGTCACTGACGGCCCACAGGAAGACTAACATGTCCATGCCCCCACTGGCAAAGTGCTCGTTATCCGGAGACCAGGCTAGGCAGACCACCTTGGCATGGTGCCCATAGAATTCATTCTTCACCTGGGGAGGAAGACGTGGAGGTCACAATCAAGTCTCACATTTCTCAGAGGAAAAACAAACAGCCACAACTGAGGCACGAGACGCCGATCGACTTACGGCGTATCCATCAGCCACACTGAAAACTGTGATGACCTTCTTTTCGTCTGCCACAGCCAGGAAGGCACCGTCGTTGGAGTATGCCATGTCCGTAACTGGCCCCTTTGCCTCCATCGTCTTCCCATCATCCTTCAGTGTGTTCCCTTGGATGGAGAACAAATGTACCTTTCCATCCTGGATGGTACAGAAACACTCTATATCAGAGGCCAGCAGGGGGCATAGTGGTGAAGAACAGACCCAGACATATGCAGAGTGTACACTCAGGCCTGGCTAATCCAGCATCGATGCCAACACTCCCACTGTCTGAACATCAGATGTCTAATGTTGTAGGTGTAACAAGTGATTTTATGCATCTCTCTCTTCACTGGTCCACTTACAGCTCCGCCCACTGCTGCAGTCCCGCCTCCAGGGTGAAGGGCAGCCGACTCCGGCTCAAACTCCAGGTTCTCCACAGTGAAGCACTTCTTCTTGTCTTTCATCAGAACCAGCTGTTCAGGCACGACAGAAGGAGACAGCCAGATGATTTGGCAACGTTTTATGAGTTTAAACAGGCCGCTGGACTCAGGGCCGACTGGATTACCTGCCCAATGCAAACAGCTAAAGTATATCCCCCTGGTCCCACCGAGATGCATTTGGGCTGGAAGTCCATCTTCAGCAGGTCAGAAGCACTAGAGAATAAAAGCTCCATAAGAATGGTACAAGAAACCACCCAAAACGAGACACAAATTCGCAGGCACAGAGATTCAAGGGACCTGCTATTTTCTCTGAATAGTGATGAAAACTATGGTTTGGCCAATGCCAGCCAAGCCCCCCCATCAGCTGGAAAAGGCAATAAATCACAGGTCCCAGCATTAAGCAGCCCAACTTAGGCAGGGCAGTAAAGGATGGTCAAGGCATGCAGAGATATTAAGGCAAGGAAGGGGTAAAAGTGAGAAGCTAGGTTCAAAGCATCTTTATCAGTCAGCAGCAAAGGGAAACGTTACGAGTGTGTAACATTAATATGAATCACGCTGTACTCTATTCTCCCTCATGTAGAGCAGAATATTCCTGATTGCAGGGGACCACCACAACAGCTACCTGGCTCACCTGTACTCCTTCCTTCTCAGGTCGGTGAAACGCACAGTGTCGTCCATGCTGCAGGTGACCAGCCGGCCGTCCTTGTCCACAGCCATCTTGGCTACCAGATTGCTGTGCCCTTTGCCAGAGAATCCGTCATTATCCCCAGTCTCGGCATCCCAGTAATGTGGGAAGGGTTAAGGAAAGCAACTAGAGTACAGGCCATGCTCCAGTGCGGTCGCACACCACCTAGCTGTCAGACTGGCAACAGCAATGACCTGGAAGCCTCCCCCACAGGACGGGGGTCAGGCAGCCGCCCCCCCCGAAAGGATATTGATGTGTCCGTCATGGCTCCCGGAGTAGATGTAAGGCCGGCCCTCATTCCTGTGAGTCGTCAGCGACTGGATGGACTTACTGTGTCCCTGCAAGATCACAATTCAGCATGGTGTCAGCAAGGCTGGATTTATGGCTAATCCTCATCCACAGATGGATGGCGAAAGCCCACATTTATCACAGGGATAAACGAACTCCCCCTCCCCCGAAATCCTGAGACAACCATGAACCCGGAAACTTCATAAACCGGAATAAAGAGATGAAAACAAAATCAAGAACTAAATTAAAACAAATATTGCTTCCGGAAATTTAAATGATAGTCTAAAATATATACATACATTTTGTTACATTTTTAAATACTGTTTAGCTATTAACGATTTGATTAATTACCGTTAATACCGGGAAGGTTTTGCCCATTTTATGAACAGAGTGCGTAATGTTTACCGTTTTCACACAGGATTTTTTAAAGGTCTCACGCAAACAACTCTGTCTCCACTCTGTCAATCATCCTTGGAAATAAAATTACTAAAATGTAAAACAAAAATACACAAAAACCAAATGGAATACATTTTAAATAAATTTAAGTTATATATTTAAAATTTTACTTTTTGTTTTCTATGTTTTATTAGTATAACTAGATTCCAAATGAAAACTATTTGTTTTTAAAAGAAATATCTGAATAATACTGCCATGAAACACACACAGGCACGCAGATGCACAGACCGATCGATCAATCTATGGGCAAAACCCTAATCTCAACAATGGCACCTTTAACCCTGGGAACCCATGGGGTCATATATGACCCTTATATTTCTGCCTTACATTCAACCCACTCATCCCAAGTTAAGAATGTCCCCACTTGTATATATAAAGCAATACACACGCTAAACGCCCCCCTACCCCCCCACCTTGATGATGCGCAGCGGCCGGTCAGGATTGTTCCGGTCCAGGTAGTTGATGTAGCCAGACAGCGAGATGCTGAGCAAGTGGCCCTTCTGCCACAGGCAGCCCAGCTGCTGGTCCAGGACATCGGCGCCCATGTGGAAGGTGGTGACGGCCACATTGGCCGCCACGTCCCACAGCTTCACCGTCTTGTCCCCGGAGGCGGAGATCAGCTGCGTGCTGTCAGCACTCCAGCTCACCTGGGGGATGGGAGGGGGCCGTGTTTAAACACACCTGACAGATGGCTGTTAATGAAACTGATCTCTTATGCAAATGGTTGCCTGGGGAGGGGAGGTGGAGCAATGCATGACACAGCAAACGCAGGAGAGCATCATGGCTGCTTGGGTCCTGAGGCACCCCAGTCACGTCCCACCAAGGATGGCGAGGGCTTTCACAGGTGGCACAGGGATTCATTCAGATGCTGATCTGCCCACAAATTGAGCCTGTGGCAGCCAAGCAGGCTGTATACCCTGCACACAGGTCCGGATCAGCACGTCAGCAACACAGGGTTTGTCTCAGCAGCCGCTATTGCTCACTGCCACCAGCAGGGGGCACACTAGCTTTGGTCATTCAACCAACTACATCTGCATAACCCCCTTAGATGTAATCTATAGGGGGGAGGGGAGCAATAGGAATACAAATGACATTACAACATGGAGAAGTACAGAATTTTAATCCATGATGAATAATTGCAAAAGACAGCATGTACCTCACCAGTACAGGACATGACCCAGCGAGGCTGAAATATTACTGCTGTTCATACACACAAAAAGTGGACACTGCACCCCTAACTTGAACAGGAAGGCCTCAACTGGATATTTACATGAACTACAAAAGTAAGTCAACATGCTGACTTATCATGGTGGGAACGCCCCCGATTCAGAAAAGAGGTGGTACATACCAACATAAACACATACCAAGGGTACTGACGTATCTAACCAAACTATTTTTAAAGAGGGGGAGGCCTCATGTGCATCTGTTCCCTCTTGACTGTGAACTAACACGCAGGCCATTTCTGCTCCATTAGTGAATTTATCACTTCCGGAGGATGAAACATGTCAATATCCTGAACGAACGAGGAGCTTGGCTCCTTCAGAATGGACCAAACAGGACATGTGGCCTCCATCATGCCCCCCACAGACTGTGACCCACAACACCAGGCCCAGCACTCATCTGGAGAACCTTCTACATGGCTGAGCGACTCCCCACCAATCCGGCCTCCAATCCCTCTCTGACCATCTAGAAACAAAACTCTGAACCGAATGCAACAAAACTTTGGTATTCCAGTGTCCTTGTCAGTTCTAAGTCTGGGCACCTGGTTGGTCAGGCATTTTGTGACCAGTCAGCGACTAAAAATAAACCATCTCACCGGCACAGCACGCTGCACACTCACCGCGTAAACGCCACCGTCATGCGCCTTCTCACCGCCCAGTGCTCCTGTCTTCTCACCCGTCTTTCCATCATAGAGGAAAATCTGGTTGGAGACGGGAAAAAATAAAACATTAACACAACGTCCCAAACGTGCAGCTAATTACCTCGTCAACAGGCTCCTATACGAAATCCTTTGTTTTCCACATTTAGAGACAGATTTAAAGTTACTGAAGTCATTCACTTGGGGATCTGAACCAACATCCATCCGTTTAAGAGTTCACACCACTTCCTGTCTGCAGAGATAACTGGAATGCCCACTTTGACATGCGCTGTTTTTTTTAGCCTCTCTGTGTGTGTTATTCCTCAGAGGGTTAGCTAAGAGAATGGGGGGGGGTGTTTTTAATGCCCTTCCGTTTATGGGGACCCCAATGAGCACACGGCCCATTTAGTGTGGTCTTGGGTTTTGCTGACATATAGAGAACCATCTGCAGGTACATCTCCTCCCAAAGATCAGTAGGATAGTGCTACTGTAGTTTTTGGTTGGGGGCGGGGGGTCCAGGAAGTATAATTAATGGCAAGTTAGCATCAGGCTTGTCAAGGGGAACATTTTTGAACCATGGCACTTTACATGACCTAATCTGGTAAAATATCCAGCTACATAATGCTATGTCTGGATTGATTAAAGGGTGAACAGTGCATGTAGGGTGGAGTGGGGGCTCACCTGTCCATCCGCACCTGCAGAGGCAAATCTGCTGCCATCCGGAGAGAAGCGCACACAGTTCACAAACCGGCTGTGATCCTGGGGAGATGGAATCCAAAGTCAGTCCATTTAATAAAAAAAAGATACTGACCCCCCTCCCCGCCTCAGTCCAGCACAGCTGGCTGCTACAGTGTCCATCTGGCTCATGTTTTAGAGAGAGACAGAGACAGAATGGCTCCTTTCTTTATCAGCGCAGCCCTTTGTAAACATGCATGCATATTAACAGGGCTGTGTACACCTAAGAGCAGGTTGTCCCATTACACAGCACACTCCATCAATGTTTAATAGCACCCAGCGCCCATTAAGGCGAGGGATTCCCCAGAAGGGAGCGCCCTCTCTCTGCACCACAGGGGCCCGGGTCCTCAGCACCTGCTAAGGGGAGGGATTCCCCAGAAGGGAGCGCCCTCTCTCTGCACCACAGGGGCCCGGGTCCTCAGCACCTGCTAAGGGGAGGGATTCCCCAGAAGGGAGCGCCCTCTCTCTGCACCACAGTGACCCGGGTTCTCAGCACCTGCTACAGCAGTGGTATCAAACTTCAGTCCTGGGGGGCCAGAGCCCTGTGTAGCTTAGCTCCCTCCCAGTTTCACCACAAATGGCTCAAGAGCTATGTGGTAATTAGGACAAGGCGTTTAATCCAGTGTGTTAAATAAGGGGAAACCCAAATATGTGTAGGTCTCTGGCCCTTCAGGACTGGAGTTTGACACCCCAGTGCTAAAGGGAGGGATTCCCCAGAAGGGGGCGCCCTTGTCGCAGACTCCTGCAAAGGGCTGGGATAGTCTCGGACTGTGGGCTGTGGATACCAGCCGAAAGTAGGAGGTGTTATTTATCAAGGCCTGTCTGGCAGACACAGCCCACCCAGCAGGCCTGCTGAGGACTGGCCCTGAGCCCGGAAGCTTCCAACAAACAGCCAGTGCAGAAAATCATGGGGAAGAAAATGTCCCCCTTCCTGATCTGCTGAGCCAGTACTGCTCGATCAGCCTGGATGTCAGTCATTAGTGTGATACCTGTACAAATACAGCCGGCTGGCCCCCACCCCCGCATAAACACTCTACTGCTCTACATTCCCACAATTCCTGTGTAGTGGCACTTCGGTACTACACCAGCTGTAGTGCATCCAACCCGCAGCAGATCAGTAGCTGTCAGACCCTCTACACGTCTAGGCACAGGTTACACTCGAGACATACCCAAGCTGAAAATTTGATTAATCTCACTTCTGACACTTTCTGTTCATTGATTGGTTCAGAACTACGTCCATCAAACTGCATATCCAATGAGAACAGATCCAATACCAGGAAACGTGAGAAATCAGAAAGTGGACACACTGCCAGGATGACAGCCCAACTTAGGGAACATACAAAATCACAGAGTCGAAACCACAACTCTGGAGGCCATAAGGCTCCTCACACAGCTAAAGTTTAACGTCTCATTGAAACTGAAAAGAAAAGTCTTGATTGAGGTGAGCATGGATGCCTGTCGGAGGCGGCCTGTAGGGGGCATGACTCACGCTCATGGTGAACTTAAACTTGAAGGGTGGCCCCTCGAAGAAGGCGGAGCAGTTGTCATCGCTGCCGGTGACCAGGCGGTATGGCCGTGTCTGCTTGATGTCCACGCTGTTGATGATCTTGTTGTGGCCGGTGATCTCGCCCACCGAGGAGCCAGTGTCCCACAGGAAGACGGCACCAAACCTGTCAGCACGGGGGGGACACAGCCGGGACAATTACCTCTCATTTGCTCTCAGTCCCCCTCTGCACACATCAGAAATGGCCACTCATTAAAGTAATGAAATTCTCTGCCGACCAACATTAAAAAAAATTGTTTTACCAAGCCGTTAATTAAACACAGACAAAGCAGGAGTGGGCAGTCTTACCCGCAAATGGCTGCTGTGTATGGGGATTTTCACTGCTACTCCCTAATTAGATTAATTAATTAGAGGACTGATAGGCTGAAGAGTCCTCACTCCCGAGTGTGATCAGCAGACCTAAAGATTATCCCAAAAACCTGCACACACACCGGCCCTGTGCGGGTAAGATTGCCCACCACTGCGATAAACCCACCAACTGTCACAGACACCTTAAAAAATTCATTACAGGTAACAGTCGCCAGAACTGAATTATTCATTGCTGTGGGCTACTTTTGCAATTCAAACTGCAGTATTTAGCTTAACCCACCATTCAGCTACTTAATTATTACAACACTTCAGAAATGAGATGACCTAATTTTATAATTTCTCAAAATTCACTATACTGAATGAAAACACTGACAAAATCCATGGCAATATGCTAGCACTGACCAGAGAGCACAGGACGAGACCTAAAGTTTTAATTATTATGGGATGTTTGACAGGCCACACCCATCAGCTACAGCACTTCCAGGTTGCGGAACAGTCAATGGCTGAAATACCATTAAGGATCCAGGGCACGGATTCCATTTGTCACACAGCAGTGTGACTGTGGGGAAAAAAATAAATAAATAAAAAAATAAATAAATAAATAAATAAATAAAGAGTTTGATGCATTATTGGGCTCCTGCACCAAGGGGACAACTCCAGGGAGCCACGTAACCGGCCCAAACTTCCCTGTGTTCTAGAGTCTTCGCTGACACAAAGACAGCTTCATAGCCAGAAATCCTACCAGAAAAGGAAAAGCACAGCAGATCCCTCAGAGATTAAGAGCGACGCAGAAGGCTCAGCGTGAAGCCCGGGTGCGCTCGGTTTACTGGGTCGTGGCGCAGTTTTAAAATAGACGCCCCCTATGGGACTCTTCCAGGAATGATTTTCTCAAATATTCATCATTTCATCTGACTATATCCCAGTGCTGTGGAGAGCAGTAGACGACCCTCTTCTGGCTCTGAATACATTACTGCCCTACAAAGTATTCATTACTTACTTCAGATGCAGATGGTCGCCCCTTATTTGCACTGAAACAACCCACTTAAAAGCATTTTAAACTATCTGGGCGATTCTGCATGAAATGTAACCTCTAGGCAAATTAGGATAACCTAATACTTAGAAAACAACAGACAACCCCTCATTCAAAGTATTTACACTGGCAACTGCCTGAACAGACTGTAAGCATCTGTGCTGAAGTGACTCTCGGCAGAGGGTATGGACCGCTACCGCCCAGCTGGAAAGCAGGCCTCTCCGCAGCGAGACTCACTTTTCCCTGCCTTCCCCCACCATGGCGATCCGCTTGCTGTCCTCCGTCCAGGCGATGTCTTTGACCTTGCCTGAGAAAGGCTGGTACTCATACTTCAGCAAATGTTCCTTCTGGGTGGTGTCCCAGATACGAATCTTGCCCGAGATATCTGTATATGGGAAGTTTCAAAAGTTTTAAACAAAGACCATTGAAAGAAAGTGCATTCTTGGGACTAGCCAGCACACAACCCCCTTGGAGCAGCTGGAGTTATGCGGTTTGCTCAAGAACCAAAAATTATATGATTAAGCTGCCAGCTACTTTATTTCAACAACCTTCTGAATATGGGGCCAGATCTGCGACCCACTAAGCGACATATCACCCTTAAAACATTTTAAACTGACACAAAGACTGGGCAGCCTTTTCGTCAGACAAATGAGCAGAGATTCAGAAGATGTGGTGATTACAGCAAAACAGCAGAATTACAAGCCGCACGTGTACAGCATGGCTACCCTACCTGCAGAGGCAATGTAAAAGCCACTGGGGGAGTATTTAGCCACAGTGACCTGGTGGGGGTGCTCCGTGTAAATGTCTGCGATGGCAGGATTCTAGAACACAAACTGGACGTTATCCAATGGCAACTGAGATAGGAAATTAATAATCGGGAATGAATTACATCTTATACACCCTGACAGAACTCAAGTAGAGTTGACCTTGAATTGTATCAGCAAAATTAACAGTCCTTTAACAACAGCTGAAGATCATATTATTACTACTAATACTAATTTATCATTAGTATTATCAGTATTATACCATTACAGAGCCAAAAATAATATAAAAAACAGCTTAAACAAAATACACAGCAGGGCATTGGTGAAGGCAGTTAATTTGGGGGCAGTGACCAGAGAGATCTATAATTAAAAAGTGATACATTGCACTCACTCATCCCCTACGGCAATGGTGAGACCCTGATAAAGGGACCACCTGCCATACTTTATAGCAGAGAGAAACCCGTCACCTCCAAACATCAGTCTTAAAAAAAAAAACACTCCCATTCCAGCTCGAGAGATGGGTGCCCAGAGCAGAAAGAAGTGCGGCCGAGATGCCTACATCAATGTTCCTGATGATGACGCTCTTCCCATTGGTGTAGAGGAAGTTGCTTCCCTTGGGGTCACCTCCAAGGATCTTGGAGACACCCCTCTCCATTTGGGGGAGGCTGGCAAAGACTTTCTCTGGGTACAAAGGGGAAAGAGAAGGAAGGCCGTCATCAAAAAGCAAAGCATCAAAGTCACCTGTCATCAGCAGTCAAGGTGCCCAGGCTCTCTCGCTGTGTCTGTGCTTTCAAATATGACAGCTCTTGATGCAGCCAAACAAAGTTAACAAAAAAAAAGCGCACAGTTAATTGAAGATGCACATTTCGTTGTGTAACACAACAAATGGGAGGCATTCACACTTAGTCGGGAAGCTAAAATGTGTCGTGACAGCGGTGGAAATTCAAAAAAAACTTCATGATAGCCAGATAACTCTGAAGGAAGCTCAAGGAATCGGGACAACCGGAAGATATTAAAAAGTCCCCGTTTCCTCGCAGACTTCTTTATAGGGAACTAAAATACATAAATGATGGCGTTTGTGGAAACCACATCGGATGACCGCTACTTTCATTCTCTGATCAAAGCTGGGGGACAGATTCGCAGAAGCTCTGCAGAAAGGCACCATTTTTTTCTGGGCGTTAATGTTAACTGAAAAAACACCTGAACAGGCACGAATAGGTTCGCACGTTTCCGCATTGTAACAAATGTAATCGGTTCGGCTCAACTTCAGTGGGCTCACGATCTAAATAAAAATGGCCGGGTTTGTTTTGTTTTTACAGGGATGCGAGAGATCTGACACATGGGTAACGAAACGTCGCCGGTCGGACACGCATGCAGTCTGCAAAGCCCAAGAAGAAGTTATCCGACAAGGCGAGGCTCCTAGCTCCTCGGGAGTCCGCTCGGCCGGTAGCTGCTGCCAGGATAACATAACACTTACACACTGCAAGTATCAATCACGATGTCAGGTATGCAGTAAGCCAACCGATCGGCGACTTACTCATTTCGTACGACATGCTGACAGGCGCCGCAATAAGCTCTTCGTACGGATGAATAGTCAGTAGAGCCTCCGTGCTCAGACTCCCTGCTCGAATTCCTGCACCACCGACTCGGCCCGGACTCGCCCAGCAGCACCAACGCGGAAGAAAGTGTCGCGCGCCGCGCCTTTACCCATATATGGTAAAGTCGGCCGCGGCGCGCGCGCCTGACACGATCTCTCAGGAAGTGACGTCTTCCTCGCGGCCTAGAACTGGGAAGCTATGAATGGGGGACTGTTTCTTTTTTATTATTCTTCTTTTTATTATTTATTCTTCTTATTATGTTCACCGCATTGTACTTATAAAAACGTTGTAACCATCACAAGATTACATTTTATAACACGTTCTGTCTGCAATTACTCAGGTCTATGGAAAACAAAAGGGTAATGCACTGCAATTAGCAGCGATGCCTAAAGCAGACGCATCCACAATTCTTTTTTACATTTACCATATGTCCATGACATTCGCTGTAAGAGTCAAGTTAAATGCCTTTATTAATGCTTTCAGTCCTTTAGAATATGCGTGCTCTTAAAAAGTACATAATCAGAAATGTCTCTAAAATGTTTATGGAAATTTTCAAACAAGTATAGGTTGCTCAATTCAATAACATTACATATGAATCTGACTGTTGCAGGAGAATAACACTTCATTAAAACTGCTGTCAACTACATTTTGAACTATTTATAGAAATCACTGCAGATATGTAGCCTAACTAAAGAAAAGTGTAATAGTATGCTACTAATGAACCACAATACAGGGATTTTCACTAATGTAAGAACATTATACAAAAGAATTGCCTTACAATGGGTGCCATGAAGTCTCAGTGAGTAGCATATACCTCTACAGTTGAATCTTAACTCTGCATGTAATGTGAGCATGTTCCCCATGCTGTGTGCCGTTCTTCTTGGTACTCCAGTTTCCTACTGCAGTCCAACAACTTGCAGTTAGATTAAATGGCACCTATAAATTACTTGCAGTGTATGATTGTGTGCTTTTACGTGCCCTGTGATGGAGTGGCGTGCCACCCAGAGTATTCCAAAGCCTTGTTCCTTGTGCTGGCTGAGATTGACTCCAGGCCCCCTTGCGACCCTGACTAGGACCAGTATTTGTAAACTGGATGATGAAGTAAAAACCAGATTTTTTTCCAATGGACATAATTATACATTAATAGGATTACAGTTGGTCATAATAACCGTTTGCTAAGATAGGAAATTTTTTAGCTAGTATCAGAAAGATTTGGGGCCACATATGGGCATGAAAATACAGTAAATTGCAGCCTGAAACTCAGACAAGCACAGAAAACGTGGGACAGCTGGCATTGCACCAGAGCTTGCCTTTAACTGTGATCATAATGCAGTCACTAATTCAGGAAATTCAAAGCAGCTATAGCCCATATGAAGCTTCTAGTGTCATACAACTGAATTCTGAGCATATTCAGTAAAATCATCCATCCATTATTTATCCAGTACAGGATTGCATGGGGGCCTTGTGCTTAAGGCATAAGGCCGAGGATAATCGTGGACAAGATTTCTGAGCAAAATACATTACATGGTTATTTTAATCTATTTAGCAGATGCATTTGTCCAAAGCAGATGAGGATGAAAAGCAGCTCATGGAGCAATTGGTGATATGGACAATACATATCTATCACATCTATCATACATATATTAAACCTTTTAGATCCATGGATGGGATGCTAGCAGGGCAATATCATGCAGACTCTCACACACTGGACAATTCAGAGACACCATTTCTCATGATTACATGTCTTTGGAAAGTATGCGAAACCCACACAGCACAGGGGGAACAAGCAGACCACCCACACAGTGTGGGGTTTATACCCTCAGTCCTGAAGATGTGAGGTGATACGCTACTCACTGGGCCACAGTGCCACCCAAATAAGGCCCCTGAAACACTGATTCATTTATAGGGAGGCTATTGCATAAATGTTAGCACATTTAAGTGAAGGTCATTTTATTATAGTGTCATTAAAACTCCATAATGCAATATTCTATTTTGTATCCTCCTTGTAGCTGACAGTTTTTTTTCTTCTTCTTACTGTGCCAGGAGTGGAATGCTAACAGCTCTGCTCAAAGACTGAAATAGCTGTGAGCTTTCAAATACTGCAGACGACACATAAAATGTTCAGTATGTTTTATTTTTTTCTCATTGAACAGAGCATCAAATATTTTGAAAGGTAATTTATGAAAATTTATGAATATAAAATTTGCCAAAAATAAACATTTGATTTATTATCAAGGTCAAATGTATTTATAAAGCACATTTAAAACAACCAAGGTTGATCAAACTGCTGATCAATTAAAACAATTCAGGTATAACAATAAAAATATAAATATAGATAAAAAATATAGTAAATTAAATATCAACATAACACATCAGCCACCACTCGTATTAAAGCTAATGGGAAAAAATTATTCTTAAACAGAAACTTATAAGTCTATAGAGTTATATAAGGACTGGGCTGTTCTAATCTCCAGTGGCAGCATATTCCGCATGAAATAAGTGTCATCTTTCTTTGTCTAGTAATCAAAAACCACAAACAGAATGTCTTTAATTAAAGGAGAAATAAAAACTCATCTGGAACATCTGGAAAACGTTCAGTAGCCTACATGTATGATGCTGCTTTGGAGGACGTATTATATGTCTCTCCAAGGGCACCAAAACATTTTACGTGGCTTTTCTAGATCGAGGGGGTCTGCAGCCCTAAGCCTGCAGATGTGGAAGAGTTGACTGTATAGCATATTCAGTTATGTAAAGTACATAATGCTTGATAATGATAACTATGTGACTGGTTTATGTATTCATTATACTGCACATTTTCATTGCTTTTTAGGCTATATTATATAGGTATGTAGTAGGCTATGGCAGCATTTCTCAAACTATGGGCCGCGGATTGGTGCCGGTCCGTGAGAGGGTTCCTGCCGGTCCATGGAGCCTCGCTTCTGCACTAATCAAAATTCAGTCAGATCAGGTCAGGTATAATAATAATAAGAAGAAGAAGAAAAAGAAGAAGAAGAATATCTATCTAATCTATCTATCTATGCGGATACGCTTCTGCGGGGGGGTTGGGGGCCCTTTATGTAGGGCCCTGCAGCCCCAAAGCCTGACATGACTGGTCTCCAGGACAAATAACTTTCAGAAACGCTGCCCTATGCCATCTAGGATTGTATGAGTACACTATGCTGTTCTCACAACACATTTCTTAGATCTTATCCTTCTCGTTAAGTGACGCAGAACTTCTGATAAGTGAAAATTACACTGTAAATACATGATTTCTACTTTATATAGGCTGTGTGTTTATTGTAACATTCCCATTTTTAATATATGTTAGTGTTACTTTCAGTATTATGTGCTACCTGGTGTGATTTGGTAGGTTATTTTTTTGAGTGTGGGGAAAGTTCGGTTTTTTTGTCATATAAATTAATGGTAATCGTTGCTTATGAAATGCTTCACATGAACGCTCTACCTTCAGATAACGGGGAAACCTGTACTCCTGTACACGTTCACGTTATATTTCAACTGCCTCCTCAATTAACACTTTAAGGGCACGTACATTTATTTATGAATCTCTTAATTTATTTAGTAGACATTTCTGTCCAAAGCACCATAGGAGTGAGTCAGATATTACACTGCAAGTGGGGTATCAGTCCGGACTCCAGTCCTCAATCCGGACCGCTGTTTAGAGTCCTCCTTTTTGCCCATTTGTTCTCCTTTTCCCCTCCCCCACCCCCGGTCCCAGTAAAAAAAGAAACCCCAATGCACACACAATACGGAAGCCGAGGGTGGCCGTACTTGCAATTAAATCTATGCAATGGCATTAAAAATAGTAATCGCAAGCTGGGCTGTTCTCGGCTTCCGTGCACATGCTTTACAGCGTTATGACGTATATATACATCAAAAGCGAATAATAAATACAAAAGCCAAAGCGAAAGACTGCAACCCGACTCTCACGCGTCTGGCGTGACGTTCACGCAAGAAATCTTACGGCAAATCTATATTATTCCATTATAGACCTATTAAACACATCAAACGCGTTGGGGTAGTTTGCAAACCCTGACTTTTTACTACACTATTTACAAGGTAATAAAACTGTTACATGCATGTAAATGCGTGTGCATGTGTGTGCAGACTTGTTTCGAATGGAAAATCTCACTCCAGCCAGCTGACCAAAGTTTAGAACACCGATTTGCAAGAGCAGGAAGGATGAATACCATGCCCTCTGTAAGCTGTCCTCTCGATATAGATTACATGTTTGATGCACTTTAGTATATCAGTTAATCCCTTAAGAGGCAAGATATATGATAAAAGGGGACATTATTTAGGATTGGCTTCTGTTATACCAAAAAAAAATCCTCTTATATTCTTCTTTCTACCTTAAGACTTAAGGAGTTTCTGTCGGTCCCTGGACTGTATCAGTGGATTAAGTGAATAAATGAACATAGTTTTACTGGCTAATGTGCCCTGTTTACCCTTCGTTCTTCTTTTTAGAATCATGCCGGTGGTCAGCTTAATTGAAAGTGACATTAATAAGCTTAAATAAGCAAATATGTTACATTTATTGTTGTGAACTGTTGTCTGAATTAGCTTATATATATGGTGGAACAAGGGCAGAGGGGTAAGCCTGCTTCATATGATCTTTGAGCCATCATTAATATCCAGTTCAAGTAGACACCCAATGCCTCTACTCAATGGCTTTCTAAATCAGTATGTCCAAGTCTTCAAAAAGAATCTTAATCACAAAGTACTAATATTTTGAATCAAAACACATAAAATAAGCATTACACTGTGCAAACATGGTTATAATAAATAACACTTTAATCTGATTATATGAATTGACACATAACACATGGATAGCGCTCCAAGTTCTTCCAGAACATTTTCTCGTACATAAAATGTTAGTGATCCAAAATGGCGCCGATGGGTGAAGATAAAAAAAAAAGATTTAAGGAGATGTCGGAAAATGCGCGATGCTCTGTTGTGCTTGTGATTACGTATGCAAATATCAATGTCAGCTTAATAATCTAAGTGTTCAGTGGCTAATATCTAAAGTAAAAGACGTGCATTTTCGCAAAATACACAACATTAACGTTAATTAAGACAAGCACATCAAGCCATGCTCGGAGTATTATAGACATTACGGTAGAAGAGTGGCTGAGTAGAGCTCTACAGCATAGTCCAATCAGACTTCGGGACAACGACGTCCGGCATGTTGCCAAGGGAGGTGACGTGTATTTTTAAGGACGCGCGCCGCACACTGACATCGATTCAACAAGATCTTTTTCATAATATATATATATATATATATATATATATATATATATATATATATATATATATATATATATATATATATATATATATATATATAAAATAATTACAGTGCTACATTTGCACAATCTTCATGTTTGCTTTCTGCGCTTCTGTAATAGGTGACCGTGCAGCCAGCTGCCTTCCTGTATTCATCTCCATCGTGGTTATCTGCTGAGATTCCCGATCAGGTAAGCAAAGTTTTCAATACTCTTTTAAAATCGCTGATCATGCATCACGTCTAGCTTATTAGTAACTTATCGCAAAACATCTCCAATAAAACGTGCATTTAAAACCGCAAGTTTCGTTTTCTATCATTTTGTCATTGGTCAGGTATCCGGAGGGTTAAATTTTGAATATACAATAGTGTGTAGACATCTACTGGAGATGTCGCTTTCCGGCCAATCGTGTGCGACCGAGACCAAGCCACCTTCCCCCGCCTTGTTTTTCTGTCGAGCCCTAAGGAATAGCAACGCAAACAGCCGTATAATCATTAACAAAAGATAAAACCCAAATCCCGGATCGCGGTGCTGAAAAGCGCAGCTGGAGCGCCTGGCGTGTGGTCGCAAGGTTAGTTAACAACGGGGTGTGTGAGCCGATCTCTCCACCGGGTGCTGGCACTGCAGTCCGCGAAAACAAAGCAGTTGGGGTCCGGCCGATCTGCGTTTCCAGCACGCTGCAAACTCGGTTCATTTCGCCATCTCTTCACACTGCAAACGCGTTTCATTTCGCCCCGCGATCACGCTTGACAGATGTGTGAAACAACAATAAGGCAGCTAACCGCGATCGGCTTGAGCCTTTTAAGTCGAGTCGCGATTTGCGCTGATTTTTTAGCAGTTATTTCGCGTTAAAAACCCCTGCTCACGCCTCTTAAGTTTGAAGCGGATCCTTGCCTCCTCTACAAACCGTCCTCATATTCAGAAGATTTCTTGCAGCCTCACGTGTCAGTAATATGTATGATATTGTGCTGTGGATGAGTTATGAAGGTCATTAAAATGATCTTGATACTTCTGCTGTTACATTTGACCTGAATTGGTTCTGTAGGGTACGTCTGCACCGTAAATTGTGTAAAATTGCCCCAGCGTAAAAACATTGTTTGTTTACAGCTGTTATTTCGCATTTCTAAAAGTAATTTAAGAGCAATAACTATAGTGAGAGTGAGATGATGATGAAGTGAATGTAGTTTACATTATGACGTTATTTATTATTGCAGTGCCAATGCCCAGTTACCTGAAGGCATTTTCTCAGTACAGTAGTGCTGTGAGTTTGTAACATATTTAATTCCTCACTTAAAATCTTTGGCTAACGCTTTACTTGAGGGGGACACAAACAATGTTATGATATTGCGTATGCATTCATTATTCTCACTTTACACGTTAGTTACAAACTGATCTCATGTTTGTTCATCTCTAATGAATTGTCACATCTTTTATCTCAAGCAAGTACTATATTTGTTTTTATATCTGGTAATTCTGTAAACTTTTATGAACTACTGAAGGAACCACTGTAGGAGTAAATAATGTATAACAAATGTACAGTAATGATCTCATATTTGTTGACCATTAATGAATTCTAATGTATCTTATCTCAAGCAGTTACTATATCTGTTAATTCTAAAAGTCTTAGTGAACAACTGAAAAAATTATTGAAGGCACTTTTAGGAACTATTGAAGGAACAAGTAATGAATAACAAGTGGAATACTGATTAACCATGTTTGTTCATCATTAATGAATCATGACACATCGTTCATCTTAAGTAGTACAGCACGATATATTATTGTGGTTATATATGGCTCATGCTCATTAATCACCAGGGCTTTAGATGATGGGCGTAAAAATTTGTCTGGACGCCAGCTTTTCGGTATTATACCAACATTTCCTTGCGCCCACAATTTACTATATATAATATTACAAAAATATTAATGAGGCATATTGTGATCTTGGACTATCCTTACGTTCAATTAACATGTCGGATTTTAAACTGCCAGATGTACCTCTAACCCATCTCTTTTTTACCTCGTTTACCCACAATATCTTCATTTTTGTTTTTTTTTATTGATTTTATTAGGTGGACAACAGACTAACACATATGCACACATTTTAACACAGAAGTTACATGGCTAACAATAAGCAGTGACTAAATCAAAATTATATTTACATAACTGATATCATATTAACACATGGAGAGGGGAAATAAAGTTGTCAATAATTATAAACCGAACTATATGTCAATAATAATGATGGGGCTTTAATGGAAAATCAGAAAATAATGAAGAGAAAGGAAAAATCTTCAATATCAGTATCTCCATTTTCGAAAGATGTTGTAAGATGTAAGATGTAACTCTCTGGAGTCGCCTACCCCTAGACCCCAGAGGGTTAACCCTCTGGGGTCTAGGGGTAGGGAACACACGTTCACTTACTGGGGCATGGTCACACATTTCATTCAATATCATGAACTTAATTCATGGCAAATAAATTATTTCTTATTTGTTTTGGCATTAACCTCATCTTAATCTTAGTGTACTTTGTAAATGTGTCAGATTTATGTGAAGTTTGTAATTTGACATCAAAGTATAGACATTGCAAAATGCAGTTTGGAACACTTGCAGAAATATAGCTGCAGCATTCAGTTAGAAAAAAGCTAACTTATGTCACTATTTCATTGAATATGTAGCAACTTTCATGTGTATGAATGAGCCATTCACACCTGGCCATGAACTGAAATGTATTATTCATAAACTGAAATAGACGCGAAAAGTGCGCTGCGTCGCCGGCGACGCACTCGACCCCAGAGGGTTAATAGTGTGCCTAAAATATTAATGAGATGCATATTATGATGCCCAAACGTCAGCAGTTTGTATAAATTCTGCATATCCTTATGTTTGTTAAATTCAGGTAGCGGAATTTAATCGATAAGCACTGAAGTGCCAGCTCAGCAAACGCGGCTCCTTTTAACAGCGCAGGTATTGCGGGTAAACAAGGCAAAACGATGGTGGTGCTGTGTCGGGACTTTTTTGCATTTTAAAGTCCAACACTGGTCTTTACATAAGGGTGTAACATAAGGGTATGCCGAATTAATACACACCACTAACTTTTGGGTGTCACAATACATAGCTCATTAATATTTTAGGCACACTATTAGACTGTTTACCAAGTTGAGGGTGTAAATGTCCATATTTCCAGCTTCTGCAAAAATGTCTCATTTTATGTATATATAAATAAATTGTTGTCTTCTTTCTATAAATTGTGTTTATTGCTATAAAATTGTGGATTGCTCTAATATATATATATATTTTTTTTCTTTTAGCATATAGAACAGGCTTCCCCAAAAAACTGGCCAGCATGGATTGAGTGAGATCAGCTCCTGAAGACTGGCACATGTGAGGGTGCCATTTACCTTCGGATATGGAATGATGGAATGTGTTTTCTACGTGGGAATTACGGGAAGAGATCTGATGCACCTGTGTGACTGACACGTATGTCGGACTGATTCCTGCAACATGAATCCCGGAAGTCAGCACCAAGATGTTTTCATCTCGTTTGTGGAGAGCGGCTGGAAGCAGCGCAGCAAAGCACCTCCCCATTCACTGGAACTGAAGCTTAAAACCTCAGACAAACATTACTGTGACAAATGTCGCTTTTCATCTAGAGACGGTGTGCAGTTCCAGAAGCATGTGTCCCAGCATGCAGAAATGACTTTTTCCTGTTCTTATTGCAGCCACGTTTCCTACACGAAAGGTGAATCTCAGCGTCATCTCGTCCAGCACACGGGCATCTTTCCCTTTAAGTGCCAATTCTGTGAGTATGGAGCGATAAGGAATGACTACATAGTTAAACATACGGAGAGGGTTCACAGGATCATGGTAGAAAGGGCCAACAAAGTGAAAAGGAAACAATTCACTGTAAAAAATGGTCTTCGGGTCCCCTCAGCATTGCACTCTTCTGTGACGCGTATGCCAGGGACCACAGTGGCTAGTGGGCCAGCTACTGGTACAGACGGTAATTCTAATAAGGTGATCACTAAGGAAAAGCTGGACAATGCTAACAGATTAGCTAAAGTACAGGTGGAGCTCCTAGCACCCCTGAATGAACCCATTCAACCAGACCGGCCTCTCACTGTTACTTACCCTCCAGAGCTGTCCATCCCACCTGGCTGCTTTCTTGAACTTGTGGAAGTGAAAACTGTGAATGGAACTAAGGAATTGGAACTTAAGTTAGTCTCACAGCAGTCTATTGAAGGAGAAAGACCAGAGAAAAGTCTGGCAGGTCGAACTGGAGAATGTATGGGAGAAAATGAAAATGTTAATGTGGCTAAAGCATCCTACCACTGCGGTCTTATTTCGCAGTGTGAGAAAACCGTGGTCTCCAGCCCATCTGTGTCAAAACAGGATATGCAGCAGCATAGCAACTTCTCATTGATTAAGAACTTGTTAGCTGCACCACCTGCTGGTGACCTGAAGCTGAGACAAAACTCAAAGGAGACACTAATGACATTGAAAGAGGAGCCTGAAGAATGCGAAATTGAGCTTGGAGACAAAATTCAACTTGGAGCCCCGACCAACAAAGGCCAAATGCTAATGGATGAAAGGCAAGAACAGGACAGGAAGCTGCTTATCAATCTCAAGGACTCTGTTGTGTCTTCACAGACTAGAGTCACTCCTGAGTGTGTCGGCCAGCAGAAGTCCAGTTCTAAAAGACCCCTAGAGGTAGAACTTGATTCTTCTTCATGTGAGAAACAGACGAAGACTGGTTCCACACAGATCCAAACAGCAAGCAATAAAAGCTGTCCCTTAAAGGGTCCGGCCATTTTGAAATGTGAAAATTGTCCTGTTGATTCAATGCCTGTTGTCAGGCCCAGTTCTCAGACGAATGATGGAGATGTGCACGCTGCTGACCTGCAATCTGGGGAATTACCCATCATTTCATCAGTGTTTTCTCTGCACCGGGGGCCAGAGGATATTCCTGCTTGTGTTGGCTGGGAAGCCACCAGGAAACGACAGCTTCAGTCAGTTCCAGTAGCACCTTCTGTGGAAGGCCAGAGTGCTGGTGGGACTGAGCCCTCTGCTGTACAAGAACCAGGGATTACAGTGACTTCAAGTGCCAGCACAGTGTTAGTTAACAGTGTTAGTGTTAGTACCAGTAGTAGCAGCGCACAAGAAGGTACTAAATATGATCCTGAAATGGACTGCCCAAAAAACGTAACTCCCAACATCTCACAAATCCCCCTGCCAAAAAATCAGTCATCGAGCCAAAAGGTTGCAGTGCTGGATCAGAGCAAAAGCCGTCTTAACAAAATTCCTACAAATATCACCGTTACAGTCAATAGCCCTGAAAACCAAAAAAATGCCGAAGGCTCTCAGCCTACATTTATTCCTGAGGGCACCATGCTTAAAATTTCAAGCTGCCTGTCAAAGTCCTCAGAGCAGCAGAGCTCTCATGCCAGAGCCACTGAGAATTCCTTCTTTAGTGAAAACTGGGTGCCTAGGACAGTCCTTTCCAGTGATGCCAGCAAGCACAACATTTCCAGTACAAATATGTCAGCTCCGTGCAAAGGGCTCAAGCTCTCGTTGAAGCGGAGAAGATCTGGTGCAGAGAACGAGGGAATGGATGGACACTGGGTTCAGCAGGATACACAGTATGGGGAAGAGCAGAGCCACTCGTATAAACAGTCCAAAGAAAGAAAGAAGAGTAAGAAAGACAAGAAGACTTCAAAATTAAAGGTCTTTTTGGAAAAGTCTGGGACTAGTGAAGGGGACCTGAGCAGGCAGCGGCTAATTCCACTCAAAGAGGACCAACTAGTTACATCCCCAGCCCCAAATCAACCAGTTGTCATTCTTAACCACCCCAGACCCCGTGCGTCCACCGTCCACCCAAAGGTGATGTCCAAGCATGTCTGGACGACTGATCAAGACGTGTCTTTTGATACAGTAGAGAGCTTGTTAAAAATGAAGCTAAAGAAAGTTAATCGAAATAAATACCAGGTGGTGGGGTTTGTTTATAGGGACCCAGCAAGGATGATAATGTGCTAGCATTGTGACATTGACTGGTATAGCCAACTGCTGGAATGTTATCACTACTGACACTAAAACTGTGTTAAAAGTCATTAAAAAAAAGTGAGCTACTGTATTGACATAAATCATACTTATGGGACTAGTAGCTTTGAAAGGCGAGTTTCTGATCAGCTCAGTATTGTTTATAGGTTTATGTTGTCATGTCATGTAGAGCTCATGACAGAGCTGGGTGTGTTTGCATGAACAAAGCAGTCCTATGTATCATCCTGTTTGCATTTTATCAGCGTGAAGTGGTTTAGTTTATTTTATAGTAGTTCAACTGTGGTATCTGATCTTTGCTCTGATCATTGCATGTTTCATATGATGCAGTTTCATATTGCATTGCATTTGAGCTTTCTTATCAAATTCTGCCGTTCTTCTGTGATAGTGTAAAGCGGGAGGCTTTGCTTGGTATAAAAGTTTGGAGAGAAGGTGCTGAATCTCCTTCTATAGAATGAAGCAGAACTGAAAATGTCTTTATGTCCCAGTGTTTTAAAAGACAAATATGATAAACCCAGTATATAGTCTGTGTATTTTTTTGCCCCTTGAGGGCCTTTGTATATACCAGCCAAACCTCATCAAATAATAATCAGTCCTTTGAATTAATGTCTCCCCATATGCACCATAAAATATTGAATCCCCCTTTTTAGTTTGAGTTATGGTATTCAGCTGCTGTGGAAATGTGCGAGTTTTAAAAGAGTTTTTAACTTTTTGTAGTCAGTTCATGCAGTTTTATAAAACCGGCATCAGTCATAATACATGCAGCTGGTTTACAAGCCAGAATTCATTAGATTGTGAATTCTGGGTTGGAAGCTGTTCTGAGTTGTTTAGTGCCTTGGGGGCGGGGTGACATTCATGAGAACTGTTAAACAACTGCTGGTATTTGGTATGTATATGTATGCACACATGTATCTTGGTTTAAAATGCCACAGAGATTCCCTTTAAGTGCTGAGCACTGATGTTGCTGACTGGTCTTTGTGACGATGGACTCGTCCGGCCTGGACACCTTGGCATCTAACTACTGACAGGAGGAGGCCTCGTTTAAACACCACCATCGGAGAGACGTGTTCTTTCACAATCTGTTGTGCAACTGAGGGTCTGGGGTTTATCTCACCTGCTGTGGCTGCCCAGGAGGGTCAGAGCTGGCTTCTCTATCCCTTTGATAAAGGCCAGATCGGGAATTAACAGAATATAGGACTTTCAATTCAAACGACATTGCTTAGCCATGGGTGTGGTACACAAGCCACTTTTGTGTCCTGTGTAGGGCACAAGGACCTAGATAGCTGGCTTCAGGACTGCCAGTTCCAGTATTTAGAGTGCATATATCCTATTAGGATAAGAGAGGCCCCTGAAGATGGCGCTGATCCAGGATTGTAATAATACAGTGTAATGTCTTAGGTTTTCAGTCTTGTTCCATTTTGAATTTGCTGGTTTGCTTTCTAATCAGTTGCTCTCATGTCTGCAAATGAACGTTAGCCTGTGCATATTTAAATTTTGCAGTTATGTTAATTTGTCAAGTTTTTTCCCATGAATAAATTCATTTTTTTTAATGCACTGTGTCTGGCTGTTTTATTGTTAAAATATATAAAAATGTCCTTTATGTAACGTTAAAATAACGTTTTTTTATACAATACTTTTGTACTAAAATACTTTGTATTAACACTGCAAATAATGTAAAATTAAAATATTAATAATAGAACTATATACATCCACAGTAACCATGCTTGTAAACTTTTTTTGGTGGGTTCGTGTAAGTTAAAAACATGGCTTTGCTGACCACAATTGTTTATTTACTTAAAGCTTAATGATTCTCAATTAGGTATGATTGAAATGACTGTGAGGTGTGATTTTACAAATCTAAACATACACATGCACCCTGTTCAGGCTGGAGGGTGCTGAATTATCAAAGTATCATTCATTATTTACAAAATTACAGTGAAAAGTATGCTGCAGTGGGGAGGGTGATTTCTGACAGGGCATTTTAGTCTAGTAGCTGAATCATTTCTTCTCTTGTCAGAGGGCGAGTTAACAGGCATCTCCTTTGGTGGTCTGACAGATCCTTCCCGTTGATGAGATGTATGGGAAATATCATGTGGAATTTAATGATATCGTCTACAGAGTCAAACATCTGTTGAGAAGCGGAAAGAAGTGTAAGGCTGTGAGGAAAGCCCTGGCTTTTAGGTTCTGTGTAGCTTTTTAAATAAAAAACACCGGCACTGAGTTAACTTTTGGTCCAAGATAAATGCCCTGTTAAAGGTGATTTTTTTAGTTTCTATGATTTAGTGGTCTCCCGCAATAAATGCGCTCAAAGTTAAACTTACGTCATTCATTCTTAAGCCAGTCCCAAGGGCGAACTTGTGGGTGCTCTTTATGAACCGGATTTTTATGTTGTACACCCTGTTGTCCTGCATCACTGCCAGGACAAAGGGCTCCTCTTCTGTACTCCTGGAGTGATCTCGCACCACGAAGACCCCGTTCTGTTAGCACAACACACCGAGTACACGGTTAAGTTGACTTCACGTTTTCTGTTGTGAAAGCTCTGAAAAATAGCCTCATAGACGTTTTTGGTCACAGCAGCATTAGCAAAGGCTAATACTGTATGGTCATGTAGCATTAGCCTTTGCTAATGATAGATATTGCATTGTTAGCGTTTTATATGTTATTTGTTTAGCAGATGCTTTGATGGTTTCTGTTTCTTTTTATACATGTACATTATATAAAACTGAGGCCTGTTAGCTGTGGAGTTTCTACATGTGCCGCATAATTGAACGAGGCTGCCCTCAGCACACCGGCTGAGGTGGGCTACCTGATTGGCCAGGTGCAGGGCGTTCTCTGTCTTGGCCCGCTGGCAGGGACCAATGTACCAGTTCTGTTCACTGCTCATCTGGAAGCAGAAAGTCATTCAGCTGGTGCATAACAGTACTGACCTTCCCAACCCAAATGAATCATACAAAATATACTCTAACACAAGTCCAAACATGTAAAAATCCACTACACGTTATACAGATTGCAACCTGAGGCACACAGTGGGCAATGGCAGTTCACCTAAACGCATTGTATACTTCCCTTATTCTGTCATTATATTATTAACTGCATATCATGTCCATAATGTAATAATGTGAATGCAAGCCTCTCGCAGGCCAAATGCCTTAGCACCCGGGCGGCAGCGGCGTCAGGCTGGATGACAGCTAGCAGGGGTGACATCACCACCAGCAACCACAAACCTTTGCAGGCCTGCTGCAGGGAACTCGTCGATGCACATCGATGTCATCCTGTACACGCATCCATTCGTGGGATTCTTGCATCCTGTGGGGTGTCGCCTTCACTGAAAGACACATGACACACATAATACGACACAGCTCTAGCTGCTTGTGGGACTGTACTGCCAAATGAGGTGGCCGTTAACATTAAATCACCTCTGAAATGTCTTTCACTCGGCCTAGGAAACCTAAATGGAGAGAAACATGGATCACAACATGACAGAAAAAAAATGGCTGTCTGTCCACATGCATGGGAAAATCCTCACATGAACACACAGATGTGAAAATGTGAGTACAGCAAGAGACAGGAACCGCACCTTGGATTGGCATCTGGGAACTCCAGATCCTGAGAG
The DNA here is from genome assembly GCF_023856365.1 of Brienomyrus brachyistius. Classification (NCBI taxonomy): domain Eukaryota; kingdom Metazoa; phylum Chordata; class Actinopteri; order Osteoglossiformes; family Mormyridae; genus Brienomyrus; species Brienomyrus brachyistius. Next base: position 23,259,136 of record NC_064544.1, read on the forward strand.
AACCTTGGGGGTGTGAGGGGCCGTCCCATTCCGGCACCGGCATGCCGTGGAAGCTCTGTAATTGGTAGGTCTCTACATCAGTCAGCTGCACCTATCACAGCCTTAGAGGATTTGGTCATAAAAGCCAATAATGTTATACTACGGAAAAAGTAACAGGATGTGGACCATAAACTTATATTCACATATAATCGATATTGTACAGTCTTGTGTCATCAACGACAATGTCTATTGCTATTTATCTGGGCGCTAAATTGTATATTTCCTCAAAAAACATATATATGTTTTTTGAGCAATATATACAAATGAACAGTAACACAATGAGAAAGTTGGATGGCTAGAAGACCAGGGCTTTAGTTCCCAAGCCTCAGGGGCACCCCGGACATTCCATGGATTTGTAACATTTTTTTAACAGTTTTTTGATGGTTGCTGCAAATAGTGGGTGATATTAGGTTTTGAAATTATTAAGGTCACACTTTGACAGATTGATACATAAAGTTATAGTCTTACACCAACATACTGATAACAAATCATTTTCTTTTCCATCTTAAAACTTGCACAGTTCTGTATATTTACACTTTCACAGTCTCGCTGTTGGTGGCTGTCTATGGGGATTAAGTATTGCCGTGTCAGGCCTTTGCACACTGTCATGGGACACTGACTAGCTACAGTTCAGTATGCATCACTATGAGTGGGTATCAGTACACTTACCCACTGACTGCCTGTTCTTCATAGCCTGAAAGGACAATTAAGCAATGTTGGTAAAGTGATTCATCCTTACATAAAGTACCATGGTCAGGGGCATACCTATGAATCCTGGGCCCCCTGACAATGTCACCTTGGCCATCTTCATCCAGTTTTACATATTCAAAGGCCCCTGTCAAGCACTTGGTCCCCTGAATCTGCCAGGGTATCCCTGCCCCTACTGTGGCCCCTGTCAAGCGCTTGGCCCCCTGAATCTGCCAGGGTATCCCTGCCCCTACTGTGGCCCCTGTCAAGCGCTTGTCCTCCTGAATCTGCCAAGGTATCCCTGCCCCTACTGTGGCCCCTGTCAAGCGCTTGGCCCCCTGAATCTGCCAGGGTATCCCTGCCCCTACTGTGGCCCCTGTCAAGCACTTGGTCCCCTGAATCTGCCAGGGTATCCCTGCCCCTTCTGTGGCCCCTGTCAAGTGCTTGTCCTCCTGAATCTGCCAAGGTATCCCTGCCCCTACTGTGGCCCCTGTCAAGCGCTTGGCCCCCTGAATCTGCCAGGGTATCCCTGCCCCTACTGTGGCCCCTGTCAAGCACTTGGCCCCCTGAATCTGCCAGGGTATCCCTGCCCCTACTGTGGCCCCTGTCAAGCGCTTGTCCTCCTGAATCTGCCAAGGTATCCCTGCCCCTACTGTGGCCCCTGTCAAGCGCTTGGCCCCCTGAATCTGCCAGGGTATCCCTGCCCCTACTGTGGCCCCTGTCAAGCGCTTGGCCCCCTGAATCTGCCAGGGTATCCCTGCCCCTACTGTGGCCCCTGTCAAGCGCTTGTCCTCCTGAATCTGCCAAGGTATCCCTGCCCCTACTGTGGCCCCTGTCAAGCGCTTGGCCCCCTGAATCTGCCAGGGTATCCCTGCCCCTACTGTGGCCCCTGTCAAGCACTTGGTCCCCTGAATCTGCCAGGGTATCCCTGCCCCTACTGTGGCCCCTGTCAAGCGCTTGGCCCCCTGAATCTGCCAGGCTATCCCTGCCCCTACTGTGGCCCCTGTCAAGCGCTTGGCCCCCTGAATCTGCCAGGGTATCCCTTCCCCTACTCTGGCCCCCCTCAAGCACTTGTCCCCCTGAATCTGCCAGGGTATCCCTGCCCCTACTGTGGCCCCTGTCAAGCACTTGGTCCCCTGAATCTGCCAGGGTATCCCTGCCCCTACTGTGGCCCCTGTCAAGCGCTTGGCCCCCTGAATCTGCCAGGCTATCCCTGCCCCTACTGTGGCCCCTGTCAAGCGCTTGGCCCCCTGAATCTGCCAGGCTATCCCTGCCCCTACTGTGGCCCCTGTCAAGCGCTTGGCCCCCTGAATCTGCCAGGGTATCCCTTATCCCTACTGTGGCCCCTGTCAAGCGCTTGGCCCCCTGAATCTGCCAGGCTATCCCTGCCCCTACTGTGGCCCCCCTCAAGCACTTGTCCCCCTGAATCTGCCAGGGTATCCCTGCCCCTACTGTGGCCCCTGTCAAGCGCTTGTCCTCCTGAATCTGCCAAGGTATCCCTGCCCCTACTGTGGCCCCTGTCAAGCGCTTGGCCCCCTGAATCTGCCAGGGTATCCCTGCCCCTACTGTGGCCCCTGTCAAGCACTTGGTCCCCTGAATCTGCCAGGGTATCCCTGCCCCTTCTGTGGCCCCTGTCAAGTGCTTGTCCTCCTGAATCTGCCAAGGTATCCCTGCCCCTACTGTGGCCCCTGTCAAGCGCTTGGCCCCCTGAATCTGCCAGGGTATCCCTGCCCCTACTGTGGCCCCTGTCAAGCACTTGGCCCCCTGAATCTGCCAGGGTATCCCTGCCCCTACTGTGGCCCCTGTCAAGCGCTTGTCCTCCTGAATCTGCCAAGGTATCCCTGCCCCTACTGTGGCCCCTGTCAAGCGCTTGGCCCCCTGAATCTGCCAGGGTATCCCTGCCCCTACTGTGGCCCCTGTCAAGCGCTTGGCCCCCTGAATCTGCCAGGGTATCCCTGCCCCTACTGTGGCCCCTGTCAAGTGCTTGTCCTCCTGAATCTGCCAAGGTATCCCTGCCCCTACTGTGGCCCCTGTCAAGCGCTTGGCCCCCTGAATCTGCCAGGGTATCCCTGCCCCTACTGTGGCCCCTGTCAAGCACTTGGTCCCCTGAATCTGCCAGGGTATCCCTGCCCCTACTGTGGCCCCTGTCAAGCGCTTGGCCCCCTGAATCTGCCAGGCTATCCCTGCCCCTACTGTGGCCCCTGTCAAGCGCTTGGCCCCCTGAATCTGCCAGGGTATCCCTTCCCCTACTCTGGCCCCCCTCAAGCACTTGTCCCCCTGAATCTGCCAGGGTATCCCTGCCCCTACTGTGGCCCCTGTCAAGCACTTGGTCCCCTGAATCTGCCAGGGTATCCCTGCCCCTACTGTGGCCCCTGTCAAGCGCTTGGCCCCCTGAATCTGCCAGGCTATCCCTGCCCCTACTGTGGCCCCTGTCAAGCGCTTGGCCCCCTGAATCTGCCAGGCTATCCCTGCCCCTACTGTGGCCCCTGTCAAGCGCTTGGCCCCCTGAATCTGCCAGGGTATCCCTTATCCCTACTGTGGCCCCTGTCAAGCGCTTGGCCCCCTGAATCTGCCAGGCTATCCCTGCCCCTACTGTGGCCCCCCTCAAGCACTTGTCCCCCTGAATCTGCCAGGGTATCCCTGCCCCTACTGTGGCCCCTGTCAAGCGCTTGGCCCCCTGAATCTGCCAGGGTATCTCTGCCCCTCCAACGCCCCTGACCGTGATGCTCAGATGATGTTCAGCAGACTTTATACATCCATCAATTCACCTTCTGCAATCCTTGATCCTGACTGCATATATTTTATCATAAAATGTGCACAGAAAATTTACAAGGAACACAGATTTTACTGCTCAGAACTCTCCTAATTCTCATAAGGATTGATTTCAGTTAGTAGAGTTCACGTCAAATAAATGCTTTACTTACCAATGACTTCTCCCCAGACCTGTTAATGAAATAAAAGAGGAGTAAAACAGGTTAACAGAGCTACAAGCGACAAGGATAAAGTACAAAGGTCATGGAATACTGACCTCATATGAGAGCATACACACCTTTTAATCTTTCATACATCTTATTGAAATATTGTTCATTTACAAAATATGTAAAAAGCTATGTAAATATTTAACTATGTTCTATGATTTTAATAAGTATTTTTAAACATTTGCATTATGTTAACATGCATTTATCCAGCAAATGATTTTGTCCAAAGTTAGGGTCAGAGAGATGGTCTGGCCAGACCCTAGAGAAACTGGGGTTATGGGCCCTACTCATGGGCATAATGGTGACGTCAGTTATAGCAAGTGAGCGTGCAAAAAATCTAACTGTCTGTCCCCAGGAACATGCACTCCCACATTACTCTAGTCCTGCGTTGTTGTTACTAGGCCTTAGCTCACTTACAGCGTTACAGGGTGGGGGCTTAGTGTTTCTGCCCCAGGGGGGGTCTGCAGTACCCACCTACTGAGGCCTATTATCATGCCTGTTTAGCACGTCATCGGTGTCTCTGCATTCCACAGGTGCACATTCTGCTTGTATGAGTAACACCATGTGTCTGTAAGTGACATCTTGGAGTAAATTGTCCAGCAGTTCCATTAAATTAACGAAAAATAGTCTGACATAACAGGAACACTGATACCTCTCTGTCCTTTAGCCTTACCTGGAAAGGGCTTGAATTCTCTGAAAGAGAGATCAAAAGTCAAATTACTATTATCTAACTGTATGTATATAGAGTATAGATTTCATCATTCATACTACTGGGCTTTTCTAAATTAGTTCAAGAAAACAACATAGAGTACAACAATCACCCAAGAAGGATCTGGACCTCAGTGTTCCTCATAAGCCCTTTTGAAGAGATTTAATACTGACACCTAGACAGAGCGGGGATATAGCAGGATGCATGTAACACATATTCAGAATACAAAGATCAAGTGTCCATATTCAGTTCACGTTACATTTTATAAGGCACTATTTAGAATACAGTTACTTTAGATGATGATGATGAAAGATGAGAATAATTTTAGAATACTTCTGCTGCTATATGAAAAAAATATATTTTTAAAGATATGTCTGTTTTTTGTTGTTTGATTTGTCATTGTTTTAAATCGTCACACGCATTTTTCCCTTTGCCCAATAGAGGGCAGTAGTAAGCTGGAGATCAGCACGTGGAACCATGACCGCTTTTGCTTTGTGGAAATCTAAGCAATATTCTTCCAACTTTCAAACAAAATGTGGAAAATTGTTTATTGTTGAATGGCAGTTGGGCCTGCCAATAATAAAGACTGTCAGCACTGAAGGTTTCAACTTCTAATTTAAAGAAATATCTTGAAGTAAACAATGCTTTCAAGTTAAAACTCAAACAAACTAGGGTTAGCTACAAACTTAACTAGCATTTTAGCTCCCCTGCTTCCCTTGGTAGTATCAGGTTTTAAAACACAACATTTGCTGGTTAATGCAGATGGAATTACATTTTTTTCACAAATTTCTGCAATGTTATTTTTTTCCCAAGGCGAAAACTTTGAAAAATATTGATTAATTTGGTAGGCCTGCCTGAACTTCTTTGTGAATATGATGTGAATTTCATAAAGAGCTAAATAGAGCTAAAATCGCGGTTCTTTACCATGCCACCAGAGAAAACATGCTGCAGAGTATAAAACAAGCCAATGAAAACGAGGTCACTCGTTGATGATCCAAGCACCGACAAAACACTTGGAGACTTGGGGTCTTTCATATAATTATAGTCCGGGGCTGTCAAACTCCAGTTCCGGAGAGTCAGAGCACTGTGTAGCTTAGCACTTTGTGTGGTAATTAGCACAAGGAGGTGCAAGGAGTTGAATCAGATGTGTTAGAAGAGGAGAAACCCAAAAATGTACAGGGCCTCCAGGACCAGAGTGTGACTCCCCTGTTCTAGTCCATTTATGGTGATGTTTTATTCATGTTGATGCTAATATCTAAAAAGTAATTGACAAGTTCACCACTCAGAAGCAGGAAAAAGTAAAATGAACAAATAATGATACAGCACAGCTATTTACCACATGCCTTTCAAAACTGTATTTTAAAAGCATTTCGAATACATTATGTTCTATGTATTGCCAAGGAATACATTACTGAATACATTTATGGCAATGTGCTTAGTATTCAACCATCACTACATTCCAAAGTATCTTGCCCAGCCCCACACCTAGCCTGTGTTTTCACATGTGACAGATTTCAGGCAGACTTAACCAACCACATTTCACTTTGGTCTGCTGGGAATTCATATCATTGGATGCTGTTTGTCAATGAAGCACAACAGCTAGTTCTGCTAATTTGGGTTTAAACATTTTCTGCAAATAATTTCTGCTTTAGTTACCAGACATCCCACGAACAGACATTCTCAGAAATTCGTAATAGTGTTTCTTTGAAAGGTTTTATGGATGATGCACATTATTTTTCAGCAATGTAGGAACAGTACTAGCTCCCTATAAGCCTGCTTCACTACCCTGATTTCCAGAGTTTTGTGTGCAATAAGCAGCTGCTTCTCTTCCTGTTGTTTAGGGAAATGTCGTACTCTAAAGCAAAGCCTTTAGTACAAAAGTTTACAATAGGAATCACCACTAGGGGGCATATCCTCAGCAGAGATGAAGTGGGTATTGTGACCCTTCTACACATTAGAAAAATGGTCTTAAAATGGTTCTCAAGAGCATATTAGTAACATTAAAGGCTATAAGTTCTTATTTGTTGTGGCTCATATCATACTCGTATTCTATTCTATTTCAGATGAATAGATGGCACAAACTCCATCCACAGTAATTTCCTTATAGGTCTACTTTTCAGTAAGCAGTCGATTCAAGTACCAACAGACTGTCTAATATTGATAGATATAAAGTCTGCGTTGTGGCTGGCTGATGGCGGATAACAGCGGTTTGCAGCTACTTACCAGATTTTCCACTTTCAGATTGACGCCTATGTCTTGATGCGCTGTTCTGGCTTCACCTACAAGAAAGTATTTATTCACAGCCCTTTAAACGATACTGTCAGATCTGCACACTGCCGCTGTTGGGCTCTCTGCATGCTAATGTTGAAACAGCACACTTCTACACAGACACAGAGTATAGTATTTGCTTAGTAAAGGCCAAAAATGCAACGTATGAAAGGAATACAAAAAGAACAGAACGGGTAATAATGTGACAATTACATGACTTTAGCTGCTAAAACGTGTCTTTGATTATCAGTAGGGAATGTTATACCGTTCTAGCTGACTGCCATAGTCCATATAAGGGATATGATTTATAGACCAGGGGTCTCTAACTCCGGTCCTGGAGGGCTACCGTCCAGTAGGTTTTCTATCCTACCTGGCTTCTGATGAGCCACACCTGTTCCTGATATTTACCTGAGAACAGGTGTGGCTCATCAGAAGCCAGGTAGGATAGAAAACCGACTGGACGGTAGCCCTCCAGGACCAGAGTTGGAGACCCCTGTAATAGACTGACAGAATGCTCTCAGTGCAGTGTATGGAGCAATGAGCCAGTCAGACAGCAGGTGTACTACAGGGAATCATGAACTGTGGCCTCACATCTCTAGAGCTGGGGGTTCGATTCCCAGCCCTGACTTTCTGTGTGGCGATTTTGCATTTTTTCCTAGGTTGCAGTGGTCTCTTCACACAGTTGAATGACATGCAGTTGGGTACATTTGCATCTTGGTTTTTCTCATTGCCAAGTGTGGCCTTACATGTGTTATGGGAAATGGATGGATCAAAGGGTGGATTTATCTGCTGTGACAAAGGTATCCTTGTCTGTGTGTTTCAAATTCGTTTTACAGTGCAATCTTTAACTAGGCAAATTTTAAGATGATGACAAAGATCTCTAAAAGCCATGCAACTGTGCACTGATCACAGGACACACCTCATTTTAAGCAGCGAATCAGTGACCTGTTCATCTAACTCACCTGCTTGTCATCTATGTTATCTACATGAAAAGTGGTCTTTCCAACAAAAACGAAATTTGTTACTCAGGTGAATATTATCCAGGAACCCAGACAAGAAACACATATGAATGCAGAAGGTGACTCACTGTGCAGTTCCTGCTTTCGGCCTGGTTTCAGATCCCTTTGGACGACAGGTCCTGGAATAATAACAGTAAACCTTATCATATGATGGCAAGTCGTTTAACCTCCATTGGTTTGTGAGATTGGGAAGGAAGTAAAGAGGTATAATTTATACAGAGAAGTCAATGAGAATATCATCGACCAATCATTACCTGGAGTTTTCCTTTGGGGCACTCTGGGAGGAGGGATTACTCTCTGTGGATAACATGTCACAAATCACACCCTTACTCTAATGATACTGTACATCTGATTCATTACATTCAGTGGAAAAGAAGTACCACTTACACTGGGCACTGGAGGAGAGTACTTTGGGGATGCAAATGTATGTTTTTTGTCTGAAAAAAAGACATTTGTGTTGAGTATTAATTGCTGTGTAGAGTACACAGGAATTTCACTAATATGTGCATTTTCATTCACCACAACAGATGGCAGCTGAACAGTTAAAAGCAGCCAACAGAGCAGATATACAATGGAGAAATAACTGTGAAGCCAATCTCCACTTGCATTGTGCTTCAGGTACTGACAAGTTAATACTTTATTTTTCTTAATTAATAGCTTAATAATTGTCCTAAACACCTTAACAACATTGAAACTGAAATGTTTCTTACTGTGTTATTACTATAAATGCACCTTATTTATTCTAACATATCAGTTTAGGGGTTCCCAGTCCGGATCCTGAAAGGCAGAACCCATATATCCTTTTTGTTAGAACCTGACTCACAGCTGTAGAACCGGGTCACATGACTTATGGACTCAAGACATCACTAAAGCAAGGAAGCATCTGTGTTCCATGTGGGTCAGCAGACTTGACATCTACAGCTGTGACTGAGGCAGCCTCATCTCTACGAAGACGTAGAGGTGTTTATGCGCTCATTGTGGACAGGTGTCCACAACGTGGATAAGGTCCAGAGAAACCTCTGCTTGCAGATATATTAGCGTAAAACTGAATTAAAACATTAATACATTTTTCCTAATACATTTTGTTTATCAATGCATTGAGCTATTGCTGATTTATATTATCAGCTTTCTGATTTGCCTGTCGGTACTAAGTCACTGTCCATAACCACGGAGCCTGTCATTCAGCCTGCATTCACCCGCCACTAAACTTTGGGCTTTGGTGTTACTGGAAGTCAGCTGAAGTTTATCCTGAGAGACAAATACAGGAGCTTAAAGAGGCAGCATTTCTCACCGATGTAGAAGGAACTGTGAGGGGGGGTGGGGGGCAGAGGCTCCCCCGGACTCTCCGCCATGTGGGGATCCTCCTGATCCATATCCATCTTGGAACGCCTTTCCAGCTCGGCTTGTCCGGGCCTCATTTTCTCCTTCCCAGCACTCTGCATGCGTTCCTGTAGCGGGTCAAACAGACCCCTCAGACCCCTGCCATGTCTGAGAGTTTCTGTAGCCCTCGTGGAGGAAGTGACATTTGCACAGAAGCAGATGGAGTCGTGTGGTTAAGGACATCAGCTTCTATTGTGAATGAATACTTGCTGTTGAACTTTCACACAGGACAAATGATCGCACATAAAATCACATGCCATGGCCAGTGTAGAGTTTGTTTCATGCAAGAAGGATGCTTTTGGACTGCTGGAGGAAACAGGACTCCCTCAGGGCAACAGGGTGAAAACATGTAGAGTTGAGCTCCAGGATTGGGATGGGCATGACCCCCCCCCCCCCCCATGACTGGAGTTATGAAGGACCCCACCCCCGGAGCTGTCCTCAAGAACCCCCAGACTGTCCATATTTTTGTGAAGCTGGGAGGGAGAAAAAACATGGACTGACTGGGGGTCGCTGAGGGCCGGATTGTGAATCTCTGCAGTAAAGCATCCAGCTGTCTGGATAAGCAATATTTAGGAGACAAATCACCAATAATATCTGTTAATCCACATACGTGTGATGTACTTGGCGAGTCTACGCAAGTTCCCTGGAACATGAAGGGTTACTCACCTTTACTGCCGGTGGTCTGACCTGGTTACTTCCCTGCTGGTCTGGAAAACCAAAACGAAAATAAAAACTCTGTATTATGACATAGGATAGTAATACGCTGTGGCATATATAAATTCACTCTCCTGGGACACAGCACATCATCCCCATTTACTAATTAAAGTTTTTTAATTGTAAGTAAATAAATCACATTGCTACAGAACTGACTGCAACAATGTCAAAATTAGACAGGTTTGTCTTCGAGATTCGGCATGTTCATGCACACATACCTCTGCTGTGATGTGGTCTGTGCTGTTTCATTTGCTCGGGTCGTAGTTGACTGCAAAACAAGTACGAACTCTTAATGAAAGAGGTGAGATAATCGACAGCACCCTAAACATCACCTTTATTAAGCAAAGGTGTATTAATAACTTTTAAAAATGGTATAACCGCAGTGAGCTTACCAAAAGGCTGAGCCGCTAAGCTGGCTGCTGATGTCCGGCTTGGAGGCGCATATGTACTGCAAGGCACTGAGAGACACAACGTTATTATATTAATTTTATTTCAGCAAAGACAGAGAGTGTCTCAAACTATTTTCAAAAATCCGTTTCAAAATTCAAAGGCAGGACCAGGTAAAGGAAAGCCCCCTTAAAGGTTTCAGATATTTTTAATATACTTTAAAGTTGTTTTAAGTGCGTTTTTCATCACCGTGACTGAGGGTAACTCCCTTCTAGTGTCGCATTTACCACATTGGTCAGTTATACCTCATATACTCATTGTATCTTATATATGATGGACATCACATTATGAAGCGTAAATGATGTTATCTTAAGAAAGATGTGGTCTTTGTTCGCTGTAGCCTACAAGCGTATGTTCTGTCCTCTCACTGCAGCAGTCTAAATAAGCTATATTTCACTCTTGCAGGTTCGTGTCTACAGTGTTGCAGCAACCAGGCTCCTCGATGTTGACACATCTAACAGAACAGATTGTGCATGAACATACACACAACATGTGTGTGGCTCCTGTGTTCCAGTGTCTTATTCCGTCGAAGGTCTTGCTGCTTTGTGAGACTTCCCTCTCAAAACACCTGACATTTTCCGAGCAGAGTAGCTGCTATGTAACTGTGACAATTCCTGTGAGCTGCCATGAAGTGGGAAGCCATGCTCTGACAGAGTCACCCAGCAGCTGAGCTTTGGCACAGATTCAAATGGAGTTTCCTGAGGGCCTGTTTTCAAATGAAGATAGAGCATGTAGATTTCCAGGAAGTTATTTGAAGCTGAAGTCAAAAATGACACCACACTTTGATTCTCCCCTTAAGTATGAGTTGCCTACACTCACAATCACCCTTCCATCAAGAATTGCAAAAGCCATAGAAATCACCTTCAGGAACAGCCTTTTAAATATGTTTTAACGTTTCTTCCTAGTATTTTAACAATAGTGAACCACCGATGCTCTATGTACAGTAGACCCGGAACAAAGCATCTTGCCAGTGGTAATGAGAATCCAGTCAGTATTCTTATTCTAACTCTTTGAGCAAACAATAGACTACTGGCATTCTCTCTTGAAGTCAGATCCCCTCTACCCCCTATTACTGAAAAGGCATAGGGCAGCACAGCCGTGTACGGAGCATACGAAAGCACATCCCCCTGTCTCTGCGCAGCACATCACACGAGCCTTCAAGCGCAGTAGTGTTTGCAGTGACGCAGTCGATAATCTCGCTGCAGGCTTGTCAGATCTCCTACCTCAGTCCATTTCTGAACCATTGAGGATGACACAATGGTTTCTGGTAGCAGCCATCATCCCTGACCCTCTCACCTCCCCAGCGCTGTAATGAAGATGTCTACACGGCAGCAGACGAGTGCTGACGGAAGCCCAGCCCCCTCAGTGCAGACGTTCGCACAAACACACTCACGCACTCAGCCCCTGTCACCTTTCAGAGCACAGTGGGAGAAATAAGTATTTAACATGGAAATGTTTTTTTCATTAAGTGTATTTCCAGTGCAGCTTTTTACATGACATTTAGACCAAACAGTAATATTAGCTGAATAAAATGGCAACACTTAAAGAAATCAGAACATTCCAATCCATAAAAAAGTTATGCAAAAATAGAATGATACAGGAAAAGAGTATTTAGTTAATATTTGTTGGTGAAGGGTTTTAGCTTGTGCTACACTAGCAGGAAGACTATTCCATACTCTAACTGCACACTGTGTTAAGAAATGCTTCCTCAGATTCGTTTTAAAATGTTCTCCCACGGGGCAGCATGGTGGTGCAGTGGTTAGCACTGTTGCCTCACACCTCTGGGACCCGGGTTTGAGTCTCTGCCTGGGTTACACGTGTGTGGAGTTTGCATGTTCTCCCCATGTCATCGTGGGGTTTCCTCTGGGTACTCCGGGTTCCCCCCACAGTCCAAAAACATGCTGAAGCTAATTGGAGTTACTAAATTGCCCGTAGGTGTGCATGTGTGAGTGAATGGTGTGTGAGTGTGTCCTGTGATGGGCTGGCCCCCCATCCTGGGTTGTTCCCTGCCTCGTGCCCATTGCTTCCAGGATAGGCTATGGACCCCCTGTGACCCAGTAGGATAAGTGGTTTGGAAAATGGATGGATGATCTCAAGCTAATTTCCACTTATGGTCGCGAGTTCTAGTATTTAAGCTAATATTTAAATAGCCATTTGGCTGAATAGCATCCAGACCTGTTAGAGTCTTATACACCTGTATCATGTCCCCCCTTAGTCTCCCCTTTATTCGAGTCTAAACAGATTCAGCTCAGCTAACCTCTCCTCATAAGACATTCCTCTAAGACCAGGAATCATTCTCGTCACCCTACGTTGCACCTTTTCCAAGGCAGCAATGTCCTTCTTAAGATAGATGTTCTTCCTCTGGAAGAAATGAGAGTTTCCTTTCCAGCATGTTTTAGATCATTGTCCTGCTGGAAGGTCCATCCACATGTCGCCCTCATCCTCCTGGTCGATTCATTCATTCTTCCTTTTGATAATTTGGTCTCAACTCAATGCAATGATACAGATGATACCTAATAGGAGATCTTAGAGTTGAGAAATTGAGTGCCAGGTCCCACTTGCTCTGGCAGGACGCCAGTTTGTATTTGCTGTGGGTAAAACAGTGTCTACCCATACTGCATTCACATCCTCCTGACATCTATCACAAGTAAAATTCACAAGCTATTTTTGGGGCCGTCTAATTCGGCAAAAGTTGCTTTCCTGTCTTTCTGGCTGAATGACTGACAATGCAGGTATTAGTACATTGTTCATAAATATATACAGTACTTTCTATTTGTATAGAAGACCATCATATAAAAGTAAATATGCATACATTCTCATTAAACTCCTTTAAAATGTTTTAACACTGGTGTAGGGATTTCCAAATCAGAAATGCTGCAAAAGACTAACGTGCAAAATTGCCATTTGCTTGGTTTAGGACTTCTGGCACCTAAGGAAGAGCAGCCATGGATGATGATCTCCACCTTGGTGTCAACATGAAATGAGAACCAGTGTTTAGCTGTCGAATGTGTATCTTATGAGAAAGAAGCATCTGCTATCTTTAACTGGAATTAGCTGAACCAAATCTTCACAAGTGAGCCTGCGGTCAGTTCTCTTCTGCTTACTGGTACTTCATAATAACTCCTAGATTAAACATGTCTGTGCTAATTTTATTTCTCTTGGTCTATATCTACCTCAGTGAGTAGTTGAGAGGTTACGGTAGCGTCTCAGCGGTGTGAGCAGGGCGTATACTAGAGGAGCAGAGCCACATCATTATCAGTATCTCTATCTGTTCAGCTGATAAAATGATCTGTCCCTGAATGTGTATTCGGATAGAAGTGGGTGTGGTTTATACCAGAAGTTTCATGAAATTATATTTTCTAACCTGATATTCACTCGCGATGCATTTCTTTGGCCTTAGCTAAACTAAGTTTTATGAACAGTTTGCAGAGCCCCTGCGATCTGGCACAGAACATGGATGAATGTTCGTAATCAGTAATTACGCAGCAACAGTCACGTCATAAAAAAATGTTTTTTTCTTTCCTTTTTTTAATGAAGGAATTAACATAGGGGGCAGCATGGTGGTGCAGTGGTTAGCACTGTTGCCTCACACCTCTGGTACCCGGGTTCGAGTCTCCGCCTGGATTACATGTGTGTGGAGTTTGCATGTTCTCCCCATGTAGTCGTGGGGTTTCCTCTGGGTCCTCTGGTTTCCTCCCCACAGTCCAAAAACGTGCTGAGGCTAATTGGAGTTACTAAATTCTCCGTAGGTGTGCATGTGTGAGTGAATGGTGTGTGAGTGTGCCCTGTGGTGGGTTGGCCCCCCATCCTGGGTTGTTCCCTGCCTCGTGCCCATTGCTTCCGGGATAGGCTCCGGACCCCCCGCAACCCAGTAGGATAAGCGGTTTGGAAAATGGATGGATGGACGGATAAATATATACATATATATTCGAAACTGACACCTGAAACTAACACTGCATGCTGGGAAAGGTCAGCAAAGGTCAGCTAGCTAGCTTGGAGTTCCAGTGGTCAGCTACAGAATATAGCAATCTCTTTTAAATAAATTGTAATTAAGACTAATTAGTGAAATTAAAGCCCCGCGTTTCGAACAGAATGGGCATTTCTATCTTGTGCCTATCCATAGTGATATGAATCAGTTTGAAGAACCGCATTATCTGTCTGTTTCTGTATAATGCATTCGAGCGCATACACATATTTACTGTGCATTCACCTGTTCTTGGTGTGTGTGTGTGTGTGTGTGTGTGTGTGTGTGTGTGTGTGTGTGTGTGTGTGTGTGGGTGTGTGTGTGTGTGTGTGTGTGTGTGTGTGTGTGTGTGGGTGTGTGTGTGTGTGTGTGTGTGTGTGTGTGGGCGCATCTTGTACCTCTACGCCTCAACATTTCTGAAACCTGAACACTTCTGGGAGCCTCCTCCCCCCGCCCCCAACCCCGTGGGCTGACCACCCCATCACAGAGACAGTAGGCCACTTCCTTTTCGTGCCACCTTAAGGTCCCTGCTGACCTCTGAGCTGCCTCTACAGAATTTTCCACCACAGTCCTTTCACTTCTCTTGACCTATCATTGTCTTAATCTGCAGTATCACTGTAATATTTCTGCTCATAAACTGATGTGAAAATGCACACCGTAAACCTTTCACTTCTCCTGCACCTCACTGTTGCTCTTAATTAGTGTTTTTGTTATTGTTCTGCTGGAAGCTGTTTTTCATAACCATGACCGTCCTTATCCCCTTGTATTGTTTATCAATAAGTGGCTTTTGTGTTGCTCTACACAGAGTGACTAGCTCTGCATTTGCTTGAGAGTGGCAGTAACAGAAATGGGCTCATCTGCTATTGGTTGGTTATTAGCTGTGAGCGACTGGTAAAGATGCAGCAGATGTTTGGAACGCCATATCT
The DNA here is from genome assembly GCF_023856365.1 of Brienomyrus brachyistius. Classification (NCBI taxonomy): domain Eukaryota; kingdom Metazoa; phylum Chordata; class Actinopteri; order Osteoglossiformes; family Mormyridae; genus Brienomyrus; species Brienomyrus brachyistius. The sequence continues at coordinate 23,274,267 of NC_064544.1, forward strand.
GCTCCGCACTCGAGAAAGCTGGCTGCCGCATGGTGAAAATATGAAGCAGATTATTCTGCTGTTTGCTTGTAGAGAAGATGTTGATGCCGCGAGATGGACCGTGTATCGGAATATCATAACCACCCGGTGGTGATGTAGCAAAGCTCAGAGAAAACAGAGATCAAGGTGCAATACCGAGAATTTAAGTGAAATGTAGAGATGAGAATTATCACCTTAATACTATTTACAAGCTCAGATCAGTGAAGTTTACTGTCAGGATCATGGCCCAGGTACTTCGATAACTACCTTAAGCCAAGGACATTGCTAGCATCCAATAAAGTTCATTATGCACATCAATGTTGGTTCAAAGAGATGTTAGACCAGAGTGTTAGGTGGCAGAGTTTTTGGGAACTGGCCATAAAGGGAAGTCAGTGTGATTTCCATAAGTCTGGGGAAACCTGCCTTAAATCAGCATGGTTACCTCAGATTAACTCCAGATTAAATAATCTGCACACTCAAAACAATGAAAATAGTGAGAAAGCATGAGAGATAGTTGTCTATTTGAGCCACAGGCCTACCTGTCTGCGCGCCTGTTGACCTTGGAGTATTGCTCAGTGCTCCACATCTTCGGAGAAGGTCCTAACTTCCTCTTTGTTTCGCTCTTAGAGAGAGCTCCTCATTTGTGGACAGTGTTTTTTATGCTACTTTATGCGACAGCCCCGCCTGTTTTTGAAGAAGTGAAATAAGATTGGGTCCTGATTATTCAAACAGGAAAAATAATTTTCATTTTTTCAGATTTTACCTAAAGATAGCTGATACAGGCAGGAGAGAAACCAAATACAAAAATGATGTTGTATGCTTCAAATAAAACATATTTGCCTGCACAAATAAAACACTCTATACAATAAACCAGGGTGTAAACCCTGATCTTGGAGTGCTGATATCAAACAGGTTTTCTATCCTGTCTGGTCTTTGATGAATCTCTGATCTCAGGCAGATAGTAACTCGCCAGGTAGATAGAAAACCTGCTGGATACCGACACCCCAGGGTCAGGGTTGCCTACCCCTGAAGTAAAGCTACAGTATAATTATCCCAGACAGCCAGAGGCAGACAATTCAAGTTCAAAAAGTAAAAATCCAGACCAAGATTTTGTTTCAACCAACCAATTTAATACTGCGTGTCCACACTTAACTGGTTGATTGAAACAAAATCTTGGTCTGGATTTTTACTTTCTGGACCTGAAAGGTCCATCTCTGCAGACAACTGGGGATCAGGCTGAACCTGTTTCATTTGCATGTTCTTTGAAAAATGTCACCATATAGCATACAGGGAATCTGCTCATTTAGGTTTCCTATCATCAGCTGGATGGAAACATTACATGCTTTGGCTGGTACAGCTGACTATTCAGTTCAATTCAATTTTATTTATATAGCGCTTTTAACAACAGTCATTGTCACAAAGCACTTTATATATAACCGGCCCGAACCCCCACCAAGCAAGCCTGAGGCGACAGTGGCAAGGAAAAACTCCCTCTAGCTGGAAGAAACCTTGAGAGGAACCTAGACCCGGAATGGGACCCCATCCTCCTCTGGGCGATCGGGGAGCATGAAACTGCATTTATATTGACATTAATTTTAGTCCATATAGTTTTAAAAGACCCAGACTAGTTTCTGAATGGATGACCAGATAAACACCTTGGATGTTATTGGAGGACAGAAAAGGATGCCTGAAGTCCTGCAGTGAGGGTCAGAATAAGGCACTGTGAGTGGGTTATGATTATGGCTGTCAGAGATGATGGGGCTTTTATCCTGCGGCACTAAGGGGAGAAGGGAGGGTCTCAAATAGCATTAGGGGCATTCGGAAGACAGTTGATCAACTCTGAGGGAAGCGACCGCATAGCAAATTCACTCACAGCACATGTAGATTTGCCATTATTCAACAGACAAGTTCACGGTGACATCACAGGATTTGAACTAGCAACGATTAACCCGCAAGCACAACATCCAACCTGCCAAGCTGCACGCTGCTCCCAACAACACCTATAATTAGTGCTTTGCTGGGGAGAGCCTTACGAGCTTTAAAGAGGCATCCGCTCGTATTACCACATTGATCTAACACCACCAAATGAGCTCTACACACGCGCAGTACACAACAGCTCACACAGCAGCCTGCTCCTGCTCACTGCTCTTCGTCCTGCACAGTCTGGGTCCATATTAGCCTTGATTTTTAAAGCCCAGCTACCCTGTCATGCTAATGTGGGAGCCTCAGACTTCTTGCTGATGGGCTCAGGGCTCGACTTCCTCCCCAAAGCATCCCCTGCAGAGTCATATTCTATTCCGTTACTTCGATCGCGTTGGCCCAGGTCACCAAACGTAAACGCAGGTGCCCCCAACCCATTAGTCACTGTGTCCTCTGCCCGCCCTGACCACCTACCCTCCGCCTAGTGACGGCCATGTGACAGGAAGTGCCACCGGGGTGGTCTGACCCAAAGTAACTGTCGCGTACAGGCGAGCCTTTGTTTCCTGTGAGGGGGGGGGGGACCCAGGACAGGGATTTGGTTCTAGGACCTCACACTCGAACGGGCAAGAGAGTCATGATATCAGAGGCCATCTAGGCCACATGCTGCATTTTCCAGGGAAAGAGAACAGAGTCATCACTCTGAATGCTCAGGAATGCATGTGGGGGGGGGCAGTTGGATTATGAATGTGGCAGATTATTGTGGCCACGATTATTCTGATAAAAAAAAAGAATCAGCAACAAATCGAGCTGATCGAGCCGCTCATGTCTGGTTACTGCCAGTTGTAGATGATACAGACTAATGAGACATGCTGAATAGCTACAGCATCCTCTACACTAGGCTGTATGCTCAGTCCACGTTTGTTCACCCTTCTGAGTGTTCAGGACGCTGAGCGGCCAGCTGTTACCCGTTCACCCCACCCCTCCTGCCCACTGTTTGTATGTCACACCAAATCCTGAGGGACTTTATACCCCCCCCTCCCTGCACCCGAACAGGCACTGGTCACTTTTACATATTATTTATCTATTTATTCAGTTCATTACATTTATTTCTCTCCTGTAGCAAATATACCCTACAATGTGATAAAAAGAAAAAGCTGTTATTTTTATGTTGTAGTGACCATTTTTCAGGTCCCCACACTGATGGGCGGACGCAATCAAAAAAAAATGTGTTTAGTTTCTTATGGTTAAGGTTATGGCTGGGTAGGGCTTAGGTCATACAAATGGACTCTAAAGCTGCAAGAAATAAAAGCTTGAAAGCGAGGAGAGTGCTGCAAAAAAGTCACGGTGAGATGAAAGGGTCACTCAGCCTGACCGGCGGTAAATGAAGGTTGCTATTCTTGGCAGGATGTGCGACTCGAGCATCTCAGCGCAGCCATTGCATGAGAAAGGACTACAAGGTGTGCTCTGTGGTCGTACGGCCGCTGTTGTGCGGCAAGAGGGACCGGAAGCTTGCAAACTGGGTTGCTTTTTCAACATGGAGGGCCTCGAGCTCAGGCAGGGAACTGGCAGTGCGCAGTGGACAGTCAGTCATTCATACAAACACCGTCTTGGGGAGATGGAGGCCAACAGCAAAGCGGCAGCCATTCTGACCAAAAGATCAGGCCATGAAGCAAGAGTGAACAAATCTAGTGGGTTCGGCACGACTAGCACCAGCTAAGCTATACAGGGCTCTGCTCCCCCAGAATTGGTGATTCTCCACCTTTTCCGGGAAGATAAATGACTGTGTAAAGTGTGTCAGGGTTGTGTTTCGGGGCTCCAGGCAGTGTGACTCAGTCCGATTTAGATAGCGTTTTTATAGAACTCCCCCCCACCACCACCACCACACACACACACACACACACGCACGCACACATGCATGCACACACACACATGCACACACACACATACACACACACACATACACACACACACACACGCACGCACACATGCATGCACACACACACATGCACACACACACATACACACACACACATACACACACACACACACGCACGCACACATGCATGCACACACACACACACATACACACACACACACACGCACGCACACATGCATGCACACACGCACACACATACACACACACACACGCACGCACACACACACACACCGTTTTCTAGTGGCTGCACACTCACACCTGCCCCCCCCCCCCCCCCGATGGCTTGTGAGGTCACTGGGAGCTACATCCAAGTGACATTCATGGATTTAGCTATTCACCAGTTTCCAGTGAACAATTTAGCAGGAATATTTTTGAAGCTTGGTGAAAGTTCACAGAAACTCACATAAGCCAAAAATTTCGTATTACATAAAATCATATAATACTTATTTATTATGATATTAGTAATACATAATATTTGTTACTGTGAGTGCATGCTAACTTTAATATTAAAAGATATTAATATTGGGGACACCAGGCATCTTGTCCTGGCATCTACCCTCACTTACATCTTAGCTGTTTGTGACTGTGAGATCTTGCTTTTCTCGAAATTTCTTGTTTCTCGCATTTCTTTTAAAGTTTTCAGTGCCGTTAATTTTGCATTTTTAATAATGAGTCCAAAATGTAGTATGTACAATAGTAAATTTGTACATACAGGGGCATAATTTAGATGGTTTATGTTTTACATAAAAGGTCTAGATAAGAAATGACCAAGGAATTTGACATGCAAGGTGTTCAGTGTTGTTTGTTTAGAAATTGGCATAATTTCTTTTTTATGTTTATTTTTCTGTTATATTTAATGTTTTATCATTCAGGTTAGCAGACTGCTATGAGTATTATTCTCAAATTTTTCACATTGGCAGGGATCTTCGGCCCCCAATCCTCACCAGTGTCAAGGGGGTAATTACTGTATTTTGAGCTGTAAGTGCTGTACTTACTGTGACTGAGTTATTTTTAGCTCCCTCCAACAAATGTCATACCTCCACCACATTAGCTGTGAGGTGGGTAACAAGAATTTAGCATGCTGCCTACCCCCCCAGGCTCCGAAACACCTGTTTGGGGGATTTCAGTGTTTCCGTGACATTTGTGTAAGGGCATCTGGATCTAGGTGAAGGTCTGCTAGATGACCTTATGACCCAGATGACCTTTTATGGTGTTCTGCGGAGCTCCAGGGGATGGGCCGGCCTGAGAGCTTCTCACAGCACCTTAGAGAACATCTAAAGGTGAGAAAAAGTGCTGCAGGTGTGTTGTTTATGTAACTTGTGTGTATACAGCTTGAAGAAATACAGTACATGACTTAGTGGTGTTCAGAGCAGTATGTGGTGACATTTAAATAAAACAGAGGAAAAATGCCACAGGTGGGGGCATGGGGGGTAGGACGGCGTGGGTATCTGCGTCACAGAGCTGACCCAGGCTGCATACACTGTGCCAGAGTGTGTGTGTGTGAGTCTGTGTCTGTGTCATGTATATATTACATTGTGTGGATAAACCTGTTGTTTTGACGTTGTGAGAATCATTTTTTCAGTCCCCACAAGGGAAACTCAATTTTATAAAAATCTGTGACTGCAATCAAAAAATTGTGTGCATGTGTGTGTGTGTGCGCGTGTTTGTGTGTATGTGTATGTGCCCGCACGTGTGTGTGCATATGCATGAGCGGGTATACCTATCCTTATGGGGACACAATGTCCCCATAATGTAATAAATATCTATTTTTTTTCCCTTATAGGGTCCGGTTTCCTGGTCCCCATAAGGGAAAACTCTATTTTATAAAAATCTGTGACCGCTATCACTGATCAGTGAAATTAAAAATGCAACTTTCCCATAGAAGTGAATGAGCGGTCCCCATAAGGATAGGTATACCATACATGCGTGTGTGTGTGTGTGTGTGTGTGTGTATGGAAGGGGTTAACTTCAGTGGATGTGTCTTGTGACTGGAAGCCTCAGTTCTGAAAGGGGAAGCTGTTGTCTCACCAAAGCTTCTGAAAGTGCTTGACACCTCAGTTGCAGTTTGAACAGCAGTTAATGTGATGTATGTCAACGTGAGGAAAGCAGCTGGTCCAGATGGAGTTGCAGGGAGGGGACTTAAGGCATGTGCAGACCAGTTAGTGGAGGTTTTCACAACCATCTTCAACCTCTCGCTACTGCAGTCTGTAGTTCCGATCTGCCTTAAGTCAGCCACCATTGTTCCACTGCCCAAGAAAAAGAGCGCAGTGAGGTGTCTGAATGATTACCGTCCAGTTGCTTTAAGTCCCATCATCACTAAGTGCCTGGAAAGACCCATCATGCCCTACATTAAGGCTGCTACTGCAGCTGACACCGACACACATCAGCTTGCGTACAGGGCAAACAGGTCGAAAGAGGATGCCATAATAACCACACAGCCCTCAAACATCTGGACAAAACCTATGTGAGGATGCTGTTTGTGCAGTTTAGCTCTGCCCTTAATACAGGACGACCCACAAGCTTGTTCAAAAGCTGAGCAACCTGGGCCTCAGGGGCTCACTGTGCACCTGGATAATGGGCTTCCTCAGCAACAGACCCCAGAGCGTGAGCATGGGAGACCACATCTCCTGCACTCTCATCCTGAACACAGGCACGCCGCAGGGGTGTGTCCTTAGTCCCCTCCTCTATTCCCTTTTCACTTCCGACTGTTCTCCCATTCACACCAGCAACACTATCATAAAATTTGCTGACGACACCACTATCATAGGACTGATTGACAACAAGGACGAATCAGCCTACAGGGAGGAGGTCCAGCAGCTGAGGCAATAGTGTGACAGTAATAACCTGGAACTGAATATATCCAAAACCAAGAACATGATAGTGGACTTCAGGAGAGCCAAGCGGGCTGAGCACTCTTGGGTGGAGAGCTTCAAGTGCCTAGGAGTCCACATATCTGCCGACCTCACCTGATCCACAAGCATTTCTCACCAAGTGGGGAAGGCACAACAAAGATTGTACTTCCTCAGGAAGATGCGTTAGGCACACCTCCCCCAAAAGCTGCTGACCAATTTTTGCCGCTGGACCATCGAGAGCCTCCTGACCTACTGTTGCACAGTGTGGTTCAGTAGCTGCACTACTGACGGGAAGAACCTGTAGCGGGTGGTAAGGGCAGCAGGGCGGGTAATTGGAACGGCACCCCCCCCCCCCCCCCCCCCCCCCCAAGGACATTTACTCTGGCAGACTCCACCAGAGAGTCAGTAAAATCATCAAAGACTCTTCACATCCTGGACACCATCTTTTCTCCCCCCCCCCCCCCCCTCTCGTAGCTACAGGTCAATCAGAGCAAGAACAAAGAGACTTATCAAAAGCTTTTACCCACAGGCAGTCAAATGCGTCCATCTCCCAGCCCCCTGAATGACTGTTTTCTCTACGGACTAACACACTGCACTCATTGCACTAAGACACTCATTCTGTAATAGGACGGCCTCTTTTTGCCTGTTCTTATATCTCTTATTTATTACTCTTATGCTGCTAAACACAGCGTTGCTAAACTGTTTTTCAGTATTTCTGTAAGAGTGACAATAAAGATCACTTTTATGATATAGATGTTTCTTGGTGTGAAGTTCCCTAAAGTTCCCTTAGGGGGCAGTAGTGCATCGGGGCTGTAAGGAGTCCCCGCCCACCCCCCGGAGCTGACGATGCCCCTTCGTCCTTCTTGTTTTCTTTAACGTTTCCTGTTCAATACCAGATGACCCTGTCCACAAACGTCTAAGGTAAAGCTGTGAAGATAAACCCAGCTTGAAATCATGCATTAATAACCCTAAAATACATTTTTAAATAGGATTACACACTCCAGTTCTGAAATAATTTTTATGACCAGTAAAATGAAAGTTGGCAGCTTCCGTTGGAGCTATTAACCATAACTTCCTACTTCAGTAATGGCCAGATCTGCTCTTCTCTGCAGTAGTCAGAGCTGCTCTCCTGCCCAATCTAGTGAGAGTGCTAATCCTAATTGAAGAAGACCATTGCAACCTTTGTATGAGATTCTTTGTGTTTTCAGAATTTGAGTTGGTCGTTTGGGTTTTTCCATACCTTAAATGTCCTTTAGATGGTGCTGCAAATCATGCAGTTCAGTTAACGTTACTAAATCTGGTGAAATACCGTGAAAAAATAACAGAATATTTTCCGGGTGATGATTTAAGAACAGTAATCACTCATCAGTGACTGCTGCTGGCTGGTGAGACGTGGGTGTGCCCCTATTAATGGCAATTTCCCGGCAGGAGAGAATCACAGCCCACATGGATCTCAGTCATAGTCCCACTAGACGTACATGTTACCCAGAGGAGGGGGTTTTCTGTACCCGGAGGGCTGCACAGAGAGCCTCCCACAGGCGGCCCGTTCGGCCTCAGTCTGCTCATCCATGCAGATCATTAGGGATTCCACAGTGCTGCCCCCCCCCCCCCCCCGCAACAGCCTTTCAGCGTGGGACAGCACCCCCCCCCCCCCCCCCCCATCTGTGTGCATGCTGGGAAAACGCGGCCAATGTGCGCCTTATTCCAAGTCAGTCAAAGAGTGAATACAGACACCCCCACCAAGCCATATGGAACGGATGCCAGAAAAAAGGAAACAGAGAGTAATTTTTCACTTGGCCTGGAGGGGGCTGAATGAATTTGTTTCGGTAAGATAGGAGCTGTCAAGCAAACATACACTCTAACATGCCTTACCACAGCCTGGGGAGGGGGAGAAGTTATGGGCACTTCCAAACAAAGGAGCTTCTGTGCTGAAGACGCCCTACCCCCCCCCCCCCCACACACACACACACACACACACACACATTCTCCATCTCTGTTCCGCAATTCAAGCCCAACTATCTGTTGCCAGTTTGCAGTATTAGAAGGCAAACAGACAGGAGGCCGATGAAGAGCCAACCAGGCTGCGGCTCTGCACTGATCACTCTTCAGGGTCGCCTAGGCAGGGGGGATAATCGAGCCCCTGTGCTTTTGGGGGTAAGACTGAAGTCATTAGCTAATGGAGCCATCAGTCACGGTGCTGATAGACTGAAAGAAAACAGCAGAATCGAGGCTACTGGAGACCCCTTTCACAAGTAAAGAAAAAACACATTTTTCTATTATGCCTAAAATAAATGAATAGTGATTAAAGTACTTGTTTGTCTCTGCCACGTCCGCCTTAAATATTAAAGGGACAACATGCATTTCCTTCCATGAGTTTAATAGCCTGCCTTGGGCACCTCCCTTGGTCCAGGTATCTGCCTTTCCTTACCGTCCCAATCTACCGCAGGGTGTCTTGTTGGGGGTGCATCTCCAGCGCGTAAACTACAACCCGCCCCCTGGCAGCATAAAAGCTAAGGGCTGCAACACAAAGGGCCCTCAGGATTGTTTCATTTCCATATAAATAAGTTGAAGCATCACTGTTAATGATGCGGCTGTATCTCAGCTTAATGCACTTACTCACACTGAGCTGTAGCTCACGCTGGAGAAAAACATCCGGCAAAAAAAAAAATGCAAGCGTTAACATTTTTTAAATTAACTGCCTTAATCTGACAGTATCTTGATCACTACTGTGACAAATGACTGGACTTGTATACAAAAATGCACACAATTCTAAAATTGGTTTCACATTCAGACATTCCATGTTCCTTCTTCAGTCACTCTTGAAGAATTGATGTAACAAGGTTCCATGGCTAAATTAAATTTTTTAGTAATTGAGACAATCAGCTACTACTTTCTTTGCTTCAAAAATCGCCTATTTTTAGAAGCTGTACAATACATTCTCTATGGCCTGCAGAGAGCTAAGGGACTATCTACAAATTAGCCTTCATGACTTAGACGGCTTTCTGAATTCAACAAAGGTCTTTGCAGTGTATGATAAGCCAACATTTAGCCTTATACATTTACTACTTGATTGAATTATTTAACTTTTCCTTTTCGTGTTTGAGTGCACATTCTTTATTAAGCTACCTTTCTTTAATAGGCCTATTGTAATGTGCAATTTCAGTCCCCACTACTTACATCCTTTATTTGCACCTACACTAGCGCACAGAGCCCTGAGTGAACACCTAATTCCAGGAAGGTCCATAAAGATGTGAAGGACCTCAATGTTAATACTTGGGTATTAGGGTCCCAGTGGGATTCAAATAGTTTGATGGCATTTTATTAAAAACATATGCAGTGCATTGACACAAATGGCCCACCATCGAAAAGCGGGAAATCTGGTCTTTAAATGCAGATTATAGGAGCAGCCAAGCAGACTCTCCCAGCTCCTCATGCAGACCTTCTGCTCCCCCTGCCCGCCTCATGCTCACCATTCTCCAGCCAGCATATACTGACGATCCTTCTCCTGACCAGCATGTACCAGTCCACAGCCAATCAGATGTCCAGAGCAGCCTTTAGGCCTATATTTAAACATTGAGAGCTATAATGTGACAGAGAGAGTAGTGTTAAGGAGATTTGTTACCATGATTTGATATGAAAGAACAAGAGAATCATGAAAAGGTTTGTGGACAGAAGCTGGAGAACTGAATGTTGCTATCAAATGACACAAAGCTGCAAACACTTTTAAGAATATTTATCACCTATACGGTCAGAAGTATCCGAAGCCTTATTTCTATTCACTTTTAAATTCAATGGCTTTTGAATAAAATACTTCTTTGCTCTGAAATAGGTTGTGGAATAACAAGCGCCCTCTGGAGGACACAGGCTAGTACAGCCCTTTCAGATGAATTTAGAAGATTTTTAATTCAAATTAAAATTCAATAGCTTTTGAATAAAAGTATTCTTTGCTCTGAAAAACGCTGTAGAAAACCTAGTGTCCTCCAGAGCAGGTTTTCTGGGTTTCTGCCCTTTGTTTGTGACAGGGAAGCAAATATTCAATGGGCATTCTGAGATTTTTTTAAATTAACTAGCAAACAAGGGGCATTATGTTTGATGAAATGTGTGTAGCTGGTTTCCCTCCTTATCCACAGTCAGAACGTGTGATTTCAGAAGTGATTTTGCTTATCATCTAAGTTTTGACAGAAAACATCCGAGTTAAACGCTACTGCAGTTTCCTTTCCATCTCCTGCCGATCCCCCGCCAGGCACCCCTCCCCACGTCATTATCAGCGGTGTGTCGGGGTCGGTTTATGCATTTCATCTTATCTTGTTCCACAGCATCTGTGATGTTATTTACCACCGCTGACGAAGGGGCTGAACCTGGGGAAAGGTCTCGGGTGGGATGTACCCCTCCATGGGGACACGCTGACAGCACCTAGATTACTTCACTGTGATTTCATTTATTTATCCCAGTGACCTGGAGTTCCCTCCACAAGCTGTATTTCTGTGCTTATACACAAGTCCCACCTGTGGTGTAAGTGAATGATTTTTTGCAACAGTATGCTGCAGACCTGCGTTCCCCTGTGCCCAGCTCACTTCAGGCAACATGAAGTCAATACAGAAACGTCCTACAAATGTGATCCATTTACAGAATGTCAGTGAATAAGGATTTTCATCCACGGAACGATTAAAAATGAAAAAAAGTTTGCAATGGAATCTAAAAAACATTTTTTCCTGACAGTAGTTCAAAAGTTTTGCATGTGTGGTTAAAAGGTATTATTAATTTTGAGATTAATCTTTCTTATCAAGTTTAGTTCTATATTCATGGTAGAAGTGTAAATTATTCCTATATTACTCATTGTATGGTTTAATTTCCAGTTAATCATATGTAAAGCAGCAAAACTGAATCTGAATTAAATTGTATGCATTTTAGGTTAAGCATCTGCACTAAGGACTCTCCTGAGACCTTCAAATATTCACTTTCTTGACTGTCAGAAATGGAAAACATTCTCTATACATTCCCCAAAATATATAAAAATATATCTAGATTCAGCTTGGTCTTGGATATGTTTTCTGAAGGGGGGACAGACTTCAGGTGAGGAGAATCAGTGTGTTTGTCACATAACTTCAGCCCACCTTGGCGTGCCCCCCCATCCCCACCCCCCGATACCTGCCTGGTTGCCATTTGATGGCTAACGTCTGAAAATTAGGTTATTTTATAATGAAACTAGATATAATTAATATTTTGTTCCCCTGCACGAGTTAATGCCAGTATATTATTCCTTCCTTTATGAAAAATAATTGATTGAAGCAAACTTGGCTTGCAGATCCATTTAATCGTGAGGAGTGGCGCCTTCTTGGCTGCTTATTACTCTGACTTCTCAAACATAAACTGACTTCCTAAGGAAGGTAAGAGATCCTTGTCTTTAATGCGAATGGTTGTGTATTTGTAGAGCCTTTCACTACTATCTTTTCTGCACTAAAGGATCTAAAAGATTCAGCAGTACATACATGCCGACCCACTACGCATCTGTCCAAATAACATGCATCGTAAATGTGGCTAGTATCCATAGAAACATTCAGCATAAAAAACTTACATAATCACGTAAATGCGTATCTTTCACACAGCTCCCTGACACCTGCAGTGGATGACCAATGTCCTGCTACACACCTGCCCCAGCTGGTTGGAAAAATTACCTGCCAGCACCACTCCCCCCAAATGTAGTCAAAAAATCTTGCTAGGTTTGGTCAGTAACTAACTTTTATGCCTTCATACTGTCCAGACATTATACCAAGGTAGATGGTATTTTAGAAAGCAATACTACTGTGGTATTTTCTGACAAAATTTGCTCCCCCCTCCTCCCGATCTACTCTATTTCATCCACAGTCCAGCCCCCTGAAACTTTGAATGGCAGTGACCTGGCATTAGAGGAGTTAGGCAATGGAGCAGATTCTCACATTTGGCAGTATTCCAGGGTGACCTTCCATGATATCCAAATGACCCATGGGACTTGATGAAATCCAGCTTGACGCAGGCCAACATTCAGCTGGAAATGGCTACAGCTATTTGCTGTACATGTTAGTTCAGGAAATTAGAATTAATTTAAAACCAGAAATGTGTTTAAATTATAAGAAATATTAAATTATAAGAGTAATGCCCTTTCTAAGTTTTAAATTTGATACTAAACTTCTCTAGTTATATTAACTTAATGAGAGTATAGAGGACATGGGCGTATTTGTTTTATAAATGTCTGTCTTTTTTTGGTAGGAAATTTCTGTTGTCTAAGTGCCCACAGACAGAGCTTCTCATAAAGAGAAACTTCAAGTCAAGTGGAACTGAGTGCAGTGGGCTTACTATCCATATACTATCCTAAGGACCTCGGTGCAGCATGCAAACAGCAAGTAATGGAGGCGGTTTCTCACAACACTTAAAGAGCAATTCACACGACGTGTGAAACAGGGGCTGGACGCAAGGCTTTATATACACAGTGTGTATGTAAACAATACATGGTATAGCAGCACAGAGGGGTTAATGATTGATGTTAAAGTGACCAGTGCCTGCAGGGGGGCGGGGGAGGGAGTGAACTTTCTAAGGAAGGGGTTGGGGGTACAGGGGACAGCTGGCTACTCAGTTACTCCTTGAGGGAAGTCTGATTCGTAGGTAAACTTGGTAAAATGTCTTGGTATACAGTATATATACATATATATAAACCACTTAAAAAACACTTCGAAATACACTAAACATCTTAAATAACAGTATACAACAACAATAATAATAATAATAATAAAACAGTAGTAGTAGTAATAGTAAGAGTAAAAACAAAGTAAGAAATAGAGAGAATGTGTGTGTGTGTGTGTGTGTGTGTTTATGTATGTGTATAGGTATACAGTACTATATAAAACATTAGAGAAACAGTTCATTTTTCCTACCAAGGCTGCACTAAATTATTGAACACATATCACTTTTTGTGAGATATTTTACGATACTGTATCGATTTTTAATGAATAGTTTACATGCAAGGATGCGTGGCAGACAGTAGCTCATTTTGTGTTGTGTTTAAACTCTGAACACTAGACAGCAGCGTTGTAATCAATCTTCAGCCATTTGACTCTTCCACTCCAATGTAACAACATAAACTCAGACAAAAGTAGCACAAGGGCGCACTGCTAACGTTAGCAAGCAAAACCGCCAACGTTAGAAGCAAACCTACCTGACGAGTAATGTTACCGATGGCTGAGTGCATAAGCCTTAGACAGGCTTCCCAGCGTAAGGACCTGAAGTGTGGGTAGACGTTCGTTCATTTTTGCTCAGATTGCACAAGAAATAGTGCCAAGTTATTGGATTTTACAGGGACCGGGATGAATAGAAATGCAGATTATATAAAAAGTTACATAAAAACTTTTTTAAACTCAGATTTTATGCATATAGTGGTATGTTCTTTATAATACGACAGTCCATATCATGATACATATCGCATCACCAGATTCTTGCCAATACACAGTCTTGCTATTTTATGTTGTAATTTTTCCAGAACTCCTTTAAGCTCATAATATTGCCTTCAGTAGCCCTGACTGCTTGTCAATAGGTCTACCATCAATAATAGACCTTAATGGAGGGTATGACTCCATGATCCATCGGCTGAAGTAGCAATGTGATGTTGAGGGGTTAAAGATATGACCTTTAGATTAGGTGAAGGTCATAAAAAGTGCTTGGCTGGGTGCATTGTCAAGCAAAAGAAGAATCTTGAAAGGAATTTTGATGGCCAAGCAACAACGTTCAACAGCAGGGTCAAAATGGCTCAAGAACCTTTGCATTTGAATTCTAAATACCGGGAAGAGATACCTTAATGTATGACAAAGAACCCTTGGATTTAGGGAGCAATTCAGAAGGCTTGAACTTTAAAAACAATATTGTTCGCCTGTCCTTTGATGTCTTATGGCCTGGTAGTTTCCTCTTTTGAAATGTAGGTCTTTGCAGGCATTTCCTTCCAAAATAAGCTAGTCTCATCTACATTAAATATTTGATCTTCCCTCATCAATAATTTTTAAAAACATTTTCAGGAACATCACTCACAGTACTTACATCAGTGACTTAACCAACCCCCACGCACAACAAACTTTTCATCACAATCACCTTCACTTGCTGCCCATACAGCTTATATGTCATTGGAAAGGGTTCAAGCCATTTCTTGCACTAAAATAAGTCTAATAGGCATATCATACTGGTGTATTTAAATTGAAGATTAATTTAAATTATCAATAAACTTTCCATTTCAATAATTCAACCACTGCATGAAATAGCACCTTTCATTGGGCAGAGCCTTTCACTTTGTAATTACTCTAAATGTTTAATATAATAGGGTTTATGGCGGTCTGTTCTTAAGTTGTCTTTAATTCTGATGTGCTTAACCCGGGGGAACCAATCAGCATTTTGTTTCTGTATTCTGACCAGGCACTTAAGTAGGTAGTAAAATTTGGGGTTTGAAAAACCCTCGAAATGCATTTGTTACCGATCAGACATATAGCCTGCCATCAGGGCAGAGGGTGAGAGTCAGGGGAAACACAGCTTTGCAGCTCATACAAAGGGCTGTGGCCATGCAATGCAGGGTTGTGCACCATTTAGAAGTGAATTGTGAATGGCCCTAAAAACCACACTGACTTTTATGAGCTAGCAGAACTATGGTGTTATGCTAGCAAATACGGTGTTATGCCAGCAAATACGGAGTTATGGCAGCAAATATGGTATTGTGCCAGCAAATACGGTGTTATGCCAACAAATATGGAGTTATGGCAGCAAATACGGTATTATGGCAGCAAATACGGAGTTATGGCAGCAAATATGGAGTTATGGCAGCAAATGCGGTGTTATGCCAGTAAATATGGTGTCATGCCATACAAAACCTTCAATGTAACAGGCCAGAACATTACAAACTAAATGGAGATTTTTTTCTGCTTATTAAATGTACCAATATTGAACAATGACCCATATGTATTGGAATAAAGCATAATTTTGTTTGCCATGGTGTTTTACTTTTTGTTATGGTGCTAAGGATGAAGTGAACAATAAAACTGGCAACACTTTACTTAAGGCCATGTTTTTAGTAACTTATAAACACATTTTTAATGCATTATAATGCATTCATAAAGCATAATAAATATGGCTATAAATATTTAAAAGGAGTTTTTTACTTACATTAACATTATAGCTATGCTTATTACACATTATGACTGCCTTATGAAGCCGTCATCTATAATGCATTATAGATACCTTTATAATGCAGTACAAAGCATCCGTAATGCTTATACTGACCATAACATTGCATTATAAAGGTTTCTATCATGCATTATAGACGAGAGCTTCTAAAGCATTCATAACGCATAATACACACATCTATAATGTGTTATGGCTTTTGATAAATATTTATAGCCATGTTTATAGTGCTTCATGAATGCATTGTTATTTGTTAGGAATGTGTTTATAAATTACTAAAAACTTAAGCGTTACCATAAAATTTATTGCTCTGTACATAAGAAAATAAATAGCAGCAACTACGTGAAATAAAGCAATTGTTTTTGCCATGTACACTATCATTTGCTTTTAATAAACAAATCATCAAACTAGCAGTTCGCTAAAAAATAGAATACATTTCACTCAAACCCCGTATGAAGGGTTACCGTCATACAAGTAACTATCCATCTGGGAGCCCACGAACACTCACAAGAAAGTTACTGCAGACTCATAAAAAATGCCAGCACACAAAAACATAAATATTTGCCTATGGAAAATAAACCAAAGGTATATTGATTGGATAGTATAAAGGTTATATACATTTTATTCTTACAATTATGTAAATATAAAGTACACTTTATCCACTAGTATGTATACAACCACAGTATATACAATCACCAGAAATTATGTTATCATCTGTCCCTACTGTGTCTATTAGGCTCCCATTTCACCAGCGAATGTCCTGGTCACCCCGTGTTCTTCCCAGTTCTCTCTCCTAATGGGGTAATTAGTTGACACATGGTTTACACCTGTCACTTGTTCCAGCCTTGTTATCTGTCTATATAAGTACCTACTGTTGCCCTAACCCATGCATTGTAAGTGCTGTGAGTTTCTGTGTTTGGTGTACTTGCCCCATTAGTGTTTCTTTGTCCCCGTTCTCCCTACCTAATATTGTGTTCAAGTTGGCTCTGCTCTATCGTGTTTCTCTGCCCTACATACCTTTGCTTTGATCCCACGCAGTCCTTTGTTGGTCTAGTCTGTTCATAATAAAGTTCCCCCATTGTTGCAAAGCCACTCCCAGGATCGTCTCTCCTTCTGCCAGCCTCCATGTGACAAAGTAAATACAATTTTTAAAAATGTTTTTCTAGATTAAATGACAATTCACGTATTGTGTGTTTGCATTGAATTTCTTGTAATGGAAATTAAATTCTTCCTCCTGTCATTCCAATTGAAATTCCACGTGAACATTATGCTGGGTGTGTTCAATTCAATTCAAATTCTAGTTCATGATTGAAATGGGGCACGATTAATAAATTCTGAATTTTGCATCGCCGCCCATATCCGCTGACATTCTGCTGCGGCTGGCATGACCCCGAAAGCTCTCAGCGGTCCTCGGTACAATGTGCAGCCAGCTCTGAGCCAGCAGCAGAATCTGACCCAGTTTCCTGGCTGGGACTGCAGGTGGTGCAGCGGTTAAGGCATCAACCATAATCACATAAAGCCAGTTGCTAAGATATATTACAAAATAATCTGTATAATCAAGATAAATGTATCTGCATTTTCTGGAAATGAAAATCGACGTAACTCCTCCATTGTAATGTATCTTAGATTAAAATTTTGTCTGTGTAATTTGTGCCGCCTTCTACCTCTCTGTCTAGGAGAGGTACCTAGACTTTTATGCATCTATTGTCCTTAACTGCTAATCCAGTATAAGGTTATGGGACAGCCTGCAGCCTATCCCAGGAGACACAGGATACGAAGAAGGGGACACCCTGGATGGGATGAGAGTGTATCCCAGGGAGAACACACACACACACACACACACACACACACACACACACACACACACACACTTTGGACCATTTACTGTGAAATGTAACCAGAGTCCCTAGAAGAAACCCATGCAAGCCAAGGAAAGCATGCAAACTGCGCACGCACAGAGCCTGCATTCACATAGATAGATAGATAGATAGATAGATAGATAGATAGATAGATAGATAGATAGATTGATAGATAGGCAAAAACTCCACTGTGTAAATTTGCCCTCACTAACAGAGCTTGACCTATAAACCACAGACTGTGGATCAGTGTACACTGTAAATAGACCAGGGTGTGCTGTAAGCTATATAAACTCTCTCTCTCTCTCACACACACACACACACACACACACACATTAATGCACCCAAACACTCACGCACACAGACTCACACACATAACTCATGCACACACACACATTAATACACCCACACACTCACACACATGCATACACACTCACGCACACACACTCACTGCCATTCACACACGCACACAACTTGCGTATACACACACACGCAGACATACACACATTGATCCACCTACACACTCACGCACACATATACACACACTCATTGCCAGTCACACACGCACACAGCTCGCCTATACACACACTCACATATACACAGGCACATATGCAAACACACACATACTCACACATGCTGCAGCACCTGGGAAAAACACTCACCAGTACGAGCAAATCGCACCTGCTTGCGTTTGCAGTTCCTCTCAGAACAGCAAGTCTCACCTTGTTACATCTGATTTTATAAAGAAAACACTAGAGAAAAAAATCACACTTTCTATTCCTCTGGATATGTCCAGAACATGCATTGTACATACATTAATTTGCCTTTTACCTGGACGGAATTCTTTGGATTAATCACTGGTGTCCTAATCCAATTGATGAATGTAGCTGCTTAGATTTGGTATGTCAGTGTGACCACCGCTAGAGGGCTGGGCTGAGACGGCCACAGGCGTGATTACTGAATGTATTGCTGGGGAATGAAACCGGCACGGGCATCTGGCTCCCTTCCTCTCAGTATCTCTGATTTATCTGGGTGATGAAAGTGTCTCGAACAGCTCACCGACATTTGATAAGTGAGCCTGTCAAAAAGAGAGGGCCCCCTACTGGTTGCCAGGCTGCCTGGTAATTCTGAGACAGAAGGATATTGCGAGAATGGAGAAAAGCAAATGGGCCTTCAGTGACCTGGGGCGAACCGCATAATGTTTTTGACGCCTGATTGATATGTTTTCCAACTGTGTCCCACCCCAAATCCCCTACACCCCCCAGTCCCAGTTTACAGGGCTGTGGGACTCCAGGTACTTTAGGATAAAGAAATTAGAGATAAAGAAATTAGAAGCAAATTAAGGTCAGAGAAAAAATGACTCCTTAACTGTGTATCAATAGGTATCAATGTAGGTGCAAGAGAATCTAGCTCTCCTGTTTGTTTTTAAAACCCTTTCAAGCTAGGAAGGAAGTAAACCATCTATTTTGGGCTTTCTGTGTCAAACCACAAACTAGAATCAGATAGGAAACCAAGTTCTAGGACACATGCTAACAAACACCAGGTGTAGTGCTACAACTCAAGCCCTTATTAGTCAGTGACATATTGACGTATGACTCCTATTGGACGTTTCAACTTAAAGCTGCCATTCAAAGTTTGGTTCCTAGTTTTTCTCATCTTCTCCAGTATCACCTTGATTGGAGCACATGTACAGTACAGTGGCTGTATGGAGTAGGCATATCAGGCGATACAAACCTCAGCCCAGTAGACCAGCACCAGAGAAACACGCAAAGAGAGTGCATGCAAATCAGACCCGTCTGAATCCCCCCAAGATCCAGTCACTGCCTGTCCTCCGAGTGACAGCATCTCACAGAGGGGGGCCTTTACAGTCTATATGCAAATATGACAACTCAAATGTGCTTTGAGCAGGGAGCAAGAAGAAACAGGTAAGGTAAAAATATGCCCGGTCATGTGATTTGGCTGGCTTTAGGTCTTTCTGAACAGAGAATACATGCACAGCCTGTGAACCCCCTGGAGAATGTACGTTTATGTCAGTAGGATCCTATCCACACCAAGCTCAGCTGCACTTCCGCCTTCTACAACGATAACATCAGCAGACGTGTGAGTCTCAGGCAGTCGGAGTAGAGCATAGTCTGATGAAGACGTGACGGCATTCTTCACCAGCACATGACAGCCAGCCAACTCTCACACACCATGTCTTTGTCCTACTCTCTGATCACTTCTAATTGGTAGTCTTGTTTTAGAGTCTTATTCCTCATTGTCCCACATTGCCAATGTGTTACAGATGGGTGTCAGTGCTGCAAAATGGGTGATAATTAATAAAGAAACATGGAAGAGTCACTGGGAGTGTGTGTGAATGTGTGTGTGAGTGTGTGTGCTTCAGGATCAAACTCGATCTTCCAAGCAATCTCAGCAGCCAGAAAACTTGCAAACCTGTGTGATCGCTTGTCATTTAGAACTGAATAAGTGCAGCTTGGGGTTGCAGAGGTGCCAAAACCAATCACTTGCTATTGCTAAGTATAATCACTAGAGGTTTCTCAAACAATGGCTGATAGAAGGAAATCAGGCGAGGCTGACAAAGTCAGACTGCTTCAAAAGCTTAATATGCGATGTATTATTAATTTTAATTTTTGAAATATTATTAACAAATTTATCAGAATAATTAGATGTGAACTGTGGCATCATTTATGAATGAGAAAAATACAATAACAAGGAAAGACAAAGCAGAGATGGAGGGATGTGCAGGAGGTGTGAAAAATGCAATAACAAGGAAAGACAAAGCAGAGATGGAGGGATGTGCAGGGGGAGAGAAAAATGCAATAACAAGGAAAGACAAAGCAGAGATGGAGGGATGTGCAGGGGGAGAGAAAAATGCAATAACAAGGAAAGACAAAGCAGAGATGGAGGGATGTGCAGGGGGAGAGAAAAATGCAATAACAAGGAAAGACAAAGCTGCATGACGTTTTATGGTGATCTGCCACATGTGGTATTTATTAGATTCCCATTTAGAGAAACGGCTGCCCCAGGCATGTGTGTTCACACATGTATGATTTATCTCTGATTGAGGCGTAAACACACACGCCA
The DNA here is from genome assembly GCF_023856365.1 of Brienomyrus brachyistius. Classification (NCBI taxonomy): domain Eukaryota; kingdom Metazoa; phylum Chordata; class Actinopteri; order Osteoglossiformes; family Mormyridae; genus Brienomyrus; species Brienomyrus brachyistius. Next base: position 23,295,122 of record NC_064544.1, read on the forward strand.
CATCCTCTGCTCAGTCCACGGTGAAGATATGTGTCATTTGACCTCTGCATGCGGCACGCACTCTGTTTTTGGCAAGCTTTTCTTGTGGGAGCAATAAACATTACTGTGATCTCCTTGCCAGATGATTTGCAAATTATAAAAAAGAAAACAAACTCACACAGACAGAAGAATCTGGCAGCTAATTTGTAATTTGGACACTGGGTTTTGTGAGATACACACACCAGATGTAGTTCAGGGTTGTCAGCAGCACACTTTGTAGCCGGATACACCCCTGACTCACGGTAAGTACCCACTAGAGGTTTAGGGTAAGCTGGGAAGGTGGAGAAGATTTCACTGAATTAGACACGGAATGAGATTTCAGCGCCAGATGGGTCGAGACCAAGCACCCACCAGGCAAAGAGCAATAGCGCTATAGAAGCCCAGCTGGGCTGTGATCCCCCACTTTCCGCATGCTGGCCTCACTGGGAGGGCCCCCAAACCTCAGAGCAATTACGGAGAGGGATGAGAGCGGCGACACCCTGATCGGCGCCGTGTGGCCGTGCGCGGTGTAGCTTATGCCGGCTCAACCAGGGGACATGAGGCTGGCTGGGTGGCATCCAACACCTTCTCTCTCTGGGGTCAGCGTGCTGGGAGGGCACTGTGTGCTGGGGCGTCTGTGTGTGTGAATAATCACGAGTGTTTACGCTCCAAGTGGCATTTAACAGCACAAGTCAGCATTGTGGGCTGGTGAGAGAGACGAAAAGCGTGATAACAGAACCATGGCAACACTGAGCTAGCAAAGGGCAAGAATATTGTACAGCTTCTAGTCAGTGCACTAGGTTCCAGTACCCCTGTGACACTGAGCAGGGTAAGCAGCTGGAAGATGGATGGATAGATGGATGGATGGACAGACAAACAGAAGGATGGATGGGTGGATGGATATTCAGCACTCAGCTTTGCAATTTATACAAAGCTCTGGATATGATTTTTAAAATTTTGAATTCAATAAACTGCTGACAGCATTACAGACCAGGAATCAGCTACACAGTCATCATTCTAAGCAGCAGCCTGCTGGTAACAAATCATGAACATCATATAGTGTTCTGGACTATGGCTGTTAAATTTCATTCCTTCAGTGCAAATATTCACATTAACTGCCTTCCTCTAATTTTGCTTGATAGATCCACTTAGTAATTGAACGGGTACACTACCTACACTATTGTAAATTTATCTCATTAAAAATAACTTTGCATTTTTAACACAAATTTAGTCTGCAGGTATACTTCATCATCTAAATAAAAGATTTTAATTGTTCAGAAGTTAGTGTGAAGAGTGACCCAGACAAGAAGTAGGCAATCATATTAGTTAGATAGTTACAGTTGAGGTCAGAAGTTTACATACACTCATCTGAGGCATGAATATCATATTAATTTTTGACTTTTAATGATTTATTTGAACCATTCTTTTTCCAGGGTGGAATGATTATACAACATACATCGTCAATGATTTTTAAAAAGAAGAATTGGGTGCACAAGTTTGAATTTAGTTTGAATTTTCTGCAATCCACACAGGGTCAAAATTATACATACAGGCTCAAATATATACATACATTCACCTAAATCTTTTAATAAGTCATACTGAAAGTTTTAGATTGTCTTTTAACTTGACAAGGCCTAGGCCTATTAACTTCTCGTTAGTGCTCATGATTGACTGCAGCCGGCAGTTCCTCTTTGCCAGCATAAAAAGGATTTGTTTGACGGCACTCATGGGATTGATCAATACTCAGAGCAATGGGAAAGTCCAAGGAACTTGGTGAAGATCTCAGAAAAAGAATTGTACATTTGTGCAAGTTGGGGAAAGTCTTTTGGCGTCATTTCTAAACAGCAGATTGCAAAATCATCAGTTCAAACAATTGTATGTAAGTACAAGTTATTTGGATTTGTCACCAAGGTCTAGAAGAAAATCCCAAATGTCTCCCTCAGATGAAAGGAAACTGACCAAAAAGGAAGCCCCTGCTCCAAAATCGACACCTTCAAGCTCAACTGAAATTTGCAGCTGCCCACATGGACAAACCAAATGCCTTCTGGAGAAAAGTTTTATGGTCAGACGAGAGAGATTAAATTATTTAGCCGCAATGTGTCAGGGACTGCACCCATCTGTCCCAGTCTTTCATGTTTCCTCCCTGTTTGGCCAGCAGAGGTCACTGGCCATCTTGTTCCTCCTTGTTGTCAAAGTCCTTAGTATGTTTCCCGTTACCCGGACGGCCACCTGCCTCAGTGAGCTGAGTGTGCAACCACTCACCCCTCTGTCATGTGTGTTCAAAACCTGCTTCCTCTCTGCATGTTGTAGTTTTCCCTAGTGTTTCGTTTTGTATTTCTAGTTCCTGTGTGTCGTGACTTGTATTCGGTTTTTTGCTTTGCCTTGGTTCTCTTTTCACCTGTCTTTGCTATTTTTCAAGTGTTTAAATTCTGTTAGTTCCTGTGTTTCTTGATTTAACTTCATTTCACCTGTTGTCCATTCTGCCAGCTTTCAATCATTCACACCAGTCCTTCATTATCCTTGTTAACGCTCTGTATTTAAGTTCCCGGTCTTACTCTGTTTTGGGTGGAGTTATTATTGCTACTGCTGTTCTTCAGCATTTTTCACCATGAAGGCCTCCGGCCACTTTGATATGCCTTAATTACGACCAAGACCATTCAGTCCAGAAAAGGCCCTCCATTGTCCACGTGAACGGTTTGGCCACTCCAAGCTGTGGATGGGAGGAAGTGAAGGTTGCTTGTGCGTCAGCTGACACCCGGCACATGACTTGGCTGAATCCTCTATTTGGTGATCAATGCCTGACCCCCAGACGTAGGTTTCAGCAAGGCTCTTCATTTTCACAACACCCATGTGTTCCTCAGGAAACGCCTCTAGTACTTTAGCGCATATGGAATATTATTTAGCACTATATAACGTAGAATACAAGTATTATGATATTAAAAAGTATGCCAAATATCCATGATTTAATCATTACAATGTAAACATTATAATGTAATCAACTGAGTATGTATTTGCACCTTTTTTTAGTCTGAGTTTCTGTTAGCTACTTTGTTAGTCCTGAATCTATGAATATTCACTTTTATTAACGTATATTTTATCACTATGTTAAAGGACAAATATATTATCAACCTTTTAGTTAGACAATGTGTAAAACGCTGAAACTGCCAAAGTTTACTACTGAAGGAAGGGATTCGCCTGAGTTCACCAGAAGTTCACGGCTGAGCATTTTTAAAAAACCAAGTGGAGCTGCTCGCGCCACCATTATGTTCAGCCGAGAGACCAAACGGTAAAAGAAATGATGGAGAAACTTATCACCTAGGGGTGTGGATTAAGGGAAAAAACAATGATTGTGAATGGCTGAACGAATGATGATGCTTAAGTGACGAGATATTGTTCAATGATAAGAACTTATAAAAATTGGTGTAAAACAGTACTGGACACACTTTATGTGTCCGGCCTTGGTTGTAACTTCATTGTTGCAATAAAGACTGAATTCTGGATACTGCACAAGCGGCCCTCTGACTTCTGATTTGGCGGGGAAGGAGAAAAAACCACGACACGCACAATTTGGGTAGCACTACAACCCTGATGTCCCACATCATGTAACCATGGCACACAGATGATTGCTCACATTGACTAAAATAGTCAGGCAAATCCAATGTATCTCTAGTAGGCTACCCCTCCATTGTTAGTCCCAAGACCTTTACCATCGTTGGGTCTCGACCAGTCTCTAGTTTTCATTTGAGCACTGATGATGGACAAATTCTCCATCTGAGTTAGGTGGAACATCTCCTGATCTGTGGATGTAGAGTTGCTCACGTGGCAGCCATGAGAGTCTATCAGCATTGCCATATTCCATTGTGCTCTTGTACTCTATTGCATCGTTACTCCCAAGAATAACACCCGTCTCTGTAAATGTGCTGCAGTCATAGCTGGGATAGATTAAAAATGGGCACTAGGGGTTGGTGATCTGTAATTAATATGTAATGTTTGCCATATAAATATTGGTGGAATTTCTTTACACCCCAAACAAGGCTCAGCCCCTCTCAATTTGGGCGTAATTCTTTTCAACGGCATTTAATGGCCAAGAGGCAAAGCAATAGGGCATGCAGAGCTGTCTGGCATTATATGGGGCAAGACAGCCCCGATGCCATGTGCTGAGGTAAGCATAGGGGAAGGTCTGGATTGTAGTGCATCAGTATTTTCACTGATGTCATCAGTTGGTTTGCTATTTGGAATGCCAGGTCACAGCTTTTCATCCACTTGCATGTATGGGGTCCTCGCTTGCAGCACGTTGTTCAATGGATGGAGCACCATCACCAGATTTGACAAGAACTTGTTGTAGTAATTGGCTAAGCCCAGAAATGAGTGAAGCTGGGTAACATTGCAGAGCCTCGGTGTGTCCAGGATGGTGGCAATCTTGGCATGGGATTTGTGGAGACCCTCTCAGGCAATTGTATGACCACAGTATTCAATGTCTTTAAAGAACTCACATTTATCTTTGGCTGATTGTTCGCTCTAAGTCCACGATCTAGTTAGTACTGCTTAGGTGGGAGCTGTCGTCAGGGCCTGTTATATTTATATCATCTAAATAGCACTGGGTGCCGGGATGCCCTGTAGAACCAGCTCCATGGCTCACCGCCACACTGCAGGAGCAGACACAACCCTGAAAACCAGCCTGTTGTACTGAAAAAGGCCTTTGTGGGTGAAGCAAAAATGCATTCAATGCGTGGTTATGGGTATTGGTCTGCCTGAGGGACTGGATTGAGCGTGACCTTGAAGTCACCACATAGCCTTATTCCACCATTTCTCTTGACCACTATTAGAATCAATGTTGCCCAATTTGACCATTCAACCCAAGACAGGATGCCTTGTTCTTTCAGTCGCTTGGGTTGAGTCTCCACCTTTTGGATGCAATTCATAGGGAACAGAATTTTGGTGTTGCCTTTTAATCTAGTGTTAAGTGCCTTAATTTGCTTAACAGTTCCAGTGCCCTCCTGAAATACTGAAGCTGTGCGTTGAAGTAGTAGATTTAGCTTTTGCTGTGTCATTATAGAACTCACGGTTGAACTGAGCTGCATTCGTTTTGTTTCACTCTACACATTCTCTGTATGTGGCCCTTGTGGTTACACAGGTTGCAGTTTTTGTCACGATACCAACAGCCCACTTGGTCATATGAATTGGGCTCTACATGCATTGCGTTTAATTACTTGTTGCATCAATGCGCAGATCCACGCTACGTATCACCCATATCATAACGCAACATAAAATAGTTCCAATTTAATACATGAACCTAACACCTTAGTTTCCTTTGCTCAAGGCTCAGCAAATTCAGCTCTGCCAACCTCTGTTCATAAGACATCCCTCTAAGGCCAGGAATCATTCTTGTAGCCCTGCGTTGGACCTTGATTTTAAACTCAATACACCTGCAAATGTAATCGAATATCCTGTTTGCCTTTTTATCTGCTTCCCCACATGGGTGGGAATGAGACATGGAAGTATAAATATACACACCCAGATCTTTCCCATAATCAGGTTCCTTAATTTCAGTTGAACCCATAAAATTTAATATTTCTGCTCCCTGCATGGATTACCTTGTATTTATCTACATTACATTTCATCTGCCATTTATCAGCCCAGTCTTTAATAGGATCAAGGTTCTGCTGTAACATCTCTGTTGCTGACTCAGAATCCGCTATACCTCCTACCGTGGTGTTATCAGCAGTTGTAACCAGTTTTCTGTATATGTTAGTGTCAATATTGTTTATGTAAATTAGGAATAATAGGGGTCCTAAAACTGAACCTTGGGGTACTCCGCAAAGGACACAGGCCCATTTTGACATTGTGCTTCTAATAACTACTCACTGCTTTCTGTCAGTACCCACTGCTTTTAATGATAATATAATGCAGTGTTAATTTATCGTGCTTCCAGTTTGCAGGTACCACACCTACAGACAGATTTTTTAACCAAGTTAAAGGTCTGCAGATAATATCCCGCATCTCATTTAAAATGCAGGTAAGATGCCATCAGGGCCATGAAATTTCTTAATTTTGAGTTTAGCCAGACTTTGTGACACATCAGCTTCAGTTATATATATTATACCAAAGGTGGAGTCGAATTCGAAGTAATATCAGGTATGTATCTTCTTCAATAAATATCTGTGCAAAGTAATCATTAAACTTATTATCGGTTTCCTCTTCATTCTCAATTGAGACACACACTATTCTGCACATTGGTGTCTTCAGCTTTTAATCCTTAAGTGGAGGATGCTGTATAGATGTTTAATGCAGGGTCATCAGGCCTGCCTTTTAAAGTGTAAGGCTGCTGTTTCTGTTCTGTTTCACTTCTCTCCATTTTATTCCATCCATCCATCCATTGTCCAAACCGCTTATCCTACTGGGTCGCGGGGGGTACGGAGCCTATCCCGGAAGCAATGGGCACGAGGCAGCCATTTCATTCCATCCCTTACATTTTGTAAAGTTTATACTGTTATTTGGCATTGAACTTTTGGAATTCGGTCCGAATCAAGCCACAGTTTTATTCCGAGTTACCACTCATCCTCCCGACTTTGTAAGAAAGCTGCATGACTTTCTTCTTGAGGTAAAGGCTATTCAGAGAAGCACTTTCATCTCAGCCCCAAACTCATTCTCCTGTCCTTTTCATGACATACCTTTTTGCCATCCGAGGGAGCAAAGCTGTCCCTAGGCAGAGAGGTGAAGAGGATGCCGTTCTCCTGTCAGGGTGGCTTTGATAGGCAGGAGTAAGAGAGTGTGCAGCAGGTACAGCAGGAAATTAGTGGGTGTGTCAACATTGCAGATCTACTATAGACCTGTGAGCATGCACTAAGGGCTCATGTGGATGTACTAAAGGCCTGTCAGTATGCAATATTGGCGTGTGAAAATGCTCTATGGACCCATGAGGATGCAGTAAGGGGCTGTCAGGATGCACTGTGGTAATGTTAACACCACTGGTAGCGAGAGCATCCGAGTGACTAGAAGTCATTCATTCTCTATGGGTGGGCGCCTCGTCGGGCAGCGAGCAGTGGCGCGGCATGATTTGGGTGGTATGAGTGTCAAAATGAAGTTGAAGCTTGGTCAAGCTTTATGGTAATGAGCTATGACATGGTTCAGCGGCAACCAATTGGAATGTAGAAATGCTCCGCTTAAAAAAAGTTCCACAGAACACAAGCATGTGAACTTTTGTTCTGACCAAACAGTTCCCAAGCACAGTGGTGGAGAAGCTGATCATTGCCGTAACGGGGTTCCCAGTTGTTAATACGTGTCCCTGTTTGCATGGAAAGGCGTCTGAAATTGTTGGTGTCCCAGGTGAGTTAGGGAAGTGCATAATATATTTTTGTGAAAAAGTAAGAAATGAAGGAAATGGCAGACTAATGTTGTCACCATTGCATGCAAAACAATGCAAATTGTTGGTAAAGTTAACATTGCTTATGTATAACATTAGTGTTTTAACTTTATTACGGCCATGATATGTTTTGACAACTATTGCACAACTATTTATGTGACGGATGATGCTGTCAAACAGGAGGTATATTAGCCTACATTAGCATGCCACATCTTGCATTTGAAAGGTTATTGTCAGCAGTCATACGTAACATACCACTGGGTAGTTTTGTGTTGTAAAGTCTGTGTTGTTGTATATATTAATATCGTGTAATGAGTTATTTCACATTACATATGAAGTGCACGTTTTAAACTTTAGCTATGTGAGCTGACGTAAGCAATTTTGTTAATCTTTTTTTTCATTTCACCAGCACATCATAAATGGCATAGAGACTTTTTAAAATTGGAAATAATGATAAATGGTGCTAAAAATATTACTAGCATTCCATACGACCTGGTCCCCTCTACTCCATCTACATCAGAAAGTGTCCACGGCCTCTGCTAGTGTTATGGGGGGGAGCTCTCGCTGCCCATGGCATGAAGTACAGTAAGCTTGATCCTGGTGGCATGGTGTGGTGAGCAGAGTAGATTCAGTAGCTGCTTTAATGCGGTGAGACGAGACCAAGACTCAGTGAAGCAGACAAAACAATTCACTGCAGTTCCAGTTCTGGGAAATCCCTGCACCTCCCTGAGATTATGAGCACGGAAGGAGGGTGGCCTGCAGATAGGAGAAATAAATATTACATACATCCATCCATCCGCCATCCATCTGCGGCTCTAATTATGGGAGATGACTATACCTCCTCAAGACAGATTATGATCCTGGAGGCCTAGCATTGGTTGGACAGGCATGGTCTTTTGTGGGCATGTACTACAGGCCTGTGGCACTTAGGGGTTATGGAGTTAGGCTGTTAGGGGTTACAGAGTTGGGCTGTTAAGGGTTACAGAATAGGACTGTTAGCAGTCCTGGGTGTGCAATTTTCCAAAAAAGTCACTGAACTGTAAGATCAGTAAAATCAAATACCATCTAATTGCTTGTTGGCTGAATATACAGTTTAACTTGGCTGTGAAGCTTGAAGAAATAAATATCACAGGAGTAATAAACATGACCATAAAAGATATGGGTCTCACAGGGAGTCTGGCAGGAAGGCAAACTCTCTACATGACGTGTTGGAGCCGACCATGTGGGAATCTCAGGGGAGTGGAATGGAAAATGCGTTGCATGTATGGCTGCAGAGCGGGCCTTGCACACAGCACCCGTGCAGCACTCAAATTAATATTTGCATGAGGTACTGTACATGCTGCAGATTTTTCAGTCACCGTGACTTGGCTCTATTCTTTTTCAATATTATTGAAATGATGTGATCCAGACTCTGAAAGGGTAATTAAAGAATGAAACTGGGATGAAACTGGATGAGAAATTGGACAAGCCAACCTGAGAAGATGCTGCTTTTCACCTTCGTAAAGCGGTGCTGGAATATTCTGGAAACGTTTCCTATAATGAAATTACTGTCCCTCAACATCAGTGGTGCTTGAAGATACTGTGGCCCCCCTCCATGTAGGATGTAAGAAAGAGGGCGAGATTACAGGGCTTAGCCAGGTCTCTGCAAGCCTCTGTGTGTCTGACCACATCTTCACTTCCTGTTTCTGGAGAGTGAGCAGAGCCACAGGGGCGCTTGTGTTGAACGTGCAGTGCCAAAACATCATTTGTTTAAGCAAAAAAGCCCACTTTTGTGAGGCTCTCCCTCACCCTCCTGTCTGTCTCAGACATAAAACCACAGCTCCCACTGAGATTAATGCATCCATCAGCTTTGGATTCAAATACAACCTTAAATATTACAAATTTCAATTGCTGTTTTTGTAGGCAAAGCTTCATGATATTCTCTGTTTAGTTTTCTTCTGTTATTCTGGCTGTGCTCAACATATTTCAGTCAATCCAATATACACTGAAGAATTCTTAATATGTTAGGTGGTCAAAAATAAGGCTGTGTTCTCAAGGCATGAAAAACTGAAAAATCAGGTTTGTTCTGTCCTAACAAAAAATGACTCTGAATGAAAAACAAAGGAGAAATTCAGCAATATCGTTGCATGTGATTTTTCCATAGTGAATAAGAATGGGAAGGTTAAAGGTTGAAGGTGTCAGACCCGATCTACTGAAAGCCCAGTTTTGTTTGTGTGGTTTGAGAGTTATCACTGCAGCAGCTGACCCATGTTTCCATCAGCGGTTGCATGATGCATCGATTGCGATCCTGACCATCTGCAGCTTCAGACGTGATGCCGTGGGCAGGTATCCCACCACATGGCATTTCCAGCTTATTCTCACTCTGTTCCAGGCCCCCCACAGGCGGGAAGCCCAGCTCAGGGTGGGGGATAGGTGGCCCAAGAAGAAGACCCACAGATCCACCACAAGCCCCCTGTCACGATTTTCACAGAACCTTGCAGCGATCGTGCGGGCAGGTGGTCAAGGGGCAGGCAGACAGGCAAAATACGGGGAAATACTGGGGATTTATTGGCAAAACAGGGAGCAGGAAACATTGGACCACACCTAACCATAATGACAGACAAGGGATACAAGCAAGACTGGGACTTAAATGGACAAGACTGATCAAAATAATCGGAGACAGCTGGGTACGATCAGGGAAGCACACGTGGGTAATCAGGGGGCGTGGCACACATGAGGAGCGTACGAGCCAGGCATGACACCCCCTGTCTCATTGTTATTAACCGATCAGCCTTTAAATGGCGCTGAGGAGCTCGGTCCTTGGCAGCATGAAGAGGACAAACTAAGGGGACTAATGGGCAGGTTTTCCGTGTGTGTGTGTGAGCAGGTATACCTCCCAGCCCAAAATACATTCATAACTTCCCGATGTCATAGTGGAAGGTGTACATAATGTTGCTCCCGGCTGTGTAGCAATACCATGTAACGCAGCGCGAACACCTGCCAAAACTGCACGTTCTATAGCCTCTAAACGAGCAGAATTCGCCATGTTGTCCTGCATCAGCCCTAACCTGCAACCACTTAGCGCACTCTCATTGGTACCGCCCATTTTTACACAGATGGGCGTGGCTAATTTGATTGTTTCTCATATGTAAATATAAATGGTATATCTATATATATTGAACGTAAATGTTAAATATAAATGTTAAACATAAATATAAACGTTAACATAAGAAATTTACAAATGAGAGAAGGCCTTTCAGCCCACCAAGCTTGTTTGGGGAGAACCTAAATAATAGTTCAGAGTTGTTAAAATCTTATCTAGCTCTGACTGAAACTAACCCAGGGTTTTAGCTTACGACTGCCCTTCTTAAGGTATGGTGACCAAACCTGCACAAATATTCTAGGTTACCAAGGAATTATATAATCATAGCATCACCTCCCTTGACTTAAACTCCACACACCTAGAGATGTGACCCAACATCCTATTGGCCTTTTTTATTGCTTCCCTGCACTGGCAAGAGTGGGACATGGAAGCATCAACATACGCACCGAGGTCTTTCTCATAATCAGCTACCTTTTTTTCAGTGGAACCCATAAAATATCTGTACTTTGTATTTCTGCTCCCTGCATGGATTACCTTATATTTATCTGTTAGATTTCATCTGCCAGGTATCAGCCCAGTCGCTAATTAAATCCAGATCCCGCTGTAGCCTCTCTGCTGCTAGATCAATATCTGCTACACCACCCAAGTAAATTCGTTAAACTCTCCTAAATCCATGTTGGCTATCCCTCAGAATGTTATTTGCATCCAGGTAATCTACCATTTTCATTTGGATTATAGCTTCCATTATTTTTCCAGTAATGCTAGTTAAACTGATTGGCCTATAGTTTGCTGGATTACTTCTATCCCCTTTTTTGAATATGGGTGTTATATTAGCATGCTTCCAATCAGAAGGTACCACACCCGCAGATAACGATTTCTGGAATAGTAAAGTTAAAGGTTGGGTAATAATATTCCTCATATCTTTTAAAACTATAGGTAAGATGCCATCAGGTCCCTGTAATTTATTTATTTTGAGCTTAGCTAGGCTTAGTACCACATCAGCCTCAGTTATACATATATTGGTCATAGACAACGCTGTATTCATACTAAATGGTGGTAAGTTCATCGTGTTCTCTACTGTGAACACCTGTGTAAAATAATCATTCAACTCATTTACTATATCAATTTCATTTTCAATTATAAGGCCCTTACTATCCTGCAAATTAGTGTTTTCAGCTTTTAAAGCTCTTTTGGAGTTAAAATATTGGAAGAAACTTTTATTGTCATCCTTAGCCTCCAATGCAATCTTTCTTTCTATATTCCTCTTGGAGATTCTAATGTTATTGTTTAACTTGACCTGTAGACTTAGATACTCCTGTATCTAAATCATTAGTTAATTTCCATTTATGGAACAGAGCCCTTTTCCTCCTGACTTTATTCTTAATTTTGTTAGTAAACCACCTTGGTTGTAGTTTCCTAGATTTAGTTTTGCTGGAAACAGGTATGAAGTGCTCTTGCACTTGCAACAATTACCTTTTAAAGAAATCCCAAGCCTCTTCAACCGTTTTGCTATTTAACTCCATCCCGTTTACAGTTTCTAGTTTTAGTCTCATATCATTAAAGTTAGCCTTCCTAATGTAGCGCCCCCGTCGGCCCTCTATGGGGTCGTACACTGCATTAACACTAACCGGGGGGCCCTGGTTTCGTTCGTCCTCTCCTTTCCTTATGCGTTGCGATCTAATCAGAGCCTGTGCTAAGCCAGCATAGGCTAAGTTCGGTGCAATCTTCTTCTCCGCAATACACAATGACGCAGTTAACTTTAAAACATTTACTAAATTACACTAATCGACACCAAACATAATACATTCAAACATATTCAAAAACAACAACAAATATACAATAACCCTCCGTCCGGTAGTCCATCAAACACTTAAATATGAAGAAAATTAAAGCAAAAGATCGTAGCAGGCCTGGTTGATGCTTGAGTCCGTAGTGACCACAAACGGAAAAATGGCCGCTTCACTCTGAAGAGCAAAAACAAAATAAATAAAATAATATGCCTACCAGTCCACCCAATTTCAGGCGTGCTCCAAATCCTGGAGTAAGCAATATTTTTCTTTCGTCCCACAGTCTTTCCCTCCTGTAGGGCGAATTTATTCTCCCTCTCCGAAGCGCTGTGCTGGTGATTCGCCGCTGTCCGCAGCTTATGGCGAGCCCCTCACAAGACGAGCAGTCCTGTGACTCCCGCTCCAGCCGGCTTCTCTCTCTTCACTGGGTACGCTGTTGTTTCTTACCGCTCCACGGCTTGAAAACAGTCGCTCACAAGACGAGCAGTCTTGTCCGCTTCTCTCTTCCCCGCCAGCGTCTCCCGTCTTTTTCCCGCCAGCCTCTCCTCTTTCCCGCCAGCGTCTCCTCTTTCCCGCCAGCGTCTCCTGCTCCCGCCCCTTTTCCCGATTGGTGGACATAACAGTACCCAATTAAAGTAAACGGAAACAGAATACAAAACAACATATGCGGTGCCTGCATCAGCGCAGCACATATATCATGTTCTATTCATACTCCGCAGAATAAAATAAAAAAAGAATCGAACCCCGGATTACACTCTCCCCCCCCTTTTTAATGGTCTTCATGTCCCTATGAGACCTCAATAGCCTATATCTCACTAAACCAGTTTCACATAATCTTAACTACTACCCCCCTATGAACTATGGTCAATGGTTGGTCTCTGGGGTTTCCAGCTTCATCATAGGTCAATCTAATGACCGGCTTAATGGTTCGTTTGGAAACCGGGTTCACAACTGAACAAGGTAAATGCTCATCCTCACCCTCAGCCTCCACTTCTTCAGTTTCTTCTACAGAGCCCTCTACCTCTACAGCTGTCCTCTCTACCTCATCTCCCATACTTGTTTCTACACTGAACTCATTGTTATCCTCTACAGTTTCCACAGGCTCCACAATTCTTTTTTCAAACTCCGGCTTGGGGTGTTGCTTGCATCTTACATTCCTCCAACATGGCTCAACCTCATCCTCCGACTCACTAGTCTCCCCAGCCAAGAAACCCTGCGTACTCTGATGTTCTGAGTCTCGCTTTCCCTCCAACTCGTCCTCCTGCTGGTTACGAGTCCGAGGCCCTCGCCCTAGAAACTCGACATCCTTTTCATCAGGCATTCTTACCATGTACCCAATAGGCAGCAAGTGGTCTCGGTGAATAGTCTGCACTTTCCCCATGCCACTCTCTGGCTTTATCCGATACACAGGAATATCAGGGATCTTCCCCACTACCACATAAGGCGACGGATTCCACCGGCTATGCAGTTTTCTTTTGCCTCTCAACCCCAAGTTTTCCATAAGCACCCTATCACCCTTTTCTACAACCTGATGGCGCAACACTTTATCATGTGCCCTCTTATTCCTTAAATGCACTTTGGTAGCAGCCTTGGCAGCCAACTGAAAAGCACTCTGCAGATCCTTCTTTAACTCCTCCACATAGTGAGAATGACTCTGCCCCCTATGTCCATATGATCCAAAACACACATCGACCGGCAGCCTGGCTTCTCGACCAAACATCAGATAGTAGGGAGAAAACCCTGTGGCATCATTCATTGTGCTATTATAAGCATGCACAAGTTGATTCACATGTTGACTCCAGTGCCTTCTATGAGCTAATGTCAATGTCCCTAACATTGATAGCAAAGTTCGGTTAAAACGCTCAGGCTGCGGATCCCCCTGTGGGTGGTATGGTGTTGTTCGTGACTTACGAATCCCCAAAGATCTCAACAGCTCCCGAATCACTCTACTTTCAAAGTCACGACCTTGATCTGAGTGAATTCGTGCCGGCAGCCCGTAGTGCACGAAAAACTTTTCCACCAATACCTTAGCCACTGTGATAGCCTTCTGATTTTTTGTGGGATAAGCCTGAGCATAGCGGCTAAAGTGATCAGTGACAACTAATATGTTAGCAAACCCCTTTGCATCAGGATCAAGTGATAGAAAATCAATGCAGACTAACTCCATGGGACCACCTGAAACGATCTGATGTAGGGGAGCTGCACGGGTGTAAGGGCTCTTCCAGGCAACACATCTCCCACAATTTTTTATATATTGTTCTACCGTCTGGGCCAGTTTTGGCCAGTAGAACCGATTCCTGACTAAATCCACAGTTCTATCTATACCCAAATGTCCCATGTCATCATGTAATGCCCGGACCACAAGCATTCTGAACTTTTCAGGCAATAACAGCTGACATATCTCTTTCCCAGACACAGTCTGAGTGACTCTAAATAATAGACCATCCTTTACCTTCAACCTTCCCCTTTCACGCTTAAAAAGCAAAATCTCTGGATGAGCTTTGTTTAAATCGGAAGGCCACTGACCTGTATTCACAAACTCCTCTACCACCCTCAGAACACCATCCTCCAATTGGGCCTTCTTAAGGTCCTCTTGTGTAAACTGTTCTAGCTGGCCTAAGTCAAGATGGGTGGCACAGGAATAAAGGTTGGGAACACCCTCTCCCGGAATTCCCAACTTCTCTGCCAAACAAACAGGATTCTCAGGTAACTTGCGTACCTCCACATGGTCACAAATAGCTTTTACCTCACCCCTGGAAAGATTCCTCCAAGACCTGTCCTCTTCCCCTGCCCCATTTCGAGACAGCAAATCGGCATCCGTATTTCTCTTTCCCGGGCGGTACTTTATTTCGAAATCATATGTGGCGAGGGCAGCTAACCATCTATGACCAGTAGCATTAAGTTTTGCTGTGGTCAAAACATAGGTAAGTGGGTTGTTATCAGTCATTACTGTGAATCTCACACCATACAGGTAATCGTGGAACTTATCCACAACTGCCCACTTCAGTGCCAAGAATTCCAGCTGATGGATATGGTATCTTTTCTCAGCTGCATTCAGCCCTCTGCTGGCAAAAGCAACCGGCCTCAGTCCTCCAGGGTACTCCTGATTCAACACTGCCCCTAACCCATTTAGGCTGGCATCTATATGCAACACGTATGGTTTTCTGGGGTCTGCAAAAGCAAGTACAGGCGCGTGAGTAAGGCGGGAAATCGCCTCTTGGAATGCCTGAGTACAACCATCGGTCCATCTGACACCAAATGGCTCTGACTCCTTGTAGTAGGACTTGTCACACATAGCTTTTTGCTTTCTTCCCATTTGTGTGGGAGGATACCCCTTAGTGAGGTCTGTTAAAGGTTTAATGATGGAGGAGTAGTTTGCCGTGACCCCCTGCGGCATCCGCTCGAATTGGTAAAACCCTAAGGGACAGATGAACGCCGTCTTCTCCTTATCCTCTTCCGCCATGGCTATTTGGTAGTAGCCACTGCGAAGGTCTAACACTGAAAACCACCGGCTCCCTGCCAGACAATCCAGTGCGTCTTCAATACGAGGAGTAGTGTACTGGTCCGGTATTGTCTTACGGTTAAGAGTTCTATAATCGACACACATCCGTACACTGCCATTCTTTTTCCTGGCTATCACTATAGGTGACGCATAAGGGCTCCGTGATTCTTTAATTATCCCTGCCCCCAAGAGGTCGGTCAGATGCCTACGTACATCTTCAATGTCAGCAGGGGCCAAACGTCGGGACCTCTCTCGAAAAGGTTGGGAATCCGATAAACGAATTTGATGGGTTACACCACTTGCTAGCCCAACCTCCCATTCCTGTACAGAAAACACCTGCCGTCTTTCAGACAACTTTAATCTAAGTCTCTCTTTCCATTCAGAAGGAATGGGAGAGTCTCCAAAATCAATAAGATTGGGATCCATTTCTCCCAAACCGTTTGCTCTAACAGGAGAAGCAGCTATATCTGCTTCATGCACTATTCCCAATGGTGTACCTTCCGGTATCGTAACCTCCTTCTTGGTTTCATTCTGCAGTAGAACCGAGAAACTACTTCCCTTTACAGCCGAAACTGGGGCAACAATGGGTTGCAGAAGTATTCCTTGAGGCAAAGGTATGGAATCACAAGCCTCAGTCAACAGCAAGCCCTTGGACACTGGTTGACAAAAATCTAGGTGGCACAATGCACAACAATTCTCTTGAGGTGGTATATCTAACGGACCGGGCCCCGTCCATCTCACTTGACCTATCACATCATCGGAACCACGCAACGCAGGGGCACATGCATCAGTCGTACCGGTGGCCCTCAAAACACGCGTCAACACTGCACCCTGTGCTCCCTGACACAAAGAAGTGAGCCTCTGAAACAAACTGGCGTTAGTCCCTAAGATTACTGGAGTCTGATCTGGGGTAATTGGACCCGGGCAAATCAGTGCCAGAACAGACAATGTCTCAGGAGCACCTGTAAACTCTTTTGGGAACTGAACCTCCACCACCACATAGCCTTTGTATGGATAACTGGCTTCACTAACGCCCCATATGGCTAAACCAGATACAGGGTGGATGGGGACATTAGACAAGTACTGTGCATACCACTTCTCAAAGATAATAGTTACCTGTGACCCACTATCCAACAGTGCTGCACACGAATGACCATTGATCCTAAGCTGCACTGTAGATACAGGCCCTACTAAACCTTTTGGCACAGAATTTACTGACTTGAACTGTATGGCTTGTTTTTTTACAGAACAATGCAATGCCTCGTTCCCAGATTCTCGGTCACTATTACTATGTTTCTCCCTGGCTCTACGCAGTGAAGCTATCAGTTTTTTTATGACTTCCTTATCATTTTCTGGATACATGCACTTTCTAGCTATATGCCCGTTTCCTCCACAACGGTAACAGAAACGGTCAGCCTCTCTCATGCCATATGTCTTGTAAGAAGATGGTGAACTGCCTTCGGTTGAAATCGGTTTCACAGCACTAGCCAAAACCGATCGTCCCCCGTCCTCTTCTAATGTCCTTACTTTCTGTTTAAGCCTACTAACTCTCTTCTGCAGTGCAACAACATCTGACCTGTCCTTATCCACAGATAATGGTTCCAAAGGTAAAATTTGTGTTTCCACAGCATCCCTAGTAGCATTAGGATTGCTGCTCATTGCTATAACTTTAGCCTTCAAGGCCTTTAGATCAGCCTTTAACTCCTGCATCTCAAATCCTGACACAACAGAATCCTCTTGAGCTCCAACATTACGAACCCTAACACTTACTCGCTGCCGTGACTTTTCATACTCTTCCTCTTCTCGAATCTCGGTAAGTAAGTCAATAAAAGCAGGGGGGTTATTCCTCCTCTCTTTGAGGCGCAATTGTAATAACAGCAAATCAGCGCCCACTGCTCCTCTGAGTAACTGCTCTACCCTTACCCTATCCATATCCCTTACCAATATTCCTCCTTTCTTTACCACTTTTGCCAGGAAAGGTTCCAGTCTCCTAAGATAATCTGATAATTTCTCACCAGATTTTTGTTGCATAAGACGGAACGCAAAATACAAATCCTCGCCAGATTCTGGTGACCCAAAAGCACTGTTTATAGCTTCCAGGTATTCTTCGGGCTTGGCTTCAGGTTTACTGAATCTCAGAACCCTGATAATCTCTAAAGCAGGGCCCCTCAAACTTTCCAGTATTCTACGCCTCTTTTCTCTATCAGGACAATCACTCTCCTCTACCATCAAAGTTGCCTGCTCCAACCAATACTCCAAGGGTTCCTCCCCTGCAGGAGTGGGAGTGATGCCTGAAAAGACCCTGAGGCGGCGGTAACCCTGACCCTCAGACTGACCCTTATAAACCTGTTTTAACAACTCTCCCATTACTTCAAAAAGTGACTCCTCGCTGTCCCTTTTAGAACTACTGGCAGCACAATAGCTCCGTAAATCAGCCACCGTTTTCCCTTCAGTCATTAAAAGGTCCTTCAATTTTTCTGTGAACCCACTTGGAGCCATAGGAGCCGGGTTAGCCACTACGATTTTCCACACTTGGGCTCCATCAATATATTTAACTTCCCTGGGGGCAGTCGAGAGGTCTATCTCCTCCGAGCATTCGCACAGGACTATCAGGCAATCGGCCTCTTTACTGTACGTCTTACCTCTCACTCTCACGCGTCCGCAACCCTGAACGGCTTGAAGTACTTCCTCAATTTGCCGACTGGTAACTTCCTCGTCTACTCCAACCACTAAGAAGGCATGGCTAGCCTCAAGACCTTCCCCCTGACACCAACGAACAAGCTCGCCCTGAAACGTTAAATATAACTGGGACTCCATTTGACAAACGTCTGGCAATTTTCTAAAACAGAAGACCGCACCTAACTATCAGTTAATTTTAATAAACGCAACGTAGATCCCAGCGGTGCCTCCAATTTATGTAGCGCCCCCGTCGGCCCTCTATGGGGTCGTACACTGCATTAACACTAACCGGGGGGCCCTGGTTTCGTTCGTCCTCTCCTTTCCTTATGCGTTGCGATCTAATCAGAGCCTGTGCTAAGCCAGCATAGGCTAAGTTCGGTGCAATCTTCTTCTCCGTAATACACAATGACGCAGTTAACTTTAAAACATTTACTAAATTACACTAATCGACACCAAACATAATACATCCATCCATCCATTTTCCAAACCGCTTATCCTATTGGGTCGCGGGGGGTCCGGAGCCTATCCCGGAATCAATGGGCACGAGGCAGGGAACAACCCAGGATGGGGGGCCAGCCCATCGCAGGGCACACTCACACACCATTCACTCACACATGCACACCTATGGGCAATTCAGCAACTCCAATTAGCCTCAGCATGTCTTTGGACTGTGGGGGGAAACCGGAGTACCCGGAGGAAACCCCACGACGACACGGGGAGAACATGCAAACTCCACACACATGTGACCCAGGCGGAGACTCGAACCCGGGTCCCAGAGGTGTGAGGCAACAGTGCTAACCACTGCACCACCATGCCGCCCCCCAAACATAATACACTCAAACATATTCAAAAACAACAACAAATATACAATAACCCTCCATCCGGTAGTCCATCAAACACTTAAATATGAAGAAAATTAAAGCAAAAGATCGTGGCAGGCCTGGTTGATGCTTGAGTCCGTAGTGACCACAAACGGAAAAATGGCCGCTTCACTCTGAAGAGCAAAAACAAAATAAATAAAATAATATGCCTACCAGTCCACCCAATTTCAGGCGTGCTCCAAATCCTGGAGTAATCAATATTTTTCTTTCGTCCCACAGTCTTTCCCTCCTGTAGGGCGAATTTATTCTCCCTCTCCGAAGCGCTGTGCTGGTGATTCGCCGCTGTCCGCAGCTTATGGCGAGCCCCTCGCAAGACGAGCAGTCCTGCGACTCCCGCTCCAGCCGGCTTCTCTCTCTTCACTGGGTACGCTGTTGTTTCTTACCGCTCCACGGCTTGAAAACAGTCGCTCACAAGACGAGCAGTCTTGTCCGCTTCTCTCTTCCCCGCCAGCGTCTCCCGTCTTTTTCCCGCCAGCGTCTCCCGTCTTTTTCCCGCCAGCGTCTCCCGTCTTTTTCCCGCCAGCCTCTCCTCTTTCCCGCCAGCGTCTCCTCTTTCCCGCCAGCGTCTCCTCTTTCCCGCCAGCGTCTCCTGCTCCCGCCCCTTTTCCCGATTGGTGGACATAACAGTACCCAATTAAAGTAAACGGAAACAGAATACAAAACAACATATGCGGTGCCTGCATCAGCGCAGCACATATATCATGTTCTATTCATACTCCGCAGAATAAAATAAAAAAAAAGAATCGAACCCCGGATTACACTAACATTGCATACTTTTGTTTTGGATTTTGCTCTTTGGACACTAAAATTAACCTCGAATTTAACCATGTTATTGTCACGCCCAGCTCGTACGATTCTCGTGTGTGCCTCGCCCCCCTGATTACCCACGTGTGCTTCCCTGATTGTACCCAGCTGTGTCTAGTTATTTTGCTCCGTCTTGTGTATTTCAGTCCGAGTCTTGCCTCAGTTCAGTGTCTGTCATTGATGTTAGTTGGCGTCCGATGTTTCCTGCTCCCCGTGTTTTCAATAAATCCCCGTTGTCCCCGTATCCCGCCTGCTTGCTTGTTTGCCTGCCCGCGCGATTACCCGTTCACCGGCGACCATAACAGTTATGATCACTACCGTCCAGTGGTTCTAAAATCTCTAATTTTCCAATCCTATCCTGGTTATTAGATAAAACAAGATCAAGAACGGCTTCTCCCCTGGTAGGGGTATCAACAAACTGAGTAAAGAAACAATCCTGTACTAAATATTAAATATTAACATATCTAAATGTCTAAATGTAAAACGTAAATGTTAAATGTGAATATAAACGTTAAATGTAAACTCTAAATGTTGAGAACATATGCAAATTCCCCACAACCATCTGCATAGAAATGGGCGGTAACGATGAAACCGTGCTAAGTCAAAAAGTTTGGCTGCAGAACGTGCATTTCGGCACCAGCGATGTCAGGTGCACTCTCAGCCATTTGCACGCTCAGCGAATGATGTCATGTGCACGCTCAACCACAACAGGAAGTGCAACCGGGAAATCGTTTAGTTCTAATAAAGTGTAAAAAAGGTACGTTTTAGAGTTACAGTCTTGCCACTTATGAACGATATGAAATATTTTTAATCATGTTAACATGCGCATATTTATGTTGTTTGGCTGGCTTTTGTTGATTACTAGCATCGCGGTCGTGGTAGCCCAGCGAGAGCACTGATGTTCAGACCCTGCTACTTTATTTTTTCTGCTGTTATTACAAGGAAAAATGAATTGTGCAGCCATCATAACTCAATAACGCGCACACACGCACACAGTGTGCGTGTTCTCTTATTCTGTATAACCACTGTTACATACATACATACATACATACATATATGTATTACATACATTGATCCCTGCTAGATTCACCTATCGTTCCCCCGCTATTTTTCCCCGACATATCACAGTTCTCTGCTATGTGTGCAGAGTATGTACATACATATACATTACATATTATTATTATGTTACTCATATCCTTAGCCCGGCATCCACATATCATATGTGTTTACAAGGTCCGTTTTAATAAGTTTACATGTGGGAGGGATATTTTAAGGCTTAAAAAAGTAAGGTCAGTGAATCTTAAAAAAAAAAAAAAGTTTATTTATATCAGGAGTTAGAGATTTTTGCTGCAACTCCCTAATTAGATTACTAATTAGAGGACTGATTATCTGAAGAGGCCTCACACCTGGTTTTGAACAGCTGACCTACAGGTTACCCCAAAAACTGGCCCTTTGTGGATAAGGCTGAACACCCCTGATTTATATGGTCATTCTGTATCGTGGATTCTCACCTATTGCCGATGGTCTGGAACGTAACTTCCCACAATCCGTGACTGCAGATACACTAATGACCAGTGTCTGACTTTTTCATGGGGAATTTGCATATGTTCTCAACATTTAGAGTCTACGTTTAACATTTATATTTACATTTAAGTTTTATATTTGCATTTAATATTTATATATAGACATACCACTTATATTTACATTTGAGAAACAATTTTGAAAATAATCTACACAGCAAAGAAATCTGATGATCCACAACACCAATGACTTCTAGCTAAATGTCATAAAATTGCACTAATTGTTGAAAAAGTGACAAGTACAAAAATGTTTAGTATCTTTACCTATATTGCTACGCCCCATATTTCTGTCATATCCAAAACGAACCAATACTGCATAGACTGCACTACCCCGTTTGGAAATAAAATAATAAATTATTGTGGTCTAAAACCAGGTATTTCAGTTGCATTGTCCAGCCCCTGTATAATGCAGGAATTAGTTATAAACTGAGTAATTGTAGTTTAATTAAGGCCAGTTTAAAAACTGATAGGATGAAGTGATTTACGTAAAGGCAAAACCACAGAACTAGGAGCATCTCTCTGGGGTCTTGGATCCACCTAAAGATAACTTGGTGATCTGGATACAATCTCTGCTTCACTGCTTCAGTGCTTTGCTTGGTGAATGTTTTCTGTGGCAATATTAACAGCGCAGCGTGTTTTCCTAAGCAGAGCTGCTCAGGAAGCTCCCAGCCCTTATGGAACTCCCCCCCCAAAATTACCACGTGGGGGGGAGCGCACTGTAAGCAGAGGTAAAGGTACTACCATGGGTTATGTTTTTCTTTGTGAGATGCTTAGTCTTTCTGTCCAGACATAAAGGCTGACCTCAGTCACTTTCAGTGTTTCACTGAAAATAAGACCCAATCTATTCAGGAACTTCCAAGCCTGCATGCCAAAGGAAGTTTCCCTTCAGCAATTCACGCTAAATACACTGACTTTTTATGTAACAGAGTCTCAAATTTTGATCAGTGAATCTTTCCCCTCCGTCTCCCCCACAAATGCCTGCCTTATAACTCAAATTCCTCACGTGCGGAAATGCATAGTTGCAAAATATTTGCTTTCCTCAGATATTGTGATGATCCGTAACAGGCTCATTTCTGCCAAACAGGTTGGGAGTTACCTAAGCCTGGGGAGAAGCTGTGCCTAGGAAACACAAACTCTCCATGACAACCACATTAGCTGCACGTGGGATTGAGACGTGAATAAATTAACCAATATGCTTACCATTATGCAATTTCATGCTGTTTACAGAGACACATCCCACAGCCACAGACCTTCGAGTGACCAGAATCTGGCCTTTTCAGATCTCATCCCACAATCTGTGGCCACAGATACACTAGTGACCAACATTTGACTTTTTCAGATCGCATCCCACAATCCGTGGCCGCAGATACACTAGTGACCGGCGCCTGGCTTTTTAACATCACATCCCATAATTCCTGAATGCATAAAGAGGACTCGTCTGCCAAAGGCTGCAGGTGTTGCCACGAGGAGGAAGGAAACAGGAGCCTATAATCAACCATCTGTAGGGTTTTTAAAACTATGTATTTAATACAGAAATCCTCATGCAGCTCTGTGTCTCCTCACATGAAAGTCTAGCAAAGATTTTACCTCCGCAAGATCTTTATTTTGAATCACCTACAAGCACCACTGCTACTGTCCCTGACAGTGTAATTGAGTACAATGTCCCTCTGTTTTCTCACTAGGAAGAACAATAACACAAATAGGGTCAGTGAGAGGTCATACTGCGCTCTCATTGCATTAAAACTATATTAGGTTTCTTATTTCCTTATTAAATTCTAATAAGGGAAATTAGGTCCATTTGTCTTCAATGAATTGACAAAACAAACCTAGGACTAAACAGAATTATTTTGGACTGCATGTCTTGCCTAAAAGAGTTAAAGTAGGGCTCATTGCTTTAGGAACCTGTGTTTCTAATCCATGCCCCACCCAGATCAAGTTCATCATGTAATTATGCTGACCATACCATTATAGGGCTGCATGAGTGGAGTCTGGATGTCCTTCCTGTATCATGTGAGTATCCTCCTGCTGTATGAAGACATGGAGTAACTGGTACTGCTAAATTGTTCATAGTGTTAAATTCCTGTGGACAACTGGCATCCCAACCATGGTGTCCCCCTGCCTTGCCCCCTATGCTGCCTGGACAGGCTCCAGGTAACCCTAACTAGGAAATGTGGTTAGAAAATGGATAAAAATAAAATCAGGAGAAGGATCTAAAGGATGACCAATGTGAAAACCAAGGTGCATGTTTACCTCCTGCAGAGTAGGTATAACCAGTGTAGAATTGCCTGACTGGAACAGGAAATGCACTGGACCAGGAAACTGGAGAGGGTAATGCAGGACATTGTTTCTGAAGAAATGGACCAGCATAACAGGAAATATTGGTTGTCTGTTTTGCAGTACATCTCTAGGGAATCACATATTGATAAGGCAATGCATCTAGAAGAGCTTGAGGAAGATAATGGAGAACATTCTCAGAGATGACAAATAAGATCCCAATTCTTTGCTTGAGTCGAAGCGGAACAGTGATCAAAATCTTCCACATCACGCTTTCTCATTTTAATATTGTTTTGTACTGCCGGGGCATGCTTACCCCCTCCATAGCAGAGCCAACCAGACTGGATTGATTTGTTTTTGTTTTGTATAAGATCTTGGAGTTGGATATGCCTTTAAGATGGCCAGTATGCTATAACTTCCAAAACAGTGAAAAGAAAAATGCATAAAAACTAGGTTTACTTAAATTAGCTATAATTCAGAGGTTCTGGAATGCGGAAGAAAACTTTTTTTTTTTTTACTGTGGTGAGTATTGTTCAGATAATTACATCACTTAACTGGTAATGGGATATGAACATATTATTAAAATCTATTGATCTGAATGGGGAGTTTTGATTTGCATTAAATTAATTAATTAAATTATAAATAACAGTAAAATCAAGCCTCGTTCATTAGGAAACTGGACCACACACCATCCACACCAGCCTCTCACAAACGGGGTTAAACAGCGTAAGACACAGTTTTTGGACGCTCTCACGGCCATCCCCAACTTTAATAAATACACATTACTCTCCAGTAACTGGACCAGAGAGGGTTTTTAAATTTTACCTTCCTCTTCACTTTGCGCATTATATGGAATTAACTCCACAATCGACCCGAGTCTATATAAAAATACAGAAAATGTTTTACAATAAACACACAACAATCATGGGAAACACGATAATAAAAATACATTTCATTTGTGTCAATCCTTCATTAAAATTGTCATTGACATTTACATAATACTAACCTACAGGCTGCACTGTAGGAAAAATAACCCACTAATGCTTGTTTGGTAGAATTTAAGGTAAAACTTCACTTGAAGGGCACAAGTGACTTGGCAACACAGTTACTAGTCAAGTATAAATCATGAACAAATATAGTAACTGCATGAAATTCATGAACTATTTTGACTGATTAATGATGAACGAACATGGCATCAGTACATCGCTGCTGCTTAGTTTCTGGTTGATTAATATATTAAGTAAGATAGTACTACTACATTATTTGTGCCTCCTCAGGTAAAGTGTTACCGAATTTAAACATCCCTTAATGTCTCAGTATTTATATAACTATTAAAATGCACCACACTTGACACTAAATATCTAAAAAATTTCATCACAGAGATACAAGACGAGTTTGTATATTATTTAATTGTTAGCACAAAGGAAATCATTCAGCTAGACACAGATATAAAAAGCAAAAAGAAATCCGTCTATATGTGACAGAGTGCAGATTCTTCATTGGAGTGTGACTATCACATTGGTATGTTTCAGTCGTAATGCACGTCGTAACACTGACCACTTCGCAGGATAACATTGCACGAGTCTCCAGCACGTTTTAGCTTCGAGGAAGAAGAGCGATCTGAATGCATCTCGGTGCCACGGGATGATTGGCCACCAAACGGCACAGTGATACGTACAGCAGTAGAGTCCCAAGTGAATAAGAAAACAGAAACATAAAAAAATATATTTTGTTTATATGCCATTTTGTATGCTGTACATGAGTTAATTCAGAGTGCGTCATGTATTTACTGATGGTACTTCTGGAATCTGGTTCTGTCGTTCCAGTTGAAGGTTCTTCCAACAAGCTGGAAGAACTTTCTGTTGGGTTCGTGAAAGAAGCTGTACAGCTGGTCCAAGAGGGGGCGGGACACCTCTGGATGGGCCCTCCCCTTCGAGCTGTGCAGACACCGCTCCCGGCCGTGGTCCCGCAGGCAAAAGAAGCCCTTGGTTTTGTTGAAGTAGAAGTTCGAGGCATTGATCTGGGGTGACAAGCCAAGGAATTTCTCCACCTTCTTCATCTCAGGAAAGGGGTCTTCAATGAGCCGGTCACCATCAACGATGTGGATGTGCCCAAGGTGGAAGTATTGCAGCCAGTTCTGCATGTGAAGGTAGTACAGGCTCCGGTTGAGGGCCTTGTAGTCCAGGTTCATTTGTCCATCCTTTAGCAGCACTGATTCAATGGGATGGTACTGCTTATGTTTCTGGAGCCGGTTGTAGAAGACCTGTGTGTAGTCCGAAAGGACCCGCTCTGTGGGGTCCCTGAGGATGAGCAGAAGCTTCACGTTGGGGTCCATGCGGTGAAGCCTCTCCGGAACTTGGCTACAGGTGAAGTAGGCAGGGGTCTTTTCCACGGTCAGCTGCCCAGGCAAGGAGGGGGGCATCTGGCTTACGTACCAGGACAGGCCCCTCTCAAAGTTGCTCTCCCAGTCGAAGAAGTGCACCTCGTTGCGGGCTGCCACCACATCGCCATGAAGGCTCAGCATCTCGATGAGGGCCCGTGTGCCACCCTTCCTCACGCCGATGATGATGATCTGAGGGAGCCTCTGTCTTGTCCCATTAGGCTGGCCGCCATCCGGCATTGGTGACGGTGAGGTTATGGCCCCGGGGGGACGAGACAGCACAGATGGGGGCCACGTTGCGAAAAGAAGCAGCCCAAAGAATAGGCTTGCCATCAGGGAGGTGCTCAGCTAGGTCTTTATCAGCCTGGCAAAGTGGTCCCAGTTATCCGCCACATTGGATGAGGCTCTACATGAGAACAACTGTCTGCCTGAAAGAGCCTCTTTCCTACAGACTCCGCCTTTGCTTGGTTCAGCCTATCACTGAAATGAAAAAAAAGAAACAAAAAAGTCATGAAAATGCTTTGTTTTGGACTGAAACTAGGTCAAATAAATCTGCTTCCTGATACCTCTGTGGTATTTAGTAGAGAGATCAATTTGTCATTATTTTTGATGCCAATAAAGAATATTTGGGACTGCATACAATTCAATATTCTAAACTTAAAAAGTGCTTGTGTGTGTGGTGATTAAAATAATGTGACATGCATGATTTTGAGCATATCAGCCTTGGAGGAAACATTTTAAATTAAAAGAGAATAAGATCTGAGGTAATTTTCTGGAATTGCACAATGTCTCAGTCATTTCTATTACACACGCCCGAACAATCCTCGATAAAACTTGCAAAACGATTAAAAAACAAACGTGCATTTTAAATTCTACTTTATTCAATAGCAAAATCAAAGCCAAAGCATTACACTTGTCATCGTTCACGTCAAAAAAACGAACTGATTTAGAGTACAGCCCCATGCGCTGTGGCTATTGCGTAGATGCCTTTGTAACATACCACCGAACTGAAAGATGTTATTCGTAAGATACCTGCACCACTGCACTGACCAGAAGCGAAATGACAAAAGTGCAAGAGTGGCGGACCCTCTGGGCGCGCGCAGTCCTACTGACAAAGAAACTGATCTTAAAGTTGCTGCGAAGTCCTCTAATGTGGGAAAACTAAACAGGCGCGTAATAATAATAATAAAAATAAAATCCCGGGAGTATATTTAAAACCGAAACATATTATCAATATTGCCTACAAGCCTTAAGTGCATCTAAGTAGATACTAGGCTACATATAATTTAAGCATATATGCTATAAAGAAACAAAATAAAATCGTACTACATTGCATCACCTTCAAATCACATAGGTAATTGTTTTTAAATTCCTTGCTTATCAAATGTGCGCGGGAACAAAAACAACACGAAACATAAGCCGGCCCGTCGACGCTCGCAGTAAACTGTACCTTGTATTTTTACATTTTAGCAGCCCTAGCCTGACGTGCAGTGAAGGGATATACTAATACCTGTACAATCTGTTATACTGTATTACATTTCATTTTCTGCATCAAAATGCAGATTTTCACTAATCCTGTAATCCAGTTTTATTTGGCAACAAATGCACTTTACGTGTAGTTTTGGGAAGAATAAAAACATACTGCTGTAAAATATACGCAGAAAAGCAATAATCACCAGAAATTAATAGTACTACGCTGTTGCCAAGCAACAAACACAAACTTATTTTCGAAATGCATGTGTTAAACTGCATTCATAGATTACATCGTACAATCCAAAATAATCGACAAATATTTTTAAAGGACCTTTTCCAAATCCATAAGCAATGCATCGGACTCCTTTGCACAACGTAACATAAAACAGCTAAATCAACTGCAGTTATTACGATCGCTTACCTTGCAGTATATCCGCTTCATTACAAAAAATATTCATAGGTTTCCGGCTTTCATTTAAAAGAAATCAACCCTTAAAAGCACCTCGGGCTGACTACAACTGAATAAACTAGTTGTGTGACACAAAAGCGGCACCGTCCTGCCCCCTTCCCCTTGTCCCCGTCTCTTTCGCCTGCCCTACTTCGGCTGCCTCGGGATTAGGTAGTGAAAGTTGCCGATCCCCTCCAGCGCATGTATAGCGTGTCAGTCATAAACACGCCCATCCTCCCGCTGGCAAAGGGGCTGCCCGTCCCACCCCCAGCTGTGACTCAGAGACAATATACCGACCACGGGGATGGCGAGCAGTCGATCGGTTACAGATGGGTGAGGCGGGGAGGGGGATCGATGAGACGCTCAGATGTTTGCAGGGTGTGTGATTCACGTCAAAGGAAGACCACTGTCACTCCCTGCGCTGGATCTTCAATCACTAACTGCGTACTGCTGTTAGTATGGCTGACTCACCGAAAAAGTTACAATGTGTTTAAACAAAGTGAACTGAAATATTGCGTATGCGGTTTAAACAGCCAAATCGTTACGTCCGACTCACCATAGCGTATACAGTTTCGTAATTTAGCAAAGCCAGAAAGAGTAATGAAATACTAATGGTTACACCACTACCATATGGACATTGACGAGTGCTGATGTCTGGAAACTATAACATGTAGGCCTATGATAAAAGGAAATCACAAAACTGGATCCCCATCTTAAAGATTATACTTGTATTGTGCATTATATTTTTCTATTATAATTCCTTGGGCAGATCTTTTATATTCGGAGAACGTTTCGGTTTCGAGCGACAATCTGGCGCATTTATGCAGCAGGGAATGCAGCGCCTAGTTTTCATACATGGACAAAACGCATTTACTTGTTAAATGAAACTATGTAGGCAAGTAAATAAAGCAACTGTTTCCCGCATTCTAATGTTTAATGGTTTCAGAGCAATAGCTGCGAGTTTTTATGTTTTCATTTTCAAAATTAAAAAATGCTTTAGTATTTACTTCAATCTCCCTGCGACCACATTGCAGCAGCATCTCCAGTTGCCAATTTACAAATTTATTTTTTTATCTTCCAAAATTCGTATTATTTATATAATAATACACACAGTAATGTAATACCGATAATTTCCTTTTCACATAAGCAGCAGATGTGACGCGTGAAGTTTTAAAACACTAAGAGCATTTAAGAATTAAAAATTGACACGAAACAAGATTTAAATAACTGATGTGATATGTATACTGTATGGTTTGCATTTGTAAAGAAGCGATCATGCTGCTTCAGGTGTGGTTAGAGACCAGAGTTGCTGCATTCTAGAAATCGGATTTATTATTGTGGGCGTGTGTTTGCCGTACGGGCGAGATTATTTCAAGTCAATTGGGAAATCACCGATTTGCAGTCAGTTTGAATTTGGCTATTAAAAAAAAACAATTAAGTCTTTATTAATCATATATATCTCATATCCCCCTTTGTCTATTAAATCACTAAAAAGCAAATCGTGTGAAAAATGAAAGTTGTCAAAGAAGCGCCTGGCTTCCATTCCTCCCACCAGCACTTTTCTTCCCCCTCCCGGTTTCCTAAGTCTTTATGATGGGAAACTCCGCCCTCGCAATTAGCCGCAGTCTGTACAGGTCTGCACTGCTCCGTGGGGCTAACAGACAGCCCTTAGCTCGCAGTATGTCCCGATCTACCCATTACTGATCGCTGAACCACAGCACACTCATTTCATCATATTAACCTCAATGCTTCACGCTGAGGGTCCCGCTGACATTCAGGGTAGAGAAATAAAGATTTTTGGTCATGGCAGGTTATCACTTACTAGCCCACGCAAGACTGGGTTTTCGTGACTGTGAAATAAACCATCCCAACTGTCATGGGTGGGGTCACTATCAGTCGCTTCCCTCGCCGTCACTCCTGGCTAGATCCTCCCACTGAGCAGTTTCACATCTTCAACTGTGGTGTTTTCGTTGCTCGGTCGAACCTACAGGAAGCGCTGTGACCGCGAGCCTTCACAGGTTTTTATACTGATCCAACGCAATTGTAATAAAATTCACGTTCAGTTTGTGGAGTGTGATTTTTCAAATGGATAATCACATATGAAATGTCTTATGAAATGTTCTAATGATAGTCATTTAACCCAAAATATAGCCCTGGTTATGGGTTTCAAAAACTACAATCTGCGTCTAAAAGCACAATAAGCATAATAAATGGTTTAATAGTTTCAGATTGTGGGGTGGAGTCTAGCTCTGTAGGTTAACTTTCTCCAGAAAGTTGTGGGATCAGATTCTATGGCTGGCATCTTAACATCACTATGGGACACCTGAACGAGGCACTTAGTTCCTGGTTTAGCCCCAATCTGACTGAGCAGGAAATCAAGTGCAACTAAGCAGCACCAGAGAACCTGCCGAGCATTAATTATGCCTTAAGACAAAGCGTTTCATCATTAACTCTTTAATTGTTCTGTATGATTTCATGCCATTTGAAGGTGTTGATTTGCTTTCTGCTGCATAAAACCGGAGGACAATATCAATGCTGGTAATTTCCATTTACAAGTGAGTCGGTCATTATAATGAATAGTTACTGGCCCACCTAGACACTGTGCAGTGCTAGTTAATGGTTCAGCGTGGGGATGCTGTTTGCGATGAATACATGGGCAGAGAAGAGCAACAGCTCATTAGAGCAATTAACCTTCTCACATGCTTGTTTCTGTCGTACTCCTGGGGGAGTCTAAAGAACAGAAAATCACTGTAATATATGAAGAGTAATATTTCTTTTCGTGTGACTCACAGAAAACTCGCATAAGCCTGGAACTGATTTAAAAGAAAATGAAGCTTGAATGAGAAGGTACTTTTGTACAGAGAAACTGTGTCCTAATAGGTCTGTTGGAGATGTAAAGTGCAGTATCATTTTAACCATTGCCATCACTATTCTCTGTTATTTTATCATTCATTTCATAGCCACTGTTAATAGAGCAGTTGTTAGCACTGTTGCCTGTATGTTGGGTCTGGGTTTGCTTCTCTGCCGTGGCTCCATGTATGCAGAGTTTGCATGTTCTCCCCGTGTCATTGTGGGGTTTCCTCAAAGTACTCCAGTGTCCCCCCCACAGTCCAAAAACCAGCTGAGGTTTATTGGAGTTACCAAATTGCCCATAGGAGTGCATGTGTGAGAGCCCCCATTCTGGGTTGTTCCCTGCCTCCCCTATGACCCTGAATAGGATGAGTGGTTTTACAAAATGGATGGAAGGATAACCACCATTTATGCAATAACTGAAGCACTGCAGTTACGGAGAACTATTTAAGACAAATATTTTAGGAAAAGTGCTGTTTGTTTCTATGCCTTTAATGTATGTGGTGCCTGCCCTCAGAAGATCATTGATTCAAATCCCAGGGGTGGTAGTGTGATCTCACAGTTGGGCCTTTAAGCAAAACCCATAACCCACAGTTTCTTCAGGGACTTTCTGATCCTGCTCTCTAAATATATATATATTTGTGTGTGTGTGTGTGTGTGTGTGTGTGTGTGTGTGATAGGCCCAAATGAAAACAGGCACCTCAACCATGTCAGAGCTTTCCCATAATTCCCTGAGTGCTGCTTTTCCCATGTCCGGCACCGTGTGAATCGCCAGTGGTCATTGTTGGACTGCCCCTTTGGAATCCTTGGCACTTCTGAAAGAACGACTTCACATGCCCATCATCCAATGGACTGCTGGCCTTCTCAGAAGTTTAGATGAGGTAATGCATTCCGACATGGGGCCTCCTAAATGTCTTGCATGTGAGTACAAAAGAAATGTTACATTTATATATCGCAGGAAGCAGATTACATTTATTTAACATACAGGAAGAACTGTGGTTCCATTCTGATACTGTTTCTGGATTTCCACCCATTTTCCATACCTACTAAACAGGGGTGTGGAGCCTATCCTGGAAGCCATTAGCAAAATGCAGGAAATAATTCTGGGTGGGAGACCAGCTTAGTGCAGGGAACACACAACATTCACACCTATGCACCTATGGACAAATTGGCAACTCCAGTTCACCTTAGCATGGTTTTGGACTGTGTGGGGGGAACCAGAGACAGCAGGAAGGACATGCAAACTCAATAGACACAAACGGAACCAGGGCAGAGACTCGAACCCTGGTCCCAGAGGTATGAATGCATGCCACTCCCAGGTTCTGGTTTAAAATGCTTCATTATCCTGCAGCACAATGGCCAGGTTTATATGTACGGCTTACTATTAAAGGGCATGCTTCTCTTATCTGTAAGTTTTGTGCATCAAGGTTTTCATTGCTTATGCAGTCAGAACAGTTTCGGAGTGTGTGAAAGGGTGTTTGAGAGCCACCTGGATCACGGGAAGTAAGTCTGACCAACCTGCCTAAGGCCAGGTAACTCAACCAGGAACCACATCACCCTGACTGGGAGTGTGTGTTGGCTCATCCAGGTGCTGTGTACATTTTCACACGGGCTCCTTAACTACAGCAGCTTTTATCCAGAATGACTCACAGTTTACAGCTGTGTAATTATATGCTTATTTGCATGACTGTGTATTGCAGGGCTCAAAGGTATAGCAACGGTTCCACAGCTGCGTTTGTGTGACTCTTGGAGACCATGATGCTAGAGGTCAGTGAATATATATTAAACAGACCATCTCAGTCATCAGAGTAAACTTATAAATCTTATAAATAAACTCCATAAAAACACCGGGATAGAACAGAGACATTCCATGTAAGTTTTCTTTTGGAAAATATTTCTTTTGAAAATATTTTATTGAGGTCACAATCCAGCTGTCAGCGGATTCCTTTCCCAAACTCCCATAATGCACCAGGAAGCACAGAATGAGGCCAGAGTGGCAAATTGACCTCAGCCCACTGAGGAGTGCTATGTAGGAAGCTAACTGTGAAAGCCAGATCACTTCAGTCAATATCCAGCATTCGATTTAAGCTTTTGTAGTTGCTGGCAAAGGTCAGCCGGTGAAAAGTTATGCATGATAACCATTATACTACTTGAAGTATGCGGGTGATTTGTTTTGAATATTAAGATGTAATCTCTAAATGCTTACCCAGAACAGAGAGACAGAGGGTCTGGATGAAGGGGATCCCCAGGACAGGATACCAGACATGAGGGGGCAGGCAGCGTGTTCAAAAGCAGAAAAGTCCCATATATATTTATCAAAGTGGGTCTGTATCAGGGACCTGATGATGACGAGGTGAAGACAAGGAGGCTCACGAAAACCAAAGATAACAGTGATGATTTAGTCACATTGCCATAACGGGAGTAATCATTAACAAGAAATTGTTGCAGTGACTGTGTGTGAGAGCAGCTTACGTCAGGGCAGAGAGCGAAACCATGTGACCAGTAATGAGGGCGGGTTTATCCGTGAGTTTTCCCATTTCAGGGACGGACATGGGCTGGATGGGAATACAGTCAAAGTAACGCAAACACCAGCACAGTAACAAGGAGCAGGGGGGGCAGGAACAAAAATGTAGAAACCGGTGTCAGAACAGGGGTTCAGGGTCTTGAGGCAGAGAAAAACGGAAACACACTGATACACAGTATATTCATGTCAGCGAATAAGGAATTTTTATCAACAATATTGGAGTTTTATTGCTGCTGTTCTGCACTTTGGTTAAACCTATTGAGCTTATTTTAAATATGCTATTGAAATAAATCTGAACTTCAACCGGAATGTAATGGAATAAGTTAAACTCTGCATGAATAAATCACATAATAAGTCACATGACTGCCTGCCCCCCACCCAGTATACCCCACCCTTTAACATCATGCATGTCACTTTCTGTGGTTGTATTTGATTCTTTCAATCCCATAATATAAGGGAGCTGAAAGACCAATAAATATCATTATTTTTTTATGCTGTTTAATCGTGATAGCAGAATCATTTTCTGGAGATCTGTAATAATCCTTTAATGATTAGATGACCATCCACATACCACATAAGAAGTTACATTGTGTGTGAAGTGGGGACTGAAGTTTAAAACTACATTAAAATACACATATATACATATTCATAGTATTTTGAACATTAGTGTGGACATTATGGAAAACATATCCACATTAATATCGACATTATATGGATTTGTACCTGAAATTCACCTTTCCTGCTGCAATCTGCCGAATCAGATGCTTAATTATTATGACCTTTGCTGATTGCAATTGAAGCCAAGTTATTTGGAGTATGAGGTAACCTGGGGACCAGCCTGTACCTCTCACAGATCCGACTGAACATGCTGAGTTCAGGCAGGAGAACCTGCTCTGCCAAGAGGGATAGGCACTTCTGTTGGGCACCAAAATGATGGTGCAAAAAATCAGGGAACAACACATTTTACAAGCATTAATCATGGCGCCGCTTAGGTGAGATGCAACACTTAAGATGTTTTCCTACCTTCTTGTTACATCATTTTACCCATTTTTGTGCTGAATCCATGGAATGAGACCAGTAAGGTAAAGGAACGAGCATTTTTAGCTAACTGGGTTCAGGATTCAGCTGGTACTTTCCCTTTCATTGTCTGCTTAGGCATGAATAGTCCAAAATAATTACTATGATCTATTGTACTTGTAGTCCAAAGCAGATCACTCCTGTTTAGGCAGTCTAAGAAGGTGATTATGGAAGGATTGTGCTGGTTGAGGCTATAATTACAGTAACATAGCACAGTGGTTGTGGAGCCCCAGAGATGAGGTAATGACAGACAGCTTCTCCACAAACACCTACTACTATGGGCTATGTGACTGCATCCATACAAACCTCCAGTTCTTCATGACGGAAGAGAGGAATGTCATCTTCCAAAAGAGGAACAAAGGAGTACTGTAGTGA
The DNA here is from genome assembly GCF_023856365.1 of Brienomyrus brachyistius. Classification (NCBI taxonomy): domain Eukaryota; kingdom Metazoa; phylum Chordata; class Actinopteri; order Osteoglossiformes; family Mormyridae; genus Brienomyrus; species Brienomyrus brachyistius. The sequence continues at coordinate 23,330,219 of NC_064544.1, forward strand.
AATCTGTGTTTGAAAAGCCGGTGTGGGAAAGTCTGACCCCGCAGGTAATTAGATCCAATCACAAACAAAGGTGTTGATCTTGGGCGCAGTGTCCCATTACAGAATGAGCTGGAAAATGGCAGGCAGGAGTCCCTTTACACGGTGCTGCGGCTCTCTGGCAGGTACGGGGAGGTGCAGCTCATGTGTGACATGCGTGACGGTCTTCAGACCCTCCATAAAAGCTCATTAGCTGTGCTCTGTCACGCAGCTGCAGCCCAAACTATCCTAAAGCCATCACCCCCCCCCCCCCCCCCACACACACACACACACGCAAATCTCCTTTGTTTCAGCATACTGAACATTACAGATGTAGCCTTTGTCCCTCAGTGTTTCTGTTTTGCTTTCTTTCAAACGTGTGACTTGAATCAGGGATAGCTTGATTTGACACATATATCCTTATGAGGGTTGGTTTGTTTGGGTTATTTTGTTAAATAGGGGCCTTGGGATGGCACTGCTAAAGGAAAAGGGTGGGATGCTCCTCACATATTCCATTATGACTCTGAGATCACACATTTCTGTCCCTTTTGCTGATACAAATTAAGACTCACAAATGTGAAACAATAAAGTGTGTAATATGCCTTTCAGTGAGCTATGTTTGGGTTGTACAAGTGGGAGATCAGGACAGCTTAAAACCAGGGGCAGAATTCCACAGTGACTCTCCTAATTGGCTTCTAATGTTTCATATGTGAAATAGAATAGAATAGAATAGAATAGATATTTCATTGCAAACAGCAGGTACAATGAAATGCAATGTGCAATTCCCTGAGTAATACTTGCATCTGTATTACAGTGGTGCCTTACCTTTTTGAGCAGATTTTGTGTTACCTTAAAATACCCATTTCTAGAATCTGTGTTCACTGTTAATTAAGACAGTGTTCAGTGTTGATTAAGCTAGCGCTCGCTGTTAATTAAGTCGGTACTTGTCGTTGAGTAAGACTTATAATTAAGCCGTTTGCTTGTTATTTCAGCCTTTCAAATTTTATTGATTAGCTAACCTTTTCTCTGGAGCCTTTTGGCCACAGCAATCAGAACCACATTAGTGAGGCAGGTTAGCACTTGCTAATTGATTTGAGGTCTTCAAAATCAGAGATGGAGACCCTTCACACATAACATTAGCATGCTCTATGTATTCATAAATGACATTCATTTATTTATTTAGCAGATGCTTTCCTTCAAACCAACATATAAGCACGGCAGTAATTCAGAAGCACAGCGCTGTCAGGGACTCGGGTAGGCTTTGCCTTCAGTGAATGCCCAAGTAGAAGGAGAATTAGCATCAGATCAAGAGCTACATAACCACTTGCAAACAAAGCAAGAACCTAATTAAACAACCATTCAAATCAGCAGAGAAAATGCAACATTAAAAGCATTCAGAAGCATAGAGTGGTATAGGCTGGTAGAGGTGTTTCCAAAACAGATGGCCCGGTCCCATATATTTGTCGATACATGTATTTGTACACTTACCATCTATTCGGAATATTTGTGAAGATCATGATTGTGGAGACTTTGCTTGACTGTCCATGATATTATTGTTATAGAAAGCAGTCTTGTAGCCCACATGTCAGCTTGCTGTGTAAGGAGGGCTTCGCTGGTCATGTAGGAAACAGCATCTGGATGCCACCCCAGTGTAATGATGTCAAGGGGGAGGTTTGACCACAGCAGTTCAGGCTGACTTTCCTGTTTAATGACGCTCAAGCACAGCCCCCCCTTTGACCATATTCTTAATGATCATATTGCTTGTGATCCTTTGAGTTTAAACTCTGAACCTTATAAAAATTAGTGGCAACTTCTGTCTAAGTGTTGGGTAAATGTTGGGTAAGTGTTCCCAGGGGAGAGAACACACTTGGATATGGAGGATATGTATGAAATACCATGAGGATGTGGGGAGGTCACATGTGGGCTACTGAGATGGTATGAGGGATTATGGGATATTAGCACATACTCTACTAACTATTTTCCATTCCACGCATGTTTAGCAAATGTGATGATTAAGTAGCGAAAAGTTAAAAGTGTACAGTTTTCCTGATGTTCCCAGAACATCATCTCACCACCACCACCACCACTACTACTACTACTACTAATAATAACAATACAGAAGCAAGTGAAGGTGGTGGTAGAGCAGTGGGTATCACTGTCACTTTGAATTTCAAAGGTCGTTGGCCCAAGGATGGGTGGTGCATTTGTAAATCAATGTGTATGACACTCTTAAATCTGTCAGCGAGTTGTCAACTTGTTTGACTCTTGGAAAAAAAAAGAATATCACTTCAAAGCTAATTTCTATACCTTTTAAATAGTCTTTCCATTAACTTTTTATGCTCAGACAACAACAACAAAAGCCTGTCGGTGGAGGCAGCCATGTTTGTTCCGAGATGTGTAGCTCAAACAGGAGACTGGTTGGATGTCACGTCACACACCTTGGAATTTTCATCTTCACCAAATAATCTAATGAAACATGATGTTATTGTACTGACATTGACAGAGCCTTTGTTAAGATGTAAGCATGAAAAGGATGTTCCATTAACATTACAGTAATAACATTCTCTGTCTCCTTTCATAAGACCTTAACATAACATTGGCTAAAGTTCTGGGAAGGTTCCCTGTTAGCTGGATGCCTTCCACGGTCAACATGCCAACCCCTCTGACCAAGGGCTTGTGAACCACCAAACCATAATGACACAGAACACATAAAATCACAAGCAGTATTTCGCTAAGGAGCTGATTAATGGAACGTCACTCGTGTGGAGCATCATGTCTGACCTCTGCTTGTGGGGCTACTGTGTTTATTACTTTTTGAATTTGTGGATTTTTAAGCATCTGGAATTAAAGACCCTGAAGCAAACTGAAACAGCAGCTGCCTTCTAATTGCTATTTATCATTAGCTGGCAGGAAATTTTTGTGAAAAGAATAATTGTACAATTGTTATATGCTGACTGGTGGAATTTCCTAGAATAAAAAGACTTTTGTGAAAAAGAAGGAAATTCACTTTGGATGATCAGTCCTCTTAGTGGCTATTAATTGTAACCACATATATCAGGAATATCCTCTGAAGGATGTGGGGTAAGTTTGGACAGTAGCACCTTCAACATGACTGGATACAGAGCCGGAAACCTCAAGAGGAAGTGGCAGACACTATTGTACGTACTGTGAGGCATTTCCAAGAAGTTTAATCAATCTGATTTGTATCATGAATAATGCCCTACTGGCACTCGAGTACCGAGCTGTATACTGTAACTGCAAACCAGCCTCTTGTCAAGATGATTCCTGTTTAAAAATGCCATTCCTGGTAGCTGGAAACTACCTGTAACCCTATCCAAAGTTATCTCCTCTTTCGCAGGACTTTTATAGAAGAAATTGATGTCAAGAGAGCATTGCTGTTGCCAACAGCAACGAAAACGATTGTGAAATATGAGTTCTGTGATGATACAGCAGAAGTTCAGTAAACAAAGGATGGTCACATGCCAGGAGAGAAGGAGAACATTATGAAAGAATTAAACTACATATTCGTTAAACATGAAATGACTTATGCTTTACTGATACACATTTGGGCAGAAAGTATATTTACAAGAAGTGTATTTACAAGAAGTTAATCCTGTATCCCATCCAAATCTGCTGGAGTTTATAGGAATTATTTCCAGAGTTCGGAGTTTATAGGAATGCTACTGACTTCCATCAAGAAAATAAAAACAAGAATTTAAGTTAAGTTTTCAGCTCATTCCTTAATGCACTTAGATTGAGGTTCAATTACATGTTACAGTCAATGATGAGTGAATTCAGTACCAAAGCAAAGCCACATAGTCTTGGTGTTTCTATTACCTCACTAGACACAAAATGCATCTCGCTGGCAGGAGAAGCCAAGAGGCTAGTGACACTCTGAGAAGTAGATTTATGGCTAAAGTGGGGAATACAACTCTGCGTGGTTTAGTTGTAAATATGTTACTACATTTTCTGACCTATAGGGGCAAGCCTACCTACAAGGTTTTTACAGTCTTTATGTGAGGACGACCAAAAGGAAGCACGAGTGGCATCTATTGCACACATCATGCAGGTCAAGCATGGGAGTTAGTAGCAGTACCTTCCAGTATATAGGCCATGAAAGATGCAGGTAAAACCATGAGGAGAACATGCTTTGACCTGAAAAGTGTGGAAAGGTTGATGATTCACTTTTTTATCAGTAGATCATCTGACGCACATAGTAGAAGTAAAAGTACTGGTTTAGAAAGGAAGGAAAGAAGAAGGAATTCATGTCAGAACCTGATCTAAATCTGATCTAGAGCCTGTGACAAAAGCAAAGGCCTGTGTCTTTCGTTGGGATGGCAAACACACAATCCGCATGCAGGACCGCTGACAGGTGGAAAACTGGGTAAGTTTACCTCAAGCCCTGGGTCTAACCTTTAAATAATTTGTTTGAATGACTGGTCAAAAATACATATTATTGAAAACTTTATAGTATTTGTGACTCACATAAAAGTTTATGCTTTATCCTCCTGATTTTCTTTGACATAATAGTCAAAAACGATTTAACTAAATGGTTTGGTCTGTCACGCCATGGTAACGTCAGAAGTGTAATATTTAGCTCCCCCCTCGACTGTCAAAATGGCAAGTTAAATGGTTTGGCAATGCTCTCCATAGAGTGTCAACCTGCCCAGATCGTCTTGTCCCTGGGAATGAGCAAGACACATGGTGGGCCTGCCCACGTGACACAAGGATGGGGGTGGAACAGGAACTTTATTAGGGATTTGGGACTTTACAAATAAATAAATCCAAACAAAAGATGGCCTATCCGGATTTGGCAGTGGGGACGAATACAAGGACGTAATATAGTGTTTGGGGAAGCATGACACTGACTAGCTGTGGGGCCCAAAAAAGACAAAAGGCTCTTTTCATGGCATGGTTTATGGGCCACAGGTGAATGAAGGGCTGGTCATCTGACTCATCCCAGTAACAGGAAGTCCAGCTTCTTTCCTGTTTTAAAGCCACCAATGATTCATGCTCGACATGTCTGACTCGTAGACCCATACATACTCAAATCCCATACAGACCCAAAACCTAAATTGCTTCTGGTTGTTACTGACCTGGGGGGGGGGCAGAGGAAGAATATATCCTATAGCTACTGTTTGCTCAGTCTGATTCTTAGTATAATTGGATGACAGCTTCATATCAGGAGCAGATTTATTGGAAACACGCGACTTGTGACTTCAGTTTCTGGATGGTTAACAGCTATATAGCCCTACTATTGTTTAGCTGTGTAGCTATGAAGATTTTGGATGTTTAGCCCTGAAGGTTTTATACTGCAATGTCCAAATCCCAAGAGATGGGTTACTGGATAAACATGTCTAACCGTGTTTTAGCTCCAAGGAAGACACATCTGGAGGGCTGAGGAACAGCGAGGTACCTCAGGCGGTGGTTTTACTGCTCCCGGGTGCGTACGCATGATCAGCCACAGCCAGCACGCTCCCATCTCATCAGGCCCCAGCTGTTAATGGATGCTAGCATGGCTCTGAATTGCATCATCACAGATGTGTCTGCGCGAGACAATGGTGCCATGGCACCAGTAATTAGGTCTTTTAGGAGACGCACAAATTATCACAGAGAACATACATTGGTATATTAATTCAGAATTGTTTCTTTAAGTTTATTCAAGCAGAGTTAGTATGATCATCCCTATTGGTGCTGTTTTTATTTGTATTTCTGCATAGGAATATACAGACCATAACTTGGCCTTTGTGAAATACATATTGTAGCAAATGACCTGGGGGGCAGCTTGGCTCAGTAGGCAGCACTGTAGCCTCATGCTTTCGGGATTGGAAGCCCTATTCCACCCCCCACCCCCCAATCTCCCCCCTGCACCCCCAGCTCTGAGTGTGTGTAGGCTTCTCGTATTCTCCCCATGCTGTGCAGATTTCCTTCAGGTATTACAGGTTTCCTCCAATGGTCCATACAGCAATGTGCTTATGTGAGTTGTTATCTCACTATGTGCCTGTGAATGTCTGGGCTGCCATCCTGCACAAGGTGCCCTGTCCTTCCTGGGTTTGGGTCCACACTCACCATGACCCTGTACTGGATAAACAGCAGGAAGACTGCGGATGGCTTTGGGCCGGGCTCCAGCCCTAGGCTTTAGGGTGGGCTGCAGGTTTCACTGTGGGGTCTTTGGGTCTTCCCTAGAAAAACAGCCTGCTTCTGACCTATTTATAATAAACATAAAATACCTGTGATTGGTTGGCATTCGGAGAGGGCCAGGCTTATGATTGGCCAAGCCAATGAATTCCTGAAGGGATGGAAACCATGTAGCATGAAGCTGAGCTGAAGTTATGGGTTACTAACTGCTGTGAAGGAACACCACCAGAGCTTGCAGTACGTAATTTCATAAATAAACGGCTTTTTGGCTTTTGTTTGTTTTTTACAAACTATAGACCATAAATACATCCTTCTTATTCCACCTAGTGATGCTTAAACTGGGGAGCTATACCCCTTATCACAGAAACATAAGCCTCCCTGCCAGGATGTGATTGGCCATTTTAGTAGCTCAGGGAAAGCAAAGTATTAAAAATCTCCTAGACCATTCTGGGATGCTGGTTTTCTCAGTTTGAGATTTTCTGGGGTTATTCAAAAGATCATTTATTATTCATCAGCAACATCCCCAACCTCGCCTCTATCCTACAGCCCACAGGCTTCCTGAGCAACTGCCTTAAACTAATACTGAATTTAGCTGTCTTTGGTTTTATCTTCATGATTAATATGCACAGCATAATGAGACCTGCCTTTACAGCGATTAAAGCCCAGAAGCCTGGAGACGCGGAGGATCGCATGGTTGGCGCCCAGCATTACGGCCTGCTCTTATGGTTAGCCTGCTTAGCATGGAATGCTGTGTGTCACTGAAGACTATAAACATCTGTCCTGACACAGGGGATCCATTGATCTTTGCTGCAAAGGGATTGCGCTGATCACTCTCTGGGGCGGCATTCCTGAGCTGTTTAGCACCCAGGGATAGAGGAGATGCCAGGTCAGGCCCTTGAGGGGGGTTTCCAAGCCCGCAGTGTGCAGGGGAATCTAAATAAAAGCTGCTGCTGTAGTTTTTTTGGGGGGGTCGGTTGACAGTGGGTGGCAGGGGGCCCCGATTATTCACCTAGCTGGACGCGTGGAACTAAACATTGTGCTGGCAGCGTGAAGCACTTTCTGTAATATGGGGCTGACACTGGAGCAGCAGGTGGTTTAATTGCTAGGACAGGGAACTATTACTTAAGATAATTGCAGGAAAATGGCATTGTAACTTTGCACTATAACATGTATAAATCAGTTTAAATTAGAAATAAATGGAGAGCTAATCAGCTTTTACAGTTTTATAAATAGTGTCATGTCTTTGATAAAAACAGCCGCCTTTCTGTTATCTTTTATCCCCACATGGAGGAACACATACAGAAAAGAAAACAGTATGGGATCTTTGTTCAACAACCGCTCCTTCCTTACTGGAAATGGGAAAAAGCTTCTTAGTGGTGAGAATGAATTAGTCTCCATCGCATGGATCCGATGCCACCCAAGACGTTACGAAGAACTATAATTTCCAAGAGAAAAGTACAGGTGTGTACGGGTTAAGCCATGCTGTAATGCTGAAAAGCAGTCGCTGAATTCTGTAATTCTGCCTGCTTTATTCAGTTATTGTCGCTCTCATTTCTACTTTATAACATGTCCTTCTCACACCAGGCATCACACACTGAGACTCGCACATTCGACTGAGAAGGTGTGAACTGGGCTAGCTGTGACCTCACGCTCACTTACAACAAACTGTCCGTAAGTCACTGTGACTGCATTCCCCATTTCTCCCCAGAGAGCCAGTGCCCTGTGGGTGGGGGACCCAGCCAGGACGGGAAGAGGTGGGTTCCTTCCTTATTTACACACATTTCTCCCCTTATTCACAATTAAGTCTGCCCCCTGTTACTATATGTGCATTAGAATTAAGTGTCATTCTAATTAATGTGACAGCTGATGTATATTAATCACAGATTTTGCTGATAAATGATTATACATTACCTTATTTCCTGGCAGACTTGCTGCAGTTAGTGTAAATTGGCTGGCTTCTGATGTCTGTAGACTTCTCCAATGCCAAACCCCTGTCAGTCTGCTATGTGCTCTATACATCAGTTACATTTAAACAGCATTCAAGGTGAGGGTCTGGCTTGGCTCTCCAGGGGTTTCCATGTAGTTTTTGGTTCAAGAGGAAGATGGTTCTTCTTGTATGTTGGCTCATGAAACAGTTTGTGTCAAGGTGATCACCTCTTTCCTTTCTCCATTCCCTCTGCCTTGTGGATCTCTCTGCTGTCTTGAAGAAGCACACTGTATGCCATTAGATTTTGGGGTGCGGTGATTGTGGACACCCTGGGAGGTGACCCCTGACCCTGGACTCCTCATTATGATACTCACCTTTCCCAGAGGTCTTGGGGGATCCTGTTGGGCGACCCCACCATGACGTGAAAGTGCAACAAGTTTGCATAAATGTCGGACAGGGGTCCTGAGAGATCCCCCTCATTGCAAATACTGACCATTCTTTGGTATAACATTCTCCGGGTCACTCTGGATATTACATTATTAAACGAATATAGGTAAAGTGACTTTGTGTTAAGTCCCCTCCAGTCTTCCAGGCCACAAACAAGCTTTACCTCATGAGAAAAACACATGCTTGGAGAAGCAAATGAGGTGTGAATTAAGGGACTGGGAGGTGGCAGGAAGCCAGATCTTCCACTTGGGGCGCCGTTGGGACATTGGCTTATGACTGGCATGGCTTTCCGGCCAAATCCAGCCACACTTTCTGTGATATATACGCCAGCTGACAAATTAGATGACAAATTGCACATGAGGGTGTGACATGAGTCTTGATGTCATCATCAACATTCGTAGTTTGTGATTCAGCTGTGAAATATGCACTTTCCTGGTGTGCGTCTTAAACTGTGTACAGTGACTAAAGTGAATGCTTCAGAAATCTGTATACGCATCATAAACTCAGTGTTATCAGTGAGGTTTACATACAGGTGGTAGGTCTATGTGCGAATGAGTGAATTTGTAAGGATCATGCAGGCCTGTGACTGAGATTTCAGGGTCTAGATTTATGTAAAAATATGTTTCAGTTGAGTGGTTGACTGATGACCTTATAGGCCTTGACAAAAATGCTGTGCTGTGGCTTTCAGATTGTAGAAAAGTGAAAACAAGATGAGTGTATCAGGCCTCTAGGCTCGCTTAGTGTATTTACCTCCTGTTCCTGAGTCCTACCTGACTTTCTCAAGGCTTCCATCAGGCACGTAGCCAGTCAAAACACACTGAAACAACCCTTTCGAAATTCCTGTTTCCCACACTCTGTCCTTCTGTGTTATCAGGCCACAAAGCCTCATCCACTCAAGGTGGGGTGGACAGATGGGCTGGGTTCTCTTGGATCTGCTCTTAGTCTGACAGAGAAACAGATACCGTTCATGGCAGATCACCTACTCCAAGAACAGAAGTTTCTCTTGCTGCGTTGCCATCATCTGGATGGGTGTTGTTGGTGTTCAGAATCAGGCTGTATGCTGCTAGGTCATGGCCTTAGGGCAAATATCCAGGGATGTCTGAGCCACATTCCCAGGTGAATCTGTCTTCCAGAAGAGCTGGATCTTCAGGAGACCTCTGGGTGTAGGTGGACCAACATCTTCAGCACTGAAAAAGCCAGAGAGTTTTGAAAAGAATAATTGCTGCTAATTCCATTTTGTGAAAAAACTTTGCCAAAATGTCTCTAAGGTCTGATCAGCAGCTACAATAAGCCTTTGGTTGAGGCCTTTAAAAGAGGTTCCACTAATTACTAAACATAAGGATTCAAATGCTTTTACCATAAAAGACCTTGATTGCTTAAAACATTCATTCGGTAACGAGACAGCAATTTAAAATGCGTGTCATTTGTTAATAAACATTAAATTGTATTTAATCCTGACATGTGAAAAATCACACTTTAGGATCAATTATGTCACATATATGCTAATAAATACACATCTAAAGAGGTATTGTGAATCTGTATTAAAAGGTTGAATGTATGTAAAAGTAATATGTAGTGAATCTATATGCTGAGACATTACAAATGTGTCATTGTGAATCATACACTTCCATCCATTCAGAAAAGGAAGGGTGTGTATCATGAAAACTGGCATTCTGGGATATTAGCAAGGCCACTATTGAGAGTGGTCCCTCCTGGCCAGTGCAGAGCGGCCAGCGCCTGGACACACTGTCCCCCAGGCGACATGGACTCGAGGCCGGTATGCCAGCCCTTGTCTGAAGATGAGTCTGGAACAAAGCCGCAGTTGTATTTACGGTGGTAAACAGGAAGGGGAACAGAAGAACTGTCATATTTTTAGCTTGGCAGTAATTTAGAAGCTGGAGCAATGCCAGGCTGCTATTTTATAGCTAATTATGTCTTTGGTTGTGCGTAACCAAATGTCTCCCTTTTCATTTCACTTAATCATGTCGGCTCTTGCACTCAGAATGCCTGAATGGATCCCCTGTAGTGCAGAGCACCTTAATCATCACGACGGGCTGGGCCGCCCTCCCGGCCCATGTGAGACAGCCCAGGAGGACCCTCTGCGAATATCCACACATCCTCCAATGGTGGGGGATCATTTCAGCTGATAATTTAACTGTCTCAAGCACATTAAATTGAGGTAAATATTTGACAGTGTATTCAGTTAATGGGTATTTTATTATCAATCGTTGCTGTTTTTGTTTTCAGTCACTGCAATACACTGGTGTTTACATGTCATTGAGAAATATGCCATCATTCAGTCCACTATCCTAATACAAATATTGCAAATTATTAAACTGCTTTGTTTAATTATGAATCTGCCTTTTCGGATCAAAGTGTACCAAAGGTAATTAATTAAACGAGGCTTCACTCTTTTCCTACCAGCGTTTGATTGTCTGCTGCTCTGGCCCCGTGGTTGTGCTCTGTAAACGTGTAGCTTTCAGATCTTTCCTTAGGTCTGTTTGTACCTTTACCCAAGGAATGAAACAGCTATGGAAATGAACTACACTCTGTTTGCCTTGCATTTATATGTGGTTTGTATGGACAAGATAATGGAAAACTAGCACTAAAATGTTATTTTCTGGTTAGTCCTCAAAGCAGAGCTGTAAATCACATTTAGGCTCCCATACAAATGACTGCCGCGCATTGTTTGTTTGGCAGATGCATTGTAAGTGCAGGGGGGCTCATTAACTAACATCGCCTAGAAGAAAACAAACATAAAACTCCGTGACCTGGAGCGTGAGATGAACGGGTCGTTCTGGTTTGGAGAGATGCAGGAGTCACAATTCAGCGGCATAACATCACATCTGAGAGTAAATGATAAACATGAACTGACGTTCATTTAGCCTGATCAGCCGGCTGTGAAAAGGAGAAGGGAGACCGTGAGGCAGCAGTGGCTCTTCCTCTGTGATGCGTGTGTGGGGTTTGAGGGGGGGGAAGCCAGGCCCCGTTGCTGACGATGATCCCACAGAGGGGCAGGGGCGGGGGGTTGGGGGCTACACCTCAGCTGTGTTCCTCATCCATGGGGGGCAGCCTTTGTGACATTATTCTAATGGGGAAATTTCTCTATAGAAAATAATGATTGTGATATGGAGGTAGAATTTCAGGGCAAAACAATCAAATATGATTTTTCATCACAGGTGCAACAATTCTGGTAGCTCTTTCTGCATGAGAATTGGTGCGCTTAGTTAGAGAGGCCTCTGTGATTCTGGATGTTAGGAATGCTATAGCAACCATACAGCTTCTGAATTTTGAATGGTAGCTTTTATCGCATTTTAATAGTAAATATTAGCAAAAAAAAACATGATACGGGAAGTTGCACATTTTAGGGAATGTCAAGCTGTGACGTGTCACTGTGCTGTTTTATAGGAATACAGACCCTAAAACACGTGTGTAAGAAGTGCACCTTTTGTGCCTTCATAATGGAAAGCCATTCAGGGCTTAACTGAATCATTACAGGACAAAGAGCAAACTATACATTCAAGGTCAAACAAGCTTTTCTATACTGAGCATATACTGTGCATTTGCTTTCTGATAGTTGTTATAATTTCCAGGTCTCATTTAAATACATATGAACAGACAAATATTGTATTGTGGGGAATGCATGTGGACAGATCATTATTGTACTGTTGGGAATGTATATAAATAGATAAACTGTATTGTGGAGACTGTATATGAACAGATCAGCAGTCTATTGTGGGATTGTGTATGAACAAATCAGCAGTGTGTTATGGGGACTGTATATAAACAGATCAGCAGTGTATTGTCGGGAATATTTGTGAACAAATCAGCATGTGTTGTGGGAATGTATATGAACAGATCAGCAGTGTGTTAATGGGACTGTATATAAACAGATCAGCAGTGTATTGTGGGGAATGTACATGAACAGATCAACTGTATTGTGCAAACTGTATATGAACAGATCAGCAGTGTATTGTGGGAAATGTACATGAACAGATCAACTGTATTGTGCAAACTGTATATGAACAGATCAGCAGTGTGTTGTGGGGAATGTACATGAACAGATCAACTGTATTGTGCAAACTGTATATGAGCAGATCAGCAGTGTATTTTGCAGAATGGGCACACAATCTGGTAACCAGATGGTTTCCTGTTCATGTACCCCAAGGTCATTCACTGATGAAACCTGATGCTGGTACTTAGCCTGAATCTCTGCAGTAAAATTTTCGAGCTATATAAATGCAAGGTATTGTAGGTCACTCTGGACAGAAGGCTAGCTAAGAAATCAGCTATAAAATACATGTGAGAGTATACTTGCAACAATACTATACAGAAATATATGATATACTGAAAAGTATTCTGGCAGAAAGTTGTGCAGAAAATAAATCAAGATAAAATCTATTTCCAGTGTGATTTCCTTGGTATTTATGGATGCTTAAATGATTATACTTGGTGATGTTTATGTAGTGTGTAGCATAAAAAAAACCCATTTATATTATGTCAGAATCAACCCATTTACTGGATATGAAATAAAACATTCAACATGAGTATGTAGCTAATTAATATCTTAAGGTATTTTCTGTCAATTTATTAATTTATTAATTGCTATAATATATGCGTAAAAGCAAAAAAAATGTATTCTCAAAGCTTTAACACAGTCTCTATGAATAGTTTTAAATAGATAGGATTATGGACTATAAGTGCTGTGTATCGCATATTAAACAGACAGAAACATAATTCATACGTCTTAGTGAAGAAAAACCTTTTTTATCTAAAACCCAAGCAGCTGGTTAAACCAATAACTGATTTAAAAAATGTGCTGCAGGCAAGTATTTATCTCTCAATGCACCATGGTAAGTGTGTTTGGCACTTATATTTTATATATTTATGTACACATGTATATATGTATGTATGTATGTATTTCCCTCCTTGCTTTCAAAGCCCAGTCATAGTATCAGACTGCAACCAGGCTGGCAGTGGTTAATACTGCAGCCTCACACCTTTGGGACTGGGGTTTGTGGCTCTGCCCTGGTTCCATGTGTATAGAGTTTACATTACCTTCCCGTGTCATAGTGGGGTTTCCTCCGGAATCTCCGGTTTCCCTGCTCACCCCAAAAACACGGTACGATGAATTGGTCTTGCCAAAGTGTCCATGAGTATGAATCACAAGCAATTCCTCTAAGACTACATGGAAAGTATTGAAGTAATCAATGTAAATTCATTGTATTTGTGATTAAAAGTGTAATCTGTATTACTAAATGAACCACAGTGGTGATTATTAAACAGAAGTTGCTTTCGACAACATATATGTGAATTTTCCCGTTGAAACAGGATGAAAACACTCATAGACACCCACCGACATGGCAGTTAGCTTGCAAACTAAGCTGCTTGTCTTAAAGCTGAGCTAGAGGTGTTGAAACAACATGGCTGAGTGCAGCTAATGTTGACTTCATTCTAAAGAAGTCTTTTCATGAAGGAGAGAAGAATTTACACAGAAGTAGCTGACCGACTAAAATAAGAAAAAAAAGACCTTATTTGGTCATACTAACAACTGTCCACACTATGCTTCATCCATTATAAAAATCTCTATCCGCTACTGGTGTGAATGGTTTGTCTGTGTCCAGCGATAGGTTGTTCCCTGCCCTGTGTACGTAGCTTCTGGGAAATACTCCAGCACCTTCAACCCTGCATAGAACAAAAGGGAATAGAAAACAGATGGATGGGAAATACTAATTTTCATGCTAGTTTATAGATTATAGATTGTAAATAGGGTATCTACATTTTCGTAAAATCAATTAATCTTTGTAATCATTCACTTGCTGCTTCCAGGAATTATATATCTATTTATGAATGCAGAAACAATATGAAGGAAGTCAGCCTCTCCTCTTTCCTTCCTGCCGCTCAAGCCTGACTAGAGTGATTTAGCCTTTAGCTGCCCTCTCACCTGCCTGCGTAAATTTTGCTTTTCCATGTCTCAGGGTTTTAAGTGTAATGATGCTCAGGTTTCTGGATATGCTGCTCAGAAATGAATGTTAGACTGAATAGTCATGAATAGACTGTCGGTCAATTTAATAAGGGAAACAAATGTATAAACAGGAAATAGTCACTTGTCTATAAAAGATGCTATGGGGTCTTAGTTAACCCCAGAAAATGTCTGATTACTAAACTCTGAAGGAGCCTGTTTGGGTGGTAGTAATGGAGGCAGGGTGGCCATTGGACAGGGCTTTTCTTTTCCTGCCATTTACTACATTTGGCCCAATTGGATTGGAGGGATGATCTGTCTGTGGGCAGGGCTAAAATCTGTGCCAGAAAATGCTATTGGTGTTTGTAGCATAAAAGGACTTGTTGCTGGTAGCAATAAAGAAGCTGTGTTATTTTTGGTATCGCATCCACTCCACCATCTGTGAGACTATGACTGTGACCAGGGTTCCGGCCATTTTCGTGTAATCTTGTTGTGTTTGTCATTTCATTTATAATTGCTCACCTGAAGAGTTTTCCTTCATTACTAAATATAAATTGAAAGTACAACATCTGGGAACCTGCTTTATTTTTATATTATGGCCTGATGGTAGAACAGAGGCCATAACATACCACACAATGGTGTCTCCTGGGTGAGAAAATTATGCAAGCCAGGTCTATGGTTCTGATCAATGTGGTACCAGAGCTCTCATCCAGCCACCCACTCCAACTTCTTTGTTGTTCTTGAGTTGTGTGCTTCTCTGTATCCATGGTTACTCCTCTGAACTACCATCCAGGGCCCCAGCACTGTCCCTTTCCACCCTATAACCTGAGCTCCACTCTCTGCAGTTCACATGGTAATTTATGATAGATGACTCTCTCATTCCAGGGCAGGGCAGTGACTGAGTGGACAGAGCTGTATCCCCAGACCTCTGTGTGTGTATGAAGTCTCTGTGGGTTTCTACCGAGGTTTGTGAATGTTTGCCTAGCAGAGGACTGGCGTCTCATTGAGGGTGCATCTCTGCCTTCTACCTCATGCGTCCTAGAATAGGGTCTAGCCCCCTTACTATACCGTAGGGGGCTCTCTCATTACT
Organism: Brienomyrus brachyistius; assembly: GCF_023856365.1. NCBI lineage: Eukaryota > Metazoa > Chordata > Actinopteri > Osteoglossiformes > Mormyridae > Brienomyrus > Brienomyrus brachyistius. Next base: position 23,345,798 of record NC_064544.1, read on the forward strand.
TAGGGATCTGTGAAGCTGATCATAGGAGGTTCCCAGTGACATTTAGTAAGCAAAAAAATATTGAAGGGAGACTGACCATTCCGACTCAAAAATATACAAAATGCTGTACTGAAGTCAACCCCCTCCCCCGAGTCCTTAGTTACTCATCTTAATCAATCAGCCGTGATGAGGGTCCCTTGCTCTGGTCTGCTTTCATTTGGGGGTTTCTGGGTTGAAAGGTTGAAAACTCTTGATATACAGGATAAGCAGACTGACGATAGGATATACGATGGCTGGATATGTGATGCTCTCCCTCCATTGTTACCATCTTGATCATCCACCACTTTACCTCAGTAATTCCCGGGGCCTTTCTTTTCTCCTCCACAGCCCTTCTCTCTCTCTTCTCTGCCCTCCAGTACATTTACTGTCTCCTTCACTGCCGCCTTCTGTCAGTCACCTGAGCTACTGCGATGGATGCAGTTTATATAGCGGTTCCTACCCACCACACTGAGCCTCCCCCTGCCCTCCCGCAGGATCACACCCTGTACATGACTGGTGCTTGGTGGCTGTCTCATCCAGACTGAACTTCCTGTAAGCGTTATTCCACATGTGGGAACCTGGAGGTCGAGAAGACTTGGCCCGAGAGTCATGCTGCTGACATTATACCTAAATCAGACAGAAGCATTTAGAGAGCAGGACGGGGCTATTACACCCTCCCATGGTGGGACCTTGTTGATTCCACATCTGAAAAGTTCAGTTTTCATTCTATTTCATTCATCACTCTATTGTCATAACATGACTGTACAAACAAGGGAAAACTGTTTGGTTCACTCTCAATAACAGCATCGGTTAACAGCAACAAAGACATGTCTAAGGACAGTTACTGAAACAACAAATTAACAGACAGATAAACAAAATATATAAAAAATAATTAAATAGCATGAGAGTCCATCTGTTTCTAAATGCTTATCAGTTTAAATACATGATGATCATTAGGTTTTCCAGAAGGAGTAAGGTAACCTCTTCTCATTCTAAGAATACGCTTGCACACATGAGAGGTGGAAAGTACAGAAAGTCCAGAAAGTACAAATCCTGAAAAGTTTGTTTCAACCAAGCAGTTAAATACAAAGAGTCACAGTCAAGTACTTAACTGCTTGGTTGAATTTTCCACATCTGCATGAGAGTAGGTCATGTATAGACATGGCAGCATAATAGTGCACGTGCAATTTAATTTGCAACCTGAATTTATCACTTGATAGCTATTGCAGCTAATGTTCCACTATAGTTTAATAAGTACACATTTTTATTTAGCTAGAATATGTGTTCTTGCTGCCGGAGTGAACCGTTCTGTGCTCCTGTTATTGATCTGTTTGGCATCCATAATATCATCTCTAGCATCCTGACTAACCTTCATGAACTCATGTTATTCTCTTATTTTATTCTCCGCACCTATTCCCCAGCAATGAGCTTGCATAATTGCTTATGCAGTGTACACAATACACAATACACATTCCTCTTTCCCTCAAGAGCTTTTTCAGGAACTGGACAAAGAAAAAAGAACTAAGTTTAAAAGAAGACTGAAAGTTTAATCTCCTTTGGTTAGTTGGTTTGGCAGAAAAACCAGGCAACAGATAAAGTAAATTCTGGATGAAACATTTCTTACCGACACTAGGAAAGAAAATATTTTAAATTCACCTCAAGATGAAGGTTAAACCTACTTGGGAGGGGAAAGGCAGTTGACATGGTAGGGTGGTCAGGTTATTTCTGTATTATATTGCATTGTGTTGTGTTGATTCAGGAATAGAATCTTAAATCAAGCTGTGAATGGCATTAGTGAGGAAACAGGCTATTCTATTTCTGTAGAGCTGGGCTTCAGCTAAGTTTCTTTCAGCCTAATTAAAGGAGAGTGAGATTTATAAGAAAGGGGTATGCCTTCAGACATAATTTTGTTCCTCTCTGGACATTTAATAACCCTGATTCTGTTATTTGGTGAATCTCTGGATAACTGCTCCAGCCCAAGTTCATTAGGAGGTCAGGTAGGTGCTGTTTGATTGGCTGATCGAGTCGTGCAGCTGATGTTTTTCTTTGATAATCTCTAGCCCCAGGTCATAATGGGAAAAAGCTCAGTAAGGCTTGTTGGTGTGATTTAACACATACCTTATCTTAATGATGTTCTGCATTCGAAACACTTTGATCTTCTGAAAAATGTTTTCCTGTAATACTTTTTGCGCTTAATCTGGATTTGCTGATATGAGGAGACCATGAACGACAAGAAGAAAAAGCACAGCAAGAGCAGAAAAGATAATTATGCATTTGGCCGTGAAAGGATGTTTTATTTCAACAAACACAGAATGCTTGGGGTGCAAACGGGAGCAAGGAAGCAAAATGAGAACCGAACCTGTGAAAATAAAACAACATGTAATACCAGTGCTGTCCACATGATGTATAATACCAGTGCTGTCCACATCGTGTATAATACCAGTGCTGTCTACATGGTGTATAATACGAGTGCCATCCACATGGTGTATAATGCCAGTGCTGTCCACATGGTGTATAATACCAGTGCTGTCAACATCGTGTATAATACCAGTGCTGTCTACATGGTGTATAATACCAGTGCTGTCCACATCGTGTATAATACCAGTGCCGTCTACACAGCATGTAACACCAGTGCCATCCACATGGTGTATAATACCAGTGCTGTCCACATCGTGTATAATACCAGTGCTGTCCACATGGTGTATAATACCAGTGCCATCCACAAGGTGTATAATACCAGTGCTGTCCACATCGTGTATAATACCAGTGCCGTCTACACAGCATGTAACACCAGTGCTGTCCACATGGTGCATAATACCAGTGCTGTCCACATCGTGTATAATACCAGTGCCATCTACACAGCATGTAACACCAGTGCTGTCCACATGGTGTATAATACCAGTGCCATCTACACAGCATGTAGCACCAGTGCTGTCCACAGAGCATGTAACACCAGTGCTGTCCACACAGCATGTAACACCAGTGCTGTCCACATGGTGTATCATACCAGTGTCATCCACACACCATGTAATACCAGTGCTGTCCACATGGTGTATAATACCAGTGCTGTCCACATCATGTATAATACCAGTGCCATCCACATGGTGTATAATACCAGTGCTGTCCACATCATGTATAATACCAGTGCCGTCTACACAGCATGAAACACCAGTGCCATCCACATGGTGTATAATACCAGTGCTGTCCACATCGTGTATAATACCAGTGCCGTCTACACAGCATGTAACACCAGTGCTATCCAAATGGTGTATAATACCAGTGCTGTCCACATCGTGTATAATACCAGTGCTGTCTACATGGTGTATAATACCAGTGCCATCCACATGGTGTATAATACCAGTATCATCCACATGGTGTATAATACCAGTGCCGTCTACACAGCATGTAACACCAGTGCCATCCACATGGTGTATAATACCAGTGCTGTCCACATCGTGTATAATACCAGTGCTGTCCACATGGTGTATAATACCAGTGCCATCCACATGGTGTATAATACCAGTGCTGTCCACATCGTGTATAATACCAGTGCCGTCTACACAGCATGTAACACCAGTGCTGTCCACATGGTGCATAATACCAGTGCTGTCCACATCGTGTATAATACCAGTGCCATCTACACAGCATGTAACACCAGTGCTGTCCACATGGTGTATAATACCAGTGCCATCTACACAGCATGTAGCACCAGTGCTGTCCACAGAGAATGTAACACCAGTGCTGTCCACACAGCATGTAACACCAGTGCTGTCCACATGGTGTATCATACCAGTGTCATCCACACAGCATGTAACACCAGTGCTGTCCACATGGTGTATAATACCAGTGCGGTCCACACAGCATGTAACACCAGTGCTGTCCACATGGTGTATAATACCAGTGCCGTCCACACAGCATGTAACACCAGTGCTGTCCACATGGTGTATAATACCAGTGCCGTTCACACAGCATGTAACACCAGTGCTGTCCACATGGTGTACAATACCAGTGCCATCCACATGGTGTATAATACCAGTGCTGCCCACAGAGCATGTAACACCAGTGCTGTCAACATGGTGTATAATATCAGCGCTGTCCACATGGCATGAAATACCAATACTGTAATTCCAATACTGTCTGACTGTGGTCTGACGGTATGTGACTTGTGATTATTATATCCTGATTCCTACACCTGCCGACATGTTTCAGTACCAGCACCTGGTACTAAATCAGAATCAGAATCAGCTTTATTCGCCAAGTGTGCTGGGGCACACGAGGAATTCGCTTCCAGCTGCTTGAGACTCCCTAGTACACAGACAATAAATGACACTGTACAAACAATAAATTACACTATACAAGAAATAAAATTTGACATATGGGTAACACACTGTACAAAATACAAGGTGCGAGGTTGAGTGCAAACAGAGTTTAAGGGGGGAAATTGAGAGACAGCAGGTGACACAGCTTAGCTGTTTATGAGGGTGATGGCCTGAGGGAAGAATATGCTCCTATGTCTGGTGGTTTTTGCATGCAGAGTTCTGTAGCGTCTGCCAGAGGGGAGAAGCTGGAAAACATTGTGTCCAGGGTGTCACGGATCTGCAATGATTTTCTCTGCCCATTTCCTAGTCCTTGAGTAGTACAAATCCTGGATGGAGGGCAGGGGGGCAGAGATGATTTTTTTCTGCAGTCCTCACTGTTCACTGCAGTCTCCTTTGGTTCTGTTTAGTGGTTGCTCCAACCCACACTGTGATTGACGAGGAAAGGATTGACTGAATGACTGCAGTGTAGAACTGGCTCAACAGCACCCATGGCAGACCGTAGCTCCTTAGATGCCGCAGGAAGTATATCCTTTGCTGAGCCTTTTTGAGGACGGACTTGATGTTGGGCTCCCAATTGGGAAATGGTTGGTTCCACAAACTTGAAGTTTTCCACCGCTGCCACAGGGCTATTGGATATAGTGAGAGGAAGAAGTGCATCCTAGAGTCCACCGTCATCTCCACAGTCTTGAGCATGTTAAGCTCCAAACGCGAAGTTGTGAGAGTTTGGAGGAAAGGATTTCGGGAATGATTGTATTAAAAGCCAAGCTGAAGCCCACAAACAGGATCCGTGCATAAGCGCCTGGGTAATCCATGTGTTTCAGGATCAAGTGCAGACCCATGTTGAGTCATCCACTGATCTGTTTGTCCAGTAGGTGAACTGCAGGGGATCGAGCCGGTGGTCAGTGGTGCTCTTCAGGTGGGCTAGATGATGGTGGAGCTTTTGAAGCAGGAGGGGACTTCACAAAGCTCCAGGGATCTGTTGAAGATCTGTGTAAAGACTGCAGCCAGTTGATCAGCACAGACTTTGAGACAGGAGCCCCATGCTTTCCTGGTTTTCTGTTTCCGGAGATGCTGAATAAAAAGGTGGGTACCAGCATCTGGTACTGAATAACAAGGGGAGTACCTGCACCTCGTACTGAAGAACAAGGGGAGTACCGGCACCTGGTACTGAATAACAAGGGGTGTACTGGCACCTGGTACTGAATAACAAGGGGAGTACCTGCACCTGATACTGAATAACAAGGAGAGTACCTGCACCTGATACTGAATAACAAGGGGAGTACCGGCACCTGGTACTGAATAACAAGGGATGTACCGGCACCTGATACTGAATAACAAGGGGAGTACCTGCACCTAGTACTGAATAACAAGGGGAGTACCTGCACCTGATACTGAATAACAAGGGGAGTACCTGCACCTGGTACTGAATAACAAGGGGAGTACCTGCACCTGATACTGAAGAACAAGGGGAGTACCTGCACCTGATACTGAATAACAAGGGGTGTACTGGCACCTGGTACTGAATAACAAGGGGAGTACCGGCACCTGGTACTGAATAACTAGGGGAGTACCGGCACCTGGTACTGAATAACTAGGGGAGTGCCTGCACCTGATACTGAATAACAAGGAGAGTACTTGCACCTGGTACTGAATAACAAGAGCAGTACCGGCACCTGCTACTGAATAACAAAGGGAGTACCTGCACCTGATACTGAATAACAAGGGTTGTACCGGCACCTGGTACTAAATAACAGGGGGAGTACCGGCACCTGCTACTGAATAACAAGGGGAGTACCGGCACCTGGTACTGAATAACAAGGGGAGTACCTGCACCTGATACTGAATAACAAGGAGAGTACCGGCACCTGGTACTGAATAATAAGGGGAGTACCGGCACCTGCTATTGAATAACAAGGGGAGTACCTGCACCTGGTACTGAATAGCAAGATGAGTACCGGCACGACCTGGGAGAATATGAACTAAAACCCAAAACAAGAACCAATACTGAAACACATAACATAGAAGATAATTAACGAGGGAAACAAAATTCCAAACTGTCCAACATAGTTGAAGCTGGTTTCTGCTGAGCCTCAATCCCACAACGGGCGGAGTGTACAGTTCTCATCTGCATGCTCAGCCCATTCAGTTGCACAGCAGCCCGGGAAGCAGGGGGACATACTAGGGACTGAGAAGCGCACAAGACCAGGGAAACACAGAACGGGACGGCCAGCGACATGAACTGGCCAAACAAGAAAATAACAGATATGTCCAGGACTGATCCTGCTAGTTACACCCAGACGAAGTACTCATTTATCCAATTATTGTTACAAATTCCATCCATCCATTTTCTAACCACTTTTTCTGGTCATGGTTGCAGGGGGGCCTGGATCCTATCCCAGACAGTCTAGGGTACAAGGCTGGGGCACACTCTGAACACAATGTTCTGCAGACTACAAACAGCAATATATTATATGAGCAGAGAACTGGCAAAATGAGTAACAGAATTTGTATACATAGTACATTTTCTTCCTGTACAATATACATTCACAGTGATATCTACTAGCCTAGAAGGACTATACACAACGGTGTCACCATTATAAAATGCAAACAGTCTAATGCTCCTTTGTCTTGCTTTCTGTTTTTGAAATGGGAATTAGCCTGAAATCTACACGCCACCCTCAACTTTTATTATGAGCTTTGATTCTCATTTGGGGGTGTATTTACACAGTCCCTGCTCCACCCAGTCCTAATGCCAACCCAAACTTTCTTATCTCCCGGCTGTATGTTTACCTCGTCTTGCACGTCTCCGTGAATAGTTCTCACATTGCTCCAGTTGGCACTGCCATTACCATGGGACTCTGAAATGAGCCCTATTTACTCTCCATTATTGGGTTCAGGAATCATCTGCTTCCAGGGTGTTTGCCCGGGCCAACAGCGGATGTCGCACATGACAGAAATGGGGATCATGGGACGGGATGCGGGATGCAGGAAGAGGGAAGGCTGGCAGCCACACTAGCTAGCTTTCCTCTGCTTGGCGGCTCACCTTCCCTGCTGCCACTTCGCATGGTCCTCAGTCTCTGTTTGTTATTCATGCAGGATGATTCCCAACTGTTTTAAAGGGTGAGGGATCAAAATTCATTCCACATTAGGGCAAACCCATGGAAAACTGGCCAGTAGGTGGTTACCAATGTGAAGTATTGTGCAAAAGTCTCATTAAGTATAATTATGGTGGTGTTGAAATATAGTGTAATATCTGTTAGCAGGGAGGTTTGGGAACTGAAGCGCTGTGCTTCTAGCCATCCAACAAGAAATCAGCCTCTTTGGAGAACAGAGGAAATTCTTTCTCATTGTGTTACTATTCATTTGCATATACACTGCTCAAAAAAATTAAAAGAACACTTATTAATGTATAGCGTATGATTAATGTATAATGTATGAACACTTATTAATGTATAACATATAGCATTAAGTCAGTTAAACTTCTGGGATATTGATCTGGTCAGTTAAGTAGCAGAGGGGGTTGTTAATCAGTTTCAGCTGCTTTGATGTTAATGAAATTAACAACAGGTGCACAAGAGGGGCAAAAATGAGACGACCCCCAAAATAGGAATAGTTTAACAAGTGGAGGCTACTGGCATTTTTCCCTCCTCATCTTTATGACTAGTTTTCACTAGTTTCGCATTTGGCTACGGTCAGTGTCACTACTGGTAGCACAAAGTGATACCTGGACCCTAGAGAGGTTACACAGGTAGTCCAACTCCTCCAGGATGGCGCATCAATACGTGCCATTGCCAGAAGGTTTGCTGTGTATCCCAGCACAGTCTCAAGGGCATGGAGGAGATTCCAGGAGACAGGCAGATACTCAAGGAGAGCTGGACAAGGCCGTACAAGGTCTTTATCCCATCAGCAGGACCGGTATCTGTTCCTTTGTGCAAGGAGGAACAGGATGAGCACTGCCAGAGCCCTACAAAACGACCTCCAGCAGGCCACTGGTATGAATGTCTCTGACCAAGCAATCAAAAATAGCCTTCATGACTTCCTTTAGTTAGCTTGGTGCTCACTGTCTGCCACCATGGAGCTCGAATAGCATTTGCTATATAGTACCAGAATTGGCAGGTCCACCACTGGAGCCCTGTGCTTTTCACAGATGAGAGCAGGTTCCCCCTGAGCACATGTGACAGACATGAAAGGGTCTGGAGAAGCCATGGAGAACATTATGCTGCCTGCAGTATTGTTCAGCATGACCGGTTTGGTGGTGGGTCAGTGATGGTCTGGGGAGGCATATCCATGGAGGGACGCACAGACCTCTACAGGCTAGACAACGGCACCTTGACTGCCATTAGGTATCGGGATGAAATCCTTGGACCCATAGTCAGACCCTACACCGGTGCAGTGGGTCCTGGGCTCCTCCTGGTGCATGACAATGCCCAGCCTCATGTGCCGAGAGTATGCAGGCAGTTCCTGGGGGATGAAGGAATTGATACCGTTGACTGGCTCCCACGCTCACTTGACCTAAATCCAATATAACACCTCCAGGACATTATGTTTCGTCCATCCAACGCCTCCAGGTTGCACCTCACACTGCCCAAGAGCTCAGTGATGCCCTGGTCCAGATCTGGGAGGAGATCCTCCAGGACACCATCCATCGTCTCATTAGGACCATGCCCTGACATTGTCAGGCATGCATACAAGCACATGGGGGCCATACAAGTACTGAGTATGATTTTGAGTTGCTGCAATGAAATTTCAGCAAAATGGATTAGCCTGCCACACCATTTTTTCACCATGTTTTTTTCCCCATTGAGATCTCATGTGTTTTCAAAGTGTTTCTTTAACTTTTTTGAGCAGTGTGTTTGTGTGTGTGTGTGTGTGTGTGTGTGTATATATATATATATATATATATATATATCCATTCATCCATCCATCCATTTTCCAAACCACTTATCCTACTGGGTCGCGGGGGGTCCGGAGCCTATCCCGGAAGCAATGAACACGAGGCAGGGAACAACCCAGGATGGGGGGCCAGCCCATCGCAGGGCACACTCACACACCAGTAACTCACACATGCACACCTCGGGCAATTTAGTGTTACGTGCCGTAAGGTTAGGGGAGGGATTGTCCTGCAGATCCTGCTTGTTGCCCAGCTCCCTTTGACTCCGCCTCCTGGACCTGGCCACGCCCCAACCTTCGACGCTGCTTCCGCATCTAGTGTTGAAAAAAGCCGTGGCGGGAAATTAGCAGCAGCTCTGCTCTTGGTTGGTTTTGTTGTTGGTTTGCTTGCGTTCTTTTGGATCGATTGGTGTCTGACAGTTTTGGTTTTCTGGTTTTCGTCTCTTGCTTTGCCCTTCTGTACCTTTGCCTCCGGTTTTGACTGCTTTCTGGTTGTGATCTCTTGTCTTCCTCCTGACTCCTCTCTTGCCTCGCCCCTCGGATACTGTGTTTCGGCTTTGGTGTGTTCTGTATGTTCGTGTCTGTTAAATGTGTAAGGAGTGACTGCCCATTTGTTTATGCGTGTGGTTTACTGTATTGTATGGTGAGGGAGTCAGAGTTAGGTTTGTCATTTTGTTTTCCCGTTTTCTTTTCGTTTAGAACTAGCTTAGTTTGGGACGTGTTTGGTAGTGCTGTTTTGTTTATTGTTTTGGCTGTGTCACTCCCGAAGTCTGTTATCCTATTGTTTGTGAAAGTCTTTGTGAATAAACATAAAAAAATACAAAAAAAGATCCCTGTGTTTCCCGTGTTCCCTTTTCCCATACCCTGGTTGTCTCGTTTTCCCCTCTCCTTTACCTTTCTGATGATTCTCAACCCTAGACTGAGGATTGTAACATTAGTAACTCCAATTACCCTCAGCATGTTTTTGGACTGTGGGGGGAAACCGGAGTACCCGGAGGAAATGACACGACGACATGGGGAGAACATGCAAACTCTGCACACATGTGACCCAGGCGGAGACTCGAACCTGGGTCCCAGAGGTGTGAGGCAACAGTGGTAGCCAATGTTGAGTAGTTTTTAGAGCAAATATATACGTACTACCCAGATAACTTGAAACAATAACTGTGATGCTATAAGACTGTAACTCAGTTCTGTGCAGAGCAGGTGAAGTGAGCGTTCAAACAGGAGACAGTATGATCTAAGTATTTGTTAGGTTGAAGAAACTGTTAGTAATCATTTGTTATCATTTCTGTATAATCAGCAATGAGTGTAAATATGTATATACATTATTTTGTTTTCCTTTACCTTCATAATTTAGATTATATTAGTTTACACGTATCCTGAGCACGTGTTTAAATAGTTGTCCACCTGAGTAAAACCAGAACTTCCTCTTACTCTTACAGTCCTTTCTTTGTTCTCACTCCAAGACCCCTGCCCCCCATTGACTATAAATAAAGGTGCCAAGGGGAACCACCCTTTGTAACACATTCCTTTGTAGCGCATCCTGCAGAGAGTGTGGTTACCCTTGTGCAAGTAAAACTTCAGAGTGTGTTGTCTCGTAATTAATAGTGTGTGCAGAGTTGGAGTGTAAAGCTTTGGCGCTTTCTCCAACATATATGTTTTGGAGTGTAAAGCTTTGGCGCTTTCTCCAACAGTATTTCACATATCTATAGTGAATATTAGTGATGTGTGACATTTAACCCCATTAATTGTTGTGCACTGTAATGTGATCGCACCCTTTGCACTTTATTGTGTTGCCTGTTTGCACCTTTTTGCCCTGTTGTATGTGATGTTCAGTGTTACTGGATGTTGCACCGGGGCCATGGGGAAACATTGTCTCATCACACTTTGTACATGTATAAAGCCGTTGACAATAAAGTAACCTTAAACCTTATCTTCTACTCCACACTGACAACTTGGAATCCTGCCCAAACATCTACATTCTTCATGACTGGAGTTCAGTCTGGCTGAAATACTGATTTCTTTATGACTGGCATCTGACAATAAACCTTCACTTTACTATATAACCCAGGACAAACTGGGTTATGGCCAAAGTAAAAGTAGTGAACATAACAGGACACCCTCCCATGCATCAAACAGACCAGCATTGTTATAGCTTAATCTCTACCTGAAATGTAATCAAAAGAAATACATAATTGTTTGAATTGGAGATTGTTACTTTTAAATGTTATGAATGACTGTCACCAGTTTTGGTATATTTCCACTTCTTCTACATTATAGAATCTTTAGTTTGTGTTGTCTTTAATATCCTTTCGGTTAATGAAGTTCCTGTGTTATTTTCGCCGCTGCTACTTTTGGCCATGGCAGGTGAGCCATCTGTCTCCAAAGAAACACAAAATGCTCATCCGGCTAAACGGTAATCAGGGACCTTGGCTACAGTGAGGCCGATTGCGTGATTTATTGCTTGGAATTACCTGCGGACTCAGCATGTGAAGTAAGCCAAGCAGCTCTCTAAGAAAGCAGAGAGGGATTTCAGGCTCTCTCCCTTGTCCTCCTTTCCAATCAATGCTCTTTTATGCAGCATAAAACAAGCTTCGAAAAATGCCACATGGATTACTGTCAGTATCGATTGAACAACAACTTTAATAAAAGGACCCTTTGTATATAATGGCAAAAGTATTTGCTTTGTATTGTCCACATAACTACAGCATTTTGGCATGGGACACTTCTTATGAATCTGCCTATGAAAATGTAAGAAAATAGCCCATCCAAATTTGATGGATTTAGACACCGTTCCAGGTAGTTAAAAGAACTAATTTAACCCATTAAACTTATTTTGAAGTATCAGGTTTTGAACAGGATGGCATTTAATAAGACTTGTGCGTTTAAAAACCCAGACTGATGTTGAAAAGAGATGCAATGTTAAGTAATATACAATGTAAAGGGCCAAATATGTATAACCTGCCCTTCCTCTTCAAAGTAACATATGCCTGGGAACCAAATCCAATCATTTGTTTTTTTTTTTTTTTAAATAAATTTATTGTTAAATTGTTATATAATTATTGTTATAATTAATCCGGGAATTTACAGTTAAGTATTACATATGATATTTGAACTCCATTCATCATACCATATGATCCAGTATTGAGTCATATTTAGATCCACTTGCTTGTTCTTGTATCTTATCTAAGGCAAAATGTGAAAGCCAAAGAGAACCGTTTTCTGGCTGTAAGTGTTTGTAAGAACAAGCACACAGAATTGGAGGGGGGGGGGACTTCCCAAGGTCAGAGCGCATATTTCGACAAACCGCTACCAACAATACTACCGTAATTATAAAGTTAAGCTGTGTGTGGCTTTGTGACGCAATTAATATGAAAGTGAATGAAATGAGACAATGGAGATAGTGCCTCAGCCTCCAGAGAGTGATTAACGATCCTGCTTTCGATTAAATATGCACAATACCCACATTAGCCGCTACGATTTGACGGGTCATCTATTAGCTTGTATCTCTGCCTCCTGTCCCGGGTAATTTAACTCACCCGCAGCCTTTATGCCATGGATAAGGGAACATTCAATTAGCTTTAAAAACCCATCAAACGGACTTTATCAGGAATCTGGATGATAAGTTTATTTTCTTATCTCTGTTGAAGACATTATCGGCTATTCAGCCGCATTGCGGCTCCCTGTCAGAGCTCACCCCATAGCTGGTGAGTTTTTATTCCATGCCATGTACGCTCAGAGTTTCATGCTTACACGGGTGATGCTGTCTTTCACATCATACCTACTATTGCAGAGAGTTTTGTGTTCTGTGATTAAATGACCAGAACCATAAGCTGAGAATATGGATGGATGATAAACAGAACATCTTCGAGGGATAAAACTCAGTTCACAGCTCTGAAAAATGTGCTCCTTAGACCTCAAAATGTGCTCCTCGGGCATCAAAATGTGCTCCTCAAACACCACAGGCTTTTCAAGCAGAAGAATGCCAGCTCTAAACAGTCGGAGTATATTAGAATATACAGTCTTTGGTGTTCCATACTTGGCATTTTTTTGTTACCATGTTTTGCCCATTTTGCTTGACAGATGCCTCCTATATAAAATCCAGGCCAAGCTGAAGTTACCTACTATGAAAAACCAAATTGATGATGTTGTCTGAGAATTAGAGCGGCTGCATGATGACTGTAACTTACACAAGACTCTCTAACGGCTGCATGATAACTGTCCCTTACACGAGACTCCTGAGTGGCTGCACGATGACAGTAACTTACACGAGACTCCTGAGTGGCTGCACGATGACAGTAACATACACAAGACTCCCGAGCAGCTGTATGGTGACTGTAACTTACACGAGACTCCCGAGCGGCTGCATGATGACTGTAACTTACACGAGACTCCTGAGCGGCTGCATGATCACTGTAACTTACACGAGACTCCCGAGCGGCTGCATGATCACTGTAACTTACACGAGACTCCCGAGCGGCTGCATGATGACTGTAACTTACACGAGACTCCCGAGCGGCTGCATGATGACTGTAACTTACACGAGACTCCCGAGCAGCTGTATGATGACTGTAACTTACACGAGACTCCCGAGCGGCTGCATGATGACTGTAACTTACACGAGACTCCCGAGTGTCTGCATGATGACTGTAACTTACACAAGACTCCCGAGCAGCTGCATGATGACTGTAACTTTCACGAGACTCCCGAGTGGCTGCATGATGACTGTAACTTACACGAGACTCCCGAGCGGCTGCAAGATGACTGTAACTTACACGAGACTCCCGAGCGGCTGCATGATGACTGTAACTTACACGAGACTCCCGAGCGGCTGCATGATCACTGTAACTTACACGAGACTCCCGAGCGGCTGCATGATGACTGTAACTTACACGAGACTCCCGAGCGGCTGCATGATGACTGTAACTTACACGAGACTCCCGAGCAGCTGTATGATGACTGTAACTTACACGAGACTCCCGAGCGGCTGCATGATGACTGTAACTTACACGAGACTCCCGAGTGTCTGCATGATGACTGTAACTTACACAAGACTCCCGAGCAGCTGCATGATGACTGTAACTTTTACGAGACTCCCGAGTGGCTGCATGATGACTGTAACTTACACGAGACTCCCGAGCGGCTGCAAGATGACTGTAAGTTACACGAGACTCCCAAGTGGCTGCAAGATGACTGTAACTTACACAAGACTCCCGAGCAGCTGTATGGTGACTGTAACTTACACGAGACTCCCGAGCGGCTGCATGATGACTGTAACTTACACGAGACTCCCGAGCGGCTGCATGATGACTGTAACTTACACGAGACTCCCGAGCAGCTGTATGATGACTGTAACTTACACGAGACTCCCGAGCGGCTGCATGATGACTGTAACTTACACGAGACTCCCGAGTGTCTGCATGATGACTGTAACTTACACAAGACTCCCGAGCAGCTGCATGATGACTGTAACTTTCACGAGACTCCCGAGTGGCTGCATGATGACTGTAACTTACACGAGACTCCCGAGCGGCTGCAAGATGACTGTAACTTACACGAGACTCCCAAGTGGCTGCAAGATGACTGTAACTTACACAAGACTCCCGAGCAGCTGTATGGTGACTGTAACTTACACGAGACTCCCGAGCGGCTGCATGATGACTGTAACTTGCACAAGACTCCCGAGCAGCTGTATGGTGACTGTAAGTTACACGAGACTCCCGAGTGGCTGCAAGATGACTGTAACTTACACAAGACTCCCGAGCAGCTGTATGGTGACTGTAACTTACACGAGACTCCCGAGTGGCTGCATGATGACTGTAACTTACACAAGACTCCCGAGCGGCTGCAAGATGACTGTAACTTACACGAGACTCCCGAGTGGCTGCATGATGACTGTAACTTGCACAAGACTCCCGAGCAGCTGTATGGTGACTGTAAGTTACACGAGACTCCCGAGTGGCTGCAAGATGACTGTAACTTACACAAGACTCCCGAGCAGCTGTATGGTGACTGTAACTTACACGAGACTCCCGAGTGGCTGCATGATGACTGTAACTTACACAAGACTCCCGAGCGGCTGCAAGATGACTGTAACTTACACGAGACTCCCGAGTGGCTGCATGATGACTGTAACTTACACGAGACTCCCGAGCGGCTGCAAGATGACTGTAACTTACACGAGACTCCCGAGTGTCTGCATGATGACTGTAACTTACACAAGACTCCCGAGCAGCTGCATGATGACTGTAACTTTCACGAGACTCCCGAGTGGCTGCATGATGACTGTAACTTACACGAGACTCCCGAGCGGCTGCATGATCACTGTAACTTACACGAGACTCCCAAGTGGCTGCAAGATGACTGTAACTTACACAAGACTCCCGAGTGGCTGCATGATGACTGTAACTTACACGAGACTCCCGAGCGGCTGCATGATGACTGTAACTTACACGAGACTCCCGAGCGGCTGCATGATGACTGTAACTTACACGAGACTCCCGAGCGGCTGCATGATGACTGTAACTTACAGGAGACTCCCGAGCAGCTGGCTTCCCTCCTTCTACTGTTTGTATCCCCCTCCACTTTCGTTAGAGAATCTTAGGAAGTACCTTTTCAAAGTCTTTCCGTTGTGAAAGCCCTGAGGATATGAGCGAGGAAGATGGACCCACGGGTCACGAGTCGTCACTGGCAGCCCTGTTTCTACACCAAGTAGCTGTCTGACACGTTAGGGTCAATTGGGGCTGGTTTTCAGTTTAAAGTAACTGCAAACTTCATTCTCAAAGTAGACTTCGCATCAGATAAAATACTCACACAGTTTACCGTTTGAATTTGCCTAAAATCTTATGATTAACATTTCTCAACAGTTCAGCCCCTCCTCCAGGTCGACATCTATGGTGTCCAGCTTATGAAAGTTAAATGTCAAATGCTTTGGCCAGAAATCCCACCAGAGCAATCAAATGAGTGAGAGCTGGCAATGCAGCCATAAACAGGGGCGTTTAAGAAGTAGGTTTAAATTAGGGGTAGTCTTAGATCTTTGCTTTGGTTTGGGGATTCAGTGCGTAAGCAAAGACCTCATTCCCTCAGTGTACCTAAGGAGGCAGCATTTAGGGTTAATGTCAAATTTTGCCTCATGTGTGTTTCCATTGTAACCACTGAGCCATCATGTAAATACGGAGCTACTTAAAGCACTGCTCTTGGGTATTGGATTGCAGTCACCCAAAGCACTGCTGACAGCCACTATCCGAAAAGTTGATTTATGTTCTCATTTTTCCTTCTAGCCTAAAATCAGAAATGCTTTCTTCAGTCTTTGTAAGTCAAGAGAGGAAAAGAGAAGGATAAGTGAAATTTACCATTTCTGAAGTTCCTCACAACCACAGAGGATGAACATCGATGCTTCAGGCCTGTTTTAGCCAAGCAGGAGCCGCAAATTTATGGGTTTTTGTCTTAATCAAAAACCCAATGCTCTAAGTGTAGGAAGAGATACTGGAAATTCCTGCTTCCCTGCCAAGGCTCTGCTCAGCGTTTCGTTATGTCAGAGCGTCAAGAGAAGCTGTGTCACGTATGTGCACAGGCCCAGAGTGCAAAGGCACGTGTGGGATCTCCTTAAATGTTAATCTTCAGGGACCGTACAGGCACAGAAAGTACATTATAGGAACATTTCAATAAATGAGGATCAACTGACGAAGAGGGAAGTCAGAGGTGGGTAGTTCATGTTTAGAAAGTAAAAATCCACACTAAGATTTTGTTTCAACCAACCAGATAAACATTCAAGAGTCACAGTCACAAAGTATTCAACTGGTTGGTTGAAACAAAATATTGGTCTGGATTTTAATCCACCTCTGAGGGAAACTGTGATCCTTACAGCACTGCCTCTAATATTCATTATTAGCACTTAAATGTGTTTTACTCCCTTAAAAACCTTTATAGTCACTGAAAGTTAATGATAAATAAACTTATGTTACTCCCTGCCTCAGAACTTGGCTCAGATACACCCAGCAGATGTAATTTAGACAGCAGACGTGTTGGAGAAATAGGCAGAGGAATGATCTGATCTGAACTCCTCTAGGTCATGGATTATTTAAGGTTCCATGTGGAAATGTGTGTGTGAAGCTAGCTGCTCTGAAATCGGCAGAGAGGAACAATTCCTCTCAACTGTGCTGCGGAACGCAGACACCTCACGGCCTTGAGGGCATGGCAGTAAATCTGTATTAAACCAAAATGCAAATTGCAGCCCTGCGGTTCCGTGTTGTAATTTGTAAAGATACACATAGTGCAGGGGGACTGTCACAAAGCCAGCTCAACTTTTGTGTTTTCATACCCCCATATCTGGGACATGCAGAAGCAGGGAACAATCATTTCCCCTTTAGCTGGCATTTGGCACATTGATGTTAGGGCAACATTCAACCAGAATCTGGCATCAGTTGTGAAAAGCAGCACTACAATATTAACGGTGTGTACTCCAGCTGGGCTGGATAGCTGCTGTGTTTGCTTCTTATTTAGAGAGAAAAATCGCAATTATACATACCTATCTATATATGAAAAGTTGCAGTCATTCGCTTATTACCTCTGTGAATGTGTCAAACAGTATAGTCAACAATCAGCCGTTGGTACCATGACCAATCGCACTTAGTCTCATAGGCGAAGCTGGTCTCAAATCAAATAAGAAAGAAATGCATTAGTAGTGAGAGGTAGTTCCACAGCCGGTTTGGCTTGAACAGAGCTTGCATTGTGAATGTGCCCGTATAGCAAAGCAAGATTCTCCTTTAAACTTGTAAGTGAAGGTTAAGGTCACATTACTCTGGAGTTGGGCTAAATTGCCTGCTCACAGGCAGAATGAATTCCATTTAGTGGGAGCGATCCCTGATTTCAAAAGAAGGCCAGTGTTTCTCTCACGTCCCACACTGGTGCTTATAGACAAGCCAAGGAAGTGCTATTTAAGCAGCCAGTCTGGCAATCTCCAGTGAGATCTGTATGCATCGGTTTGTGCTTGGGTCGGGCTGGATAAACCCACAGATCAGACTGGATACCGTCTCATGACTGAATCTGCGGATCCAACATAATTGGGTTTTGAACTGTTCTCCATTCCTGGCACGAGTCTGACGGAGCTTTCATTACAAGGGGCAGCGAACCCCATGAAAGTACAATCAATAGATGAATCCATTGAAAAACACTGTTTCTGAGGTTTCAGGGGACTTTGAAGTGAGTGATAGAGCACACCCCCCCCCCCCATGTATTTTTATTGGCTCAGAGTGATGTCAGTCATAGAATGTGGGACACCGGTTTCTGAAATTCATGTGAAACAATTCAATTGTAGTAATTCCCACAAATTATATTAATATACACAAATCATGGCTATAATTATTGTGCAATTTAAGAAAGTTTTTATTTAGAGAATCATTTAGTAGAAAGAGCCTTAATTATTTAATGTTGTAAGTCCACCCCAGACCCTGCAGTAAGACAGGACATTTCTAAATGGTGTTTGATCATCTACATGAGCTGAGAGGCCTCCAGGCACAAAGTGGAAGCTCCTCTACCTTGTCATTGATTAGCAGAAGGTGATTAATTATGAAGACGGGCAATGCTGGCACTTGAAACTATTCAGAATCATTGCCAATATATTTAGTTACTTTAGGCATGCAGTTGGAGGGGGGAAGGATCATCTCGAGATGATCAGTTTTGCTGTATTTCTGATCTCTTGCTTTTTCCAGCGATGATGGTAAATATTCATGGGTGGCATGCAGAGGTGGAGGTGGTGGAGGTTGAGGAGTGTGCGTGCTTCCTCGCCCTGGAAGTGCCCCCCGATGGCGCCACAGCTTAGCAGGGGCCCAGGGTCTTATCAGAAAGCTGCACACGGCCCGGCCGCCAGGCTCCTGCCGCACAGGGGCGGCTGACCTTTAGCACAAAGGGAGGCGCTGTAGGATGGATACATCACAAAGCGAGGCAGACGCAGGAAACTTCCCCACGGTGATCCTGTCTTTCCGCTGCTCTCCTTTGCACTATCACGAATTTTCGCCTGGGCTCTGTTAGTGGAAGACGTGGCCCTAGGCTGGGTGGGGGGGCTCATTGAGGAAAGCAAGTGGATTTTGTTTAACGTCATTCCGGGGGTCTGTTTTCCCCCTTTCTACTGCAAAACTGAAGTTACTTGTTTCAAATCACAGCATTACGAGCTGTGTAAGAGACTCTCAGAAAGAGGCAATTAAGGAAATATGAGAGCCAAGTTTAAGCACAAAGGGGAAATTAAGTCATATTAAATAAGCATGTTTGAACAAATAAAGCAGAATTATATTGAAGTGGTGACTCATTCACAAACTGAATGTGTGACCTTGATAATCGATACTCCTGGTGGGGGGTTTGTGGCCCCGCCATCCCTCATTCCTGAAATGTTCCTGAAATAATAACAAATGACCAAATTACTTTGCTGTTTCATTTTACCACAGTTATCCCTCCCTCTCAAACAGTTTATTGTGTTATATATTTGTGTTTATTATGTTTTTTGGGGCTTGACCCTGGTCCTCCCCTTTCCCAAAAATCCCAAAAATGAAATCCTAGAACCATAATAAAATACATGTGGTTCTCGAAATGAAATGTAGTCTCAATTTTCAAACATCATTTTTTAATGAAAGTACTGTTTTGAAACTTTCCCACTGTCCGCATAAACATCGTTAAAACTAATTAAAGCTAGTTAATTAGTTAATTATCTCTATAACTTGAGAAGCTCAGTTCACCAGCTAAGACTCATTACAGTGTTTGACAGCATTTCACCGAGCCAATTGCTGCAGTTGTTTGCAGTGCATTATGGTTTAGGCAGGATATCTTGCACATCTGTTCCTTTTTCATTCTTGAAGCTGGGTTCACACAAAGCCTTACAAAGTTCTCAAATTATCCACACGCTCATTGCAACAAGCAAGGGTCTCCTACTGTCCTCGAAAATGATAAAAAGAATAGTTGAGGTCTCAGCTTAGAAGATGCAGCAGGTGATTCTGAGGACATCTCAGGATTTCCACACTGAATGCAGGGAGACGAAATAAGAAATTAACAGAAAAGAGGTGCCATATGACATGACTAATAATCTCCGAACTGAAGAGGTCGGGATGCTGAATGATGGAGTGGGTGAGATGGTTTGGGGACAGACTGTACAACAAGCTTTAGTGCTGGTCTGGACTGAGAGGGAATGATGGAGCAGGTGGGGCAGTTTGGGGACAGACTATACAGCGAGGTTTAGACCTGGTCTAGCTGATTTCACATCAGCCACGTGAGCATAATAAGGACCGTGAGGGGTGCTATCACCACGGGAGAGCAGATGAGGCCAGAAGCAGGGCCACCTTATCGCTGCTAGCAGGCAGCATTTATTCGCTTTCATTTGGAGGAGCCCAGGGCCTCGGTTGGGGGCAGGGCATGGTGGACCACAGCCCCCCTCGTCCACACCATGTACTCCGAATAGATTAATTCCCTAAGATGGGCAGCCAGAGATAAAGCTACAGCGAATAATCACACATTAACGTTTTGAGATAAGAGTGAGTTTTTTTGCCAGGAGCTTGAAACCATCTCATCACCGCTAACTGTGGGGAGCTGCAGCACTCAGTTCTGGGTTCAGTTTGAGTTCCCCATCACGCTCAGATGGTTTTATTTGATTTTTATCTGCTGCTCTTTGGTGCCTGATCTTGGAAGTTTGTGATCTTACTTTCCTTTTATGTAAGGAAATGCATGCTATGCTCAGAAAGTTCCTCAAATGAGTCTTTATCACCTTTCGGGGTGAAATAAAGAGTTCCGCTAAATATTAAGCAGTAAGGCTACTGAGATTGTAAGATGTGTTAAAGTGTGACATTTAGCACAAAATACACAATACACATTGAATATAAGTGCATAGATATGTGTGTACACGCTGCCTTTGTAAATCTCTTTTTGCAGCAAATGATATGCTGGACATTTAAGTTAAATGCATATTTTTACTGAATATTTCACAGAATGAGAAAAACCTCTCTGGTTTCATGATGGAAACTGGTTAGACGAAGAGATTCATCCACCGCTGGCCCAGTGGAGGAGTGAGTGGGTGATATACTCATCCGAAGTAGTTTACTAACTTTTACTTTAGTTATAAAGTTTTCCCTACCTTTTGAAAGCTTGGACAGAGGATTAGGACAAGAGAAAACCCCCAGAGACCAAACGCTACGCCCAATCAATCCTTTCAGGTAATTCCCCTGTCTGTATGGCCTTTGTGAGATGCTTTGTGTTTTTGTTCTCCTCACCTGGTTTGTTGAACCTCAAGGGTAGTAAAGATCCCCATTTCATCCTTTAGGCCTTTAGGATCTGTTTCCTGTCTGGATGGAAGCTAATCTTCCATAACGTAAAAGACCTTGAGACTTCAGGTATTCACTTCAGAATTTAGAGACGCTGTGGAAACGACTGATGGCCATACGTGCTGCCAAAAAGTCTTCAGGAGGAAAACCACAGCAGCGGTGGGCAGGAACTGGAGCAGAACACAAAGCCAGGATGCAGCAGGATGGCAGATCTTCAGAAACCTCCACACTCATTTTTGGGAAACGGAGCCATCTGTGCTGTGAAAGAACAGGCTCCCTCACTGCAGGCAGCAAGAGAGTCAATCGATTCTGCCCAGACAATGATGCAAATATCTTCAGGAGGCTGCATAATGCTGATTAATCAGCGAACTGTAAAAAAGCAACAGCAGCCTGCCTCAGCAGCTCGGGGTCCATGATGGCTCCTGCAGGTGTGCTCTAATTTGCGTTAGACAGCCTGAGGCTTCTAACTCAGCTCATCCCACTTATCAACAACCCTGACGCATCGATTTAGAGTAAAAAAAAACACTGCATCTTAAACCTTGGAGGCAAAGGAGAAAAGACTCATTTGTGGAACATTTCAAATAAAAGATCTAAAATCAGCAAAGCTGAACGATAACAAATGAATCTTTGCAACTGCCTGGTGTCACACAGTGTCATATCATATGTGGACTATAGTCAAAAACAAATAAGGTTGTCTGCATTGTGCAGAAAAACCGTTTATCAGATCTGGACCATTGTCTATTTCTATCTAAGAGCCAATCCATTTTCAGCCTGACCAGGGATACACAAACACCAAATGCTTCCTGTAATTAATGCTTGTCCCATGTTACACCCAGGAATCACCACTGCACTTTTCTCATTCTGATTTTGTCCTTTCTCTGCTTTTTAATGTAGGCAGTTACATTATTTCACCTTCTGGAGAACTTCCACTCTCGAGTTACAGCAGAAAAAACATTCAGTCTACAATTTTTTTTGTTAGGTTGTCATAGCTTAGAAGTGGCTAATTATGCAAGGCTTACAGGAGAAAGGGGCATTGTGGGTAGACTTCCATGAGTTTAAAAAAGCGTGATCCAACTTCATATCCCCATGTCTAAGTCCATATTTACTTTAAATCCCCAAAAGGTTGTGATCTATGACTACTTAAGCCTTTAAACTGAACTGTGTACAAACTAAGGATTAATGCTTCTTCCTTGATCTCACAACCTCCATTGACACAAAATCTTGGAGGAGAGCCTGGATCCTCAGCAGGATAAGCAGCACACCCAGCCTGGTGGTCTTTCTAATGATTCTTGTGGTCCTACAGTGCATTAGCACCATGGATGACACTCTCAGCAATAAGGAAAGATCTCTGCAGGATCCAACACAGGAAGTCGGAGTAAATAACAAGCCAAAGCTGCTAGGCTACCGACGGTAGTGGGAGAATGAAATGCATGTTCTGTTCTGGGATGAGACCCTATGGCACTGAAATATAAAGAGTCCTACAGTATGGGAAGTGATACATGGATGGCAAAGTACTTCTAGATTTCAAGGTATGTAGACTCTCACCCTATGAGTTTTTAGTGGGGTTTAGGTCTAGGCTCTGGGAAGAAAAATCCCACAGCATCACAGCTCCAGCACTGTGCTCCACAGTGGGAGCTGTGCTCTTTTCCATGAGACCTTGGTGTATTTTATGTCAACCCAGATCTGATATTTGTTACAAAACAGCTATATTTTTGTTTTATCTGACCACAAAACCTGCTTCCAATCAAAATTCCAGTGATGTTTAGCGAACTCCAGGCGTGTGCGTATTTGTAGCTACCCGTCCCCGGAGGCTCTCTTTTAGTGAGCCTGCCCAATAGCTTGCTGCTATCTTAATGTAGTTTTGGAGATTTGGTAAGGAAAGGATGCAATCAACTGCTGCAGCTGTATAGCAATGATCCTTGGAGAAGATTTCACCTCTCAGCCACCCTCCTCACAGTGCGTGGAGGCAAAGCGGGCTTGTGTCCTTCATATTCATCGCAGCCCCAGTGGGACAAGTTCATTATTGCTCAAGTAATGGAAATGTACATTTTCAAGCAAGCAGATATTTTTTAAACCTATTGACTGATTTATGTAGGTAAACAATCTTTTGTCGTATTTCCCTGGTGCATTCCTTGATCTCCCCCATGTAGAAATGGCTTTGGGTTACCTACAGTATGACTATTCTCCAGTGGAACAGGAAGTCATCACTGGATCAAGCCACAGGAGGCTTGTCATATGCCTGAGAAGTAGCCTGACCTGACCAGCAGTAAGGTCAGGAAATTGAAGAAAGTGGGCTTCTTGGTAAAGCCATGAGTCAAGCGAAAGCCGTTTGCCACATCTGGCTGCTGCCCGTATCACATGACAGCGTCTGTTTTTCAGCCGGACCAGTGGTGGCATCATGACAAACACAAACCTGGAGCTTCATCTGAAAAGCCCAGTGCAGGAGTGGACCTTCTGAGGCCTGCTGTTTGTGGGCTTTTATTCAAGCTGAGCCCATCCTTAATGAGCCACAGGGCATTAGGCTGGGAAGCTCCAGGTCATTACTGGGCACCTGGACATTCACACGCACCCAGGTCAGTTCACAGTCACTGAAAGGCCTGAGTCTCCTGTCAGAACAAGGCCACTTTGTTAGGGGAGCATTCAGAAGAGCACAGGAGACACTGGAGTGAGGATTAATTACATTTTCCTGCATCACTGGCAGGTCTCATTACAGTATGAAAAACATACAGATGAACGATTGATATGTTTGGGCTGTATTCAAACCTGTGACACGATGTTGGCCCCCACTGTAAAGTCAAAGCACACGTGCCTGCATTGCGCTGATTAGTAAGTGTTTGTGTGGGCTGCTGTTAATCCCTTCTGTGCCTCCTCAGCTCAAGTGGAAAGGCAAAATAAAATCAAACAATTAACATATTTATCATTGTTGACAGGATAAATTTATAAGAACATTCTTGTCACGGCTCACATAGGGCGTGTCACCATGTGATTTTTGCCCCTTCAGCAAGGTCCCCAGGCTGTAGTGAGCCCAGAGGCATCTTGGGTAAGTGCCACTCCATGCTCCAGCTGTAGACCAGCTTCTGACAGCCCTCAAACATCATCATCCTCTGATTACACACCCCTACTGATCAGCGGCTTCCCATGATCAGTAGGCGTTACAAAGAAACTAGAGGGCCAGAAAATGTGGGCGGTTGCGGTATTTACCATCACTCAGAACATGCAGAGGTTTGGCGGCCCCCTGTTGGCCACAGGCAGTCACTACACTGGGGGAGGGCCCTGAAATGACTTTTTGAGTGGGGCTCCCAAAACAACAAACCTGCCCCTGGATCCTCATCTCCCCCAAATGGCCCCTGATAACCCCCCAGTTTGGACAACGGGCAGATTGATAGATGCTGATGTGGCGGGAAAGGGGTAACCTCAACTCAAAGTCAAAATGTGCATAATTAAATGAAGAGGGCATCGGTGATATTTCTGGCCAGGCTGGACCCACAGGACAGCATGCAGGCAGAGAGGACTGTGCCATCAACACAGCCTTGGCTACAACACGAAATTCCTGTCCACAGTGAGTGATATGCTCCAACAGATTGGCGCCTTCCGGCAGAGCAGTGAATTCCTGTCCTTGTTGCAAAGCCAGTCGGACTATCCCTGATCCCACACGGGAGATGGTTTGTGCCCCGTGGAGTGCTGAACCTGGCGTGAGAAGCTTCCGGAAGCTGATCTCTGCTGTGTGACACGGCTGCGCTTGCTGGGAGGACAGCTTCTGTCAGTCACGGCTCGGCGGATTACAGTCCACGTCGCTGAGAGGGACGTTCCTCAAAAGCTTCCCTTGTTTTGTATCTGCGTCCAGTTGCCTGCATGCCTAGCTGAGGGCACAGTAAAACTCTGTCCTTCTAAAGCCTTGAAGGAAAGAATAAAGCAACAGCGATTCACAGCAGCGCCTTCTTTATTCTTACAGGAGGGTTCAACTGCTTTCAGATGTAAGCTCTTGCAGAGGCAAGAAAGAGATGAGACTCATATACGGGGTGTTCATTAAACCCAGAGCCCGAAGTGAGCCTTCCTTCGAGCCCATTAAAACTGTGAGTGTGTCGATCTGGGGACAGAAGGTCACCCTGGGAAGAGGCTCCCTAATGATCGGCAGTGAGGCGAGCGAGTGCGCTTACATACCACGAGGCAGAGCAAAGGATTCATGTGAGGTCCGTAGCCTTGCCAGATCAGAAGAGGGAGGTCTTCTGAATGCCTTCATCTCAATGTGAAGCAGGACGTTCAGCTGCAAGGGCCAAATTAAAGCACTTTTGCAGTGAAGTAGTGAAGGAATTAAAAGTGTGTAAGAAGTTGCAAGGTCAACCCAAGAAAACTTTAGTGAATCTGGCCAAATAAACCTACTAAACAGTGTCATGAAAAGAAAATGACTGTGTGATTCTGTGCTCTTCCTCAAACTTAACCAAACATGAGGCCCGGTGCTCCTCAGACTGAGCCAAACAAAGGCTGAGAGGGTGTTTGTCATGTTGTGAAGGGTCTCATCTGGAGATGCTGCCACCGAGATGACACACCGGAATCATGAGTGTGCAGTGCACCTGCACCCCCTTACAGCTGCTCCGTCTACCCCACAGCCAAGGTCCATGCGGGGGAGGGGCACAGATCCCCTTTGACTGCCTGTGATATTTGTAAGGTAGAGTAAGTTTGCAGCTGCAATACGTAAAGAAAGCACAGATTCAGGAACCTACAGTGAAAGCCAACATTAACACTTCATCAGTTACCTTGGGCACTCCCCTCCCCCCCCACAAAAGGAACATCCTCTTCAGAAGAACACGGATCCCCAAACGTAAGGGGTTTGGCCGAGCCGGCCCCCTGCTTGATTAATCACCGGGATCCCACACAGCAGACAGGCGGCTATAAATCACACTGTGCATGGGAGGTAATGGCTGTGGTGTTGAGCCTGGCAGGAGCCTGTCACCTCAGATAGGCAAAGGCAAAGTTTAACGTGATTAATTGAGGTTGAGGCTAAGTGCGGAGTCTCATTAGGCCTGTCGCTGAAGACAAAGACCTGTCATCCATTGAAAAAAGCATCTGACTCCTCTGCTTTCAGCCACACAGAAGAGGCAAGAGTAATCAGCAAATCATAGACAGTACTCATGTATTTCAGCTGAAACGGATACATCTCAGCATTGCTGTGAAATATTGCTGGTGCCCAGCACGTGGCAAAGTGGCAAAGCTCTGACCCAGCACTGTACAGTTGCCCATTTGGTAAGGAGGTACCTAGATATTGGAGACTAGAAGACTGTCACACAGAAGGACAGATCATTCAGACAGATGGACAGAAAAACAGGGTGGTTTACTAGAGTGTCAGTGAAAACAGGCACACAGACAGAACTGGCGAACAGGTGAGTGAAGAGACAGACAGAGGAGCAGACAGTTAAGTCTGCAGATTCTTATGTAATTAAGCATAAGTATCTAAACAGATAGACAAACAGACAGAGAGAGGTTGGGAGATCAGCTTGCCACCTGCTGTTGGGTGTGTGGGAGGAGCATGGTCATGCTCCAATGTCATTGGACAGTGCCTTGCACATTGCCATCTGGGAGCCTTTAATGGCTCGGGTAATCAGGCTCATGGGCAATGGCAACTGTGCCCACCGTGCTGGCCAAGAATGCGATTGGATGTGCTGGCCAGTGCACAGAGCGAGCCAGAAATTCGATTGGATTAGCCCCTTGCTGCTGTGCACAGACACGGAAAAGATCCTTAGCCGTGCCTGGCGCCAACAGGCTCTGGGGGTTTTGGGGGGGCTGGGGAGTGGGGGGGGGTCTCAGGAGTGCTCAGTAACACAGTCAGGAGGTCACTATTCCCAGGATGTATTCCAGAAGAATTTTCTAATTCGAGCTCCTGACATCATTTATTAGAAGGGGACTGCCTGGTTTTTGGAGTCATCCATTGCTTTTTTCAAGAATTCTGCTGTTGAAACATTTTTTTTTTTATTTAAGTAGACTGTAGATGGAGTGCTTGTTGTGGTGACACCCATGGTGATGGATGACGAAGGCAGAGCAGTCTGGGCTCTAGAGGGGAATGTTTGAGGGACAAGGGAAGTATCTGCTTCTGTTAAGGAGAAGAAAAATCAATCAGGTCCTGTGTTGCATATCAAGCCCTTATAGCTGCATATACAGTACAGTGCCAGACCGCTTCACACACCTGGGGAGGTGAGAAGCTCCAACGCTGAGGAGAACTCACTGCTTCCAAAAGCACACACACACATGCACAATTACATTAAGCTAAAAGTCATGGTAACACTTTACTTAAGGCCATGTTTTTATGAATTTATAAACACATTTATAATACATTATAATGCATTCATAAAGCATTATAAACATAGCTATAAATATTTATCAAAAGGCTTAAAAAATAAACGTGTATTATGCATTATGAATGTGTTATGAAGCTCTTATCTATAATGCACAATAGATACCTTTATAATGCATAATAATGGTCAGTATAATTCAGTATGCTTTGTACTGTATTATGGAAGTATCTATTAGGTTTATACTGGAATAATATAGATTTGCTGTAAGACTTCTTGCGTAAGCATGAGAGTCTGAAAGTATGTCACACCTGATGCGTGAGAGTTGGCAACCGTTGTAATACATCATAGATGAGTGTTTCATAAAGCATTCATAATGCCTTTTGATAAATATTTATAGCCATGTTTATAATGCATTATGAATGTGTTTACAAATTACTAAAAACCACACTGTAGCAACCTTAAGTGTTACAAAAGTTGTTAGCTATCAGACCTCAGATATGTATGATAATACCCAAGGAAATTTTAGCAGTCAGATGACAGCAGTAAAGTGAAGTTCTTGTACAGTTTGCAAAGCTCCTTATGATCTTCAGTGCTGTAGGTTTGGTCCGAAGCTTTAGCACTTTGTGTACTTTCTATGTTTCAGCTGCCACAACCCCCCCCTCCCCCCGCCCAATGTGCTAAAAATCTAGGCTCCCTGACATAAACAGTCATGGGGATATTTTTTTCTCCTTTTTCTGCGTTTAGATCACTCAGTCCGCTTTGCGTCATCTTTCATGTCTACGCTCCCCTGGATCTCAGCACGCAACACTCTGTACTGACCCCAGATATTGTGCTTGAAAGCACATTGCATAAGCGTTGGCCTGTTTCACATTAACTCTCTGGCTATACCTCACGGAGTGTTCAGTTGGTCTTATGTTACTAGAGATGTAACTCTCAAACTCCTTTCTAAGATTTAACTACCCCACAGCTGTAATACTTTGGGATTGTTCATATTATTTGGATTATTCATTGGCCGTCTCTTTATGCCAGATACATAACCATCCTCTGTAAACAACTCGTGGTTCTCTGAGTCTCTGAGCAGGGCTGTCGAATCATGTTTTCATTGTGTGTTCATGCAAAATCTGTCTCTACACGCATGTTCGCCAGTTTTACAGACTTTGTGTTTGTGTGTTTATATGGACGTTCGCCTGCTGTCATAGTGAGTCTGCATGTGTGACACAGACTGAGAGGCTGTGGGCCAAGGCTCAGCCTGAGTGACAAGCAGGTGGTATCGTCTGGGCCGAAGGAGCCACTCGCCAACCAGGTCGCCTGCTCTGAGCTCCACACGTCATGCTTTCTGTTCTTCTCTCCAGTTGCATAACCTTTTGTTTGCAAAACTAATTCTCAGTATGATGGAGGCAAAGCTCCATCATATGGGGGGGGAGGGGGGGCTGATTCTTCTGTTTGCTTCTTTCTAACAGGATGCATGTGACTCTGAGGGTTAACAATCTGTGCCAGTGATCAGAAGGTCAGGGGTTCAAATCCCACAGGACACCACCATTGAGCCCTTCAGCAAGGCCCTGAACCCGAAATGCTCCAGAGAGTCTGAACCTTTGCTCTGATCCTCACTTATATGCTTAGACAAGGCATCTGCTAAATAAATGCTATGAAAATGTTTATATCAGTTTCATTTCATTTTGGAAACTATACAGTCTAGCTGGCTATATGAGCCTCATTCTGGCTATAGGCCAAACTGCGTCCATATATCTACCAGGGATATTTTGGGTATTTCTTCTGGGAAACACCAAATCCCACAAATATTATTACATCTGGGGCTGTATGACATATCACAGAAATGTTAGCTTATGATATATTGTACCACTAACATGCCATGTGAGATTTAATCTCAACAAATATGTAATAACCCACAGCTGTGCTAATGAGGAAAATGATAGACTGTAATCACCGTCTGAACCTTAACTGCTGTTTATTAGTTATTAGCATTTTTAAGTCCTTAATTTCTTTTTCAGTTTCTGTTTAACTACTTTTTCATGTTATGAAAGCATAAAGAAATAGGCAGTAAAAATAACAACAAACTACAAAAACATCGACAACTGATGCACCCAGCTGTTATGGTGAGCAGGGTCATAGGGAAGAGCATTAATAAATGAAATGTACCATTCACTCATGGTTTCCAGCTGCTTATTCAGGCCTGGAGCCCAGCCCAGGCAATGCAGTGCTGGGGAACACCCTGGACTGAGCACCAGGCCGTCAACAGGCACATATATGCGCAAGGAAGGGGTACCCAGAGGACATATGCACACCACAGGACAACATGTAAACTCCACCCCCGCAGCAGAGGTGGGATCTGCACCCCTGAGTCTTCAGGCTAACCCCTAAGACATATACATTACATATGTTACAAAACATTGTTTTGCCACTGGCATCCTACCCAGGGTGTATCCCCTCACCCATGACCCAGAATGCTTAGAAGATGGATGGATGGATGGATGGATGGATGGATGGATGGATGGATGGATGGAATGGGTACTCCCTTCTCTTTAGATTAACTTCAGTCTATTCTATGGATACGAATTAGCAGCCAAAAATGAACAATTACCTATGCCACACAAGACTTTTCCTTAACCCTTCCTTTTACAGTCCCCTAATTACTAAGTAATTACCTGGTAAATATATGGCTAATTATAATATATGATTGGTTAATTACCACAGATAATAAGTAAGTAGACACAGAGAAATTACAACTGAAATACTAAGAAAATCCATGGATCTTCCCTGCCTTGTGCCCATACCCCCCCGTCACCCTGAACATCATAAGCGGTTTCAGACAATGGGTGGTTGTATAGATATTACCCTCTTACTCTGGTAATACCGTGGAAACAAACCAAACATCCTTCTACAGTATAGTTACAGTTTACTTACTGAGTTTTTGTGTTTACTTAGTAACGTTGCAGAACCTACATGGTACAAGTTTGTCTTTATTGCATGGAAAAGGGAATAATCTATTACAAAATATATGGTAAAATATATGGTAAGTGTCACGCTTGCTGATCGGGGTTACGGCGAGCGAGCAGGCGAGCGGGCAGAAAGCAGGTCAGGTAGTCAGAACTCGGGGAAGACTAGGGTTTATTAGCGGGTACTCGGGGAAGAAGACATCAATGAACATCAGACGCTGACTAACATCAATGACGGACAAGGGAAACCGGGGAGACCAGGACTTAAATACACAGGACTAATCAAAGTAACTAGACACAGCTGGGTACAATCGGGAAAGAACACGTGGGTAATCAGGGGGCGTGGCACACACGAGGAGCGGACGGGCCGGGCATCACAGTAAGAGCCTGATAGTACCATGAAACAAACCAGGCTTCCTTTTACAGTACATTTTCAGTTTACTTACTGAGTAAATTGCCGTGTTCTCCTTAGTAACATTGCATTAAATACATTATGTACATGGTACTTACTGAGTAAATTGCCATGTTCTCCTTATTAATGTTGCATTAAATACATTATGTACATGGTACTTACTGAGTAAATTGCCATGTTCTCCTTAGTAACATTGCATTAAATACATTATGTACATGGTACTTACTGAGTAAATTGCCATGTTCTCCTTATTAATGTTGCATTAAATACATTATGTACATGGTACTTACTGAGTAAATTTCCGTGTTCTCCTTAGTAACGTTGCATTAAATACATTATGTACATGGTACTTACTGAGTAAATTGCCCTGTTCTCCTTAGTAACGTTGCATTAAATACATTATGTACATGGTACTTACTGAGTAAATTGTCCTGTTCTCCTTAGTAACGTTGCATTAAATACATTATGTACATGGTACTTACTGAGTAAATTGCCATGTTCTCCTTAGTAACGTTGCATTAAATACATTATGTACATGGTACTTACTGAGTAAATTTCCATGTTCTCCTTAGTAACGTTGCATTAAATACATTATGTACATGGTACTTACTGAGTAAATTGCCATGTTCTGCTTAGTAACGTTGCATTAAATACATTATGTACATGGTACTTACTGAGTAAATTGCCCTGTTCTCCTTAGTAATATTGCATTAAATACATTATGTACATGGTACTTACTGAGTAAATTGCCGTGTTCTCCTTAGTAACGTTGCATTAAATACATTATGTACATGGTACTTACTGAGTAAATTGCCATGTTCTCCTTAGTAACGTTGCATTAAATACATTATGTACATGGTACTTACTGAGTAAATTGCCATGTTCTCCTTAGTAATGTTGCATTAAATACATTATGTACATGGTACTTACTGAGTAAATTGCAAAAACATCTGCTAGGATGTACCCAATATTTAATAATATGTAATATGACACCAGGGGAAAACAGTCCCGGGTTGTTACCAGGTAAGCATGAGGTCAAATTTAATAAACCCTTTATAAGCAGCTGTATCCATGGACAATAACTATATAAGGAAAAGCAATGAATTGGAAAATACTATTGTAATTTCTAGATACTACATAATTAAACTTGGACTGTTACAAATATAAACCTTGGATAAGTACAATTGTCATGCGAATGAATGAGTAACAAAGGAGATGTTTTTGACAATTAGTTGCTTACTTTCCTAGGAAGTACAGAATTATATTGGAGTTATTACCAACCTAAGCTGGTCACAATTACACAGTATGTGGTTGGGTTAAAGGGTAATAATGGGGATGGTACTTAGTATTTCAGCTGTAGTTTCTGTAGTATTTACCTACTTATTACCTGTGGTAATTAACTGATAATAAACAATAATTTACCATAAATTTACAAGATAATTAGCTAGTATTTATGATAACATAAAAGGAAGGGTTATCGTCTTTCCTTTAGGAAGAATGATCATGTTCCAGTTCATTGTAAATAATTATACTTTTGTGAAACTTGTTTTTCTTGTGTGTTTGTATTAATCTCATCACAGACACAAGGTGAATCTGTCTTCATCCCCTGCTGATGGCACTGTCTGTCCAATGTGTCTTCTTAGGGCAACATGGCCGGTCTTGGCATTATTTTCATGGCCTGTTTGTGCTCTTCAGCCAATCGGCTCTCTGAACTATCAGCCAATCAGCTCTCTGAAACATCAGCCAATCAGCTCTCGGAACCATCAGTGAGCGGTGTCTAGGGATGCTGCAGTCTAGCACTTACCCACCTGACTTGCCCTGACTGAACACATTTAACTTCCTGTTTCTGACATCATCAGTGTTTACTAAGAGCTGAATAAAATACAGGCCCATTTTGGGAGTACTTTAATAGCACTGCTTATGCAGACAAGGAGAGCAATTAAAATGTAATTATAAAGCAATTAAAATATAATTATAGCATGGTAGTTTATACTGGGCAGACAAGTATAGAAAGCAGGTGAATAACATTACATCATAACCTTATTGGCACTGTAGGTAGGACTTCAAAGGTCGAGGTTGTGAGCATCCTGATAGTCTTACGAGAGCATCTGCCCTCTCACCTGTGGATCAGACTAAACGGAACAGCCATCCAGGGCCGTCAGGAATAAGGTTCCGTACTGGTGAGAAACGTCTTCTAATAGGACTGACCTTCTATTAAAACCTGGCCACTTTTTGCCCAGCACCATGTGATTCCTGCGATTACAGTGAAGTCCCACGTCTCTACAGTCAACTGGCCCAGGATCACGACAGGCGACCAGACCAATACAGTCAATGGTGTCGGCAGAGACCAGTAAATGCTGTCGGTGTCCTGCGATCATCTCTAGGTCAGAAACAGCACTTTACACAAGAAAGGAAAATCAAAGAGGAAGTGTAAAAAAGAAGATATTCAAGTTTAACATTGTCTGAAAAGTGCAAAGTCTCCCGTCTCAAAAAAGTAGCATTCGATATTTGTGTGCGGGATTTTCAAATGTAATAACTTTGGAGTTTTACAGTATGTGTGTTATGAACCAAAGCAGCCCTCTTCTCTGCTGAGTGAAAAATGTTAATTTCACCACCCATATCATCTTATTTATTTCTTGCTCAAACTTTTGGCAGTTTTTGCAAGTTTATACCCCACATGTTTGCAGTTATAAATCTCCTAGATGCAAAAGTAATTTACTTAAAGGTTTGTTTTCAAACCTTTTTTAATCCCTAGCAATTTAAAACAGCTCTTCTGTGAAAATGTGCCTTTTTTGCACTTGACTGAGAACACACACTTTCCTATTTCATATAAATTGCTGTTTTTTCGCAGGCTTACCACAGAAACCTTTTGTATTAACAAAATTGCTGACCCCCCCCCCCCCACCACCACCACCACCACCATGGTCTTGAGAGCATAAATACATATGCCTAGACTTTCTCTGAGGTTAACTGAGAATTACACACCATACACTGAATGTAAATTTTTGGGACACGAAACAATGTGAGCGTGATCAAGGTTCCTGATAGTCTGTTATTGCCCAACACTTTGAACACTGAAGAACATCTTTCTTGGGTTAAGAGTTGCTCTTAGTTATGGGAATTATACATTTTGTAGGTTTAAAATAACCCAGCTAAATAAGGCACAGAAGTCGTGCATCACAATTGAGCAGGTGAGCAAGCAGAACCCAAAGACCAACAGCCAAGTTTGAGACTGGCGAAACCAGAGGGGGCGTGTTGCTGTAGGTGGATTATAAAATGTCAGCGAGCCTGTGCTCCAGCATGCCTTGTAACATGAGTTACAGATCATTTGGACTCAATTTAGACTAGGCTTCTTTCACAAAATATTGAATTAGATGAACTCTAGAACTGGGACCATGTAAAGTTACTCAGTTTGTTAGTATTGAAATAGTACTTTGAGATGGTTGGGGTTGGGCATATACTTTCGAGTAGTGTACTTGAACCTCTGATTAATTCAAGCTAATAAAAGATCAACTTATAATAAATGTCCAAAAGAGCAATATTTCTTTTGTTGCTATCAGTAATAGCAATGACAATGACAATCCGATGCTTCACAGAGGTACAGATGAAAGGCAATCTGAAGTCTGGGACCTGCCCTTCTTCACATTGTCTCTGCCTACAATGGAGAGATAAAGGAACAGAGCAATGTGAAGAGAGTCAAAAACCTCTAACTGTTATTGCAGCCCAGTCGTCACATGCAAACAAGCCCATTCTTCCTAAAGCAATGGGGAAGTTCAGGCGTAGAAAGAAAGGCAGCTCTCTCAAAAATCACCAGGTGCAGTAAACCCCCCCACACCTCCCCCCGGAACTCCACTTATCCACCTGCAAACAGCCAACCACAAAAATGTCTTCATTCATAAGATCATAGTTCCTCTGTGATGTCACCTTCCACACCCAAGTCAAGTCTTACCCCAGCTGCTGTTAGTTGAGAATGTCTTCTTATCTCTTTCTCTGGATTGGTGCTATGTTTTGGGTGGGTAGGTGGGCAGTATAGGGAGTGCTCATCTGCTTTTTTATTCCCTAGGCCAAAATCACCTTGTACCTTGGAACAAAGTGACAGGCATGACCTTGAATGTTGTACCTGCATCGTTAGCACATGGATTACACAAGAGGAGCCTAATTAGCGGATTTCATTTCTCATTAGCTTCTAGGGAAAGAAAGGACTCCATGTGACTAAACATAAGACAGCGTATTGCTGTTCCCATGGAAATGCTGGCTTCTTAAAAACCTCACATTTAAGGCTTAACAAGCATTTATTGCATTGGCTGGCTTTTTAATGAGTGCTGAAGTCCTGTCATGTAAGTGATATTTTTTTTATAAAGGGCTGGATTGACATTTCCAGTGTATCACAGACGTAAGAGCTAATGTAGCATTAGCTTACGTTCATTAAGTAGTAACGTTACTTCACCCTGTTTTACTCGAAAAATTAGGAGCTAAGGAGGCAAACTGAAGTTCAGTGACCAGTAGTAAGTAATCTCCAGTGACTGAACTGGACTCCCTGGAGTATGAGTGGGTCATAAACATAGCTGGACTGGAGGTGGAGTTTTCTCTAGACCAAATCTGCTCTAAATCAGTGTTTCTCAAGCCAGCTTTCTAGGAGCCCAAGACAGCACCTGAAGACCAGCTCAAGAAACATTTCTCTAAACCCTTCATGGACATAATTGGTTTTGGAAGCTATGTAAAGTAAATTTATGGTGTCTCAGTTATTTGTGTTGATGCAGGAGGCAGGAAAGTCATGCTGTCCTTCCCCAGGGTAAACTATGTGGTTGAGGAGGCTAGTGTTCTGTTCCGAAGTTCACATGAAAGTCATTGAGGAGTCTGGCTGAATGAGGGCCAGAACTCATGTGCTTGGAAACAATATTAGGTATATTCCCGCTTAGTCACATTCAAGGCTAAGAGATAGGTGGATGATGTCAATTTTCTTGGGGAAGGGGGGTGAGGTCAGATTTAACTTTAATCGTTTATTTATTTGAAGCGTGTAGCAGGAAAACCAGGCCTCAGACATGGATATGAAGTGACTGGAAACTTTAATAAGTCAAGCAAATTCGAAGTCAAACAATCCAAGGTCAAAACTGCCATGGACAAAAGTGAATCCAAATCACAAAGCAAAAATCAATGGTTGAAGAGGCAGGCGTAGGTCAGGCAAGGGGCAAACAATGATCAATGGGCAAGGCAAACGGGGAGCCTAGAACCCAAACGGCATTGGAAAAGCAGAAACAAGTAACAGGGAACTGCTCGAAATCTCAGTAAACAAGAACATCTCATGTTCATACCACAAGAAAACTAAAATAGTAAGAGCAATCAGAAGAAACATAAAATAGCTGGGAAAGGGCGTGACCAGAAATGGAAATCTCGGGGGAACATAAGGCTTTTGGAGAGGGCTTCCCTGACTGTGGATTCCCTGGAGGGTGTGGGTGCCATGCTGAGGATTCTCTATGAGAGCTGAGTGACATTGATGGAGTTCCTCCTGGCTGGAATGTGACATTTAATGATTAAAACATAAAGCTGTCCTCTATAACTTAACCCCTCTGACATTGCTCCCACTGGTGTCCCAATAATAATAATAATAATAATTATTATTGTTATTATAATTATAATAATTATTATAATAATGTGCTATTTATATAGCACCGTTCTCACATTCAAGAATGCTTTACCTTACAGATCAGAGCTGCTACTGGCTCAGTTCACATAATAACAATGTGATTTCAACCCCTTTACTCTCAGTGTCTACCTTATTCATATGAAAAAAGAAAAAGAAAGCGTATAAAGTGTTTGAAAATGTAGCATAACAAAATGCATGTTTCATTGGAGCATATTTATTTTGGGGCCAGTAGAGCAAAGGAATACCTAAAAAAACACAACCAGACACACGTGTAGCCAGGGCAAAGTGAGGGAAAGGCGAAGTTGGTGAGCCACTGAGGTGGGCTCTGCAATCCTGCAGAAAGCCTTGATGTTAAAGTGGGAAGGTAGAACTTCATAGTCTGAGCACATAAAGGATTTGGGGCTGAGATAAGCCAAAATCTGTGAAACTGAAAATTGATTCTTGAAAATATCCTAGTCAAAGGTCATCTGAAGAGGTCTTTCCATGTTG
The DNA here is from genome assembly GCF_023856365.1 of Brienomyrus brachyistius. NCBI lineage: Eukaryota > Metazoa > Chordata > Actinopteri > Osteoglossiformes > Mormyridae > Brienomyrus > Brienomyrus brachyistius. Next base: position 23,383,110 of record NC_064544.1, read on the forward strand.
GTGTATCTGCTATGTTTACTTCCCAGAGCTCCAGATGGAGCAGGGAAGCTGGAAACTGGAAATCAATGGAAAGGGATCAACAGGGTCAGTGATATCTGAAACTATGCAGTAAAAACTTCAGGTCCCTCCCCAGAGAATGAGTGAGGCTGTTGAGCAGCCACAGTTACCAGGGCATCACATGGGACTGGTGGCTGGAGATAGTCAGCAATGCAAAATGTCACAACAAAATGCTCTATTGTTGCTCCCACTGTGACGAGCAGAAACAATATGCAACTGCTTTGGTCAGCGTGAAACACAGTATGCTGAACAAGTCAAGAAGATCTTGACCATTCATGTAGGACATGGCCCAGAAGAGTATATTTGATGGTAACAAGTAAAAAATTAAGTGAGAAGCTCTATCCTGGTCAATTTTATTTCTGCCATAGTTACTCTGTACTCTGAGAAAAAAGGGTAAAAAGTGTATCTTTGTTCATCACTGGGGCTGTACCCTTGTAATTGTACCTTCTAAGGTGTAGAAATTCACTCTGAGGAACATCCCAAAGGTACAAACACTTTTAATTGATTCACAAGCACATTAATAGTACAAAAATGTTCTTTAAAAGGTACAGTTACCTACAGCTAAGAATACAACCCCAGTGACAAGCAAAGGTACAGATTTTTACCGCAGATTGTGGTGGGAAGCCACACTGTATAAGTATAAGCAGCTGTTCAGTACTTTGGTCTGCCAAATGACACTTTTGCTCCTACTGTATATAACAATAGGGGGCTGAATACATCTTCTAGGTGGACCAGTCAGGATATGGGGTGAACAGCAGTGGGCCTATGAACACGGGGAGGGGTTTCCTCATGGAGAATGGTGAAATGTCCAAGTAGCCCTACAGGATGTAGCAGCAAGCCTCGCTAACAGACCCACCCTGGCCATTGGTGATGATAAGGGTACACCCACCCTGAGGTAGAGTACTGGGAGGCTGCCAGCAATATGTGTCTCCTGTTACAACCAGCGGACCAATGAGATGGCTCCAGAGTCACTCCAGCAAATGATTGGAGGGAGTTGTTTTTTTTCGAGTGGATGAACATTGGCCTTTTTTGCAAGCTGTTCCCCCCAGGAAGAGGCCTGTTGCTGTGAGCAGGGAGGGGGGAGTTGAACTCAAGCCAGTGCAGTTCACATAGCCCTCTCAACCAGACATGCTGTCAGGCTGGAGAAATAGAGTGTGGAAGAGAAGGACTTAACCTCAGCGTGTCAGGCTCCAGGTCTCTCTTTGGACCAGTAAACTCATCAGCGGTATCCTGTGTCTCTGCTTTTTTCAATTAACTTACAGTGTGATTCTTTCCAATTAGATGGTGCTGTGCTCCAGTCCACCGCTTGCTACCATACCCCTGGAAACGGCTGTAAGAGCCTTAACACGATGTTCCTGTCACTGAGCGTCGAGTCAAACTCTTAAAAAGCAAGAAAAGAAGAAAGATATGAGAAGATGGTATCGAGCACAGGAGGACGATGAGCGATTCACAAGCCACACGTGGGATTCACTGGACACTCTGTCCTGTCTGTATCCAGCTCATTCTCACAAACTGAAAAATAAGCCACAGTAACATCCAGCCAATGATCGATCTGCTCCTCAACATCATCCTGATATCACCATGGCCCAAAAGCTTCACCACCCCCCTACTCTTCACTACACCCTTTTATTTGTCTCCTTATCCTTCAGCATGTCAAGTGCCATGTTGAAAGGAAGAGAAAAACTGCCCAATCCCCCCCCCGAGATAAACATGTTAGAGATAGCAGATGTCCCAACACGAAGGGGGCCACCATCACATCATCATGTTTTGTGACATGAGGACTGGAATCCCATTACATTTGGCCCGCCCCCCAGCCATGCTGACCTCTGAGCAGTGCACAGCTCTTTCACTGTTCAGTCTCATTCAGAAACGTCCAAAGATGGATGCACTAACGGGACGTGACGGCTAGGTTTACACTGACTGTAAATTGTTTTGTCAATAACTGAAATCTGCTGCCAGTGTTACATTTGTTTGATTGATAGCCAGCATGAAGAGTGACAGAGGGGTATTACTGTTACATGACTGACGAGTCAGGGGCCCAGATCTGCGACAAACATTTCTTTAACCCACGAAAATTCACTCTGCGGGTCGAACCTGCCCTGGATGCCTGTGGTATTTTAAGGTTTCAGCAGTTACCCAACCACTGGCTCTTCCTGTGCCTGTCTTTTGAAGTTTACTGTGTTTCGTTAGAGGTAAGTAAGAAGCCTCATCTGACACTATTCTAGAGGTAATCCCATCTGATTTTGGTTCGAGTTCTGGGGTGGTGTGTGGTTCTGCATGGTTAGGATCATGTGCTAATGGTCAGAAGGTTGCTGGTTCAGATCCTGTGCTTGGTAGAGTGATCCAGTTAGACTCTCCATTTGACCCTCATCTCCGGCACTCACTTGTATGTCACTTAGGACAAAAGCGCCAGCTAAGTATACGTATATTTGTAGATTTTCCTGCTCTGCTGATGTACTGTATCCACTTTTCTGGAGCATTCCCCTCAAAGCTAGTGAGGGAATGTCAGCAGTGTTATGCTGTCCTGCTACTCGGCAGGCTGTCTTCCTGGGGGGGGGGGGGGGTCTGGTGCAGACCATATGGAGACCCCTGGGCCATCCTTCCCTCTGAGAGTCCTGCCAGGAGCTTTGGCATTTCCCAATGAGCAAAGAGCGAATCCATCAGGGCTGCTCCAGGCCTGACCAGAGGCCCAGAGGGCCGGCAGGCTGTCTCTCTATGTGATCGCATCATCATTGCTTCCACCTCCTCGCCTTCCTGACAGAACTAACTCAGCTGGATCTTGCAGTACAGGAGGAAAGGCCATGCCGGACAGACATACAGTGTGGGAGAGCCTGAAACCGGAACTCATGACTGTCTCTGTCTCAGTTCAGATGTCTAGATTTCAGCTGAAATGGTGTGGGATTTAGTTCAGCAAAATATCTCAGTATATCGCTTCCATGTTCTTCTTATTGGGAGACCTTTGTGCTCTGTGTTCTCAATGGTGCACCCTAGAGGATGATGGGAACAATGCTAACCCCAATGCTGTACATTGAACCGCTTAGGGAAAGAAGCAAACTTCTCTTCTCACTTATTCAACACCCACCAGCTGAACAACACGCGGCCTTTCAAGATGATCTTATCCTTTGTACCATTCGGTCTTGTTTCATGAACTGCTGCTTTACTGCTTTGAGCAGAAATTCCATTTCATACATCTGATCAGAGCTCTTACTAAATGGCTCCAAGGGGTGGAGATTTTGTTTACAAAACCCGTCTGGATGGTCAGCCATGCCCCCCCCCCTTCCCCCCACACCTGCTGTACTGAGGGTACACATTGACTTCACTTTCTTGCAAGAACATGACCCATCAGATGGACTGAGTGTCAAAACATGCTGCAGCCTGGCTTATTTAATTGACGAAACTGTGAAACAAACAATTATCCTCTTAAATAAAAAGCAGTTAGACTTGACATGAAAAGTACAACTTAACAAAGAGGTAGCGGACCGTGGACAATGCTATGCAAGTAGGAATTGGGGGTCCTGGTAGTTATATGGGTACCCGTCATTTAGCACGTCATTCTCAGACTGCAATCTCCCATTACGTTTATATTTACTGTGTCTTTAATCCCATTCCTTTAATTTACTATATCTTCCTATATTTCTTTGCACTGTGCACCAGAACCTGAATAAACACATTTTGTACCATTACGTTGCACAGTGTGTAAAGGAAAGGTAATAAAACCTTTGAAATTGAAACTGAAATCGAATTATATGTTACTGATTTAGTGGCCTGAGAGAAACACAAAGCAATGTCTAAAGTGAGTAGGACACCAATAGATATTCTGTTTGTATATGGACAGGTTTGTACATATAATTGTATTTCATTAAAACTTTTATTTGGTCAGAAAGGACAACCACAAATCAATATTTCATAGCTTGGATTCCAGCTGTTTCAGCAGATTGCAGTGATTCATTTGCTTCTTTTCTTTTGTTTTTGGCAGTTTCCAAAAAGATAGCTGAGATTTCTTTTTTAATTGATTTGTGTAATAAATCGCTTGACAGTTCCTTCATGTTTTTAGCAGCATTGAAGCTGAACGTAATGCTGCCACTCAGTCTTCTTGCCCCTCAGTGGGTATAACCGCAGTGACTTCTGCCTGCTGTGACGTCATGTGCATATGCTCTATAACTGCATTGATTCTGCATCTTAAGGGAATTTTAACAGCATCATTTATTGCATAACGAGGAGAGGAGAGTCTATAGTGGATAGTGTGCAGTGATTCTATTTTAAAATGAACACTGCTAGCTGATATAAATGATTGATACCATACAGAGGTGTTACATGGTATCGACGTTAGAGTCAGACGCAGTATCTCATGTGATCTTTCCAAACAATGGCTCTATTTAGTGTGTAAACTGCACCCATTCCCTGTAGTCTCTGCGTCTCTGTGACTCTAGTTTCCATCCTCCCCCTGAAATTCTCCCCATTGTGAGTCTGCATTAACCAACATGCCAACCACAAGCTACTGGTCTGCAGGGAGTCAATGAGTAGCTGGCATAAAACGTTTACAGGAAATTGATTAATTTTACCATCACCAGAACTCCCTCACCATTTGCTTGGTATAATTCTGTATCAAACACGTAGCTCCTCAGATTATTTTTCGAGTTCTTGCTGTGCTTTGCTGTGTTTCCTAGTTAAAATGCCTGAGCCCTGTCTAATTTTCACTTTCACTTTCAAATTCACTTGCAGATTTAATTAGCCCTCATTGTTTTTACTTTGGTCATCCTACACTTGAGTATACCTCCCTGGCTGTCCTGACCGTGCTTCATGCTGATATCCAAGTGGTTCTACCTACAGACAAAATGTCCTGTTGATGTTTGTAGAACAGCTGCTAGCTAAAGGTTTGTCAATGACTAGCGTCACATTGGAATGTGAACGGTTCACATTGTCGAGCTTAGATAAGAGTGAGGTCTATAAAACGATGGCTGACATGACGTATGGCCATATCTAGGGGATCTGTCACCTTGTCAGCCGGACCTCAACAGGATTAGCCTACTACTCTACAACAGTGATGAGGTCGAGATGACGGACTGCTCATACGCACGTGCTTTCATGTGCAGGTTGACGCGATTCCTGTCTCTCTGATAATCACTGAGGGATGGGCATATAATAATATTGCTCCTGTTCCAGGAACTAACTCTACATCTGATCTGTAACTGAAGTCTTAGTTTCACATTCTTCTACTAAAAAGACCTGCCACAGAAAGACCTGTCATTGATTTCTCTACAACACATAGTGAAGCTGAACAACTTCCCTATATCCACACCAACTTTCGGAATTTATAGCTGGTGAATTCAGCTTGGCTTATGGTCACTCGCACACATCAGCCACAAACTACCTTGGCACGTTTGCCTACCTCATACTGTATGTGCTACCTGCTGCATCTCTCATACCTACCTACCATCCTAAAGCCTTGTCTGGCCTCCTGAAAGTAAGGTTTCCAAACTGCTTTAAGTATACTGATGTCACCTGTGTAGATGTGAATTGCAGAGTGCTTTTTGGTGAGATCCAGTGTTACATACCTTAAAGCAGACATGCTGCCGTGCGAAACAGAGCTTCGAGACTCAGACGCAGCAGAGCGTGCTAAGCTGGCATCAACAAGCCTGATTCACTATTTTATCTTTCCCCACCACTCATATCTGCCTCTGGGAAGGAGACATAGAATGCAGTTTAATTCATGACTAAACTTATTGAAATATAGAAATAATGACCAACAAGGAATTTCAAACCAATAGAGAAATGAATTCTGGGTGGGTTGGTCTAGTTCCATCTGTCCCCTGCAACTTGTACACAGCATAATGCTATAATCTATACTCTTTGCTATGATCTATACTCTTCCTTTGTATGTTTTGTTTTTCCTACAGAGTTGGGATTGGGTCACCTTGACATTTCCCTTAAGGCATAAGAATGACCCCCCCCCCCCCGCCCTCATTCTAAAGTCCACAGTGTACGAGAGCATGGTGGTGATATTCCTGACAGGTAGAGGCTGACTCTTTGCAGGATATTAAAATAACATGCAGTCCACTGTCACTCTGTATATGATTCGGAAGGGAACAGCTTTGTCAGTCTGGGCAAAGACATTGTCCTGGCGTGTCTGGGCTCTGTCTTCTAAATCCCATAACTGATGGTTGGGGAGGGAAGGATTGGAGACAGTCCCATTAACTTGTCTGGCAGTTGTATATTGTCCAGTGCATGCCCCCCCTTTGTGTCTGTGCTGCACTCACACTGGCAGCAATATGTTTCATGCACATTCTGCACTGGCAGTCAACCATCTTCTGCTGGTACCTGGCATTAAGTGCCAGGTCGTACACTGTCCAAAGACACTTAACTGGCATCTCTATATATCGCCGATAGAGTATGAGTTATGTTTGAGTGTGTGCCCTTTGATGGACTGGCATCCCATCCAGGATGTACCCCAGCCCTGTGCCCTGTGCTGCCCCAGATAGGATCCAGGTCCCCTTTGGGACCTTGACTGGGATAAGTGGTTAGAAGATGGATAGGCAACTAATTATTAAAAATAAGGATATGAAAGGTTGCAGTTCTCTAGAAGCTTGGTGTAACTGACCTCTTCCGAGGAATCAAACATCACAAGGTATAGCGGAGACTCTCAACTGTGAAGTTCAACATGTGATGAAATGAATAAGGTCTCATTGTAAGGAACAGGGAGCAAAAACTGAAGAAATAAATCCCCCATTTCCTCAGGAACAAGGAAATCAAAAGGGTTATTCTGCAATCGTGACCAGTCTCAACCAACCGCTTCACCTCTTCAATTGTGACCTAAAAATCATTCCCACCATAAAGACTTTTCATAAACAAACCCTCAAAGGACAAACAGGATCTAAAAAGGGAGCCACTTCCAGCCATTGAAGAAGACTGAAGATATCAGATTCCATGGCTGTTATTGTTCCTTTTGATCTCACATTTGCGTTAAAGTTTTATTCGTTTCTCTTGGTTTTCCCAGAGCTAATAGAGTCCGTGCCCCACACACAATGGCATGCGGTGTCCTGTTGGATGAAGGGGACCAGAGGAACTGGGTCGGATGAAATCTTATCGGTTATTCTTCTCGGGGGGTTTGCAGTTTAGGGACTGATGATGAAGCCGCACTTATGGCTAATCGACAGATGTATGTTTGTAATGTGTTATTTGCCTCATTTGTCCATCATTCTGGACAAAAATGTCTGCTAAATGAAATAAGATAAAGTGAGGGTGTTGTGAGCTGCAGGCCAGATGTATTACATTTTAGCAGAATGCTGCTGTATTTTTCCGCATGAATATGAGAATAACACACCAATGCCTTGTTATTATTGTTAATGAATACTGACACCAAAATAGTAACAGAGCATTTCTTTGAAATTCATATAAAACTAAAGCATGAGTCAAAAATTTAGTTTGAATTTTTGTGACATCTGTCTTTGACTTTAAACGCCTACCAAAACCTACATCTCTTCTCTAAATAGCCGACAGTGAACATAGCCTAGGATCGGCGTCTCAAATTGACAAAATTACATCTGATCCCCAGGAGATTGAACCATGTTCCAAGTAATCTGAGCGAACATAGACAGGGCTGGATTCAAGCAGAGCTCCATGGGGCCCGACCAGCACAAGGGGCCCAGACAAAGTCTCTGATCGGAGAAATCCACCAAACCCCCCCCCCCACCTCCCAGCAAACATGTTTATAAAGAGGTGAGTGTAGGGTTTACAGTGTTCATTGAAGCTTTTCCATTATTTATAGTCCATTTCGAGCTGTGTTTTCATTTGTGGGTTTCTTGCTTTTTGAAAACTAAATTATGAAGTTCAGAAAAAAAAGTGTAAAAGGAAGTGTAAGCAAAAAAATGTAACTAAATGCACCTCCATTCATTTAATTAAAATGCTAAATGGTGAGACATCACTTAACTATAGCTCAACTGCAGTTGTTTTCTTCAAAAATTATCTTGCAGTTTACTCAAAAAACAAGACCCTGTCCGGCCCTGTCTCTCTGCCTTGACTAGTGATCTGTAAAGATCTAATCGCCGTTTAGTTATGATCATATATCTGTGGATCTTGGACCCTGCTTGATATTTAGGCTAGTTTCTAATAATGGGGGATCTGGACTAAAAGAAAGATATGATGTTCAGCAGTTACTTGGTCACGTGGATCACATCTCTGCCTTTGTTTGCTCCTATCAGCAAGGAGTCACATTCGGCTTCTCTGAAATAAAGTCACTTCTCTTCAGTCTCGGAAGGTGAAAGAATCCATCTTTAAAGTCAAACTGTCAGTGAAACATAAACTGTCACTGAAAAATGTTTAAAACGCCTCTATGGGACTAACCAATCAAGTCTGTGGCATAAATAAAACTGAAAACATTGCCTTTGTATTAATGAAAAACAAAAGGTTATAAATATTCTTCCCTGAAGGGAAGCTACTATGTCAAAGTTATCAAAGAGGAATAGATGCGGGGGTGTGACGCAAGTGGTGTGCATTGGCAGAGGTGCTCTGGGGGGGGGGGGGGGGCGTAAAATATGCCAAGTCACCCCAATCCATCACGTTCAGACAGCTGTAACCCTCTTTTAAATTTGCTCTGAGCCAGCTTGTTTTTTCATAGCCTTTCTTAAGCGGAAAAGAAAAACTTCAATATCCATTAAGTGACAAAGTGAGATTTTTAATCCTCTTTGCCCTTTGCGAGCACCAGGGAAGGAGGACCTTAAGTGAGTGTCATTCAGCATGGGAGCTTTCTGATGAAAAGGACCCTTGCAGGTGATAATGACTCATTTTATTGTTACAGATTCTCAGTTGGGGGGGGGCAGAGGAAGCTGGTATTTATCAGACCAAGATCCTTAGCCAACCTTGAGAGTGCAAGTTTAGCATCTGTGTGAAGGAGGATCTGTGTGCCGCTTCACTGTTCGACTGTCGGCAGGCCCAGGGCTGGGCTCAGGTAAGCCCTGCAAGGCTGCCATGTCCAGGCATTTGGAACAGTCCGTTTATGGTGCTCCTGGACACTCTAAAGCATCGTCACACTGGGTTAGCATGTTATTAGCTATTTGCTTTTATCTCCATGTCCAATGTTACTGCAGTATTCTATTTCAAGGGCTCTGGAGCAGCCATTTTGTGATGGGCACACAAAAAAATGATGTGGGGATAACAGTGTATTCCCTAGGATGCTGCATAACCTCCTGACTCATTCCTACCCCTCCCACACGCCCAACCTCCATTTCTAGCCAACCTGCACTAAGCTGCTATCATGATCATCATCATGATACAGTACTCTCTGTTAATCCTGTACCACATGTTAAAACACTACATCTAAATGCTTTCACACCAAAGTTCCAGAACCTGGTCCCTGTTACTGGGCTGTGTTGACCAGGGACTATTGTAGCTCCTGGTCACATTTGTGTGTCGTTTTCACACCACATAACAGGAACTGAGAGCTTTATGCTAAATAAGCATGGGAGAATTTTATTAAATTATTAAATTTATTAAATTTTGTTTCAAATTATATCTGTAGATCAATTGGTGGAATTGCATCATCTATGCAAAAACAGGAAGCAAATTCACTTATTTACAAAAATATATTATCTCAGATGTTAATTTCTACTCACATTCATCACTATTTAAAACTCCTAGAATTAGATTCAGGTGGCACCATATCAGGCGAAAATGATTAGAAGATCGTCCCAGTGCTTTTTAATGGAGCCTGTCTTATTTAAACCACAGACATTTAGTCTGGTTTGCCCTTGATTGTTGAAGTGAGTGATATCACCATGTGAGATCCAAAGAGCTCTCCGAGGCCTTCAGAAACAAGCTTGTAGATGCATATGAGTCTGGGAAGGGATATAAAAATATCTCAAGACAGTTTGGAATCAGCCGTTCCGCTGTCCAGAAAATAATTTACAAGTGGAAAACATTTAAAACAACTGCCAGCATGGCTGCGCTAGCAAGTTCAGCCCAAAAGCCAACCTCAAGATGCTGAAAAGAGGTAAGGAGCATGTACTGAGAGCCACACCCACCACAAGGATGACAATGTGAGTGTAGCACCTAAGCACCACAATAGTCCCAATGGACCAGTGTGAGTTTTTTTTCTTCCTGGTGTACCAATCCTGCCACCAACCCCCAAGTTGTTCCCCCTATTGGTTGGAGGACTTCCTTATAGGGCTGGATGTAGATTAACATCATAGCCAGGACAAGGCAACTACAGGTTAAGGGCCTTGCTCAAGGGCCCAAAGAAATAGAATCACCCTGTACATTAATGGGATATGAACCAGCATCCTTCAGATTACTGGCACAGTTCCCTAACCTCAGACCCACCACTTAACTAGATTTGGAAAGAAAAAATCCCAAAATGTCATCACGGGTCCGACAGGAGGCACTTGCAAAAGTTGATGTCAAGGTACAGTACATGCACCTACCATCAGAAAGAGGCACACAAGTTGGGTTTTCGTGGGAGCTGGGCAAGGAGGAAACCCTTGTACCTTGACGTCAACTTGACAAAAACCATGACAAAAACCATCTCTGAGGTTTGCCAGAGATCACCTAGAGAAAAACCGGGACTTTTGGAAAAACATGCTTTGGACAGATGAATCTGAAATTGAATTATTTTGGTGCAGTACCAGAGGACATGTTGGTTGTAAACTAAAGACACCTTTTGAGCAGAAGAACCTCATACCAACTGTGAAGCATGGGGGTGGAAATGTCATGGTTTGGGGCTGCTTTGCTGCAGCAGAGCCTGGCCAGCTCACCATCATAGAAGCCACTATGAATCCTTCATCTCAGAGGGTGCTTGAGGACAATGTGAAAACATCTGTCCAGAAGTTGAAGCTGAAGTGGGGGTGGACCATGCAAATGACAATGACCTAAAACATTCCTGTTAGAAAGGCTCTGTTGGCTTTAAGGAACACCGGTGTGTGCAAAGGACTGTGGGTGCATGCGAGACCAGAGAGCGCGGGAGAGCCTGAAGGAATAGGTAGCACGTCGGCGAGCTGCAGTTTTTGTATAGTTAGTTTAGTTGTTCCTGGCAGTAAATACAGTCCCTGGTTTTACGTATGTGTCACTGAAGAATGTAAGTACTAAGTTTATTGATTATAAGTGATAAGTGACGCTGTACTAATTTAGTTTACTTAATTGCGCGGCTAGGTTAACATGACCTAGCTTGCATACTGTTATAATTATCGCTGACGAGTGTTCCGTTGTATACCTCGGAAAGATATTTGCGTTTATTTCCTGTCCAATCATTCCCTCTAATACGAATTGCTGCTAATGTAATGTATTGTTGTGGGTATAGCCGAACTTATCAATGTTAAGGCGATATGGTACAATTATGCATTATGTTAGTGTATTATGGTAATAACCATTGTAAGCACTGTGGTAATTTGTTTTTCCTGTTTATTTGTTATAGAACCATACATAAATACAAACTTACTTACCAACCTACTTGGTCTGAGTGTGCATCCAACTGACCTCAAGTAAGATAAGCCAGAGTACAACTAATTGCTCCTCCCTCCTGATTGAGAATGGGTATCTGGTGTAATATAGTCATCAGACCCCCCCCCCCCCCATCTTGTCTAGAGAGCGGGAAAGACTTTCTGCCAGCCTATGTCAGAGATTGATAGGTGGTTACAGGAAACTGCTCGTTGATCCTCTCCTTTGGACAGAAGCATCTGCACAATAAATAAACGTAACTACTAAGCTAACATTAAGCAGCACACACAGAACACCGTATTATTGAGTCTGCAGAGGAACAAACATTCATTTGTACATTTGACTGTACTATTAATGTAAATAATACTGTGATTCTCACAATGTCTGAGTCAACATTCACAGCCAAACACTATCAGGTTTAATCCAATATGGATGAATAAAGTAACCAATAGGTATGCTGGTTACTCTAGATGCTACCTGACATCCCACAATATTGAGGTCTCATTTCTCCCATGTCCATTGCTGTAGACAGTTGTGTGGCTTGAAAATTAGGCTAAAGATTAATATTTAATCTTTATGTTAATCCCTACATCCATTTCCATATTGAAATTACTATTCTGCCACCATTACATTGTTAATGTTGTGCTGTGCTAAATAAAAACCGATTGAGCAAATGGAATATAGTGCATTTCTAAAAATCTTGCTGCGTGAAACCCACAGATACCTGTGATTATTTTCCAAAAGCTATAAACGGGTGATTAAACAGGGTCCTGTCCAGCGCCTGCATTCTGTAAGATAAAATAAATGAACTGCCAGAGTGAAATAACAGCCTTCATTTCAGAGTCAGGCTGTATGTATGAAAGAACGCAATTTGCAAGCTGTCATTTTGATTCTTATTTCCGTTTGATGACCGTCTGCACGAAGTGGGCGGGTTTTAGGTGACAAAGTAAAGGTGCAATTGTAAACCGGAGCTATATTTGGTAATTCTGCTCAGCTATTTAAATCCAGCCTCTCCTGCGTTTGCCGTGCAGGGTTACGGTAATTATAAATATGGGAGTGAAGGCCTGTTTGTCATGCAGATACGAAAGCATTCGGCAGGAGAATTTCACCATGATGACAAAAAAAGTGGCTAATCTGAGAAGGACGGCAGAGGAAATCGCCCCAGTGATTATATGCAATTTTATGGAGACTAATCCTGACAAATGATTGTGTGAACAGAGGAGGAGCAAGGAGATTTTAAAGCCAGTATAGAGTTATGCTCCTTTTACCCTAAAAATATTCAAATATTAAATATATCAAATCATTAACCTTCAGTAAACAGTATCTCTCAGCTTCCTCTATTTGATGTTCTTAGTGTGTTTTATAAACCTCATTATTCCTCTAACTTTCTCATTTCCACTCTCTAGATGCACCACAGATCACGCAGATTGTGCGTGTGGGCTGGCTTCTGTGTTCCGTGGAAGAGCTGCAGGTCAAGGAAAGACAAAGCTGGATTTCTCCCTCTCTGTCATGAATTTCACAGATACCGAGCTGTGTTTTTCTTTCTAGATAGATGGAGAGTGGAACTTTTCTCCTGTTTCAGTGTTTGAAGGCCAAAAAAGCCCAGAATTAAGGAGAAAGATCAAGTGAACATCGGATTTGACAGAAATTTGTCTTGCATAGATGAAAACCTTTTTAGGTGAAAGCATGGAATTTGAACAGTACCCGTAACAAATGGCCTCTGTGTCACGGTGAAGGGAAAGTGATGAGGCATGAAGATGGCAGAGTAGGTCTTAAGATTAAGGAGATCATTCCCCCACGGTCGCATCCGACTCTCTCGGAAGCACTAGAGGCGTGACTCTCACCTCATTTCACCATTTCCCCCAAACCTTTATTTTAGCTACATATTATGACAGTTCTTCAGCATTTGAAGGACAAACTGGTGCCAGCATTATGTTTGCAGCGTGGAATTGCTGAACTCCACAGCAGTCATACGCTGTGAGATGGGGGCCAGTTCATCCCGGGCTTTGTCAATTTCTGTTTGGGCTCCAGGAGAAGCAAGCAAGGAGGGGCTGGTCAGCAGAGGGTGGGACAGACACCAAAGGCTCATCTGAGTAGTCGTTCTGTCTCGAGGTGAGGCTGGACTGCTGTACATCATGTGGGTCCATGTGCCAAAATGCATCCTTTATGCAAGTAATGCCATTTCGCAACACTTGGGCAAGTTTTTCAATTACAAGTAAAAAGAGGTAGAAATAAAGCAGGTGGGGCGGTACATGGAGGGAAAGGAGAAATGGAAAACAGCAAAGGGGCAGGAATAAAGCAGCATCGAGGAAAACAAGACAGAGAGAACAAAACGAGGATAGATGATGGAAGGAACAATGTAAAAATGAAGCAGAGAGGGAAGGCGCTCCAGGTCACGTAGACCCAGCAATGCCCAGGGGAGGCGTTTCACAGGCTGGGATCTGTCCCTTCATGAGTCAAGCATGAGACAACGGGAGGCAAATAGAAGCCATTCACCATGGAGCATTATGTCACAGTCAGCTCCCATTACGGGTGGGTGTGGGCTCTGAGCCGCCCGGCTGATAGAGTCGGAGTGACCTCACAGCAAATCTCCACACCCATTAAGTGAGTATTTATTTGTATCTGCAGTCATTGGAATAGCCAGAAATACCCAATACATACAGGGTCAATGTACGTAATGTTATGAACTGAGGGCAAGGACGGGCAGACAGGCGGGCAGGATGCAGGGAAGGATGAGGCAGACAGGCGAAATACGGGGAAAACTGGGGATTTTTTAAAGGGGAGACAGCTACGGGCATAACAGAACATCACAACGTTAATGACAGACCCTTGACTGATATACACAAGACAGGGTGAAATAACAGGAAACAGCTGGGCACAATCGGGGAAGCACACGTGGATAATGAGGGGGCGTGGCACACACGAGGATCGGACGAGCCGGGCATGACACCTTAAGCTCAGCCCCCAAAATCAAATCTGAATCCAGCCAATTAATCAGATTATTAATTAATCGGCCAGATTATTGTGTGAAAATAATTAAGAATTAAATACAACCGGGACCCCAGTCCCAGTTTTTGGGGTATGTATGTTCACTAAAGTTTACACTTCCTGTTAAGAGCCAATAGCTACTGAGATTGATGGCTGATTAGCTTAATTCAACTAATTATTCAAGAAAAACTTAATTTAAGAAAAACTTATTTAAAAAGAACACTCCAAAATATGTTTAAGGTCTCCAGGACCAGGGTGGGATCCCTCAACTTCTCTGTGACCTGGTTTTGTAAATAATAATAATCTTGGATAAAAGCAGCTTTTAAATAAACATGCACCAATAAGCCAAAACATTAAAGCCACTGACGGGTGAAGTGAATAACTGATAAATAAATTGAATATCTCATTACAATTGCACTTGTCAAGGATGCCATTATATATTAGGCAAGTGAACAGTCAGTTCCTGAAGTTGATGTGCTGGAAGCAGGAAAAATGGGGAAGTGTAAGGATCTGAGTGTAAGGACGACTAGGTCAGAGCATCTCCAAAGTGGCAGGTCTTGTAGGGTGCTCCTGATATGCAGTGGTCAGTACCTACCAAAAGTGGTCAAAGGAAGGCTAAGTGGTGAAGCAGTGACGGGGTCATGGGTGCCCAAGGCTCACTGATGCACCTGGGGAGTGATCCAATCCCACAGGATAGCTACTGTAGAAAATAACTGCTGAAAAGGTTAATGCTGGCTATGAAGGAAAAGCGTCAGAACACAGTATGCCACTAACGTCTTTTGCACCGTCTACTGCTGCTGTGAACGTCTTGCTGGCAGATACCACAGGGCACCTACACAATATTAGGCAAGTGGGTTTAATAGTGTGACTGACAGTCATATACGCTGCCACACCCCCACACCCCAGGTGATGTGGTCAACACCATGCTAATGGGCCCGAGACTCAGGTAAAACTCACAGACATTTGGCTGTTGAAGCTGCTGGAATTAAGGTGTCCCAGCCAAAAAAAGCCCTCAGACAGGTACTACCCGGGCTCAACCAAAAAAGCATGAGAACATGGCCAACATATCTATACATTATCATGTTAGCTGGTCACAATTCACTGGCGACAGCAGGTTTCATACAGAACATGAATCAAAATACAGCAATAAATCAATCATTTACAAAATTACAATCCTTGGTTCTCCCAGCCCAAAACAAACTCTCAGCCAGGTATAAGATTATAACAACTACAGTGCTGAATGAAGAGTATTAGTATTTAATTAATCAATCTTTGGCCATTTAAATTAACCACATAAGAAAATGTTTTTATATATTATATATATTTTTACCAAGCAATCCAGGACAGAAAAAAATGCCAAAACACATAGTTCTGTTTTATGTAAGGTTCTAAGTTATAGGTAATGCATAAAAAGGAGTAAAAGAAATAAATCCTACACAGATAATGAGATTACGAGTGTTATAAAGCATTGTAATACCTCCCTGACAGTGTATTTGACACCCCAGGCTATTTCCAGCCTGCCTGCTGTGATCAGACCCATTTTCTGCTTCTTCATCTCCCCGTTTGTATCAGTTTCTCTGTGTGGCGTTTCACCGGTGCTGAGATGTCTGCACAGTCTGTCAGCTCAGAAAGCTTATCTATATTTCTGCATTAGGTTGGCCTACAATGTGATCTGATCTTGGTTCATGTCCCAATAATAGATAAACACTCTATCCACACAAACAGCTATGCCTCTGTTGAACAACCGACTGTCAGGGTCAGCTCTTGTTCTCCAACTCTGTGTCCCTTCCCCGTTTGGCCAGCAGGTGTTGCTGGTCATCCCGTCCCTTGTGTTGTTAGTCTTTGTGTTTTCCCTTGCTCCCTGTCAGCCGCATGGCTCAGCTCATTGAGCATGGGGTTGTCTGTGAACCCCTCCATTGCGTGTTCGAATACTGCCCCCTCTGTTTTTGTATCTTGTTCCCTAGTGTTTCATTTATATGAGTTTTTCTAGTTCCTGTGTCTTGTGCTTGTGTTTCTACCTGTCTGTTATTCCCCAGTGTTAGATTCTGTTTTCTCTATTTCTTGGTTAGTTCTTAGTTTTAGTTCCTTGAGTTTATTATTAGTTTCACCTGTCACTTGTTTTCCCAGCCTTGTTGATAATCTCACCTGCCCCTTGTTAGTTTTGTTACCCGTCTGTATTTAAGTCCCTACCCCTTTTAGTTCATGAATGGTTCATTGTGATTGTTGAAGTTTGATATGTTGGACCCGCTTACCTGCCCCATTTTGTAATTTGTCTTTGTTTATCCCCATTTACTTTTGACCCCTTGTGGTCCTTTGTTTTGTCAGTGTTTCTTGTGTTTTTTAGTTCGGTTAATAAACCCTGTTTTGTCCTGTGAACCATAAGTGGGTCATCCACCTTTCTACCTGCCTTCACTATGCCACGCTTACGCACTAAGTATGCCAGGGTCCATAACACCGATACTGACACTGATTAGCTGTCTTCTGCAGAACAAGCATGAACCTGGGGGTTAATTCGTTTCAGTATAAGGGGGTAATTGGAGTCACATGTTCAAAGTAACGATGATAATTAGTCGTGTGTTTGAACGGTTGTTACAATCACAGTCTCTTCATGTGCCATGGCGGAAAAGAGATTTCTGGGGGAAAATTAGTTGCTAATGTCCTTCAAGCTGGAGAGAGACACAAAACCACTTAAAAAGCTTTTGGCTTCCACCGTCCATTGTCAGGCAGATAATGTAAAAACTGAGAGTAGTTCGACACCATAGGCCCTGATTCCACTAAAATAAATCTCAGAGGAGCATGTGTAATACTTCAGGACATCACATGAAACCCCAGAATCGTGAGCTCCCACAGTGTTAGACAGTGGTTAGTCCAAAATGGAATGAGAGTGGTGAACTTGGGAGAATAGCGAGTGTGAAATACTCCAGAAAGAGCACTGACCCCAAGATCAAGTTAGCCAAAGGGCACCTGGATTGATAGCCTGCAGCTGTGGAGGATGTATCACTTAATAAATACCTTCTGCGTTGAACCAGCACATCGAACATAATGCACCTGAGTGTGAGCAGAAGCTTTGGAATTCAAAATATCCAAATGTATCTGCCACAGAAGATATATAGTAGTATTGATATCTGGTTTTTGAAAGGGTGAGAACCTCAAAGTACATTCTTGTGTCATCATGGAAACACAACCATGGTGATTTATATGTAGTAACTTGTGCTGCCCCTGTGCGTTTCAGGTTACAGATACCTGTTTAAGATCACAGCCATTTCCTCTAGGGTCTGTCGCTGCCACATTTAAATTCGACGAACGAATCTATAGGACGTGTTAATAATTAATGGACCAATTATGTAGACAACATTAAAAGCTACAAGGAGAATAAGCAGAGATGAACAGTGGGGCAGCCATGGAGGGAAAAACAGAGATGATTTTTTAAGGAAACATAAGGTTAAGTAGATTCAAGGAAACACTCACACCGACTCTCCAGGGATTCCCTCTGCAAGCTTCACATGACAGTCACAGCTCCTTAACAGACAGAATGCCCAGTAGAAGGGAGAAAACCATGGAAATTTCACCTGCATTATTGATGGGAATATCCCCTTCAGGCCTGTGTTCTCCTTGTCACACACCTGAATACATGCTGGAATTATTATGCAGGTAAAGCAAAGGACACCATTGACTGAAGGCAATGCTGATTGAACTTGTCCAAAATGTTTTACAGGCAATTGAAACTCATTTCCTAAAACAATTTACTTTGCATCTATGGGGAACAAGCAGAAAAAATATTGAATTTGACTCGCTTGGAAAAGCCATATAGGGTTTCTCAGATTCTCTGAACATCCTGTGTATCATAAATATTATAAACATTATAATCTCTGCATAATGGCTTTGTATGACTATTTGCCATCTACTTTTAAATCTGTTCAATCAAAGACCAAATAATGTAGTTGCATCTCAGTATTACAACCAGCTATGAAACATAGTAGCTACGGAGCTGATTATCTGTATAAGGATTATCTGTTAAATGAGGGCGGCACCTAAGCTCCACAGGGTGGCAGACTTTTGGGAGCCGGAGTGAGCAGCCCTGATCTAAAGCTGTTTGGTTTGTTTGAAGTAATTCATGTGTATAATTAGGCATCTGGAACTGTAGAGTAATCATAGTAAACAAAACTATGGAAATAACAAAATGCCGGTATAATCCAATATGTGACCATTACCAAAACTGTAACCAAAACACACTACATGAAACAAAAAAACATGGAAACCATTAAAAAAGAAAAAGATTCACCTGCTTCCTGTTCAGATTATGTTACCAGGAAACGGTCCAGTACCAGGTTTTACACACACACTCAGAGATACTGGTTATCAAAGCTGTCATGTTACAGCCTCGTGTTATTGCTCAAGCCCGAAAAGACCTCCACAGGTCACTTTACAACAGGGGTGTGCCTAGCAGTGCTGAAACCAAACTGCTTTCTAAAGTCACTTTCTAACCTTGTCAAATAACGATGTCATACACCATTTATCATCATGCAGACACTAGCAAAAACCTGGTAAAGAACGATATAGTTGTGGTATACAGAACACCTAAGGACAATTTCAGGATAAATCTTCTGGACTAAACAGTATGCCCTGAAAGGATTTTTTGCAAGAGGAACTCCATTTCCATGGAAACACCAGTGTGCAGGACGTGTCCTTGTGATCTGCACAAGGAGTGTACAGGGCGTAAGCAGTACAGTAATCAGAGTCAAAAACATTTAGCTTGGACAACCAGGTCAACCATCAGTGAGAACAGAAGGTTCATTTGTAGTCCTCCTGGGAAGGAGGTCTTTTGGAATGGTAATAGAGATCATAAGGCATTTTTTTGTTGTAGTGACAAAAAATGCACAAGAGAGTTTTACAGTTCTGGGAATCACGGGGCATGTTTGTCTAACATCAGCTAGGGTCATGCGGAGTAAAAGCGAAGTGGAAATTTCTGACTAGTTGGTTATGAGTTCAGGTCCCATGCTACATCTGGATGATATATATATATATATATATATATATATATATATATATATATATATATATATATATATATATATATATATATATATATAGAATACAGTCAAACCTTGGATTGCGAGCAATTTGGTTTGCAAGTGCTTTGCAAGACGAGTAAAATTTTTTAATAAATTTTAACTTGATAAACGATCTAGGACTTGCAATATGAGTATTACATATACCCTTTGTCTGCCTAGCGTCACGTGATCACAACTGATTGATGGTTCTTCTCTCTCTCTGACTAGGTAATCCTCTCCCATGCTTGGTCTCGGTCTGTGTGCCTCACTCATATAGTCAAAATTTTGTAGAAAAGCTCAACCTGAATAAGGGTGTAGCAGTGCGACTGATGAATCTGTTTAACGACAATGCAGTGCCCACATTTCCGCGAAATCAAAAAAGAGGCAAGAGCAGCTGTCATTGGATAGGTTCCTTGTTAATGTCACGCGAAAAGAAAAAGATTCTAGTGAGCCAAAAGATAGCAGTGATGCCATTAGTTACAGTGAAAGTCGTCCTATAAAATAACCCTCCTGTTCTCCTCTCTCTCGTCTCCCTCACACCATCCATGATTCTTTTCAAAGGTAAAATGCAGGTTAATTTGTTTTATGTATTTTTACTTTATGTTTTGTATTAATCATTTTTATATAAATTTTTTTGGGTTGTGGGAAGAATCATGTGAGTTTCCATTATTTCTAATGGGAAAATTCGGTTTAACATACAAGTGCTTTGGATTACGAGCATGTTTGTGGAACAAATTATTATTGTTTTACTGTATATGCACAATACACCGTATGTATGGAATAAATTACAGACATCCTTAATCAAACGGCCTCAGTCACCACTGTCATCATGAGTTTTTTGTTAAATTTGTTCCTGAGAAAGAACCTAAGAAATTCCTAAGAAAAGTCTACGTCAGATTCAGGAGTTTTTAAACCACAGAACTGATCGGACTTGTGTTCTTATAATGATGAATCCCATTGTCCGTATAAATTGAAAGCGCGGGTCAGTTTTTCCTAAATAGCATAGGTAAACACACCAGCAATCCCCATAAAATGGCATGAGACTGCAGGGCGGTGTGCACAGCCAGAAATCCATCCATCTTCTGTACTGGCTTGTTCTAATCAGCGTCACAGGGGGTCTGCTAGCCCATTTCAGAGGCTAACCATGGAAAAACCCAGGTCGGGTTGCCAACCCATCACAGGGCTCACTCACACACCATTCACTCACACACCATTCACTCACACACCATTCACTCACACATCTATGGGCAATTTGGGAACTTCAATTAACCTCAGCATGTTTTTGGATTGCGGGGGGGGAACCGGAGTACCTTGGGAGAACTTGCAAACTCCACCCACACAAACACACACACACACACACACATACACACACATACAGACTAGAACTCCGGTCACAGAAGTATGAAGCAACAGTGCTAACCACAGCACCACCATGCCGCCTGCACACAGTAATCACAAACATAAATTAAGAAGAAAAGTTTATTATTAGTCAAGAATGATCCAAACAAAAATAAAGCATTGGACTCCAAAGCATAAGAAAAACGTCAGATGAACAGCAAACAAGCTGTCATATTTAGTAGCATCAGTAGAGGATATAAAATAACAAGGATTTTATGATGACAATTTGCATATAGTCCAGAATGTTATGAACATTGATCAGATGAATTGCAATTAATTGTAAAGTCCCTCTTTGTCATGAAAATCAACTTAATCCCAACATACCCATTTCCACTGCATTTCACCCCTGCCACGAAAGGACCTGCTGATATCATTTCAATGATTCTCTCAGTAACACGGGTGAGAGTGTTGACAAGGACAAGGCTGGAGATCACTCTGTCATGCTGACAATGAATGAATAGCAGACTGGATGCTTTAAAAGGAAGGTGGTGCTTGTAATCGTTGTTCTTCCTCTGTTACCCATGGTTACCTACAAGGAATCACGTGCAGTCATCATTGCTTTGCACAAAAGGGCTTCACAGGCAAAGATATTGCTGCTAGTAAAATTGCATGTAAATCAACCATTTTTCAGATCATCAAGAACTTCAAGGAGAGGTTCAATTATTGTGAAAAAGACTTCAGGGCACCCAAGAAGGTCCAGCAAGCACCAGGATCATCTCCGAAAGTTGATTCAGCTGTGGGATTGGAGCACCACCAGTGCAGAGCTCGCTCAGGAATGGCAGCAGGCAGGTGTGAGTGCATCTGCAGGCGCAGTGAAGCGAAGACTTTTGGATGATGGCCTGGTGTCAAGAAGGGCAGCAAAGCAGCCACTTCCATACAAGAAATCATCAGGGACAGACTGATATTCTGCAAAAGGTACAGAAGAAAAGGTGAGTGCTACCATTAGTCCTGTGTCATGCCAACAGTAAAACATCCTGAGACCATTCATGCGTGGGGTTGCTTCTCAGCCAAGGGAGTGGGCTCATTCACAATTTTGCCCAAGAACACAGCCTTGAATAAAGAATGATACCAAAACATCCTCCAAGCACAACTTCCAACCATCTAAGAACAGTTTGGTGACAATGCCTTTTCCAGCATGATGGAGGACATGCTATGAGGCAAAAGATCGACATTTTGGGTCCATGGTCAGGGACTTCAATTGCTTGTAATTATACTTCAGTATGCTATAGAAATATTTGACAAAAAGATCTACAAACACTGAAGCAGCAAACTTTATGAAAATCAATACATTCTCAAAACCTTTGGCCACGACTGAACATAGGAGACCATAAGAAGATTCTATTTTGTGGCTTCACAGCACTGAAGAAAACAATCAGAGTTTTGGGCCAATAAGGAAATGTAACAAGGCATTGGTTGATGAATGTATGCTGCTTAATTTGGAGTTTGCAACAGCCAGAGTAGCTGAGTGGGCAAACATAGTGATGGAAATTAATGAGCTTAGAGATCAATAATACATGTCTCTGCATGTGTGTATACAGTATGTATGTGGTGTGTGTGTGTAAGTGCATGTTTATACATTATGGATTACAACAATAATAAGAAGAATTATTATTATTATTGTTTTTTATTATTATTATGCACCCATCCCCACATCTGTGTTTTGTGTAATGTGCTGGGCAATTGATTACCATGGTTCTGATTTTTACTCTTGACAGTCAATGTTTTTGTCGTAATGTTCTGTTGGTTCAAAACTTAATAAAAAGTTAATCCCAAGAACAGTTGGTGAATGAGACCCAGTGATTTCAAGAGGTCATGCTTTCCACTTGAGCTCTCGGCCAGTCTTCTCCAGCACTGCTGGAATCGAGCGGCTCGGTGACCTGTGGAACTGGACAGCAGGTCTTATCAGATTATTCCTGATAGAGTATCTACCTGCCTTTCCATTGTTCTCAGGTGTAATGTTTAACTTTTAGCAAGGCCTGATTAATCATAACTGCTTTTAAATATCATCATTTTTTAATTTCAAATGAAGCCCCTAGAAATAATATTACTGTAAAAATCATTACAATGAAAAACTTTTATCTGTGTAGCTGGAACAAGGTCTGTCCTTCATATGAATTAATATGATAGCATTGCATCTGAGACCAAATCACTCTTAACAATCTGTGTATATGTATGTATATATTTGTGATTTGTGTGTGTGTGTGTGTGTGTGAGTGTGTCTTTTGTAAGGTCCTTTGCCATGAAAATGAACTTAATCCCAATAATATATATATATATATATATATATATATATATATATATATATATATAGTTGAAACCAGAAGTTTACATGCACTGCATAAAAAGACAGATAACTTGTATAGTTGTGTATAACTGTTTGCGCAGATGATCGTGGCACCTTCAGGCATCTGGAAATTGTACCCAAGGATGAGCCAGACTTGTGGAGGTCCACAATACTCTTCCTGATATCTTGGCTTCTTTCTTTTGGTTTTCCCATGATGGCACACAAGGAAGCAGTGTGTTTGAGGGGTGCCTTAAAATACATCCAGAGGTGTGCCTCCAATTAACTCAAGTGGTGTCAATTAACCTATCAGAAGCTTCCAAAGCCACGACATCATCATCTGGGCTTTCCCAAATTGGCATAGTAACATTAGTGTATGTAAACTTTTGACTTAAAAATGCTCTAAAACTAAAAAAGTAATAAATTCTCTAAAATTTTTCTCTCTCATTATTCTGATATTTAGCAAATATAAATTATTTTGGTAATCCTAACTGACCTAAAACAGGAAAAGTTTGCAGCGTTTGAAAAATAGTCAGAATGGCAAAGATTCAGCCAATCATCAAAGATGATCTAAAATCACCTACAAGTTCTGCTACAGTCAGGAGACGTTTGACCAAAACTAAGCTATCAGCAAGAAACCCCCATAAAGCATTACTCCTGAAAAAAACACATCTGCAGAATCAGTTAAATTTTGCCAAGGAACATGCTGATTGGCCCAAAGAGAAATGTTGTAACATTCCATGGAGCGCTGAGAGTAAAATTGTTCCTTTTGGGGCTACAGTGCATTGTAAATGTTGTGAAGCGTATAATGTGTGTGTGGTGGCACAAATATTATGAGGATGTTATTCATATTACGGTAGCCTATCCATCATGGATCAGTTTGAAAACATCAAAATACTTAAGGAGATCAAGTTGAAGAAATGGCCCTGAAATGTGTGTTTCAACAAGACAACGACCCC
This sequence comes from Brienomyrus brachyistius, assembly GCF_023856365.1. Classification (NCBI taxonomy): domain Eukaryota; kingdom Metazoa; phylum Chordata; class Actinopteri; order Osteoglossiformes; family Mormyridae; genus Brienomyrus; species Brienomyrus brachyistius. Next base: position 23,407,268 of record NC_064544.1, read on the forward strand.
AAATACACGAGTAAGCGAGTAACATCTTGGTTCCAGACAAAAATGATGAGCTGTATCCCCTGACCTCAACCCCATTGAAAACTTGTGGGGTGTGATTAAAAATGTAGTTGCTGAAGCAAAACCCAAAAGCTCACAGGAACTGTGAAATATAAACAATATAAAGTACAACTGGGGCTGTAATACCTTTTCATAGGTGCCAGAAGTTGATTGACTCGATGAAACGCAGATGCGCAGCAGTTATCAAAAACAATGGTATGCAGCTAAACATTAATTCAGTCATTTAAAGTGAAGTTAAATCCTGAAGAATTTCTTCAAGTACTTGTCGCAGTTTGAAAAGAAAAATGTCAACACTGCAATTTTTTTAACAGATTAATTTTCTTTTTTTTGCTTCTGGTAAAAGAATAACACAGCCTTGATAAAAAATTGTTAAAGCTTTGATTTAGAAATTAATGTGTAATGTTTCCACTTCCGAAATATGGAAATAAAAGCTATTTAAAAAATTTGCGTTTCATTCACTTTTTAATGCACTTCTATTTTTTTTTAACTGTAGATCTTCATCCATATAATACTTTTGTGAAGCAATAATAAGATCCATCAAAATCTTTTTGTCTTTTCACATTCACAAGGTCAAACGTTCTCCACTTTCAGCCATCCCTTTGCTGCCTTTAAGTGATGTCGCTTCAATTTTTGGGTGACCCAAAATTAATTTCTTAAATAATCAGTTCCAGTTCTGCACCCATAAAGCCTTTGCAAAGTCTGAAAAAGATTGGTCAAATACCCTTTAAGTTATTGCCTTACCTACCAAAGCATCTGTCGCTAGAACCATATGTATTCTCCAAAGTCCAGGAAATACAATGAATGAACACCCTTTTGTTCCCTGCTCTAATACATATACATGCTGTTTTGTAAGTTGTAATTAGGAGCAACAGCAACTCAGCCAACAAAGTGGTAGGTCAGGTAAAATCACAGAGCGGGGACAACACATGCTGAGGGACACAGTGTGTAGAAGTCGGCAACTGTCTGCAGAGTCAATAGCTACAGACCTCAAAACTTTGTATGGCCTTCAGATTAGCTCAAGAACAGTGCATAGAGAACTTCATGGAATGGGTTTCCATGGCTGAGCAGCTGCATCCAAGCCTTACATCACCAAGTGCAATGCAAAGCGTCCGATGCAGTGGTGTAAAGCACGCCACCACTGGACTCTAGAGCAGTGGAGAAGTGTTCTCTGGAGTGACATATCACGCTTCTCTGTCTAGAAATCCGATGGACGTATCTGGGTTTGGTGGTTGTCAGGAGAACAGTACTTGCCTGACTGCATTGTGCCAAGTGTAAAGTTTGGTGGAGGGGGGAATATGGTGTGGGGTTGTTTTTCAGGGATTGGTCTTGGCCCCTTAATTCCAGTGAAAGGAACTCTTAATGCTGCAGCATTAGAAGCCATTTTGGACAATTTCATGCTCCCAAATTTGTGGGAACAGTGTGGGGACGACCCCTTCCTGTTCCAACATGACTACGCACCAGTGCACAAAGCAAGGTCCATAAGGACATGGATGAGCGAGTCTGGTGTGGAGGAACTTGACTGACCCTGATCTCATTCCAATAGAACACCTTTGGGATGCATTACGGTGGAGACTGCAAGCCAGCCTTCCCTTGCAACATCAGTGCCTGACCTCAGAAATGCTTTCTTGGAAGAATGGATAAAAATTCCCATAGACACACTTCTAAACCTTGTGGACAGCCTTCCCAGAAGAGTTGAAGCTGTTTTAGCTGCAAAGGCTGGGCCATCTCCTTATTAAAGCCTATGTATTACGAATGGGATGTCATTAAAGTTCATGTGTGTGTAAAGGCAGGGGTTCCAATACTTCTGGCAATATAGTGTGTGTGTGTGTGTGTGTGTGTGTATATTTATATATATACAGACGCTCCTCTATTTGCAAACATCATCAGTCACTCAACATCATTTTAAGGGTATACGCAAGTACAAAGAACTAGTATGCTGGGAGTACGCATGCTACGTTGCTGTCCCGCATCATTGAGGCCTAGGAGGACAGGCTGGAGCTGGAGGACGTGGAGCAACGGAGCTAACGAACTCATGGGGGCATCAGCGTGGAGGCTGAGGCAATGTCGTTGAGCAGGAGGACACCAAACAGTGCAATAGGGGAAGGAAGTACGGGTCTGGACTTTTTGAGTGACTGAGGGAAGGCACTGGGAGTAGCCAGGAGCACGCGGACACTGCCTGGGGGGACATAGGATGAGTACCATTTTTGGGGGCCACACAGGGTAGCTGTGGCTCAGAACTGTGATTTTTCTTAATTTCCTTTTTTTTTTTTAATTAAAAAATATTTATCCTTAGTGGGGCACAGGCTTATCTGATAATTCCTCCCTAAGGGGAAATACCTTTCCTGCTAGCGCCTTAAGGTCACCTAGTGTGCAGTGAGGTGTATACTAGTTGCTGTGGAGGAACTTGTTGCGGTAATGTGTACCTGTGTGGCAGTTGAAACTAAAGACACGTGTTTGTGCTTTTTCATGCCTGGTGGGTGAGAGGTTGTCTCCGGGAGGGAGGGGGGGGTGGCACCACATTAAACAAACAGTCTCAACACATCTGACTCACATCGTTCACTTTGCGAAACCACAGAGGAAGTACAGTACAGCACATTCCTATTCATCAGTAGTAAGACCTTAGTAAACTTACTAAAATGTTTTTATAGCAACTTACCTGCAAGAGGTTTGGAGCAAATTAAACTAGGACACAAATGACATTTGCCTGTACTTTTCCGTCTGCTCATGTCTGAGTGACAAGCGTGATGGTTAACATGAGAAGAGATCACAGGCAGTCATTTGTGGAGAAATAAGATGAGCTCAGGAAATGGCATGAGGGATGGGGGGGGGTGGTCCCAGGATCACAAACACCAGATTTATAAGCTACTCTGACATTCAAGCACATGTTTTTAATAAGACTTTACAGAGGAAAGAAAGAGGAATTTAATATGAGTTATTAAATAGATCTTACCATCCATTTGTTATTAAAATATTCAAAGGCATTCCCAGTTCATTTAACTGTGATTTTTCTGAGGGAGTCATTTCGAAACCTTGCCTAAAAGAACAAATATTAAAAGAAGTGTCTGAAAAGCCCTTTCTGTCTGCAGGTTACAAGCTACAGTGTTTTCATTCACAAACACAGGGTGGATTTCATTGTGAATTTTAGAGGTTTTTAAAATGCACATCAAGCTTCTTTACTTTGGTGTGAAATGATTCAAAATGAGAAACAGTAGTGAATGTTGCAGTCGCAGGTTTAATCGCTTGTCTCTGTAGCATGATACATATACAGGTACAGGAATTAGGAGAGAACAAATGTTTGTGTGCATCTAGCAATCCAGACCTAGGCTGCACACTGTCTCATTCTGCCCTTGGTTTCATAGCTCAGCGTTGTCACAGGTTACGGGCTGATCTGTGGCTCTGTGAGTTTGGATGCTCAGATCAGTTGAGTGCTGCCTAAAATCCCTTAGCCAGCAATCAAACATAGCACCTTTGGGCCCTTAAGTAAAGCCCTTAATCCTCAAACCTGCTCAAGGGGTGAAGGATTGGTGGCTGACTCTTACCTCTGTGTCGCATGGGAGAGAAAGATGGGACAGACAAAACAAAAGAACGTTTTGTATCTGTGCCTGTACCATGGTGAATAAAGTATTTTGTTAAAGATTCTCTTTCATCTTCTATATTTGTATATAGCAATATGAGTGAATTATCTCAAGTTGTGGCTGTTCAGGATCCAGTCCAGACTTGGAAGACTTCAGTCTGAAAATGCTCTATAATAATCTCTCAAATGGCTGAAGGGGACAATCTCTCTACTGCATGTGTTTATTCTCTGTTTTAACTGCAATGCTGCTATAACTACATCTAGGGTTTGTTCACCTTGGATGGAGATGAGGTGACTAGAACTGTTAATTCAGGGTTGCACCCTCCCTCCCCCCGGCTGGGGAGAGAGGGAGTGTTTATGATTACTGTTAATTAATTTAAAGGACTATTTGAAGTATAGGTGCAGGCAGAGTACGTTATGAAACAAACATGAACCCAGATGCATTTTTTAATATAGTATATTCTGCATTTTTAATACAGAATGAAAAAACATGCACACGAATGTGAAATTTTATACCACCCAGACTGAAATACATTGCAGCAATGCAGTTGCCCCCCTGGCCAAGAAATTCAAAACTCCTGTTTTCCAGGAATGGGCCAGAGCCTGATAGGATGCCATTGAAATCCTCTCCTCCAGTCCATCAGTGCTGCGAGGGTTTTATATGTGTCACACATGTCTTGGCCCCGTAGTTTAAGCCACAACCAACATGTTGCTTCAGGCTTAATATGTTTTTCAATCTTTTGAAGCCACTGCCTGTTGTTAGCTTGAGAACAACAGAAAAACAAGACAGGAAAGGAATTAATGAGCATAACTAAGCTGCTTTCCATTAAAAAGAAACATGGGAGAGTGAAGAGGTAAGATGCTTCTCTTTGTGAATACTGGCATTTACAAATGACCATTTGAAGAAATGGATTCTGGGTAAGCTGCAATGTGAAAAGGGACAACAAACTGCAAACAGGCCATGTCCACTAATCACTAGCAGCTCTCCAGTTCTCATCTTCTTACTCTCATCATCGCGCAGGAGGGGCTAGTCAGCCCTCATTTCCACAAAACGGCTCTGTCAATAATCAGGTCTTCACCATAATGGATTTTTGCAAAGTTCTCCTACCTGTGTGGTACATTTCTCTCAAAGGAAAATGACTGCTATGATCCTAGATCCATGCAAGATCTGCACCAATTTAATGGCAGAAAGACAGAGAAAGACTGCTTCTGCCAATCTGCTTCTTTTCTGAATGGTCATGAAACCTGGCAGGTTAATTACCAACAGCACAGACACTCATTTTCTTTTTGTAGCAGTGCCCATCTCTCCTCACAGCTGGCATGCCTTGCCAAGTCACGAGCCATTAATCTAACCTGCCCAGGATTGGAAGAGTGGTCATCCATCATTCGGCTCCTTCTCCCTAGTCACCGGTAGCGATAAACTCCTAATTGAACATGGTGACACCCAACCTCCAATATGATTTGGATGTTCCTGGAAATGAAAGGTGAGCTCAAAAGTGAGATCATTGCATCTCAGGGCTGTTCCAGATGACAGGGGGTCCCCGAAATAACTCAGTGATTAGGGTGGAGTACGTGTTATACACGTTAACATAGGTGCAGCAGGTTTACATATCATGTCACTCTCTTCTGCACCCTCTTCTTCCTTACCATCACTGATCTGTTGCAAACCACCTTTTTCCTCTCCTTTACTACCTTCTACTTGTTTGTCTCACTCATCCTAACTTGTCCTCCCTCATCATGCAATCCATTCTTCTGACACTCTGTGCTCTGTTCTGCTCAGTCTACAGCTGTCTCAAAATATTCAGCCTCCTGATGACTCCTGTCTGTAACTGAGATCTAAGCTGACAGCACACTCACTGAGAAAATCAGTCACCATACGCTTGCTATAGATAATTGTATTGAACACAAAAGTTACCCATATTTTTACATGACAATTCTCAACATTGTAGATCTTCCTACAAGTTTATCACTTCCTGTCATAGCAACTAGGTATGCACTAAGCCAGATTTACAACCATGGAAAATAAAAAAATACCACTCTATATTTTTAAACAAATCTGCATTTTTAAATCCTGGTTTAATCCTGGTTCTGCTGACAGAAGGCTGTGCTGAACAGCAGGTTGCTTCAAGGTTCAAAATTTCTAAGACAGCAGTGCAGAAGAATAAGGTGAAGTAGGAGATACAGGGAATGATCAGCCAGGTAAAGGGAGGAAGTGACACTCTAATGCCAGAGATGACTGTTAGTTTATGCAATAGTTTCTCACGAATCGTAGGATGATAACAAGTGACCTACGAAAGGAATGGAGAACATTAGTGGGAAACTGAAGTCCCATAAAGCAAGGTAGAAGCCCTTCATTAATGAGAAATGAGAACCCGGAAATTAGCAGGCTGCACTTTGCAAAATAAATTTATATATACACACACACACACACACACACACACACACACACACACACACACACACACACACACGGTAATCACATAACTGATTGGGACTGGGAAAAACATACCTAACGCAGACTTAAGTACATTCGACTAATGACAACAATCACAAACAGCTGGTAAACCACATGGGGTTAACGAGGGGGCGTGGCACACAGAAGGGGCAGAGGATTGGGGCTGTGTATATATGTATATATATATCCATCTATCCATCCATTTTCCAAACCGCTTATCCTATTGGGTCGCGGGGGGTCCGGAGCCTATCCCGGAAACAATGGGCACGAGGCAGGGAACAACCCAGGATGGGGGGCCAGCCCATCGCAGGGCACACTCACACACCATTCACTCACGCATGCACACCTACGGGCAATGTAGCGACTCCAATTAGCCTTAGCATGTTTTTGGACTGTGGGGGGAAACCGGAGTACCCGGAGGAAACCCCACGACGACATGGGGAGAACATGCAAACTCCACACACATGTGACCCAGGCGGAGACTCGAACCCGGGTCCCAGAGGTGTGAGGCAACAGTGCTAACCACTGCACCACCATGCCGCCCCTATATATATATATATATAAGAAAGAGAAAAAAAAGAAAAAAAAAAAAAAAAAAAAAAAAAAAAAAAAAAAAGAAAAAAAAATAATAAAAAAAAAAAAATATATATATATATATATATATATATATATATATATATATATATATATATTTTTTTTTTTTTTTTTTTTTTTTTTTTTTTTTCTTTTTTTTCCCACAAACAGAAACCCTAAAATTGAGAAATGAGTGAAACAAAAATTGTGCTGTGGTCTCTTAATTTTTTCCAGGGCTGTATACGCAGTAGAAAAGACTCCATGCATACTAATGACCATATTATTATTTGATAGTTTTTAAGCAAGTTTTAAAAATGAAAATATTCAGAGAGCTGGGAAACTGGCTGAATGATGATGACTGCTGGACAGTCCTGAGGAGAGAGAGCAGAGATGGTGCCATCCTCATAATCAGTAGAACACAGTTTCGTGTTCTTGTTTTTTATTTACAATTACCACAATGTGCTGGGTAGGGTAACATTGTCCATTTAATTCACAGGCCTCTACTGTGGCCAGTATTCTGTGTTTGTTAGGGAAATGTCTATCTGCCCCCCCCCCCCCCCCCCCCCCCCAATAAGGCCAGCACCGTTTCCAGATTTTGTTGAACATTCAGCTTTGAAGAAAATAAATGCTGGCAGAGAGAGCTCTTATCTCAGAGCAATGCAGCCTTATCTTGCTGGCTAAACCATGTTCCCTGGAAAGTCCTTGCAGCCGTATCCTTCTGGAGATCAGAGTGGTGAGAATAAGCAATGTCATGTTTAAGCTGTGTGCAAACAGCCTGACCTACCACCCGCCTGGAAGAAAATCACCAGCGGGCGAGGGGGGGGTCACAGTTAGAGATTTTGCTGGAACGATTTAAAAGTGACGTGATCATCTGATGGCATATTAATGTCGTTTTTTCCATCTTCAATACAGCACAGAATGTCACGCACAAATGAGGCCAGACAGATAAAGCACACAACATCCAGTAAGGCAGGTTTAACAGCGCTAAACTGAGACGATCACGCTTCACTGTCACCTGTCACCTTCATGCAGACTAGTCAACAGGAAGCTGAGCTCTGCAGTCGTCCAAATTCCAAGTATAATTAGGTCTCTGGTCAAAGAGCACTGTAGGGACACAAAACACTCAATTACATGAAGAATTATTTAGAATTCGAATTAGAATTCAAATTAGAATTAGAATTAGAATTGGATGATTCCTTAGCTATGCTTTGAGGTACATGAGCATATTAAGGGAAGAAAAATAAACTAGATTAAGTTAAATACGTTTTTTAAAAAAACAAGAATGTAAAGTATTATCAAATATGTAAATGGAAATGACAGTAAGAATGTAAGCAACGTAGTTCAAGCCCCTGAACTAAAGGTGCAAAATGTACAACTGAAAGAAGCGTATATCAATAGATAAATATATAGCATAAATACATAAATACATGCCGTAACCCTACTCGAATTAAGTGCGCTTTAGGATACTGCCATCTAGTGGTTATTTTAAATACTGCCGTGGGCTAATGGTAAAGTAATGTTATCGAATACTGCATTAGGTTAATATTACTGCGATGTCGTTTAAAGTACTGCAGTTGGTTAGTGTTATATTAAATGCTGCAGTTTCTGCTAGCAAAAAAAAAACCTAAGGAGACTAAATTAAATTAAAATAAATTTGCTAGTTAACATCAGTACAATAAGGACCTTCATAGCTTGAGCGTTTGGTCTCCTTGTTTTCGTGACCCTACACAAGGGGCTCACAGAACATAAGAAAACCCATCATCACTGTTAAAACCTGTCTGTGCACTGAGGACTGTCAAAGATAGAGGGCAACGTTTCCCTCTAGGGCTCAGCTTTCAAACTATAACAATCCAAACTGCCTGAGAGAATAAACATTTAAGGGTTCGAGAGTCAAGCTTTATTGTCGTTTGTAAACATCACCATAGCGCACAACATAAAGGAACAAATTGTGTTTCCTCAGGTCCCGGTGCACAGTACGAGAATATAAAAAAGACATAACAAGTAAGTTAGGAGAATGGAATTAAAAATAATAAGCATATGTAAAAAATACAGCAAATAGAAAATATAAATAAAATGTGGACTGGAAAGTGACAGTGTGGTCTGTACAGTACACTATAAACCCTAGAAACTTGAGTTTACTCAAAGTTATTGACTTCAAATTCACTGTAAAATATAGTAAGTTGACTTAGAAAAAGTGAGGAAACTGCCACAAAATTTCTAAGTAACTAGTTACTGTAAACTGATTAAAACTTGAAACTGTTACTACATTATACTTCCTGTTTGTTAGCATTAACTCAAAATTGCTGATTCACGGAACTCAGCTTTTCAAGTTCTTTGAACTTGAATGTTTTATTGAACACACTGAAAGATTTAAGTGGATTAGATTTAGCTTAAGTTGCTGTATTTTTTTTTTCAAGTGAAATAAACTACAGTATCCCTGAATGAACTTAATCATTTAAGCTTATTATACCGATTAATTTTAGTTCAGTTCAATCATACTTCCCAATGTCAGGAGCCAGTTAATACATGTAATTAATTTTGAAGTATTTCTCCAGTAATACGTAATATACATTTAATGTCCAGACAAAGCATTTCAATTTAAAATACTGCATCACATGTTTTGAATTTATGGTGCAGTCGCCTTACTACCTGGATCAGGTCTCCGCCTGGGTCACATGTGTGTGGAGTTTGCATGTTCTCCCCATGTTTAAATACACGAACTCGTGGCCATAGGTGGAAATTAGCGGGAGAACATTTCAAGCTGGATTTAAGGAAGCACTTCTTTACACAGCGTGTAGTCAGAGTATGGAATAGCCTTCCTGATAATGTAGTGCAAGCTGAATCCTTGGGTTCCTTTAAATCAGAGCTAGATAAGATTTTAACGACTCTGAGCTATTAGTTTAGTTCTCCCCAAGCGAGCTTGATGGGCCGAATGGCCTCCTCTCGTTTGTATAGTTCTTATGTTCTTATGTTCTTATGTCATGGGGGGTTTCCTCTGGGTACTCTAGTATCCCCCCACAGTCCAAAAACATGCTGAGGCTAATTGGAGTTGTCAAATTACCCATAGGTTTGCATGTGTGAGTGAATGGTGTGTGAGTTGGTGCTCCATCCTGGTTTGTTCTCTGCCTTGTGCCTGTAGTTACCTGGATAGGCTCCGGACCGCCCACGACAAGCAGCTTCAGAAAATGGATGGACGGGTGTTTTGAATTTACCTAAACACAACACAAAAAGCCTCAAAATTTTCACTTAGAGTAACAAGTTTAATTGTCCATCAATGTATGCACCATAAGCAACGAATGCATGGTGTTTATACTGATCTACACATATCAGTGCTAAATAGAGCACTTGTGATTTTACATTACAGAGAAGCAGAGAAACCTTGCAGAAAGACCTTTGTATTTTTATGTAGGGGTGTATTTGGTGATTTAAGGCCATTTGGATGACCAGTCCTGGCCTTGGATGAATGGTGAGATATGTGGTAACGTACTGGATGCATATTTGCACAGCATGACATGGTGTTACCTTGATTTAACAATGTTTTTTCACAGTCACTTTGGTACATTTCTTAGATCATAAATGAAATTCTCATAACTACTTGTACAAGCCCCACCTCATCAAGTCACTCATGCACATCATAAATGCAAAGTCTCATTCATTTGGTCAAATTGCAAATGCTTTGGCACAGTCATGCACATGATTACGTACAATCATCTGCTGATTCCTACATTATCAATCGGTTATGTCATGTTGGTCAAAATGTATGATACTGGTAACTCTCTTGAATATCTTACCCTCAAAACATCTAGGCATTAGTTCATTGTATAAGTCATTGCATGCAAACAATGCCATAAGGATGCATGAAATCGGGGCAGCAGTGCTCGCAGATCAGGGCATATTTAGGAGCATCAACAACCTGAGCCTGACCACCACTGACTACGTCCTAAGAAGCAACCATATGGCCATGAAGCAGCCCTACAGAGTCCATTTCAAAGGAACTCTGATGTCGTGAAGGAGGCCAGATGCCAATATGTGGAGGTAAGGAAACATTACTATACTGTAATGCCTGGTCATTTCATGCAGTTAGAGTCAATTTGAGTCACTTTTCATTGTAATTTTGCCTTTTTCTACTTAGAGAATAATGGAGCTTGAAGCTGAGGAGGCACATCATGTCCTCATTTATGTTGATGAAGCTGCTTCAATCTCTGTAAAGTGAGGAGACGTGGAGGGAACCTCACTGGGTACAGGGCCGCTTGCACAGTTCCAGGACAGAGGGGCGCCAACATAACCATGTGTGCTGCCATCTCCAATGATGGTATAATGTGGCGTTCCACCACTCTCGCCTTGTCAGTGGTTTGCAATGCACCCTCATATGATGTTGCAGTTCCTCCCAGCAAATTCCCCATTTTTGAATCCCATAGAGGAGTTCTTCAGTGCTTGGAGGTAGAAGGTGTATGATCACCATCCCTATGAGCAGATGCCCTTCCTGAATGTAATGACTGCTGCTGCCCAAGAAATAGGTGCAGAGGAATGTCAAGGTTAGATGAGACATGCAAGAAGATTTTTCCCTTGGTGCATTGCAAGAGAGAATATTGAATGTGATGTGGATGAAGCCATGTGGCCCCATCATCAAGACAGAAGAGTATCAATAGTGGTTATTTCTTATACTGTAATAGATTTTATTTTTATTTTCTTAATTTCTTATACTCTGATAGATGTTATTTTGATTTACATATATTTTCTGTAATATTTACAGTATTTCAGTTTTCAGCCACAGCATATCATGCAATCAATAAAATTTGCATCAAAGCATTTCTGATTTTGGATCCAATTCTTTGCAAGAAGCTAAATTTGACACAGCATGTAGAAAGATAACAGATGGCACTGGCATAAAAGCTGTGTAAAAGGCTACAATGCCCAGCAATGGTGCACTGATTCGCACTGAGTGCTGTATTTTGTATTTTGTTGTCCATTGTGTAATTATTGATTGGAAGAGCTCATACACTTGTTTGCAAGTTGTATTGTTTGAAGGTAAAATTTGCTTTTGTTTCATATTTTAAATGTTTTGGCATGGTTAGAGCCTTTTGCAAACAAAATGTGTCACTTTGACCACAAGTGCCACTGTTTAGACCTGTGTGTCACCTGTTTTGAAAATGTGGAGATTGAGTTGACTGCTGCATGAAAGCAATCAAGAAAAACTATAGTTTACATCGGAAAATACTGAGAGTACACTGTTCTATTGACAACATGGCTAAGCATTTTAACCATCTTGTTTGTGAAAACTTCACTGACATAAATATTTACTTTTGAGGGACAAACTAAGGATTTGAGAAAGTTCCAGGCTTTTGGAAGTAATCAGTCCATCATGTGGTGTTGTTTGTATGAATTGTTTTGAGAAATGCACTTACCGTTTTGCAAATGTTAAGGATGATTCAAGAAATTCACCAAAGCAACTGACGTTGAATGGGGCCAGAGTACAAAAACCTTAGATATAACTACATTTGCTGCTGACTTCATTCAGAGGAATGGATTTTTATGGGATCTGCTCTTGTGTGCTGAGCAGTAGCAGTCTTTGGCCTCCCTGTGGGGCGGCCTGCGTGGGGCCTTCTGAAGCTGCCTGGATGGGACAGTAGGGGCACACTCTTTGGATACAAAGGAAAGGAAAAAGGCAAGGATGGAGATACAGAGGCAGAGAGAGGCATGGGTGTCGACAGACCAAGGCGGGGCTGTGGATAAGGAGGCAGGGATGGAAGCAGGCCATAACTACAGGTGTTTCACTTCTGAAGAATAGTTTCTTTCTGTATATAATGAGGCAGCATGAGGTGGTAGAGCTGATCCAAGGCAGGTGGCACTGTACGTCAGCATGCTCATTTATCATCATAGCAATATAACAATCCTTCAGCATGAAGTAGGACTCTAGGATGAAGCTTTTAATTCAGATGATTTCTATATCAAGCCTTCATCATTGGCTCCCCAAACTCACGCCTCCTTTCACGCCCATTGCCAGTCAACTTTATCAAAACCCAATCAACAATGCAACTTGCAAGCACAGGTGGAAATACACAATGAGCATAAAGCTGTGAAGGAGCCAAGTACAAGCACTGATTGGCTGAGCTTGCAGTAAGTATCTAGGTAATAAGTACTAACTTCCTGTCAGTACAGATGCTCAGGTTCTGAGTGCCACACAACACGTGTACAAGTGCACAAGTGTCAAGATGCAGATTTCACTCAAGCATCACCGGCATCTGTTAAGCTTTAAAAAACAGTAGATAAAGTCAGACTTTCGTTACAGCTGGAAAGCATCCAGTGAGAAAAAAAAGAGTATGTCAGACATTTTTGACATCACAAAAGATTGAGTAGAAATACTGCAGTAGAGACAAGCCGGGTCTCGTAAGTGCTGAGCATGAAACACAGAGGGCCACCATGCCCAGCACTATCTCCGTTTGTTTATACCAGGCCACCATTGCCAGTCCATGATGTCACCATGCAATGAAGATTAGCAGCTCGCGTTACAGGGGAGCAGAGCTGAGCAGAGCTTTAAGGCCGCCTTCCCGGGAAGCAGCATGATGTGAGGTGGGGCTTAGATTTCACAACCGACACATGTAATCGCACTGGGGGGGGGCTCTGCGATGCCGCTCCCACACACACAGACACACAGAAACAGTAAGCGTGTTGTGTGTGTGTCTGTGTGGTAAGCAGGTGGGTGGCATTTGCCCCATGCTCAGTCCACAGTTCAGCAGCTATGACCTGACCCACAGAACAGCCCCTCCCCCCACTAGGCCAGTAATACAAGGGGCAGGTAGGTGTTACAAAGTATTTATAATGATGTTGCAGCATAATTAACATAGATATTTGACTTAGTAAAACGAAATCACCACTAGATGGCACTCTGCTCAAAACAATTTTATTGCGCAAGCCTGGCCCTGAAATCCATTTGATTATAGTGAAGATCAATGTAGCTATGTTTATGATTATCTACCTCTTTTAAATGATACAAGACCTGCACGGATCATTCTTCTGAAACAACTCTGGTGGCTTTAAGAGGTTCACCAAAAGTCTGACAGAGGTGAAAGGTCACAGGCTGCTGGAGGCCCAATGAATGAGCACTCCTGTTTGTGTGGCTGTGTGTATATGCCCTGTCTTTAGGCCCTTTAGGTCATGGTTCCATTCAGCCGCATTAAAGAAGCCATGGGGATCACTGACTGTCTCTGATTAGTCACTCATCTCCTCATATGAACTCAGCGGCTGTTTGCTGTCAGTATTCTCCGGGTCTGTAATCCTCATTAGCCTTTCACACATCTAACCAACCACAGATGGTCTTGCAGATATTACTACCAGGATTATCAATATAACCTTCATATGTGTTGTCCCCCATTACAGCCCAAATTTACTTATTGACTATTGTTAACAAATTTGAGCTCCCTGGCTCTATACTCTTACACTTTCCACATTTGATCTCTCCTCACGCCCCCTTCATTGTCTGCAGCCAATCAGGATTATCCATGTGTGAAGCCTTGACTCACCGCTTCGTGTGGGAGAGGGGAAGGTCTGTGAGGCTGATTCTCTCCTGCCATCCACTGCACCTGTTATCAGGTGAGGATCATCTCCATCCAGGAGAGTGACTAATCGCTCCAGGTCATATCTTGCAAACTATTCTTTTCTTTGTGCTGCCATCTCCTCTTTGAGAACAAGCAGAGTCTAGCCTGGAATCCCAGAATGCCTCAGTCCGGCTTCTGAAGTGGGCAACTATAAATTATCCCTTTGTCTCGTCAGAGGGAAGCTTCTCTATGAGTCTTCATCCCACATCCCCACACGTTTCCTGACCAACTGTGTCAATCCCCTCGATTCCTTCCTGCTCTGCTATTTCCTGCCTTGGCCGTTAAACACACACCACAGACATTAGTAATGCCCGCATAGACACACAGACTTAAGACATAGCCAAGTTAAAACACAGGCTATGCCCCATAGTTTCCCTTTTTAACTGGTTAACAAACATATGCATCACTCTAAAGTGACAATAACTTTTATATGTAGGGTTTACCAAGAAATTCAACACAAGATACATGTAGTTTTTCGAGTGACTTTTTGTACAGTAAGCAGGACAATAGAATATACTGCCAAATCTCATGCTGACTGTCGTCAACGTTTTGAGCCTGACTTTTAGACCCTGTGTATTCCTTCATTCACCCATGTGGCATTACGCAGCGAGGCTGAACTGCCCAGGAATGTTCCGGCAGGGAACTTGGCAGTGCCCGGAGCTGTGACATATTCATCAATGGCTTCTTAGCGTCCCCCCCCCCATCGCTTTGAGAGAAGCTCATAAATCCCTCATCGTCTCAGCTGGCACTGCTAGCTTCCCGGTGGGTCTTAACTTAGCTTTGGACATGCAGAGCGCTGTTTCGCTAACGCTAACCGATGGAGGTTTGCAAAAGAGTCATGGTGCCAGCTAGCAGCTGCATGTGGAAGCGAACCGAAAATGTTAGCCGCCGTATTGCGTACTGTTGTTTGAATTTATCTCATTAATGTTGCATCTGAACATGTGCATAACCTCTACCAACACAAAGTCAATAAAAAGCACGTTTGAGGTGGTCATATATTTCAAACAACGTCTGAACAAACTGAAATCAAAAACACTGGAGTGAAAAATCAGTGGCATCCCGGAAATGGCACCCTCTTCATTGTCTATCATGCCGCAACCCTAGAGGGCAGAATTTTTCGATGCAGCAGATCCACATACAGCACGCAAATAAATGCAGTGTGGCCTGGACTGGAGTCATTTTAATGGAAGTTGCTCTCTTCTGTAACAGCCACTATTGGTGTAATACAAGCAGTGGCACAGCATGCCGGTAACTGCATAATTAGTCCTGCTGACCAACCCCAATGTGTCACACTTGTGTCAGCGAATCATGGACAATGCGTGGGATCAGAACAAAGGAAAAAGTCCTCAGGGAGTCTGCGCAGACAGTGCGGCGAAACAGTGATCACGATTATGATTATGGCTCAGATGACATCGTATTGCTAAAACAGCATGGATTCCATTGATCTTGTTTGAAATATATGGCCTCTTCTAGTGACAACACGGCTTATCATATCATGCACAGCTAGGCAGTTAAGGTAAATCCACATGTGTTTTTTATCAATGTTGGAATTCAAAATAAGACTATGAGGCTAGACGTCCACACATGGCTGACAGACAGCAGAGGATGCAGCAGCATGAGCCAGTCGCCAGTGAGCTTCTCATGCAGTCATTTCCACAGCACACTCTCTGGCATCATTCTTGTAGAGTTCCTGGCTTCTAATGGCTCTTCCCTGTCATTCAAAGCCAGACCTTGAAAAAAACTCACTTCTGGGAAGCGAGGAAGCTCGTGAACAGTGTTCCAAGCCGACTGGAGTGCGGGCGTCTCCTGCAAAACTGCTGCCAGCAGCTGGTGTGGTGGTCTCACGCCGTACTGAGCGATTCTCCGCAGGACGTCGCGGAGTGTGGTGACGTCTTGGCAGTGACAGTGTTTATGGACCTCAGCATCGGCTCGGGGTTGGACCGAGGCTGCACTTCCTGCTCTGCTTCTCTCTTCTCAACCAGCGCCAGCTGTAACTTCAGCCGTTGCCCTCACCGAAGACACAGGGCCCACAAACATGCCATAAGGGACCCCGCTGCTGAGGGGAGACGCGCCCCAGCATCCTCAGATGCAGCCCCCTTACTCCTGTGATTTTTCAGTTGCGTCAAAAGGAGCACGTCATTACGAAAACGACCGATGAGCTTCTCCATGCTTGATTTAACTACTTGTGTCCTCAATAGCAGTTGGACGATTCAAATCCATCACCTGTAGGCATAAGAAAGGGTGCAAGAAAGAAAAATGCATTTTAAATCAAATATTTCCTTTCTTGGCACTTCCCAGAGAGAGCAAACAAACATGATCAAAAGAATGAATATTTTCCTCAGATATAATAAATATCATAAGTACAATATAATCAATCCATCTGGAAGTGCTAGATGAAATTATACAGATGATATATCATTCCAAAAGCAGCGTGGTTCCACTGAGAATTCTGAACTGGGTGACATATGAATATGCAGCTTTTCCTTTTCATAAATCCACACTCACACAAAACAAGGGCTGCAGAAATAAGCCCCCAGCGTCCCGGCTGTCAGGGGGTCCCCATCCTCCAGCACGTTACACACCAAGCCAGATGATCTCAGGGGACTCCCCAATTTGTCACCGAGCCCAGTAACAAGGTGTTTACCCGTGCGGCCGGTGCATGGTGACGTGATGGACAACGCTCTGGCTAATCTCAGCATCTCGGACAAATTACAGCACTGTTAGGAAGCCCAGAACCTGCTGCTTTTTACCCTTTGAGGAATTACTGCCCTTCATTAATCTGTTCTCATCTTGGAATAACTTTCCACTGCTGATCCCCACGACGGAGACCAGCTAAAAATAACGGAGCCATTTGCGGTCAGCCTTCATCTGAAACACATTTACGGGGTCAGCTCCCCGAACGTATGCAAAGGCACCCCACACCCAAAGCAAAAGGATAAATAACATGAACAAATTGTTTGGAATACTTGCTGACCACAGCGGTCAAAACTACTAATCGTAACATTCCTGCTTTGCTCAGATGATGGAAACTTTTTTTAATCTTCATGTTTTCTAGAAATTTCTCAGATTATTTTTCACTATGATGATTGTATTACTATTATTATTGTTATTATTATTAATGTACCACTTCACAATGAGTACCCTTATAAAGAGTTTATGAATGGTTTATAATCAGGTTATTAATCAGGTTGTAACACTAATCATTAACAGACATTATTTTTTTATTAATAAGTTACTACCAAAAGGGAGCTTTAGTGTAAGGTGGTACCATTATTATTAGCAGTAGTATTAGGGGTAATTCATGGTATCAGTTTTATTACTATTTTTGTTGCCTTCATGCTGTATAAAATGATACAGCGAAGCACTAAATTAGCAGACGTACCTTAAACTGTGCTGTGTTGTCCATGGTGAGATAAAGGGAGTGTGAAAACACACAGGGTATGACTAACCTGAGCTGTCAGTCACTGACTGGTTTAATCCAGTGGGAACTGAGAAAGTGACCAATGGGAAGCGGGTTAAATCAGTTAGCGGTTGACAGTGTACAATAATCCTGCAGTAGTAGGTTTCCTCCCCTCACGGGAAATGAGCCACATAGATAAACAAAGTTACAGTGGTCTGACTGGCAAGTACAGACCCTTTTCATTTCTATCTCAGGAGACAGACAGCCATCAGACATCGATGCGAGATTCAAAGCTATGGATTTAATCAGCAATGTGTCCAAAGATTTGACGTGAAATCAGTCTAGAGCATATGAGGGCAGATTGAGTTTAAATGAAATAACAATTTGAAGGCCTTTAAACTAACTACATGTGGACTAACGTAGAGACCTTGGTAGCTTTACTTCTCAGATCAAAGTCCGTCAGCATCTCAGACAGGCTGGCAGGAGGGCTGCGGTTTAGGAGTAACGAGGGCCGGCTGTAGGTTTCCGTATGGGGCTCGCCCATGTAACGGGGTTGGGGGAGACAGTGACAGGCCACATCACATGACAACCGCCTGCCGTCGGATGTAGGCATCCTGTGGAGGAGCAAGGGGAAAATGGGAATCCCGCTCCGCACTCTTCCAACCCCTTACAGCAGCCGCGTGGGAAGCCGGCCCGGAAAGAGTACATAAACCCCCCCAGAGCAGAAATCCAAAACAATGACATTCCCCATTATGTATGTTTAGTCTGGCCAATTATCTGCTTCTTCTCATCACTTGACCTTGAAGCCAAGGGGCCCATCTGGATGTTTGGGGGGGAAGAGATGGGGTTTATCAGGCTCCAGTAGACTCAACCAGTTAAGACCCTCTATCCCAACGACATTCAGCAATACCCATCTGAATAGCTGCACCAGGAACCAGAGTAGGAAGCAGAATGAATGAACGGACAGATAGACATCAATCCATCCAGGTAGCAGATGAAGGCTGTATCCCAGCCCCAGGCAGCAGAGTGCTCCGAAGTTCAGCTGCAGTCCCTGTAACGATATCCTGTTCTATGACTGTGCGTCTGAAGGCTTCTCAAACCTGAAGCCTTTCCCTCAGTTTCTCCCCATGTGTGTTCAGAGGCAGTTCACCCACAGCGTCCCTTCTTCCAGCAAATGTCTCCATCCAGTTTTACTTTATCAGCAGCTTGCTAAGTCAGTGCCCCCTCTGAAGATGTCACCTGTAGGAACGACCAGCCCCGGACAGTGTTGTTTGGGCCTTTTCACAAACAGTATACTTCCTCATCCTAGAACTTTTCCTGCTGATTGCTGCTTGAAACAGAATGAGTTTCAATTACCCAGGTGACAGTGTATGTATAGAGATTGTAGAGAAATTATAGAATAATGCTTCTGACTGAAATTTTCTAACACTGCATAGATATCAATTCCATTTAGATTAAACTTTTATGATCTTACCTCAGGCACTAAGGATTTAAATATGGGGCCCAGAGAGAATAATTACTCAGAGACAAACAGCATCAGACTACTGAATTTTGATATACTGTCTGAATTGTATAGTTGCTCCAAAAAGCAGACATCACCCGTAATATAACAGTACTGATGATTATTCCAACAGTATGGCTGATTAGCCAGAATGCAGCACATGTTGTGACAGGGTATGACAAAGGTGAGACAATCCATGTAACAGCTCTCAGCGAAGAGGTTTATTTAACAAAACAGGACATAAAGGGACAACCAGAAAACAAACAGACCACAAGGAGTCAAAACTAAATTATAGCAGGGAACAACACTGGGAACAACAATACCAAGGGTAGACAGAAACACAGGAAGCTACAGCAACTCACACAAGGCAACGACAACTAATAATCATACGGCAAGACATGGAAACAGCCACTATAAATGACTGAGAAACAGAACAAGAGCAAGCACTTAAATACACAACTAACAAGAGACGATGCAGGACAGGTGAGAACCATATCCAAATCAATCAATCACTAAGGAATCGGGGCAACAAGGAACAGGTGTGGTATACTACAATTAACAGGCACTAGAGACTAGGAAACGTTAACAAACACTGAGGGTTGTCTACAAAAGGAGAGACTAGGAACACAAGTAAATCAGAACGCAAGGCATGCGCAGGGTAACCATAAAACAAGAACAAAAAGTAAAGACATATATAAACAATACTACACAGCAGGGGATAAAATAAAACCAATACTAAACAAAGGTATGAACTTATCATGGAAGGGCTACCTGTTTCCAAGCCATACACTCAACAAGCAATGGCACACAGCAGCCCTAGGGCAACAGCCAACAGGATGGCCACCGAGAACTGCTAGCCAACCAGGGAAAAGGCAAATGGATACAGCCAGACAGGCACTGACCCTGACAGCACAGTTATCAGAACATGCCTTATTAGAGGCCTTGCTTGGCACTTCTCTGTCTGTATGCATTCCTCTGCAGATGAGCGGACAGCCAATCACATGGCTCCGTGTGCACCTCCAATCCCAGACGTGTCGGCCCTTTAAAAACAGTTTGTGGCCATTGTGCAGCTGTGAATAGGCACTTATTGTTCTCGACAGAGACGTCTCCAGCTCCTTCACACGTTTCAGAGCTTTTCCAGAGACTGTTTATGTGTTGAGGGCAGCTCGGCGTGGAGCTTAGAGCCTAATGGACTGTATAAGAGGGGTCTGCAGTCGCTCAGCTTGCATTCAGCTGTACAAACACAGGGCGCCATCGCTCTCTCTCCACTCCACCTCGCCCGCTCTTTCTCTCGCTCCCTCTCTCCCACTGTCTCTTTTGCCCACCTTTCCCCCCCAGCACCCATCCTACCCCGTA
This sequence comes from Brienomyrus brachyistius, assembly GCF_023856365.1. Lineage (NCBI taxonomy): Eukaryota > Metazoa > Chordata > Actinopteri > Osteoglossiformes > Mormyridae > Brienomyrus > Brienomyrus brachyistius. The sequence continues at coordinate 23,427,779 of NC_064544.1, forward strand.
CCAAGAGGACTCTTCCCCCGGCTGCCGACGCCCCCCACCTCAGTGCCTTCTCTCCTCCATTTCTCACTCTCTCTCTCTCTCTCTCTCACATTCACCCAGCCGACACTCCCCAGGACAGCTTCCCTAAACATAGCTCAGACCCTCAGAGTACGCACTGTATCACATCCAACCTGTTTATTTTCATATCCTCCCCATGCAGCCTAAAGAAAATAATACAGGGGCACCTAGAAGAGACAACAGCTACAGAAAGCACTTTTCCGCACAGTCACACTGCTTTGTGATGGAAATATTTACGCTGCCGAGAGACCTCAGAGGCCGATGGGGCTGCTGTGTGCATGACAGGCGGCTTGTTTGTTTAAACTCCAATGCTGTACAGGAATATCAAGTAAGAAAAAAACGAAAGATAGACACGTTCCCCCCTTATTTTAAAGCTGCTACAAGCATCACGTTATGGGCAGGGATACGAAGTCCCATAACAAACATATTTCAGACTTTTCAACACTTACTCCCCAGAGAGTGATAGACACGGTCCATGTACCGTCAATGTGGACCACACACACACACACACCCACACACAGGCGCACACACACACATACATACACACACACAGGCACACACAAGTTGGTCTTCCTATCTAAATGGGGACCGTCCATTCATTTCTATGGGAAAAACCCTACTCCCAGTCATGACCCTTTTAACCCCTACGCAGCCGTAACCTTAACCATAAGTAACCAACTAAAATATAAGACTTTTGGCACTTTTACTTTTTTGATTGCATTCACAGATTTTTATAAAATTCAGGTTATCCAAATGGGGGACCTGAAGAAGTGTCCCCAAAAGTAAGAATCTTTAGGTTATACTGCACTCTGGGGACATTTTGGTCCCCAAATGTGATCTATGCAAACCCTCACACACACGCATACACACACAAACACAAACATACACACACATATACTAATACTTATATCTTTGTGGAGGCTGTCCATTCATTTCTATGGGCAAAACTCTCATCTCAGGAATGACAACCTTTACCCTCTACGCAGCCCAAATCATAACCATGAGTAACCAAACAAAATACAGACTTATAGTTTGATCGCAGTCACAGATTTTTATAAAACTGAATTTCCCCTTGTGGGGACCAAAAAAATGGTCCCCATAACGTCAAAATAACAGGTTTTTATCACACTGTGCGCACATTTAGTCCCCACAATGTAATGTATATCTGACCCACACACACACACACACACACACACACACACACATCAAAGGTCTTCTAATTGCTGTATTATTATTCCCTACTTACATAGTTCATTATTGCTAAAAATACCAGGCCTGGATATTTGCTGTGATGATTCTGTATTTATTTTCTTTATCTTGTTCTAATGTCATGGACTGCATTCAATAGCCAGTCTCTGTATTATACTAATGAACTAGAAAATTTGTGGATCGTAAGATGTTCTTTGCATTATTAAGCAGATTCACAAATACGGAGGCAAAAGACCGCAGCTTTATATGAGAGATTGCCCAGTTTGTTTCTGTTGGGGGAGGGGGGGGCTGCAGGCTCGTTCTCCCCCACAAACAAAGCGTGAAATGATGGATCCTGATTTTGCTCCTTGGTAACAGCTGGTGGACACACGCAGCCTGGACCATCACGCCCCCCAGAGGCTGCGGCTAACCTCTCGTACAAGCACCTGAAAAAACACATTTACTTCGTTCAGCAGCGTCCAAGAAGAAACGCATTCGGGTTAAATATAGATGTAATATTGCTCTTGTCCCATGGACTCCAAATAAATTAAAGATGTCATTCTTGGAGGAAGGATACCAGTTTTAAATGATATGTTGTGTCCGTTATGATAATGAGTCTTCTTTGATTACGAATCGCCTTTTAAAATGTTACAGGCCCTAATGATCAGAGCACGGCGCCTCAACCAAACTGCAAGGCAAGCAGAACAGTTGCACTCAAGCGCTGCTTGGGTAACTGGGAAAGACCGCCCCTCTTTCCCCAACTCTGGGGTTAAGACTACTGTGTAGTGAAAATCTGCTGCTGGTTGCATAAATAAAAGCTCAATGTCCAGGGCATAAGCACATATTACCATGCAGATACGGAAAAGCACACAGGGGACTGACTGCGCCCACTTCTTGCTGGGGTGATGCTGGGGCATGGGGTCCTGGGGTATATTTTAAATTATTAGTCAGTTAAATTAAGGGCTTTTAAATACTCATTTCGGGAGACTTAAAAAATAACAACTGCAGCACATATTTAAAGAGAAATATTGTTCTTAATTGGTATTTCTTGGTTCTTGTCAGGGTTAGCCAGTGCAGTACAACATGGGACTGACATCATTTCCAGCTCTGCTCACACCTTCATGCAAAGGCCACTGTAGGTGTGAGAATGAGGGGGGGGGGCTCTGCTACCCAAAATTAAGGAGCCAGCCTCAAGCAATAGGGATCCCTGCCCACTGTAGGCCAGACACTTTGGGGGGGGGGGGCATCCAGCCTGACATGGAACAAGCAGAGGTGGTTCTGAGTCCAAATGACAAGCAGCTTACACCGCTCCATGTGCACATACAACCCAGCTAAAGACAGACACTGCCAAAGCATCTTTAAGGTAAACAAGCAGGCGTATGGAAGGGCACCCCTAAAGGGGCTTCGCAAGGTCCTTCAGCCAATAACGGCATGCAACCACTGTCAACAGCCTTTGCGGACGTTTCCGGCACAAACTGCGCAGATGATGTTGTTTTTCCAGGTTTTCACCCTTGTATAACTCACTGTGCTGAGTCTGTGTTGGCCACAAATGCAAGAAAATGTGGATGGTGACCGAAGCTCGGAGTAGACAGCACTAGTCGACGACAGATTCACGAGCTAATAATGATGCACAGAAAAGAAAAACAGTTTTGAACTTTTATTCCCATTAATCTACACCGTGCCACTCGTTTTACAGTAAAGCCATTTAAAAGCTATTCTACTTCCAATATGGAGCTAAACTAATATAATTTACAAAGAAATACTAGCCTGTGGTTAAACTTTCCATTTTGCTGACCGTAATTTTTTTGGTATTTCAGATGGCTTCATTTTATTTTATTTTATACTTTTTATTTTTATTTTATGGTATCATGAAACGTTTAGTCAGTGCTGCATATGAAACTGCGGGAATTAATTTGACTTTAAAGGTGATGATGATCGTAAAATAGGAATGTAGAAATTAAAACAAATACTTTTAGTTGCGTGGCATGTTCGGTAATGTAATCAAAATGAAAATGCACCAAGGTAGCCGATATATATACCTCATTAATCATGAAATGCTGTCTGACTCAGATAAGAGTTTCACCTATAACAATTCAAGAATCTTATATATAATATTTAATATTACTATAATCCTACTGTACACACACAACAGTTCATATATGGTTAATTCCATGTGTGTAAACATCCTGCTTGATGCTATATTTAACCTCAGGATTAGACAGCAATGACTTTGCATCATCTAGTGGCTGATTGGTCATGTTCTGGCGGCGGAGCAGTGAGGCAGGCGGACAGGACGGGATTCTGAGGTCTGCTGGGCTGCAGGCGGCCGGCCCGTGTGCAAAAACGCCACGCCAGAGGGAGTCTTTACTGCACCTCCGCAGATCGCAAAGCACCCTTTAGCTAACAGGATCCTGTGTGTTAACTGTGTCTGAAATATTTACACAAGCACCACACAGCTAATGTTACTGGGCACAGAAAGTAGTTAAATTCGAAGAAGAAAAATGCTAATTCATCCATTTTTAAAAGTCAAAAGGGCAGCCGTTTGATTCTGCTTCCTGGTAGAAACAAACTCCTACAGTCAAGCAGACTTCAGTGATATTTTGTCCTTGAGCACCTCCGACATCTTCTGGACATCAGGAAACAATATCTGTTTGTGTGTGTGTGTGTGTGTGTGTGTGTGTGTGTGTGTGTGTGTGTGTGTGTGTGTGTGTGTGTGTAACCAGAGAAGCCATGTAAAAAGAGCACATAAAATGTCAAACGCCCAGTCAATGAACTGGCTCCCCAGGTATGTCAGTTGCAAGAGGCAGGATGTGAGGGTCAGCCAACCCCCCCCCCCCCACCCCAAAACCAGCAACTATAGCAACCACATCACCAGATGACACTTGACCCAGCCGTGGCATTTCTGCGGTGTGGAAAGCCTGGTGCAACGTTGCAGTGACGTAGAAAATAACATTATGCGCTTTGGTTCCGTTTATCTACACGGATGCCCCGCTAATGCTTTCCTGTCAAAGATACAATTTACCGCAAGGGGGTAAAAAATGTATTAAAGATTCAGAGTACATCGCAGGACTGAATAGTAAACTTACACCGAGGATATGCAATTATGTTAATCACTCGAGCCGTCATATGAACAAAATTTAAATGTCACATATCTCTTTAGAAGTGCCAAGATTTTGCATAATTCATCACAGTCCTTGACACACACCGTCACACTCTGACCTTGTGCTCCAGCAGAGGGCACCCTACTTCTGTTTTTCATTAAGGTAATGGTCTTTTTAGTAAACTACCAGTAAGCCACGTATTAAATCAAAACATCTACAAAATCAAAACAACTACAGAAACCTACAGTCAAACAACTTATTTCTATAATTAAATGTATTTCCGTAATTATAATACCTTTGGAATACATATAAACTTCATGTAGGCTGCATACGTCTAATCAATTCAAGAAAAATGAGACGTGATGAAACAATGCAAAATATCTTACAAATGTATTCTAATTACAGAAATAGTGTTCATTATAGAAATAAGTTGTTTGTCAGATTTTTCATATAACTGATAGCTTGCTCTTCAAAGCTCTTTCATGGTGGTTGGATTCGGGGCATGTCACAGAAACACACCCGCTCTCTGAGCTCATTCTTGGTAGACTGACCCCGATGCGGGTTTTAGTGTCTGGAAACCCACTTCGGCATTGGGGTCCCAGAAAAACACAGTGAGGGATGCTGGTGAAAGGGCTACCTTATAGGAGCCTACCTGTTATAGGGACAGGCTACACTGCTTCACCCTTTTGTGTGAATATTTACAATTAGAAATAATTCCATTGTGGAAAGCATGGCCGCTTCCCTGCAGGGTGACGGTGGCTGGATGGGGTAGGTCGCGCTCCGATACTCACTGGGGTGAAGTGGTCCGTTACTTTTGGGACTTTTGGGCTCGTCCAGCTGTTCGCTCCTCTAATCCTAAACAGATGTCTTCATGTTTGATCACAAGGCTGCAGCAGTGACATGATGATGAGGGTCAAAGAGATGAGGCGTTTTGAGAGGACCCTCTTTTTTGTCAGTCTCGGCAATTCAAATACACCGCCGTCATCAGATATGCAGGGCATGAGAAATTCACGTGTGAGGAATTAATATGAACCACATGCTGTCTTCTGTCTATGTAGGCATAGTAACATTGCCATCTATCTATCTATCTATCTATCTATCTATCTATCTATCTATCTATCTATCTATCTATCTATCTATCCTATTTGGTTCATATTTTGCAGATGGATTTCTTTTGAAAGTCTGTCATAATAATAGCCGACTCTCTCTAAAAATGTCGGTGGCTTGTTTACCATGCTGGGGGCTTTCGAATATTGATCAATATGTTTTATGTTTTTTTCTTGTCAAGCCGAAACTAAATATTGTGCGTGTTGCTGGCATGAATCTCTTGTGCGTGATGTCGCTACAGTATTAGGTTAGCAAACTATGAACACGGAATATCTACTACGTCTTGCCAGATATGTTAAACGCTATCCGTTTTTGTTCATTCTGCCATTACTCTGTGTGACAGATTTCTGTCCGGCGACCTGTATATATATTTGCACGGAAAGATTAGTGGACAAATTGTAACCCCCCTCCCCCTTAATTTTATCGACCGACTTAAGAAAAAAAAACTTGGGCTTTCGTGTTTGCAATGGCAGAGCCGCCTAAGAAAATATTTGTTGCACTTCGACTGTTTATCATACTAAAAATATTTCTTCTGTTTTATGTCAAACCTCCTACTCTGAGGCACGTTTGACATAAATTGAAACTTTATGCTGCCTTTGCTTGATTAATAAACAGGGCGACTGTGTTCAAACACATAATCCATGCAAGTGCCGTTTAAAGAAAAAAGAAAAAAGGCTCCCTAAGTGGAGAATCGGCAGTCACAGGGGGGTAGTGCATTTCAGCCATGCTTATGCAGTCCGCTTACTTTGGAGCTACTACACCAGCAGATATAATGAAACAGTCAGTGACTTACCCGCCTCTCCCACTCCTCTTACCGGCAAGCCAGGCTCCCTTTGCCAGCCCTTAAACTCCAGAACCACAGCGCAACACTCTCCCATCACACCATAACCTGAGCAATTCATTCTATAAACTTCTGTCTTTTTTTTAATATCCCACAGTTGAAACAAATAAATCAGAGACTAAGTGCACTTTGAATAAAAAACAGCAGGTATGGGATTCATATCATTTAAACCATCACTGAAATGGGAAATCAAAGGTGGCAGACCCTGTTAGAATTATTTTTCTTTCGTCTGGCAAACATCTGGATTTCTCAACATCAGACCCCTCATCAACTTTAAAGGGTTTATTTCTTCCCAAACTGCGTTACACCCGAAATGCAGTCCGCCGCAGATTGTCGCGCATGCGCCGTATGCCACGCGTTTCTGTCGCCGCTCTGTCGGCGTCAAGCGCGCTGCGGGGTGCGAAGTGCGCGGTCCCCGGGCGGCCTCAGATAAACAAGTTCCCCGTTATGTCATAAGTGCCAGGGACGCGCTTCGCGTGCGCGCCGCCAGGCTGCGGCGCTGTCAAAAGCAGCCACTTTTCAGAGAGCGCTGAGGCTTAACAGGACGGACCCGTTTCAGATCGTATTTCTGAGTAATTATGGGTCTTTTGGAAATTTCTTCTCCCAAAAGTGCCGGTTGTATTGAAAGTAGGCTATTTTGTGAGAGCAGGTAATGAGTCGTTCTGAGGGTTTTTAACTTTATGTAAAGATCAGTTCAGAGACACGTGATAGGTGGGTCTCTAGAGACAGAAATAATTTACTTTTGCACAAAGAAGGTAACAAAATGGGACAGTAATTACAATAACAGTAATAAGAATACTAAGCGAAACAAACCCAAATCCAGCTTTTGCCTTATGGAAAGTAATGGAAAATGAGCAATGTGACTGCAATGAATTATCAAGCAATATGTACCAACAACAAAATATTAGTTTAAATACTACTTTGAGCAGCTGTAGACAGCCAACAGTGTATGCCTCGAACACGACTATAAGTTCTGCATACAGACGTCTATGAGGGGGACAGTGGTTCATGCCTCCAGGGTTCGAACCTAGCTTTCCCCAGTTGGAACTCCTGCTGTGTAGCTGTTGGGATTCCCTTCCATAACCCAAAGACTCAGACTAATCGGCATTTCTAAATTGCCTGTGGTGTTGGTGCCCATCTAATGGTGACCCTGCCTTGTACCCTTCGGAGAGATTTTCTGTGACTGTACTGGATAAAGGGTTGATCCCACGAATGGACGTGTCTTAGATCTACCTCCGTGTTACGCATCAGTGTAAACCTATTCTGACATAGATTTTCTAAAGTATTTGTATTGTATGACAACAAAGCATATTTCACACCCCACGTACCCAAAGGCAGTTAGATCAATTTTGTGAATGGAAGACGAGCAGACGGATTTGCATGGACAGGGTGTGGCTGGTTGTGTTCCGTTCATTCAGTTACGATGCTGTCGGCTTCCTGCTTGTAAAGTGCACCATGACACAGTCAGAGAAGACTGAAGATCCAGGCAGGTGTAAGTCAGAGCGTAATAACTGCTCTCATAAGCAGAACTCTCCTCAGGCTTGTGTCACCCATCCCAGTAAACCCAGAGCTTGCTGCAAACAGCTCCCATCTCCCATGTAAGTAGTATATGTATATATATGTATACAGCATGTATGTTGTATATGTATATATATGTGTATATATATATTTTATTTTTTTCCCTCTTTAAAGTATCTTCTAAAAGCTGCAAATTTCCAGCCTCTAATGACTGGATTCCTCAGTTTTAGCTTGAATATCATGTTTTTCATGTCTTACAGCTAGTCTGCATCCATCAAAATAAACAGGTAAATAATTTCCACACTTCTTAATGTAGCCTGGAACATGTGGCTATATCAGTCCCTTTGTAAATGACCCCTCCTGGCACTAGCAGGAGAATGAAATTCATAATAATAATGGATGGATGTCACAATGCCTTCAAAAATCATCTGGTGATTCAATCTGTCACATAATTTTTATAAAGTTAAGATTATAAAGCAAAATTTATTAATCTTTCAGACAGTAATGCTGCATATGGATTTCTAAATAAACCGGAACATCTTCACTATAAATGTGAGCTATAGGTGCTTCAAGCTTCAACGTCAATTGCCAGGGGAATGCTTGGGCGCTAACTGCTTACTCTACACAGACAAGCCCTTGACAGGACCACCTATAGACAAGGTGTTTATTGTCAGAGGGTGTGTTTGGGGCAGATGAGCTACTCCCGCCGATAGCTGGGGTTGCTGTTGGGGCTACGGCGCAGGGAGCTGAGGAAGGGCCACATTTTGGGACGGCTTCCGACTGCTGTCTCCCCCCGAGGTGTCGGTGTTATGACATGTGTACTCCTCTTCTGTTTTCTCTCACAACAAGTGCACTTCATCTTTCCGGGTGGTCAGACTCATAAAACAGGGCTTGATTTACATGCTGGGTTCACAACGGCCACCTTCCCTCTTCCTGTTTCACTTACCGGCCACTTCCTGTGGGTTCGTATCGGCTGACTAGGGTGATAAATAAACGCAGGGAGGATTAGAAGGGTTAAGCTTCACATTCGAAAGGCAGTCATTATTTATGAAGAATATGAGAAGTTTTGCTAAGCAACCATTCCTGACACGACAGCAGTTTAGAAAAGGTGTTTATGGGTGACTGACAGCCTTATAAACGTACTGACGGTGTATGAATGCTGTTTGTTTATATCTATATTTTACACTCACTGGAAAGCAATTGAAATCTCTTTGCTATTTTTATGTGAAGTAGCTCAGATTCAGCCTGGACCTTCACCAAAAAAAGACGAGTGACGTAAGAATAGTTGCTTGTGGCACTCTTTAGCATGCAGTGTGTGCATGTCCAGCATGTCCAGCGAGGGAGGTCTCATCCTGTAGCAGAATGCTGAGGATGAAGAGGCTAATTAGGCACAGAGATGTTTCTAATGGGTTCTCTCAAGACACCAGGGAGTAATAAGCACACCTGACAAAATAGGGCATCTGCCAATCTTACCAATCCCCCACCCCCCCTCCATGGCAAACACATTCTGCCTCGTTACTCGGCCATGTCCACTCAGCTTCCTGTATGAGGTGGGGTACTGGGGCGGGGGGTGGGGGGGCTCTAGTCATTAGTCTCCACATGGATATAGATGTTTTTTTTCTTAATTTGGCTGTAATAGACAAAACTGTATCAAAAAATCAACTTGTCAGAAGGACAAATATATTTTAGCATCTCTTGCTCGTAAACCCATATGTCAGATGAATCTTGCTTTCTCGAGGTGTCATCATTTACTTATGTTCAGAATACCTGTATTAACTTTTGTCAAAAATTCTATTTCGTTAGTTATCTGTAACTTTTATCAAAGCAATTTTTTTTTTCCTATGTGTTTTCCTATGTTCCTGTGTGTACAGAAGAGTAAAACACACAGAGCCAGCCAACCTTCCGGGAACCTTACGAATTACCCATCATGAAATCTGTTGCTCCTCTCTTTATACATACTTGTTTTCCTCTAGTCATTACTGGACTCCAGTGACCATTTGTAGTGTGAAAATCATTTATTAAAAATAACCAATGACAAATAGGGAAATGAGCCTCAGTAAGTCTAGTTGCCACTGTGGCCTCAGCACCTGGATGGAATTAAATACAGCAGTATCTCACGCTCTAGGAGTTAAAGGCTTCCGGACAACTTTGACAAAGAAAGTGACACTCATCTGTAATAATGGGGAATGTTCCATTCTCACTCTGGGCACCATGCAGCACTTTCTGGGATTGTCACAGTCTGTGAGAGTGACAATCCCACTCTATTGTGGTATCCTGTCTGCACACTGCCCCTATCTGACCAACATTCCGACTTATAGTGTACACACCACTACCCTCTGCTTCCTAGATCATCAGAGGAAGCACTATGAGAGTGAGGGAACCATCTCTGGGCATCCGGTCATTAGATTAAAGATACGTTTTATTTTCATTTTTTGTGTAGCTGGTAGAAGAAAATGTGCTGTTTGCAGTTTGGTGTGTGTGGGTTTCTGTATTTGTGAGGGGATTAATGAATGAATACGAACAACATAATAATAGAAAAATAATAGGATTAAAAATAATAATAATAATAATCATCAATAAACATCAATGTAGTGGTTTAGAGCAGTTGTTTCTCAGCCCAGTCCTCAGGGACCCCCCAGACAGTCTACATTTTGCTCCTTCCCTGCTCCCAGCCGGTCTGAACCACACAATGAAGGACACCGAATATCTGGTACAGGTGTGTTGGAAGCTAGGAAGGAGTAAAAATCTGGGGCACCCTCAAGGACTGGATTGAGAAACACCGGACAAGTGGATGGATAGATTATTATTATTATTATTATTATTATTATTATTATTATTATTGACGTCCAACTTCCAGCAACATACCATTAAGAAGCTTGCTGGGATCATAATTAAAAGCTGAATATTTTTTTTTTACATTCCGTAATTTGAATGTCTATATGCAGTAAGGAGAAAAACAATAAGGCATTTGTTTTAATAGTAACTGAGATGGTATCTTCTGGCAGAGTCTGTTGCTGTGTTTGTAGAGTTCACTCTGGGTTGGCATCCACAGCCTCCAGAATATTTGATGAGTGTTATGTTGATTTTGGATTCACTTTCTACCATCCTACCATCAGTTTCCTTCATTTAGGGCTTCATTTTGCACTTCAAAGTTTTGAGGCTCAGTGCTAATTCCTAAGACAGAGTACAATTAACTCTTTTGGGGGCAGTGTGTGGCTCTGCAGGATAAGTCTCTCTACTTGTGATTGGAAGGTTTCTGGTTTGAGCCCCAGCCTGGGAAGAATAGTGAGGCCACGGGCCCTGGAGCAAGGCCCTTAACTCCCAGCTCCATGGGTGCCACTGCAGATGGCTGCCCTTCACTGTCAAGCCTGCTCTCACCTGTTTGTGTGTCTAGCAGAGTAGGGTAGACAGAAAGAGAATTTCCCCCCAAGGATCATTGAAGTAGTATTACTACTATGATTACAGCTGAAGCAGTTATGTAAAGCCCCATGAACCCACCCCACCTCAAAAAAAAACCCTGTTCTTCAGGTGGCTGTGAACAGGCTGTAGCCTAAACAGGGTTTTGAGGGTCCCCAGGGTGGCCTCGGCTTTGGGGTTCCACTAGAGGTGAGCTCCCCTGACTTGGTGAAGAGAGGTGAGAGGTGCAGCCACAGTACTAAAACCATGAATGAACCTAGGGTAGAAATTGGAGAAGTCCAAGAAGCACTGCAGATCCTTCACTGTCTGGGGCTGGGGCAATTTCACACAGCTCTCACCTTCTCTTCATCCATTCCCACGCCCCCAGGTTGGATGTGATACCCCAGGAACTTTATGGTCGGGACGTGGAACTCCTTTCTCCTTTGACATAGAGGTGGTTATCTCGGAGGTATTATAGCGTTTGTTGGATATGTCCCACGTGGACATCATACGAGGGGGAATAGATTAAGATGTCATTTACATACACAATGGCAAATCGATGGAGCATGTCAGACAGCACCTGGCACATGAAGTTCTAAAAGATAGAAGGGCTGCTGACCAACCCGTACAGCATTACCAGATATTCATATTGTCCCGATGTCTTCCACTTGTCGCCCTCTCGGATGCACACCAGGTTGTACGCACTTCATAAGTCCTGCTTGGTGAAGATCTTGGCTTCACGAAGTTGCTCCAGGGCCTAGGGAATCTGGGGCAAGGGTTCCCGATGTTTCCGAGGGATGATGCGGTGGTAACCCAAATGTCTGGACTTTACGAAAGACATGGGTGAAGTCCACATATTCTCGCGGAATCTGGGCATGTCCTTCCGGCAGTGGACTCTCTACAGACAACACTCGACATGGTAATGAGATACAACTGGTGTGACATGACAGGGCCCACGTTAGGATTTCCCCCTTCACCCAGTCTATATGTGGGTTATGCTGTTGTAATCAAGGGTGGCCGAGGATGAGTCTGTCTTTGACAGAGGATAAGACCAGGAATCTCCTCCACATTGGTGATTCCCACCTGTATCCAAAGGGGGCAGGTGCGGTGGAGTACCTCACCAGCAGCCGGGGGGGGGGAGCCAGAAAATGCCAAAAGTACAGTACTTTAATGACAGAAAGAGTATTTTCTACTGAATCCAAAAAATGGCTGTACTAAATTATAAGCCTGGATGATGTGTGATATTAATACCAACATCTCATGTTATGCACCTGCAATTCTTACATTGCTAGTCAGGTAGATTATAGACTAGGCTTTCTCTTAATCATTTTTATCCTTGCTGTCGCGAAACAGAAGACAGTAGAAGGCACAGGGCTCTGAAACCATAAAAGTTTATTGAAACACAGGCACCCAGGAACAGAAGAGGTGGGCTGAAGCGGAGTCAGGGTCACGCAGCAAAAGGTCTTGAAAGCCAGGGAACTCAGTCCGATGAAGAGGGCACATGGCAGAGGGTTACACACGGCAGGGATCCAAGGACGAGGGGCAGAGATGGTAGCACAACACGGAGGTTGGATAAGGGCTGCATGGAGGACAGAGAAGAACTTGCTTGGTAAGTCGGATTGGAACATCAATACCTCGTGTTGGAGTAGTGCAGGGCTAGCTCTTTTATGTCTACTTCCGTAGGTCTTGTCGATCTCCATTGATTAGCCAGGGAGTTTGTGTGAGGGTTGTGACTGGGGCATGACACTTGCTGTTTAAATAACTACTAGACCAGTTTGAGAGAAATTTCTGAGGTCCTTTTCACTTTATAAATACCCCAATATTTTTTACAACAAAATCGATATATTTACAATAAAATCACATTGCTAGGACTGATGTAACAGGGCGAGCAAGCGGGGAATGAGAAATCAGGGTGGGGTACTCGGAAATCCAAAAGGCAGGGTGTTTATTACAAGAACGGCACAAAGACACGGTATAGACGTCAATGACAGACCTGGTTACAGAGATTTAGACGCGGACTTAAACAGACAGGACTGGATGAGTAAAACAGGAAACAGTTGGTAACAGGTGGGATGCACACAGGGTAGATGAGAGGGCGTAGTCCACATGAGGGCGGTACGAGCAGGTCATGGCAAGGACAGCACGCTATATGCTTTTTATACTGTTTGCAAGCTGTCCTAGTATATTAAACAAAATACTTTCTTTTCATGCTATCCAGATCTTTTGGTTTTATTTGTTCTTCTTTTTAGGACTTTAGGACTTTATTGACTTTATTGATCCCACAGTGGGGAAATTTGCGTGTTAACGCAGCTCCAGACAGCCAGCAAGAGAGAGTTTACAAGAGTAAAGAATATAAAAAGAATATAAAAAATACAAGTAAGAATACAAAAATAAAAATAATATAAAAAGATAGAGCACTAATACAATAGTAGTAATAATGCCTATGTGCACCCATACACTGTATGAACAATACTTCTGACAAGATCACATTATTTTATTTTATTACTTCATTTATCATTGTTTTCTGAGTTAACTTTTTTAAGATTCTGGTTGTAATGTATTTAAAGGCAGCCATCGCCATTTGCATAATTTGCATAATTATTCTGTGAAGGGGAACGGGGCATGGTGCAGGCAGGAGAAGGAGGTGACAATCCACCGGCGGCTCTGAGAGATAGAGAAGGTTTATTACAGAAAATAAATACAATACACTGGGTAAAACTGCAAACAAAAGGACCACGAGGGGTCAAAAAGCAAAATGGGGACAAGTTATACATAATCACAAACACAGGCATCTAGCAAAAATCAAAACAGAACACAAACCAAAAACTAGGAACAAGAAAACTAGAAAATAAACACTGGGGAACAAAATCCAATAATTACAAATAAGGAGGAAGCTGGTCTCAAACTCATGGCCGAATGACTTATAGGCACACGCTCAGCCCATAGAGCCATGCAGCAGTCTGTGGAGTGAGGGAAACGCACTAAGGGCTTAAAGGACACAAGGAGGACAGGATGGCCAGCAATACCTGCTGGCCAATTTGGGGTACTGGCCGAGCAGCTGCATGCAGGCCTCACGCCACCAAGCTCAATGCCAAGCATCAGATGGAGTGGTGTAAAGCACGCCACCCCTGGACTCTGATGCAGTGGAAAGGTGTTCTGTGGAGTGAATAATCATGCTTCTCTCTCTGGCAGTCTGATGGATGTGTTTGGTGGATGCCAGGAGAAGGTTGCCTGCCTGACCGCGTTGTGCCGATAAACTTGATAAACTTGTTGAAAGCCTTCCCAGAAGAGTGGCAGCTGTTATACCTTCAAAGGGGGGGGGGGGGGGGGGCAACTCCATATTGATGCCCATGGATTTATAATGGGATGTCAAAAGTTCCTGTAGGTGTGCTGGCCAGGTATTCCAGTACTTTGTCCATATAGTGTAATTACAGGGCAACTTTACTGGAGACTTCTACAAACCAGACTTGAACCAAACTTCTACAGACCAGTATTTGAAGCACTGGAAGGTTCATCTGAGGGCCCACAAACCCACATCCCATCTCCTCCAACCCCACTTTCAGAATTCATTCCAGAATCCTGCAGATCTCTAACTTCTTTAATTTGTTCTTCCACTACATGACTCCTCTCTTCCAGGATCTGCCTCCTCTTTTTGCACTTACACTTTCTGAAGTTTCATGCAGCAATGGGTCGGCCACACCCACCCATTCAAGCATCTGCCGCTTGGAAAGTCTTTATCTACGACGATCATTAATATTACGTATCTTGACTGATTTATCATGTCCATCAATTGCTTCCAACTTAAAAAGGAGGATGGACATTTGCCTTTCAGCCATGCATACCAACGTGTTCTTTGCTTGAAATCCAAGGTTCCAAATTAGCTCATACATACAGGGAAAGATGAGAGTAACAGATTTATTGGTTGAAGTTCTTTGATTTCTTCTAAATTCTTTCCAGCAATAGCCTCCACTAGCTCTTGCAATCTTCACTCTCCACACTATGCCATTGACATGTCTGTAAGATGTAGTTGAAGAGCTAAAGCACTTGAAACATTGAAATCCAGATCTATGGCCAATCTCGCCTACCGACCACATTCCAGACAGTAGAAAGAGAAACTGGTGGCTTTATTTTTGACTGCAACTATATAAATACATATATCCAATGTGCCGACTCCATTGAAATTTCGGTCTTGGCTCCAGAGTTCTGAAAACATGTCCAGGAGCATCCTCTTAAGCCGATTTTAATGTTGAAAGCTCTGGTTTATTTACTGAGTGAGGTCTGGCAAAGTTTATCCAGTGATCATTTGAGTCCCTCACTATTCATACTATCCAGTACCGTGCGGAGACATTCCTCATGCTCCCCAAAGGTATTTGCAAAGAGTCATCCATATACACTAAGTCCTCTAATAATATTACCAGCTGATTTTTTTCCATAACTTAAGGTTGCAGGAGCTCCTGATATGCCCTGAGGCATTTATTTGAACTTTAAGAACCCAAAAATATAAACAAAGTCTGTCATCACTTCATTAGCTTCGCAGTAGTCCATGCTAATTTTTTTCTCACTACTTAAATCATAGTCACATGGCCGTGGGGCCTTCAGCAAGGCCTTTAACCCCCAGTTCCTTGGGTGCTGCAAGGTGGCTGCCCTTTGCTGTGAATCCCAAGCTTGCTCTGCTATACTATAGTAGTTATACGGGCTCTATGATTCAGGAATAAAGCCAGCATGCTTTCCAGACACAGTCTTATATCTTCAGTGTTGGCTGGGAAATCCAGAGAGGTCTGTCCCAGAAGGTCTTGTCCACAGTGAACCAGATGTTGTGCTGTGCACTATTAAAGGAACTCACATCAAACTCAAGACATGAGAAAACAGTTCTCCAGTCTAGGCTAGTTTCTACTCCTCTCTGATACTAGGGAGTTATAAAACTTGAATGAATCCAGTACCACCTGACTTTCACACATGCTCTCACTGTGGGAAATAACATTGGGGACAACTTCCACTGGAAACTGTGAGCCATAGGAAGGTCCCATTTCAGTGTGATAGGGTTGAGCGGATACATTTCTGAGAGTGATTTTTCTTAGGTGTACAGCAGTAGTTGCCTGCATTTCTTGACTCACCAGTAAGCCCTCTGGGAAACACGACTCTTAAGGGTAATCTACTAACAGTACTTTAGTGATGGCTTCCTGGGACATTCAAGGATTTCTGTAACTTTAGCCATCTCACCCAGGGACAGCATTAAATTTTTGACGTGTGGTAATAACATAGTACCTTGAATATTCGCTCTGACCAGCTGTCATCACAGTGACCTTTTCATGCACGTCTTTCATTTCAGGATGAACCACTAAGGTGCTCAGAAAATCATTCCCTACTCTCTTCTTACATGCTTGAATCGGCTTTTTCATCACTGATGTATTTATTCCAATTACTATGTACGCATGATGGGGTCTAGACACATCAGTACAAGTATATCAGTGGTCGCTGTTATCCAGTTACAGATCCTGAAAACTCAAACTTCAGGGGCAAGCATCCATCCAAGCTCAGGCTCCATATCCACAAATTTTAAATGCTTCAGGTACTTTTCACAAAAGGATACTACAGAGTAATTAGTGATCCATTAACAAGTAAAGCTTTAGCATACTGTAAATACCATCCATCCATCTTCCAAACTACTTATCCTACTGGGTTGTGGGGGGTCTGGAGCCTATCCTGGAAGCAATGGGCACGAGGCAGGGAACAACCCAGGACGGGGGGGCCAGCCCATCGCAGGGCACACTCACACACCATTCACTCACACATGCTTACCTACGGGCAATTTAGCAACTCCAATTACCCTCAGCATGTTTTTGGACTGTGGGGGGGGGAAACCAGAGTACCCAGAGGAAACCCCACGACGACATGGGGAGAACATGCAAACCCCACACACATGTAACCCAGGCGGAGACTCGAACCCGGGACCCAGTGGTGTGAGACAACCACTGCACCACCATGCTGCCCCCACTGTAAAAACCCTCCATCTGAATAGGAAGGATACAGCTAGACCCTGTTAGCCCAGATGAGAGCATCATTTTCACTGTCTTTCCCAGCACCCATTCCTCTACTGAGCCGTTGTGTAGTTTCCCACAGGCCCTCTCATTTTGATAAGGGACTGGTTCACATTTCATAAACTTTTCTTCACTCCCACAGTTTATATTGCACTACCCGCTGTTAATTTCATAGTATCTGAGCACCGCCATCCTTCTTGAAAATGCATTCCCTGTTCAGCCATCACCTCATACTCTTCCTTATTGCTGGGTGTTGGTATCGTTCCTAAGAATTTGCGCAGCTTTCTGTACTTCTGGGCTTCAGCCGGTGTGGTATTGTGACATTTGTAAACTAGTGGATTAACTGCACCAACTAGCTCAGCGTTGAGTATGAGGGACAGGCAGACTGTAGGCCCTCTTTCCACCTTTTCGCAGAAAAGACAGCTGCTTACTGTGAAATGCATCAGCCTCTATTGCATTCGGATGAGTGGGACTCGACACCCACTCTGTGTGTGGGCCGTGAGCCTGCTTCATCAAGTATTCCAACGACAGTGGGAGAGTAATTTCAGAAACCTTCCTAGAAGTTTCAACTAAGACATAGTGCTGCTGGCCTGTTGCATCACGGTGTCGACCACACACTGCTGCCTTACCAATTCCCTTGACACTATCTAACACTTTGCACACAATGGGCTCTATGCCGTCAACCAGCACATTACCTAACACAATGGCATTCTCAAGTGCAAAACTTATTACCCCAAGCTATGATCTCATTGACATCTACGTTGCTCACCTGACACTTAGACTGAGTAAGTGTTTTAATGAAAGAATACAGATAAATTTAATTGAACCAACAAAGCACTTATAAATTTAAGGTCACTTTGTGAATAATAGCACTGATTTCTTGCTATTGCTTGTTACTCAGTATGCATAGATCGAATGCACATATCAAGCATAAAATAGTAGAAAATTATAAGTAAGAAAATACACAGGGGGTTATATCACAGTTCCAGTTTCACAAGCAACACAAAAGATGGAGACACAATGGGGGAAAAGCAGAATTCTGTAACTGAGAAGCATTTAGTGATAAGTCCGGTCATGTGCAATGAATCCGGCAGCTGAACGATATAGAGATGCCCAGCGACTATGGCCTGCAGAGAGCCTCCTGAAAGCAAGCTGGTCATCCAGCATGGACTTCTTGGTCCTTGATGTTTAGCAGAGGTAGCAGTTCATACTCTCACTGGTTTCAGGCGACCAAGGAAGGCAGGGAAAGCATGCAGCTATCTAATTTCCACAAAAATATGAAAAAACGGAATATTTTTCCCTGCACTGAGTATCTATTTTTCCTTTTTCACCAGTCAAAGAAGTCTCTTTTATTTGGCCAGCTGAGCATTATTGCCCTGTGACTGGGAGAAAAACCCATCCATCAAACCTTTTAACCCATTAGATTCAAATACTCATCATTAAATATAACTCAATATAATACATTTCATTTATTTAGCAGTTTTATCCAAGGTGACACACATTTTTATTTATTTTTATTTTTTTGAGAAAATGGGGTCAGTCGGTCCCCTGAACAACTGGTGGTTAAGGGCCTTGCTCAGGGGCCTAATGGTGACATCACTCAGCTGCCCTGGTGATTTGAACCAGCAACCTTCTGATCACAGACGCAGAATCATAACCTCCCCCCAATAAAGACCAAACAATAGTATACCTATCTGTTTCAGGGGAACTACCTATTTCTTCATTATGAGTCTCTCATGATGAGTAACTTTGCCAGAACAATCACTTTCATGGCCTAAACCACAATTCCCGGCAGCCTCCGCAGAGTCTTCATCGGCAGGAATACTCCAGACAGCTGGAAACACTAACAGAAAGATATTCCTGGAACTTTCCAGAGTTCCTGACCTCAGACCGTCACAGGGTGGCCCTTCTTACAGACGATTGCCCGGGCAACAAGCAACACAGGACGTCTACAATACGGGAGGCAGCATTCTTGCCATGCAGACAGTAGGATGAAGTCTGAAGTCATCATTTCATTGACAGTTCGCCCCTCTGTTCCCCTAATTATTATCCTTGATATCTCTGTATCGGCAGAGAACTTTCAGCGTGAAAAAAAGTGCAGCTTTTACCAAGGCCTGTTAGAGACTTGGCATGGCACGAGAGTTTATTTATACGCCGCATGTGCTGGGCCCAGCGCGCAGCGGGGTGCATTTCTTCCTGTCAAAGACCTTCTTTTCAGGCCTTGCTTTCCGTCTTTACTTCAGTTTCTTTCCATATCTATACAGGGTCCGTGATGGCACTCAGAGCAGGGCGGATTTTTTTTCACGATTTCTTTGCGTTAAATTTGGAGATTGAAATGTCAGAGATGGTTCGTAACCTTTTTTTACGGCATGTGGGTGGGTGTTTTTTTGACCCTACACAGATGGCTGTACAGAAATCCTCTCTGCTTTTCGAAGAGCCTGTATCTGAAACCTGTCGACTGTGAAAAGCCCTAAAACCATCAAAGTATGAATCATGTCCAACACTGGCTGTTTATTTTTAAGAAGAACCCTTAAACTATTTTGTTGCAGAAATAATTTCAAGGTACACTTTTATAAGGTTATAATCTTTTTTCAGTAGAATAATAATTTATTACATTTCGGTTTATTCTGGTGTGTGTGTGTGTGTGTGTGTGTGTGTGTGTGTGTGTGTGTGTGTGTGTGCACGGTGCCCTCTCTGTGTGGTGTTTTGCCACATCTGTGTGTTTTTTTTTAGTTTTTTTTTTTTTCAGAGTCTGCAATCCAGGAAGTGTAGAAAGATGAAGCCTTGGTTTCTGTGGGCCTGATGTCTTTCATCTCCATGCGACAGGCAGAATTATTCCGTATTATTTCAAAACTGAATCCAAATAGGTGGTAAAGTAAGTAGGAACTCCAGGAATCCCCCCCACCCCTGCCCCCGAAGGAAGCAGCAGTTGGGGGGCTTTGGGCACCTCTTACAGTGCATCAGAACAGGCCTTCTATGTGGATAGTGAAGATATTATCGATTGTTCTTTGAGAGCAATATATGTATATATATACATTTTAAAGCGCAAACCAGGAAATCATTCATTTTGGTGTTTTCATTCATGCCAACCCCAGGAACACAGGAAATGGGAGAGAAGCAGGCTTTCCCTGGTAGGGGCCGTGATGAATGAAGCACTATGTGGAAGGAGCCAGCTCGCCGTTTTAGAGCCCCAGAAAATCTAACCAAAAGCCTTTTTATAAGCCAATAAATTAAATGGTTGGGTGGGCGGGGTAGGTTGGTGTTTTTAGATGCCATTTTTTTTCATTTTATTAGGCTCAGTCAAGCGAAAAGAGGTTGATTATATAGCATGTGTTGGCTCTGAGAATGGGGGGGTCGTGTCACGGCAGGGACCGGGGGAGTGGTCCTAGGTGTCACCTCTGTCTCTTGCGGCACCGTTCCTCACGATGGGGGCTTTCTGTACGCAGCTGGCTTCTGTGTACTACTTTTTAAAAAGGTTGTGGAGGTGTGTGGTTAGTTTGACGACATGGTTACAAGGTGATTCTAAGGTAAGAAATAGTGAGATTTAAACCTGAAAAATCTCACAAAAACATCAGAGAATGGAAGCAATAGCATGGTTCCTGCAGTCGACTTGGTAAATGTAGACGTGCCGTCTGAAGGCTTCGCTATTCCGGTTTGCGAGGCTAATGTGCAGCACGGCCGGCTGTCGATGAACCCGCTTGGGGACGATTCTGCTGGGCTGCTGCCGTGTTTTTCTTAGTGAGGCCCTGTCTACCCGCTGCGTCCCTGTCATTCACCAGCCCGTGCCTCTCACGCGCCTTGGTGGTCCTTCACAGCACATCCCCGTCCCCCCCCCACCCCGGGGTCTGGCCCCATCTTCCCACTCATCTGCCACATTCTTAATTGCGCGTAGAGCTTGTGTTACCCCTTTCCAGCTGATCCAACATGCGCACGCTGACCCTCCTCATGGCAGGGCGTGGCTTGCAGACACTTTCTCGATATGGTGGTGGGAGGAGTCCAAACATTTCTGATAACACAACCTGTCCACTGACCTCAAGCCGGAATGGTAACCTCCGTAACCATAATGTACATTAAAAAAAACAGTTTTTTATGTTTACGACAAACAAGGATGATTTATGTCATTCTCCAGCTGTGAATTTCATCGAAACAATACTTTTGCATACGTGCCTAAATTCTTGTCCTGCGCAACCTGTGTGGCCTATATTGCATAATAAAGCATGAAAAATGTAAAAGAAGAGACAATGGAGCAGAACAATAGAATAAGGTGCTTCGACATTCACCACCCAGGTTTCAATCTCCATTAAATTTGTCTGTATGCCCCATTTAAAGTAGTACCTATGGTCAAAGGAAACAACCATGATCCTTAATGCCGGCTTTTCCCATATTTGGCCACATGTCTCCAGAATCCACTTGTCATGACAACAGTGAGGTCACCAGAAATCACAAAGCTTAGGGCTAACGGCGCTAATGCATGTCAATCACACAACAGACCATGCAGTAAATATCTCCTGCTGAGAGGAGCCGCTTTTATAATCCAAGCATGAGCGGATGCCTGCACAGGCCACCTGGGTGCAGAGTTAGGTTTCCTGTAGTGCTCTTCGGAGAGTGTTTCTGTGTTTCTGGTATTCTTAATATCCTTGGGTTGGATTGGAGCGAAATCAAACCGTGTGTGAGCTTTAGAACTAATAATTTTGTTTAACCGAAAGAGCATGTTTCCTTTTCTCAAGGGTTGCTTGCCTTCGATTTTTATTTCTGTCTTCTAATTTCACATTAAATCCAAAAGGAAAACAGTAAGGCATGTTTCAGGGAACTCTAATTGGGCTATATGTGTTTGTGAACCCCCATCCCCCCAATCACAAAGCAGACTTGTGGTTAGTGAGCATTTTGTGCATCTCCCAGTATGCACTGCAGGTCTCCAGCACCTTCCGTAGACACCAGCGGTGCTGTGCGCGTGCTGATGCTCGTGCATGGACACGCAATTATTTATATCTCATTTTAACCATGATTTATAGTGTTTGTTCACTGTTTAAGTTTTTGTGGTTTGGGGGGGGGGGGCATTTTAGAGTCGAGACGTTTTTATGCACGGGCCTGACATGGGATGGAAAGTTTAACAGGCCAGCGCGGCTGCACTGCACACAGTGCTTTTCATGCCTCGCGTCTCTCTACCCCTGTGGTCAAGTGCCTCGCAGTTATTATGGCTTATTTGTTCAAGTGCTGAGGAAATATTAAATATCACAAGTTCTCTGCAGAGACTGGCCAGTAATTATCAACAGATGGTTGCCAGGCTGGGGCGAGGCCTGCGCGTGCACACGGCTGTGTGTGAGTGTGTGTGTGTGTGAGAGAGAGAGAGAGAGAGAGAGAGCGTGTGCGGGCCGCGTGCGTGTGTATGCAGGAGGGTGGCCTGAGGGAGCAAGGGATCGAGAAAGAAGGGAGATGTGGGGAAAAAAAGTGAGAAGAGAGCTACACAGGAAAGGAGAGGAGAGTGGGGGTGGGTGGGGGGGGTTACTCTGTGTTTTCTGAGGCTGCCCCAGGCGGCCTGTTGTTCACAGCTCTGCTTAGGATCAGTTTGAAGTTAACTGCCCAATTTTTTCCACTTTGGACGTTATCTTAACCTTTCTTATGTATCTTAAATGACTAATGTGAAACGTCTGTGGGTGACAAACTGTGGAAGCCCAATACAAAATTCTAGATTTTTGTATTTGCATAAATGCTGAGGATATGGGGAGGTGTTGGTGTTGGTGTCGATCGATGCTGGGGGTCAGTATGTGAGACAGGAAGGTGGGATGAGCCGCGTTCCTATGAGCTGCAGAAAACACTGACCGCTCTGTCGCCTGCTCCACGTGTGCGATCGTCCACATGCACATTAGCCACTTAGAGGAAACACGAGATGTACAGAGCTCGCCACGCCGCGCCAATTACGCCGGGTGGTGACGCCCCTCTTCTCACTGCCTGGTCCGCAGCAGCCCACACTCCTGCCATCAGGGCTGCCCAAGGAGCCTCCAGGCCCCACTGCGTCCACTCAATTAAGCGTATCCGAATTATCTTTAAAAATGTGTGACACTGAGGGGGTGGAGTCTAAGGGTGCAGTGTGACACGTCATGAAAGCAAGAATGTAAATACAATAGAAAACAAAACTGTTATGTTAAAACATATATTATATAAGCATATTATGCATCACTGAAATGTGGACTTATATAAAATATCTTCTTTTTTTTTTTATTAGCATTAGTAGCTAATATTTAAGGTCCATTCTTAGGGGTCTACTTTCATCTGAAACCAAGGAGAAAATTGAAATCTGGCCGGAGGTCAAAAAGACATTAGAATGCGTTTGAGTGCTGACACTGTAAAATATCAAGAAGTCAGTGTTACACAAAATAACTTTAGTGAGAAATCTGCTGCTTGATTATACTGCTTTTGCGGTTGGATGCTTAGGTTTTACGTGCTTTCCCTGTGGAAAATTAAATAGCATTTTAATATTGTTTCCATTTGCAAGGTCAAATCAGATCTTCTCCCTTGAAGAAACCCTGTGTCCGTGTTCAGCAGCCATTTGGACCCGTTTGTTTCCATGGAGACACATGCTCCATCATGAGGGTATCTGACTGCTGCCCCCCTCCCCCAGAATCAGAAACATCCTCCTTCCGATAACAATCCATGGAAACAGAGCCCAGAGTAGCCCTTGCTTTCATAGCTGGAGAGAATAACGTCTACTGACTGACAGCAGTGTCTAGATAACAACCCCCCCCAACCCCCCAGTGGGCCGTTACCCTCCCCTGCTGCAGAGCATGCTGGGTGGCGAGAGAACTTCAATGGGGCCACGACAAGATCCTCCTCTCTCCCAGGTCGTCTTTGAGTGACGCTCCACTGTTTTCTCTCCCTCAAAACTACCCTCCGCTCTGGGATTATGCACCTTTACCTCTCAGATTTGGAAACGGCCCATAAACTTCATGTATGACACCCCCCAGATCCTCGAACGGGTGTGGAACCTGAGCCCAGGCCTGAATCTGTGTATTTTCAAACAGTCTCTTCGGCTAGCCAAAACCATGGACAAAAAATGCAAGCATAAACAAAGGAGGAACAATGACCTTTGACCCCTTTCTATACACATGCTTCTGCTGAAATACCAGTTATATTTGCGGTTGAGGTCATTTCCTTCACAGAATGGGAGAGTGTTGAGCGTGTTGTAAAGGTGCACAATCACAAGTTGTGTTCATCGTGTGTGCGTGATTAGGTACGTGAAACACCTCTGTGTACGTGTGAGCGTGCTGCCGTGGCAACTGCACGGGGTCTGTGAGGTTGCTGCCCGCAGATCCCAGCCGTCCACGGCTGGCGAATCATGTTTCTCCATCAGGCCATGGTTACATGAAACCGCGTTTTGTTTGGCTGCCGCCCGGCTGCACCGTCACCATGCCAGAGGATGCTTTGCTGCCCCCAAGAAGCTCAGCTTATGGTATCTCACTCACCACACGGTTTGGCCAGTCTGGATTTCTGCTTTCCGTTTTTATATGTAAAATGAGAATTTAAATAAAGTTTTTATGACGCGCATGCCTTCACGGACTTGCACAATTGTAATTGCTCAGGCCTTGTTGCCACGTTCATTAGAGTCGGCTGACTGGCACTGAGATACGTGACATTGAACACAAATGTACTGCCTTCTCCTAAGAAGGGTGGGTTTAAATTTATAAGGACATGCAGGGAAAGACATATTACTGTTTGTGCTGTCAAGACCACGGCCACCTCCCAGTAGTGTGTTAGTTTGAAGCTAACTTCTCATGGTATAGTGTTAAACAGAAGCCTTCATTCTTTGACATGATGTCAGACTGAAGCTCGGTACCCCAAGTAGAGTGTTAGGTTGAAGCCCCTTTTAGTGTAATAGTGTTAGACTGAAGCCTAGATCCCCTATAGCTACCGCTATAAGATACAATAAAATATCCGCCACACTCAGGCTACTGTGTCTGCATTGCTCACAGCTAGAGACTTCTAGTCAGTCATAGGTACAAATCGTTTATGCTGCAGAATCTGCCAGAGCAACAGTAATGGGCAGATGGGGGAAAGTAAGGCCTGCTGCCATGCAGCCGCCGGGTATTTATATTTTTCGAGTTAGCAGAGTTAGTTTAATCACTGAGGGACTGAAAACTTTCCTCTCCATTCAATAAAAAGGCATTAAGTGCTGCAGGTGGCACAGCGGCTGAAGACAGGCTGCTGTAGCCAGCAAAAATATCTGCAGGGACCATGCAGTTGTACCCATGAGCGACCACTTCAATTAAAAGAAAAAAAAGAAAGAAAAAACATCCAGCACTGGGAGAATTTTAGCTGCCTTGGATACAAGCACAGGCCAGGTGACCAAAGTAAACAGGGTAAAACTGCAAACAAGATATTGCAAAATATATTATATGTCATAAAACAGGTTCAGGAGGGGGTAAGTAAATTGCTCGGATTGGGGATCATTTTTGTTCCTGCACAGAGGGTCGGGCCGATCGGGCTGCGAGCAAGGGGGGCTCTTAGAGAGGTATTTAAATGGCCGCCTCAAGCAATGCGCTTACTCAATGACCTCTTTATTTGTTAAAATAGATTATTTTAAATAAATTACAGAGCACTTTGGCTGAACAAACAGAGCGCCGGACCCTGTGGCCGGCGCCACATACTTAATGCAGCCACAGAAATCCTAAATGACTGGTGTGCTGTGCAATCGCCTTTGATTTCCCTGATAGGGACTGATTCTTCAGGCTGGTGGATGCCGTGGGTGGGGGCAGCGAGAAGCCCAAAAGGCAACACCAGTGGGGGGGCGGGCCCATTTGATGTGGGGCATGCACACTCCTGATACCTCTGACATGGGGAACAGTGGCCAGTTAGAGGAAGGGTGGGCCAACCTGGAGCCCCGCCCCTTCCTTTGCACTTGTACCACCTTTCAAAACTCTCTATGAACTTCATATTTATACACTATATTTTTTAGAAATGCGTTAATATTCTATCCTAAATTTGCTTAGAACAAATGAAATTATTTGAATAATGAATAATTGACAAAGTGATAAATGTTTAGCAATGCTAAGGCAATATTTTATAAATGACTTTCCTGTTCGTATTTCTTCAGTCCCCGGAGATTTCACCGTGGTTCTCAGCAGGGACAGGCTCTTTGAATTAGGGGGCTTCACATGCCTTTCCATGAAGGAGAGAACAGATGCCAACAAACTATGTCCTTGCTTTCCTTCTAGATCTAGACCTTGCCAGATGAGAGATATGTAGTGCTAACTTAATGTGGCAGAACCCGCTAGGTCTAGGTTACTGTGACCCAGCTGGAGGTCCACGGTTCTGCAATAACAGAAAATTCTGGTTGGGTCCTGGCAGCCACGCTGAATGGCATGGCACAGGGGCAGAAGATCCAGTTTCAGCATCCAGTCATCCACAGACTTCTGCCTGACATTCCAGTGCCTATGGATTTTCCAGCAAATGCACAGGTATCCCCCACCCCCCACAAAAAAAGGTGACAGCTGATATGACCAGGGACCAAAGTCGAAAGTATTTGTTAAATAACTGCGTCATTTGAATTTTTTTCATACATGGAAAAAGACCCTGCTGTGATTTTTATTACAGGCTGTCTCCACAGACCATGTGTCAGGTAGGCAGAGCAGGGGTACATTTCTTTATAATTTAATCATATGAGTAAGAAGTTCCCCTGTTTCCAGCTAGGACGTTTATGATTTGGCTATAAAAAATGCGAGTTCTGGTCTTTGTTCTTCACCAGTCTTTGGCTGGTCATCGCTGAGCTAGGAGCTGTTCTCTCCATCTAGGGAACACCGTCTTGTTTTCATTGCCTCGTGCTGAAACCCTTCAAACGTCACTAAAGACACGTCCTCCCAGGGCCTGAAATGTCCCAAGGGGCTACAGAGTGGTGTGTGGTCACCATGACGATTCCCCACAGCTATGACATTCAAACAATCCTTCGCTAGCTGTATTATCATATACAATACCCTCTACGACAATTATCATCTATAATAATGACTTCATGAAACTGTATGCTGAAGTGTTCTGGAGGAAACGTAAGGAGGAAAGAGTGACTTTCTTGCAACACTTTTTGGAAAGAGGGATTTCTTACACATTGTTGCCTCCACTGCAGCACCTACTGAAAGACTGTACCACGAGTAACACGTGTCAAGAGTAAAGGCAAAGCATTTACAGTACTTAAAGTATTTTGGAAAGGAGTTGTTTGTTATAACCCCTAGTACTCCAGTCTAAAACACGGCCATTGCTGCTATTGTTAATGACAGCTTCTGTCCCTAGATGTGTGTGAAAGAACTGTGAGTCCATCATCCTTACATTCGGGGATCATGATGATTTGAGTCTATCTGTGAACAATTAGCATAACTGACCCTAAGAGGCAAAGCTTGGACACAGAGAAACCAAACTCTCGAATGTCACAGCGCGTGGAAATACAGCTTCGGGCAGCACATGTTCTTAGGTTCAGCTCGATCCGCTTCTTGACGTGTCCAAGCTACAGAAGGAGGGAATCTGAACTGAGGCTAAGGGGAGGCTGGGCTTCTACCGGACATGCAATGTCACATGGCCTAATCGCAAAGAAATTTTGCGAGCTCAAAATTTCAAATATATTCATAAAATAAGCAGATGAGAACTTGGCCATTTAAGTTTTTTTAATTGTTTTTTTTTCTACTCCAACCGCCTTTGGCGCACTAGTGGCATCTCAGAAGCTCATGATGCTGACTGGTTTATTTTTTGAGCGTCTGCTAGTTACTTGTCTGTTCCTTTGCCCAGTCTAATCCTTAGCTATTGGCTTTGAATGGGACGAGAACTAGGCTCATATCTGCCCCTACAACACATTGCACAGCGCTGTCACAGGGTATCCCAGCCTCTGTGCTTGGTTGCAGGCCCCTAAACAGAGTCACAGTGAGTGTGTCAGTATACCCCAGGGACGGATTACGGACCGGGGCAGCGGGGCCGCTGCCCAGGGGCCCTTGGGGTGCAGGGGGCCAGTGGGGCCCCTAGCCCAAAACAATTTGCAACGCTTATTAACAATGCATTTTCGTTTGTCTATTTTAGAGGGCCTACATTCTTTGATCCTCTGCCTACAAGGGCCCCTGACCCTATGGAGGGCATTTGGCTGCCAAAGGCCCTTGAATTGTGGTGGTTGTGCTGCTGGTGGTGGTGGGGGGGGCCCTCGCGAATGTTTTGCCCAGGGGCCCACACAACTCATAATCTGTCCCTGGTATACCCTGTTACCGGACGTCTCGAGTGAGCTGTCACAGGGTATCCCAGCCTCTGTGCTCGGTCACAGGCCCCTATACAGAGTCACAGTGAGTATGTCAGTATACCCTGTTACCGGACGTCTCGAGTGAGCTGTCACAGGGTATCCCAGCCTCTGTGCTCGGTCACAGGCCCCTATACAGAGTCACAGTGAGTGTGTCAGTATACCCTGTTACCGGATGTCTCGAGTGAGCTGTCACAGGGTATCCCAGCCTCTGTGCTCGGTCACAGGCCCCTATACAGCGTCACAGTGAGTATGTCAGTATACCCTGTTACCGGACGTCTCGAGTGAGCTGTCACAGGGTATCCCAGCCTCTGTGCTCAGTCACAGGCCCCTAAACAGAGTCACAGTGAGTGTGTCAGTATACCCTGTTACCGGATGTCTCGAGTGAGCTGTCACAGGGTATCCCAGCCTCTGTGCTCAGTCACAGGCCCCTAAACAGATTCACAGTAAGTGTGTCAGTATACCCTGTTACTGGACGTCTCGAGTGAGCTGTCACAGGGTATCCCAGCCTCTGTGCTCAGTCACAGGCCCTGAAGCAGCCAGAATGTTGATTTAAGGCTCTAATTTAACCAGCATGTGTCCCCAGAGTGTTGAGTTTATTTGTGTGATTTTTTGTCTGACACCCACTTACCCCGTTCTCTTCCAGTTCTCGTTCCTCCCCTCACGAACACACTCCAGCCCTCGTACATGGGGACTGAGCTTCAAGGACTGCAGGGATTAGCCGGTCAAGCCAAAAAGCTTGAGAATGTTGTAAAAGCAAAAAATAAAGTTTATAGTCAGATACAGTTAAAGAGAAATATTTCTTTTGCAGTGATGTGGAGGGTGTTGGTTTTCTATAATATTAATGTAGCTGCTGCCTTACATCTGTGAATGGATGTTCCCTATGCTTTGTGTGCCCTTTGCTACCTGATACAGGTTCCGAGGCCCTGAGCACCAAAATAAACGGCTAGAAGATGTGTAGATGGATGGATGTTTAATCTTATATAAAGTGTATCGGTCTAATTTCTTATCTGGCTCAGATGTATTGTTAGACAGCACGTATCGATTGAAGGAAGGGGAGATTTGACAAGCTGCGATCAGTAAGAGTGGCCATGTAGAAGCAGCACAGACCAAGGATGATGTCTAAGAGTCTTATGCTGCTGTTCCTGCCCGCATTCAGGTGGTGACTGAAGAAACGCTGGAGTCCTGACAGAGATATAAACAGATGGGGCAGATTCGGCCCACATTAATGAAACGATCAGCCTTAGCGGCCAGCAAGTGGCCTCGCCCGCCCCCTCCCCTGGCTAGAATGAGGGCTCTTGTTCCTGCCCTGCGATATTCCGAAGGTCATGTGAGGCAGTCTGAAATTTATGTAAATGTAAAAGCCCGCCTTTCTGAGGAAAACTGTTTCTCGCCTGAAAGCGTAACGGGGCCGCCCGCAGAGAAATCTCGCGCTTGAACTCACGCCGCCGGGACGGACTGATCATGGTGGGGCCCACAGGGTGGGGCGTGACAGGGGAGGGGGAGACAGATGAAGGAAGAGAAGAGCAGATAGCGGGAAGCTCGGGGTGAACGTCTCTGTCAGCGCACAGGGCTTCTCATCCGCCTGGCCTAAATCGCGGCTCAGATCAGCACAAAGGCTGAGGCGATGAAAGAGGAGAGAAGGCAGGGAAACGGGCCACGTCGTGACAGCACCCTGAGCCGGCTTTCATCAACCTCTTTATCCAAGTGCTTTCACTCCCTACCAGCGCTGGGGAAACCGTCTTTTGCCGCCTGTTTGGTGTGATTCCTCTCCCTGACCTGCACTTTGAGGCTGTATTCTATTAGTGGTTTTTTAAAGCAGGTAGAACCCCCCCCCCTGCCCCCACCCCCAGCCCTTTTCTTCTTGATGTGCCTGTTGCCATTAGAAACAGGTAAAGGCAGCACAGAATGGCTCCTATTCTTCAGCTGACCTGTGGAGCCCCCCCCCCCCAGCCCCTTGCACATCTGGCTGAGCTGCAGGATGGTGGTGACCTGCCTGTCGAGGACACATATGGGAATGAGGGAAAGTGGACCTGCTCCAGACTATTAGAGAAATTGCTTTATTATACGGCACAAAAACAAAGAGATAATAATAGTTTGTAATATTTATATATATGGTGTTTTAAACATGTCTTAATAAAACAATGGCTGTAAAGCTGCATTTCCTCTCCTGCTTGTGAGTGAACCCACTGCAGAGTCCACAGGGACCAGTCACCGCAGGCTGGCAGAACCAGGCAAACCCAAAAGAACAAACTACACTAATTTCCACCTTTGAGCAAGTTCTCAAATCATGCCTAATAAGCACATGTCACAGGCGGGGTGAGTGCCGTTCTGACCCTGCGCTCCCAGCAGCGGAAAGGAAGCCTCTTAATAACTGCCAGTCCACCGAATTATAATCGAACACTACACCGAATCCTGAGCTCAATTTGGCTTCTGAAGAAAAATAGCAGAATGTGTGGGAATGTGACATTCTAGCAATGGTCTGACTGCCCAGCAGACAAATGTCTTATTTTCTACTCTGACATGTAACATTTATTAACGGGGTAGTAAGTTACCACTGATTATTTAACTGTCAGATTTCACAAACCTGAGAGGCTGACTAGGCAGCTCTCACCGAAGAGGAAAAGCCGTTGGAAAAACAACAGCAAAAGTCACTGGGCAGACAACTTACAAAAATACCCTTAAACGAAGTATCATTTTCCTTTCAAGCCAAGATGGACTATTCTTTAGAGACCGTCATACGGTCCTGACTGGGTATTTAAGTAATAATAGACAGAATGAATAAGTCAGGAGGCCTACAGGATGACCTCATTTGTGTGAATACGTCCCGGGTAGTTCTTGACAGGAAATGTCTCATCCTTTCCTCCCAAAATACTAAACTGGGAGCTCCTCACACACTGAGACCATATCTAAGAAGCTTTGCATGTAATTAGTTTAGTCCAGATAAAAGTCATTTCGTCTGCGTTTCTATATAACGCATGGTGTAGAGACAGCCTTTTAACGTTCTGCCAGCTTGCGGAACTCCTAAACACAACTTCAGTAAAAAACTGCACTGAGGAAATCAAGGTAAAAATAATTGCAAAAAATTTATTACATTTCTAGAAGTTTGTTAGAGAATAAAATATCTGTGTGGTTACAGTCTGCCTTCAAGTGTCTTTTAGGGACACAACAGCCTGCCCCATCATAACCAGGCAGGATTAGTCCCTAGGCTGCATGAAAATCAAATTACATGAGGTGCTGGGTAATATTTCTGTTTTATACACCTTACCATTACAGAATAAACAACCATGACATGATCACTTACGTACATTCCCCGGTGAGAGTATAGCATTCATAGGCCGTGCTTACAGTGAGTCACCAGCAGGGGGTGCATCGTCCCCATGGGCAGGCTGGGTCTCTGACGCAGTGCGCAAATACCCTTACATCCCGCACCCATTCACCCTGCCTCCATTTTCCCCAAACATTCCTAGTCCGCGTACCAAACCCACATCGTGAAACAACATCACCGAACCCCCCACCCCACACACACACACATGCACAAACAGTGTGTGATGTTAACCCCGCATGTGTGCGAAGCCTGCAGGAGAGCTAAACATCCCCCTTTCATTCTGCCTGGGGGGCTGCATGGGACTGCTCCCGTTCACGCTCAAATACTCACGCAGAACCCAAAGGAAAATCATCCTACAGTCTGCACTTCACATATTCCTATGCTGATCACCACTCTGCACCGCTTCTATAACCGGACTTACAGCAGAACGTTTTATAACTAAAAATTAAATTTATTGAACGTCTATTAAAAATTCTAAACTCTCTGTGCAGGCATCTGATGCAGGCTGTCCTCCATGTCGGAGGAGAATTAATGCAGAATAGTTAGTTTATCGTTCCGCATTTTCGCTCTGCATGCATTACGAATGCTTGTGTGTTTTGAGGAGCCTCTGACGTCTCGACACCGACAGGGAAATGCTGGGCTCTGAATCTCTGAATAAAAACCCGGGATTCAAACCATCTAATGTTTCAAAAATGACTAACTGTAGCGGGTCCGTAATTGGCACCAAGGGCCCAGGGGGGCACGACCCCTGTCAGATCAGTCCGAGTGATGGCCAGGCAGGGTGTTTCGGCAGGGCCAGGCCACGGGTAATTAGCCCTGTTAACTATTTCCTGGTTTTAAGAACTTAAAGAGCGGGTCACAATCAGCTGCACAATGGCGGTTCAGAGAGCGCCCCCCGCGGACGGCCTTGCCTATTGGTAACGTTTAAGTGAGATCACTGAGGGTGAAAACGGAACCACATGGAGCAGCGTGGATGGCACCCCTCTCCTCACTGAGCCTGATGGCATGGCCAGAGTGATAAAAATATATTTAAAGTGGCTTAAACATCCGAGAAGATCTTAAGGATGATACCCCAAGTCATAATATCCCTTTCTGACCATGACAATGCTCTTTAATATAATAACTGATAAGACATCAAGCTCTCTTATAAGAGGAAACATCCCACGCTGACTGACAGCTCTCTCGCTGTTATGAGAGCCTTTGGCGGTACTGTAGGGCCATGCGACTTCACAGCAGCCGCCTCTTAAAGGTGTATTATCTCGCTGTTGACGGTAACGGCTGTATCAATAAGCCACGTGGATAGAGTTGGATGATGATGGCACCCTGCCCCCCCCTGCCGCCCCCCCCCCCACAAGGCTCATTAGCACCTCTAAACCCTATGCTGGGATTACAGAACACTGCAGGGTACAGCAGTGGTCTTGTATTCCGTCCTGCTGCAGGTGATACCATCAGCAAGCGAAACACAGGCCAGCTACAGGCCGTACAAAACTGCCCCATGATACAACAATTATGGCCGTTTACGCCGTAATGACTCGTAATTGTAATTGTACGACAGCCACCCTAATTGCTTAATAGGATGATTGTGTATCGACCAATAGCATAATTCGTGACAGAATCATAGAACAAAAACTCACAGTGAAGCCTCCAAAATCAATAACAGATTGAACGCAGCTCGGCATGGTCTTCAATGGGAACACATGAGCTACAGACAGGTCGCTCCTGATCAGTGGCAACGTTTTAATACGCTGTGATGGCTGACGTGCCTTCATCTCTGTAGCAGAGTGGCTGCAGACGTGCTACTCTGTGCGGAGCAATAGTCGGTCAGACAAGCTCACTGGAGACCAGTTCAAAGGTTGGAGGTGAACTCGCACTAAGAAGGAATGTCCTATTTATGAAAATGAACCTTGTAGCGGGAGGGGGGGTGTGGCAGGACTCCCTACTTGTTCGTCTAGTTACCTTGTCTAATACGCATACATATGTGCATGTGAGTGTGTCTGAGGAAACTGTGCACATAATGCATGATATATCACAGCAATAAATGTGCACTTGCATTGGGGGAAGCCTGAAAGCCTGGACAGAAGACAGGGAGTTGGAGAAATGCCATCAATATCAACTTCATATCAAACAATAATAATAATAATAATAATAATAATAATAATAATAATAATAATAATAATAATAATAATAATAATAATAATAATAATAATAATAATAATATGGGGGCGGCATGGTGGTGCAGTGGTTAGCACTGTTGCCTCACACATCTGGGACCCGGGTTCGAGTCTCCGCCTGGGTCACATGTGTGTGGAGTTTGCATGTTCTCCCCATGTCGTCGTGGGGTTTCCTCCGGGTACTCCGGTTTCCCCCCACAGTCCAAAAACATGCTGAGGCTAATTGGAGTTACTAAATTGCCCATAGGTGTGCATGTGTGAGTGAAAGGTGTGTGAGTGTGCCCTGCGATGGGCTGGCCCCCCATCCTGGGTTGTTCTCTGCCTCGTTGCCCATTGCTTCCAGGATAGGCTTCGGACCCCCCTGCAACCCAGTAGGATAAGTAGTTTCGAAAATGGATGGATGGATACATTATTACACACTAGATTGTTTTCTATTACTAATACAAATTCAACGCAAGCAAAAACAGTGAAAGTAAGAAGTTCACAATATCTGTACCTTTGAGGACCTGGGATAATTAAATAATAAGATAATTTTAGAAAAGAATGAGCCATTGTTATATCCATGCAGAAGCACACTGGCAAGCTGGCACTTTACGTGGCTCTGGGGTATGTTTCAGCATGAAAGCCCAAGTCCCCCAGTCTGGTTATATACCTACATGTCTGCAAGTCTGGACACCTAAAAGTGACAGTCACCCTGAACAGCAATACTCTGCTTTTTACTAATCTCTGCATCTTCCTTCACGCCCCTTAGATGAACAAAAGCCAGTGTTTCCCAACCTGGTCCTCGGGAACCCCCAGACTGTCCAAAATGTCTGACCAGGAACTGGGAGAGAGCAAAAACGGGAGGCCACCTGGGAGTCACTGAGGTCCGGGTCGGGAAACTGCTACAAGCCACTGGATTCACTCCAGATATTAGCCTAGGAATTAAGGGATTGGTGGCCAGCAAACAGCTGACAAACCCAAAAGAAGCTCTCAGCATTGTCCTCTGTTTACTTGTTTGAATCCATGACCATGTGACGGTTAAGTGGTGAACCACCCTGGCCCAAGTAAGCAGCCAGTAACCAGCAGATAACAAGCTTTCCAGACAAAAGAGGCTGTCTGCGGCACTTAACAGCTGACACACCTTCTTTGCGTTGACCTCTGACCCCTGACCCCCCTGAGTGACATCTCCCGGATAGCCTTTTCTTTGCAATCTCTTTTCTCTTCTTCTCTGTGGCTGGTGTGCACTGCTCAAAGAGACAGGGTGAAAGGTATCCGGGGGGGAGCCGGGGCCGAGCACAGGTGTTCATGCCTGTCACCTCTCAAGTTCAAAAGCCATTGAGTCCCCGACTACCAGGGAACAATCGAACAAAGAGAGTTGCGGAGAGAGAGAGAGAGCTCGCCTTTGGCTGGGAGCTGTCAGCTCAGGAACGCAGGAAGAGGCAGTCTCTCAGCCAGGAGGGCCAGGAACAGAGTGCTACCTTAGTCACCCTGCTATATCACCCTCTCACGCACACACAAGATTCAGAGGCACAGCATAACACACTAATTACCACAATGATATAAATGTCTCACGCACAAACACAGATACAATTTGTTGTCCATAACACTCACATTCTGAAATCCCTCCCTTACAGGCACACCAGGTTGTATCTTCGTGGGGAATTCCCATTGACTCGTACCGACAATGAATTAATCCCTAACCCTCCCCAACAGAACTCAAAACAAACCAAACGATTAGGCTGTTTCAGGCTTTGGATAAATGACAGGAAGATAGATGGATGGATGTCTAAGGCTCTTTGAAAAAAACAGGTGAAAATGTGTTTGCTTTGCAAGAACATCCCAGTCATGTTTGTTTTCCTGAGTTTTTGCTTTTTTTTTGGGGGGGGGGGGCTTTTCCTCAAAAGGACTGGCAAAATGCAGGACATGCACACTGACATGTGGATTGGAGGGGGGGGGGGGCACGGAAGTATTTACAAAGACACACTCGCACCAATGCACACTGCAGCTGGCTAACAACACACAGGCATCCCGAAGGAAGCACCTCACGCGCATGGCTCGCCGGAGGTACCCAGAGGCTGCAGTGCGGATAAACTGCAGAAGAACCGGCAGGCAGGGATCCAGCCCTGGTGAGGGGGCAGACACAGAAACACAAACAGGGAAAAAAGAGGGCATGCATGTGCTGATTTTAAGAACGGCCCTGTGTCTCCATGCCTGAATCTGCCCCTTCTCCCTCATACCACCTCTGTAGCTTTACGGCTTCAGAACCCGGGAACCAGTCCAAGGATCACTAGTAACATTGGTGTCAGTAATTTAATGCGCAGGTGTGAACGGATTCTCAAACATGTCGGGGAGGCCCCGGTGCTCTAGCGCTGAGTAAACACCAGCAGGGACATGGGGTGCAGGGGGAGGGGTCCTGACCTCGCACCGGGCTCCAGCCATGACTCACTCCCAAGCGACGATGGCCCAGACCCTCGCGTCCGCTTCCTCCGAGAAGAAAATAATCCGCGGTGCAGATAAGTGGCCATGAGCGCGGTGTGCCGGCAGGTCTCAGCCGCCGCGGTAACCACAGTGTTCCGATCATCCTGCCAAGTTTATCGTTTTCTTCATGGTCCCGGAAAGAGCAATTTACTTCCTACCAGGAAGCTACTGCATTGAAAGACTTCTTTTAATGCTTAAAACATCATATATATATATATATATATATATATATATATATATATATATATATATATATATAACAAAAAACATTTTCTTTATATATATTTTAATTAAAGGTTAGGCCATCAGGACAGCTAAAAGAGCAGGAAGTGCATCAGGGCCCGGTTCTGATTTTATAAAAGACCCCTGGAACTGGAGCAGAACTGGAGTGATACACCTCAATCTGATCTCGGGGGTCAGGGGGAGGATGAACAGATGGCTGCAGAGGTGGGAACATGCCTGCAGGATTAAGGATCGCAAAAGAAAAGATGACTGCTTGTTTTGATGTCTTCTCCCAGCCCGCCACAAAGCACTGGGTCCGACTGGACTTCATTTGGGAGAGAAGCTACGTTGATTCCCCATAGCAAGCAGGCCAGGTCCATACAGCATTCTCAGAAGGAGCTTGCATATCACTGGCAGAGTTTAATAAATTACTTGTTGATTGTGCACAATAAAACGTTTACCTTACATTTTTCATTAAGTGTTTAATTATTCAAGGGCAGCAAAGTCTCTTTTTTTTATGTTGACTTAATTGCCGTATTCCGTATGTTTGCTCATCTGACAGGTGTTGGGCAGCGGTTATGAAATTCATATGCATAGAACATAGGAGAAGGCTAGGCTGAGGCACGCCTCAGCTAACAGTGTAATGCTAAAGGTGTGTCCACTGCACCAGCTGGCACCAGCCAGGGACATTCAGTGCACTCTTAAGCCACACTGCAAAGGGGACTACGATTGCTCTTTGTTAACTGTGCATGCCAAGAATTCCAGGGTAGGGACCTGAAAGGATGACACACTATTGAGGTCCGGTTTGTTTTCATACCACCGGCTGTGAGCCGAGGGGCGGGACTGCAAACCCCCCAAGAACTGTGGCCTGTACTACGAAGCGGGGTTACTGCCTTATTGGGGTAAGTTGTCGGATTTAAGGTACCACAGTTTAAATGGACTTCATATTGGTTCGCTTACATTTTGCCCAGACTTCCTTAAATCCGGCAAGTTATCCCGATAAGCCAGTAACCCCGCTTTGTAGTACAGGCCACTGGAGTACTAGGTTGTCTTGCACCAAGAGCCGCACCAACCCGGGTCACAACCGGCCATTAAACTCATAGGGTTGGGGAATATAAACATTGTACACGCTTATCGTGATATAAAATGTAAACAATGATAAATTGGAAAACTTTGATAAACTATCAATAAGGACTATTGCTTGGTAGCAAACATCAGTCTATCATATCACAGAAATTAATGCAATTTCAACCAATTGTACGGTAGTTTTACGAATGAACAACTTGTGCGCAACAAACGCACTGCAAGGTTGATTGAGTTAGCGAAGCCACTCAATTTGGTAATATCATGGAAGAGAGAAGCACTCCTTCACAGGAAACTTCAGGTGTCGGTGGAGAAAGCGACAGCTCAGCAGCCAGAACATCTTTTTAAAAAGGAGATATTGTGGATAAACATGGTAAAATCTGTTGGTATTGCGGCAGTTCTTTGGCTAATTAAAGTCCAACATATAACAAAATAAAACTGGATATACTGTGAACTCATTTCACCTCACGAAAGCATTACCACCCAGTGGAACATACAGAATGCAAGCACTTACAGGCACAGGGACCAACAATGTCAATCCTGCCCTGAACAACACCAAGAGGATTATTATGACACTTCAGAAGCATGTGGACACATTTCCTGCAATTTGAACCTCCAGCATTATGGTCACAAAGTGTCTTAAGCTACCTAATTCAAAAAACGTCTTCCAAAGAGTTGTGTCAGTGTTTTTGATTCTCTCTATGAACTGTTGGCAATAGTTTTATACAAGAAACCTAATGATTCTATCATATGTTACGCAGTATCTTCAACTGAGGTAAGTTGTTTTTTAAGGGGACTTAAACCAGCCCAGAAACATTTGCTATACAAACTTGTTTGTTCGCATTTTTCTATATTCTAATTTTCAGTCATGATAAACATTTGAGCCCAAGGCTTTCAGGTGATCGTGCGTCCAGAACCCAATCTGCCCTTCCTGGACACCATGGACAAAGTGTGAAGCTCTGGGTGTTCCCCATAGCAAGCTTAGGGAGGCAAACCTTTGCTGTAAATATTTATTAACTTGACTCTCTCATCAAATATTAAGGTCATGTTGATCAGCACAGCTTGACGAACTCACTGGCCAAAGGAGCATCATCGGCCAGGTTTGACAGTGGGAGGAGGCAGCACAGGCATGCTGGGAAATCTGACACAGCAAGCAGTCCCCATGTAGGCGGGAAACCTGGAGATTCAAGATTGAAGATGTTTGGTTGCCTGTGTACAAACATTACTTTAGAAGAGCACATCCAGTTAAAGGAACAACATTATATAATAAATGAAAAATAAATGGACAAAAAACTATTATACATGTAATATCACAGTGAAGGCCTATATACATTACACTACTCTAATACAATTAGAGTGCAGTAATATGGCTGCAGTTCAGCTCAGCTCAGCTTAGGAAACTGCTCTTGAATATGACAGGTTGCTTTGGTCAAAAGGGTGATATGGATTAAACCCCAGAAGCTGGTAGGTTTCAGTTCCAGATTGGTTATGAAGAGGAACTGGTAACAAGCCTTGGCAACAAGAAGGATGTGGAAAGAAGCAGTGGTTTATTACTCATTCAATCATTGAAGTTTGAGTTGCAAATCTCACTCTGTCACGCGACAGGACAGCGGGCTTTTAGACACAGGTTCTAGGTCTACCTCACTGGCCTCTCACGCTGCTCACAGCACTTGTCTCCTGCATGCCCTCACATGCCTTCGGTGACAAGCTCCGAAGCCCTCAGTCCAACAGAAACACGTCACACGGCCCATCTTCCTGTGTCAGCTCAGCCTTGTCACCTGCTCCAGTTGCTGAAGCCTCAAGCTGGATTGGGTTTTCAGTCCAGCAAAGTGGTAGTCCTTATCAAGCAAAAAGAGGTCCGTATCCTAAGACCATCACACTTTGCAGGACAGGGAAGCAGGCATAAGCCAGCTGCATCTGGACCACCCCTATTCAGTGGTTTGTGGTTCCTTCCCTTTTTTACATTCCAGATCATCATTAGATACTGTGGTTTGCAAAGTTCATAAAGCCATTTTAATGAATATTGCATGTCACTAAATTCCCCTCGCCGCTTGGTTTAATTTCCGCGCATTAGGACACGATATGGAAAACGTAGCCAAAAATGCAAGTGGCGCTACATCCTGTCAGGCACACAAAGGGGAAAAAGTGTATGTTTTTTCATCGTGTATTACAATGATAATGTTTCAGGTGACATTCTCCGCTGTCACACCCGAGACGGGTGACTTTTGTGGAAGAAGATTACTCATAATGGAGTGCCCTTTGTTACCGCTCACCAATATGAATAGTCAAGCAGCTGGCAACAAAAAAAAGAAAGAAAAGGACAGCATCGCCCGACAAAAGAATGGGTCACATTATCAAATTAAATAAATAAAAAAACAGCGACATCTCCAAGAGTCCCAAAACTTCGGCAGCGTAAGACAATCCGCGAAAGGCCATGAATAAGTAATCGGGTTTCCAAAATTGACTCAATTATTGACGAGATAATTGGGCCTGCTTAATTGCTTGTGGAACATGAAAGATTCACAGGGCTTCTTAAGTGCGCCGTAGCCCAGTGCTGCCTCTTATAATGACGGCAGATGGCCGTTTGTTAGATTGAGTGTCGCGCGAGGCTTTCTTATACTCACACTTCCCCGTGCGATGAGATCACGTTAGCCACACTGGGCACAATGGCGCTGTGGCTTTATGCACTGCGACAGGTGACGTCTTTTTGAATTATTGAGGTGCCTGGTAATCCCCCCGCCTCCCCCCCCGCCCGCCCGCCCTTATCCCAGTTCCCCCTCTCATTTCTGTCTTTTCACTTTTCTTAGCTGCTCAACTTATGTTTCTCATGCAGTGTCATTCATGCTTGTGCAGTGAATTACTGACGTTTTATTGCCACACAGTTGGCCATTGCACTGCACAGTTATGGGACGGATGCCACTACCACAGTGGTTCTCAACCTTTTGTGCACCGCGACCCAATTTTTACCATGGCAGCACAGTCGTGACCCTCTATCAAGTATAGGTCAAAATAAATGCTACGCTCAAGCATACAGTGCACTCTGCGATTCACGCCAATCAATGCCTATCACACAAATCTGATTGGATGTGCCAGTGAATTTTAAATTCAGCATCTGTGGTTTGGCTTCTTGGATTGGTTGAGTTTTCACTAGTTTTGCGTTAAGCATTTGCAGACCCAAGACACATTTATATAGATTAATTCTAGGATTGGGGCTGGGAAATCTG
Source organism: Brienomyrus brachyistius (assembly GCF_023856365.1). Classification (NCBI taxonomy): domain Eukaryota; kingdom Metazoa; phylum Chordata; class Actinopteri; order Osteoglossiformes; family Mormyridae; genus Brienomyrus; species Brienomyrus brachyistius. The sequence goes on from NC_064544.1 coordinate 23,468,770, forward strand.
ATCGTGGATCAGCCTCCTCTCATTTGTAAATTTCTTATATTCTTGAGGGTTTTAAAATGCTTACATTTCCAGCTCTACCTCATGACCCTTTCATAACTTGATGCGACCCAAATTTGGATCGCGATCCATCGGTTGAGAATTGCTGCTCTACGCTCATGTTTGCCGTGTGTAAACCGTGTGATTTGCTGCATCTCACCAAACACAGAGCACTATAAATCTGTGTAAATTTGTTTTTCCTCACATACCGAGAGTACATGGTACTTTAATTACGATTCTTCCAGTTACACTGGATTAAAGTAAAAGAAAGTTAAGGTCACACTTTCTACTTACTTTAAGGTGTGTTAAAATATATGAAATGCATGACAATATGTAAATGTTAGAATAATACCTATGAATGTATTGTGCACAAAAAAAAAAACATTTCAATAAAATGGTCACATCAGCATAAGTCTGGAAAGACCTAAGACAGAATAAAACTTCATTCATCTTGAAGAAAATTCTAACAATTAACGATATATTAATAATACAAATAAATACTGTAGATGATCACAACATCAAAACTGTGTGCCACTTCTTCCATTAAAATCCAAATGCATTAAAACACAAATGCAGATTATTCAGCATCAATGAATTTAAGGCAAATTATCAAAGAGCTCCACTAGGTTACGTGATCCACCTAAGGAATCATCAAGTCAAGCATGTAGTTCTCCTGTCTTATGCCATTCCTTAAGTGTGTCTTCACAGGAACAGGAGCGGAGAGCTGTGCTTTGTCAGGCTGACTTCATGTTCGCCTACTCTACCCATGCACACAAATGAGCCCTAAATTGCCCAATGACATCACCTACTGGGAACCGTGAAGGTTAGCCCTGTTAACAAGCACGAGCAGCCAAAATAACTAGCTAGTTTCCACCACCCGTGACACTGGCGTTCGTACCAAAATGAAGAAAACCGAGGCCAGGCTTATGGTCATTAATATTCCCTCCTTCACCCCATTGTAACAATGTCCTCGGGGAGAAACCCCCCCCTCCCCCCCCATCTCATTTTATTCATGAACATTAACGAAAGGTTAATTCCCTCACGAGTGCAAGACACACCAAGAGGGAAAGCATTTATTATTTTCAACATTTGTCGTCTTTAATAAGCTCTTAATCACTAACGGCACCTTTAGCTCTGAAAAACATTATTTCAGAAATATCCTCAAAACCAGAAAGCCTTGTGAAAATTAATCACACTAATGACATGCTTGTGCACATACAATATCTTTGTTAGCTGACTGATTTGAGTGTTTCTCCTCCTAATGACCGAATAATTTGAACGTTACTTATTTCAGCTCCTTAGTCGCATATTGAGATATTTGTGGAAGGAAACACCTGTTCATTACCTTAATGAACTCACAAAATAAGTCCTTTTTTGAGGGGTCTTACTACATTGAAAATAAACCTCTCTATCAGCTTATTCAACTGCTTGAAGATATACAAACATTTAATAAGACTTTTTTTATAGTTCCAGCATCTCTGCCCTCTCAGACATTGCTGGAGAGGAGGTCTGTTAACCAGAAACTACTCCACCATCTGCTGCTGGTGTCACTCTCTTCTTCTTCTTCCTTTGAAAATGGAATTTAAACATAATAAGCATATAACAGTCTTTTTATAACCCTGTTTCCAAAGAAGTTCTAAATAACCTAAATAAGATGTAAATAAAAACAGAATTCAATGATTTGCAAATGATATAAACCTATATTTAATTGAAAATTTAACAAAGAAAACATATCAAAGGTTGAGACAGAGAAATGCTGTTTTATGACAAATATGTGCTTAATTTGATGGCAGCAACACGTTTCAAAAAAGTTAGTACTGGGGAGTGTTTACCACTGTGTTGCATCACCTCTTCTTTTAACAACACTCTTTTAACAAAAATGTTTGGGAACTGAGGAGACCAGATGCTGTTTTTTTTTATTATTATTATTTTATCCATTTTTTACAGTTAGGTATTTTAAGAACCTCCCTAGATTATAGAGCAAGCTTTCCTGGAATTTGGAGCGAATTTCAGATTCCGCATCCTTGGTGCAGGTGCCCTTCTGGTCCATTTTCATTATAAACCCAAATCCTGCTGCCCCTAATCATATAAAAGTTAAAATGTTTGGGGTCACTTGTGCTTGTTTTAAATGAAAACATACATGAAATGAGTTTGAATAGGAAATATAGCTAAATAAATAGGAAACAGTCATTGATAAAGTTAGAAATGACCGTTTTCAGAATTCAAATAATTGTGTTCTTCAAACTTTGCTTTCGTCAAAGAGTCCTCCATTTGCAGCAATTACAGCCTTGTAGACCTTGGCCATTCTAGATGTCGGGTTGTTGAGGTAATCTGACAAGATTTCATCCCGAGCTTCCTGAAGCATCTCCCACAAGTTGGGTTGGCTTGATGGGCACTTCTTACGTATCTTTTGGTCAAGCTTCTCCCATTGCACCTCAATAGAGTTGCAATCCGGTGACTGTGCTGGCCACTCCATTATACACAGAGTACCAGCTGACTGCTTCTTCCCGAAATAGTTCTTGAATAGTTTGGAGCTGTGTTTGGATCATTGTCCTGGCTGTAAGCTCCGTCCACAGGGTATGGCATGGTGTTATGGAGTGATAGCCTTCCTTCTTCAAGATCCCAACAAACTTAGATTTGTCTCTCCATAGCACTTTTTCCAGTCTTCCTCTATTCAGTGTCTCTGTTCATTTTCCCATCTCAGTCTTTTCTTTTTATTGGTCATTCTGAGATGCGGCGTTTTCTTTGCAATCCTGCCTAGAAGCCCAGCATTCCGGTTTTGCCTCTACACTGTTGACACTGAGACTGGTCTTTTGCAGGTACGATTTAATGAAGCTGCCAGTTGAAGACATATAAGGTGCCTGTTTCTCAAACTACACACTCTAATGTAATTATCGTCTTGCCCATTTGTGCACCTGGGCCTCCCTCTCCTCTTCATACCGTGGTTAGAGCTAATTTGTGCTGCTCTGAGAAGAAAGTAGTATGCAGCCTTATACAAGATATTCAGTTTCCTGGCAAATTCTTGCATGGAATCACCTTCATTTCTCAGAACAAGAATAGATTGACAAGTTGCAGAAAAAAGGTCTATGTTTATGACCATTTGAGTTTGTAATCAAACTCAACTAGTCCAAAGAAGGGCAGTTTTACGTCATCTTCAATCAGCAGAACAATTTTCCTCAGTGCTAACAGGGTTTTCTAATGATCAATTAACCCTTTAAAATGATAAACTTAATTAAAACCATTAGCAAACAGAACATTCTACTGGAACACAGGACTGATTGCTGCTAATAGGCCTCTGTACCTCTATGTAGATATTCCATTTAAAAAGTCATTTCCAGCTGTGATAGTCATTTATAACATTAACAATGTCTACACAGTATTTCTGATCAATCTGATATTAATGGACAACAAACTTGCTTTTTTTCTAAGTGATCCCAAACTTTTAAACAGTGGTGTATTTTCTGAAAGTGTGGGCGGCATGGTGGTGCAGTGGTTAGCACTGTCGCCTCACACCTCTGGGACCCGGGTTCGAGTCTCCGCCTGGGTCACATGTGTGTGGAGTTTGCATGTTCTCCCCGTGTCGTCGTGGGGTTTCCTCCGGGTACTCCGGTTTCCCCCCACAGTCCAAAAACATGCTGAGGCTAATTGGAGTTGCTGAATTGCCCATAGGTCTGCATGTGTGAGTGAATGGTGTGTGAGTGTGCCCTGCGATGGGCTGGCCCCCCATCCTGGGTTGTTCCCTGCCTCGTGCCCATTGCTTCCGGGATAGGCTCCGGACCCCCCGCGACCCAATAGGAAAAGCGGTTTGGAAAATGGATGGATGGATGGATGGATGTATTTTCTGAAAGTGTTTGTAGTATCACGCTGTTTTGGTTTTGAACTGAATCTCCCACATAAAGCTGGAAGCTGCTCTCATCTTAACAGTAACATCTTCTATGGCTTCCGTTTCCTTCCTTTGCTACCACACAGCACTGATGCTTCATTTTTGGGGCAATCTGAAAATGCAATTGGATATAGATCTTCATCCATATAATGTTTTTTTTTGTGAAGCAGCAATAATATCTATCAAATACTTCTTGACTTATCACATTCACAAGGAGCAGTGTGTGGCTCAGTGGGCTGTGCCTGTAATGAGAAGGTCGTCGGTTCAGACCCGGCCTCAGCACATAGGCGGGTCCTTGAGCAAGGCCCTTAACCCACAGCTTCCTGGGCACCCCAACAGTGGTTGCCCTTTGTGGACAGCTTACTCTACAAAGAGCAAGTTGAAGGAGGCATAAAGACAATTTCGCCATGGGGATCAATTATTATTATTAATTAAATGTCATCTGCTCTCACCTTCCCTTTGCTGCCACCAAGCAGGATTTCTTCATATAACGCCTTTGTAAAGTTTGAAAGAGATCTGTCAAAATCTTTTTGAATTATGAACCAGAGTCAAGACTGCCCTATTGTGCATTATTACTATGTGACGCTGCTTCAATTTTGGGGTGTTCTGTCTCAAAATTCAATAAGTTCCAGTTCGTCACCCATTCAATGGCTCTGCAAAGTTTGAAAAACATCCATCAAATCTTTTTCAAGCTACCATTTTAACAAGAAAGAAATTGCAGTGGCAACGGACTGGTTCCAGCATCATATGTGTTCCCCGTCTGGGTAATTCAGTTATTATAATGATAAAATATACTTATTTAAGGACAGGCCTTTAAATGAAGCTCCTTTAATGTGTCTGTTGACCTGGATGCAAAGGGTAACGTCAGTTTGTGTATTAGGAATGTTTTACAGATATTAAATTTGATTTTGTGACAGTCCCATGAGGGAACAAAACACTAAGCAGAACTCCTTACAGGACAACTCTCATTTAACTCTTACAAGCTACAATGGCTGAAGATGACACTCTGAGAGGCAACTAGAGTGCTGTGCTGTCGTGCGTGTTTGTGTTGGGATGTAACACTACACAAAGTTCACAGCTTGGCACAAACCTTAGTTTTGGCTTCACAGTTTGGTGCAATTTTGCTACATTAGGAACAGAACTTATTTTAATACTATCTATCATAAAAACTGCAAACACAGTTAGGAACAGTTCTAAACCAAAGGCATTCTATCTGTTGATGTGCCTGAAGAGATGATTATTTCATCATCGTAAAACATGTCAAATAAAATTTAAAAATACGACTGCATCATAATCGTAATGAACTAAAATGTGTCTGAATCAATGGGTTCACTACTATCATGTACAGCTGCATATATGTAGGAAATGCACCTTAAATGCCACGGGGTGAATAATTTGCAGGTTTCTGACTTGCTCCGGTCATACACACATTCAGATGCTGTTGTCGGATACGCCTGTTAGATATGTGTCCAGCATCATATCCAAGTTCAGTATAACAACACAATACTGACAGACAGTCTTAGTCTTAACTTTTCTCTCTCTGAAATCAAATGTATGTATAAAGCACAATTATAAACAACATTCGTTGATTAAAGTGCTGAACAGGATCACCATAAATAAAGTAATAATAGATAGATAGATTTTTTTATTTTATTTTGAAATGAGGACATTTCATTTTGAAGAGGGGGATGAATGTAAGAGGATATTTATTTTCATTAAGATTGATTACTTTATAATTTCATGTTTATTTTAGTATTGATCCTTTTATATGGTACCTAAAGATAAGGGAACTATATGACGCTTTGGGAGCGGAGCAATAGAGTTCTTGTTGTTAGGAGCCGGTACTATTTGTATATATGGGCGCGAAAAGAATAAAAGGGGGGAAGTCAGTCTTCCATGTTTAGCACAATATGTTGTCTCCGCGTCGTCTGTATACCCACGGCCTGAAATACAGATAACGCTAAAGTACCCCAAAGTCAGCGTTACAATAAGATGTTGGAAATATTGACGGAGAGGGACATGTCAAACTGTTAATATTATTCAAAAGGTAGAGAGTAAAAGTGTGTTTTAAGATGGGATTCATAAAGCATGTGCTGGTGTAATTTACTGGGAAACCGAAACGCTACGAAACCTCCAATAATGACTGACTGCAGCCAGCATTAGTCATACCCAAATCATAGCCACAATTAGCATAATATTTTCCATCTGGAACATCTACTTGTCAATTTAGATTCAAACCATGTCAATAAATGTATTCATTATTTGCACTGTCGCACCAAACCAGAAATGACGTACCAAATGTAACACAACGAATATCCATACCATTACAGCTTTAATTAGCTGTAACCAACTCACAGGTACAATTAGCAAAATATTTTCCATGTTGAACATCTACTTGTAAATTTAGGTTCCGCCTGTGTACAATAAAACCTCGTATTCATTGCATAATTCGTTCCGGAAACGTGCTCGTAATCCAAAGCACTCGTCTATCAAAGCAAATTTTCCCATTAGAAATAATGGAAACACAGATGATTCGTTCCACAAACCAAAAATATTCATAAAAATGATTAATACAAATAAAAGTAAAAATACATAAAACAAATTAACCCGCACTTTACCTTTGAAAATAAGCGTGGATGGTGTGAGGGAGAGGAGAGAGAGGAGAAGAGGAGGGTTATTTTGTAGGACGCTTTCACTATAAATAACGGAATCACTGCTATCTGTTGGCTCACTGGAATTTTTTTCTTTTTGTGCGACTTTAACAAGGAACCTATCCAATGACAGCTGCTTTTGTTTCCTTTTCGATTTTGCGGAAATGTGACATTGCATTGTCGTTAAACACATCCATCGCTCGCACTGCTACATCCTTATTTGGGTGGTGCTTTTCTCCTAAATTTTGACTATACGAATGAGGCGCACTGACTGAGACGGAGCATGGGAGACGATTACCCACAATCCCGCAGCGACAGAGAGAGAGTCAAGAAGAACCATCGGCTCAGTTGTGATCACATGACGCTCGGCAGACAAAGCGTATACGTAATACTCGTATTGCAAGTCCTCGCTCGTTTGTCAAGTTAAAATTTCTTAAAAAATTTTGCTCGTCTTGCAAAACACTCGCAAAATAAGTTACTCGCAATCCGAGGTTTCACTGTATTTATTCATTTTGTGTTCTAAAATGATGTAATCTTCTGCAATGCAATAAACACACGTAGTCCTGGCTGGTGCATTTTCTTGATTGTACCGTTTCACAGTGATATGATGCATATCACATACAGTAGGAATGAGCTCCTACATACAACTCATTACCAGTATTCCTGTACACCAGTGTTTCCCAACCTTTTTTGAATTGTGTACCCCCTGAGAGATTTTCTCATACCACAAGTACCCCCTTTGTCAAATGTGTTGATGATTCAATAAAAGTAGAACGTACAACTGATTATCAAATTTAAAACATTTTATTAAATCTCCATAACTTGAACATTTAATTCATTAAGCAACACATCCCAGATAGATTTTCTTTCTATACCAGGGCACAGCTAATGGAATGGCTGATAATATTTACCCATCATCAGGGAAATTAAATATAAAATTTTTTTCCACGTACCCCCTGTAATGTGCTCGCGTACCACTAGGGGTACGCGTACCCCCGGTTGGGAATCACTGCTGTACACAACTAACTAGACTACGCCATCTACAAATTATAGGTACTAGGACTAGGAGGTTAAACTTGATTTTTCAAATAATATTCTAAATTTAAAAAATCTTTTGGATTTTTGGACAGCATGAATCTGCAGTCAAATTTAACACACGTTTCCTCATTTTTGTGTTGCCTAATGGCCCCTGTCACTTAAGAATACTGCCCATTAGAGGCAAATATCTGTAAATTAACTCAGCTAGCCAGAACGGCTGAAACTATCCAACAAGGAAGCTAAATCGACCATATGTCAACCAGAAGAAGAATTCGATGATATACTATCTTAAACTCTTGGATTTTGCCCAGCATTTTTTTTTTGCTTGGGGACCCCATCTCCAGCTTGGTGAATTTTATCACAATATTTCAGAATATCAGAATATTGTTGCTTTGGAAAATACCTTGCAAATACCTATATTGTCTATGGAAGGCATAATAGTATGAAAAATGAAGTACTGCCCAAGCATACTTCCACATAGTTAAAATAAAAGGCAGATTTTGATGACATAATGTTGTTCGTTAAAGTTTTAAGCTACTTTATCCATGTAAATCTATGTCAGCAGTATAATGTCAATCATTTGATATTTTAAATTGCACACCAATTTTTGTTGTCGCCACAGGCATTTCTATCCTTTGTGCAGCTAAATAAATTATGTGTTATATTTTATTACCGCTCCTCATTTTCCTCACTTAGGACAGTAGCAGGCTAACGCTGCAGATGTTGATGCCTAAGGATGTAGAATTGCAGGCTAACATTGGGAGCCATTGCTGAGGAGATACGATCTGAAATGTGTACGCCGATCTTCACAGAATCTGAGTCAACTAGAACGGAGAGTTGGAGCTAGGCTGTCACGTCCAACATCAGTGCCTGACCTCACAAATGTTCTTCTGGATGTAAGGGAAAAAATGCTACAGACATACTCCAAAATCTTGTGAAAGGCCTTCCCAGAAGAGTGGCAGCTGTTATAGACCAACTCCATATTGACGCCTATAGATTTAGAATGGGATGTCATAATAGTTGCTGTGGGTGTAATGGCCAGGTGACCTAATACTATTGTCCATATAGTGTATCATAATTCTATTCAAAATATGTTTTTCTGTATGGGTTAATAAGTAATATAATAACATGTAGGAGGTTCTCATGACATCACAACAACTTCACAGCTTGAGCCAATGGCACATACAGCATTATCTGTAACACTATACTTGATGGGACATAAATACTAATAACTCAGTTACTTCTGAAGTACAATTTATGAACAAATCATGAACAAATACAGTTGTTACTTGAGATAAAAGATGCATCATGATTCATTAATGTTGAACAAACATGAAATCAGTATTTCACTTGTGTTATTTATTACTTGTTCCTTCAGTAATTCACAACGATTTATCAAAAAAGTATAGGAACTATCTGACATAAATTATGTGTCACGATTCATTAATGATGAATTAACATGAGATCAGTATATAACTAAGACTTTGTAGTTAATTAATAAAGAAATAATAGTATAATAGAATTGTATTTGTGCTCCTGTCATGTATTAATCCTTATCTAAGTACCGATTTTAGGTGCATTTTGATATAATTGCCTATGGAAACTGAACAGTCCAATCACCATGGATCTAGTCAGAATCAAACATGAATATCGGTAAGTTACAATATGGAAGTAGCGGACACACTTCAGGGGATGAATGGTGGAGTAAACTTATCGTTACAGCACTCATGCGTACTCAAGTACAGGTAAAAGTACATCAATTTTAAACCACTTAGTAAAAGTACAAATACTAAAAAATCTACTAAAGTTACAGTATGGAGAGCATTTTAAGTTTGTTACTTTATACCCCTGTACACACAGATACCCACTCAGAAATCCCTGGGTAATGACCTGCATGGATACTCCATCAATAATTCCCCTTGATAATGACCTACACAAAAACCCACAATAATGCCTTAGGCCGCTGCTACCCTTGCTGATACTACCTCGCTAAGTCCTCAAACTCACTCTACACTTCGCACTGATCCTCCATGTTACTTGCCAAAATTTCACCCTGGTCCTCCTCTGATGTCCACTCGATGCCATCACTGCGTACTTCATTGCTCTTCTGCTTTCATTAGACAGCTGGTCAGTCTACCACGTGTAGGAGAAAACACAAGACAAGAGGTTAAATCCAGGTCGTAAAAATACCAGAAATGTTAATGACTGGAAAATAAACACACTCTGGCTCTCTTCTTCAACAAAGCAAATCTTAAATCAAGTCTTGAATTGCTTGGTGTTATTGCTAACACGTGCTTACGAGTGCCCTCAACTAATCACGGTTCTCGCTGACAGGTCCTTCAGGGTTGGTCACCAGTTTCTGACGCCTGCTCTGTTACCATGACTTTCTGCTGGCACACAGGTTCCTGCCCGGCGCGGCAGGCCAAAATGAGGTTACCCTGTTTGTTGGTGGTCCGAAGCCTGGGAGAGTTTTGCTCTGTGACACGGTACAGCTCCCTACTTCGTACACTACCTGCTTTGTGTGGGGTGGGAAAACGGACCTAGTGTCATGCCGTATACTGTATGTCAACTCAACACTGCCCACTTCCATGTTAACCCAAAACAGTATAACATGGGATCCGTTTGGAGCACCGGGGTCTCTTCAACAGTTCAGAGCTGCTGAAGCTTCACTGAAAATTTTGGATGCAAAATAGTTGTTTTGAACTAGTCTGCACTTATTTTCATCCATATATGAGCTCAGACCATCGTCCCAGAAAGTACAGATCAGAAGTACAATTCCGAGGACAAGAGTGGAAAAATCCAGCAAAGCACTTTTGTGCCAGATAAGGTCTGTCCAGTGTCCATGTCTGGTGGACGTCCAGACTCCTGTTTTCTGTCATTCTCGGATTCCACACTGTTGCTGCATGCTCAAGCATCTGTGGCAAGTGGTAAAGGGGGCAGGGTAGATAGATACATTCACGAGGCTGAGATAACACTCATTTCAACATTTCAAATCTACTATTATTATTCTCAAAAGACACGTCCTCAAAAAAAAAAAAGATACCTCATTAGGTGGCCTGTAATATAAGTAAATTTTCTTTTAGGTTTTCCAGTTTTCTAGTCTGTAGTCAATAGTTTTTAAAATGCCGGTTATGTCCCCTCTGCCACTGTAAACTTGAGCTGCCTTAAAAGGAAACATGGCTATTAAAGTAATTATAAGAATCTTTATGCCGTAATGACTGGAAGCAGGTATCACGGTGAATGAAACGATCGTGTCAAAGCTTAGGTTCCTGATGGATAGGCCTGTGAGACACAACACACCTACAGACACACGCACCTACAAAAATTATCCGACACACGATATGTTATGAATGCCGTAAAAAAATGTATCAGAGAAAAGGCTGAGTGGCTAAGTGTTCCATTCAGTGCGGAAGGGCAGGGAGAAGTGCTTCAGGCTACCCAGCGGGTATCCTGTTTTGTTGCTATAATATTCGGGAATCATGAAGATGGAACGGGAATAATGAGCGGGTGACATCTTGGTAGTGGTTTTGAGTAATTAACGTGTGATCTTTCTTGCCCGTGACAGTTTTAATCGCCTTTATTGAGCGCAGAGGCTAGGGCCTTTCCGGAGGTGTGCAGCTGTCATGGTACACGGTTCCCGCCATGGGCCTGTTCACCGGCGTCTGACGCTTGCTGCCCAGGGCAGACTCACAACGGATGCCACACGCTACTCCTGAAATGGGCTGTGCTGACGCCACTAAGGAAGTCGTCTTGCGTATTAGATGGCAACAGCCACGGGCGACAAGTGTAGTTTTTCATATGGGGCCATAATTCTGGCGTATCTGACAGAACCAGGACCTGAGTATGAATGTATTTCCAAAAAAAGGTTTACCTGTTTTCAGTCCTCTGTAGAGCAGGAGTATAGAGAACACAGTCTCCTCTACAGATACACAGCAGTGAGTCTGCCCCTGAAGCTCAGACTAGCATATAAGACTGAAACCACCAGGTAAACTAGTGCATAATGCTGGTAATCTCATATCATGAACCTTTTTAGAACTCATCTGTGTTTGTTAGTAATTATCAGAATATTAAGGATCAAGATATTAATTTCACGTTCACCGACCAGTCAGGTAGGGCTTCTCTAATGAATTTTAACTAGTTTTATCTAATCACTCTGTAAAATGAAAATTTGTGTCCAGGGAAACCCAGCCATATGGTAACCTTACAATTAACTCAGTTTTACAACGTACACACAATTGACACAATATATGTGAATACAAGTGTTTTTATACAAAAATTACAATATCCTCAACTAAAGTTTGTTAAACTTCAAACAAACGATGCAATTAATTGTGCACACGAAAACAAAGTGGCAAAGTGTCAATGGTTTTCAGGAATGATATCACTCGTGAACAGCATGTCATGCAAGGATGTGTCAATTAACTTTGAAAGCAATCGTGTTCACAAGCCTTGCAAACATTGTGTGATACCAAGTAGCTGCCATATATTGAAAATTAACGCCTTTTCCTTCACTTCATACTCCATTGTAACTTGCAACACCGGGTCATATGGTTGCAGCTGTAAATAAAAAAAAAACACAGTTTTTTGAAAAACCGCATGGACGCCCAGACAGGCGTTCAAAAAGAGGATGTGCCCAGGGAAACCCAGTGAAAGTCCTGTGACAATGGGGTGAGCTGCCATCTGTATCAGGAAGGAGAGGTAGGTGACAAACAAGAAACTGAATAGACATTCATTTGTCCCAGATGTAGGTCTTTTTTGGTGTAGGAGTGTGTTGTGTGTCCTTTGGGCTCCTGTACTGAGAGACCTGAGATTACAATGCGCTTGTTTTGTGGTTGCCCGAACTGAAATCCTTTCCCCAATCAGCATTGTTATTTGCCCCACAATTTTGTGATACTGATTCCCGAACAATGTGTGAGGTACTTTTATTCTTTCTTGCTGGCTGAAATTCAGGCATACATTACCCAACACAATAGCAACATCTTGTTGGTGCGAGAGGAGCCACAGCTCGAGCTCTAGTCTTTCTCAGTGGTCATGGGTCATCATTCCTAGAAGATGGATTTACGCAGTGATTCTTAAAGGAGTCAGGAAGAAGACAGGAGTTGGATGCCCTCCGGCATGTATAATATTGTGTACTTATCATATTTACAATATTACATCTGTAATATTAAAACATTTACTATAAAAAGTAACACCACCCAGCAGAGCACACACTCACACACTGTGTAACACCACCAAAGAGAGCACACACTCTGTAACACCACCCAGAAGAGCACACACTCACACACTGTGTAACACCACCTAAGAGAGCACACAGTCACACACTGTGTAACACCACCCAGAAGAGCACACACTCACACACTGTGTAACACCACCCAAGAAAGCACACACTCACACACTCTGTAACACCACCAAAGAGAGCACACACTCTGTAACACCACCCAGAAGAGCACACACTCACACACTGTGTAACACCACATAAGAGAGCACACAGTCACACACTGTGTAACACCACCCAGAAGAGCACACACTCACACACTGTGTAACACCACCCAAGAAAGCACACACTCACACACTGTGTAACACCACCCAAGAGAGCACACACTCACACACTGTGTAACACCACCCAGGAGAGTGCACTCTCCATATTCCATACGGTATGGGTGCACATAGGCATTATTATTTATTATTATTATTATTTGCTCTATCTTTTTATATTATTTTTATTTTGTATTCTTACCTGTATTTGTTATATTCTTTACTCTTGGCTGTCTGGAGCTGCGTTAACACGCAAATTTCCCCACTGTGGGATCAATAAAGTCCTATCTTATCTTATCTTATCTTATACACTCACAGACTGTGTAACACGACCCAAGAGAGCACACACTCACACACTGTGTAACACCACCCAGGAGAGTGCACACACTCACATACTGTGTAACACCACCCAGGAGAGCACACACTCACACACTGTGTAACACGACCCAAGAGAGCACACACTCACACACTGTGTAACACCACCCAGGAGAGCACACACTCACACACTGTGTAACACCATCCAAGAGAGCACACACTCACACACTGTGTAACACCACCCAGGAGAGTGCACACACTCACATACTGTGTAACACCACCCAGGAGAGTGCACACACTCAAATACTGTGTAACACCACCCAGAAGAGCACACACTCACACACTGTGTAACACCACCTAGCAGAGTGCACACACACACACTGTGTAACACCATCCAAGAAAACACACACTCACACACTGTGTAACACCACTCAGGTGAGCACACACTGTGTAACACCACCCAGGAGAGCACACACTCACATACATGTCACGCAGACATAGCAAAGTAAAAGGCAGCAAATTCAGTGTGTCTGTTCTGCTAATTTCTGCTGAGCTCTGAGTTTTTCACCGGTGATCCCTGCCATTGGACCATGTGCAGATCCAGGTCCCGTAAACACAGAAAGGGGTCCAAATGCAAGCCGTCATTATGCTCAAGTATAGAACCTGAGTTGCCAGGACTAAACGCACAGCCAGGATTCTGGGTGCTTGTAAAAAAGCCTGTCATCACTGCCCCCTCACACACACAAGCAGACACACACAGATACCCTCTTTAAAGCACCCTTTGAGTTGGAGTTAGGACCACTGCTGGTCCAAGACCCACAGGAAACCTGCAGAACCCTGGCAATTCTTTTCTGGCCCACTGCTTCTGGCCTAGCTGTTTTTCCCGCATACCTAGTCTCTCAGTCCTCTCTGCTGCCCCATTTAAGTGGAGGATAGGGTCGGGGGTGTGATTGTCAGAACTTAGAGGAGGAGAAGGTGCTCGCATTAAAGTCCCTCCCCCCCACACCCCGCCTGGATGCTAGAGCCCACAATATTGGGCTCAGGTAACTTGTTGGAGCGCTTGGCTGTCAATAATCCCCATTCCACCCTGGGTGACCATTCTGGAAACAGCAGGGTGTTGGCTGCACCTCGGGTGCACGTCTTTCACTCATTTCCTCTCTGGCTGACCTATGCCATCCCAGAGCTGCCTTTGCTAAGGAGCAGTTGGGCGGTAATCGCTACCTTACTGAGGGACACGACGTTATGCTGAGAGATGGACCGTATGGAGTTACAGTGGATCATCTGAAGTCCTGGTTATGCTTGTTGTCGTTGCAGCACTGTGAGACTAAACAACTGTCACACTAACCGACCAACCAAGCCAGCATAACCCATTAGTTATCGTACAGTTCAGCCAGTTTACCCATCTTTAGGGAATGTTTATCTGGCAAGGTTGCTGTAGTCCTTTGCAATGCATGAGTCTGGAAGTCACTATATACGAACATTCACCAGTCCACATGAAGCAGGCAGCTACTGTTATCTAGGGCAGGATTCGATCCTGTAACCCTCGACATCACCACTGCTGTGAAATTGCAGTGCAGCCACGGTAACATTATAGTAGTAAATGTGCCACAGTATAAAATGGCTGGTGACCCTGGGATACTCCAGGTCCTGCCACCTTCCAAGTGTGAAGGCTTTTAACAGGCCACAGTGGGGCACGGTACACCTCTACTATTCCGTTTACAGGCCAATAAAGCCTGGCACCCGGTCACCTCCGAACTCTGGCATAGAAACAGACTTGCCACCAGTGGTGTCACTCTGAGCAGAAGCCACACCTCCCAATATGTGCCCCTCACTGGTTGACCTCAGGGTCCTAAAGCCTGATGCATGTTCCTCATAAACTCTACATTTTAACACATTTTATATGAGGGAGCTGAACAGAAAAGCCCAGTTTTCTAGGTTTCAGTGGCATAGGGTGTAGCAAAAGGCTTGGGTGATATTATACCTGTTTGTTTACTCAGCTTTTAATGACTGAAACCCCAAGAGAACATTTTTAACTATGTCTTTTTCGCCCCAGAAAGCTTCACTATAAGCCTCCGTTGAGCAGAGTCCAAAACACAACTTTTGATTTGAATAAATGACTGACACGTTAAATGAAGTGTTTAATAACGTCTCAAATAGTCCGGCGCTGGTTTAATTAAAAACATTGGTGGGTCAGGCAGCCCCCACCTCTTCCTCAGTGAGCTTTCACTGCTCTGCTTTCCGCCAGAGATCCATCTTGCCCCTGCGGTTGGCTGGGGGGGCTGGTGCTTGCGAGGGTGCGAGCTGTTTGCCCTGGAATGGAGCCGGGCTTGTTTTCTTTACTCAAACACCTGTCCAAATAATGGCCAAAGCCAGAAGCATTTCGGCCTGTCAGTGTGTGCCACTCGACAGCTCGGTCACACTCGCTGGGAGGGGGTGCATCCTCATGGAGGGAATTCTGGCACATCGTAAATTGCCCCATGGGCCCCTATGCCCTCAGTGAGAGGCAAGGTGGCTGCGTGGCATCACCCTTAAAGCCCCCCGCTGCTGGGCAATTAAACAGAAGCAAACCGATCCAAAAAACAGCTCCCACTCCGAAAAAACTCTCCTCTTTTACCTCAACCCTCTTTATTCTGGTTCATTCAAGAAAAACACAAAAAAACTAAGACCAACACTGTCACCAAAAACTGAATTCGCCCCCCCTCCGTTATATTAATTAAGTAATTCATTAAAAGGAACTTACAACCACACACCAAATGAATTTGTACCGACTGTGTTTCGCAGCCTCTTTAAATGGAGATTAATTCATTTTTTCCACAATGTAGTTTTGAGATAGATTTGTGCTCCAACGCTGCAGAGGAGATGGAATTACAGCTCTTAAGCTTAAATTTCAAGCACATGAATCTTCATGGTGTTGTTAATGTCAGCACCCCTCTCACACATACACCTCCTATGGGACTATTCTTATCTGGCTTTAAATAGCCACACCCAGAACATAGGATTATTGCTGAAGGAACTATTAATATTTACTGAAGCAGTTTGGTTTAGGTTTAAGTACCTGACAAACTGTTCTTTAATCATTACTACACCTGCTGACCTACATACAGTAGTCATGTTGTAGTCTAGAAAGATCTGAACCAGTATAACAGCCCTGTCCCAGAGTATGAGTCCCATGCAGCCAGAAGCCATTTACCCCCCAGGCATATCTTTGGGGCAGCTCCAAGACAGCAGATTACAGAAAATGTTTTCTATTCTGTCAGGATAACCTCTATAAGGAGGGTTGTATCCATCCATACATCCATCTTCTACACCCGCTTGCCCTATGCAGGATTACAGGGGCTTGGAGCCTATAAGGGAAGCAATGGAAACAAGGCAGGGAGTAACCCAGGATGGGGAACCAGCTCATCATGGAGAAGCCTTTGTATTTATGTTATTCATGCTTCTTTATACATTTGAACAGAGCTTCGAGTGTCTCTCAGTGTACATTGTGTGTATTTAGATATTTTCTGCTGTAGGTAGGCAGCTCTATCTGGGAGAGCGTCTGATAATTAACTCCCCAGCAGTGCACTGGGCACAGCCCCCCAGCCCACAGTCTGTCTGGCAGTGGCGCACGCTGAGATGGGTCCGGACCACACGTCGTTCCTAATGAGGCATGTGGCCTCCCTCCACGCTGCCCCAAAATGTCCTCAGCCACATCCCACAGGAGCGTCAGACTGAGAGAAAGACAAAGACAGACATGAAGAACAAATGGCTGATTATAGACAGATGGAGATCTTACGGGTGGTGGCACTGAGGCGTGGCCTTCCAGTTGAAGCATGACCCCAGCTCTGGGAAGCGCTGAATTTAAAATGGTATAATGAGCACCAGGACAGGAAAGGATAATGTGTTGACCTCCTTACATTTCATTTACTGTATGTGCTGCTACTCCAGACATAAGGGTCGTTTCCCCTCACAACGTATGATGGGTTCATATCCCTTATCCTCTGTTTCTCTATACCCAGGGCAAATGTACTGTCTCCCTTACCTGAGTGTGATGGGTTTGTATCCCTTATCATCTATTTCTCTGTACCCAGTGCAAACGGACCATTTCCCTTCACTGAGTGTGATGGGTTTATATCCATTACCATCTATTTCTCTGTACCCAGGGCAGAGAGACTGTCTCCCTTCACTGAGTGTGATGGGTTTGTATCCCTTATCCTCTGTTTCTGTGTACCCAGGGCAGACGGACTGTCTCCCTTCACTGAGTGTCATGGGTTTGTGTCCCTTATCCTCTGTTTCTGTGTACCCAGGGCAGACGGACTGTCTCCCTTCACTGAGTGTCATGGGTTTGTGTCCCTTATCCTCTGTTTCTCTGTACCCAGGGCAGAGGGACTGTCTCCCTTCACTGAGTGTCCTGGGTTTGTATCCCTTATCCTCTGTTTCTGTGTACCCAGGGCAGACGGACTGTCTCCCTTCACTGAGTGTCCTGGGTTTGTATCCCTTATTCTGATTCTGTGTACCTAGGGCAGAGGGACTGTCTCCCTTCACTGAGTGTGATGGGTTTGCATCCCTTATCCTCTGTTTCTCTGTACCCAGGGCAGACGGACTGTCTCCCTTCACTGAGTGTCATGGGTTTGTATCCTTATCCTCTGTTTCTCTGTACCCAGGGCAGACGAGCAGTTTCTCCTCACTGCATGTGCTGGGCTTGTATCACTTATCCTGTTTCTCTGTACGTATGGCAGACAAGCAGTTTCTCCTCACTGCATGTGCTGGGTTTGTATCCCTTATTCTCTGATTCTGTGTACCTAGGGCAGAGGACTGTCTCCCTTCACTGAATGTGATGGGTTTGTATCCCTTATCCTCTGGTTCTCTGTACCTATGGCAGACAAGCAGTTTCTCCTCACTGCATGTGCTGGGATTGTATCCCTTATCCTCCATGTCTCTGTGCCTGGGGCAATCGAGCTCTTTCCGCTTGCTGTGTCTGGGTCATTCTCGTGGTGAGCAGCTGGGGATGAATACACGCCGCAGTTGGGAGAGGCCACAGCACCACCCTGGGAAAAATGAGACAAAGCCACGGAAAGAGAAACACGGAGGGCTGCTTCTGACAGCGTGGAAAAGCAGGTTCATACCAGAATGTCATCCTTATTGCCTAAAAAACACAGGAGTGAGATGTGCAAGATCATAAACCAAAGCAAGTTTTTATCTAAATTTGTTGTACAATTCTTGATATTTCATGAAACGTCCATCTGTTAAAATAGGGGGACCCACACTGGGGTCACAGAACACTGGGGGTTTTGGGGGTAAAGGTATAAAAATAAAATATGAATTTTCATATATTTAGGACCCCTAACATTTACTTGTTCTGTTTGCACCTGAGAAAAATAGAAACAATATAACTTGCAAAACTACAGCTTCATCCGCTGGGACTGGGGCCCGTATTCATAAAGCCCTTCATCTTACCACTAAGAGTACTCTTAAATCACACTAAAACCTATTCACAATGTGTCTGAGAGGAACTTTTAGTTAGGAAAAGATCCAACTCCTAAGATAAGACTCCATCACTTTGGCTGACGTCAGTTCTCATGCACCACCTAGCCTGCAATAACCACGGAGACTGAGTAATGAGAGGCCAGTACGTACTGGTGCATATGTACGTGCAATGTCCCATAAACACAAATATAGAGGAAACCATAGTGATCACGGTTATAGATCAACCACTTACATGGATCAAAAAGTTTGAGACAGAATTTTTCCGGTACAAATACCGTTTAGATAATTCACTTACAGTAATCAAGCAGTCCACAGTGTTCATTTCCAGTCTTTTTAAACATGACAACATATAGAAAAAATGTAAACTCTCTCTCTGTGAGTTTTCTGTACAACATAAACCAGTCTGCAGCCATCATAAGGTTGGGAAGCCCTACGTTAAAACATCCACACGAGTCACGTGCTGAATGAGACATTTTAATCGCATTACAATTAAACGTAGTAACATATTAACATACATTTCAGTGTTTCGTCATACAGGGGTGGAATTCGTCCGATTACACAAATCCGTTTATCCAAGTTTAACAGGTGAAAAATGAGATGGGAAATACGACTGAAGCACTTTAAAATGGCATAACATAATTTTGAAATATATATTTTATGCCTAAAACACACAATGGATCAAAATTTACTCCTTGAAAATATCAGATTGTCTCAAAACAATACATTCTATAACTATATATCAATTATTCGTCATCAACGGTCATGTATTTATTACATTTTTTCCAGAAAACCACAGGATTCGGCAGATTTAAAAATGAGCATTACATGAGATACTTACTAAAGTTGATATGCAATCTACTCTCTCTGTGTCCTTGCTACACAACACCCTTCCTCTGTCATGACATCAGAAGTCCATCTAAGGGTCCGACTTTGCCAAATGCATTTCTCCATGGCAGCACTGGGGGGGGGGCACGTCACAGCTGCACAGTCCGTCTGCGGCTCCAGCTCTCAAGGCTCTTCACGTGAAATAATACTGTAAAACGCCTCCCAGGGGACACCTAGGTCTGCAGCACACAGGACTACCCGTAAACAAGCCCGTATATAAAACATTATACATTTCTTAAGTGTTTGTTTTAATTCTTTTTCACGGTGGTCCTAGACAATGGATAAACTCATGACTAAAATTGAGAGAGAAAAAAAAACTTTTAGTATTAAGTTTAAATACCACACATTTAAGCCAGCCAGAATCAAAATAACCGGTTTCCCCAAAGCAACACTTGGTCTCTTACAAGTGAAATATTTACCACAGTGATGTAGAATCGATTAATTGTGTCGTTCATCAGCAAATACACTTGATTTCATTTTATTGAAAAGACAGGTGATGACCCGTCTCTGAGATGATGACCACACCTAAAACGTGCACAGTACGTATATAAACAAACAGGTTGCCAAAATTCCTCCAGAAGGAAATATTAGGCATGGTTGCCTGGGTAACACCATAAGGACAGAGTGTATCCATGTTTACATGATTCATATATCAGAAGAGAAGGAAATTCATACATATATACAGAGTATTGGTGTCAAACAGCTGCAATCACGAGCCAGAGAAAGAGCATGTCAGGCTCTAAAACAGCAGGCTGGAGTGGACAGTCACACATTTGCGCATCACACTGTGTCTGTGTGTGTGTATGTAGACACAGCAGAGAGCAGCACACTGTAGACAGCTCTCCTTCCTGTTGTCCCCCACCCTTTGTCCTCCTGCAGAGTTGGGGCCAGGGGGGGATTCTTCCGTAGTCATTTTTCTGAGACCTGGCTGGGCTGGGGCAGGGGGGAGGTCACTGCACCGCACACATGGAGCTGCGTGGGGGGGTCACTGTCCGAGTAACGGGCTCCTGACTGTAGTTCACAATGTCGGCCTTCACCACGTGCTGTGGATACACAGATGCACACAGAGAGAGAGAGAGAGAGAGAGAGAGAGAGAGAGAGAGACAGGCACAGAGACACAAAGAGTGAGAGACACACAAACACACAGGCAGAGAGAGATAGAGACAGAAGATACACAGACAGAGGGATAGGGAAAGACAGACACACCCACACAGGGAAAGACAGACAGACAGAATGAGACAGACACACAGACAGAGTGACAGAAAGAGACACGGACAGACACACACACAGACAGTCAGACACACCCACACAGGGAAAGACACATAGAGAGAGACACAGACAGAGAGAAATAGAGAGACATAGAGATACACAGACAGACAGTGACACAGAGAGAGAAACAGACAAAAATAGAGACACATAGAGAGAGACACAGACAGAAAGAGAGACACACATAGAGACACAGACAGAAATAGAGTGACACACAGAGACAGACAGAGAGAAATAGAGAGACACATAGAGAGAGAGACACAAACAGACAGACAGACAGACAGAGAGAGAGAGAGAGAGAGAAAGAAAGAGAGAGAGAGAGAGAGAGAGACCCACACACACAGACGCACACAGACAGAGGAGATGCTGCATTACACACCTGGGGCAGTAAGGCCCCCACCACAAAGCTGTCATGTGACTTTGAAGATTCAAGTCTGCCCCTCTTCTTCAGGAGAAAGATCCACTCAGTGACATATGACCATCCAGGGATTTAAATTACTGCCCCATTCATTCCCAGCAGCCCACACTAAATACACAACCGAGAAAGAATGAACATTAATAAAATAAAAAAAGCAAAATGAAGATGATTGATGATAATGATTTTCATGATGATTAATGATGATCTATATGACACGCATATGTAGAGTAAACATTTTATACAACTATAAATAATATGGTCCACAAATAGCATAATTAAGGACTAGGAACTAACTTTAACTTTATAACTAAAGAGGTCAAATAAAACTCATATGTCGACGTGAAACGTGGCAGTTTTTTAAACAGCAACATTAAGGTTGAAGTCAGCGCTTTACATTCACACGAAACAGCAGCCCGAACCAGGAGGCATCCACGGTCTTTCAAATGCTGACCAGTGGCGAGAGGCATCTGAGAGAAACTGACCACCAAAACAGATCTAAGGCTACTTCTAAACACATTTGCTGGTTTGAGGCGAAGTCCCTCCCCACCTGCTTCGACTACTGAACACAGCACACTCTGCTCTGATTGGCCTCCTGCCTACTGGGGTCTTCCTCGTGGGGGTAGTCCACCAGCTCCGCGCGAAGGACTTTCTGACAACGGAGCCGAACGGCGTCAAGTCCGGCGGAAGAGACCGAACGGGCGGAAAGAAAAGGTGAGACGTGGAGTGAGGAAGACAGGAGGGAAAGAGAGATGAGGAGAGGGAGAATGGATATGGGACACCCACAGAGAGAAAGGGAAAGTGAGAGGATGAAAGGCAGAAATGAGGGGGGGGAGGCAGACAGGAGATGAGAGACAAGAATGAGAGAAATTAAGCATGAAATGAGCCCAAGAAAACAACCCTAACTAAAAGGACAGGGAGAGTGCAAACGAACTGAAGGCAGCGGAGACCCGACTGACAGCATCGTCCCGGAGAGGCCGTCTGGAGAAGACATCATGGTGCATATCCGTAAAGGGCAGAACCCACTCTATAAAAATAAAGAGGAGAAGCCAGGTTTGGCTGCTCACTCTCCCCGAGACCCGGTACCTGGAGACTGGCCCAAAATGGTGGACGACCCCCCCCCCGTATAGCTTCATTGGTTAGCCCGCCTCCCAGGGGATAAACACGTGCCCCACCCCACATCCCCCGTACATCAAGTGTGAGTCTTGGCTGTTTAGCTCCCCCGCTATCTTATCAGGTCGACGGCAGACCAAGATGGAGGGAGACCTCAGGACCGTCTTATCTGGGGGCCACATGTAGGGCCCTCTGAGTCAGGAGTGTTAACAAAGGTCACCTGCCCCCCTCCCTTTGCCATGGGGAGACAAGATTCCCCTGCTCTGGCATGGCAGCTAATTAACCCCTGTCACCATCTGCTCTGGGTACGCCGAGCTGGAGTGGGGGGGGGGGGGGCAGGAGTATTTAAACTCCTTTCACAAAATGATTCTGAGCCCCCCCTGAGCTCGCCAAAAAGACACTCGGCGCCAGGAGGCCGGCCGAGTGAAGAGCCTACAGTGGGGATGCCCCCCCAACACCGGAAAGCTACAGCAGGATCCACTATGGGTCCTCCCTGCTGGCTAATGTAGCGTAATTAGCCTAGCCTGATATTTACATTAGCGGACACACTCCGCCGGGGATCCATCAGCCTCACATGGTCTTCATCACGGCGCCACCGCGCCTGTGTCACACCTCGCATTCCGCCGTGCCGTAAATCAGCGCCCTCGGCTGCTTGCTATTTGTTTGGCTTGGATCTGACCACTTCGCCCAAGCGCGGGGGGGCGAGTTAGCTGATGGGTAGCCAGTGATGACGGAGGTCTTTATTGGGGGGGGGGGGGGGGGGTGTGCTGATAAGAGGGGGTCTGGGTGCCGTGTTGGCGTGAGGATTATCCGTCACCTGGGCTGCCCCCACGCCTCCAGGAAAGGGTCATCCCCAATTCACCCCCTCAGAATCTCCCCAGTCAGCTTGTCTCCACCAAGTCATATCACACGCAGGATTAATAGCTCTTCAGGAACAAGCTCTAATCTTATCGTTTCAAACCAGCTACCCCCCAGCCTGGTAATAGTGGTGGGGGGGGGGGCACTTGCACATTCCTGCAGCATTAACCTGCTGCTTTTCACAGCCCATCGGTGCATCACCCTCCCAGTGAGCCTGGCAGCAGGGACTAGGAGTAGTCTCCCTTATTGGGGGGGGGGCATTGAGGGGGGCTCCCCTCACCTGAGACTGTTCCATCTCGGCCTTGGTGAGCTTCACACCCAGGATGTCCGCCGCCACCCGCTGAAAGCACAGGGACACCTTGGGAACAAGCGAGAGGGCAGAATTACAGAGCGGCAGGAGAAGCTGCCCCCCCCACCATGGCCCATGCGCTGACGCCTACCCACCGAGTCACCGGTCTTGGCGGAGACGAAGAGGCTGAGGGTCCCGTTCTCCTGGCAGAAGCGCTGGTGCCGGTCCGCCTTCACGGTCCGCATGTGCTCCAGGTCGGCTGCAGGGATGCGCAGATGAGGCCCAGTGAGCACCGGCAGCTCCCCTACACTGCCCCGCCCACATCTGGCTCCGCCAGGCGCCCCAGGAACGGCTACCCTGGCAGCCCCCAAACCCCAAAACGTCCGTCTTCTAGACAACTTCCACGGGTCCTTCAATCTGCCCTAGACCCCTGACGGTCAGTGCACATGCCTGTTTCTCTCCTTCCCAGAGGTGAAGTCACCCGGGGAGGTCATCCCGGGGTCACCAGAAGAGGTCAGCATGGGGTCACCGGGTTAGTAGTAGCACCCAAAGGACACACCATGCACACGAGGGGGCTGCAATTCAGGCTGGGAAGGGATGGAGGTACCACCACCAATCCCCACTAGACGTGAGACTCATGGACTAACAACCTAAGATCAGAACACCCCCAAAAAGGTATTAAAGCACTGGGAAATTACACCAGTCCTATTTACACAGGATCCATACAGCTGATGGCCTCTGTGCCTGCACATGTACCCACAATGCACCCTGATCCATACCTCCAGCGTGTCCGCTTCTCACACCATGGGTAAACCTGGCACTTCAGCTGGGGCGGGGTGGGGGGGGGCCCTATTTAACCCCGCAATTACGAGCAGAGTTACTCCATGTGCTACCAGACGTAAACACGGCTAATCCTTTAGATCCTGCACACTTGGCACAAGGCATTCATCACCTGCCAGGGCTGATAGCCAAACGCTAACACTCGACGTGGGGCGTGGGGTGGGGGGATTGCCGGCGTGGCAGGGGGGGACCGGTAACGTAAACCTTCTGCCATTAGAAGCCACAACCGAAGCATTAGGGGGCTCTCCCTGGCAGCGCAGTGCGGGAGGACACACAGGCAGGCAGGAGAGCATGCAGACACTCGCACACACACACCTAACAGGTACTGCGGAGGCAGGGCGAGAGAGCGCACACACACACACACACACACACACACACCTAACAGGTACTGCGGAGGCAGGGCGAGAGAGCGCGCACACACACACACACACACAGACACACCTAACAGGTACTGCGGAGGCAGGGCGAGAGAGCGCGCACACACACACACACACACCTAACAGGTACTGCCGAGGCAGGGCGAGAGAGCGCGCACACACACACACACACACACACACACACCTAACAGGTACTGCGGAGGCAGGGCGAGAGAGCGCACACACACACACACACCTAACAGGTACTGCGGAGGCAGGGCGAGAGAGCACACACACACACACACATACACACACATTCACACACTTACACAGACACACACACACCTAACAGGTACTGCGGAGGCAGGTAGAGAAAGCACAGACACACACACACACACACACACACACACACACACAGGTACACACAGATGGGCAGGAGAGCACACACACATACCTAACAGGTACTGCGGAGGCAGGTAGAGAGAGCACACACACACACACATCACCCAGAAACACATATCTTCATCTCCATTGGAAATAAGACAGCAGTTTGACCATTCCATCCCCCAGGGTGAAGACCTGATTAAAACTTGGCTCATATTAAAAGAGAACACATTCTGATGAGGCATCCTCCAGATTATAATCCACTCTTTGGTCCGGTCCACTCAAAAGGCCGCTTTGTGGGAGCTGGCTGTGAGAGCGGCAGATGTGTAATGTACACCTGCACAATGATACCTAACCCCCCAGCAGTGAAACACTGAGGTAAATACACACTTAGGACAGCAGAGGGAAGTGAACGTATCGCGGGCCCATTATGCACACGGTGACATGACTTGGCGGGCAGAAACCCAACACCGCCGCTCTGGTGTCCATAGAGCGCCAGCACACCTGACGAAACAACATCCATGCCACTAACAATGGGGGAAGATGAAGCCATTCATAGCTGTCCAGGAGACACTAAAGCATTTAAAGGCACTTCATTTTATGTTTTAAAAATCCAACTTTGGGCCCCGTGAAAATGTAGGACAAAAGACAGTGGGACAATGATGATGGCGGCTGGCTGGAGAGAGGAGTAGAATTACCTCAGAGAGGATGCAGGGTTTATTCGCCAGTGATCTGATCACTCACCATCATAACTTTGATACATTTGTATACAAGTCTGTGAAAACTGCATGTTTACCTTGAATAACTACTCTACCTTCTTATTACAAGCTTTCAAATACTCTTTTAAACCAGAAGTGTACTTCAGTAATTCAGGCTATTTAATTAGAAACCCAATTTTAAACGCACAATAGCTTGTCCTCTACTGGAATTTGTGACCACAAACCAAGATCTTCATGCACATCCATCCCAAAATTAACTGCCCACACTAAAAGTCCTAAATCTCTGTCAGGGCAGAAACTCCCAGGACAGCATATCTAAAAGACCCCGCTGCACCGGAACTCCTCGCTATAACACACTAATCCCTCCATAGATTATAGGTTTCGCTCCTTTTCTTCAGTTTATGTAATCGTCGCTTTTTTCATTAATCTAGCTCCAGCAGTTTCCCAGTTATCGGGTAAAAGTGATCTGCGTCGACCTGGTTTCCCTCAGCGCTGACAAACCTGTGCAGCACGTTGCACACCCCCAGGATGGGGGCGCAAACACTAAATACACTGTTTAGTGCTTTACATGCCTGCATGAACGGCATGACGGATCATTCGTGCCGTCCCAAAATCGGAACATGCGCAGCCAAACTTCACCTCGAGGTTGAAAGAAAAGGAGGAAAAAGGTAATGAAGAGTCAGAAAATGTTTGTTTTTTTAACGTTGTTTAAAGTCGGCAAGCAGAACAAAAACGTAAAAAGGGCAATTCGTTAGTTTTGACTGCCAGACGGAGGTGGCGGCTACGGCGATCGGCCACCATGCACCACAACGCGTCAGCCCCACAAACACGGGTGTAAACGCATAGATGAACAGACCTCCGCATCTGAGCGGCTTTCTCAGTGTGTCTTAACCGAAACGCGTATATCATGCATTACAAACCCAAACCGGACCGTTACAGCTTGCACGCCTAATCATACTTTATAATAAAATCTGTGTCGGCAAAACGAAAGCAGTTTTTTTCCATCACGCTTGATGACCTTATGGGTTTTTAGCATTTAAAAACTTGTATAAAGCGCATCTTCTGAATGTATTTCGGGAAATATATGCAATAACTTAGAATCAAACGACTGTTTAATCTGCACTATGGTTTTATTGCAGTTTTAGTGTTCTAGTTTTGGAGCAGACTTAAATAATTTCAGGTAGTTAATCTAATGGTAAGGCGGCTCATGTCCAGTTTAGTACACACTGCTTACTACACCTCTGATTTTCCTACACAGCCACTGGTCCATTTGGGTCCCCGGTGCGGTCCGGTTCGGGCCGCGATTGCTGTGTGGTCCCGGCCGTTTTGCCTTTTTGAGACGTACTGTAAATGCTGTTCTTCTGCTCGAGTGTAATATTTAACCGAGCGAGTAACTGCCAGGGAACACGTTTGACATAACACAGTTAATTGCCGCCAGCCTTGTTTAAGCTGAGCTACAGTTGGCAAGGGGGCTGATGGAATAGGGAGGGGGCCGCTGTTATTTCTTCTCTCTTTCTTTTAAAATGAAACCCATGAGACCCCTTTGGGCGGCTTGTCTGCCTGCTGTGTGACCTCACTGCTGGGCTCAGCTGGGGTGGGGGTGTGCCCCTCTACCCCGGTGCTCCTGGGAAGACGGCGAACCCAGTTCCCCTTTCATAGACCTTCACCATCCCCTGCCCTCAGACTAAAACCCCAGAGCTCTGGCGAGAGCTCAGAGAGAGCTGGGTCTCTGCCCCGTGGGAGAGTTACGGGAAAAGACAGGCTGGAGTGCAAGCACAAACACAGCAGTGACAGTAGGAGCTGAGTTTGAGGCCCAGCTAAGCCAAATATGGCACCTTTCAATTTAATGGCCATACAATTAATATACCTCACAGTACAAGCAGCACCTTGAGCACCATCTGCATGCAATATTTCAACAATTTTTTTCATCTCTACTTTGTAGCCAGTACACGATGTAATTATTAAATCCTACTCATAATGCATCTTACATCTGGCTAAAAAAAACTGCTGTTAACATGAAATGGTGCTTAAAAATTTTGAGAGTAAGTGGCAAACAAAGATACTGATTCACACCTACAAACCTACTTGCTTTTTAGCAACAGCCTTTTTACCAACTCATTTTACTTTATTCATTCTTGGGGGACACGCAGGCATGGAATGGACACCTTCAGCTGGAAGTCCCAGACCTTATGTACGATCCCTGAATTCTAAAAGGCTCAAAATTATAAATTGAATCATAAAGGCTCAAAATATTATTACAGCAGCCGGAACACTATGTTCATAAAACATTCTGCCAGTAACACCTGTCTATTCTTATAGATTTTATGTCCTATATGCCTTATTTTGTAATATTATTAATAATAATCTATTTATAAACAATATAGTCAGTTCATTCGGACAAGGCAAAGCCTTCGTGAAATCGCTGACCTCATGCTGTCGTGCTCCGTCTTCTCTCACACCGTTAGCCAGCGCGCCCTGATGACATCAGCGGCCCGGCATGGCATTGGGGAGACAGAGTGGCCTTTGTGCGGCGGTGGCCCGACTCGGGTGGCCTGACACGGGCCGGGCTGTGGGGGGGACTCCGCTTCCTCACGGGCAGAAGTGTTCTGTCAACAGCCCGTGGATCACAGCTCATCTCTCCAGCGGCACACACACGCACTCACGCACACACACACATAAACGCACACAGGATACTCTCACCAGGCCTGTAAAAGCCCCCGCGTGCCCCCCTCTCCTCCTGCGAGGGCAAATAAAGCAGTAACAGGCCGACAGGGGCTAAGCAGAGGGGAATAACACCATCGCCTGAGGGCCCCCGCAGCTCCTGTATACTGCTGCCCTCCCCCCCACCCCGCCAGATGGTAGTTCCCGGGCCTAGTGAAGCGGACAGAGCGAGAGGCTCACAGAGGGTGCCAACCTCCCGTCATGGGTAAGCAGAGTGGACGTTTATGGGACGTCCCACGCGCTGCCAGCTCAGGGACAGTAGTCAGGTCTCTGCTTTAAACATCGATGCTAAGCTAAAGGCCAATTAGACCTTACGCTCTGAAAAGGAGCACACCTCTGAAAGATCAGTAAAACTGCCATTTTTCATTTGCCCTCCAAAACCGGCACCTCCAACACCATTTATCAGATTAAATGTTGGGCAGTGGTGTTTCATAGATGAAATGCATTGTGGGAAAACATGCATCTATTTACATGGATCGCTTATATGGAGGCACCGGGGGGGTGCAGGAGAGCCACATTGCTCGTGGTTACCCAACCCCGACACGGGACGTGCCCCGAGAGCACGGCGTCCTGCCATAATTCTCCAGGCAGCTCTTCAGAAAATAAACACGCAAACGGGGGGGGGAGCAGTTTCGGCCTGAGGACAGGGGCATTCCTGCCGATCAATGTTCTGTAGTGATGGGGAGGAGCAGCGGCCAGGCCGTACGTAATGACGCTTCCAGACAGCGGTTGGTCGGGGCAGGTGTCCGTGCACGAGTAATGAGCTGGAACATACCACACAAGAAGGCATCACAAGATTCATTATCCGCTACATGTGCAACAATATTTGCTTTATGGATGGCTAAATGAATGAGGACATTCAGCGTTACTGTACACCAGGGAATCAGAGAGGGACGGGCTGCCGGCCGACTGTGGGGGCGGCCATTTTCCATCGGCACTTAACCTCCCCGAGAAGCGTGTCCATCTCAAGCGCTTCTCCCTAATCATCCAGGTGCCCCTCGGCAGCACCCTGGTGGCCTGTGGAAAACCCTCAGACCCATTCTTTTTTCAAATAGAGGTGGGTGAGCCACCTAACCACGGCTCAGACGATGGGGTGAAAGGGAAGGCCGTGTGTGATCTACGGTACAAGCGTGAACGCGGCAGAAGTTTGCCGCACCTTAGCCGGCTGACGGCTAACGCGGCTAAGCACATTTAGCCTGACTATGGGCCACTCTTTTGCCCCCACTCACACTGCTAATTAGTGCCAGAAGTGCTGTATATGCCGACTAAGTGAGCAGCTGCAGCTGTGTCTATGCATGCTTACGGCTAGCAACACACAAGTATGCCATACCCTCACTGACCACAGGGGGCGCCCGACATGGACTGAATATTTTTATGTTTTTTTTTTTTTTGGCAAATGACTTGCCCCAAAACAAATAAAGCAATGAGTGCATAAAGGCCCCTGCCATCACACACTGGAGAGAGAGCCGGGTGGCGGTTCCCCTGGCCACAGAGCGAGCGGCCGCTGCTGACGTGAGAGTCTCCCCTTTATAGCAGGATCAGCCCATCCCCAGGCCTCTCCTTTGTCTACCACATGTCTATTGTGGCCTTACTGTCCCCCCGAGGGCAATTAAAAGCTCCTCGTTTGTTATAAGAAGACCAAGCTATGAGGGGTCATGCCAGGGAAAACATTTCTGAGCAAGACTAAAAACAGAAGCACATTGAGCTCTCAAGGCTCCGGGATTATTAGCATCTCTGGATTAAGAAATGTGCAGGCGACACTGAGCAGACAGGAAGCAGATTAACACACTGGGGGGGATTTAAACCTCCTCTGTCAGTCCGGCCAAGTGGGCAAATTCCCCAGAACAATGCTGGTGGTGGAGACCCGCTATGAGAGCCCAGCAACGTGAAAACAGTGTCTACGGTTTCAAGCGGGTCGAACCAAGCGAGACGGGGGGGTATGCGGGACTGCCTGGGCTCCTAGCAGGCCGCAGAGACACCCCACGGGGGGGGGATTCTACGCAAAGTGCAGAAGGACAACTTTATCTGTGGTGGGAAACGCTTCCCCCCGACAGCGAGGCAGGCTCCAGACCCTGAGTAATGGTCTGAGGTTAAGAGAACTGAACCCATTTAAGTCAGACCAAATAAGGGTCTGGGCAACAAGTGATGGATGCTTCAGGGACCCTGACAGGGGGGCTGGCTGTGTTGCTGTTTAAACTCAGAGGGGAACATGTCAATGGACACCCCCCCACACACCCACCCGGAAAGACATGTTCTACTTGTGAGGTGCAGCTGGCTTTCGGACGGCCCGTTTTTGCGATGAGGCGATAACAGTGCGGTCCCCCAGTTTCGGCTCAGCATGGGTAACACCTCCGGGTCCAGGGAGCGTGACACCAGCACGGGGGCAGGATCGAGAGAAACCTCAAAACACAAGTGGACATAAATACATCAGTATATTAAATATTCTTTCTGATTAAATCTGATTGAAACGAAAAGAATAGCCAACAATCTCACGAAAAAGCATTAAAATACAGCATATATTACGTAGAGTGTTCCTTAGTCACCTGACAGCATTCCAGAAGAGACTCAACAGCCATGAATATTAAATGGCTTTTGAAAAATAGTCTAAGGAAAAGGCCTGTGAATTTAGTGGCAGTGGTTCTGACAATTTCAAAGGCAGGAGGTCAGAGGGACATGTGATGGGATTTTTTTTTTTTGCGACTAATATGGCAATTTAAAAAAAATTAAGCAGAAGATTTCAAAGCACATTTCTCACAAACACTTCTATGAGTGATTTAAACAGCGAGAATGAATATTTTTAGGATTTATGATGCAGCGCTCACACAGAACCAGCGATAGGAAACATTTTTTTTAAACATACACTAGATAATCTTGAAAAAAATCATTAAAATTGCTAAATTCTGTTTCCCGTGACAAAGTAAGACTGTTTTAACAAAACTTAATCCTCCCACCACATGCTATCACCAAGATCTCAAAATAGCAGGACTGCACTGCAAAATAATGTTGTTTGTAAAAATACCATATACTGCGGTATGATCTCCAGACGGTATGAAGGTTTGAAAAAGCCTGCTTATCTCAGTGCTTGAGATGTGAGAATTGCATGTGCATAACATACGATGTGGATATTAATT
This sequence comes from Brienomyrus brachyistius, assembly GCF_023856365.1. Classification (NCBI taxonomy): domain Eukaryota; kingdom Metazoa; phylum Chordata; class Actinopteri; order Osteoglossiformes; family Mormyridae; genus Brienomyrus; species Brienomyrus brachyistius. The sequence continues at coordinate 23,500,671 of NC_064544.1, forward strand.
AATATCACACATTGTCCAGCCCTAAAAGTGATTTCTGGTTCGTTGTGCACGCAGTCTGCATGTCACTCCCTAGTAACAAACTGTGTGCATCCAAAAACAATTAAATGGTGGTAAATTATTTCAGACAGACTAGATTAGTCATGAAAAATAAGAACCATGTGAGTTTTCCTTTTGTATCAAGCAGCAAAAAAGTTGTAGCATGTTTGATTGACTTTGCTTTGCCTAACATTGCACATCCTGCGATATAATTACCAGGCATGCACACATCGTGATGACGATGCAGAAATATCGTGTGGCCCCAATGCACTGTCACATGCCGGCCTCCAAGTGGCACTGCCAGTCACTGCTGTTCCATGGATGCCTGTACTGTACCGTACTGACCTCCTGGTCATTCTCTGGCTTAGATGGTCCAGTCGTTTGTTCTGATTGAAAGCTGGATCCACGCGGTCAGAGTGCTCGCCATAGACACCATATAACACCCCCCTCCCCCCCACAGAGAGTCCGTTAAGAACAGCGTGGCGGTACTGCACAGGTCCTGCTCCAATGTGAGCGTCTTAGTAACTGTTAAAGGACACTGTCTAAAACATCCTATCCAATGCACACAAAAGCCAAAGGAGCATGGCAGCGAGTGAAGGAGGGCCAGGTTGTGGGAGGCAGAGGAAAGAGGAACAATCTACAGACGTGTGCTGGACCTGCAGGGAGGACACCAGGCAGAGCGGGTGGCGGTGAGGAGCAGAGCAGTAAAAATGCCAAAAATCTCATTTAGTTTGGTTACATATGGTTAAGGTTAGGGCTGGGTTAGGGTCGTCATGATGGGATTAGAGTTTTCCCGATAGAAATGAATGGAGAGTCCCCACAAAGATATAATTGCAAACCTGTGTGTGTGTGTGTGTGTGTGTGTGTGTGTGTGTGTGTTTAAAGCATTACAGAATCATTCTGGCCATGAGGGTGTTACACATACATGCCTGTAAAAGTGAGGGTGGGGGGGGGGGGGGAGTGAGGCCAAGGAAGACACCGGCACAAGGTGCCTCTATGGTGGTGACCTGCACATGCCCGCGTTCTGAAACAGGCGCTCGCTTTGGCCCTTTGCTCTTACAGCCAGGAGTATCGGGAAGAACAAGGCCTGCTGACATTCCAAGTGGGGGGGGGGGGGGCAGCTGCTGGGGGGATTAGAGATTTCCCAAAATAATCAAAGAGCATAAATCAGGGTGATGTTTTTCCTATGCGGATACCACCCACCCCACCTCGAAGTACGGGGAGGGGGTACCCCTTACAGCTCCCGTTGCAGCGGGACAGAGTCCTGGGAAATCCGCGTGGGACTCCCTGATCTGAGGTATACCACCATAATCGGCTCTTCTTGAGGGGGTGCTGGCTGCCAGGCCGGAACGAGGAAACACACGGACCCTGAACCCCGACCTCCACCTGCAACCACCTCCACCTGCACAGACCCCCCACCCACAGCACCTCTACCATGTGCCCGGAAATGAGGAGCATCTCTCCAGCGACACAAGCCAACAAACAGGACACCATTTGACCACATGAATGTATGTTTATGCATGTGACCTACATCCGCACATGCAGTGAGACACACACTCCTATCTGGACACATGCCCATCCGCAAGCACACACACACACACACACACGCAGCAGAGAGAGTGACGAGGGCCCAAAGACGCCATGGCAGCACAAAGGCATCAGTGTGTCAGGCTAAAGCTCAGTGCTCCTCTCTGCTTCCAGACCAATAAACCAGCAGGATCTGTGCTCCCATGATCCCCCTGGAGCTGACAGAAAACATGGCAGCGGCTGCCGCCCCATTCTTCCTCTGGCAGCCTTCCTCACAGAAGGTTCCAGATGGCTCACTCTTCGGCCCCACACGGGGTGAGGCATGGCTGGCCGGGATGCCAGCAGGCTCACAGGGGGCGACCACAAGCGACAGCGGTGCGGAGGACACCGGAGGGCACAGGGGTTGTGACTCACTCTTATTGCCAACCAGAGCGACGACGGGCTGCGCGTCGGAATCCTCGTTGACCTTCTTGACCATCCCCAGCCAGTCTTCCAGGTTCTCAAAGCTCTGGTAGTTCGTGATGTCATAGACCAGCAGGACGCCCTGTCACGATGACAAATAATGTAAGAAAAAAAAATACGACAACAATTATCAGACACGTGATGAGATAAATGCTATAGAGATACGCGGGAGTTTATTCAGTCAGAGATCTGCAGAATTCAGTCCGTAGTCATATGCTACAAACCAGGGCTTGTGTGACTGGACAGTAGGTGGCACTGCTGTCCCAGAAGCCGGCCGGACCCCCTCTGAGAGACTGTGGCGGGACACAGCGATTCGGGCAGCCCTGAGCGGGAGCAGGGAGAGACTGCCGGAGCCGGCCTGCGCTCTGTGCTCGGAAAAGGTAACTCCGCTTCTCAGCTATTCACAGAGGCGGGAAAGGAAACTGATCTCCAAATGCCAGGGCTGAGCCCCCGACTTGGCAGTGAGGGGTTTCATTTCTCCCAGTCTCTGGGTACAGTCCCCCCCCCCCCCCAAACAGGGGGGTAATACATTTATATATGAACATCTCCTCAAACAGTACCAGTGTCACAGATTACATTAGAGACACCAGGCTGCCCCCCCCCACCCCACCCCATGTCAGACACACGCACACAGGCTGTGTTAGCGGCTGCTTCGTAAACCTGGCCGCTCCCACTGAGTCATGTTACACTAATATTAGTATTAAAGGTAATTAACCCCGCAGCCTAATGGAGATATGCTAACAGATTGTGGGTGAGTGGCAGCAAAAATGTTGACAATTCCCACAGAGGCCTAGTGGCCTGCTGGGGCCGAGGTGGGACCCCATCCGCTACCGTAGAGAGGCCGGGCCAGGATCATGTCCACTACCACAGAAAGGCTGGGCTGGGGTGGGCCGGGACCACGTGCACTACCACGGAGAACATGGGGTGGGACCCCATCCGCTACCGTAGAGAGGCTGACCGGGACCACGTCCACTACCACAGAAAGGCTGGGCTGGGACTGTGTCCACTACCATGGAGAGGCCGGGCCAGGATCGTTTCTGCCACCAAGGAGAACCGGGGCTGGAACCTCTACCTGAGCTCCATAAATGTACTTGTCCAGCATCTTCCCTCCGATGGACTGGCCCCCAATGTCCCAGACCTGCAGTGTGACGTTTAGGTTGCCTGATGGGAAGACAGAGGAAAAAAACACTTTCACTGACTGCCAGATTCTCACAGCTTGTATCTACACAGAAAGATGCACAGAGCAGACAGACACACAGAGGCAGGCAGACAGACAGACAGACAGACAGACAGACAGACATACACCACAGAGAATCATGCGTGCAATTTCTCCACAGTTAAAAACCATTTTTATATTCACTGCACAAGAGCAACAAAATTCCATTTAGCATCAGGAGATACAAAATGCAGTGGCAATAAAGAACGATAGATATAAACACAGGGATAGACACAGAAATACATAATATAGAAAGGAGTATGAGACCACAAGGGCATAAAGGAATATATGCACAGGATTTCCGGAATGGTGCAGAATGGTAACAGTGCCACATATCAGAGAGGTGCAAATAGCAGAATGCAGTTTCCAACCGTCAGTTAGCATCCATCCATCCATTTTCCAAAACTGCTTATCCTACTGGGTTGTGGGGGGTTCGGAGCCTATCCCGGAAGCAATGGGCACGAGGCAGGGAATAACCCAGGATGGGGGGGCAGCCCATCTCAGGGCACACTCACACACCATTCACTCACACATGCACTCTTATGGAAACTCCACGACGACATGGGGAGAACATGCAAACTCCACACACATGTGACCCAGGCGGAGAATCGAACCTCAGTGAACATCCATCCAGTTAATTATCCAACACTAGCTTAATAAATGAAGTTCATGGTGGGTTGCTTTGCCAGTCTTGAGCCTCCCCCCAAACCTGCAATGCGAATCTCCCCAGTTGCACACTAATCAAGCTACACAGATCCTGCGCTATACCTTTACATGCCTGGGTGTGTCAAGCATTTAGTTTCGGTGACTTTCAGATAAGATCAGTCAAAGACGGTTTTTAAGCTTGCATCCAGTTTACATTGTTAATTTTGCAGGCCCTAGAAATGGGACACCTTACATACTTCAAGGGCAGGCAAAGTACCACCCCAGACGTATTTTAATCTTTCAGAGCATTCTTTGAATTAATAAAAGTGTGCCGATTTATCTCATAGAGTGGAAGTCCGTGTTTTGGAAAGGGTTTACGAGCAGGGTTTAGGAATAATAAATGCGAGATTAATCTTTTACTCCGACTCCTGACCGCTGGCATGGCGTGCCCTCCTCCCAGCCAAGAATATCTGAGGGGCACAAGCCAGGGGACGAATGGATACCCTAACCCTGTAATTTAACAGCTTGAGCGGGCGGAGGGAGAGGAGGAACAAAAAAAGACAGGATGAAGGAAAGGTAGCAGAGAGCCCAGTTATGGCCATTTGCGTGGAGTGGGTTTGAGCCAAGGAATGAGAGGGAGAAAAAATATATGTGGTGTTAAGAAAAATAATGATAATTAAACAGAAAATAACAGAATCCGTTTAGGATTTCTTCCCCAATTTGTAGGAGAGGGGCACAAAACCAAATCAAAATAAATATTTTCTTCCTACGGAAAAAAACCAGGAGGACTGCACACTGTGGAGTTTATACTGGTTGGAAGAGAGACCTCAATTTGGGGGGGGGGGGGTACAGTGTAGGTCTGGCTGGGGGAGTGATGCTTCGCTTGTAAGTGGGGGCCACACAGTCATGACTGGGGCACAGCCTGGGGCCCTACTCGGAGGCCCAGGAGCGAGCCCTGGGAGGCCATCCGGGGGGCCCTGAGTGACTGGACACACACTGGTATTTTTACTCACTGAGACGCAAAAATGTGCATGTTCACAGTCAGTGACTGCAGACTATACAGCAGAAGAATCTGCCTCCTTACCGCAAAAACACACACACAGCATTTATTTTAAACACAAGCTGAGGCTGACTGTCCGAAAGCCAGGACCGTTTCCCTGATCCACAGAACTCCATTATTACATTCAGGAAGCAGGTCAGTCAGTTTCTGGAGCAACTGCGGCTTAAGGACCTTACTCAAGACCCAATGGTGAAATCACTCTGCCAGTGCTAGGATTTGATCCAGCAACCTTCCAATCATGGGCACAGAATCCTAACACACTCAAAGTCAGCCGGCCAGCCAATGCTACTTCTCAGTCTCCTGCGGTGTCCTCAAGCATTTTCTGGGTCAGTATCTCCACTAGTCCTGGCCTTTTCTGCAGGTCCAGAAAGTACAAAACCAGACCAGAATTTTGTTTCAGCCAACCAGTGGAGTACTCTGTAACTGTGATTCTTTATGGTCAACCGGTTGGTTGAAACTGAATCACGGTCTGGATTTGTACTCTCTGGACCTGAAATTTCCACCTCTGCTTTTCTGTCTGACTGGGTGATTTCCACTCAGCACTGCAATCGATGAAAAAAAATAGTGATGTCATTTTCTCAGCCTTGTGCTGAATGAGGGGGCGGGACAAAGAGAGAGTTTGTCGATAAGGTATTTTAATCGACAGAGGCCGGGATAAAGAATGACAGCAGCAGAGAGGGAGAGAGAGTGAAAGAGTGTGTGTGTGTGAGAGAGAGAGAGAGAGAGAGAGAGAGCAGAAAATGAGACTTGAGATGCAGTTGGACTTCCTGAGCACTAGGGGGCGCATTAAGGGCAGCCATTTTGCTGTACAGCAGCATAAGGTAGTAAAGGACATAACCACACCTCTAGCACATTCTCCCCGGCCAGCCCCAGTCCTACACATACATCACAGTAAGAACTGCAGTGTCAGGACGTGTTGTGGTTCACCCTCAGCACATTTAAATGCTATGCCCCATATTAAACAGACACAGACAAACTGCTTTTCATAGGTTCACAGCTCAGACAAATATTATGAGATGGTGTACGGAGACTCTCATTTTATGTGGCAGTGTGTCACGAAAAATTCTCCTGGCAAAACATCTTTGCAGAAAATGACTCCAAAATGTGATGTATACAATTATCAATCTAAAAATAAATGACCAGAATTATACAAACGCAATTAAATGTTATTTAAATTCATTCACACGGCCAGATTTTTTAAGTTTCAAATAGTTTTTGCATTTTTTTGCATGCAAATTAAATTAAAATGAGTCAATCACTTCATTCTGTTTGTATACAGTGTTGCTGTTTAGTAAACACCGTCTTCGAGAAAAAAAGTTCTGCCTTAAATATTGTTTTAATTATGATTTTTGATACTGGGAGGCTCAAGTGTTTGAAATGATCATTAAGAATATTTTATGGCATTAAACTTCCGTCTCATATTTTACAGGCTATCAAATTTCACAAAATTCCCTTAAAAAGGAAAGTAGCATTTTCCCAAAACAACTTTCAGCAGAAAGAAAATGCTTAAAAAAAACAAACAAAACAAATTAGTCCACAACAGTGAGGAGAATAATTCAATGAAAGTTTTTTATGCTACAGAGAAAGTATACAGACTTTCAATTTCAAAAATGATTGAAACTTGAAATATTTATGTGTGTTAGCTTCAATAAAGATATTTGACATGTTTAATTAACACACTGCAGGATTTTTCATCTTTTTTTTTTTTTACTTTGTACATCTTGCTAACTGCATCATCAGCATTACATGCGGCCCGGCAGGTACTCTCCCTCGTCTGTGACTGACAGCTCTGCTCCTCACTAGCCCAGGGGCCGCCTGTCCATCACTATCACAGGTCCTCACCACAGTGTAAAAGCATTTAATCTGAACATTCTCTGCTGAGATTACTGCCTCTCTGGGCATGTTCATTTACTCCCTCCCCATTACTATGAACTTGACAGCTTCTAGTGTCTTTTTGTTCTACTGAGTAAGGGGGGGAGGTTGGGGTGAGGATTCCCTCAGCGTGGGACCCTTACTGCAGGTGCGAAAATAAGTCCCCCCCCCCAAAGGCATCTCACCTGGCAGAGTGATTCTCTTCAGAAAGAAGTCCAGTCCTATTGTTTGCTTGTACTGCCTCCCAAAGGCCTCCTGGGCAAACCGGGTGGTAAGCGATGTCTGAAAGAAGACAGTAAGCACCAAATTCCAACCTTAGAAACACACACGTGCACATAAACGTCCAAAATCTCCCCTTATTCTCCATCAAGGTTCCTCCAGTGAAGAAATGTTATTCTGTTGGGAAATGCCCCCTCCGTCGTATCACACGCTAAATGATCGGGGGTAAATCACACTTTTGGAATAAAGAGAAACAGATGATCAGTCTGGGACTCACGTACAACCACATCCCGGACAAGACGGGCAGCGGAGCCGCGGGAAAAAACAGACACGCGGCTATTACCCCCCTCCGCCCGACCCAACCACCCCCAAAGAAAATGAAGAAAGAAAAAGAGAAGGAGACATGATTGATTTGTAAAAGCTCGGGAATTCACAGCGCGGAGCGGCACTGCCAAGTTTAATTCGCCCTGATGGATGGGACGTGGATAAAATGAGACAAACGTTTAGTGGGAGAAAGTAAAGCACGTGGGAGCTAATTTTAGAGGAGAGCACTGGAGACGGAGAGCCCTCTGAAGCACAGGCAGCCACAAAACCATTCCTGAAAAGGTCCTTTTTAAAAAAAAAATATGTAAGAGCGGCAGGAAAAGATGACAGTGCCAAGGAGAGGCGGCAGGGGTCGAGTGTCGGCACACAGGCATCTGCCATCCAGCTGGACTAAAACAAAAGATTCAAAAAAGACAGGAAGGGAGTGGTATGTATGGGACTCCGGATGCCTGCACAACAGGGAAAAGTGCTTCTTCATCCTGGTTCTCGTAGCACAAATGATCATTAACGGTACTGGAATAAAGGAATAAGACAGAATAATCATACCCACATGCTCGCATCGGCTTAGCTGCCCCATTTTCACGGCTTTCCGGTAGCTCTGCAGCAACCTGGGCATGTAAGCACCAAGGTAACTTGGGGGGGGGGGGGGGGATCGTGAAAGGAACAGAAAAGGGACGAACGAAAAAAAAATAAACAGGGAGGGAGATGTGGAAGTGGCTTGCTGCTGGCAAGACATTAGCGTCACCTCTGCTGTCACAACGAGGAGCTGTGGAGGCCATTAGGGAAGGCAGGGAGATGGGCTGAGAGTGAGGGCATGTCACTACAGGGAGAGCCGCCCCCCAGGGAGAGCCGCCCCCCAGGCACCCGCCGCCACAACTCCTGCAGCCCGACGTGCAGTTTAAATGTGCCCTTTTTATATATACGTGTACACACACACACACACACACACACACACACACACACACACACACACACACACACAGTGTACACATATACATTTGGCACACTGTTGTTACTCCTACTACCACTATATGCTTTATTTATTTTCTTTTTTAAATGAAGGTTCCACTTCAGGTAGGGGGGGAAAGTTAAATATTTCCCAGTGTCTGCGAATTGACAGCCGCGAGGGGAATTACAACAGTGGGCCGTTCCAAGAAAAACTCATCCGATTGCAATTTGCTGAGTAAATTTGTATTTGAAGAAGCAGAAAAAGGGTGGGGGGGGGTGGTTGCAGGCCAAACGTCAGTCAATGTACCTATTCAAACATCAGCAACCAAGGTTTTTTTTATTTTTTTTAAACATGCAGGCAGGTAAATCATTCAGAGGCAAGCTGGCACCTGGCATGAATCCAGGATGATACCATAGTGATGGGGGGAGGGGGGGCAGCACGGGGGCGGATTTATCCAGTGAGAATGAGGGCTTCTGTACGCGCTCAGTCAGGAATCCACACCACTAATTCACTGTTTAAAGAGAAAGGGGAAAACAGGGATCCTCATACTGAAGCCATTTATTTCTTCTTATGTTTAAATAACATTACATTTGGGTTGTTGGGGAAAAAAATGAGTGGGGGGGGGGGGTTAAATAGAACCAAAAGCACTTAAGCTATAGTAGTGCATTCATATCCGCTGAGGGTTTGGAGGTTCATTCTGAAGGAAACTGCTTGGGGTCGTCATGACAACCAGCCCACTTTGCTGTAAACAGCACTCGCTGCACTGGTGCAAATTTCGTCGCAGGGCTTGTCGTTCGCCTCCCGAGAGCCACCCTGCAACTGCCTCCCCCAAACACCTGGGATTCAGTTTGGGACAGTCAGCAATGCTCCAACCATGACTTTAAAACAAATCATAATTCATTAATTACTCGATAAAAGTTTACGGTTTAGCTACAACTGGGAAAACTAATGAATTAATGGTTTCTTCTTCCCTCTTATGAACATTAAAAAAATTATTTTTGCAAAGTTAACAACTTAAGTTATAGGAAATGAGTCATCATAAAAACAGGTAGATTCTTAAAAAACTCTGCAATCAGAAACTCTGGTGGGAGGTTTTCACCATGTTTGCATAGTGCAATATACATACATAAATATGGGTCAGAATAGTAAGACTGAGGATGAAAACCCTCAGATCCTGTGCATTATAAGGTCACATGAACAGCAAAATTCACCACATTACCAATCAATGTCTTATTTGCCGTACGTACTGGAGGTAGCGGATTTACTGGAATCTGGGACAGGCTCTACTTGTAAAACTGTATGTTATATGAATAATAACTAGTTAAAAAATAACTCACTTACTTACTTAAAATAACTAATGGAGATTTTCTGATTATTTTGTTCTGACGAGTTGAGCTACTTTGTCGAATTAGGCTACCATAGCGCTAATCGATAGCCCTAACCCTAACCCCAAACCCTAAAACCTAACCCTAGTCCCAAGAGGGTGGAACAGCACATGCGCAGAAAGGCTGGGTAGCACTTCTCGATAGGTAGCATTGGTCGATAGAACTCCCGGAACATGAGAGCTATGGCACTGCAGTGTTTGGAGTGAATGACCCGAATCTGAGCACCGATAACTTTAAGGATTCCCCAGGTTGAGACTCTGCCAAGTAAGATGGAAAAGTGAGTTTTTGAAGGCCTTATTAGGTGGGTGCTAAGCCACCTAACTGCAAACCCAGTGTGATCCCTTATGGTGAACAGTTTAAAGCTGTTGGTGACTGACAATCCACGATGATCCCGAAGGCCGTTAAATCACCAGCGGTTAACGAGTCACATACGCAAATTAGTTACACCGCCCATATAAACCCGCCCCAAATGCAAACACCGCATTTGAACTGCAACCAGGGGAACCCGCTATGCAACAAAGCGGTTTAATTCGTATTATCAGGTTATTCTAAAATAAAACAGAAAATAATAAACGATACCGATCATACCATAAACAGCATCCCTGTTTCAAAACACAAGGATGCATTTTCCAAATCGATTTTCAGCCCTCCTCCAACAACATTTCTATCAAGTTCAATTTGAGACATTTTTTGTTTAAATTAAATTAATTAATTTGATTTTTGCAGCATATACTACTATGTGTAGTGGGGACCAGGGATGTTGTGAAATACTAACATTTTCATCACATTTGACATACAGCTTGGTGTTAGGCTCGTATCGAAACAAAACCCCCCGGTTTCGCATAATACGCCCATAGTGCGTCCATCTTTCGGAGTTTTTAGGAAGGCTTTAAATAAAGCACTTACAGGGTGTCTCACTCAATGCAATGAGATCACGTGCCTGACGGTCTGGGTGGCGCGTGCATGTCGAAGACAGGACTGTGTGTATATATATATATATATATATATATATATATATATATATATATATATATATATATATATATATATGTACATACTTATAAAGTACACAACGTCGCGACGTTACTAATAATTAATAACACAAACTAGAATAGACAGCTGTCTCGGCATAGGCTGACCATCACCCGGCACTTACACCGCCCGTGGGGACAGATTGGGTCAATGAACCGACAAGAGGGGAAGTGCTACGTTTAAACCACATAGTCAGTATTTAAAAGCTGGACTGGCGTGCAGTCGTAGCTGCCTAACCGGATGCGCCCCTCTTTGCCTTCTCTGCAAACCCGAAAATCTCCCACCTTTCCCGAGGCTCCGTCTCCGATCAGCACGACTTTCAGCTGCCGATCACGGCTCTCTTCCTCCGAATCCGACATGGTGCAGATAGATACCGTGCGGAGCGCTCCGAGGGACGTAGGGCTGTGATACGGACAGGGAGACCAAACCAGATCAGATAGAGATTAAAAGGACCAGCACTAAGCAACCAGGCGCCATGTTCGTCCTGGAGCTGGAGCTGGATATGTACCATTGTATTTACCCAGCAAGACTATTACTTAGTTTACCGATAAACTGGCAGATCTTTTTTTCTGAAATGCCGTGCAAAAATGTAAATCAACGCAAATATAATTCCAGTGTTCATTTAAGTGTAATTTCTTAAAGAATGCCGCGATTTTTAGTGAACATGGTAAATGGATGCGTCTATCTATGACGCGTCTCCGTCGCCATGGTAAACGGGGTCGGAGGTAAAGCCCCCCCCCCCATAAAAAAAAGAAAGTTCGGACTTTTCATTTGTGTCGCGTCTCTTTGCCTGTTTTTGGTACCCAGACAGTAAGTGGAATCAGAAATAAGACTATAATCTGGGCACAAAGCAGAAAAAAGGAAGAGATGGGTTCCATGCTCATTTGCGAGTTACTTCATTATCTTACGGGCATGTTAAAGTTTTGCTCACGTATAGCAAGCGTTGCCCCATCTATGCCCATACAGCGTGCAGAAGGCTGGATGGACATTACACGTGCTATTTTGTGGGTGATTCATGTTTTGCAAGCTTAAACAGTTGTGTTACTGTGGAAACACGGCGGCTTTATCGCCCCAAATACAATACCGCAATGCATTTTTCCTGAACACACCAAACCTCTAATGGGTATTTTGGAAGCCGTAGGAACTTGCACCTGGAAATGGGAAAATGCAGGTGCATTTGCGAGGCTGGCTGAACAACAATCAAGGTGTATAAGAACGACGTGACAGTCACAGGCCTACCTCTAACCATGCGCTAATCCATAAAAAATAAATCATCCACATGCCTCAAAGACTTTCTAATTACTTTAAATTATGCAGAGCCGGTAATAAAATGTAAAGTATGCCGTTAAAAATAACACCTAAGAAGATCATTAGAATTGCCGATGACTAGTAGAAAAAAATAGACAAAAAATGTTTTTGAAATTTAAAAAGCATATTTCTAAAACACTGGGTTTAAATTACTCAAATGTTGACCGTTTTATAATTGCAATTCAGTACAATTTAAAGTTACTTATCAGGTGAGCCTTTTGTAATTGAAACGGGGTAATTGTTGTGACTATAGTGTCATTATAGATAGGCCTACTTTTTAAAATTTATTTGTGAATTATGTACAACCACTAAAAGCAAAAAAGAAGCATATGTTAAGTGTAATTTGATTGCCGGGTGTATGCATATCTTGATTTACAACAATCCACGGCAGTGTTCGTGGCTCTTATTTCTGGTAGTTTGTTATTTTGGATCTTCCGTTCGCCGTATAGGAGGGATTTACATGATGACCTTACCATGTGCTGTGTTAATCATGATGAATCAGAGGGCTCGTTTGAGACAGTGAGGATTCCAGAAAATATATTAAATGTCTAGCATGGCCACCCAAATAGAGCTGTCCAGGTCAAATGGGAGAGTATATTTATGAACGAGCGCTGAACCGCAATGATCCGCTCTTGCAAGAAACAGGACGAGGAAAGTTTGATGTTTTAAAATGTTCCGCTGACTGTAGGTTTTCAGTCATATACAGATTTGAATCAAGGTAAACCCACAATTAGAAAATCAAATGTTCACACATATTTGAGGAAAGCAGTTAGAGAACGATACAACTCGGAAGACAAAACACATTGATTACTAATTGTTTACTTTTTTCGCCCTATGTAGACAACAGTATTCGTGCTACAGGTGTGTTCTGTTAGCATCATATGCCAAATAAAACTTACATTTATTTATTTTTGAAGCATTTCTATAGTTTCTAAATCATTTATTTGGTAGGCCTATTTAGACACGTGATGTAGGCCTTTAGGTTATTCCAAAAAAGGAAACAGCTTAGCCTAAATGTTTTTGCTGCGCAGATTATTAAAAGTTATACGAAGGCCAAGGCGCAAGCTATTAAGTCACAAAAAATGTAGAAAAAAACTAATAAATAAAAGCACAAATGACAGTTACGACAAATAGAAGACATAGCGGGACTGTTTTGTTTTTAATTTGAGGGGGTTGGGGAGCACAAATGGGCATTAATGGGAAACCAAAGCTAGACAAAACCTGACGGCTCAAGGAAAGCACTTTGCGAACAGTGTGTTTATGATTTTTTTTTTAAAATTAGGTACATTAAGAGGGGAAACGCTGCAAGATAAGATCACTTATAGCTGTACAGTGTGTTCTGTGTTGTTTCAGAGCACGATGTTTTAAAGATGAACGGTCTGCGATTGGCTCCTATGCGGCTGATGTGAACTGCGGCTGAGGATGATTGTAATTTAGCTGTGAAATAAAATGTTTAAAGTCCTTCAGATATACAAAAGGAGAAGATGATGTGCTTTTATTATCAACAACTACACAGATTTTGTCTTTGCATTATCATCTATCGTGGGCTGCTTTTCTATCGCTTAGAGTTGGATAAAAGTATAATAGTATCTTTACGTTACATTTTGGGTTTACAGGGATATTTCTTTCAATTGAAATTCTATGATTTGGCTTTATTAGAATAGCCTTTTCGTGAAACAGTTTTGAAATGTTTAAGGAAATAATTTCTTTGTCTTTGTCCTTTCCCTGTTTTTGAATTATTCTGTCTTAATGATGCTGCAATGTATCATAAACACCCATGTAAAGCGCCTTAGTGTGACTCTGTTGTGCAAATAATTATAAAAGTATTTATCAATTTTATATTTGCATTTGAGGCAAATGGTGAATTTTTATTTGTTGTAATTTTACATCGGTTTTGATAATTACATCAGTCTTTTTGCAAGTGGTTAATTAATTTATATACAAACAAAAAATGGTTCGTATTCTCGCAACCTGCTCCTGCAAATTACATTCATAAAGTAAAAGCTGAAAAAATAAAATGCAGGATAAATTCAGCCTAAAGCGAGGCATTCGTTTTGAAGAACAAATTTACGTTCAAACAAGTTAAACTAAACAAAACTGGTTGGACAAACGAAACAGAATATAACCTTAAAGTTGTCACTGAGTGTTTATGTCAAAGGGCTTTGTTCTTTGTCTGAAGCACAGGAATTATTTGGATAAAATGAATCCGTAGTTTTACACACACACATATATATATAATTATTATATTTTTTATGTTTTTTCATACACGCAGAAGTCACCTGCAAAGGTGGCATTATCTGTTGCTTTTTTCTGTCCCCCAACCCAACTCTGCGCGTGGTACTACACTACATTCATTGCTCAGGAGCAACGTTGGCTCTTGCATGAAGAAATCAAACCTTCACCAAGTCAACGTCTCCTCCACCGCAAGCGACAAGAATGGCATCCCAGCCCCATCCACTCCCCCCCCAAGCACAAGAGCCCCTTTTTGTGCAAAAATATCTGAACCATTCAGAGCTCATGTCTTACCTCGGGCACAAAACAGCGAGATGATACAGCGAAAATCGGGGCGCCGCAGTTTAGTTTGTCCACTGGAGACGATGAGCACACCTGCAGCATTGCAGATTGTTTTCACAGCATGTTAACTGCTTTGCAGGATAGCGCACAGATAACCAGTACAGGCGGTATAGGCGACAGCGCAACATAGGCCTAGAGATAGTGAGGACATCAGAAGCAGTATTGTAACAGATAAGCAGGCTAGATGTATGCGAAAAAGTAAACACCCAGTGTTCTGTACAGTGAAAAGCCAGATTAAGTGAGGTGCGTGAAAGGACAAACCCCTTGATATTTTAAAATCCGTCTGACAATATAGAGCTATTCCCGTGATACCCGCATCGGTCTGGGAAGCGAGCACTACATTGACTAATGGGGCGCTTTTGCATGATTTATTACCTTTTATTTTCATTTTTATTTACTTATACTTCTGTCTAGGGAAATCCTGAATATGTAGATGTAATAAATAGCTAATTTGGTGTATTTCGTTTTGATGTAATGGAAGGTATAACTATTATGCTTTATTTTACGTGTTGTTCTCGCACATGTATAACTCCGATTATTTGGTGGAATTTTCCCCAGTAAAATCATAGCTTTAGAAAGATATTTTTCTCTTTTAATATATATTTATTTATTTATATATTTAGGTTGTGTATATATATATATACACACACACACACATATATGCAAGAAACTGTGTTTCAAAGTCTCAACTTTGTTTCATAGGCTTTTAACAATTTGTCCCAAAACCCAGCTTTTAAAGTAATTTCCTTAACCAGCATCATCGCGAATTTTTTGGTTTAAGAAACTGGACATACAAACGTCAACTCACTGATTTGTTTAGATTGACGGCTACAATTTTAAATGATCGGTATTGTGCTGCTACTCCTTGGACTGCTGTCAAACGTGACGTTATCTATACTATAAGGGCTTATCTTTTCGGATGTCGACATGGAGACATTCAAATACTTCTCTCATAAAAATATGCATAATTAATTCAATACCCTGTACACATGTGACAAAAACTCTTGACTATAATTAATATAGACCGAATGAATTAGAAGAGCTTACTCCAACATTACCATCTTGAATATCACATGAAATTGGGTACTTCAGTAATTCTTTTCTCGAAATATAATGTTTAAAAATAACAGAAACAATCGTGAAAGATACGTTTTTGTTAATGTAATGCTGAACAAGGAGAGCATATTGTTTAAATATTAATGTCATCATGACAGGTCAAACCAACAAACTGAATGAATTTGGTAGATATTGTGTTGCCAATGGATAATCTTTCATTAACGAGATTAATTAACCCAAACTAATAAGCATGCACAAGCACAGATGACATCAATGAAAGTGTTCACAACACGTGTATCGTCCTGTCCATGGGTACAGGACAACATCTTGGCACCCGCAGGTGCTATGGGCGGCATAGGCAACTGCTTAGGGCGCCGAATTCTGAGCGGGCGCCGACTTGCCACCCGGGGACGCTGGCACTGATGCTCGCCAAGGGCGCCACTTCGGCTACGGCCGGTGTAAGTGGGATATACTTTTCTATAGAGGCCCTAAGGTCTTAACCATATACGCTAACTGTTCTCCGGTTCAGTATTAACGGCTACCAACCATTTTTTTGTGCGGTACTCAGTTCAACGAAAAAAAGTAATGATATGTATCATATCACCACTTCATTCGTTTAGTGTCATGTAACACGGATTTCCGTTATATTACAACCGTGCACAACCGTCTTTACTGATGTTCATTTTTTAATTTATGAACGGCCTTTAGTTACACTTTACTAACGGAAATTTGGTTTATATTTAATTCTAATTTTTACTGGTTTACTTGCTTTATTTTACTATAATTTAAGGAAACGTGAACCCAAAGACTCTCTCAAATGTAAATCGAAATCGATACGTTACTGAGCGAGGTAAAAATATGGAATTATTTTTTTACCATTTTTATTAGGCCTGTATGGTTTTGATGCATAGTCTGCAGTACCGACTGACTCACCTTTCCGGGTCCCGGGTTCCAGCAAATTAAAATTACGTTTCATAGTTTCTTAGAACTCGGTATTCAGTGGTCATCCAAAGCCGCAGCTCACAGAAACGAATAGAAAATGTTGAATTAATGCTCATTTTTTGCCGCTGTCTTAAAAACAACAGTATTAGAAGAAAAAATAGTCTTGCGAAAATCCCACCGGCTACACTAAGCAATGTGTCCTTTGAAATTATACCATCGTAACCTGACATCTTTAAATATAATTTCATTATCTTATATTCTCGAATAGATTTATCCCGCACTGGCGGAAACATATGGTCCACGGGTTTAAGTGTCAAAAATGTAACATTTGAAATGGTAATTTTCTGTCATTAAATCTGAAATGTGATCTAGAACAACAACTGGAACATGTCTCCAAGCTAGGGAAAATAATTTCACTGATTAAGTGCCATTATGTGTGTCAAGCGCACTCTATTAACGTGTATAAAGAAATTGTCTTTGACGTGCAAAATCTTACCAAAAATATACAGGCATTCACATGATAGTAAAGATGTTCTTATAAACCGGTAAATTGCGATACCATGTTAAAGTTATAAATCTTATGAAAATAAAATGGAACATTCATCTTTAGTAGGCTATGGTGAAACAGAATAGTCACAGCGAATAAATTACAGCTTTTAACACTGAACTTTTAAATTGTATTTCAGCAGACGGTCCCTCCTAAATTATCTTTCTTATTTAGGACGATCAACAAAATGGTAAAAAAATTGGAAAATTAAAATTTCAAATATAATTTGGATTTTAGGATTCGAAATGACACCAAAACGTTCAATAAATAAAGCAAATGGAAAATATGTGCAAATATACTTGTATAAATATGTACTTCCATGCCTTTCAGCATTTATTTAAAAAATATTAAAGGCACTGAAGCACACAGGTGCGTTTGAGTGATCAGAGGACAAAGTCTGTATTTGTCCGCGTGTGATTTAACTTTTACCCGCCTAAGAGTCCATCTTCTTCTGTAATGTAAAAGTTTTCTATTTTTGATATTCACCTAAATACTTGCACAGGTAGTATAATATTATTATTGGTTGTATATCCGCCTATAAACATGAAATAGACTGGAGTAGTTCCGCTGGAATTTTTATTTCAGGATATCGGATAAATATTGGTTAGAATACACTGGATAATATTGGATAATAATGGATAGTGGATAATAGTGATTTTTTTCCTTGTTAAAACTAAATATGTTCCGAATATACAAATAAGTTTATAAATATAATTCAGTTTCATTAGATCACAACCTCATTAATAAATGTCCAGTTTAATATTTATTGATTTTAAAT
Source organism: Brienomyrus brachyistius (assembly GCF_023856365.1). Lineage (NCBI taxonomy): Eukaryota > Metazoa > Chordata > Actinopteri > Osteoglossiformes > Mormyridae > Brienomyrus > Brienomyrus brachyistius. Next base: position 23,518,603 of record NC_064544.1, read on the forward strand.
AATTCATTTACAGACTGGAGAAGGACAGTAAACATACCTCTGAATAAACCCACTTAACATTCATAATTTCTTTTTGATGAGCTAGTTCCGTTTGTCTTTTTTAATTAATAACATTGTTAGTGGTCAAAATAATTTATATGCAGTATTGTTGTGGTTAAGCACAACATATAGCCTACATTAATTTGGATAGCTTTTTTTTTATAGGAAAATGATCACATTTCTATTGTACGACTGTATTCAAGAGATGATTTAAGAAGGAATCGATTCAGCACCAATCATTAGTCATGCATTTCAAATCGTTTAAACGTGTTCCTATTTAAATAAACAGTACATGAGCACAGTTCCTAAATTATAATTGAAATTGTGTGTACTGACAAATGACTGAATTCCGTAGTCGTGATATTGTATTCAATTTACATGCGCCAGCAAAGTTAGCTGCAGTGCTTGAGGCGAAAGGGCACGTGCCGTGCAACAGTAGCTATTGTCCTGGGAGTAGTGTGCTCCAGCTTTAGCTCTCCGTTAGGTTCTGTCAGAGTAAGCATAAATATTTAAGGGATTGCCATTTAATCGTCCCTTCATTTACTCGCCCAAAAGGTCAGTATGTGTGTTCTCTTGGACATATACTATTGGTGTCTCTCGTTTACGTGAAAGGGGCTTGTAATCTGCAAATACTGTGGTAATATATCTGAACAAGCACATACTAACGGCAGGGCCCGTTGTTTTTACCTGACAGAATGCTATAACCATGTACTAATGATGTTGGCACGTTTGAAGGCTGAGGAGCACCTGTGCGCTGCGATGGTACCTTACACAATGCACACGAATACCACTCAGAAACACAATGCTTTCTATGTGGTTTCTGGAGAATCTATTATATTTCGACGTCAGCCTTAAACAAATTCAGAATTACACATGTAATATTGGTCCAGAATTTCGTTTGATAAATTAATGTTAAAAATGTTATGGTTTATATTTTACGCGTAGAATTGCACAACATTGGACACATTTTTCCAGTAACGTCCATGTTTCATTGACCTACATATCATTTCAGGTTTAAATGGGGGTTTGAAAGAAACCCCGGTAAAATAGACGCATGCCTACACGCAGTAAGTGAGGGAGGTTTTAGCCTGACCATGATCCGCAGTTTTGATCAACCACCTGCTAGGTGCTTCTCATTTCTTTGAGTCATTTGAACGCGCCATAAGAGAGAATAACGACTAGAAAATCATTCTAAACAATAGAGAATATAGTTTTACATTGATTACGCAAAATAGTCCATCATATTGTTTTGTCATTGTAAAAATACAGCAGTATTGTGATGCGCCATTTAATTCTATTTCTAGGCTGCCGTCTTAAGATCTGGCCAGAGACAGAAGATGAAAATTGGTCTGCATATAGGCATCTTCTGGCCCATTTACAGACTTTTTTTCTGTTGATCAATGAGCACTGTCCCTGTCAAATTAAAAAACAAATACATGAATTTAAATAATGTGATAATGAGTACCCTTTGTCAATTCCTTAACTGAATTGGAACATGGTTGAACTTCAAATAAAAGGCCAATTATTATTTTGCTTAGTCAGCACTTTCATTCAACGCGACTTCGATTAATTCATTTATTTTTACCAAGACACACGCCTGTATGCATAATAGCTGTGAGTCCTTAAGCACCTTCACAGGCGCAGATCATCAACCCCGTCCTCGACCTGAAATCGACAGTCCCACGGCTACAAGGCTGAACCCGGAAGCCTCCCTCTTGCCCAAATGATACCCTGGCTCACTCTTTGTATGCAACGAAGAGCATTAAGTCGATTAAAATGTAATAATCAAGTACAGACTGTTCCGTCTGAGCGAAGCAGAAAGTAAGGTGTATCATTTCCAGCGATCGCTCTACTATGAAAATGCATAACAAACAAGCTGAAGCCGAAACGTGCAAAGATTTAATTTTACTCCTGCAAAAATATTTCTATGTGCTCCGTGCATCCTAATCACTGACATTTGTTGTTGAAAATAACTATGTGTCACTGTTGCGTGAATATTTTATCACACGTGATATGTGTGATATGTATGTTTGTATGTATGCACGTATGTAGGCCTGTGTATTGGTGTTATAAAAAATTTAATCAAAAAAGTTAAACCAGATGTGACTTTATGGAGGCATTGCAGTGGCCGAGCACTAGAATCGGCCTTTTCTGAAACTCGACAAATTCTTTCGTGAAAGGATTCTTGTCTTGCAATTGACTTTGATGAACAATGGAAACATCGTTGCAGAACTAGATAGCCGGCTTACAGGATGAATATCTATCTTGGAGGAATAGGAGGTAGTCAGAAAGCCTTTAACAGCGCCCAAACAACACGACCGGAATCGCAGGCATGGGTGTGATTTCAGTGTTACGCAGCCATATTTTCTTCCAAAAAAGTCGCTGATAACTATTTGAACGGAAAATATAAGTTTTTCTTTGATTTTTAGATTTTAATTATATGTAAATTATATATGTTAATGTATCACTCAAAAGGATAAAAGTTGACTATAAGACACAACATTTTTGTATAAACAAAACGGGACGGTTATGCAAAACCAAGTTTAGTTGAATCGGTCCCAAAAAAGAACACAGTGGAACTAAGCATGGGAAATGTATTTTAAAATTGTGAAAACGGACAGTATCTTAAATATTTGTGTAATCGGGCTTGTTCTGTAAAGTATGAAACATATTGCATTCATTATATGTAAACGGAATTATTGCACGTAAATTATGCAGTACTGACAGTCAACGCTTCTTGTATTAAGGTTGTATCAAAGTTTTTAAGAGGTGTGATGTTAAAATGCTTAGTTTAGTATAAGAATGTATATTAAAACTAATTGCTAAGCTTTACTGCTTGATCAGCTACAGGCAGGTATCACTGGATCAGCAAAACTCTATGATCTAATTGTCCTATTCATAAAATTACAGTGTTAAAAGTAATGTTTTAAATCGCTCTGTAGTCATAATATTGGCTGTTTGTTGTTGATATTTACGACCCCATTAACTATTTACAATTATTTTGTCACGTGCGGCCTAGCTCGGCCGCGCACCACTTTGATCGTAAAATCAATTATATCAAGACGTTAGTATGTCACCATTGGTTACAAAATCTGTTGAAATATAATCTGCTGAATGCAGGAATTATCCACAATTAACAACAGTATCGCCTACTTATAGAAATTTATAGTTTAACATAAAACTAAACAAATTAGAATGCCCAAGGTCAAACGGCCGTAATTTCCTCTCGAAGGCTTTATCTTGAAGTTTCTCAGATACATCTTGATATCCACTTTGGCTGCCACTGTCAGTGTAAAATGAATGAAAAGGCACAAATCCAAATAATTTGATTTAAGGTCAAATATAGCATGTAAATAACCTGCACTAAAACATATCTTATATTTATACTCAATGTGATAATTACAACGTGGCACGCTACTGGTGCATTTTAAGTATCTTTAAAATAAATTTTCCTTTTTTTAATGAAAAATACATCTAACAGACCTATAAGTATCAGTGGATCTGGTACTGAGAATTAAGCTGTGTTACTATTGCCACAACATAACAGTTACATGCTTTTTATTACTAAAACTATTGATATTTCACAGAATTATATAAAATATTTAAAGTTCAGTGAAAAACAGTGAGTGCGCGTTCGGTCTTTGTGATATACAAGACATATGTGGGATTCCTATTAAAAACATTCTTAATGTTATGTTATGGATGCGTTTCTTATACAACGTAGCAGGATCTATGATACGGTCAAGTGCATTTTATACAAATAATATTATTTATAATTATGGACTGGAATTTAATAAGCATAGAAGGTCAATAAAACGGTCAATATTTCGTTGTATAAGGTTTAATGCACATACAGGGCCTATTCTTAAAAAAATGTCCGCCTTAATCCATAATAGCATTCTTTGTAGGCTGGCATGGGCGCTAAATGACACTGAGGCAAGGCTTTGGGATTTGTGTCTTTAAAAAGTCACGGCAATGTATGTTACACACATGTTAAACGCATGTCACGTGTATTCGAATTTTCTGCTCTGCAGACCTGTTATCAGGTGCAATCGAGTTTAACCGTGCAAAATAACTGACGCAGAACATCATCAATGTAGTTGCAATGATCTTTAAATAAATCAGTAAATTTTCAAAGAGCTCGATGTTACTGTTTCTCTCTCTCAACATTGGCTGACTGAAGATTTTTCGATAAATATGTTATTAATCGCTTTGCAAGATAATATAGAATGAGTATGATTGAGAAACTAAACATGAAATAGAAATGATTGCTTTTATTTAATGGGTGAAATGATTCTCAGTAATTAATGCAAATTAACACTATATACTTAAGTTTTTAAATGTTAGGCCGAAATATTATCACTGTCTCCTTATATCCTTAATCCAAAATGGAAAAGATTGAATTGCTTCCTTGTTACAAAAACAAAATGTTCATATACTTTACATATCATCAATTAAATAAACAAAACGCTGAAAATACGAGTATTTCGATGTTGTAATATATTTAGTTTTAATGTGTTATTTCAGTTAACAGAATAATTCACAACTATAGAAAAGTAAATTTTAAGAGTTAAATCGCAAATCATTCGGCTGATCACTACAGGACGATCCAACTTTACACACTTTCAAAACGATAAACATATCAGCTTTGAAATTAGACAACATATAAACTACCTCTAGGCGTGGGAAAGTGCCAAATATAGATGTTCCGTACCATACAACATCAGGAAGAAGAGAAAGCAATAACGTTTCAGTTAACAGGTAACACTGAACCCCACCAGAATCTCCCTGCACAGCTCAGTCACGGTTCTTGCATAATGTTTCCTGAAAAACTAACGCCCATTGATCTTGAAATGTTTCACGTAAAAAGTTGCATTTATTTTTGTAAATCAGCAATGTTCCTCTTTCTTCCTCATACTTTTGATAACGTTCTTTTTTTAATCGCTGTTTTTCTTTGAATTAGTTCGGAATACAATGTTTGGGGAACATTCAGGCAACGTTTTACGCACGTGTTGTTTAGTGTTAGCTCTTACTGTCCTGAAGATAACGTGCTGTATATACATCCCGATAGTTCAACCCCAATAACAGTAGAATTTCTCGGGGAAAATAAAATTGTTACCTGGGTCACCGGGAGCTCTAGTACCAGATGACTTGTATGTTGAAACACAAAACTCACTGGGTAACGAAAACAATTTGAAATACGTGTATAGCAGTCCATACATTCAAAAACAACAGGGTACTTTCAACAATAGTCCAACACCGAGACGTTGTAAAGCAGGGATACCATGAGGCAGTTTACATCGATCCATTGAGAAGTCATGTTTGTTTTTTATTAAAAACAAACTATAGTCTCTTGTAATTATTGTATTGTGTGAAAAATAAATATTCTCATGATGTCCCATTAGCTCATTGATTTCCAGCGCAGGCAGAGAGCGTCCATGCGGGAAGGCAGTATGCGTAGGGGTAGTAATATGACGGCTGCAGAGACAGGAGCGGGGGCCGCAGCAGCTCTCCGGGGTTATATTGTCTTTGGTCGTCCCGCACTAAAACTTTCACCGCTACTTTCTTCGCGGCCGGGGCCGAAGCAAGTAAATCTGCGGCCATCTGACGACGCTTGGTTTTGTATCTGCGGTTCTGGAACCAGATTTTAACCTGCGTCTCTGTCAGCTTCAAGGAGGCCGCCAGGTCTGCTCTCTCCGGTCCGGATAAGTACCGCTGGTGATTGAAGCGTCTTTCCAGCTCGAATACTTGCGCATGAGAGAAAGCGGCCCTGGAGCGTTTTTTCCTCTGTTTCGGCTGATCCACGCTTTTATCGCAAGTGGAATCGTCTAGATTGTTGGAATCTAAAAAATATATATGCAAATACATTACTGTCGGAATTGCGTTTTATTTCAACAAATTAAATTAAAATTAAAAACTTCAAAAACGACAGAATTACACCGACTTTCTCTGCAAGGCCTCTGCAAAAATGTTTGTCTCTTTATAAAAGTTTAATTGTCCAGCATATCAAATTGGAAAACTAACCATCAAACACAGCAGTTATATATACACTGTCATATTTGATCAGTTATGATAAAGGGTTATTTTGAGAACTGATTCTTTTATCTGATAACATGTCAGGCATTGCATCTAATAATTTTGCGTCTAAAACCCAGAATTCATCCCAAATGTATAAACACAATAAAAACAACACTGGTAGATAAGTAATATAATTTAACACAATCAAACAAATATATGTGTATATTACTTTTGTCGATTTATTTATTTTATTTTGGTACTCTTGCCCTGTAATATACTTTTTCATCATGCACAGCTTACTCACCGGAGACGTTCGCTGAAAGTTCACAGTCGCTAAGACCTTTCGCCATGTCTCCAGCGGTGGACTCATCCATGTCGTCCTGCACGCTGCCATCCAGAGCGTCTGAAGCCGACAGATCCAGGTCTTTTTCCGATTTACACACCGTCATTTTCTTGCTGTCATTCTCATCGCTCAGACCTGAGTCTGAGTCGTAACCTTTCCTGTCGCTTGTCATGCAAGTTCCGTCTTCGTTCTTACATGGAGATGGAAAGTCCTCGGACGTGCTGTCCATGTCCCCAAATATTTTCCACGTCGCCTTGGGAAAGTATACGTCCAGATCTTTCAAGTGCCGACTCTCCTCTTTTTTGTTCAGTATAGCTTGGATGGAGAAAGGCGTTAAAGTGTTGCTGCGAACGGCCATTTTATTATAAGTGTTTTCTTTTTAAAACCGGCGATATTTCACAGATTAGTTCAAGACCATTTTACTCCGCATCAAACCCTGGATCCTACTTTTTCACTGATGGGGTTCGGGGTTTCATTGCGTCCCCGAATCTTTCAAACAACGTGCTGAGCAATGCGTACTTCTGCGCGATCCCTCCCCTTTGCCAAACTGCTCTCTAGTCAAACCCCTTCGCTGTTTCCTGCCCTTTTTCACCCAGTACTGCTAAAGTCCCTCACCTGTGACTGACAGGAATCCCTTGCGATTTTCTATTGGATAAGAAATAAAAATGTTGTTTTCTGATTGGTCGGCTGCACGACTGCGAACTAATTGTATGTCATGGCACTTAATTTGTCTTGTAAAATGTTAACCCTTTACCTATCACTGAGGAATCATTCACATCTTTTATTCCATTGTCTTTAACGTAGGTTCCTTACTTGTAAGTATTTCTTTTATATTCTTTCCCTCAATTTATTAATGCATCCTTGATTACATTTGAAAATGTTTGTCGGTGAAGGCGATGAAAACAACGGTAAATAGTTATATAGGTATATGGAAAATGGATACTGAAATCAGTTACTGATGTATTTCTGACTTTGGGTGTATAAAAGGTTGGGCTACAAGTGCGTGTATATATTGGGTTACAGGTGTGTGTGTGTGTGTGTGTGTGTATATATATATATATATATATATATATATATATATTATACGACCAGCTTTGCAGTTAATTTATTGTGTTGCTTTATATTAAAAGACGGTCGCATAACATGTAGCGCTGTAAATCGATCTGCAGAAGATGATACAGAAACAACTTTACTCCAGAGACCGTGAATTTCCAACGCAAAGTGACAAAAAGTCTTTCTCGGCGAATAATAAAACCTTTTTTTCTAACTTTGATGCCAATATTTTCCAGGCAATTATTGCGCGGTAATTATTGTCCGTAACAATGAATTTAATGATTAAGAAGCTTAATGTATTAATAGGCTACAATGAAACACTAGAAACATTCGTTTATTTAATGGAAACAATCCGTCGACGCATTGTTGCGGAAAGTCTAATCCAGAGTATGGGCCTATCAAAAAAGTGCACGGTATACAGATGAGATTTGTATTGTATTATTGTAAAACAGAGGTAGAGATTTTCGTCGTCTCTGCTTAATAAGAATATCCGAACGACATTAAGAATATATTCCTCGATTTTTTTTTCTATTTTTAGTACAAATAAATAAAATATTATGAAATGTGTAGGATTCTACGTAAAACAAACTAGTTGCGCAATCACTATGTAAACACAATATATCATATTAAATAATATGATACGTACGATTGAAAAATGAAAATATATAGCTAGCATGCAGCTGAATAACAAAGTAAAAATAAATCACAGTATTGTAATATATATATTTACGAAATTGCATTTCTCGTTAAGTAAGTAGATCTCAGAAGTTTGTTTTCGAAAGAAATTTAGAATGTTGAAATTCTGTATCTATGACGTTGGCAATTAGCCTACGTTTCATGCAAAACACAACGATGTAGATCTAGAGATATATGTTTTTGTTGTTTTATTTTTGATTCAGTCTGAGAGAAACTATTTTTTGCCAAAAATGCAATATGGGTGCAGCGCGAAAATCGGCGAATGTATCACTGTATTCAAATCAATTAAAGCCACGAAGCAGTCCAATACTGCTACTACTACTACTACTACTACTACTACTACTACTAATAATAATAATAATAATAATAATAACAACGTGGAAATTGTCAGGAAAGTGCGTGGAGTATGTATGTTTAATTTAAATGTTAAACATAAACAGGAGTGGGGATTCCAACAGCGCTTTTCTTCTTCTTCTTCTTCTTCTTCTTCTTCTTCATTATTATTATTATTATTATTATTATTATTATTAATGTCATTGTCGTTGTTGTGTTTAATTATTACATTTAATGCAGTTAAACAACCGGACATATTTGCTAAATGGTGAAGTGTAATTTTGTTTCTCATACAATTCAGGCAACAAAATTCACATACCCATTACACGGTTTATCCATCTATCTTGCGACCGCTAACCGTGGGCTGGGTCGCAGGGATAGACTATCTTGTAAATAATATTTATAAATAAAATAAAAATAGTTATATCATGTTATGATTATATAATATTACTGAGTACCTGTACGCTATTGATATTTACACATCAGGATTGATACACTAATACTGTATTAGGATTTATTAGTTATTAAAAAAAAATTGTCACGCCCACAGTAATATTACTTCACTTTCGGAAATATTATACCATTAATATTATATTTATCCTCGGGTTCATACTTAATAATTGTGCACAAAAATTTCCCTTACATGCGCCTTAATGCAACGCACTGAAATGTTTGCTGGGATGATAAATGTAAAATTCGACTTTCAAGGATATCCTGCCATCTAGTGTTAAGAAAGTAGCCAATTTCGAACAGTTTTCCGAGTAGATTTTAAAACTATTTAAATTTGTAGATCGTTTTAGACGTATACGTCCTGCAGGTTGAACGCATTGTCGACTAGGGCTCCACTGTGGGATTTCCCCAAAAAATAAACTGTTATGATTTCCGTTTGCTTTCTAAATCGTCCTTAATAATACGGTATACCAATGATAAAAATATATAGTTGGCGGTTTGTCTCTTATAATTTCTGTTGTCATATATTTTAACCAAACGTAAGACAGCACAGATTTCATTGGGTAATAATTGTAATAGTTGTAATTGAAAAAAAGCATTCAGGATTTAATTGCAGTACGGTGGGATTAATCTTAAGCAAGTGTGTGCAGCAGATATTTTCAGTATTCTATAAACTGCCGCCAGAGGACAGTTATCAATATAGCTGAAATATTAAAAAGTTTTAGATATGTTTAATTTACGTCTGTTTGTTTCAGTTAAACATTTCGACCAAATTTAATATAAAAATTAACATAATTAAACGGCGTCTTTCAGTTTTTGCATATATTTTTTCTGTATAATTCCAACCAACTGATTTTCGTCGAGATTTTCTTGATATGCCCTCTAACAGTATAAGGAAAATTGACCCTTAATTCGTTCACTTCATTCGTGCCGCTCGTCTTCCTTTCATTTTAAGCCTAATTAATGGACAGCGCGGGTGGTAAAATAGGACGGAACGAGGGCCCCTCGCTTTCTGCAAGGTGGTTTAAATATTGGCGCCGTAGTGCTTCTGTAGAAGTGGATGGATGCACAGGGGGTGATTCTGACGGGCAGTGCCTTGTATGTCACACAAACTGGTATTATTCCTTTCTAAATCCTTCTCCATTTTCAGGGCACTGACTGGGGTGCGTTCCAGGAGAGCAGTCGTTTCGTATTTTTTCTTTATTGGAAATTATGTCAACAGACCATTCAATATAAAAACAAAACGTCTAAAACGTAAGTCAACTTGCCCGCTGTAATGATGTAAACAATTGATCTGACTTTTTCCAAACAAGCGCAACCACCCAAACGATGAAAAATGACAGCACACTCAGTGCGTCGACTGTACAAATAGCTTGTAAAGCCTTAATTCCTCGCAGATTTTTTTCCGTTTCTTTGTTTGTTTACCAGTCCGTGACGCCTACATGACAAATTGTTATGCGGGTTTTATCACACATTTAACATCTGCTTTGTTTTTAATTACACTCGGAGCTCTTCATGTACATTATGCATCTTTTTAATATAGGCGCAGTATTAAGTACAATGTTTTTTCATTATGGTGTTAAGTGAACAAAGGAATATGTAGTATACCGTTTCCTTCTGCCATATTGCAACAAATTATAGAAAAAGTTAAACTATTTAATTTGGTTTGTTTACACCTTCTGGTGCTGCTGTACTAGACTAAATGAAAAGTATTACCTTTTTTAATGGAACAAATAATTCACCCTCTATATAATTGAACGTCGTTTAACTGGCACACGGTGGAATTGGTATGAGTCAAGAAATGCATAAGAAACACTGCCCCGTGACCACTATCAGTGATTGTAAAGTAACAATACGGGCGATGTAATGGAGGTGCTTCGCTTCCTAGATTGATCTTCACAGGTCTGCATTACCACGAGCTCTACGCTGTGTTAGTCGGGAGGTCTTATCCTTGACGAAGTGAGATATATGTGGACAGATCGTAATGCACTCCTCTCTCCCAAAGCAAGCTCTTTCCAAATTGTGTTCAGATGTAAATGTGTGTAAGGGTATTGCCAAGTGTCATTTAAACAAATGCTCTGAAGTCTTGTTTTTGTGTCTTTCCAAGTATCAAATCCAGAAATCCACTTGGACAGTAGGCTACCCTTAATCAAATACTATGCCGAAAAAAATGAACCAAAAAAAAAAATCTCAGTATGCTTTTAGCCCTCTAAGTAACAACGGCTGCTTTCCTAAAGAAAAATGATCCTTGCATGCTATTGATGCTAAATGGAACGATTCTTTGGGGCAGCACCTTAATACTGTAAATTGAACCGTGAGATGAGGGGGAAACGGATCGAGCTGACTGCTTCTTGGAAACCATTCAAAACAGCTCAGAGCAGGCTACTTTACCACAAGAGACTCGACAGCAAGGAACCCATTTCGGAGGGGAGACAGTTACAGTCCAATTAATATGTGTAGATACTATAGAAGTGATTTATTGCAGAATCTAGAAAGCTATTTTCTTGACAAATGAGTTACCGTCGTCTTGGCGCGGGCCAAGACAACGAGAATTGTTAAGAGATTTATACGAGGCTTTTATTCCGCAGGTGCATTAGAGTCAAAGTGCTTTCCAGCCGTGCTTTCTATACACTCTACTTCAATAAAAACGTCATTCAAAGAAAAAAAAACGCTTCTAAAGTGTTGTTACGAATAGGCTGTTTAAACAGGACACTTCTTAATTTAGACAGAGATTCTGCTCTTGCAGGTTCATTTATTTCAAACCATTAACATTAGGTAAACCTTGTCTGCTTCTTGGGCATGATACTGCGAACACATGAGGTTCGCTGGGTTCTGGCTTCACCCACCTACCTTAAAAATCTCCGACACGATCAGAAAGGCTTTACATCAAAATGTTTCATGCAGACGCTGAGTTGCAATTCGCACGGACCATTTTGAATGAATACTTCACGTTTTCATAAACCTATGAACTATTCTGCATTCATTGAGTGGGTCATTTACGAATTTCTCCAGACAATTTAGGTGCAATTCAGAGGAAACGGACGCTGAATGAGACATAGAATTTGGTCATTAAACTGCAGTCTTAAAAGTGGTTTATAGTCTAGGCTACTACACATCTGTTTTGGGAATGTCAAAACATATCATTACTTCTTAATATTAAGGGTTCAGTACGTTGTATTATGATGTAGGAGTATACAGTTTTCAGTCGGTTAGGACCCAACCTGTCAGAGAACAATAAAATTTTATTGCATCGTTACGCTGTAAGAAACAGTACAGCGTGATGTGATTTCCGCATCGCCCAGCGTAATAAGAAAGCACTTGAGAACGGCATTCCCTATATCTCAGACTTAGTGACTTAATTTTCGTGCATTCACACGCCCAGCTCAGCTAGACCTACGAGTTAACAGGTGTTTGGCGTCTTAAGTGCGTAATATAAATGTCGCGGAAACGGAAAAAAGGCAGCGCTGTTCATGCACCCATTTTTCAAGCCAGTCGGTCCTATGCAGCATCAATTGTGCTAAAATAATGAGCAATATTTACTTAGTATTTTCTATAAGTCAAAAACTACTACTACTGTACTACTACTACTACTACTAGTACAAATAGCGGTAACTGAACTAAACTAAACTAATAAAGAAATCAAGACTATCAGAGCCGTATAGTAGTGAATGATAACTGGAGAGGATTTGTCTGCTCATCGACATGGTTGTCCTACTGAAAGAATCATCTCACTGAAAGATACAGAAAAACTGTCCAAATACAAAAATTCAGAAATAGAAAATGAGAAGATGTGGGGCATGAAAACCACATCAGTCAGGAGCGTTGCTATAGAGATTTTGGGCCCCATGAAGGCGTATTATATTGGACTCCCAGTCCAGACCAGTCCAGGTATTTTCCAAATTTTGTAGGCCCCCTGTAACCCATAGGCCGTTGGAATTGTCCTAACTTACCCCCTCCTTATCCGGATACCAGTGGTAATAGGTGCTTTCGTTCTAGTCAAGAAACTCAAGAATGGCATAGAAAAGTAACCAACAAAATCCCGGGTAATACAGACGCTCCTCTACTTACGAATGAGTTACGTTCCGAACGGCCGTTCGTAATTTGAAATGTTCGTAAGTCCTTATTCGACATCATTTTAAGGGTATAGGCAAGTACTAAGACCTAGTATGCTGGGAGTACGTACGCTACGATGCTGCGCGGCGGGAGTAGCGGCCAAAAGTCATACTGGGCGGAATTGGTGCGCAAAAAAAGGATGTTGCGGACAGGAATCGGGAGTCCAAGGAACACGATTTAGACTTACAGTCCTCTACGTTCGTATGTCTGAAAGTTCGTAAGTTGAAAATTTGTAGAGGAGCGTCTGTATCAGGATACAAGAGGTCCAAAAGATCGTCCTCTTTGGCACTGCTCACGTACTGAGGAGGACATTATCCATCAAGTGAACTATCACGCCCTCATGTCAACCAAAGGTTCAAGGGATGGACTCGGCTTCATGGGTGAATAGAGTAGAATTTAAAGGATGACGTTGATGATAATAATAGTAATAATAATAATGCCTGTTGTTATTGTCCTTTATAAGTGCATCCCTTTCCCGACTTGCTTAGGTTTCTACATGTAGTTGCTTTTGATGTATCTTTTTTTGTTGCTTTTTTATGATTATGCTTTTCAAGTTGCTTGTATGAAGACGCCAGCAAAAACCGGTTAATAAACCAGTCATTGAAAAACAGCGGCATCATTTTCGTGTTTCAGAAGCGGGACCCTTAAGGCGGCTCCGCCGTCTTAGATCTGCCTATAAATAGCGCCCAATTTATAACGGCGCCCAACGAGAGACTCGGGAAACGCTTCTGGTGTGGCGTTACCATTACTGCTCTGCTCATTCTTCAAGACATAAAATACCAAAAAAACAAAAAAAAAAACAAAATAATTGGTCCAGTATGAACTTAAACGATTTGGGATTGTTAACGCTGGAGGATGTAATGTCTTAACAGAAGCACACAAGCGGCTGGCGGTAACTGAACGGAGCATTGTTCGCCTGCCAGTTCAGGTGGCGACGAGAAAAGCATCCAAGAACTTTAAAAAGGTGTTAGACTAATATTTAGCACTGGATTTTCACACCAGGAAATAGCTGTGGAGAACACCTAGATGAATCGCATTTAGTTCTCCAGAGTACTGGAAAAATCCCGGTTTCGCCCTTTCCGCTTATTTGCTCGTTGCGCGCAAACGATCACTTAAATACAGCGGTTATTGGCATTTCATATGCAAAAAATAAGTTTATTTCAATCATAGTGCTTCGCTTTTCGTCCTCTTTCGTTATGCATTAAAATGTTTATTCACCTCAACTTAAATTCCACCGATTCCTCCAAAAAGCAGCAGCTAAACTTTTAACGAACTGCGTTGTTAAAAATGCCTGAGACGGCCATACAGAGACCTGGTGTGGACATTATATATGCCGCGAGGTTTCACCGAAGACTATAATTATACTTGGCTGTTCACAGGTCTGAGGCGGTCTATCGGTTTGATGACAGTTTTAAATAACACACACTTAAAATTGCACCCAGTACATATTCACAGTTCTCTACAAATGATTTATGCCCATGGTTCACAAATAAATGGCGCTTATTTTCCCTAATTATATTAAAATATTTTTCCTTGGTATTAGCTGAATGCCAGCAGGTAGAAAATCGCGAAGCTGGGGCTGGCTACTTAAGAGGAACACATAAAAAGCAGCGCGGCTCAAATGGCTTTTAAAGAGCTAAAACTGCGCTCGCATCATCGCTAAAACAACGAGTACATCGCTGCAGGAAACCTGACCTAAATCAACGCCAGACAACAATCACTGCAAAGTGCAGGTTTAACACGTGTTTTGTGACTTTCTATACGAAATAAAAATAGCAAGTTCAGGACAAGCAACAAACAGAGAAAATGGACTATGTTTTTCTTTACATTCACAGAATGAATATGAAAACATCTGCTTAAATGATATTTGATACATGATAAAAATGTGACGAACGTCATACATAAAGAATAAACCTTAACATTATCTAAAGAGGTGGAAGTCGACACCCTCATAAACGAGTAATGCAAATATGTAACTTAAAACTGCAACTGACAAACTCAATAATAGTAATAAAATAATAACGGTCCAGATCTGCATGTCACCAATCTAACTGGCATGAAGAATCTGAGCCTTTTTGACAGGATTATAAACAAACATGGGCAGTATCATGGATGCAGACCCCTTCAAAATAAAAATACTCAGACGTGAAATGCATCATACTTAGCGGATGACACTGTTAATAACGGTAATGACTCTTCCCCCTTCTCAGGTAACTACCAGCAGAGTGTACAGATCCTGGGATTAACTAGCACAACACACAGAACTACCGTTAGGTTAACCTAAACCCAGAGAAGAACTCACTCTGGAAGCAGGACGGTGAAAATATGCTGAATATGTACAGATAAAACAGCCAGTGAACTTTAAAAATAAAACGAGTAGCATAGACCTAAATCTGTAACTAGGCAGCACGGTTCTGGTTTACGAGGGAAGTCACTGGCGCCACTGAAGTTCATCGCTTTGTTCTCTTGGTGGGAGGCTCCTCTGACTTCTGCCCCCCTCGGGTGCGAACTGCAGGGGGGCTGGCCTCACGTTTGCGTCCTTGGCCCCTACCTGCCCTGTAAAGGAGACGCAGTAGTTTGTTGGTCACATGGAGAAAATATGAAGTGAAAAGGTAAATACTACACATACAGACAATCAGACAGACACAGATACGCAGACAGACACGCAGAGATACACAGACAGACACGCCGACAGT
The DNA here is from genome assembly GCF_023856365.1 of Brienomyrus brachyistius. Classification (NCBI taxonomy): domain Eukaryota; kingdom Metazoa; phylum Chordata; class Actinopteri; order Osteoglossiformes; family Mormyridae; genus Brienomyrus; species Brienomyrus brachyistius. The sequence goes on from NC_064544.1 coordinate 23,534,344, forward strand.
CACACAAAGACACGCAGAGAAACACGCAGAAACAGACACGCAGACCGACACACAGAAACAGACACGCAGACCGACACACAAACACAGATACGCAGACACGCAGAGACGCAGAGACAGACACGCAGAGACAGACACGCAGACAGTCACAGACACAGGCAGACACACAGAGAGAGAGACACAGAAACAGACACACAGACAAAGAGAAACACAGAGAGAGACAGACACACATGTGCAGCATGCAGACACACACATCTCCATACCGCGTGGCTGGGGGGGTGTCCTCCTTCCCACTGAGTTTACTCAAGGCGCGGGTGGATGGTTTAGGTGGCTTGTTCCTGGGGGGTAAGGGGGGGGGGGATTTCTCTTGTAAGCTGGAGGCCGTATATATGGGCACCAAGAGCAGCTCTGCTGAGCCTTTGGCCTGTGGATAGCATTCCTGCTGGGTGCCCAAGATGCAGACTGAGAGCGTCCCCAGGCACCCCCAGGCTACAGGCACCCCCAAGTGTGCTCTTACCTCTGGGCCTCCAGACGGGTCGCTGACCGCGTTGTGGCTCGCGTCTGAGTCTCTTCGTCCTCCTCATCCTCCACCTCCTCGTCCACCTGCATCTCTCCCACCCAATCGGCCGCTCTCTTGTCCTTCCTCTCAGACATGGTCTTTTCTGCGTGGTAAGAGTTGGCACGTCGGGCTCCTTGCTTACCACATAAGCCCCACCCCCCTTCGGAAAGGAAAGCGGGGACTGCAGAAGTATGCCCCTGGGTAAAGGCCTCCCCAAAGACCCCACTCAGGGCACAGCTGAAGGGGCCTCCTCTCACAAGGGTGCATGTGCCTGCTGGCTGCGTTCTCTACCTGTGTCCTCAGTCACTGTGCTGATGGCTGCAGCAGCCTTGGGGGGTCGTCCCCTACGAGCCGGCTTCTTCTCTGGGGGGGCTTCCCGCTCCTCATCCTGCAGGGAGTCATGGTAAAGCTAAAGGTGACTTCCCATCTCTGTCCTCACCCAGCTCACTCGTTCCCTCGCAGGAGGCTTACGTTTTGGGCTTTGCTGTCAGCGCCAGCCTCCTTCTCATCCTCCTGGTCATCAGACTGGCTCGCTGGACGAATTCAGAGACACACATTAGGGAAATAGCTCAACTCTCTAATGGGTATGAGGGGCAGCGATGCGTCACCCCGGCGAATGGTCTTACCGCTGGTGTCTCGCGGGAGTCTCTCTCTTGGCCTCATCGCACCGTCACTCTTGTCTTCTGCTTCTTCAGCTTGAGAATCCTTCAGCAGCAGGCAGAGTCAAACACAAAGCCCGCAAAAGAGCTCCAATACAATCAGAACACCAACACCACACAGTAATAATAAAGACGTGCATCTACCTAGGTGTGGAAGAGGACAGCGTGAAACACTCACCTCTCCAGACTCTGGGACCTCCTCAGATCTCTTCCTCTTTAAAGCTGCCCTGCCTGAGAGGAGAACATTATGGGAAACACATGAACATTTACATGGGATTTGAGCCCACAACCTTATGGGTATGGAGACAGATCCCTAACCAGCTGCACACCACCCTGGGAAACACATGAATACATTTATTTGGCAGATGCTTTTGCCCAAATAGAGGATTAGAAAGCAAGGTCAGCCAGAATCTGGAGCAGCTGGGGTTCAGGGTTTCACCCAACAGCCCCACTGGTGATATAATCAAGCTGTTGGCCATGAGATATTAGCACACAACCCTATGGGAAAGGGAAATGGAAGTCCCTCCCACCTGTGCCTGGAGGCCGGCCCACTCGTCCGCGACGGCCGCCCCTCTTCCCGCCACTCTTTTCCTCCACCTCCTTCTGAGACAGAGAGGAGAAAGTGCTTTAAAGCGGGGAGCTGTTTCTGGGACACCAGCCCAGAGACTCTCACTGACAGCTCGGCGTCTCACCTCCCCTGCTTTGCCCTCTGTGTCACCGAGCCCCTCAGCATCACTCCTCCTCTGCAGGGTGCCTGTTTGAGAAGAAGCCAGTCTTACAGCACACACTGCGAGTCCCCCTGTGAAGGGAAACTCAGGCGAGCCCTCATCTGATGCCCTGACTCTGCAGAGCAGCTCCTCTCCTGCGTGCACAGGTGGCTGTTTGTGCCCCGTTTGTGCAGGACGCACTACATGTACGAGTTTCCAGTCACGAGTTCCGAGGACACTCACTTTTACTGGATCCAGGATGCCGTCCTCTCCGCCCCGGTGTTCCTGCTGTCTCCACTTCCTTCATGATGGGACACAAGAACACAGGCTGACTGAGTTGCAAACCTAAACAGACCCGTGTGCTGATTATGCATTCACACGCACGTCAACGTCATTTTTTTTAAATGACTGCTTGTTATGGGATGTTCACATTAGAGACTGATGCATTTCATAAATGTGCAGAAATTTCATCTCTAGGTAACAATGAGAGAGACGGACCCCTTCCACAGCCTCTCCTTCCTCCTCATCCTCCTCGGGCTCCTGAGATGATGATCCTAGTAAAGGACACATCAGATATGTGTTGGAAGAGCCGGTTTCCCGCTGTCAGAGTCACATGACCTTGACCCACACACATCTGTTTACATCTGTTAGTTATCTAATGATCTGTGGATGAAGGACTTACGCATCTCCTCCAGAGGGGGCGCTGTCTTTGAAGACCTTCTGCGACGTGGCACCTTGGACCCTGAAGATTTCTCGCTTTCATTATCCTAGAGCAGATGCTCAATTTATTCAATTTAGTCAAGCATGCAGGCTGAGAGCAGATAAGAGATCTGTGCATTAATCACGCAAGCTATAAACCATTAATTAAAATAGTGATCAACGCCTTCCCAAGAGCTGGCATGTACGCTCTTGACATCACAAGAGATGGGAGGGGCTTCCACTCACGCTTTCGGGTTTGGGGCCTGGCACTGCACCTTCTGCCTTTTGTGACTTTCCTGTGGGGGGGGGGTACAGAGTCAGGGGGTCACAGAGGTCCTTCCCAAAAGCCCTTGGCTTAGAGGGGGTAGACCTACCGGCATCTCCCCGGGGGGTGCTCAGGGGCGGTCTGCCCCTGCGGGGGCGAGTTTCCTTCACATCGTCTGCTTCCTCTTCCTGTTTAAGAGTAAACATACATAATGTCAACTGCTTATCCAGTATGGTGCAGTGGGGAGCCCGGGAAACACAGCATAGCACAGCACAGCACAGCACAGCACATGCTGACATGCGGTCAGTCACACACAGCCAGCCCTGGAAGTCTGAGGCCACAGCTCGAACCCTAAGCTTCCATGATGCCGAGCATCTATAGGCGTTCTCACACCGAAGGTTAGTCGACTAGGTCCTAGTGTCTTGAGCCATCTAGCTCCAGGTCAATTTTTTGTCACTTTCCCACCACACAACAGAAACTGTGAACTTTATGCTAAATAAGCTTGGGAGATGCAAAAAGCTAATAGGTTAAACTTCACACATAAGTCGAAAGTACACCGCCACCCCAAGACAATGAAGAAATTGCTTTGTTAGTTATTTATTAGTTATTGGGGAGATTGCTCAAGCGTTTTAAAAATATGGGGCAAAACTATTTGGTATAAGCTCCTCCCAGTAAAAGGGACTAAAAAAAGGTTCTGGAACCACTTCTAAGGAGAGTTCCTGCGATGGGAACGCAAAAAATCTGATGCCAGTTCAGCTTACATTGCCTGCTGTTTGATACAGTTTTATATGTACGCTATCTAGACCTAGCAGACTTAGAATTTGCTTAGTTTAGAAGGTGCTGGGGGGTGGGGCAACGATCCAAACACAAGCACTGACCTCTTCTTGGGTTTCTGTTCCGGTCTCTTTAAGCTCACCCTCCCCTGGTGAAATCTTACCTGCAGAAAACAGACAGCATCACATTTCATCAGTAACTATATATGTCCTATATACAAGAACAAAACAGCAGAATGGCATTTCCCGCATTCGGGTGCAGAAACAGGGCAGCTTACTGGCATCCCTGGCAGCAGTGAGCTTCTGGCCCGGCCTCCCCTTGCGCGTCATCCTGCCCTCTGCTCGGTCCTCCTACACAGCCCAGCAAACAGGCCTTTTCATCAGTGCCCTGACAGCGTAGCCGATACGGTGCCAGTGCGGCCAGCACACCGGGGTTACCTGCTCCACTGGATCTGCTCCCGTCTCCTCCTCTAGCCCATCTGACTTTGAAGCGCTACCTGTAACAGAGGAGCCAGCTCAGGCTGTCTGCACAGCGTCACGCAGACGGCAGCGCAGACGGCAGCGCAGACGGCAGGTGTCACTCACTGGCTTGTTTAACGAGCCTGGGCGGCCGGCCTCGACGAGCCTCCTTAACCTCTTGCTGCTTCTCCGCCTGATCCTCCTTCGGACAGGAGACATTTATCCCAGCTTAACATCTATATTTCTGCCTGGTTTAACCAGGTTTCTTTCTGCTCAAATACAAATTATATACTAGTAAAATGAAAGAAAAAAAAATATTTAAAACAAATTACTGTAATCACCACCATTAAACGGCTATAGTGCTGCACAATTAGACTTACAATTTGTGGTTCCTTGCAGTCATGGTCTGATGCGTCCCTTCCTGTACCTACAGACATACAGTAAATTAGCAAAACGTGAGCATTTTCACTGGGAACATTAGTTAAGCAAAGCACGCCACACAGAGCTCACTGGTATCCTCAGCAGCTGCACTGGATGGCTCTCCATCACGTTCAGCATCTCCAGGCTGCTGTAAGACAGGGAACAAAAGCAATGCTCTAGAATGATAATACTTTATTGATCTCTGTGGGGAATTTCTCTTTTCGCCTACCCCATCCTGCCTTCCGAGACATGCAGAGACATATACAGGTGAGAGCAAGCTTGGCAGTGAAGGGCAGCCACCTGCAAGTGCCACCCATAGAGCTGGGGGTTAAGGGCCTTCCTCACGGGCCCATGGACATGTGACTGTTCTGCTGACACCAGGCTTGAACCGGCGATCTTTTGATCACAAGCACAGAGGCTTTGGCCGCTCAGCCACTCATTGCCCTCAAAGAGGCACTGAGAGACAGGCAGTCTGAGACTAACGAGCCCATTACAGCACTGGCTACACATCGAGACACGGCCGGCTGGCCGCCGGTCATGGAGCTGGAGCCCTACCTCCTCGGCTCTCCCTGCAGGGCCTGATGGTCCCGGCTGCTCCCCGCCTGCACAGAGAGGGGATCACAAGGCTTCAGTGCAGCTAGATGCCCCCTAGGATTTTACATCTCATTTTGCAATTATTTAGCTGCTTCAATTTGAGGCAGCAAATAACCGCTCACCACGTATTTACATAACCAGCGGGATTGTGCTTTGGTGGACGGAGCTTACCTACTGAGCTCTGCATGTTCTCACCCTCCCTAGTAAGAGACTTTTCTGAAGTATAGGCCTCTACTGCCTCAGCATTCACTCTGACCTCCTCTGTGGGAACGCAGGCATCACCTACACATAGAAAAAGGTCGACAGGTCGCGACTGACCCCAAAAACAGAAAGTCATGGGGACATCTGCTATTTGGGACAAAGGCTTCAAACAGGTCATGTGTTTGAATCCCAGACTGGACAGAGCAGCTGATGACATTTTCGAAAAAAGGTAGAGTTCCGAAACTTTCATACTGCCATTAATAAGCCGAAAGGCACCACAGAGTGACAGCTTCTTACCTGTTTCTGGTGGTACGATCACATCCTCTTCCTTTTTATGTCCTGCTACTTCCAGCTCGACATCCTACACAGGAAGCCATAGAGCAGGGGGTGGCTAATCTTACCCAGAAAGGGTCGCTGTGTGTGCAGGTTTTCCCTGCGACTCCCTAATTAGATTACTAACTAGAGGACAGATTGGCTGAAGAGTCCTCACACCTGGGTGTGAACAGCTGACCTAAAGGTTATCCCAAAAACTCGCATACACACCGGCCCTTTGCAGATAACATTGCCCACCCCTGCCATAAAGCATTGGCACTGCCTGCTTAGACTTGAGATAATTCTTTCCATGGCTTATTTTAACCGAAAAGAAACTTACTACCAGCTTGGATGTAAAAGCCAACACGAACCACCAAGTGACTACATGCCCTTGATTTCAGAAAGATGTATCAGGAGACAAACAGTACTTCTACCTAAGCAGTGTGCAAGTCGATATGATGGGCAAAGTCAAAGCCATGGGCAATCACACGGAAAACTCACATGGCATCCAGTTTTGGAGACCTCTGTGGGTACAGCAGGCTCAGGACTGCGACTTGCAGGCACGTCTTCTGGAAAAGGGGATGAAGACACATTAGTAAGACATCTTGCCTATAGCTGGGAGGACAGTGCAACCAATTACAGCTCTCACCTAGGTGTAGTGGCTCGGGCGACGCGGCGTTCACGACAGGATCAGGCTGCTCCTCCGTTTTGGTTTCTGGAGTATTGTCACTCTTGTCTGGATTTTCCAGTTCTTCACCAACAGCCTCATCCTCCTTTCAAAACACGGGCACGTGGAAGATGTAAGAATCAGTAAACTTCTTTCCAGAAAGACTGGATGGACAAACTAGTAGAGTTTACCTCCAACTTTTCAGAGCAGTTGTCATCCCCCAAATCACCAACCAGCTGGTCACCTGGTGTTTTAGAGCCTACACCTGCAAACACACCATTACTCTGAGACTGCTATCACCACAATGCAAACAGTACAGGATGAGAGGGGACAGAGTGAAGATACCTTCAAGAACTGGCTGGACGGTCTCAGAGAAGTCAGTCTCTTGCGAGGTCTTTGGAGGTGACATTTCCACAGTTTCGACGGCTATTGTGATGCCATCAGTAGCCTCGTGGCTAAAATTCCCACTAACTTCTGGAGGACAAGCCGCTTCAGGCTGCTCTGGCTCAGATGAGGTGATAGTCAAAGGTAAGTGTGGGTGAACTGCAGTCAGGCTGTGACACACCGACATGTCAGGATCCATGGAGAGAAGGGTCAAGGCTGCTTCTTGCATCTTCAAGTCTGCCTCTTGCAGGGAGATGCCTGGGAGCAGCTGTCCCATCTCGGGGCTGATGGTGGAAGAGGAGGCACAAGATGCCAATTCCATGCTCCCCACTTCTTGAGGAACGTTACATACTTGTTCTTGTTGGTCTACTCCAAAGTCCTTATCTGTACTGTGGATGAGCGGAGTGTCTGCTGATGGCTCTTCTGTGGGACTTGGTGGGCGATTCACTTCTGCGGATGCCGGCTGAAGGGTCAGGTCATCGTCAATTTGCATTGCAGTGTCGTCATCCTCAAGTTCAGGAGTGATGTCACTCAGAGCATCAAAAGTGTCATCTACTGTACTTGTGGTGGCAGCAGAACCCACAACCTCACAATCCATGTTGTCTTCTTGAGTTTGGAGCTTGTTTGGTGGTGGAGTCTCTGGCACAGAAGGGGAGACTGAGACACCAACTGAAGACTCCTTTTTCTTCTCACACTGGGCCTCTTCTGTTTTTGCTGCATCATTACCCAGCTTCTCAGCAGTATTTTTGGAGTCCCTACTCTCTTTTTTCTCGTGTAAGGTCTCAGTAGAAGCTTTGCTGTCCTCCTTCAAACCCCCATCCTTCTTCTTCTCCTTGGATGAGTCCGACCTGCTGCTGATTTTGGCACTTTTGCTCTTGCTCTCTGAACTCAGAGCTTTCTTCTCTGCTTTAGGCACTGGTTGGGTTTTGGGTTCCTCCTTGGATTTGGATCTAGACTTCTCTGTAGAGGTGGATTTGACCTTTGACCCAGACTCTGCATCCCTAGTCTTGTGGTCAAGGTCTGTGTCAGGTTTCTCAGGCTTTAGGTGTTCAAGGGAAGCTTGATCCATTTTTGGTTTGCGGTCAGCATCTCTCTCACTAGACCTCATGTCCTTAGTCTCTGATTTAGGCCGGCTCTTCTCCACATTCTTGTCTTCGGTGAGGCTTTTGGATCTCTTTGCAACCTCTCTGGCATGTTTATCCTTCTTCTTCCCACTCTCAGATCCAGGCTCGATGTCTAACTTGTCCTCAGAAGATCCTGTTGAGTCCAGGCAGAATGGAAGTTTGGTATCACTTTTTATCAGAGGAACCTTTTCCACTTTGGTCTTTTCGATCTTCAAGGCATCTGCTGAGGATGACACCTTTGCCTTCTTAGGGACATCCTTTTGAGAGCCTTCTTCCAGGGCCCCTGCCTCTGAGACAGATACCCTGGACTCGCGGCCTGATAAGGAAGTCCGTCGATCCCCTCTGGCTTTGCTCTTCTTCTCTGCCTTCTCGTCCGGATTTGCCTTATTCACAGAAGCTCCATCCTTCTGAGAGCTTTCCTCCATATGCGCATCGTTACTGCTGCGACCAAATACTGCAGCCTTCTCAGCTTTTGGCTTGTGTTTGCTGCGCTCATCAGAAAGACTGCGCTCCTTCTCAGCTCTGTCCTTTTCTCGAGCATGTTTGGGCATGTCCCCTTGTTCTCTGCGGGGGTGCCTGTCAAACTTCCCGACTGCTCTCTGTCGAAGCAGCTCTTCGGACGCCTGTTCCAAGTCCAGAATGAATGAATGGGTCTTGCTCCTATCGAGCAGCTTCCTGGGATCTCGGGCCTCAGATGGGCTTTCCCCACTGCTCTTTCTCCTCCATCCCTCATCTGATGCAGCCGATTCAGAAATTTTCCTGATGGACCTGGGCTGCTGACCCTTTAAGAAGGATCCCTTCATTTCCTGTGTCAACACAAACATCCATGAAGCAATATGCAAAAGTCACCGCTAGGTATGCTTGAAGAGCACTCATTTAAAAATTACTGCCATTAAAAAAAAGTTACAGTATAATCTTAAAGCTTAAAAATAATCCACTACTGATAAGAACAGTGGCAATGTTACTTAAAAAGCAGTCCATTTACTTGTAACGATTACATCGTTATGCCCAAACTCATTAAGCCAACCAGCATATCTACATAAAGAAATGTGCTACTTGCATCAGGCTTCTTCAGAAGCTCTTCCTCTGCATCTCCTTTCTTCTTGTTGCCAACCTCATCCTCCTTCCTGCCAATTGACAAATGACCTCACTGATGTAGGGAGCACTGGGTCACAGACGCGCAGAGCCTCATAGGCTCTCCATTTCGCAGCACACTCACATTCACACTCTCACATGCACGTACATGCAGACACACACTCACCTTGAATGCTTTCTTCTCTTCCTGCTGATGGCTACCTTCTTCTCCAGGACCTTCTTCTCCTTGCGTGCCTCCTTTCCAGATGTGCCTGGGACCTCCAGGCTTGGAGGGGACATCTCCATCTTCTCTTCTGTGGAGGACAGGGTGGGAGAGGGACATGCTTTTCAGGACAGAAGCACTTCATCGGTATGTACAGTGAGGGAAATAAGTATTTGACCCCTTGCTGAATTCTTAAGTTTAATACAGTAAAGAAAGAGAAACTGGCCTAATACACAGCTGTAGTATAAGTGACAGTGGGTCTGTAAGCCAGCAGTACCGTGGTTCTCCTGCTGGGACATTTTCTGCCGTCGCTTCTCCTCCATCCTTTCCCGGTTCTGCTGCCTCTTCAGCAGCCTCTCTTCTTTGTCCTTGGCCTGGGGGTGAAGGTGAGAGCACACACTGTCATTAACCTCAAGCACCATGATGAGAGGAGATAGCAGTCGACGGGTGACTGGGCATTGCCATGGGTCACTGGGACAGCCAGGCACCAAATGGCCCACTCACCGCATCGCGACGCCTCTGCTCCACGGTGACCTCATCGTCTGAGTCGCTATAGTAACGGGAGTAGAGGAAGGGCTTGTGGACGTAGGCCTGTCGACCGGCCCGGGGCTTGCGCTCTTTGGTCTCCGTTTCCATGGCTACCTTCTTCTCAACCTCCTTCTCATCTTCACGTGCAGAGGTGGAGATTTCAAACACAACTCACAAACCAACCCCACAATAAATATAAACAGCAGCTGAAACCTTAGTGTAGCCCTTTGTCAAATAATTCTTGAGATATATTTTTGAAATACTAAAGTCTTCTGAAGAGTGACACGTTCTCATGAAATGCTAGTGTATACTTCTGATGTAAAGTGCCCATTTTGGCAGACCTGTCAGTGGCAGGAGAAGACCATGCGCACCTTCTGAGATGATCTCCCCCTCTTCTGTGCTGTCAGACACTGGTGGCTCCTCTTCGCTCTCCTCTTCAAAGGATGACAGGTCGCTGGTGTGAACTGAGCTCACCGTGATGTCACTGAGACCTTCAAGGTCTGAGTCCTCCAAGGAGTACTCTGGAATGGACAGGAACACGCATCACACATGAGACGACCAACAGAGACCATCGTGACAGCAACCAGAGAAGTCCAGCACCCTGTACTCTTACATGACAGAAACAACTTCACTTGTGTAAACTGCCCACAGTGTACTGTACGCATGTAAGAGCGTGTCTGTGCCCTCGGAATGGACCCAGGGCGCACCCCTGCCTCATGCCATGTGCTGGCTTGGACAGATTCAGAAACCCCCTGAGACTCTGGCTAGAATAAGCAGTTGGATGATGGATCGACAGAGGTGTATGCTGCTGTACACATTAGAGTGTCTTGATTATATTCACACTTTTAATGGATATAGCTGGCTCTTTTGTAAATCCCAAAACTGACTTGGTTTTCTAAAGCACCTGTGTCGATATAGGTCTTCAGTAAGTGCCACTATTCTGTAGCTCTGGTACGTGATCTGAACTGACTTAATTCCTGGGTTACAGGCGCTTACTGCAGTACTTATCAACCACTGGACTGCAGGCCAGGAGCAGGCTGCAAAACTGTGGAAGGGAAACGTGCCGGTCCGTAACAGGCTGCTCTATCTGTACAGATGTGAAATTTGCAAAAACATACTGATGTGTTAGCGAAAATTACAAAAGACGAAATTTGACAAAGGGGACCAACGCTGCCCTCCCCTGAGCTGCCAGTGTGATAAATGATCTCCTCCTGGGTTGGAAAGCTTGACAAATCCTTCTCTAAGTTACACAGTAAAGAGTGATCGCTACAAAAAGCAATTAAGCTGTGCCAGTTATGCAAGCTATTTGTATGTATGTGGCAGCATCAATGACACTCGCAACATATAAAAAAGGCAACATAAAATTCTAAACACTCTGAGTATTAATAAAGCACCGAATGCTCTGGGCATCACGCCCCCTCTTTGTGAGTATTAATATAGCACCGAATGCCCTGGGCATCACGCCCCCTCTTTGTAAGTATTAACAAAGCACCAAAAACTCTGGGAATCATGCCCCCTCTTTGTGAGTATTAACAAAGCACCGAATGCTCAGGGCATCACGCCCCCTCTTTGTGGGTATTAACAAAACACTGAACGCTCTTGGGCATCACGCCCCCTCTTTGTGAGTATTAATAGAGCACCAAATGCTCAGAGCATCATGCACCCTTCTTCTGAAAACTAATAATGCACTGAATGATGGCATCTCGCATCTTCTATTTGAGTATTAATAAACTGCTAAACGCTCAGGGCGTTGTGCATCCTCTTTCAGAGTATTACTAAGCTCCAAACACTCAGGAAATCACACACTCTCTTTCTGAGTATTGATGAAGCTCCAAATGCTTGGGGAATTGCGCACTCTCTTTCTCAATATTAATAAAGCAGTCAACACCCAGGACAACTTGCACCATCTTCTGAGTACAGGTTGTTGTCAACTAGCGACTGTGATTGGTTCCGACTGACTGGACATGTCGGCTCTTTATTGTATATACAAAATAAATGTACAGCAAAATGATATCATCTTGAAGTCATATTCTTCTGGTTAACCTTTATCACCATGTTTTTTAGTTCATTATTATAAAGCTGCTAAGACTCACATGGATACGAATGTATACTGTACTGTGACCGAGGGCTGACGACTATTTTTCTCTAGATTAATCTATCGACTATTTTATCAATTTGTTGGCCAATATAAATAATTTTTCCTCCAGAAAATCAACTTCACCATTTAATTTAATTTTATTTTGACAACAGCAAACTTGTGTGCCTTTCAGGGCTTTAGACAACGTACGCCGGTTTTTCAGGACTATACAGACATTACTTTCACCTGCAGTTTGACAAGCAGATTAATAGTTTTAGGCATACTACTAAACAGATGTTTGTTGTGATGCCCAAAAGTTAATAATCTGTATAAATCTGTATCCTCATGCTTAATGAATTAGGTTAGGGGAGCATGCCACATACGATACAAGCAATAAGCGCAGAAGTTGCGACAAAGAAAGGGACAGATCAGCAGCCATAATATTTTTTTAAGAGATATTGTGGTAAAACAAGGTAAAAAGATGTTGGTGATGCAGCAGATGCTTTGGGAGTCACTGGCCTGGGCTGTTTTGCACAGTCACTAGAGCTTGTGATACACGAGGGGCTGCCATCGCAAGGAGGTGACACTGTTGCCAGTGGGAGAAAAACTCTGGGCATTTTAAGCATTTGCCACTTCCTGGAAATTCCTCAAAAACACTTAAAACAAGATCTACAAACAAGGTGGAACAGCACTTTATGCATGTTTCTAGTAGGTTAATTAATTTTTTGGCATACATATTCTTATTTGTATTTACTGGTTCAAAAATGTTTATATATAGAGTATAAATATAAATTTATATAGATATTTATTATCTTAAAATATGAAAGTAAAAAGAGCTCTTGTATTGGAATCTGTATCGGTATCAGCAGTTGTGTATTGGAATCAGATTGGAACTAAAAAATGTGAATCCACCTATCCCTATTAATAAATAGCCTCCACCTCTTTCTGAGTATTAACAGAGAGCCAAATGGTTAGGACATCAGTCCCCCTCTTTCTGAGTATTAACAGAGAGCCAAATGGTTAGGACATCAGTCCCCCTCTTTCTGAGTATTAACAGAGAGCCAAATGGTTAAGACATCACTCCCCCTCTTTCTGAGCCTTAATAAATAGCCAAACACCCAGGGCTTCGTGCCCCTCTTTATGAGTATTAAAAAAGTGCCAAAAGTTTAGGACAGCATGTCTCCTATCTCTGAATATTAATACAGAGCCAAATGCTCAGGTCATCACGCACCCTCTTTGAGTCTCTCCCTGGCCTTCTGCCGTATGTGCTGCTTCTCACTGGGGGCCTCTCCATCCCTGGCTGGAGCCTCCTCCTTGGGAGTTTTGGCAGCCCTGTCTTTCCCATCTTCTCCTTTGACATCTGGTGCTTCCTCTGCTGACTCTTTGAATTCCTCCCCTTCCTGCTGCTCCTGCTGAGGTGGTGGAGGCTGCTGCTGCTCTGCCTGTTGCTCTGCCTCACCAACAAACTCCTCCTTGATCCCTTCAGGAGTGTCACCGATTTCAGGTTCCATTTTTGGAGTCCCCAGCTCCACTTTCTGTTCCTCCCCCTGACCCTCTTCCTCCTCTTCCACCAGGCTCATGTCCAACTCTCCAGGCTCAGCCTCCAACGCAAACTCTTCCTCAAGGGGCTGCTCTCCCTGGAGGCCGCTCCGCCTGCCAGCCTTATCTGCTGGCCTTTCGCCACAGGTCCAAGCATTGGCCTCCTGGTTTAGGGAGGTGATGGTATCTAAGATAGACATGGCATCGCTGGCTGTCGACGTAGCAGGTGTGGAAGATGGCCCTGTACATGACAAGGAATTAATGTACTTCATAGGAGGGTGCAGGTGTCTGCATGCAGTATTACCCAATCTGTCACATAATCTCACCAAAAGAGATTCCATTTTGCTAACATTTATCATTCTGTCTGCTACACGCATGCCTCAAAAATGCCAAGCCACCCAAAGAAACCATCCTGTAACTGAGAGGCCTGCTACCTAGAGCCATCAGGTGGTGCTCCTGCTTTTCTTCTGGCTGAGCCAAATACACTGGAGACTCATCGGCAGCCTGCCCTGGTGAGAGGAACTCGCGGACAACCTTCTCCACCTGGGGTCTGAAGGTGTGGTGGATTTTGGGATCCACTACTTGGGCCACAATGCGGTCGACTCCTTGTTCAAGCATTCCAGATCTTATAATTGAAGGAAGAAATAACAGGTCAACGAGGGGTGATCAAATGTATAAATCATTCCTGACTGATCTACATAAAATGAAGGAAGTAACTGACAACAACATAGAGAAACTGAAGCAAGAGACAGACAGGGTAGTATAGATCAGTTCAAAGAAACAAAAGGCATTATAGATCAATTTAAAGGAACACAGGGAAAAAGATGAGTGGGACACAGAGAGGGTCACGACTTATCCAAATCCCATAAACTGTTGGGGCAGACAGTTTTGGGGTATCACATGCCTTCTTCCTAAATATTCATAAATGCCCATGACATCACGCACCCTCTTTCTTAGTAATAGCAACAATTTTGCTGTTACATGGATGTAACACCATGATTAATGCTAAAACACATTTGTAGCTCTTGCATAACTTTTTTTTTTTTTTGCATACGCACTGTAGGACCAGCTGTCTGATGTTGTTCCTTAGCTGGTTCTTGTTCAGGTGAGGGCTCCAAGTGTGATTGGACAAGTGGTTGGATACAAAGTTATCCACACGTTGCCTTAAATTCAGATAGGCAGGCTGAAAATAAATAGCGTCGATTAAACCATAGCAACTAGACAGCAAACAGTTCATAACCATCGGCAAATACTTATCCGCACAAATACTTTCCGAACCAGATAATCAGCAAATATACACTAGCTATACACTACACCCACACGTCAAAATGAATGCATTTCAATATCAGGGAATAATCATAAATATAACCATACCAAATAACCATAATAAACCATAACCACTGACGCAGTTAACGGTCTAATAAACAACTACATTTGCAGGGCGGATATGTTTTCATAAATATTATTTACGTTTCCCCCCGCTTTTTAATAACAAGTTTCATTCATACCTTTGTGTCCACGTCCGCCAGGCAGTCACGTCTGAACTGGTCAAAGAGGCCCTGGGTTTTTAAATGATTCACAATCATAGAGACCAGCTGTGGGTCTCCAGGAGGTAAACCCGCCATTGTAAATCCCAAACGACTAGACTGAAAAAAGAAAATAATATAAAAACACGAGAATCATTCAATTGGCACACCCCCCTTCTCGAGCTATATTTTGATTCTTCTCTAACCTCGATGACCCGGAAGTTTAACTAAATTACAGGAAGTGTCCCATTTACAGCTTTCGTTGTGCCCGTAACGACGCTCCACCTACTGGATGGGAGTGGAAACTGTTTTTCCATGTTTAAAAATAAAAAATGAATGACAGAAAAATGATGTTTTTTTTGTTTGTTTATTATAACAAACAATGATGTTTCTTATAACAAACAGTAACATTTAGATAACACATACACATTAATACATACAGATTTTTAAAGAGGGTGTACATAAGGAAGGCATTTTCGCATCTGAGTTTATATTACATGTATACATCTTACCATCCTCAAATAAGCTTGTAAAATAATGTGTTCTATTTCTACAGTGACCTTGATAGTTTTGTTCGCGCCACAAAGATTTAGATAGGCGATCATACAGAAATCAAAGAACACGAGGAATCCCGCGCAACACCGGATGAACATGCAAAGTACACACAAAACAGAGAGTTTTATTAGATTTTTATATTGATTAATCCTCATATCCTCATGTATCATGTGATTATATCCATTTTCTTTTGCGTTCAACCTATGTAAATAATGAGATACGATTTCATGTTAATAATTTTACTACAGTTAATGAACAGTATAAAAGCAATGCTGAGTCTGCTCGGCAATCTAGCTGACTGCTAATCAAACAAAAAGTTTGGGGTTGAAACTGTTTATCAAAACTGACCACCAGATGGCGACATTTAGCCAGATAACCCATATTCTGCAACTGAAACGTGATACCATGTTAATTGTTAGACGTCAGCCCATACATAGACATTGACACCTATAGCAGAAGTCTCGGCACACTTTAAATGACAACATGGAGGATCTTCTGCGAATTCATCCAAGAGAGAACATAGTGGTAATGGAATATCGGCAATAAGGGGCTACTTAAATGTAATTTTTTTTTTAGTAAAAATATTTTTGCATATTTAAATTAACCTTATATATGTAAAATGTATAAGGTAGCATGATTAATTTAAACCTTGTTTTGTTTATGTGTCTTTCAGAGATTCCACTCTCAACAGCCCTGAAATACAGGGTAGAGGAGAGTACAGTTGTTCAGTTCGTCACAGCCATGTGACAGGAAATAAATAGGGAACTCCCTGTGACACAAATGCTCATCTCTATGTTATCTGTCTTCTATTGTTCTTGATCATCCCGGGGTTTTACCAGTGGCCTTGTTACAAGTGTACTGTTAGACCTGCACCTTTGATAAGTTTCAATAAAAAGGGAAGCAAAATTTATAACCTTCAGACAACAGGGAAATGACTTTACCTGAGTTTACCTGAAGGTGTGACTTGTATGAATGACCTAACTGGCTCGTTATGCTGCAGTAGAAAGTTACCCAAGAGGTATGTCACAGTAGTGTTTTTTTATGTGATATAGTACAGCATATTTAGCTTAACAATCATCACATAATGCAAGGACAATAGAAGCATTATTTCAATGATGTAGCATAATAATATGGAAAATGCCCTGTCTGAGGAGCAGTTCCCTGCTCTTTGTCCCGCCAGACATTATAAAATCTCCACATTTGCTTATTGTCTCTTGGCAGCATGTTTACTACATCATGCTGTCTTGTATGCAAGGGGTGGTGATGTTCCTGTATTGGATTCCTAGTTTTGGAAGATCGATAAATAGGCAACTCTACTGCGCGCTGAGTTTCACGGTGTCCTCTTCCTGTCTGTGTGGTTCCTTTTGATGAGTTAAGTAGAGTGGAGTATCTGAAATGGGGAATGACATTTTTAAAGAATGTCGTAGAAATGGGCGGCACTGCTTGGAGATCTACAGTATGAATGTGACAGGTATGTGTAGCCTCACAGCTGCAGGGCTATGGATCTGATTCCTGCCCCTGCTGGATAGCAGAGAAGCTGCATTTCAGGGAGAATGACTACATGTGTCCTCTGGCTAAATAAATAGCTGGATAAATTATTGTACTAATTCTACCTTTTGTGTTTTTTATTCTACCCTGTGTTTCACAAAAAAAACATGTAAATTGCCTCATCTAAAGTGAGAGTCGAAGTTTTGTCATGTCACTGGAATCCGTTAAAAGACCTTTTTATGAACTGGGTGATGTGGCACAACCCGTAAGCAGAACAGCGTTTAACCCAAACTTAACCTTTCCCCCATTTTTTAAACTGATACAGCCATGTGAGCTGTGAGTTTCAAAGCTGAAGGGTCTCCCATCCAGACACGAGCTTCCTCCTCTCTGATTGCTATAGCCTCAATCATCTTTCCTTTTTTTCTTTCACAGATTTGTAAATATAAGAAATAAGACAGTACAGGAGGCGGCATGGTGGTGCAGTGGTTAGCACTGTTGCCTCACACCTCTGGGACCCGGGTTCGAGTCTGCGCCTGGGATACATGTCTAAAAACATGGTGAGGCTAATTGGACTTGCTAAATTGCCCGTAGGTGTGCATGTGTGCGTGAATGGTGTGTGAGTGTGCCCTGCGATGGGCTGGCCCCCCATCTGGGGTTGTTCCCTGCCTCGTGCCCATTGCCTCCGGGATAGGCTCCGGACCCCCCGCGACCCAGTAGGATAAGCGGTTTGGAAAATGGATGGATGGAGAAGATACTCGTTCCATATAAGATGCAGCCTTGATCGCCCAACTTGGGGACCACACACCTGGCAGCGCTGATTCCCGTTCATTTCTGAGCAGTTTCCTTTCTGTGGCACTGTGTTGCCGTTCCTGCTACCAGTGAATGACCTTCCATGGTGCATCGCCGGGACCGGTCTGTCTACAGTACAACATAGTACAACAAAAGCAATTATTCTATCTGCATTGCAAACACCACCCATCTGTGTACTTGTTCACTGACATTTTTGAAATTTAATTCAGCTTAAAAAAAAAAAAAAGACCAAGGAATGTAGTTAACAGGGTGTGTGAATCGTAGATGGGGAAAAACAAACAGGCATGTGTGCGGGTTACTGGCTCTCGTAGATGGATCTGGTTTGACTAGAATTCACAGGTCAGTTCTCTGCCATGCAACTGGCATGAGGACATGAGAAAAGACTGGGGAGTCAGAAGAGGAATGCAAACAAACACCTCACACCACCTGAGGCAGTCGACATGGATGCTGCCCTAGTTTCCAGTTCAGAACTTGGTTCACGATGGAGACCAGAGACAGGACTCTGCACACACACACTGGTTTACACACAATTCCATTGACTGCACATTCCTTCCAGAAAAGCCCTTGTCTCTTGGTCACACACTCACACACACATACAGACAGACTTCCCTAGTTTGTCCACTGGAGAGTGAGGTTCCTGGGTACCATTCATTCTGTTAGCAGAGGGTCTGTCTGCCAGGGTACAATGAACTCGCTGTGCGAGGTTCATGAGTGCTTTCTGTCCATCCGGAAAGCGAGCCTTCAGTCTAATATTCTTAGACCTTCAAATGTCTGTGACCAGCCTTATTATGACACAGCCCACAAAAGCAGCATCATCAGTTCATTTGGCAAGAGAATGAAAATAAAACGTAAACTCAGTATCGTTTAGCTGAATTCCTCGTAATCCAGCACCATGACAATCATAGAATGACACAAGTGTAATGTTCCCTGTACACGAAATTAATCTCATCGTCTTCTTATCTGCCCAGTGAACACATCACTAAACTATGACTTCAGAGTCGTATCTTTCTTTTTTTTTTTAAATCTAAGTATCCTTCCAGCGATTTATCTTGTCTTATCTTGCACCAAGTTGCCGTCAATGAGCTGGGTCGCATGGGGGATCTGCTGCAGCTTTAAGGGGGGTGTTTCCTCCGTATGCTCCATAAGAATGAGGAAACGGGACGGCGTCACGACAAAAAGAAAGAGGGAAGGAAAAGGGCGTTAAGGGACCTGCTGGCTCACAGTCCCTACAGAAAGAGCACCGCGCTGTTGCAGCCATGGTCGATACCACGCCGGTCCAGAGCGGTAAGCCCCGTATTAACATTATTATGAACTTTTACTCCGTCTCCAACAGCGTTAAACTCGGGGTTTATATTTAGGGCTGCATTTTCCCCATCCACTGAGTTTGGTAGTTGGGATAGAAAAGACGGATATTGCCAGCATTGGTGTTGAAGGGTGTTGCAAAGGACGATTCGATTAATAAGTTTTGTTTTAGTTTTTTTCCACGCTATTTTTGAACATCTAATCGCTACGGAAGAAACGGGTGACTAAGACTACTAAAGCGCGCCAGTCGCCGTGTGTGAAAGATCTGACTTGCGTGTTAACTTAGTACTTCTAACACGGATGCGATTTGATCAAAAGTTACAAATTAGGACAATGAAGCTTCCAGGTAATAAATGCTGTTTGGGCCAGTGTTTGTGTGTTTCAGTAGATCTTCTGGTTAATGCTTATGATCTTTTGAATGCTATTTGCAAACAGTGTGGGGTTTAGCTGATCGTTTGAAATGTATCATTCTTCGGCTTCATTGTAGCCAGGGATAGTAACGCCAGGTACAGTAGCCTACCGTAAACCATGGTGTATCCACCCTAACACTTCTATGCATTTTGTATCCTGCATACATTTATGGTCACTAAAGGTTTCTCCATAGCATGCTTATTTTTTTTTCTTTTTAATTAATGATACGTTGAGCACGATTTTTCCCTTCGGTTTCAGAATTTAGTTAACAGTATACAGCAGCAGTTATTGTGTCAGTGACTAGAGTCCAGCAGGCACTAAAGATGAAGCACATTGATTAGGTTCCTGTGTAATCTGACAGGGAGGGTGCAGGTTCTGTCTCACGGCTACAGTCTAAAGTAGTACCTGGATGTAAGATAATATAATCTTTATTGTCATTGTCACTTGACGATGAAATTGAGAGTGCAGGCAACTCAATATGAGGCATAAGTAATAAAAGAAAATATAAAAAATATACAAATTGCACTGACTATGCATATTGCACTGGATATATAAATTGCACTTATAAAAATGAATAGTTCTGTTTAGAGTTTAAGGCCATGATTGCTTTTCAGGCGGCTTGAGCTGATTTTCATTGTCCTGTATCTCTTTCCTGATGGCAAAGCTGAAAGCGACAGTGATCGGGATGTGATGAATCATGTTTAATGTCCATAGCTTTTTTCTGGAATTAGGAGGTGTAGATTTGTTTCAGGGTTGGGGAGAGGGCAGCCAGTTGTTTTCTCTGCTGCTCTGATGACCCTGTGGAGAGCTTTCGCGTCTGAGGAAGTGTCGTATGTAAATATGCTCTCGATGGAACGGCGGTGAAAGGCAAGGAGCAGATTTTTGGGGAGACGGTTCTTTCTGAGGATTCTCAGAATATACAGTCTCTGCTGCACCTTCTTCAGCAGCTCCTTAGTGTTCGCACGCCAGGTCAGGTCGTCCTCCAATTCAATACCCAGGAACCCAAACACCGGGACGCTCTCCACATATGCCTCGGCGATGGGGAGTGGCTGGATGTCAGTCAGTTTATGCTTTCTGAAATGGATACAGTTTAGACGTATGAATCAGACGTGCGAGCATCATCACCTGGTGTAAAATGTTTTGCCCCTTTGTTTAGTTTGGGTGCTTTTTATTTGTGTGCTGTAGAAGTGTAATCAATTTTAATGTACATTCCCACTTTAGTGTTAAAGATGCAGCATACAGTCCCTGGAAACCAAACAGAATAATTCCCTTTTCATGTCTATGTCTCAAATCGCCGCGCTTTCAGCTCTCTCCTGCCTGTTTGATTTAGTGTAGAGTTACCTCACTGTCCAGGGCATTACTTAAATTGGAGTGGCAGTGTGTTGATGAGGAAGCCATTTTTGTCTTGTTGTGGGGAAGGGTCAGTCCTTTTAGGTGAAATATGTCAAGTTCGCTGATGAACATTTACACATTTATGCATGTGATCTTTCATTATATCTAGTGTTTATGTTACACTAAACTAGCTTAATAATAATTCTTTAAATCCAGGCCCCTGTTTGTTGTTCACTGCACTGTTTGCTGTATCTTATCCGATTCAGCCATCAGCGAAATGGTCTGATTGGTTTTCTGTAGTCACGGGAAACTCGGTGAGTGTGTCATTTTATTGAGCTGTGTACAGAAACTCAGAGTTGATTGGTAGATCTGCAGCATCAGGGACTCGCATGACTTTGGATGTTGTCATGATCGCTGCCTGGTTTACTTCTCTCTCGTGTCTTGTTTTCCTTCCTTTTATTATATTCAGTGTTCTGTGCCCCACCTTGGAAGGATTTAAACAGCTGTCCTCATATTTTCATTCCTGTTTATGCTATGTTGTTATTTCTCACTGAAACAGGTTTAGTCTCAGTATTATTTTTAATTGCACAGTAATCCTGAGTGACTGACTGCTGGTTGGTTTAACAAACTTGCAGCTCATCAGCAAACCTCTCTCTCTCTCTCTCTCTCTCTCTCAGCTTTGGTGTCTGTAAATGATGAGCTTCTGTGATTTCAATGGCTTTTATGTTGCCAGAAAGTGTATGCTAGTAGATGGATTATTGTTTGACTAGTTTTGATTGTCAGACTGACTTCTGGGATGCACTTTCACCAGGTTGGGGTCTTGAGTACTCAGCTGTTTGAGGGGCTGTACTTTTTAATACACAAAAATATCTTTTACCCATTGAATTACGCGATTAACAGTGTTTGCAATGTTGTTAGTTTCAGCTATGTTTTGTAAAGGACATAAACATAAATTACATAATTGAACAGCGTCCACTGGAGAGGTTGCACTTCTGAAGGGAATCTGTCCATCTGCATTCATTGTAATTAAAGTCTTGCTATGGGCCTGAACGGTGCTGTCTACTGTCCCCAATGTGACAATAGAGACCACTTTCTCAACTCCAGTGATACCTTTAAGAAGCTTAGCACTAGTCAGCTTGTCACATGGATAAAGGAAGATAAACAATGCTGGAGGTGTAGGCGTAGCCATGCCTCAGAGAGCTGATCCCATAGACCACACACACATACAGCACGCACTGTTTCTGCCATGCAAAACTCATCCCTCCTGTTCTGTGAAACTTCAACACCCTGGTTAATAACTGGGTTCACATGAAGGACATTCCTTCTCTGATTACTTTGAGACCTAACATGAGGCGACATGGGAGACTTCGTCTTAGGAGTCTGGTGTAAAAGAGGAAGATGGTGAAGATGGGAAATCAGCCTGTGTTGTGCCATTTATAAGCTTATAGTGCACTTTCCCCCATGTGCTTTTGGTGTTTCCCTTTTCCATTGACTTCTGGTCGAGTACCAGTACCAAAAGTTCCAGTACCTAAAGTACCAAACCAACTGGGGTATTTTTTTAGTACTTCTTTAGTTTAGGGTGGGACTTTGTCAATTTGGTTATCCAAATACCCTGCCTCTGAAAAACAATACAACTAGCACCTTGAAAAAAGTTACGAACTTTTTTCGAATTCAGTACAAAATACCCCGCCTCGCATTGTGATGTCATGAGCTGCCAGTACCAGTTTTTACGCCAGTACCAGTTTTTTCTTCCCGTTTAATGTACATTAAATGCCGTGAGACTCGCTACCTGTTATCCCTTAAGTGCGTTCATGGAAAGAACGCATCCAGTCTTTCACTGATTATTTAATTTAAAAGTTCTGCAGTAAGAAAACGACGCTTGTACAGTTTGCCGGTTACCATTTACCTAGCATTACACGAGCAGTATTTAGCAAGTCAATACAATATGGATAACGCAGTTATAGAGAGGGAAGAGGCCAACAGGCCCCTCAGAGTGAGTGACCTCGCCCTTTGCTTAGTGGACTATGAAGTTGGTTACCACCCTTCTGATGTCCCGCCTCCAACAGCTTCTTCCCATGCTGATAGCAAATAAAGAAGCGACATGAGGAACGGCTCCAGTAGCGTCCGGAAGGCACTCCATACGCTCCTCTGGGTTCTACCCACCTCAAGCCCTCTCTCCTGTCCACACTGCAATCCTGGAGGAGAATATTAGACAGCATGAACCTGAGAATCGTCGCCATGAAATGGAGGAGGACTTACTGGCTGATTTTGAACACCAGCGGCTTCAGGCCCAGGCGATGGCAGCACAGCAAGCCCAAGAGGAGGCACTCCAGGCCAGAGAAGCCTTAACTAAATGCCTGGAGAGGAATCGCCGCCTGAAGCAGGCTGAGTCTGACTTAGAACTAGCCAAACTAGTCACCTCCATCCTTACAGCTGACACCAGTGAGGCATCTTCTGAACCCCCATCATCACCAGTGAGTTCTCCGCAACCTTCAGTTCATCCCACTGTCACAGCTACACTGGCTATGTACACAGTCCCAGCAATACAACTGACAGTGACAATAGGACACCCAGCTCCAACACCATCTGCAGCGACACCACCAGCCAGGAGCTCAAGTGTGCCATCTACTGCAGCACTTCCTGCATCACAGAACCCTGTATTACCATCTTCTATCCCACAGCCCCTATGGTAATCAATAGTACCAGTCCCACCAGCCCGGACTGTGATGGCAGCATCAGTCATAAATCCAGTAATGCAGTCCTCACTGGCGGCTACAATGCCATCAAATACTGTCACCTGCATGGCTAATCAAGTACCAGGTCATGCTCTAGTATCAGTGTCAGTGCTACCTTCTACAGTGCCATGTTCAGCAGAGCCCCAGCTGCATCACTGCTCTGCTGTGGTCCACCAGCACAGCATCCCATGATTAACGCAGTCCCATCTTATGATGCACAACCTCTCCCAAATTCAGCATTACATTGTGCAGCCTGCAGGTCCCAACAATTTATCCAGTGTATTCATTGGCCATGAGCCTGGAGCCCACAGTGTCGGACACCATTCCCCACAGCATTCTGACATTCTCAGCAACAGTTACTTCCCTGCCTGGTTTACTACCACAACCTTAGCAGAGCTACCATAGTGAGCAATATAAATATCAGGTGTTACTCAGCCACCTGAAGCTGTCCAGTGCTATTCCGTTAGCAAAGGCCTACATGCACCACCCATACCCATACACTGCTGCACTTCAGGCACTGCAAGCGAAATATGACCAACCAAGACAGCTAGTCCAGCCAGAGCTGGACCCCATCCTGAATACCCCAGCACTTAAAATGGGTGATACATACAACTTTGACACCTTCGCTCTGTCTGTTCAATCCTTAGTGGACATGCTGCGGACCCTTGAACGACAGAATAGGTATGAACTCATGTGCGGGTCTCATGTTGATAGGCCGCTTAGCAAGATGCCATGCACTTCTTGAGACAGCTTTAGAGTACTGCCTAAATCGTGGTATTTTGCAATCAGGCACAGATAGAACCTGCACCTTCCCAGACTTGGCTGCACTGGTTACAAGTGAAATCACAAGCAAAATGAATCCCCAGTCGTGCTGTAGCCCTATTCCCAACTGACGTTCCTAGGCCAACCAAGAAAGGCCAAGGAATCACTTACCATTATCGAATATTATTTAGCACTATATAACATAGAATACAAGTATTATGATATTATTAAAAAGTATGTCAAATATCCATGATGTAATCATTACAATATAAACATTATAATGTAATCAACACAACGTAATCAACTGAGTATGTATTTGCACCTTTTGTTAGTCTGAGATTCTGTTAGCTACTTTATGTTAGTCCTGAATCTATGAATATTCACTTTTATTAACGTATATTTTATCACAATGTTAAAGGACAAATATATTATCAACCTTTTAGTTAGACAATGTGTAAAAGGCTGAAACTGCCTAGGTTTACTACTGAAGGAAGGGATTCGCCTGAGTTCACCAGAAGTTCACGGCTGAGCTTTTTTAAAAAACCAAGCGGAGCTGCTCGCGCCACCATTATGTTCAGCCGAGAGACCAAACGGTAAAAGAAATGATGGACAAACTTATCACCTAGGGGTGTGGATTAAGGGAAAAAACAATTATTGTGAATGGCTGAAGGAATGATGATGCTTAAGTGACGAGATATTGTTAAATGATAAGAACTTATATAAAAATTGGTGTAAAACAGTACTGGACACACTTTTACGTGTCCAGCCTTGGTTGTAACTTCTTTGTTGCAATAAAGACTGAATTCTGGATACTGCACAAGCGGACTTCTGACTTCTGATTTGGCGGGGAAGGAGAAAAAACCACGACACCATAAGGAAAGGTCAACCCCAGTACGCCTTACCCTCAAGAAGGAGGCCACTGAAACTGAGCCTGCTCACAATAAGCCAGCCTCCAAGCTAAAGCCCTACTGTCCCCACTGTGACAATAGACCCCTTTCTCAACTCCAGTGATAACTTTAAGAAGCTTAGCACTAGTCAGATTGTCACATGGATAAAGGAAGGTAAACAATGCTGGAGGTGTAGGTATAGCCATGCCTCAGAGAGTTGCAACCTCAAATGCCCATGCAAGGTCTGTAAGGAACCATACCTCACTGTGTTGCATGACTCAGTCAGTGAGACATCCAATGCAGTCCTGATGATCAGCTCACCAACCACAAAGTCCACCACAACATAAAACAGCTAGAGGGAATGACCGTCTCATTTGAGGTGTCATTGCTATTAAGGCCTTCTTAAAAAACCTGATTTCCAATACCAGCTATACTCCAGCGGAGTTACCACCACCTGAAGGGCCTACCCCCACTTCCAGTGGACCATGTGAAGCCGCTACTGCTCATTGGGTCTGACATGCCTCACCTACTCACTCCTATTCAGCCCATTCGTCAAAGCCCACTAGTAGACCCATCGCAATATGCACCCGATTTTGATGGTCACTTCAAGGCCCAATGAGTCTTATGCAGAACTCAGGTGGTGAGCTACAATGTCTGCATATTACAACTGCTTCACCCAATGCAAAGCTGCTTCAACATGTGTAGCACTTATGGCAAGTTGACACATTGCCATATTGTGAGAAAGCGGTAACCTGATCAAAGCTAGACCAGCGAGCTTCCATCCTGCTGCAAACCGCAACTGTAAGGGTCAACACAGAGTGTACAGCGCTGTGCAACACCTCATCTTCGGTTTTCACCAGTTATCATTATTCATGTGCTGAAAGAAGTAGTATTGCCCAGTCTCTGGGCTTGTATGAGACCCCACAAGGAAACAAGCTGGGCATGTGGCCAAGATCACACCTGAGGAAGCTGGTAAGACCCCTGGTATATTCTGCACCACATGGTGCAGCACAATGGCAAGGACAGGATTGTCTTTACCAGTTCCTTCCAATAGCAGGGTCAGTTGCTCAATGAACAATTGATGCCTGACCCAACAGGTATCCTGTTGAGGTTCCACCAGCACACAGTTGCAGTCAGTGGTGACATGCGAAGTACGTTTGACTTGGTACGCCTATTTCCTGGTGATCGATCAGTCTTGCGCTTTCTTTGGAGAAACATGGCTTAATTGGGTGGGAGAACTCCCAAATCTCCTTCTGATATAGTTCCCAAGACCTTACACCCCAGCATATGCTGATACACATACTGCCATCAGGGAGCTCCATGTTTTCTGCGATGCATCAGAGAGAGCATATGGCTCTGTAGCCTACCTGCGCACTACAGATGACAGTGGGGGCATCACGTCACTAAGCTACTGATTATGGACTGTGATGAGACACTCCATCACCCAGGTGTGGAACGTGTTCTGGCCGAACTCTGTCGTCGATACTGGATTTTTTTTGGGTCGAAGCCATCTGCAAGCACCAGCATGCCTGCAGAGAATGCCATCTGTGGTGTGTCAAACCTCAAGGTTCTCAAATGGCGGATCAGCCCCCTTCCAGGCTACGACAACAACTTTGGTCCATTTTTGGTGAAGGTCGGTCATACCAAGAAAAGAGATGGTTGTGTAAGTGTATGAGGACGAAATGTCTGCATTTAGACCTCCTGGAAAGTCTTGATGCTGATGCCTTCTTGCTTTCATTGCGCAGCCTTGTGGCTCGCAGAGGTAAGCCATTCGAGCTACTCTGACAATGGCACCAACTTCACCAGAGGATGTTGTGAGCTCCAGGAGGCTTTCAAGGCCATGGCCCCTCACTTGCAGGAGCAACTTGCAGAACAGAAAATTCGATCTCAGTTCATCCCACTAGCTCCACCACATTTTGGAGTCAGAGAAGGCAGCACTGAAGGTCACCTTGCAAGAGCAGTCAGTCCCCGAACCAGTTCTATGGACTGAGGGTGAGGGCATTTTGAATGCCAAACCCCATGGCTACGTATCAGCCGATGTGGCTGACTTAGACCCCATAACACTGAATTTGCTACTCATGGGATGCCAAGACTCATCCCTTCCCCAAGCCTGGTATGACAATGAGGACCTGCTGCGGAAAATGACGTTGGAGGCACAGCCAGGTGCTGGCGAAGCACTTCTGGACTGCTGTCGGATGACCAATCTGCCGGGCCTACAGGATCACCAGAAGTGGAAGACCGATGGCAAGGAACTCACTATGGGGCAGGTAGTAGTCATCATAGATCCACAATTTCCACGCACACCCTGGCCTGTAGATAATGCGACTCAGACCTTCTCTGGGTCAGATGGTCGGGTGTGTACTCCCACAGTGAAATTAAGGAATAAGACCTATGCACGTCCAGTCATCAGACTGATTCAGCTTCCCCAGTTCAATGATGAGGCGGATGATGCCCCAGACAGTCTTTCTTCAACTCTTCTGACAGACAATTGGGGACAGCTGTGTCAGAAAGATTGAAGGTGGAACTACTTTTTTCTTTCTTCATGTTTTAATTTTTTTATTTTTATTATTACCCTGCTTGTACTTACTGCTTGTTCTGCTTGTTAGTACCCTGCTTGTTCTGTCCAGTCTTTCACTGATTATTTGATTTTAAAGTTCTGCAGTAAGAGAACTTTTTCTCACTTTTTCAAACTGCAGTTTGCCGGTTACCGTTTACCTAGCATTACACGAGCAGTATTTAGCACGTAACGTTAATTAGACTTACTGCTGTAGTTTTCCTATTGCTATAAGTAGCGACGTAGCTGTTACATAGGTAACATGTTTTAATAGTACTATTGTAATACTTGTTGTGACATTGTTGTTGTAATATCTGTAACCTGGCTAAATACTGATGTAAACTTTATTTCTGATCCCATAGACCAAACACACATACAGTACAGATGTGCATCTCACATGCTGTACAGCTAGCTGTCATCCGCACAATAATTCATCTGCTTTCAGAGCTAATTAAAGTTCAGTAAATATAAAAGACCTCTGGTCCCTGATTCTCTAACCGGAATCAACTGTTCATGTTGGCCGCTTCAGCCAGTGTTCATGTGAAGCGTAGAAGTGCTAAGCTACATTGGTATAATTCCAAATCCAGGTCTTGCTTTCAGTTCTCCCAGGTAGTTAGTTTAATAATTACTGATTCTGATTGGTCAGAGGCTTCACACCTGGCTCACAGGTAAAGGAAGGCTGGGAAACCAGCAGTGCTTGGACCTTGAGGACCGTGATTTGAATAACTTTTGGTTCTTATATACCAGGGTATGGGACCTGCTGCAGAGGAAAAGTCCTCTTTGTGAAGCGGACATACCGCTGACTCTGTATGCTCTCTTCCAGCAACTGAGAGACCAGAGACGGATTCAGACTCCAATGGTCATGCGCAGTACATCGCCTTGTCCCTGGTGCCCGTCTTCTTCCTGCTCGGCCTTCTGGGAGTGCTCATCTGCCACATCCTGAAGCGCAAGGGTTACCGCTGCACCACTGAGGCCGAAGATAATGAGGCGCTGGCAGATGCAGAGAAGGACCCCGAATGTGCCGCAGGTGAGCGCTATGCCTCTCTGTCCTTGGGTGGCTGACTGTGGACACCACACAAAATACATGTCCGAAGATCGTATTTTTAATGTTTACAGTGAGGTATTCAATTCTAAAATGACCGATTTGAGTAATTATATCTGCATAACCAGACTATGGTTGGGATAATTTTAGTTTTTGCAGATTTGGGTATCTTGTTTCCTCTCTTTTGCATGTATCACCTCATTCCCCTAAAATAACTGCGTGCAAAAAATGAGGAAAAATGGAATAAAAAAATGTCTGGAGGATGCAAAACACCTAGACTGTATGCCATCTACAAGTCATCGCTTTAGGCTATGCATGAAATTTGTCAAAAAAACTGGTAAAATTGCTACAACGGGGATTAAGGCACCCAGTTCTCATGTGAAATCTGAGATTCACTGGCGCTGATGTAGCAGTCCGGTATGCAGCACAGGTGGGATCTTAGCTGGATCTTCTTGCTGTAACGATGCAGCAGGGGCCACAACAGGTGCTCAGCCGTGATCGGCAGCTGACTGCAATACCAAGGGTCAGAATACCGCACGTTTGCTGCCCTGCGCTAATGGTATCGTGTAGGGCCGCGTCTGCCGCCCTGCGCTAATGGTATCGTGTAGGGCCGCGTCTGCCGCCCTGCGCTAATGGTATCGTGTAGGGCCGCGTCTGCCGCCCTGCGCTAATGGTATCGTGTAGGGCCGCGTCTGCCGCCCTGCGCTAATGGTATCGTGTAGGGCCGCGTCTGCCGCCCTGCGCTAATGGTATCGTGTAGGGCTGCACCAACTGCATCTTCCTGGGTGAAAAAATTGCATTTTTTATTTTTATTTTTAAAGCCTGATCTGCTGATACTGAGTCTGGCTGTTTAATGCTTCTTTACTGAACGTGTCTTTCTGCAAGCAAAATATTTTAAATAACCTTTTAAAATATAAATTACTCTGCAAGTATTAAATGAAATCTTGGGGTAGTTCCTTCGTAGACAAGGTTTTGTTCACATCTTGCACACTGCAAATATAACATCTTTGTTCCACACTGTAAAGAACCTCCAAGCAACATGCATGTTTCCTGTAAGTGTTTTATCCTGCCTGTCACGCAGTCTAGGGAAGGTGAGGGGAACATAACTGCAGTCGGAAACTGATTTGGGGCCAAGGGGTGGTCGATATGCCCAAAATGTCATGTCATATTTTTAGTTTATAATAATGGTCCACATGATTAATTGTCATTACTGCATACATTCCAGAACACTCATGGTGTATATTGTGGCGTCATTTAAAAAAAATAAAATTGAGATCAGGTGAGATGGATAATTGACGGAAGTGAGATATACAGACAGGGCTGACATGTTATATGGACTGAAATTGCTTTGTTTCACTTCACTCTTCATTGGAAGTTCAGCGTAGCCGCATGTATTGGCGCTTTTTCACTGGCATACAGGAACCGACCCGTCCGAGCCATACTGCGGAAAGAGACTAGTTACAGCGCGGTTCCAGCTTGTTTTGAGTTTCCACTGTGGAAGGGAAACTTAGTTTGATGTGATATTTATATATATTAAGTTCTGAGTTTCAGGAATGCTTCAATACAGTACATGTGCGATAGCAGAAATACTGCATAATATATGGAATATACCCTTTTTCCTTCAGTCAATCCATGCATAGAACACCGGTATCTTCATGCATTTCGACCAATTGCCAATGTGGTCACGGCCTGGTTCTTGGTGCCAGTGGATAAGCAGCATATGTTTGTAATGTGCTATTTGCTTTACTTGTTCTTCACTTTGCACAAAAGTTTGCTTCATAAAAATGACCGCATTAGACTGCTGGCTGATTGCTGGCTGATTGCTGGTCAGCACTGATCTGGGCGAAAATCAGCCATTTCTGGTCAATAGCTGATTGTACCATACAGCATTGACAGGACCATCCATACTGGAGGACCTTCTGATTGTAACCACTGCTGGAAATGTCCCGCTGAAGTATTTTAAATTATTTTTTCAAAATCAGTAAAGTATATTCCCCCCCCTTCTATATTAAAACTAAAATAAACTAAAACTAAATTCTGACTTGCTCCCACAACCTTTATAGGCTCTGTCGTGGGAATGGTGTGGTTGATCATATTGAAATTCACACCTTTTTATATATATATATATATATATTTATTTTATTTTTTTTGTTTTAAATCAAAGGCAGAGTAACCGATATCTTCCAGGAGGTGCAACCTGCAGAGCTAAAGCATGCTGTGTGGGAAAGCCTTCGAGGTCCTGCACCATTCTTGCAGTGCTGTTTTCCCAGCCTTGTGAAAGTATGATTCAAGGCCGGTCAGTCTTGTAGATTCCACCAGGGGTGCCCATTTCTGAGGGGGGGGGGGGCGACTTGCCTAGCGGTTTCACTTTGCCTCGGATGGGGGTGCTGGCGCTGATTCTCGCCTAGGGTTGCCGCTTTGTCTAGGAGTGATACTGGGGGGGATTTCCACTTTTCTGAGGGGTGGGCCACATATCCTGCCTGATGTGCTCTCCCACAAATGTCGTGGTTTTGGTGTTAACCAGTATTGGATTTGAATCGTGCAGCAGCATTGGTTTACAGTTAACAGGCCAGGAAAGTCAAGTCCTTCTCCTGTACATTAGCCTGCAGCAGGAATGTTGAAAATGGAATTTATTTGTAGTTCAAGGAACTTTGGAAACGCACTGCAGTGCCTCTTACTAGCTGAGGCTTGTTGGAAATGAGTATCTGAAATTTAATGTGATATAATAAACCATCTGGGGTGGCAAAAGGATAAGGGTTTGATTTCTTTGTGTCCGTTTTGCTTTAGGTTGGAGGTAATAAAGAGTACTGAAGATGGGAAAGTATGGGTTAGTAATTAATAAATTATTAGTACGAGTGCTATCTTGATGAATGGAGTCTAGTGAATTGGTTAGGGGTAGTACTTACAGACAGAAGGGGATAAAGATTCCAGCTTAATGTTTCAGTCTGGAACGTTTCACTGGTTTATGTTTCTGTGGTGGCAAAAAATGGTCTGATTATGTTAAACCGGCCTGGTCCGCCTGCTTCCGCTGGCCTGTGGGCAAAAGCGAAAATCTCTGCAAGGTAAAACTAAATATTTAGAGAAGCTGTTGGAGAAACCGCCTTGAACTGTATTTTGTCTGTTTCTTGGCTTGGCATTTCCTGTTAAGTAATTAATGGGGGGGGGGGGGGGGGTGGTTGGTATACGGCTTATTGGGTTAGGATGCTGTGCCTGTGATTGGTAGGTCGCCGTTAGGTAGAGTGATGTCACTGTCAGCCCCCTGAGCGAAGCTTTTTTTTCCCAAACTGCTCTAGGGACTGTCTGATTGACCTTGCTTTTGGAAAAATGTATGTCACTTTGGATAAAAGCAGTTGCTAAATAAAAATGTACAAAAACATCTCGTTTCTAATATACATCAGTTGTTTAGCTAATCTGCTGTGGCAAAGCTGCCATTGGCCCACGTGTTAAGGAAGGACATTGCTGTGAGCTGCTGGACATGCACAGCTCTCTGGTTTGTTCCAGCGCATTCTTACAGTTTGTACTCGGCTCTCTAGGGCTGCCTTTCTGATGACGATTGACATCTATTGCTTGAGATGAGGACTTCATCTGTGCACTCTGTAATCATATTCTGTCTTTTAGCAATCAATTCAGAACTTTACTTAAACAGACTGAAGTTTTCAGTGAATGAAAATGCTGCTTCTGTTGCATGTAGCGGAGAGCGAATGACACAAGGGGGGGGGGGTATTTTGGCCAACTGGGAAAATGCCAGTCCAGGCCTCGTCACACCCACTGCGATGACATTACAGGTGCCCGACAGCATTTTCCAAAATGAAAGCGTGTTCAGCATTAGGACAGTGGCGAACTGGGCCCGATTTTTCTCTTTGTGTGAGCAAAGAAGGTTGTGCTTTGCTTTGGTGAGGAATGTTTGCTGGCTTTACCTATCAGAACTGGGAGATCTGTGGTTTGTTTTTATCTGCAGTACATCGTTTGCTTCTGCCTTCTGTTCTGTGGTTTGCATTCTTGTGAATATGGTGAGATTATGAATATTTTACCATGATAGCTGAATTGTGTTGTTGTGCTGGTGTTGTGGGGGAGGGGGGGCATTGGTGCTGGTGTTGTGGGGGAGGGGGGGCATTGGTCCTGCTTCCTTCGGACTGGGGGAGGGGCTTGTGTTAGATGAGAGGGGGCACTAAGCAGCTCTAGTCTTGGTGACGATACCAAGCCCGCAGGCGGTGTGGCGTGTTTGGATGTGCCGGTCCGGGCCGTCAGGTCTTGGGCGGTGCAGATTGGGTGGAGGCTCAGCTGCCTCCTGTAGTTTCTCTTTAAAATTCAGCTCTTCACTCCATGCTTGTCTAGACAGAGATTGTGGAGTTCAGGAGAGGCGTCTGTCTGGCACCGAGTTGGGGTCCGGAAACATGGCCGGCTTCTCAGAAGAGAGACGACCGCTGTTTCGTGGTCTGGGCTGTAAAATACAGATCTTCTCAGTCAAAAGTCTGGACTAAACGGCCCTCTTTTAGACCCCTGGTAATTCTCACTGGTAAAACTGGGTATCGGTTTTCATGGAATTGAAATGAATGTGATCATTTTGCTGGAAAAGCACCTGGAAGACGCATTGTGACGTGTAGTAACCATCACATGTTCCATATTTAGACTCCTCTCACTACTACTATGTAGTAACATTAAGAATGTACCCTAGTTAAATGGTGCAAAGACAAACCAGAGGCTGAATAAGCAGTGTCTCCATTTCATGCCCATTTAGGCAAGAAGAACTTTTAACCTTTTAGGACAATTACTTGAATGCAAGAAATTCTATTCATTCATTTTCTAAACTCTGATACTGATAGGCTTGTGAAGTGGAGAATTTGTAGAATGTGTAGAGTTCATGACTGGTGGTTGGCTGGGCCTCTGCAAGGTTGTAGGCTCCTCTTCTCTAGGAATGAGTTGGTGGCTGACTTCTGGGCGTGGCCTCTGTGGTCCCTGTTTCCTGGGTGGGCGTGGCCTCTGTGAGGTCCCTGTTCCCTGGGTGGGCGTGGCCTCTGTGAGGTCCCTGTTCCCTGGGTGGCCGTGGCCTCTGTGAGGTCCCTGTATTCAGTGTGGGTGGATCTTCAGGGGAACATTCTCAGCCCAGGGGCAGAACAAGATGTACATTGTCTGCAGGCGGTTGAATCCGGGAGTGACTGCACCTCGCTGCTGAGGTTCAGTGAGGGTACGAGTATTCCGCAGCATTAGGAGCTTTGCATCATGCCAATTTCAGGAAGACCTTCTCCCAGATATTCTCCATGTTGAAATAATTTTATCTATTACTTTTAAGCATACATTTCTTTCCAGGAGTGGATCATGTTAGAAACTGTGGTTTTCTCACAGAGACTATAAGAAATTATCTTTTCAGACCAAGTGTGATATGACCACATATGTAATGTTTTCTATTCTTCTCAGGAAGTTACTTTTTCAAAGATTTATGTCTATCCTGTATAGTAAGTGTGGGTGTGGGATTTTCCCTTGAGCACATTTTGTGAACGGCTGTCAGAGGTCAGGACAGCAACTGGCTCCCCATGCCAGAGGTCCCTGTGGGTGCTGGAAGGGTGCCCCCTACTGGCTGAGGTGTAGGAGTCTGAAGCTGCAGAGTGTGGCCTGGCCCCTGGGATTTCCTGAATCATGTTCCCTCTCTGGCGTGAATGTAAGACTTGCGGAGGAGGATCCACAGGTACTATGACGTTCCCCCATGCATGTAAACGTCCGGAACCAGCTGTGCTGGCAGATCAGAGATCTCACTATTAGGAGTGAGATTTTGCTCCCAAATATGCACAATTTGGAGATGATGATGTGGCAGCGAGCGGCCACCAGCAAGGGGTGCCACTGATTTAGCTGGAGCATCTACCACATTAGTGACAGGTTTGACTCGGTGGAACGCCATGAAGATCTGTATGGTCATTAGAATGGGTTCCAGTTCTCAGTCCTCATTTAGGAAGAATTTTGTTTGTTCCGCTGTCTCTCTTGTGGGACTGTACTGAGTGCCGTGTGGGAGTCCTGTACTGAACCAAAGTGCGGCTCTCTGTAGAAGAGATGTCAGCATCTAGGGGGGTTATCAGTATTATAATTACACTATGAAAAGTAACTCTGGAGAAGCCAAAAATCTCCTTTGCTGGTAGGCGTGCTAAAATGTTGTGCAAGTTTCAGGTTTTGTTGTCATGTGTGTTTGGAGGAACTTGGTGAAATGCTTCTGCTACAGCTGCAGGGTAGGGCAGCAGGGGACAATGGGCCAACCGATAGTGCAATAGAGGACAAAACCATGCAATATAAGAATGCGTAAACAAATCCATAATGGATATGTGTAATGGGACCACGGTTCAGAAAATAAACAAGGTGCAGGTGGAATATGAACAATGGCATCATAGTGCAGTGGAGGATAGATGCAGGTCGGATGCAATCGGACGGCTTGGGGAGAGATGCTGTCTCTGCACTGGGTGGTGTGGATGGTGAGGCACTGGTACTGTTTTACAGAGGGCAGGAGTGAGAAGAGTGTGAGCTAGGCGGCTGGAGTCCCCAGTGAGGGACTCGGGCTGCTTCTGTCTGACTTTTATCTAGGAACTGAACAAGTTGTACTGCGGTTCCTGCTTGAGTTCCCCTGCCATTCACTTGGGCATCTTCAATGTGATTTTGCAATGGAATGCTGTTGAGTAAGCCTTTAAATGCAGGTTGTGAAATGCATGCTGCTTAATGACCAGAGAGCTCTTATTTGTCCTCTTCCCTCAGAGCTGAACGACACCTTCAGTGATGCCAACAATGACACGCTGGGCCGTATCGTTCACTGCATCATGAAGAATGAAGGTAAGGGGAGCTGAGCGTTGCATTGGGGATTCTTCCATCAGGCACGCATCGGTAGTGCTGTCAGCCTCCTGGCCTGGGTTTGGATCTGTGGTTCAGTCCTGTTACTGGTGCCCTCCTTTCAGAATGTTTTCATTCCAACCCTACCTCAATCAGGCTCATGTGGTCCTTAACAGGCTAATAATGAATGTGGCAGGTTAAAAGCAGTCTGGGTTGGAATGAAGACATCCCCCCCCCCCCCCAAGAAGCAGGATCGAGAAGCATTGCACTATGGCCTTCCACAGGCTCAGCCGGCATGCAGGAGAAGGGCATTGCCGGGTTCCGGGGCTGCTGGGAGCAGAGGTGTATTGGTAAAGACTCATTCTGCTGGAAAACTCCCCTGCTTTACTCTGTTTGCTGATAGGCGTAATCCGGGGTTTTGAGGCCTCTCTGATCAGAGCAGGTTGTTCGGGGTGATGGTAACCAAGATCTTCAAAGAGCCATCGCTAGGTCTGCCTGTAAGAGTCGGGCTGTTGCCATGGTAACTTGGTGTCTAGAGTGCAATTTAATATTTAGACTGAGGGTAATTAGCCAGCTCAGGGCTTTGCCTCCTAAGGCTCACTTGTACTTGAATTTCAGATACAAATTGTTGAATGAAAATATTATTTAATGTTGTCACTAAACGCTGTTTGCTTTTCTTTTTGTCTTTCAAGCTAACTCTGATGCTCTGACGGCTATGGTGGCTGATCACGGTGTTGAATGTGATAGGTAAGATGGCTGAAAGGTGTTTTCTTAAGCCGTGCACACAAACATCACATTAAACGTGCGGTGGACCATCGGGGAATGATTTGCTGGTGCTCCACTAGGGGGCAGGAGTGCACTCTTGAGATTGTCGGGTTGTTTACTGCTAATATTGTGATGTGGAAGATGCCGTTGGTTTATGATGACATGCTGTGGTGACATAGTAAGATACTATCTTATAGAGGTTTTTAATTTCTTTATTGTTGAGCTTGTTTTATAACACATTTTGGAGCACATTCAGCTACCCCTGGAGGCTTTAAACCTGATGAACAGAATGGAGAAGTGTGAACGTGTAATTTTTAGCTTACTATAGTAATATACCTGATAGGATCCAGATTTCAGATGATCCTACCAGGGATGTAACCATGACAACCTTGTCTCACTGTTCCACAGGCCAACTACCCCAACCTCTCCTGTGTCACCTAGCGAGACAAATACGCCGCTATCCCCAGGGGCACCACTGGGGGCGCCCAAGCACACCTGCAGCCACCTGCACACGGTGGGAGGAGTGGCCGGTCAGAAGAGCATCTGTAGCCGCTGTAACCAGAAGAAGTGGCCCCTGGTGAGGAGGCCAAGCCGGGGCCGTTCCTCAGGTCAGGTGACCGTGCTGTCAGTGGGCAGGTAAGAGCAGCATCCTCTGGAGGTTGGGCTGGAGTGGCACTGGGGAGGCAGGGAGTCGGAGTTGACCTGTTCGTGACATCATAGTAACGGGCAGGGTTCCACAAGTGAAATCGTGGGGTTTCGTTTGAGGCTGACATTCTGCACCTTCCTGGATCTTAGTCACTGTATCCTGCCTTGTTTTTTTCTGGGTGGGGGGTGCGAGTGTCATTTTTTTTGTCTTAAATCTGGTATGACCAACTGCTTTGTGTATTTAATGCCTTTGTGATCCTTTGCCTCTTTATCTCCCGTTGGTCACATGGTCCTCCACTGAAAACGGCAGTCTTTGTCATCTGATTCAGTTGCTGTTTATATGTAACCCCATCCTTGTTCCTGTTTTTGTAGGATATCTGAAGCAAGTATTTTAACATTTAGATTTAGTGAGAGGGTTCGGGGTCACTCCTGCTTGAGTTTTTGGAAAATGATTTTAATCTATGTTTCGAAACAAGTTTGTAAGTTTGTGAACTGCTTGGAGTGGTGTGTGTGCGTGTGTGTGTGTGTGTGTGTGTGTGTGTGTGTGTGTGTGTGTGTGATGAGCCTTTGAAATGATTCCAGTTCAGGAGAAAACTCTCTCTGTAAGTTTGTACCTCTGATGGGATCCTTCAGTGCAGAAACGGAAACATCCCCATCCAGGCAGTGCCTTTGATTTTCTACATCAAACACTCTGCTGTAAAGACGTTAAGTTTGTCTTGGCGTAGACACAGCTGACGGATGGTTAGCAAACACTCCTAATCTTAAACGGGCTTCTGCAGTTAATCCTGCTCCCGCGGATGCTCAACATCACCCACATTCTTCTCAGATTCCGAGTGACGAAATGTGACCCCAAAAGCACGAGGGAGAGGAGGTCCCTCCGCACAAGTGACCCGAACGGCTCCGTGCCGTCCTCTCCTACTGAGCTGAAGAGCAGAACCCCTTCAGAGTCCCAGGTGAGTGGAGTGTAGAACTGGAAGGCTTGTATGTAGCTGGTGTGACATAACTGGGCTGTGGCCTTGTCAGCTTATTAGGGGGTTTTATGTCATCTTACCATCAAGTTTGTTTTTGTACAGGAAAAACAAGACAAAGGACCGATTTAAGGGTAAGCTTCTCCTTTACTGATGAAGCCCTGTTAATGATATGCTATTGTACGGCTAGGAAATGCATGTTATAGAATTAGGCTTGATTTCTTTGAGATTTTAATGCTGAAATTCCTCCCAAAGAACCAAGAGGAACCCTGAAGAAGGATCTGGAGGCCTCCCTCCCCTGTCCCCTATGGAGAGGTGCTACAGTCATTTATGTACTTTAATCCAAAAATCAGGCAGATGCGGTGAGGGAGACACTGCAGACCTGAGCGTGGGTCCTTTGCAGCTTCTCCCACAACGGCGCTGATCCGCAGCGGGTCCGTGGACGGTGGTGACCTTGATCCCAGGCTGCCACCCCCCGCTAAACCTTCGCCACCCCCCCCCCCCCCCCCCCCAATGCCCCAAGTGTGGGCGGAGCCACAGACCAGCGAGCGGAGGGTCATGTTACACCACGTTGGCCTCAAACAGCTGCTGCACAGCTGAAAACACAGAAAAGTATTAGAGAGGAAGAAGAGGGAGATGAAGGCATCATTGATATCATGTCATCATGTCATTACCATAGACGGGTTTGTGTGAACGTTTTTCAAAGTCCAGCAATAAGCACAGTTACACGGAACAATGTTGGTCACACTGCATGTCCATCTAACCTATAATCACTGCAATTAAATTGTTGAGAAAGCACACTTTAAATTTTTTTTTTTCTGAACTGAGCACAGATTTACTGAACACTACTATGTACTGGTTTACAGATGCTTAGTAATGACACTGTGTGTGTGTGTGTGTGTGTGTGTGTGTGTGTGTGTGTGTGTGTGTGTGTGTGTGTGTGTGTGTGTGTGTGTGTGTGTGTGTGTGTGTGTGTGTGTGTGTGTGTGTGTGTGTGTGTGTGTGAGAGAGAGAAGCCATTTCCTTGGCTTCTTTATGCTTGGCCCTGCCCTTAACACGCTAAAAATTCTACATCCCCACTGGGTATACAGCTTCCAGCCACACCAAAGAACTCCACTCAGGGAGATTCTACACTGCAACTCCTTTGTTATCCATCTGTCTTTTTGGCCCTCTATGGCTTCCATAGTTAATTAGTTTATTATTAGCTTATTCAATAAAAAAAAGAACTCGAAAAATGTTTAAAGTGGGGTTGGTGTGTTAAACCTCAAATCATGCACTAACAACTATCTTAATGAAAGGTTATTAAGTACTGCTTTTAAGGACGCAATGCAAATGCAAGCGCCGAGTTAAGCTAGTGACCCTGCTGTCATGGATGATGCTGTTTGGATTCTGTGTGTATTTGGATGTTCACCGGGCGGATATGTCTCAGTTGGGGTGGGCACACACATCTTGCACACTGTTTTTAATACAGTTTTAGAACCTGTATTTGAGATTTGGTTTTAAGACTTCAGGAAAACCAATATTTGATACTAAAAAATTTCAAAAATGAAGGGTTCCAGATGTTTGTGCCCATGCAGTGCCATTCAGATTTGAATGATTTTCTTTGTACTTGCATTTTAGTTTCTTTGCAATCTGCCCAGATGCAGTAAACTGCACTGAAGTGGGGGAATCTTGCTTTTATTTGTAAATTGTTGTAAACATTTTCCAGGCTACAAGAATACTACCTGTT
This sequence comes from Brienomyrus brachyistius, assembly GCF_023856365.1. Taxonomy (NCBI): domain Eukaryota; kingdom Metazoa; phylum Chordata; class Actinopteri; order Osteoglossiformes; family Mormyridae; genus Brienomyrus; species Brienomyrus brachyistius. The sequence goes on from NC_064544.1 coordinate 23,573,920, forward strand.
TTGTTACGGTCCAACTGAATAAAGCAAAAATTTTATGTGCTTTATGGGAAAACATTTTATACAGCCACCCAGTTTTCTAATGTCCCCAAATTATAAAAAAATATATATATTTATCAATGCATTTTGTTCAGATGTTAAATGTATTCAGTGGTTTTAGGAAGGTGAATGTGTCAGTTATGTTTTTAAAGTTGTAATTAAAAAAACCATAATCTTCATGTAAGGTGTCATCTGCTGAGCTTCTGTGGAAAGCCTTTACACATTAAACAACTACTGGCCCCTTGGTCTGCAGAGCTTCAACTCTTCTGAGAACATGGAACGGATTCCACTTTTCCAGTCATTTGGTGAGTCAGGGCAGCCTTCTGAAGTACGCTTCGGTACTGATTTAACTAAGGGTTTAAATTTGGCCTTTTAGCCTTTCTGTGACTGCTTTCACTCCACTAATGTTTGAATCTGTATTCTGTTCGCAATTCAGGTAGCATCTGGGAGTTGCCCAAGTATTTGTGGACATCCTGAATTTTGTATTTCAGTAATTAGAAAGAAATGTGAGTTTGGTGTTACTTAAGTAGGCATTATAACCAGGCATAACGGACAAATGATGTTGGTGCATATCAATATGTCTCATCCTGCCTCAAGTTAGCTGCTGAACAATGCTGCCATCTGCAGGAAGAGTTGACGATATGTTAGACTCCTTTGTGCAAGGAGTTGAACAGGTGCCACCTTGTGGCCAGATTGTGTACAAAAGGATTTCATAGAATTAACAGCAAACGAATAGGTACAACCCCATGTATATACTGCGTCACATAATGGCATGAAAGCTTTCTTTTGCACTCTTTGTCTTATGAAATACAACCAGTTATATCTATTGCTTAAAGGTATGGTGTGGATTAGGCATTACACAGAAATGGATGTGTATCAGTTAAACACTGTACAACATCTTTTTGGCTGAATAAGCATGTGAAATCAGTGCGTTTGTTCTAATAGTTTTGTGTGTGTAAAAGTTTGGAAGAATCTCCATGTGGATTGATGAACCCTTAATGCTTGGTTAGAGTAAACACTCCAGCCAGGTGACGTTCAAGTAAACATTCCAACCTTGTTTCTTTTCACACACCATCTAGGTCTTTGCAGTGGAGGGATATTTGCAATTTTACCCCTTGGGGGGGGGGGGGGGGTATTTTTGAAACGGTTTGAAAGCCTCTTTCACCTTGAAGGGAGGATGGCCATTCACTTCGGCTTCCCAAAGGCTTTCCTCTTGTGCCTTGGTGTCACCGACCGGACGTCCTGCCCATCAACCTAGAAAAGGGCCATAGTCACGGGAACCGCCAACCTGATCTCTCCATTTTGTGTGAAATGTGTCGCGTCGAGTGACGGGTTTCCAGGAATGTTAAATGACCTCCGTGGTCAAAGCCAGGTTCTTCTACCATGGCAACTAGACGTGGGTCCCCTCATTCAACTTAGCTAAAGGATAATAAAAAACCTGATGAAATGGATTTAAAACACTGTTAATCATCCATCATTATACCACCAATGGAGAACAGATATTAAAGACAAACTTGGACATAATGTAATAAGCACAATTATTTTCTTTAGTGAACTCTCCTGACCATAACACTAGTAACTTGTAACCTGAAAAGTTAAAGCCTGCAGATACATATTAAAAGACGTACTGAAAGCATCTCTTTAAAACCAGTAATTTGGCCTAGGGACAAGTAAAAGGTGCTTCCTTTTACTTACGGTTAATAATTACTTACTGATTAGTCAGGCATCCATACTGGACACCTTTACACAGGAGTCACTGAAATCACTGCAGTGTCCAAACTGATTGTTCTTTTATTCTTTAACAAAAGTAGCTACACAGTGAAGAACTTTGTAAATATAACACTTCAAGTGTATTTGATAGACGAACTGCATTAAATGAACGCAGTCCATTCATATGGTGCTCTGGCACATAGTTCATGGGGAAGTTTGCAAACACATGTGACTATCCATAGTAGTTTAATCCCTGGAAAATAAACCATTTGAAGGTTTTGCTGTAGTATAATTACTGCTCACATTTTTCCCTAATAATGATGGAAAAGATGAATATATGTTGCCTCCAGTGGAAATTCCCACAATGCACCTCGTAGTTCCTGACTCCACAGATTGCAGGGGAAAGAGGAGATGCTAGAGGTTTAACCCTCTCCTTTCACCAAAACGCTCATGAGCAATTAAATTGCTCCTTTGCATGTTTTAATCCTTATTTATGCATTTTTTAATTTTACCTTGAGGCAAAAATTGAAAAATTCATAACATGTTTAATACCTTTTCAAAAACACAAACCTGGATAACAGAATTTTATCCGGTACACATTCAGAAACTGACATTTCACAATATGTTTTTAAATAGGTTTCCAATAGTCGGCAAATTATATTGCAACACACACATTTTAAGATTCATTTAATGAAAGAAGATTGATTACCGAACAGACCCTGCACACAATAGTCGAAAATAGTTGCCGAAAAAAGATTTTCCATCTAGGCATAATCCCATCATTGAAATTAAAGAGTTTTTCTTGTTTTCTTGCGATTTGAAGCTTGCCACAGGTGACATTACAGTTGGCAGGATCCGGCTCTGTGCTGCATTATCTGATGAGCAGTGTTACTGTACACAGATGGTTGCGATCGTACATAGTAACTTGAGAACTGCACCTATAGGCAGATGCACACAGTCACTAGAGCAACACTGTGGCTCCGGGACACCGTACACATGCTCAGATACAATATTCATTTAGCTCACCGTGGGTACCTTATAAATAGCAAGCGATGACCCAGTTGAATTCAGACTACAAGAGAACTTAAGTAACCTTCAACTTGCCCATGCTATTTAAATAACCAGGCAGGGTTAGTGAAGGACTTGAATCGCTCCAAAGCAGGGCCATGTAAAGACATTGAAGGGCAGGTGCTGCTCACATTTTTCCCTAATAAAGTCAATTTTGAATGATCGTCTGTTGTTGAAAAGGAGCACCAAGATGCTGAAAGCGGGGCACGTTTAATCAGGCACCCTGAATGGCCGTCCGCATGTGTCTGCCCTGAAGCGCCGTTCCCACTAAGCGAGGGAGACTGAGCAAATGGAGAAGCAGACGACGACGACAAACCTCTCCGCACTCTCAGCCGACGGAACACCTGTGCCGCACCGAGCACGTTAAGCGAGTTCACATGCCAGCGGCGGCCTGCTCTCCTCCTTCCCTGGCAGATAGCGAGCAGGTGTGCCCGGCGGGCAGCGTGTAAGGCACTGGCAGCACTGACCCAAAGTACTTTGCATATGCCGGGGAAAGGCATGTTTGAGAAAGCTTTGCAAAGTTGCCCATTTGTATATTCGTGTCCCGGTGGGGGTGGGGAGGCGATGTTATCACAGCATAAGGATCTGAGGCGTGCAGAAAGGAGCAGGTCTGCGTTATATTGCGAGCTGCTGACGCTCATGCTACCCTGCTTTCCAAAGGAGAGCGCGTCACCATCTCCAAGCACAGTCATGCAGACTCACGCTCCAGGGAGCAGTAAAACACAGTAAATGCATTCCAGCATTGAGGTCAGGGAACATTGTGGGTTTAATTGACTTTTTAAGCAATCAACTACTTGGCAGTAATATGGCAAACAAAAACATGCACGCGCACACACGCACACACACTCCATAGGCCATACACAGCGGCTGACAAACATACACGCGTTAAACAAGACATAACACATGGAGATTCCTTCAATGGATAATGACCTTCACTAAAGTGTAAAAATGATAATAAAAAAAAAAGTCTTTGTGACAGGGTATAGTACAGTTGCTAAAATATTCGCATAATGTGGCACATCTGTCAACTTTGATTCAGATGTTTCAGTATCACAATGAATTCAGGGCTCGCTCTCTCTCTCTCTCTCTCTCTCTCACACACACACCGTCCAAGGCTACTGCATTGCTCCCAAAACCTGCCACAGTGCCCATTCAAATGGAGGGATTACGAATCAAATCTACACTTAAAAATACATGTTTAGACAGAAGAGATGAATGCACAGTATAAATAACTGGACAGGACACGCATAGAATGATCAGGTTGATATAAAACAAAAAAACAAGCTTTGTGCATTCGATGAGGATGCGTCCCAGCAGCTTGTAAGGCTTCAGTGCCGCAGACGATTAAAAACCCCTGGAGCGACATAAAACAGTAGATTCACAGTATATGGCCACTGCTAGGAGCACAGAAATGGAGAACCAATCTGGAAATGGGATTTGTGCCTCTTCTCTACCAAAAAAAGGGCCGGCATTCAGACAGACATGTTGTAGACAGTCTCGGGGGTCAGTATTTGGATCAACATGTTTTAGAAGCTTAGAGGGAAGAATAAGATGAACGTTTGATCTGACTACAAAACATGCACATAGTCCACTACCAATCTTAATATATATACATTCAGTATTAAAAAGGAATACGTCACTGAAGAGTCAATACGTGACCAATGAGTCAAAACACACAGCATCATTCATAAACCCACGCTAATTCCTCAGCCGTCATGCACATGCATACAGTTACGCCCTATATGCACACGGTCAAGCATACAAATTTAGTGTTAATAAATGCCATTTTCTGTGTTTTTGACAGACAGAATATATTCCCTGTTCATATGCTAGTGTGAAATGCTTTAGCATATGTGACAATCCTTTATCCATAAGGGTACATGCAGTATCTGTGTCATAGACACAAGTAAGGAAGCCAGCTGGCATTCTGGGTAATCTCCAGATGCCTGCAGCCAGTACTGTATTCAGTCACAGTCCTCACCCGCCATAGCTGCTTCCAGTGCGGCCAGTGCCTCAGCCACGTCCGAGTCCAGCACACTCCCGCGGTCCTCCGAGTCCCCACCATTCTCCCGAGCGTCGCCCCCACCCTGCGTGTCCAGCTCAGGCAACACTGTGGCATCCTCTGATTCCAGGTGGCTCACTCTGGTTTCTACAGTGGACAGACTAGCCATGCTAGCATAAGACTCTGTCCTGTCCACCTGCGCCAGGCCTTCCAGCCACTTTCCGGAAGGCAGGCCTGTCCAGGTGTCCCCCTGCAGACTCCTGTCTGTGCCGGCCGAACACTCTGAAGGCACACTGGGTGAGGCTTTTGCTGTGTTTGGCACCGTGCAGTTCTGCAGATTGTTTCCCACCTGGAGAATGTACAGGTTCTGTCCCCCCACGAGGCCCGGCTCCATGGGGGCCGGACTGGTGTGCAGGCGGTTGATCTCATTGTTGTCGATCCGCAATTTATCGGGATCCCTCTCAAACGCCTCGGAGTTCCCGCTGCTGTAGCCCAAGTTGTGAAAGCCTTGTACTTTGTGGCTACTGTCAGACACTATGGATTTCTGCTGGTACTGTGTACTAATGCAGCTCTCACTTTTCCGCCTGGGAATGTCGACAGAAACTGAGGGGTCATAGATGTAACTAACGACAAGGGAAATAATGAGAGGAAAGTGGGAGAGGGAAAAAGAGAGCAAGATTAATATTAAACTCATGTGCAAGCTTTACTAAAGTTCTAAAAAATGGCACCTTTGAGTATCTTGTTTGGAAGAGAGATTTTCCACGCCTCCCCTCCTCAGTTCTAGGGCCCATCTTGCATGTGCCCGCATTTTACATGCACACACAAAATAAATCCGACAACCTCTTTCTGGAAGCCCTGTAAAAGGACACAATGACAATGGATGCAAAGGTCGCTCCTGAGTGGGAACGGGAGGCAGCCTTAGAGCTGGGAGAGAGCAGGACAGAGAAATATGGAGCGATGAGAGGCCAGCTTCAGTAAAGTCTGTTTTCACGGGGATGCTTGGGCCACCGGTGTACCTGCAAGGTCACAATGGTGCCATCTGAAAAGTCATGAAAAGGAGGAGGAGTGCGAGCAAACAGAAGACTTTAGCCAGCGGCCTTTTTGTTTGTTTACAGATGGCGTAGCGAGCCGTGCGCACATCCTCCTCGGTGTCTTATGTCCCCATCCACTCCCCGGGTGACACACAGCCGGCCCAACCCTGCCGGGTGGGGAAAACAGGAGGAGGAAGGATAGACAGGTTTGAAAAGGTAAAAAAAAAAAAAAAGGAAAAAAGGGGATTTTGTGCAAAGAAGAAAAAAAAGACAGAAGAGAGGAATGTGCCGAGTGGGTTTTTGCTCCACCGGCCACCTCCACGGAAATCAGGCAGTTAAGAGATCTGAGCAGTGACTGTAACCTGGGCCAAGCAGGCAGACAGACAGGCGACTGTGCAAATGGGTGACACTGTAAGCCAGATCAAATTACTCTGCCTTAAACACCGTGTGTATCACACACACACACACACACACACACACACACACACACACACACACACACACACACAAACGTAGGGGGATCCTGCTCTCCTTACTAAGAACAGACACTGTAAACACAGCTACCTGCTCAAAGCAGAAGCACCCGTCTCCTGGGATGAGAACCAGTTTTACTGATCTTTAGGCTCACCACACTAAAGCTTGTTTACTAAGGCTTGTGGTGGGGAGATGCACAGCATATCTGATCATTTTCAGTGTCACACTCCCGAGCTGAACCCCCAGCCCGCCAAAGCCAAGAAATGGATCGGCTCCGCTGCCAAACGTGGGCTAGACCCCTGGAAGATCAATGGGGCTTCCCCACGACCTGATTAGGCAGCCCGTTCCCTTCCAGGGTAAACACTAAGTTTCAGGAACGTAGGTTCTTTGTTTATTTATTTAGGGGGTGAAGTATTTTATTTACATGCACTATATGGAGAAAAGTATTGGGACTCCTGGCCATCACACCTACAGAAACTTCTATGACATCCCATTCTAAATCCATAGGCATCAATATGGAGTTGGTCCCCCCCCTCCATTGCAGCAATCACAGACTCTTCCACAAGATTTTGGAGTGTGTTTATGGGAGTTTTTTTCCCATTCATCCAGAAGAGCGTTTGTCGGGTCAGGCACTAATGTTGGACATGACGACCTGGCTCACAATCTCCGTTCTAGTTCATCCCAAAGGTTTCGATGGGGTTGAGGTCAGGGCTCTGTTCAGACCACACCAAATTCACCCAACTATGTCTTTATGGACCTTGCTTTGTGCACTGGGGCACAGTCATGCTGGAACAGCAAAGGACCTTCCCCAAACTGTTTCCACATTGTTGGAAGCATAGAATTGTCTGCAATGTTATGCTGAGGCGTTAAGTGTTCCCTTCATTTTAACTAAGGGGCCCAGTCCAACCCCTGAAAAACACTCCATACCATTATCCTTCCTCCACCAAACCCTACACTTGGCACAATGCAGTCAGGCAGGCAACGTTCTCCTGGAATCTGCCATACCCAGACTCATCCATCAGACTGCCAGATAGAGAAGCATGAATCGTCACTCTATAGAACGTGTTTCCCCTGTTCCAGAGTCCAGTAGTGGCGTGCTTTACACCACTCCATCGACACTTGGCATTGCGCTTGGTGAGGCTGGCATACAGCCGCCCGGCCATGGAAGCCCATTCCATGAAGCTCCCACCGCACAGTTTTTTGCCGGGGTTAATGCCCGTGGAAGTTTGGAACTCTGCAGTTACTGAGTCAACAGAGCACTGGCAGCATTTCCGATTATGCGCTTCAGCACTGATTCTGTTACTTTACATGACCTGCCACTTTGTGGCTGAGTTTCTGTTCTCCCTAAATGCTTCCATTTTGCAGTAATACCACCTACATTTGACCACGGAATATCTAGCAGGGAAGAAACTTCACAAACTGACATATTGCATAGGAGGCATCCTATAACGGCACTACTCTTGAATTCACTGAGCTATTCATAAGGACCCATTCATTCACACGTTTGTAACCTGACTGCATGGCTGGGTGCTGGATTTTATACAGCTGTGGCAATCGGTCTGAATGAAATACCTGAACTCCATGTTTGAGAGGTGTACCCCAAAACCTTTGTCCATATAGTGCAGATTTACACTGGTCAGTCATTTTTTATACCTGCCCAAGTCATCTGGGCCTTTAAGATTCAGGGGCCGGTTGCACAAAACACCTTAAGTTTTCCACTTAAGGTTTAATTTCTCCTTAGCTGATGGATTTATTTAAGGGTGTTGCACAGAATTCCTTCAAAAAATTTCCTTAAAGAAAACCCTTAAGGAATTTACTGCACTGAAAGACATTTTACAGCAATGAAACTACAGTATCCATGGAGACCATTTGTTTGCTTGCTCTCATGGCTGCTTGATACCTGTTATCGCCTCCGGTGTTAATTTTGTTGACGAAAATAAGGCCTGATGAAGGGTTTTTGCATGATGACTAAAACAAAAACACGTATCTTTGACAACGATGAAATGAAACGTGATTTGTCTAACGAATATAAATAAAAATAAAAGTCTGATTTTGTCACCACTGCATGCTTATCTGATAAAAAGAGAGACTGTTTCCCTGGTGTATTGTGTTCATGATGACTAGGTATTTTTCGCTTGACTAAGAATTACTGAATGGCTCATTTAGCAATAAACTTTGCTGACTGTTTGACCACAAGCACTGGCACAAACTCGGAAGATACGCAGAAATGCAGGAAGAGACAGAAGAAAAAATATTGAGCAAATTATTTTTGTATCTCAATTACATTAAACACATTAATGAATAATTTTTGCATGCGTCTCCATATTTCTGCATCGGAAAATTGTTGGTGCAGCACATATTAGTGGAACAATATTACATCATCTTTTATTCTACAGAAGATGAAAGGTGGTTCTGCTAGCCAGAATTTAATAATGTAATGTTACGGGCTGCATAAATAAAATCTTATAGATTTGACTGGCAGTCGATTTTAACGCAAAATCAATTGATGATTTTTGATCATCATTAATGGTATCTGCTGGGTACCTTAGAGGTACCTCAAGTTCTTTACTTTGGTTCTTAAGGTCTTTTGTGAAATCATTTAATGAAGTTTAAGCAATTCCTTAAGTTTAAGGCCAAGAAAAACGTAATAATTAAAAGTGAGGATTTTAAGGGAACCTTAAGGAAAAGACTTGTGTGCGTTTTGTGCAACGGGTCCCAGACATTCACAGCTGTGTATGTAGCAAGCTACTTAAACAGCCAGCAGAATGACCATTCATCCAGGGTGTACCCCAGCCTTGTGCCTTGTGCATGGGATGGGCTCCGGGCTGCCCTGTCACCCTTACTGGGATTATCAGCTAGTAAAAGGATGGATGGATGGATAAAGGACCTTCAGTTGAGGTACCACATTACCCCCAATTTCCCTCAGTGCGGGTGTCTCTAAGGGCCTGTATCCCATGCTTACCTTTTAATCATCCTACAGCAACTGCACCCCATCTGGTCAGTGGTGTAGCACAACTGTGGGGAAGACAGAGCTCAGTCAGCCAATGGGAATCATTTTCAATCAATAGCACAGGTTCATCCTCTAGCTACCCCAGCGCACACACGCGCGCGCGCACACACACACACACACACACACACACACACACACACACACACACACACACACACACACACACACACACACACACACACACACACACACACACACCTCATTGGCTGGCTAAATCTTACGGATTCAAACGCAATTAGTTCATGATTTTAGACATACACAGGCTCACTCTGGCCTGTAAATACAGTGAGAGGCCTGTTGAAAGTGCCGGGCATCCCAGCCTGCAGTGAGGGCAGCTCACAGATGTAATGCTTTCCCTGTGAATGGGAAACTTTTTTGGCTTCATATTTTTCGGTTAGGGGGTCATCTGGAGTGACGGACCCAGGGTTGATACCCCTTTATTTTTCCACAAGGAAGATATAGTGACCTTTTCTCTGGCTACTTATTTTGAGGTTTGGCATTTCATGCTGCTCCTATGGTCTGATAAATAATTAATGCCATGACCCGGGTGGGTCAGTTTCACCAAGGAAGGAGCAGGGGCTGCTTTCCTCGCAACCAGAGAGTGAGGAGGAGGCCTCGCAGGACCCTGATCAGGCTTTAAAACTAGAGCCTACCAGGTCTTTCAGCCAATGACCAACAGAGCTCAATCTTCAAAACTGGTTTTGTGACCGTCACAGCGTAAACGGTAAGAGAACGTGCAGTCCCTCCCATGAGGCCTAGAGCTCCTCATTATGCACTAGAAGAGCCAATAAAAATCCAGCAGTCACTGTGAGCAGGTCACCTGACATGTCCTACCTGCTACAGCAAGGGGCCTCGGCAGAGCGTTCTTAGCCAATGTGGACGCCCATATAAGGGACACCCAGCTCATTCAGTCCGTTCAGGCTGGTGCTGTGCTCTGAAGAGAAAAAAAATAATAAAAAAAATGTCACCTTGACAACCATCACATCATCTCCCTCGGCTAGAAATAAAGGTCACGATTCCCTCTGTAACAAATGGCTTACAGATTACTACTGCGTCTGAGAATAGACACAGCGCCACTAAACACCAGTGTATTGTGACCGCGCGTGTAAACACACCTACGCTGACGAAACTCGGCTGACCCTAATTTCCTCATTTAGAGCTTTGAATGCAACCATTTGTTCTACTGTATTCAGGCATCTTCAAATGCGTCTGGTCAAATCCTCCATCTAAAGGACACATTTTTCAATTAGAGCTGCGAACTTTAATAGACTATTTCCAGTTTCATATTAAGGATACGATTCTCCTGGGATCTTAGCTTAGACAAAAATACTACCAGAGTTAGATTTAAGGAAGGTTGTTTCTGTTTGGGTAAAGTCCTCACTGTTTCAGCAGGTGTGTGAGAATCCTGCAGGTTGATGGAATAAACTTAACTTAAACAAGGGGCTAAGAGATGACTGCAGAGCAAACAGCACCGCAGAGTTTCTGTACACAAGGGCCAGGTCATAAGCCTCTGGGGAGGGTCACTAGACACACTGTTTGTGGGAGACGTATACCGGCCTCCGCCGAACCCCCCGTTGTTATTTCGGTCCCCAAGCTGCTTCCAGCTCGACACCCCGGAGGCCCGGGCCCATTGGAAATGGGGCGGCCGCGTGACGCGGCTCTGACGCTGGCACAAAGCTGCGTTGTCAGAGGGGGTCTGGTCGGGGTGGGCGGGGCCAGTCAACACACTTGGATTTCAGCACAGCGCGCTGGATGAGTCACGGAGTGTGAACCGCAAAGCCGCAAAGCCACAGAGCCACTCCCCCTGCGGCATTACTCTACGGCTGGCGGCTTTTAAAGGCAACGGCTCTGTTTATTCTCTCAAACTAATAAGGGGGAAAAGGAGCCTTTTCCTTCATACCTTTACTTGCGCAATTCATTGCTTAAACAAGGAATCTTTTCCTGCTCAGATAAAGATCCAGCTATGTACACAATGACTCCTGGTGATGAAGTGCTTCACTGGCTTGCAGTGCACTGCAGAGGCTCCCACTGGTCCTACTTTGACTGCCAAAACAGCACATACACTCTACCAGGATGCAGGGGGGGGGGGGGGGGTCCTGGCACAGGGCCGCTTCAACACCAAGCCACCCACCTCAGCACACTACTTAGTAAATGGCACTGTGATAAAGGAATATGGCATACAGAGTTTATTCATGAAGGACTATGCTACCCATGATGCATTGAATCAGTTTTACTGATGAGGTGTACTAACTCTAGTGAACAGATGAAGAATCTGACGCAGCCTGGAGATGGTGGTGGGGGGTGGGACTAAAGCTTTTTTGGAGGTTCTCTGGAAAGAAGCCAAGGTACACATGTCACTCTGAGAACATAACCTTCATAACCTGCAGAGCCCCCACCCTGCCCCCCTCCCGAGTTCCTGAAACACATAAATAGGAAGCAAGAAATAGGAAGAGTGGATGGGGGTGAACCCTCTTTGCCCCCATCTCACCCCCCATCACATATGCACTTCCGCAAGTCCGAAGCAAAGATCACCCCACGGAGCAACCACACAGATCCCCACGTGCGCAGACGGCCCCATCAGCCAGCGTTTTTTCTAGTTCTTTCACACCCTTTTCCTCACCAGGCTCAGCACGGCAGAGTAGCCTCTGCCTTTGTCCTCCATCTCTGCATCCAGAGCCTGATCAGAGCAGCATCTCTCAAAGTGACCACAGGGGACCCCCAGACCAAGGCCAGTCAATCCTGTAGGCGACACAGGATGTCACCTGGGCTGCAAACTTGCCTGGCAGTTTCATTTTGCCTTGGATGGGGGGGGGGGGGGTGGGGGGGTTGGCTGTGATGTTCGCTTAGGGCGCTGCATCAGCTAGAACAGTCCATATTTTAGATCCTTCCCAGGAAAAACTATTACTGTCCCTGAGGGCAGGGCTGAAAAACACTGGATTAGAGGCCTTTCAGAAATGCCAGTTGCAACCAGGTTCCAAAACAAATAAAACAGAATGTGTTATATGCAAGTTTCCCATGTAATGTTGCTTATTCTGGCTGATGAAGAGAACAAGCCTTGTCACTGATGACAAAGAGGCTATGTAATTTTTTCTTTATTATTTAATAATAATCAGCAGCGACTGAGACTCACAATGACTCTTCATTTAGCTCACAGAGTGCCCATTCTTCTCAATGGGCCAGGTGAGGCTAGCAGGCTGTTGCCAGGACGATTCGTCATGACGACTAAAGCAAACACTGTGACACACTTATGATTGACCAGACCACAACCCAGCATGCTGGCAAGCACAGACAACAACCGGGTAGTTAACAGTCTTACTGCCTGGCCAGTTAACATCCTCAGTCAACACACCATCTCCCTGGAAGCTGCAGATTTAATAAAACAAATTAAAAGGTGTTATGTACACTGTTACCTGAGAAATGAATGAACGATGTGCATCACACAAACCAAGCGACATCACATCAATGCCTTCTTAATAAAAATGAGGGAGAAAATGCATTATAGGTAACTATGGCGCTCCTGGACGTGACCAGCATCAACACTGACTAGGCTTTGGCAGTACCTAGTGTTGAGGGAATATGGGATTTAAGAGTAACACTTTTCTGGTATTGTGAAACCTTGGTGACAATTCTTGGTGAAAATTCAGCATCACCTTGTATTACCCTAATACTAGCCAAGCCTCGTGTACCATTACATTGGGGCAATTAGATTATAAAATGTGTTTTATATTGGATATGGCAAATGATTTGCAGAAGAATCTATTATTCTCTGATTGGTGGCCGTCTCGCAGTGATGCCATATGCCCCACCCAAAGGTACCGGGATATTAGATGCTTCCACATGTGTGCGACTAAATGATATGCTGCAGGAAATGATCGACAAGGGCAGAGTGCAGTCATCTTTCTAGGCCAAATGCATTAAACAGCATTTCAGCACAGAAATGAGAAAGAGGAAGATGAAATAGACAGATGGCAGTAAAGCGTTTTCATTTTGTTTTGGCAGCAAGATGAATCGAATCATTTCAACCACATTTAAAATTAAAGAACAAGACCAGTATTTGGGAAAATAGTCTTTGCATCTTGATTGTGTTGCTTGTCAGCCATTATTATAGGGTTCAAATAAATGTTCTGAATAACAGCTTGTATTAAAACATGCTGGGGACATTTCTGAACTGCATAATGCCATATTATTTTCACCAGGCCTCTTAGATGGAGGTTGGTGTTTCATTTTAATAATCCACGTCTCTCACAGCCATGAGCTTTACCATCACAAGCATTTCCCCCTATAATTATACCATGGCGTTTGTTTGCAAGTGTGGTCATGAAACAAGGCTGTTTGGATGTCAATACACACTCCGTGTAAATATACAGGCTCAACACGTCTCTCCAATTTGGCCAGTCTTCGCACTACACTCTACCCTTGAGTCCAAATCTGGAAACTTGGCTCGTGGATCAGGCAAGCAATCGCCATGACGACAGCAACACCAGCACCCTCTTGATATACACCTTAGCCAAATTCTACAAGCCTGCATTCAGTCACTTGCTTGTAGGGAGTAGTGTTTTGCCTAGTTTCCCATAAGTTTAAACAGCAACAGTTCTTCTACCTTTAAATGAACACTTCTAATATTAACGGCAACTCAAAGAAGCCAAAACCAGAAGGGCGCCCCCAGTGGCCACTCAAGCAGAATGCAAAGATGCATTAATCCCTGTCTTTTTGGTAGTCAGATTATGTAACTAGAATAAAGTACCTTTTTCTCTCCCCTGCTAGACTTAATGAAAGTAAAAAGTGTATCAATTTAATTTTACCAGAGGTGTATTCTAAATGAAGCCACTCTAACAGTAAGGTGCTACATCCATTCATCATAGGACCCCCCTCCTCCCGCCCTCAAGCCTTTGTCACACTTCGCTAAAACACCCATTAAGGAACAACAGCACACTCTAGTAAAGCTCTAAATTAAAGATGGATTCAACCAAAGTCATGTCCTCTGTGTTTTCGTGTCGGATAGGTTAATCCGTAATGTGCTCACACAGCACTGCCAGAGAAGGCCAGTGCGGCTCTGTTCGAAGAATTGTTAATGTTTTGCCTTTTAACCAGGTGACCCAACGCCTCAAGCCATAACACAGTCCCAAATGGAGGGGGTTGATATCTACACCTCCTCTACAATGGCTCAGAAGTACCAGATGCTCGTTATTTTGTAATTAGACATTGCAGGACGGGCACCAGACCGTGCTGGGAAGCAATACTGCGTTATCACTGAGCAGTCTCTCAGTCCAGCCACCTAGGCCGAGCCAAATTTAAGGTTTCATGATTTTTCTGTGGTCCTTCAAATAAAGTTTAACTACAAAATATTCAGAAGTTCACCATGGACATTTACTGGCACAGAATTCTCAAAGGTGGTACAATGCCAGGTAAAAACAAACAGAGCACAGGTATGGTGAAAGTTCAAACCACTTAGTCACATCTGAAGGCAACTTTTTAAATGATAGTTATTAAAGTATCTGCAACATTTCTCTATACACCCCGGTGGGCTATGAACCCAAAATCGCACTATAAAACAATAAATACCAAGCACGACAGTGCAATTTCCATTAAATTTTCCGCATATGTAAGCTGACTGAGATCTACTGCACCTTATCACTGTACTCCCAGCTGGCACCCCTTAGAAACGTTATCTGAGAAGGAAACAGAACCGGTCAATTTTTAAATAAAGCATAATATGTACTCATACCGAACGGATGCACTACGAATGCTTGCCTAAACACCGTTTAGATGAATATTTATCTTCAACCGCGAAAATGCATCAAAACCAACGGGGGAATTTTTGCTCAGATCCTAGATCAAAAGCTTTAGAACGATATACTGTAAAGAACTAGTTAAACTCTTCTTAAACTCATATTTTTCTAAAATGACTAGCAACAAAAATCCCACATAGTAAAAAACACCTCACTGACAAATTATTTAATTACACTTCAATAATAAGCGCTACGGTTAAATGCATTACAAATGGAACCTTTAAATGGTATTTTTAAATTCCACCCAGCAAAGTGTACTAAACTCCGTTTACAACCAAATCAGCAACATATTTTGTCCTAGATCAACGTGTCATATCACGAAAAACATTGCAAATGAACACGCATGAACTTACAGCTCGTTTACGAAATCAGGTGTTTGCAAGTCAAAGCTGTTTACCTTGGCACAGGTGATTTGCGTTACACCATCAGGTATCTTTTTAACTATATCGATTTGTTTCCCCCTGTTTAATACGTACTTAGTACAAAAATAAATAAATAAATGTATATAATCAGGTCTGGAAGTATAGCTCCCGACGAACTGTGTCCATGATTTCAGCTATCGCGCAGCAATACGTTCGTAGTGTCTCTACTTCCTCATCAGACAGGTGGGGAAGACGTGTTGAACATTGTATCACAGCCTACCAGGCAAACACACACAAGTATACCGCACACTATTCACAGAAATGTTGTTGTTGCACTTAATTCTGAGAGGATCATATCATGACGATGCCAAAAATAGCAGAAGCATCGGGTTTACCTGCTACGCCGATAGAGGTGTGGCACCTGCTTGCCGGAGGTATTGTTTTTTCCACTACTAACTTCTTCTCATTTATATTTCAAATATTTACTGTCATCCATGAGGGACAGGGTATATTAAAAGGCCCGAAAGACACCAATCACACGTCAGCCAGGTGTCGGTTATAAAGGAGTTGTAGGTGAGCGCTGTTGTTTCCCATGTAAGCGTAGGTGAGCAGGGAAACTCCTCCCGCAGTCGCGAGCTCCCATGTCGCCTGCCCTGCCCGTCTATTTGAATTTGAGCTGGAAATCCAGGGGCCTGCTTTGCCTCTTTGCATGGTGCGTTAATCATATACCATGTGACCTTGGATAAAAAAACTTTTAACCATCTGTAGGCCATTTGTACGTTTTTTTCCCAAGCTCAAAGGTCATGACCCAGCTCTCTACAACCATGAGGTACTATACTTTAATATTTAGTTATTGCCTTCATTATAGAAAGCTGTGCACAGTAGTAATTGCTTGCATCCTTCCATTTAACAATTAGAAGAATGGTTTTATTGACATGATGTGTAAAGTGTCTGTTTTTGGTATTTTACCAAAAGTTGTAGGGAATTACTGTATATAGCACAATGCTATGGATGACATATTGTCTTGCATAGACAGCATCTCCATAGACAACATCTGAGTTTGTGTGAGTGAATCGGGATCCACCATCTGAAAGATGGAATGCACATTGGTATGATACTTTATATTGTTTTCATGTATGCTGCTAGACAAAAAAACCCTATAGAAATACCCTGATATTCCTTTGAAAGAAACTGGAGACATTTCTATAGCTCAGAAACATGACCCATTTGCAGATGATGACGATCGTTTTGGCAGCAATGGCAGAAACTGCAGGAGCCAGGATTAGGTGAAGAGGACCATTGGAGAAGTAGCTTTGGGGTCCTTCACAGCAAAACAAAGCAAGTTACGGGCAGGATATAATGAATAAGGCAGGGAATGTGCAGTTTAGGACTGTTCCTCGAGAGGTTTTAAAGCTAGTGGAAATAAACTGGCAAATACTTAGGACTCTGCAAAATGAAAGCTTTATTCAAGATATTTCCTCAGGATTTTAATTAATTATACCAAATGTCCCCATGACCCTGCATGTACAGGATAAGTGGGTGGAAGATGTCTGATGGTAACATGGTTTAGCGTGTATCCAATTTCATTTTCTGTCTCTTATTTGTTTTTCTCCACACTGACTACTTTGCTGTTGAAATATGAACTATTTACACAGTTTGGATTACGTCGCATTTCAACATTTCTCAGCTGGCTGCTGATAAGATCCGATTGGTCCTTCGTTATGTATGCGTTTGAAGCGATGTTGCATGACTGTCTGTCACAGATGGTTCCTCACTCTGGCAGCTCTCCTATAGGTTCGTCCATCTTGCTTGTCTGCTCACCCCACCTGGTGCTCAAATCGCATCACTGAAAGCCACTTTACGTCTGAAGTTTATAGTTGCTAATTCAGCACCAAAAATGTGTTTTGCAAATGATTTAATCCTAAGCAGTTTAAGAAGGGTATACACACACACACACACACACACACACACACACACACACACACACACACACACACACACACATTAAAGTAACTCTTTGAAGCACATTTTTGAAAGTTACGTATGACTGCTCTTGGAAGATTTAGCTACACTTGATACAAAGAAACTTTGTGTAACTTTTAATATGCTGTGTACATCAATCTTCCAACCTCTTATCCTGGTCAGCAGAGACCTGTGGCCTGGAGCCTGTGCCAGGCAGCCGAGAGCACAATCCTGGGGTAGGGGCTGGGCAGGATGGCAATACATCACAGGGCAGGTACACATGGAGGCTCTGAGAATTCAGTAACCCTAACTGCATGTGCTGCAAGAACATGTGTGAACTCCACAGACACAGATCCGGGGTGGAATTCAAACCGCCCTACCTTTGAGGTCCATAGTGCCACCCTACAGGCCAGAGATGCAACACTACAGAAAATTCATGGTTTGCTACATACCTTGGTTTTGGGTTCAGGGTTCGGTGCAATTTTGATACAGCAGGGAAAACAGTTTGTTTTGAAACTGTTATTAAAAATGCAAACACAAACACAGAGTATGTTTGCATATCTGTAGTGTTTAACACCCCCATTGCTGTGTTTTTGTTTTTTTTTGTTTTTTTAGCTTGGTTTGAATTTTCTGGCAAATAGACCTTAAATACCACAGGGAGACTAACATGCTCCTGTCTTACACACATTCAGATGATGTCGTCTCGAATGAGGTAGCATGTTGGGTGTGTTTCCAGCATGACAGACAATCTTGGTCTTATCAAGTACATCAACCAGTGCTGGTATAATTTATTGGAAAGCCAAATGTTCCCAAACTCTGGACTGTGATTGACTTTAAGTAGCATTAGCTGTAACTAACTCAGCCACAATTAGCACAATGTTTTCCGAACATCTACTTGTGAAATTAGTTTCTTCCTGTCTCAGTCAATGTATTTATTCATTCATTCATTCACTGTGCATACCCAACAGAAAAGGATATAACCGAATGGCACACAGCATACATGTACAGTCACAGCCCTGCTACAGACTGTGTGAGTTTTTATCTATAGAGCATAAGATTTACTGTCTAGTTACTTCTTAGAATTTATTGCTTTGCCCCAGATTCCTTTCTAGAATATTGACTTGTTATGCTCCATGGTCAACAGTATTTAGGGACTTTAATGTCTGTGAGCTTGAAGTGGCCGATACCTGCAAGTACACCTGTCACGTGCAGCATGTTTTCGTGCGCGGGATTAAAAAGCCGGCCTCCCCTTTGTTTCCCTCGTAGGTATAATGTAGCACGTCAGCTAGGGTTTACCAGCTCGCAGCTCTCAGCAAGATTAATGTGTTGGGCCCTCAGCCGGTAGCGTCATGGTGTCTATGAACATATGAGGATGACTCACCTCGTCCCTGCTTTGGAAAAGGGGGGCAAATAAAGCAAGCCGACCCGTAAAACCGCCAACCGCTGAGAGAATCGTCTAGTTTATGGCTGTGGGAAATACTGTATTGCTAAATCTGAATTTGCGGATATGTTTGATAAATTACTCGGTTTTAAAGCACTGCTGTATACATGCAAACCTTTAAATGTAAGGCAGACTCTCTGTGAGAAGGTCATATTAAGACAGGATCTACTCAGAGCCAGGGGACATAAGCTTACTCTAAACAGTCTTGGAAGGTGTGGTCCCTGTAGGCCTTCTATTGCTATGGAAACAGCACGCACACTTGGCACCATGGGAAATTAAAAAAAAAAAAAAAAAAAGAGAGCCCAAAGCAATTATTCATCCATTCATCTTCTATCCACTATCCTAGTCATGGGGGAGAAGAACTGCAGCCTATGTGGGGCAGCATAGGGCACAAGACTGGGGTACATCCTGGATGGGATGCCAGTCCACTGTACCACTCATATATGCCCACACTCACACGGGTTTCGCGCATAGGAGCTGCTAACCACACGTCTTTGTCCTGCAGGAGGAAACCCAATGCAGACAGGATATGCAAACTCAACAGAGTCACAGAAGTGGCATGAAGTTCAAGCCCCTGGACCTGAAGGTGTGAGCCACCATATTCCCTTTCGTGATCCTTCTGAGCCACCAGATTACAGGGGCGTCCGTGTGGCTGCAGGGCTGGAGTGCAGGTGTGTAACCTAATTAAACATCCTTCCCCTGGCTTTTCAGAACATTTCAGCTCTCATGCCCATCATTACAGAAGAGGTGCGTATGGGCATTTATCCGCGACCATGTGCATTTGTGGCTTTTTTGTAATATATTTGTTTAAAAGGTTATTTTGCTCATTTGCTCATGACCCTATTTTGCTTACATTTGTTAATTTATTTATTTACTTGGATGTAGTTAGTGCCACTGACACCATCTCCATGTCGAAGTCTATCCTAATGTGTCAGTTTAATTCAAGATAATGAATCTGAACAGCTGACCCCTGCTGGCTGTCTTTTAATATTACAATCATTTTCTGTGATACACACATGTAAGTGCTGTATAATGATACTGGCCATTTTTAGCTAAGATCCACTCTGAGGCAAAGGAGAACCATTTTATTACATTAAAATTTTCCATACACACAATTTCATATTGCTCCAGACATTTTTTTTAATTATTCCAGTTATACAACTCTGTAACAAAATTTAAATACAACATTTATGAAAATATAAATCTCTAAACAGTTAAGTCAGTCCTGACAATACAAAGACCGTAGAAACATTCATTACCAGTACATTTTAAATACATGTCGCAAACCAGTAAGTTATTAAAAGTCATTCAAGTTACATAACATATAATATACTGTATACTGGCTTTTATATTGACACATTCAAATATACTCTTGAACTAGCATTCCATATAATAAGATGTGAGTGGACTAATTTTAAACTTATTAGTAAAGATGATACATTATCTCTTGCATGGCTAATGCATTGACACTGAATCATACCGAAATCTAAACAACTTTGCCATGACAAAATTCCAACCATTTATTTAACAGATTAAGTTCTAAACAACCACAATAAAAATAGACAAACTGGAACCTTTGGCAAATATACTGTATATTGTTGTTCTTTGTAGTGGTTTTTCTCTATATGGGAAAATAAACTTTTGAAAGATAAATACTGCTACAAGTTGTAAGATATAGAAAATATGTCAAAAGAGGGAAATGCATCAACAATGAAACAGTAACATACAATTTTACGGAGTAGCCCTTTAAATTTGTGTAATGCAAATAAACGTGAAACAAACTAACAAACTAACCTAAACTTAAAATAAACTGTCTGAATCCTTCACCAGGGCACATGAAGAATCTGTTTCACAGTAGACTGCAATTCACACATATCTATCTAACCAAGCAAATTCAATTCCTATTCAGACTTTTGCATTGTTCCTAACTTTATCTAGTTCATCTCCTGACTATACACAACGGAATTTTACATTGTTGCTACACACAACAGAAACACGAGAGGATCTGAAGTGCTGCTGATACGGAGTCCTGCTGTGAGTTTTCACAATAAGTCGCGTCCCCCTGTTTGCAGGTGCTTCATATGAGCCTCAGTCTTATTGGTTTGATTGATCAAACAGGAAATTTACAACCTTCCTAACTTTCTGATTTTACTCATACTAAGGTAATAGTATTTCAATGTATATATTTGTAAATTGCCAAATCCATAAGATATGCTTATTAGAATGAACACTGTATTTATGAATTCCCTGCATCATCAAAGTTTCCAAAATTCTCAAGAAAAGAGAAAAAAAAACCTTTTAAAAATCCAGGCACTCACTTTGATTGTATTAAGCACAACAAAACATTTTGTTTAAGGAGTTGCACAATTGTAGCAGCCAAAATAGATATATACACATATAAATATACACATATCTCTTTTTACAGTACCAGAAAATGCCGTGTAATAGTGATACGGTTAATACAGCTAACAAAACAAGTTTAACTTAAACTTGAAAAATCTGCAGCAAGTATTTATAAATAAAAACAAAATAATGGAAAAATAGTTAAAAATAATGTTACTAATAAGATCAAAATAAAGAGCCAGAAGAAACGATATGAACTAGCATTTGATGTTCTGATATGCTACTGAGTAATAATGGAAATGGAAAACATTTAACAGTCACTAGGCAGCACTAGTTTGTGGATAAACCATATGCCAAGTTCAGGGGAGTGTCTGTTGATGGTTAGAGTGCCACCAGGTGTTTATCTGCAGTTGCATCACAATGGGTCTGTAAACAAGGACTGGCTGCTAAAATTGCACTCTCACTGTAGCAGGTCACTTTTCTTTGTCGGTGTTGGAGTTTCTGCTTCCCCTGAGTCTGAGACGTTTATCGGACTGTCTCTGGAGAAGACCTCGGTGGACTCTCTCCAAATGCAATCTGCGATGGTCTTAAAGGGAAAGGTGCTGCACTTTGGTCGCACCTTCTGGGAGGCATTGTTGACTATCTGACGGCTATTGGACGTGGCAATTTTGATCTTTAGTGCAGCGTCAACACGATCCACTACGGTGTAGGTGCCAATGCTGCCATCTTCAAAGCCCACAATGATGTTGAGGGCTCGCTGGGACAGGCACAGGAAGGTTGGGGTCTTGTACAAGGAGCAGGTGCCAATACTCTTCCCATCAGCTAGCCTCATGACGATGAGGCTAGATACCACACCAGCATCGTCGTCCTCATCGCAGTTACGGAAGCAGATATAGACCAGGTAGCGTCCATCACGTGAGAGCTTCTGCTTCCAGATAATGCCGGCAGCATGGACAAGCCGAAGCTTGCCGCTGTGCAGGTCCAGTACGTTGATGTTCTCATCACCCTTAGATACAATACCCAGTTTTCCATTTGGGGAGATCTGGAAGTCTTCCAGAGTCTTCAAGAAGTTGCTGGGGAGCTGCACTCTTCGACATATGGACTCATCTGCGATGCTCCAGATGAACACGGTCTCTGTGGATGTGATGAAGACGACAAAATCTGGACAGTCCGGGATTAACTTGAAGTTGACGATTGTGATGCCGTCGTCACAGACAAATTTCTTGGATACGCTGCCAGACCAGAGGCTCACAGCAAGTAACTTGTTTTTTGTTATTCCCACTAAGAAGGTATTGGCTGTAGTGATCAAGGCATTCTGCAGTAATACCAGGATATTGCATACCTTGTGGCCTGTGGCCAGCCTCCATACCCTGGATGCATTCTGCTCACAGAGAGACACCACAAACTGGTCATTGTGGGTGATCAAGATTTGGGAGATCCTCTGGCCATTGATCCGGAAGATATTTTCACCTGTCGTTGTCTGCCAGATGTACTGGCTGCATTTGTCATCAGAAGTCACCATAAGATCCCCAGATGAAGTTAGGACACAGTTATCGACAATGCCTTCATGCTTGAACACAGTCTCAATGAAACCAGTGCTGAAGTTCCATTTGTGGACAGACTCCGATCCATCCGTTGTGTAAATAAAATCCTCTCTACTGGACAGCTGCAGACACTGAATGCGCTTCCCAGTTTTGTCAATGTTTGACATAGCAGTGATGATGTCAATGTCCCAAACTGAGAGCACTCCACTGCTGGCTACTGACAAGAGCAGGTTGTGATGACTGGACTTGATTAGCTTCACAATAGCTCCTGAGATCTCCACTAGGCTTGCCATACACTGGCCACTATCCCTCCTCCATACAAAGATTGATGAAGTATTTTCCATAGATGCAACTATGCTTTCCCCTTTCTTGGAGAGTACAGCTGCCACAAAGCGCTCACTGCGTTTGGCTTTGAACTTCTCAACCATTTTCCACAACCTGGTGTCCAGAACCTCTATGCTTTCGACTTTGCAGATGAGAATGGAGCACTGGTCTTCTGATAGCTCAATGCCTATCACCTCACTCTCATCACCTCTGCAATCATAGTCCTCTATGATCCGTGGGTTTGTGATTTCTTTTGTGTTCCAGACTGAGAGACTGCCCTCATTATCGATCATCACCATCTGATGAATTGTGTCTAAGATGAGGAGAGACTTGACAAATCCCCCAGAGAACTCTGACGTCACAGTGGCTAATTTGTCACCACTGCCAAGGTGGAAAATTGATGTGGTGTTTAGGTACTGTCCACAGAATGCATACATCCCATCTGGAGAACACTCAACACAGGTGACCTCGTACCAACAGTGGAACTGGTACAGAGGCCAACCATAAAGCAAATCAATGACACTGACATCTTTGCTGGCTTCTAGCCAAGCGAGAGCATGATGGCTGGACAAGGTGAAGCCATTGATGAAGGCAACCCCTCCAGTAACTCCACAATGTTTAGAGCCTTTCACCTCCACTTCAGACAACAGGCATGACTTGTGGTTGTCATAAATGAGCAGTGTGTTTTTAGTGGTGGCCACAACTAAGTACTTTTCATCACTGGTGAGTCTGATCCCTAAGACAACAGAGCGTGCAGTGTCGATTTGTCTCAGAAGTTGTCGACTTTCCACATCCCATGTGCTGACGGATCCATCCTCTAGGGCTACGATGACAATGTTGGGGGCGAAGGTCGGAAGAATGTCCACAATCTGCATGTAGCTGGAGCACAGAGGCAGTCTTTCTGGAGAGTAGGTGACATCCATTGAGGAGTGCAGGGGCACAATTGAGCAGTACTTAGGGCCATCTTTGTCACATTCCAGCAGGAGATGCCGGAGTTTTGGCAGGGAGGTGACCACAGGCAGAAGCCTCTGCTGAAGCTCAGCAGACAGGGAGCTTGGGTTCCGAGTCACCTTAATCTTGATGCTACGCAGTGTCGTAGCCAGGAATTTGAGTTCTTTCTCCTGTGAGTAACTGTAGGCTAGGTCAATATCTGCTAATGCCTTGTCAAACTGCCCAATCTTGATCATGGTATACAACCAACTGAAGTTCATGATGACCCCAAATGTGAGATCATCCATCCGGCCACTCCGAGTGAGATGGTAGAGAAGCTCTGTCATTTTCCGGTGGTTGACAAAGAAGATGTCTGGCTCCAGGAGGTTGCACTGAAACACCCATGGCTGCTCTGGAGTTTGTCTGTCATATGAGTGCTTATCAGCAGTAGCTTTGTCGCTATGGTGATGGGGGTTCCTGTGATGGGATATGTTCAACGAGTCAAAGTGATTGTTATCACAGTGGAAGATTTTCTTCCTCCCACCTGACCAGGTCCCTAAGAAATACTCTGCCAGGAGACTGTGCATCTGGTGAACATCCTCCTCGTTGCTGAGGTAAAGCTTTTGGGCAATTAGGTGCAAGTGCCTGTTAGCCCACACCATCAGTGTCACATTCCGCACCTGCCTCTCTATGAGGTACCCTTCGAGTTCCTCTTTGAGCTGGGCGATGAGGCAATATGATATCCGTAGTGGGCTCTTGAGGTTGGAACTGACCATGATGTCACCAAGGACACTGTTGTCTAAGGAAAGTATGTCCTCCAACTCCATCTCTGTCAGTCCAGATCGGGCCATAGTGATGTACCCAAGTGCTCGGAACACAAACCGTGAACCCAGCTTATTCTCAATGGAGTAGAAGAGCTGCTCAATGCTCTCATGCACTGTTGAGCACAATGAAGTTTCATCTACGTCCTTGTGTGATCTCCAGTGCTGCACTTCCCGGAAGATGAGGTTGACAAACATTGGCAGGGTGCACTTAGCAAGTGCCTCATTGACATAAATCTGCTGCCCTGAGGTGACCTTACGCTTGATATTAAGGAGCTGGTGCTTGAGGGTCTGGCTACACATCTTCCGGTCATGTTGCATTAGCTCCACATAGCGGCTCTCGTCCTGGACAAGGCAACGTAGCCTCTGTAGGATGCCATGCTTATTGGGTAATGTAGAGACCACCATCCGGACAGCCCGTGGCAGGTGTGCCGGAAGCCACCACAGCTTCCGTGCCTCGTCTGCTTCGGAGAGCTGTTCTAAGGCATCCAGCAAGATGACCAGTGGTCGCTGCAAGGAGGCCTCATTCAGCAGGCTCACCAGCAGCTCGCGCATCTCACGGATCTTGTTGGGCAGGAAGCGGATCAGACAACAGTAGCTGATGGCGATCTGCTCACAGATGCTCTGCAGGAGTGTGCGAAGGTCAGTGGAGAATTCTGAGGATCCAATGAAACGGACGATGACAACTGGGTCACTCTCTGGGCCCATTTCTTTCTGAAGCCAGGAGTAAGCCTAAAATAAAGAAAAAAAATTTATTGGACCTTCATTTGTTCCAAATTACTGACAAGTATCATAAGAAAGAAGAACTCTGGTACAAACTGGGATCATGTCGAGTGTGCATTAGCATAGGTTTACGGTTATGGCTAAGGTACATCTGCGGGTCCTTGAGCAAGGCCCTTCACCTCCAGCTCCCTGGGCGCCCAAACAAGTGACTGCCCTCCGCAGACAGCTTACTCTACAATGAGCAAGCTGAGGGAGGAGGAAAAATAATGAACTTAAAATAAAATATAATAAAACTAATGCCATTATAGTAACCAAAGTATCAAAAAAATTTCATAGTTTTTATCTCTAATTAAACTGTGTGATATGGTTTTTGTTGGAATGGAGTACTGTGCCCTAAATTACTGTTTCCCAACCAAGTCCTCAGGAACCGTTAGACTGTCCACATTTTTGCTCCTTCCCAGCTCCCAATAAGAGCAAAAACCTGGACTGTCTGGGGGCTTCCCGTAACCTGGCTTAGGAAACAATGCCCTAAATGACAAAGGGTGGGTCAGACCATTGTCCTACACTGTCCTGCCAAAGGGTGTTAAGCTACGTGTTTACAGACCTCAATTCATCGGCCTTATCAGTTTGCTGCCTCCCTGCGGTCCTCTGCTGTGAATCATAAGGTTGGGGTTTTGGCTGAGTCTTAATGCACTGCAGAAAGAGCTGCCTCACTTTGGCTATGCGCCATGGTGACTGTAGCCAGGCAAGCTGTGGCTCCCTGCCCATATCCCACAAAGTAAATCACTACAAAAGGGGAAGTCATGGCATCAATTATTAAGGCTAAAGAAACTGGCGACTGCTCAAGCCTCCCACTACAGGGCACTGCAACGTGACTATAATGCATCTGGATGGCCAGGTGGCTGGGGCACAGTGCCATGCCAGCTGGGGTGTGTGTTCAACTGACCAGACACGCACGCACACACACACACGCCGAGCAAAACAGGTACACAACAAGCCAAACAGATGCATCAAGAGTATCACTGACAGGGATGCAAAAGTATTAATATACATGCCAATATTTATCAATTTGTAAAAGGAAATTGGACAGAGGGAGGTAGTGATACATTGAGGAAGAAATATCGTTCACTGTTTTGGCCTCCATCTTAATTCTATACTTGGCTGTTCTCGCATACACCCTAAAATTATAAATGCATTTATGACCCTCCTCCCCCAACACCATGAAATAGCCTTATAGAATAATATTTCCTGTGGTATATATGCCCCCCCTCATGCAGTCCCTGAGAACTCCATTCTCACGCTCTTCTGATTCTGTCTTACCTGTTTGGCTGCCTCTGCTATGAGGAGGGTCTTCCCTGTGCATGGTCCTCCATACACCACCAGGGGGCTCACTCTGCTGGCCTTGGTGGACAGCATATACCTGTGGATCACACTGAGAGCCTCACACTTGTACTCGTACAATGATGAGTAGGTCTTGCACAGGGACAGGTGCTGTAGGATCTCATCGTACAGCGGGTCTGTCTCAGTATCGAAGTTCTGCTGCACGGTGGCCTGAATGATATCCACCATATCCTCATAGAACTGCTTGCAGAGACCTTCGACATAGTGGCTCTCCACCTCCTGGGAGTAGCCCAGCTTCATGTCGCAGTGCGTGACTGAAGAGTAGACTCGCAGGTTGGAGGCTGCCACAATGGTCGGGATGAACTCATCGCGCACCTTCTGAAGCTGCTCGTAGGCCTCTTGGTTACGCATTACGCGATCGCCATTCTGTGTGATATCCATGTAGCGGGCCATCTCTGGCAGCTTGGCATAACGGTCAAAGTTGGCGATTTTCCGGATGTAGCACACACATTTCTTCAGAAAGGCTGGCGTCTGCTTGCCCAGGGCGAAGTCTAACTCGTCCTCGAGAGCTAGGAGAATGATACAGGCAATCAGATGAAAGTACAGCACGCATTGCAGTCCCCATACTGAACATCTGAAGGTTCGCATGATGTACTGAAGCACAAGCTGGTCATGAAGCTTGTTCTTTACCCTTAAAAGAAGCAACGAATGTTCACTTCTGCAGAAAACATCTAGGGCTCTGTTCTCTTAAGTTCAAGTGTACTTCTCTAAACCTTCTCTAAAATCAAATAACATGATGAAATCACACTTATCCACAATTTTCCTCTAAATATATTGATTTCTGATTGTTTCACCTCACATTTGGTCTAAGCAGCTCACGTTTACACTGCATGTTAGCTAAATTACAAATCGACAAAATCTTGAAATACCCATGACACAGAAATGTGAGGGAAGAAGCAGATCTTCAGTTATATTTTAAAGCACATCAAATTATGACTAAGTTACAGACAAGGGTGTAGGTTTGGTTGCAACATTGGAAGGGACCAAATTAGCACCAGATCCCTTGTACTCCTAAACACATGCAGCACCCCTACGACATTGGTGGGGACACACTCTACTGTCTATACCCAAATCCACACCCGTGGTTATAGGTATAGCAGTCTTTGCATTTGCCTTTCTGTTCATCACTGGAAGGCTGCTCCACCTACACGGAGTCAATTGTTTCCTCATGATTCACGGGGTCTAATAGGGGAACATGACAGAAGTGAATTGGTTGCTGCAGGTGCTGCTCGGGGTGAGGGGTGACTGTACCAGCTGTCCATACCAGAGCAGAAGAACCTCTTGGCCTGGTTGTTTTTCATGGTGCCCTTCTCCTGTAGGTGATGAACGGCGGTGTGGAAGATCTTCTTGATCTCGTCTGACACGCTCCGCCAGGCCCTGTCTGTCTTGGCCTTGGTGCTGCCTGATTCCATCTACCAGAAAAACACAGGCCCGCTGTCTTAGTGCCCTTACCATTTCACGTGTCTCCCTTTTTTGGACAGGTGGAGGGAAAGTAAGATGGAGAGAGAGACGGAGACAGACTGAGAGAACGTGTGGTAGAAGGACACTGGCTGTGGATTTTTGAGGACTCCTCTGTGTGGACTGGGCCTGCTGCTTTTTCCATTTTCACCCTGCAGTGATTCTGAACGATAACACCCCCCAGCCTACATTTGGACACAGTATAATAGGCTTTTAGACAAAAACATTACCCTCAGTTTGGACTGGCACAAATATATGTTTAGTTTAGTGTACCAAATACATTGCCGATTTGACATTTTGAAAATGCAGCAAATAAATATAGAGTGAATTTTACATCCTGTGGACTTGCTGCTATCTTTACATATTTTCTGCGTCCTCTAGGGGGCACCCAGGGTAGTGAGCATGTCTCATACCTTTCAGGGGATAATAACGTTGCAGCTTCTGAAAAACTGGAAGCTAGAGTGACTCCCATCTCTCCAAAGAGCATTGCTAACTAAAGACCTGAACAGTATTGTGTAATGCTATTCAGAAGTCTTGTTCCAGTAATGTACTAGGGTGCTACATTATATTGTGCTATATGTATGTGTCTGTGTCCATGTGGGTGTTTAGCAGGAAGACTAACACATTGATACATTTTGGGGAGTGGGTGGTGTTTGTTGATTACTGTGACAGTAAACACTGTAATTTCTGCTAATTCCTTCACGGGAGAGTCCTCGTGCAGCTGCAAAGCTAAGCAAGCTTTGATTCCTTCTTGTTCTCAATGGCACTGCATACCGAATTCTGGTAGTTCTTCAGCATCTGAGCCTTGGGCTTGATGTAGTAGGCAGGCGGGACAGAGTTCTCGTCCCGGCAGTACCACTCCTCCAGGATATGTGTATCCAGCCCCACTTCCACGGCGGCGTCCAGGATCATCTCAAACTCGGCTGACTCCACCTCCCCTGGCACACGTATGCTGCCATACTTCTCACCGACCAACCCCTGTTGGTGACAAAGAGGGAGAGTGGACAGGGCAGGTCAAATAAAGACATATGATGAGAAACTGTGAGCAGTGTAAGCGTTTGTCCATAACCAGACTAAAAATTAAGGGGTTAACTAAGACGTGTAGACCAGCCAAAACCCAAAACTGTGCCAGTGATTATATAAGAAATGTAGCTTTGGTCTATTACATGAAAATTACTGTTAGTTGTGCTCTGAGGCTTATGAGCAACATTAGTACTGTCCACTTGGCAATAATACTATTTTTGGAATTCCACCTAGAGAAAGATAAAGACAGTACTGAAAATGAGAACTGGAGAATGAGGACATTCAAAGCTGGGCTGCATTAACAAAGGAGACTGTATCAGTGAGATGAGGGGATCCTTCACACAGCACATAGCTGGCTCCACCATGACAGAGAAGCGAGAAAAATGCTTAAATAAGCCCCCCTTTGCAGAGTGAAGAATGCGACTCACAGCGGCAACTTGGAATACTCTGCACATCTGGCTTTGAAGGCAGCCGTTGTACTTCTGTACTACAAATCTGCTGTAGTGCCACCTGCTGCAGTGGAGTGATAATCCTGCCCTGTGAAGTACCTAAAGTTCTGACTCAGAACCTGTTCTTCACCAGGGTACCTTTGGTCTCAGTGTGAGTCACCCAAAGCCACATCTCAAAATCTCGCTGGGCATGTATTTTGCTCGGAGGCTGTGTTGAAGCTTGACAAAACATTGGAGGTCTTTTCACCCTCCGGGCTGAAGCACATCGTGCTCAACCAGCCCCATGTATCCTCTAGACTGCCCAATTGCTCACACCTCAATGCCGATGGCAGAGTGTGATGCCCTCAGT
Source organism: Brienomyrus brachyistius (assembly GCF_023856365.1). Taxonomy (NCBI): domain Eukaryota; kingdom Metazoa; phylum Chordata; class Actinopteri; order Osteoglossiformes; family Mormyridae; genus Brienomyrus; species Brienomyrus brachyistius. The sequence continues at coordinate 23,604,170 of NC_064544.1, forward strand.
GACCTTGAAAAGCAGGCCTGCTTTGCAGGGGAGGGTGTGTTTGATATGGCATGCCTCATGACCATCAGCATGCAGAGGAACAAGGGCAAAGGGGGCAGTGTTTTCCAGTTTAGTTCAGTTGAGTGGGGTAGTAGAAAACCAGGTAACCTTGGCCGTTAACAATGCATGTGCTCTACTCTAACTGCCAATCACATTCCTGTTTCATGTCTGAAACATCCCCTCTGATTCTCTGTCTTCTCCTTTCTTTGCTTTTCCGCCAATAACCTTCAAATAGTCACTCTTTATGGTTGGCGCATTACTTTTGTTAGGAGGACAATACCGCTTCTGAGGTATATGAGGCTTTCAATAGCCGTGAAATCAAAAGCAATCCCGCCTAAGAGGTGTCGAGCTATTATTTTTCTGTGTGCACACATTCGCTGGCGTGGAAGCAGAGATGCGTTCTTAAAATGGAGAGATGCCGGCAGCCGTTTGGGTGGACGTCAATGCGAAACGCACGCTGCTTTTCTTAGTCGATGGGATAAAGATCCTGGGAGGCAAGCTTCATGTTAATGAGTCAGCCCACACACATCAGTGAACTCACTCACAGGACCATGTGTACGCTATAAAAAAACGCTTCTTTTCAATAGGTGTTGACAAAGGCTGTCAAAATGAGGTTATCTCTCTTTCTGAGATGAAGTCTAACGGATGCCTGTGTTGATTATCCAAGACAGTCCATCAAGTTTTCCTATTTTTAGCATTTCTGCAGCTGAATGTGGAAAAGACAAGTCTTCTTGATTGTGGTATGAAAGCTGTAACAAACCTTATTGTTAGACAAAATATGCAAGAATAAGTCCTGCACCCCTGCCTTCCCTAGAGCGAAAGCTGGAAGTCAATAACAGCAAAGTGGTTTAATGGCGTAATACTACACTACAGCTTCTTGGCGCAGGAAAACTGCAGCTTTGAAGAAACATTTTTGTTTACATCTTGTTGACAGCTTTTTTTGCTTCCTTTCTGGTGCCGTGGTGCTGGCAGGGCTGTTTCCTGCTGTTTTGCTTCTTCGGTACCTTGCAGACGTGAATCTGCAGCGATTAGTCTTATTAACGACGGAGGAGGAGGGATGGGGTGCAGGGAATCACCAAGAAACGTGGCAGCTTTCGTCTGCTTGGGCCATTGTCAGGGCAACGGGCCTCTGCCTTGGCCTCTGTTCCCTCACACTCTCTCTCTCTCACACACACACACACACACACACACACACACACACACACAGTCACAATGGATGACGATCCAGAAAAAACATGTCCCCGCCCCCCACACACACACTCGCTGTTCCCAATAGTTGAGAGATGACTCCATTGGCCCAGTCCGCCTGGCTTGCTGTCAACGCTGGCTGTTTGAAATGCAGCCAAGATGATGGCGGCATCCCTGCAGATGAGCACAAACTGCTCCAGGTTTGCTTGTTCTTTTTCCTGTCAGTGGCTAAACCAGTCTGAACCAAAGAACAAAACAGCACTGATTCTGCATCCTGCCCCACGTCGATGTTTCAGCCAAATGCTTCGCAGCATAGCCTCAGCCCAGTGGAGGATCCAACATGGTGTTCCTCTAACAGCAGGTGTCCAGCTTATGGTCATCCTATGACCTCATCTCACATGCGATGGGATTCTTTCACTACATGAACTCCATCTTAACTTAAGAGGTTTTTGATGAAGTATGGTGTTCTCCCTAAGCAACCCTTATGGGGGTGTTTTTTAAAATTAATTTAATGTAATTTTTGAAATAATAATTAGTTGAAATAATTTTTATGGATTTTTTTGGAAGGATTAATGTTTAAATGAAACCATATCAGAAATGGCTGTATCATTTTATACTGGCAAAACATGAAGACATTGTGTGATACCGAAATATCTAGCTGAAAGTAATGGATAGATATTATGTGTCTAGTGAACAACAGCTTAAAAGAAGGCAGGTGACAAAAGCAGCAGACAAGCAGGACTCACACTCAGCAGGACTGACATGCTCCACTGGAGCTTCACACACGCCTGCTGACGACAGCCCATTTTAGGACCCTGCACTGCCTTACCATCTCTCAGCGGCTCCCTGAGGCCGGGCCAGAGTCCAGTCAGCCAGCCAGAGAAGGAAGTGATGAGGAGGGGCTTGCTTGGCGACAGGAGGGGTGAAGCACTGGGGCTTGCTTGAGGACAGGAGGGGAGGGGTGAGGGGGCGAGGCTTGCTTGAGGATTGGAGGAGAGGGATGAGGGGGTGGGGCTTGCTTGGGGAAAGGAGGGAAGGGGTAAGGGGTTCAGCTTGCTTGGCGACAGGAGGGGGGTGAAGGGGTGGGGCTTGCTTGGGGAAAGGAGGGGAGGAGGTACTTGCTGTATCTGAATGTGAACTGTGCAGTTTTGTTGATTTTAGAACCGTGGAAGAATAGATATTGAGGAGATGGAGATAGCGGGGAACATGATTTATCAAGGCCAGATTACATTTATGCATTAAATGACTGGTGCCCTGTCCAGGATGTGCCCTGCGTAGGTAAGTAGTTGCACGGACAGATGGATAAAATGAGTGTGAATTTTTAAGGAGTGATGGCACAGATGGGATAGAGAGATGGAGAGGCCTCATTGTGTCTGACAGATGAGAGGTGCTGCTTACATGACACGCATGCTGCTGGGACCTGCTGCCACGGCCTGCATCTGTCGTGTGCCACACGGGGACTGAACACCGGCTGGTACGCGAGCAGGCGAGGGTAACAGGTGCGGAGGCACTCAATGGCTGAGGGTAACTTCAGCTGGCTCATGTCAATGCTCTTTCTGCACAGCATAAGCTTTGCCCTCAGTGTCATTTCTGATAGGAAGAATAATTCTAGCGCTGACCAGTTGATGAACCCCTCTACTGCCCTGCCCATGTCACAACTAAATGTTTTCATTTAATTCAGGACACATATTTGTGTGCATTTGCATAATGGGTCATGCAAATGTTGTGAAGCCGTACTACTTTGTGTAAAATGCTATTTAATGCAGAAGCACATTTAGAGTCAGCCTTAGAGTTTCAGCTAGGGATCAGAGGAGGGGGTCTTGTTTGGGGGCACCCCTGACCCCGGAGCACTGGTAGCTCTCCAGTCACAGTGCCACCTGCCTCTGTACACAGCACATTTACATTTTAATCAGTTGGGATCAATTTCACCAGGAAATTGTGCTTCCCAGTGCTGCTCTGTCATGTGAAACAACCTCAGAAAAATTGCCTGTTTCACATCTGTAACCTCGAAACCTTTGCAGGGTTCTGATTCCTCTACTCACAGTTTTTGCTGCCCCCCCCACCCCATACTGAATAGTGGGTCGGACTGCAGCAGGTATTAAGTGGCTGGGATGCAGCTGCAGTGAGATGTTTAAAAACAAGGGGTAGTGGGGGTTGGATGTTTTGTTCTCATCCCCATGAAGACGACACAGTCCATTCTGAGGTAGCGGTGGGGGTGGGGTGGGGGGTTAGAGCCAGTTACTGTTACAGCCCTTTTTAGGGGAAAAATTAGGAAAAGCAGGAAACAGCACTGGACAGAGGCTCAGGAGACACTGTGGGACCAGACGCCACAGTGGAGTGCTATGGACAATGGGACAGGATACGGGGAGGGGGGCATCACGGGGGGAGGACGTAAAAGCATATCGTCTTATACCCACAACAAAACATGGACCTGCGGAGGTCTTCAAGCATTCCTCCAGCATCTTCATCCTCATCTGCTGGAGCTCTGGGCTGTCCCACTCATCAGGGTCCAGCCCCCAGTACAGGTCCACCACCTGGGGAAGAGACACATGGGTGGTATGGGGGGCACTCAGTCAGATTTGGCCACATAAACAAGGAGCCAACATCTATTTGAATCCAGACGGGTCCACGGGGCCCCAAGAGAACAGGGCACTGTACATGTGGGGGTTGTTTTCTATATAAAAAGCCGGAAGGTGCGCAGTCAGGTGTAAAATGCTCATGTTAATGTTGAACTTCAGCTTTCTGTTTGACCTTCCAGCACGTGGGTCAGGCCCACTCAACGGCTGGCCGAGCCTCAGCGGAGAGAAGCAGCCAGACACGAGGCCTCAGCGTGACCTCAGCAGCACCACGCCAGGCCTGACACATGTCCTGCCAGCGCGCAAACACACAACGATACTCATCCTTCACTGTGGGCGAAGAGCTCAGCCTCCCGGCATCACAGAACTGCCATTCAGTGCTGAACTCGCTGAATATAATGCACATTTACCCTGCTGTGTATGAATTATCAAAATCAGATCCATTTTATTAGAAGGCCCTCCTACGCTATAGCAGATTTCGTAGGCTATGCTGACTGCACGCCTTCTCCAAGGAGCCTAGGTGAGACCCGGTCATCCGCAGCTGTGCTTCTTCACAGATCCAGTGGTTCCAAAAACAGCCTTAACTAAGCTGTCCACAAGGGTGGACACCATGCGTAAAAGAGCTCAAGGACCAGCTGGCAGAAGTGAAGGGGGTAAGGCCCCCCCCAGGATCTCAGACTGAGATTCTGGTGAGGCCTCACAGGTTGTGCTGTAATTTCAGCATGGGTCATTAGCTGTTCTGTCACTCTGTTATCCCGCCGAGACGCCCTGGGCTACAGTTTTGTTGGGTAAGGAGGGGGAGCGGCTTCCAAGTGGGCTTGTTGGGCTGTAAATGAAAGCGCTAACCTGCCCTGCCCCCAGGCCCACCACACCTCCTCAATTACGGCGCGCTCTGCCAACACCTGAAATTAATTTCCAAGCGATCGTCTCTCTGCGTCAGGGAGGGGCAGGCCACGCAGACTTCAGCGGCAAACATGTGAAGTATTTGTTGCTGGGAGAGCCGTAATGGTGTCCCTGGGGACCAGTGCTGCCCTCAGCTGGGAGATGCAGATGACCTGTATGGGAATGCATGTTCTCTTTTCTCTAAATGGGTCACGTTTGCCTTCTGCCCCTGAGAATATGAGCTCCACACATTCCATTTATTTGTAGCATTAACCTCACTACCTCTGACTCTGATTGCAAATGCACTCACGGAAGTTCCTGGGAAATGGGAAAATGGCCGCCATACCCTGAATCAGTTACAGTCTTTAGCACGTGTGGGGTAATATTCACAGACTCATTCTCATTCAGAATAGTGCAGACACTCTTTGCTACTGTGCCAACATCACAGTTATGATTCTGGTGATTCCACTTTTGAGAAAACAAACCAGAAATGAAATTACAGCTAACCTAAAATCACACTTTTCCATATGTCAGTTACATTTCATTATCCTTTAAAGTAATTCACTATGATTCCATCTTGTAGCACCATCAACATTGTTGCTAACTGCTGTCATTAGACAAACACTTTGACCGCATGCCACTCTATAAGCAGTGTTGTCTAATCAAAAATATTAAACAAAGCAATTGCTATTAGGAAGACTAGTTATGGAAACTTCACCTCATTAGCTTTTAACTAAGCCCATAAACTCTGTTTTGAGTTATGGTGCATGTAAAGTAAATATTTCTGAGGTTAATTCAGTCCTGATCTGTGGATTGAGCTATGCAGTGAAATCAATCCCGCTTTCTGGGGTTACACTATACCATGTATACCAAGGAGATTCAAAGGAGCAGTGAAGTGTCTATTTTAGGATTTAACAACCAAGGCAACAAACACATTTACCAATACAAACGTCTATTTCGTTCAAGGTGCCCTGGCAGATGTAATAGTTCCTTCCTTGTATTTATAAATAGTAAGATCAGCATTAAAAATAGGGTAGGTTCAATGTATTAACAAGGTCTTGACCGATGTCTTCAGTCTGACTGGCAACTCTTGTGGGAGTGGTTTTGAGTGCAGTCACCAATTGTGGAGGAGGAGCCCTCAGGTTGACTGGCAGCTCTTGTGGGAGTGGTTTTGAGTGCAGTCACCAATTGTGGAGGAGGAGCCCTCAGGTTGACTGGCAGCTCTTGTGGGAGTGGTTTTGAGTGCAGTCACCAATTGTGGAGGAGGAGCCCTCAGGTTGACTGGCAGCTCTTGTGGGAGTGGTTTTGAGTGCAGTCACCAATTGTGGAGGAGGAGCCCTCAGGTTGACTGGCAGCTCTTGTGGGAGTGGTTTTGAGTGCAGTCACCAATTGTGAAGGAGGAGCCCTCAGGTTGACTGGCAGCTCTTGTGGGAGTGGTTTTGAGTGCAGTCACCAATTGTGGAGGAGGAGCCCTCAGGTTGACTGGCAGATGGAGCAGTGTAGTATCTCTTTTAAGAAGTGCTGGCAGTGGATTGGGCCCCATTTCAGAGGCGGGCCCTCTGGCTTGACTGACAAGAGTGGAAAGGACTCTTGGAAAGGAGCTGACTACACAGCTGTGCTCCTCAGCACAAAGAGGCTGCTGACCCCCCTGTATAGAAGGACTGAAATGAAGCACAACTGTGACCTAAGAACTGCCAAGACTGCTCTTAATGTGAGAGCTGAAATAAGATGGTCAGCTACTGAACTGAGATGTTACAGAGACAGGCTTAGGAAAAGGGCAGAATATATAAGACTTCAAATAAATTAAAAGAAGAGATGATAATTAAACAGGTACAGATATGAATGTATAGATGTGGCATGTAAAGGAGTCACTGCTGAGACTGTAAGACATCCTCTGCATGTAAACTGTCATGCCTGGGGAGCTCAGCCTTGGGCAGTCCTGTTCACAGCAGGCATGGACGATCTGTGAAAGCATCCCCATGCACCTTGGAGCAGGACGTCTTTCCCCGAAGGACCTGCTCTCTGCTAAAACAGCACTCTGCCTCATTTTCACCTTCAGCTCCCTCTGCATTTGCCCAACTTATCACCTGCCCAGAGGCCATTCGGGGGTGGGGGGGGGAGCTTCTGGTTGCCGGGGCCCGGTGGACTATCTCAGTGAGAAGAGCACGATCGACACAGAAGTTAATGTTTCCTTGAGGCAGTGGGTACAAAAATCAATAGGAGCCCCGGGGGCTGAGAGAGGATGGGCCAGCCGGCGGATCCCAGCAGGCCTCAGTGCCGACTGTCTGCTCACTCTGCTGCTGGAACCTTACTGCCACAGCACTACAGGATCGTTATACTCCGCATGTTCTCAGTTCATACTAAATACTGCCTCCCGGAAGAGGCTACACTGTCTACAGCCCCAGTCACCAGCGTTGTCTTCCTGATGGCACTTGACTAACATATTTATCCAGAGCTGAGTGGCTCCCTAACTATGCTGACCAGTTCATTAACCATTCTGATCAGCTCCTTAACCTTGTTAACAATCTCCATAACTATGCTGACCAGCTCATAAACCATGCTGATCAGTTCTTTAATCGTGCTGACCAGCTCCTTAACCATTCTGACCAGCTACTTAACCATGTTGACTAGCTCCTTAAGCATGCTGACCAGCTCAATAACCATTCTAGCCAGTTACTTAACCCTGTCCTGGGGGCCGTAACATGTTAACATATCGCTGGAGGACAGTGGACTGCACGTCTATGAAAAGGTACAGGCGGTTAGTTTATTATCTGCATGGCTGCAAAACAAAGCTGTCTAATTAAAATCTAGATGAAGACATTAGGCATCTTCACTGTGACAGAGGAGCTGTAGGTAATGTGATTGCAGGCAGCAGACTCTGTAACAGGCTGACGGATGGAGAGATTCAACGGCAGAAGCCATCTTCCCCTTCCCCCTAAGCACTGCAGTACAGAATTCTGTCTCCTGCTTCTTTCCATGGTGAATCTGTGTTTGGTTTCATGATCCTTACGTGACCCCCTTGTCCTCAATGACCGACTCTCACAGTAAACAACAACACCAAAAATGCCGCTTAATTTAAAAATAGCACTGGTTCAGCAAATAACAAACACCCAAGGTCTGCTGTACATGTGACTGCAGTGAGTAGAGAAATGTGTGCTGTGGTGAAGGCCGTCGCCATGGGAGACGGAAAGCAGTCACTTTCAGCGATCGTAATGAACATGTGCTCTGGCTGACAGCGACAATAACGATACAAGCACCAACAGCGCCCAATCACAAGGTGGCAAACACAGCAAGACACCACACAGTATGCCATCTACGCTGTATGTCAGTGACCAACCAACTGGTATAATCCAGTAATCAGTACATATTTTCTTCAAGCTACATGCCCATTCTACTTCAGTTTGTGAGTGACGGCTCTTGTCTTTTAGGATTTGCAGCCTGCATGGATTGAAGGCTGTTTACATTTTGAGGAGTTTCGGCTTATAGTACAGACTATTATCATGTTTACGCTGAACCTGAGAATGACAGTGTCTTTGCGGAGAGAGCGGCAGCCTTGTGATGTGGTTAGTGTCTCTGCAGAATTAGCCCGTGATGCTAACCTTGGGACAGTCCCAGGCCAAAGCCATGCAGACCCACTTAAACTACGCAGGTACACTCACTGCCCTCCTCTAAGGGGGGTATCTTCTCTATTCAGTCTTAAATGAATCCCCCGAATCCCTAGCCTGTGCCCCTCCTGCAAACCAGCTCAAGGGGACGGAGTCCATATGGTCTTTAAAATGCAAGAATATAGTGGCCTCGGCAGGCAATATTTTTAACAGTCACATTACAGTAATGGCACCTGTCCCACATTCCAGGCTGGGGAGGTGCATTCCCTATGTGTAATGAGGCCAGGTCTGACCTCTGCTGGGGAGGGGGGCACAGAGTCTGCACCTGGGCAAAGGAAGCTGCGGACCCCCCCGGCAAGCCAGCTAGGTGGGGCAGCTCATATATCTGCGTCACTAAGTCTCTGCGGAAGCGTGTAGAACATGCACAAAGGACTCCCGTTGAAGTGGGGGCATCTTAAATCAGAGGCTCGCCCCTCTGCACGTTGGTTGATACTCCCAAAGGAAGACGTGGGCGCATCTTCATCCCAAAAGGCATAAGATCGCACACACACAGGCCTTGTGTTCAATGAGTGCTTTTACAGCCCCCTGAAGGGCAGTGAAACAGCGACAAACATTGCAACACCATCCCCCCAACATTCGTGAGGAAAGTGCCGGTTTTTGGATGTCTGTGAGAAGCAAAGAAGGGAACATACCCCTCACACAAGCGGGGAGATTAACTTGAAGAGGATTAACATGCTCAGAATCGCTTAAATATCTGACAAATTGAAATACATTAGGCAGATGTCTTGTCTAGTTCTCATGGGTAAATGATCCCTTGCTGAAAGAGGACCGGTGCTTGAAAGCTGTTTGAGATGTACACCTTTGCTGTTCTGATCGATACTTGAAAGAGCCCTGTTTGAAGCTCAGTAATAGAGCTGTAAAGATATTCAGTCCTGTTTATGTGGAGTATGATGTCATCAAGCAGGCCCTGGATCTTCTCCTTCTCTGGTGTCTGATGCCCAGCTAGCTGTTATCCCTGGGGCTCCCTTGGAAAGACAGCATGTCCTGCTGCAACTGTAATGAGGGTGCTTTAATTCTAGCTATCTACAGCTACTGCAACTTCACAGGCAGTGATGGAGATTAGCCTCAATTTCAACAGCAAGTGCTGTCCAGGGGCCCTGAACATTAGCTCCTGCGACGCTTAAGCATTACAGGAAGTGTCTGTGCGTAGAGCTGAGGATTGAGGTCAGACTGTGACACTTTGATGGGAAAGTGGTAGCAAGGATTCAGGAAACCCAACAAGGAACATTTTTTATAAAACTGTGTCAAAGGGTAGCACTGGAGATAAGGATGATGAATTTGCAGGGTGATCTGGGAGACTGTACAGAGAAGCAGAGCAGCCCACATCTACCCTTTATGTTACCCCCTTACCATCCCAATCCAGCTTAAGTGGGAAAGCATGTGTCTCTCTGACTGTATGAGGCCATAGCTGAGGGCCCACATCTCGTGCAGTTTGTTTCAATCCCATTTAGAAAGAATGGAGTCTGAGAGAGGAACCTCAATTCCCCAGTGCGTGTGTTTGTTGGGGGGGGGGGGGGGGGTGGGGGGCACACTTCATAGTAATGTTTTCAGAGAGAGTGTGGGAGGAGAAATGGGATAAATTCACAGAAAGGGGGCTACAAGTAAAAAAGCTACCCTGGCAAATTAATTTCTGTAGTTATTTACGACAGCCAGCAGGTGGCATCATAGTTAAGGCACTTGTGAGCAGTGTGTCAGTATGATGATGATTAATGTTGTATGACTGGATACTGAAATAAGGAAGTAATGTAATATCACGATTGGTAAATGAGGCTCATAGAAGAGAGCTGCATTCATAAGGCAGCCCATTACCGAATCTGACAGATTAACTGAGCGTGCGTGGTAAGCAAGAACACTGAGGAGCCCATCCAGTGAGAGCGGACAGGCAGCACTTACCATCGGACAGGGGGCACTTACCATTCCCGAATCTAAGGGTGTGGGGTAAGCAAGAACACTGAGGAACTCATCCAGTGAGGGCGCACAGGGGGGGCACTTACCATTCTCGAATATAAACGTGTGGGGTAAGCAGTAACACTGGGGAGCCCAGCCAGTGAGAGCGCACGGGGGGGGCACTTACCATTCCCGAATCTATGCGTGTGGGGTAAGCAGGAACACTGGGGAGCCCAGCCAGTGAGAGCGCACAGGGGGGGGCACTTACCATACCCGAATCTAAGGGTGTGGGGTAAGCAGGAACACTGGGGAGCCCAGCCAGTGAGAGTGCACAGGGGGGGCACTTACCATTCTGGAATCTAAGCGTGTGGGGTAAGCAGGAACACTGGGGAGCCCAGCCAGTGAGAGTGCACAGGGGGGGGCACTTACCATTCCCGAATCTAAGGGTGTGGGGTAAGCAGGAACACTGGGGAGCCCAGCCAGTGAGAGCGCACAGGGGGGGCACTTACCATTCCTGAATCTAAGGGTGTGGGGTAAGCAGGAACACTGGGGAGCCCAGCCAGTGAGAGCGCACAGGGGGGGCACTTACCATTCCCGAATCTAAGCGTGTGGGGTAAGAAGGAACACTGGGGAGCCCATCCAGTGAGAGCGCACAGGGGGGGCACTTACCATTCCAGAATCTAAGGGTGTGGGGTAAGCAGGAACACTGGGGAGCCCATCCAGTGAGAGCGCACAGGGGGGGGCACTTACCATTCCCGAATCTAAGGGTGTGGGGTAAGCAGGAACACTGGGGAGCCCATCCAGTGAGAGCGCACAGGGGGGGCACTTATTATTTCATGACAGCCACACCACGTCATCTCTTGAGCTCTTTGCTTGAGCTGTAAGTCTTTTGTGACATTTTATTAACAGCACAGCATCTGCTAATCCTCAGGTTTAGGCTCAGGATTCGTGGAGACGCCTTCATGGTAACAGAGCCTATCAATTACAGAGTTTGTGCAGGAACGCACAACATGCTTTCTCACCTGATTCCAGTTCCGTTTTAATTCCCAGGATGCTTTCAAGTAACCTGAATGGCATGAATGTATTTTATGGATTCCTGCACTGATTTTCAAGTAGGAGCTTCATCAGACCTTCATAATAATGTGAACTGAGATTAACTTAATTGAATCAGGTGATTAATATTCATGCAAACTTTGGAAAGTAGAAGTCAAGTCGCTTCTATTTGGTTGGTGTGTCAGAAGCAGCTAGCTGTAGACTTTTGAGACAGCTTCACCCTTCTAGACACATTTAAAATGCAAATGTATTAATCAGAGCCTGCAAGGATTCATGCTAATATATTCACTTAACAACCTCAGGTACCATCTTATCAGCGAGGCATCAAGTAGCACTTGGGGATCTGCCCTCACTCTGGCCTCCAGTGCACCTACAGGTCTGTGGGTTAAGTCTCACTGGTGTGATGATTATCTGTATATACATACTCTGATTATTTGTATATTCTTATACTAAACCCTGCATGATTCTCTGTATATTAAATCCTGTGTGATTATCTGTATTTCATTACTACATTACATTAATTGGATGTTCCTATATGAAATACTAGTAGGTTCTTATATGACATCCTGTTTGATTACCTGTTTTTTCCACATAAAATGCTGCCTGATTATTTGTGTTTGTATTTATGTAGGTTCATCTTCATACCGTGTATATAATTGCAGTGACTTCGAGATATGTTACGTAACATGCTGGCCCAGTGGGGGACCTCACTACTCCTGCAATGTTGGTTTGAATCCCACCCCTGCAGTCTATCGGTTTTCCTGTTTCCTCCTGCAGCCCAATGACATCCAGGGAGGCTAATTGGTGTCTCTAAATTGCCCTGTGATAGACTGGCATCTCATCTGTATATTTACAGCAACCTTGTACCTGGGGTGGGCTTTACTCTCCACTGTGATCCAGTCCGCTAAAAGTGGTCAAAAGATGAATGGACGTGTATCAAGCGCCATAAATAAGACTAGTGTATCATATTGGTCACTGACTGCTCATAATTTGCACTGTTCCCAGAACAGATTAAGCTGGTAGCCCTGTCAGGACGCACAACACGCTGATCACCACCCGCCACCCCCCCTGAGGGAGGGGCGGGCGTCGGCCTGTGACACTGTGATGTCAGAGGTGTGTTTAGTCTAGTGTGCGTTAATCATCTTACTGGATGGTCATGGTGACAAGCTGAGGGCTGTGGAGAGCTGACTGAGAAGCTGTAAGCCAGCCTGACAACCTTTCCTGCGAGTTTGCGGTCTGTCATGTTTCATAAAGTCGCGTTTATGAAATAAATGAAAAGCAGCTGCTAATTCTGTCAACATATCACACACACACACACACACACACCGGGAAAGGGAAACACAGATACCTTACCTGGAATTCAATCCCATAATTCTCTCGACAGAAGTCCCGCAGCTTTGGGTAGACATGCTCTTTTAGGGCGTTCCTCTCCGCCTCTGTGTCTGCATGGGGACCAAAGGGGGGCGGGAGGACAATTATACACAGGATGTTACAGTCACACGACCACAGCAGATGGTGTATCCTGAACGGCAGGGGCATGTACAGTCTGCTGTGTCTCTCTCACACACATCGTTTCTATAGAATTTCTATAGGTTGCACCATAACCAACAAAAGACTAAAGATCTAATAGATTAAGATCAGGGCTGAGTTTGAGGAAGGGGGGTCATTCACCCCTTCAGAGGTCCCACGAGTCTCTTTAGCTGTCTGAGCAAAAGACTGTAGAGCACAGTCAGAGTCGGCCTGGTGTCACACTCGGCTAGAGCGAGCCTTTGGAAAGTGAGATATCCGCCCCCCCCAGAGTGAGCGTCATGTGCATGCAGAGTGCAGCCTAGTGATTGCAGATAGCTGTCACCAGCTGAGGTGTCGCAGAAAATATAAAGATATTCTCACGAGGGAATGCGGAGGAACGTATGGAGAAGAACTGAATAGCGCTGAAAGGAAATTGTCCTTCCTCATGGGGATTTCTGGACCATGGTGATGGAGAAGCTAGACGAGCTACCTTATGCCTTCATGAATCAGCTTCAAGTGCCAAAGCTTTACTCAGAAAAAGCAGGGAGAATGCTTCCATTATGAATCCAGTCCAATACAGCCCACACACATCTGTACATTTCTACATACAATATATGTACAGTACCGTGCAAAAGTCTTAGGCCATCAAAGAAAGTGTTTAAATGCTATTTATCTGGAAAGTAAGTGTATATTTGCTCAACAACTTAACACAATTTAATATTCCAATATATTCAAGTGAATAGTAACACGATAAAAAAACAAGATTTGTTGTGTTTTCTGAATAGATGAATTTAGTTCCCAAACCTCCCCTCAGGAGCACCCTAATCATTCCATATATTTGTTAAATTTCACCACCAGTTCAATTAGTTAATTAACAATTAGTCATTAAATGAGGTATTGATTACCCATCATCCAAATACATTGGAGTGATAGTAGGAGAGGTTTTGACTGAACTAACACACTTTGACTAAAATCAATTTTCACTAGAAGCCTTTGGCATGGTATGGTATGTATACTTCATTGACAAAATCTGTAAAAACTTTTTTTCGAATAAATACTAAAACTAGATTTTAACACAGAGCAGGGTTTGTGGGCTATAGCTGAAGGAGTTTGACAAATCAACAAACACATCTGTTAGGCTTCCTTCAGAGAGCATAACCTATCACGAATTTAACAGATAAATATTTAATGCTGACTGGCATCTCATCCAGGGTGTCCCCTGCCTTGTGCCCGCTGCCTTGTGCCCTGCGTTTCCTGGGACAGACTCCAGGTCCACCTCAGCTCTGTACTGGTAAAGTCATTAAGGCAGATGGACAGATTGAAAGATTAATATTAAATATTAAAGAAAACTACACTGATATTGAGTGCAAACCAAGAAAACTGACCTTTTATGCTTTTATATCTGCCTTTGCAGCACTATGAAAAAGTCTTTGTAGCTCCACACAATTTAAGCACATTTTCCCATCTACTGGCTCTTTTTGTGGGTTGCAGTTTGTACAGGAAGATTGAGAGAAAAATGGCACCAAAATTGCATGATTCTTCTCTTTGAAGATGTTCCCACTGCACAGGTGTGGAGAAGTTACTTCCCTTTCTCCAGTGAGCAAAAATAAAAGTGGCAGTTAGCACCAGCTGCTTAGATACAAAGGCAAACAGTCAGGGCTGATTTGGGTCAGCTGTGCACAATATCAATATGAATGAACTTTGGCCTCACCACTAGTGTGAAGCTGTATGCAGGTTCTAGAACCACAATCAAAAGTTAGTGCATGCTAGTCTGGAAACAATTAAACCCAATTCATACTTCACTTTTCCTCGCTTGCTTTCGGTTGCGGTCGAGGGAACGTGATGCAAATTTCATCATCAGAGGTTGACTGCGGTTGATTGTGGTCAGTGCGCGTGTAGCCCAGCATTTTATGTCTAGTGTAAACCTTGCGAATCCATGCTCATCGACCGAGCATGTGCAAGTTAATTGGTTAGGTGTTTCCAGTAGGTGGCAGCGTGGACTTTCACAGATCAGTGGTCAATGGCGAAAGAGTAGAGGAAGAAGAGTTGTTGTTGTTGTAGTAGTTATGGTGAGCAGCTGCATGAGGAGGGTCGGAGGTACCTGAAAATCTAATTCTTCACAATGTCCAAACATTATACCGAGGTATACGGTATATTAAAAAGCAGCACTATTCTGCCATTTTTAAATCTTGGCGATAAAATTCATTGAGCAGGTGTGGGGTGGTCCCGGCTAGTTTTATCGTAAGGATTTCAAAATACTGTGGTTTGCCTTATTACCGTAATATTGCCCAAGCCTTAACTAATACCTTTAAAGCTGTTCATAAAACTTTACCTGTTTCACTACGCTGCCCATTAAGAAGGACAAGAAGACTCAAGCTTGTCAGTAGTCACCTGGAAAATCCTCACAATCTTCTATGGACAGGTGAGCCGCATGTGGGGCTTTGCGGCTGACACTGGCTCATAATATCTGCTGAAATGCAAACGCTCCATTCAGCAGCACTCCTGAGTGCTAACAGGGACACATACGATCTTACTGGAGGTGTTTAGATGCTGCTAAATGTGGTGCAGCCATTCTGTGGGTATGACAGAAGGATTACTCTTACAACGATCACAGATATGAGACATTCTGTTGCTTGAAGCACCAAATACATGAGAGAAGGATCGAAAAGTTGTTTGTTCGTTTCTTCTGGTGCCATGTTATCTAACAGAGACTTTAAGCTGACATCCTGATAGCAAGCATGCAGAAAATCAGAAAGAGACACAGCTGTTTTCCACAGTACTGTACTGTATAGAATATGACACTGACACATATATTTGTATGTTATCTTCAAAGCAAAATAATGTCAGTAGGAGGTATATTAAGCGTAGACCTTTTGTCTCGTGTGGGCGGGATTGATCCGCCAGGCTCCACGACGAAGTGCAATCTGTTGAAAGGTGCTCCCCCGTCAGCCGAGAGCGTCCAGGAAGCGGCATGAATCAGCTGATGGCAGCGGGAATCTGTGTGTAACCCGGGGACGGGCACACACTCAGAGGGTTTGTCGCCAGGTGTTATGGATCAAAAGCATAGTCGATCAAGACTGTCGATGCGGGACACAAGTCAGAAACCGCACGCCTGGCGTAAACCCGAGTATGCAGGTCTCTTCCACATTTCCTGGGGTTCTACTTGTGCCAAACTGATAACAAAGGCTGTCACTTTTCCAGGAAATATAGCTAAAAGGAGAGCAGCTGTTCTTTCAAGACAGGAGCTCTGCTAAAATTGCACATCGGAGCAGCCACAGACGAATCGGTCTGGTTTTGCTTAGCTCACAGGTTTCTGAAGCTATACTACAGAAGGGAACAACTACAGCATGCTGTCAGGAATAGCTTGTGAGGAAAATAGCTTGTGAAGGCATTGTCAGCCCGTATGAGAGGTTCATATGAACAGGACCAAGGCACATATGCATACACAAACCAAACATAAAGGAGTACGAATCTTTGCAAGTGTTTCCTGCAGAAGCTATAAGGATTCAACACCCGACTGGGGTCGTACAGGTTACAGACCAGAGGGAGTCAAACTGTCCTTATACTTGTCTCACACAAAAGATCTCAGACTAAGAACATTCCGGAAGCCGGGCTGCTGCATTCGATGATGCTGCCACCTGGGCTACGGTACGACTCCCTGAGCGTGTCGGGCTCTGTGCACCCTTATCTGCTCCCTCATTCTTGTTCTCTCCTTTCCTCCCTGTCTGATGTCAGAGCTTGGAGTTGCCCTAAAGGGATAAGGCACTCCTTCCCTAAAGCCCCTGCACCCCAGCCTCAAACCAGTTTAAGAATAATTTCACATAATGTCGCTCCCAGATAAATCCACTAGCTAAGTTTACTTTGGTGATATGACGCACAGGATTAGTCTCCTTAATCCAAATATTAATACTATGAACAAATAAGAACAGTCTGCATTTTTGTGAAGGAGGAGAGTGCTATTTTAAGGAGTCACGCCTCATTACATTTTTGTGCTCTGTGACTCGACGAGGCACAGCCCTCATCGCCCCTTCCCCGCTCCCTCCCAAACACACCGAATTAGAAAGTAATCCAGCCAGGGGGGATCTCACTCTTAGGCTTTCTCACGTGTAAGTGTCAAATTAATATGACTCTGTCGATATCTGAGAGCCAATCCTGAGTTTATCTCCCGCTCTCAGGCAGTATGTAAGCAATCTCGTTATTCATGATAAGGGGACACAGCTTTGGAGATGGAGGGGACACTAGCTGACCTTTACTGGCTGTGTAACCACTCAGATCGGATGCTAATGCTTGGTGTTAATGCTGGAGAAGGCTACAGACCTGGATACCATGGGCCCAGGAAGGCTGCCTCATTTGCAGAACATCCAGGCTCTCTGCATGTGTTACAGTAGGTCTTTGATTCAATCTTAATGCTGGGCCACACAGTTACTTTTTGCTTTGTTAATTTGTATTTAGTCTCTTCTGAAACACAAAACCGCATGACAGATTTTGGGTCATGTATATGGGGGGTGAGGGGGCCAGGGTGAGAGTAACCTGCATCTCTGATGGTCACACGCACCCACATAGGGCGGGAAGGTGAAGTAACTCAGCACGGAGATGCAGAGGTCTCAGCAACTCATTCAGAATCCGAACACAGGATGGGAAGCTAAAGGAATATGCAACTGTCAGCAGATGTAAGATAAACAGCTAAGGTGAGTGGAATTGCTATCCTGCCCTGGGTGCCTCAATAACACTCCACACAGCCACTCATTCTTTAAAATAGCACTGGCAGACAAATGACAGAAGTAAGAACAAATGCCAGAGTGATCCAGAGGCCGTTTCCGCAATGAGCATTCGTGCTCAGTCTTCAGGTGTCAGATATCAGAGGGGGCATTATCAAGCCACAAGCACCCCCCCTCCCCAGACACCACACTGACAACCTCCCACTTCTAGCTCAGCCAGTCACAGAAAACAAATGCATTACCTTACAGCCCCCCTGTAATGGTATAGCCCCTCAGAGACTCTATCCCTATTCAGCTCAGTTTTATAGATGTCAAAGTTAAATACTTGACATGACGGATGGTAATGGAATATTCTGTGGGGGATGGGCACCGGGACCCTGGGCTGTAGAATACAAACATGACTCACATCCAATCAAGCGCCATCTTGAAGGCCAGACCCCCCCCCCAGCACACCTGTGAACACAACGCTTCCACCTCTCATGTAAGATCTTCTGACCACCATATGAATTTCATAGATCTGAGAGGCTTTGCGACTCATGTTGCTCATTGGCTACCCTGCTCGAAGGAGCCAGCAGCAGGGGGATCTTTACTGTAGATGTGCGCAGGGAGCTTCATGCACATCATTCACTGTCAGTATTAATGTCGTTAGCATTAGTGCTGGCTAATGTGTTTAGCCCTTGCTTTTCATATTCTCATGTCCCGCATGAATGGTTTTCTGTTTCTCTCATCCCTTATTTGCTTACCTGATGTATTCTTCCTTTGTTTTATCCAGCTGTTTTATTTGATTTATCCAGTATAGTGTGTAAACTCACAAATGAAGGCTTTTATCATAACCATTTATAACCATAACTGGTATTTTTAAGGATAAGGAGCCGATCACATCACAGCATAAACTTGCACAAGCTCCAGACAGATATCATGATTAATTGCTTTTGTCCTTTCTGGCTGTTGTTGAATGTGTGGTGACTGACAGAAGAAGATAACGCTTTTTAATTGATTACCAAAACAGCCAGGCAGCTTGAGCGACACTCTGCTCTCTGGATAGAATTAAAGCCATCCGAATTCGTCAAGCCTGTGTCAGTGCGATTCATTAACGGTGGACCGTAGTCCTTACAGACCTGGAAATGAGAGTGCTCTCCAGATGGTCATACACACTACATGAAAATTCTGGCCTTATCTCAGTTAGACTGAATGTCATTTTGGCTTTACGAGCTCTTCCAGGTGTCCAGTAGATGTTCAGTAGATGTCTGCATTTGTGAACCCATCGCATACACTATAAATAAAGAGAATATGTACTTTTGTGTAACATCCTTGCAGCCCGTGCCATGGGTTCGACTTAGACATCCGTCCTTTCATTCATTGCCACCACACCTGGCCATCGTCGCTTGGATGACAAGTTTCATAGTGCATTCGCCATGCCCTCTAGTGGTGATGTGGACACATTGCAAGGGGCCACAAAGCTGGGTGTTTCCCCTCCTGAGAAACACAGAATCCCCATGAGACTGTGAGCTGCCTGCACGGCAGGCATGGGGATGGGAGGTTATTGCATTCTGCCACTCATCACTAAGGCTTTCTGTGCAATCGGCTGTCCTTCACCCAGAGGCGAGGTTTCACGGCAGCATGCGGGGGAATATGGAAGGTGTTCCTGTAGGGGGGGGGAGCTGAGGGCCATGTTCACAGGGTCCACAAGGGCGCTTATGCGGATGACGTCTTACCGCTGCTCCTCCTGGATGAGCTCCAAGCTCACAAGCCCACCCGGACATGTCCATGGCCGTCATTA
Source organism: Brienomyrus brachyistius (assembly GCF_023856365.1). NCBI lineage: Eukaryota > Metazoa > Chordata > Actinopteri > Osteoglossiformes > Mormyridae > Brienomyrus > Brienomyrus brachyistius. The sequence continues at coordinate 23,623,467 of NC_064544.1, forward strand.
CAAACAGCCCATTTCAGCCATGCAGCTGCTGCCAATTTCAGACCCTAAGGGCTCCATCATTATGGAATCGCATTGGTCACAGGAAATATCCGTTCTCCCTTCCAGGTTATCCAGTCGCTGACTTCTTATTATTTCATAAGTGGAGACCTTCGTAAATAACGACTTCTGCAGCTTACAGAGCTTCAGCCTTGGATGATTCTAGCGGATTCCGAAATTCCCAGCCAGGGATTTAAACTGGCAACATCATAAAGACTCCATGCCCTCTCCTGACCACAGTTTGACTAGAATAAGTTGCTGATACTGACCTATATATGCCTACAGTATATATAGCACTTAGAGGTGACACTGTGGCTCAGAGGGAAGAACCGTTGCCTCATACCTTCAGCATTGGGAGCTTGAATGTCACCCCTGCTCTGTCTGTGTGGAGTTTGCACACTCTCCCTATTCTGCATTGGTATTTTCTGTAACTGGCGTCTCTATACTGCATATAGTATGGATGTGCCCGGTGGCATCCCCTCCAGAGTGTACTCCTCCCTTGTGTCCCGTGCTGCCTGGGACAGGCTCCAAGGCCCCAAGTGACCCTGACTAGAACAGTTAGGAGATGGATGAATACATGGAGATTAGTCTGTAACCAAGATTAATGCATGTTAAAAAATACCAAGGATCCCCAGCTGTAAGCACTGGCTGCTGCTGGTTTATCTTAAGTGAAGAATTTTCAGATGACCCCTAGGCACATAATACAGTTAAAATTAACTGAATTTATAGACCACCACAAAGCGTTGTATCAGCTGTTCACAGCATCCCACCTCCCCATGCCTGCCTCTATTCTTTGCTAATGAGGTTTAAATAGTTACAGGAATAACATTGTCCAGAAGGTACCAATAATCCTCAAAATCAAGTATGTAACATTCATTTCTCCAAAAAAATTCAATTAGTATTGTAAAAATCTTTACGAAGATTGTTTGTGGGTGTTTTTAAAACAACGGTTTCAAGCTATCTTGCTTATTGCAAGTAAATTAAAAGCAAAGGATAAAAGAACAGCATATATGATTTCTATGATTTTGAACACAGGGTATTTGTGGTTTTTCTCTTTCTTCCTCTGGCTTGTTTTGTTGTATTTGTTTAGAAAGGCGGGTGGCATGGTGGTGCAGTGGTTAGCACTGTTGCCTTACGCCTCTGGGACCCGGGTTCGAGTCTCCACCTTGGTCACATGTGTGCGGAGTTTGCATGTTTCTCCCCCATGTCGTCGTGGGGTTTCCTGCGGGTACTCCGGTTTCCCCCCACAGTCCAAAAACATGCTCAGGCTAATTGGACTTGCTAAATTGCCCATAGGTGTGCATGTGTGAGCGACTGGTGTGTGAGTGTGCCCTGCGATGGGCTGGCCCCCCATCCTGGGTTGTTCCCTGCCTCGTGCCCATTGCTTCCAGGATAGGCTCTGGACCCCCAGCGACCAAGTAGGATAAGTGGTTTGGAAATTGGATGGATGTTTAGAAAGGCTATTTTTACAATCTCCCCTAAGTCTGGAAATCAGACATTTCAAATTGTGCATATTGTGTCTTCATGACTTGAAGCTCAATGACATTTAAGGAAAGACATGATTGTAACCAGTTCTTATTTTGTGGTGCCTTGTCATTTAATGGTATTTCGTTTGTTTTATATCCAGAAGATTTCTGGAAAAAAAAAACGGACATATTTGTCTATATTTTGGATATTTACCATATAAAAGGGGAAGCGGCACAAACGCCCAAACCTGCCTGCCTGTCACATTTTGCGCTTCAAGGAAAAAAGTAACCCAGACAGACAAAACTGAATGGAGAAGTGGCTGCCCCCACTCCATGCGGCTCACTTCTCCGCTCCCGTTGGACAAATGGATTGTACACGCACTACTCCTCGGCCGCCTACCCTGGTAATTTAATCTAACAAAGCCATTAAACGATTGTTGGAGGGACATCGTCCCTAGCGGGAATCGCTTGCTCTCGGCGCCGGGGCTGAAGCGCAAGATGTACTGCTGTCTTCCCCACTTCAATAACTGCTGCCTATCATATCAGTGACACACGACCGCCGTTCAACCGTTGACTGCTTTTTTATCATTATTATTATTTTTTTTTTTTGCAGATTGCAGTGTAGAAAATTAGGTAACAGTTATACTGGTTGCTAAACTCTGGATGCAAAACAATATTTTCTATAGGCTTACATTTGTGTTCATACTGCCAAAATGCGACGCTGCCAAAAGTAGCCTACAATAAAACGTATGATTTCACAAGCTGCGTTAACAGGTGTTTTTGTGCAAATTATATTACTAAAACTTAGCTTTTGCATTGTTAAAATGTATTATAAATAACTGCAACGCATTCCCTAACTATGCCTGATGGATATCATTTGGGAACCGAAACACAAGTGCTTATTTATCGCCTTAGATTCCCTTACCGTCGGGGTTGGCACTGATGAAGACCCGGACGCTCCGGCCCGTGGGAACGTGGTGCGGCGGGAGCGCGGGGATGTTGCCGCTGATGGCAGCCCTGCGGAGTGCGGACTCCCGGGGACATGGCAGTCGGTTGCCCACTCCCGATGGCCACATGGGCGGCGATTTCCAGCGCAACTACGGATACAGAGAGGTCCTTATGTCTTTTAAAACGTAAAGTCAGTCATCGCAGACACGCCGCACACACAGACATATATCATATATAGATACAAACACACACACACATACACTCACACGCGAGTGCTTCCAAGCTGAAATTCAACCGCCATCTATATATATATATATATATATATATATATATATATATATATATATATATATATATATATATATATATATATATATATATATATATATATATATAGAAACGAACGCAACCCAAATCAAGTTAAGAATAAATTAGCTCGGCGATACGCAGGCGGATCGGGATCAGCGTTCATAGTCAGCGCAATTACGCGTACGATCCCCGTAATGATTTCACATCGCGCTTCTCAACTTTTGCATAGTGTCAAGGGAAGGACGCGGGATGTGCTGAAAATAAACCCTTTTAAATAAATGTAAATCGCCACGCATTTCAGCGCTTTAAATCCCACTCAGATAGAATGTCGAGGCGCCTGCAGAATTGGCAAAGATAACGCCTCGGTTCAGTGCGTTTCAGGTTGGGATGTTTCCGAGTCGCCCTTCTCTGGAGTTCATATATCCTGTCACATTTGAAGAAAACCCAATAAACATTAAAAATGAAAAAAAAAGTATTTCCTCCAGTGTTGAAAGATTCCTTAGCATTACTGAAAGACCGGCATTAATTTACTAATCAATATTTTTCAAAAGATTCTCTGCAGAAAAAGAGTAAGCAACGCTCTTAAATAAGGCACTTCCCCCCTCTATGCTTACATTAATCTTCTTCATTTGAGGAGCGTGGGAAATATCCGAATGAGATGCAGAATATAAAGAAGATCGCTAAGATAAACGCCCATTAGGCTTCTCGGACTGTGAATCAGCCTCTGGAGACGGCGACGGGAAGCTAGTGGCCGGCATCCCCGGACGCAGCGGCGCTCAGGTCGGTCTCCTCGCGTCAGAAATAACGGTGTTTTTCGATCTTGCCGCGGAACGGAAAACAAGCGACGCTCCCGCTCCCTGCGAGGTCCGCGACCAAGAGGGATTTCCTCCACACCGCCGGCCGCTTCATTGCGGTGGGGAGTAGCCTGGATGACAGCGTTTTCTAGGAGGAGGGGCTGAATTAATTATCTTATCAATATATGTTCCTCTTATGCAGCAATGCGCTTTAACACTAGAACTGCCAAATCTACGCAAATTTGCGTAAATTCCCTGGGCCCTAACACCTACTAGCATCCCTGCTGAGAGTTTCTTGGGCCATTGTCCTCCTGCTTTTGTTGTGCAAACACACCCATTACCTGTGAGGCCTCGCGCATTTGCATTTTTTTACTCAGAGCAGCTAAAATCCAAGGCAGGCTAAACCTCTGTGTGTGACATGGAAACCTTCACAAAAGTCTGCCATATCTATACCAAATATCCCACATGCTGACTGACCTGCAAATATGAAAGACACACATTCACAAAATATATGGAAGCACAAGTCTGTTTTATTTATAAAAAAAATTGAGTGTTTCAAACTTTGCAGTGTTTGCAGACCCAGTGACCATCATCCCTGCATTTGGCGCAAGTGAATTTGTAACACTTTGCACTGGTAAACCTGCTGCGGTTTCTGTTGCAGTTCTCCTGTACCTGACACTGAGTTGTCCATACAAGTCCTGGCACAGCAGCAGCCTTCCTCTGTCCCCATAGCCTTTTGTGGCATAAATTGGCAATGGAGTTCCTTGGCTAGATGACTCAAAAATAATCTTCTTTTGCCTTCCCACCCTGTACATGCCTTGTACAGAACGTAGGAATTTGCCACCACCAGGTCCAGCATGTTGTAAAATACAGCTACTGGCCACCTGCATGTTGCTGCTCTTACGGAATACATGCGCGCCATTTGGTCCAACACATTTACACCACACTATAACAGCAGAGAGAGAGAGAGTCATGAGTGTATTTGCTTTTTTTCTACCTTCTTTCTATATAGGCCTGTATAGTACATATCAGAAAACATTGTAGCACTGATGTAAAATTATACACACATTCACATACCTTCATGTGGTTATAGTCTGTTATCGTGTTGGGTTTCCTCTTTCTGCCTTCACAGATCGCCACATCTTGGTCCAAGGAACTCAGAACACACACAATCTTGTTTTTTTAGGTGCATAAATTGTCAAGGAGACACTGCCACTTCTAAGCACTGACGCGGAGAATTCCTCTTGCTGTGCAGTGTCCTTTGAAATTGGAGGAAGTTCATACCGAACTTTATTCCCTGTGCTCAGTAGTGTTGTTTTGCGCTGAAGCAGTCTGTGTGACAGTGCCAGTGAGGTGAAGAAATTGTCCGTTGTGACATTTCTCCCGTCATCCAGAAATGGCTCCATCAGACTCATGACCATGTTCTCTGCCAGCCTCTCCCTTTTCTGGGGACTGGGGTCCTTTCCCAAGTTAGGGGACACGTTGCAGACGTATTTGGTCTCCAAATCCGTGGCCATCCAGAACTTGATCCCAAATTTGTCCGGCTTGGATGCGATATACCAAGTGACATGGAATGGATCCACATCTACTCCACGTTGTCTTTCCACCGGTGTCCCTCAGGGCTCGGTTCTTGGCCCTCTCCTATTCTCCCTCTACACTAAATCTCTTGGCGAAGTTATATCCTCACATGGCTTCTCCTACCACTGCTATGCCGATGACACTCAACTCATCCTCTCCTTCCCTCCCTCAGACACTCATGTCTCCACTAAGATCTCTACATGCTTGGCAGACATCTCATCTTGGATTACCACTCACCAGCTAAAACTCAAAACTAGTAAAACTGAGTTGCTTTACATCCCGGCTGACTCATCCCCCCTCCAGGACCTTGCGATCTCCTTTGACAACTCCCTGATCCGTCCTTCGGTTTCTGCTAGAAACCTTGGAGTTACCATAGATGATCGGTTGTCATTTTCCTCACATATCACCAGTCTTTCTCGCTCTTGTCGGTTTCTCCTCTTTAACATCAGGAGGATACGTCCATTTCTTTCCACCCAGGCTACCTACTCGTCCAGTCCCTCGTCATCTCACGCCTTGACTACTGCAACTCGCTTCTAGCGGGTTTACCACTGAGCGCCATCCGTCCCCTCCAACTGATTCAGAATGCAGCTGCTCGTCTTGTTTTCATCCTTCCCAAGTTCTCCCACACCACTCCTTTGCTGCGCTCCCTCCACTGGCTTCCTGTAGCTGCACGCATCAGATTCAAAACACTGATGCTCGCATACAAAGCCAAAAATTCTCTGGCACCATCCTACCTAAAGGACCTCATCACACCCCGCTCTGCACCACGATCTCTCCGATCCTCCAGCACTGCTCTAACTGGTCCCACCTCCCCTCAAGGCACAAGGAAGACACGCATCTCGGCTCTTCTCTGTCCTGGCACCTAATTGATGGAATGAACTCCCCCTAGATGTCCGAACAGCTGAATCCTTGAATGTCTTCAAGCGACGACTCAAAACTTTTCTTTTTCAGAAATACCTGACGTAGAACTTCTATATTCTTACTCGACTCTTTTTCTGGTGTGTGTTTTAAAAAAATAAAATAAAATAAAAATTCTGCACTACTCAATGGCGTTCTCAGAGATAGTATTCGTAGCTGGGGTCCTTATTGAGCTAGCATCGGAAATTCATTGCAGAGTCTCAAAGCACTTATGTAAGTCGCTCTGGCTAAGGGCGTCTGCCAAATCCTGTAAATGTAAATGTAAATATACTGCATGGACAATGAACCTTGGTCGAGAACAGCTGTACATCTATGTTCATGTGTTCTCCTGGAGTGAAACTTTCAGCACAGTTCTTGGTGAAGGCTGGCAGAGAACGTGGTCATGAGTCTGATGGAGTCATTTCTGGATGACGGGAGAAATGTCACAATGGACAATTTCTTCACCTCACTGTCACTGTCACACAGACTGCTTCACTTTAGTGGGCATGGTGAATAACGTTTGCCGTGACTTCCTCCATTGGCAAAGGACACTGCACAGGGAGAGGAATTCTCCACGTCAGTGTTTAGAATGGCGCGCATGTATTCAGTACGAGCAGCAACAAGCAAGTGGCCAGTAGCTGTGTTTTACAACATGCTGGACTTGGTGGCGGTGAATGCCTACGTTCTGTACAAAGCATCTACAGGGTGGAAAGGAAAAAGAAGATTGTTTCCGATTCTTCTAGCCAAGGAACTCCATTGCCAAATACAGGGATGATGGTCACTGGGTTTTCAAACGCTGCAAACACAGACTTTGAAAGATAGACAGACTGTGTGGGACAGTAACCACTGAGACAAAAGGCAGAAAGATGACGAAGAGATGAACCTGGAACTGAGGCACGGATACATCAATTTTTACATGAACAGCCAAACATGCAAAGCTGGAGAGATCACACAAAAACAAAATTCACTTTTGGTGTTATAATTCAGTGATGGCCAATGAAAATGAAATGACATTTTATTCTGTATGTGTATGAGCATGTCAAAAACCATGGACCAGTGACTTCACTCAGCTTATGACATTTATATACAAACATGCATTGGAGACTGAAGTGTTAGCATGTTTTCATTTTATTCATTTCATTCTATTAGCAACTTTTCATTCTATTTTCACTCAATTTGTTTTATAAATAACACAGACTTGTGTTTCCATATATTTTGTGAATGTGCGTCTTTCATATTTGCAGGTCAGTCAGCGTGTGGGATATTTGGTATAGATATGGCAGACTTTTGTGAAGGTTTCCATGTCACACACAGAGGTTTAGCCTGCCTTGGATTTGAGCTACTCTGAGTAAAAAATGCAAATGCGCCAGGCCTCACAGGTAATGGGTGTGTTTGCACAACAAAAGCAGGAGGAGGATGGGGCTGAAGACCTGCGAAAATCACAGCAGGGGTGACAAACACCTTGGGACTCTCAGCAGAGAATAAAAACTCGGTAAATCTAGTGTTAAGAGCTGGAAGTTTAAGTGAATTGGATTGCCACTAAAAGCAATTGATTGCATAGAACTGCTGTTATGGAGGAAATGCTGAACAACTATATAATTTACTTAGAAAGTTCAACTAGATTACGTTAGCATTAAGAATCTTTATTGATAAGTACGACAGAAAAGAATATTCTGAAAATGTCATCGACATAGCAAGACCACAAAGAATCCAAAAACATTAATAGCTAATTCTGATCAAGGACATTTTGCGTCAAATATGCGGTTTCCTGCCATTATTAACAGCTGATCACAACAACCGCAATAATAATAATAATAATAATAATAATAATAATAAAAATAATAATAATAACAATAATAATAATAATAGTAATAATAATAATAATAATAATAATAAAATACATGCACACATACATACATTCTCACATACATACACGAAATGATGCACCAAACTTAATGGACAAATAAAACCGTTTAATTCTGTAGTAATTTTCGAACTTACTTATACGACGGTGTGATATCGTAGCGACACTGAAATGCGTGCCGTTATCGCTCCTTATAAATGCCCGAGAAGTGACCCCAACCACATGTGAAACCAGCGTGTTCGAGGAAACCACCGTAGAGATTAGACGTGCATCCAGCGGAGAGTAACCTTTTCATTCATAAATGAAAATGATAATCCCTCCCCGTATTAATCATACATTAGCCTCATTGCACATATAAGGGGCTGACATTCTGTAGGAACAGCAGCCTATTTTAGCCGCTAGGGATGTCTCATCAGGTCAAGTCCTCCTGCGAGCAGTTAGTGCTGCCATTGCAGGCTTCCAAGCTGAAAGTCAAACACTGATACCTCGATTCACGTTTCATTAGTGGCCTTATGCTGTTTGCCTGTATATTTCCCCAGGCATATGTAATACACTCGTGTGTATGCTCACATGTCCGGAATGTGTCCATGCATATCTCATGTAGAATAGTTGTTGAATTATTCTAAGATTCCTTTTGCCAGGTTCTGTTCTCCGTTGTTGCCAGAGAGACACTGCTCTGTCCCCTGTTCTCATTATAATTGTAACCCCACACATCAATATGCCCCCCTCCCTCCGCCATCCACTCGGACCTGGGCCCCAAGTACCGACAAACGCGAATGCTTTCATCAGAGAGAAATCAAGCAGAAATATTGATGCCATGGATCACAGGACACTGCACAGCCATTGTGGGAAGGGGAGAGGCTGAGGCTGGCGCAGGAACAAGCAGACATGAGCAAGAAAGACCAATACAGGCTTCATTGAGAGACACTGCCAGGTTTTGGCGTCAGCCCAAGAGTGGCTGAAGAGCTCTTGACAGCTGTTAGCTCTACATGTTACCATGGTTGGGAGCAGCCAGAGAGCTCCTGATAGCTGTTAGCTCTACATGTTACCATGGTTGGGAGCAGCCAGAGAGCTCCTGATAGCTGTTAGCTCTACATGTTACCATGGTTGGGAGCAGCCAGAGAGCTCATGATAGCTGTTAGCTCTACATGTTACCATGGTTGGGAACAGCCAGAGAGCTCCTGATAGCTGTTAGCGCTACATGTTACCATGGTTGGGAGCAGCCAGAGAGCTCCTGATAGCTGTTAGCTCTACATGTTACCATGGTTGGGAACAGCCAGAGAGCTCCTGGTAGCTGTTAGCTCTTCATTTTACCATGGTTGGGAACAGCCAGAGAGCTCCTGATAGCTGTTAGCTCTACATGTTACCATGGTTGGGAGCAGCCAGAGAGCTCATGATAGCTGTTAGCTCTTCATTTTACCATGCAGGACAGGTCACCATGATGGTCTGGCTCATGATGAGGGAAGAAGGAGGGATGGCAGAAATACCAGCAGTTCCTTGATTACACTCGCACTTGGATTGCTCTGACAAGACCACTGGTGAGTGGAATCAAGTGCTGCAGTTTTGGGAGAGAAGGGCATCATAGCCTTTTGAAAATATGGACTGTCGTCTAACACCCTTTCATTGCTGCTGAGGGAAAGGCTGGCCCCCATCAGCAATCAGGCAGTGAGAAAAACAATTCATCATATCCTTGGGGTAATAAGATTTCCTGCTGAATGATGAATGATTGGTTAGGTAATTAATCGGAGGAGTTACGAAGGAGAACCCTGGAATATTTGCTTCCGATTGTGCTTCATCTGGACTGTTTTCTGATAAGAAATATGTCTCAATGCTTCTGTGTCTCTGGTGCTGGCAAGCAGGAAGGGATGCTGGTGTTGCACGAATTAGTTTGATTTATTGACAAGCATCTGGGTAAGTCATAGATGAACAAGTAAACCTCTGTAAATGAACATCTGTCTTCTGCAGGCATCATCAGAAGAATGCGGCAATGACAGAGTGGTCTTTGAGATGGCCTCCTGTTGTTCTTCAGGGAAGTCAGGTGAGCAGAGTTGTGTTTCTTTTTTCCATCTGAGCAGTTTCAAATCTATTTACTTTCCACTAGCACTGCAGAGCTCACTTAATCCAGCTATTAGTGAGGACAAGCCCCTAATCATGATGCCGAGGGATCTTGCTGCACCCCAAAATGTCAATGTATTCCTCTGGACCAACTGAACGAAAAAAATAACATTTTGATCGGGATTTCAGAAAAGTCACACTTTCTCAGTACAGTGTGCAAATGCAGTGGCATTTCTGTATCAGCCTATGATATATAGGTCACCAAACTTATATGTGTTATAGGTTTTACACTTAAGGTGAATTTTCAGTCGCACTGAAAAATCCACTCTGTGTTGAAGTGAAAGGTTGAGCATGAAGGGAAAGGACAGTAATTGTGCTTAAGAAGTTTAATGCAGTCCAATTAGTGGTAATGCACAGGCAGAGCGTGGGTGACTTTTGAAGGGCAAGGGAAAAGGACACAGATAGAAAAGTTGGGTAACGGAAGTCCTTAAACAGATTAAATCGAACCTGAAGGTGACACGAGGACCCTGGGATTTGTTGGGAATAAGGAACAATCAACAGGTGAGGCCAGGTGGTGACTGTGACATCATCGTGTGATGCAGTGGTAAGATACACCACACAGTGCTTGTGAGCAAATTACAGTTTGTTCAGGTGTTTGCTGACTAATGCATTACAACCTAATAGGCTTATTGTTTTAAAATATTATTCTATTCTGGATGGAACTCCTCCATATTTTTCATGCAAAGTAGGCATGAAGAAAACAAGCCAGCTGGGTATTTTTGGTAAGTTTTCCGGAGCTGTAAGGAAAGGCCACATTGAGAGAGATAAGGGAGGCCACATGGTGTGAGCGAGTGCCACGGACGTACTGTTTGTACTTACAAAGATTTAAGGTTCTTTCCTCAAGACGAATTTGTGAACGACAAAGGTAGGAGAGGCATTCGGCAGACTCAGCGCCACAGAGGGATTTATAACCTGCAGGCTCTGTGCTGACATTCAAATTGGGCAGAGTCACTGCAGCTCAGCATCCCGTACCCAACCTAATAGTAAAAAAAACGCTTCTTTGGCTTTCATAAATGCAGCCAAAAGCAAAGCGAAAGCAGGGTCTGTGGAACGACAGCACAGCCATGCAGGGGGTAGGGGTGTTAGCCAACTAACTGATGAGGTATCTTTCTCAAGGCGGTATTGGGGACTTCATTTATACATTATGGAGCCACTCCCACATGGCAGCCATTGGATGAATCCCAACAGCAGACCCACAATGACCAGTCACAAATAAGTCCAGACTAATTTCAGATTTGTGCAGTCATGCTTCTGCTGTGAAATGACAAACTGAGACAGGACCAAATTTTTTTTAATGACTGCTAACAATGCTCATTATGTTTATCTAATTAGCTAATGCATTGTGGGCCTATAATACCAGAACACTGCTCTTGTTGTCTGTAGTCTTATAATGTTTTTGATCCTAACTCATTGCTTACTAGCTATGACTTCAGTTGCTTTGTATTTCATGATTGGCAGGTGTTTGTGGTGTTTCCTGCACTGTAACTGTGATAATGAAGCACCAAATTGCACTTTGCATTTCAGGCTAATAACACGTACTTTCTTTAAAAGGGTTGGCTTGTCTTTACATAGCAAAGAGGATCGTTAGACACAGGGAAGCGAGTATGGCACAGGAGCTTTGTTTGGTTATAGGTTTAACAAAGTCGTATAGGGTAAGTAAGAAAAAAAAGACTTCAGGACAAGGCAAAGAAGAAAACTAACCAGCCATGAGGTTTTGGGAAGGGTCAAGTTGGGTATAAGGTTTCTGTAACCAAGTCTAGCTGTGTGGTTCCAACAGAACTATGGTTTATGTTATTGCTAGTCAGAGTCATTTCACTGAATCGGCTCATTACCTGACTTCACCCCACCCTACGACATCCACATCTACCGTAAAGCTCCACTGGGCTCCTAAGCATTTCGTTAACATTCTATGGACAGTTCAGCTAGCATTTATGCCCGGTTCACACCTGGTATTAACATGCGTCCTGCATGATCGCAAGTGGACAGTGCCAATTACAGGTGTGAACACAGCCAAAACCCACTGAAAACGCATCGAGATCCGATCGTTCAGTCCACATTCAGAGGTGGCCATATTCTAATAGCAGTGTGAACGTAATTGTGTCCTGGGCCGCGTTGGAGGCCCGCCTACTCAGCTGACATCCACGTGTGAGCGGAAGAACATATGTACGTATTAAACACGCAAATAGTATTTCACATTGATTTATGTCAAAATGTCTGTCAGAGCAGAACGGGCTGCTGTGTACTAAACTGCATTGTGAAGAACAATGAAACCTTTGTCTACAACATCAAAAAAATAAATTTCAATCTGCTGGAAAGTTGGTTTAATATCAGACTGTCGTGACCCATTCGCATACAAAGGTTGCAAAAGTACGTTTCATTAATGTTCCATGCAAAAAATTAATTGTGTAAGAAGTGATTTATTAAAGATGTTTTGAAATATTAAGAAATAAAACCCCCTTTATGGAGTTATTTAAAAATATAAGGACACATTAATTTATTTAATTGAAATATTTATTAATTTATTTATTTATAGATAATTTATTTAGAGAATTATGGTGTTCATTGCAAACATCTTAAGTGATTTGTCTACCCTGGAATATGTGAAATAGCTTTTGATTTCTTCTTCTCCTTCTTTTAATGTTTGACAGATTCTGCTTAAGGAAGTGATTTACATGCTTATTTAAACAAGTTACAGGAAAGTGAGATCGTCACTCGAGACAAATGTGAAGACACAGGTTAATGCCAGGTGTGAACGGATGTATTTAACACTGTCCATCTGTGATCTGATCACCCAGGACTCATGTTAATTCCAGGTGGGAAGAGGGTCTTAGGGGCTTTTGTGAGGTCAAACAACACATGGGGAATACAGGAGATGGACAGAATCATGACATGAAAAAGGACTTAACTTTGAAGAAACTGAATAACAATTATAGACAGGGCTATAATGGTGAATCACATCAGAGTGAATGTCAATCATCCATCCATCCAATTTCCAAACCACTTATCCTACTTGGTCGCTGGGGGTCCAGAGCCTATCCTGGAAGCAATGGGCACGAGGTAGGGAACAACCCAGGATGGGGGGCCAGCCCATCGCAGGGCACACTCACACACCATTCACTCTCACACGCACACCTACGGGCAATTTAGCAAATCCAATTAGCCTCAGCATGTTTTTGGACTGTGGGGGAAACCGGAGTACCCAGAGGAAACCCCACAACGACATGGGGAGAACATGCAAACTCCACACACATGTCACCCAGGTGGAGACTCGAACCCGGGTCCCACAGGTGTGAGGCAACAGTGCTAACCACTGCACCACCATGCCGCCCCGATTGTCAATCAGTGGTCTGGAAATAAAGACTTAAAATAAAGTAATTCATGGCAACTTACACAGCTGCAAGGAGGCCACGTTGTCGGTGTCCAAACTCCCATGAACATTAATCCAAAAAACTACAAAATTACTAACTTTGTCATGACATCATACGCTAATTTGGATAAAACAACATGGATGGACTCCATTGCAGTTCACAGGCAGGGTTAGACTGCCGCTTAACAGAGTAAGAAGCACAAAACTGCTGCTCTGCGCTACAAAGAAAAGTAATATAGCCTAATGAGTCATCTTTCTGTCTTTGTCACACATCTGAATGGATTTATGTTTGAAGAAAGCTGAAGGATGCCATCTGCTCACAATACCAGTGATTTGGGAAGCCTTCTCATGGGAGCCATTACCTCTGATGATCGCACTCCTGGTCTGCGTTACAGGACCAAGTATACAGTATGATGCAAGCTCTGCTCATTTTCCAAGACGATAATGCCCCTCATACACACTGCAGAAAATTTTCATTTGAATTATGAGCACCAAGATGAAGTCAAATGCCTCTCATGGCCTCCTAAATCTGATCTAAACATCTTCCAACATTTATGGGAAGCTCTGTGGTGCTGAACACAAAGTAGACTCCTGCTTTCTTTGCGTCTGATAAGGCTAGAAGCTTTTTTTTTTTTGAAGAATGGTCCAATATCCCTTTATGCAAAGTCCGGGAAATGGTATTCCAAGCAGGACTGAAGCTGTTCTGGAGGCAAGGAGTGGTCCTACTGCTTATGGGCTTATGCAGTATAACCTGATCTTTATTGACATCAGACACAATTGCTTCACATACTAACATAAAGATGTTAACATTTATGAACGAAGCATGTTTTTTTAACAACATACTCCCTGGTCGACGCCCATGCTGTGAAAAGAGTGTTGACTATACTGCGACTCTCTATTGAGGCACAGATTTCAGAATTCATGGTAGCTTTTGGAGCTCTAGAGTTGCTTTGGGTTTGCTCACTGGGCTTCAGAACCTGGCCTGCATTTCTTGCCCAGAACCCAATACCTCATTTGAGCTAAATTTGAGCTGCTGTCCTAATGGGTATGTGCTACTCCCATACAGAGTGAGGTCACCAGGTAGCATGACAGCTAAAGATCTGATCTGGGAACAGTAGTTTTCACTCCCGGTTCTCCTCATGCGTGATACTTCATTAATTTGGAACACATCTCTGTGGTAGTGTAACATATGCTAATGAGTAACGTGTAAAATTGTTAATTGTGTTAAATGTTATTTTAGGCACAAAATTCTCCCAGAAGTGTGATGTTTCACCCTTTCAGTCCTGTCAAAATCCCTTTTAAAACATCTAGATGCTGTTTTGTACACAGTTTGCTAGTTGATGTCATTGTTAAGGAATTAGATGTTTTAAAATTTTCCAAATATAGGATAGCTTCTGTTATACCTTAAACAGACATTCTCAACATCCATTCATCCATCCATTTTCCAAACCGATTATCTTACCAGGTTGCGGGGGGTAGCCTAATCTAGGGGGGTAGCTTTGGGCAGGTGGCGGGGGGCCAGCCCATCATTCTCAACATTCATGTTTCCTATATCAATATTTAAAATGTAATAATAACTCAGCATGTAAATGAAGAAAAGCCAAGCTAAGCAGTTAAATGCTGGGCTGTTTGTTTAGGATCCTTGGAGACTGAGGCTGTAATGGCTGCTCTTTCTGTGCAACACAGAAAGCTGCTCGTGCTAATTTAAAGCCCAGCTTATTCAAGCTCTCTGTGTTCCCCCTCCCATCTGTGATGGATGCCCCTGGCTAAACAACCGAAATTTCACTGTGCATTCTCACCGGGAGGTTAATACTTGCTCGACACTTTTCAAGAAGCCTCTTTGATTGCTTCAACACATGCAGATAATGTCAAAGTGACCATGATATCTAATCAGCTTGGAGGATGCATTTTAAGAATATTTAAGGAAATGGTAAATGTATATCATTCGGATAGACAAATTGATTAAAGATGCCAAATTAAAATCACAAACAATACGGGCCATATTGGATAAAAGCCAATTTCCTTTCCTGCAAAGGAAACAGTCCATACTGGTAGTGGCTGCAGGAATGACCGTCCTTCTCCTCTTGATAGGTAGGGTGGCTGACTTAGAAGCTTCAGGATTGGCTTTTATTTGGCTGTTAGAGATGCAACCTGCAATAAGCAGATATAATAATATGTAACCAGGGATGCTGACAGTGGCAGGAGACTGCGACACGTACAGAAATTCTTCTTAGAAACACATCTCATTAATAAAGATGAGGCCAAAAGGGGGAATTGTGAAGCTAATGACCAGGAGGGAACAATTTGTCAGGAAAAACTGCAGATGGAATCGTTCCTGCAGGCATTTAGGCTGGTCAGACGTCCTCACGGTGAGTAATGAAGGTAATGAGGCTGCAGCCCATAATGCATCAAGGGGGGGGGGGGCTGGCGTGAGCCCATCGCTCGCTGTGATTCGCTGTGGTATACAGGCTCGACGACGTCTCCGAGGGAACGCAGGGGGTCATGGCGCTCAGCTGTAAAGCGTCCAGCGCAATCAAAATTTCACAATTTGTTTTGCTAACCATATGTGCATGTCTGTGTTGGTGTGTTGTGTGTATGTGTGTATGCGCAGGGTGCAAGGGGTTTGTGTGTCTGTGTGTGCATTAAGGGGGGCCTGGCAGCATAGGACACTAGGCAGCAGGATGGCCTAGACAGGATGCTTATCCATCACAGGACACGTACAAACAGGGCATGTAGCTGCCAGGTCTCCTAACTGCATGTGAACTGTGGGGGGAAACTGGATTCGCAATGGACACGTGAGAGACACAGAGAGAGCATGCAAACTGCACACGCACACATACACACAGTTGTATTCACATATTCACATCTTTGTTAGGACTATCCATTCAATTCCATGGGAAAAACCCAATTCTGAACAACGATCACCTTAACCCTTACCCAGCAGTAATGTTAAGTAATCAAACAAAATGCAATATCTTTTTTTTTAGCATTTTTAGTTTTTTGATTGCAGTCACAGATTTTTATGAAACTGAATTTCCCCTTGTACAGGCTGGAAAATAGTCCTCATAATGTCAAAATAAGAGATTTTTATCACATTATGGGGACATTTGGTCCCCTCAATGTAATATATACACCCCCCCCCCCCCACCACACACACACACACACACACACACACACACACGCACACACACACACACACACACTGGTGGTGTGATTTGAACCCCAAGATTTTATTTCTGTGTAATATTATATTTGGAGCCAGTTCTCTATATTTATATGATGAATAGGCAAGTGGTGGGGAATTGCATTGCAGTGAAAGAGACAGAAAGGCGACAGTTCCTGCAGCCGGCTCCTCCCTCTGCTGCCCTCCAGTTCCTGCCTGGCTCTGCAGAGAAAGGCAGTGAGGGCTCCTCTCTTCACTCAATTTCACTAAGGAAACATCAGACAAATATTTCCTTTTTACTTTCGCCTCTGGCTACCGCTATTGCTTGATAGAGCTTCCCCATCCCCTGAAATGCCCTTCCATGGAGATGGGTGTATGCAGAGCCGTGTGATAAACCCCACACCTCGATCCTGAACACACCGCAGCCACACACCCATCCTGACTCTAAATATAACAGTGATTCCAAAAGAGTTGGGACACTGTGTAAAATGTAAATAAAAACAGAATGCAATGGTTTACAAATTATATAAACCCATATTTAAATGAAAATAGAACAAAGACAACATATAAAATGCTATAACTTGGAAATGTTTTTTTTTTATGAAAAATATATGCTCAATTTGAATTTTAAAATGTTTACTAAAAGTTGGGATAGAGGCGTGTTTAAGCAACTTTAAGCTCTTCTTTAAGCAACACTGTAAACGTTTGGGAACTACGGAGACCAGTTTTTGGGGTTTTGAAAGTGAAATGCTGTCCCATTCTTGCCTGATAAAGGATTACAGCTGCTCGCCAGTTTGGGGTCTCCTTTGTCATATTTATTGTCTCACGATGCGCCAAATGATTTCAATGGGTGACAGGTCTGGACAGCCGGCAGGCCAGTCTAGCACTCGGACCTCTACTACTATGGAGCCATTCTGTTGTAATATGCATGGTATTGTCTTGCTGAAATATACAAGACTTTATCTGAAAAAGATACTTGGATGGCAGCATATGTTGCTCCGAAACTTGTAAACGATGTATTGTTCACCATTAATGGTGTCTTCCCAGATGTGCAAGCCACAGGCACGAATGTACCCCCATACCATCACGGATGCTGGCTTTTAAACTGGTCTGATAACATGCTGGATGGTCCCTCTCCTCTACAGCCCGGAGGACACAGCATCCATGATTTCCAAAAAAAAAATAGAAAATTTGATTTGTCAGACTACAGGAGTTTGCCATTTTGCCTCAGCCCATCATAAGTGAGCTTGGACCCAGAGAAGTTTCTGGATAATATTTAGATACGCTTTCTTCTTTGCATGATAGAGTATTATCCTGCATTTGTGTATGCAGTGATGAACTGTGTTCACAAATAATGGTTTTCGGAAGTGTTCCTAAGCTCACGCAATAATTTCCATTATAAAATTGTTAAGTTTTTATTTCAGTGCCTGAGGACCTGAAGATCACAGTTATCCAGTATTGGTTTTTGGCCTTGTCCCTTGCGTACAGAAATTTCTCTTAATGATATTATATACCATAGATGGTGAACTTCCCAAATACTTGGCAATGTTAGGTTGAGGAACACTATTCACAAACTGTAGCACTATTTACCCGCGTCTTTTACACAGGGGTGAATCTCTCCCTATCTTCACTGCACGAAGACTCTGCCTCTGTGGGAGGCTCTTTCTAAACCCAGTCATCTTACTGATATGTTGCTAATTAACCTAATTAGTTATTAGAAATTCAACTAGGTGTTTTCTTTTAGCATCACACAACTTTTCCAGTCTTTTGTTGGTAGAGCTTGTATCACACAGTGCTTCTCCACTGCTACCAGAAATCGAGCCATTCCCGAATCATACTGCAAACTAACAGTTTTATATTGCAGAGTATGTGAGGCGTACCGGGCCTGTACCCATGCTGACATGGCCCTGTTTAGTAGCAGGGCTGAAAGCGTGCCGAAGCTGAGCTGCTTGCGTCACCACCGTCTGATTGGTCGAAATGCACATAAATGCTGGTGTTCTGTGCATGGATTATCTGAATGAAAAAGGGTATATGCTACATATTATTTATTATTAGTAGTTTCGCACACCATGAGGTACCGGTGCAATCCTGAAACTCAGAACTTGAAAATTTTCAGCCTCTTACTTATAGCAGTACTATAGAACAGCTGAAAAAATGGACTCGTAATGCAAATTTATACAAGCTAATTCTGATTCCGCTGGCGTTGCATACTTGCATGACGCGGCAATTCTCACACATGTGTTAGCAGAAGATACCACACAGTGATGATAATAATAATAAAAAAAATATAATAATAATTGCACATAGTAAATAATGATGTAGACCATGTGAACAAAAAATAAGCATCCTTCCTTATTCTAATGATCCATAATTGATCAGAGAGATTCACATACATAGACATTTTGGGCACTATTTTAACGATATAATGCACATGGTCGGAAGCATACAGCCCAAGTTCTTTTAGGGTGTGACCAACCCATTTTACCAGCAGCTATCAATCTGGCACAGAAGAACTGGCCGCACTCCTAGTACTGAAGTTGTCAGAGTGCAGGACCACAGTAGAGGAATCGATCAAGAGAACAAAAAGAGGCCGGACTTTGCTTCAACACGGTTTAATTGGAAGTCTGCACACAACGCAGACACGTTTCGGCGTGTTGCGCACTAGGGAAGGCAGCGTGCCGAAACGTGTCTCTCTTGTGTGCAGACTTCCAATTAAACCGCGTTGAAGCAAAGTTCGGCCTCTTCCTCTTTCTGCTCACTTCATAGTTAATCAGCAGAAGAAGAGTTACAATGCCAGGCACATGGTCCATGACAGTTGTACTGAGCCTCATGGTCATGGGTGTGTTTGGCGTGTAACATGCTTTAAACCAATCAGATTATTCCTTTTAAAAGCAAGGAGACCCACATCTTGGCTGATTCCTCCTATAATGGCGGATTTGCTAGGCTGTAGAAAAGAATGCTTCTCTGCAAAGTGAAAGCACACGAGGACACCATCCATGGCAACAGCAAGATGCCACCAAAGATGAGGGCCGGATTCTTGTTGCGCCAGTCCAATTGACAAATATGTTTGCAAATGAATTAGAATAAATAAGTATTGCTGAAATATGTTTTTTGTTATTATATCAAGCTATTATTTATATTATGGGTGAATTGAAAGCTACATTCAAATTTTAACAGAATAAAAGACAAACAGGCTATAAACCCAGCCGCCATTCCAACAGTTATTCTTAGTCAATGTTATGGATCAAGACTGATTCACTGTCGAATTTAATTTCGATTTTGAAAATCGAATCAACGTTGATATTGTGGCATTGCTGCAATGTCTTTTCAACATGTATGAATTAAGGTCTTGTGTCAATGTTGAAATGACATTGAATTATGTAACGATTTTGAAAAATGAATTAACACTGAAATTGCAACTATATTTCAATGTCTCACATTTGAACAATGATTAAACTATAGATTGAGTTTCTTTTTCACTGTACACTACACACAATTGTGCATTCAATTATATAATAACCAAGTTTGTAATTGGGTCAGCATAACAATAGATGGGGTGGCATGGTGGTGCAGTGGTTAGCACTGTTACAGCAACTTTATTTTAATTAATGTACAATTTAGTACATTCATTTACAGTAGTCAATATACAAATCTGGGGGCGGCATGGTGGTGCAGTGGTTAGCACTGTCGCCTCACACCTCTGGGACCCGGGTTCGAGTCTCCGCCTGGGTCACATGTGTGTGGAGTTTGCATGTTCTCCCCGTGTCGTCGTGGGGTTTCCTCCGGGTACTCCGGTTTCCCCCCACAGTCCAAAAACATGCTGAGGCTAATTGGAGTTGCTGAATTGCCCGTAGGTGTGCATGTGTGAGTGAATGGTGTGTGGGTGTGCCCTGCGATGGGCTGGCCCCCCATCCTGGGTTGTTCCCTGCCTCGTGCCCATTGATTCCGGGATAGGCTCCGGACCCCCCGCGACCCAATAGGATAAGCGGTTTGGAAAATGGATGGATGGATGGATGGAATATACAAATCTGCTTTTAATGAGCTAATATACTGTAGTCCGGCAAACATAAAACTCAATGTCCAAATAACTCAAAAACGTAGATATACTGAACAGAAAAACTTTGCTAAATACACCTCATCCCCAACATGAAAATCCCCAAGATTCTGTGCCAGTACAGCTACAAATATTCTTTAGACTCAACTCAAAAAAGCTGGGTTTAAGTTCAAATTTAAGTTCTAGCTCCTAATAAAATTACCAGACCAAGTTTTTTAAAAAGATGTGAATAATTCTTTTGGAAAATAGACTCGCATTATATTCTTACCTTAAAAAAATTGACACAATAACTGTTACTAACTGAAACAGATATTTAATAAGACATTTGAAAGGCAATTAATATACAACTGAAAAATTGAAAATGAAACGTAAGTAAAATAAACATAACTTGGTTTAATATATTGTACAGCTGAATGAATGTTGCATTTATATAGCAGTTTTCAAGACCCCCCAAAGCAGAAGCTATGGGGAGCCATTGAGACCACCTGCACTGTACAGCACCCTCCTGGATGATGTACAAGCCATTCTACAGAGGTATGCTCACCACACTGTAGCCAAGGTGGTGATGGGGCAGGAAAGAACACACCAATTAGATACAGGGGATGAATAGGAAGCCAGATTTGATATGGCCACACAGTGGGCAATTTTAGCCAGGGCATCAGGGGTACCACCCCTACTCTTCTGAAAGATGCCCAGGGATCCTTCATGACCTTAGTGACTCAGAATCTTGGTTTCATATCCCATCTGAGGAACAGCACCATTCTTACAGCATAGTGTCCTCATCACTGCACTAAGGCATAGGGATCCACACAGACCACAGGATGGGCTCCCCTGTTGGCCACAGTGTCCCCATCACTGCACTGGGATCCACACAGACCACAGGATGGGCTCCCCTGTTGGTCACAGTGTTCCCATCACTTCTCTGGGATCCACACAGACCACAGGATGGGCTTCTCTGTTGGTCACAGTGTTCCCATCACTGCACTGGGATCCACACAGACCACAGGATGGGCTCCCCTTGTTGGTCACAGTGTTCCCATCACTGCACTGGGATCCACACAGATCACAGGATGGGATCCCCTTGTTGGTCACAGTGTTCCCATCACTGCACTGGGATCCACACAGATCACAGGATGGGATCCTCTGTTGGCCACAGTGTTCCCATCACTGCACTGGGATCCACACAGACCACAGGATGGGCTCCCCTGTTGGCCACAGTGTCCCCATCACTGCACTGGGATCCACACAGACCACAGAATGGGCTCCCCTGTTGGTCACAGTGTTCCCATCACTGCACTGGGATCCACACAGACCACAGGATGGGCTCCCCTGTTGGCCACAGTGTCCCCATCACTGCACTTGAATCCACACAGACCACAGTATGGGCTCCCCTTGTTAGTCACAGTGTTCCCATCACTGCATTGGGATCCACATAGACCACAGGATGGGCTCCCCTGTTGGTCACAGTGTTCCCATCACTGCACTGGTATCCACACAGACCACAGGATGGGCTCCCCTTGTTGGTCACAGTGTTCCCATCATTGCACTGGGATCCACACAGACCACAGGATGGGCTCCCCTGTTGGCCACAGTGTCCCCATCACTGCACTGGGATCCACACAGACCACAGAATGGGCTCCCCTGTTGGTCACAGTGTTCCCATCACTGCACTGGGATCCACACAGACCACAGGATGGGCTCCCCTGTTGGCCACAGTGTCCCCATCACTGCACTTGAATCCACACAGACCACAGTATGGGCTCCCCTTGTTAGTCACAGTGTTCCCATCACTGCATTGGGATCCACATAGACCACAGGATGGGCTCCCCTGTTGGTCACAGTGTTCCCATCACTGCACTGGGATCCACACAGACCACAGGATGGGATCCCCGGTTGGCCACAGTATCCCCATCACTGCACTGGTATCCACACAGACCACAGGATGGGATCCCCTGTTGGCCACAGTATCCCCATCACTGCACTGGGATCCACACACACCACAGGATGGGCTCCCCTGTTGGTCACAGTGTTCCCATCACTGCACTGGGATCCACACAGACCACAGGATGGGATCCCCTGTTGGCCACAGTATCCCCATCACTGCACTGGGATCCACACAGACCACAGGATGGGCTCCCCTTGTTGGTCACAGTGTCCCCATCACTGCACTGGGATCCATACAGACCACAGGATGGGCTCCCCTGTTGGTCAAAGTGTTCTCATCACTGCACTGGGATCCACACAGACCACAGGATGGGCTCCCCTGTTGGCCACAGTGTCCCCATTACTGCACTGGGATCCATACAGACCACAGGATGGGCTCCCCTGTTGGTCAAAGTGTTCTCATCACTGCACTGGGATCCACACAGACCACAGGATGGGCTCCCCTGTTGGCCACAGTGTCCCCATTACTGCACTGGGATCCAGACAGACCACAGGATGGGCTCCCCTTTTGGTCACAGTGTTCCCATCACTGCACTGGGATCCACACACACCACAGGATGGGCTCCCCTGTTGGCCACAGTGTCCCCATCACTGCACTGGGATCCACACAGACCACAGGATGGGCTCCCCTTTTGGCCACAGTGTTCCCATCACTGCACTGGGATCCACATAGACCACAGGATGGGCTCTCCTGTTGGTCACAGTGTTCCCATCACTGCACTGGGATCCACACAGACCACAGGATGGGATCCCCTGTTGGCCACAATATCCCCATCACTGCACTGGGATCCACACACACCACAGGATGGGCTCCCCTTGTTGGTCACAGTGTTCCCATCACTGCACTGGGATACACACAGACCACAGGATGGGCTCCCCTTGTTGGTCACAGTGTTCCCATCACTGCACTGGGATCCATACAGACCACAGGATGGGTTCCCCTGTTGGCCACAGTGTTCCCATCACTGCACTGGGATCCACACAGACCACAGGATGGGCTCCCCTGTTGGTCACAGTGTTCCCATCACTGCACTTGGATCCACACAGACCACAGGATGGGCTCCCCTTGTTGGTCACAGTGTTCCTATCACTGCACTGGGATCCACACAGACCACAGTATGGGCTCCCCTGTTTGCCACAGTGTCCCCATCACTGCACTGGGATCCATACAGACCACAGGATGGGCTCCCCTGTTGGTCAAAGTGTTCCCATCACTGCACTGGGATCCACACAGACCACAGGATGGGCTCCCCTGTTGGCCACAGTGTCCCCATCACTGCCTTGGGATCCACACAGACCACAGGATGGGATCCCCTGTTGGCCAGACCAACACCTATTCCAGCAACAACCCAGGTTTCCAACTTGGTCTCTTATCGAAGTACCAGATAGGCCCAAACCTGCTTCGTTTCACATGGACTACCAGGTCTGAACTGCAGCCAGTATGGCTGCTGGCACATTAATTGCATGTAAGACTTTACAAGCCATTAAATTAAATTATAAATCGACTATGATGATCATCATAAAGGAAAAAAAAACACATTTTCTTCAAAGAAATAAATCTAAATAAAAAAGCCAAAAATAGACCCCATATCTGAAAATGTTTTTGTGTTTTTCTCCAAGATGGAACTGTACTATTTCAAAGGACTTCCAAAGTAATAACCCTAAAATGAAAATCAAGTATTCTTATCATATAGGCAAAATAAGGTTTTCAATAAATTTAAATAAGGAAAAGGCCAAGCTCCCTCGCTGAGAAACTTTCTTTCAAAAAGTCATTGTGCATGTACAAAATGATCCAGATGTAACATAACATTAAGTACAATACAACAGATTGAACATTAACAGTCAAGGTTGCAGAAAGTACTTGAAAAGTAATTTTAAATGAGCCCACCATTATAGAATGCAGAGGTACAGTGCTGTGCAAAAGTCTTGGGCAGTTACAGAAGATTGTTTAAATGATCTTTACGTTCATACATCGGGCGGCATGGTGGTGCAGTGGCTAGCACTGTTGCCTCACACCTCTGGGACCCGGGTTCGAGTCTCCGCCTGGGTCACATGTGTATGGAATTTGCATGTTCTCCCCATGTCGTTGTGGGGTTTCCTCCGTGTACTCCGGTTTCCCCCCACAGTCCAAAAACATGCTGAGGCTAATTGGAGTTGCTAAATTGCCCATAGGAGTGTATGTGTGCGTGAATGGTATGTGTATTTGTAGCAACCATCCAATATACCCATGTGAGTTTTGGCTAAAGCACCAGCACATCCCATATGGCTAATCAATGTCTTAGTGACTTTGGAAACCACAGTGCTGTTTATCGAGCCATCTAACTAGATGTCAGTAACTTATGGAGAAGAAATTCCTGTTAGTTGTTATTGTTTCAGTCATAATTTGCAAATGTTCTAATATTATACACTTAGTACACAAATAAATAGCTTTAAACATTTCCTATGACTGCATGACTTTTTCTATTGTACAACTACACCTTTTGTACTGTACATATTTTGTATTGTACATCTACACCTTTTTTATTGTACATCTTTTGTACTGTACATCTACACTTTTTTAACTGCACATCTTTTGTACCGAACATCTACAGATTTTTACTATACATTTTTTGTACTGTACATCTACACATTTTAAATCACTTTATAATTGTAACGTAGCAAATTTTATTACAGTGGAGATCGAAAGTTTGGGCACCCCAAGTAAAAATGTGTATTAATGTGCATAAAGAAGCCAAGGAAAGATGGAAACATCCCCAAAAGGCATCAAAATTCAGATGAGACATTCTTATAGGTCAAAAAAGTTGGATTTTATTTTCATCATTTATACTTTCAAAATAACAGAAAACCAAATAATGGTATCTGAAAAAGTTTGGCCCCCCAGCAGAGTTAATACCTTGTACTGCCCCCTCTGGAAAGCTGAGACCTGACACTGACAGTTCACAATCATTGTGTGGAAAGATCCGGTGTTGTCAATCTCAAAGGTTTTAAATGCCCAGACTCATCTGGCCTTGCTCCAACAATCAGCACCATGGGTTCCTCTAAGCAGATAGCACCGATTGCAATTTTCTTGGCTTGCAATTGTAACCTGCTGATATTGTATTTTGTCAATTCTTATTTTATTACTAAGAACTATAATTGACAGCATATACAAACAAAAATCAACTTTTGTTCAATGCAAAATTTTATCTTCATAATGAAAGAAATTGTTAAACTCTACTATTTCCCCCAAATTTCACTTACACAGGATCTTCTCTCAAGTATCAAATAAAAGTCTCTGGAAAAAGTACAAATAACAATTACCTGAAAATGAGTTGCTGTACACTCAGCTTTTTCTGGCATATTTTACTTTACCAAACAAGAGCAGGTACGACAGATTTAAGTAACAAAACATGTCATCATATTCCAGTTTGTTTAAATTCACCCGATAACATGACATGGACCTTTTTCTCTTTTTTACTCGTCTTAAATTAAAAACGTTCATTGGTTACAAACCTCCAAATAAGACTGAAGTGTACTATATTCTTCCAAATACAATTCTAAGGTAGATTAAGATCAGGCTTTTTCATACCTTCATACTGTACGGACAATATAGCGCAGGGGTTTAAAGTTTTGTTAAAAGATTTTTATGCAGTCATAGGGGAAAATAATCAACCCCTAAGTGTTCATATATGGAACAATTAGTATTAAAGTTACATGTGTTTTTCTTTTAAGAATGAGTGGTCAGAAGATATTCAAAAGTATCTTCAGAGGAAAGAGAAAAAATAGTCCCAACACTGTATTTGTGGGCCTCTGTGTTTCAGCGTCTTCAAAATAAAATGGCAGTTTAAGTTTCCTCTGCTTCTGAATTCTATTTGAGCAAGGAAAGCAATATCGTATGAAGCACAGCCCACGACACGCCATGAAATTCTTATCTGAATGCCTTCTCCACAGACTACAGACAATTAACAAGACAATGCAATGTTACAGTACAAAAAAATACTAAGTAGGGCTGGGTGATTCTCACATCACAGCTGGGTTGAAATCAGCATTCCTCCGTACTGTACAGACATCATACCGCAGTATAAGATATATTCATAAGCAACATTATTTTTTCATCCAGTTCCAGTATTTAGAAATATTCGTAATAAAATTTGCCGAGAGCGAGGGGTTTACGTCTTGCTAAAACATTTATAATATAAAACTTAGCAAGCTTTGTAATTTTAATGATTGTTCAACATTATCAAGTATTATCTTCAGGTGTTATGCCGAGTTTTGCATGCCTGCTGAGAACAGCATGCATCTCGTGAAAACGGACAGCTGTAAAATTGGACTTGCTGAACAATGCAGTTACTAGCATGTGTCTTACGCTATTTTGGCTTAACAGTGTAAACTTCAGATATGCTGTAGCTATCCTGGCTGAAAAAAGGGGGATACAAATCTTGACAGCTATAAAATTGGCTTACCAAATAATGCATACCCCTAAATTATTATTATTATTATTGTTTTCATAGAAAAGGGGCTCTTTTGGTTTAGCTATCATCAGCTTTGCATAAGACGCCCCCCCGTTAACGTTTAACAGACATTCAGATTACTTTGTAATCTAGGGACGCATGATATTTATCGGAAAGGTAAATTATCGGGCGATATGGAGAAAAATGAAATATTTTTATATTGCTCCGATAAATAAATTAAATCTAATAAATAGGTCCAATAAGTAGGCTAATAGAATTTGTGAAATTGCTTGAGGCAGGTAGAGCCTTTTAAAAGAGGTCGTGTCATGCTCATGATGTTTGACACCACCAGTACGTTAGGTGAGTCATAATTCAGGGTCTGGATCCTACCTAGGACGTATTCGTAGACTTATTATGTCATAGGGATGCGATGAAGGCTGTCCAAATTCGAAGATTCCTCAAGATGTGGTCCACAAATGCGTCCTTCGTTTCCTGGTTTTTGAAGGATGGGTTGGGTGTATCCTTCACAGCCCACCCTATCCCAAGATTCATTGTGGATCAAAGCCGCGATGAATCTTGGGATTCTTTAAAAAATGACAGTAGCAGCGGAAGAGGTAGAATACACTCTTATATGTAACTAAAGCTAGTGGTGCAAATGTAAAAAAGTTGGGGTTCCATCATTTTCAAGTTTATCCAATTGGTATGTTCACCTCTTGATGGTTGGCTTGTCTACCGTGGCTGCCATAGCAATCTTTAGCCAATCACATTGCTTCTCACTTGGGATACGACATGATTGGCTGCCACTAGTGTAAACATACCGTCACAGTTGCTAGGCAGCTGCTGGGGTGGCAGGAGCTACGATGTAAAGATCTGAAGGTTAGACCGTCTAATTTCACAGCCACTCTCTTCTGGCCTTTGCGGTCTTCGTGGAATTCGAAGGAATAGGTAGGATCCGGCCCCCAAATTTGGACACCTACTGTCATGCGAAATGTCTTCTGCCTGTGACATATCGCTCAGCTGTTAGGCCGATGATGCAATCGATGCATCGTTTCAAGGAACCCCGTAAGTTTCAAGGTACCCCGAAAGATTCAAGTTCACCCTTAACGCTGCAGCAAGTACACATCGATAAAATATGTCTATAAATGTCCTTTTAAAAGTGTGTTTTTATTAATTACTATGAAGAGCTCATTTGCATTTAGCTTGACAGTACAACCCACATGTTTTATTAGTTTATTAATGTACATTTCGCCCGATAGCAATTGATGTTTCGTAGTGCACTCTAACCTGTACAGCAAGAGTTGACATCAGCACACTACATTTATAATTTTTTTTAAAAGTGTTTTTTTATTAATTATTAATAAAAGCTTGTTTGCATTTAGCTTAAAGGTACAACTGACATGTTTTATTGGTTTATTAATGTATGTTTAGCAGAGTTATAAGCTTTATAAATTGCAACTGTATTTTTAGCTGAATAGTGAGATGTTTTATTGGTTACTTTATTGGTTATTTTATTACATAAAATATGTTTACAAATGTTTTTAAAAGATTTTAATTAACAAAAAACGAAATTTACATTTACCTTCATAATATAACCCACAAATTTTATTTGATTAGAAATGTATATTTAGATTGATAGTGACGTTTTCTTAATGAATGTGATTTTACCGTTTACTGTTAGCTAGGCCAGAGCTACTGAAATGTCAGTTTCATCAGTGCATCTTAGATTTTCTAGTCTCCTGGGTACACAAACTGCAGATTATATGAGAATGATAGTAAATATAAAAATATGAACTTATTGATTACCGGCATTGATATCGGCCATGACAAGGACATAATTATCAGTTATCGGTATCGGGTAACATTTTTCATATTGTGCATCCCTATTGTAATTTGTTCATATTGTAGTGCTGGTGGCAGCTGCCTCGCGAGCGTGTGCAGAGCCCAGAGTATGTCTTGAATAAAACCCCTGTTTGTCTTCGTTAGAGTAGCTTTTTGACTTAAACGCTTGATGGAAGAATTGACCCCATAGTCCATTACATTATATTGCTAAAATGAGCAAATAATGAAAAAGACATGTCATGGACATACCTGTCTAATCCACACTCGAATCTCCAAAAGAAATATTACGCAATATTAATTTCCAGTTTCCCTTGTCTGGCGCCAAAAACAAAAACATTTTAGTACGACTTCAGAAAAACTTTAAAGAAATACACGAATAAAACATTCCATGACATTACCCAACAATAAAGTGGAATTTCACTGACTGAAAAACATCATTTTGACTTTAATAATTAAATTAACCACTGACTTGTTTTGCCTATTGCATTTTCAAACTGCCCATTTCAGAATAAAATACATTTTAACATAACATACCCTAAAATTACAACAAACAATATAATACGAAAATATAAATCTTACCTTGTTATGAAGAAATATGAAATGCTTATTTCTTCACGCAATACAACTCCGCCTGTATCATCACCAGTGGTGAGAATGGCTCCTCTCTGACATGGGGGTCAGTTGTAAAATTGCATAAGCCAGGGCAGTTGGAAAACTGAGCATGCGTAGTTGCAAGTATGTAGTTTATCCGTGATGTATTTTTTAATTGCGCGTGGGAACGGGACTAGACTTCTAAGATGCGGGCAGGAGCAGGACAAAATACTTTACAAAATATTAGATTATTTTACATTACACACCTGGAGCAAAGACATACAATAAATGTTTGTTATAAATAATGAACCGTAAAAGTCATGCAGCTCTGCTGCTGAAGGTCCTGAAACTCAGCATTATGACATCCATCCATCCATCCATTTTCTGAACTGCTTATCCTACTGGGTCGCGGGAGGTCCGGAGCCTATCCCGGAAGCAATGGGCACGAGTTAGGGAACAACCCAGGATGGGGGGCCAGCCCATTGCAGCGCACACTCACACACCATTCACGCACACATGCACACCTACAGACAATTTAGCAACTCCAATTAGCCTCAGCATGTTTTTGGACTGTGGGGGGAAACCGGAGGAAACCCCACGACGACATGGGGAGAACATGTAAACTCCACACACATGTGACCCAGGCGGAGACTTGAACCCGGGTCCCAGAGGTGTAAAGTAACAGTGCTAACCACTGCACCACTATGCTGCCCCACCAATCATTCAATGTTTCACATTTAATATGGGTGAAATTCCGGAGTAGCTGGATGACTATGCAGTGAGACTTTCATGTGAGTCAGACTTAGTGTTATTCACCTGAATGGCGGTGGTATCACACATAGAAATTAGGAGTGCTGATCTATCCATTTTCTGTACCCTACAGGCATACGGCATGGGTTAACTCGGGTGGGGGCAAACTGGAGTAGGCGGAGACTCGAACTCGGGTCCCAGAGGTGTGAGGCAACACTGCACCACCATGCCGCCCCTGCATTATGACATATTTCTTAAAATATTTTGATGTACACCTGAATGACCTTGAACATTGTAATCTTTTTATTTTTAGTCTAGGGGCATAAATCATGTTTGTGTACTGCTGCACATTCCTGTCTATGTAACAAGCAGTGTAGGTTGTTGACATTAGACCAGGTCTTGGTTGGTCAATTGCACAATTGCTTTCCGCTTCCCATAAGCAGAGTTTAATGTTTGCACTTGGGGTGGCAAAGAAACCAGTATCCTGCTTACCTTATGTGTTATCTAATACACACATTATTATTATTTTATCTGCCTTATGCAGAGGTGCAAAATGCCAGCATAGAACATAGCATAATGTTAATATTACCAGTTAATTTCAATTTCGGCTCAGGGGAAACTCAGCACATCCTCAAGAAAGTAATTCACAAGCAATACACCAGACTTCACCTCATTCTAAGACCAACATGCCCATGGGTGCGTGTACATTTGCTATTTAAATGACACTGGACTGGAAAATGACAACTACGTTGAGCTCATGCTAGTAAAGACACTGAAGTTGCCCTTGGCACGGCTTTGTTCCACGAGTAAAATGGGGCCCTGTGTGTGGGATTGCACAGCAGTACAGTGGTTAGCACTTGTCTCTCACACCTCTGGAACTGGGGTCTGGAATTCGAGTCACCACTTTGGCTCTGTGTGTGGAGTTTGCATGGTCTCTATGTGATCATGGGGTTTCCTCCCACAGTCTAAAAATATGGTCTGTCTGCTTGTGCCCTGCGAAGGGTTGGCATCCCATCCTGGATTGTTCCCTGCCTTGTGAGTATAGCCTCCAGCAGAGGGTCTGGCGCCCAACAATCCTGAACAGGACAAGTGGATGGAGAAAATGGATGGATATCCATTACACGTTGGTTTGTTTTGATCAATAAATTAATGATGTAGTATAATATCTCTGTGTTGTTTTATTGGATTCTCTTTATCTATTTTAGTAACTTCGATCAAGACTGATCACATTTCAGGTCAAATGTTTGCAGAGATCCAGACAATTCTATAGGGTCCACAAACTTTTTATTCCCTCTGTGTGCGAGGTGCTGGAGGACCTTCTCTGGATACCTTTCATTTGGCTCAGCTGTGATAGAGGTGTTCGGGTTTGTTGGGCTGCTGTTCTGCCTGTGTCCGGCCACCATGCCACCATCACCCGGTTGTATCGCCATCATTGGCTTTAGCTGAGCGCTCACTTTGCGTTACTTCATTCTGATAAAATGTTGATTTTCAAATAAAAGTGTATATGTTTGCTTTTTTGATCGCTAGAGAATGTCAGTGTTTGTATCCCACTCTGGGCGGTGCAAATGCACCCCTTGTATGCCTGCTTTTAATGCAAATATAAAGTGATAAATGTGCTTGTAAATGTTATATAGTTTGTTACTTACGCATAGCTGCCACTTTGGTAGGTACACCTAGCAAATACTAGAATTGTTTCAAGGGCAGATGGGCTGTGTGTTCAGAGATGCCTTGCTGCACACCCCTGTTGTACTGTGTTGTTATTTCTGCACTTATGGCCTTCCTGTTAGCTTTGACAAGCTTGGCCATTCTCCTCTGACCTCTTTTGTTAACAAGAATTTTTTTCCATGGAAATGCCAGTAAAAGGATTTTTTTTGTTTATTGAGCCATTCTCTGTAAATTCTAGATGCTGTATTGGGTGAGCATCCTAGGAGGGCGGCTGATGCTAGAACCACCATGTCTAACACCAACAATCACACCACATTCTAAAATTGCTTAGGTCATGCGTCTCAGGCTACTAATGCTTAGCCGAACAGTCTGCATGCTGTATGTTCATTTGCAGCCAGGTGATTCGTGGTTTGTGGTTCGTTGTTGTTTGCATTAGTAAATGGCTGTATCTAAAAAACCGGCCCCTATCTATCACACCGCTACCAGAACACTGTGATTTTTTAAGAATACTCCCATCTCATTTCATCAGCACCAGACTGAAACTGCGTTGTGTTTGTCTGAGCTGCTCACAAATGCATTTCTCAGGCAGGCCGAATTGCCCTCATCCTGGATCACCAAACAGTGGAGTTGCCACAGAGAATGTACCACGACTGCTGATATTTCCTGGAGGCGACTTCTGAGAAAAACAATGTTCCTCTGAGTGGATTTTTGCAGTTTTTCCTTTTAAGTTTTCGGAGAGGCCTGGAAAACTGGGCCCGTGTCCTGGGCATCTTCTCCCTCCAGCTAAAGGCCAGGTTGCTAGGCTACCAGTCACAGCCCACTGCAGATTAGCAGCAACAGGGTTAAATTGGGTAGCTTCCAACCAGGAACTCTGAGGTTCATGATCAAGCAGGATGCTGCTGTTTAATCTGAATCGTTTGTGAAGGTACCTTGAATAGACCTGGAAGCTTCCTGACAAGCAGCAGATCATTGTTTAGTACTGTGGCCTCATACCTTAAAGGCTGTGGGTTCATTTCCCCACCATAACCCTGAGTGCATGTAGGTTGCACGTTCTCTGGAATGTTTACTTCCAGTAATCCAAAGACGGTTAGATGGCTCAAAACATATTTAGAAGTACATTTGATATTTTTTTGCTAATTAGAAGGAAAGACTCAAATCTAATGTTTGAGGAACACAAGTCATGCTAGGGCTCTTACACCGGCTCTTACATCGATCAGGATGCCCCACCAATACCCAGCATTAAGGCTAAGCTGAAAACCCTTATATTTTCAACAGTTTTTAGTTAATGCTATAGCATTTTTATGATTTTGAACACAACACTTTCATTGTTTAACTTTTGTATTATTTTATATGCTCTATATTGTTTTAATCTTAATAAAACCTATTCTTTTTATACCTCAATAGCACTGACTATGTGTTTTGAAAAGTGCCATATAAATAGATTTGTCTTGCCTTGCCTAGGTGAAATGTTATCTATAAATTGTGAACACCAATACTGTTTGTATTTCTTTTGACGCCCCCCCCCCCCCCTCCCCCCCCCCCCCCCCCCCCCCCCCCGATAGACTGGGACTTCCTACCAGAGGGAGTCTCATTTTTGTGCTCCTGGGACAGGCTTCTGGCCCATTGCAGCTCGGCACTGCATAAGTGGTTATGGAAAATGGATGAATGTAAGCAATCAAAAGTGCCGAAGTTGAGCATACATTACACCAATTCTTTTCAATATATGCTCACCTGAATTGCAGACATCTCACTAATGATGCAGGGTAGGCCTTTATCAGGGATGGATAGTGATGAAAGATGACTGACGCAATCACTTGATCTAAACTCCAGTATTTTTCTGCTATAAACATTCTACATATACTGTCATCTGGATTCTCACCACACACAGCTTCACCTTATTTATTTAATCAAGTTCTCTTCCTTTAGTCACCACTTTAAAGTTACGCTTCTGTTGTGAGATATTCACAAAGTAGCCCAAAGATCTCAGACAAAATGACTGTAAATGAGTCACACAACAAAATAAATGATTGTAGGAAGACAGCAAAATCATCCAGATGAACTGAAATTGTGCAAAACTGATATCTAGTGACTTCAAATAACTTTAATAACCTTTCTTTTAGAAAAGCTTTTTCTTTTTAATGATCAAAGACAGTAGCTCTTTCTGATGTGTTTAAAGGAAGCATCTGCACTTTCCAGGGTGTGTTGTGGAGAAGGACCCTCCTGGGTTTCAGGTATGTGCAGGGACGGATTATGGGTTGTGTGGGCCCCTGGGCAAAACGTTCGCGCAAATGCGTGCCGTCCAAAAAGTAGCGTGTTACGAGATCTCGCGATATTATAACATGACGAGCTTGCTTCTCGGAGTGAAAAGCGGTTTGGCGAATGTGCTGCAAATCAGCTGCTGTAAGCATCTCGGTGTCTGACAAAATTACCATAGCAGGTGCCCTACTTTTAAATCTTTTTTATGACAGCATTGTGGGTGAAAACAGCGAAAAGGTGACAGAGAAAGCATGAACCATCTGTAAGCATTGTAGGAATATAATGCGGTACACAGCGGCTAACGCTACTGCTATGCAAAGCCATTAGCAGCACCATCATCGCTCATTACTTAAATCCACTGCACCGGTGAAGAAAACATAAAAAAATATGTTTGTTATTTATATTGTTTTATTTATATTCTATTTTATGTTCAATTGAGTAGTCAAATAGTAGTAAAGCCTGTCATTTGAGTTTGTGGTGAAATATTTTATGGTGCTAGGTATTTGTTCTGTTCTTTACTGTATGATGATGGTGATTATTTAAAGCATTTCAACAAACATCTGCATTATTTAGCATTTTCTGTCTTTCAAATTAAGCAAATAAAAGGCTGCTTTCCAGTAATAGATTTCCTCTTTGAAGTTTTCCTTAAAATATTGTTAAAATATTGTCTCGTTCTCGTGAACCCAGTATCGTGTCTCATATCGTCTCGTGGGCCGAGTATATCGTAACAGCACTAGCTCTAGCGGTATGAGCTGACAACAGCGATAAGAGAGGTGAGAGTGGCTCAGACCAACTATACGAATGTATGTCTTACGGAAGGTATACTTAACTAAGGATGTAATAGGAATCACGTCAAAACGTCAAGTGGCAACTTAAAGTGGAATTTATGAGTGACGTGGTGTTAAGAAGGTTTGCACCCTGGTCAGTTTTTGGCACCATTTCCACAGTAAAGCGTGTAAGATCCCCACATATTCATTGACCGTCTCACAAAGCACCATATTTCCATGTGTTTACAATGTGTTCACTCTCTGACCTCTCTTACCCTGGTAGTGACTTGTTTGAGATTTGAAGGCAGACACACGATTGACTGCATGCTATTGCTAAACGGGCCAGACGACCTAGGTGTTTTCCCACTGAAGGTGATAAATACAGACAGAATAAAGACAGTCCATGTCAAAGCCGACCTCTATGTATTCATAGCAGGGTCATGATCATTTCTTATCTGTCAGGTCAGACGTCTCCATAAAAGGGTTATCCAAGTTTCTGTGGAATTGAATGCATGCAAATACAGATCACTGAGGGACTCATGCAATGTAAAAGTTTAAGCAAACAGCCTCTGACTCTGTTCTGTTACTGCTACAGGTCTGATCACTCCCTTTATTTGGATTTTCATCATTCACAGTTGAAGACATTCCAAGGGATGCTTTGCTATTATTCTGTGTACGACCTACCATTCCCAAACTGCTATTTGGTTGCTTTCCTTCATCGATCTCAGTAATGCCATATGTCTTTCCCTGGTTAACCAAATCCTAAAAGACAAGGCGAGTGCACATGAAGTGTTTCCCCAACATTCGGCATCCTGACACCTTGGTCCTTTTAGAGGTAACATTTGGGGACAGATAGAGCCTTTCAGGGACTGCATCTCTGTACCTTTAATTATCACTACCTAACTGCACCCGAGTGTAATTACGATGTTAACAGTAGGGGACTCCGTGCCTCCATTGCCGCAGAATGCTAGAGGCGATAACTGGAGGGAGCAGTTCACCTGTTCACAGTATTTACTGATTACAGGGCCTGTAGGGTGCATCTCCAAAGCTGGACAAAAAACCTGAGGCCATGATTCCTTCATGTGCCGGAGCCCCCATTTGAGAGACATGGATAAAGCTGAGAGGTGCCAGTAAGTATGGCCTCCATAATGTATCATCTGCTTGTATCCTTATTACTACTCTTTCCAGGCCTTTTGATCCTCGGGGATACCCAGTTTGGGTAACCAGCACTAAGAAAGGAGGAATTACCAGGGTATACCCTTAATTCACATAAGGTATCATCTAGAGATGCACCAATCCTATTTGACGGATCGGGTATCGACCATATGTGACTGATCCATAATCGATACTTACTTATTTAGATGAGCCCTAACTCTGCCACTCAGTAATTTTGCCACTCTGGGTGTAAGCACGGTTACTTTCGCCTGCTGTGATGCCATGCGCATACCCTTTGCAGTATGGGGAGTGTAAGAACATCAGATAAAAGGCTGACAAAGTATTTTATGCTTTTAACAGCAACTAGTCATACAGCGATCTGCAATCTTTGTAGAAACAAAGTTTTGAGAGATGGGAGTAGCGTTTAGCAGAAAATCCCACTAAAAGCGCACACAAGAGTAGGAGACAATACGAGAAATCTTTAAAAAGCGATGGATGATTTGGGAGTTGCTGGCTCAGGCTGTTTTGTGCACTCGCTACAGCTTGAGATATACGAGGGGCTGCAAAGCACACTGCCATTTACAGTGTGTGCCCATATTATTACTCATGCTAAACGGCCTAATTAGCACATTCATCTGAGGGTCCAGTGTGGTAGAAAAATTATAAATTAACCTCTCTGATAACACAGAGAGTCACTTAGAATAAAAGTCTGGACCTCTCAGATTGGTGAGTAAAGAAAATCTCTTTTATTCCAGCAATCCAGCAAAGCGCTTCCGTCACACTCTGGCACTCGGTACCAAGTCACATCGAGCACAAAGAGCAACCAGTTGATAAACCATAACTCCCAATTACCAACAAGGAATTCTAAGTCCTGATTGCTCACAAAACACCAACAAACTGATCTCAAATGTATAACAAACGCAATTCTCCTGCTCTATTGGTTCACCTTGGTAGCACGGTAAAATACACCCATTTTGCTCAATTTACCGTAATCTGTCTCGGCTTCTAGACTCTACTTGAGATATGTATATAGATATTGATTATATGACATTGAATCACTGTTAATGTTTGGGTGTTCCATTGATTAATGATGATGTATTGTCATTGAATCACTGCAAATACATGTTTAACATATGATTAGTGTAATTATGATGATTACACTATCACGTAACATATTATGTATTGTCTACTGCAACTATTTTGTAAAGCTATAACTCTTTGTGCACCAGTTGGGGCAGCTTCGAATCTCTTCCTGCAGGTGGTTTTGGTTTCTCCCCCCCTTTTCTCTGCTGTCTGTCTCTCCAAGGTCTGATCTCTCTTCAGGGTCTACAGAACTAACCACAGGCAGCTATCGCGAAGGGAGGTCACACAGTTTTCGAAACAGTCTCTTCTTGTCTAAGGCCTAAGACATAACATGCCCAGTATGCCTCCCTCCCGGGCCTACCAATGTCCAATTTTACTTCCACACCAGTTAAAGAGCCTAACTTGTTTCCCATCTTGTGGTCCATCTTGAGGTGAGTCAATCCCTTTAGCTGTTTCATTACTGCGTCACTTTACAAGTCTGCAGTGATCAATCCCCGACCTCCTCAGCAAGGGCCACCACCTAATTCCCTGGTGATAAACCAGAAGCACGTGCAGTGGCAGGTACTTACATGTTACTCAGCAAACAGGGCCTATAAGGCAGGTGGTGTCGCAGTCTTTTTGTTTGTGGCTGAAGGCTCTGGTTACTCACGATTCCTGTCGAGACTGACGATTTGCTGTCAAGAGGAGAATCTGAACATGTTCAATTTAAGTAAATAATCATTCAGATGCTTGGTGTTTTCTGATAGGTGAAACTTTCCAGGAAGGGATTTGGCAGAAACTTTCTTACCTTCTATCCTTATGGACAATCACACTCTTCTATGAAGACAAGCGGGCCGACATCCATCCATCCATCCATCCATCCATCCATCCATCCATCCATACAACCAACCATCCATCCATCCATCCATCCATCCATCCATCCATCCATCCATCCATCCATCTATCCATCCATCCTTCCAAGCATTTTAATTGCTGTTAATCTAACAGGGTCACTGTAATCTAAAACCAACAGTAGGGAGCATATAGCATACGGAAGGCATATGCCAATAGTGTACAATACAGTTGTACCATTTTCAAAGGACTATTTATTAATCAATAGAGTAAATCTAGGCTTATGGTAAGATTAGTTTAAATTCAGTTGTCTTGTCCTTATCTGTACAAAAATCGCTTAATCAGAGTAAGACAGAACACAACAGCTCTACTTTTACTTGGTTCATGCTTATTCTGTTAAATGGTTAAACAGAATACAGTATAAGTGCCTTTTTAATTTCTGTTTAGACTCACTTGCATAATATGTTTTTAACTGAAACTGAATTTGCTAACGGGTTGTTATTTAGCTTGTTTGGAGCTTGTGTTTTGAAAAGGTTTTGTTGCATGTGATGAGGGGTTCTGGGGTATGCAGTTCAGCAATAAAGAGAGATATATTTATGGAAAGTGGAATATGTGATCCAAGCCACAGTGTTTGGCTCTGGGCCACGTAGTCAGCGTCCTGAGAGGAAATTGCCTATGTCCATTAAGAGAGAAATTGTTAAGCGAATGAAGTGATAGAAAAGCCACAGAAGTCAAGTGGGAATGAGCTGCGCTTGGGCGCTGATTTAATTTCATATGCAGAAAGAGCAGAGAGTTCTAGGCTGCCAAAAAAAAAATGAGATCACCGAAAAATTAGCCATAACTGCACTTTCTTATGTGGGACAATGACAACAAGCAAATAGGGCTTAAAACATTTATCCATCCATCCATCCATCCATCCATCCATCCATCCATCCATCCATCCATTTATTCATTCATTCAGGAATCAGGAAGCAGGTTCAGAGGCTACATGGTGATCTTCTCTGTCATGCCGCATCACTCCAGCCTTCCTGCCTCTTCCATTGCACACACACACACACACACACACACACACACACACACACACACACACACACACATGGCTGTAGCCTTTGTTTTAACCTTAATTGACGCCATAGATCTGCATGCTTCTCTGTACTCTAAAATGAGCCCCCCGACAGTCAGGAAGAGTTCAGCTGAGGTGCAGTCTGCACTCATTGCGTGGAGAGGCTTGGGTCACGTCGGATCCTGCAGCCAGAAAACACACCCCGTGCCCCAACGACAGCTTCCCTAACTGTGCTGACAGATGGTCTGTGTCTAGGTATCTGTTATCATTAAAAGTTAAAGCTTCTGAGCTCCATCCTTCAATCCAGGAGCAACAACAGCTGCATGTAATAACTTTGCACGAGGCTTCCTGCTGATATCTTCTTTCAGTAAATCTGTCAGTGGAAGTAAGTCATGCTCTAATTAAAATCTATACATCAATCACTCCCCAATGTTCATAGCCACACAATGCCATATTCAACAGTTTCCACACATAGATCCCTTGCTTCAATAATCATAGTGCTTACACAGCACAGGACTATTCATAATACAACACCATTTTTCAGAGTAATTATAGCAGCTACTTACTGCTTTAAACCAGCAATACGACCCTTAAATGAGGTCCAAGACTAGATTATCTTTGTTTGGTAAATCCTGCATG
This sequence comes from Brienomyrus brachyistius, assembly GCF_023856365.1. Classification (NCBI taxonomy): domain Eukaryota; kingdom Metazoa; phylum Chordata; class Actinopteri; order Osteoglossiformes; family Mormyridae; genus Brienomyrus; species Brienomyrus brachyistius. The sequence goes on from NC_064544.1 coordinate 23,663,071, forward strand.
TTCATTACAAACTAATTCTTCTCATAGCACTAGAACGTGTAGTTCTATGTCTCCAGACTGCAACACACAAATTTATTGCGTCTACTCCAGAAAGACATAAATACTGTTTTGGTTTAAAAACACAGAGATGTTCTGCGATCCCCATATCCCAGACCCTTTGATATTACAAAGTACAGTGTGTGAAATCATTTTTCATTTTTCTTGTACACAGAATCTCAGGTGATTTTTCCACATATTATTCATCTGATGTTTAGCTGGTCTACTTTTCCTATAAAATAAAGCAGTTTTGGTTATACTTTTTATTATAGTGAAAATTCTTTGTGATATTTCACTGCACTGTAACGTTACTGTAAAATGCATCAAACTAAAAACTATGTGGGAATGTTATTTAAAGTCCAATGATCTTAACAAACTGTTACCAAGCACTAATCCCTGTGCAACCCTAGCAACAATAAAAAATACTTCAAAATGTGTTTTGTGACTTGCTTAATCTGCTAATGAGCTCCCCAAAGTCCCAATTCCCGGTGCGAGTAGATGACCACATTTTCTCTCTCCCTAATACCGGTTATGCAAAACAGTTCCCAGCAAACAGTATTCAATTAATTTTGTCACTCAGCCTTTCCCAGACAGGTCCTCAGGGACCCACAGATGGTTCACGTTTTTGCTCCCTGTAAGGAGTTCCTCCAACTTCTTGGAAATCTGGGACTTGGTGGCAGGATTGGCAAAATACTCACACTGGTCCATTCGGACTAAGATGGCGCTGAGGTATCGCCTACCACATGGCTGCACTCAGGTTCTCAACCCTGAGGTGGTTCATTCTGTGCTGGGTGTGGCACACTTTCCAGCTCCCAGCCAGACAGTCCACATTTTTGCTCCCTCCCAGCTTCTGGACTGTCTGAGGGTCCCCGAGGACCAGGTTAGGAAACACGTTCATAACGAATTTTTATAGGAAGTAAGTGCTGTGTCCCTGCTGTTCTTGCTCCTCACATCATGCTCGAATACAAGTGATGCTGACATTGCATCTTAGTAGCACATGAGGAACTTTACTGTCAGATGTCTAAAATAAAGCCGCCTCCTTAAAACAGGACTGATCAACTCCACCACATATTCTGTTCTTCATTAGCTGCTTACAGCTATTTTAGGAATTTTGACTTTGATCAAGGTGCGTTTCAAATCCGTTGCCATTGTGATCAACTTTGCAAGAGGAGACATTCGCAACAAAATACATTTATGTCCTATTACATCTTGTATATATCTTACATCTACAGAGACTTCCCTGTGACACAATCATACATGCACACACACACACACACACACACACACACACACACACACACACACACACATACACACAGTGGTTTGTAATTATATCTGTGTGGGGACTCTCCATTTATTTCTATGGGGAAAACTCTAATCCCAACATGACAACCTTAACCATAAGTAACCAAAGAAAATATGAGAATTTTGGCTATTTTAGTTTTTTAATTTATATAAAAGACACAGTTACACTTCTTTTTAGAATTTGATTTAGTTATAACTTTAGTGGTTGGTCTCTATAGGCAGTGTGTTTGGTGCATATTGCTTGGATGTCAGTACAAAAACCAGAGATCCCCCCTCCACCCCGTTTATAGAGGGACCAAATGAAGACGGATAATCTGCAGAGATGCTACATCTCTCTGCCCAGGACTTCAGAGTCTCTGCCTTTCTGCTTACAAACCAATACATTCAGTGGTTTTGAGTTACTTACTTAAATGGGATTATTACGGGCTGATTAGAATGTCTTTTCTGTGTCTCCATGACGACGGTCACCTTAGCTCAGTGATGGTCTGGCTTGAGATTCTGTTTTTCATGTCAAAGGGGAGAGAGACTTAGGTGATAGAAAGATTTTTTTTTATTCATAAACGATGTTCATTAATTTCATAGGTGAATTACAACAAACGCTCAGTATAATCTCCCTCAGTCAGAACCTGTTGATACCCTTCCTATCTTGGGCGTTTTTCTTGCTCAAATGCACTAGTTCAGGTTGTAAGGGTGATCGTGAATGGCAGATTAGTTGCTCATTAACATTTATTGTAGATCTCTGGATCGCCATCGCCAGCTGCCTCTGATGCCGATTGCCATGCTTCATACCTGTCAGCAGCAACAGCGGTGGCAGCAAGATTTCACTTCTGTGACCATGGCAACACATGCTTTGTGCAAGAAGGCACCTTTCTTGGTTGGTTCAGTGATGGTTTCCTTGACATTCTGGTGTATTCTGGTGTATCTCTAACCTTATCAGTTTCTTTATGCTACGCTAAGCCATCAGTCTTAGTGCTCAACCAAGCTCTGCAAAAACTTGTGATATAAATGGAGAGGCAGAGTGTTGGTTTATCTGGGAGAGGACTGCTGACCAGAAAGCCTTTGACCCAGTGCTAAAGGAAAATATCAGGCACGTTGAAAGAACCTCTCATATTCTAATAAATCTGTCACCCCCCAATACAAACACAAACCCCAAAACATGTGTATGAATGAACGAATGAACGAATGAACGAATGAACTTATTCCAGGTCTTTTACAAATGAAAATATTTTCCACTTATTACAAATCCATAATACAAATAAAATTCCTCAATATCTGAAAACCGGAAAGGTGTAGGCTAGAGCTTATCATACCTACCCTGTGTTTTCAAGCCAAAATTTCAACTCAGTCCTTCTTTATAAACAGCAGCTCAAAATATAATAGTCAAAATCCAAAGCAAAATGCAAACAAAAATAAATGCACTACTCAAAATACAAAATAGAAAAATTTAAATTTTCCAAACATATCACTATCACAATCCAGCATACATTCCAATCCATTTTTCCATATACTAACAATGAGAACACAGTCCTTACCTCATCTTTAACTAAAGGTGGAGTGAAATGTTCAAATCATAGTCATAGAAATAAAATGTATATAAAACATTTTCTTCAATTAAATGTAAGCTCCATATAAATCATTTAAATAGCTGAATAAACTTTTTCTATTTTTCCCAGCAGGATAATACATTAAATAACAGTCAAGGTATAAATGAGTCTAATTTTACTTTTAATGATTTCATGAACCTAATCTCCACTTAATCGCCACATTAATTAATTCTGCAGATGTGAGATCTGAGAACCACTTACATTTTCATTGTGTTTTTATAATTGTTTTTATACTGATAATATGACACACGTTGCCTAGGTGAATTAGTATATTATTCATACATTATGCACTAGGGGATGCAATGTGGAAAAAAACATTGTATAGATATAGAGCAGCATTTACTGCTATTCGTAATGAAGATGCCATCTTTGACCTGACTTAGGGCTGATTGGATTTCTTGCTCCCCGGATCACTTGCTGCTAGTCACTGATGGTTAAATCGTTCCCACAGTTCACCGGGTGCAAGCAGATACTGAGGTCTCACCTAATGAAATGAAGCAGGCTTTTAATGAGAACTCTTGAAGCATTCAGCCTGATCAAGGACTTGTTAGAATATGACAGAGCTGCTGGCCAATCAGCTCTTACCAGGCTCTCTCAGGAAATGCAATACTCTTTCGGATCTAGAAATGAATGTGAATTAAGGATGCAAACGAAAATAAAGACCTGGAAGGTTGAATAGAAAAGATCACAAATACTGAGTGGAGGAATAGTGCTTAGAGCAGGCAGTTATTCTGGGACTGATCTGTCCCTGAAGGGCAAGAGGGTCATGTGACCTCATGACTCAGAGGTGTGACTCTAAAAGGTGACGTAAAAGATCTGGGTAAAAGGGCTATGAGCTCAGGGATGTGGACTTGTAGGTGTGAGTCTAAAAGTTCATAGATGTGGACTTATAGATGTAAATTAATTGCATGTAAAAATCTGTCCTTCAGGATGAAGGTATTTTAAAATGTGAAAATATCTTTTGTGCATATTGTATTTAACTTTCTATATGAATATTCAAGATTTAGTCGACGTTTCTATTTGGTCTTATGCAATATGTGTGACCACGTGGTCCTTCGGCTACAAACTTCAATGTAAACCCAGAGAGACCACACAGATACAAACCTGTCCCGTGTTGGTTCGACTGTTTACAAATGGTTGAATATAGGCAAAATTACTCATTCTAGTTGCAGAGCAGTGGCTATACATCCCTTTCTTTCCGTTTGCATCGCTTAAGATGTCTGACACCTGTGTAAATCCATAAACTAGTCAGCAATTCCCAGTAATTTGTGAGTATAGCTAAACAGTCCGTGTTTAAAAGTTGCACACAAAATATTTGGAATGTTGTACAATTGTTCTGAGTCAGCTGTCCCTGTTACCCCTCAGTTTCCTGGCCTGGGGGAGGGGCTCATATAACAAAAATAATTGATCCTCATAACAAAAACAACTGTTTTGCTGAATAAGGATGGAAGTAACAGGTGTGACTGAGACCCACACAGCTAAACTACTGGAGACATCAGTCCTACTGTGCAGGATTCGTGTGGGGGCTGGCGGGCTGCCATCACGGATCAAGCCCCCCCCCAGCACCGTAAATCTAACCTCCTTAGAGATACCCCCCTCCCCCCACCTCGGATGCAGTTACAACATGTATTGTATGGCTCCTGATTGATTAGCGCTTTGCTAAAGCTGCATAGGGTGGGGGTGCATTGGGATTCAGTTACTCTAAAAATACCTTCTGAAAAATCATTGTGGGGTGTGTCGGGAAATGCAGGTACCGTAATCTCTGCCCTGCAGACTGTCTTTGCTGTGATTACCTTCTCCACTTCATCTGATAATTGGACATGCATAACAAATTACTTTAGACACAGACCCGTACACACACATGCACACACACATACACACACGTGTGCGCTCTCAGACACGCGCACACGTTGTCACTCTGCTCAATATAGAACACACTTCACCAGCTACAGAATGCTTTATTAATGAATTGACATCTAATGGTTTATTGAAATAGTAATGAGGAATCGTCGAGGTGCTTTATTCTAAATCTCTGCCTAAGAGCCCAGTCATAAAGGACATCAGCTTTGAAATGGATGGCCTGGATTGAGGGACTCTATGAATCTTGCCCACTTAAAAGATGCACACCAGGGCTCGGGCTTTTGAGACTGCAGCCAAGCTCTCCCCTCCCACCCACCTGGCAAGCCCTAAACTGTCTGTACATGCAACTGAATCTCCCTAATCGTGGGATCCTCTATGGGGTACCTCTGAGGAGGTGTGTGTGTGACCACAATAGGAGCGTTTCGCCCAATTGACGGCACCCTATTCCCCCAGCCAGGTGGACATTCGTTTGCTCCGTTTATGGACTACTGGCCGCACTGAATCGCAGATCACGTTTAATATGGAGAACTACTATTAACACTCAGAATAAATCTGTATCGGCAGAGCGAAGTCCACATTTTCCTGCAGGCTGTCAGAAGTTGGTTAATATAAGAGAAATGAAATCTAATACAGACTGTACAGTTGGTTTACAAAGAAATAAAACTTTATTATACAGCATAAGGGAGACGATTGAAAAAAATAAGCAAAGCAAGAATGTGGACAGGAACTCTGGTTGGGTGCTATGCCAGCAAAGTAATGAAAATGCTAATGCTAGCTGCTGTCAATTTTGGTTTCACTCATTTGAGTTTCTTCTTAAAACTGTGACAATTATTGTCAGCAGAGGTACCTGGCTGTTTGACAGGTTAGCTCAGGAAGCCTGGGGTATCAGCCTCACCACTGTGAATGTACGTGATTGTCTAGGCCTGACATCCCATACAGGATATTCCCCAGTGTGCACTCTGTGATTATAGGGTTAAACTCCTGGCTCAATGCGACCCTGCACTGGGTTTCAGCTTATGGAAAAGGCCTGAATAGATGGAATTTGGAAGTATAAAACACTGTATAAAACAGTGTTCCAATAAATACATACTGTACCAACATAAATAATATACTCATAATTCACGTTCAGATTCACTAAGTAAGGGAAATTAGCACATTAAAATGTAGGCACAGAGGTGCAAAGTTTAAGGTAACGTTAGTGGCTAAATATGCTAAACCAGCAACTTTTTACCTTTAAATACTGTCACTGACTTTTAAAAGATCCCTGTTGCTGTTCAGAGTGTAAAATCAATTCAAAAAGATCGGCCACTCAAAGCACAGCATGGGTCTAAGTCTCATTGTTAGATATGCAGTATTTGTTTGATGTGCTCATCTCACTAATGGGGGCTCCAGTGAAGTGCTGTTTTGTACTGGTGAGGTCTCACTAACCAGAGTGAAGGAGAGCATTGCCAGGTGTGGCAGTTTAATTTATTATCTGTAATTAGTGTCCATGGCAGGCACTACATGAAAGCGAATGGCTGCCTTGGACCTCTTGAGACACACAGACATAGTCTTGCACTAATGAAAGTGCATGATGTGTTTGTGTTTCTGGTGGGGATTTTTCATATATGTCTTATTACCTCCTGAATCTAAAAGGCCCTACAGCAGAGGCTCTTGGGAGTTGTAGTCCACAGTTTACAGTGTGTTTACTTTTTCTTATGGCATGCCCTCCACTGCAGAGGATCTTTCTGAGCTGGGGGTGTATCAATCGCTGGCTGGACTGCAGCCAATTTGTTGACAAGAGAAATCCCAGCTGGGGTGTTGGAGAGCTGCATTTCATATCTGCACAGGCCAATGATGTTTTCTGGCGTAAGGACTGTACACACGGAGATATAGAAACGCACACACAGATTTGTAATAATATCTTTGTGAGGACTCTACATTAATTTCTATGGGGAAAACACTAATCCTAACATGACAACCTAACCCTGACCCAAACCCTAACCCTAACCATAGGTAACCAAACTAAATAGGAGACTTTTGGAATTTTTTGTTTTTTTGATTGCATTCACAAATCTTTCTGGGGACCTGAAAAAATGTCATAATAACAGTTTTTTATTACATTGTGGAGAATATTTGGTCCCCACAATGTAATATATACATAACACACACACACACACACACACACTGTATCACAAACACTACTGGACTAATCTACATATATCAGTATAGATACCTACTGTACCTGCCACTGCAACAGTAGAGACCTACATTTATCGACATTTGTGTATTTAAATGTCTAATTTCTTTCCTGGCATTTTACTTGCATTTTGAAGACTAACTAAACAAGTGATTTGATCAGTAATAATCAATGAACACTGTGTCACATTAATTAATATTTTGGTAGCTGCATGTCTCTTTACATGACATAGCTGTTCACAGGAATGTGCATGTTGAAACGTAAACTGGTGCACTGACATGCTTTAAATATTATGTCCATGTCTCCCCTCTTTTGTTTTGTACGTTGTCAGCTGTAATTAACTTCTTGGCTCCAGAGTAATTAACCTTCAGGGGAATATTATTCACAGGCCGTCTATGATGGCAAGAACAGCTGTCTTTGTTAGCATCCAGATGCTGTGTGGAGGTGGGGCCTCCATGACCATGTGACAGTGTGGTCAGTCTCCAGTTCCTCTCCTAAGCTTCTCAGGCATAAAGATGAATATATGCGTCTACAGCAGTCAAATAAGTCTTTCATGGTTTGAATCAGTGTTTCCAATTGGGTGGGAGCAAAAATGTGGACTGTCTATGGGTCCCCGAGGATTGTATTGGGAAACACTGGTTTAAATGGTTTTAATGAAAAGTATGCATGCAGAAGAACATGAACCATTGCTGTAAATGAACAGCAATTTGTAATTTTTAAAAGCATCAGAAAGCCATGTTAAATCATACATTGATTTGGTTACTGATCACGTAGTCTGTGACCTCCTAGTATGTGACCTCATAGTGTGTGACCTCATAGCATGTGACATCATACGATGTGACCTCATAGTGTGTAACATCATAGTATATGACCTCATAGAGTGTGCTTGCAGTTGCAGTTCCCAGTCAAGGTGGACTACTGCAGTGCCTTTGGTGCTAAATTCTTCTCTTGCTAATATATAGGTGTATAAATGTTATACTGTACATTGTGAGCTTCATAGTTCTTGCAATGGAGTGACTGTCAAGACAGCTGGGGCTGGTCTCCAGGCAATCAAAAAGGTATCTTAACAATTTTTCAGAGTCCCTCCACCAATGCCAGAGCTCGCCTGCAAATTGCCAGTGATTATGCGGGGCTGAGTGATTCACACAGGGCAGGGATGATCAATACAGCTCAGAGGAAGCACTGAAAAGATCCTTTTGCATTGCTCCTTTTCTCCTCGTCCTTGCTCTTCATCTTCTCTACACTACTTTTCCTGTTCAGTATGATGGTTGCAGCATGCTAAGCAGGTCAGATCAGACCTTCCTTTCCAAGACCGAAGAATCATCCCTGGCAGATGTTCAGATGTACCAAACCAAATGGAAGGCATTGTGCCAAGAAACACAGCCACATGCCTTCCCTAGGTCCATGTATAGATTGTGTAAGCATAATCCCACAAATCCTCACACAGCTGTATGAGGGAGAAGAGGCAACTGTTCCATGGCCAGGCTGGAATTCGTATTCTTCCTATGTTCCTCATGACCGAGTTGTTAGTTCAACCATCAATTAGAGTCTCCTTGCCTGGACCCTGTTATAGGTGACAACTGAGATTACTGTAGAACTTTAGTTCTCATTTTTAAAATCATCCACTACTGCCTCTGTTTGATTACTTCACCTGCCTTCTAACACTAAATATTTGCATCAGCTGCTGGTATCCAATGCTTTCATCATCTCTTTCCTTATGGTGGTTTCTGATAACCATAGAAACTTCAGTGGCAGTGATAAAGAAGGATACACCTGGAGTTTCAAAGACTGCCCCCTGGTGAGAGAGTACGACCACTGAATTAAGGAGCCCCTCAATGTGTTCATTCTACCACTTGACAACAATACTCCCATAGATGATCAACATTTCCCCAGCCTGATTAAGGTCCTGTCTTTCCGTCCTAAAGTGTGAAATGTTGTTGTTTGTTTATACCAATTCCTCAAAGAAATACTGGGTACTCTGAACCGCATACACACAAACAGAGAATTCTGCGACTCACAGTCTTGTAGAGACAACTCTCTTGTCCACTGGGGAAAACTCCAGATGGGCACACCACAGACTAGGACTTCTGAATATTCCCACACCTGCTTATGGTCTATCCCCATGGGGTACTCCAGAGGAGAACACACTCTAGCCTTGATTGAAAGGTTTGGTTCCAGAGCCCCCAATATGCATGGAGGCAAGTCTGATTATATGGGGTTCCTGGGCCTGGTTGCAGGGGTGGGTCCTGGTCACCCTATTCCAGGCAGGGGAATATGCTTCCTTTTGATACCTTTTACTGGGAGTCATTATTGCAATAGTGTTTTTTTGGCTTTTCACCACGGTCCTTCTGGCTAGTATGACATCAAGCTCATGACCTCATAGCTCTTTGGATCATTAAAGCATGCAAACTGCTCCACCAAACTAAAAACGTGGCTACCTGTCATTATGCATTTATTTTATGGCATCCTTAAGACCAGCTACTGTATGATGTAGGTAAACTTCAGTTTTATGCTGAAATCCTTTAACTCCTCTACCATCTTGCATGCAAGAAAAGAGTGGAAAACACCCCACCAATCAAGACAACACAGTAGCATCCTCCTTTTAAGATGTACACTGTCACACAGGAATCTTAATGCCAAACATGTCCTTTATTACAGGAATGACATTTGGCACAGTGAGCAAAGTGCCCAGTAATTACCTCATAATGGCACAAGTGACCTTTAGTGTTTATGAAATGCACACACTGTTGCCCAGCTACTAATGTCATTTTTTTGGTGTCTAATGAAGTCCATGATCACCCATCCATATGTCTTCACTGCATTTTCAGATTGCTTTTCAGCATCCTGAACCCCACATGTGGCATGTGGCCAAAGGAGATGCATATTAAAAACAATCTTTGTAATATTTTAAGGCTACCGTTATGCTCTCAGTATGGGTATCAGTGGAACTTTTGGTGGTTATTAACAGGTATCATTATATCAACACTGTCATGCAATACTGTGTCACTGAAGTGCAAAGAAACTTCATGGTGAGGTATCGTTGTAGTCCTGAGTGCTAGCATGCTATGCTACTGGATGGTATTACTATATTGCTGTGTGCTAGCCAGACCATTGCAGTTTCCACACACACTATGGGCAGTTTACAGATGTCTAACTCCATCTAACTGCATGTCCTTGGATCGGATGAGGAAACCAATGTACCTGTAGGAAGATAAGGTGAACATGCACAGTGCTAGAGTGCAGTGTGCTAACTTCGTAAAGTACATTACAGGTCAGGTTCTGTTGGGTAGCGTGAACTAGTAAAGCATGTTACACCATGGGACCCTAGTTGGCAACAACCCAGGCCAACATGCAGTCCAGTCCCACCCTTCGGAAATGGCCATCTATCTGTCACAGTCAGGTGTTACGTTGGCATCCCCTTGGCCCACTTGAGTCCCCAGCAGTGAGGATTCTGTGAACTGGATCACCCTCAGCTCATTGCGGGCTGTAGTGCCGTAACCAACCCTCCTTAACAATACAGGTAATGTGCCTTGTTCGGGACTCCCAGAGCAACCACTCGTTCGACACAAAGTCAAACCAGCGGTACCCAAGGATTCTCCGAAGAGACACAGTAACAAAGGAATCCAGTCTTTGTCTCAGGTCACTGGATAGGGTCCATGTCTCACAGCCACACAGCAAGACTGGGAGCACCAGCACTCTGAAGACATGGGTCTTCATCCTCTTACAAAGATATTAGGAGCATCACACACCCCTTTCCGGCAACCTCATGACCCCCCATGCTCTCCCAATCCATCTACTGATTTCATAGGAGGAATCACTAGACATGAATTTCACTGCAGAGGTAAGTGAATCTCTCTGTGCAGTTGACATTCTTCCCACAGGTAGACGTATTGCTGATGGCTGCGCTCAAGAAGTCATTAAGGGCCTGGATCTTGGTTTTTATCTAGAACACTCGAAAGCCCAGGGTCTCCTCAGTCAATATCTCAAGAACCCTGAACAGCGCTTCCATCGACTCTGGGAAGATCACAGCATTGTCGGTGAAGTCAAGATCAGTGAATCTTTCTTGAACTACAGATGTCCCACAGTCACTGGACCCCATGACCCTACCTAACTTCCAGTTCATGCAAGCACTGAACAGAGAGCAAGAACACACCCCTGACGGACCCCAGAATCAACCAGGAAGAACATAGAGGCTCTGCTCCCACTCTGCCCAGCACTCACTGATCAGCCATGACATCCAGCAACTTTAGTGTGATCCCATAAAGTCTCAGGATGTCCCTCCAGGTAGCTCAATCAACTGAGTGGAATTTTTATGAAAATCAACAAAGGCTGAAAAGAAACATCCTCAGTACCAGGATGCGGTAGATGGTAGACTTCTTAGGTATACAACCAGACGGCTCTGGTCATTGGTAGGTGAGCAAGTGATCACGGATCTTGTTAAGGATGACTCTAGCAAGGACCTTACCAGGCACCAAAAGCAGTGTTATCCCCCTGTAGTTGCCACAATCCAGGCAATCACCCTTCCTTTTCCAGATAAGGACAAAATGTCCTGTTTTCCAGTCAGTTGGGATGATGTCCATCTCCCAAATGGAAGCAAAGAATGCTTTCAATGCCAGGAGGACAGCCTAACCACCAACCTAGAGAAGTTCACCCCGGACACCACAGGTCCCTGCAACCTTGCCTGCCTCAGCCGATTCACCAGCTGTACAATCTCAGTGAGACTGGATGGTTCACAGGCAACCAATGGATTAGCTTCAAGAACTGTGGACCCAGAGATGTCCAACGTCCTAGCCAGAGTATTAGCTTTAAACAACTGCTCAAAGTAGCCGACCTAACAGGTCACAACTGCAGTGTCATCTGCCCACAGAGCCCTTGCAGCCATCCTTCTTGGTGGAGACCAGAGTTGCCATCAAGCTCTGTGATTCTTCTTGATAATATCCACGGTGCCCTGTGAGATGTAACACCTCCTTCTGGGAACACTGGCAACCCTCAGCAACCATCAAGGTCTTGTCATAGAAAGGTGTCTCACATCACATTAGAATCGAAAGTTGCACCGAAGTCTGCAAGTTCCTCACTCAAACTGCATGCAAACTCATTAAAAACAGCCTGATCTTGGAGTCTGGCCAAGTCCAACCTCATTCCCCTAGTAGATGGTAGCCTGCTGAACCTAAGCTGAATATTCAGAGTAGCAATAACAAATCTGTGGTCAGAATTCACAATCTGGGCACTTCTATGGATCATGCAATTCTGTAGTAGCCTTCAGCGTCTGGCCAAGAGGACGCGATTGGTCTACTTTGCCACACAACCAGTACTGGGGTATGAAGTGCATAGATGCGGCTCAGGGCATTGAAACCAGGATACAGAAACCTGCAGCCCCTGACCTTTTGTAAAGTCAAGGAACATAGAGCCACTTTCACCACAGACTCGTGGGGACTGACCTTATAGCCAGCCTTGCAAGTGCCAGTGCTTGTATTGAAGTCACCTATTACCAGAGGAGTGTCACTTTGTCAGCACCCATAAACTGAGCAAAGCTGTCTCCCTCTTCAAGACATCACTGACCACAGTTGGAGCACCGATACAACTTCTTCCACACATATAGAGAGACACACACAGGCAATTAAAATCTCAGTGTACATGAAGTATAAGTGATCCTTGAAATGGACTCTTCCTGGGAAAATGAGTAAAATATTATTGGTGTAATAAGTGGGACACGGGGGTCCTGGCATTCAGCAAGCTACAGCATGACACAACAAAACTCAGCTTTAATCAGCATCCAATTCAATTTGCATTTTAATTTTCACCTCTGAGAATCTGCATGTTTGGCCATACAGGAGCCTGGGGGAGCAATAGCAGGGGGATGGCAGCTTTTTTCTGATTCAACGACTTCACTGTTTAAGGGGTCGAGTGCAAATTCACTCACATGAGGTTAAAAGTAATGAAAATGCACTGGTATTAGAAACTGCTACGTTGTCTCAATCGCAGGAAATGCACTTTGTTCAGGAACTGACGAGGTTTATTTTGCCCCAAGATTAGGAGAAGAGCCTCTTGAAATGACTGTATGTATGTAATCGGATGATATATCACCTGATATTTTGCCGCATCTCATCATTTCCGCTGGTCTTGGGGTTGGGCGGGGGTTGGGCGGGGGGTGGGGGGGGGGGGTGCCGGCCTCAGAGTGGGGCTCATTGCCGGCCCTAATTACAGCCTTCCGTTCCCTGGCCCAGAAAGCGCTACCCATGATGAGAAAATCAATACCATGCTGGCATACCGTGATCAGCCATTATCTGGATGCAGCTCAACCCTCTCCCCCCTGTCACGGCGTGGTGGTGATGTTATACACACTGCCCTCTGCTACCAAATTAAAATGATGCCTCATATTGGCTTGCTGCAATATTTGGGTTTGTTCGGGAGATGTGGGCTGGGCCCCTCTGTAATTATCTGAGTTTGGGGAAAGCCCTGTTTTAGCCTCACCGTTGTTCCTAATCATCAACTGCTCCCTCTCACCTATTCTCTCTCTCTCTCTCTCTCTCTCTCTCTCAGCTGATTACCCACTCTCCACCTTGTCCTGCCATCCATCCTTATTCTCTTTCTTTCTTCCTTTCTCTGAGCCATCTCCAGTTTACTGCTGCTCATCGGCAAACATTTTATATTCCCAAAGTGGGCCGATCGTAAACAATGCGGAGTTGTAATTATGCTCTGACAAGAGCGCTTCATAAATCTGAGCCCCGCTAATGGATTTCCCTGCACAGTGGAAAACAGAGGCTCGGCAGACCTGGTGTGGGGGCTGTACAGGTGGGGTCAGCCTCAAATGCAATTAAAACCGATTGCTCGCTCCTGACCCCAACAGAGGAATTAGTGTCTGGAACAAATAACATCTCAAACCTGTGTACTGTTGAAATAGCAGTTGTACTCAATGGGGAAATCTACATCCTGACCCAGTCGAATTCTGTTGACAAAAATTACATTAGATACATTATTTTACCCGACTGTTTATATATATGTGGTCGTTTATATATATATATATATATATATATATATATATATATATATATATATATATATATATATATATATACACACACCGCTTTGTATTCCATACAGAATATATACATTCTCTTTATGTATACTATATATATCCTATTTATATACACACACACACACACGTATATGTATATATAAAATATACATTTTATATATATACAGTGAGGGAAATAAGTATTTGATCCCCTACAAGCCAGCAAGAAATTAGGTCAAGTACATGTGCACACAAAACACGTACTACTTAATTAAGTATTAACAGAAACCAAGCCATCATTATCATTTAATGGCATTACTTTGTTAAATAGTATTCTTGGGTCACTAACCTGTCTACATCTTCAACCTTATCACTCTGGGAAATACTAAAGAGACGTCTAAGGACATCGGAGAAAAGATTGTTGACCTTCACAAAGGTGGAATTGGCTGCATTACCATCAGCAAGCAGCCTGGTGAGAAAGTGGCAACTGTTGGTAGAATTATTTGCAAATGGAAGAATGACAGTTATTTTGTCAATCTCCCTCGGTCTGGGGCCCCAAAGAAGATTTTATCTCATGCCACTGATCTTTATGTCACTGATCTTAAGAATTTTCAGGGCTAACCCCAGATATACAAGGGAGAAGCTCGTTAATAATCCCAAAGCAGCAGGGACCACAGTCACCATGAAAACCATCAGTAACACATCCTGCCGTTATGGTTTGAAATCCTGCAGGGCTCGCAAAGTACCCCTGCTCAAGAGGGCCCATGTTCAGGCCCATCTGAAGCATGCTAGTAGACACCTGAATAATTCCAGTGAAGCTTGAAAGAATGTTATGTGGTCAGATGAGACCAAAATCGAGCTCTTTGGCATCAGCTCTACTCGCCGTGTTAGGAGGAAGAAGAATGCTGACTATAACCCCAGGAACACCATCCCTACTGTCATACATGGAGGTGGAAGCATTATGGTTTGGGGGAGTTTTTCTGCCAAGGGTACAGGACGGCTGCACTGCATCGAAAGAAAGATGGACGGGGCCATGTACCATAAAATCTTGGATGACAACCTCCTCCCTTCAGCCACCCCTTCAGCAGGTGGGTCTTCCAGTAAGACAACGACCCTAAGCATGCGGCTAAGGCAACAAAGGAGTGATTCAAGAAGAAGCACATCAAGGTCATGGGGGGCCCTAGCCAGTCTCCGGACTTTAATCCCATAGAAAACCTATGGAGGGAACTCAAGCTTCGTCTATCCAAGTGACAGCCTAAATATCTCAAAGATACCCTAAAGGAGGTCTGCAAAGAGGAGTGGATGAAAATTCCTGATGATCTGCATGCAATCCTGGTGACCAACTACAAGAAACGTCAGACAGCTGTGCTTCCAAACGATGGTTATTCCACCAAGTACTAAAGCATGTGTTCTTAGGGATCAAATACTCATACTTATTTCCCTAGATAAATGACAAATTGGTTTTTAACTGTTACAAAATGATATTTTCTTGCTTGTATTGTTAATAATCTATCTTTTGTTGTTTAAATAAACATACAAATGAAATTACAGACCTCATTTCTTCATTAACTGGTCAAATTAAGAATTCAGCAGGGGGTCAAATAATTATTTCCCTAACTGCAGACTATAGCCTCTGACATCCTGTTTCGACTTCTGACCTAAAAATAGTCCCACAGATTATTGAGCAAAACGTGCCTTATCCCTCAGTACTTAGATCAGGGCACAATGGAGCATAAAGACACAGGACTTAATTAGATAATCTATGGTAGGTAGGTAGGTAGATAGATAGATAGATAGATAGATAGATAGATAGATAGATAGATAGATAGATAGATAGATAGATAGATAGATAGATAGATAGATAAAATGCATGCACAATATATTAGCAAGCAAACCACATTAAATATTGGGAGCTGATAAGCGCCAGTGCCAGCACTACACATTTGAGTTTGCTTTATCACTTGCGTATAAAACACACTCTGAAGATCCTCAGGCTCGAGTTCTGCTGCGTTCTCCTTCTGCTGATACAAAAATGACTGTCTTGGCTTCCTAATCCTACCATGACCACGGGTGTCAGCCCTGAGCTTGAGCTCTGGGGGCTGTTGGACACTTGCCACCTCACACAGGGGGTGACGTCCTCATCCGGTCAATGAGCTCTGCTCCCAGTGGCGTGTTACATGCAAATAAATGTCATGTCTCGTGGGGGGGGGGGGGGGGGGGCACGGGCATTGTTTCAGAGAGGGTAATTACCTTGCCGTTTTTGATAATGTGCTGGCCGTGATTTAGAGAGCACTGGCGAGCGCATCGATTGCATGCTGTCTGCGTTGTCCTCCGGGTCATCACTCACAGCAAAAGTGTGGGAAGTGATGGTGTGAGACGGACGCCAAAATGTCACTCCGGTGTCACGCAGATCCATACCCTTAAGGACTTTACAGTCGATTTGTTTTACTTATGGCTGCACTGAAAAACAAATTGACTAGCAATAAAGCAGCATCTTTTAACTGTGGGTCAAAATGTGAATTTTAATGTTGGATCACAGATGAAAAGGTTCCCAACACAAAGGCTGAAGGTTGACCTGAATGTTTTTTTAATTAGCAAATTTTACCACAATCCCATAGTCTTGTCACTGAATTATGGTGTGAAAACAGATTTGAATACATATTGCAATTCAGATTCATTTGTCACCTGAGAAAAAGCAGGGTCTTTATTAGCCACTGAAAAGAACAGAATGCAAAATTCCCTTTGTTTCAGCTCATTTACTGCTCACTTCAATGAGAGTCGCATTTCACATGGATTAGCGTTGGGAAAATAAATGTGTTTCAGAGCCTTCCAGTCCAGGTTTGATGGTCTGAGCACTGCAATGTCTTGTCAGCTAGACACCAGCTCAGAGATTTCCTGCTTCTACCCCCATGTACTGAGCTTGACTAGTCGCCTTAAACCTGCCCTTATAAGGAGAAACAGGGTGATCAAGCATAATCCTGATATTAATGCCCCACTGGGACACCTTGGATAAGACTGGGGGTGAGACAATGACCTCCTGTTTGTAGGGACAAGCCAAGAACACCTGCCAATGTGGTGGAAAGCCATCGTAAAATCATCCATAGATCTTCCATGTCTGTTTACACAAGACATGATGACAGAGAACCTGAGTATAATTCCAGGAAGCACAGGGACACTCTCACATGCTGCAGATAATTTATAGTGAGAGATGCACCTAGATGCATGTCTTTGGACTGCCTAACAATGCATACTGCAAAGTCATGGGGAGAACACGAAAAGCACACACACACACACACATTATAGGGAGCTTTTAGTAATCCTAATCCACACACATAACCACAGCCCTGGGGGTGTGCAGGTGCAGTGCTAACCGCTAAGCTAATGTACAGCTGAGCTTCACGTGGCATTATATGATTTACTATTAGATGCCTCCATCCTGACCAGTGTCTCTTTTGGATCTTACACCTGCATGGCTTCCGGCCATTTGGCAGTTTATCCTCACATCCCATTAACTGCCTCGTTGAGAATGAATCGTCTGCAATGCTTAATTAAAGGACTGTGCCCTGCTTTGGCTTTTAATGATGGAGGTCTGTTAAAGGCCCCCCTCTTTGTCACTTCTCCAGGAGCACAAAGGTGTAACACAAACACTGCCACAGAAAACCATGTCAGAGAGTCACCCAGCAGTCTCCATAGGTCCCTGCAAAGTCACAGGCTAAGTGCCAACATATTCTTGTGCATTAAAGCACACAGACTCCTGAGTGCTCCCTACTGACAGCTAATTGCTTTTTATTGGACCGGAATCCTCCTTTTCAAGGTGTCGACTTTATTGTCATACCACCTATATATAACCACATATTAGGTTAAAAATGAGTGTTTCCAAGACTATGGTGTGAAGTACGAGAAAGGACAGGGTGGGGCTGGTGATATATCAAATTTGGTAGATCTTAAAATTCTTTTTTTTTTTTTTTTTTGGGTGGTGAATCCAGATATGCCCCCAGTTTTTTGCTGTCACATCCAGTTTTTATGATACAGGGTACCCTCCTTTTTTGTCCATCCATCCATCCATCCATTTTCCAAACTGCTTATCCTACTGGGTCGCGGGGGGTCCAG
Source organism: Brienomyrus brachyistius (assembly GCF_023856365.1). Lineage (NCBI taxonomy): Eukaryota > Metazoa > Chordata > Actinopteri > Osteoglossiformes > Mormyridae > Brienomyrus > Brienomyrus brachyistius. The sequence goes on from NC_064544.1 coordinate 23,681,180, forward strand.
AGCCTATCCCGGAAGGAATGGGCACGAGGCAGGGAACAACCCAGGATGGGGGGCCAGCCCATCGCAGGGCACACTCACACACCATTCACTCACACATGCACAACTATGGGCAATTTAGCAACTCGAATTAGCCTCAGCATGTTTTTGGACTGTGGGGGGAAACCGGAGTACCCGGAGGAAACCCCATAACGACATGGGGAGAACATGCAAACTCCACACACATGTAACCCAGGCAGAGACTCGAACCTGGGTCCCAGAGGTGTGAGGCAACAGTGCTAACCACTGCACCACCATGCCGCCCCCTCCTTTTTTGTCAAAAACATACAAATTTTACATACAATGAAAAATAATGAAATAACTTGAATGTATTGTTTAAATTTCTTCTGTTAATGCAAAGGATTTATTGTTACTCTATGACATTTTTTTACAGTAAAACATCCACTGTTTGCATGATGTGGTTGATCCCCGCTTGGCTTATTAATCTTATTTAACGGTTAAAAAAACTTTAGAGTTCAGTGTGGTACGATTTGATTGTTTAATTAGTAATTTGTAAAGCCTTGCTAAAGTTTCAATAACATTGCTAATTAATGCTAATCTTTTGAGGTTGATTTAAGCCTAAAGAATTGTTCATTTTTTGTTGTTGTTTTGTGTTTATAATATTAGTGCTGGGGGGATCTAGAATCATTCATTAGGTCAAGAGGAGTACCAGAAGCACTCCTGCTGGATCAAGCTCTTTTAAAATCAAACGCACATCCTCTTTTCTCACATGAAGTCCATTTATTCTGCATTTTGTGTACATCCATCTTTAACCATGAAGCTGCCCGGAGTGCAAAAGCTACTCGCGAATAAAGTTAATTACATCACCAAAGTCGGAGTAGTTTTTCCGTCGGAATAATCCCCTTTCACATAGAATCCTCTTAATGTCATGCCCCGCTCGCCCGATCCTCCCGTATGCCACGCCTCCTCATCAACCCCGTGTGGATTCCCAGTGTTCGCTAGCTGTTTTTTGCTGCTGTCATTAGTTCTATGTATTTAGTCCGTGTCTCGGTTTGTTTCCTCAGTCCGGTCATTAACGTGTTGTTGTTCCGTGTACTAGCCTGCAATAAAGTCCTATGTCCGTATCCACGGCTCCCCTCGCCTGCTTCCGTTTGCTGATCGTGACACTTAATCTGTCTCAGACAGAACATCATGCCTAGATCCGAGAACAAACTGAATGTCCTTATATTGTAGACCAAGATGAAAGTAAAATTCGATTAAACGCTCCATGTTTTCTTATCAATTATGTTCCTTACACTGACTGATTATTCATATTTCCGGGTCAAAGTCACAACAGTTTTGCGTTATATCGCAAAAGTTTTGCGTTATAGCGCAAAAGTTTTGGGTAATAATACAAAACATGACATTTTTTTTTCTTCTGCCATTTTTTTCTCCTCCTTCGTCCCCTTAGGGGCTCCGTATTCACCAGTGTTATTGTCACATAAAATTTAAACAGTAAAACCATACATTTTGATAAACTGTCAATAAGGAACATTGTTTGATAGCACACATCAGCCTATCACATCACTGTAATGAACAAAATTCTGACCAATCATATCTTCTAGGAATGGACAATGTGTGCCCAACAAACGCACTGCAAGGTTGGTTGAGTTAGCGGAGCCACGTAACTATTTTGGTAATATCATGGAAGAGAGAAGCCCTCCCTCACAGGAAACTTCAAGTGTCGGTGATGAAAGCAACAGCTCAGCAGCCAGAACATCTTTTTAAAAAAGATATTATGGATAAACAAGGTAAAATGATGTTGGTGGGGTGGTTGTACTTTTTGCAGTTTAAAGTGTGACACACAACAGACTGGTGCTGCGTTTCGCAAATTCTGCCAGAAATGTGTGCCAGCAAAAACTGCAAATATTTCAAACTTCCTTCACCACGTGAAGCATTTTCATCCACTAGAACATACAGAATGCAAGCGCTTACAATTAGGGTTCCCACTTTCACTCTGGAGCAAAACGTGAAATGAGGAACAAATCACATCTTGTATTGGTTCAAACGGAACACAGCATTTTATTTTTCAGTGCAGGATGGGGAACAACTATACCAGCAAAGCGAAACCCACCGCCTGGAATGAGCAGCAAGGCAGAGAAAAACACAGCAACAAACCATACTGTCAGCGTTTTCTATACCCTACAGAAGTTTTTCTATGATTTATTAAAATTAGATTTCAGCTTGCAGTACATTCAAATTATTGTCCTTTCCATATTCTGAATCTGTTTCAGGGGAGTCCTAAGGGACTTTTAAGGAAAAATGGAGCCTTGAAGTAAAGAAATAATTACATGAATTATATCATGATGATTACAAATATCGACTGACATGAAAAAAATATTTGGCCATATCACTTAGCCCTAGGACATGGGTTATTTATATACAGAGCCATACATAATACAAATATCAGTGACAGTGTATAGTTTTCAGTAAGAGATAAGCATGGCACCATAGAAATAAATAGACAAGAAAGTATAAATAGCGACACAGTACACTCTGACTGTGCTGGACAGCAGGACAGCATAGGGTACAGCAGTCAGCATAAAAGTATGCCAAACCGAGCCGTCTGACAGAGGCAGTTATGTGAGATCGTCAGGCAGAGGCCCCACTAGTGATTTTGGGCCCCAAGACAGAATATCATACTGGGCCCCATAACCCAGACCAATCCAATTATGTTCCAAATTTTTTTGGGGCTCTGTAACCCAAGAGGTCTTGGAATCATCTTAACTCCACCCCCCAATGGCACACCCCTGTTGTCAGCTATCATATGGAAATAGCATTTGGAAATGCTGTGGCATGTATAATACATAGAGATGAGTAACACTACATTGGGAAGGAGTAACAGGAAGTGAAAGATAAATGACAATACAGAAAAGAGGTATACAGGTGGACGACAGCGTTTTGTTCCTACGACAGTGATGCAACCCGAATTTTGCTGTAAGTTGAAACACACCCTTTTTCTGATCTCTTTACAGTGTCTAATTTCGCTTCCATCGTGATGCCTTTATCTGTTTAGTTGGGACAGGTGGTGAGGAGCATCTTGGGTTTTGAGAGGTTTGACAGCCTCAGCTTTGACAAAAGTGAAGCGAAGACTCAATGGAGGGAATGGGAAAGGTGACGGAAAGGGAGACTGACCTCATTAATGGCTGCTGCAATTCTGCCTTTGCTAACAGAACACAATGACGACCACAGCAACATCAATAATAATTCTAATAGCTGTACAAACTGGACAGCTATGAAACACATGAGGGTCATCATTATGTCCCTGTGTCTGCTCCAGCTTCTCATGGATATGAAAGCTGACAGTTGTTCTACAGGCACTTCCTTCATCACAACCCCCACCCCATCAAATCTGAGAGGAGCTCGTGTTCAGACGCTTGCTGGAGGAGCGCAGCGTGAAGGGGGCAGGGCTTCTGAGCATCCCCTCTGCTGGAAGGTGACCCTCTGGCAGTCACCTGTCGCTCATGTGCAGCCACGTCATGGCAGTTTAGCTCATCTCTCTGTGATGGATGAAGAAATGGGGAGGGTGGAGATGGGCCAGGGAGATGGAGAGGGGAGGAGAGTGAGATGGACAAGGAGGAGAGAGAGCAGGAGTACAGCCTCCATCACTGGACACACAAGCCCTGTAGGATTAGAAGATGTCAGAGTTACACGGGCATCTCCTCACATCCACAATGCTCACTGTCATGTCTGTCAGCACTATCTGCTACGGCTATTTTAAGGCGGCAGAACAAGTCACAGCTTCTCCATGGTGACATTTGGCGGCCATGAAATTTCAGATCTCCGTGGGGGTGCAGTCCATCTTTGCCCTATAGGGATGACAGCTAAAGATTCATTCCAGTTTTTAATTTGCCAAGTGATGTAACTGTGACAGTTACACGTGATTGAACACCATGTGGAAACTGATTTCTGGACAGAATAACACAATAAGTAGCCAGTGTGTATGTTACACATGCCACTGACTGCAAAATGAAGCATGGTCCACTGTAATGGAATCATTGGGTATAATGGGTATTATCCATCTATCTATGCATCTTCCATCATCATTAGTTACATGGAGTGAAGCCTTTCCCACGAAACACAGGGAATCAGGCTGGGAATGTTTGGGAGCTAAAGAAATCTAAGGTCAATTTATTTTCCTAAGTGGTTTAGTAAATTAAATATTCTTCCAGAGTTCTTGGTTCTTATTATTCAATTGATAACTGTTGCTTGATATTACTGTATATGAAGTCATTCTCACCGAGGAAGTGCTTATGCAGGATGTGATGTAATACTGACAGGACTGCCATTGGCTGAGCTCCTCTGATAAAACCACGCGCTGCCAAGCTTGATTGGTTCATGGGGCTCCCTGAGATGTCTGGGAAATATGCAAAGCAAAGTCAAAGCTAATTCAATAAATTACAGGGCTGTGAGGATGCTGAAATCAAAGTAGCAGCTAAATGGATTAAAAGCCTGACATATTCAATGTAAACTCAAAGTGAAGACTTTAGACTTAATTATTCAACAGTCTAAACAAATTAGAGAAGTGATGTGTTTTGCGGGCAGGCTTTGGCAGTAACAGAATACATGGAGCGGCATTACGTATTCAGAATACAAAAAAACTACCCTTACAGCTTCAGAGGTAAAAGATATAATCATTATGGATACATTTTTTAAAAATGGGAATCACCAGGATTACACTTACAATAATCTTAAAATGAAGACCTATTTTCTGTAGACACAGCACACAACACCCCAAGACATTACTCTCCTCTACCATTCACCATGGCAACTACTGAAATAAATGAAAAAAAAAATGCTTTCATTGCATAGAAATTTTGCCATTATTTGCATCGTTCCAGATGTCTGTGTGTGTGTGTGTGTGTGTGCGCATCTGTGCGTTCATGTTGCAATGTTTCTTGTACCAGTTTAAATGGTGTAACATATGCCAAAAGTCAAAAGATTTTGTGGACCGCTGGTTTTCACCAATTATTTCACAAACTGCAATTTTTGCAAGTATTGGAAAGTTGAGTGAACAAAGGAATGAAAATATAAATCAAAGTTTCCTTTAGAAGTTCAAAGAGTATGTGCATGTCTGACATCCTATTACCTGGTTGTGTGGTAATGGAATAGTCCTTTAACTTTAAATGCACTAGTTAGGTGTTTCATCCCATGCCATACTTAATGTCCCTAGTAGAAAGAATGCCTTCAATTTTCTCTGCCGTTATAACTACTAGTGGAGGTTACCTTGATGAATCAAAACTATGATATTTTATTGCGAATAATGGTACTCAAATGGTGAACATACTGTAAATGTTGCAATCTGTGGCATGGAAAACGCAGATGGAATCCCGGAATCTAGACGTAAATATGGATCTTAATGGTAAAATATGAAATTTCATGGAATTTAACAGGTTTATAATTAAATTAAACACCTTGATAACTGGCAATCAGAGTTTGGTATCTCCTGTGGTTTCATTAATTGATTGCTGGGTAATATTTAAAAAATACTCTAATGTTATTTTACACCCAATTTTTTTTATTCACTTGAAAAGAGCTACAGCTAGTTAGTTAAGTATTTTTGGGCAGGTAAACTAGCTAGTTATCTTGTGTAATTTTAGAGTAATGCTTTCTTTTCATGTTGTTTTGATCCAAAATACCAAGAACAGCCTAGTTGGTGATTAAGTTGGTGATTAAGAACATTATATGTGTAACCTTGGGCTGCAAGGTTACGTAACCCCGACTACGCCACCAGAGGCCCTGCCCCTCAGGACTTCAAATTAACCCCACGACTTCCCTTTGCATGAACACACAGAGACGCATATCCCAGAATTAAAACAATTTATTAACAATAATTTAAAACTGAACCCTCCCAGTCAGTAAACAATTACCAGCATATGACACCACTAAAACACACAAACGGGGTTGAGAGCAAAACTCAGGTGCTGGTGGTCCAATACTATAATCACGCCTTAACCCCTTAGCCAGCCAGGGAAGGTGCTTACCTGGAAGAAGAAAAAGGAGGAAGGGGAGACACCACACACATACCCCCCCAAGGGCACACACATCCAAGTGGGAGTTAATATCAAAAGCACAGCAAACCACATCCTGGAGTTAATACTTCTCACTCACCCCACATTCACTCCATGCAGTGCAAGAATACAACCTCCAACCCCCAAACTCCAGCACCACATTCACTGGCTCTCCGCTGTAAATGGGGAAGAGACTAAACTACCCTCCAGACCTCCTACTATACCAGCCAGCACCCAGTTAGCCCCGATAACCACGCCCCCCCTTATTCACAACAATGCCGGTACAACGCACATAATCTTACAAAACGAAATCAAAAACAGGCAAAACAGCAGTGACCAGCTCCTGAGCATCAGCATGGACCCGGACACACTTGTCACCCCGAACCCAGCCTAGGAAGAAGATCAACAGCCCTTACATACCCGGGAGAGAACAGAAATGCACTCAGCCACCCCGTCCAACCCCTATTACTCATTACCTTATGCCGCAGCCGGGACACGGAACCAACCGCTCACCACCATTTCCGTCGCTCGCAGAAGTATCGCGGCAGCAATCGAACCTCCCCCACTAGCGGCTTCCCACCGCTTTTATCCACGCTGATCCCAATTAAGACGCCATCATGAACCGCCCCCATTTACCTAATCAGCGTCTCATACATACCGCCGGATACGGGATCCGCGGATGACGTCATCCCTAGCGATCACCGGTTACATTCTACCCCCTCCATTTGAATCGACGTCCCGTCGTTCCCACTCCCGTAGCCACCCCGGGAGACAGACAAGTCAATCCCTAGAAGCCCCAAGACTCCCCTCTGAGGGTTCCCCCGCCAAACCCAGTGCCCCCGAGGTTACAGCCCCAATGCTAGTGCTCACCACAGAAGCTGGAAGGCGATGTGGATTAGAATGTTGCCCCGCCGTTACCCGAGTGCTCCGGCGCAGGGCTCCAGCCTCAACCCTGGCAGATGGACTATCCAGGGGCCAACCACCTCCTCCTGCAACCGAGCTAGGGTCCTCAACCCCAAGGTCAACTTCCTGTACCCCAGTGGAACAGGGCCTAGGCAGTGCCCTTGTCGACTCCCCCTCAGACACCCCTGGCACAGTCACGATCACCCCCGAAACTGACCCTTCATCATAAATCGGCCATGTCTAGCCGGCAAGGATCCCCAAGCCCCGGTCCCCTGGGTTCCTCCCTGGGCCCCGGGGGCGGATGCCTGCTCTGCAGAACACACTTCATCATGATCCGGTGTACCTGCTGTACTTGTTCCAAATCCTGAAGGGGTGCCACAGTATACACTACTCCCCCAGGCGCAGGCGCTCGCAACACTTGGTACACCACTGGGGACCAAACATCCTGGATTTTATTCCGGCCCCGCACTGAATGGTTACGCAAATGCACCAATTGACCCACCTCCAAAGGTGCACACAGGGCCCTTGAATCATGCCTTGCTTTCCGATGGTCGGCTGCACGTTTCAACTTCCCCTGGACGCTACTAAATGCCACCTCCAGGCGCCTCTGATGTTCTTGCACCCATTCACACATCATACCCCTCCACGGGTCCGACCTCCGACCCAAGAGAAAATCCACAGGTAACTGAGGTTCCTGACCAAACATCAGGAAGTGTGGAGACTCACCAGTAGTCTGATGTAGGGTCGTGTTATAACTAAACACCAACTGTGGAAGATACTGTGGCCAGTGGCTCTTCTGTTCTGTCGACAGGGTGCGTAATAAGTTATGCATTGTGCGATTGAAGCGCTCGCACTGACCATTCCCTTGTGGATGATAAGGGGTAGTGCGAGTCTTCTGGATGTTATACAGATCACACAACTGATGAACAATCGCACTCTCAAAACACCGACCCTGATCAGAATGGAGCCTTGCTGGAACTCCAAAACGATAGAACCATTCCCTGAGGAGAACACCAGCCACCGTAGAAGCTCGCTGGTCCCGAGTGGGTATAACCTGCGTGAACTTGGAAAATACATCAGTTAATACCAACACTTGTTCCAACCCATCCCTAGAGGGCTCCAAAAATGAGAAGTCTATGGCTAACACTTCATTTGGCCTATTTGCTAGCAAATGGCCCATCGGCGCTCGTCCCCGTGTCTGAGAAGACTTAGCGAGCATACAACGCTCACACTGCTCACACCATTCCCTAATGTCCTTGGCCATCCCTGGCCAAAAACACCTCTGGCGGACCAAAGCCGCTGTCCGCTCGTTGCCCTGATGTCCCTGGGCATCATGCAACTGGTACAACACCTCTCATTAAAGATGCCGGGAGTAGGAATTGCAACCACCCCTCTCCCCCATCCGGCCTAAAGACCCTACGGTGCAGGAGACCATCTGCCACTGTGAGGCGGTCCCACTCCCGCAACAACAGTCGTGCGGCAGGCAACAAACCCTCTCGTTCTGCTTGACTCGGCTTACGTCCTGCCTCCCAAAAAGGAAGAACAGCACTAATGGTAGGATCCATCTCCTGAAGCTTCCTCAACTCAGCCGAGGAACGCTGCGGGAGCACTGTCATAGCTGATTGCATCACCGGTGGCACCCTTCCCGAAATGGCCTCCTGTAGAGGGGATGGCAACACACCTTCCGGGAACAGGGATACCAAACTCTCAGAATTAAGCTCTAATTGTTGCCGCGACAGCGCATCAGCATTTCTATTCGTCCTGCCAGGCCTATAGCGAACCGAAAAATTAAACGCTGCCAGCTCAGCCACCCACCTCTGTTCAGTGGCCCCCAACTTGGCAGTGCTCAGATGGCTTAAAGGATTATTATCGGTCCACACTACACACTGCTGGCCCCATAAATATTCCCGGAATTTGTCGGTCATTGCCCACTTCAACCCCAAAAATTCCAGCTTCATAGAACTGTACTTCCTCTCAGCTGGATTGAGGCTCCGGCTAGCATAGGCCACAGGACGCACCTTTCCCTCCTGCTCCTGTGAAAGCACAGCCCCTAGTCCATGATGACTAGCATCCACCTCCAAAATGAAAGGCAGAGAAAAGTTTGCAAAAGCCAGAGTCGGAGCATTAATCAGTCGTACCTTCAGCTGCTGGAAGCTCTCCTCGCATCCGTCTGGCCACACCTCCGCCAACCTCAATTTCTGGCCCCTACGACCCCTACCCCCCCCTTGTTCTGCTACCAGGCGATGTAGGGGGCCCGCCAGTCTGGCAAATCCCTCTACAAAGCGGCGATAATAACTGGCGAAACCCAGGAAAGACCGCAATTCCTGGATGTTCCTCGGCCTAGGCCAATTTGCTACTGCAGACACCTTCTCCGGGTCGGTAGAGACGCCATCCCGGGAGATCCGATGGCCAAGGTAGCGCACCTCCTTCCCAAAAAAGCAACACTTCTCCAGATTAGCCTTCACTCCCTCCCTCTGTAGTCGTCCCAACACCAACTCCAGACGCTTCAGATGTTCACCTGCATCAGAGGAAAAGATGATAATATCATCCAAGTACAACCATAAAGACTGCCCATTCTGATCCCCAAAAATCCGTTCCATCAATCGCTGGAATGTACTAGGCGCATTACACAACCCAAAGAGCATTCTATTAAACTCGAATAGCCCAAAGGGGGTACAAAAAGCTGTCTTCGGACGATCACTCTCGGTTACAGGGATTTGATGGTATCCACTCGACAAGTCAATAGTGGAAAACCACTGAGCCCCGGATAGAGAGTCTAATGTCTCCTCGATGCGAGGCAGGGGAAATGCATCCCTACGGGTTTTGCTGTTCAACTGCCGATAATCCACACACATCCTCAAGCGGCCATCCTTCTTTTTCACCAGCACAATGGGAGAGGCAAAGGGGCTGCAACTTTCCCGAATAACTTGACTATCTAACAATTGATGAATATGAGCCCTCACAGCCTCATAATCCGACGGGGGGATACGTCTAAACCTTTGTCTGACCGGCTTATCATCCATAAGGGGAATATCATGTGACAGGAGCGTAGTACATCCCAAGTCACCCTCCGATGATGAAAACACTCCAGCATATTGCCTCAACACACCCCTAACACGTTCCTGCTCTACTGAGGGCAATACTGACAGGTCAAGTCCCTGAATTTGCTCCAACACTGAATGGTAAGCACCCATATGGGCATTCACAGAAAGGGTTACCCCACCCAAGGTACTCCCCTCCCCAAGGGGCTGATCTACCGGCCCCACCTTCTCTGTCACCCCGGGAGGCAGACTTACTACTTGGGCCTGTGTCACTATACCCACTGGACAGCGCGGATAAAGAGTGGCCATAGTTTTGTTGACATTCAAAATGGGAACATACACAGTCCCCTTGGTTACTCTGAGGAAAGCCGGAAGGGGCAACAAACTACTTGGAAGCTGCCGAGCGGCACTGGTGGGCTCAAATACAACTTCCCCTAAAGCCCCACCCAGCTTTTCGGCACAGGTTGCTGCCACAAATTTAACTGTTCCCCCAGGTATATAAATAGCCTTTCGTCCTCTTACTTTTACCAATCCCCTGGAGGGAGGATCATTAACAGGAGCTTGCTGGCAAAACTGGAACGCCTCCTTCCACCGTTGAGCCTCTAGGCCAATGGTGGAACCATCAAAGAGGGCTGAACCATGCTGGACAAATAATTCAGTATAACATTCCCTGATCACATTCATCCCCAGCACCCCTGGTGTACTAGAGCCACCTGACCCAGGAGGATCCCTAACCACCAACCATCCCCTCTTTGGTAGATGTTTACCCAAAACCTCAACTGCCAACTCAACATAGCCCACATAAGGTATTTCAAGACCATTTGCCGCCTGTAAATGCAACCAATTACACTCCTTCAATTGGCCCTGCATATGCTCCCGGAAGAGACTCTCCGGTAGTGTTGACACCATTGACCCTGTATCTAACAAACACTTCACCCCTACCCCCCCTACTTTAACAGTTACTGTAGGGCACTGGCCTACCAATGAGGAGAAGGCCTGACTTACCGGGGTAGGCCGACAGGAGCCAATGTTGCCCCCTTCCAATGAGTGGCTCAGCACATTGGAGGGGCCTAGTTTTCCGGAGGCTGGGACGCAACACCGGCCTGGCCAGCAGAAACCCGGAAACCTGACAACTCAACCCGTTCATTATCACACTCCCGTGCATAGTGGCCCGGCTGCTGACACCTACGACAAATAACAGTACCGGAGCGACTCGGGCCCCTCGGCTGCTGCGAACCTGATAGGGCCGAAACACTTTTGGTCAGGAAATTCAATTGCTCCTGGTGTTTTAGCAACATTCTCTTTAGCTCTGCTAACTCTACACCAGTAGGTGCAGGAGGTAAAGACTCAACCTTAGGTGGGGGTCGAGTGTAATGCATAGCACACAGTGAGGGCACAGAATGACTCCTACCCCTCCCACATTCACTGGGCCTCCCCTCCCGCTCCCATCGGATGGCTTCGGCCCGAACATCAAGCATGGACAACTGGGGGGCCTGGCGGACAAAACGCTTCAACTCCCTACGCAGAGCTGGATCATACACATACTCCACAAACTGATCACGCAACAACATATCTGAATTAGGGACAGAATCAGGAGCACGTTGTAACACTTTATCCATCAATGAACAAAGAGCATGAGAATATTCCTGCAATGATTCCCCCTCATGTTGTTTACGTGAAAAGAAACCCTCCTGTAACTCAACATAGGACTTAGCACAACCATACAAGTCCTTCAAAATGGCAGCGATCACAGCAGGGTCCTCCCTTTCAGCCCTACTCCGATACCGAATTTCAGCCTTAGCCTCCCCATCTAGATGATCATACATAAAATAAGCTTCCTCCAATCCATTCAGATGTCGGGCCCTCACGCTAGCCTTTACCTCCTCCAACCATTCATCCACCCCAATCCCAAAAGTTCCCCGAAACACCGGGCACCTCCGCTCCCTGGGAATATACAACCGTTCTATCCCAGTGTTAACCAACTGCCCGTCAGTCCTCGCCGATGACCCGCTGGTGCTTGGCTGTACGGTGGTATGCTCCCGCCGAAGATGTTCATTCTCGGCCTGCAGCTGTTGCACCAAGTCCTTAAGTCCTTGAACCTCTTCAGACATGGCTCCTCCCCACACTGCAGGATATAACACAATTCCAGCCCCAGCTGGTACAGGTAATGTCCCTCGATGGGCCACTGCTGTTTTGCCTACCAATCTCAAATCAATCCACTAATAACAAACCAAAAACTGGAATACTTGTCTCTGGTAAGAAGATGCAGAATCCTGCCGACTACGCCAGATTGTAACCTTGGGCTGCAAGGTTACGTAACCCCGACTACGCCACCAGAGGCCCTGCCCCTCAGGACTTCAAATTAACCCCACGACTTCCCTTTGCATGAACACACAGAGACGCATATCCCAGAATTAAAACAATTTATTAACAATAATTTAAAACTGAACCCTCCCAGTCAGTAAACAATTACCAGCATATGACACCACTAAAACACACAAACGGGGTTGAGAGCAAAACTCAGGTGCTGGTGGTCCAATACTATAATCACGCCTTAACCCCTTAGCCAGCCAGGGAAGGTGCTTACCTGGAAGAAGAAAAAGGAGGAAGGGGAGACACCACACACATACCCCCCCAAGGGCACACACATCCAAGTGGGAGTTAATATCAAAAGCACAGCAAACCACATCCTGGAGTTAATACTTCTCACTCACCCCACATTCACTCCATGCAGTGCAAGAATACAACCTCCAACCCCCAAACTCCAGCACCACATTCACTGGCTCTCCGCTGTAAATGGGGAAGAGACTAAACTACCCTCCAGACCTCCTACTATACCAGCCAGCACCCAGTTAGCCCCGATAACCACGCCCCCCCTTATTCACAACAATGCCGGTACAACGCACATAATCTTACAAAACGAAATCAAAAACAGGCAAAACAGCAGTGAACCCAGCCTAGGAAGAAGATCAACAGCCCTTACATACCCGGGAGAGAATAGAAATGCACTCAGCCACCCCGTCCAACCCCTATTACTCATTACCTTATGCCGCAGCCGGGACACGGAACCAACCGCTCACCACCATTTCCGTCGCTCGCAGAAGTATCGCGGCAGCAATCGAACCTCCCCCACTAGCGGCTTCCCACCGCTTTTATCCACGCTGATCCCAATTAAGACGCCATCATGAACCGCCCCCATTTACCTAATCAGCGTCTCATACATACCGCCGGATACGGGATCCGCGGATGACGTCATCCCTAGCGATCACCGGTTACATTCGGTAAGCAATGAAAAGCTTTGCATACTGAGTTCTGCATACTATCTGTTTTGTAATGGAAATATGCCTACTGGGGCACTCCTAATCAATGTACTAAGTCAAAATGTTTGAAGCATGCTGCCCAGTTTTGACGTTTTACAGAAGTAAAAGTGATGTTATTGGGATTTTTCTTTTGTGTTTGTGTGCACATTTGGCATTGAGGTGATCCCAAACTAGCAAAAGTAATCAGCTTACATCCATCCATCCATCCATTTTCCAAACCGCTTATCCTACTGGGTCGCGGGGGGTCCGGAGCCTATCCCGGAAGCAATGGGCACGAGGCAGGGAACAACCCAGAATGGGGGGCCAGCCCATCGCAGGACACACCATTCACTCTCATACGCACACCTACGGGCAATTTAATCAGCTTACAATAATATTTAAATATTGTTATTCTTGGATGAGTGTACTCATTACATTTTTAACAGGTATTTTGTAACTGAACCAGAATACATCTCTAAAGTATCGCTCAAACAGCACACACAGCCTAGATAAAATGTGTCACCCAGCTGAAATGTGATGGAGGAGCACTGATAAACTACTGATGACTTTAAAGCAGGATTCCGTGGAATAGTGGAGACAGCATAACAAGCCAAACCTAAGAATAACTAGACGTGTATTCATCTTTATTATTCCTGTGATTAATGAGGTTTATGGTGGTCTCTCCGCACACTGTGCATCTGGCTGTGTAACTGTCTGGAGGATCTCAAAGGGTGTGATAATTAGCATGTTCCTTCAAACTACGGTATCATTATTCTAGATATAAATAAATAAAACCTCAAAGCGCCATAATCGTAAACATCTGTTGTGACCGTGTGAACAATGGCTGAGCAATGTCGAACAGTAGACCCATCCTTTAAAAACGCAGACACACTCTTTTCTGGGCGTATGTTTGGCAGACGCACTGTATAAACTGAGACGCACTGTATAAAATGAGACACATTGTATAAACTGACAGCCCCATGGCATTTCAGTCATCATTCGAAAGGTGGCCCTTGGTACTCGGAGGTCTATATCAACGTGCTTTTTAATTTTGTGTGCAGCTCCTGACTGGCTGATTCTAGCCACCAGCCTCGATTTAGCACACACATAGGCCCCGCCTATCACTGAGCTGTTCAGGAACCCAGTGAGATTTTTAGATTAATAGCTTGAGGCAAAACTAAGGAGCATCACAGATACAGAGCAATGTGGAGGCCTCAGGATGGAGTCTGAAGTATAAACCACGGTGAAAAAGGTTTGCCCTGGGGATTCCAAGAAAGGCAGGCGCACATACAAACATGGGAAAGCAGAGACAACATTACTGCCGGCAGAGGGTTTAGAAATCGCACTCAATGGGCAAGTGCCGAAGCACTTTTGATGAAACAGGGAAATATTGCTATGACCGGTAATTAGAAATCAAATCAATCCCTCGCAAAGAGTTGTGGGAATTGACTGGGATATATATGCATGGGATAATCACTGAAAGAAAAAATAAACTGCAGCTGGGAATACTAGCTAGGTGAGGAGTGGGGAAGGAAGGGGCAGGGGCTCTTCTGGTGGATCGGAGATTTGCCTTACAGGCAGGGTGCAGTAAGTGATGCAGCGGGATTCCCTCTGAAAAGGGCCCTTATGGTGTTGATCTGGGCTTGCAGGTTCATAGCAGAATTCCACATTTTGAAAAATATACAGAAGGAACCAACTGTCATGCCCGGCTCGTCCGATCCACGTGTGTGCCACGCCCCTGATTATCCACATGTGCTTCCCTGATCTTGCCCAGCTGTGTCTGATTATTTTCGCCCAGTCTTGTCTATTTCAGTCCATGTCCTGCCTTGGTTTTCGTCCATCATTGATGTTAGTAAGTCTTAGTGCTGTTGTTCCGTCCTGCCTTGCCCGTACCTTTATTAAATCCCCAGTTTTTCCCGACTCTCGCCTCCTTGTCTGCTTCCTGCCCGCTTGCCTGCCTGTTTGCCTTACCCGCTCACTACCCGCTTACCGCGAACCCTGACACCAACTGCCACAAATAATAATTATTTTTTTTTGCAGAAGGTCCAAGACTTTGTACCTATACTCAGGAAAGTAACAGAACATTGTCATCCATGTATGACAAGAAAACCTGAATACTTCAAGACAGACCTGTCACAGGCACGGGGCATGATGTAGGCAGGAATGAGGGTGATGATCCACTTGGGGCTGCAAGACAAAAAGGGGTTTATTAAGGAAACTGAACACACTGGGTAAAACTACAAACAAAAGGATCATGAATGTTCAAAAAAAGAAAATGGGGAAAGAAAACAACTAACTACAAGGCAACACCAGGAGCAAGAACAGGCAAGGGAACAGAGCAACCAACACACAGGAGCATAGCACAGACTCAATGACTCACTAAGGAACTGAACACAGGCAGGCACTTTCAATACTACTGGCAATGTTTTGGAACACCTGCCTTTAAACACACATGAACTTTAATGACATCCCATTCTTAATACAGTACATAGGCTTTAATATTGAGTTGGCAGCTATAACTGCTTCAACTCTTCTGGGAAGGCTGTTCAGAAGGCTTAGCAGTGTGTTTATGGGAATTTTTGACCATTCTTCCAGGAGAGCATTTGTGAGGTCAGTCACTGATTTCTCAAGAGAAGGCCTGGCTTGTAGTCTGCGCTCTAATTCATCCCAAAGGTGTACTGTTGGGTTGAGATCAGGGCTCTGTACAGGCCAGTCAAGTTCCTCCACACCAGACTCGCTCATCCATGTCCTTAAGGACCTTGCTTTGTGCACTGGTGTGTAGTCATGTTGGAACAGGAAGGGGTCATCCCCACACTGTTCCCACAAAGTTGGAAGCATGAAATTGTCCAAAATGGCTTCTAATGCTGCAGCATTAAGAGTTCCTTTCACTGGAACTAAAGGGCCAAGCCCAACCCCCGAAAAACAACCCCACACCATAATCCCCTCTCCACCAAACTTTACACTTGGCAAAATGTAGTCAGGAAAATACTGTTCTCCTGGCGACCACCAATCTCAGACTTGTCTATTGGATTCACAGACAGAGAAGCATGATTCGTCACTCCAGAGAACACGTCTCCACTGCTCTGTGATTTTACATGGCCTACCATTTTGAAGTTGAGTTGTTGTTGTTCCCAATTGCTTCCACTTTATTATAATACCACTAACAGTTGACCGTGGAAAATTTAGTAGTGAGGAAATTTCACAAATGGACTAACTGCACAGGTGGCATCCTATCACATTATCACGCTTGAATTCACTGAGCTCCTGAGATCAACCCATTCTTTCACAAATTTTGTAGAAGCAGTCTGCATGCCTAAGTGCTTGAGTTTATACACCTGTGACTATGGAAGTGATTGGAAGTGAATTCAATGATTTGGACAGGTGTCCCAATACTTTTGGCAAAATACTGTAATTACAGAGGAACACCAGGGCAAACAAGGAACAGGAAACAAGGAAAATCCAAAACTAGAAACTAAGAGGCATAACAGAGAGGGCTGAATATGCTAGAGAAAAACTAAAATCACACAGGAAACAAATAGGGCAAACTAAACAGAGAAGCAAAATAACTACAAAGACTAGGAACAACAAAAATCAATAATTAAACAGAACCAGTGAAACTGGCTTAGAACCCCTGACTATGGGGTTTACAGCATCTGTTCCACCCACTCCACCCACTGAGCCATGCAGCAGTCCAAGGAGGAGGGGAGGATACAAGCATGAGACAGGGAGTGAAAAGGCGGGATGGCCAGCGACACCTGCTGGCCAAACATGGTAGAGACGCGAAGGGCACGGTCAGACAGGATGACCCAGACATGACCAGGAAATACAGTGTGTGCCTATAAGCAGAGCCAAACAAGCAATGTACCCATAAATCATAAAACTTCTAATAGATTAACTACAATACTAATGCAGTCACTTTTACGCAAATCACTAAAGGCCCTTCATTTGTTATGTACAGTTCAGCTATCACCAGGTTGATATCATTTCCTTCTGGAAGTAGACTTGTGGTTTGAAGATTATGGCGTTTTCACACCTATAGTGTGGTTTCTCTGGTCTGAATCAGTTGATGAGTTTGTAAACTTGTAGCATTTTTTCCTTTGGTTTGGTTTGCTTTCACTGAGGGAAAAATCCAAGCGAAGAAACAAAACATCACCACAAACCGCCTGAAAATGTTCATGCTGTTTATTGGTCAGATGTGTCGGTGGTGGAAACATGAAAGTAAATATAGGAAGAAACTTCCCAATCCTGGGCTTTGCAATTGAATATCTATTAGTTTTAGCTATTGTTGCCTCCGTTTTGTTTTTCTTTTACTTTCATACGGCACTGTTCAGTGGACCCGTCAAGTCCCCTTTCCTTCAACAGGGTTTTTATGAGCTGACAGATGTAGTCATCTGCCCAAATTGAGTGTACCTCACTGCTAGACCAATAAGACCTCGGTTTGTGTCCCAGAATGCAAAGCACATCTGGCTACGGGAGCCCTTTTAACTCAAACTCATGGACTATACCTGGAAGTTTGGTCAGATAGAGGTTGGATCACATTCGCACCACAAATTAACCTCGCCAGAGTTCATCTGGGACCAAACTGAGACCACCTTCTCCCCAAGGGGGAAATCAAACCAAAGTCCATTTTAACCTGATTAAATAGTGCTGGTGTAAAAACACCCTTAAATTCTAGGAGGAGAACGGCTGTTGTACCTTTAGGTAGGTACATCAGCTCATTTATGTTTAATTGGCAAATGGTGTAGAATTGTAAGCTTTGGTAACAATAATTTATAAAACTTTGGGTAAAGAGATTCACTTTTTCTAAATATCTCCTGTAACTCGTTTGAGCCAGGACTTGCTAGACCTCCTGTAATGACAGCTCCATCTCTTTTGGTCTCCACGTGGATTGTTTGGAATGCAGGAACTTAGGTAATTTATCATGGCCAAACAGCTTTAATGGCATTACCAGGCATCTACGGTCACACTTAGAAAAGGCATAAATACCTCAAAGTGAGAACAGACGAAAAACATTGCTCTTCTCCTCCAGAATGGCCTTGCAGTGAAGGGATTTTGTTCTTTTCTTAACCTATATTTTTATTCAGAGCAATTAACAATTTGGCCCGATTTACTGTTGAATTGTCCAAGGATAAATCAAGGTGACATGCTCTATTGAAACAAGGGACATGCACCTTTTAGCATTGCCTACTGTCAGCTAACCTGTATCTCAAAGACATTTTGTCAGTTGAAACTCAAGTCGATATGCTTTGATTTTTGGATTTTTACTGCCAGTTCTTTCTGTTTCCAGTTTATACTCCTTTATATCAAAGTTGCCAACTTTTTCCAAGGTCCCTATTTATCGGAGGCCCCTGGTCTTCAGCTCAGCTATGCCCGTGCTTTAAACTGCCCCTAGGGGCAATACAAATGGGGTACCTAACTCAGCTCCCCCCTCTTTCAAGCATTTGCTAGCCCCAGGCTGCGTACCTCCCAGGGCAGGTAAACTCACAATAAAGTGCCTCCCAGTCAGGATTTTTCTCAACACAAGCTGACAACCCAGTCCAAAAAAAAATAAAAAATCCACATAGCATCCCCAATCCACATGCCCACCCCTTGGCAGTTATTTGGGGAGTCAGTCACAGTCTTCCCCTAATACACTGGAGAACACATATAGGAATTTCTTAGGGCACCCACATCCCTCAGGCTCCCGAAAACTAGTTCATTCACAGATGTGACACCACCGTCCCAGTCAGATAGCAGAAATCAGCCAACTCCACCAATCAGTCAGCCATGAAGCATATAGCAGGGCTTGTTTTTCTGATCTTACACAGGGAAAAACCCCAACTAGCGGTGCTGCCCCACAAACCGAACTGCTCTCTTTACTGGCCCTCCTCTGCTAATGATACTTCTCTGCCAATGGTGCTTCTCTACTAACTGCACTCCCATGCTAATGGTGGTCCCCCATTAATGGCACTACTCCACTTACGGTGCTCCCCTGCTAATGCTTCTCCCCCGCCAATGACATACTCCCGCTAACTGCACTATCCTGCGAAGGGTTGTCCCCTGCTAACAGAGCTCCTCTGCTAACGGTGGTCCGCCACTCACGTTACTCTTCCACTAACAGTGCTACTCCACTAATCTTACTTCCCTGTTAATATTGCTCTCCTGCTAATGATGTTACGCCACTAACATTGCTCTCATGCTAATGGCGTTACCCCACTAACACTGCTCTCATGCTAATGGCGTTACACCACTAAGACTGCTCTCCTGCTAATGGCGTTACCCCCACTAACACTGCTCTCCTGCTAATGGCGTTATGCCAGTAACACTGCTCTCCTGCTAATGGCGTTACGCCACTAGCACTGCTCTCCTGCTAATGACGTTACGCCACTAACACTGCTCTCCTGCTATTGGCGTTACGCCACTAACATTGCTCTCCTGCTTATGACGTTACGCCACTAACACTGCTCTCATACTAATGGCGTTACCCCACTAACACTGCTCTCATGCTAATGGCGTTACCCCACTAACACTGCTCTCCTGCTAATGGCGTTACCCCACTAACACTGCTCTCCTGCTAATGGCGTTACCCCACTAACACTGCTCTCCTGCTATTGGCGTTACCCCACTAACACTGCTCTCATGCTAATGGCGTTACCCCACTAACACTGCTCTCATACTAATGGTGTTACCCTACTAACACTGCTCTCCTGGTAATGGCATTACACGACTAACACTGCTCTCCTGCTAATGGTGTTACCCCACTAACACTGTTCTCCGGCTAATGGCGTTACGCCACTAACACTGCTCTCCTGCTATTGGTGTTACGCCACTAACACTGCTCTCATGCTAATGGCGCTACCCCACTAACACTGCTCTCATGCTAATGGCGTTACCCCACTAACACTGCTCTCATGCTAATGGTGTTACCCTACTAACACTGCTCTCTTGGTAATGGCATTACACGACTAACACTGCTGTCCTGCTAATGGTGTTACCCCACTAACACTGCTCTCCTGCTAATGGCGTTACCCCACTAACACTGCTCTCCTGCTATTGGCGTTACCCCACTAACACTGCTCTCATGCTAATGGCGTTACCC
Source organism: Brienomyrus brachyistius (assembly GCF_023856365.1). Lineage (NCBI taxonomy): Eukaryota > Metazoa > Chordata > Actinopteri > Osteoglossiformes > Mormyridae > Brienomyrus > Brienomyrus brachyistius. Next base: position 23,701,548 of record NC_064544.1, read on the forward strand.
CACTAACACTGCTCTCATACTAATGGTGTTACCCTACTAACACTGCTCTCCTGGTAATGGCATTACACGACTAACACTGCTCTCCTGCTAATGGTGTTACCCCACTAACACTGTTCTCCGGCTAATGGCGTTACCCCACTAACACTGCTCTCCTGCTATTGGTGTTACGCCACTAACACTGCTCTCATGCTAATGGCGCTACCCCACTAACACTGTTCTCATGCTAATGGCGTTACCCCACTAACACTGCTCTCATGCTAATGGTGTTACCCTACTAACACTGCTCTCTTGGTAATGGCATTACACGACTAACACTGCTGTCCTGCTAATGGTGTTACCCCACTAACACTGTTCTCCTGTTAATGGCGTTACCCCACTAACACTGCTCTCCTGGTAATGGCGTTACGCCACTAACACTGCTCTCCTGCTAATGACGTTACGCGACTAACACTGCTCTGATGCTAATGGCGTTACGCCACTAACACTGCTCTCATGCTAATGGCGTTACACCACTAACACTGCTCTCATGCTAATGGCGTTACCCCACTAACACTGCTCTCATACTAATGGTGTTACCCTACTAACACTGCTCTCCTGGTAATGGCATTACACGACTAACACTGCTCTCCTGCTAATGGTGTTACCCCACTAACACTGTTCTCCTGTTAATGGCGTTACCCCACTAACACTGCTCTCCTGGTAATGGCGTTACGCCACTAACACTGCTCTCCTGCTAATGACGTTACGCGACTAACACTGCTCTCATGCTAATGGCGTTACGCCACTAACACTGCTCTCATGCTAAAAGCGTTACGCGACTAACACTGCTCTCCTGCTAATGACGTTACGCGACTAACACTGCTCTCCTGGTAATGGCGTTACACCACTAACACTGCTCTCCTGCTAATGGCGTTACCCCAACTAACACTGTTCTCCTGCTAATGGCGTTACCCCACTAACACTGCTCTCCTGGTAATGGCATTACACCACTAACACTGCTCTCCTGGTAATGGCATTACACCACTAACACTGCTCTCCTCGTAATGGCGTTACACCACTAACACTGCTCTCCTGCTAATGGCGTTACCCCGACTAACACTGTTCTCCGGCTAATGGCGTTACCCCACTAACACTGCTCTCCTGCTATTGGCGTTACACCACTAACACTGCTCTCATGCTAATGGCGTTACCCCACTAACACTGCTCTCATGCTAATGGTGTTACCCTACTAACACTGCTCTCTTGGTAATGGCATTACACGACTAACACTGCTGTCCTGCTAATGGCGTTACCCCACTAACACTGTTCTCCTGTTAATGGCGTTACCCCACTAACACTGCTCTCCTGGTAATGGCGTTACGCCACTAACACTGCTCTCCTGCTAATGACGTTACGCGACTAACACTGCTCTCATGCTAATGGCGTTACGCCACTAACACTGCTCTCATGCTAATGGCGTTACACCACTAACACTGCTCTCCTGCTGATGACGTTACGCGACTAACACTGCTCTCCTGCTAATGACGTTACGCGACTAACACTGCTCTCCTGGTAATGGCGTTACACCACTAACACTGCTCTCCTGCTAATGGCGTTACCCCACTAACACTGCTCTCATACTAATGGCGTTACCCCACTAACACTGCTCTCATGCTAATGGCGTTACCCCACTAACACTGCTCTCCTGGTAATGGCGTTACCCCACTAACACTGCTCTCCTGCTAATAGCGTTACCCCACTAACACTGCTCTCCTGCTAATGGCGTTACCCCACTAACACTGCTCTCCAGCTATTGTCGTTACTCCAGGAACACTGCTCTCCTGCTAATGGTGTTACCCCACTAACACTGCTCTCCTGCTATTGGCGTTACCCCACTAACACTGCTCTCATGCTAATGGCGTTACCCCACTAACACTGCTCTCATGCTAATGGCGTTACCCCACTAACACTGCTCTCATGCTAATGGTGTTACCCTACTAACACTGCTCTCCTGGTAATGGCATTACATGACTAACACTGCTCTCCTGCTAATGGCGTTACCCCACTAACACTGTTCTCCTGTTAATGGCGTTACCCCACTAACACTGCTCTCCTGGTAATGGCGTTACGCCACTAACACTGCTCTCCTGCTAATGACGTTACGCGACTAACACTGCTCTCATGCTAATGGCGTTACGCCAATAACACTGCTCTCATGCTAATGGCGTTACCCCACTAACACTACTCTCATGCTAATGGTGTAACCCTACTAACACTGCTCTCTTGGTAATGGCATTACACGACTAACACTGCTGTCCTGCTAATGGCGTTACCCCACTAACACTGTTCTCCTGTTAATGGCGTTACCCCACTAACACTGCTCTCCTGGTAATGGCGTTACGCCACTAACACTGCTCTCCTGCTAATGACGTTACGCGACTAACACTGCTCTCATGCTAATGGCGTTACGCCACTAACACTGCTCTCATGCTAATGGCGTTACACCACTAACACTGCTCTCCTGCTAATGACGTTACGCGACTAACACTGCTCTCCTGGTAATGGCGTTACACCACTAACACTGCTCTCCTGCTAATGGCGTTACCCCGACTAACACTGTTCTCCTGCTAATGGCGTTACCCCACTAACACTGCTCTCATACTAATGGCGTTACCCCACTAACACTGCTCTCATGCTAATGGCGTTACCCCACTAACACTGCTCTCCTGGTAATGGCGTTACCCCACTAACACTGCTCTCCTGCTAATAGCGTTACCCCACTAACACTGCTCTCCTGCTAATGGCGTTACCCCACTAACACTGCTCTCCAGCTATTGTCGTTACTCCAGGAACACTGCTCTCCTGCTAATGGTGTTACCCCACTAACACTGCTCTCCTGCTATTGGCGTTACCCCACTAACACTGCTCTCATGCTAATGGCGTTACCCCACTAACACTGCTCTCATGCTAATGGCGTTACCCCACTAACACTGCTCTCATGCTAATGGTGTTACCCTACTAACACTGCTCTCCTGGTAATGGCATTACATGACTAACACTGCTCTCCTGCTAATGGCGTTACCCCACTAACACTGTTCTCCTGTTAATGGCGTTACCCCACTAACACTGCTCTCCTGGTAATGGCGTTACGCCACTAACACTGCTCTCCTGCTAATGACGTTACGCGACTAACACTGCTCTCATGCTAATGGCGTTACGCCACTAACACTGCTCTCATGCTAATGGCGTTACACCACTAACACTGCTCTCCTGCTAATGACGTTACGCAACTAACACTGCTCTCCTGGTAATGGCGTTACACCACTAACACTGCTCTCCTGCTAATGACGTTACCCCGACTAACACTGTTCTTCTGCTAATGGTGTTTCCCCGACTAACACTGTTCTCCTGCTAATGGCGTTACCCCACTAACACTGCTCTCCTGGTAATGGCATTACACCACTAACACTGCTCTCCTGGTAATGGCATTACACCACTAACACTGCTCTCCTCGTAATGGCGTTACACCACTAACACTGCTCTCCTGCTAATGGCGTTACCCCGACTAACACTGTTCTCCGGCTAATGGCGTTACACCACTAACACTGCTCTCCTGCTATTGGCGTTACGCCACTAACACTGCTCTCATGCTAATGGCGTTACCCCACTAACACTGCTCTCATGCTAATGGCGTTACCCCACTAACACTGCTCTCATGCTAATGGTGTTACCCTACTAACACTGCTCTCCTGGTAATGGCATTACACGACTAACACTGCTGTCCTGCTAATGGCGTCACCCCACTAACACTGTTCTCCTGTTAATGGCGTTACCCCACTAACACTGCTCTCCTGGTAATGGCGTTACGCCACTAACACTGCTCTCCTGCTAATGACGTTACGCGACTAACACTGCTCTCATGCTAATGGCGTTACGCCACTAACACTGCTCTCATGCTAATGGCGTTACGCCACTAACACTGATCTCCTGCCAATGAAGTTACGCGACTAACACTGCTCTCCTGGTAATGGCGTTACACCACTAACACTGCTCTCCTGCTAATGGCGTTACCCCGACTAACACTGTTCTCCTGCTAATGGCGTTACCCCACTAACACTGCTCTCCTGGTAATGGCATTACACCACTAACACTGCTCTCCTGGTAATGGCATTACACCTCTAACACTGCTCTCCTCGTAATGGCGTTACACCACTAACACTGCTCTCCTGCTAATGGCGTTACCCCGACTAACACTGTTCTCCTGCTAATGGCGTTACCCCACTAACACTGCTCTCCTGCTAATGGCATTACACCACTAACACTGCTCTCCTGCTAATGGCGTTACCCCACTAACACTGCTCTCCTGCTAATGGCGTTACCCCCACTAACACTGCTCTCATGCTAATGGTGTTACCCTACTAACACTGCTCTCCTTGTAATGGCACTCCTTCACTACCTTTTCTCCTCATGCTAACAGCATTTTCGCACTAACAGGTCTCCCTGGCTAATGGCTGTCCTCTGCCAGAGATTGTTCACTTTCCTGCTAACAGCTCTCTCCCCCTAACAGCTCTTCTCTGTTAATGGTACTCTCCTCTTAACAGCTCTTCCCTGTTAACGGTACTCTCCCTCTAACAGCTCTCTCCCCCTAACAGCTCTTCATTGCTAAAGTCACTCTCCTGCTAACAACTCTATCCCCCTAACAGCTCTTCCCTGCTAATGGTACTCTCCTCTTAACAGCTCTTCCCTGTTAACGGTTCTCTCCCTCTAACAGCTCTCTCCCCCTAACAGCTCTTCATTGCTAAAGCCACTCTCCTGCTAACAGCTCTCTCCCTGTAACAGCTCTTCCCTGCTAATGGCACTCTCCCACTAACAGCTCGTTCCCGCTAACGGCTCTTTCCTGCTCTAGTGGTACTCCACTGTTCAAAATTCTGGGTTTTGGCAGCCACTCAGATTCCTCTAGTTATGCTCTTCACAGTGAGATCAGCACACGATGCCATAACCTATTGGTTGCATTCCTCAGGCTTGTTGACACATGACATGAATACAGCACCACCTCAAAAAACCCTCAAACTCAATGCAAATCCCCACGGCTCTCCCTTTTTTGTTGTGCCTACCCCTTTATCCTGGCAACTGATTACACTTAATGAGGCCCCATGTGTCCATGTGACCTTGTATCAGCTCATTAACGGAACTCACATGGTGCACCATGTCACTCCTGTGTCTCCCTGATAATTCCCATGCCAGTCCCTGACATTAAAACCTGGGAGAGCATTTGCAAATTACACACACACACACACACACACACACACACACACACACGCACACACACACACACACACACACACACACACACACACAGGTTTGCAATTATATCTTTGTCGGGACTCTCCATTCATTTCTATGGGGAAAACTGTAATCCCAACATGACGACCCTAACCCTAACCCAGCCCTAACCTTAACCATAAGTAACCAAACTAAATACAAGACTCTTTTAAACTTTTTTTTAAAGGTACTTTTAGTTTTTTTACTTCATTCACAGATCGTTGTGGGGACGTGAAAAATGGTCCTCACAACATCAACATAAAAGGTTTTTATCATATTATGGGGGGCATCTGGTCCTCACAATATAATATATACCTAACATACACACACACAGATGGAAGGGCTCTGTACTGTAAGGCACAGGATGGACATTCTCATGTTGTGGAGTTTCTGAACAAAAGGTGTGAAACGTCATTTTAGCACCAATGTTCACATCCTCCTTGGACAAAGAATAATTCAATAATTCAATACAGAATAGCTGCCGTGCTCATATAAGATCAAAAATATTTTTTTTGCAGTTTTCTGTTGCAGATACTTTATCCAGCTCATTAAACTGCCCAAAGGGTTTTCGATGTCATGCAAACCCCTTCTGCTACAGTACTTTGTTTTTTATTAACTATATGTTATTTACTTCCATTGCAGCACACCTATTAAGGATTTTTTTCAGAGACGATATGTGACATGATTTTTTGAAAAATCTAACCCATGTAAAGGCCTGTGCTATGCTGCTGTCATATGGCATGTTTGATGTGTGTTAAACAGCACACGCGTGTTTCACACTCGTGCTCCATGGTCCCCATGTGAACAAGCACTCAGGGTTCGAGAGGATACTGTATTCGTGAGCAGTCGGACGACAGCCATGTCATATTCTACTTGCCTCATCAGGGCTCAATTCAGTCACATAGCAGCAGCCAACAGACAATTTCCAGTCAAACAGACCATTTCATATCAGTCTCCTTCTCTCCATCGCTGAACTGGGGATGAGTTTTCACCCACCCTTGTGAAAGGGACAAATCATTACTTCTGACTTTATGAAAAACACCTCTGCAGAAAAATTAATACCTGAGCAGACTAAGCTTTGCTGATTAGGTGGAAATTATTTAAAGGTGGATTTATTGCCCTGCACTCCACCCAGCATGCCACTATTTAAACAGCATAAAGACTCTTTAATTTACACCTATGTGTGCAGTAAGTTCACAGTGAGAGTAAACTCACCACTGTGGAGTCTAGCCATGGTGCTGGGCTCTGTTCCCATGTCCTGCTACCTTCCTTTTTTAGAGAATTTCATTTCTAAAAGCATGTATTTGTAGTTTTGCTTGCACAGGCCTATATATTATATAATATCTGTGAGGATGGGAAAGCAGACAGGAGGCAGACCCCGTATTGCGGAAATCAGAAATCCGAAATTGTAGTCGGGACGGGTGCAGGAGGTTGAAAGCTGCGGAAGTCAGTCCTACAGGCAGGCAAGGGACGAGACGACGAAGGGGAAGGAGGAACGACGGAGATGGGTCAGGAGCGCAGGACAGGGCAGGCAGGCAGGGCAGGTGGCAGAGGGCAGGCCAGCAGGGCAGGTGAGAGAAGCATGCAGGACGCAGTAGGCAGGGCAGGTGGGAGAGGGCAGGCCGGCAGGGCAGGTGGGAGAGGGCAGGCCGGCAAAGCAGGTAGCAGGCAGGACGCAGTAGGCAGGGCAAACGGGAAAGACGAGACAAATGAACGCTTAGTAAGACTCCAAACCATGGCAGCAATACTTCACAACGTGTGTTGCGTGTCATCTGCTTATCAAGCGGAGCTAATCAATGGAGATTGCCTGCTGCTGCTAACTATCCCATCAACCTTGGTGGCTACTACTGGTGACATGAGGTAAGCAGTAGATCATTGTGCTCAATCTGCGATAGCCTACCACCACTAAGATGGGTGGTGAGACGGAAGATGAGGTTGTGTCTACTGGGTCTGATAAGCTAGTAAACAAGAATATAATACAGAGTGGATGGAAGCCTGAGGATTCAGTCGAGAGAAACTGCGCACTTCATCAGTGTCCTGCTAATACTGCATGCATTTTTCATAATTCTTACTAGGTTTTGGCACATGACAATCTTGAGAAGGCTGCAGAATGGACATGTGATCATAACTGCCATCTCTGTCATATAGACCATCCAAAAATCGCCATGCTGGTTCATCAGGTACTGATGAATTTCAATTTCAAGTAATGATCTAAGAAAATATCTATGCACAGAATTTATGCAAAAGAGCAATTTTGTCTTAAATCCTAAAAACTTAAAACAGTGTTAAAACTTGTAGTAGTCAGAGTCTTCTTTAGATATTTGGATTATATTTATTTTAGACCTAACTTTGTCGGGAATTAATTTAATTCTCTCATGTTTGAAATGGTATTCTGCTAAAGACAGTCATTAATTTCCTTCATTCTCTCATAATGAGATGTGATTAAATTATTTACTGTGGTTTTTCCCTCTAAAGAGGGACTTGCCGTCTGTTTTCAATTCAGTCCAAATAGGAGTAACTAAGGCCTTTTTCTGCAGCAAAGTGGCAGCATGTTTTGCAGATAAGATATTTGGAGGGAATTCTCCCTTGAGGAAATGCAATTTTTAATTAGTGGGTATTTTAATGGACAAGCGCAAGCCTGAGTAAGGCGATCAAAGCACCTAAGGCTGTGTGTGGTTAGCAGCCACAGCCATAGGAAAGCAGACAATGAAACAGAGGCCTGAAAACACTGGCATTGGCAAAGGCAGCAGCGCCGCAAAGATCTGCCTGCCTAATCAGAGAGCCACCTCTTAACAGCTCCTGGTGATAATCTGCCCATTATCTGACGCCGTTCCCCTCACAGTGCCTGAGGAGCCACCTGGCAGGCTTCACACTGCAGGTGAGACGCTGAGCCGAGCCGAGCCGAGCCGAGGAGCTTAGGCCCAGAGAGACGCTCATGATGTTCATCGCCCGTGCTTAATCATTCACTAGAAACTAAAATGCCCATGATGAAATTAAAGCAGTCTAATAAAGTTTGGAAAATTATTTAATATTACCATCAATTAAATGGACTGGAAATTTATTAAAAGTATATTTTGAAGTGACCCTTTTACTGATTCATGAAGTATTTTGTAAATAATATAATAATGTCATGGCAATCATAAGTGATCCTTTCGTATCATTAAAAAGATGTTTTTCATTTGTTTGGAATGTTGCTCAGTGGTTAGCGCTGTACTCACAGAAATCCGGAGGTGGAGGTTTGACTGCTGCCCTCTAGCTGTTGGTGCCGGAGTTTACCCTGCATTGGTGTGGGTCATTCTAGCTGCCCTGGTCTCCTTCTGTGATGAACTGGCATCTCAAGTTTGGTTCCTTTGCCTTAGGCTGGATAGATATTTTACAATATTCATTTAAATAATTATTTTAATTCCTGCTGTTGGGTAAGATTGCGATACTCTGAGACATATAGGACACTTCCAATCATATTAAAAAAGTATCATTCACAAAATCAAATTCGGTAGACATATTTACTCCCAATGTACTATCAGCTGAAGATAATAATCATTAAAACCCCAATGTCTGAAACCTGATACATAATCCACAATGAATAATGGACTGAATTATGTTGACTAACACTAATTAGGATTGCATAGCCATTAACTAGCAGAATGACAGGGTAATACGGCTCCTTTGAGGCAAGGCGTGTGGTGTAGTCATGTTCAGTTATGTTCAGTCATATTCAATGATGCAAACGTGCAAACAGCACATACGCAGACTCACAGACACCAGCTGTGAGTGTGACACACTGGGCCGCTCTGCCACTCAACGGAGATCTTAATGAAGAAAGCCAAACTCATCCCAGGAAACTGTGCCGCTAACAGGCCCCCGCCCCCTGGCCCGGGGCACAGCGGGCACTGACCTTCATCAGCCCAATCACTAAGGATATTTCTAATTTCTTCACCGGGGGAAGTGGGTTTATGCTGGGCCTGGCCCCCCCCACCTCTCAGCTTCAAATGGCAAGGCGGGAAAACACTGAACACAAGGCTGATACCCAGGCAGACACCTTGGGGTGGCTCTTTCCCTAGGGGGTACATATGGCTATTGTTGTTTTTTTTTTTTGGGGGGGGGCATTTAATAGAAATTACATAGCAATTTTCCATTAAACTGAAAATTTAATCCAGTAAAACTTGCTTCTGTATAAGCGCCGGATTTGATACAGTATTTATGGTCAAATTTACCACAAGATTTTAGGTGTACCCCTGTTTTGTGCCCTGTGCTTCCTCAGATCTCCACGTGACCTTGACCAGGAAAAGCAGTTAGAAGATTTGATTGTGGTCCTACACAGCCATGGAGCTGGACAGGACGTGTCTGTTTGGATAGGCTAAGGGTTTGAATATCCCCTTACATGCTAGGGCAAGAAATATCACCAAGAGAAACGTGTTCAGTCGAGTGAAGTGTCTATGAATGACCAAATCAGTGTCCAGGCATTACATGGTATCCAGCGAGAGATATGCTATTTGTAAATGACAATTTCCTTTCTGAGGTCACTCATGGACATTCTTAAGGAGGGTGCTGATGTAAGTTTTTGCATTTCTGTCTCAGCAAGCTCAGCTGCTCATTCATCAGCCTGACAGACAGCTGTTTTCAGAGCTTTAACTAGGAGGCAAAAACTAATAATGAGGATTCTGCGGGACAGTCTCCGCAGCCACAGTGCACAGCAGAAAGTCAATAGTCCATCTCCGCTTGGACAGCTCGTAGAGCCAGAGGGAGCTACAGTCCATGTATATTCTAATGAAGGCCCGTCAGGTAACACTCAGCGACAGCTCAGCATCAGGAGAATAGCCCCCCCACTGCTCGTGCTCAGAATTGCTGAGATAAATGTATCGGTGGGGGACCGGGGATTGGGAACAGAAGGCTGTGCTTGTGTCTGTTGACTTTCCCAGAAGGCCTAGACCTACGCAGCGTACCTTTGGAGTATTATCTGATGCAGGGGTGGGCAATCTTATCCAGAAAGGGCCGCTGTGTATGCGGATTTTCACTGCAACTCCCTAATTACTACTTAGACGACTGATTAGTTAAAGTGTCCTCATACCTGGTTTTACACAGCTGACCTAAAGCTTATCCCAAGAACCTGCATATACACTGGCCCCTTGCGAGTCAAGGGTCTTGAAGAATGACCTTGACCCTCGATGAATTTTTTCTGGAAAAAAATATTTGAAAACTCTTTTCAGATAGTCTCTGACTAGGGTTTGAGTCTCTACCCTGGATCCATGTGTGTGGAGGTGGTATGTTCTCCCTGTTTTGTCAAGGGGTTTCCTCCAATACTCTGTTTTTCCCCCTGCAGTCCAAAAACATACCGAGATCGATTGGAGTTACCAAATTGTCTCTACTGTAGGTATGCCTGTGTGAGTGAATGGTGTGTGAGTGTGCCCTCTACCCAATGGGTTGGCGCCCCATCCTGGATGGTTCCCTGCCTTGCACCCATAGCTTCTGGGATAGGCTCCAGACCCCCCACAACCCTGAATAGGACAAGCAGTTATGGAAAATGAATGGATGGATGTTTTCTAGTCCTAAAATTCAGTTCCTGAGCAGCTTCACTGACACTGACAAGACCCACTGCTTGTTCAGACTTTTATTGCTCTCAACATGCCAGACTATTTGGGAGCAGCAACTGAAATGGTGAACCAGGACGGGTCCTGTTGTTAGACTCCTGTTTCAACACCTGCAGCTGCCCCAGCATATTCCCCAGATTTATCAAGGAATGCAAGCTGTCAATCTAGCTTATAGCTGAGAATGAAATGTCACCACTGATAGTGTGTGCTGGTAAAATATAGCTGCCTCAAATTCCCCACCTCCGCCTCTCAGCTTTTATAGCTGTTAGTGTGATTATAGGACCCATTGTCATTCTAGGTTAAGAAGACGAAGTGAAACTCCAAGGAGCTGTGAGAAAGGGTGCGCCATTCTGCTAGTCTCGAGGATTTATTTTTCTGGAAAACCCTTAACTGTGTGAGTGTGCCCTGTGATGGGATGATGGTTCCATCATTGTCGGGCAAGGCCACGTCTTGAGGTGACGACATGCGATTCCCTGGTGCGAATGCAAGTTGTGATTACCTGGATGACCGTGGGGTCCCAGAGGGCTGCTGTGTCAGAGCTCAGAAGATAAAGGCTTACTTCTGCAAAGAACTAGGAGCGAATTGTCCTCTGTAAATAGCCAAAGCCGGCGTGTTCATTCAGCCGCTGAAGGAAAGGCCTTTGCTCACTCGATAGCCATGCACTCTGAGAAGGACATCAAAGCACAGGGAGTCAAAGGGATTTCAGTCACATCTCTGGCTAAAAGTTAAAGTGTACAGCAGGAAGAGCAGATATTTTTACCCAATGCTGCTTACGTATTTTACACTGTAGACATTTACTCAGTGATTTAAGTACTGCGCTCAGGCGGGCAGCAACACGAGCCCTTTTTGAGAAGTTCTTAACACTGCCGACTGCCGGTCGTGAATGAGCCATGAACAGTACTTCAGAAGAGCTGCACTCGAGAGCAAGCGGGAGGAAACATGGACCAATAGAACCAGGTGGGTCCTCTACCCAGCCGCTTGAGCCAGCTGCCAGAAACAGCCATTAATTCAAAAGCCCGACGTGGCCAAGTCAATCAGGCTGGATCTCTGAAGAATGGGCAACCACTGCATATGCTAATATAACCATCAGACTATATATAACCATCACTCCTAGTCATCCAACATCAGATGGCTAATCTTGCAGAATAGCTATACTGCTGTAGAAAGTCTTAGGGACAGATGTACGTAGGGTAGAGAGAGCCGGGTAAACAGTGCCTTGGCCGGTTTGCAGAGAACGCATGCTGTGCCCTGTCATTTAATGTCAGATGTAGAAAACCTGTGGCCGATCACGTAATCAGCGCATGTCACGTCTTTCACTTAGCCAGTTCACAGATAGCACACACTGTGCCCTGTTATTTAATGTGGGATGTACTAAACCAGTGGCTGATCGCGTAATCGGCGCATGTCAGCGGCCTTACTTGTCTGGTTTGCTGACAGCACACACTGTGCCTTTCCATTTAACGTCAGATATGTAGCTTTATCTTCTAAAATAGTGTTATCTACACAGATTAAGCAACAGTGCTTTTGGAGATGCATAGTCGCTTGGTAAGAATTGTTTTTATTTATTTCACAGCCGGTTAACAACCCAATGAAGGCAGCTCAGTCACTACATTCTGACCAGGTGTGTGATGATCAAAAAAAAAACAAAACAAAGCCATTGTTCGTTCAATGTGTTTCTCATTCCAATAGTTGAAAATTATTCGTTTGTTCATTTAAACGTAACTTTCTTATTTATGTTTATGGGTGAACCTATTATTTCCAAGTTAAACTGAATTAAAAGAACTAACAGTCATCAATCACCACACTGACAACACATAATGGAGAAACACAGAGAGGTCTGACTCTGGATGGTAAGGCACACACACGGTGAGTAGCCATACAATTGCTAGAGACACGCAAGGATTGGACAGGATTAACCCATGACAAAAATAAGGGCACACACAACAATAAGGAGCACAACGATTACTTACGATAACACAAAAAGGTGCTATTACACAATATCTCCCAGCATGCTCTCTGCTGTTAATGGGCTCCGCTGTGCAGAGCCATCTCACCAGCAAGAGTAGGAAAGGCACAACTTCTGTGCTCCTTTGCCACACCATTTTATCTGTGTGCAGTCTGCTTGTATATACCATGCCATGTTTTTAGGAGCATGTTGCGATGAAACTACACCAGAAACAGGCGCAAACATGCTAGTAAATCTGCCCCTAAGGCATTCATGTTTAGCTTATTCAGAACCAAGGTTTTATAGTCAGAATCAGGTTTACAGGGTTGCCAACTCTCACGCATCTGTCATGACATTCACACTTTCAGAATCTCACACTCATGCAAGAAATCTTGCAGCAAATCTATATTATTCCATTATAGACCTAAAATTAGCTACATCAAGAGCGTTGCATGCTATGTCAGCAGGTGAGGACAGCAAGACTGGACCCAGCTGCTTGCAATTCACCCCCGTTGGGGAACTTTATGTGAGGCACAGGATGGGAGACAGTCAACACAAACAGGGGAAAATAACAGGACTGTAAGGCATTTATATACTTGAATAATGAGGAGGTAACAAGGGCCAGGCATGGGCATTTCATACTACTGGCCAGGTAGGGAAGGAGTGTGCAGGAGAATCAGCAGCGCCACCTTCTGGTCCTGACAGGAATAGGACTAGGCAAGATTTTGACATTGGGGAAGTTTACAAACCCTACTGAATATTTACCAGGTAATAGAACTCTAACGTACGTGTAAATGGGTTTGCAGACTCAAATTGGAAATCTTACCAAACTTGACATCCCTGGGTTTATTTGGCCTGGTATGTTCACACACACAGGCTGTCATACATAACACAGATACATACATAGTTAAGACAACACAAGACAATGGTCAGGTAAAGTCTGGTTGTTATGTACAGTGTGGATGTGTTGTTGATAAATGTATAACGTGCAGGGGTATATGGCAGTGTAAGGACTGTTGTATTAAATACAATATGTTCAAAACAAAACAATAAAATACTTTACAATACTCTAGTCAGGTCTAAAGTTACAAATGCTTCCTAGCTGTTCGATATTCAAGGAGGTTATTACTCGTGATCCACAGACCTAATGGTGTGTTGTTAAGTCTAGTGCTCCATCCACGAATCCCTGGCTCCAAATGCCCCCTGACCTCACATCTGGCAGCAGAGCTATAGTGGTTGTTTTTCAGAATCCACTATTTGTGGATCACCATGCTCTAAGCCTGACAGCTTGTATTTCCTTGGTGTTGCTGTTTCAGGGCATATGTCTTAAACAAGGAAACACATTTGCATGTACCTAAGGAATGATTAAGATTTGAACTATTAGTAAATATATTTACATACATACATGATACAGATATTTACGTGTTATTTATCTCGGCTATCTGACTTCACATTCTAGGTTTGAAGGGCTGCTGACTTGCTGCTTAAGGACACCCTCGATATCTCACACTCCTCTCCTGATTAAGAGAGATGGCATCTCCGTGTGAGGAGTTCATTAATCACAGATGTTAGCACAGCTGTTCAGGCCACAAATGCCTATGGATGGCTCTGAATCTGAACGGGTCATTAGTGACAAGCAGAAAAAGCGCTTAATTAGCTTAACTGTTTGCGAGACATTCATGAGCGAGGACGGAAATCCAAGGCTGGAACCAATACATGAGCTCAGCTCCAGGCTTCATTTACATGTCTAATGAGAAGTTGTTGCCATGGTATTTGGCTCTGGTAAGGTCACATATCGAGTCAGCTTTTGAATTAATGAATAAACTGGACACATGTACAAATTTGCCTGGATTGTTGTATGTCATTGACATCTGCTGAGGGCAAAGGTCACGTGGGGACTCAGTGGCCAGATTTAATAGCAGTTTGCATCAGCACAAACTCCCTTTTGGCATTGAAGAAGTACTGTTAGGGTTTACTAGACGTGCAGTGAAAAGTTAGTGCTGGAAAGGCATCGACACAGTTAATTTTGGAACTAGCCATATTGCAAATGCATTTTTAGGAGTTTCCTTTCAAAGTGCAAAATTTGGGGGAGTATTTAAATTAATCATGCAAAATGATTTACTAAGGTTTGCAGTAGGCTATTTACTTGCAAATTGCTGCAACTTGCTGGAAAGGCATGTCTTATTTTTCGCTGCCCTTGGTAGACTGGGTCGGTCATTATTTAAATGAACCGATTGCGTCTGTGTTCATGAATTTGTGCATTTTTAGTAGATCACCTGCAGAACTGGACACTCCAATGGGTGCTTTTCTTTGATTGCACCCTCACAATAATTTTCCTTGCTTAGTAAATCTGGCCCTGAATGTGGGATCAGGCATTGGAGGTTCTTGACCATTTCAAGTGGGGGGCCTGATTGATGCCCGTGCTCTGTTGGGAGGGGGGCATATGCATTTGACTTTAGTATTAGTATTACTTACTCTATATTGCCAACATTAAGAAGAAAAAGTCAATTTTGAAAACCAGTAAGTTATGTTTGAAATGCTTTGCAGTTACATTTTACAGGTTTTGCAAATATGTAACTCACTCGGATTTCTTCCCAGCACACAACATTTTAGCCCACATATATAAATGTAAATAATAATAGTAATAATAATTATATACTTACATATTTCAGACCCAATTAGCAAACATATTTAGGGGGGGCATGGGGGAGGGGTGCATGTTGTGACAGGGGCACTGCCCCCCCCAGAACTGCCCCTGGGATCAGGCCCAGGGCTTGCAGCGGTGGCCATCGGAAGGGAATGAGGGGGGTGACATCACATCTGAACTAAATATAAACCCAAAATATTAAGATTACTGAGACAAGGAAGTACGTGATTGGAAGCCCGACAGGAGAAAACAGGAAAATGAAAGTGAGAGAATGAGAAGTGGTTTACAGGAAGGGATAAAGCAAACTAAACTGCTAGATGTCAGCCGGGCAAACAGTGGGAGTCGACAGAGAGGGCGTGCAAGATGAAGCCTTCCTGCGGCTCTGTGCGTTAGCAATGACTCACATGAGAGGAAAGGAAATCCTATAGTCATTATTATTAAAAGAAGGTTACAGTCCCTGAATGTTGCAGGATAAAGACACCAAAACCCGCTGTTTGATTTGCTCTTGCATTTCAGCTTTTGATAGCAGGTATAGCTAATGTAATTCCTGAAAACCAGATGCAGTATTTAATCTCCACCTTTGATGTCACATGTGTGGTCCGTTGAATGGCTGAATGCAGAGCTGTAATATGGATTTGACGGTGCATTTGATTGTTCGCCCTTGAGACGTCTTCTCCCTGCTGGAATTTCCAATCTGATCTTTTCATTCAGTATTGACACCTCACACGACATTGAAGATTCCTCCAATGAGGCCTCCTCACACAGCTGAAGCAGTGAGCATCCCCGGGCAACATCCTTTAATTACTGTGACTGTGTCATGCATGGATGTCAGTACTGTAAATCCTTCTGCTTCGCCTGATAACGTAGAGTACCCATCTCAGCACAGTAAGGGCAAAAGCGTGACTGACCTGAGACCTGACAGCGCATGCAAATGTCTGCCTTCATAAGCAAAATGTTCCCCATAATGGCTGTACAGTATATTCATAACTGGGAGAGAAAACATAGCTGGAGACACATATTAAAGTGCTACATGTTTGTTAATTAACTGCTCCCCCTCCAAGAGTGCGGTCTAAGCTGGCTCGCAGCAGCGTGACTTCTCCGCCCTGTCTGCTCTCCTCTGCATCGGACGCTCACTGCCCCTGGCCCGTCCCTGCTGGTTGGTATTTGTCCACATGGTGCATCTCCGCTTTGGGGGAAAGCACAGTCCAAGGACAGGCATAAGCTTGCTGACATCACTGGCTGGCTAAGCCTCTGAGTCACTCTGTCAGAGACGTAAGCAAAACACAGCAGGGCTCACGGGCCACAGCGCAGTCAGGGTGCCTCCCATTACTCAGCAAATTTACCATGAAGCATGATGGAGCCTCCAGAAGCCGCCACCAACCGCCAAGCGCTTTCCGCAGAACAATTAAGAAACGAGAAAGAGGAATTAGCAGCTGTCAAGTTCTTTTTCTGTGAAATAGTTTCTTCCAATCAAAGCAGACGGATGTCACTGGAATGCTGTCACGCGGCAGTGTCGCTCAGTCTCCGGGGAGTCCACGTCACGCAGAGCCGTCGGTGACTAGTCGCCGTGGAAACAGCAGGCCGACCCGCTTATGGCGCTCGGTGCAAAGTCTGACTTTAATTTCTGTTTGTACATCATTTACAGTGGAAGTGTAGCAGAGTGAAAGACCCACTTTAGACAAGCTAAAAAAGGGGAAGAAGCTGAAAAGACAAGAATGCTGAGACTGAGCCCAAAATACACCCCTCAGTGTCAGGGTCAGTGTCAGTGTAAATACACAGTGTGCTGCTGATGGAGCAGCATGGGCAAAGACAACACTGACACTCTGCTTAGCAATGTATAGCACATCTAAAACAAGACCTGCAATTTGCCTGAATTTCACTCAAAATTGTACGTCTCTTAAACAGTCAATAATTCTTAATGGGTTATCGTTCAGTCAATAACGATATTACTGCATGCTTCTGAGAGAGCCTGAAATGAAAAGATAACTCACTATTGACTGAAAAGCAAATTTAGCATATAAGTGTGTCAAGTTGCTTATGCTAAGCTGCACACAAAAGGCAGTCCTCTAGTCTTCCAAAAATGGCTCAAAATGAAGTGCTACAGTCCTTAGATACCTAATTAAAACCTGTATCTCTCTTGGCTTTTTACTCTTACAGTACTTACTTTATTGACTGTAAACTGGCAGCAGTATGTACAATAACTTGAACACCTGAGAGTCCCATAATGTCTGTCAGGTCTGTGTTTTCTGAGCTCTGCTGGAAATAATGTTATGTCTGTTTTGCAGTCCTGGATCGATTCTGAGGGCAGTGAAAGACACACAAGGTTAGAAGAGGGCTGTGTACCTCTGTTAATGAGAGGTTTATCATTGACTGCAGGATCCTGTAACATCTTTTGGTGGGGCATGCTGACCAGGAAATTCTGTATCTCTTGTTCCCAAAAACACAGTGTTTAGCATGTCAGGATGGGGGCTCCCCCAAGGGGCATGGAGAATTCCAGCTCAATTTGCCAGGATGGACAACCATTAGATGTGGAGCAGAACCCTCACAGAAGGGGCAGGCAAAGCTTAGTTCTTAAAGTTTTACTGAATATAGAGGCAGAACTGGTAGATGGAGATAAAATGCTGTACAATGTGTGGGTGGAGCTGAAAAAGTAGGCAATGATGCAGAACATAATAAAGGCTTATAGAAAGGGTTTGTGGAGTAACAGTCTGGCAGAACATGGCGGCAGAACTCTAGTGTTATAAAAGCAGAAGTGTAAAGCATGACAGAACATGGAGGCTGAACTACAGTGTTATAAAAACAGAAATGTAAGGCATGATAGAACAAGGAGGTGGAACTCCATCATTATGTGAGACAACCACAACAAACCTAAAACCAAAACTGTAAAACCCAGAAATAAGATGCCAGTTAACCAAAACCATGAACCCAAAATGGCGGCTAACCAAAACTGTGAACCCAAAATGGCGGCTAACCAAAACCGTGAACCCAAGATGGCAGCTCACCAAAACCGTGAACCCAAGATGGCGGCTAACCAAAACTGTGAACCCAAAATGGCGGCTAACCAAAACTGTGAACCCAAGATGGCGGCTCAGCAAAACCGTGAACCCAAGATGGCGGCTCACCAAAACCGTGAATCCAAGATGGCGGCTCACCAAAACCGTGAACCCAAGATGGCGGCTCACCAAAACCGTGAACCCAAGATGACGGCTCAACAAAATCGTGAACCCGAGATCGCGGCTTACCAAAATCGTGAACCCAAGATGGCGGCTAACCAAAACTGTGATCCCAAGATCGTGGCTCACCAAAATCGTGAACCCAAGATGGCGGCTAACCAAAACTGTGAACCCAGGAACGCGGCTCACCAAAACCTTGAACCCAAGATGGCGGCTAACTAAAACCGTGAACCCAAGATGGCAGCTCACCAAAACCGTGAACCCAAGATCGCGGCTAACCAAAACCGTGAACCCAAGATGGCAGCTAACCAAAACTGTGAACCCAAGAACGCGGCTAACTAAAACCGTGAACCCAAGATGGCAGCTCACCAAAACCGTGAACCCAAGATGGCGGCTAACCAAAACTATAAACCCAAGATCGCGGCTAACCAAAACCGTGAACCCAAGATGGCAGCTAACCAAAACTGTGAACCCAAGAACGCGGCTCACCAAAACCGTGAACCCAAGATGGCGGCTCACCAAAACCGTGAACCCAAGATGGCGGCTAACCAAAACCGTGAACCCAAGATGGGGGCTAAGCAAAACCAAAACCGTGAACCCAAGATGGCGGCTAACCAAAACCGTTAACCCAAGATGGCGGCTAAGCAAAACCAAAACCGTGAACCCAAGATGGCGGCTATGCAAAACCAAAACCGTGAAGCCAACCACATGCATTCGCATTAATGTTCACTATCAGCATGGACCTCGGAGCGTCAGCAGCAACCCAAAATTCCTCGAGCAGGCTGTTCAGCAGAGTGCATTGGACGCTGCGGGTTTGGAGGTGACCTTAAACTGCCAGCATGCCCTGTCTGTGTTTATTTACCTGGCTTTTCTGTTTATTACAATGCATTAAATTGAAAATATCATTTTTGGTTCTTTGTTTCATTTACGGGGACGGCATGCTGGTGCAGTGGTTACCACTGTTGCCTCACACCAGATCGAGTCTCCACCTGGGTTACATGTGTGTGCACGTTTTCCCCATGTCATCGTGGGGTTTCCTCCGGGTACTCCGGTTTCCCTCCACAGTCCAAAAACATACTGAGGCTAATTGTCCGTAGGTGTGCATGTGTGAGTGAATGGTGTGTGAGTGTGTCCTGCGATGGGCTGGCCCCCCATCCTTAGTTGTTCCCTGCCTCGTGCCCATTGCCTCCGGGATAGGCTCTGGACCCCACGCGACCCAGTAGGATAAGCAGTTTGGAAAATGGAGGGATGGGTGCCATTTTCCCAGTGTTTATTTTTCACCAAAGTAGCCTGCTGCTCACGGAAGGGTACATGTAACTAGAGATGGGCTGATGGATAGGAGATAAGGAACTCAGTATTAGAGGGGGTGTGTCATTACCGCCGTCATCAACCCTACTAGCTGGGAGTGGGCAAATGCTAATCTGACTGACTCTGCAATAATGACACGAGACACTAAAGGGAAAGAGTGTTCACTGTGATGCTAATTCCTTGGGCCTACAGCAGCCTTCAGCCATTGGTCATGGGTTTGCTAATTTTGGGTTTAATAATGGGCTTTTAATTGTCACACTTAGGGACAGATTAGTCAGGATGCCTCTCAAGCCTGCATTTCTCCGATTTCTGGGAATCACCGTGGCATTGCGGGTTTGGACTCCCAGGCTATGCAGATGTCAGTTTGATTCTTAATTATTCATATTTGTGAAACTGAAAATTGTATGTGGATTTTACGTCAATGATTCTGAACAAAGGCAAAAAGATGACACATGATTGACTAGTAATCAAACTGCTTTGAAATGAAAGTCAGTATACTTATTTCCCGACTGAATATGAAATCATTGGGTGTTAGATACTGCAAATGCCAGTCCACCCGGAGGAGTAAGCACATTTACTGTAGCTTTCACAACCATCACCAGTGAGAGACCCCTGGCCCACGAGACAGTTTCACTCCTAATCCACAGAGACCAACTGAGGCACCATACTATAAGCCGAGTTAAAGTAACTCTGGAGAGGCATGTCGTTCAGGTGAAACCGGACTGCTGAGAACAGTCACTCGTTAGACGTAAACATCATGGAAATGTTAAAAGAAGAGTCTGAGCAGAAAGGGAATCAGGCCCAGCAGACTCATCACTCATGGATCTGGTCATCAAGCACAGCACTTTAAAAGTACATCAGCGATGAGCTGGCCTTCCTTAGGCTATAATCAGCTTTAGGAGATGAGCTAAGTATTTAGGCTTTTACTTTTAGCTTATATTAAGATTGCTCACACTCAAAAATGCACTTTTAGAAATGCTGGCTAGCAGTAAAGCAAAATGAACTGAACCAAAATTCTTGCCTCAAGTGGCTTTTGTACACAATTTTCATGCATGTTTGATTCTGTGTAGGACAAGTACGTATAGAAAGTGGATGATGGATGGATGGATGGATGGATGATATTGTTATGATAGCTGGATGTGTGATAAATTGCCTTGGCATCTTTCATTTAGAAGCTCTGAACATTTCACATTGTATTTATTTTGAATTGTCTTTGAGATTATTTTAGAGTACAGTGACAGTACCCTATCATATATGTAACCTAACATCACTTCATGTCTCAAATCCCAGCCATGCTAAATGACTCGAATGTTTGTATTTTCTCAAGATTAATAAGCTGGCTTGTCAGAAATGCTTGATGGAGCTTTGAAAGGTGCTGTCTCACTGAATACAATATGTATTTACTTGAGTACTTAACCAAGTTGCACTACTTTATAAAGGGCTGAACTGTAAGATTCTTCAACTTAAAAGCCAAAGAGTAATAAAAGGTGGGGAAAGTGAGCTGTTAGAGATGCATGCCGCTTCAGTGTCCACAGAGAGATGGCAGCAGCAATAATTGCATATATCTTAAAAAAACAGGCATATCTATGTAACATGGACCAATATGTATAGAGTAGGGCTGTCCAACCTGGAGATCTACCCCCTGCAGAGCTTCACATGCCTAACAAACAGGTCATTCAGTAGTATTGGGGCCAGTTATGTTAACATGTCTAATAATCTGTATCAGGTGTGTTAAATTAGGGCTACACTTAAGGTCTGCAGGGTGGTAGATCTCCAGAATCAGGAATTAGTAGCCTTGGTTTAGAGGGTGGATCTCATTCCAGATCAGTCTTCCAGATGACTCACAAATGCTGGCACACAATCCTTTCTCATTCTTCTTTATTTTAGCTGAGGAAGGGGCTCATTAATGGTTGAGAAAAATTGTGTATGTTCTCATATGAAATATGTCAGGATTTTCCTGCAAGCCCAGATGGTGGTGCCATGGTTAGCATTGTGGGTGGTGCTATGGTTAGCATTGTGGGTGGTGCTATGCTTAGCATTGTGGGTGGTACCCTGGTTAGCATTGTGGGTGGTACCATAGTTAGTAATGTGGGTGGTGCTATGGTTAGCATTGTGGGTGGTGCTAAGCTTAGCAGTGCAGGTGGTATCCTGGTTAGCATTGTGGGTGGTACTATAGTTAGTAATGTGGGTGGTGCTATGGTTAGCATTGTGGGTGGTGCTATGGTTAGCATTGTGGGTGGTGCTATGCTTAGCAGTGCAGGTGGTACCCTGGTTAGCATTGTGGGTGGTACCATAGTTAGTAATGTGGGTGGTGCTATGGTTAGCATTGCAGGTGGTGCCACGGTGAATATTGTGGGTGGTGTTATGGTTATCATTGCAGGTGGTATCATAGTTATCATTGTGGATGGTGCTATGCTTAGCATTGTGGCTGGTACCATGTTGCCTCGGCTAAGGTGTCCCTTGCTTGAATGTCCTGGTTCCAGGCTAGAAAGCGATGGATCGCTGCATTGTGAGCACATAGATTTTTCTCTCTTTTGTCCAAGCCATATGCATGCTGAAGTTGTGTTGTGGTAACTTTAAGAATGACAGCAGCAATTTATCTTTTACAAAATTCTTAGAGGATATAAGATTTTTGTTGTCCCACAGGAGATAACTGCTAGATGATTTATGGAATTCAGCAAATACACATTCTATATCACAGTGTAGAGAAAGGTCAGCTTTGCAGGTGTGCTTATGTGATCTACTTTGATGTACAATATGTTCTGATCTACTATATTTTGCATTGTATATAATGTACTCAAATCAAATATATATTGGCTCAAAAGGATCCGTTTAAAAATATGAAATTATTAAAATGATTGTACCAGCAGAATGTATGATTCTTTTGTTTTGCATATCCAGTCTTGCTGTCGTTTGTGACAAGCCCATAATTAGATCTCGGGCTTAGAGTGCAAGATAAGCCATTTTTATGGGGCACTTAGTACAATTTTCAGTGTTAAGGGCCTTGCCCTGGGGCCCAACGATGATTTGATTACCTCTGTCAGCCAGGGGATTCAACCCTATCAGCTTCTGGACAAAGGAACATTTGGAACTGTGGAATATGAATCAGAACCTTCTAGTTAAGTTCAGATTAAAAGTATGCTGTTTTACATGTAAGCCATATAACACACATTTCATAGAGAAGAAGTGTTGGGGCCCATGGACGGAACGTGCTCAGGATGTGGTCAGAAATGTGCCTAGAGCCTGCTGACTAGAGACATGTCTGACCCAGACGTGTTCTGGCAGGCATTGTGGCTAGAGATATGGACCCCTACATGATCATGTATGAGGGAAACATCCAATAAGCCATGTGGCCTGATGAGTCATTGCTTCACCAATGCAGCATCTGTCCACCGGCAGCCTGTTCTTGCTAATATAATCCTGTGCAAGCCTTGCCTGCCAATGCAGGATCCATTATGGCCCCACTGCATGCTGGGACACTGGCCTGGCTCGGTCACGACGCATCACAACATCCACATTACCTTGCACAGGATGACATTAACTTAATTATCTCTGCCCCTGGTTTTTAACTGTGAGCAATGACGTGAGCCTCAGACAACACACAAGGAAAGCCAAAGCAAGGATGATTTAATTTGTCTTCTGTAATGTTCCCTTGTGAAATATGTTTGTGTGCGTGTGTGTGTGCATGTGTGTAAGAGGCTCATTTATCTAGACCTCCAAGTATCCCTGAGAAAAGGAGAACAGAGAAATGTACCCATGTGCGTTAATGAGCAGAGGCAACAGAGGAGCGCACGTCTCTGGCAGAGCTGTGGTAGCATGAAGTCACATACGAGATCTGTGGATAATTATCTTTCCCTGCTCTGACAAAGCTGGGGGGGGTGGTTCTGCCCTACCCCGAAATGAGGGTGTGTTGGGAATGAAATTGGCGGCCGAGCCAGTCCTCACACTACAGGATGGCATCTGCGCCCACATGTCGCTAACCGCAGCTGGGCTACTCATGCTAATTGCTTGGTTTTTCTCGTAGGCTGGGAGGTAACACTCCCAGCCAGGGCAGTGCAGGTTGATTCATAGCTTTTGGAAGAGCGGTGCCTTAAACTCGGAGGCGGCTTCAGCCACGAGGAAGTGCGGCCGTTGGCGGCGGGGTTGTGCACAAGAACGTGTGAAAAATTGATTCTTGGTCCTTAAGATGCTAAATGCGCAATAACGTCAGCGTTTATCTGCTTCTGACGCCACCCTCTTGATTCCTTGTTTGTTTTTCATAAATCTTAGTTGTTAGTAACCTAGAGGTCAAACTCTGGTATAGCATTTAAATATTATATTACCCCTGGGCCAGGTGGGGTGCCCCGGGGAAGAGGTGAGCCTGTTGGTTGCCATTACTCACAATATGTGCATCTCTGATGAAAATTCCCGGGTTTCATAACTAGTTGTTCACTTTCTTAGCAGACCCTTTCATTCCTGACAACTTGTGCTGCCCACACAATCTGCTCATTTATTCAGCTGCATGTTTAAGGAGGAAACTAAAGACAAGGAATTCTCTCAAGGGTACAATGAAGCATGATTTTATAAGGTTTTCTTTCCCAGTTATTTATCACAATGCTGCTTTATCTGTGTATCTTTACAGGTGTGACTGTATAGCTCCTTGGTCTAAAATAGGCATTTCTACTGCGAATGTGATAGATCTTACAGCTTTCACAGTCATCTGAAATGACCTACGCCATCATGACCACAGAAGAAGGTTGACTACCCACAGGAAGCAGCAGAACAAAGGAGGGGGGGAGGATGAATTTGTATAAAGCAGACCCAAGCTGATACCTTAATTCCCTTCCCTGAATTCATGTGTGGTACAATAATAGGATTCCACCTTTGCAATAAGTCAATTCATGAAATTTCTTCATCCTCTCTGCTAGATATTCCACAGTCAACTGTAAGTGGTACTATTGTAAAGTGGAAGCTTTTTTTTTTTAGGAACAAAAGAATCTCAGCCGTGAAGTGGAAGCCACATAACAGAGCAGTGCTGAGGCACATAGTGTAAAAGTTGCCAACGCTCTGTTGACTCAGTAACTGCAGAGTTCCAGACTTCTTCTACAATTAAGCCCAGCACAAAAACTGCGCACCGGGAGCTTCGTGGAATGGGATTCCATGGTCGAGCAGCTGTATGCCAGCCTCACATCATCAAGCATAATGCCAAATGTCAGATGGAGTGGTGCAAAGTTCTCCGCCACTGGACTCTGGAGCAGTGGAAACATGTTCTGTGAAGTGATGAATTACACTTCTCTGTCTGGCAGTCTGATAGATGAGTCTAGGTTTGGTGGATGCCAGGAGAGCGTTACCTGCCTGACTGCGTTTTGCCAACTGTACAGTACAGTACAGGAATAATGATATGGGGCTGTTTTGCAGAGGTTGGGCTGGGCCCCTTAGTTTTGGCATGGGGAACTCTTAATGCTTCAGCATACCAAGACATTTTGGACAATCCCATGCTTCTAATTTCGGGCCAACAGTCTGGGGAAGGTCCTTTTCTGTTCCAGCATGACTGTGCACCAGTGCACAAAGTCAGATCCATAAAGACATGGTTGGGTGAGTTTGGTGTGGAAGAATTTGACTGGCCTGCACAGATCCCTGACCTCAAACACCTTTGGGATGAACTAGAACAGAGATTGTGAGCCAGGTCTTCATGTCCAATATCAGTGCCTGACCTGACAAATGCTCTTCTAGATGAATCGGCAAAAATTCTCATATACACAGTGCACAATCTTGTGGAAAGCCTTCCCAGAAGAGTGCAGCTGTTATAGCTGCAAAGGGGGGAGCAACTGCATATTGATGCCTATGGATTTAGAATGGGTTGTCATAGAAGTTCTTGTGCGTTTCATGGCCAGGTGTCCCAATACTTTTGTCCACATAGTGTTTTTCACTTCTTCTCAGGTAAATGACCAACACAGTGATAATTTTGGGGAATTTTGCTTTAAAAAGTTAAAGATGTAATTGTTACCAGGTACTGAAACACTGGAGACTGGAGAGTCTTACTCCAGTCTGTCTTCACTGTGAAGCTGAGAGGGGGGGGGGCTGTGATTATTTAATAGGGTCACCAGTAACTCATCTGCAGTGATTTCCAGGATGGGCATTACATTTTGTGGTTGTTTAATACAATAAAATGCACATTCAACAGCCACATGTACAGCAAAACTTAATACTTATGTCTTTTGATCTCCTAAACCTACATTCTCCCTTGTTTGTGTCCCTGCACCTGAATGAATCACTCTGATGAATTGTGGCTTTGCCATGGTTATTATGGTGGGCTAATTTAGCATTTAATGACTCTTTTCATGATCTACTGTGGGCTGAAGGTTACACAGCGGAGTGAAATTAATATGTTCTCCTCCCAAATCCTGGAAGATGTGAATCAGTGTGGGGATGCCTATCTTTCCAATCCCATTAATTAATCCCCAACTGCCCTGCACACCTCACAACCTGCTGGCCTCTTAGGATGCTGACCTTCTCAGTTATGCTTTTATTGGTTTTGCTGTTTCACAGATGATAGCGCAGGTTTTGGCAGGCTTTATAAACCCTGGTGATTAAAATTCAACATGACTCAGTTACACGTATCCTGTCATTAGCAGCATCCCTCTGCTGTAGCTCTCATCAGAGAGTCACACTTCCAGAGTTTTATACTGACATACTATACTGTGGGATTTAAAACTACTACCCATCAAACACATTACATGCTGTCATGCCGATGTCATTTTCATTTGGCTATTATTTAATAGTCATTAGTCCTTTTTGATGGGTCTTTCTTACACTCCCTGTACATGAGTCTTCTTTGACTTTTTAAATGCTGGCATCAAATGCTGATAAATGGAATAAGACCAAAAGTGTGATGTCAGAGGAAATCCATATTGTGATGGTAAGCACTCCATCTCCACGAATAAACGCCAGAAAGTGTCTCAGTCAGAAAACTGCAGATTTACAGAAGAAAGTAAGATGCTTTAAAGCATCATCAGAGGTCCACTTTACACTTCTCTCTGACTTAAATCAATAAAATAGATCGGTCTTTGGGGACCCACAGATGGTCCACATTTTTGCTCCCTCACACCTCCCTGCCAGACAATCCACATTTTTGCTCCCTCCCAGTCCCAGTCGCAGGGGGCTGTCTGTGGCTCCCTGGGGGCTGGATTGGGAAACACTGTCATTTTCCCTTTCATCCCTTCTGCAAAAAAATCTGCAGTCTTTTTCCCCACTTGGCAATCACCATTTTTACTTGCCATTCGTTACAGAGAGGTGATATTGTGTTCAATGCGTGTACATCAAAAAGCTAAGAAACACATTTTCTGATATAGGTTATACTTATATTTATATTAAATCCAAAGGCAGATTTTTTTAGCAGTTCTTTTTACTTTTCAGCTTTTGTGTCCAAGGCAATGGATTAATGCTGACATCTTACTTTGACATTAGACCATTTTACTTGCTTGATCAGTCAAATGTTCACAATGTGTGGCAATTTCTTGTTAAAATTGAAAAAGACACAATACATGCTAAACCTCAGGGTGACTACAAAAGAAATATTCTGCTACTGTAGCTCTTTGCAGGCAATACTTTATAAAACAAAACCGTAATTTATCAAACATGAAAGGATTGAATATTTATGCTCAAAATTCTCATTCTAGTTTTCAGAATCTGCTCTAAGCAAGCTACTACTGTCCTGGGGTCAGGTGTCCACATGGACTTCACGCATGCTGCTGTGAAATAACTCTGCTGTAGTGTTTCCCAATCCAGTCCTCAGGGACCCACAGACAGTCCATGTTTTAACGGGAGCTGGGAGGGAGCAAAAATGTGGATTGTCTGGCAGGGAATGGGAGGGAGCAAAAATGTGGACTGTCTAGCAGGGAGCTGGGAGGAAGCAAAAATGTGGACTGTTTGGCATGGAGGTGGGGGGGAGCAAAAATGTGGACTGTCTAGCAGGGAGCTGTGAGGAAGCAAAAATGTGGACTGTTTGGCATGGAGGTGGGAGGGAGCACAAATGTGGACTGTCTGGCAGGGAGCAAAAACATGGACTGTCTGGCAGGGAAGTGGGAAGGAGCAAAAATGTGGACTGTTTGGCATGGAGGTGGTAGGGAGCACAAATGTGGACTGTCTGGCAGGGAGCTGGGAGGGAGCAAAAACGTGGACTGTCTGGCAGGGAGCAAAAACGTGGACTGTCTGGCAGGGAGCAAAAACGTGGACTGTCTGGCAGGGAAGTTGGAGGGAGCAAAAATGTGGACTGTTTGGCATGGAGGTGGTAGGGAGCACAAATGTGGACTGTCTGGCAGGGAGTTGGGAGGAGGCAAAAATTTCGACAGTCTGGCAGGGAAGTGGGAGAGAGCAAAAATGTCTGTGGATCCTTGAGGACCAGACTGGAAAACACTGCTCTGTTTCATGGTGCCACATTAGTGTAAATCTCCACCACCCTGCACTCAGTGGGTGTTTGGAAGATGGATGGAGTCATATAATATAAGAAGAAGCCATGATTTGTCATACAGCTATAAGCACATAATTTAAACAAATCAAGTTCCGCTGCAGATGCTTGTTTTATTTGTTTGATTATTAGAAAGAGTTCCCTCTGGGTCAGCCTCGTTAAAATAACAATTAGCAATAATGACTTCATCGTTCTAATTATGTTGTCTCTGAATGTGTAATCCCGCAGATTCCATGTAAAATTAGTTATGGTCTGTACTCACATCCCGAGCACTAATGAGGTGATGGAAACTCCTGCGGAAATGACATTTGACCTCCTGATATTTTGGAGCTGGACAGGAATCAGTACCCAGCAACGGCTACCATTAATGACAGTTGGATGGATGACATCAGCACTGCAACTTCTGTGAAGAATTATGAATCCCGTAATTCTGCCAAGATGTCAATATCAACTAAATGATACAAGACCCACATGGCGGATACTTTTCTTCTTTTAATTCGTTTTATTATGCGATGCCCTTTTACATCTATGCTGTTTGCACAGGGGTGATAAAGTCCTTATATGGTTCTTAATGAAAGTACCTTATTTTCTAAAAAATATATAAACCCCTTGAGGATCACATAATATCTTTCATTTACCCATAGTTTAAAAAAGTGGACCATTTTCCAAGAATATGGTGATTTACTGATAAAACATACAAATGAATTGAGATGGAGGTTTGGTTTGTTGTTTGTCATGGAACATTCACTAGGGGGCAGTGGCGCAGAGGAGGGGGCTCACTGGCATTTTTTTTTGTTTTGGGTAAGGACTGTATGGGGCAAAATTCATCTGAGGCATTTCAGAAGTGATGGGATGATTATCAGAAATGAGAGGATGGGGCTGTCAGCTTGACCCGTCACACAGTAATCCCAGCTATGAGAGTAGGGCTTAGCCAACGAAAGGTGCCCATAATAACTGGATCCGAAAGAGGTGCTGCATGCAGCTAAATGTGGAGAAGGGTGATTACCCACATGGCTGGATCCAAGCCCAAAAAGGTACTGCATGCAACTGCGATGTCGGTTAACTCATTAGGCAACACAGGTGGCCACCTACGGTGCCATAATTGACTACTGCAATACTACCTGCACCTACACTTCATGGAAATTGTCATGTCTGAGACTTTTCCCTGTATGATTGTCTATGGTGTATTAATCATTCACACAGATGTTCATGTACTGGGTGTGGTGGGACAAGTTGCTGCTCCACTGCGGCAAGTGGCCAGATACACGGCCAATGAAAAAGTCAACCAAAGTCCTTAATTAAAAATAACTTTATTTGATATTATTAGTAGCCAAGATTAATTAAGAGAATTTCAAAAGTAGTCATGTTGTGTTTGAAAAATGATAAGATGAGAAAAGTAAAGATAAGACATACTTTATTGGACCAGGGGGAAATTATTAAATTTTTTTAATTCTTCAACAGATCACTGTACTATTCAAATTTATTTATGTCTCATGTAAGATTTTTATGTCACTTGTTCTGTGCATTGTTATTTAAATATTACAATTTGTAGACTGTTGTATGTCTATTGCTATACTTAAAGCAATTATATGGGTTCACCATGATTGCCTCTTATATCATCCTATCTGATCCTCTCTCAGTGCATGTAAATTGCCTTAGAAGTCAGTGTGTTCACTACCAGTGAAGTCTTAGAAATAAACTGAATTTAGATGTTGGATACTTTAATGATTTAATTCCTGAATTGGGTTTCTGAGATGTAAATAACAGCAATGGTGGGAAGTTAGGTCATGCCTAAATATCGCTCTAATTTGAAACAAAAATTTGAACACAAAGCACTTTGTGTGAAATCTAGACATTTTAACTGAATTTGAAGGAGCATTGAATAAACAGTACAAACAGCCCAGCTAATTAAATTATTTTTCTCATTCTTGCTTCCTGCTTGTTAAAGCATCGAGTGACACCCACAAAACCGAGAGCATGTTACCCAACTTGGAACACCTACCACTTCCTGGATGTGCGGCTCATGTGAGTCGATACAGAACGAGTGTGAGAAAAGCCCAGGGAAGAGGCAGTGTGTGCTGCGGCCTCCACATTCATACATTCATATTTGGGGCATGAAAATGACCCAGCTGGATGTTTTTTGGCACGATTCAGGTCGCCTTGTCTACCCAAGGCCGTATTTCTGAGTCCGGTCCTCGGGGACCCCCAGACAGTCCACGGTTTTTGCTTCCTCCCATCTCCCGAATGTCTGTGGGTCCACGAGAACAACTCTGGTTCCTTTTAGAAATGAATTTAAGCAGTTTTTCTCACCATGTTATCAGCCAAACTTCCGGAGGGTTTTTCTTTTGATTGACAACTATTACTCATTCACCCCTGAAAAGTAATCATTGAATACTGATGTACCACAGCCAGGATGTGCCCCAGTCTTGTGACCTGTGCTGCCTGAGAGAGCTGCAGCCTGCCCCCCCATCACTACCCAGACTGGTTAGAAGATGGATGGATAGATGGGTCTAGAATAGCCATTCAAAGACAATCATTCAACTTGTTTTCATGAAGATCTCTATCAGATGGAAACTATTCTATTGCACTTTGATTTAAACAAATGGTATTTGCTTTGAAATAAAATGGGATTTGCTATCACATGCAGCTAGGTGAGGCCAAGAACTGAAAATTTATTTGATAATATAA
The DNA here is from genome assembly GCF_023856365.1 of Brienomyrus brachyistius. NCBI lineage: Eukaryota > Metazoa > Chordata > Actinopteri > Osteoglossiformes > Mormyridae > Brienomyrus > Brienomyrus brachyistius. The sequence goes on from NC_064544.1 coordinate 23,732,644, forward strand.
AACTGTAAATGGTGGGGGGGGGTGAACATGGTTTGTTGCAAAACAGAAGTCAGAGCAGTCTGTGTGAGTGTCACCTGCGGGTCCCAGTCCACATCATTCCAGGGGCATTCTGGGGTGCGAGATCACATGTCGGTACCAAGGCGACATTCAGCAGCCAAAATGATGCCGGCGGCTTTATTTCAATGGCTGTGTCTGGAGATGGAATCTGACAGAGACAGTGAAGGTTAAGAATCTGTGGCCAACAGCAAGGTCATATGATGTTGCCTAGACAACCTTATGCCCGCCCCCCCCCCCCCCCCCATCCCTCATGAGGCTTCCTTCAGTCCACACAAAAGAGCGTGATAACGTGAAGTGGAGCATGAGGCGGAGCGCTTCAGTTACGCCAGGTGCTGGTTGTGACGTTTGCAGTAAGCTTTTGATGTTTGGCATTTCGGAAGCGGATTCCCCCAGGAACAGTATAGAGACTGAAAGAATCGCTTAAATACTGATCGGGCGTGAGGCATCATCACATACCCACAACTAAAGGACTGCAAAAAATGCTTAGAGAGTATTTAACAATCCTAAATAAAAGGGGAATTAGCTACTCTTAATAAGCATTAATGAGTTCCTTGATTAATCATCAGCAACCTATTGACCCGCAGAAGAACAAAGATGGGCTTCAGACTGGTGTGGTCACCTTTTCTGCCAATAGTTATTGCTGAGACAATTGAGCTTCTGACAGAAAAGATGGACTCCAGATGATTACAGAGCTTTCTGCTCAAAGCATAGCTCTTAGCCCAAGACTTAAACCCACTGTTTCTATAACAGTGCATTTCTCAAGGCAGAGAGTCTTGTAATAAAATCCGAACTCCACAGAGTTCTCCTACCAATCCCACCACAGTGGACCCTGATGTGAGATCCGGTCCAGCCTGCCTAACCTTGGCTAAGCTTCCCTAAAAGCCTCCCACGTGCCCTCTGACCTCCTTGTCATCACCAGCAAGCAGCTTCCCTTTCATACCACAGTAGAAGTTTGCTCGCCTGTGAGAAAGCTGAAGTTTGCTGATAAACAGCAGATCTTGATAAAGGAGTACTTTATCGCTACTCTGTTCCCAATACCCCCTCCCTGAGTGCCAGGGAGAGCTTATAGAGTTATTGAAATATTGTGAAATTACAGTCTAACATCCCCTCCGGTTAAAATGATCTCTGTCACACAAACAAGCATAGAGCAACGCACCGAATGGTAAATCCATTTTAATCAAACAAATGGACAACGCCAGGGCACTAAAAAGTTAAAGCAGCACAAAGGACAGGCTTTAGGCCATTTAGGAGATTTAGCACTTTGTAAAACATCACCCTTCAATTCAGCCTGAGTCGTTCGGTTTGAGATCAAAGTTTCAACAATGGAGTTCATGTTGGCTGGCATTTTTTAAACATAATTTTCCCAAGCAATCAAGCAGCCTCTATTCCCCCTATTACAGTACCAGAATATATGCACAATATCCATCCATCCATCCATTATCCTCCGCTTATCCAGGGTCGGGTTGCGGGGGCAGCAGTCTCAGCAGGGAAGCCCAGACTTCCCTCTCCCCGGCCACTTCTTCTAGCTCCTCTGGGGGGACCCCGAGGCGTTCCCAGGCCAGCCGGGAGACATAGTCTCTCCAGCGTGTCCTGGGTCTTCCCCGGGGCCTCCTCCCAGTGGGACATGCCCGGAACACCTCCCCAGGGAGGTGTCCCGGAGGCATCCGGATCAGATGCCCAAGCCACCTCATCTGGCTCCTCTCGATGCGGAGGAGCAGCGGCTCTACTCTGAGTCCCTCCCGAATGACTGAACTCCTCACCCTATCTCTAAGGGAGAGTCCAGCCACTCTCCTTCCTGCGGAGGAAACTCATTTTGGCCGCTTGCACCCGCGATCTCGTTCTTTCGGTCACTACCCATAGCTCATGACCATAGGTGAGGGTAGGAACGTAGATCGACTGGTAAATTGAGAGCTTCGCCTTTTGGCTCAGCTCTCTCTTCACCATGACAGACCGATGCAGCGCCCGCATGACTGCTGACGCCGCACCGATCCGCCTGTAGACCTCCCGCTCCATCGTTCCCCCACTCGTGAACAAGATCCCGAGATACTTAAACTCCTCCACTTGGGGGAGGACTCCATCTCCAACCCGGAGAGAGCATTCTACCGTTTTCCGGCTGAGAACCATGGTCTCGGATTTAGAGGTGCTGATTCTCATCCCAACCGCTTCACACTCGGCTGCGAACTGCCCCAGTGAGAGCTGAAGGTCATGGTCCGATGAGGCCAAAAGAACCACATCATCCGCAAAAAGCAGAGACCTAATCCTGAGGTCACCGAACCGGACACCCTCAACGCCCTGGCTGCGCCTAGAAATTCTCTCCATTAAAGCTATGAACAGAATCGGTGACAAAGGGCAGCCCTGACGGAGTCCAACCCTCACCGGAAACAAGTCCGACTTATTGCCGCCCATGCGGACCAGGCTCTGGCACCGGTCATACAGGGACCGAACCGCCCTTAAAAGGGGGCCCGGAACCACATACTCCCGGAGCACTCCCCGCAGGACTCCCCGAGGGACACGGTTGAATGCCCTCTCCAAGTCCACAAAACACATGTAGACTGGTTGGGCAAACTCCCATGAACCCTCCAAAACCCTGCTGAGAGTATAGAGCTGGTCCACTGTTCCACGGCCAGGGCGAAAACCACACTGCTCCTCCTGAATCCGAGGCTCGACAATCCGGCGGACCCTCCTCTCCAGGACCCCCGAATAGACCTTACCAGGGAGGCTGAGGAGTGTGATCCCCCTATAGTTGGAGCACACCCTCCGGTCCCCCTTCTTAAAGAGGGGGACCACCACCCCGGTCTGCCAGTCCTGAGGCACTGCCCCCGATGTCCACGCGATGCCGCAGATGCGTGTCAGCCAGGACAGCCCCACAGCATCCAGAGCCTTAAGGGGGGCGAATCTCATCCACCCCCGGGGCCCGGCCACCGAGGAGCTGTTTGACCACCTCAGTGACCTCCGCCCCAGAAATAGGCGAGTCCACCACCAAGTCCCCACACTCTGCTTCCATATCGGAAGGCGTGTCGGTGGGATTGAGGAGGTCTTCGAAGTATTCCTTCCACCGACCCAAGACGTCCTGAGTTGAGGTCAGCAGCGCACCATCCCCACCATAAATAGTATTGATGCTGCACCGCTTTCCCGCCCGGAGCCGCCGGATGATGGACCAGAATCTCCTCGAAGCCGTCCGGAAGTCGTTCTCCATGGCCTCACCAAACTCCTCCCACGCCCGAGTTTTTGCCTCAGCAATGCAATTGCAATGCAATGCAATTTTATTTATATAGCGCATTATCACAACATTACATTGTCTCAATGCGCTTTACATTTCTGCCACGTAAAGACCCCCCAGTGAGTAAGCCAAAGGCAACGGTGGCAAGGAAAAACTCCCTTAGAGGAAGAAACCTTGGGAGGAACCAGACCCAAAGGGGGGGCCCATCCTCCAGGGGCCAGCAGAAGAGTCAAACAAAACAAGATTGTATAATTTAAGCTAATACAGGGGTTGAAATTTCAGTCTCGATGCAGGGGCAGACCGGTGCAGGCACGGGGTGCTTAATGCATGATGGCAAGATCAACAGTGGCACAGCAGCAGGGGAGGAAGGAGAGGCATCCATGAGCCAAGGGCAGGCAGGCTGGAGGGTAGTTGCCGGAAGTGGAGGTAGTGGTCTTGCAGGCAGCAGAAGCATAAATTCCTCGATGTTATGGTTCTCCAGGTAGCACACCCCAGAAGGGGTGGGGGAGGAAGTAAGAAAATAGTGTATTAGCCAGAGTTGAGGAAACTAGAGGCAGTGCAAGCAAAATGATTGAGTGCAATATTCATCTAGGCTCCGGCAAACCGCATCCCGCTTGGCCTGCCGGTAGCTGTCAGCTGCCTCTGGACTCCCACAGGCCAAAAAGGCCCGATAGGACTCCTTCTTCAGCTTGACGGCATCCCTTACCACCGCTGTCCACCAGCGGGTTCGGGGATTGCCGCAGCGACAGGCACCGACCACCTTACGGCCGCAGCTCCGGTCAGCCGCCTCCACAATGGAGGCACGGAACATGGCCCATTCGGACTCAATGTCCCCCGCCTCCCCCGGGATATGGGAGAAGTTCTGCCAGAGGTAGGAATTGAAACTCTCCCTGACAGGGGGTTCTGCCACACGTTCCCAGCAAACCCTCACTATACGCTTGAGCCAGCGGAGCCAACCCACCACCAGGTAGTGATCAGTTGACAGCTCCGCCCCTCTCTTCACCCGAGTGTCCAAGACATGCGGCCGCAAGTCCGACGACACGACTACAAAGTCGATCATCGAACTGCGGCCTAGGGTGTCCTGGTGCCAAGTGCACATATGGACACCCTTATGCCTGAACATGGTGTTCATTATGGACAATCCGTGACGAGCACAGAAGTCCAATAACAAAACACCGCTCGGGTTCAGATCGGGGGGGCCGTCCCTCCCAATCACGCCCCTCCAGGTCTCGCTGTCGTTGCCCACGTGAGCATTGAAGTCCCCCAGCAGAACAAGAGAGTCCCCAGGAGGAGCGCTCTCCAACACCCCTTCCAAGGACTCCAAAAAGGGTGGGTATTCTGCATAAGCATAAGCGCGAACAACAGTCAGAACCCGTCCCCCCACCCGAAGGCGAAGGGAGGCTACCCTCTCGTCTACTGCGGTAAACCCCAATGTACAGGCACCCAGCCTGGGGGCAATAAGTATGCCCACGCCCGCTCGGCGCCTCTCCCCGCGGGTAACTCCAGAGTGGAAAAGGGTCCAACCCCCCTCGAGGAGACTGGTTCCAGAGCCCAAGCCATGCGTCGAGGTGAGCCTGACTATATCTAGTCGGAATTTCACAACCTCGCGCACCAGCTCAGGCTCCTTCCCCATCAGAGAGGTGATATTCCATGTCCCTAGAGCTAGCTTCTGTAGCCAAGGATCGGACCGCCAAGGTCCCCGCCTTTGGCTGCCACCCAGATCCCATTGCACCCGACCCCTATGGCCCCTCCCATGGGTAGTGAGCCCATTGGAAGGGGGACCCACTTGCCTTGTTCGGGCTGTGCCCGACCAGGCCCCATGGGTGTGGGCCTGGCCACCAGGCGCTCGCCATCGAGCCCCACCCCCAGGCCTGGCTCCAGGGGGGGGCCCTGGTGACCCGCGTCCGGGCAAGGGAAATCGTGTGTCCATGCTTTGCTTCTTCATAGGGGTTATTTGAGCCGCACTTCGTCTGGTTCCTCACCCAGGACCTGTTTGCCTTGGGTGACCCTACCAGGGGCATAAAGCCCCAGACAACATAGCTCCTGAGATCACAGGAACACGCAAACCTCTCCACCACGATAAGGTGTCGGCTCCAGGAGAGGCACAATATGCAAAAAAAAAAAATCGATGAGAAAATGAACATGATCATAGGAGAGGGAAAGAGACTCCAGCGTGCAGTGAGCTGGAAAAAATGAAGCGAAATGGATCGAAACACAGATTCCATTGTGATGTTCCCAGTGGCCTTAACAGGGCCTCGCTGATTGAGCAATCATGCTCCTAATGAATTATTCACACTCTAAGGACAACAGCAGTGTCTGTGACACTCTCTGCACCTTAGAAGTGATTGTGATAAAGAGCCTTGTTCAGGAATAAACCAGTCCAGCTTCACCTGGGACTCCTCAACAGCCGCTAAAATACCTGTCAGTGATATCAGTGTAATTGTCTGCAATAAGGAAAGATCAAGATGAATGTATGTATTTATATGGATAAATATGGAGGATATGGATTTAGGGCTGTTATGAACTGGCTCAGGGTTCATAACAAAGAAAAAGGGAGTGAGTTTAACCCTCCCCAATGGGAAAACATACAAACGACTTCTGATAAATGCTTAAAATTATACAAAGAAATTGATCACATAGCTCAGCAACGAAGATCTGTTCACAGGAACCAAATACGGCTCCAGAAAGGTTCCCAGCAGCACAATTAACCAGATTGAGAGAGAGAGAGAGAGTCCCCCAATCAGGAACACCTGAACACAAAAAAAAAGAAAACAAGCAAACAGAATAATGGCAAAGCAATTTCAACAATACATCTATGGATGTAACAGCCATTTCATGTTCCTAAGGATAGTAGCAGTGCTGAAAGGCAGCCATTGAGGGAGCTGAGCTGAGCTGTGTTGGATGTGAGAGGCACTGTAAAGCTCACATACAGTTCTGAAGGTCTGCTTAGACACAGCTCGTTCCTATTACGACATGAGGAGCACAGACCAGGGAAGCAGGAGACGGAGGCTTGGGGAATGAGGGATTTAATAGGCAACCAGAGAGGTATACAAGGCAAAACAGGCACTAACCTCAATGACACGATGAGCACTTAAATACAGAAATGCAATCAGGTAAGACTAGGAACAGCTGGTAACATGGGGATTCCACACGTGGTTAACGAGGGGGTGTGGCACACAGGAGGAGCGGCACAATCGGGATGTGACAGTTCCTCATAATACCAGAATCATGATGATAACCTTATGTTTTTGCCAGGACAGATTTGTGTTAGATCTTTTGAATACAGAAGATTCAGCAGGTCCATTGTCTCTACCTCGCCATTCCCCATGCCTTTAGTATGTTTTCAGAGCTAGAAGATGTTTTTAATAACTTTTTCTGTCCGCTTAACCAGCTTGACCCATCATCACTCCAGTGGCCATAGATCCTCCCTGGAAGAACTTGTTGTTGTGGGATTTATCTTCAGCACGCAACTAAGCATAAGCCTCTGTGTCCACCTTGGTTCTTTCATCACTCAGGTTTTACAGAAATTGCTGAAAATTATGTTAGTTGGTGTAACACTCAAAGGTCTTAATTTCGCTTCTAACAGCAGTAAAAAGTGGCAATGAGGCCTTGAGGAAGGCACTCAGACATACAGGAATTACATTAATAAATGCAAAGTTATGAATATATTTGTGTAGAAAATGGAAAGATGTCTGCTGAATATTTGAATAACGTGACACTGAAGTCTATGCAAATCTGCACCATTAAAAGTAGTGCTGTGGAGTAGCAGCATCTCCTTATAGCAGCATGTTCATCTCATTCAAAAAAACACCCTCATTTACAAGCTTTACATCAGTGTATTTCACACTGACAAAAATACACATTTCTTAATACTGACTTGTAACTTGTAAAGCAGCAGTGGATATTACATTTACATGACAGATTACTTATTTAGCAGGCTCTTTCATCCAAAGTGATGTACAAGTGAGGATCAAAGATTAGGGTCAGACAGAATCTGGAGCAAGTGAGGCTAAGGGCCAGCTCAAGGTCCCAATAGTGACCTGACTCCGCCAGCCAACGGATTTGAAGTGGTGACCCTCCAGTCACAAGCACAGAGGCTTAAGGATGAGTTTAGGACATGTCCAGCAAATGAGTGGAGAAGAATGACATTGGGGTGGTGCTTAATTTTAATTAAAGATGACAAAGTATAGGTTTGTGAGAGCCATACATTCGTGTGGGCCATATGTTCGTGAGGGTCATATGTTTATAAGGATCATACATGTGTGAGGGCCATATGTTCATGAGGATCATATATTTATAAGGATCATATGTGTGTGAGGGGCGTACGTTCGTGCGGGTCATATGTTTATAAGGATCATACGTGTGTAAGGGCCATATGTTCATGAGGGTCATATGTTTATAAGGATCATGTGTGTGTGAGGGGCATACGTTCGTGAGGGTTATATGTTTATAGGGATCATACATGTGTGAGGGTCACATGTTTATAAGGATCATACGTGTGTGAGGGCCATACGTTCGTGAGGGTCATACGTTTATAAGGATCATAGTTGTGTGAGGGCCATACGTTTGTGAAGGTCATATGTTTGTAAGGATCATATGTTTGTGAGGGCTATAGGTTTAGGAGGGTAATGATGTACAATGGAACTGGTTACACCAAGAAACAAGCAGGGAATCAAAAATCAAACACATAATCAACAAGAACATCACCAACAACAATGACTCCACAAGAAACAAGGCAGGACCAGGAACTTAAATATCGAGGGATAACAAGAATAACGCAGGACAGGTGAGAACAATTAGGAAGGGCTGGCAAAACGGGCAACAGGTGAAATGAATAATTAAATCAAGGAACACAGAAACTAACAGGGAAACAAATAAAACAAGGAAACAGAATCTAAACACTAGGAAAATAACAAAGAACCAAGGCAAACCAAAAAAAACGAAAAAGAATATAAGTCACGAAACACAGAAACCAGAAATACAAATGAAACAAAATACAAAAACAGATGAAGTGGAATTTGAATACGTGACAGAGAGGTTAGTAGCTACACACTCAGCTCATTGAGCCATGCAGCAGTTTGAAGAGCAAGGGGAACTCACTAAGGACTTTGACAATGAGGAGGAACAGGCTGGCCAGCGACTAAATGGGGAGGAAACATGAAAGACTGGGACAGACAGGTGCAGACCCTGACAGTGAGTGTCATATTTTTGTAAGGACCATATGTTTGTGAGGGTCATACGTCTGCGGGGGGGGGGTCATGTTTATAAGAGCAATAATATTAAAACCAGTTAGTGTGCAAAAATCAATTTAAACTTAAATTGCTGAAGCAATATCTTGTTACAGCAGAGATTGTCTCTTTCCTTAGATATTAACAAGATTTAGCACATAGAGCAAAAGGGGCTCGAAATGCAAAAATGATCGGTGTGCATGAAAGGTCTGTGATTAAAAACTGCTTGGCTTGCTTGTTGAAAGATATTACAGTCGAAAGACTGAATATGCAATCACAAGATTCTCATCAACAAGCCATTTGGACAGTTTGGAAAAGCTGATTTGTCACGTCAGGTAATATACAGCATTTTCTCTTTGATTGTTGAAAACACTTTTTTAAATCCAAGATCTGCTGAAACATAACCACCTCCGTAGTGGGTTCACCATGTAGCAGGAGTTACTGAGGTACTGTGTCCCACTTAAAAGAGAACCAGCATCGTGATATCGGAAAACCAGTAGAGTTATCTCTACTTATGCACAAAGTTATCTGGCTAAGCAAGGAATCCGGTTTCGCGATACAGGTCCCAGATGTCCTTTGCAGAAACAAACATGCTCGCCGAACACTTGCCACACAACAAGATGAAAACCATTGATGTGGCAGAAGTTTTGAGGTGAGAAATTTTGTGTTTCATTTCACTACATGGCTAATGTTGTCGAAAGTTGTTGTATCCAGAAGGAGATAAATGCTTTAACCACTTATAGGTAGTACCCAATTCTGATCAGTTATGTTCAAATAAGTGGCACCTCTGTAATTTGAGAATAATTTGTCATTTGCCCATTTCTAGAACTCAAAAGCATGCAAATAAATATTTGAACGAATGGCATGATTGACAAGCTCGGGCTGGATATGGGTCACAGCAGGTACCCCTCAGGTCACAGCGGGACATACTTGGTGGCATCTTGGCATAGCCAATCTGACCCAGCAAGAACCCATTTAAAATCGCACACGCTTTCAACCACCCAATATTAAAAGATGTTTATAATCTGAAACTATGGAAAATATGCACTATATATCGAGAGAGCGCACATAGGTGGAGGATTTTACCTCTGTGCACTATGGCCCAGCCTCAAATGTCGTGTGAATTCCACTTGTCGCCTGTTTCCTTCAGCGCTCCAGTAAACTGTGAAAGTTCATATTTACTTAAGTTGGGTTGAGATAAGAGTTTCATGTACCATGAAATAAGCATGGTCTCAGTTTATCTGTGAGAAGTTTCCATCTAATCAGAGTTCCATGTTCAAAAATAGGAAGGTTTACAATTTGTTTGGAATAACAGTTTATGTGGCACAGTGTTTGTTAGTTTATTGTTATATAGATATAAAATATCGTGTTTTTTTCTAAATTCTCTTGAATCTTGAAAGTTCTTTCAAGAATCTTCTGTTGAACCATGGACTGTTTTGCTCTAGAGGTTTGGAATGGCAAAGGACATGAACCAGATTCAGATGTTTGGGCACTGGACTGTGTCATGTATGTCTCTGTTCTGAACCATCTGCGTAGCCAAAGACTTCATGTTCCTTCTTCACTGTTTGAAATGAGCTCCAGTATTACATTTTCTTCAAGATGCTGCAAATGTCTTTGTTTCTCTCAACCCAGGTGCACACTGATACTCAGGAGATTACACTTTTGGGGCCAGGATTTGAAGGATATCTATTGGCATGTCACAGAGGTGCAATACTCGCTGCCCAAGAGTCTCTTTGCAGCAGCCCGAAAGCTTATTTCTGGGATCTTCCAGAAGAATCCACATGATCGCCTCATGTTGGATCAGATCCTCCAGCATGAATTCCCAACAAAGGTAAGAATGTTTATAAGATGTTATGGTGAGGCTGACTTGCCTCCTGTAGAATTGATTTGACTAGTGGAAACATCTTAAACCACCACACTAGGAATTCACTCCTGCCAAACTGCCACCTAGCAGCAGTGTAATGGTGCCACAGTTGAAGCCATCTTACCTAGTGAAGAGCTCCTTCGTCAGGAAGGCTAAGTTCCGGTATCAAAGGAGGACACCCAAAGGTGAGCTTCATCATTACAAATTCAGGCAGTACAACATCTGTCAATTCATCTGGGTTAGATGCCCAATCTGGCATCTACATGCTTTCTTGCAGTTTATAAGTCTTCACACGAGTTGGCATGTGACCATGTGACTGCTTTGTGAACAATTTGAACAGTGTTCAGGAGGTCAACAGGAAGCCATTGCCTGCTCAGCCTGATTTCTCAAAAAGGATACCTCTTCAGCTAATGTTCAGCAGAATACAGAGAGGCCACTAAACATCCAAGCCAAGAAGGGGTCAAGGAAGTCACTTGCATGGGCTGTTGCTCTGGTCACCAACAGACCACTGATCATCTGGGCACTGGATGGGGCAAGGAAGTCTTCACCCTGTGTTTGCTGGGTCAACTACAGCAAAACATGTGTCAGGGCAGAGGATGCATCAAAACTTGGTGTTGGCGACCCAAATAACCCAGGATGAACAAGACATCTTTGACTCATCCTCTACCCAGGTCAGTGTGTTTGTTGTGACACCAATAACCACTGGGGCAGAGGGTGGGTCACGGAAGTCCTGTTCCTTCAGAGGCACTATGCTGCGTGGTGCTTAAGGTGAGATTAATGTCTCTGTTGATGTGTAGCGTTACAGTGTATTACATTTCACTTTGGTGAAAATCATGCTGTCTTTAATGAGACCTGTGTTCATTTACACATGCCATGCCAGTGAAAACTCGAGTGCCTCAACGGCTCCCTGTTTGTAGAGGAGCCAATTTTTCACCCTAAAGACCTTTTATCTAAAGGTTTTTGTGTTCGTTGACTAGTCACACAAAGTCATTTGGCACAATTTGCACCTTCATTCAATGACTTTTTTTAAAACATGAATACCAAAAATAACATTTAACTTTAATTAGTGCATGTTGCATGTATGTGTACGACTGATCTGCAGCTAAATATGCTGAAAGGTTCGTGCAGCGAAGAAGGAACATGTTATGCGCTTTTGGAGGAAAGCCTGACCTACAGTAGGCAGCGCAGTAATCACCCATTGGAATCTCAAAGCTTACAAGGGAAGTAGGAGACCTGAGTAATTGATACTATGGAAGTAGTAGATTTTTTTAGGCATTGTCTTTTCACTGAATGGTAAGTGTCTTTCATTTCCACATAGAATCAGTAAATATTTACTCAATAAACTTTATTTACTCATAATAAACTTTATCTGGCACCTTTCATACATGACATGCAACTCAGACATTCATAATAAGCAAATTGAGACCCTGCTATGTCACATTGTCACTTATGGGTTAAATGCACAGCCCGAACAAGGCACGTGGGTCCCCCTTCCAATGGGCTCACCACCCATGGGAGGGGCCATAGGGGTCAGGTGCAATGTGATCTGGGCGGCGGCCGAAGGCAGGGACCTTGGCGGTCCGATCCTCGGCTACAGAAGCTAGCTCTAGGGACATGGAATATCACCTCTCTGATGGGGAAGGAGCCTGAGCTGGTGCGCGAGGTTGTGAAGTTCCGGCTAGATATAGTCGGACTCCCCTCGACGCACGGCTTGGGCTCTGGAACCAGTCTCCTTGAGGGGGGTTGGACCCTTTTCCACTCTGGAGTTGCCCGCGGGGAGAGGCGCCGAGCGGGCGTGGGCATACTTATTGCCCCCAGGCTGGGTGCCTGTACATTGGGGTTTACCGCAGTAGACGAGAGGGTAGCCTCCCTTCGCCTTCGGGTGGGGGGGCGGGTTCTGACTGTTGTTCGCGCTTATGCGCCAAATGGCAGTTCAGAATACCCACCCTTTTTGGAGTCCTTGGAAGGGGTGTTGGAGAGCGCTCCTCCTGGGGACTCTCTTGTTCTGCTGGGGGACTTCAATGCTCACGTGGGCAGCGACAGTGAGACCTGGAGGGGCGTGATTGGGAGGAACGGCCCCCCCGATCTGAACCCGAGCGGTGATTTTTTGTTGGACTTCTGTGCTCGACACGGATTGTCCATAATGAACACCATGTTCAGGCACTTGGCACCAGGACACCCTAGGCCGCAGTTCGATGATCGCCTTTGTAGTCGTGTCGTCGGACTTGCGGCCGCATGTCTTGGACACTCGGGTGAAGAGAGGGGCGGAGCTGTCAACTGATCACTACCTGGTGGTGGGTTGGCTCCGCTGGTGGGGGATGAAGCCGGCCAGGACTGGTAGGCCCAAGCATATAGTGAGGGTCTGCTGGGAACGTCTGGCAGAACCCCCTGTCAGGGAGAGTTTCAACTCCTACCTCCGGCAGAACTTCTCCCATATCCCGGGGGAGGCGGGGGACATCGAGTCCGAATGGGCCATGTTCCGTGCCTCCATTGTGGAGGCGGCTGACCGGAGCTGCGACCGTTAGGTGGTCGGTGCCTGTCGCAGCGGCAATCCCCGAACCCGCTGGTGGACAGCGGTGGTAAGGGATGCCGTCAAGCTGAAGAAGGAGTCCTATCGGGCCTTTTTGGCCTGTGGGACTCCAGATGCAGCTGACAGCTACCGGCAGGCCAAACGGGTTGCGGCCTTGGCGGTTGCTGAGGCAAAAACTAGGGTGTGGGAGGAGTTTGGCGAGGCCATGGAGAACGACTTCCAGACGGCTTTGAGGAGATTCTGGTCCACCACCCGGCGGCTCCGGGCGGGAAAGCGGTGCAGCATCAACACTATTTATGGTGCGGATGGTGCGCTGCTGACCTCAGCTCGGGACGTCTTGGGTCGGTGGAAGGAATACTTCGAAGACCTCCTCAATCCCACCGACACGCCTTCCGATATGGAAGCAGAGTGTGGGGACTTGGTGGTGGACTCGCCTATTTCTGGGGCGGAGGTCACCCGAGGTGGTCAAAAAGCTCCTTGGTGGCCGGGGCCCGGGGGTGGATGAGATTCGCTCGGAGTTCCTCAAGGCTCTGGATGCTGTGGGGCTGTCCTGGCTGACACGCATCTGCGGCATCGCGTGGACATCGGGGGCAGTGCCTCAGGACTGGCAGACCGGGGTGGTGGTCTCCCTCTTTAAGAAAGGGGACCGGAGGGTGTGCTCCAACTATAGGGAGATCACACTCCTCAGCCTCCCTGGTAAGGTCTATTCGGGGGTCCTGGAGAGGAGGGACCGCCGGATTGTCGAACCTCGGATTCAGGAGGAGCAGTGTGGTTTTCGCCCTGGCCGTGGAACAGTGGACCAGCTCTATACTCTCAGCAGGGTTTTGGAGGGTTTATGGGAGTTTGCCCAACCAGTCTACATGTGTTTTGTGGACTTGGAGAGGGCATTCGACCGTGTCCCTCGGGGAGTCCTGTGGGGAGTGCTCCGGGAGTATGGGGTACCGGGCCTCCTTTTAAGGGCGGTTCGGTCCCTGTATGACCGGTGCCAGAGCCTGGTCCGCATGGGCGGCAATAAGTCGGACTTGTTTCCGGTGAGGGTTGGACTCCGTCAGGGCTGCCCTTTGTCACCGATTCTGTTCATAGCTTTAATGGACAGAATTTCTAGGCGCAGCCAGGGCGTTGAGGGTGTCCAGTTCGGTGACCTCAGGATTAGGTCTCTGCTTTTTGCGGATGATGTGGTTCTGTTGGCCTCATCGGACCGTGACCTTCAGCTCTCACTGGGGCAGTTCGCAGCCGAGTGTGAAGCGGCTGGGATGAGAATCAGCACCTCCAAATCCGAGATCATGGTTCTCAGCTGGAAAAGGGTAGAATGCTCTCTCCGGTTGGGGATGGGGTCCTCCCCCAAGTGGAGGAGTTTAAGTATCTCGGGATCTTGTTCACGAGTGGGGGAACGATGGAACGGGAGGTCAACAGGCGGATCGGTGCGGCGTCAGCAGTCATGCGGGCGCTGCATCGGTCTGTCATGGTGAAGAGAGAGCTGAGCCAAAAGGCGAAGCTCTCGATTTACCAGTCAATCTACGTTCCTACCCTCACCTATGGTCATGAGCACTATGGTAGTGACCGAAAGAACGAGATCGCGGGTGCAAGCGACCGAAATGAGTTTCCTCCGCAGGGTGGCTGGGCTCTCCCTTAGAGATAGGGTGAGGAGTTCAGTCATTCGGGAGGGACTCAGAGCCGCTGCTCCTCCGCATCGAGAGGAGCCAGATGAGGTGGCTCGGGCATCTGATTCGGATGCCTCCGGGACGCCTCCCTGGGGAGGTGTTCCAGGCATGTCCCACTGGGAGGAGACCCCGGGGAGACTATGTCTCCCGGCTGGCCTGGGAACGCCTCGGGATCCCCCCAGAGGAGCTGGATGAAGTGGCCGGGGAGAGGGAAGTCTGGGCTTCCCTGCTGAGACTGCTGCCCGCGCGACCCGACCCCGGATAAGCAGAGGATAATGGATGGATGGATGGATGGATGGATGGGTTAAATGCACAGGACACATTTCATTGTTGTGCTGTGGTGTGGCAACAATGACAACTGATCACTAAATTCTTTTTTAAAAATTCATATTTTTAAATGCAGCAAGAAAATATAAAACTAAAAAACTATTACTACAGGACTTCTACACACTCCTGTAAGTTGCTCTGGCTAAGGGTGTCTGCCAAGTGCAGCAAATGTAAATGTACTACATGTGAAAATAATGTTCTGTCTGGATTATGGGGTAGGGTTGCAAGACTGAAGCCGTATCTTGATCCAAATGGAAAATTTTGGCTAAATTTTGCAAAAAAATACATCGTCTCCCAAAAGCATGTGTGAAAATGTGTTATGGTCTGATGAAATCAAGGTTGAACTTTTTGGCCACAATTCCAAAAGGCATGATTGGCATAAGAACTATACTGTGCATCACCAAAAGAACACAACACCCACAGTGAAGCACGGTGGGGACAGCGTCATGCTTTGGGGTTGTTTCTCTTCAGCTGGAACTGTGGCTCTAGTCAAGGTGGAGGGAATTATGAACAGTTCCAAATGCCAGTCGATTTTGGCCCAAAACCTGCAGGTGTTTGCTAGAAAACTGAAGATGAAGAGGAAACTTTCAGCATTGCAATGTCCCCAGGCATACATCCATATCAACAAAAGAATGGCTTCATCAGAAGAAAATGAAAGTTTTGCATTGGCTTATAGGTGGAGCCCAGACCTAAATCCAACTGAAAATCTGTAAGGTGACCTGTAGAGGGCTGCGTGAGAGAAACTGCAAACTGGGAAAACAGAACGGACTTTCCCAGAACTTTCACACTCAGTTCTTATCTCAACCAGACTGAAGGTGGAGAAAGTACAGTATATACCAGGATATTTTGTCTACAGAACAGGATTGTGATGTCTGTTCACAGACGCTGCACACGCACTTATCTGGACTGCAGGAGCACTCTCTAACCTGCAGCCTAATTGTAATGAATATACTGTACAGTATGTGAAAATAAAGTATAAGATCATAAAAGATTTCAGATCATTATGAATATAACATAGACAGTTTGCTTATTACACTTTGGCCTATGTTCGGAAAATTAAAATCACTAGATAATGCATAAATAAAGTTTAATTAGGTTTAGAGAACAGAGGTAATGCGATTTCAGTATAAGGAACTGTTAGGACTCAAAGGATGCCTTTCTTTCTAAAGAAATTTATATATAAAACATAACAAGAGAAGCACTTGAAGGCCAAAATATTTAGGTGCATTTCAAAATTAACTAGAGATGAAATGAGAGCAAGGGAAAGAGTCAAAGCCCCAAACATGTTTTAAATATCTTTGCTAAAGTAGGTTAAGGTTTGAGTGTTTTTTCTGCAGTCTTTTGTGAAAACTAGCAAATTTTATATCCAAGTTGCTCTCTTTCGCACTTAATGCCAAATCAAACAGCTCAGAGCCAAATCTCCCACTTATCCTCACTGCACTTATCTTTTTCTTTACTATTCTCCCCTGGATATTTTGGGTGGGCCCACTAGGTTAATACTCTTTTTGATAGCTAGCTGGTTATAAAACTCATGGATGTAAATCACTGTGTACACAAATATTGACTTTCATGTGCTGCCCCTTTGATAGCTTATCATGAACTCCGGCTTGGGACAAAAAGCTCAAGTTAATGGCTAAAGTACTAATGTTGCTTTGTGCCAGCATGCCATAGCTCACCCAATGAAAAGCGTGAAGAAGAGAGTGAAGAAAGGCAGGTCCAAAGTGGTGCCACCCTGCTGTAAAGTCACCGGCCTTTCTTTTGATAAGGTGACGCTTGTGCTGTTTTCATTTGGCTGATACACTAGCACCTCACCATGGCTGCGTTTAGAACAGCGAATCAATCCTGTGGTAGTGGGTGCAGTATCTTAGTGCTCACCGTGCTTCTCGTGTTCCTGCATGAGGCCATCTCTGTCCATGCACAAGTACGCCTTGGGAGCCTCCACTATGCTAAGCTCATGACACTAATCGTGCAATGCAGGTAGATAAATACAGCAGAATATGGCTTTAGAGCGAAGTGTCTGCTGATGCAGAGCTGTGAATGAAGAGGATGATGATAGTGACGATGATGATGGTGACGATGATGACGGTGACGATGATGATAATGATGATGGTGACGATGGCCGCCTTGGCCAGTCCGCCCTCCTCGTGCCCATGATTGCTGTGAGCTCAGCCCTGTGTGAAGTGAGAAATTCACACTGTAAATCTCATTCAATTCCCTAATGCAGCTGCTGACTGAAGCGGAGCAGAGTTCACAAGCAGATTTATACGACGCCCGTGTTGCGTGTAGACGCGAGCCAGAGGTATAAGCCCCCTCACTCCCCCCGCTTTCTCTACACATAAATAACACATTCCTGTTACTCTTTGACTGCTGCCCCTCCTGCCCCCACCCCCACCACAGAGGGTGTTGGGGGGGCATTCTGACCAGTTGAGCTGCCCAGCTACCCTAATTAGTGGCTAGGCAAGTATTCCTCATGGTTTTGACTGCAGCTTGGCCTAGTTGGGGTCCTGCTCTTGTGCTAGTTTGTTCCAGTGAAACGCTCAGCTGGACAGGAGTCAGGCTGAGCAGTGAAGTGTAAGACAGGAGTTAACTTGTCTACTGAATGGGGACAGAAATGAGCACAAGTGCAATATTAAAATTACATTTAAATCTGTACAAAAAGTTTTAAAATCAAAGGAGCTTCTTTTTGGGAAGACTAACTGAGAGTCTAGAGCTGGACAGTGTGCTGTGAGCGCTCGGCACGGTGGTTTGTCTCTCCTATTTCCCACACTCGTTTAAAATGGAGTAATGCTGCTTTGTTGTTCTGTCAGGTTGTCACTAATTTTTGTTTTGTACCAAGTGCACTTATTATGTTTTTGCTGCATTTGATGCTGTAGGGCAACCACAGTGTGAGGAGTGGCGTGTCAAAATAAATTGAATTGCGCTGAAAATATCCCCTTTATGTACACTCTCCCTGGAGTAAAGGAACACAGCAACTTACTTGGAAACTTTGATGAGAAACAGCTTGGCGAAACATCACTTTTATCTTACATTCTGTCATTATAATGACCACAGCTGACAGGAAATACAAAATGGATGGGAATGTTTTTCAGGCTTGAAGCCTCATCCCTCAGAATATTCATGAAATTACATTTGAACATTGTTTTGCTGGCCGCTGGTTTGTACTCTGTGCCCCCCCGGCAGGTTAAAGTGCCGGTTGGTTTTCATCATTGGGCCCTTGAGTGACGCCCTTTACCCCCAATTGTTCCAGAGGCTGACTGCTTTCTCAAAAATGTACATCACTGTGGATAAAGGTGTCTCCTAAATAACCAATTTATAAAATGTAAATGCATTCACTTTGTGAGCCATGACTTCAATTGATGGTGTGGTAGGTTCATACGAGGTTATAAGTTCAGGTCATTATATCTGTGAATTTACAACATTGCATGTCTGTTAATGTCATGTGTGTGTGGTTCCTCACAGTTGTGAATTTGGCAGTTTGGAGGCTCTTCCCCAGATTGAATTTGCTGCATATTTTCACCCAGCCCATGCTGTCTGCCTGCTTTCTTCTGTTCATCGTCCTGATTTATTTTTCTCACTTTGTTCATCTTCTTGCTTTCCACAAAGCAGGCTGCCCCTCAATTCATAGCACTTGAACCGTAAACCAAAACGCAATCAGGACTGGTCTGTATGGGGCATGGCTTATTATAAATTAAACAGGATTTTTGATGGATGGTTTGTGCCATCTTAGTGAGCTGCAGCTGTGCTGGTGGAGCATGGCACCACCAGGCTGCTGCTGTTTTTATGAGCGTCTGATGCTTACACACACCTATTCAATTCAATTCATTTCAATTCAATTCAGTTCAATTCAATTCCATTTTCATCGCCTTTCACAAGTTGGCCCAAGGTGCTTGACATGGATATGTGGGAATATATTACTACATAATTTGTATAGGATAATTCAGTAAACAAAAAAAGGGAATACAGAAATAAAGAATGAAAGCAAGAAAACAATAGAGGAGAGAAGATACAGTAAAAAGAATGGGCCTGTTTGCTAAAAGTAGGTATAAACTCTGCTCATGGTAAATGTCTATCAGTGAGTCTGTTCTCCGTGCCAGTCTGTGTGAGCTGGCAGATTAAAAGCCGGAGCCAAAATGTCACAGTTTGTTAGTCGCTTCCACCATGTCATGCTAATGTGCTAATGGGCGGCAGTGGGACCCACTGGCCTGGCGATCAGGGCCTGTGCCATGCAGAATGAGGCACTGTGGTTTGAGTGCCTCCCCAGTAGTAGATTTTCATACAATGCTGATACTTACCCCCGACCCTCTGTCCTGAAACTCACTGGTTCAGGTATGTGAAGAAAAGAAAATACATGGACAAAAGAAACACACATACAGTACAGTGATCCCATATACAACCACAGATATGAACATGAAACACAGTCACATGTACATTTACATTTACCCACAAGCATACCCCCCAAATACCAAGGAAGGCACAGAAATATACTTACATCAACCTGCAAAATCAGACATACGTCAAGTATAGATGCATACACACAGAAAATCTTACACGAGCAGCTGGACACAACAACAGGCATGCAGGTGGGAACAGTGAAAGACAAGGAACTGCAAACAAAACGCAACTGGCATGTATATCGTCACCGTGAGACAGGAAACAGCAAACAAAAGACAACAGGAAAGCAGATGGTCACTGTGAGATAAGAAACTGCAAAGGAAAGGTAAAAGACATGCAGAGGGGCACTGTGAGACATGAAATTCTGCAAATGAAAGGCAACAGGTATGCAGAATATCACTCTGAGACAGAAAACTAACAAGCAAGTATAATGTCACTGTGAGACAGAAAACTGCAAACAAAAGGCAAAAGGCATGCAGGGGGGCACTGTGAGATAGGAAACTGAACAGGAAAAGTATCACGCATGCAGGGGAACACTGTGAGACGGGAAACTGCAAAAGAAAGGTATCAGGCATGCAGGGGGGCACTGTGAGACAGGAAACTGCAAACAACAGGAAACAGGCATGCAAAAGGTCGCTGTGGGACAGGAAACTCTGCAAACGAAAGGCAACAGGTATGCAGAATATCACTGTGAGACAGGAAACTGCAAACAAAAGGCAACAGACATGCAGAATGTCACTGTGAGACAAGAAAATGCAAACAAAAGGCAACAGGCATGCAGGGGAGTACTGTGAAACAGGAAACTGCAAACAACAGGAAACAGGCGTGCAAAAGGTCACTGTGGGACAGGAAACTGCAAACAACAGGAAACAGGCATGCAAAAGGTCACTGTGGGACAGGAAACTCTGCAAACGAAAGGCAACAGGTATGCAGAATGTCACTGTGAGACAGGAAACTGCAAACAAAAGGCAACAGGCATGCATATGGTCACTCTAAAACTTTGAGACAGGAAACTTCAAACAAAGACCAAAGTGAATGCAGATGGGACAGCCACTGGGAGACAGGAAACTCTGCAAAAGAAAGGCAAGGGGTATATGGACGATCACTGTGAGACATAGAACCTCATTAGGGCTTCTGGCATCCTCAGTCTTCTGGACACCCCCTTTAGGACCCCTTTGAGGTCACAGAGGTGTTTTTGCAGTTCAATACTAAGGGGAGGATTTAGCGGGCAGGCAAGCAGAAAGCAGGAGGGGAACTGGATGCTAGGATGGGGTACTTACAGTAGGGAGCAGGGTCAGACAGCAGAGTTTGGAATGAGTTAGAAAGATTATTATTCGAGGCTCTTGAAGGTCAAGGCGATTTGGCATCTAAAATGGACATGGTTAAAGAAAAAAAACACCGTGATTAAAGATGATTAAAAACCAGGCGACATCCCAAAAACCCAAAGTATGTTTTATCTGAAAGCTGCAGCCAAAATGTATCCCTTAAAATAAATGCCGACAACATTGTGTACAACAAGAAATGGAACTGAGTAATGCATAAACACACACAGACACACACACACGCACATGTTAAGAGACGGGGAATGAAGCCGAAAGTGATGCTTATGTGAGTGTTTTTCCATTAAGGCTGGAGTTCTTTAAAGCCGTCTTTCTCAACCCAGTCCTCGGGGACCCTGAGACAGTTCACATTTTTGCACCCTATCATCTTCTGAGCAAAAATGTGGACTGTCTGAGGCTCTTTGAGGACCAGGTTGAGAAACACAGCTTTACAGACTATATCAGAGGACAGTATAGGAGCGTTTCTCTCTGGCTTGTTGATGAATATAACTGACAAACATCAAATCCATATGTAATGAAAATGACTCGGGGATTAACTGCTGCCATGGCTCCGCGGAGCTGCTTGCACTGCAGAACGTCTCCTTCTTATTCGCTCAAGTTAATTACAGTAATAGCTTGCTGTCTTTGGGGGGTGCTGAGGTCAGAGCTGGAGGAGCAGCCCTCTATAGAGTCGACCATTCGGGCAAATGATTAATCTTGCTTGGAGAGTTTTTAGTTGCCAAAACATCAGAGTTTAGTCATTTCACTTGTGCTATTCCCTAGTGAAAATGGGCACATGCAACCCTCACCCCATGAGAAAGAATCTAGTTAATCTCCGGAACCAATAGCATTGGTGAGGTTTTTCTTCTGGGTTTTTCCCGAGATTACATCATCAAAAGGGCTGATTCAGTGTGATCAGGGTTGTGATCACCCTCTCATCTTCCTGGTTATTGCTTATGTGACGCTGAGGCAATTGGGCGCAGAGTTTCAGAGATTTGGAAAGGGTCTGGTAGATCATCATTGTGTCTCATGTTCAGTGACTTTTGGCGGCCAATCCATCAAGAAAATACGCAAAACAAGCTCCGTGGCCCCATCCAATGAAGGCAGACGTGGGTCGGCAAAGACCGAATTCATTATGCCTCCGACGCAGCCAAATAAATCAGGCTTATTAAATCAGCCCACATAGTATGATCTCCCAGCCCTGCTACCACAACACAATCCTTGCAGGCTGAAGCAGAGAGGCGCCACGCAGCCCAGAAATCAGCTCCTTCTAGCCTACCTCTGAGCATCCTCTGCTAATGCCCTTTCAGTAAGTGCGACAAAGGATGCCCTTCAAAGGTGACACCATGTATAAACCCCCTGCTCCTACTATTGTAAGTCCTCTACATTTAAACCCCATCTTGCCAGTCTTTTAACCACTTGACTGGCTTTACATCCACTCAAGCATTGATTAGCTTGTCGTCCTCTTAACCTTCAGATACCATTACTCATCTTGTTCCATGGGCAGCCTCTTGAATCCTCATATATTATGGACTTTTCCACATCCTTAAAACTTTATATTTTCAGCAGAAATTCAAGTTGAAGACTTGCTCAAGTCCACAGTTGCAAGTTTGACCTTTAACTTCTGAAGGATCTAATCCAGTTTCATAGTTCTGTCACTCTCCATACCCAGTCGTCCCCTGTGAAATCTGGTGGCCCAGTAAGGCCTGGTGACCCTTCCAAAGTAACATTCTATTATCAAAGCTAGTTTCCTATAACCCAAAAATGCCTGGCCAGAGACGGTCATTGCCCCCCCCCCCCCCCCCAGGAAAGTGAGATATACAGCAGAAACACCCCATTAAGAGGAGAGGAAAAAGATTACTTCAGTTTCATCATCTTTGAATGGCAGGCAGAACAAAAAAAACATTAAATATAAAAAAAATAAGTGAAAATGAGAAAGTGAACTTATTTGAGTAATGAAGGTCCCTTCCTCTGACATCTAAGCTTTATAACTGGAGGTGTGTGGTAACAGAGAACCGTTCAGGGGCTTTCCCTGGTTATTCATCCTCATGGATTATTATTTACAAAATAAACAAACAAAATGAATGGCACAGAGGTCAACTTGAATTCCCTGGAGAAGGTTTTACCCCAAGAGGGGGGGCAAAGTGCTTTGCAATTAACAACTGGCTGTAATTCTCCTTCCTCTGGTCTGAGAACACTTCAGCCGCACAGAGGAACTGCAGTGGGGATATTTGAGACCCTGCAGTTTTGCACTTGCAACAGAATGAGATATATTTAACATGCTAATGCTTGCAGGAAAAAATTACACACACATGCAGAGGCAGGCCAGGAAAGCTGGCGGGTACTAACATGCCAGGGGCCCTTGCAAAAAGATGAGATTCCAGGGCTTGCTGCTCCAACACCCCCCCCCCCCTCGCTTCCTCCTCAGGCAGGAAGCTGGTCGTTTCATCTGTATCTGGGGAGACGCCGTGGAAACCGCAGAAAGACAGAGTTGAGTGCTAGGGTTGGGGGGCAGGGTTCGTGCACCTGCGTATGTTTACCCTTTGCTGTGCCAATGAGAAGCCTATTGAAAAGGTGCAGAAGGCATAGAGGGACAGGCTGGCAGCATTTCGGTGTACCCAGGGAAGCCTTCTGAGCTTCACTGGCATACTGCACTCACAGGCAGGTCTGTCACCGTCAGCCCAGCAAGACACAAGGCCTGCATCTCTAGAAAAGCAGCATCATGCTTCATAAAACACAGACAGAGGCCTTTACAGACAGCTAAGGTTTGCTGTTGCCAAGTTGCATCTTTTTCTTTAGGAGTTTTATGTCTATAGGCCCAACAAGCTTCACTCTTTCTGCGACTCGAATCCTGGAAAACTTCAAGTGCCTCTTCACCACAGCCGGAGCAGGAGGCCGAATGGGCGTTTAGACTCCACGGAAGTGACATCACCATTCATCACGAGTCTTACTCCTGGGTCCTTCTTGAACCAGACTAATGAAGGTGCCTCAGTTTCATCAACAACCCGGGTGGCTGATTGATTAGCCCATCCTCAGACCCATCTAAGACCTCATTGGTGAGTGAGCAAGTACCTCGGTCGCCATGGCAATCCAGGTAGATGTTAAGCCGACGTGTGAGGACTTACATCACCTGACTGAAATCTGCACTAAGCAGCTTTGTTGGCCCGAGGAGCCCTTTAAATAAATAAACACATGCCTTCCGCTAATGGTGGAGACCTGGCCTTTTGAATAATAGAGACCTTCATGGGACCTGCTGGGAAGAAGCCATTTCTGTCCCAGTGTGAGTCCCTCCTGTGACATTTAGCATGAGGTGATTCTCAGTCTTCTTCCGCTTGTGTTGTGCTAATGATGCCCCCTGCTGGTGCCATCTTGCCTCATTAGCTATCCATGCGAATCTCATCCCTATTGGAGTCCACATTTACAACTGCTTGGGGCCCACGAAATTCAACAACCCATCTCCACTGCCCTCTCTGGAGGCCGGAATGCTATAGTTTTATGATTGATAAACTTAAAATCTAATTAGCAGCTGTTAGACCCACATGTTAGCGAGTTGTATTCTGAATTGATTGATTCATGGAATTAATATTTTTTAGGCATGAGTCACAAAGACAATGGTAATACTGTAGGTCTTCGTCTGATTCTTAATTCAGCCAACATTCTGTCTGCTGGTTCATTCTCATTTTGCATTATTGGGCTAGCATATATCTGTCAAATATAAAGGCAATTGAGTCAACTCAACTCAACTGAAGCTTACTTTTAATTTACTGTGACTGTAAATATTGAAATCTTCTTCCATACGTTGCATTTTAAAACACATTTGATAATGCCTGGTACATGCAGCCTTTTGTGCACAGAGACAACATACATTCATCAACATATATTCAAAATACTTTCAGAAAAAATGGAACACATAGTGAAATGTATATTTGTCACGTGAAAAACTGGGCCCCCAAATAGTTGTCTATGGCCTAGCGCAGACCACTCCATATACCCAACCACACACACTGAACACGTCATATACCCTACCAAACAGCCTGAACACTCTGTATACCCCACCATATACCCCATGATACACCATGAAAGCTGTATATACCTAACCACACACCCTGAACATTTCATATACCCTACCATCCACCCTGAAAGCTCTCTATAGCCTACCATACACCCAGAACACTTCATATACCCTAAAATACACCCGGGACACTTTCTTACCATACACCATATATGTTCTATATACCTTACCATATACCCTACCATAGACCCCGAATATTTTGCTCACAATGTCTGTGAATTATCTGTGGTAGATGTCTTGCCGTTTTCAGGTAAGTGATTCGAGGAGTTATGGAGCCATCAAGTGGTAAAATTCAGATACTGCAACTGAATAAATTCGTCCAAATGATTACGAAATATGCTGGAAAATAATCTTTAAATCTTTAAAATGATTTTGCTATCTTTATCACATATATTAACTCAGGCATATCAATTCATGATTTAAATTGCATTTGGACACGTACTTGACCCCTTTATTCAATCTGACTTATCTTCCCTTGGATGTTTTACTGGTACATAGCCAGCAGCCTCCCAAGCAATTCTGTCCAGGGCTCTGGGGTCATTTAACAAGTTTTTGTTCAGTAACGTTTGTGTTGATCAACATGGATACTCCCCTCTTCTGGCTGCAGTGGTAGCTGACAGTGAGCACATGGACAGTGATTCCCTGTGCAGTGTGTACTAGAGGGTCAGACTGGTATCAGCGTCACACTGCCATTCAATCTACAACTCCCCACTCGCCTCCTCCCTGGCCAGCAGCTATTCAGTCAGCTCAGAGTGTCCATACCTGGACAGATGGTGGCCCAGCAGGATGGTGGTTTCATTTGGGGTGGGGGGGGCATGCCACGCCTCCACACCAGCAGCCACAGACCTTGGTGCTTAGGAGCTCTGGGGCAAGCAGCCTGGCTCACTGGAGCAAACACACTGGCCCACCAGGTGGGCAGTGCCTTTGTCAGAGGACTCCTGAGTCAGCCAGAGGAGAAGGTCATCCGAAAGGGTACAGTACGTGGGGGGTGAGGGTGAAGTGTGTGAGTCTAAGGGGGGCACAGGGGGCATCTAGGCCAGACTGGGTTCTAAAACAAATGTAACAGTTTAATTTAATTTGCAATGACTCACCTGACCTTCACTTTATACCAGCCAGCTATTAACATACTGTGGAACTACTGCTGTGAAGTATACAGTCACTGGACACGGTATAGTGCTCACCCTGCTAATACCGAGATGGACCCCTTTTGCCTTCTGATCTGCCTTAATTATTTGTGGCAAAAGATTTTAAAAAGTGCTTGAAATATTCCTCAGAGACTTTGGACCATGTTGACATGACGGCATCCCAAAGTTGCTGCAGATTGTTCAGCTGTACCTTCATGATAAGAGTTCCTTCTTCCACCATATTCCTTACATGCTCTATTGGATTGAGATCTGGTGACTGTGGAGGCCATTAAGAACAGTGAACTCATTGTCCTGTTCAAGGAATCAGTGAGAGTTGATATGAGCTTTGTGATATGGCGTATTATCCTGTTAAAAGTGCCCGTTAGAAGTTGGGTACATTGTGGTCATAAAGGGATGGACATGGGGAGCAACTATACTCAGGTAGGCTGTGGCATTTAAATGCTCATTTGGTACTAAGGAGTCCAAAGTGTGCCTAGAAAATACCAGTCCAGGCATTATTACATACCAGCCTGTCTGGCACCAACATCCATGCATGCCACGTTCAATGCTACTTAAATCACCTTTCTTCTCCATTCTGGTGTTTGATGTCAAAAGTTACTGAATCTCCTGACCTGCATGTGGATGATTTTATACATTGTGCTGCTGGCATGTGTTTGACTGACTAGATATTTGCTTCTTCAAGCAGTTGAACAAGTGTACCTTATGAGGTGGCCTGTGAGTTTATGTCTAAATACATCCCATAGCTTTAGATATAGTGACCCCTAGTGGACGGAGATGAGAAATTATAGAATTTGCTTGGAATGAAAGTCAATTTTTTTTCAAACGTTTTTGTTTTGAGTGGTAAAGTAATAACACCAATGTGTATGCTTTATATTGTTGATTATACCTGGTGTGCCTTGCTATTGTGCTGTGTGTGCTAATTGTGCTCATGCACAGCACGGTTTAGGTGTTTTGCGTTTCTATAGTGGTGTTTTATGACATTATTCAATAAATGAGTGTCATTTAAGTTTCCCATTGTTATGTCACAAGCAGGGTACTGTTCCAGGAACACTTTGAAAACACATCAGATCTGAATTGGAAAAAAAAATCATGCTGGACATCTATACTGGTATGGACTGGGTAATGTATTAGGAATGAAAGGATGCCACATCGTTTGATGGAAATGAAAATTATCAACCTACAGAGGGTTGAATTCAAAAACACCCGAAAATCAAAGTGAAAAAATGATGCGGCAGGCTAGGTAAAATGTCATTGTACTGTACTCAGTAGTTTGTATGGCCCCCGTGTACTTGTATGCATGCCTGACAATGTCAGGGCATGGTCCTAATGAAACAACAGATGGTGTCCTGAGGGATCTCCTCCCAGATCTGGACTACGGTATCACTGAGCTCAAGGACAGTCTGAGGTGCAACCTGGTGGCATCGGATGGACAAAACATAATGTC
The DNA here is from genome assembly GCF_023856365.1 of Brienomyrus brachyistius. Classification (NCBI taxonomy): domain Eukaryota; kingdom Metazoa; phylum Chordata; class Actinopteri; order Osteoglossiformes; family Mormyridae; genus Brienomyrus; species Brienomyrus brachyistius. Next base: position 23,759,903 of record NC_064544.1, read on the forward strand.
CCAGAGGTGTTTTATTGGATTTAGGTCAGGCGAGCGTGGGGGGCAGTCAATGGTATCAATTCCTTCATCCTCCAGGAACTGCCTGCATACTCTCACCATATGAGGCTGGGCATTGTCGTGCACCAGGAGGATCCCAGGACCAACTGTACATGTTGCAATGTTGGTTAAAGACTTTCTACGGCCCTGTCCAGCTCTCTTGGAGTAACTGCCTATCTCCTGGAATCTCCTCCACGCCCTTGAGACTGCTGGGAGACACAGCAAACTAGTGAAAAAACAGTCAGAAAAGATGAGGAGGGAAAAATGCCAGTGGCCTCCACCTGTTAAACCATTCCTGTTTTGGGGGTCGTCTCATTGTTGCCCCTCTAGTGCACCTGATGTTAATTTCATTAACACCAAAGCAGCTGAAACAGATTAACAACCCCTCTGCTACTTAACTGACCAGATCAATATTCAGAAGTTTAACTGACTTAATGCTATACTCTCATTAATAAGTGTTCCATTAATTTTTTTTGAGCAGTGTATATATATCGTGGTCACATTTTATTACAGTGATTTCCCAGTATCCGCGAATAATATTGGGCATCCCCTTGGCCTGGTTCAGCCGCTTGGATCCCCAGCAATGAGGATCCTGTGAGCCAGATCACCCTCAGGGAAATGCACCACATGGTTATAGTGCCGTAAGTGGTGCTCCCTCAATGCAGGTAATGTGCCTCTAGCAACTGCTCATTCGACACAAAGTCAAACCAGCAGTATCCAATCCTGTTGACACATGTGATGAAGGGCTAAAAGGCAGGAATTTGGGTAAACAAAGGGGATTTTATTGAAACTGAAACTGAACAGAACAGGGGCTGGAAAATAAATAGGACCATGAGGGATCAAAAATAGGAGGACTGGTATGGGGAAGGACACAGGCTGACTGGAGAAGGGATATTAATGACCAGACTGAGGATGATGAGACAAACAGATACATAAATATCAAGACTAACAAGGAGCAGAAAGCAACAAGAGAGGAGACAGGAGGGTTAGGTGGGCATGGTGGGTAGGAGGTATGAGTAACCCCACCCTCCCAAAAGGTGAACAGGGAAGGGGACTAAATGACAGGGTGGACATACAAGGCTAGGGAAATATGGGATACTTGACAGGACAGGGCATGGCTGGACTCAAAGGGCACACGGGATAGACACCACAAAGACCAGAGGGACAGAGCTACTGGACAGAACAGGACACATGGCTCCACAATGGGCAGAGAACAGGCAGGGGGCAGACCTGGGATCAAAAGGACAACAGGAGAGGCCAACAAAGAAAACCACACTGACAAAACAGTCCAAACATGGAAAAATACCAAGGACATCAGATAAGAGGGACAAGCACCAGACATCAATGAGGACCAGGGAGCAGGGAGAGAGACAGGGACATTGACAGACAGAACTTGCCACACCAGAACAGGGCAGACAAGAGGGGGAACAACAGAGACAGGGGTGGAAACACCAGAGGGGTAATAAGAAACACTGGCCAGGGCAAGACAAAGGCAGGACAAGGCACAGTAGCAGGGCTGGCACTAAGGTACAACTGGTGGATACGGGGCATGTCCAGGGAACCACCAAGACCTCTCCTGCTGGTCGCAACTGGAGAGTTGTCTGGGCGGACAACGTTGGACCATCAAGAGTCTGGACAGCTGGTGTGTCCCTGTTTCACCCACCTGGAGACAGAGGTTTGGCCAGCCCTTCTTCTGGGCCCCAGCCAACACCACTGACCACACTGGAACTAGGACTGGGTCAGTGCAAATGTTTTGGCTGAGGCAGGGGCCCAGGACGTGGGACTTAGGGCACAACCCAGAGGGTCCTACTTTAAGTCTTCTAGCTGGGCATCTTCTAAGTCAGCCATACCCAGCCTGGCAGTGAGTGGGGAGTCTGGCGATAGCGGGACTGTACAGCATGAAGCAAAGGCCAGCAGGGCATCAGGAGACAAGGCGTGAGCCGACAGGGTGGTGGGAGATCAACAGGGTACAGACGGTGGCACTACGAGGCAAGCATGGTGAAGCCGGGGGATTCAGTGCGACCACTGGTGTTCCCTGTGTGATGGCAGATGAGGCAGAGCAGGCCAAGCAGCCCAGAATAATGTCCCAACCAGAGGAGTGGTCTCATCTGGGTCAGGTTTGGACGGCATGACTGAAGCTGGGCAAGGTGTGGGAGATGTGGGAGCCTAGGAATTGGGCAGAGCAGCACTTTCGGGACCAGGTACCTGGAGTGCAGGTAGAGCAGCTCACTTGGGGCTGGGTGCCTGAAGCGCAAGTGGATCTGCCCTCTCAGGGCCATGTGCAGCAGAGGCAAGGATCGGCTCTGGAGCCACGGCAGAGGCAAGCAGGGAATGAGCCGCTATGGGACTTGCGATGATTGGGACGAGCAGCAGCCCCTCCTGGGCCCTGCTTGGGAGGTGTGGCGGCGGCCAAAAGAACAGCCTGCTTCCTCTGCATCCTCCTCAGGCGGGCAAAGCTGTGGAGAAGCAGCAAGCAGAGTGGTTTCAAGGAGTGGATCTCCACCTGCAGTCTGGAAGGCATCCTTGCAGAATCCTGACCTCCTGGATTGCTGTTGCAAGTGAGGGCATTATTCTCCTCCAACCCTGCACGATTCCTGGAGATCACTTGCACCAGTCCTGGGAGGGGCATGGAGAATTTGCCACTGCCTTGGGAGGCTCATTACTGAGTTGTCCGTGCCTGCCAAAATGGCATGTTGTACAATTTGGTAAAACTGAACTTGACGGGGCACAAAAAAATTTAGTATTATGCTATTTCTTATGTATTAATTCACCATAAACTCATGTTAATTCATCTTTAATGAATCATGATACATGTTTTATCCAAGCAGTTACTAAATTTGTCACTATATCTATTTTGTAAATCTTTTTTGAACTACCGAAGTCATGAATAACACAAGTGAAAAACTGATGTTGTGTTTGTTCATTTATAATTGATTATGACATCATTTCTCAAGTAGCAACTATATTTGTTAATGATTTGTTTATGATTTATACTTCAGTAGTAACTGAGAAATGTGTATAAGTTAGGAAGAACAACAAACAAATGTGCTTTCGGTGTGATTTATTTACAGATAATAACGGTCAATTGGATAAAGCCAAAACAACAAACAGAACACTTCTACCTGAAAATAAAATCTATTTTGCCAAAATAAAAAAAAACCTCAAAGACAATGGACTAGACCTGATTAACCCAAAAACAAAGACAAAAAGTGTTAAAGGAACAACGACATATACACAGTCCTACAGTCCTACAGTAATAAATAGAATATTTAAGGGTGTAGCACGGCAAACAAGATTGTTGACAGAAATGAATAATGTGCTCTCAAATTGTCAAGTGTATATACAGTCAGGTCCATAAATATTGGGACATCGACACAATTCTAATATTTTTGGCTCTATACACCACCTCAATGGATTTGAAATGAAATGAACAAGATGTGCTTTAACTGCAGACTTTCAGCTTTAATTTGAGGGTACTTACATACAAATCAGGTGAACGGTGTAGGAATTACAGCAGTTTGTATATCTGCCACCCACTTTTTACGGGACCAAAAGTAATGGGACAATTGGCTGCTCTGCTGTTCCATGGCCAAGTGTGTGTCATTCCCTCATAATCTAATTTACAAGGAGCAGATAAAAGGTCTAGAGTTCATTTCAAGTGTGCTATTTGCATTTGGAATCCGTTGCTGTCAACTCTCAATATGAGATGCAAAGAGCTGTCACTATCAGTGAAGCAAGCCGTCATTAGGCTGAAAAATAAAAACAAACCCATCAGAGAGATACCAAATACATTAGGTGTGGCAAAATCAACTGTTTGGAACATTCTTTAAAAGAAAGATCGCACCGGTGAGCTCAGCAACACCAAAAGAGTTGCAAGACCACGGAAAACAACTGTGGTGGATGACCGAAGAAATCTTTCCCTGGTGAAGAAAAACCCCTTCAGAACCGTTGGCCAGATCAAGAACACTCTCCAGGAAGTAGGTGTATGTGTGTCAAGGTCAGGCAATCAAGAGAACTTCACCAGAGTGAATACAGAGGGTTCAACTAAAGATGTAAACCATTGGTGAGCCTCAAAAACAGGAAGGCCAGATTAGAGTTTGCCAAACAACATCTAAAAAAGCCTTTACAGTTCTGGAACAACATCCTATGGACAGATGAGACAAAGATGAACTTGTACCAGAGTGATGGGAAGAGAAGATCCAAAACATACCACCTTATCAGTGAAGCATGGTGGTGGTAGTGTCATGGCGTGGGCATGTATGGCTGCCACTGGAACTGGTTCCCTTGTATTTATTGATGATGTGCCTACTGACAAAAGCAGCAGGATGAATTTTGAAGTGTTTCGGGCAATATTATCTGCTCATATTCAGCCAAATGCTTCAGAACTCATTGGACGGCGCTTCATAGTGCAGATGGACAATGACCTGAAGCATACTGCGAAAGCAACCAAAGAGTTTTTTAAGGCAAAGAAGTGGAATATTATGCAATTGTCAAGTCAATCACCTGACCTGAATCCGATTGAACGTGTATTTCACTTGCTAAAGACAAAACTGAAGGGGAAAAACCCCAAGAACAAGCAGGAACAGAAGACAGTTGCAGTTGAGGCCTGGCAGAGCATCAGTAGGGTTGTAACCCAGCGTTTGATGATGCCTGTGCATTCCGGACTTCAGGCTGTAATTGACTGCAAAGGATTTGCAACCAAGTATTAAAAAGTGAAAGTTTGATTTATGATTGTTAATTTGTCCCATTACTTTTGGTCCCTTAAAAAGTGGGTGGCAGATATACAAACTGCTGTAATTCCTACACCATTCACCTGATTTGTATGTAAATACCCTCAAATTAAAGCTGAAAGTCTGCAGTTAAAACACATCTTGTTCATTCCATTTCAAATCCATTGAGGTGGTGTATAGAGCCAAAAAGATTAGAATTGTGTCGATGTCCCAATATTTATGGACCTGACTGTATGTAAATGAGTTTGTATTGATGACCGAAGCGTGGCAGCTGTGAGCTAATCCGATGTTGAAAAGTGTTAATAAAGTTTTTCTTCTTGACGGTAAAGAGACAGGAGTTTAACGTGTGTGTGTCAGTCCTCCATAAAGGTTTATATATTCGGTTTAGTATAATATAATACACGCCATAACCGCTGTAGCATGTATTTCTGCTAACAAAGACAAAGGAAGGGATCGAGCAAAAAGCATACACTGAAAAACCAAAAGAATCTTATACAGATTGTGAGTCACTAAATGGGGGCGGCATGGTGGTGCAGTGGTTAGCACTGTTGCCTCACACCTCTGGGATCCAGGTTCGAGTCTCCGCCTGGCTTACATGTGTGTGGAGTTTGCATGTTCTCCCCATGTCGTCATGGGGTTTTCTCCAGGTACTCCGGATTCCCCCCACAGTCTAAAGACACGGTGAGGCTAATTGGAGTTGCTAAATTGCCCGCATGTGTGCGTGAATGGTGTGTGAGTGTGCCCTGCGATGGGCTGGCCCCCCATCCTGGGTTGTTCCCTGACTTGCTTCCAGGATAGGCTCCGGACTCCCCACGACCCAGTAGGATAAGCGATTTGGAAAATGGCTGGATGGATGAATCACTAAATGAATATCTGAGTGTACGCAGGCCAAAAGTGCTGTCTTTTGAAATGTGGTTGGAAAATCAATCCACATGAACTGAACTAATGAAAATGCAGGCTGAGATGAACAAAGATGTGAAATGAATCCATGGACTAGAGTTTTACTTGAAATTGCATGGCACGTGACTTAAAACAGGGCAGCAATACAAAAACAGCATAATCACCTGTGCACCCTGACAACAAACACTTACACACAATTAACATTGCTTTGACTAAACGAATTGTTAGTCTCTGCAAGTTTGACTGGACGCCCTCATTTGCATTTGCACGCCACACGTGCCACAGCTGCGGGTGTCAGAGTCTAGGATGAGTCATCTCTGTATCTGTGTTGTTTAAAGCCCTGCTTGCCATCTACATTTGGATCTTAATACCACTGTTTGCTAAGTTGGTTGAACTAGAGCACAGGAAGTCTAACCTTTGATGGGTACTCAGCATTGTAAAGCCCATGAGTGCCAAACTCACTGAATAGTTATGTAGTGTTACTGCAAATGAGGGATTAAATAACATTGTGGTAATTGTAAATTTAATGGGTGTGTCATGCAAATATTTTCAGTATATACTAAGTGTAACCATATGCTATTACATTGCCGTACAATATATGCATATTTATATATATGTGTGACAAATAAATGAACTATACATCTGTACAGGGCCATATATGGTACACTGCCTGCACATCAGCTGTGGTGATGGGGGTGGTGGGTGGGGGGTTTCAAAACTTTTTGGGGTGGGGGCTTTGCTGAGGGAGGCCGCTGCATTTATAGGTCTGCAGGCCTTGCCACATGCTAAAATAAGATACCACCAGCACAGAAGCTTCCACTGCACTCTTAAACCAGCTGCCTAGGCCACATTTATTCAGTATTAACAAACAACAAATTTATTTTTGTATAGCGCGTTATCACAACATTACATTCTCAAAGCACTTTACAGCATCCCCACCCAAAGTCTCCAGTAAGTCATAGGCGACAGTGGCAAGGAAAAGCTCCCTAAAAGGAAGAAACCTTGGGAGGCACCAGACTCAAAGGGGGAGCCCATTCTCCAGAGACTGGCAAGGAATGTCAAATTGGAGAGATGGCTAAGTGCCGAGTCATACTGTCCAAATTATAAAATTTGAGACACAATCGGGGAGCAGGGGGTAGATGACAAGCCAGTGCCGACACTTCCTCCAATCGCCAGGCAACCAGTAGTATGGCAGCCGGAAATACAGGGAGGATGACACAGGCAGAAGGGCGAGCTGGATGTAAGGGCGTTATGGGTAGTGGAAACGTCGCATGTAACAGGGTGTGCAACATATCTTGATTGATTGAGGTCTCCAGGCAGCAGACCCCAGGAGGAGTAGGGGAAATAAAATGTGCAATTAACCAAAGTAGGGGAGACTATAGGCAGTGTAAACAGTTAGGTGAGTGCAATATGAAGTGCAAAGTGCAAGCTCCGGCAGATATGGCTATGGCAGCATAAGTAGGAGGGAGAGGCAAGTGGGAATGCAGGCATGGGGAGTCCCTGAAATGTCAGCACTTAAAACCCCACAAGGGATTGTGAAGTTAGAGTGACAGCACTGACAGTCCGGTTTATCCAAAGGTGCCAATGGCACCGATCCCCACCCAGCTCTACACCTCACTACAGATCTAAATGGGGGTGAACAATTAGCTAAATCTAGGACTAGAGTCCCTATTAGCTAAACTAAACAGGTGTGTTTTTAGTTTAGACTTGAATATTGAGACTGAGCCTGAAACCCGCACATCAGGAGGAAGATCATTCCACAGCTGAGGAGCTCTATACACTCTAGGAGAAAGTTCTGCAGCCTGCCGTAGCTCTTTCTACCATAGGTACTAACAGATATCCTGTGCCCTGAGAATGAAGCAAGCGTGGAGGGTTGTATGAGGTCAGCAGGTCACTAAGGTATTCCGTGCAAGGCCATTCAGTGCTTTATAGGTTAACAGCAGTATTTTATAGTCAATCTGAGACAATGAGGGCAAACTGATAGCGATCAGTTAAATATGAACGGGACCAAGAGAGAACTGTCCCCTTAATGCCAACCACACATTCTAGCCGGTCCAAGAGGATATTATGGTCCACAGTATTGATTGCTGTAGTAAAATCCAGTAATACCAGCAGAGATATACAGCCACGGTCAGAAGCCATAAGCAAATCATTCATTACTTTGACTAGAGTGGTTTCTGTGCTATGGTTTGGTCTAAAGCCAGACTGATATAATTCATTAGTATTACAGTATTTTTCTGTAGGAAAGAAGAGAAAGAAGCTGACGAACTACAACCTTTTCCATGATCGTTGAAATGAAAGGAAGATTTGAGATAGAATCTATAGTTTCCTAAAACACTAGGTTCAAGATTTGGTTTCTTTAGGATGGGTCTAATAACAGCCATTTTAAAAGATTTTGGAACATATCCAAGCCTAAGAGATGAGTTTAACACATTTAACTGGGTAGTGCTAATCTGTGGTGCAATTTCCTTGAAGAATTTTGTAGGAATTGGGTCTACGATGATAGTACAGAATTTACAGAAGGAAACTAAACTCAAAAGTTCTGAGTGTTTTATATGAAGGAAAGATTCAAAGGTCTCATTATTGGTAGGCATAAGACTAGCCAGAGGCTGGCAGCCATAAGTAGCTAAGGATGTGCACTAGATGGTATGTCTGATCTTAGTTATTTTACCATTAAAAAATGTAATAAAGTCATCACTCTTAAGAGCTTGCAGGACTTGCAAGTTTAATGAAGAATTGTGTGTTAACTTAGCCATGGATTCAAATAGGAATTTAGGATTGGTTTTGTTCACGTCTATTAATCTGGAGAGGTTCAAGGTATTTATTTGCTATTTTGATTACTGGGATCGATAGATGATGACTTAATGGACTCATTTTTGGGCAAATCTTAATTTCGACGAAAATTAACTTTGACAGTTTTGACTCTAGCTCATAATCAGCCTGTGCGCATTCCGACTCATTTTGCCAGCACGGGTCACATATGTGTCCTTATTATTCAGGTGGATGAGGACCAGATGTAGGGCGGTGGCAATGGCAGGATCTGTTGAGCAGTGGGGGTGATAGACAAACTGCAGTGGGTCCAGCAAGGGGGGCAACAGGGTCTTAATACAGTATGCCTCATGATGAGCCTCTCGAAGCACTTCATCTGTGTGAGTGCAACCATAGAATAGAATAGAATAAAATAGAATAGAAACACTTTATTGAGAATATTGGGGAAATTCTCTTTTCATTTTACCCCATCTTGCTCTCCATGCAGATAAGAGCAAGCTTGAGGGGCACAGCAAAGGGGCAGCTGCCTGCAGGCCGCCTGTTGGGGGTTAAGGGCCTTACTTAACGGCCCACAGACCAGTAATTATTCTGCTGAGGTCCACACTGGAGACCTTCTGATCACAGGCATAACGGCTTAACTTAACAATTGTTAATTATTATTTTATGAAGATGTCTCCTTTTACCTATGGCAAAATATTAAACAAAATAATTATAACCAAAAACTACCTGAAAGTGTAAAGATTTGTCCTTCTCCACACCTCAGCCATGAGTATTTAGTTAGAGGTTTATTGGAAACGAAAAGCTGCTTTCTTGTGAGCCACACAGGACAGGGACTGGAAGGTTTCACACTCCATCAGAGCTAAATTGCTGTACTCAGGCGACTGTGAGCCATTCTCTTCTGCTGTGTGGGGGTCCTCCCTGCCCTTATTATTACTGTGGCTTCTATCTCCCCCTTCAATGCAGTCTTTGCCTTGACTTTAACACTCCTTCAATGAGGCTTTGGCATCACTCTGGAAAAATTCTGGCCCACTCTTTTCATGGCAAAGTTTACATTTCAGCCATAGGGTTTTAGACTATGAACTGCCCATTTAAGGTCCCGCCTGAGCATCTCAAGGGGGCTGGAGCCTGTCTAGTTTAAGGGGGCAATTACTTTGTCACTTGGGTGATATGGGTGTTGGTGAATTGCTTTCCTTCAATGAATCAAACAATGATTTAAAATCTGTGTGTTATGTTTACTCAGGTGGTCCTTTGTATTATCCTAAGTTTATCTGAAACCAGAAAAAAAGAGGGAACCAGGCAGTAGTTAAACACTGTATCATTGCATTGTATCTATTCCAAGATTGTAACAATATTTGGAAGTATGTGTAGGTATAGTGTGTGCAATAATAACTTTACTAATCATTTTCCCAGAAATTTTCAGTACGATAAATATCTTAGCACTCATTCAATTTTAGGTTCTGCAATCATCAAAAACTTTTTGCAGAGCATTGCTGTAGTGAGCTGTTTTTTATATATATCTGTGCACTTCTCGTTAATTAATGAATCAACACGTTTCCCCTCTGATCAGTTTTACTGGCATGGAGCTTTCACCCTGCATGGATGTCTTTTATTCATTGCATCATTCTCTCAAATCGCTAAACAACGTATTTTGTGAAAATTCAAGGAAGGTGGCTTTTTCTCAGATGCTGGAACCATGATGTCTGGCTCCAACAATCACACCGCATTTAAGATCACATGACTTTTCTATTCTGATGCTCAGCCTCACGGTAACTGACCCTGATCCTGTCTGCATGCTTTGTGTATTTAGTTTTTTGATTTATAGATTTAGTAGTCTATAAAAAATCTATAGTTATAGATTTTTTGTTTGTAGATGCAGGCTGTTTGCATTAACAAGCAGGTGCACCTAATAAAGTGGATAATAAATGGATATTAAAGTTAGCAACAAACAGAACTTTTCATCATGAATCAGATTAGATAATCAGATGATTATATCACTCATAATTATGTATGCATATGTTGCTTTGGACATAAGTGACTGCCAAATACAGAAATATAAATAAAAATATGTAGTAAATGCCCTCCCCCAAAAAAAATAAAAAATTCAAAATGCTACAGGATCCAGCAGCTGCTTGGACCCCTAGTTACAGCTACTCCCTGGTCATCAACGTTTATCATCGCTACCCCCCACCCCACCTGTCTGATGGCAGCCTGATCATGGCACTACTCCCCATCTGTGAAAATCTTGGCCTCATCTGTTTTGGCAGCAACATAACTGCCGTATGCTGACATTCTTTCTTTGATATGTTTCTTTGGTTAGTTTGGTATTTGGTATTAATTGTGGTACAATGTTGTTGTCAGGAGTTGTTGTTCTCAACTTACCCATGCATGAGAGGTTCTTTGACTCATAAAACGTATGTGGTAAACAGTTCCAAAACCCTTCCATCCAGTGGCAGCTCTGTCTGAGTTACAGTAGCTGTGTTAACCTCCTCAGCCAGCCGCTGGATCTCCCAGGCCGTCCTTGCTGGCTTTCTTCCTCCCCCTCTTTCTAGAAGGGCTTTTAGCTTATGGTTCCTCTCCTCAACTTGACTCATCAGCAGCTTTTCGCTGCTCAGAATCAGGAAGTCCTAAACTAATAAAATCAAAACCTTCATAATGCTCCACTGCTAAGTAGAAGCGCGAACCTCCATCGCTTCATCATCTAGTTTTATTGGTCAAAGGCCCAGCCTCTATTAACTCCCATCCTTGCCATAAAACTTTCAAAGTTGATTGATGGGTGTTACTGAGGACAATAGGTGCCAAACAGTGAAGAACCTATAAAGAAGATGTATGTTGTCCCGGAAATCCCCAAAAGCTTCCGAATACAGCTGCGAGAAATTTATATGGGGGGGATCAAATGTTCCTCTCAGAAGAGCATTTTGGGTGATGGGCTTGAAATCCTGAGCTAAAAGAGGGTTATACTCAGCCCATTCAATTATGATCCCCAAAAAACAGCTGACAATTCATTTGTGATGGTGTGGTATTGAACTTTATCCCACTCTGGAACTAGCTCTGTGCATTTTTACCACAAAAAATTGGCCGTGGGGCAGAGAAACTAGCTCCGGCACAGTACCACAGAAAATCTGCTCTCAGAATTTAGAACTGTAACAACAGTAACATCAGGGCTACCACATTCAAACCTTCCGCATACCCAGAAAATTCAATTCTTAACCGATATAGTTTGGTCTAATATTTCCGGTGCTGGACAGTGAAACAACTAGCCAGCTTATTAGCAAAATAACGTTATATATTTTTAATTTTTATTCTGTGGAAAATTAAACATCCATTTGCTATAAATAAACACATACATCACAGGTCAAATATATAAAATACTGTGTGATCATGTAGTGAAGAGATCCTGAGGCAGACAGCAAACCCTTATCAAAAAAAGTATACTTGAAGTTCATTTTATTAAGTATACTTAAGTAAAGTTCAAGTATATTTTATGTTGAAGTGTAAGTGTACTTGTAGTATATTTTTTCAGTGCTACTTCAGTACTTCTTGGGACTAAATTGGCCCACTTTTAGTTTATAAAAGTATACTTTTAAGTATACTTTAAGTGAAAAAATAGTAAACTTACATGTATACTGTTAGTTTACTTGTTATATACTTCTAGCATACTTATTATATAAAATTAGTCCAATGTTTATACTAAAGTACTTGTAGTACTCTTATAAGTGTACTATATATATACTTCCTGGGACTAAATTAGCCCACTTTCAGTTCATAAAATTATACATTTAAGTATTAAGTTTATGTGTACATGTAGTAAACTCTGAGTATATAAACTGCTCAAAAAAATTAAAGGGGGGGGGGTGGCATGATGGTGCAGTGGTTAGCACTGTTGCCTCACACCTCTGGGACCCAGGTTCAAGTCTCCGCCTGGGTTACATGTGTGCGGAGTCTAAAAACATGCTGAGGCTAATTGCCAATATTGTGCCCAGGATAACAATGTTATAGGCATCATAATGTTCTAGACAGCTTCTCCAGACCCTTTCACATTTGTCACAGGTGCTCATGGTGAGCCTGCTCTCATTTGTGAAAAGCACAGGCAAATTATATGGCAAATGCTGATCGAGCTCCATGGTGCCTGGCAGTGAGAGCAGGGCCCAATAGAGGACATCCCTCATGAAATCTGTTTCAGATTGTTTGGTAAGAGACATTCACACCAGTGGCCTGCTGGAGGTCTTTTTATAGGGCTCAGGCAGTGCTCATCCTGTTCCTCTTTGAACAAAGGAGCAGATACCGGTCCTGCTGATGGGTTAAGGACCTTCTACGGCCCTGTCCATCTCTCCTAGAGTAACTGCTGGGAGACACAGCAAACTTTCTGCCAATGGCACATATTGATGCGCCATCCTAGAAAATTTGGACTACCTGTGCAACCTCTGTAGGGTCCAGGTATCACCTCATGCTACCAGTAGTGACATTGACTGTTGCCAAATGCAAAACTAGTGAAAAAACCATCAGAAAAGATGAGGAGGGAAAAATGCCAGTGGCCTCCACCTGTTAAACCATTCATGGTTTGGCAGTCGTCTCATTGTTGCCCCTCTAGTGCACCAGTTGTTCATCAAAGCAGCTAAAAATGATAAACAACCCCCTCTGCTACTTAACTGACCAGATCAATATTCCAGAAGTTTAACAGATTTGATGCTATACTCCTCCGGACCCCCCGCGACCCAATAGGATACGCGGTTTGGAAAATGGATGGATAGATGGATGGATGCTATACTCTGATTAAAAAGTGTTCCATTAAGTTTTATTTTGTACTGCAGCTATACTAAAAGTAAATGTATACATATAATGTTAGTATACTTCTGTTATATTTTTTTAGTTTGTGAAAATACACTTTCAATTTATGTGAACAATGTTTTTTTTCTTTGCAAGTATACTTATAAGTGTTCTTTAAAGTGAACTTAAAAATCATATTTACACATTACAGCACACCTGTCTTTTTATGCATTTTAAAATATACTGCTAGGTTTTTACAGTAATTATTTTATACTTAAATGTACAGTTATTGTCACGATCACTGGTGAGCAGAACGGTGATCGTGCGGGCAGCCGTGCACAGACTAGGCAGACAGGCAGGTAGCGGGGTAAACTAAAGGTTTTAATAAGGGACCGAAGAACAGGAGACATAAGCACATCTAACCACAATGACGGACAGGGGGAACAGGTAAGACCAGGACTTAAATAGGACGTGACTAATCAAAATAAGCAGACACAGATGGGTACAATCGGGGAAGCACATGTGGGTAAGCAGGGGGCGTGGCACACACGACGAGCCGGGCATGACAGTTATAATATACAGTACAAAGGTATATTTGAAGTATATCATATATCAAATACTACAACTACCACTGTCATACAACAAACAAATAAATGTTGAAGTCACATTCAGAATTAAGACCTTATTTAATAAAATGTATGAATCAAAATGTTCAGCAAGTATTGTATGCCAAAGTTAAAAAAATAAACTGACTTAATTCAAAATAAAACACTGTACAAAAACAAGGAAGGTGTAAACTTTCCTATTATTAGTTCTGTTAAACAACTAACTTGAGGGCAGAGAAATCAAATGCTGAGTCTAACCAAGAAATGTCCAAATACAGTATATGGAAGGTGTTTTTATTTGGTCTTCTTTGTTTGCTTGGTGGAACTTTCATTGTTGCATTTCTTTCTGATGATGCCTCTCACTTCTTACACACTGATGTCAGGAACCTTTGACAAAACATGGCCTGTGAATTAAAAATAAACACAAACAAAATAAATCATTACATTTGTGTTATTTTCCCTGTGGCATTCCAAATTCTCCATCCAGAATTAAGGCAATAAAATAGTAAAAGGAAGCATTTAGAAGTTCAATGTAACCTTATTTGAATATCTACCTTTGCATATATTATGATTAGCTTTTAGGGCATTATCAAAGTGCAATTGTGCATAGGGCACTAGGTGAGCTGCACCCTGCATATTGGCAAATGACAGACTCCAAGTCTGTGAACTCTGGGAAGAAACCAGAGAACCCAGACTAAACCTATTGAGAAGAAAAACACCACCCAGATGATTCAAACCTGTAGCCAACATTTATTTTTAACAATATAACTGAAATCAGTCAACGTCAAGCACAGCAGTCATTTTGTTTTACTTTGTATTAAACTAAAAAAAAAATAGAAATAATAAAAGAAAACACACTTAAATAAACTTACCAATTGTAGCCTCAAGTTTTGTACTGTCAAGTTGTGGCTTTGATTCCACATCTCTGTGTGCCCCAGATTGTTCCCCCATCAAACTTGAACAAGACATTTCCCTGCCATAAAAAAGCACAGCAAGGTCTCCGATATAAACTGATGGATTTGCAGTCCGCAGACATTTAAGCTTCTTTAGAGGGACTATCACATCAGATCCTGGCACAAGACACACCTGCAATTAATCGATTAATCAGTTATTTTGCAATCGATAATTGTTGCACACCAAAGTAATGATGAAGTAATGATACTCTTTTCATGTTAAACATTATGCATAATCACGACATAATTAAATATGCAGAATTTCCACATCATTTGTATAGTTGCTACGGAGTTTGCACACAGTGACCTTGACATTTAGGAAACTGTAGGTTGTTCTCTACTTTTAATCTCCAGTGTATATTAAGAACTCACGAAATCATCAGACTCTATATGAGGAGAGACATATGCAGAAGCTTGTGAGTCTACAGACACTGGGGGTGTTGAGCAGGTGGGCGAAAGAGTAGAGCTTTGAAATGTGACTTTTTTTACTTACTTTAATTACTTCAACTGTTTCACTACCACGGGAAGTTCTGCAAATAGAAAGAAGATATAAATATATGAATGTATGTACGAATAAACAAACTGTTGCCTAGATAATTTAGGTTAATGAAACACATCCAATAGTGTGCATGTTTCAATAACCTAAATCATATCGATTTTTCAAATCTTTTAAACATATTTTCAGATATTTGTTTCTTAAGAGGTAGACCATCCAAAACTGTCATTCTTAGACTCTACCTTCCAGTGGGATATAGATGTTTTTCTTCTTTTTTGGCAATTGATCAGTCTATCTTTTGGGTATTTATATATTCTTCATTGTCTGTTGACATCGAAATATCACAGAATGGGAAACACCAGCCAACGTTTGCTGATTATCTACTTGTATTCCAAGGTTGCTCCTAAATTTTTCAAATGTGTTTTTGCTACGTTGAACATTACAAACATGCTCCAACTCCATTACATTAACAAGAGAAAGTAGTCATATAATTAATTATTTTAATTTTGGGCTTGCCGTTTCTTAGAAATGTTCATTCTGCTTAGTTTTTTTCTGCATGTTCTGTTATGCTGTTTAGATAAAGGCTGAATATTTATTTAACGTTTTGCACAAATTTGAAAGGTACCTCTCATGGCATCTAGTATCTCTTTGACATTTCCTTCTTTCAGCATCTTATTCTCCCTTTTGAGCTGCTTTATTTGTCGCTGGGCCTTCCTCCACTTCCTGGGCAGTATATCCTCATCTGATGATGATTCCTCCATTTCAGTTCCTTCACCTTTCTCTTTCTCAGCTCGCTATTCGGAGCGAAATTAATGTCGTAGTTTTTATGAACAGTCCGAAAATGCCGCTCCATATTTCCCTTTTTCGGAATAGCAACGGTCTGATGGACTGACAGATGAGGCAAATGCACTTCGAATATGACATTGGGGGAAAAAATCCATTCCGTATGGAAGTGGTAGGTTTTTGGCTTCTTACTTGGTCCGGCTCCCCCATTCATTTTTATACCCTTTCTTAAGTTTAGTAGAAATAAATTGGATGCTGACTAGGCGACTCGGTAGCTTGCTAGAGTTTTGCAGCAGCTGGCGCGGTTGAACACGTCATCCTTCCTCTATTTATGCCATGCGATCTACCCACTGTAACTTTAAGAAAGACCAGTAGAATCATGATCGACGTATTGGGCACATGTGGTGTAGACCATGTATATGTCGGAATTAATCCTGAAAACAATACTGGAACCCGCAAGAAAAAAAAAAAAAAAACGCTTGCATCGACATTTATGCAGTTACGTCGATGCAATGCAAGCAATCATTCTGTTCATGCAATAATCGTTTTTGGGGTTTTGTGTATTGTGCTTGAATCACGTTATTCTTTTAGTATTTTTTCAGGAAGTTTGGTAATGTCATTTCTGCGTCGTTGTTTCGGAAAAAATAGTTGTATGTGCTATAATTTAAATTGACAAACAACAGCAAAACGCACACTTAAAAGTACTCAATTATTAAAATTCGACTTTTTTGAATGATTGACTTCGCATACAAACAACTTTATTTAAAATGTACACACCGCTGCCAAATTGACTATCACAAAGGATGTCAGAACTAGAAGCTAGAAAAAGCATCGTTTAACTTAAAGACCCGCAGTGTACAAAATGTAATATCAATTACATTTTATTATGTAATTATATTTATTATGATATTACATTTTGTAATATCAATCAATATTTCATCATTCATTTAAACTGATGACTAATAGCATTACTTACTACTGAACATTAAAACCTTTGCAGGAAAAACAGGAGGACAATGTTTTGTTCCTGCCTTTGTCCCACTTAACATTTCACTAACCGTCTTCATCATCGAGTGTAGGACACTTATGGATCATTTCCGATGATGTATATTGCTGGTCTTTCACACTCATCCAATCCATTTTCCCAACTTCTACTGTTTTGTCTTTAAAATAATATAAGGGAAATGCCATTGTAAAAGGAAATGTTGTTAACGCTGTCAATTCCTCTTTTTGCTTTTGGGTTAAGGTTTTATGTCAACTTGTAATGAACGAGTACAAAAAGCCTAACTGTCAAACCGAACGTGCGCAAATCAACGCTAGTCTATTATTGCGAGTGGCTGCGTTGAAAAGAACTTCGGAATTTATTGTCTGTTCGTTTGTGTGCATAGATATGAGACAGAATTCCAAGAAGAACTAAGTTTAGATGGAACGTAAGTAGATTTGATTCTGTACTCTTGTCTTACGCTTTATTTGTCTTGTAGTATTTTTTGTTGCCTTGTACAGTGTATAATCCCAGCTCTCTGCAGGTCATTCACTAGGTCCCCCCGTGTGGTTCTGGGATTTTTGCTCACCGTTGTTGTGATCATTCTGATCCCATGGGGTGAGATCTTGCGTGGAGCCCCAGATCGAGGGAAATTATCAGTGGTGTTGTATGTCTTCCATTTTCTAATAATTGCTCCCACAGTTGATTTCTTCGCACCAAGCTGCTTACCTATTGCAGATTCACTCTTCCCAGCCTGGTGCAGGTCTACAATTTTGTTTCTGGTGTCCTTCGACAGGTCTTTGGTCTTGGCCATAGTGGAGTTTGGAGTGCGACTGAGGTTGTGGACAGGTGCCATTAATACAGGTGACGAGTGGAGGACAGAGGAGCCTCTTACAGAAGACGTTACGGGTCTGTGACAGCCAGAAATCTTTAATACTTATCTTCCACCATACTTTGCAAATAAATTCTTTCAAATTCAGTCAATGTGATTATCTGGATTTCTTTGTCTCATTTTCTCTCGCATAGTTGAGGTGAAATTTGGTGAAATTTGGTGAACAATGGTGAAAATTACAGGCCTCTCTCATCTTTTTAAGTGGGAGAACTTGCACAATTTGTGGCTGACTAAATACTTTTTTGCCCCATTGTATGTTATCCTGCACTTCTAGGTCCAAAAATCAGACCATTCAAATATTGATTAATTGTAAAAAAAAATTAAAATGGTAAAAACTATTGAATCAATTATTAATTGTGATACAAGAAAAGAAAGAAAAATGTTACTTTACATTTGATACTACAGTATGTTTCATCTCTTTAACCTGTAAAACAGAAACACCGAACATGACCTAGCAAATGCAGATGATCAGTAATGCATCAAAGAGTGAAGTTGGTGACGATGACGATGATGAAAAGGACACTGAAAACTTCACCACAACTGACATGGTGGGTACTGGCATTGAAGAGGTACACATTATTGGAATTGTTATTATGTGTTTTCAGCAAACCTATTACTCCAGCGCAGCAAATCTTGAAATTTGCAGGCTAGGGTGGCACTGAACTTGGTTAGAACATTCTTGCTCCTTTCAGGCTGACCAATTAAAGCCTACTGGTCAGCCTAATGGTACAAATCCTTCCCATTTTATCCCCAATCATTGTTACAAACATGAACAAAATCCAGCACAACAAAATATTTTTTTTACAGATCTGTTGGGAATCAAATTTGCACTTCTTCTAGAATTGAAATGAGAATGAATGGGTGATGTCAAAAACTTTGTAAAAAAATTGTTAGAATGCTTTAAGAATGTATTGCACACAAAATACTGAATGTAGTATCATCCATTTGTATTTATACTCAATACAGAAAGATTTGCATGTATTTTGGCCAAAGGACAAACTTTGTTCTACTGCTTACTTTCTCAAAACATACTACAATCCACTAAATACAAAGGGCATGCAAACATTCAGTGATATTCTTTGATTCATTATTATTTTTTGTCAACCTTTAGAACAACAATGAATATGAACTAATAAATACAGATGATGACATGAGTGATTCTTCGAGCAGCGAAGAACAACATGATGATGATGATGATGATGATGATGATGATGATGATGATAAAGAGAACAGTGAAGAAGTAAAAGCACAATTATCATTTTCCATGGACGAAATAGCCAAGTTGGGGTGGCCTGGTGGTTTTCCTGTAAGTCTTTCAAGTGAACACCCTCACTCTCCAACAATGATGCTTCTTTAGCAAATGGTGTTAATAATGTTACCATGGACGGTTTACTTTGTCCAAACCATAATGCTGACATTGGATGGTTCAATTATCTGACACTGAATTGGCCAAATGCTGCATTTTGAACGTTTGAACACTGGTGCACCATCACAATTCCATATGAGTGTCAAGTCATCTTTTCCAGCAACTCCACTGTCACATAACTTTTGATACTCTTTACCAGACTGTATGTCAGAGAAAACCCCAAAACTTTGAGTTTTTTCCTTAAGACTGACAGCATATTCTTGCAGAATTTACTTACTCTGTGCATATACTGTAGGGGCAACACAAAAAAACAGAAGCCATTCTTTAATGGCAAAAGTCACATTGAGAGGGACAGCCTGTTTTTATGCCAAAGTATTTCAAACAACTTTCACAATAAAAGTAAACCTCAAATTGAGAGGAACTTCCAAATTGTATATGAAAAAGGTAATGTGAAGATGGGATAAGACCTGGAAACATTATATTAAACATTTCCAGTATTTCAGTGAGTGCGTCACCAATTAAATTGTGCCGTAATAGATAAGACATCAGCATCAGTAAACTTTCTCCTTTTGAAACAGGGGCACCAGGATACAATGGCTTTTCAGTATTGTCTCTATCTTCACTGCCCTGCACAGAGAAAGAGAGTAACCATGTAAAATGCAAACAAAGCAGGAGTATTAGTTCAGCAGAATTCAGAAATGTAATCCCCCATAAAATCCACCAAAGCAGCATACCCAGTAGAAAGAGTAGCTACCTTTACATGTACCTATGTTTGTAATGTTGAAAGTCTTGAAGTATAGCTTTCTATTAGTTGCTAATTACCCCATATCAGCTTTCCATTTTCTGAAAAAAATAGGTCTCACAATAGCACTTAAGCTACAAATAAATTAATACAACAATGTGAATTATGCAAATATAAATAACCAGAACTGACAGATTTACCCTGGCTGAATGATGGCACAAAACTGCTATTTTTGCAGGATCCATTTTTCTAAACTCAAAAATCAACTGTGTAATACACTAGCTATGATCTACTTTCTCCACATGCCCACACAGTGCAGTAATACAGCCATCTTACTTATTGTTAAAATAAAATCCATCCCCATATAACCTTTCAAATCAAAAATCAATTTTGTCTTTAGTCAATTTTGTCTATACAACTGAAAAAAAATTACAGTTTCATTTTTACAAATGCACTCAGTTTGTGTAATGGTCTTCTTCACATAGGCTATGAAGTACAGTATAATCTCAGTGTCATTACATACCAATAATTACATGGTTTTCACAACCAACATTGCCCTCCAACAAGTCTCCACTGTGCAAACTGTTTTTAGCTTCACATTTGAATCCAGACAGATCTTCATCCTTCTATGAGTTAACACAAAAAATGTTAAAAAGAATATTAGTTAGTTAAACTTGTCTATTTCCATCCATTTTCCAAATCGCTTATCCGACTGGGTTGTGGGGGGGGTCCAGAGCCTATCCTGGAAGCAATGGGCACGAGGCAGGGAACAACCCAGGATGGGGGGTCAGCCCATCGCAGGGCACACTCACACACCATTCACTCACACATGCACACCTACGGGCAATTTAGCAACACCAATTAACCTCAGCATGTTTTTGGACTGTGGGAGGAAACTGGAGTACCCAGAGGAAACCCCACGACGACATGGGGAGAACATGCAAACTCCACACACATGTGACCCAGGCAGAGACTCGAACCCAGATCCCAGTGGTGTGAGGCAACAGTGCTAGCCACTGCACCACCATGCCGCCCCCCGGCTTGTTACAATAAACTTAAAAATATGTCAGTATATGAAAAGAATATTTATAACTAGAAGCAAAGTATACATAAAACATATATAGAAATAATAAAATTGAGTTTAAATTTTGTATTTATTATATACAAAAATAATAATGTGATTTGTTCATCAAATGCTGTGGTCACTGCACAATTGTACAAGGTAACAAATAGGCCTTAACTGTTTTTTTGAAGAGGAGAAAATAGAAAAAAAGAACAATAAACAATTTTTTTTAATCATGCTATTCGTAAAATAAGTACAAGTATACTGCTCTACAAAGCATATTGACTATGAAAAATGTAATACAGAGAAAGATTGCTTGATAGTTTTTAACTCAGCAGCCTTCATTTTTCTGAAGCATTTCTGAATTTCTGGGTATGTGTACAATTAGTAAGTCCTTTGTATACCTGTACACATTTGGCTGGACTGGTACACGTTATTTTCATACAATTTATGTAGTTAATGCTCTTAGGCTTTATAATGCAGTACATTTCAAATATAGTTAAACTTTTTTGCATACTTCTTAGTACAGGCCAAGTATACTTAAACATAACTACAAGTATTGTCTTAGTATACCTACATTTTCTTTATACTAATCCTTATAAACCAACTATACTTATGTAAACTTTTATTTAGTATATCAGTAATAAGTAAATTAAAAGTAAACCAAAAGTATACTTATTTTAAAATAAGTATACTAATAATACACTTGAATAAACTTCTTTTTTGTAAGGGACGTTCAGTTTTTAGCAAACTTTAATATTCTGTGATACTTAAATGGACAGCAGCAAACCAGCAAATGAGAATAAAATATAAAATCACTTACACACTCAGATTGTGAAGCCTTTATGAAGACAGATGTGAATATAGAGACAGGGTTGTTCTCACTTCCACTTTTATAACATATCCATTCCATTCTTTTTTGAAACCGGTGGAAATGTAGACAGGTTCTTAAAAGGCACCAAGTGAGATCCAGCTCAACATCAACTCCACATTGGAGGAAACAAGGCACTTGTGTGAAGTCCAGAGCAGGTCTGAGCTTTTTATTCTCTATCGATGCTGTTTGTTTTGCACTCCATCCACAGGGGTGTGGGCTGCCCACCAGGTCACAGGGTGCTAGCATGTTAGGGGAAGGGAGGGACGGTGTTGATAAGAGCATGGCCTTCTCAGAAACCCCCAGGATGCTCTCATGCTCTGCTGCCAACTAGAATATGAACTTTGGTGAGGTTCTTCAAGAAAAGCAATGCTATATTTAACCATGTGATTTGCAAGTGTGTGTAATCTAGTTGCACATGAATGAGTAGTTTGCATGAATTCATTATGAGGTCATCTGTGAAACATGGAGTGTCTGATGGCCTTCACAGTGCATGGAGCTTTTGATGGAGCGTGGAAAATGATCAGCATGACACTTCCAGAAGACAGCAGTCATGTCTTTTGTTTCCTCCACGTTCAGTGACAGATGGTCGCTGTTACAGCGACCTGCAAGCCTCTTGCCACCTCCACTCTGCCTGCTGTCGCGTCTCTGACAGCCATGTGACCCACCACTGCGTTGTCATAAGGAAACTTTATGTGGTTTGAACTGTAACGCGTGTTCCACTCGTAAGTTAACGTATGAGTGACAATGGGCTGAGCACATGCTTCCTGACTACTGCTTGACCCTTAAGAGCGATGTTCCTGAGGCCAAGTACAGCAGACAATCATACACTTCTACCACTTAGATTAGTCAATTCCGCCATGCACATACACCATAAACAACCATATACTGTAAAGTTTAATTATGTGTTACTCAAAATCCTTGTGTGATATCTAATTCCAATTAAATATTTGACCTCAGCACAAAAAATACTGCAGGATTCACCTAGTTTGACAAATAGAAATTAAAAACTTGCTGAGCAGTGTAATGTTATAGATCATAAATGTTGGGCAGGAGTTGATGTGGAGAGTACACACAGGGTACAAAAAACTGAATTATCTGTCCTGGGGGCAAAGAGAAAGGTGAGCACTGGTGCGGATGTGGGGTGGATGAAACACATACTCACACAGGGAGGAGACAAGGATATCACTGTCAAGGAAAGAGATCGGGGATCGGATGCACATGGGAGAACTCCAGTGAAGAAACTTGCAATTGGCTAAGAACTGGAGAGTAGCTGAATACCTAGTAGTTGATCATAGATGCAATTCCTCTCAAGTGGTAGAGGGAACTGACTGTGATTTATATACTGTACATTCCATGTATACATACAGCAGAGGATTATGGGTAATGCTTTGGAAATGAGCAGCAGCTGTCAGTATTGCTGGATCAGCAAAGAGGGGAGCGTAGTTGTGGCTGTGGAGGTAGCAGAACGGAGCCATACTTTACAGTACTCCCCCACCCTATGGGAGACTACAGCCACATAGATATGGCATCCCAGGGGTGAAAGGGGTAGGCTGGTCTGGATGCAGGTGGTGGAAGTGAGCAATCAGCAATAGAACAAGGATGGCCATTACCCAGGAATGGTATACTGGAGTGTAGTCCTCCTGGTGTCAATAAGGGCTTGGACCAAGTAATGTAGGTGAGTGCGCTGATGCTTGGAGTCAAAAATGGCTTGTATGAAGTACTGTGCAGTCGTGGGAGAATGATACAAGTATTGCTTTTCACAAAGTCTGCTGCTTCAGTGTTTGTAGATCTTTTTGTTAAATGTTTCTATGGCATACTGAAGTATAATTACAAGAATTTCATAAATATCAAAGGCTTTTATTGACAATTACATTAAGTTTATGCAAAGAGTCAATATTTGGGTGTTAGCCGTTCTTTGTCAAGACCTCTGCAATTCGCCCTGGCTGCTGTCAGTCAACTTCTGGGCCAAATTCTGACTGATGGCAGCCAATTCTTGCATAATCAACACTTGGTGTTTGTCAGAATTTATGGGTTTTTGTTCGTCCACCCACCTCTTGAGTATTGACCACAAGTTCTTAATGGGATTAAGGTCTGGGGATTTTCCTAGCCATGGACCCAAAATGTTGATGTTGTTTTCCCCAAGCCACTTAGTTATTACTTTTGCTTCATTGCATGGTGCTCCATCATGCTGGAAAAGGCATTGTTCGTCACAAAACTGTTCTTGGATGGTTGGGAGAAGTTGCTCTCAGAGGATGTTTTTGTACTATTCTTTATTCATGGCTGTGTTCTTGGGCAAAATTGTGAATGAGCCCACTCCCTTGGCTGAGAAGCAACCCCACACTTGAATGGTCTCAGGATGCTTTACTGTTGGCATGACACAGGACTGATGGTAGCACTCACCTTTTCTACTCTCAACAGTCTTTTTTCCAGATGCGCCAAACAATCGGAAAGGGGATTCCTCAAAGAAAATGACTTTACCCCAGTCCTCAATAGTCCAATCCTTGTACATTTTGAAGAATATCAGTCTGTCCCTGATGTTTTTCTTGGAGAAAAGTGGCTGCTTTGCTGCCCTTCTTGACACCAGGCCATCCTTCAAAAGCTTTCGCCTCTATGCGTATGCAGATGCACTTACACTTATCTGCTGTCATTCCTGACCGAGCTCTGCACTGGTGGTGTCCCGATCCTGCAGCTAAATCAACTTTAGGAGATGATCCTGGTGCTTGCTGGACCTTCTTGGGCGCCCTGAAGCCTTCTTCACAACAATTGAACCTCTCTCCTTGCAGGTAACCATGGTAAACAGAGGAAGAAAAATTATTTCAAGCGCCACCCTCCTTTTAAAGCATCCAGTCTGCTATTCTAATTAAATCAGCATGACAGAGTGATCTCCAGCCTTGTCCTCATCAACACTCTCACCTGTGTTGAATCACCTGAAATGAAGTCAGGTCTTTTGGGATTAAGTTATTTTTCATGGCAAAGAGGGACGATTAATTGCAATTCATCAGATCATTCTTCATAACATTCAGGAGTATATGCAAATTGCCATCATAAAAAATGAGGCAGCAGACTTTGTGAAAACCAATACTTATGTCATTCTCAAAACTTTTGGCTGTAGGTGACTGCGTTGGTGTCTGGAGTCATGGAAATGAAAGACCAGGGAGATTAGGCAACTAAAGGTGATAAAAGGCCCGGTTAATGTACCTGGAACAGAGTTTCTCAGAGGGGAGACAGGGCTAATTATTGCTGCTAGATGGCCAAACATGCTGTCTGGGGTGGTGGAGCGGAATGGGGTGATGTTGACGTTCACGTTAGTCTGGTGTACTTCAGCAGCTTCCCATATGTGACCTACTCTGGAACTAGTCACTCACAGTGGATACCTCTTTTGCCTCCTTCTCCTTTGGGAGCAAAGGGGACAAACTCGGGCAGGTATTGGCTCCAGTATGATTGGTGGTTTGAATAATAAAATGGGGGGAATCTACGAAATCTCCTGGTTGAATTGTTTACATTGTACATTTGTTTGCAGATAGAACCTGGAGGACAAACTCAGAGTTTTACCCTGACAGTGGCACAAGGCTCTTCCGAACAAGGAGGTGTACTGGGAGCCATGGAGACTGACAATTTTACATTTATCATATGTAGCAGACGCGCTTGTTCAAAGAGACATATAAGTGAGGCAAATGGCACATTGCAAACAAACCTACTGTTAAGGTGTCAACTTGGCATAAGTGCAACTAGGCTGAACTTACAATGAATAGCCAGTTATACGTGTAAGCAGTATTGGAGCAGAAGCTACACAAAGACTTATAACAAAGCAAGAATCTAATGTTGTTATATCTGAAGCAAGGAGTAGAGGTGACCACCAGGGGGGCACCAGGGAACAGACAGAAGCCAAAGCCTTCTGGAAAATTCCAGCCGTACAATTCTGTTCAGTAACACACATGTCTACTGATCAGTACCTGCTCATTAGGGAGGTATTGAACCTGTCTGATTCTCACAGACAGCACTCATTCATTGCAGCCTTTTGAGTGTTTGTGGGCTGCAGTGAGCACCCCCTCCCCCCTTTTTGGAAACAACACAGTATATTGCTATTATTTTATTTGTGTGGAACTAACTTGGAATCAGTTGTTGGGGTTGAAGATCCATTTGAAGAACTTTCCCGTGCCTTGCTGTGATGTCTGGAAATCCCTGATAAAAATGGTTTGAATTCATAATAAGGTCGTTGTAACGCTGTGAGGCTGTGAACTGAAGCTGTACCTTACACTTTATTAATCCTGAAGGAAACTGCAGGTTTACAGTAACCGAATACACAAATTTAGACAGTAAAAATACATTTACACATTCATAAACAGTAACAATAAATAATAGACAACAATAAGCAGTAACAGTGAAAGGAATGTCAGAGGAAGGATTGCAAAGAATTCCATGGTAACGGCTCAAGAAAAAAGCAGCATTGCAGAGTGGTTTGTATAGTGAACAAAGGAATGTTCTTTGAATGTGTGCAAGAGGTTCTGGTTCATTCAAACAGTTGATTGTTCCTCCCTGCCAGAGGGTGACTTCTTGTAGAGTAGGTTCCCCAATTCAAGTCCTACAGGGAAAAATAGTTTGCAGATTTCTCTGCTCAAGTACATCTTATTCAGCTCACCAGCTAAGGGCAAGGTTTAGTAGGTGTCTTTTAGCAGAGAAATCAGCCGATTGGCCCTCAAGGACCGGAATTGGGCCATCCTGTTGTCGAGTCTAATAATCTAAGGGAGGAACGACGTTGCTTATCTTTTGTCTTAATCTTTTACTGAAGGTGTTCCTCTGCTTAGCTAAGATCATCTGCAGAGGGTGGGAGTCATTGCCCAGTATAACAGCTTTACGAATGTCCTGGGCCCCGTTTCCTGAAACCTTCTTAACTCTACGTCATTGGTAAGTTCTATCTTTCAACACAGAACTTACAAATAACGTAGCGTTAAGGTTTCGAGAAACTGGGCCATCTTCTACTGCAGTCTCCAGAGAGCCGAGATTTCAGGTCCAGAAAGTAAAAATCCAGACTAAGATTTTGTTTCAACCAACCAGCAACCAGAGTACTCTGTGACTGTCACTCTTTAATCTCAACTGGTTGGTTGAAATAAAATCTCGGTTTAGGTCTGAATTTTTACTTTCTAGACGTGAACTATCCACCTTTGCCAGTCAGTCTGGACTGACTCCTGGAACACTGAGCCTAACCATTCTAACCATCTCCTGTTAAGACAAAACACAGTAATGAAATGATGAAATTATCTCAACACCAGTGTTGAATTATGGTGGCTCGGGGAGTACAACTTTGGATCACACCATCTGACTGTGAATAGTAAATGATTCTTGTGTGGGTTCTTCCTTGCTATTGAATGAACAGGTTGCTCAGGGCTTAGGGGTTAATGTGTGCATGTAGGCACTCTAGAAGGGGCTTGCGTTCTGTCCAACGTGTGACAGGCTTCCGTGATTACAGAGAACTTGCATTGCATACATGGCTGTGGAAAATAAATGGAGAGCAATTTAGCAGCTGAAGTGCGCAGTGCATAACTATAAAGCACATACTTAGACCATATCCTTGTGATTCAACACAGGGAACTCTAACCTCCTGGCAAGTTATGAATTTTCTTCTAATGATGAAAATTATAAATTTTCTTTAGCACCAACATCAGCCCAACCAAGTACATATAATGTGTCTTGCTGTTTTTGGCCTACATCCTACATTAAGCAACATACATTTTCTGTTGTTCCTGCTTTAAGTGCATAATAGCTAAAACATGTGCGCTCACTTTAGATAGAAACCGTCAAAGAGTGGGTGCCATGACTGGAGGAGAACAGACAGAGCATAATTTCTGCAGGGTTGTTTGATGACCTGGAAGATGGTGGGCGGGCGGGGTGGGGGATTGTCCTCGGTCAAGCACAGTGTTCGTAAAAATGTGTAACCAAGAGACGTGTTACTATAACTCCATCACCTTTGGAGATAATGAGTAATATAACTAATTACTTTTTTTTTTCAAATTAAATAACGTCCTGAAATACTTAAATAAGGTACTGACTTTTCATTTGGCTTGTTACTCGTTACATTTGTCTTGTGTGAAAATTCTAATGGAAAAATGCAACCCATTCCCCTAACATTCTGTTTATGATCAAACATCATCCGACCTTATGGCGGCGCAATGATTGGCTGATATTAGGTACAGTGATAGATAAAATTTGACAGTTTTCACAGTAGTAACACTAAAGTCACTACCTATACAGTACACATGCGATGCACGAAAATTCATCAGCAAAGCAGCTCTGTGGTACGGAATATGGACTCGACAATTCCATGATGTTTGTAGGATGTACGCTTAGCCTACTGTTTTTCCAGATTAGGCTATATAACCCACAATTATATATATATATATATATATATATATATATATATATATATATATCTAGAGAGAGAGAGAGAGAGACTGAAACTGAAGACTGAAACACCTAGTGATCACATTTATTAGTATGATGTAGGCCTTCTTTTCCAGCCAGTCTTGGGAATGACAAATACAAGTCCTGCACAGAGGCCAGAGGGACCAGGAGCGATTCCTCTTGCAGAACAGTAGGCGGATCTGACAGGGTCGGAGCCATCCAATCCTGCCCTTTGAATCTCTTCCTCGCTTGGCCAGCAGGTGTTATTGGATATCCCTCATTTGCCCCCCTCTGTCTCATAGCCTTTTAACATTATTATGTATCCCTTGTTCCCTTGACCACCACATGTCACATCCAGCCTCGCCCTGCCTGCCTGCTCCCTGTGTTTCACTTGAGCATGGCTTCTAATCAGCTGCACCTGAAGCTTACTGGTCTTACGTCTTGTTCCTGCCCACTTGTTAACTAGCCACAGCTGCCTTGTGTTTACACCTCTGTTGGTCATGTAAATAAGTGTCTCTTAGTTCTGTGCTCCCTGTTCAGTCATTGCTCTCTCTCTGCGTGAGCAGTTTCCCTCAATAAACTCCCCTGCGAGGGGTTTCAGCTACTCACAGCCTGCATTTGGGTCGTCCTTCTACCGCCATAGAATGACTGAACATCCTAAATGACCCTGTGGCTGCATTTTTAATCCACCAGGGACCCCACCCCGAATGTGCTCGTGTGCCCCTTGCCTGGATGATGACTTGCTCCTTGACTTGATGTCAACTCGGATGAGCCCTGGGGATCATTCATTTGGCGAGGTTACCAAATAAACTTGTTTCCAAAGAGGACTGGCTCTGGCAGCAGATGACGGCCTCCGAGAGGGACAAGCCAGACATTTTGTCTGCTTCCTGTAGGAGAGTCGCAGTGCAAAGACGTACACAGATCTCCAAGCAAGGAATGAGGAGACGTAAAAAGTGGGCACTACCTCGTAGGGAGCTGACCTTGCCAGTGCCTTCTGCAAGTGCCCGACCCAGAAAAGGCCTCTGCTCCGTGATCGCCCAGCCCAGACAATCCTACTGCTCCACATATGCCCAGTCCAGAAAAGTCCGCTGCTCTGCAAGCACCCAGCCCAGGAAAGGCTCTACAAGTAAAGGAAATCTGACAAAAAGAGCTGTTGCGCCGTGAACCAGAGGAGGTGAGTTTGTCGCTGTCTTGTTAGCATGTCACTCACTGCCTGAGATCCCTGCTGTGTCATGCTTGCTGCCCGAGGTCACTGCTGTGCCTTGCTCACTACCTGAAGCCCCTTGTTGCCGGAGGTGGCCGCCATGCTGCGCCTGGTAAGAGAGGTGCCTACTGTGCTTTGCCTGCTGAGAGAGGTGCTTGCTGAGCTCTGCTTGACTACAGAGGCTCTCGCCCTGCCAGCAGCCATTGTCTAAACAGTTTCTGCTTAACTGCGGCCATCGCCCAGATGGCTTCTGCCTGTTTGCCCGCAGCCGTTGCTCAGGTGGGTCCTGCCTGTTCACTTGCTTGCTGGCCAGCGGCCGTCACCCAAATGTCTCCTGCCAGCTTGCCTGCAGCCATCGCCTCCTGGGGCGGCAGGGTATGGAGAGAAGGGGTCTGCTTCTTCGATGGGCCCCTTGCTGGAGTCTACCACACCGTTTCCGGGCTCCCTCCCAGAGCCCTTCACAAGATGGCTGATTGCCACATTATCAGCACCTTCTGCTGGCCACCACCAGCCCTGCTCCTGTCATGCCTGCAGCTGACAACCTGGTGACTAGCATGCCAGTCATTCATGACCTGGAGGAGTCAAGCCTATAGGAGGAACTTGAGTGGGACCCTCTGGGCATCGCCCTGAGTTCTGCAACATCTTAAACCACACTGGTCCCCAACTCCAAAAACGTTCCAAAAAGGGGTGGGACGAGTCTCTGTCTCCCGACGAGGGAGACGAGGAAACACCATCCATGGCAGCCAGGCCAGTTCCGGCTCCTCCCTTGCAGGCCCCCTGGACCTTCAAATCCCAGTTCCTGTACCCATTTCTGCTGTTGCCCAACAGTTCCCAGAGCATCTATGGGTTCTGGCCTGGAAGTCCCAGCAGCATCCCTTTGCCCTGTGGTGCCAGTGGCACCCCCCTGCTCGACAGTTCCTATAAAACCCACCTACTCTAGCTGTGGGTCCTGCCCTGTGGGCCCATTGATGCTGGCCCAGCTGTCCTCTCAACATCCTCCTGCACTCGTTCTAGTCCCTGCCCAGCCTCCTGCCTCGGTTCTTGCCCTGATCCTGGCCTCACAAGTCCCAGGACGTCACCTGGCCGTACTGGTCACACCATGGCAGGAGGCCACACAGATCCTCAGACACCAAGTGAGGCACATGCAATGGGACCAACGGCCAGCATCCTGGAATCATCCAGGCCCCCCAGGCTAACTTCAATCACTCTCCAACCTCAGGCCTTTCCCTTATCTCCTGTCTGGCCTTGGATCTCACCTGTCCTGTCAGCTTACCCTAGTTTGTTCACTTTGTGGTCTACACTGGTGTATGTGTCCCTATCCTGGTGGTCCTGCCATGTGTCAGTCCTGTCCCTGTCATTTTGTTTGCCCAACTTACTGTCCTTGCAGTCCCTCACCCTGTTTCTGTCCATCCCTTGGTTTAAGTAATGTCCTGTCTTGTCCTGTGATATTACCTGTTGGGTGTCCCCTATGATGTCTGTCGTCATCGCTTTGGTGAAATCTGCCCAGTCCTGTTCCTAGTTCAGTTTTGTCTCCCCAGGTCTTCAGTCCTGGTGTCTGACCTTGTCCAGTGTCCTGCCCTGTGTCCTGGCTCCATGTGCCTGTCCTCTTATCTGATCCCTTGGGTCCCCTCCCCAGCTTGCTTGATGTGCAAGGAGTGCATGCCATTGGTGGGGAGGGTTACGGTCTAGCCCCACCCTGCCTGTATGCTCCCTGCATTTACCTCGGGCATGGCTCCTATTCAGCTACGCCTGAAGCTTGCTAGTTTTACCTCTTGGTCCTGCCCTCTTGTTAACCAGCCTTCACTCCTTTTAGTCATGTATATTAGCCTCTCGTAGTCCTGTGCTCGAAACGTTCTGGTGCACCGCACAACAACCATTGAGATGCTAACATGAGATGGACAGTTTTTTTGCCCAAACACTTATCTGTTGTTCCTATTATCGATTATTAAGATAAACTTGGGGAAATGTGTATTACAGTTTTTCTTGATTGCTTTGCTACATTTCATGAATCATACCTAAAGTTCTCAGGACTGTAAGTGCATTTCGCAAAACAATTCATGTATACACCAAAGCACTATGGTTTAGCTGTAAAAGCCTATACTTACCCAAAACAATTAATTAACAAATCCAAATAATTCCACCAATGAATTAATCAGCCCACTTTCTCATTGTCACTGACAGATCATTTTTTTCTAGCAAACTAATACTTAGTTTCTCTTGATTGCTTTGGAGCAATTCTCAAATGACAATTAACATTTGCAAAATAACAAGCGTAACCTAATTAATAATAATAATAATTAATCTGCTAATTCAGCCTTATTGACAACATGATAAAAAGAGTAACTACAGGCCTGTCACGACAACCAGGACCGAGCGATCGGGATCCGGGTATGCAAGCTGCTAAGCGCTTGATTTGGATAAACCAAACAGAGGCACTGAAAGGGACAGGCAAGAGGCATGGTCGAAAGACAGGCAGGGAGGTCGTAAGCCGGGGGGTCAGTCCTACAAGGAAGCTCAAGACAGGAACACACGAGGGTGCGGGAACAGGACGAGCAGGAGCAGGCTGGGAGGACGGGTCAGGTACCGGGAAGGGTCTGGAACGGGAGAGAGAGAGGGGTAAGGAGAAGACACTAGGTAAACAGGCAGGGTTGGGTATCAGGGAGAGACAATCGACAAGAAAGTGCTTGGTATGGCTTCTATACATCAGCGCAATACTTCGCAATGTGTAAGTGACGTCTGGCTGGTTTTAACTCTATGCTCATCCTGCGCAATGAGCCGCAGCCGGTGGTGTCCGCCTGCGTGGGCGTGACACAGGCCTAACAATTATGTGGAAAAAACAGCTCACCGAAACACAAATTAGTAATGTAATAATTTAAATATTAACAATATTAGAATATAATATAGGATGATATAGGACTAAATGAAATGTGATCATTTAACATACGATCTTAACCCAACGTTCCGGATGTATGCATAAATAAGTGAATGGAAGTAACGTAAAAGTTACTTACCTAGTAATTAGTTGCTTTCATATGCAGTAATTAGTAACGTAATTAAATTACTGGTAACACTTAGGGTTTTTAGTAATTTATATACACATTCATAATGCATTATAATGCATTCATAAAGCACTATAAACATGGCTATAAATGTTTATAGAAAGGCATAACACATAATAGCCGTGTTTATAATGTATTTTGACTGACTTATGAAGCTCTCATCTATGATGCACTAATATACTTTGTGAAAAATACTTTTGTAATGCAGCACAAACCATCCTTAATGCTTATACCGACCACTATAATGCATTATAAAGGTATATATACTGTATTATAAATAAGAGCTTCATAAAGAATTCAATTTGCATAATAAACATGGCTATAATGTGTTATGCCTTTGATAAATATTTATAGCTATGTTTATAATGCTTTATGAATGCAACTATTTGTTATGAATGTATTTAGAAATTACTAAACATGGACTTAAATAAACTGTTACCAAATTCTTTTGAAGGAAGTAATTAGTAACTGTAACTAATTGTTAACTTCCACAGCACTGGTGAATAATCAGTTTGGCTGCAGTCCCATCTGTATGCTACCTTTCTGTAGAGCCGTGCAGGTCCTTACAACAATAAGGCAGGCATGAGCCACGTATTAAAATAACGAGTTACAGTCACCCCGATTCCCCCGCCAAAAAATGTATATTAGCGATCAAGCACGACCAAGCGAGGTAGTAAGATCACAAGTTAGACCATCCCCCCCCCCACCCCCCAACAGAATTAACAAAGGGAATCCACCCTCCCTCCCCTCCGATCTGCAAAATCTACGAAGGTGACACCTCCAACCCTGGTGTGCCAAATTCGCCGAGAGGGACCTCTTGGTTGGGCTGCAGTTGGTGATCTTTGCAGTTGTGGGTGAAGCACCTTTTCAGATGCCACAGGAAATACACACAGTATTTTGTGGTTGTAGGGTTCTCATTTCAATGTGTTACTCAGGAGAGAGAGGGAGAGTAGGATGATATCAATATCATATATACATACTTAAATCGGCTTCTGTATAATGCTACTTTTCTACACTGCGACAATGTGTCTATCTCTCTATCTCTCTCTATCTATCTATCTATCTATCTATCTATCTATCTATCTATCTATCTATCTATCTATCTATCTATCTATCTATCTATCTATCTATCTATCTATCTATCTATCTATCTATCTATCTATCTATCTATCTAATCATAGATTATGTAATTAGGTCCTGTGTCTTTATGCTCCATTGTGCCCTGATCTAAGTACTGAGGGATAAGGCACGTTTTGCTCAATAATCTGTGGGACTATTTTTAGGTCAGAAGTCGAAACAGGATGTCAGAGGCTATAGTCCGCAGTACCATTGCTCTACTTCGAAAACAAACAGCCGCATTATTAGTCTCAACGGAAATAACTGTAACTGAACTTGGGTTACGTTATTAAAAAGTTGTTTTTGTGCTTTGAAATATTCTGTAATGGAAAATGTGCCCAACAATGAACAGGAACTAATGTGTTTTATCCATGTATTATGCTGGTCTACTTGATGAATAGATAGTAAATATAACAGATAATGCCCCATTTATTCCCTGAAATTGCCAGAATAACTGAAAAATGTAAAATAAGGTGAGAATCAGATACATTTATTTGTAAAACGATCGTATTATACAGTAACAGGCTATCTACAGCAGAATCTCTTTAGTCTTGTTAGAAATTGGTTTGTCACGGGTTGAACTGAAGTTTCGTTCTTTTCCATCAATGAAACCTAAGAATTCAGTGTAGCAACGTTCGGTGTTGTGTAGTATCATGTCAGGTAAGGCTATACTGGGAAACAGTAAAGACCTAGAGTGTATCTATCATATAGGGACATACTGTACACTTGCTCTGCTCCCATGGCGGTGTGCTCCCGGGTGCTTTACGCATTCCTGTCACTAGTGTGCTGTCAAGCAGCAGCACGCAGCTAAACACGTTTCACTCTTAATCACCGTCCCACTGGCATTGCACAAGCAAAATTCAAAGTTAGAAAACATCCGCTGTTTAATGTAAGAGTGTATTGCTATAAACTCTGTGTCGCTAATTTCTTCTTTACGGAGTTTTTCCTAATTACTTTTTTTTTATATTTTCACTTTCACATTTGGCTCAACGCGGTTACTCTGTGAGTTTTTTTTTTTGGCTTATTAGCTATAAAAAAAAGTGATAACATGCGAAGAGGGAGTCTTTCCGCCACCGCGTGACGCAAGCCGCCTTTCGGACGCAGGAATTGAAAGAAACATCAGAAGGAGCAGGTCGCCTGAGACCGACGACGCCTCAGTTGGAGAAAGTGCCGATCGAGGGCGGATTACGCGGCAGCCCGGAGCACATGCATCCGCACTCGGAGTTCAGGTGAGTCCGTGACCCCGACGCCATGTACCAATGAATGCAATAAGCCTGTATAATGAAACCGTTACGTTTAATTTCACTAAAACCAAAAATAGCCGCCAAATTCATCTCTTTCTTTTATTTTTACATAAAA
This sequence comes from Brienomyrus brachyistius, assembly GCF_023856365.1. Classification (NCBI taxonomy): domain Eukaryota; kingdom Metazoa; phylum Chordata; class Actinopteri; order Osteoglossiformes; family Mormyridae; genus Brienomyrus; species Brienomyrus brachyistius. Next base: position 23,794,995 of record NC_064544.1, read on the forward strand.
GTGTCAGTGAGATTGGATTAGGAGTGTGTAGTTTATGGTCTCAATACACTAAACACGGAGGTTTTTATACGTTTCGTGGTCAGTAAAAACAAAAAAAAAAGTTAGATTTAACTTGTAGGTGGAAAATGTATTAGCCAAGTGTGTTGCTGTCATTGCTGTAGACGCACATGTCAAAGTTTACGGGCAAGTTTACTTGCAATGTCAGGCCTGCTTGTTATACTTAGGGAATGGATTGGGTTAGGTTTTGTCTGTGTGTTAGGTGGAAGGTGGACCAAATATAGTAAACCAAACGGAGTGTTTTGGGTTGAACCGTTGATTACAAAAGCCAAAGCCTATAAAGAAAGCCTAACTGTGATGGTGTAAAATAATCTTTATAAGCTGAAATTATCAGCAGGATTTTCACAGAACATATTTCTAGTCCAGAATCATTACCACAATATGTCTTCAGTGTGTTCAGTCACCCAGCGTTGTCTGTTTGAAGTTTGAAGCCTATTGGCTTGTTTGGAGTGTTTTAACGTCTTTTGATGACTATTAATCAAAGGTTGCTGGTCTCCATCCTCGCTGATTTTCACCACGGTCTCTGTAGTTATTGGGCTAAATGCGATGGCAGTGTAGGAAGGTGGGCTGTCTGTGAGGGTGTGTATATTTCAACAGAAGCTGGAAGCTCTCACCTTAGCGCGCATTACCCTGCCTGCTTAAGTACTCCACCCTGCTGCTTACCAGTGATTCTTACTTAATACTGCAGAACATCCAGGATATGCTGAATAGAGAAACTGCCCACTAAGAACAGTAAAACTGATAGGCTCACCCCTGTGCAGGATTCCCAGAGTTGGACGGCCCTGGAGATTTCACCCGGAGACTGTCTGCCCGCTCCCTGATCCACCTGCTGTGTTGCTGGTCACATGCATAGACGTCACATGCTGTGGCTGGGTGTGTCTCCTTTCTGTCAGTGTCAGAAGGCGGCACCTGATATCCACCTTGGACTTTGTGCTCTTTTTGCACTCTGTGGGAGAGGTGTGTACGAGTCACTCAGAGCAGTGCCTTCAAGAGAGACTCGAGAGTGTTTTCATACTCCTGTCGGTGCCCATTTGTGTAAACTGTCTGAACTTTTTTGGCTCGGTCACATGCCATTCTGTGAGCAAATCAAGCTCCAGCAGAGTCTGCTGTTCACAGCATATCCAGGACACCCAACCCAGAGGCAGTGTCCAGGACAGCGCACAACAGCAGAATGTGTCCTCAGCATTTAACGCATATGTGACATTGTGACATTACAGCATTTAGGCATCTCTTATTTAGTCAGGGAGCAGTACTTTGCTCAGGGTACCTCAGTGGTTGGGGACTCAAATCATCCACTTTCAAATTCACACATGCTTCCATAACCATTATACCACTACTGGCCCAGTAGCCTGATGATTGGGAAAGTGTGATGACACACTGTCCTTGCATGCTTTTGGGTAGGGGGGCAACAAGGGCAGAAGACTTTTGGAAGATCTCCTACCATCTTAATCCAGTGTTTCTCAACTTGTACCTCAGTGACCCCCAGAAATTCCTTGTTTTTGGGGAGCATGGAATGCAGCAAAAACATGGACTATCTGGGGGTCCCTGAGAACCGGGTTGGGAAACACTCCCTTAATCCATGGGGTGATGTCACAGGGTCTGCTCAGTTTGAAATAAACCTGCAGTTTCCTTTTATTCATTCTTTTTAAGAACCAGCGCTATACTGTAGATTACCTGTAGATGCTTCTAGAGATGCATTTAGGCAGCTCTACAGATAGCTACAGACTGCAGCTGTAAACAGCTCTTTAGATAATTATAGATCAGTGCAGCACAACTGTTGCTCTGTGAAAGGTCACTTAATAACGGAAAATTAGTTTGAGCAAACTGAGGTAATGTTTGGATGTTCTGCAGTCCTTAATGATGGGCAGTGGAAGGAAACTGGTAAACATCAGCATCTTCCTCAGCTCCCTTCTCTCCCCCAGCCTTTGATAACTTCTGAACCTTTTCTAGGGCTGCATAGGATTCATTTATTCTTCCCTGTGGCCATACCAAAGAAAGCACGATTGTATAGTAATCGCCGCGTATAACATCTGCAGTAAGTGAACAGGCCCCACCCAGTCAGAGTAAGTGAGGTAAACCATGTTCAGGAATTTCTTGGGAAATAAGTTGTCTGGAATACAAAATATGTCGTTGTGAGTCAGAAAGGGTTTCATGCAGTCATGATATGGGCCTTTGCCTGTGCTGGGGCTGCTAGCTGCAGGTTCTAGCTTGTAAAGTGAGTAACGCAACCCCGTTTACCTGAAGAATATAACTACTTGAGTTATAAGAAACAGTATAGTAGTTAGCGTGTTAGTGTGTTGTAATGGGTACCTGAATAAGGTCTTTGGCTGATTTTATTGGTAGATGGGAAATGAGATTTCGCTAATCGTGTTAGTGTTACTTGGTGTGCTCCTTCAAAATAGTTCACTTCTGAAAGATTTTCTTTTAATTTTTCGATGGAGAAAGTCATTCTGCTAGTCAAACCATAGTCCTATAAGGCCTGTCAGCTTGTGTGGCATAAGAGAATAATGACTAATTCTCAGGCTTGTCATTTCCGCCCAGTCAGGTGACATTCTGATCCACCCATGCATCGGGGTTAGGTCATCTGGGGACTCATAATCAACTAACCGGGAGGGCCCAGATTACACCTTAAAAATAATGAAGCTGGGAATGTAATCAGTTAGTGTGGAATGCTATTTTGCATTTAGATGGAAGGTGCTGATATAATTAAAACGGGAACGATGCCATCTTGCAGGGCTGTGCAGGGACTTTTTGAGTGGCAGGTGCTTACAGGTTAAAGGATCACTCAGTACATTTAAAGCTCACACAAAAAGTTTTATCCATCAAGTCCTCATTAGAAGGTTCAGGTAAAACGGGCAGGTGCGCAGCCCCCCAAACACACGCACGCACACACGCAAGCAAGCAAGCAAGCCAGCAAGCAACCTATCCATATGGGGACCACTCATTCACTTCTATATGAAAAATGCTAACTATGACAACCTTAACCCCCACTCTGCTCTAACCATAAGTAATCAAGCAAAATACAAGGGTTTTTGCATTTTTAGTTTTTTCATAGCAGTCACTGATTTTTATACAATAGAGTTTTCCCTTATGGGGACCAGGAAACTGGTCCCCATAAGGGAAAAAAAGGATATTTATCGCATTATGGGGACATTGTGTCAATGTCTCAACTTCTCAGTTTCCTGTCCTCTCCTCATGATGTGGGTGCTCAGAGTAGGACTTTGACATCTTTTATTTTGAATTATTTCTCCTGTGTTTTCATTGTAAGACAAAAGGAAAGCACAACTACCCTCCATGAAAAGCTGTTTCAGTGGCATAACTTCTTTTTTGGGTTAATTTTTGAAGCTGATTCTAGAGGAAGAAAATGTCAGAATGGGTTGTTTTTCCTGCGTTAAACATATGGCAAATGAACTTGTAAAGTAATATAAAACACAGTTAAGGAAAATAACAGGTGTTCAGTACAAAAAATTCAGTGAGTAGATGGAATACCCATATTGTCATTTATGTCCTTATTTGTAAAATAACATTAACTTCATCATGTACGTTTAAACTGTTTTGTGTCCAATACCAATAGCTTAAAAGGGTTCTGTTTGACGTTGCCTTGGTTGCTCTGTAATAGCTCTTTATACTGTCAGACTGGGTTAACAGAGGTGTGAGGCAAAGAGCATTCCTCATACTGCTCGATGTCAGGGCATTTCAGAGGAGGAGTGTTAGGCTGTGTTTTGTGCTGCTGCATTTTTGAGTGGTGAAACATTCTTCTGCCGCAAACATTTACTGTTGTGCCTGGGGCATCATTGCAAATTGTGTTTGAATATCGGGGAATATAAAGATTTTAGAAAACAGTGGAGCGTGCTAAATGGTAATTGAGGTTAAGGGCCTTACCTAGGAACCTAATGATGACGTCACTCTGCCAGCCAAGGTGTTTGACCTGTAATGGGTGTAGCAGAGTCGCACGCTGTTCCTACACACCAGCGTTTTGTGACGGCCATTTTCCACTTTCCCGTGTGCTTTATTAATACAGAACACCAAATAAGTAAGTAAGGCTTATAACAAAGCACCTTTCAAGGACATGGAGTTACAAATTGCTGTACAACAAAATAAAATAAAAATAAAATTGAAAAGCTTAAAACTATTTTTTTTAATAACAGCAGTGCCCCCCAGTGAAATGACAGGGTGATTAGAGTGATTCTCAGCAGGGTGAGGCAAGGGGGGGGGGGGAATTTCGGCTTTATTAGTTTTTTACAGTCGGCCATCTAGATGTCGGGTGATTGTCTCTGTGCGCAGGGGAGGGAGGAGGGGACTCTTCTGCATTAGACCCATAGGACATGCCATATAAGGAGATAATGGGGCCTGGGGTGCGAATAGGTTAGGAGGCGCACTGATGTCTGTGGCTCCTCGCAGATAAGGGTGGAGGTGCAGAGAAAATGCGTCTCCTGATAAGCAGAGAGGACGTGTGGCGCATGTGACTCCTGATTTAGCTGGCAACATTCTGAGCATGTGGGGATGAGGGTGGCAGGATGAGGAGTGAGACAGCACTGAAGAGGAGCCTGGGAACCACGAGGGCCACTGCCTTCAGAGGCTTTGTGTCGGAGCTTGATTGGTGTTGCTTTAGGTTTACGGTCTTGGAGGGAGGGAGAGCTCAGGGGCTGAGGGTTTGTATTATATCTTTCTGGGAGGAGTGTGACACTCGCTTGTTAGAAAGTCCTGGTAGATGGGGAGAAATTGGGGAAAAGAGCAGATTAAATGGAAGGCAGTTGGAAGAAATGGTTTGGAGTGGAGGAAGGGGATGTATGTAAGTGGCAGGAGAGTGTGAAAGTAGACATTAGATGTTTGTGTCAGAGCTTGTGAATGATACCCGTGGGAGTTTCGGAGAAATTGCTGTCTCTGGGAGCCAATATGATGGTGGCTACCTTTATCTTTCATGCACGATGCAAACCATTTTCAGTGAGAGGAGCGAGGGGGGGTGGAGGTGAGCAGGTACAGTTACTGGCAAAACACTAAAGTTTTCTTTTTTCTGAAAGTAAGTTAAGTTGTGCAGAGGAGTTGGCTGATAGGAAAGCTGAGGAGCTGCCGTAGATGGTGAGTTTAGCCTGGTTATGTCAGCAGAGCCTGAAAAGCCAGCGGCTGGAAGGAGATTGCGAAGCAGGTGCTGTGAGCTGCTGTGCAGATGAGGGTAGAGGGGTCTTTGTGTGTGTGGGCTAGAAAAGAAGACTGTGGAAGATTTTATGAAAAGTGGAAAGGAGGCATTGAAGGAGAGAGAAGTGGGAGATTTGTGAGGGAACCATAAGGTCTAGGCTGCTGTGAGCATTATGAGTGCTGAATTGAGTCAGTCCTGGATGTCGATGTTTAATAAGGCCTACTGTGAAAGAGTAGAACTTGGAGAGAAAGCTGTACTGCCATGGTGGACATGGCTGTCCTGAAGATGGGCAGATCTGAAGGGAGCTAGTGTTGTGGATTTTGAACGAGAGAGGTTAGGAGGTTAGTGACAGCTGCTGAGCAAAGTTTGAGGGATAGATGACATACGAGAGAGGAATGGGTGTATTACATTGCATTATATTTAGCAAATACTCTTATCCAAAGTGACGTGATGAAGGGCACAATAGTGAAATCACTCTACCGACCATGGGATTTGAACCTGCAACCTTCCGATCACTGACACAGCAGCCCAACCCACTGAGCTGTCTGTCCCCTTATATGTTGGGGTTAGAGACATGAGCCCAGGCCTATGCCTTAGCCAGAAGAAGATGAGGACATAAGACTGCAGTATGCTGGGATATCAGTGGCTGCCTTCTCAGTAATCTGCTGTATATTACACTCTGTTGGGGGGGTTGATCCTTTAGCGACGAGGTGCTGTGTGGCAGCTGATGAAGGATGTTTTTGTTGCAGCTGATGTCATGAGGTTGTCCCAGAGTCACACAAATCTGGTGTTTGATTTCATCACGGTTGTCATTTGGAAGAGGCAACTTGCGGTTTCCTCTCAGCTGGCGCCCCCCCAGTGGCAATTTCCTGGTTTCATTGCAGCAGGGATCCAGCCTTTGAGGGGGTTCTGGGCACGGTGGCTTGGGAGGTGTCTGCTGGCAGTTGTGTCTGCTGCAGTGAGAGTAATGCTTAACAGTGGTGGGGGGGACTGCACTGAAGGTGGTTCACGGGCAGAACCATTTGGAGGTGTGTGTGTGTGGGTGAGAGAGCGTGTGCAAGTGTGAGTGCAAGTGCTTCAAAGAACGCCTGTGCATATGTGAGTATTTGTATGCACCTGTCTGTATGAGTGTGTGTGTGTATGTGTGAATGTGTGGATGCACATGTGCATGTGCATGTGTGTGTGCGTGGATATGTTTGTGTGACGATGAGGGTGTGTGTGTGAGTGCATGTGTGCATTTCTGTCTGTCTGTGTATGTGAGTTTGGCTGTGCACATTTTTGTGTCTGTGAGAGAGAGAGAGAGAGAGAGAGAGAGAGAGAGAGAGAGAGAGAGAGAGAGAGAGAGAGAGAGAGAGAGAGAGAGAGAGAGAGAGAGAGAGAGAGAGAGAGAGAGAGAGAGAGAGAGAGAGAGAGAGAGAGAGAAAGAGTGACTGTGGGGGTGTGTATGAGTCCAGGTTGACTTGTTAAATTTTGTATGCATGTTTCCTGCCGGCAGTGGGACACGTGCTGGTGGCAGAGGATGTGACTGAGTAGAGATCGACCACACGGCCACCTGAGAAGGCCTTGGGGATTCAACTTGTGAACTGAAATCGACAATAGCAAGGAAATGGCGGAATAAATGTGAGAGTGCACCTGGGCCAGCGTGAGAGTGCATTGCGGGCAGCATGGGTTTTGGTCATGTGGGCCTGCTCTATTTATGGTCAGACGCAGAAATAAAGAGGCAGGTGGTGTGTCTGTCCTTACAGCCTCGATGTGGTCCGTTCACCGCGCAGTCCCACCCTTCTCTCTCTTTATCTTCTATTAATACTTTTTCCAGAAACATGTTTATTTATGTGTTTTTCTTCGAGTAGCACTAGCTTCCGTTTATCGTTTTCCTCTTTCATACCCGCAAATAAGAATAAGCGCATCAACTGTTCCTGTTCCTTGTGGGCCGATTGACCTCAGCTCTGGCTACTTTCCTGACACGCCAGAGTGCCTTATGCTGATGCTGGTTGCTCAGTCCAGTGTCTCGCTCACCCAGCCGTGCACTTTAACCCCCCTGTGTCTAGCTGCCAGCAATCTTAATTCTTTCTGCGGCTGTAGTTTTGTCTGATATTGCCGTTGCTGTCGGTGACACTTGCTGGTTCTTATCATGTTATACAATTTTATTCTGTGAAAGATCAATTTGCTGGCCAGATTTAATGATTAATTATAAAAAAAAGTCCAATGAATAAAATATAGGTAAAAAGCTGTGTCTCGTTTTGTTCACGTTCAACCCCCCATAACTATCAAATACCTAACAAATTGCTTCATAAAACAACTTAATTATCCTTCATTGTTTTGGGGTGGTTGTGCGGTTCTTTATGAAGTTTAGCCTACTAGCTTTTTGCATATCCCATGCTTATTTAGCATAAAGGTCCCAGTTCCTGTTGTGTGTTATGAAAGTGACGCACAAGAAGTCGAGACATCCCAGGGACTTGTAGCCAGATTCTCGAGCTTTGGTGTGAAAGTGCCTTTTGTGAATGTGAGGAGTTACTGTATATTCCCCTCTTCCTGCCCCATCTCTCTGTAGGCCCCCGCGCAGCGTGATGTAGCTGCGTTGGCATGTCGGAGCCCAGCGAGGAGATCTCAGCATGGCTTGCCAGCTTGCGCTTGGGTCAGTATGGGCCCTGCCTGGCCCGTGCCGGGTATCATCGGCTCTGTGACTGCTTGGGCCTGGGTGACCAGCAGCTGTGGGAGATGGGCGTACTCCCCACGGGTCACCGCCGCCGCATCCTGAGCAGTCTGGAGACCCGCCCCCCCTGCCAGGCCAGGGGCTGGCTCTCCTGGGGGGTAAAGAAGACTGCCCTCTTCGCTCCCAAAAAGGACGGGGCCGGACTGGAGGAACCGCAGATCACATGGCCTCCATCATCAGGGGCTGGGTTGGGGGAGGCCCCCCCGCCCATCCCTAACAGTACCAGCTCTCCGCTCACCCCTGCAGAGCCTGCCACACAGAGTACCTCTGCCCCCACATCGAGAGACTTTAAGGGTACGATGGTTGTGAATGACATCTACGAAGGAGATGGCTGTGACATGCCGGCAGGCTGCATCCGTCCGACCCGCTCCTACAGGCTCAAGCACCGGCCAGTTCCTGAGGTCCCGGACAGAGTCAGCACTCTCTTGGGGGACCGGTAGGCCATTGTCCGTGGCACCTGTGTGCTTTATTGGGCACAGTGCTTCTCTGATAGTTACATGTGGCCAGCCACATGCAGCCCCTGTATGTAACCACAACATGCACCTGCTAAATGTAGCCCCTACACACGGCCGCTACGTTGCCCCTCCATGCGGCTGCTACATGTTGCCCCTCCACGCGACCCCTACTGTACACACGGCTGCTACATGTTGCCCCTACACGCGGCACCTATACGCAGCCGCTACATGTTGCCCCTCCACGTGGCCCCTACACACGACCGCTATGTTGCCCCTCCATGCGGCTGCTACATGTTGCCCCTCCACGCGACCCCTACTGTACACACGGCTGCTACATGTTGCCCCTACACGCGGCACCTATACGCAGCCGCTACATGTTGCCCATCCCCACAGCCTCTCCACGCAGCCCCTCCACGCGGCTGCAACATGTAGCTGCTACATGCGGTTGCAAACACTCACTATAGGACCCTGAGAGGAACAGGACTTTTCTGTGTAGCGTTCTGGAACATTGTGTGCATGCTGACCGCTGCTCGGTCTGTCTTTTGTCAGAGACTCCCTGAGCTGCCAGCACCCCCTGCCCTCCGACGGCCTGTGTGCCACGCAGGAAGGTACGCTCCGTCTACCAACCCTGGCCACCTTGTCTGGCCACTGCGATAAGAGAGAGAGTGTGGAGGATGGAATGTGATTCTCCTTTGCTTAGACAGCATTTGATTGCAACTTGGGCGGGGGTGTGGTGGTTAGCTTTCTGGATGACATCGCCGCATGCCTCGGCATCCATACTCCCACACCCCTCCTCTTTCCCAGGGGGAAGCCTGTCTTGGGAATGCTTATTCTGGAGGGAGGGAGGGAGTCACACAGGCAGGCGTACTTCCGAGCCCTGTCATCCAACGGGGCATGGAGTGTGTGTGTGTCTGTGAGTGTGTGTCTGTGTGTGTGGGAGAGACTTCTTCCCCCATATGCTTCCTGCAGGTTGCTGTGATTGATTGTCCTCCTAGATCTCAGCTGACAGGCCATCTCACTGTACCTTAAACACCCACAGCACCTCCTCCTCCTCCACCTGATTTTGCTTCCATAGCTGTGGTGGTATGTAATCCCTACTCATGCCTGGTAAATAGGCACTGGAGTCCAGGATGCGACCCCCTGTAGATACTGTGAGGGGTGAGAGAGGAGAGGTGATGGAGGTGAGACTGTTTCCCACCCACTCGTCAATCTTCAGTGCCCTCCCCCCACTCCCCCCCCACTGCCCCCCCAGTGCCTCAATGTTAAGGGAAGAGCTGATGTTCTGAAGCACGTGGCCATGCACTGTCCCTGTGCACACACACACACACACACACACACACGCACATTGTTCCAGTCATCTGTACCTGCACTGATGCTGATTTGCTACATGGGACATGACGACCCATCTCCGTTCAGCGCTCCATCACGAATACAGTGTGATGCTCTAGCCCTTAATTAAACCACCTGGGGGGTGGGGGGGAGAGTCTGCCATGAGTCTGTCTCTCTTCATGGGGGCTTTATTCTGTTAATCTCCAAAGTGGCCACACTATTAACAGTGCAGGCTCTCCATCGCCGACCTTAGGGACTCCCTTGCTGCACGACTGCAGCGCAGTGCCTGCGTATAGAGATGTCAATGAGCAGGGCTTTCATAAAAACTTCTTTAATGGATGAGATCCGTGTTTATGACCATGCTGCCCGATGCTGACGCGAGCTGGAAAGCTGCTATCCTGCCCCGTGGGTCTTTCTGGTAAAGGCCAATGAGCGCTGACAGGTTCTCTCATGCCTTCCAGCCCCCCCTGACAGAACACTGGCCCCCATCTGTCCGTACGGCGAGATGTTTCTCTACAACGTCGCCGACAGCAGCTCAGTAAGTCAGCCGTACCGCCTTGGAACTGGGTTTCACGTCACCGATGTTACTTGGCAGATGGTGGGATTGGCCTATGAAGATCATTTTATCATTTTTATTTGGGATATTAGTGCTTTTAACTGACACTGTGCTTTTAACTGGTTTTGAATTTGTGATCATGTGTCATATGACCTCACAATCCAAAATCTGATTTCAGGAACATAGAGGTTATTCATTACCTTAATGAACCTAAGTTTTAACTTTTTAACTATTCATTGCCTTATTACTTTAACATTGTTGCCTGAGTACATAATTTTGCAGATTTACAGCGGTTAAGAAGAGGTATTGTCATTAACGGATAAGGGTATTATCATTAATGGATACCTAAATGCAAGCAATAACAGAATCATTTTCTTAATAAAAATTTTAATTAAGTGTGAGACACGACAACTAAACTGAAATTCAAACTACGAAACTGAAATGAAATGAATAGAAATGAAAATTTATGGTTTCCATTTTTGACTTCTGTTTTTGAAATTAAAAGCCTGCCTATAGGCTACCAGCCTGTATTAGCCTACCAGGCATTACTCTTTTAAGGGTATCTATCTCTATTGATGGTAAATTTAGCATATACTGTAGACGCTTTCACACTGGCAGAACTTTTTTCTGGAACCAGAACCCTTATCCAGAACCAGGAACTTTTGATGTTCACATCGCTGGAACTCATCCTGATTGTAGTTCTTCGCAGGCAGCTCCTGAACCATATTTTAGTCCCTACTCCAGACTCTGTACTTTTCTTTTGAACACAAACTACTGGGGAGGCGCTTACAGCCATAGCTTGCTGATTGGTTGGTGCTTACAGCCATAGCATGCTGATTGGCACAAACTTGGAAGTGACACAGAAGTGCAGGAAAAGAGATGTAGCGGAGCAAAACCAAGCAGATAGAATTATTTTTGCACCCTGTCACGGATTTGAACCTGACAATATTGTTATGTTACTGTATGTTAATATTAATTGGCCAACATTTTATAAATTTAAGTATAGTGATGGTGATGATGCGGATATCTTAGGAGTGTCATTTAGGTATTTCCCTTCCACTATGGTTTCGGACCAAGATTATGCATGGATTGTACCATTGCAATTATGTGATTTGGGAGGGGAAGGGTGTTCACAATTTGTTGGGTAAAACCAAGTGGGGAGGAGGGGGGAGAATTTTTACACATTACAATAAAACTGATATTTTTGTCCTTGTTGGTATTATGAATAAATCTGAATAAAATTGTGGTTTTGGATGGTATATTTTAGAATTGTGTATGTGGGATCTATTGTATCGAGGAAGATAATTGTTAGATTAAACGTCCCAAGGGGAGGGGTTGGAATCTATATAAACCCCGCAGAAGGTGCTTAAGGGAGAAGTTGTTATGGATCCAGGGGCTGCCAGGATATAGCCTGTTTTAGGTGATTTTTTTGTTGTTGTTGTTGTTAATACTTTGTATTTGTGCCCCCTTGTGCGAGAGGATAATACGTTTTTGCACCTTTTTGGAACCTCATGGTTCCTGAAGACTCTGACCTCTCAGCCATTCTTAACACACCCCAATTACATTTAATGCATTGGTCTTGCTTGTGTCTCCACTGGAAAATTTGATTGTTAACCAGTATTCTTTTTGTCGAGTATTTGAACCTTGAGTCCAGGTCCCAGAGGTGAGAGGCAACAGTCCTAAGAACTGTGCCACCGTGCTGTCCCCTAGAAAAGTATTTAAAATGTGACAAAGTCACAATGTTTCCTCGCCTTTCCCCTCTTCAGCTTCGTCAGGAGATGCTGACTGACTGTTTTGAGTTCAACTGTGAATTCTGAGATTTGTCGTCACAACAGATGCTGTCATGTTGTTTTGAACCAGGAAATAATATTGTACGTCTCTTAAAAATCTTTGTCCATACTATTCTCCCATTTGGGTATCAAAATTAACATGCGCGTTAATGTGCTGAAAGAAGTAATTGACAACAAATGCTAACTGTATGTATGCATTAGTGCTGCTATCACGTGACTGCAAGTGCATTTAACCGCCATATTGATGAAGTCGAAGCAATCCTTCCCACTTTTGGCTGCAGGAACAGGCGTCAATCATCCTCTAGTGACAGAACCTTCCACCGATTAGTGTGTTTACTGATAGTTGCATATTTTTGTATTGAGATTCGTGTGATATTCCCTTGCAGACATACATCTTTCAGTCTTTGGTTATACCACCCAGTGCTATTCCGTTCATCTCGCCTACCAGTTATAATTTCCTGGATAGTATGCATTTTTAACATACCGCCATACTGTAGCATTCCTGAAATGACAACTGTGGTTGTTTGCATAATGTGATAAAAATATTTTGAAATAGTCAAGGCGAGTGAAGTGCTGGGTATGTCATATGTGACATAGTATTAGTTGCAGCATCATGCAGAATTTTATTTTGAAGCGATAATGGATTCGCCACAATATGCCAGCCTTTGTTTGGACTGCTAAATGCATTATGTTTTATTGCATATTCATCTTGTGCCGTGGTCAAACATTATTATGTAAGGAATAAACCACTCTGAGGTGTGTGATTATATGAAAATAATGAGGGACAACGTGCTGTAATGTGGCCCGACACAAAGCCGAGGGCTGACCAAGTTGGATTTGATTATTTTCCTATAACTGCACACCTTCAAGTCATTTGTCCTGCTTATACCACGGCAAATGAACAAAAAATAATAATAGAATAACCTAGTCACAGTTAATTTTTCAGAACATCATTTCTATGTGCATTTAATAATGTTCCAGTGTGCTCTTGAAAACGGGGTATAACGTCTGGTCAGGCTGCTCACTGAAAGCGACAATCCCTTAGCCCTTGTGTACATACAGTATCTTGGGTTGCTGTCCCCATAATATGCCAAGTGCTTTTTACCTGTAACACTTTATTGGCAAATTTATGGCAAAATAGATTCACTATATTATTTTGTCTTAATTTATTTGCCAAAAAGTAGCGTGTCACTAGCGACCCGAACATGGTGAAATATTTGTAGTGTTACATGCATTTTTTTAAGTGCTACATTTGTTAATTGCTCTAGAGTAGCTTAGAATATTACTGAAGTAAAGTAAAAACATTACAGGGTTGCTCATCCATCCATCCATTTTCCAAACCACTTATCGTACTGGGTCGCGGGGGGTCCGGAGCCTATCCTGGAAGCAATCGGCACGAGGCAGGAAACAACCCAGGATGGGGGGCCAGCCCATCGCAGGGCACACTCACACACCATTCACTTGCACATGCACACCTATGGGCAATTTAGCAACTCCAATTAGCCTCAGCATGTTTTTGGACTGTGGGGGGAAACCGGAGTACCCGGAGGAAACCCCACGATGACATGGGGAGAACATGCAAACTCCACACACATGTGACCCAGGCGGAGACTTGGACCCAGAGGTGGGAGGCAACAGTGCTAACAACTGCACCACCATGCTGCCCCCAAGGTTGCTCATATTAACCTATTTTTGTACCATTAATTCCCCCTCTCATTGTACATAAAGCACAAGGTGAGGATTTGACATTATTTAGTGGTATTTTAAGCAGTGCTTGGCCAATTTAGCCTATTTTTGGATTGAGAAAGATAATAGATTTTGATTACTGGAGCCAGACGGAGAGTAACACTGATGTCAGCATATTTTGAGAGGTGCATGCTTTGCTATACATGTAAATACAGAGGATGACCCATTTAGCTTAACAGCAAGTATGAAGCATTATTCTGGATTATTTTTGGAGGTTATTTTGATTGGATAATGATTTAAAATGGATATAACGTTTCATATTTGTCACGCTCGTCCGGGAAGCGGGCGAGTGCGCTGGCAGGTGAGCGAGCAGGTAACAGGCGGGCAGGCAAAAGAAGGGTAAACGGGGATTTATTTGACGTGCTGGGAACAGGGAACATCGCACGACGACTAACATCAATGACCGACAAGGGTAACAGGCAAGACCAGGACTTAAAACAGGACAAGACTAATCAAAGTAATCAGACACAGGTGGCAACGATCGGGAAAGAACACGTGGGTAGTCAGGGGGCGTGGCACACACGAGGAGCGGACGGGCCGGGCATCACAATATTTTATAATGTTAACATTTTTAAACTTTTTTTTCCGTTAAAATTAACAAAGTTTCAGCATGCTGAATGCGAAAAGAGAAAAGACTTCCTGCTCACCAGAGGACTGGTGCTTCAGAAGAAAAAAATATTTTAAGTTTGTTTAGAATCTGTTCGTAGTATTCAAGGGAGGGTCATTCAATAAAAGTTTGAAAAGGGCTATTTTGACTTGATTTTTTAAATATAAATTTGCCGGGTCTTCGGACACCCGAAGTTTGTAATAGTGTTTCCTGAAAGTCCCATGTAGCTATGAGTTAAGTTACCATAGAAAACATGGATAGGCACCTGCATTTTGAAAACCTAGGAAAATGATACTGATGAAAACTGTTTGCTTATGAGTAAAAAGTCGCGCATCGTAAATGTATTTGGAATGCTGAGTGAAATTAGTGTGCATTAATATAAAACTGTTATTAAGCTGCTGGAACTACCTGTGCAGTTACATGATAATAATCCATAGCCATGTGGCATCTCTTGACCATAAAAAAATAAATAAATAAATAAAAATCAGTTTTTACTGAAAGGCGTGGTATATTAGCCTTTAAGCTAAGTTCGGGAAGTTGCAGTGACATTCAGAATTTGTTTGAAGGGATTATCAGCCTGTGTTCAGGCTGTTGTGAAAAAACCTGCTGTTATTTGTATTTTACCAAAAAAGAAGAACTTATGCTTTAAATAAGTTTTGTCAAACCAGCCTAATTCTGTGTAATATGTCACCAGATCATCACACGCACATATCCAACTCAGAAATACTGGCAAAAAATACTGGGTGATTTGTGCATACATGCAGATTCGGATGCTGTTAAAAATGATCCTAAATATATATATATATATATATATAACCAAAAACATACACACATTTAGTAGAACACCGGAAATTGATCGTCTCTCAACTCGGACATCAAGTTGGGGTCGGTCGAGAAAGTTCTAAACTCAGCTCGACCAAAAACTTTTACCACGACAAACCAAAACAGACCTGCTACGATGCGTCTGCTCTTGCTTTGGAGTATAGCATTGTCATTTATTTCATGTTTAATGCTTTTATATGTGCGCTGTTTCATATGTGTATTACTTTTTATATATAATGATTGTAAATCCGTTTTATCATTAGGTGGGTAGATAAGTTTAAAATAGCCAATCATTTGGGGGTCAATTGGGGGAATGGATAAAATTCCTGTACATTATTTCTTATGGGGAAATTCGACTTGGAATCAAATCGCAACTCGATCAGCCTTATGGAATGAATTAAGTTTGTATTCCAAGGTACCACTGTATGTGTATGTTTGGGTATGTGTGTGCTTATATATAGTAATTTATATGCATATTTATGGATGTCTGTGTGTGTGTGTGTGTGTGTGTGTGTGTGTGTATACAGTAGTTATTTAAACTAACAAACTAAATTTGTGTTTGGTTGACTATTTCTTTGTTGTGACAATGCTTTTTGGCAATAAATCTTATACCGCTGGAAAACATGTTTATTTCCCTTTTAAATGGTGCCACATTTTCAAGGAAAATGCATTTGTAGACTGAGCAGCAGAGTTGAGTATGTTAGTAGAGTCACTAATTTTAGTTAGCTACACTAGTTACTACACTACACTACTCCATGTCACATGAAATAATATCATAGAGATGAACCCCTGATGAGGGGACTGTAGAAGGCCAAAGTTAGGCCAAACTCTCATATTTTAAAGATAATTTGACATTTTTTGGGTTAGGTATGCTTTGGTTTGCATGTCAAATGGGGTATGACCACAGGAAAACATTGACAATTCATCATAATTATAATTATTAAAATAAGTATTTAATAAAAAAATGTTTTGAAAGATTCACACTAAAGCAATGTGCTTATATAAGGCTACGTTCACACTGCCAGCCACATCTTTCAGTTCTGATTTTTTTTCTCAGATCGGATTTGTCTATCTTGACGGTTCACATTCATAACTACAAATGACCTGTATCTGACTGCAATGTGAATGCATGGGTCCTCCTCAATGTCACGCATGCGCACATTGATACATTTTTACATGGGTCAACTGCGTAACCAACAACAAAAAATGTCATATCTGTGGGATGACTCTTGGCATTAAAAATGGAGGCGTTAGTAGCTCACGCATGTATCGCACTTTGCTCTGGAGGACAACAAACAGTGAATCAGCTGTACATGAGCAGATCGAAAAGGAGAATAAAAGTCAGGCGGCTAGCTTTTTCTGTTTCCGTTATTGCTGAGACTGCTGCACCAAGAGATGTGTGGCTACGAACCTGCCGGTGCAGGCTGATGATGTCAGCGCATGCGTATAAGCAAAAAGCCACATGAATTCTGATCTGAGCGTTCACATTCAGGTCGCATGGCCGTGAATCGGATACGTATCTGATTTAGTACCACATATGAAAGTTACACAGATCCAGTTTGAAAATATCAGATTTGCGTGTCCACACAGCCCTGAAAAGATCAGATCTGTGTCACATTGAGGCAAAAAATACGATTTGAGTCACTTCAGCCTGGCAGTGTGAACGTAGCCTAAGTGTCCGTGATAATACTTGTCAAATTTGATTTTAAATTGGAATGTCAAATGGTCTAACTAGTTTCACCATTTTGACAGGCCTTTCTGTTGTAGGCCAGTTTTGTCAAATATCAGGAGTTTATGATGCTGATTAAAGATGTACTAACTTACTATGTGGAACTATTTTCAATTATATGTTTTCAGCAAAAGTGATTTATCTACAGCATCATTATCAAAGCTCTGTAAGACTTTATCCAGATGTGTGGAATGCGGGCTTAGCTACGGTAAGACAACAAAAATGCCTGGTTACAATAGGAGTCACCTGGTTTTCTCTGGACTCAATCTTCTGCCTAAATGGAAATTAGGCATGTGATTTCACTTACACTTCAACGACATACATCAATGCTTTTCTTCATGTTTTCAAGTGCTGGTACGCTGTCACTTAAAGAACCACCAGCTCCTCCATTGTTGATGTATTTTCTTATGATGTCCTTCTCAGGGATGCATCAGGATGCATTATCATTTACACTACAAAAAATATGTATTCAAAAGCATCCCAGACCCCCTCGCTTCTGTAAAATTCTTGACCCAAAGTTCAAAATCCTGGCCGCTGCTAGAGCTAATGTAGCAGACAGACACTGGTACGGCATGACTGAGAGGAGAGTGAGAGACATATTTTTTTTATGGATCTGCTCTAAGACTTAAAATGGTTAAACTTTGCTGTTATTGATAATCCATTTTGAGCTGTGTCTTTTCATTTAAGGGCTTCTTTCTTTGTTAAAATTAAAAGTATAATTCAATTATGAAGCATAGTAAAAATTCAAAAACTCATAAAACTAAAGCAAAACTAACCTTAAAAGACAACAAAATCGAAAAATAGGCCGATTATATAGATATATTTTGAAAATGAGATACAGTATAATATAATACCCTTTAAACAAATATATTTACAAATATATATTTTTTTGTATTCTTTCCAGGTTGTAAACAAGGTCCATATCTTTGCTTGTGACATTGCAAAAACTCCCAGAATCCACAGCTAAAATGAAACCAATTTAGTTAGCAGCATCTCACAGGGAAGTTGATGGAGGGAAATGGAGGAATCGTTACTTGGATCATTTAATTTTAAAGCATTGAAAAAGGGCTCAAAGTTTAAAAATAATGTAATTTGCCATATTAATTTTATTGAAGAGCAATAACATAAAATGAGTCCTTCCAGTTAAGCCCATTCTAAGTGGTTGTCAGGCTTCTGTTTTTAGAGCTATTTGCTAAATAGCTTTCAGATTTTATTTATATTTTTATAAACTACAGTCATGTGAAAATGAACGTACACCGACTTTAAATTCTAAGGTTTTACATATCAGAACATAATAACAAAATCATTTGGCCCTTAGCAGCTCTTAAAATAAGTAAATACAACCTCAGATGAACAACAACAGAAGACATATTATACCGTGTCATTATTTAATGAAAACTTAGCCAAAAGTGTTCTGGAGCATTTAGGTGTGTGTTAACACAATGCCGAGGAGGAAGGACATCAGCAATGATCTTAGAGAAACAATTGTTCCCATCAATCTGGGAAGGGTTATAAGGCCATTTGTGTACAATTTGAAGTCAATCATTCTACAGTGAGAAAGATTATTCAGAAGTGGAAAACATCCAAGACAGCTGCCAATATTCCCAGGAGTGGACGTCCCAGCAACTTCACCCCAAGGTCAGACCATGTAATGCTCCGAAAAATTGCAAAAAGCCCAAAAGCTACATCTCAGACTCTACAGCCCTCAGTTAGCATGTGAAAGTTGACGGCAGTAAAATTAGAAAAACACTGAACATTGAGCTAGTTTGGAAGGGTTGCACTGGAGAAAGCCTCTTCTCTCCAAGAAAAACATGGCAACACAGCTTAGGTTTGCAATGTTGTATCTGAACAAACCACAAGACTTCTGGAACAGTGTCCTGTGGACAGACGAGACCAAAGTGGAGATGTTTGGCCGTAAAGCACAGCGCCATGTTTGGTGAAAACCAAACGGCATATCAGCTCAAACACCAACCAACTGTCAAGCATGTTGGTGGAAGGATGATGATTTAATCTTATTTTGCAGCCATGGCACCTGGGCACCTTACAATCACTGAGTTGACCATGAACTCCTCTGTATACCAAAGTATTGTAGATTCAAATGTGAGGCCATCTGTTCAACAGCTAAAGCTTGGCTGAAACTGGATCATGCAACAGGACAATGATCCCAAGTACACCAGCGAGTCTACAGCCAAATGGATGAAAAAGAAAAGAATCAATGTATTGCATTGGCCTAGTCAAAGTCCAGACCTCAACCTGTTTTAAATGCTGTGCATAAATGAATGTCCACAAACCTCAATGAACTGAAGCAACAATGGAAAGAAGATTTGGCCACAACGATGTGCAAGAGTGATAACCATTTACTAAATGACATTATCTTAAGTTATTGCTGCTAACGGTGGTTCTACAAGCTATTGATTCATGGGGTCTTCCATGACATGGGTTCTTCCATGACTGTATTTTCCACACAGTTTCTCCATTTAGGCTTCATTTGTTAAATAATGACACCGTGGAATCTATTGTTCGTTGATCTACAAATGAGCTTAAATTTAAGTAATGTTAGAACCTGGTACGGAGCAGATGACTTTTTGGTTTGTGTCCTGATATGTAAAATAACATGAACGAAGGTATTACTTTCTTTTTGGCATGACTGTATATGGTATATACAGTATGGTTAAAAAAAGAAAATATCATGTACTAAATAGTTATAGTTGTATCTTTCTATCATCTTTGTATCATTTCTAATTTTGTTGTGCTGAAAATATCTAACATAGAAAAGCAGGTAAATAAGCTACACATTTAACCCATATATCCGTCTGTCGCTCTTTGAACTTACCCTGGCCAAAGTTGCATGGGGGTTTGGAGCCTCTCCCAGTCCACCACAGGGAGCAGGATTGGGGAACACCCTGTACTGAATTCCAGTCCATCACAGGGCACTGGGCTGGGGGACACGATGGACCTGATGCCAGTCCACCACAGGGCTGGGGTTCATGATGGACTGATGCCAGTCCACCACAGGGCTGGGGGTCACGATGGATTGATGCCAGTCCACCACAGGGTTAGGGAACACCCTGGACGGGATGCCAGCCCAGCACAGGATACAGTTCTTTCATGTGTTCTAAATTAATTTGCTAGTAATTTACTTTACTTTACTAATGTACTAGAGTCTGATGTGAAGACACCATGTCTGTGTTTTCATATGTGTGGTTTTTGATGCTGATCTTGATCCTGCTTCCTTCCTTGATCAGGATACAGCTCCTGTTGACCAGCCAAGAAGTAAAAACAAGGAGGCATCAAAACTCACTTCAGGGTAAAAATGGTCTCACTTATTTTGGTTTCTTTGAACTTCTGGTTCAGATTTACTTGTCAGACCTTTAATGTGCGGGGTGTAGGTGCCCATAGTGGTGCAGTCCAGCCTCAGCATACTGTGTTTGGAGGGTTAAGCATGGTCACAGCAATGCAGTATAATAGAGAAACAAGTAGCTCATATAGCAGAAGGTCACAGAGAGGTGTGATGTCACTAATTTCAGTTCCACATGTCCTCATGAAAAGCTCACGATTGCGGTCTGTTTCAGTGCCAGAGATGACCTAAAGTGTGACATGGCTTTTCAGGACCAAGCAGAGCAGATCGGAGAAGGATGCAGTCTCTTCCTCGGCCCAAACCCCGCTTCTGGAAGCCAGTGGACGGGTCCAGGGGGGGCTCTCACAGCAGGAGTGCTCCACAGAGGAGACCCACAGATCTCAGTCTCTGCCCAGGCATTTTGGCATGAGGCAGGTGGCAAACAGCAGGGGGAATCACACCCAGCTAGCCAACCTGGACGTGGACATCTCTCCCTATGCCTGCTACTACCAGACCCACAATGCCGTTCTCAAGGCTGGATGGCTGGACAAGCTTTCCCCGCAGGGGTGAGGCACCACTCGTTTGATTTCTTGCTGATCACATCTTCCAGCCAATTTTTCACCACCAGGTCATGCTTGGGGGAGGGGGGGGGCTTCCTGGGAGGCACTGCCCTATAGTGTACACTCAAATTAGGGGCAATTTAGAGGTGACAGGTCATGTACCTGCATACTTTTGGAGTGGGAGAGAAGCTGAATTATACTTCAGGGTGGGACTATGCAAATGGCTGTGCTAAGCCCTAACTGTGACAGGGCTACCTACTGAGCGTCAGTGCTGTACTTTACTGCATTTTTATTTCGAGAGTGCTGGGAGTATGTGCAGGCAGGCTGTGGGGCATGTCTGACATCTCTGACCTATTTTTATATTGCTGTGGTTTCTTTGGCACCCTGGGCCAGCTGTCTTTGCATTGCGAGATTCACGGCTACTTCCCGGTGCTAAAAGGTAAACGGTTAATAAACGAAAAAGCAAAGCATCTACAGGACAGGCAGAAACGGGGATGCTGGTTTGTGGTGGTGTTTGTGGTGAAGAGAGCTGGACTAGTACAAAGCAGAGAGCTTAAGGAAGTGGTGACGGAAAAGTATGCAACAGAACAGTATTAGTAGTTAGAGTTAAAGTAAACTGCACATAACTGCTGAGTATTGATGGCAGTATTAATGTTAAGCCAAATGTCCAGTAGAAACTGGCTCATTTCTAAGCTCTTTACTTCTTCTGAAGAAGGCATCTGCTTACAGAGAGAGACGGCCTCCTGCTGCTGGATGTTTGTTTAAGCAGATGTGGGTGGGGCCAACCAGCATCATCCCTGCTGCAGCTTCTCTGACCCATGGAGATTTTCTCATTTGTCTCGTTGACGCCTCGGCTGGGGATTTCGGTGATGGCAGTGAGGGGCTTTAGCCTCTCCTGCGCTCAGCGCTGCCGGTCAATTGAGACCGCGGTTCAGGAGCGAAGATTAGCATGTTAATCCACTTCAGTTTGTGTCCCCATTCTGGCTACGTGACTTGGTCCCATAGTGTGATCTTCTCCCTAAAGCCATGCACGGTTAGTTAGGTTCTTTACAGGTGAGTGTGTTTAATGTTTTGCCTGATTTAAGTGTAAAGTAGCAGGGATCTGCTTGGGGCCAAAGGAAAGAATCATGCGGTGGCTTACACAGTCAGACTGAAAGATTGCTACCTCAGGGGAAGGGATTCCAGTCCCCGTGTCACAGGGCTGGGCTCTTTGTGCACATAGGAACTAGGTCTAGTGTGGGCCATTTTTAGTGATTCATTTTAGAGTATAGCACGGTCGAATGGGGTAGATGAATGACTGAAGGCCAAGAGGCTTGGCTGAGGTACTAAGTCCTCCAGTGCAGGGCGCTGTTCCTCTGTGAGCTCCGGTGTTGGGCCTGGCTGAGGTACTGAGTCCTCCAGTGCAGGGCGCTGTTCCTCTGTGAGCTCCGGTGTTGGGCCCAGCTGAGGTACTGAGTCCTCCAGTGCAGGGTGCTGTTCCTCTGTGAGCTCCAGTGTTGGGCCCAGCTGAGGTACTGAGTCCTCTAGTGCAGGGTGCTGTTCCTCTGTGAGCTCCGGTGTTGGGCCCAGCTGAGGTACTGAGTCCTCTAGTGCAGGGTGCTGTTCCTCTGTGACCTCCGGTGTTGGACCCAGCTGAGGTACTGAGTCCTCCAGTGCAGGGCGCTGTTCCTCTGTGAGCTCCGGTGTTGGGCCCAGCTGAGGTACTGAGTCCTCTAGTGCAGGGCGCTGTTCCTCTGTGAGCTCCGGTGTTGGGCCCAGCTGAGGTACTGAGTCCTCTAGTGCAGGGTGCTGTTCCTCTGTGAGCTCCGGTGTTGGGCCCAGCTGAGGTACTGAGTCCTCTAGTGCAGGGTGCTGTTCCTCTGTGACCTCCGGTGTTGGACCCAGCTGAGGTACTGAGTCCTCCAGTGCAGGGTGCTGTTCCTCTGTGAGCTCCGGTGTTGGGCCCAGCTGAGGTACTGAGTCCTCTAGTGCAGGGCGCTGTTCCTCTGTGAGCTCCGGTGTTGGGCCCAGCTGAGGTACTGAGTCCTCTAGTGCAGGGTGCTGTTCCTCTGTGAGCTCCGGTGTTGGGCCCAGCTGAGGTACTGAGTCCTCTAGTGCAGGGTGCTGTTCCTCTGTGAGCTCTGGTGTTGGGCCCAGCTGAGGTACTGAGTCCTCTAGTGCAGGGTGCTGTTCCTCTGTGAGCTTGGATGCTTACATTCAATGTCTCTCTTTCAGGAACTGTGTGTATCAGAAGAGATGGGTGACATTTGACGGGGAGCATCTCTGCTATTACAGTAACGACAAAGTAAGTCAACTGAACAAGCACATTCAAACACACCCACGCACACTTACACACACCCACACATACTCGCGCTAACGCTCAGTCACACATCTCACTTTAATTCTGTTATACACATAATCAGACACATCCACACCCACACAAATGTTCACTCAAACATGCACTCTCACACTAACCTTCACACATGTACAGGCCTGTTTAGGCTGCCATGGGCTCTCAGCACATGCGCCTCCTCCTCATCAGGCCTGTTTAGGCTGCCATGGGCTCTCGGCACACGCGTCTCCTCCTCATCAGGCCTGTTTAGGCTGCCATGGGCTCTCAGCACATGCGTCTCCTCCTCATCAGGCCTGTTAAGGCTGCCATGGGCTCTCAGCACACGCGTCTCCTCTTTATCAGACCCCTTTAGTCTGACATGGGCTCTCAGCACATGCGTCTCCTCCTCATCAGGCCTGTTTAGGCTGCCATGGGCTCTCAGCACACGCATCTCCTCCTCATCAGACCTGCTTAGGCTGCCATGGGCTCTCCGCACACGCGTCTCCTCATCATCAGACCTGCTTAGGCTGCCATGGGCTCTCAGCACACGCGTCTCCTCATCATCAGACCTGCTTAGGCTGCCATGGGCTCTCAGCACACGCGTCTCCTCATCATCAGACCTGCTTAGGCTGCCTTGGGCTCTCAGCACACGCGTCTCCTCCTCATCAGGCCTGTTTAGGCTGCCATGGGCTCTCAGCACACGCGTCTCCTCCTCATCGGGTCTGTTTAGGCTGCCATGGGCTGTCAGCACACGCGTCTCCTCCTCATCAGGCCTGTTTAGGCTGCCATGGGCTCTCAGCACACGCGTCTCCTCCTCATCAGACCTGCTTAGGCTGCCATGGGCTCTCAGCACACGCGTCTCCTCCTCATCAGACCTGCTTAGGCTGCCATGGGCTCTCAGCACACGCGTCTCCTCCTCATCAGACCTGCTTAGGCTGCCATGGGCTCTCAGCACACGCGTCTCCTCCTCATCAGGCCTGTTAAGGCTGCCGTGGGCTCTCAGCACACGCGTCTCCTCTTTATCAGACCCCTTTAGTCTGACATGGGCTCCTTGTACATGCACCTCCTTCTCATCAGGCCTGTGTAGGCTGCCATGGGCTGTCTGTACACGTGCCTCCTTTTTGTTAGTCCCCCCCAGGTGAGCAGTGCTCCCAGAGCGACGTTCTGCTACTTGGGTTGTCTTTTTAAGTTTCACGCCAGTGCACACCACTGTGTGAATGGCATGGGGGGCGGGGGGGGGGGGGGGGGTTATAAATTAACAATTATAGAAGTGGGGGTGCAGTGGGTCAGGGAGAGTCAAACCCGTTCCCCCCCCCCCCCCCCAGCCCTTGTCCCATCCTCCTCCTCTCTCCCCCAGTGCTGATTGCCCTCTCTCACGCTGCCCTCGTTAATCACTTACTAATTATAGCCCGCCTCCTTTGTGGTACGGAGTCACAGCGTGCTGCGGAGAGGGGAGCATTAATCTGCACTTTTTTGACCCGACATGCTGTAAGTCAATCGCATGGTGGGCAGAAGCATAACGGCCAAGCAGCTTTTTATTCACTCCATTGGCTGACTTTCTGTCACCATGCCTCATACGTGTGGACACAAGTGGCCTGCACGCAGACGAAGGGTCCCAGCTATTCCCCGCTTGGGGGGATGCACGCCCTTGTCCCACCCTTCTCTGTGTCTGTAGCTGTGGCCTATGCCCCCCACAGGTGCATTCGGAGGAATAAATCCGCCTTTCTCAGCCTACAATCTTTGGGATGGTGGGCTTCAGGGAAGTATTGGGTGAGAGCTGTTTTCAGAGCCTCCTAATTAGTTATAATAATATTAATCAATAAGGTACATTTGGTAGGCAGTGTGGGCCTGCTGGTGTCTGTCTGCTGGGTTGGGCAAAGCTGCACGTCAGTCCTGCTCCGGTCAGCTACCCCACACTCTCCACTGGAGAATAGATACAGCAATACTGTGACAGTATCCATGATATTCCATTTATTTTCCGACTGACCCATTGTAATCGGGATATTATGAACTGTGTTGCTGTTTTATAGTCCGGCCACTAGGTGTCCCCATGCATCTGTGAAACGATTCAGGGTGTGGGAGTATAAATCTAATGGAAACTGGTGACAAAGGCACGAAACACCGTCTTTTCTTCCTCCCTTCTTGATGTAACCTTTATTATAAAAAGCTTTTAGCTTCCTGGTGTCAGTGTCTAAATTGCTTGCTGGAGCCTGTGTATTTAAATATAGCAGTGTACGTACCTTAGCATACCCCTGCACATTGAGAGTGAGAGAGAGTGAGAGAGACAAAGAGTGAGAGCAATGTACATAGAACATGGACGCCAGAGTGGGAGTTAGCAAGGCGCAAGAGCCCAGGAGCTCCTTGACCCAGGGCCCTCTCATCCTTCCATGACAAAGGGGGCCCATCTCTCTGTCTCCTTCCCGACAATCACTGGGTTATTTACAGATGCTCGCATGATTAAAATATGTCCATCATTGCCACCAGAAGAGGAATGGGGGAAAAAAAAAACAATTAATTACAGGCGGCCCAGATGATGCGTGATTATGTGTGCCTGGCATGGGCTGGGCTGTCCGCACCTCAGGCTCCCTCCGAATTTAGCGCAGCTCATTAAAATGCGCCAAAGTTCACAGGCGATGGCAGCGCCGCGGCACAGCCTCTAATTCTGCGCGATAGCGAATTCCCGGGGAGCGAGGCAGGGCCACGCTTCAGTAATTACGGTTAGCTGTTCCTGCCATTGTTAACATCCCTGCTTAATTTGCGAGGACGAAGCTCTCCATGACCTCGTACGGCTGCCCTCCCCCTTCTCTCCTCTCACACCTCGCTCTCCCTCTCTCCCTCGTACCTCTCTGTCCCTCCCCCTCCTCTCACTCTCCCCCCCCCACCCCGTCGGTCAGCCTCAGAAAAATGGGATTGCTCACCCCACCGTGAGTATTTTTGGACGTGCCGTTTCTGGAAAATGCTGTGCCCTGGGTGTTAATGCGACCAGCTTAATTAAGAGCTACTGTAAGTGCTCCGGAAGGTTCCGGAAGTTCGCCCAGCCCTCAGATAGCTGTGCTGCGTAAGCCCATGGCTCTATAGGTGATAATGACATTCAGGTCAGTCTTATTGGAGAAAAGCAGGGTTTTTATTAAGCAGCCCGGCCTGTGATAATGGTTTTATTGCTATGAATAATACATGGATAGAATAGCTTTTATCACCTGTGATTTCCTGAGTTTGTGAATCTGTTTTCAGGAACACTGAAAGGCTCTCTCTGTAGAGACTGATGTGATTTTGGGCCTTTTGGCTCCTGGCTCTTTTGCTGTGTTACTTTTATTAGTCTGCACTAGCTGGCTTCGCACTGAGCTCTAAGCCAAAGGCCAAAGTCTGTACTCAGATTGTCCAGAGGTCTCTGGGTGGGCTGAGTCCGCCCATGCGCCACCCTGTGGCGGTCAGCTTAAAGAGCAACACTGCTCCCCCACAGCCCCTAGTGCAATGAGAGCAGGTGGCTTGGTTGGGCTGTCCCAGAGAGCAAATCTGACCTGCCAGGCTTTCATGGTGAAACATTAGAGTATGATTGTTGAAATCACAGAGGCAGGAATGTGCTGTGATTTCAGGGAGGCCGGTGATTAGCATGGTACGCCTCTTAAACTGCACACTCAGGCGATGTGAGACCCACTGCTATCGACTCATGCAGCTGTGGGAGTTTGTGGCTGCCCAGGATGTGCCCTGTGTGGCTCTGTGAGGGGAGCGTAGCGTGTAGGTGCCCCCCCGCCCCCCACAGCTCCGGCCCGATGCAAAGCCACATCTCTTCTGCCTTTCAGGATATGTATTCCAAAGGCTTCATCCCTCTCTCGGCCGTCAGCCACGTTCGCAGCCTCGGGGACAGCAAGATTGAAGTGGTGACGTCCCACCGGGCCTTCGTTTTCCGCGTCGAGAAGGAAGGTAACATCCTTTTTTTTTTCTTCTCCTTCGCCTGCATAAATTTCCCAGATTCCCCCTGGTGGCTGCAAGGGGGCGTTTCCTGCCATGCTTGTTCCCACAGACGATGCCCGCTAGCACATCCGCTAATTCATAGGGGCTGTTTTTTAACAACAGATGGGAGCAGATCGCCTGTGTGAAGATGTCCTTCAGGTACAAGGAGCCAAGTCTAATCTCGTGCCACGATAAGCTGAGCTAGGATATCATTGGCTGGTTGGAGTTCAGTGATGTTATATGGGATTAGGACGCCGCCATGCCTGCGATTGGAAGGTCGCTGGCGCAAATGCCAGGGTCGACAGAGTGATGTCAGTGTTAAGCTTTTCATTTAGGTCCTTATTCTCAGGTGTCCCAGGGGCTGTCTGGGCCTGTTTCTTAATTGTAAGTAATTTTGGATAAAAGAATTTGCTAAATTTAATGAATATTGAATATACAGTTGCTAAATTCAGCATCTTGACCTTATGGTACAGGAGCCCCCCAGAAATAATGTGCCACACCCTGGGCAAGGTGAAGCTTCTGTGTGGGACTTACGGGAAAATGGGCCGAAGTCAAGCTTCTGGAGCATTTAATAGGGTAAATATGGTAATTGTGCTATAAAACTTTGTTTTCTTTTTTTCATTGGAGGGAGTCGATTTCCTGAAGGGGCGAGTCAGATAGGCATGAATGCGCTGGCGGAGGGCTTGGTGGTTGATGAACAGGCGAGATACATGCGATGCGGTTGCACAGTGTTTCCCCAACCATTATATTAGGGGGGTGCTCCCCCCACCCAGCAACGGCACAGAAGGTCAAGTTAATTTTATTTCATTTTATTTTTGATGTAGCGCCAGATCACAACAGAAGTCATTTAAGGTTACCTTTCCTATAGAACAGGTCTATACATTGTCCTTTTATCAAGCAAACTAAATAGCCGTATGTTATTAATCTTATTTACACGGCTGCTTGTCATTTTTGTCTCTACACGGTCGTGTGTTTACAATTCTCCTCTGCTCTCTGTATCGCGCATGGCGGAGCTCCACCCTGATGCACATGCACAGACACATGCGCGCACACACACACAGGTGAGCACACACAGGTGAGCACACTCCCACCAGCGGACAGAGAGCGGGCGTCGGAAAATATGTCGCCAACCACCTGAAAAGCAGACAAAAATATCTATATTATATATTATTTATATAATATAATAAAAGAAATGTTCTGATGTTTAGTTGTTATATTGAAGAAACACATGAACACCATGAATCCTGTCGGTGTCCCCCCCCCCCCCCCCCCCCCCCAGAGCTGTAAACCTCTGAGAAACACTGCTGCATAAACAAGTAGAGGCGTGTTTCCATGTTCGAGGAACAAAAGAAAACGCAGGAAGCACGCAGCTAACTTGTCAAAGTTAAAATAAATAAATAACGCTGAAAGAAAAAAGGAACTTTAAGGGGAAAGTGAGCCACGTGGGCTAACTGCAGAATCGGTTGTTCTCAGCTGCCGGATGCTAACGATAAGGCTCTGTGATGTGCTCTGATATTTGCCCTTGCTTTCTGTACCTTTCCCTGCCTACTGTACTGAACCCACTCTGTTTTAGGGGGGCCTCATTTAAAAAACATTTCCACTGGATCCACCCCATGAAATGAAGTTGTTTCACCAGTGTGCAGGTCTATTTATGCTAAGAGAGAAACCAAAGTCATTTTGTGTCTTACTGGATGAGGGTGAAAACTTACTCACAGTAACTCCGTATATCGTATGACATTTATGCAGCATAGATGCATGGAATGTATTATCAGCTGCCCTGTAAAGTAATTTCCAAGCCTGTATTTGTCTGCATCGTTCCCCAGAATTAATATCAGGCGCTAATCTCCCTGTTACGCACTGAGCTGGAGCTGCGGTGGCTCTGCACTGAGGAGTGCTGTATTTCTCGAAGGAGAAGTGCACTCAGACGCTTCCTTCCACCTCTCCTCCACAGCAAATGACCTTCACAGATCCTGCCTTTGCGTTTGCCGCTCAGGGCTCCTCTCTCACCATGTGTGTTTGCTTTTTTTTTCCAACACCCTAACCTCTCCAAGCGAGAGGAAGTCTGAATAAAAGATTAAGTAAATAAGTAGCAAACGGGTACTGAAACCACGGCGCAGGAGCAGTAAAGAAGGGCAACATAAAGGGGTATGAATAATTGAAGTGCTTATTCATTATTTACGCCCCCTTTTATGAATTTATGAGCTGGGAATGGTGGCGTTCTTAAGACGTGCTGGCCCACCATGGGGGCATGCCACTAAGTGATGCTGGAAAGGGAGCCGATCACAGGGGGGAGGGGTGTTAACCAAGGCGCATGGTCTTCAGTGTAAGTACAATATTACTCGCGGCATTGTGACAAAACACCCCACCCCCCCACCAACTAGCACAGGAGCTGAGCCAACACAATCCCTACATAATGATCTGCTGTTTGTCTGTCATGCTAGATTTACACTGTAATTCAGCAGAAACAACTACAAATTATACTCGTTTCATTTTTATCCTCCTTTTTTTTTAACTGTAAGGATACTTTGGCTTAGAGAGAGAAACTTTTTGTAAAAAAGCACAAATGAGGCGGTTTCTGAATCATCAGAACCCTTCTCTGTGATTTTGGACTAGATGTGTCATATCACTAGGATTTCAGCCATTATATATTGATCTAACTGGTAGACAAAAGGCAGGGGGCCCCTAACCAAAGCAGGGGTGTCCACTGGCCGGTGGCCTCGTGGCCTGGGGGAGCTTTATGTAGGTCACCTGCTTCTTACATGTATTACCAATCACTGTGTGACGTTGACTTTTGTTATGTAAAAAGCTGATTAGACTCCTTGGACTTTGTAAATCAAAGTTTATGGCAAGTGAAAGAAAATGACTATAGATAATATTTTAGCATAAAGCTTATTTGGCATGTATTTAGCATATATGTTATATAATTTATGTTGGGTAAAACATAGTTTTACTGAAGATATTTGATTAATTTTATGATCACATTTTTGCTTAAGTTATTTTTAGATTTCATGCTGCCTGTCCTAATTAATTAAAGTGAAATCGATCCCATTCATTTAACTCCAGCACAGGGTTATGGTGAGTCTGGAGCTTATCCAAGGGCAGGATGTCAGTCTAATTGGGGGGTGGGGAATCCGTCCCATAACCCAGGAGCTGTGAGACCATAGTTCTTGTTCCGAGCCAACAAGCCATCTCTAACTTCAGTCTTTTAACATGATTTAGTGTAGCTGATTTTTTGAGCTGTCAGTACTGTGTTCCCAGTCTTCTCCGGAGAGGTCCTCTCCAACAGCCCAAGTGGGGGCTGTTCAGGTGAGCTGCTGAGCACATGGTGCATGTGTACAGCACGCTGCGTCACTCCTGATCACCACCACTCAGACTTTGTGATTGCCCTGACTCTAACCCTGCCTCGCTCCTGATCACCACCACTCAGACTCTGTGATTGCCCTGACCCTAACCCTGCCTCGCTCCTGATCACCACCACTCAGACTCTGTGATTGCCCTGACCCTAACCCTGCCTCGCTCCTGTTCACCACCACTCAGACTCTGTGATTGCCCTGACTCTAACCCTGCCTCGCTCCTGATCACCACCACTCAGACTCTGTGATTGCCCTGACCCTAACCCTGCCTCGCTCCTAATCACCAGCACTCAGACTCTGTGATTGCCCTGACCCTAACCCTGCCTCGCTCCTGATCACCAGCACTCAGACTCTGTGATTGCCCTGACCCTAACCCTGCCTCGCTCCTGATCACCACCACTCAGACTCTGTGATTGCCCTAACCCTGCCTCGCTCCTGTTCACCACCACTCAGACTCTGTGATTGCCCTGACCCTAACCCTGCCTCGCTCCTGTTCACCACCACTCAGACTCTGTGATTGCCCTGACCCTAACCCTGCCTCGCTCCTGATCACCAGCACTCAGACTCTGTGATTGCCCTGACCCTAACCCTGCCTCGCTCCTGATAACCAGCACTCAGACTCTGTGATTGCCCTGACCCTAACCCTGCCTCGCTCCTGATCACCACCACTCAGACTCTGTGATTGCCCTGACCCTAACCCTGCCTCGCTCCTGATCACCACCACTCAGACTCTGTGATTGCCCTGACCCTAACCCTGCCTCGCTCCTGATCACCACCACTCAGACCCTGTGATTGCCCTAACCCTAACCCTGCCTCGCTCCTGTTCACCACCACTCAGACTCTGTGATTGCCCTGACCCTAACCCTGCCTCGCTCCTGATCACCAGCACTCAGACTCTGTGATTGCCCTGACCCTAACCCTGCCTCGCTCCTGTTCACCACCACTCAGACCCTGTGATTGCCCTAACCCTAACCCTGCCTTGCTCCTGATCACCACCACTCAGACTCTGTGATTGCCCTGACCCTAACCCTGCCTCGCTCCTGATTACCACCACTCAGACGCTGTAATTGCCCTGACCCTAACCCTGCCTCGCTCCTGATCACAACCACCTAGGTGCTTGTTAGTGATACTCAGTCCTGCTAAGCTAGTGATGCCACACCGGTGATCAGAGAGAAGAACTGGATGAAACATGATGCATCTAATGGCAAAGAAGGCTCAACATCTACCAAGTTTAATATTGTTCAGTGTCTGAGAGTGTGTAGGTGGGGGCGGCGGGGGGGGTTTAAAAGGCTGAATTTCTACATAGCCTTTTGTCTGAGGGAGAAAAACAGCAAAATGTGTATGGAAAGTAGGCACCTCCACTGAAGTTTTCAGACTAACTCTGCAGACCCCTAGTGACACACTTTTCTGGTGCTGTGCCCCAGGAGCCCTCCCTCCTTCACATGTGATTTATTGTCTTTTTTCCCCCGTAGCCCTCCCACTTACCCCACCACCCCACACACTTTTTTTGTTCAGCACACCAGTCTTGCTGTCAGGTGCCTCAGATCCATGATTAAAATAAAGTTTCCAGCTGCAAGTTCTCTCTGGCTCTGCATACCCCCACCCCCCACCCCGCAGAAGGTGTGGCAGGAGACTGCAATGTTCTTGCAGTCGCCTGATATCTGGTCACAGCTCAGCCGTCCTGTGGGGGCCCTGCGGGAGCCCCAGTGCTGGTGGAAAAGTTCTGTCCACCTTATGAGTTGATCTGAAAGGAGACGCTTAACAGAGTGATCTGAGTGGGGGGGGCTTCACTCCCTGTCCCTCTTAGGCAGCTGTTCTGCGCCGCACAGGCCCACGCTCCTGCTCGCGCATAGGGGGCCATCTGGAACTGGCACCATGCCAGCAGGGCAGTTCTCATCTTGAGTTTCGGCCTGAGTGCAGTTTATTGTGGCTAATTCTGCTGCAAATTTGTGACTTTCAGGCTTTTGAAATGTGTCTGATTTACACCCTTTTATTTCTGATTGGAAGGCTCTTTGTTCAATGTATAATTTATTACTAGGTTTTTCTGAGTTATGCAGCTGCTAACTTTAGGGACTAATTAACAAATCCCCATCGTAGACAGCCTTGTGCGCACCTCAAACAAAAGGCCCCCTCGCCCGTTCCTGGTGAGGGGGGTCCAGTAAGTGAGCAGTGTAAGCACTCAGGAAGCGCCTGGGCCTGTGCTGATTTCTCAGCAGCCTCAGTGCTGCTGTCAGCATCATCGCCTTCAGCTATGCCTAAAATGTCTGTGGTCCACTGGAGCTTCTGGCTTTTACTCGATCCCACCGATTCAACTCCTGAAACTAAACTCAGCTGATGTTAGCAAAGAGTGGATTTCTATCATGCACTAACGAAAACTTCCACGGTAACATTTCAATAACTGTTTCTCGAGAGTAAATTTCATAATGAAAAGTAGTTTTTCAGTTGTTCTAATTTCACTGTACTTGCGTGTCGCCGTTTCCACACAGGAGAGCGGTACGACTGGATCAATGCCCTGCAGATAGCGATGCGGAGCCAGCCCAGCGCATCCCAGCTGCGCTCCAAGCCCAGTGCAGCCAAATGCGGCTATGTGGAGCTGCGCGGCTACAAAGGAAGAGTCTTCCTGTCCCTGATGGGAACCCAAGTGAGACTTTATAAAGCAGAGCAGGTATGCAATCACTCCCAACCCTTTTCATGTGAAATAAGTTCACTCTCTCTTTATATAAAATAAAACATTCTTGTATAAAGAGTAGCAGGATGAGATATAGCTAAAAATAGTTGGGGAAACAGTCTCTCATGGTTTTTGGGGTGGGATTAAGAACAGGATAAAGTAGAGGCTTCTCCGAGTTTCCATGGACACCCTACGAGGGCGCACTTTAAGATTGCATGGAAATAAATAGGACAGATATTCCTTGTGATACTCGCTCGCCTTATTCTGCGACCCAAATTACGGGTAAATAGCCTCACCGATCTTGCCGGCTCACCCCCGTTTGCCTTTCATTATTTCCATCATTAGCACAAACACACTTCCTCATCTTTTTCCTGCACCCCTTGCAAATTGCTTTGTGACAGCCCTATTCCGCCTCAGCCCATGAATTATATAGAGGGAGACGCGGAAAATGGAAATTAATTGTATTGTTTTGCTTAAACGGTAAATCCTGGGCAATGCGAATGTACTTTGGGTCTCCTGACATAGAAGAAGGGAAGGGGGAGGCCATGGCTGGAAGTATGACAGCATGCGCAGTGGAGTGTAGTATCTAATCCAGAGAGATAAATGAGCTGTTTGAAAGAGGCGCCGCTCCCTCTCTGGTGCTAAGCGTGTCGCTCAGGTACAATTAAAGACTGCTGTAAGAAGGCGCTCCAGAGTCAGGAAGATGCCCATTCCTTCCAGTACTCTTAATAATATAGGCTTTCTGAGGTCTGCGGCTGCTTCTCTGTAAAATGACGGATGCCTGCATGGGTAAAATGAACTGTTTGTTAAACCACAGCCTGGGTGAAGGGTCCTAATAATATATCAGGTGTGAATGCACATTGCTCTTCTCAAGATTTAATAGACCATATTTGTAATTGAACACACATTGCTCCAATCCGGATTTAAAAGACAGTCTGTGTTCGTGAATGCACATCGCTCTAATACGGATTTAATAGACAGTTTTGTGTACGCGAACACATATTTCTCCGGTTTGGATTTGGTAAACAGTTTTTGTTAGTGAATGCACATTGCTTCAAATCTGGATTTAATAGACAGTTTCTGTACGTGAATCCGTATTGCTTCAATCCAGGTTCTGTAAAATCTAGATTTAATAGACAGTTTGTATACTTGAACAAACATAACTTTGATCCGGCTTTAAAAGCGAATGTTCTGGACTTTTTCAAGGGTGCAGACATTTTGGTGTCGGTGTAGGAACAATAAAAAAAACTCAAGTAAATAATTTTGCATTATTATTATTATTATTATTGATACTTATTCAGTTTTCTGTGGTTTACTCATTTTATTTTTAATATGTCAAAATATATATTTTTTTCTGTTTTAATATACTACTCAGTGTCCAAGGTTTTCTTTTTGTCACTGGTTATACAAGCTTAAAGTGCATGTTAAGTCTTAATATGTCACATATTCAGGGTAAAATAAGAACTAAATGTATAAAACAAATCAAACAAAGGCGGTCATTTTCGCAGTTTTTCAGCCTTCAAAAGAAGAAAGACAATGGAGGTCGAAAGATGACAAGTAAGTCATCACATATTCCACTATGATTATAAACATTCACTTCATAAATTTGAATAATGGGAATATTGTGGTACAGCCAGAACACTTGTATTCTTGCATAATTTACAGTTATAATGCACTTTTTTAGAAGAAATTCTATCAAGATATGAGTCATTTGTTGCTGTAATTTATTGTTGTACTATCACACGCTCCCTGACTGTTAGTAAAACGATTTGGTTTTCTACATAATAATTTTTGAACTTTGTAATAAATATTAATATTGTGAAAACCCTGATATCATTTTTAGAGACACTGCCCACCCCATCGCATAATGACTTTGAAAACAGTACACCTAAGATCAAAAGTCAATGCAAAGCACTCATTCACAGCTTGTGTATACTTGTCATAGCAGTTTAACTTGGCACATTCTTTTTAACATATAGTTTCTGTTTTTATGCTCGATTCATGTTTCTGTACTTTTTCACGTTTTGTGTGCTGTATAGTGCTCTCGTAATTCTGAAAGTAACACCAACACACAGCTCAGATGAGTCTCAGAACACAAACATTGATGAGTCTTTACTAACTGGTGCCACTTGTGTTACTGTCCAGCTGAAGACCTTGAGTAATGTATCTCCATATAAGTGACGGATATAACTTGAAACGTAATTACTAATGTCCAGTTTGGATTTTTGCCACTCTGACAGAAATTCAGTGTTTGCCCAGCAACTGGCGAGGTATCAAGGCTAAGGATAATGGAAAATTATGGTTTGAAATTTTTAGAGAGACAGACTTTAAACGTAAAAGTGGACAGGATTCCTTGAAAGCAGGACCAGTGCTTTCTTAATGGAAATTTCTGACCTGGATCATTCTAAGAAGTAGGAAGTGGACTGGATTTACATGGTAATGCAGAGAAAGTACATGAGGGTAGCGCAAAACTAGTGTTGAGGATGGGAAAACTGGGGGGGCGGGGGCAAAAGCCATAATTTTAAAAACGGGCGGGGGCATGTCCCCTACAGTTCCTCCCCCTATGTATTTTGGGGTTAAAAGACCATCTGGAGTTCGGCTCCACCTCTTTATTTCCAAATCGCACCCTGTTTGCGCACAGCTCTGCCTCCTTCTGTCCAAAGGGCACCCTACCTGAGCACAGCACTGCCTCTTTCTGTCCAAATCTCACCCTACCTGAGCACAGCCCTGCCTCCTTCTGTCCATATGGCACCCTTCCTGAGCACAGCTCTGCCTCCTTCTGTCCAAATAGCACCCTACCTGAGCACAGCTCTGCCTCCTTCTGTCCAAAGGGCACCTTACCTGAGCACAGCACTGCCTCTTTCTGTCCAAATCTCACCCTACCTGAGCACAGCTCTGCCTCCTTCTTTCCAAATAGTACCCTACCTGAGCATAGCACTGCCTCGTTCTGTCCAAATCTCACCCTACCTGAGCACAGCCCTGCCTCGTTCTGTCCGTATGGCACCCCTCCTGAGCACAGCTCTGCCTCCTCCAGTCCAAATAGCACCCTACCTGAGCACAGCTCTGCCTCCTTCTGTCCATATGGCACCCTTCCTGAGCACAGCTCTGCCTCCTTCTGTCCATATGGCACCCTACCTGAGCACAGCTCTGCCTCCTTCTGTCCATATGGCACCCTTCCTGAGCACAGCCCTGCCTCCTTCTATCCAAATGACACCCTACCTGAGCACAGCTCAGCCTCCTTCTGTCCAAATGACACCCTACCTGAGCACAGCTCTGCCTCCTTCTGTCAAAATGACACCCTACCTGAGCACAGCTCTGCCTCCTTCTGTCCAAATGGCACCCTACCTGAGCACAGCCCCGTCTCCTTCTGTCCATATGGCACCCTACCTGAGCACAGCTCCGCGTCCTTCTGTCCAAATGACACCCTACCTGAGCACAGCTCTGCCTCTTTCTGTCCAAATCTCACCCTACCTGAGCACAGCTCTGCCTCCTTCTGTGCATATGGCACCCTACCTGAGCACAGCTCTGCCACCTTCTGTCCAAATAGCACCCTACCTGAGCACAGCACTGCCTCTTTCTGTACAAATCTCACCCTACCTGAGCACAGCTCTGCCACCTTCTGTCCAAATAGCACCCTACCTGAGCACAGCACTGCCTCTTTCTGTCCACATCTCACCCTTCCTGAGCACAGCTCTGCCTCTTTCTGTCCAAATCTCACCCTACCTGAGCACAGCTCTGCCACCTTCTGTCCAAATGACACCCTACCTGAGCACAGCTCTGCCTCCTTCTGTTCAAATGACACCCTACCTGAGCACAGCTCTGCCTCCTTCTGTCCAAATGACACCCTACCTGAGCACAGCTCTGCCACCTTCTGTCCAAATAGCACCCTACCTGAGCACAGCACTGCCTCTTTCTGTCCAAATCTCACCCTACCTGAGCACAGCTCTGCCACCTTCTGTCCAAATGACACCCTACCTGAGCACAGCACTGCCTCTTTCTGTACAAATCTCACCCTACCTGAGCACAGCCCTGCCTCCTTCTGTCCAAATCTCACCCTACCTGAGCACAGCCCTGCCTCCTTCTGTCCATATGATACCCTTCCTGAGCACAGCTCTGTCTCCTTCTGTCCAAATGACACCCTAAACGAACACAGCTCTGTCTCTTTCTGTCCAAATATCACCCTACCTGAGCACAGCTCAGCCTCCTTCTGTCCAAATGACACCCTACCTGAGCACAGCTCAGCCTCCTTCTGTCCAAATGACACCCTACCTGAGCACAGCTCCGCCTCCTTCTGTCCAAATGACACCCTACCTGAGCACAGCTCCGCCTCCTTCTGTGCATATGGCACCCTACCTGAGCACAGCTCCGCCTCCTTCTGTCCAAATGACACCCTAGCTGAGCACAGCTCCGCCTCCTTTTGTCCAAATCTCACCCTACCTGAGCACAGCTCTGCCTCCTTCTGTCCAAATGGCACCCTACCTGAGCACAGCTCCGCCTCCTTCTGTCCATATGGCACCCTACCTGAGCACAGCTCCGCGTCCTTCTGTCCAAATGGCACCCTACCTGAGCACAGCTCCGCCTCCTTCTGTCCAAATAGCACCCTACCTGAGCACAGCACTGCCTCTTTCTGTCCAAATCTCACCCTACCTGAGCACAGCTCTGCCACCTTCTGTCCAAATGACACCCTACCTGAGCACAGCCCTGCCTCTTTCTGTCCAAATCTCACCCTACCTGAGCACAGCCCTGCCTCCTTCTGTCCATATGATACCCTTCCTGAGCACAGCTCTGTCTCCTTCTGTCCAAATGACACCCTAAACGAACACAGCTCTGTCTCTTTCTGTCCAAATATCACCCTACCTGAGCACAGCTCAGCCTCCTTCTGTCCAAATGACACCCTACCTGAGCACAGCTCAGCCTCCTTCTGTCCAAATGACACCCTACCTGAGCACAGCTCCGCCTCCTTCTGTCCAAATGACACCCTAGCTGAGCACAGCTCCGCCTCCTTTTGTCCAAATCTCACCCTACCTGAGCACAGCTCTGCCTCCTTCTGTCCAAATGGCACCCTACCTGAGCACAGCTCTGCCTCCTTCTGTCCAAATGGCACCCTACCTGAGCACAGCTCCGCGTCCTTCTGTCCAAATGGCACCCTACCTGAGCACAGCTCCGCCTCCTTCTGTCCATATGGCACCCTACCTGAGCACAGCTCCGCCTCCTTCTGTCCATATGGCACCCTACCTGAGCACAGCTCCGCGTCCTTCTGTCCAAATAGCATCCTACCTGAGCACAGCTCTGCCTCTTTCTGTCCAAATTGCACCCTTCCTGAGCACAGCTCCGCCTCTTTCTGTCCAAATGGCACCCTACCTGAGCACAGCTCTGCGTTCTTCTGTCCACATCGCACCCTGCCTGAGTCTAGCTCCGCCTCCTTCAACATCAAATTCTTCTTAATCTTTTAATTTAAAGATTTAAATTTAATGCCTTACTAAAAGGTTAGTTTTGTGTAAAAACTAACTTTGTCATTTTGTTTTGTGTTAGTTTGTGTTTTTTTTAAATCAGCTTTCATATGTAGTTCTGATCAGTCATTTCTCGAGTGGATGAGACATTCATACATGATGCCTTGATTTCTGTTCTGTGTTTTTGTATTTTGATTCATTCCAAACCTTCACTTACTAGCTGGACTCTGCTAGAGATGAGATGTGTGTAAGACACAACCCGTAAAAAATATTATATTTTAATGGATTTTCACAGGAACAATATGAATTAATAACGAGGAATATTATAATTATAAACAATTTTGTTACAATTTCGTTTACATGTTACACTACATGATATGTATACCGAGCCCCTGAAGGGACTTGACATTTAAAATTATTTTACCTTTGCATACACACACACTGTTTTAGGATGAACATCTTTGCCAAAAAATAAAGTTAAAATAAATGACTGTGTTCTCGGTGGGTGGGGCTGGAGGGGGCACAATGGCTCATTTCGGGGGGGGGGGGGGTGGCATGGCCTGCAGATGCCCCTTATGATGCCAGTCCTGTAAAGCTGAAAAGTCACATTTCTCTCCACGACTTTGCTGACCTGCGTTGTCTGGAAATATGCCAAAAGAAGTCATTTCTGCATGGTGAAAAGATGCAAAGCAGCAAAATGAATGTTATATTCTACATTAATGGTGTGACGGTTCTGAAACTGAGACGGAAACCACAATACCAACATTCCTGATCTCGTGTCATGCCTCTGGAACCACGAGACAGAATCCCGAGCGAAACTCAAACCCGCTGCTATCGTTGCAGGGCACTGAGCACTCATTACATTACTAATGTCACAAAATTCATTTTTCATTTAACAATTAACACCCATAACAAAATTATTCTGTTTAAAGTTATAGCAAGCTGTATATTTTGTAAATATTTTCCTATTTTGAACTACATTTGTCATGTGGCATTCCAATCATGATTGAGTGAGTGCTCCTGCAGTAAACACTAGACTGGTTTCATTAGCTTAAGACAGATAATTACCCTGAGACTGCAGACCCCCCATTTTGGTGATCTAGTGGACAAAACACTTGCTGTCATAGACGAAAAGCACAGAATTTGGTGTAAGTGTTGCAAAAACTTCCTCAGCTAGCAAACATGGCAGAAAATGTCATCATGCCACTGATCTCAACAGCACACCGACAATGAATAAAATGCAGGATTTCTCCTGTTTTTTAATTAACCTCCCACCCTCCCCTCCAATAAAAAGGAGTCTGAATCGGACTGTAGATTGGGAGAATCGTTATATTCCTTTTCTATTTGCTTCTTTACTGAAAATAATATTTTCGAATGTAACCTCTTTGTAATATCAACGTTTTGATTAGTATCTGAAATATAATTGCATATTTTCTCAGTTACTGTAACATATAACAGTTACATTTATTTTGTCATTTAATTACATAGCGCCATTACATAGTTAGTAGTTATTGGTCAACACTGTAAAAGCATGATACTTGTGAGGTGGAACAGCCCGCATAGGCAGGACAGTGTGTTGTGGCTGCATGGGCTCTTCAGGTAGAGCTGAAACCGTAACAAAAGGTCACCTTTCTGAAACCATCATGCATGTTTTCATACTGAATTTTTGTCTTTTTGATTTTGGCAGGAAAATAAAGAACATTCCTAGAATGTTGCTATTACATATCCCCCATTTATTCACTAAATATGTTGTGGTAAACATACAGTATTCTCTATTGGCCTAATTCAAATAATCTTATTATATCATTTGATTTATATTGTGATTTTTATGTGTATAAGTATTTATGTACAAATCAAACATTTTGACTGAACCGTCACTTCCATTTGGTGGCAGTTGAGTCTTAGTTTCAGGTTTTGCATGTGTATATGTGATTTAAATATAAATGTGCTACTTGACCTGGAGGGAACAATTAAATTTATCTTTAGCTTCATTAGATCTTTTGAAATTCCAGCGCAATTTCCTTGGTAACAATGGACCATTTCCCAAGGTGGCAACGCGCTTGTCTGGGACTGTGGAAGCGATGGGATGAATCGATGCTGCTATGTTTGAACCTCATTCCTCCACTTTGGTTCTTCAGCCTGTTCTGCATATACAAAATGTGTCCTCGTTCATTTCTTATTCTTTATTATTTTGCTGCTTCATTTTATTTATTGTAGTTTTAATACGATGTATTCTAGTGATCTCTGAAGAAACTTTTTAAACTCTTTATTAGAGTTTTGCACATTTTTATTTTAAGAAGTTGCATTAACGGGAAGAGTCCTGCAAGCAGAGCATGGTTATGAAGACAGAGGCCACTAACCATCATAATCACGCGGCTGTTCATTGTGGCGACGTTTTGAGAGCAAGTTGTCTAAGATATTTTTGTGTTACTGTGCATTGTTTTCCCCACCAAATGTCGAGTTTAGGCAGACGACTGTTTATGTACTTTAATGTTTTTTTTGAGCATTTTTTTGTTCCTCTACTCTACAGCTTAGTTTTAGTTTGATTCTCATAAAGGTTTTTTTTTCCCCTTTTAGACAAAAGTCACACTAAGGCTGTGTGCTTACTAACCTGCGTGGGTATTAATTAGAGCGGCCACAAAGGATAATGGTGAGATCGCCTGCACCGTGGCTCCATGGATCATAACAGCATGTCTTTAATTGGCCTCGCAAAGAGATGAGCGTCATTAGGAAAGGACTGCCCTTTGCCATCTCCTTCTCCCCTTCCATCCTTTCTTGCCGCTGCCCTGCTCTGCATTTCACACACACATGAATATTTCATCCCCCTGCTTCTGTTTAAATCGCAAAACTAAAATGCTCAGCTGCAGTGTCTGACTTCATGTGTTTTTTTAATGCTGTGAATCAGTCTGAGGGGACGTGAGCAGGGGGCCTCACAAATAAATAGCATTTCCTCAAGGACTGTGAGCCAGCACTCGATCTGCAGTACGCAGGTGTGACACACAGGGAGACTCTATAAGCTATCTAACTATATAAGCTATATAACTTCAGAATGGCCATTTTTATATGGCCTCAGTTAGGACCTCAGCTGTCCTTCTCTGTTTGTGTAAATCTTGCATTGCTTTTTTTGCAGTCTCTCTCACAGGATACTGGAGGCATTTCCCGTTCTGATTGATGGCCTTTGACTGTTGTGTAGCGTGCTTGTTCTTTGTACTGACCGGTAATTTGCTTTGGAGAAGAGTGTCTGCTGATTTAAATAGGCATAATTGTAATCAGCGTCCCTGTTTGTTGGAGCAGGATCCATTTTGACAAGGTGACGCATAGCATCGCGTCTGTTTTTCCACACAATTAAATTGCGTTTATTGTAAGATGTCGCCAAAGGAACTGAAGTAGCCCTGAGCGACTGTGTCAATGGGAAACATCTTTTGTTTCATTTAATGGATCTTACAAAGAGGCAAAGTTATGGAAAACACCCACAGGAACTATGCATTGGTACATCCTCTAAGGCAGTTTCCCCCAATCCGGTCTTTGGGGACCCCAGCCGGTCCACGTTTTTGCTCCCTCCCAGCTCCCTAAAATGTGAACCGTCTTGCAGCTGGGAGGGAGCAAAAACATGGACCGGCTGTAGGTCCCCAAGGAGCAGATTGGAAAACACTGCTCTAAGGGAAAGTTGATCTGCATCTTTGCAGTTGAAACTCCCCAGTAAGGTCCAGTAAATGGCATGTTATCACCTGTGTGTGTCACACTGAGCTGCTCCTCAGCTGCAGATCCTCTTGGCAGGTGGATCTGGGCACGATTATTATTAAAATATTAGTATTTAAAAGGCTGTGCCAGTTCCCACATTTCACACTGGACCTTAGCTCCCTCAAGGCAGACTTCCGGAAAGCCTGTGGTTTCTGTTTTTGTTTTTGTCATTTTGCTTCTGTTGGGCTCCGAAACACCATTTGGGAATTTATAGTTTATAATATTTTCTGTTTCCATTTTCTAATTAGTGATGTCTATATTAGTTAGCGAGTAATTTTATTACACTGCCTAATGCAGTGTGAAGGACATTATGGCCACAACACATTGATTGATTCATTTAAAAAACTGTCTAATTTTATTTAATTTTAATTGACTAGCTCAAGGCAAAAAGTCTGCAGTGATGTATGTCAATAAAGAGTCTTTTAGAAGACTAAATAAGATCAAAAAATACATTTAAGCTTGAAAGAAAAAAATGTTTTTAAGCATATTTATTAAAATCATTTGGGTATGTTAAAATCATTTTTTCTGCCAGCAGAGCCACTTAATGGCCCCGTGGTCTGGCACATGCCGGAGAAGCTCACTGCATACCAGCGATAGCGTGAGAGGTGCCTCCTGTCTGCACTGCTCACTGTATGGATGTGTGTGTGTGCTCTCTTCAAGGACTTCAAAGCCGGGATCGGGGTGGCTATTGTGGAGCTGGCCACTGCCCATGTGAAGGATGTGGAGCGAAAGGGCTTCGAGATTAATACCCCCTTTAAAAACTTCTGGTAAGCCTCTGTCGCCCTCGTGTGCCCTCACTCTGCTTCTGTGCGTCTGACCCCACCCTGTAGTTACCACAGGGTCAGCCTCACCTAGACTTTTACATCTGTATTCTTACATGCTGTTTATATACGGTAAATTTGTAATCATTTTATTTTCAGCATTTAGTTTGTCGATTTTTATTTGTTATTTCAGTAAGATGCATGCATGCAAAGTCATACACACCTGAATGGCAGCGTAATAAAAGTGCCACTGGGATGAATTAGACAAAAATACTGTAAACGGCCAGCCGAGTGTATCTGTCGAATGAGCCGCAGACCTGACTAAATGAGCAGGTAGAGATGTCAGGCTGCAGAGATGAGTAAATAAAGCATGAATGGGTACTGCTTAGCATGCCACAGAACTGGGCAAATGACCAATCAGAAGTGTTTGCTGAGTATGTTGGTTTATTTTATTAAGTTATGAATTAATAGTTATTACTAAGTAAGTCGCAGACCTAAGGGGCCAGTTTCTGAATGTCCTCAGGAATGTTGACTTTCTTAACAAAACTCTCAAAAATGGATATTCCGGAGTGACCAAAGCGGGGACACTTTCCCTGCTGTCGAGTCTGCAGGCTGGGCTGTGGTGGTGCTCGACTGGGGGGAGGTGGGGTGGGGGGGGGTCTATTTTGATCAGCTTGTCAGTGGCCACTGTCTGGTGCCTTTCCTGAGTGGCTGGGCTCATCTCTCATCTCTGCTCGTCGTGAGACGTCCCACTCCGTCTGTGAACCTGACAAGGCACTCCTCTTGTTTCCGCTCATTTACATTTATCCGTTTAGGGGAAACACTGGCCCAAAGCGAAAGAATAGGAAAAAAGTAGAGCAAAGTGTCAATGGTTTTCTGCTGAAGAACAGGACCGTATACTTTATATATATATTTATTGGATGCTTTTGTCCAAAGTGGCAAATGGGTGAGGATCAGAGACCAGGGTCAGCCGGTCCTGGGAGCGGCTGGGGTTAAGCTCCAGGTCAAGGGTCCAGTGGTGACCTCACTCTGCCAGCCAAGGGATTGGAACCAGCGACCTTCTGATAATGGGCACAGAGTGATAACCTTCTGTGACACACAGCACCCCCTTGTGGCCTTGGGTGACGGTGTCTGATGCTGGAGGCCCCTAAGAGCAGAGCGGCGCTGCATGCAAACCCGCTGCGGCCGTTTCCTGCCTGGGGCTTCTGCCTTCTAATCTGGGCTGACGTGAGCTTGTTTATTTCTACCATGACAAACTTTTCATCTATTTTTAATTAGTAGTGTAATGATATTAAAGTTATGATTACATGCAACACTCGCATTTATATGTTAAATGGAATTTACTGAGAGAGATTTTTTTTTTCCTGTTGAGCTCAGTAAATTGACACATAAAGCTGTTTTTTTCATTCTAAAATGTGCTCTTGCGTTCATCTTGCTGCTGTGGTACGAAAACCCGATACAAGAGCATTTTGGGACACGAGCACCAGTAATATTACAGGGCAGTAGCTTGGATGGGAAAGATTGCACTAACTCTACTAAAAATAAAGAGGGAAGGGTTTAATTGGAAACGTTCTGCTAACCTGATGGAAGCCCAGCAAGCAGCCAGCCCTAGGGTAGCTGCCTGGGTCCGGCTGCACTCACACTAATCCCCTTTTTATGGATTATTACTTTCATTCACCTTGTTCCTTTTAAAAGTGTCCTCCAGGCATAAGCCTCTTATCTTGCCCATTTTGTCCTAATCGACCACCAAAACAACAGGCACATTTATTTTTCCCGCGTCCCCCAGGCTGGTGCCCCCCCCATGCCCCGTGGCTGACCAGCGCAGGAATGCGTGCAGAAAATT
The DNA here is from genome assembly GCF_023856365.1 of Brienomyrus brachyistius. Classification (NCBI taxonomy): domain Eukaryota; kingdom Metazoa; phylum Chordata; class Actinopteri; order Osteoglossiformes; family Mormyridae; genus Brienomyrus; species Brienomyrus brachyistius. The sequence goes on from NC_064544.1 coordinate 23,839,911, forward strand.
GACTTTGGCTCCGTGTCTGTAATGAATTTCCTCGCCACGACTGAAGTGTCAGGACACGAGGACCCTTCTGTAGGGGAGGATGGCGTATTTTTTTAAGCAGGTGCCTCCTGTGTGACATTTCTGCGTGACGTCGAGTCCCCGTGTATAAAATAATCATGTATAAATGTGATGACGGTTTTGCCTCCCACTTTGCTGGTGAAAACATGCCACAGTGTCACTGTACCATTCCATACAGGGAGACGAGGCTCCCTCCCTCGGCCCTGTGAAGTATTTGCTGCTCAGGCCCGCCCTCTGCAGGCCGGGAATGGGAAGGACAAATTAAGACCCAACAGCTGGATATTGATTGTTGTATCAGGGTTGCTGTTGAGTTTTGGAATTTTCCTTGTCTCTGTACTTTATGTAACTGCCTGGCCATTTTGTGTGTGTGTGTGTGTGTGTGTTGGGGGGGGGGGGGGGGGGGGGGTTAGTGCAAGATGTGTGCAAGACATTCTATTGATGTGGGGGTGGGGCCAGTCAGCTTAAAATAGACCAAGATGTGCGCTGAGGTAAAAAAACAAAGTGCCGTGCCCTGCCTCCTCCTTAGTGCCCCCCCATCTTCTCATAAAGACCTTACCCCCCCTCCCGTGTATATATGGAGGCATCGTGCCCTGCATTCTCCATTGTGTCCCCTCCCTCTGCTTACGGCCTTTGCCCCGCCCCTCTGTGTATCCACGATCGATCTGTTTGTTAGCATGAGTCCCTCTCCTTGATTTTAATGGCCATATATAATTGGGGTTTTGTTGGTAAATTGAGGACAACAGGACAACATGATCTAGTTTATCCCCAGCACGTCAGCTGACTTGGCTGTGGAGACCATTGCTGGTAAAAATGACCGTGTAAATATGCCTCTTCATCATGTTTTGATGATAATGCAGAGGAGCCCCTTCATGTTTTTGGGCAGAGCTCAGTTGTTGTTTTACTTATTTTTAAGTTTTTCTCAATGACATCCTCTTGACTACTGAAAAGTCAGTAGTACTGAACTTTGAAACTTAAGAGTAGCACTCTATAGCACATCTGCTGAAATTGCAAAAAAATGTGCCTTTAGTTGTGGTTTGCTCTGACAGAATTCCCTTTAAAAAGTATTTTTGAAACATGTGCTCTCTGAGTCAGTTATAAAATCATGGAAGTTTCTGGAAAGCAGCGAGTACGCAGAATAAAACGCTGCCGCGTGTGCAGCGTGGCAGGCGTCGGGCACTGAGGAAATGGAAGCCTAGGGCCGGTCGTCATCCTGCTCCAGCTCATCCCACACTCTTCAGATGCACAGCAGACGCACCACGGTGCCTCAGTGATTCACCCAGTCCTTTGATGACGCTGAGATCAGGCTCTGCTCTGTGTTGGTGCAAATTGCCATAACAACAGAAAACTGAGACAAGGTCAGAAATAACAGGAGCAGAGAAAGATTTACCAATCATTTTGTGAGTATACAGTACTTCCAGAGCTACCTAAAGAATAAGGTTTGCCTGATATAATTAACTTCAGTGTAATACTCATACATAGTGGGAAATATGTCTGATGGATTTAAAAGTTCCAGATAGGTTTGGGTCCAGAGTCAGACTGGTTATCATGGTTGCTGTGAAAGGTCATCAGTCACGTAAACACATCTATACGCACGCATACACACACACACACACACACACGCACAGACATGCACACAGGCTTGTAGGCACACGGCTGACGCACACATACACGCTTATACATGTGTGCACGTGTACAGAAAGACAGGAACCTCTCGGTAACTGAACACGGCCAGTGGTATGTACTGTTTAATTGGTCTCTGAATCAATAACTAAATAGTGGGAAAAAAACTGAATCGTTGCAGCTTCACGGCAGAGTCGGAAAGGGAGAAGGAGGAGTGGATTGAAGCGGTCCAGGAATCGATAGCCGAAACTCTCTCCGATTATGAAGTGGCTGAGAAGATCTGGTTCAATAAGTCCAACCGGAGCTGTGCGGATTGTTCATCGCCGCTGCCGCAGTGGGCGTCCATCAATCTGGGAGTTGTCATTTGTAAGAAGTGTGCAGGTAATAAAGATTGAACTCTCTGAAATGCTATTTCTCTCCAACTTAATGCCTCACCCCCCCAGCCTCTTAACTGTCACCACACTCCTGCTCACCGCCTGATGGATCATTCGTGCTGGACGTGACCTTGCCTCTTTGCAGTCGTGCTTCCCCCCACAGCGTTTTCCTAGGAAGTTCTGATTCCTGTGGGGGAGCCGGTGCCGAGTTTGCCGTTGGGGTCTTTGATGTCTTTTTGAGAAGATGTCAATACATGGAGCCACGAGGAGCTGATTCAACTGAGGATCCGTGGGTCGTCACAGTGTTTCTGGGGTGATGTTGCTTGGGTCCATCCAGCCATCCGCATCTAATTGCCCATCCACTTTGGACTGGTCAGGGATTCCCCCTGAGGGAAGCATCATGCTGACGAAATGGTGATGGATTTCAGAAAGAGTCTGCCAGTGTGACATTACAGAAGAAATAAATATTCTTTCCGAAATAGAGTATTACAGTAAGCAGCACGCATGTTATTCAGACTCGTAATATATGCACAACTGCAGCAAGCCCATGCCTGTTTCCATGGAAATGATGCAAGGAGGCATTCATGGGCTGTGAAGCACTTTAGCAAAGTGCCAGCTGATGTGAAACCTACCTAGGTGTTTAATTGCATTGGAAAACTCATTAAGTAAATTTAATTGTGCAGTGTTTTCTTTTGAATCCTTAACGAGTCGTGAAGGCCTCAGTAACTGACTGGGCATCTCCTCTCATCCGTACTCCCCGGCTGTGTGGGGTGTGTTTCTACACCCCTCCTTACATCCTGGCCTTCTGGGGTGTGCGTCTCCTCCCATCTTTACTACCTGGCCATGCAGGGTGTGCATCTCCTTCCCATCTCCTTTTGTCCTCACGCCCCACCTGTGTACACCTCGGAATGTACGTCTCCTCCCATCCTTATGTCCTGGCTGTGTGGAGTGTTCGTCTTCTCCCATGCTTATATCCTGGCCATGTGGAGTGTGTGTCTCCTCCCATCCTTACATCCCAGCTGTATGGGGTGTGCGTTTCCTCCTGTCCTTACTCCCCAGCCATGCAGGGTGTGTGTCTCTTCCCTTCCATATGCTCCATCCGAGCGGGGTGTGCGTCTCCTTTTGTCCTTACACCCCGGCTGTGTGGAGTGTGTCTCTCCTCTGGTCCCTGCACCCCACCTGTGTGAAGTGTGTGTATTTTCCTGTCCTTACACCCTGTCCATGAGGTATGTGCGTCTTCGCCTCTCCTTATACCCTTTTTGTTTTCAGTCCCATTCATCAGCAGAGCTGTTATCTTAAGTTTTTCCCCTTTTATATTTTTTTTCCTCATATCAGAAGGACACACCATAGAAAAGGCGAATTTGCACTTTTTTATCATTTAATTTGACAAAAGCTAAATCAGTTGCAATTTTAATACCCATAGTCCTTTGATGGACAATACAGATATGGGATATTGCTTATTTGTGTTTTTTTTAGCTGTATACATAATTTATCTTTATTTTATTTTGCTTTATAACTCAAATTCTGATGTATTACTGATGCTGCATAACATTATTAATTATGGATTTATTATAATTAAGGCCTTTCCCAGTTAATTGCTGCTTCTTCTGCATTGGAGGCTGTGGTGTCAGACATGCGCTTTGTCCTCAGGTCAGCACAGGTCTCTGGGTTCCAGCATCTCCCAGGTGCGAAGCCTCAAACTGGACCACAGCATCTGGAGCAATGAACTGGTGGAGGTAGGCTGCATGCAGAGTGGCAGGGAAATGGGGGGCAGGGGGACCTGTACTCCCCAATTTTAAATTTATCTTCATTCATCCCTCATTAAAATGACTGTTGCATCTTAATTATTAAGTCAGTTATTAATTATTAAGTAAGTTAATCAAAATCTCTGCTACGCTGATGCTGGCCGATATTTATGGGCCTATAGCTGTAATTCTGATATTTACGGACCTGATGGCAGGGAGTTGCACCCATCTCCTCTTGCCATGTGTGGTATTACAAACCTGCAGATCTAAGCGTCATTTTTATTGAGCAGATGTGGCTTCCTGAAATCCCTCGATAGGACTTGGGCGTGTTTATGGTTTTATGTAATTTTTATTTATCTTCTGTAAGCTGGTCTTGATAGAAAAAATGTCCTAAATCTGCAGAAATCAGAATCAGAAACTCAATTGATCTCTATAGACAGAATTTGGCTGTTAAACTTAGTGACTAGTTGCAACTTGTTTGGTAGTTGTGAGATTTATCAACAACTGAAACTCTTCTGTACTTGAATGACATTAGCAGATAGAAGAAGTGTCTGCTGTAGTGTTACAGTGAGTCAGGTCCATCTTCACATGCCCCACTAGCTGGGCCTGACGGGGGTGCCTTTGCTTAATGCCCCCACCCCTACCCAGTGCCCTAATATTGCTCCTCTCTTTTTGGCAGCTCTTTCTCACCATCGGCAACAAGAACGCCAACCTCTTCTGGGTGGCGAACCTGTCCCCAGAGGAGGAGCTACAGCCCGGGGCGACTCCAGAGCGCCGGGCTGCCTTTGTACGCAGGAAGTACTGGGAACGGAGGTACACGCGCACGCTGGAGGGCTTCCAGAGCCAGGAGGAGCTCAACGAGGTGGGCAGTGTTCCGGCTGGTCTCTGGGACACCGGTGGGTGAAACGCTGGGGGAAATTTCCGGGCACGCCCTCCGAATAAATGAGCAGGAGGCGGTCGTCATGGTCACTGCTAAGCCTTCACCATGATCCCTGCTCCTTTGCATCCGAGCTGCGGCCTTGCCTGTGCTCTGAATTTGACAGTTAGAAAAATAAGGCGGTGTTTTGTGGAGTTTTGAGTAAAGCGAACACCCTGGGGCCGTTCATCTCCTGAATGTATGCTGTTCCTTGCAGGGAGCCGACAGCCTCCCGGTCACAGGGATCCTGGTGTTTACAAATAAGGAGCCTGGGGCCGGCGAGCCCCATATATCGTGTTTATTCATCACAGGCCTTTGGTGAAAGCGGGCCTGATTGTGTTTATTACCCCCCAAGTGTTTTTTTGCACTGGTGTCAGCATAAGCAAGGATGATCCCTTTCATTGTTCTAGTGGGACTGGAAGAGGGACGAGAGAGAGAGCGAGAGCGAAGCAGAGTGAGAAGGAGGGCGAGAAGGAGAGAATTTTCAAAGTGGAAAAGTGGATTAAGATCCACAACAGCAATGCCACAGTGTCACTTATCTCTCTGTGTGTTGGTGCGTCACACACGAGCCAAGGAGGTGTAAATTTGGTGATGAAAGAGAGATTCAGTCAGAAGGAATAAAGTGTTTCAGGAGTGTGTGAATGGGGGGAGGGGGGTGTCAGACGGCCGGATTTAAAGGGTGCCAGCAACCTGAGTGGCACGACGTGGGTGCGACTCGTGAATTATGAAACAGTGATACGCATGTGTGGGTTTATCTGCTCCAGTCCCCACCGGGTGGGAGGGTGGGCATGTTGTTGGTGAGGCTCAGACGTGTATCAGTCCAGCAGATGGCGTGCTGGTTAAAGGAAAGTCACTGGATAAGTCCAGATGCTGGTTTTCACGTCGAGGGACCTGCATCTATTTACAGTATGTATATAAGAAATCATGATCGCTGGTAGTTTAAATACAGTTCCCAGTCAGCAATTTTCTATCATCTATACTCCTCTGGTCCTTATCTCAGCTCTGTGGGTTTTTGGAAAATTAAAGTACTAAAGCTTGACAGGGGCACTGGTACTCAGATATTGTACATGAATGAACAATGTAATGCCCAGGCTATGGCGATGACTGACGGAGAATGATTGGTATTTCCTGGAAACACTTAAAGTGTAACAGTCCTAAGCCAACTGGACATGTACAGCAGGGTCCATATGTCTGAGACAACTAGTGAAAATGTTTCTACTTTGCATTGTTTTCTGATTAAATATGAAATTGTTCATTATAAATTGTATTATCAGCATAACAGTTTGATTAGTTGAATCACTGAAAAGGTTGATTTCATAGTATTTGATATAGCCTCTTGCTTTAATAACTGCCAGTGACTCTACATGTTACTCCACAATGAGTTTATCATGATGTTACTGAATGCATGACTTCTTGGTCTTCAGGTGTCCCCATAAATGTTTGATGAGGTTGAGGTCAGTACTGTCTCACATTTCATCAGCAAATCACATCAGTAAATAAGACCTTTTTTCAATGATCCACTGTGAAATGCTGGCATTCTTGGCCCTTACCTAAACTTTGGTTATTTTCAGGATTAAATGAAGGAAATCCCAATTTTTCAGTGTAGCCTCAGACTTTTGAACCCTACTTTAATATATAATGCCCTGAAATGCTGCTAAGTGGTAGAGCTTAAGTGGTCTGCAGTATTACTGTATTCAGCAATGTCATGGCTCGACCCTAAGAATCCTGTGGCTGTGAGCATGCTGCAACTTGGCGTCTAAGCTTGTTGTGGCTTTAAGTGTGCCCTAACTTGACCCAACGCATACCCTGGCTTGACCCTAAGCCTGCTGCGACCCTAAGCCTGCTGCGGCCCTTAGCGTGCTGTGGCTCTAAGTGTACTGCGGCTCTAAGTATGCTGTGGCTCTAACTATGCTGCGGCTGTAAGTGTGATCTAACTTGTCCTTACACGTGCCCTGGCTTGGCCCTAAGTGTGTTCTAGCCCTAAACGTGCTGTGACCTTAACTGTGATGTGACTCTAAGTGTGCTGAGGCTCTAAGCATGCCATGGCTCTAAGTGTGCTGCCTCCCTAAGCATGCTGTGACTCTAAACGTGCTTTGGCTCTAAGCGTGCTGTGGCCCTAAGCATGCCATTCGTCTAAGCGTGCTGCGGCCCCAAGTATGCTGTGGCTCTAAGCATGCTGCGGCCCTAAATGTGTTGCAGCCCTAAGCATGTTGTGGCTCTATGCATGCAACAGTCATAAGCATGTTGCGGCCCTAAGCATGCTGTTGCTCTAAGCGTGCTATGGCCCTAACCATGCTGTGGCTCTAAGTGTGCTCTGGTTCTATGCATGCAACAGTGCTAAGCATGTTGTGACCCTAAGCGTGCTGTTGCTCTAAGTGTGCTGCGGCCCTAAGCATGCTGTGGCTCTAAGCGAGCTGTGTCTCTAAGCATGCTGTGGCCCTAAGCATGCTGCAACTGTAAGTGTGCCCTGTCTTGGCCCTAAGTGTACTTCGACCCTAAGCGTGTTCTGGCCCTAATTATGCTGCAGCTCTAAGCGGGCTGCTGCCCTAAGCATGCTGTGGCTCTAAGCGTGCTGCAGCCCTAAGCATGCCATGACTCTATGAATGCAACATTCCTACGCATGTTGTGGCTCTAAGCATGCTGTTGCTCTAAGTGTGCTCTGGCTCTAAGCGGGCCATGGCTCTACAGTAAGTGTACCCAGGCTCTACCTTTTGTTTGTGTGTTGTGTTATGAAGTTCTCAAATGATCAAGTGGGCCTCCAGGCCACAGTTGCACAGACTCTGTCCCCTTTCCTTCTCAGCAGCCTGTTTAAAGCTGAAGGACTGCTGCTCTGGTCACTGAGGATGGCAGGCATCATTATTTTTAGAGAAGCAGAGACATACATTTTGGATATTGAACTCCAGCCTTCTTTAAGGCCTTGTTCACACCTGGAATTAATTTGCAGCCTGGGTGATCAGATCACAAGTGGACAGCGTTAAATACGTTCGTTTACACCTGGCATTAACATGCATCTCCACCTTTGTCTTGAGTGATGCTTGTAATCAGATCTCACTTTCCTGTAACTTGTTTAAATAAGCATGTAAATCGCTTTCGTACGCCGAATCTGCCAAACATTAAAAGAAGGAGAAGAAGAACTCAGAAGCTATTAGCATATTCCAGGGTATACAAATCGCTTAAGATGTTTGTAATGAACACCATAATACTCTAAATGAACAAATATACAGTATCTATATAAAAATAATAAATCAATTAATAAAGTAATTTATGTGTTCTTATATTTTTAAATAATTCCATAACAGGAATTATATTTCTTAATAACTACTATCTTCTATGTATAGACTTTAAATTGTATTTCATACTAACATTGTGATTTTCATTCAACAGTCATTATTCTAAAATATTACTTCACGTAATTCAAATGCCATTTCTTAGATAATGCATTTCACAATAAAGTTCAACTTTTCACGTTGTAGGCATGCATTTTATACCACATCAACACGATACAAATATACGTGTCAAAAGGTCTTTCAGTACTTAGGTTAATACTTTTCTATTCAAGGGCAAAGGGTGTAGTGTGTTTGTTATCATATGATAATATTGCGGCTTTTTATCATAAACAGTGAAGGTAACAATTTGTGAAAATTTCAATGAAGAGGTTCATTGTTTTGTCTGATACCCTGAATTATATGTCTGAATTAGAGAAAGTGAAATAAAAGGAGTAAAATAGGTCAAGACGGAGTTCAAGACCCGGACAGCCCAATATAAAACTATATAAACAATCACGCTATTATTATATGTCTCTATTACCATATCCATTATCTAAGCTGTTGAATGCACATTCTTACCTACTCGCTTTAATTTTGCGTTCATGCAGTTTTTACCGGGACGTTTCACCAGTATTAATAAAGCGTGGAGCAGCTTTGACATAAATACAGAAGCTTCATCAAACAGTGCATTAAATATATGATCTGCATAAATTTCAAAACATCTTTAATAAATCACTTCTTACACAATTTATTTTCCCGATTTTGCATGGAACATTAATAACGTGCACTTTGACAACGTTTTCATGCAAATGGGTGGGGACAGTCCGATACAAAAGAGAACCTTCCTGTTATATGCAAACTCAAAACGAAACATTGTTATTCATAATACAGTTTAGTACACAGTGTCCCATTCTGCACTGGCATACATTCTGACATAAATCGTATGTCAAATACCGCTCGCGTGTTTAATGAGTACGTTCCGTTCTTCCACTCACATGTGGATGTCAACTGAGTAGGTGATCCTTCAATTCGCCAAGGAACACATTCACGTCCAGTCTGTATATATGTCTGTGTGACAGGGAACTCGATATTAATTTCTGGTATCACAGACATATTCCAGCAGTGGGTATTGACTGCAGACAGACACAGTGAGTATGAATTTTCGTGCTTGTGAGTGTGCGTGTGTGTGACTGCCTATCTGTGCACCAGTGTGTAACTGTGCACCCTCCCTCACCCCTAGGCCCTGTGTTCTGCTGTGGTGCAGCCGGACGTCCTGCTCACCATGCGCTTGGTGTTCAGCGGGGCTGACGTCATGAGCGCTACGGGCGACCCCAACTACTCCACGCCCTACCTGCTGGCCCAGAAGGCCGGCCAGCAGCTGCAGATGGAGTTCCTCTACCACAACAAGCTGTCAGGTAGGCGGGGCCACCACAACTCACCAATCAAAAGGCTCCATGTCAGTGCGGCCCGTTACATTGGCGTTCGGCCATTAGGCTTAATGGAAGGGGCTCATGTTTTGCCCATTTTATGCAGCTGGAAAATGGCTTGCTGAAGGATACCGAAGCAAAGCAGACAACGGCGATGACTTTGTTAAGGGGAAGCAAGTAGATTTGTCCTTGTTATCTGCAATGTCGGCTGCCCTTAGCTGTTTGTATAAAATAGCAGCGAACGCTGTGCGTTTGATGGCCTCTGCCTGCAAGCTTTATTCTGCTGTAACTGCACTCAACACCAGCCTCCCGTCTACAAAACAAATAGCAAGGAAATTGTATTCTGATTAAAATAGAAGGGAATAAAATAGACGGATTGTTGAAATTGTTCACCTCCTTCTATGACTATAGCATTGGCAACCTTGAAATATGCTGATGTCTAAGGGGGCCCATCTGAATACATATCCTTGTTTTATTTTTCACTTTTGCGTGGTAAAATGCAGGAGTAAATCTCCACATCACAGCCACGATGTCCTGCTGCGGACACGCAGGTGTCATCTGTTAAGACGCCCCATCAGCTGACAGATTCATGGAGGTCATGTGACGAGTGCTGCTGGTTTATATCTGCCTCCCTCTCGAGCACCAGGCCCAATGGCATTCAGGCCGTAAGCTTCCATCATCAGCAGATCGCGTTGACAGAAACGCCTGACGTCGTGTCTGTTTCTAATGCTATCACTTGTAAGTGCATGCTAGCCTGTCCATGTTTCTCCGTCAGACTTCTGGCTTGACCCCCTTGGGGACTTGGTACCTTGCAGGAGGGACGTGGTACCAATTGTAAAATGTGTATGTAAAAACGATCTTTGTGGTACAGGTATGAAGCTTAACCATTCTGAAATGCCACGGCGCACCTTGCAGTGGGGAGGTGTATGTATAATAAATAAGCTAGGGTAGCAGTTTGCATTAGCACTAATGTCTTATTAGCGCTTCTCTCCATGGTGCCTCTTATCAGCCCGTGTAGCATCTGGGGAAGATCGCAGTAGGTGGCAGGACACTTTTCCCAGAATACCACTGTGCTTCCTTTGGTTACAGTCCTGCTACTCTCCATCACTTGTTACTGCGGGAGTTTCTCAGGAGTTTAAGAACCGTACTGGCTACTATGAATAAGAGAAGGAAAGCTCAGGAAGCAGTCATGCATCTGTAAGGGGTTGTTCCTGTTGGCTGGCTGTGGGGTGTCATTGGACGGTGCTGTTTTCAGGAGTATAACAGGCCCCCTGCTGGATATGGATGGACAGCTGTTGAGAGTCAAGCCTGTGTGGGGTTTTTCTTGGACCGTCATGACTGACTGGATTGGACTTCTGGGATGAGGTCATTTCAGGGGAGGCCGGAAGACTGGTGGAGACGCCAGTGTAGACCCCCCACAACCACCCTTACGCACTCCAGCTGTCAGTGGTCAGGAGGCGGGACAGTGATGGAGCGGGCGCTTTGGCTTGCAGCTCCAAAACGAGGGAATTAATTATGAAGGGATCGAACATGCTAATTAAACTGATGGCATCAGGCTCCAGCCTCAGAGGCTGATGAAGGGGGCAGACATGCAGGGAATGGTAAACCTTTCATAGCAGTCTGCTAGCAGTAGGGGATATTTGTGTCAAGGGACATGTCCATACTTGCAGCTGAATTGCTTTGATTGACACATATTTTGACCAATCAGTGTGTTCTGTCTCCTTAAGGGAGCCAATCATTTTCTCTTGGGCTAAACCAGTAACATAAACTTTAAAATGGGGAAAATTCACTGAATAAAAACAGCATTTTTTGCCATAGTGTTTCAGGATGTACTGTACTTTTTAAATATAATGTATATTGTGACTTGATGGTGAGTGCTTTTCAGAGAGCTGTCCTGTTGTCCTGTGCAGGGAGCAGCTTAAGAGTCACCAGCATTCTCCATACAGTGTGTGTGTGTGTGTGTGTGTGTGTGTGTATGTGTATATATATGTGTGTGTGTGTGTATATATATATATATATATATATATATATATATATATATATATATATATATATATATATATATATATATATATATATAGGGACAGACTGTGTGCTTTTTCTGACAGACCTTTTGGGTGTTGGGATTACCCGAATGGGTGATGCAGGTCTGTGGACCTGCTTTCTCCATTGATGCCTGTCTATCTCTTGAAGCTCATCAAACAAACTTCATGTGGATTGGGCTTGTGTCTTTAGCACAGACTGATTCCACCACAGCACTCAAAGCAAAACTCAGTGGGCTTGGGGCTTTCAGGTAGTATGCTATTCTAGTAGGAGAAACAAAAACAACACCAAAAAAACACACCCTGCGGTGGGGAGGCGTATGTATAATAAATAAGCTAAGGGTAGCAGTTTGCATTAGCATGAATGTCTTATCAGTGCTTCTCCCCGTGGTGCCTCCTATCAGCCCGTGTAGCATCTGGGGAAGATCGCGGTAGGTGGCAGGACGCTTTTCCCAGAATACCACTGCACTTCCTCTGGTTACAGTCCTGCCACTCCTCATCACTTGTTACTGTGGCTCAGGAGTTTTAACACTGGGGTGGCTACTATGAATAAGGGAAGAAAAGCTCAGGAAGCAGTCATGCATCTGTAAGGGGCTGAGTCTGTTTGCTGGCTGCGGGCTGGTGTGGGAAGGTGGTGTTTTCAGGCAGCTGTTGTCTGTGTTGTTTCTCTCTCAGACCACTGGGCTGAGGTAATTGCACTAAATCGAGATTTCTTCTTAATAGATTTACCTAAGCTGGACCCTGTGTATGGAAAGAAGTTCCCTCGAAATGCATCCTTCTTCAAAAGTGGCTTCCTGTACACCGCTCTCAGCGTGGGCCGACCCGTGTTGGATAGGAGAACCAGAGAAGGTGAGTTGACAGGCTGGAGGGCTGTCCTGTGTGGGGGTGCTGAACCTTTGCTGCAAGCAGCTTTGTCTGCGTTTCAGGTCTAAGCGTTACCATGAGGTCAGACCTTCCTCGACTCCCTGTTCTTACGTGCGCAGGACGTGTTCCATGCCCTCAGTGGGGATGGATCATCTGGGGAATGGAGCAGTCTGGTGGCCTTCAAAGCAGACATTGCGGAACCTTCTCACTTTTAGCTGTTAGGGGGAGGGGTTACACTGGGCAGGAAGCCATGAAAGCCCTGGTACCTGCGGGCGGTGGCGGTGGCACTGGGGGATGCGTCTGTTCTCCCTCCCCCCCGAATGCTCGCAGGCGCTGAGGGTGCTTTCCACAGAACATCTGGAGGAGCACCATGTCTCCATGGTAATTAAGAGAAAGGAGCGATACTCGGATGGTGCCCCAGGGAACCGGAGAGATACGCGCAGTGTGTGTCTGCTTTGGGGGGGCTCTCTCTATGGAGGGGTACCTGTCGGCAGGAATAAACCCTGCAGCTGTTGCTTTTTCTTTCTTGTTTCTCAGCTAGGGGCCCCCAGGTGGTCTCCCCCCCGCCTACACACGTACGCATAAGCGGGGATCCCGTGGCCCCCAGCCGTGCTTACCCTCCCTTGCTATCATATGCGTTCAGGGGGGTCTGGCAGGTGTAGGTGTTACTGTGCGTTACTGTGAGTCTTTTGGCACCTGCTGGAGGCAAACAGCTTGGAGCAGAGCTGTTCCGGTAGGAACCGTCACATAGGGCAGAGGGCGTAAATGCGGATACTCACAGAGTGTTACTGGGGAAGGGCGTGCGCGTACACACACACACACACACACACACATCTAACGGGCAGAAGGAGTAAATGCGGGTAATTGCAGAGTGTTACGGGGAAGGACACACACACATCTAACGGGGAGAGGGAGTAAACGCGGGTATGTGGTGACTGTTAAAGGGGAAGGGCACATACACACACACACACACACACAGTGATGGAAGCAGTGAAAGCACACAAAGGACATGTTGTGAATAAACAGTTGCTTTCTTTGGAAATGTAGAGTAGAAGTAGAAGTACTAATAAGGCGTGTTTGCTGGCGGCATAGGAGGAATATCCCAGCAGAAACCATCCCCGGATGATCAGCTTGTGCTGAATGCGGAGTGCTTCATCTTCATGGGCAGGAATAGCAGGGCCCCGGGGTGGCACTTTCCGTGTTTCCCAAGCCGCTCACATGCCAGTTTGCTGGCTTCTTATCAGGTCAATGATCCCCATTTTGAGCACAATGTCTGAGTGACAGATGAACAGCAGGTGGAGCAGTGGTTAAAGGACAGGACTTTATGTACTGAAATGGGGACTCTGCTTCTGTGCACTTTATTATAAAAGTGCTAGCTGCATTCATTTTGGATCAAAATGAATGGAAAAAGTGGAGAATCCGCTGTGTTGGACAGGCTTACGAGGCTTAAGTGTGAATTGAGGTTTCTGTCCACACAGATGTACCCCTACTTTCCTGAAACATAAGCGATTCCCGTCTTTACAAGGCTGCATAAAACCACAGGATCCCCAGATCTGATAAACGCTGTTATTTAATCCATTATGAAAGTCTTCAGTTTAGATGGGGCATTAATGGGGCATTAGGGGCATTAAAAATTCAGAAGATGGGTTAAACTTTGTGTTTAAATCAGGAGGGAAGGAGTAGAAAGGTATTTTTAAGATTTCTTGTTTGAAAGCTCTTTCTTTAATGGTTTGATGGCCTGTGGATACAGGGGGATTAATAATTCATATTCCTCAGCCTGAGCAATAATATTGGCATTTAGATCTCGGAATGGTCAACACGGCACATTATTGTTAGCAGGACATGTAGGAAGTCAGCTCAGAATTCATTCTAGCTTGGCATTAACAGCACAGAAGGGCAGAGTTCGCCCAGACAGCGCGAAAAAGCACGGTGATGTCATAAACGATGCATATCAAGAACTCTGTTTCCCAGAAGGCCACATTGCTGACTGAGCCATGTAATCCCAATTAGCCTGCGATTTTGTTTTGGGAAAACCGTCGCTTTTATGTGCCTGTGGCTCCATCCTATAGCCCTTGAAAGGTGGCCCACAGACAGAGATAAATGTTCAGTAAGCGTCCAATTAAAAAGTCCCAATGAGCCTCAAAAATGATTTGATCATTTTTCTGGAGAGCAGTACTGGAGGTTTCTGGGGGAGATGCTGTTTCCTTTGAACAGCTGCCGAACGGCTGGGACTCGGGCTTTTTTACCGGCAAACGGGCCGTGCCTGGCAACCGCCTGACGACCAGCTTCACTTCATACTCCACTTAATCATTACTTGAATTCATCAGGGGGGAAGGCATGATGGTCTGTCTAGCAGGACATTGTCTGGAGATAATTAGTTTCCCTTGGCTGAATGGGAGCTTATTTCCTCACGGAGAGCCTCCCTGGATGTTCCTGAGATATTAACTTCAGATATGTTGTTTTGACCATGAGCAGGGCCCCCCTCACGGCGGCCTGGCCCTAATCACACCTGCGAGTGCTGCAAACGAATCCTTACCTGCCCAGGGCCCACAAGAAGTCTGGTTATTGAAACGACGCCCTGCAGAAACACTGCCCTGCTTTGCAGCTGTGCGACCCCAATCAACACCTCCTTGTGATGAATCGACTTAATGTTAGAATTATGGAATAATGGCAGAAAGTTGTTTTTTTTCATAGGCTCTTCAAAAAACAGATGGCAGTGGGCCTTTGAAACAGACGTTAAATACATGTCTATGGATGTCTTGATTACTAGATGTGTATATATATTCACTACTATTGTATAAAAACAGTAATTTCATGATCTATTTTCTTAAAAATATATGTGTTTCAAAGATGTCTAGCATGTTTTACTCTGATGTTGATTTTTGGCTGGATACTGCAGACTGAAACTGGCCTTTAAGCTCTGAGCGTGCTCAGTCCGAGCAAATCCCGAGCGTGCTCAGTCCGAGCAAATCCCGAGCGTGCTCAGTCCGAGCAAACCCCGAGCGTGCTCAGTCCGAGCAAACCCCGAGCGTGCTCAGTCCGAGCAAACCCCGATCGTGCTCAGTCCGAGCAAACCCCGATCGTGCTCAGTCCGAGCAAACCCCGAGCGTGCTCAGTCCGAGCAAACCCCGAGCGTGCTCAGTCCGAGCAAACCCCGAGCGTGCTCAGTCCTCTAAAATCTGGGCATGCTCCGCCTGTCCAGTCAGGTTTTTTGTTTTATCTGCCCATGCTAATTTAATCTGAAGGGACAGTGTGTGGGATCAAAGCCCATGGTTAACAGGGTGGTCGCTTTATGGTTGGGCCTTTTAGCAAGACCCTTCACCCCAAGAAATGCTCAAGGGGGAACCAGACCAATGGCTGGCACAGCTCTCTATCCCCGAGTCTCACTCTCACCTGTATATGAGTATCTGCATGTTTTTCTCCAAAGATGGGATATGTGAAAACTAAAGAGGATCAGTCTGTATGCGCGCTATACAAATGTAGTGGGTAAAAGTAGCAATTCACTTCTAAATATTCAACCAATAAAACAGTAATATTAGCATGGTAGCCAACAGTAGCAATGTATCCATTGAGTGATTTATGGTGCAAAGTGATGAAAAAGCAGAGAAAGTTACTAAAGTGACTAATTGGTTGTTTTATTTAGCGCTGCAGTCAGAAACAGAGATATGTGACCTAAGTAAGAGACTGTAAGCACAGTGCTCTGCTTTTAAAGCAGGGTCCAGTGAGCATGTAGACAGAGTGAACCCCCCCCTGAAGAGGACTCCGTGATGGGAACACATTGTTTGTGTGTATGAAAGAACTACTCAATGTGTGGGGTGTCTGTGCCTCAGAGGTCGTACACATGGGGGGGGGGGGGGGGGGGGGTTGGAAAGTTAAAACGTTAAAGGTGAAGGTGATTAATTGTCATTGCTGACACACCACAACATAATGTGTCCTATGCATTTAACTCATATGTGATGGAGCAGGGGCAGCTATATTATTTATTGCCCGGGGAACAGAGCATGGGGGCAGTACCTCAATGGTACTTGGGGATTTCAATCAACAATATTTTGATTACAAGCAACAAGCACCCTTCTCTAACCCATTAGGTCACTACTGACTCTGTGGGGAGTCTGTACCTCAGAGATGGTGCAGAGGTAGTGTCTACTGTGGCAGTGGTGGGAGGGTGCAGAATTACTGACTCTGTGGGGAGTCTGTACCTCAGAGATGGTGCAGAGGTGGTGCCTACTGTGGTGGTGGAGAGTTACTGACTCTGTGGGGAGTTTGTACCTCAGAGATGGTGCAGAGGTAGTGCCTACTGTGGCGGTGGTGGGGGGGTGCAGAATTACTGACTCTGTGGGGAGTCTGTACCTCAGAGATGGTGCAGAGGTCGTGCCTATTGTGGCAGTGGTGGGGGGGGTGCAGAATTACTGACTCTGTGGGGAGTCTGTACCTCAGAGATGATGCAGAGGTCGTGCCTACTGTGGTGGTGGTGAGGGGGTGCAGAATTACTGACTCTGTGGGGAGTCTGTACCTCAGAGATGGTGCATAGGTCGTGCCTACTGTGGCAGTGGTGGGGGGGTGCAGAATTACTGACTCTGTGGGGAGTCTGTACCTCAGAGATGGTGCAGAGGTCGTGCCTACTGTGGCAGTGGTGGGGGGGTGCAGGATTACTGACTCTGTGGGGAGTCTGTACCTCAGAGATGGTACAGAGGCGGTGCCTACTGTGGGGGTGGAGAGTTACTGACTCTGTGGGGTGTCTGTACCTCAGACATGGAGCAGAGGCGGTGCCTACTGTACTGGTGGAGAGTTACTGACTCTGTGGGGTGTCTGTGCCTCAGAGATGGAGCAGAAGCGGTGCCTACTGTGGTGGTGGAGAGTTACTGACTCTGTGGGGTGTCTGTACCTCAGAGATGGAGCAGAAGTGGTGCCTACTGTGGTGGTGGAGAGTTACTGACTCTGTGGGGAGTCTGTACCTCAGAGATGGTGCAGAGGCGGTGCCTACTGTGCTGGTGGAGAGTTACTGACTCTGTGGGGTGTCTGTACCTCACAGATGGTGCAGAGGCGGTGCCTACTGTGGGGGTGGAGAGTTACTGACTCTATGGGGTGTTTGTACCTCAGAGATGGTGCAGAGGCGGTGCCTACTGTGCTGGTGGAGAGTTACTGACTCTGTGGGGTGTCTGTACCTCAGAGATGGAGCAGAAGTGGTGCCTACTGTGGTGGTGGAGAGTTACTGACTCTGTGGGATGTCTGTACCTCAGAGATGGTGCAGAGGTGGTGCCTACTGTGGTGGTGGAGAGTTACTGACTCTGTGGGGTGTCTGTACCTCAGAGATGGTGCAGAGGTGGTGCACGCTGGAGGGTGGCTTCCTGAGTTACTACGAGAGCGAGCAGACGGCCACGGCGATGGGTCGCATGGACCTGGCGGAGATCGTGACCCTGGCAGTGTGCAGGGTGGACACCCCCCCCAGGGGCAGGTGAGTAAATGCTAATTAGTAAATGTTAATTAGTGCCAAATAAAAGACGGTAAGTGCCATAGGCAGCTGCTACTAGCTTCACCATATACAGTACACACAAAATTAGGTTTAATACAGCTGTATGTAAAAATTTGTGCATCAAATTACATATTTAGTCAATTATATAAGTGAAAAGTAGCAAACAACTACTGTAGGAAACATTGGGCTAAAAAACATCATACTTGCACATAATAATGCACAGTTACTTTTTATTCCATGAACATCAAGATAAAAATTAAAAAAAATTAAATACTAGTTGTGGCATGAGCAAAAGTTTGGGCAGTTTTCCACTTGTCCCTTGATGATGATTTTTTTTGCTTAGTTCCCGGCCGTAATCGCCTCATTAGGTTTTAGTTGCCATGTTGTCACCTGTTGACAGTTGCAAAGCTTAATAAGTTCCCTGCCACTTCAAACATTGGGCTGTTACTCGACAACCATTGGCTTCTCTAAGCAGCTGAGTGAGGACTTGAAAATGAAGATAATTGATGCCTACAATGCAAGTTAAGACTAAGATACGCTTCCAGCTCCCAGTTTCTGCTGTCCATGATGTGCTCAAGAAATGGTAGTTAAGGAGAACTAGGGAAGTCAATGCATGACCTGGAAGACCAAGAAACCTGTATATGCTGGCCAGAAAGAGAAAGGAAGAACTACATGCTATTGCAGGACCGGCATGAAGGTTTGGCAGATGCAGGAATGGTGGTGCCCTGTTCCATGGTGCACCACAGTGTCAACAACCATGATCTGCATGGAAGAGTCATCAGGAGGAAGTCTAACCTGTGACCTCATCACACAATTCTGTGAAACAGCATCTACAAAAGCAAGAAGGCCTTTTGTAAACAAGTGCCATGGACTGATGAAGCAGAGACTGAACTATTTGGCCATAATCACCAGAGGTGTGACTGGAGAAAAAAGAAGAAGCTGAGAAATAGATGGCTTCTGAAGATCCTAAACATCTGTAAAAAATCATCCATGAGCTGCTTGATGGAAAGTGAATTGGGGGTTTTGGAATGGCCCTCACAGTTACACAGTGAACAGCCCCTACAAGTCCCTGATAGAGAGGCATATTTTGGATTTAGGTCCCTGCAGACTCTGATGCGAAGGATTTCTATCCCTGTGTCTGCCTCGCTCCCTACGGGCTTGGCCTAACGAGGGTCCTCAGGGGCCTCTGTGCAGCGGGGCATCATGCAAACATGCTCTTGCATGAATGGCCCTTGCCGATTTGTCTGCCGTGACTCCTTTTAAAGCTTCCAGTGATCCTTCACCAAAGCTGCCCTATGTCCTTTAGGAAGGGATGAAAATAAAAGCAGCTCTTGTGTGTTTTCACCGGGTTTGTCAAAATATACAGTAAAAGCTCTAGTGTCCGGCAATATCGGATGGCTGAATTTTCTAGAAAATGAAAGACAGAATTTCTTACTTACATTAATCCTTATTTTCACATGCTACAGTGTCACTGCCTCGCAGAAGATTACGAGCTAAACCATGACTCCACTTTGTAGGCATGCACAGGAATTGACTTTTGACATTTGCTTTTTTTTCGTTAATTTATTAGCTTGCTATTATTTTTAAATATAAGGCTAACAGTACTTCTTATTTTGTTTTCATGCTGATATTTTAGAATCTTGTGGGAAGCATGATTTGTGCACTATAGAAAATGTAGACAGTAAGTAATGTGTGTGCTGTAACACCCCATAGATGTGGGTGCTGTAACACCCCGTAGATGTGTGTGTGTGTGTGTTGTAACACCCCATAAATGTGTGTGCTGTAACACCCCATGGATGTGTGTGTGTGTGCTGTAACACCTTATAAATGTGTGTGCTGTAACACTCCATAGATGTGTATGTGTGTGTTGTAACACCCCATAGATGTGTGTGCTGTAACACCCGGTAGATGTGTGCGTGTGCTGTAACACCTTATAAATGTGTGTGCTGTAACACCCTGTAGATGTGTGCGTGTGCTGTAACACCTTATAAATGTGTGTGCTGTAACAACCTGTAGATGTGTGCGTGTGCTGTAACACCTTATAAATGTGTGTGCTGTAACACCCTGTAGATGTGTGCGTGTGCTGTAACACCTTATAAATGTGTGTGCTGTAACACCCTGTAGATGTGTGCGTGTGCTGTAACGCCTTATAAATGTGTGTGCTGTAACACCCTGTAGATGTGTGCGTGTGCTGTAACACCTTATAAATGTGTGTGCTGTAACACGGTTGCTGTTATTTCTGGATCTGGTCCCCAGCTCCAAGGCTGCCTTCACCTTCGAAGCGTATCTGATGACAGAGCGCATCTTCACATTTGGCACTGAGACGTCAGAGATGCGCAGGCAGTGGGTGCAGGCTCTGGCCAAGGTAGGCCACACGTGCACCTCCTCCCTGCCTCTGCTGCCTGTCCTCCCCTGCTGGGAGCTGTTATTTATTTTTTTATTTTAGTGATCTGGCTGACAACCTGATGTTCAGTGGGGTGCCCGGTCCTGTTGGACTACTGGAGCTACTGGGATTAATGATGGTCCATCCCTGCATTGTCGTCATACACACTGCAGTAGCTGCATATACATCTGCCTTTTAGTTGACCCTCCGCTAGCTCCATCTTGCCCATCATATTCTATCCCTGTTCTTAAGCCATACTCTTTCTTACTTCACTCCTTCCTCTTTCTTCTGTACCCCTCAGTGCTTCATCCCTCTGCCCGTGGCCCACTTGCGGGACAAAGACTATGAGCTGATTGGGCGCCTCTACTTCAAAGAGGGTCATGACCTTAACTTCTGGAGGGTTGGCTGGTTCACCCTGGAGGAATCCAACCTGTACTACAGCTCTGGGGAGGGTGACAGTGAGTCCCCCCTGGGGCTGGTCCAGCTGAAGAGGCTCCAGGAGCTCAGTAAGGCCGTTTTCCACCCCCCATGATTCGTCCTGAGGCAGGAAGTAAGCTCCTGTACAGAGAAATGAGCTTGCAGCTCGCTGGCATCATACTGACCGTGATTCTGCAAAGGCATGTAAATGCAGCTACTCACCCACATTCTCCATTTTGTTTCAGTAATCATGCGATGCCTCAGCATAGGTTTTAAGAGTTACAGGGCATTTTTGTGTTGTTAACTTAGCAAGTAAGTTGCTCTGGGACTGAAAAGGTTAATGGTAGAAAGTGAATGATTGTCGCATGTTATGGGATGTAGCATAGATCTCACACACACACACACACACACACACACACACAGGAAGGTAAGATAAGCACACACAGTGCACCAACATCCCAGTAGATAACCAAATGCCGCCATTTTCCCTAAGACAGATAGTCCGTTTTTAGCAGATCGTTCCTTTGAGGCGCCGGCCTTCGTGTTTCTGTGGGCTGAGGCGTGACCTTATATCTCACATGACTGCAAGGGACTCGCTGCGGTTCCACTCTGCTTGCTGTCAATAGAGTCTCTTCAGACGCTGAGGAAATTAATTCCTTCCAGAAGGTGCCAACTGGCCTGTGGATGGGGGGGCCCTTTGCCGCCTGGATTTGCAACATTTCAATCGATTGCACCAGAAAGATGTGGGGGCAGAAAAAAAATCTATAAATCGTTTATTCTGGTTTAGGTTTGAGTGTGGATAAAATCAAGCATGTCACTAGCTGCTAACCTGAGGCTGGATTACAGATCCGTGGCCTCCATAGAGTCGAGCCTCGCAAAGCCATTTACGGGGACTCCTGCCCGGTGCGGATCTGTGCGAAATGGCCTGATAAAGCCCATGAACACCACAACTGCCATTTGGAACTCCAATGAATGTCAAACTCCTTTAACCTCCAAGCAAAACATACTTCACGTATGCAGCCCTTTTGTTTGCACTAATTTGCCATTAGTGTTAACCCATCAGCGATAGGTGAAAAGTCGCGATATAGAAAGACTATATAATAAAAAAATGTTATAGTTTAGGCCTCCCACACACTTTAAACACACAGACAGACTTATTAAAATGTAAACTTATTAAAACAACACATATGATACGTGGATGTTAGGCTCAGGATACGAGTAACATAATAATAATAGTGTGTGTGTATATATATATATATATATATATATATATATATATATATATATATATATATATACACACACATCTCTCTCTCTCTCTCTCTCTCTCTCTCTCTCTCTCTCCGTATACGTAATGGAATATGTAGAAAATGAACATTTTAATAATGGCGAGCGACATCCATGTACCGCTTTCCTTCCCGAAGTATACCCAGGAGTTTTACCTTCTCCTGAATGGTCAAGGCCTTCCTCTGTCACTAGTCACTAGGCTCACTAGTACCATAAGTCTTAGAAGATGCAGGACGCTTGGGAGCCATCACAGGGCTTAAAACGAACAATAAGCAAGGTACGCAATACGCAGAGAACTCTAGTGTGTTACGGAAAAATGTGCGATATAGTGGGGCACGATAGCTGAACCGCGATATAGCGTGGGGATCACTGTATCAGTAGCGAATCTATCACCATCAACCAAAAAGTTGTAATCTTCCTAATAGAGTGGCTGCTCTGTCCTGAAACCTTGGTGGTCCGATCCTCGGCTGCAGAAGCTAGCTCTAGGGACATGGAATGTGACCTCTCTGGTGGGGAAGGAGCCTGAGCTGGTGTGCGATGTTGTGTGTAGTTCTTACTAGATATAGTCGGGCTCACCTCGACGCATGGCTTGGGTTCTGGAACCAGTCTCTTTGAGGGGGGTTGGACCCTCTTCCATTCTGGAGTTGCTCGCAGGGAGAAGTGCCGAGCAGGAGTTGGCATACTTATTGCCCCTTGACTGGGCACCTGTGCATTGGGGTTTACCGCAGTGGATGAGAGGGTAGCCTACCTTCTCCTTCAGGTGGGGGGACGGGTCCTGACTGTTATTTGTGCTTATGCACCAAGCGGCAGTTCAGAATACCCACCCTTTTTGGAGTCCTTGGAAGGGGTGTTGGAGAGCACTTCTCTTGGGGACTCTCCTGTTCTGCTGGGGGATTTCAATGCTCATATGGCCAATGACAGTGAGACCTGGAGTGGCGTGAACTCAGGTGTGGGAGGAGTTTGGCCAGGCCAAGGAAAACGACTTCCAGACGGCTTCGAGGAGATTCTGGTCCACCATCCGGTGACTCTCGGTTGGAAAAGAGGTGCAGCATCAACACTGTTTATGGTGGGAATGGAGCACTGCTGATCTCAACTCGGGACGTTTTGGGTTGGTGGAGGGAATACTTTGAATACCTCCTCAATCCCACCGATAGGGTGGAGGTCATTAAGTTTGTTAAGCTCCTCAGTGGCCGGGCCCCGGGGGTGGATGAGATCTGCCCGGAGTTCCTTAAGGCTCTGGATGCTGTGGGGCTGTCCTGGTTGACACGCATCTGCAGCATCGTGTGAACATCTGGGGCGGTGCCCCCGGACTGGCAGATCAGGGTAGTGGTCCCCCTCTTTAAGAAGGGGGACTGGAGGGTGTACTCCAACTATAGGGGGATCAGACTTCTCAGCCTCCCTGATAAGGTCTATTTGGGGGTCCGGGAGAGGAGGGTCCGCTGGATTTTCGAACCTCGGATTCAGGAAGAGCAGTGTGGTTTTCGCCCTGGCCGTGGAGCAGTGGACCAGTTCTATATTCTCAGAGTGTGAAGTGGCTGGGATGAGAATCAGCACCTCCAAATTCGAGACCATGTTCCTCAGCCAGAAAAGGGTGGAATGCTCTCTCTGGGTCGGGGAGGGGGTCCTTCCTCAAGTGGAGGAGGTTAAGTACCTCGGGGTCTTATTCACGAGTGAGGGAAGGATGGAACGGGAGATCGACAGGTGGATTGGTGCGGCTTCAGCCGTGATGTCTTGGTCAAGACTCGATTTACCAGTCGATCTACGTTCCTACCCTCACCTATGGTCACGAGCTGTGGGTAGTGACCAAAAGAACGAGATCACGAGTAGAAGCGGCCAAAATGAGTTTCCTCGGCAGGGTGGCTGGGCTCTCCCTTAGAGATAGGGTAAGGAGCTTAGTCATTCGGGAGGGACTCAGAGTAGAGCCGCTACTCCTCCGCATTGAGAGGAGCCAGATGAGGTGGGTCGGGCATCTGATTAGGATGCCTCCTGGATGTCTCCCGGGTGAGGTGTTCCGGGCTTGTCCCACTGGGAGGAGACCCCAGGGAAGACCCAGGACACGCTGGAAGGACTATGTCTCTCGGCTGTCCTGGGAACGCCTCTGGATTCCCACGGGGAGCTGGATGAAGTGGCCGGGGAGAGGGAATTATGGGTTTCCCTCCTGAGACTGCTGCCCTCTCGACCCGACCTCAGATAAGCGGAAGATAATGGATGGATGGATAATCTAGCAAACTAATAGTTAAATCAATGAACACAAGAACATACGATATAAACACGACTGTATTATGGGTTTTATGGCTTTTCTGGGGTGACAGTAACTCTGCTGCTGTGCGTATTACTGACTGTCCTGTTGTTTCCTTGATGGGTGAGCAGTATTTTAATATGATGGCTCATTAACAAAAATGAAAAGCATGATACACAAAAGTGCGTGCTGCTGGCAGGAAAGGAGGTCAAAAAATGCTGGTAGTTCTACTGTTAATTCACCGCTGAAAAAGATTTTTGGACGGGATGCTTTTTATTATATTGTTTTTGAAATTACCTTATTTGCTAACTGAAACATCAATAAGTCATGTAGAGAACGGTGAGGACAGGCAATTGAAAACTGGTGTGGTGATGTTACCTTCCACCTGGACTCCAAGGCAGGCTGCTGCACTTCTGTCGATGATGGGAGAGGCACAATAACTGCGACCGTCGCAATTTGTGACATGACCAGAACTGAAAAGAATCTGCCTTGTTTCACAGTTATTTAGTCATCCGTGTTCACATTCGTCCCATAACTATAAAGTAATGTAATAACAGGTAATCATAAGAGGTTTCATTTCCATAGTTTTGCTGTGCAATTCAATTTGTTATGATATTAAGGTGCTTTGAAATTGCACAATAATAAAGTATTGATTTTGGCCAAACCTGAGTTGATGCAGTGAACATCGAATGTGATATCTGTAGGTCAATATGTATTTACATGTAACTTAATCACAAATACAAAATACAACACTTAATACAAAAAAATTGCAGGAGACTGGAGGAACACATTTTCCAAACCGCAGGACTAATTAAACTGAAGTACCTCAGAAAGGGGTCTATTTGTATTTCTCAAAATGTTTTTTGGAACAATGTCAACACCGCAAGGCCTAATACATTATTTGTTCCGTTGTTTTGAAAGATAAGGAGTTCATGCTTTCCCGAGATAACGTGGCTTCAAAAGGGCCCTGCGCAGTGAACGAAGGGGAAATAAAAGCAACAGGCGCTTTGAAGGTCAGCGAGTAGCGAGGGCAGCGGGCTGCCCTTGGAGCTGAAATGTTTGTTTTTCATATCAGAAGTCAGAAATTGCTGCCGACTTGCTTGTCCATGCCACTGGTTTGGATGGTGTTTTTGAGGGCTGATGTTTCTGTGCTCATTGTCATTGGTGGAGCCCTGCCGGGAGGTGCCATTGGCTGGCTGGTGTCCACTGCAAATTTGACCATATTTTCGCCCCATGTCAAGGATGGTTTCAGGCAAATATCTTTTCGAAAGTTAGTTAAATTGTCCAGTTATTGTTGAATTAAGTGACAGAAAGTTCTCCCTTGAGAGGGAGACTAACTGGGCTTAGTGATAGAAAAACCTGATCTTTTTGGTACCTTTGTTATTTGAAATTTCCTCATAAATCCATTTGAATTAACCACATTTCAGGTCCAGCCCCCCATAGGGTGAGGGGTAGGGGAAACCGGCTAAGAGTCAGCCTTGGTGCATCATTCGTCACACATGCAGCTATCCCAGACGGTCTCAGTCATCTTTACCACATATGATCATTTCACTATATGGTGCAATATGAGGCTAGAAATCGGAGGCAAGCGGGGAGCAGAACAGAATGAGAGGGAGGTACAGCTCTTATGGCGCTGAGGTCTCCTATGACCTCCTATGACCTCCAAATCACTCTGCTCTGTACAAGCTCTGCGTCCAATTGTATCATGTCCTGCTTTTCCAATGGAGGCAGCAGACAGCGAGCAGTGTGAGGAGAGAAGAAAACCATGCTGGCTTTTAAAAGGAGCTGTTTGCTGACAATATTCATGCTTTTAGAGTCGGATGGAGTTTACTGTCTGCATCAGTACCGTGTGTGTTTGCTTGACCACCTTTGACTGCATGTGTTAGCATGACCACATTTAGACCTTGTGTCTTAGCATGATTGCCTTTGGACTGCGTGTGTTAGCATGACCGCCTTTGTACCTTGTGTGTTTGCCTGACCGCCTTTGGACCTGGTGTGTTTGTCTGACCGCCTTTGGACCTGGTGTGTTTGTCTGACCGCCTTTGGACCTGGTGTGTTTGCCTGACCGCCTTTGGACCTTGTGTGTTTGCCTGACCGCCTTTGGACCTGGTGTGTTTGTCTGACCGCCGTTGGACCTGGTGTGTTTGCCTGACCGCCTTTGAACCTTGTGTGTTTGCCTGACCGCCTTTGGACCTGGTGTGTTTGCCTGACTGCCTTTGGACCTGGTGTGTTTGCCTGACCGCCTTTGGACCTTGTGTGTTTGTCTGACCGCCTTTGGACCTGGTGTGTTTGTCTGACCGCCTTTGGACCTTGTGTGTTTGTCTGACCGCCTTTGGACCTGGTGTGTTTGTATGACCGCCTTTGGACCTTGTGTGTTTGCTTGACCGCCTTTGGACCTTGTGTGTTTGTCTGACCGCCTTTGGACCTGGTGTGTTTGTCTGACCGCCTTTGGACCTGGTGTGTTTGTCTGACCGCCTTTGGACCTTGTGTATGTGTTTGCCTGACCGCCTTTGGACCTTGTGTGTTTGTCTGACCGCCTTTGGACCTTGTGTGTTTGTCTGACCGCCTTTGGACCTGGTGAGTTTGCCTGACCGCCTTTGGACCTTGTGTGTTTGTCTGACCGCCTTTGGACCTTGTATGTGTGTTTGTCTGACCGCCTTTGGACCTTGTGTGTGTGTTTGTCTGACCGCCTTTGGACCTGGTGTGTTTGTCTGACCGCCTTTGGACCTTGTGTGTTTGTCTGACCGCCTTTGGACCTGGTGTGTTTGTCTGACCGCCTTTGGACCTGGTGTGTTTGCCTGACCGCCTTTGGACCTTGTGTGTGTGTTTGTCTGACCGCCTTTGGACCTTGTGTGTGTGTTTGTCTGAACGCCTTTGGACCTTGTGTGTGTGTTTGTCTGAACGCCTTTGGACCTTGTGTGTTTGTCTGACCGCCTTTGGACCTGGTGTGTTTGTCTGACCGCCTTTGGACCTTGTGTGTTTGTCTGACCGCCTTTGGACCTGGTGTGTTTGTATGACCGCCTTTGGACCTTGTGTGTTTGCTTGACCGCCTTTGGACCTTGTGTGTTTGTCTGACCGCCTTTGGACCTGGTGTGTTTGTCTGACCGCCTTTGGACCTGGTGTGTTTGTCTGACCGCCTTTGGACCTTGTGTATGTGTTTGCCTGACCGCCTTTGGACCTTGTGTGTTTGTCTGACCGCCTTTGGACCTTGTGTGTTTGTCTGACCGCCTTTGGACCTGGTGAGTTTGCCTGACCGCCTTTGGACCTTGTGTGTTTGTCTGACCGCCTTTGGACCTTGTATGTGTGTTTGTCTGACCGCCTTTGGACCTTGTGTGTGTGTTTGTCTGACCGCCTTTGGACCTGGTGTGTTTGTCTGACCGCCTTTGGACCTTGTGTGTTTGTCTGACCGCCTTTGGACCTGGTGTGTTTGTCTGACCGCCTTTGGACCTGGTGTGTTTGCCTGACCGCCTTTGGACCTTGTGTGTGTGTTTGTCTGACCGCCTTTGGACCTTGTGTGTGTGTTTGTCTGACCGCCTTTGGACCTTGTGTGTGTGTTTGTCTGACCGCCTTTGGACCTTGTGTGTGTGTTTGTCTGACCGCCTTTGGACCTTGTGTGTGTGTTTGTCTGACCGCCTTTGGACCTGGTGTGTTTGCCTGACCGCCTTTGGACCTTGTGTGTGTGTTTGTCTGACCGCCTTTGGACCTTGTGTGTGTGTTTGTCTGACCGCCTTTGGACCTTGTGTGTGTGTTTGTCTGACCGCCTTTGGACCTTGTGTGTGTGTTTGTCTGACCGCCTTTGGACCTGGTGTGTTTGTCTAACCGCCTTTGGACCTTGTGTGTTTGTCTGACCGCCTTTGGACCTGGTGTGTTTGTCTGACAGCCTTTGGACCTGGTGTGTTTGCCTGACCGCCTTTGGACCTGGTGTGTTTGCCTGACCGCCTTTGGACCTTGTGTGTGTGTTTGTCTGACCGCCTTTGGACCTTGTGTGTGTGTTTGTCTGACCGCCTTTGGACCTTGTGTGTTTGTCTGACCGCCTTTGGACCTTGTGTGTTTGCCTGACCGCCTTTGGACCTGGTGTGTTTGTCTGACCGCCTTTGGACCTTGTGTGTGTGTTTGTCTGAACGCCTTTAGACCTTGTGTGTGTGTTTGCCTGACCGCCTTTGGACCTTGTGTGTGTGTTTGTCTGACCGCCTTTGGACCTTGTGTGTGTGTTTGTCTGACCGCCTTTGGACCTTGTGTGTGTGTTTGCCTGACCGCCTTTGGACCTTGTGTGTGTGTTTGTCTGACCGCCTTTGGACCTTGTGTGTGTGTTTGTCTGAACGCCTTTGGACCTTGTGTGTTTGTCTGACCGCCTTTGAACCCTGTGTATTTGCACGACTGCCCTTGGACTGCATGCGTGCATGGGCAGACTTTTCTTTTCTTTTCACAGCTATATCTACTCGTACAGTAGGACAGGACAAGATGGATGTGCTGCTATTGGTGGAGAGTGGGAGGTATGTGGATAAAGATTCATGCCCTTCATATAGGCCGGGTTAGATTCCAGCATGGATGGTGCTGAGTGTGGTGCAGTAAAATATATAAATGTAGATATGTCAGCTATCTTACACACCATCAAGGAGAGTCACCGTCAGGTTCGAGGAGCTCTTTGAAAGCCTTCAAGAACCTGTGACGTGGCCATGAGCTTAATCCACGCTTTGCTGTCCCGTAGGACCATCTATGTGCATGGATTCTCCAGGGCAGACTTCAGTCTGTGGCGTGGGGCCATCTTCCAGGCAGCGGGCACGGATGGGCGTGCCCTCAGCAGCCAGCAGCTGAGCAAACATGACGTGCCCATCGTGGTGGAGAGCTGCATGGCCTTTGTCACACAGTATGGTGAGCTCCGATTTCGATGTAGGCCCTGCTGCACGTGCTGGCAGGATGGCTGACAATCGCTCTGTGCCTTCTACACTTAGGAATGCTAACGTCTGCTTTGGCACTGTTAGGAAATGTCATAGCATTTATCCATCCATCCATCCATCCATCCACTCTCAATAACGGCTTACCTGGTTCAAGGTTGTGGTGATCCTAGAACCTGTCCTAGGGAGCACAGGGAGTGAGGCAGGGAAGCAATCTGGTCGGGATTCCAGTCCATCAAAGGGCACATGCGCACACACACAAACACAGTCATAAACTAAGGGCAATTTTAGAGACACTACTTCAGCAATTTGGACTGCGAGAGAAAAGCGGAGCAGCCAGAGAAAAGTCACATGACATGGGGAGAGCATGATGCAACGTTTGCGCACAGTGCCCAGGATGGCAATCGGTGGCTTCCAATAAACCACTGTGTATAAACACATTTATTATTGTATTCCCCAGACAGGGAAAACATATGGTTTTGGGACTGGGCCACCTCTGCAGACATTAACACAATAACTCAAAGAGTATTTGACAGTTCATTTTCAAACCTTGCAGACACATTGGATGGGTGAAAATCTGGATTTTTTTTTCAAATTTTGAGACCGATTGGCCCAAAATTAAAGAAGGACTGCTTAGTGATAGCAATGGGAAGAGTGGCGGCAAATGACATTTGACCTTGTGAATGTGATGTCATAATATATTTGATAAATCTTATTACCGCTTCACAAAGACATTATATAGAGCTATATCTGATTTAATTTTGAGACAGATTGCCCCAAAATTGAAGTAGCAGTGGTTGGTGGCAGCAAAGGATGGAGAGTGCCTGCAGAAGACACTTGGTCTATGAAGATCTGAGGTGGAAGGGTGAAGATCTGGGCTTGATCAAATTTCGAGACTAATTGTGTCAAAATTGTAGCAACTGGGAATACATTGTTGTCATTCCGATGGCGTATAGTTGTAACACTTGTAGTTGTTGACTTTATCAACAATTTTGTGGAGCTGTTCGACGTGAGTCTCTAATGCCGTTAAAGCTCTCCTGGTGTGGAGTGACGATGAGGTTTGTTCTTCAGACTTAGATATGTTTGCCCTGCTGATTCACAGAAGAAAAACTAAAATGGGAGCTGACTGGGTGTTGGGAGTGTCCCAGGAAGAGTGGAGCGCTGCAAATCCCAACCCCCAGAGCCAACACTCCCCACACCCAGAGTCATACTTCCAACACCCAGAGCCAACACTCCCCACACCCAGAGTCATACTTCCAACACCCAGAGCCAACACTCCCCACACCCAGAGCCAACACTCCCAACACCCAGAGTCATACTCCCAACACCCAGAGTCATACTCCCAACACCCAGAGTCATACTCCCAACACCCAGAGTCATACTCCCAACACCCAGAGCCAACACTCCCAACACCCAGAGTCATATTCCCAATACTCCACACACCCAGTCATACTCCCAACACCCAGAGCCAACACTCCCCAACACCGAGAGCCAACACTCCCCAACACCCAGAGCCAACACTCCCCAACACCCAGAGCCAACACTCCCCAACACCCAGAGCCAACACTCCCCAACACCCAGAGCCAACACTCCCCAACACCCAGAGCCAACACTCCCCAACACCCAGAGCCAACACTCCCCAACACCCAGAGCCAACACTCCCCAACACCGAGAGCCAACACTCTCCAACACACAGAGCCAACACTCCCCACACACAGAGCCAACACTCCCCACACCCAGAGTCATACTCCCAACGCCCAGAGCCAACACTCCCCAACACCCAGAGCCAACATTCCCCACACCCAGAGTCATACTCCCAACACTCAGAGCCAACACTCCCCAACACACAGAGCCAACACTCCCCACACCGAGTCATACTCCCAACACTCAGAGCCAACACTCCCCAAACCCTGAGCTAACATTCCCCACACCCTGAGTCATACTTCCCACACCCAGTCATACTCCCAACACCTAACCCAATAATAAAATAAAAGTATACAAATAATAATTATGATACTTTATTAAACAATGTAAAAGTACAGGTGCAGCTGCTGTGGAATCCTTTTGTTTTTGCATACTCAATCATACTCTCCTGTGAGGCACAGGGGAGACCAAAGAGCCCTTTTCCTGACACCCAGGGGGCAGTTTTGGGGTTCATACAGATTTCTAACTGACCCAAAAGAGCTGATGCTCAGAGCTCCATGGGTGGGAATTGATTCTCAGCTGTAACGGCACCGAATCTTGACCTGCAGATCTCAAAGGGCGCCCAGAATAAACAGACAGCACACATGGCATAGTGCAGTTTAGTATGGATACGGTTAGTGGTCATGGTATTTTTGCACACTTGCATTCCCATGTTTATTTTCACTTTATTTCTTGTCTTTTTGTATTTAGTGCAGCTAATATGAGACATAGACAAGCACCATTAGATATGTCCTAATTCAGTAGCTTACCAGCACACATCCAAGTTGTAATTATTATTATTGTAATTTAAATTATTATTAGTCGTATTTTTATTTAGCTTGTCATCATCATTATCGGCTCCAGTTCACTTCATAGCTAAGCAGATGCATTGATAGCAAACAGTGGTCCATGTGCACCCCCCCCCCCCCCCCCCAAAGGTCTGGCTTATGAAGGTATCTACCAGAGGAATGGGAACCCACAGCGGGTGGCCCAGCTTCTGGAGAGCTTCCAGAAGGATGCCAGGAGTGTCAAGTTACGGGTTGGGGAGCAACAGCTGGAGGATGTCACCGATGTGCTGAAGAGCTTCCTGCGCGACCTGGAGGACGCGTTGCTCACCAAGGAGCTCTACCCCTTCTGGGTCTCCATCTTAGGTGCGTGCCCCCCGTGGCTAAGCATCGCTGGTATGTTCTCAGCTCCGTACTTGTGGATGCCGACGTGGTGTTTCACTAACCTACTGCTTCCACACTTAAACAGATGAAAATGCTGAGAAGAGAGAGTGCGGAAGTACTGCACCCTGATCCAGAGCCTGCCCAAGATAAACAGGACCACCCTGGGGGCGCTAATGCAGCACCTGTACAGGTGGGCAACTGTCTGGCTAATGCTGAATAAAAGCTAGGAGTAGCTGTTTTCTAGTGTTTAAAGCAAACCCTTCCTGAATGCTGCCTAGATAATGTCTTGGTGGAAGATGCAGTGAGGCTCTGGTTCAGCACGGTACTCTGACTCACGCCGACCAGCGTAGAGAATGCGGTAAGGTTCTGGTTCAGCACGGTACTCTGACTCACGCCGACCAGCGTGGAGAATGCGCTAAGGCTCTGGTTCAGCACGGTACTCTGACTCATGCTGTCCAATGTGGAGAATGCAGTAAGGCTCTGGCTCAGCATGACGCTCTGACTCGTGCTGTCCAATGTGGAGAATGCAGTAAGGCTCTGGCTCAGCATGACGCTCTGACTCGTGCTGTCCAGCATGAAGAATGCAGTAAGGCTCTAATTTCTTCTTTTTTCCACACTAATACCATTAAACATGATTTTTATCCTCAATCCTCCCCACTGCTTTTGTGAATCTGTGACTGCAATCAAAATACTAAAACTGCCAGAAGCGTCGTATTTTTGTTTGGTTACTGATCTTAAGTTTAGAGCTGGGTTAGGGTTAAGGTTGTCATAACTGGGATTAGGTGTGTGTGCGTGTACGTGTGTGTTTGTGTGTCTGGACAGGATGTGTTTAGAAAACGTTTAAGCAGATCCTTCAGTTGGTGTAGGCTGAACAGGGAGGTCCCGACTGGCAGTGCAGAGCCCTGCCTTGCACTGTTTGCTGTGCAAACAGTGACCTTGCAGAGGGAACCAGACATGGGTGAATGGTGCCTGGCCAATGTCAGCCATGGGATGGCGCTCTTCATTCCCACTGTGGTGCAGTACAGCTCCCAAGGACTGGCCCTCCCCCTCTGTTCCTGAGGGTACACTCAGACAGCCGATTCACCGGCATGTTTCCACACCCAGAGCATTTGGGCTCATTCTCGCCAGCTAGAAACTCTTACATTTATTATTTATTTGGGAATTTTGACTTATTGCTTAGTGGGGACCTTGCTAAAAGGTAATATGGCTCTCCAGTGCAATGGCACCACACAGGCCTTTATAATGAAATCCATTAGGGTTTCTTTGTTAATTTTCCACGAATGGGAGATATCTCTGTGACTTTGTGCCAAATGGTCTCTTTAAACTGCCTCTGATGATCATCAGTCCAGGGTTTTTATTTAAAAGGGGCCATTTACAAAAGAAGGAAAATAGCATGGGGCTGATCTGCTGTCGTATGTAAATTCCCGCTCAGATCGGGAAGCGGC
Organism: Brienomyrus brachyistius; assembly: GCF_023856365.1. Lineage (NCBI taxonomy): Eukaryota > Metazoa > Chordata > Actinopteri > Osteoglossiformes > Mormyridae > Brienomyrus > Brienomyrus brachyistius. The sequence continues at coordinate 23,873,213 of NC_064544.1, forward strand.
TTTGCTGTGTTTCCCCCGGAATGTCATTATGGGCTGGAATGTGAGCCACTTTGAGGTGATTAATCACTCTGTCTCGCCTCGGCTCTGCGCCGCCATGTGTCTGCCTCACCAGCTTCTGTCCTCCGCTCAGACACTGTGAGAGCTAATAAGCACATACATATTTTATCATCCAACAATACCTTCATCATCTCAGCCGGCCTTTATTTATTTATTCACTTTTTTAAAAGTGTCGTTCGCAGCATAGTGAAGGCGCAATCCTGTTTCCACATACCTCACTTTGGAGTCCTTGGCTGGGGTTTTACATCCGCTTGCCTCTTCCATGTGCTGGGACCTGAAGCGGTGACCTCCTAAAATACACCCCCTTTTCACGTTTCCAGATGGTTCGGCAAGCCTCTGGGGTACCCAGTGAATGTCTGAAAGAATGAGTCATCATTAAGCATGCTAATCCGAACTGAAAAAGAAATAAAACGTCGGAATATTGTGTGAGTGGTTTTTGCCCCCTCCGCTGCATGGGGTGCTCAGCATTGTGTGTGTGGCCTGTGCCCCCATTTCCCGAGCAGATTAGCGTGCGTTTTGGTGCCAAGGGCCGGCTGGTGACGCCTTTCTCTCCGGCAGGATCCAGAAGTGCTCCGGCATGAACCAGATGGTGACCCACAACCTGGCCTCAGTGTTTTCATCCTGCCTCTTCCAGACTGAAGGGCAGATGAGCCAGGAGGTCTGTGTCGTTGAGGACTTGATCAACAACTTTGCTGAGCTGTTCGACGTGAGTCTCTAATGCCCCCCCCCCCCCCCCACCTGTCTGATTCCATTAAAGCTCTCCTGGTGTGGAGTTATAATGAGGTCTGTGCTTCAGACTTAGATATGGAGCATCTGGAATTGGAGGGAGAGGGTGCTCACAACCAGCCATCCTTTTGGCTTTTGGTCATGTGGTAGGCTGGACTCCAGAGTCTATTTCCAGGGCCCAAATGCCCCATTAAAAATACATCCAAGGACATTCATTTTTGTGATGTGGAGAGGTAACTCATATTTTCTTCAAGTTCCCAAGTTAGATGCTGATTAGTCCAAATGCATGCAGGGTAGAACTAACAAAAAAAAGAGAGACTAGCATATTTGGAGCATGATGGAAACGGAGCCAGAAGCATCACATTTGTATTATAGGATTAGCATAAAATTGAAGAAGCATCTGTTGCTTTTTCAAGCCTTAATGTATTTATGGAATATTTGTTACTGAGAAGTTGTAATAAAGCAGATGGCCTAATTTAGGAGGTGCTAGCAGTTAGCAGCAGATGTTTTAGCACCAGTGTGGCACGACAAGACGAAGTCAGGTTTTTGGAGGAACAGGCCCTGCCACCTACAGCTGGCACATGTTGGGGCGCATTTTATTGAAAGCAAAATGCCTAATATGTGAGGAAAAATGACTTTCCAAAAATGTGTGGTGGTTTGGGTTCCTGACTGTCGACATCCCCACGCTCTCTAAACTCTATAGAAAACAAAGACGGCAAGCCCCAAAGAGATGACCGGTCTGTTGAGATGGTTCTGCCCCCAGAGCAGGCTGCTATTATACAGGGGCCGTGAAGTGATGGCAGAATGATATCGGCGTGACACTCGGATAGCCTCTGCACTAATAGGATTTGGAGCTGAGCAGAATCCTAATTCCCCGCGTACCGTACGGCCTGTCCGCGCCCCGGAGAGGAGCGTTCCCTCCAAATCAGTTAGCGATGCCGCTGCCTGCATGACAAATAGCCATTAAGCAGAACCAATAACTGAAAATCATGCTGAATGCGCTCAGTGTGGTGTGAAACAAGTAAGACCCTAATTAGAACGGCACATGGCAGAAGGCGGCATCGCCTCAGCTTTTATCAGTTCGAAACACACTGGGTGTTTTCAGGACGCTCATTCATTGCATATCGCACGCCATGACAAGCTAATGATTTTATGAAAACAAGGGGGATTGGGGGGGGGGGGGGCTGAGCAAAATAATTTCTTCCCTCAAGTACATGTTAAAGCTTTGAAAGGCAATAACATGGTTTGTTCATCTGGACAGAAGCTTACATCAAAGCCGGGTTTAAACCCTGCGTGCTGTTACGCACTGTGCTTTTGAAGATACGTGCCAGTGTTCTCCAGGGCCAAAGCGTCTCGCTTTTGTGAGGTTTAAAAGCCCCCCACCCCCGCCCCTAATCACAAATCACAGTTCCCCAGTGAAGCGGTCACCCCTGTGTGCTGATGTCCGTCTCCCTGCCTCTTCCTCCCAGGTTAACGAAGACCAGGTCAAGCAAATGGAGACCGAAAATAACTTCATTATGAGCTGGAAAGACGTAACGGTAACCAGCCGTGTCCTGAGATCAGAAAGGAGATAATTACACTTTGTAATAATAATAATAATTGGCCTTTTTCAAGTATGAGTGAAGATGTTTCTCATCACATATCCCATCTTGCTTTCCTTTGACACATACTGATAAATACATACGGGTGAGAGAGAAGTTGGGCCATGTATCCGGCCCCCCCTGGAGTACTTTGGTGGGTTAGGAGCATAGCTCAAAGGTCCTCTGGAGATGTGACCATTCTGCCATGGTTGGGGGCATAGCAATCTGCTCACAGCCACCCCCACTTACTGTATGGTCTCTCTTCCTGAGGATTGGATAAAAATATTTAGTTTTATTGTCCTGGTTGCACTGTGGAAGATGAACGTTGGTAACCGAGAGAAAGTGTGTGGTTCAGTGGGTGCGGACGCCATGCCTGTAATCGGAAGGTCGCTGGTTTAAATCTCCTGGTTGGCAGAGTAATTTCACCATTGGCTCCTTGAGCAGAGCCCTTAACCCCATTCACTCTAGAAATAACCTTGTTTTCTCAGTTGTACGTTGCTTTCAATAAAAAAAATATATATATCGAAATAATCAACTAAATGTTTTGAGGGCTGTGGGGGCTTTCTGGACTGTGATTATAATCGTGGGACATGGTGTATTGCCACAGTGAGGGAAATGAGTGCATGTGCTGAAGGCGGGAGCTGAATTTACCTGTGTGTGTGTGTGTGTGTGTGTGTGTGTGTGTGTGTGGGGGGGGGGGGGGGGGGGGTAAATGTGGATACATGAATTTACCTGTGTGTGTGTGTGATGTGTTTTTGTTGGTGGGGGTAGAAGCAGGTTGGTGGGGGTGGAGGGAGAGTCTTAACCTTTATGGCTACTTTTGTATGCTTGGGTGCCATCGCTGCAAGAAACAATTTGTTCAGATAGCTGGAAAACAAATTAATCTTCCACACGTTCTGTTGCCAAAGTTCAGAAAGTTTTGTTTATTTTTTTTGTTCTTTCTGAAGGGGAAGTGGAGTTTGTGAATAAATTGAGCCGCTTGGAACGAAAGGTTGACGCTATAGCGGGCCGGCCTTGTCAGACCATCCTCCCGCGGAGATGATGATGCTGTGTTTTTAAAGTGGCTTAGCAGCCGTGCAGAAGTCTTCCGGCAACAACAGACGTGTCAGTTATTAATTGCCCCCCTTCCCCCCACCCCGCTGCGCTGGCAGGGTGTGGGACACGCCCAGAGCATCCTTCTCAGTGCCGTGCCGCTGCTACTGTCTGTCACAGGCCCTGCGAAGGGGGGGAAACTGCAGCTGGTTTCATGCAGGTGCTGATGTGCCGCTGTTTTTGTTGGGGCTGCTGCCCATAGAAGGTTTCAGGCCTATTTTCTGTGACCCCCCCCACCATGTTTCCTTGATTCTGTCGTGTAATTATCACTCAGTTGTCTGTCCTCATTTATGGCTTTTGGGGTATTTCCTGCCGTATCAGAACAACTCTGGCTGTCAGTTTCCTCTCACCTGCGACTGTCCTTCACCCCCCTCATAATCATTAAACCTTCAGCCTGTATTAATTAGTTTATTTGCTGGGAGATTGGGTTCGGCGTGGGTGCAGCACATGCCTGCTGTTCCTCATGGTCGCCATTCCAGCCGCACCGCTCGCTTCTGCAGGTGACCAGCCGGACTCTGACAGTTTTTCCCCTGCTGTGACCTCTGCCCATGACTTCAGGCTGCGAAGGAAGTTCAGTCCCCCAAGTCTGGCAGCTGGGAGCTGGGTTGGGGCGGTCGCGCCTAATGCCCCCTCATATCCTTTCCTCTGAACTGTTCCGAAGACTGTGAATAGAGCCTGATTGCGCTTTGTTTCAGAACCACAATCGGCATGAATGTAGGAACCCGCGAGAAGTTCAGTTTGCGCATGTTATAATTTGCTGTTGAATGCCTGGCCTGATTTCTGTGATTCTCTCAGCTCGCATTGTGTTGCTTTGTATCACCATCACTGCATACTTGCACCGATAATCTTCCAGCACAATTTCATAATTATTTCTGTAATTAGTTACTTTTCTCACCCCCTCATGCTGAATTGTCTAATATGGCATCCAGTGGCTTGGGGTGAGCGTGTGCTACACCAGGCAAAAGTAAACTTTTTTTTTTTTTCAATTTCCTCTGGTAGTTCCATTTAAAAGAGGCGTGATGCTTATTGAAGTGTGAAGCTTGGCCGGCCTTATTGCACTAAGCTTCCAGAACCTTCTGAAGGAACTTTTTATGTATTTTTATGTATTTTTGGGGGCAGCTTGTGGCTTAGTGGGCTAAGCCTGTGTGCCTGTAATCAGAAGGTCCCCAGTTCAAACCCAGCCTCAGCACGTATGCGGGTCCTTCAGCAAGGCCCTTAACCCCCCCCAGCTCCCTGGACAGTGCTGTGAGTGGCTGTCCTTACTCTACAAGAGCAAGTTGAGGGAGGCGTAAAGACAATTTCCCCACAAGGATCAATGAACTATCAATTATTATGTAGCTTTCTGATCTGAAGGTATCTCACAGCAGGCCCTTCTGATGGGACATGACAATGCCCTAAAACAAGCAGTTTTTAATGTACATGTAGCTGTTTCAACAAGAGCGTTAGCTTGCCCAGATGACCAATGCAATGATTACGATGTTATATTTATAAATAGTACCACTGCTTAGCTATGTATGACTTCCAACTAACCATATTAGTTAGTGATAATACATTTTGTATTTATGTGTACACAGCTGTTAAATTTGGAAAATACTTTTCTTATGAAGTTACAGAATATGAATTTGATATTTATAGAGTGAAACTTTATAGAGGGCTGCTTTCTGCCTTCAGTGTCAGAGGTGCTTTGGAAAGTGAAAATGAATTTTAGAAAAGGTGGAATTCTTATTTGCATGGTGGTAACGTAGATTTGCATCTTCACTCAAAAATGTCACAGACTTATTTTGCAAACCAACATGTACTGATATAGAAGCAGATTTTACATTAAAACCTGGTGATACTCGTATGTTACTTCATCAGTAATTATTATTAGTAATACTTTATAGTATATCTACTATAGCAGATCTTAACTGGATATATATCATACATGAATTAAACGGTATAGGAATTAATCCACATTTTTGTTCGTGGCATTGTCTCAGAATTTAAATGTCATATCTGCTGTGGTGTGCTTTTATTAAAGTGGTCACCTCCCCCCTCCCCTAGACAGCCATCAGCTATTCAGCATCCACACTGCAAAGCGCCCCCCTCTGGCATGGTGTGAAGGCTGCAGATTGGTGTCACATTTCTTTGCTCATGGGACCTTTTTCACCTCCTAAACCAAGCCAGCTGAGCCTAATTTCAAAGGCAGGATGCTAAGGAACCCCAGAGGACATCACTTAAGTGCCATATTGTTCCCTGGGTGTTCCTGAATTCCACAGCCATTTAAAGATAGACTTATTCTTCACCTTGCGGCCCTGTTCTTGCCGTCCTGGCCCCCTGGGGTCCTCGCAGCAGCCAGACCTGCTGTGCGGTCACTGAGTCAGTACGCAGAGGCATAAGCAGAAACGGAGCTCCTAGCGGCACTGAAACAGCACGTGTCTGGAAGAGCAAGTTTTCCCAGCCCCGGTGTGTAAATGAGTAATGAAGGCTCATTCATGCCCACTGGCCTCGCCTTGTGAATGTGTGCTGACTTTGCTCGCTTCCAGCACAGCCATGACAGAGCACTCCTGTAGGGGGATGTCGCTGGGCCTGAGGAGAGCTAAGGTAGAGCTTAAGGTTTGAAGATGGTGCTCAGGATACCCCGTGCTCTACCTCTGTGTGACGTTTCATCCTTTCTGTTTCTCACAAAGGCTGTTTATTTCATGTCTGTAGTTGTCTCGGGCTGGAGACCTGATCTTCGAGGTCTATCTGGAGAAGAAGGAAGCGGAGAACTGCTGCTTAATTAAAGTAGGGAATAAAGGTGTCTGTCTGTCCGCCTGCCTGCCTCCTTCTGCTTGTCCGTCTGTCTCTGTGTAGAAATGGGCTGATCCAAGTCTTTTCATTTCCGATCCGATTCCAGTACATAATATCAATACAGATTCCAATACAAGAGCTCTTTTTACTTATATATAAATAGATATACATATACCCTATATATTATTATTATTGAAACTACTAAATGAAGATGAAAAAATGTATGCTAGAAAATCTTTAATTAGGCTACTAGAAACATACATAACATGCTGTTGCACCACATTTGTACATCTTGTTCTAAGCGTTTTTGAGGAATTTTCCACTAAACATCACTTACCTCTCAAAACTTTGTTTTTGCAAAGATTGCAAATCATTGTGCTAAAAGTTGTTGTTAACAGCATACAGTATAATACTTCCACGTTGTTACCCTCTTATCTGATGTTCTTACAATCCTGCCAAGTGTATGCACATAACATCACAGCAGGCGGAAGTCACTGTGTCCACATCTACTGAGTGGCAAAAAACTGAGTGGCAGCGTTAGCGTATTGGATAAGAATCATTCTCGTTTGGACAATACCCGATCCATCAAATAGGTCTGGATCGGCGCGATAGTGATACAGATATCGGATCAGTGAATCTTTATCTCTGCCTGTCTTTCTGCCTGCCTGTTTACCTGCCTGACTCTCTGCCTGCCTGCCTCTGCCTATCTGTCTGCTTGGCTGTCTGCCTGACAACCTCTGTCTGCCTACCTGTTTGTCTGCTTGGCTGTCTGCCTGACAACCTCTGTCTGCCTACCTGTCTGTCTGCTTGGCTGTCTGCCTGACAACCTCTGTCTGCCTACCTGTCTGTCTGCTTGCCTCTGTCTGTCTTCCTGCCCAACTCCCTTCTTTCCTGCCTCTTCCTATTTATCTGCATGTCTGTCTGTCTGCCTGCCTCTGCCTGTATGCTTGTCTGTGTTTATCTGTCTGTCTCTGCCTGCCTATCTACCTGTATCTCTGCCCACATGTCTGTCTCCTTGCCTGTCTGCTTGTCTGTCTGACTGATGGGTGTTTTGTGTGAATCTGTATGGATGAATTGAATATGTAGGATAAATGAGTGTATGTTTGTGTGTGTGTGTGTGTGTGTGTGTGTGTGTGTGTGTGTGTGTGTGTGTGTGTATGTATGTGTGTGTGGGTGTGTGTGTCTGTGTTTGCCACTGGCAAACCATCAATCATATAATGTCAGTCTTCATGCTTCACTTAGGTTTTTGTTTTGGATCTAAAACTTCAATTAATCACCCTAAGCAAGAGGTTCTGCCATCAGGCCAGGATGTCAGACTCTGAAAACAGCCCTGTGTTTCTGAAGGTGTCTCCCACCATGCGGTCTGACGAGCTCGCTGATGCCGTCCTGAGCATGAGGAATGTGGAGGTGCTGGATGCGGCCGACCTGTGGACCACATTTGAGACCATTGAGAATGGAGAGCTGGGTAGCGTATGCATTCCTCACCCTGAGCAGATAGACCTGCAGATGCAGTAAAAGGTTTATTTCTTAGAGGATCTGTGCGTCTTTGAGAGCACTACAAGTTGCTTGTTCACTTGGTATTCCTAATCCAGGAAACTCACTCTGATTAATAACTCAGGACAGCCACAGGCAAAAACAGGGCATCTCTTTTAACAACAGTGTAATAGTTTATTTACCTTACCACTCCTGCCTTATAGATTTTTCCTGGTTTCTAATCAGCCACTATTTTTAACGTGTCGGCAAAGCATAAACCTCTAACCTGAATGCTTGATTCTTGCTTGATGCTGTGCTTTAAAAAGCATAATCTGAATCACGTCAAGATATCTAGCTGAATATGTGTAAAAATATGTCACTTTGGGTTAGCAGCTGGTCTCTGTCTTAATGTTGTCTTGGTGTTTCTCTGATACCAGGGAGAACCAAACCCCAGTTCTTCTGACTCTCAGACGTTGAAACTCATTTTTAAAGCTGGTTGCTGGCTGCCTACAGTATCAGTCTATTTTGGGTCACTTTGCATTGCAGCCTGCATACTCTACAGTTTCGCAACCAGATATTTACTAATAAAATCAGTTTAGGTGAAAAACTCTGCAGTTCTGATGCCAGTAAGAACAGCTTTGTGATGGGAGAGATCAGTCCATATAAGGCATGTGCCTCACATTCAGCTGTGTACTTTTCTGTCTTCACTGTGTTTCATTTTAAATGACAAAAAACATGTTTTTATAGATGAGGCTGTTATTTCAGAGCAATTTAAGGAGATCCTTTCTTCTGCATTAGCATAATACAGCACGGCGATTGAGAAAGCAGGCAATTGTTTCCATAATAAATACGTTTAGGGGAAAGTAAATATTTTCCACAGATGATTCTTTAGACAGGATCTTATAAGACAGCGTAAATCCTTCCTTGATTTTGGTGTACAATGTTTTTTTTTTTTTTTTTTTTCCTTTATTGTCATTAAGGCGTTTTTTTTGGAGCTGTAAAATGAGCATCCATGCTAATAGCATATGCCACAGTAACCTCTCTGCAAATAATGGCCCTATAATAGGTCTATTTTGCACATGACTGTGTTTTCTAATCATGTTCAGATTTGCAGAGGATAATTGCAAATCTGAACTGCGTAATTGCAAAAATGGAGGAGGGAAAATTCATCTTATTTTAATGGATTTTTTTTAAATAATGAAAATCCTTGATTGTTATTTAGGTAATTGCTGTGAATTGCCTCAAAAGTGCACCATAATCTAAACTATTTCACTGCAGTTCACCTATGTATAGACAATTCAAATATTATACTCAAATACAAATTATATATCGATAGAAAGCAGGGAATAAGGTTAATGAAGAAATAAACTGACTGTATTATGGTGCATTATTTACTGGAAGATTGAATCATTCAGCTATCTTATAGCCTGCTTGGGGTACTAACCCATATTAACCTCTTCATTTTTGGGGCAGAACGTCCACTGTATCCCAAGGAGAAGGTTCTGGAACAGGTCCTTGAATGGAGTGCTCTAGAAGACCCTGGCTCGGCCTTCTTGGTCATAAAGAAATTTTCAGCATCCAAAATGGCGGCATACCAGCAAGGTAAACTGCAGAGATGCTCGGGTGCATAACAAGGAGCCTGGATCCAGCATAAGCCGGGATTTACTCAGCATCAGTGCACCGCGGAACAGGAAAATAAATTTAACACCATGTTCAGTGAAGGGAATTTGCATAATGTATAAGGATTTAGATGTCCACCAACAATGTGTTTGTCCAAGTGCCTGATGTATGTATGTGTGTTCAGGGTTTGTGTGAGAGCTGTATTGTTTGGATGGTGGTGGTGGGGGGGGGGTCTCATGTGGGGGAGGTCAGGTGAAGACCATCGTCCCCTTGTGTGGACTCAAGCTTCTTGCCGGTTACGCGTGGGCCTTGCCACCCCATCCTATTTGCCACCCCCCCCAGCTTGTCTCTGTGAATGTATTCCCAATCAATCACAGTGCCCCCCCCCCTCCCCATGTTATTGGCCCTTTCATTACGTCTCATCCAGTGGAGCGGCACGGGGATAAGAGACGGGGCGACCGGGGGTAAATCCGTGTGATTTGCCTGTCAGAAACCCCCCCCATCCCCAGAGCTGCCCGAAATGTGATTGCCTTCACCCGCACCCTGTTTATTACTGCCCCCTGGCCCCCAAATCTCCCCCGCGGCTGCCAGGCCTAAGTGCCAATTAGAGGAGCCGGGCTGCCGAGTGGCGGCACTAGGCAGAGGCAGGTCCGTCATTCCCGAAGCTCTGACCTTTTTACGGGGTACAGGCTCCGTCGAGCATCTGCTGGCTCCCTGGGATGCGGGTCTTTTCTGCCAGTTAGCTCAGCAGACGCAGAGATAAATATCGCTTCGGTAAAAACCATAGATGATGTTGTACACTAGCAGCACTTTTAACATTCAGCCTGATGTTAGCAGGATTTTAGGGAGGCTCTCAGAGTGCCGTACAGACTGCCGTATAGACTTCCGTACAGACTGCCCTGCAGCGAGGGTCACTGACGTCTGACACAGCTGAGCCCGGTCTGCTGAGAGCCCGTCTGTCATCCTCCCCTCTGCAGCATCCCCATCACCCCATCATTAGAACTATCCTTGGATTTTGCTGATTGTTTTCTGTAGATGGGGCGAAGGACTTTCTCAGAGGGGACCTTTTCCGGTTCAAGGACGGATCATCCAAGCTGCTGTCGGGAAACAAATTCCAGGACAGATTTGTTGTCCTTCGTGATGAGAAGCTGCTGCTGTACAAAGATGTGAAAGTAAGTCATAAAAAAAGAAAAAATATAACACACACACATATATGTTGTGCAAAACAACACCACCCTTAAATTGATAAAAGACCTTCAGTGAAGCAAAACATTTTCTGCTTCACCAAGCTAATAGACTTCAGTGTTTCTCATCACCTTCTATTGAGTAGTTTGTTGGATAGTTATGGACGTTGACACATTTTTTTAACTCACACAGTGATGCAGTGTCTCACCCAGTCTTTGCAATTATGTGCGCTGTTGAGCGTTCTCAATACAAAGATGACTGACACATGTTTAACCATTCAGAACATGAGTTCAGCCATTAAGCACTATAAATTCACTTTGTTGATGTACTGTAGATGAAAATGTTGAGTTCTCTTTAAAAACATTATGATTTTATTGTGCTATTCTTCTATATTGTAGCTAATGCTGGATATGTAATGTTTTTTTTCCAGATTATTTTTTCCAGAATTATATATTATAAGTAGGGCTGGGAAACTTATCGCGTTAACGCAATACATTCATTTAAAAGTTAATAGAACTTATTTATTTGACTCCGTTAACGCATTTTGTATTTTCATTCCCAAATGAGAGAACAGTATGAGCATAGATTTTAATAGAGACCTATAATATCCCTTCCTGATAGTAGACAACATAATAATTTAGGTCGTGACGCTGCACAGAATTCCAGAATTCAGAGCTAAAAATCAAACGTTTTACTTAGTATCTCACTGGGAAGCTGATGTTACCTGGCATACAGCTGTGGACAAATTTGTTGGTACCCTTACAGCTCATTGAAACAATGCTTCTTTTCTCATGAAAAAGTGATTTAGTTAAAAGCAACATACGTGTCTAATGTATACCTGCCTGCCTTTAGTATGTGATAGAGTAAACCAATAAAATTGAGAACAGAAATGTGTTGATTTTACAAAGATACGCTAAAAGAGTATGGAGAGATTTGTTGGTGCCCCTAAAGAGACTATTTATCCTTACATTATAGTCATGTTTCAAACTAAGTGTTTAACCTTAATTAGTATCACAGGTGCCTTCAAGCTTTTCATCAGCCATTCAGCCTATTTAAAGGGAAACAACATGCTACTGTGTAGTTTGGTACCATTGTGTGCACCTTGGTGAAGATGGACCAATGAAATCAAAGGAGAGCTCAGAAAAAAGATTATATATAACTATCCATGTTAAAGGTGAAGGCTATAAGACCATCTCCAAGCAGGTTCATGCTCCTGTGACCCAGTTGCCAATACAATTAAATAGTTTATGGTTCATGGGACTGTAGCCAAACTCCGAGGACGTGGAAGCAAGAGGAAATGCAAACCCAGGTTAGTGTGGATGGTAGAAAAAGAGCCATAGAAACTATCCAAACCATTCAAGTTGAGCTCCAAGGTCACTTCCTGATCGCATCATCCGTCTCATTTTGAATAATAATGGGCTGCATGGAAGAAGACCCAGGATGGCTCCAGCACTGACAGAAAAACATTAAAAAGCCAGAGTGGAATTCGCTAAAATGCATGTAGACAAATCCCAGAGTTTCTGGAAGAATTGTTTTGGACTGATGAGACAAATATAGAGCTTCACAACTGTGAAACGGAGGGGGCTCCATTTTATTTTGGGGCTGCTTTACTACATCTGGTACGGGGAACCTTGATTCTGTGCAGGACACAATGAAGACTCAAGACTGCCAAGGCATTATGGAGCTAAAGATACTGCCCAGTGTGAGAGAACTCAGCCTCAGTCGCAGGTCAGGGGTCCTCCAACATGATAATGACCCCAAACATACAGCTAAAAGCACTCAAGAATGGCTGAAGGAGGAAAAAAAACATTAAAATACAGACGCTCTTCTACTTAGGAATGTGTTACGTTCCAAACGCCTGTAAGTCATTATTCAACATCATTTTAAGGGTATACGCAAGTACAAAGAACTAGTATGCTGGGAGTACGTACGCTACTGCGCGGTGGGAGTAGCGGCCAGACATCATACTGGGCAGAATTTGCGTGCAAAAAAAAAAACTTGATGTTGGGGACAGGAAACGGGAGCCCAAGGAACACAATTTGGACTTGCATCCTTCATTCGTATGTCTGAAAGCTCGTAAGTAGAGGAGCGTCTGTACTGTTCTTAAATGGCCTTCCATAAGCCCAAATCTTAATCCTACTGAACATCTATGAAAAGATCTGAAAATTGCAGTATGGAGACACGACCCTTCAAACCTGATACAGCGTGTGCAGGTTATATACCTGAATTAATAATGAAAAGCAATGTTTTGATTTGTGTTAAATATGGAATAAATAAGGGATCCCATTTAAGTTTTGTCAGTTTCAAATTATTTCAGATGTTTTTTTTTTTTTTTTGTGGTAGGGTATCAACAAATTTGTCCACATTTATACATGGGATAAAAATATATTTCGCAATACTTTTTTTGTTGAAAGTTTATATTAAAATTGTAAAACCGTTCATGTTCAAGTGCAGTGGCTGTCAAGCTTCTGATTTTGAAGGCATTTGCCAGATCATGTGGCCAGAATTGTGTTTCGATCTGCCTGTTGAGTACATGCGATTATATGTACATATGGTATGTGCCATTCATCGCCAAGGTGTGCAATTAATAATATAATACTCTATCGTCTTGCCATCTGTTCATCAAGCCTTTTTGAAATCAACTTATACTTGCTTGCAAGTAGTATTTTTGTACATCACAAGTTTTAGTTAGACCATTTAATTAATATTAAAATATGGGTTTTTCTCATGAATTTGAGAATTTTTTGGGCGAAAAAACATTACAGTGAAATACATTGTTTGTTTTTTTTGTGTAGGGCAATTGTCATTTCCTTTTTAGGTGTATTAAAATTTTCATTTGTTGGTCTGATTTAATTACTTTTTTTTAAAATACTTTCCCCAAATAGGTAGCCAAAAATCAGTAACACGAAACTACAAAAAGTGGTTTCAGATCTTTCAACTTTATTGCATGTAACCCACAATAAACAGTCAATTGTTTGACAAGCTTTTTTTCTCCTCTCAGTAACTCTTGCCCTGGATTTGATTAAATACTTATTACAGAAATAAATGGTAGCATAACAAAACTGATGAAGTACCCCAGAGGCAGAATCGACAGCTCAGACAATGAAGTTGTATAATTTGAGTGTGTATACAAACTAATTAAAAAAATTAGAGAAAATTTATGTTATGGTAATGACTTGTGACAGTGACCCCATACACTCCCATTTGTGCTACTTTTGCATTAATTTGGGAATTCAGTGTATTAATATTTATGATTATAAGCTTTAAGTTTAGGTGCAGTTAATGGGAATTGATCCCAGAAAACTTTATGATTAATTAATAGATTTATTTATTTATTAATTCACAGCCCTATTTATAAGACATGTCAGTACAATTGTGCGATAAATTTTTGGATCGATAGTTTGATAAACGGAGACAAATACCAAATACAACGACGCGGTGCGGGACAAATTTTTTGAAATTCTGAAAAGGGTGATATAAAACGAAGATGAAGCATCTCGGCTGAATTAATTCTGCTTTCATATTCACTCTGCAGTATGCAAGCACAAAATAAATAAATAAACCTTTTTGTTTTTAAAGAGCCAGGCTCTGAAAGCTATTGATTTGTGCCCTGTGAGCTACTAGTTACTTGTGGCTGATGTGTTGGTCACGAGGGAGCTGACAGATGGACTTTCCTGGGCTGTTTAAGAGCTCATCCCAAAAACCCACATGCACACTGGCCCTCCATGGAAGAGGTTCCCCATGGCCTGTCCTTCGTTACTTAACCATCAGATGGGGCCGGGCACAGACTGATGCAGCTCACCCACCCAAGTGCATTCAAGTGCATTTCCATGCAGTACAAAGGTGCTAAGTGAGAAGTTAAATATGCAATCTCTACATTTCTGTAACTGTGTAATAATGTGACAGTGATATGCAAAAGCACACTGTGATTTGTCTTGTGGATCGTTCCAGAACACTCTCCCCTGAGTTCCTTCCTTCCACGCTGGGCAGACCCACTGGAAAGTGGGTGAAACCCGGATGTTTTTGCAGTAACAGGGGTCATGCCATACTTGTGTGACAGCACAACATCACCACTATTAATTTCTGGGGGGACAATAGTCTTTCAGCAGCAGGATAGATACAGTGCAGATGTCATCTTTGGCGTTGTGGAGCACAAAGTCTACTTTGGGAATTTACCACCATAGCATCCTGTTTAATTTTTTCAGCAGGCACATTTGTCCAGAGTAATGTACAAGATTGGAGTCAGAGATCAGGGTCAGCCAGCATCCCTGAGGTAGCTGGGGTTAGAGACATTGTTCTAGGGCCCATTTGTAACCTGTAAGCTCTACGGTCCCCAGGGCTTGAACCTACAACCTTCCGGACATGGGCCCTGACCTGGAACCCTTTTGAGCCACTATGCAATAAATGTTATAATTTTATAAAGCAGTTATAATGAAATTAATATTTGAACTGTTTGCATTAACACTAATGCATTTTGAAGAGCATCCTAAATCAAGCAATTTATAATTTAGTTGTATAAATATGGAGGTGTGGGGTTTACAGTCCCAAAGACACTTTCGTGTGTAATTCTAAAACCTTCATTCCAGAGCACTAAACCGGAGAGAGAGGTTCTGCTGAGGTCAGCGAAGTGCTACTTTGGCCTGAGGAAACGGATAAAACCGCCGACAAGGTGAGATAAAGAAAGTGTTTGCAAAGTAGTTCAGAAAATTCAATTTACAGCAGTTGTGTCTGGGGCTTGCAGGGGTCTAGCTTTGTCTCCTCAATTATTATACAATGAAGCCTCATTTGAAAGAATGCATTTTCACCAGACTGAAAGTAAAAGCTGTATTTATAAATATAGCACCTTGAGGCAGGCTCATTATTTTTGCATTATGGCCTGTCCTCAGTGATGTTTCCACGTGCTTCTAATTGCACGCGCTGCTCTTCTCCAGCACATGCTGCCCTCCCTATTCTTCCTCGATCTCGAATCAGAGCCGCTGCCACATCTGCCTGTGATTAAACCGATTCAATTAGATCGTACTATAGCAAATACACACTGCAGATTTTCCCATTTAAAGCTTAGGAACAAAATAGTGTCTCCTCCTGCTTGCAGCGTCTGCTTGCGGCGTCTCCTCGCGGCCGCTCTTTCCTCACAGTATCTCCTCGCGGCCGCTCTTTCCTCACAGTATCTCCTTGTGGCTGCTCTCTCCTCACCGTGTCTCCTCGCGGCCACTCTCTCCTCACCGTGTCTCCTCGCGGCCGCTCTTTCCTCACAGTATCTCCTCGGGGCTGCTCTCTCCTCACAGTGTCTCCTCGTGGCCGCTCTCTCCTCACCGTGTCTCCTCGCGGCCGCTCTCTCCTCACAGTATCTCCTCGGGGCTGCTCTCTCCTCACAGTGTCTCCTCGCAGCTGCTCTCTCCTCACGGTGCCTCCTCAAGGCCGCTCTCTCCTCACAGTGTCTCCTCGTGGCTGCTCTCTCCTCACCGTGTCTCCTCGCGGCCGCTCTCTCCTCACGGTGCTTCCTCAAGGCCGCTCTCTCCTCACGGTGCCTCCTCAAGGCCGCTCTCTCCTCACAGTGTCTCCTCGAGGCCACTCTCTCCTCACGGTGCTTCCTCAAGGCCGCTCTCTCCTCACAGTGTCTCCTCGAGGCCACTCTCTCCTCACGGTGCCTCCTCAAGGCCGCTCTCTCCTCACAGTGTCTCCTTGTGGCTGCTCTCTCCTCACAGTGTCTCCTTGTGGCTGCTCTCTCCTCACAGTGTCTCCTTGTGGCTGCTCTCTCCTCACAGTGTCTCCTTGTGGCTGCTCTCTCCTCACAGTGCCTCCTCAAGGCCACTCTCTCCTCACGGTGCCTCCTCAAGGCCACTCTCTCCTCACAGTGCCTCCTCAAGGCCACTCTCTCCTCACGGTGCCTCCTCAAGGCCGCTCTCTCGTCACCGTATCTCTTCACGGCTGCTCTCTCCTCACCATGTCTCCTCGCAGCTACTCTCTCCTCGCAGCTACTTTCTCCTCACAGTGCCTCCTCAAGGCCGCTCTCTCCTCAGGGTGCCTCCTCAAGGTCACTCTCTCCTCACGGTGCCTCCTCACGGCCGCTCTCTCCTCACTGTGTCCCTTCGCGGCCGCTCTCTCCTCACCGTGTCTCCTCGCGGCCGCTCTCTCCTCAGGGTGCCTCCTCAAGGTCACTCTCTCCTCACGGTGCCTCCTCACGGCCGCTCTCTCCTCACTGTGTCCCTTCGCGGCCGCTCTCTCCTCACCGTGTCTCCTCGCGGCCGCTCTCTCCTCATGGTGCCTCCTCGCAGCCGCTCTCTCCTCACTGTGTCCCTTCGCGGCCACTCTCTCCTCACCGTGTCTCCTCGCGGCTGCTCTCTCCTCATGGTGCCTCCTCGCGGCTGCTTTCTCCTCATGGTGCCTCCTCAAGGCCGCTTTCTCCTCAAAGTGTCTCCTCGCGGCTGCTCTCTCCTTAAAATGTTTCCTCTTTTAGGGCCTTTCAGTCCACTGACTGGGGTTCATTTCTTTTGTCTGCAGAAAGAGTTACTCTGCTTTTACTTTTTGCTTGCGATGCTCCTTTTATTTGTTGCATCAGAGAGAAGCTGGGAGAGTGAGATTCAGCCGGAGGGCTGTCTGGCCTCGTGTGTTTTAGGACCGTGTGAGGAGGCTGGAGATCAGCACACAGTGGGCCCCAGTCATTACAAGCTACCCTGGCTCTCTTTCAGCCCCATTGATTGTTCAGTTAGCAGTTAAGGTGTTGGTGGTATTAACCCTGAAGACTGCCCTGTTTTCATTCCCCAGTGGGGCCTGCTGTTGTACCATTGTGTGTCTTATTTATCCAGGAATTCTTTTAGGAAAAATCCAATGCTTTATGCTTGTAGGTAACATTTGAGCAACGCTGAATTAAATTATGCATTCAAAATTACTTTTAATTGGTAATGGATGCATTTAGGAAGCATCCAAGTATGAAGCGACTGTCTGTGTTCTTTTTTTTTTTGATGATGATGATTGAAGCTGGTTTTAAGGTGTTTATCTAGTAAATAAGTGAATTATACTCTCACTTAAAGAATTTGCTGTAGTAATGATTAACTAAAGTGCGATGTGCACCTTCCATTCCTGGGGCTCTGTTCCTGCTGGCTTCTCCTCAGCGTCCCTCACTGTGGTGCTTCCCGAAAGAGACCACATCCCCAGGGACTGGAATGGCACATGACTGGCCTCTTTAGCTCTTCATAAGCCAGCTAGGAGTCTGTTGCAGAGAATATGTGTTGCAAAGCAGCATTTTGCTCCACCAGAGTCAAGAGGGACATTCCGATGGCCATTCAATCCACAAGAACACTTATACACTTACACAACATAGTTGCTGGATAAATAGCATCAATTAATTGTGGTGTTGTTTTTTTATTTGTGTTTTAATAGTTGCGGATTTACAGTTTACACAGAAAAGCATCAATGGTAAGTATTTTCTTGTATTTATCTAAATACCCATTCAGTTATAAAATAACTTTTTCCACCATTATTAATACATACTTTAATAAAAGACTTATCTGAGCACTCGTAGAGCACAGACGTAGAGACACATAACATACTGCACCCCCCATCGTGGCTGGAGACCGTCTCCCTGCATTGTTATAAAAGCTGGTGATTTGCAGCCTCTCATTCCAACAGTCACTGACAAAACTGGACACATGCCAGACTTTTCATTCTCCTTTTTCAAGATGTGTGTATAAAGCACAGCATTGAGCAAGGGTGGGAGATGCATTTTTCGCTTCCTGTCAGAGAGATGCCGGGGCCTGTATGATTCTGTGATGGGCTTGTAACACACAAGTCAGTCTCAGGAACAAGCCCAGAAGTGTAGGGAACAAAAACTGGTCTCTTTTAGTCTTTATTAATGTGAACCTTTGATGAAATGCACCGAGGGAGCCAGTTTAAAACTGTATCTACCATCTCTGAGCAAAAGGATTGGAATAAATGTTACAAGATGGTAAATATACATCTAATTTTATAAATCTTACAAACTATTCACATTAAGTAAACACCACATAATAGTGTAAATGTCAAAAATAAGCATGGTAAATAAACTCTATCTAATAGTATAAACCTTACAGAATTAATATATTAGATGTACACAATTTAATTGCATAAATGTTCAAATAAATGGAGAATATGCACCAATAGCTAAGCGTTAGAAAATAAACGTGGTGCCAAAACGCCGGTGTCGCGTTTATTGCTGTCTTTGACAGTCATTACCAGGCGACGTGCGGAGGCATGCAGTGCAGCCAGGACACGCTCAGCAGCGTGTTCGAACCCAGTCCAGCATCCTCGCAATTATGGCGCCTCCTGACTGCTCAACATTATGAAGCGACACATGGCCCCTTGGGATATTTTTTTTTCCTGGCTCTCATCACATCAAAGAATTGCCTTCCTGTGCAAAGCAGCAGATGAAAGTCCCCCCCCCCCCCCATGTTATTTTGCTTAAGTAAGGTTGCCTGTCTGCCTCAGCACATTCCACTTGTCAAGGGAGTGGGCTGGGGGGGGGTGTCTTGTAGAGGTCAGGCGATTTGTCAATGAGGACAACAGACACCTGTTTGAATCTATCCATGCATCTATCCCGCCGACCCTGTAGGTTCTTCTGCTGCGTGGACAAGGAGACACAGCTGAAGTGGGTGACGGAGATCCTCAGGGTGAAGGTAATTCCATACACTGGTCCCAGTAATTCTGTATGCTGCCCAGTTCAGATTTTTTAAATATCCTCTGATGAGAAAATACATATGTCACATCGACGGTTAAGCAGAGATCCAGCTTACTACTGATCTTCATTCCTATTGTATATCAGAATATACAGGACTGTTCAAAATGCTGTCAAAGGAGGTTATGCTTAAATTATCTTTATAGTGGTCTGTCAAAGTGTGTTAACGTAGCCATTTCAAAACCTCTGCTAAAGTCACCCCAGTATTTATAGTAACCATCCTAATATATCCATGAATTTGCTGACTTAACCGCCAGCACACCACGTTGGGCTAATCAGTACCTCTGACTTTTTTAAGTAATTAAATTAATTAATAGAGTGAGCTAGTCATGAAATGTAAAAAGTATGTGTAATGGCTGAGGTGCCCATGAGAAGAGGTTTGGGAACTGAAACGCTGTTCTAGCCACCTGTCAGGATATCAGTAACTTTTTGGAGAAGACGTAACTTTTTGTTGTGTTACTGTTTTGTTGTGCATATATTCAGCTAACTCTTCTTTGTCTGAGCAACTATCATATGCAGATAAACTACTTTGAACATTGTTTTGCACTTTTTTTCAGTCAGAGAATAAGATGCATAGTACATATAGTGTCCTCTGAAGTGGAAATTAATACAATAGTACAACTGATCAGCTGATCTTCATAAAGTGTTCTAGTTCTGCTTAGATTCTGTCAGAATTACTGTCGAATGAATGGATTTCCATTTGCCCCAGAATTCAGGCAACAAATAAATGAGTCGAAAGGATTTGAGGTCATCTGGTGAACACAAATAGCAAGTCTGCAAAGTGGCTTTGTTCCTGCAAACAGGCTCGCAGGGTTTTCGACACCCCCCAGCCCCTAGTTAAGTGCCATTACTGTCACAGGCTTACAAGGCAGGATATAAATAATGCAACTTCAAGCAAAACCTACAGATGTTTTTAGACATTTCTGTTGGCTTTTTTTGTTCCTGCCTATTCCCGAGTTGTACGGGTAGGTTGTTCTTTTGGACCTTTAGCACAAAATGGACTGATTAATTATTTGTGTTTCTTTGACTTTATATATAGCATAGAGGGCGATAGTCGTGTACCAGTTTGTAGGTTTGTTGCTGCTGGTCTGTCCCGTAGTAAATGTATGCACTTTGTATGCTGCGTGTTGTGGTGAAGTTTGCAAAAGCCGGTCTGTTTTCTAAGTGCCGTGGGCATTCAGATTAGATAATCAATAACACGAGCTTTCCCCTCTTCTCCTAACGCCATGTCTCTCAAACTGAATGTCTGCAGAGAATTTTTTTGTCGAAGCCAGTTTTCCTGAAACAGAGCAGGCCCCCGCTAATGCCTCTGCCGGCCTCGGCGTCCGTGCCCATGGGATTTGTGGGAAGGCTAACAGCAGATATTGGATTTTCTTAAACCCTCTGTTTCAAAATCCATCCGCCACCCATTAGCTGGTCTCCTTGCTGGCGCGGTTTCCATGGAGACCGGCAAATTGCTTTCGCGCAGATTAAATGAGTGGCGTGCCGAACCGCTGGGGTTCAGAGGTCACTGAGGAAATTGGGAGAGGACAAGTTGTTATGTCTCGGAGAGTAGTGTAACGGAAGCCCCAAAGCACGTCGGTACTATCTTTGCCTCTAAATTAAAGAATGTACTGGAATCACTGCTGGAGTGGCTTTACTGTACCAATCACATCCCATGCTTGCAGGTAATTCATGTAAAAATAACTACAGTTACTGGCTAAACTTTATCATGACACCTGCCATTAGAAACAAGGTTGTACCTTGTTTTTAAATGATTTTCATATTGGTTGGATCGACAGATTTGTCTGTTGAATTTGGGGGCTGTTTAAGAACAATTTGACATAAGGACACTGATGCAAAATATTTGTATTTATTGGAAGATTTGAGTAATCGGATGACAGAAAGTCAGTCAGTCCCTCACCTCTGTGCCCTCAATAATATGACATGAGGATGTGGAGAGTGAGAAGCGTACCTATCTCAATTATTTAGGACAGGCCCCAGAACTATGCCCCCCCCTCGCCCCACCCCATCCCGACCATGGAGCACTAACTCATGAGTTAAGTGTCTGTCTCCGTTAGTCTCCCCCTAATTTCTTTATAATTTCAGTTGTGAATTTCTGGATGACCCCCGCAGCAGTCTGTCAGGCCACTGCCCCGGCATCCTCGCAATCCGCATCCTCTCCATCCTTAGGCAGCCGATGGTGTTCTGTCTGCTGGGTGCTTAGCATGTCCAGGATGGGATGACAGTCGCCGTGCCGACGGGCAACACGTGCAATAAAAATCGCATATTTGTTTGCTGTGTAGTACGAAAAATACAGTACAAGTAAGCTGTATCTCCAAGTCTTCAGTATGGATAAGACAGTAGGTGAATGGTACCTGGATGACCTACTACATTCTGCAAAATTCAGAAGTATGCAACTGTTGGAAGCTCCGGTATCCCACAATGCTTCGGGAGCTGCAACACAGACGTAAAACGTCGCTTTCTCAGAAATTTATGTCAAGATGGCGGAGTAGGTGGCGTCTCTGTACACATTTAAGTAGAAAACAGTACCCAAATTACATACGTTTACCCAAAATGTGTATTTCTTTTGTTGATAACTGTTTAAGTGTGCGATTTCTGATGTACCTGTTGCATTTCCCAATGCAGTATGGTGGAGAGGCATGGCATGCAGGGAGGATTCATCGACAGCCTGTGCTTCAGAGCAACAGAGGGGGCACTGTGATGGCAGTCCAGAGCAGCATGCAAAAGGATGAGGAAAAGCCCAAAAAAGAGGTTTTATCTCTTCTCCTGCATGACTTTTAATTATTCTTAAAAAGGAAAGTCTTTTGAAAATGAAACAAGACAGTAATTAGATTAGATTACATTTTATATACGATGAGAAGCAGTGGCTCCTTGTGTGACCCACTTCCTCTGTTCCCATGGTGCTCTTTAGATGCACAAACGTTTTTATAATTATGCTTGTACATATTTTCTGTGTTTAAAAAAACACCCACACTCCTAGCATGAAGAAATGCCTCATAATCCACACTATTACTGAACCACGCTGTGGCGTTGTTGTGGAGTCCATTCCTCTCTGACTCATGTCTCACCTTCTAGAGCCTTCCACCGGTGGCACAAAAGCCCCCGGAGGCCTGTACCGACATCTCCAGTGCACCGTTCCACCAGAGGATGGCTTTGGTGGCCGACACCTTGAAGCAAAAAGATACAGTTGGGTGTCTCATCAGCCACAGGAAGAAGGATGAGGCCATGTGTCAGGTGTCCCGCTGGCAGCTTGGGTCTCTCGTCCGCCAGGACAGAACCCAGTCCAAGATGGCAACTCAGGAGCAGCAATCCCAGCTTGTTCCCAGCCTGCTGCAAGAGCTGAGCTCAGTGCTCAGCAAATCGGGTCGAGCCATGAGGGATGACCCCAGCTGAGGGGCTACCCTGGGTCATCCTGTCCACTATGGGGCACTGTGACTTTTACTTTGAAAGAGCTCTCTGCTCTGCTGTTGTCTCTGACGACCTTTTGATACGTTGTTATTCTGGTCCTTTGTGCGAGGTGAGTGGGAAAAACAAAATGACTTAGAGTAAAACGGGGAACAAACAAAGCAGAGGATGGTGTGGCGTCCCTGGGGGCGGAATATCACTTTTCCGGCCAGACAGCGGGTCAGTATGCTGCTGCTGTTCACAGCCCTGCGGTATCATCGCTGACGGCTACATGGAAATTCAGTATCCCTGGATGCCGGGATGTTGACAGCCAAATAACGGCGGCGGTGTGGCCGTGCCGCGTGGCGCCATGTCTGCGGAGCTGTGCGCGCTCCACTCGGAGCCAGCGCTGTCGCCTTTATTCACTGCTAAAGTCACACACTTCATCAAGAGTGCTGTCCCGCACAGCATGATCCACTCCTTTGTTGTTATTACCTCTTCTACTTCTACTTTTTAATAAATTATTTAATTAATACAGGTGCTTCCTTGTGCTTTTTTATCACCAGTATAAAATAAAAATATAAAATAAAGACAATCTACCTCTGCACTGTTACGTCTATAAGACAATGGTCCTGCTTTTTTATGACTCTGAAGTTCTAGGCTGTTACTAAACTATACTTTAACATTCCTGGTGCAGTGATCGCCAGACAGCTTATGTAATGCTTAGCTGGCAGGTGACTGGTCCTAGGAGGATGCTGTTCCTATAACCCTTGAACAATTTCAGGTAAAAACATACCTACATTATGGCCAGCTAAGTAAACATAAAACCTTATTTTCTCCACTGGTGTTTACACACAGACATGTAAATGTGTTCATATAAAATACACATTAGCTGATTGCTTGCTTGTATGGTATAGTGGTATAGTTGTAGATGGCATTACAGTGTATTGTATGTGTGAGTGTGGTCTATGTATATATTACACTGTGGGGACCAAAACCTTATACTTTTTAACTTGTGTGTCCCCACAATATAAACCTCAATTTTATAAAAATCTGTGACTGCAATCAAAACAGTAAAAATGGCAAGGTCTTTTGTTTGGTTACTTATGGTTAAGCTTAGCGCTGGGTTGGGGTTAAGAGTGTTACAGTTAGGATTAGGGTTATTCCGATAGAAATGAATGTAGAGTTCCCACAAACCTATGTATACCTAATCTGTGTGTGTGTGCATGTGTCTGTCTGTGTGCGTGTGTCTGTGTGTGTGTGTCTGTGTGTGTGTGCATGTGTCTGTGTGTGTCTGTCTGTGTGTGTGTCTGTGTGTGTGTGCATAAGCTTGCCATGAACTTTTCGAAGGAAACCACCTCATCTTTGCACTGGCACTACCCCCCCCCCCCCAACTGAACTCTGCAAAAAAGAAAAAAAAATTGGGCTTTGGTCCACTTCATGTTTTATCTGCGGTACCGTGGGCCCTGTAATCTCAGACCTTTTAAAGTAGAACTGGGCATGTGGGACCGACCCGACGCTTCCCTGCCAGAAGCCGCGTAGCGTACAAATAACTTCTGAAGAGCAGCTAATGACTCATGCTCTACATTAAAGAAGCAGGGGGGGCCTTTTCAAGCTCGACGGCTCCAAGTCCGAATCTGCAGTTTCATGCCATGTGCTGCAAAGAAAAAAATCTTACTCTAATTGCTTTATGTTGAGGGAACTTTTAAAATGACTGCGGAGAACATTAAATGCTGGAAAACATAAATAAGAATGTGCTGGTACAGCCTCTCCATGCGGCTGTAAAGGTCTCCCACTTTTCATATAAATGTAAATAAGTTTCACAGAAATCAAAAGTTATTTTTTCGATAAAAACCCAATTAAGAACATTAATTTCTAACTAAATATAGTGTTTATCGCCACCGAATGAGAAATGTGTAGTAAGGAGTGAATTCTTCACGCAAAGTAAATGGAAGATCTTGTGTTCTGGATGCACCCCACTGCTTTGGTCCTGTTCAAAAATATACACCTTCCGAATACGGCAGGTTTACTTGTAGCTGATCCATTAATGGAATTCGAGGTCATGCTGAATTCCCAGGATTTTCCTTGGAAGTTTTTTGTCGGCGTCCTCTCTGCTCGTGATGGCAATTACATTTCATTGTTCCATCACCTCTGTGACAATTGCACTCAAATGTGTGCCTGGTGGGGCCCCACGTCTGCTTCATTAAGTATTAAAATTTTTCCATTGCACATCACTGCGCAGATGGATACCTTCACTTTTTTCTTTCCATAACACCAATTTGAATCTGCCGTTTGTCACACGCGTTTCGTCTGTTAGGTCGCCTTTGAAGTTTTTGGTTCTAATGCTGGTTCTCGTGATGATCTCTGTTAAACGTCAGACATGGATCCCTGAAGATCAGTCCAAAAAATGACAAAGAGTAGACATGCACAATTGTACTCTTCAGGGAATGTAACGCTACGCGTTACATACTGAGGTTTGATCTCACATTATATCTTCAGCGACTCAATGACTGCCTGGAGTTCCCCAGAAATCAGACAGCAATGTCACGGGACTCATTTGAGAAGATCGGTCCTGGAGTAGGATCACTTCCGCTTTGTTTCCGATGGTACTGCCTGAAACCTGTTTAGCTACACAGATAGTGCTGTGACAGCACTATTGGTAAGTTTTATATTTTTCCGAACCATGATGTTTTTATTGTATTTTTTTAATACATAAGTTCATTTTTTACTTTCTGAATTCTATTTACTAATGCTTGCCCATAAAGGGAATAGAATGAGTCAGCTCTAGTGTACTTAAAGTTTAAAACCCTTCATTGCTCATCTTCGTAATTAATTTTGCTGAACTATTCACCACTGAACAAGCACTTCTGTGCTCTGGATATATGCCAGTTAAAAGTTGAACAGCCAACCATTTTTATTATGGTTTAGTTCAATAACACTCAAACACTTGCTGGTGCTGTATCTAAATGTCTGCTTGTAAAAGCATCACATGTGAAAATATAACCAGCAGGTGTACCGAATCTGAATGAGGCAAGCTGTGTGTGAGCGAGGCCAAAGTGCAGCATGGTGCTCCCACTGAACCCATACTGAGGTCATGTGACACACACAGGGTGCGAGACGTCAGCTGACTTGAGGTCTAGTCACCGCGTGGCTCTGGTATCTCCTGCACCACAGTCCTTGCACCCCTGCAATACCCCGACTGAGCAGCAAAATTAATTTTTTAAACCATCCCCATTTCATCTAATTAAAACACAGAAGAATCGCGATGCAACAGGGAAACTCCTTTTAAAAGCTCAATTCAATTTCTCATCCAGATGAAAAAATATTAAATATGCAGAACATTTTAATTAAATAATTTCAAAATGAACCCCTTTCAATTGATTTTAACAACTGTGCAATCAGACAGTTAAACATTTAATAAGCGTTTAGATTTAAATGCTTATTGGGTTTAGTATAACTAAATTAGGACAAACATTTGCTTTCAAATTAATCCTGCATGATTTTAACATTTGTTTCTGTCTGACAAGTGAAAATAAGACTAAGAAGGATGTATGTGTGGTGTGTGCTAGGTGAGTAGTGGGGGTAGGAGCGGAGAGGGAGCCTCACAGATGTGCTGTGATTGCAGTCCCCCCACCCTCCCCCATTGCTTCATGACGTGCGCTTTGGATTTAGGGCCACATGGGTAATCGTCCAGAGCAGCCACTTCCCATCCACCATCAAGGTGTCGGCTGTGTGTTTGACTTGTGTCCGCTCTTTGGCATCCTGCTGCCGATGCTTCTTCGTAAATCTGCCCATGCTCTTTCAGGAGAGATCTGGCCTCTTTTTAATTAAAGATAGCAGGGAGCCAGAGGCCGGCATGTCACAGAGCTCAGGAAGATTATGCTGGTGTGCAGCAGACAGATGGGAGGTGTGCAGTACAAATGAAGCAGGTGCAAAGTAGAGAGAAGGATACAAGGTACAGAGGGGGCAGATGCAGGAAGAGAGCCGGGGATACAGGGTACGGATGCTGTAGGAAGAGAGAGGGATACAGTACAGAAAAGAGAGAGAAATATAGAGTTCAAATAGAGTAAGAAGAGAGAGGAGTACAGGGTACAGATGGGGTGGGAAGAGAGAGGAGTACAGGGTACATATAGGGTGGGAAGAGAGAGGGATACAGGAAAGAGAGAGGGACACAGGGTACAGGTGAGGCAGCAGCAGTATGACAGCATGGGATATAGGGTACAGATGAGCCAGAGAGAGTGATTCAGGGTACAGATGAGGCAGAGAGAGAGTGATTCAGGGTACAGATGAGGCAGAGAGAGAGAGTGATTCAGGGTACAGATGAGGCAGAGAGAGAGAGTGATTCAGGGTAAAGATGGGGTGGGAAGAGAGGGGAATACAGGGTGCAGATGGGGTGGGAAGAGAGAGGGATACAGGAAAGAGAGAGGGAATACAGGGTACAGGTGAGGCAACAGCAGGATGACAGCATGGGATATAGAGTACAGATGAGCCAGAGAGAGAGAGTGATTCAGGGTACAGATGAGGCAGAGAGAGAGAGTGATTCTGGGTACAGATGAGGCAGAGGCAGGGAGAAAGCGGGATACAGGGTACAGATGGGGTGGGAAGAGAGGGGAATACAGGGTACAGATGGAGTGGGAAGAGAGAGGGATACAGGATATAAATGAGCCTGAGGGAGGTAGAGAGAAGGATATAGGGTATAACTAAAGCAGAAATGGAGAGAGAGCGTGATACAGGGTACAGATGAGGCAGAGGCAGGAAGAGAGAGGGATACAGGGTACAGATGAGGCAGAAATGAACCAAGCCATACTCCCCTTTAAAAATTCTGAAGAGAACCCTATACATTTGTGATAAAACCGACATGACCAACAAGAGGAATAAAATCCACTAAGAGCCATGTGAACAGCAAAGCTCTCAGGCTTGCATATCGCAGGGTGGGTGGTCCTTAGGTAAAGATGAAATATACATGGGCAGCTTCCTGTATAGTTTAATAGAGCTGCAAGCCAGCTGTGAAGGGGACTCAGGCCTTCCCCCAGAGGCACGTAGGGGCCTTTTGCGAGATGGGCAGGGTAGGTCATGTCCTGGACAGCTCTGCAGTGTGGGTCCAGCTGGGGAGATGCATCCTTATGCTCGCTAAGCTGCCCGTTTAGACTGCAGGCACAGTGGGAGTCGCTTTTGGCAAACCTGCCTTGGAGGATGAACAAACCCCTCAGTAATCTCTACCGCCTTCAGCCCAAAGGAGCGAGGGGAGGCCTGACACGGGACAGAGCGTCCTCTGTGGATAATCTCCACCTCTATCTCTAGTTGTCCTGTTTCCCAGAATCTCTAATGCTATCATAAAATTCCACATTATTTAATAAAATTTATATTTATGTTGTATATTTCTATCTGTATTATTCCTTGCCACCTGAAGATTGATGCCTTCTGATTTCTGTTTTCTGCAAACAAATTACAATCACGGACTGGAAGTGAGACCCTTTCATTGACGTTTGATGATTGAATTTCGAAGGAAAACATTTACTGTATTATTTAGCAGACTGTTTGCTTAGGTAGTCTAAGCGCGATGAGATTTCAGCTGGACCAGAACAATCCCAGGAATGTATACACCAATGAGAGCTTATCAGTGATGCATACTTTTAATTACATGATATTATTCTATCAATATTTAAGTTTGGCTGGAATATTAATTAGAATTAACCATCAGCAAACACGGTGCTAGTCAAACATAGCCCATTAGCTTTAGCTTTCAGGCTGCAACTAGCTGGCAGAAGAGGAGTCTTTGTAGTTTCATATGATTTTTGGTTCACAACCAAAGTAAACAGTCGTCCCCTGCAATTACCAGTTTCATTAAACTGATTGGAAAGTGTGTAACACTCATAAAGAGGTGTTTGTGACCTTAGGTTAGTATAGTGAATGGCTTCATTTTGTGAAGAATTTGTTCTTTGGAGCCTGAAGAGGCTGTCTGGAAAATAACAGCACCATCCCTTATATAATCAATGGCTGTGCGTGAAACTTTGGCGCTGAGGTTTTCCATCTTGTCCCTTTGATATGAATGTGCCCAACTTGAGCCTGGCAGTCATTTATATAAGTGCACCCCTGCAAAACCCGAAAATGAATTTGGGGGGCTCTTTGGAAAACAAGGGCAGAACGGCAGCACATTATATCAGTGTGATGTGGTCATGCTTGAATGGAATGTACCAATCTTACTGGAAAGGATTACAAATTACATTTATAACACCATTCTTGTTTATGTGGCCATATTGGTATTTTTTTTGACTGACATTATAATTTCACTCACTATTTGCTACATTGATTTTCCTGGATTATTTAACCCCACAGATGAACTATATTCAGAAAAAAATATGAGGAATTTACACACAGAATGAAACCAGGCGTTTTACCTCCAGCACCCCCATCTGTTATCATGAGAGACTCGCCCTATGCAAAACAATTTACCCTAACGCTACTACAGCCCCTGAATCTGATCTGTAAATTATTCAGAGGTGACATAATTCGCCTGTTCAGTGCTTTTTCCTCAGCATGACCTGCTATCACAGAGCCCATTAAAGCGGTGATTTCTTCTGTTCGATCAGTTTAGCTGTGTTCTTTTGCGGTATATCCTTCCCTTAGCCTCTCTGTCTATGGTCAGAGGAAAGACCTGGAGCTACCAGTTAGATGTTTGAGCACATATGCACGGTAGTTTACACAGAACACCTCGAGAGCTGCAGCAGTTCGATAGGCACTTATATTTCTCTAAATGCCATACAGCAAGAAATTGCAACATTTTTTGATGGTCGCATTATGGGTTGATGTAAAACCTGCAAGCTCTTAAATGTCACATAAAAATTTGCCGGCAGTAAGCTGAGCGACTTGATTAGAAGTGTGTTTTAGCTAAAGCGATGTATGTCTAAAGCCTAGCGTCTGCTCCAGTTCTCTACAGCTGATTCTTGTGAGTCCTCTGGTCATATTTCACTATTCAGATACGTCACTGCCATGAAGTGATGATGTGTTAAAGTGTTCCATGGGAATGTGGGAACCACCGTGCACTCTGTCACATGTCCAGCATCGCCAGGTCCCATAGGTCACAATCTGCAAGGCATCTTGGGATTGGTGCTTAGGCAACTTTAGCGGCGACGGCAATGCAAAATGGGTCAGAAGCCCGATTGGCTTCAGTCCACGAGATGACATTTGTCATGTCGGTATCGGAAATGTTACGGAAACGCAGCTGCAGTGATATTCCTGAATCAGCACTAAACTCCGAGCACTTTCCAGCAGTATGTCATCTCGATGTTGCCTCGAGGCCCTGGCGCTTAGCTGGCCCAGTTTGCAGAGCTTCCTGCGTCTCCCTGCTCCCCGCACAGACCATGACAGTCCCCTAGCTGTCCGCGTCACTCCAGTGCAGGCAGTGCCATGCAGGGCTCATCGGCCACTCACCAGCTCCATGACCCAGGAAAACGCATCTCCATTGTTTCACCACCAGTATGCTCATATAGTTCCTAATCATTTTTTCAGCATCGCTTTGACTGCTTTTAACTGTTTCATACACAGAGGAATTCATGGGGTACTGGTGGATACATAAGAAAAGAAAATGCATTGGGGGGAAAATGCATTGGGGGGAAAATGCATTGATAATGAGATTACAAAAAAGCTAAAAATGACCAACTTAAAGTTCTCCACAGATGCAACACATAAGCTAGAACTGAATGTCTCCTTCCTGGTACTGGAGGGTAAATCCCCTTTGCATAAGCAAGCATAGTTCTCTGCTCCCAGTTCTTGCAGTGAAGCTTTCTTAGAGCTTCCTGGACATAACAACATATGCAGCAATTTTTGCAATCCTTCAAAATTACATTAAAACTCAAGCTGTGTTGAATACTGAATGGCAGCCAAATATTTACAAATCACCTCCACATTATGTCAGAAATATCATATAGAAAGAGCATGCATGCTACACAAATGTACTTACACAAATGTATTTAAAGAAAATAATAACTTTCATATACTTCTTGTACATTTTTTTCTGGACAGTATGTTTGCTTGAACAAGTCATTCACTCTCCAGGTTTGCATTATATAATGCTATAATTGCTTTAGTTGAAGGTATTCGTTTTTTAGTCTTTCGGAGAAATGCTGAAGACATTTTCTCGAGGAATGCACATGCTGCTGATGAATTAATTGCACATTTAACAAGATTAATTTTATACAAATTAAAATAAAAAGCAGTCTTTATTCTTCCTGTAAACATTGTATCTGGGTTATAAATGAAGCTATGAACTGAATCCAGTTTATTCCTATTATGTATATGAGTAACAAAAATGTGAGTTTCGTAAGCTCAGGGTCTCAATCAATAGTGGAAATGAAATGGCTGAAACATTTGCCTGCCTGTATATGTGTGTCAATCATTGCAGTTTAATGAGATGTTTACCAAGATATTCGCCGGAACATTTTCCTCTATCAGAAGTCTAAGTAGGGGGCAGAATCAAATAAATAAACAGCAATAAACAAGTAAACCAATAAATAATACTCCACTCCCCCCAAATGCAGCTCATTGCTTCTTCAATTTAAATTTCAATTTCATTGCTTCATTTTAACTATATTTATATTTTTAACCAATCATTAACAACTGAGAAGATCATTTAATGAGTAACCAAAATTTGCTTAATTTTGTTAAATCAATTGCAAATGACAATAGGATCTCTCACTGTAAGACCATTGTGCTGTGACTTTCCGGAAAGTTCTAGAGCTCTTGTGTCATGTGTTAAAACCAGTGAGACTTAATTTTAACCAAAGGTAAGAATAAATCCTAAATTAATACATAAAAGAGTTAGGAGATTACTGCTCCTTACGCATGAATCTGGCCTAAGGGGAAAGGTGGGTAGACAATGGAAATATTTTTAATTAAAATAAACCAAAAAAGAATATCATAGGAAGCAGAAAGAGGAGAGAGGATCGCGTATAGAGGTATTAAAAGATTTATGGCGGCTCTGGATGGGCTTTATCATGCGGCCCGGCAAGGTGCTCTCCTGAGAGCTGAGCTTGTTTGGTTGGGATGAGGGATAAGGAGCAGGCCGGCCGGTCCGGATAAAGCGGGGCGAGGCTGGCATGAGAAATAAATAGCAGAGATGATCTGGCGTGCTATTTATCAGGGCGCCGGAAGGCCTTTTATCTTAATGAGGGCCACAGGCCGCTCACAGGCACATCCGTGTTCAGCCGGCCTTCCCACCACAGCCATTAGCTTGCAAAATAAAAACATAAATAAATGCAGTGGTGTAACGGAGAGCAGACTGACAGGCGGGAGGCTGGCCGGTGTGTATCGCCAAAAGGCACCTAATGACTATTTATCTGAGTCCTTTATCCTCCCCTACAGTGGCTATGACGATTAAAAAAAATCTCTCATGCTAATGAGCCACTGGAAATAGTTCTGTAATTGGATTGTCTGCTAAAGTTGCAGTGCTTGAGTAGAGGTAAAAGTAAATCACTTAATTAAGCTAAATATCCAGTGGAATGCTTAGTGTGGACACGGAGGCATTTGTCTATTTGTTTATGTTCATTTTTAAGACAGGAAAATGTATTTTTTTGAAGGCCTTTAATATGAGTTTTGATCATAAACCGTGAACATTTGTTTCTGTATAAAGATTTGTTTTGCTAATGCTAATGACAGCAGGAACAGAGCTCCTCTTTAACTGTGATCCCAGTGACGGCTCTTAAACGCAAATGTCAAAGTCCTGAGAGAAACTCGGTCCGGCCCCACACATAACCCAGAAGGGCAAGATGACGGATGGGGTGGAGCGAACAGCTCCATCCTCAAGCGCCCGCTCTGCTACGACACCATCGGGCCCTTTTTCAGAGCCCATAAACCTTTATCTTATAAATTTATTGATAAAAATACATTAAACAGTCTGTATATGAATGGGTATTGTCTCCATATTTTATATGATAGAATGCATTTTTGACTAAGAAAAATGCTTCAGCTATGTCGCTATATGTATTATAGAAATACACACGTCCCTGTGAATGGCTGCCGCTGAGATCTATGTAGGAAGATCTATGTAGTGGTTAATGCCGCAGGGCACAATTCTGGCCGCCTCTGCAGCTTAGGTTAATCGTGAATTGAATCCGCAACCTGTTCCTAATGTTCCTACGACCACACCTGCTAGTTAACGTGGGGGATGCTGGTTAGCTGGACCCCTGTTAGTATGGGCTGGCCACACTCATGTCTGCTGAAGGCCTTCACTCTTAATAATTCAACATGTTTCAATTATTCAGGGGGCTGTCCTTCATGCGTGCCCCATTGGCAAGGTACCTAATTGGTAAGCCACATCTCCAGTGGAATGCTGCATGTGGTAATTCTGACCTCCAGAGGGCGATATTTAGCATGATCTGTCCCCATGGTGACTTTTCCTCGGCTGTTATAAGCTCAGGCAGGAGGGGACAGAATGCAGGAAGTGGACAAGCTGAGTCCCCCTCCAGTTCTTCCATTTCTCGATGGGCACGAAAGCTTATATCCTCATCAGAAGGAAGCAAACAACAACGTCAACAATAAACGTGGCAATTTCTGCAGAACCATGGAAAATGAGAGCAAATTACTGAAATTAGCACACACTGGTGTGCAGAGAACTCTCGACTCACAAATTATTGTCAAATTAAAATGTGCCTGGCGAGAGTTTATTTAAAAAGAAAGCAAACGTGCGGGCCAGCTTTTCTGGGCATCCACATCTCCTACATTTGCCAACTGAGCGAGAGAAGGAGTAAGATGAGGAAGATGAAGAAGATGAAGGTTCTGAAACATGATGTACTGTATTATGTATGTGTTGTACAAATACTGACATGTCTCAGTCTGATCTAGAATTCAAAATTTAAACACTGATATTTATGAATTTATATATTATAAGCAAACAAAGCAAGTTCACTTAGTGCCAGTGATGTCAGACTTGCAATACCATTTTAAGTGCTTTGGAATTATGATTGGCACGCAAAGAGTGAATGGTCTATACGCTGGCAATAAAAATTCCTTCTCATCACAATAAATAGTCCCTCAAGTTACAAAAAATCTACATAAATTAAATAAGACATAATTAAATGCAGACCTTTGAATGAGACAAACCCCATTTTGCTTGTGGGCGCATGTTAAGATACAGTTCAGGTCCGCGCGGTCTGGAAAAATTGCATAAACTTTTTTGGTCCCCTGGGCAAGCAAAGTCATTATGCGAGATGGGAGAAGCAAAGAGAAAAGATGACTGTGAGATTTCTGTGAGATATCACGTGAGAGGCTGCTGTAAGCATACTCGGCATCCTCCAAACTAGCACTGTACAGAAATGTTTTGCATTTATGAATTACTAAGCATTTTCTGTGTCATCTGCTGGCCTTTGTGTGCTGTCTATGGCTTTTGCAAAACTCCCAAAAGTTCCCATTTAATCTCTTACACTGAGTCCGCTATCGAAACGACGATGGGGACATGGCACAGGAGAAGTGAGGTGCTGGGGCCTCAGTCATTGATTTCAAATGTTCAGCTGTAAACTGGGCTTTTAATCCTTGATTAAGCCATAACACATCAGCCAGCTGACCGTACAGGTTTCTGTGGTAGGAGAGCAGCCCCTCGCTATGGTGCTGTGTGACACCTCCTGTGTTATCCCCGTTTTCAGTACCCATGCATGCCTTACTCTGGCACGGTCTCTCTCACCCCTCCCCACATTACCTCCCTCCCCTCTTCCATTGGTATTGATAGATTCAGCTCCTTCACCGCTTACAGTCTTTGTTGCATGTCATTGTGTGCTCTGCTTGCAGACCTTCAGTGGACCTCCTTTGTAGATTGTTGTCATTGTATTATTTTGTCAAATTTGTGTCATTTCAATGTCTGTTCAGATCTTAATCTAATAAACTTTTCCCACTGGGAAATTGGGCAGCTTATTATTTACTAACACCCACGAAATAAACAATTTCAAAAGCAATATTCTTACCTGCTAAAAATATGAAGATCAAAGTGAAAACAAATTCTATATATGGCTTAAGCAGTCAAACGTGAACTTTTGAAAATGGTAATGGTCAAATATGGTGATGACTGAGAGTGAGTATTAGAGAAAGGCTTTTCATTGACTGGTGTCAAGTGTAAGGATGTGAGCATTGATCACCACCCTCAGTTTGTTATTGCGGAGAACGGTGCTCTTTGAACACAGTTTCTATGCTGTTTGTGATGTGAAAAAGAACTGAATGCGATGCTTCTTGAATCCAACTGCAATGATCATTTCAAACTGAATGTCAAATTGTTAACAATTTCTTGAACAAGTTCTGTTTAAAAATGACTCGGTGGTAATAAATAATTGTCTCACTTCCTCTATCCATGTCTTGATGTATATGCTAGTTATATAACACAAATGCACCCTGTTTGTTATGGTATCTATACTTAACATTCCAGCATTAAAAGGTAATTTCCTGTCACTATGCCTTAATGCGCACCCATGTTTACCTTGCCCCTAACCTATGGCAAATGTGATAAACCTTAAAAAGAAAGAAGCGTCTATCGGATCAGATTTATCATACCTGGAGACACCCTGACTCAATTAAACAGCTGGAGCGTTGCTGTCTGTATCTTCCAAGGACATGCCCGGGAAGCTTCAATTTGCTCAAATTAAATCAAACTGCTGTCTTTATGGCTTTGGGGGCAGGGGGCGGCGGCTGGGGTGGGGGCCAATGCTTGCCTTTGTCTTACTTTTAAAATCCGTAGACAATAGCTAGCTCCCCAGCCCATTCACAAACAAGGCTGCGTGAGCCACATCAGAGTCATAAGGGAAGAAGAGAATGGCTTTATGAGCAGAATGGCGCTTCAGAAAGCTGCTGGGATTCTGCCCTGAGTGTTGGAACAGCATATGCTCAGCGGTTATTTTTAAAGCAGCAATTCTGCAAATGGCTCCCGCTTTACAGGGATAATTGTTGTACAGGGCCGGTGCTCTGAATAGACACACAGGGCCCTGTCTCCCCCTGACCCATTCCACATCTCTAGAGCCTTCCTTCTGCGAAAATGATGAGAGAGGACTCTTCCCTGCCTTTTTATGAGTCTGACACAGCTCTTTTCAAAACAATCTTCTTCAAAGGACATTTAATAGCAAACTCTTTGAATATTGCAACTTTTTCCAGTACAAACAGTTTCTCTCAAAATCTTGTTCCCTGTTCATTGTAAACGAAACCGTTGGTTGTGGTTTTTAAGGGGATGTATTTTGTCGCTACTGTATATCTGAGGGAACCATAAAGGTGAAGTGAATGTTTACCGCCTGCCCTGACTCACACACAGACAGGCAACACACAAGTAAAAACGTCCTGTCCACTTGAGTAGAGTGGCTATGGTCTTGGGGCATTTCCTCAGGTGTCACATGAAGTGATGATGTTGTGCCCAGGATGTGGAAGGTTCTTACACTGAAGCACTGTGGCAGATCTTCACATCTGCCATTAACTCGCTCTCCACAGGACAAACATTCCCCTCAAAGACCAACGCTTTCTATCCTCAGGCGTTTTGGCCTGTGCTCTACAGCGAATGGGTCCCAGGAGCAGGAAAGAAATTTCAGTGTTTTTGAAATGCAAAAGAAATAAATAAAAACATTTTCTTTTTTGGTGACAAGGAAAAAGTAACACATAGTGATTCTGAGACATCCTGCCAGAACGTGGAAGCACATGTAAAATTAGCCTGCAAGGCATGAATTGAATTACATTAATAGGCTTTTGCTTTGTTTCTCATTCCTTTGGTGTCATTAACAATGATGATTTTATTAAGCTCCCTCATGGTTTTCATTTTGATCCTCCTCAAAATATCCTGCAGGATTTAAAACCACTGACATTTAGGAAGAGGAATGGAGGGTAAAGACAGTAACATGGTGATTTAAACATGAAAATGTGTATCTGAAAATGATATCTTGAGATATGATGACCTCTCAGGGATTCCTAAACTGTATGATGGCTTCTTCATCTTCTTAGGGTCTTTGGAGCCTGGCTGAGCTGCTGCTCTGTACCAGTCTTGCTGTGTGCATCACCAGTAGCCACCATGTGCAATTGGTGTTAGGTGCTTTATCATCATCATCATCATCATCATCATCATCATCATCATCATCATCATCCATCTTGCCACTGCTTATTATTCAGGCATGGGGCTTGAGCCTGTCCCAAGCAGAACAGGGAACCCCCTGGGATGAGAGGCTTGTCCATCACATGCTACATGCATGCACATAGACTATTTGCATAAAAGTACTAACACCTGGGCATTACACTCAAAGGATCTTTAATGACGTCCCATTCTAAATCCACAGGCATCAATATGGAGCTGGTCCCCCTTTTGCAGCTATAAGAGCTCTACAAGATTTTGGAATGTGTCTGTGGGAATTTTTCCCCATTCATCCAAAAGACCATTTGTCAGGTCAGGCACTGATGTTGGATGTGAAGGCCTGGCTCACAATCTCTGTTCTAGTTCATCTCAAAGGTGGTCGATGGGGTTGAGGTCACGGCTCTATTGGCGATGGGGTTGAGCTAGTCAAGTTCTTCCACACCAACCTCACCCAGCCAAGTCTTTATGGTTCTTGCTTTGTGCACTGGGGCACAGTCATGCTGAAACAGAAAAGGACTTTCCCCAAACTGGTCCCTCAAAATTTGAAGCATAGAATCATCCAAAATGGAACTAAGAGGCCTATCCCAAGCCCTGAAAAATAACCCCATTCCATTATCCCTTATCCAGTAAACATTACAGTTGGCACAATGTTTGGTGATGTGAGGTTCTCATGCAGTTGCTTGGCTATGGAAACCCATTCTATGACATCCCTGATAATGGGGGGTTAATGCCAGAAAAGTTTGGAACTATGCATTCATTGAGTCAATAGAGCACTAGAGACTTTTATACACTATACGCCTCCGCACGTTTGTGTGTTCTCCCACACTCTGTTCCTTTACGTGGTCTGCCAGTCTATGTCTGAGTTTCTGCTGTTCCTAAACTCTTACACTTTACAATAATGCCACTTGAATTGCTACAGTTGACCAAGGAATATGTAGCATGGAATAAATTTCACAAAATGACATATTGCAAAGCTTTAAAAGAACAACCCTTGAATTTGCTGAGCTCTTCAGAATGACCCAATCTTTCACAAATGTTTGTAAACCCGACTACATGTCTTAGGTCTGAATGAAACAACTGAATTCAATGACTGAGAGGTGCGTCCCAATACTTTTGTCTATAAGTGTATTACCATTTACAGATGTCATTTCACCTGGAGGAGGAAACTAGAAAACCTGGATGTCACGTCCTGCCTGCCATGTCCACCTGACTTATCTCCTCCCTAGCATGACCCTAACAAGCCACGTGTGTTACTCATTTGTCTTACCTTTCATTCCTAAACCTTGTGCTAATCACTCCCAGCTGCCACTCGTTAGCTCGTCAGTGTTTTATACATGGGCTTCCCGGTCCTGCGTTCCCTCTCCAGTCATTGACGTTGAACTTTCTTGTCACCTGCATCCTCCCATTTCTCATCCCCCATGACCATGTTTGTTTACCACCCTTGTTCAGTTAGTTCAATAAAAACCATTTTCTGTTTCGCATAAACACCTTCCCTCGAGTCTCGTGTCCTTTAAGTCAAGATACTGGACAGCACAACACGATGATGGTGGTGGCAGCCAGGACAGAGGTGAGATTTGGTCTAGTGCTTAGTTTCAGGTGTTTTAAGTGTGGTTTTATTCATTTTTATTTTTAATATATATTTCTTTACTTTTTATATTTTATAGTTTCAGTTTACGTTGTAGTGATTTTATTTCTAGGGATAGACTGAAAGTTGTAGAGCTATGTTATGTGTCTTATCTTTAGATAATCCAACATGAATACACAGTGACTAAGTCCTCAAAATAGGAAAAATATGTTCTGGGTATTATTAATTGTCATCTAAATGTAAGATACTGGAATATGTTTCCTTGAATTATTTCCATTAAGGGGGAATCATCAGCTAAACAGTTCTTAACTTTTAACTTAAAAAGTTAAAAATTTTTTAAACATTAACACAAAATGTTTTACATGTTTTTTTTAACATGTAAATGTTTTTATTTTTTTCAGTTACTTTTGGAAACAGTATGCATAGTTTCAGCTATTTTACTTTAGTATCTTATTTCATCCATCCATCCATCCATTATCCAAACCGCTTATCCTACTGGGTCGCGGGGGGTCCGGAGCCTATCCCGGAAGCAAGGGGTATGAGGCAGGGAACAACCCAGGATGGGGGGCCAGCCCATCGCAGGGCACACTCACACACCATTCACTCTCATACGCACACCTACGGGAAATTTAGCAACTCCAATTAGCCTCAGCATGTTTTTGGACTGTGGGGGGAAACCAGAGGACCCGGAGGAAACCCCTCGACCACATGGGGAGAACATGCAAACTCCACACACATGTAACCCAGGCAGAGATCGGAACCCGGGTCCCAGAGGTGTGAGGCAACAGTGCTAACCACTGCACCACCATGCCGCCCCCATATTATTATTATTATTATTATTATTGTTGTTGTTGTTGTTGTTGTTGTCATTGTCGTCGTCGTCATCCTTGTTGCATTGTCGTTCTTGTCATTGTCGTCGCTGTTGTCCTTGTGGTAATCATTGTCATCTTTAGCATCAGGTGTGTTCTTCTGTCTCGTATACTGTACGTAAGCAGCAGAGTTTCCTGCTTCTTAATGGAAATAATTGCTCCTTTGCATTGCATCCCAGTTTTCCAAGGCCTTCTGAATAGTGTCTGGCCAGCATGGGTTTTTAGGGGCCTGCTCTGGAAATGCGTGCTGGGGGTATTTTCCATACATCGCGTAAATCATCCGAGATCAGATGCCTCATCTTGGATGAGTTAATTCCAGTGAAACTCATCCAGGATACGCGGCTGTGTAGTAGATTAGTATAGCTGGATTCAATCATCAAAAGCCCATATATATCAAGTATAGAAAACTTTATCGGCAAGTCTCTCATTGGCTTCCACAAAACGTGAAAAAACAGGGCGCAATTTTTCACGCAATCCGAGCAGGACCTTTTACTAGAGGGGTATGATGAATTCAAATAATATGTACTAAAGGAAACGCATCAGAAGTGGCCCAAACCAGAAAAGACGGCTGGCAAAAAGTGTCCAATAAATTAAATGTGTAGCTCATTTTTAGTTATTGTATTTATCACTTTAATGTAGTATTATGTTTCCAATGTTACAATATTATTTTATTACAGATCAAATACAAGCACAGTGAACATTGAAATACATGACATTTCATATATATATATATATATATATATATATATATATATATATATATATAGAAAGAAAACCTTCCTTTTGAAGCAAAAGCAGACAAAACCTTTGGAAATTCTGGGATGTGAGAATATTAGTGTGATTTTTAAATTCTTTATAAAACTGTAATTTTACTGCATATGCATTACCTGCTATGGCATAAATGCATCTTTAATTGCCTGGACTGCACTCTTTGATATATTTTCTGCATTGCCTACAGTATACAAAAAAGTGTCGCTTGCAAAATATCTCAAGGCAATGCACATTGTCTATGTGGCTGTGAGAGCCCGACTTCACCCAGTTGGACTTCTACTATACGGAGCTAATAAATTTTTAAGATATAATATTCCATCTCGGCTGAAGCGGTATCTTTAGAAAAGAATATCATCCAGCAACAAAAAAGGATCTTGCCAATCACGCAAAACCCTCAATGTGAAATTCCTTTCTTATTATTTGTGCACCGATTGCAATTGATAGCTCATCCATGAAAGGCGAGGCTATGACTGAACGGATTTCCATGCGCGGACACTGATTAAGTGTGTGAGCTAATCCTTGTTTATTTAGAACGAACCTGCTCCGAGCAGGTTTGAGGATTTGGATGTGCTGCCATGACAACACTTCCAGCAAGAGGTTCGAAAAACCGACAGATCCAGGATCATGCCAAATCGTCAACAATTACATCCAGCTAAGCAAGTAATCCACGCAGGAAAAATTCCCCTACTGTCACACTCTATGTAAACACATCCTGTGCGCCTGTTTACGCTCCCTTTCCCATCATTAATGAAGGCCACCCTCCATTGTCATATGGCAGATTCACCTCCACCCACAGAGCCATTAAAGCTCGCCTGAATCATAGCCTTTCCAACCTGCCATCATTCAGAGAGCAGGCCACAGCATGTCTAGTATGAATGTGTCTTTTATTTACAATTTTATGTTGACATTTGGACTGACCTTTAAAATAAAATCTACATCGCAAGGCTAAGGACCACGTTAATGAGTAATTCAATGCACTCTGTCGATTTTAAAGTCCATTAACTTTGGCTACCTCTCTGCATACCAAATTTGATCATTTCTCTCTGCCTAGACGCTGGCATCTAATTGCCATTCTAAGTGGGGCTTCTAGTAATAAGTCTCAGTTTAAAAATGCATGGAAGGTCTAAGTGCGCCTCTGTACAAAAGCTTCCCTCCAAATAAATACGATAAAGATCACAGCCTACTATGGGGTTGGTGTTAGACATTTTGGTGCTGCATGCATTAAGTGTCTGGAAATCACATATAATGCCAGTTATCTTGCATAAATAAACCCCCAGGAATGCTTGTTTCAGAAGAATCTCGGTAATGGCCTACTCATAGGGCCAACATTTTTTTACTGATGTCTACCCAAGAAATGCCATGATGTGGTCATTCACATTAGACATAATGGCACACTCTTCCTGGAGCTAGATGCAGACGAGAATTAACTTTACTGAGTGTTTGATTTAAATATACCTCTTCACACTCCACTCAACCAAGGATTCAGGGATGAAAGGATGAGTGTCGGTATAGTCAATGGTAAGTAGAAAGTGAGTGAACTCACAAATATGCTTTTGCTTTTACATGATTTTACGTGTCAGTACTTTTATGCAAATAGTCTTTGTAAAAGGTAGTGCCTGATACATAGGTTCACATTATCTTTGGAATCACTTTGGTGCAGTCAACATGTGCTATATACAATGAACAATCAATAGGAAATTCCTAGGCAACGCAACATTTGCAGCATGCCAAGCAGAAAGAGACTGGTCACTGTAATTGTCCATGGGGATGAACTGCATGACACACTGCTATAGCAAAGAGCGGACGCACTGTAACTGTCTGTGGTGCTGAACCATATGCCACACTGCTTTGGCAAAGAGCGGCCGCACTGTAACTGTCCGTGGTGCTGAACCACATCGCACACTGCTTTGGCAAAGAGCGACCGCACTGTAACTGTCCGTAGTGCTGAACCACATCGCACACTGCTTTGGCAAAGAGCGACCACACTGTAACTGTCCGTGGTGCTGAACCACATGGCACACTACTTTGGCAAAAAACGGCCGCACTGTAACTGTCCGTGGTGCTGAACCACATGGCGCACTGCTTTGGCAAAGAGCGGCCGCACTGTAACTGTCCTTGGTGCTGAACCACATGGCACACTGCTTTGGCAAAGAGTGACCGCACTGTAACTGTCCGTGGTGGTGATCCGCACATGACTTCACGCAGTAAATACTTTAGTAAATTAGATCCCCAGGTACTGAACTGTTTCAAAAATTTTATACCTGTGAAGCTGTTATGTAATTTTGCATAATAATAGCTTCTGATTATGCAAATTTCAGTATAATTTAGTTTTTCCTTCTCGCA
The DNA here is from genome assembly GCF_023856365.1 of Brienomyrus brachyistius. Taxonomy (NCBI): domain Eukaryota; kingdom Metazoa; phylum Chordata; class Actinopteri; order Osteoglossiformes; family Mormyridae; genus Brienomyrus; species Brienomyrus brachyistius. The sequence continues at coordinate 23,915,463 of NC_064544.1, forward strand.
GTTTGAGCTGTAAAAATGATAACTAATGAAGTTGTTTGGTTAGTGTATGTAATGGTGCATTCTAGCACAGGAAGGAGGGAATCTGTCTTAGTCTGTGTGGCCTGTTTATCCATCCCTGTGCTTCCTTCCAGGTTTTCATCTGCCTGTAGCAGCGATCAGCTGACAAGCCTCTCCAGTAGGGGTTTTGCCCATGAACAGATGGTAATCATAGCCCATGATGATATGAAGAGGAGAGCCAGCAGAGGCATGCAGGACACTCTGAAGTGCGGAAGCAGGAAGGGGAGGCCGAGGCCAGGCCCAGCAACTCCGCTCTGACATCAGGATGCAAATTACTGCTTTCCTGCTGAGCCCCAACATTCAGAAACACTCCAGTCTGAAGTCTAAACAGTGGTTTAAGAAATAATAATAAATGCTTTTTGTTCATTTTCAGACACCCTCGTTTAATCCCACTCGTTTAAAATTTTGAAAGACTTTGCAATACAGTAAAGCTTAATTAATAGATCTTATGTGTCAGAGAGACAGGGCTTTTAGTAGGCACATGTAGGTGTGTGTGGGGGAGGCGCAGTGGGCAGCCCTACTGCCTCACAGCTGCCAGGGTGGGGCTCTGCCTCTCTCCCACATGTTGCTCCATATGTGGGCTGTTTGCGTGTTCTCCCAGTGCCATGTGGGTTTCCTCCCAATATTCCAAGTTCCTCTCACAGTGCAAAGACATACAGTTAGGCTATGCAGATTCTATAAGATGACAGCAGCATGTGTGCAACCTGCATCCCATCCAGGGTGTTGTCCTGCCCTGTCTTCCTTCTCCCTCCTTCTCTCCGTTGTGTGGATATAATGAATCTGTTACTTGTTTAGTCTTACCTCTCTTTACAGCCTTTATGTGGATCACCGCAGGTGCCTTTTGTCTGCTCCCTCTTCAGTCGTGTAGATAGTGCCTCCCTGTCTCGAGCTCCCCAGTCCAGTGATTGATTTTGCGGCTTATATGTGCTCCCCAGTTTGCCCTGTGTTCTGTGTTCTCGCCTGATCCTCCCTACCCTGTTTTGATCCCTCATGTTTCATTTCCTTTTGACCTGCTTGTAGTTTCATTTAATAAAGCTCCTTTTGGTTTTCCCCATGCCTGCCTTCACCTCCGTCCTTGCCTTTGATGTGGTAGGTGTAGGGTAATCTCAGTGTCAGGCCGCACAGTGTCCTTGACCCGCATATGGTATCACAAGGCGGATGCATCTGTATGAGGTGAGAGATTTGTATATGTATAATGAAACCGCACTTTTAAATTTGCTGAACACACATGTGAACATTTCTTGTAAAGTTATAAAACTGAGTGTCATCTATGTGTTGTTCCTTATTAAAGGCTATTTATATATGGTTAACATAGTTCTCTCTTTTGTTAATCATTAGTACAGATGATATTTCTGCAAATACTATGTATGATTATATTTGTAAAAGGAAAATAGGTAAGAATAGGCTTCTGAATATACCTGATCTGATTTTTTAGATTTATATTTTTCTTAATCAGCTTCAGTTTTGTGCAACGTATCTCAACTGTAGGGAGCTTTTCCATCTGTTAGGTAACGCTGGACTCACTTCAGTGCTGATCTGAAATCCAGAGCCAGTTGTAAAGGATCCCTTTAATGGGTGAAGCAGACTGAGAATGGGATCACGACTTCGGACATGGAGGAAGGAGAGCCACCAAAACCAAGCAGCATGCTCTTTCATGTGTTTTGTCATTTATTTCACACTGCCCAAACCCTCCCATTTGAGGAAGGGATATCTGTTTCCCAGTGACACAACATCTGATCTCAGAACAGGGGACATTGATGGGCTGGATGGCTTTAGCTTGGACTAACTGCATATAACAGACAAGCTGTGAGATAAACTGCAGGCCAAAAACCTTGGCTGGAGCAAGTCAAGCTTTGCTGCCTATATCTTTGTTTTTTTGTCATTTTTGTTATTTAAATTGCAATGAGGATTAGTCATAGTTACCAAAAAAACAAGGCCTTGGTACAATAACAGAAAGTTTTAAAAAAAAAGAATAAATATTAATTTGTGAATATTTTACTATAATTCTCAGTACAGCTTTAGAGTCTATTAACTCTGACAATACCCACAGCAATTTCCCAGAGAATAAAAAACCAACAAGTGCATTTTCCACTTTATGAATCAGCGGAGTTTTCTAGATGTATTTCTACATTCAAACACAGCAGGGGTACAAACAAGTGACAAACCTTACAGGAAGTTCTCAATGAAATAGCAACATGGGAACTGTTTGCCCTGCTAAAGTCTCTTTCTATGCAGCGTTAACTTGTGACTGCGCCCTACTGAGTTCACATGTGACCTATTCTTTATAACTGGAACAAACGACTGACATGTTTGGAGGCAAATGCTAAAGCAATTTGCCCAGTGACATGAGGTAGGCCTTGAGCTTTATTGTGAAATAACACTAAATTCAAAAGAAACTGAAGGTAATATACAGGCTTTTTCAAACACAAACCAAGAATGTAGAAGGGATTGTTAAAAACATTTCTCTTGCATATATTGGAAACTGGTTTGTAAAAGGGTGTTCTATTAATTTATAATTCAGGTAGCAAACCTTTGGGAATAAAATAATACACTTTTTCAAAGGCTTTTACAAGACTGAAACATACACACACAGTGATTTGTAATTATATGTTTGTTTATTTCTGTGGCGAAAACTCAACATGATGACCTTAACCCCTGCCAGCCATAAGTAACCTTTTGGCATTTTTACCTTTTTGATAGCATTCACAGATTTGGTCCCCACAATGTAATATAAACTGCTCCACATTGACAGACACACACACACACAGACACAGGCGTGCATGTGCATGTCAATCCACGCCAACCACAGAATGGTTGTTCATGTAATTTCTGGCGTTTGTCACTCCAAAATATGCAGAGAAAAGGTGCCTTTTGTGAGGGGTCATCACATTGTGTTTGAACACTGTCTCAGTCGGGGTTCATGATCATTTCCAAAGCTATTCAGATGGAGAATGAGTTCTGTGCAGGACGATGCTGAGCCCTCTGGGGAGCAACCTCAGCAGAGTGGGAATGTAACCGAAACCAGAATGACTTTATTAACAAATTCAAAATGTGGAATAGACTTACACCATGAAATGTAGTAAAACCTTTTCTAAAACAAGCTGAATGCAAAGAATAAGAATCACAAAGCAGACTGTTCCTGTTACGAGGTCACATGACCTGCAAACTCCCGGCACTGGCCCAAACCTATCCAGCTTCTTAGCTAAACTCTATTTAAAGCCTAATGAGGTGATCCATCCAATCCCAGTCTTCTGAGTTTCATTACGTGAGGCATTTGTTGTGCCCTGGGCAGATGATCAATCGCCATGGTGATGCACACTGTCAGTTTAAGTCAGCCCATTGCTGTCCCCCTGCCTCTTGTGGTTCACAGCGTTCCTGAATTCAAATGCACCTCTCTGCAAGTGTTAGACTGCGAATGCTTCAATGTTTGCACATTAGCGAGTGTCTTTCAAGCTCTTGGATTTATACCCGCAGCACAGATGTAGAGAAAAGCCTCTTTTGTTACAGTGCTACACATCTCCAAAAAAGCACCCTCTCATTTGCCTCCAGAATCGGAACATTTGATGGTGCAGGTGGTTTCGGTTCCTGCGGAACAAAAGAAGTTGGAATCCTGGCATCGCTGCATTGTGTGCAGGTTCATCCATTCATCCCATTGTTTTGTAACTGAGTTTCTGACTCTCTGCTGACTGATGGAAGGAAATGGCAAAGAGAAAATAGGTTGATAACAAGACCTTTATATCCCATCTAGGAGCTCGTGAGATTTGGAGAGATATTGAAATGTTTGGCTTTGGTCATTAAAGTATGTCACTGTCTTAGATGTGTTGCATGATGTGTGGATGAGGACATGAGAGGAAAGAAAAAGGGAAAATGATGTGATAATAAAGAGGAGAGAAAAATGTGGCAGGTTTGCTGAGGAAGCAGCCTAGGAGATGGTGTGTAAACAGAATGGAGAAGTTACCACCCTAGTCCATGGGAATGTCAGTGTTCATGCAAATGCAGGCAAATATTGCATTTTTGCACAGTTTTGAAAATTCCTCAATCAATTATTCATTTGAAGAGAGGAGACACACATTGACACAGGCGCACTCCCTATGTTTACTAACAACAAACAAAATTCTAGTGCAAATACCTGAATCTCCTTATTTTTTTTTCCTTTGCTTTTGTACTCAGGTAATATTACATCTGTTTGCTTTTCATCTGACTCAAACACCCCTTGAATTAAAAATAAAACAAGCCTCTCTTGTGATTGAATATCTCTCTAGGGCAAAGCTGATAAGGTACCTCATTCCGGGTGAGTTGTGATCTCCTGACCAACGTCGCCATCAGATTTATGAGAGATTTATGATGGAAGTGGCACTCAGCTGCAGTTTTTTTGGCCCAGCACATATTGATGCAGGTTATGTAGTGCTGTAGGCTCCAATCTTTTCACTCGCATCCCCATCAGCTAAAATGTAACATTTGTGAACAATGCATATAGCTTTGTTAAAAAAAGACACCTGGCAGCAGAATGAGAAATGTAGCCATAATGAAAAGTGTGCTGTTCTCTTCTTTTCTGTGTCAATGGTGCATTTAGTTGTGCAACATTACCAGAGCTTTCCATTTGATGTACTGTTTTGTTGGAGATATAAATCCATGCGAAAGTGCTGACCGGATATAGATTTTTCGGTGCCTGTCTTCTGTTTGAATGTCAAGGTGTCTTGTATATTTATCACTCTGTTCTGCGCTGTGTTGACTGTGCCAATCCTTCATTGGATTCCCCAACGTCGGACTCAAACTATCCAAAGCCTGTGTACAAATATGCATCGCTTTCCTTTTTAATCCTTAGTTTTATTCCCCCCTGCCTTCATTATACTACAAAAGGTGCTCTCCATGTTCAGATGAAGCATTACCTGTCTCTGCATTGCAGTGATCTCAGGCACGGCATGCAAAAGCACAAGCATTCTGGAAGCATTCGTGGCTTGTGCTGATTCCCTCATCTTTGACTCACAGAGTAGCCTTCTATCTTGCCAGCAGTGTGGATGTGGCTGTAGCTTGGATTTGCCCTTGGCCCAATGCCTTCAGCATGTCTCCTTGACAGCTCAAGAGCCCTTGATTTGCATGAGTACTTAAGTTGTTAAAGATGATTTTTAAATGAATGTCTATCTGCCGTTCCTCCTCCTCTCTCTCTAGGATGCTGCCTAGTCTCCTTCCAATCTCGTTTGAATATCCCGGGAATTTCCCATTCAATTAATTCTTCTTATCATGTGTGGCCCTCACTCTTACCCCCCTTGATCTGACAGTCTCCAGGGATGCGGTCTGTTCTAATCCATCAATTAAGGATATCAGTGCATCACTCCCGCTCCCATTTGAGTGGATGTCAACATGTGACTCTGAATATAGCTCCTCAATCTCTGCAGCCTTTTTGATATCAAACTTAATCAGCTACTCTCTGGATAATTTTTCTTATTCTGGCTCTGATTGCAGTTACCCAGCTATGGAGGCAGACTAAACTCTCTTTTGCTTTAGTGACACGTGTCATATCCAAAGCACATCATCTTCTGCCATGGAGTGCATCATGCAGGTAACCTTGTAAGGCTCCTAAGGCTCCAACAGCCAACCCCACCAACGCTAGTGCCTTGGTCTCGAGAAGGGAGGCTGTGGGGAGGAGGTTTGGTCTCTTGCCCACAGAATGCTCGCAGCAAACCCATTTAGATCAGTTTGCAGTCTTCGTAGTGGGTATCCTGCCTTCCAGATGCTGCCAAATGAGCCCCTGCTTATGCCTTTTTGCTCAAAGTTTAAATATTTGGTATATTGTGGCACCTCTTCTTTTCAGCATTTTCTATTGCCCTCTGTGTCCCTCTCCTTCTCAGTGGCAAGCTGTCTGAGGCCCGGCTTCACGCTCTCCGATCCAAGGTCATTTTACAGGCAAAATGTCACCTTTCGGAGCAAACAGTGCCTCCGGGATGAATAAGACAGAATATGCTGAGGTGGGGGATTTGTTCTTAGGGAAAGCTGGCCAGTTCCCTGGGCCAATCATTGACCTCTTAAAGCTGCCCCTCGCAACCCCGTTTCAGCCTCAGGAGAGTCAGTCCAGTCAAGTGAAACATTTTCTGAACAGAAAAAATAACGCATTACAGTATGCTGTAGAAAACGCCTCACAACTCAAAGGTTGTGGGTTCCAGTCCACGCTAGGTTGTATTTCATACTTATATTTCTTTACCAGACAGTTTTATCCCATGTGACATACAGCCAGTCCCTGTGACAATTGGAGTTAGGGGCCTCTTTCAGGGGTCCAACAGGCAAATCACTCAAAGCTTTTAAACCTACAACCTTCTGTTCACGGGTCCAGAGTGCTATGGTCCTAATTAGCATGTATGCAAGTGTGGTTTTGCTGCTGCATTCGTGAGGCTGTCCTCCCCCTGTCCAAAAATGTGCTTTCAGTTGAATTTCTGACTTTATATAGCTCCTTTTATTTGCCTCCAGAGGTATGTGGACTAACAGTCCTGAACTCCTTGCTTCCAGGGACTGGGATTAGTTATCATTGGATAAGTAATTGGTGAAATGGATTGGTGGCATGGAATTCTTATCCGTGACTCAGTTCTCATTCCACTATATTCCTATTTTCTGGGCTGTACTTAATGTACCAGCTTTATAAAATTCCAGTCTTGGTGTAATTATACTTCATATGTGAAACTAATGCTCTGTAGCCTCACCAAATGTACAAACCACAAGCCGGATTATGCTGGGACTGAACACATTTTAATTGTTTGAGGAGAGTGACTACTGAAACTGTTGGTAAGTCAGTGCCAGTTACAAAAGGGGGATTAAGAGGTGTCAGATTTTATGGTAATTATGTGCGCTTTAAGCGGTACCTGGCGAATTTTTGTCTGTGCGTTACAGACGGTTCACAAGCCATCATGTGGCAGGATGGAGTCGTGACTGTCATCTGTTACCTTAGGATGCCAGGAGGAAATCCTGCACTGGACATATGGGGAGTTCTGCCTGAGAATACAGCAATGCCCGTCATTATGGGGTGTACTTTTATTATATAAAAATCCTAGGGATATTTTGCAAATTACTTCAGATTTGTCCAAACCAGTAACCTTGCATTCTCATTGGTTGGGGACATGCATTCTATGCATATTATAACTGTCAGCTATTTCTTTGAAACAAATATTTCCCTGAGACAACAGGGAACACAAACTGAACACAAATAGGAGTCTCAAAACACGTGGGTCAGACCATCGCACCACATAAAGCACAACAAAAATCAGATCAGCTGATGAATAAAAACCCAGACCAAGGATCGCCTCATTCTTACACAAGCGTTTTTGTTTTTATTTTGATGAAAACATATCATGATATACTGTGTACGCTCTGGTTTGCTTATATAAAAAAATAAGCACAGTATATCTGCTATGTATTGCATGTCTGCCACCATAACAAGCATAATAAACAATCCAATTAACGTCAGCCAGGATAAGTCAGAATGCAGAGAAATGTCTCATTTCCGCACGAGTGAGGTCGCTGCGCTGTGCTCGCCCACACGCTTGAGAGGTGCTGTGTATCATTCTGGAGTGCGTAGCCATCACCCCCACTGTCCCTGCTCACCCGTGCGTACCCAGCATGGAAAACAACATCGCGAGTGGTACCGAGCCCAGCCTCTGCCCGTGTTTCATTACCGGGCCGCGTCGCCTGGCCTCATCTCCTCGCTGCTCGCCTGTCAGAAACACCAGGACACCAGGAGCATCTGCTCCGCGCGCTGTCTGCCACATGCCTTCGGGGGAGTCGGTTGTGGATGGCGTGCGTGGCGATGCCGGACCTGCCTCTGAGTTTCTTCACCAAAAGCACCTGAAGGAGACGTTCCGAGCTTGCAGACTGCTAATTAAAAGCAAGTATCATTTATGCATCTGTGTGTCTGCACATTACAGACTCTCAGTGTCAACAGAAGAAGATAAACGGAAAAATTTCGCAGCCGGCAAAACAGGCAAATGAGGTCCGATCATGAAGATGAACTGGTGGATGGTTAAAGGAATGTTTTTTACTGACTCATATTAATTGTGTTTTTCTGCATATTATCATCTGTCCTTTTGACTTTTCACTGTCTTTAACTGGGTTTATTTTAATTTATTTCTATTGGTTTCTTCATTTGTTTTCATAATGATGACTTTCGGGGGAGAGAAATGAGAATTAATGTTTCACGAAGCAGCTTGCTGCCCCCTAGGCAGGACACTGTTTCATGTCAGGCCATTACCCACAATGCACTGCGCTGAGACCTCTATTTTCAGGCGGCTGGGCTCCTTGGTACAGAGTATGACTCTGCAGAGGATTGAACCCATAGCAATAGTGCACTAAATACCGCTGAACCCTTCAGATAAGTCCACACCCAATAAAGAGGCCGTTACTTCGAAAACTTGCAGACACAGCGGAAGAGCGGCTCCTGATTCTGCAGCCTCTAAATTCACCATGAGACATATGCTGTCCCCACAGGGCTACACTCTGTCTCACGTCAAGCACTTATCAATATTTTATGCCAAACTCAGCCTAGGTAAGCACATAAAACATTAGATTAATTGAAATGAGGGGCTACACAAATTGGTGAAGATTGGCCTTTGAAATGATTCCTTCCATTTTAAATGTTTAATCGCCGGCTGTCCAAAAAATTTCTTAGCCACTTCCTGCTGGGGGGGGGGATGGGGGGGGGCTGCCTTACAGCAGTGTCACAGTGGTCAGGAGAGGTCAGCCAGCTTCCTTTTGAAAAAGGAAATGAGTGAGTAGCCTGACAATCAGGGTAGCCAATGGACCAGTAAGAAAAATAAACAACAAAACGAACTTTCCTTTTGGGAGCAATCAGAGGAGCCGCTGGAGTTTAAGCATGTGGCGGCAGAGAATAGGGCAGAGTCTCCTAGTGCCAGTTGCCGGATGTGTCCTCCAGGAGCCTGGGACATGTAGGCCAAGGCGATATTCAGTGCCACGGATATAAAAAGCCTGGGCTCTTTGAAGCAGCAGCTGTGGTACCTTCAGCAGTAAATCTTCTTTGGCAATCTGCTAGGGAGAAACTCCTTGGGCCACCGCAAATCTGCTGACGGAGTGCGATTGCTCCTCTGAGAGATGGTCCAGCAAAATCCTCCCCTCGCCCCCATCACCACCTTCTCCTTCTTTTCCATTCTCTCTCCCTCTCCTTCCCTCCCTCCTCTTTCCGTTTCCCCGTGATCCGCCACAATAACTAAAGTTTCAGAGGAAACTGGAGCTGTAGAGACATGGAGGGCGGGGATTTTGTTCTTTTCTCTACAGTAGCGCTGCGCTCGGCTGTCTTGGGGGTTTTCTGAAGTTGAGCTAAGGGATTAGATAAGTGCTTTCTCTGCAGCGGCGAGCCCGCTCCTGATTCCTCTGATCCCAGAAGAAAACAGCAGAGTAGCAGCCATGAAGCAGTCACACTGAGGCGGCAGGCATCAAGATCTGCGCAGCAAAGAGCAGATCTGTTTAAATTAGGTTCTTTTTCAAAAACTATCTTTAAGCAGGCACTTTATAATCATCCCACGCCAGTCAAATTCCTCACAGTTGTTTACGTAGGTTGAAAGAGTATACTCCAGAATAAACAGTATACTTTACGATAAACAGTATACTCCAGAATAAACAGTATATTCCAGAATAAACAGTATACTTTACGATAAACAGTATACTCCAGAATAAACAGTATACTTTACGATAAACAGTATACTCCAGAATAAATATTATACTTTATGATAAACAGTATACTCCAGAATAAATAGTACACTTTACAGTAAACAGTATACTCCAGAATAAATATTATACTTTACGATAAACAGTATACTCCAGAATAAATAGTACACTTTACAGTAAACAGTATACTCCAGAGGCAGATTCCTGAAGCACAAAGAGAGCCTTGTTTTTATTTAATTTAGAATGTTTGCTGCCTTCATTCATCTATTTTCTTCAAATATTCCTATATATCTTGAGCACTGACTCAATTTACATGTCATCTTGTTTGCAGGCAGTTGGCACCGGCTGATTCATTAGTCTTCCGAGCCCGACAGCCCCGATATTAGCAGATAGGATGGAGTTGACGGCCCGCCTGCCAGTGCAGCGTCCAGCCCCCCAGCCAGATCGCTCTACCACGGCCATGTTTCTTGTTGGCACACCCACCCTGGCACCCCTAACGACGACCCTGGACGCATGCCTCAGCAGAGGTAAAGACTAGCAATTTTCCAGGATCGTATTACATCAGTCGGGGATGAGGATATGAAGTATTTGCATTCCACAGTTGAGGATGAACCTGCAAATGTGTCCTGGAGCCAGACTCAGGATGCATGGTTACTGGGCGGGGGAGGAGCCTGCAGTCACCTCGGGGGGCTCCATGCTGCCTCATAGAGATGACCGAGCACATCTGCATACATCCCGGCACCAAGACTCACAGCTGGCCAGTGAGAATTCAGCACAATGCTGACTGATTATTGAAACAATTATAATAACAATATATATTACAGATTAGCAACACATGAGGAGGCATCAGTATCTCTGTATTCATTTCTGTCATAAAACTAGTGCATTATATAAAAATGAAAGTCAGCACGTATGTTAATTTACTCCTGTAATATCTCTGTTCATCCATAATTTGGTCCAGATGATTATAATTCATACCAATGTCCTCAGTGTTGAGATGCTCAATGTGTATGACTATGCTGCATGATCTGAGTTGGAAGATGACTGAGGAAAAGTGATCGAAGGTAAATCTTGAGTAGCCACAGCCTTCTGCCCCCTGGGGATGATGAGCTTCCCACTTTGAGCCTTGTCTGTCGGCCGTTTAAAGCCTCTGCATGTAATTCATCGCAGTGAACAGTAGAGGGCAGTCACAATACACCTCAAAGCATAAGCAGCCTGAATCTCGGGCAGCTGCTAAAAGTAACTCTTTCCTCCTTCCTTCATTGGCTCAATAACTGAATAATAATAATAATAATAATTATTATTATTATTATAAGTTCTAGATTCCTCACAGCTTTCTCCAAGGTGAAAACTTGGGCTGTGCAGGTTGATTTTAATGTTGTTTACTGCAGATGTTTGTTCTGCAGCATTGTCTTGAAGAGCATGTGCTTTACAAACAAATATGACTTTATTACTCATTAGGGACCAGAGGTTTTAAGCAGCGAGCCACTGGCGATTGGATGGGGCAGAATAATAAGCTCAGATACATAAACAGGCTCAGGTTCCCTCACGGCAACAGGCCTGTATGCTGCCGCTGTTACCATTTTACCAAGTACTAGCAGTTTGCCACGTAAATCTATGAAAGTGCTGCTGGAGACATTTATAACTGGCTTCCTTTTTCAGCATTAAGGCACCTGTACACAGACAGAGAAACACAGGCCCAAGCAGACTCACTCTGTTAGGAAATCTGGCCTCTTATGAAATGGAGGTGCTGACTGTAGACTAAGAGGCGACCATATTTACCCCTACAAGCCTGACCACGCAGCCTGCTTTTGCCCTTTTAAAAACGCATCTCATTTTCCATATTTTACCAGCAATCTTAAAACAGCACAGATGATTTCCGCTTGCTCTGTGCCTCTCTGTTTTTTATTGCATTACGAGCGTTTCTTTTGATTATTTTCAGCATCATTCTCTTCAGCTCACTTTATCATAATATAAGTACAGGTGCATTTCTCATCAGGTTAAATAAGAGTACATGTCAGTCTGCAGCCTTCACCTGGGGTCCCTCCCACATCTACCAATCACATGCAGAGACAGTTGAGGCTATGCAGCCACACAACCCTCATATCTAAACTTGCAGTGTGAATGTTAGCGATTGCCCATCTGTACTATAGTGAATGTCTGCATCCTTTTCTTTGCACTCCCCACCTACCCATCTAAAGCTTCAAACAGAGGACATGAATCCATCCATCTTGATGTCGTATAAATAGGATTTTCAAGAACAAATCAAGAGAGTCTGGCCTTGTGTGCAGCTTGCAAATGTATCTCTGAAAGTATTTAACAATGCAGAGCTGTGTCTAAAAATGAGGGATTTAATCATGCCGTGAAGAATAGAACTGAACAATGACAATAACATCAAGTCAGAAGAGTCAAACATTCAGAAGAATGTGTCTGCAATAACATTGACCTGGTAAATACAATAACAGATATCTACTGAATCACTAAGCAAGCTCCTCATTTTGGGGGTCATGGTGGCTCAGTGGTTGAGGCCTGCTTTATATGTGTGGCTTTTCATGTTCTTCCTTGGGCTGTGTGACTTTTTTTCCATTAGTTGGAAATGCAACCATGTAAGTTAACTCATATGTCTGCCATTGCCCATAGTGCATGATTGTACATGGGTGTGCGCTGTGATGAACCGACATCCTATTCGGGGTGTAGCTGTTTTTATTTTTATTTTCTTTTCTAAATTCAGTATTTCAATAAAGTTGACTAACAATCTCAGGGCTACAGGGCGTGAATTACCTGCATGAGTAAGCCGATTATGGCAAGTGGCTCGGCCGTTTGTTTGCGATGGCGAGTTCTCAAAGCAGCCGAGATGCAGAGTTCTCACTGCTTGTGCAACTCTAGTTCAGTAGAATCCCCATGGAAACGAAGCACTGCTTCAGGTTCCGCACGTTGGTGGCGATAACAAATATCAGCAAGTTACCATGAATCATAGATGTCAAAAAGAGAGGCAAAGTCATCACTGAAAGACAAGCGTGTGTGATAGATGTCGAACGAAGGACAAAAGACAAAATAATGAGATTAAATGAAAGAGTAGCAGATAAAGGATGATCAGAGAGCAGGAATGGACAAATGAACGAATGGTGGAATGGGGAACGTGAAATGATGGAAACACTGGTAATGACAGACGAATGCGAAGGCCAGAGATAGCTAGGAGGCTTTTGTAAAACATTTCTTATTGAACTGTATAATTTGGAAGCTTTAATTTGTGCCATGGCAGGTGATGGAGTGTGTGTGGGCAGTGAAGTCTCTGGGCTGAGAAAGGTCTGCAAGTAGAACAAGAATTGATTTGCAGGAACATAATTAACTGATGTTTATTTTTTTCATGAATTCCAGAAAGGGAGGCTCTACCACTACATGCCTAATGTAGTTCCAAACCACGATTTTCTCCCCAAACTGTTTGCGTGCAATATAACAATTGTTGGATTTAAAATCTCTTTTGCTAGGTGAAGAATCTCATTAGCGACCAATTCGCTTTCTGATGCCCTAAAAAAATCGTCCTTCAGATGTGTGTTGGCTGAGTGTGATTGTGGGAAGTGTGATTGTCAGGAGTGTCAATATTGAAAGTGTGATTGTCAGGAGAGTGATCATCAGGAGTGTGATTGCTGAGTGTGTGATCCCTGGGAGAGTGATTTTTGGAAGTGTGATTGTCGAGAGTATGATTCTTTGGAGTGTGATTGTCAGGAGAGTGGATATCAAAAGTGTGACCGCAGAGTGTGCGGTTGTTGAGAGTGTGATTTATCGATAGTGTGACTGTTAAGTGTATGATTGTCAGGAGTGTTTGCACATGTGATTTTCTCGTCGCATTCAGCCAAAAGTAACCATCATGAGGCACCCAAAAGCTATGGTCCTCTGTCTGCTGTGTTCTGTGTTCAAAGGTCCCAAGGCACCATAATTCATTTAGACAGTAACCATACGCTAAAATTGCAGTATCCAGTTTCACATTTTTTCTTCTCTGCTCCCCCCTGTGAGCGTAATTTTAGCTTGACACCTTTGTTTATTTGCATTGCTTAATTTCAAATATAGTGACCTGGAATGCTGCTGTCAGAGGTCACCTACATTAATAAAACTGGCCCATTTTTTCTCATACATGCATTACTATGACTTTTAAAATACAAATGATTTTTAGGCTGATATACTTTATTAGGCTTGAGCGAAGTGCTGCAGAAATTTCTTCACAATAAAATAATAAATTGTATTCCATTATGCATTTTTAAGGTTTTGTTCACGACCAAGGCAATTTTTTTAGTTCTTAAAAACACATACCGACTTTAAATTAAGCTTCTCACTGAATTGCTAATTCATAATCTTAAATTATACCTTCACCCCTGGGCCATTTTAAATCAGGGGCCTCATATCCCTTTCCAATCGTTTGAAATCTCATTCCATTAAATCCCTTAATTGGACCCAATAAATGTTTCAACATCTTTTTTTTTTATTTATTTTTTTTATTCCTTCTTACAGGCACATAGGGTGAGGCTAGTTTAGGAAACATTGCAGGTCTTTTTTCCCATCTTACAGGAAAGTTAAGTCTTGTCTAAGACACATGTCCACCTCTGAGCTTTGCCCATTCATTTGCATTTACCGTACCAGAGAATTCCCACCTCAACAAGACAAAAATGTGGGCATGTAAGTGTCTGTTAGTCTAGAGGGTTCCTCGGGCTTGATTTAGCCACGGCTAAACTTTGCCTGCTAAGGAAGAGTGTTTGGCAGACAAACAGCCCCACAGAAGCGTAACCTCATAGCCCTGCCTTAGTACACCGAGCTTCAAAGTGCCTGCCGCCTCGAATACGCATCAAGTGGCCCGGTATTCGCAGGTGACCGCCGAACCAGTGAAAGGTGTCCGCTCATCCGAGGAGCAGAAGCGTTTAGCTTCCCCCACCAGCTCAGAAGCAGACTGCTTCCTGACATCAGATGAAAGTCCGTTCCTGTCATCGTACAGGGACTTGTCTGTTTTGCCGATGGCTTTGTAGAACTTCTCTCAAGAATGAAATGTCCTATCAGGCAGCAAGAAGAACATTATGTGACAGGATATTTCAACACTTTCTCCCATGATTAAATCATATTAAAGAAATCTATTGGAGGAAAAAAAATGCGTTAACTTTCCAGACTGCAAAAAAGTTACCATTTAACTTAATTGAATTGCACTGCTTGTCAAAGCTAATTCAGGGGAACAAAATTAAGCTTTACAAATATGAGGTTCATACTGGAACGAATGACTGCTTAGTAAATGCAAAGCAAGCTTTAATTTTAGAAAAGTGTTTTTGTGTAAAGTTTCATTAGGACTTTTCACTCTCCATTTGTCACAACTGCTTTTGTGTTAGTGTGGGGCTTATTATCACTTTGCTGTAGTGGCAACCTACACACTGCTCCGCAATGGTGGTAACCTCCATGGGGGGGGGGGGGGGGGGGGGGGAGAGAGAGTGCTGGCAGAGTTAGAGAGTCACCAATGGTGTCATCACTCTGCCAGCCTTGGCATTTGAACCAGTAACCTTTGATCTTTGGGCACAATGCAAACACACTGCGGCAATTCAGACCCCCAAATCTGCTTGTGTGCGGTGATGCTGCTGCCCAGTGAAACACACAGAAAGCTCAAATATTAACACATACAATTTTAACATAAACTTCAGCACATTTATTGTTCATTATTATGTTTTCTATGTATGTATATTATGTTATACTATATGACGTTTCCTACATGCTTGTGTTTTTGAAAAAATGTTTCCCTGGCAATTCAATGTTTTATTTTTCTAGCTACTGGTCATACTATTCATCACTTAGAGAGACAATAACAAATGCATTCGTTTGAATTATTAAACAATATTAAACAAATTCAAAATCACAAAAGGACAGTTTTTAAATGCACAAATTGATTAAATTATAAGAAAGTATTCATTGAATGATCAGAGTTATATAAAACAGAAATGTGTTATTGTTTTTTTTGAGAAATAATAGGGACACCTTGTTAATTAACAAATGATTGAACTAATTAACTCGGATGTTAAATCAGTTAACAGGTAATTAAAAGCAAACAAAAAAAACAGGCCAATTGTATCAAATGAGTAAACAAACGCCGTTCGCATTGCTGAGAAGCTGCGTGAACTTATTGTTTGTGTGTCCACAGTATGGTGAGACTCAGCTTGTCATAGATAGTGTGTCACTCTGATCGGCAGATCACTGCATGGTAATGGTAAATCTAATAATAATAAAGCCTCATTTGATACTTGCTTATTGAATAAATTATTGGTTGGTTGTTTTTGATGTGTGTGTGGAGTCTGCATGTTCTCCTCATGTCATTGTGGTGTTTCCTCTACGTATTTCGGTTTCCCCGCAGTACATAAACATGCTGAGGTGAATTGACCGTAGATGTGTGAGTGAATGGTGTGTGAGTGTGCCCTGCGATGGGTTTGGCGCCCCATCCTGGATTGTTCCCTGCCTTGTGCCTACAAACTCTGGGACAGACTCCAGACCCCCTGCAACCCTGAACAGGACTAGCTGGTACAGAAAATGGATTGATAGATGTTTTTTGTTGTACTTGGCAGACGATTCTGGGTCTACTTGTGTTATAGTCTTTACTACCATAGATTTACTAATGGGAACTTCAGCTTCTGTTAACTGATGTGTCCCTGTGAAGGAAGACAGGTGCACTCAGAAATTTAATTTAGCAGAAAATTTTGTCCAAAGTGAAGATCAGAGATCAGGATGAGGCAAACCCTAGAAAAAATGGGGTTAAGGGCCTTACTCAAGGGTCCACGGTCACATCACTCTAGCAGCCAAAAGATTTGACAGGTGACCATCCAATCACAAGTACAGAATCCTCAACCAGAGAACTATAGTCCCCCCCCCCGGATGAGTTGTGCACCAGAGTTGTGTGTTAAGTCTGAACTTCAGGGCCCTGCTAAGTGGCTGGAATGCATTTTCTTTCTGTTTCAGCTGCACTCGTCACACAGTGTTAATGTCACTCTGTTGCTTTGGTCGCTTCGAGCCAAACACGGTCACTGATTTAATAATCGGCACAGTGATCTGTCCCACCGCATCACGTACAACCTCCATGACTGGAAGAGGATGGACACCTTTTCTAGTGAACTTGATGCTGAACTGCAAAATGTTCCCGTAAATGTCAATGGAGCTGCTGATTTTGATGTACATGGAGAAAAAAAATAGTAAACCCCAGGTGACAGGAAAGCCTTGCAGATCAACACTAGGGGGTAGTATGGGTCATAAGGGCATGATCCGGTGATACCACAGTCATGGGGTGATTACCAGAGGCAAGGAAAGTGGGAGATGTACCACTCCCAGAGGCCTGCCATTCTGTTCCCTGGTGCAGAACCGATAAATGCTTTGACTGACGTTCTGAACAGTGTATAGGTATCCATTCGTGTGGAAGAATGATAGGCTAGTTAAACTGATGAAAGAGAATGAGTTAAGTAAAAACCCAGGCTAAATCGTGCCCACTCTGGGTAGCCTGTCGGCCTGGAGTTTCCCCTACAAGGTGTCAGTGTTGTTAGATGGAGAGGCAGACAGGGGTCTTACAACGGGCTTAATCCGAAAAGCAGATCCGCTGTGGCAGAGGTTTCCCTGTGCTTATGCAGCGACGTGCTGATTTCAGAGGTAACAAGGGAACATTAATCAGGCATTCTCAGTGAAAGGTCAGAGGGCTTCCACAACCTTTGTTTTTCACTGAGCTTCGGAAAGGCTGCGGCGATGGGCAGACAGCAAAAGCCGATCCCAGAGAGACTTAGTCAAATATGGCTGCTGACCCTTCATCCCTCTGCAGAGTAGCAATTCAGATACTTTCTATCCTTCTTAAGGGACATATGTTTGCTCTGATTGCATGATCTCCGCCACCTGGCCCCAAAGAGTATCAGCCCTCCCCTCCAGTCACCAACCTGCTGATCAGAGGGAGGTAATTTCAGTTCATGTTCAGTTCACAGCATACAGAAAGGAGCTGTGTTGGGGGTGGGGTGCAACCCAGGGCCCAGGGGCACAGTCCAATTATCAGTGCATAGAGGAAAATGCATCAGATCGTAATTTACTTGATTCCCTCAGGGCTCGGCTTTTTTTTATACATCGATACCGTGTTTCCAGAATATCAGAAATATCAACATAATGTCCGCACAAGGATATCTAGACTATACTCAAGTTGGAAGGACTGAAGAGACATCCTGCCCATCTCCACCAATGAATGGACAGCATGTCCATCTCCACCAATGAAGAGACATCCTGCCCATCTCCACCAATGAATGGACATCCTGTCCATCTCCACCAATGAAGAGACATCCTGCCCATCTCCACCAATGAATGGACATCCTGTCCATCTTATTCAATGAAGAGACATCCTGCCCATCTCCACTAATGAATGGACATTCTGTCCATCTTATTCAATTAAGAGACATGGACATCCTACCCATCTCCACCAATGAAGGGACATCCTGTCCATCTCCACCATTGAAGAGACATCCTGCCTATCTCCACAAATGAATGGACACCCTGTCCATCTTATTCAATGAAGAGACATCCTGCCCATCTCCACTAATGAATGGACATTCTGTCCATCTTATTCAATTAAGAGACATGTACATCCTACCCATCTCCACCAATGAAGGGACATCCTGTCCATCTCCATCAATGAAGGGTCGTCCTGCCCAGCTCCATCATTCAAAGCTTAAAAATTACATAGAAAGAACTACTGTTGTTATATTATTATTATCGTTGTTGTTATTATTATTGCTTATACCAGGGACGGATTATGGGTTGTGTGGGCCCCTGGACAAAACGTTCTCGAAGGCCCCCCCCCCCCACGACCAGCACCACCACCACAACCACCACAATTCAAGGGCCCTTGGCAGCCAAACGCCCTCCCTATAGGGTCAGGGGCCCTTGTAGGCGGAGGATCAAAAAATGTAGGCCCTCTAAAATAGACAAACGAAAATACATTGTTGATAAGCGTTGCAAATTGTTTTGGGCTAGGGGCCCCACGGGCCCCCTGCACCCCAAGGGCCCCTGGGCAGCGGCCCCGCTGGCCCGGTCCGTAATCCGTCCTTGGCTTATACACGTTGGCCTACCTATCTAAATAGGAAGGACCTTTCATTCACTTCTATGGGAAAAACTCTCATCCGAATCACGACACTCTTAACCCCTACCCAGCCCTAACACTAAAAATAAATAACCAAAGAAAATACCCCCCCCCCCCCCCCACACACACACGTTAAGTATTAAAATATTTTTCTTGTTAGCTGTGACATGAATCCTAGAATTAAAAAGTACATTAAACCACTACTTTTAGCCTAAGCAAAATAACATTCCTAAAGCAATTGTAAAATTAATAGCAATATATTTAAATATTCCTAGATTCAAATGAGGAATTACCAACATGCAGGTAATTTGCAAAATTACCTTCTCCTGTCACTTCATATATTTTACAGCCACTTATGTCCTGTGTAAGTGTGTGTCCAGGATGTCCTGCCACCTGGTACCTGGCACGTCCTGCGCTGGGCTCCAGCATCGCAGTGACCCTGCCCTGGACACAATATGGAAGATGCACCTGCATGGTGGCCTCACACCTCCAGGCTCGTGGCTTTGAGCCCAAGCCCTGTGTCGGTGAGATTTCCTTCCTCTCTGTACCATCTATGGTTCTCTCATGTAGTCCCCACGTAAATTCCCACAGTGTATAACAATGTATGTGAGCGAATACATGCCCTATGATTGTCTGGAATGGAGTTCAGGGCGTGGTCAACATGTGCATTCTAGGGTAGGGTCTTCTTGCATCAGACAAATGGTGATGGAAAAATGGATGGGTGCATTATATACAGTAGTCATAGTAACTCCTGATGGGTATCCAGCCCCCACAACACTGTACAGGATAAGCTGTTGGAAGATGGATGGACAGATGGATGGATGGATGGATGGATGGATGAATGGATGGAAATCTAACACAGGTAAGCATGAAGCATCTTAGTACATGTATCAAATGCAGCAACTCATGTTCAGAAATGCAGGAGCCAGGCTTTGTCTCTCAGTACTTTGTTGATTACATCTGAATAAAAATAGCTCATTTAGATCAGCTCCTTTGAAAAGAAAAGACAGCGAAGAAGCAGGCAGAATGCACATATGATCCAATGCCCCCCACACCCCCCCGAGACAGTCACTCCTTGTGTTAGCGTAAGCTGCTGCATCGTAACTGACCCTGGATCAGCTCCCACTTTTTATAAACACTCATGTGAGGGGAAGTGTCACATCAATAAAGAGTGAAAAGGATTTCGAAATGGAATGTTAAGACATATTAATGTCCTTCTGAAATGCATGACTCGTTAGCGTTATGAGCCGTACATTCAAATTTATGCAGTTAAATGTTTTTTTTTACATTTTAGCAGGTTAAGCAGCTACGGGGTGCTGCCCCAGTATATCTCATAACACCTTCTGCACAAGAGTGTGAGCAGGAGTGCGCACGTGGCAGGGCCAGACCCCTCGATGCTTTGAGGAAGGCATCGCCTACACTGTGATCTATCTGCCAGATCAGAGCTCACCCCCCCCCCCCCTTCCTTTTTCCTTAGGGTGGGGGCATCTCGATGGCAGACCATCGATCCAGGACGGCCTGAGAGTTTTCCACAGAAAACAAAGGGAGGACAGAATTGCTCAGGCCTCTACTGTTGTCTGCCCACAGGCCAAACAACTCCGCATGTCCGTTCTTTATATCTGGAAGCAGGTCATGGGAATTCCAGTCATGAATTGCATGTTTATGAGCCATTAGTTCATAACTGCAGTCAATAAGGGACATTACTGGCTTTTTAAATATGAGGCGGCATGAACTCTGCTCTTATTATGTAATAAGACTGTGGAATAGTAGAAATAGCAGGTCTGCTGTGTGTTTGACCTCATGGGTTTGTGTCACCTAATCTCCGTTTTTCTTAGTTATTGCCCTGATCACTTATCGGGAAGCACTTGTATTCACTTTCCCAATCCCTCTTCTAATGCTATATTTTTGTTGGTCATCCATAATGCATTTTTTTTCACGTTTGTGAAGCACATTTGTGCTTCCTCCCCACCAAAACTGTCCTCAAGCTGAGTGGTAAGAACTGCGCAGTAAAAGAAAAGAATAATAAATAGGAGTTTGTTCAACAACTAGACTTTCTGGTGATCCCTCCATGGCATTAAAGACCCATTTTGGTTTTATATTTCTATATTGATGGTGAACGAAAAGCAGCACACACAGCACACACGTTAAGGTAAACACATCAGCCCTAGTGGCAGTAAGGTGGGTCGATGTGACAGCCTTTCAGAAGGAAGACGGTAATTGTTGGTAAAATGTAGTATGTGCTTTCATCTTTGTGGCCCACTGTCTTTCAGCAGTCAGTGTTTCTGCAGCTGTGATTGCCTTTTACAAGGTGACATTTCTGTCTCTCGCAGCTGGTCAGCCTCCTTCGTGTTCCCCTCTTCCCAGCACCCCCCCTGCCCCCAGCTTTTTGGGCTCGACCATCAAGCTGCAGAAAGCCGAAATGGGTCTGTTTCAAAGGAGGCATAACTGCACACGCAGGGTTAGTGAATGTGTGTAAGTGTGTGTGCGTGTGTGTGTGTGTGCGTGTGTGTGTGTGTGTGGGGGGGGGGGGGGGGGGGGGTAACACTCCCTTTTCATCAGAACCCATTAACTGTTCTGACCTGCATGTTTACGGCAGGGGTGGGGGGTGTGGGGCTGCCCTCTAGTGGCTCTGCCGTTCACGCGCCGCTGCGCCCTCCTGTAAAAAGGCTCTCCAGAGCCTGGCTGACCCGGCCCATCGCGGTGCTAAGCTTTTAAAAGTGCCGCTGAGATCAGAGCGTGTCATCTGGTGTGGTCATGTGACCCAGCCTTGGTCACTGCCTCTGACCGCTGGCTTGCTGCTCCACAGGGCGATTTGACGCAGTCACCCTCTTTGGTTATGGTCACTGCCGCAAAGACCGAGTGTCCTGCTGCAGCTACAGGTGCTAAAGCTGGCCAGATATAACTGTATTACTCTGCTGGGTTTAAGTTACCATACCTAAAATAAGTATGACCAAAAGGATGTGTTTTTGTTCTCAGTTTAGAATTGAAAGCTGCTGTTTAGCAGGCTTGCATGAGAAAAGAGATGGAAAAAAAGGATCATTCAGTTAATAAGGGGAAAGACAATGGCTATCATGGAAAAAGCAGTAAAACTGCCATGCCAGTGGTGGCTAGTTTATGGTGGGACAACTTATAGAAGCTCTCTAGGCCAAATGCAAAGCTCTAATATCCATTTAACATTGATTAAATGTCTCTCATGGGAAATATGATCTCTTCTAATCTGTTTTAATTCCCATCATATTTGTGTTATTTTTAAAATCCATATTTTGGGAAATGTAAGAAATGGGACTCATAAATGTCATTATTTCAAGGAGGAAATGATTTCTAATAACGGGTAATTTTGTGGGTTTACCTACCTCAGCCCCAGCAGCTGATTAAACAGTGAGTTACAATGTGCTGATTATGCCTCTCTCAGTCCGCTGTGCCTCGCATGTTGACGGCAATCAGCACACATCTGCTCCTGTCTGGGAATCCTCTGAAGCGGACTCTTCCCACTTGCCGGGGAGCACACCTGCTTCACAAGGTTGCTTCTGACCTTGAGGCAGTGGCTGATCGAAGGGACAGCAGAGCGTGGAGGTGCTTCTGCTTCTGGGTCACTTTGTAGTCAATTTTTATTTTTTTGATGCGTCCCTCGGAGACTGGTACCGAACCTCACATACAGAGGGGGCGAGCCAGCAATGCAGTGGTTTTAAATGCCAGCCAAAACCCTGCTACAATGCGCGTGAAATCGCCCGGCAATATTGCAGTCAGCACAAACAGACAGCCCCTCTAAGCGTCTAGTATTGTCTTCCTCTCAGATAAATAATACAAGAATGAAATTTCAGCAAATTGACATGCCTCGCGAAAGAAGAACAGAAAAAAAGTCGAACACTTTGATCACAACAGAATTACATTTCTCCTTCTTTTATCTCTAGTCAGAATTGATTTTATGGCATCCATAACCTTCTATAACATTGAACTTTGAAAAGAACCTTGGACTGAAAGAAGCCGCTTCCGGAGAAATCCAAAGGCTTCTCTTGACATTTTTCTTTTTTTTTCTCAGCCCTCCCTTCCTACCCCAAGGGAGAAATGCAAATTCTCTCCCAGGAACTTTGAAATTTTGCTTGCTGAACTTGCTCGCAGCTATCACTGTGTTTCATCCTTAACGTGCTGCGACTTTTTGTGCACCCAAATCCCAAGGTACCGCATTTTGTTAACCAATATTGTATGCCATTATACGGCATCATGGATAAATACTCATGTTAGCTATGATTTAAACTCTGTGAAAAGGGAAACGGCCGCAGCCATTTTGGCGGAAAGGCTCAGTGGTGGTGGTTGTGTCCCTGGATTGTGTCTGAAGGTACAAAGTGAAGCTTTCTGTTACCTCCTGACCCCAATAAGCCCCAGACCATCACATTGACGCCCATCTCATCATATCTCACTTCCTGACTCACACACCAAGGTTAATGCCTTTCTCATTGTCACCAAAAGGGTGCTTCAGTCTTTCCCCTTTTTTGTGCTGTGCTGTGCTCACCTGCGTAGTGGCTGTATATGCAGAAAGGGCTCCCCCAGTCAGGTTGCCCATCCATCTGCCACATGGCCACACATACAGCATCATCGAGAGCCATTTATCAGGAATTACTGCTTTTAAATCTCCATTTTCAGGTAGATATTTCTTTTTGCAGCTCTGAACCCTGCATATGCCAAAGCGTCACACCTTGTTCCCTCTTTCTGACCAGTTCAAACTAAAACTAGGCAATACCAGCACCCAACTGGACATGCATTATAATTATCTCAGAATCTGCTGGCTTCTCTATAAAGGAGGCCTGTCCTCGTTCACTGTGGTGTCCCCATCATGCTGCTCTTTTCACAATTATGCAGCAAAAGTGAACTCAGTCAATAGGTACATTTTATACCTCTGCATGGCCCACACCTTGCTGATAGGCCACCTGTGAAATCTTATGTCCACAGTTGGCCTGATGTGACAGTATATACCACAATGCTATGGGGCAGTTCCTCTTCCCCAATAAAATAAAGTCTGGTGGACTTCTGCCAATGATAACTATGAACCAGTAATACATTTTATCAAGCCTCTTCCTTGTTGAGTCTTTTTTGACAGAGATGGTCTAGTAACAAACACACAAGTGATCCAGATCAGAGTAAGTGACAGGACCTCTGACTGTCACTATCTCATAGGTGACGGAATACGTGTCATAATCTCCCAGAGTGTGAAATATTACAGAGAAAACAGGCTATAAAAGTGTCCATATAAAAACAAATGTCTTTCCTGTTTAGCGAAATCTGGACTAGGATGCTTGTGCTTGGCAGCTGCGATTTAAAATTTTAAATTTTATTGCTCAGTTTTCCAAGGCTTGGTAGATAAATGTCAGAAGGTCCTTCTAGCACTAGCTGTGAAATGTGGCTCTAAAAGGAAACTGTCCTCCTGGATTCACATATAACTGCGTTTTAATAACTGGCTTTGTTATTCTGTCCAGGAATTAACTGCCTGGATGGGCAGTTAATGTGTGAGACGTGTACAATAGTGGTGTATTGTCAAGTTATATAACTTCAGTAAGAAGCCAATGTATTCATCTGCATATACTACACAGTAAGCTATAATATAATATAATATAATATAATATAATATAATATAAAATATATAAAACTGGGGTATTTTTGGAAGTTTATAAAAGTAAGTTTGTGTTGTGCGAAGATAAAAGTCATTAATTGACTTGTGACTCAACTTCAGCTAAAGGGCGTTGCTTGGGCAGCCATAAGCAGTATGTGTCCATCATGTGGCCACATTGCTGAACTCGCCTGGCCCCGATCACAGAGGGGCGCCTGTACGTCAGGCACGGTGGTGTCTCAGCTGTGTACAGAAAAGCTCTCTGTGCCCTGGCACGTTGAGGAGACATGGCGTACGCAGAAGTAACATCATCTAGCTGCTCGCTGGACTCCTTTCTCTGATTAAATAGGTCTGACGGCCTCTCAGAAGCGATTCAGGTATACCCTGCTTGAAGGGACAATGGCATCCCTCATACTGATGGGTGGTGATGGGTGGGGGCTGAATCTGCGAATTACAGGGAGAGGATGCCTCCCGCCCATTCTGCTGGGGAAAGTGCACAGATCAAATTCACCTTATGGGTAAAATGGGTAACAATGCAGCCACAGCAGAGCAGGTGAACTGATGTTCTTAACCTAAATCACGGCTGTTCAGTCCCCATCACAGCGGAGCACATAGCTCTCAGGCTTCAGCATGACCCCTGATCTGTAATCCCTGCTTGTTGTAGGGGGACCTTAAATAAAGCATAGCACTGTCCCAATCACACTCTGCATGAGGGAAATGCCCCCAAGCCCTCCGAACCAAGCCCAGATAATGCTAAACCCAGAAAAAATAATCAGAAAGACACACTCGCTTTGTGTATAGTACCCTGCCAAAAGGGAGGAAACATTTTCTTTCCAGATAGAAATTTCAGAGTAAAGGAATAAAATATTCTTTATAACATACCTCTTTGAACAGGCTTTTCAAATTATGTGTAGCATACATTCATTTTAGATATGTATTTTCCCAGCTTCCTCAAAGCTTTTTATGTTTAATATCTGTATTTTCTGTGCTTGAATCTATTCCATAATGTATATACATGCCCAATAATCCATGCTGCGCATACACACACCCACATATTGATGTGAACCTCCCAATGAATTATGGGAAGTTTATTCCGGGCTTTCACCATTTAATGATCAATACCCATCTATTTCAATAAGTTTGAAGGTCCTGGCCTAACCTCTAGAAGCTTATAGCGTAAGTCAAGGTGGAGAAAAGCCACATTATGTCATTACAATCAGGCGCACACACATTCAGTGACACGCTCGCCTACAATTGCTGATCCGCCATTTTCCTAAGGCCTGTCTTGAACTGTGGACAGCACAACACCAGGGTCACAGGAGATGCTCATTGAGGATGGTGGTGGGGCTTCGTAGGAACCGACGTGAATAGGGTACTTGGGAATCTATGGCTGTGTGAACAGTTTGTTCAACAGAACTAAACTTAAACATATTAAAGTGCCACAAGGCCAGTAGATGTGCTTATGTGTCTAAAGTGTGCTTCTAATTCAAACAGGACAAATAGCAAGGACTGAACGCTTCAGTGGATTCAGGTCAACTGCCTATTTAACTTCCACATTTCATCCAAAAAAAGAGAATCCTTATGTAATTTTTGTAGTTATTTTGCAAATAAATTAAAAATACATTTTCATCAGCTCTAGTTTTCTGCGAGAAACGCATAGCCATCGAAGACCATGGCGGAGTACTACAAAAAAATCTGCCAGAGTGAAGGAAAATTTCTGCTTTTCGCTCCACTTAACTATAAAAAAAAGTTCTCCATTGGCTTATGTGAAAGCCTTAGAACTAATGTTTCCAGATTTATTTCGTCAGAGTGGCTATTGTATAAGAATTATCCATACTAATTAAAATCCTTATCCTACTTAAACTTTGAGATCTCAGCACCCCGACTCCGTTTTAGTGCTGTAATGGCTGTAGAAAGCCAGTTATTTTATTGGAAATCGATAAGAGCACGGGGCCAGCTGTCACAGTTTTGCTGTTCATTTTCCGAGGAGAGAATGAAAGTGGAGTCACAAGCCCAGGTGACGGTCAAGCCAGCCATGGCAAGGTGAGGTCACACATAAAGTTTTCCTGTGGCACAGCTGGCTCTTACAGTTACCCAGGTGTGCCCATCTGGAAAAGGCTTTCAAGCTGTTAGTGAAAGGCCTTCATCGCTGCTCCAGTCATTACAACACAAAAAAAGGCACATTAGTCCTTCTCTGATGTGACGCTGTAATTACAGATGTAGGAAATCAGCCATGCATGCCATTCTCCCATGTTCTCCAGAACGTCAGCTCAGAGAAAGGGCTTTCAAAAGGGGACACGGGCCAAGGGCACCATTTATCATGATACAAAGCATCCAAAATCAGACGGTCGTGCCTCACCAGGCCAAGACTAGCACGTTCTCAAACATATGGTGTGCAAGGTGACAAAAAATGTGCTCCTTTATAAATGGTTTAATTTCTCCTGGAAAAAAAAGAAAACAAAACAGAAAATAATGTACAGACTTTGGAACTGTGTACTTTGATACCAGTTAATGGATGCAGATGTTAAATAATAATTACATTTTGTTTATTTCATGGGCATCAGTGCTGCAAAGGTTGAAATGACCTTCCCCACAAGGGAATTAACAGTTCACACACACAGCGTTTCATGTGGCCATGTTTGGCGAGGGATGCTTCGGAAATTACCTTTGTTTCTACAGCGATTGCTCAGGAAAACATGGGCTGATGAAATGTTAATAAACTCGCTAATGATAAAATCCGAGAATCCATGCAGAGTTTGCTCTGGGTACCACTCTTTTGTTCATTGGTTGAGAGATGAGGATGGAAATAGTGGCACATGGGTTCAGGCGGCACGGCGAGTTTGCTAAGGCACTGTAACGTCTCACAAACATTGACGATACTTCCATTAAAATGCCGCTACCCTTCCACGCAACTCCATGAAAACATTGCGAGTGGTTCTAGGCTGTTTCTGGGGGATCGATCGGCAGTTGATCTGAATGACAGGTTCTTTTTCTCTGCGCTGAAGTAAAGCCATCTAATGCCAAGACTTTCTCAGGCATAAGCCCACAGAGGGCTCGCTGGCGATTAGTCGAGAATCCCAGGTGGTCTGTCACAGCTATGGGGAGCTGTGCTGAGGCCTGTTTCGTAGCGAAATCCGATAGGGAATGAGGGGAGCAACTCTGAGAGTGTGCAAAGAATGGGTGCAAGCAGAGTGTGCAGAGAATGAGACACGCGGAGTGAGCAGAGAATGGGTGGGAGTGGAGTGAGCAGAGAATGGGTGCGAGCGGAGTGTGCAGAGAATGGGTGCGAGCGGAGTGTGCAGAGAATGGGTGCGAGCGGAGTGAGCAGAGAATGGGTGCGAGCGGAGTGAGCAGAGAATGGGTGGGAGTGGAGTGAGCAGAGAATGGGTGCGAGTGCAGTGAGTAGAGAATGGGTGAGAGCGGAGTGAGCAGATAATGGGGCAAGTGGAGTGAGCAGAGAATGGGGCAAGTGGAGTGAGCAGAGAATGGGTACGAGCGGAGTGAGCAGATAATGGGGCAAGTGGAGTGAGCAGAGAATGGCTGCGAGTGGAGTGAGCAGAGAATGAGTGCGAGCGGAGTGAGCAGAGAATGAGTGCGAGCGGAGTGAGCAGAGAATGGGTGCGAGTTGAGTGAGCAGAGAATGGGGCAAGCGGAGTGAGCAGAGAATCGGTGCGAGTGGAGTGAGCAGAGAATCGGTGCGCGTCGAGTGAGCAGATAATGGGTGCGAGTCGAGTGAGCAGAGAATGATTGCGATCAGTCCCATCATAATGATGTCAGTGAAAACAATTGAAATGTACATCAGCGTATGAATAGCAAATCATATACTCAATGGCCAATTTATTAGATACACCTGCTCCTGCAAACAGCCAATCATGTGATGCATACAGCATTGAGGTGGGTATGGCAGGCCGGGAGGCGCTGGAGTTGAGGATGCAGGTGAATAACCCTGGTGGCAAACATGGGACAGTGGTTGCCAATTTAGGGGAAAGCAGACAGACACAGATCCTTGGCAGTGGATGGGGTCGGATGGCAGGTGGCGGTTCTTTCAGGACCGTCTTTGCCTGGGCTCACTATTGTCACGGCCATAGAAAGCAAACGCAGCATTAGGCCACACTGGGGAAGACAGTCTCACCCCCTGAGGTATGATTGTTGTTGCTAGAGGTAGCGGTTTCAGCACCTCAGAAACAGCCACCCTCCCTGGATTTTAATGAGAGAGTTCAGAGTAGAATGGCAAGACTTGTTAAATATAACAGGAAGGCAACAAGTGCAAAAATAATAGTGCAATGCAGCTGTTG
Source organism: Brienomyrus brachyistius (assembly GCF_023856365.1). Lineage (NCBI taxonomy): Eukaryota > Metazoa > Chordata > Actinopteri > Osteoglossiformes > Mormyridae > Brienomyrus > Brienomyrus brachyistius. Next base: position 23,944,198 of record NC_064544.1, read on the forward strand.
TGTGGAGAAAGGCGTCTCTGAATGCACAACTCATCTGCCCTTGAAGTGGTTCTGGAGGCGGAGGTAGGTCCTGGCATGTTCAGCCAGTTGGTCCGAAGAAAGAGCCACGGATTGTATAAACAAAGTTTAAAAAGATTTTTTTTTTTTTTCGTAAGCCATATACACACACATACACACCTGCTAACCAGTCACTGACCAGATTGCGCATTGGGACATAATTAACCTTATTTATTATTGAGTAAATTGAATTCACTTTGGAGCCTAAAATGAATTAAGAACCTTTGTGTAAACACCAATCCCCTTGTGGAAAAAGACATAGCCTGAGGCGAGGGATTCGTTGATTTGACATCCAGACGGATGTCCTGAAGGACACGGACACGGACAATGAGTTTGCTGCCTCCTGGGCAGAAGACAAGCCCCATATTCACATACTTCCCCTCCATGATGCCTGGATGGACGGTCTCTTCTCAGGGGTGTACAGTGTGCAGTACCGAAGAACCTCAACATATGACCAAAAGCAGTAGGTAGACAACAGCTATAATAGGAAATAGCATGCTGACATACGTATCATGGGTGTGAATATGATTCTTACATTACAAATAAAGCAAAAGTGAAGAGCTGTCAACCTTTATCCCTCCATACTCAGCAAGAATAAATATATCGATTATTTTGTTGTCTGTGCTTAAATCGACGTGCGTGTAAGCCCCAGGGTTTCCATGACTGCTATTCAGTTTTGTCTCCTTTTGGGCCCTTATTCATCTTCAGCTTGATCTATCTGAGAGATCTGAGTAGAAAGGTGGAGGAAAGGGAGGAGTTAATGTTTTGGAGGGAAATGGAGGCAGGGCAACAAGCCCTGAAAAGAGGAACCCAATAAAAGAGAGGGAGTGTCTTAACAGTGGAACACTATAGGAAGACGGTGTTTGATCGTCAGTGTTCAGCATTACTGGAGATGCTGTATGGATGAGACCGTTGGTTTGGAGAGATAGTTGCCCCTCTGTCACAATCCATCCATTAACAAGAATTTGGGGTTTTTCTCCTTATCCCAGTTTTGTCTTGCTGAAGGTAAAGCCTCATGCCTGAATTATACTCACCTTTCTTTCAAGCCAATCATTTTGTTTTGGGGTTTCTGGATGTTGTCTGGGCGTGTGTTGCTGGACTCTTTATTGTAGCATCAGTGCCATAAGGTGGAACTTACCGGAGTTTCCTTTGCATTTGCATTTTGTGCCAAAGGTAATTTGGCTTGGAAAGAATCTTAGGTTGATTACTGGGTCATCCCTCTTAGGTTTCTACTAATGACTTATTACATGTTATATGTGGGGAGATACAAAGAACAGCTCTGAGGACAGCAGCGCCCTTGTGGTTGGAATATCAGGTAACAAATGGTGATACAACAGCATTCCCTGTCCAAGCAGTGATGGACAGCAGTAAAAGTGCTGCTCCACCATCAAATTGAAGCATTGAAAAAGTCCATGTCACCCAGGGTTGATGTGGGTAAATTTTCTGATGGGTGCCAGCTAAGGCTGGGACTCTGGCTGCGTCTATAAGCTGTCATTTTCTGCCCTTATCGTTCAGGAATAATGCATCGAACACTCTGTTTAAGCACAAACAAAACGCAGCGAGCTGCCAAAGATAAACATACCCTGTGGACATCACCAAGCATCACCAACTCCTTATCAAGTGAAAAAAAGGGGAAGCCTTTCAATCAAATGAATATCTAGCGCAGTTTGGGCGGATTGGCCGCCCTCCGCTTCCACAGCTTCCCCTCACTTTCTCCTTTCCCCCACATGATGGACTCTCATTTTGCCATGAACACGGAAGCTGTTGTGTTTGCAGAATTCATTTGAGGGCACTTAAATGTTCTCAGATCATTCGCCGAGCATCAGATTCTTCTCTAATTGCTCATGTGACCTCTTTGGCAAATGGAATCCCTTCTATATAAGGACGTACTCAATCATTAGGCCTCCATACATCAAGCTGGCACAAAAAGAGGTTGGCAAAGTGTTTCCCTGGTCACTTGTCTCTGCTGTCTGATTGGATCCCATGAGATGGTTCTTTTGTGGTTCAGCTGCAGGAAAACCAAAGAAGAACCACATGACCCAGAAGCTAGAGTTAAAATGTTGTTGATCTATCCTTATGATGTGTGTTTTCATCTACAGATATCATATCCAAATATAGTAATAGTAATCTCTATGTGAACTCCATGGGTAACACCCAAGTGGTATGAGCATTAATTTGGGGGTGGGGTGGGAGGGCATTAGTGTATGAGAGGCAGAAATGGGAGACCCTGGATAATGCTACACACTCTTTGTTTAGATGGATTATTACACGCCAATAGACAGAGTTCATTTAGCATCAGAAATTGCTAATCCTCCAATTCCAAGAACCCAATCTGCAAAAAATAAAGGCTGCTTAACCTTCTTACAGACTTTTTGGAAATGTAATAAGAATATGACAGCGGCGATTCAGGACATGGAAATCTGCATTCATTTTCACTTCCTCGTGGCTCTTCCTGACTTTATAGTGCTAATTACATCTATTACTGTGTCATTTACTTTAAAATAATCCAAGAGCTCCCTCCTGAAAAGAAAATCCCAGATTTTGCTTAGTAATGAAGAAAGTTGTTCCATTTCAGTGAGTTCCCTTCCCTTGTAATGGCTCTGATTTCTTTTTAAAATGATACGTTTGCTTGTGTAGGAGAAAAAGAATAGAAAGTGCTAATGCATATGTTTAATAAAGATAAGTGATGCTGGATCTGGCCGCTTAGCGAGATGCTCTCTCGGCGAGGTATGGGCTGTCCTTGGATCAGGCTCGCTGGAGAAAATGGCGCTCAGGCAGCCTGGAGGAGCATTTCATCATGGCTAATCGCTGCTTTGTGAACGTCGGCCCTCGGTCCTCTGGCACCGGCTCAGAGTGCCCCCACTCCACCCCCCCTCCCAGTTTATGTTCTCCATTCTTTTTTCTTCCCCTCTAGTACGAGCCCTTTTAGTGCCATTAAAAACAGGAACAATGTCCAACGCAACTATTTTTGGGCCCTGATGCAAGATTGGAGCATTTTTTGTGCAGCCTATTTCGAGTACTGCACAATCTGTGAAAAAAACACTCGCAGGTTTAACAGAACAGGTCAAGATATTTGAGGCCTGTTGGGGAAGAACCACTGGATCTGACTTGCTGGAGATGAAGCCCCTTCAGCTCGCCCCAGTTTCATAACTCTCCTCCATCATCTCACCTGTCTCCGTGGCGTGTGAGTGGGAGATGATGGTGGGCTCCAGGCTTGGTGAGAAGATCAGCACTGTGAGCTTCAAAGGGAGCAGCTGAGCAGCCCCCCCATGCGCTCGGAGGCGTGCGGCAGCACACGCACACACCGTCACGCTCTCATTACTCACACACGCGCACGCATGTTCCCATAGGACACACATTTGGTAGGCTCAGATTTACTGCGGGACCTGCATATGCACACACACACATATATATATATATATATATATATATATACATATATATATGCATATGGGACCATATCCATTCAGGTACACATTTGTTTTCTCCGGTGTGATTTCCTGTTGTCAGCATGAAGCAGTGCTTTAGTAGAATGATGTGCTCCCCCACCCCCAGCCCCCCACCAAAAATAAAAAGAAACCGTGGACAGTCATCGATATGTCACCAATGCATGGCCTTGCCCTGAGAATTAACTGCAGGCGGGGTATGGGTGTGAGCTAAGGGGCACAGATGGCGGGATTGATATTCCGGAAGAGGGAGACAAGTAGATGAGGTTGGTGAGATTCCCCTGGGTAATGTCTTCTTGTAAGATTTCCCCAGCTATTGTCTGTGGAATCACTGCACCAGTCCATCATATCCCAGTGACAGTCTGCTCTGCGTGCGTGGAGTGTCTTCTGTCTTGGCTGCAGGTGTGTGCCTGTGTGTGTGTCTGTAGGCATGCACTGAAATAATTACTAAATATTTCTGTACATTAGTAAAGTTATGAGAATGCCTGTGTGTGACTGATGAAGCCAGGGCTAGACTAGCAGATTCTGCCATTTGTTCTGCACCTTCCTGGCTAGATTTCAGCACCATGGACAGCAAGCCTCCTCGCGCAAACCCACACAGCACTGTTAAGTCCTACAGAAACTCTCCTGTGCCTGATGTGCTAATCAATTCAGACTTTCAATAAGCAGACACTGGACAAGCTGAAGACAGAACAACATCTTTAAGGTCAGCTGGGCTTACCTTCACCTAAAGTATTGGCTTTTCATTTTTTTTCCCTGTTTCCATTTGATTTGTTCTCACAAAGGAAATCTTGTAAACTGTGAGCTGAAGCAACATGATGGATTTTGCCTTCTGCACCTATGGGGCTGCTGTGGTTTTGTTTCCTTTACACCCAGACATCACCCCTGTCACATGCTTTGTCTTGGGGATTCTCCTCAATAAAAGCTCCGCGAGCTGATTGTTGTGTTACAGTTTTGTTAGCATGTCTAGTCTTACTGTATAAGTATGTGTGTATTCGAGTGTTTGTTTGGAAGATTGTCCCTACTGAGCCCCCCTCCACCCCATGTCTCAGCAAGGACAGCTTTCCTTTCATACCCCCCAGGTGTTAATTCACCCTCCTGCTATGATGACGAGCTCCACGTTCCAAAGCCGTTGGCAAACATCCGCAGAGCAACCTGCATTCCCTTGGCAAAGTGCTACATGTGGCTAGTTACGGAGCTATTCGCAGGCCGATCCTCATGCAGTCACACGTGAGGGTATGAACGCTTCGACATGACTGCCTGACGCGACTGCCTGACTCGACTGCCTGACGCGACTGCCTGACGCAACTGCCTGACTCGACTGCCTGACGCGACTGCCTGACGCGACTGCCTGACTCGACTGCCTGACGCGACTGCCTGATGCGACTGCCTGACGCTGAACCATGTGACACCGGCTGCCGAAGGCACGGCCCATGCAAATCCAACCCCTGCACGATTGCTCTCTGGGATGGCACTCCAGGGTTCGAAATTCTGCATCACAGGACAGAGATGATGAATGGGGACAGTTTTATTGCATTTTGCGTCAGACTCCCCTTCTAATGAAATGAGGCAACGCTGGCACCTTAGTGCTGGGCCGCGGATCTCAACGTAACACTTCCATTCATGCAGCACCGTATGGATCAGAAAAGCCAAAACTTGGCTTGCAGTGCTGTTTCTATGACCTTGCTCTTGGGTCTGCCTCGGTCCATGCGAAACCCTGGGCATCAATCTCTTCCCTGCTGTTAACTCTCGATAAGGACGCCTCTTCTTCTTTGAAACACCCCCAGGATATGTCAGCCGGCGCCACGGCGCTTATCGCTGAAACAGACGCCGACAATTGCATGTGTGGGATGGCACCGAGGAAGCTCGCTAATGACCATGCTGGCTACGGCCCGGCCTAGCTGCACTGCATGCCACGCGTGTGCCGGCTCAGGAAGGTGGGACAGAGGCAGGCTTGCCAAGCACAGCAGCACTCGCTCGTCGGGGATGCTATCCAATGAGTGACCAGGGCTGGACCTCCCTCTGCCTACCTGGCGAGCTCAACACGGCTCTCCTCTCCTCCTCTATCCCTCTCCACCCTGTTCAACATTGTTTTGCTGAACTTGATGTGCAGTTTGTAGACATTTTCCACTGACCAGGATTCACAAGTTCACCTTGGAGAGGCCTTTACATATATTAGAAACATATATACATAGTAAGAGTTTGCTGAACGATCCATCCATTCTCTTATCCATATCGTAGAAGCTATGAGCACAAGGCAAGGAATCTCCCAGGATGGGGCGCCAACCCACTGTAGGGCACACAAACTATTCACACCTATGGACAATTTGGTAACTGCAACTCAGCCCAGCATGTCTTCTACAGTAAACCCCACGATAACATGGAGACAGGGCAGAGACTCAAACCCTGCTGCTTCAGGTGTAAGGCTACAGTGCTAAGCACTGCCTCACCGCACCACCCTGCGCTGAATTAAAAGCATTCAAATTATTCTGGAAATGTCTTAACAGCCATTTGGGTCTTAGGGTCTTCTTCCGTAATAATGGGTACTGACTTTGTTGGAATTTTAGACATGTGTCCAGTAAATTATCCCTTCATGAAAATCAATAGGACTGAGTTCAGCCAAGCAGTAAATCCAGGCAAATTAGAGAGTTTAAAGACAGAAGCAAAAGTTAGCAGAGTCAGTGGGTCTGATAGTGACTGGTGGTGTGTGCTATAGCGAATCGGCACTCCTTCCACTATTCAACGTGACATCAGAGCCAAACAAGAGCCGCTATTTTACACTCAGACACACACACTGAATGTCCACTAGAGCGTGTAATTGCTCATATTCACATTTTTAATTACAAATGGGCACCCATAGCTAATATGTTTCTTGCAAGTAAAGTGCATATAATCCGTAATCAAGCAACACCTATTTAATGTGGCTTAGTTCACACTAGATAATTTTTTATATTACTGTGCGTAATCCGATAACGAGTTGCCGAATTATCCGATATTCCACATATTATTTGAAAGAAACACAGCCTTTTCTCATAAATCACATTGTTGTAACTAAATTAGTGCATAACACTGCCACTACCAATACCACTAATATTATTACTACTACTACTACTACTACTACTACTACTACTACTACTACTACTACTACTAATAATAATAATAATAATAATAATAATAATAATAATAATGATGACTCATGGAAGCTGACCATTCATTTTAGCTACTGATGTTTTTCCCTCCAGGTATAAAACAAATTCCACACATTTACAGCAGCACTCATGCTACCTTCTGCCCCATAAGTCCCCCTCACCTTCCAAAGATGAAAACCGAAGGAATTTAATGATTTCCCAGTAATTAATGTCATGTTATGGTATTCATCATTGCATTACATATATTCTTCATGTGGTCAGTACCTTTCATTAAGTGATGTGTTTTAACTTCCTAAATCACTTCAGACCCCCATGCACACAAACAGAATTTATATTCTCTCTCGTGTTATCAGTTTAACACCCAAAGCCTGCATGACAAAGGCATCTTCAATGTACTTTATGTGCCTTAATGCCAAGCTTTGTTCTTTAAATAATTTCAGACTAGTCAGTTCATTATAGCAAAAAGCGTGGCAAGAAACTTGCCTTCTTATAAGTGGATGTTCGCTCAGTGCAGTAACTTGGGCTGCTGCCTCCTATCAAAATTCAGGCCGAGTGGCCAGCATGTGACTGCAGCATGTGACCGCAGCATGTGATCACAGAGTCACGCCCACAATGTGCCAACGTAAAAATAAATGATCAGGCCAGATGTGGCCACTCTTCCAGCATCCTGACTGCCTTTCAAACAGCCTCCCTGACTGCACCAGCGGCCAGCCTGGCCCTTGCTGCCTGAATCACTGACTGTAGCATAATTGCTGTAACTGGAGCAACCTTTCGGTTTTGTCTTTATCTTTCAGCTTCCCTTCAGAGCTGCCCACCACCACTGACCCCTTGCGACTTTGAGGCACTCCTGGCACAGGGTGACGATGCCAACAGCTGCCCCCTGCTGTCCCACTGTCTCTGCGACACCTCCTTCTGCCGACTGGACTTCAGTGAATGCATGTCCTCTAGGGCTTGTCCTTGTCCGCCCACTGGTCCCAGTCTGCTTCTGCAGCTTGGCCCCAGCACGATATCTTAAAGCTTGAGAAAATAACCTTGAAGTCTTTTCCACAGCACTAACTCTAAACAATAACAGCATGTCCTTGGCTTATAAATGCATAATGAAGCACAGGTGAAGCTTAGTGACAGCGTGTCTTGATTGGCTTTCGTATAAATCATTCATTATCGCCTCATCAATAATTGATGGGCTCCGTATGTAAATAGTTCCACATGCCGGAAGGGTTAGACCTCTGAACCTGCCCAGATAGCACTTTTAAACTTCAGCATTCTGAGTTGGCAGCAAAACCGTCTCCAAGACAAACACATATGCTGATGAGTTTTAAATACCAAGAACCTAAAAATATCTATATGAAAGCTGCCGTGAGTTTCTCCTCATGTAATTATAATTGATTTGAATTATTAATGTGCATTAAGAAAATTTGCACTGATAAATCCTTGCACTTATATTGAGCGTAATGTATCTAAATTATGTTTAGAATGATTTCAGCATTTTAATTTATAATGTAAGGTGTCGACTGTCTAAATTTCATGATTTATGTCTGAGATACAGATATTGGTATTTGTGATATATATATAGAAAGATTTACAGAGGTTTTGTGGGTTTAAATGTGTCATCTGTGCAGAGACACACAGAAACTGAACTTAGGGCAGAATATGTAGACAGGCTGAAATGGGAAACGATGCAACATTAGCTGCTGTGTATGAAGGCTCCCAAATTACATTGCTTCAAAGTTAGCAAAGTGTTGTCTAGCAAGATGTACTTCTAAGAATTGTGTAAGTGATCTGGGCAGTAAATTAAACTCTTCTGGCCAGATTAAGTAAAAGAGAGAGTGGGAGAGAGAGAGAGAGAGAGAGAGGGAGGGAAGGAGGGAGGGAGGGGTGGAGTGCAGCTCCAATAGAAGAATCTATCAGGAATGAACATATGCCATCTTCAGATTTTGCCATAACGTTATTAAAGCGGGGATTTGGCACAAGCAAAGAGTTTAAGCTCTTCTGAGGACAAAGCTGTGCTATTTCACACCTGCAGGCCAATACGGGGCTCTTAGGAAGCAGAGTGTGTTTTGGGTTTTTTAGTCAAATTGGTCTCATGGTGTGAAATCTCCCCAAGCTATGGGAATGAAAGACTATGAGGGTGGAGGCAGAGGCTTAGCAGTTTAAACACGCTCAAAGTTTAGTTTTAATCATAAGCATTGGTCTGTTCACTTTATTGGCACTTGAAATGAACAGGCCATGCAGAAATGCTACCATAGGATGGACTGACATCCCATTCAGGCTAACCTGTGTCTGTGCTTCCTGGGATTGACTGATCACAGCCCGGTACATATAAGAAGGTATAATAGAGGGATGGATGAATAGAGTGATCATCAAAAAGATACAAAAAATAGCAATTAATTACTTAACTACATTGATTAATAAATGTTTTGACTTTTTGACATAGGTGAGCAGCTGAGCAGGTTAATTCCTCTGTGTCCAAACTTTGGACACCAAACCAGATGACACTTACTGTATATGGCACATTGTCCCAAAGGATGAGTCCAACTCTAAATACAAACCCATTCAGACTCACCTTTCCATCTGTGTGAAGCTCAGCCTTTGGGGAAAAGCAGCATGTCAGTGCTCTGGTGTGTATGAGCAGGTAAATTAGGGAAAGAAGAAAAAAGCGGCAGGTGCTGTATGTGCATTGTGCAGTCGCTGATTTGGCTTGGCATAGCTTTGATAGTTAGCTCAGAGAGATGAGCCTCTGAAATGGCAGAGTAATGAGCGAGAACTCCTACATCCTACTCATTTACCCCGGCTGAATCTTAATAGAAATGTTTCTCACTTCTTGACACAAAACGTTGGAAATAAATGTTACCATCTTCCGGAGAATTAAAGTTCCTTTCTGTTGGTTGTGGTTGGGGTCATATTTAATATGGAGGTGATTCAGCGCTGATGTCATGTCAGATTTTATACCTATAGTTATTCTTTATGCTGCCTTAACCCAGATTTCACTTCATGCTTCCCATTACTGCTGATTTATTACTCCTTTTGATATCTATTCTAACAAACTTTTACAATCCCAAAAGCTTTTAGGCATATCATGTTAAATTTGCACTCAAAAAATTGCCCGATTTTTGTTGTTCAGCCAAGACTATGAGTTTCACACCATGTGACAGTGAAGGTTGGGGGCGGGGGTTACCTGGGGACACAGAGGACCAGCATTTGGGGGAGGGGGGGGTGGGGTGCTCAGTGTGAGGAGGATGGGAGCAGACTGTAAGCATTTGACTCCCAGGAAGAGAAGACTGGTTCTCCTCCCAATGGGATCACATTGTGTCTGGGTGCTGAACTACTGAACTACGGGGCGCCGAGTGCATGTGTGTCCATATACACGCGTGTGCACATTTGTGTACATGCGTGTGTCACAGTGGGGCATGACAGAGTGATAGACAAGCTGCATTGTGGCTTACAAAAAAACAAAGGACTTTATCAAAGCTTAACTCAAAAGAAAGAAGCAAAAAAAAACCAAGAGTGATCTAAACACGTGCAGGCAGAAAACAAGAACTAATACAGTTCAATACAGAGCAATAAAGGAACAAACACAGCAACAGCAAAAGAACAAACACAGCAGCAGCAAAGGAACAAAAGACAGCAGCAGCAAAGTAACAAACATAGCGGCAGCAAAGGAACAAACACAGCAGCAAAGGAACAAAAGAAAGCAGCAGCAAAGTAACAAACACAGCAGCAGCAAAGGAACAAACACAGCAGCAGCAAAGGAACAAACACAGCAGCAGAAAAGAAACAAACACAGCAGCAGCAAAGGAACAAAAGACAGCAGTAGCAAAGGAACAAACACAGCAGCAGCAAAGGAACAAACACAGCAGCAGCAGAGGAACAAGCATTATGATCATCTAAGGAACAGAATAAGGGCAGGCAATTCAATACTAAGAGACCAGGGCTAGACAGGGGACAGGTGCAGGCCATATCCAATGAACAAAATACTCAAAACTAGAGTGAGGGTAATTAACAACACTTCAGATTAAAACATAAGGAGATACTGGGAATTTAAGCAAACAGAACATCAGAATAACTGAACTAGACGCAGGCAGGGAGGGATCCTGACAGTGTGTGCCATGTGTGTGTATAAGTGTATGATATTTGTTTGCATGTGCGTATGCATGTGATTGTGTGAGTGTTTCTGTGTGTGGGCGTGTGTGTGTGGTCTTGTGGGGTGGGGTGGCTGATGTAAAACTTAAAGCTCTGGCAGTAAGCGGGAAGTGAGCTTTACCAAAACTGCCCCAGGCACAATCCCTGATACTTAAACCTGTCTTAGCAAAGCTGCAGATTTATGAATGAATAAAACTGAAATCTGAGTAAATAGCTTTCCATAAGATGTCTGCCAAGCAAAGACACTGAATAAGCAAAATTAAAACTAAGCCTCAAAATGAGTGCAATGTTCTTGGGTTGAAGGGTGGGGGCAGTTGAAGCTGCATGAGCGTGTGAGCTGTATTTCCACCCATTGGGGTGGGCAGACGCCATGGGGTTCCTTTCCTTCCTCCTTTAGTCTTCTTCCATTTCACGCACAGCCTGCTTGTTTAAGTATGACAGGATGAACGGGCCACGCCATTCAATTACCCCAACCAATCGTATCTGCGGCAATGCCGCCATGGTAACGTTACAACCAATCCCAGATTGGTGGGATTATTTACCCACTGAAGATATGAAAGCTGATGTTAGTAAACTGGGGTTAAAACAGGAAGGAATTAAGCATAGGTCACGCGGAAGGCCAGACCGAGCTTACCAAGCCCTTCTCAACTGGCCCAAAATCCACTGGCCGATGTCACAGCAGAGAGTCTCTGCAGGAGCACCTTGGAGCCTGGCAATGATAAATAGTCAGCCATGTTAGCGTAAAATGCTATCATCTACATCAGTTAAAGTAATGGATGAAAACAGAATGGCTATCTGTGTGGGATGTGCCCTGAGGCGCTGTGGGAGGTCAGTGAGGGGAAAAATGCTGACCAGGGTGTCTGGGCACGGTCCTGGGGGAGGGAGCATTCACATCAGTGCCTCCTTTGGTACTGTGCAGGTGTGCAGATGGGTAAAACAGGCCAACGTGAGGCTGGTGTCACACATCCCATGACATAGATAATCTGACGGTCCCAGTGACTGCGTGCCCTTTGGGGGCGGCCATGTGTGTGCCAGTCACTCTAACTGTGTAATACATGTGTCTATTTACACATGCCCAATAAAATATTGAGCAGCATTCAGTCATGCTTGCGTTCTCATTAAACATGCCGCTCTGATGGAATTTAATAGTCTGTACTATTATAGAATAAAAGGCTGGTTCATAATGAATCAGGCATTTTTCATACACGTGAAAGCCTACACACATGCTCACACACACATGTGCACACACGCACACACACACACACACACACACACACACAGACATGCAATCATATCATTTTCGGGACCGCTCATTCATTTCAATGGAAAAATTCTAATGCTAACTATAACAACCTTGACCCCTACCCAGCCCTAACCATAACCATAAGTAACCAAAAAAAACAGAAGAGTTTTTGCATTTTTAGTTCTTTCATTGCAGTCACGGATTTTTATAAAATAAAACTGCTCCCCATAAGGAAAAAAAAACGGGTATTCATCACATTGTGGGGACATTTGGTCCCCACAAGGTAAGGTATACCCGGACCACACACACACACAAATGCTGCACAGCACTCTATATTAGTGCCAGGAATGTCTTCATAAGCACTGAGCGTGCTCAGTTCTTGTATGAAGTACTTAAGAGACTCATGCTGGGATTGCCCATTCCAGGCAATTTTACATCAATCAAGATGGAACTGAAGCAAAAAGCACTGCTATTTTGAGTTAGATTGTGTTCCCAGGGAGGTATTGAGCAGTTCTGCTCATCTTTATATATTTTACATGATCAGCTCCCTCTGTTGTCCAGGAAGTCAATACTTTCAAACAAATTACTGGATCTGTTCCTTTTTATTTCCCTATTGTTGCCCCATTTTGACAAAAAAATAAAGTATAGGAAATGCAGATCACCAGTGATGCTGTTACTATTGCTGAGACTTGTGCACTGGCAGGAGTAATGCATATGCATGAGAGCAATGTAAATATGGGGATTGGTAAGAGTAATTAGAGCGAGAGTAATGTAGAGGTTCACGCAGAGTAGTGAGAGTAACGAATAGAGTAATATTGACAGAAACATATTGGTTTTGAGAAGTGAGAAATGCCTGGATATGATGCCTGATAAGGTTTCCTCTGAGGCATTGTTGTTTGTGTGTGGGGGGGATCTTACTATGACACAATGATAGAGATAAAAACAGGGAAACAGAGAGAGAGAGAGAAAGAGAGAGAGAGAGAAAGCACCCACGAGAGTATTACAAACAAGAATGAGTGATTAGGGGCAGGAGAAGGAGGGCCAGAATACGATAAAAGAAGAATTGTTTTCCTTTGTTATTTCATTCTTTGATCTGCATTTTGTCCTTTGTATTTGTTGCTGGTTTAAATGATTGAATGTGCTTTGGCAATAATAGAAGCAGAAAAATGGAAAGAGGGAAACAGAGAGGGTGGGGGCAAAGGGAGGATACAGACGCAAACATAAAAGTCTTTATTTACAGTATTAGGCTGGGATTGCCGGAGATCCAACATCTGCTTTGGAAACAGGGTTTTTCTCTTTTGGCAATGGAAAGAGTGCAGGCAGAGGAAGCCGATGGAGGATGAGAAGGAGGTATGGACACAGACCTAAAAGGAATGAGAGATGGGAAAAGGAGAAAATAGAGATTAGAGATAGAGCAATGGACAGGAAGTGACAGAGATGGTGGTGGGCTGGAAAAAGTGGACAAGACACAGATTAGAGGAGCGTGGGGAGTGATGGATGGGAAAAAGATGAGGTGGAGAGGACATCCCAGCAACCCCGAGTGGCCTCATGCGGGGGAAGGGGGGGCTTGACCGCCAGAGGTCCTCCAGCAGGCGCGAGAGGGAGTGAAGTAATTACTGAAGCCTTAATGATGCCTACTTAGGGCGAGCACCTCTGCCATTGATTAGGAGATATTCCTACCCCCGGCAATGAAAGCCAGCTTCCAACAGCAGTGCTTGTTTAGCAGATTTAATTGTGTGTCTCTTTGCTTTGTCTGCCTCCTGCTTTTTTGCTGATGAGTGAGAGCATGAGAGCCTGAGGACTCTGAGAATGCATGACCTGTTGTGCGCAGCTCATTCCTGTACATGTAGTGGCAGCGTTCTGATGGTGCGTGGGCTGGCGTCCTCGCTCCTTTCCAGTACCTGTAGTGGCAGCGTTCTGATGGTGAGTGATCTAGTGTGCTAAGCCCCTTTCCTGTATCTGTAGTGGCAGTGTTCTCAGGGTATGTGAGTTGCCGTGCTAAGCTTCTGTCCTATACCTGTAGTGGCAGCGTTCTAAAGGGGGGAGGGGGGGGGGTGATCAGGCGTACTCAGCCCATTTCCTGTACCTGTAGTGGCAGCGTTCTGAGGGGGGTGATCTTGCTTGTTCAACCCCTTTCCTGTGCTTCTACTGGCTTTGTTGTGGGGGTATGTGATCTGACGTGCTCAACTCCTTTCCTGTACCTGTAATGGCAGCATCCTGGGGCTGGGTGATCTAGTGTGCTAAGTCCATTTCCTGTATCTATAGTGGCAATATTCTGAGGGTATGTGATTTGCTGGGCTCAGCCCCTTTCCTGTACCTGTAGTGGCAGCATTCTGAGAGTACATGATCTGGCGTGCTAAGCCTTTTTCTTGTATCTGTAGTGGCAGCGTTGTGAGAGTACATGATTTGGCGTGCTCAGTCCCTTTCCTGTTCCTGTAGTGGCAGCATTCTGAGAGTACATGATCTGGTGTGCTAAGCCTTTTTCCTGTATCTGTAGTGGCAGCGTTGTGAGAGTACATGATTCGGCGTGCTCAGTCCCTTTCCTGTACCTGTAGTGGCAGCATTCTAAGAGTACATTATCTGGTGTGCTAAGCCTTTTTCCTGTATCTGTAGTGGCAGCATTGTGAGAGTACATGATCTGGCGTGCTCAGTCCCTTTCCTGTACCTGTAGTGGCAGCGTTCTGAGAGCCCTTTTCCTGTATCTGTAGTGGCAGCGTTCTGAGGGAATGTGATTTGGTGTGCTAAGCTCCTTTCCTGTTCCTGTAGTAGCAGGATTGTGAGAATACATGACCTGCCGTGCTCAGCCCTTTTCCTGTATCTGTAGTGGCAGAGTTCTGAGGGTGGGTGATCTTGAGTGCTCAACCCCTTTCCTGTTCCTTAGTAGCAGCACACAACACAAGAATTTGTGTTCTTCATATTCCACCCCAGTATTCAGAGTTTTTTCAAAGACTTATCTGTTCAGTGAGAGCCTTTCTAGCAAAGGATCCTTGTTAACCAATCAAATGAGGTGAATCACACAGATCTACATCATGACAGTCTACCTTTCAATAGTGGGACTTATGAAAGACTTATTAAAGTTTTCAAATTTAATAAGACTTTTTTAGCAGGGATTAACTGTAAATTAAAGCAAAATGAATATGAATCTGGGGCAGCATGGTGGTGCAGTGGTTAGCACTGTTGCCTCACACCTCTCGGACCCAGATTTGAGTCTCCTCCGGGGTTACATGCATATTTTCCCCATGTCGTCGTGGGGTTTCCTCCGGGTACTACGGTTTCCCCTCACAGTCCAAAGACATGTTGAGGCTAATTGGACTTGCTAACTTGCCCGTAGGACTGCATGTGTGTGTGAGTGGTGTGTGAGTGTGCCCTGTGATGGGTTGGCCCCCCATCCTGGGTTGTTCCCTGCCTCGTGCCCATTGCTTCTGGGATAAGCTCCGGACCCCCCACAACCCAGTAGGATAAGCGGTTTGGAAAATGGATGGATGGATGGATGAATATGAATCCATCTGTGATTCTCCTTTTTAGAGCTCTCATCACCTCATACCCAGTGTACTGTATCCCATAGTGTAGGAGGCAGGCTTGGTGGAGGGGCTTTTGGCCTTGGGCCCATCATGGTAGGGGGGTCCACTGCAAAGTTTCGCAACAATTTACCATCTTTACCAGTTTACCTTACTATATTTTACTGCATCCCCCCACTCCCCCGCCCCCAGCATGTCATCCCCTTCTGGTGTCATACTCTTCCTCTACCTCCGACTCTATCCCATGAGTGTCTTGAGTTCCAGAAAGTGATTGGAAACAAATGGCAACTGATTGTCTTTACCCATGATTCATCGTTCATTTTTGGAGAGTAGAAAACTGGGAAGAAATATCTAGTAATATCTAGAAAGCTCTAAATATCTATAAAGCTCAGTGCTCACCAAGTCGTGCCATTATGTGAGCTCATATTGGACAAAGGAGACCTGGGTGTGCCTTGTGCGTGAGGCCCCCCAGCTGGAAAGCTCATCACCAGGACTGATGAGCAAGCCCTCATCAGGCATGGCGCTCAGAGAACGGTGCTAAATTTTTAAAGAGCAGGAGATGTGATGGATCTCTCTGCTATCTATTACTCCTGCCTTAGGCTAACAAAGTTGCATTTAACCCCGGTAACTGAGAAAACTGGAGGAAAACCTGGGGTGATGGCATTCATCATTACAAGCCAGCTACAAGGTTGGCTTCCTGATTTCTGTACCTGATAATTCAGGAAGGAACAGTACGGCATGTATCAACTGCTACGGTGTGTGTTTCAGTGTGCTTGCATGTGTGTGCGTATGTGTCTGTATCATGATTGCAGGCTGGGTGTCTCTTGAAAAAACAAAGAAGCAAATGGAGGAGACACGTCATGGTCAATTTCCCATTCTGTTTCGTGTGATGAGGGGCAACATTTTGTGTGTGTGTCTGTGGATTATATTTATACTACATTGTAGGGACCAAATGTACACTGTAGGGACCATTTTTCAGGTCCTTACAAAGATCTGCGAATGCAATCAAAAAAGTAAACATTTAGTTTGGTTACTTATGGTTAAGTTTAGGGCTGGGTTAGGGTTAGGGTCGCCAAGTCAGAATTAGAGTTTTCCACATAGAAATGAATATAGAGTCCCTACAAAGATATAATTACAAACCTGCGTGTGTGTGTGTGTGTGTGTGTGTGTGCACGTCCTACAGTGAGAAAGACAGAAGGCCAGCAGCGTTTTCATGACACTGGTCATAGGTAGCTTTCAGTACTGTATGTGCATACCTCTAAGTGAGTCTCTATTTGCGTGGCTCTCTGCAGTGTTCCTTAAAATGTGTTATACGATTGAAACAAAGAACTATAGTGGAAAGTCCCAAGTCTATTGTGTTTCACTGTCTCACACATTCCTGATTCCTGAGTGAGCTTGGTCCACTGCTCAAATCTCTTATTCCACATTTTCACAGGTTTAGTGTTATTTTTTTTTTGCTCTTTACTTTCAGAATAGAATAATGGGCTCACAGTCCATACAAATATTTCTTAAATGTCATCCCGGTCTTCCAAGGTTCACTATAAAATTGAATGTCACCATTTTTACCTGTTTTGTAATTAGAATGTTTGACTCTGAGGCTATGAAGCAGCAGGCAGTAATCACTTTACATTTAGCTGAGCTGACAGCTTTGCTCAAAATAACAGTGGATTGGAGCCATTCTGACACAGAACATTTTCTTACAGCAGTTCTAGACCTTGATCAGCTGGGCCTCTCATAGGATTGGAACCAACAACCTACAGGTTACGATTACATAGGCCTCATCACTATGAAGCTCACTGCCTCCTCTCTCCTGGCCAGCTTTAGTTATTCTTAGTGGTGGAGGAGGCCCCTGAAGAGCCACCTTTATATTTCCCTCAGCTACTGAGCCAGAGCAGGGTTGTGGTGAGCCTGGAGCCTATCCCAGGAAGCATACAGCACAGGACAGGGAGAACTCTGGCTAGATGCCTATCGCGGGGCACACAGACACAAACAATTCTGCCTTTAGACTGTGGGTGGAAACCGCACTGCTCACGGAAAACCCACACAATTACAGAAGCTCCTCACACATACAGTACAGCAGGAATCGAATCCTTTGGAGGGAGACCGCAATGCCATCCTCCATGATATAGCCATATGGACACCCATATTCCAGGTGCTTCATAGGGGCGCTGATGATGTAGGGACACTCTAATACTTAGTTATTCTTCATACTTCTTACAGTTCAAAGCATTTAACCAGACACTGAATCAACTTTACAGCTTTAACCATAATAGCTGATCAACATCCTTCCAAATAAAATGTCAGGGTACAGGTAGGAAGTACAATGAAATCTTAGTCTTTGGATGTCTCTCCTTTTTCTCCTCTTGCACATAAACAGACGTGTGTTCGGGTGAGAATGAAGCTTGGGGTCAGAGTGCAAGGTCAGCTGTTTATCTAGCACCTCTGGAGTAGTCTTGCTCCCAGGCCCAGAAGTGATATGATTACTCTGCAAAGTCTGCCCATTTAGGATCTCGCAGCACGGCAGTGCTGCCAGTGTGATGAGCTCAGTGGGCATGGTGTGGAAGCCAGTGTTGTGGCCCCCACATCCGGTGCCCCCACACATCCGGCAGCTCCTATTACACTGACAGGAAGCCAGTGTTGTGGCCCCCACATCCGGTGCCCCCACACATCCGGCAGCTCCTATTAAACTGACAGGAAGCCGGTGTGGTGGCCCCTGCATCCGGCGCCCCCAGTTGTCCGCCAGCTCCGATTACACTGACAGAAATCTGGGTTGGTGGCCCCTGCATCCGGGCACCCCCACACATCCACCTGCTCCGATTACACTGACAGGAAGCCGGTGTGGTGGCCCCTGCATCCGGCGCTCCCAGGTGTCTGCTAGCTCCGATAACACTGACAGAAATCTGGGTTGGTGGCCCCTGCATCAGGGCGCCCCCACACATCCGCCTGCTCCTATTACACTGACAGGAAACCGGTGTGGTGGCCCCTGCATCCGGCGCTCCCAGGTGTCTGCTAGCTCCAATAACACTGACAGAAATCTGGGTTGGTGGCCCCTGCATCAGGGCGCCCCCACACATCCACCTGCTCCGATTACACTGACAGGAAGCCGGTGTGGTGGCCCCCACATCTGG
Organism: Brienomyrus brachyistius; assembly: GCF_023856365.1. Classification (NCBI taxonomy): domain Eukaryota; kingdom Metazoa; phylum Chordata; class Actinopteri; order Osteoglossiformes; family Mormyridae; genus Brienomyrus; species Brienomyrus brachyistius. Next base: position 23,962,879 of record NC_064544.1, read on the forward strand.
TGCCCCCACACACCCGCCAGCTCCTATTACACAGACAGGAAGCCGGTGTGGTGGCCCCTGCATCCGGCGCCCCCAGGTGTCCGCCAGCTCCGATACCACTGACAGAAATCTGGGTTGGTGGCCCCTGCATCAGGGCGCCCCCACACATCCGCCTGCTCCTATTACACTGACAGGAAACCGGTGTGGTGGCCCCTGCATCCGGCGCCCCCAGGTGTCCGCCAGCTCCAATTACACTGGCAGGAAGCCGGTGTGATGGCCCTGCGTCCGGCGTCCCCGGGTGTCCACCAGCTCTAATTACACTGACAGGGTGCTGCCAGTGGGAAATGGCTACAGGCTCATGATAAATCCATATGAGCCTTCATTCCTCAATTGCCAGCTCCTAGAAAAGTTTCATGGGATATAAGCTTATATTGTGCCATCTTATTCTTGATAGACATCTATAAGAGAGGGAATTAAGTAACTATTCATCTATATACATCACATCCTGCTACTGCAGAGTAGTTATCTTCACACTCCTCTTTAAGCCTTTTCAGGAGATGGCGCAAATGTCAAATGTTCTTCTTTAATGTTCGGCTGTATTACATCTGCACAATGTCACACTGTTTAATTATGAGGGCAACAGTAAGCAGGGCTTTGGTCCAGTCCTGCCTTTTAAAGTCTCTGTCCAGAAATTGAACATAACAACGATTGTAAACACCAGCTAGTTATCCTATATTCCATAGCAATCATAGCATTGAGATTTGTCCCACTCTATGTTCTTAGTCTATCAGCTTTAAACAGTCATTTTATGCCCAGACATTAAACCATCTAAGATGGCCACCAAGCCTCTGCCGGCTTCAATGCGTGGCTGTTAGCCACAGGCTAGCTCGCTATCGGCAGCCGACACCCACCCCCATACATTGTCAGTTATTTCCAAAGCAAATCTGACAGCTGCAGCTATCAGCGCTTCAGTCAGGCGTTGGCTAAGTCCCCCGAGACGGAGCCAAAGGTCCCCCTGAATGCTTAAGCACAGCGCTGCGGCGGGACCATGGTGTCTGGTGAGATTAAATCAGATACACCATTTCACCTGCTTGAGCAGTTCAAGCGGACTAATAGGTGACACTCACAGCAGTGTCTGTGCAATTAATAAGATCAATGACTCCATTCAGTCTTCAGAGCTGGAATATTACCGAGAGAAGGACGCTGTTTATGAAGCTGTTATATGGCACTTAATCACATTGTACCTCCACCAATTTAGTTTTTTTTGTTGTCTTTGACACTAGGTGGGATAAAACTTCACTTTCACTCTTAGGAGGGGGATCAATGAATAATTTTCCAGGATTCCACTTTTGCTAATAAAGTTTTTTTTTTTTAATTCCCTATGGAAACCCCCTCTGCATATTGTTATGGACCATGCAACGATTCTGTTGTAGCTCTACACAAATTAAATTTGATTAATTTGTTTTACTCTTGAAGAAGTAGGATGAGACAGCCATAAAGAGACCTCTGGGACAGATGATGAATAGTGACTGAGGTTTTCTCTCTCTATATATAACTGAAAATGATTTAAAATGAGAAATGGCGACATTAAGAGAAAAATGAAAGTAAGGATGGAGAATGAAAAGCGTTTCAGCCACAAGGTGAGGTGTAGCCCCAATCTGAAGGAGTGAATGACAAAGTGTGAGAGAAAGTGAGATACAAAGAGAGAACAAAGATTCATCTGAAAGAACAAAAAAGATGGAGACAGATAGAGAAAAGTAGAGACATCCCTGTTATTTTTTTTAATGAACAAGCACGTTTATGAATAGCAACTTGCATAGCTTTCAGTGTATGTGCTTTAAACAGCTACATATGCAGGCTTTCTTGAGAGATCTCCGATCTATATGAATAATCATACAAGCACTGGCGTTAATGTGGCGTTAAATGTTAAGTTTGGGGTCCCCTAATGTCCCCCAGAGTCTAAAGTGAACAGCTGGAACATGCGAGAAATGAAATGCCTTCACCTAGGTCAGACTTCGTTTTGTGTTCGACGTTGTTTGCTGTAGCTCGTGCTGCACATGAGAGCCGCAGCACAGCTGTACCTGGAAAAACAAAAGAGCATAAACACTATGGCTGCCAGTGCTGAAGTCTGCAACAATGATAGTAGTAAATTACTGCATGTGCCGTCAATTAATTAGCCAAAAGGACTGTTATCATGGGGGCGGCATGGTGGTGCAGTGGTTAGCACTGTTGCCTCACACCTCTGGGACCCAGGTTCGAGCCTTTGCCTGGGTTACGTGTGTGGAGTTTGCATGTTCTCCCCATGTCGTCGTGGGGTTTCCTCCGGGTACTCGAGTTTCCCCCCACAGTCCAAAAACATGCTGAGGCTAATTGGAGTTACTAAATTGCCCATAGGTGTGCATGTGTGAGTGAATGGTGTGCATGGTGAGTGTGCCCTGCGATGGGCTGGCCCCCCATCCTGGGTTGTTCCCTGCCTCGTGCCCATTGCTTCCGGGATAGGCTCCGCCCCCCCCCCCCCCCCCCCCCCCCCGCGACCCAGTAGGATAAGCGGTTTGGAAAATGGATGGATGGACTGTTATCACAAGATAACCTAAAGTGATGTGAAATCTGTCTACGATAAGTTTCAAATGAATAAAAGCATGAAGCTTTGGGTCTTTCCGGTGTTGTTAAGTGCAGTCAGAAAGCTGGAGGTTCCTTCCCAGGACGGAGGTGACATGTGGGCCAAGGCTGTTCTGAGAAATGCCACAAGAAACGACGGCTCATACTGGAAGGCCAGAAAGAGCCAGTGTTGGCGATCACATTGGTCATGTCCCAGTGCATTGTGGGTTTCCCTTTTGTAGCCATCTGAAGACTGTGGCCTCAGCGCAGTCCTGCATTTTTCAGTGCTCTGTACTGGCTCTGTCAAGGTAATTAAAAGAAAATGAATGAGTGCTGTTTGGAATGAAAATTAATTGGGTTCCATTTGATTGCCGCGCATCTTCAGCAATGCACCAAGCAGCGTCGGCTCACTTCATTCAGGCAGTGTGTTGCTAACACGTTTCATTTATCCCCATTCAGCCTGCAGCTGAAAACTGCTCATTTCATCTGTCGCACACCGAAGGTAGATTGGAAAAGCATTTCAAAGAAAAACAGAAGAATACAAATGACAATTGCTCAAATGACTTCTGCTCTATATTTACAAACTTTAATCCCTTTCATATGTCAATAAGAAAACTACACTCCATGTAATAAAGAGAACACTATAGAACACTATAATGATGATGATGATGATGACAAGGATTATAATAATAATTATTATGAATAAGATTCTGCTTTTTTTCCACACCTGGTTTAAAAGCACCAGCACGTCCATCTTGAGGACAGCAGCCTCATTCATTGTGGTCATCAGGCAGATCAGTGCAGCATCAGCCTGGTCTGTCGCGCTAACAGAGAGAGCTGGAACACAAAACTGTCCATTTACAGCTCAGTTTACGTTACTATCCTCACCTATTGTCACAAGCTTTGGGTAGTGACTGAAAGAATGAGATCACGGACACAAACAGCAGAAATGAATTTCCTCTGCAGGGTGTCTGGGCTCAGCCATAGAGAGGAGTTCAGACATTCGGGAGGGGCTCAAAGTACAGCCATTGCTCCTCTGCTAGTTGAGGTGGTTCAGACATCTGCGTAGGATGCCTCCTGGATGGCTCCCAGGGGAGGTGCTTCCGGAAAATCCGACCAGGAAGAGACTCCAGGTCAGACCCAGGACACGCTGGAGAGATTACATCTCTTGGCTGGCCTGGGAACATCTTGGTATCCCCCAAAGGAGCTGGAGGAGGTGGCTGGTGAGAGGGAGGTCTGGGCATCCCCACTCAGACTGCTGTCCAAAGCACCGGACCCTGATAAGCGACAAAAAAATGGAAGAATAGATGGAGGGATGGACCAGGCATATAATTATGCTGTATTGTTATTTTTCACATTTACTTATTAACATGATTTTTCCCACATTTCTGTCTCAGTCTAGCCACTGAAAGTCGTAAACAATATAATTAATAATGTTCACCTCCAATAAAATTTCAGGTATTTTTAATAATCGTCGTTTGGTTTTGAAGGAGCAGTTCATTAGCTGAAATGAATACATGTTTAGAAGGCTTTGAAGTGACTTCACACGGAAAAACGAGCCTACAACAGCTAATGAAGCTTCACAAATGATCCTTAAGTTCATTGAATGTCAGACTTTCCTTTGACATTAAAATTAACAAGAGTCGCTAATTGCCTTGAAGTGACACAACTGAGCTTCAGTCTTTTAATTCTTCATATAAAGTGTGTAAAAACTTTCGTTAGAAAACTGTACATTTTACTTAAGCCTCATGGAACCTGCATATCAATGTGATCTCTTTTGCCAAATGTATTTCTTATTGTCTTTTTGTAAAAATTTTCCTGCCAAACACTGTTGTGGCACTTCTGCCACAGAAGAATACCTCACAACGATCCAAACTGAGCTTCTACCTGCCTGCAGTTTCTACATCTGGGAATGATACTGTAGGAATTTTTAATGCAGGCTAGGTCCAACACAGATGCCGGTCTGCATGTGAGAACGACGAAGAGAAAAAGAGTATCTAAATCAGGAGCTAGATGCGTGCGTCTGCTCGCTCGGCTGAAGCACAGCTCGGCAGAAATGGCACGCAGGAATGTGCAGAACGGGGAACTTAATTAACTTTCCAGTTACACACCCTTCTCGCGGATGAGAAACACGACAGAAACACTCAACGGGAAGACTGAGAAGGCGAAGATGCAGGTATGAATTGATGGCTCTTTGCTAATTATCCTCAAAGCAAGTTTATGTTCCCGCAGAAGAGGGGATCCTAATTAATTTCAGGCTTGGGCTTTGATGTTTTTAATATGCTTTAAGCTTCCGAACTTCATTAGTTCCAAGCCTTCCTCAGTGACCAGCACACCATTCCCCTGGTCCAGGGTCTGTCTGTACCTGGGTATTTTTAGCCATGTTATTATTAGAGGGACTGGAACACTTGCCATCATTACCTTCACAGGGTGCTTCAACCCAGTGTATCAACAAGCCTCTAATCTCTAATTGGGCTTCAGGAGTCAGTGTTGTTCTCCTGAAGACAAGGCCTGCCCTTTCACAATTTCTTTGTTTTTTTTTTTTATCTTTATTTCATGTCATCAAAGTTTTCTGCCTGTCACGTCCCCTGACAGTGAACCTTTAATGATTTATGCAAAAAATAAAGTTTCGGAAAAGCATGAGATTGAGCAAGTTACGGTAAATTTCAGTAAAGATGAAGGCCTCCTTCAGGAATGCATAACCAAAGGAGGCATTACTGTGACGCTGTGGCAAACACAGTCCAAGGAGCCCTATGCTCCAGAAAACACGGACATCGCGTTGCCATTGATGTTATTGGCTTGTGCATCCCAGACATTCATTGCTTCCTTTTGCTACTAAAGTCTTAACAGTTGTGTTGCAGTCTGTGCATCTGTCTCTCATGTACTCACGTCACATCCGTGCAATCAATCTAATTCCGAGTGGACACTATTGATTGGTAAAGTCAGATAAACTCTTGATGATCTCTGGGTTAAAAAGGATCCCAGTGGTCGATCACTAGATTCACTTTCTGGCATATGAAACCAAACCAGGGAACATTATAACTTGGCTGACAGGCCTTGGAAATGGATTTGTTTTGAGCATTTAAAGATTCAGGGCAATTTCAGGGCAAAAAAAGCAAACAAATTCTCTGCGCCATATTGATCCGACCTTCGCGTAATTGGCAGCAGTGTGGATGCCTGGTTTTTAATAGCAGTTTAGAGAAAACAAGAAAACAAAACACAGAAAAATCAATCTGTTGCCCAATCCAAAAATAAAATAGAAATATTAACATCTCAGCTTTTTTTTTCTCCATGTGTTCTTCAGGAAAAGCTATTTCAGACCTGGACAGGCCCAAAGGCACTTAATTGAAGTCTTTCTAAGCTAGGGAGCCTATCTAAAGAGTCAGACCTACATTTTTTCAGGTGTCTGCTGAGACATCCCTCATTAGGAAATGCGATATTAATAGTAAAAACTATGAAGTGTTAATTTTACCTTATCAGACAGATGGCAGCTTTTAACAATCTGTGGTCATCTTGAAATAGGATGGTTTGATTACAGGTTCGAACACCCAGACATTTTACATAAACCCCTCTCCGGGGAATATGTCTGTTCAAACTAACGAGTCGATCATCACATTTCCCCCATTTGATCCCAATTGACATGTAGTAGATGATCATGCCAACAGGCATGTAAAAATATGTTAATCTGTTTTTGGCCTACTGTGAAATTATCAGATTTTTCTGACATCTCATTACTTCTAGCGATTAATATCAAGGATTTTAAAGAAAGGAAAAAAGACATCTAATGAAAAGACATGATGTAATAAATATATTAATCTTTAGGATTTATACAGCGTTACCACAGATTCATTGTCTTAACCCTCATAACTTCATACATTATACAGCACACATTGGACATAATCTGTTTAACATTATGATAATAATATTTATAAATGCCTATAAATGAGCGCATTATGTGAAGTGAATGGAAGGTGGATGTATTTATTTCGAATCTGTTTCATGGGTAATATCTCATATCTACGATGAGTCTCGTTTGTGTCTCTTCTCATGATTAAATAAATCTGCCTGCAGGGGGCAGTGGTGGGAAGGGTGTTTCCTCAGCAGAAAAGAAGAAAGTTACAAAAGAAGAGCTGTGAGAAAAGTGCTGTGTTTAGCGTTTCCGTCTTCAAGAGGCGGGCTGCACGCTAATGAGGGCCGGATTACACAGGGGGCTGCGCGGCTCGGCGCGGCGCCTCGCTCGCCATCGCCGTCGCCTGCGGGCCTGCTGACATCTTTAAACACCGCCTCCTCATTATTTATTCATGACCTCCTTTATTTCATTCTTCCCAGGCAGCACTCTGCCGCTTCACAAAGTTGCTCCTGATCCATCCCGTTTAATTGCATAAACGTCGGTTTCTGCGTTTTGGGGAGGGGGCTCAGAGGACTCCCATTCACCCGTTTGCTGTAATAGTGGCAGAGTGATGTCATAAGTATTTTTGAATTAGATGAATTATTAACAAATGTCAGTAAAACCCCAAGAACCCAGCTTGTTTACAGTACTAGCATTGAATTGCAGCCTTTGTCGCAGGCAGATGCTTTCAAACAATTGTCTTTGTTTCTTTTTTACAATAGCAAAGTGTCGCCCATTACGGATGATGCTGTTTTGCTCAAATTGGTCTGAAGACGGACCAGAGAGGAAACTTGCTTCTGACCACAAACACCTTGCAGAGAAGGTGAGAGCAGGTGACTCACCGTATCGCTGTGGTTACGCAGAGCAGCCTTTGAGAGGCAGACGCATGTGAGCGGCAAGGCAGGCTCACTCACAGGAGAGGTCATGAGGAGGCGTGTAAATGCACTGCAGCATTAGGACCCCACGCAAACAGGCAAATCCCATCTCCTCACAAAGAAGATCAAGCCGACAGATTCTGAAGCTGGTCGTGGCCGTGATGGTGGGCGTGAAATATTAAAACATCGCTTCCGTTTATCCCCAGACGTCGGTCACAGCACGCAGTGGTGGGCGTAACGTAACATCAGTGAGATACACGTGTAAATGAGATACTCGATGGAAGAAAGTAAATTGTTAAAAGTCTTTTAATTTCAAAATAATTGAGTGTTTGTGGGTAAATTAGTGACATGAGTTGTGCTGCCCTTGTTAGTTTAAGGAACGAGACAAATGAGTGTGCTGTGAAGAAAATGCACTTCTGCTAGCTGCTGGCTAATAGCAAGTGAAGAGTGTGGGTTCTTACACTAAAGGGACACACATTCGCAGTGGGCGAGACAAAGCTATCCAGTGGGGTATAATTCCCAGCCCCTGCCCTGCATGAGCTACCGGCTGAGCCACTGTGCCCCCCTGGTGGACAAAAGGACGCTGAAACTGTAAGGAGACATTAATCATTTAAGCTCATCTCCTGAGAGATTATCTGGATCCAGACTCTGGAAGTATGATCGGAGTCGGAGCTCTATCAGCCATGAGGGGGAGTTTGGGTGAGACTGCACTCTGTCTTCATGGGACACCCCCACAGAGGCTTTCTCCAGGGCTGTAGTGGCAGGCAGGAGACGGTCGGGCAACGTGTAAAATGACAGATCGAGCGAGAGGTCTCCAGGCATGCCGGCAGTCGCCGTCGTCATGGAAACACGGCGAGAAAGAGACCCTGGTCTTTTATCACGGATCGGGCGCGTAGCAAGGAGACGGCCGAGGATAGCTGCATCAGCGGTTTGCCGAAGTGCGCGGCGATCCCACGCGAAGGAGAAGCATGCCAGACGCGGTTAAGGGTGACCCTGCATGACTGCAGTCCTGGGGGAAGCTGTCTGCTGTTTGCGGTGCAGACGCGCTGCGCAGATTATCACCGAGCCGCTTCTCTGGAGCACCCCCGTGGAGCTGTCAACTGGCTGAAGTACATGCGGGTGTGAGACCCCCGGCTCTCTATCACATGGACCCTATCACTTTCTATACAAACGCTTCATGACTCTTTATCAGACATGCATTTCCACACAAAGCATTTCTCAGAATTGAAGCCCAAATCCCACAAAGTGAAATAATCATTTTGTACATTCCGGTTATGGAGTGAATTTAGCAGCATGGCTTGTGAAGCATGTATGAGTGTAATGTTATAGCGCTCTGACCTCGTCCTTCTGCCCACACAGCTGGCCCAACTGCGCTTTGATTTACAGAGGAGCACTTGGCTGGGGGGCATAGACAGCCTCATAAGGGCCAGATAAGAGGAAAACATCTTAAACACATGGTGTTTTCTGCAGATTCTATGTTGTGACAAGGTTGGTGCTTAACACACAATTAACAAGCAAACCCGGTGCCTCTCACAGCATTACTCTAGTAAGCTGGCAGTTCTAGACATAGCAGACAAACAAACTTGCATGCAGGCATGCACACACAAAGATACACACACACACACACACGTGCGGACACACACGTGCACAGACACGCGTGCACGCAGGCTGTGAAGCACAACCGAGTGACCGCTGCAGCTCAGTCTAAGGCAGAGGGATCACGCTGAACTTCAGTATGGCAGCGTTCATGCAGCAGGGCTTGGCTTAAGTTTAAGCTGATGGCACAGATATGCTTGTTACCCCCTAGTGGTCAGTTTATGAGCCCTGCAGCTGTTTTACAATAACTCTGTCTGTGGGGAAGATGCTGAGAGCCTGCGGTGTCCTGCACACCGTTGATCTCCTTTATTGTGGAGAGTGCCTGCCCCATCAGTCTGTCCCAATTTCTTGGGGCTGGGCCGCACCAATTCCCCCCCCCCCCCCCCCCCCCCGCCTTCTCACTGTGAAATTTCATGCTGTGGCTGTGTAATAACTTTTTATACATTTATTTTGTAGTGTGGATCGATACAAAAAGATGATTGGTGACAGAGCAGGACCAGTCGTAGTTGCCGTTTAGGTCACATGGCTGAGATGAAACGTTATGCTGTATTAGCAAAGTCAAAATCAGGATAACCCATGCCCCCCCCCCCCATAAAATTAAACCAAAGACCAAAAAGTATTGGAAAGTTCAATTAGATGATGCAACGCGCACACCCCCAAAGCCCCCACAAATCCTGCCATCTCTGACCCAACTTGTCCTTGATGGTGTAATCAGTTCAATCTTGGTCAGCTGAGTTTCATTAACAGTGGGACCAGGCTATCGATCGATTGCAAAATCACCCATGTCCGTGTGGCTGCTCTGCCTCCTACTGTCTCATAAAGGACAAGGTCAGTCTCCTGGTTTTATGATTCCCCCTAAACGGGCCGGGATGGCTAGCCTGCCCATGCAGGTTTAAGCGCACACTCAGAGGATCGCTTCTAATTTGAGTCATCCCCTTCGACATTAAACACCGCTACTGCTGATTATACATAATTCACTCTCATTAAGAGCCATTAAATGCAGGCCCTCGGTTCTGCTTTATGCTGACAGCGAATGAAGGACAGTCTTCATCAGACTCCGACGCAGCTAATTCCCAAGCAGCTTATTCATTCCCTGTGAACCGCGCGCGGAGTGAACTGTCGCCGTCACGGCGATAATCATGACGGACTAGTCTACTTACAGCTATTATGGGATGTCTGCCTTCGTTTGGGTGGGTGACGGGACCATCAGCTGGGACTTCCTCGCTCTTGTTCATGCAGCTTCGTTCTACCAAAAAAGTGTCAGAACAAAAAGTTCCCGTGTCCCCAGTTTGCATTCGCCACGCCCCCCCCCCCCCTCCCCGAGGGAACGAGCGAGAGAGGCCTCCGCAAATAATGAATGGCTTCGTTCCGTGGCTAATATAGAGCAGGCCATATATAATGTTATGTTAGTCACCTTAAAGGGAGCATTTTCTGTTGCCTCATTTCCTACTGATATGACTACATAGTAATATGATTTTATCCGCTATACTTTCCTTTAATTGGCTGTCATTCTACAGTCATTTAATTTACAATATAGCAGCTTAGGAAGGACGCCCTGCTTCCCAGACACTTCTAAACTCAGAGGTGTGTTGCTAGTGACATTGGGGTCATCGCCATGCCGACATGTTAACCCGAACACAGTTTACAAACAGTTAAAGGGGCAGGCCTACTACCACACCTGCAGTGTGTGGGGCTGCACAAATCGAGCCTGACAGCTTCTGTGAATGGTGCAGGTCGGCGTAATGAAAGGTTTAAAAGATGCTTCCTTTAACCTCAGTGGGCTGACAACATATTTATCTTAGTGTTAAAATTCCAGTCTTCTAACCATCTATCTGTGGCAGCTACTGTGCTGGGGATGCAACACAGGTGCACATCTCTGAGCAAAGAGATACCTGTACATCTGCTCTGCTGTGTGTCTGCAGATGCCTGTGCACTATGGGGGAGGTAGAAAGGTTTTCCTTTACTTCTGCTGCATGGAATGTCTGCTGGCTTCCAACAACAGAACACACATCCATTTCTAGGAAGTGCTTGTCTTTGCAGAGCCATCTGGGAAGTGTTGGGTTGGGAGGAATCCAAATTGGTTTTGACAGGCCAGTACTTTGGTTATTTTTAGACGGAGTATTGAGTTCTGTACAGGAATATGCCAGGTAGAGTAAAACGCTTCAATACGAAGTACAAGGATCCCGTTTTTCCATGTTGTATTCCATGAGGCCTTTCCTGATAAAGTGATGTGGCTTTTAGGCATGGAGGTGGTAGGGATAAGACAGGAAAACTCCTCTGACTCAATCAATCGTCTTATTATGGATTGATTAGTCCACTTCGCCCCTCTGTGATGTCATATACATCGCCATAGTTTCCAGCCTGCTCTTGTATGACGTCGTCAGTCACTGAGCAGTATTTCTCATTACAAGCATGAAGGTGAGATCAGTGCTGCTGGGTCTTACACCGACACACTCACAGGGTCACAAATAAGAAAACCATAAGGGTCATTATTTTGTGTAAAGATCCGGGAGAAAACCACAAAAACTACTGAAATGAGGCAAAATGCAAAAAAAACTTCAGTTGGGATCAGATTTAGTGAGACAGAGTAATTAGGTCATGTCATGTCAGTCACACTGATGTGATGGTCCGCAGAGATCTCACTGCCACTGCTTTTGAGGTTTTAATGCTGTAGTTAATTGTAATGTTCTTCAATGGGCATTTCAGTGGAAAGCAGACTACTGCATTTTTTACAGTTTTTATTTTGTTTTCATCTCCTGAAGCACAAGCTTTAGTAATGATTTGCCCATTAAATATTCAAAACAAATGGAGACCTCCGCAATTTTCCTCCTCCTGATGTTCAATGATAATTGGGACGCATACAGAATGCATGTTTCCATTTGCAAGGCAATGAAAAGGTGATAATTAGCATGCTAAAGTTGAGGTTGCACTGTGGGTATTACAATTGCATCAACGCAAGGTCCTCCCAACAGCATTCATGTCATTAATATAACAAAACTATTTCAAAGGACTACATGTGTCAGTACGTGTGTTTTAGGCCAGCCTATGGGTCTGGAGGAAATAAATAAAGACAGTATTATTTAATCATAATGTGCCTGTTTGGCAAAAAAAGCCAAAAAGCAAACTTCTTTTTGATGGAACAGATACTATTCACCATACACACACACACACAAAGTCATTTAATCATATCTTTTTGGGGACCGCTCATTCATTTCTATGGGAAAAATCCAAATGCTAGATACGACAACCTTAACCCCTACCCAGGCCAAACCACAAGTAACCAAACAAAACAGTTTTTGCATTTTTAGATTTTTATAAAATACAGTTTTCCCATTTTGGGACCAGGAAACTGGTCCCCATAAAGTAAAACAGCAGGTATTCATCATGTTGTGGGGACATTGGGTCCCCACAAGGTAAGGTATACCTGGACCGCACAAACACACGCACACACACACACACACACACACACACACACACACACACACACACACAGTTTTAACACTGCAATGTACATTACAATGTCCATTTTTACCTGTGATGTTTAATGTGAAGTGGGCGTGTACATAATTAAGGATTAATTAACCATGTGACATGTATAGACCAGTCCTCCACTGCATTTCACTGTAAGGGAATGGACACGTTCCTTTGAAAATGCTGCAGAACCACTGGATTATAGCTCTACTGGGTTTATGCCTTGATTTTTTTCACATGAATATGTAATTCAGAATAAATGCTGTACAACAAAATCTGAGCAACATACAAACAAGCAAACTAAAACTAGACAATTAGATAGATAGATATATCTATCTATTAGATAGATAGATATACCTTAGTCTAAGAGCAATCTTGCCACAACCTGATCAGAGCAGAAATAATTACACACTGGGAGTAGAGTGGGAATTAAACCCACAACTGTCTGGAGCTGTGAAGCTTTGCTGATTTATTCCACAGAATATTGCAATCCAAGCATTCACTTACACGTCATGTTTGCCTAACATTTATTAAAAAAAAAAACACAAAATATCAGAAATTTCATAATAAGAAGTTTTGGCACTTTTCTTAATTAACCAACTTTTCAAAAGTTTTACCTCATAGGTGAAATATTCTCCAAAGGTGTATTGCTCAGGGTCTCAGAGGTTAGAAAAATATGCGCACACACATGTTCAGTTTCCTAGCCACTGTGGTACCTGCTGTCTATAGTCGAACAATCAGCCTAATTACAATGTAAAAAAGTGTGTTACCTTCCATTCTCACCCTGAGCTCTCATGTTTACACAGACGTCTCTGATTATTATTCCTAGCACTAAAGACACGCAGTTTTGCCCCTCTGCAGCTGTCTCAAAAGCAGCATCTCAAAGCTCATTTCCAGAAGGTACACTGGGGAAACAGATTAGCATGAGATATGAGATAAAAAAGAAATGTTCAAATAAACTGTCTCCGACCTGAAAAGCAGGAAGCGGAATGGGAATGTGTATTGATTGCACATCAAGTAAGGACCTCCGACTTCATTTGAAGTCTAAGGTTTAGACGACACTAAATAATTCTCATTGACACGTTAGGATAATGAGGTTGATGTTTTTGTTTGCTGTTCCTCTCTTCTGGCAGAAAGTACTTTCGGTAAGAGTATTTTGTTCTTTTTTCTTAATATATAACCAAAAACTAGTCAGCAGTAATGGTGCACACTGATTTTTGAACATGCCAGACACAATGCAAAATACACGAAGAACCCTGAAAGTTGTGTAGAGTGCAACTGAAATGAAACCACACAAACGGATTAGATTAGAGCTCCTTTTAGTAATCAGTTGATGATTTTTTTTTTAAACTAACAGCGGAGACAGAATTTATTTTAGATAAGATATTACCGGCATATTTACAAGTGCGATTGTGTGTAATAGAGGATAGGCAACCCCACATGTCTGCAGAGCGATGTAAGTCCCGCGTGCCTGCAGTCTTTGATCTTTCAAGATCCCCACTTCTAATTATGTTCCAATTAAAGGAGCGTGATTGCTGGCGCAGAAACACCTATAAAAATCTATAAGCACTTGCATTTAGTCATCTGCGCATGCGGAGCACTCAGGGCAGGCTTGCACAGACGAGATAAACTTAGCGCTGCGGTTAAAATGTGCCCTAAAAACAGTTATGAAAAATGAATTTGCAGCAGCAGCGGCAGCGGTGGCGAGCCCAAGGCACAGTCCGTCCCGGTGTTTTAACGATGCCGTGTACCGTGATGTGTGATCATCATTAACACACTGTGGCCAGCAGGGACAGGCACTGGGCCTGCTGGGATGGCAAATCACACGGCCGCATGGGAAAGGAGAGTGTAGGGGTGCCAGAGGTCAAGTAAGAGGTCAAGGTGGATGCCATGTGGGTCAGAGAATGGAGGGAGGGCTGACTTTTTTTGTAACATGACTGTTTGTGGTAGTTTTTCTGAACATAGCAGTTGGGTTCTATGTTGTCCCTAAATTCACTGGCTCTGGGGTGGGGTGGGGCGGGGGGGTTCTAAACATGCTGACCTGCTGATCTGGTTGGCACAACGCACTGATAAATACGTTACCGCTACAGATCAGTACGGCTCATTTCTTGAATAAACCCAGCCAGTACACCAGAGTGAGAACATATGATAAAAATACTTGGATAAAAAGATCGTAACCTTCATCTAAGTGGACCAGTGAACTGCTACGATGCATTCCTGGCTAATGATCACCCTTGCACAAGTTCCGGACCTCTGGCCGGTGGGAGTGGGTTCACTGTGCCATCTTGAGAGAGCCAACAAAGTGAACTGCTAGAACTGGGTGCTGACAACACAAGGTCGGATGGCTGGCCTGCTGAGGACGAGATGGTGCCCAGATCCTGGGGACATCGCCTCCCTCCCTGACGGAGATGACACACTGAAGATACCTGAGGCTATAAATAACAGGACCCAATCAACAGAGACGAGCAAAACACATTGGTTTCCCTGAGGGAACAATCTGCAACATACTTTATTATTTCATGACCATTCTGATGTGTGCGTCTCATCACTAATCATCACGTCCTGTCTGCATGCACACAAACACATATCTACACACACACACACCCAACAAAAGGCACACAAAGATGCCATTAAAAAAATAAAGTATTGAAGTACTGGGTTTAAAAAACATACAACTCCGCATATCCTTCTACAATAAATAAATCTGACAGCCTCTGAAGATATGTCACATGTTACAAAGAAAAATAAATTAGCAACTGCACTGGAAATGCAACTTGTGGTACAAAATTCATGCTATGGAATAGAACATACACGTATTACCAATTAAACTTCATCCGAAAGAAGAGATTTTTTAAAATTAAGTGTTTGACCTCTAGGCTGCAAAAGCAATGGCTTACTTGGAATTTTACACAAGGGTGGTAAACTTTTGATAAACTTTGGCAGCCTGCAAAATTCTTGCATCTACTATTCTGTGAAATTCCAGCGGGATGTCATTCACCCATACGCTTTCTGATGTTCACATAATATCATAACATGGCATATTTTGTATCTTATTAGTAGGTAAGGTTGTTTCAGAGATTAGTTGAATGCTGTTTCATTTAATAGTGAAAGGTTTGGAAATTGTTTACAGTAAATACAGAGATTCAGTTATTGTACCTATGCAATAATTCTTTTCAATTGTATATAACATGGAAAACACACATAGCCCGGTAGGGCAGAGATAGTTGCCCGGAAAGAAATAAATAACCCAGGGACACAGAGCTAACTTTGGATAATAGAGATTGCCATCATACTGTAACCACTGGGGACAAAGATAACACTGGCCCCGAAGCGCAGAGATAACCCTACTACAGAACTAGGGAACAGAGATGATGGATGATGCTATCACATCAGAAGGACGGAGATAGCCATGCTGCAGAGCTGGGGGGCAGAGATAGCTTAAAATAACCATGGGTAGAGAGATAGCCATACCACAGCTGATGCTACCTATTATAACCCTAATGGACAGATATTATTATAACATTGTAGGACAGAGACGCCCTACTATAGCTCTGAAGGACAACGAAAGCCCAACCAGAGCCTTGAAGCACAGAGATAACCCAATCACAGCAAGGAAGGGTATAAACACCCTACAACAGCACAGAAAGACAGAGATGGCCCTACCTTAACCAAGAGGAGCAGAGGTAATGCTAATATAGCACTGAATAAGTGAGATGGCCCTACCTTAATCCAGAATAACAGAGGTAACGCTAATATAGCACTGAATAAGTGAGATGACCCTACCTTAACCAAGAGGAGCAGAGGTAATGCTAATATAGCACTGAATAAGTGAGATGGCTATACCTTAATCCAGAATAACAGAGGTAACGCTAATATAGCACTGAATAAGTGAGATGGCCCTATGTTAACCAAGAGGAGAAGAGGTAACGCTAATATAGAACTTAATAATAGAGATGGCCCTACCTTAAACCAAAAGAGCAGAGGTAACGCTAATATAGCACTGAAAAAGTGAGATGGCCCTACCTTAATCCAGAATAATAGAGGTAACGCTAATATAGCACTGAAAAAGTGAGATGGCCCTATCTTAATCCAGAATAACAGAGGTAACGCTAATATAGCACTTAATAACAGAGATGGCCCAACCTTAACCAAGAGGAGCAGAGGTAATGTTAATATAGCACTTAATAAAAGAGATGGCCCAACCTTAACCAAGAGGAGCAGAGGTAATGCTGATATAGCACTGAATAAGTGAGATGGCCCTACCTTAATCTAGAATAACAGAGGTAGCGCTAATATACCACTTAATAATAGAGATGGCCCTACCTTAACCCAGAAGAGCAGAGGTAACGCTAATATAGCACTGAATAAGTGAGATGGCCCTACCTTAATACAGAATAACAGAAGTAACGCTAATATAGCACTTAATAATAGAGATGGCCCTACCTTAACCCAGAAGAGCAGAGGTAATGCTAATATAGCACTGAATAAGTGAGATGGCCCTACCTTAATCCAGAAGAGCAGAGGTAACGCTAATATATCACTGAATGACAGACATAGCCCTACCTTAACCCAGAAGAGCAAAGGTAATGCTACTGTAGCACTGAAGGACAGAGATGGCCCTTCATAGCCATAGGGCCCTAATACCATAGTTATGGGATAAAAGGATAATTCATAACAGTACAATAACCCTGACAGACAGAAATAGCCCCGTCATAGTCATTGAGGACAGAGATAATGCTATCATAGTCCTGAAGGACAGAAAATCTCTAGTACTGTAAAGATTGCTATTTCGACTCTTAGCTTTCTCTAACTGAAAATACCGCCTTTGTGTGTGACATGCATTGCACAAAAATTCTATTTTCTCTTATTATATTTAATAATTTGAAGCAGTGGTTTTTTCCTGTCATAAAACTTATTTTTATCTTCAAAGATTACACTGTACTGATGCCTGATGTGGCCTCTGAAGATGACTGGACATTCTAAGAAGTATTTCAGATGGAGACCTGTTCAGGAGTAACATATTGCAGCTGCTATCCATCTCTTTACCAGCAGGAGAAACCCGGACCGATGTTGGGGCTATAAGAATTAGCAAACCAGGCTCTGAGAACTAGCAGCGCAGTTTCAAAAAGGTTCCGCGTGGAAGGAAAAGGAAATGCTTTATCAGGTTGTTGTTGGGCTCAGGCAGTAAGAGATCAGTAGAACACTGAATGGGCCTGGCTGACTTGTTGAAGGTACCCCAGGCTAGATTAAGCTTCCTTATCACATCCACCTGTGATACCCTCCTTAGCTCCGATAACCATCTCAGTCATATGGCCCTGTTAAGAAATGCTCCTTCTGTGATGTCCCAAGCATTACCATTTCTTAGGATTCAAGACAGCCTGAGCTCAATGGAGGCACAGGTGGCAGCACAATCAGGTCCTGTGCGACCCGGAAGAGGTCCTTGAGATGTGCTGCAGGTCCGGTCAATCCTATAGGCGAAAAAGGAGGCCACCTTCTGAGGGGGCACCGACTTAGCAAGCTGCCAGCAAAGTAAAACTGGACAATGAAGTTTGCGGAGGGAAGAGGGCGTTGGTGGTGAAGCTTGCCTAGAGCACCACATTAGCTTCAACTCAAGGCAAACAAAGACCACCACCTCCTACAAGTATAGCTGAGTCGCTTTATGAAGCAAAGAAGGGTTACACAGGCTACCAGGAGGCTGGGACAGTCTTCCTGAAAATGACTGGAGGATGAAAGTAGATCTTATTCAGCAGCTACATTTCCTAATGAAATCATTACTACTTCTGACTCAAGGCCTGCCATTGTGGGATGGTCTACAAGACCTAAAGAAGTTGTAACAATAAAGCTTACTGTTCCATGAGAAGAAGGAAAGGAGGCAGTCCATGAACTTACACTGGATGGTTACCTAGTGTTAGTGGAATGTCTAGGCTTTTTGGGAACATCTATTGTGCATAATCGAGGGACACCAAGGCAGAATAGGGCAGCTTCTGGCTGAAACAAGGATAACAATTCGGAAGTGGGCTAGGATAACCGACTAATAGGCCCATATCTTTATGTCTTGTGGCATGATGTTGCGGAGCTTCTGGTGTCAATAACATAACAGTTTGGAGATGGAGCTATTGTTCATTCCTGCTTCTGGAGATCTGCCGCCCTGTATAGCTTAGATGTACCTCTACACCTAATTTAACACACCATATACTGACAACCGAGTACATTAACATAGCTGGCTCCAATATTGAGATGGCCTGGTTACTTGTATCAAGTATTTATAATTAGGGCTGCACCTAAGCTCTGCAGGATGGCAGATTGCCACGAGTAAGGTTACCCAATCATCATTTAATGGAAGGAACCTCTTGCTGTGCCGAGGAAGAATGAGCATAAATTGAAAGGAAGGAGCCTACATCCAACTGCAGTGGACACCTCTGATTGCTGCTCATCACCAGATGATGATGAAGGGGATGAAGCACTGATGTAGAGTAGGTCCTAATGGGTGACCCTGCAGCTGAACTCAGGTATTGGCCGTTCCGCAGGTGCGACTGCCACCTGTGAATCCAGCTAGAGGCCACAAGGATGGGAACAGAGTTGCCAACTCTCATGCATCTGGCATGACACTATTACTATCATACTCTCACACTCATGCAAGAAATTTTATGGCAAATCTGTATTTTTCAATTATCAACCTAAAAATAGGTACATTAAAAGCGTTGGGGTAGTTTGCAAACCCTACAGACAGTTTGCAACATAATAAAAGTCTAACAGTACATATGTAAATGCGTGTGCATGTGCATGCAGACTTGTCTCAAATTGAAAATCTCACTCCAGCCAGCTGACCAAACTTGGCAACACCATGGTACTGACCAACACAAGCTGTTATTTACTCAAAAAAAGCTTTTATATACAGCTTGACATATAAACTTCTCTGAACTCAAATCTCTAAATGAAGGGCTCACTAAACCTTCTGGGTGATTTCACAAAGAAAATGGCAAATTTGCTAGCTTAGAATGTTTATGTGAACTTTCACCTTGCTTTCCTAGAGAAATGGCATTTTGAGAAATGTCACATCTTAAGAAAACCAATTAATGACTGATGTTCCAAATGTTAATTTAGAAATTGGTGGTTAATTTATAAATGTATAGTTGCACACAAACATTCGTATAAATAAACATTGGTATAAATGGTGTCTAGGTTTCTATACCACAAAAAACCTGTCATAAGTGAGAACAACTTCAAGGAGGATGGCAGCAAAGCCGGATTCTCCTCTTCAATGAGACAGTCATAAACTTTGCTCTCAGGTATGTGACATCAGAGAAATGAAATGGGAGGGCAAGTAGACAAGATGTACAGCAGGGATCCCCAGTTCCAATCCTATAGGACCAGAATCCAACATGGTTTGCAGATCTCCCTACTCAAACTTATCTTAATCAGCTAATTACCAGGTTTAGTAGGTGTGTTTGAGCAAGAAAATTTGCAAATTGTGTTGGATTCTGACCCCCCAAGACTGGAATTGGGGAACCCTGACAGACAGTTTGTAAAGATGACAGCGCCCATATAAATGTTGATCCTGTCCATATAAAGACCCAAAAATGATTCTAGCGAGACAGATTGGAAGACTTTCTGTTCCCAATTTGAATTGTTATCACATGCAGCAGGGCTTTCGGATGAACAGAAAGCCTCTCAGCTGGAGACATGCCTCACCGAAGATGCTTTATTACGCTCGCCTCTCATTAACTCAGAGGACAGACGCGATTATGGCAGGGGTGGTGCAGAGGTGTTTTGGGCAGTGTTTGCAATCTGGAATTCTGTGTTTGGAGCTGAGTAATAGGTGTAGGCAACCTGGTGAGATGCACTGGCGAATGACATTGAAAGTTTGACCTGATGGGCCTTAGCTTGTATTCCCCCATTGGTTCAAAGTGCACTAGCAAGGGAGCGTTTTTTCCACGCTCTCACCCCTGTGGAGTGATGCATACAAACACAGATGGTCCATCCCTGACTCTGCATGATACATTGGAACTTCAGTGCTATACAGATGGAAACTTTGGAGCTGGGAATACAGTTGCTTCTTGGAGCAGTGGAATATGCTTTTGAAGTCTTCAAAAGGGGCGAAACCAAAGAGGGCATATCAGCTTTAAAACGTGATGGTGCTACTTTATTGATTATTGTGGGAAATGCCTGTTTTGCACCTACCTCGTGTTACTCTAAATAACACCCAGACGCATATGTAGGTAAGAGCAGGCTTGGCAGTGAAGGGCAGCCACCTTTAGCTTCATCCATGGAGCTGGGGGTTAAGGGCCTTGTTTAAGGACCCACAGATGTGACCATTCTGTTCAGGCCGAGCTTGGAGCAGTGACCTTCCAATCAGGCGCACAGAGGATTATCCTAGTGAGCCTCATGCTGCCCCCCAAATCCAGCTTGCCCAGCAGATATGACTGTGCTGTGTTTCTGCAAGAAGTCCACCAAGGTCACTCTGGCCAGAGTCTGCTGGAGGTAAGGGCTGCCTGGCCACTTAGTACAGTATGTGAATGCCTGAAGTTTGCTAGAGTTCAGGGAAATAGCCTGGGGCCCAATGGCATGCACACACTCACACACGCACACACACACACATGTTTGAATTCATATCTTTGTGTGGATCATTCATTTCGGTGGACATAACCGTAATCCCAATAATGACAACCTTAATCTCTACCCATCCCTAACCTTAACCATAAGTAACCAAACAGAATATAGGACTTTTCGCATGTTAGTTGTTTGACTGCAGTCACAGATTTTTATAAAACTGAGTTTCGCTGCAATGGCAAAATAACAGCCTTTTAGATACATATGTAGGTAATATACTGTTAGCACAATTATTAGGTAAGAGTATTTTGACCATATCATAATTTTCATGCATATATTCCATCTCTAAGCTGTATACACTTGAATGCTTATTTGATTTAAGCGTATCAGATAATATGTATATTTGTGTAATGGGGGGGGGGGGGGGGTAGCCTAAGGAGACCAACAAGGTGTGCATAATTACTATGCAGTTTCTGTTTCCTTCACAAAATGGGCCAAATCAGAGATTTGACTCACTCTGAAAAGTCAATAATTGTAAAACGCCTTTCAGAGGGATGCAGCACTCTCCAAATTGTTAAGATATTGGGATGTGATCATAGAACCATCAAATGTTTTGTTGCAAATAGTCAACAGGGTCTCAAGAAACGTGTCGAGAAAAAAAGACGCAAATTAATTGCCACAGATTTGAGAAGAATTAAATGTGAAGCAATCGGGAACCTCTTATGTCCTAGTGCCATCATATTCCAGACCTGCAAGCTACCTGCAGTACTTAGAAGTACAAGGTTTTCAGTGCTCAGAGAAACGGCCAAGGTAAGGAATGCTGAGACCCGACCACCACTGAACAAGACACATAAACCGAAGTGTCAAGACTGGGCCAAAGAGTATCTGAAGACAGATTTTTCAATGGTTTTATGGACTGATAAGATGAGAGTGACTCTTGATGGACCAGATGGATGGGCCCGTGGCTGGATCGGTAACGGGCACAGAGCTCCACTTCGACGGGTATGGTATGGGCTGCTATTATTAAAGATGAGCTAGCTGGACCTTTTCGGGTTGAAGATGGACTCAAATTCAACTCCCAAACCTACTGCCAGTTTTTAGAAGAAACTTTATTCAAGCAGTGGTACAGGGAAAAGTCAGTATCTTTCAAGAGGACCATGATTTTTATGCAGGACAATGCTCCATCACATGCATCAAAGTACTCCACTGCATGGCTAGCCAGTAAAGGCCTTAAAGATGACAGAATAATGACATGGCCACCTACCTCACCTGACCTAAACCCTATTGAGAACTTGTGGGCCCTTCTTAAACAGGAGACTTACAAGGAAGGAAAACAGTACAGCTCTCTGAAAAGTGTCTGGGAGGCTGTGGTTGCTGAAACAAAAAGTTGATCGGCAATAGGTCAAGAAACTAACAGATTCCATGAATGGAAGGTTTATTGCTGTTATTGAAGAGAAGGGTGGCTAAATTGGCCACTGATTTTTTTCTATATCAGAAATGTTTATTTGGAAATGATGTGCTGTTTGTCTATTATTCTCACTTTAACAGATGAAAATAAACAAGGACGATAGGGAAAATGTAAGTTTTTGATTTAGTTGCCTAATAATTGTGCACACTTGTATTCCGCTGATAATGTTCACACTCACATTTCCTTTGCATAACATTCAGGCTTCAAGTTTATTAAGATTTTGGATTGACTGATGCCACTGTATTTGTTTCATATTAAAATTTATCCCAAAAATACAACTTGCCTAATAATTGTGCACACAGTGTATATACATGACCCCCGACCCCCTCCAAGGGGCTACCTTAGGCACAGTTGTTCCCCTTCTGTTGAAACCCTCCCCATAATGACAGCAAACCTTCTGTTCTCACAGCCAGCACTTTGCTCCCTGTTCTCTTGTACTCCTCAGATCAGTGAAGCACTTAGGCTGATTGGTGATTTCCTGGAGCAAGGGGCTCCCACCTGGTGCTCCTCAGACTAGCCAGTATTCCAGTGGGCTGCAAAACACTTTGGGGAAGAGGCTAATCTCCAAAAAACAATATGTTTTCAAGCCACACAATTTTATGACCTCTGCTGTATTGTCCCTGGAGCTAAGAATAGTATGCAAAAGTTAGCAGACATGTTAGGGGGCAGTTAACAAACAAGCTATGATGATGTGCAGTCTAATTTAATTTGTTACATATGCCTGTCCACAGTTATCAAATGGCTGGCAACGTCTTCTCTGGAGAAAAAATGCATTTGAGGGGCACAGACATCACCTCCTGTCATGGTTCCTAAGATGATGAGCCTGTGGTTGCTTTGTGTGGACTACAGATGCCTTAGTGAAGCAACTAGGAAGGACTCATATCCTCTGTCGTGTGCCGTTGAGTCTGTAGATTTAGTGACTGAATCTTCCTGGTTTTCAATGTAGTAGAAAATTACTTGTGGACCACTGGTTGCTCAACTCACAAATGCTTTTGCTAGTAGAGAAGTTTTGTAGCTGTCTTTTAATCTATGTAATGCTATGTAATGCTGATTTGCTGAGTGTTGGCAAGTATACTTAAGATAGAGTGTTTAGTCTACCTAGATGGCATTCTGGTCATTGGGAGCAGTTGTAGGTGTGCCAAGGTGGGTTGCAGCAGTGGGAGTGAAATTCTTGCCTGCAAAAGTGCTACTTTGGGTTACAGGTGGTGAATTTCTTGGGCTAGAAAGTGGGAGGTGAGGGCCTTAACAAAAGAAATAAGGATGAGCAGCCCTCAAAAGCTGCAAATATATGAGAGCTTCCGGGAGTTTTGATCATTGATCATTTGCACGCAGTTTCTCTATCGTTGCTGGTCCACTGCTTAGTCTGTTGAGGAAGGACAAAAACCTCACATGGACTGAGTAGTGTCTGGAAAGCTTCCCCATCTTTAAAGAGGCATGTGTAGAAGGCCCAGTGCTCATACCACTTGACTGTTTGATATGTGCCTGGGGACAGATGCCAGCAATGTAAACATAGGGGCTTCGAGAGAAAGAGTGGTGGAGAACCACAGCAAAAAACGTACTAAAGCAGATCTATGTCAAATGGGAGAGAATCTTGCTTGACTGTGCCCAGTCCAACATGTTAAGTATTACTTGTGTGGCCTGCTGTTTACTCTGAGCACTGACCTCTCTTTTTCAAGGAGCCAGAAAGGCACATTGCATTCTGCATTGAGGAGCTCCAGTCTTATAATTGGCAAACTTGTTTGGCAGAGGAAGGACCTGCACTCCTGTACGTTAGATCCAGTAGCAGGAAAAGGTTAAGGAGCTACAGTCTGTGGGGCAGTGTAGGGAGGCCTTGGCAGGACTTAAAAATGATCTTCCAGGCCATGAAAGGACTATGGGTAAAGTTTGTAACTCTGCACAATGAGCATGGAAGAATCCAACATAGAGGAGGAGAGATCTTGGCTCTGAAAACTGTACGGGAGGCTTCTGCACGTCGATGCAGAAGATGTGTTGGTAGCACTTTGATTGTTACACTCCTTGTAATAGCTTGCCTGATTGCTCATAGGAATTTGGTGTCAGGACTTCAATGGAAGGAGTGTCTGTTGATGGAATGGGCCCCTTTTCCCACAGTGACAGTGGCAATCATTTTGCTCTGACCTCTATGGACTATTTTACAAAATGGCTGAAGGTGTATCTTTAGTTTGAGCAGGAAGCTGAGGTTATGGTTAGTGCCTCAGAGAAAGGTGTTTTCAACCAGTTTGAGGCCACTGAATCTATACATGGTTACCAGGGAGAAATTTTGAGTTACATGTTTTTGATAGCATGTGTGACAAAACAGAGAATAGATGTGACGCACACCGCATGATTGGATTTGGGG
Source organism: Brienomyrus brachyistius (assembly GCF_023856365.1). Lineage (NCBI taxonomy): Eukaryota > Metazoa > Chordata > Actinopteri > Osteoglossiformes > Mormyridae > Brienomyrus > Brienomyrus brachyistius. Next base: position 23,987,661 of record NC_064544.1, read on the forward strand.
CATCTGCCACTTACGGAGGACACCAGTAAGATAGTACCTGAGGATGTCAATCAGACATCTTCACTTTGAATTACTTGGAAGAGCTCATTGAGGAGTTAATTCCCAGGGTCTGCAAGAGTTAAAGCTAAGGATTAGCAGAGGAATGGATATTGAGAGTAGGATGTTGGAAATTGCAGGGTGACCTGTGACTTGGATGAAGTTAAGATAGTTGCCTTTGTTACCGAAAGAGCACCTTCAGTAAGTCTTACACACAGTCTCTATGAAACATTTGAGATGGAAATACATGCTAGGGGGAGAGGTTTGGTTAGATATAGTTACATTCCCCATGGGGAGAACATCAGCCATGAGAGACATCCTCCTCTGTCTGAGGCAACTAGCCTCTGAGTGTGGAAGAAGCCCATTCTATGGATACCTAGACTAGGAGTGCTGGAATAATTGACTCTGGGCTTGAACAAATAGGGTTCTTCTTGACTGGAACACGTAGCAGGAGGCAGATTGACTCCTGAGACCGGTAAACGTGGTGAGAGGAGGTGTGCAGCACTGCAAAGGTCCTCAGTGCTGTAACGTGCCGCCGGCTGCAGGTTCAATCCATAGACCAGAGAAGACTGAAGAATTTCGATAATCTGGATGGTCACGTGGACGTGTACAGAGCTTTTGAGTAACAGAAGGGCTACCTATCCACAGGGGTGTCTGGATTCTCCTAATTGCCCTTACCCTGATTAGCCCTGGGTTACCTGTCATAGGTGTCTAGATGGTCATTTGCTTGTTACTGCTGGCCCGCTAGCTGTCCAGTGCACACAAAGACAGACCCAGGGAATGATCAGGTTATCGTGCTGGTATTACCCAGTAGCACTACAGCAGTGCTCCCACAGAGTGACAGCCTTGTTCCATTGCACACTCATGGAGCAGCTGGCTATGATCACTGCGACTATGACAACCATTCTCCACTAGGGCACACAGAGTACTGGTCGGCAGAGCAGGACTCCACCTCAAATACACTGGGCCTCTTATGCTGGGCCGTGAGCTACGTACACCTGTAGAGATAGCTTTTGGCAGACCTCCAGGCTTTTGGCAGACCAGCCTGCTTCATCCCACCTTGCTTGGAATATACTAAAAACTCCAAAACAGCTCCCATCTTCTCCAGACAGCAGCTGTTAAAGGCAGGGGTAGGGCAGAAAAGGAAGTATGACATACAGAGGAACTTTACAACTTAAGTTCCTGTCTGGGTGCTCTGTCTGCAGAGGACAAAGGGAAGATGTCCTGAACTAGACACCCCATGGATAGGAACTTGCAGAATGCTGGAGAAGATATTGAAAGTATTGTGCTGAATCCAGATGCTTCTGTAGAGATGAACTATAGCATCACACAAAGACTTGTTGACTGACTGCATGTACAGTAAGGGAGGCCTGTCCCCAACATTAATGTCTCCTTGGGTTTCTCCTGCCGACAGTGTATGTCTGTTACCCCTGCCTTCATACCGCCCCCACCCTGTGCTGCTGACCACACCCCAGTGAGCCTCAGGGGAGTTGTCCTAGATACTTTAGGGTAGGGGTAGGCAAGCCTGATCTTGGAGTGCAGGTATCCAGCAGATTTTCTGTCCTACCAGGGTCTGTTATGAACCACACATGATCTCAGACAGATAGTAACTCATCAGGTAGGATAGAAAACCTGCTGGACACCAGCACTTTAGGATCAGGGTTGTCTACCCCTGAATAGTGACAAGGAACTCTGAAGGGATGAGATGGGCGAGGGGGGGCAGTGTAATAAGGGATAATCTGGTGAGCTGTGAACCAGAGAGTGGGCCGGGTTGTTTTGAAGGCTAGTGTTTTATGACTGGGGGCGATCGAAAATTGTGTGACTGCTGTTGGTTAGGCAAGCATTCTTTCTGGCAGTGTACATTTACAATACACAATATACACAATATACAATTCATTATCATCTTTGACTGAGAAAAAAAAGCACTAAGAAATCTTTCTCGCTTGTCTTACTCAAGTAAATATAATGGACTGTGTCCTCTTTCAGGAATGAAGCATTCTGCTATAATAACTGAATATTTTCATGCAGTGCTATACAATGATGCCCATACTAACCTAAATAGGGAGTGATAAGACTGCTTGGCTAAACTGCTGGCAGATGGTGAGGTGCTTAAGCTACCAGGATGAAGAACAGAAGCTTAAATCTCTTTGTTGAAATTCCCTTGCATTGTGCCTGGATGTGAGACTCCCTCAGCTTATGTGACTGGCCCTATAGCATCCTCAGCTAGCCAACCTCAATTCTTTATTTTAATGTTATGTTAATACTATGATCCAACTTCTTTTTAGAAATGCAGCTCTGCAAAATCAAAGAGAAATAAATTGCTGCCAAATGAGGTAACAAACAAGAAACCGTAAATCTAAGAGGTGCTTCTAATTATACGCTGATTCACATTAATAAGGTTCATCACAGGTAATGCTGTGCTCATTAATATTTGGGTACAATAGTGTCATCACACATATAGTATTAGAAATAAAATAGTACTCAGCTATAGTGGAGGAGGCCAAAAATAACTGCATTTACATAAATATCTTTTTTACGCCTGGAAAAAATAAAAAAAATAATCATTTACTAGCTGTGCTGGGAAGGCCTGTTTTCAGGTTATGCTGGAAAATAACATGAGGTTATCCTGCCGAGAAAGTAATTGCTTGCCACACGGGTCATCCTTTGATTTAGCTCTGCTTGCTAATCTAATCTCGGCATTCTCAAATGTTTCAAACTTTGTAGAACTAAGAAAGTCTCCATGGTTACACTATTTGAAAATGAATACAAAGGTTGCTGGGTTAAATTCGATTAAAAGCCCTAAATGGGTTTTGATTAGCAGAGCCCTGAAAGAATCACAATACGGCCTTCGACTGGAGTCTGGGCTGTATCTCCTGTTAGCCATACAGGCAACAGAAGGGCCTTCCTGTCCTATTTGCGCAAATGCACAGCAATGCAGTCATCAGGAATAAGCGGAGGCTCAGGTGTTCAATCTGACGGCATGGCCGAGCTTTAATAAAACAAATTATTTTCTAAAACCCTCCCATTTAGATGGCTGGAGAGACATGCTGGTCGTTCTTGATGGAGATCAAAGCCAGGCTCCAGCTTCTTGCATGTCATCAGTTGTTAGAGTGCACCAAGCTCACTTTCATGTCCTTAAAAATGGAAAAGTCAACCTGCATTGTCTGCAGTATAAATGATTCGCTCCTAGCCTAAATGCTTCCTCGTAGGAGATGGAAATCTGCTCACTGTGATGAAAGGCTCGGCTTGTGGGCCTACTTTACACCCATCGTTTCCGGTTCCAGGTTTCGGAAGGCAAAGTCATCGTCCAGCTTGCAGCCGTCGACAGAATGGCAGGCTGGGAGACTTAACAGGACCATATGGACAGTAAATGAGACACAAATCTGCTGACGAATGGAAATGAGGAGAAATAAATATTATTCCAAAACAGCGGACTGATGATCACATGTTGTATTAAAGCAGTGTTTTGGTGCTGCAAACTGTGATTCTTTTTTAATGTTTTCTGTGTTGAATACAGGGGCTGCCTGAGGCGTCACTAGGCTGGGGCACTAGGGGCTGAAACCCCGAATGAATCCCGAAGAGGCCTGAGTGATTTGTTTGGCTCGGATCTTTTAACAGCCGCCCTTCAGTTTGAGAAGTGCAGCTAAAAGCCCCAGGTGTCTTAAGATCCTAGCAGCGCTCCTGGGGGGTACAAGGACTCAGTGGGTAGCGCTGTAGACTTTTGCTCCAGGATTCCGGGTTCAGTTCAGTGTGTGTGGAGTTTTCATGCACCTCTGTGTTTACACAGGATTCCCCTCTCCAGTACTGTGGTCTCTTCCCTCCGACCTGTAGTTTAGATGGTCAGGTGTTTCAAATGAAGTCCACAAGGTGTGGACCTTGCGATAAGGATGAGACTGGCTCTAGGCTTCCTGTGACTTACCACTGGCTAAGAGATAATGGAAAACGGGTTTAAGGTGTTTACTGCCTGAGACAACCAAACGTCATCCCCCGCAAACACATACATATATATCAGATATTATGTGTAATATTTTTCATTTTCTCATTTCTTTTATGAACAGAAAGTTCCCTGATGACTCAGATATAGCCCATGTGCACACCATCCTTTGGAAAGCGGGCTGGTCTTCTCTGGGTTGGTCTTTCTTCCCTGACCTCAGCTTCATACCACGGCTGGCCAAGTCGCCAGTTGATCTCAGCTTGTTTCCTGGTTGATCTGAGTTGATTTGTTGCTATTATGACCTGCAGATGCAAATGATAACATGCCCTCACTCACTCATTCACTCACTCACACACACAGACACACACATGTAGGGTATACCTATCCTTATGGGGTCCGCTCATTCACTTCTATCGGATAAATGCTAACGCTAACTATGACAACCTTAACCCCACCCTGCCCTAACCATAACCATAAGTAACCAAGCAAAATAGAAGAGTTTGTGCATTTTTAGTTTTTTCATAGCAGTCACTGATTTTTATAAAATAGAGCTTTCCCTTATGGGGACCAAGAAACCGAAAAAAAAACTGATATTTATAACATTATGGGGACATTGTGTCCCCATAAGAATGGGTTTACCCACTCACTCACACACGCACCACACACCACACACACACACACACACACACACACACACACACACACACACACACAGGCACGGACACACACCATCACGTGCAGCGAAACTGCTAAATTAAAACTCAGATCACTTAAGTGTATAATTGAATATATCTGGTTCTTTTTTTATTAACGAATAGTTATTTAAATTTTTTTACGCAGGATTATGTATCAGTTAGAAAAGAAGTGAATGCAGGCGATGGGGAGCAGAGAATGTGACTGGCTACATTTACCTTACAGCAATTAGAAAGCTGCTTCTCCCCCAGCTCACATCCGCCAGAACCTCCACATCACACAGGCACTCGTACGCATTGATAGGATTATTTCTTATTTAAATATATATACATATATAGTGCAGTCACTTTTATGAGCTTGGTAATTCTCAAAGAGAGCCGTGCTCGGCGTTTCCCATTCTGCCTGTGGGCCTGTAGAGTGTAGCCTGAGAAGAGAGCTTTCGTACGCCAATAAGTTCCTCTCCGCACCGCCGAATCATGCACAGCCAGTGCTGCTACAACTTTGCAGCATGCTTAAGGAAGCTTTCACGCCCTACTTTATCTCGTTGCTTACTTAGTCGCTTGCCAATCAGGATATTACTGTGCAAGAAATAAATAAAATGTCACACTGGCTTTCAGTGAAACCTGACAAGCTTGCATTTATATATTATTATTATCCTTCAAAAGTCTTTATTTCATGGCCATTTGGAACAATTATTCAAGCAAAAACATTTTAAATGTCAAATTATCTTCAATACTGATTCTATAAGTTTTGATACTCAAATTCTTTGTCTGCTCATGGCTGCATGGCCATAGGTTTTTACTTAACGTGAGTATTTACAGCACGAGATAGCTAATGTGTGGTGATATATGGATTACTAGCAGAATTAATGCAAATATATGACTGCAGCAGCGGCATTGGTTCCTTTGCCAGGTGGAAATGCTATTTCCTGCAAAAAGCAGCTTGTTTTTCCATACTTTTGGAAAGGCTGCTGGACTGAGGATCTATGGAACGGATGTACTAATTCCCTGTGCCTTCACTTCGTGTTTGTACTGGGAAATAACCGATTCTGGCCATCCCAATCCTTGCAATTCACTTGCCAAATACCCATAATACGTATCAAGCACATCCCCGATGCTAATGGCCAGTGACAGATAACGTAGTGCAGTAAGACACAGCGTGCCTGAGTACCAGCCCTCGGCATTGCCATCACAAGAGGAAAGTGGGCCGGACATGGTCTGAAAGCTTCAGTTTGTCAGCATCTGTCAGACCTGCATTTCAGGTCTAAGAAAGCACTTAGATCATCATTAGACCACAATTTGCGAAACGCACATTTTAATACTAATGTGGCACTTTGCAAAGCCAGCATATTTTTCCTGCCTAAATAAGAAACATGTAAATGCAATATTAAATGAACGGCTGGTAGCTCTGGAGGAGAAAGGAGAGGGAGGAAGCAGGAGGTGAGAGAGGAGAGCACCTCACAGGAGGCCGAGCATCCTTGAAAGTGCCACCCAGTTACTGCAGTCTCACTGACCCTTATACCCTTAGCAAGCTTGATGTCTGTTTGACCCTGCTGATATTTGTATTCATGCACAAAAATCTACATTGTTGCGTAACGACAAGGAACATTAATATGGATGAAGATCATGAATATTTTGTTGCTTATTTTTTGGCAAAATTAGCATGCAGGCATTTTTAAACATTGTTTGCAAGAAAAAGCCTGAAAGAAATTGAAAATACACATTTAAAACCAATATGAGCTGCGTAAATGTTAAATTACATTAAAACTTTGAGCTTTTTTTTTTTAATAAATATCTGATAAACAAATTGAAAATGAAGCAAAATATGAAATGTCTTTGTATTGCAGATGCTGTTATTGCTGAACTGTGATTGTTAAATTATGGATATAATATTCATGCTGTATTTAGTGCTTGGTCCTGTATGTCTGCCAGATTCTTTAAACAAGCAGACCTCTTACACTTGGTGCAGGTCCCTCAAGCTTAAACAGCACTGCAGGCACTGAACTTCCCTTTCTGCTCTGCTTCCTGCTTCTCAGTAGCTTCTGATGGCAGCACTTGAGACAGCTGTGAAAACCTCAGGTAGAAGAAACCTCATACAGTCACGAATTGCACGCACTGGCCACATGCACTGTGTCACTGCTCTCGCCGAGTAAATTTGCGGACCAGCTGGTCTACAACGTCTGCTCCAAATTTTGTCAGGGGTTTCTTCCTCTCTTTCGTCCAAACGAAGCGTCCTGTCCATACCGAGCCGCAGTTCATGCATCGTAAGCCTGAAGCAGCTGACTGTGAGAGTTTCTGGGATGTGTCCAATACGCTGCTCACATCTGTAACACACTGTGGCAGCTTCTCTCCTCTTTTAATTTATTCTCCCTTCCAGCCCTCTTTTTCCATTTCAGCTTCAGCTTAGACAAATTTCTAGGTGTTTTAACCTTTCCAGAAACTTCCTGGAGTCTTCTCGTTGAAATCAATTAATTCTACAGGAGATGTTTACCAACAATTAAGTTAAGAAACGGATTTATTCTTCTTCTTCTTATTATTATTATTATCATCATCATTTTTGTAGTCAAAATTAAAAAAACAAGCATGTATTGTTCATAGTTAGATAAAAATCTATAGAGTTTAAATATAATAAATAGAATATTTGTTAAATATCTAAAAATAAGCATGACAGGTCAGGGTTAGAATGGTTGTTTGGGTGCTCTAAGGCGGAATGAATTCCATGAGTCATCTGCCATTTCAGGAAGTTGAAAACTTGAAAGAAATCCCATCTCGTCTCTCCACTGCTATTCCCAGTCATGGTTAGAAAGAAATCTGACACTTTACATCATTGTGCATACAATTTCCAAACTGATTCCAATAGTAGGACTACAAGTAGGAGAGACCATCTCAGAATAACAAAGAGAACAGCAATCTTTATAAGGCTTTATAATAAAACAATTATTAATAAACGGTACAGTAAGACATTAAATAGGCATTTTGGCTTCTGCAGGAAGAAAAAGCAAAAGCCACCTGAAATGTGTTTGTTTCTGAATTTGTAATATATATATATATATATATATTATTTTTTTATTTTTTTTTACTTGGATTACGGTAACAAAATGCAAGCTAATGCTTCCTGTAAGAAGACCTCCTGGGAAGACATTCTTCGTTTAAGCCGGTAAAGCCTCCTGCATACATTATGCATCAGATGGTTTGATTGTGTTAGCGGAAACATCATGACATCCATGTCAGGTTCAGAGAAGCCTCTGAGAGCAAGAGGGCGCCAAGTACTACAGCAAAGTGCTTTTACGTCCTTGGACACTGCTCTTGTTAAGCACTATTCAGAATAACTATTTACAAGGAACTGTTTTTTTTGTAATAACATGAACAGCTCTCATAAAGGCTTTTTGGGGACTGCAGTGTTAAATAAATGCATTAATGAATGAAAATGAGGGATTCTGAAAGTGCTGCAAAGCTAAACGCAACATTAATTGAGCCATTGCACCTGTTTATTTACCAGTATCTGTCTATCCAGGCCTGATTGGCTGGGAGGGGGGGCCTGTGAAAGGTAAAATGGCAGACAGAGAGCAGATGGCTCCTTAAAACATGGCCAGGCTCTGCTCCCACAGCGCTGTGGAGCTGCTGAAGAACACCGACAGGACGGGGGGCAGTAACAGTGCCTGAGGCGGGGTAAAGGGCTTCGTGCTCCCCAACGATGTGGTGACTTTATTTTAAGATCTCCTTCTGGTCAGTACCACTCCGGTGGGAAGAGTGAGAAAGACAATATCTCTCCTTTTTACTTCAATGCCAACCCAGGGCAGGTGATCTCCTCAAATAATCCACCTATCAGTGGCTCGTATTGCTCCGACAAGAACCAACGGCTCCAGTTCTGTCCTGCTAGGGCATGCATCTTCGTCTGAAGGAAGACGGTACCATGAAAGCAGACTCTGTACAAAAGACAAATTATTTTCAGCCTGTAATTAATTGGTCAGCATATTTTGTACCCCATCTGTCTTATTCATTGTCCTGTTCGACAGTATCAGGGAAGTGCCAGCCACCGTAACAGATATATTAATTGGTATGGATATAATCTCTTACTCATTAATATTATAGAATATTGTGTTTATCTTAATAACCACATTAACCTTGTAGACTTAGATGAATAGAATCCCAGTAGTGAAAAAAAACATGTTTTAAAGTGATCATTCTGAAATAAAGTTGGAACATTCTGGAAATACTCAAGGTTATATGGTATGCTATCTGGTTGCTGTGTAGCATGGGAATTCCCCAACTTGTGCTTCTTCTACTTATATAGTGTACTGGAGTAATACCCCCAAAGTGCTGTAGTAAACATTCACGATAGAGGCCTGTGGGGGAAACCAGGTCTGCACATCACCTCATTCCTCGCCCTGCTTCCTCTGTAGAGCAGTGTTCCCAAATCCGGTCATTGGGGCACCCAGAGACAATTCACGTTTTTGCTCCCTTCCAGATCCTGGTAGGGAGCAAAAATGTGGACTGTCTCTGAGTCCCCAAGGACCATATTTGGAAGCACTGCTGCAGGAACCTTTATTTCACTGTGGCGATGCAGTAGTGTAAGATCAGGGCCTGGCACTAATGAAACACACTTATCAGCTTAGAGATGGCATCTGCTGCTGCTATCTAAGGGACCTTAATGTGGAGCAGCATGTCTGGATATGTGTGTTTGCACGCTGGTGTTTGTTTGTAGGTATCAAGCTTATCTTTCCCTTAGGTATATGTCCTATCTTACCACCTTGACACTAAATGATTTTGTCTCTTTCTGCTTAGTGCCCAGAGCAGGAAATCAAGGACAGTGATGTCAAAGTCTGTACAATGGCATTGGGTAATACTATGCAGACTGTCTGCCAGTAGTGTAAAATTATTTTACAGTTAAACTAATGCCATTATAGAGAAGAACAGTAGTATAAAACAGTTAATCAAAAATTCCAAATCAAAAACTTTTAAATGACGCAACGCACAAAAGCAAGGGATTCTGGTCAGAGATGCATATGGTAGCATCCACGGGCTGCATGGTCAACCACACACATGACCGAACAGGGGTGGAACAAAAATAGGCAGGGATCTCAAGAGGGGGAATCCTAAGGGGCCAATCAGTGAGTATTTATTAACTTATTCAAGAATAATTGGTTATTGGAAATTAACATCCAAAAATCAAGTACCGATCAAAGGAACTAGCCAACAAGGGCTTTGCAGCTGCACATCTATATGGGCTTATTAATTTATGTCTGTGCTGGATAATTAGCTAGGAGAAGAAAAGAAGGTCAATTATAAATACATTAACCCTATAGTGCAGTCAGATGGGTTTATATAGAGTAGATTAATCCAACTCCCTAAAGTCTGGATGCAAAGCCCAAGTTATTCTAAAGAAAAACTTGTAAATTTTAACTTGGTCAGTACCCTAAACCTTAGTGATGTCTGGATAAAATAAAATAAAATGTCAGTGATGCAACATGACTGTCACAGTCTACATCATTAGCCTTACAATCATGGGCATCAGTTCCTGGTTCAGGTCAGTTCATGGGCATCCACATGATCTATAATCAGATGAAAAACATATATAGTTCTTCTGGATGGAGGTAATGTTGTCAGATTCATTTCTTAATAATTTCTTAATGATTTGCATACCAAGACATTTTGGACAAGTCAATGCTTCCAACTATGTAAGAACAGTTTTGGGAAGGCCCTTTTCTGTTCTAGCACGACTGTTCCCCAGTGCACAAAACAAGGTCCATAAAGACATGCTTGGGTTTGTTTGGTGTGGAAGAACTTGACTGGTCCACACAAAGCCCTGACCACAGCCCAAATGAACACCTTTGGGATGAACTAGAACGGAGATTGTGAGCCAGGACTTCACATCCAACATCAGTGTCTGACCTGACAAATGGTAAAAACCGACTTGGAAGCATTAAATACCAGACTAGATGAACAAGAACTAGGCTAAGGTGAGAACACTGGGATTCCACACGAGGTAAATGAGGGGCCGTTGAACATGGGAGGATCGGACGAGCAGGTCTTGACACTACTAGTCTGTTATTTGCAGATCTAGACATTTCAGGTCCAGAAATTAAACATCCAGACCAAGACTTTGTTTCCACAAACAAGTTCAGTATAAAGAGTCAGAGTCACAGAGTCAAACTACTCAAATCAATGGTTGGTTGAAAAAAATCTTGGCCTTGGATTAAGTAACAATCGTGGATTTTCATTTTCTGGAAATGAAATGTGCAGCTCTGGATATTTGTTGCTGTTAAAAAGAAAATCTTTTTTAATGCAAAGTAAATGTCTTACTCCAACTTGTATGGCTTGTATATCATTACAGCTTTAAGTGGTTATGGTATACAGATGGATGCATGTTTTGTGTTACAGTTGTAAGGAATACCTTGCCCTATACTGGCCTTGTGGTGCAATGGTAGTGCGTCTGACTCCTGCTCAGAAAGTTATGTATTTGAATCACTTTGGGGTCAATATCTATTACACAGATTCCCTCTGGGTTCAATAAAGTCTTGTTTTATTACAAGGGATCAAATAAACAGATATTTCAGTTTCAGTGTTATTAATGCTTCAACTGTAGATTAACCCAAGCCTTTCCTATGTGAATGTTGAGAACACACGAATGAATATGTCTAGATAAATTAATAAAGAAGAAAGCCCACACACGGACTATAAAACTCAGCCAATAGGAATACTACAGCCAAGGGCTCCCTACTAACTATCTACAGCACAGAAAACAAACAAAAAAAGACTTTCATGTAGAGGTCTTTCTGAGTGGTTAGATAAAGGATACGAGTAAATGTAAGCAGTGATGGGATTTCCGCTTCGACTGCACGGTTTGTGTCCATAACATGGGCCTGATTTTCCACCATGCTGGTAACCTCTGGCTCCCGGAGAGAAGGTACAGCTATAGACGCGTGTCTGACAATCTCCCCGCTACCAAGGGCTGAATTTCTCATGACTTGCCTGAAGGTGGCACTGTGCTGTGCTGAACTCCTGACTCAATTGAACGAGGTGCCTTACCCCCCAACTCCTTAATAGAAGGATGAAGATTCTAAGTACATGAGGCTAATTCTTCAGCAGCTCACAACCTGGGAACTACAAACTTGATGGAGAAATCCAAACTCTGTGTGTAAAGGAGCTACCGATGAATACAAATCAAACATACACTATGTGTGGTTGGGAGCCTGTGTCCTCTAGTCACACTGACTAACATTGTATGTCCAGCCATCCATTTTTGTGACTGCTTGACTAGTTCAGGGTCACATGAGGTCCAGAGCCTATGGGCATAAGGCAGGGAACAACCCAGGATGGGGCGCCAACCCATTCCTGGGCACATTCACAGCTACAGGAAATTTGGCAACTTCAATTAACCTCTGAAAGTTTTTGGACTGGGGTGGGGGGGATTGGAGTACCTGGAGGAAACCCCACAACAGCATGTGGAGAAAATGCAAACTTGACACGCATGGAACCCTGGTGGAGACTTGAATCCGGGTCCGGTGTCCCAGAGATGTGAGGTCAGTTGTATACACTGCACTGCCATGCTAGCCCACAGCAATTTATGCAAGTATTTTTATTTTTAAAGCGCATTTATAAACGGCCTAAGTTTATGAAAGTGCTGTACAATATTTATATGTGATAAGTAAAAAAACAAAACATAAGACATAACCATGTATAGTTCTTACACACGATAATAGTGCCAGTCCAAAAACGACTCCATAGGAGAGTGAAGAGAGCGCTGAAAAGAATAGACAATAAAATATTGTTAATGTAGGATGAATGCCAGTCCGAACAAGTGTGTTTTCAGTTGAGATTTAAAAATTTGTTGCGTATATTGAAAATGCACAATCACCATACAGCTTTAGTCAGGCTTGTGGTACAAATACAGTATAATCCCATTATAGTGGACTCACTTATAATGAAATATCGTCTAAAACGGACGAGGTCCGCTGGTCCCGGCTGTGCAGCTTTACGAACATGCAGAAAAAGCACTAGGTATAGTGGACTCACATATACAGTAACAGAATTTCGCTTATAACGGACAAACAGTTTGCCCCCCAGGGCCGATTTTAGCTGTAGTTTTGTTCACTATGATGGACATGCAGGCTCCGCCTACAAGGTCCGTGGCGTGCCAGTGATATCCAGGGCAGATACGTAATCAGGAGTATTAATAAGCATGGCATAACACACAACACTGATTGGTCCATGTGACTGTCCATCACCAGGTACGCTGTGTGTCGGCAGATGACGCTCACAGCTGGAGGGATGCAGTAAGTAATGAGGTTAAGGTTACTACTGTACCATACATGTATAACCACTGTCTAAAGGAGTTACAGATGAATACATATCAAACATGCTGTATGGGCATATATACTTCCAACAGATGAAGCTGGATTACTACATGTACAATATAATAATCTATAAGCCAAGTGTGGCATGAGTAAATGGTGTCCTGTAGTTGTGTTCTGGACATACGGCAACTCTGCATATAATGGACTTTGGATACAGCGGACTGTTTTGCGAGGTCCCTTAAAGTCCATTATAATGGAATTATACTATATTCATTGTCTGCCTGGGCTCAGTGTGGTGATGGAGCAAATCAGCCTGTTTAACACTTTAAAAACATCCATCCATCCATCCATTTTCCAAACCGCTTATCCTACTGGGTCGCGGGGGTCCGGAGCCTATCCCGGAAGCAATGGGCACGAGGCAGGGAACAACCCAGGATGGGGGGCCAGCCCATCGCAGGGCACACTCACACACCATTCACTCACACATGCACACCTATGGGCAATTTAGCGACTCCAATTAGCCTCAGCATGTTTTTGGACTGTGGGGGGAAACCGGAGTACCCGGAGGAAACCCCACGATGACATGGGGAGAACATGCAAACTCCACACACATGTGACCCAGGAGGAGACTCGAACCCGGGTCCCAGAGGTGTGAGGCAACAGTGCTAACCACTGCACCACCATGCCGCCCACTTCAAAAACAATTAATAGAATTTTAAGCTGGATCTTGTGTAGGACTAGAAGCCAGAGTAACAAAACCAGGACTGGTTACGTGATCACTCCTTTTCGTCCTGGTCAGTAGCCTCAGTGTAGTGTTCTGAGCTAACTGCAGGCAGGAGAGCGATGATTCACTGACTCCTATGTAAAGAGAATTACAATAATCTAAACTGTATGACAGCAGGGCATAGAGTGTGCCTAATGTCTGGAAGAGATAGAAATGATTTAACTTTTGAAATATTTCTGAGATGATTGAAGCCTGATCTGACTGCAGAATTAATATACCGATCAAATCTAAGTTCAATGTTTAAAAGTGGTATGATGTTTTAGATAGGTAGACAGTTGACGCAGCCTCTGACAAATAGAATCAGTGTGATTGGAGGTTCAAATGAAAAAAAAAGGTTCAAATGAAAAAAAAAGGTTCAAATGAAAAAAAAACTTATTTTGTTTTAGTTGAAGAAATGTTTGAGGCATGCCCTATTTTGTGCCATTCAGGCAGGCCGATAAGTTCATCAGGGAGGGGGGACACTAGGTTTCAAGGGCAGGTAAATCTGAGTATCATCAGCATAGCATGAACTGTTGTTACTGTAAAAAATTTCACCAAATGGAATCATATAGATAGAGAGTAGGACAGGGTAGAATTGAGCCTTGAGGAATCCCACATTTAACAGAGAGAAATGTTTAGAAAGAAGGTTCGCTGCCTAAGGTAAGAGGTATATTACACAGAAACAATATTACACAGTTCCCAGCATCAATGATAAGTAGGGGGTTATTTAGTATGTTTAATAACGCATACCCGGTGCGTTGGAATGCTGTAAAATCTGACTGAAATATTTCTAAGATGCTGTTGTTTTATAGAAAAGGATGAACCTGCGAGAGGGCCGCTTTTTCCAAGACCTTAGAAAGGAAAGACAACCTTGAAATGAGTTGAAAATTGGAAAACAGGTGAGGGTCTAGGGCCTTTTGAGCCGGGGCTGAACGACTGCATGTTTGAAACAGGAGAGTGCATTGCCTGATGACAGGCGTTTACAATGGATAGCACACTAGGACCAATAATATCAAAGGCATCTTTGAAAAGAGTAGATGGAATAACATCTAAATGTGAGCTAGAGGACTTCATGGTGGGCACTGTTTCCCTTTGAAGAGAAAGAGAATGGAGTTCACAACTCAGCCATGGGAGTAACAGTTGATCTGGTGGTATCAAACTTACCTGTAAATAATAAAAAAAAATCTTTTCAGCAGACAAGTTGAGATTAAAAGGTGGAGGTACAGCAGACTTTATTATGCTAAACAATACTCTGGGTCTATGCTGGTTTTTCAGCAATTAAACCAGAAAAAATAATTTGCCTGTGTGGTTTTTATAGCACTTCGGAAAGTAGGCAATTCTTGAAATTTCTCTAGGAAATATGTTTGTATTTTTTTCATTTCCATTCAGCTCTCCTGCTGTCACGTCTCAGGGCCCTAATGGAATCATTTAAACATGGCTGGGACTTAACTCTAGGCTGTCTAGTTTTTAAAGGTGCAATAGTATTGAGAATGTCTCTGCATCTGAAGTAAAAGAGAGCTGCTAATTCTTCAGCAGATGGCTGATATGAGTCATTCATGATATAAATGGTTTGTGAAAAGGCCTCCCTAAAAAGACTAGCGGTAGAGGAGTTTAAAAGGCAATGACAGAAGCATGGCGTAACACACTAAAGGTGATGGGCTTATGATCTGAAAAGGTAGCATCCAAAAAGTCAAGATTAGTACACCAGATGTTAGAAAATGATACTGTGTGTCTATGAGTAAAACCATTGACAAACAAAGATTAAAAGATTGCATATGTAGGGTGGTGTGGTGGTGCTGTGCTTTGCACTGTTGCCTCACACCTCTGGGAGCTGGGATTGAATCTTCACCAGAGTACTGTGTCTCTAGCATTTACATGTTCTCCCCATGTTGCCGTAGGGTTTTCTCCAGGTACTCCAGTTATCCCCCACAGCCTAAAAATATGTTGAGGTTAATTGGAGTTACAAAGTTACCTTTAGGTGTGTGTGTGAGTATGTCCCACACTGGGTTGGCCCCCTATCCTGGGTTATTCCCCACCTTGCCCCTTAGCCTCCGGGATGCCCCCCCAAGACCCTGAATAGGATAAGCAGCTGCAGCAAATTGATGGCTGTAGTATGTAAGCTGAGTGAAAGCATAGATCATTGGGTTAGAAGAACAGCAAACGTGAATGTTAAAATCCAAAAATGAGTATTCTGTCTGTATTAATCAGAAAATTCTGCTAAAAAAGTCCACATTACTTTTTGCTCTAAACTCTAGGGCACATAACCATGGATTGCAATCATTTATGTTAAATAACTGTACTTCAAAACTCAAATACTCCTCAAAAATCAGTGAGCAGCATTCAAAACAATATTTTAAAATATTAAAACTTCTTGTCTTCTGCCTTTATTGATTAGTTCTTTTTTTTTTGTCATAGTCCACACCTGCCCCTTTTTAGTCCTTGTTCCTGTGTATTTAAATGCCTGCCTTTGTTCATTTCCTCGGTCACTCATTGTTGTCGATCCGATGTGTTAATAGTTGTTGTTATCTCTCAGTCTAGCTCCCAGTTTTACTCTTTCGCCTAGTGCGTTACTTTTTAGCTAATTGCTATTTTTCCTGTTTTGTTTTTGACCTGTTGTGGTCCCGTTATTTTCTGGTTTCTACTTTGTGTTCTGTTCTGTTTTGTTAATAAAGCCTTATTCGTGTCAGCCGCTCTGTGGATCTTCACTCGTTTTCCTCCTGTGCCATGCACCTCCGTAATAACAGGTAGTGATGAAACAAGCTGGAAATAAAATTCTTCTCCAGAATTGCTTAAATGTGCACTTGTACTTTGAATGTCCAAAAGACTTATGCGATCATCTGGCAACTGTTTTGAAGCAGTTCAATTCAATATACATAACACAAACAAACACCAAACAGGTAGTGGGTGACGGAAAGCTAACAGGCACACTGACACCATCTTGGTTTAAGAAAGTAGCACAATGTTGCAGGAAGTAGCACAATGGTATCGCAATAAGAAAGTTGCAGCAGATGGGTAATTACCTGGGAGATTCTCTTCGGGCTGGTAGGTATAAGGAAAGTGTAAGGAATGACTCATTTTTACCTTGAGGGCTTAGCGATGATACCTGGTGCTTAAATCAGGGAGTGACCAGAAAAACAGACGGACAAGAAGACAAATTCTGTGATCATGCCACTGCTAGCTTTGGGCAAAAGGCCACATCCAGGAAGGTCTTCTCAGGTCCGAGATGAACACAAACTCTTTTTTTCAGTGTTCAGAGTGAAATTCTGCCATCAGAAGGGCTATGTTCCAGGCAACACTGGTGTGCATGTGATTATAGCCTTCATTTCTTCAAAATCTTTAAACGTTTATAAAACCATAACAATGGGTAGTGTATCTGGAGTAGATGGCACAGCTGAAATTGAAGTTTGCAAACTAGTTTCTCCATATGTCTTATCTTCGAATACTTTGGATTGCTTTTCAAATTGCCCGTCTCGCATCTGTATTTATGTACAGTAGTTAAAGTCAAGTCAAATTGGCAAACACCTCAACGGCTAAAGAAGGGAAGCAAAAATCTAAACTTTAACAGAAGAAGTGTTCCCTTTACTGACGTCTTTGTGCTAATAAGAGCAGAGATTCATTACCAAGGTGTTTCCAAATCATGATGTTAGAATCACGAGTAGCATGAGCCTTAAATTCATTAGGCCTCCTCTTTGGTAAGGTCCCCACAGCAGGTGATGCCCATAAGGGTTAGCTGTTATCAGCTCAGGCCATGCCAGTTGGCTTCAATGCTTTGCAGAGTTTATTTAATAAGCTCCCCCTGCCCCCATTGCAGTACTAAATGTGCCACCATCTCGGAAAGGCAGGAGGACAGCAAGATAATAAATGGTATAACTATTAAAAAGTTGTAAATCCTTCATTATAATGACTTGCCGGGTTTGGCAGCCATGTTTGTCGTCACCTTGGCTTGTGGGCAGCTCTGAGACAGGTGCTGCTGTGTGATTTTGAAAGTCAGGCAGTGGAGAGTTAAACATGAGCTTAGAACACAAGGGGGGAAGCGACGTGTTCAGCATGGGTCAAGATAAAGCTGAGAAGACAAGAGTTAGCCAGGTGAAAAATGCATTGTTTTATACAGGATATTAACAATTACACTGTCACTTATGCTCTTTCAAACTGTCATTTGCATTACTTAAAGTCAGTGATTTCAAATGAGACTCTGTGAGATTTTTTGTAGCAGTTAAATTAAACTGACCCATTCGCAGTTCCAGAGAATGGCTAGATATGACAGCATCACTTATCCTTCAAGACAAACTAATTCAATCAATTAATGGATAGGGCTGTAATGCTGAATGACAATCGGTGTAAGTAATAGCTTTTGCTGGCAGAGGGTAAGACAACAGCATCGGACGGCAAGGCTCAAGCAAACAAAATGGTTGTTATTATGAAAACACAATAGAGAAAGGGCTTCTGGCTCCTTTAAATGACAAGTTGATTACTGGAAATTCGCTAACTGTTCTGCAGCCTTGGAACAGCATCCACAACATGGGAATAACAGGGAAACCCTGGTCAGATGATTCAAGTGTCCTGATTTCTCAGTATGGGCTTAAAAGGTCATACGGTAGATATAAGTGGGTGTCTGATTGTTAAAACCCCTATAAGTAAATAAAATAATATTTAAAATCTATTCTGCATTTCACTGGAAGCCAGTACAGAGAAGCCCAAACAGCAGAGATACAGTATATGACTTATAACTGGTTCTGCTTAATAGTCTAGTGATAGCATTTTGAAACAATTGGTGTTTCTTAAGAGCAGAGTTTGAGAGGCAAGTGAATAGAGATTTACAATTATTTAAATGGGATGTAAATGAAATTAAGTTAATTTAAGTGAAAATATGAAGCATGGACTCGAGAAGAATGAGGGACATTGTGACATAATTTGGAGTTTAAACATTTTCCCAAAAGAGCACAGAAGATGTTCTAATGAAACTAGCAAAGGGGCAGCAAGTCAGCTACAGACTCCCTGTGCTAAGAATTTGGAATTTAACTTCAAGAAGCTGTTTTCCACCTTTTTCTTGACATCATCCAAGCAATGATGCAAGGTAGCCGTTTTGTAGAGTTGATTTATGAGTGAATGAAAGACAGAGCTGGGTATTATCTGCATAAAAATGATAAGGTGCTTAAAATTCCTAATAATCTTATCAAGTAGAAAAATGTTCATACTAAAAAGAAATGGAACTAAAATGAATTCTTGAAGTACCCGACAGAAAAGATGGACTAATGAAAATACCCATTGCAATAATAAGAAAAAGCTCAGAGGAAACCAACCACAGCATTGTAGCACCTAAACCCAGTCGATGTTTAAGCGCCTCAATCAGAAGTGACTCATGATGTCACTGAGTGGAGAATAAAACGTCAAACAGTGATCAGTGTGCAAGACAACAAAGGAGCAGACCTACAGAGCAGCTTCACTATTATAATCCCAAGGGCCATCAATTTCCATGCAACAGGAAGGAGAAGCATGGCTTTAACGCTACCTCAAAGTCAAAGGAGATCGCCATAGGCTACCAGACTGCTATCCTCCAATTGGCTGGCTTTGACTCCAATTACGTTCATCAAAAGTGTTTCACCTTATTAACATGCTTCAATTACGCTCTTATCTTAAATTAGCTGTATCATGCATTATTGACATCATCAGCCTGAAGTCGTTGTATTCCCTTAGGGTTTAAAGTTAGCTCCTTATTTCAAAGAGTCACATTTTTATTTTTAATTAAAGGTGAAATAACTGGAATTGCATGAAAATGAAAACGTTTGTAACAGAAATAAGTGGGATAAATTAGACTCATAATGATTTTTCTTCTCATCCCTACATAGGTGACACAGTAATAGCCAGGGTGTCTACTGCTAAATTAAACCTGGAATCTGAATTCTGCCAGGCAGAAAGTACCATTCATCTGTTCTCTGGTCCTGATATTTGAATAAAATGGTTGAGTGTTGGGAAAAATGTTGATCTTTGCATGTCCAATGAAGCAGTTTCTCAAAGTGCTCTTCTCACTGGGCGATGATATTTTTGGAGAAATAAACCAGTATTGAGAATGTTTACATTTTCATTCATTTTTCTGAAAAAATCCTCAATTAATTGTCAATACGACGAGTTAGAATTAGACACGCATAGCTAATTCACATGGCCTGTGGCCATGGAATCTTTTTTGTCAACATATTAAATTTAACCATAATTTTAATATGTGCCCATTTAAGTACAAACAAATGAGCTATTTCTATTTACAGAAATAGATCAAATTCATATATACATTGTGTATTATAATTCGGTCTTTTGAAATGCAGTGAACTACAGCGTATGGTCTGTAATATGCGAATTCACTGATTAGTGTAAACAGCCCCCACAAAATGATAAGACAAATCACATGTAATTGTCCTCAGCATAGCGTGTCTTTCGGCAAACATCCTCCAGAACATCTGCTGCTTGTGACAAATTTCAATAAACATTTCTTAAACATTTTTTTCACGTTTATATTCACAGACACACACATGTGTGTGTGTGTGTGTGTGTGTGTGGATTATGTTTATATTACATTGTGGGGAGAATTTTTCAGAAATGTAGTCAAAATTGCTAAGAGTCGTATTTTGTTTAGTTACTTATGGTTAAGATTAGGGCTGAGTAATTTATGGTTAATTAGTGATTGTGTCACATCGCATGACCTGGCCCCATGACCTAAAGTCAGAAGAAATGTTTTAGGAGGAGTTTGATCCGAGAGTGAAGGAAATGCTGCCAGTGAGAGCTCAACACATATGTGGGACCTCCTTCAGGACAGCAGTGAAGGCATCCCAGGAGGCCACCTTGTGACACTGACGCAGAGGAGAAGGCAGAGTCAGCATGTCTCTGGAGCAATTGAGGTCAAGGGCCCAATGGTGGCATCACTCTGCCGACCCCAGTATTTCAGTCGACAACTATCTGAGTCCAATGATTATTCTGACATGTAGAGAATAGTACATATATACCTTTCTATGTGTAAGTATGTCCAATCTTTTGTCTGGTCTTTTGTGTGTGTGTCTGTACAGTGTACATATATGTACGTACAAGCACACATACACACATATACATATATAAAATGATTAAATGTGTAGAGCCCAGAAAAGTTATTTTATAAATACATGTTCACTCTCTTGTGGTTCATGAAAGCGATTCTGGATTCGCTGATTTGAATACATAAGAACATGCGTAATCATCAATGCTGCCGACTTACATTTGTTTTTGCCAGCACTGAAACTGTCTAGAGAAGGCTCCCATAGAGAGGCCGAAAATGGTAATTCCAGCAGCTCTCCTGCTCTCAGTTTGTAATTTGGCTGTACCTAAGAGACTCAACTATTATAACCAGAATATAGGCATGGGCAACAGTCTTGCCGCTCTCATTACTCTGGAGGACTTCTCAGAGTGCGGCCTAAAGTGCGTCGTTACTGCCTTTAATATAAAACACTTGACAGCGGCTCTTATTGATCAGCTGAATTTAAGGGCATTTCTGGGCATCTATCATGGCAATTCTCTATAGATAAGGTCATAGGTGCATTAAATGTGCTTTAAATGCATGAAGTGCCTCAGTATGGCCATGATTTTGTGATTTTTTTATCATTAAGTGCTCTTGTATCAGCTCGGTGTCCGTGTTGTTGCTTGGATGTTACACAGTCAGCTAGATTTATGATTGATGGAAGATAATGCGCCTGTTCCATGAAATTAGATGTTACCGCTTTAATTGATATTATTCTTCTGAATTACTTTTGTCGTCAAAATATAACATCAAAAACAAATCAAACAAGCACAATGGCATTATATGTATACAAAGAGACTTTTTACACCTCTTTCTAAATTTATTTTTTTTCCTGTAAATGACTTGGAAATTTCCGGCACACTGCAACAATCTGCCCATCCAATCGTAAGTGCTGGCAAGCTCTTCAGAAGGCATTGTTCTATGAAAGTAGCACTAATTAGTTTCTGCAGAGAGCTTCTGGGGGGTAATGGGCTGGACAGATGCAAGATGGACGTACAATCCGTCAATAAAGCGAAGAAAAAAGAAAGCTTAGGGGGGAGAATAATTCATAGCTGGGGGGTTGGGCGTTCAGAATTATCCCCCATCCCTGTTCATGCACAGTGTTTGGGGGGGCGGTGTCCCTGCAGAGCGTGGATCTGGCCTTCCAGAATAAATTCCATTGTCTTCCCTCTGTGACATCGCCAGGATAAACTCTAAATCTCCCGAACAGCCACCCCCACCTCCCAAACCTCAGATATGGCAGGGGGTGTGCAGCTATTTCCACAGATGTCCTTCCATATTTCGGCAAAAAAGAAGAATGCATTTGTTGCAGAAAAAAACCTCTTAATTAAAAATAATTAGACCATTGTCTTTCAGGAGGAGACATTTACGTGTCTTACGAGGTATCATTTAAAAAGCCATGTTTTTGTACGGTTGCAGGGCATATGGCAGCTACGGACATGTGAATAGAGCTAGCGTGTCTCTATTGCGTGTTAAATATTTTCACTTAATTTTCTGTCACTAAATGGCCTGCTGCTTATCTAGTTGTAACTTATGTGCAGAACATACAAAGCTATTGTTTCATTGAAGTGTTGCTCAATCCCACTGCTTTTCCAAATTTGCATTATACTTAATCATATTTTGTCTTATCAGTCGACACACATTTTCGCTATTCAGTGTGTGAGAATACAATCATAAATGTATGTGTGGGACTTATCCTCCGACAGTTCAAATGCCCTATATTCCACACATAATCCTAGGGCCAATGTGGAGTCGCTATCTGGGGTCCTGTCAGAAATGATGTAGCAGTTTTTCATTCCTGTGGGTCTGTATTTGTGTTCATTCTGCCGCAGACTGTGCACTGTGTCTGGCTCCTGCCTCTCAGACGCTGTGTTTCTGGTGGACGGGGGGGTGGGGGGTGGTCCATTTTAACATCTACTGCCTGTACCATTCATTACCTGGTGCAGGTGCACACTAACCATTACGCTCCCAGAATGTTTTTAGCTCTCAGCTTGGGCATTTTCCAGCAGCAACAGAAGTGGTTTGTCACATTCAGCGGAGTCTCATGGCGTTCATTTCTATTGTCTTTCTCCCTCCGTTGTCTGCAGCTATTATCCTCAGCATTGGATGGGTGGGTTTTCCTGGTGCAAGTGGGTGGGGCTTGGAGGCTCCTGCTGTGATTGGCTGAAAGAACTGTCCTGGCTGCTGTCGGCTGGAGGAGATAGCCAATGGGGAGAGGAATGGGAGCACTTAGTGCAGCCCATGCTCAGAATGAGAGGATGTTATCATGACCCAGATGATTTGAAGGTTCAGTAGACAATCAGAAGCATTTGTGAGCACATTAAAGGCATTTGAATGGAGTTTAAAGGTATACACCCACACTCACCCTTCCTCAAATGAACTTGGACAGCACCCAACTATAGTGGTTTCTTTAGCACTGATTGAATCCGTTTAATGGGGAATTTGGAGGGCTGAGCACATGTGCCTTGTGATTTTGTTGGGCTTGATTGAGCAAGAGACCGGCACTCGTGTTCAGGGGCTCCGGAGTAAAACTGTTCCCACAAAGCATGCTTTTCTCACATGAAATATTCTGTTATTTCTAGATGATTTATTGTTATGTTTTCCAAGGATGAGATAATTACATGAAGCATTTTAGCCACTGTATGT
The DNA here is from genome assembly GCF_023856365.1 of Brienomyrus brachyistius. Lineage (NCBI taxonomy): Eukaryota > Metazoa > Chordata > Actinopteri > Osteoglossiformes > Mormyridae > Brienomyrus > Brienomyrus brachyistius. The sequence goes on from NC_064544.1 coordinate 24,011,065, forward strand.
ACGTGATTCCCGGTTGATTTTTCTCATTCATACGGATCTGACTGTGTCCAATGGAAGCACAAGGATGATACACATTAAATTAAGATGTTGACAGCTTATCTAATGGTAGGAGCCCATCTGCTAACCAGCAGAATCAAACGCCCAGGCGAACGATTTGTGAGAATTGCAAGTACAGATGGCCGGTGAGATGAAGTTTAGAGAACCGTATCCTGGCTGCATTTTGCCATGGGGTGGGGGGCAGGGGGGGGTGCTAACTGTGCATTTAGCACAGGCGTGTACCGTCATGGAGAAACAACATACAATGATATACCGTGACATACAATACTCTGCACATGCTCAGTTTGTCTTCACAAAGAGCATATAAACAAAGAAATAGCAGAAGCTAACAGATATATAACCCCCCTGCCCTTCACCCAGTCACAATGTAAGACACCCTTTATTTTTGGACACATGATTACTCTGCAGCCTCATTTAAGAAGAGCTCTGACTTGGCACATGTTAAGTAAGACTGTAACGATTTTGCATTTCTTTCTGTGCATCTATTTCTAAGCAGCTTTTTAATGTTGTTTTTTTTTTTTTTCATTTCCGCTATGACACCTTTTCTCAAAAGTCTTAAAAAAGGTAAATTCAAATGAAAAGATTTGTATCTGGTTGTACAAAATGAGCAACATTAATATGCAAAGTCAGAGACTAATTAGCTAATTAATTCAATTTGGAATGTTTCATGCTTTGTGTGTCAACGGATGCATATGCAATGAAATTAACACTTCAAGAAGACATTTTGGGGATGCCAGTGGCTCCTAAAGCCAAACAAGCCAAATAGATTAGATAGATAGATAGATAGATAGATAGATAGATAGATAGATAGATAGATAGATAGATAGATAGATAGATAGATAGATAGATAGATAGATAGATGGATAGATGGATAGATGGATGGATGTTGGTTTGGTGGTCCTATACCTCCAGGGTCAGACTCTGGGATCCCAACTCCTCTGTGTGGGTATGGGGTTTGCATGTTCTCCCCCTGTAATGTGGGGTTTCCTCCAGGTACCCCAGAACCTTCCCACAGTTTAAAGACATGTGCTTAAGATTATGTATGAGTGTACTGCCATCCCATCCAGGCTGTCCCCCAGCCCTGTACCAAGGCCTTGTCCCCTATTCTGACTCCCCCCAACCTGACCTTGACTAGGGCAGCCCGTTGGAAGATGGATAGAGTAAATAAATAAGCAAAGAAATATAATAAATAAAGCACAGTAATATCTGCTAAGGCAATCTAAACATGTTTCTCTTAATGAACTGAATGGTGATTCTATGCTTTGTCGTTTGCTATTAAGAACTGAGCTGCCATTTCCAGGTCCCATTAAGCAAAATGCACTTTTAAGATACGAGGAATAAAGACCATCTTCCAATCCTTACATTATTTACAACTCTGTGAGCAGAAGCAACCAACTCCGTTGATTCGTCATTGTTTCGGGAGTTCGAGAGCTGTGCATGTCGTTGTTCGGATGCCTGGGTGAGTTCTTAGAAGAACAGATGAGCAAATATGAAACAAGCCAACAAACTCTGCTGGTCTGTAGCCTGGGGAGTCTGACTCGTTTAGGTTTCAAATTCACCAGGTAAAAAAGCCACCACATTGTTTTCGTACATTCCTCTGCCTCCTTCTTATGCCCACCCCCCACAATGTATGAAACCCCCTCCAATTTTTAGTAGCTGGTTAGCTTTTACCTGGGATCACTTCTTATGATTTCCAGCTCCTGTGAGAGACGTCATTACCTTTCTGTCCTTAATCTCCTCTCTCCCAGGCTGTAATGGGACCATTTGGTCCAGTGCATGGCTACCACAGTCTACTGACATGGGCCTTCAGCACCAGGAAATAAATAAATAAGGAGGGCTCACGCTGGGTGTTTCAGGACAATTATCTCTCCTCTTCAGAGAGCTCCAGTGGCACCTCACAGCAACAAATTACACTTCAATTGTTACATTTGTCTGCGAGGGCTGTGTATTGATTGTGGATGTGCCGGGGGGGGGGGATCTGGAAGGAGGCAGAATGAAAAAACGTTACATTCCCAAAGACGAGGGAAAAAAAATAATAATAAAAAATAAATAAAATTTTTAAAACACAATGCCCGGAAGATACTGCAAATCACAACATACTGTAAGAGACATGCTGCAAAATTCAGTGTTATTTCCTTGTATGTGTTTCTTTGTGTCTCAGTGGAAATTTGTGAATCCTTTTTTTAACAGTGTGCTTGTGTAAATGAGTGACTGACTGGGTGAGTGAGTGAGAGAGTTAGTTTTCTGTGAGTTAGTGAATTTTGCGTGAGTGAGGGAATAGGCAAATGAATTACCTTTGAGTGAGTGAGTGAGTGAGTGAATGAGTGAGCGAGTGAATGAGTGAGTGAATGAGTGAGTGAATGAGTGAGCGAACACGTGGGTGGGTGCACATCTACTAGACAGCTGAAAACAGGAGACCAAAGTTACTTTTAAATATATTGCACCACAGCATATAAGTAGGTAGAGTAGTAATAATAATGATGATGGTGATGAGGATGATGGTGATGAGGATGATGGTGATGAGGATGATGATGATGGTGACTCCACTAGCAGAGGTTTGACAGCATTTTCACCTTTAGCAACAGTCATCTTGGTAAAATGACCACCTCATACTTTGTAGAAAGTTGAAGTAACATGTTCATCGTCCAGCCAACAGAGACACAGTTTTACACAGAGAAATTGTTGAGAATAAGGTAATGAGTCAAAGGTGAATCATGCACTTAAGCCAAGAGAGGACAGTCTATCCAACAATGTAATTTTTTTCTTATATCCTCTTTCATTGGTAATGTCATTACTTGCTTGTTTTAAACCATGCCTGAATACAGCTCCTTTGATAATTATGTCAATGAGCCCAGCATCATTAACAATAAATAAATATATAACAGTCTGTGTCCCTTAGGGTCTCTTTCAAAGTCTAGAAGCTTCTCCTTTTCAGCATTCATGCAGACTTGTCTAATCCATTCTGCCATTGCCAGACTCGATGTTCTGATAGAGAGGCGTTTCCCTGGCCACTGTTACCACGTCAACAAGATCTCAAGCCTATGCACTTTGCGTACCGCTAAAGGTTATCATCACCCCAGACCAAACACTATGAATAATAATTAAATTTTGCTTCGATGAATGACTTAGAGTAGGTTAAACAACTTACAGAGAGTCCTTTCACGGGTCACCAAATGCGCACAGTAAATTGCTCAGCAGGTTTGTGCTAAATATATCCTTATAAAAAGGGGGGAAAGAATGAGATACAAATGGCGTTTGAGTGATCATGGCCTTTCGTTTGTATTCTAATTAATATTGTGCTCGAGCCGCTGTTGATGAGGCTCGTATAATGAGGAAAGTGCAGTAATGATCTCTCATTATTTCATGCAAATCCCTTGTTGGATGTATTTGCTGGCAGCGCACTTAACGCTCCCGCTATTCTGCATGAATAGCACCGGTGATGAAAGCAGAGTGCCTTTAATTCACAGGCACTTTAAGTGTGGCTACTCAATGCACCTCAGACAGTAAGCCACGTGGATCGCGGTCCGAGGTTCGAAGAGCTATTGCTGTGTCTCGGAGCACTTATGGAATTATTGAAGTGTGACTGTAACAGGTAAGCGATAATGCAACATGACAGCCATTCAGAAAGATCCCGCAATACAGGGGGCTTTACTACGACTCTGCTGAGAGCCTTGTGTTCGTTCCTCCTTGCGTGTCGCTGTTACATCTGTGAGATCTGGACATTTTATCTCGCCGGGGTGGTGAGGGGGGATCAGCAAGGGTGAGACAGCCAAAGGCGGCAGGTTTTCCAGGTACTGAAGGGGGAACAAGGTGTCTGGTGGGCTGCTGTAGAATATCTCCAGCAGGCGTGCCCTTGGTAGGCATTTAAAAAGACCACCAGGTGGAATAGCTATTAAGAACTCGGGGCTAAGGAAATAGGATTAAGGGCTTGCTGCTCTAAGCTCTAGGCCCAATCATCTCGATTGCTTCTGTAATAGACATCCGTTTCTAAGCAACTACAATAAACATTCAGTATATTGTCTAGAAATTACAACTACAATAATGCCATTAAAAAGATCAATTTAGAAACTGATCTTTAAATATTAGCGTTATACTGTATTATTTCTCATAATTGTATGATGATGTTACTACTTCCTGTCTGAAATATGTTAATATTGTATCAAAGAAATAACGCTAGGTGATGGCCGGCCGGGATTGGCCTGTGTACCCACAGGCGTGATTCAGCGCCATGGAGGTGGATGGGAGCGATGGTCTCCTCACAGTCGGCCTGGAAACCACCTTTGAGAAACACTAACGGCGCAGGCTGCCAGCTGCTAATTGCCCCAACCAGGGGGCAGGATTGACTTCCTCTGATCATGCTGGGAAAAAGGCTGAATAAGCAAGAAATTTATGCTTCCTTTCAGGGGTGTGCCCGCAAACCAGTGGGGCATGTGCCCGCAATATTCAATTTGGCTTCACCCCCCCCCCCCCCCCCCAATAAACAAACTGTCTGTCTGCCTGCAAGTCTGTCTGTCTGCCTGCATGTCTGTCTGCCGATTTGTATGCCAGTGCCCCCCCCAACCCATTTTTACATTTTCCTGCATTCCCTAATTAAATCTGACCGTCGATCTGCACTCTCATCTCCTGCACCCACAATAAAATGCAAAGCGCTATACCATCTTTTCTGAAAGATGCACATTTATCAAATACGCACATCCTGTATAGGCCCTGAAAATGCATTCATCCATTAATAAAATGAATATTTTAAGCTGATTTGTGCACTAGGTAAAACCAGACAGTAGCTGTATACAGAATATGGCACAGGATAGGTTTACAAAAAAAAGAAATAGTACCATTTTACAATAAGGCTTCATTTGCCACTTGTAAATAGTAGTAACTCATTAATAAAAAGAAAAATATGCTATAACTTGTCTAAAATTGTTTATTAATAATTTAAAGTGTTACTACCTAATTAATAACCAGATTATAAACCATTCATAAACTCTTTATATGGGTAGCCTTATTGTAAAGTGGCAACCAAAAAATGGAAAAAATTTAAATATATTCCTGGTTTTATGTGATGAAATACAGAGACCCTAAATACTGAGGGCTGCTCAACTATAAAGTTATTCAGTTTTCTCCAAATTTCATTAAAAACCTGCACTCACAATGGAACTGCTGATGTGATGACATTTTTAATTTTGTCAGCAGTGATTTCCAAGTAACGAGATTCCCTGCACCAACCTCCATATAAAGCAAAAGACAAGCTGAGGCATCTCACAGGACCTGGAAATCTCTTTACAAAGATCCAGCCTCTCGTTCTGTCTGCATCTACGAGAAAGTTTTTGTTAATCAAGTAAATTTTATATGTAACAGGGATGGTTCATATTCATTTTCGCTTCGTGGCATTTCGACAGGTCTGTCACAAAGAAGAAGCTTTCTGTTTTTTTTTTTCTTTCTAGAAATGAAAGTGTGTCATTGATCGATACCTGCAGTTCGAAACGCTGAGCACGAGTGACATTTCTCACCGCAGCCTGACAAGCGTTAAATCCGTCAGCTTGGATCACACTTTCCGGAAGTGTGGACGCAGAAGCCAGCCGGCTACAAGGAGATGAAGTAATGAAGGCTGGTGGTGGCCGTGGGGTGTGGGGGGAGCGGAGAGGGCTGGGACTGGGGGGGGGGGGGGGTTGGTTATGGGCAGCAATGTTTATCGATCTTTCAGTTTATTTACGGACTTCAGTGGCACCAGCTAATGGACATAGTGAGTGACAGTAAACTCATGGTCGCCAGACTGGTGCATGTACAGTATGACTGTTTAAGCCACCGATGAGTTAAGATCTTTATCTTTCGGCTGGTTCACGGATCAGCCCTGTGCTGTGCGAGAAACCTGTCAGCCATCACACCACTGGTAGGAAACTGTGCAACGGTGGCTGGCAGGGAGATGGAAAGGTTGTGATACCTTGGATTCATCCCGACACTGTGTATGGACAGAAAAAGACAGCATTGCTTGTTCTGCTTCAGCAGGAAGACGGGAGTCATGGACGATTTCGGCAGACACCGCGGTCCAGTTAACATCTTCAGGAAGGTTCGTTATCTACACGTGGAAATCCAGCATGCAGCAGCTTATCGTTCAGATGGGAGCGTCTTCCTGCGAGATGTACTGTTCCCTGGGGAGCTGGCAGTCGGGGGAGGACCAACCGGGGGGGAAGGAAAGGATTTGCATATTACAAAGAAAAAAACAGTATTCATCTGGAGAATAAATTGTGCGCAGTGAAACAATTTGCCCTTGAAAACAAACTCAATTAATTCTGCTGTACGCTTCAACACTATCAATATTCCTGCATATGTTTCTTAGAAACATTACATCTGATATGCTCTTGCTCATCTTTGGCTGACAGTGAGCACACAGCCGCCATTGTTTCTAGCCCCAGCCCCATTGATTTAAATGCATTGCTTTTTTATCCGCACCAAATCAGCAATTACGCCTCTCGGGTTTCCAGGTGACTTGTGAGGGTAAAAAAGGGCAGTGGATCTCTCCATGCCCCCGAGGCCTTCGATTGAAGGCCTAGATGTGGGGAAACAGATGAGAACCTACAAGCTGCTCACCGCAAACTGTTTTGTAGGTTATCATCACTGTTATCTTGTATTTGCTTCATTTTTGCATATGTATATCAGTTTTCTAGTTTGCATATTTTTTCATGTTATGAGGCTCAAAATTATATTATATAAACACGTTTTACAGTCCATGCTCTAACATTTAAGCTACAGTCTGTATTATTCCTTTGAAAGTGTCTTATTAAGAAATGTAATGGGAGTTGCTTAGACTGTAATAAGTTAATGTATTATGTGACATAAAAAAGGCATGCTAATGCAGGCAGTAAACAAACATGATGGACCGGCGAGGCTGTGGGTGCTACAGACTCCCACCTTCTGTCGCTAAAGGAGGGAAAAAATACTCTGCGATGAGTCATTTCTCCTGTTAAAATCCTCACTAAGGTGCAGGACGTTAAGCATAGTGCCTTGAATTCAGGCCTTGTGAATGAATAGATAAAACAATGCTATAAAAATATTCAGGTATTTCAGTTTGGAATTTAGATAAATAAGCCATTGTTGCAGGCAGTTCTCTCTGTTTATTTTTAAATAAGCAATAACATCAGTAAGAAGGTGTGCCTGGAAGTAAAGGACGTCATTTTAGCTGTTTCGTGGTTTTTGAATCATTTTTGGATTGACCTTCAAATGCATTTTCCCAAACTACCTTGTTTATTTACATAAATATTTTGACAGTGTTTTAACTGAATAGAGGACTACCTTTATTTAATATGCGAGTGACCTGTGAGTGTGAGTTAAGTTTTTTAATCTTATCAGGGCTAAGAGGAGGAATGTAGTGGGGGCGGTAATGTCATAAAGTTCAGAGCCTCCGGCGTTAGTGACACCGGAGGCCTGAGATCCCTGACCCCTCGCGTGTTTCTTGGGGATGCCCACCGGCGAGCCCTGGGTGGAGCCAAGGCTTACGATGACGTGGGGGGCAAGGGCTCAGCCACTAAACGTCTAAAGGGGAATAAACAGCCAATTCTGTTCACCATTCTGAATCCTGTGCTTTGAACGCACTACCCTCTGCTCAAAGAGTTTACCACTGGTGTAGAGTTTCCATCATAAAGGGAGAATGGGGTTTAAAGTCCTGGAAATTGTCTTCCTACCCTCCAAAGTGTAGCTCAGTTTCCTCATGCGTGATTCAATCTCGATATGAACTAAATATTACAAATATAGCAGCCAGGGGAAGAGTATAGGCAACAAAAGTGCATAAATGTTCACTTCAGCGTAAACAAAGCCTTAATCTAGCATTCTATATTCATGTTTGTTAAGGAGAGTTCTGGACTCTGTTTTGGTCACTAGTTCAAATCCCCAAAGCTGAATCCATCCTACATGGTCCTCTACTTCTTCTGTAAGAAAAACAAAGCTGTAGGCATTAAAATTGCTTCAGTGTTATGAATTTCTGTTTCTGCTCAATATGAGACTATTTCCATTGAGGTTGAAGATCTAAAATTAAAATCATGTCTATTAACAGGGATTATCCTGTATGGAAGAATGAGGTGCTTTAGGCTTTGAGGTTTACATTCATTAGTGCATTGCTGTTTTTTTTCTTTATAGTTTTTCAGACACATGTAGCCAAGGAGACTTGCTTATGTTTCAATTTTGTCCTTTATTACAGCAGGATATTTACTGAAGCGATTCAGTTTAAGTACTCCCCTAGAGGATGCAACTGCAGATATTTTCCTGAAATTTGAACTTCCATTGTTTGGTATTGAGCACTTTTGAAATACTTTTTTGGTTCTTTCTAAATTATTGTTTTTAAGTGCCATACTACCTGAAACTTAGGCAAATACTGTTGAAAACTTTAAAAGTCTGGAAGCTAATCTCAAACCACTTTCTTAAACCAGGAATTTTCTAGAATGGCAAGAAAACTCAGACCAGCTAAGCTATTATGCCTAGAAGATTTCCCAGAAGCTAGTTCTGCTCATGCACCTTGCAGTGTATGTTCGGCAGTAGCACTGACAGAGATAGCTACAACCGTCAGCTCTACCCTGTGTCATTATGGTACCTAATGCTGTGGTGTAATTTGATCTTAATCCCCAGTGTGATGTCCTACAGAAGACTAACAGAACTCCAGTCACTCTTAGGACAGCACGTCATGGGGGCAGCCTACTCCCACCTGCTTTTCACATTATCTGCTATGCACCTTACTTTCTCTGCCCTATATCTGTACTCAACACTTTATTTGATGGGACGTGAATAATGTAGTAGTACAGGCTTAATTAATGCATTAATTAACCAGTAACTAACTGCTGGTTAAGTATTGATTCCATGTTCATTCATCATTAATAAATCATGACAATTCATGTATTGTATGAGGAGACCTACATTAGTTCATGACTTGTTCTTGAGTAGTAAATGAGTTAAGTAATTTCCCCATTATTAAATAATGATCCATCTATCCATACATCCATCCATATATCCATCCATCCATCCATCCATCCATCCATCCATCCATCAGCTTCCACTTGTCCAGGGTTTGGGTCACAGGGGTAGCAACTCCAGGAGAGATACTCAGATCTCCCTCTTTCCAGATACCTCTACCAGCAATTCGGGAGGGGTGCCGAGGCGTTCCCAGGCCATTTGAGAGATATAATCCCTCCAGCATGTGCTGCATCTGCCCCGGGGCCTCCTCCCTTTAGGACATGCACTGAAAACCTCTCTGGGTAGCCGCCTAGGAGGCATCTGCACCAGGTGTCCAAACTACATCAATTGATTCCTTTTGACGTGGAGAAGCAGCGGTTTTACTCTGAGACTCTCCCGGATATCCGAACTTTTCACCTTGTCTCTAAGGCAGAGCCCAGACACCCTGCGGAGAAACCTCATTTCGGCCGTGATGTTATTCTTTTGGTCATTACCCATAGCTCATGACCATAAGTGGGGGTAGAGACGAAGATGGACCAATAGATCGAGAGCTTTACTTTCCGGCTCAGTTCTGTCTTAGCCAGGACAAACTGGTTAAGTGCCTGCAAAACTGCAGACGCCGCTTCGATTCGTCTGTTCAGCTCTCGATATCACCTACCCTCACTCGTGAACGAGACCCTGAGATACTTCCATTCCTCCACTTGTGGTAGTACGTTGGAGGTCCCTAGCAGATGAAGCCAACAGGACGGCAATCCTGAGGACACCAAACTGGACACCCTCAACACCCTGGCTGCGCATAGAAATCCTGTCCATAAATATTATATACAGGACCGATGACAAAGGGCAGCCCTGGCGAAGCCCAACCTGCATTGCAAACACATACTTATTACCGGGAATGCGGATCAAGCTTCTGCTCCATTCATACAGGGACCCCGAACCCCATACTTCTGAAGCACCCCCGACAGAGCACCTCGGGGAAGCCGGTCGTAAGCCTTTTCCAAGTCCACAAAATACATGTTGACTGGATAGGCAAACTCCCAGGCCCCCTTCCAGTACCCTCGCAAGGGTGTAAAGCTGGTCCGGTGTTCCACGGCCAGGACGAAAACCACATTGTTCCTCCTGAATCCAAGATTCGATTATCGATCCCACCCTCCTCTCCAATACCCCGGAATAGACTTTCCTAGGAAGACCGAGAAGTGTGATCCCTCTATAGTTGGACCCCTTAAATAAGGAGACTACCACCCCGGTCTCACAATCCAGAGGCACTGTCCCTGACCTCCACACGCTGTTTAGTCATGACAGTCTCACAACATCCAAAGCCTTTAGATACTCCGGGTGGATCTTGTCCACCCTGGGGGCCCGGCCGCCATGTAGCTCTTTAACCACCCTCAGCCCCAGTGATGGGCAAGTCCACTCCAGCTCCCCCCATGTTCTGGGCCCTCAGATGTCTTGAAGGCAGTGTGCGTAGATGTATCGAAGGCAGGGTTGAGGAGACCCTCAAAGTATTCCTTCCACCTCAGGGTGATGTCCCTCTCCTGATATTCCGGATGGTTTGCCAGAGCCTTTTTGAACCTGACCGAAAGTCACTTTCACAGCCACACCAAACCCCGACCCCACCCGGGTTTGTGCTTCCGCAGCCACCCAAGCCGCATTCCGCCTGGCCTGCCGGTACCCGTCAGCTGCCTCCGTTGACCCCCGGGCTAATAATTCCCGGTAGGCCTCCTTCTTCAGCTTGATAGCCCCTCTCACCTCTGGTGTCCACCATCGGGTACGAGGGTTACCGCCACTACTGGCACCGACCACCCTGAAGCCACAGCTCTGTACAGCCGCTTCCACAATGGAGGTCTGGAACTTTGTCCATTCAGACTCAATGTCCCCAACCTCCCCCAGTATGCAGTTGGAATTCTGCCGGAGGTGCGAGTTAAAGCTCCGGCAAACAGAAGCTTCATCCAGAGGTTCCCAGCAGACCCTCACTATGGCTTAGGCCTAGCAGGTCTGACCGGCTTCCTCTCTCGCCACCTGAGCCAACTCACCACCATGTGGTGATCAGTTAACTACTATGCCCCTCTCTTCCGAGTGTTCAAGACAGAAGGTCAGATGATATGATTATGAAATCGATCATCGACCTATAGCCTCGGGCATGTTCGTACCATGTCCACTTATGGACACCCTTATGCTCGAATATGGTGTTCATTATGGACAAACCATGTATTGCACAGAAGTCCAAAAACAGAACACCAGATCAGATCAGGGAGGCCATTCCTCCTAATCACCCCCCTGCGGGCCAGAATGTCATTGACCACGTGAGCGTTGAAGTCCCCTAGCAAGACAATGGAGTCCCCTCGTTGCGCGCTAACCAGCACACCACTCAGGGAGTCCAAGAAGGCCAGGTACTCTGAACTGTCATTTGGCGCATAAGCGCAGATGACAGAGACTTGTCCCTGACCTGAAGGCACAGGGAGACAGCACTCTTGTTCACTGGGGTAAACTCTTAAACTTTTAAGGCACCGAGCTGAGGGGCAACCGGTGACCCTAGTCCGCGTTAGGGAAATGAGACCTTGAAAGAATTCTTTGTCATAAGGGTTTTTTCCAATTGCTCTTTGTCTGGCCCCTCCCCTGGGACTTTTTTTGCCTTGGGAGATCCTACCAGGGGCTATTGCTCCCGACAACATAGCCCCAGGGTCACTGAGGCATGCAAACCCCTCCACCACAATAAGGTGGCAATCCAAGGAGGGGATTGAATAATGAATTAATTGCTAACAAATACAGTGCCTGAATGGAAAACATGAACTGTCATGATGAACTAGCATAGAACATAACAAAAACTTAGTTACTAGTTAATTAATGCATTAAGTAAGCATGTGGTACTACATAATTCATGTCCCCTCAAATAAAGTGTGAGCCTGTACTCCTTATATGATTGGTTAACATGTTATGAATAAGTACGAGCTTGATGCTATCTTTGTGTAGCCAGTGCAATTATCATCACACAGACAAACACAAATAATTTGGGGTTCTTTATTTGCTGGATGCCCAAAGAAAATGGAAGGGGAACTGAGCGGAGTTTTCCCGTTCTTTCCTTTATAAGTTTTAAGGTGCAGTATAATGACTACTCTACACGGGTGTAGATCAGCTTTACCCAGCAGCAAATACTCGAAATAAAATAAATCGTACTTTTCCTTTTACCGTGCGTAAAATACGGCAGTGGACTGGAACTGCACAAAGAAATAAAAAAACACATACAACCGTTGGTTTTAAGATATACACTCATTTAACACAAAAAAATTAACAATAGCGCTCTTTTTAACTCACACCTCAGTATCCCGCGTCTCTCCACGTACGGTTCGCTCCCTTCAGAGCGGCTTACATGAAAGCCCCAGGCTATTCATACCCCGTTCATGGATGACATACACGCAATGAAACAAACAAAAAAAAAAAAAAACTATGCTTTAATGTAAATTAATAAAATACATTTGCATTGCATTCCGCTTTACTGATACACAGATGCTAATCCGACTGTCACTAATCCCCTCTAAGACACATACAACATTATTTTTAACATTACATCTCGATATCAAGAGGGAAATGTACATTTACTCTGTGCGGATCACTCCGGCCTCGTTCCCCACGTGCTCCCTGGCCATGCTTTCTTCAAAAAGGGTGGGGGCAGGGGAATAACAAAAAAAAATTACCTCCGGGGCGGTTCTCAACCCGGACAAAGCCACCACCTTAAAGGGAGAGAGTACACCTTTTCCCAAACGAAAACAAAGTCTGGCTTTTTTTCCCCTTCAAACCAGTGCTAACACACAAAATAAAGACTGCTTTCCCACCCGGTTACATTTGGAATGCAGAGGTATAGTGTGGCATAAGCATGCATGGGCCTGATAACAGGCTGCAGTTTCCTCCAGGAGTCCATATTGTGCCGCCCCTCACTAGTAAGAGGTGTGAAAATCTATTTATCAAATTATTGTTTTTCATTTCCAGAATGAATATCTCCAGCCCCATAAGTATTTACTGTGCAATATTCATGGTATGGCTTTGTCAAATTTGAATTATGGACCGAGTTTTTAAAAAAAAAAAAATATATATATATGGTTCACTCAAACACTTTATTGCAAGTTCACTGCCATCTTGAGAAATGTGAAGGACATATTACTTCCAGCTTAAACAGGAACTATTAATTCATGTACAATTGTCACGCTAGTACTTTCTGAAAGAGACCTGAACAAATTCAGAGCATAAACACTAAGAAATACGGGACGGCAGACAGGGAAGCCTTCATCGGCACAGCTACAGTACGCGCCTTTCATGCCAGCTCATTTGTAACGCGACTGCTGGGACGAAGCCAGGGACAGGCCGGATGGCTGTGCTGCGTTGCTTATGGTAAATTAGCGTTTGAATTGTGACCCCAAAGCGCCGGGTGCAGGGGACTCCGCTAAAGGCCTCCTTTTCCCCTTCGGCCTGTGGCCATCATCTCTTTACAGTAGCACCGGGGTAATTTATTGCTCTTTTAGTGAGTGTGACTTTTACGCTCGTTTGTGAATGGCGGATGTGTTCCCCTCTGTTAAGCGTTTAATGAAGGCCAGAGTCCCCTCAGACCACACTAACCTTCCTCCCTCCAGCAAATTGTTCCGATACTGCGGCCATTCCTTCCCTGCGAGAACTTTGCACAGTTAAAGGGCTCCCTGCTGGTGCCCATCCTTCCTGGAGGTTTGCACTTCATAATAAGGGGAAGGCTGTTTTAATCTAATTACCGCAATTACGTTACACAGCCATTTTAATCAGTGAAATCCAAATCATTTAATTCAATTATGCTTTTCTTAATTTGCCTCTCTGTGTGCAGCATAATAGTACTCTGCTTCACTTGGAGAAAATGTAGGAGAAGAAAAGGGCCATTTTGAAAAAGAAAAATATTAAGAAAATTTAAAGAATAAATTGCATGTTTGGTATTAGGCTCAGTCTTGCCATGCTCTGGCTACCCTGCTTTGTCTGGGAATAGAGTTGTGAGTGTTACGGGCTGCAGGCCTCATTTGGCTGAAGAGTGATCCTGTGCTCTGCTCACCCTCTGTTATCAGGGTCTCCTCAAATGCACAGGTTCAGAATAACAGGCCGCCATGCCCGAGCGCAGCCTGTGAGTCAGTCACACCGCGACACTTCCGCCTTGCCATCTTTATAGGAAAGAGAGGGTCGTCATTATAACGCAGGTCTGCCCAATTTGCCTTGGATCTAAACCAAACGGGAGCTAGCAAGCGCCGTCAAAAGCTACACCACTGTGAGCTTGCAGAGAGATGTACAATGCCGTTTCCTCTACAGGAAATCCCTAAGAAAACATTGTTCGGAGCGCGGTAGGAAGATCATGGCTTTCTGAAAGGCACTGTTCTATTAATGGCGTCCTTATTAAGTAGATACATCTGGATCTCTCTGCCGTTGCTCCGTATGTGGCTAATTGCAAGGATATTCTCTCTTGAACAAATGCGCAAAAGCTCAAACACTGAAACGTAGTCTTATTATTCCCAAAACAGATTTTTTTCTTCCTTCCTCATCAAGAATTGGCCCTTTTAAAAAAAAAACCTCAGCTTTATTTGGTGGAAAGAACAAAACACAGCAAGTACAGATAATTACTGGAATTAGTGGCAATAAGGAACATTTGCTTAATCCAGAGAGGGAACTTTGCCATGAAAAAATAGAAACCATAATTATTAAAAAATAGAAGCCACTTGTTATTAAAAAGAAATATATATATATATATATATATATATATATATATATATATATATATATAAAAATTAGACATTATCGTGCACATAATTGCAGAGTAATTCTGCAAACCTAATTTGAATAAGTATCATAACTCAAGTCTCTTCTGATTTAATAAGTGAGATGTGCAATATGCCTCATCATGAGGGTCCAGAATATGACTGTGACTATCATGCCCCGCATGCCTTTTTCCCCTGTGTTGCTTGTGTTGTGGCGCTTAACGAGCCACACCTGCTCCTCGTTTAACCCCGCCTCTCGTTTCAGCCCTCATGTGGATGATCCCAGGTGCCTCTCGTCTGCTCCCCCATCTGGTGTATATAGTGCCTCCTCGTCCTGAGCTCCCCGGTCTGGTCATTGTAGTGTTACGTTGTGATGCTCTGCTACTGACTGCATGTATACTCCTCTGTTTGTCTTAAGCCCTGTGGTTCTCTCCTGTTCTCCCTGCCTTGTTCTGGCCCCTCGCGGTCTGTTTCCTTTTGCCTTTTGTATTGTGTTTTTCTTAGAAAAAAACCCTTTTGTTTTCACCGACACCTGTCTTTTCCTCCATCCTTCCCAAATCGTAACGGTGACTATTTTGAGAGATTTTACAGTCATCTCCAACCAGCCAGCTGTTCATGTTTTTTTTAGGAACATCATCAATCAATCGATCACTCAACAAACAAACAAATAAACCTAAGCGTAGCACATGACATTAAATAGCCCAGTGGACGGTGCCAACTGATATACAGAGCCTGTCATTTATGGTAATGTGACTGTTATTGGTCTATTAATATGTCAGTTATGGTGTGTGCAGAGTTCTACAGTAGCCTGATTAGTCAATGGGGCAGGAAACAAGCGGTATGGTATGACAAGGGAGACCTCACTAAAGTGAAATCGGGGTTTGGATGTCTAACTGATAATTGGAGTGATTTTCGTTTGGCCGGCTTGATGTTTAAGTCAATGTTAAAGTTCCTTGGTTATTTGTTGCATATTGATTGATTTGTTATTTTAATTTTAAAGTACTGGAATAAGCGAACTTGAATAAACACGCAGGACATTTAAATATCCTTATTTCATTCATTTAAGGAATACGCATATCTTACACCTGCACTTTTCTAACGGCATTGAGCATGACGCTTTAAAAAGGTAATTTGCGATAATGTCATCTATTGGCAAGCGCCACTGGGCGCATGTGAGCCGACCAAGACTAAATTAACATTTCGGTCCATGGTAGCTACTTCATTAACATGCATTTATAAGAGTTGCGACTCTGTCCAAATCGCTGTTATCTTTTAAAATAGCGGGCAATTCTCCTGTCAGTCGAGAGCGCTAGCGAGGACGGGGCTGACGTGCCCCTTGCTATCGTCAGGACAGATGTGAGCAGCGGCAGTGAGCTGAAAAAAAAGCGTCTGCTCCCGCTTTCTTTCTCTGATTAACCCCAAAATGAGACGTGCAATAGCGTTGTCACCAGTCACGATAAGAACTGATTTTATTTCCTCGACGTAGATACTTAAACTCTAAGAGTTATTTAATTTTTAACAACGCAATACCAATATTTTTTTAAACAGCAGTCTGCATGGACAGCGTCCCTAAGTTGCCCATAGAGTGTGGATGTGTATGATGGACGGCATCCCGTCCATGCTTATTGCTGCCCGTTGTGCTGTGTTCCCAGGAAAAGGCTGCGTCCCCCTGTGACCCTGACCAGAAGAAACAGAATGGATGTTTCAGAATGGATGTTTCCAAGGTGTCATTTGTCATGGATTTAGAAGAATGACAGCGTTTATTTCCCTGAAGAGAGATGGATAAAGTCATATTATGTACAAAATGTGTGTATGTGTCTGTGTCTGTGTGTGTTTGCGTGTGTGTCTGTGTGTGTGTGGGGGGGGGGGGGTTGGATGCTTGTTATATGTATGGATATATTACATTGTGGGTACCAAATGTGCCCCCCAGTACAGTATAAAACCTGTCATTTTAACCTTGTGGGGACTTTATTTTTCGGGTCCCCTCTTGAGGAAAATAAAATTTATCAAAATCTGTGACTGCAATCAAGAAATTGCCAAAAGTCTTACCCCAAAAGTTAAGGTTAGGGCTGGGTAGGTCATCATCTTGGGATTATAGTTTAGTAATGAATGGAGAGTCCCCACAAAGATATAATTACAAACCTGAGTGTGTGTGTTAAAATTTTTTAAATAATATTTCTAACACTTATAATGGGTTATATTTCAACTCCACAGGTTATTTAAAAATTTTGCTAATGAGGATGGAGGCTGTCTGTGAAGCTGAAGGTGATGGATTTTGCGCTTTGGAAGAGGCACTGAAGTGACAGTGTCACACCCGGAGGCAGTCTGACAGTGTTCTCAGCTAAGGTGTCACCAAGCATGCCTGAAATGTGCCAGTACCGTTTCATTGCTTGCCCCCCTGCGAAACTTACCCCAAGCTTCCCCTGAGCAGCCTTTCCATCTCCAACATCCAGGCCTCACGCCTCTCCAGCTGCCGAGAGGGTCGCCTGTCCTCCTGCTTGGGACAGTCCTTGCAAGTGGCCACTAATTAGCACTGATCCCTCCCAAGAGCTTTGTAAATAACCTAATGACCAGAGGAAAAGTGAAAACTGAACAATGGCAGCATATTTGGGAAATAAACTCTCTACTGAGATTATAATTATGCTCAGGAGACCAGGCTGTTTGAAAGCAACTTCGCCTGGCAGGCTGTGGGCATATGTGTTTGCATGCGTGTCTGTGAGTGGGTATCGGAGAGGGTGAACGGGGAGGTCCTGGCAGGAAGCGAGGGTGATGGGGACACGCCATCTAACTGCTTCTGCAGCAGTCATTATCCTGACAGGGTCTGTAAACTGCTTATCATTCCAGGAAAAACAAAGCCAGATTGTAGAATTATCAATTCTAATTTACGGTGGAAGGGTTTGGCGGTAATGAACTGTGCCATCGCAGCGGAGACAACTGAAGCAGGGCGGATGAGGAGAAGGTGCAGGATCGCACGTAATTACCACTCTTCCCCAACTTGTGGTGGGGTGTCCCAACCTCCTACAGTCCTCAGAACTCCACAAAGCGCCTGTCCGTCAGCTCCACACTCACATCTTAGCACACCTTTTTCATGCCAATTGATTATATGACCTTATTTACGCTAAACATTTCATTAAATCTATTTTTATTGTGTGGAAGAAGGTGAAAAGTATAAAATAACATACTTTAAAATGCAATCTAGTGAATTTTCTTGCTTAAAATTCCATCCCTGATATCTGGCTAATTGAAAGTGTTAATTACTTGCTTTAAAGTTGTATTTTCAATAATCGATGGCAGAAGGCTTAAAGGTGGCAGGGTGGATCTGTGGATCTCATGCGGGCCTCACTCGCCGTGGGCTGAGGGATAGATTCTGGCTTCTAGCTCAGTGGTCAGGTGATCTGGCGTGCATAAACGGCCCTCGTTGGTGTGCCAGTCCTCACGCCCTCTGTTTCCCAGGATAGACTGCAAACTCACTGAATCTCTGCACAAGCCAAGCGATCCCCTGTTTTATTCTCAGGGCTGTTTGCCTTGCGTTTGCGCTCATGCTAATTCCAACAGTGCGATCGATATCGAAAGACCTCACATCAGCACACCGGTGGGGGGGACTGTCAGGCCAGTTTACCGAGCAGAGTGATAATGTGGAGAAATAAAGGAGAATATTATTAAATAAAAGCGCTCAGGGTCAATAGCAGCTATTGACGAGGCCGCGGAACCTGAGCTTCAAAAGGTGTCCTGGCTCAATGGGGAGCTTCCTCATCGAATGAGTGTGATCCCTGAAGTGCTGAAGCAGTGTCCTTCAGGGCAAACTTTTCTCATAAAAACTGTGTGGGGGGGGCATGATAACAGCAATAGTGTACAGCAAAGGACAGCCATTCAAAGAGACTAAAACAATCAAAGTATGATGCATTTCTCAGAAAATTTTGTTAGGAACGATACAGGTTGGTCTACTCTCTAAACCAACTACAGACAGTGTTTTCTAAAAAAATAAGCCTCTAAGATGAGAATAAAGAGCTGCATTGTTCTGCATCACGCACAAGAAACCTGGCCATCTCTGATTGGGATAGTCACTGTACAGGTGACTCGTCAGCTTTCAAGGACAAACAGTTGCACATCAGAAGAGGCTGAATGCTTCCTAATTGCATTCATAAATTATGCATCCCGGTGGCCTGCCTGTACCTGTGGTGCGGCTGAGAGACGGAGCCCAGCGTGACGCGTCCCGGCTACTCACTGCTGTCTCTCTGCAACGGCGAGAAACGGCCGAGGAGAGTCCTCTCAGAGCGCCGAGATCTAGTGCGAATAGCCGAACTCCAGTCTCCGTGCATAGCAGCGGGGATGATCAAGTCAAGCTTTCTGCGGATGGCCCGGTGTAAAACCGTGGGAGTAAATGTTATCTGAGAAGGCGGTTCACATTTACGAAACTGTATTTGATCAGCTATAAGTTCTTCAGTTTCAGCCTGGAATAAGCAACTGAGATATACTCCATGCACAGGTAGCTGGACATGCAAGCCACTCAACTCACAATCAAAGCCGGCACCTAAGAATGCTGTCCTAATACTTTGTTTAAAACATGCTCTGGATTCTTTTTTATTGTCTCCATTAAAAGACAGACATCTTTCTTAACATATGAGTTGTTCCAATGAATAACCTAACAATTCACCAATAAGTAAGCAGTATAGAATAACACACAAAAAAATATGTGATATATAAATGCACATACACTCACACGGCTTGAGGATAAGTCTGGGTAAGTTGTTATTTATGATGTTACAGAAGTAGTTATGTTTTGTTGTGAGTTGTTTCTCTGCTCTATATAGAAATCAATAACATGGCGCTGAATGCTTATTTCTCTAAAACTGGTTATATTGTTCGTTTTTTGGAATTTATTCTGTTGTGGCATTAGATCACATAAAGGACAGTAAGAGTTATGAGTCTGTCTGTGGTCTGCTGAGCCTCATATGACAATGTCACTGTGCTACTGACATCTGCAGTTGAGAAACGGTTAATGTACAAATAACAGCTGTATGTAATAAGCAGGTTATAACCAAACAAAGCAATGAATGAATGAGGGAATGAATATATTGGGAAAATAAAGAATGCAAACTTGTGAATGACTAAACCTTTTGTTCTAAGGAGAAGGAGTGTGTACGTCTATCCTTAGGAGTGTGTGTGCGTGTGGTTTGTGTCTCTAGCAGGACAATCTCACAGATGGCAGAATGAGGTGTAGTGACCAAAAAGGTGCCAAGTTCAAGCCATGAGGGGGTTTCACAACCCTGTACAGCCTTTGAGCTTCCCAGCAGGTCTAATAATGAAGCAATGACCCCAAATAATTTGTCTGTTTCTACAGAGAATCCATTCACCCAGTGTGGTCTGCTGAAAAAGGTCAAACTAAACAAACAGTTGACAAATGGTTGATGAAACTCAGGATGAAAATGTTGAAAGTGGAAGGGATGTAATAACCAGAAAGATATCTGCATTTATGCTGGGTACGGCACCTCCACTGAAGATAAACAGGAAGATCCCTAAATTGAATGTTACTGAGGATATAACTCATTCTTATCAGCACTTGTTAAAAACTGTATTTTTTCCCGAGAATCATGTACTTTTTTATGGTTATACAATGTCCCTCTTTTAATAGACTATTAGTGTTACTACTATTATTAGTATAATTAGTACTACTAGTGCTATAATATACTATAGAACAAGCACAATAAAAAATAACATAATAATAATCATCATCATCCATCCATCTTTTTCCCTCTTCTCCCAGGGAGACTCATGGTAGCAACTCATGAACAGGGCTGAAGAGACACAGCCATCTTTGCACAGCTATGGATTTCCAGACATTCCCAAACTAGTAGGGAGAGATAATCCCTCCAGCATGTCCTGGGTCTGCCCTGAGGCCTCCAACCAATGGGATGTGCCTGGAATAGCTTCCCAGGGAACTGACCATGTGAGATGCCTTATCCATGTGAGATGCCTCATCCATGTGAGATGCATAAACCACATTATTGGACTCGTCTCAAAGGAGTCAAAGGTCGCTCTGGGTCATTACCAACAGCTCATGGCCATAGGTGAGGACAGGGAAATAAATTGTCCGATAAACTGCAAGGTTTGGCTGGTGACTTAGAGCCGTGTTTTGCATGTCACGTAAGGATAATGTATGGGTTTGTTTTTTAGGGGTTGGGCTAGGCCCCCTTGCTCTTAGATTTACTTAAAAGGAATTATGAATTGCTTCAGCATGTCAAGACCTTTTGGACAACACTAGGCTTCAAACATTTTGAGAACAGGGGAAGGCTCTTTTCTGTTCCAGGATGAGACATGGTTGGATGAGTTTGGCGTGGAATAACTTCATTGTCCCACACAGAGCCTTAAACTTAGCCCCATCAAACAAATTTAGGATGAACTAGAATGGAGATTGCGAACCAGGCCTTCATCTCCAACATTGCCTGACTTCACAAATGCTTCTGGATGGACAAAGATTCTCAGACACACTCCAAAATCTTGTGTAAGTGACCTCATGACCCCCATGCTCTTCCAGTCCTTCTATTGACAGCTCTGCTCTGGTCACTGCTAGGTTGCTGCAATCCAGGCCTCACTGCAGCCTTCCCTACCCCCAACTGGTTCACTACCTGTAAACTCTCAGTGAGACTGGAAGGTTCACAGCCAATCGGAGGATCAGCTTCAAGATTCATGAACCTAGAAATGTCCAACATCCTAGCCAGAGGATGAGCTTTAAACAGAGTAGCCATCCCAGTTGGTCACAACTGCAGTGTCATCTGTGAGGACTGTTCCATCACCCACCCTGAATTGACTCTCTAAGGAACAGATTTGGATGTTTCAATTCCTCTGTAAGCAAGACGTGGGCCGCTAGACCATAGATGGTGTGTCACTTGTTCACAGGTTCCTCTAACAAACGCTTCCTTACCTGCTCTCGCAGCCATTCTTCTCAGTTCCTGGTACAGACCGTAGATGCCATCAAGCCATGCACTTGCAACTCCTCTCGATAATATTCAGAGTGCCCTCACTAACACCTCCTTCTTGGAACACCGGCAACATCAACACAAGCCTCTGAAATCCTCAGGGTCTTATCACTGAAGGTTTCCCACATGAAATTAGGATCAGCAGTCACACCCAAGTCTGCATGTTCCTCACACAAACTGAATGCAAACCCATTAGAAACAGCCTGATCTTGGAGTTTGGCTAAGTCCAGCCTCATTGTCCTAGTAGATGGTAGCCTACTGGACGTAAGCTGGATATTCAGAGTAGCAACAACATGTCTGGGGTTATAATTCATAAACTGGGAACTTATGTAGGCACTGCAGTTCTATAGGATCCTCCAAAATCTTCCCACAAGGACGTGATCAGTCTCCTTCACTGCACCACCAGTACTGGAGTACCAAGTCCAGTGATGTGGCTCAGGGAGTTGGAACCAAGATCCAGCGACCTGCAGCCCCTGACCTTTTGCAAAGTCAAGGAATATGGAACCGCTTTCACCACAGTTGCCAGATACATGGGGACTGATACAATCATCTAAGCCAGTCTGCTCAGTGCCAGTGGTCACATTGAAGTCACCCATGACTAGAGGAGTGTCACCTCATGGACACCCATCAACCACAAATTAAAACTGTGAATAAAATTTCTCCCTCATTGAGACATGACTCACTGCGGTCGGAGCATACACTGAGACAATAGACAGGACACCCAGAGAGTGCCTTAACTTCAGTTTCATAATACGCTTTTTGAAAGGAGTGACATCGGACAACGTGGGGAGAAACCAATCCACCACAGCAACAGCTACTTTCTGAGTATGGCAGCCATGAGAACGACCAGACTAATAATTGCTCGACCCACTTATAGAGGTCTAGCCACTTCCCAGTCTGTGTACCTCACAGAACCCAAGTGCTGCTGTGCAGCAGGCAATGCCTCAGCACCTCACCAGTTTTGAACCCTTATAGGCCTGACCCCCATTGGCTCTCTTGCAGTTTTGACTCTTCTAGGTATGACACCCCCGAGGGCTTTCCCCCAGCCCCTTCATTATCCGTGCGGCCTTCTTTCGGGGTGGCTGCAGCAGAGCTACTCCTGGAGACAGCAGAGAAAAGTCCTGTCTGCTTTGTCGAAGTTGTGTAAAGGTTTTATACGGTGGAGTGCCTATCCCGCCACCAACCCCCAAATCTTTTCCCTGAAAGTTGGAGGTCTGCTGACAGGGCTGGATGAAATTTAACGTCATAACCAGGATGTACAATGTGCTTTATTATTACTGTATTTAATGTTGGTAATGTTGGTTATTGTGCGTAATTTATCAATTAAACTTTATCATATGTATGTACACGAAAATCAGACTATTTATGCTATTATCTATGGGTTCCTGCATTATTACTATTATCCATCAATCCATTTTCCAAACCGCTTATCCTACTGGGTCGCGGGGGGTCTGGAACCTATCCCGGAAGCAATGGGCATGAGGCAGGGAACAACCCAGGATGGGGGGCCAGCCCATCGCAGGGCACACTCACACAGCATTTTTAATTATTATTATTATTATTATTATTATTATTATTATTATAAAGCTCAGGGAGCTTTGATGGAACCCTGCTGTTGCCGTGAATGGTCTGGTTGCATGCTTTCAGTTCACACATGAGCAGATACGTTTCCTCTGCTGAAACGCATTATTTTTTGCTACCTTTCAAATCCACTATTATATTAGCAAACCAAGGTGCAAGCACACCTGGCTCTTGAAGGTGATGGGTGATGACATTTGGATTGGTTTATAGCATGCTATGCCCAAAACATACCGCTGACTAATTAGGAGACTTAGTACAAGCCCATTGGACCATGCGCCTGACGCTGCGATTATTTTCCACCGTTAAACTAGCTAAAGTGGTTTGGCCACACCCTAAAATAACTTGCACCATGCACTTCAGACCCTTTAGATCATTAAAACAAGGCACTTAGTTCCTGTAAAACTGATCCTACTGCCAATCTCACAGTCCCTTTTGGCATCACTCATGAAAAAGGTTCCAAGATTCTTTAACTCCTGAAGACAGACCTAAAAGCAGCGATATAATCTTTTATGAGAGAATAGCACAGTCTTGGATTTAGAAGGGCTGACTGTCATTGAGCAAACTATCAAAATGCATTCTGAAGGGCCTGATGAGAAGAAGCCATAATAACAATATCATACTAGGCCTTCAGTATCATCCATTAAGACTCAGCATGTGGGAGACGTTTTTAGCCAATCCTTCCCTGAGTGTTCTTCCTAGTTGATTTGGCCTCCTCTCGCATGCTTCAAAACTAAAGTCTTGATTGGCTGACAGGACTGCCAATTTTTCACCTGAGCATCCAAAGCATCCATCTATTTGTACATGGCCATCGTTATGGATAATTTATGACTTGCATAGAACTTCAGCAACATGTAATAATTTTGCGTGGATTTAGAACTAGAGGCCGTCATATTTCCACCGTGACCATTATAGTCTTCCAGTAGGAGCACACAGTCTATAGGTGGTACCCTTCGCAGCACTACAGTCATTTTGCCAAACACAAACACACATACAAGCAATCAGAGCAATAATATGGACCGTCTGTGGGTCCCTGAGGATCGGGTTGGGAAACACTGAGCGAGCTGATTCCTTTCTGTTTCCCACACCAGAGAAGGTATGCTCTGCATTCTCAAAGCCAGTGTTCATTTTCAAAGTCTGATCCATCTGGTTCCTTCCTGCTCATGTCTGCAGCCCAAACAACACTTTACTTGATCCCCACCTTTCACCTTGCAGGCGGTGAGTCCACAAGGTGGCTCTATGTAGCTGTGTTTGACTATGATGCAAATGCATGTGTGAGGGCCATCCAAGGTACACATCAGAGTCACAATGCTCTTTGAAATATTCCCTATTATCACAGGCTGGCCGATAAGGGCGACGCTCTGTTCTGCAGTTTGCGACATTGCTGCCCACACTGAATTCAGTGTATAGAGCACCGATAAAGTTTATCAGGGCTGGGTCCTTTCAGGCAAAAATAAGGGATGCGTCAGTTGATGGCTACATATACATCCCAGATCTTTTTCCCTTCAAAAACTTCCCCAGCATTGACCAGCTGGGCATACACTGGAAAGTCAGAATTCTGCCATCTTATACCTCATTGTGACCTTGGAAGTCTCTGACAGACTGGCTATACATTACACGAATGAGTAGACATAAGTGTGAAGCATCATAACATGATGGTCCCGAGAGAACTAGGAGTGTGGAACAGTTCAAAGTGACTTTAAGGAGAGTGGAACTAATCCAGCAGGTATGGCTGATCTCTCTCTACAATGATAATACCGGCACATCAGCCTCTGGAAACACAAGGTATCTTATCAGGATGTTCTTGGAGTTTGAAGCCCAAAGCCCTCTGTAGTTTGCTCTCCACAGAATCAAGGAGCACACCCTCACAGAGTGAAGTTCACCTGTGTACATCTGCAAATTATAAGAAGACAAGTACTAATTAACTGTTGATTAAGTCTGGCGTGTTATTTAAGATGTGTGGAGAGGGGCTACCCCTGGATCAGCCTGTGACTGTCAGAGGCGGGCAGTGTGAAATTGGATTGCATGTCATTGTTAGCCTTTGACCCTTGGCTCTTCACCACCCTATGAGAATACAGGATATTGAGAGCTGTTGCTGGTGGTCGAGGCTCCTTCCCAGAATTGACAGATCATACATGCTGAACTCGTCCTCCGAAGCTTCCCAGGAGTCCGTGTTATTTATTTTTTTTGCTTCCTGACATTAATGGCTGGTGGTTTTGATGTGTATTACAAAACGCATCACCCGGGATATGACAGTGTTTCAACACTTCAACAAAAGATATGTTAGCGCATGTTGGCGCTAAAAGTGAGGGATAAAGAAAAGGATGTTTAATATTTTCTATGCTGTGCTTAGCAAGCAAGTATGTGCCTGATCCTTTGCTTCTGTCTTATCTGCTACCTGAAAACCTGCTTTAAATGCTTCATGAATCATTTTAGCTTTTGTTTTTTCCAGACACACATTATAGTACTGACTCTTGAAATACCTCGTCGAGCAAATCGCTAGTGGTATCCGAGCTGGTGGTGCGTTCTGAGACTGTTAACACTGTCCCCAGTGCTTCCTGCACCGCTGGGCAGGAATTCCTTCCGGGATTTCACAAGGTAATCTTAAAACAAAAAATATATAGAGGAGAGGAAGTTTTCCCCTCACTACGTGCAGGGGTAGTGAGCATGAGGCAAAAGCGATACGCTAAGGCAAGAAGCAGTTAGTAATTCATGAGCTGCTTCGGGAAGCAATAAGACATTCATGAGAACTTTTTGTGACAAAATAACATATGCACGGAAGTGCTTAGGGGTGTATTTTTAAAATGGGATCTCAGTGCAGGCATTCAGGGAGAAGGTGAATGAAGATTAAGCAACAGAACAGCTTTGACAATGGCAGGCATGGGCCTCTCTTCAGCAAACCATTTAGAGCATCACAATCTGCTGACCCCTGTCACCTCCAGGTGGGCTCATTCTCCAGAGGGCTCCGCTGAGCTCTGAGAGGTGCAGAGTAAGTGGATCCCCCCACCCAAAATCCCCCCCAAGCCCATAAAAGCTGCCCTTCATTTCCTCCTAACTGTCTCACCAGTTGATGATGACCCATCGGCCAAGAGCAGCAGGTGCTGTATTGTGGTTAAGGCTTTGGTCATGTGACCTGTTGAGGTCTCAGCAGGGCTGCTGACAAAGGAACTGACCCATACTAAATGTGAAATGTAGAATGAGTCACTCCTGAATTAATCAACTTGAATATAGGGTATGATAAACAACAAAATAGCCAGATCCAGATATTGTTATTTTCATACCAAATACGTTATACAGTGCAACCATTTATCCAATGCAGAGGTGTTTTGGCTACCGATTCTGTTACAGCAGATGTTTTGGCAGTGTGGAGGAACCCCAAAGGAGCACAGTGAGACCTTCCATCGATCCATCTTCCAACCACTTATCCTGGTCATGGTTGCAGGGGAGCCTGGAGCTTATCCAAGGCAGCAAAGACACGAGGCTGGGGCAGAGCCTGGATGGGACACAGTGCACAAAGAGCTCTGACCCTGGGGGTGTGAGCCAATAGAGCCGTCCAGGTCCTGATGAGAGCATCAAGAGGGAGATGTCATGCTGAATGTCCCCAGTGTTCTTATTCATCTCACCTGTGCCTTACTGTCCATCAAATCTGACTGCAGAGGACACACACAGGCCCTACTGCCCTGTTATTATGAACTCATCAGTTGGCCATTGTTTCAAAGCCCCATGACCTTTCACCCATCACCTCGGACCTAGTGCCACGTGAGGGCCTGAGGGTCCACAGTCTGATGAGAACTTCCTGATCATATCTTCGCATGCTAAATCCCACCATCCTGATTCCTGGGATCTCCCTATTGGTTTATTACATGCCCACGTCCCCCCTCACCAGAGAAAAACCTGCTGCCTCGCTCCCCCCATTCTACAAAATTTCAAACCCCAGCCCCAGGCTCGCTTCCAGCACCAGCCTGCCATAGTGCCGCCCAGCCAGCGGTGGTCTGTGCCGTACACACACAG
This sequence comes from Brienomyrus brachyistius, assembly GCF_023856365.1. Taxonomy (NCBI): domain Eukaryota; kingdom Metazoa; phylum Chordata; class Actinopteri; order Osteoglossiformes; family Mormyridae; genus Brienomyrus; species Brienomyrus brachyistius. Next base: position 24,038,378 of record NC_064544.1, read on the forward strand.
AGCCATCCTCCCACCCCCAATCCCAACTGCCCCCTCCTTCACCTCCCTCCTTCACCTCCCGGCTAAGGGTCTCTCTCTTCACACTCCTACCTGCTTTCTGATATGGACTCTGCAGTCATTTCCCTTCATTCATCATTGTCATCCTTTCATTTTCAGTCTCACTGGAGTCGCACAAATCAATCAATACACTAAGACCCAATATAAAAAAAGAAAACTTTCTGACTGCGTGGGAAGGAGCACAACACGCACATGCACACACACGCACACACACGCGATCCACGTATCTATATATTTATGGGAACTCTCGTTATTTCTATAGACATAAGCCTGATCCCAGCATGACAATCTTAACTCCTATCCAGCCCTTAACTATAAGTAACTAAATCAAATATGACACTGTTGGAATTTTTAGTTTTTTGATTGCATTCACAGATCTTTATGGGGACCTGAAAATAGTCCTCATAATGTCAAAATAACATTTTTATCACATTGTGGGGAACATTTGGTACCCACAATGTAATATAAACCTAATACACACACAGACACAGTGTCGTCTGTATCGAAACCATCACATGTAACGCATCCAACTGGGGATGGATTTGGTATCTTAATGACTTCATGCATTAATCACCTTACGCGTATGCTTACACACGCGACGGTTAAGTCAGCTGTTTTTTTGCATTTTTAAAAAACCTTCCATTAGACTGCGTATCAAAACATCAGGACATAATCTTTAGAGAGGGATTTAATCATAACATGTCGAGATGCAGGAATTTAATTGGAGTCTCAGAAAAGAAATTCATATTTGGGAGGGGACCGCTGGGAAAGAGCATGATGACACATAGGCAGAGTCATCCATGCTCCCCCCCAGCCTGGCTCATTATCCGCGCACAACGCATCAGCGCGGGGCCCGCGATAGCCTATCTGCGCCCACTTCCTGTAAGAGGTGCCATGTGATGAGACATTCCACCTGATTCCCATCCCGGCTCCATCGGAACGGGCCCATTATAACCGGGCCTTGTCAAGCAGAAAATCGAGCATCTGTGTAATTGTGTGCTGAATCCACTAAACTCCAGCAAAGCTGGAGGAGGCTGTTCCAGCACAATCTCAGTGGAAGCGGCTCTGTTTTATGCTTAAATATATATGGCCTAACTCTACCAAATGGAGCAAAAAAACAAGTCGATGATGTTATTTGGATATCTAATGTGTTTAACCCAAGGCTGACTTGCACTTTAAAACCTTAAATTGCAGTTTGCATCTCATGTCAGCGACCCAGTCATCTGCTCCCTCACGGGAAACCCCATAATTGTTATTATTTGTAAAACTTTCCTAGTTTGTTTCTAATATCATTTCCATATAAACTGAGAGACAGTGGTTCCGATGAGGTGCTGCTGGTGTTTTGTGACACTAGGATGTGGCAATGCCCACCCCCTCAATCCCCCCTGCCTGAGACACCTGAGGGACTCTCTCCTGGGGTGTGGCGTGCTTGATATTCCTGCTCCCTGGATGAATGAGGCCGGGAAGAGTGTTTTATCTATACCTCTCTTTTTCGGGGGCTCCATCTCACACATATGTAGAAGACAGCGTATCCATTGTATGTACAAACTGTACATTAGCCTGCAGCAGCGCTACATTGATAAGGCACGGTCACAGAGACCTTGAGGCCTAATCTTTATAAGTCAAAACACAAGCTACGCTACAATTCCCAGCTTTACTGAGCTTCCTCAGGAACCAGTGGGAATTTTGCAAGGCCCCAGCTTGTTCCTCAGCTTGTCCTTGAACTTCCCAGCTGGCAGCTTGTCTCTGTGCTGTTGTCACAGTTAGGTTCCTGTGGATCCTCACTGGATCCCAGTATGCAGTGGAATTTGCAGTCTGGGTGCTTCTCTGTGTTTCCTATATTATGTGTCTTTTAAACCGCAAGGATAAACATGGAAAAATGTAGCTAATCCAGGTCTTGTAGTTAAGGAAGTGATTTGAAGAGTTAAGCCCTGGAATAGAAGGACCACATCCGAGTTTCCCACAACCCAAAAGTCCGGCTGAAATCTCGCTGCATTCTAACTTCCCAGTGAAGGCTTTACTCAGGCTTAAATTGAAATAGCCTTGCTAGCTATTTTCAGTGAGCGTTTTTTTGGACATACTCCAAACTTTGGAAAATTAAATTTCTGTACATTTTGTTGATTTGTGAGTTTGCTACATGTGTAAGCAAAAAAATGCAGAGTCTGCATGCGAGTGTGAATTCTGAATCCCTTGGACATGCTGCTACAGCGACTCGGAAGCCGTCGGCAAACAGCCGGCGGCAGCAGGAGCTCACAGCCTGGCCAGGCAGCGTCCTGCTTTACGCAGCATGCTGAGGGAGGCACGGGGGGATGGGGGGATGGGGAGAGACTGAGAGAGGAGCAAGGGAGGCCACAAGGACTGAGGAGGAAAGAGACGCAGAACAAAGGGGGGGAGAGGGAGGTAATTTAAGAGAGAGAAGGAGAAAGGTAGGGGGGCAGGGGGAGTGTGTGCTCTTGGTTAAACAATAAGTGGCACGCAGGCGATGGGGGGGGGGGGGGTGGGGTGGCTGGTGCAGTCTGCGGGGACTGAGAGGTATGTAGGGCAGGATTGTGCTTCCTAAGCATTTTGCTCACCTGCCTGAACAAACAGAAACACAGAGAGCCCCTGACCCTCCACCAACAACCCCCCCGCTGGCCTACTTACACTCCAACAGGCCCCTGTCCTCATGCTCGTCTGGCGGAAGGCGAGACAGAAGCTCCGTTCACCTGGATCTAATCTATCACGATACGACGAACGCAGGCTGGGATGACAGCTCGAGAAGGGTGAGGCGGGGGTGGGGGGGGGGGGACTGCGCTTATCCGTATTGATCTGCTCCTCCTGCGCCTCACTCTGGCTGTTTACGATGTATTAGCGAGTCCTGTTTTGATTTGCCCCCGCAAACCCGTCAGTCTCGGCGTGGAAAAACCCCAGCACACCGTCTTATGGGACTTCTTGCCCTTTGCTGAAATGGCAGCATTTCTGTGGATTTTCAGTTTTTGTCCTTACGTTCCGTGAGATGTTTGAGGGGGGTTGATGCCCCAGGGTGGGGTGAAGTCAAGTGATGAGCATGTTCTGTCAGTCACCTGGGCTCCCTGGCCAGCTGCCCCTGTTCCCCTTTGGCCAGGCAGCGACGCCCAGCTGACAGCCTGCTGCAGCTCCTTCTGATTCTATTTGTCTCCTTTACCTGTCGTTGATGCCAGCACGTCTCTCTTGTTGTTGCGCTGCTTTTGTTAAACTCTTGTGTGCTCCCACTCCAAATAAAATCCCAATTTCCCACCTATCTTTCCTGAAGAATGTGTATTTAACAAAAATGTCCCAAAGTGAAAGAAGGTGAGGAAGTCATCAATTCAAGAAAAAGGATAGATAGAAAAGAAAAGGAAGAAAGAAAAAAAATATGACGATCCCCCCATCTCCCCCCCCCCCCCCCCCCCCACAGAGACCTTATGTCATTTCTTCATGTGCTGTTTCAGTACCATCCTGAAAAGATAAATGTCCTGTTCATTGCTTTCCTCACATACACTGTAAAAAGTGCTACACCCACAAAGTAGGTTTTATATATTTTAAATATTTGTAATCTAGTTTATTTTATTTGTTTTTTACTAAAAGGTCTCAATATACTTCCTCTTTACTTAAAATATATCAGTTTTTTACATAACTATATATTGTAAATAAAACAATTGCAATTTATTCAGGTTAGTTATTTGTATGTGGTTGTTGTGTACAAGAAATGTTATAAAAGTGAGTTGACATACACATTTTATTAGAGCAGCTGCCGATGTAGCATTTGTGTTCATCAAACTTAAATATTTAAAAATTATTGTAAGTTGGCATTATCCTTTTTTCACTGGCGGGGACTTTCCCACGCAGGTGCAGCATTTTTCTCGGCTGTTGTTCGCTGCAGCGGATCTGGATTTCAGGGACTGGTTAACACGGTAAGTTGAGCAATTTAACCAAATGATTGGTGATGTAAAGTCACGCAAAATCGCTACTCCACTAAGGAGCTGAGGTTAAGTTTGCAAGTTGTACTGTATAGCTAGCTATCCTGCACACATCGCACGCTAAGTTGGCTGCACAGTGTAGAAGCAGTGTGGTCTTGTAGGCAAGATGCCGGTTGAGACCGTGTTGTTAATATGAAGTTAAATAAGTGCTGTAGTCATGTATACTATGTGTTTCAAGGCTACGTTGGTTTTAATTTTACCAATAATATCACTTTTAATCGTAAGTTAGCGTTACTTTAAACTAGCGTAGAACTAATGTTAACCTGTTTTGTCTATGACGTTTGCCTTACAGTTTAATGTCAAATATTAGTTTAAGTTAACGTTAACTAAAGATTAAAAAATTAAATGAGCACATTCATACTACCCAGAGACTGATCATGAGACCCCCCCACCTCTCATTCTTTAAAAGACAACTACATGTAAGGCATTGTTCTAAAGGTAGCATAGTTTAAGGGGATAGTTAGCCCCCACAGTTAACATGACCTTGCTATTATGATGATCTAGTGTGAAAATGTATGCCCAAACATTCAGTGAAGTTACACTTCCTCTGTGTACTCCACGACTGTTCTATTGGTTAATAGACATGTTGGCTGCATATGTATGTAATTGCATAAGTAATGCAATTCCCTTGTCACCATTTTCCAAGACTGTGCCTTGCTTCTAAGCAGTCTCTTTACACATGAAAGGTCCACTAAAACTTGTTTAAGAAAGCATTTGAGGTGAGAAATAGACAATGTACTAATAGAAGCTTGATTCATATTAATGAACACAGCCTACTTGGAGAGTTAAATCTCAAATTTGTGAATTGTCCCCTTGACGTTTTTGAGTAAACAACATGCACATGCAATATGCTTTTTTGTTTTGTTTTTTTGAAATGCCGGTGCTAGTGTGAGATCTTGTAGTACAGAGCTACATGTATAGTAGGACCTTTAACAGCAATCTGACATCAGGCTGTGAATTTTAATCAGATTTTACTTTTTAACAGGACCCATCTGCCTCTGTGGAGAAAAGGAGAGAAGTGGTCCTGAGATGCCTGATTGAGTATGTGGGGGAGAGACAGGAAGACCTCATCAGTGTCCACCACGTATGTATCGTGCTTAGAGCTACTTGTCTATTTTTCTGTTTGTATGTATTCATATTGTGAGGTATACATATTTATCTCATTACTTGTTTGTCTGACCAAACTCTTGATTCTTTTTTGTCTCCACCAATAGAGTCATGATGAAACAGAGGTGCACGCTGAGCTTGGCAGTTGCCCACTGAAAATTTACATATGCCATCAGCCCGACATGATTGGGATCATCATAGAAGGACAGCCTGTGGTCAGAGGTGTGCCAAACCTGTCGAAAGCATGCTGCCTCCTGTTTGGACTTACCTATGCCCTCGACCTCAAGTATCCCTCAAAAATGGTGTATACCTTTGTATATATATATATATATATATATATGTATGTATATATATTATATCTCTTTGTGGGATTGGACGCCATGCGTCCTAAGCCATCATCCAAGTATGCAAATCTCCTTACCAAGTTGTCTTAGATTATTTCTCAGTGGCATCTGACATTTATTGGCTGTTTTGTAGTCCCTGTTAAAAGTGAAACTGGTTGACATTGAATAAATGTTATTGTTTTCAATCTATCTTCCCATCTTTTTCTTCTTCAATTTAATTTGTAACTGTTTTTGACAAAGCCTGTTTATGTACAGTTAATCACTGTAGTACTTAGACTATATAGCCATTTAGATTTTTTTCTGAGGTTATAGGCAGGACTCAATTAAAATGTTTATTCACATTTGATTAGGTTAATTGTACTGAGAAAATAAAGTTAATAAAACCTAATTAAATGAGTACAGGTTACTTGTAGCAACCCATAAATAAGTTACCTGTACCAATAAAAGTAGGTTTATCTAACTGAGCAATACTAGTACTATTAGTTAACTCAACTTGATTTTGTTGTGTTTGTATTAAGTAATGTTACAGTGTTTATTACACTTAAAAAAGGCTGCAAGTTGACTCAACTTAAAACATCCAATGCAGCCACTTGCCTCACTTTTTATAAGTTAGATCTAGGTATTACTTTTTACAGTGTACAGTCATTAATGTCATTATGTTACATGTAAGAAAATGACCCAGAAACAGGCTGTAGCACTAGAGTCTCAAACTTCCCAGGCTGTGGCACTGCAGCTTCACACTTTCCTGGTTTTGGCATTATAGCCTCACACTTCCCAGGCTGTGGCACTGCAGCTTCACACTTTCCTGGTTTTGGCATTATAGCCTCACACTTCCCAGGCTGTGGCACTGCAGCTTCACACTTTCCTGGCTTTGGCATTATAGCCTCACACTTCCCAGGCTATGGCATTACAGCCTCACACTTTCAAGGCTGTGACACTACAACCTCACACTTCCCAGGTTGTGGCATTACAGCTTCACACTTCCCATCTCTGGCTCTACAGCCACACACTTCCCAGGCCGTGACTCTACAACCTAACACTTTCCTAGCTGTGGCTTTTATTCCTTTCCCCACCTCTGTATGTGTGCAGGTTGTGTGTTCTCACCATGATTGCGTGGGCATTCTCCAGGTGCTCCTTCCCACAATCCCAGTACATGTGGTGAGGTAAACTGGCATCTTGAAATTTCCCAGCGTATGTGATTGGATAGGGATACATGTGCCCAGCAATGGTCCAGCATCCCATCCAAGGTGCCCCATACCTGTTTTACTATGCTTTCTGTGATCCAGGCAGCAACAGAGGCCAAGCAAGGTCCCCCTGACAAAATGTCACTTTGGGCCTCCATAGTACATTGTGCTGAATTCCAGGCAGACCTATAAGGAAAGATAGGCTAGTGTTTAGGATAGTTATATAGTTTTAGTGTGTAGGACACAACATGGTAGAACAGAAAGTTGTGGCTACACTGATCCAATGTCCAACAGACATCCACGCAGCATCCTGGCCTCCTCCTAAAGGCCCGATCCGAGCTGAGTCAGACTGACTGAAGCTGAGTATCTGCTCTCCAGTTGCCTGGAGGCACAGTCACAAACACTTGTTTAATATTCCTGACGCGGGCTCTGTCGTGCTCGACGAGGCTGATATTTGAAGTATAAAGCTAGAACTTTATCTGCAGTGCATCTCACAGCTGGATATGTATGCTAATCATTTAGGCCCTACCTTGCATAACGCATTATGTTTCAGGGTGACACCAGCGATGTGTGCAATCAAACCAATCACTCATTGGACTTAAATGTGGTCGGAATGTTTAGTGTCAAGGTTTGTTGCACTTAGCAGATAACAGCCAGTGCATGTTGTGATTTATCTCAAAGCCAAAGCAAGAACCATTTACCATTCACTAAGTGATGGAAAGCTCAGCCCCTTCATTTGGATGTTGCTTTTCTGTGGTGTGGCTCTGACACAAAGTGCTCTGACACTTAAACTCAACATTAAAGCAGTATGAAGTGCTAATGTTAGTCACTGGTGTCCTATCGGCTTCGCAATGACATTGAGAAAGTAAAATGCATTTGTCCATCATACTGTCTTTCTTTTTTTCCCGGAATTTCTCAGTCCTGCTGTTTGATGTGGAATCACACTCACAGACATCAATTTTACACATATGAGCTCTATCAGCAGAATAGAGCAGCGATGCGCTGAAATGTGCCGGTTCCCTTAAAGATAATGAGCTTCCTTTTCTCACTCAGTCCTCAAGCAAGAGCAGATACCCTCACCTGTGTAACAGGCATTCCTCACAAATACAAGAAGAGTTCATTTCACAAATGTTTCCGCTGAAAGTAAGAAAGCTCATCTCCATCTACTGCTAGATAAATGACATTAGGAAGGAGCCTATGGCTACGACAGAGGAAGTGAAATTTGAAAACACACAAAATGAAACTGATAGTCAGCAATTTTATTAGCAGCAGTGGGATAGGAGGAGACTTTGATATTGCAATTCCCACTGATAGGAACTTCAGTTCAGCTCAAGAGGGGATATCTCAAAATTAGGGGCAGCTCGGCACTACAGATCTATCCCTGTAAGCCTTTTATATATTTCCGAGCTAATTTGGTAACATCATTTACATTTTATTCATTAGCAATGTGCATCCCTCTAAGGATATCATTATGAAATCTGTCCAGGAGCGTCTTATGACAGCATTTTCCTTCTTTATTTTTCATTCTTTTTAAATGATATTTTATAAACTTGCTTCAGTGATGCAACTTCAATATCTAAGTATATAATGAATAATAGGTTCAATGACAGTTTGTAATTTAATGTTACTCATTTTATATCAAAGATGGTATATATATATATATATATATATATATATATATATATATATATATATATATATATATATATATATATATACACACACACACACACGCACACACACACAGTAGAACCTCGGATTGTGAGTACATTGGTTTTCGAGTGTTTTGAAAGACGAATAATTTTTAGAAAATACATTTTAACTTGACAAACGAGTGAGAACTTGCAATACGAGTATTACGTATACACCGAACAAGGGCGTAGCAGTGCAAGACCTGATCTTCAGCAATGGGAGATGACATACAAAAACATAAGTATGGTCAAACCCTAAAGTTCTTAAGACTTTTCTTTGAGGTCATGTGAGTCATGTGACTGGCCCGTACTCTGTGGTCATGTAATTCATCTGACATTAGCCATTTTAGTCAGTGCAATTAATATCTTTCTTTTACAGTTTGCCTTTTGTCCATCTAATCTCCATAACCACTCAGACATCTATGCCTTGGCAGACAGTCAGACCTATGGTTACCCAGCAGGCCACATGCAGAGAGACACAGAGGCCACAATGAGTGTCACGGATTTAACTAGAGATGAAATGAGGGAAAGGGAGACAGTGGGTATGACGTGAGGAATCACCCTGCTCTCCATGAGCTGCCCCAATCACCACCCCAATCCCCACACCGCACTCCACCTCAATGCCCACCCCAATCCCCATACCACACTCCACCCCAATCCCCACACCACACTCCACCTCATTCCCCACCCCAATCCCCACACTGCACTCCACCTCAATCCCCACCCCAATCCCCACACTGCACTGGATTGGGGGGGGGGGATTGGGGTAGAGTGCGGTGTGTGGATTTAGGTAGGGAATGGGGTGGAGTGCGGTATGGGGATTGGGGTGGGGATTGAGGTGTGGCGATTGGGGTGAGGATTGGGCTCTAGTGCAGTGTGGGGATTGGGCTGGGGAATGAGGTGGAGTGTGGTGTGGGGATTGGGGTGGAGTGCGGTGTGGGGATTGGGGTGGAGTGTGGTATGGGGATTGAGGTGGGGAATGAGGTGGAGTGCGGTGTGGGGATTGGGGTGGGGATTGGCATGCAGTGCGGTGTGGGTTTTGGGGTGGGGATTGGGGTGGAGTGCGGTGTGGGGATTGAGGTGGGGAATGGGGTGGAGTGCGGTGTGGGGATTAGGGTGGGGATTGGCATGCAGTGCGGTGTGGGGATTGGGGTGGGGAATGGGGTGGAGTGCAGTGTGGGGATTGGGGTGGGGAATGGGGTGGAGTGCAGTGTGGGGATTGAGGTGGGGAATGGTGTCACATGACTCACATGACCAGAAAGAAAAATCTTAAGAACTTTAGGGGAGCCTCTAAATATACGTACTTGACCACACTTATGTTCTCGTACGTCATCTCCCATTGCCGAAGACCAGTTCCAATACTAAGAACACAAGATCGGGGAATGGTAAAAATCCCAAGATGTTGTTTTTGCCCCAGCCCAAATATCAAGCTTGCATTGGTTGCATTCTTGCTGATGAGAACAATCCCATGATTCATTGCTCCACAAGTTCATTCCTGGGAGGTAAATTAGCAAGACTGTTCTTGCCAAGTAGCATCTTTGTGTTCTTCATATTGGGAAACAGCCAAGGTCTGACTTCATTTGGTAAGAAACAATAAAAGGTAATAAAATGGCTAGGATTGGAATAAACATTTGAAAACAAATGTATGTTTTTTAAGAAAAAAATGTAAAGTAAGAATATAACCTTTTATATGCCTTTATATGGCCATTATTATCTATACCCATTACCATAGTCTGTTACAGATCCTTGATATAAACACGAGTGATGGAGCAGCTCAGGCTTGAGTCTATAGCTGTGAGTGACATTCAGGTCATTATTGTGAACGACAGTGACCGTTCAGCTCCCGGTCATTTCCTGGCGGGGATCTCGGGTTCAGTTCGGGGGTTGCCATGGTGTTGTGGGGGGGTGCTGCCGCAGCAACCGTGCCATAGATGCAAATTAAAATCAGATTAATGAAATAGATGAGGTACTTATAGTCAAAACACAATAACTGCACATACTATACTCAAGCAATAAGCAGTGTCTTTTCCATTTTATTTAACTGATGGGAAAGGAAAGTATTATACATATAATAAGCAACAGCATTAATAGCAAAAAAAATTCAAATAAATGTGACAAAATAATAGATAAGTGACAAAAAGCAATCATAATAATCATAACATTTCTACTTTCTCTGCTAAACCCCCGATTATGCTATGTCAACACACATTCTCTCTCTCTCTCTCTCTCTCTCTCTCTCTTTCTCTTTCTCTCTTTCTTTCTCTCTCTGCCATGATTGGGACGTGCCAAACATCGAAGGAAGACAGTGACAAGGTTATGTTTTGACAACCTAATTTAGACCCCAGCGCATGTATGATTCAGCGCCGATTGAGACACCTGGAAGAGTTAAACGTCAAAAACATAAATCAAATTTAAATTTAGCTTGCATGCATGATTCAGATAATTACGATATAGCTGACTGTGTCTGTCATTCCATTAAGGCTATCAGTCTGATCATGGGGCAGATTAAAGCAGTCAGCTTGAAAACTGCATTTTCCTTTAACATAAAAGGAGCTTGTCAGTGTTAGGAAGTTTGCCGTTGCCCTCCTTTGAGTTGAAGTGAAGGCAGCACGGTTTGTTGGTGGTCCATGATGTAGAGGCACCTTGGGAAATTAAAACTTCCTAAACAGATTAGATGTCATTGTTCTGAAAACACAATTTTTCATTTTTGCTTGCCACTAATCTCAATGGGAAAATGATTTTTTTTGTAAATTTTTCCCTTTTCTAGCAAGTGAGAAGCTTACAGATGAATTATCGACTTTAAACAAATGGCACAAGTTTCTGCAGCGAGCAGGTGAGGCAGGGCCGGGGGTGGGGTGGTAGCCGGTGGAGTGTTGTTTTGGTCAGGTGAACCTTGCTGTCCTGGTGTTGAGACTCTAGTTCACTACCAGAAGAAAACGAAAGTCAAAATAAAATGTATGATAATAGAAATCTGTGTAATAAAACAATAACATTTTTAAAGCGCATCAATGTGGTAAAAAGCTTTGAATGGAATGGACTAGCGGTGCAGTGACCAGCAGTGAGCAGGGCGTCAGGCAGATTTGCAAACAGAGCTTTCTCTGCATTTCCAGCATGAATGGAGTGAGCCAGTGTTTATGCTTCGGGCCGCCGACAGCCAGCGAGCCGTCTGTACTGGATCCTGGCTTGGGGCAGGAAACAGGCTCATTAATCAGTCTAAGGACAGTGTCCCCCTGCTCCTGGGCGGCCGTCAGCTGGTGCAGCACGAGGCCCCGGTACGTCCCTGGATTACTCCCGCCTGCTCCCTTCACATTGTCACCGAATGGCTAAGTAACAGAGAGACAGGCTAATTAGACCACATCCTGCCTGTTCCAGGCTTCCACTAGGGGGTGCCTACCATGTCCTGACCAGAACTCCAAGCTGAGATTTCCTCTTTTCTCTCCTTTTTGTTTCGCTGGTGACAGAATCATTGTGTATCGCACAATGCTTCTCAAGACACATTCAAGCCCCTTGCCGTTGGCTCGACAAGTCTTTTCTTTCTACACTTGCTAAATGTTAGTACAGTTCTCTTTCCGTCTAAATGTTTCTCAAAAAGGAGGCAGGGATTCACCTAACAGGGAAGTGATGCTGCTCCTTTCTGGGACACTCCTTTATCAGCTGTCTGTCTGACTGGTGAGGTTATCCTGGAAAAGGTTTAATAGCACATGCGGGGGTCAAAGGTCATGGCAGACATTAACTGGGAAGATAGTGTCACTGATTCTAAATGTTACATTACTCTATTTGAGTTTAGTTAACCTTTCTTTCTGCATGACTCTTCCTGCATAAGACTGCAGCCAGCAGTGCTGTATCTGCCAATACTTCAAACCGCTCACGCTCCTACAGCCTGACATCTTTCATCATGTCAGCATCGCCGTCAATCTACTCTGTACCTCTTTCTGAATTTTAACATGAAATGATCCCCGCTGAGCCGGCTCAGCCTTCCAGGCCTGTGGGGATATGGGCCTTGTATGACCGAATGCACGGGAGCCACCGAGATGAGCACCAGACTACGTCTGAGAGGAACAATCCTGCCAGAAATGACTTCATGGTGAAGTAATTAAAGTATACATTAAATACATCTCTCTTTAACTCTTGATGAACAGTGGCCTGACCTTGATTAGTCATTATTTACCACTTACTTTACTTTAGGCAGTCATGTATAATGCATTATAGATGCCTTTTTAATGCATTATAATGCATTACTGAAGTATTATAAACACGGCTATAACTATTTATGAAAAGGCATAACACATTATATCCATGTTTAATATGCGTTATGAACACTCTATGAAACTCTCATCTATAATTAACTATAGATACCTTCATAATGCAGCACAAAGCATCCTTAATTCTTATATGGATCATTGTAATATATTATAAAGGTATTTTTAGTGCATTATAGATGAGAGCTTCGTAGCGCATTCATAACACATAATAAACATGATTATAATATGTTATACCTTTTCATAAATAGTTATAGCCATTACTTTATGAATGCGTTATAATGCATTATGAAGGTATCTATATTGCATCTATAATGCATCTATATATAAATTACTGCTTAAAGTAAAGTGTTACTGTGATTAGTTCTCAGCTTAGACTGGGGCTGTTGTGTGCGTTAGGTGTTGTGTTCTTTTAAAATTTGCATAGAGCGACCCGCTGCTGAGAGGCAAAACGGCTATGGCACCGATGAAAAAGCCAGTTTGAGCTTGTGTACGTTATCTTCTCACGTTCTCAACTGTGCTGCAATTGAATAACATCCAAGCCGTGCATTTAAATAATACATAGGTATAAAATCACTATACATCAAAATAATCCAAACGCACACCTTTTAGCTTTGTTTAGACATGAGATTCACCGCGAGAAATGAATTATTCAGTTCCATGTTTTATTCATTTTAAAATTTGCATATTTCCCACTCAACATAATAAATTGTAGTCTCTAAAGTTGTGTGCTGTGCCGTTAGTGTTCTCAAGGTATTGGGGATGGGTGGGGGTATGGGGGGGTTGGTGGCAGGGACATTGATCAGAAAAGTGACAGGAAGAATAGCAGGAAGTTCCCCCCACATCAGACAGCCGGAGAAGGAGCTTGCTGTCGAACACGACCACCATGTCTGAAGCGTGTTCTGTGCTGTCACCTATCTTCCCACAAAACACCACGTTTTTCCAAAAAGTTGTCCTGATCCGAAGCAACCAAATGTCAAAGGTGCCCCTGTTTTTAATTTATTTATTCATTTTGAGTTTAATTAAGGAGCGCTTATCATACCTGCATGCAGTACCACAGCCAGGTGACAACACCCCAGTGTTGTAAAATTAATTATATCACTAATGTGGACCTTGGGCACATGGAAAGCCTGAACTCTACCCAAATAGCTCATTAATCTTCAGACAGGTGCCTCCTCAGCTGCCTGAAGTGCTCCTGAATTTCAATTCTCACTCCTCCTTTTACCAGCCACTTCTTTTGTCACAGAGGGGAAATGCAACTTAATGCCCCCCCCCACCATCTCTCTCTCTCTCTCTCTCTCTCTCACGCACACACTCTCTCTCTCTCTCTCTCTCTCTCTCTCTCTCTCTCCATCTCCTTCTGTTTCTCCTGATGACTCTCTAACTTACAGACACCTTGTCCATATGTTACATCTCTGATGGCGACTGGCCGTCTTTTCAGTCAGTAGAGCTGATAAATTCCACTTGGTGGTGAGCAGACGGCTTCTTTGTGGGGATGATGAATAAGAAACTGAAATGACCTCCTTGGTGCATAAAGGAAAAATATGCATGTGAAGAACTGATAATGGGATATTTTTAACCCGTGGTTGGTCTTATTAAAGGGCTTTTGGGGACAGATCAGAGATGGAAACCCTTTACACTAAAGTAAAAACACACATTTACAATGTTCAATCAAAGTCACTAAGCAGGCCTAGTCTCTCAGAACAGCCGTCCTCACATAGTCAGTAATGCAATGTATGGTGTAAAACATAAAGCCTATGACCAACAAGTCTATCTTGTTGGCCTTTATCTATCTATCTATCTATCTATCTATCTATCTATCTATCTATCTATCTATCTATCTATCTATCTATCTATCTATCTGTCTATCTGTCTATCTGTCTATCTATCTATCTATCTATCTATCTATCTATCTATCTGTCTATCTGTCTGTCTGTCTGTCTGTCTGTCTGTCTGTCTGTCTGTCTGTCAGATTGACTGACTGACTGACTGACTGACTATTTTCCCGAACTGCTTCCCCAGTTGGGTACAGCCTAACTCAGGAAGTGCGGAGCCAAAAACAGTCAACAGCCAGGACGGGATGCCAGTTCCTCACCAGGCACATTCAATCACACACAGTTGGTGAACTTAAAGACATTAATTCAGCAAAGTGCATGTTTTTGGGCAGCAGGAACAAATAATGAAAGTCACATGCAGAGAACATGCATTACAAGGCAGAGCGCAGTGAGACATACTGATCTCAGAGAGCATGGAGCAGTGAGAACGAAGCAGTCTGAATAAGCCCAGGTGTCTGTGCCTGCCTCTTGTGACTGGGGTAGGTGCCGTCCCCCCCCGAATACACACGTAAGGTACGGAGCCAACCTTTACCACTGCTCATTCAGCTCAGTGATATCTGAAGCTTTCCATTGGTCTACAGCAGGGGTCTCCAACTCCGGTCCTGGAGAGATACTATCCAGTAAGTTTTCTATCCTACCTGGCTTCTGATTAGCCACACCTGCTCCTGCTATTTATCTGAGAACTATTGTGGTTAATCAGAAGTCAGGTAGGATAGAAAACCTACTGAATAGTAGCTCACCAGGACCGGAGTTGGAGACCCCTGGTCTACAGTCACTCCTATAATCTTTTTTACATAGCAGAACCATTAAAATCTTGTTATTTTTTAGTCACTGCAGGAGTGTTTCCTAAGGCGGACAGTCAGGGACCTGGATACTTAAGTTGGTTACTGTTGGCTGGTAGCTGTTCGGATAGTTTCCAAAAGGATGAAGATACAGGCACAATATACACAAAGATTCGACATCATAGCCTGCAAAGGACAAAACAGCTTTGAGAGTTACCACTAAGGTTAGAAAATGATGCAGCTGCCTGCTGCCCCTCATTTATTTGGGGCTCTTTGCTTTAATCCTCAGGTCTTGTTTGGTCTCTAACTGGCGTCTGGCCCTTAAGTTCCATTCCAAGCGCTGGTTAAGCGCATCTAAAATGTTTAATCCAAAATGTCCTCGCTCTCAAAACACGAGGGTATATGATAAGCTTAAGAATTTCCAGCTGAGGTTGTTTTAAAGTTTTTATGAGGTGTCTGAAGCCGAAGCGCAGAGGGAATGTCAGGACTCAGCGTTTAGATGGTGTACAGGCGCTCACAGCACCATCAGCTCCTACCGGTCAGGCCGCACGTTCCTGCTGGGAAGCCTGGTGCTCGAGATTCCGCGCCGCAGAAAGCAGAAGCCAGTGTTTTGTGGGAGCATCCGGATTGAGATAAGTGGTCCAGCGGGTTGGGGACATTTTTAACAAAAGGCTTCATCTGGCAGTCAGTCAGTCGACCGATGCTGCAGACAGGCTGAGTTCAGGCTGTACCAGGTCCCTGTCTGTGTGTGGATCCCCCGCTTCTGTGTATCACCGCGGTTCTGTTAGGGTACCATGGGTCGGATCTGTGGAATCCCTCTAGCTGTCCACAGCGTGCCTGTTTCCAATGGCCCAGTAATAGGATTGGATTTGTTGTGCTATAATCTCTGCAAGGACGTCTACAGTTCAGGCCTCATTTTTATGTTATCCAGTTTATAATGTAAGAAAAGTGTCTGTTCACAAACTTTCAAACGTCAAGTTAGAAACACACTGTTTTCTATGCATTTTTTTGTGATTCTGACTTGTCACACAAGTAAATTTATCTTATGGACTTATTTTACAGGTAAGTAAGTGTAATTATGAGTAAAGGAGGTGGCTTTCTGTGGAGCAAGAGATGATTGCTGTAACACATCGAGGTCTCTTACAGTCTAAACAGCCCCAGAACAATGAGGAGTCCACACTATTTCCTTATTCTCTGCCTGCAGCAGAACCACATGACTCCTGCTTTAATTACATGGCAAATTGTTCTGCAAGCTTACCAGTAACACGAGCAGGTGGGGAGGGCTGCGCAAAACTGGTCAGAACTGTGTACTGAGTGTGCTCTACAGCGTCTTCTTCCTGGCTTCAAAGGATGAATGGCAAAATGAAGTGGGATTGAGAAGTTCCATGTGTCTGTGTGGTCAGTCTCAGCAGCTGCAGCAACATTCTTTTTGGAATTTTTATGAATGTCAGCTAGATTTCACTGCGGCACGTCCTGAGAAGAACAACACACACTCTGCTCAGCAGACTTTACAGACTGATGCTGACCTAGTATGGTAAGGTAATGTGAACTCACAAACTGAAGTACATCCTTTTGTTTATCCATCGCCTTTGTCTATCAGCCATGTTGACTGTAGTGAAGATTCAGCAGAACACTGGCTGCTTTTGGATCACTCCACAGACTCCCCCTGAGAAGTGATTAAATGTGCTGCAGGCCTCATCTTCTACCGGGTGACCTTAAGATGTTGTTCATCTAGGACCAGGGAACAGCCTTCATCTGAGGACCTAAAAGAGACCAAAGTTTTATTAATGTAATCAAAACAAACATTCTGCAGTGGCAGTGTTAGCTTTTAATAAATGAACTTGGTTTGAAATTAGGGGTAAAGCTATTTCTCTAGGTACCAGTGTTCCTTAGGGCAAAATTAAGCTCACCTTTAAATCAATGCTGCATCCTTAAAATCAATTAAAGAGCATGGCTGCAAAGTAAAAACATAACTATTGTCACGTTGGGTAGGTTGAGTATGGAACGGGGAAGCAGGAGCAGGAGACGAAAGCTCGGGAAATAGGATTTTAATGGGTAATGGAGAGGAATACAGGGCTTCACACAGATGCTAGCATAAGTGCCTTCAATGACAGGACAGGGGAAACATACCTGAAAGCGGACTTAAATACAGAGACTCAATTACACAGGATTGAAAACAGCTGGAAACAGGGATTTCACGCGAGATTTATGAGGGGGCGTGGCCTACAGTAGGATCAGACGATCAGGTCGTGACAGTTATTATCATTATTGTTATTATTATGCAGTGCCCTCCAGAATTAGTGGCACCCATGGAAATTAAAGTGAACATAATGTAACTAAACCATGTTTCCTATGTAAACTGTATATCTTTGAGTTGATTAGAATGAATAGGAACCTTCAAGCTGTAATCCATGACTTCCTGATTAACTGGCGTACGAACATGAGGCGACACAGATGCTAAATTCTGTTAGACATCCATCAACATGGAAAAGATAAGAGGACATACAAACAAAAAGAGGGAGAAGTCTGCTGGCCTTCATAAGTCAGGAAATGGGTATGAATAAATTTCTAATCACCTGAAAATGCCCATTTTTACTGTTAGGCCAATAATATAAAGTGAACATCAAATGGATCTGTTACAGACCTGCCTGGAAGAGGACCCAACTACAGTGAGGAGGATCGTAAGAGAGGCAAAAAATCCCCAAGAATGACTGTTAGTGAATTACAAGACAAAGTCTTGAGGTTACTATGTACCCAAAAAAACCTTCGGAAGCTACCTTCATGCTAATAGATTAGTTAGAAGGTATGACAGAAAGGAGCCTTTTCTGTCAGTTAACGATAAACATAAGCGCCAGAAGTTTGTGGAAAGCTACTACAACTTTGACTGGAACCATGTTCTACAGTCTGATGAAACAAAAATGGAGCTTTTGGTAGTAAAAATTCAAGGTGGGTTTAGCGTAAAAAGAAGGATGGCTATAATGAAAAGAACCTTATCCCAACTGGAAAATATGGTGGAGGTTCTGTGATGTTGTGCTGCTGTTTTACCTCTGATAATCCATGGGAACCTTGTTAGGGTGCATGACATTATGGACTCTATGAAAAAGGATATTTTAAATCAAAATTCGGCTGCTTCTGCCAGGAAACTAAAACTGGCCCATCACTGGATCTTCCAACTGGACAAGGATCCTAAGCACATGCCCAAATCAACACAAAAATGGTTAGAATCAAGCTTCTGCCATGGCCATCTCAGTCCCCTGACCGGAACCCCATTGAAAATCTGTGGGCTGAGCTGAAGAGCAGAGTGCATAAGAGAGGGCCTATTACCCTAGATGATCTGGAGAGATTCTGTAAAGAGGAATGGTCTCAGATGCCCTGCTTGGTATTCTCCAACCTTATAAAATGTTATAGGAGGAAGACTCAGTGATCTTACTATATAATGGCAAAGGGAGGTTGTACAAAGTATTAAATGTTAAAGGAATTTGGGCTCTCTGTCACCTCATGTTTGTATCCCAGTTAATCATGAAGTCATGGATTACCTTGAAGGTTCCTATTCATTCCAATCAACTCAAAGATATACAATTTACATGGCTAACATGCTTCAATTACATTATGTTCAGTATAATTTTCAGGGGTGCCAAGAATTGTGGTAAATGTGTTTTTGTTGCAAATAATCATTTCTTGATGAAGGATTTGTTTTCCTTTGATGACATTTATTTCAATGAAAGGTTGGATTTTTCTAATTTTTTCCAGGTTGAGATGAAGCTGCTTCAGCAAAAGGTGGATTTTTTTCTAACCCTTTTTACAAATCTTTTCGAGGGGTGTCAATAATAGTGGAAAGTTCATTCACCCTCCCCCTGCTTGCCTAGTACAGTGTCTTTGTGATGGTTATCATTATTTTTATTGTACTTATTGTGTTATTAGTAACTTTCTGTGTAACTTAACAGCTAATAAACACAAAATGGCAGCATTAGTCTCATTTTTATTTTAAATTAACTAAATGTTACACATGACTCTCCTGATAAACCGTGTCCTTTGTGATGACGTCATGGGGATCCCTGCTTAATTTATTCGCTGATTTTGTGTCGTTGCATGTGCAGAGTCAGTCGCACCTCAGCATGATGACCCAGGGATCTCTAGAGTAGGACACGGGGATGGATGATTAGCGTGCTGACTGTGCTGCCCTTTAATCGTGACAGGAAGGCACCGCTCTGGCCTCTGGCATGGTCGAGGCCCCCACCCTCGTGTGAGACATTTACATGCACCTTGTGTCCTGCCTCTAAATCCTTTGATTGTTTGCACTAACACTTATTTATTTAATTATCTCTGGCGAGCCCACGTAGAAATGTTAACCTGCACAGACTGTTTTCTCTTTCTCTCTGGGCGCTGAAGGGGGGGCGCTTTTATGGGCACTACCAAAAAGGGATGCTTCGTGTTAGCCAAGCACTCTCCCTCCCTCCCTCTCTCCCTCCCTCCCTCCAAGGCTGCAGACCAATTCCACATATGATTCATGGAGCTTCGCTCTCGGATCCTAACCTTCTGCTCGCTTAGGCCCTTGTTTGTCTCGCCCGGCCCGTCAGTCACATTACTTTTGGGATTCAGCCGGGTATTATGCGATGCGGAGTCAAAGGCTTTTCATTAACTTTGCTCGCATTCCAGTAGGCCCACGCTCTTCAGTTCGAGATTTGAGGACTTTTACTCTGCTTTTCATGTTTACTCTTTTGCAATCAAAATTGTCCGACTCCAGAGCAGGCAAACACCTCCAGTATTAAACGCAGCTCTGACAAGCTTTGACAGCTTTGGAAATATTTGAGTTCCCAGTGTCAATCGGTCTTCAGAAGCTTCCATTATCATCATATTTATCTATTTGTCTTTCTGTCTGTCTATGTATCTCTGATTTATTCATCTATTTATGTGTTTCTTTGTTCATTTGTTTTAATCCTCTATACACAAATACAGCACCTTCTGTTGGGGTCCAGTGTGCTGTATCACATTATTTTTTATGTGTAATATATATCACACGGTGACTCTGATACCATACATTAGGTATCTTTCCGACAGCGGAAACAATCATAGCTAAGTGCATACCTCACGGGGTCAGGAAGCAAGGGCTTCTTTGATATTGGACCTGCAACACTTTAGTCATAAGTGCAGTTACAGGAGGGAAAAGTAGAATTCCTGTTTTCTTCTTATTATTTATATTTTCTTTTTGCTTTAATGCTGCTTCTGCCCAAACACAATACCACTGTGCTTAACCACCAGCCCGTAAGTTGCTGTTGGCCAGGCGTGAACCTACACGGGCCTGGTTTGTTTGTGCAGCTATTGGTCCTCCGGGAAAAGAGCTCAGCTTGGAAAAACCAGAGCTAATCGAGACTCATGAGATGCACTTTGAGCAAATGTGATTGGATGGATTACAGTACCAGTAGAGAGGATGTGAAAGCACTGGGGCCCACTCTTATCTCATGCTTCCCATCAGCCCATTGAACATTTTCCATTCCAGGATGTTCACTTGTTTTGAATTGGACATTCCGTTCTCTCCGGAGAACATCATAGACCTAAAAGCTGACTGAGCACAAAGTCACAGAGGACTCTGCTGTCTTTCGATTGCATAAGCCCATGTATCATGTGCAAACATTTCAATAAATATAAACTGCCGGTCCTGCAACAAGAGTGATGTCTGTAATTCTCGAGCAGGATGGATTCCCAAAGAAAAGCTACAAAAGAGCAAAGAGGCTTGATGGCGACGTGCCCCGGTCTGCGCCGTCCGGAGGTGGATATTTTACGGGAGCGGGCGCCCGGGCCTGGCGGAGGGGCTATCAGTCTTGCAGTAGTAAACGGCGCTGTGGCGGCCCCAGCGTGCAGACATGTGCTCTCCATATGTTCGAGGTGGCGTTATGCAGTCCATTATCCCCTGTAAACCTGTCACTTTTACTGTGTATTTACACTGATTGCTTTATGACCTCATCATTTAAAAATCCACGATCCCCGAATGGGACCTGCCATTCTGAACAAGACATGGGGCCTGAATATCCAAGCATAAAGAATATGGCATCAATTATCAAATTACTAGTAACTATATTCAGTTAAATAAAAATCAGTAGATAGTACTTGAATTCGGAAAGAAAAATGAATGGTATATATAGTACCGCGGGCTTTTGGAAAGAACAAGCTCAGAGGAGACCTTCTAGCAGTCTAAAAAAAGGCAGGAGATTAATAGGAGGCACGGAGTGACAGCCGCAGGGATTGCCAAATCCGATCCCACAAAGGCAGAGGGCAATTAGCCATTTAGTCAAAGATTTGAAGCATGAGGATGTAATTGCAGGAAAAATTCACGGGCCGGCCGTGTCGAGGGTAACGGCTCCTGTGCTGTCAACACACTTTTCTGCAGCCATTTGGTGCATTTTTAACAACTTCGATGCTGGACAGAGCACAAGTTCTAGCAGACAGTTAATAGTGAAAGCATAGTGAAAATTGGTCGTGCTGCTTGCTACCGGGGATGACGACATGTCAGGCTTGCGCCTCTGCTATACCCCAGCACTTTCACCGGGGGTCTACGCTTCTCATATCAAATGCTCCGATGTAAAATTCATGAAACATAATAAAACTGAAAGATTCATGAAACTGAGATCATGGGTTTTTCTGCAGGGTTACACTGCCAGACTTTATGACAATGCTGCCCATCTTCCCACAGCAAATTCTCAGTCCATTAAACAGCTTTGCATTTAAAGCGGCCCTCCTTTGCTAAACATGCGCTGGGTGATACTCGTGCTCTGAAATGTGTTTCTTATGTGACCCGTAAGCAAAATACAGGTGATTCTGCAGGTCCTGCATCGTCATTTTTGGATGTTTTGATTCTACAGTATATGTCTTTTGAGTGTTGGGTACATGCTGTGATGTACATTGCAAGAAGCCATTTGGTTTTCTTAACTTGAAAGTCAAATTTTGTATTTTTTGAGGGTGAACCAAGTCTTATGATTCATAGTTTGAGACCTTTTAGTCTTTATTGCAGGTTATAGTATCTGTGTATACAATACAGTAATAGGGTTGCTTACTGTGTAACCTCACACCTCTAGTGCCAGGGGTTCACATTCACTCTGCGCTCTGCTCTCCTAATTGGCATCTCAGCATTGCTTATAGTGAATAATGCTGTGTGTGTGTCCTGCATTGCTTCCAGGTTGATCACCAGCCTTGTACCTGATGCTACCTCCCCCCCCCCCTCTCCCACAGAATAAGCGGCTGGAAGATGGATATATATTTTAGCGCTTCACATATAAATGGACATGTTAATAGCACATTCCTTTAGGAAATTTTAGCACATTTTGTGAGTGGGCAACACTCTAGAGTTTGAATGCAGCCTCAGATCAATGGGGACAGTTTGCAGGTTCTCCCTGTGTCACACAGGGTACCTCTGGGTACTCCTGATTCCTCCTGCAGTCTAAGAACATGTAAGTAGGCTAACTGTCATTGCTAAATTACCTGTACTGAGTGTGAGCCCTGTGATGAACAGCTACCCCTGCCAGTTCTGCTTGAAACAGGCCCCAGGTCCTTTCATGACCCTATCAGGAATAAACGGTTACAAGTTGCTGGATGGATGGGAATTGTATCAATCCCATATGAATTAATTACCTATTATACGTCAGTAGCAGTTGTCAGTAATTCTTGTTCCTCGGTAGTTCAGCTTTATTACGCTCAGCCTGCTGGTCCATTGCCTCTGCCTTTTCGGTGTTAATGCATTGGATCACATCTCCATGCGAGTGCAGCCAGCCGGGCTGCATTATTTGCATTGCTCACGTCACCTTGCCTTGCAGGATGCCACAGTCCTCCCGACTCCCTCTCCCTTCTGTTTATGGTCACTCTGTTACCGTTCTGTCGCCTTTCAGTCTGGCGGGCCGCTTCCAAAGCAAATCAGCGCTTGGCTCGGGTTAGTTGCCGGGGCAGCATCTGTCAGCTCGTCATATTTGCATATTTAACTAACACCTGGAAGCCGATGGTGCACCTTGATCCCGCTGATGGGGTCCCGGCGAATTATCAGTCGAGCACCTTTCACTTGATCTCCTCTTGCCCGTCCCCTTTCCCTTCAGTTTTGCGCTGTCAGCCTGGCAGCTCAAGGACATGACGGGTCATGCACATCCAGGGATCCCTTTGTGGACGCGCCCTTGTAATCTCCCGGCTCAGATTGGAGCTCGACTTCCAGTTCCCTGCACCTCCCTTTGTCCTTCCCTCCCCAAAGCATGTCTCAGCCAGTGGAACTCCGGATTAAACGTCAAGGATCATTAATACGTTTCCTAGCGGGATTACCGCCATGATAAATGCATTGTACAGGATACAGTCAAGTAATTGAATCAAGTGGCGATAACTGTGGCAATTCAGCATGCTCTCT
The DNA here is from genome assembly GCF_023856365.1 of Brienomyrus brachyistius. Classification (NCBI taxonomy): domain Eukaryota; kingdom Metazoa; phylum Chordata; class Actinopteri; order Osteoglossiformes; family Mormyridae; genus Brienomyrus; species Brienomyrus brachyistius. Next base: position 24,061,991 of record NC_064544.1, read on the forward strand.
TTGAAGAGTACACTGGGCTATTATCTGTGGTGTCTTCTATTGACATTTACAGAAAAAAAAATGCGAGGGGCAGTAATCTGTGGCCTCCTGCTCACACGCATACACACATGCGCACATGCATGCGCTTTTTATTCTTCGGAGAGACCAAAAGGCTTTTGGTCACTTTAAATAATCTTTGGACTCATTATGAATATGCTTCTGCTATGCTGTAGTTACATCTCACTGTATGTGTAAATTGTGATCCTGGTTCCAATGGCAATTGCGGCTCAGACAAACTGTTAAATAATAACAATAATAAAATGTGGATTGTTTTTTTGTCAGAGATGAAGGTAAAAGCTGATTGAATGGGTGTACCTGCACATGTGTGTGCGCCTCTAAGATGGTGGCGCCGGAGGTAGTGCTATCATTCAGCAACTGGAGGGTTGCAGGTTTGACCCTTGGTTCCTCCTGACCCCATCAAAGTCTCCTTGAGCAAGACACTGAACCCCAAATTGCTCCTGGTGAGCAGGTTGGCGCCTTGCATGGCAGCCTCCGCCACCGGTGTATGAATAGGTGTGTGAATGGGTGTATGAATGTAATGCGCTTTGAGTACTCGTAGGAGTAGAAAAGCCCTATATAAATGCAGTCCATTTACCATTTATGAATGTGTGTTTGTGAGCAGCTAAACCTTACTTTATGGGAATACAATGCCCCCACAACGTGATGAATACCTGTTTTTTTCCCTAAAAGGGAAAAAAAAACTATTTAATTGAGTTCACATAAGGGAAAACTCAATTTAATAAAAATGTGTGACTGCAATGAAAGCTATAAATGGAGCTATAAATGCAAAAACTGTTGTATTTTTTTTGGTCACTTATGGTTATGGTTAGGGCTGGGTAGGGGTTAAGGTTGTCATAGTTAGCGTTAGCATTTTTCCCATAGAAGTGAATGAACAGCCCCCATAAGGATATGTTTACAAATCGGCCTACTCCACACATATCTGCTGTTGCATTTATGGCACATGTGTGTCTATAGAGAGTGCGTGTGGGTAAGGTCTGTGCTGAGGGACCTTTGCCTAGTGGATCAGTCCCCCCCCCATATCTGTGATTGCACCAGCCTCATTAGGACATGCTGTGTGCTATTAGTGACTTTGTTTGATATGGAAAGCGGTGAGATGACCATGTGCTGCATTGTAACGATGAATGTTTAATGCAAGGGGGGCCCAAATGATCCATCAGTACCTATTAAGATGTAATTACAAGGGTAAAAATGTATTTAAATTAATTCATTGTTACACTAATTGTGGATCTGTTTTTCTTTAGTTTGACTGTTTATTTGTGAATTTCCTAATATAATAGTACAATAGTTCTGTAACACGGGTGTACCATCATGTTTGTACTTGTGACTCTCATGTAATTATAATCTCTTTTGCATAATCTATGTTTCAGGGTATTTTTAATTTTAATATCTTGACATCTCTGTTAAGAATATGACCCTTAAACAATTTAGAAAAGGAAATTATGGATAGGAAATGTATTATGTCATATGCTCACCCAAGTACTGTAGGTATGTACACTAAGATGTGTGTGTTCAGCTGGCCATTAGAGGGCACTGTGAAACATGTTGCCCTCTCCTGGGAGGCCATTAAAATCTGGAGTCCGGTTATTGTATTTACTGAAATAGTAACATTTTAAGATATGAACATATGGACATAGATTTTGATTTACAATAGCTACTTTTTAAACTATTTTCACAGAGAACTCAAACATAACAGTCTGACTGTGTGTATATTTGAAACTGGGTAGTGCAAATGCTCCTCCAAACACACATTTTAATTTTAAACACACACACACACACACACACACACACAATCACACACAACATTAACCCCTACCCAGCTCAAGCCTTAACCATAAGTAACCAAATTAAACACAAGTCTTTTGGCATTTGTACTTTTTTGATTGCATTCACAGATCTATGTGAGAACCTGAAAATGGTCCCTCACAACGTCAAAAAAAAATGGTTTTTATTAACATAAACCGAATCCACATGTACACACACAACACACACAGACACAACACACGGGCTTACACTTAAATGTGCCTGCCTCTACCATGCATGGCATTAATAATGCACTTCTAAAAAACTGCTAGATATCAACCCTGTATGATTACAGAAAAACGAGTTTCCTTCTGCAGGTATGTTTTACTGCAGCTCCACTCAGAGCTGCAGGAATTATACACAGCTAAATAATTTATAGTAAAATAAATTATTGTAAATCAAATCTATGTCCATAGATCCAGCAAGCTCAAAGCCCATTTCAGGACAATGCAAGACATAAGAGGAGTAACAGTGGAGATTTCCACTAAGTGACAAGCCTAGCCTGCCTGCAACACTAATAATTTATTAGCATTTAAATATTATTTGCAATGTGAGATCATTTTGGCACAGTTTACAGAGACACATAGACACAATGTGGCCTGCAAAATGGAAGAGCGAGGTTTATAAACATCAACTAGGCCCTCCAGCATCACCACCCCCACCCCCTATCTATCCGCCTCCCTGTCAATAAACACATAACTCTTGAAAGATGAAAAAAGTCAGGCTATTGAGTAACTGGCTGTGCCATAAGCAGTACGCTTCCTCATTAGTCAGAGATAACATTAGAGTAAGGCAGAGTGTTTGACTCACATGTTGAATGTCAAGCCCCGTGGCAATCAATGAAACAGGAAAGGAACCTGTTCATTACGTCGCTGCCACCTTTAGGCTACCAGGGAGTCTGCGTTGAGTCATTTTGCTGGCATTAGATGCTGGGATTAATCGCAGCCAGCAATTTTCAACCTGAGAAGACACTCATTATCGGTGATCACGACAATGGTAGGGTGCAATTTGGGAGACAGAGATGCGTGGCTCCTTACTGAAATCAGTGCATCAACGTAACTTTGATCATTTTAATCCCTCAAAGTCACGCTAACCCCGCCTCCTGCCATGCTACCTCTCTATCAGTCATGCTAACCCAACCTCCTATCATGGTAACCTCACTATCAATCACACTAACCCTACCTCCTGCCATGCTAACCTCTATATCAGTCACGCTAACACAACCTCCTGCCATGCTAACCTCACTATCAGTCATGCTAACCCCATCTCATGCCATGCTAACCTCGATATCCGTCACGCTAACTCCACCTCCTTCCATGCTAACCTCAATATCAGTCACGCTAAGCCAACCTCCCATCATGCTAACCTCGCTATCGGTCACGCTAACCCAACCTCCTGCCATGGTAACCTCACTATCCGTCATGCTAACCCCATCTCCTGCCATGCTAACCTCGATATCAGTCATGCTAACCCAACCTCCTGCCATGGTAACCTCACTATCAGTTACGCTAACCCCATCTCCTGCCATGCTAACCTCGATATCAGTCATGCTAACCCCAACTTCTACCATGCCGACCTCTATATCAGTCACGCTAACCCAACCTCCTGCCATGCTAACCTCAGTATCAGTCACGCTAACCCCATCTTCTGCCATGCTAACCTCGATATCAGTCATGCTAACCCAACCTCCCATCATGCTAATCTCGCTATCAATCAGGCTAAGCCAACTTCCTGCCATGCTAACCTCACTATCAGTCACGCTAAGCCAACCTCCTGCCATGCTAACCTCACTATCAGTCACGCTAACGCTAACCCCAAGATCAGCCCTGTAACTCCCCCATGCTAACCCCATAATCAGCCCTGTTAACCCCACCATCCATCCTATTAATCCTGTATACTTCCATGCTAACTCCATCATCAGTCATGCTAACCTCACCTCCTATCATGCTAACCCCATCATAAGTGACACTGACTCCACCTTTCATCATGTTAAACCTGCCTTTCATCATCAGCTGTACTAACCCCACTCCTGTCATGCTCTTGTCACCCCACCTGTCATGTGAACTCCACCATGGCTCATGCTGTTAGGATGCTGTTCCCGAATAATGATTCTGGTGCTACAAGAGATCACCAATATTGCAGTTAGCGCCGGTGCCAGCTCACGTCACTAAAATCATATCTGACCTACCACAGTACCTAAGTACTCTTTGTTTCGATGAAGGGATGAAGACTCCTATAATGATACATGATGTATGTAATGGACTTTGGGCTGAATGCCATAGGCAGCACACCATTTGATATGTAAAACAGGCCAAGCCGTAGTTGCTGGTCGCTACACACCATTGGTGATTGAGGCCAACCTGACAGCATGAGGCTCCACTGATGAAGTCTTCAAGCAAAGGGACTTATCATCATGTGACAGCATTCTGCATTGGAAAGAAAACCCCTCCCACCAGCCCTGTGCCAATTATGTGGCCACGGTTTGTCAGTGAATCAAGAAAGTTGATGCTGTTATATGTCATGTTGATCTTCTACATTGTTACACCAAATGGAGACCAACAGAATTTTTTTAACTCTCCAGTCCAGATTTTTTATACAGTCCAGATCGTAGCAGCAATGGGAAGCGACCACAAGAATTTTTTTCCCATTGACTTATTTGAAACTAAGTAAATACGGTAAGTAAAGATGAGACTATATGTATAATATTTAATTATTATATAAATAATAAATAGTAGCTTTATTTAATTATTATTTATTTATTTGATTTGCAATTCTTAATTTTTTGAGCCGTGTGTGAGTTGCCTTTCAGTACAAGTCACTTGGAACGAATAGTATCAGTGAAATTATTCCAAAGCTTGAAAAACTCTATGGTTAAGGCACATTTACGTTTTGATTCCTTGTTGGCAGCTTATTAGAATGAAAATTCTTTTTAGTTGCTGTTATCTAAGTTAAATGAGGTATATGCAGATCTAAGAGGAAATGAGGTCACTGATCCGGGGATTTTGCCAGACTGTAGAGGCATAAGAGGAGCTCACAACATACAGTGTAATGAAATATCAAAAAAATATCAAAGACAAGGCCTATTCAGGACAGAGAAACGAATGACATAATACGAGGATGCGAGAAAGACCAGGGATTTGACTCGGGATGAAATAAAACTAATGAAAGCAGTGCAGCAAACAGAACAAGGAAAAGGCAATTTGGTGTGAATCAGGGAGGGGGGGTGGGGGGCTCATTTTCTCATCAGGTTCTGGTACCAGTGTAGGAATGAGGCTAGCAGTAATACTGGGGGAGAGAGAAAACAAAAAGCTGCTATATTACAGGCAAACTGGGAACCGGTGAACTGAAAGGGTTTTTCTGATACAAATATCATTGAAAGACAATAGTCTTCAGATACCTATAAGAGATACAGTGGGCCGAGCATCTGCATTTTAGCAAAGCGCCCAGGTGTCTGGGAGGAGAAGCACGTCCCATGAATGCTCATACGCCTGCTTAGATCTCAGAGGGATACGTCAGAGGAACGTCTGTGTGTTTCTACATCACTGCAGGGAGACAAGGGAGCGATGATATGAAAAGGAATCGAGATACGGTCACTCCTCACCACCGAGCTCTGATGGTTATCCATTTTGTACGGAGCACTGGCAGGCTTCGCCGGGAATGAGCTACAGCAAACCTCACTGGCTTCATTACCGCCTCCAGCTGGCCGGGCAGGCTGGGAAGTGATCTGGCAGGCTGGTATACTCATGCGAGATCTGAGTGAAGTTTATAGGAGTAACTTTACCGTGTTTATGGGTCTGCTGTGTTAATCGGGTGTGTGATATGAGCCGTGACCTTCAGGTCTGCCGTGCCCCCCCGCAGCATTCACGACAGCCCTGTCCCATGACCCCCTCCCTGCCAGAATTGTGTTGGGAACATTAGGCATCCATGATAGGGGGGCAAGCGTATTATATGGAGTGTTCATTAATGTGTTTTTATAACTCTGATTAATGGAATCACAGACGCCGGTGGTGGCAGCCGCTGCTATACAATAGCTAGCTGTAGGTTTCCAGCAAATTCTGTCACGCGTCACACGACGTCTCCTAAGTACAGGGGAGGACAGTTCAAGTTCAGGTTCATCGCACATCTTCCTCCCCTAGTTGTTCCTCTGACCCACACTGGTGACACGTTCATTCATCCATTAGCTGAAGTAAACAAAGTTTTTGCCAAGATAAGGAGCATTTTTCTACAGTTATAATAAAATGTTTAACATTTGATGAGCATCTTTGTGGGTCTGTTGGATGTTTTATTTTGTATTATTTATTTATTTACTTAAATCGAGCAGATATTTCATAGGTCCTTGTCAATCATGTGTCCCCTGACCTGTTCTGCTCCAAACGACTTTAACCCTCTCTTTTGCAGTCTCGTTATGAGAGTTTTCCTCTAAGTCTGCCCTCTGGTGTTGGAGTAATGATCACCTTCGTTAGGGTGAGGGTGCTCATCCATATAGGGCTCACACATCATTATTTTCCAGTGCATTCCACACTTACTCCAACACAGTGTAAAGTAATTCATGACGCCGTCTTCCGATTTACATATCATGACAGTTTTAATTCACACATTTCACATTTTTAACATAAAACCAGTGTAGTGTTGTCTGTTCTCACCATTTTCAGCTTTGAATGTTTAAAAATAAAGCATGATTTAAAAACCTACAGTCAATGCAGTAAGAAGATGGATTTTTGAAACAGTGTAAGCTAGTGTTTTCCAATCCGGTCGGTCCTCAGGGACCCACAGACGGTCCATGTTTTTGCTCCCTCTCTGGGTCCCCGAGGCCTAGATTGGATAACAGTGGTGGGCGTGAGGTATTATGGGAAGTATCCGGCAGAGACACACCCACATGACCTCGCACCTGAGCCTGGAGTTATGAACCCAGTCACACTGCGGTGTGTATGAGCAGCCGCATAAAACAAAATGAAAGCTTCTAGGCGTAAATAAAGAGATTCCTTCAGTTGATGTTGAAATTGTTTGACTCCTTTTTCATTGTAAGCTTGTCTGCCTTTCCTGAGATTACTCTCAGCTGCGTGTGGTATACAGATCGCATCTAATAATGAGAGTTTAACTTTGACATCGGCATAGAAGGGAAAGACCACTCGTCGCAGCTGCCGTTAACATCAAGGCAGAGAAAAATGAAAACATCATGTTTTGTTCAGCAATAGATATCGTCCCTGGCACCTTGTAGCAAAGGGGACAGATTGAGGCCATCTCTGCAAAGCTCCTTAAGATGGCACTGGCTTTTTTCTTATCTTTTTTTATTTTATTTTCTTGTGACAGAAAGATTGGTTATGCCCTTTAAACATCTGCAAAATACAGTAACTCACATAAAAACTAATCCCTGAAAAAGTCCAACGAACCACAGGACACAGAATTGTCACAGAATTCAAACACATAACCAAGACACCAGCACCCGCGTGATATCAGCTGCCCTGTGTCTATTATTATTATTTATTTATGGTTCAGTCTGCTTAATTTTATGCAGCAGCCTTTCAGCACGTAATGAAAGGAAAATCCATTTGTTACTTAATTCGAACTATTAATTACTGTGCATCTTTTCCATTACTAATGAACGTGAAAGGGATTGTTTCAGAAAGCCTCACAAAGGCCCCTTGTATCACACATGCTCATGTTCTTGGTTCTTCTTGCAACAAAATGAAACTGACCATCACATACACGTGTATTATAACACCATCAGCCAGACTGTATTCACTAATAGCACTTGCTGGAGTGCAGTGAATGCCTGTGAATGGCCGTGTGGTGGTGCGCTGCTGGGGACAGCCCCCTTGACAGATACGCAGCACCCATGTACTGAGTTCTTCAATGCGGGGGGGGGGGGGGGGGCACTCCAATCACTGCCGTCTCCAGTTTGATTGGACACATTGGTCCACTAATGTTCCCCAAATTAACCTAACCTTTGGTCTGACTAGAGTCCTGCTCCACCCAGAGTCCTGCCCCACCCAGAGTCCTGCTCCCCCCAGAGTCCTGCTCCACCCAGAATCCTGCTTCCCCCCAGAGTTCTGCTCCACCCAGAATCCTGCTCCCTGAAGAATCCTGCTCCCCCCAGAGTCCTGCTCCCCCCAGAGTCACAGCTCTAAGAATAAATTCTTGCCGCAATGTTATAAACCTTCTACATTTATTCCTGTAAATAATGTTCAGCTGACCCTGTTCATTGCACCCCATCTATCACACATCAAGCACTGTGTTATGGATTTGTCGCTATAAAATTACTGTTGTTTATTTCCTTATAAAAGGCTTTAATTTAAATCCATTTGCTGAACTTGCGGTTCAGGTAAGTGGCCTCGATGGACTGAAACAGCAGCTTGAAGGATCCTTAAGATTTTAAAGTTTACGTCCTTGATGACAGCACTGCAAGCTGCCCCTGTCTGTTACAGTGTCTCTCTCTGGGTCGGGTCGCACTGAACAGAGCAATTCTGGCAGATAGTACCGTTAGCACAGAGAAGGGCTCCTTACACGTCCGCCCAGGGTCAGTGTGCTTCCCTCTCCCTGCCCTGTGCTCGATGCCACCCCAGCGCGCTTCTCTCATATACTATGTAGCATAGTCCACTTTGCCGTCTGCTCACCGGAGTCTGTTCCAAGTCACCCTCGGATAAAGACATCTGCCAAATTAATAGGCAGTGCGACAAATAATGAGGCATTGTGGCTTAATCTGGCGAGTCATTCCAAGGCACAGAGGCCAGAGCCACGCTGTGGCACGGCGCATGGCGAGGACACCGGGACAGCTGCCACGGAGGCTTCCCATCCTTCCCTGACCTCCTGCTGGGAAATGGACCTGATGTGGAAGCAGCGAGATGAACGTGGAGAATGAGGCTCTCGCCTTCATCCAAATGGCTGAATAAGCAGGTTAAAAGCCCAGCCTGCAGGTACCTGAGCATCAAAGGAGCTGGGGCTCATGCCGGCGCGTCTTATGTGAAAGCCACGCGTGTGACTAACAATGGCTCCCCGCTTCATCCTCCCTTTTAAAAATGTTTACATTGGCGTGAGGAAAATCAGCGGCGGCAGGCAGAGGAGAGTCGATAGCGATGGTCCGTTCCACTTTGCTGGGCTCGGGATCCCTCTGAATTCGCGTGAAGGTCAAATAGGGAAACTCCAGATGGACAAAGTTTGTTGGGGATGGGGAGGGGGGACTTTTGGAGTTGGACGCGGCTTAACAATGGCCATACCGTGCCCTAGGACTGCAAACATGGCTGAGGATTGCTCATGCTGTTCGGTAATGTCATCACAGGCTTCTGTTCACTCCTGCTGAATTTGGAGCATGAACTGTCCAAAAAAGAAGCAGAAACAAAGAGATAATGAAACATGCCTGTAGTCCATGTAGTTCATCTAGAGGCAACATATTTGTTCTTTTATTCTAGTGGAAAATGATGTTAGATGGCGTTTTCTAAGTATGCCATGCGTTTCTCATGACTCAGCAGGTAGATGCTGGGAGTTGCGGGGGTTGTGGTGATCGAGGGGACTAAGATGTCAGGTGACTTAAGGGTGTGAAAAGAGACGAGTGCATGGGGGTCACGGGCATGCAAGGAGGAATCAGCTGCGGTTTGATTACAGAGATGCAGAAAGTTCTCTTGATGAAGCAGCTTTAAATGAGTCTACAGCCCCCCATCCCTACCCCACAGCTTCTCACTCACCCCCCACCCCCATCTCTCAAACTAGGTGGAGGTGCGAGTGGGTAATATATTTATGAAAGCTCGAGCTCTGCTTTTCCTGCCCCCCAGGACAATGGAGTCACGCGCGCTGAGGTAGAAACGGCGGTGTGACGGAGGCTAGCGGCACCTCTGTTCTCAAGAATGTGTCGCTGCCTCACTGCGCCTCACGCTGTGTGGATATTCATCGCCAGGCTCCCGCAGCACGATGCAGGAGAACAGGTACGGTCACCCTCCATAAATGTCATGGACATAATGTCTGAGAGAGTCCGGCAGCTGAATTAATGACCTGATTCCACTCCCTCCCACATCTCATATAGCCCTGCCGAGCTGATCCCTGTATTCTCATTGTTTGCCTCTTACAATTATCAAAAGCAGCTTACGTGGCTTTCAGATTTAACGCTTTGTACCGATAAATAAGCCTAGAAGCAAAGCGGGTTATCCTCAAGGGTACATAACCCTACATTTCATCAACCTCACATGTCCATTAAGACAGTGGAAGCCAGTCGGCCTGTAGGCTGGTCATAATGATGACATTTCAGCTGGTGCTTAAATTTCTGGAAATTTTTCAGGAATAAGTTAAGTGGTAAAATCAAAGTGTAGTTCATCCCACTACAAGATACAGTAAGCGTTGCAGTGTTGTTGACCTGTATGAATCAATTCCACTCGGTTATTCTGCTATACATGTTTTGGTACATTCCTGGAAGAATGAACTGTATTTTTCTGAACTGTTTTTCAAGAAAAGTATGGAAAGAAAATGTCTTTTTTTGCTATTAACTTTTAGCTGGTTTCTTTTTGCAGCTGATTGATATCGGAGAGGAAGTGAACCCCGACCCAGCTGCAAAGGTCTCAGCTAATTAGTGTTGCCTGGTCCTGCTTTGTACCCAGGACATGGATGAAATGCTTCATTAAGACGTATCCCGCTGACTGGAGGCTAACATAATGACCCTCCCCCATTCCCACAAGCCACCAGCCCGACTGGCTTGCGGCTGACCCATCGCTCCTGCGCACCCTTTACGCTCTCCTGAGTGACGCCGAGTGCCGTCGGATGCACTTCAGCAGATCCTTTATGTAAAGCTATCGGAGCGTGGAGCATGGGGCATGCAGCATGGAGTGTGCAAGCGTGGGCCAAGGAGCGTGCAGTGTGCAAGTGTCAGGCATGCAGTGTGCAAGCATGTGGTGTGTAGCGTGCAGTATGCAAGCATGGGGCATGCGGTGTAGATTGTGGAAGTGTGGGGGCATGCAGTGTCCTCGCATGGGGTGTGCAGCATGCAGCATGCAAGCGTGGGGTGCACAGTGTAAAGTGTGGAAGTGTGGGGCATGCAGTGTGTAAGCATGGGGTGTGCAGCATGCAGTGTGCAAGTGTGGAGCATGCAGTGTGCAAGCGTGGGGTGTGCAATGTGCAGTATGCAAGCATGGAGCATGCAGCATGGAGTGTGCAAGCGTGGGACGTGAAAGTGTGGGGCGTGCAGTGTGCAAGCATGGGGCATTAAGCATGCAGTGTGCAAGTGTGGGGCATGTAGTGTGCAAGCATGGGGCATTAAGCATGCAGTGTGCAAGTGTGTGGCATGCAGTGTGCAACCGTGGATCGTGTGCCATGGATCATAAGGCATGGAGCATGCGACATGGGCCATGGAGTGTACAATGTGGGACATGGAGCATGTGGTGTGGAGCATGCGGCGTGGAGTGTGCAGTGTGCAAGTGTGCGGCATGCAGTGTGCAACCGTGGATCGTGTGCCATGGATCATAAGGCATGGAGCATGCGACATGGGCCATGGAGTGTACAATGTGGGACATGGAGCATGTGGTGTGGGGCATGCGGCGTGGAGTGTGCAGTGTGGAGCATGCAGTGTGCAAGTGTGGGGCATGCAGTGTGCAACCGTGGATCGTGTGTCATGGATCATAAGGCATGGAGCATGCGACATGGGCCATGGAGTGTATAATGTGGGAGATGGAGCATATGGTGTGGAGCATGCAGTGTGGAGCGTGCGACGTGGAGCATTATCCCAGGCAACCACAGCCTTTTCCTCTGCTTTCTGCTTCTGCATGATGGGTGTACTCGATGAAGAAATGTCAGTCTGATGCATTCTTTTCTTTTCATGCATTTTCTTTTTTTCCCTCCACACGAACCATTGCTCTTGCTCTCATCCCTCTTGTCTCATCAAACCGTTCTCTTTTATGGAATCTGCGATCATTTTCAGGAGGAGGAATGTGTGAGTCGTGCCCCAAAAAGGGAGCTTTTTGGCTACCTCCTAACATGAGCAGCCATTGCTGCTGTGTTGGTGTGAGGATAGGCCATAAGGCAGAGGGGCTTTAATTGGCCTGAGCTGCTGTGAGTTTTTTCAACAGACCTGAGAAACTGTCTCAGAGGGCACACGTTTTCCTTAAGCCTAACATGTCCCTTCAGCCAACAAATGACTTTAATGAAATTAATTATAAACAATCACTACAATAAATAATTGCCTAAAAGGGCAGACAACCTCACCATCCAAAGTTTCGGAGTGAGTCCGTGTCTATGGGAGCAGTTCCAAGATAAACTGTCTCGGTCTGCCTACTTCTATTGAATATTCCAGTGCCCCTTCAAGATTCCGCGCTATGCTCCTCTGACCGAAGCAATCATTTTAATTCATCTTTTGACATTCAAGCTTCTGTGAGCATTCGGACAAACTGGGACACAGTGGCCCCTGCGTGTTTAACTGAGCACGAATGCTGCCCCTGCTGGATAATTAAATAATTAACATATGGCAAATGGAATACAAAAATGAACAACTAATTGAAGAAATTGGCAGACAATTAAAAATAAGAAGTGAAATAATTTTAAGTGGAACGACTGAAATGCCTTTGAGAAGAATCTTGGCAAACAGCACTAGAGAGTCTCATAGCTGGAGGAACCTCTTCTTGTGATCCATTTTTTTAAAAGTAATCGCAAGGCCTATGCACTGTTTATATGTAATTTCTGGACGTGTCCACTGTTTATATGTAATTTCTGGACCTGTCCACTGTTTATATGTAATTTCTGGATGTGTCCATTGTTTTTATGTAATCTCTGGACGTGTCCACCGTTTAAATGTAATCACTGGATCTGTCCACTGTTTAAGTGTAATCTCTGGACCAGTCCCTGATCTGTCTCCAGGATACAGCCCTCAGTTTTCAGCAGTACTGGCATGATATTCATGTCTTCTAAAGGTTGTGAACTGGTACACGCAGAAACAAGACATTATATTATTAAGTATGCTGAAAGCACTCTGTCCCGCTTCTTGTTAGCTTAACCAATGCACTTCTGATGAAACATGACAGGTCAGTCTTCTCCAGCCATGTTTGGGCTAAATCTCTGAACTACGAGCTGCATTCACAGTGAGGGACTATACAATCTCTGCATCATCAACTGTTCCTTAACAGCAAAATTTCATTTCTATAGACCAAATAACAGTGATTGTGGGTGAAAGTGAAAGGGCTATAATTATTTGGGAAGTACATACAGCAATATTATAGAATTCAGACATGACACTTTGGTTTAAATAACTTCTCTGCCCAGCAATAAACCGTATGCTGTGACCTGAAGACATAAAGGGTGAAGACAGTAGTCAATTGTATCTTATCAGCCTACAGCTGGTTACGAGGATATAAATAAAAGACGGCAGCTCCTCTCTCTTTTGCTCAAGCATTTGATTAATTTTGCCTCCTGAGAATATATTTTGTGTGAGAACATTCTCACGGAAACTTGCAAATAAAACCTTTGTCGGTGTACTGTGGCTTTTAACAGTTAACTTTCAACGTAATTTCCTGTTTTAAAGCCCCACAAATGTCTCATTGTGCAGGATTTGGGAGGCCCAGTCTTCCTCCTGGCCCAAAGTGCATATTTTCACTCGCCACTATGTAATTAAGCAATTAGTTGGATATTAAATTAACTCCCCTGGTGTTTCAGGTGTTAAGATGGTGCTAAGCACCATTCAGTCCCTGAAACACTCCACTCCTTCTGAGACTAATGCTGTCAGCCTGGCATTTTTATCAGTGCTTGTTAAGTATTCAGTTGTGCCTCTATGGTTGGGGGTTTGAATCCCGTCTGTGACTATAAATGCTTCTCCTACGGTGTATGAGTTTCCTGTCATACTGCTTCCTTGGCCCATCCTGTCCAAACTATTCCCTGGCCAGCCTCCCTGTGTTGTTGACCAAAACAATCAGCTGGAGCATTGAGCCCCTATCAATATATGCAGCCTATCTGCCACACGTACTGTATGCAGCCTTGCAGATTATGTTTTAATGATCAGTATGATGTTAAGTAGCACGGGAAGCATAAACCTGATGATAACCACAAATATGAACAGCTGTTTAATGGATGGATGTATTATTGCTTTAGGACCACAGCATATCAGAAGAACACCTGAGAAGTCTGGACCAAAAGGCAGAGGCTACATGTCAAGGAAAAGTCCGAGATCAGGGGGTAGTAGCAAAAAAGTTCTTAGTTACTTGAGCCTCTTTTCAGTGTTAAACAGAGAGAAAAATACACAAAGTTATCTTCATGAGCCTCCATGGGCAAATTTCCTGCCGACGTTGATTGTGTTTGCCCTCTTAGTTTGTTTGTTACTGCGTTTAGCTGCAGAGTAGCCATGTCATTAGAATGCTGATAGGTATCAGGACCTCTGGGGTCTCGGATGTCTGTCAGGCTGAGACTCTAGTACCCATCACAGTGAAACACTTAGAGTGCCTCAGATCCACTGACAAATGCAGAGAGATACATTGGTTTGCATCAGAACACCAAACTCCACAGTGCGTCTTTACACCTACCTGTACACCTGTACATGCACTCATGTTTCTATTCCTCTTCCTCACACAAAATTAATTAATGAAAATCCGGGAGGAGCAGTTCAATAAAATTGACATCGTGCTTCCAATGCGAGGAGACATGGTCAGAGCACAGAACATGTGAGAGGTGTTGAGTTGCCTTTGTTCGGCCGAGCAGTGAAACAACAAGTCTCAGTGCCCTTCACTCCTCAGGTCCAGCGTTAGGTCATGGGGGATCGGTATGGCTTGGCCCTACATCTCTCGCACCTTGAGCTATCAACAAAAACAAAGCACATAATATTCATATCCATATTCCCCAAATGAGAAAATGTAAACAATATGCTGATGTTATCACTCTGAAGAAATCAAAAGTATCTGAGCGTCTTCAGTCAATGAGTAATGATGTAAAGCTGCAGGGACTGAGTGCCATTTGGAATTCAAGTGTGGTCATGCTCTAAATCTGTACTTAAAGGGGTATATTAGAAATGTTTGCTCTAATATTCAAGGTCAACGATAGTTTGAAATCTGAGGAAAAAAATCAAACATTTTTAGAACTTTTGGCGTTTTTCTGGAAATATCTCTTTAATGATAAGTAGGGTCTGATTTAGCCAGTAAACCTGATGAGGCCAGCAAAAATGTTCTATGGCTATGGCTGATATTAACCAGAATAAAAGTTTGAAGCTTTTGGCTCTAAAATAAATCAAATTTTGAAAGTATATTCGGCAGTGCTGCTGGGTCCTACTTCAGCACAGAACGGACTGCAGAATGGGCTCTGCCTTCTTGTGGTGATTGTCCTGAGGATTGTAACAAAGTTGTGGCTTTTGACCGGAATGAAACACAAACCGGATACCAGTTTGGTGCCCATGGGAAGATAGACCTGTCTCTGTTGCCACAGTGACCTGTCTGTCTTTGAGGGCACTGGCTAGATACAGTAAGAAAGAACACATACATTTTCAGCTGTGCAGGAAACATAAACCATTATTTTTCAAAAAGAAAACCTCCTTTGTTACAGGCCCTTTATGCAATATGATCTAGCAAATATCTGCTCAAGAAAACAATAATGGAAATACTTCTTTCTTGCGGGGAAAAAAGCAAGCGGGGGGGGGGGGGGGGAGTTCAACAAACAGGCCCAAGTCCCTTTCTCTCATTTTCCCCCTTTCAATATTCCCTTCAGACTAACCAATACTTTGTCATTTTTATGAAAAAGAAAAAGCTGAATGGCATCAAGATTTGTGCTTTTACATAGATGTAAGGCGACAGCTAATCATTAATAAGGGAAAAGTATTTTCGTTAGCAATTCCGTGGCATATATATTTGATTTTTTTTTGTTACAAATGGATACGATCAGCAGCATTAGCGGTGATTTCAAAGCGAGTTAAACAAAAGGGAATGTTAAAGCGAAGTGACAGGGAATGACCTCGTTTGGGGAGTGAGAAATGCATACCCATGCGATGAGAACCCTCTGCACTGCCTTGTCCCTGTACTCGACTGACCCTCCTTCTCCATTTGTCTGGGAAAAAGTGTGTGGAAAGCAGGAGTGCTGTTTTGTTATGTTGCTGTAAAATTATCTAAATATAATCCAAAAAACAATCTAAACATCATGGCTATCTATGAAGAAAGATAAAAATTGTGATTTAACCCATTTCCAAGCGATTGATTAAACATGATCATATAAAATGTTAATTATTAAATGGAACCATTAATGTCTGATATATCTATTATGTCTAATCTTTTATTTATATTTTATTTCTCATTTTAGCCCCACTACCTTCATCATTATCAAAAATTCCATTGATCATTGGAAGCTATATATGTACACGCATATATCTGACTCCTCCTATGTTCCAGTGGGGACAGTTCACACAGTTGTCACTGGAGACAATGATGAATGATTTACAATCTTTTCCTTGCAGTGAGAACAACAGCAGTATCAAATCCACTGTGACCCTTGCAGTCTTAGGAAGCAGTGTGCAGAGTGTATATTTAATTATGTTAAGTATCATTAAGAATACGCAGAGAATATTTTTCTCCACTATGACATTTTCCAGCTTCCAAACAAGAGCATTCATCCTGAGGCTGAAATCAGTGTCACTCTTCACACACTGCATAAAGGTGATGCTCTTGTATCATATACTTTATTCGTATATTAATGTCACTTTCGATTAAGGAAAATGAGCTGCATGGGGGTACACGTTTTGCGGGATAAAATGGATGAATACATGAACTTTAACATTACTTTCCTCCTAAAGAGCATGCTAGGTATCTACAAGCTAGAGAACGCCAGCATATTTTATGCCCAATGAAAATGTCATTTTTTAATTTTAACTTCCAGGAAACCCAGGGTACATTTTCATGCAAATAGAGTGGGTGACTTAATTAACTTTTGTGTCTAACCTTTCATATTGACGAACTGTAGAGGCTACCCCCATATCCGTTTAATTGATGGTTTCCACATTTCAATCAAGTTTCAGTCGGAGGCTTCATGAATATAGCAATAAATTAAATTGAGCCGTAATATATACTGGCAACTAAAATAATACCTAGTATCTAAAATGGCATGTCTATGAAGATAAAATCCAGACATTTGTACACATATCTCTACGTAAAAAATGACTGATAGCCTTCAGAATATTACAATTACACTCCTAAAAATTAAGAAGAGCTTATCATGTCTGAGTTCATAAAGAAAAAAAAAGATTTTGTCCTCCTACTGTTGATTGTTTTCACACCCAGGAAAAATGAAAAACAATCAGGCTTTAAACATGAGATTATATACATCAGCATGTAAAGTAGATCAAAGCATAAGCAATAACTGAATGCGGCTTGCTGATGCTGCAGCAGATGGCACACACGTGCATGATAATTTGCAGGCCCTGCGTGGCTGCATCAGCCTGCTCCCAGAGATTCCTTCAGAAGAGCAACATCAGAAGGATGTGCTCATTTTCCATCACCTCCCTCCATCCGGCGTGCTGCCCAGGCAGGGGGCTTTCTCTCCTTTAGTCCAACCCTGCAGCACTTTCTTGCCGAAGTTTCTCATTCGACGTGAGCGCCATATCTCACAGTGTTGCTCTTCATCTATTTATTTTACTGGATATTTCCTTGAAGTGGCTGAGGCCTGTAACCCACAAGGGTAAATCAGCAGGACTCTTCCAAGAACTTTAAACTTTAACCTTCTGGAACCAAAAGTCAGTGCTCTAAGGCTGTGCCTCACTATGTCAATCTGAGAGTTGTATTCATTGTCTCCCCCAGCAGGGCTTCAGTCATTCTTGGTCTCCCAAAACACTTTTCTGGGGGTTGCTACCTGGCGAGCGTCCCTCACTGGTGCCCACTCCAGTGACCCGTAGCTGTGGCCCTCCATCCCAAAGCCCTCTAGGGTAAATTGTCATTCGCCTCCATCATCTGTTTGCTGTCACTCAATGCTTCTTTGCAAACAATGGTCTTGCCTGACTTGGTGACATCTGTAGGGCTGGCAGGAGTGTGTGGGGGGGTGGGGGGGGTCCCAGCCATTTCTACAGGACGCTGGGCTGTCAGATCAGTTGATTGGTATGGAGCGGCTGGGAATAGGATGGGAACAGGATGGGGGGGGGGGGGGGTGCTGGGAAAATGCAGGTCAAATGGACACCATCTTTAAACTGACAGCCTGACGTGTTTCTGTGAAGCCTGGATCCCCCAAAGATGAAGAAGAGGACAGGAGGATGATGTGGATGCTGCAAGCAGACTGCACAATCCACCCGCTGTGTCTGCACCAGTTTGTATGCATGCCAGCCTCTTCCAGAGCCATTTGCATGTGTCTGTTCAAACACGTATGTGTCTCTGTGTGCGTGTACATGTACAGCTGAAATATGGAGCCAAAACAATGCTCATCCGTCCATCCATCTATACACCTTACACCTATCCATACATCCACCCATCTTCTACACCCTGGACAGCATGCCAATCAAGACCTGGATTACTGGCCACTTATTGTTTATTAGAATTAGATTCTGAGTACAGATACACACACAGCAAGAATAGCAATTAAATAGCATCTGTTACATATTAATTATATGTATGAAATTAAATGTATGAAAAGCAGCCTGCCTGAATGTGAATATAATGTTAAGAGAATCAGACGTGGGTCATAAGAAGCCCAGTTCCCCGTGGAGCTCCGGTCTCATGGAGATCTATCACAGATGCACGGCACAGCGGCTCAGCAAATGAGAACTGCCCGCCTGAGGGGGCGTGACTTACGCATCGCAGATAACTAAGCCCGGTCACCCGCCCCCACAAATCAATACTTATCTGATTAGGACACGCTGGCACGTGCAAAGGTGGAATTGTTATCACATGCATCTGAAAGCAAGATGTCTTCAAGTTGTGGTTATAGAACAGTTAAAGGTAACATTTTGCATGACAGGGCACAAATAATATAATATTATGATATGACTTATATATTAATTTACCACAAATTAAGTCTTAGTTATAATATGATCTCACGTTTTTCATCATTAATGAATCGTAACGCAGTTTCTCAAGTAGTGACGATATTTGTTCATGTTTTAAACTTCAGTAGTACCTGAGTTATTACTAAGTATTTGTGTCTCAAGCAAAGTGTTACCAAATAGAAAATTATGTGCAATTATATCGCTAACACATATTTTGTTAGAAAGTCCTTGTGCTCCATTTCCAAAGAACAGAAGAGTCACTTCGAATCAGTGCTCAGTGTTAGGTGTTATAGCCCACTTTGAATGAAGCAGTCATGAAGGCAGGCCTCTACAATCGCTTTGACAAAAAAATGACCGGAAAAATAATACACACAATACAATACAGGCCCCATGTCACAACGACAGAGACCAATGAAACCTGTCAAATTGTCCCACATCATTATTAAACATTATTGCATGTCATTAATGCAGGCCTGAATGGTGTGGGTCATCATACCCTAGCCTATCTCGCATACGGCCAACCTAAACCTCAGTGTGAGAAATGAGCACAGGCTCGTTAAGCCCCCCCTTTCACTTGTGCACATCTCATGATAATTTGCTCGGAACTGGAGACAGGAGTTAACACTCTTCGGAATCCGAAAGTCCCCCTGTCGATAAAGGGCTTCCAGTCTGTCCTGCGGAGACGGGAACAGAAACGTACAGCATGTAGCAGCTATCAGACAGACATGAAGGGAAGGGCTAGATCCTACATTCTGGCTCCCGTGGACTATTGACAATGTAGCGTATAATGGAAAGGTGATAAGCAGCCAGAAGACAATGCATGCCGGACCCAGGAACGGGACTGATCCTACCGGGAGATGTGAGGGTGGGGGGTTTTCAGGATGGAAACATTCTCCCTGGTATAACTAGCTCCGTAGAGCTGAGGCAGGCTAATGAGGCCCCATCAGTGCTGCTCCTCCTTGCAGATCAATGACACGGGTGATAAACCGGAAAGGGGGTTTGGCTAAGAGCTATATCTGTGTGTGTGTGTGTGTGTGTGTGTGCGTCTGTGTCACTGTGGATTATGTTTTTATTACAATGTGGGGACCGAATGTACCAAATGCATGCGTGTGTGTGTGTGTGTGTGTGTGTATGTGTCTATGGATTATGTTTATATTACATTGTGGGGACCACATGCACCAAATGCGTGTGTGTGTGGGTATATCTGCGTGTGTGTGCATATATGTGTGTGTGTGTGTCTGTGGACCAAATATTCCCCTAAAATGTAATAAAAGCCTGTTATTTTTACATTGTGGGGACCATTTTTCAGGTCCCCACAAAGATGTGTGAACGTAATCTACAGTAAACAAAAAATCCTAAGCGTCTCATATTTAGTTTAGTTTAGTTTAGTTTAGTGATTAAGGTTAGGGCTGGGTATTGGGTTAATTAAGGTCGTCATTTTGGGATTAGAGTTTTCCCCACATAAATGAATGGTGAGTACCCACAAAGTTTACAAACCTATGTGTGTGTGGTGTGTGTGTGTGTATATATATATATATTACACTATGAGATAAAAACCTGTTATTTTTATTTTGTCTGGTTACTTATTTATTTACTGCTAATGTTAGGGCTGGGTATGGATTAAGGTTGTCATTGTTGGGATTAGGGTTTTCTCCACTGAAATATAGGGAAAGTCCCCACAAAGATGTGAATACAAACATGTGTCTGTGTCCTTGTGTGTGCGAGGAAATATAAGTTTGGAGAAGCATGACAGCAGATATTGTAGATAGATAGATAGATAGATAGATAGATAGATAGATAGATAGATAGATAGATAGATAGATAGATAGATAGATAGATAGATAGATAGATAGATAGATAGATAGATAGATAGATAGATGTGTGTGTGTGTATATAGTATCTCTGTATATATTGCTTGTATCTGCCTGTGTCGGGCGGCACGGTAGTGCTGTGGTCAGCAATGCAGCCTAACACCTCTGGGACTGGGCTTTGAGTCTCCTCCCCAGCTCTGCATGTGTGGGGTGTGCATGTACTGTACTTCTTCTGACGATGTGAGGTTTTCAAGGGTTCCTTGGTTTCCAAAGTCCAAAGCTTCCAAAATCAAAAAACATGATAAGATAGTTAAGGAGTTTCCAAATTGCCTGTAGCTGTAAATGGTGTGTGTGTGTGTGTGTGTGTGTGTGTGTGTGTGTATATGTGTGCATACCCTGTGATGGGCTGGCACTGCATCCTGAGTTTTTCCCTGCCTTGTTCTCGCAAACTCCCCCTACGACAATGAATAGGACAAGCTTGTATATAAAATGGATGGATCTGCCTGTGTGAGCTTCACAGGAAGGCTGACAGACAATGAAAGAGGCCCCACACAAAATACGGCAGGTGTGCCGTGTGGCTCTGTTGACGCTGCGCTCAATGAAGGTTGTTATTGAAATAACTAAACAAGCTTAGCGTTGCCAGGGCAGATCGTGCTGTGATAAACGTCCTTGGAGAGGGACAGTGACTCACCTCCAAGCCCCCATCGAACAGACTGTCCAACCATGGCATACAATTATGGCTGTTGTGAAGGCTGTCTCTGAGTCTTCCCGGCATGGTAGCGGAATCTCCCTGTGCACTTTCCAGTTGTTGAGCTGCTGTAGGGTCCTGAGCTGCTCTTGACTCCATCCTCCTCGGCTCCTGGTAATTGGAATCTGACTTTGCCTCAGCTGAGGCGAAGTATCGTCGAATGTGTGGATCATTTTGGTTTCCATCACTACCGGCCTTCAAGTTAAAGTGTTTATGTTCCCCGCTAGCTCCAATAGCCCCCCCCCTCCCCCACCATGCCGAAGTATGTGCTCGCATACATTTAAAGTAGTTCCTCAAACTTTCTCCTATAACAGAAATTCTAGCGGAATTACAGTGCAAATGGCTGCCTTTTCTTATCTATTGCATAAATCGTTCATTATAATTCATTTCCAGTTACAGTTCTTGCAGAATGGACATTACCTAAGCAAACAATGCTTTGGCTAAAAGTATGCTACAGTTACCATGAAGGTTTATATATATATATATATATATATATATATATATATATATATATATATATATGTATATATATATATATATATATGTATATATATATATATATATATATATGTGTGTGTGTGTGTGTGTGTGTGTGTGTGTGTGTGTGTGTGTGTGTAAAAATTCATATGCAGTATTCATTCTAATGATGAGACTGATTTGTGGAGGGAGACAAGGAAGAGCATTTAATCCCTGTATGGTAGATAGTGATGTTCCCAGTGCAGTTAGGGTCAGCATGCTCTTCTGGTAATGTTGCATTAAGGCTCCAGCACTTACTTTCACATGTATAATAGCATCACCTTTCTGATTTTCTATTGTTATCAATAACAGCTGAAAACATCATTGTGTTTCTGGGACATAGACACTAATCTGACGTTTGTGGCCCGTACTGAGATTATTACTCCTCTGTAAGTCTCTGTTTTGTCAGTAAACATTAACTGCCTACAGTTGTTACTTTTCTGCTTAATTCTGAAAGCATATTATACATAATTTAAACCTTATCATACAAATCGGTCTTGCACAAATTAGCTTTTGTAAATTAAATTTCAAAAAATTAAATAAATATTGTTAAAATTATCTGGGAGTGTTTTTTTTTCTGTCGCTTTGATTACAGACTTATTTTCAAAAACAGTATTCAGAGAAAAATATGAATCATCCATATGCTGCTGATAATTATATCTTAATGGTCGTTTTATTCCCTGATTTGTTTCCCAGCACCTGTCCGTCCTCTCGCCGCTTATCAATTTAGCCAGCTGTTCTGTGCCATGTCCTCGGATGCTGCTGTTTAATTACTTTCCTTAGCAAGCTTAGCTGAAGTGCATGTGCTCCTTAATAAGCATGTGTGTGTGTGGGCATGTTGGCAAACCCATGTTTTTATCCTCTCTGCTATTTCTTGTTCTCATTTACGCTGGAGAAGTGCTAGTAACGTAATTTTACCTGAGCTCATGTATTCCACAGTGAGATCAAAGAAAATGAGCCCGTGTGCTTGAGCCCTCTAATGTGCACAAATTGACAGAGTCTAATTTTATAACTTCTCCAATCATTATTACCTTCCCACAGTCTCTGCCACTGTCTTAAAGTAAAGCTGGATTAAATCTCAGTAAACTCTGGGACCTCCAAAAAGTGGTTTAATTTTTACCAGCCGTGGTTTGTTAAAGGACTGCAGGTTTGTAAAAGATTAACCGTGTGTTTCGGAGAGCGATGACAGGAGGACTAAACGGTTAACATTTGAGGAGCACCGCCAGCAGTTGGTTCGGGGGGTAAATATGCTGCTCTTTCATCTGGCATCTCCTGCTCCCTTTCTTCAGGCAGTACATGTCCCGGGGACTTCTGGGAAAGCTGCTTGGTAAATAATAACAGATGCTGAAGCAGGGCGAAGGCGTCGGCATGGCGCAGCCTCATCGTGCAGCCTACGGCACTCTCTATGCAAAACCCTCCTCATTTATTTATCATCCTGACTCCCAAACCATAGTTTCCATTATACTCCACATTATAATCCACTTACATGCAGTCTGCTGATTCTTAATTTAAGTATATATTTTTCCATTTATAATTATTTTAAGTAAGATAACTAAAAGAATAATTTAGGCATGGTATTACTGTAGCAGACTACATTCAAATAATTTTTCAGAAAATATTATAATATCTTGTTAAAATTCAGATCAAATCAGTCAAAAGATCCAAGTGCAGAGTGGAGTCTTAACAGGTGCAGCATAGTTTCAATACCAAAGCAGACTCCGTGACCGTGAGTCTGCAGGACAGGCCAGGGTCAGAAAACAGGTCAGGTGCTCAGGATGCAAAGTATAAACTGGCGACCCAAAATACAAGCTCAATATATCAGGCTGAAGGCAAAAGAGCAGAATATAAAAATACAGTGAGACGAGAGTAAGACTCAGTGAAGCAGGCAAAACAATTCATTGCAGTTCCAGTTCTGGGAAATCCCTGCACCTCCCTGAGATTATGAGCACGGAAGCCCGGAATTAGCTGGATAGGCATGGTGTCTGATTGGAGGGTGGCCTGCAGACAGGAGAAATAAATATTACATACATCCATCCATCCGCCATCCATCCATCCATCCATCTGAGGCTCTAGTGCCGGGAAATCCCTGCACCTCCCTGAGATTATGAGCACGGAAGCCCGGAATTAGCTGCATAGGCATGGTGTCTGATTGGAGGGCGGTCTGCAGACAGGAGAAATAAATATTCCATCTATCCATTCATCCATCCATCTGTCGTCCTAGTTTGGGAGTTTCCTATACTCTGCCACGACTGAATATGAACTCAGAGAGCTGGTGTCATCTGGATGGGCATGATCTC
Source organism: Brienomyrus brachyistius (assembly GCF_023856365.1). NCBI lineage: Eukaryota > Metazoa > Chordata > Actinopteri > Osteoglossiformes > Mormyridae > Brienomyrus > Brienomyrus brachyistius. Next base: position 24,086,123 of record NC_064544.1, read on the forward strand.
TGATTGGCTGGTGAACTGCAGACCGTAGGAAAAAATATTCCATCCATCCAGCCATCCATACTTACAGACGTACATACATACACTTTATATACCCTGTACAGTATGTTCTTTGCAGGGCCGTGGGGGTCCGGAGCATAGATTTATAATGCATTGGTGTCTGTTTGAATTTATACAAATGGATATTTGCTGAAGGTATATGCACAGTACCTGCAGTATAGGTAGGAAGGTTATGAGATGAACTGGAAAACTTGTTTTTGGTAAACAGATTGGAATACATATAGTGTACTAGTTAGTGTTTGGCTTGCACACAAGGGTGGTAAAATATGCAAGTCGGACCAGATGGCGGCAGTTCGCGCTTCTCAGTCAACATATTAAATGTCATGTTGTTCGGGGCATGAAATCAAGTTGTTTCTGTTTCTGTGATGGGATGGTGTTAAGGTCTAGGCAAGGCTAGTCTGCAAGGCTTTTCCATAATACAAATGCAATGGCAAACCTTACTATACATTTGTGAATGATAAGATGATCATTATAAGTATAATATCTTGTCTTCTCATTCTTTGGGTCAAAAGACCCTGTTTGCCTTCTAATCATTCATTCCATCTTCCCTCCTTTGAGCAAAGAAGTGGTGAAGGTTAGTTCATGCACATCAGAGTGGAATATGTCCATCGTACCCGTCTGCTTTCACATGGTGTTTACCCATAGAGTAATAAGTACGTGGATTCATGCTGCAATGTTGCCTGACACAGACACAGGCTTTGGCTGCCGGAAGGTCAGCGTAGCGTGTGAGAGGCCAAAAGACACGTTCAGAAACAGTGGCGATGCTTCATGGAGCTGAGGCTGCTTGCATTCAGTGCATTGTTAATGTAATCAAACTGAGCAACTTTGTTAAGCACTGCAGGATTATGCCTCTGTGATTAGTGTGCTCCTTTGTTATGGCATTAAAGGAGGGTAATTTACAAGTTAAAAAGCACACACACACAGACACAATTGCTAAAAAGCAATTTATGTTCAAAAACTTATTCTCATATATAAACTAAAAGCCTGTCAAAGTAAACTTTCATATTGTTCCAAAACTATTTTTATTGTAAATGTCACAAGCAGTGATCTTATTATTTTTAAGCTTATTAGTTGCCATAAAGTTCAGTTATAAATTGAGCAATATTATTATGACCAGATCTTCTGTCCTCAGAGTGACTCACTGACTTTCTGAATAATCAATGGTGGTCAGTCACAAAGGTGGTCTTCAGTGGGCTTTGCTCATTTTCTCGATATACACAGGCCGTCTTACAGTGTTTCTTGATCGCTTTGGAGCATTTCTCAAATGATAATTAACATTTGCAGAACAACAAGTGTAACCTCCACACTGTAATGTCACTTCTGCACAGCAGAACATCATTTCTCATTGCTTCACACAAGTTTCCAAATGTTTTAGTACTTAAATACAAATGGCTTTGTATATTTTTCACCATTTGGCACAATTTTCAGTTCGTTTAGTCTTGTTGGTCAAAATACATTGTGTAGTTTCTCATTGTAATTATTTTACACCCAAAACTCATATTATGCATACATGTGGTCATCATGTTAGTCATCGCATGCAAAACCATTAACCAAGCTTTCAAAATGATTTAAAAATATATTCCATAAATTGTAGTGATACGTGATACCATAGTGTTGTGCTTTATGCATGAACTGTTTTAAGAAAAGTTCTAGTCTTGAGGATGTTAAATGTTTCCTGGAAAGTGCCAAAGCAATTACGATATATATATATATATATATATATATATATATATATATATATATATATATATATATATATATATATATACACAGTATTTTTTTTGGAAGACATTGGAAGCCAGTTTCAGGACCTTTGCCACTTCTGGCATAAATAATGCATAAGAAGCTGGACAGAAAAGTCTGACTCAGCATAGCTTAATAACAAATAAATCCATCCATCCTTCCTTAGACACTTCTCAGTGATGATGGCATTAGATAGATGACCAGCATAAGCGGTTAGAAGATATATGAGTTGCTTTCACACGAAAGTTCTGGAACCTGGTCCCTGTTTACAAGTCTCTATCAAGTGGGGGTGTTTGTAGCTACTGGCCACTGTTCTGTGTCGCTTTCCCACCGCATACCAGGAACTGGGACCGTTATGCTAATTAAGCATAGGAGAAGCAAAAATTTGCAGGTTAAACCTCACACATAATTTCACATAAGAAACTACACCGCCACAATAAAACAATCAAGGATAATTAAGTTGTCTTGTTGGTTATTTGTTAGTCATTTGGGAGATCAATCACAATCACACACGGTCTTTTATTCATATTATATTTATATGACCTGCGACATGTTCATGATTCTTATTAAATCTGGCCAACAGATGGATCTTTCATTTTCTGCAGAATAAAAAAACAATGCAATATTATCCTGTGAATAATCCCTGGCAACTTTCACTGCTGGCACCTGCAATGTTAGAGAGAAGTATATTGGTTAAAAATGGAATTTTCTGATGAAAAAACATGGAGACGCAATCAAAAAATTTATTAATTGATGCATTAAATGTAACTTAAGTACAAAGTCCTGTCATGCCTGGCTAGTCCGCTCCTCGTGTGTGCCACGCCCCCTGATTACCCACGTGTGCTTCCCTGATCGTCTCCAGCTTTGTCCACTTACTTTGATTAGTCCCGTCCTATTTTAAGTCCTGGTCTTACCTGTTTCCCTTGTCTGTCATTAATGTTACCTGATGTTCGTCGATGCCTGCGTTCCGGCCTGCCCTAGTCTTCCTAATAAACCTCCGTTTGCCCGACTTTGGCCTTCCTTGCCTGCTCCTTACCCGCACGATCGCCGTTCCGTCCGACCGTGATCGTGACAGAATAACAGACCTCAAGAAGAAGCAGAGGAGAGGGACGAGACCGGAGGAGCTGACAATCCGCCTGGGGGCTTGCTCTCTCGCCAGGCTGAGGCTCCCAACTGGGAGCGAGGAGGAGGAACCCCTCCAACTCCGAGAACCGGAGCCGGCCACCGCAGAGCTACCGCCGCCCCCTGAGCGGTGTTTCTTCCGGCCAGAGCGGCTGGCCAACGGAGGGGCCAGAGCGGTGCGGGAAGCCATCCCGCGAGTGCCCCGCTCTCTTAAAGGGGCCACGCCCGTTTCACCCGCGGCCCTCGCGGATCGATTCTTCACCCTCCAAGGGCTCTACTGGAGGGCGATTGCAGATTCGGCCACCCTGGGTAGCCCGGAGCTAGACAAGCTCACCGGACAGCTCAGGAGGGACTTTGATGCCTTCACCCCCTCCTCTGATCAAGGGGACCTCGAGTGCTTGGCAGAGGGCATAAGGAGGCTCATCCAGCTCCGGAAAAGTTCAGCTCCAGAACCGGTGCAGCCGCCTCTGCCGGCGAACCCCGCGCCGGTGCAGCCGCCTCCGCTGCCCCCTGCGGCTCCTCTGTCGCCTGCGAGTCCTCCTGCTCCTGCGCGTCGGAGGACGTCGCCGCCTGCTGCTGCTGGGACCAGCTCCTTCGTCCCCTTCCCTGGTGCTCCCTCCTCGGCCCCTACCTCGGTCCCTCGCCCTGCCTCCTCTGCCCCTCCGGGGTCCCCTCCTGCTCCGGCTGCCTCCGGCTGCCCCCGACCCCTCCGGGTGCCTCCCGTTGCCCGCTGGGGCTCCCTTGGGCTCCCTTTGGTTCCCCCTCCTTCTCTCCTTGCTTTCCTGTCCCTGTCCCTTTGTCTCCCTTCGCTCCTGTCTTTGCTCCTCGTCCCTTTACTCCGCCCGTCTCTGCTCCTTGTCCCCTGGTGTTCCCTCCTGGCACTCCCGGTCCCTTTGTTCCGCCCGTTCCCTCTGTCTCCCTTTCTGCTCTGTCTCTCCGCTTTTCCCGTTCTTTGTCGGGTCTTGTCCTTCGTCTTGTCATTGGCTGTGTTCTGTGTCTCGGTCCTGTTTCCCATGTCCCGTTGATGGTTTTGTTCTTCTGTTTTCAGGTCCCGCTTCCCTCGTCCCGTCCGTCGCCTCCTCCTGGGCGCGCCCGGTGCAGCGCGCCTTTGGGGGGGGAGTTCTGTCATGCCCGGCTCATCCGCTCCTCGTGTGTGCCACGCCCCCTGATTACCCACGTATGCTTCCCTGATCGTCTACGGCTTTGTCCACTTTGATTAGTCCCGTCCTATTTTAAGTCCTGGTCTTACCTGTTTCCCTTGTCTGTCATTAAGGTTACCTGATGTTCGTCGATGCCTGCGTTCTGTCGTGCCCTAGTCTTCCTAATAATCCCCCATTTGCCTGACTTTTGCCTACCTTGCCTGCTCCTTAACCGCTTACCCGCACGATCGCCGCTCCGTCCGACCGTGATCGTGACAAGTCCATCAGCTCAATTTTTTTCTACGCTATATCTCTTTTCCTGCACGTCCGCGTAACTTCTTAGTTAGCCCGGTGCGCGTGGTCTATCAATAACCAAGCTGTCTCAGTGCCTTTGCAGTAGTTCCTGCTATAATAGAATGTACCTAGTTTGGAGTAGGTACTAAAGAATGGTTCTGGAACTGCCTACGAGGAACTATAGTCAGACTGCAGTGTAAACACAACAAAAGCTCCTGGTTCCAAGAATAGGTTCTGGTTCCATAAAAAAAATCAATATGACTGTGGATAATAACCACTATCCATGTGTCAAAGTTCCAGGGAATTCTCTCTGGTGTCCACCAGAGGGTGGTATTTTGAACGCCTCTTTCTTTATGAGGGTCACTATCTTTCCTGAAAAGCTTGTCTGCTTGTCTCTTTCTTGTATGCTGTTCACTGTCCTTCGTGGTCCCATTGAGTACACCTGTGTCTTGTAGCATCCTCAACATGCTGTAAGCTCCCCTTGCTCTGTACCTGGACACGAAGCAGCTTAGCTTGGCATAAGCCATTTATTAAGTGTCTTTGGTCAGACTCCTGTGTCTTGTAAACTTTAGCTACCTTTTTCCATGATCTTGTCCTCTTTAGAACCCCCTATGGGAGCAGCGCAGTGATGCAGTGATGAGCTCTGGCCTCACACGTCTGGGACCAGGGTTCAAGTCTATGTCCTAACTCTACCTTGTTGAATTTGCGTGTTCTTTTAGGTGAATTGGACTTGCCCATTTGTCCGTAGGTGTGAATGGTGTGTGTGTGTGTGGCCTGCATTGGGTTGGCGCCCTGTCATGGCTATTCCATGTCTTGCTCTGGAAACCCGCAACCCTGGATAGTATGAGCAGGTATCTCCTATCTAGAAGTTTTTTGTTTGTTTAGTAGGGGGTCTCAGTTTTAATATACTCATCTGTATTGCACACTATAAGTGTGCACAAGGTAGAACATTTTCTTAGATAGCTTAGCAACTTGTGGTACTGGGGCATGAGTACAACAAGGAGTAGTTTTTGAATTATTGATGGTAGCCAATATTGTCATGGAAGGCATTCTTTCAGTGTTAATTGTACTGTATAAACTTAACTCTCCTTGAGCAAGCTATGTAATCTTTAACTGGAACTTTTATCATAAGTGACTTGCTTTTGTCTTTCCCCTTATTCAGCCAAATATTTTGCTGGACCAGATCAGGGTCCTTCAAGTAACTTGCTCAAGGGTACAACTAGGGCTCCTCATGGGACTTGAACCTTCAACCACCGAATTAGTCACAATGAGGCTAGATGCCTGCAGCTGTAATGATAACTAGAAGTTTTGCTTTTAACATTCTATTTATTTAGCAAGACACTTTTATTCAAAGTGACATATATTTTGAGAAAACAGGGTCAGTCTGTCCCTGGAGCTATTGGAGGTTATGGGCCTTGTTCAAGGGCCTGACAATGAAATCACTTTGCCAAACTTGGGATTTGAACCGATGACCTTCTGATCACTGGCACAGAGGTACGTCTATCTGTCATATATAAAAGCACACTGCAGAAGACCTTCAAGCAAGCTGTGATAATCTCTGGGCAGTTATTTTATTTACATACATTTTCACTGCTGTTCTCCTTTGTATATTGGTCATCCTCTGTTGCTATAATTCCGCCTCTCCCTCCCCATTATTGCACCCCCTAGTGATAGCTGGAACTTAAATGACTCCTTTGATGGCTACATTACCATGAGAGAGACAGATGCTAAGGCATGGCCTCCCGGAGATAGCATTTTGTACCCTGTTATTACCGCTGCCCAGATGTCAAGGTGGCCGCAGGCCTTCATTTTCCTGTAAAGACCTTTTCTTTGGCACGTCGTTTTCGTTCTGTGTCGCTCTGCACCGGAATGCGTGGGAGCACGGGACTGCGCACCTTAAAGGAGCCAGCACCCTGGGCCAGCACCGTCCCATCCCCTCAAACCGTGCCGCTTCTTTACAGATGACTCTCTGTGCATCTTCCCACAAACTGCTTTTGGATTGAGGAATGAGGTGCGGCAGAGGACTCGTAACTCACAAACACTGATATAATTACTTACGCTAATAGGTCCAGATTTCATTTACCCATTTTATTGAGGATAATTCTTAAGTAATTTACCAGGTGAACTGCATTAGGCATCTGTTTTACTGAAGGAGAATCATATTAAGGCTCCACTAAAGGCGGGATTATGACACTGCGAAGGGGAAAAAAAAATTGCTCACATTTATCAGGATGAAACTGTTTTTTCCTCTCCTGCTCCCACGTCAAGCAAACTTTGAACTGAAATACACTAGATCTGTGTATGTGGCTCCGCACCATCAGTCTTTCCAGTATCATTCTGCTGTGAAGACTCTGATTCACTATTTATAATATTCTGTTGCTAAACAAATAGCATAATGTGCAGTCAAGCATTATTTTCACTTCTATGGCAGAAATCGGGGCAGCATGGTGGTGCAGTTGTTAGCACTGTCGCCTCACACCTCTGGGACCCGGGTGGAGTTTGCATGTTCTCCCCATGTCGTCATGGGGTTTCCTCCGGGTTCCCCCCACAGTCCAAAAAACATGCTGAAGCTAATTGGAGTTGCTAAATTGCCTGTAGGTGTGCGTGTGAGAGTGAATGGTATGTGAGTGTGCCCTGCAATGGGCTGGCCCCCCATCCTGGGTTGTTCTCTGCCTCGTGCCCATTGCTTCTGGGATAGGCTCCGGGCCCCCCTCGACCCAGTAGGATAAGTGGTTTGGAAAATGGATGGATGGTAGAAATCATGCAATGTGATGTCTATAAATGCAGTGCATCAGTAAAACTTCTTTAAGAAGCCCATAGAGAACATTCTGGAGAATTCTGTGGCTTGTATGGTAACAAGTCTTGCCCTATATTTCAACATTTATAATGGGCTTTTCAAATGTTAGCATTAGCATATGTCAGATGGCATGGTCTATACTGTATATTGATGATTGAAATTAAATGAGGCATGCATTAGCATATGCAACCCTTCACTAATTGCATCAAATAGGCTACACTGTGTACTGGTATGTAGAATGCCTCTGGGTAAAACCAACTTTGTATACCTGTTTGCAAGTGTAATTTAAAGAAGGGCACGTTCCATAATGCCCATACTTATAATACAGTTTGTGAATCACTGAATAAATGTGAAAACGGGGACCAATAAATGACTGGAGAAACACGCCATTTCTGATAATCTGATTGTAAATCAAATGGCAAAACATTGACCTATGATCCCTGCAGATTACTTTTTCTGTAAAGCCTTCCAGCCTTGTTGAAAGAAGTGAGAAAAAGAGAGAGAGAGGGGGATGGTATCTGGACAGGGAATAAACATCTCTTCTTTGTATACTGCTAATTATCAACAGAAACTATGATCGCTTGGCATCCATAATTCAGATGAAACGAAAGTGAATCAGTTTAATTAGTCGAGTACTTTAGAGGGTTGACCTTGAGGACTAAGAGAAGCACTATTTCTGCGCATATTTTCCTAACCTGCAACAGTTGGCATTTTGCTTTAACAGAAGAGCAAACCAATTAAAAAGTGTAATGGTCCTATCTTTAAATCAGCTCAGATCATTTAAACAGTCAACACTTGCATGCATATTTAGAACAATTGAACAATTAAGGGCTGTTACATTATACATTAATAAACTTTCATTTAAATGATTTTCTTTGCACCTCATATTTTTCTTGCACAATATGTAGAGAGGTTGTTTTGGATCTGGGTAAAACAGCAATGCATGTTGTGATCCTTTGGGTGCATCAGGCTCTTCACACAGTAGAAAACCTGCGTCCTCATTCTTTGAATGAGGTGAGATGTCAGAGGAATAGAGCTCACAAGTCAGCAGGCTGAAGAGTCAATTGCACAACCCGGCTTGTCCTCAGCCGCCCTCTTCGCTCCATCAGGAAATAACATTCAGGGCTCTCCAAGGCTCTTCACTTCACAAAGTAAGCAAGCGAGCAAGCCAAACAATTAGCTCCTGCTGTGCTAATTTTACTGCAGGCAAGGATACTTTCTTCTGCATATTCCATTTGATGCTATGTTTAAATATACAAAAAGGTTATTGCTAGTGTGGCTCAAGCACAATTTCATCCATCTATCCATCCATCCATCCATCCATCCATCCATCCATCCATAAACCCAACTCGTAATTCATGTAAAAGTCCATCCAACTCTTTCTTTGTAGAGTGTTGAGTGTGTGAGTGTGTGTGTGTGTGTGGGGGGGGGGGGGGGGGATGCAGGCAACTGGAGCCTATCACAGGCATCGAAGGGCATACAACAGAGGTACACTTTAGATGGGCTACTACTCCATAACAGGGCAGATGATAATAATAATAATAATAATCAGAACTCATCTGTATAATACCTGCTTATCCTATGCAGGGTCGCAGGGGTTCAGAGCCTATTCCGGAAGCAAGGCACCTCAGTATGTTACACCAAATGGAACACTCGCCTTAACACATACAGACAATCTAGCAACAGGAAACCCCACAACATGGGGAGAACAGACCCAGAATCAAATTTGTTGTCATAAAATTTAATATTTTATAAATTATAAATTACCGAAACATGATTCTTGGTTATCAAGTTTGTTCCTGATGATGGGTCGAATTATTTCTGAAAGCTGTTAATTCAGTCTAATTCAGTCACACACCTGTGCATTGAAATTCTAGATAACTGTGTGCATCACCATCCATCATCTGACTTCCTATCCGCGTCAGAGTCATGGTGGGGGGCCTGGTGCCTATCTCAGACAAAGCAGGGGTACAGGCTGGAGGGGATGCTTGTCCCTCACAGCGCAAATACACACACGGTCATGCAGTATGGACAACCAAGCGATAAATCAACCTAACTCTACGTGATTGGTCCACAGGAGGTAATCTGCCCGACACCAGGAGAGCATGCAAGCTACACACATGCAGAACAGAGACAGAACTCAAACACAACCCTCAAGGCAGGAAGCAATTGTGGTACCCAACTGAGCCACCCAATCACTCTCCATGCTGCACTAGTAGCAATGAATGTAAATGAGAACAGCACAACTATCCACCAATTAGCTTTGGGGAGATAAGTCACATGACTCCTAAGTAGCCTCAACCTGTGAAGCTGCGGAAGGTGTCTTTGGCTTAGATGCAGACTCTTACTGCAGATCTCTCCATGAATGCGTCTTCCTCACTCTCTCCCTCTCTCTCTCTCTGTAGCTAGTGCTCCTATGAAACCTTTTCGCTTGCTTTTCCCTTAAAGCGTGAAGGGGATGGTGAGCAGCAGGTGAGCAGAGACAGCAATAAATGAGCCTAATGACGAACATGGGTTTGGGTTATCGCAGCGACTAACAGGGATTTTCTCACTGGGGATGAGGGCAGCCTGAAAACGCAATGATCTCTGTTTTCCCCAGTCCCCAGACGGGATGTTTGGGCCTGAATTCAGGAGGCAGGTTACAGGAAGAGGGAGTGAGAAGGCATCCGGGATACAGAGAGATAGGGAAAGAGAAAGATAGAGAGAGAATGTTTCTGTATGTGCAGACTTTGCATATACATACATGCGTATGTGTATATGTCTGTGTATGTGGTTGTGTGTGGATTATGTACTTATTACATCGTGAGGACCTAATGCCCCCATAATGTAATAAAAACCTGTTATTTATAAAAATTTGTGACTGCAATCAAACAACTAAAATGCGAAAAGTCATATTCTTTTAGGTTACTTATGGTAAAGGTTACAGCTGGTTTGGGGTTAAGGTCATCATTGTTGGGATTATGGTTATGCCCATATAAATGAAATGAGAGTCCCCACAATGATGTGAATACAAACGTGCCTGTGCGTGTGTGTGTGTGTGTGTGTGTGTGTGTGTGTGTGTGTGTGCATGCATGCATTCATGCTGATGTGCATGGCAATCAAAGCATTATCATAATTGGACAGTAAGTCTTGGAAGTATATTTTCTAGGTAATTAATTTCACACGTGAAATGAAATATGGGCTCATAAACGTCCACGATCCTGCGCCCCCCCCCCCCACCCCCATTGTTTACAGCCACCATAAACACTCCACAGACCACCGAAGCAGACCCAGTTGTTTCCCTACATGGAAAGCAATGGCAAACAAAAGTGCTGAGAAGAGCTCCATTTGCTCTGTCAAACCCAATTTAAGGTTAGCCATTGTCTGTGGCCATTGATGGTTTGCACCTGGAGGGCAATACTGTGACATCACTTCCTCCTCTCTGGGACTCCCTCGCTGGTGCTGTGCTTCTCCGCTGGGCCGCACAGCACTAGGCTGCCCCCTGTTGCTCAGGTGAATCTACGTGTGTGATCACAGCACAGGTTGCAATTAGTACCTTGAATGGCTGCGTTTCTCCTTTGCTGTCTCTGTGTCTCCAGGGTTCCTTTGTCTTCAAAGCACATCGTGCTCTAAGATAACTAAGATGGAATATATGTGTGTGTGTTCAGTAAATGTATAAGCTCTTACTTGCGTTTGTCCTCAACTTTGACTAAGTAAATGAAGCTCCTGTCACTTCCTGTCACTTCTTGTCACTGGCTACAATGCTCATGTGTATAGAAGCTGCGTGATTGAGACACTCATTGTCAGCAGATGACAAGGCTGGATTTGTCATCCTCACCGTTCTCTGCTTCAGTGGCACAGTGGGTTGTGATACTGCCTTGCGCTGCCAAGGTTGTGTGTTAGCATCCAGCCTCAGATCTCTGTGGAGTTTGCCTTCCTGTCCCCCAACTCTGCGTCAGTTTCATCTAGTCAAGCGAAACTCTAAGGCTTGAAGTGAAAATGAGAGTTTAGTGTGACCTATAATTGGTTGCTGTACATGTGAAAGTGCCATGGTTGTGGATTATGTGATCCTGAATGCATGGGTACAGGTGTAACTCCTGTCTAGCTTGTATCTCATGCCTTAGACCTGTTTGTTTAAAGTCCAGCATCCAGAGGGAGATGGCTAGGAGGCCTGGAACACAGGCAGGAGATGGTTAAAGGGTTAAGCCCTAGGAAATGGCTAACCCTGCTAAACAGCTGAGCCTGGATGTGTGATGACTAAAGAATCCCTATGCACTTTTATTTTAAAAGTTTATTTTCAGATCCAACAATCATCAGCAAGTCCAGAAACCCAGGGCGAGGGGCCTGCACTCCAGAAGCGGAGATCCAGTCTCTCACAGTGCAAATGGATGATGTTTCACATTAACCTTATAATCCACAAATCATGGGGTGCTTGTGTGCATACATTTAGGAACTAGCCAGGAGACCCTGTGCTCAATCACAAGCAAAGCTATTGGAGTAGTTTATAAATTCAGATTTGCTTGAATTTGTTATGTGCATTGATATCTGTCCTCTCTGCATGGCAAGTGATCAGTACCACTGCCTCACACCTACAGGGCTGGGGCCTTGAATCCCACCTCAGCTCTCTTTGTGAGCCTCTCTGCTCTCTCTGAGTCATCAGGGTTCCCTCCAGGATTCCGCTTGCAGTCCACAGACATGCATTTGTGCTACCAGGATATCATAATTACCCTTAATGAATGATTGCATGTGTTGAATGTGACGGATGGGCATCCTGTTCAGGGTTTATCCCTGTCATGTGCTGCCTGACACTCCATGCCGCCCCGATCAGGATAACAGGCAGCATGAGAATGGATATGTCTACATCCTGCACTGGAACAGCAGCAAGAAGATGCATGGATATTTCCTTAACGAAATCGCAAACTTTAATTAACATGGACTCCATAATTAAAAATAATTCAGTCTTAAACAAGGTTGAATAAAAAGTCAGCTGATGAACAGCAGGACTATTAGTGGTTAAGATATCACACATATTGGCAGGCATCGTTTTATTTTCTGCAAACCGTTTCGGGTGTTTCTGTGGCTTAATGTACCTGTACATTTCTGTACTCACCCTATATGCTACTTGGGCTTTAAAGTCTCCACAGAGATGGAATTTCCATCACAAGAGCAGCTCTGATTCTGTGAGAAGCTCCTGGGAATCTTACACCCACGTGTCACTCCTGGGCGCAGAGATGCTGATCTTCAAGGATAAGACTGGCAGCTTGTAAGCCCCTTTCCAGGTCTCCACTGCAGCAGTCGGCCTCTGCGTCACGCAGTCACTTTGCCTATGTTTTAATTAGCAGTAACTAGCAAAAATGGTTCATGGAGGCTTTTAAATGTCAAGTAACTTTACCCACTATTTTGCACCCTGGCAATGAAATGTGACATTTTACAAATGAGTTTTGTCATGGGTTTAAGAAGCTTTCATTGATTCACAGCAGTAGAGAATGTCTTAATGAGCAGGTGACGTGTAACAGAATGACCCCTTGCACTGTCCAGTGGCCCTTAATTTGCTGTTACTCCTGCAGTCAGCAGTCTAATACCCTCTGGATACATGTCACGTTATTTACAGTAGTGTGTAATTAAGGTAATGTAATTTGCAATTTAATGTAATTTCTAACAAAATATATACAGATCGTATATCCATCCATTCATTTTCCAAACCGCTTATCCTACTGGGTCACGGGGGATCCGGAGCCTATCCCGGAAGCAATGGGCACAAGGCAGAGAACAACCCAGGATGGGGGGCCAGCCCATCTCAGGGCACACTCACACACCATTCACTCACACATGCACTCCTATGGAAACCCCACGATGACATGAGGAGAACATGCAAACGCCGCACACATGTGAGCCAGGCGGAAACTCGAACCCGGGTCCCAGAGGTGTGAAGCAACAGTGCTAACCACCACACCACCATGCCACCCCAGACTGTATATCATGTATTTAAAATAAACTAAAATACTTCATAAAATATGTCATTTTATTTATTTATTTTCTGTTATTTTATGGCCTTTCATCACCAGGCTTACAGACTTTTTAAATCATCACCTTTTTGGGCCTTGAATCCACGTTAGCACGATCCACATGCGCAAGTGAAAGTAAGAATATTTCATTTTTCAATATTTTGTTTTACATTTGTTATTTTGTTTATTTTTTGTTACATTTGATGAGTAAGCATTTGCAATTTGTAACATTTATGCCCATCTCTGGGCTTTGGTAATACCTCCACTGCTCTCATATGCAATTATCAGTTCAGTTTAACCCATTTTGTTTATATTTTGAAATAAAGTTTCTGTATTTGGGTATAAGTATTTGGTGTGACTATTATTCTAAGACTTATTCGGGTGGTATACCTTATTTTGAGTCCGCAGCAAGTGGAATAATCACAGCTGTATAACAATTAACCTTACAGGAGACTTCCGGTTTGACCATGGAGTGGATATTGTTGGAATGGAAGACCACACACCTAACTAACTAACTAACTAACTAGCTAACTAACTAACTAACTAATTGATAAATAAGAAACTGAATACAATCTACGACTGACCATTGATCCTTGGCACTGCTAACCCACAGCCACACATTCAAATCTGTAAGCCCAATATTCATAGGGGCAGCGTGTGGCTGTGGGTTAGGATAAGAGGTTAAAAAAGGCCTTCTGCTCGGCCCCCGTCCTCGCCCAGCCGCAACCTGACCTCCCCTTCGAGGTGGAGGTAGATGCCTCCGAGGCCGGGGTAGGGGCGATCCTGCTTACTACTCCAAGAAGTTCACTGCAGCAGAGCATAATTACCCGGTAGGTGAGAGGGAACTACTCGCCATTCGCCTGGCTCTGGAGGAATGGAGGCATTGGTTAGAGGGAGCCCGCCACCCGTTCGTAGTATTCACCAACCACCGCAACCTGGAGTACCTTCAATCGGCCAAACGCCTCTCTGCACGTCAGGTTCGCTGGGCGCAGTGGTTCTCCCGGTTCGAGTTCCAGGTCCGTTACCTCCCGGGGAGCTGAAACGTAAAAGCAGATGCACTTTCCCGACAGTTCGATCCCCCCACCAGTACGGAGCGACCTGACCCCATACTCAGCCCTACCTGCTTCGCATCGACAATTACCTGGGACCTGGAGAAGGACATCCGTCACGAGAACGAGAGGAGGGCTCCCCCACCAGGCTGTCCGACAGGGGTACAATTTGTCGCCAGGAGGCATCGTGGGGCACTGCTACACTGGGTCCACGCCCAACGAGGAACAGGACACCCAGGAACTTCAACCACCCTACGTCTGGTGTCTCGCAGGTACTGGTGGCCGGGCTGGAGAAAGCAGGTAACGGAGTACGTGGAGTCCTGCCCGGAGTGTGCCCGGGCTAAGACTCCACCTCAGGCGCCTGCTGGTCTTCTGCTTCCGCTACCGGTCCCTGCTCGTCCCTGGTCCCACTTGGCGATGGACTTTATGACGGATCTTCCCCAGTCAGCAGGCAAGACAACCATACTCACAATAGTTGACCGATTCTCTAAGATGTGTCGGCTGGTCGCCCTCCCTAAACTGCCCACAGCTTCCGAAGTAGCCGAGATCCTCATAAGGGGTCTCTTTCGGTACTACGGGATACCACAGGACATCGTCAGCGACCGGGGACCCCAGTTTAACTCCCGAGTCTTTAAGGAAATGTGCCGTAAGCTCAACATAACCCTCAGCCTTTCATCTCCATACCACCCACAATCGAACGGTCTAGCCGAGCGAACGAACCAGGAGGTGGCCAAGACCCTGCGATTGTTGTGCTGGTCCGAACCCGCCGGGTGGATGGCGCACCTAGTGTGGGTGGAGTACGCCCTCAACACCCAGGTGAGTCCCATCACGGACCTCTCTCCGTTCCAGTGTGCTTTAGGTTATCAGCCCAGGCTCTTCCCGTGGGATTCCCCGGAAGGACCAGTGCCACGAGTGGAAAGCTGGTACCAAGAAAGCCGACAAGCTTGGCGGCGGATTCAGCAAGCGCTGAAAAGCCAAGCTCAGAGAGGGAAGATCCAGGCTGACCGGTGACGCCGAGCGGGACCCACTTATCGGGTGGGTCAATTAGTGTGGCTGTCAACGTGGAACTTGCGCATACCTGGGTGTAAGAAACTGACAGCTCGGTTCATCGGGCCCTTCCGCATCCTGCGGCGGGTGGGACCCGTAGCCTACCGCCTTCAACTGCCCAAGCGGTACCGTATCTGCCCCACGTTTCATGTGTCTCTGTTCAAGCCCGTGAAGCTCAGTCCCCTGCGGCCCGACGTCCCCCGTGGTCTTACCGAAGGAGGACCCCGCTCATCAGGTCCGCTCGCTCCTTGACTCCCGCCGGCGACACGGTCAGCTCCAATATCTGGTCGACTGGGAGGGAGCGAACGCGGAGGAACGTAGTTGGATGCCGGCCAGCGCGGTGACCAACGCCGAGCTCAAAGCGATCTTTCACCGTGCCCACCCCACCCGGCCCGCCCCGCGCCCTCCAGGAGGTGGCCGTCGGGGGGGGGTACTATCACGCCCACACAGGCGGGCACCACAAGCTGCAGAGTGTTACACTTAATGAGAGGGAGGATAAAGACAGCCAAGTCGCAACAGCCAGACGCGAAGTATTGCGCTAATGATTTCTAGCCTTGCCGAGCACTTTCTTGTCTATCGTCTTACCCGAATTCCTAACCTGATCTGTTTGCCCCGTGTTTTCGCCTTACCTGTTTTTCCTTCCCGTTCCAGACCCGTTCCCGCACCTGACCCGTTTTCCCCGCCGAGCCCGGCACGTCCCGTCCCCGTACCCCTGTGTGGTCCAGTCCCGTGCCTCCGTGTCGGATTGCTTCCCCGGATTACGACCTACCTGCCTGTCCCTCGCCTTGCCTTTCGCCTATCCCTTCTGGTGCCTTAGCTTGGCTTGCTGCGCAAATAAAGTGTACCTGGGCTTGCATCTCTGGATCCATGCCTTTCTGTTCTGGTTTCCATGACAGTATATTCTCATTGTTAATACTATTTATTTTCTTTATTTATTTACATTATATTTTGTATTAAAGGGGATGGGGGTGTTGGTTGGGGGCATATTAAGATCAAGACCAACATTTGTACCTTTTGTATCATGATAATGTTTAAAGTTCAAAGAAATAAAGTTGAAAGAAATTAACCTTATAGAGTACAACGAGTACAAAAAAATTGTATTTAAATGGAAAGAGGGATTTTAATCAATAAAGAATAAGGACATTCTAAGGCAGTCTATTTAGTCTATTTCCTAAAATAATCTTTTGGTATGGTTGATTCAGCAGCATCGGTAGGATAAATCATTTTAATTTCTGCACATTTCACGGAAGACTGTAAGTCCATCTTTTGCCAGTAGAAATACCAGATGGGTAAAATATAACCAAGATGTTTCTCAGTCTTACAGTTGCCTTGAGTAGCATGTTACAAACCATTGTGGAAAACAAAAGCATCAATTTCCTACTTTCCTACTTAATTCAAAAATAACACGGAGAGATTCTTGTGATTCTTCTGTAAGAAAATACAATATGTAATTATCTATAGGGATTTAGCAGAAAGACAATAGATTATGTTGTGCTTTATTTATATCTAATTCCTTATTAATAGTTTCTAATATTAGGACAGAAAAGTCCCCATTTCATTTTGAATGACTGCAGACTGGGAGCAGATGTGAATGTTTGGGATAAGCAGTTTTAAAATGCAGAACATAGCAACACCCCATTGGGTTGCTGAGCAGGTATGCAGTAACTCAGGTGGAATGTGGAAGGCCCCAGAGGTGCCTGCCAGTGCCAGAACCGCATGTGGGATCCGAACCCGCTCACCACGTGCCGTGCTCCGTCGTCTGCGAGTTTCCCGTCTGGTGCCCCGGTCAGGCGCCACTGAAAGGGGCGATGGCGCGTTCAGACTTGTCTGGCAGACGTTGGGCATGGAAATTCCTGCTCCCAGTTCGCAGGCCTTTTGGAAGTGAGTCTGTATGTTATGGCAAGGATGGACCCGGAGTCAGGGTACGAGGCTGTCTGGTGAACATCTCTGTGCTGTGACTTCAGTGCCCCAACAGCTAGCAGATACAATGGCAACAGAATTTGTATCTCTTGGGCTATTCTTAAAATAAATATTTATTTAGCAGGGACAAAGAGTATTCCTGGAGAATTTATGGTTAAAGGTGTTGCTCACGGTGGAATTGTATCATTTCTCTGCCAGCCAAGGGATTTGAACCAACAACTGGTCACAGGTGCAGTCCTAACCCACAGAGCCAGAGACTGCCCTGTCTCTATAATATGCAAAGTACTGTATCAGTCAGGCTTTCCTTTATAACAAGAGATGCATGTTCAGTGTATATGGCTTGCCATTGTCATTGGTGCTAAGGTTACTGTGACACTGTCTGCTGACACCCAATGCAGTGACTCACTGCAGACTGATTGCCATATTCACAGTGAGGATCGAAGAGCTCATTCAGAGTATTTGAACAGAAAATTTGTCCTTATGAATTTCTGAAAGTGTCTAAGCGTAATCACAGGCCAAGGAGGACTGAAACAGCCTGTGATAGAAGGAAGACATAGAACTTAGAAGTTAGTGGATGGTGTCCTGGTGAACTTGGCACTGTTTCAGAAAAGTTTTGAATGTTCAAGTTGAATGTTCTGCTAAACAGCATTGGCTCAGCAGGAAATATGATGTAAATTTCGATCCCCACACAGAGCTGCATCTGTTTGCTTATGCCAGGGGTATGTTATTCCTATTCGCAGTGCTAGCCAACAAATGTGGTAATTACCCCCCCATGTTGTTTGTGCACCAAGTTTGGGTTTGGGAGGGGGGCTCCAATGTCATCTCTCTATTGTATGCTGAAACAGCAAGGAGACGGCCAGGGTCACTGTGAGCACTCATTGGGGGGAGGGTGATGGGGGGGTGGTTAGCCACCACTAAGAGTGGGTGAGATCCCACAACACGCGAGCGCTTCCGATAATCTAGATCATCTAAATACTCTAACCGAAGTCACTCCTGCAAAGGCAATTTAATCATTCAATTTCTTATGCATCTTAATGTCATCTTAAAGAGAGTCAGGCAACAAAGAAACATGTAATACACCCCCAGCTTTTGGAGGGAATTTAGTGAGATGATTCTCATTTTTATAACGACTTCAAGTGAGATTTAAAAGGAAATCTCATCTAGTACCCTTGGGTTTCTGGAGGAAAATTCATTCATTCATTCATTTAGATTAATCGACCAATCTGACAAATAGTTGATTGATTAATTGATCGAAAAATAGTTCTTAGTGGCAGGTCTATGAAATATCTTAGAGTTTAGGTTACCCCTGTATGCAGTTTACTGTGGTCCGAATAAGATTTAGAATAGTTTCAAACCGTGAGAGAAGCGGGTACAGGCTGTAAGCCGGCGAGGACCCACAACAGGCCAAGGGATTTTTCAACAAATAAAATATTCTCATTACAGGTTATGTATGGGTACATGATACAATATATTTCATTGTAAAGTATGTTACTGCAGCCTTTGTTTTTTATTTTTCCTTCGTCCTTTGAGGGGTATAAAAAGCAGAATTTTCATTGCTCTGCCATTCCTTGAAATATGATCATTCTTAATTGCTAAAGAGAGAGTACAGTATTGTATAGTTACAGTATGTGCAAGGTACCTTATTCCTGGTTTTAATGTTGGTAATATTTTACTGTGCATAATTTATCAAATAAACTTGAAATACACAAAATATGAAATACACTAAAATCACGGTATGTATTTGCGGTCCAAAGATTGTTTGTCATTGTCCACAGTTTCGCTATCTGCCATACAGTAGGTCATGGGGGGGGGGGGGATTACTGTATCATAAAAATGAATAGTGTGCAAATGACAAATAAATTCAATGAAAGGCATTATTAATATTTAAAGACATTTAAAACCAAATCTTTCTGTGTTTCTGAAATTTAATCCCATCAATAACTCTAATTAATACCTCTAGTTCATAAACTAGGTACTAGCCCCGAAACGTAGGTGTTGCTTCTTTTTTCATTGATGTTAAAGGATGTGCTTTCTGACCAAACAATATGTGCAAACAAAGGGGTTACGAAACACATAAGCATCCATTTAAAGCCAGTCACAGTGATCTCTCATTACTCCTTCTACATTTCCATTTCTGTCAGTCCTTCTGAAAAATCATAGTAAAACAATAGCATTTCCATTCCTGCTGATATGTGTACTGTTGGACCTGTACTTTCATCTTCTAATATCCTGCAAAATCCACCAAACTTAATTTGCCGGACGAACCGAACCTGAACTAAGAGGATTAATGTAATAAACATATTTTCCATTCAACAATTTTATTTTTTAAAACCTTGTGCAGGCATGTTTTTTTTTCTTGTTGGGGAAGTATATACATTAATCTTCTTACCACCTCTTAAATCAATTATCTCTAAATGATCTCTACATTTCCTGGCCAATGACCTTGTGTATGTGGTTAT
Organism: Brienomyrus brachyistius; assembly: GCF_023856365.1. Lineage (NCBI taxonomy): Eukaryota > Metazoa > Chordata > Actinopteri > Osteoglossiformes > Mormyridae > Brienomyrus > Brienomyrus brachyistius. The sequence continues at coordinate 24,105,734 of NC_064544.1, forward strand.
GCTCACTGACTTGTCAGACAGGATCTATAGTTATTTTTTTAATACAGTCTATCCTTGCTTTGTAGAAGAAAATATAATTATTATAAAGCACCTGCACACATATCCAGGGTCATAGGCTTAATTCTCATCCTCAGTATTGTACTGTAGACCCTGAATATTTCTGTGGATCTCCTCTCAGAGTATAAATTGTCCCCATCATGTGATTGCGCATCCTGTAATACATTCAGGGTTTACTTCCAAATTTACTCTATGCTGGTAAATAGTAAAATAGTAGAAGTGCAAAACTAAATAAACTGCTGAGGATGAAATGATGTTTGTTGTTATTGATGTTTGTTATTCAGACTTTAGCAGTAAAAAATAACTCCTCCTGAAGTAAAAATTCTCAAAAATTTTCTCTATAATCTGCTGTTTAACATTTGTTTTATTTGAATAATTATCCATTTTATTTCTTGTTGTCTTTGATTTATGACAATTTCCTGTGACTTTGTCATATATTTCGTAGCACTATTATTATAGCAGAGTTTCGTTGTGAGTCTCCAAAGAAGTACTTTACTTGAATGATACAACCACACCTAATTAGATATGATTTGGGACTGACATACATACTCGTACAATCTCATGCATACTCATATGCATGTAATAGTACCATTTTGGCCCTAATGACATAATGAAGCTGATTTCTTTTTCTTCACTGACATGTTTTTTTTTTTGGACTAGATGTACAGATTCTATTGAATTGCCCTCCTCTGGGGAGCAAAATGACACTTACGTTTGCCAAAAGAGTGGATATGATGAAGCGTTTGACGATAAAGTGATCTGACAGCGGTGTAAAAATTCTAGGGCACAGAATGCAGTGCCTGAAGCAACTGTTTACAGTAAATTTGTATGTATTACTTCTTTTCACAGGTGTTTGTTGTAAGTCAGGCAGCAAAGCAGACAAAATGAACCAGGGAGTGAGGCAACCAAATGATGGGAATTGCTCACACGTCCTGTCCATGTGACGTTCTTCATCTACTATAGAAGTGTCCAACCAGGGGATGCTTATTGATACGAGGGACCTACCAGGACATGGTTATTGATACATGTGACCAATCAGGGCGTGACTATTGATTTAAGTGACCAACCAGGGCATGATTATTGATGGAAGTGACCAATCAAGGCATGATTATTGATACAAGTAACCAATCCGGAGATGCTTGCTGATACAAGATCACTCTTGTCCATTAAGGTTAACTGTTTGTAAAGGAACAGAAATCAATGTATTTGACAGAATGGAAACTTAGGAGGCAGGTGAAATGGTTTTGGGTGGGAAGACTGTGGCTTACTTCATATTCAACAGGTTAACAACACATCTTGGACCAGAGGCTGTACAGATTAGTAGGGAGGAATTCCACGAAGTAGCGTGATGTGACACCTGGAAGATTTACAGACCACAAATAACAGCCTTCAATGGTAGCAGTCAGAGGTGGCCTGCTCTGACCTCTCAGCAGGGCTGATTTCCTTGCTCAAATAGTTCCATTGTCATAAGATACTAATATTGAGAGACGGATAATTCATAATGTGCACAATATTTGGTAATAGTAGACAATAAATAAGATAAGAGGACTTTTCTCTGAGCCTTAGATTGCAGTGGACATTCAATTGGCTCCATTTTAAAAAGAATCAGTGACACTTTTACCAATTTTTGTTTCACTGATTATCATTGTTACAATGACTGATGTCAGTAATATGTCAGTTTACAGTGTGTTTAATAAGCCTTTATAAGGTACTGTTTAAGGTTAAGGTTAAGATTAAGGTTTAAAGGTGAGCCACTCTGTCTAGGTCTCTAAAATGTATCGGGTTTATGTGTGAACTGTCCATGGTGCTGTTTTTTAACCTCACATGCTGTTCCAATCGAAACACTTTGAAGCATAAGAAATAAAAGAGCTAAGAGAATTTTCATTCAAAAATGGTCCGGCTGAACCTATCCCTGATCATTAACAGTCAGAGCTCCACATTTCCCTCAGTCCGTATATTTTGTAATAATCATTCAGAACATCTAGTCCCACTACATAAAGTGATCCTTGATGCACTGTGCTAAATGTTACAGAAGAGAAAATCCTGTTTTCTCAGACTCCCACACCACTTTGTGAATGCAAATGGAACACAGTGTTCTATTTAGATGGGGATTTTACTTCCAGAGAGCATCTCATTATGGTGGAAGCGTGCCTTGTTTCACATTTTGAGGGTGAGAAAAAAAAGTCATTGTAAGGAATCAACAGTCACCTACCATTGGATGTCACCGGTAAACTTACCATTCGACTTGTACAACCACTACTTGATTAATCCAATTAAATACCATTGATGCTACTTCACTTGTTGCAGAAAGAAAGGAGTTATGTTTGGAGCTGTCAGGCTGATAGATTTTGTTTCTCAGTTAAGGTTCACAATCATCAAGGTCATTATGCAGAAACATTCTTACATGAAGTACGTGTACTGTGGCAAAATTGGGCCATAAACCCGCGGGTGGATGAGAATGGCAAATGAATGTGTCCTTTAAATTAGAATGATAATTCAGCTGGCTGATTCAGGCAGGGTGGTGTGCTCACAGCCAGCACACTCACATCAGTACAGGGCGTGCTGTGTGCTTAGTAAAGTGGACATCAAATATGCGAGTGTGCGGGGAGCATTAGTCACAGAGCGCAAAGTGCTGCTTTATGACACAAAGAAAAAATAAACTGCTTGATGTTGAGTTTGACTTGTCAATGACTCAGTGACTACAGGGATCATTATGAGCAGTTCATTTCACGTATATGATGGAGTCAGTTCGATCGCGATCTGGAGACTTTGGCGAAAATGTCCCCAGACACATGGCCCATTACCTTGTGTCAGCTCCCCCCAGTGGTACAGCAGTACTCATATGTCAGAAGAAGACAGCTGTGGTCACAGAGGCAGGGGCAGATGAGATTGGCTGCATTTTTTTATAATTATGGCAAAGGGTTTCCTTTGGGTGATAAACCCAAGTCCATATTGCATGTCTATGTGCTGCCATGAATCTTCTTGCAGGGGTTACAGTGTAGCCTGAAATCTCTGCATTCACACTCCTGAGTTTGAGCAGGGTACTCATCCCGACACTATACAGCTGTTTCAATGTCTAAGGATTATGTGACTTAATATATACTGATGAGCCAATACACTATGACTACCCCCAAGTAAAGGGAATAATGGTGCATGTTGAGGACTGGGATATATTAGACAGTAAGCTAGCATTTGGTACTCATAGTCAACGTGTTGAATGTGGAAAATAATGGGCAGGGATTAAGGCGTAACTTTGGTATGGGTCAAATATTTATGGCCAGATGACTGTGTCCGAAACAGCAAGACTTGTTGGGTGCTCCTGGTCAGCCATGGTGGGTACCGATTGAGAATGGTCTGAGAAGGGCAAAATTACAACCAGGGTGTTGGGCAGCTAAATCTCATCGATGCAAGGTGTAAATGAAGGCTATCCAGTGTTGTACAAACCAGCAGAAGGGCTACTGTGGCACAAAAAGGCAGATGCTGAAAATAGGAGTGATGTGTCACGACCCATTCCAGGTATGTGGATAAGTCTGCAGGAGCTTTGAATATCCCTCTATGCAAATTTACTCCTTCTCTGCCAAGTCAGATAGAGAACAGTGGTAGACAGCAATTTCCAGGTCAACCTATATATCATTGGGATTTATGTTTGCTCCGTGACTGGGCCTTTAAGGAATACTGGTTTTCTTGTTTACCAGCAATTTCTTTTCTGTGTTTTGGTTCAGTTTCCTACTGGAACATGATTCTACCCTAAAAGCATTTTTTGACTGAATTTCTGCTCCAGTATTTCATTTAAATTTTTTTATTCAAGAGAAACCAGTTCCCCAGGCCCGGTTTCTGGAAACACAACCTGACAGCAAGATTCTGCCAGCACGATCTTGACATGAGTGGGTAATTGGGTGTTCACTGGGACCCCTATATCCATGATTTCATCAACTGGAGTTTCAGTTATCTGCTGTTTACCACAGGCCAAAATAAGGAAATTCCAGAAATAAATGGTTCATAAGTTTCAAACAGCACGCCAAGCAAGTCCACACTGTGACATGGTGAAATTCACCAGCCAAGTCACACCTACTATGCCTTGGCCCCATATCCATCCCTAACCGTAGAACTCTCATCCAGTCTGACCCTCGCTGATTGCTTTCATTGCCGCATTATCACAACGGCTGTTATAAAAATGCATTACAAAGCATGATTCTCATTGCCACATAATCCCTGAATACATGATCTTTTTTCATTGCCCTATCATCTTACGATAAAATGTCAGAAGCCCTTTCATTCAAGAGAGAGAGATTTCAAGTACTGTGTTTATAATACTCTTCATTGCGCTTTATTGAATACTGTATTTAATCTTGGTAATGTCTTACTGGGCGTAATTTATCAACTAAACTTGATCATGTGTATGTACACGAATGTTACGGTATATACGTTTGAAATTATCTTTGGTTTCGGCTATCCCCTATAAGTGATGTCATATGAAGCACAGCACTTAACATTAAGGTTAAAGTTCAACTTTAAACCACAACACAGTCTTCCAAGCGGTTTCTGGGTCTGTGACCTCGGCAAACCCAAAACATGTGTAATGGTGGCCTTTCAAGTCACTTCCATCTTGCCATGTATACTGAGGAAGAGCTTAGCGGTCTTCAGACAGCATTTCAGTGTTAACCTGGTCACTTGCTCCCTTCACCAACATTGCCTTTCTTATCCAAAGCCTCAGTTCGGAATATTTTCATTGTAATGAGATACCTTGGGGGTAGGGGACCCAAAATCTGAGCAAACCAGTAACCTAATCATAGGGCAAGAGTTACAGTCAGGGACGGAAAGCAATGGTCGAGAAACCAGAAGGAAACACACACAGGGAGTCCTGGAGGTGAAAGGAAAGGCCGGCACATGCACCGACACTGCAGAATGAGTACCCACACTCAGGATCGGGACACACACTCAGTGAGCAGGGTAAAGAGAGAAACACAAAGCAGGGATCTGAGACACTCAGTAATCAGACATAAGTCAAGCAGTTTCTCATATTGGGGAAGCTGGCTAGTCCAGTTAAGTAGCCTGATCAATTAGGAGAATCAGGTACAGCTGCCAATACATCCATGAGGGTGAGTGGCAACGGGGGGGGGTGGAACAAAATCAAGATTTATAGCCATATATTTTTTTATATTCTTAAATTGAATGTGATTCTGGGACAGCTCAAATGACCTTTGTCCTCTTTTTGCCTCAAGGTTCCACAGGCAGGTCCTTGGTCTTCGTGACACTAAGAACAAAGTGACCTGCATGTGGTTACTGAGGTTAAACCCCACAAAATCTGTCATATTTATTCCCCTCTCATTCCAGAAGACTTTCAATGAACACAGTTGGGTTTCCTCTTCTAACCGTTTATTCTTTACAGGGTTGCAGACTTTGTGACTTAGTAGAAATTAATAAATGAATCAATCAATCAATCAATCAATTAATTAATTAATAAACAAAATCATTGGATGCTCACTTATCTTGTAATTCGGTAAACCAGTTAATCCCCAAATTCCTTGAGAAGCTAAAATGAAATAGTGGGATTTGCCTCTGCTGTCCAGCAGAATCTCATCCACATGCGCTTACCTTCATGCACCTGCCTGAACACCTGGCATCACTGGATCACAGAACACTCTTCAGATACAATGCTGCAAGAGGCAGCTGTATTCCTGCTTAATCACACTCCTTTCATGTTTTTAATTGGAATTCAGTGGGGTCACTATTAAATTTGCAATGATTTGTTTACACGAGCCCTAGGCATAAGATTTTGCTAATTAGAGGTTTACTTTGGTTTTCTTGTGAAATGACTTTCAATGCTGATGAGAAATGCTGAGAAGCTTAAATGCTAAATTTGCAAACAGGACATGGTCGTTCCAGAGAATAGATAAAAAAAGGAAAAAAGAAACATGTACAGGTACAAACGCACACATACACACTGCTGTATTCTGTTAAAAAAATAGGATTGTATTCGTTGAAGCAGGAAGTCCTCTCCATATGCTTTTGAAAGTCTTCATGTGTGAAAATGAGCTTCAGAATACTGAGGGAGTGATATGTACACATCTTATCCCCTGATTCTGTTTGGCTTTCTATCCAATGCAGTTAATTATTATTTTATATTTTATATGTTGTTTTATAACAATAGACTTGGATGGTATCTAATCTTTTATATTGTCACATTGTCCAGATATTACTCAGCGGTATAAGGTGTTTTGACAGTATTTTCAAAAGCAACACCATTCAGGTATTTTTAAATCTTGTCGGCAAAAATCGCTGAGCTGGGAGGGGGTCCCCACCATAAAATTGGCGAGAGGGGGGGTTCCAAACAATAAAGTTTGTCCAAGCCAAGCACAGATAGAGTTTACAGAGAGAGAACTGCAAGAACTCAAATTATTCACTATACAATAATACTACATCCATCCATACATCCATCCATTCTCCAATCTGCTTATCCTTTTGGGTGGCCGGGGGTCCGGAGCCTATCCCGGAAGCTATGGACATGAGACAGGGAACAACCCAGGATGGGGGGCCAGCCCATCACAGCAATAACACTACAATCAACACTAATTGAAGGTACTACTTCTGATTGAATTTATTCAATTTCATCTCTTCCTGGTATTATTGTCTCATTTTCATTTGTTGACGAAAGTGTCCGTACGTTTTGTCATCATATTTGGCATCATAAGTCAATTAAAATGTTATTGCCGTCTCATTTTTTCAATGAAAAATCTCCATTTACAAATGTCATTGGAATTAACACTGCGCAAACATCACTGGACTAAACTGTACATTTCCTCCACTTATCCCACATTATTTGGCTTGGTTCTTGTTTCTTAATTGTATGAGTTTTTGGACCCAATGAGTTAAATGCCACGTGAGTCCCTTCTACAGCAGTCAGAGTTGAGTCAGCTGAGCCAGTAATGTATGAGCCAGCCTGGCACAATGGGCAAGTGCCGATTCAGTTTCCTCTCTTTGGCAGCAGAGCTCAGGCTGGAAGGGCTCTCTGGACGGCAGTGTTAAGTCTCCTCGTAGATTATCTGCTGCATTGGCCTGCACTGCCAACCATCCATCTTCCCCAGCCTCCCTTGTAGCCTCAGGTACCATTTAATTTTAAGATGTGTGTTTCAGTAAAAAAAAAAACTCTGGTTCCCCCCCTCCATGATGGCTTCATGGTGGCACCTTTCCACATAGCCCATGCTTGCACCATGATCTCAGGACATACAGAATCCCCCCCCCCCCCCCCCTTCAGCCTCAACCGGGCCTTTAAAGCCTGACAGTGAACCTCTCTCAGCAGTTTCCTTATCCTTCAGGACCCAGAGATGCTGGACCTTTCTCCCGGCATTCCCACAACCCAGACCATTGTATAATTCTGTCCTGGAGCAGCATCTTTAAAAGCTCTTTCTATGTTATATTTTCACCTTGAGAATCTGCCTCATTCTTCATCCAGGAGAATTCAGATCTGTTCCTTTGTTAAGGTAGTTTGTTAGAGCAGAATTCAGTTAAGTTTGCTTTAATGAATGGTGTGCATGCAGTTTAAAGTCAATACATTTCTGTTATTTAATTTAACTGCTTTTTGAACATGGACATTTGTTATCCACTCACATTAAATTTTACACTTTGTTGTGGAATAACCTTTATTGAATTTTAAAAGGTATTTTGGTGAAATGAGAATAGGGATGAGAATATTTTAAATGTAGTTATCAAACCTGAAATTTTATACTGCATGGTACAGCGTATTATTAGTGGAAGGAATCCTTTCCACTGAAGAATAAGGAATCATGGAACTGAACGTGGTAGTTTCCAGTGATGCTTCGATGACAATCAGACATGCATCACAGAAGACAATGTCATTTTCCCAACATACAATGCATGTCGGCTTGAAGCTTGCAATAAACACAAATTCATCCATATTTTATTTGACTGTGGAGGCAGCTGACACTAATGAGAGGTGTATGGAAAATATTGGTTGGTTAGCATTGTGCTACTGACAGCTCGCTTTCATACTGGGATTCAAGTTTTTCATTAGAGATTAATCTTTATTTATGTAGCTTGCACAAAAAGCTGGAACACGCATTCCAAAATATATTTTTGAATATTTAACAATTTGTTATGAAGCAAATCCAAACACTGACTGGTGGGGATCCAGCATAGTTGCCAATTATATTGGGGTTTCAGGCTTTTCCGAAGCCACAGGAGAGCAAGATCTTGAGCTTCCAGGTGCCAGCGGATTCCCAAAATCCGTGTGTGAAGAGTCACAGCCTTCCTCTGCTCAGGCATCCCCATCTCACTCCCCCGTTTTCCTGGAAAAGAAACTTCGGAACCATTTCCACATCCTGAGACAGGGCACAAAGCCCTCTAGCTGATTGGGTTTGCTGTCATGTGGGATAATGTCAATTCTCTCCAAGACTCATCCCAGACTTAGTCCCATAGTAATCCGTAGTTTTGGTTATTTTTTCCTGCCCTTTTCTCCTCTCTCCCTTCCCTCTATCCACCTGAAAGGTGGCATTTGGATTGTTTGCTAGGAGATTCTTTTCTGGGCAACCAGGGAAGCTGCGTGAAGATTAGAGCCGATCCATGCTAGCCATGGATCGCTTACACCTGGAACAAGGACCTTTTTCTGATGCCGGTGCAGACGGCTGCTCAGGGATAATTCAAAGGCACGGCCTGTTGTCGGTGCATTTCAGCTGAACCCCAAACCCCCATTTTATCGGGTATTTTTAAAAATATTTTTTCTAGCTATTGTGTTTCATTTTTTTGTGAGTTTTTAATATTGTTTATATAGCCCCTGCGTTTGAGGATGGCAGTGAGGGTAGATTTATGTTCTCACACCTCCTGGTAGCAGGCAAGGTCCATTTCCCACGTCCACTGTCTGTGTGTGTGTGTGTGTGTGTATGTATAGGTAGGTTTCCTCCCACAGTCTGGCTGAACAGGTTGTAGTGCACACACACAGTGTAATTAAATCTATGCATTCAGGGTGCAAAGGTTACGTTAAACTGGTATTTATCCATGCATTGTGATGCATGTACAGTATTTGATTTCAAGATCAGTTTTTAATTCCCATTTGTCACTGTACAGGATTCATGAATCTCTGCTGAAACAGCTGTTTTATTTGAAGTGTTAATAAATTAGATGGTGTTTGCAGCTGAAAATGAACAAAATACATTAATACCTTTTAAGGAATCTAGTGAGCAGGAGGAGAGGTATCACCACCATAGTGAATGAAACCATACAGTATATGCCATTGTGTAATTCTACAGGCAGTACTGGTGAACAGACACAATCCTGATTAATTGATTTGATATTCCACCCATGTCATTTGATGTTTTTTTTTTTTTCAATATACAATTTGTATCTATTCAATCACAGTATCCACACGATTAATAAGCAGACTAATTAAGACAGATAATGCTTATTGAAGTGCTCTGTGCTTTGCTGAGGCGCGTCGCCTTTGTGACTCTTTTCTCTGCTGATGTGATATCACTGATTGATGATCCATGTCTGGTGCGCTGTGCAGTACGACACCCTAACCTTCATCTTATGATACACAATGCAGGCTGCCCCTCATAAGAGAACTTACTGTAGTCATAACGGGACTGTCTTTTCCTTCTTAGACATAATTACAACAGGTTTGATAGCTTTTAGAAGTTAAAATTGTCTTGGTTGAAAGTTATATTCACCAATTAAGGCTTTTGTGGTAAATAGGAACATTAAAAGCAAAGGGACAGTTGGTGTTATAACACTTAAGGAAATAGAGGAAATAAAAAAATTAAATAACTAGCAGCCTTAATTTCTATGCAAATCACTTAAGCAGCTGGATATATTGAAGCATTATTTTTTGATAAGCCATCAGTATCATTTTGTTCAATGCAGTTCAAATGAGTGTTTTAAACATTTGAAACTGGCAAAAAAGATGTTTCAAATGTGCGGATACAGAAGAAAAATCAGCTTGGCCGTTCCCATTTCAGCAGGCACTAGCACCTTACATAGACATTTACATAAATTATGGACGGAGTGCTTAATCTTCCTGTAAAATATGACCTTTTGGAAGCACTTCAATGGGCATTTAAGCATTCCTTAGTCAATGAATCACACCTGCGATTAGGTCACACCACACAGGCTGTGAGACGCCACAGAGGCTCAGAAAGATTTACTCGGCATGCTATTTACAATTTATAATAATATAATGATAAGCTTTATTTATGTAGCAAGAAATGCATGCCTAAGTACTTCATATATGGGATTAAAATAAGACACAAAGCCAGAGGTCAAAGACAGTGTAGGAAGAAGGAATGAACACGTAAAAATAAATAAGTGAATTTTAATAAATAATAAATAAATAAATACCTATACAATACACTATATATATATATATATATATATATATATATATATATATATATATATATATATATAATGTATAATATGACATTTTGGAAACACTTGAATGGGCATTTAAGCATTCCTTAGTCAATGAATCACATATATATATATACAGTACAAAGAATAACAAGTTCAAAAGACATATAAAGTGTAAGCTAATAAAGAATTTTATTATTTTTATTATTATTATTATTATTATTGTTATTGTTGTTGTTATATAGAATTTAGTAATCTGATGGAAAACTGAAGGCAACTTTCTTTAAAATTTTACTCAAAACAGGAAGATTACAAATTGGCATGAAATTGTTAATAGTAGTATTAGTTAAGGAAGCTTGTACAAGTAATTGTCCAACTTCAGCACATTTAAAAGGATCTGTGGCTGTTTTGCCTGCCTTAAGGATTAGAATCAGGTTTATTCGGCCAAATATGTTCACATATACAAGTAATTTGTCTCTGGTTGTCAATTAATTTCATACATACTGCAGATGCATACACAGTTAAGGCAAAACAAGAAAATAATCCAGCACAGTCTGGTTGTAATATACAGTGTGGATGTGTTGTTGATAAATGTATAAAAAGTATTAACAACATTTATACCATGACGCTGGTGAATTCTCAAATCTGATTGGTCAGAAGGGTGGTGATTCAATTCTTATAACTGCAGACATAGTGGCAGTCAGATGAATTACAGCAGTAAATCAAGGCACAATTACAATCTTTAATTTCAAACATGGAACACAATTTACACAATTAACGGACACGACAAAGAAATTGCTACAAATCACTCAGATAACAACAGTGCTTCAGGCTGAGGCTCAGGACATGATTTACAGATGTAATGAATTTGTAGTCTAGTCATACTTCAAAGTCCAGGTTAACCTGCCTAAAGGAAATGGTATGCAAGTCCGGTATTAATAATCAGTAAACACTAAATAAGCTGGATTTTACCCATAACACAGATGAATTCCAGAAGGTACAAAGAAAATTAATAAAACAATGGCTGAAAAATACCTCTGCAGCTGTGTGTTTAAAAGCGAATAATGCACAGCTTGTTGTGCATTAACACATATGTAGTACCCACAAAATGTTTGTTTGAATACCACAGTAGGGATTAAGGGCAAATTTAACATGGTCATAAGAGGGACTTTAGCAGCAAGAATCTGGTTGATAGATTGTCTGTATGTGTGGGTGTGGTCCAGCCAGAGGTGGAGATTTCAGGTACAGAAAGTACAAATCCAGGCCAGGATTTTGTTTCAACCAACCAGTTGAGTACTCTGTGACTTGTGACTCTTTATGCTCAACTGCTCAAGAGTCACAAGTCACAGAATACTCAACTGGTTGGTTGAAGAAAAATCCTGGACTGGATTTGTACTTTCTGGACCTGAAATCTCCACCTCTGGGTCCAGGTATACCTTATGTTGTGGGGATCAAATGTCCTCCCTATGTGATAAAAACCTGTTACCATTTTTTCAGTCCCCATAACCTCAGTTTTATAAAAAATCTGAAAAACTTACGATTAAGCTTAGGGCTGGGTAGGGGTTAAGGTGCTCATTTTTGGATTTTGGTTTTGCCCATAAAAATTAATTTAGAATTCTCATGAAGATATGAGTCTGTGTGTCTGTGTGTGTGTGTGTGTGCATGTGTGTGTGTGCACGTGTGTGTGTGTGTCTGTGTGCGCTTCTGCTTGTGTCCATGCAGGAAAATTCTTTTCCAGCCAGGTGTGTCAGAGTGAATAGCCAGGAATCTCGCCTCACTCTCGAAAGTGACTCCCTTCTAGCCTGTTCTCCAGCCGGGAGATTACTGATAATAGTCACTGTATATAGGTTTCACTCACACCACGTTTACCAAGCTCATATTGTTTGATGTGTACAACCATCTTAAGCTTTAAAGAGAAACTGAACCTGATTGGTGGGTTTCGCTCTTGGTCACCGCATTAGAATATCATAAGTAGATCCAGGGCACAGGGTTCCGCAAGCAGATCAGGGCATTTCACGGGGCTCCCATGTACTTGTGCATTGGTTTAGTGCAGCACAAGCCCCGGATACACCAGCAACGGCCCCCTGTTGGGTTTAGTGCGTAAGAGAGGGTGTGTAAATATCAGACACCCGTGTAAATGCCACGCAGCCGAGTTGATGTTGACCCCCACCGCCCTGGCTCTTTAAGGGGCAGCCCCTTTCACTTTGAAGATGACCTTTTTTTTTTTATAAAGCAACAGTTGCTGAACATGGTGAGCATTTGGGATCAGTGATACGCACAAAACTCACCAGAGTCAAACCTGAAAATGGTATTAAATCAAAAGAGACACATATTATTGTTAATGTTTTTTCAGTCCCAAAGGAAATGGCCCTTCCTGATATATTGCTGGATTGAATAAATACAAATACCATACTTAAGAGAGGGCTAGCTGCTTGTCCAGAGTAAAATCTCTTGGCTTTCATTTTAATACATGCTGCTTCAGCTATTACTAATTTATCTGCTTGCGCATCAGAAATGAGTCGAGTGCAGCAGAGCTTAGTGTGTCGCTGGACTGTCAACAATGAAACTTTAATTTCCAGTCTAATTGTGCATAAGTGATCAATATAGCCAATTTGAATTGGGTGCAATGGGCCAAAAAGGTTCATTTATAATTCTAGCTAAATTATGAGGAGTTATTCAGGTTGACAAACTTTGAGAAAATGTCTATTCTATCTGGCCGATGATTGACTAATTTCAGCATTCATTTGGAATCGTCTCCCAGTGCAATGTCGTGCATTTAAATGGGCTTGTGCAGAGTTTATGACCCAAGCCGTAGTTTGACAATTTACGATAAATGGCTCCATATGAATTCTTTAGCATGGGAATGGTAACTGGGTTCTTACTGTCTGGGGGAAATTATACAAAGTGTGACTTTAGATCTTGCAAAATAATTTATACAGCAGTGTGGAGATGATAATAACTCACGCATTTAATCAGAAATGAGGTAACACATATGTGCATGTTCATGTTCTGGAACGGCGCAACGTCTATATATGCATCTCCATGGAGATGCATTTTATCTGTTGTACGATGGTCAGTTTGTGTCTTGTAGTATTATTGATTTTTTGATTTTGTTTCTCTCAGATATGCCTTCTGTCAAAAAATAACTTTTTTTCTGTGAGTCTGTAAATCTGCAGTGGATCTTAAGAGTAGTAGGAGTGAGGAAGAGATGATGGGAGATGACAGACATGGAGAAAAAAAGGTAATAGAGTGACAATGTGATACAAAGTGAGAAGCAAGGAAAAGAGCAGGGAAAAAGAAAGACAAAATAATCCTGACACGAGGTTCAATGACTAAAAGATGCCCATGCAGGAAGGACTATATCAAAATTCTTTGTTACCTAAGAAAGGAGACAATTTCCTTGATGAATGAGGAAAAAAATCAATACGACTAGTAATGATAGTAGTGGAAGCTTCCCACTGCTATTTATTTCTCAGCTTAATGCTGAAAGATGGACGTTACCTTTTCGTTTAAAGCAGTACAGCTGTTTGAGGCCTTTGCCCACCTCTCTCTCTCCTCTGAGTTTACACCTTTACTCAGTCAGAGCCTCTCCAAATACTCACTGCACTTAATCTGAGTTAGACAGCTCGACAGCTAGACAGCGTTTTTTCTAACCATTAGTTAACTCCCTTTGGATTACTCAGCTCGTGGCCCTGCGTACAGTAACACACCCACACGCACCCGCTCGCACATGTAGGGTATACCTATACACACACACACACATAGAGTTATAACCAGCAAAACAGAAGCACTAATACAGAGATCCTCTTAAACGTTAGCTGAAATGTTTGTTGTTCCTTCTGTATCACCCATGTTTTATTGAATAATATTGTGAAAATTAGCATAGTCCCCAAAATTGGATTATTCCCTTACAGACACCAAATAAATATTTAATTATTATTTATATATATATTTTTGTGTATTACATTATGTTGTACAGTTTGGTTGGAAAAACAGCAATAGTCCTGTTATGAAATCCTCTTCTGTGTGTGTGTGTGTATATATATATATATATATATATATAGAGAGAGAGAGAGAGAGAGAAAGAGAGACCATTTTTAAAGGTTTATAGTATAGCTAGTGCAAAAATGTAAGAGAATTGGTTTGTCTGAGTGTCGTCACATGTACTTTAGGAGGAAAAAGTCTGTGTGTTTCTTATCAGTGTTGCATGATTTGACTGTGCAGTTGATGGACATTAATGATGGACCAGACAGTACCTTTTTTAGAAGAGAAGGGGTTGTTAGAATGATGCAGTTGGCACATTGGTATTGACTAACAGAACACATGCTGTTGGGAATCCTTTGTAACTGATATGTGAGACCATGTGTTCCAATCAGAATATAGGAGCTCTGGGCCAATCAATCGATACATCAGTAAACCTCTGTGTTCTGGTGAATAAACACATTGGTCAAGGACCTAAGGAGTTATATTTTCAGAAATTGCAGTAACTCAGTTTATTGTTAAAACCTGAAACCATCTGATTTTGAAAACTGTGTCAAGTCTGGAGTCTATCACTGCAGCTGCAATGTTGTGGTGGTCAAAGGGCTCCATTGTGGAGAAGCAGTGTAGTTTCAACATGTTCATGGAACAGAGATCAACTTGTTTTCGTTTCACAGATGGGTTATGGTTTATGGGAGTATGCTACCGCTGTCTATTCATGCTTTGTGACCTTGTAGAAGGCATATGACCATGTTTCTCTATACATACTGTCAGTATTACTCAGGTACAGTTACACAGTCACTACTCTAATTGGTCCATGTATGAATATAGTAAGGTTGTGTCTACATACTTGGCACAAATTCAAAGTCATTTAGAGTTGACTTTAACCTCCAGCAAGAGTCTTGCCTCCGCTCATATTTATGATTTTTTATAAAAAAAGATATGAAGGTGCAGTTGTGGCTGGAAGGGCTTCCAGAATTAGGGCTAGAGATAACATTCCTGCTATTTCTTTGGCCTCATCCGAACCGACCGACTCCCAGCACACACTCCACTGGCTCGATTTCAAGTGTGAACAGCGAAGTTTAGAATCAGCACCTCAAAATCCAAGGCCATTGTGCTCTCAGAAAAGAGTGAATTATTCCTTTCAGCTGAGGATGGAGAATGTGATCCATAGCGAAGGGGTTTATGCACCGCTGGATCGTATTCACAAGTGAAAATAAGACAGAATATGAGATTGACAGGTGGATGATTTTGGTGGCTGCAGTTTTGCTGGGAATGAGCAAGGCATTGGTAGTGGAGCATAAGCTAAGTAGCAAAATGAGGCTCTTTGTTCACCAGTCAGTCTACATGATGATCCACATGAACTGAAAGGAATGACCATTACAAAAAGTTCCGCAGCTCCGGCTGCCGTTTCCAGCTGCGGAAGAAAGAAGTGGACGAAGTTGGCTGTGCTTGTGGCTGCTGATTCGCCTGACCTGCTGCCTCCCAAGCCCAGTCCAGGAGGGGGCGCTTCTCATTCTGAGCCCAGCCCAGGAGGGGGCGCTTCTCATTCTGAGCCCAGCCCAGGAGGGGGCGCTTCTCATTCTGAGCCCAGTCCAGGAGGGGGCGCTTCTCATTCTGAGCCCAGCCCAGGATGGGGCGCTTCTCATTCTGAGCCCAGCCCAGGAGGGGGCGCTTCTCATTCTGAGCCCAGCCCAGGAGGGGGCGCTTCTCATTCTGAGCCCAGTCCAGGAGGGGGCGCTTCTCATTCTGAGCCCAGCCCAGGAGGGGGCGCTTCTCATTCTGAGCCCAGCCCAGGAGGGGGCGCTTCTCATTCTGAGCCCAGCCCAGGAGGGGGCGCTTCTCATTCTGAGCCCAGTCCAGGAGGGGGCGCTTCTCATTCTGAGCCCAGCCCAGGAGGGGGCGCTTCTCATTCCGAGCCCAGTCCAGGAGGGGGCGCTTCTCGTCCCTAGCCTCCAAGGTCCCGTTCAGCATGTTCTCGCCTTTGCTGCACCTCCAGAGCCCATCCTCGCCTCTGTCATTCCTCACCAAGAGAGGGCTACACCACCCACATTCCAGTCTCCCAACCCAGACAGGTCTGCTCTGCTGGCGATCTCCTGGCTCCTGGCCCAGACAGGACCACTCTACCTAAGTCTCTGACTCCTGGACTAAAAGGGGTCACCTTGCCTGTGCCCAGTCCCACAGCAGCCGTGCCATCCAACAAAGAACCCCAGTGGTCATGCCAGGTGTTCCAGTTGTGTCCTGCTTGCCTCCATGTGCCCCAGCTGCTCCTCAGCCTGAAGCCCATAGAGACACGATCCTAAGTCCCAGTGCAGTCAGCGGTGTCAGCTGGGGCGCCAAAGATAAGGTCCTGGAGAGAATTCCCTTGGCGTCCAATTCCTCCTGCTCTGCAGTTGCTTTGGAGCCCTCCTGCTCTGCAGTTCCTTTGGAGCCCTCCTGCTCTGCAGTTCCTTTGGAGCCCTCTTGCTCTGCAGTTCCTCCTGCTCTGCAGTTGCTTTGGAGCCCTCCTGCTCTGCAGTTCCTTTGGAGCCCTCCTGCTCTGCAGTTCCTTTGGAGCCCTCCTGCTCTGCTGATCCTCCTGCTCTGGGCTCCTTTGCCCCTTGGCGTCCTCCAGCCTCAATGGCCCTCTGAGATCCTTAGGTCCTGCAGTCCAGATGGGTCCCATTATTGGGATAAGCCAGCGAACAAGCCCAGGAGGGTCCCTGTCCCAGGGTCACTACCTAGACTTCTCAGATATTTCCTGTTTCCTCCGGTCATGCCTGGTCCCTGTCCTGGTTCCCTGTCCTGCCTTTGTTTTGTCTGGGTTGTTCCCTGTGGCCCTCTCCTGTTTCTCTGTCTCTGTTACTGGGATTCTTCTGTTCTTGTGTGTGTCTCGTTGAGTTTCCACTCTGCTGTCCCTGGTTTTGCCATAGTCTGTTCTGTGCTCCTAGTCGTGTCATGCGTCTCATTCCGTGTCCTGGGTTTTGTCTGTCAGGTGTTCCAAGATGTGGTGTGTTCAGCTTGTCTCGGTCTCTGTCTCTCCTGCTCTCTGGCCCACTTCCATTGTACCTGGTGCCTGTTTCCATCCTATGCTTATCTGCTTCGTGTGTGTGGTCCTGTTCGGTGTTAGTATTTCCTGTTGTCCTTTTGGTCCCTGGTCTGGCCCCTGCGTGTTCCGTGTCCATTGTTATGCTGTGTGTCCTGTCTTGTCCTGTCCAGTGGCTTTTCCCCTCTGGTCTTGTGTGGTGTCTGTCCCGTGTACCCTGTCAGTCCTGCCATGCCCTGTTCCATATGGTGTCCCATTTGTCCCTGGCCCTGTGTGACTGCATTTGCATTTGGTCCCCTTGTTCCTCTCCTCTGTTTGTCCTTTGTGCCCAGAGGGCATGCTTCGGGGGGAGCTAGGTTACTATAACGCCCAGCACACCATGTCCCCCTGACGCCCCTGTCAACCTCCTTAACATAGTTCAAGTGAGCCATGCCTTTTGCTTGTTACCCCTCGTTAGTCTTAATATTTAAGTTCCTGATTTCCTAGTGAGCCCCAGTCCAGTCATTGATGTCACTGTCTTCCCATGTCGTTCCCTATACTCACCTTCTTTTTTCACTCTTCATGGTCTATTTTGTTTCCCTGTTCCTGCTTAATTCAATAAATGCCTTTTGTTCACCCAAATGCCTGCCTATGAGTCCTTCGTCTCTTACCACGTGGCAAGTGGCTATGTTGAAGTGTTTTCTTCACTAGGCCAAATATTTTACCTACAGTACATTTAATGTAATTATGATGTCTAATTTCATTTCTGTATCATTACAATGCTATGCTAAATATTATGTAAAATACTATTAAAATAAGCTTATATTACCATAGTACAAAAAAATTAAAAGCACGTTAGCACCATGGTACAATACAAAAAGCATAACAAATTACTATTGTATTTTAACTGAACATACATTCCAAAACTATGTAGAATGACATGCTATATAGGTGGGCACATTGCAATGATTTTACCATAGTGGTAATACAATGCTATTATTTTGATGATACTGTCATAGTTACTTTTGTAATGAGAGCATGGTTGCGAGTATAAATGGCTGAAATACATTTTATCCTTAGGATTGTTGAGTTTGCTGTGTGTGAGGGACCTCAGACTATATCTACTGCTCCTTTGAATCGGCACAGCTTGGGAATCTCATGCGGATCGCATCAGCACCCCAGGGAGCTGTTCCAGGCACGTTCCGTGATTTATCTCCTAATTAACTTGGGGGTAGTTTGCCACTGTGACCACACCAAGAGAAACAGTATGAAGATGATGATGATGTGTCAAGTCTAATTCCTCAATACAAC
Organism: Brienomyrus brachyistius; assembly: GCF_023856365.1. Taxonomy (NCBI): domain Eukaryota; kingdom Metazoa; phylum Chordata; class Actinopteri; order Osteoglossiformes; family Mormyridae; genus Brienomyrus; species Brienomyrus brachyistius. Next base: position 24,124,446 of record NC_064544.1, read on the forward strand.
CACTATGCCTGACACAGACTGACAATTACATGTTTTTCTCAACCACTGGATGAGCAATTCATCTATTATTAGTTATTGTATCAAATTGTCAAGTATTTTTTGTAGAAATTCACTGACAAAACAGATGTCACATATGGGAGTCAGCTTCTGTGACCTACTGCTTGACATAAAAATGACCAATTGTAAACTCTGACCCATCATTTTTAGCTGCTGATGTTAAGCATCTATCTGACCTTCAACTTCATCCATTCTCTGATACCTCCGCGACTGTGTCTGGAATATTGCAGAAGCATCTGGAAGCCTGGGTATGGCTCCTGTCACTCTTTTGGTGCATTTTCAAACCCGATAACTCACATCAGACGGCAGGACCATTTTTACTCATTCTGCTTGATTGTATGTGTCTGGGATTGGCTCCAAATCTCCCATTAGATGTCTGGCCCAGGTGTACCGTAATTATTCTCTTATTTATTTTCCCTTTCAGCTCAAAATGCTCTTACTGTTTTGTGCCTATGTGAGGCAAATGCATTAACATTTTTGAAGCCCTTAAATGCAAAGATGAGGCAGACACTGATGAAATGATAAAACCAGAATAGCAGGGCAAGGTCAAAAAAACGTAACTATTAAAAAAATCAGGGGAAGTATTCAAGGAAAAAAAGCAAAGAGGCAGGATGTCTTGGGTGCATTTCGGGGAATGGTGATACCTTCCGTTGTGTTCTGTCAGAAACCTGAGTTCTTTGCCACAGAAGAGGCTCAGAGTTGTGGGAAAATGCTGGGGACGTGGCTGTTTCTTCGGTTATTCAGACGCACCCCCCACCCCTGAGAAATGGAAAAGTGCTGATGGTGCAAGCAGTCGTGATTACAGGGTGGAATCAACACTGTAATCAATCTTCCCACTCAGGGAAAGATCTTTTTCCCGCTTTGATCTCTGCATAATGAGAAAATATAGTCTATAAGCTGGAGTGAATAAATGTGAATGTAATTCTGTGTACTACAGGGTATTACAGTCAACGGAAGTGACTTTAAATATGTATGTAAAGTATAGTAATAGTTCTCATAATGGACCAGCTATGTTCTGATTTGGAGAAGGCTGCTTCAGCCTCAGCACTTCCTGCTCAAAGGCAGCCTCATTATGATACGATGAAGGTGTGAGGTAAGATAAAGCCCAAGTTAATGTGCGGGCTGGCTATCAACAAACCAGCTGGAGCAGACGTTTGCTGTACTGGTCAAGAGAATAAAATATTACCAGAAGGCAAGTCTGTGGTCACTTGGTTGGAACATATTTTAATTCCTGTAGGGTGAGATAAAGTAAAGATAGATTCCAGGTCTTCATCTCTCCTTGTCTCATTTGTATATCTTTGTTATAATGTCCTGTTCTCTCACCAGTGCTTGGATCTAACCTGTTTCTAATTCTCTCTACTTTATAACTCTCTTTCTTGTCCTCAGTTCCTGTCATTGTGGGTATAATGTATGACCAAATGCCTCAAGCAACCCCATTAAAGCTGAAAAAATTCAACCATCCAATGGCTGGTCAGTAGACAAGCAAGATCTTCAGAATGGCTTGATGCAGTTCTGGGATCTTAGGGCCTGGCTGCTTTTTAGTTGGCAGGAGAAGTGTAATGGGGGTGGGAGAGGCACCTGGAGGTGAGCCCGTATAGAAGCTGAACATACTGTATGATCCTTTCGATACCCAAGAAGGCCACTGATGCTGTAAGTGAACATCTTCTTTATACATCTCATGTTAACACTATAATAATCCTATACTGTACAATATAAGCAGCATGTTCACTCAGTGGGTGTCACTGTGGCTTCACACCTCCCTGATTGGGATGTGAATCCTGCCTTCTTGGCTTCTGGAGCTTGGACGTTTCCCAATGTCTGTGGAAGTTTCTCCTAATGGTAAACATGGCTGTGTTACCTGATGGATATAAAATTCCAAGGGTCCCCTGTCATGTCCTGCCGTAAACTACCTTTACCAATCTTTGTGTTCCTTGTTATAGACTGTTGTCCTCTGCCTTTGTGCAATGTCTGCGTGTCCCCTGTGATAGAGTACTGTCTCTTGTCTTGGCCAGTGTCTGCGTGTCCCCTATGAGGACTGCCATCCTTTGTCTTGTCCAGTGTATGTCCCCTGTGATGGATTGCTGTCCCCTGCCTTGGCCAGTGTGTGCGTGTCCCCTATGAGGACTGCCGTCCCTTGTCTTGGTCAGTGTATGTCCCCTGTGATGGATTGCTGTCCCCTGCCTTGGCCAGTGCGTGTATGTCCCCTGTGAGGACTGCCGTCCCTTGTCTTGTCCAGTGTATGTCCCTTGTGATAGACTGCTGTCCCCTGCCTTTGCCAATGTGTGTGTGTGTTCCCTATGAGGACTGCCGTCCCTTGTCTTGTCCAGTGTATGTCTCCTGTGATGGACTGCTGTCCCCTGCCTTGGCCAGTGTGTGTGTGTCCCCTATGAGGACTGCCGTCTCTTATCTTGTCCAGTATATGTCACCTGTTATGGACTGCTGTCCCCTGCCTTGGCCAGTGTGTGCGTGTCCCCTATGAGGACTGCTGTCCCTTATCTTGTCCAGTGTATGTCCCCTGTGATGGACTGCTGTCCCATGCCTTAGCCCGTGTGTGCGTATCCCCTATGACGATTGCCGTCCCTTATCTTGTCCAGTGTATGTCCCCTGTGATGGACTGCTGTCCCCTGCCTTAGCCCGTGTGTGCGTATCCCCTATGACGATTGCCGTCCCTTGTCTTGTCCAGTGTATGTCCCCTGTGATGGATTGCTGTCCCCTGCCTTTGCCAATGTGTGCGTGTCCCCTATGAGGACTGCTGTCCTTGTCTTGTCCAGTATATATCCCCTGCAATGGACTGCTGTCCCCTGCCTTGGCCAGTGTGTGTGTGTCCCCTATGATGACTGCCGTCCCTTGTCTTGGCCAGTGTGTGCGTGGCCCTGTGATGGACTGCTGTCCCCTGCCTTGGCCAGTGTGTGCGTGTCCCCTATGATGACTGCCGTCCCTTGTCTTGTCCAGTGTATGTACCCTGTGATGGACTACTGTTCCCTGCCTTGGCCAGTGTATACGTGTGCCCTGCGTTGGACTACTATCCCCTGCCTTGCAACCCATACTTCTGCTCTATGCTCACTGTGACCATTTACTGAGTAAGTTCATATGTAAAATGGCAGTCATATTATAGTTGTATAGTATGTTGTGTCAGGGCATGAAAATGGAGGTAAGGTTTTGAAAATGTATCTCACAGAAATGTCAGGATGTAAATGGTGTTCCTAGGCAGTTCAGCATGAGAGGTGAGCCTCTTAACCAAGCCCTACACTGAATTCAGTGTATAATGTAGGGTTTCTGCTTCTGCATGATGGTGTGTTTATTCACGGATGTAAAGGACAAGGCAAAACCAATCCCTGGGTAGTTATGTAGGGGTGGTGGTGGGGGGGGGGTTCTGTGTGGTGGGGTCAGTGATCCGTGAGCCAATCGTTAATTTGTGCTGGCATTTCGCCATATCCAGTGGGATTGGATGAGATTACAGGTCACTGCTGCTGCTTGTTGGAAAGGTTAACCTCTCCACTGTAGGATGGGTGTGGACAGAAATGGAGACGAATGCTGTTAGCAGTATGTGTCTCTGTACTCCATGCCATTGCATGAGATTAGCACATTATTATCAAAGCCCTGCTGCTACTGTACTGCTACTCCTGTGTGTAATACAGGCAGGGAGTCTGCATGTCTGATCTGCCAATCATTCTGTAGGATCTCTTTATAAAGCCGCCGTTTCTGCCATGCTTTTCTTCTCATCCCTGCGTATTTTTTTGCTTTGACACACATGCACTAACAAATGCATGCACACATATGCACGCTAACACACACACACACATACACAGACAGAAGTGTAATCATATCTTTGTTGGGATGCTAACTATGACAACCTTAACCCCTACCCAGCCCATACTATAAATATAAGTAACTAAACAAAATGCAAGTCTTTTTTTTGCATTTTTAGTGTTTTTGATTACAGTCACAGAATTTTATAAAATTGAGATTTATATTGTGGGGACCTGAAATATGCCCCCACAAGCCAAAAGATTTAATCACATTGTGGGGACATTTGTTAAAAGGAGATTTGGTCTCCACAATGTAGTAAATACAAACACACACACACACTTAATATGAAAAGTTTCAACCCTGTGCTCATTTTCACTCTTGGCTCATAACTCCTACAGTAGAATAGCTGAGAGGTTCAGGAGCCTATCCAAGCTAGGGGTTGGACTGTCAGTCTGATGCTAATTAAAACATGATCATTCGAACCCCCAGGAACCTCCGCTAGGGGCCCCTGCTTTAGCTAATGTAAAACGTTAATGTATGTGTGTTTCGGTACTGCTGATTCCCTGCATTAAAATGCTCTTTATGACATATTTCTTAATTAAATACATAAACACTGCCAAGGTTGTGTGGGGGAAAAAACTTTTAAAAACTATTTTAATTAAACAAAGAACCTTATTCTTAATTAAAAGTAACCTTCAGATAAGGGAAATTAGATATGTTCTGGCCAGCCTATTAATCAATTGTTGTAATGTAACTTGGAAAAGCTAAAGAATAATTATTGGCAGAACACAATGGGCAAAGTGAGAGGTGCGTGTGATATATATCGCGTGAGAGTGCAGGCATACAGGGGGGTCTTCAGTTGACTTTCTGGAGCAACAGGATAAAGAGATGTAACTAGATTAGCTTGGGGGGGCTGGGGGATGACGCAGAACGAGGCATGTCAGCAAGAAACATGTGCTGTTGTCAAGGAGATGGAGAGCACAAAAAGATGTTTGATTTTATTTGGTTCTAATTATAGAGGCGACAAGCGACTTCTGAGAGACTGGAGACAGTGACACTTGAGCAGAAGAGAAATACGGCACAGGGGACCAAGGGCCACACGCATGTGCTACGTTAGCACAGCTACAGAGAGGGCAGTGACATCCATGCAGGCAAGCTAGTGCTAGTGCACGTCCAAGTTATACCCCTGTCGCTGTCATACCTCACTTTCCTGCCCCCACATGCTCTACCTAGTGTGGCTTTAAAGAGCCACACCTGTTGCTTGTTTTCTCTTACCTCTCGTTGCAGCCTACGTGTGGATCACTCCAGCTGCCCCTCGTCTGTTCCCTCGTCAGTCCTGTATAAGAATGCCTCCCAGTCCTGTCACAGAAGTTTGGTCCACGTGCATGCCTGAGTCCTTCCCTGTTCTTGGGTTCCCCGTTTATTGACACTTTGATGTCTGTTTTATTTCTCAGCCCCCTGCTAATTGTAATCTCTTCACTATAAACAACACCAAACTTGCAATTTTTTTATACTTCATCACCATGTTGAGGTAAAAATAAAATAAAACTTCAAAAGACAAATCTGTGAATGTGAAACTTTACAACATACTTAACTGTACTGTCTCCAACTATGAAGGCATGATGGGTACTACAACTATGTCATTTTATAATAATCATCAATATACTGTGTTAATTGTGAATTGACGTTACTCATGTAAAGCCATATATAAAAATGACCATTTTTTAAGCAGCAGTTTAATAATAATAATAATAATAATTGATACTTTATTGATCCCCATAGGAAAAATGTCTTTACGCCTCCCACAACTTGCTCTTTTTTCATAGAGTAAGTTGTCTACGAAGGGCTGTCACCCAGGGAGCTGGGGGTTAAGGGCCTTGCTCAAGAACCCACAGGCTGAGGCTGGGTTTAAACCTGCGACCTTCTGATTACAGGCACAGCCCACAGAGCCACACGCTGCCCTAATTTTAATCCAGCTGCCCTAAGTTTAATAGGTACAGTTAAGATTGAGCAAAGTTTTTCAAACGCCACCTACTTGACGGGCCCCATAATGGTCTCGGCTGATCACTTCGGTGTGCCTCGTGACGATTTTGTGGTGCACAATATAGTTAATAAAATTTACTATTGAGAATTCAAACAGGACTACAAAATGGTACATTCACTTTAATATAGTGGATTATATAGTGGGCGAGTGGATATTTCAAACACAGCGTAAATCAACATTACACCAAGAATTCCAGTCTTCTCATATAAAAGTAAAAAAACAGCCATACCCAAAAATGAAAGAAAGAAATTGCAATTCAGACCGGTCAGCCATGCCCATGGGTGACAGGCCATGGGTGTCTTTGGGGTACCGATGCTGAGCTGATTTCTGGCTGCCCGTGCCGCAGCGATTCATTAGAAGGCTGTAGCGGGCGATTCTGACAGGCCGGCTAATAACAACAGCACTGGAAGGCTTGTAAGCGCTGTGCATTATTAACGAGGTCACGGGGAATCAGTGCAACCTGATCCTGCTGCATCTGTCCAAAAACAGAAGAGCGAGAGAAAGCAGCATTGAAAAAAAGAAAGAAAAATAAAATCAATAATGTAAAACAGTGAGGTCAGTCTTGTGGAGTTCTCGCTCTCTTAGACCCACCGTAATAGTTTAACCTGATGTGCTGTTCTTCTGTACCCTTTCCTCTCAGGCACAGTGGAAAAGCACAGCGTCCGCAGTGCACTGCCATTAATCCACTGTCCCGATGTCACCCTCTCATTCAGCTGTGATTAATCCATGCCTTGTGGGTCATTTGTTGCAAAGGTATTTTTTCCCCTTTTGTCACCAAGTAAAGGAATTAAGATCAGGTCATCTTTTGAAATATATATGTATATATCTCTGAGTAATAATTAGCATTTTCCAACATCATATAGTAATGGAAATGGATAAACAATTTCATCAAAACAGTTAGTTTCACCATCTATGTCACAGCACAGTTGATGACGATAAATGGGTAATTATTGCTGAGACACAGCAGAGCACACTTTCCTAAAGCTCTACATATTGCATGACAGAGTGGGTGGTCTGCTAGCTAAGGATACCATTTATTTCATTCTAAAGATATACACTTTAGAGCGAAAAAGCCTCTCACTTAATGGGTGATGGAAATTATAGCACAATCACACATTCTGGGAGATAACACACACAGCGTCTTTACTGAATGCCAAATTTCTGTAGTGCAATATGTGTTTTAAGTATTTAAGTAATTTTGCCCCTTTATTGACAAAGCGCCTTTATGATGTTGCTATTATAAAGCTCTTTCCTCTGACTGATAGCTACTCACTATATCTTTAGTTATTTTGTATCCCTCCATCTCAATGTATTCTCTTTGTCCACGTCTCCCTTTTTCATAGCCAAAGATAAAAGCACACAGATAAAAAAGTAAAGGCATCCGATTCAACCGATGTGATCATATGTTTCGGAAGGGCAATGGCAGGCCTTTGCAGTGTCGCCTGCTGGCCTGCAGCATCCATTTGCAATCACTGCTCTTTTTAGATTACTGGCATAGCACTTAGTACAACCTACTTGCCGCTCAGATACTGTAGATCTTATATAAGCCCGAGCCACTAAGGTTTAGGTGCTTGAACGGATCCTGAGTTTATTCTGTTCCATCACATGCCGCCTGACTCGGCTGATCGAGTGTTAGATGATCAGTGCATTGGTTAAATCAGAGGTGCTTCACATCAAACAAAAAGGATGGTTGCATGTCCCTGGAAGAGGCCTGCAAAAAATAAGTGGCATATGAATGGCACCGGCAGCACTGTCCATCTTTCAGATGCGGGCATTTGGGCCTTCTGTAACAACCATTTATAATCACATCCCGTATCCCTCCCCAGGGCATTGCCTGCTGTAATACTGCAAAAAAGCCCTGAAGCGCCAGACGCTTTCACACTCCTGCCAATTATGTTGTATCAGCCAGAATTTGTCTAAACAGAATTTTTTTCTTGACTTCTGTGAAACTGAATGGAATTATATTTAGCCATAATGCTGCATGGGGTTCTGACCCTCGCTGCACCCGTTTGCTGCTGTCAGTCAGTATGAGGCTGAGTTTGGGGCCACGGCACCAGTGCTGGCACCGGGTACGAGGGCTGGCAGCAGGAGGCAGAGCTACCCAGTGAGCAGTTGGCGCTCCAAAGCAATGCCACGCCGGGCCTGGGCCACGTCACGGAAAGCAGCTGGGGGCGAACGGAGGCCCATAAGAAGAGGACACGCCGCCTTAATCCCAGTGCTGTGCAGCCCCACAAGGCCACAGCATCTGTGTCTCTGGGCTGGATATATTTAGCTCACAGTGTAAACCAGCCATCTGATCGGACTCAGATACCACATCACATTACCTGAAGGGTCTGGGATCGGTTTGCATTTATAAATACAACTGAAGGTCAATTAGGTCATGTTTTGTTTTTTTTTTTTTTTTGGGGGGGGGGGGGGTGACTGGAATATGGTCTCACTTTACAGGAAAATCTGTCAAGATCCCATCAGGTGTGAGCATTTGTGTTCTATTTGCAGCACCATAAATGATAATAATAATAATAATAATAATAATAATGCAGTATTAAGAACAGTGCCAAAATCAATATGTTATTTAAATGAAGTGTATAATTTTTCTTTGAAGTCTTATAAGTTGAATGCAGCCATAATGAATTTTCAGCCTGGGCGAGGCACAGAGAGACTGATGCATTTTAAAGATCACTGCATTTTCAGTCCTGTATTCTGTTAACAATAAATTTAAACAGCAGCACATAACGTCGAAGTTATAATGTCAGACCGAGCCAATATATTTTCAATATAATGAAATGGGATTTACTTGTAGAAGCCCGAGATAAATCATGCATTTGCATATGAGCCAAACTGAAAAATAAATGGATCCTGGACAAATGTGTGCGAATAGCGTGTCTCTGTGTGTGATCAGCAGACTCTGTAAGTCGGTACTCCTTTCCCTGTCTTTCTGTGAGTATGCAAGCACACATTTACAAATGCTGAAAGCTCCACATCGCCACAGTTACTTGGTTCATGCTTGTAAATAGCAGAAAATTCACAATGAAATGTAGCACCAATTCCCAACCACACCACAACATTAGCCTGCTGACTGTGAGAACATTTGCTGATATTCAGCTGATAGATTCCGGTGTGTATAAAGAGTTTGACACAAATGGGCATCACTTCAACACATCTGAGACCCTGTGGATTTCGGGGACGAATGGCAGGGAAATTGGTTTTTGCTCAGACGACAATGCAGAACATTGTCCCAGATGAGATTGTGGTCAAGTTGTACTGCATGGACGGAGATCAAATGCAAAAAAAAAAAAATTGAAAAAAGCAAAATGAAGACCGATGATATGGAGTGAAGGGTTCAGCAGGAATTGTGATATTTAATGGCAGGAAAGCCAGAATACTAAGCGGCCAGCTTTGTAGTGAAATCCACTGCAAAGCAGAAAGAGGAACAGCAGTGAATGCTAACTGCTCCTTCTAGTACGGTAAGTCAGTCATGCAGCAATAGCCATACATTACAGTAAGTACTGCCTCTACCGCTGAGACTAAACAGGCTAGTTATGGAACAGTTATGCCTGTTTTTAGAGAGTACCCAGTTGTTTTCACCTGTTTTTGTGTCATGCACCCCCATGTCAGTCTGATGACACCTATGCAGCCATTCTTAGAAGAATAATATGAAAATATCAGTGATTTCTATTGGTGGAAAATCTCAAAAACTACCAATAGCATTGTAGTTTGCTGCCTGCACTAAAGGAAAGGCTACATTTTGCTTAAAGGTTAATGAAAGCATTTACAGCCCCTCGAAATATTATTTTAAGTCACAGCCCTGATCCTGAAGATACTAAACCTCGCATGACAGAAGTAATAAAACTGAATAAGGCACTCGAGTGTGTCCAGTACACTTAGGCTGACGGTGATGTCTCGGGGAAAACAATGACGGAATAAGGTTCAGCTACTTATCAGATTGTGCACCTAAATATCCCAGAGCTTGCACTACTGATAAAAAATGAGGATATTAATGTCCATTTGCAGCAAAAGGTAATTTAGACCAACACAATGCTGTCCACTGATTCAAAAGAACCTGCAGAAAACTTCCTTCACATAAAGTGGAAAAGTACGATTTATCTGCAAGTATTGTGTCATAATGGTCTCACCAAATGTTTAAAAATGCAGAACTAGTAACATTTATTTTATTGAATATTTGGCCCAGAGAGAATGTAATAGACCATAACTTGGTGGCAATATATTGATATACAGTGTAACACTTACATGACAGACAGAAAATAAGATGCCCTTTGTAGCATTGTGAGCTGTGCAGCTTTGTAAATACGCAGAGGTGAAAGCAGCTGAACATTGCTTGTCCATAGGGGCTGACTGCTGTAGTTCAGGAAAGTAGCAATTTATCTACGCCACGAAGCACACCGCGCTAAAGCTGGCTGCACAGTGCTCAGCTGCTGTCGGCACATGGCCTTCCTGTCTGTGCAATAGCAGAAAGGTAGGAGGAACGGGCCCCTTCAAAGCAGCACCCTGCCCTCTGGCCTGCAAAATCAGGGCCCGGAATGGGTGTGGCGGCCCCTCACACAGCTGCGAGGAGACTACAGAGAAAATTTCACTCCTTCCATTTAAATGCAAATAAGCAAATCGAAGGAAACAAATTGCTCAGACGTTTGTTAATAATATCAATGTCTGTTCGGCATGACGGAGGCTTATACAGTCTAAGGCTGCGGCTCATATTGCCTGGAATGAAGATTAATGCCCTGTTAATTATTTATTAATTAATCTCGCTTTTATTTTTTATATAAGCTTTGTAATTACAGTCTAAGAGCTAAAGTTCACAGCATAAACATGTTTTGGACAGCCTTAACTACTCAGACGGAAAAAATTAATTTATCAGCAAGAAATGTTACTGTTTTTGCCTTTCGTGAAAATTGTAGCAGAAGCCACCTTTTCAGAGAAAACTGAAAAACATACGTTATGTAAACAATACATCGGTGTTGTACATTTTCTGTGCATCCATCATTCCATCCATCCATGCATCTTCTAAGCGCTTATCCTGGTCCGGGTCACATGGGTAGCACAGGGGATAGGCATATCCTAAATGGCATTTTAGTATCTCTGCATTTTCTACAAAAATATTGAATATACCTGGAACTTCCACATTCCTGTATTGTTAATGCAAACAGTTTGAGGCTCTGTAACTTTGCAGCCCTCTCGTCGGAGCTTATGGAAATTTTAAAAGTGACATGTCAGCAAAAGCCCAATTTCGCTTCTATATAAACTTTGTTTTTTTATTTTCTTTTATCCTTCCATCTTTGCTCTCTGAGTTGCAGCCAGCTGTTCGCATCCTTTTCAGTCAGGATCACCCCAAGCTGAACCTCTGAATCTGCTGTCAGATCTGATAGAGTCACCAGCTCAAAGCGGCTGCAGAATGATGTAGGCCCTTCCGCAAGCCCGTCTTTGGGATTAAATGCCTTTATTTGACAAAATGCTAAAACTGCGGGGAACTTGATTTGGGTTGTGCTGAGATGAGCACCAAAGGATTTATCCTGTCCGATGGTATCCCGGTGAAAGCACTAATAATCCCTTGCTTGGAAGAAGGATCACAGCAAAATATGACATTCATGCATGTGTGTGGGCATTGCCAGGATCCCCGTAAGTCAATGCAATTTGCAGGATTTCCGCCGTTACTTGCAATAAGCCGCTCATTTACCTCCTAGCCTGATCTGCATATAACCCCCCACCATAAATCGCAAAGACACCTACTTCAGCAGAATTTTTATTGAGAATATATGGGATGCATTAGAGATTCCCCTAAAAGTGATGATCAGCAGGATAAATCCTGGGATGTCTCAGCCGGGGGGAAACATGCACAAAATAGATGAAAAATGATGATGGATTTGGGGATGTGGCTGTGTATGTGGGGGGGGGGTTGTCTACTAATGAAGGGAAGCAGCATTGATTGGATTAGCATCAGTCAAGCCCAAACGTGGCTATAATTACACCTCTATACCTCGGGTAGCTCCTCCTCGCCGCATGAAGGCTCTGCAGACTCACATACGTTTAGTTGCCACTGCTTTCTCTACTCCACATTTCAGCATTTTAAGCCGCCAGCCAGAATTACCCTAGGTAAATAAACAGCAGATTGAAATATGGAGCACATAAATACTCCTCTCTCAGCGTAGGTAGCACTGTCTTACAGGCCCCACAGAGACTCCCTGGTGTAGGCCCCACTGTCTGACAGGCCCTGTAGGGACTCCTCGGTGTGGGCCGCACTGTCATACACGCCCTGTAGGGACTCCTCGGCGTGGGCCATACTGTCTGACAGGCCCTGTAGGGACTCCTCGGCGATGGGCCGCATTCTCTGACAGGCCCTGTAGGGACTCCTCGGCGATGGGCCGCACTGTCTTACAAGCCTGTGACTCCTTGGTGTGGGCCGCACTTTCTGAAAGGCCCTGTAGGGACTCCTCAGCATGGTCCGCACTGTCTTACAGGCCCCACTGGGATTCCTCAGATTGGTCCGCACTGTCTAACAGGCCCCGTAGGGACTCCTCAGCGTGGGCAGCACTGTCTGACAGGCCCCATAGGGACTCCTCAGCATGAGCTGCATTGTCTAACAGACCCTGTAGGGACTCCTCAGCATGGGCCGCACTGTCTGACAGGCCCCGTAGGGACTCCTCAGCATGGGCCGCACTGTCTGACAGGCCCCGTAGGGACTCCTCAGCGTGGGCCGCACTGTCTGACAGGCCCTGTAGGGACTCCTCAGCATGGGCCGCACTGTCTTACAGGCCCTGTAGGGACTCCTCACCATGAGCTGCATTGTCTAACAGGCCCTGTAGGGACTCATCAGCATGGGCCGCACTGTCTGACCGGCCCTGTAAGGACTCCTCAGCATGGGCTGCACTGTCTTACAGGCCCTGTAAGGACTTCTCGGCGTGAGCTGCATTGTGTAACAGGCCCTGTAGGGACTCCTCAGCGTGGGCCGCACTGTCTGACAGGCCCTGTACGGACTCCTCAGCATGAGCTGCATTGTCTTACAGGCCCTGTAAGGACTTCTCGGCGTGGGCCGCACTGTCTTACAGGCCTTGTAAGGACTACCTGGCTTGGGCCGCACAGTCTGACCAGCCCTGTAAGGACTCCTCGGCGTGGGATGTACTGACCTGCAGGTACCCCGCAGGGACTCCTTCAAATGAGCCGCACCATTTACAGGCCCAGTAGAGACTCCTCTGCACAGGTTGCACTGTTCTGCAGACTCCACAGGGATTCCTTCGCACTGGCTACACTGTCCTGCAGGCGAAACACATTGACACTGTGGATCCTGCCACTGCCTTGTTCCTCCACATGCACCCTGAACAAGCATTGCTTATGTGGGGCATCTGCTGCCTTCCCCCATGAATGAGTGAATGGACATATATCTGTCTGTTGTTTCCCAAGCAGCATCATGCAGGTCACTGAAGACAGTGAGTGCATTATGGAGAAAATGTGCAGTAAACAGGAAAGCGAATTTGTAAGTGCAGCATTGCTCTCCGTATTTTCTATGTGCCCTGCTTTGTACGCTGCTCTTCCTGGGATCGGCTCAGATTTTCTGAAAAATTGACAGATGCATAAATGGAGGAACAGATGGATGGAATATGGAATTATAAACCTGCATATAATTCACTGTGACAAAAAGGGGCAGCAATTAAAAATACACAAAGAATAACCATCCATGGAAAGATCCAAGCAAACAAACCCCAGACATGAAAAAGGAAAAATACTGGAATGTTATACTACCGCTCCTTAGTGACCCTTCACAAATACGACGGTAACAAAAAAAATATTTTTTGGCCAATGTGGAGATTTATGACATTTACACCTAACAGAGCACGCTGGAGTGGGACAGATCTTTGAAGTAGAATTTACAAAATGTTGTTGAAATATCTACTTCATGAGGAATAAAAGAAATTCAGTATGGAAGGCTGGAGTAAGTAAAGTAAGCAAAGGTGCAGTCATGGCTAGATGACCGTGATTTTCGACCTGATCGTTGGAACAGAACTCAATCGCAAAACGATGAGTGGTTGTACATTGTCTACCATATAAATAAACAAATAAAATAATCTTTAAGAATCGTCAGTGTTTATTAATGCAATAGTAATAAAAGGCTATTCAGTTTTTCTTTGCTGCTGTTTTTCCAATCACCCAGTCCCTGTGTCAGCAGAGTAGGGCTGCGACCTTGCAATGGCTGATTTCTGTGTCTGCATGTCCACCTTGTCGAGCACACAGAGATTGCAGCACTTGTTTGAAGGCTGTTAAATAAATGTTTTTAATAAAACGTTCTCCTCACGCCACCTATCCCCATGCCATTAACTCCTCTTTCTATTTCTGCTGCTGCAGTCTCTGGCTCATTATCCTTAATCTAACAGTGCTGTTAATGAGTGCCAGGCCCAACATAAACAAAGGCCCTCACCTCCAAAAGGCTAACGGTGCATACTAAGCAGGCCAGGGATACCACACAACGAAAAGCGACTGATGTGCTCTAAAAAAAATCATATATCATCTTACAAATATTAAAATACAATGCAGAACATCGGGAAGGCTTCTGCACAGCCTCAAACACAGCAGCAGATTTAGCTAACCTTTCCACACAGCTATGAACACAATGCAGGACATTAGGCGGGATTTCACAAGATGTGAACAGCACAAAGAATATTGTGCAGGCTTCTACACAGTCTCAAACCCCACACAGGACATTGAGAATGATGTCACAAGGCTGTTAGCACAACGTAGAAGGAGAATAATGATTCCACACAGCTACACATGCAACATAGAACATCAGGAAGTCATCTACGGGGTTACAAATGCGGCACAGAAAACCCCGGAAACACACAACACATGAATGTACACGCCCACACACTCACAGACGTGAACTCACAGCGTGAGCTGTTTTTCATCATCGTGTGAAAAGTCAAGTGTGGCAATGATGCTAGGACATCTCTCCTCCTCCTCTGCCAGAGATTCACCAATGCATCCCCCTGACACTGGAGTTTCAGCCCAAAAGCACAAACCTCTGGCACATTTCTGTTCATCAAATTTGCGATACATGGATGGACAGTACATGAGCCACATTTAAAGAGCAGCCAGGGTCATGCACTATTGACTGGATTACTAGTCATTACTACTTTGTGGGCCTGGACACTATAACAGTACTCTCAAAGGCAGCCTGAGCATGTGGCTGAGTGTCTGCCAATCAGATTCTTAGGTATCAGCAGGGTGCAAAAGACTCTTTCATCTATCCACTCTAGTGAAAAAATAGCACAACTTGCACGGTTTATAACAGCCAGTAAAAACAATGGGCAAATTGTAAAATGCGCAGTAAAGAGCAGTTAAGATAAACAAGGCTTCACCGTGGTTTAAAGTATCGTCGTGCTTAATGATGTGGTGGCCTTATGCCGAAGTTTGCTGGGTGAAGAGGAAAAGTGGTGCTTTTATATGTTTTGCCGGGGATTCATTGAGCCTCTCTGCTTGTACAGGGATATGCGTTGAGGTTGATTTAGTACCAATCTCTGAGTGGCTTCATTAGCAATGTGAAAGAACACATCTGTGACACAGTAACAGGCTGATGTACACTGGACAGGCCAGGTTATGAGCGAGTGCCTTCAGGTGCTGCTGCACACTTGGTGAACACTGAGGTCCCTGCTGGCTGCGTGGGAGTCCTTGTTCTCATACGGCATGTGCTTGAGCTGCATGTGTGCTGAAAGCAGGAAATGAAAAGATGCCGCTGGAGCGATATATCGGAGGGGGGGGGGGGGGCTACCTGCTTGGTCAATTCTGCTAAACGAAAGAGGAAATTGAGGCCATTCATCCACCCTCTGGTGCTATCATTCACACATGCGACTGTTATTTAAATTATTGCTACGCTTAAAAAAAAATCATAACTCAAAAGCTTTATTCACAATTGTAATTTTGCTTAATTAATTTTTTTTCCCCCATTTCTTAAGAAATTAAACCCCAAGGCGTTTCATTAATAGCTCACTTAGAGTAGAGTTGATTTTTCTGTATTTGGTTACAGCTGGTGGAGGATGACGTACCAGTCCATGAAGCAGCTCAAAGATATGTGAGTGTGCCGGGCACGTGTCCTCGGAGGGGTTAAAGTAACGGGGCCACGCTAGCCGCAATGAAGTCAGGAGCCAATGAGAGCACAGCGTTCATGAAGGAGGCGAGGCTGGGGGAGGGACACGGGCAGCGGAGTCCGGTTTAGTTTTGGAAAAAGTAGCGAAGCTGTTTCCCAGGATGCTATGCTGCTGTCAGCGTTCATTCAGAACACCACGACGTGTGATATAATGAAATGTCCCCATTAGTGTGCTTGCTCGTCATCAGTGTGACACTGTCACTATCGCTTAATAAGCAGCCACGCTATTCCAGCTGGTATTTGCTGGATTCGCTTTCTTCTATTTACCTTCTTTATTACCCACATTGCAGGACAGGCCGGTTACGCCGCGTTGCCACATGACAGAATGGATTTGTTATGCTTTCACAGACAGCGGAGCCTGAGCGGGCTGTACATCACATTAAAGAATATACATTATTCCAGCGGTCCATTCAGAAGGGAGACTCTGCTAACGTAATAACAGTCTGATGCTATATGCACCCATCATCACACGTTTAAATTAACAGGAGCCTGTACTTTTATTCAGGGTAATAAATGTCACTGGAAAAAACAATGAGAATAAATGTAGAGGAGCCCCTGTTTAATGCCACTCCGGATTCCTGAACGTGTTATTGAAGCTGCTGGGTCCTATCTGCTGCCTTTCTGAAAGGGCCCAGAGGAGAAACTCTTCCACAACACAGTGTGTCCCACATGCTATAAATCTGCTCTAGGGATTCCATTCAAAAGCAGGCCTTTAACGGCCTGTCTATGCGTGCTCATTTTTTTGGTGTTCATTGTGAGCCACAGAGCACGAGTGCGAGATGCAGAAAGAGTGAGATGGAGAGCAGCATAAATCGGCAGGCTACTCCATCCGCAGCTCGAATTGTTGAGCTGTGTGCTTTGAGATGTAGGTCAGTCTAGGTCTTTGACCCAACGTGCTGAGCCCTGAAACCTGCAGGCTGCTGTGACAGATGTGTTGTCGCCACTGACTGGATGGATGTTCTGGATGAGGACGCACACCCATCATCATGGGAGAAGAACAGCAAAAGTGAAAGCGTTAAGAGCTGGCTGGTTCCTGCATGTGGGGCAGAAGAATTACGTCACTCTCCTCTGGCATTGCGGGGGATGTGCAGTGGCTGCAAAGGTCCAGGCAGTTCCTTAGAAACACATTCAGGGCTCATGAAACATACAACCCCAAATCAGAAAAAGTTGGGACGGTATGTAAAATGAAAATCAAACTGAAAACAGTACTTTGCTAAATTATCTTTGACCTCTATTACATTGAAAACAATACAACAGCACATTATTTAATGTGTTCCTCATGAATTTTATTGTTTTTCTCGAAATAAACACGTATTCCAATTTTGGTTCTTACAACACATTTAAAAAAAAGTTGGGACAGGAGCAATTTAGGGTTAGTAATGAGGTAAATTGGTTAAATAATGATGTGATTTGAAGCAGGTGATGTCAACAGGTGATTGTAATTATGAGTTGGTACAAAAGCAGCATCCAATAAAGGTCTAGTCCTTCAGGAGCAAAGATGGGCCGAGGATCACCAGTTTGCCAACAAATATGCGAGAAAATTATTGAAATGTTTAAAAACAATGTCCCTCAAAGAAAGACAGGAAGAGATTTGGATATTTCACCTCCAACAGTGCATAACAATTAAAAGATTCAAGGAATCTGGAAGAATTTCAGTGCGTAAAGGACACAAGCCTAAGCTGAACAACCGTGATCTCCGATCCCTCAAGCGGCACTGCATCAAGAATTGTCATTCATCTATAAGTGATATGACCACATGGGCTCAGGACTACTTTGGCAAACCTTTGTCAGGTACCACAATACGTAGTTACATCTACAAATGCCAGTTAAAACTGTACTGTGCCAAAAGGAAGCCCTATCTTAACAGTGTCCAGAAGCACCGTCGACTTCTCTGGGTTCGGGGTTGGATCATCACACAGTGGAAACGTATCAGTATTTCAGGTATTTTTTGGGAGAAATGGACGCTGTGTAGAAACTTTCATTTCTGTGATGGCACCATTAATACTGAAAAGTACATAGAGATTTTGGAGCACAAAATACTGCCTTCAAGAAGACATCTTTTCCTGGGACGCCCATGAAAAAATTAGGTGGTACCTTGGGCGGAGCTTAAAGCTCTCTCCATCCATGACGTCATAAGCGGGACAATTCTGATTGGTCGAGGGCTTCTCTATATACCACACATGCTTATGCCACGTGCTGCCGATAGGGGTTCATATGGTTTGGGAGATTGTAAACTTTAATAAAATACATGCAATGTATTTTTATTCTATTAATGGGCTTTTTTAAATTACGTTTTTAAGGAATAATAAAACATTTAGCAGGATGAATTCCCCCAGCGGGGGGTCCGTCCGCCCCGTAGCCACGTGTTGTTAGTATGCACCTCTGCATATTTTAAAAGAAGCACCAAAATGTTTTAAAGAAGAAAAACTTTAGCGTTATTTTGAAAGAATAGCAAACGGAATTTAAACAAACATGCCCGAAAGAAAGAGATGAGCAAATTTAAACAAGCACAAGCGAAACCAATAAACATACCGCACGTCATTTTAAAAGAAGAGAGCACTCATTACATTTAACCACAATGTTAAAAGAAAGGCTTTAGTGATATTTACCAGGTTGGAGAAAATATTTAAGCAACAAACTTTTAGAAGAAATGGGACAAAACGAGCTCGGAGCTTGGCCACATGCAACTACTCTGTTTGAACAACGCGGTCGAAATGAAAGACCGGGGTCCAGCGCTTGGCGCATGTGCACCCACGCCGATGTCCATTTCAAAATGGCGACACCGGCGGAGCACCAATTATTATAAATAAACCCCTACAACCATAACGTTTTTAAGTAATGAAGCACTTTTCTGCCAATGTGAATAATAAAGTAAAGCGCATTTTCGACAGCAATAATCAAGGAATAACGCGGTTAATTCTTGTTTAAATGAGCGCATGCGCTCTCTCTCTCTGGCTCACTCTCATATAGCGCATGCGCGTAGATCCACACAGCATTTCCTTCAAAGGGCCAGCCCGTTGCGGCAAGCAGCTGTCAAATGGCTACCAGCGGAAACTGTTGTCGTGATGCTAAGCGTTGGCCCAGGACTGTGAGAAGCAGACAGCCAGCAGTCCCATCATGGCAGAATGCACACTAATTCTATATTTTATGTGTTTATTTGTAAATAGTATAAAATAATCTATTTCTAATTTAAATAAAAGTCGATCTCTAACACAACACCCCCGGATTGTTTAGCTACATTTAGCGACGGGGTGGGCGGTGTAGGAACGGCCAAGAATTTAGGACACATTTAGCTCTTTTTGTTATAACGCTATTTTTAATTAGTATGAGTGGGATACAAATCATTTAGACAATGAGAATTGAGGAAGAACCTAAACAACAGTGTATCAGCCTCAGTAATGGATCGACAAACAGCGCAGTTCTGGTACGTACGACCGGCCCGTTTGAACAACGAGGCTGAAATGTTCATCCGAGACGGCACCAATCTTGCGCATGCGCACTCACGCAGACACACATTTCAAAATCCACAACAACGGGGACACATGCTGCCCTTTTATTTCAAATAAGCCCCTTTAACCACATCGTTTTTTAAGCAACGAAACTCTTTTTCGGGTAATGTGTTATTTAAAATAAAACATCTTAAGCATTTCCATCCATCCATCCATCCATCATCTCCCGCTTAATCCGGAGTCGGGTCGCGGGGGCAGCAGCCTCAGCAGGGAGACCCAGACTTCCCTCTCCCCGGCCACTTCGTCCAGCTCCTCTGGGGGGATCCCGAGGCGTTCCCAGGCCAGCCGAGAGACATAGTCTCTCCAGCGTGTCCTGGGTCTTCCCCGGGGTCTCCTCCCAGTGGGACATGCCCGGAATACCTCCCCAGGGAGGCGTCCCGGAGGCATCCTGATCAGATGCCCGAGCCACCTCATCTGGCTCCTCTCGATGCGGAGGAACAGCGGCTCTACTCTGAGTCCCTCCCGAATGACTGAGCTCCTCACCCTATCTCTAAGGGAGAGCCCAGCCACCCTGCGGAGGAAACTCATTTCGGCCGCTTGTACCCGCGATCTCGTTCTTTCGGTCACTACCCAAAGCTCATGACCATAGGTGAGGGTAGGAACGTAGATCGACTGGTAAATCGAGAGTTTCGCCTTTTGGCTCAGCTCTCTCTTCACCATGACAGATCCGCCTGTCGATCTCCCGCTCCATCGTTCCCCCACTCGTGAACAAGATCCTGAGATACTTAAACTCCTCCACTTGGGGGAGGACCCCATCCCCAACCTGGAGAGAGCACTCTACCCTTTTCCGGCTGAGAACCATGGTCTCAGATTTGGAGGTGCTGATTCTCATCCCAGCCGCTTCGCACTCGGCTGCGAACTGCTCCAGTGAGAGCTGAAGGTCACGGCTCGATGAGGCCAACAGAACCACATCATCCGCAAAAAGCAGAGACCTAATCCTGAGGTCACCGAACCGGACGCCCTCAACGCCCTGGCTGCGCCTAGAAATTCTGTCCATAAAAACTATGAACAGAATCAGTGACAAAGGGCAGCCCTGACGGAGTCCAACCCTCACCGGAAACGAGTCCGACTTATTGCCGCCCATGCGGACCAAACTCTGGCACCGGTCATACAGGGACCAAACCGCCCTTAAAAGGGAGCCCGGTACCCCATACTCCCGGAGCACTCCCCACAGGACCCCCCGAGGGACACGGTCGAATGCTTTCTCCAAGTCCACAAAACACATGTAGACTGGTCGGGCAAACTCCCATGAACCCTCCAGAACCCTGCCGAGAGTATAGAGCTGGTCCACTGTTCCACGGCCAGGGCGAAAACCACACTGCTCCTCCTGAATCCGAGGTTCGACAATCCGGCGGACCCTCCTTTCCAGGACCCCCAAATAGACCTTGCCAGGGAGGCTGAGGAGTGTGATCCCCCTGTAGTTGGAACACACACTCCGGTCCCCCTTCTTAAAGAGGGGGACCACCACTCCGGTCTGCCAATCCAGAGGCACTGTCCCCGATGTCAACGCGATGCTGCAGATGCGTGTCAGCCAGGACAGCCCCGCAGCATCCAGAGCCTTGAGGAACTCTGGGCGAATCTCGTTCACCCCCGGGGCCCGGCCACGGAGGAGCTTTTTGACCACCTCAGCGACCTCCACCCCCGAGATAGGCGAGTCCACCCCCAAGTCCCCACACTCTGCTTCCATATCGGAAGGCGTGTCGGTGGGATTGAGGAGGTCTTCGAAGTACTCCCTCCACCGACCCAAAACGTCCCGAGCTGAAGTCAGCAGCGCACCATCCCCACCATAAATAGTGTTGATGCTGCACCGCTTTCCCGCCCGGAGCCGCCGGATGGTGGACCAGAATCTCCTCGAAGCCGTCCGGAAGTCGTTCTCCATGGCCTCACCAAACTCCTCCCACACCCGAGTTTTTGCCTCAGCGACCGCCAAAGCCGCATTCCGCTTGGCCTGCCGGTAGCTGTCGGCTGCGTCTGGAGTCCCACAGGCCAGAAAGGCCCGATAAGACTCCTTCTTCAGCTTGACGGCATCCCTTACCCCCGCTGTCCACCAGCGGGTTCGGGGATTGCCGCCGCGACAGGCACCGACCACCTTGCGGCCGCAGCTCCGGTCAGCCGCCTCCACAATGGAGGCACGGAACATGGCCCATTCGGACTCAATGTCCCCCGCCTACCCCGGGATATGGGAGAAGTTCTGCTGGAGGTAGGAGTTGAAACTCTCCCTGACAGGGGATTCCGCCAGACGTTCCCAGCAGACCCTCACTATACGCTTGGGCCTGCCAGGCCCACCAGGCCCACCAGCGGAGCCAACCCACCACCAGGTAGTGATCGGTTGACAGCTCCGCCCCTCTCTTCACCCGAGTGTCCAAAACATGCGGCTGCAAGTCCGACGACACGACTACAAAGTCGATCATCGAACTGCGGCCTAGGGTGTCCTGGTGCCAAGTGCACATATGGACACCCTTATGCTTGAACATAGTGTTCATTATGGACAGTCCGTGACGAGCACAGAAGTCCAATAACAAAACACCGCTCGGGTTCAGATCGGGGGGGGCGTTCCTCCCAATCACGCCCCTCCAGGTCTCACTGTCGCTGCCCACGTGAGCATTGAAGTCCCCCAGCAGAACAAGGGAGTCCCCAGGAGGAGCGCTCTCCAACACCCCTTCCAAGGACTCCAAAAAGGGTGGGTATTCTGAACTGCTGGCGCATAAGCGCAAACAACAGTCAGGACCCGTCTCCCCACCCGAAGGCGGAGGGAGGCTACCCTCTCGTCCACTGCGGTAAACCCCAATGTACAGGCACCCAGCCTGGGGGCAATAAGTATGCCCACGCCCGCTCTGCGCCTCTCCCCGTGGGCAACTCCAGAGTGGAAAAGGGTCCAACCCCCCTCAAGGAGACTGGTTCCAGAGCCCAAGCCGTGCGTCGAGGTGAGTCCGACTATATCTAGCACCAGCTCAGGCTCTTTCCCCATCAGAGAGGTGACATTCCATGTCCCTAGAGCTAGCTTCTGCAGCCGAGGATCGGACCGCCAGGGTCCCCGCCTTTGGCTGCCGCCCAGATCGCCTCGCACCCGACCCCTATGGCCCCTCCCATGGGTGGTGAGCCCATTGGAGGGGGGACCCACGTGCCTTGTTCGGGCTGCGCCCGACCAGGCCCCATGGGTGTAGGCCTGGCCACCAAGCGCTCGCCATCGAGCCCCACCCCCAGGCCTGGCTCCAGGGGGGGGCCCCGGTGACCCGCATCCGGGCAAGGGAAAACGTGGTTCCAATACTTTCATCATCATAAGGGGTTTTTGAGCCGCGCTTCGTCTGGTTCCTCACCCAGGACCTGTTTGCCTTGGGTGACCCTACCAGGGGCATAAAGCCCCAGACAACATAGCTCCTGGGATCATTGTAACACGCAAACCCCTCCACCACGATAAGGTGTCGGCTCCAGGAGGGGTCTTAAGCATTTCAACAACAAGAATCAAGGAATAACGCGGGCGATCCTTCTTAAAAAATAACTCTCGCTCGCTCTCTCCATGTCGCACTTGTGCGTGCAGCCACGATACCCACACACCACTGTCTTCTATAGAAAACAGCGGAGGCAAGTCGTTTTCTGAACTTTAAAGTGTGTATGCAATAAGTAAACGTGTGTAAAAGAAGTATAAAATGTGTTATAAAGCACATAGCCAACGATAATTAATAAAGAATTTAAGCATAAAAGCCCAGACGTACCATAGCATATAGCTGGTAGAAATGGAGCTATTCTACGGCCTACAATATAAAAGCATATGGCACCAAATTGGAATCAGTAGTCTTTAAAAGAATAAAATAATTATATGAATTTATTAATGCGATATTCTAAATACGTTTTAAGGCATAATAATTTTAACGGGGTCACCGGACGTGTTGAGCTTTTCTAGCTGGAGAGGAAAGAGAGTCGGCCAGTTTTGAATGGTAAAAGCAGTAGTTGTGTATTGTTAACGGTTTATTTTTAACAAAATGTCCTATTTCATATCGGTAAAAACACAGCAATCCTGTTTTTAGGGGGGTTTATGCGTATGGCATGTCTAGACATGTCGGTCAGCTAATGTCCGCGGCAGTGGGAAACGGGGCGTCGGCGCAAGAGCTTTTGGAGCCGTGAGCGATAAGCCTATGAGAAGGAAGCGTCAATGAAACAAAATGGCCGCCGGTTGACAAATTGTGCCTGTAACATCTCGTTTAACCGCTGGTCCTGAGTGTGAGAAGCAGACAGACAGCATTCCCACCCCCCGCAGAAAGCACATTAGCTCTATTTGTTAATCTGTTTTATTCGTAAATAGTATAAAATAATATATTTCTAATTTAAATAAAAGTCAATGTCTAACACCACAACTCTGGGACTCTAGCATAGCCCCGGGCGCCCCGCTGTGGGCCTGTGGGGCTGGATGAAGTATCTAACTTCAATTGCTTAATCAGCGGGATAAAGTGCCGTAACCTAAACTTGCGTATGACAAATTAGTATAAAGTTTTAAGCCAATAAGATTTAATTAATAAAATAGTTTAGTTGTATTTTGTTAGTTTTATTTTCAATAAAATGCACCCAGTGCATTATTAATTTTATAGATGCAGGAACTAGTGAGCGGTATTTAGCAACATACATCAAAAACATCTTCAAGATTCCAATATGGAAGGTAACTGACAAAGTTTTCAAGCAGAATTCATAAAACAAGGCACCGCAAGGAGTCCGTTCGATTTGGAGATGGCACCGTAGTCCCGGATAGGAACTATGGTGAGTGGTATTCAGCTATGTACTTCAAAAACATTTAAAAAACTTTGTTAGACTAATACCTTAGTTATTTTTAATAATTATTTAATAATTTTGCTTATTCAAAAAAACACCAGACGTATATAGTTCACGTTTTTTATTAAAATGTATAAGGATTGTTTTGTTATAGCGACATTTTAAATTAATATGAGTGTGATATAAGTCATTTAGGCAACAAGATTTGAGGAAGAACCTAAATAGCGGCTAGAAATCACCGACCATGCAGGCAGAAGTGTGCTTTCCTTATCTCACAAGTCATGGAAGGGTGGGATGGGGTACACATAAGTGTGGAGTAGGAACTGTGGAATAAGGCAGGGGAGTACGAATTTAGGATATAGTCTTGTTATTTTAAAGAAGGTGTACATGATTATTTAATTACCAGTAAGCTGCATTTAGCACCATGCTGCAAATACACATTAGAAACTTTAAAGAATAAGGTCTTAGTTATTTTAATAAAGACATCCTACAAGGTGCCCACGGCCCCAGCTTATATAATCTACAAGCTTGATCTGAGATGCTTGCTGGAGTACAATGCTAAGTTGAGAGTGGTAATGGAGCTGCAGCCTGTTTGATAGTTAATGAAACAAAGTTCAAATTCAACAGTGTCAGCAGTCATCCACTATGCAGGGAGACTACAGATTGACTATAACGACCCCGTTTATCCGCTGACATTATTTAAAATTTTTTGGACAGAATAAAGCCTTAGTTATTTTAATAAATATGTTTTTTCAGTAAATGTATATTTATGCTCATGTGCACAAACACACACACAACGGTGGTCAGGGGCTTTAGAGTTTAACTTTAGGTCAGTGAAAGTATTGGACCGTGATGTGTATTCAGACCCCAAAACATACTAACTTAGTCGTTCATGAGTCTTATTGTGAAAAACCACACAAAATAGACTTGTAAATTTTAAAGAAAAGACATTAACGGCTTTTGTTAATGTTTAAAGGTATACTTTAGATGTATTTGTTAAACAGTCAAACAAAAATGTGTTATTTTAAAGTAGTATAAAATATAACCTTAACTTTGGACGCAAGATGAACAACATATACACACACACACACACACACACACACACACACACAGCAAAACCCCAAGCATGCGCACAAGCACACAACCAAAGGTAGGCTTTTAGAGTTTGCTCAATCAAAAAACACCTGGCATATATAGGTTACGTTTTTTATTAAAATGTGTAAGGATCGCTATGTTATAGCGAAATTTTAAATTAATATTAGTGTGATGTAAGTCATTTAGGCAACAAGATTTGAGGAAGAACCTAAGTAGCGGCTAGAAATGACCGACCAGGCAGGCAGAAGTGTGCTTTTCTTATCTCGCAAGCCCTGGAAGTGTAGGGGGGTGTAGGAATTCTGGAATCAGGCAAGGGTGTAAGAATTTAGGATACATTTTTGTTATTTTAAAGAAGGTGGCCATGATTATTTAATTACATTTAATAGGAGCTAGTAAGCTTTAATAGGAACTAGTAAGTATTTAGCATCATGCATCAAATACACATTTAAAACTTTAAAGAATAAGGTCTTAGTTATTTTAATAAAGACATCCTACAAGGATCTCTTCTTTTAAAACGACGTGCGGTATGTTTCGCTTGTGCTTGTTTAAATTTGCTCTTCTCTTTCTTTCGGGCATGTTTGTTTAAATTCCATCTGCTATTCTTTTAAAATAACGCTAAAGTTTTTCTTCTTTAAAACATTTTGGTGCTTTCTTCTTTTAAAATACGCCGTGGTGCTTACTAACAACACGTGGCTATGGGGCGGACGGACCCCCCGCTGGACGCATTCATCCTGCTATATGTTTTATTATTCCTTAAAACGTAATTTAAAAAAGCACATTAATAAAATACATGTAATGTATTTTTATTCTATTAAAGTTTACAATCTCCCAAACCATATGGCCCCCTATCGGCAGCACGTGGCATAAGCATGTGTGGTATATAGAGATAAGCCCTCAACCAATCAGAATAAAGGATACGCCCCCCTCCCGCTTATGACGTCATAGATGGGTAAAGCATTAAGCTCTGCCCAAGGTACCACCTAATATTTTTTTCCCATGCATATTTCAACAAGACAATGCGAAATCACAATCTGCACACGTTACAAAGTCCTGGCTGCGGAGGAAGAGGGTACGGGTACTTGACTGGCCTGCCTGCACTCCCAACCTGTCTCCAATAGAGAATATGTGGTGCATTTTGAAGCGCAAAATGCGACAATGAAGACCCCGTACTGTTCTCCACCTTAAGACTTTTTTGCAGGAAGAATGGGACAAAAGTACACCTGAAACACTTTATCACTTGGTGTCTTCAGTCCCTAAACGTTTTAAGTGTTGTGAAAATGAATGTCAACATTACAAAACGGTAAATGCTTTGCTGTCCCAACTTTTTTTGAAATATGTTGCAAGAACCAAAATGGTAATATGTGTTTATTTTGAGGAAAAACAATAAAATTCACGAGGAACACATTAAACAATGTGCTGTTGTATTGTTTTCAATGTAATACAGGTCAAAGATAATTTAGCAAAGTACTGTTTTCAGTTTGATTTTCATTTTACATACCGTTTCAACTCTTTCTGATTTTGGGTTATAGTTTAACTGCATATCCAGTACAGGCTTCTAGCATCATGTTTAATGTTTGATTCAGTTTGCTACAACTGCTAACCTAAGTAGTGCAGTAGATAGCCCTGTTGCCTCATACCTCTGGGACTGGAATTTGACTCATTGCAATGGCTCCATGCGTGTGGAGTTTGCATGTTCTCCCTGTGTATCCCTATACTCCAGTTTCCCCCCACAGTCCAAAAACATGCTGAGGTGCTCTGAAGTCACCAAGTTGTCCACAGGTATGTCGGTGCCCCATCCATGCGCTGATTAGGATGGGTGGGTACAGAAGATGGATGTCCAGCCTCTAACCTATTATGACCAATCCATTATGACATGTTTATTCCAACTGATTATTCTCAGAATTCTTCCTAAGCTACTTATTAGATATGTAAGCCTACCATACAGGAGAAAACTTTGACACAAGCCTTGCCTGATGTATTGTTGATATACTGCATGCATATGGTGACTCAGGCTGTGCTGCAGAGATGCAACCATTCTAAATTTCAGGTTAGTTTTGCCTGATTAATCTGACACTGGTTGGTTCTGCTCCTCAAAAACAGAAAAAGATTCTGCTGAATGCTCTATTTTAGTTTTCTAATGGCAGTTTTATGCAAAGTAACCTGCTTACTCATATTGCATAGCTTGAAGATTATGGTGAACTACCACCACTCAAAGTACAACAGCTGAGGCCTTCGTGGAAGAGAACACTCCCCAGCCCACAGGGGTGGACTGTTCATGTGACAGTCTGTGAACTACCCCAACCGGCCCCCACCCCCATCATAGGTATGTATGTGTGGTTGGCCTATTTGTGATGATTTTTAATCTCAGCACCGTATCAGCAATATTCATGCAGCTGATGATCATCAGATTCCCATCGTCATTAGCCAACCACAGGCTGCCAGGCAGATCAATATTGTTCCTGATACCTTCTTGAGATTTATGCTTCCACTACGAAAGATCATAGAAAAGCATAGAATTAATGTTTACTCATATACTGCTGCTAAAAGCAAATGTTTCAATTGTTTAAAGAAAGAAAAATGACTGAAAATTCAGAAAAACAAGTTTCTACTACACTGAGGAAAGACCACAAGGAAAACATATTGTTGTTGCTGCTTAACTCAAAGGGACTTAACTTTAGCTTTGCCAAATCAGCTTGGAATTAAGGAGCTATTTTAGACCCAAATCTGTCCTTTAATTCTAATGTCTTTATCCAAAATCTTTACAACTTAAATATTGCAAGACTAAGACGATTTCTTTCTCTGTGAGAATTAGAAATATTAATGCGTGCCTTCGCTGGATATCCCAAGTGCAGCTCCTTCCTCGTCTGCAGCGAGCAGAAGCAGGAAATATGTTGGCATGAACCCAGGGCTCCTGTTTCTGCACACGTTCCGCTCCCAGTTAAGGATGGGCATCACGACTCCTTGCGTTTATAAGATATTGAAAGGTCAGGGCCCTGCTTATGTGCCTGAGCTGATTAACGCGTACAGCCCCCAGAACACAGCCTGGAATGCAGGCTGCAGGCCTTCTTGTGATTCACAGAATAAATAAAACTTGTGTTGCCGGTGATGCCTGCAGCTAATGGGCCCCCACAGTACGGTTCTGCCTGTCAGTCCGATGCCTCCGCGGGCTCTGCATTTAAGACCTGCTATTTTCGGCCAGCTTAGCCCAGTCTGCCGCTTCTGCCCTCTGTATGTCTTTATGCATGTCCATCACATTTCAGTATCCATACCGACTGCCTCCTTGCCCCTCCCTTGTGGGGATCCGGGGCACCACAGCAGAGAAGAGCAGGCCGATACCATGATGCAGCACTGACATGTCAGCACAACACTCTTTGTGTCTGTCCCTCCTATTTTTTCTTTTACCTCTGCTGAGGATTTTATTTTGCTCCTCCTCATTGTCGTTAACTTTAGACGGACTTCAGTTTAGGCTAAGATCACATGCTGTTATACTGTTACAATGTGCTGCTCATCAGCTACTACATACAAGCTGCTGTCATAGATGCGTCAGAACAACAGGAAGCTGGGGTCAGTGGGGGGTGCGGCTGGTATTACCCATTCAGGGTAACATAGACTGTGGCTGGTTATTGTCTCTTCCACTAACGAAGTAGCGAGGCTCTGGTGTTGGGGGGTTTCTCCCCCCCCCACATCCCCACTGCTGTAGGCGCCTCATTACAGCAAGACTAAATCTCACTAAACTTCAATAAAGCTCTAGCTTCACCCCACCCTCCCACCGTCGAGCCCCTCTGCCGAGCAGCTTAGTAATAAAGACTGCTGCACCACTGCATGGCTGGCAGGAGAAGCAAATAAATAAAAAAAAAAACAGGCAGGCGCCGAGGCAGCAGTGGCCTTGTGGGCGGCGGCTTTAACGGTAATTCCGTTATAGGGGGATGCTGCAGAGCAGATTCCACGTAATTAAATGTGCCTAGAAAGCATGCATCTATTGCATTACGGCTAAATTCATTAGGGACACTGCAGTTTATTGTTGCTATCAGTATCCTGCGGTGCCCACAGTTAACATCCATATAATTAAAAAGAGCCAGACTGGGTTTCCCGGCATGCTGAGGTCAGAGGAACATTGTCGTGTTCACCACAAGGGGCTTTCTCAAGTCTGCGGGCTTCTTGACCATGCTGTCTGTCTGTCTATCTATCTATCTGTCTGTCTGTCTGTCTGTCTGTCTACACGGCTGGCCATGTGACCTGAGTGTGATAAAGGTGGTCACATGGAAATAATCTGTAGTTCATCTCTGAATAGCACACCTAAGGGATGAACTGACATCATCACCATAGATATACTGTTATTCACTAAATGGCCCCTTGAGAATTTCAATATGTCTCTTTCTGACTCGTTAAGCTACATGTAACGGACACAAAGATGAAGCAATGTGCACCTAACGCCGAAATCTAGCAATAAAATGAAACCCAGAGAAGATCACACAAGCTATTAGGTCCACTCCTGGGAATGGCATGAAATCGAGCACGATTACTAAGAGGCGAGTAATTAATAGGCTTTTCTTTTTTCCTTTCCACATCTCAAATTTAGTCAAAGTAATTTATTTCAAAAGGTCTCAGAGTAAAATAAACTCCAGAGAAATTTATACCTGCATTATTCTGGTTCTTGAGCAGGCACTTGATATATACCTCACAGAGGCTGCTGAGCCTGCTGCTAGAGGACTTTAAGCAACCCCTCTTGCTTCCTCACTCCTGGGATTAAGAGAGCCGGCTGATTTCAGCTTCGGCTGAAGCAAAGCTCCGGTCTGCTGATGCCAGCGAAACGCACAACTGATACATCCTGAGTGAGGCATAAATATGAAAGAACCTAATAGCACGATCAACATCTCCTGAGAATCGTTCGATATCGGAACAAGCCCAGTAGCAGGGATCTTGGCAGGAGTTTAACTATGTGGAGCATAATTAGTGTTGTTTTGTCTTGTTTCATGCCAGATTATTATTAATTATCTACAATGAAGACGTTTAAATTGAATATTAGTATAATATTGTGCTGTAAAACACTGTATTCCTGAACATGTGTGCTATGTGTTTAACTGCTTAATGTTACTGTTCAATGTAATTTTATATTCAATGTAGAAAGCACAGGGGACTGTGGTGAAAACAGCCGTGAAGAGGAGAATTGCATAAAGGACATCCGGGCCGAGCTATAACAGAAAGGCGTGGCAAGGCAGAAGAAGCAATGGCACACTAAAGGGTTTCAACCTGTACCATATGTGCACAGCATCCTAACACCCAGAGGTACATGATGCCATTGGAAGAAAAAACTATATGTCAAAAATGATAGATAGATAGATAGATAGATAGATAGATAGATAGATAGATAGATAGATAGATAGATAGATAATTTCACATGGTCTGTTGTGTTGCTGTGAGAAGCAGTGATAACTCCAGCTGACACACATACCTGCATACTCCGATGACTGAAATACAGTTTCTGTAAATAATCCAAATTAGTATTTTATTAGGGCCAGGAGAAAATAATCGCTAGAGACCCTGGGAACACTGGCATCTCATTCCTCGGAGTGATGTGGCACTCCTTCACTTCCCATCACAATAAACATTCACTTTTCCATTTGCCGTATAATCACGAATGTGGGTAATAAGCAGCAGATCCTCCACCTTATAATCGTGCTGTCCCTTTGATGATCGGATAGCATTAAAATCACGTTCTCGTTTGCCTCACGAAGGCCCTAAATGTAGAAAATAATGAAGATGTTTTCATGGAATTTAAAAGGTGGTTATAGCTCCAAATTGCACTCTGAGAGTCGGCTCGGTGTTGCTTATCAAAGAGGGGCAAACACGTTCCTCATTTAAATGGTGTATATTACTCTCTGTGATACTGTCCTTCTACCGAGGGGATTTCTGGCGATCTACCCTTTAGGTTAGTGACTGGCAGATGCCCGCACAGATAAAAGAGGTGATATTTAGCATAATCCTGAATGCAAACACTGCCACGATATATAATTGAACACAGACAGCGAGAGAAGGCTTAGATCCAAGGATCAGGTCTGCAAGCACTACTTCTGGGGGGCTCAGGAGCAGAAGAAAAATGCTTGTCATTAGCATCGCAGCAGGCTGCTTGTCCACGCAATATCACTGTTAATTAACAGGTCACGTCCAGGCATGTGACCCTGCGAGACTCCAGCGTGATGGGCATGTAGCGTGCGAGGTTTGCCGGAGGCAAGCTGTGCCTCAGCATCAGGGCCAGCGTCACCCACGCTGTCACTGTCATTCTTACTGTTCACTCTCAGTAACCCTCTCACTCTCATTACTGCCATGCACACTCATCATTGTCACTCTCGTTATTATAACCATTGCCCTCACTATTCACTCTTCTCCTCATTGTCCCTCTCACTCTCATCACTGTCATACACACTCATTGACATGTCACACAACCATCACTCACACTATCAGTATCATCAACACTGGAATAAGAAAAACATTTTCATCACCAGAATTATTAATGATTATTGCCATAATTCATGATAATAATAGGCATCACAATCACTGTTATTACCTATGACAGTCATCACCAACATCATCATATAATCAGACCTCAGAAACAGCATTGTACTTGTTATAGTTTAGTTGCCATGGAGTCCATGGAGACAAATGGAAAGCCTCCAATTCCTGCTGTCAGGTTTCCCTGATGGCATCCTGACTCCATAATGATGCAGTGCATTGTCATTGGTGGAGATTTATATCTCTCAGACGAATTACAGCCAATCAACAAGAAGTAAGCAAAAGGGGAATTTTATATGCATTACCTTTAACACTTACCATTCATTTGATCACATACTGACCTTTCAGAATCTGTTCAATTCAGTATATAATAGTATGGGTCATACAATGAAAACAAGTAATGTAATATACAAGTAGAGAAAATATAGGGTTTTTAGAAGATAAATACATTACACTATGTCCATTTTTTCTATTATTCAGTCTCTTTATTTTAGCACAAATTTTTAAGATATTAATTGTAAACCAATCTGTAAATAAGAAAATCTGAGTGAAAAATAGATTTTAAAATATTTATTTAGTAAAAAAAAGTTACTGCTCCCAAATGAAAGGGAAATCACGTCTGTGGCAGTTTATCCTGCAGCACTGAGAGCCTCTGGAATACATCAGCATCCCACAGTACTACGGATGATCCCAGCCCCCTGCTGGAAGATTTCAGTCTAGCTGGGGTTTCATTAGGCCGGTCTGAAATTTTGAGTGTTACTGGAGTTTCACTACACCAGTCTGAAGCTTTGAGTCTCTCTGAGGTTTCACTACACCATTCTGAAGCTTTGAGTCTCTCTGAGGTTTCACTACACCAGTCTGAAGCTTTGAGTCTCTCTGAGGTTTCACTACACCAGTCTGAAGCTTTGAGTCTCTCTGAGGTTTCACTACACCAGTCTGGAGCTTTGCGTTGCCCTGTTCTGCTGCCATACTCATTGTCTTATGGGTCACTTTGTTGCTGCATGTCCCACGCTCACTTCAGTTTATCGACCAATGGGATTGCTTCCTCCTGTAGCACTTTCTGACACTGCATAGAATTCACGGTTCCCTTAATGGAAGCACATCATGACCTCATTCACGACCCTGACACTACCACCCCAAGCCTTGCTCTGGATATAAGGTCTAACTGAGGAACCCAGCGTTTGGTTTTTATTCAGATGTTGAGGGCCCATGGCCACCACCATGTACCACTTTGAAAGGAGAATTGTACTAAACCAGTAAGGTATCATTCACATGGGTTATTACCATTGATGGCTTCACACTGTTGGTAACAGCCAAAATTAGTCATTTATATTGTGAAGTGCTGACCCAAATCAGGCCAGACTGTTACTTTGGTATTTATACAGCTGGCAATAATTGCCATTGTATTTGTGTTGGAGTGAGGGGGATAACTTTTTCACACCTGAAATGTGCATGTGTAATTAACACAACTGTACGCCAAGCACCTGGTGCTCCTTTCTTTGCATTTGAAAATGCAGAAAAACTGCTGGAAATATAGTAAAGGGGACAGGGATTTGCCCAGCATCCTTTGCACTATCAAGCCACTCAGAATGAGGGCATTTGCCATTTGACAGCAGCACTGTCCTTCATGTCTTTCAATCTGCTTTCAGCATTTATAGACAGTGCATTGCTGAGGGTCCTCAGACAGGCGGCATTGCAGCAGAGGAAGCAGGTGCTATTGTTTGTGCTGTACCCCAAGGTGAAACCGTGATAATTGCTCACATGAGACGTGATTGACCTTTGTAACTGCGGTCTATGTTACTCTCTCCACAGCTCAATGTGGTGTCCTTTGCCATCTGTTGTTTTTACTGTAATGCACACTTTATATAATTTATAAGGATATCACCCCATAAGTGAAATTGCATCCTTATGTGCAAGAAATACCCCCATGACCTCAATTATTAGTAAAGTTTCCAAATTGGGTGATAATGATAATGTGTGTGTCGTTTTCAACATATAAAAATAACGACTTGCATGTGCTGAATGGTTAGCAAACCCTCGGCACTTGCAGGAAATTCGGCATTCTGGATCATAAATGGCATCTTTTCACTCGGTTTCACAGACACTGTCAAGTGCAGCCCCCTCGTCATGATCGTCGTGATTGGCTTCCGTGAGGTGTCTGACTACACGTGCGTCCCAGCTTTGAGGAAAGCCAGACCCCCTGGGACCAAGTTTCCGTTCGGGGGTCACCTGCAAAGACATCCCATCAAGCGCCTCTGAAAACAAAATTTGCTCACGGGAATCAAAACAAACAAGCAAATGGGGAAAATATTTCTGCGCCTCTGCTAAATGATCCTGCAAAGGTGCCCAAATGCTCTTTGATTCGGCAGATAAAAGCACACTGTAAATATAACTGCGTCTATTTGCTGGTTAAATGAACCAACTTAAGTAGAGTTTCGCACAGAAATACAGCTATTTAAATCAGACTGCCTGCTATGCCGCATCTTTTGGAGGGGTCTTCTATCTCCCTGCAGCCCCCACATCCTTGATAGTATCATTCCAGCCAGCCAGCGTTCCGGGTTAGTAAGAAACATCCGGAGAGAAAATTAAAACCGCCATGGTCACGTGGTGCAGTGTGACAACAGCAGAAATAAGCAACCGTGTAAAGGCCATATTGCCAAAGACTCACTCCTCCAAAAATATCAAAGGGGCCAAATCCATCACGGCCCTATATTTTATCATAGCAAAATGGGATTACCACATTGTCTGGGATTTAATTGATCGTATGCAATTACCTGGGAACAGAATAATAACAGAAACTAACAGCGACCACAGTTACTATTAAGGCACTCGGATGGGCTTGTCCACTAGCCCAGAAATGTGAGTGATAGTGATTACAAATGACACATCATGACAATATCAAAGTGCTCATGTGGGCATGCCCAACTGTCAACAAGTCACAACAAGCACAAATGACTCATCATGGCAATATTAAGGTGCTTGGATGGGTGTGTCTGCCAGCCCAGAGACAAAAGTCACAGCAAGCACAAATGGCACATCATAGTGATATCAAAATACTCGCATGGGTGTTCCACGCTGGTCCAGAGACATGAGTCACAGCAAGCACAAATGGCACATCAGGGCAATATAAGAATGCTTGGATGGACATGGCCACAGGCCCACAGACACGAGTCACAGTGAACACAAGCAGCACATCATGGTGATATCAAAGTGCTCCGACGGGCATGGCCACAGGCCCACAGACACGAGTCACAGTGAGCACAACCAGCATATCATGGTGAAATCAGTGTGCTCGGATGGTCGTGCCCGCCGACCTACAGAGTGTCGTTTGGATAGACATGCTCGCTACTCGTAGCTGTGCATTTAGCATGGGAGTCTCACCTCTATATGAGGCGGAGCCCCAGTGCGATGAGGTAGGAGGGCACGCTTTGGTATTCCATCCCACATGTTAAATCTGACAGTGTGCTGTACAAGGTTTTGAATCTGAAAAAAACATGAAGGGATATCTGCTCCCTGCACAGCAGCAAGGGCTGGCTGGCTTCAGCATGCGCACAAGCCTCCCTATTCATCCCTACATTATGGGCTGCAATAGGGCTTTCTCTGCACCCACAGCCCAGGGGGAGAGTATGCAAATGAGCTCTGACAGAAGGCATTTGATATGCTAAAGGTCTCCGTTAAAAGGCATTAACTCCGGCAGGTGTTCCTCTGAGTGTGACAAGGGCTGGGTGGGTGGAAGGGAGGGGGCGGAAGTCAGACACAAGTCAGAGGGGTGGAAAAGGTACATTCCACCTGTTCGGAATGGCTGACTACACGGAGGGGGGTGGGGTGGACCATATCAAGTTTAAGTAGCACACCTCAATTAGTAATACCAAACATTCACATACTCATGTGGCACTGCTGTGGGCTGGAACAAGGGGCATTTGGGAACTAGTATGGCCACGTGACATCCTGGAAGGTCACACTGGCAGCTGGGGGACATTCAGCTGATCTTCGAGACATACCACATGCCCAGACCGTTTACATTCAAAGAGAAAAAAACAAAAAAAAAGTCCTGTTACAGTTATAGTGTTACAGAGGGTCTGTAGGGCTGATGAGTGAGTATTAAAAGTGACACTTTGGAATAATTAACAATTTTGGGACATGGTGTTTCTCAAGCGGGGTAAAGTAGGATGTAATCGCTCTCCTGCAGCCATAGACTAATCCCCAGGCATGTTGTGCACTTGTAAAACACTCTATTTACAAATATATTACATGCAAGACAACAACAGCCAGGGAAAAGATCACTACAGGCCTGTGAGATAGACATGCATGCATGTGAATGGAGTATGATCCATGGCCCAGAAAAGCACGTCTGTTACAGCACAGCAGTTCTGGGAGGGACAGTCAGCCTCACAGATATCCAAACCCCAGGGATGGGGGGGCTGACACACCACCCTCCAGTCTAACCCCGCTGTCCCCATACCGCCCCCTGTTGCCTGTCTCCTGTCGTGACTGTGGATGCCAATGTCCCATTGGGTCTCCAGCGCAGCACTGGGCTTCCATTGATGGCTTTCTGGTCATGTGACCCAGGTGGGTCCTGTGCACGCTTAGTCTTAACGTTCCTGTTGTATCGCCACTATGCTTATAGTCAGAGCGGCCAAGCTACAGACCAGCATGGGCCGCTGGAGTAATCACAGCCCATCTTTGATAAAGGATGCAAGCTCTTCAAGGGCGATCTGCACACACACTTATTTATTTCATTATTCTCTCTCTCGCTTTCTCTCTCTCTTTCTCTCTCCCTCTCTTTCTCCCTCTGATGCAATCTTCCCCATTGCGGGCGGTGGATTTGCTTGGAGGCACACGGCCCCATTCAAGGGCACAGAGCCGGCATCACCAGGCACACGGAGGAATGCTGAAGCGGCACCCCCTCTCCACCCCCGCGGAGGGCGCCGAGGAGCTGAGGCTGCAGAATGAGGGGGTGGGGGGAGCCAGATGTCACCTCTCCCTCTTCCTGTTTTTTTCCTGTGTCATATGTCACCCCGCTGCTTAGCCATGTCGAGTCCGCACTCGCCTGCCTTTTTATTCGCTCGGAGTTGCCACCTTTTCTGTCAGCCGTCACCCTGTTGCACTCTGTCCATGGCCGTCTCACTCCAAGGACATTTCCTCTCGCCTAGTTATTTATTTATCCTCACATCGTCCAGATGGTCTTCTTTAGAAATGGTAATGATGTCACTGGACTCGCAGCAAATGTCATTTCTGGCCTCTGCTGGTTGCATCTTGCACAAATACATGCAGCAGCACTCGTCATTCAAACGTTTGATCCTTATCAGGATCTATCCCAGTCCTACCATCTCCATTGCAATGCTTGTCTTTGCATCCTTAGTGATTATTAGTTCTATGGCTATGAACATACCTTTAATACTTTTTTGCATCCATTTTACCATCTGAGTCTATTTTTGCCAATATAAAATAATCTGCCTTCAAAAGAAGTTTGCGAACATATGAATGTTACGATGTAGTCTGCCATGTTATCCATTTTTAATATCACTGAGAAGCTGAGTTTCCCATTACATGGCTGCATGGTTTACGTGCAAATATGAGATTGATATGAGACTGTATGACACTGTAAAGAAGTCATGCCTCAAAATGGGACCTTTGGTGTTTTCTTCACTGTTAATAAACTAGGAGAAGTGGCCTGTTTGCACTTGCTCAATCATAGCATAAAAATTAAACAACTATAAATATTTAAGGGAAGATGAGATGATGACTACATACATATTAATAGCAGGAAAAGTCAGCTTGAGGGAGGGAGAGTCACACATTTAAACAAACCCGAGGATCACAGCAGCCAATTGCAGGAGACCCCAGAGCAGGCGATGTGACCTAATGCTGAGATGATCATATCTGAATCCCCCAGCTCTCAGCAAGCTCTTGCCCCCCCTTCCCAGGAGATGAACTCAGGAACAGATCCAGTGTGTGAGCTGTAGGTCAGCGTCTGCCACTGGGGAGGGTCAGGTTGGCAGACCAGCCTGTACCTTTAATATCTCACTCACCCATCCATCTCACTTTTTCTCAGAAACAGTATCTTAGATAATCTGGTCTTTAGAATCAGTATCTCAGATCACCTGGTCTTCAGAAGGTTGATGCTCGATTGGGTTTTTTAATTTTACTGGATGAATAAGAATGATTGTTCTACATGCTACTGAAATAATAGCCATCCAGGATTTTATTATCTCTTCCAAAAAAAATCATGGACACATTGTTTGGATGATCGCTCTGTTAAAATATCAAGCCGACTAATGAGAAAGTGAATGAAACAGAGACACGAGCTTCACATCACCAGCAGAGAAGCAGAGGCTGACCCTACAGCAAGCTCAGGTCCTCCTTCCAGGAGACTCCATAGCCAGACATTTTTCAGGGCAGTGATGACAACATACTGGAGGCAGCATCTCTCAAGTTCTCAGGTGACATCAAGGGACATTCCATGTTCAACAAAAACAAAGACATCACGGTAGCCATCTGCCGAAGGGAACAGGATATGGGCGTCTGTCTCCCAGGGCCTTTGCGATTACAGGTGCACCAAACAAAATAGGGTGGGTTGAATTGGACCCATATCCAAAACATTGCCAGTTCAAGGTCTGGGAAAATCATTCTGGTTGGTGTTTATAACTATATTTTGAATGAGAGAGAGCACTTTATTAATCCTATTGAGGGAATCCCTCGCAGCAGCCCTGGAGTTGGAGGTAGGACCTTGCTTAAGGGCCCACAGACGTGTGCCGAGGCCTTCGGATCACAGTAACAGAGGCTAAGCCCACTGGGAGGTTTGGTTTTGTCAGTGTTTAGGAGCACATTCTATCTTGAATAATTTTTGCTTCAGCAGATCATATGGATTTTGTAATTGTTCAAATCAAGGTGAAGTGAGTATATTGGCATAAAATCACACTGATACTAATCCAAATAGATAAAATAAGGTCAAGATTTTTTTTGGCATGGTTTAGCTACCATGGAGAAAATTGCCACATTTTTCAAAAGGGACAGTGAGGGTACAAGGGCCCTGAGCGATAAACATTGACTGCGGCATGATTCATGACCTACAAGGTGGAATATTGACACCCGAGATGAAAAGAAACCTTTGGCCAGGTAGTCACCCCCTCACATTTTGCCAGCAGGGAGATTGATATTGCAGCCATTTCCGTATCTGTAAGTTGCGTTGTTCAGACTTCACAGCGTGTCTATGTGTGTGTGTGTGTGGGGGGGGGGGGGGGGGGGGGGGGAAGGGGGGGGGGGGAGTCTACTGCGGCAAGCTGGCCCACTGTAGCCTTGAAGGAAGTGAGTCACGATTAGGTGCCACTGCATCGTCCGGGGGGGGGGGGGGGCAGCTAAGTTATTTCATCCTGGTCGATATATTTAATTTAGCTCAGTTACTGCAAACTTTCATCTAATTTGACTTCCGTCGTTTAAATCTTTATCCACTTCTATAGGTCGATATTTCACTGAAGCAATTTTGCTTTTTCTTTAAGTAATTCAAATTCGATAGCTAGCCCCAATACTGGCTGCCTTTGGTTTCAGAATTCAGCACCTTGAGTGTGTAGCTGTTTGCTCCGGCCCGCTTTGATGCCGATCTCAAAGTGGGCCCAATGCACGCAATTAGGTGCAGCCAGAGGCTGGAACATGCACTATGAAAATAGCTTCACTCAAGCAATCACATCTCCACCTCCAGAAGATGTTCACACTTCCTGTGTTACATGTGTTACTCGGCATCTCTGGTCTACAACTATATGAAGTCTGGTTGATTCTTCCACGACGATAGTGTTAGAATAAGGTTCTTGTTTCAAACAGAAGAGGGACCATCAGCTGAGAAATGATATGCCTGGGCCTTGTTTAATTGGCGCTTACATCAGCAAAACAAGTGCATAGCCTCGGGTGAATTCCCACAGCTCCTCTGTCTGTCTCGCTGCTCTTCATTAAGATGATCATTCCCTCGTGTATCATGACATTTCACCACTTCATTTTTCCCCCTCCACTTAAATATGTATTATCAAGCCGAGGATATTCTCTGTGTCCTTGTTTTGTGGGTATTTTTATCAGAAAATGTGCAGGTTTTTTTGTTCAGATATTCTACAAAAACAATTTAAGTTCAAAGCTCAGTGGTGCAATAGCATGGGCTCTTCCTGACACATAAATTGGCAACAATTTGGTCACAAGTCAATTTCATTAACCAGTGTGCTACCTGCTCCCTTTTTTCGTGTTTATAAAAGGCCACCCCAGAGCAATCTTCCATTCCGGAAGCAACTTCTAATCTCTCTGGGGGGCTTCCCTCATAAAGAATAAAGCACAGGAGAACATAATCACATATGTGACATGAGCAAGTGAGAAAGCTAAACAAATCCAGCCACTTCAGCACAAAAGATGGATGATTGCACTTTTTTTCTTTTCCTAAATAATAATTGGTTCACATTTGCATGGACTTCTGGGATAAGTGACCTCATCAGCACTTTTTCCAGTCCCCTCTGCCCCCCTTCCCCTCAGGGAGAGCAGGAGGAGGTGCAGTGGCGTGGATTCCGGCGAGCCCTCTAAAGCGCCTTAACCTTTCGAAAGAGAGAAAAGGACAGCTGCTGCATCCACAGCCACGAGCTGACAAGCTGCCGAAAGCTTCGCAACGAGACCTTTTAACGGGGCGGCGTGCTCAGGACAATGGCCGGCATGCTGTGCCTCCTGTCCGAGCTTGGGCTGGATGAAAGGAACCAGCAGCAGAGATCACTGAGAAGAGCAGAATGAGCACTTTGGAGAGCCGGTGAACTTTGGCCAGACATAACGAACCATCATTCACAATGAACTCCTTTTTGTCCTCTACCTTTACGCTGCTCCTTCCTAGTCTAACAATCCCAAAATATTACAAGGTGGCAGCCATCCA
Source organism: Brienomyrus brachyistius (assembly GCF_023856365.1). NCBI lineage: Eukaryota > Metazoa > Chordata > Actinopteri > Osteoglossiformes > Mormyridae > Brienomyrus > Brienomyrus brachyistius. The sequence continues at coordinate 24,165,209 of NC_064544.1, forward strand.
TGTGTGCATGTGTTTATTTGGATTTTCCGTGTCTTTAATTTGCGGTGAAAGCTTTAACAGACTGTGTGTAACAGGCTTGTATAATACCTGGTCTCATGCTTGGTCAGGAGCAAGTAAATTTTGGGTATTCCACACCCAAGGTGCCTGATGTGTAGTCTTTCACATATGCACGTATTTTTGATTATAAATAATGGAGGCACAATGCTGAAGAGGTAATGCTAGATACAGAATCCATATTGCCGTGTTGTCGCAGGCCTGACCTAACCCTACCCCTGTCTGATGAATTACACAACATTTCATATCTGGGTCACAAGTCACAGGTGGGTGGTGTGATGGTTAGAAAAGTTGCCTGTTCACACACCTAGGACCACCATTTCAATCTCCATCCCTGCTTCATGTTTTCCCCATAGTGTTGGACAGTCCAAAAACATGTTATGGTTAATTTCTGGTTGGTGGCCTATCCTGGGTTGTTCTCTGCCTTGTGCCTGTAGCTTCTGGGATTGGCTCAGGACCCTGCAAAGGACAAGTGAGTGCAGAAGATGGGTGGATGTATAAGCAAGAAGTAGATGGGGTTTTCTCTAATGAAACAATCAATGAGGAGGGCTCTAATGAAACAACCAATGATGAGGGCTCTAATGAAATAATCAATGGAGAGGGCCATAATGAAGCATCCAATGGGGGGGGGGCTCTAGTGAAACAATCAATGGGGAAGGCTGTAATTAACCAACCTATGAGAAGGGCTCTGATGAAACAACCAATAGAATGGGGCTACCATAGGCACAAGCTTCAAATGACCATCAGAGGAGAATGTTATTTTTTCCTGAAATCAGTGACATGAGGAAAAGACTTCTTTAAAAAAAATAAACAAACTGAAGGAGTGAGGAGCCCCTGAAACAACCTACAGGAAGATTTTTTTCTAAATAACCAAGAAGGACCTTTCATGAATCAAGTGAAACCTCTGACAGATTACAGACGCTCCTCTACTTATGAACTTTCAGATTATGAACTTTCAGACATACAACATCCTGTCCACAACATCATTTTTTTTTCTGTGCGCCAATTCTGCCTAATATGACTTCTGGCCGCTACTCCCACCGCGCAGCAGTGTAGCGTCCCAGCATCCTAGGTCTTAATACTTGAGTATACCCTCAAAATAATGTTGAATAATGACATGAACATTTCAAATTACGAACGGCCGCTCGGAACGTATCTCATTCATAAGTAGAGGAGCGTCTGTATTAGCAACGTCCATTAAAACAGCTATTTATTTCCTGCCTCAATAATAAAGCCATCTATGGTTCTAGTTCCACACTTCCCTGAAAAACACTCTATCAGATTCATTTAGTTACAAACACACTATTCATTTGATTGCCGTTTTTTGTTGATAAGAGACTCAATGTTTGTACAGCGTTAAACAGTGCCTAAATCATACATCCCAGGTTGGCCGGCCCGTTGCTTAACCATCTGCACAGCCTGTCTCTTGCTCGTTCTGTTTCCCCAGCCAGTCCGGCATTTCCTTCGAGTCGGCAGTAAATAAATGTATTTATTTGTGCGTGATTAATATTCTTCTCATGGCAGATCTGGTTGGCCTAGCTCTATGCCATCTGTATGGTAAGCGATCCGACCCTCCGCGCGCTGCGCCTCTACCGTGCTAGCTCGCTTTGGAGCCCTCCATGTCAGCGATAAACTGTCAGATTAACTTGTTCGGGCAACGTTTATTTTCGGCTCCCAAAGTGCTTCGGTCGCCGCTTCCGGATACGGGGCACGTGAATCTCGTGGGGCACCACAAGGCCCTGTTGCTGCTTTCGTGTCACGCAGAGGCAGTGGCGGAAACAGCGGTTTTATACGTGCGGAGGCGAGGAGGAGGCAGTGGGAGCATGGGAAGACAAAGCGAGAGAGGGAGTGAAGGAGAGAAGGAGACAACCGTACAATTTGTGCAGGTCAGGTTTGAACTAGGCTAACATCATTACTGGAGAAGTCTGTCAGAGATGCAGGCAAAGGCTACCGCACACGTAGTTCTCAGCCTCCCAACCCCCGTGAGATTCATTACAAAGGCACAGGCTTCACGGGAGCTCATCCTAAACCCAGGCAGCACTATCATGGCAATGATACAACTGCCTGTAGCTTCTGCTCAAAAGAGATTTCAGATCTTTTTTTTTGACCCTTAAAAACATATAAAATCATCTCCATGACAGAGACATTCCTCTCAGCTAGCCAAGAACCCTGCAAATGCAATCTGCCAATTTAGTTTTTCTTTCTTTGTTGCCCAGTATTTTATGTTTATTTGTTTAATCAAGCTCAGTATTTTTCCTTTACGAAATTTCTGTTCCTCTATTGTACAGTTCAACCAGATCAGGGTTGCCAGCCTTAGTTAAGTTTGTTTTTGATAAATTCATTAGGTATTCATACCATTGGGCTGATCATTGAATTTCTTAAAAAAATATTAATATACAAAGTTTATATTGTAGATGTTTGCATACATTGACATTGAAAGATTTAGAGTGAGTCATTCTTTAGATGAATGCATTTCTAGAATGCCTGATTTAAAAATTTGAGAACAGCTGCATGAATCCAGCCGACACAAAGACTGTAAATAGATAAATAAGAAAACAGATTAATTTGGTATAATCTGACCTCATGACCCATCTTATGACGAACTTGTACTTTTAAGTGTGTTGGCGTGTTGCTTTCTCCAGTGCCAGTAATGGAGGGATTGTTCCTGACGGGCATTGGTGTGGTATTGTCTCAAAATGACTAGTGGGAAGGCCATTCTGGCACAATCTGTCCTGAAAAATGATTGGTGAGAAGGTCTTCCTGATTCTGATCTGTTCTTAAATTGGGTTCTTATCTAACTGAATTGAGCAATCAATCAGTTGTAAAAGTAGTAAGACTGATAGAAAGAAATGGGAAGAATATACACTGGTCAATGTAAATATGTCCCATAAGTAACACTGACGAAATTGTTAGATTTTTTGTGTGTATGAGAAGTCCTATAGCAATTGCAATTCTAGAAATCTTGAGTTGGAATCAGTTTGCAATTATACCAAATCATCTCTCAAAAATGAACATTTTGCTGATAATGTGGCTGTGGAAGAGCTGTGATCTCTCCCTTTTAAAGAGTGAGAAGTGTGGATATGGGGGAATTTCAGATAAGATAAGAGATCCACATAGGGCTTAGGTGATGAGACCTCATCCATCCCAAATTCATCTACGTCTACGTCAGCTGAATGTGACGCGTTTGCATGACGATGTTCACAGTTCTTCTACGAAAAGGCACAAGAGAAGCTGAGGACAAAGATAAACATAATGACCTTGTTTGTTTATACATTTATAAACATATAAAAATACTGTGTTTTGGTAAAGTAACACTCAGTACTGCTGCCTAATAAAAACACTATCAAGGCCCTGTGAAATCTCTCCTCTGTCTCACATTCACCTCTCTGCTCTCCTTGGTGACGTTCAAGCACCTTTTGTGTTTCCCAAGGCCAAAACGACGCAATGGGATGGAAGCTGTTACTGGTTTTGGGAATAATTTTCTAACATCTTGTATAGACTGAAGGTATTTTAATAAAAACCTTTTGAAACACGTCTCTCCGATTGAGTATGGCAAAACATCATTTAATAATTTGATGTGATTGGTATCTGAACTATTACCAATAATAAGAAGAGACATTTCCCTAGTTCCTGTAAAAACTGGTTGTTATGGCTACACAGTCAGTTTGCACGGTAAGTGTGCCTCATCTGTATCTGCACCTCACCACCACACATCAGAGTTAAACATCCCTCTACTTCCACAATGAATTTGGTCTCTACTGAACGAATCCTCAAAACCATCTGCCTTTTTGACCTCACAGCTCCCCTTAATTAATTCAGGTGTTCAAGTTAAATTAAGAGGAATTTAGTGCTCGTACAGTACCCCCCCTCCCCACCCTCTCTCCTCCACATCCTGTAATCATTAATTAGTTTTGAGTGCTTTATGTATTTACTCCGCTTTTGAATGAGTGCCAGTGAGCGGAAGGTAAAGAGAAAGAGTGAGTGAATCAATTCTGTGGTTCCCTGCTACGCTGGTGTTGCCAAGTCCTTCCATTATTTATCCCTGCTAACAGCCACCATTCTAATGCACCACGGAGATGAATAACCACGGCCTTCAGCACTGGCTTTTGACGCCTGCCAGGGTGCCGAGCGTGGTGCGGCGAATCCCTCTCTCTCTCTGCTGATATTAATCATCGCCTGCATTGCTAATTGTAATTTCCCTTCCTCTCTCCTCGTTTTTCTTCCTTCTCTTTGGTTCCCTTCAAAAGGTAGGAAGAGAAATCAGCACTATATTCAGTCTCAGGAGATAAAGTTGGTTTTGCCCCTGGAATTATTCCCACAGAAGAAGGAGTTTTGAAGTCTGGAGCCTTCGTCTGAGATCCATCTCAGCTGCCACATTCAGACCAGCAGCTGCTCCGTGAAGATCTCCACCCAGATGAAACTACAGCTCTAACCCTTCCCAGATCCCAACACGTGCCACTTGATGCCTGTACATTCCCCTCCATGCAATATCCAGGTCAGCTCTCATTTGTCTTCATTATCACCATTATTATCATCCATCCATCTTCCAACCACTAATCTTGGGCAGAGTTTCAGGGGGGCCTGGAGCCTATCCCAGCCAGCCTGGGGCCCAAGGCAGGGGTACAACCTGGAGAGGTTGTCAGTCCATCACAGGGTACACACACACACACACAACCACATGTTACAAGCATCTTAGAAACACCATTTAGCCTAACAGCATGTCTGTGGAGGAACCCACATGTCAGGAGGTGAACAAGAGCTGGAATTTAAACCCCTAAGACTGGAGGTATCGGACAACAGTTCTGACTACTGAGCCATGACCATGATTATTATCACTGCTATTAGTATCACTAAGGGTGTTAATGGTGGCACTGTGGGTAGACTCACTGTTGCCTCAGATATCCAGGGTGGGGTTTCCATTAATGCCAGCATCGACCATTGCGGATAGTGAGGTCACATCCTCGATTGCTGATCTGGCAAAAATTCTCAGGGAGCGTGCCCCCCAACCCCCCTAGGGAGGGCTAACAGCTTTGACCAGGTTGTGGACCTGTTTCCATTTAAAAATCAGATCTGTAAATGCGAAGGTTGCATGTTCTTATCATGTGAGACTAGGACTGTTCTCTCTACTTTGGTTTCTGCCCACAGTCAGAAAACAAGAGGTTGGGGGAAATGGTGATACTAAGAGGTTTGATTGTGTGTCATGCAATAAACTAGCAGCCCATCCAGGTTTATTTAGCACTGGCTCTAGGCCACAGCAAAACTATAATGGTTAAGTGATGGAAGGAAAATGGATGGATTATTATGGTTTGCTTTTGGTTGTGGTTGTTGTACCTACTGCCACTGGAATTCCAGTGGTGATTATCCCAAAAGGAGCATCCACTGCTGACAGGCGGTCGTCCTCTGCTGGTATGTATAAGCAGTGCGCTGCATACTATGTTTACACCAAATATTTCACCATGCCCATCTCCAGCTGTCACTGAAAAACAAAAGGAAAATTACCACTGCCGGTCCTGTCAGCTTTAATATGGCCTCTCTGCCTTAATATGCGGCTCGCAGTGCAAAAGGTCGACCATACATAAAGCCATTTGCAGGCCTGATTCTCCCCACCGGCAAGGCCAGCACACTTTCTCCTCTAATGAAATAACCACTCTTTATAACAGCACTTGTATGTCTTTGACCTGGAAATGAAATCACTAACCCAGTGTGTTTTCTAAACCAAATCATTTTGAAAAATTGCACAGGAAGAGAATGTTGTTGGTGTATTTCCTACTGTGGCACCAAAAGGGTAAGTTTCCACCCACCAATCACATGAATCTTTAGTCTGACCCGTGCTATCACCCTCCCTCACTCGCATTAGGTGATCATGGCAGGAGTTAGGTCACCTCTTTCCCTACTGGGCTTTTGAGATGTGTTTTTGTTCTGAGAGTGGCTTTAATGAAAGTGATTTAGTTAATCGAAGGAAACATACTTATTCATTCCATTATTAATAGGTTGCCAAGCAGATGCCTTCATTCAAAGAACATTATGTTGGTGCCACTTTTCATCATGTCATGGATTTACAACTACAAGTTTAAGTAAAGTAAGGTTTAGTTGCCTGGTTAGTACTAACTGTTAATCACCTTAATAATGCATTGTGACCCAAACTGTCGCAGGCTGGGGGGTGGACAGGGGTCATTCCCTGTACCTCATGTCTTGGCTTGTCATTCACAGTGACCTGGCTCTTCTTTGGCCCTGGATAACATGCATCACCATTCCGGAAGCCAGAATTCAGCATCTGTTACCGCAGGAACTGATTTTAACCAGGTAAACTGGCACCAGGGTTTCTGGGAACTTGTGATGTGAGATGTGCTTCACGTGCTGAATAGGCCTCGCTCACATGCTTCAGTCAAAAATACTTTGAACTTCATAAGTAGGGAAAATTGCAAGATATGTACGATTTTAATTGAAGTTCTCTGCAAGCAGCTAAACAGATTCGAAAATGATTATTTTCAGAAATGAGAGTCTCCAAAAACATCTGTCTATGGGCCAAGGGGAATGGCACGGAGAGAGCAGGAAAAGCTTGCGTTCTGCTGCGTACGCGCTGTAGTGCCGGCGGTCAGTGGTCCAGCACAGGGGCTGCCACAGGCGAGCAAGCGGATCGTGCTCCTCACTGGTCAAGTAGCTTCCCCTGACATTTAAAGTCCGCTGGTATTTCAGATTTGCCAGATGCCACATTAAAGTGCACGTCGTCACATGCTGTCGGTGACATATGTCTGTTTGGGCACGAGAGAGCATTAAAAAAAAGGAAAAAACAAACAGGCAGAAGCCAAAGCGGACACAGAACCAAATGATCCATAGAATATTATTCTAAATCTGAAAACAACATTATGATGCAAATAATATTTGTATTTGTGTGCTACATTTTATACCTTGAGGTTCAAAGTCACATTTCCACATGGAGTTTGTTGATCTACTCCGTTTCTATTTATTGATGTTCTTGTCAAGCACTGACTTTATTGACACAAACATGTGCACAGTGTTACCCTTCGCTTGACCGTGTCATGGTTTGTTCAGTGTTATCCTCATTTTATACCTCATAATTACAGTGTCCAATTGCACCATTAGTACTCATGCAGGTTTCTTTTTTTAAGTTTTCAGTTGTTGATTTCCACATCTGTAGATATAAAAATGCTGTATAACAGCACAGGGCTGGATCCGGGACCACTCTGGTGTTTCCATGGCAATCAATCAGCAGCCTAATAATGCCTCGGTTAGTTAAACCCAGCTGAGCCTGACTGAACTGATCACCTGTTAGGATTTATTTGGTGTCAACTGGGTGTGGTCTGGCGGTGGGTGGGGCTATATTTGTGAAGGATTGAGGTGTCAAAAATGGTTTGTCATTTGGGATTTTGTTGTTGATCACCATGATTGTTAAATGGCTAAAGGGTGATTTGGTGCATACAGTGTATGTTTGTGTAGAACCCAAAGGTCCTGGCCCCCATTTGGCTGAGCTCCAGCCCACAAAGACATGGGTAACATTGTACCACCAATACACAGCAGGTGCCAAAATGCTTAAAATAACTGGAGGTCCCATCACTGTACTTTTAAACGCCCAGAGAACTGAAGCTGTTGGATCTTCAGGCTACGCTGCAGTAAAGTCGCTTTGCGTGAAGATTTTATAAACAAATACATAAAAGTTTTAGCAGCTGAGAAACAGGGTGCTCTGATGTGACGGAAGGGTCATTTAAGCAGCCGGCGGTCAGCGCACAGCCATTCAGCGTCGTGCAGGACCATCAAAATGCCGGTAAACAGCCGAGTTCACAGGAGTTTCTGTGCCGACATTGCTCTCTAATCTTGGCTTGAGTCCAGACTAAGTGACAAATATTTTGATCGTGCCAGGAGTGCAGGCATCACGCAAGCTTGGGGTCAAGAGCTCTCACGCCGAACATGAATACAGATTGGAAGAGGCCCGCTGCATGGGAATGGACCGGAGCCCCTGACAACGGAAGCTGTGCAGAAATGCTGTCAGAAGTCCAGCTGGTCACCCTGGCGATGAGGGCGTGTCCATATGAAATGTGGGGCAGTCTCTGAATGTGGATCTGCTTGTGTGTTCATATGCCTGTCAGTACACACACTCCTGTATGGATATGTGTGTGTGTGTGTCACATGTGCGGCTGTGCCCTCTCCGTGACAGCAGATATTCAGATTTACTCGCTAAACGGACTCTAGCTTGACCGACCTGATTCAAAGTCTGGGAAAAAAAAATGTGAGCATGAGACCAATTGAAAGGAAAATGAAAGCAGAAAGCAGTAGCGTGTTTGCTGCCCTGGACAGCCTCTGAAGGCCTGGCACCCTGTGCTGGAGAGACGCCTGTTTCGGGGGAAGAGGCGCGATCTCCAGCCACGGGCCTGAGGCTGGTGACAACCCCAATCCCACCACCCAGGGAGAGTGTCAGCACCACATTTTTCCTGTGCAAGAACCCCCCCCCCCCACCACCCGGTCCCTGTGTGAACTCTGCTACTACTGCTGCATCACCCCGGGCAGAGGCTTTTTTTGTGACCCTTTTTGAGTGACTGAATACTAATAAGCCTGAAAGATAATCCGCTACAGGTAACTAGCAGGCAGCACAGATTCTTAGCCTGGTAATTATTGAGCCGGGTAACTGGTTTGCAAGAAATGAGAGGCAAGATGAAAGCAATGTTCTCCATACCAGACACTGGAAACTGCTATTGCCTTCTTAGCAGAATTGCAACGTGACATAAGAAAGTGAAGACCTGAACCCTGTTCCCCCTGTCCTCTCTGCAGTCTCTGTGTGGTCAGCATGGAACCCTGGGCGTATCCGCATGTTGAATGCAGAATAAAATCAACAAATCAATGAACATCGAAGCACATATCTGCTGAGCAGGGGGATTTAAAAAAATGAAAATCAATAAATTAACAAAACAGTAGCCCTCTTGGGAGGAATGCAAAAACCTTTTCTTATTAAAATAATCGTGTAATTAAAGGGGAAAAAAATCTACTCTAATCTTTTTTTCCTCTCTTTCTTGGTTTTTTCATTAACCAGTTTTCATGTTTGAAGTTTATGACTTATCCTCACAAACAAATAATTGCTGCCTATCCTGTAGGGGATATAACACATTTTAATCAGTTCTAACCTCCAGCTTTGACATGTAAATTTAATTTTCCCAGATTTAATATAATATTTTTTTTCCTCTGCGATGTAAATATATGCATATTTCATATTAGTATGAGAAATTGCCTTTTTCTTTTCAGCACACAATGGTAGAATAAGGAAGCTTAAGCTGAGGTCTTTCTGGTATGTACCCAGTCTCATACGGTTCAGGCGTGGGGGCCCATTCACCACCCCTGAGGTGAGAGCTGAGTGCCCCCGTTTTCCATCAATCACAGTAGTCACATGGGCCACTCAGCATAGCAACATATTGGCTGTCAATGAGTCAATCAATGAGACTTACTGGCAACACCATCGACTGAGCAATGCTAGACGGATATAACTATCAGCCTTTTTGTTTTTTACTGTAGAGAGCTGTTTGTTTTTTAATTAACCATTCTGTAAAAAAAAATGTGCCTGAGGTACAAATTATATTTGTGATTATTCTCAGTCTTCAGTGGGATTGCCAGGGATTGTCTTCCTGGAAAAGCTGGTGGGTTAGATGCTCCACTTGTTTCCAGTTTGGACGTCTCCAGTTAACTTATGTTATGCAGTCATGTGTATGGCTACCTTGCAATTTGTATTATTATTATCCAGTTGTAATATTAGGAGCAGCAGGCCAATCAGATCCAATTAACCTACTTAGGTACATCTAATTGCACCATGCAAAGGGTTCCTTAAGCAGAGGCGCAGTGATAATCCCCAGAGAAGCCCTCCGCCAGGGACCTGAAGCGTTGCTTCGAGCTCGACCATGAAACCAACTCAGCCACATCTGTACTTCATTAAGATCAGTGTTGTTCCACTTCCACTTAAGGACTGTGCCGATACAGCCACCATAGACAAGAAAGTAATTACTTGCATACAATCTACAAGGCTGATAGTACATTAAGCAAGTATTAAAGCTAGATTTTTAACATAGGCTTTTTAACATAATGAGAAAAAGTTAAACCTTAACATTCTCATGTGTCAAGTTCAGAATCTGGCATAGCAGGTATCCATGTGGCTGATTTAATATCAATTCACATGTCATTGAAATTAGTGTTCAAAGGGATTTTATGCTGTGATGCAAAGATTAATTCGCTGTTGGTTAGGGCTGGGGAGTTTGGCTGGGGAGTTTATGAATAGTAAATTTGCTAAGGATGGAATACTCCAAGGTGCCTTTTGTGTTACCATAACACTTTTACTGAGCTTAATTCACGGAATATTCATGTTCAAGTAAATACAGGCATATGCTTTTAGAACATTTCATTTGTGTCAAAAATTAAATAAATTTCTTCTTAATTAAATATTTCTTCACTCTCATTTTGAAGTACCGGGATGTATTTTTTGATTAATAATCACTGAATTGCATGCAACAAATGACTGATATATCATTTATGTAACACATAAATTACTGTTTGTCAAGTCACTGATTATGTTAAAGCTGCATTTTAAAATGTATTTGCTGTGATCTTGGACTGCCAGTGAATTATTTGCATCAAATAAGTGTACCTATATTATACAGGTGTTTTTTTTTAAATAATAATGGGAATCAAACAATTAATAATACTAATAAATAATAAACTAAAAATCAACAATTAATAGTTTCTATATGTATTCTATATAAATGATTACTATAAATTTAAAAATTTGTGGATATCCTTTTCCTATTCAGATCCATGAATTGTGATGATGCATTCACAGAAGCCCCCACTAAGGGACAGTAAACTTGGTCCTTGCTGTCAGAGCCATGTTTTCAAGACAGGTAACACACTGAGATGACTCCCCAGAGAAGAGGGATCAACATTTCTGGGGATCATTTACCCAAATCCCTACCATTCATCTCTGCTCATATAGAAGAAAAAAACTATACTTTTTTGTTACTACAGTATATAAGTTTCACTTTTGCTTTTGTATTTTGTGAGATTGCATTCCTGCTGACAATCACATATCATGACACATAAAAGTTGTGGAATTGGGAAGGAGAATGGATGTGCCCAAATGGATGTGCCCAAATGAATATGCCCAAAAGGATGTGCCCAAATGGATGTGCCCAAATGGATATGCCCAAATGGATATGCCCAAACGGATGTGCCCAAATGGATGTGCCCAAAAGGATGCGCCCAAATCGATGTGCCGAAAAGGATGTGCCCAAACGGATGTGCCCAAAAGAATCTGCCAAAATGGTTGTGCCCAAATGGATGTGCCGAAATGGATGTGCCCAAACGGATGTGCCCAAACGGATGTGCCGAAATGGATGTGCCCAAACGGATGTGCCCAAACGGATGTGCCCAAAAGGATGTGCTCAAATGGATGTGCCCAAATGGATATGCTCAACTTACATTTTCAATGAAACAGAACACAGCACCCAGACAAAAGGATGGCAGGGCCTGATGTCTGACTCAAACTCATTTTATAATTTTTTTAAGCACTATTTGACACCACACTGCCATCACAACAGATCAGAGGCAGCGGACGTGCAGCAGTTATGAAAGATACTCAGAATGCGGTTCCACACGGGATTCCAGTGTCTGACTTTGATATATTACCTCTCCTCCGGAAGATTGGTCGATTTTAGGTTTCGGCAGAGTATTGCAATCATTAGCCGGATTTTGTCAGGGCCATCTGGTATTCCCAATTACCAAGTGAATTAATGTGAGGGTGATGGAAAACAACAAAAAAGCAGCCCTAAACGGTGATGGCCAAGCTCATCATTCATGCGAAGACTGTGTTCACAAGTAGAAGTGCGACTATTTTATAAAGCAGCTGTTAACATCTCAGTTCACGATGGAGATGATCATATATATGTTAGATTATTTCTTTTGCATAAGTGGCTGCATGTGTGTGTGTGTGAGTGTGAAGTCATGTCTGTTATTTGTTCTGCTACATGTATTTAATGATTTGTTTCATTAGTGGAAAGAGCTTTGTGTTTCTCTTTCCGTTAAATTGGAAACCTAGTCAATTAAAAGAACGCACATTTCAAAGCAAAATCACAGAAAGAAAAAATATACCTAAACTACTGACTTTCATAAAGTCTTACCCTACTTCATATATGAAAAGAAATTGCATAAAGAGTAAAAGATTTGTTATATTCCTATTAATGAAACCTGTGGTCTGTACTACGAAGCGGTAATACGGAAATATGACAAGTTACCCCGATAAGCCAGTAACCCCGCTTCGTAGTACAGGCCACAGATATAGCTTCAAAATTCCCCAATTTAAAACTGAGTTGACAAGATTGAACAGCCTTTATCCCAAAATAAATTGAAGTATCACCCTGTAAGCAACCTGACAATATTATGTATTTATAACTACAACCAAATTGCATTCCACTGTACATTACAACACCAACACTAACAACAAAAACAACAATAATAATGATAATAATAAGCCGGATGTAACAGAATGGGCTTGGAGGTGCTTTGATAGCGAGCTGCACTTATTGTCATTATTAAGCTCAGCCCCCCAATCCATCCCCATAACCTATGGGTGCCAGATCCCCTTTACCCCCCCAAAAAAATCACTTGGATTTCAATTGCCCGTTGAATGGAGACAAGCCGCAGCCCATACACTCAAAATCATACATTACCGGGGGGATGGGGCGGTGAAGTTGGGACTAATTAAAACTTATTGATCTAGACCTCCATATGACCAGCAGTCTGCTGTTTCATCCTAAAGGCATTATTACTGCTCATTTACAATCCATTGCTGTTTGGATTCCATGTTTAAATTTTATATCAACTGAACTTATGAACTCTCTAGTGTCCGGTACTTAACAACAGTCTATCTATTTGTCTGTCCATCCATCCATCTTCTGACAGCTTAGGCAGTATAGGGTGGCAAGGCTCAATCAATGAGATTTTATTTCATATTGAATTTAATTGGTGCCCTGTAATGGGTTGATGTCCCATCCTGGGTTGTTCCCTGCCTTGCGCCTATAACCTCCGGAATGGGCTCAGAAGCCCCTACGACCCTGAATAGAACAAGAGGTTACAGAAAATGAGTGCATGCATGCATGGATGGATGAATGGATGGATGGATGGATGGATGGATGGATATAATTGGAAATTGTTACAAAAACTTTGACTTTCACAGAGGACATTAAAAACCAGTAAGAAAAGAAGAAACAGAATGTGCACACATTTGCAGAACAAGGTTCCCTGCAAGTAATAATAATAATAAAATGAAATAATAATAATAATAATAATAATAATAAAGAAAAATAGGGGCGGCATGGCGGTGCAGTGGTTAGCACTGTTGCCTCACACCTCTGGGACCCGGGTTCGAATCTCCACCTGGGTCACATGTGTGTGGAGTTTGCATGTTCTCCCCATGTCGTCGTGGGGTTTTCTCCGGGTACTCTGGTTCCCCCCACAGTCCAAAAACATGCTGTGGCTAATTGGAGTTGCTAAATTGCCCATAGGAGTGCATGGTGTGTGAGTGTGCCCTGCGATGGGCTGGCCCCCCATCCTGGGTTGTTCCCAGCCTCGCGCCCATTGCTTCCGGGATAGGCTCCGGACCACCCGCGACCCAGTAGGATAAGCGGTTTGGAAAATGGATGGATGGATGGATAAAGAAAAATATATATAATATTCATAGTAAAAATGTGATCCTATAGTACTTTTCAATTCAATTCAGTTTTATTTATACAGGTATAGCGCTTTTAACAACATTCATTGTCACAAAGCACTTTACATTTAACCGGCCAGAACCCCACCAAGCAAGCCTGAGGTGACATTGGCAGTACTTGCACATTAACAACAATAACAGTAAGCATTACATAAAATACCTTGGTGATGCAAAACAGCAATGGGAGCATGTCTGTTATTTAATTATTATTAATCCATAGCAAGTAAACTTCAAGCAGGTCCAGGCTGACAGGGATTTGATTGGATGCTGGCTATCTTCTGTGTCTCACTCTGGCTCAGCTAGTTGGCTGTCTCTTGAAAGAGTTTCACTCAGAGGCAGCGGCTCCCGCTAACGTCTGCTGTTAGGCTCCGCTTTGCTTAGTGTGATTTCTAAACAAATGCATTTTAAAGCACACATCCTCAAACAGGACAGGGCTCCCTGAGGGTCTGAGCTCCATCTCATCTGGCTCTAGTTTTTTCTGTCGACAGTTGCAGGCAACTTCTCTTTCTATATAATTGTCATTCAGATCTTGCTACTTTTCTTTAAAAAAACATGTTTTACCTCTGGGCACTCCTGTGTTGTGTAAACAGTGATATTTTGATATCTTTGACTTATTTTTGGCAGTGCTCTATATGCTCTCTTCCCCAATTTAAAACTGAGCTGACAAGAGAGAAGATCAACGGTTATTCAGTGTCGCAGACGGGCTGCAGAACAGGGGCCTGTGTGACTGTGCAAGAGGAGCAGGGGCCTGTGTGAGTATGAGAGAGGATCAGGGGCCTGTGTGAGTGTGAGAGTGGATCAGGGGCCTGTGTGAGTATGAGAGAGGATCAGGGGCCTGTGTGAGTGTAAGAGTGGATCAGGGGCATGTGTGAGTATGAGAGAGGATCAGGGGCCTGTGTGAGTATGAAAGTGGATCAGGGGCCTGTGTGAGTATGAGAGAGGAGCAGGGGCCTGTGTGAGTGTGTGAGAGGATCAGGGGCCTGTATGAGTGCGTCAGAGGATCAGGGGCCTGTGTGAGTGTGTGAGAGGAACAGAGGCTTGTGTGAGTACGAGAGAGGATCAGGGGCCTGTGTGAGTATGAGAGAGGAGCAGGGGCCTGTGTGAGTATGAGAGAGGAGCAGGGGCCTGTGTGAGTGTGTGAGAGGATCAGGGGCCTGTGTGAGTATGAGAGAGGATCAGGGGCCTGTGTGAGTGTGAGAGTGGATCAGGGGCAAGTGTGAGTATGAGAGAGGATCAGGGGCCTGTGTGAGTATGAGAGAGGATCAGGGGCCTGTGTGAGTGTAAGAGTGGATCAGGGGCATGTCTGAGTATGAGAGAGGATCAGGGGCATGTGTGAGTATGAGAGTGGAACAGGGGCCTGTGTGAGTGTGTCAGAGGATCAGGGGCCTATGTGAGTTTGTCAGAGGATCAGGGGCCTGTGTGAGTGTGTGAGAGGATTAGAGGCCTGTGTGAGTACGAGAGAGGATCAGGGGCCTGTGTGAGTATGAGAGAAGAGCAGGGACCTGTGTGAGTATGAGAGAGGATCAGGGGCCTGTGTGAGTGTGTGAGAGGATCAGGGGCCTGTGTGAGTATGAGAGAGTAGCAGGGGCCTGTGTGAGTATGAGAGAAGATCAGGGTCCTGTGTGAGTGTGTGATAGGATCAGGTTCCTGTGTGAGTGTGTCAGAGGATCAGGGGCCTGTGTGAGTATGAGAGAGGATCAGGGGCCTGTGTGAGTGTGCGAGAGGATCAGGGTCCTGTGTGAGTGTGAGAGTGGATCAGGGGCCTGTGTGAGTGTGTGAGAGGATCAGGGTCCTGTCTGAGTGTGTAAGAGGATCAGGGGCCTGTGTGAGTATGAGAGAAGATCACGGTCCTGTGTGAGTGTGAGAGTGGATCAGGGGCCTGTGTGAGTGTGTGAGAGGATCAGGGGCCTGTCTGAGTGTGTAAGAGGATCAGGGGCCTGTGTGAGTGTGAGAGAGGATCAGTGCCCTGTGTGAGTGTGCGAGAGGATCAGGGGGCTGTGTGAGTATGAGAGAAGATCAGGGTCCTGTGTGAGTGTGAGAGTTGATCAGGGGCCTGTGTGAGTGTGTGAGAGGATCAGGGGCCTGTCTGAGTGTGTCAGAGGATCAGGGGCCTGTGTGAGTGTGTGCGAGGATCAGGGGCCCATGTGAGTGTGTGAGAGGATCAGGGGCCTGTGTGAGTATGAGAGAAGATCAGGGTCCTGTGTGAGTGTGTCAGAGGATATGGGGCCTGTGTGAGTATGAGAGAAGATCAGGGGCCCGTGTGAGTGTGTGAGAGGATCAGGGGCCTGTGTGAGTATGAGAGAAGATCAGGGGCCTGTGTGAGTGTGTTAGAGGATCAGGGGCCTGTGTGAGTGTGCGAGTGGATCAGGCGCATGTGTGAGTGTGCGAATGGATCAGGGGCCTGTGTGAGTGTGTAAGAGGATCAGGGGCCTGTGTGAGTATGAGAGAAGATCAGGGGCCCGTCTGAGTGTGTGAGAGGATCAGGGGCCTGTGTGAGTATGAGAGAAGATCAGGGGCCTGTGTGAGTGTGTTAGAGGATCAGGGGCCTGTGTGAGTGTGCGAGTGGATCAGGCGCATGTGTGAGTGTGCAAATGGATCAGGGGCCTGTGTGAGTGTGTAAGAGGATCAGGGGCCTGTGTGAGTATGAGAGAAGATCAGGGTCCTGTGTGAGTGTGAGAGTGGATCAGGGACCTGTGTGAGTGTGTCAGAGGGTCAGGGGCCTGTGTGAGTGTGTGCGAGGATCAGGTTCCTGTGTGAGTGTGTCAGAGGATCAGGGGCCTGTGTGAGTAAGAGAGAAGATCAGGGTCCTGTGTGAGTGTGAGAGTGGATCAGGGGCCTGTGTGAGTGTGTGAGAGGATCAGGGTCCTGTCTGAGTGTGTAAGAGGATCAGGGGCCTGTGTGAGTATGAGAGAAGATCACGGTCCTGTGTGAGTGTGAGAGTGGATCAGGGGCCTGTGTGAGTGTGTGAGAGGATCAGGGGCCTGTCTGAGTGTGTAAGAGGATCAGGGGCCTGTGTGAGTGTGAGAGAGGATCAGGGCCCTGTGTGAGTGTGCGAGAGGATCAGGGGCCTGTGTGAGTATGAGAGAAGATCAGGGTCCTGTGTGAGTTTGAGAGTTGATCAGGGGCCTGTCTGAGTGTGTCAGAGGATCAGGGGCCTGTGTGAGTGTGTGAGAGGATCAGGGGCCTGTGTGAGTGTGTGCGAGGATCAGGGGCCCATGTGAGTGTGTGAGAGGATCAGGGGCCTGTGTGAGTATGAGAGAAGATCAGGGTCCTGTGTGAGTGTGAGAGTGGATCAGGGGCCTGTGTGAGTGTGTGAGAGGATCAGGTGCCTGTGTGAGTATGAGAGAAGATCAGGGTCCTGTGTGAGTGTGTCAGAGGATATGGGGCCTGTGTGAGTATGAGAGAAGATCAGGGGCCCGTGTGAGTGTGTGAGAGGATCAGGGGCCTGGTGAGTATGAGAGAAGATCAGGGGCCTGTGTGAGTGTGTTAGAGGATCAGGGGCCTGTGTGAGTGTGCGAGTGGATCAGGCGCATGTGTGAGTGTGCGAGTGGATCAGGGGCCTGTGTGAGTGTGTAAGAGGATCAGGGGCCTGTGTGAGTATGAGAGAAGATCAGGGTCCTGTGTGAGTGTGTGAGAGGATTAGGGGCCTGTGTGAGTGTGTCAGAGGATCAGGCACCTGTGTGAGTGTGTGAAAGGATCAGGGGCCGGTGTGAGTATGAGAGAGGATCAGGGGCCTGTGTGAGTGTGTAAGAGGATCAGGGGCCTGTGTGAGTGTGAGAGAGGATCAGGGGCCTGTGTGAGTGTGAGAGTGGATCAGGGGCCTGTGTGAGTGTGTAAGAGGATCAGGGGCCTGTGTGAGTGTGAGAGAGGATCAGGGGCCTGTGTGAGTATGAGAGAGGATCAGGGGCCTGTGTGAGTGTGTAAGAGGTTCAGGGGCCTGTGTGAGAATGAGAGAGGATCAGGGTCCTTTGTGAGTGTGAGAGTGGATCAGGGGCCTGTGTGAATGTGAGAGTGGATCAGGGGCCTGTGTGAGTGTGTAAGAGGATCAGGGGCCTGTGTGAGTGTGAGAGAGGATCAGGGGCCTGTGTGAGTATGAGAGAGGATCAGGGGCCTGTGTGAGTGTGTAAGAGGTTCAGGGGCCTGTGTGAGTGTGCGAGAGGATCAAGGGCCTGTGTGAGTGTGTAAGAGGATCAGGGGCCTGTGTGAGTATGAGAGAGGATCAGGGGCCTGTGTGAGTATGAGAGAGGATCACGGGCCTGTGTGAGTGTGAGAGTGGATCAGGGGCCTTTGTGAGTGTGTGAGAGGATCAGGGGCCTGTGTGAGTGTGTGAGAGGATCAGGGGCCTGTGTGAGTATGAGAGAAGATCAGGGGCCTGTGTGAGTGTGTGAGAGGATCAGGGGTCTGTGTGAGTGTGAGAGTGGATCAGGGGCCTGTGTGAGTGTGAGAGTGGATCAGGGGCCTTTGTGAGTGTGTGAGAGGATCAGGGGCCTGTGTGAGTGTGTGAGAGGATCAGGGGCCTGTGTGAGTATGAGAGAAGATCAGGGGCCTGTGTGAGTGTGTGAGAGGATCAGGGGCCTGTGTGAGTATGAGAGAGGATCAGGGGCCTGTGTGAGTGTGTGAGAGGATCAGGGGCCTGTGTGAGTGTGTGAGAGGATCAGGGGCCTGTGTGAGTATGCAAGTGGATCAGGTGCCTTTTATGACTTTGAGTCTTTAACCAGTCCAGTCAGCCACTCCTATAAGACTCCACTGGATTGCCGACTACAGTCACGCAATTAATGTGACAGAATACTAGTCTTGTTGGTATTCAGAAAATGCTGCATTTCACATCATGTCTGAAATGTTACAGCTTTTCTTTTTTCTCTTACACAGAAAGTATTTTTCTAATTTAAACTTCCATCCGCTGCGAAGGGGTTTTCAGTTAGCGCAGAAAAATGGAAGCACACATGCACGCACAGACAGACACACACAGACACACACACACACACAGGTTTGATTTTTTGTTGGAACTCTTCATTCATTTCTACGGGTGAAACTCTAATCCCAACATGACAACCTAATCTTAACCATAAGTAACCAAACCAAATATAAGACTTTTGGCTTTTTTTGTTTTTTGACCGCATTCACAGATCTCTGTGGGGACCTGAAAAATGGTCCCCAGAATGTCAAAATAACAAGTTTTTATTATATTGTGGGGAACTCTTGTCTGTGCAAACACACACACATATATACACATCCACACTGCATTTTATACAGACAACAGAATTTTACTATAATCTTATTAACATACTTGGGATGAAAGTTAATGAAAGTATAGCCATGTTTCTCTCTCACTCATTGTCCATTAGTTTTTTGTGTTATAACTGATGTAGTTCATCACTAGCTTTCCTCTAAAAATCGCGTATGTTTTACTATCATGGTGCCTGACGTACCATCAGCTTTTGACGAAGCATTCCGAAACTTCTTCTTTAATTCCTTAATTCGGTCTATTCAGTCTTTTCTTGTAAGGAAAATGAAGCCAAATTAAAAATTGGGGGAGTAGGTCCCTTCGGTTCCTTCAGCCCTGCGCCTGCCAGGGAGATGGGAAATGTGCCTTATAAGGCTAAACCCAGCTGATTTGTAGAGTTTTATTTTGTGACCAAATCATTCACCCAGGAGACACCTGTTTTGTGGAAACAGGTCACACAATTGTAACGGGGATACTGCTGGCTGTAGGATTGGGTCAGTACAGTATGACGATGACCCTGGCTGCCCTCACGCCTTACGCATATCTTTGGGTGCCGCATCTCTGAGTCATGCTTTCCCCTTTCTGAGTCAGCCAGAGCTCCGCGGCTCCAGCACGAGGGTGATATGCATGCAGGGGGACAGCTTCCGTCACACAGACGCTCCCCGACGGCTGAGCCCCACTCGGCGTGCTTTAGGTCAGAAAGTGCAGTTCTGAGTCAGAAAATTCAGCAAATTCAATGTGACTGGCAGGGGTTAAATCAGAAACAGAGAGGAGCGGGAGTCTTGTCAGGTACAGAGTAATATTCCTGCTCATTCATTCGTAATATCACTGTGAAAATGTATCAAAATATCAACCTATTCATGGATTGCTGCTTACAAATGTCTTAGCTCTATCAGAAACTACCCAAAAACTGAAGTTTTGGAAGAAGTATGGCAAGTCAGATAAGTCAAAATAGAAAAACACTGGACAGAATTGTGAGAGAGTAAGAAAAAAATGTTTCACGTTGAAGGTGCGGCTGCAATCCTCCTGTAGGGTGCGATTTGAACATTAAGAGGCAGAGCTGGGCCCTGGCAGGCTCTGTCTATATTGGCATTACGGACAGCCAATGGATGTGACCCCCACGCCTGATTGGCTGTTTGTGTCTGCTCCCTCCTACCCCAGTGGGCTCATTCCTTACTGGCTTAATGTTGGAGTAATAAGAGATGGGCACTTTGCTTCTCACCCTCTTACCGATTACCTCAGCTTGCCTGGCTGCTTCATTAGTCCCTAACAAGGTCTGCTGCTCGAACCTGGAATAGGCGGCCCAGAGGGAGCTTGGTAATCAGGGGCCACGGGGCAACAGAAGCATAGTGCTGACCTAGGGCAGTGTGTCGATGGCGGCTCGCAAGCACAGGAGAGGTCGTGCTGCTCCCAGTCCAGTCGTGCTCAGGGAAGCTCTACCTGTCATTTTCACAATCACTTACCTCTGGACCCAGCTGCTCATCTCTGTCTCTCAAACCAGGTCTAACATTAGTTTCTTGAATCTTGATGTTTAACCCTGCTCATGTTAAAGCCACATTCTTGCAGAGGATGAAAAGAAATAAAAGACTTTGTTTATAGAACGGCCTAACCAGGGGTTTATGCTGACAAATGGGGCCCGTATGTGAGGGTTATTTGAGATTTTCATGTGAGCATGTGAATTACGTTTTTGCAAGGTTTGTATAAATGAAGCATCATTTTGTGTTTAAGAAGACTGTGTCACACTGAATAATGCTTCATTTCTATGACCTCTCTATGCATTTATTCAGTCATGTTGATTATAAGCTGAGCACTCTCATTCCATACAAGGCAACAGATGAGCAATGAAACCCCAGCCAGGCTCAAGTGCTTGCGTTTATGTCCTTGTTTCAAGGCAGTGGGAGCTGCAGAAACTGCCTGGGGCCGAGTTTGGCGTGATGTCGCATTTCCTTGACAATTGATCACCAGTCCTGTAGCCACAGCCAACCCCAGTTAATGGAACCCAGCTGGCCCTAATGCGGCTGATCAACCATTTAGAGTTAAAGAAGGCCAGCTGGGCAGAAGCAGGGCAGGGCTGTTGGGGCGCAGTGTTGCTATGTGAGCATTATGTTTGCAGGGTAAAGGTCTGCAGACTGGGCCGGCCCAGTCATTAGTTTGAGTTGTATTTCACTTTCTTTTTTATACAAGAGCGCATTGTAGCTTGTGATCGTGCTGGAGAGTGAAAGTCCGCCCAGTGGGTCATAATGCTGATGGAATGTCTTTGACGTGTGGACACGCCGATTGGCTGTCACAGCTCTCACGGAGATTACCAGCTCCATCACCAACAAAGCAGCCACAGACCATGACAGTGCCTCATCTATTTTGGACAGTGGGACAAGCAACACGCCCATCTTCCACTCCTGTTTGTTTGTTATGATTTTAAAGCAGCTGTAATTTTGATTGGTACTGTACATGCAGCAGCCTGTCATGCTTTACCATTTAACCTTTTAACATTTGAGTTTAATTTATTCAGTCAGAAATGGAGATTATGGACCTTTGCCGGTCCTCTCTTTAATTGGCTGAGTGATAGGAACCTAGTCATCTGTTTTGAATCTTGCAATACTGTTATACCTGAATTCAGAAACATGATCCTTTTTCACAGATATGAGATACACTTTTCACTTCTATGTAAATGACCAATTTTGCTAGTAAACCAGCAGCCCTAGTGCCATGAAGTGTTGTGGACGCTGCAGCCGCTCCTCCACTTAGCCACGCGACCTACGGCATTTTTGCTGTCCATCCAGATGGCTGGGAGAAGCCAGGCACAGCACCTGCGTACAGAGTGGGGGGTGGCAGTAATCACGGCAGGCCCACTGAAGAGCTGCATTGTTGACTCGGCAGGTCACGGTCCTCTCTGAGTCCTCTCCAGCAAACATGAACATGCTCAGAGTGAGGCATTCTGGGAGGAACAGCAGCATACCTCTGCACTGCAGTTCAGCTCATTGTATTGCGTTGGCGCACTGGCATCTCCAAGCTACTTATGCCTTAGTTTTTGCTATGATCTAAAAGGGAAACATAACAAACGCATTGCAGACAAGTGTTTTTCATTATGATCATCACCATTAATAGTACCAACAGCACTTGTGGTAGTGCTGTTTATATTGACATTGTAATAATTTAACAGTGTTTATTGGTGCCTTTCCAATATGCTTAGCAGATTGTTTTATTCATAGCTCAAAATCATACATTTTTGTTTATAAAAAAAGAATAAACAGGAAATGTGTGTTAAATCACTTTCAGAAACAGCTTTTTTGCTTGGACTTGAACCAGTGTATATGGTTATATCACTATGGTAACCAGCACAAAACACATTTAAGTTGACCAATATGGCGATGCTATTACATTGAACTCACAGATGAGATGCAGAAGTGTCCGAGGAAACCATTTCACAAAGATGTTTGTGTGTATATATATATATATATATATATATATATATATATATATACACACATATATATTCTCTGAGAGAAATGTTAGTCTATATTCTTGCCGTCTTTTTAGATAAAAAATGTCCCTGTGATCAGCCATTTTAGGAAAAGAAAGTGAATGAAGGGAGAAGACTAGACATGAAGCAGAAGGTGCATGATAAAGATGTGTATCCATTCACATTGTGTGTTTCACTAGTGAAATTTCGGTGATAAATAAGCACATTGTACTGGACGCTGAATGCGGAGTATTTCTGGCACGCTCTGCCCCGCTTCGCCAGATGCCTCGGTCATGTGACAGCTGCACTTGTAGATTACCCAGTTACCAATAGCCTGCCTTCGGTGGGACGGCTCAGTCGCCAAAAGTTGCCTCTCTACATTCTAATTGGAATGCGTTGACATTTTCATAGGAATGAAATAAAGAATATATAAATAGGCAGTTGACTGTCATTTAATCATATTACCATTAAACAGGAATACAATTTACTTATAGATGACATTTGAAGTGCATGTGATTTCACAGAAAGGTTGTTAGATGACGGTTTAATTACAATGGAAGGTGTATCGCTAAGGACCTAAATCCTTTGTGACACCGTGATTTTTCTTAAAGCGTTGGATCTGATATAAGCAATGCTGGCCTTTAAAGACATTTAATCATGGGATGGTTCACAACAGAGAGGACCAAAAGTTAGATTTATAAGGGTTTGTCAGTGAGTAACCTATTTTTTGAGTTGTTCTTTCAGTCAACATTACATACATACTTTCTAGGTATAGAAAATGGTAGAGGACCATTCGCAAAGGTCTGCTGTATGCGAACCCCTTTATGCTATCAAATGCAGTCACTTCCATGCCCAGAGCAGAAATGCATGGTTGGAAAATGATTATAAAGATGGTGCTAATTCTGTAGCTCAGGTTTGTGTTCTCCTCATTAGGGCGACATTAGCATTAGTGAACATCGTTATTTGTTTTCAAAAACTGCCTCCTCCTTCTGATTTCACTTTCACCGACTTTTCATCATATTTCAATTTTTTGAGTAGGAAACATTTCTATTGGCAACTGAAAAAGCTAGGAAGAATGGTGTGCATGTGTGTACTATGCATCACCTCTCTCTCTCTCTCTCTCTCTCTCTCTCTCTGTTTTATGTGTCTTTGGCAGTGGGGAGAAAGAGAAACTTATTTCCTGAGTGTGTCACTGTGTGTTAGTATTTTGTTCGTAGCTATGCGTAATATAAAGAAAGGACAGACTGAGTGGAAAAACCAACACAAAAGGCTTATTTTGTGCCAGAATACAAGGGCCATTTGGAACATGCCTGCTGAAAATGACCCAAAAGGGCACCTTTGTTGATAAAAAATGAGCAGATGGGTTTTCAAACAAATAATCACACCACCAATGTCTGTATTCTGATTACAGGGCACTGACCCTAGCCAAGGACTTACAATAGTCCATGCGGAAAGAATGTCAGTGATTTCAAATTTGAGTCAAACTGACATTGACTATAGCAGGTGGTTCCCTTTGTAAACAACTAGTCTGGTTGTTATTTAGTCTAGTTGTAGCGCCACTAATCTGATGGGCACCTAATTATGTGCAGTCTAATGATGCACACGAGTAGCTGCTGGACAGTTAACCACTAAAGTTGTATTGCAATTATATTAATTCTTCCTATTTACCAGAGAACAGGAAGGAAGACCCATCCCTGCCTTACCTGAAAGTAACCTGTGAGAGCAGATTAAAACCATGCAGCTCTAAAGGAGCTTCTTCTCTATTGATTTGAGATTAAGGTCTACTGTGGCACAGAGCTGAGCCTGCAGGAGAGCTGCGCTCCAGGCTAATTATATAACGACGGTAATTGAGGTGCAGAACGGAAACCAGGACGTGTATCGGCCCTTCGCGACGGAACCTGCTGGAAGGAGAGACATGCGGACTGAAGCCGCAGCAAATGGCGCATTCAAGCCACCCACTGTCCAGCGCCTCTGCCTTCACTGTGGTCACCGCATCTGTATTTCCCTTCATCTCTAAAAATAGAATAGCACAGGGGGCACACTAAACGTAAGCGTCTCCGTCACTCAGTATGCAAGAGCCCAGCTGAGGAATGACATTATAAATGGGCAGGGGAAGACAGGCAAGCAGAGCACAGTATCACTCAGCCACACGCCATGTAATAAAGCGCCGAGAAAACGCTCTCTGTAGATTGAGATCTGGAAAGGATGCCGCTGAACAATGTGTCTGGCAGAGACCCACTGAGCCGGGCACCGTGATTGTATCAGCCTGCAGTCTCAGCACAACTAAATGAGATGACATTCACTTTAACAAATAATCCCCCCCATGCCACCTCGCACCCATCAACACACGGAATGTGCATAAAACATAAATGCTCTCAAAGTGGTCTCTGACATGGTGTTTACGACAGATGATATAAAAGTAACCCTGTATGCAGCAGGGGATTAATAACTCAGTTTCAACTACTTTATTTGGTTTTAGTTATTTATTTGTTTGTATTTTGTGGAACAGCCATTTCATTGAATTTGCAGCATTACATAAGTCTTTAAAAAGATAAGACTGCCCAGGGGGCTGGTGTTCCGTCCAGTAAAATGATAAAAACGGGGTAGTTCCAACAATATCATTAAAAAATGCTTAATTAGCTCTAATGTTTAATTATGACATAGATACAGATACACTAGGGAACAGACAATGATATACAGTGCGTAAATGTATGTTTTGAGTATATTTTGTCAGTTTGGATGAATCACGGTTACTTTGTTCAAAGTTCACCTCATGTTGCTTGTATTTATTTATTGCTGCATTTTCACATTTGTTGTTTTGCCTTTGACTCCCAGAGCTGCACAAGCACATTTGCTGTCTGATGAAGATATCCTTGTTAAAGACAAGTACTGCCTCTAGGGCTTCAGAAATGCTAATTACATGCTAATCTCACGGCACCAAGCCAAACGTCAAAACCGAGGGTGTAGTTGACTGAGGCGTGTAGGCATGGGACATACTTCACTGTACTCCGTCTGTACCGGAAGGATAGGTGTTCTATACAAAGGAGGTAGCTGACATTTGTCAGCGGGAGAGTTGGCTGTCTCTGGTTTGGAGTCTGCTGAAGTAATGACTTCGGCCCATACATACGAGTGCATCACACCATACTAGGACTCAAATAACTAGAAGCAGAAGGGGAGCTATGTTTTTGGGAGCAGGTGTGACTTAGTGGGTTACGCTTCTTTGCCTGTGATCAGAAGGTTGCTGGTTTGAGCCCAGCCTCAGCTGAATAGTCAAATATCCATGGGACCTTAACCACCAGCTCCATGTGTATCCAAACTTGCTCTCTCCTAAATGATAAATCCTGTATTTGCCATTTACACAAGTATGACAAGTACATTGGAATTCCTCTCTTTGCCTGCCCCATATGGCTCTCCATAGCTTGGGGGTCACAGCACAGGGTCAGCTGACATGCAGCGTCCCTGGAGCTGGCAGTTAAGGGCTTTGCTCAAGGGGCCATAGATACGTAACTGTTCTGTCGAGGCCACGGCTTGAACTGGCATTCTAACCATAGGCACAACAACTTAGCCCAGCTACTTATGGTTCAGTTAGAGACTATCTGAGACTTACCTGCAAAAGCTATCCTGAGAACTTCAGTTCGTGACCATGAACTCTATCCATCCATTTTCCAAACCGCTTATCCTACTGGGTCACGGGGGGTCCGGAGCCTATCCCGGAAGCAATGGGCATGAGGCAGGGAACAACCCAGGATGGCAGGGCACACTCACACACCATTCATTCTCACATGCATTCCTACGGGCAATTTAGCAAGCCTCAGCATGTTTTTGGACTGTGGGGGGAAACCGGAGTACCCGGAGGAAACCCCAGGACATCATGGGGAGAACATGCAAACTCCACACACATGTGACCCAGGCAGAGACTCGAACCCGGGTCCCAGAGGTGTGAGGCAACAGTGCTAACCACTGCACCACCATGCCGCCACCATGAACTCTAAACAAATTCAAAATTTTTACTTACACATTATGAGAATTAATATTTGACATTATTAATGTGACACTTGATGACAACTTAGTAATTGATATGCATAGGTAACGGGGGGGTTCTGTTTTTTTTTTCTCCACAGCTGTACTGAACAGGCACCACACCCATGATGCATAGACGTCACTCTGCATATCATTCCGTGCCGCATGTTTGCCTGGGGAGCAATAAATTAAAGTTCAGCTGTCTATTAATTGGGGCAGTGGGGCAGTGATTAGCACGTTTGCCTCACACCTCTGGCACCAGGGTTTGAACATCCACCGAGATTCCATGTGTACCTCGCAGTCCAGAAGCATGATCTGTCTGTTGGTGTACCACCCTGGGTCGTTCCCTGCCTTGTGCCTATAGCCCCCGATACAGTCACTGGATCCCAGTGACCCTGCATAGTACAAAGTGAGTAGAGAAAAAATGGATGGATGTTTTATTAATGTAATTTATTGTAAGCTGCATGCCTACCTGGTTGGACCTAGGATGAAATTAATGCAGAAAAGTGATACATTAACAGGCTTGGCAATTCTAAGACAAGTTCACCTCACTAATCCCAGGTGAAATGGGGATTGATGGCAGCATTTATGAGTGTGCTTACTGGTCAGAAGCAGACATTGTTACTGGTTCCTAAGCAGGGAAAAGGGAAACAATGCGAAAAATGTGGATGCAGCCAAAAAGAGGCATGGGCAGAGGCGAGGGGGTCAGGACAGGGAGTTATTATCCAGGTAGTGAGTCTGTGTGTGAATCAATGAGAGGATGGAACCACATGGAGACTTGGACAGAGTCATGCTAAACAGAGCAGTAGATGAGCCTAGAACTGGACAAATTACAGGCCCCACCAGCCAAGTCCTGTTATGATCACATCTGAATAAAAGGTGGTTTAAAATAACAGCTTGGCCTGGAAAGACAATGACAGTATATTTTTTGTGATGGTATCTAACACTTTCAGTGGGCTGACTCCTCAGTGATAATATTGGAAGGGAAAAAATGGTAGAAATGAATGGTCCAAACGCAAAGGAGAAGAAAAAATGACATAAGCAGATGGAATGCTAAAATTACTGTAAAAATACTGTTTTGTATGTGTGCTTCATTTCAAACTTTCAGGCTCTGGAGGCGAAGACATTGTTCACCATTGGCTGCAGTGAATGATTTCCACTGAAACACATGTTGTGGTTATTCATTTTTCTAAACAGATTTCCTCATCGACAGCAACATTTCCATGAAATTTAAACATGCCGTGTTTTTCACTACCATCTCTAAATTTTCCATGGATCCCGCATTATCCTTAAGGTCTTGTGACCTGTACCAGACTGTGTGACTGGACCGAGATTGCCAATTCTGATACACTAGCTAAGTGATTTCGCAAATCATTTGAGTCAAGGCCTAAACCTCAGTAATTGTTAATATATTTATTCAGAATTTATTGCTAGGCATTAAACATCTTGAATCATTATATTTATTAGTATATTTTTTATTAAATTATGTACACTTCCATTCAAAATTAGCTGTGATTATGAAAAATGCATAGCATTTTGGAACAGGATTTAATCAGCCATCTATTTCCAAAAGGAAAATGTGAACGAAAAGTACTGAAACTGGAAGGTACACTGGAAAGTGACCTCAGTGCAGGTGAGACGGAGCACAGGCAGCTCTGACATCCTCATGCAGGTGACCATAAAGCCTTGTGACACGCAACAATGTCAGAAAAATGGAATGCTCCTGGACTGAGAAAGTTATATTGAATTTAAAATATGATAACTGCAAATATCACATTTGATATAGTATGCCATTAAAATAACAATTGTAACTATATTAAAAATATTGTACCATTAATGTTCTGCAAAGGTAGACTGGTGCATCACAGTACTGGGCAAATAATTTTAACCGTATGTGTGCAATCCCACCAAGTGAATTAAGTGTAAGGAAGCAAAACTATGAAACTAAAGTACATGGAACACACCCTTCCCTGATGACTGGTTAAGGGGAAGGATCAGCACAAGCAAAGCAACACAAGACATTAACTTTATTTTGCTCCAATGCCTCTATTCTAAGCATTAATCAAAAAATATCATGTAGTTGGGAAAATAATTGGTTTTATAATCTATGAATTAAATCACAGACAAAAGTGCTGAGGAAATATCAAAACATGATTAAGCTGACTAGGTTTGAAATTACACAACAGTGTAGGTTCACAGAAATAATTGCTTATAGTCATAGGTTTCTATAGTTAATTTGACATGATAATAAAATAATTATGGCTGTTTTTCCTCTTTGTTCGGTTCTGTATTACGCAAAGTAGAGTACATTCTTAGTGGTGCTTTTTATTTTATTCATGGCCTTCTTTCCTTAAAAACTCTTTCCATATTAAATGAATTTCAGTCATAAGAAAAAATATATATATGCTGTAATAAACGGTTGTACATTGAGGGAATATATCTACTCAGTGTGTAAACACTTCATTTACATAAAAATTACAGGTCACTTACCATTCTTATGATGTAGCAAAGAAGAAATTTCAGAATGTATTGCTGATGCAGATGCCAGGGTGGTAGGCATCAGCTTTACAGACCAGTCCTCTGTCTCATTGGACCCCTACTCAAAATATAATAATATTTCCAATAATTGACACATTAATAGATTCATGTAGCTTTATTAATTACTGTATACCTGATTGTTTACCATACAATCTCAATGTATCTCAATGACCATGCTTGGCAATTATACATTTTTTTCAGGAGCATTTATAAATCTTTGCTGAAATTTGCTTGTAGAATTGTGGCCCTCTCTCCAGCTTGCAATGCATTCTATCAGCATCTCTCCATTACTATTTTAGGTACCTAGCAGACATGCCTGTGAACAAGACCATCTAGACCTGTGGAAGGGATTGACCTCACATATATGATTGCCTTATAACTGACTTTGCTCCCTGCCTTTGAGGCTAACCTGAAGCTCCCAGAGGGAGGACTAATTAGCTCTGCTTACCATATGGCACGTACAGTGCACCTCTGGTCCAAGCATGAACACTGAAGCTGTACAAGGGTGGGAAGAGGTAATAGCTGGCAAACACCAAGGATACGTATTACAAGGGGCATGCTAAGGAACACTGACCAGGAGACTAGAGGAACTCTCCCCAGAAGGACCAAAGGAGCACTCTGCAGAAGGGCTCAGAGGACCCCAATGCATAAGGATGAAAGTAACACTGTGCTGAGTGGCTAAAGTAACACTCCCCAGAGTTAAAATACAAATAGCTCTGTCATGAATTTCATGCTCCAAAAACAAGGGAGATGACAGATGGATGCTAATAGAACTAATGGATCACTGATTTTGGAGTTCGACAGCTCAGTAGATAGATGCAAACCACTAGAAGATCCCTTTTTGGGAAGCAAAAATTAAGAAGAACCGAAATTTGTGGGGAGGGTAAGCCTGACAGCCATTATTTAGTTCTTCAAGCTGGTTTAACAATCATGAATAGCTTGTTGCCTAAGAACATGGCTGGCACGCAGATGCTCCCAGGCACATTTTCTAATGGGGGAGTTTGCTGTCATCGAAACACAGTGCTTACTCAGGCTGTCTGTGTTTTATGGCCACTGCGGTAAAATGTGTAGATCCAGAGGCAGCCTTAAGCTCAGCTTCACTGTCAGCCGTCCAGGTTACCGTCGGATCTCCCTCTAAGCACAGCTGCTTCGGAGTCGCAATAAACACCATGCAGCAGCGGTATGCAGAGGTCATAAAGTGTTTGAAAGGAATGAATTTTGTCCTAAAAAAGGTCCTTAAACCACTGATTTAGCACGGACAGCCAAAATAGTTACACTGAGTCTGAAGTTGCTGTAATGTTGAAGTAATGCTGACGAGCGTTTTTCCGTTGAGCGTGACATGCAGACTAGCTTGTCGATCGGCCTTGACATCACCTTCAGGAAGAAAGCAGAGGTTTGACTGGTTCCCTGAAAGGAACATGTGAGGTGTAAACTTAGCTACTATGTCTTGTGATTTGATTGGTGATTTACTTAAGGTTGTTCATGAAGCAAGATCCAGAATTGACTAAACCCTTGTGTAGCTTAAAATTTGCACCACATATTCCGCTGTAGTATGCAATTTAAGATACCACATCCTAGTGTACTTCATGACCCATCCAGTATGTAGCTATAGTACATATTACAGTTACATGTAATATTTACATGACATAAATCAAGTGGGTCTGCCGACTTATGACAATGTGTGAAATGAGGTGCCAAAGCGACCATAAGGCTGATTGTTAGGGAGCTGGTGATGTTTAACTGACAAGCGGTTATGTATCTCTGCTCCATCGCACTGACACATCTTTTAGTGTTGATTATAAACCTCACAGGTCCCTAATTAAACAGTGGGTGCAAAATGCTTTCTTTAAATGACTGAGCACTTACTTACTGATCATCGCTGCCTGCCGCTGAACATGTCCCGGCTATGAAAGCGGAGGGGCAGATCTGCTTATTAGGCACATCTGCAATTCAAAGGGACCTTCTGCCTGAGAATCACAGTAATAGTGATTTCCACGGGTCTTTAACCTCTTCATCCGTACATCTCTCACTACCCCATCCACAAAGTTAACTTTAGTTATTTTCTATATCTTATAGAAAATATAATAATCAGATTTTGACTGACAGAGAGTATATCTTTCCTGGTAGGTAATATATGAACAGGAAGTAATGTCGTAAACAGACCCTCCATGAAGTATTGTATAAAACTCCCCTCCATCCAGTCAATCTCCCCTTCTCACCTTGTCCTATGGAGTTTATTTTTTTTCATTCAAAGATTTTCCATCGGAAAATCCATAGGATTCTTGGAAGACAAAACACAAAATAGAAATTAACCTAAATGATCTTTAATGTAGCATGTGTGTGTGGGCAGTGGTTAGGGAATGTTTAGGGAAGCATGCTTGTAATTGAACAATTGCATGTTCAAATCCCTAACCAGCAAAGCACCTCTGAGGTACCCTGAGCAAAGTACTGTACTGCTTCCTGGATGCTGAATTAGCTGCCCCCTGCTATGTCACATTGTCCCATATGGGTTAAATGCAGAGAATGTATTTCATTGTTGTGTGCTGTGGTATGACAACTGAATTGTAATTCTACAACTGGCTATTAGCATTTTGCAGTAATGATAATGTAAGTAGCACAAACGGAGAAGAGCGGCAGCCATGCCCTTCATTCTGAGCATCATGTGTATTCTGAATAATCCCACCCTAGTCATGGAAAACACTAACAGACCCGCCTGGATGTGCAAGTGTGCTTCTGATAGCACCTGTAAAGGATTTTATTTTTCACCGCTATTGATCTGAGTGCTTGAGGATCTCTGCTCAGAGTGTTTGTTGAGGTGAATTATACATGGCTCAATGTTCCTGGTCACAAAATTAACGAGCCTTCAATAAAACAGTGAAAGAAGCACATCTGGCTTTGTGAGTTTCAGACAAACATAAAGAAATGTTGTGGATTTTTCCAGAATATGTGCTGTCCACTGTCCAAGCCGTCAGCGCTTCAGGAATTCATACACGGAATTTGGCTTCCCATCCATCACTCTTTTCAGCACAAAAATGGTCTGAATGTAACAGACTTATTGTCTTTGTCACTCTGAAGTATTAATGAACATGATGTTCAGATAACAAGGATTAATGTCAGCCAGCCTTTCAGCACTTGCTATAAAATTGATCAGCACAGAAAAGAGAGCAAAACATCAGTTTTCATACATTAGTACATTTTCTGCGGCTGAATAATAGGGACTGAAATAGGGAATGAAATATGGACTTACATACAATATATACACATACAATAAAGTATGTGTATATGTTATTTCATATGGAAACCACACTTATTTATACAAGACCCTGCTTTTCTGGAATAATTTTGTTATCAATCAATGCACTGGTGTAGGTTTTGTCTAGTGAGCTACATTTTCAGTTTCATTATACTGACACAGGCCAGGAGAAAGCAGGCTGTCATTCTGATGCATACACAAATGCAGCTGTGCACACAAACAGAGGCACTGCAGGAAAGTCTTCCTAGCTTTCAATGCTGTAATGTAAAGGCATTAGCAAAACACCAGCTTTAAACAGGAAGAGATGGGCAATTTCTGCAGTGAAAAGCAAGATTGCTTGTAAACCTGTAGGGAACATCAGCGAGACATTGCAGAATTCCTGAAGAAACAAACAAGGAATCAGGCATGAGCTTGGGGTGGGGGGGGTAAATAATCTCACTGAGGGCCAGCAGACAGCAGGGGCAGCCACTGCCCCCGCGGCGGCGATTCAAACACATGCCGTTATTCATGAGCGAGATCAGACGCATGGCCTCTGTGAGAATTGCCACCTGTGTCTGCTGTACGCCAACCGCACCGCGTCCTACACAGGGCCACGCTACTGCCCTTCTGAGCATGTCAGACACAGGAGAATTCGGAGACTGGGTGGACTGAAGCACTGGGACATCAATGTAGGCAGCTTAACATTTTTCACTTCGGTAGAGGATATCCGTGTTTTAAAATGATGACTAGTTACATCTCTTCCCATTGATTATATTTCACCCTGTCCTGGACTACATAAACTGCCAGTGAAAGATGTGATTTGTGTATTTCCTGTCTAGGTAGGTCTTGGTCAGTGAAAATCAGTTTACTTTTCCAAACAGCCATCACATGGATGCAACTGAATACATTCAGCATGCAGGTAGGCTGTGTGTCTAACGATATGCATATGTGATTAAGCGATTAAGCTGCATCTCAGAATCAACCACCTTCTTGGTATTTTAATGGCCAGATTCAGGGAAGGCCACAAGTGCAAAAGTACCAGCTCAGTACAACAGGGGTGTGTGGCAAGGTCTCTCTGAACACACAAGCCCTCTGCTTTCAAAGCTGTTCTGGAGGCAGTATTGGGTCCTACCTAGTACTAGCTAAATGTACTTAATAAAGTGGCCGCTAAAAGTGTCTGCATATTTCAAACAAAACCAATAGAACTGATGTCATAAGAGCCTGTGCAAGGTGCCCAAAGCAAACTTTTTCATTTGTTCAGTTCCCACGCACTGTTCACGATTGCCTGACATAATGTAACAGCATAATGTAATTTGATTAGCAGGACTAATTATGCAGTTGCTTTACACCACATTACACTTTACAATACAAAGTATTGTAAATTAATATGTTTATCTGCATATTTAACCATAAATTTCATAACTGCTCGCCATGGAATGCATGTTCCATTAGCATGTAACTGTGTAATGTCAATTTTTGGCTTCCCTGTATGTGCCACTGCTGGTATTAGCCCAGTAATGTTTGCTGATAAACTGAGCAACTTCAGTTTCAAGTTGTCACCTGCTTTTTAAAATTGACTCACTCACCATATTATGTTTGTCTGCACTCTCTGTTTGTGGGTTTGCGGCATCAGAATCATTCGGCGCCCTCTAGGGTTGTGGGGTGACAGAACAAACATGGTGGCAGCATTTTGTTGTAAGGATGTGACAGATTGTTCACACCAACCTCTTTGATTTTGTTTTGATCAGATGTTGTTTGAAGTAGACGGCCACCTTAAGTGTATGTAACTAAAAAAAGAAAACTTTGTAAAAGTTGGATTCTCTTTGTGAACGATCATCATGTTTTTGCTTTGAATGCTGTCAGCTAAAGTTAAGCTGTCTCTTCCAGGGCATTATTATTGCAAGCTGCAGAGGAGAAAATGAGAATGCTAATTATTTTCTGAAGTCTGCATTTAACACTAATATAATACAAACAAATATGCAAAGTAAAGCATATTAGTCTAAAGTCACAGTCTAGTGTCATCATGTTTCCTCTCGCAATGGCAGCGATGGACAGTCCGCATTTCCCATTTCATGCCACTGTATGGAAAGCGATAGTGAAACTACAGTCTGCAGACATGGCACCATTCCTCGTTAATTTTTTTACAGATGAAGTCCTTCACTACAGGGCATCTGTTCTCTATCCATCTCGTGCAAACAGCGGCTCGTTCATTACCCATCACTGGGAAGTGGGACTCGTTTGCATGCCGCCATTAATCTGTTACTAATTATCTAGCTGCTTATCCATCTCTCCTCCTGAAGTTTGTTGGAGGTCTGAAGTTAAGAACTGGACAACGCCCAGTAAGTAACATACTTCAATTTGTGATTCAAATGGGAATTCTGTGCACAAAAATGTTAAATTACACATGCATTGCGGAGACCATTGCCCATGAAGGAAAGCGTAACATCCATTAGCTGCATTGGCTTCTTGCACAGATCAATATTTTCGTTGAAAAATCTGGTTTTGCCAGAATTAGAATGTTGCAAATTAAAATGCTTCCTACCTCTTGAAGTTGGTGTTTGATTAAAGTTAACAAAGAGCCTTTAATATGGCTCTGGATTGCTGCCCCCGCTCCCCCTTCTGAAAAGGGTGACCTGCCTTCACAATTACCTCTGCAAAATTATCTTGTGTACAGGAAGGCAAGAGGAGCTTTGCAGGGATGTAAGCGCTTAATCGCATGTGTGTTTCCTCTCACCCTTGCTGCGCAGCCTGTTAGGATCTTGAATTGTGCGCGCTATTTCCCCTCCCCATGCCGTGCCATCTGCATACACCACTCTGGCCCCCTCCCAGAAGGCCCTCTCCAGCCGGCCTGCCCCGCGTTCCAGGATGCTGGCGACACACAGGAAGTGATCTGGGCCAGGTAGGGGGAGGAGGGAAATGGAAGGCGAAATCTCAGCGTGCGTTTGGACGCCTGGCGGATACCCAGGAAATAAGGGGCTTTTGTTAAGTTACCCCTCCGAAAGGGTCACGGAGAGTCATTGCCACAGCCCCCGCTGTTTGCCCGGGACAATGTGAGGTGGGGGGCTGCACATGATGAAGGTAGAAAAGCCGTTGAGGCACCAACAGCCTTAACTGAGAAGCGCTCACCAAAGAAGCAGTATTTTGGCTTCCCCACCAGTTAAACTTT
The DNA here is from genome assembly GCF_023856365.1 of Brienomyrus brachyistius. Taxonomy (NCBI): domain Eukaryota; kingdom Metazoa; phylum Chordata; class Actinopteri; order Osteoglossiformes; family Mormyridae; genus Brienomyrus; species Brienomyrus brachyistius. Next base: position 24,200,659 of record NC_064544.1, read on the forward strand.
ATTTAGATGGTCATAATTATAAGACTAACTTCATCCTATTTTCCACTTGCCTGATAAGAACAGCCATTTGGTGGAAAGAAAATGAACACAGAGTTTTAATTTGTAATTAGAGCGAGTTGAAATGTGCAGGCCAGGCGAAACGTCTGTTCCCGTTCCTGGGAACGTTATCATTCATGTGTATGTGATCAAGCCCCCATTCCAATCAGAGGGGAGCTCAGCGCAGACCGGGGACTGGATTCCATCTTCTCCCGTACAACAGCACCATATGTGCACATTTCACAGTGGATTTCCAGCACCTCAGATCACAGACACCGTCAGCCTCTCCCCATTCATGCATCTGTCAAACGCTGATGCCATGCCAGGCCCCTGAAGCCCTGCTAAGCCCGAAATCCTCTCTCTCCCGCTCCGCTCTTTCCCCCAGTGGCTAGGTCTGCTGCTCATTTAATGTCGTTATTGATCATTTTGTTGTTATTTAAATGATCTTTGTCATGATTCTTTTTATTTTTTATCAAGTATCAAGGAGAGCCCCAAGGTTACGTTATTTTTGATTTATTAATTTTTTTTATGATTTTGTTTTACTCGACCTGGAGCTCAGGGACACTGACAGCACCTACATAATCCCTCAGAGTTCTCCCCATATGGATGAGCCTAATAACTAAGAGGTTTGCTCTGCTACTCAAGTTGCAAAATGATCTCACTTTTGTTTCGATGAAAAGTAACGCCTTTCCGCTCACTTCAGAATAAGCAAGTTCTTCAGCAACAGACTGCAGCTGGTGACTGAAACTCACATTGCAGATGAGATTCTGGCGGAAGGTACCACAGGCTTTTACAGGGGTGTTTTTTTATAAAAAAAAAACTCATACAGTTAATGTCAAAAAGTGAAAGAAAAGAAAAGAAAAGAAAAACGAAATGGAGGAAGCCTAATCCTCTCCATCATTAGTGATACTATGGAAGCCCAATGCGGGGGAATGATTGGTCCTGTGAAGAAGACATTGAAGGCACAGTGTCCTCATCAAGGACACTGCCGTTGTGTGTGGTTTCTTTGGTGATGTGATGTGTCGTGCTCGACCAGCGTGGGGCCTCTCGTGGCGCGGCGTCAGGCTCAGCAAAGGGGCCTGAGATGGCTCGCCGTGTCCACGGACAGCTTGGCGAACAGCGTGTCCTCCCGCCGCCGCCCCCACCTCCCCGCGAGTCGCGCAGCGCGGGGCATCTGTGCTTCATGGCTGGGCCCGTGCAGCGAGTCGGCGGTCTCCGAGGCTCCTCGGCGGCCGGCCGCGCCACTTCCGTCGTCTCCAGCTCGTTTGTCCGCGGCGTGTTTCCATGGGCCCCCTGGCGTGGGGGCTAACCGAGCGGAAATGCCATCTGAACGCCAAGCTCGGCCAGTGAGGTGAAGCCCGGGCCAGTATGTGCTCTGTCCGCCACTCTCATTTTCAGGTGACCGAGAAACGCAGAGTGGGTATGTTCCACTGCCAGCCCCCAAGTGGGAACTCTCCCCTAAGTGGGGACATTCCACTGATACTCCACTGAATGGGGACGCTCCGTTGACACTCCCCCGATTGGGGACGATCCACCGACATGCCACTGAGTTGGGACACTTTGGTATTGCTTTACCTAGCAGCGTTGTCAAACAAGTTGATGGTTGATGCTTAAGTGATACTTCACCAAGCAGGTTTGCTTCACTGGCACTTAACCGAACAGAGATGCTTCACTGATACTCACTGATGCTCACTGAGCAAGGACACTTCAGTGATGTTTCACTGAGTAGGGGTGCTTCACTGACACTCTCCTAGTAGGGATGCTTCCCCAGTACTTCACAGAGCGGGTGTGCTTCAGTGCATAAAATGTACTGAAACTGCCTAAACACTGTAAGCTTGGCAACTTTTGTTATTGGTGTTAGTGTGTTTCCCCTTTACTGCATTACTGTTATCCCAAGCAGGCTGCTTCCATGCCTCACCCTGAACTCCGATGGCCTGCCCATAAACATCCCCACATGTTAGTTCATTTTTGTCATGTTTCTCTTTGTTTTTATAATTTGTTTAAGGGGCAGCCATGTAGATCTTACTCGTTACCCAAAGTCAGCGTAGAAGAAGCATACTGTTACGATCGCTGGTGAGTGGGTAACACGCACGGGCAGGCAACAGGCAGGAAGCAGGCAAGGCAGGCGATAGTCGGGGAAAACGGATACTAGGAAACATCTGACACCGACTAACATCAATAACGGACAAAGAACTAAGGCAAGACATGGACTGAAATTCGGCAAGACAACAGGGTACAGCTGGGTACAATTAGGGAAGCACACGTGGATAATCAGGGGGGGGCGTGGCACACACGAGGATCGTACGAGCCGGGCATGACGCATACTGTATTATGTACTGCATATTATATTATATTATATTATGCTAGTTATTACTGATGCACAGTGTTGCATGTATTTTGCATTGTGCTATACCTTAGTTTTAATGTATTATTGATATACTTAGATACTGCATATTTTTAAAAAGAAAGCACCGTTCCATAGTGATATGGCAGTCCGCTGTCTTCTACATGTCACACAATACTCCTGAGTGGCAGTGCGCCTGCCTACTTTGTGCCGTTATTTCGGTGAATATATCAGCATTCTGTGTGTATTTACCTTTCGCAGAGTTTTCACAAAATGTCCCCAAAAAGTCTGTAACTTCTGCAAAACCAACATTGTCAGTTAGCTCCATCAGAAGCAGCTTTTCTGTCTTTTTTGGCATCAAAACTTATTTTTTTAGTTTCTCGCCTGTTGTCTGAGTTTTGGGTTTTTGGGATATCAACAACTACTAATCAACCAATGGAAAATGTTATAATAATTATTACATAGGCATTAACATGCTTGGCATGTACTAGAGAGAGGGAGAGCGAGGGAGAGGGTGTAGAATGTAGTGGGCTGCGGTGTGTTGCGGAGCTGGGAACCCTGCGTCGGTGACTGTCACTCCCGAGACCACCCTCCCCCCCCAGTCCATGACACTTTGAAAACTTTGTGCTCACAATCGCATCTGTAGAGATGCTGTCTGTGACGAGAGGGAACAGCTGTTTAAATTAAATGCGAGAAGGAGAGCGGTAAGTTTGAGCAGACAGGTTTATTGAAGTGATATAGCCTGTCAGCCTGATGGAAGACAAGGCAGAATTAGTTCCCTTAAAGGGAAAATGCCGCTTTGTTTTATTCAGGTTTTTACTTTGATATGCACTGAAAGTTAATCTCATACATATTATATGCATCTGCAAGGATTTCATATGGCACAACCATTAATCTTTAAAGCATCTCTCTCCTTCCAAACAATAATAAAAATCTAATTTATGTAACAATCTGGTCAACAAATTCATATTGAATCTTTGTTTATAATAAATATTCAACCACTAATAAGGCCACGGATTAGTAATTGTAATGACAGGTAAAATGCAAGGCACTGATTTTCCCTGAAAACATGACTGCAGAATAAATGGACTTAGGCTGTTTTGCACAGAATTGCTGGCAGCCCTTTTGAAATGGAATATTGTAATTTTTTCCACCAGCAGCCAATCAGAGAAGGCCCTCCAGACTTCACCACTTGATTTAGAAGTGGCTGGAGGGTTGATCTGCTTTATTTTTAAAGAAATCAGAATTACAGCCTGCATTGCATATATGTGTTTACGTGTGGTTTTCATTAATGCCCGCTGTGTCCTTATTACAGATTTATCCTTTGTCTGCTGACCAACTTAATGTGAGTTTTTAGCTGCTCAGACACAGTCCTTGAAACATTATTCATTTCAAAAACAGTTATCAAGTTCCCCCTAGAGCTGTAGCTAAAGATTATTTCTACTTTCTAAAAATATATTCTACATCTTACTAATTTAAAAAAATGCATGAAAAACATCTTGCTTAAAAAAAATATACCTGGCAAAACATGGAATCGCAGAGCTTCATAAATCAGGACGTTTATTATACTTTTATACTGACATTGCTATCGCATAAAAATTTTACATAGCATATCAAACCATGAAGAGGCATAATGATTTCCACCAAGCACGATAGAGGATTTTACTGAAATGTGTGCCTTTCCAATTGTGTGGTGGCTCAGTGGGTGCAGCAGTGGGGTAGAACAAGAGGCTTCACCTCGGCCTGACACCTTCAGGCTTTGTGTGGCTGCTTCCTGCCCAGACTTTGTGTGGCTGCTGCCATGATCCCCCTCCAGCTACATTAGTCAGCCCAGAGACAAAGGGTTTAGGCACATGGCCGTCTGTCAATAGGCTTTATTTTGTGTAGAATCCCTGCAATGGTCTCGCATTCCTTCGTTGCATGACTTTGAGATAATTAGCTATGTAAAATCGGATGGATGTATCATTTTCAGGGCTTGATTCCTGGTTCAAATATTACCCACAATTTTAATCATTCCTGCAAGTGCACTGTTTGCAGTGCACAAAGTTCTGGCACAGATATATTAGCAAGGCCATGCCCATACCTAGAAATTAATTAATAAATGAACAAAGCACAGATGAATAAATCAAATTAATACATCACTCTGTGCTTTGTCATATCAGTTTTCTGGAGAATTTTCATAAAGTTTAAAGTTGAAGAAAAGCAATTAGACTTTCATCGTTCATGATCCATTCATTCTTTTGAAATGATCTTGATATGATCTTCGCCACTAAACTGCTACCCTCATTTTGTTCATTTCATTTGTTCATTTACCACTAAAAAGATCATCTCATCCCCTGGTACGATGATGAAGTGTATGATGAAGTGTAATATACAGCGATGAGCCAAAACATCATGACCACCCCTACGAGAAGTGAATAATTTTGTAGAAATAGTGTACAAAAAGGTCTAGGATATATTACAGAATAAGCCAGCATTCGATACTTGTAGTCGACTTGTTAAATGTAGAAGAAATCCACAGGGATTAAGATCAAAATTATCTGCCATTTGAACTACAGTATTCCTTCTGTTTTGTAACACACAGGAATTCACATCTTGCATCGATAAGACTTAGCCAGCCTTTTACAATGATATTATGTAATAATGCCGCATTATGTAATAACTAGACAAAATGTTACAAATTTATAGACTACATTATAATTTTATATTGTGACATTACCCTATCATCATCATCATCATCATCATTAATATCATCATTCAATTACATTCTGTTGAATTATTACATAATGCAGCATTTTTACATAATGCGTTATTACCCATCCAACACCCTGTAAGTGGATGGTGGTTTTTCCCTCCTTGGACAACTCTCAGTAGGTACTCAGCATAGCTGATTATGATCAACCTGCAAGCCTTGCTGTTCTAAAGATGCTCTGACCTGGTAGCCATAATGATCTGACCCTTGTGAAGCCCTTTCTCCTACATTCAACATGTCACTACGATTCCTCAATGTTAGTTTATTCATGTATCCAAGTCCTTGAGACACATCATTTTTATGGTCATAATGTTTTGGCTCATTGGCATATGATCATGTATAAAATATGTACATGAAACATAATGCTCAGCTAAATAAAATGAAGTTAAAAAAAAATTGGAAGTCAACTAATCAATGAACAATTAAAAACGAAAAAGGAAAAAAATGAATCACTGGAAAGAATCTGATGATTTCCAATTTCTATATGGCTATAAATAAACCATGAGGAAATGAGCTGTTCATTCTGTGATATGTGCAATTCACCATTCAGTGTTATAAAATGTCAACATTAATCCAACACATAAATTGCATTTTGCATGCAGCAGCACTGAAAATAAAGCGACAGTCAGAATTTGCAACACGCTATCATAGATAAAGGACTATTTAGAACAGCCTACTTTCTAGCAGAAAATGAATTGCCTGATTTAGTTTTGAGCCATACAGTTTGATTTCAACTGAGCTGTCATCAGGTTGGGCAAGATGAAGAGGAGGAGAAACAGGGCAGGGAAATGAGACAGAGAGTAAGGACAATAATGCTCAAGAATACTCAAAAAGGGAGACTAAGGCCAGTGTCCATAATACGGTGAGAATCTCTGATGCTAATTCAGGGAGGAACAGGGACTGGAGCAATTCTACATTAATAGAAGAGGACAGAAGAGAACTTTGCTGGTCAAAGTTTTAGCTGTGCAAATATTTAGGTCAGATGTTTAACGGTTTTTGATATCTGTTTAATAAGTATGATTCCCTAATAAAGTTTATAAATCAGCCCCATTGAAGCATTTGCGGGGATACAGAGTAACACCCACAGTATATGGCCACACCTCTCAATCATTTAATTCAGGTGTTTCATTCAGACCCATTGCCACAGGTGTATAAAATCCAGCACCCAGCCATGCAGTCAGGTTTAAAAAACATTTGTGCATTTGTGAAAGAATGGGTGAAAGAATGGGAAATAAAGAGCTCAGTGGATTCAAATTATAGAGTTACTGTATAGAGTTTTATTTTCATCTGCAAAGAATACAAGCAGTTTCGCTGTACGATGAAATTTCACCACTGAAATAGAATAAGGATATAAATTAACATAAATACGTAACAAATAAACAGGTAAGGTGTTTGCAGGGATGTAAGCGCTTAATCGCATGTGTCTTTCCTCTCACCCTTGCTGCACAGCCTGATAGGATCTTGAATCTTAAAGGATCTTAAAGGTAGAACTGGTACAAGAGGACATTATTATCATAGGATGTCGCCTTTGCCATAAGTCAGTTTGTGAAATTTCTTACCCGCTACTGTAGATATTCTATGGTCAACTATAAGTGGTATTATTGTAAAGTGGAAGCATTTAGGAAAAACAGACCATGTAAAGTAACAGAGGGGGGTCACCGAGTGCTGAGGCGCATAGTGTCTAAAAGTCACCAACGCTCTTTTGACTCAATAACTGCAGAGTTCCAAACTGTCACAAGGTAAAAGACAAAGGACTCAAAGGCAGGCGTGTGACAAAAAAAAGGGGATTTACTGAACTGAAAGGGAGCAGTGAAGCAGGTGAGACTGTAAGAGGTCAAAATGAGAAGGTGAGTATAATGAAGGACACAAGCAGACGGGAGGAGCAACATCAATGACCGGACTAATGAGACAAACAGATACTTAAATACAAAGGTTAATGAGGGGTAAAAAGCATCAGGCTTGGCTCATCAGGGCCGCGTTAGGAAGGAGACAGGAGGGTGAGGTGGACATGCTGGGCCGGAAGTCACACAAACTTCGTCTGTCATTAATCTCAGCACAAAAACTTTGTGCTAGGAGCTGGGATGGCCTTCCAAGGCCAAGAAGCTGCATCCAAGCCTCACATCACCAATAGCAATGCCAAGCGTCGGATGGAGTGACATAAAGCTTGCAGTGTAAACATGTTCTATAGAATAACAAATCACACTTTTCTGTCTGGCAGTCTGATGGATGAGTCTGGGTTTGGCAGAAGCCAGGAGAACGTTACCTGCCTGACTGCATTGTGCCAAATGTAAAGTTTGGTGGAGGAGGGATAATGGTATGGGGTCTTTCAGGGGTTGGACTAGCCTCCTTAGTTCCAGTGAAGGGAACTCTTAATGCTTCAGCATATTATGACATTTTGGACAATTCCATGCTTCCAACTTTGTGGGAAATATTTGGGGAAGGCACTTTTTTGTTCCAGCATAACTGTGCCCCAGTTCAGAAAGCAAGGTCCATAAAGATACGGTTGGGTGACTTTCATGTGGAAGAACTTGACTGACCCGCTCAGAGCCCTGACCTCAAGCCCATTGACCACCTTTAGGATGAACCAACAATGGAAATTGTGAGCCAGGCCTTTACATCCAAGATCAGCGCCTGACCTCAGAAATGATCTTCTAGAATGGGGAAAAATTCATACTCTAAAATCTTGAAAAAAGCCTTCCAGCAGAGTGGCAGCTGTCATAGAGGGGACCAACTCCATTTTGATGCCTGTGGATTTGCAATTGGATGTCATAAAAGTTCCTGCAGGTGTAATGGCCAGGTGCCTCAATACTTTTGTGCAAATACTGTGTTGTACTGCAGATACATAAGAACATAAGAAATGTACAATCAAAAGGAGGCCATTCAGCCCATCAGGCTTGTTTGGGGAGAACTTAACTAACGGCTCACAGCTGTTAAAATCTTATCTAGCTCTGATTTAAAGGAACCCAGGGTTTTAGCTTGCACTACACTAGCTGAAAGACTATTCCATACTCCAACTACATGCTGTGTAAGGAAGTGCTCCCTCAAATTCGTTCTCCCACTAATTTCCACTTATGACCAAGAGTGCTAGTATTTAAACTAATATTGAAATAGCCGTTTGGCTGAATAGCATCCAGACCTGTTAGAATCTTATATACCTGGATCATGTCCCCCCTTAGTCTCCATTGCTGATGGCTGGACAGATTCAGCTCAGCTAACCTCTCCTTATAAGACATTCCTCTAAGACCAGGAATCATTCTCGTCACCCTGCGATGCACCCTTTCCAAAAGTAGCAATGTCCTTCTTAAGGTGTGGTGACCAAACCTGCACACAATATTCTAGGTGGGGTCTTTCCAAGGAATTATATAATCGTAGCATCACACATTATAGTGTCATATAAAGATTGTGAAACAGAGTGGTACTGTTCTTAGGAAAGTGTAAAGCAAAAATAAATAGAAAAAAACTAATAGTGTAATGTAGCCATCAAAAAGTATAAAAATACAACATTTTGGTAGGTTTTTGTGATGGTCAAATCAGTTATACTGTTATAACTGATCATATTATTACATTTTTTTCCATACCAATTTCAAGATAGAAGCACCGGTGAACTATTTCCCCCCTTTGGCTCAGTGGGTAATCCTGTGGCTTCACACATTTTGGGATTGGAGGTTTGAATCCCAGCTTTGTCTGTGTGGAGATAACTACACATGCTCCCTGTGTGTGCATTTATTCCAGTTCAAGATTGATTGGGGTTATGGCTAATTTGCTCATAGCTTCTATGTAAGTGCAGTGCAGCGAATTAGTGTGCAATCAAGCGTATCCACTGCTGCTTCCTGGGAAGTAGCTATGGATAAACAAAATGTAGAATTTAAGTTAAAAACTGCTTTTTATATGAAACAGATTTGCTTTATAGTTACTAATCTAAAGCATTTTTAAAAGGTTCCCATATTTGACCAAAAATCAATACACATTACACAAAATGTATACATTAAAAACTGACTTCATGTTTTGCCAGCATTGAGTTATTGAGAGGAAATATTGTTTTCAAAACAATAATAATAATAATAATAATAATAATAATAATAATAATAATACGACAAAAATCTCAGGAATATTAAAAACAAAGTGTAATTCAGTAAACTGTGGAAGATGGGGATTTAAAATTTCTGTAATGCTTCTCTGCATATTAAAGATGTTGACATGTTTTCCAATTTGTGTGCATTGCAATGATGCAATCTTGCCAGCATGCAGGCGTACATCAGCCTCCAGGGAGACAGAACTGCATGCTCGTCTCTTTGTCAGGGAAATACATATGATCATATAACAGCACATCTGAAAATATGAAAGAGCTTTTTAAACATTTTTGGAGGCATTCTTGAGCAGACTGCTAATTAGAGCAATCTCTTAGCAGTTTAATTTATAACAGTTTTCTGGTGGTAGACATTCAGCAGTTGTTTCTAGATTCATTATTCCTGTTTTGAACCGACGGGTAGCTGATATCGCAGGTAGTATGATAGTTTACGCTGGACCACGGATAAATGTCTGTCAGTAGGGTGCAGACTATTAGCTAATAACAAAACTACTTATTGTAGTGTAGCAGCTGGTAAGTGCATAACAGTAAGGGAAATTAACTTCTAACTAATTAGTTGTAGGTCCCAGAAGGGTCCTGCTGTTTACCCTGAATGAAAGTTAAATGAGTGTAAAATGAAACGTAATTCAGGACGAATGAGATGCATAGCACTTGGCAAATTGTCACCTTCATGCCTCATAGTCAGACATACATGACATACTTCAGGTGTGCAGTTGATGCGTTTTCTAACATTGACTGTGTACTCAAGTGTCTGAAAACACAGTCGATGGGTCTTCTTCCTTGGGGTGTTTGCAAAACCTGAACAGAACATTTTGCCTCATGAACCCCTTAAACATCATTGCTAAGAGCAGGATCTAGCCAACTTAATGTCCATGAAACTGCACAAAATGATATTTCCTATGAATGACTAATATCAAACAGAGAAGAAAGGGTAGCAGTTATTGTAGGGGCAATCTATTGTACACTTGGTATGTTTTTGGTGTGTGTGTGTGTGTGGGGGGGGTGCATTAATGGTTCTTGTTGGCTGTTCTGAAAATACACCTGACAGGTTTGATTACAGTTCTCTCTAAGTTTAATTCCTTCAGATGGTTCCTCTCTACAGCAGTGCATTGAGCTATGTTATAATTAACTTGGCTGCCAAGAGATATTATATATCATCAGATGCTCACTGGCCTTAGGAAGTCAAAAAGTGGCAGTGGTATTGTTCAGTGCCTAATCAGGTCAAAGCCATGGCAACTTTAATTACAGTTATTTCCAAGGTACTGGTTAGCGTCCATAACAACAAATCTTGTCAGATGTCAACTTTTGTATCTTTAATAAAGCCTATGAGGAAGCAATTAGGTTCAATCCCCAATCCAGTGCCAGAGAGACCTCAATGCGTCAGTAAATATGTCACATTAAACTCTGACTATTGTGAGATTATGTGCCCTGTGACTCAGCTGAAAAATACTAAGAAAAAAATACAGACAGGAAGCTCTTTTTCTATCAAAAAGTCTTGAATTGCAAGTATATGTGAATCTATGTGATACTGCTGCAGGGAGTCGCCCACTGGCCCAATGGCGGAATCCAATGGCACAGCCGGAGGCAATGAATGTGTGTTGGTCCTTCCGAGCGCTTCTCGAAATTACTTACCCTTTTTAATATATAAAGTATTCAATTAGACACATATCTGACAGAGTCTGATTTTATTAAAGACCTTATTTCAGTATATTGTAGTCATGACGTTTATGTTGTTCGGATTACTTCGGGACTCTCCTTTAGATTACCAACTCTAATTTACCCCTGACAGAGGAGTCCGCCAGAATCGCCTCGGCCGACAGGGCGATCCGCGGGCTTGTTCCACAGGGTTTGTCTTAGAGGTACAGAAAACGTCACCATTTAAGATAATGTCAGCCTCTGATTATTCGGGTCCCTCGACCTATATAATTATTCAAAGGCTCAGTATCCGCCAACACTGAGCCTGTGGGTGTGTCGGAGATTAAGCCCATGTTTACCCAAACCACACGTACCTCCACCTCAGGGGCTCAGCCGGTGGCAACCCATATCATAACATGTGTCAACCTCAGTGGCAGTGAAGGCGCACGTTTCGTAGTGGAAGTTTGTACGAGGCTCACTTTGGGCTCGTCTCAGGGACTCCGCCGATGCCACCCATTGTTTTACTGTGTGAGCGTCTCAGGGACTATGCCCGGTACCTAGGAACATAGTTTGTACATTCCTCAAAGGGTAGACCAGTACCTTTCATCAGCTTGTGTTGACCTCAGAGGTTACATCGGCCTGTAACTGAACTTGTGCGAACTCCAGAGGTATAGTTTTGGTATCCACTGTAACTCAACCTGGGCAGTCGAGTTTGGGACCTGGATAAAGTGGATTTAACCCAGAGGCTGCAAGATAGTATTTACCACTTTAGTCCTAATCAGGATAGAAATCCAATCTGTAAAGTTTATAAAGAAGTTAGCAAATCAGACAGTCATAAAGTAATCAAAATAACATTTATTAAACATACTACAATATACAATCATTGACATGTGGCCACATACTCTTAAATACATTTTCATTAGGACAAATACAATATTAAACAATCACATTTCTCAGCTGAGAGTGCACAAAGTTCTGCGGAAAGTATCCGACTACAGATGGACTTTCGCGCAGTTGGAGCTCTGTGGGAGCTCTGATTACAGAGTGACTCCCCGACTTCTTCTGAGGCCCTTCCTTAAGTATCCAAACCAGGTGATGGCATGTCTCTGAAGACTGACCAGTTTTGGTCAATAGTTAATTTTAGGGGCATTGCTGACCTTGGTTCTCAGGTCTCCAACCAATCAGATCACTTTAGGGGGCGGTCATAATTCCCTTGTTCTACCATGTGAGAGGCTCTCTCATTTTGGTGGGTTTGGCCAAATTTTCTATATTTCTCTTAAGGAAAGCTATACTGCCTTAAATCTGAGAGTATAATACTTGCCGTCTCATGCCCATTCAAATGAGACCAAACATGCGTGTATTTGTCCCTAACATCTATGTGTGGTGAGTTATCCTGTTTATAGTGGAAAAGGTATCTGTGTCTGGAGGCTGACAGCTGTTGTTTCTGTGAGTTGACTGTGGGGCTCTGGTCACTCTGGGGGTGAAAGGTCTTGCTTTTCCTTTGTTGCTCCAGTTATTTCTATCCAGTCTCTTAGGAGTCGGCAAGCTTTTGCCTTCCTTAAAAGAGGAGGTCTGATGAGTGGAGTCCAGTCTTTCCCTGGCCAGCGGATCCTTTTCTTGGAGCTCTGAAATGGACTGATGAAGGCTTATCAGAGTTGGGGCCTGTGGGTCCTATACGTTTTATGTCCTTACACTGCTACCATGATCTGCACGGCTAGCAATTCATTATGGGTTAATGGTGATCGTTATAAACATGCTTTCTGAGTTAGAGTCTATGAGCCAGAAAGGTTGATTTGAGCCCCCAGAGGCTCTCACATGGCTGGGAGAAAAGCAGTCCGATTCCCTCTGGAGGAGAAGTGTATCCCTAGAGATTAGGAAGCCCATAGTGTCACTCTCTACAGACTCATGACATCTGGCAGAGCAATGTAAGGGAGATACCACAAAATCTATCACCTCGATCTAGGGGTGTGGCTGCAGGATACAAGGGAAAGTCAGAGGTGTCCTAATTTCACTAAAGGTCCACATCAACTGCAGCTTTAGTAGTACTGCAAGTAATATGTAAGATGTAAGATTATACAAATATAAACCAACAAAAGCAACATGTAGCTGACAGATACAGGACTTGACATCTCATTGTATTCAAGATGAATATAAAAAAAACAATAAATAAAACAATAATCTTTATTTAACCATTCTGCTCAGAGTGATTCATGTATAGAGAAAACAAAAATGGTGCAAAATGAAGAGACACTAAACACAGAGGAGCTGTTAGCAAATACAGATGGAAATGCATCACAAGCTAATCACAAGCATAAGGAAGTGCTCCGTGGGTAATGATGCGGAATTGCCTCCTGTAGTATCCCATTCCCAGCCACGTCCATCGGTGGGTGGAGTCACAGCAATAGATTGACAGTTTTACAGGTGTGGATTAACACAGCCTGAATCAGATGGTTTTATGTGGCTGTCATGCTGGTTCTTCTGAACTTTCCTCTTAGCTTTCTCATCTCAAGAGGTGTTTTTTTCCTCCTGTCCCATGTTTTGCTTGGTATTTCATAGCAATCAGTTTATGAAACACTCAATAGCTTTGCTGGAACATGTTGGTATGATGAGTAGATGTAGGTCTTATGTTCTTCAGAGTAGTCAATCAGCCTATAACAGTGGATCTTCAGGACTGTAGCTGAGAACCATTGCTTTATTACTGGCTAATTGAAAGGTCATTCCAAAAACGCAGACCCACACCGGCCCTCCATGGATCACGTTCCCCACTCTACTTCAGATTCATGCATTTTATTCAGGGGTGTAGTTAAGGAACACATAACTGTATGGCCACTTCAGGTCAGAGCTGCAGAAGTGGAGCTGTAGGTACTCAGGGTAGAGTGTGCAAGGTGGCATTAAGAAGTTAATGCTTTAATTACAGTATGTAACATTGCACGGCAAATTGTCATATACATGCTATTCAAACTGAATTGCTGGATTATCTAATACTTAAATTGCAATGAAATGTACATCATAAAGGGACGTGCGACAGATTATAGTTGATTCGTGATCTGTACAGATCCCGCCCAATTGTTCAATACATGTGACCCATGGATTAACTGCAAAGTTTAACCATAATAGCGTGAAATACAGTTGTACTACCACAGATGCTTTTTAAAATAATAATTCCCTAAATATCGATGCTATGGATGTTCGTAAAGGACATGTATTCAGGACTTTAAATTCATGTTTAATTTCCCCCTTATGTGTACCATAGGGGCGGCGTAGTGGTACAGTGGTTAGCACTTTTGCCTCACACCTCTGGGACCCGGCTTCAAGTCTCCGCCTGGGTTACATGTGTGTGGAGTTTGCATGTTCTCCCCATGTCGTCGTGGGGTTTCCTCCGGGTTCTCCGGTTTCCCCCCACAGTCCAAAGACATGCTGAGGCTAACTGGAGATGCTAAATTGTCCGTAGGAGTGCATGTGTGAGTGGATGGTGTGTGAGTGTGCCCTGCGATGGGCTGGCCCTCCATCCTGGGTTGTTCCCTGCCTCGTGCCCATTGCTTCTGGGATAGGCTCTGGACCCCCCACAACCCAGTAGGATGAGCAGTTTGGAAAATGGATGGATGGATGGATGGATGGATGGATGGATGTGTAGCGGGTGGGGTGTGGGTTACATTTTCCTTAGGATTACACAGATTCAATAACATTAGCCTTGGCATTTGTAGTGGAATCTGCTTTCCTTTTTCTTTTGTCAAATACTGTCTAATTACAACTTTTGTTATTTTGTGATGTCAAGAAAATGAGTTGGGATTTCGAGAAAAAAACTTTGCCCATGTTGAGATCACGAGAAAAATAAGTGGTGATTTTGACCTAACACAGAAAAGGATAATGAAGGATGTCCTTTACGAACTTCCACATGATGCAGAGTTGCTGTGAAAAGATACAGACAAAGCAGCTGTGATCATGTGAATGGGCTATGTTGAAAGTTCCTTACTTGAAGTGCTCTTTACGATATTTAAGTAATAAGTTGAAAGCAAAGTTATATTTGTTTTCCTTTTTCCTTTTATCCGAAAAAAATGATTTGATCCGTGACTCAGAAACCATGATACAATCCAAACCGTGAGTTTTGTGATCTGTTGCGCTTAGTAGCTATCAAATGGTAATACATCACAGGTGTCCTGGAGCCTGTCCCAGACAGTGCAGGGCATGAGGCTAGGATGCCAGTCCATCAGAGAGCCGCATGCACAATATTGCAATTTAGAGAACCAGTTAACTATAACTGTTTGTCTCTTGTTTACAGGAGGAAGCCAGAATATTGGGAGAAAACCCATGCAAAATACACAAACTCCAAATGCATGCACAGAGAAAAGCAGAGGTGGGGTTCAAATCCACAAGTAACCACACCCTATTTTGGCCATAGTATATTAGCTATTTTTATTTATTGAATGTATTTGGGATAGTGGTGTTGATGATTCATTCATGCCTGGATCACATTACCTACTCTCCTACGTATTAGAGAGGTTCTACTTCGAACCAGACTGAGGCCAGCTACAAATACAGCCACCAGGATCATTGAGTTCTTACAACATGTGAGAGGCAGGTGCCTTGGCCTTAAGGCCTCCAGCCTGACATACAGTATAGGGCTTCACAATTCTGAGAAAAATGTGAGACACAATTTTTTTTGCTTAGAATTGAGATCAGGTTTTTTTTTTATGATTTTCTTCCCTCAAATTTAAATATTTATTGCACTCATTAAACTGCAAAATGAAACACAGCAAAATATGATTGTGTCAAACATATGATTTATCCAGGACCAGCATACCAGCTTCTGACAACAAAGGAAACGTTCAGTTGGCCGTTCAATTAGGGTAACCAAAAAAGCCATAACAAAACCAAAGCCAAAGGTTCTAGTAGCAAAGGTGCCAGTGGGGTACTTTGGTACTTTGGGGTGGGACTTGAAAGGCTTTCTTTGTCAATCAGTTATACAAATAGCCTGCCTCTGACTCAAAAAACAATTATAGATAGATAGACAGACAGACAGACAGACAGACAAATGAAGTGACCCAAGCTTCTACAATCTGGTTGGAAGAACCAGAGATCAAGATAACATAAAAATAAAAAAGTACTTTGTATAATAATGTATAATAGTAGGACAGCACGGTATTGGAACATTTCTCAGTATTGCATTGTGATCTTATTATAATAAATATTGGGGAATTTATAAAACCAAAAATGAGTTTAACATATTAATATAGTTCAACAATTTTCCATAGTCATTGACAGAATAAAAATGCTTTAGTGAAACCTTAACTTCCTGCGCTGGTAAAAAACTGATGGTAATATACTATGGCTATTTTACGGGTACAAAATACCCACCTTGCACTGTGATGTCATTCAGCACCAGTACCAGATTTTACACCAGTGGAAAACCAATACCTTGAAGTACTGTACTTTCTTGAAGCACCAAAAGGAAGGTACCAGATATGGTGTAAAAGCCCCATTTAAAGAGAATGCAGAATTATGGGATGCTTGAGACTCTTTAGGGAAAAGTAGGAACACTTGTTTTTATCCAGCTAATGTAATACAATGGAGAAGAACCATTGCAATTTAAAAATGAGATCGCATTCAGGTGTGAAACAAGAGCGCATTTTTTTATGATTAATTGTGCAGTCCTACTGTCAAGCTCCAAGGTCACCTGTTGTCATGACCTGCGCATCCAGCCCTCGTGTGTGCCACGCCCCCTCATCATCCACGTGTGCTTCCCTGATTGTGCCCAGCTGTTTCCTGTTCTTTTCGACTTGTCTTGTGTATATCAGTCTGCGTCTGAGTCAGTTCCCCAGGTCTGTCATTAATGTTACTTCGTCACTGTCTGCCCTGCCTTCCCTGTACCCTAAACAAAACGCCTGTATCCTGCACTCTTGCCTGCTTCGTCCTTATCCGCTACCTGCCTGTCCGTTTACCAAGCGATCGTCACACCTATGTATCAATAGCCTGGTACCCTAACATGGATGGTCCAGCCCTGTCAAGTACCATGGTAACCTTCCTATCCATAGGCTAAGGCCCTGATACAGAGGGTCTAGCCCTTTCAAGCTTCACGATCACCTATGCAGACACTCCGGTTGCATCTGGGGTTGACATTTTGAATTTTTGAATAGCACGTTGGATTCATTTGCTCTGATTAGCGCCTGACCCCTGCTGAACACATGTACTGCTGCAGTTGCCTTCTTCCACATTTACACGCTGATGAACCTTCTCAGAGCATGAGCAGGGACGGTCTTTAGTATGCTGCCTGGATCTTCACTTACCCAAAGTAGCAGGTTATCTCTGCCTCTTTAATTAACTGTGGGCTTGTGATCCAATTGCTCTCCTATTATGTTTCATTTCCCCTTGTCATGGTATTCTTCTATGCAGGACCAGACACTGTTTGATATACTTTTCTCAGCTTAGGAGACAGATGGTTGCCATCATCTCCTAGCTGAAACGCCCCTTATCATTGCTCTAAGGTCACATGCATAACCCGCAAATTTGGTGCGAAACTTGTATGGCAGATATCCCATGGGTAACGTTAATCTAATGTTGTGTTAAGATTAGGATTACCATCATTATACTTCTGTACTCATTTCTGTCCAGGAATCCTTCAAGCATAAGCAACAACAAAACCTCAAATCAAATATGGCATTCGAATGAAATTAATAACAAGGCATTTGTAACTTGTTTTGACTTAATAAGTAAGTGTCATAATAGTTCCTGTCAAAATGGCTTCTGTTGCATTCCAATGCTTCCATCTGCACCCCACAATTCATTATGTCTGAAGACGAATGAAGATGCACAGCGCGCTCCATCAATGTGACTTTTCTATATCACCATAACATATGCCTGTTTGTTTTTTTCTCCAAATGTTTGTTTGAAACCAGCCTCAGTTCATTACACTTTTTTCCATTCCTTCGTATTGTTTCTGAGTAACTGTCGCAGCCTCTGCGCCACCGCATTTCGTACAGTCTGGGCCTTCGGCCTGCCTGTTTACGTATCTTCTCGGTTTACACGCTGAGTTAGACTCTGAAACCAGCCGAGCAGGCGTGCAAAACCCATCTAGGTGATTTATGATATCTGTACTATGGATATCAACACCCTGGAAACACCAGAATCTGGAACCCTTCGGTGTAAGACTCAGCAATGCCCCCTAAAGGATGATTCCCCCCTGAACTAGTGGTTATTCTCAGCTATATACATTCCCTAAATAATGTAATTCCATGTATTATTTCTTCGATCTGCGCAAACTGTTCTTACAAGCTATGTCTAAATCCCGCATCTACTGACGGGAATTACGCATAAAGGTTGGTAGAATTGGTAATGTGCAGATTTGCATAAGTGAACTCATGTAATTATTCTTTTATGTCTTTATTTTGCATTGTTTTATTTACAGGGAAAAGTACATAGCAGTCCCTGCATGTGAATTTATTTCAGAGAGGGAAATAGCTGTACAGGATATGGATGCAGCTATCATGGCTCACGTATTACCTTTTTAAAAATGGCTTTGGCAAAAACCCAATGCATCAAAGCAGTGAAGTGGAAATGTACCCGCACAGAGAACTCTGATTTACCTGAAGAGCTGCCTATGTTGTTAATGCCTGCATTCTGACACTGCAAATACTTAATTTGTTTCCTGACTTTTTTTTGCCCATAATTAATATGTGAAACATACAGGGGGAGGTTTGAATTCACTTATGTGGAGATGCAGATATTTACGTTCAGCTGTATCTCCATTTAATGAGGATTAAAATGGCAGGAGAGGAGCAGGGAAGCCAGTGGCAACTGGGAATTCATGCTCTGCTCTCACTTGAACGCTACTCGATTAGCTTCTATAGATACACACCCTGTTTCTAATGAACGTAATGTTTCCGCTATTCACCTGGGCTCTCCCATTTGAGAATCACAAAAAAGTAATAGTAATTTAAAAAATATGAATCGGAGTCTGTTTACCGCCTCTGAATAATTACATTAACAATGTGAGTCTTGCTGTGTGACAGTAGGAGGGATTCTCAGCAGTTTTTATGTTAGGCTTGGATAGTTTTTATAATTAAGTTTTTTCAGCTTTCTTCTTCCCAGACCATGAACAGTTTAAAAATAGAGTCCCCCCCACCATAAAAGACGGAATCTAAAATTGGTTGTCTCGCATTATGTTCTTTTGCGTGTCGGTATTAAAACTAATTTAATGCTAGCTCCGTTTTGTAATTCTTACATGCAGCCACGGTCGTCAGCTTATGTTACACAGGCATCTACGTTCCTTCGTAAAATATATGCTGCATTAACACCTTCGCTAATCAATTATTTCTGTACCGATATATATTTTTGCTTTGGTCTAGACTATGTCTAGACAAAAGAAGACACTTCATCTATACATAATCTAAAACCTTCAGCTATTTAGGACAAAAAGATCACCACCAACACATCTTCGTCTCAGAAATGCGCTCTGTGGATTAACAGAGAAAGGCTGCTCCCGTTTCGTCTTCTCAGCAGGTTACGGCAGATCGCTGCGGGCTGGAGGCCGCATAGAAAGGCACTGTCACCAGCCTGCTAGTATTTTTAGCGCAAAGGAGTATCACCAGACCGCGGAGTTTGGGTCTCCTCGGAGGTCACTGCACGGGGTCATCTTCTGAACAGTGGTCAGCGGCCCAAAGATGTTGCCTACATGCAGAATGGCTTGTTATAAATGCAAGCGATACAAATTGATCAGACAGCCATTTTCATACATGCTGAAATGGCACACTTACATCTCTACTGCAGGTTCAAAGACAGTGTCTGCATTTTAAATAGATTTTTATGCAACGATTCTGAGGAGGATTATGGGAAATATTCCAGAGTCTGTCCCCTTTTCTGACTTCCCTGAGACTTTTGCATATTTGGATTTTGCTGCCAGGTTCCTTTTCCTAGTTTTTAATATATTAATTTTCTTTTTTTTATGTCATGATTTGCTGAAGGAATAATCTCCTGGGAGTCCTCCAACACCTTTAGGCAAGAGCCTCGGGGGGTAGGTTTGAGATAGGGAGCACTTCAAATACGGGGCATCTTTCCTCTAGGGTGCCCCCATTTTGAGAATATCTTGCACAAGCACTTTAAGGGGTTTCTTAGAGGGGGTGTGCTACTTTACAGGGGAAGGACTTCATGTGTTAGTTAAGAGTAAAACTCTTCTGTACTGATGCAGTACTCATAGCCAAAAACACATGGAGCTTTGACATGGGACAATTTTTTTTTTTCATTTAAATATGCAGCTGCATGTTATTCTTTATAGCACACTGTCTCAGCCATAATCTCATTATTTAGGGCATTTCCATTTGAAATTTCTCTCTGTTTATAATAATGTTTGTGTTATCTTATCCTTAATTTAAACACTATATTCGAGGGTTCTGTCCAAAATCAATGTGGATTGACTGGAGAGTTGAGTTATTTCAAGGGTCAAGTTCTTTGTCAAGAGGACCGCATGTTTTCTTAGGTCCCAAAGGTCTGTTATTGAAGCACCAAAGTCCGGAAGCACCGGAAGGTTCTCACTGAGAAATAAATTTATTGCACTAATATGACTGATTAGTATGGCACAGTGGCTCAGGGCTGTGGTCACTCATGGCCACAGTTTCAGGTTTGAATCCTCCCTCAATGATCTCCCCATCTCCAGCAGATCCTTCCATCTACACAATGACGTTTAGACAGTTCATCTCTCTCCTGATTATCTGATTACCTGCCATCCTCTCTAGGATGTAAGGCATTGAGTCCTTGGCTATGTGGGATAGGGTCCCTGTGACCTGGCTCCGGTCCAGCAGTAGGAAGATGGTCTGGCACAGTACAGTACTGAAGAACCACTAGTGAAACTACTGGTTCAGCTACTGCTTCTTATTTCATTAGTCAAATATTTTTAAAAGCACCACTTTTATAATTTCTCCACTGTAATATTCGATTTGCCCCATCTGACTTGGGGATGGAGTTTGCAATCACATTTTCCCATGAACTTTTGTTTTCCATATTCTGTCAGCAAACGGAAAGTGCTTGTAGCATCTTGTTTAATTCCTAATTATCCGTCGTTTCAAATCAGAATATCTTCACAAAACTAATATGAAAAGAGTGTAGCTACTGCTAGATAGCTTATCTCATAAGCCTAATTATACAGATTTTTTTTGTCTTTTCATCTAGTTGCAATTCATTTCTGTCCTGGGTTGTGTGTGTGTTTGTGTGTGTGTGTGTCAACGAGTATACCTATCCTTATGGGGACACAATGTCTCCATAACACGATAAATATCCGTTTTTTTCCCTTATGGGGACCGGTTTCCTGGGAAAACTCTATTTTATAAAAATCAGTGACTGTTATGAGAAAACTAAAAATACAAAAACTCAGGCAGGGTGGGGGTTAAGGTTGTCATAGTTAGCGTTAGCATTTTTTCCATAGAAGTGAATGAGCAGGGCCCATAAGGATAGGTATACCTTACATGTGTGTGTGTGTCTGTGTCTGTGTGTGTGTGTGTATGTGTGCCAGCATGTGTTTTGGAGGAGGCAGATGAGGAGGTACTGAGGACTGAATTATTGCGATGCTCAGCCTTTGATGAGATATTCATGCAAAAATATAAAATAATAAAATGCATAAACAGATTTCAGATCTGCTCTGGCAGTTCGATTATTGGCTTCAAATAATGTTGCATATATATGTAGTGGTCACTTTATTAGGTGCACCTGCTTGTTCATACAAATAGTCTGCTTCTACAAACAGCCAATCATGCAGGATTAGAATAGAATAGAATAGAATAGAATAGAATAGAATAGAATAGAATAGAATGAAATGTGGCTGAAATTGTATTTCTACAGCATGCAGAATCCAGAGGTGCAGTTACTGTTTGATTAAGCATTACCATAGCTAAGATGCATGATCTAAGTGCAATTGTTATTGCCAGATGCGATGGTTCCAGTATCTCGGAAACAGCCACTCTCCTGGGATTTTCACATGGTACAATTTCTAGAGTTTATAGAAAATGGTGCGATTTAAGAAAAGAATTCAGTTAGTGGCGGTTCTGTTGCCAAAAGTACCTTATTAATGATAAAGGTCAGAGGAGAATGGCCAGACTTGTTAAAGTTAACAGGGAGGCCACAAGTGCAAAAATAATAGCTCAGTACAGCAGTGATGTGTGGAAAGGCTTCTCTGGATGCACGACTGGTCAACATTGAAGCGCTTCTAATAGATATAGGGGGTTCTACCTGGCACTACCCAGGGATACCTAATAAAGAGGCCGCCGAATGTGTACTTCATATCTGTGTACAAAGTTAGTTATAATGAATCCCTCTTCTTTTCATTCATTGCATACACAGCATGGAGGCTGGTACTTGGAGTAAGACTAATCAAACAGTAGGAATATAATTTGTAGTTTCTTCAAGTTACCTCGAAAGAAAAAATGCAATGTCTGTGTAACATTTTTTTTTTTTGAGAGAAAAGGTTTTATGAAATGACAGCTTATTAAATGCCGGTGCATTTTTCTGTCGGTGATATGTGTGTGAAAAGAAAGAGTGTGAGCCTCTGTGTGTGTATTATGTTTATATTACCTTATGGGGACCCAAAGTCCCCTACTATGTAATAAAAACCTATTATTATTTTTCAGATCCCCATAAAGATCTGTGAATGGAATCAAAAAACTAAAAATGCCAGAAACCTTGTATTTTGTTTAGTCACTTATCATTAAGGTTAGGGCTGGGTAAGGGTTAAGGTTTTCATTTTTCTCCATAGAAATGAATGGAGAGTCCCCACAAAGATATAATTGCACACCTGTGTGTGTCTGTGTGTGTCTGTGAGTAGAGAAACAGTCCAAACAGGATGTTTCCCCAACCCAAACCGGAGAATGAAGCCGCTCTCTATTTGGCTTTGTTGTAGTCCTTCACCAAATCTCTCCTGACCTCCAACCCCCCCGCCATCCCCCAAAAGTTGCACTTTAATCGGCCCATTGATGAAAGTGGCAGGTGTTCCTGGCTTCTGCATGCCTTTTTCAGCAGCCCTCCCTGATTGCTGCCTACCAAAGCTGGTAGCACAGCAGGAAAGCGGCGTCCCCAAAAAGCCACCCACAGTGACAACAGAATTAGTCAAATGAGAGTGTCTGCACTTGCCTGCTCAGGTCAAGGTTAGTATGTGTTTATTAGCACTTATAATCACATGCATTCAAGGCAACCCCCCCCCCCCCCAAGCCCCACCCCCGAGGAACTGACGGTCCCCAAATGAGACTGTAAAATTAATGCTGCTCACTCTTTCACCAAAGAAAAATTATATTTCGAGGAACTCAACAAAGCACCCATATCTGCAATTACTCTTAAAGTTAACAATGTCCATTTTGTATTTTTTTTTTTACATTTGCCTTAAAGCGGTGAATTAATTTTTAATTTATGGACACTATGGTAGGTCTCACATTTGTTTTGCCAGAAATTCTGCCTTATTTTACAAAATATACTAGTCACTAATACGATTTTGGCTGTAAAATCCTGATGACATTAAAACAGATTACAAAGCATTAGCACATCCGTTGGTTGTATAATCATAAGTAGCGGGCCAGTTTAATGTCAAAGAAATCCTTGCCACGATTAATAGAGCGATGCTCTGCAGCTGTGGATCAGTTTATGGAAAAGGGTCAATATGGTCTCACAGCTGTAACAGTGTAACAGCCAGTGCCTAGTTGGCTCCTCGCTAGCCTGTCCTTCCCCTGCTGTGCAATGTGTGTGTGTGTGGGGGGGCCAGTTTGGAGGGAACCTTTGCCGTGTTGGGGGAGGAGGTGGACATGGTAGCAGGCTTCACCAGCATCCCACAGCGTGACACTGAAAAACAGCACCAAAAAATGCCGTGTCTTATTCACAGCCTGAAAGAACACCACCCTGGTGTGAAGCCCTTCATCAAGGGTAAATAACAATCACACCATTTCAGTCTGTATGACATCACAGCATTTATTATCACTGGGTATATGCTATGACATGGTAAGCTACACCTTTATGATGCTTTGAGCAAGTCTGTGACTGTATAATGGATGTGGTTTAATAAAGTTTTCGCCTATAGACAGCTCATTCATATGGAAATCCCTATTAAAGCTGTTACTAAAGTTGGTATATACCAGAAAAGCTTAATAAATGGTTTTATTACTATACTGCCTATAACTAAATGGAGATGACTGCAGATATAGAAACAGATTAAATAAACAAAAAATAACCAGATAGATGCTAACTTTGACCAGGAAAAACACTGGCTCTCTTTCAGTACATTAAAACACAATGGCTCTAAACAAAGAAAGAACTGATTATGCATTCATATTAGATTCATTTACATATTTTTTTCTGCAGTACTCCTATATTATGCAACTGTTTAAAAAAATCTGTGTAGCGTTAGTGAATCATCTGAGCATTTAAAATACAAGTTCTCTTCTACCTGTAACTCTCTACTAAGTTATGCAGGTCCTGCCCACCAGCCCATCAGGGTGTATACAGTCAAATGGGAGGGGGGACACAATCATTATCATATACATTAGGAATATTCTGTCTCAGTCATTCATAGGTGAGAGTTAAAGGATTTGTCTGAATGCTGTGCCCACCTTCAGAGTCTTCTCTGTGGCCTCCTTCAGTGTTTGCTCTGTGGCCACCTTCAGAGTTTGCTCTGTGGCCTCCTTCATTGTCTTCTCTGTGGCCTCCTTCAGTGTTTGCTCTGTGGCCACCTTCAGAGTTTGCTCTGTGGCCTCCTTCAGTGTCTGCCCTGTCCCCTCCTTCATTGTCTTCTCTGTGGCCTCCTTCAGTGTCTGCTCTGCGGCCTCCTTCAGTGTCTGCTCTGTCCCCTCCTTCAGAGTCTTCTCTGTGGCCTCTTTCAGTGTCTTCTCTGTGGCCATCTTCATAGTCTGTACTGTAGCCTCCTTCAGTTTCTTCTATGTGGCCACCTTCAGAGTCTTCTCTGTGGCCATCTTCTTAGTCTACTCTGTGGCCACCTTCAGAGTCTTCTCTGTGCCCACATTCATAGTCTCCTCTATGGCCTCCTTCAGAGTCTGCACTCTGGCCTCCTTCAGTTTCTTCTATGTGGCCACCTTCAGAGTCTTCTCTGTGGCCACCTTCATATTCTGCTCTGTGGCCTCTTTCAGTGTCTTCTCTCTGGCCTCTGTCAGTGTTTGCTCCATGGTCTCCTTCAATTTCTTCTCTGTGGCCTTTTTCTTAGTCTGCTATACGGCCACCTTCAGAGTCTTCTCTGTGCCCACATTCATAGTCTCCTCTATGGCCTCCTTCAGAGTCTGCACTCTGGCCTCCTTCAGAGTCTTCTCTGTGGCCACCTTCAAACCTTGTCACATATCTCTTACTGATTACGGCATCTAGACCAGCCAAGCTCTCAGAACTACTCCCCGGGTTCTTATACCAACCAGATGCTTCTGCTTCCCGGGGGCCCAGCTCCATGGAGCAGACTTCTTGAAAATGATGCCAAGGGTCAAAAAGTCATGCAGCCAACTCTAAAAGATGTAAAACAAGTAAGACAAATAAACAAAAGTCAATATGTAAGACGAATAACTGAAAACTGGCTCTAGTGAGGAAGTTGCCTCAAAGCGGCTGCAGTACTCAGGAGAAAGATTTCTGTGCCATCTTACAGTAAATATCACTAAAAGGGCAAATTGACAAGTACTGTAAATACATTGTTTGGGAAATAGTACGTCATTTTAATATATAATGCATAGTGTGCCTGCTAACTGTGTGTGCCTATATACCCTGCCAGTGTACATGCATGTGTAGGGCAGTGGAGCTGAATTCCCTAGCATGGTGGATTTTTATCGGTTAATTGGCGCAAGCCACTGCTGACACGACTCGCGGTGCAGATGCGGGTCAGGAAGGCGACCGGCTGCAGAGCCAGAGGCACCTGGAGGAGAAACTGCGGTGTATGGATGTTGCTTTTTCACCCCCTAATTATCAGCTACATGGTGCTCGGAGCTGACAGCTATCAGTGCCTTAGCCTGGCCAGATGTTCTCCAAGTCTGGCCTGAGGTGAAGTTTCGTGTAATACAGGCCAAAAACAAGGCTCTCGCATCAGCCTGCTGTCTGTTCCCATTCGCTTATAACACCAGATACATCAAGTCCAATTCAAAAACATGTATTCTGATAAGCATGGAACAGCAGGCTTCTTTGTATAATATATGTAAAGTGAAATAACTTATAGCAAATGACCGACAGACCTTGAACTCTTCTGTAACCCTATTTTCAGCAGTTTTTTATTTATCATTTATAATTTCTTCATTTATGTGAATTTTACTATTCATGAAAGAGCCAGAACTTGCAGCCCAGTATCTCTTTAATCAAACATGGACTGTGTGACATACTTTGAGAAATGCTGATGTACTGAAGCCAGGCTCCATATTTACAGTTTTCACAGTTGTTTACACACATTTTCTGAAATAATGGGTTTTTCGCAAAACTCTCGACACAAAATGCAAAACACTGCAATCAAAACTATGTCATCTATTCTCAAAATGGTATTTTTTACATCAGAATGACACTCATGCACCATATGAACAGATGGACCCATCTACACATCGACATGCTCAATTCTGCTATTTCTAGGAGCCTTACGCCATTTGCATTTTTCAATGTTGGAGTACATACAGTTGCTTGTTAAAATAATATATACCAGCTCAAAACAAATTATATATATATATATATATATGAGCACACAAATATGATACCTGGACCAAACCTTTTAGTTTTAGTTCCAAAACAGTGAATTTCAAAATTACATCAAACGCAGCTCAGTAGGAGATGCAGCAGCACATAAATGAAACAGGCTCACTACAGTAAAAGGTAAGACACAAGCTCCCTCCTATTCAGGTCTCACTGTAGCAGCTCATCCACACGGCTGGTGACCTTCTCCCTGGCGAAGCATGGCAGGTAGGACAGCAGCACCTGTAGTGATGCCTGCAGCCCTGGACAGCCACTGTACAGTGAGCCATCATTCCTGTGTAGCACTATACACTGCATTATAGTCATACACATATGTACACTGCATTATAGTCATACACATATGTAGTGCTGATAGGATGCAGCCCTTTGATAGTATAGTATAGTATAGTATAGTATAGTATAGTATAGTATAGTATAGTATAGTATATAGTATAACATACTTTGCATATTTCTGTCACCGATCTTTCATTTTGTCCGAGTTCCCTCTATAGCTGTTTCATACAGATATGGTTGGACTGCAGGACATGGACTAGTGCTGACAAGCTCATCCAGTTGATATTTATAAGTATGTCACCCTCTACCAAAATATAATTTTGGATCTGACAAATACTATTGTTTGGCAACACCATGCTCACAATTGTTATTTCCTGGGAGAAGTGAGGAGCCCACGTCTCCTGTAGACTGGTCATGTAGTAGGTCTGCAGAAGATGCAAAAGCATGATGCAAGTGGTTAGCCTACAAGAATATCTCATTTTTGAAATCTGAAAAGACACATTACAGCAACATCGGCCAACCAGCATTGACGACAACTGGCCTAGTGATAGGTAGTACCACAGTATACTGTGAAGTACAGCATGCTACCTGTTCTCATTTCTTAATGTCTTGATTATTGAAGCAACAATGAAGAAGCTTTGTTTGGGCTGGGCATTGTCAAGCCTCCCACATAGTCAAGTCATGGATATTGTCAAACATAATCTCCCCATACTCATCGGACTCTTTCTTCTCCTTTCATTTTCATTCCTTTTCCTTCATTCCTGTGTGTCCATCATTGTATAAAACAGAAGACCTTGCTAGCTATTTACTCTTCAAATGCTAAATGAAGAGTTAAGCTATTGGTTGGGGTGGTGCAATGCTGCAGTGGTTAGCATAATGGTTTCATACCTGGGGGACCTGGGTTTGGGTTTCTGCCAGGATCCCATGTGTGTGCAGGATTCATGTTCTCCCCATGTTGCCGTGGGGTTTCCTCTGGGTCCTGCAGTTTCCCCTCCATTGTCCAAAAACATTCAGAAATTGATTGGAGTTACCAAATTGTCCATAGGTGTGCTTGTGTAAGTGAATGGTGTGTGAATGCTGGCGCCCCATCCTGGGTTGTTCCCTGCCTTGTGCCTATAGCCTTCAGGACAGGCTTTGGACCCCCTACAACCCTAAATAGGACAAGCAGTGTCAGAAAATGGATGGAATTAAGCTAGTGGTGTTGACAGAAGCTCAGACTGGGTATAGCTAATTGGTAAATGAGTGCAAAATTTGAATGATATTGCTTTCCAAAAAGAAAATGCAACTGATTTTCTACATGAATGTGGCAAACTATGGCAAAAAGTCGGATTGATAAATTCAGGCTGGGAGAAATTTAGAAAATATTTTTGCAGATGTGATTTAGGCGTGAGTTTCAGGTTTTATTGGATTTTTTGTCTGAAGTTGCACGTTGCGTGTGAGGAAGCGGTTCTGTGTTGCTGTTGGCACGTTCTCCCTCTGTTGTGCAGGTTTCCTCCAGTTACTCCAGATTCCTCCTCGCCATCCAAAGACAAACAGTTAAGGGTAATTGGTGTCTCTAAGCTACTCAGAGCAAATGAATTTGTGTTTGTGTGCAAGTGTGTGCATGCATGTGCCCTATGATCGACTGGCAGCTCTGTGCCCCATTCTGCATGGTAGACAGTCCAGGCCCTCCCCTCTAGCCAAGTAAAAGTGGGGGGATTTAAACAATGAAAATGTACATGAGATGAAGACAGAAACAGGAGGCCTTAGATATGAAAAAATATAGTTAAAATGGCTGGCAGAACCATGTCAATATCACATGTATCAGGTCACCGTCTAAGACAGGGTATTTTCTATTTCTATCAATATTTCCATAGAGATTGTGCAAGTATATTTCTTATTATGTAATTAATAATAACAATAATAATAATAATAATAATAATAATAATAATAATAATAATAAATTCTGAATACATCAGTAAATTTAATTTAAACTGAATGTCATTTAGACATAAACTCAATATGTCAAAATTGTAAATCCAGAAGCTTTTCATTGGATACTGAACCTTCCAAAATAAGTGGAAATAAATAGAAAAGCAGATTCAAAAAAGCCTCTCTTTTCAGCCCTTTATCTGTAGTTATGAGATAAATGTACATATTGGAGATGGCGCGCTAACTGGCTCCACCACTTTGTTCAACTTTTGATGATCATCAATAGTGTGAGATGCATTAATTTGATCATTATCCTCCATTCTATCATTCTGCAGGAACATAAAAATACATTGCATTGCTGTGGAAATCAGTATTCTCAAAAAATACCAATCAGTCTGATTGATTTAATCCATGAAGCACTCATCTATGACCAGGGTGACAGAAGACACATTTTGTAAATACTGTATGGTGTCAAAGCAGGGGATCTGAGGGCCCAAGCTAATCATTTAGGCCTACAGTATGAGCCCACTGCACCCGAAGTCTGTAAGGCAGTTTGAAGCACGGTCCCTTGCATTGTGATCTCACATATTCCTGACGGTACGGCGGTTGCGATTCAGCATACTACAAAGCAGGTTCTCTTCCTGGTCAGGTGACACAAAGCTCCCAGGGCAAAGACGTGAGCAGTAAATATTGTTGCGACGCCCTCCCACCAAGGCCACCATCTGTTCGATAAATTCTCCTCAGGGATAAGCTGCTGGCCATTGGAAACCACCTGACACCTGCACAGTGCCTTTCTCCAGGCCCGTCGTCCAACTTGACCAGGCCTTTTTAGCCACCCTCCTGTCCTTCACCTTCTCCCTCCTCTGTCAGTCACTGTGTCCCCCTTGCTATCGCTACCATCTCTTTATTACGGAAACATTTTATATTGTACATCTATCCTGTCTTTCGTGCTATACGTCTGTTCCCTGTAATCTCTACACCCCTTTTTAAATACCATAGGAACTTTACATGCATTGTATGTGATGACATGTCTACATTCATCTTGTATGATGTCCATGCCTCTGTGTCTAAGCACCAAAGTATACTCCTTCTGTGTAATAAAAAATTCTGTGTAATATCGGTTGATTCTTGCTGCCGTACCCCTGAGCAGAGCAGCTAACTAGATGTGCACTTTCACTTTTCATTACAAACCTGTAAGTCTTTGGAAGTCACCTTGCTTAAATCATGTTATTTACCGATGAATCACTGATGCCATCTCTGACGAGATTCTGCCTCATAGCACATGTGCACAGGGAAACTCTACTTCCACGTTCAAGAAGAAATCAACAAATTTACAAGTACTTTGATAGTTCTGTGAAATTTCTGGGTCCCTGAGAGCTGTTTGCACACTTGAAATAGCTGAAACACAGATGAATCTAGTGGTTTGTTTTATCTTGGCCTGATCAGAATTGTGTCTGACTCACCAAGTGCCAGTCAAATGAGTCTTGTGTCTTAAGTAACCCGGTCATGTTTGCAATTGATGATGCTAGAGATTCCTGGCCAGGATACCAGACTGAACCCTGTATAACAGGGTTATAGGATGTTCTGGTTTATTTACAAGGCATTTTTAAAAAACACCCTTTGGTTCAAATTGACCTACAAGTGAGGATCAGATTGGACAGACAGCTTCCTTGAAGCAAATGAGGTTAATGGGCGATATCTCTCTCCCAGCACCGTTCCTACCATGGAAACGATCCTAACCCACAGAGCCACACACTGCCCTGACGCATTCTGTTCCACAGTTGAGTGGGGATATAGTGGGATTGGCTGGTGTGACACAGAAGAAAATATACCCAATAAGTATAGTCGCTAGACAACCATGTCCAAATATGGGAGTGATGCATCAGCATGCAGCAATCAAAACAATTACTTCGGAGAAGATTACATATCTTAGCTCTAGCATCCGGATGGTATCCAGGATACGAGAGATGAAATAAAACAGGAGACACCACTCTATATGTTACAGAGTATAAATGTCATCCGAAGATGGCAAAAGGTCATGAACCCCCACCTTCAGCAGAGAAAGCTTAGTCCTAAAATGCACATAGCAGGTCCACAACACTGGTTCTTAAATGAACAGAGATGAAAATGGGGAATAAGGTTATGGAAGAGGGTAGTACTGAAACCTGGCGGCACAATGCTGAGCTCCCTGAGGTGAGACCCTGAACTGAGGTGGAAATTGGAATAACGGTTCAGAAGATGCAGGAGGGCTAACAATTTCCACATTTAGCATAAGCTAGTTGCTACAGGGTGTGCATCATCGAGCGCCTGAATTGTTTGGAGGTTGTGGGATAGAGGCCTGGGAGCACAACCACAGGACCCCAGCTGACAGCCAGTTTCTCAGCTCAGATGGCAGAGCTGCACGTTTTGCTTTCTTAGCATTCGGGAAGAGAAGGCTCCTTCTGCATCATCCTCCACGTGCTCATCACGACTAGAACCTGCCTACATCCGTGCTGCCGACACACTGTGTCAGTGAGCGTGCTGCAGGATAGGGGTGCTCAAAACCATACACCCCTCATACACTCACCACATAAAAGGAAGGAGTGTCTTAGCCCAGCACTAAATATGAAGAGGCAGCTACAGGACTCAAAATAACAAATGGAATAAGCTCACGACTGTTCTGGATATCCCGCCCGCACACACACGCACCAAAAAAAAAAAAAAAAGATTTAAAAAAACCCTAAGGCTTTCAATGCAGATAAAAAAATACATATAAAGCAAGAGACCTTGTATCAAAGTAATGACTTGACTTAGGCGTAATGGTCAAGGTGAGGTCAGCAGGCTCCAGGCCCCCGTGAAAGGCTGGGGGGGGAGGGGCTAATGAGCCCGGGCCGGACGATGGAATCACTGTAACATGGCAGGTCTTTTCTGCCCCTGCCAGTGCTGGGGGTAGGCAGAGGATTTAGAGCAGATGGAAAAAGCACCCAAGCGGTGGCAGATTAACAGCGATGCCGGCACATGGAAGTCAGACTCCTGAAACACGCAGCACACACACGATTAGAAACAATGACAACACTCAGACAGAACCTGATTTGGACTGTATTCATCTAATGTTAATAGTTTTGTAATTGTTTCCCAAGATTCTGACTGTGATAAATGATTATTGCATGGATGGATGGATGGATGGATGGATGGATGGATGGATGCATGCATGCATGCATGCATGGATGAATGGATGCATGGATGGATGGACAAGCATACTACTATAGGCCACAGCCAACAGGACTAAGTGGAGCCACTGTCTGTCCCTGATAAACATGGAGTGGCTTCTCTCAGTGGAAACAGGAAACCGTGCCAGATCAAAGTGTCAAGGGTTTGCCACTGAGACACACACACCCCGCCAAGCCACCATCCCTCATCACCACCACTCAGCACCCTCCCCCGGCCTACAGCAGAAATTATACAAGCGCTCAGGGCTCGACTACCACCATGGGGCCTGCAGAAGATTACCTCATGCATGCTGAAGAGCGCCACTCTCTAATTTGGCAAATGGTGTAATTAAAGGATTTACAGAAATGCAAGGGCAGGAGGTACAATTTTTCGCCTTAATCGACCGTGGGAATTGAGTGTTGGTTATTTGGTTTTTGGATGCCTTCACTGGAATTGACAGGTTAGTGGACTAATTATTATAATTTAGCTAGTGGTGCCAGTGGTAGGATAAAAGGTAGAAAACACACAAGGAACAGTAGCAGAAGAAATAGAATTAGTTGCACAAGTAGTACATTCACTCATTCATTCACTTATTCATTCATTCATTCATTTTTATGGACAAAGCAATGAAACAAGGGCAATAATTATTCAATTGTATATGTGGTTATCAGTCTGTTTGCTGTTTGTTTATTTATTTGTTTTGAGTGGGTGCACTATATAAAATAATATTAACTGGTATTTAAATTAAACAGCCACATGCAAATAATTTCACCAGCAATGGTATGGAATTTTACTACAAGGACTTTGATTCCAAAATGTATGCTAGATAAGAGCAGGGGAGAGGGCATTTTGCCTTTTTTAACAAACGTCAAAAAAAGCAGTGTAACAGAACAGACAGACGAGGAGAGGCAGCATGTGGGGAATACCAGTGAACTCTCATTATCACCTCTTTTTTTCTGGTTTTTGGGTTGGGGATTAAAATGAGTGGGCTGTGAATACATGAGTGCGAGGATCAGTTTGTGATCTCCAACTTGACAGTATGCAATGAGAGAACTGTCCGTCTTGCAATCTGTGTTCATGAGCCTTCATGTCTAGAGATTGGGCCATTAGTTCTGGAGTGAAGAGAGCATCTTGTGGGCAAAGGAGTCAACGCAACCTTTATTTGTTTCACTGGTGACACAAAATGCCAACAAAGGCAATGCTACAGATTAGCAGAGCTCTTCGAAGCCTGTGGAGACAGCTCCTGGAATGTCCTACAATCTTACAAATAGCCACAAAATGTCAGTAATTAATAAGAAAACCTCCCAGAATCACAGCAAACTAAATACCAGCACTCATGACACTCACAATGAACACGTAGCAAATTATTTGGAGAAAATTTGTTACAAAAACAGAGTTGTCATCAATTAACTGCACCTCTCCCAAGGATAAGGACATTTCTAGCCATCATCTCTCCCAGCCCCCAGCCTTCTCAACAGCTTATGGGAACAGCACGTCCTGGAAATCAATTCTGGCAAGCCAGACTGTCTGCCTATGAGAGTCTCCTAGAAACCACAGTGTCGTGGCAGGAGTTCGACGGCTTCCTTTAGCTGCAGAGCCCATCACATGTGGAGCAATGTGAAAATGGTACTTCCTGAGGAGGCTGCTCTGCTGCTCTCATTATTCCCCGGTAATGTCTGTCAGGGGTATCTGAAAGGTGCTTACCATGTGATAAATGGCCAACCCAAACTGAGGTATTATGGGTGTTCAGAGGGGCACAAAGAAGCTTTGGCATGTCGGGCAGCATAGACAAATGTCTTGTGAATCCCCAATACAAATAAATAAATGAAGAAAATAGAATGGATGGATGAATGAATGAGTGGATGAATGAATGATGTGTGCGAACCTATTTTCTAAGCAGTGAGGTAGCCGCCACAGTCAAAATGCTCATAAGGAGGATTCACATACAGAAGAGAAGAAACAATACGAGACAAGAAGACAGCGCTGTGCAAAAACACCATCGCAGGAGCAAACAGCTGAGTATCAAAGTAACTAAAGCAAGGCAGCACACGGAAGCACTGTATTCTGAAATCCATGTTTGTGATTATCGTTGCGGTTATTGCGTGCATTTTTGTGACGCTGACGGCCTGTTTACCTGGCTTGCACATATCTGCAATGAGAGGTTGTCATCGAACTTCAGTAACTCTCTGTCTCAGAGTCTAAAC
Source organism: Brienomyrus brachyistius (assembly GCF_023856365.1). Taxonomy (NCBI): domain Eukaryota; kingdom Metazoa; phylum Chordata; class Actinopteri; order Osteoglossiformes; family Mormyridae; genus Brienomyrus; species Brienomyrus brachyistius. Next base: position 24,234,771 of record NC_064544.1, read on the forward strand.
TGCGGCCCGATTCATTAATTACCACATTCGAAATGTCAGCCTGTATGGAAATTCGACTCCCCATATTCAGAGCACAAACAGTGAGTTAAATCTCGAAAAATTAGTAAATGAGTAAAGTAATAAATGGAAGAGAGAGTAGATAGACAGACAGATAGACCGATAAGAAGGGCACTGGGGCCCCACATAGTGGTAAAGCTGATTGTTGTCAAAAAATGTACCTTGTGTCTATTATTATGCAAAATAGACACATCGACTGTGTCCATCCTATACTCCTGCATACATGCCTTTTATAATATTAAAGTAGTTATGATGGAGGTGCCAATCTATTTAAAAGGTTACCAAAAGCAATGGGAAATCACCCTGACCTCTATTCCAATAGCACTGGTAGATTAACCTTATTTTCTATTCATAGCTAAGAAGAGCACTTTTATGCAGAGTATGATTGTGACAACCTTCTCTGCCTGCTCTGCCCTATCTCTCTCTCTCCCTGCACTGCCCTGTCTCTCTCTCTTTCTTCTCTCCCTGCACTGCCCTGTCTCCTATCTCTCTGCCTGCTCTGCCCTGTCTCTCTCTCTGCCTGTTCTACCCTGTCTCTCTCTCCCTGCTCTGCGCTGTCTCTCTCTCTTTCTTCTCTCTCTACACTGCCCTCTCTCTATCTCTCTGCCTGCTCTGCCCTGTCTCTCTCTCCCTGCTCTGCCCTGTTTCTCTTTCTTCTTTTCCTGCACTGCCCTGTCTCTCTCTCTCTTTCTTCTCTCTCTACAAAGCTCTCTCTCTATCTCTCTGCCTGCTCTGCCCTGTCTTTCTCTTTCTCTGCCTGTTCTGGCCTGTCTCTCTCTCTCTCCCTGCTCTGCCCTGTTTCTCTTTCTTCTTTCCCTGCACTGCCCTGTCTCTCTCTCTTTCTTCTCTCTCTACACTGCCCTCTCTCTATCTCTCTGCCTGCTCTGCCCTGTCTCTCTCTCTTTATCTCCTTATCCCTATCTCCCTCCTCTGCTCGTCTCTCCCTCCCTATCTCTCTCTTTCCCTGCTCTGCTCCATCTCTCTCTCTATCTCTCTCTCCCACTGATCTGTCCAGTCTCTCTCTCTATCTCTCTCTCTCCCAGCTCTGCCTTGTCTCACCCTCCTTCTCTCTCTCTCTCCCTGTTCTGCCCTGTATCTCACTTTCTCTCCCTGCTCTGCCCCCTCTCTTTATATATCTCTCTTTCTCTTCCTCCTCTGCCCCATCTCTCTCTCTTTATCTCCTTATCCCTATCTCCCTCCTCTGCTCGTCTCTCCCTCCCTATCTCTCTCTTTCCCTGCTTTGCTCCATCTCTCTCTCTATCTCTCTCTCCTTGCTCTGCCCGTCTCTCCCTCCCTATCACTCTTCCTGCTCTTCTCCCTCTCTATCTCTCTCCCCCTCTCTCTCCCCCTGCTGTGCCCCGTCTGTCCCTCTATCCCTGCTCTGCCCCGTCTCTCCCTCTCTAACTCTCTCTCTCCCTGCACTGCCCTGTCTCTCTCTCTCTCTCTTTCTTCTCTCCCTGCACTGCCCTCTCTCTATCTCTCTGCCTGCTCTGCCCCGTATCTCTTTCTTCTTTCCCTGCACTGCCCTGTCTCTCTCTATCTCTCTCTCCCAGCTCTGCTTTGTCTCACCCTCCTTCTCTCTCTCTTCCTGTTCTGCCCTGTATCTCACTTTCTCTCCCTGCTCTGCCCCCTCTCTCTATATATCTCTCTTTCTCTCCCTGCTCTGCCCCATCTTTCTCTCTTTATCTCCTTATCCCTATCTCCCTCCTCTGCTCGTCTCTCCCTCCCTATCTCTCTCTTTCCCTGCTTTGCTCCATCTCTCTTTCTCTATCTCTCTCTCCTACTGCTCTGTCCAGTCTCTCCCTCTCTCCTTGCTCTGTCCGTCTCTCCCTCCCTATCACTCTCCCTGCTCTTCTCCCTCTCTATCTCTCTCCCCCTCTCTCTCCCCCTGCTCTGCCCCGTCTGTCCCTCTATCCCTGCTGTGCCCCGTCTCTCTCTCTTTCTTCCCCAGCTTTAGCCTGTCTCTCCCTCTCTTACTCTCTCTCTCCACCTGCTGTGCCCCGTCTCTCCCTCTCTCTATCCCACAACCACCCGCCCTCCCTCTCTCTGCGTCCCCTCAGGCTAAACAGCGCGTATTGCATCTCCCATAATGGCGACACATGTTGACACGCTGGGAGAGGTGTCAACGAGGCTGCAGCTGGGCTCGTCATCTGCCCAATGCAGACGAGGCTTTGCTGCTCGCCAAGCCGGTGACTGTCAGTCAAGAGCGGCCCGGGTCTCCCCCTTCCTCCCTCTGCACATGGCAGATCATCCAGGAGAAGCAGAGTGAGACGTCAGCAGCAGGTATGGGCCCCGTCCGTGCACGGGTGACACCTACCTGTTCAAAGTTTGTTAACTGTTAATGCTGAAGCAGAGCTGGGAATTTCTCTGGTACAGATGGGTAGAATTTATCTGTCAGTCTTCATATATAATGCGATACATATTGAAATGTCTGGCAGACCAAGGCATCGCTGTGGCGGCAAAAGACAAGAAGCTTCTTCTTCAAGGCAGAATACGTCTGTTTATTAAGGCCTTAAAAGCACTAACACAGGCATTAAACAACTACTGAACTACATAACAGGGAAATGCAGAGAGGTCTCATGGCACACAGTAGGTCGCACACACTGTGAATCACGAGACATTACAAAGAGATACGCAAGGATCGGGCAAGGACTGAAGGACAAGCCCACAGAACAGTCATTTACAGCAAATGCGGAGCCCAAGCACACGCAGGGGCTGTACACGAGGCTCACGAGGATGTCAGCAAATGCTAATAGGCTCCGCATAGCAGAGGCATCTAACCAGTGCTACACTATTTTAAACTTGCAGCAATCAGGTGACAGACTTTGAATACTGGTTAGGGCTTCATTCTAGTCACTTGCACTCAACAGTGCCTTGCTGGCTGAGGTTCAGATAATAGGCTGCTGATTTATTATAGGGACCCTGCTGGACCAACGAGAGAGGAGAAGGAGATGACAGGAGGGGCACTGAGGGCCACTCAGCTTGTTCCCCGCACTGGCACGCAGTGCAGAGGTGTTGAAATTCAGAGTTCTGAGATCATTTGCCAAGAAGATTGTTTCCAATGATCAAATGATGTAAATACAAACTGTCTTACACCTAAATGCTTAGTTTCCCCAAATGAGTAACACTTAACTGAAGTTCTTTTTCATGGCACGTGTGCTTTTATGATGAATTTCACGGTTTGCCATCCGTCGAGCCATAAAGCCCACGTGACTATTTTCGGTTCCGTTAGCTAATTAACCGTGACAGCACTTTTAGTCCTGGAAGCCAAGCAGAAGGCTGAACGGAGCCAGAACTCCCCTGTGGGGCCAGAGCACATGGGGGGAGACAGGGCACTCAGAATCCCCCCGGGCCAGGCAGCAGGAACAGGAAGTAAACAGGATGGTAAATGGGCGTCCGCTCCTGGGGATTGAAAGGGGATCTGGGACTCCCTGTGCTCTTATTACAAACATGACCCCCCCCCCCCTCCCCAGACGCTTTGCTTACATGCAGCCAACTGGGAGATTATGCAGGCGGGATAAACAAGAGCGTGACCTGAAAGAAGGGCAGCTTCAGAGCCGTCTCCCACTCAGATGGGGAGTCCGCATGGACACCATAAGGGCTTCATGGCAGACTGATGGTGATCAGCGGGGTCAGGCCTGAGCTGCAGGGGTGGGGTTTAGAGCACCGGCCTTCCCTGCTTGTCAGACATGTTTCAGTCAGGATGGCACAATGAGCCATGTGACGTGAGGATGGGAAGATGGGGCGGGTTTGTGATTTCTAACTGAACGGGGAAGAGAAATGTACACAGGAGACAAGCATTTCAGCTTCAGCAATAAGGAAATATACTGGGAATTAAGGTGGCTGTCAGGTCTGCAGATGAGTATGAGATTAGGAATCAAAGTTCAGTCTGGTTCAGGGCTTTGAAACAAAACAGCAGGAGTCCAATGAACTTATCTGGGTGCCCTGGGCTGAGATCAGCATGGATGCCCAGCAGCTGCTGATTTAAGGACCCGTTCCAAAGTGTAGGTGGGGCCCACTTTATGTTAATGGTGCCTTCACACAGCCAACTAAGCGGACTTGTCACATGACTTTGCCCACCCCAGGGGGACACCCCCTTCCCCATCTTATGCTCCTGCTTTTTCCACATTAAGGACGTTCCTTTTGAATGAAATGGCAGGTTTATCACTGCCATATACAGTCCATTTTCATTAGGCATGACTTTAATGGTGTAGCGGAGCAGAGCACACATTCTCCATCCCTGCCTTCACAATGTGCAGAACATTTAATTGGTACTTTATTAAGGAAGGGGGTGCTTGTAATTACAAAAGAATGCATGAACCAGGCCAAGGGTCAGGGCTGCTGGACCTGTATGACCACAGTCATGTGTTCTGTCCAAATGTCCCTGAAATCCTTAGCAATTACCGCAGGCACATACTCTAATGAATTAACTGAGCTTAACTGCTGATCCAATGGCCCCATGAATTGAATAAAGTCTGGGTCAGTAAAAGTGTCTCATGGCCATGTGTTTTCACACCTCCGGGGGGGCATGGAGCCTGCATGTTCACGCCGACCTGATGCGGGTTTCTACTCAGAGTTAAAGTGCCGGTCAGATGAGACCGTAAACATCATTCATATGGAATAAAGGGTGATGGTGCGTATATGTGTAGATTAGGTTTATACTGCATTTTTGAGACCAAATGTCCCCCACATTGTGACAATTAAAAAAAAAATTCAGGTCCCGACCAAGATCTGTGAATGCAATCAAAAAAATAAATAAAAATTCTACCCATCGTATTTTGATTACTTACGGTTAAGCTAAGGGCTGGATAGGTCTTAAGGTCGTCATGTTGGGATTAGAGTTTTCCCCATTGAAATGAAGGGAGAGTCCCCACAAAGATATATTTACAAACCTGTGTGTCTGCGTGTGTGTGTGTGTGTGTGTGTGTGTGTAGAAGCGGGTATACCTATCCTTATGGGGACACAATGTCCCCATCAGGTGATAAATATTCGTTTTTTTCCCTTATGAGGACCGGTAAAACTCTATTCTATAAAAATCAGTGACTGCTATGAACAAACTAAAAATTCAAAAACTCTTGTATTTTGCTTGGTTACTTATGGTTATGGTTAGGGCAGGGTGGGGGTTAAGGTTGTCATAATTAGCGTTAGCATTTTTCCCATAGAAGTGAATGAGTGGGCCCCATAAGGATAGGTATACCCTACATGTGCGTGTGTGTGTGTATGTGTGTGTGTGTGTGTGTGTGTATGTGTGTGTGTGTGTGTGTGCATATGTAGGTTTTTGTGCATCCTATAATGGACTAGCATCCTATTCAATGTGTCCCATACTGCATGAGTTTACCGTGCGACACTGATTAGATAAACGATTATTGACAATGGATGGATGAGTTCAAGCACCATAGAAGTAACTAACCACCTCCTTCAGGAGCAAAGACAAAATAGAGTACAGTCTTCGGCAAGTTTGCAGGGTCTTTGTATAGCTGTGAATTCTTAAAATTACATTTACATAAAAGCCGTGTTTTACTGTAAACTTCAATACACAAATTGAATATTTGTACCCACAGAATCAGTTTTGCTGACATCAAATGCAGTGTAAGCTGTATTTACCCCCAGCCAGTTCTCAAATGTTCTCTACACATTTGTCTGCAGGTCCTCGCAGATTTGCTCTGATGCTCCTCATTTGTTTGTGGATCACTTACAGACAGCAGCTGTCACGCCTTTCTGCAGAATCCCCAGCAGCAGTCCGGTCTGCACTGAAACAGAGGTGTGCTGAGATACCCACTTCCCTCTTCTTAAGCCACACCAGCTTGGCTTTGGCTCAAATCCCGCTGAGGATCTGCGCACCATTGCTGAGGATGCAGGGCATTTTAATTAAAGTTCACTGACTTGGCATGGGGAGGGATCATAGTTTCAGATGCAGAAAAATCAGTAACTTAATAATAAATAATTGTTCTAGTTTATTCCCTAGAACTCAAAACGATGCCTTCTGGGTGCTGCTTATCTAATTAAAGCTTAATAATTTTTATTCAGCAGGAAAACAGTGAGGGCTCATTTCAGAGCACCACCAGTCATACTGGACATTCTTCTCACATAGTTAGTCCTTTGTTGCTCTTTTATTTAATATTGGGGCACCCAGATGGGCACTGAAAACATGAATTCCTGTGGGTGGGAACAGATCAGAGTTCTTTGGGTATAGAAACATGGCTGGATAGATCTCAGATCTGATGCAGGCAGCCAACTTGAGACATATATCCCTGTGGGTGGGAACAGGATACCATTCACTGGGTACAGGAACATGGCAGGGCAGGCCTGTTCTCGCATCTAATGCAGGCAGCCAACTCGAGGCATGTATCCCTGTGGGTGGGAACAGGATACCATTCACTGGGTACAGGAACATGGCAGGGCAGGCCTGTTCTCGCATCTAATGCAGGCAGCCAACTCGAGACATGTATCCCTGTGGGTGGGAACAGGCTACCATTCACTGGGTACAGGAACATGACTGGGCAGACTGCAGTGCCAGATGTCATTGAGTGACCCCTTGAAATCATCTGTGAGTCCCTGACCCCCCCCCCCCCCCCCCCGTATCTTGTGAGTAGGCAACTACTGCTCCAAAGCGGCTCTCTGTGTTCCTTTTCTTCTGCTAAGTGTGAACTAAATGTTGACTGGCAGAGGAACACTTTGGCTACGCTCAAACGGATTGCAGGGCAGCACTAGCACTGAAATTGAATTGTTTTCTATTTACTTTCCCTTGTCCTACTTTTCTATCAGTTCTGATACATTTCATGGGGACTAAAGCCGGTTTTTCACTGAAACAAAGTCTTGAATCTGCATGCTATGCTGGCCAAATCAGAAACTCCCCTTCCAGTGATTCCAGCAGCTTAGTATTACGTAACTGGAGGTAGGTTTATCATGCGTGATGTTTTTATTTCGCAGTCATGGTACAGGTTTAAATTCCCAGGTAGGTGCACTGGACACGAGTGTTTAACACAGCAAGTGTAAAATATTTATATTTTCTCATTTAAAGAATGAGGGAATATTTTCCATATTCTCATTCTATCCATAAATCAGTAACTAACATCTTAGTATAACAAAGGATTTAGTTTTCTACACAATGGCTGGAATTAGCCATTTAAAGTCACACAAGTGAAACATTTCAAGCGGAAAAAATTGCATCATGGGTAAGGAGAGTCTGAATGGTTTCAGGGTCTAAGTTTTACTTTATTTGGCAACAAAGCTACTCAGTTTGAATTTGAATTCCTCTGGCTTAGCTCAAAGTTGGTTTATAAACGCAAGTCAGGACATTTGGGGGAGACAAGAGGGGGGTGTCTGGAGATGGGAGCGGGGGGTTTGAGGGGGAGGGTGCTGGCATACTGCTCCCCCATTCTTTCTCCCAAAATAATAGTTCCTTCTTGCCATAATGCTCACACAGCTCAACTGGAGCGAAAAGACTGAATTGTGCCATGCATAACAAGATCACAGAAAGGGGAAATGCATTTGCAGGGGGCATCGTGCTTTTTAAGGGGGCACTGGACTGGGACGTATTTTATCTGCCGCAGCTAAAGGCTGGACTGAAACAGTATGTGTAAAAAAAAATCATACCTGACCACCTTTCATCTGTGTGTGTGTGTGTATGTGTGTGTCTGTGTGTGTGTGTGTGAGCATGTATACCTATCCTTATGGGGACACAATGTCCACATGACGTTATAAATATTCGTTTAAAAACTCTATTTTATAAAAACCAGTGACTGCTATGTAAAAACTAAAAATGCAAAAACTCTTGTATTTTGCTTGGTTACTTATGGTTATGGTTAGGGTAGGGTGGGGGTTAAGGTTGTCATAGTTAGCGTTAGCATTTTTCCCATGGAAGTGAATGAGTGGTCTCCATAAGGATAGGTATACCCAACATGTGTGTGTGTGTGTGTGTGTCACCAGCACGGCCGAGCATTTATTTAGAGTCTTGTCTCCATGGCTTCATATACTGTACGCATTTGCATCCTTGATACTTATGGATAATACCAGCCACCTGGAGAAATGCCTTATGAGATTTATAGCATATCATCATAGATTCTGCATTAAACATGTAACACATGATGGTGTTAGGAAAAAAGCTATGCTTATAATCAACAGGAGGTACTAAATTCAGTCAGGTCACGGCTGAGCTGAATAAATAAGGTCCCCCAGAGCTGAAGATGGCGCAGTTTACTACCCCACCAAAGTGCGTTGTTGCCTGGTTAACATTTGTGTAACAAATGGCCTCATACTACAAGGCCCTAGGTGTGAAGTCTCTAGGTAAGAGGGCATTCTGAAACATGAAGAATGCTCTGTAATGTTGGCAGTGTCCCTTTAACTGCGATATCCAAAACTCCAGACAACTTCTTCATGGAGGCGTTCCTGCCTAAGTGCCACTGGCGACACAACCCAAGAAAATCCCATAGCAACCCTTTGCCGTCGTGCTTTTGCTAAAGATGATCAGCTTAAAATATTGTACCTTAATAACAGCTTAATCACCCATAAACTTTATTATTTCATTCCAAGACGGCCATTCATTTCTTTCTTTTTCTGCCTAAAATAATGGGACATTTTGAAGTGTCCTTCAAGCCAGCCAAAGTTATTTCCCTTATCATCAGCTCATTCGAAGTTTTTGATCACTTAAACATTACCAGAGACATGAATGGAATGTCAGTGTGCTTAGTGGGTAAAATAAATCCACACCTGTGTGGCATCAAACCCAGAGGAAAATGAGAAATCAAGCAGTTACTAGATCTTGACTGCCTGTGAGTTCTGGCTGCCAATGTATGCTTTGATGTGTTTGTGCGCCTTTTCCATTTGTGTTAGTGATAAACTTGTACTGCTGGCTCCTGTGCTAAATTGGGGAACTCTGCAAACTATACAACTAGACTGGTGGCTTTAACATTTCAGGCCCTCATCTCCGCTTTCTCCTTTTTTCGTGAAATGTTGTGTTGTACTACTACTAACAGCCTTCTGCATCCTCCACTTCCACTATTAAAAAAGCCAAAGGCCAAAAGTCAAGAAAGACATTATTCCTGCTGCCTCCAGTGGCCCTGGAGAAAGAAGCTTCTGGATATTCTCATTAGTGAAACACTAACAAACTATCATACACGCTAATTCTTTCTGCAGTGTGCGATTCATTAACGAATTATTGGACTTTTTCAAAGTAGCACGTGTCAGGCCTTGCTGACTGGATATTGACCTTATATCCTGTTAAGCATTAAAAGTTAAAATCGTATTACCGCTCAGTTCCCACTTATGCCCAGAGGCTCAGTGAGCATGTGCTCCTGGGCCCCTGCTCACACTCCTCCTCAAGCAGTCACACAGGTCTCCCACAGCTGATTGGCTCTTGCAGCCCCCAGATGGCTTGTAGGCAGTGATAGGTGTCTCTCTGGGCACGACCAGCCGGGTGTCCCTAGGGGGAGTACGCTCACACTGCGGGCCGTGCACAGTCATTAGCAGCCAATTTGTTTTTACACTCGCAAACACAGTTGTTCAAACATGCACATGTACACACACATGCACACATATACGTTTATTATTATAAGTACAATTAATATGATGCCAAATATTTTCCAAATTCGTCTCAGGCAAAACAGATGAACATATGAAATCTGACAACAAACAAAATTTTTGGCACAATTATAGCCATGTAAGCACACTCCCACGTGCAGAGGGAAGCTCACCAATATAAGAACACACACACACAGTCCTATAGAGACAATGAAGTATATGAAAAGTTCACTCAACTGCCAGCTGGCATGATGGGCACGCAGACACTGACAGTGATGAACAATTGTACGTCTATGCGTGTGAGAAATATTTTTTATTAGGTATATATGTGATGACAGCATTGTCTGTTTAAACAGACTGAAATGTAAGATTCCGCTTACAGTGCAGAGGCAATTTTAGTGCCTCTCTGCAGGATTATTGTCAGGCGCACCTGCTGGCTTCCCTTCTCCTGCTCGTAGGTTTACATATGCGGCAGCATTTCAGCCCCAGTGCCTTACAGTGATTGATTACTTGCCTGCTGAGTTCTCCTCCTCACTTCAGGCTATAACTATTTCTGGGCAATATATATATATTTTGACATGATAGACACCTGGTCTTGTGACATAGCCCCCCCCTCGATACTGGTGGGAAGACACCCACTTCTCAAGCACTTTGATGGTTAGTGCCCCCACCACTGTCACGTCGGCTGTGTGAAAATCACAGGCAGGGCCTTCGAATTCGCCTGCTTCTGGAAGATCATTGGCCTTCAGGGCATATTTCATGGTTCACACTGGATTCTGGGTAAATTGAGTTTCGGACCCCTGGCCCAGCCCTTTAAACCCTCCCTCTATCTCTTTCTCTCACTCTCTCTTCCCCCCTCACTTTTCCATACTGCGCACAGACTTCTATCTGGAGATATGACCACACTGGCCAGCATCTGTGATATAGACTTAAGCACGCAGTATTTATCTGAGGGCAGTGATGCCTTGTGCCCGTCACAGAAACTCTGAAGGCGGGAGGTGCAGTTTAGGGTCAAATGGAGTGACAGCTGCCTTTTCTGCTGTCCAAAGTGACAAGATCCCCATCCCAGCTTCCTGCAATCAGAGCACAGAGAAAGTCTGGGCAGTTCACTGCTGGTTACTTTACATGGACCCATAGAGGCATCTGTTATCCTTTGCATACCCACATAAGGTTGCATAAGGTTGGTATTAGACCTCTCAGCCCTTAATGTAAACATTAATGTTTCATTCTCCATTAGCATCTCCGTTCCAATGTTCTGTCGCTTCATTTTAATTCCAGATGACATTTACGCAAATAATTCCAAGCATGATACAAGTAAATCCATATATTATTTATGAAACTGTAAAATATTTCAGCACTGTTTAATTTATTTGAAAAGATTATCATTTCTGTGGTCCAAAATGCATTGCCTAAAGTTTAATTGTATTCACAATTATTATTATTCTAAATTTCCCCTGGCATGGAGAGGAAATTTCCATTTTTGTTCAGGAATGCTAAAACCATTTGTTAGGAAAAAGTGGAAGACTGAATTAATGTGCATTAAAACTGACTGTCAGTTGGAGAAATAGCCATTTCCTTCCCTTGTCCCTTAAGTTTATCAGGTACGACTGAACAATGGCAGACATTGGACGGCCCTAGAAATCTGCCTCCCTTTTCGTCTGAGGATTAAAGACACCAGTTGGTTTGCTGAGGCAGTAACTGCAGTTTAGCTGAATATGTGGAAATGTGATGGTGCAGGTCCACATAACCTTGTAAACATATGTTCAAGTGATAATTCATTGTGGCATTTTATTCTCAAAATCAGCTCTGGTTAAGATATTGCCAAGACAAGGACACTAAATTCCCAAAATGAGATTGGTAGTGACCTCGGTCGATAAAGAGAGTGTCCAAACGCTGTGGCCGAGGTACGGTCACCTGAACTGGGGCCCAGGATGACATAGTTGGGGCAAGATGTGCCAACATGATACCATACAATGACAGTGATACCCGCAACTATTTGCAAATAGCATATACACAGCTGAAAAATTCAGCGCACTGAGAGAATATGAAATAGGTCTCTTGATGGACAATGGTTTTTCAATGACAACAAACTGGAGTGCCATTAGTCTCACTGAATAGCAATAAATGAATGCTTCTCTCCACTGTAGTGTCGGATATTGGGAATAATTAGCATAATATTAATCTAATGAAAAATGTTATCATTCATGTGTAAGTAATACACCAAATGTTTGCTTTAAGGGCCATTAAGAAGCACATATAGGTCAGAAGGGTAAGTGAGCCTAATGAAAGTTTTTTTAATTAGCAAACATAAATGACTTTATTAATAACAATGAAAAAGAACTGCTTTAAGAATAAAGGGGGGGGGGGCACTTTAGTATGTCTTAAGATTTGCCTGCAGGTCCAGAGAAGTAAATGCTTCCTGTAGTTATACTTAAGTTCATGTTGACTGGATGATTGTTGTATCAGAAGGTTGGGGTATATGAGGGAGCCACACTCTTGTGTGACGTTAACGTGATCTGGATGATTGTTGTGTGAGGAAGGTTGGTGTGTGTGAGGGAGCCACATTCTTGTCTGACGTTAATGTCTCAAACTCGTGTGACGTTAACGTGATCTGGATGATTGTTGTGTGAGGAAGGTTGGTGTGTGTGAAGGAGCCACATTCTTGTCTGATGTTAATGTCTCAAACTCGTGTGACGTTAACGTGATCTGCATGATTGTTGTGTCGGAAGGTCAGAGTGTGTGAGGTAGCCACACTCTCGTGTGATGTTGTGATCTGGATGATTGATGTGTGAGGAAGGTTGTGGTGTGTGAGGTAGCCACACACTTGTGTGATGTTAATGTGATCTGGATGACTGTTGTGTGAGGAAGGTTGGGGTGTGTGAGGTAGCCACACTCTCGTGTGACATTAATGTGATCTGCATGATTGTTGTGTTGGAATGTTGGGGTGTGTGACGGAGCCACACTCTCGTCTGACGTTAATGTAATTTGGATTCTTGTTGCCTTATGAAGGTTGGGATGTGTGAGGGAATCACACTCTTGTCTGACGTTAATGTGATCTGGATGATTGTTGTGTCAGAAGGTTGGTGTGTGTGAGGGAGCCACACACTCATGCGACATTGTGATCTGGATGATTGTTGTGTCAGAAGGTCAGAGTGTGTGAGGTAGCCACACACTTGTGTGACGTTAATGTGATCTGAATGATTGTTGTGTGAGGAAGGTTGGGGTGTGTGAGGTAGCAACACACTCGTGTGACGTTAATGTGATCTACATGATTGTTGTGTCGGAAGGTTGGGGCTTGTGAGGTAGCCACACACTTGTGTGATGTTAATGTGATCTGGATGATTGTTGTGTCGGAATGTTAGGGTGTGTGAGGTAGCCACATACTCGTGTGACGTTAATGTGATATGGATGATTGTTGTGGAGGAAGGTTGGGGTGTGTGAGGGAGCCACACACTCATGTGACGTTGTGATCTGGATTATTGTTGTGTCATAAGGTTGGGGTGTATGAGGGAACCACACCCTCGTGTAACATTATTGTGATTTGCATGATTGTTGTGTCAGAAGGTTGGTGTGTGTGAGGGAGCGACACACACATGTGATGTTAATGTGATCTGGATTATTGTTGTGTGATGAAGGTTGGGGTGTGTGAGGTAGCCACACTCTCGTGTGACGCTAATGTGATCTGGATGACTGTTGTATGAGAAAGGTTGGGGTGTGTGAGGGAGCCACACTCTCGTCTGATGTTAATATAATCTATATTATTGTGTGTGATGAAGGTTGGGGTTTGTGAGGGAGCCACACTGGATGATTGTTGTTCACACTGCATTCAGGCTAACTTTATTGTGCTTAATTAAATGGTTAATGTAATCTCCGTGGCTGATGTCCAAACTGCAGAGAAGTGGAAGAAGCCTCTAATTTGAGATGAACATTAGTTTTATCAAAGCTCCTAATTAAATGATATAGTTTTATTTGACTTTTTTATGGTTTATACATCTAAAGATGGCATGTCTTTCAGCACTGGTATAGTACCTTGTCTAAGAACTCTGAGTTTTCGTTTAGAAGGCCATGTCCATAACCAAAACCCGACCTAACTACCCAAGGGGTCTTCTTCCGTGATCTCAGCTAGAGATGTTTAGGAATTCAGCAACCGGCTCCTCAAAAAATCAACCCATCCTACCAAAAATACACATCTTCTTCCTAGAAGATCAAATATCAATGTAATTAGCCATCCTGGATTCTGGAGGTATGGTAACACTATGTATTTATACACAGAGATTAATAAACACTCTAAAGAAGCTAAAATAAACTGCTTGAACAGTTTAGTTTTAACATGTTATATTTTAATTTTGCAGCGACAAAAATGACAAGCAATTTATTTACAGAATCCTGTACAAAAGCAAATTAAATTATGTAAAATATTTCATAAATAGAAGTGGACTTGCGTTCAATACATTTAGCCATGTTCAGCTTAGCTGCGTGCATAGTGACTTATAATAAACGATGATAAATTGTTCCTCGATTTGATATCAACATCCATGTTGCAGGACAAATAGTTTATGATTAATAATACAAAGGTCTTGGTACACTGATTGTGAATGCTTAAAGATTTGATATGGAATTGGCTGAACATACACGAAGGCAAGATGAAAGTAAATCATATCATACTAAAGTTATGTGGGGATAATAATAATAATAATAATAATAATTATTATTATTATTATTATTATTATAGAATTGTTGTTTTGCTATTCTGTTTTTATGTAAAGACACATAGACAGACCTTTTGCGGTATGTCTACTACCAAGATGCACATCTACATTACAGCATCCTGTCATCAAAGTGGAGATACTTTTGGCGTACAATTTGTATAGCTTCAAAAAATCTAGACCTTGCTACTTTGTTTGTTTCCTATTCAATGAGGGAACATGCAGATCTTGTGACGTCTCCATGTTTTATAGGTAAATAAATACAGAATAAATAAATACATAAATAAATAAATGGATTTAGAGAATTAGAGAGCACACAGCCTGGCCTTCAAGAGAGCCCTTCAATAGCCCAAGCTGAACTGGTCAGGCTATATGACTGGAAGGATTCTTTCACTTCCTGAAGTGTGTGTTCAGCCAGCGCCCATTTTCAATCAGTCGTCTTTACTTTACAGGTTAGCTATTGGGGCCAGTCACATGTCGACGTATAAATGCCTTTGAGAGGTCTCCACATGCGCATTACTCCGAAAGAGCCGTGCGCTCGTGCGAACAAACCAAATGCATATAGAGCGCAAGATCCGGGCATGGTTAACGCCCCCACCCATCCATATCCAACCCGATCCCACCCATGCTGAATATCACACGTACCACCAATTTCATGGGTCGCCACTGAGTGTTTGATTTACATTTAGAGACCTTTTGTAGTTTTTACAAAGCATCCAATGTTCGATACCATATCCATCCCACAATGAATCATACCGATAGGTATAAAAAGGCACAATTGCTTATGTTGCATTCACTCTAAATTTGTACAGAAGCACTCTAAATATACAAAGTGGCACCAGGAAAATAAAATAAAATAAAATACAGTAATAACGACGATCAGATTTACGACCATCATCATTATCATTACGTATTAAAAACATACAAATCAACTTCGGTAAATGCCATGCCAGTATAAAGTCGCAGCTCGTTTTGATGTATGAACAAGTGATACTTCCACAGGTAAAAGGTAATTTTATGCACATCATTGCCATAACTGTAATGGACGTTTTACGGAATGGGGATCGGAAAAGAGGGAAATTAAATCTGGTATAAAGGAACAAATGAACGAATAAATAAAACATGAATCGACGAGTCCCGGGTATATTTCATCCTCTTCATACTGAGATACTAAGTTATACTACACGGCTAATGTTTGTTTAGATATAACAAAAGCAAGCAACAAGATGGACCTCCGTGTTCACAGGATTTTTTTTTGTTCCTTTGTTTGTTTTAGATTTTTTTTTACTTTTTAAAAGTTTTTTCCTTCGCAGTAAGTGAAGTAAATCCCCTTTAAACGTGCAATAAAAAGTACATATTTATGTATGTATACAATTTATAAGCATAGAAGCACTTCTCTTGACAACAAGTAGTACTTACAGACTACAGAATGGAAACTGCAAAAAAGCAGTTCTTCAACAAAAGATTATCTAACATACAAAAAAGGGTCCGTTGCATCTGAGATTTTTTTTTTACGTTATTTTATCCCGATGTTTTGCTCAGTCTCCTCCACAAAATGT
The DNA here is from genome assembly GCF_023856365.1 of Brienomyrus brachyistius. Classification (NCBI taxonomy): domain Eukaryota; kingdom Metazoa; phylum Chordata; class Actinopteri; order Osteoglossiformes; family Mormyridae; genus Brienomyrus; species Brienomyrus brachyistius. The sequence goes on from NC_064544.1 coordinate 24,250,612, forward strand.
CTCGTTTGGGTGTGACAACACTCAGCGGAAAAACAGGCACAAAACCTCAGGATTACTGATGGGTGTTTAAAACGGGAAAGAGGCCATGGTGCGCCTCGTTCCCACGATTCGATCAACCTATACTTTGACTATACATTGACACATACGCATGTATTTAAAGCAACATACTACCAAAAGCTATTTTGTTTTGTCTAAAACTTACCGGAGAAATGTTTTTTTTTTTTTTCATACCTTCATGCCAGTTTGTTATTCCCAATACTTTGGTTTATCTATGATACCAATTTGACTTAATGTGAGATGCACGTTGTGTTCCTGTATACCCCGTGTTGGCTTCACAACTCCCTGCGGTGCTTCTGCTTTCTGGCTAGACGATGAGTATTGGGTATGCGATGCGACAGCTGCAGTGGCATGCATGTGCCAGCGTTTATCCCTCTCCACTTTTCTCCCCCAATGAAAAGTAAACTGACACAGACTGCTGAACATAACTGCATTTTAAACATGAAGATTGCTATCTAAAACTGACTAAACTGATTAACTTATCTGTGATCGCTGAAAATCATTGAACCATCACCTTTTGCTTAGTTTTCACTTATGGCCATTGACTGAGTGGCTCATAATTTCGCAAATATATATTATGGCTCAGTAACGTGTGTCTTCCAATAGGCCCCTCAACTCTGCTAATCGAATGAGCGAGCAAAACTCCAAATGCCTATAAAACTTTTATGGCTATCACTGTGTCCCATGCTTGTTTCTGTAGGTGTTTTCAAAGGAGAGAGAGAGAGAGAGTGAGATAAAGAGAGAGAGAGAGGTTTGAGAGGGATACACACACGCACAGACATCTTTCAGTGTATGTCTGGGTGCTATCTTGTGTGCCACAAGACGTGATCCTTTTAAGATGACAAGTGAACATTTATGGGTTTCAGCAGGTTCAGATCTGACACTGGTAATCTCATGTGATGCAAGGTGCAAGATATGATGACCACTGTCCAATCCCCAGGGTGGGATGTTAAAGCTCAGTCTTAAAATGTTCATATTAGATGCGGTATTCGCATAGATGAGTATGTCATGCTGCTCACTTCACTCCTTTCTATCGCAAGCCATCCGATCTTTGCTCACGGGGGGACGGTGGGGGGGGGGGGATCAGATCAGATGATCTGATTGGATTTGCATACTGACGTGACACTTGCATCAGAGCAGGCGAGGGGCACTGCGTGCGAAACGTCCTTCTAGGCTCTCATTGCGTCCTGCACCATGCCGCGTGCCCCGTTCCTGTTCCTAGTGTCCATTAGACTAGTTAAACAAACTCCATTTATACAGTACAGTCCATAAGGGGAGATTATGCATGCAGGTTATGAAAATGAATTCTACATTGTACAATGTAATAATCAGGCAGCCAAACGTCCCAGAGCCCGACTTGCCAGCACCGCTCCCGCATGTCAAGCTTCCGCGTTCGTCACTAACCTCCCCCTCCTCTTCCCCCTTCCCACAAGTTGCAGGTTGGATTTGTACTTGTATTTTTTTTGATGATCATCTCGTTTATATCCACTGGGTTTGGGATTTTCTTCGACCAGCGTTCCTCTGAGCCCGGTCAGTTGGAGGAGACTCACAGGTAGACCTCCCGCCGGGTCAGCGTGCCGCAGGAAGGCGGCTTATACTCCCCCGTCTGGGCCAGAGGAATGTCTTCCTGGCGGCTGTCCTCATTCTTCCCGAAGCTGGCCGTGCTGAAGGTCTCATAGGACGATGAGGACATCTTCTTGTTGAGCAGGTTGCGGTTCCGGTCGCCGACGAGGTGTGGGGGGTCCCCGTTGGGGAGGGTCTCCTGGCTGCCTTGCTCAGCAGCGCCGGGCACGAAGGTGGATAGCTTTGGTTGGGTGTTCTTCTGGCGCCGCTCGGGCGACGTGCGCACGGGCATCCAGCAGGAGTCAGAGTGTCCATACTCGTCACATTCTCGTGTGCACTTGCCGGTCATGGCTACGTCGGGCAGCGGCCGAGAGTCTGCGGGCACGAAACACACCCATCGTTAGCAAGCGGCCCACCTTCACAATAATCACTGACAATATGGTTACTGATATAATTACGTCACATGAATATAAGGCGAGTATCAGAAAACATTAATCAATGTTTATATATGCAGCTGAACTTAATAGAAAACTGCTTAACCATCCCAGGTGTTTGCATCTGATATGAATATATATATATATATATTTTCAATAAAACTGTTCAGAAATTCAGTTGCTATACAAAGGACATTTTCTGATACTCGTCTTTGTTTCATGTCCATCACAAATTGCATGTAGAAACATAAAACCACCAAAAACTAAGAAAAAACAACTAACACACATACATAAAACGACGTGATTTCCAATTAAAAGAATAGCATGCTTAAAAAGTGGGGGCAAGATGTGTTTAAATAAATACGTGTTGTCTTTTCCTAAACCTTAAAGGGTGTAAAATGTGGAAGATGGTGACTGCTATCAGTGCACGAATTAACAAGCACACTGGCCAATTAGCTGCATCATTAACATACCTTCGAACAAATGTAGCGGATAAAAGAGAGAGTGAGGTACAATTAGGCTAATGAAATCTGGAATATAAAACTGCCTTTTCAGCTTAAATGTGTTTTTTTATATAACATAAGAACTTAAACAGGCACTACCTGATACATATTTAAAATAATCAATCTAATCCAGACCAGGAGTTCCCAATCATTTACTCAAAGGCCACACAGTACTGCACATCGCACATTCCCCCAGCATGGCCGATTCACCTAGTCAGGGATACGATGATTTGTTTGTTAGCTGAATCGACACGCTGGTGTTGGAACGGAAAAATAAATATAGGATGACCCGAAGGCTTTGAGTTGAGGGTTGGGAATCAAAGCTGAAAATGCGAGTCTTTCAACAACCAAAAACTATATTCACAAGACATTCAAAAACAACAAAAACAATAAGACTACTATGACTACTACTACTACTACTACTACTACTACTACAACTATTACTACTACTACTACTACTACAAACAAAAGTAAGATTTTTTCTAGTCCATACTCAGTGTTCTTCTAGCTTAAACCTAAGAGGACATTCAATTCTTGAATAGAAATGTATTTCACTTTAAATTTATATAGTTATAATCAGGCTTTAGACTTGAAGGCAGTGTTTTAAATAGGGACAAAATAGGATTAAGCTGGATTCTGTCTTTCCCACGTGTCTGATTCAGCCCAAAGCCTGATGTGTTAGCGCAGACCATCAATTGTATATGTTAACACTGGTTGGTTAATTACCAGGTATGAGGTATGAAACTTTAAAAACAAGCAAGTGAGGTGAGCAAGGCCCATCCAACATGCCACTCTTGGTTAAGTAGAAAATTAATCTTAATGATGGCTTACTTTTATTGTTCTTTTTCTCCTGTAAAAAAAGGATAAAATATAATCATTGTTTGTAAGTTTACTGTGGATCTTTCCCAGAATTTATATATTCATTTATATTCAAAAACTGTGCACTGATTCTTTGGAACAACAGTCATGATTACTGTTAATACTTAAATCATGACTATATAGTAACAACATCAGTAGTACGAATGCATGTTTAATAATCTATCATTGATCAAAAATATGATTAAATAATATTCACTAAGAAGTAACAGAAAGAGAGGTATAGATGACAAGGAAGGAAAGTCTCAGTCCATTTTGGGGTTTAGGGTTTTAGATAAGCCATCTCCTTATCAACTGAAATTAATGTGCATATTTATCAGGGAAAGATCTGCTCGGTGCCTGCTGGAGTTAGTCCTTCCAGTCTCGTCACGTTCCATTCTGAACGTATGCGCTCTGCCAACCGTCACATAACACATCCCGAATAGACCCCAACTCCCGAGCCGTCATCAGCTGATGACCTGAGGGCTGTATCACGGACTGATCCCATCTGTTCACGGTGGATCATCCTCAGAGTGCTGCACTGGCCGCCCTACCCAGACCTGCCCGTCCTTCCTGTCAGAGAGTGGAGCCGTAGCTTCAATTGACAGCTTGCACAGTATCTTCAGTAGAGGAGAACATATGCTATACACTATAGACAATCCTATTATAGACCTACAGTATAGGACTACGAGGGCCTGCAAAGGAGCATGCAAACACACAGGGCCAGGCAATGTTATATAGACAATATCCCTCATAAATAATAAAATAACCAATGGAAATTTCTGTGTGACACATCTAAATGCTCAAACCAGACCAGGGCCTTTGGCCTCAGAGAAACTGGCTGCTTTCTTTCCAGTAGGAGTTAGAAATCTGTGATTAAAAGATCACGCGTCCTTCAATGAAATCACATAAGCTCTACTTCTAAGCACAGGTTCTGAGAAATCCACTGTGAAAGGCCTTTGTGTCCACAGACTTCTAAATTACTGAAGCTTTATTGGTCAGGTCAAGGTCTGCATGAGGGCCTGGAGCCTATCTGAGGCATCACAGGGCACAGGCCTGGGGGACGCCCTGAACTAGTTAACTACCTGCAAGTCTTTGTACTGTAGGAGGAAACCTGTGAGATGCAAGAAGAACATGCAAACTCTCTGCTAAATCTGATTTGTTACTTAACTCCGGATTCAAGCAGAAACATACACTGGCTAATAGGAAGGTTCTATTGTGGCTTAGAGGGTTCCACTGCTGCACCTCCATAGCAGGGCCTCATGTCTGCATGTGTGGAGTTTGCATGTTCTCCCCAGTCAAGGTTCCTGCTCCCATTTCCTCCTGCAGTCCAGGAACATGCAGCTAAGCTAATATCACTCATGTACAGAGTGTGCATGTCAGTACAGAGTGTCAGTATTACGCCCGATATCACCTGGGATAGGTTCCAGCACCCCACCCCCCATCCTCCACCCCCAACTCAGGCCAGGATGACTGAGTGTATGGATGTCATATGGCAGCTGTGAAGGGAAGTGGCCCTCCTGTCTGATAGCACATTTCCATATAGTCAGAAATGCAAAGGAAATAATAAAACGAGAAAAGACCAGGATGTTCAAGGCTGCCACTAATCTCCATGGGTGGGGATCCACAGTCATCTAGTAAATGAACCTAGCAGAGCATTTATGATGCTTTTAACAGTCATATGTCCATATGATTCAGTTTTTACAAACACACAGCAGGATGTTTATCAAATAAACTATTTACTAGTATTGCATTGCGATTTAATAACTGATGATAATGATGGTCCTTGTGACAACTGTCTTCAAAACAGCCTGAAAATTCAAAAGGGTGGGAGAAAGTGGGGCTAATCCAATTAGCACTAATTTAAGATGCCCACACTGCACGCGCATAACGAATGAAGAATTTATAGGGTGCCTTTATGAACAAACTCGATTTGTTCTGAATGCATCCACCTTCAATAAACCTTGACCTATGATATTTAAAGCTTTATGGAAACAATTATCTCGAGTAGCCACAGCAGATCCGTGTGCACATCAAGCCAGTTAAATGCAGCCTCTACCCAACACGCACCCAGAGACAGCCTTTCAAGCAAACGCAGAGCCTGCTATCAGCTCATCTCAGTGTGATACCAAGGGGTACGTTTTTTAACATTATTCATTATATTTACGTTTGAAGATATCTGCAAGGCTGACTAACAGTTTCTTGACTTTGCCGGTGTTATTTTTAGCATGGACTAACGAAGCCTAATTGGATTTCAACCCTTAAACTCTGCCTTTCTTATTTAAGGAAAAGTCCCCCAGGTAATGAATGCATTTCTGAGATAATCATACTGTAACGGAAGCCGTCTTCTTTCCGTGAGTTTATTTCAAGTGCACCATGTGCTAAATGTAAGAATGTGTCCCTTTAACATCTGGATGGGGAAACACAAATTTATTCAAACTGTTCATATGTTAAAGTAACATTCAGACATATACCAGCCCGTCAAATGAAACCATAATGTTGCAATGAATTCATTTTATGGGAATGTAGAACTCATTCAAGCACACAGGAACATGCAGAAAGACAATGCTGTAATGGCTGCTGGTTCTATAGTAAGTCCTTTAAATAAAGTTAAAGAATCATTCAGTTTACAGGTGAAGGTCTGTTTGTCATAGATGGGGGGGAGGGGGGGTTGCTCCATCAAAAGAAGGTCCTAGAAGTTAATTACATATGGAAAAATGTCAAAAGACAATCTGTGAGACTGATAAAACAGGTCATTTATCTGGGTGAGTTAACACAGCCCATAAGAGTCAATGGTGAGAGGAATCATTGTTACGTGTTCAATTGCTGTTTATCCTGGCATAACAGGCCGGCAATGTACAGATTGCATAAGCTGTGGTTCCACACAGCCTGTCGATTTCATGAAGGATGCATAACTGTGACATGCCACTGTGACCTGCTCTCATTGGGAATGCTTGGCTAAACTGATATATAACAGTATAAGCAGACAGACCAGTAAAATAATAATGAACATGCTAATGTTCTATACAAACGAAAATGCTGATGCCAGGTTCTACAAAACCTGGACTCTGGCTTAAGGAAAATTAACTAGCATACAGGTCCTGATGCTTATATGAGGGTTTCTGCCAGATACAGGTTATAATTAGGATGAGCAGGTAAACTATATATAACTATTGTATATAACTAATACAGTAGCTATATTTCCTCAAGCAGTCACCAAATACACAGGCCTCCAGCCATATGGCATGTTTGTCTGCAGATGTAGTTGATCTTATTGGTAATGATTCTAAGGGGACACCAACTCAGAGAAATGCATACAGTAACGTGTTTTGGCACCAACAAAGCCCAATTGAGGCAAGGCACATAGATATGCCCTCAAAAGTGCCCCGACAGTCTAAACTGAGATTATGGCTATACTGTGAGCACTAACACACACTCAGAGCAATGTGCAAACACACGACTGTGCACACTCACTCACGTTTCACATCCAGCTTTACTCCTCTGTCACATGATCTCTGTCAGTTCACAGATTTATCAGATGGACAGATACATGTTTTTGTACAGACTGAATGGGGTTGATTAGATAAAAACATCACAGGCTGTGAGAATGAGGCCTAGCGCTGCACTACACCCTGACCACTAGGATGTCATTTGTCCCTAAACTACCAGATGTCTGGATTATAAAGTTCCTTCCCTGAACACCAGGCAATTTGGAAGCAACTTGCAAGTTCAAAGAGCCCAGTGTTCTGGGGGGCAGCTACTTTCTCCAAGACCTCTTGGGTGAAAAGGGATTAACATTTAGATCACATTCTTCTATTAAAGTCGTTCTTCTAAATGTCATTACGCCAGCGAGTCATGAGGTGTTTCACATGCTTTGAATCTGAACACTGAAACAAATAAACGAATGTCACGCTGGCAGCGAGGGCATGCTGCACGCCAGCGGCACCCGAGGCATCAAGCACACCGGCACCTGCCACCTTCCAGCCAGGCCTATGGCCTGGAACCATAAGAAATCTGTCCAGATGGGGCCCCATAACCCTGAATATCCTGAACATTACCATCATGCCCCATAAGCCAAATATTTGCTGGCATTTGAGGATATCAGCACTATTTGGGCCACAGAGAAGGTTGATTACCAAGGTCTGATCCTGAAAAGACTTCATGGGAAACTCCATTGCATGTGAATCTCTATTACACCGAGGTTGATTTCCAGAATTATTCAAACTCAGCAGGAAAACATAGTAATATCCATATAATACAGCTTTATGATTTTTTCTATCATCTTTTCTCTTTTGTAGAAAAAAACAAAAAAAAGAAAAGCTCACGGAAGTAAAAAAATATATATATATATATTAATGTACTTCCCATTAGAGTAAAGAAAATGAAGTCATAAGTCCTGATGGCTCACACTCACATTCAGCATGCGCTAGCTTTAATAAACTCATTTAGACGGCTATCTTCACCATTATATTAGGGAGTAACATCTGTCTGTAATGGGAGCACAGCACCGGGACCAGAGTGCTGAGGACAATGTGTCTATATTAGTGTTCGATGGCTCTCAGCAGCAGATGACGCGCGAGGCGCACCCAGCATATCAATGCCGAGTATGGGGGGCACAGGGGGTGTGGCCTGGCAAGGGTCACCACAGAGTCAAGGGTCACCACAGGGTCAAGGGTCACCACAGGGTCAAGGCTCACCAGGGTTAGGAGTCACCTCTCCTTTCCTCGCCGGGATGGAGAGCTGGGTCTCTCAGCTGCCACGCAAACTATCAGATTGTGGGGGGGGGCTAAGAAGATGGGGGGCGTGGCTAGCCATCCTGCCTGCCTCATTGGCTCTGGCATGCCACCCTGCTGACACAGCGTCCGATCGTGTCGGAGATAAGAATTCACAGGAACGACTTATGACACCACTATCCCCCCCCCCCCCCCCCCCCCCCCGACTGACAGAGTAGAGAAAGGGAAGCCTGTCAGCGTGCAGCTTCTTTGTTTTGTTTGGTTTAAGCCACATAATCCGTAAAAAAGGGAAATGCTACTAAAGCTCTCTGAAAACCCAGCAAGCCTGTCCTCGTTATTTAATCTAGTCTTAGTTCTAGTAGTAAGTGATGCCTTACAAGGTCATTTTACAATGAAATATTATTATTAGTTGGCTTTTCAGGAAGGTTAACCATGATTCTCAGTACGCATTGCATTTGGTTTATCTTACAACAGGATTGCTGAACTCCAGTCCTGGAGGGCCAGTCTGTGACACAGTTGCAGATTTCCCTCCTAAAACTCATGTACTAAAGTTGGCAATTAGCTAATGAGCTGAATCAGGTGTGTTTGAGCAGGGAGATCTGCAGACTGTGCTGTATACTCGCTCTCCAGGACGGGAATTTGCAGCCATGCTCTACAGCCACCGTGGGAACAAGAAACACTGTATTAAAGTGATCTTCTAGCTGAGGAAAGAGCAAAGTTTCACGAGAGGCTATATGATTGCAGACAGATCTCGCGTCACTCAAACCGCAACACAAAGAAGAATGAAGTGCAAGTCTATGATGATGGCAATTCCGTGTCACCAGTTCAATACCACAAGATGATGGGGACTCTGGATGCTTCTAGAAGGCGATTTCCTGACAGGCACAGATGTGGGAGGTCACAGCTTGCTGTGTTTTTAAGCGGCCCTGGCCCCTTGGATAGTGAGCCTGACGCTCATCTGGTGCGATTAACGGGAGATCCACTGAAGTGTGAGTCGCCGGGGGTCATGCCGAGCAGCCTAGGGGCCATGATAAATACCCGCAAGACCAGCACATGTAGTCCTCGTCCTATGTGGTGCGCTTCTGCGCCCGCTGGGCATGACTGGACACAGCAGAGCCTGAAGTCCTGTCCATCCTCTCCCAAAATCCACCCAATTTAAGCACAGCAAGGGAAGGCAATGGGGGGAGCTGTATGGGGAGGACTGAGAGATACTTTGGAAGCTTCCGGAAGTGTCTTAATCCATCCCACTGTGGAGGAGTACCTGCGTGTGGCTACAGATTACACAGCTGTCCACTGCTGTTCAAATACGGAGCCTTTGATTTAAGGGGGGAACAGCCAGTATGTGTCCGGCAGGCAGAGAGCAGAGAAAGGGTGCTGGAGTGTAATATCACTTTTACTCTGACCAGACCTGCAAAGGCAGCAGCAAGAACCCACTGCACATTCAGCTCATTTTCAGAGCAGATAGATATTAATTAACATCTTAAAGACATATTTAAGCATTTATATTTATATAAAGAAAAAATTTTTGATTAATAGCCCCCCCCCCCCAAATATGACAAAGTAAAATAATTAAATATGCTAAGTAATAAATGAAATAACCAAGTGGTGTGAAACAGACAGATGACTATTCTGTTTTAATTAATTTATTTTTTTTATAATGGGATGGCAGAGATACGGCTTGCTAACAAAAGCTAAGGGTGAGCTCATGACGACATGGCTTTTATAATCATCATTCTAAATTCTCTCCCAGTCTTTTGAGGACGTCTCATTCAGCTTCCTCTGGCTGCCTTATCACCGCTTCCAGAAGCATACACAAAATGGCCTATTTTACACTATTAAATGCTTATTTGTCAAAATACAATTTAAATTAAATCCCTAAACCTTCTGGTTTGTGCTCTGCCTCTCTTATCCGTGAAATAAAAACAGCATCTCTCCCTCCCTCTGTCTGTGCTGTGCGTCTGTGTTTCTGCATTGGTGTCCAATCTGGCACTCAGACCGTATTTTAGACCAAACATATGGATGCTCAGGTGTCCTTCTTAACTCCTGCTATATTACGTCAATGAAACACCTCCTCTTCCCAGCGGAAGTGATACCATGTGTCTGTCCTTTATTCTCTTAAGCTGAATTACCACTTAAAAATACCCCCATTTCGTAGAATAAACAGGACTGAACAACATACAGTAAAATTTCACACTATACTGTTTAGAATTCATTAGAATGAAGTGATGCAGATTCTCATTCTGACGAACTGTGTAACAGAACCAAAATTAGCTGGGTTTAAGTATCATCAGTCATGTGGGTAAGAAAACTGGGTTTCCAAGAAAAAACAGGCGATTTACCTGCGACAACTAACTGTGTCACCTCCCTGTAAGAGAAGCTCTCATTGTGCTGGTAAGAGACACTCTTCATCCAGTGACTTTACCAACAGTCCCTTCCTAAGTAATGTGAACATGCTTTAATTTAATACAAATGCTGAGCATCCTTAAATGGCCAGATTTAATTAATTTAAGTGGAATGTTCTCGTGATCTAAGAACGGGGCGATTAAAGAGTGAGCGCAGACCGGAGCCAGACCAGCAAAGAGCATTTACAATGCGCTCTGTCATTACATCTTCCATTTCATATACGTCCTCCTCGGCGAGTTAACCCTGTGCAATCCGGGATTCCCTGGACTGCGGGGGAAGGACAAATGGCCTTCGATCGTGGCCAAGCCTGTCATTCGCAATGGGACTTTTATACATACTCCAATGATGACGACAACACAGCTCACTCATAGGCTAGACTCTGCAATATAGCAGAGTAATAAACAATACATGTATATATATATATATAACAGAATATAACAAAAATTGTATAAATAAATAACTAGTACACATTCAACATCTATAAACATGAGATTTTCTCAGCTGATGGAAAGGACATGAATTTACATCTTCACTGATAGGTTTATAAATTTCCATCAATATGAATTATGTGCTTATTCATCTACCAGAAGGACAGTTATGGCCCAAGTTAAGGCAGTTTCTGTAGATGGGAGAGACACAGAGACCTTAGGCCTAGAGTCAGTCCTAGCAGTGACTCCTCACCCTGAGTCACAGAGCCTAAAGGGTGAGCATGTGTGTCTGTGTTTGTGAGATTGTGACAGGAAGCACCCCTTTCTCACAAACTGTCACACTCTCATTCCTGTTTCTCACACCATTTCACTTGTCTTTTTGTTCTTTTTTCTCTCATTCCCAGAATCTTCCTCCACTGGTCTGCCAGCCAGATGAATGAAAAGGCCGCTAAAAAACAAAAAAAATCCTGCGATGCCTGGGGGGCATAATGGTCTTAAGAGAGTCAACAGCCATGCTGAAAGCCGCACGCCAAACTCTGCTGTTTTACTGCATACATGCACCATACCTTATTTGTAAGGAGGCAAATAAAATGCGAAAGGCACACTCTGAACCGAGGTGAGCAGCGAGACTTATGAAGGCCGCTGAGTCTTATTCCTGACCCCAGGGGCTCACTCTGTCATCCTCGGCAGCTCATCGGCGAGTTGGGGCTGTACGCTCCGCTGCCGCCAGCAAACCGAAATGGAGACGGACTGGATAGCCGTGCCCCCACCACTGCCTCTGGCCGAAGCTGGCTGCTGGCCATCGGAGGGGGGAGCCACGCTGAGAGGATGAAGCTGCCACAGGCCCTCCTGTCAAGGACATCTCTGCCTTTCAACGGGGCTGAGTGAGAATGCAGCTCTGGGTGCCACGTGCTCACTGCTGCCGCAAGAGCTTAAGCATGACAGATTGGTGTAAAGCTAAGGCACATAATGTATAATTCTGCACTCTGGCAAGACGTTGGTGAAGGTGGATGTAGATGGGGCTCTTTCGTGCACCGTCCGTACTTCGCTGACGGTGTGCTACGAGTCTATCACGAGGTTCACGGCTTCCCGGAAAAACTCTTGACCCAATTGATTTTCCGCCAACCCCCACCCCACTGCGGTCGGGATTTTAATTCGCCGAGGCTGTGGGAAATATTTGTACTCATTGATCGCACTCTCTGATGAGTCTTTGGTGAGCAGAAGAATCAGACAGCTTCAGTCCCACGGAAGTTTGGAGATATCAATCGGCACCAGGGCTGCTAAACTGGAGATTAACTGGGTGGACTGAAGGTCATCATAACCTCAGTCATCCCGCTGCGCTCTGCGTGAAGTAGATATCTACACCATGGGTTTCCTATCACTGATTTGGGCTCTGAACATTCCCTGGGGCAAAATATCAGTCCAATAGATTCAACATTTAACTGAATGTTAACTGAAAGTATAACTAAAACTATTGCTTCATGTGTTCAGTTTAAATATGCGTCATGCAGACTTTCCAGAATAACACTGAATATTTATATTTGAAAGCATTTCACAAAAATAAAGTAAATTCTAGCCAGATACAATATCCATTCCGGTTTGGTTCCATATTTTGGGTCTGGAAACTGCATTTCATCATTGAGCAGGTAAGAAATCATACTGAAAAGAACAGAAAGCAGCTGCTGCAAAAATAAATCTATAAGATGACATGTGAAGGATAATAATAGTAGCAGGTATAATATTCCTTGGGCCAGTTTAGCTGAAGCACAGGCTCCTGCCTGGCAGCATGGAGCAGGACGTCCCACCGCGGGTCACACAGCTAGTCAGACGCCCCCTCCCCTACACACACTAGTCAGGACGCCATGTATAGGGCGGGGTTTAAAGAGGCCCTATGCACTGTATTGTCCAGGTTCATAATGCCGTTATTGCCATGCATTACCTACTGGCTAAATAACCATTATATCGAACATAGGAGATACGTCATAGAAGCAGGCAACAATGCATAAGGGAGTAATGCATTATAATAACAACAATCATTTGGCAATAATGGAAGTTTAGGTTTAATCACTGCGCTTGCAGTAATTACAGCACCTGCATTGCATAGCCCAAATCACCGGCTCTGCAAAACCCAAGGGGTGGGGGGGGGGTATTAGCAAGATAATAAAATAAAACAATTTCGAGCTTTTGCACATCAGGGAAACCACAAGATGCCAGAGTAGCTCAGAAGCTGTTCAAGCACCTGAAGAAGATGCGTGCAAAGGAACGAGTACTCCCAAACGGGCAGACATTTCAGCAGGAGCGGGAGGAGCATGAGGAGCGTGAGCAGGAGCAGCGTGCGCAGGAGCCGTGTGAGAGGGAGGAGCGCAATCCCTATAGGCCGAGCACAAACACGCACACACACAGCACAGCTCGGGAGCCCGTGTAAGGAAGCTCAGCGCCTCGCATTATGATATGCGACACATTTCCATATCAGGGCGACGGCATTTGAAAATCTAATAGGGCATATATTCTTCCCACAATGCTGTGTGGTGGGAGGGAGTCGTTAATATGCCAGGGATTTAATAAGAGCCAGTGCCATGCAGTAATACCGGCTCCTTGACAGAGTCCACTGGGAGACGTGAAATGGTGAGATAAGGGATGAGGCCTCCCTCGACAAACAGGACGCACTAAAAGCTTTGCATGAAAAGCACATGAAAAGTAGCACCCCTGCAACTGCGTAGCGGTCTGCGTTTTCCAGAATAATCCCCCCCTTACTTCCCAGGGGCCATCCTCAAAGCCTTCCTGCTGTCATTATGTGTCCCTGGCCATCCTATCCTCTCCCTCCCAGCGAGCACTTGGGTTAAAGTTACACTTTAAAAATTTGTACTTAACTCCAGTGTCTCTGTCTTTAGGTCAATGATGCTCAACATTACTTTGGAACATTGTAACTATTAGGTCAGCTGTTACTACTGCATAAGTACTCTTAGTTGTAATAATAGTAGGTCTTCTTGACATATCTGGAAGATTTGAATAACACTGTGAAGGTTTGGGACATTAAGCCCTCATAGAGACTCTGAACACACAGGCTTTTAGACCCCTGAAACTGAACCGAATGAGTTCAGTTGTCTGCTCATGTTCAACAACCCTATTTTTAGGACACCAACATCTCAAAGGTGTCCAAGACGGATCGATTCATCTTTTGTCTGGAACCTTAAGGCTTTGTGCTCTCTGAGCTCTGTGTTTGAAACATTACGTTCAACGATATTACCCTTTAAGTTTCCATGTGTAGATGGTTTCTTCTCTTTGATTTAGAATAATATTACATACTTAAGTTCTGACATGACCTCAGCTGCTAAATGCACAAAAGGTGCGCTTCAATAATTCACTTATTTCCCATCATACATTGTTGGCTGGGTAGGGATGCCTCCATGCAGGGGTGACATGATGCCATGGCGCCTCTCAGCCTGATGGGGTGCTGTGTGCCGCACACCGCCTTTAATGGAGGGGGGGGATTTAGCTTAACACACACACCGTGAAAACGTGCGACGAGGCAATGAACTGCAACTAACAAGCAAGGAAAACTCTGCAGAATACTAATAGCTCAGGAAACGGGGACAAAAAAGTATCTTATTAGAATAAATGACATGTTTTGCGTGAGCTCACAAATAGCTGTTTAATTCACTGGATTAGCATCTTCATCTTAAAGAAAACCAAGGAGAAAAGAAAGAGAAAGATAAAACATGTAATAAGACTCATTTGAGCGTGAGACAATGCTGTTGCAATGCATTCTGGGACATTGTCATTATGAAGGATGTCCTTATACAGCGTCCTGCTGACTTTGCTCGCTACTTAGCTCTTACAGGGAGGTACAGGAATTAGTGACTCTGCTGTGTGTGTTTGCACATTTAGCTGTGTACTCACCCACACAACGCAAAAACTACACATATACATACCACATATAGAGGCAAATCATTTACACATCATAGCACAGAAACGTTCATGAGGAAATTATCACAAGGAGTTCCAGGATTCTTGACAGTGCCAAGAGAGATTTGCAAAAAGAACACTTTTCTTAGGAATAAAGCAGCATTCACATTGCTGTTCAGAGTTCACAATCCCAGAAATCCCCTAGAGCATTTAGCTCAATGCCTCATCAATTCAAACTTAAGATCACAAGTAATCCTTCAGAATAAAGCTTTATGAAGACAGACTTGGAAATCAATGCTGTGATGAACTGACTGACTGCCAGGGGGCGCTCATACCTACTGCCAGTCCCTACCTCCATAAGCTATCTTGGACACATGAAGTCTTTGAATTGGACACACTTGAGTCTAAAAGGACGAGGCTGCATTTTCCCATCTGTTCACACACAAAACAAATGAAAAGTGAGCAGCAGTCTCTGGAATAATATGGCTTGAGATAAAGCATGAGCCGCCGTGGACCGACAGCCTTCGCTGGAAGATTTCCCCCATGTCCCTCCATTGTGGCCCCCCGCCACATCACTGTGAGAGCGTTCGGGGGACGCTGGCTTCTGAGCTCGTGGGACGCTGCGGCTGTTGCTGGGAGATAAAGACACATGCCAAATCGTAACGGCTTGGGCCGGGCGCAGAGCAGCCACGCGTGGGTCTGCGACATTGTTTCAATTGTTATTTACTTGCCAGTTGACTTACCTTGTGCACCCCCCACCCCAGCATCCTCGTCAGCAAGCCTAGTGTAAATGGGCTCAGTCACATGAGCAGGCTGCCCACTAAACGCATGGCCCTGAGTTTATCTGAAGAAAAGAAGCCTAGCACTTGGACACCAGGGTTCAAGGAGCCGACCTGGAATGCAGTTAATCACCACGGGTAATGCTACACTAACCATCAAATACATTCCAGTCACTGAACACCATTCACTGGTGAATGCTAATAGATGCTGGAATGTCAGAAAACAGAAGTGCATAAATTCTCGGTCACTGCGCTGCATCATGCTTGGTCACACAATTCGTAACAGATATCCATCACTCACGACGGAAATTCTGCTCAAAATAAAGATTTTAAAAATGGATCTGGTGTGAAAAAAAACCATAAAATAAGTGATGTACAGGCAGAATGGCAGGGTATAACATTAAAAAGTTAAAAGAAAATAAATAAAAAAGAGAGAGGAGTCCAAGAATGAGACCCCCCCCCCTCCCATAAACACACACAAACATGGCCGCCTCTCTGAATCACGGAGGTTAATTGAAAGTGATGCCCCTACGAATATGCTTGTTATTTCACTGCGAAAGCATGGATGGAGGCGTCTCCATGGAGAGCACATGTAGCCGTCAGCAAGCTGGCAAACGAAGGCGGCCAATTTCTGCAATAAAGCCGGCGTCCCATGCACTGTCATTTATTTGTGCGTGGAGAAACAGCAGGTCATGGCGGGTGTGCATTGGACAGCTTGCATTTTCGGTCTCGGAAGCAGATAGAAATACATTTCTATAGCCAAGTTACCTCTCAAACACCCAAGGCACAAATCGGCAGTCCCTCCCCTGCCTGCTCCCTCCCTCACTGATGCTGCGCTTCACTGGCATGGTCGTCAGCAAACTATGTTGATCTTTGGGTTGTTAAATTTGCTTTCAATTGCTGTTCAATGCTCCATAATTGTATTAGAACTAAGTAAGAGATTAGGTAGAATAATAGTGATCTGTCCCTGCAATGTTGCATTATATTCATGTGCATCCTGTAAGCCATCTCTGCCTTTTGAAGTTAATGGCAGGTTAGGCTTCCTAGTTGTCAATTCTGCATGTGAAAATCACTGATGTTTAAACTATGCATTTGTGCTAAAATGCGGAAATGGTTACTTTGTGTTGCATCCAAGTTTCCATTTGCTCAGAGAAGGTTCCTGAATGTGCAGCATGAAAGCCTGCGTGTGGATGGTTACCAGATTATACCAGCAACAAAATCAGCAGAAAATGACCTAGTCCATCCTGGGTATTATTTTTATGCATGCTAAACTAGTGGAGAACCCAGCAGCATTATGGAAAATACAATATACAAATAATGCAGTGGATCTTTAGAGACTAGCTGTTTCGGCCTCACAAAAGGCATTTCAGATGTTTGAGTTGCTGTCTTTATTACCACTGCTGCTATTCTAACTGTGCTGTGGGATTAGGATGCCCAGACCCGTGCCACCAACTCCGGGAAGTGTGAACGATGAAAGAAGTGCAGCACCTTAAATAATGATCACAGGCCTTTTGCGCTATGGATTTAATTTATACTTTATAAACCGGTAAAGCAACTTAGAAGCTTCTCACATTTGCCACGATAAGCTAAGATGTTTATGTAAGTCACAGCAAAAAAAAATGTGCAATATGTATACCAAAATATATATGAAAACTCAACATGTAACATTATCATAATTAAAAGGCATGAAAGCATGTACATGAGTGCGATAACAGAGTTTGTATGTGCATGGAATGCCGCTCTCACAAAAAAGCCTGTCTATTTTCATTTTCTCTGGCAGTTTTGTGGAATACATGCAGTATCCTTCATACATCCTTCTGCAACTCAAACAATTCTCTCTGCAAATGGATGGTAGCCCAGCAGCTGACTCCTAATTTAAACAGAAAAGCACTCTGGATATTAGGTCTCCCCGGATCAATGAGGGCCGGCAGCTGAACACCGGCAGCTCCCAGGGACACATGCTATCAGCACCAGGCGATTCCACAGCCGGGTATCACCCAAAGCAGAGGCAGCATCATCCGTTCCGGATGGGATTTCTGCACAAGTGTCACCTACGTGAAAAGTGCTGGAACAACACAATTGTATAGCGAGGCTGAGTGAAACAACAATGAAACGCTAATATTTCTCTCCAATTACACATGCAATTACAGCAACAAACAAATAAATGGCTCCCTAACTAGAGCCCAGAATTAAAATGGCTCATATTACCCACACATAAACAGATTTTCTCCAGCTTCAGTCTCCTAGTGGAATCCTTAGTTCCCTCGCACTATTTCGACATGTCATTACAAAACTATAACACTAACGCAGCATCATGAGTAAGAGCCCAGTGGCCTAATCAAGTACTCCACCATTCCTCCATCTCCACCCAGAGTGTTAGGGATGCACCTGCGTTCTGTCAGTAAAGAGGAGCTGTTTGGCTCAGTGAGGTAGGATGCTGTGTTTGCGATTAGAAGGTTGAAGTCCTCTAATAGGCAGCAGTGAGGTCATAACCGGGCCCTGGAACAAGGTCCTCAACCTCTAGTTGCCCCAGGGATTGTCGGAAGCAATATTTCTCAAATTTCTGTTGCTTTGGATAAAAGGCTCTGCTAAATAAATATAAAGCAGCATCTTTTTACAGTAATCTGAAGACAGATTATGGTTTGACAGGCATGGTTTAGAAGCAAAGTGAGATTGTTCTTTTTTTCCGAGTCCCAGCTGTAAAATACTTGATATTAAGTAACGCAGTGTGGAATGAGGAAGATCTAGAGCATGAAGGGGTAATATGTGGTGTAAACACTTAATAAATGCACTGTGTCCATTGTTAATGCAGTAGCCTTGGAACACAGAGAGTAAAACTCCATGTTTTGCAATTGTTTGCACGGCCTGAGAGAAGGTTAACTAATCATGGTCGGACGTGTGGAGGGATGCTTTCCAGGTCTATTTTGGAGCGTCATGGAACATAAGCATTCCCCGTTTCGCAGAATTCGTCCACCTGCCTTTTATGGGCAGCAAATGAAATGAAATTACTTTCATCTGCAAAGCATTTTCCTTGTATGGCTTTTGGAGTCGAGGCGAAATTGCACCCCCCCACCCCCATGGCACGTAATGGCATTTTGATGGAAAAGCTCCCAGGATGAGTAAAGGAAAACAAATGTGCAGTTAGATCATGAATGTAGATGGAAATTGTCTTCATTGATTTTCATTTGCAGGGGAGCTCATCATGTAGAGGCTACATTTGTCACGGCGGTTATCGATTTTCTGCAGGGGTTCACGGCGTGCCTCTGATGCAGGGATGCTCGCGGCACGTGCCGACGTTGCGACACACGGTGACATAATTAATTAGATAAAGCCGGGGCCCCTAGGTGGGGAAGAGGGACAGGCTACAGCAGGGATATCACTGTACATCAAATCACCGATCACACGGCAGCTGCTAATTGATATGCAGCCTCATTAAAATGCAATCGTTTGCCCTAATTTCCCCTCCTTAAATAAGGGACTCGTGCAGGCATTAACCTCAGACTAATCTGGTCAACGTTAGGCCCGGCTGGCTCCTGAAGTCTCCTAATGGAGGACTGTCAAGGGTCTTATGGTGAAACTCTTGCTTAGTTTCTTCACACTCATGGTTTTAGGAAACTCCATGTTTCTTCAGTGCTGATTATGAGGCTAACTGCTGTACAGAGACATAAACACACAGGCATGTCCACAGTTACGGTCGAAGCTCAGGTGGGGGCCCAGGCAATCTTCCCCGCTGCCCCCCCCCCCCCTTCTGTCGGTAGAAAATCACTGTGAAATACAATGAGCCAGCTTAATAATGCCTTTGATACAAACCTCCTTCAGCAGTGAGCTGAATTAAGAAAGTTTGTATTCATTTCACAGATATTTTACTTGAAGCCAGTGCCCCCCCCAACCCCCCGCCACCCCCACGCAGGACACACTGTGCCACGTGTCGGTTGCTTGCGAGAAGATGGATGTCTCTAGGCTTTTAAACAGCCGCTCCATCTCAGCCACCCATCCTTCACGTCTAGCCTCTCCATCGCCCTGTCATCTGTCTTCCTGTTGGGGGCGGCACCTGCGCAGAGACTGGCACGCTCTACAAGGGTACAGCGCCACCTGTCTGCACCCCCCTGTCCCTGGGAGTGCCATTGGGAGGTTTGTCGGGGGGCAGGGTGATGTTCGGTCTGTTATAGGCTTTTTGTCAGCCCTGCCAGCGGGAGCTCAGTGTGTGTGTGTGTGTGTGTTGGTACTGTAACCTTTCTCAGCGTTCAGGACCTACAAAGCTATTGATGGAGACAAACCAGCCCTCAGCTGGTCTTTTAGGCCAGGGGTGGTGGCACTGCCTTTGAAAACATAACTGTAATACTGCGACCCTGAGGAGTGCAGAGGTGACGCAGCCTTCATCTCCTTCAAGGTGATACAAGAAAATGAGGAGTTTGGTGCAGAACGCAGCATACTCAATGTGAAATGAACATCCTGATAAATCAGACTTCATGCATGTGTTTCTTTTTCCTTTTTCCCCTGAATAAATCTGTGTTTGCTCCTTGAATAATACCTGCCCTGTAGAGTCATCTCCTCTGCACAGATGTACTTAAAATGCTCGCAGAGTCCTTTCATGCTGATGCAGGCAGGACATAGTGCATTAGGTCTTCAGTTCAGCTGATTGAACCCAGCACCTTTACGCTTGCCCCTCCCATTAGATAAAACCTCACAGATATACTCTGCTTGTACCTGACAGGGAAAGTAAGCTAAATCTGAATTCTTTAATGCATATAAGTATTATTATAATCATGTTTGTTTTCTCAATGGTTGTGGAGAGAGAGGGAAGGGATTGCTGCTGGCTTTATCTGGGTTGAAAGGTGCCCAACTGAGAAGCCACCTTGATTTAGAGCTACTTTGCTCACTCCTTGTGCCTCCCATGCCACATAAATGAAATGACTTGGAAATAACAGGTCTGTCTTTTGTGGAAAGGCTGACAGCATAATTCTCCAGACAATCAGAGCGAATTAGTTTGAAGAAGTACTGACACGGAAGACCATTGGCTGACACCGGCCATGCTCAATCACTTATTAGCCTATAGGGAGTGAAGTGCTGACACGGAAAACCATTGGCTGACACCGGCCATGCTCAATCACTTATTAGCCTATAGGGAGTGAAGTACTGACACGGAAGATCATTGGCTGACACTGGGCATGCTTAATCACTTATTAGCCTATAGGGAGTGAAGTGTCTTTCTTTTTGTTTTAATATGGGGAAAACAGCTAAATTCCTGGGTGCGCTAAAACTTCCTTGTAGGTTTTCCTGTAGCTGCATCGCAAACCCCAAACCTATGCACCCACACACACCCAGACGACAAACACAAGAAAATTTCAAACTGGAAAGAATAAAGAAGGAAATATTTATCAATTCATTTATTTGTTTGTCTATCCCAAAACTGGGTAATTGAACACGGTCTGATCTTATCCGTGTCTCTGTCTCTCAAGTCAATCAGTCAGGACGACTTCGGCCATGTCCAAGGATGTCCGTTCAAGATGAGCGGCCTAATTAAAGACATGCTAAGCGGTGGCAATAAGCCTTAAGAAGAAGTAAATAATGTGTGTAATGATACAGCGTCGGCGGGGGAACAGGCCGGCCGTGTTTTCCTCTTAATCACATGAATCCATACAATCTGCAGAGCTGCGTCAGTCTGAGTCTGGATTATTCATGACACTTTCCCCCCATCATTATGATAATGCAGAGGTAGAGATGGCAGCCATGGAGACGGGAAGGCACACAAATATCACAGTGATTTCACCTTTAACTGAGGCTATATATAACTCAAGACACTATACAGACAATAATATAGACGTGGATAGTTAACGAGTGTAATAGCATGAAAAGCCGATAAGACACAGCTTTGTTTTTAGATGAAAAATGATTAGAAAAAATAAGCACATAACGGCCGACAGACATTCAGTGTAACCGAGCCGTGCCAGCGGATTCGCAGCGGACTCGCATCGGACTCGCAGCAGAGTCACAGACGCACTTCTCAGTCACAGCCTAGCTTTGAGTCACGGTGTAGTTCAGCCAACAGACACACGCGTGTCTGTGTCTGCAAAAGAGAGACCTAACGATCAGAAAGGCGGCCACAGGCTGGTGACTCCTCGCAGGCCGGACCTACCCTAATGTCATTGGCCGGGGGAGTGTGGGCCAACCCCAGTGGCCATAACTGAGTAATCAGAAGTTAAGCTTCTCGTCACCATAGATACAGGGCTATACCTCCCCCCCTTCCCCCAAGAGAGCTTGTTATGTATTTATATGAGCCAAAAGTCTTCTATGACATGAAGAAGAACTGATCCTTCTGCTGGATCTTTTCGGCGCTTCGCAAATGCAGAAGGCAGGGCGTGGCCACAGCTGTCAGGCCCTCATTAAACGCTTTACAGATGGATGGACGAGAGGCCAGGGGCCGCTGCCGGAGCTTGTGGCTACCTGCCACTCAGCATGGCCCTCAGTGAGCACACCAACATCTGTCTTTCCAGGCCTCTGCTCCGGTTTCCAGCGCGCGGCCGCTTTTTAATGTAGCTCGCAGAACACGCCGGTGCCGCTCTCACAGCCAGGAGTACAGTCATCAGAACACTGCGTCAGCATGGTGGAGGCCTGCGGTAAACAGCCCAGCGTAAGTGCGCCTCGATGCGTCTCTCAGAGACACGTCTCCCAGACGCCGGTATATCCCTGCCCATCATTACAGCCACAGCTGTCCCCAGGTCACACCACAGGCACCGCCTAATGAACCACTGGGGGGGGGGGGGGGGGGGCACGAGGGAGGTGGGGTGTTGCAGCAGTGACGCCATTAGGTGCTCTGTCTGATCCCCGCAGCACCAGCATAAGAACCACACTGAAGCCGCCTTGACATAACAAAACACTGCTGCCCTGGCCACTCTCTCTTTGGTGACCTTATTTTCTTCTGTGGGGGGGCTGAGGGCAACAACTTTGTGGTGCTAAAACTCTGCTATAATTTAGCAGGGTAGATTGCTGATCAAAGGCCACCCGTTCTGAAGTGTTCCTCCTCCTAATTAGGGGCTGCACAGAGCGCGGTGTGAGCACTCGGCTATCATGGGCTTTAGACGCCCCAATGTGCGGAGGGGAGCGAGGGCTGCTTTAAAGGAGACACCAAGCAGATGATGGTCGATGATGCATTTCGCCGAAGCCATCACACTCTGGTACGGTTTCTGAGGGGATGGACGCTCTGCGGCAGGACGCCGTGTCACTCTAGTACGCTCTCCAATGAGGTGAACGCTCTACGGCACGATAGACGCTCTACGGCACGATAGACGCTCTGTGGCAGGATGGACGCTCTGCAGCAGGACGCCATGTCACTCTGATACGCTCTCCGGCAGGATGGGCGCTCTGTGGCGGGATTCCGTGTTACTCTGGTGGTACGCCCTCCAGTGGGATGGACGCTCTGCGGCAGGACGCTGTGTCACTCTGCTATGCTCTCTGATAAGATGGACGTTCTGCAGCAGGACGCCATGTCACTCTGGGGGGAGACATGGTTGACCCATGTCCCCGCCTGCCCTGGAGCCTGAGCGGTGGAGTTGATGAAGCCCGACTAGGCTTGCAGCCGCCATCCCTATGTTTGCACTTCCTGGCCTCTGAGTCACATGAGGGGCAAGCTGGGGTGCAGGGGGGAGGGGGCTGACATTTGCACGAACACCCAGATGGCATCCATGACCTTCACTTAACTTCTCGGCAGACTCCTCGCAACAAAATACAAGTGACGGCGAACAGAGCAGACACCGACGAAGGAGACGGGTCGAGGGAGTGGCAGTGGACACTTGGAATGGGTGATGATGTCACCCTGCCCTCCTTCCTGGGGCATGTGAGGACAGGGTGTGGGGCATGGTGCCCATATTAATCACACGTTGCCCGTCACATGGCCGCCTCATTACGCCTCATAATCCTCACCTGTCTGTGAAACATACTGGGGGCTCAAATCTCACCGGTTTGGGATCTCCCCCTCGATCCCGGCCCCCCACCCACCTAAAGCATTATGCCCCAGGGAGATCTCTATCTGTTTTGAAAACATCTAAAAGGGTACTGCAGAAGCTGCGGGCTGAATGACCATGGGCGAGGGGATGGTGGGTGTGTCTGGATCAGCCCGCCTGTTCCTGCATGATCGTTTGTGTTTACAGGACTGGGGGAGGGGTCAGGAATGGCCATTAAAGGAGTTCAGATGATCAGAGGATGAAGGACACAATTTGCTTCACAACCTCAGAGAGCCTAACCACTAAGGGCATCCTGATGTATCCTTAGCTTGTGCCTCTGAGGATGATGGACACACGAAGCTGGTTTCACGCTGAAAGGCACAGGAAGTGAGGCATAAATGGCCTGCTGCTGTCCTTAACACAAACAGTTGCATGCTGGGAAGGGGCAATCATTTGCTCTCAAAGATTTTTTGGATCACAGATACTTAAAAAAATTGGGGCGGGGGGACACACTAGTAAATTCTTGGCGAGAGCCCAACCCAATAGTAACTCAGCTATGTACGGTAAACAGAACAGCAAGGGGGAGATTGAAGGCTCAATTCAAAGGCAAACAAAAGTGAATTTGCACAAAAGCAGCTAATCCCCTGAAGGGGGCTTAAGAAGCCCTCTCAGAAGTGAGCCTCTTCAGTAGGGCACGTGGGGGGACCTTCACCATGCTCATAATTAACATTGTCTCCCTATAAAAGGAGCCAGCGATTACCCCATGGTGGAGACAGTGCCATACCTGCAGAGCACCACGGACGCGGGGCCAGGGGCCGACCTAGCGAGGCGGCACAGGAAGGGGGCATGCAGCTTGCCTGGCCCCCCCCACGCTGGGCTCGCAGACGTGCACCCGCACTCCAGCCCACACGGCACTACAGCACATTGCGTGCCGCAGGTCCTCCGATTATTCCGTCATTATTATCCATGCAGAGGTTTATAATAAAATGGGAAACAATTTGACAGTTTCCCATTGTATAATTAATATGCTCGCAGATTAAACACTTAAAAAAGAGCCGCAGATAAGATCCATTTTCATTTTTATTCCTTTTTATTACCATCACCTCCTGCCGCAATTGGATCGCCAGTTGTTTATTAAATGATCAGCGGGAGGACGGGGGGGCAGAACCCCCACTCTGATGTGAAGGCCAGAGTAGCAGGCGCTGCTGTTGCCGCGATGTCCAGCCCAGAGGGGGCGCCCCGGAACCTCAGGGGACGTGCTAAATAAAGGCACCGTGGGGCTGTATGCCCGGTCGCCCTCCCCCACCCCCAGCCTGTTCTCGGTACAGGCTGGTCCTGCAAAGAACTGGGCCACTTTCGGCGGCGATGCTGGGAGACCAGCACACACACGTACAGAAATGCCCAAACACAACTATTTAACCTGATCTCAAGCAGTTTACGTCTGGGGCTCTGAGGGTGTGGAAAATGGACAGATTACACTGTAGGGAGATTGAGCCATAAAGCCAAGGTCTTACCTGGAAAATGACTTTTGTGGAAATGTATCAGTAAACTGAGAATCATATAACTGTAAGGAAGTACTGCTATGGTACCACAAGACCTTAAAGTCAAAAAATACAAGTCATGTCATGTATGTCAGTAGGGAGCAGCTTTCGGAACATTCTAGAAACAGGCACAGTCACTTGCCTTCGCAGAGCAGTAATGGGATTTATGCTGCGGTACTCAGGGAGAAGCTCTGAACGGCATCAAGCATGCATCTCTCTCATATGCTATTAATGAAAAATGATATTGCAAAGTCTTGTAATGTGGGGGTTATAGTCACGTGGGGGCCAATTTGTTCGCATGTCCGAGAGAGTGAGCCATCTTCATCGGTTCGGCGGCATTACCTTCTTAAACCTATGCGACTCATCCATTTCAGTACATGATATTCCAAATTAATTGTTACACACTGTATTCCTCTTAAGTGACCCATCTGATTTGCCTAAAATGAGCTTGTGCTGAAATTGAAATTAAAATTGAAATCTATCGACTCCTCTGGCAGGAGCACCGTGCTCAGAATATCAACAGAGCGAGATTAAATGGGCTCATTTTTCACAGAATTAAAACTGCGGCTAAAATTGCTGCCTGTTAAACAATTGATTTCATAGGCAGAGTGGTCAGTAGCCCCCCCCCCCCCCTCCCCAGCCAGATTTCTCCAGCTCACCTCCCAAAACTCGGAAAACAAAATGGCCACAGTACATTCCCACCGAATCAACATAGAGTGCCGATCCGCTTAGGCGATGTATTCATATTTTCAATCCCCCCCCCCCCCCAACCATACAGCTGGGGTGCCCCCCCCGCCCAGTGAGATTATATGGATCACACCTGCTGGGCACTGAGCACCCTCATTCCGACAGTGCGGTCACATTACTCACAGACCCCTTTGCTGACTGAGCATCTTTTATCGGCTCTATGTTAAAAATGCTCACCAGTTTGTTTCTCAAACGTGCTCTGGCCCACTTTCCGCTGGGTATTTTAAACGGGACGGACAAAGCAAAGACACAGAACTCAAGGGTACAACAGCAGTAGCTGGTGCTGGGAGCCCACAAGGGGGCTTATGTAAGGGTCCATTAAAGAGGGAGTACAGTGTCAAGAGCACAAGAACAGAGCTGGAACAGAGTGGTGCGTACAGAGTCTATACCCCCATGCTTCATTAGCAGGGCATACGTTCGTTAAATACCACAAAAACATATGGATGCCTTACACATCTCCACATTTATCATGCGAATGGCGCAATCTAATATGAGTCACTATACATTACTAAGTAGAGCCGGATTACAGAGAAGCATTAAACAACCAAAAAACTCAGATAGGTAAATGATAAAATGTTCCTCACTGTTTCCCAGCACCACTGAGACCTGACATGCCCCTGTGTATTACACCTCTGTGGTGGGACAGGCTGTGTGTCAGGGGAGGGGCCAATTCCAGGGGCCAACGAGACTAGGGGTCACAAAAAACCCAGCAAATCAGTGGGACTGAGACAAGTCACTAGGTCTCACAATGAAGACCAAGACTAGGTCTTTCCAGGTAAATCTAACTTCTAAAGTTTTAATTCAAGACAGATCTTCATCTAAGTGTTGAATTAAAAGAAAAAAAACATTATGCAGAGCTCTGATTTCCTGATTGAAACTATTGACCCTCAATTACGAATAAACCAGAGAAACATGAACTAGATTTTTGTGAACTACTCTAAGCAGATTCTTGTTTACCGATAATCTGGATCCAGAATTGAGAAGATCAAGGCACTGGAAATATGCCCCACCAAAGTCCGACTGCACCATTAAATTTAATGACTTGAGCTCCTGCCTACATCTTTTGAAGTGCAGAAGCCCCTGCTCTGAGAGTGAGAGCAGTGTATCAAGGTCACGCTCGCAGCTGTCACTTTTTCCGTGATGCCGCATCTTGTGGCTTCGGGGTGGGGGTACATTGGTGGCGAGGACGCTAAATGACAGGCAGCTGGAAATTAAAGTTAGGGGTGAAATTGGCCCAACAGGTCTGGAAGATGAGGCTGCTTTAATAAGCAAACAGGGTGAAAGGTCAGGGATTTAATGGCGCAGCTATAGAGATATCGGCAGACATGTGCTATGGTGGGACCTGCTTCCATCATGGGAACTATGCCCTGATCATCACCTGAACTGTCACGTTTCCATCACCTACATGGGTCAGACAGCAGGGATTGGGGACAGCTGGGCTGCCGGGGCCACCTTCCTCTCTGGAGATCCGGCATGCAGGCTCCGTATCCCTGACCGGGGACAGCCGGGCTGCCGGGGCTACATTCCTCTCCGGAGATCCACCATGCAGGCTCCGTATCCCTGACCTGGGATATTCTGCACCAATTCAGGGTGACTTGAGAATGTAATGCTTGCAAAATTGACTGAAATGGATATTTTACCATATCAGGGGCCTTCCAGTCTGACTGAATGAAATTTCACTGCGAGCCGTTTCTTTTTTTTTAAGCAATCATTGTTTATTGTTTTATTATTTGCTGTTTATCTATTTTCTACATGGAAATCACTCCTCTTTGTTTTATAAGAAGAATGTATGTTTTGGAATGTATCACTTTCTGGTCAAGTAGATAACTTTAGTAGTAAGATGTTACTTATCACTTGCCTTGCTTTGACAGTGGTCATTAAAGCGTTAAATTTTCTCTTTTTTGAGCTGTTTAATTAGCTGGAGAAGATATTATGGCTGGTTTAATTCTTCTGGACCTCAGTGGGAAGATTATTTCTGTTCCCAAATGGATCTAGGGACTGGAGGAACTCCGATGAGTAGGATTGGCTGTGTCCATGATAATTATTCCTATTGAGAAAGGGACTTCATTTTCAGGCAATCATTAAGCATGACCTTATCAATGACTTTTATGAAAAGAAATATTAAATTTGTTGCATTGCATCCCTCTTTTTTCTTTCAGCACCCCTCCAGTTTCAACAATCAATTCCAGCATTTCTTTTCTGCTGTCTCGGCTTAAAACGCAGTACTGCATTATGGGTAAGACAGCTACACAGCTTCAGGAAAAAGCCGCACCCGCGGAGTGTCGGATTACGTAGCCGCTGGCACCACTCTGTGCCTTGATATGGAAACACAAAAGGCTGGACATGGTGAAACGGCGACCCAAAGCGGAACCTGAACCTGCCTGTTTACAATAAACATCACTGCATATACCAGGGCTCGTCACACCTTTTCCAAAAATATTTATGCTAAGCTGTTGTGTTGCAGGCCATTTAAATCGATATGTAATTAAACGATTTATGTACACTGTACCTGGACTGGGCGTCCTGCTAGAACAGTGCACTGCAATCTGATGTGTAGGCTGTAAGAGAGGTTCTACCTGCCTGTTTAAGGTAGTCAAGAGGATGAAGTCATTCAACCTGACATGCATGTTCATGCCCCCCCTTCCAGAACCCCCCAGCTGTCCAGATGCCACAATCCGGCACATGTGACTCACTCAGAGAGCACTGCGGTCTGCTACAGCACACCGGGATGCCATCCAGGGCAGTGTGGCAAAATGTAACACGCCGGGCCATAATTTGGTTATTAGTGTTGGTGGCCAATCCCACTCCGCCAACACCCCCCCACCCCCCGTGATGAATGGTCTGCCAATAATTGGACACCAACACAGTGCTCGGCTGTTTGACACGCATGCCGGCCAGCGAGCAAAGATTTCCAATGGAATAATCCGGAGCGCTAGAAATGACATTTCTTTGTGAAGGCGCAAGCCGATTACCGCAGGATGATATTAAGACTGGCACGTAAACGGACGATTACAAGCAGCCACCGGCCCAGCGAGCTCTTGGGGGGGCTGTGCGACATGCAGGAGGGGTGGCTTTGCACTCCAGAATTTCTTATTTTTTGCCTCCTCTCTCCTCGTTCTAAAGGTCAGCTTGATGGCGCTGCTTATGAAACCAGCCATGGGAATGCCGGAATCATCCATGCCGCAAAGGGCTGACACGCTGACGCGGGCTGCGATATCCAAAACTAACAACACAGGGGAACCAAAAAGCGCCGCAATGGAACGTGGCTGCGTGGAGCGGCCGTCTGGGCAGGCATGAGGAGTACGAGTCCCCAGCAGAATGCGGCCGACAGCGCAGTTAGCGACTTCCCAGCGGAACGTCATCGCAAAACACCTTGAAACCAGCTAAACGTTTACCCTTTGCCTGTGGGTCAAAATGAAATGTTTCAAGTTTCTATTTCAAATGCTTTCTTTTGAAACTTCATCCCGGTCTGACATTAAATTGTGGGGCTTAGAAAGGGCGACTTGCTTGCAGTGCCCTAAAACACAGCTAATCTGAGCCTTCTGCTAGAAAAACACTGGTGCATTATGTGGGGTTAAAACGATTATTTAACAATTACTTTAAATGACAATGCATTTAACAGAGAAAATATAATACAAATGCTTCCATTAAGGGATGTTTTAAGGGGGATTAATATAAAGGAATAGATTAGACTGCAGACGGGTGAGGTTGACTCTTTTCAATGGGATCAGAAAGGTAATCCTCGTTAATGCGAGTGAAAACAAAATGAAATCAACAAGAAGAACACGCAAAGCAGCAGGAGAAGCCTGTCATTCCTCACCAAAACCATCTGGTTCAGGACAGGATTACCTGCTGCCATTTCTGACGATGATGAAACCCACAGCCTCGCGCAGCCCACGTTCAAAGCGCTCTTTTTGAAATGGACCTGAAAAAGTCGCCGCTTTCGCCAAGGTGGGGGGCAGCGAAGGGGGGGGGGGGGGGGGCAGACGACACCTCTACCATGGCAGCTTGGGGGATTACGGTGATTTATGTCTCCGCACTTCCCAGCATGCAAGGTGAAGATCTCCTTACTAGCCTCAGCCCATTTTCTGGCCAAGCAAGTCTGACCTCTCAGAAAAACTAAAAAAATCAGGTTTTGCTCAACTCCACAGCATGTTACCATGGATGCCCTGCCAGAAGTCGTATGGAAACATGAGGGAAGATTTTCAGTTGGTTAGTAAAAGGTAACTATGTACTACCTAACTGACCAGCAACTAACCCCAGTAAAGCCAGAGTAACACAATCTCTATCCAACCGAACACAAATCTTGAAAAGCAAGGTTAAGCTGACTTTTCATCAAATAGTCTGTTATTACATTTTTCACTTAGATTTTAATGAAGTGTTTTAGCAGTTTGATGGAGCCGACTCTGCAAGTACAGCTTTGAACTCTACCCATAAAATTAAATCAACCCCAAAGGATGAAGGAACATCTGCTGGTTCCTGCTTCCTGTACCCGACAAAGACCACACGCATCAGACCTGTTCCTTCAGAGCCTGGCCCGTAATTGCTTATGTATGAATTGCTTAGGTGATGCTGCACTGACCCACATTTCAGAGCCATTACATAAATGGCAGGGATGTGAGGAGAATGCAAAGGTGGACTGGGAGAACCCTGGCCACAGAATGGGATGCTAACACAGTACCTCCTTAAAGTCTTACCCCCCACATGGAACTTGCCAATCTGACACAGATGTTGCAAGCAGCATCACATTTGCTTGCATATGCTGATTTCGGATTTCATTCTCAATTTGGTTTTGTTTCTTTTTCCTCAGGGTGGGGGCTCAGGGTGGTGTGGGAAGGGGGGTGGGTGTGAGGGCCTGAAGATTTGTGATTATTGTGAGTGGATTTGCAGCCTCCATCATCCGGATTAGGCTGGCCCGTTCTGTCATTTGCTCTGCACTCCACATACACTTCGGTGTCTTGTGTTATTATGCCAGTCCCCTGGCTAGATCTGCAAGAATAAGCCCACGGAATAAAATGCCTGCACAGCCAATGAAACAATGAAGGGACGTACAATAGGCAGAGAGAGGGAGAGAGAAGGAGAGAGAGGGAAAGAGGAGAAAAGCAGAGAGAGAGGGAGAAAAATGGGGAGAGAGTGAGAGGGAGAGAGAGGGGCTGAGAGGGAGTGAGAGAGGGAGAGGGGCATGCAGGATGAAAGAATGATGCAGGAAAAAAGAACCGGAATTTGGGCAAAGTTTGGGAATATAAAACGGAAAACCGCTTCAAACACACTAACAACCGTATATCAATAGTAATAAATAAATGTTAAATGATTTACGCATCGGATCTGGCATGTTCCTTATCAGCACTTGAAAAAGAGCCCTGCGCAGTGAAGCCTGACCCTGTCACAGTCGGGATCTCGGCCCCCAGGGCGAGCCCTGTCCCATCATTGAGGGGGAGGGGGCTGTCATTGTCCTCCCACAGGTGCAGCCTGGCCGCCTTAATCCCCACATTCCTCAGCACGTGTCATGCCTAGGCACCTCCCCGCCGTGGATCTCCATCCGAGGCTCAACGCTTCCCAGCACTATTCTCAAGCCCTCGTCTTCATCCCTCCATCATTTTGTCATGCTCCTCCCATTTCCTTTGCCTGCAAATACCTCTTGGCACATCTCTTTCATGCCTGGGGAGGAGGGGGTCTGCATTTAATAAAATGAGGTTTTGCTGATGTAGTCCTTCTTCCCTGTGCAAGCAGAGCAGAATCATCGCAGGCATCCCACCACAATGGCAGGTATTCGCGTTCGCACTGCACGGCCCTGATGTCATACTTTATGTTCCATGTTGATTATTTCCTGATGATTCACATTCAGCCATGTGTGAATGCAGCAGGAAAATGAGAAAACAATTATAGAATGACATCCTGAAGCATAAGCTGAATCAAAATGCAGGCGTGTGAAAGAAAACGCACTCATAGGAGAAACTGTAATAATGCTTAATAATGCATACACACAACAGACAGCATTAATATATCTCCAGAAGGATTATGATTATAGAGAAGCCCTGATGGTGGGAGCATGTGTGGTTTCTGTGTGTCTGTGTGTGCGCACCTGTGTGTGCTTGGATAGATAACGCAGAACAAAGGAGTAATCCAAGGGCAATGTTAAACTGGGTAGAAAATGCCCTCTTCCCTCAAGGGAATTGGGGGGGGGGTGGATATCAGAGACTGGCATAAATAGTTCCGAAGATTATAATGACCTGCTATTGGTCACCCTCAAACAGCATGACCAGCGGGGATGAAATGTTCTCAGGTTAACCTGAGCGTATACTAATGAACAGAATACACCCATACACCCACACATGCAGCTAATTGAAGACACACTCTCCTCTCCAACATGTACAGATCAGACCAACAGAGGACTAAAGAAATGCACATTTAAACATCACGAAACCAAACCTTCCTTCTTATCCATGCTAATATAGTCTACCCATATTGACTTTATTTTTATTTATTTTTGCACATTTCATCATTTATTCATGTATGTGATTTCATGCTGCTTTTATTTTATCCAGATTCGCCGTGATTCATGCTATTGAATCTGAGTGATTCACAAATATAATAACCTTTTTGTTATTAGTTCGACAAAATAAAACTACTGAGCAACAAAACAATATCCGGCAATAAAAAAAAAGAAAACAAATCATATCTGCCTGTCTTAAAAAATGAAAACACAAAAAGGAAAAAGAAGAAGAAAAAAATTCAATAAAACAAATTAAATGAAAGAAAAATAATTCAGGAGACAATAGAGCAGACAGACGTGGCATTGCAGGCCACTCTGAAAGGGACATGGTTTGAGCATCGTGCACCAGCCACGTCGACCTCTGGAATGTAACAGCGGCACTCCGTTATGGTGGGGCGGGGGCTGGCTTCAGCTGGGGATTAGCACCTCGCCATGTTGGAGGGGGGGAGTGGGGGGATTGCTACACCAGGGAGCTGCTCATTTCACTCGTCCGTTTTCCCTCAAACTGTGAACATTAGCCAGCGTCCTTGGAGGACGAGCAGGACGGCTAATCTTGTCCAAGCGAAGGGCACTTCTATCTATTTTTATGAAAAGGGGAGGGGGGGGGGGATTTGTGCCATGTAAGGGTAGTGGCATTGATGCCCTGGGTATACTGCATATTTACCCAACCGCACACCTACCCCTAACAGCTTCCCTCCAACACTGCTGACAGTCCAATTGCACATCCCGACGTGAAGAAATAGACGCAGGCCTTTACATTTGCTCTGGAAATTTTTATAAACCCTTTGTAAGCTAAAGTTGAATGTGTGTGCAAGTGCTTTTGGAAAGGGGTGTGGGGTGGATGAGGTTGAATGGGGATTGTGAGTTACCCCTAAGGTCACCAAGCAATTAGTCACCACCACTGATCACAAGCAGTGACACTTTGCGGCGAGAGGTAAGCACACCACAGAAACCATGCTAACTAATGCTAGTGCTCTTCATATGCCACAAAAACCCCAGTCCTATGTTTACATTCGAAGCCAAAATGTTCCTACTTGCGGTTAGCTAATGCAGTCAATATCCCATATTTCATTATGTGTGCATATCCACCACATGCTCATTACCTTCAGAAACATCAGGTTATCTTCACACCTGCCTCTGATCGCAGTGCTCTAAGCACACGGGGACCAGGTGTTTGTTTGCATCCCCTCCTCAAAGCGCCATTCAAAATGCGCTCACGCCATGACACATAATCGCAAGGTAGCCCAGTGCCTGCACTGCAGTCAACGGTGCATATTTCAGTAATCTGCCTGCTGAAAAGATGCAACAAAAGGGGCCTTTTAATGAACGAGGTGTTAAGTCATGATGCCTATTCTGCAGCACGCCAAAGGCCAGGTGCAGCTCAAAGCATTTTTTTTGTCTAAACCAAAAGGCCCTAAGTCATGTGATTAGATGATAGATAGATAGATAGATAGATAGATAGATAGATAGATAGATAGATAGATAGATAGATCCTGTGACATTCAGAACCTGACATAAAGATTTTTTTCCTCATACACTGACATGAACACCCCACAACCAGGCTCAATGTCAAAGCTGTCAAAGCTAAACAATGGAGGCAGAGCATAAATACATACTTTTACATAGACCTTTTGTGTATAAACAACAGTTCCATCTTGTGAGTCCAATTCGAAAATCAGTGATGGATTAAACTCTTTAATCCCCGATATCAATGCATTCACCTCACAGACCTTTCTTGAGGCCTGATACAGACCAGTGACATTATTTGGGCTGAAAAGATACACCAAGTCCTCAGGTTTCCCTGAATGTCTATTCATTTTCCTTTGGGAAATACAAAGTCAGAAAGGTTTAGCCATGGTAGCTTCTTCCTTTACGTGAGATGACAATGCAATCTAAGAGCTGGAAGAGGCAGCAAAAAAGGCCAATTGTGAATCTCTTTCATAGTCAACAGGAAGACACACATACACGCAGATAAGGGGAAGCATGCAGGCACACACACGCCAACATCTGCATATATGACGGGCTTCCTCATACTCTGGCACCACAGTTATGTGAGAACGTTACAAAGAAGCCCATCGTCCAGCTTGTTTTTCACAGCACAGCCGTATTTGTAGAAACTTCAAATCTACAGGGAAGCAAATCAAATTTCCATCTTCCCTCCTCAGGCCAAATGCCGTTGCAGCTCTGAAATAGCCATTGGGAAACCACTTTCACCCAAGACATGACTGCATTTGTATAAACGAAACTCTTGGCGAAGGAGAATGGATGCTTTTGCGTGCTCTTGTGTACACTAGCCTGTCTTGGGGTTTCAAGTTTCAAACAGTTTGTCCACAAGCCACTAGAAGTGTTGTGCACCTCCAACAGCTGTGCGGTAATGCAGATGTATCGCTCTTTATTTTGTAGCTTGTGACAGCTCCATTTCCTTATTCATTCAGTTCCCTTTTGGAAAGAGCTTCCACCTCGTGGCCGGCTGACCGCATTCAGGGTTTACATTGCAGCAGCTCTGCTGTATCGGCGAGTCCATATCTTGGTTTTGGGGCAGAATAGTGTACAAATGAGGAGCAGGTTTCTTCAAGACTCTGAATGAGGGAATGGGGAACGCACGCCTGCCCGTGTAAGTGCCCGCATGCCTCAGAATGAAAGTCCTCCTACTCTCCTCCTCGCTTTGCAGTTCTCTGCTGTTCACTGCTGTTATTGTCAGATCTTCCCCTCCACTTTAATAGTCTCCAGAGGTAGACAATTCCCCAGAGAAACGTTTCCATACAAAATGAATACACACGCATAACTCACGGCAACTTCCATTTTGGAAT
Organism: Brienomyrus brachyistius; assembly: GCF_023856365.1. Taxonomy (NCBI): domain Eukaryota; kingdom Metazoa; phylum Chordata; class Actinopteri; order Osteoglossiformes; family Mormyridae; genus Brienomyrus; species Brienomyrus brachyistius. The sequence goes on from NC_064544.1 coordinate 24,285,804, forward strand.
GTTCCGCCTGCTTCATAGACGCATGTAAATCACCCCTATCGGTCTGATGGCAGATGGCACTGTCGTCCTGCTTCTCAATCACTGTACTCCCAGAGATGGTTTATTTTCCATTCAGAAAGGTCTCTTTCTAGTTTTCCGGCCATTTTAACCACAGACTCAGTGGAATGAGAAGGCAACATAGGATAGGGAGCTAAGTTATGAGCCAGACAGGTGAAAGTAGATGCCATATACACCTAGATGCAATATTCGGCCAAAAATGGCGAGGCTCCTCAGCTGTGTACCGCACCACACCTTCACGTTGAAGCCTAAACATCTCGTCATGAATGCATGCTACTGATTTTAAGCCATCCTGGTGAAAGGAGCCACACAGCAAGCCAAATAAACAGGTAAACAGCCCCTACTGAGCATCCCTCCGCGAGGCTGATCCTCTGAAGCTGATCCATCAGAGAACCTGCAGCCATGACCGAGCTACACTGTCTGGCCACAGCCTCCCACTTAAAAGCATCTTGTTCTAGGGTTGACCTTAGCTGTCAGACAGCCATATACCTTCATAAGTGTGACGCGTTCCAAGCAGAACCAGAAAACCATCATGGATTTAGTCTCCAGTGGGCAGACGTACTGTCTTCTTATTTATTTTTTAGTTTTATAACATCATGGTGATTCTTCAAAAACAACAGGATACATCAAAGGTGGGCTTGTCAGCACTTTCCAATTCTTTGCCCACCGGTTTTGGCTTGAGTTTGAACCCCCCGCCCCCCCCCCCCTCCCACTCACCGTGACACTCCTGGGTCATTTTAATACCCGCCGACATATTGCAGGTTTAATCAATCACGCTCAGAGCTCCCCCACCCCGTGCTCAAAGAACTCAAGCAGCTGAGGGCATGTTCAACAGAGACCTGCTTCTCCAGGAGTGTGTGCGGACTTGGGAATGTGTGGAGTGCGGGGGTGACAGCCACAGGCACACCAGCTGGCTTTATCAGGAAGCGTGTGCCAGATGGGCCCTTCACACCCGTGCCTGGACCGACCCCTCGCCCCCGCGCCCTGACTGGCCCCCTCGCCCCTGTGCCTGGATCGACCCCATCGCCTCTGTGCTCAGATTGACCTCTCACCCCTCTGTCTGGATTGACCCCCTTGCCCCCATACCCGGACCAACCTCCTCATCCCTGTGCCAGGATCGATCCCCTCATCACCAGATCCACCACCTCAATCCACCCCAATGCCTGGATCAACCCCCGTGCCCCCATGCCCGAATTGACCCCCTTGCCCCTGACCCGGCTCGCCTCCTTTGCCTCTGTGCCTGGATCGCCCCCCTTAACCCTTGTGCTAAGATCAACTCCCTCGCCCTTGTGTCTGGATCAACCCCCATGCCTCTGTGCCCAGATCGACACTTTCGCCCCTTGTGCTCAGATCGACCCCATCGCCCTCATTCTCAGATCAACCCCCTCACCACCGTGCTCAGATCAACCATATCATCCCATTCTCAGATCGACCCCCCCCACCCCTGCGCCCAACTCGACCCTCGACCCTCTCACCCCACGCTCAGATCAACTTTATCGCCCCCATGCTCGGCTCAACCCCCACACTCCCGTAATTGGATCTATCCCCTCGCTCCTGGGTCCACACCGGTTCCCAAACCAAAGGCCCGAAAACACAAAGCCAAACAAAAGTATCAGCTACAGCCATCTTGGCTGAATTTCACCGTGTGATTTGGCAGGGTCTCACTCTGGGAAGGTTCACTCCACAGTGATGAACCAGAGAGCAGCATGGCCACAATAAGATCTCTATACAATCCGACTGATTGGGCGGCCAGATTCCTCTCAGTCAGACTTGAGAGAGAGGGACCACCCAACTGGCGGGGGTGACAGCAAACAGCAGCCCCCCCAAGACCACTCTCTCACTGAGCAGAGATCTTGCTCACACTTTTAGAAAGTCTGGAAAAAAGAGATACTATGGAATGTGAAATAAATACGAAGCACTTGAAATATGAATGTGTTTAATTAAACAAGCCTGTATTACCATCTGGTCTTCTGATCCTGCTTGTGTAATTAACAGCATTTTTAAACACGAGGCACTAATAACAGGCCTAGATAGCAGTCGCAGCTACGGGAGAGAACAGTGGCCACACACAGATTGCCGCGAGAGCACCTCCCGCAGTAAGCAAATGCTGCAAAGTTCTGCTTAAAAACACAAACAAACAAACAAGCCAACATGCAAACAAGAAACACGGTACCATTCAGACAAGCGAAAGACGCCACCTTCTTGATCTCCTGCATAAATTACAAAACTGTTTTAACTCCCAAGCCATGCTGTCTGGCCTTTAGTAATGATGGGCATAACAGCCTACGGGATATGCAGCATGGTGATTTCACCCTCATAGGTGTGTCATGTGGATCCTGAGAGTCACACGACATATTTTAACATTGAGCTGGAGCACGGTTATGCACACTCTGTGTAATCCTGCCAGAGGAACGGCGAGCATGCCTATATATGGCATGCTGAGAAGTACGGGGAATACTCCATAAAGCACATTCACGGTGATGACATGCAGCAGATTCGTGGAGGATGATATGCGTCCGCGCCTCTGTTTGATATTTCGGTGGTCGAGGAGAGGCAGAGAGGTCACCTCCTTCCCCGGCGAGAGGGAAACAAGCCTCTGCTTGGAGGTAGAGCACTGATAACGGCTCCTGCACATCGATTTAACAATTATCGATTGACAGTGACCGAGTCCAAGCAGCAAGACTCCCAGACGACTGGCGGAGTACTGAGAGCAGTGAGCAGTTTCAGGGGCAGGAGTGGCAGGCCGAAGGGAGCGAGGAGCTTAGCGCAGGGTACTACAGCCGACAGTGAAGAGCATTAACTCTGGAGTGTCTCGAAAGTAGGACGCACGCCTCACCCCCTTCACTACCGAGTGAATCACTCTGTTAGCGGTTAGCACACTGCAGTGGCTGCACTGACATCGGCATGACACGCCACTGAGGTCACCGTGCTCTGTCCCACATGGACCCCGCAACGCACAAAAACATGACTCAGCACAGCCTCCCCCCGCCCGCCCGCACGCCCCTACCCCCCATGTGCACCCCATATGAGCTGAAAGGGTCCCGGGCTGGGATGGCACCCGCTGTATGCATGCGGCTCACAGGCTGCAGTTGAAGGAGACCCCAGTTTGGTTGGACAGAGTCTCCTAACAAGACCGCTTCATTAAGAGAAACCTTTATCGCTTATCTGACCTTAATCCTCACTGCCAGCGGAACCACGGGAGCAGACAAACTCCACAGGATGGGCAGAGATTACCAAGTGCTCCCAATTAGACACATCTTTCACGCGGATAATAATGACAATTACAGCAGGCTAATGATGCTTTCTGAAGGGATGACATTTCTCCTGTCTACCAAATAGTTTTATTCTTTTTCTTTTTTGCCCCCCTACCCCCCAGATTTTCCTATTTTAATTGACTGAAGGTTATGAAAGTGCCAGGTCAGTGGGAGGCAGTGCGCATCCAGTGCCAGGCTTCATGATGCCGGTCACGTAGGCTAAGGCCACGCCCGTCGGCCATCAAGTACCCTGGAATTTACTTATTTACCCGGTCCACGCAGCGGCCGCCCGCGCCTGTGCCCACGCCCACAGATTCCACAGCCCAATAACAAATCGCCTGTCTCCTTCATTTTTCGCCCCGCTGAGCATTAAACTGGTAATTAAAAGCCGGCGCTGTCAGACGTATCCGCAGTGGCTACCATGGGCTAGGCAGGTAAAAGTTAGAATTCTGGCAGATTCTGACTATTTCCATAATATATGGAAGATATTTGGGGTTCTGGAACCTGTCAAAGTAAATAATGCAAGTTAGACCGATCCATGAACTTCAGGAGAGGAATCTCTGCACAAAGCAAGGAGGTGTGACTGGATAGCTAACTATACCCCCTGCCCCACTGCACCCTGTACACAGCAAGGGGGTGTGTCCAGCTTGTTGAACTGATTGATGGAGGCATGGGCCCAGGCTTTTCATATCGAGAGGCCCAGCCACTCTCTCTCTCTTTGATGGCTACTGAAATTGATGGTGACCTAAGTATTGATGGTGAGCAGGTCCTCCCTGGTTTCATGTTGGACTCTGTTCTTCAGCTTCGTAACGCTGTGCTTTCTCTTAAGATGCTGCATGAATTTTCTTGGAAGAAAAGCACAAAATTCAGCGTATCTAAAATATTTATAGCAAGGAACAGCCTGGCATAGCACCTTGCGGGTGCCCACACACTTCGACACGCACACGCACTTGCACTCCCTGTGACAGATCCTTGCTGAGATTGTGAGAGTGGTTTGGGGCGCTCCTCTTATTCGGCAGCAAGTGATTCATCCATTGCCGTCGATCCCTTTGACCTTGAGCTGGCTTGCTGATATAACTCTGCAGGAGACTACGAACACCCCAGCAAAAACAGGACAGAAACACAGACAAGACCGTAACACGCGGCACCAGAAAACACTGGCCGTGATTAAAATAACAATAAGCCACTGATTATGCAATACCTCAGACTAATGTTTGTACACGCAGACGATGTTCCGAACAGAATATTCTAACTTCCTGCCAAAAAAAGGTGTGTGTGTGAAAGAGTTGGGGGTTGGTTTACGACCGCATCAGCACTGTGAACCACACGGTCACGTGATCTCTACTGTATGCATCCCTCTAGACGGACCATACAGCCGGAAGCAAACAGAGACATCAGACGCGCCGGCATTGGCAGATGGAAAGGTTCCCACAATTACAGGGTGACTCAGAGGAGGAGCGGTGGTACAGCCTGTGAGAGACGTGGCACTTGGGCATGACCGGTCCACCAGGAACACCGCTGCTATAGGATGTGCAGGCTTCCTCACTCCCGCCACTAAAATGAAAGGGCCCTAATTGGGGCTAATTTTGCTTGAGAACGGTGAAGTATTCTCTAAACGTGGGACTCTAAATGCCCACAAGAATTTGCCAAATGCACGGAGAGAGTGAAGCAATTTATTTTCGAGTAATGAAATCTACTGCGAGACGCTATACATGAGAAGTGGCAGCATTAGAGTCTAATTCAGACGGCAGAATGGTCACCCTTCCTGTGTAGAGAGCAGTTTCAAAATCTGGAAGAATGTGCCACGGTTTGGGTCAATGTTATTCACTAATGACAGCCTCCTAATCACTCATAGAATCACAGCTACTCCTTTGAAGGTCTGTAGGAGCAAACGTTCATCCCCATGGCAGACGCACGCTTCTTTTGAAGGACAGGACGCCCCCCGGTGCGAACCGCCAAAACCCGATACACGCAGCAAATATGAGAAAAACCAAGAGGAACCGACGCCAGCAAAGCTGCCTCAGATCCTGCTCTCGCCGAGCGGCTTTGAAACTAGACACACACACCGCCACAGCCATGCCTTCCACTTTAACGCAAACCTCCTTAAAAATCACAGCTATAATGGACTTGCTCTATAAAACATTCTCGTTACTTTACATGCTCCGCATTTGAACAGAAACACACATTTTAAAGAGCACGTATCTTCTGAGGGGGTGCTTACAAGATATTGATTTGAGTTCATATCACATATTCATTGCCATAATTTTGCTGCCAATTTTTTAAACTTGAAGAGGATGACCCTTGCGAAATATAATGCAGCTTATATGGCACCAAAAGGTGGTACATGTATATTTTTTAACCATTGAATTTAAACGCCTCACTAGGACAGATACTATTATATATAATAAGAGAACATTGGGGGCAAAGAGATTTGAATGGAGCAGTTCATGGATACTGAGATGAATATGTACTCTTGCCAGTTATGAGCTGCTTCCATAACACTTGTAAGCCTTTAAGAAACGACACCAAGCCTGCCGGTGGTGAAATGGACTTCTGCTGTTCCACACCCATATTTAAAGAAGTCAGCAATGATCAGATATCACAAAAAAAAAAAAACAAGTAAGAATGTTTTAAGTAGCATGAGGACAACGGTGCTATCCTGGGGACATACTGTTTCACATTAAAATGACTTCTCATAGATTTCATTTCGCCACGGTCACATGACCCGCACGGATGTATCGTTTCAAAGAGCCAGAAGTACAGCATCTATCTTCAACTAAGAAAGGGTGTCACTCTCTGAAGCCAGAAGATGCCAGAAGGAACCTTCTTATTGGGTGAAACTCAAATTAGTGCCAACCACTGACTGTGAGGACCTCAGAGGGCACAAGTGCTATCGCTGTTGAGTAGTGATTCCCTAGTGTATATAGTGTTTGTGTGTTTGGCTGTGACTGTGTGTGTGTGTGTGTGTGTGTGTGTGTCTGTGTTTGCCCCTACCATTTTCCATATGCTCTGCCTCACCAACACTGCCATCCGGAGTGGTCCTCTCGTAGTTGTCCTCGGGCAGGGGAAGGGCTCCCAGCCTGGGGCCGGACGAGCTCTTGCTGCTGGGCGTCTCGGACTCCTCCAGGCCGCTGTCGTAGCAGCTCTGCAGAGATCCCTGGTGTGGGTCCTGGGGCTGGCTCACCACAGAGAAGGTCACTCGACGAAACGGCTACAAGAAAAGAGAGTCTGGGAGTCACCATTCTGCTCGCTTTGCTAAGCTATAGCAAAACAAAAGTAAATAAGGTTAATAGAGAAATAAAGCAGCTCTCCAGGTCAAACCCATGGTTCTAGAAAAGATGGAAGGAGTTTCTGGGGAATGTCACTTTGTTTAAAGCAGTCATTTGCCAAAATGTCAGACCATGTTGTTTCTTGGGTTAATGCTATAAAATTACACTGATAGCTTCGCATTCAAAGCGCCACATAAACTGCAAAAGTCAAGCATAAATCTGGACCAAATCAAAAACACCTGGACTACAGTGTGCGAAAGGCCAACTGCTACATGTTTACAAATGTTTTCAGCATCTCAGCTGAGACAAAGCAATGTTCATTATGTAATGTCTTCACCACAGGTAAACAAACTCTGGAAGGTTACATTTAAATGGCAGGTGGTCGAGGAGCGCAACAGAAATCACGATTAAAGCTAAAGAGAGATGTTTTATTTATTTGTGCATTTTTATTAAAATACCTCAGTGCTTCTCATTTTGAGTTATATGACCTAATATCGGCAGTTTTCACATCTCAGTTATTAATTTATATTTTACCCTCCATTTTTACCAAGTTTGAACCCAACAGATGAAAAGCAGAAGTAGACATGAAAGGAGAGGGAGCAGGCCTGAGACGCCGGAGAAGCCGGAGAAGCCGGGACGAGCAGGAAGCTGCCCGCATGTGTATCCCTCAAACATGCAGCTGGGCCTCTTCAGCGTGCCCAGACAGCACTGTGGCAAGCGACATTAAATCTCTTCCTCTTTAGACCTTAAACAAATACCTAAATAAATGATTACTTAAATAAATAAGACAAAAATACCCTGGTTGGGCAGGATAGGATCAGTGCAAAATCCATTAATCGTTTCAAGCAAGATATGTAAAACTACCCAGTGCTGTTTATTTAGGCTGGAAAAGGAGGGGAGAGCACCATGGATTTGACATGCTTTAAAAGATTACAAGGCTGTTTATATTCATTTCTACGTGTGCTTTTTACCCATTAAACACAAAGGCCATCCTCCAAGAGCAAGGAGCCCTCACCATCCCCAGCACACTCCCAGATTGGGCAGATTGATTAGGGTCGTTAAACTCTTAGGCTATGAACTGATATCCAGAACAGAGGCTGTATTTCAGTGTCAAGTTGGAGCTTAACACAACATGGAGATAAGCTATAGGGTTCAAACCACTAGATAGAACTTTTAAACTTTGGAAGAAAATTTGAAAAAAGGAAAAAAATCCTAACATATTTGAAAGATAAAGGGTAGTGTAAAGTGAGAGTGCAGGTACAGCGTTTATATCTGAGCCAATGAAAGGTTGACCTTAGGATCTCTAAACTGCCAGCCAGGAGAGTTTATAAGATGCAGGTGACATATTACATGTGATTAATGTGGCAAGGTGTGTGTCAGGCATAGAAGACTGCAGCTCCTGCTTCGTATCAAAAATAATTATAAAATAGCCACAGTCAGGCACACACACACAAACGAGGGCTGGGTGATATTGCAAAATATTTTATTATGATAATCATTTAAAATATCGACTGATATCGATAATTATCACATTATAATTTTTAAGTTATTATGTCTTTACCTCAAGGATCTATTTTTGCTTAAAAGTCTCAGGATTTCCATGAAACACATTCAGAACATGAAAAATACAAGACTTTGATTGGACTGCAAATATATCTAATTTAATGAACAAACAATACAAAAATAAATGTTTTGTCATGGGGTGCAGTGTTATTATATTGTTGAATTTAGTATTTATTTTTATACTATTTTCAATTTTCATTTGAAATCCAGTTTAGTTTTAGTTAGTTTTCATTGTGGTTTTGTTACTTTTTATTCAAGAAACTATACATTTCTGCTTAGTTTTTTTTATACATTTTAGTTTCAGTTTAAGTAATTTTATTTCTAGGGATAGAGTGACAGTTTCAGAACTTTTTTATGTGTCTTATCTTCTGACAATCCAATACGAATACACAGTACCAATTATGCACTCAAAATGAGCAAAAGATCCATCTATCCATCCATTCATTTTTTGTAACCGCTTATCCTATTCAGGGTCGTGGGGCATCCCGAGCCTATCCTGGAGGCTATAGGCGCAAGGCAGGGAACAACCCAAGATGGGGCACCGACCCATTGCAGGGCACACTCTCACACCAGTCACTCACACAGGCACACCTATGGGCAATCTGGTAACTCCAATTAACCTCAGAATGTTTTTGGCCTGTGGGGGGAAACTGGAGTACCTGGAGGCACCTCCATGGCAACATGGGAAGGGCATGCAAAATCCACACATGGAACCTAGGTCCCAGAGGTGGGCAACAGGGCTAACTACTGCCTCACCAAGCCACCCCTGGGCAAAACGTTTGAGGTATTATTAATCCTCATCTAAAGGCAATATTATGGATTATGTTTCCTTGAACGATTTCCATCAGGGGGAAAATAAACAAGTCATTCCTTGAGCTATACAGTATTTAAAAAATGGTATTTTTATTTGGTTATTTTTATTTTATTAGTAAGTTTTGGAAGCCATAATTATAGTTTACATTCCGTTTTAGTTTAACTTTCATTCATTTTCATTTCAGTTTACATTTTATGTTACTGCATTACTTGTTTTGTTTTCTTTTGTCTCCACAGAATGGGTTAGACATGGTTAAATGCTGATAAATAAAATGCTGTGTTCATATTCGTACAAGTAGAGGATGTACATTTTATCATCAGGGACTCGGGGTTCTGAAGCTAGCGGCATCCTGCATTTCATCAGATTGAAAGTGAAACTCTAATTGCTGATGTCTGTGACTGTAAGTGCTTGAATTCTGTATGTTATACCGGATGGCAATGCTTCAAGTGGCGAATCAGGTTTACAGTTATTTAGTTTTTGTTGGCATGAGTTTTCGGCAGAGTTTACAGTACACCGCACCAATCTGCTGGGTGTCGGATTTGAAATTGCCAAAGTACTGTCACACCACCGACACCTTTTCACCTTCTCTATTCACAATATCTCCTTTTTAAAAAATGTTGTGGCTGCTGAGCTGTCGCTTTCTTCACCAACACTTGATGTTTCCCCCGAGGGAGGGCTTTTCTATGTGTTTTTTGAGCATAGGTTATCCATTCTTAAGACTCCTATGTGATTGGTTGGAACTGTGTTCGCTGTAATGTGATAGGCTGATGTGTACCGTCAAGAAATGTTCCTTATAGATATATCAATATATCAATTATACTGCCCAGATCTAACAAACACGGACACAGTGATACACACGCAGACATGGTAAAACACAGACATACACACATTAAGGGTTGGTGAAATTACTTTTTTGTTGGGACACAGTTAATGTGAACAGTGGCACTTCCGGTTTGCATAAAATAGATTTGAAACACGTGTTCCAATATGTGAAAAAATTGCCTATAATTTAGGGTAGATAGTGCTATAGAGTAAACATTATCAATTAATCATGTGAGAAAAATAATATCTGTTACTCAATGATCGCCTTGGCAACACTGTACCTTAGCAACTCATGTTTGTTAACGCAAACCTAACCGCTTATCACATAGTCAGCTAACAAGTCCAAAAGGCAGTAAACCTTGGCAAAAACGTCGCATTGCAAAATTCATGAGCAACACATGGGAAGTCGCTGCACATGTAGGCTATATACTGCAGGTGGTGTAACCAACTTGTTTAGTTCTTCGGGTCTCTGGTTAGTTGGTGTTGGGTGAACAAAAGACTCATGGTGGTTCATGCACTGTAGGTGCATATGTTCAGTCCCAGGTTTAGTTTCCAGCCAGTCATATGCTCGCTTACAGCACAACCTTACATGCTTCACTGGCTCTCATTGGCTGTTGTCAAGTAGAGAAATAGCATTCACATCATATTTCTGAGGACAAGCGAAAGAATGAAAAGAACAAACTTCTGCAGGGAAGTGAACATGAGTGCATAGTTCCTGTATCGGGCTCATTCCCCTCAAACAAACCATATGGGACTCATTCCCCTTGAACGTCACATCATTAACACACACATAGACACAGTAAAACACAGAAACAGTAACACAGACACAGTAACACAGGCAGGTGCTCACAAACTGCAGTCGTACCAGCATGCATCTCATTTGAGCACACAGCAAATCAAGCCCAAACCCGGGGGCCCGTCCTCCTGCCTGCAGGGATCCATAGAGCCCTATCAGATGTTAGACACCCGCTGCACTAGCAGATTTCACCCCCCGCCCCCCCACTGCACAGACCCCATCACAGCCCCCCGAAGCCACCAGCACGCCAGAGAACCGGGAGGCTGTCCAACCCCATCAAAACATCGCAGGAGAGACAGGCGAGCGTGTTAAAGTGCTGCAATAAATCTGACATTTTGTACGCTGTGGCATCTTTGTAATGGAATTTTGTAGGGAGAAAAAGCTGCCATATCAGCGCGTGTGTGTGTGTTCTGATTGGTGGAATGAGATGTGAGCAGTCGTCAGCAATACACAAAAGCATATATTTAAAACACGGCCAACTGCTTAACATATTCGTTAGGATGCTGACACAACGGCTCGGCTAAAATGGTTGTACATAAGGAGTGCATGCCGTCGGTCCGTATTGCAGAAAAAAATGCAAACTGCAAGGTCCGCTGGCTGTGGGGGGTGAGCAGCAATGGATGTCTGTCCCACTCATATTGTTCTCATTAATGCACTTGCATGTTTCAAGGTCAGTGCAGCCAAGAAAACTGTTTTATTCGTAAGAAATGGTGGTGCGAAAAATATGCAGATGGATTTGACCAAATAAAATGATGAGTAACCTGGGGGGGAGGGGTTCTTCACCAAGCCATGTCCTCCAGACATACATTAATAAATAGATATGCCATTAGATATCGGAATTGCCAAACAAATTGGTGTTGCAATTAATTAATTGGAAACGCCGCACATTCTTCCTCAGATTGTATGTCCCCCAGCCCCATCGTGCCTACGCAGCAATACCCTGAGTAAGTCTTTTTCTGCCTGCCTTTTTATTTTGACTTGACAGTGTCAGATATTCAGCTTTATTACTATAAATTACAGCCTTAATTTGACCTGCCTCTGACACCCATTCTGTCTGGACAAATGGGGGGCATCTCAATCACTGCTGCGAGACTGACTACAACAGAGAGGGGCGAGAAGATCTTTGCTATTTCGTCATCGCAAAGCAACTACCATTTACAATTCTCTAAGGACAGTGAGCTTTGACTGGCAGCTGCAGGATTTTTAAGCCGATGGTTATGAGAGAACCGAAAAAGATGCAAAAGTAGCAAAAACATGTGTTCATCACCCAATGAATGCAACATTCTCAGCAAAAAAAATCATATATATATAATCACACCTTCTTTTAATTATAATTAACATGCTGCAGACAAACTGTACAAAAAAAAAATCACTTTGATAGTCAAACATGTGCCAGAATTAAATATGAAGGGCTCATCCTTTTGATGGAATAATATTTTAAATGATACATAGATATCAATTCAATCTTTATGTCTCCTGAGAGTCATATTCGACTTAGAAAACGTGGAAGATAATCAAATCTCTGTGCTCGCTGGACATAATTTAGATGAAAATGATTTGACTTTTAGCCAAGTCGGAAAAAAGAGCTCCTTAAAATGTTGAACTATGCAAAGCGACTTACAGATGATAAATTGAAAGTGTTAGATGTGATCCTTTCCTGTGCAGGAAAGAAAAAAATTTTTTTAATTTAATAAAAAAAATTGAGGATAGAACTTGCAGTAATCAACACTTCTAACAAAATATATAAACAAAAAAATCCAGAGAACAGATTAATAGCTACTCGGTCATTAGGGGGAGAAATGTAAAGTAACCGTGAGATCATCACCATAAATCTTCTTACAATTGAATAAGGATAATAAATGGTCATTTTCACTGCCATCCGCAGGTTGGAGTGGAGCCTTATGTGATGTGAGAATCCGTGTAGAACATGGCATTGTCACGGTTAATCATCTGCCTCTCCAGGGAGGAACGTCCAGGCCTGCCAGGGCTCTGAGAAGCAGCCCTGCGCTTCGCATTTTCTTTGAACTCTGAACCATTATTTGGAAGCAACACACACCTCTGGCCCAAAGGTCTCGCTGCACAAAGTCCAAGTTTCAGCCTCAGAAAAATTCTGTAGGCAAAATTGTTTAAACGCCTAGCTGTTTTGGCATTAAGCTTTAAAAATACCTACACGGATACTGGCGGTAATGTTAATAAACAATCAAAGAATGTTACAAATATCATACATTGAACGATTAAAAGACTGATGCACGAAGCCTTTGGCGGGACCAGGCCAACACAAGCATTTCCACAGCATGAAAAGCACTACGGAAGACACACAGCTTAAAAGCTATTTAGTCACGACAAAGAATCATCAGTTGTCGTAGCATGTACTGTATATAAAAAGCCTGTCTGGTAGTCACATTCTTCCTGTTTAGGAGTGAGTCATTGGCAACTCTGACTCGCTTACAACACGCCACACACTGGATGTTATTCCTGCTAGACGACTGGTTAGCGCTGCCTAACTCAGGCTGCCATCGGTGTTAGCGTTCTGCCCAACGTTCCTCCTGCATTCTAACGGAAAGCAGATGTACGCAGACTGGAGATTCTGGGGTGAGGCGCAGACGTGGTCTTTGTTCTCCTGGGGCTACAAGCACACAGTTTCTTCATTGTGACTCTATTTTGGCATGAATGAAACCCCTAATTCCCTGCAGCGTTCCTGGCCCGAAACAAAAGTACTTTCAGGTGCCTAAACTGTGTCCCTCTGTCTGTTTTCAGTTTTAAGTTAACATGCTAACGCAGGCTGTTTCTGTTCCGCAGGGGGTGCGGTATTAGAGTTTTGTGTACTTTGGAGGTTTTGTCCATCATTCTAATGTGTTGCCAGGATAGATACTTGAGGGGGGTTAGGTTAGGATTTTCAGAGGTGCTGGGTAAATGAGGGTCAATGCAGTTCATGACAATCTTTCCCAAAATCGTCCATAAACTCTTAAAAAAGGGGTAAATTTGGCAGGCCAGGGTCCCTGGGGGTCCCAAGCTCAGCGCATGTTTCACTCAGGCGCTTTGAGAACGGGCCTTTGCATGTTCATCTTGGAAAGTCAAGCTTCTCATGATGGCTGTATCATTGAAATTTATGGTCTCAGTCTTGGTGGGATGTGTGCAGCTACTCAACGATCATTCAGAGATTCTGCTCCAAAGCAGACAAAGGGGAACAAAACTAAATAATGGAAAAAGAAAAGAAAAAACCTGGAATTTAAAACGGCCCGCTGTCGACTTCCAGACATCGACCAAAAACTGTTGCGCAATTATAGCCTGTTTGCTCTTCTGAGAAGATCTGAAAAGCCAGATATGTATCTATAGCAATCAGTTAGATATCACAGACACTGAATTATTCGAAACAATCATTTATCTGTCTCTTTATTCTCTTTTTCAACTAATTTTACTTCAATATGTGGTTATTAGCAGAATGTTCTAAGACCAACAGCTTTTCATAGTTTTTCTCCACGTTTTTGTTATATCATGATTATTCTCTCTAGTTGGCCTGACATGTACATAACACCTGTATTTGCAGAATCAGGAAGTGCTTGGTGTGTAGACGCAGCAGAACACCACGTCCTTAACATGTGTCTGATTGGAAAGGGAGACGATCCATGCCGTGCCCTTGCACTCTGCTTCGGTCCCGCTGGTGTTTCCCTTCAGGCTGTACCTTGACCCCTAATTTATCCTCTGTTTAATCTGAACTAAATAAACCGCTACACAAGACAAGCAGCCTCCACAAATCAGCACAGACAGCTATCGCATGAACATGAAGTTGGAGGTAGCTGAGAAGCCCCAGCAGAGGAGACGGGGAGAGCCACTTAACTGAATTGTCCCCCAGTGTAGCACTAAACATCCCGCTGAACCACTACGTCACATCAGTAAAGAAGAAAATGTAAGGCAATAGGACAGCCTTCCCTACACAGGCCTGTTTAATGTGCTACCATATAGCCTAGCATGAGGTCCAGCAAATACAGCATAATTAACATGCGTGCTAATCATGAAGCAGACACTGCCAGGTCACTCTCAGTTCTCATTCTGACCCTTTCTGAAGTCTTACCAAAATTTTTTATTGCTCTTCAAGTGGTGGATCAATGCAATGCATAATGTAACAAAAAGTCCTGTTTCAGTGGGATATATTTTGTCTTCAAAGCCTTTTCAACAAATAATCTGTCCAGAATGCAAAAATACAGAAGTGAAAGATCAGCACCTATGTAGACCGAACAGACTCTTCTGGAATGCCCCTCTAAGTAGCCCACAGATTTATGATTTAAGAAACCTTAAGTTCTTCTGTCTATCCCTGTTTAATGGGTTCCTGTACATAATAGGATAAGTTCATAATGCTTTTTCAATGTCATGTAGTGTGATTATGCATCTGCTCCAGCCAGGCATATAAAGGCCCCCTTCAAGCCTAGACTGCAACAGCAAGACTGGGGTCTTGCGCCTCTCTCTGGGTAACATAACCTAATCATGTCATGCTCCATATTTCTCAACAGAGACGCACATTTTCTTTAAAAACATCAAATCGGTATTTGACTATATCTTAGTATTGATTTTTCTTAAAGTCTTGATCTGTAGTTATTTCTTTTGACAGCAAATTTTCGTTCGATAAGGTGTTACAGTTGAAACCTTTTTCGCCTTTAGAGTATGCTCTATGAAAACGAGTCTGGCACATGTTTGTCCTGCCGTTCAGTGCGATAACTCTGCCAGCTAGAGCAGTCAGCAGAGGGCCTGGCTGTGAGGGCCACCCAGGTCACTTTCCCAGAGTCGCACAGAAGAGGATGATACCAAAAGCCTGATCAGGTCACGCATCCCAGCAGATGTCTGAGAAGCTGCTGTGCAGAGCCTTCTTGTTTACGACAAACTGCTCCGCATTTGCAGGGACGGGGCCATAAGCCAAAAATCCATTTACACCAGAGCTCTTCTTTACTTTATGAACCTGTTCTGCATGTGCACATTCTTTCTGGATGGGTCGGACTACAGGATGGTTGGGGTTTGGGGTATGTACACGCATATTTTGTATGTCTATGTTTTGTGTGACTGTATTGTGGCTGAACTATAAACTTGATCAATTACCTTTGTACCGCGTGTCAGTCGGTTTTTTTAAGTTTCTATTTCTATATTTGCCACCAGGGGGCACTCATCCTGACAAAAATGCAAAAAGTCTGTTGTATTAAATGGTGCTTGGCAATGCAAAAGGGTAAAAATAAGTACAATTAACAACCAAACAAATTAATAAATGGCGTATCAAATACAATTTAAATATAGCTTAAATATAGTGCTCTAAAACTGAATCAAATCAGACTGAAAGAAATATGTTGTATATTTCATTATTTTATTATCTGTTTTGTGTAAGTTTCTGTCACACTAAAATTACAGAATGAAATGGAGTTATTTTCTTGCTAACAGAAGCTACAGAGTTAAATGCTACACTTTTAATTTCAGTGGTGGACGATTACTGTACAAGCGATTAAGAAAACGGTTATTTTTAATTGGTAATTAGGACTTGGTGTTTGGGTAAACAAATGCACAGCGGTTGGGGGGAGGAGATGAGAAGGGGAGGGAGGGGGGCAGGCTGGTCCATGGGCTGGGGAGGTCATTGCTCTGCAAGGCAGTGACAGTGTGACAAACAGGGCAGCCTATACACTTCCAGAAACCCGCCTCCCCCACCTGGCTCTGCCCACAGAGGGACGCCTGTTAAACACGGATGCTACCCTTCTGCAAACAGAGGTCAAAGTGTTTATGGAAGTGATATATGCCTATGTTTCATTATACTGTTGCGCTGTTAAATTACCTGCACAGTCCGCAGTTTATGGTTTATAGAGGCGCTTACAAAATTATATACTGCTAAACTGCACCTGATTAAAGTAAATGCATGTATAAATTGCAGACTGGTAGATGCTGAGTTAAAAACTAAATAAATATTCAAATTTATGTATGTTTGGCTCCTGCCCAGGAAATCCCTAGGAGTCAGTGCAGGCCCCCAGGCAAACTGGAAAACATTACGAAAATTAATATCATTTGAAAGGAAATGCTAAAATGGCATCTTTAAACTGACAAGGATGATTTTCTGTGAAATATTAAACAAAGGACAGCGCATCACTGGCAGAAATAACCATTTTGCAAAGAATTATGTGCTGGATTTGGGACTATTACTATATGAAATTAGAAATTTTGTATACTCATTAATTTAAAATCTGGTGACTTACCTGCCATTCCAATCATAACGGAGATTTACTGTCAAGCACAGCACTCTATTACAATGCCAAATCACAAATAACCTTCAGTTTCTGAAATCGTCTGTGTACACTTAAAATTTTCTTTTCTGGAAAGATGGAATCTCAGTGTCAAAGAGCATCAAAAGAGGAGCACCTAAGAGCGGATGGTACCAGAGATGAGGAAGATAGGGAGACTAATCCTCATGTGATAAAAAAGGGGAAAAATCTCTATGAATAGAGAGTTTAGATTACACCATACAGACTGACTCCTCGTGCTCTATTCCCCTTTTCAATTCAGCCTCTCTTTTTCACATGAAGGCCTCTCGTTTCTCCGTGCATCTTAGGAGCTGATTTGATTTTTCACACTTTCGAGCAATGTTGGGAATCCACAAGCCTGTCCCTCTCTCTCCCTCTTTCTCTCCTGCTCTCTCCCTCTCCCTTTCTCCCACCCTCTCTCTCCGTCTCTCTAGCTGAGCACACAATGTGCCACATCCGATTACTCCTGGCAGATTGTCGGAGCCAATGGTGCAAATTAGAAACCGGCACCTGCAAGAGAGGCTGGAGCATGCCAGCATGGCTAGAAGGAGAAAAACGTAGGCGAAGGAGGAAAACACACACACACACACACACATCAGATGTCCGTGATGAGTTACTATTTGCGTCTTTGTTGGGATAAATACTTCAGGGGACAACACACATTATCACAACCGCACTGGCTCGTTTGAACTGTTTGCACAAGTGAGAGCCCTGTGCTAATTCTTTGCTTCTGACACCTGGGGATCATGCCTGATATTTTTTTAAGCATCTAAAAATGAACCAACTAATATGTAACAAATCAATAGGAACAGAGAAAAACAAGCCTTGGCCAGTAACAGGAGGCTGGACTTGCTGTATAGAAAAACACTTTGGCTGCAAAAAGCGGCAGAAACGCATTAAAGCCAAATTGTAGGTCAAGCAAAGGTAATGGCTTGATTACTGTACACCTGGACCTGACCCTCACGCTCCCATTAATCCCGATCTGTCACCCAGTGCTATCAGCTTACCGGCAGCTGGGAGGCAGGGGACAAAGCAGGCAAGAGCGGAACGAGCAGGGCGGCGGCTTCGTGCATATCATGGATGGCGTTCCCCGCTCGGCTGAGTGTCAGCTCACAGCCAACAAAAGGCCTCTTGGTGCACTATTATGTGTGATGAATGAGTGAGACAGAGGTGTGTTTAAATGTCCAACCATTGTTCTATCCCTGCTCACATCCGTACGGTAATCACTTACAGGACACCTCCCCCTTCTTAGATAAATAGAAAACAGTTCTTATTTAACACAACTTAAGTTTCACTGTACATTTGTTTTTTTAAAGTAATCTAAAACTTCCTCAATATTCAGTTACATGTGTTTACTTCTGGGAACACTAAACACTTTTCAGATTTAACTGGTGCAACAGCAGCTACTTTGTGGTATTTAGATGCAACTTCTCAAGTGTCTGCGATGTCTGTCTAGCCTGTGTTGTTGCACAGGAGGTGTCTGCGATGTCTGTCTAGCCTGTGTTGTTGCACAGGAGGTGTCTGTGATGTCTGTATTGCCTGTGCCGTTCCACAGGAGGTGTCTACAATGTCTGTCTAGCCTGTGTTGTTGCACAGGAGGTGTCTGCGATGTCTGTCTTGCCTGTGTTTTTGCACAGGAGGTGTCTGTGATGTTTGTCTTGCCTGTGTCGTTGCATAGGAGGTGTCTGAAATGTCTGTTTTGCCTGTGTTGTTGCACAGGAGGTGTCTGCAATGTCTGTCTTGCCTGTGTCGTTGCACAGGAGGTGTCTGAGATGTCTGTCTTGCCTGTGTCGTTACACAGGAGGTGTCTGCGATGTTTATCTTGCCTGTGTCGTTGCACAGGAGGTGTCTGTAATGTCTGTCTTGCCTGTGTTGTTACACAGGAGGTGTCTGCAATGTCTGTCTTGCCTATGTCGTTACACAGGAGGTGTCTGAGATGTCTGTCTTGCCTGTGTTGTTACACAGGAGGTGTCTGTGATGTCTGTCTTGCCTGTGTCGTTGCACAGGAGGTGTCTGCGATGTTTGTCTTGCCTGTGTCGTTGCACAGGAGGTGTGTGCATTATCGGCTGTATCAAGAAGTTGACCCAATGGGCACAGATGAATATCGTCACCCTTGAGAAAACCCCTGCCTGTGTCCACAGGGTCACACCAGGCTGGTCTTTCTTCACCTGCTGGCTGTTCCATTGTTAACAAAGTTTTCTGGTGTCAGTGCTGGACAGGCCCGTTGACGCACCTGACGGCAGAATCACCGTACAGTGGTGCATGCAGAGCTGGTAGTGCTTCAGTTCAGTCCCCTCCTTCTCTCCTTCCCTCCTTTCCTTCATAAACAGCAACCTCAGCATCAGCCCATGGGCTCATCGTCACATATCCCAGCAGTAAACCCTTTAAGTGCGTCTAAAACAAACTCAGGACCATTCTCGGAAATAACGGTGTCCTATAAAAGCCTGCTTCATGTGCGAGGTCCCATTCTCAGAGGTGGTGGACTTATGGTGGCCTGCTGTTGTGAGAAGTGGCACGGTGGGGAGGGGAGTTCATAGAGTTGATACTCTTCAGGTATTCATAATGCTTTAGCCAATCCAGACTCCCATACTGTTTGCTGGGGGCATTCTCTGTATTTTCTGATGCCCTAGTGTCCCCGATCAACCTGCTGTAAGACCCCCTTTGGAAGAGTTTACAAAGGTATGTCAAGCTTGTGACCACTCACCAGGAGACAGTACACAAGGTAAAGATTTTCATTTTCACCTGTGGTCCAGTTTTACATATGTTAGGTCAACTATGAAGGCAGAAGTCCATTACTTGATGGCATATCTGGTTGAGACAGTGCACATTACCAATCTGCTGTGCACGTGTCTCTGAAGCAGAAATGGCAGTATGTACTGCATTCCCCACCTCCCTCTCAATTTGAACTTGGTCCAGATCTTGCACAGGAGTCTGTGAGAGAGCGTCCAGTGTATTGAGTGATTTCCCTAAAACATGCCCTATGTTGCACATGAATCTGAGCAGACATAGATGGAATCTCATTACTTACGGTTGATCAAGACCTCTGGAGTCCAGCAGTGGAAGTAGCAGTTTGTGGTCAGTCCTGATTTTGAACTGTGGTCCCAGTAAGTAAGAAGCAAGACACTAGTGTGCCCAGCAGAAGCCAGTGCCTCTTCCTCTATCTCTGTTAAGCTCCTAGAGATGTAAATGATAGGTCTCCAGGTTCTGTCTGCTTGTGCCTGCATTAAAACAGCCCTGAGGCCAAACAAGGATGTTTCCACAGCTCCTCGTGTTTTAGCTGTGGGGGAGCACTGAGCTAGGACTTTGGGAGAATTCAGTTCCTCCTCGAGCTGCTGGAAGGCTTATACTCATTGTGCTCCCAAACAACACTCAGTCTTTTCACAGAGAAGCTCCATCAAAACCGTAGTAAGTGAGGCCAGATGGGAAATGAATTTTGCTAAATTGTTGGCCTTGCCAAAGACTCTACACACATCTGCAAAAATTTATGATTCTGGTTCTGGCATTTGTTTATAGTGTCAACCTTCCCAGTGTTTGGATCAATACCTGTTGCTGTTATCTCATGTTCCACAAACAAACATGCTGCCTCCTGAAAATCTATCCCTTCTTGTCACAGCTTCTGCAGGACCAGGTGCAAGCAGCCAAAAACCAAGACGTACCTCCTTCGAAGCTCTCCAGCATCGGTCATATTTACCGGTGGAAATGCTCAGGCACCAAACGGGATCTTCTTGAAACAGTTCCTTCCATATTTAGCAATGAATGTTGTGAATAAAGTGACTCCAGGGTGACAAGAATTTTCCGGAATCCAAATCTCGCGCTAGGTTTAGAGAATGCTTTTGTTAAAGAGGGCAATGCGGAGGTCAAATTTTAGCAACTGATGAATCAACATCTTTCACCAATTCATTTATGCAGAGTTCTTTAAATGATCTAAACGTACTGAGTAATTTTATGTAGCGATTAAGGCAGCCTGGAATTCTTTCACATGTATGGATGATCTGCAATGCCTGAACTGCAAGGAAGCTGAATATAGGGACTGCTAACACAAGTAGGGTGTATCAATTTGACGTTTCACTTTTAATTTGCTCATAATAAAACCTCCAACATATTATTCTCTGGACCAGGCAGGAATCTCATTGGCTTCTTGAGTTTACTATCATGATCAGGATTGATAGTTGGTATTGCTGTAACAGTGGCACCACTATCAAGTTTAAATTCAGTGTTGTCACCATTGAAGCACATTGTCTAAGTCCATTCAGTCAAAGAATTCATTTTCATTTCACCCTGCAAGAGTATATCATCATCAGATTGACTCAAGTGTTGTGTCATTGTGTGAAGTACTTCCGTGATGTAGCAAAATGACAGACATCCTTTTTACGGCATTTTCGACATTCCGCCTTCATAGCCAGGCAGTACTTGACCTGGGGCCATTTTATTCCACCACATCTAACACGCCCTCTAACCTCTTTCACTATAGGAGTTTTATCTGTTTAGTCACTTTTTATGCTTTTTTTTCTCCTTTGACCTAATGCTATCAATATTCAGGAGCTTTCTCTGCTCTGTTCCCCCACGCAGTTATAACTACTGCTTTTTGACAGTTTCATTTTGCCTTCTATACTGTAAAAGTTTGCCAAAGATGAGGTCTGGGACTAACTGGAACTGTCATGAAGGTTTCGTGTCCGAAATACCCACCTCTATTCCATCCCTAATAAGCTCATCACAAAGCATACCACACTGTTCGGTTAGGGTGTGAACAGTGGTGATAAAGGATTCAACACTTCCTCCCGGTTCTTGATTTTCATAAGGAATTTGACCCTCCTTCTTACAACATTGTGTTCCAAAGCTTGTTTCACCCTGTCATACTTTGCTTTATCCTCTTCTGCTGAGGAAGATGCTCCATCTATCATCTCTCTCATCATCAAGCTTGTATAATTGTGCTGGCTTGGTATGTTTCTGAATACTTATTAAGGCCAGATGTTATTCTGAAGTGTTCAAAAACACCTTATCCACTTTGAGTAATTGCTGGTGAGTGAGAAATCTACATTTAATGTGAAATTTAATGCAGTCATTTAAAGACACAAATATGTGTATAAACAGTGTAAATTCCTGATGATTGTTTACTTGCTCTCTCAGGTCACATCCATACAGGAATCACATCCACGATACTAAGCATCTGGCTGTTGTACCACACAAGTAATCAGGCCATCCAAAGAGGACACCGAGAGCCATAAACAGGGAGGCAGCAGTGAAACAGCAGTCAGGGTTGGTTCTGTCTATCCAGTGAGGGCTTGATGCCATGTGTTCAGTTCTGTTAGCCTCATTTTAGCCGTTTACACGGCAAACCAATAGCGCTGCAATGCCTCATTTGCTTAAGCAGCCTTCCGCCTGTCGCGGTCACCCGGCGCTGCTCAAGCGAGAGAGAGAGGAACATGTCGTGGGAGCGGCTGTTTCTGCCCGTCTTCATGTCCACCTGACACACCAGAGAAAGACAGACAGACTCGTTTGCTTGCACGCTTCACCGGGCTGCCAGGGTGGCTCGACTGACAGGCCGAGCGCTCGGCTAATCCTGAGAGCCGAGTCTGTAAACCAGCGTCTCGCAGATGTCAAACTGGGACCACTTCCAGTGTTCCATGAAACGCAGGCTCGGAGATGAGCCACGGCCACAGTGACACCTGCACACGCTCCCAGAATGCAATGGCGTCTATGGGCGAAGCCAACCAAGCACACCTCAGCCTGAGCGCTACTCTTCATTATAGCTGATCTAACAATACTCACTTCCCAAAGTTTGTAGGTGGCAGAGAGCTGTGCCTCGTTTGAGCACAGCAGGGCTTCTAGGCCTAGTGTGCATTCATGAGGACTTGCACAAAACTGATGAACCAGGCCATGTCCTGATTCATCGTGCTCATTTAACCTCCTAGGTAATGTGAGAAGTGGACATCCACCGTTAACTTTCGGGCTTTTTTCCCGATAATCAATTTCCCCCCATATTTAAAACCCAAATGAAAGCACAGTTCCATTTCATCATTGCCGTGCAGGTGAGTGCGTTATCATTGCCCATCCATCATCCATAATTGCTTATCCAGCAGAAGAATACAGTAAGTCTGGAGCCTGTCCAGGACAGCAGAGAGAGCAATGTAGGGGACACACTAGATGGCATGCCAGTTCACACCAGGACACAAACACGCACGCACACACACACACACACACACACACACACACACACACACACACACACACACACACACAGGCGCACATGCATTTTAGAGACCCCACACAAACATGGGAAACAAGCAACATGCAACGAGTGCAGAAGCTCAGTACTTTTTATATCAGGGAATTAATGAGGGCAGATTAATCTAGCTTTGCTATTCTTAAGACAATATTGTACAGAGATCCCTAAAAATGCTAGATGTTCTCTTGCAGTATGTTGTCTTCAGATCCTGGTTTCATGTCTATGTTGGTCAAGGACCCTGAGAGGGTCAATGACCAGGTGGGCAGCTTTGCTTCATTCCAGCTGCCAGGTGTATATGTGAACAAATAAAATGGTGTGTCGGAGGTTAAAAGCTGGGAACGATGCTGTTTCTCTGTTATTCAGAGATTCGCGCTTACGACATCGCGTCGCGCCCTCTGTGTAGCAAACCGGCTTAGGCTGAGTATCAGCGGCAGGCCCCTTCAGAGATCTGAACCTGCTGAAGATGTCTGAAATGATTCTGTGACTGGGCTTCCAGATTCAGCCCCATAGTGGGTCGTTTTAAGTCAGTTATGTTACACGTGCAGTAATGCCCAGGGAAATGTAAGCCTGGAGCAATGTATTAATGAACCTTTAACGAATTACTTTAAATTAAGAGCAACACGCGCAAGGATTAGCAGAAAACATGCAACATGCATACTCACAAAAGAGGAGTCAGGATCCAAACTCCCATCCCTGAAGTGCTGGAGATATTTATTACTATAATCTAGGGAATGACATTTACTCTTTCCCTTTTTCAATAGTAGCTAAACATCCCTTGTCCATACAAATTTAAGACTTTGCCAGGATACTTATGGATGCTCTAACATGTCTTGAAAGCACAGTAAGCTATTAATATTTGAAAAATGGTTTGTAAATAAATAATTCAGCTGTGCAACAGCTTGAAATTTTTGTTTTCAAAAGAGCTTTTTTCCCATCATTGCAAACAGAACTGAATCAAATGCTAACACTGCTAAAAACAACCAAACCAAGTGCTTAGAGAGTGACACGGCAAGCGCACACACAGCTTACAGCCAGTGTAAGCTTTGCTATCAGCAAGCACAACAAAACCAACTGCTAACAAAGACAATAACGTCTGACCGTATGCTTCATTTTGCTAGTACTGCCCAAACAAATGCTAATACAGTTACCACTGCTAACACCGCTAATTTGTCCAGACCAAATCCTACCAGCTGATAGGCCCCGGCTAAACTGCTCCATGGCACTTGTTCGTTCCTGGCCACACTACTGCATGCTACAGAAGCTCAGTGCTTCCTGCACAGGCGGCTCTTCTCCCCAGAGCCCTCCGCATTTAATATTTCATTGGCAAGACATTTTCATGGCAATTAGAAACTCAAACACCAACCTGACTGAAAGAGAGGCTTAAAAATGCTAGATGTTCTCTCGCAGGATGGTGTATATAGATTCCAGATTCATGGCTATGCTGGTCCTAGCCTGTTTCTGCCATGGGGTGAGGGTGAATGACCAAATGGCCACCATTGACTCATTTTAGCTGCCAGGAGTATATCTGAACAACTAAAATGGTGTGTCGGAGGTTAAAAGCTGGGGACACTGCTGTGTATTCTCCCGACGTTTGTCATATTTCTCAGTAGCGGTTATTCACAGATTCACGCTTACAACGTCGCGCCCTCTGTGTAGCAAACCGGCTTAGACTGAGTATCAGCGGCTCTTTCAGGCCCCTTCAGAGATCTGAACCTGCTGAACATGTCTGAGCTGATTCCGTGACTGATCTTCCGGGTGCAGCCCCATGGTTGATCCTTTCCTGTCAGTTATGTTGTGTGCACTAACTCCCAAGGAAATGTAAGCCTGGAGCAATGTATTAATGAACCCTTAACGAATTACTTTAAATTAAGACCAAGGGCCCTGATTAGGGCAGCAGCTTCTTGTTAATGTGTTCCCCAGATCTACCAGCATCATGGTGCTTTTTTCATAGTGTGGACCAGGGGTTTGCAGCTGGAGGTCTTCAACCCACTGGGCTTTTGGAGAGCAAACAAAATGCTGGCATGGCAGGTTCATGATAGGAGGTCGCTGACTCTGGTCTGTTTTCATTTGGGGGTCTCTGCTTCAAACAAACCCCCAGCAAAGACTAATTCTCCTTGAATGTTACTGAAAGATTTCAAAAAGCTTAGAAACAACATTACAAGAATGTTTATGGGCAAGGCAAAGAATCTGGGGCACACCGTGGTATTTAGGCTCATGACAAAACAAACAAACACGACATGCAGCAGCAAAAGCCACAAATATGCACGTCAGACGAGTCGCGCCGTCCGGAATTACGGAAGCTGTCAGTCCGGTGTCACAAAGCGTCGGAAGCGCAGCCTGAATGTTTATGAGGAGCTGTGAAATTCCTCTTTTCACATGTGAGTATGTGGCCCCTCTCGGCTGACAGCATGCCCACTGGGAAGCATTCACGCTGCCCGCTTCGCCGCCGTCTGCTTGCCCCGCCTCCCCAACCCCGCGCCCAACTGCCGGCACGCTAACAGGCTCCTACAGCGTCCTGGGGGCCTGCGGTGAGAAAACTCAGGAGAACCATTGCAAGACAGCCACAGAAATTAAGATACGAATATATGTCAGTGTATGCAGTGCGTGAATGTGTGTTTGTGTCTGTCTGTGTATGCAGTGTGTGTATGGATTATGTTCATATTACATTTTGGGGACTAAATTTTCCCCACACTGTAAAAAAAAAAATCAGTTATTTTGACATTGTGGGGACCATTTTTCAGATCCCCACAAAGATCTGTGAATGCCATCAAAAACTAAAAATGTTGTGTATTTTGCTTGGTTACTTATGGTTAAGGTTCAGTAAAGGTTAAAGTTGCTGTGTTGGGATTAGAGAAAGGAATGGTGAGTCCCCACAAAGATATAATTACAAACCTGTGTGTGTATGTGTGTGTGTGTCTCAGGCACATAGCAGCACTGCTGTGTGTAATGATCCAGTTCCTTTATGGATATGTTCTGGTTCTGAAGCTCTTCCCAAAGTCTTCTTTAACTGCCTTACTGGATTTGCCTTGCCTAACTAACAGCCTAACTCAACCCAGCTCAGCGTGACCTGAATGTCCACACGTGTGCACACCTACGGTTACACGTAAACACACAAGCACACACCACCCATGCACAGATAACTGGCACCGTTTAAATGCCTGCCTGCAGGCACTGATGTCTGGACCACACATCACCCCCTATCACCCCCCTATGGGCCCCCCGCTTGTCCATGATGTACAAAAAGGCTATGGGAGTAGTGATATTCTACATGGGCCAGCTGGCAGCCACAGGTGACCCCGGCGCCCTCCCCACACACGCGCACACTCATTAGTGTAGGATAGCTACAAGTGTGTTGCAACCTCTCCCTCCAGCTCAACGACATACAAACACGCCTCCTCATTGGCTGAACAGGAAGACCTTTCCGGAGAATCCTCAGCACATGGTGCTGGGTGAAAGCCTTCCCAGTTGGTGTTGGAGCACCGGCTTGGTGATAGTGGTTAGACTCTGCTGGATAAATACTGAATGATGCTTTGTGGTGCTGTGGAAAAATGAGAGTATGTGCATTTCAGCTCACTAAACAGACCACACCTGGGCATTGGGATGAGATTGTAAGGATGCTGGGCCTCCTAATCCACCAAATCAGCTCTGTGTGCCCTGTTAATATGTCTGATTAAAACCTCAGCAAGGCATTCATAATCATTCCTAATCACGAGTCTCTCAGAGGGAGACCTATGTCTAATTCAGCCTTCCTGAAAAATCAAAACTGATCAGAACCTTTGGCGGCTGGTAAGTGAGTTTAGTAAAGGAAAAAGTCACATTGCTGGTTTGGGATTTTTCACAGTGAGGGTTTAACAGAGCAGCTTGTGCGATCTCCTGTCATGTATGATATGACTTCCCTTTGATCACAGTTTAAGACAACCGATCATGGTTATATTTTGCATACAAAGGAAAAACAATGCAAAGCAGTGTAAAGACGTAGCATGGAACAAAATTAGGCGTGTAAATAATGCATGACAGAGGAGAAGCTGGATCCTTGTAGAACACAGAGGGCCTGTCGATACGCTTTATAAGGCAATTGATGCCTTGGTGTTGTGGAGTGTACGCCGTTATTCACACCATGTCCATGTCGATGATCAAAGCGGGGAGCTCACCCTACGCAAAGGCCATCATGTCAGAGGTTTACAGGCCTGGTTCAGAGAACATTCCTGACCTATGTACCTATGATGGCTTCTGTTTGCGTTTTTCTATTAAATGGCCAGATGAGCTAAAAAAAATCAAAAAGGTTACTCTCGTCGCAGCACAATGCTGAAGAGTCAGCAAGTATATTGTGAAACAGAAGAGCGAGGCAAGGCAATTCATAACATACAACTCGGGGACCCTCCCCTTCCTCCTATTGGTAGAAAATGTGATTGGCACATACCTGTCCAAAGAGAATACATGAGCTCGCTGCCGAGCACATAAAGGTGACTAGAGTGTCAGGTTCCTCAGGGCTATTAAGACCTGAGTTGGAGCTCAGAGGACAAAGAAGACTGGTGAATGGGGAGGAGGGGGCCACCAAAACCTGGGTTCAGAGGCACAAAGCTGGGGGGGGTGTGGTGGGACAAAGGGCTTCTGCACTTTTTACGTTTTTACGGCACGTTTCCTTGAAATGCAAAACTTTGTGATGCTTTGTGATGCAGACCTAATCCATTTGAGGTACAAAGGCATTTTCATTATTGACTTTAGAGACAGGGGAAGGGAGACAGTGTGTGTGTGTGAGAGAGAGAGCGAGAGAGAGAAGGAGAGAGAGAGAGAGAGAATCACAGCCCCTCAGTCCCTACAATTCGCATCTGTGTATTTCAAACGCGATTGCCATTAGCTGTAGTGGGCAAATAAATCGACTAAATCTCTTTGTTCAGTGGTGAAGCCAACTTCGCCGGCGACGGCAAATTCTGGTTCATTGCCACTGAAAAAGCAGGAGGAAGAAGGAAAAAAAATCTGAAGGCAAAAGTCAAGGTTGTGGAGGTTGGTGATGAGGTGGATTTAATCAGTCAAGCTTGATGGAGGACTGCTGAGCATCTGAAAGCACGTCACAGAGACGGAGCTGTGGCTGCTCTGCCCTTCATGGGGAACACAATCCGAGCGCTTCATCTGGCCTTTTCCTCACAAGAGGACAGAAATGTGAAAAGACATAAAATAAACAAGTGAAAAAGGCATATAACCCCTCGACATTTCATTCACGTTTTCCTCATTTATGACTGCCGCAGAGAATTCCGACTCTGGAGTGATTAATGACAGGGAAACACACTTAGGGTCTAATTTCATACAGGCTGTCCTCATTGGCCGAGCAGAAATGCGGTGGCGATGCGCACGTGAGGTGCATAGCAAGCGGGGGCTTGCATGCTGTGCCGCAGCCGGGAGCCCTCAGCCCCTGCGCATTCCTGCACAATCGGGAAGTGAGTGGCCAGTGAGAGGTATGCGTAGCAGACACACGGGGACTCGTAGGACATGTGGACAGCCCCGGGGGAGGATGAAAGTGTCCTTCTGGCCAAATGCGGCAGAAGATGGGTGGAGCCCTATTACCAATGGTTTCTTCTCGCCTTCACTGGGATTTGCATTGAGTGGGAGCCTGTAGCTGCATGGACTCGCTGATTCCGAATGAGGGCACCGTGGCTTCTGTCCATCCACTGGCACTCAACTCCTTTTCTCTCACTGCATCCATTTAGGGGTAAAGGGAAAGAGTGACCTACAGGAGGCGGAGAGATGCCTGGTACTTCTGGAAAAAATGTCAGCGGACAGCTAAATTCGAGCACAGTGATATGCTTACAAGGATTGGGGGGCATCTGGGGGGGGGGTTAAAGGGTGTATTTAATATTCTGCTCTCATCCCTTCCAATGACATAAGTCGTCTAGACTGAATCATGGGGGCCGGTGAGACTGGTTTGTTTCGCACAGAAACATCTGTGTGTGATGTGCAACTTTTTAAAAAAGAGACAGAGGGGCCTGAAGAACTGCTGATAGGCCCGAATTCGAAGCTGGTGACCTAAAAGGACAAGAAGGTGGCTTATTGTGACGCAAAGCAAAGACCCACAAGTACAGCCCTACCAGAACCCCTACAGAGAAAAACAGCACCTTTTAATCAAGAAAGGGTAAAAAAAAAATGTCAAAAATTAGACAAACACACCTTGGCAAAGAAAACACCTTCAGTACACCCGTTTAACTCACCTATTTATTAGCACTCTATATTTAGGCTTAGCTTTGTAAGTGTTTGCTTACTGCTTCCGGCTTGATTATATGTATATTGGTGTTGTGTTCATAGCTGGTGGCATGCTGGGGGAGGTCTCACCGCAATCAGGGATATTTGTCTTCCATAGCAGTGAACTGGCAGTATAGCAAGCCATAAACTTCAGTCCTGTCAAACTTCACCTACTCGCCTGACTGCAATGTACACAAACTTTACAGGTCCTACTAGCTATGAAGTGGCTCAGAAGGACACTCTCAGGTCCTCCTGCAGAGGTCGCTTTAAGCTCCAGACCCATGGCTCAGCAGCTTATGGACGGTGGGCCCTATGTTTATGCTTTCAATGTGGCCGTTTTATTAGCCAATAAAGCCGTAACCAAAGCGAACTGCGGTGAGCATGTCAGTCCCAGTAAAGTGGTGCTGCAAGCGAGAGCATGCAAACTGCGTCTAAACACAGAAGAAAGGAAGCGGAGAGCCAGCAGCGGCTGCATGGGAGGTGGGAGCCCGGCGGTGTCCGAACAAAGTGCCCCCCACTGGGCTGTCATTTCAGGGCAGGCAGGCTGCAGGATCAAGCATGATAAGTGCCCCCCACCCCTGGCATTAAGAGGGCTTACACTCACGTGGCATATTTGTGCTTGCATCCCACGGTGGGCCAATATATAAGTGTCACACAAATCTGAGGGGGGGTAACAGTATTTACAGTGATATGTCCCCATATTAATCGGGGGGGGGGGGGGGGGGGGGGGGGTAACAGGATGCCAGCCTGTTAATAGTACATGTCCCCATGTTAATAATAACTGCTCCCTCCAAACCCTCACAATGCTTCCAGGCACTCAGTAGTACCTGCTCCTCAGTGCCTGACTGTCTCCGCCTCTGCCACCCCCCCATCATGCCCCCTTTCTTCTTTTTCTAATTTGTTATACCCCCGCACCCAGGCTGCATGCCCCCCTGCCTCCAGTAATGAAAGTATACATTTAAAACTGAGAGCCGCTGCTGAAACAGGCCTGTCAGCACAATGCTGCATAATGGAGCCTGATCACTGAGCCCGAGCGGGTTGCTCTCGGTCCGGAAAGGGCCCTATCTCTGCTAATGGCTCCTGCGCTCAAAGTCACATGCTAATAAGAGAGCTGCACGAAAGCGATTAAAAACATCCAAGCGCCAGTGACGGCATCGCCGTGCATGGGCCAACTGCAAGCTCAGCACCGCTGATGGGCTAATAGCCCCACGGGGGCGTGGCTCCTCCAGCCTCGCACGCACGCAGCACACCCGACAAGCACTCACACCTCACGCCTGCACCTATCCCATTCCTCTTATTTAGACACCATGTTAATCGGTGTGGAGGGGGGGAGGGGCAGAATGAATAAACTGGCCCGCACATGTCCCCATGTTAATCGTGACAGGATGCCATGCAACCTCCCCATGTTAATAGTAGCTGCCCCCTCCAGACCCCCACAATGCTGCCAGGCTCTCAGTAGTACCTGCTTGGTAGTACTGTAGAACCAGTCACATGGTTACATGATCAAAGTATCTGAATTACTGTATTGAAATATTCATCCATATGGATGTGAATAGGAACAGCGTATGAAGGTAGTAGTCAGTACAAGGGCAGGCAGAGGGACAGAGTGCAGGAAGGCAGATAGGACCGAGAGGACCAGAGTTAATGCCCAACATTTACCCAAAGTTGCCATGCCCTGCTATTTCAGCCTTACATATTACACAGGCCTTAAAGAATACTTCTAAATTGGGAGATGATTAAGTCAAATTTTATCTACCAAATCTCTCGTTTCATGGCATTTCCTGTCTCGGAAAAACCAAATTAAATCAATACAGAAAAAATAGATATATTTGGAAGATTACTGGGGCATTTGATAGGACTTTTGAATGGATTAAATAGATAAGCTCATTGTTTTGGCTATCTGCTACTTGGCACTGGAGCAAAATAATAACAGACAGTCATTTCCTAAGGATTACTGTTCACCTATTTATTTGGCCAAGCAGACCACGCACAGGCAGACCTGCAAACCTAGGGGCTTCTGCCACCCGTGACCTGAGTAAACCTGGATCAGTGGGTCAACATGTCCCTCATTACCGGGGGAGGGGGGGGGGTCGCTGACAGATGGCCTAGTGACATTGAAGGACCCTGATATTCCTGACTGACAAAGTGTCTGTAAACAGGCAGCGTTTAGGACACGTAACACGCTGAAATGCATGCTGTCATCCCGGCAGCTGAGGCAGGCTAAGGCACAGTATGCAGCTGTCCACATTAAAGAACCTTCTTTAGCAATTATCGATGTCATTAGTATAACGAGCTGTCAGAATTGGAGGTCGAGCTGGGAGGCACCAAGCACCGAGGCATGAAGGAAACTTTACTCAAGTTCAGTTCAATGCTGGTGGATGAACAAAGAAATTTCCAGGAAGCTGAATTATACTTTCGAAGATGCTGCCACAGCAACATGGAAGGGTTCCTCTGAGACCTTCCCGAAACATCCCAGCACACACTGTCCACTTGGGGGTGGGGGCAGTTGCTGGATAGCCCCCCACCCCCCACTGTCCTTTCATGTGCTTTAATCTCTCTCTGTCCTCACACTTGGTTCTTTTATCTTCTCTTATCGCTCTCTCCCCCCACTCAGGGCGACCTGCAGAGGCATGAATACAGCCACCTTCTTGCGCTTTTGTCTTCACAGCAGTACTCCAATCCACCCCATCCCCCCCCCCCCCCCCCCGTTCAGGACCTTCCAGGCTCAGGTGGCCCATTCAAATGGGACTGTCTTTCTCGCGATGGTCCTTCACTCCCCCTGCACTCCCCCCACCTGCTGACAGTCACCATGCAGAAGGCAGCTTTCTTCCAAAAACAATCTAGTATAGAAATTGCACTGGCAAAGTAAAAAAAAATATGACCCATGTTTACTGATGCACGTCACATCAATAGAAATGAGTCCAGGTGACTGATTGATGACTTATATGGCTAACACGAGGTCAGGGTGGTTAACATTTATTTAAATTAATTCACACTGCTATCCTGCTTGGTGTTGTCCTCATGCAAATAGAACAAAAGGGCAACTCAGAAACAATAGAGGCCTTAAACTGGATTGGCCAGGAGATGAGATACTGCACACTTGTCAGTAATTGGTGGAAATGCATAATGTAAACGTCACAAAGCAGATAGCGCCTGGGCCAGTGATATGGCCGAGCAAAATGCCCTGTCTTCAAAGGGATGTCAAACGCATCAGCCCAGATTCCCATGAATGCTCACACATCTGTCAGCCAGCGGGTGGGTGCCATTACCTGTTCTTGCATGCTGAGAAATGGCATAAAGCAGCGAACAAAGCCCACGGGCATGCAAATCAGGAACAGGTCTTTCGGGATCTCAGTCCGCGGTATGGGGAAAAGCAGATAGTCAGAGCACCAATCAGATGAAGCTTCCAATTCATCTATACAGTAAGTCTACATGCACAGCTAAGTCCAACTACGATTATTGCATGACTAAGCCATTTAATTGGAGTACTGTCCTTCTCCCAGGATACATGCACGGGAGGGGAATTGATTTATTGATGGAAGTATGAACGAATAGGTGGTGATATGGCTCCTTTCGCTTGTTAGTATTGGGCTTTTTCTGGTTGACCTATTGCGTCACAGACGTAAAAAATAAAATTCCATTCCAGTGTCAGTACCAGTTTTTACACTGGTGTAAAACCTACACCTTGAAGTATCATAAGTACCAAAAGCAAGGTGCCTGGTGTGGTGGAAATGAACCCTTAGTTGAGCTGTCAGTTGGACAGTTTAACAGCATTGTACATTTTAAACGTGCTGTACATTCTCTGTTACTTCTGGGTCAAAGCCGTGGGGTGGGGGGGAGAACTGCCTATGCCAGTTTTAGTCCGACTGAACATTTACATGCAGGAGTAAATCAACTCCCAGTCGCATTATGTGGGTGTCTTAGTCCAACTTTTAGAAAATCCATGTAGTACAGTTTCAACTGGACTAACATGTTTTCATGTACTTTCAGTTTCAGTTGAACTAACACAATAATTCAATTATCTTAGTGTGCATGTAGATGTACTGTATACAGTATGCTGCCGGTGCTGTGCTGCAGTTGGCCATATTTGGTCTTAAAATATGAGCTTTGCGGTTGATCTCAGGTGCCTTACATAACTTGTTAGATTAACAGAGCCTTTCATGCTGCTCGATCCAACCCTCAACATCTTGAGCTCAGCATATATACTACTACTGGTAATTGAAGCAGTGATACATGTGCGGTTATGGGTGAAATAGCAGTACACTGAGCAGACTCGAAAAACCGGCTTTTGTCTTGTATGTTTTGAGCTGTTTACTCTATACTGTATACCTCAATGACTTACCTTACAGGGAGTAACAGCAAAGCTGCTCCAGAATAAAACATCAAAGATTTTCTCTGGGTTGTCGTAACTTAAAAGCGTGACATTCCAAAGTCAGAGGACTTCCTCTCTAGCTTTCATTCAAGGTTTGTGAGGCCATATTAGTGTGTATCACACTCTCACCCTTAGTGTGAGGGTGTCTGCTTTTGTATGCAGTGGAATACAGGGATAAGCTCTCTCACTGTGGAGGAAAGATTACAGAGTGATACAGGTTTACTGTGTTTTGGCAACTTTCAAAACTGAAGGTGAGCTACGCATAAGAGACTACTTTAAACAAATGGGTCAAGGGTTTGACGTTTTCATAGAACAGTGTCCCCAACATAATCCACCCAATAGCACAAAGAGTCTCACAGCCAAGGCAGATCGATCAAAAAGGGAATATTATCCTATTAGAGTATGAGCGCAGTGGATTTATCCGCCCCAGGAAAGTCTGTCATTAGGTTACTACATCCAGGCCAGCCCTCTTGGAGGGACAACAGGGGAAGCTGTGCTGGGCTGGGTAGGAGTAGCTACCCCAGCGTGACTGCATCAAGAATAACTAGGCTTAATGTACTTTAGGCATAAGGTTATTCTAAAGGATGCCAGATCCCACTCTCTCTGCAGCCTAAATGGATGGACAAGTTGGCCCAAAACACAGCATAGGACTCTCCGACCCTGCAAACACATGCTGTGTTTCACCGCTGATACCATTGTTCTGTCAACCTGCCAGGTTCCCAGAAAGTGTGGAGATGGCGGTTTCATGTGAGGAATGCCAACTGTCTTAGCATTAGCAAGGCTACAACAGCCATTAGCATCTCCAATATCCCTACAGCCAAAAAGCTTTTGTTTGCTGCTCTTGCTAGACTATAGGACTGTGAATCCTGAACCTGAATGAGAAACAATTGGGTGTTTCACCTGAGGAAATCCTCATGCCAGAGGCGATCAGAAATGAGTCATTTGACTTTTATCCTAGTTAGTTCCTGGGTAATAAATATGCTTCAATAGCTTTTCAGCACTTTCAGAATAGATCCAGAGGTCAAAAGCACAGTTTAGGTGTCGGTGCTCTACAAACCAATAAACAAACAAACAATATAATAATAGCCAGTAGCACTGTGGTCTCAAACTACCAGGACTGGGCATCCATTCATATCCCACCCCCATTCAATATAGGTGAAGTTTGCATGTTCGCCGAGATTCACATGGCAGTCCCACAGCTTATTTGATTTCTTGCCAGAGTCTAGAGGCTTGCAGCGAATCTGTGTCTCTAAATTTCACATAGTTTAATGCAGGTATCCCAGTGTGTGCCCTGCAATGCACCAGCATCCTCCACTTTCTTCCACCCGAGTTCTCCTGAGGTGGGTCCTAATTCCCCCCCTCCCCCCCAGCAACCTTGTAACAGCTGAAACATGGATGAATAACAAACTGTACGTTTACATGCACAGCTAAGCCAAGCGATGGTTATAGCTCGACTGCACTATTTAATCAAACTACCGTCCTTGTCCCAGTATACATGCACAGGAGAGGAATCGATTAATTGACTGAAGTATGTCAGACTCCACTACAATAGATAGCGATATGGCTCCTTTCATTTTGTTAGTATTGGCCATTTTCAGGTTGAAATATTACTTCACAGACACATAAAAAAATAATAAAATTAACAATAATGGGTGACAAATGAAGTTATTCAAGGTTTAACAGATACAACAAAAGCAGGATAGCAGAACAAGAAATAAATTTTGTATAAATATTGTAAATATTTTTCAAATATTGCTATGTGATTTTGTTGTAAGAAATATTGAGGCATTCATGTATATAATATAAATTTTTCACAAACTCGTCTAGGCATGATTTAAACAGCAAGGATGAAAATTATTATGACTATCTGGGAGAATGTATGCAACGCTGATGCAAAAGCAGCGGAGGTACACTTTAAACTGATTTTTAAACACATAGTAGATAATGTTAAAAATGAATAGTTATTAAAATGGCAAAACTTGCTAAGTTTTTTTTTCCTTTGAGGGAGGAAAAATGTTTTAATGAGACTTAAACTCCCTGCACTATAATATTTGTCCCAAATTGAAGGTGAGAAAAAGCCTAATCTTAATGTAGCTGACTAGCAATGTAAAAATTGAATCTGCATAACATGCGATGTTGGCATTAATATCCCATGTTATCCAGTCCTACTACAGCCATTTTTTGAAGTCAGTACAAAATACCCCGTCTCCCACTGTGATGTCATCTGGCACCAGTACCAGTTTTTGTGGCAGCAACAACACCTTGAAGTACCGTACTTTTGGTACCTTCTTGAAGTACCAAAAGTACGGTACCTGGTGCGGTGGAAACGCGCCCTTCAGTCAAGTGGTGAATTGGACAGCTTTACAGGGCTGTACATTTTGTAAGTGCTGTACATCCTCTGCTCTGCTCCAAGCTTCTTCTGTGTACCAGCATCTTCTGTTACTTCCGGGTCAAAGCTGTGGGGGGGACCTGTGTAGCATCCGCAGAGCGCCTAGGCCAGTTTGAGTCCGATTGAACGTATACATGCAGGTGTAAATCCACTCCCGCTTGCCTTATCTGGGTGTCTTAGTTCAACTTCTAGAAGTTCAATTTAGTGCAATTTCAGTGGGACTAACATCACTACATGTACTTTAAAAGTCCGGTTTTAGTCAGACTAACACAATAATTCGATTTTCTTAGTGTGCATGTAAACATACTGACTGACAATAATACCATTATTTCTGATTGCAAGAGCTTCCAAAATAAAATCCGCTTATAAAGAAAATGCCTCAGAGGTGTTTTCACGTCCTGATATGGAGGTGAGCACAGCAGAAGTGCGAGCTTTCCACTGTGGACCACACCTAACAGAGACGCAGTAACAGTGGCAACCTGCCCTGGCCAAACGCACGGCGTAGGAAGTGACTCAGCACTGAAAAAGTGAGCAGCAGAGGGACGAGAGAACTCCAGCCTGGAAGATTGTAGAATAAATACTATAGAGGCCAAACGAATGTTTAGCTACATAAACACAATGAAAAGGATCGCAAAGTTAACAGAATGGAAACATTATTTTTATTATTTCATTTAACAGTACTCAGTAAATATAAAGCTCAGGCCAGGGTTTTTTTGGCCATTTTATTGCAAGCCGGGCCATTTATAGGAACCAGGTGTAAACTGCTCATGTTTGCCTGACGAAGTAAACACAAGGGGATGGGAATGAACAATCTGGCCTACATCTAGACCTGAAGCTGCTTCAATTCCGAATTTATAAACCAATTTGATATCGACAGATAAACAAAGAAATTCCCAAATGGTGACATAATGCCTTTCAAACTACTCAAAAAGTACATTCAAGTGTAGATCTATACACAAATTACTAGAGTCTTCCCAGTCCAACCTCAGAACTGGTGCCAAGACAAAGTTGGGTCATCCAGAGAAATACTTATGTCAAAATAATACTTCAGCATAAAACAATAATCAATCGATCTAGTCTGGAGGTTGGTCCAGTCTGCATTTTCTTGGATTTATGAGAGCGAGACTTATAGAAATAACACTGCGGGGGTCTGAGAAATGTGATCAGCATGAAAAAGAATCCAAAAGTCCTTTCATCCAGTTCTGTTGGGTGGGGCGGGGGCCTTGTTTTAATAGATTAATGGCAGTTTGGTGCAGGGGCTGGCTGAAATGTCATTTAGTATTACCGAGCCTAACCAGACTTCAAACAAAGCTGAAATGAAATGGCTGCAGTGAGGTTCAAAAAGGACTGTGGGTATTAGATTTTAAAATTAAAATATATACATAAAATATCACAGAAGTTTGCTTTCTGAATCTAGGCCCATTTGCTAGTGTAAATGAAATTATTTACATGTTTTGTATTTTCTCTATCAACAACACATTTCAAATTTTCCTTTTCAACCAAAATGTAGTGCAGTGTAAGATAAACTGATTATAAAAGCAGGCTTTTTCCAAAACACTGAAATCCTTCCAACATTAAAAACTAAAGACAGCACCACCCATATTTGATAACAGCACATTTTTTCTCCATAAATATTTAAAGCAGTACACACTCAGACCTTCTTTTTTAAGCATTCCTACAAGCACTTCAAAGTGCCAGATCTTTCCATTAGCTGTGCTGTCTGTGGCGAGCCAACAAAATAATTACTCCGGCAAACGACTGTGAGTCATTCCCCTGCACCAGCACTGGGGGCACTTTGACAGCACGTCTGGGGGGTGTTATTCCTGCTGTCCATCAAAGCAGAAGGGAGGGACGACACTAGGACTGGAGCTGGTATCCAGTGTTGTCTTTCAAACAGTGTGTGTGAGGTGTTCCTAAAAGTGATGAGCGTGTATGTTTCTGTGTGTGCGCTTGTGTTGCTGGTTAATTTAAGGCTTATCAGGTATGTTTTTTCTGGGCTATCACTCAAAAAGTCACCCCCGGCTTTTCCCCCCAGTGCTCCTGTGCTCCTTTTCGGCCAACAGGGAATCAACCTCTTTGAGTGGTGGTAAACACCACCACTGATCATATGCAGCGTTTGATGTCACTGGGAATGGACACATGAGTATGTGAGTGAGTGAGTGAGTGAGTGAGTGAGTGAGTATGTATGTGAGTATTTACACACAGATGCACCTGTCCTTCTCTGCAAATGCATCTATCGAGAATCAGTACTCTGAAGGACAAGACTGAGGACACAAGTCAAGTGCCATCATCCCCACAGGCCTCAGAACAACGGATGAGAGCAGCCATACGTGTCGCTCCACGCATGCTAGATGGCCAGCTGCTGAGGTCACATGTGTTGGTCACAGCTCAAAGAAGTGCCTAACGTCAGAAATGGCCAGGCAAAGAGGAAGCGAGAGCGTGAGGCGTCCTGCTGTGGAGCCGCTCAAGGGGACGCAAAGCTCCTCAAGTAGAACCAGCATAATTAGCCGAATTTTGGCCTTGAGAGTATAAATTGGCCCAGTGCACATGGACCCCAGTGAGCGATCAGAGGACATGGACGCAAACAAGCTTCTGCTAAAGAAGATCATAGCACTGAGACGGGCCTGGTCCTGGATCTCAAAGAGAGGGCTCGGACAATCATGTTTCCTCAACTCTCAGGGCTGCCTCTTCATAACACCCCCTGTAATCTTCTAGAAGCCATGGGCATTTCTGCCGGCCTTGGAAGCTCACCTTCTTTAGTTTGACCACTACCTAGCCATCACACCTAGCCCCCCCCCCCCCCCCCCCCCCGCACCCCCAAACTTAAAATTCAGTATCCTTAAAGGAATTCACCAGCAAGCTTGCATGGGAGAAAGATGATGAATTTCATATTCACCAAGATTTTGACATTATGGGGGTGTGCTCTATAGCATTTGGGTGCTCCCATTGCTGGATCCCCCTGATATATCCCACCAGAATGGTCCTGGGGGTCGGCCAAAAACCAAGGACAAACCTCACCTGTCTGAAGGCATCTGAGTCTGATCATCAAAGACCTCCATGGCCAAAGATCACACGATGCCCCGGCTATCTATTAAGGCTAAAACTTTGTGTAGGAAAAGGGTAGGGGTGTCATCCAGAGAAAGCAATCCATCCAATGGCGCCATCAACCTCTTCAGACGGCAAAAATGTCCTCGGAAAAGGTAGCTGGACTGACCATATTCACCTCAAAGCACGACAAGCCTCATAACATACGCTATCCCAGCAAAAACCAATTAACGGCAGCGGCCCGGTAGGCCATTAGAGATGGTAATGCAATGCCGGGCTTCAGGGGATTTCGGCTTTGAATAGAGTTGATGAAGGGCTTCCTTTTTTGCATACCAATGGATTGTGGGATTGCCATTGACCCGCAGCATCCTACCGTCGAAGCGCCAACACCTCTGACAAAGAACTGCTTTAGTATTCCTGAGTTACAAAGTGTAACAAAAACAGCCCGGAAAATGTTAGCCTTAAAGCAGCCTGAAATATTACACGGCCGCATATATTTTTTAAAAGCCGACAACTCAGCGATACCGGTCTTATGGCCCTTTAAAAAATTTACCTGAGACTTAAATTTTTCACATAAAAGCTGCTTTTTTTGCTAATAAATAGCCAGCTTCTCGCTCATGAATATACAGAGAGTTTCATTACAAGTGCCGCTCTGGATATGGCTCCATTTAAATTCGGCACGATAAAACAAGGTGTTTTCAGCCCTTCAAAAGGCACCAATCAATGCAGCGTGGTGCTGTTTGCACACATCTTTGTTCTGTCCTAATTGTAGAGAACCGTAAAGGGAAAGCTTGACCTCTGAGTGTCTGTCTGTGTGTTTGTAATGGGTGGGGTGGGAGTATGGGTGGGCAGTAACACTGGAAATAACTTCATATGGCACTGAATCAGACACTTTCCAATATGCATGTTGACTAAGCAGCTATGTCAGGCTGTGGTCTGGGGGCTGGGCCCCTCTTTTGAGGATGAGTGTACACACAAACAAAAGATATGCGCAAATCACATGAAAGGACCCTGGGCTGCATTGCCTACCTCGTGTTCTATTAAATACCTAGCATGTCGCTCCTATGGCGAATCACAGGGCAGGGCAGGGCACTCTGTGCTCCTTTTTATTTATTTTTTTTTCATCTTCTTGGGCCAGCATGTGGCTCAGTGGGCTAAGCCTGTGTGCCTGTAATCAGAAGGTCCCCAGTTCAAACCCAGCCTCAGCATGTTTGTAGGGCCTTGAGCAAGGCCTTTAACCCCCCAGCTCCCAGCGCACCACTACAGATGGCAGCCCTTCACAGACAACTTACTCTACAGGAGCAAGTTGAGGGAGCTGTAATGACGATTTCCCCACGGGGGTCAATGAAGTATCAGTTATTATTATTTAACCCACCAACAGTGTGTTTTATCTTGCTCACATGCCCCTACACCACGCATCTGCCACCCGGTGCCACTTCCTTCATTTCCTGATCCTTTCGGCACTGTGCGGGACTGTGGGGGACCCTTCCATGGTGGACTGTGGGGGACCCTTCCATGGTGGACTGTGGGGGACCCTTCCATGGTGGACTGTGGGGGACCCTTCCATGGTGGATTGTGGGGGACCCTTCCATGGTGGACTGTGGGGGACCCTTCCATGGTGGACTGTGGAGGGCCCTTCCATGGTGGACTGTGGGGGACCCTTCCATGGTGGATTGTGGGGGGCACCTTGGAGACGGGACGCCTCGGGGGGCGGAGCGGATGTCGAAGCTCTCTCATGGTCTGGGAGAGACGCCGTCGGCTTCAGTGGCCAGACAGGCCCGCCTTGAGAGGGCTGAAATGTCCCTTTTATGCCCTAAATGCCCCTTTTATGCTGCCCTTGATCGTGCACCCCCCCACCCCACTTTGCACCAATCCAACCCCCACCACACACATCACTGACTTCCAAGTCAAAAGAGCCATTCTACTGCTTTAATAATAGTGCCTATTGTAGCCAGTTAATATGACGCTCAATAAGGTTTGTGGCATCTGGGTCACCTTGCGCACAGCACCCCGGTTTGGGGGGTGGAGGGGCAGGTCGGGGTCACACTGCCTCCATGACACACTTCTGAGTCGTCGTGGCCTGGCTTGACTCGGAGAATCTGCATTTATGCAAAAGTGCAAAACATGAGGATCTACAAACCTTGACTTCATTTCTTCCTTTCATGCTGCTTTCCTTTTCTTAAGAGATGTGCTACATATGCACACAGCAGCAGTGCAAAAAAAAACAGAGCGCCGAGAAAAACAAGGATGGTCAGTCAGGAGTGATGGCGGAGAAACGC
Organism: Brienomyrus brachyistius; assembly: GCF_023856365.1. Taxonomy (NCBI): domain Eukaryota; kingdom Metazoa; phylum Chordata; class Actinopteri; order Osteoglossiformes; family Mormyridae; genus Brienomyrus; species Brienomyrus brachyistius. Next base: position 24,327,190 of record NC_064544.1, read on the forward strand.
TCATTCCCATCACCGCTACCATTCCAAGACCATCCACTCTCCAGCAACCTTGAATCAAGGTTGCCCCACTTTCACTCAGGCCAGGATGACTCGCCCCATGCGAGCAGCACCATGAGAGAATCCATCTCTCACAGCAGACAACACCACAAACCCGCCAACTTTATCTTATCGAAGATCACTGTTTGTCTTTGGCTTTACTTCAACAAAAGAGTAGATTTCAAATATCTACAAATGTATTGCTAAACTGGTTCAACCTTTCATTAGTACTCTTTTTCAAGAACATTAAACAGCTTCCACCTACTTGTTGTTTTTTTTTTTTTTTTTTTTTTAATTTTGTGGTTCCCTCCAGGCCAAAATATTTCCATAAAAGCCTTGCAACAAAGTTCACCTCACCTCAAAAAACAGACCTACATGAGTCGGAAGGTGCCTGAATGTGTCTGGGGCACACTCTGGGGTGTCCTCACTGGGGGAATACCAAAGGAGTGAACAAAACACCTCCTACACATCTAACCCTAATAACAATAGCAAGAGATATTCCTGTAATAATAACGTATTATAGCAACTGCTGAATATAAATATTTTTAAGCATACTGATTGAGTTTATGGCTAGCACACAGACATGGGGCCTTTGTGAAGCTTGGGGGTATGGGAGAGATTTAATAGGTATCACCACAAGTGCATTCTGCTCTAAATCAAGGAGTGATTTATTATTCAGCTGCTGGCATGATTTTATTTATCTGTTAATAGGTTTGAGAAACCGCATGCACAGTGGTCAGGCATCTAAGCTCTATGATGTAAAGATGGCGATTCACTATGTCCAGACTGTGGTATTTTCAGGCAGCACAAACAGTGCGTAATTTCCCACTCCCAAAATGGAGCACGATTGTCACAGATCTGCTGTGCTGTCATTTTCTTTGCTCATTGTGAGCTACTACTGTACATATTAGTCACATTATAAATCATGTCACACAAAGTGTGTTTTTCCACAGCATCATGTGCCATACATTTGGTACTTTCAGAAAGTACCAAACATATGGTACTTCAAGGTCTTGGTTTTCCACTAGCTTAAAAATTGGTACCGGCCCAAAGGACATCAGAATTTGAGGCAGGGTATTTTGTACATTATAGGACTGGACGACATGCAACATTAATATGTTTAAAAATCAGTTAAATTTTTTACCTCCGCCGTTTTTGCAAACGTGCTGCATGCGATCACCATTGCAATAAAAATTGTAATTGTAATAATTTTCATCCTTGCCGTTTAAATCACGGTGAACGGTTTCAGAGAAAATTATGAAGCATGCTATAAGCATGTTGTTTTAGTATATTTGATGAAAAACTTATTCTCATACTTTTTTTCTTGTCATGCTATCTGGATATTTTTCTTTTGTATATTTTTACAACCAAATCACTTTTTTTTTTTTACTTTATTTATTAGTTTTCTGATTTCAAAACTGTTTTCATGGTGATGTTTTTATTGTGTTTCAGAGGCAGGCTATTTGCATAATCAATCAACAAAGAAAGTCCCACCCCAAAGTACCGAAGTACCAAAGAAGTACCCAAGTTGGTTTGGCACTTTGGGTACTGGAACTTCTGGTACTGTCAATGGAAAAGGAAAAGTACCGAAAGTACCATACCAAAAGTACCATACATTGTGCGGTGGAAAAGCCCCCAAAGACCACCATCCAGCTGCCCAAAAAATGCTCTGCTGTGTGCTTAAACTGGTCATTATGGAGGATAGCACAGAGCATACAGAGTCTGGCCCAGAGTCAGACCCAGGGCGAGGTCCGTCACTGAGGCATGACACCAGCACTTGAGGTTAGGGAATCGCAGAAAGGAGCATGTATCAGCCCAAGGCCCAGAACACAGGTAAACAGCTTCACGACAAATTACAAACACAAAAAATAAACATGTCTACAGCAGAAGCACGGCAGTGGAATGGGTCACGGGCACACGAGAGCCTGGCGTGAGAGGACTCAAGGAGCAATTTAATGCAGAAGCCTGATAAATATTTCAAGTGGAAAGAATGAATTACGAAAAATGACCCCAAGGTCTTCCCTTTCAGAAAACCAAAAGCTAATCGGCAAACACAACAAACCAGGTGCCCTCCGCAGAGTCACCCTGTTCCCATCCCCATAAAATATGGAGGACAATTTTTAGCATTGTTCTCCTGCGGCTTCCTAGAATTGGGAGGCGTGGCCGTAATTAATGTAAATCTGCATGGAATGCCTTCTCGTTAACGGGATGTATAAGGCAGAGCGAATGAGGGTGTGGTAAGGCCTATGCTTCCCCCACCCCCTCATGGGACAATACCCTGCTTAACACCCATTCCCAAGCCTCATACACGCAGAGCTATGGGACGCCTTAGCTTGTGACCCAGAAGGTATCATGTGGCACCACAGTGCACAAACCACTTCCATCTGGGAGCCTTGAAGAACATAATCTGCTTCATGGGCACAAGATGAACAGAAGGAACATATAGGAAAGATATGAAATAAAGTAAATAAAATGCACGGGGAAAAAAACTGGAAAAATAACTGTAAGGAGAAAGAAATTATATTTCAAATATGAGAGAGGGAAGAAAATTAAAATTAAAATGCGGCATGCAATGAGCAAGTAGGAGCATAAGCGTCTAATAGTCAGGCCTGGCTCTGGTACAGCACTCGCTGAGGGCTGGACTTGTGTTGGGGGTAAGGGGGTTGAGGGGCCAGGCTAGCAGGTACCGTCTTGTGGGTCGATAGGCCTGTATGTGTCCTAGGGGAACTAAAGGGTTTTGTCAGGGTGTTTAGTAAGAACAGGGGCGCTGAGTACCGTGATCAGCCTAAAGCAGCGAACAAGAAGCTGGCAGAAAAATCCCAGGATTAATTCAGCGGCACGGGAACAATGACCCGGGAATGCCGAATTTAGGCCTGCTCCGGGCCCCCGGGACAAGTTGCACTCATGACCCTCATCTTACGCTGCTTCACCTTCTGTTAATTGATTCTTGTATGAAATCTCTGTGTAGGGGGCCTGGATAGTGGGACAGAAGACACACACACACACACACACACAAACTGATCTGTCTCATTAACGTGCTACGCAGAGCTTTTTGAAAAAGGAGTTAATGGTACCTGTGCACATGCTGGAGAAAGTCCATCCACACAGACTCATCAAAAGTTTCATTTTACTCTTGCAGTCATAAACATTCTCCCTACAAATAACTATTAAAATCGTCCCTCATGTCAATATCTGAAAACCCTTAAAGGGGATTATGCTTTACGTTCCGTTATATACAGCTAATATAAGAACATTCTGATGCATGGATTTAATTAAAAACAGTGGCGAACCATTACAAATGCATGACTGATAATTGCCACTGGTGTTCAACACTGCTTAAGTAAAATTATGAGATCCTCCCCAGAACTGACTCTGAGGCCACCATCCGTAACCAAACTGGCACTGAGGCCTTTGAGATGTTATGTAAATACCGCACATGAACGCAAATCCCGCACTGTTGTCATGACAATCCAAGCAAACCCCAGGGTCATTAAATGGGACACCTGTATTTACATGCGGACAGCGATATACAGCCCCCTCTTCCTGCTGCCCTGCCTTATTTAGGCAAAGAAGCTTCTGGAAGAGATGTCTTATATTTCCCACACGGCACCTGATGATATATAACATGGCATAGCACTGAGAGATAGATAGATAGATAGATAGATAGATAGATAGATAGATAGATAGATAGATAGATAGATAGATAGATAGATAGATAGATAGATAGATAGATAGATAGATAGACAGACTAACTGATTGTTTTGGCTGTTAATTTGGAAGTGCTATGCCAACCAAGTGATATCAGAGACATTAGAACATAGATAGATTTCTGTACCTCCCCTGCGTCTTTATACTAAGTATAGCTTTAAAATACATACCTAAGTTTAAAAAAAAAACAAAACACACACACAACAGGACGAGAAATAACAATTGACAAAGAATGCTTTTAATCTCTTTGGGAAAGAAGGTAATGTGAGAAACTGCCATGGGGGCAGCAGCGGGGGTGGGGGCGGGGGAGGTAGGATGTCCCATGTGCTCCCTCTCCCGCAGAGATGCACCATGGGCCCTACGTGTACCGTCTTGTCACACAGCAGCTGCATACCTGTGGCAGTGGGCCGAATCCCCGAGCTGCGATCTGCACCCTGATGAGTGTGAGAGCATCCAGGGGCTGTTTCCCACCTAAGCACTTGAACAACAGGATTAGAGGGAGTCCCCCCCCCCCGGCAATCCCTCCCGCCTCATGCATGACTGTGCAGGAAGAGTGTCAAATTTACGTGGTAGTGGGTAGGTAGGGTGAGAATCGCAAACATTCCGTAAGTCCATATAGTCATATTCATTCGGAATCCAAAGCAAAACTAGCCAAAAGATACCTTTTGTAAGCTAGGATAAGCTACCCGGGGTTAGCAGACCAAACCAGCCCTACTGCATGCATGCAGCAAAATGGGGCTGACCCCCCCACACATACCCCAGCTTACAGAAACTCATATTTCCCTTCTCTTGAAGGTTTGGAGCTGCCAGCCATTCAGAAAGGCCCAGCTACAACCTAACACCCAATCTGATCCACGAAGCGTTCCTAACGCAGTTTTCATCTGTAAACGGCAGGTGTCCCAGAATGCCAAGTGCTGCTGAAGAGCCCGCTGTATTTTCATGCTGGCACAGGAATGGATGAAAACGGGAAGCTATATATGTCACTTTGGATAAAATGTCAACTTGGCAAATAAATAAGCCGAGCCCCCCGCATGACAGCATGAGCTGCATGAGTATCGCCGCCGACGCGCCCTCATCTCACGTCGGCTTTATCTGCAGCCTGGAGAAACCTCCCAAAATTCCGCCCAGCGTTGTGATTGACGCCACTCCTCCGCCAGCCCCGAACAAGAAGGCTTTCCCGTGTGCAGTACCGCGCCCCCAGAATGAGCCAAAACAGCAGCTAAGTACAGAGCAGGATGCAGCGCTGCTTAACAATGCTCTGCCGCTTTTTGCCGCGTTTTTTCTGTTTTGTTTTCCCTTCTTTCATTCTGCCATGGTGTGAGGAAATGTTTGCGTTTAATGGTTGCACTGACAGATTTCTTTTAAAGCGCCAGGCGTGGGAGGAAAATGGCTCCGCATTAATGTGTTTACTGGCTGAAAGGACGGCACGACACGCCATGTAATGGAAGGCAAGACGGAAGGTGTGCAGGGCTGGGCAACAGACTCTCCAGAGTCTTATGGGGAAACTGAAGGTCACGCAAAGGTCAATGGTGCACATACGTGTAAATATTTACTCTTGAGCGATGCAGAAATCCGACGAAAGAATGCCTTTTATTAAACACCTCGCACTTTGTTGACAAGCCAATTCAGAGTGCGAGTGCGCAGGGCTCCAGTAAGTGGGAACAAAGAGCGCAGGAACGCTTCAGACTATATCGATCCCGTATGTGGCAGAGCACCATGCCACAGGGAAATGGGCCACTCAGCCTGAGGAGTCCTGCCTCACTATTCTGTTTGCTCCAGGCACCACCTCCATTGCCATTAAAGGCCATACTTGGGGTGTTAAGACCGGGGATGAAAGAAAATGTGAGGCATCATAAAGCAGGCACTCCAGCAGAATAAACGGCATTGTCAAGGCGATAAAGAGTAAGCCAACAGTTACAGTGTCCCTGCTAATTTAATATCACTCCAGCTAATTTAATAATAATGTTTCATGCTGCCACCCTGAATGGTGCAAGTGCAGAACAGAGGACAGAAATGACTCTCACGTGTGACAGAGGCTCTCCAATCAGGTGCAGCTCAGGCAGGGGTGACGGCAGCGAAGCGGAGCTGAACCTACCACAAAATGAATATGACCAGACACTATACCTAACCGCATAATAAATGTGACCGCGTTCTATAGCTGACTGTGTAATAAACATGACCATGTAATAAACATGACCACACACTATACCTGACCGCATAATAAATGTGACCGCAAGCTAAACCCGACCGCGTAATTAATGCGTCTGCACGCTAAACCTGACTGCGTAATGGACGTGACCACACATTATATCTGACCGCATAATAATTGTGACCGTGCACTAAACATGACCATGTAATAAACAGTGACCGCAAACTATACCTGACCACGTAATGTGACCACATATTGGCCAGCTCTTGACACAGTCTGACCCCCATCACGAAGTCCCCACAAGACACAGTGATGTCGAGTCGGGGGAGGAGTCTGCTCGCACAGCTGAGGTGAACTCCTCACCGCGACCGAGGCAAGCGGGACCATTTGAAGAGCACACGTTATCAGAGAAACGGGGATGCGCAGACTTCTACTGTAATGAAGAAGAGAAAAAAGGAAAACATCGGCTAGGAAAGGCAGCCCCAATGGTGCTGATAGCACAGAGGTGTAAAAATAAATCACAAGGTCGGTGATTCTAATGTCATGTCCTCAATTTACATGCAGCGCTGCCTACTGAAGACCTATTCACAGAGATTTTAGGAATAAAGAATAGACTCACCTACATAAATCTTTAAGCATATGTGTGGAAAGCCAGACAGAAGCCCCAGCCCAACAACCAAATACAACAGCAATGAAATATTGGGAAGGTTTTATAGAAATAAAAACAGCTTTTTCCAAAACACTCTTCTAGAATGAACGTATTGTGAAGCCTTGTTCCACCGGTCTTTAGAGAGGCATGGGGAAATGCCTTTAATTGCAGGTCAGACGTGTCGAATAGAACACAAAGACTTCCCTCCAATATGTAATCTTAATGGTTAGTTGTACCTCATTTAGTCAGATCTAATGCAATACACTGACCCAGGGAACATGGACTATATTTAAACATTTCATCACTAACCGGGCAGTAAATGTGCTTTTTCATTTTTTCTCACACCTAAAAATGAGACTATGCGAAATACGGGTCCCAGTGACAGCCCTCGCCACACCTTCCACGGTTAGTTATCAGCTCGACATCACAGCTCCAAGGATGGCCACTCAGATCTAGTGGCTAATGGTCTTCACCTTCTCCTGCTGCGTATGTGGCTACGAAAGAGACGCAGCTAAAAACAGCTCCTAATTCGACCAGTGATAAACATGGGGCTCAATGCCAGATGGACAAAGTGGCTGCCGTCTGAGGTGAAAGCCATGGTCCAGGTGCAGGATTGCTTCAATACCCTGCAGGATAAGGGGTCGGTACAGCTCACAGGGTTTACTGTCCTACCATACATCAAATATACCAACAAAACATGCAAAACAGAATTTCTAGAATTCACAAAAATTCCTGTCTAAATCTTAAAATAATGATGGGGTGCTAGGGCACACCATCAAGCCTGTAATCTGAATAATACCCAGAGAATATTAAATATCTCTAACCCTCCATCCCCTCACCTTCCTAATCTCCCCTCTCCTCTTCTTACCTCCTTAACGTCCCCTCCTCTCACCTCCCCTAACATCCCCTCGGCTCTCATTCTTTCCCCTCTCTTGTCACCGCCCATAACCTCCCCTAACCTCAAATCACCACCATGTGCCATTCAGCCATGGTTAAAGTATGTAATTACCTACACATGCCACTAATGAATACAGAGTTTCTGTACGCTGGTGTGTGTATCAATGTACTTTTATATACTTTTGGGATCATCAGGAAAGACTGACCGTGTTTCAGGATAATGTGAAATGACACATTACAACTTCTGCAGCACTTTCGAAAAAGTTCCCACCCATATAAACACCATCCATCTTCCACTTTTTCACAAGATCTACTTTGTTTTGTTCTTCTCCTTTTTTCAGCCTCTGGGCAAATTTTTTTTTTAATCTAAAAATACTGAGCTGCTCACCGAATATGCTGTAAAGAAACACATAAACACACACTCACATTTTCTCACACCCACACACACACATACACCTATGGGTTTGCAAAAACAGAAAAGCGAATGTTAGGCCACTCTCCAAACGACGCAGCACCAGCACCATGAGATGCGAATCCGTGAGTTTGGAAAGGCTCCCAGCTCGCCGCGGCATTCAGGATTCGTCAGAGAGTACAGTGTGATGGGAAACAGAGGCCCATTCGAGCTCCCAGCGACACGAAAGCAGTGAGACACATGGACACGCTCACATGTGAGCAATGTCACATGATCATGAATACAGCACAGCGTGAGAGTGAACGGGGGAAATTAGCATTCCTGACAATACCCTGGGGGCCGGCAAACCCCCTTTAGAGTGGCGGCCCGCCCTGCCTCGCCTCCCATAAACTCCCACTCTCGCGACCCTCATTTTTCTCCAGCTGCCAACTAGCCCTCAGTATGGCAAGATTTATGGTGGGATCCTAATAGTCCTTCGTCGCACAGGTAGGGATTAATCGATTATGGAGTCCTCTGGGTCTGCATAACTTTAAGCACGCCAACCACGACGTGCAGTAGAACACCTCTCACTCCAGGCTTCATTAACAGACATGTGAACACAAGCGCATGCACACCGCACCTGCACACTCCCGCGGGCTGGTACAGGAGCCCCTGGCACAGGGGAGCACATGTGTGAGTGTCCATGCAAACACACCCATACACACACACACACACACACACACCCACACAAGGTGTGAGTAACATACTGCCTGACAGGTACATTCACCACAATGACAGCCATTGTCAGTGAGCATGGCTATGGAACCAACCCCCACAGCGTGATGGATGGCTGTAGCGCTGTCCCTCCCTCCACAACACATGCAGCTAATCTGACTACGGGTACTCTGACCATTTCTTCATGGAGCAGGCATGTGGAAACCCCCAACCCGTAACTCAGCCCCTCCCATCTACAGCCACATGCAGAGGTATCTGCAACTCGGGGCGCATCGTCACTGAAAGAAAGGGGTGACATCCAGTGGCACAGCAGACACACAGACATAGCCTGCAGTGAGAGAGGTCAGCTGGATGAGGCCATAGCGCACCATATAAAAGTCAGCAGCACAAGAAACCTACCATTTATTATCTGCTGATTATTTACAATCAGTTATGCACATACACTGTTTATCTAATTAATGAGTTACATTTAATAGGTTTATAAATCAATAAACCTGGAAAAAAAAACTATCCAAACTGAAGCATCAGAACATGTGACATGCATGAGTCGTGTGATCGTTCTTTTTCCGCCTTTATATGCACATGTTGCACTTTTCCACTATAAATGCCTTACCCGCGCTTTCTGCAGCTCCATTTTTCCGATGCTTATCATAGGTGTGTGTGGGTGTGTGTGTGTGTGTGTGTGTGGGGGGGGGGGGTTCCTGGAATAACATGCCACACACACACACACAAAACAACAACAACATCAACGTACCTGACAAACAAGCTTGCAAATAAGGCTACACAGTATGTCAATTGGCTGGATACTGTGGAAGAAGGCAGTAGCTCTAATCAACTTCTGCCAGATCTAATAAGCGCCGTCTTTGAAAATGAAACGTTGTGCTTGTTACCGTCAGACTAGGGACTCCTGAAGGTTCAACAGTCAGGCTCACAATCAACCATGTGCTGAGCAATCAGGAAGCTTTGAAGAATTTCTGCCGTGAGGTTTTCATCAACATCTCATGATATATGTCCTGAAAGTATTCCTCGAGTTCTGGATTCAATCTGAACTATTTACATTTTCAAGTCGGCGTCAGGCTGACACGCCGCCATAGATCAGGAGGGAGAGACAGATAGAGGATTCCTGTGCCTCCAGGCAATTTCGAGAAAAGGTTTCTATCCAAAGGTGCAGATGGATTCCTCTGTAAAGTTTTCAGGAAAAAAAGGCAATTCTCCGAGAGTAGTCTCTTAGTATGCCGGTGTCAGAAATAACAAGATGTCATTTTACTCTGTTGTTATTCGATCGGCTGAATGGCAGCGCGTGAGACAGACGTGTGACGCGGAGCGCGGGAGCAGCATCACAGCGGCCGCGAGGGCACCGCGTGCGCGCTTGCGAGCAGCGGCGGGAGATGGGACGCGACTCCACTGTCACCCACGCGCGCCTTTGCGCAACCCTTCACAATTCTCAATTACCCCCAGCGCACCGTGACGCACGCGCAGAAAGCACCGCATTCGTGAAAACAATGAGGTAGTCTTTCACTACTACACAGTAACGCTTTATTTATTTTGTCGATTAGACAACATTGCTCTCTCAGGTTTTCCCGCCCCCTCCCCCACGTACCACCTTCCTGCCTCTCAGGTAACTGTACTGATGAGATAAGTCATCACCCCCAAGCCTAATGTATTTAAATGGCTACGCCGTATTCAGGAATGTGCTGGCCGGTGCAATTTGCTGCAGCCTCTAGCCTGGAGGTTTTTAACCTCAGCGCAGGATGGTAAGTCGCAGGCGCGACGAATCTTTTCAAATCAGCAACCGTCAGCAATACAGAAACCATGTAACGGGCGATTCTTCCTAATAACGCAGTAATACACAGGGAACTTAATATGCTTCTGCCACAAGATTTCACCGTGTTCATCATACCGCCTCGGAGTTCGTATAGTTCCCCTCACATGGATGCAAGGAGGCTGTAACCATTCGAAATATAGTTAGTTTGTGTAATTAAGACGTGTGTCTCACGATTGACTTATCATACCTACAGTTCGAAACACGGTCGTAGTTAGGTCCGATCACTTGGGGTAATAACCCCGAGTATTTTAGCCCCAATGCCAGTCTTCCTTCAATCAAAAGGTAAACTTGACATAGCCCCGCATCTTTTCAATAGCTAGAACCCCCCCTGGATTGTAATAAAATAGCACGCGATTTTAATAAAGTTTGAAGTATACATCTATATTAGAGGTGCTTCAGTTTGGACACAAGGTGGCAAACAACTTTGAGCTATCCTGGGCTATTGCTTTGGAGTAGCTGATAGCGGTGTGTTATACCTCAGGGACCGGCTGCCACAGAATCACACATAAAACAAAGAAGTGCAAGTTCTGGTTAAAATTTTAAAATTGCTTGTAACTGACCCAAACAGTGAGGTATATGTGCACCATTACAGCAGGTTGCACTTAACTGGAAATGAAATTAACTAATTAGATGTTCCTGCATTTTGTACCCTGAAAAATGCAGCAAATTCACATGAAAGTGACACCAGCGCTCTGCTATAAATGAGGTACAGTGTAAGCAAGGACAGGCAATTATATGACAAAGCTTACTTACTTTCAGAGAAGTATCGGCTTGATAGCATAAACCTAACACTCTCCAGGCTGAGACCAGACTGACACCTCACTCAGTCCCTACTTTCTACTGGGGACAGGGAACAGGCACGCAGAGGACTGCTAATTGCATACAAAGTGAACATTATGTTCCACTCTATATATGTTCAGTGAAGTTCATTCCTGGCTAACAGACATTAAAGGTTAAGGTACAGAATAAGAGTAAAGAGGTTCTGCGATGCAGTGACTCAGCCTGTTTATGGGGTGGCCACAGTTGTGGATCTTTTGTAGTTTTTGTGACAGCACATGATAGTGGCAAAGTGTGTGACAGGTCCATGCAAACAGGTGATTCAAAACAGAAAATCACAGATTTATCAGCCTCTGAACTCAACAAGATCAGTGAGCAGATTTTGGTGATCTTTTTTTTGCATTCATTTAAGAAAAAGCCACAAAAAGTTCTTCACATAGAGATTTTGAGACACACTGAGATTTGGAGATAACAAGGGCTCCCCTGTGTCTGGTAGCAGATGTGCTGCGTCGCTTCTCGGAGAGCGGCGCGCCTCTCCATTTGCATGTAGGATGCATAAGAACGCGGCCGGGGAGTCATCCTACGCGGCAGTGCCATTTACACAAACGGCACCATGGAGATAGAACCAGGCTCCAGCCAAGAAGGAATCAGAGGGAGGGACACTGGGCCGGGAGGTGGTAAGTTCAGAACCCCGGCTTATGTGAGGTGAACCACTAAATAACCTGCTGTCATAACCAAATTATGGGAGGATGCAAGCCCTGGGAATCTGTCTGCACATTTCCGCAGCCCAAGGAGAAGACATGAGATGAACCTGCACCTTTACAGTGGTCAAGAGCTGCAGGATGTTTCTGTGCATTTCCTCAAATACAGGAAACATGTTGTGGAAATCTGACAGGCCAACAGCTCAGACTTGTTCCGAATTTACACATGACTCCTGTGAATCTATTTTAATCTCCATTCTGCCCCTCTTCCCACCCACCCATATGCCCCCCACAACCCCCCCCCCCCCAACCCCCCGAGAGCAGTGAGCATTGTGAATAGAAGGGTAGGATTGGTTGTAAGGCATATTGGTTTCCCACCCTGTCTACGGCAGCACCATGAAACACACCGGGATTCGATTTCTGCATCTTGTTTAAGCTATCATTACAGTAACATCTACCAAGTAAAGACTTAACTGGCAGACTCGGCCAGTTGCCTAGTTACCTGGCAGCACTGCCTATACTTATAAACCCCCCCTGCTTTTTAGCGGGTCAAGGTGGACAACCAAGGGTGGAAGAGAGAGGGTGGGATAACTAGACACCAGGGAAGCATTAAGAGTCCACCTAGGGTATTATCTGAGGGATGTTCACCCCAAGCCTGCCTTTGTCCCTAAGGAGAACCTCTTACTCTCAGCGTACCCCCCCCCCCCCCCATATCCCCACCACAACACCACCCATCCTTGGGTGAGATCCAGCTCATTAACTCAAATGTCAAAAAGCAGGGGTGAAAAATTACGATTTAGTGCTCCCATCCCAGTCTGAGGAATCCAGCAGGCTGACCTGACTCCTGCCTGTATTAATGTGCATGAATTGCAGTACCCTGGCCACAAAGGGGTTAACAGGACCACTCCAAACCTCTCTCTTAATCCTCTGAATACTAAATCCCTTCTGAAACTCACACTGGAACTGGTGTCACCCCGGCTCACACGAAAAAACACACCTGAAATTATGTTAACGTGTGACAGACACAGGGCGTGCGGAACCAGTAGGAGCCACTTGCTGGATGACCGATTCGGGTCAAGCGCATCTCTAACGACATCAGCACTGGAGTGCTGGCTGCGCATTCTGCTATTATGTCAGGGATGCTTTAGACGAGCCGTCCCTAAGAAGTCATCTAAAGCATCATGAGATACCTTTCTAAGATATCAGGTTAAGGAGGAGCGCTGATGTGCAGAAAGGTAATCACACTCTGAATGGATCTACAACACGGAGTTCAATAAGCAGTCACCAATCGGGCCTGAATAATTTACTCCATTTGGTGAGAATAAATTGACTGCAACACACACGGGCACACAATAGTAAATATATAAATATCAGCTGGGCTCAAACACACAATACATGCACTGCACCACCAAATACAGCACCTTTTTAATTATGGATGAGACACTCGTATGAAGCGCCAGCACTGGCACGCCCAGAGGTACCTCTGTCTAAAATACCTTATTGTCAGGTGGCAAATCCCAAGCAGCCATGCAACCTGACTGCCATACAGAAAGAGAGAGAGGGGTGCTTAGGAAGAAAAAGATAGGAGCAAGACGAAAGGGTGAGGTAGGCAGAAAAGGAGAGAGAGGAGAAGAGGAGATATACCCATAGAAAGAAAGAGCGTACAGGAAAATGAAGATGGGACAGAGGCAGAGAATCGGAAAGGTAGCGGAGGAATAGAGAAAGGGGAAGAAAGACAGAAGAAAGATGAAGAGGAGAGATGAGTGTTGAGATTTCAGGGGCAGAATTCTGGCCGGCAAAAACAGTTGTTTAAACCACATAAGAAAATGATCAATAATTCATTAGACCGCCATAGAAAGGGCATGAAACAACAGAATGAGTGTTCTTTCCTGGCAATTGCAGAATAAAAGGACTGAGCTCGTAGAGTATTAACAGTGTGTCCTTGGCTTTGCTTGAAATAATCATATAAAGACAGATGGATATTTTCACCAAGCTCCATGAATGCGGTGTCGAATGCACAGCATTGGAGGCATTTTTACATTATACATGCTAACACTTAATTTACCTTCGGGGTCAGTGAAGTGACACACAGACAAATGCCCAGGAATGCCTATACATATTTCAAAAATCAAGCTTAAACACAACCCCCGGATTTAACATTCCTTACAGGACCACTCCTATTCCCTCTCACTCCTGCAGGAAGCCAGAGGAGTGACAGAGGTTCCCGTCTGAAATGCCAGGACTCATGTGGGGAGGGGAAAATATGGGGTGTGCGGGTGACACTCAGCTCAACCCCGACGCGCGTGTGCACATGGGTCTGAATGTTTGAGTGTTGCACTGCACAACCACTACTGTCACCAGCATCGCCACGCAGCAGGCACAACTAAACGGTGCATTGCGGGTCGAACTGGTCTAGATGCCCACACAACACGGTCCCCGCCTTTGCATGCTCCCCTGAACAACCTTGAGACCCGGCCTGGCCCGACACTGCATCATCGCAACACAGTGCCAAAGGACAACTGATCTATCTGTCATCGAGTCTGAAGGATGCTGAGAATAAATCAAAGCACGCAATTAGGCGACTTACCTGTTTGTTGTACTTGCTGGTGGTCTGACAGCTGTACTCAGAGCAATGGTCAGATCCAAGCGATATGTTATCTCCGGTTCCCACGAAGGTGTTTGCTGGGGGCAGGTCCTGCACAGCCTGGTGTTTTTTCCCGGCTGTGGGTGACTGAGGGTGCAGCTGGACCGTAGGCAAGGGAGAGCTGGACTTGTAATGTCGAGCGAGGTCGGGACTCCCGGGACCGCCATTGACAGAGCGGTAGCGACCCATGCCTGGGCTGTCTGACAGTTTCTCATTCACGCCGTCATAGCGTTGCCCGTTGGGTTTGGATGCCTCCACAGTGACAATGCTGCTGTACAGGGGCTGCTTGGACTTCTTGTTCTTCCTGTCCTTTTTGGGTTTCTTGTTCTTGTCATGCTGCTGAGGGGTGAAAAAGTCCTCATGGTCCTTCTTTCCGGCCTCATAGCCATTCTTGCTCTTGGGCCGGCAGTACCGGGCCATGACAACAATGAGGATGATGAGGATTACTGTCATAATACCCGATACCACACCTATCACAATGCTCAGTCTCTGTTTACCTAAGTCGTAATTTGGGTCTCCGGCAATGTCAACAGACAGGGGTGTCCCCAGGCTCTTAGCAACCTGGGCCTCCACAATGGTAGAGTTAGACACTGTCTCATTAATGTACACGTGCACCAAGGTTGTGGTACTCTGTGACGGGAGGCCACTGTCATTCACTTGCACCACTAGACGATGCAAACCATAGTGCTTCTGCTCCACCTTGCCCACCAGGGAAATTACCCCATTGGCAGGGTCAATCTCAAACAGTTTGAACGGATTCCCACCTACAATGCTGAAGTTCAGGTCAGCGTTGACGCCAGTGTCGGTGTCTGTGGCCAAGACTGTCCTCACCACAGTCCTGGAGTTACTAGTGGGTGGCAGCAGTGTATAAGAGTTGTTGCTGGGAAAGGTGACGGTGGGAGGATTGTCATTCTCATCCATAACAGACAATGACACTGTTGCCGTGGCAGAACGGGGTGGAATCCCGCCATCTACTGCTTTCACTCTGAATGTGTAGGTAGTCTTTTGCTCCCTGTCAAAGGACACAGTGGAAAAGATTGTCCCAGTGTCATTTTCTATGGAAAATATGTCCTCCTCCTCCTCTATGTAAAGGCTCATCTGTGCATTTTCCCCTTTGTCCGCATCACTTACAGTAACCATCCCTACAGGGCTGTTAGGCTGCAGGTTCTCCTTTACATAAAAAGTAAACACATCTTGCATGAACTTTGGCTCATTGTCATTTTTATCTGCCACCAGGACCACCACGGTGGCAGACCCCTGGAGGACTGGGATGCCCTTGTCCTTGGCGATGACTTTAAATTCATACCTTTCTGCCTGCTCCCTGTCCAAAACGGTGTTGACTCTGATGTCCCCGCTGTCGGCATCAATGGAAAATATTCCATTTACAGAGGGGTCCAGGGAATAAGAAATCTGGGCATTCTTCCCGCTGTCTGCATCAAGAGCTACTACGTTAGTCACTTTTTCACCTGGGGCGTTGTTTTCTGGAAAGGAAACTTCCACCACATTCTGGCTAAATATAGGGGGGTTGTCATTGGTGTCCCCCACCTTGACAATCAAGGAGTTGTTGCTAGATAAGCTAGGGCTTCCAGAGTCTACAGCCACAATGACAACGTTGTACTCCTGTGTGGCCTCGTAGTCCAGAGGGGCTGAGGTGTGAAGGAGGTACTTTTTTCTGTTTTGCTCGCCCTCTGTCTCACTGGCTGGTTTCAGCTGGAAGGGCACATCCCCTACCACGGTGCACGTTACCACCCCATTCTCTCCCTGGTCTCGGTCTGACACCTGCACCAGCGCCACTGGGGTGTCCACCACCACATCCTCTGCCACATTAGCTACCCCATCCTTTACGAATATCCTCCCAATCTTCCGGATGTCAATGATGGGCACGTTGTCATTCTCATCTTTGATGTTGAGCACCACCGTGGCTTTATCTGTCTTGGGGGGCTGCCCGCGGTCACGGGCCATGACTGTGAAGCGCAGCTGGCTGACCTCCTCGCGATCGATGCGGTGCAGCACGCTAAGCCAGCCCGAGCCTTCATCCAGGCGCAGGAGCCGACGGACAGACTCAGTGGCCGCGCCGAAAACGTACTCGATCTGCCCGTTTACTCCAACATCAGAATCGGTGGCCTTTAGCTGCAGAATGGGGGCTCCAGGGGAGCTGTTCTCAGCCAGGTCAGCCTCGTATATGCTCTTCTCAAAGCGGGGGCTGTTGTCATTCACATCCGTAATCATAACACGTAGGATGGCTTGGGAGGAACGAGGAGGGTCTCCCCCATCCCTGACCCGCAACGTCAGCTCATAGGAGTCCCTCTGCTCCCTGTCTAGGGCCCCTTTAATGATCAGCTGTGGCTGCTTCTCCCCATCCGTTGTGTCAGCAACTTGGAGTTCAAAGACACTGCTTCTGCCAGCTCCCTCAGTGTCAAATCTCCTCTTGCCTGAGTAACTCTCCCCAGCATCGACACGGCCCATAGCACTGGACCCCGGCCGCCTGACTGAGCCCTCCCCACTGTCCTGGAGCAGCTCATAGCGCTCTATTCCATTTCTGCCAAAATCTCTATCAGTAGCTGTGGGAAGTAAATACAGCGTACCTATCGGTCTGTTCTCCTCCACCGATAAAGTCAGCACAGGAGATGGGAAGGACGGGGTATTGTCATTTATGTCTAAGATTATCACTTTTCCCTCAAACAGGTCGACCCAGCTCTGTGCTGGCCCTATTACTGACACTTCGAAGTCTATGAAGCACTCGTTTTCATCAAATATCATTTGGCATTGCTGTAATTTCTCACGGTCTATCCGGCGCTCGTTGGTGCTCAGCTCTCCGGTTATATTGTCAATTTTAAAGTAATCGGATCCGGACTCGAGGGTGAAAGTCACCTCACCAGATCCAGCCACGATGCCGAGGTCGGCGGCTACGTTTCCGATCCGAACATCGGCAGGACCTTCTTCTGCTAAGCGATATCGAAGTACTTGCTTGGCAGCCGGCTGAGTCAGCAGCCGCAAAATGAGCATACAGTAGCATAAATAGTCCACTGCACCAGTAGTCCTCATCGCTCCCCGCAGCTGATCTGCTTGTTATGTAGATTTGATTCGCGCGAAGTCGTGTTGAACCTGTGGGTTAGGAAAAAGGAAATAAACGAAATGTTCATTTTTGCCCCATCCCCTTTGTGTTTGAGCGAGTCTCCCGTTTAATATGCATGCGACATCGCTCCCCGGCCGCTCTTTCACCACTTCAGTGCAGTAAATTTCAAACAGGACATAAACCACAATTATCCCCCCTAGCACCACGACTGACTCTGCTTCCCCCGCTTAAAAAAATAAAATACTAATAATTAAATTAAATTAAATTAAATTAAACAAAATGAAATCGGACAAAATCCGCATTCTGCACAGTAAACTGTAGAAATAGCGTTTTTAGTTTAAGCCCTTTATTGTGGCTTATACATTTATCCGGCGAGATCGTTTCATTTGTGTGTTAAATATAATAATAATTATAATGATAACGATCATGATAATAATAATAATGAGATACTCAGCCGTTTAAATTATTTCGGAATGCTTAGCATACTATTTTTATATCTTTGTCACAGTTTACTATGCAGCGGTACGAAGATAAGGGTGTTTTACATCATAAGGTCTGGTACAGGAAACTCGTTTGAGATAATTCTCACTGCGGAATAACAGCAACAAAAAAAAACCCGGACTGTTTCTTAACTAATCGAAATACTGTACTTTACAAAAAGGTCCGTCTTCTTACCTTGTGGAAGTCAATGGGCAGTAAATGATCTGTCCCGCCGTCTTTAACAAGAACTTAAGATTTCGCTGCCTCCAGTCACTTAATACATCGCGCTATATAGTTGCATCAACGGCGGAAAAGAAAAAAACCCGCAGAGCGATGCATAGACTGTGTAAGGGGGGGTGGGGTGGGAATCAATGCAAACCGGAGGGAAAGCTGTAATTCCGATCAAGCAGAGGTGTTTCAGTAAATATCCCTGGGAAGATGCCGTGCTGAGTCCCGCATTCTCCGAGCTCCACCTGCATTGACACGGCCGGCTTGCGCTCGTAGTCCGTTCGCTCGCAGCCCGTATCTGCGGCACTCTGAGAGCGATTCACAAATGATATTGCAGTGCCTGCTCCACTCTCCACCCCCTCCGCTTGCTGTCCCAGCGCACGTAACCACGGCTCAACTTGATCGCTCAGTTTAAAGGGTAGCCCACGGAGTGTGTGCTGGAAGATGGGCTGCTGCTGCTGGTTCCGTTCCTTCTGCGTAAGCGGCTGGTGGTCATGGTTCTGTTCATTCTACGTAATGGGTTGCTGGTGCTGAGTAGAGGGTCTTATTGCTTAATAAGAGCTAGATCTTTATCAGATGCGACTTACTGGCACATATGCGAAATGCCGTAGCGCCCGTTGTTATGGGGGACTGAAGTGATCACAGCAGGTAAAATAAGGCTATTCTGCGTGGACGAGAGGAGCTGATAACACTACCCACCCATTAAACGAATAAAAGCACTATGGATGTTTTTTTTTTTTTGGTCTGTTACTCCACTCAATGTGCCACTGCGGTATCTGATCGCCGAAACAATATTCACGGAGATTTCAGTAGGCTACCATCCTCAGAATTATCGAGGCATGGGTCTCATCTGGAAGTTGTTACAATGCACAGCTAAGCTGAAATGAAGCTCCGCGGCGACTAAATGTGCGATAAATTTCTACCAGGTTCTTGCTTGTATATAAAGTACTCCGTATAATGGAAATAATTTGCTATGCGGCAAACGTAGCGGATGCTTCTTCTTTCTTAGACGTAAACAGTCTCATTTGTTTGAAAGACTACCCTACAAATATTGCTTTTCAGCAATATTTATTTTAAGCTCTGGGTCCGACGTGACGTCCGGTTTTCATATATAGATTTGTATACAGTTTAAACGGTGGGATTAAATTGAATGTCGCCGGAGATCATTGTCTGCTATGCACAATGTATTTGATTTCAGGTGTTCATTTCTGGGCAAGGACTTTAATCCTTTAGATACAAGCGAGGGAGCCGGGATGGTGGGACAGGGAGCGCGCTTCACCACTGCGCAACCTGGCCCCACAGCAAACGGAGCGATACGGAGGTACGCAGGAATCTGCAGAGTCTCCGTGTGTCTGAGTCTCCCCCGCCCCCGTCTGACTGCACAAAGGACGGAGCCCAGGAGGGATTCTTCCTTCCGTGATAATGCTGATGCGCACAATTTCAGACGCCGCGATATTTATTCGGCGTATCGCCGTCACCCAACGACCAAGAGACCGTGATCAGCTTTCACGGCGATGCATCATAATGTGAGAGCGTCGATATACCTAATAAAACATAAAATAATCACCACACTAGCCTTTAGTGTTAGTTTGAATAAAGCGCTTGCAAATGACTTAGGCGTAAATCCATGTGGGGCTTTGGTTATATTCAGAGTTTATCCTGCGTGAGCGGACTCCCCCCTGTATATTAAATTGGATAATGCCGTATACAGTTGGTTATCGTTTCAAGTACCTTTACAACGGACAGGTCTGCTTCTGTTACTGAAGCAGGGCACTACTTAGCATCTCGGCCATATATACATCTGTTCGTTGGCGCCCTCTGTCGGCCAATCCGCCGTAACAAATATATTTGCGGATCTTATAAGGTTGGAGAGGAGCGCTTTTTAACTCCTCAAGATTAACGCCACTTCCCAGTGACCGTTTATACTGACTGTACCGACCAAATTATTAATTACAGTTGCGCAAAAGGCGAATTTTGTCATGTTAAAAAAAATTCATGTTTATGTAGATTGCAGTGAAAATCCACTAGATGGTGTCCCTTGTTTTGCCATGATGGAATGAGGCTTTAAATGAACATCTGCCCTCACAGTCACGGCTGACATGTGGTGTGGAGGCTGGGAAAGCTGTCGGTTCCCATCCAAGTGTGTGCAGCTTTAAAGGAAATGCCAAATACAAGGTGCAGCTTCCAGGAGGGGTAACTGCTGTTGAACCTCTAGAAGGTTATTTTATCCAGTTGTCTGAAAGAGGCACCGGATTGCACTAATGGCTGAAAGTTGAAGTTGTTCAGGACGTTGGAAATAAAAGAAAAAAATGTTGGATAAACAAAGAATTAAAAACAAGAGATGACATCATTCTGACATCACTAGTATAGGACAAGCAGTTTTGGTTCACGGAATTACAAAGGAACTGTTCTGTAAACTCCAGAAAAAACATAAAAGCAAAAAAATTTGTTAAAATATTTCTATTTACATTTCAGAGATACTTTGTGTTTAAACATGTAATGGAATTCAAATTAAATTGGATAATTTACTACCTTTAATTAAAATATGCTATATATAAATGCTGAATGCTATGTATCCTGTTGTATGGCCTGTATTAGATTGATTTGGCATTCTTTGCGTCTGTCAGTTGTTAATTTATAACACAGATGCTGTGGCTGTGTGCAGCTCATGGAATTAATAGTTTCTACAGTCACTGTGGTATTTAGGGGTGGAGCACAAATTAGCCTTTCATTGAAGACATACTGGAGTTTCATAATGGGAATTTCATCACAGGATTTCACTCGCTTTAATGGCATCACTGCCTTAAATCAAATTAGTCCACCCATCCATCTGCATATCTTGAACCAGGACGGGAAGGGGGGGTTGAACCCTGCCTCAGGATACCAAGGCCCAAGGAAGGGGTACATGACAAATCGTATACCAGTCCATTGCAGGGCACAGGGTGGGCGTACATCACAGTCAGGTTGCCAGTCCATCACAGGACACAGCACAGGGAACACCACAGAGCGGATGCCAATCCATCACAGGGCACAGGGTGGGCATACATCACAGTCAGGATGCCAGTCCATCACAGGGCACAGGATGGGCGTATATCACAGTCAGGATGCCAGCCCATCACATGGCACAGGAGGCGGGGTACACCACAGACAGGATGCCAGTGCATTGCAGGGCACAGGAGGGGGGTACATCACAGACAGGATGCCAGCCCATCACATGGCACAGGAGGGCTGTACACCACAGACAAGATGCCAGCCCATCACATGGCACAGGAGGGGGGGTAAACCACAGACAGGATGCCAACGCATTGCAGGGCACAGGATGGGGGTACACCACAGATTAGATGCCGGCCCATCACAGGGCATAGTACAGGGAACACCACAGACAGAATGCCAGCCAATCACATGGCACAGGAGGGGGGGTACACCACAGACAGGATGCCAGCGCATCACATGGCACAGGATGGAGGTACACCACAGACAGTATGCCAGTCCATCGCAGGGCATAGACACTCAGGCACATGGTTACACAGTACAGGTAATTTGTAAATGTCAGTTAGCCTAAGGTGTTTCTTTGGAATGCAGCAATAAACTGGATTACAACATAGAAAGGACATGCAAAATTCTCAAAGAACAAAGGCAGTATTCAAAGGCCACAGTGCCCTACACCCAAAACAGTTATATTCACTTCTAATTATTAGTTTATATAATAGGTGTTACAAAAATATTGTGCAAATGAAAAATCAAAATCATATGACATGGCTGGCTGGAGCAGATTAAACACAATCACTAAATATGAGGCAGCCATCAGAAAGTGATGATTGCTGACATCTCGTACACAAAGAGTCTGCTTTGAGGCTATGTGGGGCAGGATGGCCGGAGGAAACACTGCATCAGCCTCACAGTCATTATCACTAACTCCGTACCGTGGGCTCTCGGCGGAACCGCCCTCCCCGCCACCCCCACACACCTGAACCAGCAGCACCACCCGAGCTGGTGGCACCTCCCCACCCACCTCAGGTACTTTGGGTGAAAACCAAAAGACAAAAATCGAAAAAGATACATTTATTTCTGTAGTGATGCCATGCATTATCTACCATGATAAGAGTGATTCGGCTGGAATCTGCTCAAAGTAACGAAAATTTCTTACTTCTGCAGCAAATATTAAGTTGTAAAATTTGCTACAATATATGCTGCACATTTGTCACTTTGGACAAAATGCCTTCAATTAAAATAATAAAAGTACTGGAAGGGAATGAACTGATCCATATAAGAACAATCATGTAAATTCTGTAACGAGATGACAGCCCATCAAGAAGAGGTGAAACGAGCATGAGCAGGAGCGTGAGCAGGAGCGTCCCATCCAGCCGAGCAGCAGATGCATCATTGGGAGCTTTCCGGAGCGGAGGTGAGATGCTGCTAGAGTGTAGGAGAATGACAGATCCAAGGCATGCTGGGAAGCACTCTGTTCAGGGCTAGGCCTGGGTTTTTCATGGAGAATTTACCCTGCTACCTCTGCTGGAGGTGTCCTCATTAGCCCAGGGTGTATTAGTTTTAATTAGGGAGGCTGTCGGTGAAAACATGGCAACAATTCAGCAGGAGTTCGGCAAGGGTGAGCATGCTAAACTTCCGTCCAATACAGCAGTGATGCACATGTAAAAAGTGATTCTTATTGCCCCTAAAAGGGCTTTAAACGCCATGGCTTCTTTAGCAGTTTTGTCTTTGATGCTTGCATTATCCCTAATTGAATGTCTCTCTGCTTTCGCTAAATGTTAACGTGCGGTGTACAGACTGGCATTTCTCACCGGAGCGCTAGCAGCTGCTGGAGAGAGGGTGTCAGACATATTCTTTTGGTGCCACACTTTCCTCCTTCTACCCCCTCCCCACCGGCATTCTCCCTTCCTCTCTCTTCTCACGTTGCCTGAAATAGACAGAGTTGCTCATTACTTTTGCGCCCAACTCACAGTCCGTGGGCTGGATTGACCGCCTCCATCAGCAATTCCAAGCAAGCTGAAGATTCAAAGTCGCTATCGACTTAGCTGAGCTACGTCAAAGCAACCACCACTCCAAATTTACTGTGTGTGATGACGGCACTCACTGTGCCCACAGACTGATCTTGAGTACGTCTCTTTGAATTGGGAGGGTGTGTTTGCCCCCCGAGCAGCCGAGCGGCGTGCACAGCCAGGGCCAGCCAGTTACGTGCTAGTGGTGTGTGACTCAGGCCAGCCTTCTGGGCGCCTGTTTCATTGCAGTGAGCCCTGGGTTTTGTCGATGTGTGACGGGCAGTCATTGTAAGGCCCTGCAGGTTGGCAGCAGACGGAGCCAGACTCATACACATTGCTGACATCCCGCACTTCCCCTCTCACACATTCACACAGTTGCTTCTCCTGTCTGTCTCACTTTCCCAAGACCTTTTCACATTTGTTGTTGTTGTTGTGAAATTATGTTTGATCCCCACAGCCCCCCCCCCTCACCCCCATCTTCAGAAGGTTATTCAATAAACAGGCAATGTATTACACAAAGAGATGTGCTAAAAGTCTGCTATCTGCTCATAGATCTGAACCTCTGGGACTCCATCTGATTTCTCCTCCTGATGCTGGATATGTGCTGGTTTCCACTTGAAAGCCAAGGCTGATCCTAGTGGAACAAAAACAGAAATTAAAAGCACTGAACAATTAAATAGTTCCCTGTTAATTTATCTCTACAGTAGCCAGGAGATGGATTCCTGCAATGAAATTAAAAGCAGAGTGCAGGAATTATCAAGGGCTGCGTGTCAGGTTTGCGAGACAGATATGATTGAATATCTGGGGATTGAGCGGGAGCTCGTTTCCAAATTATGCTTTTCTATTTGAGTCTTCCCCTCCAGAGCAGAGTTATTACAGGGTGAGGCCTCCAAGATGTTAGAAGTAAATGTAAAGTGGCACACTGTTCAGTAGGTATACACTTACTTTCTTAAAAGTCATTTCATTTAATTATGACAACCGAATCACAGACACATGGTGTGTATACTTAATGTCATAATGGTCAGCCAATCCAAATATGACATGGGAGGAGTCAATTCATTTTCACCTCACACTATTTTGGATTACAGTCCACAGGAAGCCTTTGTTACACGACGGTCATCGATTTGTTCCATCTGTCACTCACGCTTCCAGAATGAGTACATTTCCATGGTTTCACTGCCCCACCCCCAAGTAAACTTGGCTCCAGTCTCAAAGTCAGTCCCAAGTAGTATCCTCAACTTGTTTTCTAATGCTATTCTTGCCCTGTCTGGTACCTTTTGCCAAGGAAAGCCCCTCCTCTAAATCCCAGTGCCAGATAACGCCCAGTTCGCCATCCTGCCTGGAGAAATCCTCAAACAGCTGGTATACCTTTAAACTTCTGTATCGTGTGATACACAGCTCCACATCGCCACAGTGTCAGGGCTCTCTGCCAGGGCGTCGCAAAAACGCTGCAGCAAGGAGGTCCATGGATACGCCAGCCACAAACTCGAAGTCGCATGATCTCCCACCTTCCAATGGCACTGTTGTTGACTCATGATGGGATAAAACATGGTGCAGAATGAATGGCAAACTAGTATAGTGATTTATGAAGAGCGTAGCTTGTTGTGGTCTCACTGTTGGAATGTGTGTGACATCATCACATACAGAGTCAGTAACGCTGGTTCAGCCCCCACCCACTCTGATCACCAGCATAAATGAGCTGTACCTCTCTGTATGCCCCAGCTGCTATGATACAGCGGACACAATAGGCCGGTTTATTCCCCTGATACAGCCTTCCTTATGAGGGCTGAAGCGCATAATGGAAACAAATGACTGTCCCCTTCCTCTGAGCTGAAATCTGTGAGGCCCGCACAATCTGCCAGTGTTAACGGATGTCTGTTATTTGCATGCACCAAAGGACCCGGCGAAAGTCAGCCGGACATTAGGAGCCTTTCACGGGGAAAAGAAATGATGTGAAAACAATCCCTAGAATATTTCTGAAAATACATCGGCTATTTCCATGTGGCTCAGCTCCTCATTCCCATTGGGTGTCTGGGATTTTAATGTGTCAGCATGTGACCATTTAAACATGTATTGTTTGTCATCTGGGCTCTCATTTTAAAATCTTCTAAACTGGTGCAGGAATAAAAAAAATGAATTAAAATATAAGGTAGGTATAAAAAACTAAATGTTAAATAATTCCACATGGTTGTGTTCTTGTGACCTTCAGCAGGCTTTAAATGTACATTAAAAGTTTCATCACTGCGTGAAGAAAAAGGTGTATATGACGAGCTCAAGCTATATGCTGATAAGCACACCCAGAACAATAGTTTACAAACCTGAGAGCCATGTTTTGGTCTGAAAATATCAGCACAGTAAGTGATATCGATATCCAATCAGCAGCCCATAATGCTAGTCTCTTTCCATTCTCACACTGCATCTCAGGCATAAAAATTTCAGTGGCTCATAGTGAGTTTCCTGTCAGCTTTCGGAGGGGAAGGCAGCCCCAGCGCCCAGAGAAATAGAGACGTTTCTGCTTGGGATCGCACAGCTGGTGCGGATCTTCAAAATGGCACTGCACCTCACCATGGGGACGGGTCCCCTGTCAAAATGTCTCACAGTATGAAATACCGCTTCAACTTTTTTCCTGTTCCCAAACCATCCTTCATCATTTTGAGAGGGCATTTTCTCCCCTTTCCAGGATGTTCTAGCACAGAAGAGCTTCTGTGCTCTTTGTGGTCTTCCTGCACCTGACACCCCTCTCCGTCTCCGTGAGGCATCTGTCACTCGCAAAAGAGCCTGAGGTTCCATGACACAACAGAGCAGGACAGAGGGGGGAGGCTTGCCCTGGCCAGGGTGCCGTGGTGCCATACCTCCCTTTGTGTTGGGGAAAGGGATTCAACTGTGAAGCTTTACCAGAAGTGGGAAGCCACCTGAAATGTATGGTGATGTGGGTTGTGCAACTTCAAACCTTATTTCTTGAGAGTGACATTTCAGAACATTTTACGTTGGCAGGGTAGATGTATGAGAACATGCACTTCGATTTTTGCAAGGAGCCCTTAAACATGATTAGAGAAATTAGGTAAGCTCTTTGAACAGTATCTCTGAACCTTGTTGTGGCTTGTTGCCATGGAGATCAATAGAGGATGCTGATCATGGTCTTGTGAGACTGTGTCGGATTACAGCCATGCATTGCATGATGGGATGTCAGACCAGCCATTGTCAGTAAGATAACCTCTGCCCATGGGCCTGCCAAACTAGGTTAGGTCAAATCGCATGAAGAGCATAAAAAGTCATAATACTCAAAGAGAGCACAGCTATTACAATTGACACAGCTGGCTAAATTCACACCCATCAGCCACATATGTCACAGATTCAAGGAAATGCACATTTATGGTGACGCTCAGAGCCTTCTGCTTTTATAAGAGTTACACGGGAGCTTTGAGAAATATTGATATAAACTCTGAAGGAATTTGAAGTAAGATCTATATGCATCATCAGAGGTAGCTTTCCGATTTTCTCTCTCTGCATACCTTGTTTTTTTCTATTGTACAAACAGCACAATTAATTATCATGTTTATTTCATAACTGGTTGTCTTGACATTTTGCAAAGGATGCATAATTTCTACATTTGGTGTGTACATGATATTAATTAGGTCTATGAGCTCTTTGGAATGACTATGAGCTCTCGAAAACACAAAGTGCGTACACTTTTGAACAATCCATTGAAAGTTCCGCATTAATAAATAAGCACTCTGCACTTTATATGGCTTGCCCACTGGTCCTTTGAGTTTGTAGAACTTTGAATGAAACATCACGCTGTGCACCTATGTCATGCTTCACAAATCAAGGGTTGCACCAAATGACTGATCCTACACAACTGAGGTACACATAATAATGATGATGATGATAATAACCATATAACAACAACAACAACAACAATAATAATAATAATAATAATAATAATGACTTCGCTTATACTGGAGAAGAGAGCTTTTTGAGAACCTATTTACATAACGTTGTATTCAAAGAAGGAAAGTAGCCATCTCCAGTTTTAGAAATTTTCAAAAAAACAGAAATTATAATCCTTTATGTGTTAATGTAGGTAGATAAAACAGTACTGCTGATACCTAGAATAATTTCCAAATCAGCATGCCAGTACTAGGAAATAAGGTATTTTGTGGAGATAATAACATATTTGAATTCATGCACTATTCATATTTTGTGTCATTATCATTTTTAAGGATGCAATAAACACGGGACACAATCTGCATCACAGTGGCCACACACTGTGTGCTTATGTACACAGAAGCAGCACGTCACTGAATATTCAACACTGGTAGAAAGTCAGCTGCGCTAATATTCAGCAGTTCCTTTGAGTTCTACGTGCTCGACTCCTGTGCTGTACACGTCGGGATACGCTGATGACTTTGAACATCGGATTGGGAAAACAAAACTCAAAAACTCCAGCGGGGACCTGCAGTGAATGAACCACCAACTGATCCTAACAAAATCTCTACCTTATTTTCCATTCCTAATTGAGTTAGTTTTAAATCATGCTAAATTAATTGAAATCTTCAGCACTATAAATTCCAATGAGTCTGGTATTAAGCATTCAGCTTTTGCTCATTCAGTGATGACAAAAGAGTTTGACAGAGAGTTGAGGGAGCTAAATAAGACAGAAGACTTAATTTCAATTGGATATTCACTTTTTTTGACTAGATCAGATACTGCCAAGACTTTCGGACATTAGCAGAAAGTCAATACTTTATATCACAAATGAGATTTGAGTCTGAAATACTGAAGCTACTTTGAGAAGAAATTACTTTGTTTTCCACCAGAACATAGCAGTGTGTCAGAAGTTAGCATAGCTTAGAAATTACGTATTGTCACCTTTGAATGACGTGAAAGATTTGGGTAATTCATCAGTGGTTTTAATATTGATATATTTGCAGAACGCTTTGATATGGAATTAAATGCAAAACACCATAAGCAAACAATATAATTTGTTATTGTTATATTCATTGTCTGAAGAAATTATTGCAATGTACAGAAAGCTTAAAATATTCCAGAAAATAAACTTTTGTATAATAAATATAAAAGTGGTATGTCATACTCTTTTTCTTTTATTTAGACAATAATATTTGTTTCTTCTACTTCAAAGGCAAAACTGATCGCTGTCATTACAATGAGCAAATGTTTTAGGACATTAAGTAGATTTCTGAAAAAAGTGTCTGCAACTCACAAGTCATATAACCTCATTATAGCCTATGCTTGTCTTTTCCACTGTTATGGAGCAGCTTTATAAATGACAGTCTGCATTTACTTGTTATGTTGAGACTTGTGGAATGAAGGTATCTAGCCAATTGCTTTGGTAGCTGAATGAACAATATGCACAGTCACTGACTTTGCACTTTTATCATGTACACCGTGATATCGTTAATAAATTCATAAATTTTAATAATTGAGAGGGGTAAATTGTACCATGACCTCCATAAACTCCCTTTTCCTTTTGCAAAAATGAAAACTGTGACCCTCATTGAGTAAGAGGTAATTAACTGAATAGTGGGTTGGAGAAATGTGCAATATTGTCACACTGGCATTGCTATATCCAGTACTATACAAAAGTTTCAGGCAGTCAAATAAATTACATTTAAATGGTCTTGTTGGTTTAAAACCATTGTGTCTGTCAAAGTCCATTTCAAAACCTCTCCTAAAGTCACCCCAGTATTTGCAGCAAAGAGCCAATACATCCATGTCTTTGTTGACCTGATCACTAGTTTACATGTTTGCGTAATCAATGCGTTATAAAATTATTTCACAAATGAAGTTTATTAGTTCAATGAGCTGGTGGGGAAATTACCAAACACATAGAATGGCTGAGGGGCCCTTGAGGAGTGGTTTGGGAACTGAAGTGGATCTAAGCCTCTAACGAGGTATGAGAAACTTTTTGGAGAACAGAAGGCATTCTTTTTAATTTTTGGTTTCTCTTACTACCCAGCTAAATAGCTTTAAACTGCCTAAGATGTTTTACGCAGTACTGGTGGCTACTGCAGCTTACATTGGGTTGTGATGCAGACTCTGCCATGTGAAGCTCAGATGATGATGCTACACCACAAACGTCCTTGATCCCCCGGAACTTGCTCTTCATCTCCCCCTCTATCTGCAGGTGGAAGGATGTCACCATGTTGTTCCTGGGTCTTTACCAAATGACATCACCGTGTCTTAGCTGGTGACTCAAAATAGCTACCCCGTTTCACCTGGACATCTTAGTGTTGCATATGCGGCACTGCATTTGGGGGTGGATGTAATCGCCTTCCAGCTCTTGCATATTTAAAAACAGAGCACCTGCACTTTTCAGTCCCACTCCTGTTTCAGTACGGGAAGGCGAGATGGATGCCTTAGTTTCCTGCAATCAATGAGCATCCGTTTTGTCCACAGGGCCAAGATTGGATGGCTACCCAGGCCATAAATAATTAGTTAGGAGCAGACGATGGCTCAGATCAAATCAGAGATGTGCACAGAAGATGACAGTAAAAAAAAGAGTGAAACGGAATGGATTTGTTTTTCTGGTCCAGCAGTCTGATCGAGATGAATGTTCAGAAAGCGGTTCTGGCTTTTGAGGACAAGATAGCCTAAACAGATGGATATAATCTGATTCGCAAATTGCAATACTGTAAATTCACATAAAATTAGTTCCTGCAGGGAAAGCAGAACTAATGTTAATATACCTGCACCAGTCATCTGGAATGCCAGTATATTATTAAAACGGCGGCGTCAGTCTCTGTGAATGATGTTGTATGATACCTTCATCAATCGTTGTTAATGATTTTTTGCAAAAAATTCTCAAGGAGTTTTTTTGTTGAAAGGCACTATAATATCAAACTATTTGTAATGATCTTTGTAAATACCAGTTTATTATTCAAATAGTTGCACGAGTCTATGTCAATAGCAACTTTAGGTAAAAGTACTTGCAGCAGTCTTTGTAAAAGTCACTATAGCATGAAATACTGGTGAAATACCTTACCTGTTACTGTAAATACCTGTTAAGTCTATTTTGGGATCAATTTCATGTTTAGGAATCTATAAAGTTGGCTGATTTTAGTATATTTGTTTAAGCTACTTTAAATAAAAGTTTTATTTCATGCAGGCATCTCAGATACTGTAGAAATTCATTTTACTGAAGGAAATGTGGGATGTGGAATATCATTGTCTAAATTGTTTTGAATTTCATTATTAAGTGTCATACACCAACCACAGAAACCTCCGTAGATTTTTTTTCTTGCCTCTTTCCTAAGCCAAGGTTTTGTCTAATTCAAATAAAATCAGTGAACCTATCCCTCCTGCTTTGTTTCCTGATATCTCTATATCAGCATTCTCTTGTTAGAGGCTATCCCCTGGCGGGTGATTTGGTGTCCACCCCATTTCAGCTGATGGTATTGATCAACTAAAGCATAATTAGTTGAATGAGGTGTGCAGTGCATTATGGGATATTCTGAAGTACAGTAGCCAGTCCTGTAGATAGATGCATCATGTATTAAACAAACTTCTCATAACCAATTGTCCTGAATATTAACTTAATTCTTGAATATATATTGGTAAATAACAACGTTTATCAACAATACTGCAAGTGACATCATTAATTTATTTATTAATTAAATTATCAATGCTTTGTATGCCGATTTTTACATTCATGTGCATTTAGGAAACTTGAAGGGAGAAGTTTATTAGAGAATATTGCCTGTGGGCTTTTAGTGTAAACAAGCACATATGCAAATAGTGTTAATCACAGCTTTAAGTTACTAGATAAAACAGGCTCCATTTTATTTTCAAATGGTACCTAATGAAAGTCAGTTAGAAAGCAATGAGAAAAGTAAAGAACATTTAAATGCTTTGAAATTAAGTCTGTACTTAAAAACAATAAGGGCCATTCTTAATTTATTTCTTTTAATGATGTGTAGTACTTCAGGGTTGCATTGGCTGGTTTAATTGCTTAGCAAGAAATTCTTTTCAACCAGAGCAAGCATTAGAATTTAGCATTCTTGCCATGTACATGTTTGGATACTTTACAGGAGCAGATTGAGCACTTTTCTCTGGGGTGTGCCCTACTGGGTCTTGAACTTGCAACTTTCTGAGGTTTTGCCACCGGCCATTATTCAGTGATGTATTAATATTTACTACATTTTACTTGATTCGCACATCTATGTTTTGGTATTCCAGTCTATTCTGAGTGCAAAGAAAACACTCCTGATTGACAAGCACTCTCTCTTCTGGATAAGGACAGCAGCTAAACAATGAATCATAAACAGGGGATATGCTTTTCTGAGGTGATGTGAGACTACAGCCCGGAATTCTGGGAAGAACCACAGCCCGCCTACATGCCAACCTTCACATGCCTGTGGGTACGCTTGAGTGCCCTCTCAGTGAGTTCCTTGGGTCTTTGGGATTCAGCCATTCCAAAATATAGGTTCCTTAACCATTTTAACTTAAAGGAGCAATAAAAACTAAAATTAATCATTTAATATTGATTTTAATCTATTCAGTTTTAGGCAATGAAACAAAACTGGAGGCACTGACTTCACTTAATTAATCAATAAAATGGTAGCATAAAGTGTCTATTATTAGATTAAATGAA
This sequence comes from Brienomyrus brachyistius, assembly GCF_023856365.1. NCBI lineage: Eukaryota > Metazoa > Chordata > Actinopteri > Osteoglossiformes > Mormyridae > Brienomyrus > Brienomyrus brachyistius. The sequence goes on from NC_064544.1 coordinate 24,359,100, forward strand.
ATGTCAAGTATCAAGAGATTCACAAAGTATCTCTACCACATTTTCATACCACATACCACATGTTCTTTATTCTAAAGCACATCTTATTCAATAGACACATTTCTCATTAACAGATGCATAGTAAATCCCATTGCTGTCTTGCACATGAAAATGCTGACTGGTACAGAAATGTCCCTGACTGCAAGGGGATTCTGGGATTGTAGCTGTTATGATTTGTGAAGGCAGTGCCTGCTACACAAGACTGTAAATGTGCTTCTATAATTTATGACATGTTGAGAAAGCCAGCTTTGTTCGGCGATAGAACCATACGACGCAAAAAAGTTGGGCAGGTAGTTCCAGACTTTTGTTATTGTAGTTTTCCCTTTTCAAATGGGGGCTGGGGTGGGATGTGGGTATAACAGAGGAAGAGGGGAAAACACAACTTCATGGACAAAGAAAATGAAAGGTTCAGTTTCATTGGTGACAAGATGAACGGAACAATTCAGCATATAGCACAGGTGATGGAGCTGGGTTTGCTTCCCTTCTGTGCTTTCATAAGGTTGGAGAACAGAAAAGCACATATACAATAAATATATACAATACTCGCACACACACACACACACACACACACTCGCAGACACACACATGCACTGTGGGACAACAAAGAGCAAAAGAAAGAAAGTTACAGGAATCCTCAGAGTCTCCTGATTCATAAATGCATTACGAAAATAATTTTACACGAGAATACATTTTTGGAAGAAGAAAAATGACTGACATAATTGGATTTCATCAAAATCACTGTACCATTACAATTAATATTTATACATTATTTGAAATGGAAGTGTACTGAATACACAAACGCACACATGCTTCGCCTTTGATATGCAAGCCAGGCTGCAGGAATCAATTTTTTGCTGTAGCCCATCCATCAATTCATCCATCCATCCATCCATCCATCCATCCATCCACCCAACCATCCATCCATCCACACTCCTCATCCTGCAGAAGGTTGTGAGGGTAACAGAAGATAATCCACATAAGCCATAATCCACATTGCTCCCTGATTTCCTCCTAGTTGCACTTACCTGTATAGAGGACCTGGCTATGTACTAAGGGTCAGACCTGGAGCAGCTGATTTTCATCTTTAATTTCTTCACATCATGCTCTACAACAAAATTAATTTATACTTGCTGCAGGCCACATAAAGATGAGGTCATAGGAGGGACAACATTACAACAAACATCCAAAATGCTAACTCTATTCCTCCATGATGAACACCCAGCCTGTGCCAATGATATGCTGTTAAGTCACAAAACAGAGACAGAGGGAACATATCTGAGGTATGGAGCAGTAAGTGTGCATAGCCAAGTCTCACTGGACATTTAGAGAAATGCAGGAGAGCTGCTTACACTGCCATCTAAAATGTAGTTCAAGTAAATCAGTAAATTTCTCTATGTGTGACTACGGGAGTGACAGTATTGCAATGCACTGGCGTGTGTGTATAATGTGCCTAGCTTTATGTATGTGTTTACAAGGAGAGCCTTCGGACCACCGGCGAAGTGCTGTTTAGATAAAGCATCCATCTTCCATAATTGTGTTGCATTATAGTGGCATTGCATGTATACAGTATCTTACGTTATGCTATGTGTTTACAAAAAGGGCTTCAGAGCCCCACATAAATGGTGAATTTATAATCCATCCATCTTTTTTAAAGGCTTATCCAGTACAGGTTCTCAGAGACCACAGCGACAATTACAGGAAGGACAGAACACAAGGCAGAGGAATACTCTATGGGCAATTCAGAGACCCCAGTTAGCCTAACTCTATGGAAGAAACCATCACAGCACAGTGAAAACATGCAAAATCCACATGCATACCATGCAGAGGCATCTGCCAGGGCAACAAGCTACAGCAGCACCCACTGCACCAAGGAGCCACTGAACCACAGAGCTATATATATATATATATATATATATATCCATCCATCCATCCATTTTCCAAACCGCTTATCCTACTGGGTCACGGGGGGTCCGGAGCCTATCCCGGAAGCAATGGGCACGAGGCAGGGAACAACCCAGCACGGGGGGCCAGCCCATCGCAGGGCACACTCACACACCATGCACTCACACATGCACACCTATGGGCAATTTAGTAACTCCAATTAACCTCAGCATGTTTTTGGACTGTGGGGGGAAACTGGAGTACCCAGAGGAAACCCCACGACGACATGGGGAGAACATGCAAACTCCACACATGTGACACATATATATATATGGGGGCGGCATGGTGGCGCAGTGGTTAGCACTGTTGCCTCACACCTCTGGTACCTGGGTTCGAATCTCCGCCTGGGTCACATGTGTGTGGAGTTTGCATGTTCTCCCCATGTCGTCGTGGGGTTTCCTCCGGGTACTCCGGTTTCCCCCCACAGTCCAAAAACATGCTGAGGCTAATTGGAGTTGCAAAATTGCCCATAGGTGTGTATGTGTGAGTGAATGGTGTGTGAGTGTGCCCTGCGATGGGCTGGCCCCCCATCCTGGGTTGTTCCCAGCCTCGTGCCCATTGCTTCCGGGATAGGCTCCGGACCCCCCGCGACCCAATAGGATAAGCGGTTTGGAAAATGGATGGATATATATATATATATATATATATATATAGTATTTAATATAATAATAATAATCATAATAAGGAATAATTTACAGATGATAAGATGGCTTCAACATTTCAAAAAGACACATGTTATGTGTGAAAAGCAGTGTTTCTCAATCCAGTCCTTGGAGACCCCAGACAGTCCAAGTTTTTGCTCCCTCCCACCTTCCAGGTAGGGAGCTGAGATGGTGCAAAAATGTGGACTGTTAATGGGTCCCCAAGGAATGGATTGAGAAACACTGCTATATAGCAGGAGAACATTTTGCAAGAACAGATGCGCTCTATGTCTCAAACACTGTTCCCTCATAACCCCCCCCCCATGGTCCCATACATACAGCTCAGCCAGTTCAAAGTTTTATGAACACCAAGATGATGTTTTCCACATCTCCCATGACTTCCACAATCAGTATATGTAAACCTCATCCACCATCTATGGGCAGTTCCGCAACATATGGTGCAAAGTAGCTTTTCACCACCTTTATCCTTGAAAGAAACAAACCACTTTCTTGAAAAATGGTCCAATATTCCACTACACTTGGTTCAGGACTTGTTATTATAGTATTGCATGAACGATCGGAGCCGTTCTCAAGGCAAAGCATGACCCTCCTACTTATTAAGGCCTTGATATTAATATACTGTTAGGAAGGCCCATTATTTTGGCCATGCCTCGTATGTGTGTAGGTGAGTGTGTGTGGGAGAAAGTGTTCATTGTCAAGCCACTGCTGCTATTCCAGCTTCTCTTCTCTTTGTGTGCTTGATTAAAATTCAATTGATTAAGTGTCCTTTCACCAGGCCCCTCCCTACTCAATTCATTTTGGTCACGATCCACTGGACAAGTCACAGCTTAAAAGGCAGCAAAAAAATTGAATTTATATTATATATATTTTCCACATTTGTCTCTCTTTTTACGCGGCCAACTCTCAGTCATGCAGGACTTGACATTGCACAGGTCATGGCTCTCAGGTTTTGGTAATTTATCCAAAACTTGTACTTCACTTTATAAAGTAAATTCATTCCATACCCATAAGCTATAGTTTTACATCTGGATAAGTCACATCGCATTGGGCTGGAATAAAATGAATGGTTTAGTTACAACCTATACAGTTCAGTAATAACACCTACACCAGAGTGTACAGCACACAGTGTTCACCATGACAGCATAGTAGTCATAAGATATTCTTGGCCATGGAAAAAACGTAGGCTTCCTCTATTCATGCAAAGTACACAGTATTCTGATAATTAGGGGGTAACCTTTTGATGCCCCTACTAACCCTGTGCATGTGATTTATGTAGTAACATGATTTGTTTGAGAGTTCCTGTTATTGCTGAGTGACAGGCTGTAGTCAAATTGTCCTTGGCTAGAAGCTTATGCAGGGATCATAGCCAAGCAATACACTGGTGGCACTTTTCAGCAGTGCATAGCCACAAGGCCTCTAGGGACCCAGAGCGAATCCCAGTCGAGGGTACCCGTGGCATCTTCGATAACATATGGTGCATCGGGCTTGTGTTTTTTGGCTTCTCTCCTATGCTGCTTAGTTGTTTCTGTTCCAGCCTTATGTCATATCATCTATTTTGATGAGATCCTACTTTAGCTTAAAGTTTTCTTTGTCGCAGTTAAAGAAATTGGGTTTTGGGGGCTGCAGCGGGTGAGAATGTTTGAGGTTGCCAATGGTGGATGTTACACCTGTAGCTTTACTGTCCTCATTAACACAACAGTAGCTGGGTAAATGGATGACACAGAGAAATGTAATGAACTCCCATGAAAGGAGCACCCTTTACGCAATAAATAATGTAGCGTAATATAAAGCTTGGCACGGAAGCCTGTCCATACCTAAGTCTAATGAAGGACTTCTAACTTTCACATGAAGAGCCACATTGCATCCTCACAGTCTCCTGGGTTACCTGTAAGGCTGAAAAGAGGACAATGATGACACAATGGTAATGGGGAGGGTGACTGATGATCAATAAAAACATTATATCTTGAGACATTCACTTTAGATTCTTCACTTTTATCTGGCCAAAATGTGCTGACAGGCATAAAGCTCTAATAACATAAATAACAGGGAATACTTCCATTTGTAACTCCTCCTTCTCTTTCTTTTCCCCTTCCCCTTCTCCTTCTTCTTTTATTTTCCACTGGGAAATTCATGCATTTTTCACACCGTCATCTATTTCCTGTGTCTTGCAATGATTTGATGCTATATTAAATGAAATGTGTAAATGCACCAGACCCCCATTGTGAGGGATTAGATGTTTCCACCGCTATCTTGCAGACATATTTCCCAGTGTCAAAAACTGTCACACTAAGAGGGAGAAAAGCTAGTGGGTCAGGATGTCTGTGTTGGGGGGGGGGGGGGGGGCAGGGGGGAGTGTTCCTAGTATCTTGTATCCTGGGATAATTTGACAGATAAATATATTTTGGTCAAAGACACCCATATTTTTAATATTTGGGTGTCAATTATTTGTTATGCCAGATAAAATAATGGGTGCCAAGTATGGGGCAGGTGTGAACCCAAATGGCATTAGGTATAATGAACAATAGTTAATACCCAGACACTACAGTGCAGCCAGACCTCTCTTGCAACAAGGGTAGAATGACTGTAATACTGTCTCATGTGAAATTAGTACAATCACACCGACTGGAAAACTATATTGTTTTATTGAAATAGTGAGTCTGGTTTTTAATGAGCAACTACCCTGGATTTTTTTTTTTAATTATGTCCTTGTTTACAATGAAACCCTCATCATTGTCCTTCATTACCGGCCTTGTTCTCCTCAGGCAGTATCACAATGTAAATATGTCAAATAAAATTAATATTAGAGTAATACCTGGGATCTCACATGTCTGGAATCCTATATTCTTACTGATGCAATGCAAATTTGATGAATTCCATGATAAAATTTTAACAATAGCATAAAGGTACAATAAGGTATGATAATTTGTACTTAAAAACCCAATGCATGTTATTTTCTTAATTTTTTTTATTGGGTTGAAGGTGCTTGAATTATTATTTTTTTTGGTCCAAGTTTTCAGTATTTCCCTGGGGTAGAACACATATTGTACAGATCGAGGTACTTGGAGGCCCCCTTCATGAGACTCCTGTTGTTTTCTGCACAGTACTGCTTGTCTAAGCTAAGGCAGGCAATGAAACGTAAATTACATTACGGTAATTTATAGGAACAAGAAGGTAATTAAGCTGAGCCAGTGTTGTTTTTGTGTCTTATTCTCAATAAGTTATCTTAGGTCAATGGCTTAAAAGTAAAGGGGAAAAAAATCTCAAGGAGACAACGATTTCCATACCACAGGTAGAGTCGACAAGTAGAGCATATTAATGCATGTACAATTCCTTTTGAACAGTAACTGTCAGCACAAAATGGAGGAGGAATGGATTGACAGAGCAGAAGGAAGGGGGAATTAATTTGCAAGTGCTGAGCATTTCCTTGCCAATAAAAACCAGACTAACTAACATATAAAATGACTGAAGCACGTCATAGAAGATAATGCAACACACATAGCTTAGCATTCGGCTCCGGCTGCATCCACAGTCTCCTTTTTCTCCATCTTCTCTATGTACTCTAAACCCGCCATTATTAGACTGATTATTTGGATTACCTTAATTTGTTAACAAGTAATAATAGATAAAATAAATAGCAAAATCAGCATTCTTATTGGAAAAATGAGCAGTAGCTAATACTGAAGAGGCATTTTAGTAACTGCAGTATGTGGACATAGCCAAGTTTGACTGAAGTGAAATTAGCTGGTAATGGACAGAAAGAGCTGCCTGATTTTACATTGTAGTATTTTGGTTTATGCTACTGTCACAGTGGATTTACCGCTTTCTCAATGGGGAAGGAAAAGGCTGGCTGGTGTAATACGGTTAGTACCCAGACAGGAGGACGGAGCAAGAGGCCAATGTGGAGATCACCTCAGGGCAGGAGGCTGAATGCAGAAGAGGCCTGATGACACTAAGGTGAGACCTGCCTTGATTGACACGTTTAATAGGAGTACATTGCTCCACTAATGCCTCTTTGAGTGCTCCCACTATTATGGGGCTTTTTATTAACACCGGCTGGGGGGCAGGTCACTCACCCATTACTCTGCCCTCCTTGCCGCTGGTTTGCCTCACAGGAAGAGCTGTGGTGGCAGCGAAGTGAGAGAATGCTGCTTATGGCAGTGGCAGTCACATGCTTGGGGCGGCAGTCCGTGTTTTCAGGCTTTATTTATGGTGGTGCTGCTATTAATTGGTCGTAGGGAGAAACAGTAATAGCAAGGTATAGCACTAGCTTAAACTCCACACTGAGAGAACAATGTAAATGTGTAGTAACCCTCCAAAAGCAGATGTGTGTTAGCAGAGGTTTAGGATTAATTCTTGATGCCCAGCAAAATTCTTTGTGAAATTTTGCTCTTCATTTTTGTATAGAAGTAGACTTTGCTTTTTTGATTAATTGTACCTAAAGTACTTTGAAGCTCCTCACTGAAGTTAGAATTCCAAAATACTGATTCGTATGATTGAGTAGAAGTTTGTGCACATTAATCTCTAAAGATGTTATAAAATGGGATCTAACAATGCATAACAGGTGGAGGCTGCTTCGCAAACAGAACTGGGTGACGGATGAGTTTGGGAATAGAGACTCAGGCCTTGTTTTTGCAGATTCCCATTTTCATGGGTGAAGAGAAAAGGAAAGAATGTCATAAGCAAAATGGTGAAAACAAAATCATCCTGTCAGGCAAACAGAAAGCGCTCAATATGGTTTCTTGCACCTTTCTTGGATTCAGGCTTGTTGGGAGAGAGAAAGGACACATGAACTCAAAAACTCGTAAAAAAAAAAAAGGATTAAGTGGGAGAAAATGAGCAGAAACCTGACTCATCTTGGTTAAATGGATGCTGTCCTTGCTCTCCTCTCACAATGAGTAAGACAGCCATTGGTATAGCATATCCTGACAGTGCACAGAAAAGTGTGTGGAGAATGAGGCGCTGTGGAGTTTAACTTCCACACTTCCTAAAACCATAATCATATCTTTCAAGCTTGCCATTTACTGCCTGTAGATAATAAGCATAAATCTTTGGTTTTTCGGTCGGCTGCACTGACACAAAGTACCAAGGCTGAAAGGCTGAGGTGAAATGTAAATCGCCAAACACACATTGCCAGCTTCAATCTGAGATGAAACTGAGATTAAACCAGCTTTACAACGTTAGTCGCTTTAAGTCCTACGCTGTCCACCTTCAGCCAGGTAGACCGCTGTGATCACTGCATGTTAAGCACACTTTATCCTATATCTTGTGATCTGCTTCACCTCCCTTCGATGCATATATCCTAGTGACAACCCTGTACTTGGCATCTTCCAAATGGAAACTTTCAATCTGTATATTTATACTGCTGGTAGTCTCACTGGGTGCAATGTTCAGACATCAGTGATCTTTGTAATTTAAAATAATTGCCAGCCTTCACTACCATTAATTACCTGTGGGGACAGATATTTCCAGTATAGGATGACCATAAGCTTTTTATGATGAAATTTCAGGAGCCCTGCCTGTTACTACAACCAAAAGCCATCTATGAGGAAGAACCTCAATGACTGCTGCCCCAGGGTCACTGGTTTTCAATGATGCACCGCCCCTGGTCACTGGTTTTCCCCACAGCTATAACAGTGGGCAATAAAACTCACCATCAGCAGGGAATTAGCGTGTCTTAATGGGCTTCCCATTTCATCAGCGGTGCTAACCCTACCCACGTCTCACACAGGCAAGGCTGTGGGGGCTTTTAAATGTTACGCTGATGAGGTTATGGCAAATTAGTAAGTAGGATTTTTTCATCGTCTTCATAATTGGGGGTTTTAGCAGTTTTTGGAGGGCATTTTGCTGCTGTGCCTTTGGGAACACTGGATTGCCTGTGCTTTACCAGGATTTTCAAAAAAATAAATGCTGCTCTCATTACATGTATTTATTATATTATTCAAATATAGCATTTCAATCATTTTTTTTACCTGATTGCAATGCCAACATACACTGGTGTCCTTCTGCAGCTAATATGAACTGTCAAAGTTAGCACTGTGTTCCTGAATGAAATGCTGTTTAATCCACAGGCATTACAAACCCTTTTAGGGCTCCCCCATACTGAGGCAGGGGGCCCAGGCAGCCAGTCACAAGCCAACAATCCTCCACCTCACATGTAACTAGGCAACCATACATGCTAAAGGCATATAGCTGTACTCTTGTTGTCTCTGTTCTTTAGGTAAATGCAGGAACAAGAGCAAACAGTAAGCAGGTTCTTAGGAATTAGTCAGCTTATGGGGGCATTATGTCGGCCTACAAAGGATTTAGTGCTAAATTTGGGATTATGCCCTTTGCTACTTAGCAAAAAACATACTTCATATCTCCCATATAAGTCTTTGTTCTTTGGGAAAACACTGAAGTTGCCCCCCGTCAATGTGCAGCCTTCCAGCACGGACACTGTCAAACAACCACGTCCAATATCTGTCGGGATCCTGCTGAGCGGGGTCCCACAGACCCCAGCAAACCCTGAAAAGTGGCAGCTTTCACTGGAACAGCAAACATACACACAGGCACACATACACATCTATCTATCTATCTATCTATCTATCTATCTATCTATCTATCTATCTATCTATCTATCTATCTATCTATCTATCTATCTATCTATCTATCTATCTAATCTTAAAAACAATCATTTAAATAACAGAGTAATAAGACTACCAGAAGCTGGATGGAAAAAAATACATATTTTCAATGTTTGAGTTGCATCGAAAGAGATACTTGTTATATTCCCAAAGAAGAAAAACAAAACATAGTATTTGGATTGATGCACTTGTATGCCCATATATACATAGACATGAGGCTAAATGCAAGCCACAACTGAGAATGTGTCAGCTCTTTGTGGCTTTTTGCATTAAGGTGGGATGGAGGGCTGCCCAGGGCTGATGCTCATGTGGGCTTTGGTCTGTGTTGGCCACTGTGGACTAGGACCCAGTGGACGATGCCATGAGTCAAGTAAACTGCGAGACTAAGGATATCATTGATATATCTACAGCTTCAGGCAGAACTCCTTAAAGAGCCAATCTGTGAATGTGGTATGCATCTGCTGTCCAATCCCATGCTGTGCCACACACCCACTTGTGAAAGCAGCCAATCAGTGTCACTAGCCTGCCTCCAACAACTGTGGTGCCTTTTTTGTTATTGCATATCTCCGAACCTCAGCAAAACTTTGCCTAATGTCTGAGTGCTGCTGGCATTGTTTGGAGTTACTAAATCGATCACAGACAGTATTTATGTGGGAATAAGGCGACATTTAATTCTCAGTCCTCTAGGTTTTCTTCACATTTCTTATTTAGGACAGAAATGCTAGACATCTTGAAGTGCACCTAACAAATCATTCCTTTTAATTGTGGAATTTAGCATTGCTACACAGCAGAGATGTGAAATGGTCTCTCTCTGCTTTTCATGAAGCGGTATTTTTAGGATAGACTGATGCATCCTCCGCAGGCTTTGTGAAAGGAATCAGCATGACAAGACTTTACAGGACTACACAGTCTGCTCTTACTTCCAGTAACACATCAGCCCTCTGGGGATACAGCCAGGGCTTTCTGCACAGGTCAGGACATTGTGCTTCATCACAACCATGCAATTCAGATAGAAAATAAATACTAGGAAATAACCTAATTAAACTTTCATCCAAAGCTACATTCTTGATACTATATATCAAGGCATAGCATCCTAACCTGCTGAGTCACACATCGCCCCAATTCTAAGCTTGTAATCTGCTGTGGAACTGGCTGTATGAGTGTGACTGTTCCTGCATCCGTACCTTTTCCTCTAAGGGTGGGATCCATGTCTATGACATTAACCTCACAATTAAGGTATATTACATGGACTCTTCATGTACCCTGACACTCATTTCCAAGGAGTTGTGACTCTTATTGCTTTTGTTTCTTCATGATTGCAGCCTTGGTGAATTATAGGATTTTGACATTACATTTATATTTAATTGGGAATCAAGGCCACCCAAATGCTTCAAAAACTTCTGAACAAGTCAAAGGGAAAACCCCTAAACTACAGCTCTGGATATATACAGTTGAAATATGCACTGAATGCCCAAGTAATGAGAGGACTATACATGACAAAGATTGACCTATACTCAGAATACCCATGGACATAAAAAAATGCAGAAACTGCTGCATAAATTGCCAGGTCATATATCACTGATTTATCATAGCTCGACATATACACAGTGCTGGTCACACAGTTTATTCATCTATAAAACAAACAAACAGACAGATAAACAAGAGCGAACTAACAGTTATGCATTTAATTCTGCTCAGTGCAGGGAAAAACTCTGTCTTGAACTCTATTGAATAATGCATTCAAAATAAACCTTGGCAAGCAGCTCTTAGAAGAGGGCAAGTTTCCTGGGGATTCTGGAAGTGATCGCAGATTGGCTCTGTCCGGCCCGGTGACGTTTGAGCACTTGTTTTGGTGTACCAGGTTGACCCATAGCCGAGGAAGCACCCTGCTGTGACATGCCCAGTCCTCCAGTACCCAAAGATCCAGAAGAGGACAGGAAATGGGTCACAAGGGGAGGTTTTCTCTAGTTAGCTGGACAGATGCTGGCATTGTGTTGCTTTTAACTTCACCAACGCCGCCGGGTTGCAACATGCGAGAGAGCAAGGCTGCCTAATGAAAGGGCACAAGAAGCGACTGCAGGCTGTGGCCCACCGCCTCCCTGCAAATGTAAGGAGAAAAGATTCAATCTTTTGTCTTTTTTGGAAAAGAGCCTCAAGCTACAGAGCCAAAGATCAGGATTTCAATCGCCCTGAGTATGAAATAAAAAAAGCTGGCAGTGTTCACTGGATCAGTGTGCTGGTCCTATCAAACCGTTCAGCTTTCAAAGTCATTCCTAATTATGCTGTTACGGTTTCCCTACCATCATGCCCGTCTGGCATACTGCACCAAAGACACTTTAATTCAACGAGAAGCAGGATTTCAGCACAAGACACGCACTTAAATAGGAAATGTATAAAACTGCTGTGCATATCTCTGATAAAGAAAAATAAAAACTTTTTGTCCTGTTGCGTTGGCTGATTCTAGTGATGAACTAGCATTGCCCACCTTGAAAGGGTTTGACTCTGCCCTCTGATACTAAGCTGTCATACCCCCAGGGGGCTGTCTGTGTTGCACGAGTTAAAACAGTGCAGTAAACACATGACGCATCTCTCCTATACTCAGAAACATACAATCAAATGTTGCTATTGATAGACAGTACAGGTAATTAACATTATTACCCGACCTTATCCATATTTTTCTGTTCTACGGGAGATATATATATTTGACTGGTGAATTCAGCTTCCAAAAATGTGTTATTAATAATGGATGCATCATAATTAGTGTATGCTGCATAAAGATGGGCCAGATGTTCATGAAAGCAATGAACACTGATAGATAATGACAGTGCATTAGTAATATTGCTCTTTTTGATGGATATGTTTTTTTTTAATTCCCAAATAACCTATTACTAGCAGAAGTTCTCATATCCTCATATTATGTAGGAAAATATTTACATCCATTATGTTGTAGGTCAAATTGACGTAAATAGCTATATCCATTATGTTGTGAGTCAAATTGACATGTGCAGGTCAATAAGTACAAACCATTTACTTTTGTTTTAACCTCACCTGGACCACAGACCAGGAGCAATACAAATGCATTTTATTTGAAATTCTCTAGTCAATAAATGATAATGAAACACATTTTGTTTAAAAAAAATTGTCTGATTTTGTGAGATATGACGAACTGACTGCAGTCGTACATGTTTGAATGGTCCTTGAGCCTGTTAAAATGGCTTGTATGCCACACACTTGCATAATGGGCAGAGTGAATCTGTGTGCAGATGTACTTCTGACTGTTTGTGAAGCCTGGCACTGGCTTTACTGTCATAGAGGAGGGATCAGACATCCTGCATGCATTTTGTTGACGCCTATATCCATAGGAGATGACTTTCGTGCCTAAGCCTGGAGCTCCTGTGGAAAGCTGAGGCAGCCAGTCTCACTGCAGTTTTACGAACCTCCTCGAGGAATTTGTGGGCTCACTACAATTTCCCATCACTCCGTTCTGGATTGGTTTCAGGCCGGAGGGTATAAGCGTTATATGCAGAGACTGCAGAAAATCACCGCAGGCCAATGGCCAGCTATGCACTAGCAGCTGAGCATTGCTTATTCCAGGGCGATTTGTAGCTACTAATCCTCATCTTTGTGACTTTTGTTCAGACGAAGGACATTCTTGGTCTTCTTAATTCCGAGCTACATGACAGAAGGCAAATTATCAGCATTTTTCAGATGTGCTTTGCATCTTCACTAGCCTATTAGGGAAATCACATATTTTGTTCACTGCATAGTCAGCTTCTGAAATCCAATGCTTTTCAATCCACAGTTTTCTGCACTGATGGGACTGATGGTTGACCCCCCCCCCCCCCCCCCCCCACCGCTCCCCCTGGCATTTCATACAGGAATGTGAAAGGTTTCAGAGGAGCCAGTAAGAGCTGTGTTAAAGAGTAGCATTACTTTTGTCCTCAGATCTTGTGTCTGTGGATCACAGGGAAAGTCTCTTCTCCCTCTTTTATTCACATGAAAGACTAACTCGTCCTGGTTTAATGAGACAGGTGCTGTTCTGTTCTTGGTCTAAGCCCACCAGACTCTATAGTCCTCTCTCCTGGTCAACTCTGGACATCTACACATGCCAGCTGGGGGGAGGCAAGGGGTAGAGTGCAGGGCACAATTCACTGAAAACAATAGAAGACACATCAAGATGAAGATTTTAGTAGCAATATGTCTTATTCTGTACACGTCCACAGAGAGCTAGAGACGTTCCTATGGCTGCGATGCAGCTTGGTTTGGAAATCAATGCTTTTCATGATACACACACAGACACACAAACCCGCGTAACTATCTAAATGTGGACCTTCCATTAATTTATATGGCAAAATCCCTTATCCTAGTCACGAAATCCTTAAGCCCCACCCAATCCTAACCTTAAACATAATTAAACCAACCAAAATACAAAAGTTTGGGCATTTTTAATTTTTTGATTGCATTCACAGAAAAAATGTCCCCAGGTAAGGAAGTTTTTACCCCACTTTGGGCACTTTTTGGTCCCCATATGTGAACTATGCAAATGCACACACACACACAGACACACACACAAACACAGAGGTTTGTAATTATATCTTTGTGGGGATTTTACATTAATTTCTATGGATAAAACTCTAATCCCAACATGATGACCTTAACCCCTACCAAGCCCTAACCTTAACCATAAGTAACCAAACAAAATATCAGACTTTTGGAATTTTTAGTTTTTTGATTGTATTCACAGATCTTTGTGGGGACCTGAAAAATGGTCACCATGACGTCAACGAATCAGGTTTGTATTACATTGTAAATGAAAAGTAATGTAGAAAGTAATATAAACATAACACACACACACACACACACACACACAGATGTGAACAGAGTGGTTGTGAGTTAGGGTTTTGACTTGATAAATATCACTGAGTATTTGGCAATCCTCTATATTGAAATTAAACCACTATCCATAATTGTAATCAAAGTGAATATCATTTGATTCATAACATATCCTTAAAACCAAGAATCAGCATTTTATCCTGCCTGTTTATATGTTTATCTTGGTGATTTATTGCCACAAACATGTAAGTATGGGATGGTGCGGTGGTTAGCACTGTTGCCTCACACCACGGGGACCCAGGTTCGAGTGTCCAGCTGGGTTACATGTGTGTGGGTTTGCATGTTCTCCCTGTGTCATTGTGGGGTTTCCTCCGAGTACTCCGGTTTCCCCCCACAGTCCAAAGACATGCTGTGGCTAATTGGACTTGTTAAATTGCCCGTAGGATGGATGAGTGGATGGTGGGTGAGTGTGCCCTGCGATGGGCTGACCCCCCATCCTGGGTTGTTCCCTGCCTCGTGCCCATTGCTTCCGCGATAGGCTCCGGACCCCCTGTGACCCAGTAGGATACACGATTTGGAAAATGGATGGATGGATTTTCTAGTATTTAACCATATAACACTTTTAGGGAAGAGTGACCTCATTGTCATTGAATATCTTTAGTCCAACTGCATCAGTTTAACTGATTTAAAAATTTGTTTAGAAATGCTTAGATATGCTTGTTCCGTCAAAAAAAAGAAACTGATAATGGAAATAGAACTTGGATCTGTCGTGTTTTCTGGCTTCATTTCTTTGGCATCAGGGGTGTAAATGTTTTTAAACAGTTCAGTAAGACATATGTGCTGTACCACTTCATGGAAAAGGTGTCTGCTTACTGGACAGGAGATTCTGTGACAGATGTTTCTGATTTCTTCTGATTGCTTCTCTCATTAGTGTTAACTTCCTTCATTAATGCTTTTATAAAAGCATCATTTATTCAATTTAGAATAGGATTTGCCCTCACCCGTGACAACGTGCATCTTTGCAATCCAGAAATAGCAGGATATTAAATGTCAGATCTTAGACATTGGCTATGATGTGTCTGTTCTTAAGGCTAGTATGTGTGTTTAAGCAAAAGCCTTGAATGAAAGCTGTGAAGCACATCACATACAGTGAAAAAAATCTGTTCATTTCAGGAGAAGATAAAACAATAAAATAAATAGAAAGCTTTATTGAAAAAAACATACTACTTCAATTTGAAAGCAGTCTGTAGGAAGCAGTATTTCAATGCAAATCTTGGAGTCACAGACAGTTTGAAATTAATATCAAATGCTCTGAATATTCTGCCATTTTATTCTTTCAGCTTATTGCCAGTTTTATAGCGACTCGGCTATGCCACTCTCTGCTCTCTATTTAAAATAGCATGTCTGATACATAGAAATAAATTGATTCCTGACTACTTTTTGTAAAATGGTCGAAAATTGCTTTTTGATTTTTATTGGAAAATAATATTCTGGGGCACCAAATATAACCGAGGAGCCGTTTTATTATGATATCTATTATTTACACACCCAATAATTAATCTCACCTCATCTTAAAAAGTAAAGGTGAGGATGCAAAAGAAACTAATGGCTTCCCAGCAAGAATCCCAAAATGATGTAATTGTCAGTGTCCCTTGGCAGTGACAATATATCAAGTCCTCTAATTCTCTAGTGTTGACCCCTGCATATCTTTATGAAAAAGACAATTAGGGGCATTTTTTTCAAGAAGACATGAAAGGGACATGAAAATTTCAAGAAAGTCTGACAGAGGAATCATAAAAATGGTTGTCCTATATATAACCCACTCCGTCAGCATCTGATATACTGTACTACCCGAGGGAAAATTAATCATGAGCTTTAAATTAGTTGGGCTCTGAAAATCATAACGGACACATGTCAGGGTTGTATGGGAGGAAACTTTTTAATCTCTTATCTACAGGCTGGGTAGCAACGATTTCCCAATCCCTATTTAACATTGCGTTCAATTTCCTTTATTTTTTTTGTAATGATGTTGACAGTTTATATGGATTGCTGAATGGAACAGGGATCATAGTAAAGTTCGGAACGCCCAGCTGCATTGTTCGCTGCCTCGTCCAGGTCTGATACCAAAAGCTAGTCAGATGAGAACAGGGTTTGGGCTAATGCCTGTGACTGAGTGTCTCTATAAAATACAGCCCTTAGCAAAAAGAGCAGCTTATGGCCCTGTATTCTGACTCTGGAAATTAAAAGTATTAGGGGACTTCAAAGAAAGAATAAAGGTGTGTGTACATGGTGTGTGTGCCCTGGATGGATTGGTTCCTGTCCTGGGTTATTTCCTGCCCTTTGCCCATAGTTTCCGGGATGGGATTTGAACCCCTGAGTATGATATATGGGTAAAGAAAATGCATGGATAGATTTATGGATGGATGGATGGATGGATGGACGGCAACTGCAATAATATACGTAATTCACTGCAGATTCTAAAAGAGCCTCTGCTGAGAGTGGCCTTTCCAAACAAAGGTTGAGGGTCCGATGCTGCCATTGAGCATGGTATGCAGGAGTAACAGGAGAGCCTGCAGTGAGCATGGATGCTGGGCATTTGTCACACCGTGAATCAGGATCATGGCCAACAGCACACAAGGGGCTAGCAGGAGGCAGACTGTGGGGGGAGGACAGTCCTCAGCAATGCCGAGTCCAGCAGACACTAAGTCATCACGTGTTTAACAGGGCAGCTAGTGTATGGTGGCCTGGTGCTGATTTTGATTGGTGCTGGCCAACCTCCAGGATAAACAGCTGATAACATGCATGGATGAACCTGATGTTCTAATATCTCTGATATCAGTTGCTGTGGTTGGCATAGCATAACCCACAAAATGAAACAGCCAAAACAATCAGTTAGTCTATCTATCTATCTATCTATCTATCTATCTATCTATCTATCTATCTATCTATCTATCTACTTCATTATTTATTAAAATCATGTGTTCAAGCTGAAACGGCAAATTTAATCCTTAAGTCACATGAATGATTTAACATAAAAAAGTAGCCCCAGGGTTAGATGTTTAAATCCACAATGTGTGTGTTTGTGTGTGTGTTCACCTGTTCTTCTTTTGTTTATATCGGTTTCCTTCAGTTACTCCATGTTCCTCCTAGAGTTAGGAGTGCTTAGGTGGAAGGTGTCTGTAAACGGTATTCTGCCATCCTGCCAAGGGTGTTCCCTTCCCTTAAGCCCTATGCTTTCTGGCATAGCCTTCAGGATCCTCCTGGTCATATACAGGATAAACAGTAGAGCGACTGGACAGAGGGGTCAATGTCAAAAGGAGAAACAATTCAGTGTGTGAGACATAAATTGACCTTGACACACTTCAAAACTTATATGTCATAGTCCGTTAGGTAACTTCTCATGTGACTCCAATGAAAACAGTAATACACTCAGAAATTGAAGAAAAATATGACAACTACCATTGTTTGATTGATTTGCTCTAGCGTTAAATAAATTGACTTGAGTTAAACAGCTTGATACCATGTATAAAACCAAGCATTTGTCGCAAATGGCTCCCTATCGTGGGATTCGATCAGCAATTATCCTCTTTGTTGTCACACATTAATGGCTGTGATTTTCCTCAGATGTGAGTATTGAAGACAAACAAAGCGTGAGACCGTCTCTGACCCTTGGGAACCGGCATATTAACTGCAAGCCTGACGATTATCGCTATGCTTTCTCACGTCTGCAACATCTCAATCTCCCCTTTGCTTAGTCATTACAATTGAGCTTTTTTTTGCAAAGTCTACATGTATTTGTAAGCAGGTTATTTTCTGTTTGGTTCTCATGAGGTTTTATTCATTACGTTTAACATGGGGAATTATTATAATGTTTGTCAGAGGACCAGTCATCAATGTAAAATTTTAACAGAGGCTACAAATTAAAATGGAATACAGACGCTCCTCTAATCCTGAACGAGATACGTTCTGAACAGCTGTTCACAACTTGAACTGCTCATAAGTCATTTTAAGGGTATACGCAAGTACAAAGAACTAGTATGCTGGGAGTTCGTACGCTACGCTGCTGCGCGGCGGGAGTAGCGGCCAGAAGTCGTACTACCCGTAATTGCTGCGGAGAAATAAAAATTGATGTTGCGGACAGGAAACGGGAGCCCAGTGTGCACAATTTGGACTTACAGTCCTCTTTGTTCATGTGTCTGAAAGTTTGTAAAGTGAATGTTCGTAAGTAGAGGAGCATCTGTATATATAACTGCTGGGCATTTATACATGCCCACTATACATACATTTTGTATACTCTATATACACCATGCAGTTTACCTGAGTGTTAATGCAAACAGAAGTTCAGTTACTATATAATTTTGGAGTGACATGTGAACAAGTGGATGTCCTGAGTGCTCACAGGTGGACATTTCTTTGAAAATTTCATTGAAAATCCTGACCAAGATTTTGTTTCAACCAACCAGTTGAGCATTCTGTGACTGGGAATCTTTATGCTCAACCAGTAGGTTGAAACTAAATATTGATCTGAATTTTTTCTGTCTGGGTCTGAAATGTCAGCATCTGTTAGTGCTTGATGTGGTGGTTCCAGCACCTCATTAACAGCCACCTTCCTGGGATTTTCTCACAATACAGTGTCCAAAGCTTATAGGGAATGACACAATGAGCAAATTTAGTGGCACTTTTGTAGGTAAAACCTTGTTAACGATGAAAGTCAGAGGTGTCAGTGTCAATACCAGGTCTGGTCCTGTCCCATTTGCCCTATACCAGTTTGGCCAGCAGTTTCCGCTGGCTATCCCATTTGATGTTGCCCTGGGATGTCTACCCAGGCCACTCTGTGGCTCAAGATAGATAGTGGGCTGAGCGTGCAGCCTTGAGACAAGCATCCACTTAGTCATGCGTTTGGGGCCAACCACTTTTTTTGTTGAATTTATTGGTTTTATTTTACCCCTAGCGTCTGGTATTGTTTATCTGTCTTTGCTTTGTGTCTCTGTTCCTGGTCTACCCTGCCCGTGCATTGTTTAATTATGTTCTGTGGTTCTAGTGCTCCTAGTCTTTTCTAGTGTCATTAGCCCTCAGCATTTGTTAATGTTTCCTAGTCACTATTGCTTGTTAATTGTAATATGCCCCACCTGTTCCTTATGGGTTAATTTGGTTATGGTTCTCACCTGTACTGTGTCATGTCATGTAAGTTGTATATTTAAGTGCTTGCTTTTGTTCTGTTCCTTGGTGGTTCATTGCAGCTGTAGTCATAATTGTTTCTCCCTGTTAGTTATTGTAGTTTTCCTGTATTGACCTTGCCTTTAGTATCATTGTTCCAACGTTGCTCCCTGCCTTAATTTCTGTTTTATCTGTTTTGTTTTGACCCCTTGTGGTCTTTTTATTTTCTGGTTTGCCCTCTCTGTTTGTTTTCTTAAATAACCACTGGTTAGCTAGCACCCTTATGTGGATTGTCTTCTTTCATCATGCCTGGCCGCAATAATTAGAGATGGGCAAGATTCATAAAACTAACAATGCAAAACTACCAGCTCAGTACAACAGTGATGTGCAGAACAGATTCTCTGAATGCATACATTGTTTATCTTTCAAGCTGTTCAGGATGCAAAATGGGTCTGACCTTGTGTTAGTTAGATACACCTGATAAAATAGCTAGTGACGGTACTGTCCTATACGAATATATTCATTTCAACAGTGTAACTATACCAAATACACAATATATTCTGTAAAGGTCTGTTAAACTTCAAAATATATTGTAATATTTAATATTTTTTGCTGAATTTGACGACTGGTTGAAATACTGGGTAAGCATATTTGATATTTATTCATAATGTCGTCATATCACACTTTTTAAAGCATACTGCCATAAATTAGCAAAGCTAATCTGCTGCTTATGAGTGTCCTGAAAGCTGTAACAGTTTTCACACAGCTTTGGAAGAACAGTCTAGAAAGAGGGGTGCTATTAAATGTCGATGTCACAGGGTTATATAAGAGACAGGCTCTCCAGGGCTGGGTCCACCTGCAGTCAGGAACCAAGTGTGGATATTTTCCTCCCTCCAGGCAGAGACAGGGGGCCTAAAAGCTCAGTGCTGGGCTTTGAATAGTGAGTGAGAGGGAGGATTTCTGCAGAATGAACACCTTGACAATGACCCGCTGTGATTCTGTGACAGTGCTGGTTACTGTGTGCCGAGACTGATTTAAAGCGACCGCAGAAAAGAAATGGGTTTTTTTAACTGCAGAAAAACGGATTAAAGGAAGTTGCTTGACGTATCAGGGAACGCAAAGGACTTTTCTGCTTGTGTTTTGGGGAAAGAGATTAGATGTGGTTCACCTTTCACTCAAAAAAAAAAAACAGAATTAATAATTGCTGGAATTATGTAATTAAGTATCTCTGTATTAATTCTAATGCATTGAAATAACAGGTTACTACTGTTTTATTCTGAAGAAGTTCCCAAGGTAATCAGCCTAAAGTATTTCTGCCCCACAGACACACAAACAACAAATATAAATATCCAAGATGACCTAATTATACACTGGCAAACAGCTCAGGAAAAAAAGGATCGATTGTGATTTATTTTTCCTGCATGGATACACTAAACAGTTTGGTAATCCTTTTATATCTGGCATCAGTTGTCTTGTGTAAAACACAAAGAGCTCCTGGACATAATACTGAGCAATTAGCAGCCAGCTGAGCTACTACGGCTCACCATAAGCTCAGCTGTAGATCTGGGAAAAAGAGGCCACATGTAATACATTCTTCGGGCCTGTTGGAGACTTGGTGAGATGGGGACATGCCCATGTTTCCTGTTATGCCGAGACTATGTGCTCTGACAGCTGCCTGTTTCAATGCAGTCACTGTGAATCACACCTTTCCACAGGATTTCATACACATTCTGGGTGGACTGGATAACATGAATGCCACAGGTGTTTCAGGGGGTATAACACTCACCTCAGCCTATGATTAAGGGCTAGCGCATTAGTGTCAGAAAGACTAAGAATGGAACTAAAGTTAGGTGTTTGTTTCCCCTGGTTTAATTAAGTCTTACATGATACGAGACTCACTAAAACTGCTTTTCCCTAATGTGCTTAACATACTGCGAGACTCGCTACCTCTGTTTCCCCTTGAGTAATGTTAGTGTTTATTATTAGTTTGCTTTTTACTTACCTTCTTCTCTGGTCGTTCATTGATTGATATGACTTTGGAAGTAATTGAGTAAGGCAAACCACACTTACTGTATGCTGCTCGTGGTTACCATTTACCCTTAGCACTATGCCAGCGGTATTTAGTCATTTACGACGGCTCATTTCTTTTAGTTATACTTACCACTGCTGCGTTCCTATTGCTATAATTTGCAATGTTTGCTACTGTACATCATCAATATATTTTAATGGTACTGTGGTAGTACTTGTTGATCATTCTGATATTTATTGTAATAGTTTTTCATTTAGCAGTCTAGCTAAATGCTGATATAAACATTATGTCTGTTCCCCCCCCACACACACACACACACATATCCCGCACAGTCAACTGTCACACACACACTTGTGTAATCATATCTTTGTGGGGCCCGCTCATTCATTTCTATGGGAAAAATGCTAACGCTAACCATGACAACCTTAAACCCGACCCAGCCCTAACCATAACCATACGTAACCAAGCAAAAAACAATAGTTTGTGTATTTTTAGTTTTTTCATAGCAGTCACCGGTCATGAAACGAGGCGGTTCGGGCGCGAGAACGAGGCATGATACAGGCAGAAATATGAATGAAGGACAAAATGGGGCTTATTAACAAAAACAGAAAACACTAGCCAGGCAAGCCATACGCCATACATCAACAATTACATTCAACGAACCACTAGGGACTAAAACTCAGGCATAAACTTAAATACAAAAACAGGGTAATGACAAGCAGGAGTGAAACAGACAATTAACCAATAGGGGAAGCTGCAGGACAATGAGCAAATCAGTAAAACACACAAGGGCAGGCAACAGGTGAAGCTAATAAACTAAAACATGAAACTCAAAGTAGAAACAGAATCTAACAATGGGGAAAACTGACAGGTAAAAACACAATCAAGGGCAAAAACCAAAACCGAATACAAATGAAAACACAGGGACTAGAAACTGATACAACTGAAACACAAGGGAACAAAAACTACAAAAACAGAGGAGGCAGGATTCGAACATAAGAGAGAAGGTATCATAGGCAGCCACATGCTCAGTGGATCGAGCTACTGTGAACACGAGGGATGGGATGACTAGCAATGGCTACTGGGCAAACAGGGAAGGGGCACAGACTGGACCAACAGGAGCTGACCCTGACAGTCACTGATTTTTATAAAATAGAGTTTTCCCTTATGGGAACCAGGAAATCGGTCCCCGTAAGGGAAAAAAAAAAGATATTTATCACGTTATGGGGACATTGTGTCCCCATAAGGTTAAGTTAACCCACTCACACATACACACACACACACACACACACACACACACAGTTGGTCTAAACGGGGACTGTCCATTCATTTCTATGGGAAAACCCCTAATCCCAATCATGACACCCTTAACCCCTACACAGCCGTAACCTTAACCATAAGTAACCAGCCAAAATACAAGACTTTTGGCACTTTTATTTTTTTGATTTTTATAAAATTGAGGTTATCCAAATGGGGACCTGAAGAAGTGTCCCCAAATGTGATCTATGTATGACCCGCTGCCTTACTTCTGGTTGCCTGGCTATTGTAGGGAGTGTCGGCACTGGTTTCTCATCTACCCCCTGGTCCCCGGTTGTGTCTCAAATTTTATAATTTGGACAGTATGACTCTGCACTTAACCATCTCTCCAATTTTACTCTCCCTGCCGGCCCCTGGAGGATGGGCTTCCCCTTTCAATCTTGTGCCTCCCAAGGTTTCTTCCTTCTTGGGAGTTTTTCCTTGCCACTGTCGCCTGTCTTACAATGTCTTACTCACTGGGGACTTTGGTGAGGATGCTGTAAAGTGCTTTGAGACGATATAATGTTGTGATAATGCGCTATACAAAAATACATTTGTTTTTTGTTGTATTTGTTGTATGTATGCAACCCCCCCCCCCCACCCACACACACACACACACACACACACACACAAGCACACACACACGTTCATCTGTCACCAGAGCTAATGAAAATTCAATAAATACAGAATAAGAAGACCTGAAGTACCTGATTCTATAATCAGGATCTACTCTTCATATTGGCCACTTCAGTCAGTGTTCATGTAAAGAGTAGAAGTGGCAAGTTGTATTCTGGAGCTGTTATTTGTTATTTTCCTTGTCCATTTCTGTGAATCCACCATGCATAAAGCAGCATAAAGTAGCCATACACTGCGATAATACATATAAATCCAGTTTTAATGATACACAGTTTTGTGTATATTTCATAAGGCATGAGTAATGGTATTTTTAATATAATACTTAGTGTAGTACAGCAAGACACAATAGTTAATCAGCAGGTAATGTATTTTGATTATAACCAAAAATTGAGATGTAATTTATGTTAAAACATAGAAACGGGGCTCATGTTGATTGGACAAACACTGATGGCAGAACCTTGCTGCAGTTGTCAAACCAGTGACATTTCACAGAATGGCAGCCAACAAGGTACCCAAACCAGCTGAAGCACACAGGGCCTGGGCAAGTAGCTGTCATTGCAATCATGGGTGTTCTGCATGTCACAAGATACACACTACAGGGCTGTTTGGCACTCGGTGTTCAAATCAAAACCATGTAAGCAGTCATAGCAATCTGAGAAAGGACTGCATCCATCAAATATTTAACTGCATTCCCTTTTCCACCCACTTTGCTTGATACTTATGTACAATTAGTTTGAAAACGATTGCAACTGTATATAATAAACAAAATGTAAAATTGCGTATAATAAACTATATATGTTTTTTGAGAGAGTTGTTCTTTTTAAACATCTGTTGAATTCCCATTGGGATTGTGATAAAAATCTTAAAAAATAATCTGAAAAATTACAGAAGCTTATTGTTCCAAATGTAAAGGGAGATTTTTTTTATAATAAAAAAGCAACTGTGTGATAATAACAAGATAATTTTAATACAATAAAGAGAAAATTTATTCCATTATTGTTTTTATGCATAATAAATTTTATGTAATAATAATGAGGTCAAAGCTTGACTACTTGCAGGATCCTCACAAATCTGGCTCGTTGGCGGATGTGAAAAACTACTCAGGCGATTAGAAATGTAATAGTACTCCATGGTAAAGCCAATAAAAAATTCAAAGAGAACTACTACTTTCTGTCTGTCTCTTTGTCTGTTTGTGCCTAATTTCATTGGTAGATATGCTCCATTACTATATGCCATCCCAAAAATCCTGCCAAAAATAAGTAAAAAATTTCAGCATTGACTCCCTCATGGACCTATTTATTCATTGTGACATTCATAACCCTTCATACCTTCATACTCAGCTTAATAAAAAATGTTCTGCTAATTTGTTTTGTTTGAGTGTGAATCTCATCCATTCTGTCACATTAATATGGAAGTGCAGTCTGATTTCTTTTGCTGTCTCTGCACTTCTCTCCCGTTGTCCTCCTGTACCCGTCTACATCAGCCTTGCCTTCCAAGAGAGTGGGAGGATGGGGCCTCACTTCCTTACTGGGAGGAAGACACCAAGAAGGTCTCATATTTATTCATCGTAATGAACTGTTGCCAACCCTAAAAAAGTAAAAATTCACAATTTACAGTTAAATAATATCATTATTGGCAACACTGACAACACAATAATAGTACTAATCATCGCCATCATCATCATCATCGTCATCACTGCTATCTTTGCCATTTTTATCTACTTGATTCCTTTATTCCATGGAGTTAAGGCTAATAGCTGCACAAAAAGACAGTGTCATGCCCGGCTCGTACGATCCTCGTGTGTGCCACGCCCCCTGATTATCGACGTGTGCTTCCCCGATCTACCCCAGCTTTGTCCGATTATTTTCGCCCAGTCTTGTCTATTTCAGTCCATGTCTTGCCTTGGTTTTTGTCCGTCATTGATGTTGGTTAGCATTAGTTGATGTCTCTGTTGATGTCTCTGACCTTCCCGTAATAAACCCCCAGTTTTCCTGTATTTCGCCTCCTTGTCTGCTTCCTGTCCGCTTGCCTGCACACTTGCCTGCCCGTTCAGTTTACCCGCACTACCCGCTTACCACGAACCCTGACAGACAGCAAGAGCCAAATTGACAATGACAGAGATATAATAACAGTCAGAAACAAATCAAATGGAAACATTGATGGTCGTTGTTTCCTTGATAAACGTTCACTGCACTGCCTTGTGTTTCTGTTTTATGCAGCACTGTAGGTTAGAAGGAGCACCTCCCCTATCATCTGTGTGCAATGCAGTCTTCCTTTTCGGCTCGGAACAGATGGCGAAGCTGGACTCCCTCACAATGAATGGGGGGCAGAGAATGAGGAACTGAATGGCCCAGTATGACAGGAATTTGACCTATATGAACTCTGTAAAAAACTAAATACTGTATAAAGTTTCAATACCGAAATTTAGAGAAAGGTCAACATAATATTCGCTGCATAGTTACTGACTAGTTGCCAGCTCCTTCCTGGTTCAGCCCTGTTTTCCTTTTCAATGGCACTGGATGACTTGAGTCTATATTCCTGCTTTGTTATTTAAAACAAAAGAAAAAGGTATTCTAGCAAAAAGTTTAATAAAGCCCAAAGTAATACTTGTGTTGATATGTTTTTACAGATTATCAGCAGATACTAAAAACAAATAGAAATAAACACAATTCCAACATAACTTTCTCCCATAAAGCTCTTATTCTTTATCTCACAACCAAAGTAAATGCATTTTTGCATGAGCCATTCAATATACTGTCATGTTGTATCTGTGGTATTATATAAAATTCTTATACTATTTATCCCATAGCTATGATAGTTAAATTATACAATCAATAAATAAATTTTGTGATTTAAACAACTGAAACTTATAAAGTTACCTCTGGGCCAAAGCTGGTTTGTGCATATCAAAGAGATTTAAAAAAATGCATGTTCCAGGTTTTTCAGTTATTACCTAGACTCTTAGGATCTATTGAGTTTACGTTCTAATGAACTGTACAGATTCACCATGAAGATAATACACTATGGTGTAGCTATGGTAACAAAGGCATTGAGCCAATAACACCATGTGAAAATATAAGCTATCGTTCAATGTACAAAAAATCCGAACAACTATATATAAATTATGCAAATTCTTCTAAATCACAGTGTAATTGAGTCTATTCCCATTAATATATATATATATATATATATATATATATATATATATATATATATATATATATATATATATATAAGGTTTAATGATTATCTAGTAACAAAGTAGTAAAGTTATTTTTCTTGTAAAGCTTGTTTCTCAAGTACAGTAATCGCTAAGCGTTATTTGTCAGCTTACAGGGAGGATAATGATGAATTATACATTATACATTAACTCCATTGCTATGTAAAAGCTCATTCAGTCGATTACTCTGTCATATGAATGATCAGATATCTACAACAGATCCAGAAGCAATTAGTTGTTTGCTTTTTTCTAAAACAATAAAAATAACAAGAATGATGATGTTGCTGCTGCTGACGATGATGATCATGTGATGTTGATGATGTTTATTATTATTATGATTATTATGATTTGTATTATTATTATTATTATTATTATTATTATTATTATTATATTAGCACATATAGCTCTTTGTCCAAGGTCATTGTACAAGAACACTTGTGGAACCTAAATACTTTGTATTGGCTGATGATCAGTCTATTCATTTTGGCTTTTAATGCAAGCTTTCCATTAGCATGTACTTCCTTCAGATAGATCGCCGAAAAACTATACATAGAGCCTCTTCTTGTCTTATTCAGCTCCAAGACTAGTATGAATGATAAGGTCAGTCTCTCTTTCTCTCTTGATTTCTCCTTTCCTGTCTCTCCCTCTCTTTCTTTGTCATTCTCTCTCAAAGTTTGCAGAAACACACACCACCATTCATTAATGAGAAAGAATGAAATATCCATATTCATTATTACTATTTTTTCCACTAGTCCAAAACACATTTGCTCTGTTTTGTTGCCATGGGAAGGAAGCAGACATGCATGCATACACAGACACACTGACACACCAGCACATACTCATCCTACACATTATTACAAGCATACAGATGTACAATATTGAATATTTTTTTTTACTAACTTTTGAATCATACTTGTATGTATTCACATTTTCAGAGCCTATTGCTGCTGAAAACCTGAAAGCGATAAATATTTTTTATTTTATTTTTTTGCCAAAGGGTCTTCTTCTGTAACCAACTGAGACTAATCATCTTTAATTGATACTTTATTGATCCCTCTGTGGGGAAATTGTCTTTACGCCTCCCTTAGCTTGCTCCATGTAGAGTAAGCTGTCCGCGAAGGGCTGCCACCCGCAATGGCGCCCAGGGATTATAGGCCTTGCTCAAGGACCCACAGACATGCTGAGGCTGGGTTTGAGCCACTTTTTTTCACCGTTAATACAGAACCAAATCTCAGCATTATTCTTAAAAGAGAAAACATTGCTTCAGCAGGTTAAAATCAATCACTGGAGACAATCTTATTTGTCAGTAATTTCCTTAGGCTTGTTATACTGTCTCAATTTAAACACTTTCTAGCCTGAAATCAAACACAAGTTTGTCTTCTGACAGCTTGTATAACCTCCAGAGTGGAAGTTGGAATATAAGTTCATGTCCCAGTTGCCAGGAAACGTTTAATCAAACAGGTTTTAATTTCAGGAACTTCTTCAGCAAAGCATGGATCTTATTACTAGTGAACATCACACCAGTCTCTCCTGATCGAATGAACACTTAGTGTGGAGCCCAGCAAACAGCAGAGTCAGGTGCTGCTGTGGATTATCCTGTTTTTCCCTTATGTGGTTAGTGCAGTATAAAATAGTCTTATATCATGCAGTCATATTTCATCATCTGTGACTTGGTCATTGTTTAAACAGATACATTAAATCCTTTATATAAAACTTATATAATGTACAAATATTAATTACGTAAAGCGTCAGATGCTTCCCAGACCTGTGATACAGCTTCACATTTCAAAAGATCGGTGTCACCACTGCAACTGAGAAGAGAACAAGAAACTGGCTGAGGTCACTGCCACAATGACAGTGTCTAAGTTTGCACTGTATGCAGACTCCTGGCAAGCCCCCATTCTAAATGCGATAAGCTCGTTTGCAGGGGTGTCAATGACAGGCTGCCAGTGCATTTTACTGCAGCAATAGTAATAACTGATGAGGATGCATATTAGGGCAACTGGTGTAAAAAAATAGGGTGACCAGATAATTCATGTCAGTTCTTGCTGGTCAGTCTCCTCTAATCATACATGTGTCACTAATGCTGAAACAGCTGGATCCGTCTTTCAATCAAAGAAACAAACCAGTCAAAGCACAAGACGAACTGAATTATTTAGCCAAGCACTGGAGCCTCTCGGTTTTAAAATACTTCGTAAAAGCTGATGTAGCTGAAAGTGACCTTCATAACATGGATTACCTGGTCACCCTAGTAAAAACACCTTATTCAAAGGTACAGTACAAAGAAGCAAAACTAACTCTGTAACTGGACTGAAATGCTCAATCAATTAACTGGTCAGGAGCATATAGCCGTTTATAAACTACAATTTGATATATTTGAATCACTGATGCATTCATCTGCATTTATTAGACAAGCTCAGTAACCACAGACAACATGCAGAGTGTGAGCAGAATGGACACCAGAGATGCCTGTTGTCATGAGGTCTTCGAGTTTGCCCTTGCATTAGCAAGCAGAAGCAAATTTAAAAGCATTTCAATCAATGACTCAACTTGGCCAGCAGCCTTGCATTCAGTAAGGAAAGTGAAATATATGTTATTATCGACAGACCAAATTATAGGTCAACTGTGTATTAAAATAGGAGATGCATTGGCACATTTGTTTAAAAAGAGAAGCAAGACTCTTTTGTACTTGGTTTTTAAAGCAACCTAGATTTAACTTTAGTGCAGGCAATAGCAAAAGTCTCACTTGAAGCTCATGCAAAAATGGAATAAAAATATGCAGAATACGACATGTATGAGCCTGTGTTTCTGTGTTTCTGTCTGGACAGGGACTCTTGTTGTGTCTGTGATGTCTGCTTAGCCATGGAAGAGGACTGCCTTAGCAGGAGTGGCACTCCTCAATTCTCTGCAGAGCACTTTACAGTCATCTCAGCCGGCTGGGGAACTTTACAGAGGAGGGTGGACCATCTTACACCAATAGGGCACTTTAAAGAGTGGTGTGGAACATTCTAGAGGGGTGGGCCATATCAAAGAGGTTGGAGCTTTATACAGAAGGGAATGGCATGTGAGACAGCGCCGGACATGGAGTCTCGGAGTAGGTCAGCATATAGCTGCCTGTCCAACTATGAGGGTCAGTCTCTGGGAGAGAGTCAGTCACCTCTCCCCAGCTGAGGATTCATGTCTGTACTATGGAGGTCCGCCTACGCACAAGCAGACGATCAGTCTGACCTGACTGTGGCCATCATATACCTCCAGAACCCTTGTGTTTCACCATGAGTGAGCTTATAAATTGCAGTATATTCGGTTATAGTAATTGAGCCATAACTGGAATGTAGGTTTGCTACTTATAGTCTCCCAAAATGATGTGGGAGATTCAAAAAGCTGGATCACACACAAACATTTTCCTTCACCCACTTGTTTTCCTTTTAAAACTGAAGCATGCATTTAGGCCTGAATCTACGGTGTGATTATGTTTTGAATGGCCAGCTAAGAGGAGGAAGCCCTATTTAATTAGCCAGCATTCGGAAAATAAGTTTGAGGGGTGAAAACAGCCTCCGTGTGAGCACAGCATAAGTAATTTCTTCTGAGATTAAAAGTTCTAAAATACCTGCTGTCTCCCTGTGTGGAAGCAAAGAGGTCAGATGCTAATTCATTTTTTTCAATGGAACAAATTAGCCTTCTCTTCCTTTTATTCTTCACAGATTGTCTCCATTTTTTTTGTTTCATTATAGCTATTAAGAATAATTACAGTAACACGAATCACATCACCAGCCCTGTTCTTGAAATTTAAGCATCTCTTACTACAAAATTATTTGTGGATTTTTTTGTGTGTTATGTACATCAAGGAGATTCTTTCAGGTCTAAATGGATGAAATTTAAAAGTATAAGAGCTTATTTGTAATATGTACTTAATTGACGGCAATTTGACTTTTTTAAGATGGCCGAAAAAGAAGTGTGACATTTTCATTGCTGATGTCAGACACAGAAAGAATCCCACATTTACAGAACAATGAGCTCTCCTATGCAGCTTCAGTTAAGAATGCAGTGTGAGAGTTCTTACAATAGGATTGTGTTTACTAAAAAAACAACTCGCTCACCTTATATTTAGAAGGAATTTCAGCAACCATAATGCAAGCAGGATTGTGCTGGTATCATCTTGCATATTACATGGCATAATTTTGAATTCCAAGCAATTCATTTATAAGGAAAAATAATGCTATATATGATAATATGCTAAATATGAGCCAACTTGTCCTTCCAAAACATTATTTTGTAAACCCCTAAAAAAGTTGACCCCAATATGCAGAATAAAAATAAATATCAGAAGAACATTGAGTACATTGCAGTGCGTGAATTGTAGATATTACCAAGTGTCAGACGTCTGTACGTAAAGAGCAGTGACTGACAGTAACGTCACTGATTCACTGGGAATGCATTGTTCAGCGCGATAGCTGGGGTGTGTATGTGTACCTGCTCATTATCCATCCTCAACCACCCCCCCCCCCCCCAACGAATGACATGCAGCACCTTTTGTTCTCTGAGACAGGCTGAGAGCTGAATGGTGGCCCTGCCCACTGCTCAGATCCCAGGTTGTAATTTGCCATCCTGGTCCCTCTCCTGCTGGCGTGTTTCAGGTCACGGCAATGCGATGCCTACCTGCATGTCTAGACTTATGCCCCTTCCTTCTGGAATGGCCCCCACCAGGATGAGGACGGGAGTGTCACAGCTTTCTCTGGAGACACCTTTTCCCTTTCAGTGCAGACGCAGTGTATATGTACACAGGAAACAGAAATGCTTCCCTTCCAACACCAAATTTTGCCTAGAAACTTATTCTTTCATCTCTGCTGCCACCAGAATACCTCAGAACTCCTGCCCAAACATATTTTTCATAGTCAGCATGTCTCAGTCCATATTAAAACATGGAACTGGGTCACTGTCATGCCATTCTGGTTCTAGACCAGGGGTGGGCAATCTTATCTGCAAGGGGTCAGCATGTATGCAGGTTTTTGGGATAACCTTTAGGTCACCTGTTACCACCCAGGTGTGAAAATGCTTCGACCAATCAGTCCTCTAATTAGTAATCTAATTAGGGAGTTGCAGTGAAAAGCCGTATTCCCATTAAGCCCTTTCGGAATATGACTGCCCACCTCTGTTATAGGCAATAGACTGGTTAAATAATGTAACCTTTACTATTCACAGTACTTAGACCAAAAGGGGAGATGAAGAGCATGAAATGATCGTGGAAGAAAAAGGGTCGCAGGTCAATCTAAAGATGAACATTATGTCAAAAGGGTGGGTGGGTCAGGCGCAGTGGGGAGCATTGTACTGTGAATAGAACTACATGGCAAGGAGAGGGGAGAAAGAACAGCAATTTAACTGGGTATTTTCACCATTTATGGGTTATATAGGGGCAGGGCACTTAGGTGGTTAAAATAAATTGGAGGGGGGGGGCATGAAAAAGTGAAGGAAAACCATTTTTGGTGAGAGTAAACAAATCCATTTGATGGGGAGAGGTGAGCTCACGAAAGAGGAAATGGGATGACCTGGGTGGTTAAGTGGGGGAAAGAGGCAAAAGAAAGCAAATTTGTATAGCCCTCACAATCAAGGTGTACATGAATTTAAGAATACCCTGCAGGTGCCCCTGCCCCCCCACTAAGAATCAATGCATCTTGATTCATGAATACAATTATTTATCAGTATGCATGGACTGCACATACATTAAAATCATCTCATCATTAGCAAGCTGCTTCTAAATTAATGTCATCCATCACCCACCTGCTGACCCAGGTCTCAGGACTGTGGGAGGAGACGTGCGTGAGACAGCAGTGCAACACTGAGACACTACGCAACCAGATCACATGGAGCAGCACACACTCAGATGCTGCAGAACCAGATGACTTGCAGTGCCGCACACTGAGATGCTGCACAACCAGATCGCATGTAGCAGAACCAATTGAGATGCTGCACAACCAGATCACATGCAGTAGCACACACTGAGATGCCCTGCAACCAGATGACTTGCAGTGCCACACACTGAGATGCTGCGCAACCAGATAACATGCAGTGGCACACACTGAGATGCCCTGCAACCAGATGACTTGCAGTGCCACTCACTGAGATGCTGTGCAACCAGATAACATGCAGTGGCACACATTGAGATGCCCTACAACCAGATGACTTGCAGTGCCACTCACTGAGATGCTGTGCAACCAGATAACATGCAGTGGCACACACTGAGATGCCCTGCAACCAGATGACTTGCAGTGCCACTCACTGAGATGCTGTGCAACCAGATAACATGTAGTGGCACACACTGAGACGCCACACAACCAGATCACATGCAGTGGCACACATTGAGATGCCCTGCAACCGGATGACTTGGAGTGCCACACACTGAGACACAGTACAACCATATAACATGCAGCGGCACACACTGAGATGTCATGCAGCCAGATCACATGCAGCAGAACACACAAAAACATTGTGCAGCCAGATCGCATGTAACAGCACAGCCTGAGATGCTGTGCAGCTAGGTCACATGTAGCAGTTCATGCTGCTAAACATTCATGAATATTAAATACTGATCATAGTAGTGTTCCTCGTCATGAACCATGCACCATGATCTAACAAAGTTAGTTTACAAACAATGCTTTACATGAAAGTACACAGTGTTCTGTCAATAGCACATGCCAATTATAATTGAACAAAATCATCTATGTCAGTTGAGAACATGTTGCTCTGTTGCATAGAAAATTGCCAGATGTTTCAGCAGCATCCTTGTCCAGCCAGCCTCATTCCCTCCTCCGTACCCTCGAAAGGTAAGCATATGCGTGGTTGTCTGACATCAGTAATCCCATCAGCAGACCACCAACTGATACAATCGCTGGTTTAGGAAATGTGCCTTAAATAAGGTTCCTTCCGTACCCTGCTATCCTACTCACGCCTTTAACACAACAGAAAAATGGGACTGAGGAAGTTGCTACCTTTGGTTAGCTAACTGTTTGGAGTTTATACTTCGCAACTGGAGTTTAGCCAAAATACAAATAAGTAGGGTCACACTTTAAATTAAGTGCTTGAAGCAAATGGTTTTCTGCAGGAAAACTGTGAGTAGCTCCAGAGCCTGATTTGCATGCTTACATTCTTCTGTAAATATATGAAAGAGCTTTATCAAGTGTAGAATCTGTCTGAATTTGTCAGGGTGTGCATTACAGGGTGGAACCGCCCTCCA
Source organism: Brienomyrus brachyistius (assembly GCF_023856365.1). Classification (NCBI taxonomy): domain Eukaryota; kingdom Metazoa; phylum Chordata; class Actinopteri; order Osteoglossiformes; family Mormyridae; genus Brienomyrus; species Brienomyrus brachyistius. The sequence goes on from NC_064544.1 coordinate 24,392,764, forward strand.
CCCTGCACCAAAAAAAAAACAAAAAAACTGTCTTTTTAAAGTTATATTTCACTATTCAAAAGAATTACATCATAAATTCTATTGTAGCTAAACACCTATTATATATGAAAACCCATATTTTTTTGCATGCCCCTTTTTTGCATCCCTCTTTTTTTGCATGCCTCTTTTTTTGCATGCCCCTTTCCTTATGCTGCCCCTTTCCTTATGTTGCTCAGAAAAACTGTAGATGAAAACAAACAGGATATTGTGTCAAATAAAACAAGGAGGTATCCAACTATGCACCAAAAAAAAGAAAAGAAAAAAAGGAAAGCAGCACACAAACAAACTAATGAAGCGGATGATGCCAGCGCAGCTAGTCACAGCCATGGTGGCACGGAGCAAGACACAGAGCAGCGATGGGCTGGAGCAGAGAGACACAGGGCCCAGGATACAGCAAACACAGTGCTAATGCTAGTCTCAGAAAATACGTCTGGTAGAACACATCCTAATTAGTTGATAGCTAACTTAGTACACAGTTTATTATTAATTAAGTCATGCCCCACAACAGCTACAGGGTTTTACATATGGCCACATATTTGAGGTACGGCACATTCTGCTTGCTCATGTTCTTTTTAGTTGTTCTTTTTATTTTATCATGTAGCTAATTCTGTATCATTCACAATAAATAAATTATGTTTACATGGGACCTTTTCAGTTATTCGGCACCTTTTGCTGTGTGTGTTGAGTACCTAATTTAATAAAAAATCTCTGACTGCAATGAAAAAACTAAAAATGCAACAACTCTAGTATTTTGCTTGGTTACGTATGGTTATGGTTAGGACTGGTTAGGGGTTAAGGTTGTTATAGTTAGCGTTAGCATTTTTCCCATAGAAATGAATGAGGTCTCCATAAAGATATGTTTACCCGACATGTGTGTGTGTGTGCTGTTTGCCAGCAGAGTTGGATTGGTTTAGAGACCACGCTGCTGAAGACACCAGGAAGATGAGCTTTGTTGCCATGTTTCAGTACATTGCAGTGATTTTGCTGCTACTGCATGTGCAGAATGGTTGATTGTTGACTGTATTGGGTCCTGATATGTGGGAAGTGATAACAATCTGTTTGTTACGCCTTGTTAACATCTGCTATTGGAGTCTGTTAATACTGCTCAAAGACGCAGCCATTTTTTCACTGTCAGAAATCGGCACGTCACATGTGTATGTGTTTGAGTTGAGAAATTCTGGATATTCCCTGAAGGCCATGGTTTACTTTGGTAGAATGGCTGTGGGAGGTTTACACAGTGTCCTACACAATGACCTGTACCCCTTGTAACGGTTTGTAAAAGGGTGTTCACTATAATATCCAGGTGTACCAATATTTGAGGCGCATGCATTTTTGTTAAAAATAATTATTTATTGATGAAGGTTTTGTTTTTATTTTGTTAAATTTATTTCAATGAAAGACTGGATTTTTCTATTTTTTTTTATGTGACTTGAAGCTACTTCAGCAAAAGGTGGATTTTTTTTCCGACCTTTTTTACAAATCTTTACAATGCGTGCCAATAATTCTGGAGGTTGTTCTGTGTTGTGAGTTGTACGTGGCTGGATGTGCAATCTGTGCTTAATCTGCCTTTTGCCTTTCCTGATGAGCTGTTGATCCAGGTCTAACTGCATAGGTGGTCCTTGGAATAGATGGACAAATGAATGGATGTGAAGTCATTTGATACCCAACACTTTGGGATGATAGAATCCATCCATCCATCCATCATCTCCCGCTTAATCCGGGGTCGGGTCGCGGGGGCAGCAGCCTCAGCAGGGAGACCCAGACTTCCCTCTCCCTGGCCACTTCGTCCAGCTCCTCTAGGGGGATCCCGAGGCGTTCCCAGGCCAGCCGAGAGACATAGTCTCTCCAGTGTGTCCTGGGTCTTCCCCGGGGTCTCCTCCCAGTGGGACATGCCCAGAATACCTCCCCAGGGAGGCATCTAGGAGGCATCCTAATCAGATGCCCGAACCACCTCATCTGGCTCCTCTCGATGCGGAGGAGCAGCGGCTCTACTCTGAGTCCCTCCCGAATGACTGAGCTCCTCACCCTATCTCTAAGGGAGAGCCTAGCCACCCTGCGGAGGAAACTCATTTCGGCCGCTTGTACCCGCGATCTCGTTCTTTCGGTCACTACCCATAGCTCATGACCATAGGTGAGGGTAGGAACGTAGATCGACTGGTAAATCGAGAGCTTCGCCTTTTGGCTCAGCTCTCTCTTCACCATGACAGCCCGATACAGCGCCCGCATGACTGCTGACACCGCACCGATCCGCCTGTCGATCTCCTGCTCCATCGTTCCCCCACTCGTGAACAAGATCCCGAGATACTTAAACTCCTCCACTTGGGGGAGGACCCCATCCCCAACCCGGAGAGAGCATTCTACCCTTTTCTGGCTGAGAACCATGGTCTCGGATTTGGAGGTGCTGATTCTCATCCCAGCCGCTTCGCACTCGGCTGCGAACTGCTCCAGTGAGAGCTGAAGGTCACGGTTCGATGAGGCCAACAGAACCACATCATCCGCAAAAAGCAGAGACCTAATCCTGAGGTCACCGAACCGGACGCCCTCAACGCCCCAGCTGCGCCTAGAAATTCTGTCCATAAAAACTATGAACAGAATCGGTGACAAAGGGCAGCCCTGACGGAGTCCAACCCTCACCGGAAACGAGTCCGACTTATTGCCGCCCATGCGGACCAAACTCTGGCACCGGTCATACAGGGACCGAACCGCCCTTAAAAGGGAGCCCGGTACCCCATACTCCCGGAGCACCCTCCACAGGACTCCCCGAGGGACACCGTCGAATGCCTTCTCCAAGTCCACAAAACACATGTAGAATACACTACAATAATATCCGGCACTCTCTCATCTCAGTGTGGCATTTTTAAAAATGCGTAACACCCATCTCACCATGCTACTTAACAATTTGAAGACAACCTCCCGGACTAAATATCTTCTCTTGGAAGCCCAAAGTCGCTCTGGCCAAGTCTCCCATGCACTGGTCATCACAGGATGTGTTGATCCAATTCTGTAGTTCAGTAGTGTGCTACAATTTGGCAGTGACTCACAACATCACTTAATCAGTATCACTAAAAGAATTTTCTTCATCTTAGCTGCAGGAGAATAGTGTGTTGATGAAGATGGATTACTGGATGCACATGGGGGGTGGGGGGGGGGGGGGGGTAGTCCAATAAGATACATGAAACTTCTTTCCTTAAGCATGGGTGCAGGAGCTTTAGGGCTCTGGGAAACCCCAACACAAGGCACAAGGCTATGTGACCCTTACGGTGCAATTCACAATGTTTTCCTCCACATGACTGCAGCTCATAACTGCTCTATAATTAAGCCATGATGGCAGTCCGTCAATGGAACGACCACAGTTAAATCACAAAACATTTAAACATGCATGAAACACGTGAGTGTTTTATTCATTATGTCACGATCAGAACGGGGAAGCAGGAGCAGGGAGACGGAGAATCGGACAACACGGAGTTTAATCAGAAGATAGCAACACAAAACAAGGAACTGCAACGCAATGTTAATGACAGGACTCGGGAAGCACTCGTACGTGAACTGAAATACAGAACCCCTCCAAAGATGTGCACTCCGGGCGCTCCTAAGGAGAGTGAGGGGCAACATGGGGACGCAGGGCACCACGGGACAGCACCTGGGGAAACAAAAGTACAGACACACAGAACAGGCACCGGGACAACAAGCTGGACAACAACTGACAAACCACAGGGAATGCAGACAGGCACAGGGGCACAAAGAAAGGAGACAACGGAGGGACCACACTAGGGGTACACCCACAGGAGGCACAAACGGACCAGCAGGGAACAATGGTACAAAGGTAGAAGGCAAGGAGGCAAAGGACGGGGGGAAACGGAGAACCGGAGGGAATCCCGGTGGGAGAGAAGTGGAAGCCAGAAGGGCAGTAGGCGACTGCGAGGCCGGAGCCAAAGGGACCCTCGATTACCGTGAAGGGAGGACCAGGACGAAACATCGAAGGGGGTGAGGTGGAATGCGAAGGGACAAATGCAGGAGGCGAGCAAGAAGATGAAGGGGACACTGGCGGAGGGGGAGAGAGAACAGCAGCCACGGCACGTGAAGGCACAGCTGTCACATATGAGACACAGTATATGCGGCTAAGGCGTAGGTGACTGATGAGTCAGAGATGGGGGACCTGCAGGTGACTGACGAGGTGTCAGGGGCCGGACCGCAGCCAGCCGACGAGGCACTGCAGGCAGAACCGAAGGCAACTCTGAGCCGAAGCCAGAGGGACTGCAGGCGACCCCCGAGCCGGTGCCAGGGGGCTGGGCGGGAGGGACCTGACCCCTGCGTAGATGTCCTCTCCCTCCTTGGGACACAGAGCCGGGGTTCTGGCAGGGACCTGCCACGCTGTGGTGGTGGTTGGGGTAACCCACCTGAGGGATGCACAGGGGCAGTCAGGGAAATCCCAGTGAGGTCCCACTCAAGCTCCTCCTCTAAATCTACTACGAAAGGAGGAGCAGTGGTCTGACAATCAAGGACCTCCTCAGGTGACTTGGTCTGGAGCCATGGGAGCTGGTATTATGGGAGCAGGGTCAGGAGCCGGGGGGACTGGAAGCAGAGGATCAGGAACCGGGGGGACTGGAGGCAGAGGATCAGGAACCGGGGGAGCTGGAGGCAGAGGATCAGGAACCGGGGAGACTGGAGGCAGAGAATCAGGAACCGGGGGGACTGGAGGTGGAAGATCAAGAACCTCTGGGGCCAGTGCAGGAACCTCCGGGTCCCTTTAAATGCCAGGCGTGTCCATAAAAAGGGGCAGGTTGCCGACGCTGGCAGCAAAGTGGTGGGAAAACGGTCCTTGGACGAAGTGGTGCGAACACCACCAGATTAAGCACCAGGAGGGATTCCTCCCGACACGCAGCAGGACAGGCAGCAGATATCGAGACGGCCCCTAGGAGGATCTCCGGCATCTCCCGTCTTCAGTTCTTCTGCTTTTTTCTTTTCCCTGCTGTCTGGCGCACTTTGGGCAGCTCCGACAGCAGACCATAGGGGAGTTCGCCGTCTAGGGCTACCTGCTGCATATTCGCCTCAGCTACTCTGCTTCTGAGTCGCTGCAGGATTTTGCGCATCTCATCTGCAAGGTACACGTCTTTGGACAGGGAAGCCTTTTCCAGCACATCCCATGTCCGGAAGGCGATGGCTCGTAGCCCGGGGTCACTCCTTACCTCAAGCTGCTCAAGCCAGTAAGTCACGTCATCCATTAGACTGAGGTATTCCGCCTCAGTCAGGCAAGGTGTCTTCGTATGGAGTCCTGTCATTCTGTCAGGATTGGGACAGGGAAGTAGGAGCAAGGAGATGGAGAATTGGGCAACACAGGGTTTAATCAGGAGATAGAAACACAAAACAAGGAAATTCAACACAACGTTAATGACAGGACTAGGGAAACATACTTGAACATGACCTGAAATACACAGGACTAATTAACAGCAACAGGAAACAGCTGGTAAACATGGAGAGTCCACACAGGGTAGATAAGGGTGCATGACACACGGGAGGATCAGACAAGTGGGTCATGACACGTACAATATAAAATTAAACATAGGTGTGCGTTTTGTATATTTTAATTGCAAGTATAGCAGCAGTTACATCGTCAAAACAATTTATTCCTTTTTGAAAGCAGATTGATTTCTGGCAAAATGCCCATTTTCCTTTTCACTCATTAGCTTAGTATGAAATACTCTATAATTAATTTTTACAGGAAATAAAAGACAGTGTTCAAAAAAGTCACTTATGTAGCCAAATGAATAGTTAGCTGTTGCAATTAAGATCTATTTTATCTAAAATTTACAAATGGCAAGAGTACAAATATATCTGTTGGTGATTATTTAAGGTATTGTGCTTATTGTATTTTTAATTCAATCACAAACTAACAGATCTCATCAGGTAATGAGAGGCAAACACATTAATATGAACATATAGCACACATAAGCTTGTATTGTTAAGAAACTGTAAAGCCAATGGTTCACAATGCTGTTAAATTAACAAGGTAACAATCTGGAAAAAAATATGTCCTTCACATCAAGGATAGGCAGAAAGAGTTTATTTATTTGAAATATTTAATTCATTATGATAAAATTATAATGGAAACCTCCAGGGGTTTTCAGGTGTCCATCAAATTGTAACAAAATCATTTATAAACGAGCTGAACTTAAAGCAGGAGGTTACAGCAAATTACAGTCATAATAAGATGCATCTGTATTGATTGTTAAGATTGTGCCATTCATTATCATTACTATTATGCTGTATCACTCAACCATAAAATAACCCCATGGAAACAGACCGCATTGAACAAAATACACCAAATTAAAAAGTAAATCCCCAGGAGACTAAAAATGGCCCATTTGGTCTGTGACTCAGATGTAGCAGAAGACTGAACTCTTCCAAAGGTCACTGGAGCTCAGATTCTTGCTACCCAGCTTTTATCCACAACACACTTGGCAGGAACAGGAAACCCAGGGGCTCTTAACGGCCCATGTGCCTTCAGAATTTACCTTCCTACATGGACTTTTAGAGGTGATTACAGTGCTTACTCTGAGCACCACTATCATTACCACAGCTGCGCGCACCATGAATTCTGGAAGGTTTGGTCACTTTTACCCCAACCCCCAGCCCCAATTATTTTTCCGAAGCTTTCAAGTCAGAATCCAGACTACGGACAAAATCCTCATGACTCCTCATGTGTCACATGGCTAGATAATATGTCCGAAATTACAACGCTAAGATAGTATCAAAACTTTTGTGTTTTTATCTCTCACAGTGCCCACCCCTGAAACAACCCCCAACCCCAAGTTTTAGCCTGGAAACACATTTTGCACCAGAAATACCTACAGTAGCAGCTTTGCTATGTGAGAAAAATCACTGGTAAGGCCCTTTGAGCAGTCTATTGGGAAAAAATGCAATTTTAAAGTGGTTATTTTAAGAAAGTCTGATAAAGAAAAATCAAATGAAATTCAAGCAACAGAGAAGAATACATTATGGAACAACATTAAATGTAAAAATATAATTACAATATTCATATTCTCTCATTCATTTTCAACACCAGGCTGGTTAAAAAATACAGTTAATACCAGGCAAGTTACTTGGCCGAATCTCCTTAACTGATAGCCTATTGGTCCAAATGAGCCCAAGCAGTTCCAGGTGATCGGACCAGAAGTCTCATTTATAACTGTTGTGTATGCGCAAAACGGGACCAGAGTGAGGCGTGCGAGACTTTCCCTGCGAACGCTGCAATATATAGAAACAAACGGCAGAATGTACGTATCCGTATGGAAACTCTGTCCCACGTGTATGGACATTTTATAGAAATTTGGTGACCCAAGTGGAGATGGTGAATTTAAGCCAGATTGTAGGAAAAATGTGAGTGGCATTATATATATATATATATATATATATATATATATATATATATATATATATATATATATATATATATATATATATATATATATAAAATGCGTTGTGCTTGTGGGTCATAACTTGTACATTTCATTTTGCTCACGATCAGAAATAAAGCCGCTCTTTTCTATGATGAAGTAGATGTATATGTAATGTATGCTATGAGGCCATAATTATTCCATAAGGACTTTTCAGGCAGCGCAGCATGCTGGACTAATGTCAGTTCATAAATAGTTTGCAGTAATCACTTGTGTCATTGTAAATGTGCTGTGTGTTATGTCATGTATTGTCCTTAATGTTTATTGTTGTACGCAGTGTGTATGTGTGTGCATGTGTCCACCTTGTATATGAGGAATAAATGGGGCGACGAGCATGGTGGGCAGTGTGAGTATGTGCATTGTAGTGGTATGGGTGTAATAAACGCTATCTGGTGAGTGAACCCCGAACTATCTGTGCTGTCTGATTATTGAGAGCATGGCTCAGCAATCCACTATTAAAATGGTGTCAGAAGTGGGATTGGAATCATCATATGACGATCTCCAATTCATTGAGCAAGGTTTCCAGTAGCCGTGGTGGGGAACACCTGAAGACCACAAGAAGACACTGGGAGGCGAGGAGCCTGCCTTCCCAGGAAGACTGGATGGTGCCAGCACTATTTGCCCGCTCCAACTGCCAGCAGAGCAAGCAGAAGCAAGCGCGCTGGCACAAGAGAGAGCAAGGCATGCGATGAAACTTCCGCACTATGTAGGGAAGACGCCCCTTATTACCCTTACCTTTATGGTAATAGATGGGTGGAGTCTGACCTTGACACTGAATCCCAATTATGGTAATAAGGAGGTGGAGTCTGAGTGTGATTCACACCCACCCCTTTATTTTAATGAGGGGGCAGAGTCAGAAGGAGCTTCTCGCTCCCATTTATAATAATAAGCAGGCAGGATCAGACAGAGTGTCAATATTTATGGTGATGGTGCAACAAGCTAAAATTTTGTTTTGAAAGATGCAGCTCTTCAATTTCGCTCAGTGTTTCCCTTTTCAACCTTTGGTGTTATTAATGCAATTTCCTAACCTAAATATCAATCTAAAATATGCTGAGTATGACAGGTAATATTCTATTGTAAAATAAAAACATTTTTATTTATCAATGATATAATTCTTATACGAGAGACAGTAAATGTTTCAGTAAAGAATCGTAACAGACTTTTTATAATAAAATTAAACATAAGAAGGACACAGATAAATTAAGTTTTACATCTGACAGCTAAATTCTGGTTAGAATTATAGTGAGTATATCTCAATACCAAGAACACAAAGACCGTACTTGTCGTCTTGGCAAGACTAGTCCTGCGAACTTGCTTCAGAGAACACAAAAGTTAACAAAGCTCAGCAGCTACAGCGGGATCTTGATTTAATTAGTGACTGGGCCGATACCTGGCAGATGAAATTTAACGTAGACAAATGTAAGGTACTCCATGTAGGGAGCAGAAATATTAAGTACAGGTATTTTATGGGTCCCACTGAAATAAAGGTAGCTGATCATGAAAAAGACCTTGGTGTGTATGTTGATGCTTCCATGTCCCTTTCTCGCCAGTGTGGGGAAGCAATAAAAAAGGCCAATAGGATGTTGGGGTATATCTCCAGGTGTGTGGAGTTTAAGTCAAGGGAGGTAATGCTAAGATTATACAATTCCTTGGTGAGACCTCACCTAGAATATTGTGTGCAGGTTTGGTCACCATATCTTAAAAAGGACATTGTGGCCTTAGAAAAGGTGCAGCGTAGGGCCACAAAAATGATTCCTGGTCTTAGAGAAATGTTATACGAGGAAAGGTTACTTGAGCTAAATCTGTTTAGTCTCAAGCAAAGGAGACTGAGGGGGGACATGATCCAGGTATATAAGATTCTAACAGGTTTGGATGCTGTTCAACCAAATAGTTACTTCAGCATTAGTTCAAATACACAAACTCGTGCCTATAGGTGGAAATTACCGGGAGAACATTTCAAAATGGATTTCAAACTGAAATTGTTTCAAACTGACAAGCTGAATCCTTGGGTTCCTTTAAATCAGAGCTAGATAATATTTTAACAACTCTGAGCTATTAGTTAAGTTCTCCCCAAGCGAGCTTGATGGGCTGAATGGCCTCCTCTCGTTTGTATAGTTCTTATGTTCTTATGTTCTAAAGAACACACAAGTTGTGGATTGAGACAGATCTATACTTGTGTACTTGCTGTATGGACAGCTGATTATCCTGGTCATAATTTTTATTTCCGTATTTAATAAATGACACATAATCGAAATGTCCAGTGTAAATGACTGATTATTCCTGGTATGATTACTTGTGGGGTTTTTTTCTACAAACAAAGTTTACACTTAAAATATTTGTGTTTGTTTCAATTCGCTATTCCAGTTCAGCAGTCTCACAAGCCAAAAAAGTGAAAAACAGTGGGGAAAAAATGTGAGGAGAGCGACGGAAACATTATTCCGATTAAGGTATCTCAGATTAATGTGATACAGTTATGTTTCATACTTTCTTCCTCCGTCATCGCAACAGCATGCAATGGAAGATGATGTAAAACGGATGCATGAGAACACAAGTACGGTCAAGAAAGCATACTGAGATTGAACCAGTAGCTCTGGATATGTTTTGTCCAGTAGTGGAGCCAGAAATCAAAGTGTGGGTAGGCTGGCAGAAAATCAAGTGGGCTAGTCCCATAACAATTCACGTGGCAACAAAATCACACTATAGACTCAACTAAGTTATTTTTTCAGTTTTTAAATAAACAAAGAGAAAGAAAAATCAATTTGCCTCTCAACAGCACATTTCCTCTGATTGATCTAACCCCAAGCACAATACCTGTCAGACACAATCGCTTTAAGGTACTGTATTGCTCACTGTGAATGCTTAATGAGTGGTCCAGAGCTCCATCTGGGCAGGCCCACACGTGCCGTGGCAGTAGGTCTTGTCTGCCAAAAAGTGGGAATGCCAGCGTGGAGGGCAAGATATTCAGAGAGTTGGGTTAAACCGTGAACCACAGATCAATTCTGCAAATACTGTACTTGGCTCTCTTCACATCTTCTTCTGACATACACATGAATCGCTATGATTATATTCTCCTTCACCCTGACCTACGACCAGGAGACAAATTTGACCTCCCATGTTGTTGCACTCAAGAACCTGTCATACATTAGAACCTACCTAAATTTTACTAGCACATTTGACTGGAATTTTAGTAGCAACCTGAACAGTATTTTACTATAAATATTCATTCATCTATCCATCCCCCATATTGCTTATTTAGTACACAATCATGTTGGTAACAAAGATGTCAGATTTACATAAATGAGGGCTGGGAAATCTATCATGTTAGCACATGGTATTAAAATCATAATGTAATAATATTTCTTTAATCACGTTAACTCGTGGTATTTTGTTACCCAAATGAGAGAACTGTATCAGCAAACATTTTTAATAGAGACCGATGATTTTCCTTCCTGTTGTAAACCAAGTGACAGTTTAGGTCATGAAATGGCACAGAATCCCGGAATTCAGTGTTAGTTTGCATTTCACGGTGAAGCTCATGTTAACTGGTTTGTTTCATTTAAAAAAAAAAAAGTCTGGTGTGGGCATATATAGGATAAAATATCGTATTTTGCAATATTTCATTTATTTTATTGAAGGCTTGTGCCTTAAAATCTTACGATCTTATCTATGAAGTTGTCACAAAAGGTTTCTGTCATGGATTAATAAATTGTATACAATTGTATATAATATATTGTATTGTATATGAAACAAATTGTGAACACACAAAACAATAAAGCGTATTTCTTCCATGATCAAACTCATCAGCAATACCCTCCACTGTAAAAGAAGTGAACAGATAAGCGCCTACAAAGGTTACAGTACAACACATGTTTTCTTCTGTTCATCTGCTCAATAAACATACAAAACTTCTCGTACAGAGCATTATGCTTGATTATCTAACTGCTTAAAGTAAAGCATAGCATAATAACTTGTAGGTACAGCTGCTAGCTTGATGATCTTAATGCAGCCTGTTTGCTATAAGATCTTGCTGTACTATAAAGTCCCTTGCATAAATCACTGACTTGGAGCTGAAGAGATCATATTTAACTAGCTGAATTCTAAGATAGGGTATAATTGAGTTTCGATAAAGGTTCAGACATACCGAGTCCATGTTTCTGATTCGATGGTTGGCGACATAGAACATTGACGATGTCTGTAATAGTGTAATTCGCTCTGGTACTGAAGAAAGATAATATGGAACATCTTACAAAAATGCAGTACCACTGTACCTTTTCAGTACCTATATCCCGTGCAACACTAGTCTGCATAAACTGTGACATATTTGGTAAAAGGTCGCCTAGCGCTTTATTGATGCAACTGAAATAAGCAAAAATTGCAACGTTCCATACTTAATTTGTGTCATTGTGCCCAAAATGACTCTAACTAATCCGCAAAAGAATGACATTAATCAAGAATTCAATTTTTTCCAATTTACGTAGAAAAAGCATTAGGAAATGTTATAAGTTTTGATATCTTGCTAATAAGCAGAATATTTTTATGAAGCATTAACCTACTCTGCATAGGTCATATTTTAGGATGTACTCACACTAAACGATCCATACCATGCTTGAGCATCTTTGACCAAGAAGTCTAGTTCATTTGACTATTTCCCTAGGCTGTGGCATGGTTCAGTTGCACTTGGGCATAATATTTATCCGGTGATCGTTAACCCTGCCTGAGCATGGAACACAGATATTACATCAATGATGCGACTGGCACATAATTGCTCACACGTACACTATACATGAACCGGACCCAGTAGGAAAGGATCAGGTAAGCTGTACAGATCAGGTAGGGTGTACAGGTCAGGTAAGCTGTACACATTGGGTAGGCTGTACAGATCAGGTAAGCTGTACAGATCGGGTAGAGTGTACAGATCAGGTAAGCTGTACAGATCAGGTAGGGTGTACAAATCAGGTAGGTTGTACAGATCGGGTAGGGTGTACAGATCGGGTAGCCACAAACATATAGGAAAGATGGCAGCAAAAGGATCACTTTGGTATACAACAGAGGGGCTAATGAGAGTATCTAGGAAAATCTGGATGCAGCACACAAAAACTCAAAGATATCTGCTAAAATACTGGACTTTATATGTGCAGCATGATTTAATGAAATTGCTGTGTTGCATACTCATGTGCCATTGCACCCAAAGCTAACTTAATAAGCCTCAAAAAAAGACATTAATCACAAATTCTACTGTGCTATACAATAGTACTTTCCTTCCTATGTTTTCTTCACAATAAAAGTCGCACAGTGGTTATGAAAGCCTGCTCGGGCCTGGATCATTAAGTGCAATGTGACAGTGGACAGTGGGGGAGTGGGGAAGAGGGGAAATCGTGCTTGGGCATGGTACAAGGCAACCAGGCCAAGTGTGAGTACTGTTTAATCCATAGTTATTTAAATTAAGTCTCCATTACATGAGCACAGAGAGCTGAGAGATCGAGTCCATGCCTTTACTTTGTAGGGCTCACAAACCTAGTAGTCATTTTACGGGGGTCGAAAATCAGTATGCTGTCATGCATATATAATAAACATGACATCTGAACATCTCCCCCTTTAAAATACAATCTGTGGATTTGTCAAAACAATACTACAATACAGCGCAACTATTGAAGCAACAAGGAAACCTAATACTATCTGGGTAACAATCGACTGGACTATGCTGTATATATCAACAAAATTCCTAAATAAATGTTAACTGTAACACAAATACTTGTCAATACTCCATTACAATGTAATTACCTCGGATTCAAAGATTTTAATTAACATTAGAATTAAACACTTAAGGATCCCCAATTCAAAGTAAATTGACTTGAACCATGACATCTTTTACTTAGATAAGTGTGTCATCCAAAGTTATTTACAAGAGGCACAATTGCTACTACATGAGAATGCAGTGATGTACACATCCTAATTTACAAGCACTAGAGCAGGGGTCACCAACATGGTGCCCGTGGACACCAGGATGCCCCCAAGGACCACATGAGTCGCCCGCGGACCTGTTCTAAAAATAGCACAACTCACCAGTGAGCAGTGTCTAAAATTTAATTTTATCCTGTTGCCATTCTTCTTTAATCACATTTGCATTTATATATATTTAAAAATGACAATATCTAAAAAAAAAGCATTTAAAACATGTTTATTATACATGAAGTAGATAAGTTTAGGAGGGCATTTAAAACTGGTAGCCCTTCGCATGGCTCAGTACTCTGGATGAAGTAGTTCTCCGTTTCAAAAATGTTGCTGACCCTTGCACTAGAGTTACAGAAATTATTAAACTAATGAAATACCATAATGCTTATCAACCAAGTATAGCAGTACATTAAACCAGACTAGGGCCTGCTTAGACTGTTGAACACTTTAAAGTCACTTGGTTCAGTATAATAGTCCATCAAATAAGCTGGTTGGTGACACTGTCTTGTTGGACGGCTTGTTTGACCTGGCGAGGTAGTACCTGGCACATGGTCTCGGGGTACAGCCCTCGAAACAAGAGGCAATGGCGCATTCTTTGGGAGACCAGGCCGAGAAGTCATATGCTCTGAGACAGGAAGGTGCAGGACTCCGACTGATGGGTTAAACTTGGCAACCGATGTAACTAACACATGACTAATTCCTGTAACTAGTCACACTGGGTAAGGGAGTAAGTGCTTCCTGTTCCAACTTTGAAGTCCAGTGTCAGTGTTCACTAAATAAGTATGATTGAGAGTATCTCCACTCACAACAGTTCCTGATTTTTACCACATGTCTCCCTCCCTTAATAATACATTAACCCCAGTAGGTACAGGCTTCAGGGGATGAGCTCCATGACTATGATCATAATTCTCCTTAGTTCGGGCCTTAGTGGCACTTTCTGTAGCATGGATAGCAGTGTCAACAGACTGCTTCAGCAGCAATGTAGCTGGCAGAGCAGGAATTCTCTTGTTGTGAACTCTTCCCATCAGGGTAACTGATGGTGGCACCCGGGTGGCATTGTGTGGGGCAGTTCTGTAATTCAAAAGGGCACATCAGGGGATGGTGTATCTGAAATCAGTTTGGCTATTTTGACAACACTGTCTGCTTAACCATTAGTTTGTGCGAAATAAGGACTGCTGGTTTGAAATACAAACCCATACTACTCAGCAAAGGATTTGATTTCTTGTGATATCAACTGTGGGCCATTGTCACAATGAAATTCTTCTCGTATACCATGTGTTGAGAAAATCTCATGGCACTTATTTATGACAGCACGAGTTGTTGTACTTGTCAAGTGTTTGATCTATAATAATAACACATCCAGATCCCTCAGGACCCGCTCCATGGTCATCTGGAAGACTTCTGGTCCAATGTCAATGCCCATTGGAAATAGACGATAGCAGAATCTCCCAAATGGACCAATGAAGGCTGTGAGAGGCATACTGAACTCGCCTCATCCAAAGGCACCCAGTGGAACCCACTCATTGCATTCATCCATCTTGCTTGGGTGCAATGTGGTAAGTTAATAAACAATCTCTTGACACTCTAATTTAGCATTCTAAAATCAGCACACACTCGAACTGCTCTTGAGCTCTTGCTAACTGGAACCACAGGAGCACATCAGCTTGTTTCAATGGGCTAGATGATACCATCATCCTGCATGCAACATAGCTTCACTTTCACTTTGGACATTAGATGAAATCCTATGTTCTGGGCTGTGTGCACGGCTCCATCTTTAAGCTCGATTCAATGTGGATCCGTGGCACCTTTATTAAGCCAACCTCATCTGCCTGCTATATCAGTTGTAGCTTTGCAGACACACTTCGGCTAAGAAGGTTATTCTTCAGATTTTTTCCAGCAACAAGAACTCTAATTTGATGATCACCATTGTTGTGATGAATTGTGCCATAAAAACTACCTTTGACATGCAGTCTGCCACCTGGTGAGTTTCATATGCGGTCTTACCAATTACAGTCACATCAGTACCAATGTATATCTTGAAATTCACCTGGAAGCCACAAAAGTTTCTCTATCCAAGGACCACAGTTATTCAGTAGTGTCATTGATCTCCAACGAGTCCAGCTGGAAGTTGTCTTCTGTGACTTCATGCACTTTCTTTAGCTTCATGCACATTTTGGCAAAACGTCCCTTAGCCTGGCAGTATTGACATGTCCTACGACTGGCAGAGCATCTGTGATGTGAGGAGCAATGTGAACATCCAATCCCAGAGTATGTTATTTTCTGTTAAATAGACAAATTGGTGGACTGTTTCTTATCTTTGTAACTCTGATGCTTTTCCTTGGTGGGCTTTTGATAATGTACCTTGTCTGTTGTGTTGACTCCAATCTCTTTACCTGTTAGCTCCGTCTGTTTTGCAATCTCAACAGCCCTGGGCATAGTAAGATCCTCTTGAATAGCAATGAGACCCAGTAGCTTTTTAGCTCATGCTCAGACAGCCCTCTGAGGAATCGGTATAGCAGTTGATCATTCTTATCTGTAAGGTCGGAGTGTCTTGCAGTAGCATGGAGGTCCCGCTCAAACTCTTCTATTGACCTGTCGCCCTGCCTGTCAAATGTGCAGTTATGTTTTGGCACATAATACTCCTCAAATGTCTGCACAACTGCATCATAGTATGATGACTGCTCCTCCTCAAATATAAATTATCCTAACTTTCTTCAGCCATCGCATATAACAAAGAGTCCATCTGCTGCATCTCCAGCTCCAGGCATCATGATTCTGTAGGCTGTTAGGTGAGAACTCCACCAGGTCTTTTAAACAGACTAGAGCACCGCTACCACCATCTTTAAGCCATAGTTATTTTAGTTTCCATTAAACGAGCATAGTGAACCAAGACAATGGGTCCACACCTTTATTTTTTTAGTGCTCACACACCTAGTAGCAACATCTCTTTACAGGGACTATAAATTGTGTCGTGCATATATAATAAACATCAAACGCCCTGACTGTCAGGCTTCCATTTTCAGAGTGATTTGCCAAGTAGATTTTTGATAAATCCACCTGTCACCTACCTTCAATTATATGTACATGTCATTAATCACCAAGGTTTGTGACTAAAAAAGTCGTTTAACATTCCTACGTGTAAGACAATGCCTTCTCTTGTCTTCTATCCTTTTGAAAAGCAAATTAAGCTTATACTTCTTTGCAAGTACTTTTTGTGTTGAAAATTAATATGTTCACGTGTTAAACCATTAAGCACATATTAAAATATGGGTAATTCTCAAGGAACTTTTTTGAAAAATGTTATAATGAAATAAAGTACAGTATTTATTTTTGCGTAAAGCAATTGACATTAAGTTTTTGTATAGTAAAATTATCTTATTTGTTGCTCTGATTTGATGATTGGTTTTAAACCATTTTCCTGAAATAGGTAAAAAAAATTAAAGAACACAAAACTAGATTTTTTTTTATTCTTTCAGCTTTATAGAAGGTACCACACAACTGTCATGCCCTCCGTGCAAACGCAGGATCAGCATTCACCTTGATTACCAAAACCTGCTCAGTCCCTTACTTAAACTTATCTGGCCTCACAAGGTATAGTTAACTACTGACTAGTTTATCATCATTGTTACCATGATCTGATCATACTTTCTGATCCAGTGCTGCAAAGCCCCTCTACTCTCGGACTCCCCTAGTGTACTTACGCCTTTTTTGTTCTTCATTACTTTGTAGGACTGATTTTCCCAGCTAATTACTTCTCCTGCTCTGTGCCCCGGACTCTATATATGTACAACCCGTTTGCCGTTACCACATCTCTCTGTTTTGGTTCCTAATAAATCCCATCTGTTTTGAATTTGGATCATAGAGTGTCTATTTGTCACAGCACTAATATCATAAAATGCAAATTGTTCTCATTTTTTTGTTTGGTCTTTTTTTTTTGTCCTGAATTTGATGACATGTTGTTTATTATTGAAATTAATCATAATATTCCAAAATCGATGTGTTACCACAGAGGCAAAATCAAAGGTTTAAACAATTAAGTTATATATTTTGAGTATGTCTTCAAATTCATTCAACAAATTAAAGAAAATGGTTATAGTAATGACTCTGTGAGAATGATCCATATACTCCCCTTTTTGTTACTTGTACATTAATAAGTATTCAATATGTAAATATTTAATATTAATGCTGGTGAGATAATTATGATTAGTGTGTAATTAATATATTTTTTTTAAAATTCACAACCCTAATTTTAACATGCATGCGTATTTCAGTTAATATTTCTAGACATATCTGGTCACTAAAATGCAAGACTAATTCCTGTTCTAGTGTCCCTCAATGCTTAAAACATTTAACAGAACCCTAAGTTGACACTTCTCATTTCATTTTTAAATAATGAGACATTTCCCATTATTTAAAATCTATTTCACATTTCAACCCATACATTTTATCACAGGATACTGTATTTATGCTAGCGTTACTAATACAGCAATACTGTACCAACACTTTGGCACATTAATAATAAACCGAGACGTGATTGGTCCTTCAGGCTGAGCTCTTATCTCAAAATTACCTGTGATGATTTCTTTTCAAAGGGTGCTGTTTCGATGCTTTGATAGATGTGCATCTTAAAAAGCTATGGATGGGCTCAGTATACGGGACAACCTTAGATTTTCATGGCTACTTTTCTAAGTTCAAAAATAGCTCAAGTAAAAACAATGGTTTCCTCTAAGAGTCTCTAAATCAAAATCACTCACTAGGGGTGGAAGTCCTATTTCTTGTAGCACACCTGAAAGATATTTCACTCCCAAGGAGGTCCAACTACCTGCAAAGAAGTGATCCACACCAGTGGTGCAGTATGAATCGGTGGGTGAAGGTACTGTGGGAGTCATCTTCTGCAGAACTTTCTATACTCTCTCACCTACAACTGAACTGAGATAAACACGCGAACATGATGAATTAACAAAGTAACAGTTGTCTTTCAATTCAGTAATTCTGAGGCCCACGGTACTGCTGCTCTAGGTTATGAGCCTATTATGTATAATAGTGGTGGAGCCTAATCTGAATACAGTATACAAATATTTTAAAATTGTTTTTGGGAAGTAAAAAAAAACAATTACATGAGGTTCCTCACAATTCTGAACGAGGTGAGTATTTTTGCTCTACCTGCTTGTGCTGATGGGACAGAAGGGCTGCAGGAGGGGAGAGAGTGCAGATGGAAATGGAGAATCACAGTCTGATCAAAATATAGGGAAAACTTCATACATTGCTACGTAAAGGGGA
Source organism: Brienomyrus brachyistius (assembly GCF_023856365.1). Classification (NCBI taxonomy): domain Eukaryota; kingdom Metazoa; phylum Chordata; class Actinopteri; order Osteoglossiformes; family Mormyridae; genus Brienomyrus; species Brienomyrus brachyistius. The sequence continues at coordinate 24,411,489 of NC_064544.1, forward strand.
AAAATACACTTAGTTTTTTTTTAGGTCATATTTTGGCAGACAGTTTATAAATTACATAATACAACACCGATAATAATGTGATATCTTTCAGTATATAACAGCTGTCTTGTCTCAAAGCAGGGAAGCAGTCACAGGAGCTGGGGAAATCAGGTGAACACAGGGTTTATTTGGAATAGAAACACTTGGGAACACGGAACGACATCAATTACTGGACAGGGGAAAGACTAAGAAGAAAGCACTTCAATACACTGGACTAATGAGACAACTAGAAACAGCTGATAACATGGGGATTCCACACGGGGTAGATGAGGGGGTGTGGCACACAAGAGGATCGACACAATAGGGTCATGACAATAGCGCTAATAACTAAATACAGTCACCCCTCCAGATTCACAAATTTTACATTTGCCATTTTGCTTATTCACAAGCTGGTTGCGAGCAATTCAATGGAAATATTTTTGGAGCTTGCTAGTCCCTGCCCTGACATCACCATCATTGCGTTTGAAGTGTTAAGTGGTGATGACCCTCACCTGTGTATTGTTGATCCCAGCCCCAGTGTTTAGTGACTTCTTATGGTCTGCATCTGCTACCCCTTTGTCAATCATTGCTGATATAGGTCTGTAAGTGTTGTCTGTCAAATCTTGATAATTTTCCATAGCTCATGACCATAGCTGAGGGTAGGAACGTAGATCAACTGGTAAATCGAGAGCTTCGCCTTTTGGCTCAGCTGTCTCTTCACCATGACAGACCGATGCAGCGCACGCATCACTGCTGACGCCACACCGATCCGCCTGTCGATCTCCCGCTCTATCGTTCCCCCACTCGTGAATAAGACCCCGAGATACTTAAACTCCTCCACTTGGGGGAGGACCCCATCCCCAACCCGGAGAGAGCATTCTACCCTTTTCCGGCTGAGAACCATGGTCTCGGATTTGGAGGTACTGATCTTCATCCCAGCCGCTTCACACTTGGCTGCGAACTGTCCCAGTGAGAGTCGAAAGTCACGGTCCGATGAGGCCAACAGAATCACATCGTCTGCAAAAAGCAGAGACCTAATTCTAAGGTCAGCAAACCGGACACCCTCAATGCCCTGGCTCTCCCTATAAATTCTGTCCATAAAAACTATGAACAGAATCGGTGACAAAGGGCAGCCCTGACGGAGTCCAACCCTCACCGGAAACGAGTCCGACTTATTGCCGCCCATGCGGACCAAGCTTTGGCACCGGTCATACAGGGACCGAATCGCCCTTAAAAGGAAGCCCGGTACCCCATACTCCCAGAGCACCCCACACAGGACTCCCCGAGGGACACGGTCGAATGCCTTCCCCAAGTCCACAAACACATGTAGACTGGTTGGGCAAACTCCCATGAACCCTCCAAAACCCTGCTGAGAGTATAGAGCTGGTCCACTGTTCCACGGCCAGGGCGAAAACCACACTGCTCCTCCTGAATCCGAGGTTCGACAATCCGGCGGACCCTCCTCTCCAGGACCCCCGAATAGACCTTACCAGGGAGGCTGAGGAGTGTGATCTCCCTATAGTTGGAGCACACCCTCCGGTCCCCCTTCTTAAAGAGGGGGACCACCACCCTGGTCCGCCAGTCCAGAGGCACTGCCCCAGATGTCCACGCGATGCCGCAGATGCGTGTCAAGCAGTACAGCCCTGGAACATCCAGAGCCTTGAGGAATTCCGGGCAAATCTCATCCACCCCCGGGGCTCTGCCACCGAGAAGCTTTTTAACCACCTCAGCGACCTCTGCCCCAGAGATATGCGAGTCCACCCCCAAGTCCCCATAAACACCATAAACGGTGTTGATGTTGCACCGCTTTCCCGCCCTGAGCCGCTGGATGGTGGACCAGAACCTCCTTGAAGCTGTCCGGAAGTCGTTTTCCATGGCCTCACGAAATTCCTCCCACACCCGAGTTTTTGCCTCAGCAACCGCCAAAGCCGCATCCCGCATGGCCTGCCGGTAGCTGTCAGCTGCGTCTGGAGTCCCACAGGCCAAAAAGGCTTGATAGGACTCCTTCTTCAGCTTGACGGCATCCCTCACCACCGGTGTCCACCAGCGGGTTCGGGGATTGCCGCCACGACAGGCACCAACCACCTTACAGCCGCAGCTCCGGTCAGCTGCCTCCACAATGGAGGCGCGGAACATGGCCCATTCGGACTCAATGTCCCCCGCCTCCCCCGGGATATGGGCGAAATTCTGCCGGAGGTAGGAGTTGATGTTCCCAGCAGACCCTCACTATACACTTGGGCCTGCCAGGCCTGGCCGGCTTCCTCCCCCACTAGTGGAGCCTACCCACCACCAGGTAGTGATCAGTTGACAGCTCTGCCCCTCTCTTTGCCTGAGTGTCCAAGAGATGCGGCCGCAAGTCCAACGACACGACTACAAAGTCGATCATCGAACTGCGGCCTAGGGTTTCCTGGTGCCAAGTGCACATATGGACACCCTTATGTTTGAACATGGTGTTCATTATGAACAATCCATGATGAGCACAGAAGTCCAATAACAAAGCACTGCTCGGGTTCAGATCGGGGGGGTCGTTCCTCCCAATCACGCCCAAGTGAGCATTGAAGTCCCCCAGCAGAACAAGGGAGTCCCAACGAGGAGTGCTCTCCAACACCCCTTCCAAGGACTCAAAAAAGGGTGGGTATTCTGAACTGCCGTTTGTTGCATGAGCGCAAACAACAGTCAGGACCCCTCCCCTCACCCGAAGGCGAAGGGAGGCTACCCTCTCGTCCACTGCAGTAAACCCCAATGTACAGGCCCACAGCCAGGGGGCAATAAGTATGCCCATGCCCGATCGGCGCCTCTCCCCGCCGGCAACTCCAGAGTGGAAAAGGGTCCAACCCTCTTCAAGGAGCCCAAGTCGTGCGTCCAGAGCCCAAGTCGTGCGTCGAGGTGAGTCCAACTGTATCTCGCCGGATCTTTACAACCTCGCGCACCAGCTCAGCGCTCCTTCCCCATCAGAGAGGTGACATTCCATGTCCCTAGAGCTAGCTTTTCCTTGAGTCCAAAATCTTTTTCTTCATTGGGGTCTTCTGAGCTGCACTTCGTCTGGTTCCTCACCCAGAACCTGTTTGCCTTGGGTGACCCTACCAGGGGCATAAAGCCCCAGACAACATAACTCCTGAGATCACTGGAACATACAAACCCCTCCACCACGATAAGGTGTCGGCTCCAGGAGATTTGATTTTCTTTTTTAAATAAAGCCCGTTCATTGTTTAAAAGACGCATCATGGATCTGCACATCTTGACAACCATCCTTACTCACATGTTGTCTGTCATTTTTCACAGTAACTTCTAAACTTTCAAGAGCCATTCATTTTGTATTTTTAATAATGACTCCAAAAAATAGTACTCCCAATGCATTCAGTAGTAACTTTGTACACAGATGGGCAGTATTTTATATAAAAAGGTCTTGATAGGAAATGACTAAGTTATTTGACATGCAAAGTGTACAGTACTGTTACATTTGATGACAGACGGGCAGGCAGGAAGTGGAGAAGGACGAGGCAGTCAGGCGAGGATTCCGGATACGAGGGTTTATTGAAGGGTCCTTAGAGAAATCCCCGAGGGGTCCCATTCAACCTCTTCCTCCCCCAAGGGGAAAGGAACGGTGGCTGGACAGTCTAGGACCTCCTCGGGGCCAGGGACTAGGGTCATGGGAGTAGGGACTTCATGCGTGGACGGAGCAGAAGGCAGAAGCAGAGGAACCTCAGGTGAAGCAGGGACAGGCGGAGGCAGAGGGGACTCAGAGGGGAACAAGCAGAGGTGGAGCCTTGGGTGGCGCAGCAGACGGAGGCAATGCTGGGACCTCGGGCTTAGCAGCAGGCATAGGCAGTGCTGGGACCTTAGGTGGAGCAGCAGTCCTGGGTGGCGCCAGAACCTCGGGTGGAGCAGCAGGTGGTGTTACAGCTGTGGCAGGAAGGTTGGCGGTGCTGGGAGTGCCACAGGAACCGGTGACTCGGGAACAGCAGGAGGCACCGCAGGAACCCCCTACTCAGCACAAACAGGGGGCACCGTGGGAACTGGAGCCTTGCTGGGTGGTTCGGGATCAGGCGTGACAGACAGGACTGGCACGTCAGGCGCCGGCGGGACAGGCACGTTAGGCTCCGGTGGGACAGGCAGGACAGGTGAGACATGGACATCATTAAGGGCCGCGAGGGTCAGCGCCAAGAGCCCTCGGGATCCACGTAATAGTGTCCCACACGGACCTGGCCCCCCTATTAGCCAGCCGCACCACCCGGAAGTGATACAATGCTAGCGGCAGCGGCTGCTCTGCGGCAGCTAGGCTGGCTTTGAATACTTGCAGGGGTGATGCGGCGGTGATGTCCGGGGTGATCAGGGATTCCAGATACGAGGGTTTATTGAAGGGCAAAGGAGGGAACACGGCACACAACATCAATGACGGATCTGGGGAATACGGACGCGGACTAAATACAAAGACTGATAGAAAACAGCCGGGCACAATCGGGAGAGCACAGATGGATGATCAGTGGTGTGGCACACACGAGAACTGGGCGCGCTGGTCATGACAAGTACTGTTTGTTTATAAACTGGCACAATTTCATTTTCGTCATTCAGGCTAGCAGACTTGCATGGGTTGAGGTTAGGGGGCCCTAGTATTATTTGCCAATTTTCACATTTGCATGGATCTTCTGTCCGTAACCCTGGAGAATGTAAAGGGGACAATTACTGTACATGTATGTGTCACTTAACGTCCAACCGCCTGTATGTCTGAGGTCCCATAAGGTTAAAAGACATTTGAAAAATCCTGATTGGGATATAACATGTGCGCGGCTGTTGTGTATCATATGTAGCTTGTATAAACAAAGATACTGCACTGCCAGCAGTGCATCTGACTTATAGCACCAATAATACTTGATAGTGATAATAAACATTTTTTACTCACTTATTTACTTTATTATAATTTTTATCATTTTAATGTGTATTCTCTCTTGTCTAACGTGTCTTTCTAAAGAAGTACAGAAACAGTGTATATGCAGTATACCGTATAGGTATGTGTACAATGTATATGATGTTTGCAAACGTCTTTTTGGACAGGATGTGTATACAATAAAATTTGTGTTCCACCACACCTATGTCAGGAGTTAATTAAGGTTTAGTTCTTGACAGATGGTTCTTGTGAGAAAAATTTTTTTTTTAATAGTCTGTTCAGCGTCCTCCTATTAGGATGGGTGGTGGAGGAGTTCACAATGTTCACAAAGGCATTTATGAACAGGGATATTAGCTCACTAAGGGTGCAAAAGGTATGTCACTACAGGATCAGAGTCAACTGTTGATGCGAGTCACGCATGCACCAGCATTGAAAGCCAAATAAGAAACCAACTAAAAATAAAACTAAAAACAAAGTAGTGTAAAAGAAAGCCTAAAAGCAAAGCAATAAAAAACTTGGTATAATTAGTTTAACATGTTGACTCTGGTCAGCAGTGCATGAATGACTCAAATTCTGTAGTAACAATGTGTCAAGGTTGCAACTCTCCTACACCCCACCCCCCATCGGATTTGAATTTACTGCATTTTTTTGGCCCTACTAGATGGTGCCCTCTATTTGTAAAGGGCCCAAAGCATGTCCCAAAGCATGTCCCAAAGCAAACCAAGAGCACCATCTACTGGGGTCAAAAAATAGCGCAAATGGTTCATGGGACATTGCTTTAGCCATTACAAGCAAGAAGAAAATGGACATTTAGCTAGCTTTGAGGCTAATGGAAAAAAGTGCCTGCTCCACGACATCACTGACAACGTGCAGTGTATTTACAAAAGTAGCTAACCCTGAAAGCTTCAGTTTACATTACTATTAGCAAAGCTATTAGCAAATTAAACACACAGACCATGACACTGTCCCCCATTCTGAAGTTCCAACATCATGCACTGAGCTAAAAGTTTACTTACCTTACATTCACTACAAAATAGTGGGAGTGGTCACCAAAATTAAAAATCACAATACGACCACACTTCAGATTTGGTCTTCTTACCAAGTTGAAAAATCTCCAGGGTCCTGTAACTGACTTCCACCTGTTTCACTGACACAAAACAAACCAATATTCCTGCTTCGCCTGCACACCTGCCTCTGGTGTTTGGTTAATTCTGCAAAGCATTTCATGTAAGTATTTCAAAACATGGTAATCTAGCATGGTTTTAATGAAAATTTAAATTTTAAATGGTAATATAAACCACTGGGAATTTTATCCATGGTTTACCATGAAACTGGTAACCAAACCTTGACCTTCTTCAGTCTTGAGGTACACTGCATTTGCAAGTGCTAGTTTGAAGCCAGGATTTTTTTTCCCCAGAAGGTGAAGTTTTTTTTTATCATTTCATGACTAGGTACTCTGTCATTGCAGACCTCCCCCCCCCCATTTTAAAAATGTATCTACTGAATCACACAAGTGACCTGTTTTGGACTAAAAATGGTGAGTTTGCAACCCTGATTTTAGAGTTTAGTGCAGATTCTGAACTGAATGTTACATTTAAAAGTTTCTTTTCAGTGATTTTTATGTGTGTGTGTGTGTGTATATATATATACTTGGGTGGACTGAAAAACAGAAGGGCATATGAGATAGTTACTGCAAATACAGGGCTCAAAAGTTTTAAACTGCCACAAACACAATTTAAACAATTTTCTTTGACTAAGACTTTTGAACTATATACACACAGTGATTATCACAAATCTACACATGTTTAAGATTATAGCTTGCCTAAAATAGAGCTTAAGTAAACTTTACTTAAGTATTTCAACTGTTCAGTGAAAATTTACAGAGCCGTTTAGGCATCTAATTAGTCACCAGAAAGAATGAATTACTAACTCGAGAGCATGGATTACTATGAGATACCTTTTTTCTATCTGCAAAAATTTGATACAAATAATGTTTTAAAAAACTTGAACTGAGAAAGTGGGAAAGCAGGGTCAGCCAGCCCCTGGAGCCACTGGGGGTTGAGGGCCTTGCTCAAGGGACCAACAAATATCAGTCTGCTCTCAGTGGAATTTTAACAAATCACCTGATCACAGGCACACAAACTGTATGTCACATAACAGGAAGGACGGAAGTGAAGACAAATGTGGGGAAAATCAAAAGGGGCTTTATTAGGCCAAAACAGCAGGGAAGGCGAAATGAAAAGGACCACGGGGGGTCAAAAACAGGATCAAACTGTAACATAGAGCAGACCAAGGAGCACACGGTGGCAGCTACAACATAACAATGACCAGACTGGGAAGCTCAGGACAAGGAGGCACTATATACACCAGATGGAGGAGCAGACGAGAGGCACCTGGGATCATCCACACGAGGGCTGAAACAAGAGGCGGGGTTAAACGAGGAGCAGGTGTGGCTCGTTAGAGCCACATAACAGAGAACACAGGGGAAAAGGCATGTGAGGCGTGACACTCCATACCAGTAGGTATTGTTCCTTGGCTGCTGAGATGGATTGTGTTGGTACTTAATGATTAATTAAAATAAAAAAAACAAACAAGCAAAAAAATAGTAATTCTGCATTATAAGACATGAACTGTCTGTCTTCTTATACTATATGGTCATGCATTTTGGAGGTAGGGCTGGGCGCTGTAAATGATATTTCAATTCAATTTACCGTCATGAAAAATTTAAATAAGAATTGATTGATAAACTGTCGGTAAGGAACATAGCATGATGTATGCTACCAACCAATCACATCACATAAATAAATGCAATTCTAACCAATCTTATGGTAGTCTTTTGAGAATGGACACCCTATTCCCAACAAATGCACAACAACACACCAGCAATAAAAAAACCAAGCAACAACTTAGCAGCCAAGGGTGTAGATTTGGCTACAAGTGATAGGGACATGTTCCTACTAATATCGATGGAGTGTTTAGGAGGGCAGGCTGTCCGGGCTGATTTGGTCTCTGCTACTGTTGAAACCAAGCTTAAGCTTTCGTTGGCACCTACAATATATTTTCTAAAAGGAGATATTGTTGGTAAAGAAGGTACAAAGATGTCAGTAATTCTTTGGCAGTTTAAAGTCTAACACACAAGAAAGTGCTGCTGTGTACTCTAAACTCTGATGAAAACTTGTGCTAAAAGTGGAAATAGTGCACATTTATTTCACCACTTGAAGCACTGCCATCAAGTAGGACATACAGAATGAAAGCCCTTATAGTTACAGACACCAGCAATTAGGGTTTCATTTTCAATCTGAAGATTTACGAGAAGCAGTCAGAGTAAAAACCCCAGCAACAATCCACACCGTCTGCACTTTCTGGTGTTGTACCACAGTTATTATGGATAATGAAAACTGAAACTAAAACTATACCAAAACATTTTTGTAAATCTGAAATAAAGTAATATATAAATATAAAATTAAAAACTACACCTAAACAAAAACTGTTAATTTTGCTTCCAAATCTATCTGAAATAAAATAAAATACTTTCTTATCCGGTATAGTGCCTATAGATAACCATTAATAATACCTGGAACATGTTTTCCCATTTTGATTACAGAATGTGTACTGTGTATTCTAAAAGTTTTAGGTGGCACTATTAATAGAAATAAAAATATAAAACCTTGAGAAAAAAGTATGAACTTTCAAGATTAAAGTATTAATTTGTGAGAACCAATTCAGAATAATTTGATAAAGTCATAAAGTTATGAGAATAAAGTCAAAACTATGTGAAAAGGTTCAGAATCACGTAAAGACTTTGTGTGTCAAAATGAGGGATGTTCAGGATTTAGTAAAACTTTGCTTTAGGATAGGGTTCACAAACAAAGATTTTTACTCTTCTGGTACATCAGCACCAAATTAGTATTCAGACTTTGAAAAGATGACTAATGTCACAAATTACGTCTGTTCAGAAGAAAGAACAATACAGGCTTGAATGAACTAGCTTTTGTTGAACATGAAATCACTAGCAGCAGGAGTCTACATAGCTATTGATGGCTACATCAGCATGTTCAAAGAGGGTATGTAGTTTCACAGGAGATAATGCATATGATCATCAAAATAACTGATCCTGAAGGTGTGGAAGTTCGGCGCGCTCGGCGTCTTCCACGTTGAAAGTACGGCAATAGTGGGACCCTAATGCTTCATGGCATATGGACCCATACGACAAACTGAAGCCATATGGCATCACAATAAAGTGTTGCATTGATCGATTTAGTGATGTGGATGGAGGTATGTAATACAAACAAAGTAATAGCAGACTACTTCATATCCGCTTTGACGTGGATTATGGGCTGTCCTGAGTGCTTGCAAGCCAGTCCAGGTACGGAAAACGGGCAGGTCAGGGAAATTCAGATGTGCCTGTACAGGAATCACTCAGAGCATAATGCATAATGACCATAATCAACTAACAGACTCGTGGTGGGGAATCCTGCACAATTTTGGATCGACATTTTTTTCAGATGCTCAGATTTTTCTGGTGACTTTTCGGACAAATATCTGATCCAGTCTGCAAACTTGTAGAGGTATTGTCACGTCCAGCTCATCTGATCCTCGTGGGTGCCACGCCCCCTTATCATCCACGTGTACTTCCCCGATCGTGCCCAGCTGTTTCCTGTTATTTTCGGCTTGTCTTGTGTATTTAGTCCACATCTGAGTCCGTCTTCCCCAGACTTGTCATTCATTTTAGTTTGTCACCGTCTGCCCTGTTCTCCCGGTCCCTTTAATAAACCCATTTTTCCCTCATCCTTACCTTCCTGCCTCCTCCGTACCTGCTGCCTGCCTGCCCATCCACCCGCAAACCTGACAGGTATCACAAAATTCTGTTTCACAAATATAGTTTCTGATTACCAAGGACTTAAATGAATCCTACTCAATAAAGTCTTAAAATATTATTTTACGTTAAAATTGTTGAAGTTAATTTTTTTTAAAGTGTAGGTGTGACTGGAAGATTTCTGTGTATCAAACCTTGTGAACAACCCTGAAGTTAAATATTCTTCACAAAAAGTGCTGAGAGGGTGGTTTATCAGGATGTAGCCCATTTTTTCATATTTGTTTTCATACAGGATAAAGTAGACGATGTTGTGAGGACATGGAACTAAAATAATTCCAAAGCCAGCCCAAGGAGTGCCTGGAGCATGCCCAGTTCTAATGTTTTGTGTTCCACAAATTTATTGTGGAGGGGAGAACAAACTCAAATCTGTTCTCACACTAGAGGTAGATATTTGCAAAGAGGAATGTACCCCATAGGATCAGTAGCCCTGCGATAACACTGCCTTTGAGATCTGTGCCCTTCTTATGGATGAGAATGCTTAGACTGCATCTGAAGATGCATAGTATGCAACTGAACTGTACACTAGCTTTAGAAATAGGAAACTAGATGATATATAGAAAGAAATTAGCATTAATAGGCAAAGCTAGCCTGATCCAAAATGAGACGGCTACCTAAGAGAAGTCACAGTTATATATAACATAGAGCTAATATGACTGGCCAAAAAGCTGCAGTTTTATCTCATCAGTCCAAAGATCATTGTCCCAAAAACTTTGGGGTTTGTAAATATGCATTTTGGCAAATTCAGCTCTGGCTTTTTTTCGTTTTCTGTCAATAGTGGAGCCCTCCTGGGTCTTCTTCCATGGAGCCCATTATTGTTCACAATGACACGGATGGTGTGATCAGAAAGTGACCTTGGAGCTCAACTTGAATGGTTTGGATAGTTTCCTTGGCTCTTTTTCTACTGTATACACTATCCTCGTGATCAACCTGGGGTTGCATTTCCTCTTGCTTCCACGTTCTCAGAGTTTGGCTATAGTCCCATGAACCATAAACTGTTTAATAGTATTGGCAACTGGGTCACAGGAGCTTGAACCTGCTTGGAGATGGTCTTATAGCCTTGACCTATAACATGGATGGTTATATATAATCATCTTTCTGAGCTCTACTTTGATTTCATTGGTCCATCTTCACCAAGGTGCACATAATGGTACCAAACAACACAATAGCATGTTGTTTCCCTTTAATGGCTGATGAAAAGCTTGAAGGCACCTGTGATACTAATTAAGGTTAAACACTTAGTTTGAAACATGACTATAATGTAAGGATAAATAGTCTCTTTAGGGGCACCAACAAATCTCTCCATACTCTTTTAGTGTATCTTTGTAAAATAAACAACACATTTCTGTTCTCAGTTTTATTGGTTTACTCTATCACATAATAAATGCATGCAGGTAATTATTAGACCCGTATGTTGCTTTTAATTGAATCACTTTTCAGGAGAAATGAAGCATTGTTTCAATGAGCTGGAAGGGTACCAACAAATTTGTCCACGTCTGTATTGGCATCTCACCTGTACCCTCTGACACCACCAAGTCAGAGCCTGAATAGAATCCTAAAAACCTTCCAAGTTCTCTGATGAACCTTTTCAAGTTATTGGCCACTTCTACTTCCTTTGAACTCATTTCTGTTGGAAATTTTAACATCCCCACCACTTTTTTCAGTGTTGGTGTTAGGTCACTGTATATTTTGGTCAGTTCCCCAAAACTGAGACACATCTGGATTTGTGCAAACTCTCTCCAACAATCAATGACAAACATAAGCTCCTTATGAGAGCTCTCAGTGAGATCCAGGGCCGGAGTCGCAGTGGTAGCAGTCATAAGTGCGGGCAGAGCCTGCAGGCGGAGGCAGAGATGCTTTGGTCATAGCGGCAGGGGCCGTGGGCGTAGCAGCAGGGGCCGCGGGCGTAGCAGCAGGGGCCGCGGGCAGAGGCAGAGGTGCTTTGGGCGGAGCAACAGCCTGGAGGCATAGGGGCCCACTGCGTAGCAGTAGCCGGAGGTGGGACCTCGGGTGTAGCAGTAGCCGGAGGCGGGGCCTCGGGCATAGCAGCAGCCGGAGGTGGCACCTCGGGCGTAGCAGCAGCCGGAGGCAGGACCTCGGGCATAGCAGCAGCCAGAGTTCCAGGTAGAGCAGAGGCTCTCTTTCTGTATTCATGACTCTCCTTCTGCATTCATACTTGTTAAGAATTTCCAGAAAGGCATCACTATCAATGGAAGTGAAGTCATTTATAGCCTGACTTAGAATATCTTGCTCATGGCAGATCACAAACTGCAAAAAGTGTGCCCTCAGCTCACTGCACACTAACCCAAACAGTGTCTCCTCATGAAATGGTGGAGCAAGCTTGATTGAGAAGTATTTGCAATCTTGAAGCCTTTTGAGAAAAATCCTGCAAGTGGCCTTCCATTTTTCCACATTGAAATCATGCCTAAGGAAAGGTACTTCCAAAGTCCCAAGGGTATAACATTCATAGAATTCTGTCCAGAAGCATCTCTGAGAACACCCTGCCCAGTAGCTGCTTTCTCTGAGTTGTCAGAAAGTAAATGTCTCACTGACAAGGATGATTTCATAATCTCAGGGTGGGTCATAAACTGCATCTATAATGTCATTAAAGCTATTTGAGTAATGAATGAGTAATGTTTTTGTAAGGACAGCAGGAGGGACAATTTGAGGGAGCTCATCTGGCTCATAGATTAGTGTCTCGCTCAGAGAATCAACATCAATCACTCGCTGTGCAATACAAGTGATCTCAGGGTCAGAGTTATCTGTTACTACAGTATCTGAAATGGTTTCTTCAATAGCATGCTCCACAGCTACATACACATAAATGGAATCAGTAATAACCCTGACATATGTGCTTGTAGGGTGTTCTGTGTTAACTGAGGACTGTGTGGTCTCAATTTGATCTGAAACAATGAAGACCTCTGGAAGAAAAGCCTGAGATCTGTCTGTCTCATACTGCTCCCCTGCTCTTTCTAGTGTAGACTTAGATGTAAGCCCATCACAAAGTGTCAATGAATCTGTTGCTGAGACAGAACTAGCTTGCTCATCAACAGATGTTTCGTTAAGGGCTGGTTTTGGATGGGTTGCTATGTAGAACTGTAGCATGGGGAGTTTGACAGGGTTATGCATAATTTCAATAGATATATCCTCAGGGAGAGGATTTTGCTTAAAATTACAAACATCAAACTCAAAGTTATATTTGTGACCTTTGCTATATTCTCCATCTGGAAAAAAATTATCCCTTTCCTTCTTTCCGGATCTCGTTAAAGTTAGCCTGTATGTTTATTCCAAGGTTTGTTGTTCCAACACTTTGCTTCGCTCTGGCCTTTGGTGACTTTATCCTCAGTGTGAATCCATCCGATTTCAATATTCCGCATTGAGTGTCTATCCCTTGTTTTGTATGAGGTATATGGTTCCTCCTTGCCTTCGCTTTTTTCTTTTCTAAGTTTAAGCTTTTCCCTTTAGCTTTTCAAAAAGGCCCAGCTTTCATTTCAAGGATGGTGTCTGACACCTGCGAAAATTAAAAACAGCAATACTGTCTCAATAAGAGGGAAGGTAATTGGCCAGATCTGCATCCTCCATGTTGACATCTTTATCAATCTGTAGGAAGGAACGAACATGTTAACTCATGTGCAAGGGTTACCAATTCATAAGTGTAGACAAAAATGACTCAAAAGAAAAAAATCACAAATGAAGTGGCTCAAAAGAAAAAAGTAATTATATTTATTATTTAGGTTCATGTTTCATTATAATTATGTAATGGCTTCAGGCAAATGCACCCAAAATAGTCAAGATGTAGTACAGTATTCTCTGTTCAGGTACAGTATAGACATTTTGGAGAGACTGTGCTCACACATAAAACTGATTATTTTGTCTGAAAGAACAAATGATGTGATACACACTGGCCATTGGTGTTCCCTGAAAAATAATTACTTTTAACCACTTTCAAAAAACCAATGATCCATGTCTGAGACTGCAGTTAAATTCCCAGGTAATTTTACTGAGACATACAGCTGGAATCTGTATGGAGAAAAAGTCAACCAACCTCCATTTGCTGGGCATACACCTTTTTGCTGTATTAAAGAATGAGTGCCAACTGAAGTTGCAAAGTACAGCACAGAAAAATGGTGCAAACCGTATCTTTTGAACAAATGCCAGTGAACTCAAACTGTACAGCCTCCCCAGGTTATGATGGGATTACATTCAGATAAATCTATCAGAAGGCAAAAATGCATTTTAATACAGTACGCCTAACCTAACATCATAGCGTAGCCTAGTCTACCTTAAAAACATGCTTAGAACACTTACATTAGTCTAAAGTTGCGCAAAATCATTAATACAAAGAACTTATTTTTATGAATATCTCATGTAATTTATTGAATAATGTACTGAAAGTGAAAAACATTTACCCATGGTAAAGTCGAAATATTGTACCACAGACCATCGTAACCCAGGGAACGTCTATATGCATGCAGACGCCTGAACATTCATGTTCTAATCAGGATAATATCTTTTGCTCTTCCATCAAATTAATGACTTCTTCTGAGACACCCCTGTGCCTTAGAAAGGTTACATCGGACAGTTTCTCTGCCATTATGGAACTGTGAAATAAACAAGCCAAATTCAATAGGCTACAATAAGGTAACTTCAAAGTCATTCCAGAATGGAAAGAATATATATGAACAACAAAACTAAACCATGATGTCACTGTTCCTAGCCTTGCGCATTGTGTTCTGCTATTTGAGGTACTACATCGCTGTGGCCGCATTACGTCTAAATTTATCATTTATCACCCCTGCTGTCTCCTGACAATAGTAACCTTAATAAACGTGCTCTGCACTTTTTTCTGCCTCTAGTCATACTGTACACCCACTGCTTGGTTACATTGCATGTTTGCATACAACGACAGCCCATTTGCTTGCAACATTTCATGACACCACACCATGACAAGATCTACAAATCTCTGTTGTATTTTAAACATTCTTAAGCACATTGAACATTTTGTAAATTTAGCCTACCTGTCCACTGATGATGCTCCATAAAGATTCTGGGATGAGAGAGATCCCCGCCCTGGGATGATGGAGATCCCTTCCTCAATCTACGGGTTTTGGCTTCATTCTAAGAATTATGACTTATCTTGTAACTTTATAATTTTATTCTGAAATTATTATGACTTTATTCTCACGAATCACAACCTTATTCTCGAAAGTTCCAACTTTATTCTTGAGGTTTTATATTTTTATTTCTACTAATAGTGACCCTAAAACTCTGTTGTAGTATTCATGCTGGATTCTCTGAAGATAATATAAATAAAATAGCTCTACAACTTTCAGTTTATCCCTAAAAAGGAAATACCTTAATCTGAAATGAAATAAATAAAAACTCAATAGAAATATGCCTAAAATCGCACTGAAAACTACCTGAAACCAACCTAGATTTCAACTGAAAGTTTAAAATAATATAACTATAAAAGTACTTATAGAAAAAAAAATACTGTGCCCTATGACAAAAAGTTTGTTTTTGTATAATTTTTGTACAGATTTCAGTTTGCAGTTCATTTAATTTTTGTATTTCTCATGTATTGAATCTGTTTAGGGGGAATCCTAAGGGAAGGCCTGGTGGATGTAATTTCCTAATATCACCATCCTATACAATCTTCACATGTATTACAACATAGCCATGTAAAGCACCATGGAGCGACTCTGTTGTTAAAGTAGTTATATAAAATAAATTGAACTGAAATTGAATATTTAAGTCTTTCTTTTCTATTTGTGTGTAGATATTTGTTATCCATGTTTAAATTAATGTAGCATGTAAAAACTACTTACTAAATATATTTTCAGTAACAATTTACATTAACTGCACCCTCATAATGCCTTTATAATGCATTCATAGAACATTCAATGTACCTTCATAATGCATTTGCAAAACATTCATGAGCAAAATGTAAGTATATCTTAACTTGTTAACACACTGTCATGCCCGGCTCATCTGATCCTCATGTGTGTCACGCCCATGTGTGCTTCCCTATCCATGTGTGCTTCCCTGATCTTGCCCAGTTGTGTCCGATTATTTTTGCCCCAGTCATGTCTATTTCAGTCCATGTCTTGCCTTGGTTTTCGTCCGTCATTGATGTTAGTCGATGTCTGTACTAGCGTTCTGTCCTTCCCCTTTAATAAATCCCCAGTTTCCCCCGATTTTCACCTCCTTGCCCGCTTCCTGCCCGCTTGCCTGCCCGTCCGCTTACCTGCTTACCCGAATCCTGACAGAATGATGGACCCAGAAAAAAAAGCATCTTCCATGACTGAAGAGGATTACTTCAGTCTCGTTGATCAGGTGCTATTTTGGATCGACCAGCCCGGCATCCGGGAAGATCCCCCGTCGTGGGATCTGGTTAGCTGGAGCTGGGATGTCTTGGACCGGCTGTCCCTTGAGGAGCACGTGCACCTCGCAGAGGAGGTGTGCGAGAACTTCCGGCGGCTGGCCGAGCTCTCGACGGAGCGGTGGGTCGCGCCACGCGTACCCGGGACTATCCTTCCGCCGTCCACCTTGCCGGACTTGACACAGCCTCCCGCAACTACGGTGACCCGAAGGAGGAAGAAGAGGAAGAAGCCGGCGATCGCCCTGACTATTGTCCTGGGGGCGTGTGCAATCGTCCCCGCTTCCCTCTCTGCCGGTGAGCGGGAGAACTCCCCGGCCAAGCCTGTCGTCACCACCGCAGCTGAGCTGCCTTCATGGGCAGCTTCCCCTGTCCAGGGAATGTGCCTGGCCGCCGCAGAGCTACCGCCGCCCCTCAAGCGGTATTTCTACCGGCCAGCATGGCTGGCAAACAAGGGAGCCAGCGCAGTAAGGGACACCATCCCTAGAGTACCCAGGAGTCTTAAAGAGGCCACGCCCATCTCGCCTGCACGGGACATACCAGTCCCGCCGCCTGCGGCAGCTACACCCGAGGCACTGCCTTCTCCTTTGCCTGCTGCAGCCACTGCGCCCCAGCTGGAGGTCCCGCCTCCCCGGAGGCGGTCCAGCCCGCCACGCGGCTGCAGCAAGACTTTCTCCCCCGCCTCTTCTCAAGGCGACTTGGAGAGATTAGTAGAGGGCCTGGGGAAGCTGCTCCAGCTATGGAGAGCCCCGCCCCCTGCTACACCGCCCGAGCAGCCGCCTCCACCTCCGGCACCTGCGCCTGAGCAGCCGCCTCTGCCTCCGGCACCTCCGCAGCCGCCTCTGCCTGCAGCTCCGCAGCCCGAGGCGCTCCCTCTGTCTCCGCCCGCTGCTGCATCTCCGCAGCCCGAGGTGCTCCTGTCTGTCCTGCTGCCTGAGGCTCCTCCGCCTCCGCCCGAGGCTCCTCTGCCTCCGCTCGAGGCTCCTCTGCTTCCGCCTTTGACTGTGACTCCTGTCCTTGACCCCACTCTAGTCCCTCCAGCTCCTGTCCCTCCTGCCCCAGTCCCCAAGGAGGTCCCGGACAGTCCGACCATCTCTCCTCCCTCCTTGGAGGTGGAGGAGCTTGAATGGAACCCCTCTGGTCGCATTCCCCGGTGAGTTCGACCCCGGGCTCAGGCCCACATGTCTGTGTCCCATAAAGGGAGAAGACACAGACGCAGGGCCGGGGTCCCACCCGCCCTGCCCCCTGGCTCGCCCTCACTCACCTTGGCTAGGGCTCGGGGGGCGCCTACGGGTCCTGGGACTCCAAGTCGGCAGTCGCCTGCAGGTCCCCCTCCGAAGCCCCGTCATCCTGCCTTGGTCCCGCCTCCGGCTCCTCGTCGGTCGCCTGCGGGTTCCCCTGCTGCGGCTCCTCCATCACCTGCGGGTTCCCCCACTCCGGCGCATCGGAAGACGTCGCCTAGGCCGGCTGTGGCCTTGCCTTCTCCTGCTTCGGCTCCCCCTCCTTCCTTGCCTTCCCCGTTTTCCCCTTCGGCTCCCTCGGCACCCTTCCCTGGTGCCCCCTCCGACTTCCTCCTCGTCCCCTCCATCTGTCCCTCGCCCTGCCTCCTCAGCCCCTCCGAGGTCCCCTGTTGCTCTGGCCTCCCGGTCGCCTGCGGCCCCTCCGGTTGCTTCCCGTAACCCGCTGGGGCTCCCTCGGGCTCCCCTTTATTCCCCCTCCTTCTCTCCTTGGTCACCTGTCTCTGTCTCTCCCATGTTTGTTCCTCGTCCCTTTGTTCTTCCCGTCCCTGCTCCTTGTCCCACTGTGCCTCTGTTCACTCCTGGCCCTTTTGTCCCGCATGTTCCCTCCGTGTCCCCTTTCCTGATCTGTCTGTCTGCCTATCCCGTCCTGTGTCAGGTCCTGCCATGGCTTTTGCCCCTGTGCCAGTTTTGTCTGTCAGTTCTGCT
The DNA here is from genome assembly GCF_023856365.1 of Brienomyrus brachyistius. Lineage (NCBI taxonomy): Eukaryota > Metazoa > Chordata > Actinopteri > Osteoglossiformes > Mormyridae > Brienomyrus > Brienomyrus brachyistius. Next base: position 24,429,590 of record NC_064544.1, read on the forward strand.
GTTCCCTGTGTCTCGGGGGGGGGGTTTGTCATGCCCGGCTCGTCTGATCCTTGTGTGTGTCATGCCCCCTGATTATCCACGTGTGCTTCCCTGATCTTGCCCAGCTGTGTCCGATTATTTTCGCCCAGTCTTGTCTATTTCAGTCCATGTCTTGCCTTGGTTTTCGTCTGTCATTGATGTTAGTCGATGTCCGTACTAGCGTTCCCCTTTAATAAATCCCCAGTTTCCCCCGATTTTCGCCTCCTTGCCTGCTTCCTGCCCGCTTGCCTGCCCGTCCACTTACCCGAATCCTGACACAGACCTTAACCGCTTTAATATACATTAATAAATGGTAAGGCTCTACATTAACTGCACCTTCATAATGCCTAAAGGTATACTTACATGCTGCAAAAGAATGTTCTATGAATGCATTTTTATGGTGCAGTATATGTAAAGTGTTACCATATTTTCTTTATGATTTTAATAGATCATAGCACTTAATTTATGGGTCCTATTGGAAAAATTGTCTTGCATACAGCCTTAAGGTGCATGCATTTGTAAAGAATTGTTTTCACTGTGTGTTTATTACTTTAAGGAAATCCTAAGATGGGAATATCATGGAAGAAAATCCAGAATTCTATAGGCGCAGTGGTTGTTCATCTATCCAGACATCTCATAACCTCTTTTTCTGCTCAGGGGTGTGTGGTCCTGGAGCATATATAAAGCACAAGGCTAGGGTACGGCCCGGGTGGGATACCAGACCCCAGAGGTTGTGTCTGAATCAATTCTTCACATTGTATTTAAAGGTGTTTTTATCCTATTCCCAGCAATTGACAATAATGTCAGTTTCCTTCTGTTGTTTTGCCTCCTGGTCTTCCACTTTTCATCAGATAAAAGATGGCTCATTGCACAAGACACCCAAGTGAGTGAGGGAGTTTGTCCCCTGATACTGACGGATTCCGTGGGCGACAGCAGTTGATATTCATATCATGGGATGTGCTGTTGGAACAGTTAAAGGATTCTGTCATTGTAGGGTTGATAAACAAAAATATCTGCTTTCTGTAAACTTAATACTGTTAGCATTAACCAAAGCCTTCTTTGGAGATGTAATCGGCCTTCTACCATTGGATATCAGAGACAGGACAGGCATTTTGTATTAATGGACTTGGGTTGTTTGTAAGTTATGACTGATTAAAGATAAACAGATGAGTAGCTAAAAGGAGATATGGCTGAAATTGTGGGGCATTTAAAAAAATGCATGCTGTCATTTTCTGTTTTTCTTTTTTGCAAGGTTTGGTGCATAGGTTTGAAATTTGACAGGACATGACTGAGTACTTTTAATATAAGCTCGGAGGTACTACATTTATACTGAGACTGTAAACAAAACAAGCAAACAACTGAGTATAGTGAGTATGATATTCAAAGTTGTGAAGTTACTGCAATAGCAAGATTGCAATATCACATTTCTCCTTATTCGAAAGAGTACTTGTACCTAAACTAATTAATTAATGCATTTAATGTAATTGAAATACAAAAGTAATTTTGCACTACAATAATAAATCTGCTCCATTTTTGCTCCCCTTATTCTATTCGTCTTCCCTGCACTTCTGCATACCTGCTGCTTGTGGCCAACCAATCAGCAAAGTTTATCTCTATAAGCCCCACCTCCCAGGAACAATAAGGCCAAATTCCCTCCATGGAAAAGGGCCTTTTGTTTTTAGCATTTACTTACATTCAGCAGCTTTATACTGCACTGAAGAATTACAATGTAAATAATAACACATGTTTCGTTGACTGCTGGCTGCAGCCTTCGGTGTGCTGTTCGCTCAGCCCTACCTACGGCTCTGCAAGCCCAGCTGGGCACAAACATCCATGTAGCATAGAGAAAGGGAGTGAGGCCCATCCATTGTTCCCCACATCATAGCCCCACATCATAACACGAGGTCAAGCCTGGTGCTGACAAGCATGCTTCTGAGACAATGTGCTCTAAAGGATAACTGAAACTGGTATGACAAATAATCAAATAATTCAAATATGTTAAATATAAAAAGTGGAGAAGTATCATCTATGGTTATCTAGTTTAAATAAGGACAGAAAATGTGTGGATGTTGAAAAGATTTTATTTCAAACAGAAGCAGCCAGCAAAGATGCCATCATCATTGTATGTATCTGTCAAACCCTGCGATGGTCTTAATAACAAAAATGGACATTTTTGTATCCGGTTTTGAAAACTGCACCTCGCAGGTGCGTATGATTGCCCATGGACATTTCAAGCACGTAGAAATCTTCCAGGATAGCATCTCCTTGATGGCCTCACCCTGTACTTCTGCTTGGTTCCAGACGTTGGTCGTCCTGCAGCAGCTTCCTGCACACCTACAGAAATGCAGAATAAGCCCAGAGAGGCACTATAATGTGGATTCAGCAGCTAATGAAAAAGAAAAAAAAACACTTGCAATTGTAGGCTGGTTTTCATGTAAATGGTGATTATTTGACTCAAACACTGTCGCCACATCAATTTGGCAAAAGCAGATTTCTTCTTCTTTTAGTCAGTGCTGTCCCAAGCAATTGAATCCTACAGTTATTCTCTTTGGCTTCTCTTTATCAATTTGTGTACAAAAGACATAAAAGCTTTCAGTTATGAATGAATAAAGTATGAGACTCTTCTTTTAAACATGAAATATTTACATGGCAGCATGGTGTCACAACTGGCATTGTGGTCTGAACTTGTAATCATAAGGCTGCAAATAATAATTCAGTAATTATCCTTTTATCATTTTGTTCTCTCCTAGTTTTGTCTTGTGGTAACGGTTCCTGACCTTAAATAACATAAGCACACACACACAAACACACACATATACACACACATTCAGGAACATACACAGATATACACTAATATACACCAATTTTATTGAAATAATGCTCAAATGCTCATTTTAACAAATCATGAAAATACTTTCATTGTACTTTTAATGGCAATAGAGGTTATGTGTGTGTGTGTGTGGGGGGGGGGGTCATATATATATTATATTATTGGTAAAATTTGGATACATTTCTGATAAAAAACCCATTATTTGATGTTGCAATGTTGTGGGAGTCCAATTTAATTAATAAAATCTGTGACTATGACCAAAAAACTAAAAATGCAAAAAGACTTGCATTTTGTTTGGTTACTTACGGTTAATGTTCGGGCTGCATAGGGGTTCAGATTTTCATTGTTGAGATTAGGGTTTTTCCCATAGAAATGAATAATATGAGTACAGGTGTGTGTGTGTGTGTGTGTGTGTGCGTGTAAGTGTGTGTGTAGTAATATATATTTATATATTAAATCCAAAGAACATCACTAGTACAGGTAGCCTCACTTGAGTGTTTTATCTACCTTCTCTCCTCTTTTTCTTTGAAAAAAAAACATTTATTACACAAATGTCATTCCTTTGCAGTGCCATCTGAGATGCTGAGCTGATTTGAATTAGCTTATTGACTTGGAAAGACCATTAGCTGTGTCAGTGTGTATTTCCAGACCATCAAAGTTAAACGGAAGAGACATTTGGCAGCACTGATTTTTCTGGCAGTTGGGAGAAGGAGTGTGTGTCGATCACATCATTACAGATGGGGAGCAAGAGAGTTGTGAGCTCATGCAAGAGGGGTGAAAGCAGGAATTGCTTCAGTAGCATTGGTAACGAGGAAGCCAGTGAGTCAGTGTGTGAGAAACATGCTGACTCACTGGTTGAAAGATTAGCCACACCTTAAATCTGTCAATGCTTAGTCCCACCCCATAACTAACCTATATTATTATTGTTGTTAAAGGTGATGATGATGATGATGATGATGATGGTGATGATGCTGTTTTTGTTATTGACCTGTCCTGGAGGTGAAGGGAAAGGCCGGCACATGCACAGACACTGCAGAATGGGTACTGACACTCGCACTGAGATGGGGATCGGGACACACACTCAGTGAGCAGGGTAAAGAGGGAAACACAAAGCAGAGATCTGAGACACTCAGTAATCAAACATAAGTCAAGCAGTTTCTCATATTGGGGAAGCTGGCTAGTCCAGTTAAGTAGCCTAATCAATTAGGAGAATCAGGTACAGCTGCCAATACATCCATGAGGGTGAGCGGCAATGGGGGGGGGGGGGGGGTGGAACAAAATCAAGACTTAATATTGATTATTGATTATGTTTTTGACTATGTAAAATTGCTCTGAAAATACAGGCATTAGTCATTAGGTAAACACAACACTAAATTGTAACAAAAATTGTAACAAAAATGAGAATGTGGTTTCCTTTGGCTAAGTTTCCATTTTGTCGTTAATTCCATGTAAAATGATCCATTCCAAGGCTAATTCCAACCGTAACCAGTGTGTGCATAATAAGTGCTTATCAGTAATTCAGGCCCCCTTTCCTAAGAGTTTAGCGGGGGAAAGACTGCAGTAAACAACTTTTGCCCAATCAGATTCAGCTGCCTCTCAGTCATTTAGTGGAACATGCTGTAATCTTGAAGTGTTTCAAAATTAATGTAACAGTCCTGAAAGATTTTAGCTGCTGATCTGCATTAATTTAATTTATTGTAATGTACCTTGAATCCTTTTTTGCTTGTAGCACAAGTAGAAAATCAACACATTGTTTTGTGAAAATGGGGTAACCAGGCAGCATTTGTAGCATAAAATTCTGCATTGAGAATGCGCAAGCCCAGAACACAATATTGAAGCAAGATGTGTTTACAAATTTTTCAAAGAGCTTGGGGGTATTTTTCATACATAGCTTAAATCATCCGAGATCAGATGCCCCATCTTGGATGAGTTAATGCCAGTGAAACTCATCTAGGATAAGTCGGTTTTTCAAACACAGCTGTGTAGTAGATTAGTCTAGCTGGATTCATTCATCAAAATCCCATATATATCGAGTATAGAAAACTTTATCTGCAAGTCTCTCATTGGCTTCCACAAAATGTGAAAAAACAGGGCGCAATTTTTCACACAATCCGAGCAGGACCTTTTTATTAGAGTGTATGATGAATTCAAAGATTTAATATGTACTAAAGGAAACGCATCAGAAGTGGCCCAAACCAGAAAAGACGGCTGGAAAAAAGTGTCCGACAAATTAAATGTGTAGTTCATTTTTAGTTATTGTATTTATCACTTTAATGTAGTATTATGTTTCCAGTGTTACATTATTATTTTATTGTTATAATTATAGATCAAATACAAACACAGTCATGCAGGACATGGGAACAAGTTAAAGTGAAGTACAAAAATAAACACGACATTTCATTCACATATAAATACAGTAAAATCCAAAGTCTGTTATATCCAGAGTTGTCCTGCAGTTGTGTTCTGGGCATACAGCACCATTTACTCATGCCACACCCCAGCAGACACACTTGTGGTATAGATTATTATATTGTACATGTAGTAATTCAACTTCACCTGACCAGATGCATGACTATTAATAATCCCGACTACATTTCTGTGCTGGGTATCACCGGCACGCCACTCACCTTGTAGGTGGAGCCTGCATGTCCGTTATAGCTGAACAAAACTATAGCTAAAAGCCCTGGGGTCCATATTGTTTGTCCATTATAAGCAAAATTCCGTTATAAGCGATATACTATACTATACTATAGTATATATAGATATACTATACTATAACCGGATTTTACTGTATGTCATAATTCCAGATTAAACATAAACACAATAACAACATGGGAAGAGATTAAAGTGAAGTACAAGAATATTTTTCAAACTGTTAAATATTGGTCTATGACTATTTAAAGAATTATTGACATACATATACTGTATATATATACATATATGTGTGTGTGTGTGGTGTGTGTGTATGTATATATATATATATATATATATATATATATATATATATATATATCCACCCCCTCTCTATATCAAATTCTTTTATTATAATTTGCCTACCAATATCAATTGGTCGCTCATTCGTGAAAGGCGAGGCCATGACTGAATGGATTTCCATGCAGGGACACTGGTTAAGTGTGTGAGCTAATCCTTGTTTACATAGAACCATCCTTCTCTGAGCAGGTTTGAGGATTTGGATGTGATGCTATGACAACACATCCAGCAAGAGGTTCGAATAACCGACAGATCCAGGATCATGCCAAATCGTCAACAATTACATCCAGCTAAGCCAGTAATCCACGTACAAAAAATACCCCCCTTGAAATGCCTTTTTAACTTTAGGGGATTTATTCTTTAAGCCTGACTTATAACCTATCTGTGGCAGTTGTCACACAAGGATTCCCCATCTAAGGTGTTCTCATCCACGGTGGTCTCATCCTGAACTCCCCCATCCTGGGAGTTCCCAACCAGGAAGTTTTATTACAGCCCATCCCCATCCTGGCCATTCCCATCTAGTGTGTTCCTATCCAGGGTATTCCCAATCCAGGACGTTCCCCAGCAGGTTCCCATGCAGGGTGTTCCCATCCAGGATGTTCCTATCCTAGGTGACTCCATCCAGGCCAAACCCATCCACGTTCTCATCCAGGGCATTTCCATCCAGGGAGTTTCCCATCCTGGGCATCCCCCCACCCCACCCCAAAACCTAAGCAGGATATGCAGGTGAAAGGACGACTGATGGATGAGATCAAAGGTTCATAATGATTATGAATCTGATGAATGAAGTCTAAGACGCCATTATAAAGCATAGCACACTGAAGTATGTGACTTATATTTTAAAGAGCAATAAAGTAATACTGCTAATAAAGTCTGAAGGCTTTATTCCCTTAGTGGAATAGAGGGATGATGTCTCTATAAAGTCATACTCCATTTCTGCAGAAATAAGAGTATTAGTTTTTCACAGTGCACATTGTTGCATTGTGTGTTGTATATGACTGATGTAGCCTGGGCTGTCCAGAAAGTCACACATCCAGTGGAGGCCCCCATAACCTGAGGGAAGACATGGCCGACGGCGTGACAAAAACTGCCCTTCTGAAGGTAACTGAGATAATCCTTAAGAAGGAGCAATCCTATGACATTCCTGAAGGCAGGTGAGATACTGAAGCAATACTGCTGAAGCAACTGCCATTCAGATTCAGCTGAAATGCTGCATCTCTGCCTCCTGCAGGAATGCATTATCCCATTATTGTGATTGTACTTTAATATGCAGTGCCATCAGTTGGCAGAATGTGTGAATTTGGAAAACATTCTGAAAGGATACATTGTTGATAAATAATTAAAACCAATCATTTATCATAAATTGCTATATTTCCAATTATATATAATGCTAATTATAATGCTGGTGATGCTTCCAGTTGAGCACTGGGGATTATGCCATTCTTAAGTGTGTGTCTGCCAGAAAAGTAATGTAATTATTCGCAGAAATAATTGTGACAGAATGTCATCATGTCACCCAAAGCCAGCGCCTGAGCCCACTGCATGATGACAGGTATGTGCGGCAAGAAAACGCTGACCTTCCCATAACAAAATATAGACACGCAATTATCTCCCCCTCAAGTGACGCCCAGCTCAAGAATAGCCCTTTCAGTGGAAAAGAAAAGAAAAATCCCAGCCAACCAGCCTCTGGTACACAAGCAGAAAGCGAGCGGCAGAAGTGCCACACGTCTGTCGTGTCGGCGGCTGGAGGGAGAGCACTCCGGCTCAGACAGCCTCCTCTCCTCACCTCACATGCGGTGCAAGGTGCCAAACTGACACCCCAACGTCGCTCCTATACCTGAGTGAATTAATGCTATCTGTCACAGGCAGTTACACAGCACCCCTTCCAGTAGGCCAGCAATGACGGGCGGCCCGGCGTCGGAGCGAAGCTATGCATCCCCGCTGATTAACATCAACCGAGAGGAAGCCTGCAGTCTGCATCTGCAGCGGGTGTGAGCAGAGCACAAAAAAATGCACAGATAATCAAGTGGGGGGTGGGCGGGTGGGGGAGTAGCAAGCGAGCGGAGACACCTTTGAGGTTTGTATATTGAGTTTTATATTGGGGGGGTGCAAAATATTCCAGTCCTTAAAACTGCATATATATGGTTTTACAGTACCAGGTGAAACTGTATTGTTAAAAGACAAAACACCCTGCATAGCTCAGCATAACAGCTTTAATCATCTGCTATATATCTGATAATCACGATAATCAAAATACTTATATAAATCATACATTATTTTTTTAACATTGATTGCCATTATATGTTACAGATTGTACCTGTTTGTATTAGGTATACTGCTGGCCATTTTTCTGCTGTGTCAGCATAGATGACAATAAATTATCTGGAGAAATAGTTACTGCATTCATCTTAGTTTGTTTAGTCGTTATAGCATTAGCAAAGTCCCAATGTTAATGTTAATGTTAAAAAAGTTAATGCTGTAGACCAAATTGCCAGCCTCAGTCATTTTATAAAAAAGTAAGGCACGTCTAATGTCATATGCATGTTATTATTTGATACAGTACGTATAACATTCTTCATTTTAAGATATTGAATATCTCAATTTCTCTTTTTGCCAGAGAGAGTGATACCAGTGCAGAAACTCTTCAAATTTTGTTGCATGTGTGCAATGACAATAAAGATATTCAGTTCAATTCAGTTATGGAAATAGACCATTCTTCAACCCTTCACGTATGTCAACTTTTATGTCATATTCTCCATCCTCCCACAGAATTCAACATGACCTAGCCTCACCCCAGCCTATCCTAGCCTGGCCTAGGCATTTGTTGCAAACAGACAAATAAAAAAATATACAATTAATAATATTTCTGTAGTAAATGTCAGGTATATTAAATACTGTAATACGACTTAGGCCTAGTCAGTGAAATTAATTCTTCACATTTGTTTAAAGCACTACACTAATTAGAATAGATGTGTTCACAGCACAAGATGCAAGAACTAGGAAGATGCAGCTCCCTGCCTTGTGTGGTTATGCTAATTTGAGCTCTGTCCCTAAATAATGTCTATGGTGAGGATTTTGTACGTAAGCATGGATTAAGTAGCAGTTTGTCTCTATTCAGGCATCACTACAATACGATGGTACATCTATGATCGGTCTCGTTAAACTATGGGTTTGCCCCTCATTGTATGTAAAATTGCAGAATAATAATTGTATTTGCGACACTTGAGTACCAAACAAATTATAATTTATTTTGGAAAAAAAAATGTAAGATCTATTTATTTGGGGGTGGAGGGGTGGTGAATGAAGCCGAATGAAATAAGGAGGGGCAGAACCCCCCCTCCCCCACAATTTTTTTTTCTCTTTCTGTTTGCATTTGAATTATGCAGGTGGCTGCTCCCTGGTATTTGATGCTACCCAAATCCAAAAGAACAGAGTTTTGTCTCTTGAAATTACTGGGTTTTCCCTTCAGTTCTACTCCAGGTTCAACTTACTTTAACATCAAAGGAAAAGAGATGGAAATATCTCTTCTAAACCAATTAGCCATTCATATTTTAAATATTATTAGTGAGGGAATAAAAGAAAAATAGAAGCAGATAAATATCTCTAAACATCTATGTAAGGCTATATCTAGCTGAAGGTTTCCACCTAACAACTTTATTTGGGGGAATGCCATGTTTTGAGGATGACTGTCACTGCCCCCTGCATGGTGATCTCACGGTAAGACCCACAGTAACCTTTCAAACACCATGTATGAATCTTTACGCTTTTATTCTTTAAAGTGTAACACATTATCTTTAATCATAGATTGTTAAATTCTAATGATGGATCATCCACTGGGTTATCCTGAGCAAGGCTCAGGGAATAACATTGTTGGTGTTGTGATTTTGATATATGTTATGTTATTTTGTTTTTCATATTCAGTTATTAATATATCAGTAAAATCACAAAATCATAAAATAAGTATGCCTTACAGCATCTATGCAGGAAAGTATAATCAATGTGATCAATGCAAAACAATTTTATATGTTAAAATATAATGATCATATGAAGTTTGACAGATGTCATTGTCACTGTCAGACACATGTTAATAATTCAGAAAAATGCTGCCTTACCTTCACTCATGAGAACTGAAGCGGTGTTTTCTGTTTCTTGAGCGTTTATCATTGTCTCTACAGAGTAGTACTGTAAACAGTAGTTGATGGTTCAGGTAATTGACAATTTAAACAAATCGTATTTTCATATTACAGATTTCTTGATCCGTACTACATATGGCAAAAACCGCCTAAATCTTTGAATCACTTGGCTAATAATGGAACTTAAAATTTTAAATGCAGAACATCTTGTGAGTACATTGTGCTCCTTTCAGAAACATGGCAAAACCATGTCTAACTGAAAACAAGCACACTGAAGCCGTTTCACAGCTAGAATGCTAGCTTGTAAACAGGGTTTAAAGTTTAATGATTGATTTAATGAGGTAACTAGTCCATTAATCCCCAGTCCCTCTGCATTCAGCTCAGTGTGGTTCTTAGCTGTTCACAATGGCCAGTCAATAGTACATTTGATCCTGGTTGATCTCACGAGGAATTAAAATATATTTTATCTTTTTAATAATGCATTATGTCTCTTACAGTAGATATATAAGTTATCTTGATAGTTTATGCAGTTATCAAAACATCTCATTATAACGAAATTTATTTTTATTTATTATTAATAGATAAACCACAATTTTTTGCGAGTTGGATACAATACAGTTCTGAAAATTTAATTTTGTGTAAATAATAGCAAATTCTCTTACTTTACAATGATTACTGATTTTTTTTAACAACTCTTACATACAGTGGATATAAAATTTCTGCACAATCTTTTTTTTTTTTAATTGGCAGTTTTTGTGAGGTAAAGCCAGAAATTTAGTTAAACCATGTCAGATATTTTTCCGTGTTTAATGTGACTTTATACTGTAATCAACAGAATCTAAGAGATAGAGCAAATAATTAGGACAATTCATTGAAATAACAAAGAACAATAATAAAAATAATAATAACAATTACGCTTACAGTCTAGCTGCAAAATTGTGCACCAATTTCACTAATAGGGTTGTAGCACTGTAGTGAGCAAAAACACACGCAAGCAGATGACTCAAAAGCTGGACTTATTGAAGCACCAGTGAATGGAAAGAGGAACAGAGCAAGTAGTAGGGTTCCATGAGGATACCCAGGTTTAGTACCATTAGCAACTAGTTGGTGCTCGTGGGGCAATTCAAGGAGCTCCTCCATGCTTAGCTGCTGGCTTTTTGTGTTGGCCCATCCTCTCCTGCTTAGTATCCCTGGCTTCATTAATGACAGTCAGCCATGAATGGTGAAGGGTGGGGGGTGGAGCTATGTTCACAACACTGACACTACATTTTGATAGGCAGCTGCTGTCCCTGGTGCTGCAACTCATACAGGGCCACCTGTCAGACAGTTAGAGCAACAGCCGTGCAGTAGACCCAAGGGAGCTTGATAGCTCACTTTATAGCTTGCTTCTCCATCATGGTATATTTTATCTGTGCAGGTGTTAAATTGTGACTTAGGTACAGCATGGGGTGCTCCACAAACTCCTGAGTCAAGAGTTCCCTGAGCCTGATGTTGGAGGCAGTAGTGTGGATGATGAGGAGTAGATGGGTGCAGTGGTGAGAGAACCCTCCAGAGAAGTTTCCTCCACCTGGAGGGTTTATATGATCTTATCCAATCAGGCCTTTTTCGAGAGCAGAGTTTCCACTGTAGGGAAAAAGTATTGGTATGAACTGTTGGTTGTATTCCTCCAACCCCAGGCAGGCATGTGTCTAAGACTTGGTGGTCTTGATGAGGAACATCTGATATGATAACATTTCTTGAGGCTTGTAAGGACCATGTCTTTCTAGAACCCATTATGGGTACCAAATACAGTTTTTTCTTAGCTAGCAGACGGTACCTACCACAAGCCATTAGTAAGGTTGAGGATTGAAATGAATGGGGCCCATTCCATCAGCTCATCCACTCTGCGTTTAGGCATTCGGTGTGGAATGTATGCAGGGCCATAGCACAAAATTATGGGCCCTATACACAAGGAGAGCCCCCCCCCCACCTGGTCACAGTGTATAGCAGTGAACAATGCTGAAAGTGTCCACTAATGTAGGCTAGGCTACAACAAAGCTTTAAAATACAATTTTAGTTCTCTAACCATACATTAACCAATTTCTTTATGGCCTAATAAATTACAATCAAACAAGATTTGACTTGTCATATTTTATTTGCAAAATGATTAAGAGAAGACAGTGGTTTCCTTAAGCGCTAGTTTACACATTACAGCAAAGGCCACCAAAGATAGCCTAACATCATATACATGAACATTATATTAGTATCTTGGGAGCTACGTTTAAATTGAGCAGGTCAAAAAGATCTATCTACAAAAATGCTTATACATAAAAATACATGCTTATATAAGTCTATGTGCTCATATATATATATATATATATATATATATATATATATATATATATATATATATATATAGTGTGTATGTGTGTGTGTGTGTGTGTGTGTTTGCACACAATACATACACATACATAGACACTAATGATTATACTTTATATATACCGTACATGTTGGTGAACCTTACATCACTGCATGAACCCTCACAGTACAATACAATTCATTTACGATTTATTATTTTGTCTGGCTCCCCCACTCATTTTCTATATCCCTTTTTTAGCATATACAAATTGGAAGGCTAGCTGGGACACTGTCATTGCTTGCTGGAGTTTTGCATCAGCTCGCCATACATACATGTTTTGTTTCGGTAACCTATTATAACAAAATTTTAAGGAAAAACGGACCGGTTACATCAATCAAGTGGTGAATTCCAAAGAAGTGACAGATGATAGAGGCTAACATCCATCCATCCATCGTTCGTTCCAAACCGCTTATGCTACTGGGTTGCGGGGGTCCGGAACCTATCCCGGAAGCAATGGGCAGGAGGCAGGGAACAACCCAGGATAGGGGGCCAGTCCATCGCAGGGCACATTCACACACCATTCACTCACACATACACACCGACTCCAATTAGCCTCAGCATGTTTTTGGACTGTGGGGTGAAACCGGAGAACCCGGAGGAAACCCCACGACGACATGGGGAGAACATGCAAACTCCACACACATGAAACCCAGGCGGAGACTCGAACCCGGGTCCCAGAGGTGTGAGGCAACAGTGTTAACCACTGCACCACCATGCCACCCAATAGAGACTAACATCTACATCTAAAACATTTTTTTTAATGTTGCATGATCTACCTGCACTAGCTTTGCAATCTACTGGTCAGTCGCGATCCATGTATTGGGCACCCCTGTCTATATGAACCTATGACACTGAGCATATTAAGGAAATATTAGCCTAATTATGTTATGACCTACAATCTATCCATTTTCCAAACTGCTTATCCTTCAGGGTCGCAGGGAGTCCGGAGCCTATCCTGGAAGCAATGGGCATGAGGCAGGGAATAACCCAGGGGCTCGGAAAGTGTCCACCACGTGTGGCAGCATGACTATGGAAGCCCAGTCTCATCAGAGCCCCCTGGGGTGAAAATCATGCCTGTGTGTCCAGCATTCTTACAATATACCCAGTTCCCACTGATCCCACAAGGCAGACTTAAGTACCTGAGCACATGTTTCCATGAATGCAGGTCATGGGGAGCTAGCTGTCCAGGGAGTGTGTCCAGAGTATATCATGTCTGCTCAGTACAGGATGATGGGGCTCTCAGAATCTGTTACAGCTTAAATGTCCTTCTTCTGAAGGCTCACCTGAGAGGGAAGTGGGGAACAACCTAACTCATTGTGCAAGGACTACCCCAAGTGAAGCCTTTGGTTATTCCATAGATAATCAGCCCTTGACCTGTGAGTATCTCTTCATCAGACTGGACCTTGTGACCAGCAGAGCCGACTAACAGGGGGCAATGCTGGCCTCTTTTCAGGCTGGTCTGGCGAGACAGGCTAACAGGTCTACAGAGTTAATGTTAGGTTGACTTGTGAACTGTCACTTATAACAGCATCCTCTTCGAAGTGGGCTGGTCGAATAAACACAAGCAACAGAAAGTTTCAGGAGTGGCAGCTCAGAGTATTAAAACACCACTGCATGGATAATGCGTGCAGTAGAGTTTGGCGAGGGTGTCCTGGCATGGTCGGGCTTGGTAGGGCTTGTTCCATTAGAGCTTACTAGGTGCTCACTGATCGGTTCGGTGGTACCAGCTGTCTATAATACTGGAGTAGAATTTTAACAGGGCCACCTGTCAGATGGTTGCAGTGGCAAACTGAAATTTTCATCAGAGCCCAATTTTTCTTACTGCGTGAACAGGAACCCAGTTCTAGACACAAATTGGATTCAGATGTTCAGATCAAATTAGACCTGATGTCTAATTTTGTATTATTAGATCATTGTTTAATCATTCATTGTTTGATCATGACCCAGATTTTAATAACATTATTTAATTAAGGGTTACTCGTTAATTTGGGTTTTATCATGTGCTGATTTATTCTAAGATGCTTGTGTCTTCATTAGCTGTTGAGAAACACCATATGATGAAATACACTTTACTATGCAGTATGGCCAAAATATTGATACTTTAGTACATTTCTCACCGAAAATCCCATTTTTACTTTTCATTAGTTATTTACTGTAACAGGCTGCATCTAAAATCGCATACTTACACATTATGTATTGAATTTTGTTTGAAGCCTACTATTTGACTGCTAATGCAGTATGTACAGTATGTATGAGAACAGTAGGCATGCACTCGGACATACCGCTGTTGCCATCTAGCATGTTACCTGTCCCGGATGCAGGATTTTCCAATGATGCTGTATGACCTCTAAAAATTTTTAAACTGTTAAAAACTAACGATGAAAAATATATATTTCAGTTAAGTTGCATAACTGGGGATTGTTTTCTACTGAAATTTTTAGAGAAATGGCACTTCCTTCTGCCATGTAATGTTATCTGAGTACTGTTCACTTACTGTCTCATCCATACTCAGGACCTGGACATAATCCTCACTTCGTATTCCCTATTTTACCCACTACATAGCAAACAAATGTGCAATTTAGGATGCATCCAGAGTAAACACAGAAATCACTATCACAGGTATCACATCTCAGGAAAAGTAGCAATGGATACCAGAGGTAGAAGTCAATTTAGAAAATTGTTACCAAACCATGGTTTATGTATACATTCAGCATAATTTAACATTTTTCTGATGTGTTCAAACTGAATTCCATGGAAAACTCAACACCGTCCATTTACAGCAAACATTGAGTCTATTAGCATTTTTCACAGCAACTGCTTCACAGCAGCCCAAAAAGCTATATTTGTACCTGCAATCTTGACATTACTTCTCATTTCAAATGAACATGACATGCATACATTGGTGTGCTGTGTCCCTTAGTGATTAATTTGTGGATATCAGTAGCCCGTCTGTGACCTTGGGCTTTGTAGATCAGCGACCTTCCCTTTAGCCTGCCTTCCATGTCATTGGGACATTTGCTGCAAATTTGCTGGCACAAAATCTAGCATACACTGTTCATTGTTCACACTTGCTCATTATTTTAGTTTTAATACTTCTGTGTTACACTGTATCATTCTTTCATTTGACTGGTTAAATGCACATCCCCATGTGTTTAAAGAAGGTAAAAAATAATTAAAAGGCTACAGGTTACAGCTCTTGCATTTCTTTAAGTTATATTGCACAGGCAATGGCCTTTTAATGGAGACAAAAAGCTCCAATGAACCTGAAACAGAAATAGGTTGCAAAACATTTGTATTTTTTTTCATGTAGACGAACCTTCTCTGCATTAATGATCTACTGTATTGGAAGTATTATAGTTTAATAATGATTTTATTGTCCAGAAGATAAATCATATGGCCTATATTAAAGGTAAGATGAACATCTTGTCAGTATTTGTATTAATTTCATCCGGCAGTAGGAACATTATAGCTCTAAAGTATACTAGAGATAAGAACACAAACGGTATAGATTTCTAAGAGCAAAGTCATGTAGCAAACATGGTCCTCACCATTGCGTTGTGTATTTCACGACTGACAGATTTCACTGACTTTGTTATGAAGCAACTCCAAAAGCAGGAAATAAAGAGGGGCAGATCGATGGCAGTATGAGATATGGAGCATCGCAGCCGCTGTGAGCGCACTGAGGGTTTGGGGCCGACTTCCCTGCTCTTTCTTTGCCACTAAATACAAATACCCATACATCACTGACAGTCAGGGTGACCCGCGAATCCTTTACTTAAACAAAAGGAATGCTGTTTTAAAAAATGTCAAATATACTGGTCTTAACACAGTTCTGAGTCCCAATCACATCCTTCTTCATCTCTTCCCCTGCATCCTCACACTCTCCCTCTCCCTTCTACTCTTTCTCTCTTTCCCTCTCTCTCCCTCTGTCTCTTTCTCCCCTCCTCCATCTCTCTCTCTCTCTCTCTCTCTCATAGGGGACTGAGCCACTTAATAGCCCACCACCCAATGGCAGTGCCTTGCTTATCACAGCCTAGTGCAGCCATTCACTGTGTCTCTCCATGAGGAAGCTGCTTTCCGGCATCAGAGCAGAATTAATGGCCACTAAATTGTCCACAACAGGGGAGAAGGGAGTGTGCCATTAAACAGATGATACCTAAAAACAAACTTCATTATTTAACTTCTTCAATACAGCTACTCCTTCTACTACTACTGCTAGTACTATTAATACAAATAATACTAGTACTACTACTATCCTTCCATCCATCCATCTATTAATCCATTTTCTGTACCTGCTTGTCCTATTCAGGGTCATGGGGGTCTACAGTACAAGGCAAGAAACAACCCCTACTACTACTACTACAGTACTACTACTACTACTGCTACTACTACTACTACTACTACTAATAATAATAATAATAATAATAATAATAATAATAATAAAAATAATAATGAATAATAATTGTGTAGTGATTTAGTCAAGATCTCAATGTAATAATACAAGGTTTTGATTTTAACATGGAGTTTAGTCATGCCAGGGTGAAGCAAATATTTAACGGGAAGTAAGGTACACACAGTGGTACCTTGGTTTGTGAGCATAAGTCGTTCAGGAAACATGCTCGTAATCCAAAGCACTCGTATATCAAAGCAAATTTTCCCATTAGAAATAATGGAAAGTCAGATGGTTCATTCCACAACCCAAAAATATTCATATAAAAAATGATTAATAGAAAATATAAAGTAAAAATATATAAAACAAATTAACCTGTGTGACGCGCAGGGTGTACAGGTCAGACAGACAGGCGGTCAAGCAGGCAAGGTGTGCAGGATCAGGGAAAACTAGGGGTTTATTCAGGACACTGGGTTCAGGAGACATTGATCAGAGACGAACAGGACAAAACATCAAGTCACGTCAATGACAGACAAAGGACTGAGGTAAGACACGGACTGAAATACACAGGACTGATCAAAGTAACTAGACACAGCTGGGTACAATCGGGGAAGCACACGTGGGTAAGCAGGGGGCATGGCACACACGAGGAGCGGACGAGCCGGGCATGACAGAGCCCCCCCCCAAAGGCGCGCTTCACCGGGTGCGCCCAGGAGGAGGCGACGGACGGGACGAGGGAAACGGGACCTGGAACAGAAGAACAAAATAATCAACGAATGACAGGAAACAATACCGAAGCACAAAACATGGCCAACAACAAGACGTGAGACAGGACTTAGCACAAGACAGGGAAAGCTGAGAGACAGATCAGGAAGGGTGGAACGGAAGGGACGGGACAAGAGGACTGGGAGTGAATGGAGGGAACACCGGGGGACAAGGAGCATGAAAGGGCGGAACAGATGGGTGAGGAGCAAAAGAAGGGACGAAGACAGGAGCATAGGGAGACAAGGAGGGGGAAGAAAAGGTCGGCCGAGGCAGTCGGAGGGGTTGCAGGTGGTCGGGAGGCCAGAACCGGAGGGGACCTCGGAATGGCCGAGGAGACAGGGCGAGGGACCGACAACGGGGCCGAGAAGGGAGTTGGAGGGGTAATCAGGGAAGGGGACAAGGGAGCTGGAGGGGAGCTGTGAGTGAGGGCAAGGAGAAGGAGGGAGCCGTAACAGGCGGCGACGTCCGCCGACGCGTCTGAGCGGGAGGACCTGTAGGCGACTGAGGAGCCGCTGTTGGGTGACCCATAGGCGACCGCCGAGGACCAAGTGGAGGGAGCAAGGCAGGGCGACGAGGTAGAGGAGGGGGACCTGCAGGTGATAGCCGACCGGGGGGGCCAGGACCCGCAGGCGCCGACCTAGCCTTAGTGCCAGCGAGCGAGGACGAGCCAGGGGGCAGGGCGGGAGGGACCCCAGTCTTTCGTCTGTGCCCCCTCCCCTTGCGGGACACAGACAGTCCGACCCTTAGTAGGGGTCAGGTTCGCTGGGGTGAAGGACGTACAAGAAGGATCCCCGAGGGGTCCCACTCTAGCTCCTCAACCTCCATGGAAGGAGGAGCGGCGGTGGTGTCCTCCAGGACCTCCTCGGGGACTTGGGCCGAGGGGACTGGAGAGGGGTCAGGAACAGGAGTCACAGGTAGGGTAGGGGCAGGAGTGGGACCAGGAACCAAAGTTTCTCTGGACACAGTTATGGGGAAGACAGGGCACGCCTCAGGTGTGGGCGCGGGAGCTGCAGGTTGCGAGAGCGCCCCAGGTGTGGGCGCGGGAACTGCAGGCCGAAAGGGCGCTTGCTTGGGAGCCTGATCTGCAGGCGGCAGCGAGGTCAGCTGTGCAGTTAGTGGAGGCGACTGCGGCTGCGCAGGCAACGGAGACGGCGGCTGCGCAGCCAGCGGAGGTACGGGCTCCGGAGTTGCTGGCGGAGATGGCTGCACCGGCGCTGGCTCCGTAAGCACTGGCGGTTGTGCCAGCGCTAAAGCCGTGAGGCGAGAAGTCTGTTTGCCTGTGGGAGTCCCCTCCCGAAGGCGCGCTTCTCCGGGCGCGTCTAGGCGCGGAAGTGGCTGCTTGGAAGTGGGGTCCACCGGCAAAGACGTCTGTTCCAGTGCGGGGTCCGCAGGCAGTGGGAGCGGTGGCTTGGGTCTCGTAGCAGGGACTGGGGCTCTACGGAGCTGGATTAGCTTCCGGAGACCCTCTGCTAATCTCTCCAGTTCCTTTGGCGGAGATACGGGAGAAAATGCCGCGAGGTGTGTGTCCGTCTCGAGGGACAGCTGGTCCAAGATGTCCCAGTTCCGGCTCACGAGGGTCCATGCCGGGGAATCCTCCCGGATGCCAGGCTGGGAGATTCAAAAGAACACCTGGTCTACGTAGTTGAGGTAGTCCGTCTCAGCTACGGAAGATGCTTTCTTCTCTGGGTCTGTCATTCTGTGACGCGCAGGGTGTACGGGTCAGACAGACTTTTGGACGACTTTCACTATAACTAACAGAATCACTGCTGTCTGTTGGCTCACTGGAATCTTTTTCTTTTTGTGCCACTTTAACAAGGAACCTATCCAATGACAGCTGTTTTGTCTCCTTTTCGATTTTGGGGAAATGTGGACATTGCATTGTCGTTACACAGATTCATCACTTACACTGCTACACCCTTATTCGGGTGGTGCTTTTCTACTAAATTTTGACTATATAAGTGAGGCAAGCAGACCGAGACCCAACATGGGAAATGATTACCTACAATCCCACAGCAAGAAAGAGAGAGAACCATCGGCTCAGTTGTGATTACGTGATGCTAGGCAGACAAAGCACATACGGAATACTCATATTGCAAGACCTCGCTGGTTTATCAAGTTAAAATTTATATGTCTTGCAGAACACTCGCAGACCAAGTTACTCGCAACCCTGTGTGTGTGTCAGTGTTTGTGTTATACATACATACATGTATGTGTATATATATATATATATATATATATATATATATATATATATATATATATATATATATATGCACTCTCAGACTATATTAGGCTACTGGATTATTGTGTTTTATTACGTTCTGCTTTCCACAGATTCACCCAGCATTGTTTATGATGTAAGAATTTTGTGTTTCAGATTTGTATTTATGAATTTGCCATGAGAGCCAAACCAGTTTCACTGGTGACTTCCTTAACTCAATTTTTGTGCATATTTGCATCCTGTCTTTTAGAAGAAAGTCCATTAGGGAATGTGTCACCAAAGTGCTGTTGAGGTGTATCCCAGGTATGGGGGCATACCTCCGAATTTCAGTTCAGCATTAGTCAGCAACCAGCCATAAATTCTATGCAAGTACAAATCTGACTTGCAGCCATAAACTAGGGGCAATTCAAAGACATCAATTCACCTGACTGTGTATCTTTGGACACCCAAAAGGGAATTCAAACAATCAAGGGGAGAACACACAAATGTGTTACCACCTGCACAGAGCAATCGTGGATATGTGAGGCCACTGTGACAGCCTGGGTTGGGTAACATCTTTCAAGAATTTTATAGAAATTAACTTGATAAATACTTTATAGCTGCATACAGCTTTTATTTGCAAGTTGCATCACTGCTACTGATCAAAACAATGTCACGTCAATGTCATGGACACCTCAGCTTCTATCATCTTAAGGTGATATCCAACAAACATAAACAACTCTCAATAGGTTTACTGGGGAAAGCAAATATACCAGTGTCACATTTTGAGAGAAATAGTTACCTAAAATCTTAGGAAACTAAACAGATTTTTCATAGTTGAGCTGCTAATAATACATAAAAAACAATGAAATAAAAGAAAATTATATTTATTGACTTCGAGCTGTTCAGATGATGGCATTTAAAGATGTATTATATTAATTATACTCCAGTTAACTGCCCATTTATTTCATCATTATGATAATAATTTAATAATGTGCTGATTGTTTCATGTGAGGCCGAATTGTACATCATTCACATGGGTGCTTTTGGCTAGCTTGGCTGCCCCCCCCCCCCACTTCTCACCTCATATATCTTCCCAGTTCAGCCTCACCGTGAGCTCCCAGAACAGAGTGCTCCCATTCAGAGCCACCGGGAACAACATCTATGCAGCTGGCACTTCTCTCACTTCTCTGCCTCATCAAGGCCAGTAAAAAAGACACCCACAGCATCCCCGAGATCCGGCCGGTCAGTCAGGTGACAGATTCGGCCTTGACTGCATCTCCTCTCCGCAACAGAAGATTTGGGGACCGAGACAAGTTCCTGCTTCATTAATCTGCTTGGCTGGCTCTGCCACTGTGTGGGTGGTCCAGCTGCGGCAGGAGTCTGCCTGGCCTTCAAAGCGGGGGTGCCTCCAATCCCGTCCAGCACCCCCACACCTCCAGTCCTATCTTCCCCACAAAAAGAGCATGTGTGTACAGCTAAAGTCACCTTTTTTCATGTCAGCCCTGCTGGTTTGGGTAGTCTTTATATATCAGTGTGCCAGCTCAGAGTAGCCTGCTATCTATAGAATCGATTGCTCATGTTAAATTATGTATATAAACGAAAAGAAAAGCATCACTGGAAATTGTCTCAATTAATAGTTAAATAGTTAAATAAATGCACATGGTAAAAACGTTATAAACAGGACTTCATAGTGAATGCCAGCATTTTCTGGGAGTGACTGTGGTATAGCAATCCAATTGTTTGAGGCAGGGCACTGAGAGAGGCCAGATGTGGACAGCTGTGTGAGTCTGCTGAAAGCTGGTTTTCTGTTAGTCAGTTAGAGGTCTTTCATACAGTTATATAGAGGAATGTTCTATTAAATAGTCTTAGAGTAATGAATGCATAGACTAGATTTTTGTATAACCTAGAGATAAATTCCCAATGGTCCAGTATATATTGAGGAAGAGTTTTGGACCTAGCACTGAGCCCTGAGGAACTCCTAACCCAATCACTGAGTATTCAATGTGTTAACGGTTCATCATTACATGAAGAATTGACTTTGCAGTTAAAACCAAAACAGGAAGGATCCCTCAAATACGAATGAGATTTTCTCGAATAATATGGTGATACTGTGACAAAAGTAGCACTGAAGTAACAAAAAGAATAGTAGCATCATCTCAGTGAGAGGGGGGAAGTAAGTTATTCATTATATAGACATGTGCCATGTTATGATATTCTGAAAGATAATGTGTGAACATATAGAAATTTGGAAGCTTGGTGGGCTGTTAAGTGTCTAATGCAGGTTCAAGTTAGGACTCTAGAGAAAGGACTTGTCTAGCCTTTAGAGACTTGGAAACATTTACAGAGGACAGTGAAGTATATTTTTTTAGGAAGTGATTACTTTTGCACAATGCATGTTGATTTTTTATTTGCCTTGAGATTTTTAGTTTGCAGTTAAAGGGAAATTTGGGTTGTCCATTTTATAAATTATTACATGGAAGAAATATGTTGACCTAGCTAAAGATAGTACTTTAATAGTATATTTGGAAATCTTTCTATAATTTACTGGAACATGATTTGTGTGTTGATTTTTGATTAGCCTGATTTAATGCCAGAGTTTGGTACCGCAATACACAAAAAGGTAGTGATGCAAATTCATTAAAAACTTCTCCAACTGAGGCTGGTGCTGCGCTTCATGAGAAATTATTCAAATGAAGAGCTTAACTATTCAAGGAGAGGTTATCACAGTTCATGTCTAAACACTGAGGTACTAACAGATATGATTCCACAAGAAAAGGTCTATAATGCAATTATCACAATTGAAGGCTCTCCTGTATTCTGGGCAATGGCACATATTAATTATTGCCTGATTTTAGAATTACGTAAGCATATCCATGTGAATGTTAAATTCTTCATGTTATTAGTGGTGACAGCTAAAATTTATTGAGCGATTTGGAAAATTATGCATAAAAACAAAAGACTGACCTGTGAACACTAAACTGAAAAAAACATGGAGAGCAGATCATTTATTGGTATTAGAGTTTTCAACAACAGAGAACACAAGCATTTTAAAACTATCAAGCTAATTTATTGCCAATCACAATCGTGCTCAGTCTCACCAGACTAGCCCTACCTACAACCATCATCATCATCACCTAGTTCAGACTGCCTGCAATGCATATCTCTTAATTTTGTTGTTTAGACCAGCTGCTTCGCTAGTTCAGTGTGAAATATTGAGTGCCTACACAGTACCAAGCAGTCCTATGATATCTATTCCTCTACCGTATATGATCTGTACAGTACTTTCTGTTCTTTGCACCTACAATTCTAGCCTATGTGTCCCTTTGGATTTGGTTACCTTACCAATTACCTATCTGTTGCTTTCACCTGTGTTTTGTATCTCAGATCCTGTTTTGGTTTGTTTAAACCTCATGCCTTCCCAGTTACAGTATAACTTGACATAACTTGAGTATAACTGTATAACCTGATCTGCTTTTCAACCATAATCTGTGTTTCATTAAAGCAGGCATCTCTCTCTGTAGGATTATTACATGAATTGTGTTTAGAGATCAACAGAGATCAAACTTATAACTTTCATTAACACTGCCAGTGCAATGCACAAGTCACATGGAGAGGATTTAGGTAGTGTTTTCGCCAGCGCTAAACCAGGTTTCATAAAGTCCCAATATATATCGAGCTTTTAGTCAGTAATTCATTTATTCACAAGAGTGGTATGGGGTTGTTTGGGGTATTTAAAATCCATTTCATGCTGAACCCTGCAAAGGAGTGGGCTTTCATATTTATTGGCTTATCATAAAATATACTACAATATAGCAGCCTCAATGCAGTGTTTTTACATTGTTGGGAAACAAACAAAGATTCAGTAGGATGAAGCTGATCAGTAATTCTGTCAGATATCTGTTTAAAGACATTCTTTCATTCTGCCTGCTTCTGCCCTTAGAGTCTCGGGTTACAATATTTATACAACTGCACAAATTTCTATGTGCAAGAAATGCCCCATCCAAAAAAGATAGGTACTGTATTATCAGGATATCTCCATGGGAAATTCTATACACACGCACGCAGTTTTTTTGGTATGAATCAGAGAGCATGGTACAATAATGTAAATCTGCTATAACATTATTGTTACTCAGCTGAATTACATGGACTGATAGTTAACTGATCCCTAATTACATCATTTGTATCTCATTCGATCTTCCAATTATTCTTTTCAAGACTCTGGTTTACTTTTAGCCTGAACCTTACTCGTATCCCTAGTCTATATATGTAAGTCTACAATTGTGTAACGATTCATTATGTAATAACTTGATGAAATATAACAGATTTTCATCCAAAAATGTGATGTTATTAAATAATGCATTGTTACACACTGTTTAATACACTGCTCAAAAAAATTAAAGGAACACTTTGAAAAGGAATCAGATGTCAAATCATGCTGGATATCTATACTGATGCAGACTGGGTAATGTGTTAGGAATGAAAGGATGCCACATCGTTTGATGGAAATTAAATTATCAACCTACAGAGGGTTGAATTCAAAGAAAATGAAAGTGAAAAATTATGTGGCAGGCTAGTCCATTTTGCCGAAATTTCATTACAGTAACTCGTACGCAGTAGTTTATATGGCCCCCACGTGGTTGTATGCATGCCTGACAATGTCGGGGCATGGTCCTAATGAGATCACGTATGGTGTCCTGGGGGATCTCCTCTCAGATCTGGACCAGGGCATCACTGAGCTTCTGGACAGTCTGAGGTGCAACCTGGTGGGATCGGATGGATGAAACATAATATCTCAGAGGTGTTGTATTGGATTTAGGTCAGGTGAGCGTGGGGGGCAATCAATGGTATCAGTTCCTTCATCCTCCAGGAACTGCCTACATGCTCTTGTCACATGAGGTCGGGCATTGTCGTGCACCAGGAGGAACCCAGGACCCACTGCACCAGCGTAGAGTCTGACAGTGGGTTCAAGGATTTCATCCTGATACCTAATGGCAGTCAAGGTGCCGTTGTCTAGCCTGTAGAGGTCTGTGCGGCCCTCCATGGATATGCCTCCCCGGACCATCACTGACCCACCACCAAACCGGTCATGCTAAACAATACTGCAGGCAGCATAGCGTTCTCCATGGCTTCTCCAGACCCTTTCATGTCTGTCACAGGTGCTCAGGGTGAACCTGCTCTCATCTGTGAAAAGCACAGGATGCCAGTGGCAGACCTGCAAATTCTGGTATTCTATGGCAAATGTCAATCGAGCTCCATGGTGCTGGGCAGTAAGCACAGGGCCCACTAGAGGACGTTGGGTCCTCAAGCTACCCTCATGAAGTCTGTCTCTGACCAAACAATCAGAACCATTCACACCAGTGGCCTGCTGGAGATCATTTTGTAGGGCTCCAGCAGCGTTCATCCTGTTCCTCCTTCCACAAAGGAGCAGATACCGGTCCTGCTGATGGGTCTACAGCCCTGTCCAGCTCTCCTTGAGTATCTGCCTGTCTCCTGGAATCTCCTCCATGCCCTTGAGACTGTGCTGGAAGACACAGCAAACCTTCTGGCAATGGCACGTATTGATGTGCCATCCTGGAGGAGTTGGACTACCTGTGCAACCTCTGTAGGGTCCAGGTATCACCTCATGCTACCAGTAGTGACACTGACCATTGCCAAATGCAAAACTAGTGAAAACACCATCAGAAAAGATGAGGAGGGGAAAATGCCAGTGGCCTCCACCTGTTAAACCATTCCTGTTTTGGGGGTTGTCTCATTGTTGTCCCTCTAGTTCTCCTGTTGATAATTTCATTAACACCAAAGCAGCTGAAACTGATTAACAACCCCCTCCGCTACTTAACTGACCAGATCAATATACCAGAAGATTAATAGACTTGATGCTATACTCTGATTAAAAAGTGTTCCTTAAATTTTTTTGAGCAGAGTAGTATAGTAACATGGCTAACGTGGCTCTATACCTGTACTCAGCACACTGAATAAAGTTAGTTACAACAAAATCTAATCTAATCTAATCTAATCTAATCTAATCTTGACAGTATCAGTCGCTGTCCCACCCCTTTTGCTATGATAGATGTTGCTGGTCATTAAACTCCTAGTGTGTTTCCCTGCTCCCCGTGCTGCTGTGTGGCTTAATGGACTGAGTGGTGAGCCACCATCCTGACTTCCCATTTACTGTTATGGGTTATGAGTTTGGCTATGTTGTAATTATACCCTTGTTACAATTAGTAATTTATTTCTCATTTTACTTAGTTATTTCATTTAGTTTCCTCAGTTAATTGGTGTATTTCTGTGTGGTTCCTTGTTTTGCCCTCTGGTTGTATTATGCTGAGTTTTCGTCATTTTATATTCCTTTGGTATTTGAAGCTTCCGTATCTGTTAATTGACCTCATCTGCTCCTCGTTGTCCCTGGTTCTTATAGTCCTCACCAGACCCTTGTTAGTCCTTGTTATCAGTATATTTAAGTGGCTGCCTTTGTTCTATTCTTCAACCCGTCATTGTAGTTGTTATTGTGTTTTTGTAGCTGCGCTGGTTCTCTGTGTTGCTGTATGCTACTTAGTTACCTCCCTATTAGTTTGTAGTTTCCAACCTACCCTTGGTTTTGTTGTTTCTGGTGTTTATCCCTGCCTTAGATTAGTTTTAACCCCTCGTGGTCCCCTTTATTTTCTTGTTTCCCCTTTGTGTTCTTTTTCAGTTTAATAGTCTTCTGTTTTTTTGGAGCTGCTCCATGGATCGTTCCTCCTTTGTGATGCCCCACCATAACTAATCTATTGTTATTAAAATCAATATGCGATAATAACAAATACATGTATATACCACTGAGCCTCACTGAAACATTTTTCTCATTATAACAAGATACATATCTCAAGATCTCGTAATAATAAGATAAATATCTCATTATAATGAGAAGCTGGGCAATTTTGACTTTATCATGGTAGCAGCAATACCCTGGTGAACTTTTCATCAGTTCATAGAGCAAATTAAAATATGAAACAGATAGCAAAGATCTCGAAGTACCGACCATTGAGACGGTCCTATATGGCCTGAAACATTTCAAATTTTTTATTGTCATTCATAATTAAATCTGGCCCGCAAATCAGTTTTTCATAACATTATTCTGCTAATCAGCGACAGCGGAGATTCTCCACTGGAAAACCCCCAACCCCCCCTCCACTTGGAAAGTACCTCAGATGATAGTTGGTTATCGTTATCGGTGGTATTATTGGGTATCGGTATATATAGCAATGTTCATAATACTTCATAAAACATGGTCTTAAATAAAGTGTTACCTATATTAGTTTACGAAAATGTGTCTTTAATTTTCATTAATTTATACACCGATTATCTGGATAGCACCAATAGGTATGTCTTTACAATGCTGTCTGAAGATCGGACCCTGATAGCACCA
Source organism: Brienomyrus brachyistius (assembly GCF_023856365.1). Lineage (NCBI taxonomy): Eukaryota > Metazoa > Chordata > Actinopteri > Osteoglossiformes > Mormyridae > Brienomyrus > Brienomyrus brachyistius. The sequence goes on from NC_064544.1 coordinate 24,456,720, forward strand.
TTACATGTTTACAATGCTGTCCGAAGATCGGATGCTGATAGCACCGATACATGTTTACAATGTTGTCCGATGATCGGACGCTGATAGCACTGATATATGTTTACAATGCTGTCCAAACATCAGACCCTGATAGCATTGATACATGTTTACAATGCTGTCCGAAGATTGGATGCTGATAGCACCGATAAATGTTTACAATGCTGTCCGAAGATCGGACACTGATCACACGGATACATGTGTACAGTGCTGTGCGAAGATCGGACGCTGATAGCACCGATACATGTTTACAATGCTGTCCAAACATCAGACCCTGATAGCACTGATACATATTCATAGTACTGTCTGGAACCAAGATGGAACCTTGGTCAAAATTGTGAAACTTATATTGAATATGTCATGACTTTCCTCCTATGCTAAGCAGATGCTGAACTCAAGCTTGCAGACTCTATGTAATATCACACCCTATTAACTCTATAGAAGTATAACTCAGCACAGCAAAGGACCTCAGTGTTGTAAACCGGCTCTGGGCACGTGGAAGATGTAATTCCGGTGCCTGCACAAGTCCTTGCGGGATCTAACATTTTCCCCTGAACGCTACTGTGCTGTTATTGTTACTTGTAACTTCCAGACTGGACTACAGTAATGTCCTCCTTTCTGGTTACCCATCTGGATCCTTACATAACCTTCAGCTGGTACAGAATACAGCAGCCAGAGTTCTCACAAAGACTAAAAAATTTGATCGCATTACACCTGTCTTATCCTCCCTTCATTGGATACCAGTTATATCACGGATTGACTATAAAATACTACTGTTAACCTATAAAGGACTGAATGGCCTTGCACCAGAATACCTTAGTGACCTGCTGACCTCATACAACCCTCCGCGCTTGCTTCATTCTCAGAGCACAGGATATCTGTTAGTACCTATGGTAGAAAGAGCTACGGCAGGCTGCAGAACTTTCTCCTAGAGTGTATAGAGCTCCTCAGCTGTGGAATGATCTTCCTCCTGATGTGCGGGTTTCAGGCTCACTCTCCATATTCAAGTCTAGACTAAAAACACACCTGTTTAGTTTAGCTAATAGGGACTCTAGTCCTAGGTTTAGCTAATTGTTCACCCCCATTTAGATCTGTAGTGTGAGGTGTAGAGCTGGGTGGGGATCGGTGCCATTGGCTTTGGATAAACTGGACTGTCAGTGCTGTCACTCTAGCTTCACAATCCCTTGTGGGATTGGAGTGCTGACATTTCAGGGACTCCCCATGCCTGCATTCCCACTTGCCTCTCCCTCCTACTTATGCTGCCATAGCCATATCTGCCAGAGCTTGCACATTGCACTTCATATTGCACTCACCTAACTGTTAGCACTGCCTATAGTCTCACCTGCATTGACTAATTGCACATTTTATTTTCCCTACTTCTCCTAGGGGGTGCTGCCTGGAGACTTCAATCTATCAAGATATTCAGCACATCCTGCTACATGTGACGTCGCCACTACGAGTGACGTCCCTGCATCCAGCTCGCCGTTCTGCCTGTGTCATCTTCCATGTATGACCCGCTGCCTTTCTTCTGGTTGCCTGGCTATTGGATGGAGTGTTGGCACCGGCTTGTCATCTCCCCCTGATCCCCGGTGTGTCTAAAATTTTATGATTTGGACAGTATAACTCAGCACTTAACCATCTCTTCTGTTTGACTCTCCCTGCTGGCCCCTGGAGGTTGGGCTCCCCCTTTGAGTTTGGTCCCTCCCAAGGTTTCTTCCTTTTAGGGAGTTTTTCCTTGCCACTGTCACCTATGACTTACTCACTGGGGGCTTTGGGTGGGGATGCTGTAAAGCGCTTTGATGTTTGATGTTTTTAATGTTGTGATAATGTGTAATGAGGTGATGTAAGGCGCTATACAAAAATAAATTGTGAATTAAAATAAGATGTGTGTTCTGCTGCAATGCACTACAGTAATTATTAATTTCAAATTTATTTTTGGTCACCTCCTCCATAGGTTTTCAACTCTTCTTTTGAAAAGTGTTGCTTCCTTTTCTGATTGCTGCTCACATATCATGTTTTGAGCTCATTTATATATTTTGGACTAATATGTTGATTGCAGTATCTTCATTTTATTTGTTGTATCTAACACATAAGTTCTACATGACATTCTGCCCCTTTGGCTAATAAGTTGAAAATATTGAAACTGCATGTTAAATGCTAACTAGCCTCTGTATAATTATCAAAAAATAATCGTAGTCTAAAAAAATCTTGAGGCTTCCTTTGCCTTTGAGGTCTCCTTAACTCCGTTCCAAACTCATCTTTCTGTGGCCCTCCTTAGTAGAAGGGCCTTGTTCCTAAGAGTCTTGCTGCTATGGAATAGACTTTTGGCCGCTACCAAGGAGAAATGTACATGAAATTGGACCAGTCACTCACTTTTGCCGGAATCTAAGGAGGGCCACAGCTGAAGTTCTCTGTTAAAATTGAATCATCAGCTTTTTGTTAACTTTTCCTCTTTGGTAGACTGAATAACAACAGAACTAGAGTGGAGTGTAGCTTCCTACCTAAGAAGAATTTGGAAGGAGATCTTCCTGTTTTGGACGACTGAGCAGTCGTGTAACTGTAAAGAACCCAAAACAATTTTGTCTATATCAACTTTCCTGAACCTGTTTTTAGCCTAGGCTTCAGTGCCCAGGGGCAGTTTTTAGATGATCAGTGCTGTTTCTACGCACAAGATTCTAGAACTTACTATTTGTGAAACAGGTTCCATTGTCCAACACCACCATCTCAGGTAAATGGAATTAGCAAAAACATTTCCTCCGACATTCAATAATAGCTGACATCTTCCGATTTCCATAACATTTTAGATGTTTTAACAAATGCTTCCACATCTGCATCAAGGCTGTGCCACTTTGGGTCAGTCCTTTCATCCTCATGATATCTGGATGTGATTGATGAGGTTGCTATGAAACAACTGATCTTCCCAGCATTGGAATGATCACTTGGGTAATCAGTTCATCTCACCTTGGGTTTGTCCATTTTCAGATTTTTGCGTCAGTGACTCAGTGTCGTAACCCTTTTCTCACAGCCATATCAACCTCTCGCTTCGTGACAGGTTGTCGACTCAGAGCATCTGCATCTGTATGTTCTTTTCCTGCCTTATCAAACTGAGAAGAATTCCTTTCTGTAAAAGTAACATCTTATTTACCTCATAGTGCAATAATACCTGTGAAGACTGGAGAAGAACTTCAGAATCTTCAAAAGCACACTGGGGAATCCCACCTCTATTGGACTTTTTTTTTTCTGGGAACTCGTAACATGGTCAACAGGCTGGGTAAAAATCAATAATTATACAGTCCTAAATAGGTTTTAAGTTCAATCACATTTTGTGGCCTGGTTGCAATTTTAATAGTATCCACCTTGTCTGCCACTGGATGGCACTCTATTTTATATTCAAAATAAACCACCTCCTTTATTCGGAGTATACACTTGCTTCTTTTCAGTCTCAGCCCATGGCTTTCCAAACACTGCAATACTGCTTCCAGAACTGTCAGATGCTTCCTTTTCATAGAATGGGTAAGATATCATCAAGATACACTATCACACGTGGAATGCCTCTAAATTTTCCCTCAACAGTTTCCTGGAGAGCATCTGGACTTGAGGGTACAGTAAAAGATACCCGTCGATATGGTAGGAACACAAACCCTGGTGGGTATTCACAATGACATACTGCTTGAAGAAGTGATCTAAAATAATTTGCAGATACACATGATTAATGTCAAGTTTTGAAAAGGTCTTCCCATGTGCCATCTTGGTCAAAGATCCTTTATTATGCGTAATGGATACTGTTCTAGACCACACGCTTGACTAACGGTGAGTTTATAATGACTACAAATTCCCATTTTTATTCCAGTGCCTTCCTGTTTAATTACTGGCCCAACTGGAGAAGCCAAAGTCTAAATATGATTCCGGTTCAGTGATATGCTCTTTCAATACCCTGTCTAATTCTGCCTCAACCAAAGGTCTGATAGCATAAGGATCTGACCTCAGTTTGAATAATTTTGGAATCCCCTCTGGTTCACATTAATTACTGCTTTCACCCATTTAAAGTTCACCAACTTCATCTTTAAAAACATCTTCATGGGGAGTTAGCATCCCATCCAATTTCATATGCTGGGAAGCTACCAACTTATGTATAGGATGACCCTGCATAGCCAGTTCATGAGCTAATAACTTCTAACCCATTTCGGACCTTAACTAGACAGAATTAAAACAGGCACGTCCTGATTGAACCAAGTTCCCATGCCATTGGGTCAACAAGGGAGGGGCTTTCATTTAATTTCTTTAACTAATCAGAGTCTTCATTTTATGACATCACCAAATTAATGTAAAAACAGTCTGAAAACAAGTGAGAAGGTGCACAGATTTGAAAAGGACCTGTTTTATTGTGTATGCCTTTCGTTAAGGGACGTGCCATGGATAGATAATGTAGGAAGATGCTGCATGTAAACCTTTACGACCCCCAGCAGAGTCGACCCCGAGAGATGGATGACTTGTCTTCTACCACTTTGTGCTCCATCAAGATGACCCAGTGTTGTCCATTCAGGAGCCCTGCAAATCACTGAGATCTTTATTAGTGGTTTCTGTTGCTTGTACAGTTGTTAGATTTATCAAGCTCACTGAGTTTCTGCCAAAAGTCTTTTTTTGAATGTACTCCTAGACCTAAATACGACGACACTTATGAAAACACCTCTTAAGGACAATCCTAAAATCCCAAATCCTATTGCTGACAGTATTTTGCAAATCTGGATTAGGAAAAGTATCAAAATAATTTGCGACTATATTAATACCATATTGGCTCTCTTTCTTCAATTATCTGAATTATTTGATTTACCAAGGCATAATAATTTTGAGAAGCTACAAATCAAACATTGGATTAGAAGTAACTAATTACCTATAAAGCTCTCCATGGACTTGCTCCTCAATATGTGACTGACCTTCTTCCCTACACTCCAGCTTGCACATTGTACAATCTTCTTGCTGTTCCTAAATTCGGATTATCCTCTATGGGTGGCAAGGCATTCTATGTGGAAACACGGAATACACTTCCTCACCGTCTGCAAAAGGTATAGTTTGTAAACATTCTCAAGCATCAGTTGAAAGTTCATTTATTTCAGGAATGCTACAGTATAATGTGTCTACTAGCACATAAAATCTCATTGTCAGTCTTTTGCTGTTGATTCTGCATGTGTATTGCTTTATTGTATTATTGTTTGCATTCTAAAGCATCCTTTACTGTGAGAAAGGCACTATATAAATAAAACTTTTTTTTTTATTATTATTATTCCCTAACATACCTGAGGAGTCCCCATTGGGAAGCCAGTGGCCTGTACTATGAAGGGGGTTTAACCAAATCAGGTTTAGCCTGGAGTTAATTTGAGAACGCTGGGTTGACAACATCGGGTTGTCTCAATCGGTGTTAATCAGTATTACGACGCCAGTTAAGAAGTTATGTTGTTAAATCGGTGTTAACTGCATTAGAGTTTTTGCGCGTTCACATGGAGCACGTTCGGCAGCGCATGTCACCGTTTGGGTCATGACGCGATCTCCATATTTCATGGAGGAAGACTGCATGCTAATTATGTAGGGTTATGAGGAGTTTAAATCAAAGCTGCAAAGAAAGTCCAATACCACTGCAGCCAAGAAAAGCAGGCAGGCTTGTTGGCAACGTATTGCCGACCGAGTAAATGCATAATTACATTTTCATGATCATAAAATGTGGTCTGAAATATCTCACGACTGAGTATTAAACTATGAAATGACGTCTGAAAAGAATTGAAATAATGTTAATAAATACAGAGCGTCACAGATGAGACATAATTCAGAAGTATGCCTATTATTTTCTAAGTGATGTAATGCTCCCTAAAGGTTCATTACTGTGATGTTACTCATAATGTAAACCTACTGTTAACAATAACTTAACTGATCTGATTTCAAACGCAATAGTAGTGGAAAGCGTACGTGGCAGCAAGTCGAGATGAGATATAAAAGCCAAGTGGAAGGGCTATGTATTTATATGTATACTCCTTATGAAAGATTTGTTTTGGGCTCAAGGTGCTTTACGTACGAATTTTCATTAATTTTTGAATGTTCGAATGTATATGTATAATGTTCAATGGGACAATCCATGAATGGGTTAATAACTTTAAAACTAGACAAGACAAGCACATATAGTGAAATGTGGTTTGATCAGTGGACAACAGGGAACAATGCACACCCCTTGGATTTTCAGAATAACTATCTCTCTAACAGTTATTAATTAATATATTGTATGCAAATTATATGCCATTGCTCCATTACATAGATACTGACGGAGAAAGCCCCTCACGATTGGCACACTAATGTCGTATGGATCATCCAGGTACGCCGGCATTGTCTTCGGAGAAATTGTAGTTGGGGGGGGGGGCTCATATAGGGCTGACTTATGCAGAAACCTCGACTTAACCAAGAACAAAAACTGCTCGGAGCAGGTTTGAGACGCGGCGTAAATTGCCACAGCAGCATGCCTCAAGTAAAACCTACCCACCCTTCGTATTAGGGGTTAATCGTGAAGTTACACCACACGTCATCAAGTTATTCGCAGAGTTACCTCGATAAGCCAGTAACCGCACTTCGTAGTACAGGCCACAGTTGTTTGATACCAGGTTTATTCTACAAAGGCCCTGACACCAATGAACCAAGAAAGAACAAGAACTACATTAAGATCGTTTGACTTTAACCTTGAATAAAAGAGTGTTTTGAGAAAGACTCAAGAATATCATTTACTTCTAAGTCATTCATTATCTTGTTTGTTATTCACAAAGATCATTTGTTATTGGGAAATGCACATCAGACTGACCATCATATATTCTAAAGTGCAAGTACTGGAATTCTTTAGGCAGCCTAAAGGCCAAAACAATCCTTTCCTATTGCTAAAGACTTTATTGATAGGAAAAAAAAGCTCCCCATCTTCAGTTTCCCAGAGTTGCATTCAGAAGTGTGTGCTTCTCCTGTACTCCTCTCCTGCACTCCTTGGCCTCGTTGTTGGCCTGAGGTGATGTTCGTTCTCTCCATGTATTACTGGATTTTTTATTATCATTTATGGGTGACTCAGCTGTTAGATCCGTTGCCTCAGAGCTGTAGGATAGTGATTTTGAATCAGATCGCCATTCTGTGTCTGCACAGATTCTCATTGGATCCTCTATATCCATCCCACAGTCTGCAACAATCTTACCATTGCATTATTTTGTTACTCAGTCAGTATGTGACCATGCAAGCGTCTTATGATGGGCTGCTGTAGCATTCATGGTGTGTGGCGCACTTCAATGAGGCACTGGTGAATTACAACCTCTTACACAGGACAATCATCACTGTTTAATTGAAATGAAGACTCTTCAGTGTGAGCATCCATGTTCTGCTATTGAAACAGCACATTAATTGCTCTAATTATGACTAGCCCAGAGGTAATTAAATTGAGTTGTTTTTACATGAAAATTAGGAACAGCCCATTTGATTATATAGAAACTTAATCATATTAAACAAAGTGTATGTTTTCTATCCCTACTATTCTACCCAAATATTATTATTTAAGATAGATATGAGCCATTTTAATTGAAAATATCAAATGTGACATTAACATCCAATGCTTTATGTATGTAAGGAGAAAGCCTGGAATGCATTAGCCGAAAAATGCTGATAAACACTGAGAAAGAGTGACAAATCCTCAATGAGTAAAGGTGACTCTGCAATGCCATTTTATCTTTATTTGGAGGAAACTGCGATTCTGAAGAGGTAATTAAAATGGAATATGGCAGTCTAAGATGTGGCACTATAGCTCAAAGGCAGCTCTGTCTTGAAGATAAAAATGCAAAAAAAGTCTCCCTTCTCATCTATCTTCCTTTTTTTAAAAAGCAATTAACCAACTCAATGAAATAAATAATAAATTTGGGCTCAGTGGAATGAATGCTACCCTTAACTGGTTTACGTAGATTTCAAAGATTGGGTCAGTATGATCCTAATCGCCTCCTGCTTTCCGACAGCATCCACCTTACTGTGTGCCGCAAAAAACAGAATGCTTAAATTATTCTATATCCTTCCATATATGGCTGCATACAATTGCTGGGTCGTCATAACGTATGACGAAGCACGAACAGGTATCCTGTTTAGAAACCATTTAAATTTTATATTTTCCCAGAAATCTGCCATTTTTTTTCCTATTGCTTCTAAGGAAACCATATAAATCACATTAGGGCAAAAAGTCACATTGACATGACCCAACTAATCTGGCTGCTCCTCTAATCTATGAGCCCATGATCTAGGAGCTAGAGATACACTTCTGGAAGATCTACAGTTTAACCTTTCGAGTGGACTAAATTGTTTGGAGATAGAGTGACATTTTCAGTCCGACAGGTGCTGAATCAGCTCAATCGCTCTCCTTCACAGTGTTATGCAAGTCATTTATGGAGCCATATTAAAGGGGAATGTGCAGCTGTAAGCAGGGTGCTGAAATTTATTGTTAATTCTTGGATGCACCACATATCAACTTGTAAAGCACCTGCATATACCAATATCTCAAATGAGTAATATCAATTTATATGTACTCTTTATTCATGCGATAATCACATAGGAAAAGTACAGAATGTCAAAAGAACCCCGTTGTACAAAAAGGAAAATATGAACAGATAAGATGCTAAATTGTTGTTGTTGTTAATTGAACAGGTATCACTAAATTGCCCAAAATGTGTAACTGTGCAGTTCACTTATAATTTAAAAGGAATATTGCTCAATGTTAATCGGTGCTTCAGGACTATCAGGTTAGGATTTATTTGTTAGTATGATAATCTGAACAGTATTGACAGTAGTTATTTTTAATCCATTATGTTTATCCAGCATGCCTGCAGTGGGGAAAATATTTGCCATTGAAACAGATTTTACTAGCTATTATACGTAGAATTTCTTAACGTCAATGCAGTACTATGTATCATTTATTATAAGTTTGCTTCAGTTAACGAAGCTGTATTATATTCTTTTATACTATCATATTATATTTAGCATTTTAGAAACCAATATTTTCCTTCACTGCAGGTAACCAAACATGCAGTCTGCAGTTCTAGCTTGGCACGTACCCTATGATATATGCTGGAGGTATTTAAGCATCTTCTGGGCAAGCAAAGCTTATTATAGTCTGACACATGCTGTCATATTTCCTGTTTCAGCCAGTGTTGTGGTTCAGAACATGGACCTGAAGTCTCAAAATTGCTGATTCAGGAGGGGTCTGTTACTCTGAAGCATGCCAAATAGGTACTCACTCTGAATTGTAAAGTCGGCAAAACTCTTATTTTGCTTTTAATGAAAATGTCTGGTAGGAAACATGGCTTGGCCTACACTAGAGAATATTACTAAGTATTGGGACATCTGCCTTTACACACACAAGAACTTTAACGCCATCCCATTCTTAGTACATAAGCTTTAATATAGAGTTGCAGATATAACAGCTTCAACTGTTCTGGGAAGGCTGTTCTCAAGGTTTAGGAGTGTTTTTATGGGAGTTTTTGAACATTCTTCTAGAAGAATATTTGTGAGGTCAAGCACTGATGTTGGACAAGAAAGACTGACTCGTAGTCTCTGCTCTAAGTCATCCCAAAGGTGTTCTATCAGGTTGAGGTCAGGGCTCTGTGCAGGCCAGTCGAGTTCCTCCACACCAGACTCACTTATCCATGTTGCTATTGACCTTGCTTTGTGCAGTGGTGCAGAGTCAGGCTGAAACATCCCCAAACTGATCCCACAAAGTTGGGAGCATGAAATTGTCCAAAATGGCTTCTAATGCTGCAGCATTAAGAGTTCCTTTCATTGGAATTAAGGGGCCAAGTGCAACCCCTGAAAAACAACCCCACACCATAATCCCCCCTCCACCAAACTTTACACTTGGCACAAGTCAGGCAAGTACCGTTCACCATGAAGCCACCAAACCCAGACTCGTCCATCAGATTGCCAGACAGAGAAGCGTGATTCAGGACTCGAGAGAACACGTCTCTACTGCTCTAGAGTCCAGTAGTGCGGTGCTTTACAGCACTGCATCTGACGCTTTGCATTGCACTTGGTGATGTAAGGCTTAGATACAACTGCTCGGCTATGGAAACCCATCCCATGCAGTTCTCTACGTACTGTTCTTGAGCTAATCTGAAGGCCACATGAAGTTTGGAGGTCTGTACAGTAGCTATTGACTCTACAGACAGCTGGTGACTTCTGCACACTGTGTGCCCCAGCAAGCGTTGTCCCCGCTCTGTGATTTTACATGGCCTACCAGTCTGTGGCTGAGTTGCTGTTGTTCACAATTGTTTCCACTGTGTTATAATACCACTAACAGTTGACCGTGGAAGACTTAGTAGTAAGGGAATTTCATGAATGGTGGCGTCCTTTCACGATGCCATGCTTGAATTCACTGAGCTCCTGAGAGTGACTCATTCTTTCACAAATGTTCACAGAATCAGCCTGCATGCCTCGGTGGTTGACTTTATACACCTGTGACTAAAGAAGGGATTGGAACACCTGAATTCAATGATTTGGATGGGTGTCCCAGTACTTTTGGCAATATAGTGCATCTTCTGCCTGTTCTGTGCACGTTCATCATTCTTAAATTAAAAGCACCTGGAAAGGAATTTGCCTGTCACAGGTTCAGCGTCTGTCTCTTTGCTTCAGTTTGCACCAGAAAACATATTTCTATGTCGTTTCTAAGTTGGGCCTGTTTAGCTAGTTAAAAGTACTGTGCTCTGTATCACTGTAGAAAAATGGGCTTTTTTATTTGCTCACATGTGACACGGCATTCTTTTTTTTTCCCTTGTTTTAAGTTTTCAGATCAGGGGTCATTTCTTCATACCCACATTATAGGCATTTAGACAAATAATCCTGAATGTAAAATTCAAGTTTAATTAATAATAAGTCCTGCATGATTATTGATGCCTGGAAGACTATGTTCTTTGTGGGTGAATGATAAATGATCTGATTTATTTCGGAATGAACTCTGGGTAATTGCATCGGGTACATTGTTGACAAAATGATGAGAAACCAATGATTACACCTAACAAATCTATAATTACACTTCTCTTGACATTTATTTTCTCTCTACAAACATATATTCTTTAAATATATAATAATTTTACTTGGTTTGTAGAGAATTGTTTGGCATTTTGTACATGTATAATGTCATTAGGTATCTATTTATTACCTATAATGCACTGTGTCTGTGTGTGTGTGTAACACACATAAGATGTGTTTTTGAGTTTTTCTCCCACTGTTTGAAAGGGTTTTAGGAGGCAAAAAAAATAGTTTCATATCAAAAAGCATATCGCTTGAACTCAGAATGCAAATAAAGAAAGAAGTTTTCCCACTGTTCCATTTCTTATTTTAGATATTAATCACCCCAAAAATGCTATCAATTATCACACGCAGTTTCAAACATGAAGAAAAAAGTGTGCCGCCTGCGAGGTGTTAACATGTGAAAATTATCAGATTATACAATGAAGAATATTTAGTATAATTAATGTACGAGCATCTGTTTTACCTTATGCAATGAGGTCTGATTTGGTTTGGAATTAACAGAACCATCAGAGGGAAAGTGACAAAACTTTAATTAGAAATGAGGACTGGCAGGAACTCCTGGAACAAGTCAACATTTTTATTTCATATCCATCAGATAATGCTTAAAATAGCATGGAACACAGTCAGAGTATTGCCTCAGCCGCTGAACACTGACAAGCTAAATGAAAGTAGTGTAATAAAAAAAATGTGCATTTTGGCTCCAAATATATGCAGCTAGGATGAAAAATTGACAGTGACTTAATGCTATCAGCATTGTGAATCCTACTTTGGCAGGGTATTGTACGGGTGATTTAGCTGAGTGACTTCATTAGAGTCACTGCAGAACACCTGTTTTTAAAAACTTCAATAACTATTGTTGTGTGAGAATATCTAATACCTATAATGATGGATAAAACATTGGCAATGACAATTCTGGAGGGCTCAAGCAGTTTTTTTTTGTTTTTCTGCTAGCAATTGTTTTAGTTCAGTTAATATTTGCAGAATAATTTAAATTACATTAGAAAAGTATCTCTCAAATCAGCCCGTTTCGTCAGGATGTAAAAACTGTATCACATGGATTGTAATGGTGCTGTTATCCACCTGCTGCTAAAATTATGCAGGCACACACAAAGGCAGTCTTCAAACAAAATAATTGTTCTTAATTGAGTGCATAAAAGAATGCATGCTGTGCACAATTTAATAAAACCCATTAAGGATTGTTAAATTAATTGAGTTCCAAATTATTATTAAAATAATATAAACACCCTTAATAGCTTTTTGGTTGTTCAGAATAAATGGGGATGCTTTTGAACAGTACTTGTGTCTGGTTCATTGTAATTTTGTTGATATTTTTGTGTCAGTTAAATATTTATCCACTTCATCAATTAGATACAAGGTTAATAATTAAATAACAAGGTTAACAAGGTTAAATAATTACATAATTTCTTGACAGTTTTATATGTATTTTTTCCTCTCTTCTTTCTGAGTCCTGCTTTGCTGGTCATACCTTTAGTCTGTCGCTTCCAGTTTCCTTTTTCCTACTTTCCTGTAGATCTGCACCCTGCACCTTGTCTCCCTGGTAATTATTTAGTGTTTCTGACTACTCCCAGTTTCCTGGTTCCCATCTCATAGTCAGTTCCTTACTCCAGTTTGGACTGCTGGGTTCCTGTCTTTGAGTTGGTTTTTCTGTGTTCACCAATCTTCTGCACTTGAGTCCTCCTCTGCATTTATGTTGCAGAGCCATACAACCGACCAGCAGGTGAAAGACCCGTAAGTTACCTGTTTCCTATGGTGTCTGTTTAAAATGGATTTCTGCAACTCCTATAGATCTATGCCAAAAAAGTGTCTTTTAGAGAAAAAACTTCACTCAAAGAAAACTTTTAAAATTAGTTAGCTAGCCACAAACACCATAATTTTTAATTAGTAAGGATAGCCTTCCTCACAAGCATGTCATTCAGGGAATCAAACCCTGATCAGCGACCCATCGTTAAACGACATAGGTGTTTCCCACAACTATAGTTCGAACGAACGTTTGCAAACACTGACATTAAGTTGACTGACAGCTCTTGAGCTTTAGTTAGATGTTTTGTTCCAGGTGACTACATCATCGATGCAAAATATTAAATATCCTGCTGTAAAAACATCTACAATGTCAAGTGGTTTGTAAATTGTAGTTTTTAAATAAAGTATTTTTTATGTACTTCTCTGTTCATGAGTATAGTATGATTGGAGAGGATGTTGTTTACCCACCTTGTTTGTGATACATGGTTCATTACATAGATAAATATATATTTAGGGCTGCATGATTATGACATCACAATATCACATCGAGTAATATTGTAATATTTGTAAAACCAAAAAGGAAATAAAATTACCCAAAATAAACAATTTCCAAATATAACTTATCCAACAATAGATTGTGTGTAGTAAGTTGGTGGTGTTGTCGTGAGTTGTTTCAACAGATAGCGCTATATCAACAAAGGTGATATTATTATTACACAAGCACATCGCGACGAAAATAATGGATTTTTTTCAGCGCTTAAGTGCGTACAGTATTAAATAGGAAAAAACATGGGGAAAGCAAAATAAACAGGGGCAAATTAATGGATAAAAAAATAACTAATTACTTCTTAATCACTGACAACTTTCATTGCAATATGAAAAAAGATACAAACAAAATAAAGAAACTCACCAACACAGCAGTGCTTGGATATGAACCCATGGCTGTGTATGCAAGAAATTTGGTATACTGTGGTAGGTGTGATTAAAATAACAACATGTAAAATAAACATGCAATGATCCCCCGCCTATCGCGGAAGTTGCATTCCACACCCATCAGCGATAGTTGAAAATCCGCGATAAAGAAAGACTATAAATAAACATTTTTATATATATAGTTTAAGCCTTAAAACACTCCTCCAACACACTTTAAGCACATGTAAACTTATTAAAGCAACACAAATGATATGTGGATGCCGGGCTAAAGATATGAGTAACATAATGATAATAATAATATGTAATGTATACGTATGTGATTCCATTTTAATGATGGCTTTATTCCGAGGAGCTGCCACGCTCTTAATTCCTGTTTGACTAAAGGAAAGTGATGTGGTGGGTCTTATATTCTTTCCTTCCTTTTTGATGTATTGTCGATTCATTCAAGCCATAATGGCGAGTGACGTCCGCGAAATGCTTTTCTTCCTGAAGCATATCCAGGAGTTTTACCTTCTCCTGAATGGTCAAGGCCTTCCTCTGGTGCTTAGGCTCACTAATACCAGAAGGCTTAGGAGGTGCAGGACGCTTTGGAGACATGGTAGGGCTTAAAGCAAAACGAAAACAATCGGACCACAAGCAAGGTGCGCGATATGCAGAGAACTGTGACGTGTCGGGGAAAAATCCACAATATAGTGGAGGCGCAATAGCTGAAACCGCAATATAGCGGGAGATCACTGTAATTACAGACGCAGTCGATGTCACTAAATGCATTGGAGCCTAATAGCTAAAAGTTCTTTTTTCCTTCTACAAGAAGCATCATACAAGTATCATATTATTATGACACTATTGCTATTTTTGAGTTATTATTGCTGTTATATGACTGATACAATAAATTAATAATGTAATATTATACAATAAATTAATAATGTAATATCAGCACAACTGTCGTATTTGTAAATAATGTTACAAGGTTTGTGGGTTTTTGCACGCAACCCACTGTGAGAGTCAGATCAATCGCCTCTGGAACCATATTAGTTAAAACTACGGTGGTTTACTAACAAAGTAAAACAGTTTTGGGAATCAGGTGTACTTCGGATGTTAGTTAGTTTGAACTAACATTGTATGATACATCGTTAATGCTAACTTCCATTGTTGTACGGGAAACGCGCTCCAAGTGTGCCTTTTGCCGATGACCCCATAAAGCCCACAAAGAGCCTCCTTATCATTGCCCTTGGGAGGGGTGTACAGAGCCAAAATAGTCACAGTAGTAAAGTGAAGTGGAAGGTAAACAGGACAAAACTTTACAGATAAACTCCACTGTCAGTGAGCAGCAGCTTCTGATTAGCACAGCACCATTCTTTGTTAGCATAGACAGACAAACCTCCTCTGCAGGTCTTTCCAGATGCTGAAGGAACACTGTCCGCTCGGAAGGTGTTAAGTCTTTCTAGCTGAATGACCATATTGGGGATGTTATTGTGAAGCCATAAATAAATATGCAGTAGTCGTTTATTTCATGCTGTGTAGTCAGGTGGAGGCTTTGATCTTTTTAGGAGTATCTGTGCCACCAGGGGTGGATTTACCATAAGGTAAGAGTAGGCAGCCAGCTGGGCCCCCCAAAATTAGGGGCCCCATGAAAGGAGAATTGCCAGATACATTTATGAATATGAGAACTCATAATATTTTTCTATAACTTTAAGCTATTTGCATTTTATTGATAGTTTTCAGGATGTACTACATCGCCCCCCTTTCCTGGCTGGATTATTCCTACTTTGAGACTTTGTGCTACCCAGCTTTCCTTTGACACTGGACTTTACTGGTTGTTTGACTGTCAACTAGAGAAGCACAAAGTAGCCTAACAGATGAGGAAAACAGCATTAAGGTACAAGACTAACTCTCCCGCTAGAGTGGTAGACAAATTGTGAACAACACAACTACTGTACACAAATCTATGAAAAAAAATCAAGAATAACCTTATCCTCAGAATCAGCGTAAGGTTTAGGTTATCCTAGGCTACAGCCCAGGGCTACAGCATCCTGTTATCCTCCCTGCCTCTTACCCATTGGTTTTCTGTTTTCCCTAGTGTATTAGTTATCTTTGCTTCCCTGGGGGGTATTCCACTAATGCAGTTCAGCTTTAATTAATCAAGGCTCATACAAGACTCGAGAGCGGTGTTATTTTTTCTGCTACAGAACAAATGCTGCTGATGGAGCTGTATGAAAAATACAAAGATGTAATCACTAAAAAAGGCAAAACTGTGGTCATAAATACAGCCAGGGAGTTGGCTTGGCAATGAATTGCAGACAGACTAAATGTGTAAGTTATGTAAATGTTACAAGTGCTTAGTACAGTGGCATGGAGGTACAGTGGTTTATGCTGTCATCTTACACCACGGAAGTTCTTGGTTCGATCCCCATAGCCAATGGGGAACCTTCTGGGATGAGTTTGTGTGTCATTCTTACTGTAAAATGCTATTCTGTATTGTTTTATCTCCGTAAAATACTTTCAATCGCATCCATGTGAAATGTTCTGCACATAACCGTATCTTGTTTTTGCTTTTAACTAATAAACTTTCAAAGTAGACTGTGACTAACTGGATTTTTTTTCGGTTTCAGTCATTGCATTTCATGTTTGACCTTTGTAATATGGGTACACTTTTATTTTAATTATTTTAGAATTAATTGGAATGCTGAGACATGATTTTTTATAGGCTTTATTATATTATGTTGAAATCTCAGCTCTGTTCTCCATATTATGGAAATATCACGCAGAGGATTACTTCAGAAAGGATTTTTTTTTTCTCTGCTTTCTGGTCTTGCTTTTACTCGTAGTACTGACTACAGGGTTCCATTTTTTAATATACATATATATTTATATTTAGTAATTGCCCCGTAATTTAAGGCGGAAGTAACCTCGCTAATATTGCGAAGTATTGTTGGCATTCTCTGGAACATTGCTGAGTGTTTTTCTGTCTTGTGTCTGTCCCACCTGCCCTGCCTTCGGTGTCCTGCCCTATTGTCTCACCTACCCTGCCTGCCTGCCCTGTCCTACACCCTCGACCCGGCTTCCTCGTTCGTCCCTACCCATCGTCGCCTCATACTGTCACTACGTGTAGGACTGAAGTCCCTGGCTATAGAACCTTTGCTTGTGACCCGACTTCTCTTTTGGATATCCCCTCTGGCTTAGTTCGCTCCCGGCTTTATTAATAAACCTGTCATCTTCCGCAATTCGGGGACCGTCTCCTCCCTGCTCTCTGCACGTCACACAATACTCATTTTCCTGCTAACTCAAACAAAAACATCACTTAAAACACTTGTGGTCGTAAAATCAAATAATTCATAACAAAATAATTCAATCAGATAAGGTAAAATATTGTGATTGATGAGGACACATAATTCAAAAGATTACATGTCGTGAGTAGTGAGAGCGCGGAATTTCATCCGGTGGAACGATCTTTTGGGAATCTGTTGCCACATTCTTTGAGACAAGGCTTAACTAAGTGAGACTGTTAACCTGGTCTGGAGCAGACTTGTTCACTCACCTAAGTTACCATGGTTTCTCAGCGGGGATTCATTTAATACACGATGATGGAACGGAACTCCCACTTAAATTATCCTAACTTGTCGAAATAAGTCAGACTTTCCCTTAATCCTGCTTCGTGGAACACCCCCCTGGGGGGTATTCCATGAAAGTAGCTAAAGAATGCCAGACTTTCCAGAAAAGCTAGACTCAAATTAGCGACATCTCTAAACTTAACCTCATGTCGTTCCACTAACACGATTTAGCCTTAACTAATCAAGGCTCATACAAGACAGACCTGCATAGTCTCACTTAGTGCTCACACCCGAGATATTTAAGAAGCCCAAATGAATGGATGAACGATACATCAATCAAATGAGTCAGAAAGCGAGTAAAACAAGAGTGGTGTTTTTTTTCCACCACAGAACAAATGCTGCTGATGGAGCTGTATGAAAAATACAAAGATGTAGTCATGGAAAAGGCAATACTGTGGTCATAATTAAACCCAGGGAGTTGGCTTGGTAAAGAATTGCAGACAGACTAAATGCATAAGTTATGTTAATGTTACAAGTGCCTAGTACAGTGGCATGGTGGTACAGTGGTTTATGCTGTCGATCGAAATTCATGGATCAATGCCCATAGCCAACGGGGAATCTTTTAGGTTGAGTTCACATATGTCATTCTTACAGTAAAATGTTATTCTGTATTATTTGATTTCCATAAAATACTTTCAGTCGCATCTGTGTGAAATGTTCTACACAAATAACCATATATTATCTTTGCTTTTTACTAATACACTTTCAAAGTAGACTGACTGTACAAAATATAAATATATCTTCTTGTTCATATTATTTTAACGGAATGTTTTTTTTTTCAATTTCAGTCATTGCATTTCATGTTTGACCTTTGTAATATGGGTATACTTTTAATTTAATTATATTTCAATTAATTGGAATGTTGAGAGGTGATTTTTATATGCAAAATATTGTGATATTGATTGAGGGCTGTTGGTTTTGTCTGTCCATTTGTAGGGGAAGTGTTTAATTTAATCATTCAATTCACTTAAAGGGATGCATTTTTTCTTGATATGAATTGATAGGTACAGTGCTAGCTCCACTGGAATTATACCTTCAAATAAATCATGAGCTATATCTGGAGTATAACCAGTGGCAAAGTGAAAATGTGGCACTTTCTCTGTCAGTGGACAAGCCCTTTTGACACCAAAACAATGGGTAAGTGTCTGATTTTCCTTTATAGTCTCAGCATGCTTGGCATGTGCCTTTTGTGTCCTTTGTGGAAAAGCTCCTGATCATACTTCTTTCTGCTGGAATTGAATATGGCATCCTAAACAAAACCTACAGATGTAATTCCCAGTAAAACTTTCAACTAAACCACTAAGAGAATGGGCACCAAGGTTATCAGCTACAACAAAAACCACAGTCCCTTCTTACATCATCTCCTTTGCTAAGAACAACTAACTGTACTGATGTCAAAGAAGACTGCTGAAATGCAGGTCTGAAAAAAACCCTGAAATAGAGGCATACTGGCTAAAACCCAATTTTAAATTTTGACTATTTAAGATCTGCTGCAAAGTCTGACGTATAGGTACATACGGATATCTCATTCTCATACTGACTTTCATTCTGGAATAAATTCCACTGGTTCAACAACTTCCAAATTGTCCATAAAATATTGCTTTCTCTTGAAGGCAGATCCAAGGGGACCACCTATTTCTAAAGGTGTCTGAATGGGATTGGACTTACAAAGTTCTTTTACAAGTTCAGTAACAATATCTTCTACATTATTGTACATTATTGTTCTTACTTAAAGGCAATTCAGTGGTGTTTTTTTAACAATTTGGATTGGGATGACAAACTTGAATCAAACTGGAGTTCTTCAACTACTTGTAAGTCATCGATGCATCTTGAAGACACATTGAATATCCTCTCTGACTTCAAATGAAGCAAGGCTACTTTCTTGACAAATATCTGTGATTCATCTTGTATTTGTTCATTCCCATCTATACTTCTGTCTTCAATGTCACTGTCCTGTGACCCAGTATCGGTAGAAAATGACCCAGTCCCTTCTGTCACTAATACATCTGTCTTGAAGTCTGTATAAGAATGAGGATTATGCTTTCTGCCACAGTGTGTTACAAATGTCCCATACCTATTAGTCTTAAACTCACACCCTTGAAATACATATTCTGTGGTTTCATGACTTCTAAGATGATGACCTAAATGCTGAAAATAGTCCTTCTCAGAAGAATAACGTGTGCTACAAGTTTTACAATTAAAATTAAGTAGTGTTCCTGATACTAGAATGTTGTCATGTACATGGTATCTACTTAAATGTGAGCTAAGGGCGCTCTGTGTTTTTAAAGAACATGGGCAACTGGAGTGTGAACACAATACAAAGTGGGCATGTGTAAATGACCCATGGTGTAATCTATAGTGTTTCAAGACAGAACCTTTTGAGGAGGTTATCAGCTGGCAGATCTAACACTGCTACACCATGACCACACACTACATTCTCATACACCATACACTACGTGCTACAGACCTACAGAGCTAAATATCTGTAGTGGGCTTCTATAAAGAAGGAATGAATGTATGTGTGTGTGTGTGTGAGCGGGTATACCTATCCTTATGGGGACACAATATCCGTTTTTTTTTCCCTTATGGGGACCGGTTTCCTGGTCCCTATAAGGTAAAACTCTATTTTACAAAAATCAGTGACTGCTATGAAAAAGTTAAAAATGCCAAAACTCTTGCATCTTGCTTGGTTACTTATGGTTATGGTTAGGGCAGGGTGGGGGTTAAAGTTGTCATAGTTAGCATTAGCATTTTTCCCATAGAAGTGATTGAGTGGGCCCCATAAGGATAGGTTCACATAGATCACATTTGGAGACCAAAATGTCCCCAAAGTGCAGTAAAACCTGAAACTTCCTTACTTTTTGGGACATTTATTCAGGTCTCCATTTGGATAACCTCAATTTTATAAAAATCTGTGAATGTGATCAAAAAAGTAAAAGTGCCAAAAGTCTTGTATTTTGATTGGTTACTTTTGGTTAAGATTAGGGCTGGGTAGAGGTTAAGGGTGTCGTGATTGGGATTAGGGTTTTTCCCATTGAAATAAATTGACGGTCCCCATTTAGATAGGAAGACCAACTTCTGTGAGTGTGTGTATGTGTATGTTAGTGCCCCACTAACTAAACTTACCTTAAATCTAAAAGGAACACAATGAAAGTCAAGCAAAAATGCTTATGTTGGCATAAAACCAGTAATCCACCTCCAAATAAAAGTCTTGTTAGAATTCACTATCACTGACACTAAGCTAGCTAATTCCAGAATTATAACAGAGGTATCAGTCATACTTTACTTTACTAGTGTTGTAAATGTATACATGCAAATAAATATTTCTTTATTTTTTATAATTAGCCATTTTTTCACACCTCAAAATTTTAATATATTTTGACCAGCAAAACAAGTGTAGAAGATAACGCTACGTCAGTTTAGCCTTGCGAGTTTTAGTCTATTCGTTTTATCAGCCTAAGTAACCATGGTGCATGCACAATTTATTTAGAAATATGTCTTTTTAAAGTAGTATACTCGGCACTTCATTAACATCACAATGTGCAGTGTTTCAACAAATCAGCTGAAATAGTTTTATTCATATTCTGATTACATGGAGTACCAACCTCACGAAGGTGCAACATTTGCCCAGAAATCCCTAGAAATTCCCTGCATAAGTCAGTAGTTCAATTAACTGTCATGCAATTACTTTAGTATTAGATTTTCACGCACGATACCTCTGTAGCGCGAAATGTCATGCGGTTCGTTTTGGCACCTAACAGGACAGTTGCAGCTGCGCATCAGGTCAGGGGCAGAGCAACAGTTTGCCGCGCGTTGTGTGCGCAGCTATGCTGAAATACAATGGAACACAGAATACATGAATTCAGTCTTGACAGGGTTTGTAGCGTAAACGCACTGTGGCGATCATCGCAATAAACACCACATTGTGAACGACAAACCACGGCTATTCACGTTTGATAATATTATCTCTTTGTGGTGAAATTTAATGAACTGTGTCTTTTGAACCTTAAGTAGCAGCGCTTGTAATTCAGCCACGGCAGTTTGCCATTGCTTAATTCATATATGGTAACACTGTAATGTTAACGTAATAATGGGTTTCGTTGTCTATGGAGAGTACCTGAAAAAAGCCATTTTCGTTCATGCCAGTAGATCTTAAAAACCGACAGTTAGAACATTCGCAGCATGTACATTAAATTGTGTCTGGCATAGATTTACTGTTAGCGTGTTCAATTAGGAAAGAAATATTTAAACTTACCTAAAATTAATGAACTGACAATGTGATGGACATCAACCCACAACCATCAATCCAGAAAGCGAATGTTCTGATTACGTGGAAAATATGTCACAAAAAAACTACTTAAATAAAATGCTTAGATTTAACATTTTTTTCTGTTTTACAAACAAAACACTGCCCATAATTTACTCAAGACAATCAAGTGGATTATTTTCTTTATTTTTTTCAGTGAAACTGACCCAAATTTATAAATGAGACATAAAATCCTGATTTTTATAAATGAAATGTAATTATTGTTTATTAGTAGTTTATTTATTCAGTAAAAATGCTTCACCACTGATTAATTTTTTACAGTGTAAGTTACCATGGTAGCTCACCGGAGATTCATTTAAGACACTTTGATGGAAGGGAACTCCCACTTAAATGAGCCAGACTTGTCGAAATAAGTCAGACTTTCCCTTAATCCTGCTTCGTGGAACACCCCCCTGTGACCTTTACTACGAAGCGGGGTTACTGGCTTATCGGGGTAACTTGTCGGATTTAAGATACCACAGTTTAAATGGACTTCATGTTCGTTCACTTAGATTTTACCCAGACTACCTTAAATCCGACAAGTTACCCCGATAAGCCAGTAATCCCGCTTCCCGTTAACTGCATTGGAATTTGTGCACGTTCACATAAATGGAGCACGTTAGGCAGGGGCGCCGCTAGCAATTTTGGGCCCTATGACAAAATATGAGGTTGGGCCCCCCTACCACACCCATTCAGATCTCTGGGGGCCCCTAAAGGGCGTGGGCCCTTAGAATTGTCCCAACTTTCCCCCCCTTAGCGGCGCCCCTGACGTTAGGCAGCGCAATTAAGTCACCGTTTGACTCATGACGCGATCTCCATCTTTCACAGAGGATGACTGCTCCGTCCGAGGTCCTCTCTTGCTCCGGCATCGTGGTCACCTGCTGCCCCTGCGGCTGCCGCCTTATCCCCGCTGGGTTTCCCTCGGGCTCCCCGTTGTCTGCCGTCCTCTGTCTTTCTGCCTCCTTCTTTCATCCCTCCTGTCTCTGCTCCTCGTCCCTCTGTGCCTTCCAAGTTCACTCTTGACCCTTTCGTTTCTCCTGTGCCCCGGTGATGCTCTTGTCTTGTTTTTCAGGTCCTGTCATCCCAGTTTCATGTTGTCGATCGCTTCCCCGGAGATGCACCTGGAGTGTGCACCTTGGGGGGGGGGGGGGGCGGGGGGGGTTCTGTCATGATCTGCTCGTACGATCCTCCTGTGTGCCACACCCCCTCATTAACCTCATGTGAAACCCTGATTGTTCCCAGCTGTTTGACGTTATTTCTGGCTTGACCTGTGTATTTCAGTCAGCGTTCGAGTGCGTTTCCCTAGGTCTGTCATTAAGGTTATGTGTCTTGGAGTTCTACCCCGTGAATAAAGTCCGTTGTTCATATCCATGGCTTCCTTCACCTGACGTTACAGTGTGTGCAATCGATGGTTCCTATGACCCTTGGGAATCCTATGACTTATTGTGTTCAGTAAAAGCAATTTCCCTATGAAAATAGAACAATTTTTTTCAAATAGTATTCTTGCTCAGATGTTTAGCATCACCTATGGAATACATATATTGGCCTCTGGCAAAATATCCCAGCGCAAAGGATACTGTCTACTCGATCATGAGGACAATGGTACCGCGAGTGTAACTAAAGAGATCTCTGGACCGATCAACTGACAAAGGTAACAAATTCCCTCGGACGAACATTTGTACCTTTCATGGAAAATATCGTGAGGGTATGCCAGAGGATTCTGGCAGTCTCTAAAAACCCTCACCCTGCAGAGACAGCCCCTCACGATTCACATGCCAGTGTCGTATGGATCATCCAGGTATGCCGGCATTGTCTTCAGAGTTGTAGTTGGAGGGGCGGTGCTCATATAGGGCTGGCTTACGCAGAAACCCTGACTTAACTGGGATATTTTGCCAGCGGGGGCGGCGTGTGGCTCTGTGGGCTAAGCCTGTGTGCCTGTAATCAGAAGGTCGCAGGTTCAAACCCAGCCTCAGACTGCGGGTCTTTGACCAAGGCCCTTAACCCCGCTATGGGTAGCAGCCCTTCGCAGACAACTTACTCTATGAAAAAGAGCAAGTTGTGGGAGGCATAAAGACAATTTCCCTACGGGGATCAATAAAGTATCTGTCACGATTGGGGCGAGCAGAACGGTGATCGTGCAGGCAGGCAGAACACGGGGCAAACTGGGGGTTTATTGCAAGGACAGGACAGGACAGGACAGGAAAATCAATGACGGACAGGGCAAACAGGTAAGACCAGGACTTAAAATAGGATGGGACTAATCAAAGTAAGTGGACAAAGCTGGAGATGATCAGGGAAGCACATGTGGGTAATCAGGGGGTGTGGCACACATGAGGAGCTGAAGAGCCAGGTCATGACAGTATCAATCATTATTATTATTATTATTATTATTAACCAAGAACAAAAACTGGTTTGAGAGTGTAAATTGCCATAGCAGCATGCATCGAGTAAAACCTACCCACCTTTCGTAGAACGGGTTAATTAAGTTACACCAACAAGTTACTCACAAAGTTACCCCGATAAGACAGTAATCCCGCTTCGTAGTACAGGCCATAGGTGTTACCCTTCGGTGTTTACCAATATTCCCTAATTTCCATGTTTGTAATTTATGCCGCCCGTTGTCATACAGCTTAATTGATTAACTGATTGGATTGTCATCACCTGCCCCTAGGTTTGTATAGCCACACTTGCCCCTAGTTATTGTGTTCAGTATATTTAAGTACCAGCAATTTTCCTGAACTTCACTCAGTCATTGTGCTTTGTTACTTTGTGTTATGCTGCTCTTTCTCCAAATTCTGTTCTTGGTGTTTCCCAGTTCCTTTGTATGTTAGTTTATTGTTCTATTAGTTGTTTTTTTTCCCTCATGTTTAGTTCTGACCCTTGTGGTCCCTTTATTTTGTGGTTTACCCCTTGGCGTTCTGTTTTGTTTAATAAATCCCCTTGTCTTGGAAACGTAAGGAGATTGTCACCCTCATTTCCCACCAACAGGTGAACTAACTTCTTTGGGGGCCTGAAGCTGACATGGGTTGGGGGTCCTCTAAAGGGGGGATTTTAAAAAGTTTTTGGTACTGAAAGAGAAATGAGAGGGAATTAAAAACAATGTAAGACCAATGATATGCCAATTAAAATGTGTGAAGGGCCAGTGGTACTTATGAATCAGGGTGGGGGCAGGAGTGCTTTTGGTATGTTGACTGGGGGCAAGAAGGTTTCGCACTGGCGGATCTAAATTTAAGAAGATTAACTGTTCTGTCTTTTGCTGTGGCCCTGGGCTGTAGCCTAGGATAACCTAAACCATACTCTGCTCTTGAGGCTAAGGTTATTCTTGAATTTTTTCATACATCCATGTAGATGTGTTGTTCTCAGTTTGTCTAGCACTCTAGCAGGAGAGTTAGTCTTGTACCTTAATGCTGTTTTCCTCATCTGTTAGGCTACTTGGTGCTTCTCTAGTTGACAGTTAAACAACCAGTAAAGTCCAGTGTCAAAAGAAAGCTGGGTAGCTCAAAGTCTCAAAGTAGGAATAATCTATTACAGCCGGGAAGGGGGCCGATGTAGTACATCCTGGAATGCAATGGCAGGTTTTGATGATATAACTTACTTCCTTGCCCTAAAAATGCTAACTATGTTGATGAACTAATGAAACAGCCTAATTTTAGCGACATAATGGCTGAGCACTAACACATGCATTGCATCTGCTGGGGTGGGGGATGAACTTCTCCCCCCCTCTGTATCACGTTGGTTTCTTCTCCCAGTCCAAAGATATGCAATTAGGATAATTAGTGTCTCTAAATTGCCGATGAAGTATAATTGTGTGTGTGTGTGTGTGCGCCCTGTGCCCTTCACTTCCTGGAATAAGTGGTGGATATCTTCCTGGAGATTCCCACTTAAGATATGAATAATTGAATAATAGTGCGAAGTTGATTGTGAAATGCTAGTCTAGCAGGAGCAACAGAAAAACACTGCAGTTTCTACCCTGAAGTTTAAGGTGCAAACCCTGCAAGATTTTCTACTGAACACTTGAGTAGGAAACTCGACTAATAACACATTAGAAGGAATATAACAGTTGACAGATAAGGAGCAAAAGAGAAAGATGTGTTGTTCAGCAAACACAGCCCAAAGTTCATTTATTCCTGGGCTGTAAGTTTTCTTAACTGCCACTAACTAAACTTAATATGGATCTCATTATTCCTATGGGAATTTATGTGATATATAGCTGAATTCGAAGGTTAATATAAATATATATATATAACTTAGTAAAGAGAAACTAATCAAAGCTTTGAGTGAAAGAAGCAAATGTATAAACAGTGATTACCAGGTACAGTGTTGAGGATTGATTGCATTGTTGCGATGTACATGAGTAAAGTGTTAGAAACAGAAAAGAAAGCCTCTGCAAGCATATCACAGCAGCTCACTACTATTTCTGTTTTGTTTTTATCTTTCCTCTACACAAATCTGCAGCAAACTTCTATAAATAAAAGAAAACATCTGACGCTACTGCACTTTTAGCAGTAAGCTGAGATACAATCAATGAAGAAAGTCTAGCAAGAAGGATCCTTCAAATGGGCTCAACTGAAGTAGCAAAGATGCAGCACAATGTAATCAAACTTGTTACTTTTGTCATTATGGGTTGAAGCCCATGTAGCGCCATAGGCAAGCTTCACCCCCAGCGCCCCCTGTTTGAGAAAAGTGAAATTGGTTCAGTTGGCAGTCGCCTCTGTGTCTAAAGGGTTGACCCGCACCGGCCTCTGTCAATGAGCATCCCTGGATTTTTAATTATAGCTATATAATTATTTATAATAATTTCTTAATCTTAAAAAAATCATTGTTGATTGGCTGGATATTTCATTTGAATACATTATTTAATTGTATCAAATGTCACACAATGATATCACACACACACATCTACAATTCCGAGAGTGTGTGTTTGTGTGCAGAAGGGATAGGGCTACAAATGAAACCCTTACAGTTGTCACAGCTGCATATTAATTAATTTTTACTGAAAAGATTGCTGCCATCATGCTACGCATTATAAATCTTTCTCATCAATATGCAATCTCCTAATGCATGGGCTGCATTAATTTCTCCATAGCAATGATGGAAGCTTCTTGTCTCCATCAGGCATGACCTACTTAATGTAAAACATTGTTACCAATCAAACCCGAAGAGGGTTTAGGGGGGAGGTCTTTTTCTGCCAAGTACGTCCACTTTGCATTGGGAGATTGGCTGCTTTGGGTTTGTTCTGGTCCAAGCATTCAAACTAAACTGAAGTCTAATGTCATAGGTGTCATTTACATAAAATGATCTGTTATTAGTGTAGCAGAGTGACTTTTTTCAGTCAGTTTTCATTCCTCATTTGTTTGTTTTACTTTTCCTTGGCATTAATATTCTGCTCTATCATCATTCCTCTTTGAATCTGCATTAAGAGTTTTATTAGAAGCAGAGTCCTTATCTACAGGCCTTGGGATTCAAATCCTTTTTAAACTTGTTTCATTTATTTTAAACCTTAACTTTTCCCAGCATCCCTTGGCTACAACTTTTTTTTTCTTTTTTTCATTATAATGATAAGCGCAGAAAAATTGGCATATGTTAGTAGTCTTCTGAGCCCCATTGTAAGAGTGTCCCAGTTCAATTGTTGTATCAAGTCTCAACCATTTCTGTCTATGTGCACAACGCCGTGAGACTTGTGGCCTGATGTTAGACATCCCAGTCATACACTAGATTTCTGTAATGGACTAAACATATGAGTAGCCTTGCATTTTATTTATTTCTTGGTTCTGGTCAGGAAAGGTAGGCCTTTCCTGGGCAGGTCTTCCTTTATTAACAAACATAACATTACAGCACCAATATATACATGATTTCTCACACCTCCAGATAGGAGAGCTGCAGCAGATGACATGGCCTTCATGTTCACCTAGCCGAAACCCAAAAAAGATGGCTGGGAATGAGCTGGACTGGTAGGTGAATGAGAAGGGTCCCCAGCTGTCTACATCAGGAAGCTAGTCTGCAAGGCCATCTTCTGTATAAAGGGTGGCTGCTTTAAAGAATCTTGAATGCATGTTTTGGTTTGCTTAGCACATTTTTGGCCACTGCATATATGAAAATGCTAAAGATATTGAAAAACCCAGATGGATTTACTAGTTGTACCCTGAATGCCTTTAAGTGCTTCACTGCTGATTAAGTGGGGTAAGATGCCATTCTGAGAATTTGTTTTACTTTTCCTTGGCATTTCTATTCTATTCTATCATCGTTCCTCTTTGAATCTGCATTAAGAGTTTTATTAGAAGCATAATCCTTATCTGCAGGCCTTGGGATTCAAATTCTTTTAAAACTTGTTTGACTTATTTTAAACCTTAACTTTCCTCTGCATCCCTTGGCTGCGACTGTTGTTCTTTCTACTCATATGTTTAGTGGTCTCCGTCTTGAGGGCAGGCTGTGACCCAATGGGCTAAGCCTCTGTGCCTGTGATCAGAAGGTTGGCAGTTCGTGCCCAGCTTCAGCATGTCTGCCGGTCCTTGAGCAAAGCCCTTAACCCCCAGCTCCCTGTGAGCTGTAACAAGTGGCTGCCCTTTATGGCCAGCTTGCTCTCACCTATACAGAGCATGCTGTGGGAGGCATGAGGATAATTTCCCCATGGGGTCAATAAAGTATCTGTTATTATTTGTAATGTGTAGAAAAGTTTTTAGTTGTGCATCACAAAAAATGCTTATCTATGACTAAATTATGAAAAAAAAAATCTATATTTTGAAGCACACAACTGAAGACAACAGCCTTATCCATATCACATTTACTGGCCTCTTCCTAAAAGTGGGGATTTTTAATCCTACAAACGTAAAGCATTAAAGACTCCAAAATTTGTGTATAAATTTACACCATATAGCTTTTCACATAAATGTACCATGAACAATGGAAAGTCCTCCTTAGCTTTACTTGGCTCCCAGCTGTTCATAACATCGCATACCTCTGTACAGAAAAAAAGAATACTTAGATCTATGCAATGTAAGACCATTGTCATGTGTTTCGGTGACCTTGCAAAGTCTGTGTGTGTTGGGCTAGGGATGGGGTTGGATAGCTACATTTTGTACATCTATGTTGACACCAAATCACACAGAGAATGGGATTTGTGTCCTTGAAACTCAAACATGCTTTTTGTCTGAGTGCTGAGCCAAAGATCATGTAGCTGGAGAGTTTGTTCCAAAGCCAACCTGAGAAGCAGTATACTCAGATGAAGCAGGAGAGTATGTTCCTGAGCGAATCTGAGATTCAGTTTACTCAGATACAGCTGGTGAGTGTGTTCTAGAGCCAAATGGAGAAGCAGTTTAATCAGATGCAGCTGGAGAACATGATCCAGAGCCAGTCTGAGAAGCAGTTTACTCAGACACAGCTGGAGAACATGATCCAGAGCCAGTCTGAGAAGCAGTTTACTCCACACAACTTACATTAATTGAGTTAATTGTTGGGGTGGGACACAATGCCTTGAGGATAACTACCAAAGACTGAAATCTGATTGTTGAATCTCTTATTATGGAAGTTGTTTATTCAATATTACTAGTAAAACAAAAATACCCCCCATGTGTTTATTATGTTTTGACATTCAGCTAAAGGAAACAAAAAGGCTTCTGACAAAGTTATTCCATTATGCAGCTCAGCATGGGCTGGCCAACATGTGTATTGAGCTTGGAGCTGAAGAGCATGTAAGAGGACGCTCAGCTGGATGGCAGATGTGGGCCATAGTGAATCTCATACCTGAACATCTGGTGGTGAAGGTACAGGAGGATGGAGGGGGATGGGCCTGAGCTCTGATAATTGCTGCTTTGAATGTTTGCAACACTGTCACAGAGTGGCCCTCTGTGAGAACAAACTGTTCCATCTTTGGTGAACCAAGAAAAAAGAAAAAAAAAAATTATATATATATATATATATATATATATATATATATATATATATATATATATATATAAATAAAGCTGTGTACTTTGGCTTACAACAAAAACACAATAACACAATTTAACATGTGCAAATTAAGAGCAACACAATTAAAACTAGTAATAATTTCTTCTGTTTTCTAAAAAGTTACTGATATCTAGTTGGATGGCTAGACAAACACTGCTTCAGTTCCCAAACTTCTCCTCAGGGGCACCTCAGCCGTTCCATGATTTTGTTAAATTTCACCAACAGCTCAATTAAATAATTAAATATATTGGTTTAAAAAGTCAGTGACAGATTGGTATGAGGTGTGCTAGTGGCCAAGTCAAAAAATACATGGCTGCACTGGACGGTCGCTGCAAATACTAGGATGATTTTAGCAGAGGTTCTGAAATGGCTAAGCTGACACACTTTGACAGGCATAATATCATAGTTTTACACCAACACGAGGATAATCTGAATATCAATTTCTTTGCCTGCCTAAGACTTCTGCACAGTACTGTATATATATCACACACACAGAAACAGACATACTGTATATACATTTCCTTAATATTTGGTAGTATTTGTCTTTAAACTACAGTATATGACTTTGGTCAAGCGCTTTGGGTATCTTTCCACAAGCTTTGCACAATAGTTTGCTGGAATTTTGGCCCATTCCTCTGAACAGAACTGGTGTAACTGAGTCAGGTTTGTAGGCCGCCTTGCTCACACACGCCTTTTCAGTTCTGCCCACAAATTTTTATGGGACTGAGATCAGGGCTTTTTGAAGGCCACTCTAACACATTGACTTTGTTGTCCTTAAGCCACTTTGTACCTAATTTGGAGGTATGCTTGGGGTCATTGTCCATTTGGAGACCCATTTGTGCCCAAGCTTTAACTTCCTGGCTGATGTCTTCAGATATTGCTTCAATACTGTACATCCACATAAGTTTCTTTCCTCACAATGCCATCTATTTTGGAAAGTGCACCAGTCCGTGCTGCAGCTAAGCAGCCCCACACCACGATGCTGCCACCCCTGTACCTTATGGGTGGGATGGTGTTCTCAGGCTTGCAAGCTTCCCCCTTTTTCCTACAAATGTATCGATAGTCATTATGGCCAAACAGTTCAATTTTAGTTTCATCAGACCACAGGACATGTCTCCAAAAATTCAGGTCTTGGTCCCTGTGTGCATTTGCAAACCGTAATCTGGCTTTTTTATGCTGCTTTTGCAGTGACGGCTTTTTCCTCGCTGAGTGGCCTTTCAGCGCCTGCCGGTACAGGACTCATTTCACTGTGGATAATGACACTGTCTTACCAGCCTCAGCCAGCATCTTCACAAGCTCTTTTGCGTTTGTTCTGAGTTTGATATGCACAGGTGTTTATATGGAAATGCAGTACCTCAAAAACTGTATTCAGACTGTTACTACTATAAATTTGTGTTGTCTGTCTTGTCTTGTCAAATTGTATTGTTGCGCTTGTGTCCTGTCTGCACTTATGATGTTGCTCTGTTTTGTTCTGCTCTGTGTTGCACCATGGTCCTGGAGAAACGTTATCTCATTTCTCTATATACTGTGTGTATGGTTGAAATGACAACAAAACATACTTGACTTGACTTTATACTTGCATATAATTGTTTGCGCAGATGAACGTGGCACCTTCAGGCATCTGGAAATTGTACCCAAGGATGAGCCAGACTTGTGGAGGTCCACAATACTCTTCCTGATATCTTGGCTTCTTTCTTTTGGTTTTCCCATGATGGCACACAAGGAAGCAGTGTGTTTGAGGGGTGCCTTAAAATACATCCACAGGTGTGCCTCCAATTAACTCAAGTGGTGTCAATTAACCTATCAGAAGCTTCCAAAGCCACGACATCATCATCTGGGCTATCCAAAATTGGCATAGTAACATTAGGGTATGTAAACTTTTGACTTAAAAATTCTCTAAAATTAAAAAAATAATAAAAAAATTCTCAAAATTTTTTCTCTCATTATTCTGACATTTAGCAAATATAAATTATTTTGGTAATCCTAACTGACCTAAAACAGGAAAAGTTTTGTCTGATTATATGTCAGTGTCATACAGTAAGAAAAAAAGGTTATGTGTCTTTTTATACAGTGTAGGTAAACTGGTTTCAACTGTGTGTGTGTATGTGTGCGTGACTGGTGTGTGAGTGTGCCCTGCGATGGGCTGGCCCCCCATCCTGGGTTGTTCCCTGCCTCGTGCCCATTGCTTCCACGATAGGCTCCGGTCCCCCTGCGACCCAGTAGGATAAATGGTTTGGAAAATGTATGGATGGATGGATTATTATATTACATATATATATTTACAATTACTGTACAGACACACACACATACACATCTTTACGGGGACTGTCCACTCATCTATATGGGAAAATGCTAACCCCAACAGTGACTCCCTTAACCACTACCCAGCCCTAACTTTTACCATAAGTAATGACACAAAATATAAAACTTTTAGAATTTTAATTTTTTTGATTGCTGTCACGCCCGGCTCATCTGATCCTCGTGTGTGCCACGCCCCCCTGATTATCCACGTGTGCTTCCCCGATCGTACCCAGCTGTGTCCGATTATTTTCGCCCAGTCCAGTCTATTTCAGTCCATGTCTTGCCTTCGTTCCTGGTCCGTCATTGATGTTTGTTAGCGTCAGTACTAGTGTTCTGTTCTGCCCTGCCCTGCTCGTGAATAAATCCCCATTTTCCCCGAACATCGCCTGCTTGCCTGCTCCTTGCCCGCTTGCCTGCCTGTACAATCACCATTTAACCAGCACGATCGCACCCGCACCTGACAATTGCAGTCACAGATTTCTATAAAACTGAATTTCCCCTTGTGGGGAGAGAAACAATGTCATAAGGTTGAAATGGCAGATTTTTATCACACTGTGGAGTCACTTGGTCCCACACACACAGACACACACACACACACATTTGAGGGGTTGACCAATTATCAACCTGGCTGATCATTGCATCTGATATTTAGCATCTTTACAAATATCATAATCATTATTCTTTTTATCTGATCACCAAAAAATGTATTTTAAATTATTCTGCTCTGGCGCTGATGCAGGCGCCTCTTTCTGCCTGTAGTCACCACACTGTGGTACCGAGCAATGTCTTGCCCACTGCACTGGAGCTGACTGGAGCAGCTCTGGTGAGCGGGCGAAGCTGCGTTTCGAAGGTAAGGAAGTGGATATTGCCAAAGTTGCAATACAAATCACAATTGCCTTTGCTGAAAAACACCACAGAAAAAAACTCCTCTGATTGGGGGTTGCAAAAACACCACAAATCTATGATCTATTTCTATGAATACAGGCATGCCCAGTTTCCAATTAACCCTCTCGATGTCTTAACATATATACTCTACATGTCCTCTACATGTCCTAAAAAATGACATGCCAGGGTGACAGGGTCAAAAATGACCTGCTCACTATAAATCCCTAAAATAAAGTAGTTTGATTGAATTTTAAACACCAAGTCTATTTTTCATGAAGAAACAACCTGTCACACAAAATTTTGTGAATATGTCAGTTATCCCTTCTCATAGTGAAAGGCTGCATTTAATCAGTGAATACCACTAATTTTTAATACCCATCTGTCATAATTGTTTATTACTAATAGGTTTATTGCTGCATAGATGTAAACATTACTTTTTAGCAAGGGATAGCATTTTTTGGGTGATATATTCTCATATACAATACATGGAGAATTAGCATCTCGTCCTCTTGCCTGCCCCAGCTGCAGCGTTAGGTGGGTCAGGACCAGATTCACCCCCCTGAACAGCTTTCACAAGTACTACAGAGGCTGCTGTGCAGGAGAGACTCTCCCTTCTTTCCATTGGGGGCGGGGGTGCAGGAATTTATAGTGCTTTACAGAACCACTGGGGAGCCACTTGAGCCACTACTTTTTAGCCCCCACTTGGATGATGCAATAGCAGCCATTCTTCACATATACTAATGAAGGGGCAGTAGAGAATTCACTGATATGGGGTGGCGTGAGGTTCAATAGGCTAAACTTCTGAGCCTGTAATAAGAAGGTCACTGGTTGGAATCTGGCTTTGGTGAAATAGCCACATGTCCATGGGGGCAGATTCGGAAAGGGGCAGAGTGGGCAATTTTAACCAGGTCTCTTTCAAAAGATGCCCAAGGATCTTTCAGGACCTCAGATTTACTTCTCATCCAAAGGACAGCACCAGCATCCCCATCACTGCACTAGGATCCACACAGACCACAGGATGGGCTCCCCTGTTGGTCACAATGTCCCCATTACTGTACGGGGGCATTGGGATCCACACAGACCACAGGATGGGCTCCCCTATTGGTCACAGTGTCCCCATAACTACATTAGGGCATTGGGATCCACACAGACCACAAGATAGCTCCCCTGTTGGTCACAGTGTCCCCATCACTGCACGGGGGCATTGGGATCCACACAGACCACAGGATAGCTCCCCTGTTGGTCACAGTGTCCCCATCACTGCACTGGGATCCACACAGACCACAGGATGGGCTCCCCTGTTGGTCACAATGTCCCCTTCACCGCACTGGGGCATTGAGATCTACACAGATCACAGGATAGCTCCCCTGTTGGTCACAGTGTCCCCATAACTGCATTGAGGCATTGGGATCCACACAGACCACAGGATAGCTCCCCTGTTGGTCACAGTGTCCTCTTCACTGCACTGGGGCATTGAGATCCATACAGACCAGAGGATGGGCTAACCTGTTGGTCACAGTGTCCCCATCACTGCACGGGGGCATTGAGATCCACACAGACCAGAGGATGGGCTCCCCTGTTGGTCACAGTGTCCCCATCACTGAACTGGTGAATTGGGATCCACACAGACCACAGGATGGGCTAAGCTGCTGCCTACACCAACAGCTCTACCAGCAGCAGGCAGCTTTTATAGGTGATCCCTTATCCAAGTACTGGTCAGACCCAAACCAACTTAACTTCAGAAAAAATGGCCTTGTCTGAACTGCAGGTGGTATGGCTTCTAAATCGTTGTTCTCCTGTTCCTTCTGGATATCTGAACAAATCAGATCTGCAACGTGTTGAGCACTGAAATGTGCACTCATGGCTTCAGAGACAGCTGGGGATATTGTAAGCTGTAGCCCCTTTATACCCTCTGACTATCTTCCTCATTAGTAAGCAATGCTTTCAAGAAATATTGGCTGAAATTGGCTTTATTTTGCCTGTGAACTTGAGTTGTGTGTGGAGTTGTGGATGGCTGATGCTACACATGCACAAGAAAGTGTTAGTTTAGTTCAATTATTATCTCACATAATGTGTGTATGTGTGTGTCTGTCTTTTGTTTTTGAGGTGTCTTAATGATTTTGTGACCACCTAGTCAAAAATGAGGTAATATTTTTACAGTTTTCATGGAAATATAAACAAAGGCAATGTTTCACTTTTTGTAATGTTGGGGTCACTTTAGGAGAAATCATTCAATTTCAAATTGTAAAAAAGTAATTTAGGGGTTTCTCTTCTGTTAAACATAGTGGCGGCTCATTTTTGACCATCTGACCATTTTTAGGTGGGAATGGGAGGGTTACACTCAAAATGCCAGAATCATGCACTTTGTTGCAGTGACATACTATGATGAAATAATAAGAGTTTGTTTGTATACTGATAGCTATAAGTTTGGGTAAGGTTGGTACCAGTGCAAATGGATCTATCTTTGTACCTGCCTGTCTGTCTGTTTCTTAGGGTTAGAGATTAGGGTTAGGGTTAGTTCCGTTACTTTCTATTAAATGCTGGGAGTTCCTTGTATATTTCAAGATCATTTTACAAGTTCTTTTTAATGCATGTATGCTTAAAGGCATTTCAACAAAGTGTTGTGTTATAGTTTGTCTTTGAAACCAAGATTTTAATTTTATTTTTGTATTTTGGTTTTGTATTACTAATAATCAGTATACTGGTCAACCTGTAACCCCCCAAACACACAGACACACACACACAGACACACACACACAGTCGTGTAATCATATCTTTTTGGGGACCGCTCATTCAGTTCTATGGGAAAAATGCTAATGTTAACTATGACAAACTTAAGCCCTACCCAGCCTTAACCATAACCATAATTAACCAAACAAAATACAAGAGTTTTCGCATAAAGTAAAAATAACGGGTATTCATCACGTTGTGGGGACATTTGGTCCCAACAAGGTAAGGTATACTTGGAAACACATACACACACATATACACACACACACTCAATGACTTTTTACAGGAAGTGCCACCCTAGAACATACACAGGAAATGAATCAGGACAGGATTGCTGGAAAGTTAACAAAACACTCTGAGTTTTCTGACTCCCAAGCCAAAGGAGCTTAACACCAAGTGGAATGAATGGAGGAATTAATTCTACAAACACACACATTATAGAGTGAATCTCAGCGGTTGGTGCAGTAAGACTCCCCACTTGAGACTAATTATCGACTTTCTGAACACAGAGTCTGGAAGACGCGGGGCGCCATGCCGCCCAGAGTGACAGAACAGTTCACTGAGTGGTACATGTCAGGGCCGATTCAAAAGTGCCAGATGATTGCCATAGTCACCAAGGCCATAGTAACCAGCATACAAGGAAAGACTGCCATCTTCCTTGTTTGACTTCGGTGCACTTTCAAAATGTGCCTTGCAAGGGGGCAAGAGCAGGTAATGACTGGGACTAGTCCAGCCATCTGCACTTATCCAGAAGCAGCCTGTAATGCCTTCAACTGATGCAGAAGGAGATAGAAATGCACTTTTTCAAGGTTTTGTTACTGTGAAAGCATGGTTATTATACACCAGCTTGAATGAAAGAATATAGAATTTACAGAACTATCTTCTACATAAGTATACATTTTATTATCGATATAGTTATTTTTCTGGATAGCAAGTATATGTGCATACAATTTGACTTTTGAGCATACAGTATGCAGATTAAGAGTAACACTAAGGCTACGTTCACACTGCAGGTCTTAATGCTCCATTCTGATTTTCTGTTCAGATCGGGTTTTTTGTTTGCCTGTTCACATTACTCTTTTTAATGTGGGCAATATCAAATTTCATTGTGAACGGTTCACTATACTGAACTGGCCCATGTGCACACAAATCAACAAGGATGCAATGACGTCACTTTAGTGATTTGAAAAATGCCCGGTTATGATATGAGCTTTCCAGTTTTGCCTGAACAGATTTATCTCCCCAAATAGTTATTAAATGCTGCACCTCACTGTCCTTCCACTGGCCAACTTCTGTTCTTTCCTCCATGTTTGGCACTGCGACGGAGACATATGGTGATTTCCGCCTGCGCAGAATTGTGACGAACATCGATCAAGAGTGACGTAAAAGTCGCATGAATTCCCATTTCGCTGTTCTGCCTGAGGTCGCATTGCAAAAAATCAGACCTGTATCCAATTTATGACCACATACAGTACTGTATTGAAGTGGCTCAAATCGGAATTGAAAAAATCGGATTCCATGTGACTTGTGCTGTTCACTTTCTCATGAAAAAATGTGATCTGAGTCGGGTATGAGCAAAAAAATCGGATTTGCGCCACATTTATCCTGCAGTGTGAACTTAGCCTAAGAGTAAAAACTAATAAGAATTTCTTCAGTTCTCTAAAGAGTTACTCATATCTTGTTGGATGGCTAGAAGAACACTTCATTTGTTACGTTTCTCAAACATGTCACTTAATTCATTTATTTTGGCTAGTTTTAAAAGTCAGTGAAGTATTGATTAGCCATAGGAAGTGGGGAAGTAGTTGAGTCAAAAAATACATGGGTGTAATGGATGGTTACTGCAAATACTGAGGTGACTTTTGGAGCGGTTTTGAAATGGTTACGCTAACACACTTTGACAAATTTTATCATATGTGTGTGTGTATGTGTGTATGTTCATGTGTGTATTAACACTGAGCCTTCTTATAGTATGTGTGTGTGCAGGGGCGCTGCTAAGGATTTTGGGCCCCATGAAAAGAATCTTGACTGGGCCCCCAACACAGTTTATTGGGGGCTTCTCTGGGCCCCCTCTCAGTCATGGGCCCCGAGAATCATCATCGTTTACCCCCCCTTTACAGCGCCCCTGTGTGTGTGTGCTCTTATGTGTGCATGTTTGTGTGCATTCTTATACATGTGCATGTTTGTGTGCAATCTTACGTGTGTGTTTGTGTACATTCTTACACATGTAAGTGTCTGTGTGCAATCTTACACATGTTTACATTTGTGTACATTCTTACCTATGTGTGTTTATGTACATTCTTATGCATGTGCATATTTGTGTGCACTGTACCCATGTGCCTGTTTGTGTATATTCTTACATGTATGTATGTTTGTGTGCGTTCCTATGTCTGTGTATGTTTGTGTGCATTTCTAAATGTGTGAATATTTGTGTGCACTGTGCACGTGTGCGTGTTTGTGTGCATCTCTACATGTGAGCATATTTGTGTGCACTGTACACATGCGTGTTTGCATTCCTATGCCTGTGTGTTTGTGTGCATATTTGTGTATACTGTACACGTGTTTCTGTGCATTCCTATGCATGTGTTTGTGTGTATTGTTATGCATGTGCGTGTTTGTGTGCATTCTTACATAGGTGTGTATTTTGCTGCATCAGTGCAGAGCACAGTGGTCTTCCATCCCACCGGGGATTCCCACATCTGTAATGCCATATTGTCAATGCTGTAATATTGAACAGATGTAATGAATGACACAGACTTAGAACTGAGCTTTTCTATACTAACTGTCTCACTTTGCAATGCCAGTGATACCTTTTTTCTGGAAACAGATAAATAAGAAGTGCCTGGGTACACTGACTAATCCCTACTTCGCCTTCCTAGTCAGCTTGCTGCTTAACCCCAGAGACTTTATTTATGTTTATTTTGCTCTTATCATCGACCTCTTTAATATCAAGGGCTGGGAAGAGATTTATTTCTTATTGTGGAATTTATTTTAAGTGTATCTTCTCTTACTAATTAGTAGATTCTTTACAATGAATGCTTTGAGGCATAGTTATGACGTGTCACTTGATCAGACATATGTATCTGTCATTTTTTCATGCATAATGCATTTCATCTTCGCCTGAGGTGGCACTCTGCTCATCAGGTGGTGGAATTTTTTCAAGAGCCTTCAATTCTTTTCAACAAGTCTGTCCGTTCCTTATTTTTTCCACTTCCAACACCACAATATAATAACTGGTCTTCACTTCTATTTAACTGTTTGCCACATGGATAAGGGAACCATAGAGACACCCTGACTGATGCAGTTATAATCTATTGTAACTTTGTTATGAGCCTTCCTAACCCCCAAGTGGCCCAAACAGTCTCTCATGTTAACAACATGTACTGTACACTGCATGAAGACATTAACACCAAACCAGGAGGTCCGGATATTGGGAGGTTTATTTTCATCTCTTCGGTTTATTAAATGGAAATTGAAAACTCCCTCTAAAAAGTATCCACGGCCTCCATACAAGCTACTGCTTAGTTTGATGTGTAGAACAGGAAGAGGAACCATGTTTTGGCAGGTGAATCTGAGAAGTAACAAATTTAGGAGTCAGCACTGAGCTTTAACAAGATGTGAAGCACCTAAACAGCCTGATCCCTGTTTCCTCTGATCTCTTACTGGAGCAGGGGGACGGCGATTCGGCCAAATGTGGGAGGTGC
This sequence comes from Brienomyrus brachyistius, assembly GCF_023856365.1. NCBI lineage: Eukaryota > Metazoa > Chordata > Actinopteri > Osteoglossiformes > Mormyridae > Brienomyrus > Brienomyrus brachyistius. The sequence goes on from NC_064544.1 coordinate 24,496,004, forward strand.
CGTGTCTACTAGAGTGTACGTTACAAACACTATAGAGAGCAAAGCCCTCAGCGCCGTGAATAAGCTCAAAACTTGTAGTCTCTGTTCACCTCCTTGTAGTGTTTTTTTAAATGCCATCCTGCAATAGGTCTCAGTCTTACATCCCATTGCTCATCTGTTACATTTACATCTTTTCCAATTCACTGTCCCATGGGGGAGACACATGTGAACATGAGGACTTGATATCTTTTTTCATTTTCTTGGTTTAAATCTTTTCACTGATCTGCTTCAAAACAAGCATCGGCAAACCAGAGGGGAGCCAAGACTTCAAAACAAATATTTGGTCTCTGCTGCTGTTTTTGTCACTTTTGTGTAAAATCAAATGAGGGATAAAAAGGCTCTTTGCAAGTCTGGATTTTTCTTGTTCCATTTTATCAGAATAGCATGAGTGTATGTTCATCCCAGGTTAACACTCTGACCTTTTGTCAAAGCAATTTCAGAGAGCTGTCAATCTGAAGAAAAGGGAACTTTCAGGGGCTGAGCAATACAACAGAGATTGCTTTCTGATGTGAGTAATTACTATATTCAAGAAATGTGCATTGCGAAACTGCAAATTACTGTTACATGAATATCACGAGAATACAGAGTAAATACTATTATTATATATGTACTGCATCGCTCTAGACTTTAATAATAACAGTGAAAACCTCAACAGGTAACAGGAGATATGATGATTGATGCAGAAACACACAATGATGCCTACAGATAAATAGGAGGTTGGGGCGTTGTTTGTATGAGGACATTGGGGCACAATGGCACGTGGTGGCCGGTTGTGCACAGGTTACACACTGTGCATGAGTATGCACAATGCCAAGTGATGGCCGATTGTGCACAGGTTACACACTGTGCATGAGTGTGCACAATGCCAAGTGGTGGCCGATTGTGCACAGGTTACACACTGTGCATGAGTGTGCACAATGCCAAGTGGTGGCCGATTGTGCACAGGTTACACACTGCATGAGTGTGCACAATGCCAAGTGGTGGCCGATTGTGCACAGGTTACACACTGTGCATGAGTGTGCACAATGCCAAGTGGTGGCCGGTTGTACACAGGTTACACACTGTGCATGAGTGTGCACAATGCCACGTGGTGGCCGGTTGTGCACAGGTTACACACTGTGCATGAGTGTGCACAATGCCACGTTGTGGCCAGTTGTGCACAGGTTACACACTGTGCATGAGTGTGCACAATACCAAGTGGTGGCCGATTGTGCACAGGTTACACACTGTGCATGAGTGTGCACAATGCCAAGTGGTGGCCGGTTGTACACAGGTTACACACTGTGCATGAGTGTGCACAATGCCACGTGGTGGCCGGTTGTGCACAGGTTACACACTGTGCATGAGTGTGCACAATGCCACGTTGTGGCCAGTTGTGCACAGGTTACACACTGTGCATGAGTGTGCACAATGCCAAGTGGTGGCCGATTGTGCACAGGTTACACACTGTGCATGAGTGTGCACAATGCCAAGTGGTGGCCGGTTGTACACAGGTTACACACTGTGCATGAGTGTGCACAATGCCACGTGGTGGCCGGTTGTACACAGGTTACACACTGTGCATGAGTGTGCACAATGCCAAGTGGTGGCCGGTTGTACACAGGTTACACACTGTGCATGAGTGTGCACAATGCCACGTGGTGGCAGGTTGTGCACAGGTTACACACTGTGCATGAGTGTGCACAATGCCCCAGGTTAAGAAATTGCACCTTCCCCAAAGGGTCCTCATCAAACAAATATGATGCGATGCATGTGTGGTACTGCCATTCGGACACCCTTTGAAGTATGACGCACCTTCCCATGAGAAGGTGTGCCATTAGCTCTTATTAGCGCACCACCTGCCTTACCTTAACGAGTAACTAATTGGTTCTGTGCATGTCCTGAAATAATAAAAGAGTTCAATGTGTATTGATTCAGCTGGCTTCCTATTTCAGAAAAAGACAGCATACAAATGATCACTGTAGCAACGAGCCTGTATATCTCTTCCATATATGCTTACGAGTCTCTCCACCCCACCCCCATTGCTCCTCAACCAGGCAAATGTTCTGTGCCCCAGCACAAAGGACTTTGGATTGTGCTGCCCTTGCTTTAGATGCAGTCACATGTTATTATCTGTCAGTGAGGGGTCTTGTGCGTTTTGCATCCCATTAAAGTTAAAAAGCGTGAGATCTCCAATTGCCCTTCTTTGAGACTACAGCTTCCTCCAGCATGCATGAATTGATGTTTTCTGCTCCTGTTCCTCTCCCCTTCATTAAGTGTCAGATAACAGTGGACGAGTGAGGCAATTCAGATGAATTATAAAGCTGTCCAGATCTCCACCAATCTGAACACGGTCTAATAAGCTCGAGCAAGCGGGGCAGGATGTGTCTGTTTATGATGTAGGAGTGATGTTTGGGACACCAGGAAATTAATGAATAATGAATCCCTGGTAGCCCTGTATTTTAAGAACTCCTTATTCCAGATATTATGCCTTTATGTCTGGCATGTTGTAGAAGTTATGGAGGAAGAATCCAGCTTTGCAGAGCAGGATTTTTAGCCAGTAAGTTCTGGAAGTTAAGTCGGGCTGGAAGTCTTCTTCATTACACCTCCAGCTGCTTTATGGGCACAGCTGGCCATGGCTGGATGACCCGTGTTGAGCAAGAACCTGATACTTACCCACAACAGCTTGTAAGCGAATGTGACTCTGGCATTGTGCTGGAAGGGATACTGAGATGGGGGAGGACTTTTTTGTAAAAGATGCTTTTTTATAAAAAAAAGGCCATAGAGCAGTAGCAAAATAAAAATGAAATGAAGTACCTCTGCGCTATTTATTGTTAGGTATAACTCTGCTAATAATAGGGCTCTGTGGTCACCTTTAACTAGCAAGCCTCTCCAGATTTCATTCCTACAAGGACAGCATATGTTGCTTACAGGGACATGTGTCACGTCCCATAGTGTGAACGTATAAATCTGTAACTTGCAAGCAACTGAATAATACAGAACAGGATAATATCAATATTATAAGTATCAAAGACATAAGATGAAGTACTGGTTAGACCCAACTGATAATTATAACTCTAGGATGATGAGTGGTTCAGCAAGGACATGATTGGAAAGATACCTCTTCAAATCCCGGCAGAGTGATGTCATTACTGGGCCATTGTTTAAGGCCCGTAGCCCCCAGCTGCCTCCGAGACTGGCTGACCCTACTTTGCCAATTGTCACGTGAAAGCATCAGAAAAATATTTTAATGTTTGTTTTGGCTTTCAAGACAGAAACAATAGAAATAGAGCAACATAGAAAATGTGGAGATTAAAATCCTTAATCTGAAGTGCTGAGCAGAACTGCCCATTCTTTCAGAGCTCAGGAACTCTCACATTAAGCCTCCTTAAAGGATATGCATCCTACTCAGTGTGCTTTAAGCGCTTCTTTGCTGAGTTGTGCACAAATGCTCATTTAAATCACATTTTCTGGCCTTCTTCACATTACATATGACAGTGGCTTGCTGCCCCTGTGTTTTGGAACAATGCACAGAAACAGACCCAGTTTAAACACGTGCAGTAATGATGCACGTGTGTAAAATAATATTTATCAAATATCTATCTGCAGGAAAAATGTGTGCCATCTCAGAAATTAATCCTTGGGGTTAAAGAACAGACTTTGTTAGCCTGTTTTTTCTCATTTGCGACTGTATAATTAGCATCTGTATTGTAGCCCAGTGGATCTACAGTATAGCTTTTCACACAACGACACAGCAGCATTCACTCATAGGAATAAATAAACACATAGATAACAGGGCACAAGGTAGGCATGCTTTCTCTGATAGCATCATTTGTTCGGAGGCTTTAAAGGGGCTGAAAATGGAAGTATGAACATATGAAGCCTGTTATACCATATGTGGACCTGAGAAGGCTGTTAGAAGTGGAAAAACAGAACGTGGCATTTGGGCCAGCTGCTGTCCGTTCAGCACCAGTGGAGGGCCTGCCCCATGGACAGTGACCCGAGGTCAGCACATACGGGACAGGCTAAGCAACTGGCCAGCCACTGCATATCCTTGTCAGCCCCAGCTGGCCTTATGAGACGCCAGGGTCATCCGAGCGGCTCGGTTTCAGCAGCTACAAGCTCCAGTGTGCTGGAACGGGCTGCCAGCAGCTCCTTCTTGCTGTTCTCCATGCACAGAGGCTGACCTCCCGGATCGGGGGGAGGCTGCTGCAGCAGGTGGTCTACAGCACAACTTTGTTGTTTGCACTTGACCCACATTAAATGTCTTGCTTCCTGCTACATGAGTATCACAATGAGAAGCGTGTTTTAAATGTATTATTACCAGGTTGTTAGGGCTGCCCAGGCCTGAATGGGTCATGCATGGAAAGCAGAGGAAGCAGCTGTTGCTAGGTGGAGTCACCCAGATGATGCTGAGCAGATTCTGTCTAGAAGAGCTGGTCTTGGATTGGGAGGCCACTTCAGTTATGCTCAGTCATCTCAAGAAAAGAGAGGAAAGCAATGGTATAGCCAGGATGGAGGAAGAGCCAGCTAGTGACAGCCAGGCTGCTGGATGATTAGAGAGGGCACATTTGGCAGATACATGGTGGAGACTAACCTGTGGAAAATATCACAGGCAAGCATCATCAGATCCACTTCTCTGGTGCCCCAAGCATAAGCCTACAGAATATTTTTTCAGGGTTCAATGGAGGCACAGGTGGCAGCACAATCAGGTCCTGTATGAGCCGGAGGAGGTGCTGGAGATGTGTTGTCAAAATGCCAACAAAGTGAAACTGGACGATGAAATTTGCAGAGGGAAGGGGGCGTCAGCGGTGAATGTGCAGAGTCAAGGCAAACAAAGACCACCACCTCCTACAAGTATAGCCGAGTTTCTTTGTGAAGCAAAGAAGGGTTACACAGGCTAGCAGGAGGCTGGGACAGTCAGGGTTCCTGAAAATGACTAGAGGATGAAAGTAGATTTTTATTCAGCAGCTACATTTCCTAATGAAATCATCACTACCTCTGACTCAAGGTCTGCCATTGTGGGATGGTCTACAATACCCACAGAAGTAAAAGTAGATGGAGAACCATCAGTTACCCACAATTGGTGTGTCGTCGATGCTTTGCGGGAACATCTGCTGAACATCTGATGCCATTACATGATGCCAAGATACGGAAGACATTGAAAGCGATGATCCAAGAAGCTGATTAGGGCAGCATCTAGCTATACATAAGAAGGAAGGATTAAAGTCAGTCAGTGTATGATTTAGCCAGCGAGAAGGAGGTAGAATAGCAGAGCAAGTGATTCAGGGGATTCTAGCGATATCAAGATTCCTGGGTCTACCTGCAGTGGGTGGCAGAGAGACAACTCTGAGCCTGGCCCACCACCAGGAGATAATGAAGGGGTGATACAGTACGTCAATGCAGGGTGTGTCCTGGATGGTGGCCCTACAGCTGGTCCAGGCACCTGCAGCAAATCCTAGCAGGTATAACCCTTTCTGGTACAATTATCATTTAAACTACATAATTTTGTTGCTCAGTAATCACAGATATTCAACAGAGCGAGGTATTAGGATTGAACTTCTTTAGTATGGACTAGCTTAGGTTTACTATGCAGATCTGCTTTTGGTGGAGATGCAGGCTGGCATCTGCAGTGCTTCTGAACCCAAGCTTCACTCACTTTTTTGTTGCTTTGGACAAAACATCTGCTAAACAAACAAATAAACAAATAATGTGATGTGTTTTTAAAACTTTTATTACTATTATTATTATTAGTAGTAGTAGTAATAGTGGTGCTGGTGGCGGTGGTAGTATTTATTTCTGGAGACCTTGCTTGGTGTTCTCGCATTGCTGTTCTCTATTAATTTTTCATGGGCAATTGGACAAAAATAGGAAAAATAAACAGGTGGCATCATTTGTTACATATTTTAAATATTTGGGCATAAAACAAATACAAACAATGCAACACAACATTATGGAAAATTAAAAATATGTGGAGTAAAATGCAGCAGAAATATACTGTGTATTTTAAATGAATAATTAATTCTTATTTTTATTAATTCTTTTTAGGCAGAATTCATATACTATATGATACACCATTCAATTCAATTGAAAAAAGTACAATAAAAGCTTTCAAATATTGTAATGAATTAAAAAAAACACTTAAAGACTCAGCACTAGGTGTCACTATTCCCTCCTTAGGAAAAAGTATCTTGCCAGTCAATCCTATCAGTTTGCCAAATGGTTTAAATGATTATTCTTTTTCCTTTGTGATCTTCTGCTAAGTTAAAATTAGTAACAGAGATATGTCTTGCCTTAGTTATACTTACATTTTTAATAACTGAGCGGTATTCCTGCACAGTTTGTATGCAAAAGAGAGAGTACAATAATATTTTGCCAAGTGCAAAGTGAATTATATGGGAAATTGAACTGTAACCTAAATGACATTGAAATTGAAAGGATGATTTCAGGGTCCCAGCTGGTCCCAGAGCCAAGGTATGCTCCGTCCAGCCCACATACTCATCCGTTTGCATCAACTGAAACAAACCAAGCACCAGCCATTGACACATCTGCACTCACAAAGACAACAAATGCAGAGAGGCAGGCAGGAAATCCATGGGGAACGCAAAGTGTTTTGTCTGCTGATAAGAGTAGTGTGGTTCCTTAGTGTAGTATTACCCCAGAGGGAACTAGTCAGCGTGGGGGAATCAGCTGATCTTATGACAAAGGAGATACTTCTTACCAGTCAACAGCCCCAGCGCTGCACATGCAAATACATAATAGCCTTCATTTTCCACAGCCTCTTTTTAGCAAATGTGATCTACCACTTTCAGTGCAGACCTGATTTTAACTGGGCGTTTACATACCTATACCGAAATCTTAAGAGAGGTTTACATCAAAATCCTGATTATGTAAATGTGTGCATACTCGTGTGAGAGGAAGCGGGAGCAAACACTTAAGAGCGTTACTGAGCCGTAACTGCTTTCATAAAGGAAAAACTCACAATGGCAATTCGAACCAAATCATCACCTGCAAATGAATGTTTACTGTGTAAATGCTGAATAGAAAGTGTGCGCTCCAATAGCAAATGAACGCTTTATAGAATGTAAAGTTGAGATAAAAGGTGGATGCTTTCCAAACAAATTCTAAAGCTTTTTTTGAGATGTGAAGTTGTGATGGATCACAACATTTAATTAGTCTTAATTAAATGGTGACAGTAATAAGAATAATCATATTCTCAGGAAGCATATTGTGCTCAGCCAGAGATATTAGGGAGCAAGAACTGATTTGACAATCTGGAGCACAAGCTCAGGCGTTAGGAGAGCCTGACAAACAGAAGTGGCTGAAAGTGTCAGTGCCTCAGGTGTCATCGCACTGATAATTCATCACAATTTTCAGGAGTTTGCAGAGTGCTAGCAACTATCAAGGAATAAAAAGCTCAAGGCTTGAATGAATGGAGTACTGAAATCCTTTGAAAACCATGTACATATGGCACTTTTCCACTACTACGAAGAACCAAGCCGAGCTCAAGCTAAACCACAAAGAGACGGTTTTCCATTGTAAATTATGCAAGCCGAAAGCGTGACTAAGCTGTGCTGGTTGCGTCACCACCAACTGATTAGTTGAAATGCACAGAGATACCAGCATTCTGTGTTGGTATGCATGGATTATCTGAAGGAATATCTGAAGGAAAAAAAGGTTCAATATATTATTCATCATTAGATACAGGTATATCGCACATCGTGATGTATTGATGCATTCCCGATATCTCGGAACTTGAAAATTTCCTCTTACTATAGAACAGCTGGACACAATGGATTCTGTAATGCTAATTCCAGTAGCATTTGATGCTAACATGACACGGTGATCCTGACAGACATGCTAGCGGAAATCAAATCAGGATGTAAACTGTGTGCACAGTAAATAAGTGTCTCTTTGGGTTTACATCAATGTTGATCTCCAACCAGGGCAACATGTTTACTGAGCTGACCCTTCAGCAGAGGAAAATGGAATTAAGCCTGAACTATGCTGTAACTAGTCTCTCATCGCGGTATGGCTCTGGAATGGCCTGTTTCCTGAATGCCTGTGAAAATCGGAAATAGTGTTCCCAGGCTGGACATGACGCTAAGAGGGGAGGCTGAAAGAGCAGGTCATCTGATCTACGCACTTCTCTATTGAAGAGGTGATCCATCTTGTAGATACAGTACTATATAATAATGGTGTATATTAGGGCTGGGGATGGTATGATGGGGGTGCTGTTGAAATGCTGGTGTCCAGTGGTGACACATGACGAGTCCTCATTATTTATTCAGAATTGATGTATGAGGTTCAGTCCAGTTTTGTTTGGCTAGTAGACACCCCACACCCTGTTACTGACCTGCACTTCTGGGCCTTTCCATGGCCCAGTTCCCATTTTGTTTATTTTATATGTAATTTCCCCATGTTTAACATTTCCTCCACTATATTTCAACTCATATTCAGTTCCTATTCCTTTCTGCCATCTATCTGCCCTGCACGCCATCTCCCCCAGAGAGACGCTCATGCCTGGTGACCTTCGTCCAGCCCCAATACCTCTTTTTTTTTTGCCCTATTCCCTTGTAGCCCCTCTTCCCTATAGCTATAGTTTTCATTGTGCAAACAGCCTCATGTTGGCACGGCAACAATTCACCAGAAAGATACAAAAAAAAACACAGGAGCAGATGAGTAGACTTGGCTCTACTGATTTAATAATTAATGCTTCAACTTAGTAAGTAGAAAAGTTTTAGGAAATGGTATGTTTTGATTTCTTGCTATAAAGCAGAATATTTTTAGGAAACATTAACCTACCCTGCGTAGGTCATACTTCAGGATGTATTTACACTAGACAATCCGTACCATGCTTCTTTGAGCATCTTTGACCAAGAAGTCTAGTTCATTTGACTATTGCCCAGGCTGGGGTATGGTTCAGTTAGACTTGGGCATAATATGTATCCAGTCATCGTTAACCCTGCCTGAGCACGAAACACAGATATTACGTCAATAAGGCGACTGGCACACATATGTTCACATGTACACTATACATGAAACTGACCCGGTAGGAAAGGATCAGATAGATTGTACAGATCAGGTAGGGTGTACAGATCAGGTAAGCTGTACAGATCAGGTAGGGTGTACAGGTCAGGTAAGCTGTACACATCGGGTAGGGTGTACAGATCAGGTAAGCTGTACAGATCGGGTAGGGTGTACAGATCAAGTAGGGTGTACAGATCAGGTAAGCTGTACAGATCGGGAAGGGTGTACAGATCAGGTAAGCTGTACAGATCGGGTAGCCACAAACGTATAAGAAAGATGGCAGCAAAGGGATCACTTTGGTGTAGTTTGCTGGAAATCTTGGCTAATGAGAGTATCCAGGAAAATCTGGATGCAGCACACAAAAACACTGAGATATTCGGTAAAATAGGGGACTTTATATGTGGAGAATGATTTAATGAAAATTGCTGTGTTGCATACTCATGTGTCATTGCACCCAAGGCAAACCCTAATAAGCAAAAAAGGGCATTAATCATGAAATCCACTGTGCTATGCAATAGCACTTTCCTTTCTATGTTTTCTTCAAGACAAAAAGTCGCACGGTGAAGATGGAAGTGTGTTCAAGCCTGGATTGTTAAGTGCAATGTGAGCGCAAACCGGTGGAGGAATTGACAGTAGTGGGGGGGTCAATCATGCTCAGGTACGGTGTAAGGCAATCGAGCCAAGTGTGAGTACTGCCTTATGCGTTGCTATCATTGTGGCTACATTGCATTTACATCCTTAATGTGAAGCAGGGAGGAAAGAGCACAGACAGGAACCAACCAATCAGAGGCTACACATGCCGTCCTAAAGCCTTAACGGGGTCTGGTAAGCCCCCCTGTCACTCATCCTCCACAGAAAACCCAGTCGCAGTGTCCCTGCTGCTCAAATCTAGTCCAGTCCACCAAGCTCTTTATTTCTGTCCACATCAAAGCAGTATGTCCATGTGCCCTCTAGCCGTCAGGTAATGTAATGAAGAAGAAACCCAGCCCTCCACCTGGCACAGCCAAGCCCAAACTGGCAGCACTGCAGCTACGGGACTCATCTTATCCCTGGTGTAACGTAACAGATCACATTACCTTTATTTAATGGACGCTTTTATTTTGGGTCAGCCAGTCCCTGGAGTGACTGTGGAATAAGGGCCTTGTTTACGGGACCCCATGATGAAATCACTCTGCCAACCTTGAGATTTAAACTGGTGACCATATGATCATGGGTCAACAGGTCTAGGATGCTTTAGATAAAAGGACAACAGATGACTTCAGTTTTGACACTAGTCAAAGTAAAGTAGTTGCTGTTAAAAGGAAGTGGGGGGAGACTGTAAAGGAGGGATGGGAGGGGATCCCCCATGCCCCCCCATAACCCCCCTCATCCTGCCCAGCTGTAACTGATCGAACTTCAGTTGCAATATACAGACACGAAGAAGCCTTTCCTGAAGTTTTGCTGCTCAGAATGCAAAATTTACATAACAGGGAATCCCCAGGGCTGTAAAACCAGCTTTTTGATGGATGAATAAAACCACTGAAAAGAAAAAAATAAAAGCGAAATGACCCGATTCTGCAAATTTTGCCCAAGGGAATAGGCAGAAAGTGCAGACTTCATTAGATACTTTGGAATGTGCCATTGTCATATAATTTCTTTTGAAGTGCTTTGTATGAATCAGATTGCTGTTACACTGTATGAATGAATGCCCTTCATAGACATTAGTGTCAACAGGCCCTTGTACCGGATGCAGTGGAAAATATGTACAAGCACTAACATCCTTATGCCGCACAAATAATTAAACTGAAGTAAACAGCTTTTTTTATATCAAGATGTCACACACACACATAGACATATATATAATTTTTTGATTTCCTGTGCTTTTTCTTTGATATACAATATTATGCGAAAAAATATTCTTGTTTTGGGTTAAAGATCTTGTCATTTTCTGGCTTGAACACGGCCCTCAGGAGGCATATTCTACAGGCAAAGGGGTGGACAGTGTACATGTATGATGCTGAGATTATGGGGTGTCCTGCCTAGGAGAAGTGCACAGCTGTAGCTCGCTGTAATGTTTATATGGAGAACTCTCTTGTGGTTACTGCACCCCACCTTCATCAGCCTTCTGGCTGCCCTGTCTCTCTCCCCTTGTTATACTGTAGAAATGCAGGATAATATTGCAGTCTTGTTAAGGCTCTCTGCTGAGTCCTCCGGTTGTTAGTGCTCAGGTTTTCTGGCTCAAACACTGTTACCTTTCCTCTCCTCTGCACAAAGGACAGCAAGCAGGAGTCCACATCAGGCTCAGGAGAGTTTAGGAAGCAGATAATGGCAGCAGACCCTTCAGAGGGCATTTTTAACAACCTCAGTTATGTGTCAGTTTAGCTATGCTAATTAGCATGTGCCCACATGCATGGGAGAACCATCTTTGTTTAAGGCAGGGGTGCCCAACTCCAGTCCGGGAGGGCCAGAGCCCTGCACATTTTTTGGTTTCCCCTCATTTCACACACCTGGTTCAACTCCTTGTGCTAATTACCACACAGCTTTTGAGCTGAATCATTTATGGTGGAACAGGGAAAGAACTAAGCTACAAATGGCTCCGCCCCCCCAGAACTGGAGTTGGGCACCACTGGGTTTAAGGGATGAATAGCAACAAATTAAAATGTTAAATGTGGCAATACATAAGGCTTAGTTTTTTTTCAGTATTCTTCAATGTAATATATAGAAGAGACAACATAGCACCACATCTGGCATTATATGAATAGTAGGTTGTCTGTTCCCAATAATCCTGCTTGCTTGGCATCAGTATCTCTGTAGCTGTGTATGTTCGTATTGCTATAGGAAGCTCTTTGTTTGAGCCCCATCCCCCATCACTGAACATCCAAAATACGAATCCACAACCATAGATGGAATTAAATATCCACCCACTTCGAAAACAAGAATAATCAAGTTACTGGTGAAATGCCCCATTTTATTCTGTCTTCCTGTGCGTGAGCTGCACGGCACGCAGCTGAACAGTCAAGAGCTCTTGTTATATTTATACCCATAGACAATGTATCCAAAGCCTTCTGGGATTGGGGCCATGCTGTAGCTAAGTAACAGCGGAACATATAGCTGAATATTGCAGTACTATGCGCTGGGTGTTATGTGGCATCCATTGCTTTGATTATATTTCAATCCTTTGTATCCCTCACATTATTCCTGCTTATTTTCTCTCTATTTAGGAGGGATCCAGGAACCTAGAGAGTGACTTACACAGGTTGATCGTTGTTCCTTCACTTGCTCCGTTCAATGATTCATGAAGCTGGATACTGACAGGGGCAATTATGGTTTAGTATCATGTTCAATGGTGAAAGAGGATCCAAACTGACAATGTTCGTGTCAAACGTTTAAGTGCTTTACACCAGTCCACATTGCAATATCACTAAATGCAGCTTTATAAAATAACAGTTTGTCATCAGATTGAAGGATTCCAAAAAAGAGGCTGGGAACACATTTAAGAATTATCAGTAGACTACATGTGACAAAGTGACAGATTGCTATTAAGGAAAGGAGATGCTGGGGGTGTCAATACTGTGATAGATGCATTTATGTAAGATGAGCACCAGTGAGAAGAACAGAGCCTTGCTGGCTGGAAAACGCTCAGCATCCTCCACATCCTGCATGGCATGGCTGCCTGTGCACCATCAAAATATCTCAGCCATCAGATCCAACACTAAAGATCCAAAGCCTAAAACATCTGTTGCTGTTTAAGGAAATGTATATCTTGAAATATTTACCTTCCTGTTAACTGGAGGACCATAAAATTGTTGTGTTTGCACAAGAAGAGTCGAGCATTCGATAGAAAAACAGCATCAGATGTTGACTCATAATAACAATTCTGCTTCAATAGTGATACAAAACAAAAACATCAGACTGAGGTCAGTCATCTGTCAGTTTAAAGATGCTGATAAGCACACAAAGTGCGCAAAGTTACCAGGAACAACCCTGTCTTCCACAAAGCCTTAAAATGTTTGTTACGTCACAGTCTCAGAGCAGTTCCCCGCTTAATGTGCATCTGTTCCCAGTCACCAGCCGTGATCACATGGGTATATCCCACACCATCTGTACTTTGTGTTGTTCAGAACTGTGAAATAAAGTCAACTTAAATGCTAAAGAAAGCACTGATTTGACCTCAAACTTTTTGATTTGCATCCCGATGGAGGTCTATCGTGTTCCACAAACTTTTGAATATTATAGACTATATAAAATACAGCTGCGGAAAAAATTAGAGACCACAGCAGAATTTTTTGTTTCACTCAATTCTCAGTTTTATGGGTGTGAATGCAGATTCATTAAAAATATGGTCTCTTAATTTTTTCCATGCCTGTGTATTTTTTGGGGGGGATTTTTGTGCATGGTGGTTTACATTAGGTATATACTACATAATATGGAACATCACTTGTTTTTAGCCTTCATAATGTTGTTCAATTATGGAGAAGAATTTCAGAATTCATGAACACGTTTAGAAGTTTGATAGAACTTATCAGAATATATGTATTCCATTGTTTCCTCTAAACTATAATGTAGATTTGTGGTGAAACGCTCTTATGTGAATGTAGAACAAAACATAGCCATACAAGAGAGTCAGAAATCTTTAAGTCTGCCTCAGTGTACTCGCAGATATCACACCTGTTAATCCAACAGAAACACAAAACGGGTCCTCATACAGTATGTATGTATTTGTGTGAAATTTTAATTTCCAGATGGAGGGAGGGAGGGAGGGAGGAAGGGAGAGAGAGAGAGAGAGAGATGTTTTCCTTACCTTGACTGACGTTGTCAGTATAAACAGTGATGGCTGCTGAGCTTGATCTAAATGAACTGACTAATATATATATATTTTTTTTAAAGTTTACAGTATCAACTCTGACAGGCGTGCTTGTTCATTTTAAACTCTCTTTTATTACTAGATAACTTCATCAAGTATTATCCAAATGTGACTATGTTGAGATGAAATCTATATAAAATAAAACTGAAAACAGAGGATTCAAGAAAGTATTTTGACATGTGATAGGTAAGCTTATGCATTTTTATATTATATACTGCATGTTCAGTATTTTAAAATTCAATATTAGGCAATGGCGCAGTGATTACTCTTGGTCTCATGCTGGTCTAAATACATTCATGGTCGTAGTCAAGTGATCTAATTTTTGGAGATGTGGTGTGTTTCCTGTACCAAACAATTACTGTACTAAGTGCAAATAAGTAGACCAAAGGGCTTTTTTTGAAAAGTATAATGTAAATAATTTGAATATTTAGACAGGTATGACTGTATATACATATATTACTCAAATGCTACATATTTTTGATGCACCATCTGTTGGTTGTTAAGAAATGCCACACGAAACCAATCTCGTTTTCTGAAACATTTCCTTTCCATATGCCTTCAACAACTGGTGTGGTTTTCAAGAGAACATTGGAGTCAGTTTCGCTGACATGGGTTTCTTGTGTTTAATGTCTGTTGATTGTACACAGTCACTCCAGCTGGGGTACCAGACTTTAGTCTACACACCGAAATTGAGATGTTGGGGCTATTTTGTTTGTTTTGTAGGTCAAAAAAAAAAAAAAACGTTATCAAAACAGAAGCATGCATGCAATGCTAAGAGACTAACGAAAATCCCAGCTTCAGCTTGGCAAAGTCAATTACCTCTGCAGTAATTGGAAACTCAGTGAAGGGTTATTCTCAGGAAATCAAAAATTATCCAGGAGACATATTCTAAGAGAACAGAAGGAAAAAAAAAATTGACGATAAAAATAAATATATGACAGATGTCCCAGCCATCATATTCCTTTACTGTCCATAAGCTGTCATGAATTTCTTGTCTATATGAACATATATAAAGTGAAAATGTAAAAAAGAAAAACGTTGAAAAGCTTCTTATAGTTATTATACATAACATTGAGAATGCAAATTTAACATAATGTCTGTCCTTTGTAAAGAAAAGTTCCTTTCAAACATGATCTGCTTCAGCTGACCATGCAAAGAAGGCCGTAAGGCTCTGATCCCCATAAAACTAGAAAATTAAATCTCTGGCAAAACAACACATTTGTAACCATGGAGCTTCACTGTAGGCTCAAGTCGGCCACCACAGCTTGATGGATTCAGTTGCAAATTAGCAGCGACACACTGGGACTACAGTATTTTATTTTTTTATTTCTTTTTCTAATCTGAATGCTTGTTTACCTAAGGGACTGTTTCTGGAAATGGGCCAACCCATGTCATGATATTTATACTTCCCATACTGTCATAAATACTGCAGGGACCTCCATAAATCATATCCATAAAAGCCAATATGTAAAACAGGGCACCATAAGGGGTGACGAATCCTTACTGGGGCCATCTTGTAGAATGTTTCATTGAATAAGTGAATTACACGTAACTTGTTTCTACATGGATCCTTTAATAAACTACACAGTGTGTCATTATTATGTTATTGATGTGGGTGTAATTTAATTTACACTTAATACTGAATAGTTTATGCTCACTAGAAAGTATTGAAAATAGTAGCAACATTATTATTATTATTATTCACTTAGCCATTTTTCAAACAGTAGATGCTGATTTTTCTTTATTTATTTCCTACCATTATTCCATAATTTGCTTTATGTATAAGTACAGCTGTTGTGATGAATCAATGCAAAAAACTCTTTGATTTCATCCATGTTCTAATGGTTTATGCTGGTCTGGGTCACAAGGGGGGCTTAAGCCAGTTCATCACAGGGCACTGACATGTAATAATGCACCACAGGTATTTCTGAGTCACCAAAGAGCTGAGTCTTTAGACTGCGAGGGGAATCTGCAGAGGGAGCATGTGCACTGCACACAAACAGAAGGTGCTGTGAAGGCGCCATTTTAACCCCTGGCCTGGAGGTGTGTGGTTACTGGGTTTCCTGCTGAGCCACACTCATTCAGAGTCTGTCACACTTTGTCATTTTAATGGTTGCCATGCATACTAATATATTGTCTTTTTTTCCCCTTGTCCAAAAGTATATGACAGATGGTTTAGCACAAAAAACAAAAATGGAACAAGAAAGCAATAAACAGGTGCTTTCAATCGCAAGGCTGATGATTTCAGTTATCTGAAAATATCACGACTTTTGCAGTTCTTTTTTTTAAGTAATTCTTGTTTTAAGGTGCACTTATTTAATCGAAGCAATATCTATTTTATATAATAGTTTTATAATATACGCATGTGTTCTAACGCCATTTATGGCGGGTATTCAAGCAGACTGAAAGTGGAATAACATTACCCATAGTATAGATTAGCTGGAGCAGGACTGGCACTCATATTCCTCTTTGGCACTTGCCTTCTTAATCCTGGCAGAGGCAGTCGACTGAGAATTGCAGCTTCCCTTCCCTGGCATTAGCCTGTCCATCGACCATACCGACCAGCTCGCTACCGCCTACACCTGCTTTAATTTACAAACCATATGCTGCCGATGCAGCTAGTGGAACTTGAAGCCACCACTTATAAATAAATCATCGTGCTTTTTTTCCTGGTGGCTATCACAAAGCATCGCTCATGTTTAATCTGTGGTAAAATGTGTTTAGCCCAGTAGTGTGTGCGTGTGTGTGTGCGTGTGTGTGTGAAATTCCCTAGATGGATGTTTCTACTGTCCGTGATAATTTTATCCATGTAGGGCAAGTTTGGCAAAAACAAACAATTCAATAATTAATTAAACAAAGAAACAAACTAGATAGATAGATAGATAGATAGATAGATAGATAGATAGATAGATAGATAGATAGATAGATAGATAGATAGATAGATAGATAGATAGATAGATATCATGTATTACATATCAGGATAGTTTGCAGAAAATACATGCAGTGACAGTGTGATTCTGTATTAGAATTGCACTAGCTGAGGCATATGAAAATTAACATTCCCTTTGAACTTAATCCAGTGTCAATGCAGAACAGAATTATTGTAAAGTAATACAGATAATTTAACTAATTACTAATAATTACACATGCAGTTTCTACTTTGTGCCACAACACTGTATAACAAAAAGATAGTGTTTCCCAGTTGTGTGTCTGCATTTCCCTTAGCACAAGCATTAGTAATCAGAATAAAAAAACTCTAATTATCCTGGCGAAAATTGTTTAAGGTAACTGAAGGATTCCTAAAAATGACTGCATTACAAAACTGGACTCGGCTTGTTATTCAAAAGACAGATGGTTTGTTAGGTTTGTGCTTCTTTTGTTTGTGTGAAGAACTTTTTAGAATTTAAGAAAATCATTTTTGAATAAATATGAGATGAGAACATAGTCCTCAAAAGACCGTGACCTGTGCCTGGTGGAGGGGTTTACATGCCCAAACAACCCACCATCCATGTCATCTGGAGCTTGAACACCTCCCTTTTGCCATGCAGGTCTGTGGGGAGAGGCCAGGCAAACTACGATAAAAGAGGGGTGTAGGAACCAGGCTAGACATGGGGCATCTACCTCCCAATATTTAATATGGCTTCGTTCATCCCTCTCTAATAAATAGACCTTTGTGTTTAAATTATTAAGCTGTGTCCTCCCTAATATCAAATTCTCTCCTTTAGCCTTGGATTCGACGCAAGCATAACAAATGGTAGCAAGAGGAATACCTGTGCTCTACTTGGAGCCACACCTGGAGGCTGCTTTTCGCTGGTGAGCACATGGTTTCTAAGCCACCAATGTAATCCAGCCAGGCTGTGAACTGAAGGTATTTACATGAAGCCATACTGTGGACTCAGCGCCCACAAGATAAGAGGTTGGGTCAGGGCACTGGCATTTTGGCATCGGCAAACACACTGGCTTCAGGGATGTGGAGTGTCGGAGGGGAAGTAGCCTGACCTGGTGCGGAAGATAAGAAATTAGGCATTAGGTATTACATACAGGCAACCTTAGCAGAGGAAAAAGCTATGCATGGGACGAGGTAATGGGGGACAAAAGGAGAGTCCATCTGGTGTGTCCAAAGATGGTTTGCCAAATTCTTTAAGGTAACCAGCCAGAGGGGCACATTAGGCTGTGTTCACTGGCGGGGGGGGGGGGGGGGTGTCTGAGTGATGGAAAGGTCACCTTGAGGAGCTCTTTAACCTGACGGGCATGCTCTCGCATCAGGAGGCAATTCTAGAAACTTTGAGAGGATGAGAGTCTGTTACTGCAGTTGAAGTTTCTGTAGTGGGCAGAGGTGTCTGCAGGGGAAAAAACTTGTTGAATGTGTTGGGTATTGTTGGGGTAACGTGGTTGGGCACTTTGATGCAGAAAGCTACTGGAGAGGAAATAACTGTATGATGATCAAACCTGAAACTGACGAGGAACAATGCAGATTCCAGTCTGGTTGTGGAGCCGTGGATCAGCTCATCCACTAGTGTGAAGATTTATGAGAATATGCTAACACTGACTACATGTGCTTAATGGACTGGAGACGGCGCATTCATACTCTGGCACCTACTGTACTGTGGGAGCTGCTGCAGGAGTATGGTGATGGTGTACCTGAGCTGTTACTGCGTTCCATTTGATCCCTATCTCAATGCGGTGTCCACATCCTTGGCATAAGCCTGAAGGTGTTTAGAGTGGGTGTTGACAAGGATAAGTCTTGTCTCCTTAACTGTTTATGATTTTCATGAGCAAGACAATAAGGTGAAGTTCTTGTTGGAAAAGCATCTGGACTGGGGAGCTTGAAATGACATTACTCATATTTGCAATTGATGTAGTCCTTTTGGGCTCATCTGGCTCAGACCCGGAATCTCTGACTGATATTTTATGCCATGTGTGAAGCGGAAGATGAGATGAGAATTACTTAGTGAATGAGTTGACCTTGGGATTTTATTCACAAATGATAGTGAGAGCAAACGTGAGATTGACAGCTGGATTGGTTCAGTGACTGCAGGCACTCAGGAGGTAAAACTGGAGTTATGGTGTAAGATGAGACTTGCAGTTTACTAGTTAATCCTTACCTATGGTAATGAATGAAAGGATTAAGTCATGTGTAGTAGTGACCATAGTGAGGTTTCTCTGCAGAATTGCTGGTCTCATTCTCTCCGATTGGGTGAGGAGATAAAGATGGACCTCAAAATAGGGAGCCAACTGTGACGGTCGGGCATCTTATAAGGATGCCACCTGCATGGCACCAGGAAACATTGGAGAGTTTATATTTCTTACATGACTTGGAAACTCCAATAACATGGTGGAGTCGAAAGCCCTTGAAAAACAGGTCTAGTCTGATCTGCTGGGCATGCTGCCACCAAGACCCTCATCAGGATCAGTGGCTGGAAAATGAGAAAACAGAACAGAACGAGACTTTAAGATACTTGTCTGGTTCACTGGCAAATCTTTCTGAACTGTGCACTGTCTTTCCTATCCAAAAGCCTCTCATTACAAAGCAATAATTTTCCTAGTCCTCTACCAGCAGCTCGGTTACCTGCTCGAAATAAGGAACTCTAGAAAGGGATGTATGGTTGGGACGTGGTTACGGTCACTCTGTCAGACAGGGTCACAGCACTTTATAGCAACTGAGATGGTGAGCTCATAAAACAGAAGTACTTGTACCAGTCTTCAGCAGGGTTCAGATGTGAGAAAATGAGAATGACATCCATTTTGGAACTTTCCAGGGATGTTGCACGGAAGGAACTCAAATGACCTGCAAAACGTTAAGAGAAGCTAAGAGAAGGGGACATTATGGGTTAGAAATCGCAGACTAAGCAAAGACCGCATATTTTATTGACCTACATTTCTTGTTCAAAGGTGACATTTCACTGTGCCTGTCCGAAATGGTGCCAGGGATACACATCACACATTTTGTAAAAGGGGATAACCCATCACCTTCCACATAAGATGACTGTGTAAGCAAATGAGACGACACAATAATAAAACTCAGATTCCAAGAATCCCACTTGGTACTAGTATCTCTGAAGTTACGTGTGAGATTACAGCACTGCTCTAGCACCATTTAATGCTTCACTTGTTAATGGTTACTGGCTAAAAATCCTTAACACAAATACCTTTGAAAGGGTGAATGAAGACCCTGGTGCATGGATCCATGGATTCGGCAGTTTAGTGCCATGTTACAGCAATTTCTAATTGCATCAAATTTGAAAGGAAAAAATCCAGAAGGCAGATACCAGCAGTAATCCTTTAACTATGTTCATTAAAAATGCATCGTCACACATCCTGGCAGCGAATTGTCTTTTTTCCGTTCTCCTGGCTAAAAAACTCTCATCTGCACTACATCAAAACGAATGGTACAAACCGCCTGTGTTGTCTGCTCTCAAACTACAAAGCTTTCCCTGGTTTCCCAAAGGGTATGACTCCCTTTTAACTCAGCACCGTTGAAAGAAAAAAAGAAGGGAAAATGAAAAGCTGGGTTTGCTGTGCTTGTTTTTATTCCTGGGTCAGACTTTAGAAGCGGATGGGCTGCATGCGAGCCTGTCTCCCAGGGTGAGGTCTGCATCCGCGAAGATGGCAGCTGACAACAGGCCTTACATCTATATGAAAGCCTCGCTCCACTCAGCACATTACATCAGATAACATGCTAATTTCCACCTAATTCCCAATCAGGCCTCATAATTACAGCTGACTTGCTTTCTAAAGTGTATCATAATGTTGCTAAATTGGTTAAAGAGCAGTGGATGATGCACAGATGAAATAAGGCAGAATGATATTCAGGGAGGAATACACACACACACACACACGCATTCACACATGTCGGGTAAACATATCTGTATGGGAACCGCTCATTCATTTCTATGGGAAAAATGCTAACGCTAACTATCACATAACCATAGATAACCAAGCAAAATATAAGAGGTTTTGCATGTTTAGTTTTTTCATTGAAGTCACAGATTTTTATTAAATTGAGTTTTCCTTTATTGGGAAACTGGTCCCCATAAGGGAAAAAAAAACGGGCATTCATCACATTGTGGGGACATTGTGTCCCCATAACGTGAGGTATACCCACTTGCCCACACACACACTCACACACACACACACACACGCACACACACACATGCGCAATCACACACACAGAAGTTGGGGCTTTTCTTTTTCTTTCAAATAATTTCCTTTATTCACCAATAAAGATAACTTTATATTAAAATTAGAATTTTAAAAATGAATAAATTAGAAATTAGAATAATTATATCACTGAAAGGATTGCTTTCCAAAGTGTTTCTTCCCCCACTGTATATATTTCATTTCCCAGAAAGAAAATGTATTTTGTATAAATGTCAAGTGTTGTTTAAATACTCCATCATATTTTCTATTAATACCTAGATTATTAAAAAGCTTTGCTGTGATATTCTCCCCAGTAATGAGTAATGACTTGGGAAAGGTAATTTAACTCAACAGACCCAGCTGTTACACAGTATATTTGTGAAAATGAGTGCCAGGTATAGTTTGCTGTCCTGAAGCAGCGTCCTTCTTCCCTGAGGCATGGGTTTTAGTGGATGTCAGTTCCCATGATGCTTCAAAAGGAGCTTGATTCCAAGTCACGTAACTTTTGGTTTGCAGTGCTGCTGAAATCGGTAGCATTTGAGCGCCTGACTGACACCACTGCTCGCTAGAAGTCGCCTCTCCACTCCTGGGCCCGGCACTGGAGCCTCCGGGCTCTGACAGCCAGTCACACACAATAAGTCCTCGCTCTTGGCATGAGGGAAGAGCACACTTTCGTCATAATTTTCTTCACTTCTCTTCTCTTTCTTGCCCTGAAATGCAAATTGGGAGCATGTCAGTTATTAAAGCAGTAAACCTTATATGTATGAAATGATGTTTAAAAGTCTTTTTCCAGTTTTGCTAAATGTTGAGTTCTTTGAGAATGATATCAGAGAATATGAAACTCTTTACTCAGAGACTTAATAAAAAAAGATCCTTTTTCTAAAGATTTTTCATGTATGGTACAATTTTAACCATTCACACTCGTATATTCTTTGGTTAAAATCAGTTATCAGTGCACTAAGTGGTGGAAATGCATGAAGAATCAGCACCCCAGGGCCCTGCGTAGGAAACCCCAAGCCACTAGTTAAAATTCCACACATGAGGCTTCACAGCTGATGTTTGTTTTTCATGACATATATAACAGCATATTGACATAAATGCAAACCATTTATATACAGGCAACAGACAGGAGCAAAACATATGACCATGATTCCAAAATTTTATACATAAACAGTATAAACAAATGCAAAAAAGTGTTGCAATGATAAACTCAGCAACCTTTTTATTGTTACATAGTCTAGTTTCAGTACTTGTGTTTCGCCATTTTATTTTTTTTAAGAGCCACTTCAGCATTTTCAGTAAATGACAGGCTTTTATAACAATCTTGTCTCTTTACACACGAACATGGTCTGCATCCTAGAGACAGGGCGCCGGATCTTAGTCTAGCTGCTACATGCAGGCAGCTCATTATGGGAGAGCTGCAGGAATATAGACCACTGCCTCCACCCTTCTTAGCTGTTTGCACCTCTGTCCGATTTGTACTTCGCCATCTGTATTACATTGATGATGTCATTTTGAATTTAAGTTTTGGCTTTTAAATTGTGTTGGGCTGGATATCTCACCTGCAGCAGACAGCTTCGAGAGGGAGGGGGTACAGTAAGGGCTGGATCTGAGTTTTTGAATTTGTATTGGGTGGTGGCATGGTGGAAGGGCGATGACTTCCTAAAAATCAATGCAATTACCAGATATCCCTCTATCCGGTTGGAAAACAGTCAGTCAGTACTGTCACGTTTATTATCAATTAGCGATTATGGACAGAAATTCTTATTTTATGTGGCACCAAGACGAGAGTTTGCTGATCAGTGTGAAATGTGCCACAACAATTTCAGTATGTATCTTTCTTGTTGGCACTGTCAGCTTATGGGTCCAAATAAGCATGTGAGAATGTCCTTGACACATGACATCACTGAGCAAGCATAATGAGGGTTGGGGCAGCGGTGCTCAGCATAGTGAGAGAACATGGCAGGGAGGGTTTCTATGGTAATTATTCCTCAGTCTCTCTGTGTCACATGCTGCCTCCAGCAAACCTTAAGGCCAAACCACAGTTTAAATTGAGATTTGTTGTTGTTTTTTTATCACTCTTGCATGGCACAAATCAACCAATTTAAACTAAGGAAATGTATCCCATCTTGCATCCTAATTAGGGAGAGATGAACCGAGAACTGAATTTGAATGGAATTTATTACATTCTCACGAGGAAGGTAATTTATTCCATGTGTCCATTGTTATTTTTTTGTTAGATTTCTTGCTGCCTAAAGGAAATCCCTGGCTCTCAGCAGTCGTGTCGCTAGCTGAAATCATTCTCCATTTGGTGCTGTTACAAGCTCTGTTTTATATTGTACAGGTGCTGCCTGGTCTGCACACTGCTCTCTCTTCCTCACTTTGACTGAATGATGATCTGCTGTTTCAATTAGCTGAAGGTACAACAGGAAAACTGTGATGAATTTGTTGCAGGTTTTTAAATGCAACCATTATATAATTTTTGCAGAAGCAAAGCTATGAGAAATGTAATGGACTGATAAGTAAATGTTAGTCAGCACGCACACAATCCATTTGCAAGACAATTTCCAGGAATTAAAATGAAAATTATAGGGAGAAAAGGGGGACTTTTGTGGCTGCAGCTCACCTGTTGGTGAAATTCAAAGACGCTGGAGGACCAATTCCACAGACAGTGGAGTTTCTGACACTACTGTTGGTTTAACGGAAAAGCGACGGTTAACAGCTTCCTGCAAACAGTTTACTGCAAAATTTCCATGCATGAAGTAAAATCAGAGAGTTTCCTCTGTAGGGTAGCTGTGTGGATTTAGGCTACTTTACACATTTTAAATTACGTAAAATGGTTTTAATTCACATCAAACAAGTGAAATTATATCCCAGTGGTATGTAGCTATTAGCATACATGGAAGGAATTCCCTCTTTTTAAGAACAGTAGTTCAAAATGCTTCTTCTTTGAAGCACATTTCTAAATATTTTTCTTCATATTGAAGTAAACTAATGCAGCCATACCCAATTCACAATGGCCAAGCTTTAGGCAAATAAATAGCAAAGTTAGGTGTTTGCTGACCATGACAAAGTTCGTAATTCTGTTGTTGTGGGAGGTACCAACATGTGGGATTGAAGTGGTGGGTAAGATAAAAAGTCAGACTCAGACACATGCTGTAACTTGCCGCATTACAAGCTGAGTATGATGTGTCACTGCTGCCCTATCTGGCACATCCTTTAATACTGTAATCACATTTACTAATGCGTCATAAACCAGAAATCTTCACCTCCACTGCCACAGCCCAGAGACATCCTACCAGATGAGCATGCCCCCTGGTGTTTAAGGGTGGTATATTTCAAAGCTGCTGCCTAAAATAGAAGAGAGGATTAATAATACCACTACATTAGAGTTAGCTCAAAAAAAATGATGATGTCATTCACACAGCATGAAATATGTTGGCTAACAATCTCCATTGGTCCCTGATACAGAGTTATTCAATATTTGGAATCGTATGAGTATGCCTAACTGCACCCCAGAAAGCACTCCCAGGAGAAATGCACTTTATTAAAATCCTCATTATTAATGATATTTCAGCTTTCAGTCTTCCTGGCCATGTGGTGCTGGATTGATAGCTCATTCCCACTTCCTAATTGATGCATTGGTATGTGGTACATTGATGCATCAGGCTGTCTATTACCACCACTGGGCTGATTTAATGACACCTGGCCCATACTGACTTAGAAACTATAGAGCCAAGTAACCAATAAGACAGGCTCAGTGTCCAGCATCGGGATAATCCTGAGTGTATTGGTGGCACAGGACCAGGAAAGTGACACTGCCTGTATATGGTGGACGGCCATGATTCTGTTCAATGAGACAATAGTGCTCATCCTACAAGCCAAACAGGTCTAACACCGATCCAATTGCATGAATTTACTTCTCCCTGGTTGGACATAATGGCAGGTTAAGGTACAAAGGATTTTTTTTTCATACAATCATTTCAAAGCCTGTACTTTTTTTATGTTATCCTTGATCAGGGTCTTCAACAGACTAGAGAATGCCATGGAGGAATTGGCTCCATGTTTGTAGTCTCCACCACTCTGTTGGTCTGAATTTATCCATTGATTTTCCTCTGCGTTAATTTTAATACATAATGTATGGCTAGGCTGTATGTCAGCCATGGGGAGTGAGAGTGTGGGTCAGGGGCCTATGCTTGGAGGACAGAGCTACCTACCCCAGACAGAGGGGCAGCAAATCTGTCAGTTGCTTTATGAATTATGAATCCATTCTGCACGGTAAATTGATTTTCAAATAAAATATTTTCTGACCTTTTTTCCATATTTATATCCATACAAAAGAGCCAATGCACCATTATGGCAGTATAGCCATAAAAGAAGACTCACTCTTTCAGAAACCGTAGATACAAACTTGCCTTTAATATGAATTCCCTGAGAAATTCCTCCCTGGAAACATGGCTGGTTTATTCTAATGACTCAAGATGAGGCTGAGTGACAGTAATGGGACCACATAAAAATGGTGTCAATCTGGCGCAACAACGGTTCACTGAACAACACATTAGTGATTAAATAAAAAGTATTTCACATCCTTAAGTGTGCGATCCCATAATAGAACAGCATAGGGGCTTAGAGGTGGTTTTAAAAATGCATTTCTAAATTAATAACAAAAGCCAGACAAAGGCCAAAGGGGTGAATCCTTTGTTCTTAATGTATTGCTTGCATATTTATTTTCCAGTTTTACCACATGACTTGTTGGACATTATGTGTAAGGATTTGCATCTGGATTTAACAAAGGTCACGTGACCTCAATAACGAGTTGGGGTGCGTGGTGAAGGATGGAGTTACAAATGACGGCACCCCACCGCATGAGAGATTAACGACCCATGTTAGGCTTTATTACCAACCAGGCAATCAATATAGCAATATAAACTAAATTAGGGGAAAGGCAATAAAAACAAGATGCACACATGTGTAGAAGAGGGGCTGTTTATTAAGCATGACTGCCAGGCCAATGTGTGGGCTGTTCATTATCTTTGACCAGGAGAAAGAATGTCTACTTCAATAAACCCTTCAACCAGAAAGACACATCACCAATTTCAGTGTATCCTCTCTGTCTGCTGCACAGAGAGTTAAATCCAAAAAGACATACAAGAAAATGTTGTCTGACATTACTGCAGAATAAGCAGTCCCTTCTTACTGTGTGACAAGTCATATAGCAGACATATTTCCAGTGCTCAAAACCTTGAAAATTCTATCAAATCAAAATCATCAGGAAAAGAACAAAAATACCATAGAAACTGGTCAATGCAAGTCATTAAAGATCAAAATAAACAACATGCTTCTTCTTCAAAAAAAATATGTAAGATACTCAGTAGCAATATTGGAGTATATTTTGTATTAAATCTACTGGAGAATGCTCTCAGATGTATAGCCATAATATTACAAAAAATGTCAAAGCCACACATATAGGAGAATGAGGAGGTGCATGAATAATGGAAATCCTGAATCTGCAGGACATCTGACTGAAAATAAAGTGGTGAAAAATCATGGCAGCTCTTCACGTTCTCCGTGCCATTTCTGCTCTTTCTTCAGCATTTCAGCTCCGCTTCCAGGGGATTCTAGAATAGTTTATCTTTGCAGAAATTACACCACTGCAGACGCCGCTGGTTACAAATCCTCTTGCCACCACTATTTGGCACTAAGGGTGCTGTAAGTCTTTCCGGATAAGGGTGTCTCCTCAGCCAATGAATAAGTTAGACTTCTTATTTCCTCCCTCGCAGAAAAAAAAGTGGAGTGTCACTATATTACCTCTTATAGTACAGAGCTTGCAC
Source organism: Brienomyrus brachyistius (assembly GCF_023856365.1). Lineage (NCBI taxonomy): Eukaryota > Metazoa > Chordata > Actinopteri > Osteoglossiformes > Mormyridae > Brienomyrus > Brienomyrus brachyistius. The sequence goes on from NC_064544.1 coordinate 24,522,866, forward strand.
CTTGTTATGGCCATTGTGAAATAATGGTGATCATATCAATTTTAGGAAATACTGTGCAAAAGTCTTAAGCAGTCAAAAGAAAATTATGTTTAAATGATCTTCCTGTTGGTGTAAATGATATCTGTGAAAGTGTGTCAACTTATGCACTTACGTATTTGTAACTATCCAATATACCCATGTATATTTTTGAGTCGACCGCTAGCACCATTTTTGGGTAATCAATGCCTCTGTCATTTATATAACTAATTAAGTTAATTTATTATGTCAGCTGGTTGTGAAATGTAATAAATACATAGAGTCCAAGAGTAGATGTTTGGAAGCTGAAGCAGTGTTCATCGAGTCATTCAAGAATATATCATTGATTTGCATTTATTTTTCATTGTGTTGCTGATAATTTGTATATGTTCTTGTTCTAATGTTAAATTGTGTTGTTTTGTTTTTAGCAAATATACGCTTACTACCCAGATATTTTTAAACATTTGATTGGAGACTTTTACTCTGTATTGTATATATTGCTCACGATATTTACGGAGTCACGTGAATCAGGTGAGTGGCTCTAAAAAACCATTTAAGGATAGAAACATGTCATGGTAATGTGCAGAAAAACAGTACAAGCATTAGCTGGGCTGGGAAACATTATGAGAAGGTAAAATACATTTTCTATGAACTCCAACTCAAAAAAGTATGTCTTTTCTTAATAAGCCAAACTCGATTTTTTTTGCTCTTCACCCCAATACACATAACGCCAGCAGCGAAACTTAATTGAGCCTATGTTCTGAAATTGTGTCATCGATCTTCCTCGAGGAAGTACATCAGTGTGGTGAAGTGATGGGAGAAGCCCATCTTTGTCCTCTCTCAACTTAATCAAAGCTACATGGTGCTCTTTGTAACAGCTAAAGGACAAACACTTTTTTTCTGATATGAAACTCCCAAATGGGAGAAGGGAAATCCTGCCCATTTTCAATTAAATCAAACAACTTGGTAAAATAAAATGACATGCCAATGATGTGCTGAAGTGCGACTCTTTTGTTGCGTGTGAACATGCTGTTGTCTATCTCCAATACCTTCCCAACAGCTTTCCTGAATTTATTTTTCTATTCCTCTTCTATGGTATATCCCAGCTGTTTTTCACACTAATGCCCTTCAAGCACTGGGTACTGGAAAGACACTGGCTGCCCCCCTCCCCCCCCGCCCCCCCAGCCCCAGGGTCATAGCTCTGCTTCTTTGATGATCTTGCACCCTTGCTTTATAGAAGCCCCCCAAGCTCACATTCCCTAATTGCTGTCTGTTCATCTGGCACCCTGGATGATGGAGTGGGTTAGGGCAGTTTGTTCTCTTCTCCTGCCCATGGCATTAACCCGATTAACCATGTCCTTCCCATCTCTGCCTGGCTGTGGACCAACATCAGCATTGTTTAGTCTTAGCAGAGGCAATTTTAGGACAGCTCACAGTAAAACATTTGACACTGAAGTATCAGTAACAATGACAGTGGGTAACAACTAGACACGACAATGCTTAAGCAAATAGCCAATAGCTAGATGTATGGCCAAGACTGACGAACAGCTAACACACCAAACCTGTTAATACAATTCTGAGGCCAATCTTGGCTAATTGTATATTGTACAGTATACTTCATTTTTCAGTATATTGTACAGTTTCAGTATATTGTACTTGGATTGTATTGTATATATTGTATTTTATTTTATTTTTTATTTCTTATTTTCTATTGTTTGATACTACTGTTATTGCTTAAGGACTTTTTGCATTCTACTTATTTATGTTGCACTGTCCACTTTGCTGCTGTAAAATGCAAATTTCCCACCCGTGGGACTAATAAATAATAAATCTTATCTTATCTTATCTTATCTTATTGCTAACGCTAGACACATGGTATATTGTCATTTGTGAATGAAAAGTAACGGGAAAAGAAAAAAAGTAGAATCAGTTTAGTCACAGTAATAAAAAGTATTTATTCAAGAAAAGCTTTGCTGCATTCACTGTGACCAGTGAATGTTTAGTTACATTTATTTGCCTAGCTAAGCTGATTGTTTAACTCACTCCTTATTATCAATGTACTTTATGTTGTTGTGTTCCAGAAGACTTATATTGTATGTCGTAAAAAGGGAAGGGGGAAAGGAAAAAAGTTGATATACATGAAGTAGCAGGAAAATTGTTTGCAAAAATAGCTTGACCCTGTACCAAATCTGCTGGTGGAGTGATGTCTAATGAAGCAAGGGCTGAGAAAGAGGACTCGATTGGGATATATATCCTGGTGTTAGCAAAGGGGCTGCCAACACTCAGAGTACCTCCACTTCTGGATAAAGCTCTACATCAGCTCGCTTTAACAACTGCAGCACATTCAGCTCTATCAACCTTTCATGGTTCGTAGAGCTATAATGAAACAGGATGCTTGTTTATTTTTAGCTCTGCACATCACTGTTTCTGCTTTGTTGTATTCTTTAATCGATACAATACACACATACACATGCGCACACACACGATCCAAACACGAAGCAGACAAGAGGAACGGGAACAGGGCAAACAAAAAAGCAGACCACATGGGGTCAAACAAAAGGTGGAACTAGTAATAGGGAAAACCACTGAAGCACACACTAGGGAAACATCAATGATCAGACTGGGGAGCACAGGAGTGGGAGGCACTGATGAGGAGCAAACCAGAGGCATCTTTTGTGAATCACATAAGGGACAAAACCATAAGATCAATAGGTGTGGCTCCATGCCAGTTTACCCCCCCCCCCCCCCCCCCCCTGCAATGTGTGCACTCCAGGCATGCGAGACAAACCAAGGAGGGGACCTACAGGGACCAAACGGCAAGGCATGTAACAAAAAATGGACACTATACGAAACCAGACATGAGAAAACAGCAGATAAACCCAACAGGGGCACCGAAACACCAAGGATTAACAGGAGAGAAACGAGATGAGACAGGGAAATGGAGACACAGAAACCAATTAACACAACACTCACCAGAACAGGGTACACAAGTGAAGGGTCACCATAATCACAGACCAGGGAGAAGGAAAGGTGGGACAGAGCATTGGGGCAAAATCTGAAGTAAGGCTGGAGGGAACACAGCTGGACTAAGGGGTCCTCTGGACATCAGAAAGTGGGGAATTGACCCCGGGCCATGAGCCTCCCTGGGTATCGGTGGACCAGCAGGGCTGGGTAGAGCCAAGGGGACAGCTGGGAAGGGCAGGAGTCAGGGTACCTGGCAACAAGCGAGGCCGGGCAGATCTCAACAGCTGCATCTCTGGAGATGGGCCGTGCTCGGACGGGACCCCGGGAGACGGATCGACGGTTGAGTGTTTATAACAGGGCAACCTCCGGCCAGGTTCTGGCTCGGGGAACATGGACAGGAAGCTGGCCGGTGGGGTGCTTCAGGGAACTCACGACTGCTCTCCTCACTTAATTCACGCAACTTTGCCGTAACTTCCTGGGGCTCAGAATCCAGGGTAGGCAGAGTGAGTCTTCTACCCACAGACTGAAGAAGCACGGCTGTCTTGGGGATCTCCTATACTACTGGTGTGCTCCTTCTCATTTGATACGTCTGGAGGAGGGAGATGTACAGTACACCTCCACCTGAATGCAGTAGGGCTTCCAAGGCAAGGGTGACTTGCAGGATGATCCACCAGGTAGAGGTTGGCTTAAAAGCCATAAAAAACATTTTGGGGGGTCCAGTCAATCTGTCCTGATTTGAATATGAAGGAGATAGGAGCATATGTGAAGGTAAACAAAAAGGGATTTATTAAGAAACGGGAACAAGGCAAACAAATGCAGCCCACATAGGGTAAAACAAAAGGCTGAACAAGTAATAGGGGAAACCACTGGAACACACATCAGAGCAACATCAATGATCAGACTGGCGAGCACAAGACTGGGACGCACTGTTATACATCACTGATGAGGAGCAAACAAGAGGAATCTGGTGTGAATCACACGAGGGGGGAAGCGAGAAGTAAAACAATCAACAAGGGAGAGAACGAGGGGGCAGAAATGCAGGGCTTATAACATAGTTGATGGTTTGACATATTGAAAAATGATATATAGTTGTATATATAGTTTCCACTAAAGTTTTGTACACCTGCATTTCTTTATTTTGATCCATATACTTAATATAGAATTTTAAGCATTTATTGTCTTCTGTATGCCCACTTCTGTTAAGTATGCTAACCCCATTAAGTACCACTTTGTCCACCACCTTCAAAATTAACTAGGCCCAAAAATGGACAGGCTTTAAAAAGAATTGCCAGAGTTTCAGAATGTAGGTATTTTATAAAACACATCCTATTTGACTGGGGAATTGCCCAACAAGACAATAACTGGCCTAAACAATTTATATATGTAAAGAAATTGAATGAATTACATCCTGTTTAATACTGAAAATAACACATTTCCCCTCAAGGCATCACTGCAAATGATTAGAGTCTAAAACAGAAAAGAGACAAGTATTGCTTGTAGGTTTGACACGAACAACTTCAAAAACACCTCTTAAATGAGAGAGATCGGAGGAGAATGGCCAGACTCATTAAAGCTAACAAGCCACAATTGCAAAAGTAACAGCCCAGTACAATAGTGGTGTGCAGTCTCTGAATGCACCACTTGTCTGCCCTTGAAGTTGTACCGACGGCAAAAGTGGGTACTACCCAGTTATTACCAGGTGTACCTAATAAAGTGGCCACTGAGCATATGTTAAACTGTTTCATACCTACAACCAATTTAAAAGAGGAGATCCACATCAGCCGGCTCACATGCTTATACTCCACTTAAAGCTGTGTATAATAGTCTCTCTCACACACTCACAGGTGTGTAATTATATATTTGTGGCGACTCTCCATTCATTTCTTTGGGGAAAATTCTAATTCCAACATGATAACCTTAACATGATAATCCTTCTGGGCGCCGATTACGCTGCCCGGATTGCAGGACACAAAGGAGAAGAGCCACTTTTGTTCCAAGGCCTGTTCAACTTGTGAACTTGAAGCCACTATCACGCTCTGCCTTTTTGCACGAAACCCCATAAAGGTATAACCACATTTTCATTCCCCACTACCTATTGACCTCCCCAATTTTGCATCTTATGTTAGTCTGTTAATTTACTTACTTGCAACTGCAATTTTGCACTTTATGTATACACTGAGAACCATTTTACATGACACACATGACTTTAATTCTTTACTACTATTATTATTATTACTTTTATTCTGATTTTTTAATTTTATTTTATTTGTTCTATTTTCTTAATGTCTGGTTCTATGTCTGTGCAACACTGCTCTACGTGCCTCAGATTGCCCCTCGGGGACAAATAAAGTTTTTTGATTTGATTTGATTTAACCCCTACCCAGCCCTAACCCTAACCATAAGTACAAAAAGTAACCAAACAAAATACGAGACATCTGGCATTTTTAGTTTTTTGATCACATTGATAGATCTCTGTGGGGAATATTTGGTCCCCATAATGTAATATAAACCTAATCCACACATACACACACACACACACACACACACACACACACACTACACGACAAATACTCGAGGTTATTGAATGGTCCTTCATTATGGCCATACATGTACTTTTAAACAAAACTTCAAGTTCATTTCAGTATTAAATACCAAGTAGTGTGACTGGTAAAAGAATGAAGGAAAGAAGAAAAGGGGAAAAACAAGACCTGCTCCAATCTTATGAAGCTGCCTTTGTTCTCATCAAGCAGGACTTTTAAAAGTCTCAGTGACACAGGATTCCTTTCTTAGCACTTTTGGAGCGGCTCTTTTCTCTCCCAGTGACATTCTGTTTCATCTGTCTTTGTTCATCACATTCCCTTTCTCCTTTTAAAGTACAGCATTGACCTTCACACACATCATTTGGCTGTAACCTTAACTGCTAAGGCTGGACTGTTACAGCCCTATTATTTATCATAGGAGATATTAATATAAACTTCCATCCATCCATCCATCCATCCATCCATCCAATCATTATCTTCCACTCACTCAGGTCCTGCTCAGGAGCACAGCTGTTTAAGCAGAGATTCTCAGACCTCCCTCTCCCAAGCGACCTCCTCCAACTACTCTGGGGTAATACTGTATTAAGGCGTTCCCAGCTCAGCCAGAAGATGTAATTTCGGTGAGTCCTGGGTCTGCCCGAGGGTGCCGGAAGCACCTCCTCAGGGAGGCATCCATGAGACATCTTAGAACGATGCTTGAACTACCTCATCCGGCTCCTTTAGATGCGAAGGAGCAGCAGCTCTGCTTTGAGTCCCTCCTGAATGTCCAAGCTCCTCACCCTATCTATAAGGCTGAGCCCAGACACCCAGACATGTGAAGAAAACCCATTTATCCCACTTGTATCCACAATCTCATTCTTTCAGTCTCTACCCAAAGCTTGTGACCGTAGCTTGTGAAGGTAAGAACAAAAATTGACCAGACAGGGAATACATTTGATTTTGGGACTGGTCAGCCATCACCACAGACACTTTCTCATTTTCTCAGGCTTTGCAGATGCATATTATGGGTAATGATTTGGAAGTGATCAAATATTGAGGCAAACAAACCAAAATTGAAGTGTCACTGCATAGCGAATGCAAAGTGAAGGGCAGCTCAGACACTTACTTTTCTTAGAATGAAAACTCAAAAAGTATTTGTTGGATCATTTCCAAACATTGTAGAGACATTGTGTGGGTGACTATCTTGTAATGTTTAAATTTTGAAATAAATTGCATCAACATTGAGGCTACATGCCCCTTGAAATATGCTTCAGCCCCCCAATTAGCAAAATCTACCAAGGGGGACCTATCTTTGGGGATGCTGGACTGCCCCGCGAAATTTATTTCTGGCTACAGGTCTGGTTGTGTATATCTATGGTTAAAATAACACCGTTTTAATAATAAGAGTTTGATTTAAGGATGTGTATTTGAATCTTTGATTGAAATTTTTACTTATCTGGCTACCCTCTTACTTAAAATTAAAGCTATTACGGACAGATATTCATTGAAACCGGTATTACAAAATGCTTTCAAAGCGATCAAACAAGCATCTGCTATAGCTGTCCGTTTTAGTTACAGAAGCCAAGCTGATTTATGTTGGTTCAAACATGGAAAAGTCATGCAGTAAATGATTCTCTTTATGTATATAAACAATACTTAGGTCAGCAGTGCTGTTCAGGGGTGGCTGACGATAGATGACAGGGATCAGTGGCGATGTAAGGTGGTGCAGTCGCAGTGCCTCTACCAATTGTCCATTACCTTTCCTTTTGATACAGTTGCTCACTTCACTCGCCTCTCATTGCCTGGGGACTAAAGTTCGGCACTATCTGTTCCCCCGCCTCAATTCAGAGTTCATCCAACAACACACTGTTTTCCTCTTATTTTCGAACTTTTATCCCTTCTGCTCATGCCCCCCGCTGCCCCCAGACGTGTTCTTAACCCATCCACTCCCCTTTTCTTTTGGGCATCCAAGAGGATTATGGTTCCCACCCACAAATGTATTCATTTTTCCTGTGAAGCTTAAGCATTAAAAGAGTAAAAAGAAGAGTTAAACAGTTACTGAGCACATTTTCACAATGGCATGACCCTCTTGTTTTCCAAAAGCATGTATTACAGGCTTAAGTGCTTCCACAATGTCCATTGCTCTTCAAGGACAGTCCTGTGCTTTAACGTTCAGCTAAATGGAATATGCAATGGGTAACAATTACACAATGAAAATCAGTCCGTTTAGCTAAATGTCTTAAGCATTAATCTAAATCTGCTGTGACTAATAAAGGTCACATAATCAACAGCATGTGAAAAGTAGAATAATGCATAAGGATACCATCAATACCTACTCAGGAACTACTATTGTTTGTATTGAATGAAAGTACTGATCACTTCTGTAAGGTTGTATAATGTTCTACATATTATCAACTGAAGGACATTAAGGGATACTTAAGAATAAATAAAATAATAATATTAAAAATGGGGATTATTTCTTGTTCTTACATACCTAAGTATATTAAATCAGAACATAAAAAGTCTAAATCTTTTAGGCAAAATGATGCTAAAAGTAATATGACATGATGCTATTATAGTATAGTGATATATACAGTAGCATGACAATACGGGTGCTCCAGTGAAACATGAAAATATATGGGTTTGTAAAAGAATAATAGAAGCGATACAACATCCAGTACCGATCCTGATGGATTTTCTTGGATGCAATTTAAGGTGAAATCAGGGTGAGACTAAAGATGTCCTGTTTTAGTACTGGGTCTTACTGATACAAGACATTTTCGAGAATGTTGGGCAAGATCATCTGGTGAGGTCCACTAACATGTGGAACTCTCAAGCAAGGATATGACATCATTATTATAATGAGATTTTTTATTACTCCTGTCACATACATATAACAGTGATCCCAAATACACCTCAAGCCTGTTGTTTGGTTTAATCCTGGTGAAAAAGCAGATTACAGCAAGCATGTATAACACTTGTTATGATTATTTAATTTTCTAAGATGTACATTTCCTTTATTGGTGACAACTGCATGAATATTTCAGTGGGAGTATAGCATGAGCACTTGGAATAGCAAAACCACAAGTGAAAGTGGAGGCCTTCACCAAAGCAGCAGAAATCTTCACTGCTGAAATCCAGCATGCAAGGCTGTACAGTTCTGTAGATTAGCATCACATGCAGACTTCATGCTTGTTGAGATGAGGAATGATTCACCTGCCTGTGTCACTTTCCTGCCCTGCTCAGTCTTCCATTTCATGGGGTCTTCACAGCACTGAATTTGTAGATGCATTGCTGGGTGTGATGATCTTTTAGTGCACTGAAATCTGGACGGTGGCATCCCTCTTTCATCACAATGCTGGAGCAGAGGCTCATAGTCATTGTTGTTCTTTGATGATGTCTCTCCCTGTAAGAGTCATGCTGAAATCACCTTGGGTACTACGGAGCTGGCTGACACTTCCTAGCTTCCTAACCTGGGCCTAAAACAACCCACTTTCAAAAGCTACACAGGTCCGCAGGAACAGGCAAGTATTACTGTAAGGCATTTCCAAGTAAATTTAGGTGATAATAATAATAATAATAATAATAATAATGGATTTTTTTCCTTACACCTGTGAAGTCACAATAAATCTTTTGTTCGACATTCACCACTAAATGTTAAATAGCATGTAATGACTGACTTTGATCAAATTCTCTCTGAAATGTCCAATGATGGGCATTTTAAAATTATGCTAATATTAAATTATTCTATTACTAGGCGAAACACAAAAAATAGTCTGTCATGCATTTGATACCTGGAATTTCTCTGTAATGCTATAAAAATGTCACCTTAAGAGAATACCTCAAAATTTATTTTTCTGCATCCAGGAAATAATGGTTTTCTGCAATAGGTTCACCTCCATACCTACAACGCTATCATGGATTCTGGAAAAAGGCAGATTTTTCTTGCATGACGGTCACTGGCATCAAAACAATAACCTTAGTGGCCACCACTCACATCATGGTGAGCACTTCATGTGGGTAATGGGGAATATGTTTTAATGTGGCATCTTGGCTTAGAAGGAGTCCTAGATTGATTGGTTAGTTACATGTGCAGCAGTGTCCCTCTGTCATTAATCAGTTGTTTTTTTGCTTCATAGCACAGCCCCTCAAACAAGCACTGAGTGAGTTGAGGCACCAGAAGGTCCCTACTATACCAGTTGTCTTCTCAGAACTATCATTTTCATTTAAAATATTTTGGCAAAACAAGACAAAATAAAATAAAATATACTTTATTAATCCCAGAGGGGCATTCCCAGTCAGTCTAAGTATTATAATGGAAAATTGTGTAGCCATTATATTTGTATTTAATCCATTCCTTTAACATGACTCCCCATTACTGTACGGTGTTGTTGGGTAGTGTTTGGCCGTCTCTATCCTGAGACGGTAGTTATACTTTTAATGAATAGACAGAACGTCATAGTGTTCAGACACACAAGAGGTCGGAAAGCAAGGTAAACAAAGGTAAACAAACAAAGGTAAACAGTCCAAACCGCAATACAAAGATGCTGTCCAAATACAGACATACATCGATACAGAGGAGACTGATCAAGTAACCAAATCCAAAATCCAAAGCAAAGAACCAGAAAACTCGCAAAGCAGATTATGGGACAAATGATCAATACAGTAGGGAGCTCGATACTTCGCAAAGGGGTCACTCAAAGCAAGGTGCTTTTTAAACTGTGCTTATCAATTAGCAGACAGCATTCAGAAATGCATGAAACATTAACAACTTACATTTACTTTTTTTCAGGATTCACGTACACTTATGGTATGCCATTAGTGTTGGATTACATTATCTTCTTTGACTTGTTATCTTCTGACGGAGATAAGCATGAAATTATTTTGGAACCAATGTACAAACTATCTGTTTAGAAATACATAATTTCTAGATTGGGAGTGATTAGACAAAGCACATGGATTCCAAATGCAGCTCATTTGACTATTTGAGGTGGCGTTAGGCTCAGTGAGTTAGGAGTCCATGCAGGTGTTCACCAGCTGAGTATTAGCCCTTGCGTAAGGCAGGTGACCAGAAAAACTGCTCAAGCCATGCCGGAGAAATGGATGACCCTATTCTCCTATTCTAAGCTTTGCTCTCATCTGCTTGTGTGTGTCTCAAGGAGAGCAAGGAGGAGTATGTGAAAGCTGAGGAGTCCCTTTGTCCCTGTACATATACTTGTACAAACACCTAATCAAAGTATCATAATCGATTATCATTCAGAAGCATCGGATTGAGCACTATTAGCATTTGGACACAAGGGAAGTAATGAAGCACAGAGACAGATAAGGGGATTATTAGAGGGAGGCACAGCCAGTGATTCTGGTGCACAAGATGATGGAACAGTAACATGGAAAAGAAATAAAGGATCAGATTGAGTCATTTGTAAAGTGGGAGAATGACACCTACTGTATGAGTGACTTATAAGGCCTAATGGGTTGAATGGTGACAGGATCTTGGGGCAGGTCATAGTGAACCTGCGAGTGAATGAGTGAGATGGTGAAAAGACGAGTCAGAGATCTAATTGGTAGAACTGTGTAAGGGTGAGACTCTCCTAATAACAAATGGAAGTAGTGCCTCAATTAATATTAGAAATAAAAAAGCTTGTCTTGCGGCACTGGAACACAATAACATTTTAAAATGTTAATGTTTTACTGGAGTATGAGTTTATATTTTAAAAGTTGCAACATAGACTATAAAAGTACACATTGGGCTATTCCTAAGATCAAGTGGAAATGTGTTTGTGCTGCTGTATACAGGGTAGATTCATAAATGCAGTTAGTTCCTCTCTCATCATAATATTTTCTGAGCATCCCTTCAGAGATTTGGGGAAGTAGTTTATGGAAATCTTTGGCTGAGCATCAGCAGAACCCTCCAAAGCAAATCTCTTTTTTGCTGTAATAATTTCTGCAGTCTACATCTGCTGCTTCACTATATCATGCTGAAGTTGCATAAATAGGGGATTATACACTGAAGGAAAACTTCTAACATTAATTTCCAATTATATACATAAAAGATTGTTTCAAATTCCAAATCAACTGTATATAAATGTTAAATGCAACATTTTACAGGAGACAAAGCGTGGAAATGTATCAATATTCATTAAATGTGGAAGCTTATAGACTGAAAAAAAGTGTTCAATTATACGACAATCATGCTGCCTGACATTTCACTGGCAGAATGGTTTTACAAGACACACAAACCAACAACACAGAGATACATGTGCATACAGCAAAATGGTGAAACATATATGTACAAGTACACAATAAAACAGCTGTATAAGCACACACAGACCCAAAAGCAAAGACACACTTACACAATAGCATAAACGTAAAATTTGAGGATATGGAATCTGGGATTTTCGTAGGTTGACCAACTCCCCCAGCTTCCACTTCCAGGTTTTGTATTATTTATAACTCTCCATATTCCCCCATGGGCCCTCCAGCAGCCCCTCTCTTGGGGGTAGTGCCTGCTGCATGGAGACACGTGTAAATGTCAAAAGCAGCATGATCGCAGTGAGATAAATCTGCCTGCTCTCCCTCTCATCATGCCGGAGGACACCGACTGCTGGGAGTCTTTCTCCTCTTTCAGCATTCAGTGTAAAAATTATACAAATATTAATTGCAAGCTATTTTAAAATATAAATATTTCAATTATCGTCATTGTCATCATTATTATTATTGTTGTTGTTGTTACTGTTGTTCTTGCTCAAATGTGCATAACAATGTTGAGAAATACTAAACATATGTAACTTTTCCAATAATATATTTATAATTCAGTCATTTTTTTCATTTCATCTCCTAAAGCTTATAAGGTTACTCAAGCATGTTTAAGGTTAAAGGGAAACATAAAAATGTGTGTTAATCACTATGAAGCAAATGTTAACACATTTAAAATGTTAGCAAGCTGCAGCGGCACATAGTAACTTATAGTTTAAAAAAACTACATTTTAATATACAGTTTTTAATTTTATCCTATGACTAATAAAATAGGATGTAAAGGCAATGAGGCTTACATGCTATAAAACGTATAAACAAGTATGGTTTCACTATTTCTTTTAAGAAATCTACGTTCTGAGAAAATGAAATGTTTTGCATGTTGAAGCTAATTCTGACTCACAAATTTATTATGTGAATTATGCCAGCCTGCGTATTCATTATAAACCTTATAGGAATATGTAGTGTTTGTGATTTCTGAGCCTTTTTGCTTGGAATAACAAGCATCTAAGAAGGAAAACAAATATAAACAAAATACAGATAAAGTACGATGTGGTTGGATAACTAATCACATGAATGCAAAATATACCTTGTGTTCTATCAACCAACTACAGTATACTTAATGTCTTACTGTGTGGGGATGAAAAACAAATTCAGCATTCATTTATCATTCATAGCAAGATTGGGAAAACTAAAGGTTGTCCCACTCATACTGAACATAGACAACATTTTAATAATGTAAACAAAATGTTCCTAAATATGATCTAATTACACATTTCCCATTAGGTACATTTGTAAGCATTGCTGAAACGGACTAGTGTACCCCACTGTCTGTCCTGTACTTCCTGGAAGATCACTGTGACCAGATCTGTATTAGATTATCATATGTATTTTTTGGAGGGCAGCGGGATCTCTGTGACAAGTAATGAAAATTAGGTATAAAATATGGATAAAACATTATCTGTACCTAATCCAAGGAACAATGACATTGAAAAGAAAAGCAACCACTACAGCAAAACATTTGTCAAGACACGCTAGAATAATATTATGTGTGTTTTAAATATTACTCATCCTGCACTATGTAAAACTGCAACAAAGATCATAACCAACACCACTATTCACTCTCCAAGGGTTCACATTAAACAGATCCAAGTGCTACTGCACACGTCTCCTTGGTAATGAATACCCCTGGGCATGAAGTTTTTAACTAAAATATTGAGATTTTGGGCGGGCCCATCGAGTAAAACCTTTATCATTTTCATCAATCAGTGAAGTGACTGTACTGTCTAAAATTTGTATTAGCTGTCAGAAGAGAAATGACCAAGAAACACAATCTAAAGCAGCCCTTTGCACACAGAAGTGACAGAAATGCTTTGACTCTTAGATAGGCATTAAACTGCAAGCTTTTTTTAGCAAATGGCAATGCCATGCATCTGGTCACTGTTTTGCTGAAAGGAGAGACATGATGAATTTTCAAATTTGTCACACCACAGGAGCAAAGTTAGTTAAAGTGGAATACTGCATGACACAGAGCAAAATATAGAGTTAGTTTTTAAATAGATCTTCTTTGTAACAGCAGGGCTGTACTGGGATTAAAATTCGGTCCTGGACTTTGGGGTCCCTCATGGCCCCACAGTAAATGAGGTTCCATCCATCCATTTTCTGCAACCACTTGTCCTACTCAGGGTTATGGGGGATCCAGAGCATATCTTAGAGGCTGTGAGTGCAAGGCATGGAACAAACCAGGATGGGGCACACTCACACATGCACACCTATGGCCAATTTGGACACAGGGAGAACATGCAAACTCCACGCACAGAACTCTGGCACAGACTTGAACACAGATCGCAGAGATGTGAGGCAACAGTGTTAACCACTGTGATGTGCATTTTGCCAGGGGAGGGGATACCCCACAATTAATTTTGCTGACCATATACTCATTATCCCAGAGGGAAAATGCCCAGGATTCCAGATGGCCAGTCCAGCCTGGTGTCACAGTGGACAACAGTGTAAGAAAACATGATGTTATACAATCAAAAGTCAATATTCCAGCATGGCCTGATCTGCTTGATTTTCGCCTCATAGTTTTATTGTCTATTTTTTTGCTTTTTTTCATGTCTTACCGTGTTGTTAACCATCAAAACCAGTCAATGCCCTTAAAATTTGTTACCCTAAATGACTATCCATCCATCCATTTTCCAAACCACTTATCCTACTTGGTCGCTGGGGGTCCGGAGCCTATCCCAGAAGCAATGGGCACGAGGCAGGGAACAACCCAGGACGGCGGGCCAGGGCACACTCACACACCATTCACTCACACATGCATTCCTACGGGCAATTTAGCAAGTCCAATTAGCTTCAGCATGTTTTTGGACTGTGGGGGGAAACCGGAGTACCTGTAGGAAACCCCATGACGACATGGAGAGAACATGCAAGCTCCACGCACATGTAACCCAGGCGGAGACTCAAACCCGGGTCCCAAAGGTGTGAGGTAACAGTGCTAACCACTGCACTACCATGCCGCCCCCCAAAAGACTAATGCACAGTGTTTCATGGTGGTGAGAAAATACATTGAAGTCCTCAGCTTAGTGAGACGGAAAACGTTTTTCTTCACTAAGGTTAATTTTATAAACCTATAGGTGGTGCTGTTTTGCATGACACTTTTTTAAAATAGCTGCACTTTTTTTGTTTACATATGGAAATGGTCATTGTGGCCTTACATTGGCATTAAACGATATTTTCTGTGATATTAGTTTTTAGTTTTTTAGAGTTAGTTTTTTTCTTTCCTTTTTTTTAAAGGAAAAGCTGATGCTCTACTTCCAGCACTAGAATTGACATTCCCTTCACTGACATGAGTAAAGAACAGAAATTCTTTGGGAAAAAAATCATAAAAAGCAGGGAATCTGATATAGAAAATACACTTTTGTATATTAGCTCACGCATAAATATATAGACTCAGGTTCAGAATGTCTAACCCAGATAATACCATGCAGCAATGTGGGAAATTTCAGACTGGATGACTATACTTAAAGTATGTGATTAGAGTGTCACTTTGTGGCACTGTTTAATTAAAGATGGCCCTTCTTATCTCTGGTGTCCAGTGGAAGCTCCTTAGCGGTCGAAGGGAGACTCATCCATGTCACGGGACTGGCAGGGGGCTCTTTTAATGACCCGATTCACCTTTCACCTACTGCAGGGGTATACCTTCCCAGCTGATGTCCTTACAGCACAATGGGTGAGATGACCTTTCATTCAAATAATGACTTTAATTAAGCAATTAAGAAGTACAGTATAATATGACCCATCAACACTCTCTATCCTTGACAGAACATACAAAAGCCTGTTCCAGAGCGTGTTTCCAGAAAGAGAAGATTTGTGCATCCTTTCTTTGTTAAATTCTCAGTTGAATACTGGAGAATGTCGTGCTCAAAAAGAAAAATGTATCTTTTCTCCTCTTAAGTCTAAGTGTCAGTCTATAACTAATATGCTCGCTTTATGAATTAGAAATGATTACTGGAGAGATGCTGTTAGTCCACCAACAGGCCACTTAATCTGTATGTGTGTGTGTGTGTGTGTGTGTGTGTGTGTGTGGTGCCCAAACAGGTGGCTGCCCTTTGTGGACAGCTTGCTCTACAATGAGCAAGTTGAGGGAGGCGCAAAAAAGAATTTCCCCATGGGGACAATAAAGGATCGATTTTATATATATATATATATATATATATATATATATATATATATATATATATATATATATATATATATATATATATCCAAATCAGAAAAAGTTGGGACAGTGTGGGAAATGTGAATAAAAAAATAAAGCAGTAATTCACAAATGTACCTTAACTTTTATTTCATTGCAGACAGTATGAACACAAGATAATTCATGTTTTTTTTTTGGTCAAAATCATTTGATTTGTAAATAAACATCCATTTTTGCCATTCAGGCTTGCAACACATTCCAAAAAAAGTTGGGATGGGGGCAATTCAGGGGTAGTAATGAGGCATAATAACTAAATAATGACGTGATTTGAAACTGGTGATGTTAACAGGTGATTGCAATCATGATTCGGTACAATAGCAGCATCGAGGAAAGGCCTACTCCTTCAGGAGCAAAGATGGGCAGAGGATCGCCAGTTTGCCATCAAGTGCGGGCAAAAATCTTTGAAATGATGAAGAAAAATGTTTCTCAAAGAAACATATTAAGAGATTTGGGCATTCCTCCCTCTACAGTGCATAACATAGTCAAAAGAATCAGGGAATCTGGAGAAATCACCGTGCGCAAAGGCCAAGGGCGCAAGCCTAAACTGAATGGCCGTGATCTCCAAGCCCTCAGACAGCATTGCATTAAAAACCATCATTCATCAATAAATGATATAACTGCGTGGGCTCAGGACTACTTCAGGAAGTCGCTGTCAAGCACTACAGTATGTAGTTACATTAGGAAATGCCAGCTAAAACTGTACTGTGCCAAAAGGAAGCCCTACATAGTGTCCAGAAGCGCCGTCGACTTCTCTGGGCTCGGAGACATCTGGGATGGTCTATTGTGCAGTGGAAACGTGTATTGTGGTCAGACGAATCGGTTTTTCACATCTTTTTTTGGAAGAAATGGACGCCGTGTGCTGCAGACCAAAGAGGAAAAGGACCATTCAGACTGTTACCAGATACAAGTCCAAAAGCCAGGGTCTGTCATGGTATGGGGTTGTGTCAGTGCCTTTGGCAAAGGTAACTTACACTTCTGCGATAGCACCATCAATGCTGAGAAGTATATTTCAGTTTTGGAGGAACAAATGCTGCCTTCAAGACGACGTCTTTTCCAGGGACGCCCATGCTTATTTCAGCAAGACAATCCCAAATCACATACTGCGCACATAACAAAGGCATGGCTGCGTAAGAAGAGGGTGCGGATGCTTGACTGGCCTGCCTGCAGCCCTGATTTGTCTCCTATAGAGAATGTTTGGCGCATTTTGAAACAAAAAATGCGTCAACAAAGACCCCGTACTGTTGCGCACCTAAAACGTTGTTTGCAGGAAGAATGGGACAAACTAACACCTGCAACACTTAGTCACTTGATTTCTTAAATGCCTAAACATCTTTTAAGTGTTGTTAAAAGACTGGGGAACTGTACAAAGTGGTAATTGCTGTACTGTCCCAACTGTTTTTGGAATGTGTTGCAAGCCTGAATGGCAAGAATGGATGTTTATTTACAAATCAAATGATGTTGACCAAAAGAAACATGAATTATCTTGTGTTCATACTCTCTGCAATGAAATAAAAGTTAAGGGACATTTGTGAATTACTGCTTTATTTTTTTATCCACATTTTCCACCCTGTCCCAAATTTTTCTGATTTGGGGATGTATATATATATATACACACACACACACACACACATATATATATACACACATTTGGGTATTTAAACATACCAGGTTGAGGAGCGAGCTTCTGTTTTCCCCATCTTACAGTATGACATCATTATACTGCTTTCAGCACTAAGCGGGCGATATAGTGATGCCAGAAAAGGACATACTCACTTATATCACAACACATCCATGTAAAGTGCCTTGGGACGACTCAGTTGTGAAAAGCGCTATATAAAAATAAATTGAAAATTGAATTGAAAATTGATATAGCAATACGCTGTAGCTTACGCACCCCTGCCTTTTAAAGGTCTGATTGGTTAGGGTTACGGTTAGCCATTCTGATTGGTTTATTGCATGTTACACCCAAGGCACATCTGTGAATATATAGGAGAGTTAAGAGAACCTTTCTGCACCTTTTCTCTGTCAAAATAGCAAAATGGCTTTGGACACGCCCATAAATGTTAGTTGCGCCGTGCGCCTTATGCTTGGCATTATATCATCAAAATAGAGCCCCTATTCTGTTACTATGAGAAGTTTAAAGTGTGTGATGGAATTGAAGCAGTGTCAGTTAGTCTTGGCATGAAAAGACAGCCAGAGACACTGAAATCCTGATTACACTGAGGAAAATCAGACAAAGTCAAGCTTTTAATAAAGATTTTTTTGGAGAAGGCGGAGATACTTTAAAGGTTGGAGGGGGGTGGCATGGAGAATTATTAGATGGGGCAGGGTAACAAAGCTGTCTAGTGAATACATTGTTGTAATTCTAACAGCGTTAATTTTATTTAGCCTGTATGTTTTTAATCAGTCCTTTTACAGTGTCACAATAGTAGACAAGCTCATCACCATGAACAGCAACCACCCATCAGGGGGTTCAGGACCAGGCATTTGGGGAGCCAGTGAGGGAACGCCCCCATGAGGACACGTCACCAGAGACACAAGACTGGAGCAGAACTACTACATACAGTGATAGCTCTCCCTCAGTGCTCAAGATGCAACTGCAGAATCACATCGCACTACATGATGGTTTAAATACCCTCTCTGCAGTCTGTTCTTCCTTCACTCACTAATGGCATATTAGCCTGCCCACCCCTTCCTTCCCAAACACCTCCCTATAACCCAGCCTTTACTACCCCGGCAGCAGAGTGGGGGATCCCCAATCACCTTAGCATTCCTCTGCCAAGCGTAACCATCTTGCGTCCCGATCCCAGGATTATCTTTGTATACTTTTTGCTTTCTCAGTTCATTTTCACAAGAAAACAGCCACCCGGGGACTTAAGCTGAACCGCCCACCATTTCCTGTGTTCCTGTTTACTTACACCCCCCACTAGGCACACCCTGGTATGTTACACACATGTCCTGACACTTCAGTTTCTAGTGCGTAAATAGTGCGTTTCTAGGCACAGCCTGGTATGTTACACACATGTCCTGACACTTCAGTTTCTAGTGCGTAAATAGTGCGTTTCTAGGCACAGCCTGGTATGTTACACACATGTCCTGACACTTCAGTTTCCAGTGCGTAAACAGTGCGTTTCTAGGCACACCCTGGTATGTTACACACATGTCCTGACACTTCAGTTTCCAGTGCGTAAACAGTGCGTTTCTAGGCACACCCTGGTATGTTACACACATGTCCTGACACTTCAGTTTCCAGTGCGTAAACAGTGCGTTTCTAGGCACACCCTGGTTTGTTACACACATGACCTGACACTACAGTTTCCTGTGCGTGAACAGTGCATTTTCAATTACTGTGCAGTTCTCCATAATGACTCTTATGTCTTAGTGGAACCATTATAAACATGTTTATCAATCATTTCCTACTTTTAAAAACTGATTTTAGATATTTTGCTTCAAATAAGCACATCATATGGTATTCTGTGGTTTCCTGCAGAGAAGCACGCCACACTGCTGCTATGGCCCACGGTATGTCCTGCAGTATGATTACAAAACCATGGCATATCCTCCTCCAGAACCTCCAGTGCAATCCAGTTATCTTCTGTTTCATTGCATTCTGTTTTCTGCTAGCTATGTTTACCTATATTGTCATAATTACTGTCTCCTATGAAATGAATTATTAAAAATGATTTTATATTAAACTTCAACAAGAAGGATATACTCACCACATTCCTGCACTGGAGAGGCAGTTATGTAAAATAGATCAATGGAAGAAATAGGTTGTTGTTACTCCATCTTAAGGTGAAAATGGTATTACAAAGACTACTGTGTTCAAGAATTCATCTTTAACAAATCATGTCTGGGTTAAAAACCAGTCCAACAGAGGTTGTGAAGAGAAGTTGTGCTTAATTGCCTAGCCTACTTATCTGGTTCAACCAGTTCCTTTAGTGTGAGGGATTGTTGATTTGATGTCCAGTTACTGACCACTTTTCTGTGCTGTTTTGCCCCTGTCCCTGTGCTTCCGCTTTTGTGGTTTTGAGTGTGTAGCCCAAGCCCAGTGAATGCGTGAGTCAATATAGGTAGGGACTGATTCAGCCCCCAACCCCCATGCCCCCCAAACACAAATACTCACACACACTTACAAAAGACTATTTACTGAATACCCAAAAATATTGAGAATTGCAACTCTATCAAAATAGCCAGACAACAGATGTCAAAAATTTGTGTTCTCAAAAAACTGGATTTAAGCATAGATATATTATTAAAAGGTACAATAATAAAAAAATTGTATTTAAAGAAACAATAATATTTTATTTGGGAAAAAGAAAAAGAAATGCCTTTGGGCTTACACATACCAAATCATTTTAATACAGATTAGCAATATGATTTCCCAGTCAGTATACGATATATATTAGATATCACCACAATGTCATATCTAACCTATATGAGATCAAATTTTAATCTCATAATGATCTCACAGTGACATCACATCATGATATCACCTGTCTGATATCACTGTGAAATACTTATGACATCTTACTGTACCCAGAGGCAGATTTAGTGATATGGGAGCCAATAGGCAAAGATAGGTACGCCACCCCCCCCCCCCCCCCCCAGCCCCCCCACCCCATATCCTCTGGTATTTTAACCTATAATAATCAAAAAAGAGGTTCCCCCACAGGACCAAACAACAAAAAGTTGTGTATGTGCATTGTGTTCATGCATGGATGGATGGGACCTGGTATTTATAATTAAGGCTGTGAGATCCATGCAGCTTAAGGTAATGTTGATCACATGCCTATGAATAATTATCTGTTTTGTTGTAACTTGTAACATCTGCATGGTTAATATGCTTAGGCAGTGAGTGGCTATAATGGAAAGATCACAGTCTTGGTGTCTTGGTGACCAAAAGATCACCAGTTTGAGCCTCGGCTGAAGTCACATACAGTATATGTGGGTCCTTGATTGACGTGTGGTCAATGTGTAGTCAATGTGTGATTTCAAATTGATCTCAATGGTATTTCAGTAGTCTCATAGTATAAGGTAATCTATGAGATCAATATGAGATTACAGTGAGATCATATTCATGACTGGGTTGTTACCTGCGAAGTGAATGTTATAAAAGAGTGTGCTGAGCACATTGTGCAATCACCAAAGATTAATCAATGAAACCATGCCATGTGCACAAATTATACCAAATATAAACAACTGAGATTCTCACATTGTGCACTTATAATAAACAAGTCAAATGATACTGGCAATCTCGATGCTCTTGTCTCAAATGGTTGCAGGAAGTTAAAAATCTCACCAGAACCACCACATTTGAGTATACCTCAATTCTTAATTTCTTCCTCATTTCCTCCATGAATTTCAAAGACAACAATGAGACAGACGAAGAAGGAAAGAAAACACCATTGAGACAAACCCTTGATTTTGTACAAGAAATGCCGGCAGAAGTTGCCTCTGCATTGCTTTTTATCATGAAGATCTTAAAATGAAAAGATTTGCTACAAATATTGGTTGAGTGAACAAGTATAAATGAAAATTTAAGTCAGATAAAGCAAGATTTCTTTTTAACTACTCTGAGACCCTAGGCTGACATGGGTAGGGGGGCCCTTAAGTATGGCATTTGAGCTATTTTTTGGAGCCAATAGAGAAATGAAAGGGAATTTAAAATGATAGAGCATCAAAAATCTGCTAATCAAAACAGTTGCCAGTAGTGGAATTCACGATCAGGGCAAGGAGGTATCATGCCGGTGGATCGAGTGACCAAATTTTAGAAGTTTAACCAGTCCCTTAACCCCCCCTCCCAACTCCATGGACGCTGCTGCGGGTGGCTGCTCTTGGATGCCAAGCTTGCTCTCACCTACAAGCACTACACAAACATTATGGACAATAGTATTGGGCACTTAGCTATCTATGACATCCTATTCTATGTATATCCATAGACATCAATAAGGAGTTGGTCCCCCCTTTGCGTTATAACAGCTGCCACTCTTCTGGGAAGGCTTTCAACAAGAATATTAATATGGGTTGCCATTTGTAAAGGTACAAAAAAAATTTTGTACTTGCCACTTTTTCAACATTTACTGCAATTTTATGACTTTTAGCTAGAAGTCAATGGTGTTGTGGATCGTCAGATTTTTTGCTGTGATTATTTTCAAAATTATTTATCATATGTATATAAATGGTATGTCTATATATAAATATTAAATGTAAATGTAAATATAAATGTTAGAAGTAAATCCATCCATTTTCCAAACCGCTTATCCTACTGGGTCACGAGGTAAATATAAATATAAATGTTAAATATAAATCTTAAATTTTAACTTATATCTAAATGTTAAATGTAAAACTTAAATGTAAATGTAAATATAAATGTTATGTGTAGACTCTAAATGTTGAGAACATGTGCAAATTCCTCACGCTCATCTGCTTAGAAATGGGCGGTAACAATGAATAATGACGTGCACTCTCAGCCATCTGTACGCTCAGCCACTGACGTCAGGAGCGCGCTCACCCACAACAGGAAGTGCAATCTATGCTAAGTTAGTGCTAATAAAGTGTAAAAATGGTACGTTTTTGAATTACAGTCTTGCAAATTATGAACGATATGAAATATTCTTAATCATGTTAACATGCGCATATTTATGTTGTTTGGCTGGCCTTTGTTGGTTATTAGCATCGTGGCCATGGCAAAATTACACTAAACATTGAATAAGTGGCTCACAGCTTCCATTCTAGTTCATCCCAAAGGTGTTCAGGTTACGGCTTTTTGCATGCCAGTCAAGTTCTGCCACACCACACTCATCCAACCCTGTCTTTATGGAACATGCTTTGTGCACTGGGGCACAGTCATGCTGGAACAGAAAAGGGCCTTCCCCAAACTCCTCCCACAAAGTTAGAAGCATAAAATTGTCCAAAATGCCTTTGTATGCTGTGGCATTAAGAGTTTCCTTCACTAGAACTAAGGAGCCCAGTCCAACTCCTCAAAAACAAATTCATACCATTATCCCGCCTCCAGCAAATATTACAGTTGGCATAAAGCAGTCAGGCAGGTAATGTTGTTCTGTCATCTGAAAACCCAGACTCTTTCACTCACACATGTGACTGATCAATTTGGTAACTCCAGTTACCAGCATGTTTTTGGACTGCGGGGGGAAACCGGAGTACCTGGAGGAAACCCCATGACAACCTGTGACAAGAGAAAACATGCAAACTATGTGAACGACACACAGCATCAATCCTAGCCACTGCGTCATTACACATCTCCTTTTTAAACCACTTAAAAAAAGCCAGTTGTGAATTTCACACATACACAATAAATAACTGTTTTCTTGGCATTTAACAATCTAAAAACTCCGTTCAACTGACAAAGGCCTGTACGATGTTAAGGTACTTTAGTATACCATGGTATTGATTACATGAGGAATCCTGACTTTAGGTCATTGGCAGTGTCAATGGCTGTATAAAATAATAAAAAAATGGACAGAGTGAGTTTTAGAAATTTTCTCTTCAGTTAGGTTAACTGCATAGTCTCAGACAGTTCGGAAATTAACAGTGGTTGTTCCATTTAGGTTTACGTGACAGTGTTTGAGGTGTGCGTGCGTGCGTGCGTGCGTGCGTGCGTGTGTTTGTGTTTGTGTGTGTGTGTGTGTGTGTGTGTGTGTGTGTGTGTGTGTGTGTGTGTGTGTGTGTGTGTGTGTGTGTGAGTGAGAGAGAGAGAGAGAGAGAGAGAGAGAGAGAGAGAGAGAGAGAGAGAGAATGAAGGGAAATGTATCTATAAAAAGTTAATGAGCAAAGTAATAGATTGCCTGCAGCTGACACATATGAACCCTAGAGGAGTGTTGATGGGCAGGGTCTGTTGCCTATGTCAATTGTGTTTCCATACCCATTCAGTCACAATACGACTGAAATTACATTGTAGTGCAATGATTTTTCAGAATGTTATTAAAATGAAAAGATAGACACAGAGAACCTAAAAATACGAAAATAGGTAAAATAGGACAATTGAATTTATTGTCAATAGAGTAATCTATTCTACAGGTTTGCTTACTAAATTTAAAACCAATATTAAGTATAATTAATAGTTAATTAACAAATTAATTAGCTAATTAAATAGGTGATTTATTACATTATTATTATTTATTACAAAGCACTGGCAATACACCCTCAGTTCACGTCAGTTCTCATCCAGGGAGTACACCTACATGGCTTATCTGCCTGTTTTTTTAATTATTATTTTTTTATAATACATTGGGGAAACATCAGCAGCATTTTAATGGAAGAAGCATTTTGCTATTAAAACCTTTCCTAGATGATAAATTTCACTCTGAGATTTCTGTGTCCTCAAAGAAGTCAGTTTTCATGACCTAAGGCAGAGGAAAATGAATGCAGCGCTCTTTCCCTGCCCTTAGACCGGCAGACACAGAGAGGTGCATGCTGCTCTTTCATCTGATGCTTTGAGCTACCTCTCACTGAGCAGCAGTGTAATTAATTTCACCTGCTGCAGTGCGACATTCACATTAAATAAATCGCTTTCCAAAGTATCTGGGGAGAGGGAAAGATGTGCAATAAATTTTCAAACACTCATACTTAAATATACAAATGGAATTAAATGAGTAATTATATTTGTAAAAGTGGCTGATTTGTAAGCAAATAGATTGTTAATCTCTTATAATCCAATGATGATTTCTCATTACATGAATTTTAATGGGAACTTAACTCAGTCAAACTGTAATCTTATTTATATATTGCCTTTCCATTTCAGTTTTTGCTATTTTCTTAAGGAAAGGGTGAATGATACTTGAGGCATATAATCCCAACATGACGAGCTTAACCCCTACCCAACCATAACGTGAACCATAAGTAACCAAACAGAATACGAGACTTTTGGCATTTTTATTTTTTTGATTGCATTGGCAGATCTTTGTGGAGACCTCAAAGATGATCACATACACACACACACATGTTTGTATTCATATCGTTGTAGGGACTCTCCATTCATTCCTATGGGAAAAACCCTAATCCCAACAACCTTAACACTAGATTTACCGAGTTTTTATTCTCTGCTGAGAGTCCCAAGGTGTTTGTCACCCCTGCTGTGATTTTCGCAGGTCTTCAGCCCCATCCTCCTCCTGCTTTTGTTGTGCAAACACACCCATTACCTGTGAGGCCTGGCGCATTTGCATTTTTTACTCAGAGTAGCTCAAATCCAAGGCAGGCTAAACCTCTGTGTGTGACATGGAAACCTTCACAAAAGTCTGCCATATCTATACCAAATATCCCACACGCTGACTGACCTGCAAATATGAAAGACGCACATTCACAAAATATATGGAAACACAAGTCTGTGTTATTTATAAAACAAATTGAGTGAAAATAGAATGAAAAGTTGCTAATAGAATGAAATGAATAAAATGAAAACATGCTAACACTTCAGTCTCCAATGCATGTTTGTATATAAATGTCATAAGCTGAGTGAAGTCATGGTCCATGGTTTTTGACATGCTCATACACATACAGAATAAAATGTCATTTCATTTTCATTGGCCATCACTGAATTATAACACCAAAAGTGAATTTTGTTTTTGTGTGATCTCTCCAGCTTTGCATGTTTGGCTGTTCATGTAAAAATTGATGTATCCGTGCCTCAGTTCCAGGTTCATCTCTTCGTCATCTTTCTGCCTTTTGTCTCAGTGGTTACTGTCCCACACAGTCTGTCTATCTTTCAAAGTCTGTGTTTGCAGCGTTTGAAAACCCAGTGACCATCATCCCTGTATTTGGCAATGGAGTTCCTTGGCTAGAAGAATCGGAAACAATCTTCTTTTTCCTTTCCACCCTGTAGATGCTTTGTACAGAACGTAGGCATTCACCGCCACCAAGTCCAGCATGTTGTAAAACACAGCTACTGGCCACTTGCTTGTTGCTGCTCGTACTGAATACATGCGCGCCATTCTAAACACTGACGTGGAGAATTCCTCTCCCTGTGCAGTGTCCTTTGCCAATGGAGGAAGTTCACGGCAAACGTTATTCACCATGCCCAGTAAAGTGAAGCAGTCTGTGTGACAGTGACAGTGAGGTGAAGAAATTGTCCATTGTGACATTTCTCCCGTCATCCAGAAATGACTCCATCAGACTCATGACCACGTTCTCTGCCAGCCTTCACCAAGAACTGTGCTGAAAGTTTCACTCCAGGAGAACACATGAACATAGATGTACAGCTGTTCTCGACCAAGGTTCATTGTCCATGCAGTATATTTACATTTACATTTACAGGATTTGGCAGACGCCCTTAGCCAGAGCGACTTACATAAGTGCTTTGAGACTCTGCAATGAATTTCCGATGCTAGCTCAATAAGGACCCCAGCTACGAATACTATCTCTGAGAACGCCATTGAGTAGTGCAGAATTTTTATTTTATTTAATTTTTTTAAAACACACACCAGAAAAAGAGTCGAGTAAGAATATAGAAGTTCTACGTCAGGTATTTCTGAAAAAGAAAAGTTTTGAGTCGTCGCTTGAAGACATTCAAGGATTCAGCTGTTCGGACATCTAGGGGGAGTTCATTCCATCAATTAGGTGCCAGGACAGAGAAGAGCCGAGATGCGTGTCTTCCTTGTGCCTTGAGGGGAGGTGGGACCAGTCGAGCAGTGCTGGAGGATCGGAGAGATCGTGGTGCAGAGCGGGGTGTGATGAGGTCCTTTAGGTAGGATGGTGCCAGAGAATTTTTGGCTTTGTATGCGAGCATCAGTGTTTTGAATCTGATGCGTGCAGCTACAGGTAGCCAGCGGAGGGAGCGCAGCAAAGGAGTGGTGTGGGAGAACTTGGGAAGGATGAAAACAAGACGAGCAGCTGCATTCTGAATCAGTTGGAGGGGACGGATGGCGCTCAGTGGTAAACCCGCTAGAAGCGAGTTGCAGTAGTCAAGGCGTGAGATGACGAGGGACTGGACGAGTATCTGGGTAGCCTGGGTGGAAAGAAATGGACGTATCCTCCTGATGTTAAAGAGGAGAAACCGACAAGAGCGAGAAAGACTGGTGATATGTGAGGAAAATGACAACCGATCATCTATGGTAACTCCAAGGTTTCTAGCAGAAACCGAAGGACGGATCAGGGAGTTGTCATAGGAGATCGCAAGGTCCTGGAGGGGGGATGAGTCAGCCGGGATGTAAAGCAACTCAGTTTTACTAGTTTTGAGTTTTAGCTGGTGAGTGGTCATCCAAGATGAGATGTCTGCCAAGCATGTAGAGATCTTAGTGGAGACATGAGTGTCTGAGGGAGGGAAGGAGAGGATGAGTTGAGTGTCATCGGCATAGCAGTGGTAGGAGAAGCCATGTGAGGATATAACTTCGCCAAGAGATTTAGTGTAGAGGGAGAATAGGAGAGGGCCAAGAACCGAGCCCTGAGGGACACCGGTGGAAAGACAACGTGGAGTAGATGTGGATCCATTCCATGTCACTTGGTATATCGCATCCAAGCCGGACAAATTTGGGATCAAGTTCTGGATGGCCACGGATTTGGAGACCAAATACGTCTGCAACGTGTCCCCTAACTTGGGAAAGGACCCCAGTCACCAGAAAAGGGAGAGGCTGGCAGAGAACATGGTCATGAGTCTGATGGAGCCATTTCTGGATGACGGGAGAAATGTCACAACGGACAATTTCTTCACCTCACTGGCACTGTCACACAGACTGCTTCAGCGCAAAACAACACTACTGAGCACAGGGAATAAAGTTTGGTATGAACTTCCTCCAATTTCAAAGGACACTGCACAGCAAGAGGAATTCTCCGCGTCAGTGCTTAGAAGTGGCAGTGTCTCCTTGACAATTTATGCACCTAAAAAAACAAGATTGTGTGTGTTCTGAGTTCCTTGGACCAAGATGTGGCGATCTGTGAAGGCAGAAAGAGGAAACCCAACACGATAACAGACTATAACCACATGAAGGTATGTGAATGTGTGTATAATTTTACATCAGTGCTACAATGTTTTCTGATATGTACTATACAGGCCTATATAGAAAGAAGGTAGAAAAAAAGCAAATACACTCATGACTCTCTCTCTCTCTGCTGTTATAGTGTGGTGTAAATGTGTTGGACCAAATGGCGCGCATGTATTCCGTAAGAGCAGCAACATGCAGGTGGCCAGTAGCTGTATTTTACAACATGCTGGACCTGGTGGTGGCAAATTCCTACGTTCTGTACAAGGCATGTACAGGGTGGGAAGGCAAAAGAAGATTATTTTTGAGTCATCTAGCCAAGGAACTCCATTGCCAATTTATGCCACAAAAGGCTATGGGGACAGAGGAAGGCTGCTGCTGTGCCAGGACTTGTATGGACAACTCAGTGTCAGGTACAGGAGAACTGCAACAGAAACCGCAGCAGGTTTACCAGTGCAAAGTGTTACAAATTCACTTGCGCCAAATGCAGGGATGATGGTCACTGGGTCTGCAAACACTGCAAAGTTTGAAACACTCAATTTTTTTTATAAATAAAACAGACTTGTGCTTCCATATATTTTGTGAATGTGTGTCTTTCATATTTGCAGGTCAGTCAGCATGTGGGATATTTGGTATAGATATGGCAGACTTTTGTGAAGGTTTCCATGTCACACACAGAGGTTTAGCTTGCCTTGGATTTTAGCTGCTCTGAGTAAAAAAATGCAAATGTGCCAGGCCTCACAGGTAATGGGTGTGTTTGCACAACAAAAGCAGGGGGACAATGGCCCAAGAAACTCTCAGCAGGGATGCTAGTAGGTGTTAGGCCCAGGGAATTTACGCAAATTTGCGTAGATTTGGCAGTTCTAGTGTTAACCAGCACCCAGCCCTAACCTTAACCTAAAGTAAGCAAACAAAATATAAGTCTTTTGGCATTTTTCGTTTTTTTTTTTTTCTTTTTTATAATATTGTGGGGATCTCCCAAGCATGTAAAGAAAAAAAAAACAGATGTTTATCACATTGTGAGGACATTTGGTCCCCACAATATAATATGTACATGACCCCCCCCCCCCCCCCCAATGGACACACACATCAGACTGAATCAACATGAAGAATATTTCTATAGTTTCTTGTGGTATTTTTACAGAATGCTAATGCTAAAACATATCTCCATTAATTTCTATCCACCCAATTCCCATATTAACTTGGCAATTAATCTCATTTGGAGATAAGCTAACTCTGCTGGGTCTTTGTGGGCATGGGGTCAGCTTGAGGGATGTGGGCACAGGTATGACATCAAGTTAATGGTTTGGTATACTGGAGATGAAACAAAACAGAAAACAAACAATTTTACCATAAACAATAACATATCTTATACAAGCTATGTATGTGGAATGAGTGTCATCTGTGTCAGTGCAGGTTGTCTTCATTCTTCCCATATACAAAAATATGTATTTTGGTAAATGAGTATCCCTACTATGTGAGAGTGCGCCCTCTGCTGGACTGGCATCCCTGGCTGCTGCCCGATGCCACGTTCCATGCTCACCATGGATCTCAAGAATCACGGTTAGATTTCCAGTCAAGGTCAATATCTTAGAGACTTGGAGAGATTATTTTAGTTCCCATGTAATATCTGTAGTCTGTAATGCATGTTTTAAATATAGCATCTTCATTGATTACTTTTAGTGCTGCTTTCATCTAAGTAGCCCTTTATCTTGTAGAGTTGA
The DNA here is from genome assembly GCF_023856365.1 of Brienomyrus brachyistius. Classification (NCBI taxonomy): domain Eukaryota; kingdom Metazoa; phylum Chordata; class Actinopteri; order Osteoglossiformes; family Mormyridae; genus Brienomyrus; species Brienomyrus brachyistius. The sequence continues at coordinate 24,552,537 of NC_064544.1, forward strand.
AAGCTTACTGTGCTGGGCAGGTAAAAGTCCAGCACATCTACTTGCTTATCACATACCTGCTACTTGCTGTGGCAACAGATTGTAAGATCATGAACACATTAAGGTGCATTATATAGTAATACAAATCAATTAATAATTTGGAATTGTTCTTTAACTCTGCTTCATTATGAATGAGAGGGTATTGTTGTGTTTTAGAGTGGTGCTACTGACCTTCTATGCCATGTTATCCAGTACTTTGGGTTTCTGCCAAATGACAAAATTCAGAAAACTGATTACTAAACTGTAATCAATAACACTAACATTGAAGCATATCCTGTTTTAAGCATTAAAATATCTGTAGGAAACTATCCAGTGGCATTTTAATTACTCAAATGCTACAGTTGTCCTTGTCTGTGCTATTTTTTTAAAGGTCAGACTAATAGGGTTACTTTTGGGAATGGGATGGTTGCAAAAAAAACAAAAAGTGCTAATCAGATATTGTATGGGCCGGATGGGAAACGTGTCTGCAGAGGATATTCATTTATTTTTCAAATCCGTGAATGATAGAGGAGGATATAACTGGGGAATGGGTATTGATCTTTTTCCTCAACTCTAGAGTCAGCGATAATAAATACACCAAGCCATGGAAAGGTGCGGAGACAGAAAAAATTAAAATAAAAAACAGGTAATCAGGCTCCCCCTCTGTTTCAGAAGATCCCTTCTGGGAATGTGAGTCTTCTCCTTTAGTCCAAAATGCACAGTTAAATTGGCATTGTTAGATGACTCATTGTGTGTGTCAGCACGTCCTGCGATGGGCTGCTGGGAAGTCCAGGGTGCGAACTCTCTGGCTGCTGCTGGGTTAGACTCCAGGCTCGCCATTCCAACAATTTTTTTCATTCTACAAATGTTTAGCGAATGTGATAATTAAGGTTTGGAAAAGGAACATGAAGGGTTGAACTGGATCTGCAACAATGTTTAGGTACTGTAGGTGGTACGCATAAAAGTAACATTCACATGAATGCCAGAACCCAAGGTTCCCTGGAATACCATTGCCCAGAGCGTCACACTGCCTTCACTGACTTTCCTTCTTTCAATAGTGCATCCTGGTGCTATATTTTCCCCAGGCAAATGACACACATGTACCTGGCCATCCATATGCTACAGTCAGGTCCATAAATATTGGGACATCGACACAATTCTAATCTTTTTGGCTCTATACACCACCACAATGGATTTGAAATGAAACGAACAAGATGTGCTTTAACTGCAGACTTTCAGCTTTAATTTGAGGGTACTTACATACAAATCAGGTGAACGGTGTAGGAATTACAGCAGTTTGTATATGTAACAAAGTTGTTTTGGTATGTATAATTACTCAAAATTCCTTATTTATTAAAATCCTGGTAAAATGAATAAGAGAGGGAGTAAGGAGAATTCCCAGAAGGCCCTGCTTCATGGTGCCTCCCACTGGTTAAAAGGGGGCGTGACGTGTTTCCTCTTCCTCTTTCCCTGTCTCTTCGAGGAAGAGGTAACATGGCTCTCTCATTAACCCAATTAAATAGAAAATAATCCTTTTATTATTATATAAAATTCCTGTAACAAAAGTTTAAACATATCATTATTAATATATATCAAGCAATATTTTAATGTATGAACTTCATTTGGTTTGTGTTTTTCTTTTTATTGTCGGGGTGCACATGGGCAGAATGTTGAGCTGCTACATGCTGCTGGGGAATTAATACTTTGCTCTTCATTACCAGGTATGTTTTGTTTGTTTTATTTTTTTATATATTGATGTATATTTTTTTTCATTTTGCGCTCTTTCCCTGTCTCTTCGAGGAAGAGAATGTTGAGCTGCTACATGCTGCTGGGGAATTAATACTTTGCTCTTCATTACCAGAGAGAGGAAAAGACACGTGCCAATAAAGGGACGTCGGATCCCGAGTCCAGAGGAAGCCACGCGGTGTCGTCTCTCCCTCTCCCGCACCCACACACCACACACAACAAAAAAAATACACAACGCAGAGTGAGAGCATCAGCTCTCGGACTTTAACCGGGACTATGTTTTAACTGGACTCGCTTGGCGCGATCGGGCCGTAAACAAAGACCCAAACGAGACCGGTTACATATATCTGCCACCCACTTTTTAAGGGACCAAAAGTAATGGGACAAATTAACAATCATAAATCAAACTTTCACTTTTTAATACTTGGTTGCAAATCCTTTGCAGTCAATTACAGCCTGAAGTCCGGAATGCGCAGACATCATCAAACGCTGGGTTACATCCCTAGTGATGCTCTGCCAGGCCTCTACTGCAACTGTCTGCAGTTCCTGCTTGTTCTTGGGGCATTTCCCATTCAGTTTTGTCTTTAGCAAGTGAAATGCACGCTCAATCGGATTCTGGTCAGGTGATTGACTTGGCCATTGCATAGCATTCTACTTCTTTGCCTTAAAAAACTCTTTGGTTGCTTTCGCAGTATGCTTCAGGTCCCAATATTTATGGACCTGACTGTATATCAGGAAATGTGACTCATCAGAACAGGCCACTATCTTCTAATTGCTCCCTGGTTTAGTTCTGAAGTTCATTGTAGGCACTCTGACTGTTCTGCAGCTATACAGGCCCATACATGACAAGCTGCGATGCATTGTGTATTCTGACACCTTTCTATCATAGTCAGCATTGACTTTTTCCCACCTGCATCAATGACCCTTGGGTGCCCATGATTCCATTGCTGGTTTACCAGTTGACCTTCCTTGGGCCATTTTTGGTAGGTATTGGTCACTGCATATTAGGAACACCCCAAAAGACCTGCCGTTTTGGAGATGCTCTGACCCAGTGATCTAGCCATTACAATTTGGCCCTTGTCAAATTTGCTTAGATCCTTACAATTTTTATTACTTCCAATATATCAACTTCAAGAACTGACTGTTCAATTGCCTTATATATAAAGGCACTCATCACATGTGCCATTGTAATGAGATAATCAGTGTTATAGATTTCACGTCAGTGGTTTTACTGTTATGGTTGATCAGCTTGTACTGTAGGAGTTTTACTTACACAAAAATGTTCTGAAGGCAGAACGAAAAATTACTGATTCAAAGAGATAATCAGATTGTAGAGCAGGTCGGTCCGATGAACTAGAGGAGGTGGGACCAAGACATCAGATTGGTTCATTCTGCATCCTCTGGGGTAGTGGTGGCTTCAGCCCTTAGCAGCTTTGCTCTTTGTTTGATTTTTGCAGTTGTTGCAGTTTTTTGGTTTATGGTTATTGTGTATGATTTTGGATTAGTTACTGGTTTACTCTTTTGATCGCCGCTCGGACACAGCGTATGTTTGCGTTTATGAGTGAGTCAGTGCGTAGGAAGTGACTGACATTTTTTGACAAGTCCGCGTCGGTTTATTGTTTGTTTGGTTAGGGAGGCAGGTGCAGAGATTGTCTTTGTGTTTCCACTTTGTTTTTGCACTTAGGTTCAGGTTAGCTTTGGGACGTGTTTGGTAGGTATTTTTTGTTTGATGTTTTGGTCATGGCCAGTCCTTAAGTCTTGTTGCAAGGGGTATTTGTTAAGTGTCCGTGTTGTGTGAATAAAGTATAAAAAAATACAAAAAAAAAACCCTTTTGTTTACTCGCGTTTCTTTTTACGTTTCCTGTTAGCTTGTCCTCCCCTTACCCTTTCCCTTTCTATTCTGTCGGGCTCCAACCCTAGACTGGAGCTTGTAACAGTGGCCTAATGGTTAGGGAAGTAATTATAATTGAATGATTGCTGGTTAAAATCTCTGACCAGCAAGGTGCCACTGAGGTATCCTCAGCAAGGTGCTGTTCCCTGGGTGCTGAATCAGCTGTCCCCTGTTATGATACAATGTCAGATATGGGTTAAATGCAGAGGATACATTTCATTGTTGTGTGCTGTGGTGTGTCAACACTGATCACCTAATTCTAGTTACTTGGACCCACCTACTATACTATGTGATTGGTTACCTTTCTGAACCAATAATTTTTCATTCTGCCCCCAGAAAACGTTTGTATAAGTAAAACTCCCATGAGAGTAAAATCAGGTTCTATTAGCTGGTTTTGCACATTGCATGCAAAATAAATTAAATGACTGCTTTTTCAAATCTTTTCCCTTTTTCAGTTTTACTTTCCATTAAATTTTGTCAAGCATTTCTCAGTATAAATAAGAAACTACATAGAATATCCATACTTTCTTAATTTATCATATTAATCACATGGTCATATTATATTATTGTATTGCTATGTTTTGTCAGCTCTAACTTTTAGTAATGGGAAGAGTATAGTTTTTTTGAGCATAGTACATTTCATGTATCTGTCAAGAAATGGGGAGTGTGGATGTTTCAGGGAAGGTCTGGGCTTTGTATGTTTGAGAGAGATGCCAGAAGCGCTGTGCTAGTTCTCAGAGTTCTCACAGTTTTGCTTATATGTATTTATATGTTGTGGTTTTTCTCCCATCCATTATATGCAGGCAATATAAAAGGATTATCTGTTCCATCCTCCAATAATGCCCAGGTCCATTTGATCTGCATGTTTGCTACCATAAATATCAAGCTTGTTTGTTTTTGGTTATTTATTTTTCTCATCAGTGCATAAAAGGCTGGCCTTTCTGAATTATTTACTATAAGTTTACAGTGTATTTTAGTGAGTGGACATTGAAGACCAGGATGTGTGATGTGTCCATCTTCATCACAAGAGAGTGCTACATCTATTGCAATTTTAAACATACGCCCTAGGATATAAAATTAGCTGTGTTTAGTTACGGACATGTTACACAGATTCAATGGAGAATTATTCAGTTAGATTAGCACCTGCTAATCCATGCAAGGTATATACTTTTCAGTACATTTCACAATTTGCATGAATTTCCACATGATCTACTAAGTTTGGAAAGAATTACTCTTATGCGATGAACCAGAGAATACCAGACTTCAGGCTCAATGACCAAGGTGGACTTTTTTGGCTACAAATCAGGTCAGTGTGAAGAATAATACTATGCATCACTTGATTTATCTCCCAGGTTGTTTCCTTGATACTTTCTCTCCAGTTCATAGCCACTGATGGCATTGCTACATGGCCAGGATGTTGGGGAACTGCGTTCAAAGCCCTGGTGGCTACTGGGATGCAACAAGCTATTTGTTCTCCAAACAGACACGCGGTGCCCGAGGGTGTCTTGTATACAAACAAACGGTCGAGACAAGTCCTTGAATGTGAAGCCAGGGGAATTCCCCTTTGGAAACCTGAGTGGAAACTTGCTGCTCTTTTTCTGCTTAAGACACGCTCAGATGAGCTACTCTGGGAATGATTTACCTGCGGGGGTTGCGACAGGCGTAGCTCATTTGTTTGTTTTCCAGCACAGATCTTCAAATCTATGGCAAGGAGATACTTATGAGCGATGCATGGCTGACACAGTGCTATCTGTGTGCCACTGATAATGTCTGACACATATATACACACACATACAGAATACAAAGTTAAATTCAGAGAAATGCCTCATCGAGATTAGGAGAAAACCCTTGAAAACAAATGATACTTCACTGAGCTCATTCTGTAATCTTTTTCTCATATCTGATTTAAACTCCACAGCACTGAAATCCTTATTGTTTTACAAGAAGGAGTCACTCTGTTGATGTCCTCCTAATGGTGAAAGTGCACAGCAGACAGCTTTGGTCCTCCCTCTTGTGTCATATGGTAGGGTAACCCGATCAGGACACTTTGAGCTAGGACAGGATTTGTAAACTACTATTTCAATTAAAAGGACCTGGATTTCACTTAAGTACTGATTTCTTACTGTGTCCTGATTGGTCAGTCTCTTATAATCATACAGTGTCACTATTGTTTACGTGAAATAGCCCAATGGGTCTTTCAATCAAAGAAACAAATCAGTCAAAGTACAAGACGAACTGAAGTATTTAGCCAAGCGCAGGAGCATTTCAGTTTTACTGTATAAGGTAGTTATACAGTATAGGTAGTTAATAAAACTTGAAGTAACTCAAAGTGTCCTCCCTGACATGGATTATCCGGCCACCCTACCATATGGTGCCTTTAAAATATTTGTTTTAATAATGTTCTTAACTAGGGCAACCTACATTGTTTGCTTGGTTGGTATTTGGATAGCTGAAGTTTATCCGAAGCAATCTGAGCTATGTACCTGATTCATCATTTGCCTACTGTGGCTGGCTGGATGACTCTGGGTCATAGGGCCAGTGAAGCTGAACTGACCTCCAACTCTTCTTCGACATCTGCTGATGTGAGTGACTCCATCACTGGGGATGCCCGTTAACAACACGGGTCAACGAACTGGAGCCATCACAGTGCTGCCATGGCCTGTTCATAACAACCAGGAAACCATTGCTTGCTCATTCATGCTTGATAAGTATGACTCAAGGGATGCGTCCTTACAAACATTTGGCAAAGGGCTGTCAAAGCCATATAAAAAAGGAGGATACAATGGGCAGATTAAAATAACCTGCACTTTTTAATGTTTTTTTTTTTTTTTTTTAAACTATGGAACTATATATATTTTTGATTGTCTGGAACTGTGGAGAAGTTTGCACCCACCTGAAAATAAAAGAAACCGTTCACCAGTCATACCTGGCATGTTATTCCTCTTGATGTCCAAAGCAGAAAGGATGAAATGGAGGAAAAGGGAAAGAACTGACTCCATATTCCCAGTTGAGTTGAGACTCCCACACTATTTCAGAGCTAGAGTTCAGTCGTGCACATTCACAATCCCAACAGCTCACAATGTAAGGAGTCCAGTTTCATGTTTTAGTTTTGCCCTGATATAGCAACTAATATGTTACTATGAATAAGAACATAAGAACATAAGAACTATACAAACGAGAGGAGGCCATTCGGCCCATCAAGCTCGCTTGGGGAGAACTAAACTAATAGCTCAGAGTCGTTAAAATCTTATCTAGCTCTGATTTAAAGGAACCCAAGGATTCAGCTTGCACTACATTATCAGGAAGGCTATTCCATACTCTGACTACACGCTGCGTAAAGAAGTGCTTCCTTAAATCCAGCTTGAAATGTTCTCCCGCTAATTTCCACCTATGGCCACGAGTTCGTGTATTTAAACTAATGCTGAAGTAACGAATGTTATATGACTGCAATCAACTGAGTACCTAATCTACCCTGACGCTCTTTTTGGGGATATCTGAGTATACTAGCAGTGCAAAGACCTGTTTATTGGGGTTTTGAGTGTGTGTTTTGTGATGGACAAGCTCTACATATGTACTATGGTACTGTTCTACGTAAATGGCCATGGAAATGGCTGCTATTCCTTTCTGATTTCATACTGTACATTTTCCTCTCTCAATATATGTACTAAAAACCTTTTCATTTGCTATATATCTTTATTGTTCTTTTACAACATTTACAAAGTTGACAAAAACAATTTCTAGCATATGTACCAACTTATATAATACAATTTCCATATTTTTGCATCTTTTTACAAATACTTCTTTGATGGTGACTGAAACCTGTTCATGAAGAGAATGATTCATTACCTGACTTTTTATGTAAATAGAGGCTGACATGCACCCAATTCTCTGGGTTATACTGCACAAGCAAACTTATTATAGTGCTATTAATTAAACATTAAACATTAAATACAATAAATGTAAAAAAAAAAAAAAAACAATATAAATGATCCTACAGTATGTTGGCGGTTCATAAGTGTTCTAAACTCAGGCAAAAAGAGTAGCTTTAAACCAATATTAATTGCATGTGAGATTCATAGGCCTAGGGCTGGTAAATTGGGAAGGTGGTGTGAGAGCAGAGGGAGCAAAACTCACACCTTTTTACTTGGCAGAATTAAGATATGGTTCAGCAAAATCACAGCACAGAATTAAATCAGTCAGAAGCAAAAATATGTGTGTGATTAAACTGAACATGTTATAGTGTATAGCTGCAATTCTCAAAATCTATATGAGGAAATTTCAGTAGTCATTCAGTTTTATGCCACTTACACTTCAAAATGAATCTTACCTTATAATGAGGCCAATTTCAGTATAAGTGGGAAATTGATAATGGGGGGTAATGAGTCTGTCTTAAAGGATCTCGGAACACTCAGTCTTTCCCTCCCTTTAAGCAGGCTGAATTTGGCTCTCTCTTTTTCTTTAATATATTGAAGGCGACATTTAAAACATGGGCATATTTGAATACAATACAGTTGCCTAATCATCCATCCATTTTCCAAAACTGCTTGTCCAATTCAGGATCATGGGGGGTCTGGAGCCCAAACCAAGATGGGGTATCCAACCCATCACAGAGCAGACTAACACTCGCAAGGACACTTATGGGCAATTTAGTAATTCCAATTAGCCTCAACGTGTTATTGGACGGCGGGGGGAAACAAGAGCATGTGGAGGAAACCCCACAATGACACAGGGAGGGCATGCAAACGCCTCACACACGGAACCCTGGTGTAAGCTTGAACCTGGGTCCCAGAGGTGTGGGGCGACAGTGCCAATCACTGCACCACCCATTGCCTTAAACGTGTGAATAATGTTAGTTGTTTAATTATATTGTTAACTGGCTGGCCATCATCAAAATTATCTGCCATTTATGGCACAGTAGTCCATCTGTTGGTTTGTACTACACAGGACAGAGATATTATGTGGTACCTTGGGCGGAGCTTAATTCTCCGCTTCTGACGTCATAAGAGGAAGTGGCTTATCCTTGATTCTGATTGGTCGAGAGTTTATGCCCATATATGGTATCAATACATGCTTATGCCACGTTTTGCCGATAGGGGGCGAAATGGTTTCGGGAGACTGCCGTTATGTACATATATGGTATCAATACATGCTTATGCCACGTGCTGCCGATAGGGGGGTTTGGGAGATTAAACTTTAATAGAATAAAAATACATTACATGTATTTTATTAATGTGCTTTTTTAATTACGTTTTTAAGGTATAATAAAACATAGAGCAGGATGAAGGCAAGCTAGCCCATACACGTTCAGCGGGGTCGTCCGTCCGGCCGCGTGTTGTTAGTAAGCGCCGAGGCGTATTTTAAAAGAAAGCACCCAAATGTTTTAAAGAAGAAAGCACCAAAAGAAGAAAACCATTAGTGTTATTTTAAAATTAAAAGCAGTGTGAATTTAAACAAACATGCCCGAAAGAAGCAGCAGAAGAGCAAATTTAAACAAGCGAAACCAACAAACATACACCCCGTCGTTTTAAAAGAAGCGAGCACTCATTACATTTAACCAACACGAAAGACTTTAGTTATATTTACCAGGTTGGAGAAAGCATGCAAGCGGCAAACTTTTAGAAGAAATAGGACGAAACGATCCCGGAGCTCCGACACATGCAACTACTCTGTTTGAACAACGCGGGGCGGAATGGCCGATCGCTAGTCCGGCGCTTGGCGCATGCGCACCCACGCCGCATCCCCTTTCAAAATGGCGACGCCGGCGGAGCGCCTGTTTTAGCAAATAAAACCCCTATAGCCGTGATGTTTTTAAGGAATGAAGCACTTTTCTGCCAATGTGAATAATAAAGTAAAGCGGTCTGAGCATTTTCGACAGCAATAATCAAAGAATAACGCAGTTAATTCTTGTTTAAACGAGCGCATGCGCGTAGATCCACACAGCATTTCCTTTATTGAACTAGCTCGTTGCGTCAAGCAACTGTCAAATGGCTAACTATTGAGCTGGACCAAGAATTCATGCATCTACCTTTGCAATGCAACTACCTTTTTCTCGGGTCGACATGCAATACTTGGCAATGCCGTTAGGCAGGGGTTAGCTCATCAGAACAGCAGGATGTTGTGTAGGAACGGCTGAAATTTAGGCAGCAACAAATTCTTTCGTTATAGCATTATTTTAAATTTGTATGGGTGTGATATATGCCATTTATGCAATGAGGTGGAATTAAACAACAGGGTATCCGACTGGTTCCACAAACAGCCGTACCACTAATGTGTTAAACAAAGAATAAAAAACCATTAATTACACATGCTTACGTATAAAATATATAAAAGTTTAAGGAATAAAACACACGACAAACAGCAGCCCCACTAAACAAGGAATAAAAACGATCATTACCACAAATTATGATATTTAAGTATAAAAATAAATAAGTTGAGGACTAAAGCAGTCGACAAACTACCCCGTAAACAAGGATTAATGAATAAAATTATTTCAATGTGGCTAAAGTAGACGTACGCGACTATTTAATAGGTTGTGCAAAAGCACATTTTAAAAACTGGCAATAACTCGAACGGCGGTAAAGACGGGTCGCTAGCGCCACCCTGTGTCCACAGCATGTGGTCCCCACAGCGGGGAAGGGGCGGTCCAGCCCCCCCCCCCCCCCCCCAAAAAAAAAAAAGTTTCCCCTATATTAGGGGCGACGCTGTCGACCAAAAATACAGAAGAACTTGAAACGTTATCGACGATCAGCTCACGACGCCAAAGATGGAAATGACAAACTGGAGGTATGTTAAATTTCTTTCGCCATACTTTAAAATTGTTTGAATTGTCGCTATTGTGAAAACATTTGCGATTACTTTTGACCAAGAATTTTCCACGGTGTCAAGCCCGAGTAAGCCCCGTGAAGCAGAGGATTGGAATAGCGGTAAGTTAATATCAATGATAAGCACATCAATGGATTTACTGTTTTAAAAAATTGTGGAAAGACTGAAAGTTTTATGTTCACTGTCGCAGATAAGGACGCCGACCTGTTAAGCACGCCGACGGTTATTTTCAGAGATAATCGTGAAGGGACTGTCCACGGACAACACAAGCGGAAAAGAACGGATAGTTTTAACGGTACGTGGAACAATACCCGCATCGTGGATTTTTGTGTATGAAATGCTTAAAGACTTGTCCTTCTCTTCCCCCCAAGACACTGCCGATGATGAATTGTTGATCGCTGCGGCTGAAAAAATTGAAGCGGGTCTAGCGACGGCAGAAACTTCAACCGACGGCGCTCAGAGCGAACCTGAAGAACAGTTGGAATCTACGCCGCCGGGTACTCCTACTACAGGGGTTGTGATGCCGGACCAAGGGTTCCCAGCAAGCGGTGATCCAGAGACCACATCCCGGGCCTTATCGGGACCCCTGCAGAGGACGCAAGATTGGGATATTGACCAATTAACACCTTGGCAGTGGCCGGTTGCGAGCTCCCTGGACGGCGCTGTATCCCGGGCCGAGAGGCTGAAGGGGCTCAAGGTAGCTTTTTTCCTTTTTCAGGATCAAATGTGTGATTTTTTGGCGGATTTGCCTGATCAGATATAAAGAATAAGCACAGACATGGCAGAAAACTGGAGGCAGTGGAGTTTTGACGGGGGTAGAAGCATGCATATAAATGATGGTGAAACGCCGCTGAACCCCGATCTGCTTCGGCTGATTGATGAACTGAATGACGGACCACCGGCTGAAATTAACCCCTACATGCTCGCCTTAATAAATGATTTAAATGAGAATGGTGCTCATGAAGCGGTTGAGGCTATGGACTATGTTAATATGGGTGACGCTATAGACAATGTAGACGGGTGGCTACCAAATGCTCATGTGTCTATGAATGTGGAAATGGCTGACGACCACGCGGATGACAGCGGACCGGACAACGATGTGCAAATGCTTGACGCTGATGACGGATCGGCCATGTACGCTGAACTGCATCAGATGATTGCTGAACTGAATGGTGAGCAACCGGGTGAATTTAACCCCATTTTACAAAACTTCTTAAATGATTTAAATGATGATGAAGATGGAGCGGCGGGGGACCCTGAAATTATGGACGTTGATAATGGGGAACAACAACAACATGGTGGGGGCGCAGCTGATGGTGATGTTAATGTAATACGCAGACCACAGTTTAACAACACTGAAATAAGGCAACGCTTTCATTTTGAGGGGATTGAGCATGAGGACATAGTAGATGTCTACAGGTCTGTTATACAGACATTCCAAAATTTGGTGGACAGAGTGAACGCTTTAGCGGGGCCTGGGGATATCATACAGGTGGAACTGCAGGGCGATTCAGTGACTAATGACACAGCTATACATGTTCGAGGCGAGATCGATCTAAATGATCTGCTATCGATGGTAGACAACCTTACACAGAGTAATGCCGAGGTTTTTAGCGATGAAACGCTGGAGCTGGTCGTGCAGATTATTCATAATCGAAATGGTGGTGCGGCCAAACGACAGAAATTAACAAAACTTTTAAAATCTGAAATTTTGCAAAAGAAGCTCAGGTGCCTTATTGTTTCTGAAAACTCTGGCAATAATCTGTGCTTTGCTTACTGCGTAGTCCGCCTCTTAAACCCTGACATGTCACATGAGATTGCTGAGATAGAAGCTAAACGTTTGCAGGAATCAGTCGGGCTAACTGTGGCCGACATGGTTTCATTCTCAAACATAGCAGAGTTTGAGCGAATGCTTGGGGTCAAAATCGTTGTGTGGTACCGCTGTGACAAGTCTGACATTTTTAAGAAATTTCAGACAAACCCCGAGCCTCGTAATAAAACAATCTTTCTGTACCTTCAAGATCAGCATTATTTCGGCATAAAAAGCTTGACGTCGTTTTTTGGGGAATCGTACGTCTGTGATTATTGTTATGCATCATTCAGTATTAAAACAGGGCACAAATGCGAGTATTACTGCAACGTGTGTCTCAGTCCCGAGTGCCATAAGCACCGCTCAGCATACATACATTGTGAGGACTGCGGGTCGTACTGTCGATCGCGGTATTGCTTCGAGCAGCACAAAATCTCAAAACAGCAACCAGGCAGCGCTGGTGTACACTGCTTGTGCGACACAGTCAAGTATTGTGACAAGTGTAACAATCGGTACACCGTCACTAAAAATAATCAAAAGGGTCATAAATGTAAACCAAATACCAGATGCGCTTTTTGTAAGGAGGACTTGACCCCTGACTGTACGCATCAGTGTTTTATCGAGCCAGTAAAGAGAGAGGACTTGACAGACCGATATGTGTTTTACGACTTTGAATGTAGACAAGATGAGGGGACGCACATTGCTAATTACATCTGCTGCATCGACTTTGAGGGCAATTGTTGGACCGCTAAGGGGGATGGCTGTGTGGCAGAATTTTTCAAAAAGTACCGCAACCATAAATACAAGGGGTACACATTCATAGCGCACAACTCTAAAGGCTATGACAGTTACCTGCTCATGAAATATTTAGTTGAGAATGGTATCACACCCCACATTATTACACAGGGCAGCAAACTGCTCTGTGTGACAGACGAGGACTTTAGCCAAAGATACATTGACTCCCTCTGCTTTCTGCCCATGAAGCTGAGCGCATTCCCCGCCGCTTTGGGTTTTGAGAGCGAAAAGAAGGGCTATTTCCCACATTTTTGGAACACCGTAGAAAATCAAAATTACATCGGTCCCTACCCACCACCAGAGGCATACGGTGTGCAAACCATGATGGAGAAGGACAAGAGAGAGTTTATGGAGTGGTACGGTACTATTGCGGGCGAGGTGTTTGACTTTAGAAAAGAAATGGCAGAGTACTGTAAAAATGATGTTGTCATCTTGAGAGAGGGCTGTCTCAGGTTCAGGGGTGAGATTATAAACAGCTGTAATCTAGACCCTTTTCAATGTGTCACTATTGCCTCAGCGTGCATGAAGCAGTTTTGCATGAGTTTTTTGCCTGAAAATACCGTCGCTCTAACCACTCCAGATAATTACATCAAGCGACAAAAGGCATACTCCACGCCATCTATCCAGTGGCTGGAATACATCGCACATAGCGAAAAACTAGAGATACAACACGCGCTCTGCAGAGGGGAGGTGAAAATGGGTCCCTACTACCTCGACGGCTATGCCGAAATCGACGGGGCTCGTACGGCGTACGAATTTGCTGGGTGTTTTTTTCACGGGTGCCCAGAATGCTTTGATTCTAACACACTTAACCCCGTAACAAAACTTCGTTTTGGGGACATGCATCAGCAGTTTCAGGATAAAATATTTGCCCTTAAACACACGTACAACCTCAATGTACATGTTATTTGGGAACACCAGTGGGACAAAATGAAGGCTGAAAATGCAAGTGTACAGGCGTTCTTGAGGGAATTTGACTTTCCAGAGCGCATCGATCCTCGGGACGCTCTGTTTGGCGGCAGAACTAACGCCTTGCAATTGCACTACAAAGCAGAGGGCGACGAGCGTATAGATTACTACGACTTCACGAGCCTTTATCCCTCTGTCAACAAGTTTAAGGAGTACCCGGTAGGACACCCCGTAATCATTTACCGCGATTTCGACAGTGTGGAAAACTATTTTGGGTTGATCAAAGCCAAGGTTTACCCACCGAGAGGTCTTTACCTGCCGGTTCTGCCTTACAGGTCCGGCGGTAAACTCATGTTCACACTTTGCAGAACATGCTGTGAAACTGAGACGCGGGGGGTCTGCAATCATGCAGATGAGCAGAGAGCTCTGAGCGGTACGTGGTGCAGTATCGAAATCAACAAGGCTGTTGAAAAGGGCTACAAAATTGCCAAGATTTACGAGGTCTGGCATTTCCCCGATAGGACAGACACACTCTTTGCTGACTATATTAACACCCATTTAAAGGGAAAACAGGAGGCTTCGGGTTATCCCTCTTGGGTAAAGAGTGCTGAGGATAAAGAGAGATACATTCAGACCTACTTTGAGAAGGAGGGCATCCGCTTGAACCCCGAAAACATCGGGGTGAACAAAGTAAAACGCCAAATTTCCAAATTGTTTTTAAACAGTCTTTGGGGAAAATTTGGACAGAGGATAAATCAGGCAAGTACGACGCTCATCAAAGACCCCGATGAGTTTCTCATGTTCATTTTTTCAAAGCTGGTCAATGTGTCTCACTTTTCCTTTTTGAATGACAATGTGGCAATGGTCCAATGGCGGAACATAAAAGGGTTCCCTAACATGCCGCGGCACGTCAACACGTTTATTGCGGCTTTCACTACCGCGTATGCGAGGCTCGAGCTGTACAACCTCATGGACCGCTTGGGGCGGCGTACGCTGTACCATGATACAGACTCTGTCATTTTTGTCAGCAAGCCGGGGGACTGGATGCCACCTTTGGGTGACTTTCTCGGTGAGTTGACAAGCGAGTTGGACCCAGATGATCACATTGTGGAATTTGTTTCAGGGGGTCCCAAAACTTATGGGTACAGAACCGCAAAAAGTAAAACAAACTTGAAAGTTAAGGGAATAACGCTGCACAACACCAATTCGAAAGTTGTCAACATCGCATCCCTCACAGAGTTAGTTCACGATTTTGTGAGTAACCCACGTGACCCCCCTCGAGAGATCAGGACATCTACGCAGCAAATCTTGAGGGATAAAAGGGGGTTCCTTTTGAAAACTAAGACAGTCAACAAGTGTTTCAAGGTTGTGTACACCAAGCGGCAGCTACTGCCTGACTATTCCACACTGCCTTATGGCTTCTAGTGACGGGTTCGACAATAGGCTTCAGCACCCATTCTCGTGCATTTTATCGGGACCGAGCAACTGTGGCAAGTCTTATTTCATTAAAAGACTGCTTGAGAATGTGGATTGTACATTGTCCAGAGTGCCTGAAAACGTCGTATGGTGCTATTCTTGCTGGCAACCATTGTATGATGATTTGTTGTGCAAAATAAAAAATATTAAATTTCTGGAAGGAATCCCAGAGTCTCTGTGTGACGACGAACTTTTACCATCAAATAAAATTAATTTGATCATCATTGACGACCTTATGGAAAAAGCCAGCGATAACGGCGAGGTGGAAAAATCTTTTACCAAGTACACGCATCACAGAAATCTAAGCGTCATATATCTGGTGCAGAATCTTTTCTTCCAAGGTAAGAAGAGCCGGACCATCAATCTCAACGCTAATTATATAGTATTATTTAAAAACCCCCGAGATAAATTACAGACGAGTGTATTGGCAAGGCAGATGTACCCGCAGCATTCAAAATTTTTTCTAGAAGCTTTCGAAGACGCTACAAAAGTCCCTTACGGATATCTGTTGGTGGATTTAAAAGCCGTGACACCCGAGGACTGTAGGCTCAGAACAGGAATGCTTCCACCCGAGTGGCCGGCTGCTTACGTGCTCAAGAAAAAATAATAATGTCGGCTCGTATAAAAAGAAACTGGAGTGACCTGAAAGCTTTATTTGACAGTAACGCCAGACAGAGAAAGAAAATTTTAAAGACGGCATCTCCGGGTTTGCTGAACACTCTTTGTGAAATAGCTTTGAACGTGCTGTGCGGCAAGATCCCGCTAACCAAAGCCCAGATTGTACAACTAAAAAAGCAAAAGAGCGGCATTAAACTATTGGCAAACAAACGGACATCGTTTAAAAAAAAGAAGAAGGCTATTATACAGACCGGTGGGGGATTCATTCTACCCCTGCTAAGTGTCGCCATACCGTTTCTCACCAGTCTTTTTCAACGGAGCTAAGTAAATGGAACACGCTAGGAAAATGTATCTAGTTCCTAAGGCTCAGCTTGAAAAACTGCATAATGCCACATCTCCTAAAGACACGATAAGACAGACTGCCGAAAGCGAATTGGACATTGCAATGCGCAACATTTTATCAAGAACGGATGTTGCTGACCACGAAAAGGTCCGCTTGTACACAGAGGTGCTACAGAGATATTTGACTTTGGCCAGGCAAGGTGATAATGAGCCCTTATCTTTAACACTTCCTCCTGAAGACCCCGTAATAGATAATGCTGTGGCGGCACGTGCCACCGTTGCTGGGGATTCCATTATGGACGAAGTCATTAAAAATGTTGCTTCGCGTAACAAGAAAAAGGCTGAATATATAATGGGTAAAATGCATGAAAACTCTGCCGTCACTGCGTGGAATCCGCGCGGGGAGTTTGTTTTTAATGGTACAACTATCGCTGGATCACACATGCTCGATTTGCTTAAAAACATTACCAACCCGCATAACGTGAACGAGGGGAGAAGGCCTGTGGGGTGGGGAGAATTTCTACAAGGCCTGGCTAGACTCAACATGCCTTGCACCCTCATACCTAACCAAGATGTTGGACGTCTCATAGAGTCGATCAAGAACAAGCCCCGCACCGAGGAGCGGCGTGACGGGACACCCCGAGATGGTCGGTCACCGCGAACCCCACGGAAATTCTTAAGACCCGACTGGCTTGTGTTTTAAAATGCTTTTGTACTTACTTAATTAAAACACTCAAACGTGATATTTTGTCTTTGTGTTTTTTTATTTGTCATGCACAATCTTTTTCAAAGCCTTACAACATCTCACCATCTGCATTTTGGTAAACATATTTTTCACACGATTGATATATTTAAATTTAGAAACAAAATGAGAAACCATAGCATCGTTCTTTTTTAAATCATTGCTATAAAACGATAGAATTTTGCAAAAAGAAAAGCCTCTACAGCGGTTAATTAAATAAAAAATGCAATGTTGTCCACACGTCACACTGAGATCGCTTTGAAGCTGCTTCGCGTTGCAAACGAGACGGTCACAGTGCCTTGTCATAAAAGCGTTTATGGTCCTCGGAAAGCTGGGGTGATCCGGAGGATTTCCGTACGAGTCGAAAAACTCTGCGGTGCTGTCAGTACCGATGAAAAGCGCCAGCCAGTGTTCACCGGGTGCCCAACTCGGATGTGTGTTGACGATGAAGATTGCGGGTAATTTTTCAAGTTTTACAGCCTCCAGCTCGTCACAAGCCAACACCCCATAAAAATGTCTAGCAGTCCAGCGGTTTCTGCCAAGGATGTTGGATAGCTCCAATGTGTTCATGACTAGTAGTAATCGTACAATACATTTCTCCTTTGGTTAATCTCGATTATATTGTCGAATGATGCGTAAACTATCAATGTCGCAGTCCTGGGCAGCAGCTGTCGGAATCTCATCTCCAGGCGCATATTTCCGCTTTTAACCATGGAGAGATGCTGATTACATCCCTCGTCGGGTGACAAGTTAAAGGCGTACAAAGTGTAGCCATTTATGTACTCGTTTCTGTCAACAGCGAAAGGCTCGTTTTTCAAATGTCTCCCCGTAGCCAAAATCAAACTGTAATATTCACGGGCCACGTTTCCTCGGATAAAATCTGGTTGAAAAGGTTTAGCGGGATACTGCTGGCCATCTACGTAAAGCGCTACAAATTCAGCGTCGTAATGTTGAAAATTGAAGGGGTTTCGATCGTACGCGCCCATAAAACCCATATTATCTACAAGCCCGATGACTACGGTTTTAGGCAGCTGACCTAGAAACAAATTTTCTTGAGCGCAGACACGGCTACCCGCGGCCACACTAAAAGTTTTCATACATACTCTCTCGATCGGGTATTTCGCGTTGGCTGTCAGCAATGCGCTCGCGTGCCCCAGTTTGACAGCCGTCGATACAGAAACTTTTTTAACAAAGAGGGATGCAGATACTATTTTGAGCGAGTACTGCTCAGCTGCATCACCGCTCATGAGGCAGAACTCATCTTTGTTTCGGACCATTTTAATTTTGACGTCGACCCCATTTAGCATTAGCCGCTCCTGAAAAAATATGTCAGAGTGTATTGGGCCCATCAAATCGAAAACGCTGCTTCTTGCCGAAAATGCGGCTCTTTTCTCTAGCCCCGCGTTAAGGCCTTGCGGGTCTGTCTCATTCATTCCTGTACTGCTGTCTTTGAAAAACAACCCGCAGGTAAACTGTCTGGAGAGCGTACCGACGCTATAATTAAGCAGGCACTCTATCATCGCTCTGTAAGGGTAAGTGTTGCTAGATTGGCTCACTAGCCGGTCACCCAGGGATACGTCCACTTGTGAGAAAATCGAGGCGATCGGGTAATTTATGACTCCCACATTTGCACCGGCGTCAATGTTTGTACCGTTAGCTCTTGTGATCCGACACCGGAGATGCAGTAGCGTGTTGTTGAGATCTAGGTAATCTTCCCCATTACCGGCGATAAAAAACTCCAGGGGGCCGTTATCAGTTAAGGCTGAGAGTGGTGGCACTTCCACGTATATATTCTTATCAATGCTTGCTTGCGTGTATGGTATTGCAAAAATATCCAATTCTGATTTCATACACTCTTCCGACATGTTGTGAATGAGGGCCATAGTTTTAGAAAATGTATCTTCTTCTCTGTGCTTTTTTGGCAACCTTCTTCTCGCGCTTCTTTTTGACTACTGTGACTCTCTTGGGTATTGCTTTGCGTTTTTTAGCGGTGGTAATTCGATCCCCAGGGGGTCTACGACGCTTGCCTCGAGCAAGCACCATGAGCCCCGAGCCCTCTTGTGGCTGTGCTGTCAATTGACCCGTCATGGCTCCTGTTACTACGTCTTTAACGATATTTTGGGCGGCCGATTTTAAATGCGGTTTCGCCATATTGAAAGTCCTTTTCAGAAATGGCACCGCCATTCTGAGGAGTCCTCGAAAAAGCCCTCCCAGACCCCCACCGTACATAACGGGGGCTCCATTGTATCCGGGTAGACCGTTACCCGCTTGGTTTCTGTAGTATTCCACATATCTATGTGGATCTGAAAAGCCGTCGGCGCTGTACATTATTGGGGATAGTACTGCTTAACCGGTCTGAAATGCAGTTTTACGAGCGTTTTCCCGTATCGGAAGGGTATCGCCTTGTTCTGGTCAGACTTTAACTCGATGGCAATGTTATCAATGTGATTCTTGCAGAGCGATACGTAATGAATCCTGTCGTAAGATATTGTGACCATCGAGTTGTGTTCCCCCGCTATATGTACGCTCCGTAAAAGAGGCACGTGGCTGTCACCCACTCTTTGATGCTCGACAATGTCTGAATACACGTAAATCGTGTAAAAACCGGCGCTTATGTCGGCGGGGTACGGTGCCGCTGGTCTATCACCAATCTTCTGAAATACATCAGGCACAAACCCTAGCATCCGTGCAAGGTTACCTTTCGCTTTAAAGGCAACGTGCGGTGGTCCGATCATATACACTTTGTTTTTTATCACGCTATAGTCAAATTTTAGTTTTGACCCTCCTAGAACCGCATTCGTCTCACTGATTAGTTTTTCAATATCTCTGTAATATCCTGCCTTTAGCTTGTACTGTAGGGTCGACGGTATCGACATCCATCCTGTCACGTAAAATAAGGTGTCTTCTTCTTCTACCAGCGTATCCCATGTACGCGGGTAATGGATTTCGGCTAGGCCTACTTCCCATTTACCATTCAGTTCAATCGGCTTGGCTAGTTTTGTCGTGTAGCTTGATATGGTATTGTGTGGGAAAACATCCATAGACGCATTGCTTGGGAGCGTGACATAAAAGCCGCTTTCCTCCATGGCCGCTTTTGGTGGAACTGAACACTACAAACACGGCCCGTCGCACTTATATGTCAACTACTTGATTAGCAGGAACCCAGCTGTTAAATTTGTCTGGCCATCCCTGCCATTTCACTAAAAACATTTTTTTACCACGCAGCGTTTTTTCCGCAACGATTTTCTCAACTTTGAAGTTTTTGTCTTTGTCTAGTCTGATCTTTTGTAGCTCTTCGGTGTAAAATGTCCCCTCTATGATTTCGCCGTCATAATCTTTTAACCTATACACCGGCGGTGCTCTAGGTAGATGTTCGGCGACGGTAAAGTACTCGTCCGTAAAAGTTTGCTCGTATCCTTTGGTGAATTTTCCCCGTGCTTTAGACACCCTGACCACATCTCCAATTTTAAACTTATAGCGGCGCTTTTTAGATGTACTCGGAATCAAACCATAAATGTTGTTGAAGACTTGGGCCGCATTCTGTGCATTTACCTCAACCGGTTTCATTTTAATGGTACTGTGGTGGGTGTTATTGTACGCTCTCGCTAGGTCTTGTACAATGTCCACATACCTTCTTGTATTATAAGCTGTAAAATAACGCCACATTCGTGTCTTTAATGTTCGGTTAAACCTTTCCACTACAGACGCTTTGACATCGTTACCAGTGGCGAAATGTATTATTCCATGTTTCTCGGTAAGCTTATGAAACGACGCGTTAAAAAACTCTGTCCCGTGGTCGGTTTGTAGCTTTTTAGGGGTCCTGCCTTCAGAGAGAATGTTTTCAAACACTTTCTTTACCTCTGCACCCGTCTTGCTTTTAAGACATCGAACCCATGCGTATTTTGATAGAATGTCTATACACGTTAACATGTATTTAAAATCGTCATTCTGTTCAGCGTAAGCCGACATGTCCACCAAGTCAGCTTGCCATTGAGAATCGATATTAGTCACAAAGACTCTGTTCCTTTTAAAGTTAAACCTGATCGGTTTATGTAATGTGTACGCATCTTCACCAGATAGCCATGTAGCAACTTGTTTCTTATTTATATTACCCGCACCTTCTTCTTCATCTATCAGAGCTCTGTATAATCTGTCGGGGCCTCCAAAAGACCCAGGGTTTGATGGTGTATAATAGACCCGTTTCAAGCGCTTATCATCCATCGTGGACCTCTAGCAATAATGACAAAGTGTTTTTGAGTCAACTCATTTTATTTAGAACGCATGCAAAATTGTCAGAAACACATAGTTCAGCGTTTACACATCAGCCTGGGGTTGTTTGTATGCGTGCAAAATACAGAATTCATTAAATGCGTCATCTATAGCCCCCTCGTAATCTGCCCCTTCACCTTCACGTTTCAACTCGCGCAATTTCTCCCGCACGTTTATTTCATCTTTAAGATCACACATGACTGCCTCAACAGCGCCCTGTACTTTCACTGGTGAGGGGTGGGGATTGAACACCGACACCGCTTTCGTGATGATGTGTTTAAACCATGGTCTATACAGCTTTTTGGCCAACTTTTCAAAATTGTGAAAGAAGTAAAATGGCTCGGGGTCGTACAGGCACGTGTGCCGACGCTGGCTAGGATGCATCACAGAGCAACCTACACAGTCCTCCTTCAAGTCCTCCTCGATCACATGATCCAGAATGCAGGCAAGTGCCCCTTTGATAATTTTCATGGCAGAGTCAGTGATGCTCCCATCCACAACATCTTCAGACAATGACAGCGCAGCAAAACGCTCGCAGAGTTCGTCGATCGTCGGTGACGGGGACCGTGGTGTTCCCAAGAATACATGAGGGGTCGCCGCTGCAGCCTCAAACATCGAAGACGGCCATTGCGCCCATGTTGGGCTCGAAGGGGGTGCCGATGAAAGGCACGGGTCGCCATACGGCCCCCATGATGCGGCCTGCTGAAGGTCAAAAGGCTCTGGTGAGTTGTCAAGTCGCAGCCCAAAAGTCGATTGCGGTATCGGTGGCAGCCGAGGACGGGTTTCAGCGTTGTTCAGCCGCAGTCCAAAAGTATTCTCTTCTATCAGTGGCAGCGTGATCGTTTCAGGAGATGGCGGGATAGTCGAAGTTGTCTGTTTGCACGCCATTGCAAGCTGGGGAGGTGTGTCTCGTTGTCTTTGAGTGCTGGCTCACAGGAGCGATGGGTATTAATACGTTTTTCACCATGGTTAAGTACAGCCTTCTCTCATCTTATTGGTTGCTACTGCCACAAATGGGGAGTGGCTAATGATCCCCCCGTCGATCTCACTTTGTTCAAACTTTTTCTCGAGTTTTATACAGATACATTCTTTATATGAGAATATGCTGCACAGAGCCCCATGCTTGCGTTGTCTCCACGGCTTGCGGGGTGCCCATGTTGGCTTTAGCGGCACTAAGTCACAGTTATGGAGCGTCGCTGGTGTCATCAAACTCATGGCTGGAACTGTCTGTATGAGACAATTTGACAATTGCTCGCCATTTGACAGGTGCTTGACGCAACGAGCTAGCTCAATAAAGGAAATGCTGTGTGGATCTACGCGCATGCGCTCGCTTAAACAAGAATTAACCGCGTTATTCTTTGATTATTGCTGTCGAAAATGCACAGACCGCTTTACTTTATTATTCACATTGGCAGAAAAGTGCTTCATTCCTTAAAAACATTACGGCTATAGGGGTTTTATTTGCTAAAACAGGCGCTCCGCTGGCGTCGCCATTTTGAAAGGGGAGGCGGCGTGGGTGCGCATGCGCCAAACGCCGGACTAGCGATCGTCCATTCCGCCCCGCGTTGTTCAAACAGAATAGTCGCATGTGAGGGGTCTCCGGAGCGTTTCGTCCTATTTCTTCTAAAAGTTTGCCGCTTGCATGCTTTCTCCAACCTGGTAAATATAACTAAAGTCTTTCGTGTTGGTTAAATGTAATGAGTGCTCGCTTCTTTTAAAACGACGGGCTTGTTTGTTGGTTTCGCTTGTTTAAATTTGCTCTTCTGCTGCTTCTTTCGGGCATGTTTGTTTAAATTCACACTGCTTTTCTTTTAAAATAACCCTAAGGGTTTTCTTCTTTTGGTGCTTTCTTCTTTTAAAACATTTGGGTGCTTTCTTTTAAAATACGCCGCGGCGCTTACTAACAACACAGGGCCGGACGGACGCCCCCGCTGAACGTGTATGCGCTAGCTTGCCATTATCCTGCTCTATGTTTTATTATTCCTTAAAAACGTAATTAAAAAGCACATTAATAAAATACATGTAATGTATTTTTATTCTATTAAAGCTTCCCAAACCCCCCTATCGGCAACACGTGGCATAAGCATGTATTGATACCATATATGGCCATAACGGCAGTCTCCCAAAACCATATCGCCCCCTATCGGCAAAACGTGGCATAAGCATGTATTGATACCATATATGGGCATAAACCCTCGACCAATCAGCATCAAGGATAAGCCACTTCCTCTTATGACGTCAGAAGCGGAGAATTAAGCTCCGCCCAAGGTACCACATAATATCTCTCAGGACAGCATTCACTCACATTGATGAGTGTTGATTGCACATCACCTTGTCGGCGGAACGTGGTTTTTCCCTCCTCGGACCACTCATAACAGGTACCCACAATGGCTGATCATGAAATGTACTTGGCGTTTCAGTGTGTGTAAACGCACATACACCAGCTTATCCCACGTGCACTCATTCCTTTTTTAGGAAATTGTGATTTTTCACATATTGCATATTGAGACAGCAGAATTTTTCATTGTTTCAGTTTCTAATACCTACTGTGTGCAAACGACTCCTTTTAGAAATGATCCTGAAAGACTTTGATTCCCAGAGCTCTTTTAGTCAAAGTACTTTTTCTCACTAAGCTGTTAGCTCTATGAAATTCCGTTATGGGTTTTAAAAACTGCTTATATGAGAATAAAATTTTACAAAAGTAATTTAAAGACCTGGAATAACTTTGCTGCATTATACATGTAGTTTTTTAGCTGATACGTTTATTGTTCAGCAAGCAACCTTATGTTAATGTATCAGGTTTGTACCTAATTTCTACACGCAGTGGGCTTGGGAAGGGAACAAGTTTAGCTAAAGGAACTTCTCTTTTAGCTGGGTTTACCCAACATGCTTGTGCAGTGGAAATGAGGCACAGAGTCAGATGTCAGCTGGGGCGGGAGATGACAGGGAGAGAGGCAGTCACCGGCGGAGGAAGGCCGTCAGCTTCCCTGAGCATTGTGGCAGGAGCCGGACAGTGCAGCCAGTGATGTAGCAGTGTGGCTTGGCGGCCCATCATTCCTCTCCGTAATCATTGCTTCCAGCAGGACCTGCTCATAGCCCCAGGAAATTGAATCACATCTCTGCCGCAAGCTTGTCAAACCTTTCATTTCATATTTTAGTTGCCCTGCAACTATTTATGTATTTATTTATTTATTTATTTTGGGTGGGGGGGTGTTCCTTTTATAAGCAGAAGCAAACAAGCATTACTAATTAAAAGAGTACTCCTTTACCTCAGCTTACTCTTCTGTCTGAGAGTGTAGCTCTTTTTTCTTCTATGGAGTGAAACACAAACATTTATTTGTGGCCTCTGCTGTCAGACTTAGCAGCTGCTTTCCTTTCTTTTCATGTTACATAATTGTTTTGTGATCATATGCTGCTGCTTCAATGGCAGATTTTGATCTTCTAAGTTATCAGTTTTGCTCGCACTTCCTAAAATTAGCAGCAGAAGCTGTTCCTTTCTAAAGTTGTATTGATCTGGTTTTGGGTTTCTAAGACTACAAGCAAAAATGTTCTCTTTCTTTTTTATCTAAGAATACTTTGTACTCCAATGACAAAACGAGTGATAATAATTAAGTAAATGGTAGATTAGTAGTCTATCTTCAATTCAATTCAATTAAATTCTATTTGCATAGCGCATTTATTTTCATATTACATTGCTTCAAAGCACTTTACATTATCCAAGCCCAGAGCCCCCAGTGAGCAAGCTACAGGAAAAAGTGGCAAAGAAAAACTCCCTAGAAGTAAGTAACCTTGGGATGAAGCTGACACAAAGGGGGAGCCAGCAGAGGAAGTCGAATGAAGAATATGACAAAATCCTAATTTTAACAGTGCAGATTTTAAGATTTGAGTCTCAATGCGGAGAGCAGGCAGGTGATTCTATGCAGGTGCTGGTGCTGCTTCACAGGTAGTAGAGGCGTCACAGGCAGCAGGGTAGGCAGAATATTTGGGTCTCCAGGCAGCACATGTCAGGAGGAGTAGGGGAAATAAAAAGTGCATTAGCAAAAGTGGGGGAGACTAGAGGCAGTGCAAACAGGTAGGTGAATGCAATATGTCGGCATTTATGGCTATGGCAGCATAAGTAGGAGGGAGAGGTAAATGGGAATGCAGATATGGGGAGTCCCTGAAGATCAGCACTCCAATTCCATGAGGAAGTGTGAAACTGCAGTGAATGCACTGACAGTTCAGTTCATCCAAAGGCAATGGCACTGATGGTTGAATGCAGTTCTAGTAATACTACTTATGTGAAAATTAAACATAGATCTGAATCAACCAGGACACCAAGATTTCTGACCAATGTGTTAAGCTGAGTTGGAAGACCACCAAGGTTGAGGTTGTCAAACTTGTTTTCAGCAGCTTTAGGACCAGCTTGCAGTACTGTGTTTTTTGCAATCTAACTCCAGATGTCTAACAGACAGCTTTGTAACCCAGAGACCATTTTCTGGTGTACACACACACACACACACATATATATAAAACTAACTGTGCATCATCAGCATGATAATGGAAACCAACACTATCACTATGATTTCTAATAATGTTACCAAAATGGCTGCATATACAGTTCTGGCCAGAAGTGTTCATACACTCATCAGGGGCAGGAATGTCATATTAATCTTGGGCTTTTAATGATTTGAACTGTTCTTTTTCCAGGGTGGAATGATTATACAACCAGCATCTGCAATGATTTTTTATTTTTTAAATAATTGATTTTCTTCAATCCACACAGGGTCACAATTATAAATACATCCCCTCTAATATTTGGTTAAATGTCCCTTAGAAAGTTGCACCTTGCAGAATTGGTAAAGTTCATATAAATTGGTGGGTTTCCTGGCACAAACCCAGCATTTTAGCATAGTCCACAAATTTTCAATAGGGTTGTGGTTGCAGCTTTGGGAAGGCCATTCCATAAGCTTAATTTGTCTGCTTTATCCATTCCAAGAACAGTTTTGATGTGTGTTTGGGATCATTGTCCTGTTGGAACACCCAGTTGTGTTCAAATTTCAACCGTCTAGCTGTTAAGTTGAGGTGAAGTTCCAGAATTTGGAAGTAGTCCTACTTCTTCATTACTCCATCCACTTTGTGTAATGCACCAGTACCACTGGCAGCAAAACTGCCCTAGAGCATGGTGCTACCACCACTATGTTTAGTACAGTATTCTTACATTTGAAAGCCTCACCTTCACTTATCCAGACATACCTCCTCTCATTGTTGCCAAATAGTTTTGTCTTTTCTGACAATAAAACTTTTCTCCAGATGGCATTTGGGGCTGGTCCATGTGGCCAGCTGCAAATTTCAGTCGAGCTCGAAGGTGTGGATTTTGGAGCAGGGGCTTCTTTCTTGGCACCTTGTCAGTCCATGGCGATGTAAAACCCACTGTGGAGAGTGACACTGGTGTTCATTTCAGGCTTGAGCCATGGTAGTTCCTGGGTTGTTCCTGAACATCATAACCAATTTCCTTTCATCTGAAGGAGACAGTTTTGGCTTTCTTTCAGACCTTGGTGACATATTGAAATTACTTGTACTTACAACTGTTTGAACTGATGATCTTGCAATATGCATTTGTTAGGAAATGACTTCAAAAGACATTCCCAACTTCTGTACATCCACAATTCTCCTTCTCAGATCTTCACTGAGTTCCTTGGACTTCCTCATTGTTCTGAGTATTGGTCAATCCAATGAGTGCAGTCAAACAAATCCTTTTTATTCTGGCAAAGAGGAACTGCGAGCTGCAGTCATTCATGATCACTAATGAGAAGTTAATAGGCCTTGGCCTTGTCAAAAGACATTCTAGAACCTTCAGCACCACTTATTAAAAGATTTAGTTGAATGTATGTATTGGAGCCTGTATGTATATTTTTGACCATGTGTGGATCACAGAAAATCCAAAATAAATTCAAACTTGTGTACTCAATTATTGTTTTAAAAAATCATTGAAGATGTATGTGGTATGATCATTGCACCCGGAAAAAGAATGGTTCAAATAAATCATTAAAAATATTTTACTTCAGTGGGCTTGGAAGATTCATTGTTCATATGGACAAACTGATAATTACCAGTTAAATATGAGTTAAACCAAGAGAGAGTTGTCCCCTTAATGCCAACCATAGATTCCTGAATCACTAGCTTCAAGATTTGGTTTCTTGAGAAAAGGTCTAATAACAGCTATTTTAAAAGTAATTTTACCATTAAAAAATATAATAAAGTCATTACTCTTAAGAGCTACTGGGACTTGTTAGTATAACATAAAAAAATTCTTTGTTAACCTAGAAACAGATTCAAACAGGAATTCAGGATTGTTTTTCTTCTTTTCTATTAGTCTGGGGAGATACACACCTAGCAGTCATTAGTCCTTGTCTATACTTCGACAGGCTCCCATTCAGTGTGGTTAAGCGCCATTTGCTCCCTAGTTTGTGTGAAGCCTGTTTAAGTTCATGCATATGATTAGAGTACTAGAGGGCAGGTTTCCTATATCTCTATGCTTTATTTTCTTACAGTAAGTGGAGCTACAACACCAAGAATACTGTGAAAACAATTCTCCATGTTCACAGTTACCTGTTTAAGTTCATTCTGACTTGAGGCTTTGCATGTAAGGTTGAAGGACTGTGGGAGCTGGTCAAGAAATGTCGTGGTGGATAATGAGACTGTGGATTGTCTGATACTGTACTTTGGAGCTGGGGCTTGAAAGGAGGCTATATCATATTTCAAACATTAACAAGTAAATATGTAAAAATAGAATATTCTGAGGTATAATACATATGTGTTCCACCAAGACACTATGATTCAGTTCCAGCCACACTATTAGCTGTTTGGAGGAGCAAGCTGCTTGCGTTAAACAGTACTGTAGGTGTATGTAATAAACCTTTGTATGAGGCGCCGTTTGTAAAGGTATTAAACATTTTTGTACTTGCCACTTTTCAACATTTCAACAATTTTATGACACTTAACTAGAAGTCAATGTTGTTGTGGATCATCAGATTTTTTTTGCTGTGTAGATTATTTTCAAAATTGTTTATTATATGTAAATATAAATGGTATATCTATATATAAATATTAGATGTAAATGTTAAATATAAATGTTACATTTAAATATAATTGTTAAATATAAATGTTAAATGTAGACTCTAAATGTTGAGAACATATGCAAATTCCCCACGAACATCTGCAAAGAAATGGGCGATAACGCTAAGTCAAAAAGGTTTGGCTGCAGAACGTGCACTCTGCACGATCAACCACCGATATCAGGTGCACTCTCAGCCATTTGCATGCTCAGCGAATGATATCATGTTCACGCTCAGCCACAACAGGAAGTGCAACCGGGGAATCGTTTCCTAATTGCTAAGTCAGTGCTGATAAAGTGTAAAAATGGTATGTGTCACGATCGCCGGGTAATGTGAGGTAACGCACGGGCTAACAAGCGGGCAAGAAGCAGGCAGGCGAAATACGAGGCAGGCAGGCAGAAGATGGGGAAACTAGGGGTTTATTATGGGGACCAGGTACAGGAAACATCCACTGACGCTAACAAACATCAATGACGGACAAAGAACTAAGGCAAGACATGGACTCAAATAGACGATACTGGGCGAAAATAAGTGGACACAGCTGGGCAAGATCAGGGAAGCACACGTGGGTAATCAGGGGGTGTGGCACACACGAGGATCGTAAGAGCCGGGCATGACAGAAACCCCCCCCCCCCCCCCCCCCCCCCAAAAGGCGCGCTCTCCGGGCATGCCTCAGGGGAGGCGATGGACGAGACGAGGGATACGGGACCTGGAAAAGAAGAACAAAACCATTAACGAAGTACAGGGAACAGAACAGAAAGACAAAACTGGCACAGGGGCATAAGCCACGACAAGACCTGACACAGGACGGGGAACGCGGACAGACAGAGACACAGAAGGAACAGGCGGGACGAAACGGCCAGGAGTGAACGGAGGGAACACTGGGGAACGAGGAGCAGAGACGGGAGGAACAAAGGGACGAGGAGCAAAAAAAAGAGGGACAAAGACAGGAGACCAGGGAGAGAAGGAGGGGGAATAAAGGGGAGCCCGAGGGAGCCCCAGCGGGTGACAGGCAGCGGCCGGAGGGGCTGCAGGCGGCCGGGAGGCCAGAGCAGGAGGGGACCTTGGAGAAACTGAGGAAGCAGGGTGAGGGACAGATGGAGGGGCTGTGGAGGGAGTCGGAGGGAGCACCAGGGAAGGGGACGAGGGAGCTGAAGGGGACACCGGCAAAGGCAAGGAGAGAGGGGGAGCTGCAGCAGGCCAAAGGCCAGGCCAAAGCTGGACAAGGCGATGTCCCGCGACGCGCTGGAGTGCGGGGAACCGCAGGTGACACAGCAGGGGAGCCCGCAGGCGACCAACGAGGAGTCGGAGGCGTGAGTGAGGCAGGGGGACGAGGCTTAGGAGGGGGACCC
This sequence comes from Brienomyrus brachyistius, assembly GCF_023856365.1. Lineage (NCBI taxonomy): Eukaryota > Metazoa > Chordata > Actinopteri > Osteoglossiformes > Mormyridae > Brienomyrus > Brienomyrus brachyistius. The sequence continues at coordinate 24,582,424 of NC_064544.1, forward strand.
GCAGGCGACAGCCAACCCGGAGGCCTAGGACCCGCAGGCGCTTTCCGAGCCCCAGCATAGGCGATGGAGAGCGAGCCAGGGGGCTGAGCCAGGGGGCAGGGCAGGAGGGACCCCAGCCCTGCGTCTATGTCCTCTCCCCTTCTTGGGCACAGACATTGGGACCCTCGGCCAGGGTCGAGCTCGCCAAGGCAAAGGCGGAGGAGTCACAAGGAGGGAGGAGCGATGGTCAGACTGTCCGGGACCTCCTCGGGGACTGGGGCAGAAGGGACAGGAGCTGGAGGGACTGGAGTGGGGTCAGGGACAGGAGTTACCGGGATTACAGTCACTGGAGTAGGCTGAGGGAGCGCCTCGGGCGCAGCGGCCAGAGAAGGCGGCAGAGGCGAAGGGAGCACCTCGAGCGGAGGCAGCGCCTCGGGCGTAGCAGGCAGGACCGACGGAGGCAGAGAAGCCTCGGGCGTAGCAGGCAGAGCCAACGGAGGCAGAGAAGCCTCGGGTGCAGGAGCTGCAGGCGGAGGCAAAGGAAGTGCCTCAGGTGCAGAAACTGCAGGCGGAGGCGGGACCTTGGGTGTAGTGGCCGAAGGCCGAGGCGGGATGTCGGGCCGGGTGGCTGTAGCAGGCAGAGGCGAAGGGAGCACCTCGGGCTGGGCGGCTACTGCAAGTGGAGGCGGAGGGGGCGCCTCGGGCCGGGCAGCTGCAGCAGGCGGCGGGACTGGCAGGTCCCGCGCAGGCGAGATGGGCGTGGCCCCTTTAAGGATCCTGGGGACCCGTGGAATTGCGTCCTTGACCGCACTGGTCCCTTTATTGGCCAGTCGCTCCGGCCGGTAGGAGTACCGCTTGAGGGGAGGTGGTAGCTCCTCGGCGGCTAGGCACATTCCCAGGAAGGGGAAAGCCTTCCGTGCAGGTAGCTTAGCAGCGGGGTTGACGTCGGGGATGTTCGGTGATTCCCCCGGATCACCAGCAGTGAGAGAAACGGGAAAGAGCGTGCACGCCCCCACGACGATCATCGGGGCATTCACCGGCTTTCTCCTCTTCTTCCTCCGGGGCCTGGTGGCGGTGGAAGGCTGTGCCATGTCCGATGGGATGGACGGCGGGGGGACAGCCTCTGTGATGCGCGGCGCGACCAGCTCCAACCTTCGCTCTCTCATGCTCTGGGTCAGCTGCCGGAGGTTTTCGCGCACCTCGCGGAGGACATACCCGCTAGGATGTCCCGGCTCTGGATCGTGACGTCCCGTGCCTGGGGATCTTCCTGGACCTCGGGCTTAGCAATCCAGTACAGCACCTCATTTCCGAGACAGCGGTAACACTCCTGGGTCACGGGGGATGCTTTCTTCGTTGGGTCTGTCATTCTGTCACGATCGCCGGGTAATGTGAGGTAATGCACGGGCTGACAAGCGGGAAAGAAGCAGGCAGGCAGGCAGAAGATGGGGAAACTAGGGGTTTATTATGGGGACCAGGTATGGGAAACATCCATTGACGCTAACAAACATCAATGACGGACAAAGAACTAAGGCAAGGCATAGACTCAAATAGACGAGACTGGGCGAAAATAAGTGGACACAGCTGGGCAAGATCAGGGAAGCACACGTGGGTAATTAGGGGGCGTGGCACACACGAGGATCGTACGAGCCGGGCATGACAGTATGTTTTCGAGTTATAATCTTGCCAGTTATGAACAATATGAAATATTCTTAAGCATGTTAACATGTGCATATTTATGTTGTTTGGCTGGCTTTTGTTGATTACTAGCATCGCGGTCGTGGTAGCCCAGCGAGAGCACTGATGTTCAGTCCCTGCTACTTTATTTTTTCCGCTGTTATTCCAAGGAAAAATTAATTGTGCAACCATTATAACTCGCTAACGTGTGCACACGCACAGAGTGCGCGTGTTCCCCTATTCTGTATAACCACTGTTACATACATACATACATATATGTATTACATACAGTGATCCCTGCTAGATTCACCTATCGTTCCCCCGCTATTTTTCCCCGACAGTTCTCTGCTATGTGTGCAGAGTATGTACATACATATACATTACATATTATTATTATGTCACTTATATCCTTAGCCCGGCATCCACATATCATATGTGTTTACAAAGTGCGTTTTAATAAGTTTTACATGTGCTTTGTAGGAGGGGTAATTTAAGGCTTAAACTATAAAAAAGCTTATTTATGGTCTTTCTCTATTGCGGCTTTTCACTTCTCGCCGATGGTCTGAAACATAACTTCGGCAATAGGCAGGATCACTATATATATATATATATATATATATATATATATATATATATATATATATATATATATATATATATATATATATATATATATATATATATATATATTTAGTGATCCCCGCCTGTATGTGTGTGTATAAATATATATATATATATATATATATACATATATATATAGTGATCCCCGCCTGTGTGTGTATATGCTGGAAACTAAGACATTCCCAAGATGACTAGAGACATTCAACTTTTCAACATGAAAAGCTCTGTAAAAGTAGAAATGTGTCTATTTTATGGTAAGATAACATGAGCTAACTGCGTGGCTAGTAGTTGACTTAACTGAAAAAAATTCACTCCAGTCATCAGAGAACTACATCAAAACATTTACATAGGAATAATGTATGGCATGAAATAAATAGACTGAATTATATGATTCAGTAATACAAATAATAAAACTTAACATACCATTCACATTGGCCTCAGAAACTAAGTTAGAGCATGATTGCCCTGCACTTCCTGTTGTGACTGAGCGTGCACATGGCTGAGCATGCACATTCTGGAGCCAGACCCTTTTGATTTTCGTAGTTACCGCCCATTTCTATGCAGATGGTCGTGGGGAATTTTCTTATGTTCTCAACTTTTAGCCTATGTTCACACTGCCAGCCACATTGTTCAATTCCGATTTTTTGCTCAGATCGAATTTGTATATCTTGACGGTTGACATTCATAACTACAAGTGACCTGTATCTGACTGCAATGTGAACGCATCGGTCCTCCGAAACGTCACGCATGCGCACATTGATGTTTTTTACACGGGTCGACTACGTCACCAACAAAAAAAAAAAGTCATATCTGTGGGGCGACTTATGGCATTAAAAATGGAGGCGTTAGTAGCTCACACATGTTTCGCTCTGGAGGACGACAAACAGTCCATCAGCTGTACATGAGCAGGTCAAAAAGGAGAATAAAAGTCAGGCGGCTAGCTTTTTCTGTTTTCGCAGTCTGTTCATACCCACACACCAAGAGATGTGTGGGTACGAACCTGCTGGCGCAGGCTGATGATGTCAGCGCATGCGTATAAGCAAAAAGCCACATGAATTCTGATCTGAGCGTTCACATTCAGGTCGCATGGCCGTGAATCGGATACGTATCTGATTTAGTACCACTTATGAAAGTGACACGAATCCGATTTGAAAAGATCAGATTTGCGTGTCCACACAGCCCTGAAAAGATCAGATCTGTGTCACATTAAGGCAAAAAATCCGATTTGAGTCACTTCAGTATGGCAGTGTGAACGTAGCCTAGAGTCTGCATTTAACATTTATATTTACATTTAACTTTTATATTTACATTTAACATATTTTTTTTACATTTACATTTAATATTTATATATAGATTTATATTTACATATGATAAACAATTTTGAAAATAATGTACACAGCAAAAAAATCTGATGATCCACAACACCATTGACTTCTAGCTAAATGTCATAAAATTGCACTAAATGTTGAAAAAGTGGCAAGTACAAAAATGTTTAGCACCTTTAGAAATGGTGCCCCATATCTTTGCTCTTTTTCCTCTCACCTGCTTCTCTGCCTCAGTCTGATGTGCCCTGCAATCGCCAGAGGGTTTTTTCTCTCGATGCTAATGGACTCTGTAATACACACTGCACTATGGTTACCTTAAGTCTTGATACATTCTGTCCACTCTCCTCCACACCAGCATCCTCATAACCCTTTCATTCATGGCTCTCCAGCATGATCTTGGCCCAATGGCCTATGCTCAGGAAGGCCTAAAGGAAATGGTGCTGAACTATAACTCCGATGGACCTGGTTGTGTACCAATCAGTTCTATCATCATTCTCTGCTTCGATTTCTGATGCCAAGATTGCCCACTACCAAGAGCAGTTCTCCACCACCACAGCCACTCAGAAGATAAGAGCTGCATCCTGTTCATCCGTCCTGATCCTATTAGTTCTCATCTGACACCCCTCCTTGTCTCTTGTCATTGGCTCCCTATTGGTGTTAGCATGAAGTTTAAGTTGTTTGTACAGGTCCATCAATGAACAGCCACCCATCTCCCTCAAAACGCTCCTCAAATTTTATTCATCAACCCCCAATGGAGCTCCCTCCACCATGTGAGAAGAGTCACTCCAGACAGCCCTACCCAATAGTGGAAGACCCATCTCTTCCACAAATTTCTCTTCTAGCTTGATGCTTCTTTACATTCCCTGAATGTTATGTTGCACTTCTGGTCCTTGAATATAGTTTTATTAGGCTAAAAGTTAAAAGTTGTCACATAGCTCCTGCTACAATACTGCTTTCACTTGTAGCTGGGGATTCATTGGAAACTGCACCTATGCCTAATTGACTGCTTGACAGCATATATGTTTGTAATCTCTTTGGTCAAAAGTGTCTGCAAAATTTGTTAAATGTAAATATGTACGAGGGATGCACTAAAAACTAGTAAATATTCAAAAGAAACAGAATAAAAGTTATTTTTATGTATAGAGCATATATAAATATATAAATATACTGTAGTACTGTATCTGGTCATGAAATTCTGAATAGGAGTGAGATGAATTTGCTCAGCTTTGGTCTATTGGTTCTTTATCTCAGCTGCATGATTCTCAAATTGTCAGCAATTTCTTTTGTGTATTCAGTATCAATGAAGGCATGAAGCTCTACACAACCACACTCCTGTTCATCAGCTAACTGACACTGAAATGAGAGATCCAATGAGTGGCTGCCTTTAGATGACAGAAGAAGATAATTTCTTCTCCAATATGACTGGCTGGAAGCATCTTTATGATTGGTAAAAAACAAAAAAAGGAAAATAAAGTAAGTACCAGGTATGTGAAATACCAAGTAATCATTTTTATTCTTAAAAAAAAAAACATTATGAAGATGTTCCCGAAGTACTGTACAGTCACCCCTTCACATTTGTGAGGGTTAGGGGCAGAAGATTTCCTGAAAATTCATGAATAATACTTGGGTCTAATACTAAAACTAGACTTTTGAAGGCATAAAAAAATGTAAGTTACAGCAAGAAGGGCGAAATTCCAGGGTTTCAGATATAGCTAGCGAGAGTGATGCTGGTTGTGGAACTGAGATGTGTAGGTCACACAGCTTTTTTCTAAAGACCAATAATAACTTTTATATTTAAGGTATAGCACTTAAACTAACAAATATTCAATAACACTAATATTGATATATGATTTTATGTGGCCCAAATCACTTTCAGTATTGTTTATATATTTTTGGTTTACACGTAGCCTGTAAGTTTCTGCAAATCTTTTGGCAAGCTTCAAAAATATTCCAGCTAAATCCTTCATGGCCAACTTGTGAATAACCACCACAAAAAAAGTCAAATTTACAAATCTGGAGGGGTGATTGTAGTTTATTAATTTCTTTGAGATAATTGGGTAGTCTTTACATAATTCTCAACATTTTTGGACACAGATACACTTGCACATAAGGTAAGTGCAATTTTTGGACCCAGAGTGCAGAATCAACCAGCATCCAGTAGATATGGAACAGTTATGACTAAGGACCATGCAGTTAAATGAGTACTCTGCCAGCTACAGGATTTGAACCCACTTTCCAAATGCACTGGGCTACAGGCCTGTCCTGTAATTCTTATGTTTATATTATGATCAGATGCCTTTAGTTTCGTAAGTATTACAGGGCATGTTCAGAGCCATTCTTGTGTTTCAGGTGTCTCTGAGTTATACTATGTAGCTATGTTTTTATCCAGCACTGAATAGGCTCCTTCATATTCCACTTATGCTGATAAAACATGCCCGCTTCGTCTTTCGAGTACGTAAGAATGGGAAGGCCCTCTCGAGAGAGCCTGTAAAGCACAAATAAAATAGGAGGAACAGCAGGTATCCCTTTGATGGGCAAAGCAAGGACAGTGAACTGGGAACAGACAAATCCCTTGTGCAAGAGTGCCACAACTGAAAAGCGTATGGCTCTGTGAATCATTTATTGTATACTATAAAGCACTTATATTAAGTGTTTACAGATTTTACTATATTGCTGTATATGTGCATGTTTCGAATATTATCTCATTAGAACTGTACTATATATTCTTCGTTTTATATAATTACAGGAGGAGACGCACTTTCCAACCTTCCAACTGATTATTGTGACAATGCTTTCAAATATTGACTAGTTAATATACCTTTATTTGTAGATGGGGATTCTTTTCTCACATATTTGCTACTTGGTCTCCTATGAGACAGATATACACGCATGCCAGCTAACTCATGATCTGTGACACAGCAGGCTAGGACACCCCATGCATGATCAGAAGATTGTTGCTTCCAATCCCAGGGTTGGCAGACTGATTTCCCTATTGGGCCCTTGAACAGGCCCTTGAACAAGGCCTGTAACCCCGATTGTGGCAGGAACTGGCTGACCCTGCTTGTTTAACTGTATGTTGCTTTGGATAAGAGTATCTGCTAAATACACGTAATCAGTCATGTATCCAGTACACCACTATAGCTTTTGGGGTAAAGGGTCTTGCTGAAGAGCCCAAAAGCATTATGAGTACTATGCAGTTTTAAGGATTCAAACCAATGGCCTTCCCCATGGGGGCACAGATGCCTAAGCTACAGAAGCACACCAGGCTGTATAAGTGAACCTCATACAAGGCAGTTATAAGGTTATCAATTTTCCCACACATTGCAGCGGAATTCTTAGTGAGGAAATGGAATTAACCAGTTTAATCTGATTCTATTTGAATGATGACCACAATATGCCCAACAGTCACGTTAATGGACAAAGTGCTTTAGGCATCAATAAAGCAAAACATCTGTTACTGAAAATTATGAACAATTTATTAACATTGGAATAAAGATAAGATGGATAAATGATCTTCACATAAAATATTCCTTCAATGACAAATAACTAGATAGGTAAAACATAATAAGATAAGTATTTAACATGTGCCTGTTGACCAATTAAGTGACCACCTTATTGTACGATTTCACACTGTCCTCTTCACCAGTTTGATAAGTGTCTATATTTATTTTTGTCAGCTGGATAGCTGGCAGGCATGAGCTCAAACATCATCTCACGTCGCAGCTGTCTCCTTCCTAGGGTTCCTTATTAGCGCAGTGCTCAGGATAGATGATTGTTTAATCTGGTTGAGGCAATGAGGATGCATTAATCCTTAAATCAGGTGGTAGGTCACACAGCTGTCACAGGTATTATGTGACTTTTTCCACTTACATGCCAGTCTGTTGTTTAATTTTGGTGTGTCTGGGTTCGTGAGTACAGCCAATTTCAATTTCTTTATCCAGAAGGCTTTCTGCTGTTGTGTTCCCTTCCTACCTAAGAAAGGAATCCCCAAATAAAGCAGTGGCCTTTATGGTAATTAGATATCCCACACAACACCAAATTATATACATGTAATACCATCTGAAATAGCACAACTGCAAAGTAGCACTATGAACTGGATTGTTTTTAAGCCATAAACTCATGCAGTCCAGCCTCTGTCTCTTGGATTCAGAAAGGTATTCTGAAGTATTGGCAATACTCTTCCTTGTGTCATTGTTTCAGGTGTAAATACAGGTCCCAAATTAATCAGTGGCTTTGAATGTACTGTAGTCTTTGGGTTTTTCCTGTGGTCTAAACTTACACTTCCCACGAATAATAGCATCTATAAACTAGCCTATGTCTCTTTTGCAGGATTTGATTAGTTTTTTGAAGCACAGGCTGGTGAATGTACATCTTAAATTACTGAAGTTTACCAGTATTATTATTTGATTTGATTAGAATGGTGTGCTCCAAGAGATTAAAAAAAATTCTGATCATATGGTCACTGAAAAATGCAGGCACTGAACCACAGTGTAAGCACAATATGTTCACACTATGAAATAAAGCAGAACTTATTTTTCATATTTTTCTCATTAAACATAAATATAGAGTTAAAGTGGGGGGGACTAAAATAATCAGAAATTAGGTTAAATAAAACTGTTAAGCTAAGCATTTTTCGGCGAACTAATGGTCATTTTCATGTCAAAGTTTAAATGGCTTATACCAGTCACACAGCGTGTAGTGTGCCCTACCTATACAGTGTAGTGTGTGCATCACCCATACAGTGTAGTGTGTGCATCACCCATACAGTGTAGTGTACACCACCCATACAGTGTAGTGTGTGCATCACTGATACAGTGTAGTGTGCACCAACCATACAGTGTAGTGTATGCACCACCCATACTGTGTAGTATGTACATCACCCATACAGTGTAGTGTACACCACCCATACAGTGTAGTGAGTGCATCACTGATACAGTGTAGTGTGCACCACCCATACAGTGTAGTGTGTGCGCCACCCGTATTGTGTAGTGTGCACCACCCATACAGTGTAGTGTGTGCATCACACATACAAAGTGTTAGGGAATGCATGTGTCAAACTCTATTGACAAATATGTTCAGAGAATACAATGAAATGGTTGAGTTAGAGAATCCTTCCTAATGTAATGTAGTGTTGGTGGGTGCAAAATCAACACAATATAGTGCACTGACATACTGAATATAATAAATTAGCATAAACGCAGTAAATTTGTAAGGTAAATGCAATATTGTACAGTCTTATTGTAAACTGCAATAAATGTAGGCAAAGTTTACAATGTTGGGGGAAAATTTAAATGTCAAATAGGGTGATGATGCACCTGTAGCGTTACTTGAATGGCCTGCCTGGCATCTTTGATGATGTTTTCAGCCGCCCTCTGACAGCCCGTGGTGTAAATGGATCAGAGGACACGGTCCTGACAGCTCTTTGTTGCCGCTCAGATGTCAGGTTAGCCTTCTGTCAGGATGCTCTCAGTTGTGCAGTGCTAAAAGTTTGTTAGCATCTTAGTTGCCACACCAAGGCTTTAGCCTCCCCAGCATGAATCATCTTGCTGAGGATGCCATTGGTGTTGAGAGACCATGAGAGCTGGACCCCCAGGATGCTGATGCTGCTGACAATCTGCACTGCTGGAGTGTTGAATATGAAATGCACACTGTCATCACACATACAGTTTTACATAAACGGTGTTCAGGCAAAAGTTATAGTCCTCTATTACATATCATTGTTTCTTTTCATTTTACCCCTAAATGACACTCTGCAAAGTGTCACTGGAAAAACTAAATGTAGCGGAAGCCCCATAAGAATAATAAAATTATGTCTCTTTGACAAGGGCTCTTCTGATGGAACAAAACAAAGGTTCTTGACAGAGAAAGTGATGCCTTGTTTTTCTGTGGAAATCGGTCCATTGTTGCTATGAAGCTGTTGTTGATGTTTTGTAAAGTGATGCCACACTGAGTGCTGAGAAGAGCGCCATACCTGTCCTTTGGGGATTTTTACCCGAATATTTTACATGATTTCAATGACATGTTTATTGCTTCTATATAAAACATAATGAAACTTGGATTATACCTGCACTTTGATCATTCATCCATCCATCCATTTTCCAAACCGCTTATCCTATTGGGTCGCGGGGAGTCCGGAGCCTATCCCGGAAGCAATGGGCACGAGGCAGGGAACAACCCAGGATGGGGGGCCAGCCCATCCCAGGGCACACTCACACACCATTCACCCACACAGGCACAATTTGGGAGAAATTTTGAGTAACTTTAGATCTTGAAAACAACATAGTAAATGGATTTCCTGCATGTCAAAAATGTCTGAAAGTTTTAGTGTATAATGCAGGATGTTTTTCCTCAGAAAGCATATTGATATCGGTGCTATTTCAAAACCTAGCAGCGGCGCTATCAAATGGCATCTTACAAGAACCATACAGCTAAAGCTGTGCAGGTGAGATACTACAGCCAAACTCTCTGTGAATTTTGTGTTTAATGACATTAGATCTTTCAAGATGGGTTTTTTTGAATTAGCACAAGGGTTGATTGACGTTGGTGCTCAGGCTGGCCATGTGGATGCTACACAGTTCCTCCCTGATCCTGATGTTTTCTCGTGTAGTTACCCAATATGTGGAGGAGGTTCATCAAAAAGTCATCCCAGAACTGAAAATGCACCTTGAAGAAAGCAATGGGACAGTTACCCTGAACGTGTGGATGGACGTTTATAGAAAAATTGACTATATCTGTGTTACTTTGCATTATATCAACTACAAGTGGGAGTTAATTGAATGAGGGAACTCTCTGTCACAGTGGGATGGTTCACTGCGTAAAACGACAGACAATAAAGCTACCCATCATCAGTGTATTACATACATTCAGCATTAATGAATACTTCTCAATACTGATGTATGTGACAGTTGGGGGATTCAAATGTAGTTGTGGCCCTTTGTACTGCTAAAAGGTTGAGCTGCGCTGCACATATTTTAAACACGGATGTAGAAAACTCTAGTGACAAGGGTCCATAGTATCAGGAAAAAGAGGCTGCATAGATTGATTATAAAGCACCAAAGGAGGACTCTTTTGACGTACTGCTATGGTGGAAAGAGCATGCTCCTTTCTTCCCCAACATTGCTCAGACTGCAAGATCTATCTTTGCCATCCCTGCATCAAGCACCGTGAGCGTGGGAGACTTTTCCCATGCTGGATTTATTATTCAGAAGCAGAGGATTCAGCTGCATCCATCAAAAGTGAACGACATTTGTTTTTTACACAGCAACCTAAAGCACCAGGCATGATCATGTCCTCTCGTATAACAGGTAGGCCTTTGCCCCTAAAGAAATGCACTCTGACCCCATTCACTTTTTGAGTTGTGCCTGTCTGCATATTATTGTGATAAATTTTCATATTTGTGTGCATCGACTGGTGTTTGTACATAATTTGTACATAATTAGTAGGCAATGCACTATTAAAATACAGTCTAGTGAACGCAGTCAGAATTAAGTGTGTCGATCCACCTGTTGAGTACCTGTGATTATCTGTACATATGGTACAGTATATGCCATGAACTGGAAAGATATACTATTAAAAAAAAAAAAACAAAAAAAAACATTTGACACCCCTCTTTATAATACAATAAAATCTCTTGTTTCATAGCCTTTTTGAAAGCAGTGAAATTCAGGTTGTATAGGACACTGCACGTTGGTTAGAGAAACAGCAGAAAATGGTCATGAAGCATGTAAATGACCCTTACATGCATTCTGCCACTGACTTAAGCACTTTAAATTGTATAAACCGAACAAGGGTCATTCTCAGGAACTGGAGAATTACAAAAAGAAGAAATGCAGTATTTATGTTTCTGTGTAGAGAAATTGACATTACCTTAACTTTTTAGGTACAGTGGTGCCTGCGGTTCACAAACGCTGTGGTCTACGAACAATTTGGTTCACGACTAAAAATTTTGTGGAAAAAAATGCATTGGTTCGGGTACAATATTTGGTTGACGAACAGATTCCTAGACCATATTCCATAATTTTTTTTAGTAGTGTAGCACTGGCGGGGCGCATGTCCGAGCACGTCCCGCATGCGATTGGAAATAGAAGGACCACAACAGGCACACAATTAGCACCGAACCCAAATACACAAACGGGGAACACAAGGTTGTCAGACGCTTAACTGCAAGATGCACACATGGTTTACACACACTAAATACACGCGAAGATCGGACCAGGTACCCACAAGACACGGGAAAACACATGGGCGACAATAGGGAAACACAACCATTAACATTAACAACAACAACAATAAAAGGGTTAAGGACTGTTAAAAAAGAGCGTGAGTCTCCATGTCTCTCTCTGCTCCCATGATGCCTTGGTTCACCCGTCGCCACACTAAAAACCAGAAAATTAATTAACAAAAATTATCATTTGATAGGCTTGTGAACCAATTAATAGAATTTCAATGCTTTCTTATGGGAAAAACTTCCTTGGTCCATGCACAAATTAGCTCACGACCACTTTCCTGGAACGGACTGTGTTCGTGTACCACAGGCACCACTGTATATTAAAATTATGTCAATTTTGCTCTGATTTTATGACTTTTTAAAAATTATTTTCCCCAAATAAGTAGCCAAAAATCAAAGAACACAAAACTGGATAAAATTTTTACATCTTTTGACTTTGTTAAAGGTAACGTATGGTACTGATACCGTGTATATTTTCAGTTTATGGTTAGCTTTTTTTTCATCACCATAACCATTGCCCTGCATTTGGCAAAATACTTTCATTTAGTACTGAAATAAGTGGTTTAATAACAAAAATTGATTACTCCAGAGGCAACACAGTATTAACAATTAAGCTTTTTAATTTGAGTATGACTTTAAACTCATTTTGGATGGAAAAGTTGCAGGACTCACCTAACTACAACAATATGTGTCTTGATGTATTGCCGTTGGCTGTTTCTATATTTCAGTTGCATTGCATGGAAGTGGCTCAGAAATGAACAATTCATTACTTTACCTACAGTAAATGGTATTTAGAAATACTAATGAAAAGTATTTGACTTTTGTTTTATGTTATTTCAGTTAATTTCAGAAGCAATATATATTGTTGTTGTTGCGTTTTATTTTAATATTGTATTTTATTTCCCCAGGCCTGGTGGAGTACCCCAGTGATGCCTGCTACATAGGCACAAGAAGTGTGAACATTCAGGATTATGAACAGTCCAGTACTACACTGTATGCATGAAGTACATGCATGTATGCATGAAGTACATGCATGTATGCATGAAGGCCTCAGATAATGATTTGTAATTGTTTCTAGATTTGAGATAAACCACTATCGAAGTGCACTTAAATCAATGACAGAATGACTTAATGGCCATTTACATGCGACACACCCAAATTCTGCTGTTTCTCCGCTGAATGTGTCTAACTGTGTGAACACCCCAGACTTAATTTCCTTCTGTGATTAATAAAGTCCATCTAATCTAATGTAATCTAATATAATGTAATCAAATCTAAAGTTGACAGGACTGTAAACTTAAAAAGTGTGCAGCTCTATGCTTTTTTGACTTACATTCATTGAAGAATCAACCCCTTTGTCAACAGAGACAGACAATTTGGAGAGGGAGCTGGCAGTCTCAGAGACTTTTTTTGTAGGTGTGAACAGGGTTGGGGGCGACTATGGGAGGAATACTATGATAAATGAAGGAAATTGAGAGTGGGATGGGCAGAAGCAATACTGGTGTCTGCAGGGCAAGTAAGCTTGAGGAGGAAAGGACAGGAAACCAGGCATATGATTGTGGTGACAGCTCTGTTAAGTGCATCTTTCACTACGTGCTCTGGAGGGCCATATTAAATCATGCCTTGCAACATGGCCAAATGCCAGTGTGCAGTCTTCGAAAAGTTGAAACTGGAACAAGACAAAACTATTTTTTTACATTCGTTACACATTTACAAATAAGCACTAGAATCCAAAATGCATATGAATAATTCATATAATGATATAACAATTATACTATATTGTATATAGTATATAGACATATAATAGTATATATAAATATAATTAGGAAAGAATCAAGTGAAATTTGCCTTGTCAGTTCCCATAGTAGGCGAATCAGTTAGGCTAAATGTCTCGTGGATTAAAAATGATTGTTTCAACTTAAATGAGTAAAAAATAAGTGTAACGGAAGTAGAGTGTGCTTGCAAACATAAGCCACACCACATGTACTTACACTCTTACACTCCTACTTACACTACTGCGAGAGTGGAACAGACAGATGCCCTCGTCTTGACGTGCTTAAATTGAATGACATTGAATGCATTGCATGTTTCTGAGTGGATTATGTTTTGAATTCCAATTTGTCCTGTATTATCATTCACATACATACACTTCATAAATGCACTACATCCACTAGGTCAGGGGTTCTCAACGGAACTACTTGACCAATACAGTTGCCAAATTGGTAATCATTGTTTGCTTAATAGATGTGTGGGTTTTTTGTGTCAGTAACTAACAAATGGTTTGGAATAATACACCACAGCCTTCGCTGTAGCATACTGTATAAGCTTGTTTGGACTTTGTAGTTGATTATTATTTTATTAGCATTCCATTGTAAGGGCTAGTTTTAACTCATGTGAAGCTGGCGCACCATTACAAACTATTGCACTCTAAAATTGTTTTAAGTTTTGTACCATTTATTTTATTGTTACGACCCCCACCATGAAGAGATCGTATACATAAGAGATAGAAAAGTAACATGTTCACAAGTTCATGTAATCATGACATCAGCTTCTCAATCCTCACAAGTGTTTCACGTGTGTATGTGAGATTTGCTACTTTTCCCCTTGCCAATGAATGACTAAGGTTCATGTTAGTATTGTGTACTAACCCTGTGTGTGGGGCTCAAGCAAAACAGGCCTCACTATTAAACCCACTGTATATCTCGGTCAGAGACTACCAGAAACCACTGTGCAGATCCTCCACATCCATATCATTTTTCAAGAGTTACACGGCATCCAAGGCTGGCCCCGTCATGAAAATTTTGTACAATCACCATGTAGTTTCGCTGCCACATCCACATGAAGTACAGTAAAAACAACCTTAAAGTTTCAGTCCATGCTATTATTATTAGTAACATTTACAGCATATTCATTGGTAGTCATATTTGCTTGCTTATAGAATCTTTTTAAATAATGAAGAAAAATAAAAAAAAATAGTAGATTGCGCTAAAGAGGGGAGAATACTTAAGCAATTTTTTTGACTTACGTGCCTGATGGCACCTCAAAGTACTGAGAGAGCTAAGGGAATGTTCACCCTTCTGAGGTGAGTAATGTAGATGAGAAGTGTGTGCAAATGAAGACTTCGGAGAGGGGGGCGGCATAGTGATGCAGTGGTTAGCACTGTTGCCTCACACCTCTGGGACCCGGGTTCGAGTATCCGCCTGGGTCACATGTGTGTGGAGTTTGCATGTTCATCCCATGTCGTCATGGGGTTTCCTCCGGGTACTCCGGTTTCCCCCCACAGTCCAAAAACATGCTGAGGCTAATTGGACTTGCTAAATTACCCATAGGTGTGCATGTGTGAGTGACTGGTGTGTGAGTGTGCCCTGCAATGGGCTGGCCCCCATCCTGGGTTGTCCTCATGCCCATTGCTTCTGGGATAGGCTCCGGACCCCCCCGCGACCCCAGTAGAATAAGCGCTTTGGAAAATGGATGGATGGATGGATGGATGGATGGACTTCAGAGAGGCTTTTACTGAAGCACTACTATCCATTGGTGAATGACCATGTGGACACTGGCGTCATCCACATGCTCCATAGGGGTGAGCGGACCCTCTATATCCAGAATGGGGGGAGGACCATATATCACACATGTATGAATCAAATATGAATACATGTTTAAAACCCTTTTTTCTCTTTGACATTTTGGAGTATTGATTGATAAGCAGAAATAAATGGAAAAAAGAATTTAGGTAAAGCTGCAGCATAAGAAAATGTGGGGACTGCATACCTCCTGGATGCACTTTGTATTATATTGTATGTGTTACATAAATTTTGGGACCAAGGAAGTTTGTCTACCTGCCTTACCCACTGACTATCTTTCTGTTTTGTACATATTGTTTAAGGCCACACATCTTGACTTGTGTTTTCTTTGCAGTGCCTGTGGAGTTGTTATCCTCGTCTTGCTGTACTGTCATGTACAATGACAATAAAGAACTGAATCTTGAATGTACTGGAGCCTGGTAAGTGTACCTAGCAAGTGAGCAAGTGACGCAGCGGTTTGGGAAATACAGTGGTGCTGTCATAAATAACAGCAATCTAATTTATCATACTTCTCATGTCTTATTTGGATGGTGTATATTTTAAGCATTTTAATATAATATGTGCCCTTGAGAGGTAAAGTTGGCTATCCCAGAAAAACAAAGTTTTGAGAAAATGAGCTCCAAAGTTGAATTTTTTCAAAACATCAGTGTGCCTATACCATACAATTGATATATATCATAGGTAGCACAGATCTCGGTATATTTAAAAGACAGATAGACCCTCAATAATTAATATTGGGCACTAAACTAATTTTGACTGACATGTGGGATAGCCCACTTTACTTCTCAAGGACACATATAATAGGCCAATATAAAAATAATTCTAACCATTTATACTAGTCAGGTTGTGAGGTGTGTGTAGAAGAAAATGATATAATATCTGCCAATAAT
The DNA here is from genome assembly GCF_023856365.1 of Brienomyrus brachyistius. Taxonomy (NCBI): domain Eukaryota; kingdom Metazoa; phylum Chordata; class Actinopteri; order Osteoglossiformes; family Mormyridae; genus Brienomyrus; species Brienomyrus brachyistius. Next base: position 24,598,721 of record NC_064544.1, read on the forward strand.
GTAATAATTTTTCCATTATTAATGTAATAAAAGTCAGTAATAACTCGGCGATAATGTAATACCTTTTCTGAACCAATAACAATAACATTTTGCATTTATAAGCATTGTTAAATCATATACAACAATACTTAAAATGTCCTTGTTTTAAAAAATGATTGATGAATTGTGTGAATATGGGATATTGGTGACAAGTTGCAGAGAGCTTAGAGTTAGGTGCTATTAAGATTATACAACCTGTGCATGTTATGTACATCAAATGCGCTTTATTTCAGTACCAGCCAAGAAAACCAGCTTGTGTTCTCTTTTGTTTTCTTCTAAATTTCTCTGAAGTTTAATGCACTGCTTAAAGAAATACAGACTAGACCAGAGCATCAACATTTCTCAAACTATGTTTAGAAATAAGTCTTTGCTGCTTTGCATTTATAAATGAAAATTTGAAGTATATAATGCATCAGGGATAATGAATTCTGAACTCTAAATTCATGATTGGTTGGGTGGTACGGGACAAAATGCTGATTGCTACCTTCCACACCCCTACAAAAAGCTCTTAAAAGAAAGTGAAAGAAAATGTGCCTTGCATGCTGCATTTACCATGTTCTCAGCTTGCAAACTGTGTACAGTGTAACCTCTTAAATCACATCTGGGACGAGGACAATTTGGCTTTTGGGGGGACTGCTTATACCACTTGCAGCATTTGTATAGAAGCCATGTATTTTTCATGTTCAGTTAAACAGTTTGTACCTCCATCCTACGGGGGGCAAACAATGAATGTCAGTAAGACAAGTAGCCACAGGCTAAAGGTCCCCCTTCTCTATTCTGTTTACTCTTGGAGTGATTAATGGTTTCTTTGGCAGGAGGATGTACATTCTCAGTAGATCTCTGTTGTGAAATTCTACTATCCTCCATGTATTATATCCACTATAATGCTTTTTATTATGAAAATGCGTATCTTACAACATGCAAGCTATGTTTCTTGCAACCTGTTTTACTGAAAAATTGCTGTTTAGATGTGTTGCACACTTTCCATCAAAGCCATATATACTCTCAGTTCAAAATAAGGGCTGGTGACAGAAAGCACTGGCTAACTGGCAGATAGTTTCCCCTGAACTTTTAACGGTGATATGATGACAGAAGTGGAGTAAAGCGGTAAAAGCTCCATGGGCAGAGGGTAGCTCTTCTTTTCTGTTTGTTTGCAAATGGTCAGACTGACAGATTGGTGCAAATAAAGCATGTCACTGATGTGATGCTGTTTCAGTGCACTGCCTGGGATGGAGACGTGCGCTCGTTTCAGTGCAGTGGATTGTTACAGAGGGTGAACTGTGGTGGGTGGCCCCTCTATAGGGACCCCCGCTCCCCTTCACACACAAGCACACATCTTGAATAACATCTCATGTCTACTGTGAATGGTTCAACAATCTCCGTCACCCTCCAGCTACTCTTGGCTAGCAGACTGCTGTGCCCCACGCTAATATAGGTAACTTGGTAACTTTCTCCATTAAGGTGTCCTGGTTTAGAAGTTTTGCTGATACACTAAAGACTACAGTATCACTGCCATTAAAGCATGGCCATTTAAAAACACAATGGCCATGAGGGTAGTAAAAAAAAAACAAAAAAAACAATGAACACCAAACTTGAGTGGATGATGAATACGTGTGTGTGTATGTGTAGATGGGTGGATTGAGAAAAGAATCAGGAAATCATAAAAACAAAATGAATTTATTAATGCATTATTTTCATTATGATGTGCCAAATAACGATACAGAACTGAAATTCTTGTTTCAGGAGTGCTGTTGCAGTTCCTCCTGCATCTCCTGTTGTTCTGCCATGTCCTTCAGCCCATGAGTGATCGATTCCAGATTGTGCAGCCGTATACAGAATTCAGAATGATTGATAAACATTGGGTACTGCCAAATCTGGCAGCTGGATCCACAGATGTATGTGAGGCATCTCTGGACCATCACATGTACCTGCGTCAGAAGCAATCGGGTGCTAATTCCATCATTGTCAGTGTTACTGCACTGACAGGTTTATGGGACAGTATTTCTGCTTCTTCTATAAATGGAACAGGCCTGAAAAAGCCACAGTTGGTTGGACATACCCATTGTGCTCAGTTCTTCTTCAGTAATTAATTAAAACTACTGTTCAGGGTTCAAGATGTTTTTCTCTGTTCATAAATTATATGGTAAAGCATGTGATTTACATCGATATTTAACCCCTTACCCTTTCTCTCATTATAAAAGAGATACATGGAGAGAAATAAAGGGAAGAGCCAGTTTTTCTTGTGCTGTGTAACCATGGTGAAAAATGGAGACTGCAAAAGGAGGACCACCAGTGATCGATGCTGGCCGTAGGCTGCTGGGCACTCATTTTGTTGTGTTTTCATTAGCTTCTGCCCCGCAAGGAATAACAATTAGAGGAAAAGCAAGCTGACTAAACACATGTTACTGGTCAATAAAGAAGGTCAATATGTGTATTAAAAGCTTTGTGACTTTCAGATTTAGGCAGTGTGCAGTGTGCAGCTACAATGCATAGTCAAAGTACGGCTGCATGACTGTATGTACATGCTCTACATGCTCAGTGTAAACCCAGAAACTTCATCACTGGGTTTTAACCTTATTCTGGCATTAGCTGCGCCCTCGTTCATCTATATAAATGGAAAACAAGTGGGAGAGAAAGAGTATAAACTAATAATGACTGTAACTTCTCTTTCAGTTGGTTCGATTAACGACAAAAAGTGTCATAATTTTAGGTTTCATTAAGAAGTAAAATGCTAATGTGATCCTTGCGACTGCAATTTTATGTAAAGAAGCCTGGGTTGCTTCAGCAGATTTTACTTCCATCTGAGGTTTATTTGTCTGATTTCTGAAGCTGCTGGCACCTGATTGTTCTCTAACAATGCCATTTGACACTATAAAATCATTCTGAACTACTTCATCAATGCAACAGTAAAATATGGTTTTTCATTTTATATTCAAACTGAGAATCCGGAAGAGACATTTATATAAAAAGCAAAACGAATTGACAATAACAGACATTTATTTCAAAACCATTAACTCCCCCCTTCCACCCAATATCCATATCTCTTGCTTGTTCTCTGTCAGGTGTAGAGAGACACAAAGCAAAAGAGAATGAGCAGATAAAATGTCCCACTGCATCAGCAAAGCTTTACTTCGTATATGACCATTGTATAATATGATACGACATAGTAAGGTTTTGTTTCACATATGTAACTGGTGTTCTAGATTTCAGCTGAAGTGGTAGGAGGGTTTGACCTAGAATTTGCTCCTGACAAGCTTCCTTTCAGTAGCTATTCCTTTCAGTTCCTGTATCTCTCAAGTTGCTCATTAGGGACACTACGATGTCTGTTTCCCAGCTAAGCCCATACACAGGCCTGATCCAGGGAAATGGAATTATCACCCAATTTTCCTCAAAACAGGATTTGCAGACGTAAGGAAAGGCCACTTTTGTGGGGTCGCATATCACAGTGACACAGAAGGACTCATTACAGATTTCATCATGAAAGGCAAAACATAAAAAAAAAATTAACGCATAAAGCTTTTAACACGCGCTGTACAAAATGTCAGAAACATTAGCATTTTTAATTTATTTAGCATGTTTTTATCCAATCTGATGTACACTTTGAGAAAGCAGGCTTAGTTCCTGGAGCAAATGAAATGTTCAATGGAAAAATCACTGGGCTGACCCTGAGAACTGAACCAAAAACCTTCAGAAATTAGCCAGATGCACAGCATCCCGAACCGCTGAGCCACACACTGGACCAAAAACAAGAACTGTTAAACTTTGAGGGATTTTTTTTTCCAAAAAGCAAAAATAAAAATTTTGTGTCAGCTTTTCAAATAAAATCCAAGGATCAAACAGAATACAATATGTATCAACACAAGCAAAAAAAAGAGCAAAACGTTACCTATTACAGTGCTGAGTCACATTCCACACCCTCCTGCTTTAGGTATTCTGTAAGACTCTGTTCAGATCTGCAGCCTGCATTACACCCCTTTTGCTAGTCTCTCTCCCCTGGGTATTAATGCTGTCTTCTGTTTGAAATTGGAAGTCAGAATTTTTGAATTCCTAGTCAGACGTTTCAACTGGAACGCCCCCTGAAGTGGAGGTATCGACTCGGAAAGTTGGAGGAACCTCTGAAACCCCAACCTCAGAATTCAAGATGTCTGCGCCCTTCATCAACAGAAGTGAACGTTGAAAGTGAAAATAGCACTTACGGCTTATTTGTGACTTATAAAATTGATCGTACACGCGGTACTGTCCAACTGCTTTCTATGAACATGTTGTTGTGGTGTTTACAGTAGATGCACAAAAATTCTGCAATGTGCTGTTATCAATTGATATTGCTATCAATGACTAAAAATGAACCTGAATAGAACTGGGGCTTCTTTAAGAAAGCAGAATTTCTTGCTTAGTCGAATAACTAGCCAGATTCAAGGTAGCCTGGCTAAATGTAAATGTAAACGAAGATAAAGGCCAAAACTAAGGTTCCTTTAAATTATCTGGCTAAGCAAGAAATCCTGTTTGAAACAGGTCCTTGGTATTGCTAAATGGCTTTCTGACTTGTACTGGAATGTGGGTAACTTCCGACCTCTGAGGTAAATGGAACACAGCGTAACAGCTACTGCTCATTCCCATGATTAATCTCTCTGCCCAGTGTGAGGAATAATCTTATATGCAGATACTGTGCATCACTATTGATCCCTGGTCTTTCCAGAGTGCCTGAATCTCCACCTGAATACTTTCTGGTGTTGTGATTCCTGATGCCATGCCCAGTGAGCATGTTTTCCAAACTCCTCCTCTGTACAAGTGTGTGTTCCTGCTTTCCTGTGTCTGTATGTGGGCCTGCTTTTGTCTGCACCCCTAAGACTGACCTTCAGGCTTACGAACCCCAGGGTGTATCTCTACTTCAGTTTCTTTCTCTCGTCATTGCTCTCTGTGCCTAGATCCCTGATCCTCCAGGATTCTCTGTTGCAGAATGCTTTGGCCAATATGGATCCAGCAAAGCTTTGCAGCATGCTGGCAGGTTTGTCCTCCAACCAAGTGGCATTCCCCGCAGCAGTTCCCCAATTCACCATCGCTGCCACAGTCAGATGGCTCCCCCACCATCCCCTACGTTCCCAGCTCTATGTTTGGTGACTCAAACACTGCCAGGGCTTCTTGATGGAGTGTGACCTGTTCCTCCACCACTAAACCGCCCAGCTGTCTATGGAATCCAGCCAAGTCGACTTTGTACTGTTGCTCCACCCTAGAAGAGCCGGAGTGTCCTATGCCTCTGCACCTTATTCACCATGGAGTTCTCTGACTACTGTAATGTCCTCACGGCCTCTTCAGACTCCTCCCATATCCAAGCTTTCTTCTTTGGCCTGGGCAATATGGCCAAATATGTTAGCAAATTTTAAAATTGTATTTATTTATTTATTTATTTATCTATCTATTTATTTATAATTTCATTTTTTCATATCAATCAATATTGATAATTATCACAATATAATTCAATTAATTATTTATTCACTTAAAGTCTCCATTTTTGTTTTAATTCCCTTAGGATTCCCTGAACCTGAAATCTATTTTAATAAGCTATACGACATTCTTGTATTATTCTCATTTGACATCCAGTTTAGTTTTAGTTACTTTCATAAGTTTTTATTTTAAAGATATATTTTTATTTTATTTATATATAGTTTACACTTTCAAGTGGCAGTAATTGTAGTACTAGCGATAGAAGTTATAAATGTATTTAATGTGTCATATCTTTAGAGAATCAAACATGAATACACAGTACACATTATGTAATGAAAATGGCCAAATCTTCCAGGTACTAATACTAGTCCCCTAAAGGCATGACACTGGATTATGTTACCTTGAATTATTTCCATCATGGAGGAAAACTGAACAAATCATTACTTTAGCTAAATAATATTTTAAAATGGCAAAAGAAAGTATTTCTTTCTATTTCAGATTATATTTATAGTTTTCACTTAGTTATTTTCTCCCACTTAATTCTTGTATCGTATTCTATTTCATTTCACAAAAATGTTTTAGTTATCAGCAACATGAATTACCATGGCAGGATGCATCCATCACGTCCTGCACGCCTGGCCCTCCTGTTTCCTTCCTAACGTGGCCCTGATGAGCCACGCCTGGTGCTTGTTACCCCTTCTTAGTCCTTGTATTTAAGTACCCGTTTGTCTTGTTAGCCCCAGTCAGGTCATTGGTTTTGTACCCTTGTGCTGCCTGTGGCCTTCCTTGTTCCACTCCTCCCATATTTGATCCCTTGGGATCTCTTTTATTTCAAATCTATGTTCTTTCAGCTCAATACACTCCCTTCAATAAACCTGACGCCAGTCCTTGAGTCATCTGTTCCTAATGTCGTGACAGAATCAACTGAATACGCTGACGAGAATGGGATCACAAGGTAGAGTTCATATTTCTTCAGATTGAAAGTGGAAATCATAATTACTGGTCCCTGTGACTGAAAGCGCTTGCATTCTGTATGTTCCACTGGGTGGTAATGCTTTCATGAGGTGAAATAAGTTCATAGTATTTCCAGTTTTGGTTGCTACAAGTTTTCAGCAGAGTTTAAGGTGGATAAAAGACGTTGGTAATGTCGGAGAGCTTGAAGACAGTTTGAAGACCTACACGTGACAGACTGGTGCCATGTAGTTTAACCCTCTGGGGTCGATGCCGCATATCTCGTGTATTTCAATTCAATACTTGCTGAAATCATATTGTAGAAACATGAAAAAACCGCTGACTAAATCCGTAATCTGTCTTCTTTTCAAAACTTCCATTGTCAGAAGTATTACAGTTTTTAAAATTAGGTTAAATCTGCAAAAAAGTACACCATGTCACCTTTCTTTGTTTTACCTGCATCAGGGGTGTGTAGTGCCGCCCTCACCTGAAGATCGCTATTCACATTCTAACTAGCCGCATTTCTGCGTATTCAAATCACATTTGCATGGTAATTTGATAAACAAAGCAACGGTGAAACACAATCCAGATACATCCCCATCAGCGCTATAAAAAGGGGGGGGGGGGGTGTGTGGCCAGGTGTGAATGGCTCATGCATACATGTGAAAGTTGCTACATATTCAATGGAAGTAGCCAAAAATAGTGACATGAGTTTGGTTTTTCTTATTTATTTATCAAAATGAATGTTGCAACTACACCATTTAGTCATCTTCATGTAGCCATGACTTTGGTGATCAGATATCTGGGGTCAAAACAAACTTCCACCATTGCTTACTAATTACTAAATTGCACAGCATAATACCTCTTACCTGTCACTTATGTATAGCTGAACATTTAATATATTTTTATCTTATTATTTTTCTTATTTTTTCTATATTTTGTTACTCTCATATCATGCACAGCTGCTCGCAGTAACCAGGGTTACATTTCACTACACGTTGTATGTTTACAACTGTGTACGACACAAACCTCTTATAAACCTCTTGACTCTTGACTATGTACTTTTATAATGTTTCTGCAAGTGCTCCAAACTGCATTTTAATTGTCTATACTTTGATGTCAAATTACAAACTTCACATAAATCTGACATATTTACAAAGTACACTAATATTAAGATGAGTATAATGCCAAAACAAATTTATAAGAAATAATTTATTTGCCATGAATTACATTTAGGATATTGAATGAAATGTGTGACCATGCCCCAGTCAGTGAAAGTGTGTTCCCTACCCCTAGACACCAGAGGCTTAACAAAGTAAGAACCTAATACAACTATTCAAGGGTAATTAAGTGAAACTTAAGAATATAAACACATGAAGAAAGAAGCATCAGGAAATCCTGGAACAGATTAATTTACGGCATTTATTTAAGGTGAGAGGGAGCCTGATGACTGGGCATGGTTCAGCAGCTCAGTCCAGAACTGTCTGGAGTGATACTTCTCACCTGGTAGAGGAAGCTTCAAGTGATGCTGGTTTGCTGACTGAAGGGTATGAATCCTCTTTTATATCGGCCAGCCCTATTTCACCTCCTTAGCTGCCTTCATTGCAGAACGTATGGTACATGTCATCTGTTTTACAGCTTCCCTCACCACTGGTGTCCATCAGTAGGGCCTTAGATCTCTCATGATAGGGACTGACTGCCTTATGGCTAATACTCTTTACAGCCATTGTTACAACTAAGCATGATCAAGTCAGCCTTAATGTCTCAAGCCTCAAGCAAGCAGGAGAAGTTATTATAGGAGTATATGTTAAATTCTTCTTCCACAGAAGCTTTAGCCAAACATTTCTAATAAACAGTAAATACTCAGTTGGGTGTTTTTGCCCATCCAGCCTCCTCTACATCCACAAATTCAGCTGCTGATAAGTGTTCTTCCCCACACTTCACTCATGCATAATAAAAAGCAAAATCAACAGTTATAAAGCCTACGTTCAGTTGCAGTGCACCAGCCAGGTTTAAATCTGGGAGGCCATTCTTTTAATTAGGTTCCACCAGTTCATCCACCATTTCTTATGTGAGCTTGATGTTACTCAGTCGATAATGAAGATGTTGGAAAATAAGTAGAAAAAAAAACTAATATGAATTCAAAAGTAACATTTTTCTTTCTGAATAGCTTTCTTCTCTCCGTTCCAATTATAACACTTCAAACTAAAATGTTGCTGTTTGAAATGTTGATATTACTGACTATTCTAAAATGCTGCATGTGTTGTTTGTTAAGTGGATTTTAAGAATTAAAGATAAAGAATTAGATAAGAATTAGGTAAAGATCAGGGCACAGTTTAAAAGCCATTCATGTAGAAATTTAGATACTTCCAAAGGGTTCGCAATCATTTTCTCACACCTAAATATGGGCCAAAGAGTAAGCTTGCATTCAAGCTCAGTCTATTACATAGAGATATCAAGCATTTCAAATTCCTAAAGCGGGCAAAATATAAATGGCAAATAAACATTTCTGATCACTGTACACCGACTGGTCCATGTGGTTCTTTAAAACCAGGTTATTGATTAAGTCGGAGAAAAATGGGTGCCATTGGCCAGCATTATCTTTGGGTTATCCTTTACATTAACTGAAACTTCATAATGCCATTATAATGCATTTGTAGAACATTCAGTGCACCTTCATAATGCATTCATAGAACATTAATAAACAGCATGTAAATATACCATAAAATCTTACATACCTTAACAGCTTTAATATATATTAATAACAAAGTTTATATGATTATGTGATTATAATGTTTTTTATTAATGTATATTAGAGCTATCGTGTCTTGTTCATTGAAAACATTATGAATGCAATGCTTTAAGGTATGCTTACATGCTTTTGTAATAATGTTCTAAATACCCAGAATAGATTAATAAAGACAGTTTTGTAATAAAATATAATAATTCATATTGTGGGGCAGGGGCGGCATGGTGGTGCAGTGGTTAGCACTGTTGCCTCACACCTCTGGAACCCGGGTTCAAGTCTCCGCCTGGGAGTGTGTGGAGTTTGCATGTTCTCCCCATGTCGTCGTGGGGTTTCCTCCGGGTACTTCGGTTTCCCCCCCACTGCCCAAAAACATGCTGAGGCTAATTGGAGTTGCTAAATTGCCCGTAGGTGTGCATGTGTGTGTGAGTGTGCCCTGCGATGGGCTGGCCCCCTATCCAGGGTTGTTCCCTGCCTTGTACCCATTGCTGCCTGGATAGGCTCTGGACCCCCTGCGAAACAGTAAGATAAGTGGTTTGGAGGATGGATGGATGGAATTCATATTGTTAATCATTGTATTTTTTTTCCATGGTCAATTCTGTCACAGTAGTAATAATTACTATTATTATATTCTTTTACTGCTTCAGTTATAATAATCTCCATGTTAGTATTTGATCCATTTCTTTACCATCATCATAATTATCCAATCATTCAATCAAAAGTTGGATAGAACATATAATTTCACTCTCTTGTTTTCTATGCTGTAGAATGTGTTTTAATTAGACAAATATACATACACACTCACACACAATGGTAATTTTACCAGAGGACAAACTATCACACGTGTTTCCAACCAGGTCATAGTACAGGCACTCCCAGTTTGGTCACAGCCCGTCTCACCAGAATACTAACAATGTCACCAACGAGGGATAGGATATGGAAATACATTTCCCAGGAGGCAGTGCACCTCCCTTCTGGCTTTACTAGGTTAAACAGGTGCTTTTGTGTGTGTGTGTGTGTGTGTGTGTGTGTGTGTGCGTGTGCGTGTATGCGTGTGTGTGTGTGTGTGTGTGGATGAGGTTTATATTTAATTTTGGGGACCACCTGCCCCCTACAATGTGATTAAAAAAATCTGTTATTTTGATGTTGTGGAGACCATTTTCTTGGTCCCCACAAAGATCTATGAATGAAATTTAAAAAGTAAAAATTCCTAAAGTCTCGTATTTTGTTTGGTTACTTTTGGTCAGTGTTAGGGCTGGGTAGGGCTTAAGGTTATCATGTTGGAATTCAGAAATGAATGAAGAGTCCCTACAAAGATATAATTACAAACCTGTCTGTGTGTGTGTTTATGTGCTAGTAGATAATTACAGCATGTGCATCTGATATTCATCTGCATCTGGTTGTGAGACTGTTACTTAGCATTACTTCTGAGCTCTCCATATTTATTCTAGTTTTGGTATTTGACTGTTGTTCTGGTTTCTGGATTATGATTCTGCCTGACATTTGCATTATTTGGCATGCCTTGTTCATACTGATTACCTGTCATATCCAGACTACAAACTTTGTCTGGCTCTTTTTGTACCTTTGCCTCTGGAACCTCTCATATTTCATCTTAGCCTGGATCACGACCACGGAAACCCCTCTGCCCCTTGGTACTTCTCATTACTATTGTTTTTGCACCGCTTCACTGCATTTTGCTGCAATAAACTGTCCACTGTATCTCCAGTGTGTAGTCACTGTTCTATATGTGACAAACAAACCTACTGCTCATCACCTTTTTTCTGTATATTAGGATCTTGTTACCTTAGTTACCTCTTTGTGAGGTGTTGTGTTGCATATGAAGCTTACTTTTCGTTATGTTTTTCTTTTCAACTCTGACCTGATTTATCATTTTTTGCTTTATCTTCCTACAGCATCGGCAGTAATGCCATTGTCGGCTGTACCGTTCTGTTGTGATAAAGTGAGAGCTGAGCCAGAAGGCACAGCTTTCGATTTACCAGTTGATTTGCATTCCTACACTCACCTACGGTCATGAGCTCTAAGTAGTGACCAAAAGAATGAGATCGTGAATGCAAGTGACAGAAATGAGTTTCCTCCACAGGGTGTCTGGGTTCAGCCTTAGAGATAGGGTGAGGAGCCCGGACAATCAGGAGGGGCTCAAAGTAGAGTCAGTGCTCCACCGCATTGAAAGGAGCCAGTTGAGGTGGTTTGTACATCTGTCTAGGATGCCTCCTGGATGTTTTGGGCATGTCCAACCAGGAGGAGACCCTGGGGCAGACCCAGGACTTGCTGGAGAGATTATTGCCATGGCATCCCCCGGAGGACCTGGAAGAGGTGACTGGTGAGAGGAAGGTCTGGGCATCCCTGCTTAAACTTCTGCCCCTGCAACTTGACTATGGATAAGCAGCTGAAAAAGGATGGATGGATGAATGGATGGATGGCTTTGCCTTGCGACATGGAAATGATTCCTTCTTCTGAGATGCTTCTTCTGGCCCTAAGATGTACTGTAAGGGCTGTAACAATAATTTTTGCATTTGGTTTTTCCCTTATTATCCCTGGTCATTGACTTATTGTCATTGTCTGGTTGCAGTTTCTGTATCAACTTATGTCATTCTGTCACATAAATACAAATTTAAAACCTCTATAGGGGCCTAAAACATTCTTCATATCTGCTACGAGCTCCATTGATCAGTAGTAAGATTGTTAGAGAAAAGTAGATTCTCAAAGCGAGTGAGTTTAAAAGGCAGTAGGTTTTGTCTCCATCGAATGCTGTCAAGACTCTCATGAAACACTCAATAAATATTTGTAGCTTTGACACAGAATAAAGGAGTATTATACAAAGATGTTTGCTGTGACCTTCCAAGGACATTCATGTAAAAACATTTTATTGATATGCCCTAAGTCTCAAAAACTACTCAAAGAAAGATTTTTGTTTAACCTTGCTGTGCTTATTATAGAGCTGTGAACTTTCCAAAATAAAATGACCTAATTACAGTTTTTACAAAAGAAGTATATTGCCTAATTAAAGGACCACGAGTGAAAACTTGATCCATGAAATCGCAGACTGTCATTGGTAACCCATGAATGCCACCAGTGCTGAAAGTCTACTATCCAATCAGCAGCACAGTTGTCCCATGCAAGGCAAAAAAAGAAAAACCTTCCATACAGATACTGCCATTTCCAGCATTTCAGGCATAGCTTAGAAAGAGTAGAAACTTGGACAAAGGTGCTGCTGAGACATGACTACTTGTTGGTTACATAGTGTGTGGCAGGGTGTCTGGGCTCAGCCTTAGGGATAGGGTAAGATGCTTGGACATTCAGGAGGAGATTAACGTAGAATTGCTGTTCCTCCACTTCAAAAAGGAGCCAGTTGAGGTGGTTCAGGCATCTATCTAGGATGCCTCCTGGATGCCTCCCTGGGGAGGTTTTTTGCGTATGTCCAACCAGGAGGAGACCACAGGGCAGACCCAGGCCACAAGAGATTATTTCTCTTGGCTAGTCTGGGAACACCTTGGTATTTACCCAAAGGAGCTGGTGGAGGTGCCTGGTGAGAGGGAGATCTGGGCATCCCTGCTTAGACTGCTGCCCTCACAACCCATCCCTGGATAAGCAGCACATAATGCATGGATGGATGGATGTAAAATATTTAATAAATATGCCTAGATAATGGTTCTGATATTTCTGGCTGGTGACACAATGCACTTTTAAGAAACATCAAATCTCCTACTTCAACCACTCAAGCTGACCATTATATAAAAATACAAATATTTTTACAAGCTTTTAAGTAATTAGCCTAGGCATCATGCTAATAAGACTGAAAAACCTTCCAGCCAATGAAAGGGATGATGGATTTTGTTTACCAGTGAAACATTGTTAGTCTTAAGTGGATGAAGGCTAAAATCCAGTTCCTGTCACGCAAAAAGCAAGTTACCTTGGCAACAAGACATGGAAAAAACAACCTTTTTTAAGACTGTGGTGAATAAGAGATGTCCTGTACTCCAAAATGCAGCTCTATTACAGTTTTATATAAAAGGAGGGGTGAATTATTTTAGCACAGAAAAAACATTTATTATCCTGTTTTTCTAATTCTTTATACATATGATTTATGCATCATCTCAAAAATAACTACAACAGGGAGAAGGATATAGTGATACAAAACATGTATGAACTACATACTTTTGTTAATGTTTGGGGTGCGTCTGGAGCCTCCGAGATAGACCCCCGCGACCCTGAATAGGATAAGCAGTTAGAGAAAAAAGATAGATGGATGGATGGATGGATTATACTTGAGGTGCCCAGTGCATCATATGTAATGAAAAAGGCTATCAATACATTTTTCTTTGCTATTCATCTCTGAGACACCTTTGATGAAAACAATGATCAGGTAAATTCGTCTTAGATGGCTCATTTCCAAGTTAGAAAATGGCTGTGGACCGGACTGTGCATCTCCCTGCCATAGCAGTGGTGCCTTCGTCATTGTCCAGTATGAACGGGTTCATTAATTTGTGCTAATTTACATAAGTCAGCACCAAACTGGAAAAAAGCTCCCTCTCAGGACAGGGCAAGGATCATTAAACAAATAATCATTATGAACATGTGTATTCGCTTAGGAGAACAGCTGATGAGTGGAAATACAGGGGCAAAATCTGGAGGGGGGGCAGAGTAGCAAACAAACCAGGACTGCTCTCTGAGGCCCCCTGATGATTTCCACTTATTTTTTTTAGCAACAAAACAAATACATAAAATGTCTAGTCTACACCATTCATATAACAATTCTGTTTAAAATATAATCATTTATAATGACATGAAATCTTAAATTTGTCCGATTGATCCACCAGCAGAATACCCCTCGCCCGATTGGCTAATTATCGGCAGCACACCCTGGTCTGTAAGGTTGGTAACCTGCACTTTGATTAGTATATTATAGACCTTCCATAGTTTTTAATTCCCCCTTGATTCTCTTTCAGCTAAAAAAAATAGCTCAAATGGTCCACTTAGGCCCCCCCCCTTACTCATGTCAGCCTAGGGCCCCCAAAGAAGTAACAGATTTACATTAGGATAGAATGAACACTGCCTGTCAAAATAAATTTGAATCTGTACAGGTGAACAGGTGAAGGGTATAAATGTACACTGTTATAATTAGAGTGAATCTACTTTATTGCAGTAGAGGTAGCAATTTCAGGGTATTCAATGAGGTCAGGATTAGTTATTTCATCCCACCCTAAGATTCAAAAACGGACCCCAGTTCCAAATGTTTTACTGTACATAATGTTTACAAAAGATTTTCTTCTTCAAAAGACAAATTGCCTCTGTGTGAAGTGGAGGAGGGTAGTTTTATCATTGTCTGTACTGAAAAAGTGTCCAGACCATTCTTATCCCATTCCTTACACAAAATTAAAATAAAGATAAAGAACTGTGCAAAAATATTAAGTGAACTGTGAATTCAGTAGCAGTATTTTTGGCAAATTTTACAACCAAATGTCTGTCTTTGCACTCCATTTTAGTACAATATTTCTCAATTTTTCATGGAAGTTTTGTGGAAGTTGCTTGGGGATAACTTACAAACAGCAGTTTAAAGTCTGCCCAAATTCACAGTAAGATTCTAGTGATGAAGTGACTCAAAGACATTCATTTTACACTCCATTGTCTTGCTTAAAGGTAAAATTTCCCTCCTATTAAAATAAAGAATCAGATTTCTGTCCATTGTGTATATATTCTTCTTACTATAGGAGAAAATCCCTAAAGCAAGGTCTTGCCAACACATGGTTTTTAACTTGGTAATACTCCGTTCTGGTTTACACCAGTGCGTTGCATTTCCCCCATCCGGCCGACTGATTCAACCACATATGCAGTGCAGGGTGAGGGTGAACCTGCAGCCTGCACCAGGAAGGGTTGAGGCTGAGCAACACCCTAGTAAGGATTGCAGTCCACCTCAGGGCACATGCACAGTCCAAAATTATGGGCCAATTAGAGACACCAATTCACAGATCATATTCAGACCGGAATCCCTGGAACAAACCCACAGCACAGAGAGACCATGCAGAAATGGGTGAGGGGCACAATGCTACCTGCTGGGCCACCTTGCCACTCAAAGTTTTGTTTTGGTTTAATTTTAAAGAAACACATTTTGTTATATTTTTCACTGTGAGTGTTTTTATTGAAATCAGGACATTTATCTTATAAGATGATCCAGAAGTGTTTCAGCATCAAAATACTGAAACTGAATAAACAAACAGAATAAGGGAAAGCCAGTGACATTAAACCAAACAATTCTATTGTAAATAACACAATTCAATAACAAACTGAAGAGCTTGGTGAAAACAGTATATATGCATCCAAATAGGTCAACTAACATAGAAGAGCTTCTTCATAATTTGTTTCTTCTTCTCTAACAATATTTCTGGCACATATTTTTTTGGCAGATTGAGTGCTGAAGTTTGGGATTTTGGCACTATACTTCTTTTATTGAATGTACTTTTGAAACTAGATTGCACATTCGTATACTTCAGTGTTAGCACAATGCTGAACTTCATGCTTCTCAGACTTATAATTGGCCCCAGAGTTGTGCCTCTCCGCAGTTTGCTCTTTCTTCAGCTGCCCAGATTGGTGGGACTGTCAAGTCTATGTAGTGTTTGGGTGGTACAATGCCCCTTTCAGTTCTGAATGACCGAGTAAAGATTGAACTCCTAGGGATGATCTGAGATTTCAGTTCCTTTTGTACCTTTGTCCAGATTAGTGGATTTGCTTAACTTGCTTTAGAACTTTCTTTTTTACATCTGAATTATGGTTCAAATGGGAAAAAAATGTTTTTATTCAGTTTAGCTTCATCTTAGTCATTTAGTTTAGTTCAGAAGTTGAGTTGAGAAGTATGGAGGATTTTTATATAAGACACATGAATTGCTTTAAGGTACAAATTGTGAAAACTGTGTGAGGGAATTTTCATAAACCATTAAAGCTTGTGAAGATAGGTGCTAACATTTTTTGGCTAATATGGTAGCTTCAAAGATTAGTACTGTAGGAGGGCACTTTTTCTGAATCCAGTACTTCATCTACAGATTGGCCATGCTGCTCCAAGGCGCACCATGGCATTCACAATTTTCACAATGACCTCATCTGTCCTTTCTCCTGCTGGCTCCATGGAACTTTGCCAGGTCAGCCTAACGGCTATAGTATATCCAGTTTATCATCAGTGATAAAGGCAGAAATCTTTCTACAAGATGGCTCAGAAAGAGACCTGTTTCCCCTTATTGCTCTTTAATATATTCATTTAATATGCCCTGTCAGTACTGAACGTCTTGTTTCATAAGGGAAGGCAAACAAGATCACATGGGCACTTTATGTGGGTACCAGGGTGGAGGCGGGTATAAAAAAATGGTGGCAAGAAAAGACAACAAAAAAATGGCTTTTTTTAGGTAGCTACAGCATACGGGAAACACACAGGGAAAAACAATTGGCGCTGAGTCTTGGGAAGAGCTAGAAAGAGCTGAAGGATCAGAGTATAGATGTTTTGGAGGCTGAGAGACAAAATAGAATTTACATTTATATTTTGATAATAAGTCACCAGACTTCGCCCTGGACCAGGACATCTAGATAAATTGTATTATTAAGAGCCCCATCATGTCAGTGCTGACTCCTGGCACCCATATAGCTGGCATTCCTCCATAACTGTCCATATTGTGTTGCTTGAGACCATCTCATTGATAGGTCTCCTCCTTACTCTTTTACCTTCAGCTTGTCTAAGCATTGCACTCCTTTCTTCTTCTCTTAATACATAAGGCATGATCCCATATATGACACATTCAGTCTGGCTTTATTTAAGGGAAAGTTCAGGCTTTGTTTTATCAAAAGCTTAATTTTATTAGTAATATTGGTAACACTTTCTATGAATTCCATGTCTAAAAAAATCTATATACACATTCTTAATACATTATAATGCATTAATAAAGCATTAAAAATCTGACTAAAGATATTAATATAATGGCATAACATATTATAGATATGTTAATTATGCTTAATTCCAATTTATGAAGCTCTCATATTTAAGGTATTATACGTAACTTCATAAAGTATTATAATGACCAGTATAAGAATTAAGGCTGCTTTGTACTTGCATCATCAAGGTATCTATAGTACATTATGGGCGATAGCTTCACAAAGCATTCAGAAATATTGTGTTATGCATTTTATATATATTTGGTAACACTTTACATGCACCTTCATAATGCTTTCATATTCCATTCATAAAACATTCAGTGCACCTTCATAATGTATTCATTAAGTATTCATTAAATATCATGTATACCATAACATCCTAACATCCCTTAACAGCTTTAATATACCTTAATAACAAATATTATAATTGTATAATCATGTAATGTTTTTTACTAATGTATATTAAAGCTGTTAAGGGATGTTAGGATGTTAAGGTGTACTTGCATGCTGCTTATGCATGTTCTATGAATGCATTATGAAGGCCCATTGAATGTTCTATAAGTGCATAATGAAGCGTATTTATAGCCATGTTTAAAATGCTTTATGGATGAGTTATAATGTGTTATGGGTATGTTGCTAGCTTCTTATAGACATAGCATTCACAGAAAGCGTTACTGTAGCATTTGTATGTAAGACCAAAACAGTCGAGCATCCCCCAGTGATAGATCCCCATATTGAGTGTTTGATCCTGTGATTTGTTACCTCATGATGCAATGCTATTAATGTCGTGTTGACTGTGTGTCCAGTCATTTTTGAGAACCGTGACCATCATGGCCGATGCTTGGAAGTCAAGCACATTATGTGACTGTAAGAAAAGGTGGGCTTGAGGCTGGAGTCCATCTCAGGGGGAGAATCAACTGAGCATGACTATTTATTTTTATTTGTTACCCCTGAATCCTCAATCACACATTCACTCTCACAGCCACATATTAAGTCAGACTGTATCAGAACTTGGAACATATTGAGGGAAAAAATGTTGTCAATAAATCACTGAGGTGCTCAGTCATAGAAAGTGACTGCAATTCATAACTGTTCAAAAACACAGGAATGCTGTTAAATCACAAAGAATGCACACAGTTGTAAATGCCACAGAAAGAGTGGTGCACAGTGCAAGTCGAAAAGTAGCATAGTATCTCTGAAACATGACAGGCATGCCAGCAAAACACCATAAAAATATTTTACAATTTGTTTAAAAGCTACTATTCCAATTGTTATTAGAATGGTTTCATGTTGTTATGTGAACTCTTGTAAATTACTGTCCAGCATCTAAAGTTTGATGATATTTCTCTGAATACATCTTCTGTGCAGCTCCTTTGATCTGAACTTCCTGCATTTAAATTAAAGTGTACATATTAATGGAAGCTTTAGCCTACTTTAAAGACTTACTTAAATCAAAACGACTTGTGGAAAAATATGCAGGCAATGAAGTATTTGCAGAAAATACAATGTTATGAATTTTCAAAGAAATTTCAAATGAAATGCTAAATACCTTTAGAAGCAAATGTGACAAACGCTCCAAGACAGTAATTATAAACTACAAACACATCCACTGATGCAGCATGCTTAAGAACTATATTAATGTTATAACTGATTTCAATTCTGATTAATGATGGCAGCAAATTTGTATCAGTCGTGTTACTTTTCAAGACTGCAAGCATGTCTGGGAAAAAAAGGGTGAAAGGTGACTTATAAGAAAAGAGGATTTAGAAACTTTTGTTTTAAATAATTTCTGCATCAAATATGGTGCATTAAATAATATAATCCTATAAGCAGCTTAATGGAAATGAGGGAACTTAATTATGCTTTGTGCTTTTGTAAATCATTCTCATAAAATATCAACAGTGTTGTGGCAGGTCTTGCATGAGACTGAAATGTTTCCCAGAACTATTAATCTTAAAAACGGAAGCCAAGTCAGGGGAAATAAAACTCACAAGGGGCTGAGTTATATTAAAAGTTTGACCAGTCTTCTAATGAAAACCTTTGGCTTCCACAGAGCAATTAAGTGGTAGGAAAAAATATTGATTTGATCCCTGCAAGACCATCCCCTGGTTTCTCCTACAATTGTCTCTTTCTGTACATACACAAGATGAGGAATTTTAAGAGTGCTTTTATCAATCATCTAAGACCTTTCCCTTGAACTGATAAATTTAAACTAATTTCTTAGAAGATTGTTATGAAAACTTATCGTTCATCTTATTACTGACAGCATGGCATTGCTCTTGAGTACAGGGAGAACCTGGACATGATAATGGATGATATTTAGAAGGGAAAATGAACCATTTTGGAAGTCAGAATTAAAGTAAATTAATAAATAAGAAATTTAAAGAGCGACTGATACATCTAATAGTGTTACATGGATGGAGGCTGTGTACTGTATACCTCCTGCTGATTAGAGGCTCATAGTCATTAACTGAGTTTTATATGCCAGAGAATACCCTGTTTTTCGTTCACCACCAGTGCTCTGGATGCCTGTTGGTGTTATGCTCACACAAGCCGACCTTGTTTCTGTCAGTAAACATCTTTCGTTTCTCTTGCCCTATGTAGAACATTTCATGTTTCAAGCAGAAACGTTCTCAGCCGACGGGGATAGTTACTGTGAAGAAATAATGCTGTCCAATGCCAACTACTCTACTGTATATTATATTAGCACTGTATTATAAATGTGTCTGTATGTGTATGTTAAATCATCCCTACTTGCTAGGAAATATATTTGTTTGCATACATCATCTGTAGGCATTCTAGCTCTAAATTTGCATTTCTTAATGTTGCATGTAGTTATTTTAGCTAATCCCTTGATTCATGTCTCTTCAGAAATATTTTATTTAAAAGCTACTTAAATGTGGATAACAAGACATTATTGTTAAAATTGGAATATTTAAGTTGAGCATGCTTGTGTGAGCTTTCTTCTTGAGTTCCAAGAGCACAAAGATTTTAACATAATAATACTAACAGGGGTGAATATATTTTTATGTAGATTCCAACATCTTCAACTGTCATTACAGGATGGAAGAAAAACCTTTTCTTTCAGCAAGTTGAGGTCTAGATTTTGACTCTTTTCATTTTTGGCCATTTTGCATGCTACAAATCATCAACAACAGATGAAGAAAGAAACACACATTTAGAATCAAAGTACTCACCTGAAATCAAATTCCAATCATACAGTATAAAGGAAAAAGTCGAAAAACTGACCCGTGCCACTGAATATTCATGAAACAATGAATGTATGAATAGTAAATTCAATAAAACATAAAATATCTGGTATTTTCTTTTCTCACAAACAGCTACAGTATCATCTAGCACAAAGAAGATCGTCACAGTTAATAGTGCTGAATTATGTTCTTAAATCCACAAATGCAGCTCCAAAATGGACATATTGAGTGAAATGTATTCGGTGTAATGTTTTTGTTGTTCCAGCCGAATTATTTGTTCTTAATCCAAATTTCACATAAATGGAATGGGCAGAGCTTTGAGTGAACCATCAGTTGATAAGCAATTACTGTTTTCTGGCATACTGGATATTACGGCTAGAATGATGAGTAGAGGTAAAAACATCCGTTGGAACAAACCATAAAATAAGAATGATATTTCAAAAAAATATTTTTAAAAATGTTTCTTAGAAATTGTACCTGCCAAGGTTTGTAGGTTATTCTATCCACTAATCTTTGACTAATCTATTTATTGCTGCTTATTTGTCATATCAGAGGAAAGGACAGAGGCGAAGGCAGGCATGGGGAAAATCAAAGGGGACTTTATTAACTGAAATTACAGGTCAGGGCAAAAGTAAAATGCACCATGGGGGGTCAAAACAGGGTAGGGAGGATCAGGAGAGAGCACAGGGCAAACAGGGGAGCACAGGCAGGCCGCAACATCAAGGACAGAACTGGGGAGCTCAAGACACTATATACATCACTGACGAGGGAGCAGACGAGAGGAACCTGGGGTGATTCACACAAAAGCTGTAAAGAGAGTCAAGATCAAACAAGTAGTGGACAGAATGAGGGGGAAGGGATGCAGGGTTGACATTATTCAATTCTGGGTCATGGAAACTTGTCAGATCTAAAACATGAGAAATAGTTTGATAACACTTTACTTCAGGGAATGTTTTGAGTAATTTATAGACACATTCATGACAAAAATGAATTCATAAAGCATTATTGTCACGGGACGCTCGCGATCGCTGGGTGAGCGTGCAGACAGGCGAGCGAGCAGGAACAGGCAAGCAGGCAAAGTTCGGTAAAACGGGGTTTAATTGGGAGACAGGGACCAGGATACAGCAGACACTGACTGACATCAATGACGGACGAGGACCACAGGTAAGACCAGGACTTAAAACAGGACAAGACTAATCAAAGTAATCAGACACAGCAGGAGACGATCAGGGAAGTACACGTGGGTAAGCAGGGGGCGTGGCACACACGAGGAGTGGACGAGCCGGGCATGACAGAGCCCCCCCCCCAAAGGCGCGCTTCACCGGGCGCGCCCCGGAGGAGGCGACGGACGGGACAAGACAGGGAACCAGGACCTGAAAAACAAAACCCAAAACCATTAACAAGGGACCGGGAACAAGACGGACAGACAGAACAGGCACAAGGACAGGAAATGGGAAAGGACCTGACAAAGGACAGGGAACGCGGACAGACAGACCAGGAAAGGAGATACCGAGGGGACAGAGGGAACAAACGGGCCAGGAGTGAAAGGAGGGAATACAGGAGGAGCAGCCGGGACGGGAGGAACAAAGGAACGAGGAACGGAGAGAGGAGGGACAGAGACAGGAGGAGGAGCAAACAAAGGAGGGACCAGGGCAGGAGAGCAGGGCAAGAAGGAGGAGCAACCAAGGGGAGCCCGAGGGAGCCCCAGCGGGCGACCGGAGGGGCCGCAGGCGGCCGGGAGGCCAGAGCCGGAGGGGACCTCGGAGGGGCTGATGAGGCAGGGCGAAGGACCCGCGGAGGGGCCAGGGAGGGAGCAGGAGGGAGCACCGGGGAAGGGAACGAGGGAGCCGGAGGGGACCCCGGTGAGGGCAAGGCGAGGGGGGGAGCCGCCGCAGGCGGCGCCGTCGTCCACCGTGCAGGAGCGGGTGGAGCCGCAGGTGACGGAGGAGCTGCCGTCGGGGAGCCCGCGGTGACCGATCAGGCACCGGAGGGGGGAGTGAGTCCGGTCGGCGAGGCCTTGGAGGGGGACCCGCAGGCGACGTCCGACCCGCAGGAGCCCCCCAAGCCCCAGCACAGGCGATGGAGGGCGAGCCAGGGGTCAGGGCGGGAGGGACCCCAGCCCAGCGTCTGTGTCCCCTCCCCTTATGGGACACGGACAGGTAGCCTCGAGGCCGGGGTCGGGCTCGCTGGGGCGAGGGCAAAGGAGTCCCGAGTAGGGTCCCCGAGGGGTCCCATTCAAGCTCCTCGACCTCCGGAGAGGGAGGAGCTAAGATCAAGTCCCCTGGGACCTCCTCGGGGACTAGAGCAGACGGGACAGGAGTGGGGTCAGGGACTGGAGCTGCTGCAGGCGGAGGGGGCGCCTCGGGAGCTGCTGCAGGTGGAGGGGGGCGCCTCGGGAGCTGCTGCAGGCGGAGGGGGCACCTCGGGAGCTGCTGCAGGCGGAGGGGGCGCCTCGGGAGGAACTGGAGCGCGGTCAGGAGCTGGAGCGCGGTCAGGAGCTGGAGCGTGGTCAGGGGTTGGAACTGCAGGCTGTGGGGGCGCCGGCCCGGGAGCTGCAGGCTGTGGGGGCACCAGCCCGGGAGCTGCAGGCTGTGGGGGCGCCGGCCCGGAAGCTGCAGGCTGTGGGGGCGCCAGCCCGGGAGCTGCTGGCTGTGGGGACGCCGGCCCGGGAGCTGCTGCAGCCGGCAGAAGTAGTTGCACAGGCAGCGAAGGAGGCTGCGCAGGCAGAGGCGGCCGCACGGGAGCGGGATCCGCGGGCAGAGGCGGCCGCACGGGACCGAGATCCGCGGGCAGAGGCGGCCGCACGGGAGCGGGATCCGCGGGCAGAGGCGGCCGCACAGGAGCGGGATCCGCGGGCAGCGGCGGCCGCACGGGAGCGGGGACCACCGGCAGTAACGGAGGGAGCTCCTCCATACCGGCGATCGCCAGTCTCCTCCTCTTCCCTCGCTGGTGCCTGGCGGTGGCGGGAGGCGGCGCGACGTCCGTGAAAGCGGACGGCGGGAGAACAAGCTCCCGCTCTGGGTACGGGTAGAGGAAGGGCTCCTCGTCCTCACTGGAGAGCCAGTACTTCCAGAGGGAATAGCCGTCTTGTGTGGTCGGCCCCTGGGCTGGAGGTAGGACGGGTACCTCCCTGTCGTCCTCCGTCGGGAGCCATAGCCTGGAGACCAAGCAAGCTCCCAGGCGGATCTCAGGCTCTTCCGGGATCCTCCCTCTCCACGGCTTCCTTCTCTTTTTATGGTCCGTCATTCTGTCACGGGACGCTCGCGATCGCTGGGTAAGCGTGCAGACAGGCGAGCGAGCAGGAACAGGCAAGCAGGCAAAGTTCGGTAAAACGGGGTTTAATTGGGAGACGGGGACCAGTATACAGCAGACACTGACTGACATCAATGACGGACGAGAACCACAGGTAAGACCAGGACTTAAAACAGGACTACTACAGGACAGGACAGACTAATCAAAGTAATCAGACACAGGCATAACACATTATAGCCACATATATTATGTATGATACTCTCATCTATAATGAACTATAAATACCTTTATAATGGTATTTATCTTTATAATGGTCGGTATAAGCATTAAGGATGCTTTGTACTGCATTAGTAAGATATCTATAATGCATTATACTGTAGATGAGAGCTTCATAAGGCAGTCATAATGCATAATAATCATGGCCAGAATGTGTTACGCTTTTTGATGAATATTTATATGCATGTTTATAATCCTTAATGAATGCATCATAATGCATTACAAATGTGTTTATACATGGCTAAAAACATGGTCTTAAGTGAAGTGTTACCAATAGTTTTTATTTCTTAAAACGTCAAACAAACTCAAATTTAAATAGCTTTTTTTAAATTTCTTAGGTTTTAATGTGATATAAAAGAAATACAGATTTTATCTGTTGAATCTATAGACATGAAGTTCAAGTTCAAGTTTTGTACAAATACAAGAATGAAAGTGAAAATACTGTATATTATCATGACTTAATATTAACACAGACAGAGTTTACTGTAAAGCAGTCATTTTTTTAGAGCTTGCTCTTCTATAGACTCGTACCTTAGGTTGTCTAACATGATCTGGAGGTATTCAAAAATAAATCGGGATAATTTAATATAATCTGGGGCCAAGTTACTGCTACCAAGACAAGAGTGGGGAAGATTTCAAAAAGCTTAACTTAATAGTTTGTGATTCTGCAAATCATCTTCCACAAAAAAGTGTGTAATGAGAAAGTCCATCTTCTTTCTGTCTTTTTTGCTCCTATCAGACAAAGTGTCTATCTACCACACCCAGCTGACTCCAGCTCCCTTGAATACTAACATCACAGTTGTAGTTCATCAACCTGACAGGATATAAACCCTAAGTATTGTGAGTCTGACTATACTGAGAGTTTGGTCTGTAGCTGCCCTTTTGATATTCTGCCTGTGTTGGACTATGGATTTGGATCAAGATTTGGGTTTGGTTTTCCTTATCCACCAGTCCCTGCTTTGGGACCTGCTGTCTGTTTTTACCATGAATTTTGGATTGTGATTGGGAAATCGTAACACTACTGCACTAGAATCGCTCTCATCCCGTCATTATAGCTTAATGGAATCTCTTCCAAACTGCTTAAGCCCCATTCAAAAATAGCAAACTTTTTTTTTTTGCGATTGATTTTTTATTGAAATACAATTAAAGAACATGAGCAAGCATTAACCAAACTGGTCTTAGCGAAATTGCAGTGTATCATTAAAATTACTAATAATAATGCAATATTTACTGTCATATAGATTCCAGGCTTTACAATCAGTGTGTAGCCATCTACCTTCCAACCATATTTATTCTGTACATGGCAACCACCTAAATGCATTTATGCTGAGGCATTATGGTACTAACTAAGGTGCTTGCTAAATATACCTTATCTTCCCTGCACATTTCAATGTATTTTGAGGGGCTTAACACCCTTTTCAAGCAGTTTATTTTAGATTATATTATAAATTAAATAGATTTAAATAGTATTAATAATATTAAATAGATTTAATAGTTTCATGCTCTCCTGAAATGTATGACTTATATTCTGTCCCTAAAAACTTCTGAAAATCAGTGAAAAAGAAATGTATTTATTTATTTTCCTTTTGAAATTTGTAAATGAATAAATATAATTCTAATGAAATGTGTCCGTATACATAATAACTGGATTATTGGATCATTTGGTTCCCTTTATTGGAAAAAGTTTGTGTGTGGAGGAGGGGGGAGTTTGCAAAGATCACATTTGGGGATCAAAATGTTCCTTACTTTTGAGGACACTTCTTCAGGTTCCCATTTGGAAAACCTCAATTTTATAAAAATCTGTGAATGCAATCAAAAAATTACCAAAAGTGCCAAAAGTCTTGTATTTTGGTTGGTTACTTATGGTAAAGGTTAGGGCTGTGTAGGGGTTAAAAGGGTCATGACTGGGATTAGGGTTTTTCCCATAGAAATGAATAGACGGTCCCCATTTAGATAGGTATGGCAACTTTTGTGTGTGTGTGTGTGTGTGTGTGTGTGTGTGGATTATGTATGTATTACATTGTGAAGACCAAATTTTCCCCACAATGTGATAAAACCTGTTATTTTGATGTTTTGAGGACCATGTTTCAGGTCCCAATAAAGATCTGCGAATGCAATCAAAGAAGTAAAAATGCCAAAAGTCTAGTATTGTTTGGTTACTTATAATTAAAGTTAGGGTTGGGTAGGGGGTAAGGGTGTTGTGATTTGGATTAGGGTTGAATCTGTCAAATTCAAGGCTCTTCAGCTCCATCCTACCCATAGCACAATCTTTACAGCCTGCAAAATGATTTTGATATTCTGTTAAAAATGGCCCGGAAATACATGTGACAGTACACTACTTTCATGGTTCTGTCCAAACCTCGGTTTTGGATTCACAGTTCAGTGCAATTTCGGGAAAAGTGTAAACAAAATTAGAAACAATTGTAAAACAAAGGCAATATGTCTGATGTCAATGTGTCTCAATAACAAAACCTTAGACACAATTATTTACACACTGTAAAATAAATGTGCAAAATATAATTGAAAAAATTTAAAATAACACTACTTAATAACAGTCATAATGAACTAAAACCTGTATTCTGTACTACTGAGTATCTGTAGTGATTAACAAACATATAGCCATACTAATTATTTTCCTAGTAAAAATGTCTTAAATGATATGGGGAGACTCACTAACAGAGGCCGTTTCTGCCTTGTTGTCGTTGTACACACACTCGGATGATATTATCTCAAATAAATTTGCATGTTGGTTGTGTTTATTATATAACAGAGCCAAAAGACAGTCTCGGTCTTATCAACTACTCTCTCACCAGTGCTGGTGTAAATTATTGGGAAACCAAAATGTTCTCCAATTGCCAATTATGACTGATTGTAATCAGCATCAGCCGTAACCAACTCACAGGGAGAATTAACATAATATTTTCCATATCAAATATCTACTTTTCAATTTAGGTTGTGCCCATGTATGGATGTGTAGTCATTCATTTCATTGTGCTTTCCAAGATGGAAATGATGTAACTGAATGGCACACAACAAATATTTGTATTGTTACAGCTCTATACAGGAAGTAGGCATCATGCTGTGCGAACCTGCAGTACACCTTTCTGCTTCCCCTTATCCTCCACCGAGAAGTTCAACAGCAGAGGGTTAGAAAAAATTTAGCAAAATATATGTCCATTATCTGTTCAGGGTCTTATTTACTTGTCCTATTCAGGGTCACAGGGGTCCAGAGCCTCTGGGCGCAAGGCAAGGAACAACCCAGGGTGGGTCGCCAACCCATCACAGGACACACACACACACACACACACACACACACACACACACACATGTAGGGAATACCTATCCTTATGGGGCCCGCTCATTCACTTCTATGGGAAAAATGCTAACGCTAACTATGACCCCCACCCTGCCCTAACTATAACCATAAGTAACCAAGCAAAATACAAAAGTGTTTGTATTTTTAGTTTTTTCATAGCAGTCACTGATTTTTATAAAATTGAGTTTTCCCTTATGGGGACCAGGAAACCGGTCCCCATAAGGGAAAAAAAATGGATATTCATCACGTTATGGGGACATTGTGTACCCATAAGGATAGGTATACCCGCTCACACACACACACACACACACACACACACACACACACACACACACACACACACACACACACACACACACACACAGACCAAAGGACAATTTACCAACTCTAATTCACCTTAACTGGGGGGGGGACCAGAGGAAACCCCATAACAACATTGACACATTTGATTTAATTCTAGATTTTCACATGGGTTTTTCTATATCCATCCATCCATTTTCCAAACTGCTTATCCTTCTGGGTCGGGGGGGGTCCGGAGCCTATCCTGGAGGCTATGGGCATGAGGCAGGGAACAACCCAGGATGGGGCACCAACCCACCGCAGGACACACACTCTAATTCACCTTAACTATGGGGGGGGAGATCAGAGGAAACCCCATTACAAAATTGAGACATTTGATTTAATTCTAGATTTTCACATGGGTATTTCTATATTATTGTTTCATTTTATTTAACAAGAGAATTTTCCAGAATTATGTTAACTACAAAATTGATATTTATGAATGATATTTACATAAAGGAAATTTTTCAACCATATCTGCTAAGTTTGGGTCATACTCTTATTTTACATTCATTTATTTTTTAATCTTTAGAATTGTGTGAATAGTATTTGTTTTCGGTTTATTCCAGTGATTCCTCATCTGTTTATGCATAGGTTCAGGATTTGTGTTTCTTGCTATTAGATGCGGGACACAGGGACACAAATCTTTCAGTGTCCTGCCCAGGTTTGGACTTGTTCCTGCCAGCACACACACACACACACACACACACACACACACACACACACACACACACACACACACACACACACAATTCCCCATGAACCTGACCAGAATAAGATGGCTGATGGATATTTTACTATCTTTATTCCATGATTTACAAGTTATTTAGCTGTTAAGCAGTAATGAACATTACATTTATAAATAATAATAATAATAAAAATATTAATAATAAAAACCGAGGTCATTTACTTTAAACAGGTAAATTTCTCTCATCCCCAGCAGTATAATAACCTTATGTGGCATGTATTAAATTCAGATATATTCAATCAGTTCATTACTGCCACAGCGAGTGTGCATAGTCTGAAGCTGTATTAAGCAGAGAATGGATGTGCAAAAACCCCCATGTTCACAGGGAAATGCAGAAATCCATTCTGCTAGTTGCTATGGAAGCAGCTCTGTGAAGGCTAGGAAAATCAATGTTAGGTGCATTGAAAAACAAAAATAAAATAAAAATAACTTATTTCAGGGTGATCCATGCTAAAATTTTCAGTTATTCAGAATATAATTTAATTTGTTTAAAATCCTTATAGGATTATAAAGTTCAAAAAAGTTTGATAAAATGTATATTATTTTGCTAAAGTGTATATTACTTTCTTTTTTATCATGCATTATATATAATAGCGTACCATAAAGAAACGGAAATAGCATCCGAATGTTGTTGTGATTACACAGCACACACAAAGTACATAAATGAAAGGTTACTGCATATACATTTTATACACCTACAGGTTTTGTCAAATGTCCATTAAAAGAGCAAACAGTGGAATCCTCCCATGAGGGGTAAATTCCATTTTAGAGATGACTGCAATAACATCAGGGCTGCTTTGTGGTTTCAAAGTCAGAAAAATCCTATTAGTTTTCTCTGCAGCAGCACCTGGAGGACCTGAAAGGGATAAGCACTGACCTGCAGATATAGAGAAGAACAGTGTTTATTCTGGGTATAATAAACGCAGATCCTAAATTGTGTGTGTGTGTGTGTGTGTGTGTGTGCGCGCGCGCGTGTGTTTCTGTGTGTGTTCTCCAGGTGAAGAATCCTAATATTTTCCTAGACACTGTGCTAGGGTAGGAACACAAAGCAAAGGGAAACTACATTTTTTCAAGGTGGGGGGTGGAGGGTGTGTCAAAGACTCGCCATTGTTTTCCACCATTACTTTTGTCCTCTAATCCACTCTGAGCACTGAGCCGTGTCCCAACAATTGCACTGTATTGGGGTTCTTTTTGATTGAATCATCCGTTGCCATTATTGTGGATCTGATTAGCAAACTAACAGGCTGTTAGGACCCCTGGCAAAATCTGCTTGGTGGTACCTTGCAAGACAGTCATATCATCCATATAAAATACCATGATATTGGATATTACCATATTAGCTTAAATCATGGTTAAAGGCAGAATATGAGGCATTCTGCTATAAATTTTCCATAATGAAAAAAAAGTTCCCCTTCAAACAGAGAAGGTCCAAAGACTTTTGCTTACATATAATGTTTTTCCACATACTTTAAGCTAAATGCCTTGAATCTGTCTCTTACTCATTTAATATATATTTCTCTCCCATTATTTCTTTTTGTGTATGTAAATGTAGTTTCCTGTGACTAAAAGCCCAGTGGTATTGTTCCACCAGAACTCAATGAAACCAGTTCATGTATGACCCCACTTTTCATTATCTCAGTTTGATACAATAGCCTGCTATATGGATATGCACTCAGTGGATAATATTTGGTGATCCCATCTAGAACTGGGATGGACCCATGTTTGTTTCTACAGAAATGCCACTGATGGAGGTTTTTTGTTTGTTTGTTTATCGCACAAATTTCTGCAAATTCAGTACACAATAGCTGTGAAAATCCAAGGAAGCAGGCTGTTTCTGAGATGCTAAACTACCCATATGGCACCATCAATCACGGCACATTTAAAACTGCTTAGGTAACACACCATAGCTAAGCAGTAAATGAACCTCTTGGCCCCATTTGTGTTACATATATATTCAGTTGTAGCCTCATGATTGGCTGTTAGGTCGAGCAGTCTATTTCAATTAATAATCAAGTAATAATACGTAATAAGCAGTTCACTGAATGCATGCAGTCATTGTTTTCATGCAGCCATATTTCCATCCGTAGAGATGTTCATCGCATTCAGAAAGGCCCATATCCTTTTTTGAGGAGTCCCAAGAGAAACCCTGCATTCCCACATCATAGACTATAATCTCAACATTTGTATTATACTGTATATATAGATTATACTTGTAGTGCCTGCAAATTTCGATTTTAGATGAGACTAAAAATTGAGAAATTTCAATAGGCACAAGTAATTTTTCCTTATAAGAAGGATGATATCAAGACTGTGTCAGCATTTCCACATCAAATTATGACATATCTGAGCGTCCCCAAATGTCCTTTAAACAATACCGTAAAGCACAAGTAGCTAACCAAAAATCAAAGGGATAGAAAAACACTCAAAAAATGGATAGGGTTCAAAGGGTTAACACAGTAATGTGATTGGGTGTAAAATGTCCTGTTTCAAAGTTCAAATGAAACCCATAAGGTATGTTTTATTTGAAAAACTGTTACATTTGTACAGAAGCATTTATATTAAAATTTTTAAGAAAAATTACATTGTTCAAATTATATTGTGACACAAATTTAAGACCATACTGCCTAGCCATCAAGATGGTGTATATGCTTCTCATTTTATAGTGTTGTGTTATGTTGTCTCTAACATAAGTCTGTTCCTCATCTGGACTTGGTATAGCCCTGCCTTGGTCTTGGTCTTGTCTTGGTCTCGGCCTGCCTTAGTTATGGTCTTGTCTACACTCTCGATACACTCTGGTCTTGGTAATGACTGGGTCTCAGTTTTGGTGGTCTTGACTACATCACTACTAAGTATGGATATAATCATTGTTGGAAATATTGGGTATATGTAAACTAACACTTAATCTGGTTTTAATTGAAAAACATGAAGAAATATTAAGCTTTATTCATCTTTCCTCACTATGTGCTAGCACCTTATCTTTAAAGAAAATCCTGTTAAAAAAAGTGCTCAGTTACATGAAAATATACTGTACCTGTGTCTCTCCGGAAAGGCTCCAGTCTCCATATTACCCCCAGGAGCATATCTCCTTAAGTTCAGAGCTTAAGTCACCTATTGTAGAGAAACTCAATAGGACCTGTCAGATGCATCATCAGCAGAGGACAAAACATGTTCTACAGGAATAACATCATAATATGTCTCTCTGCAGTGTGAAACCAAAGTTGTAATGCATATTGTTTGACATATCAAATTAGGATTTTGTCTTGACTTCTCTTTCAAGCTGTCCACCAAATTCTTAAATACATTTCCAAGACAGTTCCTTGCTAAATCATCACTTTTACTTTTTACTTACTTTTTTTACTTTTTTTCTTTTCTTTGCCTTTATAATTCTCACTCCTTCTTCGCACAGAGTCACATCACAAAAGCGATGGTGGGATGTGAGAACTGGGTGGTATGATTGTCGCAGCATTACAGTGGGCCTGTGCCACTTCAAAAAGCAGAATCAAAGTGAGATGCAAGTGCTAATTCACTGTATGAATATGCAAGAACATGGCAATGAAAATGTTTCATTGTTAAATTTCTTGGCATTGCCTGGGTCAGTCTAAGATCTTGCACTGTTTGTGAGTATGAAAGCTGGCCTCCTTGGTGTCTGTTGGAGAGGTATTGGGGCGGATTTAAGATTTGATGTTGAAATGTAATGATTTGTCATGTGAATTGTTTATTTCTTGACAGCCCATACGGGAGTGATAGGTCATGTTGGGATGGGGGGAGGAGACTCTTTAAATGTTATGCAGCATGATTCTGTCAAATTGCGTGCTGCATTGGTAATAAATAGCAAACACCACCTTCCAATCTATAGCTCATATACAGAGGACTCTGTTATTACCCCTCTGCTCTATTGGTGCAGAGCTTTACTTTACAAGTCTCAATACAATCTCTGCTATGCTACCCAGGGGAGGGGTGAAGATTATAGGGAGGAAGGGTCTCAAACTCCATTACCCTTTTGATACATCTAGAGACTGAGCCAAGTGAAGCCAAAGTAGGTAAAGAGTCGCTGTGCATCAAGAGGTGCAGCAGCAAAGCTATATTAAATGCTAACCTGAACCACAGATGTTTGAAGTGGTTTATATTGAAATTATTAAAAAAAGGAAATCTACATCATGGAAGAAGATTGGTGATGTAATGCTTTACAGGGGCTGATGGAAACACCTTACACCGCAAACTGAAGGTAGCCAGACAGGCCACAAAATGGTAAAAGGCACCTGCGTTCATATTTCATACCAAAGCTACCTTATTTGTGAGTTATTGCACATAATCATACCAGTATTCTAGCTGCTAAAAGTGAATGCTCAAGTGAATGCCTTAATTTACAATCATCCAACAGAAAAGGAATGGTTCTATTGCAAAGAGAATTGCATTTTTGACAGTTCCATCTTAAGCAATCAATAACCTTGCCAGAATAACATGTTATCAATACTTGTCTGTTGAAGTGTCCCTGCTTCTCCATTGCAGTCCAACCTTTCTTTTATTATGATCTTGATGCTTTCCTGGACAAATCGTGAATACATTTATTTTAATGGAGGCATTAGTCTCCGACTAAATGAATAATGGCCTTATACTCCAGTGCAAATTTTAACAATAGTTTAAGAAAGCCTGTTGTAAATGAAGAAAAATAATGCTTATGGTTATTATGGGTTGTAGGTTAGAATTATAGGGCTGCTTTCAACCCGTCATTATCATTTGGACAATCTTATATGCAGGTAAGGGGAGCCAAGTGAAGCCAAAGTAGGTAAGTGGAGGATGGGGTCCCCTTCCGAGTATAGGTTCCTCTCAAGGCTTCTTCCTGCTAGAGGGAGTTTTTCCTTGCCACTGTCGCCTCAGGCGTGGGGTTCTGGCCGGTTAAATGTAAAGTGCTTTGTGACAATGACTGTTGTTAGAAGCGCTATATAAATATAATTGAATTGAATTTAAACATGTGACTGGAGAGGGGGAGCCAGTGGCCTGTTGTAGAGCACATGACACGATATGTCTGATGTCAGACATGTCCTGTATAGTACTGAATGGGTCAATTACTTAAATAAATATGGTTTAGTAAAACTGGAGCTATAATAAAATGTAATAAAAGGCCAATGAAATGTGTGCACTGCTTTTAACCATATATCAGAAGCTAAGTAGGCAAATAGATTTATACTGTACCCTCCTTTTATAGAGAAGTTATGTTTCAAACTAAATTTCCAGTGGCCATTTTTTTTTTTACCGTACTTTTCCTCTGGAGCCCAGAAGACTGCTGTGACAAAACCCATTCATTCTGTTCAGTAAAGAGTGTTAAACTCATTCTGGCAGTGTCACAGGGTTGTATAAACTCTTTTCATTGTTTTCATATCGCCACCTTCCTATAAATGCGTTATTAGTTACTGCTGTTACTGCTGAGGTTGTGTTAATTGCCAAGCAGCGTACATTTTTAATGAATTCAGGGAGAGAAAATATATGTTGTGCATGGAATGAGAATTCTGTTAAAAATTAGTTTTTGGGCCAGGATATCCTACAGCATTACAGCACCCTACTACCCCCTGCATGCGGTGAATGTAAATTTCATTCCCCTTTTCATTGTTTACAATCACTGGGAGATTTAAGAACACTGATGATTATCAATTGAATGGAGAGAAAATCCCCTCCTCAGGCTGAATTTTAATCCATCACTCCAAATTGTACACCCAGTGTCTCATCTAATAAAACTAGCTTCTTTCTGCATGCTGTTTGATATATGAATAATGATAGATTCAAGAATTTGTATTTAAGGTCCAAGTTAACAGCATTGTCATGTAAATACAGGCACTCAGGGTTTCTGGATTTTTTGTTTTGGACTTTAATGCCTCTGTTGGTGCAGAAGAATTCAATCATGCAACACCATGCATTAATCTGATCTGACAGGTAGTGTTTGAAAATTAGAACTTTTATGTACTAAAAATGAACACATGTCATTACAGAGAATAGCAGGATAATCATACGATTGACTGAAGCATGGCATGATCCAGCCCATCAATGTCTACTTGGAGGACAGCGTTTTGAGGAGAGAGAGGAAAATACAAGATAAAAAAAATACATACGGGTTTTATGATCTAGGGAGGAGTATGTGATTAAGGAATGACAAATCCATTGTCCAGACCCTTGTGGCAAGATGCTTCCAATCCAAACTGACCTGAGAACATTTTTTTGTTATGTGTTTCCTTAAGATTTCCTTCAAAGCTACATGTAAACACTTAGCTACTGAGACATTTATCATTTTGGCTGTATTATTACACAGAAACAAAGACAGATGGAAGTTTCTAATACAGAATTGGACTCCAAAAAAGTTTATGAAAACCGATATCAGTGTGGTTACATGATATATTCCAAAAATAAATTTACTTCCCTAGGAAGTCTGAAATGTCTAGTGCCAAAAACTCAACATGTAACAATCAAATTCACTTGTGTTAAGTACAGCAGCTACATTGGGTCATGAGGTAGTGGAAGATGAATCTGAAAGAGTTTAGGAAGTGTAGCATGTTCATTAAATCTGTGATGTGAGATCAATAAACAAACTACAGAAGTACTCTTTTAAAAGAGTGCCGGCAGTAATGAGGATTTTGAATTCTTTGGCAAATGACAGCAGGTACAGCAGCCCCCAGCTTGACCTTCCCCATACAGCCTCCGGAAGCATCTGAGATGCCTAAACCACAGGAGTGTGAGTGGTGGATCTGAGGATTTCAGTGCTTTCCACTTGCCAGCAACCTCCACGCATCATTTGAGCAAAGCCAGGTAAGTACATTAGCTTATTGTATGGGGGATGAAGCATACTGCTAACTGAGGAATGCGGAAGCAGTGCAAGGCTGTGAGAGACGGTTTTGACAAACTCTTTGCGTTGAAGATGAATGTAATCTATGAGCAGGCTAGGTTTAATCGCCGTGTACAACAAGCAAACAAAACTGTTGATGCACTCATCACTCTTAGCATAAAACTGCAGCTATGGTCAGTTACATTATCAGCTCGTCCGTGATCATCTAATACTTAGTCTAATGGAAACTTTGCTTTTTGAAATGCTGCAGCTAGACAAAGAGTTGACGTTAGAAAGGACAATTACAAAAGAGAGACAACTGGAAGAAATGTAATTCGGGCATGGGGGCTCTGCAGGTTATATCTCCTTACCAGTGATTGGGGGGGTTATTGTCTCAAATCCTGTGGCTGGCAGAATGATGTCACCACTGTGTTCTTATTTAACCCCAGGACTGTCTGGCCCTGTTCTCAGATATCCCTTGTGAGCTAAACCAGGGGTGGTCGAACACTCCTGCTTAAAGCGCCAAAAGAAAACATTGCAAAGAGGCACACAACACATAGATGCCACACTACAACAGCAACAGTGACTTAAAGGCCTAATGACATAACACATGGCCTTACGGTTTCCAATGTTTCTTTATTACCTTTACTTTACTTTAATTTACTTAGTGGGACACCTGGGGCCTCATGTATAAATGGTGCGTACGCACAAAAATGTTGCGTATGTCCATTTCCATGCTCACGTCGAGATGTATACAAATGAAACTTGCCATACCGCTACGCACATTCTCACGGCAGATCCACACATGGCGTACGTACGTTTCTGCTCGGTTTTGTACACGGACAGCTCCCAGTGGTAAGTCATTGCTACCGTGGTTTCCCTTTTTAAACTCACAATCATGACGTTGACTTTATCCAATACACCGAAATTAATTGTATGTTGTTTACAAATGTACGGCACCTGATTTTTATTCAATTTGTAACAATGCGTTATTGGAAGACGTAGCTTATGGAAGAATTGGAAGAGAGTGCATATTCAGGGATCATAGTGATTTAGTCAACACCAAGTCGCGCCATGCCAGCTGTATGGGACGGCATAATCCTCTTGTCACCCAGATATATAAAATTTCCTTAGACTGTGGTTGAACAGGCAAACATTTAAGCATAATCTGCAGCGATGTCCGGTTTGCCCAATGTAATCGGAGCCATCGACTGCACTCGCATTGCTATAAAAGAGAACGAACTTGCTTATGTAAATAGAAAGCATTGTCACTCTATTAATGTACAAATTGTGTGCGATTCGAACATGCATCTCATTAATGTAATAGCAAGAATATAAAACAGTTAACCAAACACCGCATTTATTTTTTAACTAATTCTTTTAATGTGTTGTTAATATCACACAGTGTATCATTTAGATGTTTTAATTCATTGGCAATATCTCTTACAGCATGTGTTATTGCATTTTGTGACTGCAGCACAGCTTCAGTCAGCACACGGCCGGATGGTCGCCCCCGGTTTCCGAGGTACGGGAATGTGTGCAGCCAGCGGCCAAAGATGTGCTCGGCACAGCAGCACCATCGCCGCCTGTGTCGTCCTCGGCACTGGGGGCACCTCTTGTACTATTGTCTGTAAGAATAAACAAAAGTAACACTGCATCTGCGCCCTACTTGTTATTCATAAACATGCAAGTAATTCAAAGAAGTATGATACAAGAAAAACTCACCCGCGCTGACATCAGCATCCCCCTCACCCAATAAGTGTGAAACCGGGGAGTCCGCTCCCTCCACCTGTGCTGTTAAGACTCTTACGGTGAGTGGCTACTCGTTTTGTCATGTCGACTTTAATGTCGGACCACCACTTTTTAATTTCGGCCACCGTGCGAATAGATAAAAACACTTTTAACTGACTCCGCCATGTTCTGCTGCTCCGTCAACTTTAGTGCTGATGCCACTACTTAAACCACCAAATAATATCACTTTTCTTTTCTCGATATCTGTTAACATAACCTCCACTTCACACTGGCTGAAATACTTATTTTTCCCACGTGGTTTATCCATTGTTTAAGAAAAACAGAACAAAGCGGGTATTTACTGTATACAGATTTACATATGCAAATATGCATAATCATGGGCGGGTCGGGGGGTGGCTGTGGGCTCGTTCACGTACATAAAATTTCGCGCTCATTGGGATTTATAAAGGGAATGTGCATCGTTCTGTGCTTACGCACAATTTTATGCATCTGGATTTTTTGTTGCTTACGCACATTCCTAGTTTTGTCCGTACGCCATATTTTAGTGTGAATTCTACGCACGTCGTTATACATGAGGCCCCTGCCCATCTTTATTTGCCACAATCCTTTTCAGGTCTAGCTTGTACTCAATTGTGGCCACTCTTGAGCCTCAGTTGTGGTTGCACTCAAACAATTTGTGTCTGTAAGAACAGAATAATGTTTTGTCTTCACTTGATTTTGTGTAGAAGAAGATGAGTGACAGACATAAGTTGATTTAGTCAAAGTCAGATATTATTAATTATATTTGCATCATTTTCAAGCAGGTCAGTTAAGACAAAAAGTAATCATATAAATTTAAGCATATAAAGCAAGTTGGGCATCATTTTTCCTTTATCCATATTAGTAGTTTAAGTCACGGTTTCACACCTCTGAAGCCAGGGAGTTTCATGCAATTTACGCAGCACTTGCACGTTATCTTTGTGGCATTGTGGGGTGGTTCTGAGTACTCTATCTGAGTAATGCAAAAACATGTCAAGGTTAGTTGGAGTTACTTTAATGCCCATAGATGTGCACTGTGTGTGAGTGTGCCCTGCAGGAACATGCATCTCTGACAGAACAAATGGTAAGCAGCCACTAATTCCAACCAAGCACTGGGTGCATAATTGTAGCTACATACGGACGTCAGTTCCAATTGAGACAATGTTGTGTGCATTTTGGCTGCCACTTCTCACTGGTGTTTATTATTCTTGTTCGCGTTTGTCAGTGTAAATTTTGGATTTTAACTTCTGGATTGCCACTTTCTCAGCTTCAGAACTGGCACTATTTGAGCGTATTTTCTATTTGAACTCTCTCTCTCGCATCCTGTTCATTACTTCACCTACTCCACAGCTCTCTCCCTTTGACTTCCCCGTGCCAGCATAATCAGTGAGTCAGCCTCCACTTTCTTGTTTACTAGAAAATGCCTGGCGCAGTCACTCTCAACTCGAAGAAACAATATATACCTAGTGTAAGGGGCATGGCATCGCTCGTCACCCGCGATATATTCACCGCTCCCCACGTTGTCATTTTCATATAAACTGTGCCTCCGATGCTATTCCGACCATTTGGACTGAGAGACCTGAGTCGTCAAATGGCACATAAAGTTGCTGGGTTAGATCAAGGAGTGCATTGAATTATCTGCCGATCGCTACGGAGTCGAATCACCAAGGCAAAGTTACAGATTTAAATCTTTAATGTGCACTCTAACTGTCGGTCCTTGACGGATAAGGCAACGTTGCTAAATGAACTGTCTACTGCGAAGAATCTGGACATGGTACTTCTCGTTGAAACTTGCCAAACTCCAAATGACTA
This sequence comes from Brienomyrus brachyistius, assembly GCF_023856365.1. NCBI lineage: Eukaryota > Metazoa > Chordata > Actinopteri > Osteoglossiformes > Mormyridae > Brienomyrus > Brienomyrus brachyistius. The sequence continues at coordinate 24,637,364 of NC_064544.1, forward strand.
TTTACAACTGAACCTGCTCAACGGGCAGGGGTGACGGTTTGGCGGTGGTCTATTGTGACACCATTAATTTAAGTGTAGTTGAATTACGAAACATCTCATCATTTGAATTTTTGGTTTTTAAAATCACTGGCCATACATTGCTGTACATGATACTAATCTATAGACCACCCAAGTTCCTTCCAAACTTTTTCTCGGACCTCAGTAAACTGCTTCCTCTTATTTCTGGTATGTCTCCGGCAATCATCTTACTTGGTGACCTTAATAATCATATGAACACTGATTGTTCATATGCTCATGACCTGTGCTCAATATTGGACTGTTTCTGTTTTGTACAGTATGTTGATTTTCCAACACACCAAGGGTAATACACTTGACCTTATATGTTCCTCTGGTTTGCAAGATGTCCATGCTTCTGGCTCTCTCTTGGGTGTTTCAGATTATAAACTCATTGAATTCTGTTTTAATTACTCTATGCCTAGAACATGTAAAAAACTGTGATTAACTACCGCAGCTTTAAGTGTATTGATCAGTCATCCATTTCTGAGACTCTCCATGCATCTCATCTCCATGATACTCTAGAACTGACTTGTCCTTATGTTAACCATAAAATCCTTCTCTCCGGCCTCATTGATATTGGTATTACATGTAATGCGCTTACCTGGTTTACATCGTACCTTAGTGACCGACAGTATTTTGTTTCCATCAAGTCACACAAATCTGATACTGCACCTCACAGGTAGGGTGTCCCCCAGGGATCAGTTCTAGGCCCAACACTCTTCATCATCTATATGCTTCCCTTAGGTCAAATTTTACGTCACTATGATCTCAGCTACCATTGCTATGCTGAGGACACTCAGTTGTACGTAAATGCTAACACTAGTACATTCATGCCACCATCTTCACTAACTAATTGTCACTGCAAAATCACATACTGGATGACTCAAAATTTTTTACAGCTTAATGTTCATAAAATGGAAATTCTACTGGTGGGCATTAAAACACTTGTACCCACTCTGTCTAAGATAACAATTAAGTTTAATGGAGTCTTAGTAGAACCATCAAGGTTCGTAACCTGGGCACACACGAGGAGCGGACGGGCCGGGCATCACATCAACAACAAAAACCACTAAGATTGGTTAGATATTGGCAAAGTTATGGTTGTGCACCATACCCTATTTACAATTTCTTACATTTATTGAACGAGGTGCAGGCTGCCCTCCGCCTATGCAGAGCGAAGTTGCTCTAAGTAGTCACAGTTTTTTCTACAGTTCTAATTGTAATTACATTAGAACAAAAAGCCGATTTCAGGCATATTAAATCTTCAATATCTCTGGTTCTATTAAAGATATATTAACAAATGAGGTATCATTTTTATGGTTTTTTTAAGCTCTTTCCATTAAAATAGGTGTGAAGTTAATCAAGACACCTTGCTGAAAAATTTCCAAGTACCTAAATAATGGTCCTAAAATTGAACCCTGTGGTTCCTCACTATGAATGCAGGCCCACTGTGACATTGTGCCTCTAATAACTACTCGCTTCTTCCTGTCTGTTAATCAGTTTTCGTTACAAGCTGCTACAGTCCCTAAAATCCCTGCAGCCTTAAGCTTAAGCAAGAGCCATTTGTGAGGGACAACATCAAAGGCCTTCTGGAAATCTTTTGTGATCAATTTCTCTTGTAGCTTCCTCAAAGAACTCAAGTAGATTAGTTAAACAGGATCTACCTCTTCTAAATCCATGTTGACTATCATTCAAAATGTTATTTGAATCCAGGTAATCTACCACTTATTATAACTTCCATTATTTTTCCAGTAATGCTAGTTAAACTGATTGGCCTATAGTTTGCTGGATTACTTCTATCCCCTTTTTTTGAATATGGGCATGATATTCACACGCTTCCAATCAGAAGGTACCACACCAGCAGATAACGATTTCTAACAATTAAGTTAGAGGCTGGCTAATAATATCCCTCATCTCTTTTAAAACTATAGGTAAGATGCCATTAGGCCCCTGTAATTTATTTATTTTGAGCTTAGCTAGGCTTAGCTCTCAAAGAAAGGGAGAGTAAATAAAATGGATGCAATGCACTGTGACGTCAGTGGTTCAAGGTTAATGTAATGGAATATAAAGTTGAGAGAGTTTAGGAGGTGTGGTGTGTTTGCAGGTTTCCTGAAGCTGTAAAGCCAGTTCAATAAACAGTTCAAACTACAGCAGTTGTGGAAGCTCATTTATTTTAAAAGAGCAACCTACCATACATCTGGCTGAGCTTAAGATGATGAATCTCTTCTATCTTCTGTTTGCTGCCACATGTTAATCCTACAGCTGTGCAGTGGCCAGTGGACCACCATTCAGAACTGTCTTAATACCTTATTTCCCACATTTTTGTAGAATAACTATGTTGCTTCTCTTATGAAAGAGGCATTTATAGATTTTACAGAAAGTAGAGCTGAGTTATGAGAAAAACAATCAGGAACGGGGCCAATGAAAGACAGGACTCCTCCAGCAGAGAAACAAAAGTGTTCATCACATATCAGATAAAAGCGGGTTGTTATCCAGGATTAACAGGATTCTTCATATATTCTGCCAGGCCAAAGTTGAATTTTTTGGACCGCCTTTAGCATTGATTATGGCGCACATTTATCATGGCATTGTTTCCACAAGCTTCTGCAGCATCTCACTCATGGAGGCTCACTTTCATCCAGATTTGCATTCATTTCTCACCGCGATCTTGTATTTAAAAGTGAGTTGAACCACTCCATAAAGCCTCCTTCAGCACATCCCAAAGACCTTCAATGAGGTTAAGGTCACTCTGTGGTGACCAAGTCATGCGTGAAAATGCTCTCTGAACCACTCTTTGACAATTCAAACGCAATGAATTTTGGCATTCTTGTCCTGGAATAGGCCCATGCCAACAGGAAATAAAAAATCCATTGATGATGGATGAAGGTGTAACCTGGCCATTCAGTTGATTCAGGTACTCACTGATGTTAGTGCTGCATAACGTTGCTGAACTGTAATAATGATCCAGTCATTGGCTCTTAAGCATCTGCTGGTATAAATTCAAATGGCGACTTTTTTGGCTGGGCAGTGTACCTGCACAGTCAAAGTCCAGGCCTTGTTGAATGTGCATTCAGTTATCTGAGCACAGCAATGTTTTAATGTCAAATATTCTCCTGACCAGCGGTTCCTACCCTGAAGTATAAAACTGTGAGCACAATTTCAATCAATTTATCTCTCTTAAAAGATTAATGAAATTATCACTCATTATGTCAAAGAGGCTCAGTTAGTGAAGTCATTCTTCTGTCCTATCTGGCTATTTACAGAGTTGTTGAAGAGTTGTATTTTTGTATTGGTGTCTAAAAAAACTGTGTAACCTGAAATTCCAAACAATAAGGGTGCGTTTTCACCTTTTTGCACCTGTTAATCATGTGCAAATTGCCAGCATGAGCAGTGAACATGAAACTATTCTAAAGGTATGTCCTGGGATTAGTATATGCAGGATTTAAGGGGGGTAGTACTTTAATTTTTAAAAAGAGTGATGAAAATAGGGAGACCCCTGACACATAACCACCCTCCAGGGCTAGAATAACTAAATATATGCAGAGAAATTAGTGGTGCACCTCCTAGCTCACGGCTGCAGCATCTGTAATTACACAGGCAACATATGTGGGTCGGAAACATGGGCATTCTGGCATTTTTTTTCTTCAGCATTTCATTAGGATCGTCTAAAATCATTTGTTCTGCAAATTACTTTACAAATCCAGTCAAAAACTTTATGCAAAGATAAAAGTTTCTATGCAACAGTAAAGATATACTTACATAACAATATTAAAGACCAAAGTTGAATCCCAATATAATCACAATTAAGAGTATGAAAAACATAAGCACCTATTAAATACCCAATAATAACATATATGAAGAAATAATGTATATTTTGTATTTAAAATGTGATATATTATTAAGAAAATTTTAATGAAAGCAAAAAATACAGAAAAGAGGCTGATACATATGAAGATTATTGGGGAATTCTGAATTTTGGGCCAAGACTTTTGTCCTTTTCCAAAATATCACAGCATGCTCTGTTCCCACAAATACTGTTGGAACTTTCTGTGACAATTCCCAGGCTCCTGGCCCTGGTGGCAGGATGACGCAGTGGATTCCACACCCAAGGTGCTGTCTGAGAGCTGTACTGTGGCTTTCATATAGCCAGTGGATCCCCAGATACACTCAGAGCCCCTTAGTGCACGCAGCACATTTACTAAAATAAGAAGCTTTGCTAGCTGCCCAGAGGTGCAGCCTGTGCTTGCTCCAGAGAGACCGCATGCAGCTTGTAGCCTGAAAGGTTGAACCCACCAGACAAGGTACGCAGATTAACATTTATATGCAATCTCAGATGGTGTATACCCTATATAACTTCTACGATCAGTCTCAGAGAGTGTGCACCCTATGGTTTACATGGGCTCAAGTAGTTTGTGATTTTATTATCACAAGACTAAGCAAGACACACATGTAAAATACTGCAAACTGAGCCATCCTGTAAATGCTGCCTCATTGTCCGTCTGATGCTGTTCCCATTTGACAAGACATCACAGAAAGAAGCTCACCACTAGGACTGGGTCGTTGAGGTGCAATGAACAAGTTGCATAAAACAAAACACAAATGAGCTTCACAAAAAAACAGGAAACTGAAATAAAAGATAAAGAACTGTGTACAGATACACATATTTATATATTTAAGCAGCTTGAAGGAGATTTTTGGGATCTTTTTTCAGGTACTGGAAATGTATGAAAATGAGGCCTTAAATGGTATTTTAAAAGTATTAAGTACAAATCCCAGTTTACTTAAATATTTTCTTTTAACTTTTAAAATGGTATAATAATAATAATAATAATAATACCCGTGACCCAAGCGGTTTGGAAAATGGATGTATGGATGGATAATAATAATAATAATAATAATAATAATAATAATAATAATAATAATAAAAGTATTAAAAACCTTACAGGAATGAGAGATAAGCAGTGAAGTCAGTGTTACAGTTTTTGATTTTAACAATAAAATATATAAATATCAAACACAAAGCTACTTACAGTAGCTAGCTGTAACTGACACAGGCTAATTCTGAAGGCAGAGAAATGGATTGTGGAGGGCAAAGGAGGCTGTCTTTCCTCAGCTTTATCAAGTGGCTTTATATCTAGTTAATGCCGCTGCCTTCTGAGCTTTTGTGGAGTGTATTTCCTCTTTCTATGGACTATTCTCGCCTAGTTTGAAAAACGGGGCTACCATTTCTGTAGAACAGCGGGTTTTCTTCAACATCAACAGGAAGATAACTGATGATTCTCCCTGAACCTTACACATACGTATATGGTCTAAGTAACTGTTTTAGAGAAGAAGCCAAATTTTTGAAAAAGATAAACAAATGATTTCTCTGTGAAAATCAGCTTCTGTATTTATGGTCTGCTGTTGGATTAATTCTTATTCTTTTTTACACCTAGGATAAAATTCAGAGCAGACAGCCTTAGAAATTGCTGTGAGCATGTTTCTCACGTACTGATTAGGTTCATTGTAACATTAGAGATTTGGAACTTCTTTTATTCTACTTTTTTCAGCTGCTTACTTTAATCAAGGTTTTCACCATAATACTGAAAAAAAACAAAACTAAATAAGACCATGGCATTTCATACATAAAACCATTTCATCAAAACTAAAACAAAGTAAAAAAAAAAAGTAAACAAAAATTATTTAAATGTTCTCTTAGAACTAACTGAAACAAAACTGACACTGAAAACAAAAATTAAATGCTAAATAAAATAAAACTGAAGAAAAATGGCAAATTATAAGAACCCTACAAGTAATGAAAGATGTGACATCATCACTCAACATATACTACAGAGCTTGTTGGCTACCCAGCTAACTTGTCACTAAGCATCAAGTTATAAAACATAAGAGAAAATATATCACCAGAGTATCGAACTGCTGTTGTGTCTTGGATGTCTAACATGCAGCCTCAAGATTATCTCCTTAATGACTGTTTTGTGCTAAACTCAGTTTCTAATGACTGTCCAGTTACAGGCTCACTACATAGCACTTATTATAATGACAGAAGAATCCAACAAGCAGCTATAACACAATGCCTGTGTGTTTGGAGGCTGCAACCAATGAGTGCCAAAAGGGGGGAAGGGAGTGAATACAAATTAAATGTTGTGGGTAGACCCCCCCCCCCCCCACACACACACACACACACACACATACACACCACTGCAGTACTGTCTCTTGGCTGTCTTTGTCAATTATCTGTCATTCATGACTACTGTACATCTTCAACTAAAAATGTAATCAGGCTTTTCTAAGCAGTTAGTTAAATTGGTAAAAATAAAAATTCCTTAATAATAATCGTACTGCCAAAATTATTGCACCGATGTCATGCGATAAACAAGGTTGGCGATGCTATCGAATAAACAATGTACAAAGTGGCTGATGAAAAAGAATTGATTGCAAAATAAGTTCTACTTCAATTGTGCGGAAATGGTGCCCAATGGGGACCTACATCTACTTTAATGTGCAAAGTTTTCAAAGAAACCATTTATATTACAAATAGCAGCACAACCAATGTTATTTCTTATTATTATTTGTTTGTATTAGTTGTGTGCTCAGTTTCTGAGCAAAGTGATGAATATTTATTTTTACTCAAAACTTTAGTATTAAAAAATTTAAAGCATTTCTACTATAATAATTCAGTTTCTTTTAAATGTGTAGTATTTTACATTTTATGTCACAACTCGGGGAGACACGGAGCAGGGAAACAGGAACTAGAGTCCAAAATCAGGGAACGTGGTGTTTATTTCAAAACAAGGACAGCAAGGTACACGCAACATTAATGACGGATCTGGGAAATGGACGAAGACATGGACTGATATACACAGAACAAGCCGGAAACGACATCAAACAGCTGGGAACAGTCAGGGAAGTACACGTGGGTAATGAGGGGGCGTGGCACACACAAGGATTGGGCGAGCTGGGCATGACTTTTTACATTTTAGAAGTGTTTTTCGTAAGGATAGAATTGCTGGTTAAGCGATGAAACATTTAGCATCATCACTACATACTGCAGTGAGCTTTCAGGTGATTATCATGATATCAATATAATGAAGAGATGGCTCTTTAACAAGTTCTGCCTTTATTGGCAGCTCATTGCCAGTGCAGACATGGAGTCAACAATTTATGTGACACTTGGGGATAAACACAAGCACATGTACTCAATGGCAAAACATTATACGGGTACAACACTGACTATTCACAACACACAAGGATGGGCTTCCCACAAGGTAAACTTAGGCAGCCACCAGGGCTCCCCAAAAACTAAGGGCCTCATGAACACAGAATTTTCAAAAGTTACATTTATTGCTGTAAGTTGCATTTTTAGTGGTAGTTTTCAGGATATACAAAGTTGTCCCCATCCCAGCTGTAATGGACTATTCCTTCTTCATGCTACCCGGTTTTTTTTTTATATTTGTATCACAAAGTGAGATTTGTTAGTTAGCTAGATAACATGTTACATTTAGGGTACCGTTTAAAGGTACTTAATCTTTGTTCACTTATATCTAGCCCAGACTACCTTAAATCCAACAAGTTATCCAGACAAGTTAATATACTCATCTAAAAAAATCTGATTCTGGCATCTAGTAAATGAGAAGAGTCAAAGGTTTCTGACACAAACATGTCAACGGTGGGGGAGGTCATAATAAAAGCAGAAGCAGCACTGTAAGTGGGGGTCGTCTATGAGGCCATCAAATACATCCTAATATTGCCAATGAGAGAAACTGAAAATGAACATCATTTTCAATACTTTCGTGTCAATGCCAGGGCATTCAATAACTTGCTTTGCCAGGTAGCCCACATCAAGCATGGGAACTTGCAGAGTCTCTCTTCAAAAAGTTCTGCCATTAAAAAAAAAAAAATCTTTGCTATGTCTTGCATGAGCTAATGACTGAAATTCCCCTACATTTTCCAGTGGTACTACTCCATTTGTCTGTATGTTGTCTGTAAGGTTTCATAAAACGTGCATGAATTGCACGCAATGAATGCAGAGGACCAACAGAAGGCTCTGCCTTTGTCTGTGAATGTTATTCAACATTAAGCATAAATGAGCCTTAAGCAAGAAATCCTGCTTCGTGATGGAGGCCCCTGGAGCTCAGGGATACTGAGTGTGTCACTACTAAGCCAACTGGTACAAAGTAACCTAACAAGACGAAAACAGTACAAAGAATAACTACATCTCCCAGGTCTTTGATACTACCTCGTAAAAGTGATAGACAAATTGGAAAGCAAACAATGAAATGAACGTATGAAAAAATTCAAGACTAACATTAGACTCAGAGATGGAAGAAAGTATTAGCTATCTTGCGCTGTAGCCTAGGTTCATGGCAAAAGAAAGAACAGAGCAAATAATTACATTTGGCTGATCGATCTACCAGTGTGATGCAGCCCTTCCCTGAATTGGTAATCTTTACCAACAGCATTCTTGCCCTCACCCTGATTTGTACATTTTACCATTAGAACCCTGCACCTCAATTAGCATGTTATTGATGTTCCATCAGTTTCAACTGCCTTTCATCTCTCTTTCAGCTAAAAAAAAAAAAGCTCATATGGGCTACTTAGGGGGCCCTCTCCCTATGTCTGCCTTGGGCCCCCAGAGGAGTTATTTAGCCCCTGACCAGCGATAAAATTTCCCGGATGATGGGTGGATGAATCCCCTTCTGATAGCTGAGCATAGAACTCACACCTGAGTCGTAACTGTGAAGTAATGTAAAATGATTGGTCTTTTTCTGTCATCAAATTTCTAATGGTTACATAAAACACTCCAGCATGTTTTTAATGGTGCGGTTATTTGAATATGAGATTCGGAAAAAGGAAAAGAGAACAGTGTTGTTTCCTTTGTGGTTTCTTTTCTAATTCTAGGAGGAGACAAGCTTATATGGAGCTGAAAGCATTCTGTAGGCAAGTAGTAACAGCTACTTTCTCATCTAATGAAAGTGTGTTAAAAATGTCACCAATTTTGCAGCATCACACAATGAAACAAGTCATTTCCTCACAATGTGCAGTGTAATATGTGTTTTATTTATTAATTATTCCTCTCATCTGGGCCCCACATTATTATTCAATATCAGAATTTCTGTACATTGATTCTTCACAGATTCTGCTATAGTGGAATTCATGTTTATTTTTGTTTTAAGGTTGAAAGATTTTACCTGCAAAACAAAAAGTCAAGAAATCATTGATAAATTGTATTTCATGCCACAAACTTTTATCTAAATATTCGAAGTGATGTTTATATTAAGACTTAAAAATAATTAATCAAAATCTGCAAACTGGGTAGTATATGTATATATAAGTGTAAATTGTTGTGTTTCTTAATTTTCTCTTTTTACTTCTGTCTCTATATCAAGTTACTTCATGCAGCCATTCAAAAATTTTAATATTTACAATTATTTGTTTATGAAGACAATGTAGTAGTTGAGCCCAGGCTACATACAAAATGAGATGTTTCTGAGTAACAACTGGGTAGTCACTTCTGTTTACATTGGTGTACTAAGCAAATACAAGTGAATTTGGATAAATATGCATTACTTCCATTACTACCAGCCACATCCCAGCCCCCACGATGAGGGTTACGCTGAGCTGGAACCGAAAGCTTGCCAGTCATTCAGCAAGAATGTACCGGAGCATACCATGGCATCCTGTCCCTGGCCACTCGCTCTCAAGCCGCTCGCATAATGGAAATGAAACATCTGTTCTTCATTGCTCCACCGCCGGACTGCAGCTTAGCCTAAGGAGCTGAGCTGAGCACCGATGATGGATGCAAGTGTAATGCAAAGTTTTAGGCCATAATGCGGCAAAGTGTGCTTGCCATGCTTTTGCATGTTTGGATCAAATGATCCCACGTGACCTTCAGTTTCAGCATTTCAGAGTGTGTGTTTGTATAAATATACACTGATGAACAAAAACATTATGATCTGCCCATGAGTGAAGCAAATAGCTTTGACTATCTCATGAAAATGATGCACATCGTGGACTGGGATATATTAGAGAGTAAGTGAACATTCAGTACTAGACATGTTGACTGCAGAAGAAAAGGCATGGATAAAGATCTAAGTGATTTTGACAAGGTCTAAATCATCATGATCAGATTACTAGGTCAGAGCATGTATGAAACGGCAAGGCTTGTGGGGTGCTCACAATCAGTTATGGTGAATACCTACTGAGAGTGCTCCAAGGAAGACAGAGCTAGAACCCGCGAACATGGTGATGGGCAGCCAAGACTCATCGCTGTGAGATATGAATGAAGGCTGTCCGGTGTAGTACAAACCAACCGAAGGGCTACTGTGGCACAAATGGCATAAAATTTGATGATGATCGTGGGAGTAATTTATCAAGACACACTGTGCAGGAAGCTCTGCTGTGTATAGGATTATGCAGCTGTGGATCCAAATTGTCGGTCCAGTGCATCCCGAAAATGCTCGACACTTACCTAGCCGTCCATATAATGCAAAATATATAGGATTCTTCAGACCAAGCAACCTTTTTTCATTGCTCCAAGGTTCAATTTCAACATTTGCATGCCCCTTGTAGGTGCTTTTAACCTATTTATGCTGCCATAGCCATATCTGCTGGAGCTTATACATTGCACTTACATATTGCACTCACCTAACTGTTAGCACTGCCTATTGTCTCCCTTACTTTGACTAATTGCATATTTTTTTCCCCTACCCCTCCTGGGGTCTGCCGCCTGGAGACCTCAAATTTATCAAAATATCCTGCACACCCTGCTATATGCGATGTCTCTACTACACATAACGTCCCTCTGTCCAGCTCGCCCTTCTGCCTGTGTCATCCTGCATGTATGTTCAGCTGCCTTACTACTGGTTGCCCAATGATCTGAAGGAGCACCTACACCGGCTTGTCATCACTTCCCTGCTCTCCGGTTGTGACTCATATTTTATGACTTAGAGTATGGGACTTGCCATTTAGCTGTCAGGGTCAGCTTCTGTTGTCTCACTTTTGTGTGACTTTTCCCTGTTTGACCAGCAGACATTGCTGGCTGTCCTGTCCCACCTGTCAGTCTTTGTGTTTCCCCTGTCTCCTGTCCCACCTGCAAATGTGTTGAGCATGTAGCTATCTGTAAATCCCTTTTGTCATGTGTTTGAATCCCACCATCTCTGTTTTTGTGTTTTGTTCCCTAGTGTTCCATTGTATGAGTTTTTCCAATTCATGTGTCTTCTGATTTGTATTTGGTTTTGGTTAAATTTGAGTTAATTAGTTTCACCTGTGACCTGTTTTCCCAACCTTGTTCACTAATCTCACCTGTCCTTTGTTAGTCTTGTTACCCTTCTGTATTAACATCCCTGTCTGTTTAGTTTGCTAGTGGTTTGTTGAGTTTTGCTGGATGTTTCTGAAGTCTGTATGCTTACCTGCTCTGTTTCTGTAATTAGTCTTTGTTTATCCCCATTTACTTTTGACTCCTCATGGTCCTTTGTTTTTGTTAGTGTTTTCTTGTGTTTTTTAGTTCTGGGGGGGTATTTTCCGTACATTGCTTAAGTCATCCGAGATCAGATGCCTCATCCTGGATGAGTTAATGCCAGTGATACTCATCCGGGACAAGTCGGTTTATCAAACGCAACTGTGTAGTAGATTAGTCTAGCTGGATCCATTCATCCGAGATGACTGCGTGTGCCCACGCTGTTTGAAAAGCCCATATATATCGAGTCTAGAAAACTTGATCAGCAAGTCTTTTATAGGCTGCAACAAAATGACGAAAGGAAGGGTGCACCTTTTCACACAAGTGGAGTAGGACGTATATTAGAAGGATATGAAGGATTTCAAGAACTAATATGCACAATAGGGTGGGGTGAAAAAAATCTAAATTTCCAATAGCAATTTTGTGCGAAAAAGTTGTCACTGGACCTTGTTATTAAACGTGCGGAATATATTTGAAATAGCTTCATATTTTCAGGTTCCGCAACGCGGTCGAAGTTTCGTAATTTCCCGAAAAAAGTTGATTTTCCCCGCATGCCTCCCACTACTTAAGCACAATAAGCATTATAATTGGCGTCTTGAAACCAATTACAATTTAAAATCGTTGAATTATGAACGTCCTCCCGCCAGTTATATTTTGATTTTTTTCACCCCACCCTAATGCACAAGGGGTAACACGGCAAAAGCAGCCCCAACCAGAAAAGACGGATGGCAAAAAGTGGGCAACAAATTAAAAACGGAAGTAGTGTTCATTGTACTTACTGAATGCAGCGTTTTATTTCCTATTTGTCAGATTACTTATAATTTAATATAGTAAAATCCAGTTATAACGAACTTCAAGAGACCTGGCAAAACAGTCCGTTATATCCAAAGTCCATTACTTCCAGAGTTGCTGTATGGCCAGAACACAACTACAGGACACCATTTACTCATGCCACACCCCAGCAGACACACTTGAGGTATAGATCATTATACTGTACATGTAGTAATTCAACTTTACTGACCAGATGCGTGACTATTAATGATCCCTACTAGATATCTGCGTTGTATATCACCGGCATGCCACGCTCCTTGTCGGTGCATGTCCGTTATAGCTGAACAAAACTACAGCTAAAAGTGTTTGTCCATTATAAGCAAAATTCCATTATATGCGAGTCCACTATAATGGGATTTTACTGTAGGTCATAATTCAATAAATCAAACAGAGTAAATCAAACATAAGCACAATGACAACATGGGAACAGCTTCAAGTGAAGTACAACAGTACATTTCAAACTGGTATATGACTATTTAAAGAATTGTTGACATATATGATTTATGTCAACGATTCTTTAAATAGTCATATACCAATATTTACCAGTTATATACACACACACACACTTAAATATATGTATATATACTTTGCCTAATTGGACTTTGAATATAAGGTGCTAATAAATCTTTGAGGTACAATATTCCCACTCGGCTAAAGCGGTATCTTTCAAAAAAGCAATAGAGGATCTTGCTGATCGCACAAAACCCTCTCTGTATGAAATTCTCTTCTTATAATTTGCGCATCGATATCAACTGGTTCGCTCATTCATGAATGGCGAGGCCATGGCTGATTGGATTTCAATGCACGGACACTGATTAAGTGTGTGAGCTAATCCTTGTTTACACAGAACACAGAACAAACCTGCTTGGAGCAGGTTTGAGGATTTCGATGTGATGCTATGACAACACATCCAGCAAGAGTTTCAAAAAAACCAACAGATCCAGGATCATGCCAGATCGTCAACAATTACATCCAGCTAACTGAGTAATTCACGTACGGAAAAATACCCCCCCAGTTAATATACCCTATTTGTTCTTTGAGCTGCAAGTGGGTCATCCACATTTCTGTTCCAACCTGCACTATGCCTCGCTCTCGCCTCGAGTCCATCTGGAACCATGATACTTGGCCATCTCTCAGATTTGACTTTCCTTGATGGCCCCAGGAGAATGGGCTCCCCCTTTGAGTCTGGTCCCTCCCAAGATTTCTTCCTTCTAGATAGTTTTTCCTTGCCACTGTCGCCTCTGGGTTACTCACTGGGGGATTTGGGCAAGGATGCTGTAAAGCGCTTTGAGACAATGTAGCGTTGTGAAAACGTGCTATACAAAAATAAATTTGTTGATGTTGTTCAACGGTGGACAGGGGTTAGCATGGGTACTCTGACTGGTCTGTAGCTACACAGCCCCATACACCACAGGGCTTGATGCCCTTTGTGTCGTAATACATTGTTCCTATGATCTTCATCAATATTATCTACCATTTGTGCAGTAGTCCTTCTGTTAGTTTGTTCCACATGTGATAGCCTTCATTCACATCTCACATAGATTAGTCTTAGCTGCCCAAGACCCTGACGTTGAATGGTGGTTTTTCCCTCCTCACCACTCTCAATAGGTACTCACCATGGCTGACCATGAGCAGCCCACAAGCCTTGCTGTTTTAGAGATACACTGACCCAGTCGCCTGAGGATAATGATTTAGACTTTGTCAAGGACACTCAGATCTTTATCCCTGCCCATTTCTTCTGTGGTCTACCTGTTGATTAAGAGTACCAGACGTTAGTTTATCATCTAATATATCCTAGATTTTGACACACAGCATTTACTAGATAACATTATTTGCTTCATATTTGGCGTGGCCATAATGTTTTGGCTCATTGGTGTATATGACATTGACTTTCCGTGCTTTGTCTAGAATTGCAAACCTCTGCTTAGCTTATTCTACTCCTTTATATTTTTACTTAATTACTAGATGAGTTTATAGTGATTTTTTTTTGATAAAGGGATATATTACAAAGGCAAACACTCACTGAAATATGCTAAAGTTACTTTGGATTAAGTTTCTTCTTTTTTACAGGTTAATATTGTATACTGGTTTGGACATAGGAATGTAGATCCTCTGAGATGCTAACACTGATCTGTCATTCACATTGCTGCTGAAATTTGAAAAGTCATTTGTCTTCCCCTCCTAGTCACCCGAGTCAAAATTGGCAAGACCAACATTGTACTAGGCCAGGGGTCTGTATCACGAAGCCAGATTTCTTTAAGGTAGTCTGGCTAAATGTAAGTGAACTAAGATAAAGTCCATTTAAAGTGAGGTACCTTAAAGCTATAAGGCTAAGCAATTAAGAAGCTTTGTGATACAGACTCCAGGCAGCTTTTCTGTTACGGCATGAATTCAAAACTGTCTTAGATCTGCAGTGGTCCAGGGGAGATTCTCAGACCTTGCTCTGCTGCACATTATCAGAGAATTATCTCATGTAAAAATTTCCAGCAACAAACATAATGGACGTCCATGCCAGTCAAAAAAAATATACGACTTCTGAGATGACTCTGAATTTTAAGTGTTTTACCTGACTATTTAACAGAGGGTATTATGCTCAGATTTAACACTTGTTTGTTTTGGTTAGTTGTTTGGGTGCAGTTGTTTATCTCTCAAGACTCAGAAAATCGATGGTGTCGTGAGGTTATACTTCTGTTCTATGCTGGCACTTTGCACCTTTGCATAAGTGATTTGTTGGTATCTTATAAGCAGGGGAAATAATGACTGGTTAATATTTAACTAAAGACTTGTAAATGCGGTATAGCTGAACATTATTATAAAATGTTATCGTAATTCACACCCCTGTCCAGCTGATGACGTCTGCATATTAATTAACTGTTGTCTAGTCTTATCCTTCATCTGATGTGTTGATGTGTATGACCTTGTTGTCTTATAGCAATAAACTTGTTCTATCTGAGCTGATTGCTTGACCACACCACGCTTGGAAGCTACACAGAAGTACAGGAAAAGAGACAGAAGTAGCAGAGTAAAAATTCAGCAGGTGGACTTCTTTCGTACTTCATTTAAATTTAATGAATTCATGAATAAATCTTTGCTTGCGTATCAATATTTCTGTATCAGAAGTTTTGTTTTATAACCATTATACTTTTGTGTAATATCGCCAGTGTCGGCGGTGAAACTTGTGAGCACTTATTGGCAGAATACTGGTACACTACTTTATTCTGTAGAAAACGAAAGATTGATCTGCTGGCCAGATTTAATAATGAATTAAATCTCGCATCATGTCGCAGTTCATATGAATAAAATATAAACAAAAGGCTGCATCTCATTTTGATCGGAATCAATCCCCCCAATAACAACAAGTAGGCCTAACTAAGAAAACAATTTGATCAACCTTTTGTGTTTGCAGTGTAGTTTTGTATGAAATTACATGTGTGAACATTAACCTATGACCTTTTGAAGGAACTAAAATCCCATTTCAATTCAAAAATACTTTATGTATCCCAAAGGGAAATTAATAAATAATAATAATAATAATAAAGAATACTCAGATTTTTTACACAGAAATATATGTTTTGCATTTTTATAATAAGATCATTTTGACTTTGGTCATTTATAAGTAGTTCGCAAGCTGAAAAAGTGTGAGCACCCCTGAACCAGATGATAACGAATTTATTTTTACAATACTCTCAGCAAAATTGAAAAGAAAATCTAACACAACCTATGGTTATGACACTATATAGGTATTCATGTAAACCTCATAAACTGCAAAGTGTAACTCACTTTACTTAATGGTCATGATGCAGTTATTATTGTGTCATGACATTAAATACGCATTCATGCAAATGTTACCTACTGCAATTAAAAATGAAACTCACTTAGGACAAAAAGATATGAAATCATTACTGTTCGTATAAAAGTATTCACCATGAGTCAGTGTTGTACTTTGTTTTCATGTAAGGTCTGCACACACAGAACCAGAGACAAGATACAAACCACCACCAACACAGGAAGAACATGTATGGTCTGCACAAACAGAACCAGAGACAAGATACAAACCCGTCGGGGTCAGCACCTGTTTTATCTCTCTTTCGTGTCCTTTTCCTGTTTGCCAGCAAGTGTCACTGGCCATCCTGTCTTTCCTAGTCCCTTAATTGAATTATTAGTTTCATCTGTTGCCTGTTTTCCATACCCATGTTAATTAGTCTCACCTGCCCTGTGTTAGTCTTGTTAGTCTTAGTACCTCAGTTCCTGCCTCTGTTCATTTTGCTGTGGGTTTGTTGAATGTTAGTTGTTCATGTTTAGTCAAGCTTGTTGTATTTTGTCTGCCTGTCTGCCTTATCCTAGCTGTTTTTTGTCCTAGTCTATTTGTTATTTGGTTACTGTTATTTCCCTTTTGTTTTTTGACCCCTTGTGACACAAACCACCACAGATGCGTTATGAACATGTAAGGTCTGCACACACAGAACCAGAGACAAGATACAAACCACCACCAACACAGGAAGAACATGTAAACTCTGCACACACAGAACCACAGACACACAAAGACAAAATACAAACCAGCAGCCTCTGGAAATGTGAGGCTAAGCTGCTGTTCATTATGGCCAAGTGTAACAGTCCTTTTATAAAAATATTCACCTTCTGTTTTATTGCTGGCTTCATATGACAAATTATGTCACTTTACAGTATGTAACTCTGAGAGACAGTCTTATCTTATTTGTAACAAATCTTTATGTTTTCATATACTTATGACAGTCATCATAGGTGATACGATATGTGAACTTAACACCAGAGTTCCAAATGTTAGCATTTATGACAGCTACAAAAATTGGAACAAACCTTTATAAATGCTTTTGTCAAGATATGTCGCCAACCATGAAAGGCTTATGTTAGTATCATATACCCTTCATAGAGCCCCTTAAGTAAAGTGTTACCAAAATAATATACTAATCAAAACTTAATAATGAACATCATTAGTTCTACATAAATTAAACAGAACTATAAAATAATGATAGCGTTTATATTTTAAAGGTGTCTGTAACTGGATACTTTGACAGGGAGATGCAATGATAGACTCATTTTTATAATTATTCATTGCTCTCAAAATCATTGCTAAAATTGAGTTAAAACAATAGATTTTTTATTTTTTTTTGCGATCAGTCACCTTACTCTCACACTGAACAATTTAGAGAAATCCAACTTTTGAAGTAAATATATACGAATGAAAAAAAGAACCATTATCAAAAAAAAATCGTATGTCTCACAAAAGTACTGTAGTTTGTACTTCATGCAACCTGCCAGATAACATGAGATTTTTCCTGTAGTGCTTGCTGTGATTGAAGAACACAGATCAAGGATTCTGAGACCGTTTTTCAATGCAGAATCTCTCCTGATATTAGAGTAACACGGCTTCTCTTGTGAACTCTCCGCTTACATTCAGCCCCAGGTTTTCAATAGCGTTTAGGTCAGGGCATTGGAATGACCATGGCAAAAGCTTAATTCTTTGGTCACTGAACCTTTTTTGTGTGGTTTTGGAGGTATATTTTAAATTAACTTTAACTTCTTAATGGAGCCAGCAAGATTTTTTTAGATAGTCTGTGATACCTTGTCCTCTAACCTCATATTATTATTATTATCATTATTAAGCAACACTGATGGTGCTGAAGAACAGCTTCCAGAAGTCCTGATTTATCACCATTCTTTACTCAGTATGCATTCAAGGGAGTGATACAAAAAATTTTTAATCTCCTGAGCTCATGTGACAACACAATTTTTGCATGGACTGGTAAAATGAATGGATCCTCCCTCCACAAGGATCCCTACCGAGTGATCATTGTTAAACGAAGTGCATATTTCAGAAAGGAAATAACATTAAATCGAAAGCACACTAAAGCTCTTATGTCACTTTTCTTCTTTCATTTTATATTCCATCGGATGACCTTCACCAATTTCATCTTATTTATTTATTTATTTGTTTGTTTATCTTTTTTGCCATGTACTTTAAAAAATATGCTATTTTATTTTGACAGCAATTTGCATGTAAAGTAAAGCAGGAAGCTGCCATGTCCTGTACTGCCAGATAACTGCTGAAACAGCTGCTTCTCTGTGGGGCTGTCAGGGGCTCCTCCTCCGCGGATTAGCGCTCCGTCTCCATACTGTCTGAGGTGTGGAATTTTTTCAGAAAGCCATTTTCCCTGCAAGGTCTCCATTTCTTTGTATCAGTTTTTCTTGTTTTATTTCTAGGGTTTTTTTAAGTATGCAATTTCACAAAGAAGATGAAAATGCTTTTCCTTTTTTTTAATATAATCATTCTTACTCAAATTTTCTATGACTGGATTGAGCCAAAGGCAAATTCCAGCTTACACATTATTTAAAATGCATTGGCAGATGCAGCATAATATTCTAAGCTGTGAAGCGCATTATCTATGGACATCAATTAATACAGCAGATAACTGTCAAACTGCTAAAAAAGGCCATTATAGTGTCTTTGCCTTTAATACAGTTTAAAGTACAGTATTTCTTGTTTGAGATCTTTCTTTCCTTTTGTTCGTTGTCCAATCACTCTGTAGAGGATCTCTTTCTTTCATAACTGAGTTGATCAACAGTTGTCTCAACTTCAGCCTTAGCCATGTTCTGTTATTAAGGAGGATCAGTCAGATATTAAAATGGGAAGGGGCAGAGTTCAGTTTCCACTTTGATATGTGTAACATTGTGTAAAGGTGCCATTTCTGATGGGACTGGCAACTGCTGGGGAAAATACAAACAGAGATGAGTTTCTCGTTTTTAAATTTGATTGGTGGGACACTGGCATGTGGGGGCGGTGTCAGTTAGCAGGAAGGCATGACTCAGCCTGGCTGACAGAGAGCTGGGGCTCCCAAATGGAGGCGAAGTGGTCACACTGAAATTACTGATACTAAAAACAACTTGTTTAGCAGGGAAAGATGTCCGGATAGTGCTCAGCTGCTCAGACCTAATATACAAGTTATAACATTACAGTGTATTATTATTATTATTATTATTATTATTATTAAGGGACACTGCTGGTGCTGAAGACCAGCTTCCCTCCATTATACACTCAGCAAAAGCACAAGTGGGTAAAAAACCAGCAAATATGTCAGATTCACTGGTCAGTTTGCTCTCTGCAGATTTGTCTGTTGACATGGATTATACTGTATGTAACTTTAGCTGAGAAATGAGCTTGTATTAATTACTTAAAATTTTCCATGTAACTCTGAATGTACTTTATAAAAAACAATTACAGCAGATATACGCATTTTTATCTTTTTTTAATTTATACATTAAATGGCACAAATATCACTGTAATTATTACTGAAATTATTTTACATGCAGAGCTATTGTATGGCAGATGCATAAAAATAAGAAAATACCTGCAATGTTTTCTCCAAATCTCCAACATTCTAAGAGCAATATGAAAGCACTCGTGTGGCACGAGAGGAGTGTATTACAGGTCATATCTCATAAGTGAAGTTTCTATATTTTTCAACAATCTTTCATTTGCAGGTGGAATCCATAACTGAGAACTGATCAGTACTGCAACTGTCCAAAAACCTTCCTCTTAACCATTAAAATTATGGAAAATCCAAACATTTTGCCAAGGTTTGAGAATGTGATAGAACCTTCCTGAGCTTTGATGAGATAAAAAGATTTCAGGTATGGTTGTGTTTTTATGTAACAATTAATGCACCCCAGTAATTAAAGTTTCATACATAATTGAGCAAAACAAATATAAGTCAGAATCAGAATAAACTCATGAAAAGAGGAAAATTGACCACAATTCTCCCTCCTATCATGTATTCACCTCCAGTACTAATGGATGATTAAATGTTTCCTTCCAAACCAAGATATGATATGAAACTGCTGTTGACAGTTCTCTGCTCTGCGTGTGGTTCCCAGGAACAGATAAGGCTGCTGCTGTTCTCTGGATCAGGATATTGATTTGATGCTCTTCCTTATAAGCTGATGGATTGTTTTTCCATGCTGATGAATATGTTAGATTAAGGGATACTTGATGCAGTGCTGCACTTAATTTTATATCTCGTGTCATAAGCACTAAAAACAAAGTAGTTTTGGACAATAAACCAAAGAAATAAATATAAAAATTATGGTAAACATCACATACTGTATGAGTTATGAGACACCATGACCTTTGACCCGAGAGCATGATCATCCTTCTCCAGGTATTACATAAGTTTATATCAGAGCCTGGCACAACAGATGAATACTGCATTGAAATGAACATAGTTCATTTCATCATCATCATTGTCATCAGGATGCTAAGTTAGGCCTGCCAACTTATTTGGGCTTATGGAAACTACCATAAACCAAGTAATGCAAATCATTATGCACAGTACTGCCTAGTGATTGTAATACAGATGCAGCTATCACAAAGGATAATTCTAACTGATCGCTGATAATATACAGTGTGACCTTTCTGGACTAGCTAATTCCAAATGGTAGTGTGGCCATGCAAGTAGCATTAGAATAGGCTATCTGGTCACATGTCCAATATAGGATATAGATTAAATGTACTTCCAGTATGTATGTTTAGTAGGGGTGTAATAATACACAAAATTCACTGTTCGGTTTTGGTTTCATGGTTCAGAAAAATTTCGTTAAAGCAAGGAGAACAGAATTTGGTAATGCTTTTACATTAAGTGCACCTTCATAATGCATTTATTATGCATTCATAGAACATTCAGTGCACCTTCATAATGCATTTATTATGCATTCATGGAACATTCAGTGCACCTTCATAATGCATTCATGGAACATTCAGTGCACCTTCATAATGCATTCATGGAACATTCAGTGCACCTTCATAATGCATTCATGGAACATTCAGTGCACCTTCATAATGCATTCATGGAACATTCAGTGCACCTTCATAATGCATACATAAGCAGCATGCACCTTAACATCCTAACATCCCTTAACAGTTTTAATATACAGGCTAAATCTCTGTGCCCATGATCAGATGGTCATCGCTTCAAGCCCTGCACTAAACAGAACACTCAAATGTCTGTGGGCCCTTGAGAGAAAAGCCCTTAACCCCCAGCTCCACTATATACTTGAGGACCCTGTACTGTGACCCCCAAAGCTATGAAGAGCAAGATCTGGTAGATGAAGAGAAAAATGTGCCTATATTCATGGAGTGTGGCCAATCAAGGATTATTATGAAGTCTTCTTTCTTTGCATAAAATAGTCTGATACTGTTGTGACTAGTAACATAACAAAAGTTTACTGTGGGAAAATTGCTCAGTGAATGTTTACATACTTGGAGGAGCCACAACCATGGATGGTATGTATGTGTTTGTGTGTGTGTATATATATAACTGATGCTGTGGAAGAATAACAAATCCTCCACTTTGTTCTCCCTTTCTTAGCACAATTTACATACCTAATAATAAGTGTACATACCTAATAGCTATAGGCCTAGGCACACCCCCCTCCATTCTGTTGGTGGGCTTGGTCAGGTCTCGTGGGCCTGTGTAATACCCCCAGTGTCCAGCATCATTCACTTTGCACATCATGTTTTACAGCTCCAGTTATCTTGACGCCCTGAGACCTTGCACCACCCCACACACTAGGCATGCCACCCTTGAAACTCTAATCTCCCCAGTCGCCAAAGACATTGCTAACACATGAATGATTAACACATGATTAATACAATCAGCTTTAAACACATACAATACAATCATATTCCAGAATTATCCTTCCCTGAAATTAAATATAGTCAGCTAATATATGTATTAAAGCAGCCTCTAAGCTAATAAATCACTTTTCCTAGTTCTTCCTGCAGCTCAGCTTGCCCCATGCAGATGTTTTTTTGTTATCTGACAAGACCACTGAGGAGGCTTCTCCTGGCAAGGTCGCAGGTACCAGCAAACATCTGTACCAGTAGCTTAAGCATAGCACAAGGACAGTGTGTTCAGACATTGATTTTCTTACCTAAGGCCTAAGACACAAGTGAATGCCACTAAACACTTGCCCAGGCTACTCCGCAACTATTTCCCTCAGAAATCCTTCTTGACTAAGTCCGGGACGCCCATCCAACACCATCAACTCATGTGGGACCTTAAGGACTAAGATTAATAAACAGACTAATTGTGTTAGCAAAGGTAATGATTTTGCCGATCAGTGGACAAAGAGTCTTGCCTGAGAGTCCACTGAATTTTCTTGTGAAGCTGTGTTTGTTATGGCTATTGATGTGTCACCTCAGGCTGAAATTTTTCTCATGGCCGATTCTGTCGGCGAATGCTATTGGCTGATGGCTCCTACTTTTGGGATTGGCTACACACATGAAAAGCTAGTCCAGAAGACATATCACAGATGATAGTGATGGGAATCCATGCTCTTTTTAGTAAGCTATATCATTTTGATGATGGGAATAACAGCTCTTGGAAGCGAGGTAGATCTTATGGCTCTTCTCACACCCTGCATCCCTTCGCCCTCGTTCTCTCCATTATGCGGCTCTAACGAGCCCACTTGTTACTCGTTTAGTCTTGTGTGGATCACCCCAAGTGCCGCTCGTCTGCTTCCTCGTTAGTGAGGTATATAGTGCCTTCCTGTCTTAAGCTCCCCAGTCCAATCATTTATGTTGCTGCCTGCATGTGCTCCCCAGTCTGCCATGTGTCCTAGATTCTTTCCTGATTCTCCCTTCCCCATTTTGACCCCTTGTGGTTCATTTCCTTTTGCCTTTATTGTTGTTTTTCTTTAATAAAGCCTCCTTTTGGTTTTCCCCATGTCTACCTTTGCCTCACTAACGTCGTCCTTGCCTGTGTAACCGGGTCATAGTTTTAATGTATGATTAAGTAATAGCATTAGCGGGTGATGTCTTCTTTAAGAGCCCATGAGCAACCGCGATACTGTTGGGTGATAAGTAGTTGTAAACCGTACTGCATTCTGGGCATATTGAGGCTAATGGTGAGACTGCGGGAGATCTGAGGCAGGTGCCTACGAAGTTTCACCGCAAGTCTGCAAGTACAGAACATGTCTCTGTTGCTCCAATAAGTCTTTGTGGTCCCAGTATTGTTGGCTAGTTATACT
Organism: Brienomyrus brachyistius; assembly: GCF_023856365.1. Classification (NCBI taxonomy): domain Eukaryota; kingdom Metazoa; phylum Chordata; class Actinopteri; order Osteoglossiformes; family Mormyridae; genus Brienomyrus; species Brienomyrus brachyistius. The sequence continues at coordinate 24,660,771 of NC_064544.1, forward strand.
GAGGTTTTTGAGATTGATGATGATGATCTAGGCTATACAGATCGGGTCACGCATGAAATTAACCTTGCCGACGAGATACCTGTGACCTCAGCATATCGTTGCATTCCGCCCAATCAGTATAATGAGGTTAAGGAGCATATCTCCAAGTTATTGAAAAAAGGAGTGATCCAAGACAGTTCAAGCTCTTATGTGTCTCCAGTGGTAGTCGGTAGGAATACTGATGGTAGCATACGTGCCGGTTACCGCAAACTTAACCAAAAGACTAAGAAAGACGCTTTCCCCTTGCCTCGTATTGATGACAGCTTTGATGCTCTGCTAGGTGCAGTGTTTTTGTCCACTGTGGACCTGGCAAGTGGCTATCACCAGGTAGCAGTAGGAGAGCATGACTGATACCAGACAGCTTTCACGACACCGTTCGATCTTTACGAGCATCTGTGCATGCCAATGGGTGTTTGTATTGAATCGGCAAGTTTTCAAAGACTAATGCAAGCATGAATGACTTGATTTTTCAAATAATGCTGGTGTACTTAGATGACCTCTTAATTTACTCTAAAACATTTGCAGAACATTTGGAACGGCTTGACATTGTCTTCCAATGGCTGCAGGATACCGCTCTTAAAGTGAAGTTTGAAAAGTGCCATGTCTTGCAGCAGAAGGTTAGATTTTTAGGCCATTAAGTATTGGCAATGGAAATAGAAACAGATCCGCACAAAATTGAAGCTGTGAAACAGTGGCCCATACTCACCACACTTAAGGAATTAAGATTGTTCCTAGGTTTCTGCGGCTACTATAGATGATTTGTTGACCATTTTTCACGGGTAGCAGGTCCACTGCATGACTTAGTGAACAGCTGCTTAAATTCAGGATTCCCATCTAATGTGAACCAGATGTTGTATAGTTTGTGGACTCCGGAATGTGAAAATTATTTTTATGTTTTAAAGGAAAGGCTCACTAGTGCACCAGTTCTGGGATTTGCTAATTTTGCCCGTCCTTTTATAGTTGAGACAGATGCCATCAGTCATGGATTAGGGGTTGTGTTATATCAGCAACAAGGTGGAAGAAGGAGAGTGGTAGCCTACGCCAGCCATAGACTCAGAAATGCTGAGAAAAATGACAGAAATTATAGTAGTATGAAACTAGAACTTGGGCAATTTCTGAAAAGTTCAGAGGCTACCTGCTTGGCTCTGTGTCATCTCAGCATGGCCCAATTTGGGGCTATGAAACAGCAATGGATGGTGTAGTTGGCAGTGTTTGATTTTGAAGTCCAGTACCGACCAGGGGTGCGTTTCCCAAACAACTACAAAAGTCAGCATTAACGATGCAACGTACTATGGTAGTTCAAACTAACCAACTTCCCAAAACCGTCGTACGACAGTAGTTTGAACCACGTTAGTTAGAACTACCATAGTTCAAACTATAATGATTCCAGCGATGACTGGTCTGACTCATGGCAAGTCGTGTGCAAAAACTAACAAACTTTTTAATATTGGTCTAACTTCTACAGCAGGTCGCCTGCAAAAACTCACAAATTTAGTAATATTATTTAAAAATACAACAGTTGTGCCGATATCACATTATTACTGGTAATTTACTGTGTGAGTCATATAACAAAAATAATATTCAAAAATAGCAATAGCGTCATAATAATATACTTGTATGATGCTTCTTGTAGAAGGAAAAAAATTAAGAACTATTATGTATTAGTGACATCTATTTATAATTTATAATTCCGTTTAATTTATTTTATTTTAATCCCACTATAAACACTCATAAACTCTTGATCCATCATTTTTTATATAGTTTTTTAATGGCTCAGTGGGATATACAGGTATGTATATAACACCCATCCATGTATGTTAGGTATCTCACTTACACAGCCATGGGCTCTCATCTAAGCACTGTTTTTTAAAATCTTTTTTTCCACCGTAGTGTGTGCCATAATAACTAAATAAAAATCACAATGAATCCGTTACTAAAAAACAGTTGTGATGCAAGGCTTAAACATAAACTTGGACTTCTGAATGTAAGATCACTAACTCCTAAGGCACTATTAATAAATAAAATAATTTTTGATTTTAGTCTTGATGCCCTATGTCTTACTGAGACCTGGCTTAAACAAAATTAATTCATGGCACTGAATGAATCTACTCCAGTGGAATACAGTTATAAGCATAACCCTCGACCAAATCATAAAGGTGGTGGGGTTGCTGCAATTTTTCAGTCAAAACTAGGAGTGTCTGAGAAATGTGGTTTGAGTTTCAGCACATTTGAAATATTTGGTCTTAGCCTTGCTGGCTCATCTCTTTCTAGTTCTTCACCCCAAATCATCATTGTTATTGTGCATAGACCACCTGGGCGGTACAGTAATTTTCTTAAGGAGTTTGCTGATTTTTTAATGAACCTGGTGGTCAGTACTGACAAAGCTGTTATTGTGGGTGATTTTAACATTCATATGGAAAAAGATAGTGATCCTTTAAAAATAGCGTTTGCAGCTATTCTTGACTCTGTAGTCGGGCTACTCATACCTGTAACCATACCCTTGATTTGATTATTTGTCATGGCATCCTGGTGGAACATGTATCTGTTATGCTTCAGAGTCCTCTGCTCTCAGATCATTACTTGTTAATGTTTGAAATCCAGTATAGCCTCACATTGACCATGGCTCCAAAGTACAGAATCAGACGTTCCTTTGCCTCACATTTATGAAACAACTTCCACAGTCCTTCAGCCTTACATCTGATGCATCGTGTGTAAATGAACTTGAACAGGCAACTGCAAACATGGAAAAATCCCTTTATAGCACACTAGATCTTGTAGCTCCACTTAAGAACATAAAGCATAGAGATAAGAAACCTGCCCCCTGGTACACTGATCATACACATAAACTCAAACAGGCATCACGCAATCTAGAGCGCAAATGGCGCTTAACTAAACTAGAAGTTTTCAAATCTGCATGGAAAGAGAGCCTCTCTAAATACAGACAAGCACTAGTGACTGCTAGGTCTGTGTATCTCTCCAGATTAATAGACGTGAACAAATCCAATACTAAATTCCTATTTGAATCGGTGGCTAGGTTAACGCAGAATTTTTAATTAAACTCATAACTAAAGTCCTAAAGGACTAAAGTCCTGCAAGCTCTTTAGAGTGGTGACTTTATTACATTTTTTAATGGTAAAATAATTAAGATTAGACAGACCATCCAGTGCGTGTCCTTAGCTACTTACGGCTGCCAGCCTCCTGCTAGTCTAATGCCTACCAACAATGAAACCTTTCAATCTTTCATTCCTATAAAACACTCAGAACTTTTGAGCTTAATTTTCTCCTGTAAATCCTCTACTAACCTCATAGACCCAATTCCTACAAAATTCTTCAAGGAAATTCCACCGCAGATTAGCACTACCCAGTTAAATGTGTTAAACTCATCTCTTCCATTGCCTTGATATGTTCCAAAAACTTTTAAAATGGCTGTTATTAGACCCATCCTAAAGAAATTCTTGAACCTAGTGTTTTAGGAAACCATAGATTCTATCTCAAATCTTCCTTTCATTTTAAAGATCATGGAAAAGGTTGTAGTTCGTCAGTTGTCTTCTTTCCTAGATTACTAGATTTAACTGCAGCATTCGATACTGTGGACCATAATATCCTCTTAGACTGGTTTGCAGGTGTAGTTGGCATTACGGGGACAGCACTCTCGTGGTTCCGCTCATATTTAACTGATTGCTATCAGTATGCCTATATATATGAACAATGAATCATCCAAGGCTACTAAAGTTAAATATGGTGTCCCACAGGGATCAGTACTGGGCCCGCTACTGTTTACCCTATTCATGCTACTCTCTTGGTAACATTATGAGAAATCATGGTGTTGGGTTGTATTGTTATGCAGATGATACACAGTTCTATATATCTGTTATCCCTGATTATACATCACTGCTATCTTGGTTAGAAGACTGTCTATTAGATTTCCGGTGCTGGATGACAAAAAATTCCCTATGTTAAACACAGAAAACCCAGAAGTACAGGTAATTGGTCCCAAGGCTGCAAGAAACAAGTTTCACCACCTCAACATTGGTAGCCTTCCTACACAACCTAACACGGTGATCAGAAATCCTATCCTCCCTTCACTTTTCCAGTTAAATCCCAGATTGACTATAAAATATTGCTATTAACCTATAAAGCACTGAATGGCCCTGCAGCAGAATACCTTAGTGTTCTGCTGACCTCATACAACCCTCTGCGCTTGTTTCGTTCTCAAGGCACAGGATATCTGTTAGTACCTAGGGTTGAAAGAGCTATGGCAGGCTGCAGAGCTTTCTCCTATAGAACTCCTCAGCTGTCTTCCACCGGATGTGCGGGTTTCAGGCTCACTCTCAATATTCAAGTCTAGACTAAAAACACACCTGTTTAGTTTAGCTTATAGGGACACTAGTTCCAGCTCTAGCTAACTCCTCACTCCCAGTCAGACCTATAGTGTGAGGTGCAGAGCTGGGTGAGGATCAGTGCCATTGGCTTTCGATAAACTGAATTGACAGTGCTGTGGGATTGGAGTGCTGACATGTCAGGGACTCCCCATGCCTGCATTCCCACTTGCCTCTCCCTCCTACTTATGCTGCCATAGCCATATCTGCCGGAGCTTGCACATTGCACTTCATATTGCACTCACCTAACTGTTAGCACTGCCTATAGTCTCCCCTCTTTGACTAATTGCACATTTTATTTCCCCTACTCCTCCTGGGTGGTGCTGCCTGGTGACCTCAATATATCAAGATGTCCAGCACATCCTGCTACATGTGACGTCACCACTACCAATGACATCCCTGCATCCAGCTCGCCATTCTGCCTGTGTCATCTTCCATGTATGACCCACTGCCTTACTTCCGGCTGCCTGCTCCCCAGTTGTGTCTCAAATTTTATAATTTGGATAGTATGACTTTGCACTTAGCCATCTCTCCAATTTGACTCTCCCTGCCAACCCCTGGAGGATGGGCTCCCCCTTTGAGTCTGGTCGCTCCCAAGGTTTCTTCCTTCTTGGTAGTTTTTCCTTGCCACTGTCGCCTCTGGGTTACTCACTGGAGGTTTTTGGTGGGGATGCAGTAAAGCGCTTTGAGATGATGTAATGTTGTGATAATGCGCTATACAAAAATACATTTGTTTGTTGTTTATTGTTGTTTTCATAATGCAACAGAAGCTCTCAATGATTGAGGCTATTTGTTATTTTTAGTTATTAATTTGCCCGTGTTTTTGGCCTATTTGCTTCCCCCATATTTTGCAATATTGTGTGTGTACATCTCTGAATGATACATCATTTCAGCATCGTCTTCGCGATGTGCATGTGTATAATAATCATATCACACTTATTGGAACTGCTTTGCGTCTGTTCATACAACTCATGACAACACCAACTTACTAGACACAGTCTATTGTTAGATAGGATATTTTTGGCAATACTTTATTTCGGGTAACTTCATCTTCTTGGTTTTATAAATATGGTAATATTACTTGATGTGATTACTTAATGTCATAATCATGCAGCCCTTTATTTATCTATATAAGGAATTCTACCAAAAAGCACAAACAAAGTGGGTAAACAACCATACTCATGAACAGATAAGTACATGAAAAGTACTATTACAGCTACATTTTCAAAGCATTGACATAATAGATCTTTGTACAGCAAGATTATTTAATATTTTCACGTTACATACACGGTGACTACCCTTCTTAGACTGCATTTTCTAGCATCGCTGATGTATTTACCCAGAACTAAGCTTCTAACTACAGCTTGAGAGCTGTAGTTCGCACTACAGAACTTAACGACAGTGTTTGCGCATGTTTATTCGAACTATGGTTTTGGGAAACACCTGCATCATTTAACGATGCATCGTACTATGTAAGTTTGCAGCGTCGTTACCTCTGTAGTTCAAACTATGGTTTCAAGAAACACCTGCGTCGTACTTACATAGTTTGAACCACGCAAATTGTAAACGTAGTTAACAACTATGGTATTGGGAAATGCACCCCAGGTCAGAGTAACAGAGCCACTGATGCTCAATCTATGCACCCTTTAGCAGGGGAGCATGAGCCCGCCACAGAGGATATGGAGTATGATGACTGTGTGGCTATGTGCAATTTGATAGAAAAGGGGACCACACTTAGGACAAACCTGGACACAGCGGCACTCAAGAGCTATAAGGTCAGACAGATAAGGGCTTTAGAGCAAGGGGTTACTCTGGTCCACCCCAGATCTCAGGGCAATACTCTGATCTTACCTGGCTACTCCAAGGAGGAGTTACATACATTTCAGTGTCAAGATACTGGGGGGCTTCTGGACATTGTGGGAGCAAAAGCATAAGCCAAGTTGTAAAGAAAGTAAGGAGTTTGAAAAACCTGTGTTATCCTTGTTGAAACGTTGGTCATGCATTAGAGGGAGAGATGGACTTTTTAGGGTAATTGAGAACGTGAGATATGGAGAGTGCTTGCAACTGCTGGTGCCTGCCTGTCTAAAGACCCCCGGGTTGGAGAGTGTGCATGATTCCATGGGCCACCAGGGATTTGAACATATTCTGGAGCTGCTAAAACAGAGGTGCTTCTGGGATGGAATCTACGAAGATGTCAAACATTGGATTAAGAATCGTGAGCGCTCTGTATTAACTAAAATGCCTCATCCCAAACCCCCCCTCCCCCCTATGAGATCATTCCTAGCCAGCAGACCCTTGGAGGTAGTTGCCATAGATTTTACATTATTAGATCCAGCCATGGATGGAAGGGAAAATGTTTTAGCGATCACCGATGTGTTTACGAAGTTCAGACAAGCTTTTCCTACACGTGATCAAAAAGCTGACACCACAGCCAAAATCTTTTTGAGGGGCTGGTTTGTGAAGTATGGAGTGTCTGCATTCAGACCAGGTGATAGCAGAACTCTGTAAACTATACAGTACAAAGAATAGCTGTACAACGCCTCATCACCCCGCAAGAAATTCACAGTGTGAGCGTTTCAATAGAATGCTTCACGAACTGCTAGGCATTCTCCCACCACAGAGAAAAAAATAGATGGCCAGAATACTTGCCAGAGTTAGTCTATGCCTACAATGTTACCCCCCACTCCACTACAGGCTATTCTCCATATTACCTGTTATTCAGTGTTGACCCCCATCTTCCCATTGATGCTCTTTTAGCCCTTGAGTCACCTGCTGAAGCAAACATGACTGGCTTACTATACATCAGAGGCGACTGAAAGATGCTCACACTAGAGCAAAACAATATTGTGAGCAGAAAGCAGCAGCACATGTTGCTTTGCACAATGATAAGGTGTACTGTCCACCCATTCAAATAGGTCAGATTGTATATCTGTGGAACACACCCCCAGGCCGAAACAAGATCCAAGATGCTTGGAAGCCCTGTCCTCCTCGAGTGGGGAATATACTTGGGTCCACATATACAACAGAACTTGTTGATGGAGGACCAATTAAGAGAGTTATCAGAGTTGACATCAGATCAAGTGTGTCTACACCTGTTTCCATTCCCCGTGGGAGAAACAGATGTTGGGGCATGTCCACAGCTGTAGTGCCTGAGGTCAATTCCCATCCAGATAACGTGTTAGACGATGGTGTGGTTGTTGCAGAGGTGATGGTCCCAAACCAAGATCCCAGTCAGAGTGAAACCATGCCATCAGACACCCCTGCTGGTACTGATGAGTTGGTGTCATCTGATGGTGAGAACGGTCCTGAATCTGAGGTGGATGTGGAACCTCAGGAAGTAGAAGCAGAACCAGAGCTAGAACAACAACTGGGACTTCATTTAAACCTTGGAGTAGCTCTGGTCCCTGTTTCACATAGAAGTAAGAGTAAGCATTATAATCTACACCAAGACCTAAGGTCCAAGTTAGATTCCCTGTCATTTGATCCAGCTGCAGTGTCTCAGATAATTGCGAGTATAGGTTCAGCTTTCTTTAGGGAGGTAGTTAAGGAAATTAGAAACTTGTTGATAGTCACCAAGGACGGTGACTATTAAGCAGAGGAGAATGTAACCAGGTCATAGTTGTAATGCTGCATGGTTAAGCAGTAGCATTTGCAGGTGATGTCTCCTTTAAGAGCCCACGAGCAACCGTAATACTGTTGGGTGATAGGTAGTTGTAAACCGTACTGCATTCTGGGCATACTGAGGCTAATGGCAAGACTGTGGGAAACCTGAGGCAGGCGTCTACGGGAATTGGATTTAATTGGGTGAGTTTATGTACTTTTTAATAAAAACAGGGAAATGGTAATCTAAAAAAATCTCATCCAGGAAGATTAAATTGTATGAGCTGTTTAGAATGAAATGTTTGCAAGTTAGAAATACTGAAGTGACATGTGGATAACCCATGGGGCCTGGTCGGGCAAAGCCCAAAAAAGGGACGTGGGTCCCCCCTCCAATGGGCTCACCACCTGTAGAAGGGGCCAAAGGGGTCGGGTGCAATGCGAGTTGGGCAGTGGCCGAAGGCGGGGACCTAGCAGTCTGATCCTCGGCTGCAGAAGCTAGCTCTGGGGACATGGAATGTGACCTCTCTGGTGGGGAAGGAGCCTGAGCTGGTGCGCGAGGCTGTGAGGTTCCGACTAGATGAAGTCGGGCTCACCTCGACGCATGGCTTGGGCTCTGGAAAGGGGGTTGGACCCTCTTCCACTCTGGAGTTGCTCACGGGGAGAGGCGCCGAGCAGGAGTTGGTATACTTACTGCCCCTTGGCTGGGCGCCTGTACATTGGGGTTTACCGCGGTGGACGAAAGGGTAGCTAACCTTTGCCTTCGGGTGGGGGGACGGGTCCTGACTGTTATGTACGCTTATGCACCAAACAGCAGTTCAGAATACCCACCCTTTTTGGAGTCCTTGGAAGGGGTGTTGGAGAGTGCTCCTCCCGGGGACTCTCTTGTTCTGCTGGGGGACTTCAATGCTCACGTGGGCAATGACAGTGAGACCTGGAGGTGCGTGATTGGGAGGAACAGCCGCCCCGATTTGAACCCGAGTGGTGTTTTGTTATTGGACTTTTGTGTTCGTCACGGATTGTCCTTAATGAACACTATGTTCAAGCATAAGGGTGTCCATATGTGCACTCGACACCAGGACACCCTAGGCCACAGTTCGATGATCGACTTTGTGGTCGTGTCATCGGACTTTCGGCCGCATGTTTTGGACACTCGAGTGAAGAGAGGGGCAGAGCTGTCAACTGATAATCAGCAGGTGGTGGGTTGGCTCTGCTGGTGGGGGAGGAAGTCAGTCAGACCTGGCAGACCCAAGCGTATAGTGCGGGTCTGCTGGGAACGCATGGCGGAATCCCCTGTCAGAAGGAGCTTCAACTCAAACCTTTGAGTTGCCCATGTCACGGGGAAGGTGGGGGGCATTGAGTCCAAATGGGCCATGTTCCGTGCCTCCATTGTGGAGGAGGCTGACCAGAGCTGTGGCCATAAGGTGGCTGGTGCCTGTAGCGGCGGCAAGCCCCGAACTTGCCGGTGGACGCCGGCAGTGAGGGATGCCGCCAAGCTGAAGAAGGAGTATTATCGGGCCTTTTTAGGGCCAAGCAGAATGTGGCTTCGGCGGTCGCTGAGGCAAAAACTCAGGTATGGGAGGAGTTTGGCGAGATCATGGAGAACAAGTTCCGGACAGCTTCGCGGAGATTTTGGTCGACCATCCGGCGTCTCAGGGCAGGAAAGCAGTACAGCATCAACACTGTGTAAGGACATAAAACGTATAGGTCCTGCAGGCCCCAAATCTGATCAGCCTGCAGCAGTCTATTTCAGAGTTCCGCTGACCCAGGCAAGACTGGACTCAACTCTTCAAACCACCCCTTTTAAGGAATGCAAAGGCCTGCCGGCTCCTGAGAGACTGGATAGGAATAACTGGAGCAACACAGAAAAAGCAAGACCTTTCACCCCCTGGAGTGGCCGGAGTTCCACAGTCAATCCACAGAACAACAGCTGTCAGTCTCCAGACACAGACACCTTTTCCAATATAAATAGGATAACTCACCACACATAGATGTTAGGGACAAATACACGCATGTTTGGTCTCGTTTGAATGGGCATGAGATGGCGAATATTATACTCTCAGATTTAAGACAGTATAACTTTCCCCAAGGGAAATATAGATAATTTGGCTAAATCTACAAAAATGAGAGAGCCTCCCACATGGTAGAACAAGGGAATTATAACCGCCCCCTAAAGTGATCTGATTGGCTGGGGACTTGAGAACCAAGGCCAGCAATGGCCCTAAAATTAACTATTGACCGAAATTGGTCAGTCTTCAGAGACATGCTATCACCTGGGTTGGATACTTAAGGAAGGGCCTCAGAAGAGGTCGGGGAGTCACTCTGTAGTCAGAGCTCCCACAGAGAACTGGGCGAAAGTCTATCTGTAGTCAGATACTTTCCGCAGAACTTTGTGCACCCTCAGCTGAGGTATGTGATGGTTTAATATTGTATTTGTCCAAATGTATTTACAAGTATGTGGCCACATGTCAATGATTGGATCTTGTAATATGTCTAATAAATTTTGTCTTGATTACTTCATGACTGTCTGATTTGCTAACCTTTTATAAACTTTCCAGATTGGGCTTCTATCCTGGTTAGGACTAAAGTGGTAAACACTACCTTAGCCTCTGGGTTAAATCCCCTTTATCCGGGTCCCAAACTCGACTGCCCAAGTTAAGTTAGGTGGATACCAAAACCACACCTCTGGAGTTCACACACGCTCAGTTACGGGCCGACTTAACCTCTGAGGTCAACACATGCTGATGAAGGGTACCGGTCTACCCTCTGAGGGGCGTACACACTATGTTCCTAGGCACCGGGCATAGTCCCTGAGACGCTCACATGGTAAGACAATGGGCGGCATCGGCGGAGTCCCTGAGACGAGCCCAAAGTAAACCTCGTACAAACTACCGCAACAAAAGGTGCGCCATCACAGCCGCTGAGGTTGACACATGTTATGATATGGGCTGCCCTCGGCTGAGCCCCGGAGGTGGACGTACGTGTGGTTTGGGTAAACATCGGCTTAATCTCCGAGGCACCCACATGCTCAGTAATTGACAGACACTGAGCCTTTGGGAAATTATATAGGTCGAGGGACCTGAATAATCAGAGGCTGACATTGTCTTAAATGGTGGCGATTTCCATACCTTTAGGACAAACCCTGTGGAACAAGCCCACGGATCGCCTTGTCAGCCAAGGCGAGTCTGGCGGACTCCTTCGTCAGGGGTAAAACTAGAGTTGGTAATCTAAAGGAGAGTCCCGAAGTAATCCGAACAACATAAACGTCATGACTACAATATACTGAAATAAGGTCATTAATAAAATGGAGTCAGATATGTGTCTAAAAGAACATTTTGCATATTAAAAAGGGTAAGTAATTCCCAGGAGAGCTTGAAAGGACCGACACGCATTCACAGCCTTCAGCTGCGCCATTGGATTCCGCCATTGGGCCAGTGGGCGGCTCCCTACAACTGTTTATAGTGGAGATGGTGCATTGCTGACCTCAGCTCAGGACGTTGTGGGTCAGTGGAAGGAATACTTTGAAGACCTCCTCAATCCCACCAACATGCCTTCCAATGAGGGGACTTGGGGTGGACTCACCTATCTCTGGGGCAGAGGTCGCTGAGGTGGTTAAAAAGCTCCTCGGTGGCCAGGACCCGGGCGTGGAGGGGGTCCGCCCAGAGTTGCTCTGGATGTTACGCGGCTGTCTTAGTTGACACGCATCTGCGGCATTGCGTGGACATCGGGGGCGGTGCCTCTGGATTGGCAGACTGGGGTGGTGGTTCCCCTCTTCAAGATGGGGGACCGGAGGGTGTGTTCCAACTATAGGGGGATCACACTACTCAGCCTCCCTGGTAAGGTCTATTCGGGGGTGCTGGAGAGGAGGGTCCATCGGATAGTTGAACCTCAGATTCAGAAGGAGCAGTGTGGTTTTCGCCCTAGCTGTGGAACACTGGACCAGCTCTATACTCTCGGCAGGGTCGTGGAGGGGAGATTACCCAAACAGTGTTTTTTGGACTTGCAGAAGGTATTCAACTGCGTCCCTCAGGAAGACATGTGGGGAGTGCTCCGGGAGTATGGGGTGCCAGGCTGTCTTATAAGGGCTGTTTGGTCATTACAACCGATGCCAGAGCTTGGTCCGCATTGTCGGCAGTAAGTCGGACTTGTTCCTGGTGAGGGTTGAATTCCGCCAGGGCTGCCGTTTTTTACCGATTCTGTTCATAACTTATATGGACAGAATTTCTAGGCGCAGCCAGGGCATTGAGGGTGTCCGGTTTGGTGACCTCAGGATTAGGTTTCTGCTTTTTGCAGACGATGTGATTCTGTTGGCCTCATCGGACCGTGATCTTCGGCTCTCACTGGAGCAGTTCGCAGCTGAGTGTGAAGCGGCTGGGATGAAAATCAGCACCTCCAAATCCGAGACCATGGTCCTCAGCCAGAAAAGGGTGGAGTGCTCTCTCCAAGTTGGGGAGGGGGTCCTTCCCCAAGTGGAGGAGCTTAAGTATCTCAGGGTCTTGTTCACGAGTGAGGAGAGTATGGAGCGGGAGATTGATAGGCGGATCGGCAGCGTCAGCAGTGATACAGGCATTGCATCGGTCTGTCATAGTGAAGAAGGAGCTGAGCCAAAAGGCAAAGCTCTCGATTTACCAGTCGATCTAGGTTCCTACCCTCACGGATGGTCATGAGCTATGGGTAGTGACCGAAAGAACGAGATCGTGAGTGCAAGCGGCCGAAATGAGTTTTCTCTGCAGGGTGGCTGGGCTCTCCCTTAGACATAGGGTGAGGAGCTCAGTCATCTGGGAGGGACTCAAAGTATAGTCGCAGCTCCTCCGCATTGAGAGGAGCCAGATGAGGTGGCTTGGGCATCTGCTTAGGATGCCTCCTGGATGCCTCCCTGGTGAGATGTTCCGGGCATGTCCCACTGGGAGAAGGCCCCGAGGAAGACCCAGGACACACTGGAGGGACCATGTCTCTCGGCTGGCCTGGGAACACCTCGGGATTTCCCTGTAGGAGCTGGATGAAGTGGTCGGGGAGAGGGAAGTCTGGGTTTCCCTGCTGAGACTGCTGTCCCCGCGACCCGACCTCGGATCCTGCGGAAGATAATGGATGGATGGATAGATGGATGGATGGATGTACATTTGTATAACATGTGCGGAAACTTGTGCATTAGGAATACCTATTTTTTATGTTGTAAAATGCGCAAAATGACTGTAAAATGTACCAAGGAAATCGTATTTCATAAATAAATTTATGTCCTTTTAGCCACGAGTTTAGGCCTGGTGCAGAGGACTCATGTCAGAGCGGTAACGGATGTGATGTGTGGGTAATTGGAGGAAAAGTTTTACATGTGTAATTGAGAATGTATTCAAATTGTATGGATGTATGGAAAAGTGTACAGTGGCGATGTCACGTGTTTTTTTTAGTTTTCTTTCATTGGTTACCTTTTCCGGTTAATGTGAATACTGGGCCAGGTGTGTGTTCTTTGACCTGTAGTCTGTACGGCCATACATTTGATTTTATTTGAATGCAAATAATTGATGTTCCTGTTAACCTTGTGTACAGGAAAATTTTTATTTTCTGAACTCAACAATTTTGAGTATAACAGAGAGCACTAGCTATTGAGATTTTGTATTATATTTTTATGTATATAAAATCAAAAATCCCATTGTGGATTCTATCAGACAAAAGACCCCAAAAATTGTATTTATTGGTTGTGTTTCTATCTCTGCCCGCCAATACCTGTGACGTGACGACTGTGTTCTTTTTCAAGAATTGTTCTTTTTTCTTTTCTTGGGGTTTATCTGTGAAATAATCACAAGATAGGAGTAACATTTGGATCAGATTCAGACTTAGACATCCCACCAATATAATTTCATTTTGGATTTGTGAACTAGGTCTAGCAGCACTTCATTACTTGTCAGTAGCTTGCATTGTAAACATTATAGAAGGTTATGCCATATAATTGTTAGTGAATTTATCACTTTCAATAGACCCTTTGTATGAAACGTGTCACGTAAATTAAGTTGCCTTACCTTGAAGGCAATTCTTGCATTTCAACATTTATATTGGCATAAATCCTGCTCATTCTGTCTTTAAGAAACCCAACAGGACAACATATACCTCTTGTGACTGGGTTGTTCTCACTGTTCTTGTAAAGGGGAGTGAAGTGGATGTAGTGCATGCAGTGCAATTTCGGCACAATGATAAAAATAACTGCTCTCAAGTATGACTCAGTTGCTTGCGTTCGTACCAAAGTGCCATTGAATTACCAGATAATTTGACTTAGCTCAGTAAAAATAGTTGGTACTTTCAGTTCCCAAACTGCTTTTCATTTTGTACCACTTTGGGCTTTTATAATTCAGCCAAATTTAGCATTGGTTTGATCTGTGATTGTTATTTGTGCACATGTATCACTTTAATGTAGTTATACTGAACCTTATAATTTACAGATTACCATTATTTCACACTAAGCTTGGTATAAAAACATGAAAAATCATCAAGCAGTATTACACACGTGTATTGAACATTTAATTTATAAGGATTACAATTTAGCCTCAATCTCTAAACAATGTATCTGGCCCTGTTTAAAAATGTAATCCATTTTAGTTTCTCACCCATACAATGGCCATGCAAAGTTTGAAAAACATCTGCTAAATGGTTTGAGTTACTCACATACCAAAGCATCTGTGGTGGCAGAGCAGACAGCGGCAGGCTTTGGGGCGCCATTTGTAAAATCACTAAACACTTTTTTACTTGTCAATTTTTCAAGATTTAGTGCACTTATTTTATTACCTTTAGCTAGAAATAAACATTGTTAAAAATCACTACTTTGTATAATATTTGAAAAATTATTTACTATTTGTAAATATAAATAATACGTGTCAGGATTGCGGGGTTAGCGGGTAAGCGGACGGGCAGGCAAGCGGGCAGGAAGCAGGCAAGGAGGCGAAAATCGGGGAAAACTGGGGATTTATTAAAGGAACCGGGGCAACGGAGATCAGGAAACATCTGACACAGACTAACATCAATGACGGACGAAAACCAAGGCAAGACATGGACTGAAATAGAAAAGACAGGGCAAAATAACAGGGAACAGTTGGATACGATTGGATAATCTGGGGGCGTGGCACACACGAGGATCGGACGAGCCGGGCATGACAATACATTAATATGGAAATATTAAACATAAATCTTAAATGTAAATGGTAAAAGGAAATATAAACATTAAATGTTAAATAAAAATGTTAAATGCAGACTCTAAATGTTGAGAGTATATGCAACTTACCCACACCTCTCTGACTTGTTTGCATGGAATTGGGCGGTAACAATGAACCTGTGCTGTCGGTGATGGAGGACAACATGCCTAATTCTGCTCCCTTAGAGGTGAAAGAATGTACGGTTTTGACAGGTGTCCGCGCTGCACTATGGAGAGGACTTTGTGCCTCCGTGAAATGCAACACAACATGGTATGCGGGAAGAAACCATCAACACGACGTACCGCATTACCAAAAAAGTACCACAGATGGTTTTGGATTTTTGGTACTAGGAATCGACCAGAAAGTATTAAAAGTACTATACCAAAAGGACAGTACCAGGTGCAGTAGAAAAGCACCTTAAAGACATTCTGATTAACAGAAGCACAGCTAGTAGTGGTTGTGACTGTAGCCTGTCCTGTAGTGGCCGTGGCCTCCTGGACTGATTAGATGTTAAACAATCATAAAAATCCTCGCTCACAGCGTCACCTTCTACCTGCTGGAGCAGAGAGGGTATTTCTTGCCTAAATATTGCTCTAAAAGACATTGTGAATTGAGGCTGTTGCCTGACATGTATTGGTTTTCGCCTCATTGATTAGATCTTATGCGTTTGAGCCGATACAGCACAGCAAAGATACCATTGCATTTCGGTGTGATGTGGCATACTATAGTATCATTGTTAAATTGTGTGTAATGTAATTCCTTCTAATTGTTTTTTTCTGGATGGTGGTTGAACAAGATGCAATTCAATGAAATGATGGTTTTACTTTGCATTGTGTTACTTTCATTTTACAACACTCACTGAAAAGCAATGCCTCCCCCCCCAATGCCTATGTTGTGTTTGCATCTAAAGGTGGCACGAAATACTCTCCATAGTGCAGCATGTCCTATCGCCTCTTAAGGATGGAATTCGCCATGATCACCGACAGCCATTAGTGCGTTTTCATCGTTACCGCCCATTTCCATGCAAACAAGTCAGAGGGACGTGGATAATAATTTGCATATGTTCTCAACATTTAGAGTCTACATTTAACATTTACATTTTACATAGCCCGTCTATTAACATATAATATTTACATATAAACATATTATTTACGTTTACAAATAGTAATTTTTCAAATATTATAAATAACAAAGAGGTTGGAGCCCCGTGTTACTAGCGTGTGCAAATCACAAAATGTGATGAACACTGATTTCTGCCAATTAAAAAAGCGTGTCTGCAGTACAATTCCAACACCATATAGTACAAATATAAAAAATAAACAGAAAAATAATGCTTCAAATGTTTTAAACATTTTGTCTATTTCCTTGTTACTGTCCCAATTTGTAATTTTCTGAGGGAAGTTCTTGCTGGATGCTTGCTGCAGTAAAATGGAAAACACCACAGTGAGATATTTCAAGTATGTTAAGCAGAGGTCTTTCTAAAAGTCTCAGGTATTCAGTACCAGTTCTGTTGCAGGGAGTTATATACACAGAAACATGTCAGTATTCTCTATGTGCAGTTTAAACAGCAGCTTCCTGAAAGCCAGGTAGTGTAAAGTTAACAGGCAGGGTAAATAAAGAGACCAAAAGAAACCCACACGCACAAGAGGATGGGAATAGTAATGCTTGAGAGTTGAATGTGCCATATGTTAAATGACTCAGCTACACTTACTGCTCTCCCCTTGAGATTCTCTGTAGCTGCTATTGTGCATCACCCTGACCATCTTAAAGTCTATTCAGTAATACACTTGTTGCTTGTCTTTGTACCAAACAGGTCTCCCTTCATCTGCCGCACGTTGCGCTGGCGGCGCTGATTGAGTGCACTGCTTCACTGCTTGGTGTTTTCCTTCTCATCTTAAGCAACAGTCCCACAAATCGATGTAAATAGCGGGTACAGCAGCCGGCCTGCGCAGCAGAGAGCCTCTGTATGTGGTGCAGGACAGGATAATGAACCACCATAAAAATGTCAGGCAGTACCAGCATGAGCTGCTGCACTGTGACCACCTGAAAGCAATCTGTGGCTCTCCGAATGAGTTTCATGGGCCTCATCAATAAAACATGCCGCCACTGTGAATCGGGGGCCGGGGGCTGGCTTCAGGGACTTTGGGGCTGAGGATGTTCCCCCCCATAAATATCTCATCTCCACATTGGTAATCCCCCCCATGACCCATTTAAAACAAGCCCCTCAAATTATGGAGGTCTTCCCCTACCTGTTAGACCCACTGCTGAGTATTCCTGCTGGAACGTGGGTCTCCACAAGTACAAAATGAAGAATGGGGTAAAACAGTTTTAAGGTTTCAAAATCACTTTATAAGTACAAGCATCCACCCCCCAAACACAACTGATTGGCCTATTCAGATGCCTGATGCCTCTCTGGTTCACTAATGGTGTTTGCGCCTGAAGCAGTGGGAGCTGGACTACAGGCAGTAGGAGATTAATCACTGTACATTGGGCGGGACACTGCATGGATGCTGGTGGTGAGGAAGAGCTTTAGGAAGCCTGTTTAAAGCTTGTTTAATGGCAGTGCTGGTGAACATGGGGGGCCTATTTACAGGTGGGGCACTGGTGAGTACAGATGTCTGGTTTAATGATGGTGGAGAAATGTGCAGCAGAAGTTGAATTGAGTACTGAGGCTCAATTCGTCTTCGAAGGATCTGAAGAAGCGCTTTTGCTTTGCCCCCGTCCTGAAGCAACCAGATACCAAGCTCCCTTTACAGGTTGAAGTATATGTCTCTGAGGTGGGCATAGGACCAATCCTCATTCATGTGCTTTCTTGTCCAAGAAACTCACCGATGCTGAGTGTAATTACGATGTGGGGGATAGGGAGCTACTAGCCATGAAGGTAGTCCTAGAGGAAGTACTGGCTGGAGGGAGCCTTACACCCCTTTCAGGTACTCATGGATCACAGCATCTTGCAGTACCACAGAGATGCAAAACATCTTAATGCATGTCAGGCTCGCTGGACTCTCTTCTTTACTCACTTTGACTTCCAAGGTACCTGCCACCCCGGCTCCACGAACACGAAAGCTGACACCTTTTCTTGTGGCTTTCCATCCGATAAAGCCTCAGAACCAGTTTCCTGCATCCCTTCCCTCTCTTGCTTCCTAAGCCTCATCTGGGATATAGAACAGCGGCTCCTGAGTGTTCCCTGAAGAAGACCTGCTTCCTCGGTTCTGGACACCCCGGAGTCCAGGTGGCAACCCGACTGGTGGGGAAACATTACTGGTGGCCCGGATGGCGAAGAGAGGTGGAAAGGTATGTGTTGTCCTCTATGTGCCCAGAATAAAGCCACTTAATGGTCTCCCCTCTGGGCTCTTACAACTCTTAACAGTACCTACCCATCCCTGGTCATACATGGCTATAGATTTTAACACAGATCTTCCCCCTTCCTGAGGATACACCACGATATTGACCCTGGTCAACAGATTTTCAAAAATATGTCTCCTTGTTCCACTTCCCAAGTTGCTGTCCTCCTTAGAGCTTGCCAACATATTGCTGCAGTGGGTTTTTCGGTATTATGGGTTGCCTGAAGATATTGTTTCAGATAGAGGACCGGAGAATTTTTCTCTGGAATATTCAAAGCTATGCCTGTAAGACTGAATATATCCTTGAGTCTCTCCTTAACATACCATCCTCTGTCCAATGACCAGGCAGAGAGGGCAAATCAAGAGGTGGGGAAAATGTTCCATCTTATGTGCGGGGGGCTGTCATGCCCACCTCGTGGAGGTGGCAACTGCAGCTGATTCCTCTTAGGACTAATCAGTAGAACACCCTATTTGAGCCTCACACCAGCGGCAGTGCGGTGCGAGATGTTGTTGGCATGCCACTACTGAGCGCTTTAACTGTCTGTGTCTTCCCACAGTTATGTTTCGTCCGTCTGGCTCTTCCCAAACTTCCCACGCCTCCTGCCTATCCTCCTTCCACTCCGCCCCTCCCCCGTGAATATCTTTGTGTATTCCCCTTCTTCAGTCATCCGCGTCTCCTAATTGAGCCCCTGGCTCCTCGACCCTCAGCTCCTGCCCTGACGGCTATGACTTTGGATCTCCTCTGGCCTATTGGTGTTTCGTGCGGACGGCTTCTGCTTAAGACCCTGCAAATTGTGCTTTACTCTCATTTATGAGATCTATACATTGCTATTGGCTTAAGGAATCAGGCATAGTGAGGCCTAAAAGAAGCCTGCAAAAAATATAATGATCCTGTATTAGGAAATACTAATGGTGCATTAAACCCTGCTCATTCTGCTACTCTAGCAGTTTGGTTTCACATTGTTTTCTCAACAGACAAGGCTTTCCTCAGGAATCAATATTGCAGACTTTCCAAAGGTGGGCCAAAAGTGTATCAGAATGAGGACAGGATTCATCTGTTCTAGCCAGAGTATTGATAAAACAGATGAAGTGCACAGGATTACTGTGGGTCAAATGATAATTATATATCTCACACTCAGGCGTAATCTCCTGAATACTCTGTTATATATTGGCTCCCATTGCATTCCTATTATACTGAAACTGCTCCAATACACAGGCCAGGTGAAATATCATTAACATTGGCAGTTATGTACATTCAAGGTTGTAATGGACTTGAGACCACCCAGTGATTTGGTGTTGAAGATGTTGTTTGTACCCTCTAAAACAAAAAATATACATGAAAACACGTATAATAAAAAAGAAAACAAAAACAGGTTTAACATTTAAAATGTAAAATCCGCTTCAGGCCTTCGGTAAGGAGCTTTACTGTAAAAAAGAAAATAAAGCTGAGATGAGCCTTTATAACTATGGCATAGTGAAAATGCAGATGGTGCAAATAGAGTCTTTGGCTTGATGGTATTTGGATTGAATAAAGGTGCAAATAGAGTCTTTGGCTTGATGGTATATGAACTAAAATATATTCTCCATGTAAAATTAGCCAAAGGCATTTAAGTTCTCAGATTGAAATAGCTTCAAAGGAAGCCCACCACACTCTTCAACATATTGATTGTGTGCTGTCATACCAGCAAATAAATTACTGCTTTATAGACTTAAGCATGGCACAGTGATTAGCACTGTTGCCTCATAACTCTGAGACCAGGGTGTGAGTCTCTGCCAGGATTCTGTGTGTGTGGAGTTTTTATGTTCTCCCTGTGTCATTGTGGAATTTCCTCTGGGTTGTCCCCCCAGAGTTCAAAAACATGCTGAGGTCAATTGCAGTTACCAGATTGCTTAAGCTGTACGTGTATGAGTGAATGGTCTGTGTGTCCTGCAATGGGTTGGTGCCCTGTCCTGGGTTGTTCCCTATCTTGCGTGCATAGACTCCAGATGTCCCACAGCTCCGTATAGGATAAGCGGATACAGAAAATGGATCAATGGAAGAAGAAGAAGAACAACAAATTTATTTTTGTATAGCGCATTATCACAACATTACATCGTCTCAAAGTACTTTACAGCATCCCCACCCAGAGCCCCCAGTGAGTAAGTCATAGGCGACAGTGGCAAGGAAAAACTCCCTATAAGGAAGAAACCTTGGTAGGGACCAGACTCAAAGGGGGCCGACAGGGATAGCCAAACAGGAGAGATGGTTAAGTGCCAAGTCACGCTGTCCAAGTCATGAGATTTGAGAAATAACTGGAGAGCAGGGAGGTGATGACAAGCCAGTGCCGAGTCTTCTTCCAATCAACTAGAGCTAAGGCAGCGGGTCATACATGGAAGATGACACAGGCATAATGGCGAGCTGGATGCAGGGATGTCACTGGTAGTGGCAACGTCACATGTAGCAGGGAACAAGGTCAGAATTATTGACAGTAGCTCCACACTCCCTGCACTGATATTTTTATTATAGTTTAATTTCACTAAAATGAGTCTCCTTCTCTATCTTTAATCAAATATATACTGTGATTACACAGTTTTGCTCCCAGGTACGTTTCTCTGATAGTTTGGATTTCAGTTCCCAGTGTATTATTTACAAACCCAGTTGCTTTCCTTGCTAAAAACATTAATCTACAAGGTTCCTTAATTGTTTATAGCATAATGTGATATGATCAATTATTAGGCTGCAATTACATAACTAATAAAAATAAAAGAAATTGTTTCTCTTGAATCATCACTTCATTATGAAATGAAGTTGTCACAAAAACTTGTATCCGTCCGCATCTTATTTATACTGTATTTGAAGCTGATGGGTTTGCACTAAGATTGCAATAAGATTAAGATAAATTAGAACATTATGTCCATGTGACATGAATAACATTGATTATCTTGTAAAAACAGCACATGTGAAAGTCTGGGATAAAGAAAGTAAGCCAACATTCAGTACTCATAATTCACGTGTTCCATGCACAAGAAATGGGCAGGGATAAAGACCCGAGTGACTTTGGTAAGGGCTAAATGATGACTGGGTCAGAGTATCTCCAAATCAGCAAGGCAAGTGGGATCCTCACGGACAGCCATGGAGAGTACTGAGGAGGGAAAAACCACCATACACTGACTGCGTATTGGATGGCTAAGACTTGTCAATGCAAGCTGCGAATGAAGGCTGTCCTGTCTGGCATATAACTTTAATGATAGTCAAAGGAGTAATATGTCACAACACACACACACAGTGCATTAAGCCCTGTCGAATATTGGGCTATGGAGCTGCAAGCCAGTCAGAGTGCCCATGCAAACCCCTATCCACAAGCAAAATTGCCTTCAGCGGGCATGCGAGTGTCAGGACTGGACCTTGGAGACTGGACCAGTCCGGTGAATCTCATTTTGTGTCGCATCATATGGATGACTGAATAGATCACAAGCATCTGTGAGATGTGTTAGGTAACAAGACCAACCTCTGACTACTTAGCCCTCCTATGCAGCAAGGCTCAATGTACTGTGTGTCCCTTCTTAATAGGAACTCAACACAGATTACCATGAGTACCCCACAAGCTTTTCCACATTGGACATGTTTGGGTTGGTTACTCATGGTTAAGATTAGGGATGGGTAGCGGTTAATCGTGTCGTGATTGGGATTAGGGTTTTTCACATAGAAATGAATGGACAGTCCCCATTTAGATTAGATTAGATTAGATTAGATTAGATTCAACTTTATTGTCATTACACATGTATAAATACAGGGGCAACGAGATTCAGTTTAGCATCTAATCAGAAGTGCAAAGAGCAGCAAGTGCAATAAATATAGTATGTGATATGTATAGTTAAATGCAGTATGCACAGTTAAATGCAGTATGTACAGTTAAGAGCACAGTGAAGGTGGGAATAGATATATAGATATATATAATAATAGACTATAATATATATATATACACAGATGTACAATATACAGACATACAGATGCGCTATGTATGTGCTGTGATACTATAGGTACTATAATATATATATACACAGATGTACAATATACAGATATATACAGATGCACTATGTATGTGCTGAGATACTATAGGTACATAATATATATATACACAGATGTACAATATACAGATATACAGATGCCCTATGTATGTGCTGTGATACTATAAGTACTATAATATACATATACAAAGATGTACAATATACAGATATACAGATTCACTATGTATGTGCCGTAATACTAAGAGTGCTATAATATATATATATATATACACATACATAGATGTGCAATGTACGGGTGTGTTGTGTGTTTAGCGGGGGACTGAGTTCAGTAGTGTGACCGCTGTGGGGAAAAAGCTGTTCCTGAACCTGCTGGTTTTAGTCCGAAGGCTCCTGTAGCGCCTTCTGGAGGGGAGGAGCTGGAAGAGTTTGTTGGCTGGATGAGAGGAGTCCTTAAGGGTGTTGCGTGCTCGGCGTAGACATCTCTTCTTGTGGACATCCTCAATGGCAGGAATTGGAGTCCCTATGATTCGTTGGGCGGTTTTTACCACCCGCTGCAGTGCCTTGCGGTCAGTTACAGTACAATTCCCATACCATGCTGAAATACAGTTGGTCAGGATGCTTTCTATCGCACAGCGGTAGAAGTTGCCCAGTATGTCAGCAGACAGTTGGTTCTTTTTCAGTGTCCTCAAGAAGAAGAGGCGCTGATGGGCCTTCTTGACCAGGCTGGAGGTGTTGGTTGTCCAGGACAGGTTCTCTGAGATGTGTGTCCCCAGGAATTTGAAGCTGGAAACCCGTTCAACAGCCATGCCATTGATGTGGATGGGGTGGTGGGTGTCTCTCTTCTCCTTCCTGAAGTCCACAATGAGCTCCTTGGTTTTGGAGGTATTCAGGAGCAGGTTATTATCAGCGCACCATGCAGCTAGGTGTTTTACCTCTTCCCTGTAGTCAGACTCATCGTTGTCACTGATGAGACCGATCACCGTGATGTCATCTGCAAACTTGATGATGGAGTTGGATCCATACATAGGCCTGCAGTCATGGGTGAAAAGGGAGTAGAGGAATGGGCTCAGCACACAGCCCTGTGGAACGCCAGTGCTGAGTGTAATGGTAGTAGAGCAGTTATGGCCTGACCTGACATGCTGGGGTCTGTCGGTCAGGAAGTCCGTGATCCAATTACAGATAGAATTGTTAATACCAAGATCCCCAAGTTTAGTGATCAACTTAGAAGGGATGACTGTATTGAATGCTGAGCTGAAGTCAACAAACAGCATTCTTGCATAAGTGTTCTTATTGTCCAGGTGTGAGAGTACACAGTGAAGCGCTGTGGATACAGCATCCTCTGTACTCCTATTGCTTCGGTAGGCAAATTGGTGAGGATCCAGTGTGAGGGGCAGGCATGTCTTGAGGTGTGCCAGGACCAGTCGCTCAAAGCACTTCATAGCTATAGGCGTGAGTGCTACAGGGCGGTAGTCGTTCAGGTTTATATAGGTATACCAATGTGTGCAAGCATGTTTTATATATATATATATATATATATATCAGGAACCAGATGAAGTGTGGCTCACAAGACCTCTAATGAAGAAAATAATATTGTATCCATGGTTTCCCTTGCCCAGACAAGGCTCACCGGGGCCCTTCCCCTGGAGCCA
Source organism: Brienomyrus brachyistius (assembly GCF_023856365.1). Taxonomy (NCBI): domain Eukaryota; kingdom Metazoa; phylum Chordata; class Actinopteri; order Osteoglossiformes; family Mormyridae; genus Brienomyrus; species Brienomyrus brachyistius. The sequence goes on from NC_064544.1 coordinate 24,684,965, forward strand.
GGCCTGAGGGTGGTGTTCGATGGCGAGCGTCTGGTGGCCAGACCTACACCCATGGGGCCTGGTCGGACACAGCTTGAACAAGGCACATGGGTCCCCCCTCCAATGGGCTCACCACCAATAGGAGGGGCCATAGGGGTCGGGTGCGATGTGAGTCAGGCAGTGGCCAAAGGCGGTCCTTAGCGGTCCAATCCTCAGCTGCAGAAGCTAGCTCCAAGGACATGGAATGTCATCTCTCTGATGGGGAAGGAGCCTGAGCTGGTGCGCGAGGTTGTGAAGTTCCAGCTAGATATAGTCGGGTTCACTTCGATGCACGGCTTAGGCTCTGGAACCAGCTCCATGAGGGGGGTTGGACACTTTTCCACTCTGGAGGTGCCCACGGGGAGAGGCACTGAAGGGGGGTGGGCATGCTTATTGCCCCCTGGCTGGGCACCTGTACATTGGGGTTTACCTTAGTGGAGCACTAGCCTCCCTTCGCCTTCAGGTGGGGGGACGGGTCCTGACTGTTATTTGCGCTTATGAGCTAAGTGGCAGTTCAGAATCCCCACCCTTTCTGGAGTCCTTGGAAGGGGTGTTGGAGAGCACTTTTCTTGGGGACTCTTTTGTTCTGCTGGGGGACTTCAGTGCTCACGTGGGCAATGACAGTGAGACCTGGAGTGGCGAGATTGGGAGGAATAGCCCCCCTGATCTGAGCCTGAGTGGTGCTTTGTTATTGGACTTCTGTGCTCATCACGGATTGTCCATAATGAACACCATGTTCAAGCATAAGGGTGTCCATATGTGCACTTGGCACCAGGACACCCTATACTGCAGTTTTATGATTGATTTTGTAGTCGTGTAGTCGGACTTGCGGCCGCATGCCTTGGACACTCGGGTGAAGAGAGGGGCGGAGCTGTCAACTGATCACTACCTGGTGGTGGCTTGCTGAGGCAAAAACTCGGGTGTGGGAGGAGTTTGACGAAGCCATGGAAAACAACTTCCGGACAGCTTCGAGGAGATTATAGTCCACCATCCGACACTCCATCCAACATGGAAGCAGAGTATGGTGACTTGGATGTGAACTCCCCTATCTCTGGGCTGGAGGCCGCTGAGGTGGTTAAAAAGCTCCGGTTTGGTGACCTTAGGATTAGGTCTCTGCTTTTTGCAGATGATGTGGTTCTGTTGGCTTCATCGGACCGTGACCTTCAGCTCTCACTAGGACAGTTCGCAGCAGAGTGTAAAGCTGCTGGGTTGACAATCAGCACCTCCAAAATCCGAGACCATGGTCCTCAGCCAGAAAAGGGTAGAATGCTCTCTCCGGGTCTGGGATGGGGTCCTCCCCCAAGCAGAGTTTAAGTATCTTGGGGTCTTGTTCACGAGTGAGGGAATTATGGAACAGGAGATCGACAGGTGGATCGGTGTGGGGATGGGGTCCTCCCCCAAGCAGAGATGTTTAAGTATCTTGGGGTCTTGTTCACGAGTGAGGGAACGATGGAACGGGAGATCGACAGGCAGATCGGTGCGGCGTCAGCAGACCAGGGTCTGTCATGGTGAAGAAATAGCTGAGCCAAAAGACAAAGCTCTCGATTTACCAGTCGATCTACGTTTCTACCCTCACCTATGGTCACGAGCTGTGGGTAGTGACCGAAAGAAAGAGATTGCGAGTGCAAACGGCCGAAATGAGTTTCCTCCGTAGGGTGGCTGGGCTCTCCCTTAGAGATAGGGTGGGGAGCTCAGCCATTCGGGAGGGACACAGAGTAGAGCCATTGCTCCTCCGCATTGAGAGGAGCCAGATGAGGTGGCTCAGGCATCTGATTAGGGTGCCTCCTGGATGCCTCCCTGGTCAGGTGTCCCAGGCATGTCCCACTGGGAGGAGGCCCTGGGGAAGACCTAGGACACTCTGGAGGGACTATGTCTCTCGACTGGCCTGGGAACGCCTCGGGATTCCCCCGGAGGAGCTGGATGAAGTGGCCAGGAGAGGGAAATCTGGGTTTTGTCTGATGAGAGTGCTGCCCCCGTGACCCAACCTCAGATCAAGCTGGAGATATATATATATATATATATATATATATATATATATATATATATATATATATATATATATATATATAGAGAGAGAGAGAGAGAGAGCAAGTGAGGGCAAACAAAGGCATACAAATCCAAATACGAGCAGAAACCATAAATAGGAAATAACTAAATCCATATCACATGATGATGGAGCAACAAAAGCATGAAAGCAAGCAGGAGTCGTGCAGTGAACACTCAGAGAGGTGGGATACTTAGTATTTCAGTAGTAGATAATTGAAAAGCAGGTGCTTTCTGTCACGGGACGCTGGAAGCCGGTAAGGCGAACAGGCAGGCGAGCAGACAGGAAGCAGGCAGACAGGCGAATTACGGGGCAAACTGGGGTTTTAATAAGGGAATCGGGGGAACGGGTAGCAGGGAACATCTGACGCGGACTAACATCAATGACAGACAACGCTAACAGGTAAGACCAGGACTTAAAACCAGACAAGACTAATCAAAGTAAGCAGATACAGCAGGGTACAATCAAGGAAATGCACGTGGGAAGGCAGGGGGCGTGGCACACACGAGGAGCGGACGAGCCGGGCATGACACTTTCTGTGACGCCCGCTCCGTCCGCTCCTCATGTGTGCCACACCCCCTGATTACCCACGTGTGCTTCCCTGATCGTCTCCAGCTTTGTCCATTTACTTTGCTTGGTCCTGTCTTATTTAAGTCCTGGTCTTACCTGTTTGCCTTGTCTGTCATTGATGTTACCTGATGTTAGTTTGCGTCTTCTGTTCCCTGCCCTGGATCCCCTAAATAAACCCCTTGTTTGCCCTGATTGCGCCTGTCCGCCTGCTTCCTGCCCGTTTGCCTCGCCCTTGATCACGCAGCGTGACACTTTCACATCAGGCCTGTTAATCAACTGGATGAGCTACAGGTGTGCTTTAGCAACTGGCCACATCTGGATGGATGCCTGACTACACAGTGTATGCAAAGTACTGTATGTGGAAAGTTTAAATATAGTACAGTGTAAATCTACGGCATCTGATAACATTTAACAGGTACTTTCAAAAATCTGCTCCAAAACAAAACACAAAAATCTGAAAAGGTCAGTCTCCATCAGACAAATCTCAACATCAGATCAAAGATCTTACCATCAGCAGATGCTTATATGTGAAAGTTTTCTTTACGTGTTTGTCTACACGCATAATACTTTTTTTCCTCCACAATCCTTACTTAGATAGGGGATTTTTGAGGGAGGCTTATTTTAAGAAATAAGTTACATGAGTTACTGCTCCGCATTCACTTAGACAGACTGACTGAGAGTGCCATGTGTAGCAGTCCTGCATGACAAGTCATTTGTAGGCGTATGCTTTGTGCTCCGACTTTACCACAAAAATCAATTAAACCCACCGGCTCCCATTGACGGGACATGGCAGCTATTGACCCGATTTCAGTGGAATTACCATGTAATTGCCAAGGGGCCCTCCTCACTCTCAGCGCTATTTCTCAGAAGCAATTGTGGAATATCTACAGTGATAATCACTGTCAACTAGCCCAGAAAACATTGTTGATACAGTTGCATCAAGGGCCTACTAAAATGCAGTAACAATTTTACAGCAATAGAGCGAAATGACATCTTCAACACACTTCCATAAATCAGTTTATTTGGCTAACCATAGCATGCAATATACTAAGTGTGTTTCATTTGAACATCATGAGTGGTGACTTAGGAAACTTTCTTAGAGGAGAGTTTCTTATGTCTGCTGTTGGAATGATGTGTTAACATAATCAACACAATCGATTACGTAAATGTGTCAATTAGTGTCATGTATGTCAACACATTGCGTTTTCACAAATTTTGAAGAAGGCAAGATGTCTAAAATACTGCAGACATCAAAGGTTTAGGAATGATGTTACATCATTCTTTATTCTCTAGAAAATGAAATATCATTCTGCTGGCCAGATTTTATAATGAATTAAAAACATATTGAAAGATCTTCTGTGTAGAGTTGTCCCCTGTCACAGGAGGAGGTAAGAAGCACGTGCTGATACAGCAGATTGCCACACCCACCACACAATGAACCACATCTCGGATGAGAACCTGAGTGCAGCCATGCAGCAGGTGATACCTCAGCACCACAATAGTTTGAATGGGGTGGAACAGTGTGAAGTTTTTTATGGAGGCTGGAGTGCCAAACCTGCCACCAACCCTCAAATTTTCCCTGGAAGTTTGAGGACATTCTTGCAGGACTGGATGTAAGCTAGTATCATACCCGGGACAAAGCAATTGTAGGTTAAGGGCCTTGTTGAAGGGACAAAATGGAGTAGAATTACTCCTAGCATTCATGGGATTCAAACTGGCAACCTTCCAATTGCTGGCACAGATCCCTAGCCTCAGAGCCAACACACTGCATCACCTATCACATATTGCAAAATTAAATGCTGTGTCCCGTTTTGAACCAATATGGAATACCATTTATCCCCTATTTTCAGATCACTCCCCAGGGTTTCTGGTTGAGGCGGTATCCCTTATTTCTTCAATCTGAAAGTGGCAACCCTACATCTAAGCGGTGAATGTATTGTTGAATCCCCCCCCCCCCCCCCAATCTTACCCAACGGAAAATGACTGGTTATGCAGTGCAATCATTTCCATTACTTATTACGTCTTTAAATCTAGAGCTGCTAATGTTTAATCTGTTTAATATTAAAAAAGTTGAAATATCAGGCAAAATTGATACATTGGCCTGATACCTATATAGTGATTTTTAACGAATATTTTTCAAAACTGATATGTTAACTGATAACCAATATATTAATTATGCATCCCTAGTTAAAGTATTTAATGTTTACTTTTTGGTAATTGATTGTTTACTCTTTTAATGGAGTGATAACATTGTTTTGATAAATTATTCAACTATACTTCAACTATAAAATTATCCAATATATCACTTGTTGAAAGTGAGACTTTCCTCTGGGTACTCCGGTTTCCCCCCACAGTCCAAAAACATGCTGAGGCTAATTGGAGTTCCTAAATTGCCCATAGGTGTGCATGTGCAACTGAATGGTATGTGAGTGTGCTCTGCGATGGGCTGGCCCCCCGTCCTGGGTTGTTCCCTGCCTCGTGCCCATAGCTACTGGGATAGGCTCCAGACCCCCCGCGACCCAGTATATATATATATATATATATATATATATATATATATATATATATATATGTGTGAGATATGTGACATCTGACAACAGGTCTGAATTGTCATAGCTCAGAAGGGAACTGCAGCCATGAACTTGTGACTTCTGATAGTGATAATGAACGTGAGATCATTTATGCTCACGTCACGTCTTCCTCATTTGCAGAGCAGATGTTGTTATTCAGAAACAATTACACATGCCTACTATGTAAGGAGAGAAGTCTCTTGTGTACTTCATTGATCATACATGAAGGGTCACACCCTAAATTGGAAACTTTGACCTTCAAGTCCATTATTCTTAATCCTTCACCATACTTTTGCCACAGATACTAATCAGCCCAGGATATTCCTCTCTTGACATCTCCAGACTAAGATACTACAGAGCATAAACAACTATTTTATATTTGGGCTGTTTTATTTAATATTTGTTGCTCAATGGATATATAATGTCTTCATTTCTTATGCTACTGATTGGCTTTTGTATGCGTTCTATATATTGCTGTAGTTTTGGCCAAGCTCCACCACAACACGAAACCATAAAGGTCTTTATGCCTTGTCAGTAATGGGCTAGAAATACTTTCATTATAACGAAAGTAATACAGCTGATTAAATAAAACAAGCACTTTCCACCATGTGACAAATTTTTAATTGCTAAAGCTAAAATAAAGTTATTGAACTAAGTAATTAATTACTACGCATTTCTACATCCTGAAAATCTTAATATGTAGACACACTGAGTTCACTGCTGCTTAGATCCGTGACACTTAAAAAGTAAGTTTAACATTGATTTGAAAGGCAGGGGGATTTGCCCCTTGTGCATGTGTGTTAGGAATACTGATGGGAACAGCTCTCAGCTAAGCCTCAGCAGCATTTGTTTGCATGGGATGCTAAACATATAAAAGCCTCAAGCATTTTCTCAGATTCCTTACAGCTTTATCACGTTCTCCAGCAGTGAACAGCATTCTTGAAAAATTGTTTGTTTTAACTTGAGGCAATCATACTTTTCCATTGTTTATGTAAGTGGAACAAAAATATAGCTTCCAAAAATGGTCGCTCTGGCCTAAAAGGCAAAGCTGCATATGGTTTATGCTTCGTCACAGTTGCATTGCTGTATGCATGTTGTATGATCGCCATCTTTTCACCTTTTCATCTCCTTCCATCCTCACTGTGTGTGAGAGATTTGCAGAAGCTATGTAAATGAAGTTCATCACATCTTCTGAATTTGCATAAGTAAAAACACAACTTTTTCAAGAAATACAGAGCAGATGGAGAAGTGAGCCTGTGACTCGGAGTAACCTCCAAACTCTCTCCTACTTGTACTTCCTGTAAGTTGGGTGTTTTGAGACAGCACCTCCTTTCTGGAAGCAAATTGCATTTTAATGATCACTGTTATCTGTCTTTGGTTGCCTTATTAACACGATGACAACTACAGATCATATTCAATTTAAATTTAACTATACATACATACAGGCATACACGTGGGTAACAAAATACCATACTTTTTTGATTGCAGTCACAGAATTTAATAAAATTTAATTTCCCGTTGTGGGGACCAGAAATGTCCCAGAAGGTCAACATAACACATTTTTATCACATTGTGGAGATATTTGCTTCCCTAAAGCCACTGAGTATTAGAGGGCAGGTTCAAGCAGTGTCCCTGGAGCAATCAGTGTTAAAGTTCTTGCTTGAGGGCCTGACAGTTCATGACTTTGCCAATAACGGATCTGAACCATCAGTCTGCCAATCAGTCCTAACTCACATAGTCAAATTTATGCAGAAACACTCAAAGCATCTCAAAAGAGTTAAACACCTTGCATAAAGGTGTTTAACTTCTAACCAAGGAATCTGAACCAGCGACCTTCTAATCATAGGTGCAAGGTGCTAACTCACTAACAAGTACAACATGCTAACTACAAAAATGACCTTAAGCAGGACAAGGCCAATATTACTACTTTCATCTGTACTTAACAGTCATTCAAAGAATATTAAATCTCTAGCAATCTTTGATAAACATGCTACTTTCTGCATTTGCTCTCCATATCGCCCTCTGTATCTCATGTTCCATTTCGCTCTTTCTCTCCTTGGCTCCAGTGTCCCTAAAGGGGTATTCTGAAATGACGCTGTATAGAAAATTTGTTTCTGGATATAGGTTGTCACTACAGAATGTCAGTAATCCTTTGAAATGTGACATTTATTGCACCCTTTTTGTTCACGGTATCCATTGAATTCATTATCTTGTCACCTTGCCATGTCCTCCGATGTTACTCCTGTGGTTTTTTATGTATGGCATGCTGTGAAAATGTTTCTGAAGGAATTTCCAGGGAAAGACAATCTGGCAGAATTTGTATTAAGACTTATTTAGCTGGCTTTAAGGAAGGAGATGCTGTAAATTATACTGCTGCTTGACCTGACTAAAGTGCAGTGAGGGAGGGCCAGAACATTTATTTATCTTCCATCTAACCTTCCCTTACACCTGAAAATCAAACTCAACTGCCTGTCACATTATTTATGTACACAAGAAATATAACAAAATGGAGCAAGAATAAATTGTGATTTAAGGAGCCCTGCTCAGTCTGTGAGAGGATTTTTTTTCCAAAGACTTATGAAGTAGTGGCTGCATGTCTCGTTGCAGTTTTTATATATTTTCAATAAGTATTGTTACAGTGTAATACGAAAATACTTACTGTATGATTGCTCACGCATGTGTAATTTCATGTAGTCTGTGGCATGGTAGTACTGTCATAGTGTTTAATTTAACATTCAATTTCAACATTTCACTTTTTTGTGTGGACATCTATTTCAATATTTCCAGCTTAGGAGAAGAATGTATGTGTGCTAGTATGTTCACTGATGTGCAGCATGTTGTTACGAGGAGTACTTAGAGGTTAGGGACCAGTTAGCCAGTGCTAATTTGAGATAGCAGCTAACCACTTAATATTGCACAGTATAAATATGCAGTGCCCCTGACCCCCTGCCCCTCCATTCCAGTTGCCCACAAGGACCCATTATAGCACTGAGCCTTATTCTTTTCTCTACTCTTCTCTTTAAGGAGACCCCAGAGGGAAACACATACTTGTCTTTCTGGTCTTCACTCTTCAAAGGTGCTTTTATTTCAGCCTGAGCGTGAGCACGCCGGAGAGGTCCTATCAGCAGCAGAGGACGTATTAACCTCTGAGCAGAGGCACTGACAGACCTCATTAGGCTGTACACCTGTGGGCCCCCCACAGCCTCCACCGACACTTTCAGGAGGCACCCCTCCAACGGCTGGCCAGGGGCACCTGGGGAAGGCTGCTAATTAAAATAAGGTCGGAAGAAGCACAGCTGTGACCACAGAAAGGAGGGTGTCTTGTGTGAGCTGGTTTGATTTGGAGGGCCCACATAATCGCAGAATTCTCCAAAATACCCTCAGAGGGTTTTTTTTCCCTTTAAGAATAACAGACTGCAGAATGTCTAGGGGGTCAGACAGACAAACATCTGCTACATGACTTGAGTTATATCCCATTATTAACTGGCCATTTTCACCTTATTTCACCTTATTGGTATGAAATTCAGTGTACAGTTTGGAAGTGTGTTGGAAGTGGACAGTATGAGTTTAAAGTTAGTAGAAGCACAGTCCCTCAAGTAAAAATTCTGAGGTGGCCTCACTGCTGCACTAAGTAGTGGACCTTTTTAGAATAATTCAGAGTAATTCAGAATAACAGCCAATGTATTTCAGTGTTCTGCCATTTAATTCTGTGATAACTGGGATCCTGAGAGCTGTCTTGGCAAATGGCATTTGGTAAATCATCATTATAAGAAAAACTCATTTGTACATTTTATAATGCTTAAGCAGTTCTTGGTGTGTGCAAATCTATGTGTGAATATGTTAGAGTCATAATAAAATAAACTGTGCTATAGGGATATGGCAACGCCCGGCCCAATTTCTTGTTACAGTACCAATCACCCCACTTATTCAGATAACAGGCAACTCACAGAAACATTTCTCACACCATTTTCCTCCCGTTCATTTGTTGCTATGCTAATTAGACGTGACACAGACGCTCAGCGAGAATTGAGCGCATCTGTCACAGATTACATTCCTGCACAGCCCCTGTCTTGAGAGAGCAGCATCCTGCTAGAGGACAGTCGGAGGATCTGTGGATGTCTGTACCAGTAGGCTCAACCCCAGCCTAATGCCAGAGAAAAGGCCAGAGTCTGTGGGTGGCAGCTCTGCTGGACACCAGATCCAGAAGGTAATGCGACTGATCGGTGTGACGCTTTACTCCGTGGGGGTCCTGGAGGGTTGGCGTCAATTCACTCAAATGAATCCTTAATGGAAAAAAAAAGATTTTTCTGTGTTTCTCTTTGTTTACCAATGCAATGCAAAGTATGCTTATAGCCCTGACAGGTTATATATTTTTTTAAATGCGAATATAGGCTGACAGGATACTGCTTTTGCCAATATAACTATGGATGCAGAACTAATATATGCAGTTTTGGTCCATTAAAGGGGATTGTTGGGCTGATTCTGGGTCTGGCTCCCTCCTCCTGGCCAGGACCCTCAGAAAAAGGCAGGCGTGTGCATCGCCCCAAGCATGGCTTTCGTTCCGCGCTGCTGCCTGCTCCCAGCCAATCCGGAGGTTAATTAAATTGGCTAACCCATTGGCAATGGACAGCTTTGGTGGTAGCAAGGGGCAGGGGTTGGCAGGATCCAAATTTGGAGGTGTAAGCATTCCTTCATGGGTAAACTTCACATATCGCCAGTCTCAGACTGCAAAGATGTGGCTTTCGGGAAACTACTCACACTGTTCCTCTCCGTCAAAGGATTCTCCGCCACAACACCCATGGTGGGGGTGCGGGGTGACCTATTCGCACCTCTTCAAGTTATGTGTAGAGAGCCCATAGCAGCAGCTGTTGTGCTGTCCAACTTGTAACTTCAACCCTCAAAAGCAAGGTGACCCAGGAAAGACACTTAGCTCTGGGCTCTGGGCCTAATATGCAAAACATTTAAGTCAACCAGAAGACTTGTAGTAACACAAAAGTAGTTGACCGCAACGAGATTTAACCTCGTCTTTTTTTCTTCTTTTTCTTCCTGATCTGTCTCAATGAAAAACAAATGGCAAAAAAATCCATAAGTAAAGTGATTGATGGCTATTGTTTAAATTTTCATCAGCTTACAGTCATAATTTCAAGATGTGAGTAGTCACTGTTCCGTAGTGCTGGTTCAAATGCAGTGTCATTTTAAAGACCTTTTGTTCTTTTAGTTCTGCATAAACAAAAATGAAGCCTCTGTAATAAAGATATTTATAAAATAACATTGTGATTCCTGGATGAAGGTAGGTGGAACAGCTGTTTTTATAAATTATTCTGGTTGTTCTGGTAATTTCTTTCCTTATTGTGTTTCTAGGTAAAACATTTAATTCAGGAGGGGCTGATTGAGCTGGAAGCAAAGGCTTTCACACAAAGTCTCGATCATCTCCGCTCAGTCATTCTGCCGGAGTGTTTCTTTTCCAGCTTGGTCATACCTGCTGCAAACACACCTGAACCTTTGCTAAAAGGTGGCCCCAGGAGCGGTTCCCATGGTGCTGTTAGTGTGCTGAGCTGCTGCTCAGATGTCCTATTACACACTACATATAAAGCGCCCCTTCGCTTTTTAAGCATTATAATAACTGGACTCACAAGCACCTTGCAGACTGGAGTGCTCTGTTATCGCTACAATCTGAAAGTAGACAGCGACAGCATCTAATTTCACTACAGACAGAGCCAGCATTGCCACCATTTTCTGCAGGATATCCTCTGTCCCCATAGAATGAGATCTGCCTCTGCTCCATGCCCATTTTTAAGAGTACCTATGCTATCTACTTTCTGTTGGGTTTTTACAATAAGCACTTTGCTGGCTAATAAAACAAAGTTGAGGTTAGATTTGGCCTCCATTCTTTTTTCTCACTTTTGAAACCTGGTAATTAGTCCAGCTGAAACCGCTAGAAAGTTGCTATTCCACTTTCAGCCATGTGCACAGCGCAGCTAATGTGACCTTTCCAAGATATTCCCTGTCACCTAGGAGGGCACCAGAGGGGGCCACACAGCAAAAGGGTACCAGGCTACCAAGATGCAGTCTTTGGGGGCAGGGGGACATGAGTCAGTCTGCTGCTGATTTGGGGAAATCTGTTTTGGGCTATGCCAAATATGTCAAACTTACTTCTATTCAACCAACAATAATAAACTACTAATTTGTAGTTACATGTATCTATATATTTCTTATTAATTTGCAACTTGCTGTTTGAACAATGATATTCTCCATAATCTTTTATTTACACAGCAAAGATTTCATAAATATAACAGTGACTTGATTTGACCCAGTGTTTGTAGAGTTTAATGCTCTGAGATGTGTAGGAAATTCACTGATTATTCTAATTCAGTCATTTCATCTTGCTCCCAGCTTGGAAATACTTCTTTCTTTGTGATTATACCTAAAAAAATTGCAAGATCATTTACAAACATGGATCATTCATTTATCCTGTATTTAGATTCTGTCTTTCATTGGTCTGTTCTTGAAGGAATTCATTAAATTTTTCATCATGTGGTAGGACCCACAACCCTGGCTAAGATACAGTTTGAGGATAGACAGATGGATCTGTGGCTCTTCACACTTCCAGGATTGGGGGAGTGTTGAATCTTTCCTCTGCTGTGTGTCTGCCTGTGTGTGTGTCTGGAGTTTGTATGGTGCCCTATGAGTCAAAACAGTTTCCCCCAACTCCTGCAGTCCAAAGACACACAGTTAATCTAACTGACCTCTCCAGACTCCTGGAAATGTGTGCCCTATGATGGACTGGTATACCACCCAGGGTATACGTCTTCTGTTTCCTCTCTGCTGCCTGGAAAGGGCCCAGGCTTCCTCTGTCTATGGTAAGCGGCTGCTAGGGTCCTGAATTTCACTTTTTCCCGCCTCCAGCATGGGCCATGTTTGCAAGCATTGACAACTCCAAGATTAAATTTTCAGTAGAAGCATTGTAGGGCACTGCTGGGTCACAGCTCTCCAGCACTCAAATTCAATGATTAGATTAGTGCCGGATATAATTTAAACTTGACAAATGCTAATACCTGCAGAAAAACACTTTTACTAGGAAGCCCTTTGCACTTTTTGGGAGGATGTCTCCTAAATGTGGGGTAATGTGGGGAGTGTCCTTTTGAATGGCATATTATCTCAAGTGAAAGTAGGATATCCTGAAGTATTTAATTTCATTCTTGTGTACTACTGTCTTAGAAATTTTTAACCTGGAATCAACCTGTTGCTCAGCGTAGATTTCTTCCAGCAGAACCACAATTAAACCAGGATTTTAAATAGTTGATTTGTTTAAAAATATAGAGTGGTCTCATCATTTTTTCCATGGCTGTGTGTATATGCGCAATGGTGATTTCCTGATCTCAAACTATTTATTGAAACAAAAGCCAACAAAATGAATTGACTTTCATCGACAGCACTGAGGCCCATCAGTCCTTCATCCAGCTTGAATGCTTCCTGGCCCATGCAAGACGATGATGCCAGTGCCTGGTGGTATGGTCAGGTACCCTTGCAGGTCGTCTAGCACGCAAACTACAGTCTGACGTGAAACTTGGGTGCCTCTCACCTCCCTTAAATTTGCCTGGAGTTGAGTGGCATTCATCATCTGGTTCTGCAGGGCATTGTTCACAATGAAGCAGTCATCAGTGTGGGATGTGGCCAAAGGACATCCACTTCTATGACTTTCTGTGACTTTTACAGTCTCTCTGTATCTCTGTTGCAACCTGCTGATGATACTCTGTGATACTCTAAGCTCAGTGGCCATTTCCGTCTGAGAACATCCTGTTTGAAGCCTTGCAATGGCGAGGTACTGTTGCTCAATTGTTAGGCATCATCTTGGTCTCATGATGTCAAAATATGAATAGCATTTTCAACCAGAAGACTTGTAATTCTGTAATTCTGATTGAATCGGGAATTTTATTGCTCGATTCATGGATCAAACACCTGTTGTGAATTTTGTGTTAAGCTCCTTGTTAAAAAACAGCAAGTTGCGTAAAAAATACTGAAACATTGAACAGTTGGACATCTGAATTCAAAAGTTTAGGGAAGGACATATGAAGTTCACCTGTAAAGGTTATAGTGCATTGTATAGGAGGACCCACTCGCCCTCCTTGTGGGCGGTCTTTGTCCTTCAAGCTCGGGTCCTCTACCAGAGGCCTGGGAGCTTGAAGGTCCTGCGCAGTATCTTAGCTGTTCCTAGGATTGCGCTCTTCTGGACAGAGATCTCAGATGTCATTCCTGGAATCTGTTGGAGCCACTCTCCCAGTTTGGGCGTTACTGCCCCGAGTGTTCCAATTACCACTGGGACCACTGTTACCTTCACCTTCCACATCTTTTCTAGCTCTTCTCTCAGCCCTTGGTATTTCTCGAGCTTCTCATGTTCCTTCTTCCTGATGTTACCATCGCTTGGGATTGCTACGTCTATCACTATGGCCTTCTTCCTCTGCTTGTCCACCACTACTATGTCCGGTTGGTTAGCCATTACCAGTTTGTCAGTCTGTATCTGGAAGTCCCACAGGATCTTAGCCTTATCATTCTCAGCCACCTTTGGAGGTATCTCCCATCTTGACCCTGGGACTTCCAGCCCATACTCCCCGCAGATGTTCCTGTACACTATGCCAGCCACTTGGTTATGGCGTTCCATGTACGCCTTGCCTGCTAGCATCTTGCACCCTGCTGTTATGTGCTGGATCATCTCGGGGGCATCTTTGCACAGCCTGCACCTGGGGTCCTGCCTGGTGTGGTAGACCCCAGCCTCTATTGATCTTGTACTTAGAGCTTGTTCCTGTGCTGCCATGATTAATGCCTCTGTGCTGTCTTTCAGTCCAGCTTTGTCCAGCCACTGGTAGGATTTTTCAATGTCAGCCACTTCCTCTATCTGCCGGTGGTACATGCCGTGCAGGGGTTTATCTTTCCATGATGGTTCCTGTTCTTGCTCCTCTTCCTTCTTGGGTTTCTGTTGCCTGAGGTATTCACTGAGCACGTCATCAGTCGGGGCCATCTTCCTGATGTAATCATGGATCTTCGATGTTTCATCCTGGATAGTGGCTTTGACGCTCACTAGTCCTCTGCCTCCTTCTTTCCGCTTAGTGTATAGTCTCAGTGTGCTGGATTTGGGGTGAAACCCGCCATGCATTGTGAGGAGCTTCCTTGTCTTGATGTCAGTGGCTTCCATCTCCTCCTTTGGCCAGCTTATAACGCCAGCGGGGTATCTGATGACTGGTAGGGCGTAGGTATTGATTGCCCGGATCTTGTTCCTCCCATTCAGCTGACTTCTCAGGATTTGCCTTACTCGTTGCAGGTATTTGGTTGTTGCTGCTTTCCTTGTGGCCTCTTCATGGTTCCCGTTTGCCTGCGGGATTCCAAGGTACTTGTAGCTATCCTCAATGTCTGCTATGTTGCCCTCTGGCAGTACGATCCCCTCGGTTCTGACTACTTTCCCCCTCTTTGTTACCATTCGACTACACTTATCCAGCCCGAATGACATTCCGATGTCATTGCTGTAGATCCTGGTGGTGTGGATCAGTGAATCGATGTCTCGTTCACTCTTGGCATACAGCTTGATGTCATCCATGTAGAGGAGGTGGCTGATGTTCGCCCCATTCCGTAGTCGGTATCCGTAGCCAGTCTTGTTGATGATCTGGCTGAGAGGGTTAAGGCCTATGCAGAACAGCAGCGGGGACAGGGCATCTCCTTGGTAAATCCCGCACTTAATGGTAACCTGTGCTATTGGCTTGAAGTTGGCCTCTAGAGTTGTTTTCCACAGCCCCATTGAATTCCTGATGAAGGCTCTTAGAGTCCTGTTGATCTTGTACAGTTCCAAGCATTCTAGGATCCATGTGTGAGGCATTGAGTCATAGGCTTTCTTGTAATCAATCCAGGCGGTGCTCAGGTTGGTATGTCTGGTCTTACAGTCTTGAGTGACTGCTCTATCTACCAGTAGCTGGTGTTTTGCTCCTCTGGTATCTCTACCAATTCCTTTCTGGGTCCCGCTCATGTATTGATCCATGTGCCTATTCATCTTAGCCGCTATGATGCCTGATAGGAGCTTCCATGTTGTGCAGAGGCAGGTTATTGGCCGGTAGTTGGATGGGACCGGTCCCTTCTGGGGGTCCTTCGGTATCAGGACTGTCCTACCTTTGGTCAGCCATTCCGGGTGGGTCCCATCCCTTAGCAGCTGGTTCATCTGTGCTGCCAGGCGCTCATGGAGTGCAGTTAACTTCTTTAGCCAGTAGGCGTGGATCATGTCAGGACCTGGTGCTGTCCAGTTCTTCATGTTTGAGACTCTTTCTTGGATGTCTGCCAATGTGATGGTTACTGGGGCTTGTTCAGGGAGGTTGCTGTGGTCTGCTCTTAGTTCCATAAGCCACTGTGCATTGTTGTTATGTGATGCCTCTTTCTCCCATATGCTCTTCCAGTATTGCTCAGTCTCCAGCCTTGGTGGGTCTATCTTCATGCTATTACCCTGCCACTGAGAGTACACCTTGGATGGTTCAGTGGAGAAGGTCCGGTTTATTCTCCTGGCTTCTATATCTCTGGTGTACCTCTTCAGACGGGTAGCCAAGGCTGTGAGTCTTTGCTTGGCAGTTTCTAAGGATATATATATAAAACCGCTTATCCTACTAGGTCGTGGGGGGTCCGGAGGCACGAGGCAGGGAACAACCCAGGATGGGGGGCCAGCCCATCGCAGGGCACACTCACACAGCATTCACTCATTTATGCACACCTACGGGCAATTTAGCAATTCCAGTTTGTCTCAGCATGTTTATGGACACACACACACACACAGTAAAACCTAATTTTTAATCCGGAAACGTGCTCGTAATCCAAAGCACTCATATATCAAAGCAAATTTTTCCATTAGAACTAATGTAAATTCAGATGATTCATTCCACAACCCAAAAATATTCATTTAAAAATTATTAATACAAAATATAATATTAAAATACAAGCAAATTAACCTGGCCTTTACCTTTGAATCGTGGATGGTGTGAGGGAAACAAGAAAGAGGAGAAGAGGAGGGTTATTTTGTAGGTGAGAGAGAGAGAGAGAGAGAGAGAGAGAGAGAGAGAGAGAGATTAAAACCTGCATGCATGTTTATGCAGTACTGGGGAAATTGCCAGTGAAATTCCATGATTTTTTCCCAATGACTGATTTGTTTTTGATGTGCTCAGCAAATAGAACAGGTGCTAATAACTAGAGACAAGTAGATGGAAAAGCAAACCTTTCATCATAATTAGCTAATGAATAATCATTTTCCAAGGGGGGTGTTTTGCGGGTACTTTAATCTGAAATAACATTTCATCAAAGTTAACTTTGTTGGTTTTTCATGACTGCATGACATCTTTTATTTTCCCTAAATAAAAAAAGCATGGATTAGTTATAGTGCATGTCAAAACCTGCTTATTTCACACACTAGAGATAACTTCAGCCCTCACATCTGTTTGTCTTTCCATTATTATGTTTTGTTTCTGTGTCATTAATAAGCATAAAAACATAAAAGACAAAGGATTGCAGGTGTCTATGTGTGCATCAAGGTGAGTGATTATTTTTCAGATGAACTCTTTCAGAAAAGTCGCAATGACATCCCAGGTAGAAAAGAAAGAAAAATCTGTGATCCTCACCAGGTATTTCAACGGAAGGTCAGCCTGCATGCTCGTCTTTGAAGATTAGGAACGTGAGTCAGTGGTGATGCTTTAACCATTCTCTCCTCGGACACTCATTTCACTTCCTATTGTAACTGGATTGCTCAATCAAATAATATTCTCCAGTTCACAAAAGGCAGAGCTGACAACCCCAGTGTTTATGACATGTTCTTGGTGGCAGGGAGATGAGAGGCAGTGAGTCTCCTCAGCTCATTTCCGCTTTGACGTGACAGACCTTATTGGAACGCTCAGATAACGCAGCTTTAATCACCCCTGCAGTTGGATTTTTGAAAGGGGAACCTTGTTATAAAATAGACATAGCCATATAAAAGAAAAGCTCTCATATTCATATAGTCAGTCAAACCAACCATGGAAACAAAGACTAAAATGATGTACAATCAGACAAACCAACCATTTGAAAATGATGATGAAATGTGAAGTCCAATCAGTCAAACTATTGATAGAAACAAAGACATACAAATGCATGAAAGTAGTAAACTATCCACATGAATAAAAGTTAAACTGCTTAGTCAGGTGAACCATAAAAAAGATATGCAACAACATGACAAATAGCCTAAATAAGCCTAGAGCAGGCGCCCACCCCTTTTCCATATGATACACACATCACTACTCCCAAGGCACAACACCCCCTCTACAGGTACACTTTGAATCTAACTTTCAGCTCAGATTATGCTTAGACCTTAAGTACTGTAGGTAAGGACTATCTTTTTCCATTTTGGATCAACTATTTATTATATCTGTTACACAGGAGTTTCAGCTACTTTAAGGTTCAAGTTTGATGACATTCTAGAGACTGCATAATTTTATATAACAACTTGTGTTGTCATAGTGACTGACAACCTATCCCAGGAAGCCTGTTTGTTTTTTTTTTTCCTTATTTCTAAATCAGTTTAGTCCAAACTCTTTTGGTACCTGTTTACTTCAGTCAGTGTCAGTCATATGATGGTTACTTCTGTTGATGGACTTGTTTGGTAGACCTTCAGGCTGGGTACATATTATTCCTAAAGCTTTCCTGCATGAATCACACAACCCCAAGTGCCTTATGTAAGGAGTTGTGTGGAATGTATAATTGTAGGCATTGCAGGTACTCCACACTCAGATGGACTATTAGCATGTTATGTAACTGTTTCTGCCTGGTGGGGTCACCCATACAGCTCTCTTTCACTTCACCCCCCTTTTATTCTCAGCACTAATTGAGATATTAATATTTGGAAAAAGTAGAAAATGTGTATGTAGGCACATACTTAAGATTTACCAGCAAGTGAACAGCCTGCTGTTAGTAAGACCTGATTATTTATCTCTGCATCAAACAGCACATGAGAATCACTTTCAGGGTAATCTGCTGAATTCCCCATTCTTGAGATCTCCATCCAATACACAACAAAGCAGAGCTATGAATTGGTCCCACTGTGCTTCCTTGGAATTACTGACAGACACCAGAAAACATAATTATAAGATGGAAGACAATAGAGTCTGAATATTGTATGATGGCTATCTTCTGTTGTCGGTCTATTTATGTAATTGTCTATGTCCATCTTAGGAATTCATTGCATTTGTTATGTTGGGGAAAACTTGAACGATTTAAGGATATTTGTCAACTTTGTTGTTGTTTATAACAGCAGGGCCTCTGATATTAGAT
Organism: Brienomyrus brachyistius; assembly: GCF_023856365.1. NCBI lineage: Eukaryota > Metazoa > Chordata > Actinopteri > Osteoglossiformes > Mormyridae > Brienomyrus > Brienomyrus brachyistius. Next base: position 24,703,487 of record NC_064544.1, read on the forward strand.
TATGTAGCCACTGGAAGAAGAGTGAATGAACACTGTTATAAACAAATACATACTCTGGCTTGAACATCAGCAGATAGCTCTCTCCAGTGCCTTTTTCAAATGCATTTTCCAGGTTTAGTGGCCCTCGTGACTTTGGCATAATGGCATCTAGAATTCTTGTATAAGGTCTCTGAAGCCCTATTCAAGCACAATGCCAGCTTTCTTCTCCTGCAATGACAACACTTATGTACAAGCAATGCAAGCAATTTGATATTTTGACATAAATTAATTAATAATGTAAGTATTTAAGAAGTAGTACTGCTGTACTGGGGTAAGCGAAAAGAGAGTTTCTCCATGAGGATCAATAAAGTATCACTATAATACTGTAGTACTGATAACTCATACTCCAACTAAAAAAAAAAAATCTTTTGGCTTGACAGAGGGGCTCGCCTTCGACTCTACAGCCCAAACCTCAAAGCCCAGTCTCCTCAGCTCAGCGTCATTCATCCATTAGAAATGTCAGCAGTATGGGGAGGGGATTACGAAGGGGATTGAGGAAGCGTAACAGCTCACTGATACACGCCGCTGCTCTGTTCCTCACACCGAGCACTTTTGTCTGTCCCAGGCAAAAGCAAGTTGCATTCTGCCAATAGTTCACAATTTTAACCCTTGCTCTTTGGTTTTAGGTAGTGCTTATCAGATGTGCTTCTGATCCAAGGGCGTAGTTTTGCGTTCAACATTGGTAGGGACCAAATCAACCCCACCCCCCTAAACATGCACAATACTACCTCATTATTGACAGGGACACGTCCCTGCCATCCATTACCTAATCTACGGTACACCCTTGTTCTGATCCTCAGTCGGAACAGTCATTCCTTCTGCTTCAAGAGGCTGCTTTGGTGACACTGTCCTCTGGTCTTAGCCCCTCAGGTCAGGTTACATGAGCTGATCCTGAGCTTAGTAGCCCCACCCCCCGTCCCCTACCACCAATTTATAATACGTTCAGCTTACAGTGCACACACCCACAGCAGTAAGCGAACAATATCTGAGGATTTTATCCCCTTGTTCTTTTTTTAAAATCAGGATCAGAAAATAAATTTTTGTTCACCTAACATTCTTTCAGTCCCTAATGAAATTAATCATTCATAAACAAAAATGCTAAAAACAAGACACCATTTACCATTTTTATGGTTTTTTAGCAGTACCTGATGTTTAGTTTAATAATAAATGCCTCATTCTTGTTTACGTCTGTTCATCCTGTTATGTGATTCCTCAGACCATCCACAGCACCAGCACTGGCTGGACAGTGACAGGGAAATAGGTGCCTATTTGAATGGTGTCTACATTCATACTGTACGTATGTGATGCATGGTTCTGGTACCTAGGCTTGTGTTGCAGTCTGCTTCACAATGTGACTTTTGGTTGTCCCTTGTTTGACTTTAATGTACGAGAGTGCTCAGAGTGCCAAGAGGAGAAAGGCAGCATTAGCTTTTACTGCGGAGTGTATTCATGAAGGTATAAGTACACCCGAGTTCCTCATCACATGAACAGGGCAGAACATCCAACCTATAGAGTTAATCACTGGTGTTTTAAATGACTCAGCTTTTGGGGGTGTGAGTGTAAGAGGAAGTGAGTGTGCATGCATGTGTACCTACATCTTCTTCTGTAATTGAATTTGTAGGGAGCCGCCCACTGGCCCAATGGCGGAATCCAATGGCGCAGCCGAAGGCTGTGAATGCGTGTTGGTCCTTCCAAGCACTCCTGGGAATTACTTAACCTTTTTAATATACAAAATATTCTTTTAGATACATATCTAACTCCATTTTATTGAAGACCTTTATTTCAGTATATTGTAGTCATGACGTTTATGTTGTTCAGATTACTTCGGGACTCTCCTTTAGATTACCAACTGTAGTTTACCCCTGACGAAGGAGTCCGCCACATTCGCCTCGGCCGACAGGGCGATCCGTGGGCTTGTTCCACAGGGTTTGTCCTAAAGGTATGGAAATCGCCACCATTTAAGACAATGTCAGCTTCTGATTATTCGGGTCCCTCGACCTATATAATTTCCCAAAGGCTCAGTGTCTGCCAATTACTGAGCATGTGGGTGCCTCGGAGATTAAGCCGATGTTTACCCAAACCACACGTACGTCCACCTCAGGGGCTCAGCCGGGGGCAGCCCACATCATAACATGTGTCAACCTCAGTGGCTGTGACGGCACACCTTTTGTTGCGGTAGTTTGTACGAGGTTTACGTTTGGCTCGTCTCCTGGACTCTGCCGATGCCGCCCATTGTCTTACCATGTGAGCGTCTCAGGGACTATGCCCGGTGCCTAGGAACATAGTGTGTACGCCCCTCAGAGGGTAGACCGGTACCTTTCATCAGCATGTGTTGACCTCAGAGGTTAAGTCGGCCCGTAACTGAGCGTGTGCGAACTCCAGAGGTGTAGTTTTGGTATCCACCTAACTTAACTTGGGCAGTCGAGTTTGGGACCCGGATAAAGGGGATTTAACCCAGAGGCTGCAAGATAGTATTTACCACTTTCATCCTAATAAGGATAGAAGTCCAATCTGGAAAGTTTATAAAGAAGTTAACAAATCAGACAGTCATAAAGTAATCGAAACAACATTCATTAAACATACTACAATATACAATTATTGACATGTGGCCACATACTTGTAAATACATTTGGACAAATACAATATTAAACAATCACATTCCTCAGCTGAGAGTGCACAAAGTTCTGCGGAAAGTATCTGACTACAGATGGACTTTCGCACAGTTCTCTGTGGGAACTCTGATTACAGAGTGACTCCCCGACTTCTTCTGAAGCCCTTCCTTAAGTATCCAAACCAGATGATGGCATGTCTCTGAAGACTGACCAATTTCGGTCAATGGTTAATTTTAGGGGCATTGTTGGCCTTGGTTCTCAAGTCCCCAGCCAATCAGATTACTTTAGGGGGCGGTCGTAATTCCCTTGTTCTACCATGTGAGAGGCTGTCTCATTTTGGTGGGTTTAGCCGAAGTTTCTTTATTTCTCTTGGGAAAAGTTATACTGCCTTAAATCTGAGAGTATAATACTCACCATCTCATGCCTATTCAAACGAGACCAAACATGCGTGTATTTGTCCCTAACATCTATGTGTGGTGAGTTATCCTGTTTATAGTGGAAAAGGTGTCTATGTCTGGAGACTGACAGCTGTTGTTGCTGTGGATTGACTGTGGAACTCCGGCCACTCCGGGGGGTGAAAGGTCTTACTTTTTCTGTGTTGCTCCAGTTATTCCTATCCAGTCTCTCAGGAGCTGGCAGGCCTTTGCCTTCCTTAAAAGGGGTGGTTTGAAGAGTTGAGTCCAGTCTTGCCTGGGCCAGCGGAACTCTGAAATAGACTGATGAAGGCTGATCAGAGTTGGGGCCTGCAGGACCTATAAGTTTTATGTCCTTACAAATTAAACATCAGATAATTCATAAGTATTAGGTGTTTGAATTACACAAGATGAATTCATTGCCATGTAATCAATACCCAAAGGAAATACAGACTATTCACCTGTAATCCTAACCATTAGAGAGAGCTTGCAGCCTCTCCCAAGGAACACACAAAGGAGAATTTAGAGATGTCAGTTCACCTAGACTACATGTTTTTGTGCAAACTCCACACATCCCAACCACAATGATGGACATAGCCACCGTGCTAACCTCTGGCCCACTGTGTCGCACTTACATAAAACTTGGTGCAGCCTATTCCAAATGTGTCATATTGTGTTTTATTATGCAATCCACATGGGGTGAATTTTGAGATCTTTCTTGTCTATTTCACATAACACCTGTTAAGTTTTTTTGTGCTATCTTACATTCTTAACAATAATAAATTTACATCACCACATTTACCATTTAATAAATTAATATGACCCCATATTGACTGGTCCCTGGAAAACAGTGGGTATCCAATGACATGTGAGAAGCACCATTGAACAAACAGCAGTAACGTGTGTTGCCTGCCTGTTATTCCCAGTGATTTCTTTGTTATATCAGCTGGAGTGACCATGGCATCTGGTCCCAGATGCATACATTTTCCTGAGCATTTATTCACAAGGCCTAGCTGACCTGTGTGTAATACCTGAGCTGGAAGAGCACGGGAGACTGTAAGGTGGGTGATGAGGGGCCGGGAAGGTTGTGGGGGATACAGGCATTCTCTGGGGGCCACTAAGCAGTCATTTATGTTATATATTTGTATGCATGTATTCCTGCCTCTCTGGAGCAAAGAGTGAAAATGCTGATTTGTGGAAAAAAGGGATGAAGGGAATATCGTGTTGGTTCTTTTAGCAGCATATGGTTATCAAGGCAGAACATCAGGCCTTGTTACCTTTGAGGTGCACGCAGGGTGCAGTGAAGAGTGGGCAGAGGAGAGGGCCTTCGCGGGCCAGTGGTTCAGGGCAGCCTGTCTAAAGCCCAAAGTCACCTTCACACATCTCACATCGCACCTTGATTTTTACTAAAATTTGACTAAAATATCTCTTGAGATATTGGGCTTTTTCCCAGCTACATTATTCATTCGTTGACCCAGTTGAATCCCCAGAGCTACTTGTGAAATAAGTTTGTTTGCATTTCTAGCACTGCTCAGTGCCTTCATATCTTAAACCCACACAAATTTCCAGCTATGGTAAACTTATCTACTAAGCCCAACCGTGACGACCTTAACGCCCTACCCAAGCCTAACCTTAAGAATAAGTAACCAAACAAAATGTGAAAATGTAGCAATTTTAGTTGTTTGATTCCTCTCACAGATTTTTATAACATTGAGATTCCCCTAGCTGGGACTGAAAAAATGGTCCCCACAAGGTCAAAATGACAGTTGTAATATATACTGTACATAGCCCAGACACACACACACAGTCACACATACAAAGTCATCTCGCTGCCTTACATTTCACAAGTTGTATACTTGCAAATTCAGCCCCATGTTGCATTCTGACACATGTGATAGAGAAAAAAAAAAAAGACCACAGCGACTGAATGTGGCGGAGGGTGCCGATGCTCTGCGTTTTTCAGCAGTGAAAGGTGTGAACATAGGCGCCTCTTCATCTCTATAAGAAAGCAGAGAGGGAGTGAGAGTATGCGTGGGGCCAGCCCTTAAATTATACACACGCTGAAGTGCAAATGAGAGCGGCTGGAAAGGCAGCGGGTGCCACAAGCAGTCACTGACATGTCTGTCTCCTCGCCAGGGGAAACAAAAGAGACAGTTTCGTCTCATGGCGCTGGACATGCATTCCACCGGCAAGCTGTCCTTGCAGAATTCGGACTGCTAACCTGCGTGCAGAAGAGCAGGCCTACGCCTTTCAGCAGCAATCTGCTGAGCAATCACTGTGACCTGGACACACTTCAGTACTGTTCTCTGCAGGTTCCTCCTCCACAAGGATATAACTACATTGAAGTAGCCAGTTACTGTGGATATGGCAAATACCTTCACACATTACATACATTTTTTTTTCTTGCTCACTACAATAAATGATCTTGATGGTTTGAATAAGTGGTTATTGAAAATGGGTAGACAGTTAACAAATTAGCCAAAAATATAACATTTTCCTATTTGCACATTTTGTTTTCCTCTTAGCAAACAGCTGGTTAACTGTTGACATACAATAATTAAGTGTAACGTACAATTTAAGCAGAGGATGGAGCTGCTGGTTTAGATGTTTCAAATTCATGGTGTTTTTTTATTTAAATGTGATTAGCTGGAGATAGGTCAACAAAGCTTCTAATAAAATTTCTTGAGCAACAGTAATAACTTCATGCAATATGCATGACAAAAACAGATGAATCTCAGAAGTCTAGCATGCCTACTTTTTCTGATAATGTCAGTTATGAATTAAACCAACCGGGAAGCTGTGACCTTCTCTATGCAGAAAACTCCTTATATAACCTTTTCCAATCATATAAGCTTCAACACTCCTTCTGAAGTCCTTCTGAGTCCAGCACACGTCCTTCAGAATATCATCATATACTCCTGATGAGGAACACATGTGGCAGACACTTTCTAGTTAACACAAAAACTCAAAAAGTGTTTTATGCAGTAGATCTTTTTCAAACAGTGAAGATCTGGACCTGAATTTTTTGACAAATTGCATGAACATTGAACAATGCATTATAAAGATAGCAAAGAAAAGGGCAGTGTTATGTCCTGTTGATCATGTCCGCCTGAGCCTCTTGTCTCCCTCCTAACATGGCCCTGCTGAGCCATGGCTGTTGCTAGTTACCCCTCATTAGTTTTTGTATTTAAGATACTGTCTGTCTTGTCAGCACCAGTCTGTCATTGGCATTACTCCTCTTGTCTGCCTGAGTCTTTCCCTGTACCAGCCTTCTCGTTTAGAACCCTTGTGGTCCCGTTTGTTTTCCAGCCCCAGTTCAGATTTGGTTAAGTAAAGCCCCGTTTTGTTCTCCCAATGCCTGCCCTCAAGTCCTTTGGTTTTTAGTCAGAACAGGCAATTTTGACATTTGATCCTGCTACTGCAATAATTCAAAAATTATTTGAAGGATCCTTACCAAATTTTGCAAACACAGTATATGGGTAAGGATCCAAGACAATTTGCCCTAAAACTAAAACAACGCCTCTTAGTGTCTCTGGAATGGTCACAATGGCAACATTTGACATAAATATAATAAATATCCATCCATCCATCCATCCATCCATTTTCCAAACCGCTTATCCTACTGGGTCGCGGGAGGTCCGGAGCCTATCCCGGAAGCAATGGGCACGAGGCAGGGAACAACCCAGGATGTGGGGCCAGCCCATCGCAGGGTACACTCACACACCAGTCACTCACACATGCATTCCTATGGGCAATTTAGCAACTCCAATTAGCCTCAGCATGTTTTTGGACTGTGGGGGGAAACCGGAGTACCTGGAGGAAACCCCATGACGACATGGGGGGAACATGCAAACTCCACACACATGTGACCTAAGCGGAGACTCGAACCTGGGTCCAAGAGGTGTGAGGCAACAGTGCTAACCACTGCACCACCATGCCGCCCCCCTATAATAAATATAATAAGTAAAAAAGTATTTGATGGATCTTATTACTACTTAAAAACAATTACATGGATGAAGCTCTATTCATAATTTCATTTTGAGACAAACTGCCCCAAAATGAAGCAGCAGTGCTTTGCAGCAATGGAAATGAAAGGGTGGCTGTGTCAGACAATGAACACAGTCATTGTAAGTTTATGACAGACTTAAGACTTAAGTCTGTGTCAGACTTACCAGGACCATAATATAGGTAAGTAGTTCTCAAACTGTAGCGAATTAGATGATTTTCAGAATCTTCTAAAAGAAAGTTATAACTTTTTTCTTTTACTAAAAACAAAAATCATTAGATTGGGGGGGGGGGGGCTCCAGGGAATACATTGTTGTCATTTTCACAGCATCTTGTTTGTAGATAAAAATCAACTCACGTTTTAGAAGCCAATCATGCTCAAATAATCTAAAGGATTCACTTTCTTCCAACTGAAACAAGGATTCAAAACAAGTGCTCAAGAAATGGAAAAAGTCTTGGCAAATGTGGTAATAATCATCCTTAAAGATAATGAAAATGTGTGGAAGAGTATTCATTCAATTAAAGTACACTTTACCAAAGATTAAAAGCAATCTGTAAATTTCTGAAACCTAATTGCATTAGAATAAATGACCAATTGCTGGAGGCAATGGCTAACCACAGGTCGCTTGGAGATAATGGGTGATGGAGAAAGCGTTTACACTCTTGGTTTATTGGAATACATAGATCTCTGAGTATCCTGTGTGCAGCATTGACTGTTACTATGTCCATAACAGGAAGCTTTTTAGCGATCCAGGTCTACTGAGGAGATAAACATCACTCAAATACTGAGTAGTTACGAGCAAGATCATGAAAATATGCACTATGCACTGAAAATATGCTTAAAAAAGGAACACTTTGAAAATCAGATTTCAATGGAAAAGGAATCATAATGGATATCTATACTGATATGGACTGGGTAATGTGTTAGGAATGAAAGGATGCCACGTCAATTGATGGAACTGAAAGTTATCATCTTACAGAGGGTTGAATTCAAGACACATCCAAAAAAGTGAAAAAATGGTGCGGCAGGCTAGTCCATTTTGCCGAAATTTGCAGCAACTCAAAATCATACTCAGGAGTTTGTATGCCCACTACATGCTTGTATGCATGCCTGCCAATGTCGGGCCATGCTCCTAATGAGACTGTGGATGTGTCCTGGGGGATCTACTTTCAGATCTGGGCCAGGGCATCACTGAGCTCCTGGACAGTCTGAGGTGCAACCTGGAGGCGTCGGATGGACGAAACAAATGTCCCAGAGCTGTTCTATTGGATTTAGGTCAAGCGAGCGTGGGGGGGCAGTCAGTGTCATGCACCAGGAGGATCCCAGGACCCACTGCACCAGTGTAGGGTCTGACAATGGATTCAAGGATTTCATCCCGATACCTAATGGCAGTCAAGGTGCCGTTGTCTAGCCTGTAGAGGTCTGTGCGTCATTCCATGGATATGCCTCCCCAGACCATCACTGACTGACTACCAAACCAGTCATGCTGAACAATGCTGCAGGCAGCACTTTTTTCCACTCAGAGCATAACACTCTCCATGGCTTCTCTAGACTATTTCACATCTGTTGCATGTGCTCAGGGTGAAGCTGCACCCATCTACAGACCTTCTGGCAATGGCACGTATTAATGTGCCATCCTGGAGGAGTTGGACTACCTGTGCAACCTCTGTAGGGTCCAGGTATCACCTCATGCTACCAGTAGTGATACTAACTGTAGTCAAATGCAAAACTTGTGAAAAAAACAGTCAGAGATGAAGAGGAGGGGAAATTGCCAGTGGCCTCCTCCATTTAAACCATTCCTGACTTGGGGGTCGTCTCATTGTTGCCCCTCTAGTGCACCTGATGTTAATTTCATTAACACCAAAGCAGGTGAAACTGATTAAGAACTCCTTCTGCTATTTTACTGACCAGATCAATAACCCAGAAGTTTAATTGACTTGATGCTATACTCTGATTAAAAAGTTTTCCTTTCATTCTTTAAGAATGAAATACAAGAAATTTTTATTATATCACCTTCTTTGCTTTTCAACATTCAACTTTATATATATATATATATATATATATATATATATATATAAAGTTGAATGTTGAAAAGCAAAGAAGGTGATATAATAAAAATTTCTTATACATTTTCTAAGTGTCACCCAGATAGATCTGTGACAGTCCTCAGAGCCTTAAAGGCATCACCAAAGAGCCACATAACTGGAGACAGTAACGTAAAGGAATAGTAGTTAGCAGTGACTGATGCTGTAATAATGACATACTGAAAAGGACTGATCTTAAATGTGAATCATAATTTTTTTTCCACTCAGATTTTCTCTGACAGTTCTCTCACAAGTCTCATTTATTAATTTTTGTTTGTTTGTTTGTTTTCGATATTATATATTGCCTTTATGGAGATGGAACAAACAATATGTACATGATATATTGGTTAACATACCAATTTTCAACTTTATCAATATTTAAAGTTATCAGCACTAGCTCCTGAAATAATGGTGATGACTGCATTCGACAATCAATCATTTTCCATAGTAGAGAACGAGGGATACTCTGGGATCAATAAAGTTAATCTTAGTCTCATTCACCAATTAGAAAATGTAAAAAATCACCAGCCCTCAAAATTTTTAGAACTCATAATAAAATCTGGCCTGCAGGTGGATCTTTAATTTCCCACAATCCTCTAATATGCATCTTATCAAGACCGGTAGCTGAGCAGGGAGAATACGAAGCGGGGAATCAGGGTCGGGATGCTGGAGAATCAGGAACGAGGGGTTTTATTCCACAAATGGTAAAATGAAGCACAATCCGTGAGGCTGGAGCCGGAGGGACCCTCAGCAAGTGCAAGGAGGGAACAGGAGGGAACGTTGGAGGGGGCGAAGAGGAAGGCAGAGGGACTGTCGAAGGAGGCAAGGAAGGAGATGAAGGGAAGACTGGCGGAGGGGAGAACAGAGCAGAAGCCACCGCAGGCGAAGGCAGCAGCACAGCTGGCAAAGGAGTAGGAGACCGACAAGTTGGAGCATGGAAACCCGCAGGCAACCAAGAAGGTGGTGGAGGCGGGATTGAAGGTGACCCCCGAGCTGAAGCCGGAGGACTCGCAGGCAATCGGCGAGCAGGAGCCAGGGAGACCGAAGGCGCACCAGGGGGCAGGGCGGGCGGGACAGGACCCCGGCGTAGGTGTCCTCTCCTTTCTCAGGAGACTGAAAGGCGGGGACCCGGCTGGGATCTGCCATGTTGGGGTGTTGGCTGAGGTGACCCAGCAGAGGAGCACACTGGGGCCATCAAGTTAATCCCCGAGGGGTCCCACTCTAGCTCTTTGTCCCCCAAGGGGGAAGGAGCAGTGGTCGAGCAGCCCAGGATTAGGCTTGTCACAATAACAAATTTTGCTGGACGATTAATTGTCCCAGGAATTATTGCGATAAACAATAATATTGCCGTTGTGCGACCATTTTCAACTGATGTAATAATAATGGCATATTAATGCAAGTACACCCATTCAACGATCAATAAACTTTAATTTCTAATGAACATAAGAACATAAGAACATAAGAACTATACAAACGAGAGGAGGCCATTCGGCCCATCAAGCTCGCTTGGGGAGAACTAAACTAATAGCTCAGAGTCGTTAAAATCTTATCTAGCTCTGATTTAAAGGAACCCAAGGATTCAGCTTGCACTACATTATCAGGAAGGCTATTCCATACTCTGACTACACGCTGTGTAAAGAAGTGCTTCCTTAAATCCAGCTTGAAATGTTCTCCCGCTAATTTCCACCTATGGCCACGAGTTTGTGTATTTAAACTAATGCTGAAGTAACTATTTGGTTGAACAGCATCCAAACCTGTTAGAATCTTATATACCTGGATCATGTCCCCCCTCAGTCTCCTTTGCTTGAGACTGAACAGATTTAGCTCAAGTAACCGTTCCTCGTATGACATTCCTCTAAGACCAGGAATCATTTTTGTGGCCCTACGCTGCACCTTTTCTAAGGCCACAATGTCCTTTTTAAGATATGGTGACCAAACCTGCACACAATATTCTAGGTGAGGTCTCACCAAGGAATTGTATAATCTTAGCATTACCTCCCTTGACTTAAACTCCACACACCTGGAGATATACCCCAACATCCTATTGGCCTTTTTTATTGCTTCCCCACACTGGCGAGAATGGGACATGGAAGCATCAACATACACACCAAGGTCTTTCTCATGATCAGCTACCTTTATTTCAGTGACACCCATGAAATACCTGTACTTTATATTTCTGCTCCCTAGATGGAGTACCTTACATTTATCGACGTTAAATTTCATCTGCCAGGTATCGGCCCAGTCACTAATTAAATCAAGATCCCGCTGTAGCTGCTGAGCCACTAATTCAGTATCTGCTACACCACCCACCTTGGTATCATCTGCAAATTTCACCAGTTTACTGTATATATTGGTATCCATATCATTTATGTAAATTAGGAACAATAGTGGTCCTAAAATCGAACCCTGCGGTACCCCACTATGAACGCAAGCCCACTGTGACATTGTGCCTCTTATAACTACTCGCTGTTTCCTATCTGTTAACCAGTTATCAATCCAGGTCGCTACGGTACCTAAAATACCTGTCGCTTTGAGTTTAAGTAGGAGCCTCTTGTGGGGGACAACATCAAAAGCCTTTTGGAAATCTAAGTAGATGACATCATAGGCCTTCTTATCATCAACTTCCTGAGTAGCTTCCTCAAAAAACTCCAACAGATTTGTTAAACAGGATCTACCTCTCCTAAATCCATGCTGGCTATCCCGCAAAATGTTATTGGAGTCCAGGTAATCTACCATTTTCTCTTTGATTATAGCCTCCATAACTTTACCAGTTATACAAGTTAGACTGATTGGCCTATAGTTAGACAAATTACTTCTATCCCCTTTTTTGAAAATAGGCGTTATGAAGGCGTGCTTCCAATCAGAAGGTACCACACCTTCAGATAAGGATTTTTGAAACAGTAAAGTTAAGGGTCGGCAAATAATATCCCTCATCTCTTTTAACACTATAGGTAAGATGCCATCAGGGCCCTGTGATTTATTTATTTTGAGCTTAGCTAGGCTTTGCAAAACATCTGCTTCAGTTAAATTTATATTAGCTATAGACAATGCTGGATAGGTAATAACTGGTAAATTACTAAGGTCCTCAACAGTGAATACCCGTGCAAAACTATCATTGAACTCATTTACTATATACACATTTAACACTGGGACTGGAAGACATTTTTAATATCCAAAATAAATAAACAAAACAATAAATAAAATGGACTCTCAGTCTCTCTGAACAAAAAATGCAGTTGAATAAAAACCAAACACAACCAAAAACAATAAATAAAATGGATTCTCAGTCTCTCTGAACAAAAAATGCAGTTTAATAAAAACCAAATACAACCAACAATAAATAAAATGTATTATGAAGTCTCTGTAAAGAAAATCACCCTTAAAATATGAATCATTAGGCTCAGACAGGGAAAACAGGCAAAACTGCCAGTTAGGACCTTTGTAAACAAAAAGTGCTAACTAACAACAAAACACTCCATATGAATAAAAGCAGGTGCCTCAACAGGCCGTATGCAAATCCATAGCTACTTTAGTCTGGCAAATTCTGAGCAGGAAATATAATTTATTGCATATAATCATATTCATATAATTTATTGCCACATTGTACTTTACTTATAGTGAACACATCTGCCTGGGTGGCATGGTGGTGCAGTGGTTAGCACTGTTGCCTCACACGTCTGGGTCCTAGGTTCGAGTCTCTGCCTGGGTCACATGTTTGCGGAGTTTGCATGTTCTCCCCATGTCGTCGTGGGCTTTCCTCTGGGTACTCTGGTTTCCCTCCACAGTCCAAAGACATGCTGAGGCTAATTGGACTTGCTAAATTGCCCGTGTGAGTGAATGGTGTGTGAGTGTGCTCCTCGATGGGCTGGCCCCCCATCATGGGTTGTTCCCTACCTCATGCCCATTGCTTCCGGGATAGCCTTTGGACCCCCCACGACCCAGTAGGATGAGCGGTTTGCAAAATGGATGGATGATCATCATAGCCAATTTTTTCTTCTTCATGTCTTAGTCAAATGCTTAAAGTTGAACGAATAAGACTCCCCTTCGTATCTGTGGATGTAAGACATCTTAAAGCCCTTCTCTAATTTATTCGTTGGTACTTTGGAGAAGGGTTTACAATAGCGATGTACGTTGTCGATCATGATTGGGCAAGTCCTGTAAATGGCATGTGTAAACCAATGCCATTTTTCACAGACCGGAAATGAGTGAGCCGCATTTCTATGAACGCGGAAACTGACATGCAAAGAACCCACTGACACAAGAGTTCACGCCTCATTACTAATGATGTGTCATTTGCGAACATGATGGCTCTTTGAGCTGGCGCCAAGCAGGGGTGGGCATACTTATTGCCCCTTGGCTGGGCGCCTGTATATTGCGGTTTACCGCAGTTCACGAGAGGGTAGCCTTCCTTCTCCTTCAGGTGGGGGATGGGTCCTGACTGTTGTTTGCGTTTATGCGCCAAGCGACAGTTCAGAATACCCACCCTTTCTGGAGTTCTTAGAAGAGGTGTTGGAGAGCACTCCTCCTGGGGACTCTCTTGTTCTGCTGGGGGATTTCAATGCTCACATGGGCAATGACAGTGAGACCTGCAGTGGCATGATTGGGAGGAATGGCCCCCCTGATCTGAACCCAAGCGGTGCTTTGTTATTGGACTACTGTGCCTGTTGGGGTTCTGGAGAGGAGGGTCCACCGGATTGTCAAACCTCGGATTCAGGAGGAGCAGTGTGGTTTTCGCCCTGGCAGTGGAACAGTGGACCAGCTCAATACTCTCCGCAGGGTATTCGACGGTTCGTAGGAGTTTGCTCAACCAGTCTATATGTGTTATGTGGACTTGGAGAAGGCATTCGACCATGGAGTCGACAAGGAGTTCTGTGGTGGTGCTCCAGGAGTATGGGGTGCCGGGCTTCTTTTTAAGGTTCGCATGGTGGCAATAAGTTTCGTTTCCGGTGAGGGTTGGACTCCGTCAGGGCTGCCCTTTGTCACCGATTCTGTTCATAGTTTTTATGGACAGAATTTCTAGGCGCAGCCAGGGTGTTGAGGGTGTCCGGTTCGGTGACCTCAGGATTAGGTCTCTGCTTTTTGCAGATGATGTGGTTCTGTTGGCTTCATCAGACCGTGACCTTCGGCTCTCACTGGGACAGTTCGTAGCCGAGTGTGAAGTGGCTGGGATGAGAATCAGCACCTCCAAATCCGAGACCATGGTCCTTAGCCGGAAAAGGGTAGAATGATCTCTCTGGGTCGGGGATGCGGTCCTCCCCCAAGTGGAGGAGTTTAAGTATCTCGGTGTCTTGTTCACGAGTGAGGGAACGATGGAACGGAAGATGGACAGGCGGATCGGTGCAGCGTCAGCAGTGATGCGGGTGCAGTCGATCTACGTTCCTACCCTCACCTATGGTCATGAGCTATGGGTAGTGACCGAAAGAACGAGATCGCAAGTGCAAGCGGCCAAAATGAGTTTTCTCCACAGGGTGGCTGGGCTCTCCCTTAGAGATAGGGTGAGGAGCTCAGTCATTTGGGAGGCACTCAGAGTAGAGCCGCTGCTCCTCCACATTGAGAGGAGCCAGATGAGGTGGCTCGGGCATCTGATTAGGATGTCTCCTGGACGCCTCCCTGGTGAGGTGTTCTGGGCATGTCCCACTGGGAGGAGGCCCTGGGGAAGACCCAGGACACGCTGGAGGGACTATGTCTCTCGATTGGCCTGGGAACTCCTCGGGATCCCTGCAGAGGAGCTGGATAAAGTGGCCGGGGAGAGGGAAGTCTGGGCCTCCCTGCTGAGACTGCTGCCCCCGCGATCCGACCTCGGATAAAGTGGGAGGTGATGGACGGATGGATGGATGGATGGATGGATGGATGGATGGATCGATCGATTGATTTTATGGGTTCTACTGAAATAAAGATAGTTGATTACAAGAAAGATCTCACCTAGAATATTGTGTGCGGATTTGGTCACCATACCTTAAGGACATTGCTGCCTTGTGCCTTAGACCCTTTTCCAACTTCCCTGGTGCAGACCCATATCACTATCTTAAGTCCCCTTATCACCTCTGTTATAAATCACTCTCTTCGAACTGCTCACGGGGGCAGCATGTGGCTCAGTGGGCTAAGCCTGTGTCCTTGTAATCAGAAGGTCGCAGGTTCGAACTCTCAGCACGTCCTTGAGCAAGACCCTTAACCCCCAGCTCCCTGGGCGCCGCTACGGGTGGCAGCCCTTCGCGGTCAACTTACTCCACAAAGAGCAAGTTGAGGGAGGCGTAAAGATACTTTATTGATCCCCTGTGTGGAAATTATCAGTCAATCACATCCCCTCTGTCTTAAAGAAAGCCATTATAAGACCACTTCTCAAAAAACACAACCTGGACCCAGAAGTCATTTCCAATTTTAGGCTCACCTTCATATCCAAAGTTATTGAGAAAGTAGTTGCCATCCAGCTGCATAACCACCTGAAACTCAACAACCTCTATGAAAAATTCCAATCTGGTTTCCGGTCAAATCACAGTGCAGAAACTGCACTCGAAAGAGTCACAAATGATCTCTTGATGTCATCCGATGCTGGCTCTTCCTCCTTGCTTATTCTCCTGGACATATCTGCTGCATTTGATACGGTTGACCATGACATCTTATTAAATTGGGTACATTCCACCTTTGGACTCACTGACGTTGCCCTCAGCTGGTTCCAATCATACCTCACAAACCGGATAGAGTACCTTGCTATGGGTGACTCCACCTCAAAGCCACACAGTCTCCTGTGGCGTTCCCCAGGGGCAGTTCTTGGCCCCATGCTCTTCATCTCTAACTTTCTCCGCTCGGTCAGGTCATCAGCCGCCATGGACTTTCCTTCCACTGTTACGCCGACGATACACAGCTTTATGTAAATGCCACAGCTGCAACGCCACTCTCATCATCCCCATCATCCCCGTCTCAACTCACCATCTGTCTGGAGGAGATAAGGGTTTGGATAGATTACAATTTCCTTCAACTCAACAGCTCCAAAACCGAGGCCATTCTGGTCGGCACCCCTCACCAGATAAAATCATCACCCATAACCAGTATCATCTTCTCTGGCTCCAATATCTCTCTCTCATCAACAGTCACAAATCTTGGCGTAAAAATGGATCCCCAACTCACCTTTGAATCCCATATCAACCACCTCTGCAAGACCTCCTTCTACCATCTCTGGAACATTTCCAAACTCCGCCCCAATCTCTCCATATCTGATGCTGAAAAGCTGGTCCATGCCTTTATCTCCTCCAGACTGGATTACTGTAATGCACTTCTCTTTGGGATACCTAGCAAGAGCCTGCAGAGGCTCCAATACATTCAAAACTCTGCAGCAAGGATCCTGATGAGAGAGCGAAAACATGAGCACATCACTCCCATTCTCCACTCACTTCATTGGCTTCCCGTCTCCGCCAGGATTGAGTATAAGGTTTTGCTTCTTACACACCAATGCGTCCATGGACATGCCTCCCCCCCCTACCTCAAAGAACTTATCAACCCACAACGCGCAATACGTTCTAGGCACGCAAACCTCTTCCACAAACCAAGAACCAATCTAAAGACTATGGGAGATAGGGCTTTCTATGCTGCTGCTCCACGCCTATGGAATGCCCTCCCTGACTTCCTGAGGGCACCACAACCCACTGACTGTTTTAAAAAGCATCTAAAGACATTTCTTTTTAACAAAACCTTTGGTTCCTCCACTTAGAGGTTTTAAAATTGTTTACTTTTAAACTGTTTATTTTGTCTCTTTTATTTTAACTTGTAGCCCTTTGAGATCTTGGGATGTAAAAGGCATTATAAATAAAATGTATTATTATTATTATTATTATTATTATTATTATTATTATTATTATTATTATTATTATTATTATTATTATTATTATTATTATTATTATTATTATTTGGGGCGGCATGGTGGTGCAGTGGTTAGCACTGTTGCCTCACACCTCTGGGACCCGGGTTCGAGTCTCCGCCTGGGTCACATGTGTGTGGAGTTTGCATGTTCTCCCCATGTCGTCGTGGGGTTTCCTTCGGGTACTCCAGTTTCCCCCCACAGTCCAAAAACATGCTGAGGCTAATTGGAGTCGCTAAATTGCCCATAGGTGTGCATGTGTGAGTGAATGGTGTGTGAGTGTGCCCTGCGATGGGCTGGCCCCCCATCCTGGGTTGTTCCCTGCCTCGTGCCCATTGCTTCCGGGATAGGTTCCGGACCCCCCGCGACCCAATAGGATAAGCGGTTTGGAAAATGGATGGATGGATTATTATTATTGGAAAAGGTGCAACGCAGGCCTACGAGAATGATTCCTGGTTTTAGAGGAATGTCTTATGAGGATAGGTTAGCTGAGCTGAAGCTGCTTAGCCTCGAGCAAAGGAGACTAAGGGGGGACATGATCCAGGTATACAAGATTCTAACAGTTCTGGATGCTGTTTAGCCAAAAGCATATTTCAATATTAGTTTAAATTCTAGAACTTCTGGCCATAAGTGGAAATTAACGGGAGAGCATTTTAAAACGAATTTGAGGAAGCACTTCTTTACACAGCATGTAGTTAGAGTATAGAATAGTCTTCCTGCTAGTGTAGTGCAAGCTAAAACCATGGGTTCCTTTAAATCAGAGCTAGATAAGATTTTAACAACTCTGAGCTATTAGTTAAGTTCTCCCCAAATGAACTTGATGGGCCGAACGGCCTCCTCTCGTTTGTAAATTTCTTATGTTATAATTGAAATGCAACCGGAGTCCTGGTCTAGTGGTGTGTATAGCAATCCCATGGATTTACTGCTCTATACTGAAGCAACTTTAGAGCTAATATCCATTAAAGCATTAACTTCAAATACGTACAATTTTTTTCTGTGTACAGATCCAAGTTTATAAGAATTTCTCCATCAATTTAACACCAAACACGACAGCAACCTGGAAGTTCAGATGCTGTACGATCGACAGTAATCAAATCATAAGTTAAATTACACTGTACATGCTGGTTATTCATATGAGTATATAGTACGTGTGGTTATGTTGCACATCACTAGCTATTGACACTTTTAGATAACTTTTACAGAATTTCTATTATTGCATATAGCACATTAAAAACAGCATTATAATCCTCTATTTATAAGTTGCCATTAGTTTCCTATAGTAACATCTTAAATTAAACATTTATAAATTACAATTTGAGGTTCCCTTGGGCTCTTTAATGACATGAGACCCGTGTTTAACAGCAAACACATTAATTCATTCATTTGATGTAAGTAATGGACGAATGTAATAAAATTACATGCGCCAAAATCCCTAATTTATGAGTCCTCAGGAATCCAGAGAGAAGGGGTGTGTCTGAATTAGTTTAAACAAGTAAAGTGCTCTTCTGTAACAGGCCTTATAAGAGGTAAAGTGATGGAAGTTAGAATAAGCAATACTATGTGAGATACCTTTGTGAGTATAGAAAAATTATTAAGTTCACGTAATGGAACATTCAGAAATAACATCTAGATATTTATACTAACAGGAAAACACTTAGACAAGTCATACAGGGCAGACAAATCTTAACACAGGTCCTTCTCTGTTCGAGGTACTGTGTGTGAGGAAGGAGGGGGTATATGTTGAGTTTGTACAAAACCAGCACTCTTTGTTTCACTCCTGTCAGCTCCTACGTGTGCACCCACCCCCCCTTAAATCAAGGCCCAGGTTATTATTCCTTGGGTTCTAAATCTCTGAGCCGTACAAGTTGGAATGCTGGCCTTCCTTTGCCTTGTTATTTGAATCGCCTTGAGTGAGTGCGCGCGTGTGTATGTGTGTGTGTGATCCTACACAGGCATTCTGACCATGTGTGAATGTGCACAATTTATGCAGACTTGACCAAAGAAGCATGAACAGTTCTGTGTCCATTATGCATGCAGATGCACAAATGCAGTCTGTGTACAGAGAAGTATGAACCGGCCTTTAGTATTTGTAATTCCCAGAAGGGCTATTTTTGGTGCTGCTGACATATGATCCCATAATAAATCAGTACCCGAAAGGGACTCAGACATACAGACCCAACCAACACTCAGTCTGTTTTAGCAAGAGTACTTTGCATTTTTGTTCGTTTTATTTCTGCTCCCTTGCTTGGCGCAAAGGCCCAGCCCTTTCTAAATGTTTATTCCCTTGACAGCGTGTAAAATATTTAGCCTATGCTTTTGTACATCACTGCACATATGTAGACAGCACACAATAAGGAGTATATAGAACATGGGTACACCTTCAAAATACAAATTTTGAATAATGATAGAAAAACAATGTACTGGCTGTTTGAATAACATTATCATCTTTTGAAAGGATTTGGCACCAAAACACACAGTAAAGCATAAGTCATGGAACACATATATAGTATTGAAAAACTTGGCTTTCTTGTGTAAGAAAACAGGACCTTAATGACTTGAGGGATCGGAGAATGGAACAGGGAAATTTTATTAGTATCCAACAGATATATTTGGGAGGCGAGCAAACCAGGGATATGCTCTCTAGCTCAATGCTCGAGACCGCAATCTGATCATTGCTCTCAGTAGCTCTCTCACTATCACATGTAGCAAACTTTATTTATAACTAAATGTTCGCACACATAGATACAGTGTTGACACATATTTAAATTGATTCACAATTTTTTTAACAATTCTTTATATCTATCCATTTAATTTCTAATAGTGGGATACAACAAATCAGAGGAACACCCTATACAGGATACCAGTTAATTTTGAGGCATAGTATTAATCAAATATGAATACATTAGGCTCAGAGTAACTCTCTACTGAAAGATGAATGGAGGGATGGAGCCATGTTTAAAGAGTTTGTACTTTATGGCTTGGCAGGCAACACTGAGGTTAAGGTCATAGGCTGAAAGCCCATTTCCAGACAGGCCCAGATGCTGTACCCCTTAGAAGGGTACTTAATCTTTACCATTCCTGTAAATCAGTGTTTCTCAGCCCGGTCCTCAGGGTGTCATGCCCTGCTCATCCGATCCTGTGTGCCATGCCCCCTCGGTAACCTCGTGTGGAATCCCCGCGTTTACCAGCTGTTTCATGTTATTTCTGTTTAGTCTTGTGTATTTCAGTCCGCGTATGTTTCCCTAGGTCTGTCATTGAAGTTTTTATCGTGTTGTACCTCGTTCTGCTGTTTTTTTGAATAAACCCCTCATTCCTGACTCTCTGTCTCCCTGCTCCTGCTTCCCTGCTCCATGCACCACGATCAGTCACAACAGAATGACAGTCCTCAAAAAGAAGGAGTTCAACCTCACGGACGAAGAGTACCTTATCCTCACAGACAAGGTACTGTATTGGCTGCGGGGGCCGGAGATCCAAGAAGATCCCACGGTTCGGGCTTTAGCTAACCAGAGCAGGGATATCCTGGAGGAGATGTCCCTACCCGGCGACGTGCACCTAGAAGAAGAAGTGCACGAAAACCTCCAGCGGCTTCGAGGAAGAGCAGCAGAAGCGATGATGCGGCAGGTGTACATCGACAGTGGGCTTCCAAAATGGCCCCAGAGCTCGCCAAAAGTGGAGTCCCCAAAAGCAGGAACACCCGCCAGGGATCTTCCTAGGAGCTACCCTGATCTCTGCTGCTTCCCCTGCGTGGTGTCAGGAGACGTCCCTTTCGATTCTGGACAAAGCGGTGTTCACCCCGGACATCGCCACCCGCCACTTCACGTAAGCTGGTACCCCAAAGTCCGCATCGCCGCCGCTGCACTGCCAGCACTCCCAGCCCACAGAGGCTCCTGACCCTGCTCCCGCAACACCAGCTCCCATGACCCCAGTCCATCTCCCTGAGGAGGTCCCAGACTGCCCAACCACCGCTCCTTTCCCCTTGGGGAAGGAGGAGCTCAAATGGGACCCCTCGGGGATTTCCCTGATGACCCCACTGTACCCAGATCCTCCTGTGTGCCATGCCCCCTCATTAACCTCGTGTGGAATCCCGTGTACCAGCTGTTTCGTGTTATTTCCGATTAGTCCTGTGTATTTCAGTCCGCATTTGAGTATATTTCCCTAGTTCTGACATTGAAGTCTTTACCGTGTTGTACCTCATCCTGCTGTTTTGTTGAATAAACCCCTCCTTCGCGACTCTGTGTCTCCCTGCTCCTGCTTCCCCGTTCTGTGCATTGTGATCGGTCACGACACAGGGACCCCAGACGGTCCAGGTTGTTGAACTGTCCCAGCTCCCAGCCAGACAGTCCACATTTTTGCGCCCTCACAGCTTTAAATGAGTCTGTAAAGCTATGTAAATGAAATGTGTTGCCCCAGATAAAAGCATACTCTAAATGTAAAAAATTAACACATAACTTATTTATTTGTGCATTTCTCTTGGTCTTTACTTAGTACACGATTAATTAGGAAAAATAGCAG
Source organism: Brienomyrus brachyistius (assembly GCF_023856365.1). Taxonomy (NCBI): domain Eukaryota; kingdom Metazoa; phylum Chordata; class Actinopteri; order Osteoglossiformes; family Mormyridae; genus Brienomyrus; species Brienomyrus brachyistius. The sequence goes on from NC_064544.1 coordinate 24,725,005, forward strand.
ACAACACAGGGAAAACGTGCAAAATCATACACACTGACAGAAAATACTAAAACCAGCAGCCCTGCAGGTGTGAAGCGACTGTGCTGCCCACTGAGCCACCATGCTATATATATAATTTAAGTCCAGGCCTTCTTACAGCGCTGAAGCAATTATACAGATGTCAGAGAATTAAGTAATAGCTTGCTCTCATGATGGATGTACGAGTGTACATCACTTCTGGCAGCCTCAGGTCATTCGTCACTAAACTACACTGACACTCCACTGCAGAGCTGGCCCTCACACAAGCTCTGCCCCCTCAACGCTGCAAGGGGCCATCATTAGTGTGCTGTCCTTCTCAGAACCTTGTACGTCACTGCTATCTACAGCATGTTAGCACACACCCCACACTTAGACAGGCATAGGTACGCTAACTTCTGCAGCTATCAGCTCTGTGGGTATGCCCACTATTTTCTATGCATTGAAACTTATTTTATTTCACTGAATACATTGCAGTTATCATTGATACTCCTTGAGACACATTAAAGTATGTTCAATGTGTGTGCTTTTTTATAACAATGTTCAATATTCTTTTTCATAGACCTTATTGACTTTCATTCACTATTCAATTAAATACATGCGGTCGTCTTCATTTCCCACACTGTATTTAATAGGGTATCACATCTGTAATACCATACTGTATGTGGAGTTTTGCACCAACCAACCCAGTGGCATCCAACCTTTTTTATTATGTGAGCTACTTTAACTTTGGTGATCTACTGAATCATGATGGTATATGGCTGGGGCGGGGGTGGTGCTCAATATATTTTGGCAATGGTGTCACGCCCTGCTCGTCCGATCTTCCTGTGGGCCACACCCCCCTCATTAACCTCATGTGAAATCCCGATGTGACCAGCTGTTTCTCGTTATTTCCATTAACCCTCTGGGGTCTAGAGTTAGGGAACACACTTTCACTAACTCGGACATGGTCAGACATTTCATTCAATATCATAACCTTAATTCATGGCAAATAAATTATTTCTCATATATTTTTTTTGGCAGGGGCGGCATGCTGCTGCAGTGGTTAGCACTGTCGCCTCACACCTCTGGGACCCAGGTTCGAGTCTCCGCCTGGGTCACATGTGTGTGGAGTTTTGCATGTTCTCCTCATGTCGTCGTGGGCTTTCCTCCGGGTACTCCGGTTTCCCCCCACGGTCCAAAGACATGCTGAGGCTAATTGGACTTGCTAAATTGCCCGTAGGTGTGCGTGTGAGAGTGAATGATGTGTGAGTGTGCCCTGCGATGGGCTGGCCCCCCATCCTGGGTTGTGCCCTTTGCTTCCGGGATAGGCTCCAGACCCCCCCGCGACCCAGTAGGATAAGCGGTTTGGAAGATGGATGGATATTTGTTTTGGCATTAATCTTAGTGTACTGTGTAAATATTTCAGAGTTATGTGAAGTTTGTAATTTGACATCAAAGTATAGACATTGCAAAATGCAGTTTGTAAGTTTGTTTTGATCCCAGATATCTGATCACCAAAGTCATGAAGGTGACTAAATGGTGCAGTTGCAACATTCAGTTGGATAAATAAATAAGAAAAACCAAACTCATGCCACAATTCCTGGGCTCCTTTCATTGAATATGTAGCAACTTGCATGTATATGCATGAGCCATTCACACCTGGCCACATCCCCCCTCCCCTCCCCTTTTATGGCGCTGATGGGGATGTATCTGAATTGTGTTTCACCGTTGCTTTGTTTATCAAATTACCATGTGAATGCGGTTTGAATACATGAAAATGCAGCTATTTATAATGCGAATAGTGATCTTCAGGTGAGAGCGGTACTACCCCCAATGCAGGTAAAACAAAGTAAGGTGACATGGTTTACTTTTTTGCCAATTTAACCTAATTTAAAAAACTTTAATTCTTCCAACAATTGATTTTTTGAAACAGACAGATTACGGATTTAGTCAGTGTTTTTTCATGTTTTTACAATAAGATTCCATCGAATTATGAACTGAAATACATGAGAAATATACGCGGCATCACCAACGATGCCCTCGACTCCAGAGGGTTAAGTCCTGTGTATTTAAGTCCACGTCAGAGTCTGTTTCCCCAATCTTGTCATTTAAGTCATCACCATTTTGTGCCTCCCCTTGCTGTTTTCCCGAATAAACCCCTCGTTCCACGATTCCTTGTCTCCTTACTCCTGCTTCCCCACTCCAAGTCGTGAAAATTGGGAGGTGGGGTCCCCCTCTGTACATTCTGCTGAATGACACTCTTCTTTTACATTCAATCTTTCATTGCTTTTCACAGATTCTGGGAAATTTTAAGAATTTTAAGGATTTTCTAGTAATACTGAGATTTTTTTCAGGTTTTGCTTGTTTTTGGTGCTTGTTTTGTAACAAAATGCTGTGCATTTCTGAAGGACTTCCATATGCCCAAGTTTAATGTCTTACCCTGAGTGTCTTTATGCTCTAGGATAATTCCTTTGCATCGTAATATGTGTTTAACATCCGGTGCAGGCAAAACATGATTTCCTTGAGAGAATATGCTGCTTTTTAAGGAGCTTGAAATGGAGCTTAGCAAAGCAATTTATCTAAATGATGCAAATGAAGATGGTGCCAATACATGTTGCCCTGTACCTAAAGCAAAATGGTATTGAATGTACCTCTTTATTTACATGGCTGACTCTCTGCACCTGTGCTCTGAGTGTCTTCCATACACCACCATGCTCATATACATATCGTTTTGTGTAATTCTACTAGCCGGGCTGAAGAGTTTCCTTACTCACTAGATTCTCTCCATAGCATAATGGAAGAGTCAGCACTAATCACTATGCCCTCACCCCACCCCCCTGCGATAACCCCATGCAACATGCAACTGTATTGGATGTACTGTTTACATCATTAATGGCTGCATAATATTTCAAAACCATTTCTATACCGTTTACATTTTTTGGGCCAATTATATAGCGCAGGTTCTCCCCAGCTGTGGTGTAAATATAAACAGCAATAATTATAAAATGTGTGAAGCATTACATATAAAAGAAAACTGCTGCATTTGTTATTAGGCTTTTCTCTTTTCTCAGTTGAAACTCATGTGTTAACTTCAGACTGCTCTCTATTGAAAACATTTACACTTGCATATGTGCATGCTAAAGTTTAATAATAATAATAATAAAAAAAAACATGAATATGACAATGGGCATGGTATGATATGCAAATTATTACATGTCATACATCACAAACATCCTGCCCAAGGTGTTCCCCTGACTTGTACCCTATGCTGCCTGGCATAAACTCTATGTTCCCCTGGTAATGGAGAAGAAGTGGAGAGATGGATTAATTGAAACTTTATAGAAAAAAAGTCCTTTAGAAATGATTATGTGGTCTGCTTGCTGTCACATTCTGCCAACATGACACAAAAATGAGTAATTTTCTGCTCCTGTAACATTCTGGAGACATGAACACTAGTAAATGTAGTTGTCTGCCACCTACAGTCAGAGAAGAGGAAAGGTATTAAAATGAGTCTTTGACCACACTTTTCTGAGAGCACCAGCAGTGTGACCAGACCTGCCCACTCCATGTTTTTCAAAGTTTTTCACCTTCCCTGGTTTGTGCCCACATTTTCTTAACAGTAACAAAGCAATACAATTTACATTTACGCTTCATTCTTTTGTCAAACGTGAGCTATAAATCACCTCAATATAAAGGTTATCAAATCATGCAGTGCTCTAATGCTGGACTGTACCATACCACACACCAAGGCTGATCGATATGTAGGGCTGATTGATATGAAAAATATGTGATTATGATCATTTGACACAGTCCTGGTTTCCAGTCAGTTGGGATGACGCCTGACTCCCAAATGGAAGCAAAGATGGCCTACAATGCCAAGAGGACAGCCTTACCACCAGCCTGGAGAAGTTTACCCCAGATACCTCAAATGCCTGCGGTTTTCCTTGCCCCCCCAGCTGATTCACCACCCGTGCAATCTCAGTGAGACTGGGTGGTTCCACGTGTTAGTGGCAGTACTCTCTAAGATACACAGACTGGGGAGTGTCTAGATCTCTGTAGGTGGATATACCTACCTTTGGTCTGCTCGGTCTTATGGCTGCCATGCTCAGGGAGTAGCTGTTGCTACAGTGGATCAGCTTTTTCTGATTGTGTCTGATGTCATTCCTTTCAACGAGCATATTATGAGCCTAAAGCACTCCTTGGGTGTCTTGTCTGTTGTCTCAGTGTATGCTCTGACAGCAGTGAGTGATCTCTCATTGAGAGAGACAATTTACTCACAACTTCACTCAGTGGTTGAAGGGTGCCCACGAAGTGACATGCCTCTGGTCATGGGTGACTTCAGTGTGACCACTGGCACTGAAAGGGCTGGCTATGAGGATTGTATCAGTCCCCATGGGTCTGGAAACTGGAGTGAAAGTGGCTCCATGTTCCTTGACTTTGCAAAAGGTTAGGGGCTGTGAGTCACTGAACCCTGGTTCCAACGCCCTGAGCCGCATCATTGGACTTGGTACTCCAGTACTGGTGGTGCAGCGAAGGAGTTCGATCGCATCCACGTGGGCAGATGCTGGAGACTCCTGCAGAACTGCAGGGTCTATAGAAGTGACCAGTTTGTGAATTCTGACCACAGACTTGTTGTTGCTACACTGAAGATTCAGCTTAGATCCAGTAGACCTATGAGGAGTATGAGGCTGGACTTAGACAGACTCCAAGATCAGGCTGTTTATGATAAGTCCGCATGCTGTACAGTATGTGTGAAGGACTTGCAGATTTGGGTGCGACTGCTGACTCTAATGTGATGTGGGAGACCTCAGGAGTAGGGTTTCTGGTAATTGTTTAACAGTAACAGTAAAACAGCTGTTTTTTTGTAACTGTTTAACTGTTTTTAACTTTTTTTTGACAAAAAAGATACTACAGCTGAAGCTCCAACATTTGTTATGAATATGAAATATGTAACGGATTTTATTTTTATTTCTTTTGAATGTGTTAATGATTTGTTATGATAATTTTACCAAATTAGCCAAAAACCATAATTAAACAGTAATTTTTCAAAAAGTAAGATATTAATTAAATTGATCTTGTGGCATCAACAAATATTAGTGTTCTTTTCAGTCATGTCTGTTGACATGTGCTCTGTAATTGTATGATTAATTATTGTTATATATTTTTACATTGTGGTTAGTTTGATGTAATTAGCACTGGCGGCAGCCAATCTGATTTGTTCTTTGTTTGCATATGAATATAAAAAGTAGTTCCGGCTATGAACAAAAATGGCTCCAGTGTCTGTTATTCTTTAATATAATATTTTGGTCTAGTATTGAGTATATACACAAGAACCACTGAATAATTAATCTCTGCTCATGTCTTCAGTTTGGGAATACGCCGTAAAATGAAAGAATCCAATTACAAAAGATCAAGAAGGTCAAGGTGGACGATGCAATAAAATCATCAAATGTTCTGGAAACTCCATGACAACGTTGAAGAATCATCTGAAAATACATGAAACTGATTTAGGTAAACCTGCTGGAGGATGTACATCCAAGGAAGAGCCCGTGAATGAGAAGAGAACAAAAACGATTGCTGATTTCCTGGAGCGAAAGAATCTGAAGGAGATTGTCACCGATCTGGTTACTGATGGAATCCATTACAGCTATCACTAGAAACTAGTATGTACGGCAATTAATTTTACAGCACGGATTCAAACTTCAAGCGAAGAAAAACGATGTGGTGAAGCTGGTGCATGATGATTACGATGAAAATAGAAACAAAATGATTGTCGACATCAAGGGAAAATTCAAGAGGAAGTAAAGTTTAGCATGACTGTGGATGAATCTGTGAGAGGGCGTCAATTCTTTGGAGTCAACCTTCATGATATCAGTGATAAAACAACAATTACGACGGGTCTTGTTTAAATATTTGGTTCGTGCACTGATCTCAATATGGTCGAATCAATAAAACAGCATTTGAGCATTTTTGGAATAGCAATTGAGAGGGATTTGGTGGGATCTACTCAGGACGGCTTTGCAGTACATAAGAAATACATTTGCAGACCTGCCAACCTTGGGAAATTTTTTTGAGTACCACAATGGTGGACCTCTCGCAGACTTACAGTATATGCACTCAGTATATAAGCCTAATGAAATAAAGAAGCCAAATAGGGGAAATGTCTAGGGCTTTGTAACCCGGGAATTTGTTGTACTACTATTACTGGAAGCTCCTTGATGACTAATGTCAAAATCATACTTGCACATGGTGCAAAAAGCATGATTAGGGAGGTTGGTGGGCAGAGATATGGACACTGTTCCTGGTACTTGGTTAGGAACTTCTGCGGGTCATGAACTCTTTTCCTCTTAACCCTACTGCTCTCCCTCTCTTTGTCACTGACCTCATCTGTAATGTTAGTAAACCATAGACTGTAGGGGCACACAAACACGCATGCAAACACACCTTCAGGCAATATTTGTAGCATGACCTGTTCCTTCTCTCACTAAGTAAAAATTTTGGCTGAAATATCACTGTGGAAAAGGGTGTTGTGCCTTTAAGTTATCTGAGGACTAGCAACCTAGCTCAAAATATCAAACACAGTTCCTCTTCTACAATCATATTTAAGAATCTGCAACCAGGGGTGTATCCAGCTTTTTGAAAGTGTGTGAGTGTGTGTGTGTGTGTGTGTGTGTGTGTGTGTGTGTGGAGGGGGGCGGGTTCTAGGATGGTAAAATTCTCTTGGAAATTATCACAGTCAAATTACAATATAATTTTAATCATGGCCAATTATATATAACTTCCTACATTTCTACATTTTCTTTATGTCGACACTATGCAAATAAAATCATGCAAATGATATTGTTAAAGCAACGAAATGGCCTAAATTTTCAACACCATTTATATGGTGATGTATCCTATACGACAACAATACAGTAGAGCTACTGTATACCAGGGATAATTAACCTCATCTAGCTTGCATTTTGTAGGAAATGCTAATGTTATAATGCGACAGACATTGTGAATTTTACTTTATTTAATTAGCGTGATGCAGTATCAGGTGTCATTTTGCTGAACCTCAATACTGTTCTTCCCAAATCCAACACAACAGTACTTTGCCAACTTACTTCAAAGAGGAGCAGCTCTTGTTCCCTCGTCACTGGCGATATCTGATACATTTGCTGTGATTGGCTGAATGGTCCTTCAATCAAACTATGTATGTAGTGCGCGTGCTTTTTTTCCCTCCCAGATCAGGGCTACAGTTCCGTTCGCTCTTGTACCCATAGCAGTATATATTTTACTATCATTTTAATCTGACAAAGGGTGGGCAGGGTGCCTTTTTTGGTGTGAAACGGCAATATAGCTTTCAACATGATATTCACCTGTCCAGCGGCTTGCCGTGTGGATGGCGCCTAATGAGTCAGTTGCGAGTAATGTGCGTATTTCTCCTCACCGCCAATTGCTTACTATCGCTATTCTCTTCCTTTTACTATCTGGAGGGTGCGCATGCGTGTGTTTGTGTGAGATATTCGCAAGGCGCCCTGAGCTGTGTATTCAGTCCCGCCATCCTGCTGCAGACTGAAACAGCAGCCAGCAAGAAGCGTCAGCATGACCAGCTGCTTTTTGCATACTTTAGAGCAACAAATCGTACCAGCGTACTTTGGTGTAAAAATGCTTGCCTGCTACGCAAAATGCGTGCAGGTCGGTAGGTCTGCATTCGCCACATCGAAGTTATGCTTAAATCATGATCTGTACCTTGGAGTGTGTGACACACTGTACAAGAAGAGTACTGAGCTGGACGATTTAAACCTGGATAGTGATGATAATGATGAGATGGGCAATTTTGAAGCAGGTATGGACTTGGAAGTGATCAGCAATGATACATTATAAGGAGACGTTGTCTACCACGATCTGCTCAAGAAATCACGCAAACTTGTCACATTCATCAAAAAGTTAATTGTTCGAAATAATGTCTTTCAATTTAAAGTAAAAGCTGAGTTCAGATGCGAGATTGAATTGCATCTTGACATGAAAACGCACTGGAACTCCATCCCAACAATGTTATAGCCACTAGTGAAGACAGAAGTCACCATCCGCGAGATACTAACCAAATTCAAGGTGCTGGAAATGATTGAGACATTGGATTTTGATGCTCTCAAAACTCTTCTGAAGGCAATGGAACCCGTGAAACTTGCTGTCAAGAATCTAAGTTGAGAAGACGCGACGTTGATGAGTGTTGACAATTTTAGAATTCATGTTCAACAAGCTTTCTAACCTGAAAAATAACTTTAGTACCAAGCTCATGAAAAATTTGAAGTATTGCGTTGAAGAGCGATTGAACAAGGATGTCATGAACCTCTTGCGCAGTCTCAAAGATCCCTCTGTCGCTCCATCAAAAACTACGCTAAACTTCACAGGAAATCTAGCGTCTTGTCTATTTCGAGACAAGAATGTAGAAGAAGTCATCGAACAGTCATCAAATGATGCTGAAAGTCTGAACTTGTTCAAGATGATTTGAATTTGTTCACGCTGTTCCAGAACTCTGGCCAGTGCATTGAAAATCAGAAATTGTACAACGCAATTCTACCCATTAAACCGACATCAACGGACGTTGAAAGAGTTTTTCCGGTCTTTACGAATTTCTGTATAAAATTAAGATTGCGTCTCTCAGACAAGTCACTTAATGCACTTGTATTTTTGAAATATTATGAATTATTTTGCATTGAAGCAAAAATTTATTGATTTAGAAAGATATATAATAAAACGGTGTTCATAAAAAAAACAAGCTTTTGACTGTCAAATTAGTGAACAAAAAATTTGAAAAACAGTAGAAACAGCTGTTAGCTATTAGTAAAGAACTGCTTTTCAAAAGTGTCTGTTTTCAGCCCTATTGCTGAAGGTTGTGTTCCCAGAACGAGGTCTTTCATTTCGCAGGGCACCCTGGGAATTATCAAGAGGAGTCGCAGAGCACAACTTGGTGGCAACTCCACTCTGTACCGGGAACTGAAAATGACGGCTGTGAGGACTCTGAGGGCAGATAAGGAGGTGTTCGTTAGACGAATCTGTGAGCAGGTGACACACTATCTGCGGTCTAGTGACCCACATCCTGCTAACAGAGGAATTGAAGCATTATGCACATCTGAATTTGTTCCTCAGAGACTTGCAGTAATTGCGGGTGATGGAATGGTTCTTACGGATGACACTGCAGACCTACTGGGCCGTCTACTTTGAGCACTTGTTAAAAGCTGACCCTCCAGCTAAGATGTTGGCCATCTCTGAGTCCATGATTCTCAAAGCTGATCCTCCGATCAGGTGTGAACCACCCACTCTCACTGAGATTGCATGGGTCATGAATCAGCTGGGGGCAGGGAAGGCCACAGGGATCTGTGGTGTCCAAGAACTTCTCCAGGCGGGTGGTAAGGCTGTCCTCCAGGCATTGTAGGCAATCTTTGCTTCCATTTAGGAGTCAGTCATCATCCCAGCTGACTGGAAAACATAGCCCCTAACTGGAAAGGGAAGGGTGATCACCTGGATTGCAGCAACTACATGGGCATAACACTGCTTTTAGTGCCTGGTAAGGTCCTTGCTAGGGTCATCTTTAACAGGATCCGTGATCACTTGCTTGCTAAGAAGTCTACCTTCGACTGTATCCTGTTCGCATCGAGTGCAACCATGAATATTGGTAGAGGTTCTTTGTAGCCTTTCTTGATTTTCATAAAGCATTCATCTCAGTTGATAGAGTTGCCCTGTGGGACATCCTGAGACTTCGCGGGATCCCCCAAAGTTGTGGGACTTCATGGCCAACCTATACACTGGTACTGTGAGTGCTGTGCAGAACGGAGGGAGAGCCTCCACGCTCTTCCCAGTTGATTTAGGGGTTCACAGGGGTGTGTTCTTGCTCCTACTCTGTTCAGTGCTTGCAGGGACTGGGTGTTGGGCAGAGTCATGGGGTACAGCAGCTGTGGGGTGTCCGTTGTTGAAGAAAGATTTACTGATCTTCACTTTGCCGACAATGCGGTGATCTTCACATAGTCAATGGAGTCTCTGATCGGGGGTCGCAAGAGTTTGAGCGAGGTGTCCGAGTGTCTGGGAATGCAGGTGTCCTGGATAAAGACCAAGATCCAGCCATTTAATGACTTCTTAAGTACAGCCATCTGTAGTCCATCTGTCTGCGGGGAGAATGTCGACCTTGTGGAGCAATTTACCTACCTTGGCAATGACATTCATGTCTCTGCTGACTCTTCCTATGAAGTCAGCAGAGGTCACTGGAAAGGGGTGTGTGGTACACCCTATATCTTTCCAAAAGGATGCAGGTCCAAATCATTAGAGTCCTGGTGCTCTCTGTCATTTGAGACATGGACACTATCCAGTGAGCTGAGGTGAAGACTGGACTACTTCAGTACTGTGTCTCTTCAGAGAATCCTTGGGTACCACTGGTTTGACTTTGTGTCGAATGAGCTGTTGCTAGACGAGGCTCGAATGAGGCACATTACCTTGATTGTGAGGGACTGTCAGCTACAGCACTACAACCATGTGGCACATTTCCCACTTGGGTCCTCATTGCTGAGGACCCAAGTGGCCTGACCAGACCAAGGGGACACCTACGTAACACATGGCTGCGGCAGATGGATGGCCATTTCCGGAGGGTGGGACTGGACCAGGTGTCTACCTGGGGATCGCCGGCCAGGATCATGAGGAGTCTCGCCATGTGGCGGGTGTGGCAACGCGCTGCCTCAGTGCATGCTCCCCAACCTGACCTGACCTGACCCGATAGGTGTGCCATCAAGCAATGTCAACAGTTTATTTGTTTCTCTTTTTTATTGTTAAAATTTTATATGATAAATCAATGCATTGTTTACATTGCCCAAATCTACTCCATACAATCCCACATTACTGTTTGCAGCAGCTAATCAAGCTTCATTTTTTCAATAACTTTCATAATAGTGGATTGATAAAACATGTTGTGTGAGCATACTGAGGAATAATATCCACACTAATCCCTGCCCCCCGCCACTGTTTTACCTGCTGTCTCCTGACATAGTGAGGCAGAGAGAACAGTGTTCAAATCTGCCCTCCTAACACTCACCTTGTCAGCTTCACTCCAGGCAAGTTGAAAAGAAGAGAAGGAAAAAAAGGACAAACTGAGGGATTGCTTCAAAAAGCATGTTTCTGATTTTTTTCTGATTTACTGATTTTCTGATGAAGGAGAGCTTTAATGTTTAAAACAAAGGAGTGTGTATTCTCCACTTCCCCTGGACTGACTGTCAGCCATGTCTAAGTCATACTGAGTTATTCCGAGTTATTCCAAGAAGCCGCCCTGCCATCTCTACCTGCCAGGCTCTATCCGTGCTCTTTCATTTGAAAGGAGGAGGATTTCAGAAGTATCATCAACAAAGTATCTTCAGGGGAACATAAAGTGGAGTGATCAAGCAGAAGACAAGAATATCACAGCAACCCTCTCCTCTACAGTTACACTCAGGTCTGAAGCACAGGTCAGCTGAAGTTGGATTTTGGTAGCTGGTTTGTCAGCCTAAGGTTGATAGGTTGTCACATAGCTTGTAATTTGTTCATCATCTGGTATGTAAACAAAATGTGCCCACACTGGAAAAACACATAGATATTTTTTTGCCCTGAAAAGGCCCTTCAATGGAAACATTTTGGCATTTATGTCAGATGTGACCCAAAATTGCATATGGACCTTATTACACATCACCTTATACAGTACATCAAAAGTAAAACCAAAGAAAGACAATTTTAAAGAAATATACAAATACATGAAAGATGTGAATAGCAGCAGAGTAACAGTAAAGTATCCAGGAGCCCTGGGATAGAAACATTTGATTTGCATATCAAGATATTCATATTCATGCATATGAGACTTAGAGTCCAGAATAATCCAATCACAACAGGCCTGGCTGAGCATATGTTTGTGGAAGACATGTGCCATTTGTCACTGAGGACATCCTTTCTCCCTGTAATGTACACACAGATATTTCTGTGGTGGAAGAAAGGTGCAGACATGGTACATGTGGATACGTTGCCTAGACAGGTATTTGTACTACCATGTCAAAGATATCCAACCTGTCCCTCTTCGCTAATATATTTCCGGGAATAGAATGGATGTCAAACAAAAAAATACTTCTTCCTTTCATACACTAAAAAATCAATTAGGACTTTTGAAGGAATTTTTTAGGAAGGATGACTTTGTCAGACAGGAGTTTTGTGGCTTTTAACTCATAAAATGTTACCTATTTTTTTCCAGATTTGATCATAAGACTCTCATTCATAATTGGGAGCTGATAGCAAAGTGTAATCATGACTTATACTAAATGAGCATTTGTAGCCTCCAGAGTTTGGCTGGAGTCTGAGGGCCAGAGTAGCAACCAAGCTGAGGAACAATGGCTGTACAATGCAGAACAGAGGATTTCACGCTGATTTAGTCTGAGCTGTGATTAAAATTCTTTTCATTAGTCTGGCTGAATTTAAAGCAACTTCTAAAGCTTACAAGTTATACCAATTACCCGTTTATACACCTAGATTTTTTTAATGAAGCGATTTTGGTCTTGGCAGGTTTAGTTGCAAATACAAAGTTCCTTTCTCCTTCCAGGCCACAAACGAATGAACATGAGGCAGTTAGATACCACTAGTCCTGAAAGACGCAGCCTTTCTCAGGAAATTAAAAGGCCTCATTCTCAAAATTGCCTCATTTTTTACACACAGATTCCTGTTGTTGCTTCATACTTCGCACTGAGAATTAATTTTATTACAGCTTAGAGGACTTTAACCCCATGTTTGGGAAGTGTATCTAAAATTCTGATTTTTAATATGCCTTGATACTTTGTGAAGTAACGAAATATAATTTGACTTCAAATTACATATACAATCAATGCTGGGCAAAATTATGTAATTTACATGTTCTGACATGTTGATTTCCAAAGGTACTGTAGTGTGTCAACATGGGGCCATGGCCAGACTGAGATCGCTACAGGCCCCAGGGCTTTAGTACCATATGGCCCCTCTCATCTAATCAGCCTCTCTGAGACAACCCTGCAGCTTGATGCAAACGTGCAGACTTGCAGTATTTGTGGGGTGAACTTTGTTAAAAGGACCTCAGAAGGCTGCCATTACCCAGTCTGGTGAGAGGTCAACATCTATGAGGGTTTAAACCTCTTAATATATTAAGGGGTTCAAACCCAGTCTAGTCTTATTGACTAGAACCCTAGCAGTGCATGTCTTCCTTGGATTTTCCCATCATGAAAAAAGCTACCTGTTGTTGCTTTTTATTAATTAATGTCCCTACAGTACATGAATTCATATAAATCCAGACTGAATTAAGCTGTGTGTGGCTCCATACATAGATGTCTGTAAAACATATGCTAACATATTCATAGAGGAACACGTAGTGAAAAATAAAATGGGCTGCTTCTGTACCCAAGCATGGTTTCTCAGTCCAAAATATTTTTTTAAATTAAAGTATAGGTCTATATATGGGACCTGTGAGTCAGTGACAGAAGACAAGAACGTTATAAACTAAAATGGAAGAAAAACATGTTCTATCACTTTTTAAATAAGTGTGATCCTTGAGGAATGTGGCCGGGTGCCAACAGGCTCCTAACATTCACACCTCCTTCAATACCTTTGAAGAGTCTATCATCTTCATGCGGTAGAGCTTGACGTATTGCTGTCATTTACGAGGGAAATGAGTAGCCTCCCTATTGTAGATAGCATAGCTATCTGTGCCTCACAATAGGCCTATCACTTCTCTCATGGTAACTGTTGAGTTGTTTTTTTTCCATCACACAGACTGTGGGCCTCAGTGTCTAATCTATAGGGAAGCATGTATTGGTGTTTCTGTTATAACACGACATAAAACTGCCCATAAAACTGCTTGTTTGCTAAATCACAAGGCATTATGTAAAATGTTGGGTTGGGCCAGCCTAGTCAAAGCCATTAACCATTACATTCAAAACACTAGGATTAAGTTTTTCTTCTCCTGTTAAAGCTTTTCTTTTATATTCAACACATAAAAATGGTTCTTTGATACTATATCGTAACCTTGTTTATTTAATCAATGTTTAAATATTTAAATTTATGATAATGGACAAGATTTTGTGAAAATGAGTAGGCCTTCTCCCCAAACAATGTCATAGCTATTTAGCTACATAGGCTATTAAGTGATACAAAAAGACAGTTCAATATAAGCAAATCTTACTCTGATTGAATACAGTATAGATCAATTCATAGTGTTCTACATTTAAAATGTTCAAAACAAGTCACTCTAGTTCTTTTGAACTGGGAAACCCTGGCAGCCAATTTGAAACTGAAGTTCCTCATTAGTTATTGACAGTAATGTTATGAATATTACAGTAACATTCAATAATAGTGATGATATGGATGTTTAAATTTATAACAACTTTGTTTATGTTTTTGATTATCTTCAATTGAGGATTTTCATTCAATTAAGTCACGTTGCAAAGACAGATTCCTGATTAAATCATTTTCTTCCTATACCCTTAAAAATGAGCACTTCCTCTGCAGAAGAACATACTGTATGCAGGTCTGTTACTCCACCATGTAAAAATGTCAAAAATCACTGTAATCTTCAGAGAAATTTGTATAATAAAGACATCTTTCAACTATTTACCCATCATTTATGAGCCAGTTCACACCACTGCTTGTAGAGTCTCCAGGGGCCTTTATGTGAATGGAGCAACTGCAGGGAGACGGATCTCACTCCAAGACGCCACTTACCTTGCAGGGTACAGCAACCCCTGAAGCAAAAGCCCAGGATAGATTTAAGAAACAGTGCTTTTCCAGGAACAGATGGTCCATAAGGTAGATCCGTTGAGGGCTTACTGAGTAGTGAGTAACTTTGCTTAGGGGGAGTGACTGTCCATGCCGTGTCTCCATAAAGGAACCGGTAAGTATGCAAAGAAACACAGCTGGGTTAAGGTCACTAGCGTCGTGGTGAGTCTCAAACGTGGTGGACATTACACAAGAGTCCCCTTGACTGTCCCTTGCTCATGAAGATGTACCATTTTAAAGGCCTCAAGGTGCTCTTAAAAATGATCTGCAGTTGTTTCTGTTGCTGTCTTTGGTGCAAAGTGATCGGACATTATTTGAGCCAGGGGTGTAATTTGGGCACCTGCCATGCTATATCTGCTGGCCTTTGTATCAGTTCCAAAAATGGGGGACCTGGTTCATCACATCATTGGGATCATTTTTATATTTATAATTATATATTTCTTTGTATGTTTGATTTATTGATTGATTAATTGATTATTTATGTGGGAGAGACATTGTAGTATCATTGACCATAAAATTAATTTCTGGATTTTAATCTTGTTCCACCGCAGATGTAGTTTAAATTAATTACACGTTTACAATGTAAACTTAGTACTTTGCATTCAGCGGGATATTGTAGTTACATGACATTCCTCCAGGTCCCAGCCTGAATGCTTCAAATTGGGTCTAATGGCATTTGCATTTTATAATATTTTGAAATGAAAACACAGAAATTCCATTGACAATAGTGGTTCCAGAAGACTGGATGCCCATTATAAATGTAGGGTTTCATTATACTGAAGCATTTAAAATGGTCTGCTGATCTAGCCACTTCCCCTCCTGAAATCAGTTAGCTATCTATCAGTACACGGTTGCCAAGGGAACAGGAACATGGATAAAAACAAACCTTACTTGTCCAGGACAAGTAATGGGTTAATGGATTAATCTACATATATCAAGCTAGTACAAACAGGCTGTGCTGATATCAAGTATATATTTTAATTGATTAAATATTCTAGTGAGATCCCCCACTGTTAAAATATTGGGTTATGGAGTATAAAAACACCTCAAACAGTCTAATCTAAAACAAACCGAAGTCACACATAAGGGGCTTTGTTAAAGCTTGGCCTGCTCCCCATGCAATGATTGCCTATGTGGTGTTGTCTACATTTCCCTATTTGCAACTCTGGCTCTGACATCTTCCTCCGACCAGCATTGCTAGGGTAACAATGATGTGTGGGAACAAAATAAAGACAGGGTTTAGAAACATGAATCTGGATTGTGCTTTTCCACTTGGCAAGTAAAAATTATGGAAAATCAGCTTAGCGTAATCCCAGCTTGTTGTGTAGGATCATACTCAGTGAATTGACACCGTTGTGCACAGAAAATAATGTGCTTGTTAGCACATTAGAGTCAGGAAACACATCCATGATACATTTATTTATTATTTTATTTGTAGTATTTTTTGGTATACTTGGCACCCTTAGCATATACAGTATACTATGCATATTTTGTATCCCATATTTCTGCACTACCTTTCCAGATCAAGGAATGAATGGTGTCTCCAAGAGTTTTTTATTATAATACAATGTCTGTGTAGTGAGGTGGAGCTGGAGGGTGCGATCTTGTTGGGGCATGGTAATTTCATCAACCTGATTGATTAATCGTTGCGGCCAGCGTGCGTATAGAAGATCCGGTTGTGGTTGCGTGCGGGACTGCTCTGTAACCGGTGACGCGACTCTCCGTGCGCCAGTATCTCCTCCCTCAAAGTTGTGGGTATATCGAACGCTGCAGGTAGGGTACCAGTGGATGGTTTTGTTTGCTTGCTGTATGGGTGGTTGCAATGTGCTTTTCGATATATTTCTTTACAGTTGCGAGGGCTCGGTATATCTAGCCGCTTGCGGTTGCTCCCGCTTTTAAGGTTTCCCTTTTAATACCTCGTGTAATCTGCCAGGTATGTCTCGTCTCCTTTTACTAACAGTGTTTGGGTAGTAGGGGCATGCCTAATAATGTGTTTGTATATGTAGTGGATCGTGACTTGGAGTGTTCCCGGACCGATGTGAGCCAGACAACCAGCGGGATACTAAGCCACTACAATTGTTGCTGTTTTGCCCGGATGTTTTTTTGTTTCGTGTTTAATTAGTTTTAAGTATTAATGTGTTAGTTGGGTGGATGTAAACTGTGGGGTGCCATTGGGGAGGTTTGGTGCTGGGCGGTGGGGATCTGTTTTGGGGCGGCAAGTCGAGGCGATACAGCACTGCGTGGTCGCTTTGCCCTTTTAGCCCACCCCCTAGGTGGATGTACTTATACCATGTAATGCGGTGACCCCTTGGAGTACTTTCTGACGGTTCGCCTCCCATTCCCCTCCCTATGATAACAGCTGCTGGGTTTGGGTTTCTTTTTCGTGCGATTGGAGTGTTTTAACATGATTTGATTTGCACCATTTGTGATGTAATTTTCAAAGTAATTTGTGTGCTGTTTGGTTTCTTTTCCTTTTGGAGTGCGAACTAAACGCAACATAATAAAGGGAGTTTTCATGGTCTTCACGTCTTCCCGGTGGTGATTACGAATCTGTGTCCTCTTATATTGGAGTGGGTTGCCAACTCCTGTACTTTAACTCTCTGGGTGAAATTCCCAGGGTGGCGTAGTCGGGTTGTCCATTTCCGTATCCCTCGCTGCTTCCTCCCCTAAAAACGCCACATCTGCATTCCTACAAGTTCAAAAAGGCCATCTCTATTCTATCTTCATTTTTAATAAGTTGTATATTAAAATGTCTTGCTTTTTCTGAGGCTGGGCTAAAACAGCTTTGGTCCCTGGTAACAATCCAGTTGGATGCCCTGAATTTTGCCTACCAGGCACACATAGCTGTGGAGGATTCTCTGATCCACTTCCTCCACAGACCCGAATCCTACATAGACAAAGCCAACATCACAGCCAGGATCATCTTCTTTAACTGCCTTTAACACTATCCAGCCTCTCCAAATTGGGAACAAGTTCAGGACAGTGCAGCTTGATGCCCCTCACAGTTTCCTGGATCATGGAGTAAATCACAGACGGCAGTTTGTGAAGACCTGGGATTGTGTCTCAGAGATGGTGGTGAGAAACACTGGGATCACCTCAGGGATCTGAGGTGTCTTCCTTTCTGTTTGGTCTCTACACATCAGATTTCCTGGTCAGCACCAGCTCTTGCCATTTATAGAATTTCTCAGAAGATTCCTCCATTATAGGATATATCAGCATGCTGAGAGGAGCTGGAGTACAGTGGAGTAGTACAGGACTTTGTCTTGCAGTGCAAGGAGAACAACCTGCAACTCAACATCAGCATGACAAAGGAGCTGGGGCCTCATGTATAATGACGTGTGTAGAATTCACACTAAATCATGCCGTACGGACAGAACTAGGAATGTGCGTAAGAAAGAAACAATGCAGATGCACAAAACTGTGCGTAAGCACAGATTGACACACAGTCCCTTTATAAATCCCAATGAGCATGAAATTTTACGCACGTTAACGAGCCCATAGCCACCCCCTGACCCGCCCATAATTATGTATATTTGCCTACGTAAATCTGTATAAATACCCACTTTGTTCTATGTTTTTCTTAAACAACAATGGATAAACCACGTGGGAAAAAGAAGTATTTCAACCAGTTGAAAGTGGAGGTCATGTTATCTGAAATTGACAAAAGAAAATTAATATTTTTTGGTGGCTTAAGTAGTGGCATCAGCAATAAACGAAAGTTGACGCAGTGGTAGAGCGTGGCGGAGTCAGTTAAAAATGTTGTTTCCAAAATTCACACGGTGGCCGAAATTAAAAAGGAGTGGTTGGACATTAAAGTCGACGTGAAAAGATGAGTGGCTGCTCACCATAAGAGTCTTAACAGCACAGGCGGAGGGAGCGGAATTCTCGGTCTCACAGTCTTTGAGTAACGAGTCGCTGCAATAATTGGGGGGACACTTTTATCAGGTGAGGGGGACGCCGATGCCAGCGCGGGTGACTTTTTCTCGTACCATCCTTCTTTGAATTACTTGCATGTTTATGAATAAAAAGTAGAGCACATATGCGGTGTTACTTTTGTTTATTCTGTTTGTTTATTCTTACAGACAATTGTGCAAGAGGTGCCCCCAATGCCGAGGACGACACAGGTGGCGATGGTGCTGCTGTGCCGAGCACATCTTTGGGCACTGGCTGCACACATTCCCTTGCCTCGGAAACCGGGGGGCGACCATCCGGCCGTGTTCTGACTGAAGCTGTGTTGCAATCACAAAAAGAAATCGTGAATGCTGTAAGAGATGTTACCAATGAATGAAAACATCTAAATGATATGCGGTGTGATATTAACAACACATTAAAAGAATTAGTTAAAAAATAAATGCGGTGTTCGGTTACCTGCTGTCATGCCCGGCTCGTCCGCTCCTCGTGTGTGCCACGCCCCCTGATTACCCACATGTACTTCCCCGATTGTACCCAGTTGTGTCTAGTTACTTTGATTAGTCCTGTGTATTTAAGTCCTGGTCTCCCCGGTTTCCCTTGTCCGTCATTGATGTTGGTGAGCGTCTTTTCCAGTGTTCCGTCTTGCCCATTCCTGTCTCCGAATAAATCCCCGTTTTCCCCGTATCCCGCTTGCCTGCATGCTCATTGCTGACGCACCTACCCGCACGATTGCCTGCTGCACCACCCCGATCGTGACACCTGCTTTACATTATTGCTCTTACACTCAAACGAATCTGTAACGCTGTTCCAGTTGGCGGAAAATTAGGTGGCTCAGGGTCAGGTTCATCTTGCCTAAGCTCTTCAGATACCGGCAAGCCACGATTTTGTGCCAGATTATGCAGCACGCTATATGCGTGTACAATGCGACACTTTTTGTGGTCTGTATAGCGGCACCCCACCGGTCTTGTCCAGGCAGCGCTAGCAACCTTTAAGCTGCCCTATAGTGCGCTCTGCCACCACCCGAGCCCGAGAATGGGGGGCATCATTATATCAGCCACAACTTCAGTGGGCACCCACTGTTCCCTAAGGAACTGTAAAATAGTTAAATTAAACAAAGCTTACAATACTGTACCAAATTATAAAATGGGAAATATCTTTTTAGGGCGGCATGGTGGTGCAGCCTCTGGAACCCAGGTTTGAGTCTCCGCCTGGGTCTCATGTGTGTGGAGTTTGCATGTTCTCCCTGTCATGCCCGGCTCATCCGCTCCTCGTGTGTGCCACGCCCCCTGCTTACCCACGTGTACTTTCCTGATCGTCTCCTGCTGTGTCTGATTACTTTGGTTTAGTCTTGTCCTGTTTTAAGTCCTGGTCTGACCTGTGGTCCTCGTCTGTCATTGAGGTTCGTAGGCGTTTGTTGTTTCCTGTTCCTGTTCCTGGTCCCCGTCTACCCAATAAACCCCAGTTTCGCCCTGATACCTGCTTATCTGCCTGCTCCTTCCACGCCAGCCCGCACGATCGCCGCGTTGTCAACCAGCGATCGTGACACTCCCCATGTTCTCGTGGGGTTTCCTCCGGGTACTCCGGTTTCCCCCCACAGTGCAAAAACATGCTGAGGCTAATTGGACTTGCTAAATTGCCCGTAGGAGTACGTGTGTGAGTGAATGGTGTGTGAGTGTGCCCTGCGATGGGCTGGCCCCCCATCCTGGGTTGTTCCCTGCCTCGTGTCCTTTGCTTCCTGGATAGGTTCCGGACCCCCCTACTATCCAGTAGGATAAGAGGTTTGGAAAATGGATGGATGCAATATCTTCTTACCCATCAGCCAGCCATCACGTACCAATCATGAGTTGAGCCAGGCCATCTAGCCAGAACATTAATGCAGGGGCATCAGAAGCTTTTTGAATGTGGGGGGGAGGGGGACACACTGGTATAAAACTAATATTTGATGTTAAATGTGGGGGGATCCAAACAAAATAATTATGAAATGTGAGGCAGACACGTCCCCCTCAGAATTAATGGCGGCGACGCCCATGCATTAATGATACACATTTTCAAATCGTACATAATTTGTACATTAATAGAGTGAAAGTGCTTTCTTTTTACATAAGTAAATTCATTCTCCGAAGGCTCCTTTATAGCAATGTACATGCAGTCAACGGCTCCGATTACATTAGGAAAATCGGACATCGCGGCAAATTGTGCTTTAATTTTTGTCTGTTCAACCACAGTGTAAAAATGTATATATCTGGGTAACAAGCGGATTATGCCGTCCCATACAGCTGGCATGGCGTGACTTGGTGTTGACTGAGAAATACTCGATCGTTCCACAAGTTCTTGCTGAAAATCACTTGTGGCTAAGAACTCGAGAGTGGACAGAACTTGTAAAGGAACAGGTATAGCGCAATTCCTCATCATCTGTCTAAGAGGATTGCTCTTAAAAAACTGGGGTAATGCTGGCCCCAGTTCAGCACACAGCTCCAAGAGGATTGCTCTTGGAAATCTGAATCGAATTAGAAGTCAGTCATTATCATGGGCCAAGAAATTACTATGATCCCTGAATACGCACTCTCTTCTAATTCTTCCAAATGCTGTCTTCCAATAACGCAAAGGCTGCCATGGTAGGTATAATAGTTCAATCATTTTCTGCATCGTTTTATTGTTACAGAGTGATTAACAATCAGGTGCCGTACATTTGTAAACAACATACAATTAATATCGGTGTATTGAATAAAGTCAGGGTCATGATTGTGAGTTGAAAAAGGGAAATCACAGTACCAATGACTTGCCACTGGGTGCCATCTGTTTAAAAAACCGAGCAGAAACGTGCGTACACCATGTCTGCAGCTTCTGTAAGAATGTCAGTCGCGGTACGCCAAGTTTCGATTTATACATCTCGACGTGAGCATGGAAACGGACGTACGCAACATTTTTGTGTATACGCACCATTTATAGATGAGGCCCCTGGTGATGGACTTCCGGCGTCACAAGGAGCCCCTGAGACCAGTCACCATCCAGGGGGAAGAAGTCGAGGTCGTGCAGGGCTAAAAGTACCTTGGGGTATTTGTACCTCAACAGCAGACTGGACTGAGCAGCAGCAGAGCAGTGCTGTAAAACAACTGTCATAGTAGACCTTACTTTCTGAGGAGACTCAGGTCTTTTAGCATGTTTAATCAGTCAGTCGTGGCAAGTGTGCCTTTCTACACTGTGACCTGTTTGGGAAGTGGCATCAGTTCAGGCAATGCCAAACACCTGATCAAACATCAGGAAGGCCGGCTCCATCACAGGACTAACCCTGGACACACTGGAGGTAGTAGTAGAAAAAAAGATGCTGACAAAATTGGACAATATTATGAACAATTTTGCCCGTCTGTTTCAGGGGGCTCTAACCTGGAGCACATCTAGCCACTAGTTCATTCCACTATGGTTTATCTGTACAATACATTCTTGCTTCTTATTTAAAATTTCAGGCATAGAACTAACTATAAATAATTTCTGCAAATCACTTAAATAACAACAATACTTCTGTCTAAGAACCAAGGCCTGTTGTCAGTGATATCAAAATGGTCAAGTCCTGTGGTCAATACCAAAATGATGCAATGCACATGTAGTCCAGACATATTTGTATAACTTAGCTGAACAGGATGGCATGCAAGTCCAGTTTGAATAATCAGTAAGCATATATTACCCCGATTTTATTTTCACTACACTGGCTGCCAGTTAGATTTCGTGTTGACTACAATTAATATACTACTCTTAACTTACAGAGCTGTAAATGGTCTTGCACCGCAGTATGTGAATGACCTCATTTTCAACTACAGTCCGAATCGTACACTTAGATCGCAAGATGCAGGTCTTCTATCCATACCCAGAATAAAGAACGTTACTTTTGGGGAAAGAGCATTTGCTCATAAAGCACCACAGCTATGGAATAAACTTTCTATCAGTGTTCGGAACTCAGACACAATCTCTACTTTTAAGTCAAGGCTTAAGACTTACCTGTTTAGTCAGTCTTTTGGATAGTAAAATCCCCTTTTCTAAGGTGAATGGGTAATCTGGAGGTTCATGGTCATTTGAGATTAAAGGTGAAAGGGGGGATTGCTGCTGTCGTCCTGCCACTCTTGCCGATCACTTAAGCTGTTGACGGTAGTTTGACTTGACACCAAAACCCCTGGAAACCCTCATGTCTGTGCTTCATTCCAGGTCTCTCTTTTAGCCAGGCTGCCATAGTTACTTTAGTACTGCCAGAGGTTAGGTGTAGGACAATAAGTCTTCTCCATCTTCTCTTTTCCAAGCTGATCCCAAGTCGACACTACACTGCTTGGACCCTCACCTGGACTCCTTGGGGATAATTACATGAAACCAACTGGGACTTTTAAAACTATATGAACTCTAATGAATCTCAGTATAAATGCAATTTCATGCTCCCCAGTCACCCAGAGGAGGATTCTCCCCTTCTAAGTCTAGGGTCCTCTCAAGGTTTCTTCCTGCTAGAGGGAGTTTTTCCTTGCCACTGTCGCCTCAGGCTTGCTTGGCATTCAGGCCGGTTATATGTAAAGTGGTTTGTGACAATGACTGTTGTTAAAAGCGCTATATAAATAAAATTGAATTGAATTAAGCATTAAATAACTCAGTACCAAGTACCAAGAGGTATATAAAGCTACATTAATAAAATATTAGTTGTATATACAGTTGCAAGAAGTAGTATGTGAACCCTTTGGAATTATATGGATTTCTGCACAAACTGATCATAAAATGTGATCCTATCTATCTCAAAGTCACAACAATAGAAAAACACAGTCTGCTTAAACTAATACCACACAAATAATTATATGTTTTCATGTTTTTATTGAATACACCATGTAAACATTAACAGTGCCAGTGGAAAAAGTATGTGAACCCTTGGAGTTAATAACTGGTTGACCTTCCTTTGGCAGCAGTAACTTCAACCAAACATTTCCTGTAGTTGCAGAACAGACCTGCACAACGCTCAGCACTAATTCTTGACAATTCCCCTTTACAGAAATGGTTCACATACTTTTTCTTGCAACTGTATATTTATATTTCTTTGCCTAGATGGTGTATTTAAAAACATAATGCATGGTTTTATTAACAGCATTAACCCACACTCCACAGAGACAAAAACATGCCTGGAGAATAGTGATGTCAGGATTGATACACTATATGGACAAAAGTATTGGTACACCTAGCCATCACAACCACACAGAGAGTGCGTTGCCTTAAAAATTTTTTCAAACGGCACTTTTTTGTATACTGCAGGCGATGTGGAAAAGCTGTCAAAGAGTGCAGTTTGCCAGGCAATTTGCAAAGTAGTCCTGAAATATATACTCTGGGTTTTCGCAGTGTTTCCTGGATACCTGTGTGTGCAGAAAATTAAAGAGGCCTTTAATGCCATTGGAGGTAATATATAGGCAAACAAACTACAGTCCTATAACGAATTTAAAAATCGGACCAATATTCTCATCATCCAGGATTTCCAAATGTGATTGGGGCACTGGATTGTACCCAGATCAGAATCAAGTCCCCATGAGGTCCAAACGAACCATACTATGTGAATAGAAAAGTCTTCTACAGTATTAACGTACAGGAATTGTAACCTATAATATAATGCCAATAGGCATGTTGACATACAGGACAGTTTTTTTACTCACTGTAAATTCTCAGGTGATCTGTGATACATCGTACCTTATTTAAAAGGTAGAGGCTAAAAGGCCAGGGTCTGTTCATGACTCCAGAATATTTAGGGAGTTACACCTGAACAAGATAATACTCATACATATTTATAAATCATGGTGAAATGCGCATTGTCAATCACAACTGTTACCTATTCCACAGGTGATCATGATGGAATCCGGATAGGGGATATGCCTGTAGACATTTTTTAATGACACCATTCCCTAACGCCAACCCTGCTCCACAAAACTGATATAATGCAGCTCTGTGTAGGACAAAGGCATGAATTGAAATGACCTTTGGCCACCTGAAGGAGAGATTTCAATGCCTGAAAAGCCTGAGGGTTACACCTGACAGAGCATGTGACTGCATGCATGCTCCATCCTACACAACACAGCCACAGCCACCATCAGAAAGAGAGGGCCCCTGAGGGGGGGTTACAGCCTGATGACCTTGAGCCAGTCCACCTTAACCAGCCCAGCAGCAGAGCGGCCAGAGACCAAATTGTGGCCCAATATTTTCAGGAATGACAACGCAGTCATTTCACACAAATGTTAACTTTATTATCAAGACACTTTACTGCCCTTCAGCCTGTAAGGAGTATATAACTCAGTATTAATAAGTTGTACACGCATAATATATGAATGAAAGAGAGAGAGATTTGTTACCATTTGTTTTTTAAGTATTTCTATCTGCAACTTAATTTTGGTCCTCCTCAGTTCATTAAATTCCATGTCCTGTTGGATTTTTCTCATTTTCAGTTTCTGGTATGTGATTTTCTGTTAAAGAAATCTCTTGTACAGGACACATACATTTTTTTGCAAATGAAAATCTGAAGACAAATGCCTTAAGATTCTCTCTGCACTGTACACAGTATAGCATTTTGAATCTTTTTTCCACTGTACAAAGTATAAAACATGGCTCTACCGCCCTCGCCATCTCCTTTTATTGATGTGAATTTTGTTTCAGAAGGGACATGTGTGCCGGCACTGGGCTCCTGTACAAATGTTATATCATCATTAGAACTGATTGCTCAGCATAGAGTTTGTTCAAACATTATTTGAAACATTTACCTCTTCCCCTGACGAAGGGTCAGACACTATGTCTTCATCAACTGCATCACATGGGTCAATGCCTCGTTGGACACCGGTTCAAGGGTTATGACATTAGGAAAAAAAATAATATTAATCAAAATAACCACCCAGGGCAAAAAAAGGAACATATGGAAATTGTGCCACAAGTCCTCTGTGAACGCACCTACGGCACCCACGGAGCACAAATATATGCAATGTTCATCCTGTACCTGACATGAAGTGATCGCTGCTGCATCCTGCCACTGGCTCTGAGGAGGAGCTTCCCCCTTGAATGCCCTGAGAAACAGGGCGATGGACATTCGGCTGGAGAGCCAGAGGGTTAGGTCTGGACCACAGTTTTTTTTTTTTGTCTGCCTTCTTATTAGCTTTAAAATTAATATTTTATACACTTTATATATATATATATACACACACACATATACACATATACATACACACACACATATTGTCATGCCCTGCTCGTCGGCTCCTCCTGTGTGCCACGCCCCCTGCTTACCCACGTGTGTTTCCCGGATTGTACCCAGCTGTGTCTGCTTATTTTCAATCAGTCCTGTGTATTTCAGTCCGTGTCTTACCCGAGTCCTTTGTCTGTCATTGATGTTAGTCAGTGTCTGATGTCTCCTTCCCCGATTCCTGTTAATAAATCCCCGTTTGCCCCGAATCCTGCCTGCTTGCTTCCTGATTCCCCGCACGATCGCCGCTCTGCCCGCGATCACACGTGACACATATATATATATATATATATATATATATATATACACATATTTTATTTAGCAATTTTTTATTGCAATTAATCACATTTCAATATTTGACATAAGAAATTTTAATTTGTTTGACGAATGAATCAATATAAATAAGCTTAAATTTCAAATTCTTGTTTATTTTCCCATCAGTCTACTACACAGACCAATAGATGAGTGCAGAAAACATAGAGCAAACTGATTTCAGAAGACTGGAAATTTTCACCAAAAATGCCAAAGTACTGATTGACAATTGTTCCCATTTTTCAAACATCATGTATGAAAAACTAAACAATCCCATTTCAGTCAAAAACTCCCTCAAGTATCCCTGGCCAAAAATAAGCAAACTGTCAGTTCAAGATAAAGTGCTATGTCTACCATCTAAAATGGTATAATTACTTACCTTAAATAGTTACCTGATAAGAAGTGGTCCGCGACCTGTGAAAAAGTTAAATACTGAAGTGCTAATTGCGCAAGCGCGCCAATGGGATTTAGAAAGTTACATTAGCATTCCGCTAGTTACTAGTTAATTTAACCGCTTGTAAGTGCAAAGTATTTATTGTGTATTGTTTTAGTTGTAATATTTGTATTATATTTTCAGTTTCATGGTGCCTCTTTTAGTAAACATCTCAAACGGCAAGATTTGGTTCCCAGATGTTTATTAGAGGAGAATGTCCATCTAAAAACTGTGCACTCACATTAGCAAGGACAGAATAGTGCGAATAAAATGCGTACATTTTTATAATTCGTTATTTTTTTCTGTAATTAATATAAATTAATGCATTAAAGTCCCAGCCCTAATATATATACATACACACACTCTGTATGAGATGTCATATTTACCAGTTTGAAGTATATTTTTTTACTTCACTTTAGCTTGTTCCCCTGTCCTGATTGTGCTGATGTTTGATCTGGAATTATAACAATTAAATGATGATTAACGTGACACATTGCAACTGTGACGCTGCATTCAAGTAATATAATAATTGGCAGTAATACGATAATTATAGACTACTTATGCATTTAACTTCTCGGTCACTTTTTGCCAGCCGTCTTTTCTGGTTTGTGCCGTTTTTGTGGTGTTTCCTTTGGTGCAAATTAAATCTTTAAACTCATTATATCCCTCCAGTATAAGGTCCTGCTCAGCTTCGGAGAAGAATTGTCCCCTTTCTTTCGCCATGTTGCAGGAGCCAATGAGAGACTTGCCAATCCTGCTTTCTAACTCAATATAATATATAGGCTTTTAAAGCAGTGCAATCATCTCGGATGATTGGATCCAGCTTAGCTAATCTACTCGTGAAGTGCATTTCAGGAGCCAAATTAATCGGATGATTTTCACCCCCATTAATTGACCCAAGATGAGGCTTCTGATCTTGGATGATTTAAGTGATGTATGGAGAATACCCCCCAGGTGGCGCTGTGAAATGTTGTGCAGTGTACGCAAACTCAAAAACTAGTCCGCATGCAGTTGCAGATCAGGCAGTGACAGTCATGGCAAATTTCAAGCCATGTATGAGTTTAATTTCTGACACAACAAAATAAACGATAGATGTAATTTGAAACAAAACACATTTTATTATATTCACATTATAAATACTATCATATCAAACAGCCCTACAGGCATATCAGTGCTAGAACAATTTTTGAACTGTGTGGCTGAAAGTATGTGTTCAGCTTAGTGTGCTATTCTACTTCGAGTATCTTTACCAAACATTCAAGTAGCTAAAATTTCAAGGCAGCTGGGGGGCTTTTTTAACACTTTGGTACTTTGGGGTGCGACTTGAAACATTTTCTTTGTCAATTGGTTATGTACAGTAAGTAGCTTGCCTCAATACAGCTGCCATCTTGAAAAAAACTCAGAAAACAACGAAAAACAAAGTAAAACAAAAATAAAGTAATAATAATGGATCCATGGACAAATAAAGAGACCCAAGCTTTAATTGAGATCTGGTTGGAATAACAGATGCAACAAGATAAAGATGGTATGAAAAGGAATATTTTGTATAATGCGACTACTAGGACTGCAATGTGATTTCGTTGAAATAAATATTGGGCTACTTATAAAGCAAAAATGGAGTTCAATATAAATGTCTCACAAACCTGTCTAAGGGTGATTTAAACTGCATAGATGAAAATGATTATAATTGCATCAGAGAATCACGCAAAAACAACAGAGGTACTTTAAATTTTTTAAACATACGCTAGATAATTTTGAAAAGGAATAATCATTAAAATTCTTGAAATACCAAAAGTATGGTACCTGCTGCGGTGGAAAAGTGCCCATGGATGTTCTCATCAGTATTAGTCCATTGCAGCTGATTAAATTACGTAAACGTAATTTCAGTTAACACAGTGGAGTATATTTCTGAAGCTTTTATTAAAAACTAGCATTTCATAATTTAAATGTTTAGATTAGGAAATACCACATATTTCATGCCTGCATTTCGGTATTGTATTGAAATATACTTGTACTAGAAACACTTAATGCCATATTATACATTTGCATCAGATACTATGAGTTCGAGTACTGTTAGGAAAATGTGGTACTTTAACTTAGCTGGGTGATATGGCCTAAAATCTATATTGCGGTATAATTTGAAGCATGTGCGGTAACGATATATATTGCGATATATTATTTTCTTCTGCATGTATATACGTAAAAATTACACAACTTTTCAATAATTTTTAAGATGTGTAACAGATCTTTTTCCAAACAATGTAACACAATTCTTAAATAACAAAGATGAAGAAAAGTAAACTAAAAAATACAAGTAAAATTTTAGTAAAACACAAATTGTTTAAAATAAAGTGCAATTGTAAAAAAATAAACATTACATTTCTTCCTGCTATCCTTATTACTTATTTATATTGCACAAAAATAAAGCTGCATATATTTGAACTAAAAACCCTTCAAGTTCAGCAGGTTATCCGTTAAATATAGAACACCAAATTTCAAACTGCCAATATCTAGTGCAAATACGAACACTGAACATCAGTGTTTATGATCCTTGCGTGCAGTGATTAAACTTTACTGCACATCAGAGGTTGTTCGCCAGGAACACAAATTTGTCCACAGTCTCGGGCTTCAGTGCAGATCGGTGGCATGTTCCTATGTTGCCACTGATGCTGAATGCCTTTTCTGAGGGGACACTCGTGGCAGGAATGCAAATGTATTTCTTGGCTAGGTTTGCCACCCTGGGAAAATTAGCCTGGTGCAGCCGCCACCTCACCAGTGGGTCAGCTTCTACTTCTACATCCAGTGCCTGCAGGTAACTCTTAAGCTCAATTTCAATCGCTTCTCTGTGAATGAAGGCCAGGTTGAGCGGATGCCTTTTTTAAAAAGCTGCCCAGACTTCGTTTACTCCTCTTGGGTTCTCTCTGGGCTTCTCCAGCAGCTCCAGTGCTTGTGTGTGATGGTGGCGACTGAGTGGCAGACACAGCTTGCATCTCTATCAGTGCCTGAATTTCTGCTGCTGCTTTTGTCAAGATGAACTCTCTTCGTTCATCAGCTATATATGATGAACTGAAGCGTGGGTCAACAAAGTAGGCCATATCCAAGAGGTCATCAGTTGCAGGGTCTGAGTACTTCTCATTTAAATACTTGAGGATGGCTCTCTTCACGTCCTTCGTCAGGTCTGTGTTATCATCAGCTAGAGGAAGAACTGTGTTGTTTAGAAGGTGGAGCACAGGTTTGACATACGACACACTCACATACTCATCTCCAGACAGAGCATCTGTGAACTCCATCAGGGGATTGAGGGTCTTGTTCATTGATTCTAACACATCAATGTCCTGCCAAGTTGGTACCAGGTGCCTGGTTTTCCTGTCTGCTTTCAGGACCTGTGATATGGCCTTCTCTTGTTCAAGCACCCGCTGAATCATCTGTTGTCGAGAACCCCATCTTGTTGGTGTTTCAGTAATGAGGCCATGAGGTAGCAGGTTTAGGTCGGCCTGGCCATTTCTCTCTTCCTTTCCCAAGTTTAAGAAAAGGCACAATATTTTCTTGCACTTGCCAATAGCATGTTCAACACGGGCGTCTTTCACACGTCTCTCTAAGGACAAAATTGGAAGATATTATTAGTCCCATTCCATATGCACAATATCACAGAAAACATCTGAACAAACACATCAGCATATACAAATACCAATATAATCTAATCCTAGATAATTCATTTATTTGATGATTAAAAAACACCACAGCATACTTAGTAATACTATATTAATTACTAATATAATGTTAGTAGTAATTATATAACGTAATGATGTAATAAATAACACACACGCACTAAATGTGTGTGTTTGTATGTATGTATGTTTGAGAAATCCTGTGGAGGCTCACATATAATCAGGGGATGACAATTTTTTTGCTCTAGTACTCTAATGAGTACCTACATGAATTAATTGGTACGCACCAACATTTAAAATATTCTCTGTGTCTCGGCCGTGGTCCTGGTGGTGGTGGCGGGGGGGGTATGGGGGTGCACGCCGGGCTCCGTCTTGCGTAGCACTTATGTCAAGCCCTGCATATAATGTTAAACTAGAACTAAAAGAAACGTTTAACCTATCGATGGCGAGGTGGAGCCTGTGGCCGATGCACTGCAGTCTTGTCCAGCCGTTCATGTCCACTGCTTGTAACTCTTCTTTAAGTCCCCATGACTCCAGCGCTTCCTTTAATCCCTGAGATATCAGTTCACCTGTATGATCCTCGGGGAAATAAGCTGTCTGTAGGCATCTGCTGCACAACTTCCACTCTTCATTGATGAAGTGGACTGTGAGACTAATGCAAGGCTCCATTGTGCGACTCGACCACAAGTCCGTAGTAGTTGTATAACGTTTTATGCTCCAGAGTTCGTTCTTCACTTGCTCGCGGACATTGTGGTACAGTTTGGGCATTTCAGTTTGGCTAGGTACCTTGTAACGTGGATCAAGTGTCTTAATCATGTTCTGAAAGCCGCTTTTCTCCACTGTAAGAAATGGCACCATGTCCTTACACAGGTACATGGTAATGGCATTTGTAATATCAATCCACCGCCGATTCTTTTTCTCATACGGAGTGCCTTTAAAAATGCTTGCAAAATATCAGTCTCCTGGTATGTAGGGCCACCTTTTTTCTTTCCACTTGACAGACTGGGCGTCTGTGGAAGGCGCAGCTTTTGGCTTTCTTCATATTCCAAAACGTGCTTTGTTTTGAGGTGATAAAAGAAATTACTTGTATTCCCTCTGTTCGCCCCGTATATTCATGCCATAGGAAAAATTTATATACATTGTCTTGACACTCAGCTAATGCCTGTCACTACTTGAGGAATGAACTCAAGGGAGTCTTTATTGCGTGCTGTTAAGTGCCAGTCTAGCGATAGGACACCTTAACAAAAACCGAAGGTGAGAAACCTCCAACTCACAAACAGAATAACCAGTAAAAATAAAAAGGTTAAATACAAATAATGCGAATAATGGCTTGTATTACAAAAACGGAAAGATAAGACCAATTAACAAGGCACAAACACCAAAGCCATGCCTGTCTCTCACACATGCAGCAAACATGATAACAGAATATGGCTGGGTGGAGCATCATTAAAGGAAAATCGCAGCCCCCTTCTCAAGGGAACAGCACCCCTTTATACAGCCGCGCACTGAATCACCAATGGCAGAACGGGAACCACAAATACACAGACGTGACACCCCCTCCACCAAAAATCAACTTCTACAGTTGATCACCAAAAACAGATTTTATTAGTACACTGTAAAAAATTATTCATTGACTCAACTTGACTTAGTCAAGTCATCTTGTTGCTTTGACAGAGTTAAGTCATATCTATGTAAAGTGATAAATTAACTACAATTAAAATAATTTGTTGATACAACATGAAGCATGTTGACTGAACATTTTGTGTCAAATAATTTGGATTAAAAAAGATTAGCTAAAATAACAAACCAATGCTGGGTGAACTTAATTCATTAAGTTGTTTTTACAAATGTGAATCATGCTTGTTCAACATAAAATACTTATTTTTTTCAACTTAGTCCTCAAATTTAGTTTGGTTAAGTTTACAGAGGTTGATAGAGCATTACAAAACCTACCAGGATATGCAAATAATACCTACAAAGCTACTACTAATCTACAAAAGAAGTAGTCCAACAAATATTAGCATAGAAAATAACCCAAGACATATTTCAATCTGGAATATTTATTCTCAACTGCAGACAAATGTCAACTAAGACACATGGTCAACTATCTTAACATCAAAAGTATAGGTACTGCTCAAATGTAAACTCCGTTCAAGGCTCCTTTAAAACCAAATAAAATTGTGTCTCAGAGACACATTTCCTCTGAACAGAGCAGCCACAACAAAAAATATTAAATGTCAATTGTACAGCTGCCAAAAAATAATAATAAAAATAATATAGTGTCTTGCTGATACATTAAAGAGATACTTTAAATATTACAAAAATGCCTCTGTTCACGGGAATAGGGCTGAAATACATAAAGTGTATAAGTAAATATAAGTAAGTATATAGACACATTTGCTTCAAAGATCAGCAAGAACATCAAGACACAGAAAATCAAAACATAACCAATGAAGATGCTTGCATTATCTAATTAAATGAACAATTTATTCTTCAGAGAGTGGACTCTGGCAGTGCATGCGTCCAGCCCTATTCCCATGAATAGTCGTTGAATTACTTCAAAAGTGTACTTCAAGTCTTTTGGATAGTCAATGTTCAGAATGTACAGCAGTCCCATCAGATTGACAAAAGCACTGGGTACATCTCGCAAGTGGCGAATGACAATAATTTCTTCAACCACAATGGCAATATCATTGTAGGAAGCTGGAAGGGGCTCCTTCACATCCTCAGCAACTAAGAGTATTCCAGTGAGCATTCCCCTGATGACATCCTCCTCAGGATCCGTGGGCTTTAGGAAAAAATACAAGGGTTTGTTCTTTAGGAAAGTTTTGCCAAATAATGCACAAGTGTATCCCTGCTCCATGTGAATTAGCTTTTTGGATGACATGACACTTCTTACCTCACACATCTTCATGAATGCAGATGGATTTTCCTTCATGTACCACGGTAGACCATGCAAAGCTGTTGCCCTCTTCTTTTGGTTTGATACCTGCCAAAACACACGAGTAATATTTATTTTAGTTTGAAATCTAAAACTGGGGATACACAATAAGAAAACTTTTGCGCACGACACTCAGCTGCATCACAATAAGGTGATGAACACATGTCCGTAATTAACACTGAACATATCAAGCAAGTGGCAGTGTTGCAAGCAGAATGCTGGATGCTGCTATCAATCAGCTAAAATATGAGTTGTAAAAGGGAGGATTTGACTGAACTGTAGCACGTGCTGGAGTTCCATGTGGGAGTGAGCATTTACATGGTGAAAGATGTCACTGATACGGTTTTATGCAGGTGCTTGTTTTTGTAGACCGATGAAGGTGTGTTGGTGGTGTGCTGGCGCTTGTTTCCAGTCAGACATCATGAGTGAAATGCCCCCTTTTAAAAGGCGCTATCTGCCAGCAAGCAGTTTCACCAATTCTATTAGCCAACTTTATCAGATTTAATGTATTTTTTCGGGGCAATAAAAATATCGGTCGATAAATTATCTGTCCGATAAATATCGTGCATCCCTACCTAAAAGTAAAAAGAAAGTGATAAATCAACAGTAGGGTGAAGTAAGAGTTTACCCCTCATTTTCTCTCTCCTTCACTTCTTTCCATCCCCACTCCTTCTCCCTAGTCATAAAAGATCCATTCTCCCACCCAACTTGTTACATAATATAGGTGTGTAAACTACTGCTAACAATGAGTGATGAAGACCTGCCAGTTGCAGGGTGTTCACCTTACACACATAATGAAAGAAAAGTGAAAAACTGAGTGATTGTCATTGTGAACATAGCACAGCACAGCACCACAACAAAATGTGACCTCCGCATTTGACACATCTGAAGGAGCAGCGGGCGGCTAACATAGGTAGCAGCCAGGGTCCAGGGCTTGGGAATGGTACCTTGCTCACCAGTGGTACCTTTAACAGTCTGGGACTCAAACCTGCGACCTTCTGATCACGCGACCAGTTCCCTAACCATTATGCTACAGACTACCATGTCAAATAAAAGCATTTTAGTTTTGTTCAAACCCCTGAAGTTTGAGCTCTGAGTAGTAAAAAAATTGTGCATGTATATGTGATGAAAGTGACACAGTGTACAGCACCTTTGGTTGATAAGATTTGAAATGTTTGACTGAGACTATATTCCACTCATGCAGAGAGCTTTTCACAACATGGAACAAGCACAGCATACCCGAGGTATCCAAGAAGCACCTGTATGACCACAAAGACCCAGCAGAAATATACTCACATCCTTGTCAAGGCTCTCCAGTAAGGATGTCATTTCTTTACTCCCCTCAAAGCGCTTTGACCTCAACAACTGAAGAAGTCTGAGCAGGTGACTGTCCAAACGCTCATAGAACAAAGTGAGGTCCATAGACATCAGCCTGGTGAATTCTTTGACGATCTACAATAAGAAGGGACATTTTAAAAACTTGTGACAGTACACTGGCCTTTCACTATTTACTTAAATATAAGTGACAGTAATATTTACATTCCAGCAAGCTGTCCAGAAACAATACTCAACATTGCCCTTGCCTTTGTAGACGGTCTTCTCTTTTCAGGCTACCGTACTTTGTGCTGAATGAAATCTTCAAGAAGGCACTATAGAGGAAGGAGATTACATGTTAACCCACAACCGCTTGAATCACATATGATTAAACTCGTTTCAGTATATATAACTAATAAATATTTCAGGAACATAGAACAAGCCACCTACCTCTCCTCAGAGGGTAAAACTTGCCGTTTTAAGTAAGCATGGCGACAAAAAAACAAAATTCACAAGAGCTTCCAATAATGCGAACAAAAAAAAGCACAACCTACGTACATTGAATAGGATCTTCAACAAAACAAGATTGTTAAATAATCTCTTCCTTATAGTTATCCCGTTATTGGTGAAATGATTTATGAGCTGGGGTGGCATGGTGGTGCAGTGGTTAGCACTGTTGCCTCACACCTCTGGGACCTGGGTTCGAGTCTCCGCCTGGGTCACATGTGTGTGGAGTTTGCATGTTCTCCCCGTGTCGTCATGGGGTTTCCTCCGGGTACTCCGGTTTCCCCCCACAGTCCAAAAACATGCTGAGGCTAATTGGAATCACTGAATTGCCCATAGGTGTGCATGTGTGAGTGAATGGTGTGTGAGTGTGCCCTGCGATGGGCTGGCCCCCCATCCTGGGTTGTTCCCTGCCTCGTGCCCATTGCTTCCGGGATAGGCTCCGGACCCCCCGCGACCCAGTAGGATAAGCGGTTTGGAAAATGGATGGATGGATGGATGGATTTATGAGCTATATAAATATTGAAGATTTAACAACTTCTCTGCTACACATACATGCATGATTGAACGCAGTTTACGTTAAAACACTCCAGTGATTGAAACGGATTTTCGCTTGAAGCGAGATCAGTTTGCTATAATATACGCGTATCCACTTACCCTTAACCTTATACTAAAAATAAAACGCGGCATGTTAAAAGTTAGCCAAATTATCACATCATCATAAAAAATCCAACCAACGGCTAGCCAGAGCTACCTAAGATGCTAATCTATGTCCAATAATCACAACAAACTAAATATAAAATATGGATAAAAGGTTATGGTAACTGGCCGTGTAAGACAGAATAGTTTATTAATTAACTATGTTTCCTAATAAACTGTGTCCAGGTACTTGCTTGTTAACAGCATTGTGGTTCCAATTTTGACGAAATGGCGGGCAATTTCTTCATCGGGCTTTGTGTGTCATGTGACCCTGGCGCAACATTAGTGCGCATGCGTGTTATGTAAAATGCGGATTGCGACGCATTTTTTGCAGTTAATTGAACGAAATATTTTGAGTTCATGAGTATTTTTGTGAGTTGGAGTTGTTCTAACTGATCTTACTTAGTCACAATGAGCAATGAGTTCACTCAGCATGATTACACTAGCCCATCTGACTAAAACCCCAGATCACTTTTTACAGTGTAAGAAGAGGACAGAGTGTCCTCCAAAACATGATCAGATACTTTTTTATACCTGATCTCCAGATTAAACCCTGGCAAGTTCAAAGACCAGTGCACAAAAGACTGATTTGCATTTTTAATCTTGAAGTGAAAGACAAGAGGATTATGATCTATGTAAACCACAACAGGAATAGAGGTTGAACCAACGTTGACCTCAAAATGTTGCACGGATAATAGGAAAGCTAATGCTTCCTTTTCAATGGTGCTGTAATTCCACTGATGTTTCATTTTTTTTTAAAAAAATAAATGGGGTGATCAAGCCCATCAGTATCCTTCTGTAAAAGCACAGCACCAGCTCCAGTAGCACTTGCGTCCACCTCAAGCTTGAATGGCAGATGGAAATCTGGAGATGCAAGAACTGGGGGGCTACAAAGTAACGCTTTACCATTTTCAAACACAGTCTGACAATCTGCAAACCAATCAAAGGCAGAATTTTTATCAAGCAGATGTCAGAGGCAACACAACAGAAACCTTTCTACAGAGCCCATGATAATAACCAATCATTCCAATAAATCTATGCAGTTCTCGCTTAGTGGTTGGAATAGGACATTTGGAGATAGCTAAAACTTTAGCCTCTAATGGACGGACTTGACTTTAACTGATTTTCCCCATGTAACTTACAGTAGCTTTACCAAACTCACATTTATCCAAATTCAATGCGAGTGAAGCATCACACAACCATTTAAACACTTTATGGAGTGTTTGTACATGTTCAGACCAAGCAGCTGAATATATTACTACATCACCGAGGTATGCCTCGCAGTTCGGTATACCTGCTAACACCTTAGCACACCTTGCTAACACATAAGGTGATGAAATGTTGCTGGGGCGTTCCGCAACCCAAAGGCCATCACGGAGCACTGCATGAAGCTATCAGGCATCACAAACAGATCTCTAGACATTAGTGCAACCTGCCAGTAACCTTTCAGCAAGTCTAGCTTACTGATAAAGCTAGCTGCACCTACTCGGTCAATGCAATCCTCCATACGAGGCAGAGGAAATTAATACGGTTTTGTAACTGCATTCACTTTTCCGTAGTCGGTACAAAAAGCAAAATGTGCCATCTGGTTTGGGAAGCAAAATATATGGTGAACTCCATGCACTAAAGCCTGGCACAGGCAAGATAGTCAACCTCAGCTTTCATCGCAGACCTCTTTGCTGGATTAAGGTCATAGGCATGTTGCTTGATAGGAACATGCTCACCCACATCATTGTCATGGCACAAGACACTGGAACCAGGTACATCTGAAAACGAAGATGGAAACAAGTTAATCAAATCCTTAATCTCACTAGCACATAGGTCTCGAAGATTGGAAATAAAAGAGTTCAGATCAGACAAAATCTGAATTCTGGAGATGAGCACAAATGACTGGAATATCATACAAACTGAGGCCATCCTCTTCAGGACTGTAGGAAGAAGTCACTGCTGAGACTGACACAACCGGAACGGGGTCACATTGTAGTTTCTCCACAACCCTGGAAACATGGGCCTTCAACATGTTAATGTGATATACTCTAGTTTTTCGTCTTATATCAGGCGTATGAAGTACATAATCAGTCTCACTCAGTTTAGAATCAACCTCATAAGGTCCAGAAAATCTTGCTTGTAAAGCAGAATTCAAAACATGCAACAGCATGAGAACTTTGTCATGGGTTCACAATGTGTTGAGCCATGAGGCCAACAGCAAACGGGAAAACACAAACACTGACAAAACGAGGGATGGGATGACCAGCAATGCCATCTGGCCAAACGGGGAAGGGACACAGAGTGACAGGAGCTGACCCTGACAGGTTCGCGATCATAGCTAGCCAATTATAACAAACTGTAACTGCGATATTCCCAACGGGTATGCCCTTCAAAAACACCACCCAAACAAAATCCCCAAATTAAATAAACAAAACAACAAAAGTGCTCCAATGGAAGGATTACAAGAATCCAGCTGGAGACACCTAACTCACCAGAGTTCCCAAATGAACGCCCTTCTGCCAGCTGAACGAAATTCCCACGATAACTATGCCAGACGAGCCCCCAATTTGTTAAGTGTCAGTCTAGGGATAGGACACCTTAACAAAGAAAAAGCAATAGCAAAAAACCTCCAAAACACGACGAGCAAAATAACCAGTAAAATAAAAAGGTTTATTACAAATAATACGAATAATGGCTCGTATTACAAAAATGGAAAGATAAGAACAAATAACAAGGCACAACGCCATCGCCATGTCTGTCTCTCACACAAGCAGCAAACGATCATGACAACAGAACATGGCTGGGTAGAGCATCATTAGTGGAAGAGCGCAGCCCCCTTTTCAAGGGAACAGCACCCTTTTACACAAACACGCACTCAATTACCGATGGCAGAACGGGAACAATTAACCATCGCTCTCACTGGAATGTTCTGCAACACAACACAGTCAGAGAGCAAAGCACCACAAATTCACTGAGATGTAACAGTGCACACACATTGATGCCTCCTTACTCTTATTTTAAGTATGCACACCTGTAGCATGGATTACATGCAATGAATAAATTGGTATAGATTAAGTCATTTATTTCCACCAATTCATATGTTGATTCTCTCAAAAAAAATGCTGAATGTTAGTTGCATGTCAGATACACTATATTGCCAAAAGTATTCGGACACCTGCCTTTACACACACTTGAGCTTTAATGACATCCCATTCTTAATATGTAGACTTAATAAATGGTGTTGGCCCACCCTTAGCAGCTATAACATCTTCAAATCTTCTGGAAAGGCTGTCCGCAAGGTATAGAAGTGTGTTTATGGGAATTTTTGACCAATCTTCCAGGAGAGCATTTGTGAGGTCAGGCACAGATGTTGTCCAACATCAGTGGTCTAATTCATCCCAAAGGTGTTCTATTGGGATGAGATCTGGCCCTGTGCAGGCCAGCCAAATTCCTCCACACCAGACTCATTCATCCTGTCCTTTTGAGCTTTGTACAGTGGTGCACAGTTGAGCTGCTATGGGCTGGCCCCCCCATCTTGGGTTGTTCCGTGCCTCGTGCCCATTGCTTCCGGGATAGGCTCTGGACCCCCTGCGACCCAGTAGGATAAGCGGTTTGGAAAATGGATGGATGACTCATTAGCAATAGGGAGTCACACGCGACCTTTCACCGGGAGGAGTCGCTTGCGAGTCTGTCTGATGTCCAAACTACATTTTGTCATAATCATTGATTATAAATGGAATGAATACTGCTATGTGTGTGTGTATGTGTGTGTATATATATATGTAGAATGAAACACGACATGAAACCTAGCATGTATATAATGAAAGATGATACGTATGAAATGAAAGCTGATATATACTGTATATAAAATGAAAACTGGTATGTATACAATGAAATCGGATATATATACAATAAAATCTGGTATAATCACTGTTGAAATCACCATTTGTGAATAGAGTGAATTATGAAACCTGTCTACAACGGCATTAAATGTTTTTTGAAAAAATTTGGCATTTATATGATGAAGAACTTCTGTTTTTACACTGAATGTCTGTATAATTTATATTTTGAACATTGCTGTGGTAACTTCGTTGGGTCTTCCACTACAAGGCATGTGATGAGGGGGAGAGTCACTGGGATGCCAAAAGTTTAAATGAGGCAGAAAGAGTGAGAGCTCATGTGGAGTCTCTCCTGAGCGACGAAGGTTTCATTGTTATCATTGCAAATACATTGCAAAGTACTTCTTTCGATTTGTATATTGTAAATTATGCACAGTACACTGCTCTACGCAGACTTTACTAGATGTATCTATCTTATGTAATTTTAGAGTTATTAACCCATTTATATTTCAATGGGTTAATGCCCTATTGCTCACTGTATAGGTACAGTATAATAATAAATATATTCAGAGATAGATAACCTCAAAACTCAAGGGGTTTCTATAGTCCCCCACTGTTATACTCAGTCCACTGTCCAAAGCACACATTGCAGGACAGGTTTGTCTCATTTAGTGGTACAGTTTTTATACCACTATCTAGCCAGTATATTATGAATGGGTACTCTAGACACAAGTGATAAGTGAATGGGAAGTGCGTATGGGAACATTCAAAGATTAATTAAAATTCACCTGTAAAGAAATCTGGAAGACCAAAGAGTGTTACCATGAACTCAAAATGCTAAACCAATATCTTGTTAGACTTGAAGTCATATATTCTCCTAGCTGTTATCATGCACAAATACTGTATTAACGCAAACCAAACTCAAACGAAAAAGTCATGAAACCTAGCATGTGGCTAAGGTGCAGTCACCAAAAGGAGTCACCAAACTGTCCTTAGGTGTGAATGGTGGGCTGGTGATGGGCTGCTGCTCCAACCTGGATGATTCTCTGCCTTTCAGGATAGGCTCTGGACCCTTGTGACCCAAAATAGAACAAGCAGGTACAGAGAATAGATGGACGGATGTTTGATATGGTCTTCAAATGTTTAGGGGGGGTCAAACCTAACACCCAAGTTGTTTATTGAAGAGGATATGTCATGGCTAGAAAAGGTAATATGGGTTATAGGAGAATGCTGGCCTGTGTAGAGGGTGCCAACCAGAAAGACTTCTGTTTTTGAACTGTTCAACTGTAGAAAGCTGCGTTTTATCCAGTGCTTAATCTCCTCAAGGCAGGTGACTAAAGATGATACTGCCGCAAAGAGCAGACCTATTATAGATTTGAATGTCATCAGCACAGGACCCTTTCTTAAAATAATGAATAGATCCATAACTTTGGTGTTGTCATTGATCAATGTAAAATGCCTGCAACCAGACCACTGCTCAAGAAACCAAACTTTCGATCCTCGTATTACTAACATTTGGATAATGTTTCCTTATGTTAAACACAGAAAAAACAGAAGTACTGGTAATTGGTCCCAAGGCTGCAAGAAATAAGTTTCACCACCTCAACATTGGTGGCCTTCCTACACAACCTAACACAGTGGTTAGAAATCTTGGCCTTCTAGTTGATTCAGATCTATGTTTTATAACAATAAGTCCAGATATCTAATAACAACACTGCGTCATCAGTATTGCCAGTGAAATGTGGAGCCCACAGGATCAGTTGAAG
This sequence comes from Brienomyrus brachyistius, assembly GCF_023856365.1. Taxonomy (NCBI): domain Eukaryota; kingdom Metazoa; phylum Chordata; class Actinopteri; order Osteoglossiformes; family Mormyridae; genus Brienomyrus; species Brienomyrus brachyistius. The sequence continues at coordinate 24,766,396 of NC_064544.1, forward strand.
AATTTTTGTTCTCCATCTACATTATGCCCTTAAGGAAGTATACTACAAAAACAAAAAAATCATAAATGCATTCATATGCTGATGACACACAAATATACCTCACATTTACACCAATAAACTATACATCCCCAATCACCCCAGTAAACTACTTAGATATATATATCTAAACACTGACAAAACAAAAGTTCTGTTACATGGAGGTAATAACAGCACTCATAGTGCCTTGTTATCAGCACTTAACTATGAGCTTACATTCCTGCTTCATTGAATAAACATATTATAGGTGTAATTTTTGTATCTCCATTTTATTGCCACACTAGCTGCCTGTTTAGGATAAGCTTCATACAATTTTAAAATATTACTGTGCTGGTTTATAAATCATGATCCGTGCTGGACTCTACCGTGACCTCAACTTGTGTGGGTCACAAGGTTGCTGATCCAGAGCTTTAATTCTCTGTGTTCCTTACTGAAGTATTTTAGTCTTTACTGATGCCTGGCCAGCATCACAAGCCAAGAAGCAAGACCTTTGCTTGGAGCGAGACCCATATTAGGCTCCTTCTCATCTTGACCATACATGCACTCCCAGTAAACCCATTTGCTTTTCTTGTTTATGAAATCATCAGAGAGCTTTCAAGCTGTAGGAGCCATACTCTAGTAGTGTCTTATGTAATTCAGTGTATCATTAATAATGTATGTTTTGCCCTTTGTAGTAAAATGGTGTTGAAAGCTGCATATTGATGTTTTCTGAACAGCCAGTGTTATAGTAGTTTTATATAATAAACAGCATTTTGGCTTTAAAAGCATAACCTCCCATGAGAGACGCTGCATTTATAAGGAACAGGCCATATCATTCAGACCTTGATCTCAGCCATTCAGAGTAATTATCACCCCATGAAGAGACGGCTTTGTGCATCACTAGCTATAAACAGCACTGTATTCTAATCAAATAGCGAAACCATGAATCTCAACAGGTGCATTTGTTATACAGTATAAATACTGTTTGCAGTGATGTTAATGAACTCTCTGGGGTAACTAATAAGACTGACTTTGCATACCTATTCCCTGTTAAAGTCTGGCATTTTGACAGCTATGCTGATAAATACAGATTGTGTGTTTGTGTGTGTGTATGTGGGGGGGGAAGGTTGTTAAGTGAAATTTTAGTTTTTGGTTGTCTGTCTTTTGTTTTTTTGGGCATCTTTTGTGTTTGTTCCTCCCCACTGCTTTTATTAAGCTCTTCCCCACAACCAACCAAAAGAAATCCCTGTTCCTTCCTCCCATCCTGATGTCACTTGGCTGTGTTTGCCATCCTGCCTGGAGCAAGTCTTACTTGTATGAACTGATGTTTTTGCAAAGACATTGTATTCAGAAACTTTTACTCAGAACAAAGAGGTATGAGGGTCATCTGTTATTGACATCACAGGACCCTCAGTTTCTAAGGACAATTTTTATCTTCATCTATATAAAACAAATATTTATTAGGTGGGTTTTTAAAATATGTCATGTGTGAAAATGAGTTTAATATGAATGTGAATATACGTGTATCAATCAAGCTGCTAGACTCAAGTCTTCAAATAGCATAAATGGCTAAGCCTCTGTATCTCTAATCAGAAGGTTGCACATTTACGCCCAGCCTACGCAAGATAGCCACATGTCTGTGGGCCCTTGAGCAGGACCCTTAACCCCCAGTTCCCCAGGTGCTACGAGTTGGCTGACCCTGTGCTGTGACCCCCAAGAAGATGGGCATGTGTTTGAGCATATGCAGGTGTTTATAACTGAATAAATTCATATAGTTGTATGGATGGTTGACGAATTGTGTTTATTGGGCATGAGCTGAATATCTTATTGAAACAAATATCTGGTATGCATAATGTGTTATTTCTGAAGTTGACTGTCATCTGATCATTATTAATTAATATCCATGTTTGTATTCAGCATTTCTTTCCATTTTTACATTGGATTTTGGGGGAGCAACAACGCTCATTGGTCTGCTACACATACTGCCCCTCCTACATAACTTTTAACTACACAATATTCTCCTTGCCTGATACCAGTTACTCATGTGTGAGAAAGAGGAAGTTTTCTAGACATCCCTGAGTGATCATTTCAGTGTTAGACTTGCATTACATGCAAAAATACTGCATTACATGTGTAATTACCCTCTCCTGGAGCCGACACCTTATCGGGGTGGAGAGGTTTGCGTGTTCAAATGATCCCAGGAGCTATGTTGCCCAGGGATTTAGGCCCCTGGTAGGGTCACCCAAGGCAGACAGGTCCTGTGTGAGGAACCAGACGAAGTATGGCTCACAAGACCCCTAATGACGGACAACATTTTTCCCTTGCCCGGATGCGGGTCACCGGGGCCCCCCCCTGGAGCCAGGCCTGGGTGTCGGGCTCGATGGCGAGCACCTAGTGGCCAGGCCTACACCCATGGGGCCTGGTTGGGCACAGCCCGAACAAGGCATGTGGGTTCCCCCTCCAATAAGCTCACCACCTAAAGGGGATGCCATAGGGGTCGGTTACAATGTGAGTTGGGCAGCGGCCAAAGGCAGGGACCTTGGCGTTCCGATCCTCGGCTGCCGAAGCTAGCTCTAGGGACATGAAATGTCACCTCTCTGATGGGGAAGGAGCCTGAGCTGGTGCACAAGGTTGTGAAGTTCCGGCTAGATATAGTAGAGCTCACCTCGACGCACGGCTTGGGCTCTGGAACCAGTCTCCTTGAGGGGGGTTGGACCCTTTTCCACTCTGGAGTTGCTCGCGGGGAGAGGCACCGAGTGGGGTTGGCATACTTATTGCCCCCTGGCTGGGCGCCTGTACATTGAGTATTCATTTCAGTGCACGAGAGGGTAGCCTCCCTTCACCTTCAGGTGGGGGGACGGGTCCTGACTGTTGTTTGTGCTTATGCGCCAAACAGCAGTTCAGAATACCCACCCTTTTTGGAGTCCTTGGAAGGGGTGTTAGAGAGCGCTTCTCCTGGGGACTCTCTTGTTCTGCTGGGGGACTTCAATGCTCACGTGGGCAATGACAGTGAGACCTGGAGTGGCCTGATCGGGAGGAACGCCCCCCCCTGATCTGAATCCGAGCGGTGCTTTATTATTAGACTTCTGTGCTCGTCACAGATTGTCCAAAATGAACACCATGTTCAAGCATAAGGGTGTCCGTATGTGCACTTGGCACCAGGACACCCTAGACCGTAGTTAGATAATCGACTTATTAGTCATGTCGTCGGACTTGCGGCCACATGTCTTGGACACTCGGGTGAAGAGAGGGGCGGAGCTGTCAACTGATCACTACCTGGTGGTGGGTTGGCTCTGCTGGTGGGGGGGGGGAAGCCGGCAAGGCCTGGCAGGCCCAAGCGTATAGTGAGGGTCTGCTGGGAACGTCTGGTGGAATCCCCTGTCAGGAGGAGTTTCAACTCCTACCTCCGGCAGGACTTCTCCCATATTCCGGGAGAGGTGGGGGACATTGAGTCCGAATGGGCCATGTTCCACGCCTCCATTGTGGAGGAAGCTGACCGGACCTGTGGCCGTAAGGTGGTTGGTGCTTGTCGCAACGGCAAACCCCGAACCCGCTGGTGGACACCGGTGGTGAGGGATGCCGACAAGCTGAAGAAGGAGTCCTATCGGGCCTTTTTGGCCTGTGGGACTCCGGAGGCAGCTGATGGGTACGGCGGGCCAAGCGGGATGTGGCTTTGGCAGTTGCTGAGGCAAAAACTTGGGTGTGGGAGGAGTTTGGCGATGCCATGGAAAACGACTTCCGGACAGCTTCGAGGAGATTCTGGTCCACCATCCCAGCCAACATGTCCACATGGGCCCCACATGGGTTAAATATAGGCTACATGGGTTCCAAGTGGGCATCGGCTAGAACTGGGCAAATTGTGTGGGTACCACATGGTTTATATAACATGGGCCCTGATTAGGAAGCCAATGTGGGCTGACTGTATGGGCCCTTTATGGGATAGAAGTGGGCTAAGTGGTAGTGTGGTGGTACTGGTTAACATTATCTAGGGCCCATAAGGTTTCCATGACATGGGCCCCACATGGAATGCCCATGTGGATTGACCATAGGGGCCCCATATGAGATGCATATGGGCCAATTGGGCATGGGCTTGATCTGGTTAGCACTTTATATATGCCATATGGTTTCAATAATACTGGCCCCATATGGGAAGCCCATGTGGGCTGTTCATGTGGGACCCATAAGGGATTCATATGAGTCAAGTAAACATGGGCTGCAACTGAATAACATGATCTTGGAAGGAAATGGTTCCAGTAACATGGGCTCCATATGGGAGACCTATGTGGGCAGACTGTGTAGGATCAATGAGGCATATATATGGCATGGGCTGTACCTGGGTGTACTTGGTGGGCATCATATAGGGTATTTGTGGGCTTAGTGAGAATGGGCTTGATCAGGGTAACACTCTGTGGGCCGAGTAGGAGTAAAAGTAACATAGTTCTATATATGGGCTGACTCTATGGGGCCCATTAAGGATAAATGAGCTAAGGGCATGGGCTAGAACTGGTAGCCCATTATCTTAGACCTATATAGTTTCAATAATACAGGTTCCCTATGGGAAGCCCATGTGGACTGAGTACATTGTCACTAAAAGGGATAAATGAGATTCTAGAGGGCTACACTGAGTTTGCTCTCTACAGTCTACGATGTCGTCACTTGTCAGTCAATCAGTCACAGTCAGTTATACTCAACAATGATATTAATAGGGAGAAATAACTTATGTACAAAAGTTAAGGAAATTTCATTGAGTTCTTTGCAATAAAACTTTAGAGGATTATGGAAGACAATAAAGAGTTCAATGTCAGTATAACTGAAAGACCTAAAAGAATTTTTTTTTCTCAAAAATGTTTTTTTTTCTGTCACAAAAAAATCTATAATTTTAATTTAAAATAATAAAGCTACCCTTGTTTTCATTATTGTTACTGTAGCCAAATTGTTAATGTCCCGCCCCCCAGGCCCAACCAGAGCCCCCACCTCCCTCCAAGACAGCAAATCTCTATTTAAACCCTGATAAAATCTATATATATTGTAGGAATATATATGGGCCCAAATACTCAGCCCACGTGGGCTGACTGTGGGCCCAGTTTGGGATATGTGTGCGTGTGTATTCTGCTGGCATGTTTATTGGGCCATGATTTAAAGGCAAAGATATTTTGTTTGATAAATCCGAGTTTAATAACAAAGCAAATGATGCAGCCACCCAATTTATTTATTTAAAATCATTTCTTTTATTTTAAATTTACCGCGCGCGCGGTCGTTTTTTTCATGCAGCTCGCGCGTTTTTTTTTTTATTAAGCGCTGCACCGCAGGAGGAATTCAGCAGTACCCGGCGGCGGTAGAAGTGGAGTTCTGCACAGGTGAGTAACATACTTGCCAGTTTGACTGTCACTATATTGTATTAAATCATCAGTACAGTAAGCTGCCGAATTACTTGAGCTCGGGTTATTTACTAGTGAAAGTTTTAGCTAGCTGATCATAGTATTGCGAATCAACATAGTAAGTTACGAATTAAGCTAATAGCATACACTCTTTTAGCATTTAGCCCCTTCTGAAATAAAATGTGTTAAATATTTCGCTCAGAATGTTTGTGAAAGTTTAGAATTCTCCCAAAAATGATAGCTATATCATTGCTTGCTAAGCAACTGCCCCTGGCAGCTCTTTATTTGTTGCCCAGGTGTCCTGGGCCGTTGACAGGGCCAAACCGGGCCGCAAAAACTGCAAGGTAGTGGTGTGGGATACTGCAAAATTTGGTATCGATTTTATACTAAATAAACAGATCCAGTATCACCGATACCAATACTTTTTACTTATAAAAATAGCTTTCATGTATGGGAGAGCAGTGTGTCATGATTTATGAAGTGAATGCATCATCAATATGCTAAATCGCAATGCGTTTTCATGATTACAAAATCAGTCTGCAATTTTTGCTTTCTACTGTTAATTAATAATTGTGCTAATCTTGCATTATAAAACCCAGGGCAGGTTTTAAGCAAAGTTAATAGGAGAACTTTACTGGAGAACAATGGAAGTTTTAAAACTTAAATTCTCTGTTCAATTTTTGGTCAGAAATAATATAAAATTACTCCATTTCATTACACTACAAGTTATACTAAGTTGGCACCATCTGGACTTTCAAAGTTGTCGGATCACTGTATCGTTCACACTGCACAACTTGTAGTAATTGGGAGTCTTGAAGTCGCTGTGGTTTACACACTGATCAGGAGGAATTGCTGATGTGTCCCTCTGGTCTCCAAATTATATTTTGTTTGCAAGAACACGTGAATGACACCCGGAAATGTATGTGTGTTGAACAGTGCTTTTACTAGAATTTAATATCTTAACATTGGTAAATTGCTATGGATGCTAGCTTTACAAATGGCTTATTTTTATTCTTTTTCTAAGCTGACTGTTTCATTTTTATCTATAAAGGCTTTAAAATAGACTGTAATTCGATTTTGTAGTTGACAGGTTAACTTATATTTAAACCATGAAAAGTGCACCTTTTAACTTGTCCAATTTTTTTCTTTTTTCCTTTTCTTTAACACATCAGGCACAGGTGGACAGTGTTCTTTGCCACGTAAGCACTTTGAATTTTATATTCTGCCATGTTTTTACTAATGTATCTGTTGCAAGTTTGTGCTCATTTGTCATTTTCAGTTCTGAGATGATTGCACTTGCAAGCCTAAAACATGTAATAGCTACATGATGGCAAACAGAAATTCTCTCCTTCTGCTCAACTTCATTCATCGTGTGATCGTGTGTCTATAAGATGATGAAGGAAAGAACAGCGTCAACAGACTGTATGGTTTTAATGTTTAGGTTGATGGCCACACTAATGAATTCAATTAAATTGAGTATATTTGTTTAAGGGGGCGCACCTTATATATTTGTTGCCTCGCACCTCTAGAACCCGGGTTCGAGTCTCCGCCTGGACATGCTGAGACTAATTGTAGTTCCTAAATTGCATGTGTGAGTGCATGGTGTGTGAGTGTGCCCTGTGATGGGCTGGTCCCCCCTCCTAGGTTGTTCCCTGCCTCGTGCCCATTGCTTCTGGGATAGGCTCCGGACCCCCCTGCAACCCAGTAGGATAAGCGGTTTGGAAAATGGACATTTGAAATCATTTAAAAGAAAACTAGCAGTAGAATAGCTGTTCAAATTGGTGTTCTTCCCTTCAAATCCTGGTCTTGAGTATTAAGGTTAAAGGCTTTTTCAGTGTGATAGCTGCATTACAGCATATCAGCAGTGGTTACATATGAGAAGTCTGATCATTTTGCACATTGAGTTATTTGTTTAGCAGGTGTCAAGGCCTGTGGTATTTCTCCTCTTTAACTTCTGTCAAAACCTTTGCCGCTGAAGTTGGCCTCAGTTTCATTCTAAGTGGTGTTATGCTATTTCTGATGTTAGCTTATACTGTGTATTATTACCTGAATAATAAGCTAAATTTGTTTTACAGAGGCTCTTAAGAAGAATTTACTCACAGCAAAAGTGAACCAGCAAGAATCTGAGAGGGCACTGTCAAAGTGGTTCATTGGAACCAGAGACAGAGGAGGACAAGGGGCTTCCAGAATGCAGCCGAGATCAACATTAGTAGTAGGCCTAATGAGCAGCTGTTCTGTTCTTTTGTTGTTCAGTGTTGTTTTAGTATGTGCTGCATTGAGAATGTTGCAAATGCTCTTTAATGATGCTTTTATTAGGAATAGCATATATTCTTTTATTAAGAAAAGCACATAATTAAGCTGACCTTATGGTTTTGAGCTGTTAATAAGTTATGAAAGCTTTAAGAAGGTATAACAATATTATAAATAAAAGTTGAATTTGAAAAGATAAAGTCTCACCGTGTGCTCTAATGTTTTGTACTGTGGTAATTTAAGTATACATGTCTAAAAATGCTGTCATGTTAATATTGTAGTTCATCTGTGAATGAGGGAGACACATACAGGTTTTTTTTCAATACCGATATATGTTTTTTATAGTCAATAGCAAAAGTAGATGCATCTAATGTGAATCCTCAATCTGTTATGTTCAGTTTGAATAGACCTGTTATGGAACATGTGTACAAACCCACCTACAACCCATATTTCAGCCTGTATTGGCCCCATTTAGTACCTACATAAATCTTAAGTCTTCTACTGAAATTGCTTGTGTTGACCAGTTGGAGCTCACCTAACACCTAGAGTGAAACCCTCTTGCAGTCCTTACTTCAAACCATGTTGTCCCCATGTTGCACCAACATAGAACTTGAAGCTGGGCTCGAGATGGGTCTTATGTACGTTGCCCAGTTTGGGCCCACCTGTGCCCCAGTAAAATATTGTTTGAAACCCACATGGGCAATTTGTCATGGGGCCAAAATGAAACCTGCGGACAATCCCACGTGAGCAATTCCAAATGGGGCCCATTTTTCAACCCACTTTGTACCCATATGGGCCTCACATAGAAATGTTGGCTGGGATCCAGTGGCTCAGGGCGGGAAAGCAGTGCAACATCAACACTGTTTATGGTGGGGATGCTGCGCTGCTGACCTCAGCTCGGGATGTTTTGCGTCGGTGGAAGGAATACTTCGAAGACCTCCTCAATCCCACCAACACGCCTTCCGATATGGAAGCAGAGTGTGGGGACTTGGGGGTGGACTCGCCTATCTCTGGGGTGGAGATTGCTGAGGTGGTTAAAAATCTCATGGATGGATGAGATTCGCCCGGAGTTCCTCAAGGCTCTGGGTGTTGCGGGGCTGTCCTGGCTGACACGCATCTGCGGCATCGCGTGGACATCGGGGGCAGTGCCTCTGCACTGGCAGACCGGGGTGGTGGTCCCCCTATTTAAGAAAGGGGACTGGAGAATGTGCTCCAACTAAAGGGGGATCACACTCCTCAGCCTCCCTAGTAAGGTCTATTCGGGGGTTCTGGAGAGGAGGGTCTGCCGGATTGTCGAACCTCGGATTCAGGAGGAGCAGTGTAGTTTTCGCCCTGGCCGTGGAACAGTGGACCAGCTCTATACTCTCCGCAGGGTTTTGGAGGGTTCATGGGAGTTTGCCCAACCAGTCTACATGTGTTTTTTGTACTGTCTCCCTCGGGGAGTCCTGTGGGGGGTGCTCCGGGAATATGGGGTCCCGGGCTTCCTTTTAAGGGCAGTTCGGTCCCTGTATGACCGGTGTCAGAGCCTGGTCCGCATGGGCGGAAATAAGTCAGACTCGTTACTGGTGAGGGTTGGACTCCGTCAGGGCTGCCCTTTGTCACTGATTCTGTTCATAGTTTTTATGGAAAGAATTTCTAGGCGCAGCCAGGGCATTGAGGGTGTCCGGTTTGGTGACCTCAGGATTAGGTCTCTGCTTTTTGCAGATGGTGTGGTTCTGTTGGCTTCATCAGATCGTGACCTTTGGCTCTCACTGGGACAGTTCATAGCCGAGTGTGAAGCGGCTGGGATGAGAATCAGCACCTCCAAATCTGAGACCATGGTCCTCAGCCGGAAAAGGGTAGAATGCTCTCTCCAAGTTGGTGATGGGGTCCTCTCCCAAGTGGAGGAGTTTAAGTATCGCGGGGTCTTGTTCATGAGTGAGGGAACGATGGAACACGAGATCGACAGACGGATTGGTGCGGTGTCAGCAGTGATGCGGGTGCTGCATCGGTCTATCATGGTGAAGAAAGAGCTGAGCCAAAAGGCAAAGCTCTCGATTTACCAGTCGATCTACCTTCCTACCCTCACCTATGGTCACGAGCTATGGGTAGTGACCGAAAGTGAGTGCAAGCAGCCGAAACGGGTTTCCTCTGCAGGGTGGCTGGGCTCTCCCTTAGAGATAGGGTTAGGAGCTCAGTCATTCGGGAGGGATTCAGAGTAGAGCCTCTGTTCCTCCGCATTGAGAGGAGCCAGATGAGGTGGCTCGGGCATATAATTAGGATGCCTCCTGGACGCCTCCCTGGTGAGGTGTTCCGGGCATGTCCCACTGGGTGGAGGCCCCGGAGAAGACCCAGGACACGCTGGAGAGACTATGTCTCTCTGCTGTCCTGGGAACGCCTCGGGATTCTCCCGGAGGAGCTGAATGAAGTGGCTGGAGAGAAGGAAGTCTGGGCCTCACTCCTGCGACCCGACCTAAGTGGGAGATGATGGATGGGTGGATGTGTAATTACTGTTCTGTTGAGTGTCGTATTGTGTGCGCTGTAAAATATTGGTTTGTTGTGCTTAGATGGTTCAATTGCATTTCATTGATACATATTAACTTTGTGTAGTTTGTGTTTTATTTGTTCATTCTCCCTTGTTGTATTAAACAAGTCTAGTGTTTTCAGAAAGCTGTACTTAATTGTTATTTGGGATGAAACGATTCTCTCTCTCTCATTCAAGAGTGCTGCTAGAGATTTTGGGCCCCATGAATGCATATCATATTGGGTCCCCCAACCAGACCATTTTAATAATCCTGGACAACAATTTTTTTGCAAAAAGCATGATTCTGAGATAAACATAGCTCTTGTCACGCCCAGCTCATCTGATCCTCGTGTGTGCCACTCCCCCTGATCATCCATGTGTGCTTCCCCGATCATGCCCAGCTGTTTCCTGTTATTTTCGGCTTGTCGTTTGTATTTAGTCCGCGTCTGAGCCCAGCCCTGACAGTTATTTCTTGTTAATTTAATTTATTAATTGGTTTCTTTGAAATCAGCATTGTTCTATTATGTATTTGCACAGGTAGGGACTAGAGTCACTGACTCATCATTCGGCTGTTAGTCAAATCACAAATTTTATGACTTGCAACTGCATTCTACTGGGACTCAAATTGGACTTGAGGGCAGATGATTCAAGACTTGGTCCTGTTTTGGACCAGTTGATTCAAGAAAACTTAAGGTTATAGTCTCCCCTCTGGATACTATAGCATTAATTTTATAATTTCAGTGTATATTAATTCTCTGCTGCCTGAATTTTCATTTGGCTAAAGGGAAGGTCTCCTGAGACAGTTTGTTAGAAAGATGCATCACTCCCTGCATATACATGGATGTGAAAACCATGTGAGGACAGTCATGACATAGTGGAGACTCTCTTTGTTCTGCCTATGAAGGACTTAACCTACAACCTACTGTGTGAGTTTTTGCTGAAGCAAGTTTTAATCACTAAAGGTAAAAAACAAACCTGACATAGGCATGGACTCAAGTTACATGACTCACAACTAGACTTGGACTTGAGTCACAAATTTGATGACTCGTACATCAAATTTGACTATAAGGCTTGACTCGACTTGAACTTGAGGGCACATGACTTGAGACTTCACTTGGACTTGGAATGTTTTAACTTAATTGACTTGGACTTGGAATGTTTTGACTTGAGACTTGACTTGGACTTGGAATGTTTTGACTTGAGACTTGACTTGGACTTGGAATGTTTTGACTTGAGACTTGACTCAGATTTACCAAGGATTGACTGGTTCTAATCCGTGTGTATTGGAGAAATACAGCCTGCACATAAGACATGTGATAGAAGTCCAAGTATACTTGCAACTTTGCTGTTACTTGTAGAGCTTCTCAGGAGCATCTCTGGTGAGCATTCAACAGTAATCAGGTAACAATGCAGTAGACCACTTCACCAGGTATCATTTTTCCATCATTGCAATGTCATGATGAAAACGTTCACTGTGTTCATCATTAACTATGCCACAGTTATTGGAAATGTCCTCAACCATTTCCTTGTAGTTTTCTGCCTTGGCATTCCTGCTGAAGTTAGTACACCCTTGATGAAATGCATCACAAGCTTATTCTCGTAACCCTGAAGCAGATTGCATAACATCTCATCAATGAAGAGCTCTCGGATCTAAGGAGCCACAAAAACTCCTTTTTAACCCTCTGGAGTTGAGGGCATCGTCGGCGATGCCGCGTATCTTTCTCGTGTATTTCAGTTCATACCTCGCTGGAATCTTTACGTAGAAACATGAAAAAAAACTTTGACTAAATATGTAATCTGTATTCTTTTCAAAACATCCATTGTCGGAACTATTAAAGTTTTTTAAATTAGGTTAAATCAGCAAAAAATTAAACCATGTTACCTTTCTTTGTTTTACCTGCATCGAGGGCGTGTAGTGCCGCCCTCACCTGAAGATGGCTATTCGCATTCTAACTAGCCGCATTTCTGCGTATTCAAATCGCATTTACATGGTAATTTGATGAACAATGAAACACAATCCAGATACATCCCAATCAGTGCTATAAAAAGGGGGGGTGGGATATGGCCAGGTGTGAATGACTCATGCATACACATGAAAGTTGCTACATATTCTATGAAAGGAGGCCAGAAATAGTGACATGAGTTAGGGTTTTTCTTATTTATTTATCCAACTGAATGTTGCAACTACACCATTTAGTCATCTTCATGTAGCCAACACTTTGGTGATCAGATATCTGGGATCAAAACAAACTGCTACCATTGCTTACTACAGGTATGTATTTTTATGTTTCTGCAAGTGTTCCAGACTGCATTTTGCAATGTCTATACTTTGATTTCAAATTACAAACTTCACATAAATCTGACATATTTATAAAGTACACTAAGATTAAGATGAGTTTAATGCCAAAAGAAATATCCATCCATCCATCCATCCATTTTCCAAGCTACTTATCCTAATGGGTCGCGGGGGTCCGGAGCCTATCCCGGAAGCAATGGGCACGAGGCAATCCAGGATGGGGGGCCAGCCCATCGCAGGGCACACACACACCATTCACACACACATGCACTCCTACGGGCAATTTAGTGACTCCAATTAGCCTCAGCATGTTTTCGGACTGGGGGGGAACTGGAGTACCCGGAGGAAACCCCACGATGACATGGGGAGAACATGCAAACTGCACACACATGTGACCGAGGCGGAGACTTGAACCCGGGTCCCAGAGGTGTGAGGCAACAGTGCTAACCACTGCACCACCATGCCACCCCCAAAACAAATATATAAGAAATAATTTATTTGCCATGAATTAAGTTTAAGATATTGAATGAAATGTGTGACCATGCCCCAGTCAGTGAAAGTATGTACCTTATCCCTAGACCTCAGAGGGTCAATTTTCTCTTCATTGAATCGATAGAATTTCACAGATAGGTACTTGATCCTGTCCGCACCATATATACCCATTACGTAATCTTACATCAGACAATGATGCAATAGTCCGTGAAAAAAGGTGTGTATGGTGGGCTGATGCAGAATGATTCAATGTTTCTCAATATTTCAAAGTCTTTAGCTGATATTTACTCAATATAACTTTCATTATGGGCTACATGAAGTCGATAGCCAATGAAAAATTCTCATGGTCTTATCTGTGTTCGGCACATTAAAATCATGAACAATTAGACCTTTTCAACTCAGAAGCATTTTCATTGTTGTCCAGTATGTTCCAAATTTTTTAGGGCCTCTGTCACCCAGGGGCCCTTGGAATCATCCTAAGTTCCACACCCTTTATAACATCCCTGTACACATTTACACACAAACCACTACAACCTACAAATAATTTTATAGAAATCACTCAAAATGGATATTGGAGAATCTTATTTAAAAAATAACATTATGATTCTTAAATATACATGAGGGGCGGCATGGTGGTGCAGTGGTTAGCACTGTTGCCTCACACCTTTGCATATTCTCCCCATGTCGTGGGGTTTCCTCCGGGTACTCCGGTTTCCCCCCACAGTCCAAAAACATGCTGAGGCTAATTGGAGTTGCTAAATTGCCCATAGGTGTGCATGTGTGAGTGAATGGTGTGTGAGTGTGCCCTGCGATGGGCTAGCCCCCAATCCTGGGTTGTTCCCTGCCTTGTCCCATTGCTTCCGGGATAGGCTCCGGACCCCCTGTGACCCAGTTGGATAAGCGGTTTGGAAAACAGATGGATGGATGAAATATACCTGATACTGGTGTCCATATCATCACATATCATCGTAGCGAAAAGTTTTGAGAATGCCACAAGTATTGGTTTTCACAAAGTTTGGTGCTTCAGTGTTTGTAGATCTTTTTGTCAGATGTTTATGGAATACTGAAGTATAATTGCAAGCACTTCATAAGTGTTAAAGGCTTTTAATGACAGTTAAATTAAGTTTATGCAAAGTCAATATTTCCAGTGTTGGCCCTTCTTTTTCACGACCTCTGCAATTCGCCCTGGCTGCTGTCAATCAACTTCTGGGCCAAATCCTGACTGATGGCAGCCCATTCTTGCATAATCAAGGCTTGAAGTTTGTCAGAATTTGTGGGTTTTTCTTTGCCCACCCGGCTCTTGAGGATTGAATAGAAGTTCTCAACGGAATTAAGGTCTGGGGAGTTTCCTGACTATGTACCTGAAATGTTGATGTTTTGCTCCCTGAGCCACTTAGTTCACTTTTGATTTATGGCACAGTGCTCCATCTTGTTGGAACAGGCATTGTTCATCACCAAACTGTTCTTGGATGGTTGGGAGAAATTGCTCTCAGAGGATGTTTTGGTATCATTCTTTATTCAAGGCTGTGTTCTTAGGCAAAATTGTGAGTGAACCCACTCCCTTGGCTGAGAAACAACCCCACACATGAATGATCTCAGGGTGCTTCATTGTTGGCATGACACAGGACTAATGGTAACGCTCAGCTTTTCTTCTCTGGACGATCTTTTTTTACAGATGCCCAAAACAATCGGAAAGGGAATTCATCACAGAAAATGACTTTACCCCAGTCCTCAGCAGTTCAGTCCCATACCTTTTGTACAATATCAGTCCGTCCCTCATGTTTTTCTTGGAGAGAAGTAGCTTCTTTGCTGCTCTTCCTGACACCAGGCCATCCTCCAAAAGTCTTCACCTCACTGTGCATACAGATGTACTCACACCTACCTGCCTCCACTCCTGAGCAAGCTCTGCACCGATTCCACAGCTATATCAACTTTAGCAGATGGTCCTGGCACTTGCTAGACTTTCTTGGGTGCCCTTATGTTTTTCAACTCTCCTTGAAGTTCTTGATAATCCAATAAATGGTTGATTTAGGTGCAATCTTACTAGCAGCAATATCCTTGCCTGTGAAGCCCTTTTTGTGCAAAGCAATGATGACTGCACGTGTTTTCTTGCAGGTAACCATGGATAACAGAGGAAGAAATGATTTTAAGTACCACCCTCCTTTTATAGCATCCAGTCTGCTATTCTAACTCAATCAGCATGACAGAGTGATCTCCAGCCTTGTCCTCATCAACACTATCACCTGTGTTAATGGGAGAATCACTGAAGTGATGTCAGCAAGTCCTTTTGTGGCAGGGCTGAAATGCAGTGGAAATGGTTTTTTTTTTGGGGGGACTAAGTTAATTTTCATGGCAAAGAGGGATTTTGCAGTTTATTGCAATTCACCAGATCACTCTTCATAACATTCAGGAGGTATATACAAATTGCCATCATAAAAACTAAGGCAGCAGACTTTGTAAAAATTAATATTTGTGTCATTCTCAAAACTTATGGCTATGACTGTATATATGACCACATACGAATTCTATATGTATTCTTGGTGCAACATACAAAATGTATATGGTCAACGTAAAACCAAAGCATCTTCTCTAAGTCAAATCAAAAGTAAAAAGTACTTATTGCCAGTTCTGTCATATGTACAGGACACACAGAGGACTTAAAATTCATTACTCTCAGACCCCACAGTGAGTGCACTAACAAGGACAAGCAAGACAGCAGCCATTTTTAGTTTTACAGTCCATGCTTTAAGTAATTAAGCAAAGTAAAATAAGTGCATATATTCTTACAAGACATTTTCATAGGGAAATATCCACAAAATTGCAGATTTTCAGGGCAAACCACACCCAGTCTTGATATGGATACAGATAATTTTGTTGATTGAACAGATACAGAGAGTTCTGTACTCTTGCAGCCTTAGTGTTTGTACTGCTGTTTTTAGTAAAACAACCCTGCTACAATGACATATGGCTCCACTGTAATGGCATCCTGCTGTCTTGCCAAGGGACTGTCTGCAGGCCTCAAGGATTATGTCTACGTGATGTTAATGTGTATATTTCTCTGGCCTTCGGTGGTCTGTGTGTGTGTGTGTGTGTGTGTGTGTGTCTTTGTGTGGGTTGGTGGGAGATAGCCATTATCTGCATCTGTAAAGAGCAGAATATATGTCTGTAGTCATGTGCCTTTTTCTTGATTGTGTGAGTGTGTGTTTGCAGGCACTAGTGTCTATCATGTCCACTGAGGGGTGTCAGCGAACCTGAGAGTTAGGACTCTACTCTCAGATATGTTGAGCTATTGGGCTGCTGTGGTTATTGGACTTTGTAAAGTAATTAAATACCACATGCTGAGGGATTGGATGTTGTTTGTCAGTCATAGAAAGGAACCTGTTATTCACTTCCTCATCTGACTTTGTTAGCTTCTGTTTCTGTGCCCGGAAGGAAAATAATTTTACATAAAGAAACAGTATTTTTGATTTTTTTTTATCCATGGATGAATGGATACAATATGGATATGAAATTTATTTTTAAATTACTGGTAAAGCATATAATTGTCACACCCCGGTCGTCCGATCCTCCCATGTGCCTGGCTGGAAGGTTGTACTGGTGGGTGCTGGCAGACCCATCAGTGTGGAACTTGCCAGAGACTGCCCTGCTCTTAAAACACTACTTCAAGGGGAGTTTGCTGCCTTTACCCCAACTTCACCAGCTCAAGAACGGGAGAAAGTAACAGAGACCCTTAGGAAGTTGTTCCATTTGATGAAGAAGGAGCAAGCTTGGCAGGAGATACCGCTTTACCCAAGGTGGTGCCTGATGTCTCTGCTGTCCCTTCCCCTATGGCCACGCCCGCACCATAGGTGTAAACCCCCGCACCCAAAGGGCAACGCCCGGCAGCAGACCTCGCTCCAGTTCCTGTGGTTCCTGCTCCAGTCCCCACTTCAGACCCCATGCCCGCTCCAGTTCTGGCTACTGAACCTGCAGTCCCAAGTCCCATTCCAGCTCCCCGTGAGTTGTTGGAGGAGGAGGAGCTGGAGTGGGATCCATTGGGGCTCACCCTGAGACCTTCCCCAGAGACACCCTCTGGAGATCCAGCCCATCATGGCAGATCCCGGCCAGGATGATGTCTCTCAGCATCCCGCTGAGGTAGAGGACACCTGCGCCAGGGTCGGGTCCCGCCCGCCCTGCCCCCGGGTTCACCTTCGGTCCCCCTTGCTTCAGCCCAGCGGTTGCAATCAGTTCCCCTGACTCCTGCTTGGCAGTCGCCTGTGGTCCCCCTGGCTCCGGCCCCGTGGATGCCTGTGGCCCCTGCTGCGCCTGCCTTCTACCAACCAAGGTTCCCTCCAGCTCCCTAGTTCCACCCATCCTTCGCCTCTTTACCCCCTGGTTTGGTGCCCCTGTGTTTGCTCCCTGTCCCTCTGTTTTGCCTTTCGTCCCTCTTGGTCCTTTCACTCCTCCTTTCGTCGGTGTGCTCCCGGTGTTCTTTTGTTATCCCCATCTTTAGTGTGTCTGGGTCTTGTGTTCCTGTCCTGTTCGTATCCGCGTTTGTTCACTTGCTGTCTTGGATGCCCCTGTCCTGCTTTTCTCTAGTGCTATTCTTGTTCTCATTGAGTCATTGATGTTTTGCTTTTGTTGCCCCAAGTGCTGTGCCGTCATGTCCTGAGTCCTGTTGTGTCCCCTGTCTTGCCCCTTTTAGTCCCCGGTGCATGCGCCTTAGGGGGAGTGGGTTCCGATCCTCCAATGACCACGCCCCCTCATCTACCCTATGTGGAATCCTCGTGTTAGCAGCTGTTTCGAGTCATGTTGATTTCTTGTTGTGTATTTAAGTCCGCGTTAGAGTAGAGTCATTGACGTCAGTTTTATGTGCTACTCTGTGTTCCTGCCGTGTTCTCCACGAATAAACCCCTAATTTCTCTGACTCCTTGACTCCTGCTCGTACTGCCACATTTATGACAATAATAATGTTAGTGGATAGCTCTGTAGTGTTTCATTTGCCAGCCATGTCTATCACTGATATATTTGTGTTCATATGAGTTTTCTCCTGGTACTTCAGTTTCTTGTCATATTCCAAAAGACATAGTTTAAGTGGTGGCTTTGGCACTTGGCTTGAGATTATATATGTTGTGACAACCTGTGCAGGGTGCCACCTACTCAATGTAACAACCAGGGCAGGGTTCCACATACACAATGTAACAACCAGGGCAGGGTTCCACCTACACAATGTAACAACCTGTGCTGGGTGCCACCTACTCAATGTAACAGCGTGGGCAGGGTGCCACCTACGCAATGTAACAGCCTGGGCAGGGTGCCACCTACTCAATGTAACAACCAGGGCAGACTTCCACGTACTCAATGTAACAGCATGGGCAGGGTGCCGCCAACACAATGTAACAGCCCGGACAGGGTGTCACCTACACAATGTAACAGCCCGGGCAGGGTGCCACCAACACAATGTAACAGCCTGGGCAGGGTGCCACCTACACAATGTAACAGCCCGGGCAGGGTGTCACCTACACAATGTAACAGCCCTGGGCAGGGTGTCATCTACACAATGTAACAGCCTGGGCAGGGTGCCACCTATACAATGTAACAGCCCTGGGCAGGGTGTCATCTACACAATGTAACAGCCTGGGCAGGGTGCCACCTATACAGTGCCCTTGTTTTTCCTTGGAACAGGCACCAGACTCACAGTGACTCTGCATTTAATAAATAGAAACTAGAAATATTCGCAAGCTTGCCAAAATCAGCTTTGTTCCCAAACCTCTCTTCGGGGGCACCCCAGACAACAAAAAAAAATAGTTAAATGTTAACGTCATGGAGTATTTATTAGTGAAACATGCTAGATATTCTTTGAGTCAAACAATTGGATGCTTATTGAAAATACTTTAAGACTTTAGGAGAGGTTTTGAAATGGCTAAGCTAACACACTTTGTCAGGTGCAATATCTTAGTCTTAGAGCAACACAAAGACCATTTTAAAATAATTTTAAGTAACACTTAAGGCCATGTTTTAGTAATGTATATAAACATTCATAATGCATTATAATTAATTCGTAACGTGCTATAAATATGCTTATAAATATTTATCAAAAGTTATAACACCATATATCCATGTGTATTATGCATTCTGAATGGTTTATACCTGTATAGGTCTCATCTATAATGCACTATAGGTACTTTTATAATGCAGTACAAATCATCCTTAATGCTTATTCCGACTGCTATGCATTATAAAGATATCTACAGTGCATTAAGTGCATTATTTTCAAATGTGGAATTGTGGAATGTTTGCTCAGAGTTAAACATCAATGGGCTGCGCCAGGTAAGTCAAAAGGTGGACAACCAGTTTCATTTAAAATCGATTACCCATGTAATTATATTTCTGAACCTATTACCAGATATGTGCCTAACAGCCAAGCCAGCCCATTTACCCAAGACATCATGATTATGTTCATCCCACTGTTGTCAGGACTGATATCTCCATGTCACTATGGACCCCTCTGCTATCGCAATGCCTGATAAACAGATGATTGCCCCTTTAGCATGCCAAAGCTATAATGTATTTCAAGGAAGCTTTGCTCTGTTTGGATGCACCATAATTCCGCATTCCTCTGCCCATAAAGTGAAAGCAACTCCTTTAAAATCGATTAAATTATGATCTGTCATTAAACTAATTCCCTCCCACGAATATGTATTACACAATTGATCCTTCCTTCCTCTACCTCTGAGACTTTGTGTAAATGTATCAGAATGATAGATTAAAATTAGCCCAATTTATTAAATTATTGACCTTATTCTGGTTTTCTGTTCTTTCTGCAATCAGTTTAACATAAAGCAGATAAAGAAGGAGAGTGATAGTTTTCTATTGCATTTGTCATCTCATGTTAATGTCAAATAAAAAAGTTTCAACAATCAGTTAAGAGAGTGGCATATTTGGCTGCTTAAAATGAATATTAACTATTCGGTGGCTCTTACAAACGTTTCTAAATTTTGCATTTTTTTGTTGAATAATTTATTATTAAATCATTTCATATAAATTGCAAATAATATTCAAATTATCTATTCAGTGTGCAATTATTTCACTTTTGAGCATATACTTGTGATATTCTGTGTACACTGAAGGGTGGGAATGATGCTTCAGTAAAATATTAACAATCTGCTTCACCCGTGTACTCTACACTTCCTACCAGATACCATGTTTTTCTTTTGAAAAGCAAAATTTTCCTTTCAACCTCCAATAACCAAAATGGACGATGGACAGATAGTGTATCTATTTTGGAAAGTGTCAGCTGAAGAGTAATGTTCTCAGGACAGACATCATTTGACAAAAGTTTTCAAGCCCTGGTCAGGACATGCTTGTGCCACTGATTTATCCTGCCACAAACATTGTCAGTCACTGTGATTTAAGTTATTTCTGACTGTTTTTCAGCCAACCTCCATCACACCTACTCAATAAACTATTCTGGCAAACATCCAGGCAAAATTTGTGGGTTAAGTATTATACAGCAGGTGTTTCAAACTCAATCCTAATCTTGCCATGTGTGCAGTATGCCGTTTTTAGTTGCAACCTCCTCCTTTAATAAGCCAGCTCAATCTCATTCGAGATGTGTGGAGTTTGCATGTTCTTCATGTGTCATCGTGGGGTTTCCTCTAGGTACTCCAGTTTCTCCCCACAATCCAAATCATGCTGAGCGGAATGGGAGTTTCCCTGTACAAAAGTATGCATGTGTGATTGTGCCCTGTGATGGGTTGGTGCCCCATCCTGGGTTATCCCCTGCCTTGTTCCCGTAGTCCCCGGAATAGTATCCAGACCTCCTTGTGACCCTACATCCTAAAACAGGGCAAGCAGGTACAAAAGATGGATAGATGGATGGATGCATGGATAAACACACACAGTCAGTGTACTGTACTTGCTAGAATGAGAGGGATTGTGAGGTTTTAACATAATTCTCAAGGGATGACAGACCAATGAAAATCATGCATTTTATACATTTGTGGCCTAGGTATATGTTACATTATGTTACCAATTGTCCCCAACATTGTGATGAAAAGCTGTTATTTTGATGTTGTGGGGACACAAATTCATCCATCCATTTTCCAAGCCACTTATCCTACTGGGTCGCGGAGGGGTCCGGAGCCTATCCCGGAAGCAATGGGCACGAGGCAGGGAACAACCCAGGATGGGGGGGGGCAACCCATCGCAGGGCACACTCACACACCATTCACTCACACAGGCACACCTACGGGCAATTTAGCAACTCCAATCAGCTTCAGCATGTTTTTGGACTGTGGGGGGAAACCGGAGAACCCGGAGGAAACCCCACGACGACATGCAAACTCCGCACACATGTGACCCAGGCAGAGATGGGGAAATGCAATTTTATGAAAATCTGTGACTGCAATCAAAAAACTAAAAATGCCAAAAGTATTTTGTTCGGTTACTTATGATTAAGGTTAGAGCTGGGTAAGGGCTAAGGTTGTGATGTTGGGATTAGAGTTTTCTCTTTAGAAATGAATGAAGAGTGCGTGTGTGTGGGTGTCTGTGTGTGTGAGCGGGTATACCTATCCTTATGGGGACACAATGTCCCCATAACGTGATAAATATCCGTTTTTTTTTCCCTTATGGGGACTGGTTTCCTGGTCCCCATAAGGGAAAACTCTATTTTATAAAAATCAGTGACTGCTATGAAAAGACTAAAAATGCAAAAATTCTTGTATTTTGCTTGGTTACTTATGGTTATGGTTAGGGCTGGGTGAGATTTAAGGTTGTCATTGTTACGCCCTGCTCATCCGCTCCTCGTGTGTGCCACGCCCCCCTAATTACCCACGTGTGATTACCTGATCGTGCCCAGTCGTGTCTTGTTTCCTACTGCCTTGTTTCCTGTATTTAAGTTCCTGCTGTGTACTAATCCATTGTCTGTCACTGATGTCAGTTGGCGTGTGATGTTTCCTGATCCCCAGTTTTCGATTAAACCCCTTGTTTTGCCCCGTATTCCGCCTGCCTGCCTGTTCCTGCTCGCTCGCACTACCCTTGCACGCTCGATCGCCCGTTCATCGGTACCGATCGTGACAGAATGACGGACCAGAAGAAGAAGAAGCAGCAGCAAAGGGGGAGAACAGAGGAACTGATGATCCGTCTCGGATCATGTTCATTCTACCGAGCTTGGCAGTCTCCAGAGGAGGAGAGGCCCTACCTCACCCCAGTCCTGCCTCCGGCTATAACTGCCCCGGAGCTGCACCCCGTGGCTGTTCCAGGGAAGGCTTCCATGGCCAACCAATTCTTCGCCCTCCAAGGGCTTTATTGGAGGACGTTGGAAGGATTGGCGGTTCCTGTCAGCCGGGAGACAAAGGAGCTCCTCACGCGTCTTGAGTGGGCATTCGACGCGTTCACTCCCGCCTCCGATCGAGAGGACCTCGAAAGGATGGCCGAGGATGTCCGGCAACTCCTCCAGATCCAGAGGACTGCAGTCCCCGCTCTGGTGCAGCCGCCACCGCCCGCGGAACCCGCTCCGGTGCAGCCGCCCCCGCCGCCCACGGACCCCGCTCCGGTGCAGCCGCCCCCGCCGCCCACAGACCCCGCTCCGGTGCAGCCGCCGCCGCCGCCCGCGGACCCCGCTCCGGTGCAGCTGCCGCCAGCCGCGGACCCCTCTCCGGTGCAGCCGCCGCCAGCCGAGGACACCGCTCCCGTGCAGCGTGCGCAGCCACCCCTGCTGCTCCCTTCGCTGCCTGCGCAGCCTCCCCCGCTGCTCTCTTCACTGCCTGTGCAGCAGCCTTTGACTGCAGCAGCTCCCGAGGCGCTCCCTCCGACTGCTGCAGCTCCTGTCCTTGGCCCCGTTCCTGATCCTATGTGACTTTAGCTCCCGATTCCCCTTTGAACCCTTCAGCCCTAGTTCCCGAGGTGGTCCCTGTGAACTCCACTGAAGCTCCTCCCTCTTCGGAGGTGGAGAAGCATTAATGGGACCCCTCGGGGACCATACTTGTGACTTTGGTGCCCTGACCCCGGCAAGCTCGGCCCCGCCCGTGGGGCTTTCTGTCCGTGTCCCTTAAGGGGAGGGGACACAAACGCCGGGCTAGGGTCCCTCCCACCCTGCCCCCTGGCTCGCCCTCCATCGCCTGCGCTGGGGCTCGGGGGGCGCCTGCAGGTCCTGGCCCTCCGGGTCGGACGTCGCCTGCGGGTCCCCCTCCGAGGCCTCGTCGTCCGGCCTCGCTCCTCCCTCCGGTGCCTGGTCTGTCACCGGCGGGCTCCCCGACGGCGGCTCCTCCGTCCCCTGCAGCTCCACCTGCTCCTGCGCGGCGGACGATGTCGCCGCCTTCGGCGGCTCCTCGCCTTGCCCTCGCCAGGGGCCCTTTCGTCTCCTTCGTCCCCTTCCCCGGTGCTCCCTCCTGCTCCTTCCCTGGCCCCTTTGCGGGTCCCTCGCCCCGTCTCCTCGGCCCCTCCGCGGGCCTCTCCGGCTCCGGCCGCCTGCGGCCCCTCCAGCTGCCACCTGTCGCCCGCTGGGTCTCCCTCAGGCTCCCCGTTGCTCTCCCGCCTTTCCCTTCGCTCCTGCCTCCTTCCCTCCTATCCCTGCTCCCTCTTGCTTTGTCCCTCGTCCTGTCGCTCCTCCTGTTCCGCCTTCTCTCCCTGGGTTCCCTCCTTTCACTCCTGGCCCTTTTGTTCCGCCTGTTCCCTCCGTGTCCCCATTTCTTGTTTGTCTGTCTGCCTTTCCTGTCTTGTGTAGAGTGCTGTCCTGGCTCCTGCCTCTTTGTCAGTTTTGCCTGTCTGTCTTGTTCCCTGTTCCCCGTTGATTTGGTTTTGCTTTTGTCTTTCAGGTCCTGGTTTCCCGGTCTCGTCCCGTCCTTCGCCTCCTCCCGGGCGCGCCCGGTGTAGCGCGCCTTTGGGGGGGGGTTCTGTAATGCCCTGCTCGTCCGCTCCTCGTGTGTGCCACGCTCCCCTAATTACCCACGTGTGATTACCTGATCGTGCCCAGTCGTGTCTTGTTTCCTGCTGCCTTGTTTCCTGTATTTAAGTTCCTGCTGTGTACTAATCCATTGTCTGTCACTGATGTCAGTTGGCGTGCGATGTTTCCTGATCCCCAGTTTTCGATTAAACCCCTTGTTTTGCCCCGTATTCCGCCTGCCTGCCTGTTCCTGCTCGCTCGCACTACCCTTGCACGCTCGATCGCCCGTTCATCAGTACCGATCGTGACAGTCATAGTTAGCGTTAGCATTTTTCCCATAGAAGTGAATGAGTGGGCCCCATAAGGATAGCTATACCCGACTGTATGTGTGTGTGTAAAAGACTGCTTGATAGGTCTTTTTGAAACTTTGCAGAACTTTTCCATTGGTGCCATCCTGGAGAAAAATCATCCCAAAATTGCAAAAATAACTTACGTTATATGATTATAGAATAATGTTTGTTATCATGTAATGTTTGTCATAAATGTGTATTAAAGCTGTTAAGCATGCAAGTAAGGTATACTTACATGCTGCTTTTGAATGTTCTATGATTGCATTATGAAGGTGCACTGAGTATTCTATGAATGTGTTATAAAAGCATTATGAAGGTGCAGCTAATGCAAAACGTTACCTAATATCCAGAATATCTCTTACATTTATATTCCATGTTGCAATTGTTATTACTGTAATTTACTTTCAAACTGTTGTATTCTGAATAACATATTATATATTCATGTTACATTTCCTTCCAGATATTTAGGTAAATATTCACTGAAACAACTCGATATAACATGACGATATAACAGACAACTTGAAACTTGTGACTGCAAACTACATATCTGAATCCATCTGTCTGTGAAAATAGTTTTGGCTATGGATTATTGAGGTGTTTTATTTTTCTCTGTCAGCATGGTCTAGCATAAAAATAATTATATTTTTTATAATAATAATAATAAATACGACTAGTACTGTAACGACCGGTGGTTGACTGGCAGGCAGGAAGCGGGTAAGGACGAGGCAGGCAAGTGAAGATCCAGGACACAAGGGTTTAATTAAGGGCACACGACGAATCATGGTACAGAACATCAATGACGGATCTGGGGAATACGGACTCAGGCGCTGACTAAATACACAGACTGATAGAAAACAGCTGGGCACAATCGGGAGAGCACACGTGGATGATCAGGAGATGGGGCACACACGAGGACTGGACGCGCAGGCCATGACAACTACTACTACTACTACTACTACTAATACTACTACTAATAATAATAATAATAATAATAGTAATACTAATAATTTGGGTGGGGATGCTGTAAAGCGCTTTGAGACAATGTAATGCTGTAATAATGCGCTATACAAAATTAAATTTGTTGTTTATAATAATAATAATAATAATAATAATAAGAAGAAGAAGAAGAAGAAGAAATTACCAGTGATATTTGTGCAATGAAAGAAAACATAGCATGGGATTTGTCTTATAACAAAAACAGGTTGCCTCCTGATGTGCGAAGTGTGTCACGACAATAATACAACTGTTAGAAAGAAAATGAAAAATTGCAAATTAAAAGTTTATTAAAGCATTATAGGTGACATTGACACATAAGTCATATCATGGCTATAAGGGCTGCTTCCAGTGCATTGAAACTGAAAATTGAGCCAAAAAACTCGACATGTGTGGTGTTTATTTTTACAAAATTTTTTTCATTTAGTTTAGTCTTTGTAATCTTAGTAGTCTAAGCAATTCTTTCTAACAATTGTATTATTGTCGTGACATGCTTGGCACATCAGGAAGAAACCTGTTTTTGTTATAGTACAGATCCCATGCTATGTTTTTTGAAAATTGTAGTTGGATTAAAGATACATTTTAGCCTTTTGTTTTTGTTTTGTTAAGATTTAGTCAGTGGAATTTAAGTCAGTGATTAATTTTAGTTTAATTTTAGTCCATTTTTTTGTCATAATTTTCTCAGACAGGTTCATGATACCAAAGTGGATTTTACTGGAGGTTATTTGCCCTGGCTGTATAAATTCCTTTGAGAAGTAAGCAAATCTTATACATAAGCACACCCTATGGTGCTTAGTCATGAGAATGTGTTACTGACTTACCATGCATCTTTAATAAATTAAATGGAATGCCTAAAGTTTGTTAGCAAAAGTGCAATATAATCATATTTCCTTCAGAGGTTGTATTTTTTCTGCATATCAATAAGACATACTTATACTTTTCCCTGTTTCATCTTTCTTATTAGGGCAATTACACACCCATCTAATTTAACTGTATGCCCATTTTATCCTGTAATAATTTTTGTTATTATGACATTAAGACACCTATCAAACACCCATTTCACTGTGCTCAAAACCTGTCTTCACAATTTAAAATAACCCTTCTTCAAAAACAGAAATTGCGTAATACAATAAAATTACTGAAACAACAAAGGGACATTACTGTGTCATTTAGGACTAAGCATTAAGCTTACGTGTCTTTCCTTCTGTTTACTAGATACAGGTTACTTATCTTGGTTTAGTTTCAGGAAGGCATTCCTCTCCAAGATGACCCTTGCATGTGTTACATGTGTGTGCATGTCCCTGAACACTAAAAACAGTTCATAAACAAATTGAACTTTTTACTTTCCCCGCTCGAGTTTTGCCTCACTTTGCGTCTTGCACTCTCATTGGCTGTAGCTTATCGCTATAATCATTGCCAGTCGCAGAACTTTTCATATTCGATTTGGCATCGCCAACAAGTCCAGATATTTAGCCTGCTAAATATCTGATGGATATCTGCGATGCTCTGTCGGTTATGTCTTCAAACAGTTTACAGTTAGCGATCAAGCACCAATTTGCCAGCACTAAATGAGCACATGAATGAACATTTGCTTCCGATTTGGGGATTTTGTTGGCAGTTTCCAAAAACTATCATTGAGCGGAAAATCAAGGCTAAAATCATGTAGTGTGAACTTAGCATTAGTTAAACTGGAAGCAGGCATTTTCGCAGCCATGTACCAAGCAGGAAAAATAACTCATCCAAGAAGAAAGATAAGTGGAGATAGTGAGAACTGGTACGTGCGCTTGCAGATTTATGCATATGTAAAACATTGGTTAAATAGAATAACAAACAATGCTTTGAAATAGGTACTGTTATCTAGGTTGTCTGCTCAAACAAAGCCAGCAATTTCTTGTTACTTGTCAGAGCATAACAAACAGTATTTTTGCTGTAATTTTCATTTTCAAACATTTTTTAATTTATGTTGTCATTACAATTTATTTATGAAATAAAAGGTCATCAACGAATACTTATTGGCAAAATTTTGTTCACAAAATTAATGCTGAATACGTGCAATGTACTGCTGAGTTTTTATATAAAAAGGAACGTTGGCTCCTATAGCTCACCCTCAGGTTTACACTAGTTGTCCTGGATCCTAAAGCTCCACACGATGCTCTCGAATGAGAAAGCTTTACTGTGTGTGCAGACAGGAGACAGAGCACAGCCACACACAAGCTACTATCTGACTGATTTCTACTTTGGCTTTAGAGTAAATATGCAGGTTCATTGCAAAGTCCTCATCTGTTGAGCTTATTTTAAAATATGGTTGTAACTGACAGAACCATTGATGAAGGTGAGTTGTTTGCTTTATATTCTGTATCAGATTTACCCGTCATGATTTATTTCTCACCTTCATTTTAGCTCACCTTAGCTCACCTTCATCAATTGAATATCACAGTTATATCAATTTCTTCACCACAAGTATTAATTTTATTCATATCCTCTACTCCAAATGGCTCTGACAAGTCCAAAAGACCACCTACACTTTCAATTATCTCAAGCAACATATGACAGTGCAGGACCAAAGTAACCTAACAAATCTAGTATAATGTGCCCATCAGGTTAAAAAAATGTCAGTAAATTTATTTATATATTTTAACTCATATTTTTAACATATAAACCAGAATATCAAAACTCACACATAATACCCTAATGTAAAGGCACTTATTCATCATGAGTTTAAGAGATGTACAGTACCTTCTGCTATTCTGTAGGTACACAGAAATGGTAAATGTGCTTGACAAATCATATAAAAAAGCCTATTCCTGCTAATTTGCAGACGTCAATATCAACCAGGTTCATTCATCTAATTTTTTTTTTCTGCTGCTGAATGCTGCATTGGTGCCCCCTAGAGAACCTTTCAGGGGGCTGCACATTAGCATTTGTCAGCTGTGAGAGACAGAAGCCTCCTCTAGCTGGTGCCTTGCCCACATCACCTCAGTAGGAGCTGTACTTTGGCAGTGAGAACCCTGCATTCAAGACATACAAGGGAGCATGGGATGTTTAGCAGACAGCAGAACCTGATTGGAAATTTGAAACTGTTAAATTGGAGTGAAATTTAAGGAACATTTTGCAAAAACAAAAGTACATGAAAGTAAATCAAACAGTTTAGGTTTTAGAGTGCTGCATTTCAAAACAGTGAAGCGCTAGCCTGGGGTGAAATGAGGCCACTGTAGGTGAATTTATTTCCTGTTTAATTAAAACTACCAGCCATCTGCTAACAGCACATTACAAGATAACCGAGCTGCAGCTGAGTGCATTACACAGCACCAGCACAGGTGAAGTTTCCAAAAACAAAGAAACAAAAACAAAACTTGGCTTAATTTAGTTGCATCTCCATTATCAGTCTTTACTGGTGCCCAGTTTCATGGGAATATTTGGCTGTTATCTAGCAGAGCATGACTTATTTGCTAACTAGTTTCTAGACAACTCACATTCAAAATCTATTCTGCCAGAAACTAAAGATTAATCTTTTCTGACTTTTTTCACAAATGTCAAACCTCATAATTTTGATAATCTAATATTTCTTAAATTTTTTGGCAGCTATGCACTTCTATAACTGTTGATGTTGTGAAAATACTATAAATACATTAGCACATCTTTCCATCTCTGTCTTCACCATTCCCATCCAACTTTCCATATCTCTACTATTTTCCCTCCACAGTCTCTTTGATGACAACTAAAACTTTATTTAACTCCAAGATAACCCCCAGTCTCACTTTAATTTCTGCCTGTTACCTTCATGATTACAGATATACCTAAACCTACACTTATAATAGTTTCTTCAAGTTAACTGGAGAGCAAATGAGGCTCAGCACAGTAGTGGACCGGCTTATAATGCAGGAATACATTGATCATTTCCAACCCTGTGGTATGATGAAATTCAGCAGGACCCTGACTGTCCTGTGACAGCTTACAGGCCAGCAGTAACAAGCAAATGATCATCCAGACATCTTGTATGAGAGGTAACTCAGGGCTAATCAGAGTAAGGGCAATTAGAAGAATTCAGACTCCCACCCCCCGCCTGCCCGAAGAGGTAACCCTTCAATGACCTGTGGACTATGGTCTTTACCAGGTGCCCCCCATGATTGTTCAATTTCTTCACTCTTCTCTGGTTGCCAGATGACCATGCTGTTTCACCATACATTTCACTACTCATGCAAAGTAATAAGGTGAACATCCATGAGAGACCTATTCATATGCTTTTTTTATTTATATGAATCCACAGGGGTAACCTGCAAACATCACCAGCCTGCAGGGAGTCACAAGTAGGCTGTCCCCGAGTGAAGAATGTTCAACTTACAAATAACTTGTACTTACGAATAGACTGCCTTAAAGCCCATTATGCTAAAAACTTGAATTAAAATACTATGATTTGTAACAATGAATGCACGCACCACTTCGTGACCATTTAGAAAACATTGAGTGACATCAGTGGTTTTGTCAGCTTGAGGTACAGTACAGTACCATGTTCAGCTATTTTTATTATCACTGTATTATTATTATTATTATTATAATTATTATTATTATGTAGGGTATTGTAATTAGTTTTACTTACCTACAGATTTTAAAAGTAAAGACAGACTTGAGGGACAGATCTTGTTTGTCATCTGGGTACTACCTATACTGTCTACTTTCATGACTGTCAGTAAGTTTTTCTCTGTTTGTAGGATCAGGATGGGATGGGATGGGATGGGATGAGGATGAGGATGAGGATGGCCGCCCCTGCTTGCTGCTCCTGATAACACCATCCTATGACATTCATGGACAGAAAAGACGGCAGGATGTTGTTTGTTCATCACAATGATAACTAAGACAAGTGCCGTAACCTTAATAAATGGTTTATTAACTAGCAGAGAGACATAACACACAAAATGTGCTCCTTGAATATACATTTCAACACATGCAGTTGCCCCCACTGTAGTGCATATGTGCGTAGGTTACTTTTCCAAAGTATGTTTTACACCCTAGGACAATAGTTCAGGCATGAGAACAAACCCTAGTACAAAAATAGGAAAGTCTGCTGTAACCAGACAAGTCGAGGGCGAAGCCCGAGCATGGGGTGCTCAAAGGGGGTGTCCCCCCTGGAGTTCGAAACTTTTTGAAAATTCCCAGTCTATTTGGAGTGATTTTAAGTATATTTCAGTGATGAAATTGGCACATTTCTAAAGAAGCTTTACTACCTTTCTGAGTGCTAGATTACACATTCCTCAGCTTCAGTTCATAATCTATCACTGATGGAGAACAAAGAACAGTCACAATACCATAATTTATTTGTTATTATCATATATAAATCTTTTAGAAACATAATGCACCTACACTTCTCTCATCTAGGGACCCTAGTACATTCCAGAGACAGATCCAGGGCACCCTCCCAACTACCCTTTTTCATCCTTTTTTCTATTGCACCGCTAAGTTTAATGATAGTCTTCCGATGTTAATTGTAAAATTTTCAAGGAATCAATAAACAATTTCTACCAATTAGATTTATTTGTTTACTGGTGCAGTTCATAAATCACACAGAGCATGGGCGCAGAAAGGAATAAACAGCAAGTAGTACCCAACTTTTTCCCGCCACTTCCATAGTCGATCACAGAACCACCGGTGCTACACCAGGTGCACACAGCACGGCCGGGAACATCAATTTTTTTTTTTATGCATTCTCCTATTTTGAATGTAGAAGTTTTCCCCCTAATTACCGCCCCTGCTTCCTCTTCTAGCCACTTCCATCGGAATTTGTATTTCACAAACTTCTCCAATTCATTGACGGGCGTATGAACAGGTAGAAACCGCCACATATTTAACTAGAATTTAAATGACAATAACAGACGATCACGACTGCATGCATGACAATGCAAGTTAACACACGGATTCATTACGTGACCCGTTTGGACCGATCATGTCGTGCTGTTAGTGCTGAAGCGCTCATCAAATCATAGTTGACATGAGAAAAACTATTATGGGATGCAGTTCCGCGGTGCCATGCGTGCAGACGATATCATGTCACGTGGTTCTCTTCAATGCCTAATAAAGTCATGCTACTATCGTGTCGTTTGAGAACTCCATTTCGGCGGGAATGTATTCGACATAATCACGCATAAATTATGAGCGTTCGGGATGCGACTTGGGCATATAATCGGCGTCGGATCGCCTATTACAAGGCATTTGTTGGACTTTGTAGCTTGATCTGGCAATCAAAAACGGGGCTAGGGAGATTGGCCCCACCCCCATTCTACCCCCTATTATTTTTATTGCAGATTTGCATGAATCTCATGACCCAAGTTTTTGGCAATAAAAAAAGTCGGATTTCCGTCAAAAGTCGGAAATTTCTCATGCCTGATAGTCACTAACCTGAGAACGGTGACCATCCTACACATTGTTCTGAGTTTCCTACCTAATATGGTAGCAGACATTATAAGAATAAATCCATTACAAGGTTATGCTCATGGTAGCAAGACCTCTTTAAGTGTGGCCACCCACTTCCTCTTTTACCTTCAACTTTTAAAAGCATGGTGCTCTTCTTCAATGAACTGGCTATTCACATAATATGTATAAAATAAGATGTTCTGAACATGTCTGAAGTTGTTCCTCAGAAATCCTCGAGTAAATCTTTACTTAGTCATCAAAATGAATTATAAATACCTTCATTATAATGCATTCAAAAAGTACTATAAGCATGGCTATAACTATTTATAAAAAGGCATAACACGTTAAAGCTATGGTTATTATGCAGTATAAATGCTCTATGAAGCACTCCTATATTGCACTATAGATACTTTAATTATGCATTATAATGGTCAGTATAATATAATACAATAGTTATAGCCATGTTTATAATACTTTATGAATACATTATAATGCATTTAAGGTATCTATAATGCATTATACATGAGTGCTTTAAGTAAAGTGTCACTTGTTTATGTTGTAGTTTTTCATCACATATCTGCTAAGTGCCAGTCTCTTTCGTATTTCTTGACTGCTGGAGGCAGTCTAAAAACTCCATATGTGATACATCAACTAACTATAAAGTTTGCTGTCCACACTGTGGACATAACCGTTTTCTTTAGTTACATCAATTTTTTCTATTCTTTCCTTACTGAGGCTTCTTATCCTGTCTAGTAATTATTCTACCAATAAGATGCTCCAACACTTCTTTTATTCTAATATTCCATAATGTGACCAAACATCAACACTATTGCTGTAATAAGTAAAGCATGTTTACCTCCCCTCTCCTGCAGCCGACACCTTATTGTGGTGGAAGGGTTTCCGTGTTCCAATGATCCCAGGAGCTAAGTTGCCTGGGGCTTTTTGCCTCTGGTAGGGTTACCCAAGGCAAACAGGTCCTGGGTGAGGAACCAGAAGAAGTCCGGCTCAAAAGATCCCTTATGATGAATAAAAACATGGATTCACGTTTTCCCTCACCCGAACGCGGGTCACCAGGTCCCAACCCCGGAGCTAGGCCTGGGGTTGGGGCTCGATGGCAAGCACCTGGTGGCCAGGCCTGCACCCATGGGGCCTGGTCGGGCACAGCCTAAAGAAGGCACATGGGTCCCCCCATGGGCTCACCACCTGTATGAAGGGCCAAAGGGGTCGGGTGCAGTGCAGACCTTGCCGGTCCAATCCTCAGCTGCAGAAGCTAGCTCTAGGGACATGGAATGTCACCTCTCTGGTGGGGAAGGAGCCTGAACTGCTGCTCGAGGTTGTGAGATCGACACACGGCTTAGGCTCTGGAATCAGTATCCTTGAAGGGGGTTGGACTCTCTACTACTCTCGGAGTTGCTCACAGGGAGAGGGGCCGAGCAGGGTTGGGCATACTTATTGCCCCCTGGCTGGGCGCCTGAACATTGAGGTTTACCATGGGTAGCTTCCCTTCGCCTTCGGTGGGGGGACGGGTCCTAACTGTTGTTTGAGCTTAAGGCGCCAAACGGCTGTTCAGAATACCCACCCTTTTTGGAATCCTTGGAAGGGGTGTTGGAGAGCGCTCCTCCCAGGGACTCTCTTGTTCTGCTGGGGGACTTCAATGCTCATGTGGGCAATGACATTGAGACCTGGAGGGGTGTGATTGGGAGGAATGCTTGGGGACTCCTGTGAGGAGTGCTCCGGGAGTATGGGGTGCCGGGTTACTTTATAAGGGCTGTTCGATCCCTGTACATCTGGTGTCAGAGCTTGGTTCACATTGTCGGCAGTGAGTCGGACTAGTTTCTGGTGAGGGTTGGACTCTGCCAGGGCTGCCCTTTGTCACCGATTCTGTTCATAACTTTTATGGACAGAATTTTTAGGTGCAGCCAGGGCGTTCATGGTGTCTGGTTTGGTGACCTCAGGATTAGGTCTCTGCTTTTTGCAGATGATGTGGTTCTGTTGGTCTCATCAGACTGTGACCAGCTTTCACTGGAGCAGTTCGCAGTGTGTGAAACGGCTGGGATGAAAATCAGCACCTCCAAATCCGAGACCATGGTCCTCAGCCAGAAAAGAGTGGAGTGCTCTCTCCGGGTCAGGGAGGAGGTCCTTCCCCAAGTGGAGGAGTTTAAGTATCTTGGGGTCTTGCTCACGAGTGAGGGAAGGATAGAACGGAAGATCGACAGGTGGATCGGTGCAGTGTCAGCAGTGATGCGGGCATTGCATCAGTCTGTCATAGTGAAGAAGGAGCTGAGCCAAAAGGCAAAGCTCTTGATTTACCAGTCGATCAATGGTCCTACCCTCAGCTATGGTCATGAGCTATGGGTAGTAAATGAAAGAATGAGATCGTGAGTACAAGCGGCCGAAATGAGTTTCCTCTGCAGGGTGGCTGGGCTCTCCCTTAGAGATAGGGTGAGGAGCTCAGACATTCGTGAGAGTAGAGCCGCTGTTCCTCCGCATTGAGAGGAGGCAGATGAGGTGGCTCGGGCATCTACTTAGGATGCCTCCTGGACGTCTCCTTGGTTAGGTGTTCCAGGCATGTCCCACTGGGAGGAGGCCCCGGGGAAGACCCAGGACACGCTGGATGGACTAGGTCTTTCGGCTGGCCTGGGAACGCCTTGGGATTCTCCCAGAGGAGCTGGATGAAGTGGCTGGGGAGAGGGAAGTCTAGGTTTCCCTGCTGAGACTGCTGCCCCCATGACCCGACCTTGGAAAATCAGAAGATGATGTATGTTTACCTCCTCTGGTACTCCTTGCTAATTTTAAATTATTATGTCTCTGCAGTGATGTCTCTGTCTTCCTTGATTTCAGCTAACAATTCTTTTTATATATAGGGCAGTAATCTCTCTTCAATGATTCTTAGCACAATCTTACTCTTATGTGTGGGAAAATGCACAATATTTTGCATTTTTTGTCATGTCTCCATTCTTTAATATTGGAATGTAAACTGATTTCTTCCAATCTGTAGGTCATAGGGTTGTTTTTCAAAGTTACTAGCCGTTTCTACCCCATACTTTGATCTTTAGTTGCTTGGAATGTTTCTATTGATATGTGGACCAATCCATCATTCCTTTAATTATTGACAATAACATCAGGGCTAAGCTGACCTCCTCTTGCATTAGGTTCTTCCATGCATCTGACCTCATTAAATATCCATCTGTCAATCCAACTTCTATTTGTCTATCCTCGTCAGGATTGATTGCTGCATTGAATATATCCATCCATCCATTTTCTGAAACCACTCAATCCCACATAGGGTCGTGGGGGGGACCAGAGCCTATCCCGGGAACAATGGGTGCAGGCAGGAACCAACCCTGGGCAGTCACCTACACACAGGGCTCACACTCTCACACAACTACAGGGCCAATTTAGACTCACCAATCAACCTGTCCTGAACGCTTTTGGACTGTGGAAGGAAACCAGAGACCCCAGCAAAAACTCACATGAATACAGAGAGAGCGTGGGAACTCCACACAGAAAAGACCCGGGACCAAACACAAGACCTTCTTGCTGTGAGGCAGCAGCGCGAACCACTGCTCCATTTCACCGACATTGAATATATGTAATATATAAATAATAGGACTGTGAATGTTTTTTTTTTTTTTAATGAACTAATTAATTATTGCAAAGTTTTATGTGGTTAATTAATTGATTGTTGATTGTGAAAACTGAAAGAAAACATCTAATTTTGGAAAAATGGTTAAAAATCATCAAATAGGCCATGCCTATTGCTCTATACAAAAACCAAATACTGTACTTCATTCAAGAGGTAGAGACTGCAAGTGGAGGGACAGGAGGTACCACGGAACAAATTCTACAGGGAATCAGGAACCCAAATGAACAGTGAAAAGGAAACCAGAATGAGGGGCAAGAGTTGTAGTTAGGAATTGGAAGCTATGGTCAAGAGGCCAGAAGGTTTGTCCTGGGAATGATGAGACACACACACTGAGACAGGAATCATGAGACAATTTTGACGGTTACGCTCCTTCTCCATGCTGGCTAACTCAATGCGCAGCTGCTCCAGCTCCTGCCATTCCTGCTCAACGGACTCCCACAGCCACTCCCAGTCTTGATAGTCCTGCTCCAGCTGCTCATCAACCTCACGGCACTCTTCAGTGGGCTGGGTCTCCCAGCTGCAGCACGCCTCTTCCCACTCCAACAGAGCATCCTCCGCCTGCTGCCGTGCTGGTTGTGCTCACAACCCGGGTCGCGCTGCAGCTTCTCCTCACTGACAAGAGGGGAGCCCCTGATGGCCGGTGAGTGACTGGAGTCCGTTGTGGTGCCTGGCCTCCTCGGTCGCTGACGTCGTCTCTACTGAGGTTTTTATGCAATGAAGGGAGTGAAGGGTGCCTCGCATTCCCCGGCATCCCCTGCTCATCTGCCAGAGGCTCTGGTGCAAGCTTCCAGGCAGTGGCGAGCCCAGTGCC